>NC_137276.1:91727500-96727500 GCF_054371585.1 Giraffa tippelskirchi
AATTTTGGAGCAAATATATAAAAATGAGAAGATTAACATAAAATTCAGATTTCTATTTTCTCTTTTCAGATCAGAACAACTGGCAATAGTGAGCCCACATTTTCACATGGTAACACTGAACTAGGCCAGTGACAATCATGCCCTTTAGACAAGGGGTAAAGTTCACCATCAGTCTTACACCCCCTACCATCCCCGTTCTCCCACAGCCTTTCTCCCACAGAACATACACGAACCAACAGTGACTAAGCACAAGCTCTACCACCTGCCGCTGTTAACTTCCTCAGATACCCCTGAGGAAGGGATATTCAAATCAAATCACTATGATCATGAGAGAAAGAAACATTATTTTTTTCTCTTCACTTGGTGGTTGCTTCCATTCTCAGTCATGAAGCCGTAATTATAGGAATTATGAACAAATGGGCAAGTGCTTACTCCAAAGTGGCCCAGACTCACAAAGGGTGAGGAGAGAGAGAGGGGGGAAAAGACTCAAAATAAAAAGGCATTCCCAGGACTTCCCCACTCCCGGTGCAGGGGGCCTGGGTTCAATCCCTGATCAGGAAACTAGATTCCATATGCCAAAACTAAGACTTGGGGCAGTCAAATATGTTTTTAAAAGGCAATCCCTCTTCCAACATCTCAAGCTCTTTAAAAGATAGAGGTGGGAGGAGGGTTCTGGAAGGGGAACACATGTACACCCATGGTGGATTCATGTCAATGTATGGCAAAACAAATACAATACTGTAAAGTTAAAAAATAGATAAATAAACTAATTTTAAAAAAAAAGAAAAAGAAAAAGATGAGGACTCAGAAGGAAAAAGTAGCTATATCCTGTATTGTTACAAGACAAAATATCCACAATCTGAAGTCACCAGATATAGAACTTTACGGTCCACTTACTTATAAATTATATATAAAGCAAATTAAAGTTTGTTTTCAGAAAGACTCTGTCACCTGCTGGCCCTTTTTATTTAGCAATAAGCTAGATCACAGAAAAACTTAGAGAATTATTAATTAAGAAACAATCACTGTGCAATAAAAGTGTACAAAGATCTTTCCTTGTCTCAAATCACCTGTTACTGGCATGCACCCCGAGCTGGCTGAAAGCATTGCTATGCTACCACCAAATGACTGCAGTGCCATAGCCAGAGACTCACCCCAGAGGGGTACAAGTTAGGGCACCTTTGGAATTCCTGGTCTTTGACCATAAGATTAGATGCATGAGCCAGTGTCAAGGTAAATATTTGATTTCCATAATGCTTCCTGCTCTTTCTCACCTCTCTCCCTCTAAGGCCAGCACTTGAATGGGAAAATATAATGTGTCCAGCCCTACTTCTCAGAAACTTCCCAGGACAAGAATAGATTTTATAGTCTTTTTCTTCCCGGTTCAACATAAAGCTGGTCCAAAAGTAAATGAGGGAAATGGTCAATGGTCCACTAGGAATCTTTCACAGGTTATGTTCCCTTGAGACCTAACCTTTTCTACTGATCCAACTTCAGGAGCAATGAAAGTAGGACTAAGGCTGTATCTACAGTGGAATGGGCCACCGGAATGACTAGCAATGATCACTTTGGAATATGATTTGCAGGTTACAAAGTGCTTCCATCTACAGTGTCACAAACAAGAGAGTATTTTATAAATGTATATACAAATATAAAGTATCCAAACTATGATATTTGAGGCCGACATAATGCACCATACTATTGTAAATCCAACCCCGCCCTGATTCTCAGTGATAATTCAGGAAAGAGAAAGTTCTCAGCACACTGAGAGTCGAAGTTGATTATCTTCGCTCATGGACAGAAACAAATTAAAATTAAATTAGTGAAAAACTATTAGAATACTTGCTTCCTAAATGTTTCCTTTTGTAATCATATGCTTGCTTCTCAGAAAAAAATAATTTTTAGTCTTTATTGACCACTTCTATTTTCTTATATAAAACTTAAAGACAAAGTTTAACTACTTTCATGCATATATTTCAGTATGCAGGAAGTTGTAATTTATGACTAGGATCCCTGACTCTGGAGTCAAAATTCTTAAGAATATAGACTCTGCTTCCTATGAACTACATCACGTTGGGTGAGTCATTCTGAGTTTTGGTCTGCATAGCCAAAAAATGAAGATGATGATGATATTTTCAACTTCAGAGAGTTCTGGGAAGGATTAATTAAAATAAACAGCAAAGTGCTTAGAAAAGGGTCTGATGTACGGTAAAGTACCCAGTAGCTATCAGCTATTATTTTACATATTGGTGATTCATGGTTTTCATAGCATTAGTGGAATGTGGAACCCTATACCAAGGGTCACAGGTGTGGAGCCCTGTACCAAGGTCACAGGATAAAAAATCTCAGGAATTGACCAAACCCCATAGTAATTGTTGCCACGAGCCTCCAGATTTAAACTGGCCAATTTGCTGATCCCATATTAGGTAAAATACCCACCTATTATCCACCCTATAGCATCCTAACCAATTACCTAATGTCACCATTCCAGTAGGAATTTTCTCTGTCTTGAGACTATAAAAATTGGCTGCTACCCTGTGAAAGGGTTTGGCTCTCCCTCGAGAGAGTGACTTCCACTCTAATAAACTTCATTCTCCTTCCATTCTGCCTCATGTCTGGAAATTCTTTACCAACCCAGACACTGACCACAACAGTCCTCAAAAGTAATACAGTTGTGAACACACTTGTATATTATGTGTACATGTATGTGTATATAGAAAAATCATTTCAATTTGCAGAAATGATATTTTCTGCAAATATCAGAAAATTGTTATTGGAAAGTCTCCCAGTGACTGATGGGGGACTTGTTTATTAAGTAAAGGCCTGGATGAAGTTAATTATCTTTAAACACTGAACTTGAATAATGTAAGTAATCACTAAGGTAGTTCACTATCTATTTGTGAGAAAAAATTCATACAGAGCTTTATAACTAAATTCAAATACTTATATGGATTCTTTATTAGAGATTTGTTTAAAAAAAAAAAAAGAAGAAGAAGAAAAGCTAGTTCTAGACCAGGGATCAACAAACTCAGACAGAAGGCCAAATCTGGCCAACTGCCTATTTGTATACTACCTGTGAACTAAGAATGGTTTTTACATTTTTAAATAGTTTTTTTTAAAAAAATCAAAAGAACAGGGACTTCCTTGCTGGTCCAGCGGCTAAGACTCTGCACTCCCAATGCAAGGGGCCCAAGTTCAACCCCTGGTCAGGAACCCAGATCCCACATGCCTCAATGAAAAGCCTGCATGCAGCAATTAAGATCCAGTGCAATCAAATAAATACATAATTTTTTCAAAAAAATCAAAAGTATAATAGTTTGTGACATGTGACAGTAAGAAATCAAAATGTGAGTGCCCACAAATAAAGTTCACTGGAACACAGACAAGCTCATTCACTTACATATTGTCTACCACAGCTTTTGTGCAGAATTAGGTAGTCGAGACAGAGACCATAACCCAGATAAATACTTATTATCTGTCCCTTTACAGACAGAGTTTGCCAACCTTTGGTCTAGACTGCTGTTTCTACGAGGGCAGAGGCTGTAGGGCCTAGCTCGGTGCCTGGCCCAGACTGTGTTCAGTAAACACTTGATGAGTGAACATGGCATCAACATAAAGAGCCTGAGGTGGGGCTCCTCCTATGTGCTAAAGAGCTGTTCTCAGAGAGCCATTTTCAGATGGAGAACAAGAGAGAGCTGCTCCAATCTCTGCAGCCCGGCTAGGGTCTTTTTTTTTTTTTTTGCTGGCTTTTTGTTTTAAAAATGTTTATTGCACAGAATTCAAGGAATTCCCAAGTGCACTTAAATTTTTTTTCTTTTTAAATCAACATGCTTTTTAAAGTTACAATTTGTTGTGCACGGTGATACCTTTCCCCGGAATAGCCCCAGCCTGAGGACTCCCTTTTAATAAGGAATTTTTTTTTAACTTTTTAAAATTTATTTATTCTTTATTTTTGGCTATGCTGGGTCTTCAATGCTGCATGGGCTTTTCTCTTGTTGCAGAGCACGGGCTCTAGGATGCACAAGCTTCAGTAGTTGTGGAAGGTGAGCTTCAGTAGTTGCAGTTCCTGGGTTCTAGAGCACAGGCCCACCAGTTGTGGCACACGGGCTTAGCTGCTCCACAGCATGCAGGATCTTCCCTCATCAGATATCGAACCCGTGTTTCCTGCACTGGCAGGCAGATTCTTTACCACTGAGCCACCAGGGAAGCCTGAGGAAATTTTTACAGACATGAATAAGTTAAAACCACCGAGTTTTCTAGATCCTCTTAAACATTACCCCCAAGGATCAGCTAGGGTCTTTTGATATCCTAGCTAATTCTAGCATTAGAATTTTAGGCTACAATGGAGAATGGGGAAAGGGTAGATCATAGTGAAAGTGAAAGTGTTGGTCACTCAGTCGTGTCTGACTCTTTGTGACCCCATGGACTGTAGCCCACCAGGCTCCTCTGTCCATGGAATTTTCCAGACAAGAATACTGGAGTGGGTTGCCATTCCCTTCTCCAGGGGATCTTCCTGACCCAGGAATTGAACCTGGGTCTCCTGCATTGCAGGCAGATTCTTAACCATCTGAGCCAGCTAATTCTAGTGGTAGAATTTTAGGCCACAATGGAATATGGGGAAAGGGCAGATCATAAGGACAAAGTAAATAGGAATTATGTATTTACTGGCAGTATATTTTTTAACAAAAAATGGCATCACAAAAGCACAACCAAAGAGAATTAATTTGGAAAAAAAAAAAAAAATCTATGGCCTCAGGCCTTAGCTCACCAAAAGCCTTATTTCTAGACACAGATGCTAAAGAGGTCTGCAAAGTCTTAAGTTGCATATATACAAGTATGGGTCCAAATCACAGTAAATATTGGGTCTCGTTCTAATTCGTGCTAGTTAAGACAACAGAGTGCCACCTTCAACCTAAGGAGGCTCTTTGTAAGATAGTTTAGTGACGATCCCGTTTCTAGAAGAGATCTATCAGTATGGTGATGGGTCTAATCTAGGCACCATATCAACAAGACAAATTGATAAAACTGCAAAGTATTTACCAAGGAGATGAAATCACAGTCCTCAGTCTAAATTAATCTAATTCATGAAAAACATTTGGGACACCTCACCAAATACAAGCTTTAATCATCAGCACCATCACTTGAAGAATTACATTATGAAAGAAGTACACTTTAATGATATCCCCTTAGAAGATGCAGCCTTATTACTTATTACTAGAAGCCTGCATTACTAGATGCAGCCTTATTACTAGCCTATTACTAGAAGATACTAGCCAAATGGTATCAAGTCACCAATTGGCCATACCTAAGTTATCTGGCAATTATCACTATCCTAATAAACTCTTCACTCTTTACTAGAGGTTCTCCCTCAATCCCCCAACTAACCAGTTCTCTTATTCTAAAGTGGTGAAGCAAAGACATGTTCATAGAATAGCCATGTGCTGCCCCTCACTTCCAGCAGGGCCATGTGATTAGTTCCAGCCAATGGGCTATGAGTAGAAGTGATTTGTGTCCCTCTAGGCCAAAGCATGGGCTTCCCTGGTAGCTCAGGGGTAAAGAATCTGCCTGCAATGGAGGAGCCACAGGAGGTGTGGGTTTGATCTCTGAGTCAGAAAGATCTCTTGGAGGAGGAAATGGCAATCCACTCCAGCATTCTTGACTGGAGAATCCCATGGACAGAGGAGCCTGGTAGGTTGCAGTCTGTAGGGTCGCAAAGAGTTGGACACAACTGAAGTGACTTAGCATGCATGCACAGGACAAAGCCTTTCATAGCCATGTGATCCTCTAGCTCCCCTTTTCCTGCTGCAACAACCTAGAAGTCCCATGTCAAAAGAGCAAAATCACAAAAATTACAGCAGCCTGGATCTCTGAGTCACTGAATGAAGAACAGCTGCCCTGGAGGAGAGCCAATGCATACTGGCATTTATGTGAACAAGAAATCAGTGGAAGTATCAGGGTTGATTTGTTCCTATAACATAGCCTACTCCATCTTGACGTATACAGAAAGGCTGAGCAGAAAGAAGCCCTGTATCCTGTGATCAACCAACCTGAGGCATTTACAAGGATTAAGTAGGGAAATTTTCCAAACCTTCCTCAGGTAGGTATGTGTGCAACTTCATTATTTCACTTCAAGCACGTTCACAGATTATTGCCACACCTACTCCTATTTCAAACATCAGTATTTACAACCAAATCACCTTTATTAATAAAACTTATTCCCATATGGAGAACAGTGTGGAGATTCCTTAAAAAA
Source organism: Giraffa tippelskirchi (assembly GCF_054371585.1). Taxonomy (NCBI): domain Eukaryota; kingdom Metazoa; phylum Chordata; class Mammalia; order Artiodactyla; family Giraffidae; genus Giraffa; species Giraffa tippelskirchi. The sequence continues at coordinate 91,733,754 of NC_137276.1, forward strand.
CTGGGAATAGAACTGCCATATGACCCAGCAATCCCACTGCTGGGCATATACACCGAGGAAACCAGAATTGAAAGAGACGCGTGTACCCCAATGTTCATCGCAGCACTGTTTACAATAGCCAGGACATGGAAGCAACCTAGATGTCCATCAGCAGACGAATGGATAAGGAAGCTGTGGTACATATACACAATGGAATATTACTCAGCCATTAAAAAAAATACATTTGAATCGGTTCTACTGAGATGGATGAAACTGGAGCCCATTATACAGAGTGAAGTAAGCCAGAAAGAAAAACAACAATACAGTATACTAATGCATATATATGGAATTTGAAAGATGGTAACGATAACCCTATATGCGAGACAGAATAAGAGACACAGATGCATGGAACAATTTTACGGACTCTGAGGGAGAAGGTGAGGGTGGGACGTTCTGGGAGAATAGCATTGAAACATGTATATTATCATATGTGAAACAGAACACCATTCCATGTTCGATGCATGTGACAAGGGCTCAGGGCCGGGGCAATGGGATGATCCAGAAGGATGGGATGGGGAGGGAGGTGGGTGGGGGGTCCAGGAAGGGGAACACATGTAAACCCATGGCTGATTCATGTCAATGTATGGCAAAAACTATTACAATATTGTAAAGTAATTAGCCCCCAACTAAAATAAATAAATTTATAAAAAAAAAAAAAACTTATTAATAAAACTTAAGATCTTACTGAGACACACACCAAGCAATGTACCTTGAGTGATGTTCACTGAACAATGTAACTAACCACTGACAAACCTTAGCTGAATACGTTGTTCTCCCACATGGCTCATGTCCTACTTTACGACTCTTCATTTTCAGAGGACACATGTAGCAGTGGGGTTACACTCCATGGACAAGATGGTAGAGAGCTTTGAGCAGAGCTGGCCCAGTTCTCTTTTGTTAGCAGTCAACAAGTAAGCTGTTCATTGGACACACTGATGTTGGTGGGGCTTTGAACTCAGAGAGATGCTATCTCCTCCATTTGGCAGTAAAAATATCCACTAAGATAAGGACTCAATACTGTGTCCTTTGATACATGCTTGATTTAAAACCACGGGAAAATCTGGAGCCTGGCCTGGCAAACAGTAGTGTATAAACTTCCACAGCCCTGGGCTCAAATCTCAGCTCAACAACTGACAGCTGTGTGAGTCAGGCCAAAAGACAAAGACACAGCCTGTAAGAGCCTCAGTTCCCTGCCCCACTCCACAAGGAATCTGTGAGGATCAACAGAACGAATATAGATGGAAATACTGGCTGCATGTTGGACTGCTGCTGCCTCAGAACTGTGGGATTGTTTTTTTAAATGCCTCAGAACTGTGGAATTCTTTTTTACAAAAAAAAAGTTTTTGACCCTTCACCATGTGGGATCTTAGTTCACTGACCAGGGATCAAATCTGTGCCCCCTGTAGTGGAAGCATGGAGTCTTAACCACTGGACCACAGGAAATTCCCCAGAACCATAGCATTCTCCTTAAAGCCAATTAAAATTTGTATTTCCTTTATGTTTTATTACAAGCGAAACAACTTTCTCAGGTACATTTAAAGCAGTGAAAAATATACCTTTGGCTTTATCCTTAGAGTAGATGCTGTCTATGACAGACATGAAAATAAATTCTATTACTTAATCTGGTCCTTTTACAATACGATCAAGTCCTTTGTAGGAAAATATACCTTGGAATTAAATTTCTGCCCATTTTCCAGGGGCAAATGAACTTTTAAAATTCCTAAGAATTTCCTATTACCCATACTTCTGCTGATTTCCAGTTCTGATTATGTATTTTTATGCTCCAAGTAAATTGCTCTCAGTTATTTTTTTAATACTAAAAATTAATGTCAATGTAGCCTAATCATAAAAAAGAAAAATCAGACAAATTCCAACTGAGGGGCATCTAACAATGTACCAAACTCTGTGTGTGTGTGTGTGTATGCGTATGTGTGTGTGTATGCGTATGTGTGTGTGTATGCATATTCAGTCGCTAAGGCATATCCGGCTCTTCAGGACCCCACGGACTGCATCCCGCCAGGCTCCTCTGTCCATGGGATTTTCCAGGCAAAAATACTAGAGTGAGTTGTTATTTCCTTTTTCAGGGGATCTTCCTGACCCAGGGACCAAACCTACATCTCCTGCATTGGCATGTGGATTCTCTACCACTGAGCCACCTGGGAAACAGCTCCTCAAAACACTAATTATTGTCATAGAGCATTGTTGACTTGAGCTCCCTGCGTCATATAGCAAATTTGCACTGGCTATCTAATTTTACATATGGTAATATGTACGTTTCAACATTACTCTCTCAATTCTTCCCGGTCTCTCCTTCCCATTTTGTGTCCACAAATCTGTTCTCTATCTCTGCGTCTCCATTGCTGCCCTGAAGATAGGTTCAGCAGTAACATCGGTGTGAGGGAGGTTCAAGAGGGAGGGGACATACATATGCCTGTGGCTGATTCACGTTGATATATGGCAGAAACCAACACAACACTGTAAAGCAATTAACCTCCAATTAAAAAAACACAAATTTTAAAAAAGAAAAAAAACACTTGTGGTCATCAAAAAACAAGGGAAAAGTCTGAAAAATTGTCACAACCAAGAGGAGCCTAAGGAGCTAAATGTCAACTAAATATAATGTGGGTTCATCAGGAATCTATCAGGATTCCTAGATGGGATCCTGGAGTAGAAAAAGGACTTTAGCAAAAACTAAGGAGATGTGAATAAACCATAGACTATAATTAACAATAATATAGCAATATTAGTTCATTAATTATAATAAATGTACCACATTAATGTAAAATGTTAATGACAGCATAAACTGTGTATCAGTGTGAGGCACACGGAAAATCTCTGTACATTTTCTCTAAAAATCTAGAACTGTAAATGTGAACACAATGAGACAACACTTAACAGCCAGATGGTCATAATCAAAATGACATAATAACAAGTGCTGGTGAGGATGTGGAAACTAGAACCTTCATACATTCCTGGTAGGAACAAAAAATGGTGCAGTTACCTTGGAAAACAGTCTGGCAGTTCCTCTAAGTGTTTAATGTTGTGTCATCAAATGAACCAGCAATTCTACTTCAAGGTATATACCCAAGAGAAATGAAAACACATGTCCCATTGAAACTTGTTCACAAATGTTCATAGCAGCATTATCCATAGTAGCCAAAAAGTAAAAACAACTCAATGTTCATAAACTGATGAATGAATGAATAAAATGTGGTAGATCAGCACAGTGGACTATTATTCAGCCATAAAAAGTGAAGTATTGGTGCTACAACATGAATAAACCTTGAAAAATTATGCTAAGTGAAATACCAGACACAAAAGGCCACACACTGTATGATTCCCTTTATATGAAATGTCAATCATATACAAACTATAGAGACAGAAAGATCTGTCATTGCCTGGGGAGAGGTAGAGCATGACTAACAGGATTTTAATTATAGGAAGGCACATTTCCAAATAAAGTACTGTCCACTATATTTTTAGAAAAATGGGGAAATGAGGAGTGCGTGCTAATGGATATAGGGTGATGAAAATACCCTAAAACACCCTTATACTTTAAATGAATGGACTGTATGGTGTGTGAATTATACCTTGATAAAAAAATAAAGCTACTAGCTTTAAAAAAAAAAAAAACACATCATGTGCACCAAGAACACTGATGGAACACATTCAATCCTATTCAAGGCAAATATTTTGACAATGTCTGGTAGTGGTGGTTTAGTCACTAAGTTGTATATGACTCTTGAGATCCCATGCGCTGTAGCCCTCCAGGCTCTTCTGTCCATGGGATTTTCCAAGCAAGAATACTGGAGTGGGTTGCCATTTCCTTCTCCAGGGAATCTTTCTGGCCCAGGAAATGTACCTCTGTCTCCTGCATTGCAGGCAGATTCTTTATCAACTGAGCTAAAAAGGAAGCCCTGACAATATCTGGTTGATATGAAATCTTTAATTTCCCTGGGAAGCCTTCTGTTTGATTTTGTAATACCCTTAGTATAATGACTAAGGGCAGAACATAATGAAAAGAACCTGTGCACACAGAAGGTCTGAATGAGGCTTCTCAGATTAAATGAGCAAACTATTGATACATAAACATAAGGCCTCCCTAAAGTGTGCCTGAGATGTAAAAGAGGATGCAAAAGAAAATTCCTGTTGATATTATAATTAGCTTACAAAAGGGCTTCCCATGTGGCCCACTGGTAGAGAATCCTCCTGCTAATGAAGGAGACACAGGTTCAATCCCTGGGTCAGGAAGATCCCTTAGAGGAGGAAATGGCAACCCACTCCAGTATTCCTGCCTGGGAAATCCCACGGACGGAGAAGCCTGGCGGGCTACAGTCCATGCAATTGCAAAGAGTCGGACACAACTGAGTGACTGACTGGCTAGCTTGCCAAAAAGGGGAGTATCACTGTGTCCGTTTTTAGCTTACTACCTCAGAACAGAGTCATTTCCTCTGAATTACTAGAAAATTATAATGCTTTCAGTTCTTCTATCATTTGTTGTCCTAGTTCTATGAGAAACGTAAAACTCACTCAGAAATATGCAAATTAGCTTAGTCTCCCACAGCACAATACATATCATATAGGTAGGCTATAACTCAGTGAAAATTTAGAAAGGTTTATCTTCTTTATCCTACACATTCCAGGTGTATATTAACAGGAAATATAATAATTTTGAAAACCAAACTACTATGTTCACAATGAAAGAGATGAACTTTTCTCCCATATAAATCACATGGAACTTCATGAATCAAGAATTGAATTTCTGTTCACATTAGAGAAATTGTAAAACCTAAGGTATAATAAAGTTTTGGTTCTTGTTTCATTTAACTGCAGGTAAAACAGGTACTCAAGTCTCTAGCAGATTAGAGTATTAATACACATTTCTTTGAGCATCTCCATAAGTTACTGTCCTACTCACCTCTAATCTGATTTCTCTTAAACAATAAGAAACACTTCAAGAGGAATACAATCTCAATTTATATTTGTCAGTTTCTTTTAGAGGTGAATCAATTTTCCATATAAGCATTATTGACATGTAAAACATTATTATTAAATAATACTATTTAATTCATTTCTGGAATTAGTTTAGAACACTTATGAATCCACAAAGATCCTTATACTTTGAATTCAAGCTATGCAGCTGTCTCTTGAATAAGGCTGGAGTATCAAGATTTACTGTCAGTAAAACACAGGCCTGGGATTAGCAGTCTGAAAATAAGGCACCATGGATCTTAAGTCTCTACAAGCAAGTAGAAGCTAGAAAACATTAAGTATATGGGTGGAGGTGGGTACAGATTTTCATCCCTTCATTCATTCCTTTTCATGTTCCATTCATTCAACAATTTATCAAGTGCCTCCTTGTATGTCGTCAGCACTCAGGCAATGAGGATACAAACCGAAATAGACATAATCCTGCCCTCAAGAAACAGACACTCTACATGGCCAGGTGTGGGCACACATGTGGGCACACATGTGGCCACAAGAAAAAGTAAATCTTCATACTAGAAGATTCTGATCTAAAATGTATATCACAGAGTGCAGTCGGAAAGAGAAAAACAAATATCGTATGTTAACATATATATGCAAAATCTAGAAAAATGGTACAGATGAATCTATTTTGCAGGGAGCAGAAATAGAGGACACAGATGTAGAGAAAGGACATGTGGACACAGCCGGGGGAATGGAGGGTAGGCCAAACTGAAAGAGTAGCACTGACATCTATACACTACCATATGTAAAAGAGATGGCTAGTGGGAAGCCACTGTATAGCACAGGGAGCTCAACTTGTTGCTAGGATGACCAAGAGGGGTGGGATGGAGGTGGGGCGAGAAGGAGGTTCAAAAGGGAGGAGACATATATATATGTGTATGTATATAGCTGAATCCCTTTGTTGTACAGCAGAAACTAACACAACATCATAGAGCAATTATTGTTGTTGTTGCTGTTTAGTCACTAAGTTGTGTTTTACTCTTTTGCGACCCCGTGGACAATAGCCTGCCAGGCTCCTCTGTCCAGGGGATTTCCCAGGCAAGAATACTGAAGTGGGTTGCCATTCCCCTACTCCAGACTATTTTCCCCAACCGGGGATCGAACTCATGTCTCCTGCATTGGCTGGCGAATTCTTTATCACTGAGCCACCTGGGAAGCCCAAAAGCAATTATACTCCAATAACAAAATTTTTAAAATTTAAAAATAAAATAAAATGTATATCCTTTCATTCCTATTGTACCTTATTTCATCCACAACAAAAAGAACAACAAAATACAAACAACAGTAACTTCACAACAAAAACCAAGGTTCAGACAGGCTGAATGACTTGGAGATTCTCCCTAAGTTTCAGCCTTCACTTTTGAATTCCCTTCTCTTCCCAGAACAACTCTGAACAAGTGCTATAATCACTTTTACCTGGTGACTGAATTATTTTTATCTTATTTTTATAAACTGTCACACAGAAATGGAAATTGGTTGTCCTTTCATATTTTACATATTTTGAAAGCCACAGAAAACTTTAACATGATGGATTCATTTTTGCAAGTCTGTAAGATGACTGAAATACACATATTAAAGTCAAGGGATTCCCTGGTGGTCCAGCAGTTAAGACTATGTATTTTCACTGCTAAGGGCATGGGTTTGATCTCTGGTTGGGAAACTAAGATCCCAGAAGCTGCAAGGCATGGGGTGCCCGCCCAAAAAAGAATTAGAATTAGAGCCAGGGAAAAGCATTTTTGGGTGTTTTCCCAAAAGAGTATGAACCACAGATCAATGCTCAGCAAAAAATGGGGCTCCTCCTCCTCTGAGGTGTTGGGGGTTAAGAGGGAAGTGAAAGTAAAAGTAAGTCGATAGATAAGCAAGTCTGTGACTCACACTGCCTATAGAATAAAAGTCCAAATTCTGCAGCCTCATACTCAAAAGGTTCTGCAATCTTCCCTAAATGCCTTTCCAGTCTTTCCTCCCTGTACTTGCCAGAATGAATCAGAGACCCCAGCACCGGCTAAACCTGTACTTCCTGCTTCACTTCTGTTCTGAGGTTCAGTTGCCCCTCTGTCTGGCATGTCTCTCCAGTAATTACCCCAGGGCCCACTCTACCTATAAGCACCTGCCCATCCTTCACCGCCTACTTCATATGCCCCTCCTCCACTATTTTCTTTACATAGACAAATGATCAGCTGGCTCACAAAGATGGATAAAACATTAACCTCAACCCTGCTCTGCTTTCCCTAACTGTCTTAATGGAAAGTGAACCTTTCCCCTTTTCAGACCTGTCATTGTGGTTTCCTATCATTCTTATAGCACTTAGCACCAGCTGCCCTGTACTGGAGCCAGGAATTCATCTATCTTAACCTTACTATCAGTTTCAGTTTCAGTGAAAGTCACCCAATCATGTCCGACTCTTTGCAACCCCATGGACTATACAGTCCATGGAATTTTCCAGGCCAGAATACTGGAGTGGGTAGCCATTCCCTTCTCCAGGGGTTTTCCCAACCCAGGGATCGACCCAGGTCTCCTGCACTGCAGGCAGATTCTTTACCATCTGAGCCACCAGGGACATAGGTCTGCACATTTTCTGAGAGCAAGAAAGGAACTTTCTTCAATTGTGTACATCCTACCTCTGAGCTCAGACCTTGCAAGCTAATCCAAAATTACTTACTGGGTGAAGTTTAACATTATATCCAGATTAACAAAATAAAATACAAACATATACTCCTTGGGTATACTCGTCATTCACTCTTAGTGTGAGTCAGCTCCTAACATCTTCTTGCTGATGTCAGCTTTTTAGCACATCACGGGTGGAGTGTCATTCTGGCTGAACAGCAGTTACTTAAAAACATGGAATGCAAGAAAAGAGCTGGTTTCTCATGGAGCAACTGAGCCCCTGTGCCATAACTACAAAGCCCATGTGCTACAACTACAGAGGCCCATGCACCAGAAGCCTGTGCTCCACAACACGAGAAGCCACCACATTGAGAAGCCTGCACATGCCAATGAAGAGTAGCCCCTGCTCACCGCAACTAGAGAAAGCCCATGCACAGCAACCAAGACCCAGCACAGTCAAAACTAACTAAAAAATATAAAATGTTAAAAAAGGAAAGAAAAGGTCTGATTTTGGGGGAGAGCTAGAGGGTTGGGGTGGGGTGGAGCAGGTATGGAACTTCCACAGGACAGCAAGGGGCACAGGCAGCAACCACTGTTGCATGTGTGCTAAATCATTTCAGTCATGTCTTATTCTTTGTGATGCTATGGACTGTAGCCTGCCAGGCTCCTCTGTCCATGGGAGTCTCCAGACAAGAATACTGGAAATGAGGCTAATTTAAGAAGAAAACAAAACCAAAAAAATACCTTGAAACATCAATTCTATGAAGATAGTATAGATAGCACAGTTACGAAAGAAAACCATTTGTTTCTATGCTTCTAGCTCTCTTATCTCACTTACACTACACTCTAGTCTGGTGGCTCTCAAAATTCCCAGATCATCAGCCTCAGCATCACCTAGGAATTTGTTGAGATGAAATTCTCCAGCCCCACCTCAGACCTAAAGAATGAGAACCTGCAGTTGGGCTTCAGCAACTCCTTCATTTACAAGCTCTCCAGCTGATTCTTATACTGCTCATGTTTTAGAACACATTAAAGGACCTGAATTTTCCTATAACAGATCAGTTCCATCCTGTTTCCGTGCTTTTGCTCATGCTGTCCCTTCTCCAAGGAATGCCTTTTCCTCTATCTAGTCCCTGTAGATTGAACTTGTGCTTTCCTTTCAAGGAGCACCTCAAAAGTCTTAACACTTTCCTCAAGAGATTTAACAGAATGATCTGCTCTCCATTCGGGCTCCCCCAAAGCTTCCTTCTGCCCTTCCTCTTGGTGCTCACTTCTGTCACAGCCTGGCCCTGTGTCTGCCTCCCTCAGTTGACTGAGAACCTGTGAGTACAGGACTATGTTTCACTCACAGTGCTGTCCCCAGCCCTTTAGACCATCCAATTCCTTTGATTCTGCAGAGTAGGAGAGAAAAGTATTCTTCTTCAACAAGCCTCTGATTGACCATGAGAAGGATGCTAAGAGGCATCCGACTCCTCTCTTCACAATGGAGATGAATAAAAAGCCCATCCAGTGAGATCTGAAGTTTAGCGGGCAGCTATTGAAGGCACCTTTGGGAACAGAGAAACCACTTAAAGGGCTCTATAGTCAAGGCTTAGCCATAAACACATTTAGCATCTTATAAAAGCCAAATATCAATTCATAGAAAAAGTATTCCCTTTCATCAATTAAAGAAGAAAATATGGATTGACTGAAAGAGCACTGTATTTGGGATAGACTCATGCTTCATGTGGACAGGGATCCTGTATCTGTCTTGGTCATCACTGTGGTCCCAACACGGAGCCCTGACATTTTGTCAAATGTCAAAATTAAAAGACACAGATGTGCATTCCATCTCTACTATTTTTTCAAGCCAGGTAGACTCAAACAGGCAAGTCATTCATTCTCAAAGTCTTGGTCACTTAACAATGAAAGGCAGCAAAGATAGAAAACTATTATATCAATAAATACCTTACCTCCTTACCTTACAGTTTACTAATTGCTTTCACATTTACTATCTTGATTAATCATCAAACTTGCAGCTGAAGAGAAGGCCTCTCTTCTCAAGGGGTCAGAAACAGAATCATAGACTTTGACTTCTCATGCATGGCCCTGATCATAGGCCAACTGATTTCAGCTATCTAAACTTTAAATTACCTTAAGGAGCTCATTCTGATTGACCACTAAACATTCAGAGCTTCTCAGATTACCTTTTTTCCACTTACGGTTATCTAGGGTTTAACTTGATAGAAAAAGTGATCAAGTCAATTGCTGCTACAGTCGTTTTTCCAAAATTAATTCACTTGGCATGAAAACTTTTGCTAAAAAAACATCACTGGGTTTTTGTGAGCTGTGTTTCATGGCTGGCATCTCATTGACCCAATAACACTTCAACTCTGCAAGAACTGGGCCACTCTTGACAATACCCCTTGGACCAAAACAGTGTCCTAATGACCCTAAGACTCAGAGGAAAGGGAGGAAAAGGGAGATTTTACCAGGATAAAATGCTGAGAGAGCTTTCAGGTGAAAGAATTTCAGAGTCTTGAGAACTTTTGATTTGTTCCCAATGGTTATAAATACTAACTTGCTATAGACATTAAGGTTCAATTAGGTACTTATTTGATACTGTTTTTCCACCAAATTATTGATGAATAGCATTAAAACCCTAAGCAGAGTCACATTTATCAAACCTCAGAATTCTAGTTTGCATTGATTTTTATCTATAAACAGTACAAAATATATATCATCAAGGACAAAAAAGAAAAAGAAAGAAACCAATAGAGCTATAAAAGGTGGCATTTAAGATGACAAAGTGAAACGAAACAATGTGCCTTTGATCATTCACTGTAAATGAGTGGGTTCTGAACCTGTTTTGTTTGGTTTTTTTTTTTTCCATTTCAACAATTTAATCTGGATTCTGAGCACTAGCTATGGGAACAAAGTGTGAATATAGCCAGTACTTTCTGTCTAAGGCATTCAAATCTGTTTGATCGACATCAGTTTTAGGTCACAGATTGTCATGCGTCATTTGAGATTTTTCAACTGTGATCCATGAAGATAAGTCTACTCTTTTATTTATGGAATGCAGAGGGCCCCACAGTGGGAATTCATTGTCAGGGGTGGGCGAGTGGGGAAGGTCTGTAATTAAATGACATTCTTCTACACACATTTATCAATATTTTAATCTCAAATTCAATAGAAGTTCTATTTTTTCAGCGCTGCTAACATCTCCTATTTCTTACTTTGCCAACAAATTGAAGGGACTTTCATTATTTTTCTTTTAAATGTTATTTCCTGGGACTGGATCTTTAAACAATTTGAATTTCTCAATAACAATTCTGGTTTCCTCTAATACTGAGTTTCTCCTGTCAACCATTCCCCCCCAAACCTTTTGTTTTTTATAGTGAAAGCCATCCCATCCCACACCACGGCAAAACCGCTTCCACCTTACTAAGGTAGATAGCCATCTATCTTACTATCGGGAAAAGTCAGTTTCTCCTGTTTTCTTTGGAATTTCTTGGGATTTCTGAGGCAGACATGTCTCTGTGCAGTGAGTTATAACCCAAATATTCTAGTTTTATAGCTCTGAATTGCTCAAAAGAGTCAATCATAAAAATTTAGTTTGTTGTAAAGTCTAAAGTCTCCTTCACAACTGGAATTTATGAACAGATTATCTCTAACTCTCCTACAAAAGAACATCGATACTTTATGATGAAACACGTGTTTTACATAAGAGAAAAACTCTCCTAATTAGCCCTCTGTCACCCTTTCTGCATCCACAGTATTACCAAAAAGCAACCTGCCTTCACAGAAAACACCCTCTATATTTCTCACCAAAAAAATAGCAAGTAGGCACTTTCAGACACTGTAGTACTGAAAAGAAATAAGATGATCAAAGTTGACACAGCCTCACATCTCATGCAGTTTTAAGTCAGCAAAATTTCCAGCAATCAAAACTGCATAATCATTTTATAACCAATAAACCAAAAGACAGCACAAAGGCCTCTTTCTCCCTGATTTTCATCAAAAGGTAGACTGGGATCGTTGGATGTTGAAACATGTATTGAGTAAGGGCCTGAGGCAGGCAGCCTTCTCTTTCACGTCCAGAGGCTGACCCTGAGGATGCACAGGACGAGCTCAGCGGAGGCAGAAGCCAGACACAGAGAGAGGGGCTCAGGCAGCAGAGGGAGGAGAGAAATGTCCTCACTGGGCTCCAGGCTGAGGCTCCCAGGAGAGAGTAATGAGGTCCATCAAGGAGGGAGGGACGGGACATTCTCTCACAGCCGAGTCAGCTGGTCAAGTGTGGGGCCTGCCAGTCTTGCCTCTAAATCACCTAAATGATCTAGACGATTCAGGCCCCTGACCTGCGGCATTCCTTGAGGTATCGACACCCACCTCCACCTGCAACACTGACTTCAGAACTCCCTGGACTGCAGGATCCTGGAGGAAGTGTCCAGGTACGCATTCAGCCTGAGGATTTTGACCACAGTTCAAAGATCTGAGACCAGGGTAAGGGGCAGGACCCAAAGATCTTCCAGGAAATCCCACCATGGATCCCAGATGAAAAAGTCCTTGTGAACTGTTCACCCTAGAGTCCTTAGGCTCAAACACAAGGTGAGTGTCTCACTTCCATACCCCAGAGGCATTTCCTGCATCACCACCAACTCACATCTGTCACCTCAAAAGAGCTTTACGTGTACTCAGAGAAGGAGATGCCATCTCTGCTGCCTCCAGAAAGGCTTTAAGGGTAAAAAGAAGATAAAGACTGAGTGGGATAATTTTAAAAACAAAACCCAGAAAGATGCATCTCTGTTGTTTTGTTTCTCTTATGGCTCATAGATTGTTAGGAGCATCACCAGATAAATTCTGTAGCCATTCTAAGCACCTGTTAGGGTTACCACAGATAAAGTTTTGCATTTTACTTTAGCTCTCCATGCCTGAAGTCACGGGGTCCTGGGATCCAAGCTCAGCTCAGCCACTTGTTAATGACTGACATCAGAAATGTAATTTTTTACACAAGTCTCAGTCTTCTAGGATATAAAACAGGAATAACTGCACCAATCTCTCAGAATGGTTTGTAGAGATTCAATGATATATCGCTGGTAAAGTGTTCAGTACAGTGTCTGGTCTGTGAAAAACATCCTAAAATACAAGCTATGAATATTATTATTATTTTTAAAAAGTTACATAATGTAGTCATTTTATACAAGGCTATGATATATTACTCTAGAATTTAGTACCTGGGTATTGTTTAAGTGAGACATTAACTTCAATGTACTGCCTGATTTTGCATTTGGCTGTCCAATCAGTTTTGACTAATGTCATGATTAAAAGAAAAAAAAAGTAATTCCTCTATATTTGGCCAACCCTTTCCTTCCCATGAGTAACCATCTCTCAAGCTCAGTTTCTCTGCTCAACCACTCTTTCTTCTTGACTCTTAGAAGAGGAGGTATCGGGCCTACCCTGGTGGTCCAGTGGCTAAGACTCCCAACTCCCAATGCAGGGGACCTGGGTTCAATTACTGGTCAGGAACTAGATCCTATATACTGCAACTAAAAGATCTGGTGTGCCGTGACTAAGATCAGCACAGCCAAACAAATAAGTATTTTAAAAAAGAGAGAGAGAGAGAGAGGAGACAACACTGCCAGTTGAAGACGGTGATCAACTATAGTGTGATTGACAACAGAAAGGACAAGTGCCTTCCAACAGCTCCCTTGATGCTGTGTGCTCATGGAAAGCTCAATGAAAAGACTGCGTTTTGATTTGCAAAACAGCTATTTGCAACATCTGTTTGAAATAAACAAAATATACCAAACTACTTCTTGATCTAGGATGGGTTGGGAAGCACTGCCTTCTGTCTGTTTTTTCCAGGTGGAAAGTCTGATCACAATTCTATCTCAAACTTAGCCCCACATTCCTGGGCCATAATCACCACTCTCAGAAACATTGCTCCTGGTAACTTAAAATGTCCCTCTCAAACACACTCTCAGTCCAAGGAGCTGGGGCCCACCTGTTTGTATCTGCTGCCCCTGACAAGATAAGCTACCACATCCTTTCCCTCGATGAAGGGAAGTCCTCGACTTCATCATGTGGAGGTTCCCAGGTCTGCAGTCATGCCCCTCATTCTGTGCACTCAACATTGAATTGGCCAGTCACCCCTTGTGTCTTATCTCTTCCAGTTACACAGATATCTTCCCACTAGCTACCAAGTTCCCCCTAAATCCACAGAATATCTCCATGGCAAATGAATCTTGGGATTGTTAACCTTAAAAAGTTCAGGTTAATGAAACTATAGCAGAAGATCTGGCTACACCACTAACTAGCTTAGTTAAGTATATCTCAGCTCCTCCTCTACATCATGAGGGGATGATGGCCTGGATGAAGGGCTACCTCATAGCTCTGGTAGCTCAGCTGGTAAAGAATCCTGCCTGCAGTGCAGGAGACCCTGGTTCAATTCCTGGGTCTGGAAGATCCCCTGGAGAAGGGATAGACTACTCAGTCCAGTATTTGGGCCTGGAGAATTGCACGGACTGTATAGTCCATGGGGTTGCAAAGAGTCGGACATGGCTGAGTGACTAAGCACAGCACATAGCTGTAAGATCCTTAATGCCCACCTTCCCCATGTCAAGTACACTTGTTTGTTTGTTTATTCATGCAATAACAGTTGGGTATCTAACACTGCAAATCTACGTGCCTGGCATTGTGAGGAATGAAAGAACATCTCCCAAAGAACTTATCATCTAGAATGGGAAGTGAGACAACCACACAACTATATGAAAAAGAAAAGCAGATAATGTCATAACTGGGTATTATTTATAAGAAGAAAATTACCATTACCAACACCCCAAACCTGAAACTAAAGCGATTTTCAAAATATCTTTTCTTCTCTGCATCTAGCCTTTTTTGGGGGTGGGGGCCATGTGGCAAGGCATGAGAGATCTTAGTTCTCTGACCAGAGACCGAACTCAACTGTGCCCCCTGCAGTGGAAGCTCTGAGTCTTAATCACTGGATCGCCAGGGATGTTCCTGCACCTAGTCTTTTACCAAATGCCTTCTCCTTTCTATGATTTCTTACATCTGTGCTCTTCACTCTGCACTTAGAATCACATGCTTACGTCTAGGCCTTAGGCAACTCTCCTCTATTATGGATTGACCCCTATCCCCAGAACTTAGAGGTCATGATCCATGACCTCTGATGAAGATATGAGAAACATCCCATCAGACTGGTTTGACTTGTCCACTGTCTTGCTAAAGCTCTAAGGTGACCTCCTTCATTTCACAGAACATTCACATCAGATCCCTTTACCAAACTGTCCCTGTTTCACTTCCTCCCACAAATAGTACCAAGAGCATGATTTTTGCTTAGTTCTGTGTGGGATGTCTACATCATAGGCTTGAAGCTCCCAGAGCTTACACACACTGGTCAGGAAGTTGGGACATGTATTAAAATTCAACAATCCAG
This sequence comes from Giraffa tippelskirchi, assembly GCF_054371585.1. Taxonomy (NCBI): domain Eukaryota; kingdom Metazoa; phylum Chordata; class Mammalia; order Artiodactyla; family Giraffidae; genus Giraffa; species Giraffa tippelskirchi. The sequence goes on from NC_137276.1 coordinate 91,748,824, forward strand.
GATACTAAAGATGAGGGGAATACTAGCACAGACAACACTAACAAATGTAAGAGGCTTCAGAAGGGGGAGAGCTACTTTCTGGCTGTAGTAACCGAAGAAGGCTTCTAGGAAGAGGCACACCTGAGCTACACGTTGCTTCGTAGGCAAGACTTCAACAGGGAAAGAGGCAAACAGGCACTCTGAGGCAAGGAAGGAGGGCAATTTCAAGACCAGTCAATTGTTAGCGGGGGCTTGAGAGGGTACTCTTTGTTTTGGAGGGGGGGGTTGGCTACACCACTGGACGTTCGAGATCTTAGTTCCCCAATCAGGGATCAAACAGCACCCTCTGCACTGGATGCTTGACATCTTAACCACTGAACCTCCAGGGAAGTCCCTAGGTGGTACTGTTTGAAACGGGTTTACAAAGTCAGCAAGTTTAGTAGCAGGAATAGCTAATTTTCGATTTAAGCCAGACTACAAAATAAAAGGGGGCTTCCTGAATGGCTCAGAAGGTAAAGAATCCTCCTGCAATGCAGGAGACATAAGACACTTGGGTTCGATCTCTCAGTGGGGAAGAGCTCCCAGAGGAGGGCATGGTAACCCACTCCAGTGTTCTTGCCTGGAGAATTCCATGGGCAGAGGAGCCTGGTGGGCTTCGGTCCATGAAGTCACAAAGAGTTGGACACCACTGAGCAACTAAGTGCGTGCACGCTCAAGTGTGTGCTCTCTCTCTCTCACACACACACACACACACACACACACAACATAAGGAGGTAGAGGAGAAAAAGAAAGTTCAATAATCTCACTAAACTCTGAGGAGAGTATCAGCAGGGGATGGCATAAAGAGCCCTGCAAATCAGAAAACCTGGGTCCAAGGCCCAGCTTTGCCAAGGAGGGGCTCCACGGCCACAGCAAGTCATTTAACCTGGTTGGTTTTGGTTTTCTCACTTGTAAACTGAAGCAGCTGAACTGGCTGACCTCGAAGGTCTCCACAGGCCAAAACTAAACCAACTGTATATTATTTCTCCCATTAAAACATTCATCATGGTAGGGGGGAGGGTTTGGGGGAGTTGAAGGAAACGGCAATGTCTGTATTATCTTTCCACACAGGTGTCTCCTCCTGAACTACAAATTTCTTTCTTGTAAACTTATTAATTCTATGTATCTGCCTCCCATCTTGCAAGTTTAACACTTAAAGAATGTTCAGTGTGCGGTCCCAAAATTTTGTTTCCGGCTCACAGGTTATCCAAGAAATGTGTGCGGCCCAGCCTTAAAAATCTTACGAGTGTGTCCAATACGGCAGACCCAGGGTAAAATATTTCTGTGTGAGTTAGAAAAATATGACTGGGTAAAGAAAGGGGAGAAGTGAGACCTCTGTTACTTATCTAAGAAACAGCTCCCTTTCAAGAGTACCAAACGATGCCTGAAAAAACAGTAATGTAGAAAAGTAAGGCGGAAATACATCTTGGACTTTACAAAGTCTGTATTACATGTACTGCCGAAGCAAACACACAACGTCTCTACTTTAAAATGCAGCTGAAATGCGTGAAGTTTCTGGCACTGAAATACGCTGAAAGTTGACTTTTTTTTTTTTAATGCTGCATCCAGGAGACCCTCGCTCCGGAAAAGGCACCCAAACCAGAAACCATAGATTTCACTCCAGTCCTATTGATCCTATGCAGCAAAAGGCCAAAGGCAAATAAACCAGTCACACAAGCAAAAGAGGCTGGATCAAAAAGCCGCACCAGTAGCCATCCAAAGTTTAAGAGAGAGGAAAATAGAAAAGTTAACAAAATGCCTAACTTCATGCAAAGAATCATAATGCCGTTCTCCAGCTTACTGTGCAAACAGCATAAATGCAGGATGTAACTAACACCTGCCCACACTACTTGCTGCCCAGACTGGGCACGAGCGCACCCCGAGGTCGGCGGGCGCCGCGCTGCACAGCGGGCGCCGGAGACACCTCTTCAGCGAGGGAAACCCGCCGAGACTCCTCTGGAGCCGCCGAGCGCCGGCGAGGAAGTAAAGCTGTGTTTTCTGCCTATCGGTCCAGGCTTTCTCTCGGATCCCCTCAGCCGCACCGCGCCGCGTACCTGCAGCAGCCTTTCTGCCCTCGAGCCCGCAGCTGCCGCTCCGGATCCCGGCACACGCACGTCTGCTCTGCGGCTCCCCAGTTGCACCAGCCTAGCTACTGGCCTGGCGCCACTACGCATGCCCGGCCGCACTCTGGCAGGCAGACTCCGAATCCACTTGCCGCGTTTTGACTGCGGCTCCCGGGGGAAAGGCCCCGAGGCCAAGAGCTGAAATGGAGTTGCAGGTGCTGGGAGAGGCAAGGGGGAGAGGGGGAGAGGGGGAGGGGCACTGCGCAATTTTATCCCTACTGCCCAAAGCGACCCAGGACATATCCTCCACCAAGCCTAAAAATGACCATCTACACCACTTGGATGAGCTTACAAGTGCTTCGCGAACTTGGTCGCGGATAGGAATCACCTGGAGGGATTGTTGAACCACAGATCCCACTCTCAAGAGTTCAGATTCAAGTAGATCTAGATGAGGCCCCACCATCTGCATGTCTAACATTTTCTCAGGGGAAACTGGCCCTGCTAATTCGGATACCACACGCTGCGAAATTCTGATGAAGAGAAAAGATATATATATATATATATACATATATATCATATATATACATATATATCATATATATGTATAGAGATATAAAATATATTATATATATGTGTGTGTGTATATATATATATATATATATACACACACTCATATATATGGGCTTCCTTGGTGGCTCAGATAGTAAAGAATCCTCTATATCTATATAGATATAGATATTAAAAGAGAAAGTTTTCTCTCTCCTCCTCTCTGGGATTTCACATAGTACTTCCTCTTCATTTAACAGCCACACCTACTTTAAAAATAAATAAATAACTACAGCTCACAAGCAAATAGAGGTGGAATATTTCCTCTAGCATGTGAGTCAAGTGAGTGGAATGCAACCACAAGAGTACTCACATATTTTGCCTGTAGCATAACCTATGGTTGTGGTCTCTCGGACTGTGTCTGGGCAACAAGAGGGGGTCCCCATTTAACTCTTAAGTTTTGTGTGACCGGTTAGTGTTTAGCACAGTGCTGGGTACGAAACAGCTACTCAAGAAATCCTGAGATGATATTAATATGGCTTGAGAGATGAAGAAAAAGGATGTTGGAGTTATTTTAGAAACCCAAAGGAGGTGATGAGCAATTGGAAGTAGGTGGGCTAAGGCTGGGCTTCTCTGGTGGCTCAGATGGTAAAGAATCCGCCTGTAATGCAGGAGATCCGGGTTCGATCCCTGGGTCGGGGAGATCCTCTGGAGGAGGGCATGGCAACCCATTCCAGTATTTTTACCTGGAGAATCCCATGGACAGAGGAGCCTGGGGGGCTACAGTCCACGGGGTCACAAAGAGTCGGACACGACTGAGCAAGGCTAAGGCTGAGGAGGATGAGGATTTTTCCCTGTGTTAAACCTAGAGAAATCAGTGGCTTCAGTATCCTTATCTGAGCCCAGATGTACAAGAGGAGGTGTAAGTTCTCACAATGTATTTCTTAAAAGGTTAAACACACATCTGCCATATAATCCAGTCATCACATTCATAGATATTACCCAAGAGAAATTAAAATGTAATCATACAAAGACTTGAATATGAATGTTCATGGCAGCTTTTTTTCACAATATTCTTGCATGCATGCTCATTCCTGTCCCACTCTTTGTGACTCTATGGGCTGTATCCCGCCAGGCCCCTCTGTCTGTGGGTTTTCCCAGGCAAGAAAAACAGAGTGGATTGCCATTTCCTCCTCCAGGGAATCTTCCTGACCCAAGTCCCCTGCATCTCCTGTTGGCAGGTGGATTCATTACAACTGAGCCATCTGGGAAGGCCTATTTTTCACACTAGGCCCAATCAGAAGGAACCCAAATGCCCACCAACGGGTGAATGGATAAACAAATTGTGGTGCATCTATGCAATGGAATACTACTCATCAGAAAAAGGGCAAGGGGAGAATTCCTCATACAGGCTCCAACATGGATAAATCTCAAAGTTATTATGCTGAGTTAAAGAGGCTAGAGACAAATAAATGATTCCATTTATATGAAGTTCAAAATAACCTAAATTGACAAAAATCAAACTAGTAATTGCCTGGAGCCAGGAATGAAGGAAGGAATGGGCTGTCAAGAGGCAGTAATAATCTTTGGGGGATGATGGAAAAGAAAGCTTTTGTTGATTATAGTAGAAATTTCACAAAAATGTACAACTGTCAAAACTAAATAGTACACTTTAAATTTATGACATTCATTTTATATATTTTCCAATAAAAGTAAAGAAAAATTAATCAAAGACTCCTATGAGTTCTTTATTTGTGGGAATATTGACCAAGATGAGGTCTTGAGGACGTGTAAACTCTAAATATGGTGTAACCTGATTTTTAGAGAAGGGAAAAACAACAACAAAAAATTACTGTCTGTAGAAGAAGCTAAACATAATCAATATAAAATATCTGAAACAACCCACCTTCAAAAGTAACCAACTCCCAAATGTGATTTGTAAATGTATTGCTGAAAAAAAAATATTTCCCCAAAGCATCTTGCAAAAATAAAACAGTGAACAAAAAAGTATATAATTAGAAATGCACACCAATGCATAATAATGATAAAGAAAACTGTTACCTGCTAAACTGATTACATATCCACCAGTGAGAAATAAGTTCTCCAAACTGTCTTTCCAGGAGCCTGGGGTGTCATGGAGATGATAAATAAGCAGAACTCTGGGTTAAGGATCCCAGTCTAACCAGAGCACCATTACTTCCATATCCAGGTATACTCTGAGATTTTATTTGATAAGAAGATCCCACTATTAATTGAAAGAGTAATAGTGTGAAAGCAATGGAAATAATGCCATCAGGTAGGAAGAAGTCACAGAGAAAAGATGTTGTATTTGGTTCTGGTTGTATCATAAGTATACACTCAAAAGTATACACTCTAGTTATCATAACCTTATGTTCCTGTTTTTCCAGAATAGTCCCAATTTTAAACATTTGTTTAATCACATGAATTTATGCCCAATTACATGCTCCACCGATAGGTTAAAAAAAACAACATCACCAACTTCAGTTGAAATAGGGATCATTTTCTGGCTCTTCTACAGCTTATAAAAATATTAGTAATATAATAATATTAATAAGAATAATACATAAGTTCCAATACTTTGGCCACCTAATGCAAAGAGTTGACTGATTGGAGAAGACCCTGATCTTGGGAAAGATTGAGGGCAGGAAGAGAAGGGGGCAACAGAATATAAGACGGTTGGATGGCATCATCGACTCAATGGACATGAGTTTGAGCAAACTTAGGGAGATAGTGAAGGATAGGGAAGCCTGTCAAGCTGCAGTTCATGGGGTCTCAAAGAGCTGGACAAGACTTAGCAACTGAACAACAACAAAGGACAAAGGTGGAGATTCAGAAATATTAAAAACAGAGAGGGAATGAATGAGTGGTGGACTAGGATTCCAACTCGCAAGTCCAACTGCATATTTGTGTTATCACAACAAGTCCCTGCAAATTTACAACATATCCCATGAAAGAAAGAAAAGTGAAGGAAAGTGTTAGTCACTCAGTCGAGTCCGACCCACCAAGCTCCTCTGTCCATGTAATTTTCCAGGCAAGAATACTGGAGTGGGTAGCCATTTCCTTCTCCAGGGGATCTTCACAACACAGGGATGGAACCCAGGTCTCCCACATTGCAGGCAGGCTCTTTACTGACTGAACCACTAGGCAGGTATATTCCATACTCAAAAAAAAAAAAAAAAAACAAAAACCAACCAGGTATTTGGGGTTATGAAGTGAATTTCTGTGACTGTGGTTAGTGTTAGTTCCCCAGAGTCTGGTGGTTTCTAAAATGCTTATAACCACACCAATTGCTATCCATCCCCTGATCCTAATCCTGAAGTCAGCTCATACCAATTTACCTCCTATTTCAGGAAAAATATGAACATTTTTATTTTTTTAATTTAAAATTAAAAAAAATTTGGCCATACTATACAGCATGTGGGATCTTAATTCCCCAACCATCAAACCCGTGCCCCCTTGCAAAATGCTCCCCCTAAATTAGGAGCATTTAGAATGACATTGGATAATACCAAGAGGTATGGTAGGAACATATTTATTTGATCTTTTTCTTTTTTTCAGAATAAAGAAGAATAATACAGGTGAAAAAGGCTAAGATTCAGTGTAAATCTAGCTTTATTTTTTTATGTCATTTGGAGAAGAAAAGAATAATCTGAGAACTAAAGTAGTAAATAATGCAAAATCTCTCTCTCTCTCTCACACACACACACACTCACACACAGATACACTATTTAATAGAAGTTGGATCAAAATAGCCAACCAAACACGTGCACCTATACCCTACCTACCACATACAATTTCAAGAAATGATAGAGAAGATACCTTTAAGAAGTTTAAAAAAAATCCTAGGAAAACAAGAAAAACTGCCATCAACAAACCAGAAATGTTGAGAAAAACAGAATACAGGGCTTTTCTGGTGGCTCAGTGGTAAAGAATCCACCTGCCAATGCAGGAGACACAGGTTTGATCCCTGGGCCAGGAAGGTCCCACATGCCATGAGCAACTAAGTCCGTGCACCACAAATACTGAGTCTGTGCTCTAGAGCCCAGGAGCCACAACTTCTGAAGTCCACATGCCACAACTTCCAAAGCGTTCATGCCCCAGAGTCCGTGCTCCACAACAAGAGAAGCCACCGAAATGAGAAGCCTGTGCACTGCAACTAGAGAGTAGCCCAGCTCACTGAAATTAGAGAAAAAGCCTGCGCAGTGGTGAAGACCCAGCACAGCCAAAAATAAATAAATATATAAATAAATTTTTTTAAAAAACCAGAATACAGAAAGATCACATCTCAGAGAAAGAAAATGCAAGGAGAGTTCAGCTCAAATCATGCAGAGGAGGAGGCTAAGGCAAAGGATGGAACAGTTGAGGGGAAGGTGTGCAAGGTCAGCTAACAGATCAAGAAATGGAGAGAGGGCCTTGAGACGCTAGTCAGAGAGAATAACTAGGGAAAGAGGTTTAGAGCAGCCAGGGTAGCCAACACCTTTCCACTCCCCAGTGGGGTCTAAACTGTGATCTAATTAGCTACAGAGTTCCAGGAATAAGAACAGTCTTTCACATCAACACATCCTTACCTCTCGAGTACTGTTCTTTACCCCATATTGGCAGAGGATAGCTATGCGCATGCTCAGTGACTAAGTTGTGTCTAACTCTTTGTGACTCGTGGACTGTAAGCCCACCGGGTTCCTCGTTCCATGAGATTTCCCAGGCAAGAATACTGGAGTGGGTTGCCAAGGGATCTTCCTAGCCCAGGGATCGAACCCCAATCTCCTGCATCTCCTGCATTGGCAGGTGGATTCTTTACCACTGAGCCACCTGGGAAGCCCTGAGGATGGCTACAGTGAATTAAAAGGTAAAATGAGGCCTTCACCGGCAGTCCAGTGTTTAAGACTCCATGTTTCCACCAAAGGAGGCACGTGTTTGATCTCTGGTCAGGGAACTAAGATCCCAAAAAACTTAATAAAAAAAGAGAGAGAGAAAAAAATTCTAAAATACAAAATTGTTGAATCAACAATATTTCAATAAAAATAAATACAAAATTGAACAGATAACTATACATTATATCACACATTTGAGGATAAATGACTGTGAGAAGCACCATCTCTACAAATAATATTAGAGAAAACAGAGCTAGGCAATAATCAGAAGATAACATTTGAAAAATATTATTAGTACCTTCAAAGAATAATCATATATTTCAAGTACAAAAATTTTGACTAGTTAGTTAGGAATTTAAAACTTCGATGACTGAGATAAAGAATGAAATAGGTGATCCCATTTTAGAATAGATGTAGATGAGCAGGTAGGAACTGGAAGAACCAGCTGAGGAATTTTTCCAGGACTAAGTCAGCCTAACAGACACTGAGGGGAAATCACTTGAGGGCATGGGAGGGTGATCTGGGAGTGTTTACTACATTCTCTATCCTCCCCCACACCTTCCACATCCTTAGTTGAAAAAGATAAACTAATGTGCAACATGAATTGAAACAGATGAGAAATAGGAAAGGAAAACAGCTGTGGGTGTGACAGACTGTCTCCAAATATTTTTTACTCTATGATGTATTTATGCAGACAATGATAATCAGAATAATGGGGAAGTGGACTTCCCTGTTGGTCCAGTGGTTGGGAATCCGCCTGCCAATGCAGGGGACACAGGTTCGATCCCTGGTCCAGGAAGATTCCATATGCCTTAGGACAACTAAGCCTGTGTACCACAACTATTGAGCATACCTGCTGCAACTACTGAAGCCCACATACCCTAGAGCCCCTGTTCTGAAACAAGAGAACCCACCCCAGTGAAAAGCCCTCGCACCAGAACTAGAGAGTAGCCCCTGCTCATTGTAGCTAGAGAAATCCCATGTGCTGCAACAAAGACCTAACACAGTCAAAACTAAATAAGTGAAATTTTTTAAAAAAAATGGGAACTTGAGAGACTAGTCAATAATATACTGACACTGTGCATTGTCCCAGCTACCTTCTTGAATGCCCTCAAGAAGTTCGGAGAGCCAAACTCTAAAGACCCAAATTTACTTATTGGTAAATATGATTTAGGTTTCATCAAGTCATGTAAGGCTTCATCAAGTCATTGTGGGCTTCCCTGGTGGCTCAGACAGTAAAGAATCTGCCTGCAATGCAAGAGACCTGGGTTCGATCCATGGATCAGGAAGATCCCCCAGAGGAGGGAATGGCTACTCACTCCAGTATTCTTGCCTGGAGAATTTCATAGATCGAGGCTGGCAGGCTTTTTAAAGAAATAAAAACCATCCATGGGATCACAAAAAGTCAGACACGACTGAGCGACTAACACTTTCACTTTCAAGTCATGTAAGACCTTTTGGTTGAAAATTGAATTGTATGAGAAGAGAGGGAAGGCATGATCCTCTTTTGGCAGCTTCCTGATCCTTTTCAGAGTTCACAACCACTTTTACAGATAATTTGGGAAGTTCTTGAATTCTCATGATGAAGCCCCTTTCTCCCAACAATTCTGTATATTATCTACATCTTGTAATAAACCTCTTTATTCTTAAACTAGCAAAAGGGACTTCAGTCCCAACAAATACACAGTCCATATGGGAAACATGTTGTCTTACTCAAAAATCATCAATAAATAAATGAGTACTAGGAAACTCAAATACAAAGATCTTGGTAAAAACTATAAAAGAACACTTTTAACCTTGGGGTTAATCTTCCTGTGTGTGTGCTAAGTTGCTTCAGTCCTGTCCGACTCTTTGCGACTGTAGACTACCAGGCTCCTCTGTCCATAGGATTCTCCAGGCAAGGATACTGGAGCGGGTTGCCATGCCCTTCTCCAGGGGGTGCTTCCTGACCCAGGGATCAAACCCAAGTCTTCTGTGTCTCCTGCATTGCAGGCAGATTCTTTACTGCTAAACCACCAGCTTCCCTAGTAGCTCAGTCGGTAAATAATCTGCCTGCAATGCAGGAGACTCGGGTTTGATTCCTGGGTCGGGAAGATCCCCTGGATAAGGAAATGGCAACCCACTCCAGTATCCTTGCCTTGAGAATCCTATGGACAGAGGAGCCTGGTGGGCTACAGTCCATAGGTTCGCAAGATAGGACATGATTTAGCAAATAAACCACCACCACTAGGGAAATTCTTATCTTCCTAAGCAATACTCAAAACTCAGAAGACATTAGGGAAAATATGGACAGATTTGATACAATAAAAAATAAAATTTCTGTATGACAAGCAACTGATAAAGAAAAAGTATTTTCAGAGTATCTATCAGAAAAGAGTTAATGTCCATAATATATTAAAATGCTCCTATAATCAATAAGAAGATGCAACCAAATAAAACTGATAAAGTCCTAAGTGGGTAATTAACAGAAAAAGAAATCCAAATGATTAATAGACATATGAGTAGATGCTTGAACTTGTTGGCAAGGAGACAAATGCATTTATATATATACGTAAATATGTGTGTGTGTGTATATATATATATATATATACATATATATATATATATGTCTTACTTCAAGTCAATCAAATCATCATCTCTGGGGATGCCCAATACTTTTAATTTTTCATATTATTTTGTAATATATAAATAAATGTATAAAATAATTTATATATATATAAATAAGTTATATATTATAAGCCCTATTTATATTATATATATATGTTATAAATTACTTTTATATATATATATATATATATAAATAAGTTATATATATATCTTTGGGCTTCCCAGGTGGCGCTAGTGGTAAAGAACCTGCCTGCCAATGCAGGAGACATAAGGGATGCACGTTTGATCCCTGAGTTGGGAAGATCCCCTGGAGTAGGCAATGGTAACCCACTCTGTATATTTATATATTTATGTCTTACTGAGGATTCCCCGGTGGCTCAGTGGTAAACGACCCGCCTGCCAATGCAGGAGATGCAGGAGACACAGGTTTGATCCCTGGGTCAGGAAGATTCCCTGGAGGAGGAAATGGCAACCCACTCCAGCATTCTTGCCTGGAGACTCCCGGACAGGGGAGCCTGGAGGGCTACAGTCCATGGGGTCGCTAAGAGTTGGACACGACTGAGCAACTGAGCACACACACATACACGCACATTACATCCCAAATACTTACCTATAACTGGAAGCTGGTAACTTTTGACCACCTTCATCTAATTCCCCCCGCCCCCTTCTTGGGGGGTTGGCCCCCTAAGCTTGATGCGCTTCTCTGGTCCCTGTAATCTTGCGTCAGCTGGTTTCTTGGTCACTCCTCTCTTGATTAGCAACTGTCGATCAGCCCTTTGGAACTCAGGAAGGGGCGCGGAGGCTGCAGTCCTACCTGGTGTCTGGACTTACTGAGGTTCAGGTTCTTTGTGTCTCAGCACAGAAGGAATTCAGTGAGAGGCCAAGTAATAGGCAAGAAATAGATTTATTAACATAGGACACTTGTAAGAGATGCAATCTGGCAGGCAGGCAAGCTCTGCCTGGCTTGAATATTCTTGATTGTAGGTTCCCCCTTTTATCTCTTTAAATACATCACACCACTCCATTCTGGCCTGCAGAGTTTCTGCTGAGAAGTCAGCTGATAGACTGATGGGAGTTTCCTTGCGAATGATTTGTGGCTTTTCTCTAACTGCTTTCCGTATTTTCTTCACCTTTGATTGTTGTCATTTTCGTTCCAGCGTGTCTTGGTGTGGTCTCTTTTGGGTTGATCCTGTCTGGGACTCTCGGTGCTTCTTGAACTTGATTGTCTGTTCCCTTTTCCATGTTAGGGAAGTTTTCAGCTATTATGTGTTCAAGGATGTTTTCTGTTCCTTTCTCTCTTCTTCTGGCATCTTTATAGAAATGTTAGTATGCTTGATGTTGTCTCAGAGACCTCTTAAATTGTTCTCATTTCTTTTTTTTTCCCCTTTCTCTGTTTAGTTTCAGCATTTCCACTACTCTGTCTTCCAGCTTGCTGATCCGTTCCTTTGTGCCAGCTACTTTGATTCCTTCTAGTGTACTTTTCATTTCAATTATTCTTCATCTGTTTCTTCTTTATATTTTCTCTTTGTTAAAAACTTCTCACGTCTCACTCTGCTCACCCAATCTTCTCCCTAGTTTTTTGAACATCTTTATAATCATTACCTTGAACTATCGGGTTGATTGCCTATCTCCACTTAGTTCTTCTTCTGGGGTTTTGTCTTCTTCCTTCATTGAGAACATATTCCTCTATTGCCTCTGTTGGCCTAATTTTTTGCCTTTATTTGTATGTATCTGGTATGTTGGTCATGTTTCCTGACCTTGGAGAAGTGGCTTCCTGTAGATGTCCTATGAGTCCCAACAGCACACTGCCCTCTGGTCACCAGACCTGTATTCTAGGAGTGCTCCCCATTTGGGCTATGCCTTCTGTTGGGATGTGCTGACTACTGTGGGTGGTCTTGTAGGCATAGCTGGTCCCTGATCTGGTTAGTTGCCAGGTCCTGGTTTGTGCAGAGGCTGCTGGGTATGGGGCCCTGGTGTGTCTGGGGACTAGTACTGGCCCCTGGTAGGTGGGGTCAGGTTCTGGGGTGCATGACTGCAGGGCTGTGGGTGCAGGATCTAGTGCTGGCCTGCTGGTGGGTGTGGCCAGTTCTTGATATAAGGTGTCCCAAAGCTAGTGTTGGCACACTGGTGAGTGTGGCTCAATCCCAGGGCAGCTGGGTGAGGGGTCTAATTTGTCTCAGATCTGTCATGCATCTGCTGGTGGGCAAGGCCAGGGTCCAGGGTGGGGGTAGGGTGTCCTAGGGCTGGTGTTAAGTCTGCTGGTGGGCTGGACTGGGACCCAGGTGGCTTGGGACTGGTGCTGGCCTGCTGATGGGTGGGCTGGGTCTTGGTACAGCAAGCTGCAGAGCTGTGGCAGTCCTGGGACTCGCGTCCACCCACTGGTGAGTAAGGCCACTTCCTGGGGCTAGTACCAGCCCACTAGTGAACAGAGCTGCACCCTAGGGTCTCTGGTTGCAGAGCCTGGGGTCCTTGAGCTGGTGTTTTGGCCTACTAGTGTGTGGGGCTGGGGCTCAGGGGGTCCTAGGGCTGGTGTCTACCTACTGGTGGCTGAGGCCAGTCCCTGGGCTAATGCCAGCCTATTGGTGTATGGAACCAGATCCCAGGGTCTCTGGCTGTGGGGCCCTAAGGCTAATGCTGATGCACTGGTGCTCAGGGCCAGGTCCAGGGCCCCCTGGTGTGTGGGGCTGAGTTAGGGTGGCTGTGTGTTCAGGGAGTCTTAAGGCAGCACGCCTGCTGGTAGTTGAGACTGTTAAATGGCAGTGGGCAGGGCTGAGTCCTGGTGCTAATCCTGCCAGTGACAGGATTCCAAAATGGCATTTGTCAGCTCCAGTGTCCTTGTGGTAGACAGTGCTCCCCAAAATGGCTGCTACCCCTGTCTATGTCTCCAGGGTGAACTCCAGTTGCTGTGCCTCTCTGGGAGGCTCTTAAGATCTGATCCAGGCTCATTTCAAATTCTTACTTCTGCCCTGAGTTCTGGAACATGTGAGATATTGTGTGCGCCCTTTAAGAGTCTCTATTTCCCCCAGCCCTCTGGCTCTCCCACACTTGTCTCCCACACTTGTCTTCAAAGCCAAACTTTTTGAGGCCTCGTCTTCCTGGTGTAGAACCCGTTGTTTGGGGAGCCCGATGTGGGGCTCAAACCCCTCGCTCTGTGAGTGGGCAGATGCGATTAGGCTTCAGTTTGTGGGTTGCCCACCTGGGTCTTAACTATATTATTGTATTTCTGCCCCTCTTACCTATCACATTGTGGTTCCTTCCTTATATCTTTAGTTGTAGAAGTTCTTTTCTGCTGGTCTTCCAGTCTTTCTCAACAATAGTTACTCTGTAAATAATTGTATCAACAATTCTGATGTGCCTGTGGGAGGAGGTTAGCTCAAGGTCTTTCTACTCTGCCTTCTTGGATTCTAATGAGGTTTATCATCACCCAGATACTTCTAAAAAGCTTCTCACTCACATAATTTCAATCAAGGGTAAGAAACACTACTCTAAAATAGTGCTAACCCAAAGTGTGGTACGTGGACAAACAGCATCGGCATTACCTAAGAGGCCCATTAAAATGCAAGTCATTGAGGTCCCTTTCAGACCCATTGAATTAGAATGGGCTGGTGCTCAGGAATCTGTTTTAATAAGCCTTTCAGGTGATTCTGATGCATGCTCAAGTTGGAGAAATCAGAATCATCTCTTCAGGCTTTATCTGTATCACAGAGCTTCTTGTGCTCAGTTGCTAAATTGTGTCCAATTCTATGTGACCCCATGGACTGTAGCCTGCCAGGCTCCTCTGTCCAAGGGATTTCCCAGGTGAGAATACTGGAGTGGGTTGCCATTTCTTCCTCCAGGAGATCTTCCTGACCCAGGGATCAAACCTGCACCACCTGGTGGCTCAGTGGTAAAGAATCTGCCTGCCAATTCAGGAGACATGGGAGATTCAGGTTCAATCCCTGGGAAAGGAAGATCCCCTGGAGGAGGAAATGGCAACCCACTCCAGTATTCTTGCCTGATAAATTCTATGGACAGAGGAACCTGGCGGGCTACAGTCCATAGGGTTGCAAAGAGTTGAATACGCCTGAGCACACACAAATGCAAATAATCCTTACCATTCGAACACATTTGATATCATCTTAGGGTCATACTTCAGACCTTAGCAATGTAAATGCCAATAATTCATTACTGAGATAGAAATCCCCTGGACACATACAAAAGTACTCCATGTCATTTCTGAATTATCTCCAAACACAATGGAGTCCTACTCCTGTAATACAGCTTTAGTAGATGTACACATGGATAGGAAGACAAACAGTTTACATTTAAGTTTCTTCAATATTTTAAGTTCCTTTATGAGAACAAGGTGTTTTTTTGATAATGTGCTTTTTCAATGTTTCTCTTAAATGGATTTAATAGAATTAAACTAATTCATTAATGCAGCTTGGCTGTACAGAATCACTTGTTCTGCGTTATTAAGTTTCAGAATGTTGACTTGTGGTTATGTTGATCTGTTACTTGAGGCTTTATCCAATGAAAACCAACAGACATGTGCCCCTTCTTACCCACTAAACTGACAATATTCAACACATGGTCAAGCTACTGAAGCACAGGAATGGCATAATCACATTCAGGTTTTGGAAAGATGCTCTGCTGTGTAGAACAATTCCAAACAGCATTGGCATCACCTAGGAGCAAAGTTTTAAAAACCATTAAAAATGAAAATTACTAAGTAGTAAAAAAGAAATAACTTTAAAATTTGTTGAGAAATGAAAGTTATTAAAAATAATTTGAAATGTGAATCTGTGTGTGCGTGTGTACCAAGGAGGTGTGTATTGAAGTTCATTCAGTTGTAGAAAGGAACTTGTAAAATTGTTTATATTTCTTAATCTCATTTCTTTAAGATTTCTATTTTAATACATACAGTAAAATCCTGAGAAAATGGAATTTAAAACAAAAAGTCCACTGCATTACAATAGAACCTGCTGAGGTAAGCAGCCGGGAATTTGGGCATCTGACAGAACAAGTTCATCTTGGTCTCATTTAGGTTGTTGTGCCACCTGGTGGTCATTTCTCACTCTAGTTGAATCATGTGAAAGTTAGTTGCTCAGTCCTGTCAGATTCTTTGCGACCCCAGGCCGGGACTGTAGCCCTTTAGGGTCCTCTGTCCATGGGATTCTCCAGGCAAGAATACTGGAGTGGGTTGCCATTCACTTCTTCAGGGGATCTTCTTGACCCAGGGATCGAACCAGCATCTCCTGCATTGGCAGGCAGATTCTTTACTGTTTAATGATCAGTGGGGACAATTCTATAATTATTATAGAATAATATTGTACACAGGCTGGTTGAAACTTCCAGGACATTGGTAGGTGTCCTGTTGTCAACTGACCTGAGATGCTGGGCTTAGGAAACCAAGGTGTCAAGGACACAGGAATCCACTCACCTCAGCTTCTCTGCTTCCTGCTTCTCTCCCCACACATTCCACTGCCCCAAATGAGACAGAGGGGGAGAGGATGAGAGGAAGACAAGAAGCAATCAACAGCTGAACTATCTCCCTGTATATTGGAATATAGCACTAAATATATGTGGTTAATAAATATGCATATGTCAGTGTAGATATTTTAAATTTTTTCAATAATACTGTTGAAGAGCAAAAAAAGTTGAAACACTTCAGTGAGGAGAATAGATGGGAGGAAAAACAAGCCCAAGGGAAGAAAGACAAGCAAGAATGTCATTGAAGTAATTTGGGCATAAGACATCTGATGGTCTGAAACTAGAATGGCAATACAGCACAGGGACTGGGAGAGAAGTGGATGGGTTTGACACTTATAGGAGGTAGAATTGAGTCCTTATCATTAAGAGACACAAAATAAAGTGTTTACAGATAAAATTGATGAGTTGTCTGAGATTTTCTTTAAAATAATCCAATTAGAGAGAGAGGAAACAAGAGGGGTGGTTATAGATGAAACAAAGGCTGGCCATATGCTGATAGTTGTTGAGTTGGGTAATGGTCATGGGGGTGGGGGGTGCATTCCTTATCCTACTATGTCTCAGTTCAGTTCAGTCACTCAGTTGTATCTGACTCTTTGCGACCCCACCGACTGCAACACACCAGGCCTCCCTGTCCATCACCAACTTCTGGAGTTTACTCAAACTCGTGTCCATTGAGTCGGTGATGCCATCCAACCATCTCATCCTCTGTCGTCCCCTTCTCCTCCCACCTTCAATCTTTCCCAGCATCAGGGTCTTTGCTAATGAGTCAGTTCTTCGCATCAGGTAGCCGAAGTGTTGGAGTTTCAGCTTCAGC
The DNA here is from genome assembly GCF_054371585.1 of Giraffa tippelskirchi. Lineage (NCBI taxonomy): Eukaryota > Metazoa > Chordata > Mammalia > Artiodactyla > Giraffidae > Giraffa > Giraffa tippelskirchi. The sequence continues at coordinate 91,765,236 of NC_137276.1, forward strand.
ATCAGTCCTTCCAATGAATATTCAGGACTGATTTCCTTTAGGATGGACTGGTTGGATCTCCTTGCAGTCCAAGGGACTCTCAAGAATCTTCTCCAACACCACTACTTTTGTGTATAGTTGAAAATTGCCATAATAAAAATGTAAACAAAAATTAAATGCCTGGGAAAAATTCAAGAAAAAATGCAGCAGAAATGCAGACATATGACATATAAAGCTCAGAGAGCCATCTGAACAGAAGGAAGAATTTGGAAGAGGTCAATAGGTCACTCAAATATAATAAATGTTAAATATATCATGATTAATCTAATCCTATTAAAAGAAAATCTTCACAAATGTGTTGAAACCTTATCATTTCATTCCCTTCTATCCCTATCCAGAGGTACTACTCTTCGGGAGTTGATGTATATCCTCCCCAACTATGTTTCTATACTTTTATCAGACATGTATGTATACATGATCCACTCACACAAAGTCTGGTTTTAAAATGGTATGTAGTGATTTAATATTGTTATGTATCTCTTTGCAATTTGCCTTTTTTCACTTATCATCTTCATAATTCATACATTTTACCTAAGAAATGGTATTCTTGAATAAAGTTGTATATACAGTACACATTAGATAAACCAGTTGTATATACAATATACAATGGAATATTATTCAGCCATAAAAAGGAATGAAATAGAGTCAGTTGTAGTGAGGTGGATGAACCTAGAGTCTGTCACACAGAGCGAAGTCAGAAAGAGAAAAACAAATACCACATATTACGTATGGACTCTAGAAAAATGGTACTGATGAACGTATTTGTAGGGCAGGAATAGTGATGCAGATGCAGAGAATGGACTTGTGGGATGCAGAGGGGAAAGGAGACAGTGGGACGAATTGGGAGAGTAGGACTGAGCATATATACACTACTATGTGTACAACAGACAGCTAGTGGGAAGCTGCTCTATAGCACAGAAAGCTCAGTTTAGTGCTCTGTGATGACCTAGAGGGGTGGGATAAGGGGTAGGCGCGATGAAGGCTCAAGAGGGAGGGGATATATATATATACTTATAGCTAATTCACTTTGTTGTGCAGCAGAAACTAATACCACACTGTGAAACAATTATCCATCAATTAAAATTTTTTTAAAAGAACAAAAAAATGGTATTTTCCTGTAGGACACTACCACTTCTTATTTAATATTTACTGTAATCTTTTACAAGATAGGTATTATTAATCTTATTTTATAGATGAAAAACATATACAGAGAGGTGAAGTAACTTTACTGAATAGCTTTGTAGTTTTCTAGCGGATGAAAAGAGAACTTGCACAAGGCCTCAAAGCCTAATCCCATGTTTATAGAATTCTACTTTTTTTTTTTTTTAATAAGACTAAAATTTAACCTTGAACTTCTACAAAACAGTTACTGGCTTTATATCTCCCTCTGCAAATACCATCTTTAGCAAAATATCATCTACAATGAACTGTCCTGTAAGTGAATTTTTATGATAAACCAAGAATATGTTGACATTGTTCAAGAACTTTCATTAAGAATGGTATACCCCTTTGGTGAGGCCTGATGTGTTCTTTCTCTCCATTTCTTTTTATTTTAATGGTTATTTTTATTAAATTTTTTTTTAATCCGAGTATAGTTGATTTACAATGTTGTGTTAGCTTCAGGTGAACAGCAAAGTGAATCAATTATACATATACATATATCCTTTCTTTTTTTTTTTGCAAGATTCTTTTCCCATGCAGGCCATTACAGAGTACTGAGTAGAGTTCCCTGTGAAGTATTCTACTATTTTACAAATATTAGTACACACCAACTACCTACCAGGCACTGTTTTAGATCCTGGGATATCTCAGCAGTGAATAAAACAGACAAAATCCTGCTCTCAAGGAGCTTATACTGTAATTGGAGGAGACAGCCAATAAAATAGTATATAATTTGGTTCTATGTGTCACAAAGAAATAAATCAGGATGGAGGAGAAAAGAGTAAGTTTAAGTGTGCTAGTCTATATGAAGCTCTCCGGTGACATTTCAGCATATAAGAGGGGTGATGAAAGAAGTCCAGACAAAGGGTGCAACAAATGCAAAAATCCCTGAGACAGGAGTGTATTTGGCTGTCACTCTATCACTTTGCGTTTTGTGGGGTTTTTTTTAAGATACTGTATAGTAATTATTCTCGTTTGCGAAGTAACAAATGTAAGCACACCGCACGCCTTGTCTGATTAAATACATGATTTTGACATGTTAACAGTTTCTTATTGTGTCCATTTTTCATAAACAAACTGGGTTGAGCTAGAAAATATCCACAGCCAAAAGCCACTGATTTTACTTTACAAATTAAATCACAGGTAATAGATCCACGTGACGGTGACATAAATGTATTAAATACATAGTACTGCTGCTTACTATATGAGAAACAAATAAATACAATTCAACTCTCTTTTTCAATATTAAAAGTTGCGAGAATCCTCAAGGAAACCCAAGGGAGACGTCTAGTTGGAGGGGGAGGGAGGGGTGGTGAAATCTGCTGAAACAGGACAAAGGAGGAGCCCAACTTCTGTCCCGTATCTTTCAGAAAGGATGTCAAGAGAGTGGTAGAAAATGAGGAACTGCGAACGTGACTCCGTGGGGAGGAAGCCTGCGATCTAATTCCGGCCTTTAGCTGCTGAATTGCCTCAGCTTTCAAGTTTGTGATGCGAGGGATTCTGGGTTGGTCCCCACCACGCCCTTGTCGTCCCCAGATTCAGGGGTCTGGCTTCTCTGAGCCTCTGTGGCTGGGAGTGATAGAGCAGAAAAGCTAAAAACCAAATCTAGCAAATCTCGCCTGCGCAGCGCTCCAGGCTCAGAAAGAACCTTAGTCGGGAAACCGGACTGGAGCGCGTCCCGCCCCTCGCCCCGCCCCCTCACGGCCTCCAGGCCTCCCCCGGGTCCTACGCGGAAACGAACTCAGGCCTAGAGAGCTGACCGGCCGCGGCTTCCGGGAGGAGTTTTGGGCCCCGTGAGACTCCGTCACGCGCCGCGCCTCCTCACCAGAGGTAGTTGTGGCGACGCCAGGAGCCCGCCTCGTTGTAATTGAAGAGTGCCGCGCGTCCTCAGAATGGGCGAGCATGGCCTGGAACTGGCGTCTATGATCCCAGCCCTCCGGGAGCTGGGCAGGTAGGGCCAGGCTTGCGTCTAACGTGCTGTCCCTCACCGGTCGCTCGCGTCCTGGCGCCGATACCCTCAACCCCGACCGCGGCCCTTGTGGAGATGCTCCGCGGCTGACTGGAGCGCTTGTCCCTCAGAGAGGCCGTTGAAAGGTCGCGAAGTGCGGGGACTCGCCGCAGACCTGCGGGATGCGGGTTGGAAGGGACGGGTCGTCTGTTGGTCCCACTTTACCTCAGCCGCGGGCGGGAGTTCTTCCGCCACCCCCACCCCACCCCCCATCCCGAGCCCCCAGGGGATTGATTGCCTCAGCGGCGGGAGGGAAGATGCCTTCTGATCACTTTCTCGTCACTTTCCTTCACTCATTAGCTTCTCGAAAGCCTCGTTCCTTGGATAGGGTGCTTGCCCCCTGCACTTGCCCCAGTTCCTATGCTTTATGATCACTGGTGGTATTTAGTACTTGGTATTGGTATTTAGCTTTTTGACCCGAAATTACCCTCGGAAGAAAAATCACTCGTTCTGATTTTGTGCAAGGAAGCGCAGTTGCTTGAAAAAGTTTCTAAATGAAACCGTAGGCTGTTCTGGAGATGGGACCTTTTCGTACTGATTATCCACTCTTCAGAAAACGTTATTGTACTCAGAAATCCCACGGATCTTCCACAACGTCCACAAAACATAAGTGTTCACAGAATGTTGCTAAAATTTGAAGATAGCTTAATGTTCCAGTTGCAAGTTGTTATTTCCCGTAAACGTCGTGTCTGACTCTTGGTGACCCCATGGACTGCAGCCTGCCGGGCTCCTCTGTCGATGGCATTTTTGTCCGCGGCCCACCAGGCTCCTCTAGCCAAGGGATTTTCCAGACAAGAATACTGGAGTGGGTCTTCCCGACCCAGCAATGGAACGAACCCACGTTTCCTGCTTTGGCAGGTGGATTCTTTACCACCCAAGTAAAAGTAAAATTCTGTAAACCAGCTGCCGAAAGAGAGGAGACAGATGTCAGTGGCTGCTATCCCCATTCAACACACACATAGCCTTTTCTAAACCTGGCCTGAAGACAAGAGAAAGGGTTTTCGTTTGTTTAATTTTTGTAACACACTGTGAACAGAAAATAAGTGGGCTTGTACCACTGCTGCAGTTGAACTGTCAACTGAAATGGTTGCTTTTTGATTTCTTAAGCTGCTTGGAAACTTAGTACACAGCCACAACTGACATTAATCCCATGGGATATTTAATTCCCTCTTTTTGCCATGCATTTGTATCTATCTCCACTTGTAGATCCTACAGACATTGATATTTAGTCTTCCTCAGTTACATAAATAGGAGGATGTAAATGAAGGGACCATACTTGTCTTAACTGAATCATCCTATTGTTGTGTGTATAATTTTTTTCCCACTTTGCATGAATGTTGCAAGCGTACTTGTGTTAACATTTTGTAAAGTAACATCTGCCTTTCTAAAATAAGATGAAGGAAGTGTTCATATGGGAAACTGATACACAGGTCTCATCTTTCAGGCTCAGTGTGAAGCTCAGTGTGTTTTCCCCACCTTGCTTTAATATAGAACTTACTGATTAATACTTCTCTTCCCTTTTCTGTCTTCCTCTGTGATACTTGTTAATGAAAATAATAGTATCTTGGATTTATTTATAATCTCTTTCATTAACAGAACTTAGGTTCCCTTTTACTCATTTGTAGCCATTCTAATAGAAGGAGTAGAAAAACTGACACATAGAGCATTGTCTAGTAATAGTTCTTAACGATCATGATTTTTTCATTGCAACTGCTTCATTCAAGCTTATTCAGTCTCCCAGTATCTCCATGATCTGGGAGAATGGAGCAGATACTATCACTTGATTAAGAAATGGAGTCATGGAAATTGAAGAATTAAAGTCAAAGAGATAGCAGTTATTGGAGCTAGGTTTACAGAGTCAAGCCATCAAAGCTTTATTTCCCCATTTTCCCCCCCTTAATTGATCACAGCAGTTGCATTTCTGAAAAAAGTAAGATGTTACTATTTTAATGTGCAGTCTCTTCTTCCTCTGTCTCTCAGGGATAAATTTTGCTCCTGTTTTTTGCTGTTTGAACTCTTTTTTCTCTGCATAGTCTTTCTGGTATTCTCATCCATTCTCCTGCCTTCGACTACCATCTGCTATTTGATGACTCCAGATATGTGTCTCCAAATCATATTTCCTTCCTGTAGAACCAAAATGCAACTGTATATTGGCAGTTGTTAGTGTAACCCACTTGTTCCCTGGGTGTCCTGTGTACAGTTAAGACTCAATATATCCAATACAAATTCTCCACATATCCCAACCTCCCCAAGCTTTTTTTTTTTTTTTTTAATTCTCTCTCATTTGCTGAGGTAGGGATATTTCAGTAAATGATACCACGTTCATTCATTTTTTCAAACCAGAAGGCTGGGCATCGTTCTTGACTCCGTATGTGCTTTCAGGCTATATCCTTAGTCTTCTTTCCATGTTTTTTCTTTTTTAATATTTATTTATTGTTATTTTATTTATTTTTGGCTGTGATGGGTCTTTGTTGCTGCACACAGGTTTTCTCCAGTTGTAGTGAGCTGGGGCTGCTCTCTAGTTGCAGTGTGAGGTCTTCTCATTGCAGAGGCTTCTCTTGTTGTGGAGCATGGACTCTAGGTGTGTGGGCTCAGTAGTTATGGCACACAGGCTTAGTTACCTCACAGCCTGTGGGATCTTCCCAGACTAGGGATCAAACCAGTGTCCCCTGCATTGCAAGGTGGATTCTTAACCACACAAACCCCTCTTTCCGTCTTATTCCTCAGTAACTTGTCTAGTCTCATGGCTTTAAATATTGCCTATGTGCTGATAGGGTTTCCCAGGTGGTGCTAGTGGTAAAGAATCCGCCTGCCAATGCAGGAGATGTAAAAGACATGGGTTTGATCCTTGGGTCAGGAAGATCCCCTGGGGGAGGGCATTGCAACCCACTCCAGTATTCCTGCTTGGAGAATCCCATGGACAGAGGAGCCTGGTGGACGGACTGTGGTCCATAGCATCAAAATGAATCAGACATGACTGAAGTGACTTAGCACACATGCATGCATATGCTGAAGGCTCCCAAATTTATATCTCTAGCCCAAAGATATATGTTAGGTTCTTACTCAACATCTACACTCAGAAATGAAAATTAACATATTCAAAGGAGCACTTGTGATTTACTGTCCTTAAATCTGTTCCTTCCCCAGGTTATTATAAATTTACCAACCAAAAGCCTAAGTTGCTGCTGCTGCTAAGTCGCTTCAGTCGTCTCCGACTCTGTGCGACCCCATACATGGCAGCCCACCAGGCTCCCCCATCCCTGGGATTCTCCAGGCAAGAATACTGTAGTGGATTGCCATTTCCTTCTCCAGTGCATGAAAGTGAAAAGTGAAAATGAAGTCGCTCAGTCGTGTCCGACTCCTAGTGACCCCATGGACTGCAGCCTACCAGGCTCCTCCGTCCATGAGATTTTCCAGGCAAGAGTACTGGAGTGGGTTGCCACTGCTTTCTCCGAAAGCCTAAGAGTTATCCTTAATTTTTTTTCCTTTATGCCTTAGTAATCCATCAGCAAATCCTGTCCACCCTACCTTTAAAAAAACACTTTTCACTGTCTCCACTGCTATCACCATAATTTCTTATCTAGACTATTAAAGTAATTTCTCAGTTAATCTCTTCATTTCTACTTTTACCCACTTACAGTGGATTTCCTACTCAGCAACAAAAGTGATTTTTATAACCATGAATCATATTGTAGATTATATAACATTATTCCCCTGCTGAAAATCTTACCTTGATTTTCCAGCATACTTAGAATAAAATCCAAACTCCTTCCCAGAGCCTCTAAGGTCCACTGTAATCTGGCCTCTGCCTACCTCTGACCTCATAGCCGTATATTCATCCCTTGCCCACTATATTCCAGTGACATTGGCCTTATTTTTCGAGTACACCAAGGTCGTTCCTGCCTTCATTCCTTTGCACTTATTGTTTCTTCTATCTAAACACTGGCTGATTCCATTCAGATATCATTTCCAAGGACCTTCTCTGACTTTCCTGTTTAAAATTACTTTGTAATCACAAAATATTTTCCAATAGTGATAGTTCCCATTAAAATGTTAAATGAGACAATGGGAGGGAGATGAGGGACTGGAGAGCAGCAACATTAGCTGTAGCTGTTTCGATGGTGAGAAGAAGCTCATAATGTGAAACTGGGAGAAGTGTCTGAGATGGAATAGGAAATACAAAGATCTCTAGGTACGAATAAGCCTGCTTTGTAAAGAAGAGGAAGAAGCCTGGAACATAGGGAGCAAAGAGGAGAGTAGCATTGAGGATGGAGGGGTACGCCGAGGCCAGACATTTTAGCACTTTTTAGGGTAGAATGAGGAGTTAGATTTTAAGTTTAATAGGAAGCCGTGGAATTAACATAATTGAATTCATGTTTTAAAAACATGTAAATTCGTTCACCTACTTAGAACCTTTTGCTGTCCCATCTCCTTCAGTACAGAATTCAAACTCCTTAGTTGGTTCTTTGAGCTTTGACCTTATTGTCCCTCTTCACCTTCATTTCCAGATAATGCCTCCCTGGTCTTCGGCCATGCAGACCCTCTGACAGTTTCTAGAGCAGCTTATGTTCTTTTTCCTGAGCCTTTACCCATGTTTCCTCCACAGGAATACCCCCCTTCCTTCTCTTATTTTACCTGCCTAGCCCCCCTGGGATTCTACTTTGTGTCACCTCCTCCAGGGAGCCTTGACTCCTTCAGGTCCTGCTCAGGACTTAGTGTTCCTTTTATGTTCTGTCTTGGCTGTATTAACTCTTAACCAACTGTGTTAAAATTTACTGTTTACTTTTTTGTCCTTTAAACTACTCATTGGTTTAGAGCAGATACATCAGTTCAGTTCAGTTGCTCAGTTGTGTCCGACTCTTTGCAACGCCATGGACTGCAGCACGCTAGGCTTCCCTGTCCATCACCAGCTCCCGGAGCTTGCTCAAACTCAATATCCATCGAGTCGGTGATGCCGTCCGACTGTCTCATCCTCTGTTGTCTCCTCCTCCCATCTTCAATCTTTCCCAGCATCAGGGTCTTTTCTAATGAGTCAGCCCTTTGCATCAGGTGCCAAAGTATTGGCACTTCAGCTTCAGCATCAGTCCTTCCAATGAATATTCAGGACTGATTTCCTTTAGGATTGACAGGTTTGATCTCCTTGCAGTCCAAGGGACTCTCAAGAGTCTTCTCCAACACCACACTTCAAAAGCATCAACTTGGTAAATACGTGGTATCTTGGTTTTCCTGGCATTTGATGCTTGACCCAGGCAAGGTGCTTAAGTGTTTGTTAAATGTATCCAAACTCTATGTGATACTAAAATTACCACCCAAATATTATTGTATACTTTTGAAAGAGTATACCCTCTTCAGCTCAGTTTCTAAGGTAGAGGTTGCAAAATAAGAAATGCTTACCCTCCCATGAATTTCTTTGTTCTAATAGTACATCTAATAAATGATAATCACTTCACTTTATAAACTGATTTTTAAAAATTATGACACATGAATGCAGAATCTTTTTTACAAACTTAGACTTTATAGGAAACTCTCACCACCACCTACGATCCCAGTTCCTCTTTACCACAGACCTCCTCATTCACGTTTTTAAGTGACACTTGTCAAATTACACTTGGTTTATAACACAATCTCCTGATTTTGTCTAAAACAAGTCATGTTACCTTGTAATTTCAGACTTAAAAAATTTTTGGTTATATCTAAATCTGTGATGTCCTAGTATACTGTAGACACCAACTTTATGTGGCCATTGAGCATTTCACATGTGTCTAATCTAAAATTGAGATATGCTGTAAATATGAGATACTGAGTTTCAAAGACTTAGTTCCCAAAAGGAGTATAAACAATCTCATTAATAATTTTTATATTGATTACATTTTCAGATAATATTTTTGACATATTATTGTGATGAAAATTGCCTGTTTCTCTCTATACTCTTAATGTGATTATTAGAAAATTTAAAATTATGCATGTGGCTTGCATTATATTTTTATTGACCAGTTTGGGTTTAAATAATAAATAACACAAAGTTTTTTCTCTTTCATGTATAAATACAACTACTTGTTCTGGGTTTACATTGTTTGTAAATATTTATTATTTCAGTTACTTAGTGGTTTTTTTTGTCAAACAGGACACAATTCTAGGTGGGGTGTAGGCGATGCAAAGAGAATTGAAACACAGTTTCTCTTCTGCAGCAGCTTATGGTCTCTTGGCAGTGCAGAAATTCATAGAGAAGCATAATCTCCCACCTCTAGGATCCTATGGTCTATTGGTAGATATTCCACAGGTTCGGAAAGATTATACATTAAGGATGAAGGAGGCATAAGATTCAGAAAGATTCTTATGAGCCATTAATTCATTCAACAAAGTTTTTTGGACTGTCCTAGGGACGGCAGAGCCTGGTGAGCTGCCGTCCATGGGGTCGCACAGAGTCGGACACGACTGAAGCGACTTAGCACTATGTATCAGGACCATTTCCATCATGGCAGTTATAAGCTGTAGATGCCTTGGGTCATCTGTATGTAATCAATTATAATTGGACTTTGTGATTGAATAATCAAGTAAATAATTAGCTTTCTCATTTTTTCTTTTAGCATTGTTTAAGTGGGAAAATATATGTACATTTACAGTACTATGTAGATGTTACAAGTTATTTATATGAAATACTTAATTTTATTTTTTGTAAATAACCAGCTTGCATAGTATATCCTTAGCTATTTTACCAGTAGAAGTGATGGAGTAAGCTAATCACTTATACACAGCTTTCCATGAATTCTCTAGGCAAAGTTAGTTATCTCCTGCTGCGGGTGTATATAATGCTTGATTAAAATTGTTTATGTGCATTCTTCCCCTCTCCCCAGCAACTTCCTTGAAGCAAGGCATCTTGCTTTATTTGTCTTTTGAATTTATTATATTATTAGTACCTTTATTCATCCTTTCATCCTATATTAATAATACATATTAATGATTATCATTATGACTAATGATAATCATGCTGTCTGTCCAAGGATTATCTCTACTTGAACATGGATCCCAGGAAGGAAAGCCAAGTTTCAAGAATTAGTTGTTCAAATCTCTTCATCTTAAGGGAAACAAAACAAAATTGTCTTGATCTCATGTATTCATTTAGTTATCACCAATTCCAGTTCTTCTCTTCATTTCATGGTCAAGCTTTAGAAAGAGCATGCTCTTCTCAATATTCACATTTCATTTGTTTTTCAACCCTTTAAAATCTGGCTTCTGCCTTTACCTATACATTAAAACTTTAAAATCCAAAGGACATGTAAAAAAATCAACTTAAAATGGATCAAAGACCTAAATGAAAGAGTAAAAACTGTAAAACTCTTAGAACTCTTAGGGTAAAAGCTTCAGGACATTGGATTTGGCAGTAATTTCTTGAATATGACACCAAAAGCATGACAGCATATCAAAAAATAAATTAAATTTTAAATTATCAAAATTAAAAATTTTATACAGCACAGTATCAGCAGAGTAAAAAGACTACCCATGGAAGGAAAGAAAATGTTTGCAAATCATATATCTGTAAGGAGTTATCATCCAAAAAATATTAAGAATTACAATTCATTATCAACAGCAACAACAAAATTAACCTGATTTAAAAATGAGGAGAGGTTCAGTAGAGCATGAGACTTAAAAATAAAGAAAGGTCTTGAATAGACTCTCCAAAGAAGAAAGACAAATGGGCAAAAAGCACATGGAAAGATGTTCAACATCCCTAATTACTAGGAAATTGTGAATCAAAACTACAAAGAGATATCACTGCAACCCCATGAGGATGGGTACTATTAAAAAAAAAAGAAAACGAACAAAATAACAAGTGTTGGTGAGGATAAGAAAAAATTGGAACCTTTGTAAATTGTTAGTAGGGCTGTAAAATGATGCAGCTATTGTGGGAGCAGTATGGCAGTTTCTCAAAAAAATTAAACGTAGAATTACCATACAATCTTCCTTTTCACGTCTATGTATATACCCAAAATAACTGAAAGGGAATGAAACAGATGTGTTCTCACGTTTGTAGGGGCATTATTCACAGTAGCTAAATGGTGGAAGCAGCTCAAGTATCTGTGGAAAGATAGATAAATAAAATGTGATACATACACACAGTATATAGAATATTATTTAATCTTAAAAAGGAAGGAAGTTCTGACACATGTTACAACATGCATGAACTGTGAAGACATATGCTAAGTGAAATAAGTCAGTCACAATGGGCAAATATAGAATGCAACTTGTATGATGTAATAAAATTCATAGAAACAGAATTGGAGGAGGAGGAGGAAGAAGTCGGGAAATAATTGTTTACCGAGTGCAGTTTCAGTTTGGGAAGATGAAAAAGTTCTAGAGAGGGATGGTGATGATGGTGTAGGATAATGTGAATGTGCTTAATGCCACAGAACTGTACTCTTAAAGGTCAAGATGGTAAGTTTTATGTTAAATATATTTTACCATATAAAATATATATGCAAAGGACATTTTAACTAATTTTATTTGATCTTGTTGACAGCTCCCTCCTTAGAATTCTCACCTCCTTGGATTCTAGAACACATCTCTCATGGCTTTTCTGTTTCTTTAACCCTTTTCTTTTCTCCTCATGGCTCCTCTAACCTTAACTTAAGGTTCTGTCTTGGGCTTTCCTGTTACTTACTACATTTGCATTCTTATTCAAGGCTTCCACTACTACTAGCTCTAATACTGGTAGATTATATAATCTGCATAAGAATCAGTTTCCTCATGTGAAAATTAGGGTCTAATTTCCTGATTTTATTTCATGTGAAATATGAAATAATACAGTATGTTTAGCTTTGCCTGATATGTACTGTTATATATCGATAACTTAGTCTATATCCCATTTCACTTGAGGTCTAGAACTGTAATCCCAACAGTCTTTTGGACATCCCACTTAGTTCCCTTGAGACCTTAAACTCACTCTTTCTAAAACTGGGGTTCCCCCCCCATACCTGTGTTTCCACCTGTGTTAACTGTTTTGGTGATTAGTGTCATAATCCGGCCTGGATAGAGGGCTAGACTGATTTATCAGTCTCCTACATTAAACTATCTTTACCTTCCCAACAGTAGCTTCTAATGAGTTCTCTGGTACATTATAGGCACTCAATAAGTGTTTGTTGATTACATGAATGACTGTATGATTCCTCATCACATAGTGGAACACAGACTTTCTATTGTATTCTTATGTTCTATTCCTTGGTTACTTATACAAAATTATAGAACTCAAGTTGAATTCATTCAGGATTCTAGGATACTCTTCCTCAGATTAATTATTGTATCTCCTTTTAGTATTACTTTTTCTTGGTTGTTCTTAGGACTCTATGTGTATTTTTTTCTAACATTTATTGAATTTTTATTGTGGAAAGTTTTCAACATACAATAAAAGAGAAAATGGTATATAGATTTCCCATTTCACGTAACGATAATAATCAATTCATGGCTCTCTTCCTCTCCTCAGAGTTCAGTTCAGTTCAGTTGCTCAGTCATGTCTGACTCTTTGCAACCTCATGAACCACAGCACACCAGGCCTCCCTGTCCATCACCAACTCCCGGAGTTTACCCAAACTCATGTCCATTGAGTCAGTGATGCCATCCAATCATCTCATCCTCTGTTTATCCCCTTCTCTTCCTGCCTTTAATCTTTCCCAGCATCAGGGTCTTTTCAAATGAGTCAGCTTTTCGCATCAGGTGGCCAAAGGATTGGAGTTTCAGCTTCAACATTAGTCCTTCCAGTGTACACTCAGGACTGATATCCTTTAGGATGGACTGGTTGGATCTCCTTGCAGTCGAAGGGACTTTCAAGAGTCTTCTCCAACACCACAGTTCAAAAGCATCAATTCTTTGGTACTCAGCTTTCTTTACAGTCCAACTCTCACATCCATACATGACTACTGGAAAAACTATAGCCTTGACTAGATGGACCTTTGTTGGCAAAGTAACGTCTCTGCTTTTTAATATGCTGTCTAGGTTGGTCATAACTTTCCTTCCAAGGAGTAAGTGTCTTTTAATTTCATGGCTGCCATCACCATCTGCAGTGATTTTGGAGCCCCTCAAAATAAAGCCTCTCACTGTTACCACTGTTTCCCCATCTATTTCCCATGAAATGATGGGACCAGATGCCATGATCTTAGCTTTCTGAATGTTGAGCTTTAAGCCAACTTTTTCACTCTCCTCTTTCACTTTCATCAAGACTCTTTAGTTCCTCTTCACTTTCTGCCATAAGGGTGGTGTCATCTACATATCTGAGGTTATTGATATTTCTGCTGTCAATCTTGATTCCAGCTTGTGCTTCATCCAACCCAGTGTTTCTCATGATGTACTCTGCATGTAAGTTAAATAAGCAAGGTGACAGTATACAGCCTTGACATACTCCTTTTCCTATTTGGAACCAGTCTGTTGTTCCATGTCCAGTTCTAACTGTTGCTTCCTGATCTGCATATAGGTTTCTCAGGAGGCAGGTCAGGTGGTCTGGCATTCCCATCTCTTGCAGAATTTTCCATAGTTTATTGTGATCCACACAGTCAAAGGCTTTGGCATAGTCAATAAAGCAGAAATAGATGTTTTTTCTGGAACTCTCTTGCTTTTTCGATGATCCAGCGGATGTTGGCAATTTGATCTCTGGTTCCTCTGCCTTTTCTAAAACCAGCTTGAACATCTGGAAGTTCATGGTTCACGTATTGCTGAAGCCTGGCTTGGAGAATTTTGAGCATTAATTTACTAGTGTGTGAGATGAGTGCAATTGTGCAGTAGTTTGAGCATTCTTTGGCATTGCCTTTCTTAGGGACTAGAATGAAAAGTGACCTTTTCCAGTCCTGTGGCCACTGCTGAGTTTTCCAAATTTGCTGGCATATTGAGTGCAGCACTTTCACAGCATCATCTTTGAGGATTTGAAATAGCTCAACTGGAATTCCATCACCTCCACTAGCTTTGTACATAGTGATGCTTCCTAAGGCCCACTTGACTTCACATTCCAGGATGTCTGGCTCTAGGTGAGTGATCATACCATCGTGATCATCTGGGTCGTGAAGATCTTTTTTGTACAGTTCTTCTGTGTATTCTTCCCACCTCCTCTTAATATCTTCTGCTTCTGTTAGGTCCCTACCATTTCTGTCCTTTTACTGTGCCCATCTTTGCATGAAATATTCCCTTGGTATCTCTGATTTTCTTGAAGAGATCTCTAGTCTTTCCCATTCTATTGTTTTCCTCTATTTGTTTTGCACTGATCACTGAGGAAGGCTTTCTTATCTCTCCTTGCTAATCTTTGGAACTCTGCATTCAAATGGGTGTATCTTTCCTTTTCTCCTTTGTTTTTTGCTTCTCTTCTTTTCACAGCTGTTTGTAAGGCCTCCTCAGACAGCCATTTTGCTTTTTTGCATTTCTTTTCCATGGGGATGGTCTTGATCCCTGTCTCCTGTACAATGTCACGAACCTCTGTCCATAGTTCATCAGACACTCTGTCTATCAGATCTAGCCCCTTAAATCTATTTCTCCGTAGATTTAAATAGATTTCTTAATAGATTTAAATCTACTCCTCAGAGTACTTTGCAGCAAATTCCAGGCATCATTTTATCAATAAATACCACTATTTATTTCTAGAATGAAAAGACTTTTTAGACATATCATTATACCATTATCATACCTAAAATTTTAATTTCTTAAAAACATCAACTATCTAGTCTGCTCAGATTTTCCCAGTTGTTATTTATAGTTTGCTATTAGTTTTTATTGTTGATTCAGAATCCAATGTAGGATCAGCCATTGTACTTGGTCGATACTGCTCTTAAGTCTTCGTTATAAGTTTCTTCTCTCTTTTTTCCCTTGGAATTTCTTTGTTGAAGAAACTGTTTTCTTTTGACTTTTCTAGAAGTCTAGATCTATTCAATAGAAATATGAATATATATATAATATATGTATATATATAATTGAAAATTTCCCACATTACAAAATGCTACATTACAAAAAGGAAATAGGTGAAATTAATTTTAGCAATATATATTATTACCATGTTGTATATATCACTTATATGTGGAATTTAAAATACAACACAAATGAACTTATTTATGAATCAGAAACAGACTCTGACATAGAGAACAGACTTTTGGCTGCCAAAGGTGGGGAGCAGGGGAGAGTTGAATTGGGAGTTTGGGACTAGCAGATGCAAATTATTATATACAGATGGATAAACAACAACATCCTATTGTATAGCACAGAAAGCTATATTGAATATCCTGTAATAAAGTATGATATAAAATAATATGAAAAAGAATATATGATAACTGATTCACTTTGCTGTATACCAGAAACTAATACAACATCATAAGTCAATTATGCTTCAATTAAAATAAAAGAAACTAAAGAAACCCAAAATATATTATTTAACTCAGTATATCCAGATGTTATCATTTTAACATGTAATTAATATAAAATTATTAATGCAGTATTACACATTTTGGGTAGTGAATATTCCATATCCAATGTGTATTTCATACTTGTAGCACATCTCATTTTGGACTAACTATATATCAGGTTCTCAATAGTGTGTGATAAAGGTTTACCATATTGGGCAAGACAGGTCTAGACTTTGCAGATTGTATACTTTGCATAAGAATACTATCAGTGTCAACATTAAAACTAAACACACTTGGTAAATTCAACTTTAGAGAATTTTTTACAGATGAAATCGTGAGTCCCTTTAAGAGTTGTTGTTCATTTGCCCAGTCATGTCCAACTGTTTGTGACCCCATGGATTGCAGCATGCCAGGCTTCCCTGTCCCTCATCATCTCCCAGAGTTTGCCCAAATTCATGTCCATTGCATTGGTGATGCCATCCAACCATCTTATCCTCTGACACCCTCTTTCTGCCCTCAGTCTTTTCCAGCATCAGGGACTTTTCCAAAGTTGGCTGTTCACATCAGGTGACCAAAATACCAGTGCTTCAGCTTCAACATCAGTCCTTCCAATGAGTATTCAGGGTTGATTTCCTTTAAGATTGCCTGGTTTGATCTCCTTGCTGTCCAAGGGACTCTCAAGAGTCTTCTCTAGCACCACAGTTCAGAGGCATTAATTCTTTGGTGCTCTGCATTCTTTACAGTCCAGCTTTCACAACCCTACGTGACCATTGGGAAGACCATAGCCTTGACTATACGGACCTTTGTTGGCTGAGTGATGTCTCTGCTTTTCAACACACTGTCTAGGTTTGTCATAGCTTTCCTGCCAAGAAGCAATTGTCTTCTGATTTCATGGCTGCAGTCACCACCCACAGTGATTTTAGAGCCCAAGACGAGGAAATCTGTCACTTCTTCCACCTTCTCCCCTTCTATTTGCCATGAAGTAATGGGGCCGGATGCCATGATTTTAATTTTTTTAATATTTAGTTTTTAAGCTGGCTTTTTCAGTCTCCTCCTTCACCCTCATCAAGAGGGTCTTTAATTCTTCTTCGCTTGCTGCCGTTAGAGTGGTATCATCCATGGTATCATCCCTTTAAGGGTTAAAAGCATTTTATTTGTGTTTTAGTGCCAGTCCAGAGGAATATAATACTGTTGTACAGAAGCCAAGACAAATTCTATGTCAGTTCATTGACCGAATACTTACAGACGTAAATGTTGGTAAGAAACAATTATTTCTGGTATAAATCTTATGAATTGTTTTCTTTTTCACGTATGCACATTATAGTAGCATTTTTCTCCATGTAGCTTTAGATATATAGTTAGGATTTATGATAGTTACTTGTTGTTCATATTAAAGTATATATTACTTATTACATAATGTGATTTACACTTTTAAAATAATTCTATTTTCCTCTTTGTTATCTAGATACTGCTTGCCATTGATTCTTCCTTGATATATGAATTATTTTAAATAAAAATATTTGGCCAGTTCTCTTTTAGATAGGTCTTATGTCAGTGGTTGAAAAACAGCAAATGCTGTTTTAAGAAACTCTTTGTATAAGAATTGGCCACTTTGTCTATGGAAGGTAATAAGATTCTGTGAGTTGTTGAATCAACTATTTACTGTTTGTGACAATCTAAAAGACAAATATTACCAACTTGGTAAGATGGTGTCATATGTGCCATGTCTATTGAAATTACATGGAAGGGATAATCTGGAGTGGCATATGGCTTGTGATGTATAAATTTAATTCCAAATTTGACATAGATTTTAAGAATTACAATAGTCATCTAGCCTTTCTTTTTCAATTAGTAAAATTTTGAGTTCCTGAAAAAAAACAAAGGACTACTGAGTACTTGCAAAATGTATTTTCATATGGTACTCCATCTGTTTAGACCACTTGTCCTTACCCTGTCTGTTTGACCAACTTCTCATCATCTAGGAGTCAACTCCTTCACAGGCTATTTCCAGACCCTTGTTTCATTTATTGTAGATTAGTGTAGCTAACACATCATATCATTGATATAATTACTAGGTTATTTGTCTGACTCCCTCACCTGATTGTTAGGGTTTTTTTTCTAATCCTCAGATTTTAACACAGTGCCAGGAATATTATAGGCCTATAGCCTACATGTTTGGTAAATGGATATATGATAGATGAATACATGTGATTATTAAACATTTAAAATTAGAAAGATAGGATTGTAGTGTTTAGTCCCATGAATTTATCATAAACACTGTGTTGGACATAATTCTTGTCACCAGAGACTAGTTTCTTAACAAAAAGACTGCCATTTAATTTGTTATGACTCATTAAAATGAATCTTTTGTTGTTTTAGTTGCTCTGGAACTTGTAAAGAAAACTGACTCTCAGCCAACCTCTGTGATGTTGCTTGATTTCATCCAGCATATCATGAAGTCCTCCCCACTTATGTTTGTAAATGTGAATGGAAGCCATGGACAAAATGAAGCCAAAGGCAGTTGTATTGGTAAGTTCTGCTGTTTGTACATTCATTGCGATCTCTTTTATGAATTCTGCCTCTTCTGCTCTTCTGAAATGTCACAAACATTGTTATGCGTATTTTGGTCAAATTTGCTATAAGTTGAGGGAGCAAAATGGTTTTATTTCATGCATCCTTGTTTTCTTTTATTATGAACTAAATACTACGAATGGAGCAGAAGTAACTGAATATGTTTATATGCCATTGAACATTTAAACGGTTTTCTTTTTTCTGTTTTTGATAATGTCTTTTTTAGATCGCACATTAGCAAACCATGGCTCATAGGCTGGCTGCCTGTTTCTGGAAACAAAGTTTTGTTGGAACATAGCCATGATCATTCATTTATGTATTGTCTGCAGCTACTTCAAAGACAACTGAGTAGTTGACATTGAGATCATATGCCCCTCAAGCCTGAAATATTTCATATTTGGCCCTCTCAGAACAAGCTTACTACTCCCATTCTGGATGTTGAAACTTTTCCAGGCTTTTTTCTTTATTCTCACTACTTTTGTCCCTTTGTTGGCTTCATCATAAAGAGATGTAAAGCAAATATCTTTTTTTCTGTACAATGCCTAGAGTATTTAAAAATTTTTTGCTTGAATCTTTTTTTTTTTTTGCTTGAATCTTAAGAGTCAACTTTGATAGTATGTCCTCTAAAAAGTCTTTTCTGACCATTACTGATGGTCTGTGCTAGGACTAGCTTAGTTCTTCTTTCTTTGTGCTCTGTTGATACAAAGTGCTCTACATTTCTTCTGTTGTGGTACTTATTAAACTATTAATACATTACAAATAGTTGTCAATCTATATTCTTTGCTACACTGACTTTTAAATAATAGGTTTTAACCCATTTAGTGGGTATTGAAGATGGAATATAATTGACTAGAAATACCATAGTACATTGCAGAATAAGTAATATTTTATGAAACTTATATTATTTATTAAATAAAATAATATGCATATTTATGCTACACTGTTATATAAAATATATCTCTTAGTTGCAGTGTAAAAGTTCGAGAAATTATATTGTAGGATTTAGGAGGACAAGACCATGACTGATTTGTTCTTATGCATCTGAGGCAGAGTCACCATTCAATAATACTTGTTGGGAATGATAACTATTTATTGCGCATTTAGTTAACTTTGGGCACTATGCTGAAAATTTCATATATATTATCTTACTTGGTCAGGGTAACATATAAAGTAGGTGTCATTGTCCCCTTTTCAAAGATGAAGTTATGGAAGTTTAGAGAAATGAAAAGTTCACACAACTACTAAGTGGAAAGCTAGGATCTTGTCTGACTCCAAATTGGTATTCTAAATTATTATAATATGTTTCCATTGTGTAGGGAATGTTTTAGAGTATTTTGTCAATGAAGTTTATACTTTAAAAATAAATCAAGCGTTTAGCAAATTAAGTAGCACTCTAATATACTTATTTATTTAATATCTTTTTCTGTTTATTTCAAAGAATTCAGTAATTGGATCATAACAAGACTTCTGCGGATTGCAGCCACTCCATCCTGTCATATGTTACACAAAAAAATCTGTGAAGTCATCTGTGCATTATTATTTCTTTTTAAAAGCAAGAGTCCTGCTATTTTTGGAGTACTGATGAAGGAATTATTACATCTTTTTGAAGACTTGATTTACCTCCACAAAAGAGATGCAGTAGAACACTTTGTGGAATGGCCAGTGGTAGTTCACCGATTTTTAAGTCAATTCGATGAACATGTAGGATATTTACAGCCAGCTCCTTTGCAGCTCATGAATATGCAAAATTTAGAGTTTATTGAAGTCACTTTATTGACGGTTCTTATTCGTATTATTGCAATTGTGTTTTTTAGAAGGCAGGAACTCTTACTTTGGCAAATAGGTTGTGTTCTGCTAGAGTATGGGAGTCCAAAAGTTAAATCCTTAGCAATTAGCCTTTTAACTGAACTCTTTGAGCTTGGAGGACTACCAGCACAACCAGCCAGCACTTTTTTCAGCTCATTTTTGGAACTATTAAAACAACTAGTAGAAATGGATGCTGACCAATTGAAACTCTATGAAGAGCCATTATCAAAGCTGATAAAGACCCTGTTCTCCTCTGAAACAGAAGCTTATACGAATATTGAGCCTGTCTACTTAAATATGCTGCTAGAAAAACTCTGTGTCATGTTTGAAGATGGTGTGCTTTTGCAGCTTAAGTCTGATTTGCTAAAAGCAGCTTTCTGCCACTTACTGCAATATTTCCTTAAATATGTGCCAGCTGGGTATGAATCTGCTTTACAAGTCAGGAAGATTTATGTGAGAAATATTTGTAAAGCTCTTGTAGATGTGCTTGGAGTTCAGGCAGGTGTGGAGGTAAGTCATTTTTAAGGTTACTTGTTAAGCGTATATTTTTGCCTTAATTTAAGTGTATGCATTGTGCAAGAGTAATAAAGAGGAAATAGAATATCTTTTTTTTGGTTGCTAGAATATCTATAATAATGTACATTCAGAATGGGATACTTTTTATAATCTACTTTGGCTTCCTATTACGGATTTTTAATTTGGTTTCAGAAAGATTTGTTTGCTCTGTTGGTAAGGAATGGCCAATGGAGTAGAATGTTTTAAAGTAGAGTTTGTGAAGAGTAAACATGTTTGCTGTATTATTAATTAAAAGGGAGGCCAGGTATCAACTTCATTGCAAAAACTTTGAGCACTCACCTAGACTTTTTCTTTGACAGGTTATAATCAATCACTTCTAGAAAACCTATGAGTATATAGTACTAGTCATGCCAAATTATGCCTTTTTTTCTATTTGAACTGTAGGAGTGTGATACGATAGATATGCAATAAATTGATTAAATATTTTAGTTTGCTTTATCTGTAAATCTTGCTAGATTTGTTGTATAAAAGAAGTTAGTCATTTCCTTGTAGAATTTTTCTTTGTGGCATTTTGGTCAAGGGAAAACAGGTTATAGAAGGATTTGTCTTAGGCCTTCTAAAACTATAGAACCATAGTTCTAGATATAGAGCTATATATGTGTCTATGTATACACTGTGAAATAATTAGATTAACTTAGGTTTTTGTTTTGTTTGATGAGACTCTGAAAATAATTTACCTTCTTTGGAATCTTAATACCTAATGCATTTTTGCTATCTATGAATAATACATATAAACTTATTTTCTAAGAAATAGTTTTTTAAATTATTTTTGCTTTCTCAGTATTTGTTGGGCCCACTTTATGCAGCCTTAAAAATGGAAAGTATGGAAATCATTGATGAAGTTCAGTGCCAAATTCAACAGGAAAACCTCAGCAGTAATAGCAATGGGCTATCACCCAAAAGGCGGCGACTCAGCTCATCTTTAAACTCTTCCAAAAGAGCACCAGAACAGACTGAGTATGACTTTCATTCAGTTTGTAGTTAGCCACTTAATAAAACTTTAGTGACTTAAAAATCACCTTTATTTAAGTGCTTTGCCTTAAATACACCAAGAACATTTGTTCTTTCTATAAGTAGTCGAAGGAGTGCTTAAAAAGTCTAATAGTTCTTGTAGTCTATTTTAGTATAAAAGATTCCATGACTAAATATGGTTACTTAAAAGTCTTTACTTGCCTGATTTGACTTTTTATTTTTTATTTATTTATTTATTTATTTTCTGATTTGACTTTTTAATACATTAAAAAATCTCTGTGACTGTATATCTATCCACAATTTAAAAAATGTTAACAAATTATCTTTTTTGTAATGTAACCAAAGAATTCCCATATTTTAGCCAACTGTAAAAGTTGTTATAAAGTTCAGTAGTTGTAGGGATTTCCCTGGTGATCCAGTGATGAGGACTCAGTGCTTTCACTGCCATGGCCTGGGTTCAGTTCCTGATTGGGGAACTAAGATCCCGCAAGCCAAATGGTATAGCACAAAACAAACAAAATGTCAGTAGTTGCCATTACATGCTATCTTTTGTTTGAAATATTTTTCATGTACAAGCAAGATTATATAAATTCATATGAATATGAATCTTTACACTCTGGTTATAATTAATTACAGAATTAAACATGTGGATATGAACAAAAAGAGCGTATTATGGAGTGCACTGAAACAGAAGGCTGAGGACCTTCAAATTTTCCTTGAATCCAATAATGTGACGACTCCTATTACTGCGATTTTAGAAGGAATTGCTGTCATTCTACAGCTGACTGCTCTGTGTACTGTTCATTGTTCTCATCAAAACATGGACTGGTAAAAACAACTTGTATTTTCTGGGTGGGTTTTGTGTAACACATTTGAATTTATTGTTTTGGAAGACCTCTTTATTCACTTGATTTTTGTGACCTTAGAACACAAAATTTTTCAGTGAAAGGGAAATTTGTTTTTTATTGAGCATCTGCTAAATGCCAGATACTGTATTAAGTACTGTACATATCTTATTTAATGTTTACAACAATTCTGTGAAGTAAATGTTTTTATGTCCTCTTTGCACATTCAAAATTGAGGCTCTTTTTTGTCTGAAGCCTGAACTAACTTTCTGGGGTGGAAAGGTAGAACATTTTTGTATACAACTCAAAATTCAATGCCCTTAAAGCCAAATATTTCATCAAAAGAACTTTTCCCTTTGATTATAAAAGTAGGAATTTAAAACTCATTAGAGATATTTTTAGTTTAGTATTCTTAATATAGGTTAATGACTCTATCAGAAGGAATAAAGTGTGAACCCTCTCTGAAGATTGTCTTATTTTTTACTGCCATGTTATAGAACAACACTCCTTGGTAATTTTTTATATGATCATTTATTCCGTGTTTCCTAACTCATTCTTTGTTTTCCTTTTTTTTTTTAAATCTTTTAATTTTCCTGAGTCACTCTTAACTAGCTAATACAAAGTTATGAAGGAGATTAAAGAAGCTGTACTAATTTAGATTGCCTTAAATTTGGAATTTGAGATAACTTGAAGTCATAGTTAACTTGGATAAAGGCTGCTTTTGTCCTATTATTAAGAAAGGGTTTACACAGCTATATCTTCTGTTATTTTAAAGCCTGGTGGTATCACATTTAAATAGCATAGATTAACTTTACTTACCAAATCCTGTGTGATTTAGACTGACCTAAAGAGATTAAACTTAAAATAATAATGATATATTAATTGATATGCATATTTACTTTGAATTGGTTTAAAGTTTTAGGTTAGTTTTATACTCACAATTTCTTTTGCCTTACTACAATATTAGTTTTGACTATAATAAAATTCATTTTAATTGTCTTAAAAAATGTTTTAACTGCAGCTATAATTTCAAGGACTGTCAACAGAAGTGTAAGAAGAAACCTTCGGTAATGATAACTTGGATGTCTGTGGATTTTTACACAAAGGTGCTTGACAACTGTAGGACTTTGTTAGAATCTGTTCAGAAACCTGATCTGGAGACAATTATTGACAAAGTGGTAAAAATATATGATGCTTTGATGTATATTCAAGGTGAGTGCAAAAAAGCAATGGATCAAAATAACCAGTAATCAGTATGGAAATAGGTTTTCTTTTTTGCCTGAGTCCTAAATGAACCAATGTTGGGAATGCCCAAAAGTTTATTCTTGATTTCAGTTCTGTTAAGCGTATCAGTAATTTATAAGTTCTAAATTTATTTGTATAATACCTTTAGTATTCTTTTTCAGTCAATAGAAATTATTTATAACTTTTAAATTTTATTTTGAGAATCTAAAGAATGCTATTATTCTCCTAAAAATATAAATGCACATTTATATAAAGTCACATTTAATTCCTTTGGATTCACAGACCTCAGAACATCATCTTTATATTCAGTTCAGTTCAGTTCATTCGCTCAGTCATGTCCGACTCTTTGCGACCCCATGAACTGCAGCATGCCAGGCCTCCCTGTCCATCACCAACTCCCGGAGTCTACCCAAACCCATGTCCATTGAGTCGGTGATGCCATCCAACCATCTCATCCTCTGTAGTCCCCTTCTCCTCCTGCCCCCAATCTTTCCCAGCATCAGGGTCTTTTCCAATGAGTCAGCTGTTCACGTCAGGTGGCCAAAGTATTGGAGTTTCAGGTTCAACATCAGTCCTTCCAATGAACACCCAGGACTGATCTCCTTTAGCGTGGACTGGTTGGATCTCCTTGCAGTCCAAGGGACTCTCAAGAGTCTTCTCCAACACCACAGTTCAAAAGCATCAATTCTTCGGCGCTCAGCTTTCTTCACCGTCCAACTCTCACATCCATACATGACCACTGGAAAAACCATAGCCTTGACTAGACGGACCTTTGTTGACAAAGTAATGTCTCTGCTTTTTAATATGCTGTCTAGTTTGGTCATAAGTTTCCTTCCAAGGAGTAAGCATCTTTTAATTCCATGGCTGTAATCACCATCTGCAGTGATTTTGGAGCCCAGAAAAATAAAGTCAGCCACTGTTTCCACTGTTTCCCCATCTGTTTGCCATGAAGTGATGGGACCGGATGCCATGATCTTAGTTTTCTGAGTGTTGAGCTTTAGGCCAACTTTTTCACTCTCCTCTTTCACTTTCGTCAAGAGGCTCTTTAGTTCTTCTTCACTTTCTGCCGTAAGGGTGGTGTTAAGAGCCCCTGTTTATTGAATGTTTGTTGTAATTCCATTTGATGTGTAGAATGTCTTTTTTTTTTAATTGAAAGAAGACATAGCTAAATATGATTAAGGAAAAGATATCATTAATCACCTATTGTGTGTTTCTGTAGTTAACACTTCATTTGAAGATCATATCCTGGAAGATTTATGTGGAATGCTCTCACTTCCATGGATTTGTCTCCATTCTGATGATGACTCTTTAAAGTTGACCACATTTGCCACCAGTCTTCTAACATTAAGCCAGAGGATTTCAGATAGCTACTGTAAGTGGTCACAAGATTCTGTATGTGTGATTTGGTTTGTTTTAACTTATCTCTGTATAAAACTTCTAACACTTATCATTTCTGTTTTTTAATAATTACAAAATAAGGTACATTTTTTAATAATTCAAAAAGGAATTAGACATGTAGAAAGGGATAAATTGTAGGATTTATGCATCCTCAGCTCTATTCTGCCACATGGTTCTCCAAAGATGTCATACCATATTACATTACTGTTACCAAAATATGAGTTCCTTTTGTTTCATATCTTCACCAGCACTTGGCATTATCAAATTTTAAATTTTTTGCTATCTTAAAAAAGAAAGGGAATTCTTTGGCAGTACAGTGGTTAAGACTTTGTGCTTTCACTGGAGAGGGCCCAGGTTTGATCCCTAGTCAGGAGCTAAAATGCCACAAGTGCATGGTGTGGCCAAAAAAAAAAAAAAAAAGTCAAAGATGTAACTACCTAAACAAATATTTTTTGCTATTTGATGAGTGTAATTTTCAGTTTGGATTTCCCTGTTACTAGCAAGATTATACATGGACCTTTTTCAGTGCACATTCTTAGTATGTGGAAAAGGAGCTTTTAATTAAATGCTGTATGTATTTTAAATGTTATTTGACTTTACAATAAGGAATAAATATGTATGGTGTGTATGTGTAAAATTAACACTTAGAAATCTTGATTAATAGACTTAATTTTTTTAGCACCACAGGCCCAATCACGATGTGTATTTCTTCTGACTCTGTTTCCAAGAAGAATACACCTTGAGTGGAGAACAGCAGTTTACAGCTGGGCCCTGCAGAGCTCTCATGAAGTAATCCGGACAAGCTGTATTAATGGATTCTTTATCTTACTGCAGCAGCAGGATCCTTATAACAGAGTTCCCAAGATTCTTGTGTATGTATTAATATTTTAACTTGAATATACAGCTTGATTGGACAGATATCATATATACAAATTTATGTTTATTGCTGGATATATAGAACAAATGTTGCTTTTAGTTTTAGAATTAAAATTTTTTTGCTTCTATTCTTTGTTTAATCAGTACTTTTGCCCCAGGTGAAACAAGACTATTTAGACCGCAAAATTAAACCAAAAGATTTAGTACTTTTTTTTCCCCCCTAGAGATAAAGTCAAAGATGATTCTGACATTGTCAAAAAAGAATTTGCATCTGTACTTGGTCAGCTTGTCTGTACACTTCATGGCAAGTTTTATTTGACAAGTTCTTTAACAGAACCTTTCTCTGAATATGGGCATATTGACCTCTTATGTAAGAGCCTAAAAGTCGCTTCTCAACCTGAATGTTCATCTTCTCGACTAAAAGCTTCTGTTTGCAAACCATTCCTTTTCTTACTGGAAAAAAAAACACCTAGCCCAGTGAAACTTGGTAAGTGGTTTGTTATGATTTATTTAATATTTTAAAACCTATTTAAGCTCCTTTAAAAAAAAAAACAACAATGGTGGAGTTAGCCTGAAGCCTTAAAAAATTAGACTTGCTTGATAGATTCAGTGCTTATGTAATTATTCATAAACAGGATGTCTGATATTAGACTGTATCACAGAGCTAACAAGGGAAGTAATTTTTAGAGTTTTAAAATGCTCTTGTGATTGGACAGTGTAAGGGACATACCTATTGTTTGGTTCAATATTGTGAGGTTCAGTATCCTGTATCCTTTTTAGTGATCCCAGGGACCTTCTTAATGTGTCCCCTGCCACTGCTTTGGACCTTCAGAACTTCAAATAGTCAGATACTTTGCCCCCTGAGAAGTACAGATTATATCTTTACCACTTTCCAATGGTAATGGTATATGAATTTGTTGGGAGCATGAAATGTATACACATACTTGGACGATGGCTTGCTTTGGGTGGTTATTGTTGTTGAGTCACTAAGATGTGTCAGACTCTTTGCGACCCTATGGACTGCAGCACGCCAGAGTTCCCTGTCCATCACCAATTCCCAGAGCTTACTCAAACTCATGTCCATCAAGTCAGTGATGCCATCCAACCATCTCATCCTCTGTCATCCCCTTCTCCTGCCTTCAATCTTTCCCAGCATCAGAGTCTATTCCAATGAGTCAGTTCTTCACATCAGGTGGCCAAAGTATTGGAGTTTCAGCTTCAGCATAAGTCCTTCCAGTGAATATTCAGGGCTGATTTCCTTTAGGATTGACTGGTTGGATCTCCTTACAGTCCAAGAGACTCTGGCTCAATGAAAAAGAACCTATCTGCCAGAGCAGGAGGCATGGGTTTGATCCCTGGACGGGGAAGATTCCCTTGAGAAGAACATGGCAGTCCATTCCAGTATTCTTGCCTGGGAAATCCTGTGGACAGAGGAGCCTGGTGGACTACAGTCCATGGGGTCACAAAAGAGTCAGACATGACTTAGTGACTGAACAACAAAAACAACAAGCTTTCCCTTTCTTCACACTTCTTTAGATTACAGAAATGTGCTGTTAAGTCTATCCCAGTAATTTAAAAAATCTGAGTGAGTAATCATTTTATAACTTTAAAAATTCTAGAATTTATTTTAGATTTAAATTATGTATAACTTTTACTAAAAAGCATAAAGTAAATTTTTTTTAATGTAAAAGATTATTTATTTATTTTTGCCTGTGCTGGATCTTTGTTGCTGCGTGCCATCTTTCTGTAGTTACAGTGAGCAAGGGCTATTCTTTGTTGAGGTGTGCAGGCTTCTCATTGTGTTGGCTTCTCTTGTTGTGGAGCACAGACTCTATAGGGCAGGCTTCAGAAGCTGTGGCTCACAGCCTCTAGAGCTCAAGCTCAATAGTTGTAGTGCATGGGCGTAGTTGCTCTGTGGCAAGTGAGGTCTTTCCTGACCAGGGATGGAACCCATGTCCCCTGCATTGGCAGGCAGATTCTTAACCATTGGACCATCAGTGAAATCCACAAAGTAAATTTAAATTTATAGGTATTAGTTTTTCAAGTATTCATTTTAATCCTCCACAATTCTATACGCTTTATAAATTTAAACACAAAATATTGACCTTATAAGACAACTTAGCGTTCTTTGTAGTGTATTATTTATTGGCAATATTTTTATAATACAACTTTTTAATTTAATGTGTTAACTTAGGTATTATATGCTCTTGTTTTTAGCTTTCATAGAAAATCTGCATCATCTTTGTAAGCATCTTGATTTTAGAGAAGATGAAACAGATGTAAAAATGATTCTTGGAACTTTATTAAATTTAATGGAAGATCCAGACAAGGATGTTAGAGTGGCTTTTAGTGGAAATATCAAGCATATATTGGAATCCTTGGATGCTGAGGATGGATTTATAAAAGAGGTTGATGACTTTTATTTCAAATTTTTGTTTTTATGTATTTTCATAAACCTTGTTCTAAAAATTTCTTTAACTAATTAATATTATTGCTCTAGCTTTTTGTCTTAAGGATGAAGGAAGCATATACGCACGCTCAGATTTCAAGAAATAATGAATTGAAGGATACCTTGATTCTTACAACAGGGGATATTGGAAGGTAAGTTTGGCAGCTTTCGTATACTTCCTTATTTATTGTGGCCATTCACCTTTTTTGTTTGCCTGCTGTTAGAAATGGTGATATGAGAGTTGTGATGTTATAGAGAGAAGTGTGATAACAGCTTGCATTTATTTATAGATTTTTATTTTCAAGACATTGATGATAATTTTTTTTTAAATAATTTTAGGGCAGCAAAAGGAGATTTGGTACCTTTTGCACTCTTGCACTTATTGCATTGTTTATTATCCAAGTCAGCGTCTGTCTCTGGAGCAGCATACACAGAAATTAGAGCGTTGGTTGCGGCTAAAAGTGTTAAACTGCAGAACTTTTTCAGCCAGTATAAGAAACCCATCTGTCAGGTGAGATTCAGCACTGGCCTTGACTAAAGGAAATAACATTACTTTGCAAAAGCTAAAAAAAGAACATATATATGTTTTACTTTCTTGCTTTAAGAGAGATATTTCATTTTTTAATGATGTATTTGGTTTATTTAAAAGACCCTACATCTTGTCATTTTTATATTTTAGCATCCTAGTCCGAAGATGTAGGCTATAAATGGGAGAGGGGAAAAAAATCATCTTATAATAATTATTACACTCTAGTGTTAATCTATTGAGAGAACTCTTTTTTTTTATTGGTCTTTCTTTTAGTGATAAACTTTTTTACACTTTGATATTATGGATAAGGTACTTTGTTTTAAGAAAGGTTCATTCAAGAAAGGTTCAGTCTGAAAAGTTGAGAAATGTTAAAATACAGGCTTTGCTCTTTGCTAGTGGTGTAATCCTTAAGAACATAGTCCAGTTTAACTAAGCCTGGTTACTTCATCTATTAAAGGGTGTTTATCTATACCTCATTAAGGTTGTTATAAAAATCAAATGAACTATTCAGGTAATACGTTTAGAACTCTGATACTGGTCTTTATGTTGGCCTAAAACATAGTAGTTAAATGTTCTTCCTTGTGTGAAAACTAACATCATTTTGCTCTAGTTTTTGGTAGAATCCCTCCACTCCAGTCAGATGACGGCACTTCCTAGTACTCCATGCCAGAATGCTGAGATGCGAAAACAAGATGTGGCTCACCAGCGAGAAATGGCTTTAAATACCTTGTCTGAAATTGCCAATGTTTTTGACTTTCCTGATCTTAATCGTTTCCTTACTGTACGTTGCAAAGTATAGTTGACTTTATTGAGGTTTTCAGTTCAGTATTTTGTGTTTATTCCATTCTCTCTATATTTTTTAAGAAAATCTGGCATTGTTTATTATCTGGCAAGTATAATGAGGACCATAGATTTTCAAATTTACATGTTATCTTTTGACTTTGATATGATAATATTACTTATGTTATAAAAGTGAAATATGTGTTGTTTTGAGTCATTGCTCTTTATCGTTAGCTATCTTGAAAAGTTAATACTAATTAATTAATGCTAATTAATTCAGTTTACCAAGCACTTATGTCTTTAGTGCTATGATGGGTTTCGTTGGTAATGCAAAGTCTAATATGATCATATCTATCCCTAAGGAGTGGGAGTACAAACTAATGCTACAGATGACATGTGAATTCAGATAATCGAGTTTATAGTATGTAGTGGTTTGGGAAGCCTTTGAAAAGTCATTAGTGGGGCTGAGGTTTCAAAGATGGATGGTGTAGGTTATCTTCTTATGTTTTCCCAAAGGCAAAATTTATTATTATTAGTTAATAAATTATAATAATGATCTATGTAAAATGTTTCCCTACAGTATTTTATATTTTAACAAAATTAAATTGCGTGTAAATTGGACAAATCTTAGAAGGAACCATGATACTATACATTAAGGACTACAAAGATATTTTACCTTTTCATTCAGTAATTTCATCTGGGAGCCTCAAAGCACAGAGGTTTACTGTAGCATTTTCCAAGTATCAAATAAACAAAACCCTGAGAAGAAACTTAAGTATCTAATAATTAGGTCATAAAATATTATGCACTGCTGCTGCTAAGTTGCTTCAGTCGTGTCCAACTCTGTGCAACCCCATAGACAGCAGCCTACCAGCCTCCTCTGTCCCTGGGATTCTCCAGGCAAGAACACTGGAGTGGGTTGCCATTGCCTTCTCCAATGCTGGAAAGTGAAAAGTAAAAGTGAAGTCACTCAGTCGTGTCCAACTCTTCGTGACCCCATGGACTGCAGCCTACCAGGCTCCTCCGTCCATGGGATTTTCCAGGCAAGAGTACTGGAGTGGGTTGCCATTGCCTTCTCCAATATTATGTGCTGTAACACAATAGTTAAATAAATACTTCATAGAAACTACCTTATAATGTCCAGTCTTACTGGACTAATATTAAGTTGAAAGGCATAACACAAATAAGGTATAAATGCTTCTGTGGGTAGGGCTTGGGTCTTGTTTACTGTCACATCTTCAGTGCCAAGAATAGTCACTGACATGTAGTAGTTGTTCGTTAGATATGTGAATAAATGAAAGGCCAATCATTTTATGTTTGGAATTTTATGTATTATTTAAGAACAAGATCTTAAAGGAAATAGACCAAAATCAAAATAGATTTGTTGCCATGTTGGGATGGCGGTGTATTAAAAAGGTTTTCTTTAATATTGTAGCATCAACTTCTTAATTTGAAGAAGTTAAAAACTGTGTTTATGGCTTCTCTTGTTTATTGTCTAAATACTAGTTAGCTCAAATAATAAATCAAGTTGGAACCTCTGCTTTAATTAAGAGCATGAATATGTACTAATAAGAAATTATTTTCTTTGCTGCTTGAACATTAGCTTATTTATTTATTGTCTATCTCTCCCTACCTCCAGTGTAAACTTTATGCCATCAGGAACCTTGCCTGTTTTTCACTGCTGTATCTGCAGTGCCCGTGCCATAGTAGATGCTCAGTACATGTCTGTTGAGTGAATAAGTGGTAAATCTGAATTCAGATATGTCGTAGGTGGACTCCAAATTTGGGTGATATTTTTAATTATTTTTGTACATAGCTCATGTGAATATTTTATCACCTGGTCAAATGTGCTTTTTGGTAATTGTAGTGTTTCTTTTTCAGAGAACATTACAAGTGTTGCTACCTGACCTTGCTGCCAAAGCAAGCCCTGCAGCTTCTGCTCTCATTCGAACTTTAGGAAAACAATTAAATGTCAATCGTAGAGAGATTTTAATAAATAACTTCAAGTATATTTTTTCCCATTTGGTGTGTTCCTGTTCCAAGGATGAATTAGAACGTGCCCTTCATTATCTAAAGGTAATTGAATATTTGTATATGTTTTACTCTTTTGTATCAATTAGCATAATAGGATGGAGAAGGCAATGGCACCCCACTCCAGTACTCTTGCCTGGAAAATCCCATGGACAGAGGAGCCTCACAGGCTGCAGTCCATGGGGTCGCTAAGAGTCGGACACGACTGAGCGATTTCACTTTCACTTTTCACTTTCATGCATTGGAGAAGGAAATGGCAACCTACTCCAGTGTTCTTGCCTGGAGAATCCCAGGGACGGTGGAGCCTGGTGGGCTGCCGTCTATGGGGTCGCACAGAGTTGGACACGACTGAAGCGACTTAGCAGCAGCAGCAGCAGCAGCATTATAGGAAAGCTGTTATGACATTCTTATGGAAGTAGAGTGAGTAGTTTATAATCTATCTTACGGTAATATAAGTTCAAGTGGTGCATAAATAAGTATTGTCCTGGGCCAAAGAAGAGTATTAAATAGAATTTTTCTTTTGTTGTTTTCTTTTGATTGTTTTACCATGATGGTATATGATAGTCATCCATTCATGGATCAGCTTCTCAACTAATTTCATTTAGAATTTATTAATTGATTGGAACTACCAATGACTAATGATAGATAACTATATCTGTCAGAAGAGGCAATATCCTTCAACTGTAGTATAATGACAGCATTGAATTTAGTTACTTAGTGCTGTGATTACAGTTTGGCCCACTTTCTTGCTAGTTTTCAAATTTAAAATTATAGCCTGTGCTGCTATTTTTGGTGTCATAGTAGCAACGAAATCTGAGGAATAAGAGGCTACATGGGAACAAGAGAACCTGTCAGATATGCATATGTAACTATTGTTTTTCTCCAATGTTAATTTATTTCCTATATTTCATGATATGCCAAGTATGGATCTCTTTCTACCTGAGTCTTTTTGAATATTGAGTGTATTTATTCATTTTGAGAAAGAAAATCTGTACTATAAAAGTGGAATGGTAACAGCATTCCAATGCTTACATGTCAGAAACAGCTAAGCAATTTTTATGGATTATTTCACTTGCGTAACTCCTCTCAGTTACCCAGTGAGATAAAGTACTATTATTTTTCCATTTTGTGGATGAGAAAGCTAAGGCAGAGAGGCAGAGCCACTAATTTTCCTCTCAGGGGTTACATTTCCTTGAATGTAATGACATTTTAAAACTTTATAAAAAAACTATACTCCCTTTTAAAATTTTTATTTCAGGATAAAGTCTGATCACTTCTCTTTATTACCTGTAGCCCATGGCACACCTACCAGTAATAGTCAAGACTAGAATCCTTTTCCAGTGCCTTTTTTAATATTATTAGTAATTCTTGTCACCTGATCCAGAGCTCCTGATTAACTAATAATGTATTAAAATCAATACACTTATTACCAAGATGTTAATATGGAGAAAAAAAAAAACCCAACTTTTTTTCTTTTTTATTATGTCTTTGGGTTAGAATGAAACAGAAATTGAACTGGGGAGCCTGCTGAGACAAGATTTCCAAGGACTGCATAATGAATTATTGCTCCGTATTGGAGAACACTATCAACAGGTTTTCAATGGTTTGTCAATACTTGCCTCATTTGCATCTAGTGATGATCCATATCAAGGCCCAAGAGATATCACATCACCTGAACTTATGGTAAGGAATACATTATATGGGTTTCTTGGTTTGTTTTTCTCCTCTTCATAGCTTTGTGGAATTGAAAAAACAGAAGTTTTATGTATTTCCCAAATGCTAGAGATTTATTTAAATTTTAAATTGGAATTTTTGTTTTGAAAAGACTTTATTTAAATTACGTGGTCACAGCATACATATCAGGATTGAAAAATATACATTTTCAAATGATTTTAGATTTTATTTTTTCACTGGATAAAACTGTTTATTTTTCTTCTCTACCTTTTAACTATGGATCAGAATACATTCATAGCTTCCCCCCATGCCACTATCCCTTCCTTGGCACAACATACTAACTTTATCAGTTCTAAACTATATTTAAATTCTTTGTTGGGTTTAAGGCAGGTTAGAAAATATTCCTTTTTGTCTTTCCCTGTCTTAAATTTGTATCTGAAATCATCTTACTATTTTATTTCTTCATGTAGAAAAAACATATAAATCTCAGACTTACTATTTTTTTCTTTTGATTGTCCTCATTCCTTGAAGGTACTCAAAGTACTATCAGCAAAATATCTTGAGAGATTTCTGTCTTGGCTTTCTCATTTACCACCATTCTTTAGCTCATTCAACTCTGACTCTGTTTGAAATATTCTACTGAAATTTTCATCTTGTCAAGGTCAAAAATGATCTTCCTGCTATCAAATCCAGTGGTTGCCTCTCTTTTTCTGTCTTATTTGACTTTCACTGGCGTTCAGTACAGCTGACCATCCCTTCCTATGTGACATCTGTGACACCATATTTTCTTGATTTTCTTTTTGCTTCACTGTCCACTCATTCTTTATTTCTTAATTTATTTTATTGAAGTATGGTTGATTTACAGTGTTTTGTTAATTTCTGTTGTGAAGCACAGTGATTCAGTTATACATATATATCTATTCTTTTTCATATTCCTTTCTGTTATGGTTTGTTACATGATACTGAATATAGTTCCCTGTGTTATACAGTAGGGCCTTGCTATTTATTCATTCTATATATAATAGTTTGCATCTGCTAATCACAAACTCCCAATCTATCCCTCTCCCACCCCTGCAACCACAAGTCTGTTTTCTGTCTGTGAATCTGTTTCTTTTCATAGATAAGTTCATTTGTGCCATATTGTAGATTCCATGTATAAGTGATAGCATATAGTATTTGTCTTTCTGACATTTTGCTTAGTGTGATAATCTCTAGGTTCATCCATGTTGCTGCAGATGGCATTATTTCATTCTTTTTATGGTTGAGTAGTATTCCATTGGGCTTCCCGGGTAGTTCAGCTGGTCAAGAATCCAATGTAGGAGACCCTGGTTCAATTCCTGGGTTAGGAAGTTCTCCTGGAGAAGGGATAGGCTCCCCACTCCAGTATTCTTGGGCTTCCGTGGTGGCTCAGAAAGTAAAGAATCCTCATGCAATGCGGGAGACTGGGTTGGATCCCTTGGTTGGGAAGATCCCCTGGAGGAAGGCATGGCAACCTACTCCAGCATTCATGCCTGGAGAATCCTCATGGACGTAGGAGCATGGCAGGCTATAGTCCATGGCGTAACAGAGTCAGACATGACTGAGCAACTAAGCACAGTATTCCATTGTATATACATATACATGTGTGTGTGTATGTGTGTAATATTCATTCCTATATTCATTCATTGGTGGTTGTCCACTCATTCTTAACCTGTACTTTATCTACTTATTCTCTATATGTTAGATTCAGTACTATGTGATTGGGTCTTTTTCTCTATAAATATTCTCTCCTTAAATGAGAGGGAATCTGAATTCCTCTGATCCTTTAATATGATTTATATTTTGATGATTTTATAATTGAAATTCTAGTCCAGAGCTCTCTTGAACTTTGGGCTTGTGGACTTAATGCAAGTTAGATCCTGGCAGGAAACAGATGGCACACGTGAAAATGTTTCATTGAAAATAATTTAATGAAAGGGCTATTTTCATTGACATGAGCAAGGTTAAGGGAACTAACAGGGAATGTTAAGGAACCCAAGACTAGAAACAGCAGAAAACATATGCTCCCCTTACTCCTGGGCAAGAAGAAACGGTGTCACCAGAGAGCTAGAACCATGATGCTTGGGAAGGGCTCTTGTCGTGGAGGAGTATAACCATTGCCAGAAGCACCTCACGACCTAGATAGTGCAGGAAGTTATAAATATCACACTCTCTACTCTTGCCCTTTGTTCCCCTGTTGGTGGCTCCACTTGACTGAATTTAGTGGGAAACCCAGAGGAAAAGGAATCTTGAGTGATGAAATCTGGTTGGCCTCCCAGGCACATCAGTACAGTTCAGTTCAGTCGCTCAGTCATGTCCGACTCTTTGCGACCCCATGAACCGCAGCACGCCAGGCTTCCTTGTCTATCACCAACTCCTGGAGCTTGCTCAAACTCATGTCCATCAAGTCAGTGATGCCATCCAACCATCTCATCCTCTATCATCCCCTTCTCCTCCTGCCTTCAATCTTTCCCAGCACCAGGGTCTTTTCCAATGAATCAGTTCTTCGCATCAGGTGGCCAAAGTATTGAAGTTTCAGCTTCAGCATCAGTCCTTGCAATGAATATTCAGGACTGATTTCCTTTAGGATGGACTGCTTTGATCTCCTTGCAGTTTAAGGGACTCTCAAGAGTCTTCTCCAACACCACAGTTCAAAAGCATCAGTTCTTTGGCACTCAGCTTTCTCTATAGTCCAACTCTCATATCCATATACGACTACTGGAAAAACCATATCTTTGACTAGGTGGACACTAAGCTTCCTCACTACAGTGAGCTAGTGTACACCTTTCTTACCTCCTCATCCAACCTGGTAGCGTGTTTGACCTAAAGATACTTGAATTAGGTACCTCGGTGTCAAACAACGCAACTTTTTCCTGGAGTTGGAAAATATTCTAATTGCTGCTTCTCCCCAGCTCTCCTCCTTGTTTTTGGTCCCTTTCTTGCCTATATATGAGGTGTTTTTGTTTTTGTTTTTGTTTTTTATCACACCTTCATTGTGTTTATTGTGGAAGCTTAAACATGCACATTACTCATGTCCTTGTCCTAACTAATTTTGTTAAAGATTTTTTTTTTAAATTTTATTTATTTATTTTTGGCTCTGCTGGGTCTTTGTTGCTGTGCAGGCTCTTCTCTAGCTGTGGCGAGCGGAAGCTATTCTTCAATGTGGTGTGCTGACCTCTCATCACAGTGGCTTCTCTTGTTGCAGAGCACAGGCAGTCAGGTTTCAGTAGTTACAGCACGTGGGCTCAGTAGTTGTGATTCCTGGGCTCTAGAGCACAGGCTCAGTAGTTGTGGTTCACAGGCCTAGTTGCTCCACAGCACGTGAGATTTTCCTGGACCAGGGATCGAATCCTTGTCTCCTGTACTGACAGATGAATTCTTTACCACCGAGCTGCCAGGGAAGCCCCCTGTTGAAGACTTTTATAGAGAGGAAAATTCTTCTTTGCAGAGTACTCACAGTCCCAGTTTGTAATAATATTAAATAATAAATAATATTAACATTTGCTGTATTCTAAGTATTTAATACATATTATCTTATTTAATCTCTACAGCAGCTCTATGCAGTTGATACTTTCATTGTTCCCATCTTATAGACTCAGAAGAGCTGAGTAATTCATCCAACATCATAAACTAGGAAGTTTTAAAATTGGGATTTGGACCCAAGTTTGGCTGACTTAAATTCCATACCCTCTCCTCTACGCCCCTCTTTCAAGAAAGAGTTAACCCCGTCCACTTCAGGAGACCCCAAATGCCATAATTAGTGATACCTAACTTGTAGCTGTTGATGCCCAAGGTTTGTAGCCCTTTTACTATTTCCTCAGGGGATATTGACTGCTATGGTAGACCGTCATTCTGGCAGGGTGCGTGTGCGTGCGTGCTAAGTTGCTTCAGTCATGTCTGACTCTTTGTGACCCTTTGGATTGTAGTTCACCAGGCTCCTCTGCAGGGATTCTGCAGGCAAGAATACTGGAATGGGTTGCCATTTCCTCCTCTAGGGGATCTTCTCGACCCAGGGATCGAATCTGTATCTCTATGTCTCCTGCATTGGCAGGCAGGTTCTTTACCACTTGTGGCACCTGGGAAAAGCCCCTCTGGCAGAGTACCTGTTCCTTGTTCAAGTAACTTTTTTTTCCCACCTTAGCTCTAAATGCTCTAAATAAGGACATTCACTTGTCTCTTTCTATTCTTCTCCTTAAGATAAATATCCTCACCACTCTGGATTCTGACATGAGTCAGATCCTGAGGATTCTACCATAGCTCAACTCTAATTCAAAAGCTTACGATTTTCTCATGGTACAGAACTATTTAATCATATATTATCTCATATATTATCATGATAATTGTGAATCAGTTTTATTAATTTTTAAAGTATTACATGTGACAATATATGCTTTGGGAGAAATGTAATTCTGCAACTGGTTATTTCTAGTATTCTAATACAGTTAGATAAAACAGAAATGATATTAAATAAATGGTTGATTTATGAAATTTGGTCTGTATGAAACTATGTAGTACCTTTTTTATGTGTTGGCTTTTTTTCCCCTTAGGCTGATTATTTGCAACCCAAGTTGTTGGGCATTTTGGCTTTTTTCAATATGCAGTTACTAAGCTCCAGTGTTGGCATTGAAGATAAGAAAATGGTAGGTGATGATAGTTGGTTACAAAGGGCCAGAACAGAATTCATATAGAATATGTAGGAGACATCTGCTTCTAGCTTCAAACATTCAAAGAAAAAAATTATCAAACACGATATTCTGTATTCCTGAACAACTTCCATATGCTTTTGAGGAATCTGAAAAGAAAATTTTATCATTTACTGTTCTTTTGTTTATAAGGGACAGAAAACTCACCCAAAGTGGCTTGAAGGAATTTGTTGCCTATGTAACTAAAAGTATAAAGATAATACATAGCTTCTGGCATAACTTGATTTTGGATATTGTATTCTCAGAATTAATCACTTAGCTCACATTTCCTTGGATTAGCTCTAACTTAAGTGCCAGGTGATGGCCCCAGCAGCTTCATGCTCACATCATCACAACATCTAGGTCGATGGGAAAAAAAAGAGACCAGCACTCCCTGACAGCGCAAAGAAAAGTTGCATTATTAAATTCATTAACCCAAATTGGCTTCATGTGAGTCATGTCCCATGGTGTTTTTGAATACCAAAAGTGTTGGGCTGTAGAAAGTAAAGTAACTTCTGTATTTGTCTGTATATATTTAAACGCATTTGGCACAGTGGAGTTTCATTATGATTGCTATCACAAATGGAAATTTTTGTCAGTAGTTTGGGGTAGTATTTTAGATACTGATTAAATTTTCCTTTTTATTGCTTCCCACTCTGTAGTCAGTAAAATTATAATAAAAGCCCATGAATGGATGCTTTTTTTTTTCAATCTATACTCCGCTTTCTTAATGACCTTAAAGAGCCAGGAAAGACGGGGTACAATATTAATCTATAAAAATTTCAGCAACAAATACTTGTTCTTTTGGTGTCAACTGGTGAATTTAATCCCTGACGCGACTTCTGTCTATGTAAAATCTTTCTTATTGTTATCCCAAGTGAAAGGATAACCTCAAATCTAAGAAAATTAGGGTTTGTTCGTTTAGAACATAAAGAGCTTTCATGTTTTTCCACATAGTTAAGGTTGACCAGAGAGTTTCTTTACCCATTCATTAGAATCTGAAGCTATTCATACAAATCTGATTCTGTGTTCCACACAATAAAATGTGTGTACTATTTTCTGAGTATGTTATTAGTTACCTGTTTTACTAAATTAGAGCATTTAAATTTAGTACCATTAGGACATAAATGCATGTGTTGCATAGCTGTTTAGGATGGATATGAAGAAGTTTAAAAAATAGGTATTATGGTTTTAATAAATTTGAAAATTACTGCTTAAGAGGACCATTAGGAGCAAAATAACAAATCACTTTCAAAAGCAAGAAAAAAAAGGAACCCAACTTGTATTTTTCAAATTATAATTCTTACATAAGTACTTGAACATAATAAACCACCACCATTAAGCTTTGTGTTGTCAGAGAATAGATATACACTGAGATTAGGATGGAAAGCACGTGTCCTTAGGGCTCATCTGCTCCTGCCAGCTTGTTTATGGCTTTATTTTGAAGCCCTACTTACTTTTCAGGCTTTGAACAGTTTAATGTCTTTGATGAAATTGATGGGACCCAAACATGTCAGTTCTGTGAGGGTGAAGATGATGACCACGCTGAGAACTGGCCTTCGATTCAAGGATGATTTTCCTGAATTGTGTTGCAGGTAAATGGCGACCTGAGTTCATTAGATATTTTGCATCTCCCAGTAACACTAACTTAAATTCTTATCCCTTTGAAGGAAATTGGGTTCAAACCAGATGTAATATAGAGAGGCATTTGCACTGAAAAGGGAATATGTTTACTTCTTTTAAAACATTTTGCTGTGAAATCTTTTAATATCCTGAGAAATAGAATAATATAATGAACCCCTGCATACTCACTTCCCAACCTCAGTAGTTAGCAACCTTGTTAATCTTATTTTATTTAACCCTTCTACTTCTACTTATTGTTACTTAGAATGTTTTAAAGAAAACCCAATATCATATCATTTTATTTCTAAAACCTTAGATGTATCTAATTGATAAGGACATCTTAAAAATATGTAACCATCATAAATTATTATACTTAGCAGAATTAATAAGGATTTCCTTAATATCTTCTAAAATTCAGATTTCTCCAATTGTCTCAGAGATGTTTTCCCCAAAGATGTTGACTTGTTTGAATTAGAATCCAAATAAAATGTCACACATTTGATTGTATGGCCCCCTAAGTAAGTCCTATAAATAGATTAAACCCTTGAACACCCTCTCCACATTTCTTTTCGGCCATTGAGATTTTGGCACGTAGGATTTGGCTGATTGCTAATTTAGTTTAATTTCAGTATTACTGCTAACAACAAAACTACTGGATGCAGTTTAAGCTTCTTAAAGTTTCTTTTTGTTCTTGACTAAATTTTATTGGAGATGTACAGTCAGAATAATGTTTTACTATATTCAAAATTCTGTGATAAATTATAATAGAAAAGAATATGAAAGATAATTTTTTTAAGAAAGAGTAATATGTTTTAAAGTCATGTAAAATAATTCTTTCCTGTGTGCCTGAGCCATCTGCTTGGTATTGTGAGGTTCAGTTGTTTCAGTTTGCTTAATATTTTTAGAGGTTGATTTTTCCTTCTATTTTATTTAATTTAAAAATCATATAAAACACTTACTTTGTCCTAAATTCAAATTTGTGTAATAAGTTACACTCAAAGAACCTAGCCTTCATTCCTAAATTGCTAAAAATAAATGTGTCTAATTTTATTTTGTGTAGTCCTCCCTTTCTAAAAGTATAAACAAATGCATACACACTCACAGATGCTTTTATTTTCATATTAATCCTGCCCCAAAAGGTA
This sequence comes from Giraffa tippelskirchi, assembly GCF_054371585.1. Lineage (NCBI taxonomy): Eukaryota > Metazoa > Chordata > Mammalia > Artiodactyla > Giraffidae > Giraffa > Giraffa tippelskirchi. Next base: position 91,806,029 of record NC_137276.1, read on the forward strand.
GCATATTATAAGCTTTGTTTTTCATCTTGCTTTCTTTGACTTAGTGTATGATAGAGGTCACTTGATTTGAGTATACTGACTGATCTTTATTACATTTTTACAGATGCGTTATAGTCTTATTGTTTGTATTTACCATTGTTTGTTCAGCTAATAATTAACTGTTGTGACTTTTAACTTTTTTTTTTCCACATAGAGCTTGGGACTGCTTTGTTCGTTGCCTGGATCATGCTTATCTAGGTTCCCTTCTCAGTCATGTAATAGTAGCTTTGTTACCACTCATACACGTCCAGCCTAAAGAAACTGCAGCTATATTTCACTACCTCATAATTGAAAACAGGTATTGTAAATGAAATAGAGATAGCAGCTTTTTATTACTGCATTTTTGTATCAAGGTATTAGGATGACTGTGGGTAAACTATTCACATTCTTTTAATTTAGAGCCCATTAATAAAGAGAAGTAATTGACATGCTTAAAGTCAATACATATCAAACTGATATGACATGGCTTTCAGTTGTAACACAGCTTTTATTTTAATTATATTTTAAACTTAATAGTTAGTAGATCAATAGCTCAAAATTGTTTTTCATCAGTTTTGAAAGAGATGAGGCTAAATTTACCTTTCTTCTCACAGTTAAAAGGCAGACAGTTGAATGCATGAAAAAGGTTAGGAAGGCTAATCACATAGTTTCTACAGCTTGCCTTATTTCAAACCCTTATTCATTGCAATAACCCTTTAACCAGCCTCCCTTCCTTTAAGTTTTAATTATGTTTCTTTGTATTGTTCATGTTTTAAAACATCTCTTTATCTGTATCATTCCAGCATGCAGAGACATTCTGTGATTCTCCATTTCTGAATTCCAAATTGTTTATCTGGATGTTTAAAGCTTTCTAAAATCTGGCCACATCTTATTTCTTAAAATTCTTTGCCAGGAGTTTTCAAAGTAGATACCAGGCTGTAGTCAGTCCACATTGCTAATGCAAGAATACGCATTACTCCTTTCCATTTTTATTTTTCACTCAGGCTGCTTTTTAGTTTGGAATGTCTTTCTGTACACCTTTTTTTTTTTTTTCATTTTTGCACATACTGTTGTATATCAGGGTTCCTTTGCTTCTGAAAAATTAGAATTTAAGTACTATTTACTTACTTATCCATATGCTATTGCAGTTCCATTAGTCATTTTCAGGAACTATCCAATCAAGGAATAAATAAAGAATAAAAAGTTAATGGAGTTTTTTCCAATTAAAATAGTTTTATTTTTGGTATTCTGAACATAGTAGAACAACACTTTCACTGATCTAGATCACTTTTCAAATACCTTTTGGATTATTATACAAACAGTTTATCTTTGCTGTTTATTATAGAGGAATCATTTCTCTACCTTTTCATATGAAGAAACAATTCTCTTTCACTCTACTAGAGAGAAGAATTTAAGCTCTCTGAGTGAAGGAATGATTGCAGTTTTCTTGGTTGTTACATCCCCAGTTTCTAGCAAATAGTAGCACATAGGAGTTACTTAATACCTGTTTGTTGCATGAGTTAGTAAAGATAGAATTTAGAGACCCTTCTACTTGGACCTAGAAATATTAGGGCTTTATATTTGAAGCATGTTAAAAGTTGTAACCTCCAGTAAGAATGACTTACATATTTTTCTCTAATATATCTTTGTGAGAATTTGTATTTTGGGGTTGAGTTTCTATTGCTGCATTATCAGTTCAGTTCAGTTCATTTGCTCAGTCATGTCGGACTCTTTGCGACCCCATAAACCGCAACACACCAGGCCTCCCTGTCCATCACCAACTCCTGGAGTCCACCCAAACCCATGTCCATTGAGTCGGTGATGCCATCCAACCATCTCATCCTCTGTCTTCCCCTTCTCCTCCTGCCCTCAATCTTTCCCAGCATCAGGATCTTTTCCAATGACTCAACTCTTCACATCAGGTGGCCAAAGTATTGGAGTTTCAGCTCCATTATAAACCACTTCAAAACCTAGTACGGATAATTTTGCAGTCTGGGCTGGGTTCAGCTGGTCAGTTCCTTGGCTGTCCTTACCAGCAGGTAGACTTGACTGGACTTCTCCCTCTTTCCGTTTAGTCTCAGAGCTTCTCACTCTCTCCATGTAGCTTGTCCCTGATGGTGACCAGACTTCTTACATGGTGACTCAGGACTCTCATGAGAACAAAACCAGAAGCTGCCAGACGTTTTTAACACTTAGGCCCAAAGTCAGTTCAGCATCTCCTCTGCCACATTCTAATTTTTAAAACAAATCACACACCTAGCCCAAACTGAAGCTGAAGTGACTCTACATGGGAGTGTATATCAAGACATAGAGATTTCTCAGAGCCACTAATGTAGCAGACTGCTACAGGGTGATTTTCTCAGATATGATTATTTGCCAGTATTGGCTGAGCATCCTAGACATATCTACAATCAGCTAGCACTTTTAAGTGTGAATTAAATTGGCCTTAGTTTCAACCTCTGCTTTGTATGTTTTTTTTTTAGTGTTCATATTTGGTAAATAATTCTTTTTCTTTCAACTGACTGTTAGGGATGCTGTGCAGGATTTTCTTCATGAAATATATTTTTTACCTGATCATCAAGAATTAAAAAAGATAAAAGCGGTTCTACAGGAATATAGAAAGGTATTCAATTTTTTATGTATGGTTTAGGAGATCATTCATACAAAATTATTTCCAAATGCTAAAACACTGAATAGAGATTCTTTAGAATGATGTCTGGGGATATTATAGTCATATTCTGATGCCTAATTTCTAATGATTGTATAATGCTATCTTGAGTCTTATTTTTAGAAGGAAGTTTTAGCATCTGGATCAAAGATGTAATATAGAATTAGATAGAACAGAGAGCAAAGGATACAGTTTTTGTGCCATTGCTACCCAGATCAATATGTTCTTACTTATAGTCCCTAAAAGAAGTGACCATAGCTGCATACTCTGAGTAAAGGAAAAAAAATGCTGTGGGAAGATTCCAATTACTTTGTGCTATAAACCATGGTATAGAAATGTCAGGTCTGACTAATTCTGAGCTTTAGAAGGAGAATCATCTATCATTCCAACATCTGGAAGTTCAGTGAGCTCTCTGAAATTTAAAAAAGATTGTTAGTGATTTTATTTTAGGGCAGAAAGTGGGCTACCTCAGCATGGGTCAGAGTAGAAAATGTATTTACTGCAGATCCCAAGATTGATTCTGAAGACTTTATATGCTTTTTTACTGGGTAAATCATCAGTCATAAGAAAGTAAATAGTCAAAATAAGGAGTGAGTTATCTGCATAATCTGTAGACCTTGTTCAAGGCTTTTATGTAACCCTTTTTAAATTAAAGGAAACTTGTATTTCTTACCGAGAAGGATTTATTTTGGATAAGTAAATTCTTATTTAGTTGATATAAAATTTTTCTCTAAAACTAAAAATTTTGGAAGAAAATCCCTTTCCCTGAGAATTACTGAAAGTTGACATGCTATACAAAGGAAGAGATAGAAATTACTCTTTAAAACTGCATTCAATTGGGGTACCGTTTAACTACTTTAATGTTAATGGTGTAGGAAATCCAGACCTTCTGAAATGGTTCCTGATGTGGTTAACTGATAAGGTATATCTCTCTGTGCTCTTTTTATAGGAGACCTCTGAGAGTACTGATCTTCAGACAACTCTTCAGCTATCCATGAAAGCAATTCAGCATGAAAATGTAGATGTCCGTATTCATGCTCTTACGAGCTTGAAGGAAACCTTGTATAAAAATCAGGTATGAAAAGTGACAGTGTCAGTCGCTCAGTCGTATCCAACTCTTTGTGATCCCATGGACTGTAGCCCACCAGGCTTCCCTGTCCTTGGGATTCTCCAGGAAAGAATACTGGAGTGGGTACCCATTCCCTTCTCCAGGGAATCTTCCCTACCCCAGGATCAATGAGTTTCCTGCATTGCAGGCAGATTCTTTACAGTTTAAGCCACCAGGGAAGCCTAAGATATAATTTAAAAGCTACAGGAAAGAAAGGGTGGATTTCAAGAAAAGATGACCATAGGCATATTTGCTTGAGATTCAGTAGATTCAATGAAAAAAGTGATTTTTATTTTACCAAGACTATCATATCTGACTTAGAATCAGCAAATTCATGAGGTGCCTTTTAAGGCTGAAGAAGTTTGCATATTATTTTCTTGTTTTTTTTGAAGGATCATGATTTGGCAGTTATATTTTAGGTTACTGCATCTTTCTAAGGAAGGAGGTATGCAGTTTATATGAGTCTTCTCATGTAATTTCCTGTAGATATCTTTCATGTAAAATTTCAATAATTTTGCCATTTTTCATTTTGATGTAATTAATTCTGTTAGTTTTAATAAAGCTAAATTTTAAATTTTTATGAGGCCAGTGAACTTTATTCTTTTCCTTGTCAGCATAATATAGATTACCCCTAACCTCGGTGAAAGTGAGAATTGGTATTTAAAATACCAGAGCACTATAAATCTATAAAATGGAAAAAATTTTTAATGAAGTTTTCATTTTTGCATATCAAGAACTCATATGATAAGATGTGAGAGCCTAAGACCCTCAGAAGTTAGTGGATTGCAAACTGGGTTGTATTTGTTTTCATGATAGACAGAAGCATTTTCTTAGGATAAAAGATATACATGATGGTAGCAAGTACATTCTTCTGGGTCAGTGAGCTTATATACCCAAGATGGGAAGCAGCCAATGTGGACATGATGCTACCACATAGAGGAGCCTTGAATCTCTTTGAGTGTAGATATCACGCTCTCCTAACTGTAGATCTGCATTATCAGTAGAAAATATAATCAGCACACTGCCCCAAAACATCTAGGACAAACAAGAAAAATGATTTCTTTTCCAACTGTGGCAAGCATATAACATCATCTAAGATATCACAAGCTACCTGGCATGCCCCCCCCCAAAAAAGAGGAATTGAATGAAGAATTTAAAAAAATAAATGGGCAAAAAAACAAGATATGAAATAAGGAGTGACTGAACGGAAGAAAAAAATTGAAGAAATGAAGATTAAATTGTAAGGAGCATACAGGAGGAATATATATGACTAAAACTTTAGGAAGGAGCATTGAAGAAAGGCAGGAGAATAATCAAGAGAAAAAAAATGAGATTAGAGAAAGGAGTACAGAGGATCAAAGAAGCAGGTGAAGTGGAAACTCAGTGAAGATTTCACATGCAAATGGAGTTTGTAAAGAAGAAAAATAAAACAATAGTTGTAATATTTAAAGCTAATAATCCAAGTAATTTTTCTGTAAATAGAAGACCTAAGTCTGTATATTGAAAGGACCCATTGTGTACCTGTAAAAATTGACCCGAGCATAGTCAACTCTGAGACATATCTTAGACTTTAATAAGAAATCTTCAGGACCTACAGGTAAAAAAATATTCTTAAAAAATCACTTAAAAGGGCAAGAAAAGTAAATTAGTATCATTATTCTCAACAGTAATATACAGAATAGACCTAGAGGATAGCAGCGTTTTCAAAAATGTAAAGGACATAAAGAATAAGTCACGCTGTCCTTAGAATATCATGGATAATAAACATAGTTTTAACATATAAGAACTGAAGAAATACAAGTTTCGCAAGCAAGCCCTTCCTAAGAGATATGCTAGAGAATGGCTTCATTCAATGAAGAGATAACTGGGGAGACTTTGACAAAAGAACTGATGGTTACTAGTTACATATTTAACAACAGTAGGGACAACTTCGGGAGAATTCTATGTAAATGCTATAGATTTTAATAAGATAGAAAGTATGCATTTTTTTTTAAATGAGAGAAGAGACTAAGATGTAAGTAAAATGAGCTTTATTAGTCCCTATTGTGTAGGCAATAACTGGGAGTCAAAATATACTATTTAAAACTGGCAAACTGGTTAAAGAAGATTAAATAAAGATACTTTTTTATTTATATAAGGGATACCTCTAGAACCTTTTGATTTATATGAACAATACCTCTATATAAAGGATACCTCTAGAACAAAAGTATAAATTTTCTTCTGTACCAAAAGAAATTAAATTTTAGGAGCTAGTTATAATACATACGGTATTATAATTTTAAAAGGCATGGAATTCTCCAGGCAAGAATACTGGAGTGGATTGCCACTGCTTTCTCTGAGGGATCTTCCTGACCCAGGAATTGAACCTGGGTCTCCGGTATTACAGGCTGGTTCTTTACCATCTGAGCCACCAGGGAAGCCTATTTATATAAAGGATACCTCTAGAACAAAAGTATAGTTTTCTTCTGTACCAAAAGAAATTAACTTTTAGGAACTGATTATAATATATATAGTATTATAATTTTAAAAAGCTGATAGAATTGAGGCCCAACATATCAATTATATTAATAAATGTGAAAAGACCTTAAAAGAAAAAAAATTACAAATTGTTTTACAAAGCAGAAAACAACTCTGTAATACACACATATAATGTAAGTAAATTATTTAGAAAGGCTAAAAGTAAAGGAAGGAAGGAGCACATTTATGACATATAAATTGAAATAAGAAAGTAGGAATTCTGATTCTGCCACTAGACAAAGTAGAATAGAAACCAAAAAGTATCAAATGTGACAAAAGAGGGCACTTTATAATGCCAAACGCTGTAATTCACAAAGATACAATAGAAGACACAGAATTTACAAAGAAGATATATTATGAATATATATACTTCTGAGGAACTAAACTCCTAGAGAGAGGAGACGAATTAGTGGTTGCCTGGGGCTCAGAGGTTGGGGGAAAGTGATGAGGGAACTAATAATAGAATTATACAAAAAATATAATACTGTTATTTTCATAAATGCTGAAATAGCCTTTGACAAACTATAATATTCATTTCAAATAAAAGCACTCAAGAAAATAGGAATCGATGGATAGTATTTTGATATGTCATAAATGTATACATATACATATATGTGTATATGTATACTGCATACACACATGTGCACACACACATGCGTGCTTGATGGGGAAATAAGACACCTTCCCACTAAAAACAAACTTGCTTATTATCTCCACTGCAATTTAATATTCAGTTGGAAGTATTGGCCAATGAACTTAGATTAGAGAAAACCGTCAGAGGCATAAGAATTAGAAAAGACATGAAACTAGCCCTATTTACAGATGACATGTAATATACTTGGAAAACTATAGGAAATATCAATTAACTAACTCAGACAACAAACAAATTCAGTAAAGAGAATATAAAAATCATAATCTTCATATAACTAGTAGTAACCAGGTAGAAGACTTGCTGGAAAACCCAATTTGTAGTAGTAACAGAAAGAGATAATATACTTAGGAATAAGCATATCAAATATAAACCAGTGAGGAAAACTTTGAAACACTCCTGATAGACACAAAAATATAATTGATTTAGACAGAGACACCCCTTATTTATTAAGTTGGCTCAATATTATGAAGATTTTAGTTCTCCCTAGTATAATATATAAATTTAATGCCATCCCAAAGATGCCAAATTGGTTTTTTTTAACTAGAAAACTTCATACTAATGTCCAGACGGAAGAACAAACATGTAAAAATAGCTAGGAAAAATCTGGGGAAAAAAAAAGAAACTATGGGAATTCAGTAGCCCTCCCGGACATTAATATACTCTATATACTATACTCTATAGCCTCTATAATTATTATAAAAGTGTGATACTGGTACATGAATAAACAGACCAGTGGGAAGAAATAGAAAGTCTGAAAATAGACCCAAGCATATATGGACATTTATGATATAAAAATAACGTTTCAAATAATTAGAGCAAACAGGGATTTGTTTTTTGACAACTGGTTAGGCATTTGGAAAATGATAAAATTGGATTCATACGTTAAAAACGCTTTCTAAATAGATGCATTGAACACATAATTCTTTTGGAATTGGATATTTTTTGTTGAAAATACAAACCCAGTTTATGTAACCTAGAAGTGAAGTAAAAACATTTTTAAGAACTTATTAAATAAGTATATTTTAAAATTATCTTTCTTTTAGTGTCTCATTTATATATTTAGTATGAACTGCATTTATCTTTTACAACTAAAATGTTCTTTTCCTTATTATCTAGTTTTAGCAAGGTAATAAATGCCTATAATTTTATTAGTTTTGCTGTTTATTGGTTACTAGTTCATCTCTTTTAAGTATTTTTGCCTGAATTAACCTATAATGTTAATTTAAGTGAGCTACTATTGAAGATTTTAGATGAGGTAAAATTGTCTTTTCATTTTTCTTTCAAAATATATTACTCTAATTTGAATCACAGTTTTAACATGGAGTTTGAAATGCTTGTGTGTGCGTTACTTTTGCTAGCAGGAAAATTATGTAAATGAACTAGTTCTACAATGGTTAAAAAGATAAAATGTCTAAATCTTAGCCTGGCTTAAGAGTAGTCACTTCTTATCCCTAAGTTTCTTATTACAGCATCCTCAGGACATGGATGAAAAAAGATTACTTGAACCAACATTTTTTTTTCATAAAGCCTACCTCTTTTTCCTGTGTCTTTTTAAAAAAAGTCATACCCATCAAATTCTTTTCCTGTATCTTTTTCTCCTGTACTTGCATTTTATACTCTTCAGTTTTCTTATTTGAACTAATAACTCTTCCTTCTTGAATTATTTACTGAAATACCTATTATGCTTGAAAAATTACTCTGGGCTCTTTTTCATCTTTTTCACTGCTTCTTTACCTTGTACATATATTTGTTAATGCACAGATTGTATGATATTTTAATTATTTGTTTCTATGTCTGTTTTCCCTTTAGGTTGTGAACTCACTGGGATAAGACCATTTCTTACTTCTGTATACTAATGTAATAATACTCAGTACCTATTTACTTAGTAGATTAATAATTAAAACTCTTAAACACACTTAATGAGTCTAATCCTACAGAACATATTGTGAATTATATTATATGAACTCAGCAAAAACTCAGTGAAATGACTGCAAAACAAGAGTTTAATTTTGTCAACATTTATCAGATATTCCTTAATGTTTTTAAGCTTTCTAGTTAGGAAAGTATTCTAGTTTGTAGATGTTACATATAAACTTTCTGTCTACTTTTATTTTAGGAAAAACTGATCAAATATGCAACAGATAGTGAAACAGTGGAACCTGTTATCTCACAGTTGGTAACAGTGCTCTTGAAAGGTTGCCAAGATGCAAACTCTCAAGCTCGGTTGCTCTGTGGGGAATGTTTAGGGGAATTGGGGGCAATAGATCCAGGTCGACTAGATTTCTCAACCACTGACACCCAAGGAAAAGATTTTACATTTGTGGTAAGTTATGATGATTTGGAATGACAAGAAGAGTTCTCTCTCCTAATGGGATTTCTGCATTCCATTTACAAGAAACTATTCAGTGTGTCCTTCACTTCAGTTCAGTTCAGTCACTCAGTCGTGTCCGACTCTTTGTGACCCCATGGACTGCAACACGCCAGGCCTCCCTGTCCATCACCAACTCCCAGAGCTTATTCATATTCTTATCCATCGAGTTGGTGATGCCAACCATCTCATCCTCTGTCGTCCCCTTCTCGTCCCGCCTTCAATCTTTCCCAGCATCAGGGTCTTTTCAAATGAGTCAGCTCTTCACATCAGGTGGCCAAAGTATTGCAGTTTAAGCTTCAACATCAGTCCTTCCAATGAATATTCAGGATTGATTTCCTTTAGGATGGACTGGTTGGATCTCCTTGCAGTCCAAGGGACTCGCAAGAGTCTTCTCCAACACCACAGTTCAAAAGCATCAATTCTTCAGCACTCAGCTTTCATTATAGCCCGACTCTCATATCCATACATGACTACTAAAAAACCCATAGCCTTGACTAGACGGACCTTTGTTGGCAAAGTAATGTCTCTGCTTTTTAATATGCTGTCTAGGTTGGTCATAACTTTCCTTCCAAGGAGCAAGCGTCTTTTAATTTCATGGCTGCAGTCACCATCTGCAGTGATATTGGAGCCCAAAAAAATAAAACCTATCACTGTTTCCACTATTTCCCCATCTGCTTGCCATGACGTGATGGGATCAAATACCATGATCTTTGTTTTCTGAATGTTGAGCTTTAAGCCAACTTTTTCACTCTCCTCCTTCACCTTCATCAGGAGGCTCTTTAGGTCTTCATCACTTTCTGCCATAAGGGTGGTGTCATCTGCATATCTGAGGTTATTGATATTTCTCCCAGCAATCTTGATTCCAGCTTCTGTTTCATCCAGCCCAGCGTTTCTCATGATGTACTCTGCATATAAGTTAAATAAGCATGGTGACAATATACAGCCTTGATGAACTCCTTTTCCTATTTGAGACCAGTCTGTTGTTCCATGTCCAGTTCTAACTGTTGCTTCCTGACCAGCGTACAGGTTTCTCAAGAGGCAGGTCAGGTGGTATGGTATTCCTGTCTCTTGAAGAATTTTCCACAGTTTGTTGTGATCCACACAGTCAAAGGCTTTGGCATAGTCAATAAAGCAGAAATAGATGTTTTTGTGGAACTCTCTTGCTTTTTCGATGATCCAGGGGATGTTGGCAATTTGATCTCTGGTTCCTCTGCCTTTTCTAAAACCAGCTTGAACATCTGGAAGTTCACGGTTCACGTACTGTTAAAGTCTGGCTTGGAGAATTTTGAGCATTACGTTACTAGCATGTGAGATTAGTGCAATTGTGCGGTAGTTTGAGCATTCTTTGACATTGCCTTTCTTAGGGCTTGGAATGAAAACTGACCTTTTCCAGTCCTGTGGCCACTGCTGAGTTTTCCAAATTTACTGGCATAATGAGTGCAGCACTTTCACAGCATCATCTTATAGGATTTGAAATAGCTTAACTGGAATTCCATCACCTCCACTAGCTTTGTTCATAATGATGCTTCCTAAGGCCTGCTTGACTGCGCATTCCAGGATGTCTGGCTCTAGGTGAGTGATCACACCATTGTGATTATCTGGGTTGTGAAGATCTTTTTTGTTCAGTTCTTATGTGTATTCTTGCCACCTCTTCTTAATATCTTCTTCTGTTAGGTCCATACCATTTCTGTTCTTTATTGTGCCCATCTTTGCATGAAATGTTCCCTTGGTATCTCTAATTTTCTTGAAGAGATCTCTAGTCTTTCCCATTTTATTGTTTTCCTCTATTTCTTTGCATTGATCACTGAGGAAGGCTTTCTTATCTCTCCTTGCTATTCTTTGGAACTCTGCATTCAAATAGGTATATCTTTCCTTTTCTCCTTTGCTTTTTGCTGCTCTTCTTTTCATAGCTATTTGTAAGGCCTCCTCAGACAACCGTTTTGCCTTTTGCATTTCTTTTTCTTGGAGATGGTCTTACTCCCTGTCTCCTGTACATTGTCACAAACCTCTCCATCCATAGTTCATCAGGCACTCTGTCTATCAGATCTAGTCCCTTAAATCTATTTCTCACTTCCCCTGTATAATCGTTAGGGATTTGATTTAGGTCATACCTGAATGGTCCAGTGGTTTTCCCTACTTTATTCAATTTAAGTTTGAATTTGGCAACAAGGAGTTCATAATTTGAGCCACAGTCAGCTCCCAGTCTTATTTTTGCTGACTATATAGAGCTTCTCCATCTTTGACTGCAAAGAATATAATCAGTCTAATTTTGGTGTTGACCATCTGGTGATGTCCATGTGTAGAGTCATCTCTTGTGTTGTTGGAAGAGGGTGTTTGCTATGACCAATGTATTCTCTTGGCAGCACTCTATTAGCCTTTGCCCTGCTTCATTCTGTACTCCAAGGCCAAATTTTCCTATTACTACAGGTGTTTCTTGACTTCCTACTTTTGCATTCCAGTCTCCTATAATGAAAAGGACATCTTTTTTGGGTGTTTGTTCTAAAAGGTCTTGCAGGTTTTCATAGAACTGTTCAACTTCAGCTTCTTCAGCATTACTGGTCGGGGCATAGACTTGGATTACCGTGAGGTTGAATGGTTTGCCTTGGAAATGAACAGAGATCATTCTGTCGTTTTTGAGATTGCATCCAAGTACTGCATTTCGGACTCTTTTGCTGACTATGATGACTACTCCATTTCTTCTAAGGGATTCTCGCCCACAGTAGTAGATATGATGGTCATCTGAGTTAAATTCACCCATTCCAGTCCATTTTAGTTTGTTGATTCCTAACATGTCGAAGTTCGCTCTTGCCATCTCCTATTTGACCACTTACAATTTACCTTGATTTGTGGACCTGACATTCCAGGTTCCTATGCAATATTGCTTTTTATGGCATCAGACCTTGCTTCCATCACCAGTCTCATCCACAAATGGGTGTTGTTTTTGCACTGGCTCCATCTCTTCATTCTTTCTGGAGTTGTTTCTCTGCTGATCTCCAGTAGCATATTGGGCACCTACTGACCTGGGGAGTTCATCTTTCAGTGTCCTATCTTTTTGCCTTTTCATACTGTCCATAGGGTTCTCAAGGCAAGAATACTGAAGTGGTTTGCCATGCCCTTCTCCGGTGGACCACATTTTATCAGAACTCTCCACCATGACCCATCTGTCTTGGGTGGCCCTACACGGCATGGCTCATAGTTTCATTGAGTTAGACAAGGCTATTATCCATGTGATTAGATTGGTTAGTTTTCTGTGATTGTGGTTTTCAGACTGTCTGCCCTCTGATGGAGAAGGGTAAGAGGTTTATGAAAGCTTCCTGATGGTAGAGACTGACTGAGCGGGATACTGGGTCTTGTTCTGATGGGTGGGGCCATGCTCAGTAAATCTTGAATTCAATTTTCTGTTGATGGGTGGAGCTGTGTTCCCTCACTTCTATTTACCCGGCTCCAAACTATGGTGGAGGTAATGAAGATAATGGTGACCTCCCTCAAAAGATCCCATTCATGTACTGCTGTACTCACTGCCCTCAACCCTGCAACAGGCCACCACCGACCCACGCCTGCACTAGAGACTCCCGGACACCCACAGCCAAGTCCGGGGCAGTCTCTTGTGGGGTCATTGCTCCTTTCTCCTGGGTCCTGGTGCACAAGGTTCTGTTGTACCCTCCAAGAGTCTATTTCCCAGTCTGGTGTAAGTTCTGGCAGCTCTGTGGTGGAGTTGATGGTGACCTCCTCCAAGAGGGCTTATGCCATACCCAAGTCAGCTGTACCCAGAGCCCCTGTCCCTGTGGCAGACCACTGCTGACCCGTTTTGTCCTTAGTGGCAACTTGATCTAAACTAGATAATGTAGGTAATTTCTGAGTTTATTCCTTCATACTATTGTAGAGACCTTTAGCCAGAAAATATAACGTTGAAGCCTAGTCTGGAGTGCTACATTCTTTTAAATAAACTTGCTAACATAATTGTGACAAATACTTAAAATCTAATTGATTATTTAAATTTTACTATTTAAACCCCATTGCTCAATGTCTCCATGAGAAACTAATTTCCCAGGGTGTTTTAATAGTGTGTATATAAAAATGTTACCATGGTCAAATGAGTGTGGGAAATCTTATAAAACAAAATTAAACAGAACTTTTAACATATTGGAGAACATTATGAATCTTCTACAGAAGGGCATGTTAAAATTATTTTTTGAAGCTTCTCAAGTGACCAAGGTTCTACAGCATGCAATTTAGGAAATTCTGTAGAACAAGTTTTCTTTTTAAGAGTTAAAAACCCAAAATATGTGAATTGCTGACTCTGTAAAAATTGAATGAGTCTAACACTTTAAAAATAGTCTAAGAAGCGTTAGATTTGGCTTCTTAGCTACAGATTATATTTTCGACTTGGTACCAAACTTCGTTTGAACCTTACTGAGATTTCCTTCTCTAAATTAAATTCACTTAAATAACTAAGTTAAATTCACCACGGTATGCACAGTACAATTTAAGAAAATCTATACAAATTATCCTATAATTTTTTCTTTTTTTTTTTGAGACTGGAGTAGAAGATTCGAACTTTGCCTATGGATTATTGATGGAACTAACAAGAGCTTACCTTGCGTATGCAGATAACAGCCGAGCTCAAGATTCAGCTGCTTATGCCATTCAGGTAAGAGTGTATGTAGACCTTACTGGCTTTATGTTATTAAATTCTATTAAGAAAGTTCTAAATTCTATACTTTAGGAGCTCTTATTTTTTAACTATCATTTTTATTATCAAAGTAATGCAAGTTCTTGACAAAAATTTCAAGAGTACAGAAATACACCCTCCTAAAAGATTATTATACGTACTTTGACATTTTTTCTATTTATATACAAAAAAAAAGCACAAATATATATGTGTTCTCCAGCAAACAAGTAGATCATATTTGTTGATTTTCTTTTTTTTAACAGTGTATCTTGTGTAATTTTCCATGTCAGTACATACAGCTCTAATTCATTCTTTTCGGTGACTTTATATTCAATATAACATACTGTAATTTGTTTAAAAAACTTTATTTAAGACAAGTAGGTTCTGTTCAATATCTTGTTTTTACAAAAAAATTATTTAGAAAATGTATATACAATTTCTGAGTATTTGAATGAGTATATCAATAATATAGATATCTTGAAATTAAAATGTCTCAGAGCAAATACAGAGTTTACATTTGATTATCAAAAAAGCTTCACCACTTTATACTCCCTTGACAAACCTGCCTTTAATTAAAATTTTAAATCTTTGCCAGTGTGACAGATAAAATATGATATTGTTTCATATTAATTTACACTTAATTATAAGAGCAGTGTAACATCTTTTATATATTTATTGCTTTTTTGTGAATTTTCTCTTAATGATCTTTTCCCATTTTTCCCTTGGTAATGGTCTATTTTTTTAATTGACCTTTTAAGACCTATTTGGATGTAGTGGAAATTAACCCTATGTCTACCATACGTGTAACAAACACTTTTCCAGTTTGATTTTCTTTCCCCCTTTTCATGATATTTTTTCAAGTAAAATATTTTTTTTATTTTTTTAGATATTCAGGTCTGAAATTCATGATTAGAGGTCTGGGTTAAAGATACAAATTTGGAACTGTTCATAGTTCATAGTAGAGATGGTATTTAAAACTGTGATTCTGAGGAAATATGTATAGGTAAAAAGGTTCTAGTAACTGAGACCTGGATAATGAGGAGTCACTGAGAAGAGGGAAAAAGTAAGAAAATGCAGAAGGAGCTACCAATAAGGTGGGATAATATGGTGTTCTGGAAGACAAGAAGGTGTTTCAGAAAGTATGTCTGTTGGTGTTATTAGTTACTCAGTCGTGTTGGACTCTTTACAACCCCATGAACTGGAGCCCACCAGGCTTGTCCGTCCATAGAATTTTCCAGGCAAGAATACTGGAGTGGGTTGCCATTTCCTACTCCCAGGGATCTTTCCGATCTAGGGATATGACCCAGGTCTCCCATATTGCAAGCAGATTCTTTACTGTCTGAGCCACCAGGGAATCCCCTTCAGGAAATATGGAGTGATCTAAATGCTGACCATATTCTATAGGTGTAATAATTTCAGCACTAAGAATTGACCATTGGCTATAGTAATGTAGAGATCATTGTTGTCCTTGAAAAGAGCAGTTTCAGTGTAGTTTAGAAAGCCTCATTAGAGTATTTTTAAGAACATGTGGGAGGAAAGGAATTAGAAAAATTACAGAAATTCTTTTGAAGAGTGTTGCTATCAAGGAGAGCAGAAGAACGAGATAGTAGCTAGGGAGGAAAGGGGTAAAGATGGAAAAAACGACAATGTGTTTACATGTGCTTGGGAACAGTTCAGTGAGAGGAGAATAGTGATGATACAGAAGAGAACTGATATAACACTATTTAAGTGGGTAAAGAGATGTGGAATATAGTGTACAAGTGGGAAGACTAGCCTTAATTAAAAGCAAAAACGGTTCATCTTTAGTAACAAGAGAGGAAGCAGAGCATGTAAGCACTGATGTGGTATTGTCATGCTGGGGAGATATTAGCATGGAAGTTGTAGAGGTCTCTTGTGATTGCTTATTTTCTCAGTGAAATATGAAGCAAGATGAACAACTGTAAGTATATTAGTGTTTTTTGTTTGTTTTTTCTTCCAATTTTGTAGAGATATAATTGACACACAGCACTGTATAAGCTTAAGGTGCATAGCATAATGATTTGACTTATGTACATCATGAAATGATTATCACAAGTTTAATGAACATCCATTTATCTCATGTAAATATAAAATTAAATTTTAAAAAAGTTAAATTTTTTTAGCACAAGGAATGTTTTCCCTTGTGATTAGAACCCAGGATTTACCTTAACAGTTTTCATATATAACATATAGCAGTGTTAATTATATTTATCATGTTATACATTATATCTCTAATATTTATTTATAACAGGAAGTTTGTACCTTTTGATTGATCTAATTGTAAATATAAAGTACATATTCTGTTAGTGCTTATAATTGTTATTAATAGGAA
The DNA here is from genome assembly GCF_054371585.1 of Giraffa tippelskirchi. Classification (NCBI taxonomy): domain Eukaryota; kingdom Metazoa; phylum Chordata; class Mammalia; order Artiodactyla; family Giraffidae; genus Giraffa; species Giraffa tippelskirchi. Next base: position 91,822,385 of record NC_137276.1, read on the forward strand.
TATATCTGTTGCATGTGGTCCTTTATAGTGGAATTGTAAAGAAAGAATAGTAGGTGATGAAAGATATAATATCTTAACATTTGTCTTGTTTTAAAGATTGATATTAGAAAGGTTTTTTTCTTTATCTATAAAATCCCACTTGTTTTATTTTCAGGAAAGTAAAATATAACTATTTCATTGCTGGATTTGACATTTGGTCTTTAACATTTGCATCTTATTTTCAGAATTTTAAACTCAGTATGTTATATCTAGAATTGAAATAGCTTGAATTTTTGAATTATTTTGGATTTCAGTTCAGTTCAGTCGCTCAGTCGTGTCCGACTCTTTGCGACCCCATGAATTGCAGCATGCCAGGCCTCCCTGTCCATCACCAACTCCTGGAGTCCACCCAAACCCATGTCCATCAAGTGGATGATGCCATCCAACCATCTCATCCTCTGTCGTCCCCTTCTCCTCCTGCCCTCCATCTTTCCCAGCATCAGGGTCTTTTCCAATGAGTCAGCTCTTCACATGAGGTGGCTAAAGTATTGGACTTTAAGCTTCAGCATCAGTCCTTCCAATGAACACCCAGGACTGATCTCCTTTAGGATGGACTGGTTGGATCTCCTTGCAGTCCAAGGGACTCTCAAGAGACTTCTCCAACACCACAGTTCAAAAGCATCAATTCTTTGGCACTCAGCTTTCTTTATAGTCCAACTCTGACATCCATACATGACTACTGGAAAAACCATAGCCTTCACTAGACAGACCTTTGTTGACAAAGTAACGTCTCTGCTTTTTAATATGCTGTCTAGGTTGGTCATAACTTTCTTCCCAAGGAGTAAGCGTCCTTTAATTTCATGGCTGCAATCACCATCAGCAGTGATTTTGGAGCCCAGAAAAATAAAGTCAGCCACTGTTTCCACTGTTTCCCCATCTATTTCCCATGAAGTGATGGGACTGGATGCCATGATCTTAGTTTTCTGAATGTTGAGCTTTAAGCCAACTTTTTCACTCTCCTCTTTCACTTTCATCAAGAGGCTCTTTAGTTCTTCTTCACTTTCTGCCATAAGGGTGGTGTCATCTGCATATCTGAGGTTATTGATATTTCTCCCTGCAATCTTGATTCCAGCTTGTGCTTCCTCCAGCCCAGCGTTTCTCATGATGTACTCTGCATATAAGTTAAATAAGCATGGTGACAATTTACAGCCTTGACGTACTCCTTTTCCTATTTGGAACCAGTCTGTTGTTCCATGTCCAGTTCTAACTGTTGCTTCCTGACCTGCATACAGATTTCTCAAGAGGCAAGTCAGGTGGTCAGGTATTCCCATCTCTTTCAGAATTTTCCACAGTTTATTGTGATCCATACAGTCAAAGGCTTTGGCATAGTCAATAAAGCAGAAATAGATGTTTTTCTGGAATTCTCTTGCTTTTTTGATGATCCAGCGGATGTTGGCAATTTGATCTCTGGTTCCTCTGCCTTAGAGGTCTGATAGAATGTGGTCCACTGGAGAAGGGAATGGCAAACCACTTCAGTATTCCTGCCTTGGGAACCCCATGAACAGTATGAAAAGGCAAAAAGATAGAACACTGAAAGATGAACTCCTGAGGTCGGTAGGTGCCCAATATGCTACTGGAGATCAGTGGAGAAATAAGTCCAGAAAGAATGAAGGGATGGAGCCAAAACAAAAACAACACCCAGTTGTGGATGGGACTGGTGATAGAAGCAAGATTCGTACTGTAAAGAGCAATATTACATAGGAACCTGGAATATTAGGTCCATGAATCAAGGCAAATTGGAAGTGGTCCAACAGGAGATGACAAGAGTGAAATCGACATTCTAGGAATCAGTGAACTAAGATGGACTGGAATGGGTGAATTTAACTCAGATGACCATCATATCCTATGGGCAGGAGTCCCTTAGAAGAAATGGAGTAGCCATCATAGTCAACAAAAGAGTCCGAAATGCAGTACTTGGATGCAATCTCAAAAACGACAGAATGATCTCTGTTCACTTCCAAGGCAAGCCATTCAACCTCACGGTAATCCAAGTCTATGCCCCGACCAGTAATGCTGAAGAAGCTAAAGTTGAACAGTTCTATGAAGACCTTCATGACCTTTTAGAACAAACACCCAAAAAAGATGTCCTTTTCATTATAGGAGACTGGAATGCAATAGTAGGAAGTCAAGAAACACCTAGAGTAACAGACAAATTTGGTCTTGGAGTACAGAATGAAGCAGGGCAAAGGCTAATAGAGTTCTGCCAAGAGAACGCACTGGTCATAGCAAACACCCTCTTCCAATAACACAAGAGAAGACTCTACACATGGACATCGCCAGATGGTCAACACCGAAATCAGATTCTTTTTGGATTTATAGTACTTTAATTAAAATTCAGAAAAGATCACACTCTAAAAATTCTGCAAGTATGGAAGATTCCAATTTTTTCCTCCAAATAACTCTTATTCATTTATTTTAGAACATGTTATATGTAGCATGCAAATTATGTGTTCCATTATTGGTGCTACCACAGCTTTGTGACCTTGAGTAAGTCACTTGAATGATTTTAAGCATTGAGATAAATCTAAGCAAGTTCATAACTCCAAAATGTTATAATTTTTATATATTTTTCTATGTATTTTTATAGCTGTAGTATGTAAAATGTTGGTGGATGTAAAGGTGTATCTGTTTCATTGATGGTTTACAAGTGTAAAATATATATTTGTAGGAGTTACTTTCCATTTATGACTGCAGAGAGATGCAAACTGATGGCCCCGGTCACCAATTGTGGAGGCGATTTCCTGAGCATGTTCGGGAAATACTGGAACCACATCTAAATACTAGGTCTGTGAGCTCATCAATACTATTTTGATAGAATTGTTTTTAACTTTATAAAATAAATGTTACTTTTGATATAACTTTTTAGCATTAAAAGTGTTTTTAGTATGTTCTAATATGTATTTTTGCGCTATGATTTATGTTTATAATCTTATCAAAATGAGAACAATCTGCTCATTGTTTAAATTCTATAACTTTGAATATTTAGACAAATTCATTGAAGCTGAAAGGAATATTTTTTAATTCAACTGTCAGTAGTACTTTGGAAAAAAATCTTCTTTAAATTGAATATGAGTTGAAACTTTTGATGTGTATTTGCTAAGTCACTTCAGTTGTGTCCAACTCTTTGCGACCCTTTGGACTATAGCCTGCCAGGCTCCTCTGTCCATGGGATTCTCCAGGCATGAATACTGGAGTGGGTTGCCATGCCATCCTCCAGGGGATCTTCCCTGACCAAGAGATTGAACTTGTGTTTCTTAAGTCTCCTACATGGGTTGGCAGGTTCTCTACCACTAGTGCCATTTGGGAAGCCCTGTGAAAATATTTTCTTCTCCCTTAAAAGAAAAAAAATTTTCTAACCTTTTTTTTTTTGCCGTTTTAAAAACTTTGTTAGGATTGGTTGAAGTCCATTAGTTATTTTTAGTTAGAAACTTTAGTTTTATGTAGTCTAAGTCCCAAAATTATTGGATATTTGGCCTTGGATAAATTACTTTAGCTTTTGAACCCTAGTATAGTACGTAGGCACATAGTAAAATTCTTTATAAGAGCCCTTAAGTATGTATACTTATTTTCTACATGCCTTTTAATATTTATAAACCTTTTAAACATCATTTTATTTCTTATGAATAGTACTATTTAAAGATATAGTTTATTTAGATAAAATAAAATTTGTTTTTTCTGTTTTGAGAACTCTATACTTCTCCATTTCTTTATCTGTATTTTATAGCACTTATAGATGCTTAAGAGTTTCTGTGAACTAGATAGATCAATCAACTATGGTTCACAATTGCCACAGAAATAATTTTAGGAGAAAATGTGACTTGACAGAGCCTTACTTGTTCCCCAATATCCATAGTTTTCTAAGTTCAGCCTAAAACTTGTAAAAATCATCCAGAGAATTATATTCATGATGGTTCAAAATAATGATGGTTAACTGAGAGACATTGGATTTTTCATTTTTTAGCAATTTGCGATACAGTGAAATACATAATGTTTGCTGAGAACCTTGAGTGTAGGGCATTAATTATATTTGTCATTTCCGAACCTTACACTGATGATTAAAAAGAAACCCACTCACCTCAATAATTACTGTACACATGTGTAAGATGAGACCTGTTTGAACAGGTTTAAATGTTAGTGCTGAGAAGCAAATAGAAAGAATCATGTTGAAGTTTTGGAAGAGAGAGAAGTGATAATTGATAAAATAAGGCCCCAAGGAGCATCCAGAATACTAGCCGTATATCTCATGGGTGATTAAAGGAAGTGAAGTCTCTTTCTCTGTAATAGGGGAAGATAAAATGATAGATAGAACTTATTTACAAATTTAATTGTGGGGTTGTGTTAATGGTTTCTTTTTTCTCCATGAAGTAAGAGGTATAAGAGATAAGATTATTCGCTGAAAGTAGCAGTGCAGTTGGTAATAGGTCACGTAAGGAGAATTATGATCATTTGAAATAGCCACTGTGGAAAACAGAAGAGAGAGCTGATAAGGAATATTTAGGATTTCTGGGCAGCATAGAGGTCCATTGAGGTTGAAAACTAAGATATGTAGTAGTACTAATCTCATAAGCAATTTCATGATGTTTCCTCTATCAATGCAATGGCCTTGATATCATTTCAGTGAAGGCAAGCATTTAGACTGATCCAAGATTTGGAGCTTGGCGGATGGGTCCAGCTTGTAAAGACAGTGTGGCAGTGGAGTGTATAGAGGATATTACCAAAAGAATGCTTGAAGTGAAGGACCATAGAATCCAAGCTGGTTAGGAAAAGAAGTAAATGAAAAGGAGGTGTTATAGATTAGAAGAGTTTAGCAGAATCAAGAAACAGAAGATCTTGGGAGATGTGTGTGCTAGCTTTCTGTGTGCTTAGGTACTCGAGCTACTGAGGGTCTAGGTCCGGGCAGCCGAAGAGTGTGGTTAGCAAGATGATCAAAGATGCGCAGATGAGAGCAGCGATTAACCAAAAGTTGATAGAAACTAGAGAAAGAGAATGCCTCAAAGAGTTGCTGAGAGCTACACTAATTGAATGTGGCTGGAAGGATCAGTTGAAGGCACACTGTAAAGAGGTAATTAAAGAAAAGGGACTAGAATATGTTACTGTTGATGACTTGGTGGCTGAAATCACACCAAAAGGCAGAGCCCTGGTATCTGACTGTGTAAAGAAGGAACTTCTACAAAGAATAAGAACATTCCTTGCTCAGCATGCTAGCCCTTAAGATTGAATTAGATTGTGTTGTTTTGTGGTTTTATTTCTAAAGTAAAACTTGCCATAAATTAGGAATCGATTTCCCAAAATAAAATCCTTTTTTGTATGATGGTATACAGTTTTCAGTAATGATGTATACATTGTATTGATTTTTTTCCCTAAATGTGTTATTTTAATAAATATCTCATGAATGAAAAAAAAAAGGAGAAGATCTCAGTGAGAGAGAACAGATGTTGTCAGTAATTGGGTGAAAGAACTGGAACTTTGGGAAACTGTGGCCATAAAGTGGAGTCTAAATAGTACATTTTGGAAGTGAAGAAGTTTCTCTGTTTTGGCAAGGGAGTCCCGATAAAGAAGTAGAGGAGAAAGTCATTGAGAAGTTTTCAGTTTGACTAGATGGTCCAACCAGATATTGAAGTCACTCAGGATGATAAGACTTGGGGAGGAAAGAAAATGCTGAGCAATCTGCTAAATTTATCAGTGAGTTGGTAGATGTCCATAATGAGTAGAGTATAGTATATATATGTGGATGACTTGAACCTCAAAGGAACAGATCTTTTTTGTTCCAGGGTGGGGTTGGAAGGATCTGAAAGGAGCATTGAGGAAGGGAAGAAGCAGACTCAAATATTTGATGTACTTGGGGAGTTCAAGAATGACCTATCACCCCATCAGTAAGAAGGCTTTAGGGAAAGTAGTGTCCTTAGCCAGGTTTCAGTAAAGGCAAGGCAGTGGGGTAGTCAGCAAAAGAGTGGATATAATTCCTTATACTAAAGTTCTAGACAGATGGATATATATTTATTTTTTAATAAACAATTTTTAAATTACAGATATAAGAGTTCTCAGAAATCAACAGATTGGTCTGGAGTGAAGAAGCCGATTTACTTAAGTAAATTAGGTAATAATTTTGCAGAATGGTCAGCATCTTGGGCAGGTTATCTTATAACAAAGGTAAGAGAGCCTTGTTCAGAATTTAACTGAATAGAAATTGTAAAGGAAACGAGAACATTTATCTGAATGCATAGCACACACAGTAGGCACTGAAATATTTGTGCTGTTAGTGATATAAATTTTTGTAGAAAATGTTTACTAATAGAGAGTTTCTCTTTTGTTACTAGTAACAGTTTCTGAGTAAGAAGTAGTTTTTTAATCAAGCAAATAGTTGTGTTCTTAGTGTGTTTGTAAAATGTCTGTTACATTATGTCCTATCATTTTATGTTTTAAAAAATATTGTTTAAAAGAATATAAATGCCTTATCAGACTTCTTTATATAATAAAAAGATTTCTTAAGTAATAAAATGATATGTTATCCCTTAGTGGCCATTTCTAAAAGAGAATACATTATCTGAACTTCCTCCAAAATAAAAGTAATGTGAATGTGAAAGTTGTTCAGTCATGTCCGACTCTTTGCGACCCCATGGACTATCCTGTCCATGGAATTCTCCAGGTCCGAATACTGGAGTGAGTAGCCTTTCCCTTCTCCAGGGGATCTTCCCAACCCAAGGATCAATCAGGTCTCCTGCATTGCAGGTAGATTCTTTACCAGCTGAGCCACCAGGGAAGTCCAAATAAAAGTAAAGGTTTTTTAAAAATGAAATTTCATGGAAGAATAGAGATATGTTCCTGATGTTTTCCTAATATGAAATTTTTATATACCTGACAGAAAAAAGGTACTTTTGTGTTCCACCGAAATGTTTAATGTGTATTTAAAATTCACAACTTTTGTTGTTAATTCATATTTCTATTAGTGTTTTAAAGCATTATAATAAATTATATCTGGTAATTTTGAGAAAGTTTTTCTCTTTTTTAGTGAATATACTAAAAATATAATATGTGAAATGTTAAATTAATACTACTAAATTAATTACTTTCAGCTGTGGAATATTTTATTTAGTTGTATGTAGGTTTTTTTTTTTTAGTGAAGGATTTCTTTCTTTCTTTCTTTCTTTCTTTTTTTTTGAGAGTTGTGAGTTAAGTTTTATTTGGGGCAAAATGAGGACTGCAGCCCAGAAAGCAGCATATCAGATAGCTCTGAGAGACTGCTCTCAAGCAGCAGTGGGGGAAAGACAATATATAAGGATTTGGGGAAGTAGTAGTAGTAGTAGTAGTAGTAGTTTAGTCGGTAAGTCATGTCTGACTCTTGCAACCCCATGGACTGTAGCCCACCAGGCTCCTCTGTCCATGGGATTCTCCAGGCAAGAATACTGGAGTGGATTGCCATTGCTTTCTCCAGGAGATCTTCCCAACCCAGGAATTGAACCCTGGTCTCCTGCACTGCAAGCAGATTCTTTACCAAAGGGGGAGTTCAATACCATGAAGCACTCATTTTATAAAGGCTTTTTGTTAGTCATGAGGATCTGTTATCACCATGAAGGGATTTAGTGTTTCTCTAGATATGAGGAGATGCAAGGATTGAGATCATAAAATCTGTTCCTAAAAACTTTCAACTATCTAAAGACCTGTCCCACCAGATTCCCTGGAGCACAGAGGGCCTCAGTCCACCCTGAACTCCCTCAGGGGTTGTTGAAGGTCAACAGCTATAGCAGCGTGGGGTTCAGTCTCTGTAGACGCTTTCATTGTTCAGTCGTTGGCAATGCTCTGGGTACTTGCCAATTTGTAGTTGACACGGCCCCCTTGTGGTCATAAATCCGATCATACTTTGGGGGAGCATTTCATGACCATTTTGTTCCGCATTGCTGGGAAGTTTCGTTCCCAGTTCTGAAGGTTTTTGTTGATAAGACCCTCAATGCGCTATTACTGGACTAGGTCTTAATAGTCAAAGATCTCTGGACACCTGTCTTCTAGTTATGGTCCAGGAAAGTATTCCCTCTTGTTGCATCTGTTCAAACCTAGAGTTACACTATTACAATCATTGATGATATATCGAGCTATACATTTTATCAACTGATTCAAGTCTAGTCATCATTTTCGTTGGAGGTTCATACACTTGGTAATACAAGAAACGATAATCTTGTGAAACAAGCAAAATACAAATGGTATAGTTAATAACACTAGTGGAATTAAAAGTAAATATTTTACCCATGAACCTCCCACACCAGTTTTCTTAAAAGATCGTCAAGATTAGGGAATGGGTCACTTAAAGCAGAAATCTGATTTTTCATGTGGTTCAAATGTGTTACATTAAAGGATTTACCAGGTATGAAAATATAGCATTCACTTTGCATTATAGCACAGATATCTCCCTGAGATACTTTAAGGTGTCAAGGGCCTTGCAGTTGTGTAGCACTGCCTCTCTCATCATAGAGATCTCAGAATTCAATAGGCTAATAGCTCGGTTACTCTCATTTAAAGCTTATGAAAGATGTTAAGGCTTAGATATGGTCAATTACATCCTCCAGCCCCATTGAAGGCACACACACACACATACACACACAAGCTGCTAAATGGTCATACCAATAGAATACAGATCCTTAACCCATTGGGATGATACCAATGGTAGATTGGTTAGGGTTATCTCTAATTCATTAACATGTATGACCTGAAATTCATGGGAATCCCAGGCTACACCTTCGTAGCCAACTCTGTAGATGTGAAGGCCATAAATCAGTGCCACAAATCCACTGAGTTCCATACCGATCACTCTCTGTAAGAGTAATAAGAGACATAGTTCATAAAGCACCCAGCCTTGTCTCATAATTACCAGGTTGATAATTTTTAGTATTATTTAACCCTTCCCAACATAGAGGAGCTTTTAAATTTAAATGACCATAGCCTGGTGTTAACCATGTAGATCCACCCCATAACTGTGGGAATTTTCCTTTTCACAGATGAGAGGTTAATTTTTTTTAATTGAGACTTAGCTCATCACTCTGATTGAGTTAAAATGACCCTAAGGTAAAACTTAAATCTATGGCCAGCATCCCCAGAGCAGGTATTATTAATTGGCCAGGTGAGGGAATCCCATCTGTAATATCATGAAGATAGAACAAGATTGAACACTCACCTAAAATAAATTTCCTAGTGGGTATCCCTAGAGAACAGAAATCCACCAAGGAAACCCAGAAGTACTAGACATAGGTAATTGGACACAATCAGACAATTGGATTGAGTTTTAAACTAGCATAGAATCGTGTCCATGATAGAAAAGATTTGATTGGTAGGCATAGGTCCAAGGAATCAAGAAAACATGATAAATGATCATAAAACTCGGATCAGCATTTTGGGCACGCTGTCTCCTTCCGATGTCGTCCTCTTCTCGTCCTAGTGTAGTGCAATTTCCTCTGTCTGAGCATTGTTTTAAGGTACGTTTGAGGTCAGCAGGCCTCTCTATAGACCAGTCCAGCTTAGGGGCCTTTGGAAGTGGGAGTTAACCCAAGAGTCAATTTTCCTTTAATTTTACTGGGCATGAGCTAGTTAAGAGAGCCTGATAGAAAGGTCCATCCATCTAGGTTGGAAAGTTCCTTAAATTATGTCTTCTTTCAGTCTTGATTGCAGGTCATGCCTGAGGCATCTGATCTTCATCCAAAGACAGATTACTAAAATAAGCTTCAGAAACAACCCTAGAGTGTCCTTTAATAATGCAATTAAATTTTACATTAATATACCCTAACAAAAAAGAACTATCCAGGAAATGAGTCTTAGTAGATGCAGACCTCCATTAACAAACTGGGATTTAACATTTATTGAAACATCTTTTTCTCCCTAAAATCATCGTCATTTTCACCAAATATAGCCAAATTAAGGCTTGTTTGTAATATAGGTCTGGTTGCAGGAACTTTGCCTGATGATTTGTATAACCATAATTGATCATAGACTTTATTGCTTTGTTGAGACTATAAAAGTCCCAGACTGAACTTTCATTTATTTATTTATTTATTTTAATAAATTTATTCATTTTAGTTGGGGGCTAATTACTTTACAATATTGTAGTGGTTTTTGCCATACATTAACATGAATCAGCCATGGGTTTACATATGTTCCCCATCCTGAACCCCCCTCCCACCTCCCTCCCCATCCCATCCCTCTGGGTCATCCCATTGCCTCAGCCCTGGGCATTTGTCTCATGCATCAAACCTGGAATGGTGTTCTGTTTCACATATGATAATATACATGTTCCCACCCTCACCTTCTCCCTCAGAGTCCATAAGACTTCTATGCATCAGTGTCTCTTATTCTGTCTCGCATAGGGTTATTGTTACCATCTTTCAAATTCTATATATATGCATTAGTATACTGTATTGGTGTTTTTCTTTCTGGCTTACTTCACTCTGTATAATGGGCTCCAGTTTCATCCATCTCAATAGAACTGATTCAAATGTATTCTTTTTAATGGCTGAGTAATATTCCATTGGGTATATGTACCACAGCTTCCTTATCCATTTGTCTGCTGATGGACATCTAGGTTGCTTCCATGTCCTGGCTATTGTAAACAGTGCTGTGATGAACATTGAGGTACACGTGTCTCTTTCAATTCTGGTTCCCTCAGTGTGTATGCCCAGAAGTGGGATTGCTGGGTCATATGGCAGTTCTATTCCCAGTTTTTTAAGGAATCTCCACACTGTTCTCCATAGTGGCTGTACTAGTTTGCATTCCCACCAACAGTGTAATAGTGTTCCCTTTTCTCCACACCCTCTCCAGCATTTATTGCTTGTAGACTTTTGGATAGCAGCCATTCTGACTGGCGTGAAATGGTACCTCATTGTGGTTTTGATTTGCATTTCTCTAATAATAAGTGATGTTGAGCATCTTTTCATGTGTTTGTTAGCCATCTGTATGTCTTCTTTGGAGAAATGTCTGTTTAGTTCTTTGGCCCATTTTTTGATTGGGTCGTTTATTTTTCTGGAATTCAGCTGCAGGAGTTGCTTGTATATTTTTGAGATTAATTGTTTGTCTGTTGCTTCATTTGCTATTATTTTCTTCCATTCTGAAGGCTGTCTTTTCACCTTGCTTATAGTTTCCTTTGTTGTGCAAAAGCTTTTAATTTTGATTAGGTCCCATTTGTTTATTTTTGCTTTTATTTCCAATATTCTGGGAGGTGGGTCATGGAGGATCCTGCTGTGGTTTATGTCAGAGAGTGTTTTGCCTATGTTTTCCTCTAGGAGTTTTATAGTTTCTGGTCTTACGTTTAGATCTTTAATCCATTTTGAGTTTATTTTTGTGTATGGTGTTAGAAAGTGTTCTAGTTTCATTCTTTTACAAGTGGTTGACCAGTTTTCCCAGCACCACTTGTTAAAGAGATTGTCTTTTCTCCATTGTATATTCTTGCCTCCTTTGTCGGAGATAAGGTGTCCATAGGTGCGTGGATTTATCTCTGGGCTTTCTATTTTGTTCCATTGGTCTATATTTCTATCTTTGTGCCAGTACCATACTGTCTTGATGACTGTGGCTTTGTAGTAGAGCCTGAAGTCAGGCAGGTTGATTCCTCCAGTTCCATTCTTCTTTCTCAAGATTGCTTTGGCTATTTGAGGTTTTTTATATTTCCATACAAATTGTGAAATGATTTGTTTTAGTTCTGTGAAAAATACCGTTGGTAGCTTGATAGAGATTGCATTGAATCTATAGATTGCCTTGGGCAGTATACTCATTTTCACTATATTAATTCTTCCAATCCATGAACATGGTATATTTCTCCATCTGTTTGTGTCCTCTTTGATTTCTTTCATCAGTGTTTTATTGTTTTCTATATATAAGTCTTTTGTTTCTTTAGGTAGATATATTCCTAAGTATTTTATTCTTTTTGTTGCAATGGTGAATGGTATTGTTTCCTTAATTTCTCTTTCGGTTTTCTCATTATTGGTGTATAGGAATGCAAGGGATTTCTGTGTGTTAATTTTATATCCTGCAACTTTACTATATTCATCAATTAGCTCTAGTAATTTTCTGGTAGAATCTTGAGGGTTTTCTATGTAGAGGATCATGTCATCTGCAAACAGTGAGAGTTTTACTTCTTCTTTTCCTATCTGTATTCCTTTTATTTCTTTTTCAGCTCTGATTGCTGTGGCCAAAACTATGTTGAATAGTAGTGGTGAAAGTGGATACCCTTGCCTTGTTCCTGACTTTAGGGGAAATGCTTTCAATTTTTCACCATTGAGGTTAATGTTTGCTGTGGGTTTGTCATATATAGCTTTTATTATGTTGAGGTATGTTCCTTCTATTCCTGCTTTCTGGAGGGTGTTTATCATAAATGGATGTTGAATTTTGTCAAAGGCTTTTTCTGCATCTATTGAGATAATCACATGGTTTTTATCTTTCAATTTGTTAATGTGGTGTATTACATTGATTGATTTGCAGATGTTAAACCTTGCATTCCTGGGATAAAGCCCACTTGGTCATGATGTATGATCTTTTTAATATGATGTTCAATTCTGTTTGCTAGAATTTTATTAAGGATTTTTGCATCTATGTTCATCAGTGATATTGGCCTGTAGTTTTCTTTTTTTGTGACATCTTTGTCTGGTTTTGGAATTAGGGTGATGGTGGCCTCATAGAATGAGTTTGGAAGTTTACCATCTTCTGCAATTTTCTGGAAGAGTTTGAGTAGGTTAGGTGTTAGCTCCTCTCTAAATTTTTGGTAGAATTCCGCTGTGAAGTTGTCTGGTCCTGGGCTTTTGTTTGCTGGAAGATTTCTGATTACAGTTTCGATTTCCGTGCTTGTGATGGGTCTGTTAAGATCTTCTATTTCTTCCTGGTTCAGTTTTGGAAAGTTATCCTTTTCTAAGAATTTGTCCATTTCTTCCAAGTTGTCCATTTTTTTGGCATATAGCTGTTGGTAGTAGTCTCTTATGATCCTTTGTATTTCTGTGTAGTCTGTTGTGATCTCTCCATTTTCATTTCTAATTTTGTTGATCTGATTCTTCTCCCTTTGTTTCTTGATGAGTCTGGCTAATGGTTTGTCAATTTTGTTTATCTTCTCAAAAAACGAGCTTTTAGTTTTGTTGATTTTTGCTATGGTCTCTTTTGTTTCTTTTGCATTTATTTCTGCCCTGATCTTTAAGATTTCTTTCCTTCTACTGACCCTGGGGTTCTTCATTTCTTCCTTCTCTAGTTTAGGTGTAGAGTTAGTTTATTTATTTGATTTTTTTCTTGTTTCTTGAGGTACGCCTGTATTGCTATGAACCTTCCCCTTAGCAGTGCTTTTACAGTGTCCCATAGGTTTGGGGTTTTTGTGTTTTCATTTTCATTCATTTCTATGCATATTTTGATTTCTTTTTTGATTTCTTCTGTGATTTGTTGGTTATTCAGAAGCGTGTTGTTTAGCCTCCATATGTTGGAATTTTAATAGTTTTCTTCCTGTAATTGAGATCTAATCTTACTGCATTGTGGTCAGAGAAGATGATTGGGATGATTTCAATTTTTTTTAATTCACCGAGGCTAGATTTATGGCCCAGGATGTGATCTATCCTGGAGAAAGTTCCGTGTGCACTTGAGAAAAAGGTGATATTGATTGATTGGGGGTGGAATGTCCTGTAAATATCAATTAAATCTAACTTGTCTATTGTATCATTTAAAGTTTGTGTTTCCTTGTTAATTTTCTGTTTAGTTGATCTATCCATATGTGTGAGTGGAGTATTAAAGTCTCCCACTATTATTGTGTTATTGTTAATTTCCCCTTTCATATTTGTTAGTATTTGCCTTACATATTGTGGTGCTCTTATGTTGAGTGCATATGTATTTATAATTGTTATATCTTCTTGGATTGATCCTTTGATCATTATGTAGTGTCCTTCTTTGTCTCTTTTCACAGCCTTTATTTTAAAGTCTATTTTATCTGTAGTGAAGGATTTATATTTGAAGAAGCAAAACCTTCAAACTTTTATAGGAGAACGATAATGCTGGTAAATTAAGGGTTGGGTCACACCAATAAAATTTGATTCTAACACCAAGTAATTTAAACTTTTTATTTCTTTCATTTTATTTCCTATTAGTTAATCATTGTTGATTACTTAATAAAAATGTGGTCTTGTATGTAATTTGCTAGCCCAGGAAATACTTTCTGGTTACTTTCCTCATCTACTTATTCAGGGAATAAATATACTAAATTTAATGCAGCTAAGTAAAAGATAATGTAATTAGCAAAGTTAATCTGTAACAAAACATGATGCATTTTAAAATGAAGTCCAGGGGAAAAAGACCATTTTTGCTGAGATAGTTGGCAGCCCAAGTAGCTACGTTGCTCTTGTAGGGGTCTTAGCAATTTAGACACTTGACCAGAGGGTTGGTGAGCTAAATCCTCCCTACTTGAGTGCCTTTTTTCATAGGAGAATACCTACTCCACAATGATAGACTAGCTCACATGTTGTTTTTTGGTGTTAATCAAATGAATAAAATGTACAAAACTACTTACTCTCTCTAAACCATTGGAGTTTATAGGTTCGGCATGATCTTGCCAGTAAAATCTTCACCTGCTGTAGTATTATGATGAAGCATGATTTCAAGGTGACCATCTATCTTCTTCCACATATTCTAGTGTATGTTTTGTTGGGGTGTAATCAAGAAGATCAACAAGAGGTGAGATACATCATTTTATTTGGTTTCTGTTTGTACAAACATTTGGGCGATATAGTTAGTATTAAAAAGGCTATGTATTAGTTGGAAATGTAGATCAATGTATGCTATGTAATGGCATATCTAAACACTTAGAAAATCCTTTTTTAAACTTTTATTTATCAAAGAGTTGTTTAATGCTTAGTTCATACCCTGTACCTATTTGGGGTTGTGTGAGATCAGTCCTGGGTGTTCATTGGAAGGACTGATGTTGAAGCTGAAACTCCAATACTTTGGCCACCTCATGCGAAGAGTTGACTCATTGGAAAAGACCCTAATGCTGGGAAGGATTGGGGGCAGGAGGAGAAGGGGACGACAGAGGATGAGATGGTTGGATGGCATCACTAACTTGATGGACGTGGGTTTGGGTAAACTCCGAGAGGTGGTGATGGACAGGGAGGCCTGGCGTGCTGCGATTCATGGGGTCGCAAAGAGTCGGACACGACTGAGCGACTGAACTGAACTGAACTGAACTCATGTGTGTCCCTTTTTAAATAATTAGTAGGAGTTTGATATGTATTCTGGATACCAATTTGTGCCAATCATATCGTAGAAAATTTTTTCCAGTTTATGGTTTTCTGTTTAACCTTTGCTTATATCTTTTGCCATGAGAAATTTTAAATATAAATGCCAAATTTATATATCTTTTATAACTTTTTAATGTTAAGCCATTTATGCGATGCCTTCTCTTATCCTAGTATCATGAACATATTTCCCCGTATTTTCTTTTGGTTTTTTTTGGTTTGTACATGTCCTTCAATTACTCTGAAAAGATTTCTGCAGATACTGTATTTATTTTTGTGACTCTTTTTTTGTTGTTTTCTTTGTTTGTTTTAATAGGGACTCTGCTTTATTTTCTTAAATATTAACTAATACACTAAGCACTTGGCACAAATCCAAAATATGAAGACAAAAGTCACTATTAACTTTTTATTTCAAATATATCATTTTAGTTTAAAAGGCCTTAAGAGGCTTGCAAGTTCAAGCGTGACAGATTTACTACTGTCACTGCCAAGAAACCTTAGAAAATGAGAAGGAGGGCACTCTGTGCCCTTTTGATCTGATTCAGTAAGGCAACAAAACAACTTTGTAGTGTGATTTTCTTTTGCTTTAGAATTGGTGTGTCATTACAGAGCATGGTCTGTAATTCCATTTTATTGATGAGGAAATTAAGACACAGAGAGGTTAAATGACATGGAAACACAGACTGCTTGAGTAGAAGGGACCTTAGAATTAACACAGATCAGATTTTGGAGGCAAAAAAGTTTTGCTTTGGGAAAAGGACCCACCTTAAGGAAATCAAACTGCAGGCTAGTACCCCAGCTTCTAATGACTGCCTCCCTTGAACCTCTAAACCTACACTGTATTTATATTCAGCACTAAAGTGCTGCATGATATTGTCACTCTGTTTACACCTTATCATATGCTACTTTGTATTGTTCGTGTGTGCACATCATGTATACACATAAGGGGGCTTCCTTGGAGCAGAATCCATAGCTGGGGAATGTCTGAATCCCATCCAGAGCCCATAGCTGGGGAATGTCTGAATCCCACCACAGGGCTTTGCACATTAATATCTGCTTGCCTGTTTGACAGTGACACCCTAGAAACTGCCTCAGTGAGCAGCGGGCTTTCCTTTTGTTTGAAGTGTCTGTTTGTGGATAAAGCACGAAAGAGACATCATAATCTCTCACAGGCGTTTGGATAGTCTCAACTATCTTGGCCAAGTCTGGTTTTGTGACTCTTTTACAGTATATTTTCCATTCAGAGAAACATTTTATTGGCTTAATTTTAATGAGAAAGATAATTTATTATTAATCCATCATGGATTTTTTTTCTTTTGAAAATTATTCCCTTAAAATGGTCAACCTTATATGTTAGGTAATAGTAAAATGGTATTATGTAGATATATCATTAACCATAAAATGGTTCTTCTTAGGTTTATGCAGAAATTATGGCAGTTCTAAAGCATGATGATCATCATACCTTAAGTACCCAAGACAGTGCATCTGATCTGTGTCAACTCAGTACACAGACTGTGTTCTCCATGCTTGACCATCTCACACAATGGGCAAGGCACAAGTTTCAGGCACTGAATGCTGAAAAATTTGCACAAGGCAAATCAAATAGAGATAAAGTGAACTCCGTGGGTAAGTCATAAGTTCTGTATACTTCCTTCTCTTTATTATTAACCAGTTAGCTCCTTCCTATATCAATTCTGTAATTTAAGCATTAGCTTTTAAAAGACCTATATTTTCTTGCATGCTTCTTTCCCCCCACCTCCCTGGGAGATGGCCTTGTCTGAGAAAAAGTGGTGACTTTATAGTAAGAAAGCCTCTCTTTAAACTCTTACTCTTACTTCCTTAAGCAAAACACATACCTAATTTTTCTTTGCATAAAATAAGATTTATATTATCTCCCCTAGAAGACTGAGGATTAAGTGGGTTGATGATTATATATAATAAATTGTAAAGTGTGAAATAAATGCTGTGTTAATGTTGTTATTAACCCACTCCTCACTGTTAACTCATTTATTCCATGTCCCCTCAATGTATTGTGTGTATACATTGTATGTATACATATATGTATATGTATATAAGTGTTCTTTATCTTTTTTCACTTATGAGATACTCTTTGCAGTGTTTTTCACATTTAAGTTTTACATTTCAAAGATTTTACTTTCATTCATTTCATGACCTATTTTTTTTTTATTCATTTCACATGTTTTAGTCTTTTTTTCCCTGTCTCTGGTAGTGTTTGGTATCCAACAGCCTCTCCAGATATGCTTAGTATGGGGAGGGAAGTGGGAGGGACACGTGTTCAGGACAGGGGGACACATGTACACCCATGGCTGATTCATGTCAATATATGGCAAAAACCACCACAATGTTGTAAAGTAATTAGCCTCCAATTAAAATAAATTAATTAATCATAAAAGGAATTAGTAATCTTGTTAATCTGTACTGCTATGTACTTCTCTACCTTGTATTATTTGTAAGCAAATCCTAGGTATCATTATTTCATCTCTAATATTTGAGAGTGTAGCTCTAAAAGATAAGGACTCTTTGCAAAGAAATATAATCAACATATCTTTATGATACCTAAGAAAACTGATCATTATCCCTTAATATCAAATATCCAGTTTCTGAAGTTCTAATTATCTCATGAATGTCATATTTTTAAATAATTTGTTTGAATTAATTTACAAACAATATTCACACTTTACAGTTTCTTTCAGTTCAGCATTGTTATATCTTTTAATTTGAGTCTAAAGATTCTCTCCAAGATGGAGGGGATAAATGTATACATATAGCTAATTCACTTTGTTGTACAGCAGAAACAAATACAACATTGTAAAACAATTATGTGCAATTAAAAAAACACCACTACAAAAAAATAAAATAAAGATTCTCTCTCCAAAAAAAAAAATATGGTTAGTATATATTACAACACTACATCCTGTTACACCTGCTAACATGCTATTTTTTTCCATTTGATTTTACAACTCCCACTAAGGTGACTAAAAGAAGAATCTCATTAGAGTCTAAAATGACACTTGCCCCTATGATATAAGCATTTGGTAAGATTCTGATGAATTCCATTCTTCAGACATTAACAGATACATTTAATGTCTTTGAACTTTTGCACTTTTCATTCTTGTGGCAAATGGGTAAAGTGTATGATTGTTCTCCTTCTCTGTACATCAGCCATTTTAGTGGGAAAACATGATTTTCCCCCAAAGCTTTGAGACTAATTGGAAAAACTGACTAAGACCCTTAAAGAGGCCTTTACTTAAGTTCTCCACTTGTGAGTATCTCCTTCTTGTTCCTCTATCTGGAAACACATACATTCCTGTTGTTAAGCACAATAGTTTATTTTTCTAGGATATTTTGGACTGAAAAATAATTATCTTTTTAGGGGAATGTTTTTCTCTACAATATGACTAATTATTGATATGTTTTACATTAACTCAACAATTAAATGTTTGTTTCTGTTTCTGCATGTGAAAATGGTACATAAAAACCAAACATGAACTGCCTTTCGCTTCTCAAGGGAATCTTCGAAAGGCAGTTCACTCCAGTATTCTTGCCTGGAGAATTCCATGGACAGAGCAGCCCCATGGGCTACAGTCCATGGGGTTGCAAAGAGTTGGACATGACTGAAGCGACTTAGCAGACACACAAAAAAGAAAAAAAAAAAAAAAAACCAAACATGAACTCTGTTATTATCATTTCTTACTAACATTGTAGTGAAAATTCTAGCTTTTAAGAGTAACATTTGTAATGTTTCAAAAGTACAATACCTTTAACATTTCTCATAATTTGAAATGAATTATAAATTTTGATGGAAGTAAGAAACTTATTTTAAATATAATTTCATTTAAATTTACTATCTTGATTATGAAATTTGTTTCCTGTTTTCTACATGCTGTTATAAGTCATTATTAAAATATATAGCTTTTAAATAAGACTTCTTAAACCAGCTAGTCCAGAAGTTTCTCAATTAGGTCGTTTCTTAGATTCTTTTAAAAAAAATTACCATTTTAAAGTATTTGTGATTTAACTTGAAAGGCACTTTTACTTTCTATTTCCACCTTAATAGTTAATGTTGTAGATATAGCAACACAGGAAAGAAATAGATTGTTAATAAAGAATTCTAAACTTTAAAAAGAAAGCTATTTCCATAATTCTGCTTTTTTCCAACTCATACTTTATCAGTGTTTTTATAGTTATTAATAATAAATAACTCATCTTTGTATCTTTTGTGCATGCATGCTAAGTCACATCAGTCTTATCCACCTCTGTGTGACTCTATGGACTGCAGCCTGCCAGGCTCCTCTGTCCATGGGATTCTCCAGGCAAGAATGCTGTAGTGGGTTGCCTTGCCCTCTTCCAGGGGATCTTCCCGACACAAGGATCGAACCTGCGTTGGCAGGCGGATTCTTTGCCACTAGATCTTTTGTATCATCTTTATATATCCTCAACATTTAATGTGAATTTACATTTAATCCTTACAACATTTAAGGAAGGCAAAACAGATGCTAGTATTTATAGGAAAGTGTGTGTGTTAGTTGCTCAGTTGTGATTGATTCTTTGTGACACCATGGACTGTAGCTCCCCAGGCTCCTCTGTCCATAGAAACAGAAGTTCAAATAAGTTAAATGACTGTTTAAGGTAAGGTAAGGTAAGTAATAATTGCTGTTGGAGCAAGAGTCCTCTGAGCAATCATCTTGCTGGTAGTTACATTCTAAATAAGATACACTGGTACATGTAGATTAATTTATTTCATGAAATAAAATAAATTTAAATATATACTTTCAAAATTTCATCTTCTAAGTCTTTAATTACTCAATTATCTTTTTATGATCTAGTGTCTTCTGTGGATTATGAAGACTATCAGAGTGTAACTCGTTTTCTAGACCTCATACCTCAGGATACTCTGGCAGTAGCATCCTTTCGCTCCAAAGCATACACACGAGCTGTAATGCACTTTGAATCATTTATTACAGAAAAGAAGCAAAACATTCAAGAGCATCTTGGATTTTTACAGGTTTGAAATTAATATAGTGAACTTAATAGTGATGTTTAATATTGCCAGTCTTTTATGTTTAGATTGTTCATTTTCTTGGTTTGGATGATAATGCTATGATTGTGTATGGAAGAAAAGAAACTAAGGACCAGTGGGGCTAATACAGTGAATTAAATAAGAGGTCAAGATTGGTGGGCTTCTTTTCATGTCAAAAAGCAGAATGCTGTTAGAGAACTGGAAAATAAGTAGCTTGTGGCTTTCGGTGACAGTCTCTCCTGTCTTTGTTTGCCTCCTTGTCTAGCATTAGTCTCTTGTTAATTGTTAAAGTCATTCCTTTATAAGGGCATTCAACTCCCATGTCTTTCTCCCTCTGTATTGTATTCACTTTGTAAAACTCCAATCCTGAATAAACTCACCCATGTGTTTTCCCATTGTTTGCATGTAAGCAGCTGAACATCACTGGAGAAAAATCACACATTGGATATTTAACTGGTTTTCCTTTACATTCATTCTCAAACTTCAGCAGAACTCTTTAACACTGCCTTTGGTCTATATTTCTCTAGTTAAGACTACTTTCCCTCTCTTCATGATGACTATTTCTTACCTTCTCTTCATGTCTCTTCTAACCTCACTTACTCTCAGTTGATGACCTTGCTTTATTGTTCATTAGGAAAATAGAAGCCAAATCTACCAAATCTGAAAATTCACTGAATTCTGCACCATTTTCTTTTTTTCTCTATTCTGTTCCTAAGGAAGAATCCCTTCCTGCCAAAATTGAGTTCTTCTATTTTTGTTCTTGATTTCAAGGATTTCACTCCTTCAGATATTCCTTCTTTCTCCAGTATGATTAACTTTTCTTTCTCAACCAGAGTACATAGAGTATATAGACATGTTCTGGTATCACCTATTTTAATTTTTTTGTAATTCCCTTGAAAAGATCTTACAGTATCTTTTTTCAGATACTTCCCAACTTTCTGTTTCCCTCCATAGCCAGTTTTTAAAAGAATTGCCCATCTTCTCTATAGACCTTTATTTCTTATTTACTCTTTGCCCATTCCAATAAGAGCTCTTTCTCCATTCAACTGACTCTATTCTTGCTAAGAAAATCACTGACATATATATATACTATTATGTATAAAACAGATAACTAATGAGAACCTTTTCATACTGTTCATGGGATGAAGCACAAGCTGGAATTAAGATTGCCTGGAGAAATATCAATAACCTCAGATATGGAGATAACACCACCTTTATGGAAGAAAGTGAAGAAGGACTAAAAAGCCTCTTGATGAAAGTGAAAGAAGAGAGGGGAAAAAGTTGGCTTAAAACTCAGCATTCAGAAAACTAAGATCATGGCATCCGGCCCCATCAATTCATGGCAAATAGATGGGGAAACAATGGGAACAGTGACACACTTTTTTGGGGGGGCTCCAAAATCACTGCAGATGGTGACTGCAGCCATGTAATTAAAAGACACTTGCTCCTTGGAAGAAAAGCTATGACCAACCTAGACAGCATATTAAAAAGCAGAGACATTCCTTTGCCAACAAAGGTTCATCTAGTCAAAGCTATAGTTTTTCCAATAGTCATGGATGGATATGAGAGTTGGGCTGTAAAGAAAGCTGAGCGCCAAAGAATTGATGCTTTTGAACTGTGGTGTTGGAGAAGATTCTTGAGAATCCCTTGGACTGCAAGGAGATCCAACTAGTCAATCTGAAAGAAATCAGTCCTGAATATTCATTGGAAGGACTGATGCTGAAGCTGAAACTCCAATACTTTGGCCACCTGATGCAAAGAACTTACTCATTGGAAAAGACTCTGATGCTGGGAAAGATTGAAGGCAGGAGAAGAAGAGGACGACAGAGGGTGAGATGGTTGGATGGCATCACCGACACAATGGATATGAGTTTGAGTAGGCTCCAGGAGTTGACGATGGATAGGGAAGCCTGGTGCGCTGCAGTCATGGGGTTGCAAAGAGTCAGACACAAGTGAGTGACTCAACTGAACTGAATGAGAACCTACTGTATAGCACAGGAAACTCTACTCAATACTCTGCTCTGTGGTGACCTAAATGGGAAAGAAATCTTAAAAAGAAGGGATACGTGTATATGGTTAGCTGATTCATTACTCTGCCGACAAAGGTCTGTATAGTCTTATAGTTATGGTCTTCCCCATGGTCACATACTGTTGTGAGAGCTGGACCGTAAAGAAGCCAGAGAGCCAAAGAATTGATGCCTTCAAACTGCGATGCTGGAAAAGATTCCTATGTGTCCCTTGGACAGCAAGGAGATCCAACCAGTCCATCCTAAAGGAAATCAGTTCTGAATATTCATTGGAAGGACTGATGCTGAAGCTGAAACTCCAATACTTTGGCCACCTGATGTGAAGAACTACTCAATGGAAAAGACCCTGATGCTGGGAAAGACTGAGGGCAGAAGGAGAAGAGGGCTTCAGAGGATGAGATGGCTGGATGGCATCACCAATGCAGTAAACACGAATTTAGGCAAACTCCAGGAGAAGGTGAGGGACAGGGAGTCCTGGCATGCTGCATTCCCTGGGTTTGCAAAGAGGTGTACACAGCTGGGTGACTGAACAATAATGACATTGCTGATTCATTTTATTGCACAACAGAAACTAACACAACATTGTAAAGCAACTATTCGCCAATAAAAGTTTAAAAAGAAAGAAAATTGGTGGCTTGCATGTTGCCAAATCCAATAAATATCTCCCAGTCCTCATTTTCTTAACCTCATGGCATCATTTGACCACTCCTTTATTAAGATATTTTTTCTCCCACAACTTCTGGGATACCATATATTCTAGGTTTTTTCAAGCTAGTCTCTCCTCTCAGTTTCATTTGCTAGTTCTTCCTCATCTATAAATATAGAAGTACTCTAGTGTCCTCTTTTCTTCCCTCCATCTGTTCATTTCATAAATCATTTCATCCTTTCCCCTGCCATCTTTGTGCTAATTGTTCCCAAATTTTTATCTTCAGCCTGAATATCTCCTTTGAACCCAGATTTAGTGTCTTGTGTGTCTTGTTGTTCAGTCTCAAGTCGTGTCCAACTCTTTGCGACCCCATAGGCTGCAGCACAACAGGCTCACTTGTCCTTCACTGTATCTCAGAGTTGGCTCAAATTCATGTCCATTGAGTTGGTGATGCTATCTAACCATCTCATCTACTGTTGCCCCCTTCTCTTTTTGCCTTCAGTCTTTCCAAGCATCAGTGTGTTTCTTGAAAGTATGTTAATACCAATATATTAAATGCTTGTTTAAAATATTTTAAAATTTTAGAATGTAACTTATAGACTATACTCAACAGAATTTATTATATATTGGATTTTTATAAGAGTTCAAGACCTTGAGAGGCTTTACAGTTCTCACTGTCACTAGCAGTTACTAGTGGAGATTTGTATTTAAGTGGAATATGGGTATATTTAAGTGGAACAGAATGCCTGGAAATAAGTTTGCAGTTTTACTGTGAATCTACCCTGAAACAAATACTTACTGTTGCTTTGAGGGAAAAAAGTGCTTATATGCTTTTTTACATGAACGGGTGGTTTTATTTCTAGTTGTGTCTTTTTCTTATTTCATTGTTTCTTTAATGATTGAACAAAGAAATTATATGCTGCTATGCATGAACCAGATGGAGTGGCTGGAGTAAGCGCAATTCGAAAGGCGGAACCATCTCTCAAAGAACAGATCCTTGAACATGAAAGCATCGGCTTACTGAGGGATGCCACTGCTTGTTATGACAGGGCTATTCAGTTAGAACCAGACCAGGTAAGAAAAAAAATGAAAGGCAACATAATAAAAAGAACTATGAACTAGAATCTCTGGAAACCTTAATTTCAGTACTGTCTCTACCAGTGTCACTCTATGTCTGGAAAATATTTAACCGTCTCTGAACTTGAGTTTCCTGATTGATAAAATTAGAGACATGCTAGATGGTCTCAAAGATCCTTTCCAGTACCAAATTTCTATGACCTTACAAATCCCCCAAATGAATGAGATTTATTGTGGAATATACTTAGTTTTAAGCTGTATGTTCAATTACTCTGAAATTAATGTAATTTTGCTTTACTATTAAAAGTGTAAGACTTGCATCAATTTTTAATAATAATAGTGATTCTATAGCCTAAGAAAGTTTTTCAGATTACACATGCCCCATCACCATCTGGGAATCTCTGAAATGGTCCTTAGTATCACTGAGGTACAGTTACTAATGGGGGCACGTCATGTATCTTATGTATACTAGAACAGGAAAGAGGTTTAGAATCATTGGTTTACAATCTTGGCTTAGATTCTCTCTAATCTTATGTATTCCTTTTTTGTCATAATTGGCCTGTTCATTTTCTCAGAAGTTCGGTGTATAGGGCCTTTATTTTTCAAAATCTTGTTCTCAATTTTAAAGAACACTTCATAATCCTATTTAACTTTTCAGTTTCTATAGCCTAAAATCTATGTTAATAATATTGTGACCTTTGAGTTTAATTTTTACATGAGAAATAATGACAGTCTTTAAACGAAGTATTAAGAAATACTGTTACTTTTATATTTGATCTGAACCAAAAATTAGACCTAATCTGGGAAAAATAATAAATTCAATCTGAGATATTTTTTAGGTTTTCTGAATTAAAAAAAAAAAAATTCAGATATGTATAGGACATTGGCAAAGGACTCTGCCATATAACCAAGCAAGTTACTTGTTAAACTAAGAAAGTGAGGAAGGCTCAGTGAAGAAGATAGCATTTTTTAAGGACTAGCAGTTAAAAACTTTTTGGTTCCTAAGATGTATTTGAAGTAACAATTGCTATTTTAAATACTTTAAAATTTCCAGATCATTCACTATCATGGTGTTGTGAAGTCCATGTTAGGTCTTGGTCAGCTGTCTACTGTAATCACTCAGGTGAATGGAGTGCATGCTAACAGGTAATGCTTTTTAAAAGAAGTTTTTTTTTTTTTATTGTTTTGAAATGGGAAATTTTAAATTGACTGGGTTGAAGTAATGTTTACTAAAGTAATGAAATCTTTTTTGTTTTCATGGTGTTAGAGATAAGCACCAAAAAATATTTTGTCCTACTCTCTCTCTCGTAAGTCAGTCTAGCACTTAGCTGCTTATCTTTTGTGCAAAGAATCATCTTTGAAGTAAATTTGCTTTATGAGAGGAACCTGCCTGACTTTGCCTATTATGGGTGAAGTTCATATTCATACTTCCAAAAGTTATCTAAGCTCTGCCTATATAATCAGCACCAGTTATTTTATGTGTTGGAGAGAGGGAAATTTTGTGAATGAATTAAAGAATACCACTCTCAAATCTAGGGATTGTTTTCCCCTAAAGACTAATAAAAATGAAAACAACCTTCCTTTCCTAAAGAAAATAGCTTTCTTATAGCAAACCAAATGATACCCCCCCCAAAAGTGCTTATATGTGGCAAAGATTAAGGCATGCATGTTTCTTTTAATATAAAGAATAATTAGGAAGGATGGTTTTGCTCTTAAAAATGCCTTGTTCTGCCAACTGAAAGCCTTTTTCCATAATATATTTGCCAGACCCCAAATGACTTTTCTGGACAGTGTTCAGTTCAGTTCAGTTCAGTCGCTCAGTTGTGTCCAACTCTTGGCGACCCCATGAACCGCAGCACACCAGGCCTCCCTGTCCATCACCATCTCCCGGAGTTTACCCAAACCCATGTCCATCAACTCGGTGATGCCATCCAACCATCTCATCCTCAGTCGTCCCCTTCTCCTGTCCCCAATCTTTCCCTGCATCAGGGTCTTTTCAAATGAGTCAGCTCTTCGCAACAGGTGGCCAAAGTATTGGGGTTTCAGGTTCAACATCAGTCCTTCCAATGAACACCCAGGACTGATCTCCTTTAGGATGGACTGGTTAGATCTCCTTGCAGTTCAAGGGATGCTCAAGAGTCTTTTCCAACACCACCGTTCAAAAGCATCAATTCTTTGGCGCTCAGCTTTCTTTATAGTCCAACTCTCACATCCATACATGACCACTGGAAAAACCATAGCCTTGACTAGACGGACGTTTCTTGACAAAGTAATGTCTTTGCTTTTTAATATGCTATCTAGGTTGGTCATAACTTTCCTTCCAAGGAGTAAGCGTCTTTTAATTTCATGGTTGCATTCACCATCTGCAGTGATTTTGGAGCCCCAAAAAATAAAGTCAGCCACTGTTTCCATTGTTTCCCCATCTATTTGCCACAAAGTGACGGGACTGGATGCCATGATCTTAGTTTTCTGAATGTGGAGGTTTAAGCCAACTTTTTTATTCTCCTCCTTCACCTTCATCAAGAGGCTCTCTCGTTCTTCTTCACTTTCTGCCATAAGGGTGATGTCATCTGCATATCTGAGGTTATTGATATTTCTCCCAGCAGTCTTGATTCCAGCTTGTGCTTCTTCCAGCCCAGCGTTTCTCATGATGTACTCTGCATATAAGTTAAATAAGCAGGGTGACAATATACAGCCTTGATGTACTCCTTTTTCTATTTGGAATCAGTCTGCTGTTCCATGTCCAGTTCTTACTGTTGCTTCCTGACCAGCATACAGGTTTCTCAAGAGACAGATCAGATGGTCTGGTATTCCCATCTCTTTCAGAAGTTTCCACAGTTTATTGTGATCCACACAGTCAAAGGCTTTGTCATAGTCAATAAAGCAGAAATAGATGTTTTTTTGAAACTCTCTTGCTCTTTCAATGATCCATCGGATGTTGGCAATTTGATCTCTGGTTCCTCTGCCTTTTCTAAAACCAGCTTGAGCATCTGGAATTTCAATGGTTCACATATTGCTAAAGCCTGGCTTGGAGAATTTTGAGCATTACTTTACTAGCGTGTGAGATTAGTGCAACTGTGCGGTAGTTTGAGCATTCTTTGGCATTGCCTTTCTTTGGGATTGGAATGAAAACTGACCTTTTCCAGTCCTGTGGTCACTGCTGAGTTTTCCAAATTTGCTGATATATTGAGTGCAGCACTTTCACAGCATCATCTTGTAGGATTTGAAGTAGCTCAACTGGAATTCCATCACCTCCGTTAGCTTTGTTCTTAGTGATGCTTCCTAAGGCCCACTTGACTTCACATTCCAGGATGTCTGGCTCTAGGTGAGTGTCCGGACAGTGAGATCTGGTCAAAACGGATGGAATCATCTTACTTTACCAAAGAGCACAGGCCACTGTTTTTATTTAGTTCATACAGTACTTCTAAATAAAGGTTCTATAAATTCCAAACTATGATTTTAAAGACCACTGTTCTATGATGTCTGAGAGCAGAGAAACTCAGTCTTAGTTGTATGGTTTCAAAGAATTTATAAAATGATGAAAAAAAAAAGCTTTACAGAGGCAGGGAAAGATTGGATATATGCTTTAGACTTGTTTCTCCAGATTATTTGAGAGACCTGATGAATAAAAGGGTTGCAGGAATTTGGGAAAGTTTGTCATGGCTCAAGCCATCGTGTCTTATTTCCTTATGATGCACACTGCGCGTTCTTCTTTTTGGATCTGGGGTACATAGAGCCTCCTGATCATTGGACTGTGAAAAGGCAAGCTTCAATATTCAACAAAGGATACTATATCACTGGTGCAAGTGGTCATTGAAGGGATGTGTTTTTCTTGGGGAGAATACTTGCATTTAAACAAATTTTTCTCCGAAATTATTGACTGTACTTAACTACACATTCTTTTCTTTTGAATTTTGTATTGGAGATAGCAGATTAACAATGTTATAGCAGATTAACAATTAACAATGAAACAATAGTTTCAGGTAGACAGCACAGCCATGCTTATTATACCTGTATCCATTCTCCCCAAACTCCCTTCCCATCCAGTCTTCCATATAACACTGAGCTGTGTTCCCTGTATTGTACAGTAAGTCCTTGGTTGGTTATCCATTTTAAATACAGCAGTACACAGTCATCTTTTTAATGCATTTATGGAAGTAAATTATCACAGCCTGATCCTCATGGCCATTTGGTACAATGCTTCTTGGTACAGTGCTTGGTGTGACCCTCTGGATTAAGGTCATGGCATCTAGTTCCATCACTTCATGGCAGATGAAAGGGGAAAAAGTGGAAGTATTAACAATTTTATTTTCATGGGCTCCAGAATCACTGCAGATGGTGACTGCGGCCATGGAATTAAAAGACACTTGCTTCTTGAAATTAAAGCTATGACAAACCTAGACAGCATATTAAAAAGCAGAGACATCACTTTGCTGACAAAGGCCCATATAGTCAAAGCTCTTCCAGTAGTCATGTACAAATGTAAGACTTGAACCATAAAGAAGACTGAGTGCTGAAGAATTGATGTTTTCAGATTGTGGTGCTGGAGAAGACACTTGAAAGTCCCTTGCACTTCAAGGAGATCAAACCCCTCAATCCTAAAGGAAATCAGTCCTGAATATTCATTGGAAGGACTGATGCTGAAGCTGAAGCTCCAATACTTTGGTGATCCAATGCGAAGAGCTGACTTGCTGGAAAAGACCCTGATGCTGAGAAGGATTGAAAGCAGGAGGAGAAGGGGATGACAGAGGACGAGATGGTTGGGTGGCAATACCAACTCAATGTACTTGAGTTTGAGCAAACTCTGGGAGATGGTAGAGGACAGAGGAGCCTAGTGTGCTACAGTCCATGGGGTTGCAAAGAGTTGGACATGGCTTAGTGACTCAACAAAAACAACAGTCCCCTCTGGAAAGCAACTCTTGCTAATTCTACTCAGATTTAGATCCTAAAATTTTTGATACATTAGCATGTTGTAATAAACTTGTGAAGTTATTCAAAGTTGGATTTTTGAAAGTTATATTTCTGTTATATTTCTTTTAGCTTTGTTCTAAATCATTTTTGGTGGTATTCAGAAATTAGAAAATATTCAGTGTTTATGCTACTACCTTATATTTTTTTTAAATAATTAATTGATTTGTTTGTTATGTTTTCTTTATGTATTCTTACCACAGAAAGAACAAAGAGGGCTTTTAAGGGCATTGATCCCAGCCTGTCTGAATCTGTTACCTTATTTATAATATGGGGATATGTGTACATTTTGGTATTATTAACTAATTAAATAGAAAAATGTGCCTGGCCTAAGGTGTAACATACAGCAGGTATTCACATAATATGATTTAATAAAGAAGAAACATGGGGAAATTGTAGCTTCTTCTTTCTATATAGTCATGATCTAAATATCACTAGCCATCTTAGTGTCACATAAGTAGGATGCTTAGAAAAAATAGTAACCTATATCATACTGCTTTTACAAACCCCAATTTTAAAGTAACTGAAAATAATTTAAGAATAGATAAGTATTTTAGGTAGCTAATTTTATATCTTTTTTTATACTATTTACACATAATGTGTAACTTGGTTACCCTTATTATTGAGTGCCCTGCGTTCCCTAATGCTCAATCCACACCACCAGTTTCTATGTTTTTGTCTTAAATTTAGTTCAAAATCCCAGGTTATTAGAATTACTTACCTGTGATACATATATGTTCAGTTGGCTCTTTTTCCTCCCTACTCTTTGTTAAAGTTAAGCCTGCAGCTAATCTTACAACTCTTCTTTGTAATTATCCAGGCATTAATTCTGATTTAATATATGGCAAATTTGTCAAAAATGACATTTTTAAATGGCTCTATCAGAAGTAATTATTGAAAATAATTGAATTATTGAAATTGTAATTCAATTTCAATTATAATTTTTATTGAAAATTTCAATTGTAATTGCTGTAAAATACAATTTCAGTTGTAATTATTGAAAAAATATTTTGGGGGACTGGAAAGATTAAAATTGGGATTGTTGCAGATAGAAATTAATTATTTTGTACTTAAGTACAAAATACAATAAATAGATTATCTAAACCAATGAAAATCTGTAAATGCCTCCTTAAATTTAAATAAATGTTTAATTGATACGAATTTCTTTTAATAGGTCTGAATGGACAGATGAATTAAACACATACAGAGTGGAAGCAGCTTGGAAATTGTCACAGTGGGATTTAGTAGAAAACTATTTGGCAGCAGGTACAATTAATTACTTTTTAAAAAATAATCAGTTTTAAGATGACATAAATATTCAGACCTAAGTAGCTAAGCAACATTCGTAATTAATCTGTCAGCTTTTCTTATGTTTGCCTTGTTTAGTTCAAAATGGAATGAAAGCATCTGTTCCAAATTTCTGTTGACTATTTTACCAAATGAAATAAATCTTGTTCTGGGACCAGCTATCATGGCATTCCTTGACTCTTTGTCAATTGTTTTTCAGATGGGAAATCTACAACATGGAGTGTCAGACTGGGACAGCTATTATTATCAGCTAAGAAAAGAGATATCACAGCTTTTTATGACACATTGAAACTAGTGAGAGCAGAGCAAATTGTGCCGCTTTCAGCTGCAAGCTTTGAAAGAGGCTCTTATCAACGTGGATATGAATATATTGTGAGGTATTTTGAGGTTTCCGTTTTTATATTCCTGGTTTGTAGGTGTCATATGACTGGCTTGGAATTTTGTGCTTACTAAATAAATGATAGTATGTTTGGTGTCATGCATAACTACACAAAATGGCTCTTGCATTTTTTTAACTTCACAATCACTCTATGTATAGTTTTTTAAAAAATTATATCCTTTTAATTAGAAAGGCAATTATGAGACTGCTAAAAAATTGTAAAAATACCTTACATTTATCCTGATATAGTGTCATAGTTTCTTTTCTTTATAGCCTAAATAACTAGACACCTACTCTGCCTGGCACATTGGTGTCAATACTTTTGGTTCCTTTTCCTTTTTCTCATTTAGAAATGCATTTGACACTTCCCACCTCAAATTTCCCCCCTCAAATGTAGACATTACGTTACTCACAAGGAATATTAACTTTTAGAGGTAAAGAAGTCAATGATGGAAAACATTTTAGGTCTGTTAATTTACCTGAAGAAAGTGATAAAACATGTTATAGCTGAACTGTAGGAAATTGAAAAATAAGCAGTTTTTTTTTTTTAGTTCCAAAAAATTTATTAAATTTTGTATCAGCCCCTTTGATAACAGCTTAATGAAACCAGAGATTGGACCATTGAGATTAACTTAGTTCTGTAGCTACTCAACTGCATGCTTGAATGCTGTCATAGAAATGGGAAGATAAATGTATCACAAATGTTTCCATCAGCCTTAGGAAAAAGAACAATTAAAATTGTGTTCATTTCACAATTTTTTACTGGCATCTACCATACCAGGTCCTCTTACATTAGCACCAGCAATATATACAAATATTTATGTTGAGGTTTCCCAGGTGACTCAGTGGTGAAGAATCCTTTTGCCAAGCAGGAGATGCAGGTTCAATCCCTGGGTCAGGAAGATCCCCTAGAGAGGAAAATGGTAACCCGCTCCAGTATTCTTGCCTGGGAAATCCCATGGACAGAGGAGCCTTGTGGGCTACAGTCCATGGGGTCTCAAAGAGTCGAATACGACTTAGCAACTAAACATCATCTTCTTTATATTTATACATTTGAATTTTATGCATTCAAATGGCTTTCATACATTTGAATTTAGTTTTATATACCCTTCCCCAGTTTAATTAAGGTAATCTGAGAATCATAGCATAGCACTAAATATTCAAATCGACATAAATTGGTGTTTATACTCAATTTGAAATGTTATAAATGTTAGTGTTTATATATCAAGAATATATATTGGTTAAACTTCTTCCAAAGAAAACTGCACATTCCATAGTCTGCATGGTTAAAGTACATGCTTTATGTGTCAGATTAATGTAACTAAATATATGACAACTTATTAATATAGGCTCTGTCTGTCTTCAGATTGCACATGTTGTGTGAGTTGGAGCATAGCATCAAACCACTCTTTCACCAGTCTCCAGGTGACAGCATTCAAGAAGATTCACTCAATTGGGTAGCACGACTGGAAATGACCCAGAATTCCTACAGAGCGAAAGAGCCCATTCTGGCTCTCCGGAGAGCTTTATTAAGCCTCAACAAAAGGTTTTACACACTTTTTTTTTAATGTCAGTTATTGTGTATTTAGTATTATATTTTCATATTATTTGGAGTATTTGTCTTTCCTAATTTGTCTCTGAATCTGTTTTTTTCTATCGTCAATTGCCAAGACTGCACTATATAGTTGAAATGAACCTAGAACTTAAAAATTACTTTTATGTGCTATATATCATACTTTTTGAATATTAAAAACACTTGAGGGAGGCACAGGTATAAGTCAGTAGTAAAATCTTCATAGCCTTATAATCGATAACAATGGAGAACTCTAAGAAAATTAAAATTAGTCTTTTAACAAATTAATCTTCTTGATTCCTTTGAAAGATATACTGAGAGGGTTCCATATTGGGAAGAGACAGTACAATCAAATTATTGAATATACTTAAAAATTCTCTTTCCCTCTGTTTTGTCATGTTTCTTTAGACCAGATTACAGTGAAATGGTTGGAGAATGCTGGCTACAGAGTGCCAGAGTAGCTCGAAAGGCTGGTCACCACCAGACAGCCTATAATGCTCTCCTTAATGCTGGAGATTCACGACTCGCTGAACTATATGTGGAAAGAGCAAAGTGGCTATGGTCCAAGGTAATGGCCAAGGGAACATCATCATATATATCTTCTGTTGTAGACTGGGTACTTCCTACAAAGTCCTAACAGAGATGATCCCTAATCTAAATTCAGAACCTTCCTTTTCTGACACCTTTCTGCATCATTTATCTACCATCATTTGGAAGAAACTTCCTTTTGTACTGAAGTCCCCAAATATTTTCCCATTTCAAGACTGAAAATGCAGTTCTTTCAGTTTTCATCTTGTCTTTCATTTTTTTCTTGAAGGGAATAATCAATTTTTACTTTGACTTTACCTTCTATATGTTTACATGAGCACATGTAATAGGTACTTAAAAAATATTTAAGTGAGCATAACCCTGTCCTTACTTACATTCTTGGCAGATAATTAGTTTTGTGTAGACTTGCCAGTGTTGCTGTGAAAATTCACTTTTAATATAGCCTGTCAGGAAGGGCTTAGCTTCAGAACAAAAGTTCTCAGCAATCCTCAGATTAAAGCTACGGTTATAGGAAGGGGACTTTTTAAATATCTAAATTCCTTGAAAAACTTGTGCCCCAGATTTAAATGGCTCTTCCTTACATCTCTTCATGCTTGCCACCAGTCTAGAATTAATAGAGGCATAGCTTGTTCTGAAATTGACAGTTAGTAACTGTAGTTTGTGCCATCTGTAAATGCTCCAAGTGTTATGGTGACTAAGAAAGGACAGGGGAGGAAGCATTTCCTAGGTGGGAAGTGAAAATAATAATTCAGCCTGCATTAGTCAGTATCTGGTCATTTTCAGAGCTAGTGATGACCCATGTGTATACTACAGTACCTTAAACTCAGTATGCTCAAAATGCAATTCATTATGTAAAATTCAATGTAAAATTCTTTCCCCTCCCATATTCCCAATTCTTTTAAGTAGAGCTCTAGCACATCCTCTTATCTATGACAGAAATCTGGCCCTTCCTCTCCCTCACTTTCTACATCTAATTGAAGACTAAATGTATCTTAAAAATACCTTTTGAATCCTTTCTCTCTTACTTTATCTTTACTATTTTCCTTCATGCTCTTAGCATGTACAGCCTCTGACAATATTAACAGTCTTTTGTGTTTTTTTTTCTTGAGGTCTCACCACTTCTTGGTGTTCATTACTACAATCTATCCTCTTTCTAAAGTGCACACTGACTCATACTGCTCCCCCATTAAAATCCTTCAAAGTATTCTTTGCAGCTTTAGGGTTAAGTCAGAACTCTAGAAAGTACACAAGGTTCTTTCTCATTGAGTCCAGACTTCCTCTTTGGCTTCATTTGTCACTATCTCACAAACCTTTTATCTTCAGCTAAAACCAGACTACTTGCCTTCTCCCAATTAAAATCATTTACCAAGAAAGTCCTTCACTGAATTCTTTGCCAGGAAAATTACTGTTCATTCTTTAAGACCCAATTCAGGTTTTCCTCATTTGATTATCCTGCCTGACCACAGCTCAACTCTATTTTCTTATATTTTTAGGTAGATTTAGCAGACACTTCTCTTTCTTCCATAATACCCATGTATATTCTTCTGTTAATTGCACTTGGCACATTGTGTTGTTGTTTTATAGTTTATTTCCTCACTTGACAATGAACTTTTTTAAGCCAGAGATTTTGACATATTTATGTTTATCTCTAACCATCTACTTATATCTTTAGTGCCCTATACTTTGATTGTAAAAAAAAAACCAAACAATTGAATAAATGAATATAGAAGTTCTACATGAAATGAAGCAATAATTTCTTTTTAGGATTTTACTTTCATAGAAGGAAAATGCAAGATGAACATGAAATTACAAACAGATTTATACATACAATACCTAAGGAACTGTAAATTCTAACAATATTATTTACTTTTCAGAAAATGAAAATTTGTTCTTAAGTTAAAAATCTTTTGTTGCCTTTTTTCTTTCAGGGTGATGTTCACCAGGCACTAATTGTTCTTCAAAAGGGTGTTGAGTTATGTTTTCCTGAAAATAAAACCCCACCTGAGGGTAAGAACATGTTAATCCATGGTCGAGCTATGCTACTAGTGGGCCGTTTTATGGAAGAAACAGCTAACTTTGAAAGCAATGCAGTTATGAAAAAATATAAGGTAAGTGTATGTATAATGCAATTTCTCACTTTTTTGTTGTTTTTGAAAATAGAAAAGTTATTTTAAATTCCATATGGAAGGACATGTAGAAAAATAGCCAGGAAGCTTTTTTGACCTTTTAGTGAGTAGGTAATGGAAGTATATAGTTGGATGAATTATAAAATAAATATACTCATGAAACCACCACTCATGTCAAAAAGTAGAGTGTTAGCACTCCACAACTCACCCTTTCACCCTCCTCCCCAAAGTTAACCATATCCTAGCCTGAAAATTTTTGAACACAGTGAATACCTTCCTTACTAGAAAGTAAGCCTTACATAGATGGTGTTACAAAAGGGATACTTCTTAGTAACCCATGGGTCAAAGAAAAAACTGCAATAGAAATTTAAAAATACTTTGAACTGAATGATAATAAAAATAAGACATAGCAAAACTTGGATTCAGCTAAAGCCATTCTTAAAGAGAATTTGAAATTTTATTTACATATGTTAGAAGAAAATAAAAGCTCAAAATTAATGAGCTAAGAATCAATTTCAAGGAGTTAGAAAAGGAACAGAAAAAAAAAACCCTAAAAACTTAGAATATAAAAGATAAAGAATAATAAAATAAGACAGATGGCTAGAATTGTGAGCTAGACTACCTGAGAAAAAGGAGTTAGATGAAAAGTTCTAGATTCTTTGACTAAATACCAATATACATACATATAACTAAAACTCTGTGTAAAGTCCAGATGGAAACAGTTGCTAAGGAAGGAACAATCATGAGGGAACTATAAGAAAAACAATTTTCAGAAGGCAAGTAGCCCATTGATATAAATCAACAGTGTCAGTCTTTTGGGACACAGAGCAGGGTAGAAAACAATTAAGTGTGACAACTATAGTTTGGAAGGGCAAACAACTGAGAATAACCAGCATGTGTTTTAAGACTTATTATAAAGGTATAGTATTCCAAGTGATGTCGTGTCACATAAGGTTAGATAACTAGTAGGACAGTAGAGAGAACTCAGAAATATATTCTTTTTTTTTTAATCTATTTTTTACTTTACAATATTGTATTAGTCTTGCAATACATTGACATGAATCTGCTATGGGTGTACATGTGTTCCCCTTCCAGAACCCCCCTCCCATCTCCCTCCCCATCCCATCCCTCTGGGTCATCCCAGTGCACCAGCCCCGAGCACCCGGTATCATGCATTGAACCTAGACTGGTGATTCGTTTCACATATGATAACTTATGTGCTTCAATGCCATTCTCCCATATCATCCCACCCTCGCCCTCTCCCGTAGAGTCCAAAATACAGTTCTATACATCTGTGTCTCTTTTGCTGTCTTGCATACAGGGTTATCTTTACCGATTTACTGAATTCCATATATATGCATTAGTATACTGTATTGGTGTTTTTCTTTCTGGCTTACTTCACTCTGTATAATGGGCTCCAGTTTCATCCACCTCATTAGAACTGATTCGAATGTATTCTTTTTAATGGCTGAGTAATATTCCATTGTGTATATGTACCACAGCTTCCTTATCCATTCGTCTGCTGATGGACATCTAGGTTGCTTCCATGTCCTGGCTATTATAAACAGTGCTGTGATGAACATTGGGATACACATGTCTCTTTCTTTCTTTTTTTTTTTTTTCAATTCTGGTTTCCTCAGTGTGTATGCCCAGCAGTGGGATTGCTGGGTCATATGGCAGTTCTATTTCCAGTTTTTTGAGGAATCTCCACACTGTTCTCCATAGTGGCTGTACTAGTTTGCATTCCCACCAACAGTGTAATAGTGTTCCCTTTTCTCCACACCCTCTCCAGCTTTATTGCTTGTAGACTTTTGGATAGCAGCCATTCTGATGATATTAGAGAATTGAGAGAAATACTCTTTTCAATAAATGATGTTGTGTCATTTGGATATCTTATGAGGGAGAAATTAAACTTTATGTCTTCTTTATAACATAAACTTCAAGGAGATTATAGATCTAAATGTGAAAGGCAAAATAATAAATTTCCCAAAATAGAATATAGGAGAGTATCTTCATACCTAGATGTAGCTCAGGACGTCTTAAACAGACCAAAAGCAACAACCATAAAAGGAAACAATTAATAAATTTGACTAAATTAAAATTATTAATTTCTGTTTATGGAAAGGTACCATTAAGAAAGTAAATTCAAGAGGGAGGGGAGGTGGGTGGAGGGGGAATAGATGAAGGGAATTAAGAGGTACAAACCTTCAATTATAATAAATAGGTCATAGAGATATACAGCGTAAGGAATATGGTCAATAATATTGTAATAATTTTGTATGGGGACAGATGGTTACTAGACTTATAGTGACCATTTCATAGTGTATGCAAATGTCAAATCACTGTGTAGTACACCTGAAACTAACATAATATTATACATCAACTGTATTTCAATTTAAAATAAATATATATTTATTAATAATTATGAATACTTTTATTTATTTGTTTTGGCCATGCTGGGTCTTCATTGCTGTGTGGGCTTTTCTCTAGGTACGGCAAGCAGGGGCTACTCTCTAGTGGCAGTGTGCAGGCTTCTCATTGCGGTGGCTTCTCTTGTTGCAGAGCACAGACTCTAGGGCACATAGGCTTCAGTAATTGTGACATGTGGGCTCAGTAGTTGCAGCTCTTGGGCTCTAGAGCACAGGCTCAGTAACTGTGGCCCATGGGCTTAGTTGCTCCACGACATGTGGGATCTTCCCAAATCAGAGATCAAACCAGTATCTCTTGGCAGGCTGATTCTTAACCACTGAACCACCAGGAAAGCCACAAATATAAATATTTTTTAAAGAATGTAAAGACAAGCTATAGATTAGAAGATATTTTCCAATATATAAATGACAAGAGACTCATCCAGAATATAATAAGAACTCTTAAAAGGCAATAAAAATACAGATAGCTCAATTTTAATATTGAATAGAAAACTTCATGAAAGTAAATATACAAATGACCCCTCCAAAAAAAAAAAAATGTTCACTGAATACATAAGAATAGATGTAAATTTTAAAAGTGTTATGATGAAACTAATAAAATATTGTAAATCAACTGTAGTTCAGTTTTAAAAGTATTATGCTGCTGCTGCTGCTGCTGCTGCTAAGTCACTTCAGGCGTGTCCGACTCTGTGCGACCCCATAGCCGTCAGCCCACCAGGCTCCCACGTCCCTGGGATTCTCCAGGCAAGAACACTGGAGTGGGTTGCCATTTCCTTCTCCAATGCATGAAAGTGAAAAGTGAAAGTGAAGTCGCTCAGTCGTGTCTGACTCTTTGCGACCCCATGGACTGCAGCCTACCAGGCTCCTCCGTCCATGGGATTTTCCAGGCAAGAGTATTGGAGTGGGTTGCCATTGCCTTCTCCAAAAAGTATTATGACCTAACACTGTATACCTACAAGAATGGTTAAAATTTAAAAGATTGATATTCTAAAATGTTAGAAAGACTATGGAGCATTTAGATGCTCATACAGTGCTGCTGGAAGTATAGATTGTTACAGTCATTTTGGAAAACAGTTTGATGTTTTCTCCTAAAGGTGATAATACTATGACAGCCACTTTACCAATGCTCAACATGTCTCCATATGACATATACAAAAAACAAAAATGTTTGTACCAACATTATTTGTAGATTTTAAACTGGAAGTAAAAATGTCATTCAGTTATAGAATGGATAAACAAATTATAACATACTCCTTTAATGGAATACTGTATGTATAGCAATTGTTGTTGTTCAGTTACTCAGTTGTGCATTTCGGGAGACCTGGGTTTGATCCCTGGTTTGGGAAGATCCCCTGGAGAAGGGAATGGCAACCCCCTCCAGTATTCTTGCCTGGAAAATTCCTTAGACAGAGGAGCCTGGCAGGCTACAGTCCCTGGTGTTGCAAGGAGTCAGACGCGACTGAGTGACTAACACTTCCACACTTTTCATGACTAGATGGTAAAAGCACACTGGGATCCTCATCCCTGTGGCCAGTTTTAGGCACATGAATCCAGCGTCTCTGTTCCGTACATCTAGTCCTGTCATTCTCTCCTCTGTCCATAAGCAGGTTTGTATCTGGAAGGTTTTAGGATTAAATTCAGAGAAAACTTAAGATCTCATTTGAAGGTCCCTGGCCTATACCATGTTCTTGAATTAAGAGCAGAGCTTTTTTTTAAAAAATTTTTTACTCAGTTATTGTATGTATTTTTCATCACATTTTAAATAATATCATTGGAAAATTAATAAACCACACAAATATACAAATATAAAGAAAAGGGAAAGGAAATGACAAAGGCAACTCAGAAGGAGTAGCCAGAAAGGTAGGAGAAAACTTGGAAGGTTGTGGCCTCATAAAAGCAAAAGGAAGAAAGGGATTCAAAGGAGAAATGGCATGGACAACAGCAGGATGCTGAAGAGAGCTCACATGAGGTCAGAATCAGAAAGTATCTGTTTAAGTTGCTGCTTTAGTGAAGTGGTGTCGACTGAAGGTGGAAAGAAACAGTTTGAGGAATCTTTTTAGAAGCCTGGTTGTGAAGTAGTTGAGAAGAGGGGAGCAATAACTTATGAGAGATCTTAGAGAAA
The DNA here is from genome assembly GCF_054371585.1 of Giraffa tippelskirchi. Classification (NCBI taxonomy): domain Eukaryota; kingdom Metazoa; phylum Chordata; class Mammalia; order Artiodactyla; family Giraffidae; genus Giraffa; species Giraffa tippelskirchi. Next base: position 91,861,896 of record NC_137276.1, read on the forward strand.
AATAAGATATGTGGTTTTTTTAACCATATCTGTTTGCTATTAAAGTCCTGTCCTCTTCAGAGATTTGATATTACTTCTTTCTCTGAGGTTTATTTTAAAACAATAAAAATAAACGTACGCACACATATATGAAATGCTTTAATCCATCTGAAAATTGTTTTGAGGTATTATGTATAATGGCAGTGAAGTGGAGTTATTTTTCCCCCTACATAGCTAATTATCATGACATGTTGGTCAGCGGGCAACCCATCAGAACATCAGCCATCCTGAGAAAAGCTTTGTAAGAAAGTAGCTCTTATTTTAGAGAAGGCAATGGCAACCTACTCCAGTACTCATGCCTGGAAAATCCCAGGGACATCAGAGCCTAATGGGCTGCCGTCTATGGGTTCTCACAGAGTCGGACACGATTGAAGCGACGTAGCAGCAGCAGCTCTTATTTACACCAAAGTGTCAGTCTGCCTTTGACTTCACGCTGACTAGATGTGGGTCTCATAGTTTTGATCCCTAATTATCTATTCATGCTTTACTTATCAGCATAATGGAGGATTTTCTTAAGTGAGTATTGTGTGTTCTCTTCTACAGGATGTAACCTTGTTTCTGCCAGAGTGGGAGGATGGACATTTCTACCTTGCCAAGTACTATGACAAATTGATGCCCATGGTCACAGATAACAAAATGGAAAAGCAGGGTGATCTCATTCGATATATACTTCTTCACTTCGGAAGGTGAGAGTAAGAACTGCATGTTTGCTGACTGAACAGATCAGGATGGTTGTTGATACTGAACTGTTATCACAGATCTTTGCATAAGTAGGATGTTTTCTGCTTTACCACTGGTTCAGACTATCACTTTAGATGAGATGTAAGTTTTTTCTTTATACAATTTTTCCCTTCTCTTTAAATAATAACTGTTTTAATGGAGTAAGTAATATATTCATGTGTTTTTAAAGTTCAATAGTGCCAAGAACATACAATGAAAATTATGTCCTTCCCACTCTGGACCGACATCCTCTGAGTCCCCTTCCCTAGAATTTTAGAAGACCCTAAATCTAATGTATTTAATGATTGTATTTAATTGCCAGTGAAATGTTTCCTTCCAGACCATTCTGCTAAGAAGTAGTATATATAAAAGTGGTTCTTACATTGTGCATGGTAAGTCATGTGAGTCATGTTTGACTCTTTGCAACCCTATAGACTGTAGCCTGCCAGTCTCCCCTGTCCATGGGATTCTCTGCTAGAATACTGGAGTGGGTTGACATGCCCTCCTCCAGGGGATCTTGCCGACTCAGGAATAGAACCCACATCTCTTATGTCTCCTGAATTGGCAGGCAGGTTCTTTACCACCAGCTCCACTTGGGAAGCCCGGTTCTGACATTAGACTTGTAGAAAGAGCTTATCTCCTAAACTAGATAACAGGTGAAATGTAACTTAATTTCATATATTAGTGTATTATAGTCATATAGTGTATTATCTCATGCCTACAGTTTATATTGTTATAAATTGTTAATTCCTGAGAAGTAATAATAACATTCTACTCATTCTTCTTATCATACTCATGTACCATTGCTTTACCTTGAAAAGTAACTTACTTCAGAGCAATAAATCTATATAAAGTTACCTATTATTTGGTATTTTGGCTTCTCAATTCAGTATTTTTAGGAATTAAAGTAGTATTTGTTTAGTCATTGTCAATGTTAAGATTGTAAGATTTGGCAAAGCCTTTCTTCCCAAAATGGAATTCAGGGGGGTTTTGCTGTTGCTGTTTGTTTTTTTGTTTGTTTGTTTTTTGGCCCTACTGCATGGCTTGTGGGATCTCAGTTCCACAACCAGGGATTAAACAAGGGCCACAGCAGTGAAAGCCTGGAATCCTAACCGCTAAGCCTACCAGGGAACTCCTTGGAATTCAAGTTTTATAAAATCCAAACCTAATTTAATTTATCATTGATTACTAATAGCTTGTTATTGAGGAAGAATTTCTGGTATATTGGCATTTTGAAATGGAAGCATAAGCAGAACATAGTTATTAAATGCATTTTTCTTTTCTAAAATGAGTAATGCCTTTCATTTGCTCTTTAGTTTTGACATATATCATGTGATTGGTATACAGAATTTATTTAATACATTTCTTCTAAAACAATGAGTTATTTAGAGTCCTTGACTGCTTAGAACTGTTAGGTAATGTGAGATTTTTAAAAGTACAGTTTAAAAAAGCAGGGCTAAAAAAATGTAAGACTATTTTAGAACATATTTTATCCATAGTAGTTAAAATAAAACATTTGCGTGTTTAAAGGTGTAAATAAACTCAGCTATTGATGCTTATCCCCTGAGTGACTGAATTACTGTGTTATTACTAATATCATTAGTGCTTTCCCTCAAGGAGCTACAGTCCAATTGGATAAAGAAACCTTAGCACACAAAATGTTTAACTAACAGTACATAGTAGAATGTGATCAAATATCAAAATAAATGGTATAGATATTAGAAATATCTTCTTGATATTAGCAAGATACCAAAAATGAGCCAAACAAGTCCAGGAGTCATGGATTTGGGGCAAATCTGAAGTCAAAAACTGAAGCCTCTGGCTTCATGATATCAAAAATAATACAGCTCTTTGCACTGAATTGCTGCGGAAGTTTGTTAGGCCTCATGAAGAAGGTAGGATTTTAAGAAGTAATTAAACTAAAAAGCAGAGACATTACTTTGCCAACAAAGGTCTGTCTAGTCAAAGCTATGGTTTTTCCAGTAGTCATGTATGGATGTGAGAGTTGGACTGTAAAAAAAGCTGAGCACTAAAGAATTGATGCTTTTTAACTGTGGTATTGGAGAAGACTCTTGAGAGTCCCTTGAACTGCAAGGAGATCCAACCAGTCCATCCTAAAGGAAATCAGTCCTGAATATTCATTGGAAGGACTGGTGCTGAAGCTCAAACTCCAATACTTTGGCCACCTGAGGCAAAGAACTGACTCATTTGAAAAGACCCTGATGCTGGGAAAGATTGAAGGCAAGCAGAGAAGGGGACAACAGAGGATGAGATGGTTGGATGGCATCATTGACTCAATGGACATGAGTTTGAGTAAACTCCGGGAGTTGGCGATGGACAGGGAGGCCTGGCATGCTGCAGTCCGTGGGGTCACAAAGAGTTGGACACAACTGAGCAACTGAACTGAACTGAACTGAAACTCAAGGAAGAGAGGACATTACAGGCGTATCACATTTTATTGAGCATCTGTGTTTTTTTACAAACTGAAGTTTTGTGGCAACCTTGCATCAAGCAAGTTTATCAATGCCATTTTTCCGACATCATTTACTCACTTCGTGTTTCTCATTTTGGTAATTGGTACTCACATTTTGGTAATCCTTGCAATATTTCAAACTTTTTCATTATTATTGTTTTGTTAATGGTGATCTGTGATCAGTAATCTTTGATGTTGACTATTATAATCGTTTTGGGGCACTGCAGACTGTGTCTGTACAGGACACTTATTCCATAAATGTGTGTGTTCTGACTGCTCCGCTAACTGGCCCACCATCTCTTTCCCTCTCTTTGGGCCTCCCTATTCCCTAAGACAACAATATTGAAATTAAGCCTGTTAAGAGGCCTTTAGGCGTTCAAGCGAAAGGAAGGTCACATGTCTCTCACCTTAAATCAGAAAAAGAGATGATTAAGCTTAGTGAGGAAGCCATGTCAAAAGCTGAGATAAGCCAAAAGCTAGACCTCTTGTGCCAAAGAATTAGCCAAGTTTTGTGAATGCAAAGAAAAAGTTCTTGAAGGAAATTTAAACTGCTACTCCAGTGAACACATAAATAATAAGGAAGTGAAGCCACTTTATTGCTGATATGGAGAAGATTTTAGTAGTCTACTGAGGTCAAACCAGGCACCATATTACCAAAGCCTAATCTGGAGCAAGGCCCTAACTCTCTTTGATTCTAGGAAAGCTGAAGGAGGTGAGAAAGCTGTGGAAGGAAAGTTTGAAGTTAGCAGACATTGGTTCACGAAGTTTAGGGAAAGAAACCATTTCCATAACAGAAAAGTGAAAAGTGAAGCAACAAGTGCTGATGTGGAAGCTGCAGCAAGTTATCCAGAAGATCTAGCTAAGATCATTAATGAAGGTGGCTACACTAAATAACAGATTTTTGACAAAACAGCCTCATATTGGAAGAAGTTGCCATCTGGAACTTTAATAGCTAGAGAGAAGTTAATCCCTGGCTTCAAAGGACAGGCTGACTCTCTTATTAGGGGCTAATGCAGCTGATGACTTTTACTTTGAAGCCAGTGCTCACTTACTACTATGAAAATCCTTGGGCCCTAAGATTTATACTAAGTCTGTTCTGCCTATGCTCTATAAATGGAGCCACAAAGCCTGGATGTTACCACATGTTTACAACTTGTCTTACTACATATTTTAAGCCCACAGTCAAGTCTTACTACACAAAAACAAAGAGTCCTTTCAAAATGTGAGTGCTCATTGACAATGCACCTGGTCACCCAAGAGCTCTAATAGAGATGTTTCTTGAGACTAATGTTGTTTTCATGCCTGCTACTACAACATCCTTTTTTCAGGCCATGAATCAAGGCATAATCTCAGCTTTCAAGCTTTATTGTTTAAGAAATACATTTTGTGATTGGGGTGATGTCAGCAATATGGCACAGTGAAAAGCTACCTTTGCATCCATCTACAATGAGTAAAATGCTCACAGTACACCAGAGATACTTCTGCTGAACACATCAAGATACTGGAGAATTCACATATCAGTACATTTAAAGGTGGGTGGACTAGAACACAGAGATGAGATGAAAGCAAGGGAACAGCAGAGGTGATGCCTGCAAACCCAGCTCTCCAACCACAGCAACTGAGTCTGCAGCCCCAGAGAACGTTATAGAAGCAGGGAAGGACATACACATTCCAGCCTCCTGGCCTCATAAGTTTCTGTGGCCAGGATAACTGGGAAGCAGTTGCAGTGGGGCCTGAGATCCTGTGTCTCCAACTGCTGAGGCACCTACGACTGCAGGTCCACTATGGCAGAGCCCACAAACACTACAACAACAGACACAAGAGGGATGCCCACACAACCTTGGCTCCCCTTCCAACTTTCCTCATTACCCTCCCCCTGTGGCAGTGGAGCCTGCAGTTCATGGGATTCCAGGCAATATGGCAGAATCTATCATCCAGGTGCCCAGGCAGCAACACCAGTAACAGTGGCAGGAGGAAGGGACCAGTGGCTCCAGAGGCACAGGAAGCAATAAATGGGGCAAGGAGTCACACCTCTAACGGAGGAGCTGGAAGGCAGAAAGGGCAAAATCACAAAGAACCAGGGGCACCGCAGGTAAAAGAAACCAGAAACCTATGCTATATGCCACCTTCTGGAAACAAATGAAAGGCCTGTAATCTCTAGCCTGTCCCTGCTTCTAATATGCTGGCAGAGGAGCAACTCATCTAGCACCATGAAAAACTACAGTAACAAGGAACCAGTCATTTTCCAGAAACCAAACTTAAAGTCATAGAACAGTGCAATCTGAAACAGAATTCAATAGAGCTGTGATGAAGAAACTCAGTGAGCAAAACTTAGGAAGGCAATTAGTTCAGTGGGTCAGGAATAAAAATTAATGAACAGAGGGAGTACTTACCTAAGAGACTGAAACTCTATAAAGGAACCACACAAATTCTGGAGTTCAATGCAATGAACAAGATGAAGAATGCATTTAAAAGCACTGGAAATATTGTAGGCAAATTATAGAATTAGCCAGCTTGAAGATAGAAATCTAGAAATGGTACAAGTCGGACAGGAAATATTTTAAAAATGAGGAAATTCTATACGAGCTATCCACTTCTTTTAGGAAGGGCAACATTAGGTAGTGAATATCCTAGAAAAGAAGACAGAGAAGAGAGCAAAGAGTTTATTTAAATAAATAATAGCTGAGAACTTCCCAAACCGGGAGAAGAAATTGAATATGCAAGTCCATAAAGCCAAGAGAACACCTAATTATCTTTTTCTAGACAGATTATACTAATATTGTCAAAAGTCAGTGACAAAGAATTTTAAAGGCAGCTAAGGAAAAAAGGGATGGTAACCCACAAAATTACCTCTTTGGGTATCAGATTTCTTAGCAGAAACTCTAGAGACCAGGAGGAAGTAGAGTGACATTCCCAAAATACTGAAAGATAAAAATTGTCACTCAGGAATACTCTATCCAGCAAAATTATTATTCAGATATGAAGGAGAAATAGACTTTCCCATACAAATGAAAGCTGAGAGTTCATCAGCATTAGACCTGCCTCATAAGAAAAGTTGAAGGGATCTTTTCTAACAGAAACAAAACCCAAGAAAGTACACAAAACTTTCAGTAAGGTGATAAATAGAATCAAAAATTACAAACCTTTATCACAATAGGGGTTTTTTTCTTTTTTTTTTAATTTATTTTAATTGGAGGCTAATTACTTTACAATATTGTGGTGGTTTTTGCCATACATTCACATGAAACACCCATGAGTGTACATGTGTTCCCCATCCTGACCCCCCTCCCTCTTCCCTCCCCATCCCATCCCTCAGGGTCATCCCAGTACACCAGCCCTAGCACCCTGTCTCATGCATCAAACCTGGACTGGCAATCTATTTCACATATGATAATATACATGTTTCAATGCTATTCTCTCAAATCATCCCACCCTCGCCTTCTCCCACAGAGTCCAAAAGTCTGTTCTTTACATCTGTGTCTCTTACGCTGTCTTGCATATAGGGTCATCATTACCATCTTTCTAAATTCCATATATATGCGTTAATATACTATATTGGTGTTTTTCTTTCTGACTTACTTCGCTCTGTATAATAGGCTCCAGTTTCATCCACCTCATTAGAACTGATTCAAATGCATTCTTTTTAATAGCTGAATAATATTCCATTGTGTATATGTACCACAGCTTTCTTATTCATTCATTTGCCGATGGACATCTAGGTTGCTTCCATGTCTGGCTATTGTAAACAGTGCTGCAATGAACACTGGGGTACACATGTCTCTTTCAATTCTGGTTTCCTTGGTGTATATGCCCAGCAGTGGGATTGCTGGCTCGTATGGCAGTTCTATTTCCAGTTTTTTAAGGAATCTCCACACTGTTCTCCATAGTGGCTGTACTAGTTTGCATTCCCACCAACAGTGTAAGAGGGTTCCTTTTTCTCTACACCCTCTCCAGCATTTATTGTTTGCAGACTTTTTGATAGCAGCCATTCAGACCAGCGTGAGATGGTACCTAATTGTGGTTTTGATTTGCATTTCTCTGATAATGAGTGATGTTGAAGATCTTTTCATGTGTTTGTTAGCCATCTGTATGTCTTCTTTGGAGAAATGTCTGTTTAGTTCTTTGGCCCATTTTTTGATTGGGTCGCTTATTTTTCTGGAATTGAGCTACATGAGCTGCTTATATATTTTTGAGATTAATTCTTTATCAGTTGCTTCATTTGCTATTGTTTTCTTCCATTCTGAAGGCTGTCTTTTCACCTTGCTTATAATTTCTTTCATTGTGCAAAAGCTTTTAAGTTTAATTAGGTCCCATTTGTTTATTTTTGCTTTTATTTCCATTACTCTGGGAGGTGGGTCATAGAGGATCCTGCTATGATTTATGTCAGAGAGTGTTTTGCCTATGTTTTCCGCTAGGAATTTTATAGTTTCTGGTCTTACATTTAGATCTTAAATCCATTTTGAGTTTATTTTTATGTATGGTGTTAGAAAGTGTTCTAGTTTCATTCTTTTACAAGTGGTTGACCAGTTTTCCCAGCACCACTTGTTAAAGTGATTGTCTTTTCTCCATTGTATATTCTTGCCTCCTCTGTCAAAGATAAGGTGCGTGGATTTGTCTCTGGGCTTTCTATTTTGTTCCATTGATCTATGTATGTCTTTGTGCCAGTACCATACTGTCTTGATGACTGTGGCTTTGTAGTATAGCCTGAAGTCAGGTAGGTTGATTCCTCCAGTTCCATTCTTCTTTCTCAAGATTGCTTTGTCAATTCGAGGTTTTTTGTATATCCATACAAATTGTGAAATTATTTGTTCTAGTTCTCTGAAAAATACTGTTGGTAGCTTGATAGGGATTGCACTGAATCTATAGATTGCTTTGGGTAGTGTACTCATTTTCACTATATTGATTCTTCCGATCCATGAACATGGTATATTTCTCCATCTACTTCACAATAGGTTTTTAAACACTCACTCTGTTATAGCATAGCAGTTAAAGGGGGGAAATAGTTGAAAAAACAACTATAGCTACTTCAATTCAGTGACAAATTCACAACATAAAAAGGGATAATTTGAGACAACAAAAAATACAAAAGGGAAAGAGGAAAAGGACAGATCCTATGTAGTTAAATAAAGATAAGATCCTATCAGCAGAAAAAGTACTATTTTATCTATGAGAGGTTTCATACAGATTCCATGAGAACCACAAAACATAAATCTAGAGTAGAAGCATGAAACATAAACAAGGGGGAAACTATGAAAGACAGAAAACCTCTAAACCAAAATGGCAGACATCACATAAGGAAAAAAAAACAATGGAGAGCTAGAGCAACCAGAAAATGAAAGCTAAAATGACAGTACTAAGTCCTCATCTATCACCAAAAATGTAAATGCATTGAATTCACTAACCAAAAGCCACAAAGTGGTTAGATGGATTAAAAAACAAGACCCAATGATATGCTGCCTCTAGCTCAGCTCTGAAGACAAACTTAAGCTCAGATTGAAGGAATGGAAGATGATAGTACAAGCAAATGGAACTTGACAGCAGCACAATAATAACAGGGAATTTCAACATCTCACTTGCATCAATGGATAAATCATCTAGAGAGAAATTCAACAAGGAAACAGCAGAAGCAGATGGATTTGATAGATCTGTACAGAACATCCAAATGCAGCAGAATACATATTCTCAAGTGCACATGGAACTTTCTCAAGGACAGGCCATATCTTGAGCCACAGAACAAATCTCAGTAAATTTAAGAAGATTAAAATCATATCAAGCATCTGTCCCAATGGTATGGTATGAAACTGGAAATCAACTACAAGAAGAAAGGTGGAAAAATGGCAAGTATATGGAGACTGCACAGCATGCTACTGAACAACTATTGGGTCAACATAGAAATCAAAGAAGAATTTTAATTTAATTTAATTTAAAATTACCTGAAGACAAATGAAAACGAAAATATGGCATACCAAAAATATATGGGATGCAACAAAAGCAGTACTAAGAGGGAAATTTATAGTAGTACAGGCCTACCTTAAGAAACAAAAAAAAAAATCTCAAACAATCTAACCTTACAACCTAAAGGAACTAGAAAAAGAAGAAAAAACAATGCCCAAAGTTCATAGAAGGAAGAAAATAATATCAGAGTGGAAATTATTAAATAGAGACTAAAAAGACAAAGATCAGTGAAAATAAAAGCTGATTCTCTGAAAACGTAAACAAAATTGACCAACCTTTATCTAGACTCACCAAGAAAAAAGAAGCTTCTGCAAAATCAGAAATAAAAGGGAGAAATAGCAACAAATACTACAGAAATACAAAGGATTATAAGAGAATATTATGGACAGCTATTTGAACAAATTGGACAACCTAGAAGAAATGGACAAATTCTTAGAACCATATACCCTTCCAAGACTGAATGATAAAGAAACAGGTCCATTCTACCAAACATTCAAAGAAGATTTAACACTATCCCTTTCAAACTCTTCCCAAAAATTGAAGAGGAAGAAACCCTTCCTAACTCATTTTATGAGGCCAACATCACTGTGATACCAAAACCAGACAAAGACAACACACAAAAAAGAAAATTACAGGCTACTATCTCTAATGAACATAGACACAAAATCCTCAATAAAATAACTAGCAAATCAGCTGCTACAATGCATTAAAAGGATTAAACACGTGATCAAGTGGGATTTATTCCAGGGATGCAGGAATGATTCAGCAGCCACAAATCAATTAACTTGGTACATCACATTAATAAAATGAAGAGTAAAAACCATATGATCCTCTCAATAAATGTAGAAAAAACATTTGAGAAGATTCAATACCCATTTATGATAAAAAGTCTCAGTAAACTTGTTATAGTAGGAACATACCTCAACATAGTAAAGGCCATATATATCAAACCCACAGCTAACATCAGTCAACCATGCTATTGCACACTTAGTAGACTATACAATATAGTGTAAATATGACTTTTATATGCACTGAGAGACCAAAAAACTTGTGTGACTCACTTTACTATGATATTCAATTTGTCTCAGTGGTCTGGTGTGAAACATGAAATATTTCTGAGATATGCAGAGGAACCAGAGATCAAATTGCCAACATCCGTTGGATCATAGAAAAGCAAAAGAATTCCAGAAAAACACCTACTTCTGCTTTATTGACTATGCCAAAGCCTTTGACTGTGTGGATCACAACAAACTGTGGAAAATTCTTAAAGAGATGGGAATACCAGACCACCTTACCTGCCTCCTGAGAAATCTGTATGCAGGTCAAGAAGCAACAGTTAGAACCAGACATAGAACAACGGACTGATTCCAAATTGGGAAAGGAGTACTTCAAGGCTGTATATTATCACCCTGCTTATTTAACTTATATGCAGAGTACATCATGCAAAATCCCAGGCTGGATGAAGCATGCGCTGGAATCAAGATTGCCAAGAGAAATATCAATAACCTCAGATATGCAGATGACACCACTCTTATGGCAGAAAGCGAAGAAGAACTAAGGAGCCTCTTGATGAAAGTGAAAGAGGAGAGTGAAAAAGCCGGCTTAAACCTCAACATTCAGAAAACTAAGATCATGGCATCCGGTCCCATCACTTCATGGCAAATAGATGGGGAAACAATGGAAACAGTGAGAGCCTTTATTTTCTTGGGCTCCAAAATCACTGCAGATGGTGACTGCAGCCGTAAAATTAAAAGACGCTTGCTCCTCGGAAGAAAAGCTATGACCAAACTAGACAGCATATTAAAAAGCAGAGACCTTACTTTGCTGACAGAGGTCCATCTAGTCAAGGCTATTGTTTTTCCAGTGGTCATGAATGGGTGTGAGAGTTGGACCATATGGAAAGCTGAGTGCTGAAGAACTGATGCTTTTGAACTGTGGTGTTGGAGAAGACTCTTGAGAGTCCCTTGGACTTCAAGGAGATCCAACCAGTCAATCCTAAAGGAAGTCAGTCATATTCATTGGAAAGACGAAGCTGAAGCTCCAATACTTTGGCCAGTGAATACTTTGGTCAGTGAAGAACTGACTCATTGCAAAACACCCTGATGCTGGGAAAGATTGAAGGCAGGAAGAGAAGGGGATGACAGAGGATGAGATGGTTGGATGGGATCACTGACTCAATGGACATAAGTTTGAGCAAGCTCCAGGAGTTGGTGATGGACACGGAAGCCTGGCATGCTGCAGTTTATGGGGTCACAAAGAGCTGGACACGACTGAGTGACTGAACTGAACTGATGCCTGTATTAAGTTTTCACAGATTTGGCAGAGACAGGGTTGTGTGGTTTGCTGAGAGGATGGTGAGGAAATTAGACTTGATAGAAGATGTATGCTGGTGAATAGTGAGAGACTAAGATTGCAAAGTTTTAAAGAAAAAAGGCTGTATATATTTGAATCCTCGGCAGAGTCATTCATATAGTCTTATATATAGATAATTGATTCCTGTTTTTGAAGAGGAGGAAGTATAATAAAGCTAGAATTTCAGGAATGTTAGTCCAGAATTTATGGAAGGGAAGAAATGTCAAAATAGGAAGACCAAGTTACTCTAGTTTCCCAGAAATGGAGTGATTAGGCCTAACCTAGGCTTATGCCCATGGAATACAAATAAAGGCACAAATCCTAAAGACAATTTGAAAGAAGTATTGATAGGACTTTTACTTGGTCAAAACCTGAGTTATTTTTGGTCCCTGTAATGTAGAACTTAGTGAGGAAGTTATAAAGGAAAAAATGGGAAGAGATGAGTCAAATGGGAAGAGAGAAAAAATACTGATACTATAATTATAGTCAAAAATTATAGTCAGAAGGTTATATATTCCTTAAGTGGTACTTTGAGTCTTTAAATTTTCATTCATATGATGTAAAAATTAATACTATGTTAATATCTTTTCTATATAATTGCAGATCTTTACAGTATGGAAATCAGTTCATATATCAATCAATGCCACGAATGTTATCATTATGGCTTGATTTTGGTGCTAAGGCATACGAATGGGAAAAAGGTATGATTTTTTTGGTAAGAAATTTTAAGGGACTGAGAATAATTATAATTTACATGTGAGCAAGAAATCAAGTGTTTAAAAAGAGGAGAAAGACTAAACAGAGGTTGTTGTAGTTGCAAAGCCTGCAAGTGAAAATTTGATCGTTCCTTGGTCAACCTAATACATATTGAAAAATATTAGTTTAAGCCAAACAGTTTACCTTAAAAATTACTGTGGATTGTGGCTTATTCTCTTTGCTTCTAGTGAAAATTAATGGGCCTTGAGTTTTTCAGTGGACTTAAATATTTTTTCCTACAGGGATAGAAAAATTATCTTTTCACAAATTGGCAAGTGATGTAGCTTTGGACTTGGGAATAACATATATGTTAAACCTGTTTTTAAAGCAAAATTGTTTTCCGTGAAACTGATACACTGTTTTTTGGGGTTTTTTTTTTTTTTGCTGGTATTTTTAACTTTGATTTTTTTTTTTTCCAGCTGGCCGCTCTGATCGTGTACAAATGAGAAATGATTTAGTTAAAATAAACAAAGTTATCACGGAGCACACAAACCAGTTAGCTCCATATCAGTTTTTGACTGCCTTTTCACAGTTGATCTCCCGAATTTGTCATTCTCATGATGAAGTTTTTGTTGTCTTGATGGAAATTATAGCCAAAGTGCTTCTGGCCTATCCTCAGCAAGCAATGTGGATGATGACAGCTGTGTCAAAGGTGATATATTAAACACAAAGCCATTGTCTTTTTCCATTTTATGTGGCATTGATTATTTAATGCTGATACATGTCCCCGGGTGTCTCTCTTACAATAGATTTGTAGCAAGAAAATACATTTTAAGTATTTTTAAAAAGAAATTGTAGCACTATTTCTCATTATAAAATTCAGAAATATATATCAAATTAAGTAAATAGTGTAAAAAGGATTTATCATACATTTTCTTTATGAAAGTATAGTAAACTGTTAGTGCTGGATGTAAAATGGTAACCAGTTTTTTTTCAAATCTTTTTTAATCAAAAGTGCCTGTGCTATTAATACTAGAAAGTTTTTACTGCATTATTAATAGGAATGTACAAGTTGGTAAATATATTTAATTAATAAGTATATTAGGAGATTTAGAATATATACAGATATAAAAAAGATAATTAAAATTCACTGCTTATATCATTAATATTTTGATGTATTTTTGTATTTTTATTATCTCTGCATATTTTAGCACTAAATTTGGATTACATAGGTATATTATTTCATATTTTTCACTTACGATTGTTACCATAATCATGTTCCCGTGTTATTAAATGTTGCTTTGAAGACACAGTTTTTTAAATTTTGTAAAATTCTAAATGGTTAGCCATCTATGTTCAACTCTTATGGATTATTAAGGTTGTTATTATTATTAAGGTTGTTCACTTTCTTTCCTGTTACAAAACATCTGGACACATCTGTATTTATATAATAATCATTTCTGATTATTTCTTCAGGGTAGATCCTAAGAAGAGGATTCATCAGGTCACAGGATAGCAGCATTTCTATGGCTGTTGATAGTATTGCCAAATTGATTTCCAGGAAATTTGTATCACTGTAAACTTTCATCATCATATTGTTTAAGCTGATTTTTGTCAACCAAAGTTTTGTTATCTTTAAAAAAAAGATTTTGTTATCTCTTAAAAATCTTTTAACAACTGAATTTAACTTTTTTTTATGACAGTCTTCTTATCCCATGCGTGTAAACAGATGCAAGGAAATCCTAAATAAAGCTATTCAAATGAAAAAATCCTTAGAAAAGTTTGTTGGAGATGCAACTCGCCTAACAGATAAACTTCTAGAATTGTGCAACAAATCGGTACTATCATAAATCTTATTACTTATAAATCAACCTTAACTTTATACAAAACTTCCATATGATTTTAGTGGGTTTTATTTAATTTGATTAGTTAAATTTAAATTCTCACATCTTAGTATACACATGTATCAAAAGTTATCAAATCATGTACTTTAAATATGTGCAGTTTACCTTAATGAAGCTGTTTTTTTAATTTCTAACTTATACCATCAAATATTCTCTAAATTTCTAAAAATTCTTCTTAATATAAATTCTTCTGAGTGAATTATCTGTATTTATTAGAAATTTTTTAAAGTGGCAGATATGAAATATAAGTATATAAAATATTCAGAGTTCTCTCTATGATTGTTTTCTGTCATACCTTTGAACTTTCAAAATTCATATACATTAACCTACACATGCAAGAGGAAAGTTTTGAGTTTCATTCTTTTGGTACACATTTCATTATCTTCCAGAGGATAGGACTGTGCTAAGGGAAACAAAGATGAAAAAGACATGTTCTTCTGCCCCAAGGTACTCATAGTCACGTAGGAAACCACACAGATGGTTGTCATCTAGTGTAATGGCTACCTTTTTAGTAGGTGTATGACTGGAATATGGATATACTTATAGGAATGAACTGCTGTTCTTCCTAAGGAATAGGTGGGGAAAATACCTTAAAGAATGTGTAGGAAAGGTAAAAGTGAGGATAAAGGTATTTATAAGGAGGGACAGACTATAAGATAAATAGCTAGACTTCACTTTACAAATATTCACTCTATCATCTATTTACAGGTGAGAAAATACAGAATACCCTATTTCTCACCTCTCTTCAACAAACATCTTGAAAGAGTAATCTGTTTTGGCTATCTGCATTAATCCTGTGTGACCTCTGATGCACTTGAGATTATGAAAGATAATGTTATGATAAAACAGTGTTATAAAACACTGGCACTTTTTTAAGTGCTTTACATGTACAAACTTCCAGTTCTTTATGTGAAATCTCTATGGCCAGCTACATTAGAAACTCAGGATTTTTCAGATTTTTAAAGGTAATACAGTACATATACTTTTTATTAAGTTTCATCACTAGGGGTAATCTGACAGGGTATCCCATAATCAGATACATAACTATTTCTACAGTGAAACATGTTAATCTTTGCACTAAGTGAGGAATTCAGGTATCTTTTTGCTACCAAATGAAATTTGGTACAAAAAAAAGTTTGATATAAGGACCCCTTTGGAATTTGTAATGTGTGCTAACAAATTGTAAGCCACTATTATCTTGTCATTTAATATCCTATAATGTAGGTACTATTATTATTGATGAAGTAAAAGAGTACAAAGAGGTTTAAATGAGATGATGTCTTTTTTAAAAAATTAGAAAACTACAGACTGCTGAGCCATTGAAATTAAGATATTATAGAAGTGAAATTTTTATTTGGGTAAAATTAAGCCTTCTGTAATTGAAGGTAAACAGAGAAATTAAAATGTACTACTTTTCCCCCCCCTCCAGGTGGATGGAAGTAGTTCCACACTGAGCATGAGCACTCATTTTAAAATGCTTAAAAAGCTGGTAGCAGAAGCAACGTTTAGTGAAATCCTCATTCCTTTACAGTCAGTCATGATACCTACTCTTCCATCAATCCCGGGTGCCCATGCTAACCATGAGCCGTTTCCTGGGCATTGGGCCTATATTGCAGGCTTTGATGATACGGTAAACTGCATTTTTATGTTACTATGTTTTTAAGATTGTTAAAAATTTCAAATTAAGTTTAAAAGTGTTTTTCTCAGAGACTAAATGAATGTTGTGTGTGTGTGTGAAGAAAAAAATGATTAGAAATACAGAAAATTAATACTTTATTATACTAATGGGACAAAATTAAGTGATAAAAGTCCCATGTTCAATCAGGTATTTTGATTTTTCAGATGTTCATTTTCTCTTAGTATGACTAAAATCTTTATTTTCTCCATAATTTTCTTTTTCCAAATTCTTCTTTGTAATAAAAATAGAGAGAGAAAGAGAACAAAATACAATTTTGTTTGTAATTTGTGTTTTGGAAAGAAGTGAAATTCATCTAGGAAGAGCTTGATTCATTGTTGTTGTTGCTATCTTAGAGAAATAGTACTAGAGCACTTCTAAATAAGTACCTTGAAAACTCTAGATTTATTCTAGTACTTCTGTGGCTCAAAATGTTGTTAGCTTCAGAGCCAGCTACTAAGCCACATAATGAAATCATTCTTGTTACTTATAATCATGCTTTGTTCTTAAGAATATTATTCAGCTTATTAACTTAATCTTTTAATTGGACCTGATTTGGAAGGAGTTCTTTTGTCAAAAATCAAATTACTTTCTATTGATAAACATTTCTTACCATTCAGTATCAGTATCAGGTCAGTCGCTCAGTCGTGTCCAACTTTTTGCAACCCCATGGACTGCAGCACGCCAGGCCTCCCTGTCCATCGCCAACTCGCAGAGTTTACTCAAACTCATGTCCATTGAGTCGATGATGCCATCCAACCTTCTCATCCTCTGTCATCCCCTTCTCCTCCAGCCTTCAATCTTTCCCAGCATCAGGGTCTTTTCATATGAGTCAGTTCTTCGCATCAGGTGGCCAAAGTCTTGGAGTTTCAGCTTCAGCATCAGTCCTTCCAATGAATATTCAGGACTGATTTCCTTTAGGATGGACTGGTTGGATCTCCTTGCTGTCCTAGGGACTCTCAAGAGTCTTCTCCAACACCACAGTTCAAAAGCATCAATTCTTCCGTGCTCAGCTTTCTTTATAGTCCAACTCTCACATCATACATGACTACTGGAAAAACCATAGCTTTGACTAGAAGGACCTTTGTTGGTAATGTCTCTGCTTTTTAACATGCTGTCTAGGTTGGTCATAGCTTTTCTTCCAAGGAGCAAGCGTCTTTTAATTTCATGGCTGCAGTCACCATCAGCAGTGATTTTGGAGCCCAAAAAAATAAAGTGTCTCACTGTTCCCATTGTTTCCCCATCTATTTGCCATGAAATGATGGGGCCGGATGCCATGATCTTAGTTTTCTGAATGTTGAGCTTTAAGCCAACTTTTTCACTCTCCTCTTTCACTTTCATCAAGAGGCTCCTTAATTCTTCGCTATCTGCCATAAGGGTGGTGTTATGTGCATATCTGAGGTTTTTGATATTTCTCCCAGCAATCTTGATTCCAGTTTGTGCTTCTTCTAGTCCAGCATTTCTCTTGATGTACTCTACATATAAATTAAATAAGCAGGGTGACAATATACAGCCTTATGTACTCCTTTCCCAATTTGGAACCAGTCTGTTGTTCCATGTCATTCTAACTGTTGCTTCTTGACCTGCATACAGATTTCTCAGGAGGCAGGTAAGGTGGTCTGGTATTCCCATCTCTTTAAGGATTTTCCACAGTTTGTTGTAATCCACACATCAAAGGCTTTGGCATAGTCAATAAAGCAGAAGTAGATGTTTTTCTGGAATTCTCTTGCCTTTTCGATGATCCAGTGGATGTTGGCAATTTGATCTCTGGTTCCTCTGCCTCTTCTAAATCCAGCTTGAACACCTGGAAGCTCATGGTTCACGTACTGTTGAAGCCTGGCTTGGAGAATTTTGAGCATTACTTTGCTAGTGACATGAGTACAAATGTGTGGTAGTTTGAGCATTCTCTGGCATTGCCTTTCTTTGGGATTAGAATGAAAACTGACCTTTTCCAGTCCTGTGGCCACTGCTGAGGTTTCCAAATTTGCTGGCATATTGAGTGCAGCACTTTCACAGCATCATCTTTCAGGATTTGAAATAGCTTAACTGGAATTCCATCACCTCCACTAGCTTTGTTCGTAGTGATGCTTCCTAAGGCCTGCTTGACTGCACATTCCAGGATGTATGGCTCTAGGTGAGGGATCACACCATCGTGACTATCTGGGTCATGAAGATCTTTTTTGTATGGTTCTTCTGTGTATTCTTGCCACCTCCTCTTAATATCTTCTGCTCTACCATTTCTGTCCTTTATTGTGCCCATCCATCTCTGCATGAAAAGTTCCCTTGGTATCTCTAATTTTCTTGAAGTGATCTCGTCTTTCCCATTCTATTGTTTTCCTCTATTTCTTTTTTTTTTTTTTAATAAATTTATTTATTTTAGTTGGGGGCTAATTACTTTACAATATTGTAATAGTTTTTGCCATACATTGACATGAATCAGCCATGAGTTTACATGTGTTCCCGTTCCTGGACCCCCCACCCACCTCCCTCCCCATCCCATCCCTCTGGGTCATCCCATTGCCCGGGCCCTGAGCCTTTGTCTCATGCATCGAACATGGAATGGTGTTCTGTTTCACATATGATAATATACATGTTTCAATGCTATTCTCCCAGAATGTCCCACCCTCACCTTCTCCCTCAGAGTCCATAAAATTGTTCTATGCATCTGTGTCTCTTATTCTGTCTCGCATATTTCTTTGCATTGATCACTGAGGAATGCTTGCTTATCTCTCCTTGCTATTCTTTGGAACTCTGCATTCAAATGGGTATATCTCTCCTTTGCTCCTTTGCCTTTCACTTCTCTTCTTTTCATAGCTGTATGTAAGGCCTCCTCAGACAACCGTTTTGCCTTTTTGCATTTCTTTTTCTTGGGGATGGTCTTGATCCCTGCCTCTTATACAATGTCACGAACCTCCATCCATAGTTCTTCAGGCACTCTATCTATCAGATCTAATTCCTTGAATCTATTTGTCACTTCCACTGTATAGTTGTAAGGAATTTGATTTAGGTCATACATGAATGGTCTAGTGGTTTTCCCTACTTTCTTCAGTTTAAGTCTGAATTTGGCAATAAGGAGTTCAAGATCTGAGCCACAGTCAGCTGCTGGTCTTGTTCTTGCTAACTTTATAGAGCTTCTCCATCTTTGGCTGCAAAGAATATAATCAATCTGATTTCTTACCATTTCTTTCTGATTTCTTACCATTAAAGGCATTTAAAAACTGTCTTAGGTTCTACAGAAAAGTCCTAAGGAAAATGTTTCCAAAATCATTTAAACATTGTGGCTGCTTTAAGAGGCTGCCTAAATTTGTGTAGTATGAACTTACATTGCTGACAAAGTAATCCTTTTACTTCAATAGCCATGTCTAATGGGTGAAAATGTGTTTCTGCTTACGGGCAACCATTCTTTTCATAGATCATAGATAAAGATAAATTAATAAAATAACTTTCTACATAATACAAGTTATTATATTTTCCTTTAATTATGTGAGGTAACACAATATAATACACATAGAAATTTAAACAAAAAATTTTGACCTTAATTTATATGTAACTCATCATCTTTTAGGTAGAAATTCTTGCTTCTCTTCAGAAACCAAAGAAGATCTCTTTAAAAGGATCTGATGGAAAGTTCTACATTATGATGTGTAAGCCAAAAGATGACTTGAGAAAGGATTGTAGACTAATGGAATTCAATTCCTTGATTAATAAGGTTTGGATACAGTTTGCTTTTATTTTAGAATTGCCATAATTACTATCAATGAGATATGGGCAAGTAGATCCCTCTCGAAGAAGAAATGAAGTATACTGCCTTTTTCATGATCACTTAATTTATTTTTTCGGGATAAAATATACTTAACATAAAATTTACCATCTTAACCCTTTTTAAGTATTCAGTTCAATTTAGTGGTATTAAGTACATTCACATTGTTGTGTAGTCATCCTTCTCCAGAACTTTTTTCATCTTCTCAAAGTGAAACTCTGTATCTATTGAATAGTAAACTCCCTATTCCTGTCCTCACCCAGGCTTTGGTAACCATCATTCTACTTTATGTCTCCATGAATTTAACTACTCTAGATATCTCATGTAAGTGGAGTCATATAGTATTTGTCTTTTTTGCTTAGTCACTCAGTAGTGTCCGACTCTTTGCGACCCTGTGGACTAGCCCACCAGGTACCTCTGTCCATGGGGATTCTTCAGGCAAGAATACTGGAGTGGGTTGCCATGCCCTCCTTCAGGAGATTCTCCCAACCCAGGGATCGAACCCAGGTCTCCTGCATTGCAGGCAGATTCTTGATCATCTAAACCACCAAGGAAGCCCACATTACTGGCTTTTTCACTTAGCATTATGTTGTCAAGGTTCATCCATGTTATATATAGCACGTCAGAATTTCTTTCCTTTATAAGGTTGGATAATATACAATTGAATGCATATACCACATTTTATTTATCCATTCACCCATCAGTAGACACATGGGTTGCTTCTACCTTTTGACTGTTGTGGTGAATAATGCTGCCATGAACATAGGTATTCAGATATCTATTCGAGTCCCTGCTATCAGTCTTTTGGACATGTGTCCTGAAGTGGAATTGCTGGTTTCATTTAGTTTTTTAAAAGTAAGATACTTTTCTTATATTAAGAAAAAAAAGTAAGACATATTAACAAAGGAAAATATTTTTTATATAATGTTTAAATTATCTATAATGTACTTTTTCTATCAGATTAGTGTTTTATGTTTCAGTGCTAGAAAAAAATATTAGTTCTGTTTTTACCAAGACTCTTTTTAAAGATGATCATTAGTGGGTTTTTTTTTTCTTTCAGTGCCATTGGTAAGTGCTTGATTTCTGTCTCAGAGATGGTATGAAAAATCTCATTTAAAGGTTATTATAAATGTATGGTCTTTAGGTGTTTTGAATTACTCTCTAGCCAGGTTTTTTATAAGCATCTATTTTTATATTGGTAAAAAATTAAACCATACTGTGAAAACCTTACTCTTTTTTAATATGCTCTTTGTTCTTCCTCTCTATCCCCTTCCTACATTTTACTGGTACCTCTTTTATTAGCAGGAAAAGTTATGGACCTTTAACATAGAAAACATATAGCAGCAGATGAGTTTTGTTTTTTTTTTTTTAAGGAGAATTATGATTTGTGCTCAGTTTAACCAAAGGTAGTTTAAAAACTAATTTCGTATTAAAAACCCATTTCAAAGGTATTATGAAAGGAAGGAATATTCTTTATTTAAAATGTTGTTTGGTAACTTGGTAACTTAATTTACTGATATTAAACCATCACTATGTTTGTTCCAAAGCTCCTTGAGTGTTTTTCTAGTTGGGAGTATCAAGTGGCCTGGATTTCATTTATAAATTTATCTTAATCAGCTTTATTACCAATTAAGTTGTTTCATTACCATTCCCCCACATTAACATGGTCAAATAGTCTGATGGTGAAAAACTAGTCTCATTATGTTGATCTAGGAGGCCATATTACTGATCTTCCTATGTGATTCTCATGCCATACTATTTTGCTGACATTTATGTAGCCTATTTATTCTAACACTTAAAATGTATTTTTGATCAGTTGCTTGTGTTTTTTAATTTGACAGGTTACAATTATAGATCTGTGCATAGTTTATTTCATACAGTTCCATAATTAAATAACATACTGTTTATCCTTACCTAGTATATTTTAGGATTAAGCAGATGAGACATGAAAAGCTTTCCTCTGCTAGATGATTTTTCAAATGAAGCTATATGGGGATATCATAAAATTCATATTATTTTTGATCATTCATCTTTTAGATAAAATTAAACAGCTTCTCTGTGACTAAGGACTTAATGTTTCAGGAATGTCTTGGAAGCAATTTTTAAAGATTTTGTCATTATTTGTCATAATTATAATATTTTTGAAGACTGTATTGTTGTCACATTAATAGTGAATAATTTAAAGAAGTACTTACCCAAGGCATTTTTAATTATTTGGAAATAAATTATGGATACTGTCCCAATAGTTTCCTGCTCTACCATTCTGAAGAATTATTCATCTATACTACATTGTAAGCTTTTATGGACATTCTTTTGTTATGAAAAGAAAAATCTTTAGATAGATTTGACATAACATTTAGAAAGTTTTAACTTTTAAGTGTGTGTGTTGTTTTTTTTTAATAGTGCTTAAGAAAAGATGCAGAATCTCGTAGAAGAGAACTTCATATTCGAACATATGCAGTTATTCCACTGAACGATGAATGTGGGATCATTGAATGGGTCAACAACACTGCTGGTTTGAGACCTATTCTGACCAAACTATATAAAGAAAAGGGTACTAAAATTAATTCTTATGGTATAAACATACAATATAGGTATAATGATTATTAACATATATCACTGTACATTTTGGGGGTATAAGCCATAGTAAAATTTCTAGGTACTATATACAGAAGTACTTAAGACATTTCTTCCTTCCTTCCTTCCTTGTGTTTTAATTCTTTTTATTTATTCCAAAAGGATTTGAGATAGCTTACAAACATGTATATGAAAATGTGTTTTTTTAGGAGTTATTAGTTAGCAATTCTTAAACTACTTTATGTGTAAACTAGACTTTAGTAAGTAAGTAAATACACTATGGTTAATGAGAGCTAGTTTTACATTATTAGAGGAAGAAAAGGAAAGATAAAGCTAGAATGAAACCAAAAGTGTTAGACTAATATTAGACTCGCCCACTGGCCAAACCTCGAATAATTTAAGCACCAAAATAAACAGTGACAGTATTAGATTATAACCCATAGAATAAAATTATTTGAATAAATTTGAATACAATTTGATTAAAAGTAGATATTTTCCTGTCCTACTTTCACCAAAAGAAAATTGCCCCGTTTTCCATTTGGCTTGTGTGATTAATGGAAATCACTTTACCTTGCAGGAGTTTATATGACAGGGAAGGAACTTCGGCAGTGTATGCTACCAAAATCGGCAGCTTTGTCTGAAAAACTCAAAGTATTCCAAGAATTTCTCCTGCCCAGGCATCCTCCTGTTTTTCATGAGTGGTTTCTGAGAACATTCCCTGATCCTACATCATGGTTAGTTACCAAGAATATAATACAGTGTTATGGTTAGCTTTTTAAAACAATATATTTATATGTATGTTGCCTCATATGATACAAGGATATTTGATAGGCATTATATTTCCTTTAGGTACAGTAGCAGATCAGCATACTGTCGTTCCACCGCAGTTATGTCAATGGTCGGTTATATCCTGGGCCTTGGAGACCGCCATGGTGAAAACATTCTCTTTGATTCTTTGACTGGTGAATGTGTGCATGTGGATTTCAACTGTCTCTTCAATAAGGTATGTGATATGACTTACCATAGTTAATTGTATGTTTTCTCCTAATATCCTTTCCTTAACAGCTGTTCTTCCTAGACAGTTTGTAGCAGTTACAGTCTCAGTTAAGTGACATTGCGAGTTGGTTAACTGGTTTTAGTCAGTGGATCCCATATCCCTCAGTAAAGCAACTTAGGTTGGAGAGAACTCAAAAGAGTGATACAGTAAAACTAAAGCACTGAACTTTTAAGTCCAAAAGTGTAGATCCAAGTTCTGACTCATAGTTCTCTTAAATGAACAGTTTGTTTTACTAAGACTCAGTTTTAAAGAGACAGTAATTTGATGTGATTGTTTCCAAACCTGGCAGCACATCAGAATCATCTAAGAAATTTTTTGTAATGCAGATACCTAGGAAACATCCCAGAAAATTCAGATTCTGTAGGTCCAGACTGGGGTTTCATAATAAATGAAGGTAGTTGGACTCTCCTTAAGGCCACCCTCCAATTTTCCAATGTTATGATCCTGAAAGGCAAACTGGTAATTAAACCTGCTTTTTTCTTCATCCTGATTCTGTATGGGTTGCCGTCTGCTGTTTGGAAACCACGAAAAGTCACAGACCCAACAGAAAACAAATCAGAGATAAACCACTGGTACAGGGGATTCATATAAGAGAGGAACTTAGGGAAACTGACCAGAGGGATGAAAACATTCTAGGAAAGGCAGGTTAGAGAATGGCAGAAAATAAATGAACTGGACTTCATCATAATACACGTTACATACATTTCCTGTCTCTGGGATGTTGTGTGTGTGGGTTGCTCAGTCATGTCTGACTCTGCAGCTCCATAGACTGTAGCCCACCAGGCTCCTCTGCCCATGGAATTCTTCAGGCAGGAATACTGGAATGGGTTGCCATTCCCTTCTTCAGGGGATCTTCCCAACCCAGGGATTGAACCCAGGTCTCCTGCATTGCAGACAGATTCTTTACTGTCTGAGCCACCAGGGAAGCCCCGATAATATAGGCTAAATAATAAATCATAAATATTTCTCAACATGCTATTCACTTTAGTAATTCAGTGAAAGATGAATCTACCCATCCTCTAGATCTTATCCAAGGAGTTGTGTTTCAATTCCTTAAAAGCAGAAGTAGAGTCATATGACTCATGATATAGGCCACTAATGTAAGTTGCAAATATAAATATTGAGAGTATGTTTGCTCTTTGCTAAGAGTCTAAATATGAAGCTCCAAATTTTTTGCATATTTTAAAGTTACAGCATTTTTACTTTTTAATGAAATGCCTTGTTTTAAGGGAGAAACCTTTGAGGTCCCAGAAATTGTTCCATTTCGCCTGACTCATAATATGGTTAATGGAATGGGTCCGATGGGAACGGAAGGTCTTTTTCGAAGAGCTTGTGAAGTTACAATGAGACTAATGCGAGATCAGAGAGAACCTTTAATGAGGTAATCCTTTATATTCTGTAAACAATTTAATAGTAACTTTGGATGTGATTATTGGTACTTAAGTATGTTTTCTTTATACAGAAGCTACTTTGTACTGGTTGAAGTTTTTTTTTTTTTTAATAATACCTTTCATTAAGATATATTTTACATAACAAAAAATTCAGTCTTAATACATATACTACAGTGGTTTTAGTATATTCACAAGGTCGTATGACCATCACTGCTATCTAATTATAAAATATTTTCACCACTTCCAAAAGAAATTATCAGTCACTCCCCAATTCTACTCCCCCACCATCTCCTGGTGACCACTGATCTCTTTCTGTCTCTATTTGTCATTGTTGTTCAGTTGCTAAGTCGTGTGCCACTCTTTGCAACCCCATGGCACACCAGGCTCCCCTGTCCTCCACTAACTCCTGGAGTTCGCTCAGATTCATGTCCATTGAATCTGTGATGCTCTCTACGCATCTCATCCTCTGCCGCCCCCTTCTCCTCTTGCCCTCAGTCTTTCCCGGCATCAGGGTCTTTTCCAGTGAGTCAGCTCCTCGCATCAGGCCAAAGTATTGGAGCTTCAGTTTCAGCATCAGTCCTTCCAATGAATATTCAGGGTTGATTTCCTTTAGGATAGACTGGTTTGATCTCCTTGCAGTCCCAGAGACTCTTGAGAGTCTTCTCCAGCACCACAGTTCGAAAGCATCAATTCATCAGCGCTCAGACTTCTTTATGGTCCAACTCTCACATTCATACATAACTGTTGGAAAAAACCAAAGCTTTGACTATAAGGACCTTTGTGGGCAGAGTGATGTCTCTGCTTTTTTAATACACTGTCTAGGTTTGTCATAGCTTTCCTTCCAAGGAGCGTCTTTTCATTTCATGGCTGCAGTCACTGTCTGAAGTGATTTGGGAACCCAAAAATCTGTCACTGCTTCTGTCTCTATAGATTTGCCTACTCTGAATATTTCATATATAAATGGAATTACACAAAATGTGACCTTTCGTGTGTGTCATCTTTCACTAGCATAATGTTAAGTTTTTATCTGTGCTATAGCATGTATCAGTATT
This sequence comes from Giraffa tippelskirchi, assembly GCF_054371585.1. NCBI lineage: Eukaryota > Metazoa > Chordata > Mammalia > Artiodactyla > Giraffidae > Giraffa > Giraffa tippelskirchi. Next base: position 91,887,547 of record NC_137276.1, read on the forward strand.
TCATTCTTTTTTATTGCCAAATAATATTCTATTATATGGATATACCACATTTTGTTTATCAGTTCATCAGTTAATGGACATTTGGATTGTTTTGGCTATTGTGTATAGTGTGGCTGTGAACACTGAGTACAGGTTTCATGCTGATACATGTTTTCTTTTGGTTATATCTAGGAGTAGAATCCTGGATCATAAGTTAACTCTAAGCTTAACATTTTGAGGAGCTTTCAAACTGTTTTGAAAAGCAGATGTAATACATTATAGTCCCACTAGCAGTGTCTGAGGGTTCCAATTTCTCCACATCCTTACCAGAACTTGTTGTCTATTTTATTTGGGGCTTCCCACGCAGCTCAGTGGTAAAGAATCCACTGCCAATGCAGGAGACGCAGGTTTGATCCCTGGGTCAGGAAGATCCCCTGGAGAAGGAAATGGCAACCTACTCCAGTATTCTTGCCTGGAAAATCCCATGGACAGAGGAGCCTGGTGGGTTACAGGTCATGGGATCACAAAAGAGTCAGACACGATTTAGCGACTAAACAACAATGTTGGTGGGTATGAAATTGTATGTCATTGTTTCAGATTGCATTTCCCTAATGATCAGTTATGTTGAGCATCTTTTCATGTATTTATTGGTCACCTGCATATATTCTTTGGACAAATGTCTATTTAAATCCTTTGCCCATTTTAAAAATTGCATTATTTGACTTTCTTTGAGTTGTGAGAGTTCTTTAAATACTCTGGATACAGATCTTCATGAATATATGATTTTCTAGTATTTTCTGAGATAGATGAATTGCTGATTCATTTTTGATGATGCCCTTTGAAGCAAAACAGTTTTTACCTTTGATGACTAATTTATTTACATTTATTGTTGTTATTTGTACTTTTTGGTGTCATATCTAAGAAACTACTGTATAATTCAAAGTCATGAACAGTCACATGTATGTTTTAGTGTTTTACAGTTTTAACTCTTATTTAAATCTTTGATCATTTTTAGTTATTTTGTGCATCTAGAGTGAAGTAGGGCTCTTTATTCTTTTAAATATGTATATCCAGTTGTTTCAGCACCATTTTTGAAAAGATTATTTTTCTCTTATTTAATTGTCTTGACACTTCTGTTGAAAACCAACTGACCATACATGTAAGGGCTTATTTCTAGATTCTCAATTTTATTCCGTTGATCTATATGTCTGACCTTATGCCAACAGCACACTGTCCTGATTACTGTAGATATGTAGTAAGTTTTGAAATCAGGAAGTGTGAATCCTCCAACTTTTTTTATTTTTCGAGATTATTTAACTGTTACAAATATCTTGCATTTCCATATACATTGTAAGATCATATTGTCATTTGTAGCAATGGCCAGCCTAAATTTTGATAGGAATGACATTGAATCTGTAAATCAATTTAGGGAGCAGTGCCATCTTAACAATATTAAGTCTTCTGATCCATGAAGTTGATAAGTCTTTCTATTTATTTAAGTCTTCTTCAATTTCTTTCAACGTTTTATAATTTTTAGCTTGCAAATCTTGTAGTTAACTTTTAAAAAATGTGTTCCTATTTTATTCCTTTTAATGCTATTCTGAAAGGAATCTTTTTTTTAATTTCATGTTTGTTCATTGCTAGTGTATAGAAACATAACTAAATTTATATATTGATCTTGTATCCTGCAATCTTATAGAACCCATTTATTTGTTGTAACAGTTATTTTTATAGATGCCTTAAGATTTTTCTCTACAACAGCAGGTCATCTATAGATAGAATTTTACTTCTTCTTTCCAATCTAATCTCAGTGCCTTTTCTTTTTCTTACCTAATTGCTTTAGCTAGATCAACATCAAATAGCTGTGCTGAGACATCTACATCCTTGTCTTGTTCCTAACCTTAGGGGTAAAGAAGCCAGTCTTTCACCATTAAATATGATGTTAGTTGTGGGAAGTAGTTTTTTAGAAGAACATTTAAAGCTTACTTACCCACTTTTTTAATTTAAGAGCTGTCTACCAGGCAATATGGTAGAATACATTGGTTAGGTGTAGGCAAAAGCAAATTCTCTGAAAGAGGAAGTATAGCATTTTCTGAAATAGTAGTAATGTGTTTAGTAAAGTATTACGATTAGCTTCTCATCCTTCAGTTACCCTTCACCTAAGTGTTGACTTTAATGAGAATTCTTTTTATAAAAATAAAACTGTACTTTCATAATATTTGTTTCCATTTTAGTGTCTTAAAGACTTTTCTACATGATCCTCTTGTGGAATGGAGTAAACCAGTGAAAGGGCATTCCAAAGCAGCACTGAATGAAACAGGGGAAGTTGTCAATGAAAAGGTTAGTAGAAGGTATAGCTTGATATGAACTGTTATTATATCTCTCTACAAATGGAAACTGATTCTAAATACTGTCAGTGACTGACCACTGAATACTCTGAAATCTAGTTCTCCATGTAGTATGACAATGCCGTAAGTTTTCTTGTCATTAGTAATGTTAACACTATTATCCTTCATGTAATAGAGTTCAAGATATGCCTGTTTAATCATAACAATTCACAATTATGATAAAGAGTGGGAAAAACATGTACACAAATTGCCTGATTTTATAGAGCAGCAGGTCTCAGCTTCAATATGTAGAAGTCACTTTACTAACATAGTAGTTCCTTTTCCCTTGGTTTCCATTGGGGATATAGGTTCAAGGACCCCCTTGGAGTGGATACCAAAATCTTGGATTGCTCAAATCCCTTATATAAAATGACATGGCATTGTATATAGCCTGTGTATATCATCCCATATACTTTAAATCATCTCTAGATTACTTATAGTACCTAGTACAAAGTAAATACCATGTAAATAGTTGTAAATATAGTGTAAATGCTATGTAAATAGTTGCTGCTGCTGCTGCTAAGTCGCTTCAGTCGTGTCCAACTCTGTGCGACCCCATAGATGGCAGCCCACCAGGCTCCCCATCCCTGGGATTCTCCAGGCAAGAATACTAGAGTGGGTTGCCATTTCACTGGTATGTGGCAAATTCAAGTTTTCTGTTTTGGAACTTTCTGGAATTTTTTTCCCCTGAATTTTTTCAATCCACTGTTGGTTGAATCATTGGCTGCAGTGAGCTGACTATATTGGTTGAAGACTCAAATTTTCCAGATAGTTGTTATAAATAAGTTAGAATAGGTTGAGGATTGTTATTCTAATAACATCATTCTCACTTTTGCATTCTGATATGCTGTCTTGTGGAGAAGGCAATGGCAGCCCACTCCAGTACTCTTGCCTGGAGAATCCCATGGACGGAGGAGCCTGCTAGGCTACAGTCCGTGGGGTCGCTAGGAGTCGGACACAACTGAGCGACTTCCCTTTCACTTTTCTCTTTCCTACATTGGAGAAGGAAATGGCAACCCACTCCAGTGTTCTTGCCTGGAGAATCCCAGGGATGGGGGAGCCTGGTGGGCTGCCGTCTATGGGGTTGCACAGAGTCGGACACGACTGAAGTGACTTAGCAGCAGCATGCTGTCTTGATTGAGAGAAATGTGTAGGATTCCAGGTGCTCATGTAGAACTCCCATTTGCATATACTAATGGAAAATATTAAGCATCAGAGTATTATTGCTATTCCTAGAATATTAATATTCAAATGTTTATGTCCTAAACACTTTTTACGGTAGATTTTTTATATTAATTATTTTTCTAGACTTCTAATGTGGAAGAGATTCTTGATATGTCACTTAGTCCTGAAAAAACATCCACGCAGTTGATGTTAGGTCAACATTGCAAGGTTTAAGATCAGTATCTCAAGTTATCATATTTGTTTCTTCTCTCTTTTGTCTGTATTTGCTCTTACAAAAGGGGTACGAGTCAGTAAAATGGCATTAATATTTGTTAAATAACAGAAAGTCAGTAATTCCAGTTTATAAACATACATCCACATGTCACTGGGTCCTTAGTTCTTATGATCTTCCATTTCTTTTTAGGCCAAGACTCATGTTCTTGACATCGAGCAGCGACTGCAAGGTGTAATCAAGACCCGAAATAGAGTGACAGGGCTGCCATTATCTATCGAAGGACACGTGCATTACCTTATACAAGAAGCTACTGATGAAAACTTGCTATGCCAGATGTACCTTGGTTGGACCCCATATATGTAAAATGGAATTACTTTAAAGAATATGTTAATAATATAAAGTTAAGGCATTTGGTGCATTAATCTGTGGTTGTATCTATTCAATTCCAAAGTACAACATATGTTTATATTCTCAGAGTAACTGGTATTTCTCCCTGATTGTTAATATTTAAAATAATATATGTTGTTATGAAATAAACTGTTTTCTTAATATATACTGTGTAGTATAACTGGAGAAATGGAATACTGTATGTTTTTATGCTCTAAAGAGATATTTGCAAGAAACAAGCCAGCCTAATTTCACTTCACAATTTTCACTGATTATAAGTGCTAGCATAAGGATTCATTTGAACAAAAACTTATATTGAATAAATACTCTTTATGTTAACACTGTGCTATATTTGTGCACAGAGCTATCAATACTTGCCCTGCCATCTGAGAATTGTCTAGTAAGAGAGATGTAAACATAAATAGCACATTATTAAGTTCACTTAGTAAAACTGCCCCCTTTTTTTTGGGTATGGTTGAAAATATGATAGAGAAAAGTTAGCCAATTAGCATGAATATGAAAACTATATAAACATTCTGTAATTTTAAAGATGCTACCATACTAAAAGTGCACCAGAATGCAGAATCCTATAGTTGGGGGAAAAAGCAGTACTTAACATTTCATGAGGGTTTAAAATCTAAGCAATTTTAATAATAAATTTGGGGATATGTTTTGTTACAGAAGGTTTAAAATAATTCATAATAATTACAAAGCAATGAGATTATATACAAATAAATGGAAAACTTTTTATAACAGGTAATTTCACTTAAGTTCACCTTACAGAATTCTGCCTTTTGAACAATTTAAGTGTGATGGGAGAAAGTACAGTAACCCAAGTAGTATAAACGTGAAAACTAAACATATACTTTCCTATTCAAGGAAAGTATAATGTAAAGAGTTGTAGAATAAGCTGGATGGAGGGGTATTAGGAAATTATTTTAAGCAAGTAATTTGGAAAAAGAAAGTTTTGAAAAGAAACTGTCGTAACCTCGAAAAATTTCCGCTCACAAAGTAAACCAAATAAATCATCGGACCTTTACAAATTCGTGTTGAAAACCACTGAGATTTGTAGTCCCAGGAGACGGAAAGAGCCAGGATTCTTACAGTCGTCTCATGGGGTTTTCACACCACTTCCAAATCCACTGATGGCGCACAGCTCCATCAGCTGACATTTTCAGAACTGAATTTCACACGCGCATTCAAACGCGCTTTGCGTTTCTTCCGTGTAACCCACCAGGAAGCTCCGCGGCGGGCCTTTCGGCCGGGACTAGAGCCCCGCCCCGAGGATGCGGCCTCGGAGCCGGCCGCTCTAGGCCCGGCAGCCGCGCTCTATGGTCGGGCGGGCGGTGTGTTGTCATCTGCGGAGCGACGGCCGGAGGCGGCTGCGTAGGCCCCGGCGGGGCGTTTGGTTTCGGTTTGGCCCTGACTGGAGTTAATATTGACGGCCGAAATGGGAGTCCCCAAGTTTTACCGATGGATCTCGGAGCGATATCCCTGCCTCAGCGAAGTGGTGAAGGAGCATCAGGTGGGTGAGCACGGGGGCAGCGGCTGAGAAGGCGGAGGACCCGGAGCTCGGCGGCCCTCTCTCCACCTTGGGACCTGGGCTCCCAGCCGCCTCCTGCTGCTCGTCCTCAGCTGGCTGAGCGGCGAAGGAGGGGGAGCAGGACGTTTGAGGACACCCTGGTGATCTGAGTGGGAGCGAACGCGCAGGTCGCCCTCCTGTGGGCAGAGCCGCGAGGATGCGGCGGTTCTGACAGCTCTTGCCGGGGCAGGGCCTGCGTGACTCCGACATCAAGTCCGGGGGAGCAAGGCTCTCGGGAGTGCTTCCCCTTCCTTCCCAGGGAGTTGCAGGTTTCCTTTTTCTTTCTGGAGGTTTCAAAGCGGAGTGGATGTCCTCCTAGGGCCTCCCCCGGGTCCCCAGCCAGAGCCGGCCGACCCACCTACGAACATTACTAATGGCCCCAGCCGTTGAATACCCCTGTTTACTTTCCCTTATCTAGAGCTGTATCCCGCCCCACCCCCAATGCCTAGACTTCATGACGTGGCTGATGATTCATATTTATGATGCCTTTCGGTACTCTTTTTCTATTACGCCAAGAACCGTACCAACCCCCTGTTCTGAAAGAAATAAAAATACATTTGGACGGGACCAGGGCACTTATTTGAAGGCTTCATTGTGCGTGTATGTGCGTGTGTGTGTGTGTGTGTGTGTGTGAAAGAGAGGGGGAGAGAGGGAGAGGAGAAACGGGGGAACGGAGAAAGGAACAGATTGTAAGAGCACTAATACTTGTAATCGTCATATTCGATATATAAAGACCCCAGGGCAGAGTTTATGTGCACGCTTCAAAAATGTAGTTCATGTACTGGAACTGTGGCAAAAAATCGTAAGCCGGCAAACTCTGGGAGATAGTGAAGGACAGGAAAGCCTGGCGTGCTGCAGTAGACGGGCAAAGATTCTGACACGACTTAGCAACTGAACGACAACAGTATAAACTAGAATTTGGGGCTAGTGTTTGTTGCTTGTGTTATTTAATGGTTTTGGTAGATCTCTTGTCCATGTTATATTTTACAGGGGAAAAATTATTTTTAAATTTGTACAGCTAATTGACTTAGTTGTGATGATAGCATTATTTAATATGAGGGGAACTAATCCAGTGAACACCACCATGCTGTCTCTTAAATTATGGTTTATTCTTTTTAGAAAATAGTATAAGTGTGAAGGTAGGGTTAAACTTCCTGGAGGTATTCTTTGTTGTCGGATTTCTGTCAGATTTGGTATATGAGGAAAAGCTTACCAGAAATTGCAGAATGGTTGTTTGTCTTAATTTATCTGAAATGTAGTTTGAGTTAGACAGGAAAACATTTCTTTCAGAGAAGAGGATGAAAATGTTGACAACTAACTTAGGTTTTTCCTGGATCCTTCACTTAACAAACATTTGAGTACCTGCCATGTATCAGTAACTTTCTAAGACATTCAGACTAACTTGATAATACACAATCTGTCCAGTATTGTTTTACCTCCCTACTCTTTGGCAAAGAATTTGGTTTGATGTAAGGATCTTGGATTTTCTCCATCTTGAGAAATTTTGTTACTGAACAAAAATAATGGCTTTCAGGCAATTTTATGACGTGAACACTAATAACAGGTTTAAAACTTTGTTCATCAAAGTGATGTCTTTCAAAAAGCAATCACCAGCTACTCTCTCAAGCGGTACTTAAAAGATGGTAGTGCTAAGTCACAGTGGTTCAAAAGCTAGTCCTTGGGGGAAGGGATTGAATGGAGGAGTGGGTTCTAGTAAAATGATGGTAGTAGTGACAGGGCATAGTTTTTGGTTTCTCTGAACACTTATTTAAAAACAGAAACAGATACTAGATTGAAAAATTTAAATTGCATAAAACGATTGCAAGAAAACCGTGTGACAGGATATCCCCAAGAATTCGAAGATAAAATAGGTGAGGATAGACTACCAATAACCTTTAGATCCTGTTGATATTGCATCTCTGCAAGAGGAAGAAGAAAAAAATGGGGCAACATCTGATGAACCTGAGAATAGAACTCCAGGATATTTACTGAGACTCTCCAGGCCTATTAGTAGCAGTAGCTGTAACTGAAGGGTTTTAAACAGCAAGAGCAGACTAACTCCTGTGAACCTTCAAAACTGACTTGCCAAGGCACCATTCTAAGGCACAGCCCACCCTAAAGAAAAACTGCCAGGAGTGAAATAAAATTTTATCAGGAAAGGGACAAGAGAAATAAGAGACGAAAGTGAAGATAAAAGTGGGGAAGAATTTAATTACAGAGTCAAGAAATCTTAGAAAACAAATGAAGCAAACCACCATATTTTTAATACTATCCCAAAGTAGCAGAAGAGGAAGCTTTAAAGTTTTCCTAAATGCATCGTTCTTCCAAAAGTTCAGGAAAAATTAAATTTACATAAAAATAAACAATAGAAAAATGTAAAAGGTGTATAGTATGCAAAGTTATGGGGGAAAGGGGAACAAAATAACATTCGTACAGACAATAACCCTGGTGGCCCTAGTGGTGAAGAACCTGTCTGCCAGTGGAGACATTAGAGACCAGACTTGATCCCTGGGTTGGGAATAGTGCATGACAACCCACTCCAGTATTCTTACCTGGAGAATCCTATGGACAGAGGACCCTGGAGGGCTACAGTCCATAGGGTCGCTAAGAGTGAGACATGACTGAAGCGACTTAGGGCGCACACACACACACATAGACAATAAAAGCTTCCAATAAAGACATGTGCTCAAAATAGATCAAAATTATAACCTTCTATTTCAGAATGAGCTAAAAAGGCCCTAAGAAAATGATATAAGGCATGAAAAACAACATATAATCAATTACAAAAATTCAGGAATAAGGTGACAGAACCTAGAGAAAATTAGATGTAAATGACAAAATCGTGTCAGAAATGAAGCCTAGTAACAAGGCAAAAGCAAATTACCCATAAGAAAAAAAAATAGAAGGTGGAAATAAAAGGAAATTTTAACAGATAATAAAGATTCGAGTGAAAGTAATGATAAATAATAGTCAAAGAACACAAATAATAGGCATTCTTTAAAAAGGAAATCAAAGCAAAATAATAGAAAAAAATACTAATACTATAATTAGAACTTGCCTGAAGTTAGAAAACAAATTGGAACCATGTTGAGAGAATATACCATGTACCCAAGAATATTGACAGAGATGGCCAACATCAAGACATGTTCTAGTATGTTCTAGTAAAATTCATGGACTTTAAAAGAAAAAGAGAAAAAAGCTTTGTCACCTAGAAAAAAGAAACATATGACTTTAAAGGGAAAGGAAATTAGGTTCCCATCACAATTTTTCACAGTAGTGCTTTATAGAGTAACATAAGGATACTATACTCACTTTTAAGTATAAGCTGATCAAGTATAGTTCATCAAGAACTCTATCAGATCTAGTCCCTTAAATTTATTTCCCATTTCCACTGTATAATCTAAGGGATTTGATTTAGGTCATACCTGAATCGTCTAGTGGTTTTCCCTACTTTCTTCAATTTAAGTCTCAATTTGGCAATAAGGGGTTCATGATCTGAGCCACAGTCAGCTCCCGCTCTTGTTTTTGCTGACTGTATAGAGCTTCTCATCTTTGGCTGCAAATAATATAATCAATCTGATTTCGGTGTTGACCATCTGGTGATGTCCATGTGTAGAGTCATGTCTTGTGTTGTTGGAAGAGGGTGTTTGCTATGACCAATGCGTTCTCTTGGCAAAACTCTATGAGCATTTACCCTGCTTCATTCTGTACTCCGAGGCCAAATTTGCCTGTCACTCCAGGTGTTTCTTGACTTCCTACTTTTGCATTCCAGTCCCCTATAATGAAAAGGATATCTTTTTGGGGAGTCAGTTGTAAAAGGTCTTGTAAGTCTTCATAGAACCCTTCAACTTCAGCTTCTTCAGCATTACTGATTGGGGCATAGACTTGGATTACTGTGATGTTGAATGGTTTGCCTTGGAAACAAACAGAGATCATTCTATCGTTTTTGAGATTGCATCTAAGTACTGCATTTTGAACTCTTTTGTTGACTATGATGGCTACTCCATTTCTTCTAAGGGATTCTTGCCCACAGTAATAGATATGATGGTCATATGAGTTAAAGTCACCCATTCCAGTCCATTTTAGTTCTCTGATTCCTAAAATGTCGACATTCACTCTTGCCATCACCTGTTTGACCACTTCCAATTTGCCTTTATTCATGGACCTAACATTCCAGGTTCCTATGCAGTATTGCTCTTTACAGCATCAGACCTTGCTTCCATCACCAGTCAATTCCACAACTGGGTGCTGTTTTTACTTTGGCTCCATCTCTTCATTCTTTCTGGAGTTATTTCTCCGATGATCTCCAGTAGCATTTTGGGCACCTACCGAGCTGGGGAGTTCATCTTTCAATGTCCTATCTTTTTGGCTTTTCATACTGTTCCTGGGGTTCTCAAGGCAAGAATACTGAAGCGGTCTGCCATTTCCTTTTCCAGTGGACCACATTTTGTCAGAACTGTCCACCATGACCGGTCTGTCTTGGGTGGTCCTACATGGCATAGCTCATAGTTTCATTGAGTTAGACAAGGCTGTGGTCCATGTGATGGGATTGCTTATTTTTCTGTGATTGTGTTTTCTGTCTGTCTGCCCTCTGATACCCTCACTCTGCGCCTACTGTCTTACTGGGGTTTCTCTGACCCTGGACGTGGGGTATCTCCTCACGGCCCCTGCTCCTGACCTTGGACGTGGAGTATCTCCTCTCAACCACTCACCGCTCAAGCGCCGTGCGGCTGCCACCCATCACTGCATACTATGGATGGAGGTTAGTGACACTGTACAGGAGACAGGGATCAAGACAATCTCCAAGAAAAAGAAATGCAAAAAAGCATAATGGCTCTCTGAGGAGGCCTTACAAATAGCTGTGAAAAGAAGAGAAGTGAAAAGCAAATGAGAAAAGGAAAGATATACCCATCTAAATGCAGAGTTTCAAAGAATAGCAAGGAGCGATAAGAAAGCCTTCCTCAATGATCAGTGCAAAGAAATAGAAGAAAACAATAGAATGGGAAAGACTAGAGATCTCTTCAAGAAAATTAGAGATACCAAGGGAATATTTCATGCAAAGATGGGCTCAATAAAGGACAGAAATGGTTTGGGACCTAACAGAAGCAGAAGATATTAAAAAGAGGTGGCAAGAATACACAGAAGAACTGTACAAAAAAGTTCTTCATGACCCAGACAACCACGGTAGTGTGATCACTCACCCAGAGCCAGACATCTTGTAATGTGAAGTCAAGTGGGCCTTAGGCAGCATCACTACGAACAAAGCTAGTGGAGGTGATGGAATTCCAGTTGAGCTATTTCAAATCCTGAAAGATGATGCTGTGAAAGTGCTGCACTCAATATGCCAGCAAATTTGGAAAACTCAGCAGTGACCACAGAACTGGAAAAGGTCAGTTTTCATTCCAATCCCAAAGAAAAGCAATGCCAAAGAATGTTCAAACTACTGCACAATTGCACTCATCTCACACGCTAGTAAAGTAATGCTCAAAATTCTCCAAGCCAAGCTTCAGCAATACGTGAACCGTGAACTTCCAGGTGTTCAAGCTGGCTTTAGAAAAGGCAGAGGAACCAGAGATCAAATTGCCAACATCCACTGGATCATCGACAAACCAAGAGAGTTCCAGAAAAATATCTGTTTCTGCTTTATTGACTATGCCAAAGCCTTTAAGTGTGTGGATCACAACAAACTGTGGAAAATTCTGAAAGAGATGGGAATACCAAACCACCTGACCTGCCTCTTGAGAAACCTGTATGCAGGTCAGGAAGCAACAGTTAGAACTGGACATGGAACAACAGACTGGTTCCAAATAGGAAAAGGAGTACGTCAAGGCTGTATACTGTCACCCTGCTTATTTAACTTGTATGCAGAGTACATCATGAGAAACGCTGGGCTGGATGAAGCACAGCTGGAATCAAGATTGCCAGGAGAAATATCAATAACCTCAGATATGCAGATGACACCGCCCTTATGGCAGAAAGCGAAGAACTAAAGAGCCTCTTGATGAAAGTGAAAGAGGAGAGTGAAAAAGTCGGCTTAAAGCTCAACATTGAGAAAACTAAGATCATGGCTTCTTGTCCCATCACTTCATGGGAAATAGATGGGGAAACAGTGAGAGACTTTATTTTGGGGGGCTCCAAAATCACTGCAGATGGTGACTGCAGCCATGAAATTAAAAGATGCTTACTCCTTGGAAGGTAAGCTATGACCAACCTAGACAGCATATTTAAAAGCAGAGACATTACTTTGCCTACAAGGTCCGTCTAGTCAAGGCTATGGTTATTCCAGTAGTCATGTATGGATATGACAGTTGGACTCTAAAGAAAACTGTGCGCTGAAGAACTGATGCTTTTGAACTGTGGTGTTGGAAAAGACTGTTGAGAGTCCCTTTGATGGCAAGGAGATACGACCAGTCCATCCTAAAGGAGATCAGTCCTGAGGGTTCATTGGAAAGACTGATGTTGAAGCTGAAACTCCAATACTTGGCCACCTGATGCAAAGAACTGACTCATTGGAAAGGACTCCAATGCTGGGAAAGATTGATGGTGGGAGGAGAAGGGGGTGACAGAGGATGAGATGGATGGATGGCATCACCAACTCAATGAACATGAATTTGAGTAAACTCCAGGAGTTGGTGATGGACATGGAGGCCTGGCGTGCTGCGGTCCATGGAGTCACAAAGAGTAGGACACGACTGAGCGACTGAACTGAACCGATCAAATATAGGGGAAGTTTTGGAATATTGTTCCTTTGAGCACTTTCTTGGGGAATCTGCTGGAGAATGAGCTTCAGACAATCAAAAGGTCTAGGGAAATATCAAAATAAAGACCAGTAGTGAACACTGAATATGATTACCTGTAGAACAAAAACAAAATAAGATTGAAGAGGGAGAATGTTTAGTATATAATGGCTGTGTGCTCTGACAGTGATTAGTTAGTGCAACTATAAAATAAATGGGGATAAGGGAGAATGGGAAAAACTTATGCAGAATATTACCGTTAATCATATTGGTAGTAATATTGTTTTTCTGAAACTCATATGTATGATATGATAAATGCCTAACTACAGGGTATTTCAGTTCTGTCATCCTTTGTAACCAAGATTCATGATATGTAAGAAAGGAGTTACAGATGTAATAGAGACGATGTTAAGTGATAGCTTTATAGTTTAGAATTTGATTGAAAGCATCAATATAAACTTATGAAACACACGCACACGTGCATAAATTCCTAGCTCTGTCTCTATTTACAGAAAAGGTTTAGAAACAATGACCAATCTAGTAGCAGTTTCATTCATAGTGCCTAACTTACGGTGTTTAAATATCATTACTTGTCAAAAGAAATCAGGGTTTCTTGGAGAAATGACTAATTGTAGGTCAGAGTGAGAAAGTATTCCAGATGAGCCTGAATAGCAAAGCAGAGCAAAATATAGCAGAGCAAAACGTCATCCACTGGAGAAGGGAATGGCAAACTATTTTAGATTTCTTGCCTTGAGAACCAAATGAACAGTATGAAAAGGCAAAAAGATATGACACTGAAAGGTGAACACACCAGCTCAGTAGGTGCCCAGTGTGCTACGGGAGAACAGTGGAGAAATAACTCCAGAAACAATGAAGAGATGGAGCCAAAAAGAAAACTACGCCCAGTTGTGGATGTGACTGGTGATGGAAGAAACTCCAGTACTATAAAGAACAATATTGTATAGAAACCTGGAATGTTAGGTCCATGAATCAAGGTAAATTGGAAGTTGTCAAACAGGAGATGGCAAGAGTGAACGTCAACATTTTAGGAATCAGGGAACTAAAATGGACTGGAATGAGCGAATTTAATTCAGATGACCATTATATCTACTACCATGGGCAAGAATCCCTTAGAAGAAATGGAGTAGCCCTCATAGTCAATAAAAGAGTCCAAAATGCAGTACTTGGGTTTAATCTCAAAAATGACACAATGATCTTTGTTCGTTTCCAAGGCAAGCCATTTAATATCACAGTAATCCAAGTCTGTGCCCAGCAACTAATGCGGAAGAAGCTGAAGTTGAACAGTTCTATGAAGTCTTAAAACTAACACTCAAAAAAGATGTCCTTTTCATCATAGAGTACTAGAATGCAAAAGTAGGAAGTCAAGAGATATCTTGACTTCATAGAGTAACAGGCAAGTTTGGCCGTGGAGTATGAAATGAAGCATGGCAAAGGCTAACAGAGTTTTGCAAAGAGAACGCTCGTCATAGCAAACACCCTCTTCCAGCAACACAAGAGACGACTCTACACATGGACATCACCAGATAGTCAATACCGAAATCAGGTTGATTATATTCTTTGCAGCCAAAGGTGGAGAAGCTCTATACAGTCAGCAAAAACAAGACCAGGAGCTGACTGTGGCTCAGATCTCCTTGTTGCCAAATTCAGACTTAAATTGAAGAAAGTAGGGAAAACCACTAGACGATTCAGGTATGACCTAAATCAAATCCCTTACAGTGGAAGTGACAAATAGATTTAAGGAATTAGATCTGATAGACAGAGTGCCTGAAGAACTATGGACAGAGGTTTGTGACATTGTACAGGAGACAGGGATCAAGACCATTCCCAAGAAAAAGAAATGCAAAAAGGCAAAATGGTTGTCTAAAGAGGCCTTACAAATAGCTGAGAAAAAAAGAGAAGCGAAAGGCAAAGGAGAAAAGGAAGGATATACCCATCTGAATGCAGAGTTCCAAAGAATACAAGGATAGATAAGAGAGCTTTCCTAAGTGATCAATACAAAGAAATAGAGGAAAACAATAGAATAGGAAAGACTAGATATCTCTTCAAGAAAACTAGAGATAGCAAGGGAACATTTCATGCAAAGATGGGTACAATAAAGGACAGAAATGGTATGGACTGACAAAAGCAGAAGATATTAAGAAGAAATGGCAAGAATACACAGAAGAACTATACAAAAAGTATTTTCATGACCTGAATAACCACGATGGTATGATCACTCACCTAGAGCCAGACATCCTGGAGTTACGAAGGCAAGTGTGCTTTAGGAAGCATCACCACGAAGAAAGCTAGTGGAGGTGATGGAAATCCAGTTGAGCTATTTCAAATCCTAAAAGATGATGCTGTAAAAGTGCTGCACTCAACATGCCAGCAAATTTGGAAAACTCAGCAGTGGCCACAGGACTGGAAAAGGTAGTTTTCATTCCAATCCCAAAGAAAAGCAATACCAAAGAATGTTCAAACTAGCACACAGTTGCACTCATCTGACATGTTAGCGAAGTAATGCTCAAAATTCCCCAAGCCAGACTTCAACAGTATGTGATCCAAGAACTTTCAGATGTTAATGCTGGATTTAGAAGAGGCAGAGGAACCAGAGGTCAAATTGCCAACATCTGTTGGATCATCAAAAAAGCAAGAGAGTTCCAGAAAAACATTTAGTTCTGCTTTATTGACTATGCTAAAGCCTTTGACTGTGTGGATCACAACAAACTGGAAAATTCTTCAAGAGATGGGAATACCAGACCACCCTCTTGAGAAATCGGTATGCAAGTCAAGAAGCAACAGTTAGAACTGGACATGGAACAACAGACTGGTTCCAAACTGGGAAAGGAGTCTTTCAAGGCTGTATATTGTCACCCTGCTTATTTAACTTATATGCAGAGTATATCATGAGAAATGCTGGGCTGGATGAAGCACAAGTTGGAATCAAGATTGCCAAGATAAATACCAATAACCTCAGAAACACGTGACACCACCCTGTGGCAGAGAGGGAAGAGGTACTAAAGAGCCTCTTGATGAAAGTGAAAGAGGAGAGTGAAAAAGCTGACTTAAAACTCAACATTCAGAAAACTAAGATCATGGCATCCAGTCCCATCACTTCATTGCAAATAGATGGGAAACAATGGAAATATTGAGAGCCTGTTTTCTTGGACTCCAAAATCACTGCAGATGGTGACTGCAGCCATGAAATTAAAAGACACTTGCTCTTTGGAAGAAAAGCTATACCGACCTAAACGGCATATTAAATAGCAGAGCCATTACTTCGCCAAGAAATGTCCATCTAGTCAAAGCTAGATGTACTAGCTAGATGTTCCAGTAGTCATGTATGGATGTGAGAGTTGGACCGTAAATAAAGCTGATTGCTGAAGAATTGATGCTTTTGAACTGTGTTGTTGGGGAAGACTTGAGAGTCCCTTGCCCTGCAAGGAGATCAAACCAGTCAATCCTAAAGGAAATTAGTCCTGAATATTCATTGGAAGACTGATGCTGAAGCTGAAACTCCAATACTTTGGCTACCTGATGCGAATAACTGGCTCCTTAGAAAAGACCCTGATGCTGGGAAAGATTGAAGGTGGGAATTGAAGGGGATGACAGAGGTTGATATGGTTGGATGGCTTCACCGACTCGATGGGCATAAGTTTGAGCAAGCTCCAGGAGTTGCTGATGGACAGGGAAACCTGGAGTGCTGCAGTCCATGGGGTTGCAAAGAGTCGGACATGACTGAGTGACTGATCTGAACCGAGTAATTTACTGCCTTTAGTTTGTAGGATGTGGAAACAGGAAGGAATATGGCAACTGGTGGGAAAGATAACAACCAAATCATATGGGACATTTTATGGCATTAAGAATTTGTAGTATAAGTTTGAAAAGGCAGCCATGCGATCATATTATGCTTTAGAAAAATGGCTAAGCTGTGGTGTGAAAACTAGAAATAGGTACTACAGATGGAAAACTGAAGGTCTGAAGTAAGGTGGGAAATCTGGAGATGGAGGAAAAGATGGGGTTGCCTAAGACAATGGGAATGGGTAGGAAGGTGATATTCTGGGAACATTTAAGATGTTAAAATCAGAAAGAAATTTTTATGGCTAATTAGCTATAGAGTAGAAGGAGAGGGGAAAGTATAATTTACTTTCTAACTTGCAGATGTAAGAACTCAGTATTATGTCTTAGTAAAAGCAGGATTCTTCTGTGTGTGATCATTTTCTTCACCACATTGGCCGATGATTATCATTCTGTATCTTTCTTACTAATCTGAAGCTAAAGGAATTAAAATTTTTTTTCTAAAAGGAAAATTATGGTGTTTTTCAGTTTATGTAGGTGCTCATTATATAAAAGTTCATATAATGCAGAAAGATGTGAAAGGTATCATGTAATCTCAGTCAGTCAGTGAAAGTCGCTCAGCTGTGTTGTACTCTTTGCAACCCCGTGGTCTGTGGCCTGTCAGGCTTCTCTGTCCATGGAAGTCTTCGTGCCAGAATACTGGAGTGGGTAGCCATTGCCTTCTCCAGGGGATCTTCCCAACCCAGGGATCAAACCCAGGTCTCCCGAATTGCAGGCTGATTTTTTACAGTCTGGGCCACCAGGAAAGACCAGTATATAGTCTAGAGGAAAGAAAAGAACAAATGAGATTCATCAACCAGGATTAACCACCAGTAGCATTTTGCTTCTATATCCTTCTAACTTTTCTATGCAGATACACCTGTAGATAAGTATTTTCAAAACATGGGAGAATAATTTACCTGCTTGACCATATATACTATGTACATTTTGTGTGCATGCTCAGTTGTGTCTGACTCTTTGAAACCCCATGGACTGTAGCCCAGCAGGCTCCTCTGTCCATGGGATTCTCCAGGGAAGAATACTGGAGTTGGTTGCCATGCCTTCCTCCATGGGGTGTTCCCAACCCAGGGATTGAACCCACATCTCTTAGATCTCCTCCCTGGCAGGCAGATTCTTTACTACTTACTGCACCACCTGGGAATCATTTTGTACATTATCCCATGCCAAATATGAATAATAATATCATAATTTGTAATTGCTTTGTAATGCTCGATTGTGTGAATGTACCATTACCAGTTTTCTTTATTATTAGGCATTGTTTTCATTTTTTATCTTTTCTGAACATACTGCTGTGAATAATTTTGTGGTTATAGCTTTGTGCACATTTCACATTTCTGATTATTTCTCAGAATAAATTTCTAATAGAAATCCTGGGTCAAAGATTGCACACCTCAGATTTTGATATATGTTTTCATATTCGTTATAACAGTTTATATTACCATCCCAGACTTTTGTGTGTAAATGCCACCTCTCTTTTCTGGCTCTGTGATTTTCCTCTAATGTAAAATGGGAAATCTAAATATCTTTTAAGATTTTTAACCATAATTAAGTGAGAGAATGAATATGTATTTAACCCAATGTTTGACACCTAATAAGTACTTAATAAATGCCAGCTCTTGCTTTTATTAACATGAAATATGCATTTCTCCAAAACCTTATCTACACTGCATAACATTAGTCTTTTGCTAACCTGATGGGAAAAATGATATATCATATTAATTAGAAACTGGGTATGTTGAACATTTTTTCATATGATTTAGACTTTATGTTTCTTCCTTTTTGAATTGCTTTGCATTTTCCATGCTTTTAGTATATAATGTTTTTCTTACTTAATATTTTAGGTTTTTTTAATATATTAGAAGTATTGACTTTGTCCTAATTTGCAAGCATCTTCCTGCATTTTGTCATTTTCACTTGAGTTTGCTTATGACACTTTCTTGTTAATCCTACAAGATTTTAAGAATACATTTTCAGGTAGCCAACTTCATCATTTGTTTGATTTACAATTTCTGACTTTCCCCACCTGAAAACTACCAGTATATTTGTATATTTAAAATATCATATAGGGCAGGTTTTCCTTCATTACTCTCCCTTTAATATGCATCCCTGTATGATTATTTCCTAAGGAAACTTTGTAATCATTTTATAAAGTACCTCCACCCCCTCAAAAAAATAATCACATTGAGATTTTGATTGAGGTTTTTAGATTTCTTGAAACAAACAATAAATCTTTTTTTTTTTTTTTTAAGATTTATTTACTTATGGCTGTGTTTGGGTCTTTGTTGCTGTGGGTAGGCCTTCTCCAGTTGCAGCGAGGGGGGACTACTCTCTAGTTGAAGTGCTTGGGCTTCTCACCTCAGTGGTTTTTCTTGTTGCAGAGCATGAGATCTAGGCACATGGGCTTCAGTAGTTGCATCATGTGGACTCAATAACTGTGGAGCACAAACTTAGTTGTCCTGAGGCATGTGGGATCTTCCCAGACCAGGGATCGAATGAACCTGTTTTCCCTGCACTGTTAAGGGGATTCTTGACCACTGAGTCACCAGGGAAGCCCCAAACAGTAAATCTTGAATATACATTTAAAACCTCATGATCACAGTTGTCATTTCATTTAAGCCTGTTACACAGTAAGAGCATTTAAATTATTTTTTGTGTAATACTCAGTACAATCTTATGTAAATGGGTATTTTATAAATAAGTTTTTGTGGTGTTCATTGATTCAAAGACCAAAACTTTACCCCTAAAACTCAAAGGCATGCTGTTTTCTCAATAATAAGAAAATATATTGTTACCTAAGTGAAGTGAAAGTGAAAGTTGCTCAGTAGTGTCTGACTCTTTGTGACTCCACGGACTATACAGTCCATGGAATTCTCCAGGCCAGAATACTGGAGTGGGTAGCCTTTTCCTTCTTTAGGGGATCTTCCCAACCCAGAGATTGAACCCAGGTCTCCCACGTTGCCATATGGATTCTTTACCAGCTGAGCTAACAGGGAATCCCCTTTGTTACCTATGCCTATGGTAAAATTTGAATAATTGTTTCAGAGATAGTTTTCATTAAGTTTAAGAAAGCCCATTATGTTTTTATATTTGAAAATTCAAAATGCCTTTCTTTCATTAGCATATATGGCAGGCTCCTCTCACATTCCTTTATTTTACTAGATATTAAGGTATGCCTGTTTCAGTTTTTTGTGTTATATATTTGTTTCAGAGTGTTCGCCTTGAAGTGAAGTGTTAGTTGCTCAGTTGTGTCCAACATTTTTTGACCCCATAGACTATAGCCCGCCAGGCTCCTCTGTCCATGGAATTCTCCAGGCAAGAATACTGGAGTGGTTGCCATTCCCTTCTCCAGGGGATCTTCCCAACCCAGGGAAGGAAGCCAGGTCTTCTGCATTATAGGCATATTATTTACCTGAGTCTGAGCCATGAGGGAAGCCTTGCTCATAAATATTTAAATAGAGGAAAAGTAGATCAGAATCAGAATCATAAAGCCCTTTCTGTAAAAGCAAATGCCTCTTAGCCAAAATTTAGAAATTATTTAATCCATGTATGAAAAATCAGTTTTCAAAATTTTCTGAATTTCTTGGCATAATCTAAGCTTTTTAAATTAATATAAATAAATTAGTGATTCTATTTTCAATGAAAGCTTTCCAGGTGGTGCTAGTGGTAAAGAACCTGCCTGCCAGTGCAGGAGACATAAGAGATGCAGGTTGAATCCCTGGGTTGCAAAGATCCCCTGGAGGAAGGCATAGCAACCCACTCCAGTATTCTTCCGTGGAAAATTCCGTGGACAGAGAATCCTGGCGGGCTACAGTCCATGGGGTTGCAAAGAGTTGGAAACAACTGAAGCAACTGAGCGCATGTGCGTGTGCACGCGCGCACACACAGACACACACACACATTTCAGTGAAACCAAATATTCAATAAGGCTTTAAATCACTTGTAAAACCTTTTAATGACCATGCGCATATAGCCACTTGATACAAATGTGTATCATGTTTACCCATTTATAGAGAAAATTGAGGCTTTTAGAAGTTAATCTCAAACGGAAGAAAGGCGACTAATATTTTGAGTACCAGATCAATCAAATATTTTATTTGATGTATTCTCAGGTTATCATATTTTAAATAAGTAAATAATTTCCTGGCAGTAAATGTGATCAAGCTTTTGGTGCATAGTGTAACCACATAATACGTCTCTGTCTTCCTTATTCCTCCTGTTTGTTTACTTTATTTATTCGGCTGTGTTTACTGAGTTTTTATATAATTAGAATAAGCCCCTGTATCCTGCTTTTTATCAGGTCCTTAGGTATATGTGATTGATTATAATAATGGTCTTGGTCATCTTTTTGTTTTTTAGATTCCTGAATTTGATAACTTATACCTGGATATGAATGGAATTATACATCAATGTTCCCATCCTAATGATGATGATGTTCACTTCAGAATTTCAGATGATAAAATCTTCACTGATATTTTTCACTACTTGGAGGTGTTGTTCCGCATTATTAAGCCCAGAAAAGTATTCTTCATGGCTGTTGATGGTGTGGCTCCTCGAGCAAAGATGAACCAACAGCGTGGGAGGCGTTTTAGGTAAAACATTTATGATTTATTTTAGAATGCCATTTAGATTAATAAAATATAATATTTTAAAGCTAATTGGCTTGCCTTAACACAGTGCATCTCCTTTTCATGTTTCTTTTCTGCTTAAATCCCCTGCAGAAATGGAAGTATCTCACACTTACAGTGTCACATTTTACCAAGTAAACAAATTATTCAAATGACATGTTATTTCTCAGGGTATATGTTGGGTTAGATAAAGTTACTCTGTTCTCTGTCACAAATTTTTCAGACTTCTCAAAACTTAGTAATTTGGAAATGGTCATAGTAAAGTTCCTATAGTATTTCATCCTGAGCTATGGAACTGCATAGTGAACAAGAGATTGTGCTAATGAGAATGCCACTGACATTTAATTTGACCCTGGGCTTGATTCTGACTCTGCTTGAATATGGGTCCTCTCTGGGTAGAAAGGCAAATGAAATTGGAAGGTGATTGTGGAGTAGAAGAGAACTGAGTTAGGACACTTGAGATATTATCAGCCCTTTGGATAACTTGGGGAGTAAGAGAAGTAAAAGGCTGGAAAAGGGTTATACACAGAAAGATGATGTTAAAGTAAAAAATCCTATACCTGTGGCATATTTCTAAATAACAATGAAAACATGCTGTGTCCTTGTTTTGAGTAGCAGAAGTAAAGTTGAGAGGGTTGTTGGAAGTGAAGTAAAGAAACCCTGAGTCTAGTGAGTTTGATAGGTCGTTAGCATAGTGGATCCTTTCCTTTTATCACAATCTGTAGGTAAAGGAGTAGAAAGGGCACTGTTGAATCAAATGTGGAAAAGATCAAGGAAGATTGGGAGAGTACTTGGGAGGAGTTTAGCCCTGAGAAGGCAATGGCACCCCACTCCAGGACTCTTGCCTGGAAAATCCCATGGATGGAGGAGCCTGGTAGGCTGCAGTCCGTGGGGTCGCAAAGAGTCGGACACGACTGAGCGACTTCACTTTCACTTTTCACTTGCATGCATTGGAGAAGAAAATGGCAACCCACTCCAGTGTTCTTGCCTGGAGAATCCCAGGAACAGCGGAGCCAGGTGGGCTTCCGTCTATGGGGTCGCACAGAGTCGGACACTACTGAAGTGACTTAGCAGCAGCCCTGAGAATGGGAAGAGGATGGTAAACTAGAGATTTAAATATCAAAAGAGAAAAGACACTGAAGATATTGGAACAATGAAATCCTTGAAGACAGGGGCCATCTCTTACTCAAATTTAGATTCTCAAGTACCACCCAAAACTTACTTTGATCTGAATCTCCAAAAACTGGGCCCTAGAAACTGCTTTTTTTTTTTTTAATAGATTCTCCTGATAATTGTTAAACTAATTTTGGGGAGCTGCTGGGCTAGAAAATCTAGTGTTGAAAAAGGATTATATAAGCCCACTGTGTCAGTCAGTGTTCAGTTGCAGGTAATAGAAGTTTGTTCTAAGCAGAAAGGGATGCCAATACAGAAAGGGATATTTCTTTTGACATTGTGAAAGTCAAAAGATTTCTTGCCCACAATAGTAGATATAATGATCATCTAAATTAAGTTAGCCCATTCCTGTCCATTTTAGTTCACTGATTCCTAAGATGTTGATACTCAATCTTCCCATCTCCTTGCTCACGTCCAATTTACCTTGATTCATGGACCTAACATTCCAGGTTCCTATGAGGTATTGTTCTTTACAGCATCGGCTTTACTTTCACCATCAAACACACCCCCAATTGAGTGTCATTTCCACTTTGCCCAGCTGCTTCATTCTTTCTGGAGCTATTTGTAATTGCCGTTCAACCATCCCCAGTAGCATATTGAACACCCTCCAACCTGGGGGACTCCTGTTCAAGTGTCATATCTTTGCCTTTTCATGCTATCCATGGAGTTCTCTAGGTAAGAATTCTGGAGTGGGTTGCTGTTTCCTCCTCCAGTGTTCCACATTTTGTCAGAACTCTTTACTATGACCCGTCCATCTTGCATGGCCTGCACAGCATGGCTCATAGCTTCATCAAGTTATGTAAGCCTCTTCACTATGACAAGGCTGTGATCCATGAAGGGGTCAATTTAGTTATAATTCAACAATAAAGAAGCCATAAATTTATCTGTTAGCTCCAAGGCCCCAATCTACCTGCCATATCCATACTGGAAGAAAAACAGATGCCCTGAACCTTGCTTCTCAGCACTTATAAAGCTGCTAAATATTGAAGTCTCTTCTACTGTTGGTAAAACACACCCCTGCCTACAACCCCAGTGCCACAACTGTCATCTACACTTCACCAAACTTCTCCCTTCCAAACATTTTATGGAAACATCTGACAAAATCTAAGTCACATCCAGAAGCCTGAGAGTTTAATTTTTTATAGCTTTCCAACCTCAGAAGATGAACTAGAAGAAAGGAGTGGATGTTGAGGGCCAATTCACCATAACCACCATAAGCATTTACTCAATACTGTGGTGGCATCCTGTGCTCCATGCTTCCCCAAAGTCCCCCAGTTAGCCCCTTCTCATTCTCCATAGTGACTGTTTCCTTCATTCGTACTCTCTGATCATAATCTCTACACATCTCTTACTCTTTTTAAATCTGCTCTTATCTTTCATCCCCCCCATGCCACTGAAACTTTCTTACAAAATTACAAATAGATTTCTTAAAGAGATTAAATCTAAAGAATAATTCTGTCTTTATATTACTTCATTTGTCTCTTGTATTTAGCAGTGTTGACCATTATTTCTCTCTTGAACTTCCTTCCCATAACCTCCAAGTAACTACTGTCTTTGACCAGGAGTCAAGCCCGGGCCCCAGGAATGAACTCACCGAGTCCTAACCACTGGATCACCAGGAAATTCCCTCCAACACTACCTTTAAAAAAAAAAAAAAGTTTATTTATTTGGTTGTGCTGGGCCTTAGTTGTGGCATGTGGAATTTAGTTCCCTGACCAGGGACTGAACCCTGGCCACCTGCATTGAGAGTGCAGTCTTAGCCCCTGGACCACCAGGGAAATCCCCTACTCTACCTTCTTAATCTCCTTATCTTCTCTTCCCCTGCTTTTTTTTCTTAAAAACTAATGTTTCTTAAGGTTCTGTCCTAGGTCCTGAGAGATTTTATCCAATGGCTTTAATTACTGAAACTGTATTGACTCCCGAATTATCTTTCTGGTGGATATCTCTTCCCAGAATTTCTATATATCCAAATGCTTGCTAAATGACTCCTTCTGGATACCACACATACATCTCAGGCTTAACATATTCAGAATTGAACTCATCGTTGCCTCAAACTTGCCTTCCTTCTACATTCCTGTTTCTGTGAAAGCACCATGTAAATAGCCGCTCAACTCCAAAGTCCAAGAGAAATTTGGGCCTCTCCCTCTTCCTCATTCTTCACATCTAAGTCATATCTATTTACTTCTTTTCATTTTTACTGCTACTGCTTCAGTCTGGCCTTCATAATCTTCTACCTAGACTAGTAGTTTTACCTTGTTCCTGTCCCAGACATTCTCTGTATTGCAGCTACATTAAACAGTATGTTTAATTTCTATCTATTTCTTATACTCTAGGGCTTCCCTGGTGGCTCAGATAGTAAAGAATCTGCTTGCAATGCAGGAGACCTGGGTTTGATCCCTGGGTCGGGAAGATCCCCTGGAGAAGGGAATGGCTACTCATTCTAGTATTCTTGCCTGGAGAATCCCATGGACAGAGGAGCCTGGCAGGCTATAGTCCATGGGGTCTCAAAGAGTTGGACAAGACTGAGTGACTAACTCTTCACTGTTTTCTTACACTCTGTCTAGCATGTAAACTCTAAGAAGAGGAATCATTTCTTTTTTGTTGTAGCCTAAGAACTTATCACATAGTAACACTGAATAATCATTTCTTCAAAGAAGAAAGAGGAGAAATGAGGAAAGAATGGCTTCTGTTGGAGGGATTACAAATGAGTTGTTATCTTCAAAGTTTTTGTTATATTGAAGAGGTTGGTGAGAGAGAGGTTAAATACAAAGAAGAGTTTGTTTATCACAGAAATAGAATTCAACAGAGCACAGTAGTTAGAACTAGTAACAGGGCTGTAGAAAATGTACATAAAGCAGGACTTATTAAATTATGTGCCATGTAGCATATTTGTGTGCCACACATGAGTTACCAGAGAAACCAGACTGGAATTGGGATGCTGATATTCAAACCTATTTCTATCAGACTCTAAAATAATCATGTTCTTCCTAGTAAATTCTATTGCCTCAAAAATGAGATCATTTTGGCTACTGATGTCATTAATGTTATTAGGCTTTCATTTTAGATATTTTCATGAGGGAATCCAAAGGTGTACATTATAATTTTATAATTATTTTTATGTAATATTCTTAGAGATCGTTTTAGTAATGTACTTCTTGTTTGATGTTATTAAATGTAGTGCATATAATGAATTTTTATGCTATACTTTTGAAATTATTTCTAGAACCAATATGTATATTTGTGATAAGAAAAGAATTATTTTATAATAAGTATTTATAACATTCTATGTCAGTTTTATACCATTATAATGTTCTACTTCTATAGTTCATAGCTGAAAAACTTAATTCTTTAAATAACTAAAACAAGCAACTCTAAGGCTCATCCTTGTTGATTATAGTCATTTCAAAACTTACATGTTTTGAACTTAAAATTGATGAATTAGTATTTTAGTTATGAAAGCTTCTAAATGACAGTTTACTGTATGTAGACATCTCTTTTTTTTCCAGAAAGTTGAGGATTCTTTTTTTCCCCCTTAACATTTAAGGTCAGCAAAGGAGGCTGAAGACAAAATTAAAAAGGCAATAGAAAAAGGAGAAACTCTTCCTGCAGAGGCCAGATTTGATTCCAACTGCATTACGCCAGGTAAATTCACTGAGAGAAAAATTCTAGGAAATTTAAAATGTAAATTTAGTTTTCTTTTGTAACCCCTATTTTTTTTTTGTCCTTAGAATTCCATTTGCTATATCTTCCCAGTTATGTCGCTTCATAAGATGGTTTGGTCACCTTGGTTATAAATGCCCCTATGAAGACCCACTGTAGGAATTTACAGATGCTGATAAGAGCAACCATGGACAGAATTCTCCCACATGCACAGAATTTCTGACCTAGAACGAACTTACAAGATCAGTCTTACTACACTTGACATTTATTTGTATGAAAACTGACTCAGTGAGGTTGTGGCTCACCCAAGTTCATATAGCCAGCTTGTTTTATTCAGGATAAGAAACCCATTTTCCTTGTCTAGAATGCTTACTGTTCTGGTCCTCAGAGGTGGTTAAGACTTCTGTGACTTTAAGGATTAATTATCAGTATTACAAGTTTAATTTTAAATGCAACAGCATAGTCTGCACTTCCTAGAGTCTAACATCATTATAACCCTTCACATTGAAGAAAAGTCTTAAAATTGTATCTTCTCATTAATTCTTTACTGTGGTAGTTTTCTCTTTCATTAAGTGCCCTAATGACAGTGGTCAATTTAATAAGCAGTTTTATCATTATACAGTTTAAGACTGTGTTGCCTTTGACTGTTGATCATCTAGGCTTTTCCTAAAACATAATCATTGTAAACTCAGTTTCCAGATTAATAGTAATTTTTTTGAGTTAAAAGTAGTAATAATAACAATTGTTGTTGTTATTGGCAATCTTATTGAGGCTGCATGCCTTACAAAAAGAAAACAAAAACTTTTTAGAATCCAGCAGAGGAGATTTAAGATTGAAGTTTGTTAGAGAGTTGAAACTCTGCCCTTGTGTGAAAATATTTGAAGTATAGTCCCAAGGCAGTAGTAAAATTCTTTGACTTTATCTGACATTAACTTCATTTAGGGCTGACTAGTGAAACTGGAAATAGTTGTGATATTTGCTCAGGAAAGATGCAACATGATTTGCTTTTCAAGATGCGAGAGAGCTTTCAACCTCCCCACGCATATCCAGTTTCTTGCTATCACTGATAACTCTGTTTTTATATCTCACTCAGATTGAATTTCTAAAATCCTTTTATTTAAAGGGACTGAATTCATGGCCAGGTTACATGAACATCTGAAGTACTTTGTAAATATGAAGATTTCTACAGACAAATCGTGGCAAGGAGTTACCATCTACTTCTCAGGCCATGAGGTTATTATCTTTTCTTATTTAAACAGTTTTTCAACTGAATCTTGAGAAATGTAGCACATTACTGCAATTTTTTTTTTAACATTATATCTAGACTCCTGGAGAAGGAGAGCATAAAATCATGGAGTTTATCAGATCCGAGAAGGCAAAGCCAGATCATGATCCAAACACCAGGCACTGTCTTTATGGCTTAGATGCTGACTTGGTAGGTAAAATGCTTATTGTTATTGTAGTCTTATGCCATTATGATAAATATCTGTTTAGGAAACTTAGTCTTAATATTAACAGATTTCTGGTTGTGGAAAGAAATATTAGAGACATGATAATAATTGCTATTTCTGCTGTTACCAAAGTTCAAAACATTTGGAAAAGGTGTTCTTTTGCCATTGTTTATGATCAACAGGTGCATATAGTTAGTGTTCACACCTGACTGACCCTAGTGCTATGAATTCTCTGTTGAGTTCTGGGTAGAGGACCCTTTTTATCCTCGTACTTAATACAGGGTTTTTAATACCACCTGATCTGATAACTCCATAACCCAAGTTTGCTCGACTTTGTTGTTGTTGTTGCTGCTGCACAGAGTCTTCATTGCTGCATTCGGGCTTTCTCTAGTTGCAGTGAGTGGGGGCTGCTTTTCATTGCATTGTGCAGGGTTCTCATTGCAGCCGCTTCTCTTATTGCAGAGCATGGGCTGTAGAGCATGGGCTTAGTAGTCATGGCTCAAGGGCTCAGTTGCTCCACAGCAGTGTGAGAACTTCCTGGACTAGGGATCGAGCTCATGTCCCCTGCATTGGCAGGTGGATTTTTAACCACTGGACCACCAAGGGAAGGCCCTGCTAGACATTTTTTAACTTTTTGTTACAGAAATTTGCAAGTATAAACAAAAATAGAAGAGCAAGCATAATGAACATCTGTGTGTCCTTCTTCCTTCTCCATTTACTTTCAGCTTCTTTTCCTAACCATTTTTATCCTTCCTCCTCCTCCTCTGGATTCTTGAAGTATATGACATTATATTATTTAATCTATAAATATTTCATGATTGAGAATATTAAAAATAATAAAATAGCTCCAGTGACATTATCCCATATAAAACAATGTTAATAAATCACTCTTTAATATATAAAAAACCATTTAGTATTCTCATTTCCCTGATTGATTCATAAATGTTTTATTTTGTGTGAATCAGGATTAAATTAAACTCTGCATTGCAGTTGGTTGATATGTCTCACTAAACTAAACTATTTGACTTACTTTGGGGATTAGAATACTATGTGAGAATATTAACTGAAAAGATCCTTTCCCAGTTTTTTTCCAAGTTTTCACATACTAAAGTTATCCAGGCCTCCAGAAGAGTCCTGTATTGTTCTGATTTGGAAATGCTATTGCCTCTAATTACTTCCCATTCCCCATGGCAAGTAGAAAGAAATAAAAACCAAAAGAGATTATTATTATAGGGATGCAGTGGTGTGGTTGTAAAGGTTATGTGAGTCTAAGGTGAACATTTTTTTCTTAGGAAAGTACACACAATTTACCCCATTCATCAGCTATAAATGGATCATATTTTGATGTTTATATATTTAACTTGCTAATTATTTTCCTTAAATAAGCATGTTCTTCTTTATATAGAAATGTTGATTGCTTTTGTGAACCTGATGCTATAAAAAATGAGAGAATAGAAACATTTTTTAATCATTTTTCAACAGATTATGCTTGGATTAACAAGTCATGAGGCACATTTCTCTCTTTTAAGAGAAGAGGTTCGATTTGGTGGCAAAAAGATGCAAAGGTAAATCATACTGACTATATATTGGAAGGTAGACCAGAAATTAAATTAGGACTAGTAATCCCTTAACAGGCATATGATCTGTAAATATTTTCTCCCATTTTGTGGGCTGCCTTTTCACTCTGTTGATAGTGTCATTTGATGTACAAAATTTTTAAATTTGATGAATTCCGGTCTATTTTTTTCTTTTGTTGCCTATACATTTTAGTGTTGTTCAGTCATTCAGTCATGTTCAGCTCTTTGCGACCCAATGGACTGCAGCACGCCAGTCTTCCCTGTCCTTCACTGTCTCCCGGAGTTGGCACAAATTCATGTCCATTGAGTCATGTACACTTTTTAGTGTAGTATCGAAATCATTGCTGAATCCAATGTCATAAAACTTTTTCCCATTTTAGTCTAAGGGTTTTATAAGTTTTAACTGTTACATTTAAGTCTTTGATCCAGGTCAAGTTAATTTCAGTCTTTCAGCATTGATTATGCTATTAGCTGTGGATTTTCCATAAATTCCCTTAATCATTCTATGGAAATTCCTTTCCGTTTCTCCTTTGCTGAGTATTTTTATCATGAAAGGGTGTTGAATTTTGACATAGGCTTTTTCTGTTGAATGAGTATGTGAGTTTTTTCCCTTTGTTTATTGAGATGGTATATTACATTGATTTATCTTATGTTGAACCATTTTTGGATTCCTGTGGAAAATGCCACTTGTTCATGGTGGATAAATGCTTTTAATATACTCTTAAAAACTTACATTCTTACTTGTAATTAATCTTGGCATATAAGCCAACAGTCAGGAATATAGACCCCTGGACCAAGCCACAGAAAGGTAAGAGGAGAAAATAATACTGCCATACCATTGAAGCCTTAAACTATACTGCAGTAGATATAAAAGTATATATACTCACTAATCTATATGCTTTTTGCTGGTGGCCAGCCTTAAGTGGGCCAGAACAGATCCCATTGGTTTCTTACATTTATTATTTATTACTTATTATTTAGACTTTCTTAATTCTGTGAGTCCTTCCACAGAAAGCATGCTATAAACCAATTATTTTGAACTTTATATCTATTATAATTGTTATTATGTTTTTATCTTAACATTACCCTGCAGCTTACATATAAATTCATGCCTTAATGACAAGAATTAATTATACTGTAGTGATAAATTTTATTTTAAGCCACACTTTTAAACTTGAACCTTAAAAATATAATTAACTCTGTGTTGATCATATGACTAATTACAGGGTATGCGCACCAGAAGAAACCACATTTCACCTCCTACACTTGTCTTTAATGAGAGAGTATATTGACTATGAGTTTTCAGCATTAAAAGTAAGTATTAATATAAATAGATCAGAGGTGAATATGCAGAAATTTCCAAAGGATTTGACTCTTTTCTTCATATTGCTATAGGACAAGATCACATTTAAATATGATATTGAAAGGATAATAGATGATTGGATTTTGATGGGATTTCTTGTTGGCAATGATTTTATCCCTCATCTACCTCATTTACATATTAATCATGATGCACTGCCTCTTCTTTATGGAACATATATTACCATCCTGCCAGAACTTGGGGGTAAGAAAAGTTTAATATTCATTTGAGGCTACTTTAATTTAAAACTCAACTAACCCTGGAAATGTCACTCAGTTTATTAGATTATTGCATGCACAGCTAAAGTAGGAAAAGAATTTGGAGTTTCTTTTAGTCTAAGGCACCAAGTTCTAAAGTTGCAATTTTCAATGGTTCACAAACAGAGAAGATGACACAAGTTAAGCAATATCATTTATTCATAGATAGCTAACTAATCTCTATCTTTAATGGCTTACAAAAGCCTGCAGAGGTTGTTGGTTGCACTTAGCTCTTTTCATATTTAACTGTAGAAATTCAGCTTTCTGAATGGATAAGCATCAGAGTATTTACTATCAGGGAGAGACTTCTAAGTTACAGTGGGAAACTGACAGATAGTGATGATGCTGAATAAAGCAGACAACCGAATTCCCTGGTGGTCCAGGACTCCATAGTTACACTGTCAAAGGCACAGGTTCAGTCTCTGGCCAAGGAACTAAGATCTTGCAAACCATACAGTGAATCAATCAATCAAGTAGCAGGATATTGGTCTTCTTCTTCTTAAGTTAGCATATCAAATAAATGACCTCAATTCTAGAACTTACTTAATTTAATTGTCACCCCAGTGTTGGGAAATTTGGGAGGATTATTATTATGTAAACCTGGAACTTTTTCTATTTTGCTTCAGTTCTTACATATTGTGTATTATAGTAAAATCAAGTTTGTAGAAACTAGGGTCACTTATATGATCCAACAGAGTGTTTTTTTCTTGATTAGTAGAATGTCAAAACTCAACGTTTTGTAAAAAGAATTTTGTAAAATTGTTTTTAGAAAATGTCAGCATTTAGTGCAAGTTCAGATTTTATTCCTTTTAGGTTATATTAATGAAAGTGGGCATCTCAACTTACCTCGATTTGAGAAATACCTTGTGAAACTATCAGATGTAAGTAACTAGAAGCTTTTGTTTTTCTGTCCCAGGGAAGCTATAAATGGTCAGTAACCAATTACATAATACCAGAAGAAAAAATTTTTATAGTTCTACTCCAATTGGTTATTCTGTATAAATAATTTCACCTAAATTATTTTTATTTCTACTTGCTTTTTATTTTTAGTTTTCAGAGTAATAGATGAAGTCACTATGTGCATCAAAAGTAATATCCTCTGATTTCCTAGAAGTCTGATTTTCCTGGAATCTTCTGATGCCCTAGAAGCAATCATTGTTAAAAGTTTGTTTTCTTTTCTTCTAGACATACTTAAGTTATTTTAAAATAAATTTAAATGTTTCTGTATAGTTTGATCGAGAACACTTCAGTGAAGTTTTTGTGGACCTAAAGTGGTTTGAAAGCAAAGTTGGTAACAAGTACCTCAATGAAGCAGCAGGTGTTGCAGCAGAAGAAGCCAAGAACTACAAGGAAAAGAAAAAATCAAAGGTGTTCATTTTTTTAGGTGTCCTTTCATTTTTTTACCTGTAAAGGTAAAACTGATATTCCTTGTTTCTCATTTTCTTTCTTATGATTTTGCAGTTCCTCATTTTGGCTTCATTTCCTCTTTTCCTTTCTGTACATTTTAAAAATTGTTTGGTTTCTTTTTCTCTATTAGATATTATCATTTAAATCTGATCTTTAAAAAGCAATTTATTTTTGCCATTGAAAAGCATTGCATTTTCTTTGCTCTTCCATTCTATTAGTAAGTGTAGAGATATTTTTAAGAACCCAGAAAATTAGTTATCTCTTTAAAAGTGTGGATATTTATAGCATTTAATGTTATAAGATCATTTATTTTTCTCTAGAAATAATTTATATATAAAATCATATATAAAATACAGTGTCACAATTTATGGTAAATGTTAGGTGCTCAGTAAATGAATAATAGAGCCAATTAGAATATGCTAGTACCCTGTAAAACACCTTTTGTAAGCCATAAAGAATGTCTTATGTGTGTTAGCTTGGAAAATAAACCTCTTCTGAAATTTTCCTCAGCCAATCCATAGTTATTGGATTCTGGTGAAATTGATGAGCTTCCTGCACACTCTTTGCTGTACTGCTTCTATTTAGGTTCAAGCCTAATACCTCTTGCTCCAGAAAGGGCAGCTATCCTGATTTTGTTTAGTGCACTCTTTCTAACTGCTTAACTTTTCCTCTGTGGAACTTAGCAGCAGTCTGCATTCTACTCTGTTATTTATCTTAATAAAACAGGCTCTGCAACTTTTGGGGGACGTGTACTCACAAACTTAAATATCAGTAATCCCTGGCTCTACCCACCTCAGCTCATTCCTTAAACTTCACAAGTCATCTGGGGGTATGTAGTTAACTTTAGAGACACAGGTGAAACAAGGAGACTGGAGAAACAGCCCAGGCAAGAAAATTGGCAGAGGCCCTAGTTTGCAAGAACTAGTAAAGTCACTGGCAGTTGGTAGGCAACCAGAAAATAGAGAAGAGAAAGGATGAAATCACAAGAGTGGAAAAATAGAAGGGCAGGATATGAAGGATGTGATGAAATGGAAGAACTTTAGAAAAGCAGATGAGTTGCATGGAAGAAAATAGAAGTGGAGGGTAGAGTTATAGGAATGATGGGAACCAGAGATATAAAAAATAGGTAATAGTTGTAATTATTGGACTCAGTTATAAACAGATTGTTTCTTGTTAACAGTAGCCCGGAATTTGACACATAAAAATGTTGAAGTTGAAAGGATTTGATATTGATTGTGTACTTTTCTCTAAGTAAATAAAATGTTTTTGAAATGTTTTTTTCTTAGAAAACATATGTCATTAAATATATTTCTCTTTTGTATGGTGAGCATTGTTACTTATCATTGAGGGGCCTAAATGTTAAGTTCTAATAATAAAGATTTATAGCTTCAGGAAACAAGTGATATAAAACCAAAAACATTTACACAGCATTTGAGGATTGTTTTTAAAATAAACTTTTACAGTATGTCACTTAAAGATCATTCAGTTATCTTTAATATTTTGTAAATCTTTCTGTTAAATGTCTCATCTTGAAGTATATCTTGCTTTTATATTGATTTATAATTTTTAATAGGGCCAGGAAAATTCTATATGTTGGGCTGCTTTAGACAAAAATGGAGAAGAGGTGGTAACTTCTAAGGGTGAGTACAAACTGTATTTTAATATATGTTTTTTTTTTGACAGAATAATTATTATATTCCATTGTTAGGACTAATTCAGTAATATTGGATGAAACAGATTTCTGTGATAGTTTATAAACATCTACTTTGACATGTATTCATCAAAGCATTAAATGGAAAAATGGAATATTCATAATTGTCAGCCACTGTCTGTTTATCTTTTTTCCAGACAATTTAGAAGAAGAGATGGAAGATGATGACCTATTTGAAACCGAGTTTAGGCAATATAAAAGAACATATTACATGACAAAGATGGGAGTTGACGTAGTTTCTGAGTATGTTCTTGCAATTGCTTTTACTTTAAAGTAGGAGAAAGTAGACTTTGCAGTTCTATAGAAAACAGCATAATTTTGATGGTTATGGTAATGGGAAGGAAGGATTTTTTTGTTTCGCAAATTATTGTAGACCTTTCAACTACTATGGTTTTGGAGAAGATAATATTCATTGGCATGTATTATACAGTATACCTTTGAACAACATGGGCTTGATCTGCATAGGCCCACTTATATTGTTTTTACTGAAGACTTAATGATACAGTACTACATTTTCCCCAGTTGATTGAATCCATAGATGTGGAACTGCAGATACAGAGATCTGTCTAAAGTTATAAGTGGATTTTCTACTGCAAGAGGGTTGGCGTCCCTAACTTCTACATTGTTCAAGTCTCAACTGTATGCCTATGATAAAAATGGCCAGATAGAAAATGGTTAGTGTTTTGCTTCATTTCTTCTAAAGCTCACATCACACTTACCTCAAAGGCTAATTGGCTCAGCCTCAGGTTAAGAACTAGTATAAAAGTTCCTTAACAACTTGACCTCTAGAATGGTGGCTCACATTTCTGAACTACAGCCCTCTATAACAGTTCAGTTCAGTTCAGTCACTCAGCTGTGTCCAACTCTTTGCAACCCCATGGACTGCAGGACACCAGGCTTCCTTGTCCATCACCAACTCCCGGAGCTTGCTCAAACTCACGTCCATCGAGTCGGTGATGCCATCCAACCATCTCATCCTCTGTCATCCCCTTCTCCTCCTGCCTTCAGTCTTTACCAGCATCAGGGTCTTTTCCAGTGAGTCAGCTCTTTGCATCAGGTGGCCACAGTATTGGAGCTTCAGCTTCTGCATTGGTCCTTCCAATGAATATTCAGGACTGATTTCCTTTAGGATGGACTGGTTTGATCTCCTTGCAGTCCAAGGGACTCTCAAGACTCTCAAGAGTCTTCTCCAACACCACAGTTAGAAAGCATCAGTTCTTTGGCACTCAGCCATCTTTATGGTCCAAATCTCACATCCGTACATGACTATTGGAAAGCTGTAGCTTTGCCTATACGGACTTTTATTGGCAAAGTGACGTCTCTGCTTTTTAATACGCTGTCTAGGTTTGCATAGCTTTTCTTCCAAGGAGCAAGCATCTTTTAATTTCATATCTACAGTCACTGTCTGCAGTGATTTTGAAGCCCAAGAAAATAAAATCTGCCACTGCTTCCATTTTTTCCCCTTTCTATTTGCCTTGAAATAATGGGACCGGATGTCATGCTCTTAGTTTTTTGAATGTTGAGTTTTAAGCGAGCTTTTTACTCTCCTCTTTCATCTCCTCAAGAGGCTCTTTAGTTCCTCTTCACTTTCTGCCATAAGGGTGGTGTCATCTGCATATTTGAGGCTGCTGATATTTCTCCTGGCCATCTTGATTCCAGCTTGTGATTCATCCAGCCTGGCATTTCACATGATGTACTCTGCATATAAGATAAATAAGCAGGATGACAATATACAGCCTTGTCATACTCCTTTCCCAATTTTGAACCAGTCTGTTGTTCCATGTCCAGTTCTAATTGTTGATTCTTAACCTGCATACAGGTTTCTCAGGAGACACATAAGGTGTCTGATACTCCCATCTCTTTAAGAATTTTCCACAGCTTGTTGTGATCCACAGAGTCAAAGGCTTTCACATGGTCAATGAAGCAGAAGTAGATGTTTTTCTGGAATTCCTTTGCTTTCTCCATGATCCAACAAACGTTGCCAATTTGATCTCTGGTTCCTCTGCATCTTTGAAACCCAACTTGTACATCTAGATGTTCTCAGTTCACGTATACTAAAGCCTCGCTTAAAGGATTTTGAGCATAACTTTGCTGACGTGAAATGAGCACAATTATCTGGTCATTGGAGCATTCTTTGGCATTGCTCTTCCTTGGGATTGGAATGAAAACTGACCTTTTCCAGTCCTGTGGCCACTGCTGAGTTTTCCAAATTTGCTGACATGCTGAGTGCAGCACTTTCACAGCATCATCTTTTAGGATTTGAAATAGCTCAGCTGGAATTCCATCACTTCCACTAGCATTGTTTGTAGTAATGATTCTTAAGGCCCACTTGACTTCACACTCCAGGATGGCTGCCTCTAGTTAAGTGACTACACAATCATGGTTATCAGGGTTATTAAGACCTTTTTGTATAGTGCCTCTGTGTATTCTTGCCATCTCTTAATCTCTTCTACTTTTGTTAGGACGTTACCATTTCTGTCCTGTACCATGCTTATCCTTGGATGAAATGTTCCCTTGGTATCTCCAGTTTTCTTGAATAGATCTCATCCTTCCCATTCTGTTGTTTTCCTCTATTTCTTTGCATTGTTCATTTACTTATCTCTACTTGCTGTTCTCTGGAACTCTGCATTCAGTTGGGTTTATCTTTCCCATTCTCTCTTGCCTTTTGCTTTTCTTCTTTCCTCAACCAACCAGTTTGCCTTCTTACATTTCTTTTTCTTTGGGATGCTTTCAGTCACTGCCTCCTGAACAGTGTTATAAACCTCTGTCCATAGTTCTTCAGGCACCCTGTCTATCAGATGTAATCCCTTGAATCTATTTGTCACCTCCACTGTATAATCATAAGGGATTTGATTTAGGTCATACCTGAATGGTCATGTATGGATGTGAGAGTTGGACGGTGAAGAAAGCTGAGCACCGCAGAATTGATGCTTTTGAACTGTAGTGTTGGAGAAGACTCTTGAGAGTCCCTTGGACTGCAAGGAGATCCAACCAGTCCATCCTAAAGGAGATCAGTCCTGGGTGTTCATTGGAAGGACTGATGTTGAAGCTGAAACTCCAATACTTTGGCCACTTCATGCGAAGAGTTGACTCATTGGAAAAGACCCTAATGCTGGGTAGGATTGGGGGCAGGAGGAGAACGGGACGACAGAGGATGAGATGGTTGGATGGCATCACCGACTTGATGGACATGGGTTTGTGTGGACTCCGGGAGTTGGTGATGGACAGAGAGGCCTGGCGTGCTGCAATTCATGGGGTTGCAAAGAGTCGGACACGACTGAGCGACTGAACTGAACTGAACTCAATGGCCTAGTGGTTTTCCCTACTTTCTTCAGTTTAAGCTTGAATTTTGCAGTCAGGAGCTCATGATCTGAGCCACAGTCAGCTCCAAGTCTTGTTTTTGCTTACTGTATAGAGCTTCTCCATCTTTGCCTGCAAAGAACATAATCAATCTGATCTCTATATTGACCATCTGGTCTAGTGCCAGGCACTATCCTCAACATTTAAAAAATAGTAACTCATTTAGAATTTAAAAATATAAACATATATAAATATATGTACATAATGTGAAAATGTTAAGTTGTAATTCTCACAACAGTTTCTTAAGATAAGTAGAATTATTATTTTATTTTTTTTTTATTATTATTTTAAAATAGAGGAAGTTAAGGAATAGAGAGGTTTAAGTGATTTGCTCCAGGTGACATGCATAGGTAATGAGTGGCAAAGCCAGAATGTAAGTAACAGGTAATCTGGCTCCAGAGCCCATCCTTAACCATGAAATGAGGCTGTTTTTCTGTCAGTGAGATAAGAGTTTCATAAAATTCTTTGTACCCTTATTATATGTACTATACTTAGATATTTTCTGTGCTATTATTTTTACTTTTTAAAAAAATAAAATACTAAGGATCTTTCCTAGAGACTGCCCAAGGAAAGACCCAAGATTTCTGTGTTGCTCCATTTACTCAGACTGTTTTCTAGTCTAGACATAGCCTTTGTGTAAGGCCTCTATTCATACTTATCTCTGGTAGCTAGAGATAAAGAAATTGTAGTACAACTCATCAGGTCATTTGAAGTTTTGTCAGATATCATTAGCAAGTAGGACTTTTGAGACTTAGAAATAAAATATTTATAATAGTTATGCATTCAATTATTTAGTCCTTAGTTCTTATATTTCCTTGATTATGTTATAAAGAAGTATAGTAGCTGCAATTAAATGCTTGATTTGCTAGGTGACTACTCTTCTGTTTTATTTCCTTTTCTTTTTATATATTAAAATATGAGGTTATGAAAATGAGATACTGTTTGTTTGCCAAGCAAATAAGCAAATCTTTTTAAGTTGTTATATTCAGTGTTGGTCCAGGAGTGGTGGTAGATTTCTTCCCTTAATTACTGGTGGAAATGTAAGTAGGAAAAATTATTTTAGAGGGCTTCGCTGGTGGCTCAGTGGTAAAAAATCCACCTGCCAATGCATGGGACATACGTTTGATCCCTGATCCGGGAAGTTCCCACATGCCACAGAGCAACTAAGTCCGTGCACCACAGCTCTTGAGCCTGTCCTCTAGAGCCCGGGAGCAACAACTACTGAGCCATTCTCTGTAAGAAGAGAAGCCACTGCAATGAAAAACCTACACACTGCAACTAGAGAGAAGCCTGCACAGCAATAAAGATACAGTACAGCCAAAAATAAACAAATAAATAGAAATTATTTTAAAAAAATATTTTGGAAAATATGTATCTAAAAGCCTTTGATAAGTCAAATATTTTCCAAAATATTTTTTTAAAATAATTTCTATTTATTTATTTATTTTTGGCTGTACTGCAATCTATCATAAAAATATACACTTAGACACAGATGATCTTTATACACAAGGAAGTTACTACAAAGTTTTTTAAATAGTAAAAAATTAGAAGCAATGTACATGTCCAGTGAGAAGGTTCATCATAATTGTCTCCACTTCCTCCACATTACAGTCACTATCTCTGCCGTTTCTAGTGCTTCCAGAATATATAGAACTGTTAAACTGGTAGTTACGAAAAGTTCATAAAAATTTATAAAGGTACTTTCAGTATATTATTAAATACAAATTTTAAAAGAGGATACAAAATCATATACACAGTATACTCATTAATATTTAAAAAGGAAAAACTTAGGGATAAAAAGACTGAGAAAAACATACCAAAATGTTATAGTGATTGCTATAAGGTAATAAAAGTGCTTTTCATCATTATCTCAGTTTTCAATAATGAAACATTTCTTTTATAATAAGAGTCATCCATTTCATTTTAAAAAATGCAACTTCCAGAAATATGTAGATCTACAATTTCACTTAGAAATATCTACCTGAGGGCTTCCCTGTTGGCTCAGATGGTAAATCACTACCTGAATTTTGGTAACAACACTAACAAGTTTTATAGCCGCTTTGGGGTTTACCTAGGGTGCTCTTTTTTTAATTAATTTATTTTCTTTTTATTTGCTCTGAGTCTTTGTTGCTGCTCACGGGCTTTCTCTAATTGCAGCAAGCTGGGGCTACTCTTCATCACAGTGCACAGGCTTCTCATTGTGGTGGCTTCTCTTGTGAAGTACAGGCTCTCAGGCCTGCAGGCTTCAGTAGTTGTGGCTTACAGGCTTAGTTGCTCCACAGCCTGTGGGATCTTCCCAGTTCAGTTCAGTTCAGTCGCTTAGTCGTGTCCACCTCTTTGCGACCCCGTGAACTGCAGCACACCAGGCCTCCCTGTCTATCACCAACTCCTAGAGCGTATCCAAACTCATGTCCATTGAGTTGGTGATGCCATCCATCCATCTCATCCTCTGTCATCTGCTTCTGTTCCTGCCCTCAATCTTTCCCAGCATCAGGGTCTTTTCAAATGAGTCAGCTCTTCGCATCAGGTGGCCAGAGTACTGGAGTTTCAGCTTCAACATCAGTCCTTCCAATGAACACCCAGGACTGATCTCCTCTAGGATGGACTGGTTGGATCTTCTTGCAGCCCCAGGGACTCTCAAGAGTCTTCTCCAACACCACAGTTCAAAAGCATCAATTCGTCAGCGCTCAGCTTTCTTTA
This sequence comes from Giraffa tippelskirchi, assembly GCF_054371585.1. Lineage (NCBI taxonomy): Eukaryota > Metazoa > Chordata > Mammalia > Artiodactyla > Giraffidae > Giraffa > Giraffa tippelskirchi. Next base: position 91,927,157 of record NC_137276.1, read on the forward strand.
TAGTCCAACTCTCACATCCATACATGACTACTGGAAAAACCATAGCCTTGATCTTCCCAGACCAGTTGTCAATCTCTTCTGCCCTTCATTGGCAGGCGGACTCCCAGCCACTGTACCACCAGGGAAGTCCCCAGGGTGCTCTTTTTTTGCTCTGTGTGTGTGATTATTTTACCTTAAATGATAGTGTTTTGAGAAAAAGACATTAAAGGGAATATTGTTCAGTGGATATAACACTTTTCAAAGTATGTTCTAGCTGCTATAACCGGATTTTAAGATCTTTCTGATTTCCTCCTTCTGATTTCTTCCTGATTTCCTGAGTCACCCAGGCATCCTCCCAAATTAGATTTCCATCTTTGTCTTCCATCACACTCTGAATATTTAAGAACGTGGTAGTACCACTGTTTAGAAAGCTTTATTAAACCCTCAAAACTTGATACCAAAGATATAGTACATTGACTGAATAAGTATGCACAGCAGGTTTAAGTATTCTGATAGTTGGTTTAGGAAAACTATAAGGCAAATTTTTAATCTGGCATGATAGAATTTTTTTAAAATAATATTTTTGAGTTTTTTCTGATCGCAGTTTTTGGCTTATTCGTTGATTAAATAAAACATGTGAGGCAGAATGTGATATTAGGAGATACCATGTTTTAAACACAATGGCCTGTCTTCAGGAAATAATATTATAATGAAAATATTCTTTTCTATTTTCAGTGACTTTCTGGCTGATCAAGCTGCATGTTATGTTCAGGCAATACAGTGGATTTTGCACTATTACTATCATGGAGTTCAGTCCTGGAGCTGGTGAGGGAATAAAAACAAAAATAAAGTTTTGTATTTTATAATGGCTCATTCTACTATAAGCTCATTTGATAATCTCTTCTTTTTACTTCTATTTATGATATTAATAGTATTTTTAAAAAGATACATACAGTCAAGTTTAAATGAAAAAGAATCTTTTTTAGTATTGTAATATTTTAAAAAGATCCTTTTATAACAAAGATACTTCCAGTTGTAGTAGATGGCCCATAATAAAAAGCTCTCTGTTAATCTAAGGATTTAAAATTTTCTATCATAATAAATGAAGTGTCACAAAGTCTTGACAATTACTAGATCTGAGTGATGGTTAAGTGGGATTGTTTATTATATTCTTCTCTACATCTTAATGTGTTTGAAAAATTTTTCTGTTAGGAGTAATGAAGAATGGATTATATGAATGTTACACTGGGAAGGGTAATGAAGAAAGGAGAAAAGAATTTACTTCTCCTGGAATAGTAATAATTCTCTATTTATCTCATGTTTCCTATTCCAGCAAGTTTCATCTACATTTCCAAACCATCCACTGAAATAGAAAACAAGTCAAAAAATGATACAGGGAAAAATAGACACTTTTAAATAATGAGATAGCTTGTTTTGTTTTGTTTTCAGAGCACCTTCTAGGCTCTGTTTTAAAGCACCAACAGCAAAACATACCAGTGCAGAATAATGTGGCATTAATTATTAATAGAATTTCACTTACTAATAGCCTTTAAAAAAATATCTGCAATAACTAACAAGATTCCCAGGGCATCTCTGAAGAGCACTCTAGTGACAAAAAAAATCCTTGATTTGCCATTTTTTAAGAGGGTGAGTGTAAGTTATACCTATTACATTACCAGGCTTTGAGGCCAAGCACTTGTAAAGCATGTGCTCATATAGTCCTCAAAGCTTTTTAAAGTAAATATTGTTTTCTGCTTTTGACAGATGAGGCTCAGAGAGGTTAAATAACCTTTCCAGTATCACACACCAATATTCAAGTACATGCCTGTCTGATTTCCTAAGTCGATACATTTTCTGTGTTCCACATGCCATTCTGCCTCCTAAACTTTCCCATTCTTTTGAAGTATGCCATAATTGGGGAATATAAAAATATTTTGTTGGCTTTTATTTTGGTATTTTTAGTCAGACATTAAGAATATTGAAATTTGTTTAATTTTTTAAAAATTATATGTTGAAATTTCTAAAAATATTTCTTCATGTTAAATATGGGAAGATTTTAAAAACAAAAAGTTAGTGTACATGATTGACAAATGGTTTAATCCTTATCACAAACACAATATAAATGTATACACACTAATTCAAAGATGATGATTCTTAGAGCTGACTAGTAACAACCATATGAGTTCAGACTTCCCTGTGTCTTCATGAGAGAAGCTCAGGCCCACATGAAGTAACTGAATGTCTTTTGACTGCCTCATTAGTTCATTCTGAGAATCTATTGTTTGGAAGATTCACACTTAATACTTCTGAAACTGGAGTCATTGTATTATTTATATAAATAATAAATTATATTTTATATGTGTTATTAATATATATACCCTTCAATTACATACATCTAAATTTTTGAAATATAAACTGCACTTTAAAAATTAAGGAAATAAAATACCTGTTGTCATCAAATAATCTACATTTTCCAACATTGCTGATTTCTTATATTCATGTGGCAGAATTATGAGTGACTTTTTTTCTTTAGAATTACTGCTATATGTGGACATGACTGAACATAAGCGCAGAAGCACAGCTGTTAAAATAGAATATTGAAAAGTATATACTAACTATTGATCTGTTTCATAAAGTTTGCCAATTGTTTAAAGCTCAGTTTTGTCTTACAGGTTTTATCCGTACCATTATGCACCTTTCCTGTCTGATATCCGCAACATCAGTACACTCAAAATCCATTTTGAACTGGGAAAACCTTTTAAGCCATTTGAACAGCTTCTTGCTGTACTTCCAGCAGCTAGCAAAAATTTACTTCCTGCATGCTACCAGGTGGGTTTTAGAATTAAATGTATTTGTGTTCTTTTTAATGTTTAGGATTTCCTCCTCCAAACCTAGAAACATCATACCCAAATTTCTTTAATAGCTAAATATATTTATTTTCAGTTTCAAATATAGTATTCCTTAAGTCCCTTGAAAACTAATTCCTTGATTTAAAGTTAACTTTGTTTTAAAAAAGCAAACACATTCATAAATCATTCAAAGCATAGCTTCTTTGTTTTCAGTATCTTTAAGCAATCTCCAGTTAGTCTCTGCACTGATGAAAATAAATTGAGCTTGGCAAAATCTAAAGCCATCTACTCTGTCCAGATATTACAGATTTCATTTCTGTTCTCTTTTACCCTCTACCTATTAGAATATGGATGATTCTAATAAGTTGTTTATCTCAACAAAATTGCAACTTCCATTTATATTTGGATTTTAAGAATTTCATTTATCAAATTATGGAATAAAAAACTTTTCTCTGATTAACATACTTCGTATAACAGGAGAAAGCTGTTTCAGGGGTGATTGGGTCACCAAAATTACACTAAGCCTACTAAACTGATTTTGAGGGTAAACTTCAGTTTAGTTCTTCTAGAGCATTAATCTGTTCTTCTAATACTGTGATCTGGTACCAGGAATTGAAATAGACACACATAAATATATACATATCACATACCTTTGCTGCTTGAACTGTGTCCAGCTTCCTTCTAAATCTTTCTGAAACTTAACCTGTCCTTCATCCTGGCCCGTGGCCTTCCTTCCTTTAGCTTCTCTTATGCTTTTTTTCCTACCTTCAGATACATTAAGAATTGATACTCAACCACTCTGGACTAATATAGCCATGCAGGTTTTTTATAGCCACATATGTTTTGATTCTTCTGTACCCATGACATACTGATTATTTTATTTTGAATATTACCCTGAGAAATATGCTTTTATTTCTTTAAAAATTTTTATGTCATGATCTTCTATATTCATTTCCTAGAGGATAGCTTTAGGTTTCTTTATCTACTTCTGTTATAAAATCTCTAATAAAAACATGTCTTATTGGGCTTTCTATCTTTGCTATTGGTGGTAAAGAGATTCTTGTATTTTAAGATTTCTTTTTCTTTTTAAATTACCTTAGATGACAGTTATATAACTTAATAAAATCAGTTGATTATGACATGAAAATAAATTGTCTAAGGTTAAAAATGGAGTGTGTGAAATGAACTGAAATCTGAATGGAAAAACAGAATTTAGATGAGCCTTGTAGAGTGAAAAGACTACAGAAGATAGAAATGATAAAATTCAGAGTAAGGATAGTTTGGCTATATAACTAGCTTAGTGGAATGAGAAAGTGGTGAGTGGCAATGAAATTAGAAGTCTCATATTTGAAAATCAAAATATAACAAGTATACTGTAACATATCTAAGATGTGAAAATTTACTTTTGCTTTGCTTAGAAATTTTAAATTGTAATAGGTAAACAAATATTATAAATATATTAACAAAAAGCTACATTGATATTAGTTCTTACATTTCTATTACACTATTTTATGTTTTCACAGCATTTGATGACCAGTGACGACTCGCCAATTATAGAATATTATCCACCTGATTTTAAAACTGACCTAAATGGGAAACAACAGGAATGGGAAGCTGTTGTACTGATACCTTTTATTGATGAGGTCAGTGCATGAAATGGTTATGTATACACTTGTAATGAGGTCAGTGCATGAAATGGTTATATATACACTTGTATTTTAATTAGAGATTACTTCACGTAAATGAATGAGCAATGGATTTTAATCACCATTTGTGTTAATGAGTTTTAACTACTCTCATCTTCGTTCTGTGTATCAAAATTTCTGTGTATGCTAAATATAAGGAAGCTGGCATTGCTTTACTAATATTAGACCAAATAGGCTTCAGAACAGAGAGTATTACCAAAGATCAAAGACTTAAATAACACTATAAACCTACTTAACCTCCTTAATATTTGTAGGACAGTATACCCAGCAACTAAGGAATACATATTTTTCAGCAAAAGACTGTTCACTAAGATTATTTGATAAAGCATAAAAATGTCTGAATAAACTTACAAGGGTGAAATCATAAAGTGAATGTTCTCTGACCACATAGAATTAAGTTAAAAATCAGCAAAAGATCACTGAAAATTTATAAAAATTTTGAAATCAAATAACACACTTCTAAATAATCCATATATTAAAGAAATTTAAAGGAATATTTGAAATGTTTTATCTGAATGATATTCTAATCAATTCTCTCTAATACTGTACTAGGAGTCCACTGTATTAAGTCAAAGGAAAGAAATAAAGGCATGTAGATTAGAAAGGAAGAAGAAAAATTGTTTTTATATGCACATAGCATTACTACAAAAATAGAAAATTCTAAGGAATCTTCCAAAAGATACTATTAACAAGTAAATTGAGCAAGGTCAAAAAATATAAAATCTATACAAAATTCAATTGTGTTTCTATATACTAGCAACAAAAAATTGGAAAACAAAAATTTTTTAAATAAAGACTTTTGCTTTCAATAGCATTAAGAAATATAAAATACACATTTATAAATTTAACAGCATGCACACTGAAAACTACAAATAGTGTCGAGATATGGAGACCTAAATAAATGGAAGAATATACCATGTTCAAGAAATAGAAGATTTAATATTGTTAAAAAATAACCTCTTCCCATATTGATCTTTGGGCTCAACATAATCCCAGCAAAAATGCAGCAAATTTTTGTATAGAAATCAAAAATCCAGTTTTAACGTTTTGATGAAATTGCCAAGTATCTAGAGTAGCCAAAACAATCTGTAGGAAGACCAATACTGAAAGACTTTCATTATCTGATTTCATGACTTACCATTGGGCTAAAGTAATCAAGGCAGTATGTTTCCTACGTCATAATAGACATAGATCAGTGAAACAGAATAGAGGCCAAACAACCTAGATCTATACTTGTCCAGTTAATAAATTTTCAATTAAGACATCAGAGCTATTCAATAGGTAAAGAAAAAGCTTTTTGACAGTTGGTACTGAAACAGCTGGCTATATATGTGGGTAAAAACCTGTACATTATTGTCCGGAGCAAGTTATTTGTGATAACTCCAAACTGGAAAAAAATTCAAACATCTTTCAGTGAGTGAATGGATAAAAAAATCTGTAGTACATTCATGTAATGGTATACTACTCAGCAATAAAAAGAACTATTTATATAAACAATGGATGGAAAAGAGTTCATTTGACTGAAAAAGTCAATCTTAGAAGGTTTTATATGGTTCCATATATGTAATATATTTGAAATGATGAAATTATTATAATATAAAACAGGTCATTTGGAGATAGGGTGTGACTGTAAAGGGATAATGCAAAGTAGTTTCTTTACAATGATGTGACAGTCCTGTATTCCAGTTTTAGGGGTGGTTACATGAAGTTTCCCTGGAGGCTCAGATGGTGAAGAATCCACCTGCAATGCAGGAAACCTGGGTTCTATCCCTGAGTTGGAAAGATCCCCTGGAGGAGGGCATGGCAACCCACTCCAGTATTCTTGCCTGGAGAATCCCCATGGACAGAGGAACCTGGCAGGCTACAGTCCATAGGGTCCCTAAGAGTCAGACACAACTGAGCGACTAAGCACATTGAAATCTGAACAAGTCTGTAGTGATGGTGTACCAGTGTCAATTTCCTGGTTTTGATGATGTACTATGGCTGTATGTAAGATGTTATCATTGGGTGAAAGGTACATGGGAACACACCATACTAATTTTGCAAATTCTTCATGTTTTTGCTATTGTACACAATGCTATGATAAAAGTACTTATGTATTTATGTATTCCTTTTGTTTGTTAATACATTCTTATGTATTGGTAGTTTTATTTTTATAAGGTAGAATCCCCAAAGCAGAAATGCTTGGTTAATGGGAGTGTATGGTTTTTGTTTTAATTAATTTTACCAGATTCCTTTTCAAAAAGACTGGTCTAATTCACACCATCAATACTTGAGAGTACCTACTTCTCTGCTTTTCTAATCCTGAATGTTATTGTTTAATTTTGACCAGTCTACTGATGATAAAGAATGCCATTTTATTATTCTTCAAGTTTATTTTTATCTGACCCCTAATTTGATATATTTTTATGTATGTTTTTCTTTTGCATTTTCCCTTTTATAAATTGTCTGTTTATAGCCTTTCCCTCATTTTCTTTTTTTTGATTTTGAACAACTCTTTGTATGCTAGGAATATTTTTTCCCAGTATGGCATTTGCCTGTTGATTTGTTCATGACTTCTTTTATCACATACATTTTCTTTTACTTAAAAAAGTCTTTTTCCTTAAAGTGGCTAGGCTTTTTTCTGCCTTACTTAAGAATTTTTCACTACAAATTATCAATACTTTCCTAAATTTTCTTCTAATACTTTGTTGTCTCATTACTACTTGTTTTGTATATAGTATGATATTGAAATATATATGTGCTTTCTTTCCCAGCTGGACAAAAACATTATTTAAGTATCTGGAATACTATGTTTGACATATATTTGAATTTGTTTTTTGACTATTTATTTTGTTCTTCTGGTCTGTGGTCTTTTGTGGTGTCAATGCTTAAGTGTTTTGCTTATAGGTGATTTTATAAAAAGTGATAGGATCTTGTAAGACAAGGTCTTGATAACTTTTCAGTTCACACCTTTATTCTTCCAGTATGAACACTAACATCATTTTTCCTTTGAAAAATATATTTTAAACCATTGTGATTTTCATTGGAATTGCATTAAATATAAAAGATGAACATTTTTATATTAATGCACATTTGCAATGTAAGAGATTAAGGAGCAGTGAATTATAAATTCATATTTAAATTTTGATTCTCTGCTGTTCTTATCCACACTTTAGTGGCTGCTGTTGGAGTAATATTTTCAGAGAAATTTGTAGTGACAAGAAATATTCTAGGGCCCTTTGAAACAAGAATAACACATCAATTTTTCATGTAATTAAATTGAAAAGAATTCTGTTTTTGCTTTTTAAGAACACAAATAGTAATTTTGTTTTTTGAGGGAAAAGATTCATTCTATATGTTAAGATTACAGAATTTTTATGTTTTTGACCCCTCTCTTCAATCTTTATATTCAGAAGCGATTGTTAGAAGCCATGGAGACATGTAACCACTCCCTCAAAATAGAAGAGAGAAAAAGAAATCAACATAGTGAGTGCCTAATGTGCTGGTTTGACAGCGACACAGAGTTCACCTACCCCTCTCCATGGCCAGAAAAGTTCCCTCCCGTAGAGCGATGCCATGCAAGGTAATGTTGTGTGGTAATTCTTCAAATATAGAGAGTGCAAAAAAAATAATAATAAAATTAACTTTTAAAAAGCTTTTGAATATCTATTTCGAGAATTAACAGATAATTTATGACATTTGTATGCAACTGATAATGAATTACATCCAACTTTCCAAGGATCGTAGCATCTCTGTCTGTCTCAGTTGTTTCTGTAGTTCTCTGCTTTGGTCCAATTCTACTTCTCTGTTTCTGTCTTCTGTTTAAGTTGTTCCCCATCCTACTGCCCCTGGCATCCCCCACATTGTATATCTCTTCTCTTCCTCAAGAAATGTGTGAATTTTTGTTTTCATTGCCAGTGTCTGCTCCCAGCATTATTTGACATGCTATGACTTTACCTTTTACATTCCCTAACCACCCAACAGGAAAGAAGGAAAACAAGAAATAAAAGAGCTCCTCTCTTTTCTTTCCTCAAATCCATTTCAGTCCATTTCTTCTTTCTCTCCTTCATTAAAAGTTTTCCTTGTTTTTTCTCTTTTGTCATCTTCCCTGCAGTAATACCCAGATGAAAGTTGAGTTGCAGATAAAGTAAACGTCTCTCCATTATGATTTTTCCTTTTCTTAAAGCAAAGAGAAAGATGAAATAGACATTATAAAGTGTTTATTTTCCATTCTGGGTTTTGGAGCATGGAGAATGTAGAGATTTATAATATGTGTTCTATATTCCTTTAGTGTAAAAATCATATATACATGTATAATTTATATATTTTATATATATTATATATTTATGCATATATATTATATGTATTTTTAAATAAATGGGAAAATTTCCACTTAGTATGTTATAGTCATGGTTGTGTCTGAATCAGTAACAATGGAGAATCTGCTGCTTTATATTTTCTTTGTCTTAAAGGACAGATTGTTATTCTCCTGTTTAAAAGCAAGGATAACTCTTGCAAAAATACTGAAGGGATGCTGAAAAACTGTGATTGCTTGTAATGTATGAATTTTAAATCAAATACCTTGATTTATTTTCTAGGTATAAAATAATATCATTAGATGCTTGGCGTATAGATATAAGCAAGAACAAAATAACCAAGGTTGACCAGAAGGCATTATATTTCTGTGGATTTCCTACTTTGAAACACATCAAACACAAAGTCAGTGGCTGTTTAGTTCAGAATTTTTTTACTTTATTGAAAGTGAAGTAATTATGGAAAAATAATTAAAAATTAAATTCTATGAATTCTTTTAAAGTTTTTTTTGAAGAAAAGTGGGGTTCAAGTATTCCAGCAAAGCAGTCGTGGAGAAAACATGATGTTGGAAATCTTAGTGAATGATGAATCAGATGAACTTGTAAGTATCTTCTTTATTGTATATTATGCATAAAAGTGTTCTAGCTGCAATGTGTTTGCCAAAGTGGTATAACATGTAGGAACTCCAGAAATTCACAGGAAATAAGGATAGAGTAAAGAAACATTTACACAGATTAAAGGATGTGTATAATTGTGACATAATGAGCAAAAAAATGCTGGAGGAATTTTGAAAAGGTGAGCTGTGTGAATTTAGGTCAAGTACAGATCTGTAGATGGGAATAGGCTTAAGCAGGGAGCTAACAGAAAGATTATCACAAAGAGGAAAAAGGAGGGGAAGGGTATGTCAGTTGAAAAAAATAACATGAGCTGGGAATTATAGTCAAAAGTAAGTGTGATATTAACACATTATCTTTTTAACCTTTTTGTATGTCTGAAATTTTTAATGCTTTTTCTTTTTTTAGAGTAAATGTGATGTATTTGAGGAGAAGGAATAGATAAACCTGACTGAAGCAGAGGACTTGTGTTGGGAAATAGTAGAAGATAAGGTTGAAAAAACAGATTGAGGCCAGATTATGGAGGACCTTGAATACCAGGCTAAGGAATTTGGACTTATTTTTTCGTGACTGTTATTTTGAAATTGGTATTTTCATAAAAATTAATTTGGTAGCAGCACAATAGACTAAATTGCATACAAGAGAAATGGAAGAAAATGGAAAAGCCTGTAAGTTGAGGTTGTGGTTATAGAAGCCTTAGATAATAAAGACACAAACTGTGAAAGTGGTAATAGATCTAGATAAACAAGACTAAATTCACAAGTTCTGTCATTTGTTCAAAAATAGGGGATGAAAAGAAAAAGAAAATATTAAATATGACTGACTCTAAATATCAGACTAATCAATTGAAAAACAGTTACTGTTTATTGGAATAAAGAAGTCAAAATGGGAGAGGCACTTGTTTAAGGGGATAAATGATCAGTAATAGAATTTTAAGTTGGTTCTAGAACATTTATCTGGAGCTGCCCTGTCATCCTTTCTCAGCAGGGTTCCACAAGAGATTTAAGCCCTAATGCCCTAAGTCATCCATTTGCTTATAAAAATTAAATTAGTTTTTATGCATTTGGAATAGCACTAGTTATGTATCGTCCTTAGGAGAATTGGCAAAATCCCTAGTCAAACTGTTTTTTTTGTTCTGTGGTTCAGATGAAAAACTTCAGTCAAGAAAGATGATTATACACAGTTGAATACGTAGAGCTAAGGCTTGGAGGGCAATAGGGATATGCAGGTCATGAGCAGGGAAGTGATGGCTGGGGCCTTGGAGCTGACTTCCCTGAAAAAAGGGAATTCTGAGGGTTCAAGGCCCCATTGTAAAGAAATACTCACAGGTATAAAGGGTGGAAAAGGAGCCAGTAAAAGTGACAGTGCTCAGAGAAGAAAGAGAATGATTCCCAAGTTAAGTAGTATCACAAAAGCATGAGTAGATGGTACATGCAGTTCAAGAAGAGTCTAGGTCTGTGAAAACTAGGTCTGTGAATTTGTCCTTTGGTCACCATTATTGAACTTTGAAAATTCCATTCCAGTAGGTTGTTGGAGGCAGAAGTCCAGTTCCTGAGTACTAGTCTGCGACTAGTTAGATGGGAAGTAAAGGTAGCAGATCTTAAGGCCTTAGTTCAGAAGTTTCTCATTGAAAAGAAGGCTGGAAACATAGCTGTAGTTAAAGAGGCAGCTTGTTAAGCAGAGCAGAGCAGTAGAGCTGAAGAACAATGGAGGTCTTAAAGTCACTGTGGAGGGAAGGGATGTGAAGAAATAAGGGATTTCCTGTAGGGCTTAAGTGAAAGGATTAATCTTGGCAAGAGGATAACTTTTCCTTCAAATGAAGGGAAGTGTGGGAGAATGAAATTAGATGTATAGAAAGGAAAAGTATAACAGAGCCTAATTCTAATAATGTTGAAACTTGTTTTGTCAGGATAGTCATTCTATGTTCACAGTAAGAAATGTCTGCATATAATAAATACAATAAAGTTATCTCCCAAAGCCTAAAAACAGTCATCTCTAATTATTAAAGAAATATTTGCACAATAAAAAGGGGATAAAAATTTTTATTTCAACTTCAGTTTCTACTACAAAGTTGCTGTTGTCTAACCAATAGTAGCAATGTTTCCTTTTAAGAATTTTTACTTAAGATATTTTCATACAGAATATTTATACAGTAATCAGTTGGTATCCATGGGGCATTGGTTCCAGGACTCTCGATTGATCCTAAAATCTGGTGGATGCTCAAGTCTTTTATATAAAATGGTGTTGCAGCTTCCCTGGTGGCTCAGTGGTAAAGAATCTGCTAGCCAGTGCAGGAGAAAATGGGTTCAGTCCCTGATACAGGAAGATCCCACATGCCTGCAGAGCAGCTACATCCATGTGCCAAAAAAAAAAAAAAGCTGTAACATTTGCATATGACCTATATATATCCTCCCTTACACTTTAAATCATCTTTATTACTTATAATACCTAGTACAGTATAAATAATTGTAAATACAATTTGTATGCTATGTAAATAGTTGCCAACATTTGGCAAATTCAAATTTTGCTTTTTGAAACTTTCTGAAGTTTTTTTTTCCCCCCAAAGTATTCTCCTTCAGAGGTTGGTTGAGTCTGCAAATGTGGAACCTATGGATACAAAAGGCTGACTGTACAGCATTTTATAGTTTACAAAGGTTTTTGTGTATATTATTTATCCTTAAATGAATATTGTGAGATAGATGTTACAGCTTCTCATAAAAGAAAACAGACTCGGTGGGATTAAAGGATTTGCTTAACACTCTCTAGCTGAAAAGAAATAGAACCCAATTTTGAACCCGTGGTTTCTAACTTGAGATAAGTCTAGTGTTCTTATTTAATCATACCAACCACAAATGAAATCACATTTCTTAGATTCTTTTTATGCTATCTGATATGAAATAATGAATAATAGCTCTTTTCTAGACATCTGTGCTGTTCTTTTCACTTTTTTCAGTTCCCATGAGAAAAATAAACAGATAATCATGAGAATAATAGAATCATAGAATTTTACTACTGGATGGAATTTTGTAAAGCAACTAATCCAGCTCATTAATTTTACAAATTAAAAAATTAAATTAAGGAGATTGAAAAGCAGACATTGGCTCAGCTAGTTAGAAGCAAAACTAAAAACCTGAGTTTCTTGGTGAACATTATTTCTGTTAATGTTGGCTGTATCATGCATGAGCAGTAATACTCACGTTATAGATCAGTGTCCTTTTGTTTGAAGTTACTGAAATCTGTTTTCTCACCAAGTAATTTCATTTAGGATTAAAATCAGTGGGCTACACTTCACTAATAACTGCCAATGCTGTTGAAGGAATGAGGAGGAGGCAAGCTTCCTAGTGTGATGTTTATACTGTTGAAAAGTACTTAAGTTGCTCGTAGTTCCTATCTAATAAGAGATTGGCAGAGGGGAAGGTTATGTTGGTAAACTTCCACAGGTTCATAATAAATTAAAGAGCAAAGAAAGGCAGATAGGTAAAAACAACTTAAAACTATTTTTTAAAAAAAGGAAAGAGGAAAAAAGCCAAAAATCTAAAGGAACAGAAATCCTAGAAAATGTACTAGAAAGAAAGAAAAAAAGAGTAGTTAGCAATAAAGGCACAACTTAGAGAAATTTAAAAAACAAAATTTGACTGGATAGAGTAATTAAGTTAAAATAAAGCTGTGAAGACCAGTTACTAGCAGGGAATAATTGGCTTGAGCGATCAAATATTTTTATATTTTAATTATTATGGTGGGGTTTTATAGATTTTAAGTACACAGTTATAAACACAAGCCAGTTTTTAATTATTTAATTTTGCCTTTGTAAAATTTTCTCTTGGACCTAAAACAATAATGAACTTTTCTGCTTTTACTTTAAGAGTGTAGAAAATATAGCTTCATCAGTGCTTGGAAAGTCTGTCTTTGTTAATTGGCCTCATCTTGAAGAAGCTAGAGTTGTTGGTGTATCAGATGGAGAAACTAAGTAAGATTTTATTTGTAACTTTTAAAGTGAATATATGCTTTGCTATTTGATGGCTTTTATTCATACATTTTAACTGATACAATATTTGTAAAATATTTACACTCTATAGTGGAAGTGAAAGTTCTCTAATCACACCCTTCAAGTTCAACCACTGTTGACAGTTTATTGTACATCCCTTGAGATGCATATATTTTAGATGCATATATTATTTTTACCCTTCTGCCTTCTTTTCCTTTTAATAGCTTGAAAGTTCCATATCCTAACTCTTTTCTACCAGTTGTCATTGTTAGCAAATATATTTATTTCTGACAAGATTGAATAGCATATGTAACTTTACCTTTTCCATACCCTTCCCAGGTTTCATTTAAATAATATGTAATTTTTACAACACATATCTTCTATTCTAAAGATAATTTCTTAACACTTTATTAAATTTCACAATCATTTTATCAATGAGTATTTAGACAATCTATTCTTTGTCATCTTTTATGTTTATTTCATGTAAACTTGGTCTGACATCTTGTTGTTATTTTTCATGTCTAAAACTTCCTAAAGTAATTTTTTTTCCAGAGAAAATGTAAGGCTGTTAATGCTTTCTGAATTATTACTTATCCAAAAGATTTTTTGTGTTGTTTTTCCCCCATATAGGTTTAGAATTAGAAGCCTTATCTTTTTCCTCAGATCTCTGCAAACATATCTGTTTGTCTTGTCATTTAATTTTGTTGATGAGAAGTCAACGCTAATATGAATCTCGAGGATTCTTTTTTAATCACCAGAATTCACTTCCCCTGCCTTTTTGTTGAAGTTTAGTTTTGTATTAGTTTTTTTTTTTTTTATGGATCATGCTTTTGGTCTAAGAACTCTTCACCTAACCCTAAGCCCCAAAGATTATCTTGAAATTTTTTTTATAGTTTTTCCTCCTTTTGCACTTAAATCCACAATCTATTTTGAATTAATTTTTATATAAGGTATGAGGTCAAGTTTCATATATTTACCTATGAATATTGAATTGCTTGCTCTAGCACTGTTTGTTGAAAAAACTCTCCTTCCTCCATTAGATTGCTTTTACATCTTTGTCAAAAATAAATTGAGCATATTTGTATGGATCTACATTGTCGGTTCTCCATTTTGTTCCATTTGTCTCTCTGTCTGTTTTTTATGCCAACATCACGTTGTGTTGTTACTATAGCTATGTAGTGAGTCTTAACCTTAGGTAGAGGATTCCTTCCACCATTTTTTAATTTTTCAAAATTATTTAAGATATTTTTGGTCCTTTGCCATTCCATATATATTTTAGAATTTTTTTAATATCTATAAAAAAATCTTTGAGAGATTTTGATAAGAATTGTATTAAGCTTATAATTTGGGGAGATTTTACATCTTTGTTGAATTTTCTGATCCAAATGGATCTCCTTTTATTGCTCCATTTATTTTAATTTTTTATTTCTTTTATCACTATTTTGTTTTTTCAGCATACTGAACCTGTACATATTTTGTTAGATTTATACCTACCTAAGTATTTAAAATTTTTGAAGCAACTATAAATGGTATTGGGCTTCCCAGATGGATCAGTGATAAAGAATGCACCTACAATGCAGGAGATGTGGGTCAGGTCAGGGTCCCTGGGTCAGGAAGATCCCCTAGAGAAGGCAATGGCTACCCACTCCAATATTCTTGCCTGGAGAGTTCCATGGACAGAAGAGCCTGGCAGGCTGCAGTCTATGGGGTCGCAAAAGAGTCGGACATGACTTAGCGACTAAACAACCACAACAATAGATGATATTATATTTTAAGTTTCCATTTCCCCTGCTAGTATACAGAAATATAATTGATCCTGTATATTAATTTTATATCCTAAGACCTAGCTAAACTTACTTCCCTGCCGTTTTTCCTTAGAGTTCAGGTCAGTTATTTTGTAGAATTCTGAATTTATGTAGTTGTTTCCTATTAGTGTCATTTAAATTGGTCCTCCATCCCACATATTTCCTGTAAACTGGGAGTTAGGTCAAGTTAAACTTTTTTTCAGCAAAAATACATATTGAATTTGAGAGTATTAATTCTTTAAAATTTTGTATTTTATTATGTATTTATTTTAATTTCTTAAAGAGAAAGAATACTATTTGTTTTTAAACTTTGATTAAAACGTTTTACAAGTCCTTGTTCTGAAATTTCTTTTACAGTTTTAAAAGAGGCTTTTTTTTTTTCTATTATACCATGTAGAAATCTTTTCACTTTGAAAACTGAAACTACTGGAACTCTATGTTAAACCATAAATTTGGGGGTAATTTAATTTTTATTTTAATTTTCAAGGTTTTACTTGGAAGAACCTCCAGGAACACAGAAGCTTTATTTGGGAAGAATTGCACCACCATCTAAAGTGGTCCATCTTGGAGACAAAGAACAATGTAATTGGACAAAAGAAGTACAAGGAATTTCAGAATAGTGAGTATTATAAATAGTATTTAATGTCATTGAACTAGAATGTGGTGGTCTAATGTACTTTTTAACTGATTTTTCACTTAACACTGGGGTCACTCTGAATACTGAGTGCATCTTCATTTTATATATTAAAAAAGTAATGGGTTCTAATTTAAAATAAAATCTAATTAGCAGCAGTTAGGACCTTGTCCAGTTAGTCAGTAAAATACTTCACAATGTACCAAAAGAGGAAGGAAGGAAGGAAAGACATAATCACTTACCCTAGGAATACACAGTAATAAGTTCCCTGAATTTGAGCATAAATTTTACTAACCATAAGGTCATGAATTTCTTGCCCACATGTAAGTAATAAGACGGAACACTCTCCTTTGTTTTTCACCCTTCCCTCCTCCCTACTCTTCTGTCCTCCCTGTATCCAAACCCCTTATGCCCCTGAATTCAGAAATGCAAGTTCTATACCAACTAAGTAACGAAGAAGCTAACCCTGGGTTTTCAGAATGCTTTGCATCCCATGATCCCACTGTAA
Source organism: Giraffa tippelskirchi (assembly GCF_054371585.1). Classification (NCBI taxonomy): domain Eukaryota; kingdom Metazoa; phylum Chordata; class Mammalia; order Artiodactyla; family Giraffidae; genus Giraffa; species Giraffa tippelskirchi. Next base: position 91,943,533 of record NC_137276.1, read on the forward strand.
CAGTACCTCTCTTTTTTTCATCCAAACACTGAACTTCCCTAAATCAAGATAGAGTAATAGAAACTGGCAGTGGCACATAAACTGTTGTTATAAATGTATATCCATCAGTCCTTCTGCTTAAACTGTAATAACATCTATTGGTAAATGAGAATTCAAGAAGGTATCCCTTCTGTAATTTAGGAGCTAATACCAAGCCATAATGACCTTATTCTAAAATTATTAAACAGAAAAATTTTAAATGACCATGAAAAGCTATCCAGCATTAAGGAGATATACACAGCTGTCAGAGGGACAAGTAGAGCATTTTTTGCCTCCCAGTAGTGTAAGTTAGATACCCTTGCCATAGCTCAACATTATTCTGAATTTTCTTTTATAACATATAAATACAATCATATTAACAGGTTTATGAGTGTGATTAATGATTCTTTTCATGGATAGTATGCTCCATAAGGATAGGGAACACATCTGGTTTTTTCACCATAATTTAAATTTTGCTATAGAAAAAAAAAATATGTATATATATTCAGTTCAGTTAGGTCACTCAGTCGTGTCCAACTCTGCGACCCCATGAATGGCAGCATGCCAGGCCTCCCTGCCATCACCAGCTCCCGCAGTTTACCCAAACTCATGTCCATCGAGTCGGTGATGCCATCCAACCATCTCATCCTCTGTCGTCCCCTTCTCCTCCTGCCCCCAATCCTTCCCAGCATCAGGGTCTTTACCAATGAGTCAACTTTCCGCATGAGATGGCCAAAGTATTGGAGTTTCAGCTTCGACATCAGTCCTTCCAATGAACACCCAGGATTGATCTCCTTTAGGATGGACTGGTTGGATCTTCTTGCAGTCCAAGGGACTCTCAAGAGTCTTCTCCAACACCACAGTTCAAAAGCATCAATTCTTTGGTGCTCAGCTTTCTTCACAGTCCAACTCTCACATCAATACATGACTACTGGAAAAACCATAGCCTTGACTAAACGGACCTTTGTTGGCAAAGTAATGTCTCTGCTTTTTAATATGCTATCTAGGTTGGTCATAACTTTCCTTCCAAGCAGCAAGCATCTTTTAATTTCATGGCTGCGGTCACCATCTGCAGTGATTTTTCAGCCCAAAAAAATAAAGTCTGACACTGTTTCCACTGTTTCCCCATCTATTTCCCATGAAGTGACGGGACAAGATGCCATGATCTTAGTTTTCTGAATGTTGAGCTTTAAACCAACTTTTTCACTCTCCTCTCTTACTTTCATCAAGAGGCTTTTTAGTTCTTCTTTACTTTCTGCCATAAGGGTAGTGTCATCTGCATATCTGAGGTTATTGATGGTTCTCCCGGCAATCTTGATTCCAGCTTGTGCTTCTTCCAGCCCAGCGTTTCTCATGATGTACTCTGCATACAAGTTAAATAAGCAGGGTGACAATATACAGCCTTGACGTACTCCTTTTCCTATTTGGAACCAGTCTGTTGTTCCATGTCCAGTTCTAACTGTTGCTTCCTGACCTGCATACAGGTTTCTCAAGAGACAGGTCAGATGGTCTGGTATTCCCATCTCTTTCAGAATTTTCCACAGGTTATTGTGATCCACACAGTCAAAGGCTTTGGCATAGTCAATAAAGCAGAAATCGATGTTTTTCTGGAACTCTCCTGCTTTTTCGATGATCCAACGGATGTTGGCAATTTGATCTCTGGTTCCTCTGCCTTTTCTAAATCTAGCTTGAACATCTGGAAGTTCACGGTTCACATATTGTTGAAGCCTGGCCTGGAGAATTTTGAGCATTACTTTACTAGCGTGTGAGATGAGTACAGTTGTGTGGTAGTTTGAGCATTCTTTGGCATTGCCTTTCTTTGGGATTGGAATGAAAACTGACCTTTTCCAGTCCTGTGGCCTGAGGAGTTTTCCAAATTTGCTGGCATATTGAGTGCGCTACTTTCACAGCATCATCTTTGAGGATTTGAAATAGCTCAACTGGAATTCCATCACCTCCACTAGCTTTGTTCGTAGTGATGCCTTCTAAGGCCCACTTCATATTCCAGGATGTCTGGCTCTAGGTGAGTGATCACACCATCGTGATAATCTGGGTCATGAAGATCTTTTCTGTACAGTTCTTCTGTGTATTCTTGCCACCTCTTCTTAATATCTCCTGCTTCTGTTAGGTCCATACCATTTCTGTCCTTTATCGAGCCCATCTTTGCATGAAATGTTCCCTTGGTAGCTCTAATTTTCTTGAAGAGATCTCTAGTCTTTCCCATTCTGCTCTTTTCCTCTATTTCTTTGCATTGATCGGTGAGGAAGGCTTTCTTATCTCTCCTTGCTATTCTTGGGAACTCTGCATTCAAATGGGAATATCTTTCCTTTTCTCCTTTGCTTTTCACTTCTCTTCTTTTCCCAGCTATTTGTACCGCCTCCTCAGACAGCCATTTTGCTTTTTTGCATTTCTTTTCCATGGGGATGGTCTTGATCCCTTGTCTCCTGTACAGTGTCATGAACCTCTGTCCATAGTTCATCAGGCACTCTATCAGATCTAGTCCCTTAAATCTATTTCTCACTTCCACTGTATAATCATAAGGGATTTGATTTAGGTCATACCTGAATGGTCTAGTGGCTTTCCTTACTTTCTTCAATTTCAGTCTGAATTTGGCAATAAGGAGTTCATGATCTGAGCCACAGTCAGCTCCCGGTCTTGTTTTTGCTGACTATATAGAGCGTCTCCATCTTTGGCTGAAAGAGTATAATCAGTCTGATTTCAGTGTTGACCATCTGGTGATGTCCATGTGTAGAGTCTTCTCTTGTGTTGTTGGAAGAGGGTGTTTGCCATGACCAGTGCGTTTTCTTGGCAAAACTCCATTAGCCTTTGCCCTGCTTCATTCTGTACTCCAAGGCCAAATTTGCCTGTTACGCCAGGTGTTCCTTGACTTCCTATTTTTGCATTGCAGTCCCCTATAATGAAAAGAACATCTTTTTTGCGTGTTAGTTCTAAAAGGTCTTGTAGGTCTTCATAGAACCGTTCAACTTCAGCTTCTTCAGTGTTACTGGTTGGGGCATAGGCTTGGATTACCGTGATGTTGAATGGTTTGCCTTGGAAACTAACAGAGATCATTCTGTCATTTTTAAGATTGCATCCAAGTACTGCCTTTCAGACTCTTTTGTTGACCATGATGGCTACTCCATTTCTTCTAAGGGATTCCTGCCCACAGTAGTAGATACGATGGTCATCTGAGTTAAATTCACCCATTCCAGTCCATTTTAGTTCGCTGATTCCTAGAATGTTGACATTCACTCTTGCCATCTCCTGTTTGACCACTTCCAATTTGCCTTGATTCATGGACCTAACATTCCGGGTTCCTATGCAATATAGCTCTTTACAGCATTGGACCTTGCTCTATCACCAGTCACATCTGCAACTGGGTATTGTTTTTGCTTTGGCTCCATCCTTTCAGTTTTTCTGGAGTTATTTCTCCATTGATCTCCAGTAGCATATTGGGCACCTACCAACCTGGGGAGTTCATCTTTCGGTGTCCTATCTTTTTGCCTTTTCATACTGTTCATGGGGTTCTCGAGGCAAGAATACTGAAGTAGTTTGTCATGCCCTTCTCCAGTGGACCACATTCTGTCAGACCTCTCCACCATGATCAGTCCGTCTTGGGTGGCCCTACATGGCTTGGCTTAGTTTCATTGAGTTAGACAAGGCTGCGGTCCACTGTGATCAGTGGCTAGTTTTCTGTAATTATGTTTTCAGTGTGTCTGCCCTCTGATTCCTTCTCGCAACACCTACCCTCTTACTTGCATTTCTCTTACCTTGGACATGGGGTTGCTCCTCTCCGCCGCCACCCCGACCCTGACCTTGGACGTGGGGTAGCTCCTCCCGGCCACCGCCCCTGACCTCGGACGTGGGGTAGCTCCTCTCGGCCGCCGCCCCTCACCTCGGATGTGGGGTTGCTCGTCTCTGCCGCCGCCCCTGACCTCGGACGTGGGGTAGCTCCTCTCAGCTGCCGCCCCTGACCTCGGATGTGGGGTTGCTCCTCTTGGCCGCCGCCCCTGACCTCGGACGTGGGGTAGCTCCTCTCGGCCGCTGCCCCTGACCTCGGGCATGGGGGAGCTCATCTAGGCCGCTCCTGCGCTGTCACAGCCTGACACTCTCAGCCACTGCCCCTGACCTATATAGAAAATATATGTAGTAATGTTGTTAAACTACATACTATGTAAGTAACTATAATACATATTCTATAATACATATATTTAAGTATAAGCATGTATACAAAAATTAAAATTGTAATTTTTATTGTGATTATTTTTTATAATTATTTCAGTAGATGTTCTAAGTATTAATATGGGCATACTGAAGACTGAATCTGTGAGCTAAAAGATCAAGCTGAGAAAGGATCAGCAAACTTTTTCTGTAAAGGCTGGAGAGTAAATACCTTAGGCTTTGTGGATTTTATGGGTTTTGTTACAACTACTCAACTCTGTTGTTTTATCACACACACACAAAAAAGGCAGCCATTGACATTAAATAAATGAATGACTGTTCAAATGAAATGTATTTATAACAACAGGAAGCAGTCTGAATTTGGCCCATGGCCATAGTTTGCCAACCCCTGGTTTAGACTGAAAAATCCCACTGAATGCCTCTCCTTGTCAGTCTCTATTTCCTGTCTTTTTGGATTCACCTGTTCTGGATATTTCATATAAATGGAATCACATAATATGTGACCTTTTCTATCTGGCTGATTTCACATAGCATTTTTAGAGGGTTCATACACATTGTAGTATATATCAGTACTTCTTTTTATGGCCAAATATTTCATTGTATGTGTGTGTCACCTTTTGTTTATGCATTCATCTGTTGGTGGACATATGGTTTCTTTCCACCTTTTTGCTATTGTGAATAGCACTGCTGTGAGCATTGGTCTATAAATATTTATTTGATGACCTGTTTCCAGTTCTTTGGTTATATACCTAGAAGTGAAGTTGCTGGGCTGTTTAGCATTTCTGTGTTTAACTTTCTGAGGAACTGTCAAAACTGTTTTCCACAGTGGCTGCACCATTTTACATTCCCATCAGCAGGGTACCAGTGTTTCAGTTTCTCCATATCCTTTCCACCATTCTTGTTTTTGCTGCTTTTTGTTATAGCCAGCCTAGTGGGTATGAAACGTGGGAGTGTCCTATAACTCTCTGCTGCTGCTGCTAAGTCGATTCAGTCGTGTCCGACTCTGTGTGACCCCGTAGATGGCAGCCCACCAGGCTCCCTGTCCCTGGGATTCTCCAGGCAAGAACACTGGAGTAGGTTGTCATTTCCTTCTCCAATGCATGCAAGTGAAAAGTGAAAGTGAAGTTGCTCAGTCGTGTCCGACTCTTAGCGACCCCACGGACTGCAGCCTACCAGGCTCCTCTGTCCATGGGATTTTCCAGGCAAGAGTATTGGAGTGGGTTGCCATTGTCTTCTCCATATAACTCTCTGAATTCTTGTTTAATCTTACAGACTTTGGGAAAAGTAGCCACAGAATAGTGTAAAAAGTCTTATTAGATACTCAGAACTACTAGCATGTTTATTTAAGCATTTGATTATGAGTTGTTAGTTTGATGTTGATTATCATTATAGAGTACACATCTTTGTTTCTTTTTTATTTTTTCTTTGAGCTACCTGAGAAGAAAAGGAATAATAATAAATGAAACATCTGCAGTTGTATATGGGCAGTTACTCACAGGTCGTAAATATCAAATAAATCAAAATGGAGAAGTCCGTCTAGAGAAACAGTGGTCAAAACAAGTTCTTCCATTTGTTTATCAAACCATTGTCAAAGTAAGTCTCCATCAGGTCTCCATCCTATCTTAATGTACACTGTTGTACACTGTATAAAGAAAAGACTAAATTGTATTAATATGCAGCAATATATAATTATATTGTTATTTAATGTAATTTGAAAGATACTGTGGTCTTTAACAGGAGCATAACATGCTCAGACACTCATTCTGGGTATGTCTAGGAAACTTGTCTTTTGTATTTATTTATTTTTATCCTCAAAAAAAATCTTGCTTTAAATAAATTAGTAAATTTATTGCTATTGTGTTTGTGATCTTAAATGTTGTGAGGAGACCAATTTTTTTAAAAACGTATAGCGATAATGTAATTTGGGGGAAATAGTGTAACATACTGAGTAAGAGCACCTACTGAGTTTATTTCTTAGCTGTATAACCTAAGACAAGATCACCTCTTTCCATGCTTTAGTTTCCTCATCTATAAAGTGGGTCTAGTAGTGGTCTTTGCTACAGAGGGTTGTCCTGAGGATGAAATGAACTAATAAATGTGTGAAGTACCTAGAAGAGTGTCTGGCATATAAGGAGATAAAATTTCATTTCTAGTATTGTTATGTAGAAAATCTTTACATTTGACATTTGTAGACCACGTAGTCATAATCAAACAGGAAAAAAATCTTGATATGCAATCTATAGAAATTTTGACCATGATGACTCACTTTTATGTTTCATTCTACATAGGACATCCGAGCTTTTGACTCCCGTTTCTCCAGTATAAAAACATTGGATGACTTGTTTCCTCCTAGAAGTATGGTCTTTATGCTGGGAACACCCTACTATGGATGCACTGGAGAGGTTAGTTTCTGTTATTATTACTAATTAAAATTCTTCCTGGTTTCAGTCAGTTCAGTCGCTCAGTCATGTCCAACTCTTTGCGACCCCGTGAATCGCAGCACGCCAGGCTTTCCTGTCCATCACCAACTCCCGGAGTTTACCCAAACCCATGTCCATCAAATCGGTGATGCCATCCAACCATCTCATCCTCTGTTGTCCCCTTCTCCTCCTGCCCCCAATCCTTCCCAGCATTAGGGTCTTTCCAATGAGTCAACTCTTCGCATGAGGTGGCCAAAGTATTGGACTTTAAGCTTCAGCATCAGTCCTTCCAATGAACACCCAGGACTGATCTCCTTTAGGATGGACTGGTTGGATCTTCTTGCAGTCCAAGGGACTCCCAAGAGTCTTCTCTAACACTACAGTTCAAAAGCATCAATTCTTCAGCGCTCAGCTTTCTTCATCGTCCAACTCTCACATCCATACATGATCACTGGAAAAACCATAGCCTTGACTAGATGGACCTTTGTTGACACAGTTATGTCTCTGCTTTTATACTATCTAGGTTGGTCATAACCTTCCTTCCAAGGAGTAAGCGTCTTTTAATTTCATGGCTGCAATCACCATCAGCAGTGATTTTCAAGCCCAAAAAAATAAAGTCTGACACTGTTTCCACTGTTTCCCCATCTATTTCCCATGAAGTGATGGGACCAGATGCCATGATCTTAGTTTTCTGAATGTTGAGCTTTAAGCCAGCTTTTTCACTCTCCTCTTTCACTTTCATCAAGAGGCTCTTTAGTTCTTCTTTACTTTCTGCCATAAGGGTGGTGTCATCTGCATATCTGAGGTTATTGACATTTCTCCCGGCAATCTTGATTCCAGCTTGTGCTTCCTCCAGCCCAGCGTTTCTCATGATGTACTCTGCATATAAGTTAAATAAGCAGGGTGACAATATGCAGTCTTGACATACTGCTTTTCCTATTTGGAACCAGTCTGTTGTTCCATGTCCAGGTCCTACTGTTGCTTCCTGACCTGCATACAGGTTTCTCAAGATGCAGGTCTGGTATTCCCATCTCTTTCAGAATTTTCCACAGTTTATTGTGATCCACACAGTCAAAGGCTTTGGCATAGTCAATAAAGCAGAAATGGATGTTTTTCTGGAACTCTCTTGCTTTTTCGATGATCCAGTAGATGTTGGCAATTTGATCTCTGGTTCCTCTGCCTTTTCTAAATCCAGCTTGAACATCTGGACGTTCACGGTTCACGTATTGCTGAAGCCTGGCTTGGAGAATTCTGAGCATTACTTTACTAGCGTGTGAGATGAGTGCAATAGTGTGGTAGTTTGAGCATTCTTCGGCATTGCCTTTCTTTGGGATTGGAATGAAAAGTGACCTTTTCCAGTCCTGTGGCCACTGCTGAGTTTTCCAGATTTGCTGGCATATCGAGTGCAGCTCTTTCACAGCATCATCTTTTAGGATTTGAAATGGATCAACTGGAATTCCATCACCTCCACTAGCTTTGTTCGTAGTGACGCCTTCTAAGGCCCACTTGACTTCACATTCCAGGATGTCTGGCTCTAGGTGAGTGATCACACCATCGTGATTATCTGAGTCATGAAGATCTTTTTTGTACAATTCTTCTGTGTATTCTTGCCACCTCTTCTTAATATCTTCTGCTTCTGTTAGGTCCATACCATTTCTGTCCTTTATCGAGCCCATCTTTGCATGAAATGTTCCCTTGGTAGCTCTAATTTTCTTGCAGAGATCTCTAGTCTTTCCCAGTCTGTTGTTTTCCTCTATTTCTTTGCATTGATCGGTGAGGAAGGCTTTCTTATCTCTCCTTGCTATTCTTTGGAACTCTGCATTCAGATGGGAATCTTTCCTTTTCTCCTTTGCTTTTCACTTCTCTTCTTTTCCCAGCTATTTGTACCGCCTCCTCAGACAGCCATTTTGCTTTTTTGCATTTCTTTTCCATGGGGATGGTCTTGATCCCTGTCTCCTGTGCAGTGTCATGAACCTCTGTCCATAGTTCATCAGGCACTCTGTCTATCAGATCTAGTCCCTTAAATCTATTTCTCACTTCCACTGTATAATCATAAGGGATTTGATTTAGGTCATACCTGAATGGTCTAGTTGTTTTCCCTACTTTCTTCAATTTCAGTCTGAATTTGGCAATAAGGAGTTCATGATCTGAGCCACAGTCTGCTCCTGGTCTCATTTTTGCTGACTGTATAGAGCTTCTCCATCTTTGCCTGCAAAGAGTATAATCAATCTGATTTCGGTGTTGACCATCTGGTGACGTCCATGTGTAGAGTCTTCTCTTGTGTTGTTGGAAGAGGGTGTTTGCTATGACCAGTGCATTCTCTTGGCAAACTCTAGTAGCCTTTGCCCTGCTTCATTCTGTACTCCAAGGCCAAATTTGCCTGTTACGCCAGGTGTTTCCTGACTTCCTACTTTTGCATTCCAGTCCCCTATAATGAAAAGGACATCTTTTTTGGGTGTTAGTTCTAAAAGGTCTTGTAGGTCTTCATAGAACCATTCAACTTCAGCTTCTTCAGCGTTACTGGTCGTGGCATAGACTTGGATTACCGTGATATTGAATGGTTTGCCTTGGAAATGAACAGAGATCATTCTGTCATTTTTGAGATTGCATCCAGGTACTGCCTTTCGGACTCTTTTGTTGACCATGATGGCTACTCCATTTCTTCTAAGGGATTCCTGCCCACAGTAGTAGATATAATGGTCATCTGAGTTAAATTCACGCATTCCAGTCCATTTTAGTTCACTGATTCCTAGAATGTCGACGTTCACTCTTGCCATCTCCTGTTTGACCACTTCCAATTTGCCTTGATTCATGGGCCTAACATTCCAGGTTCCTATGCTATATTGCTCTTTACCGCATCGGACTTTGCTTCTATCACCAGTCACATCCACAGCTGGGTATTGTTTTTGTTTTGGCTCCATCCCATCATTCTTTCTGGAGTTATTTCTCCACTGATCTCCAGTAGCATATTGGGCACCTACCGACCTGGGGAGTTCATATTTCAGTGTCCTATCTTTTTGCCTTTTCATACTGTTCATGGGGTTTTCAAGGCAAGAATACTGAAGTGGTTTGCCATGCCCTTCTCCTGGTTTCAAGTTAATACAATTATTTAACTTCTCTTCATTTAGGTGTAAAGTAAAATGTAATACTGAAGGGGAAAAATAAGAAAAAATTTATTCATCTAATTTGTAAGCACAGTATTTAGGTATATATTTTTAGTGTGAGCACATTGCAATCAGGATGTGATGGAAAAAGAATTCAGATTCTGATCTCTTTTTGTAGGTTTATTTATTATGGTAGCATGCATAAAGTTGTTCTGAAATTATTTTAGATGTATTTTTGTGTATTTTAGATGTAAATTATGATGAATTTATATATGTGTTGATGTTTTGGGGAACTCCACCTCTTACATGAGAAGAGGTACATGCATGTATAGAACAGGAGAATGCAAGAAAGAACCTATGAGGGAAGATTAAAATTGGAGGTAGTAAGGTGAACTCACGATTACTAAAATACCTTTAAAGGTTTATAGGTATGTATGTAGGCACATGTGTGTATCTATCTATGTATGTATATTTGTAGATGCATAAATGTGTATGTCTCTATACATAGATATAGTTTCTGGCTCTATTTGCTTTAAGAATTGGAAGCAAAGACACTGTGGTACCATGTAACATGTTGATCTTGATCTCTAATACCATATCCCAATAAAAGGAACAAGGCTTCTCAAAGAAAAAGCTGAATACAGGGCTGGGGCAGAATAAGTTCAACATGAGCCTAGAACCTCTAGTTATGCGGGAAACCAAGAAAGTATTCACAAGAGTGATGTGAGCATATCACATAAACACAGGAACCAGGTTGAAGAGCCTCCGACTGGCCAAATGTGAGACTGTTTAAGTACTAAAGTAATCGAGTACATGTTAATTATAAATCATTAGGAATGCATGATTCCATAGTGATAAGAAATAGATAAATAAAGGGGGAGGGGAAGAGCTTTTCCTTCTAGTATTATTTCAAGGATAATTGTGGAGGGAGTGAGGGAGTTGGAAAACCACTGTTTAACATGCATTGTGATTCAGATTGGATCAGGCAACAGTCATTGGAAGATAAATCTAAGGGGAGCCTTTGATCCAGGAGCAAGATATTTTCATGATCTTAGAAAATGTCTCCCCATAGGTTGTTTATTTAGTTGCAGGGAAAACAAAAAACTATCATTGTACAGTTAAGAAATTGAGCAACATCTTGATTGTATGATTAATATTTAATTAATAATATCATTGAGGGACAGATGAATATTCTGTACCTCCAGATGGGATAGCCTACAAAGAACACATTCTCTGTGTACTCTTCTGGCTGAGAATATATAACATTAACCTAATCACAAAAAAGCACTAGAAAAATCCAAATTGTAGAACTTTTTTTTAAAACACAGGGTGGAGAGGGAGGAATGAAATATATTCTTCGAAAGGTTAGGGTATAAAAGGCAGGTACTCTGGGTAAATTCTAGATTAAAGGAGGCTAAAGAGATATGACAACAAAATACAAATCTGATCCTTGCTTGGTCCTGTAGTAGGGAGAGAAAAGAGTTTTCTATAAATGTAATCATTTTTAGGTCAACAGACAAAATTGGTATATAGGCAGTAGATTAAAGTATTTGTCATAATTTTATGTACTTGATAACTATACAATGGTAATATAATAAAATATCCTTCTTCTTATTTACCAAAATATTTATTAGTTACAGGTATGATGTATATAAAACAGTCTCAGAAATTTCCAAAAAGTAATTATGTACATGTAAATACACACATGGTGAAAGTGTTAGTCGCTTAGTTATGTCCAACTCTGCAACCCCTTGAACTGTAGCCTGCAGGCTCCTCCATGGAATTCTCCAGGCAAGAATACTGGAGTGATTTGCCATTCGCCTCTCCAGGGTATCTTCCTGATCCAAGGGTCTCCTGCATTGCAGGCAGATTCCCTACCATGAGCCACCAGGGAAGCCCATATATGATATATATAATATACCGTCAGAAATTTCCAAAAAGTAATTATGTGCATGTAAATACACACATGGGGGATTCCCGGTGACTCAGCAGTAAAGAATCCTCCTGCCAAGCAGGAGACCGGGGTTCTATTCCTGGGTCAGGAAGATCCCCTGGAGAAGGAAATGGCAACCCACTCCAGTATTCTGGCCTTGGAAATCCCATGGACAGAGGAGCCTGGTTGGGCTGTAGTCCTTGGGGTCACAAGGAGTTGGACACAACTTAGTGACTGAGTACGGAATCACACAAATACACACATAAAGCACAAACGTTAGTAAAATGCTGATAATAGGAGAATCTGGGTAAATGTTCTTTGACTTGTTTTTATTTTTGCAACTTTTTAAAAGACTGGTTAACAACTGGTTAAAGCAAAGTACAGTGACTCAAGTTTATAATATAAGCACATTCACTTACAAGTTCCAAGAAAATTTCCACTATCCACCTTGTTTTATTGTATTTCAGAAATAATAAACACTGTTCAAATAAGTAGAAAAATAGGTAAATAAAATGTAGTGAAAGAGACTCAAATATATTGTGATTTTTTTTTTCCTCTAAGGTTCAGGATTCAGGGGATGTGATTACAGAAGGCAGAATTCGTGTGGTTTTCAGCATTCCATGTGAACCGAATCTTGATGCTTTAATACAGAACCAGCATGTGAGTATAATAGTCTGTATTGTTTAATTTAGAATTAACTTTTAAAATGTTAGAAGGATATTTTTGGTACCTCCTTTGAGTTATTGCAGATATTTTATTTAACACTGATTAAATTCTCTCACAGTTGCCTCTAGTGTTATTTAAAAATAAGTATGGCATTTGTGCTCAAAACTTCATGCAGATCTTTGGGGGGAAAACAAACTGCTGAAATCCTACTATTAATCTGTAATAGTTGCTGTGGGTTATTTTGTTCAAGCTTATAAGTAGCCATTGATTAGTATACCTTCTGGGAATAGACAGGTTTTTTAAAGCCTTTCATAATTAAAGCCTGAACTTTTAGTTACAAGTGACAAATGACCTTCTTGCAAAGGTTATGCATCTCTATTCAGCTAAAGATGAACAGTCTCTGGAGAAAATTAGAAACTGCACTTAAGTTCGTGACATTCTTTTATTTTTCCCTTTTAAAATAAGGTGATAATCCTGATATCTGTCATTTGTTGATACTGATTGATTAGATAATTAACTTGACTGAAATTAATTCACATTTAGCAAGCTGTTGCTACTTATATTTTATTTTCACTAGTGGTAAAATCTAGAACTTTATTTCCTGTGAAATGAATTTGAAGTGTTAGTCATCAGCATACACATGAGGAACCTTTATGGAAAGCAGAGAATGCCCTAAAATCTTGCCATGGGGTCTCTTTTGTAGAAATAATTCAGAAGCCATAGTCAGGAAATCAGGAAAGTGAACCTTTAAATGAAGAAGCTGGAGCTTTGTTTGGGAGTCAGTGGAGTTAGAAGAACTTGTGTTGCTTCATCCTTGGCTTTTTCTAGATCTGAAACAGCCTACCCAGTTCTAAGGGTACAGTGTTGCTAGGCATGCCTTCTCCAGTATATTTTCTTTCTCTTTACATGCCTTTTTTAACTTTTACTCAAACCTTCTTCTTTCTCTACTTCTTATTTTACATATACTAGAATATTTGTGGTGATTTAATTAATTTTAACCATACTATAACCCAGCATTTTTCAAAAGGAGTACTAATTATTTTCTGAGTGGGTCAACTGTGTGTTAAAGAGGACTGCCTTGTATATGGCAGGACAGTTGGCATCCTTGGTCCCTGGACACTAAGTACTTGTAGCCTGTGTCATTTATTGTTTCCAAATGCTTATTCAAAAAGCGGTACTATCTGTGATAGAGAACTACTGCCTTAATTCTTCCTTTCTATTCTGGAAAGCATTACTTGACTTGTTTGTATTATTTCTAAATCTGATAATGATTTTGATGGAAAAATTGTGTTGCATTCTTTACTAGCATATTAATGTATTGTGATAGTGACTTTATGGGGCTTCCTTAGTAGCTCAGTTGGTAAAGAATCCACCTGCAATGCAGGAGACCCTGGTTTGATTCCTGGGTCGGGAAGATCTGCTGGAGAAGGGTTAGGCTACCCATACCAGTATTCTTGGGCTTCCCTGGTGGCTCAGCTGGTTAAGAATCCGCCTACAATGCAGGAGACCTGGGTTCGATCCCTTGGTTGTGAAGATCCCCTGGAGAAGGGAAAGGCTACCCACTCCAGTATTCTGGCCTGGAGAATTCCAAGGATTGTATAGTCCATGGGGTCACAAAGAGGTGGACACAACTGAGTGACTTTTAAAAAAAAAGTGACTTTATGTCTCAAGTGCGTAAAGAGTTTGTTCATTTAACGGTCATTATAGACATGATCATTAAAAAAATAATGGTGGAAAATAATTCCTTACGAATCTCTGGAAGTTTCGCTTTACTGATGATAAACTATCCTTATATTCCCATGAAATAAGAATATAAAATAATTATATAATTTATTAATAAATGTAACATTTATTGTTTCATATATTTATTTACAAGAATATAGTATATGAAATCTATATAAAATAAGTATGTGTATATTATTGCACACATAATATTAGTAGTATATGATAGCTTACCCTTGTTGGTACTGAATGTGTGAGTAATTTGCTTTCTGGTTAAAAATTATATGATCTGATACTTTTTTTAATTTGAATATCTTCATAGTTTCTTCCCCTAAATACATAAATAAAGGTTACATATCACTGACTGAATTATATTAACGATGCTGTTATGAGCCTCTACATATTTGTTATTTTCATATGATAATTAATAATTAGGATAAATAAATATTACATATATCCACATATGAAGGGCACTCAGTTTTGCTCAGTAGCAACTATTTTGATGACATACTCATATTTTAATTCAACGTTGTAATTATCAAGACTTCATTTTGTCCCAGGTACTTTACCAGGTCCTTCTTAGAATATGAAAAGTAATTTTTAAAAATTAGTTCTCACCTATAGAACTTGCCATTTAGTACTTACAGTAGAGTTTATGTCTTGAGAAAGTTTCACAAACTGTGTTATTTCCTCCCCCTTTCATTCACCCTTGGGAATCCTATCCTTTAAGGATAGAAAAGAGCAGAAAAATTCTACTTATAAATCCTCTTTAAAAAAAGGTGGGGGTGGGGTGGAGTGGGAAAATAGGTCACTTACTTTTTTAAGAATCTTTTCATTGCCACAATCCAAAATGTTAGTGATGTCTTGATTGTCTCCAGATTTTAAAGGTAAAGATATGCTGCTTTAATGCCTTGTGTTTCCATAATTGACTTTTTTGTTTTTATATTTAAAGAAATATTCTATAAAGTACAACCCAGGATATGTGTTGGCCAGTCGCCTTGGAGTGAGTGGATACCTTGTTTCAAGGTTTACAGGAAGTATTTTTATTGGAAGAGGATCTAGGAGAAAGTAAGTTTATGTTAGAGAAATTTACTTAAAGTGGCAGAAAAAATAAATGATAAAATAAAATGGTTAATATTTCAGTATTTATTTTCTCTTATTGCTTTGAATTTTCCTTAAAAATTACGTATAAATCCTCTGATGGTGATCTTTCATCTAAATGGCACATGCTGTAGGTGGTTGAAAAGACAGTTTTTATTTTTAGCAGCTAACAAATTGAACCTTGAAAAAAGGTATCAGAAGGTGTGTGTGAATCTCAATAATATATTTCCCTGAATTTTCCTATTTCATTCTCCTCTCTAATTATATAATCTATTTATATGCTTTGTTAACTTGGGTTTTGAAGCCTTTCCTCTAGTTTTTCTACTTCTACTACTTTGGAAATAACCATGATAACTAAAACAGAAAACTTTTCTAAAAATTGAAAGCAAAGCTTTGTATTCTTTGAACAAAATTTTAAAACTTTTGTGTGTATGTGTGTGTGTGGTTTAAATTCAGCCCTCATGGAGACCATAAAGCAAATGTGGGTTTGAATCTCAAATTCAACAAAAAAAATGAGGAAGTACCTGGATATACTAAGAAAGTTGGAAACGAATGGATGTATTCATCTGCAGCAGAACAACTTCTGGCAGAGTACTTGGAGAGGTAAGTTCCTATGGCAGGATCCTACTAGGCATCCAAAAACGTAGGAAAAGTGGTAAGGATTTTGCCTTGCTGATAGGGAAAGTGTTTCCTTTAGTAAAACATGACACATTTAAATTAGTTTAGTGTCATGGAGTGTTATAGACATTAACTAAAATAGAGTGGGAAAATACTGTACTTAAATTAATCATGTGAAAAAGGATAATGAGAATGGCCCTCCCTTTGGTTAAAAATTTCCTTAACTTACTGTGATAAATTTTTCACTAGTCTAAATGTCTGTGTCAGTAGTAATAAAATTGATATATATAAACACAACAACCCTTGGCATAGTGAATTTTCTTAAAACTCCAGCTGGGCAGTTGATTACTATCCTAGAATTATTGATTTTTATTACTAAAATAGTCTGAGAAATCAACAGGTCTCAACTCCTCATTATAAAAGTGAGAAATCTGAGTACCAGGATTTACTGAG
This sequence comes from Giraffa tippelskirchi, assembly GCF_054371585.1. Lineage (NCBI taxonomy): Eukaryota > Metazoa > Chordata > Mammalia > Artiodactyla > Giraffidae > Giraffa > Giraffa tippelskirchi. The sequence goes on from NC_137276.1 coordinate 91,959,750, forward strand.
TTTACTCAGTGTCAAAGATTTATAAGAAATATCTCGTTATTTCTGTTAAATGATTGAATGTTCTCTCCATTGTTTCACTGGTTTCTAACTCTCTCATATTTGAGAATCACTAGTTTTCTAGGGCTGCTTTGCCAAAGTACCACAAACTACGTGGCTTAAAATGACAGAAATTTATTGTCTCACAGTTCTGGAGACCAGAGTCCAAAATCAAAATGTTGATAGCGCGATACCTCCCCTGGAGGTGCTAGGGAAGGAACTGTCCATGCCTCCCTCCTAGCTTCTTATAGCCTCGCAAGTTTTGTTCCTTAGCCTATAGCTACATTACTCTAGTCCTCCATCTTCACATAGTTTTTCTCCCTATGTGTCTTAATATCATCTTTTTCTTTTAATTTTATTGGAGTATAGTTGATTTACAGCATTGTCTTTCAGGTGTACAGCAAAGTGATTCAGTTATATTAAAACATATATATGTTCATTCTCTTTTACATTCTTTTCCCTTACAGGTTATCACAGAATATTGAATAGTGTTCCTTGTGTTATATAATATGTCCTTGTTGGTTATGTATGTGTGCTGAGTCACTTGAGTTGTGTCCAACTCTACGCGACCCTATGAACTGTAGCCCGCCAGGCTCCTCTGTCCCTTGTTGGTTATCTACCTTATATATGGTAGTGTATGTCCCAAGCTCCTGATTTATCCCTGTCCCCCACGTTTCCCCTTTGGTATTATAAGTTTGTTTTTGAAAGTCTGTTTCTGTTTTGTATATTTGTATAATGTACAAATACATAACTTCATTTGTATCATTTTTTTAAAATTAGATTCCACATATGAGTGATACCACATTATATTTGTCTTTCTCTGTCTGAGTTCACTTAGTATGATAATCTCTAGGTCTATTCATGTTGATGTAAATGGCATTATCTCACATGCTAGTAAAGTAATGCTCAAAATTCTCCAAGCCAGGCTTCAGCAATACGTGAACCGTGAACTTCCAGATGTTCAAGCTGGTTTTAGAAAAGGCAGAGGAACCAGAGATCAAATTGCCAACATCCATTGGATCATCGAAAAAGCAAGAGAGTTCCAGAAAAACATCTATTTCTGCTTTATTGACTATGCCAAAGCCTTTGACTGTGTGGATCACAATAAACTGTGGAAAATTCTGAAAGAGATGGGAATACCAGACCATCTGACCTGTCTCTTGAGAAACCTGTATGCAGGTCAGGAAGCAACAGTTAGAACTGGACATGGAACAACACACTGGTTCCAAATAGGAAAAGGAGTATGTCAAGGCTGTATATTGTCACCCTGCTTATTTAACTTGTATGCAGAGTACATCATGAGAAACGCTGGGCTGGAAGAAACACAAGCTGGAATCAAGATTGCCGGGAGAAATATCAATAACCTCAGATATACAGATGACACCACCCTTATGGCAGAAAGTGAAGAACTAAAGAGCCTCTTGATGAAAGTGAAAGAGGAGAGTGAAAAAGTTGGCTTAAAGCTCAACGTTCAGAAAACTAAGATCATGGCATCTGGTCCCATCACTTCATGGGAAATAGATGGGGAAACAGTGGAAACAGTGTCAGACTTTATTTTTTGGGGCTCCAGAATCACTGCTGATGGTGATTGCAGCCATGAAATTAAAAGATGCTTAACTCCTTGGAAGGAAGGTTATGGCCAACCTAGATAGCACATTTAAAAGCAGAGACATTGCTTTGCCAACAAAAGTCCGTCTAGTCAAGGCTATGTTTTTTCCAGTGGTCATGTATGGATGTGAGAGTTGGACGGTGAAGAAAGCTGAGCGCCGAAGAATTGATGCTTTTGAACTGTGGTGTTGGAGAAGACTCTTGAGAGTCCCTTGGACTGCAAGGAGATCCAATCAATCCATCCTAAAGGAGATCAGTCCTGAGTGTTCATTGGAAGGACTGATGTTGAAGCTGAAACTCCAATACTTTGGCCACCTCATGCGAAGAGTTGACTCATTGGAAAAGACCCTGATGCTGGGTGGGATTGGGGGCAGGAATAGAAGGGAACGACAGAGGATGAGATGGTTGGATGGCATCACTGACTCGATGGACATGGGTTTGGGTAGACTCCGGGAGTTGGTGATGGACAGAGAGGCCTGGCGTGCTGCAATTCATGGGGTCACAAAGAGTCGGACACGACTGAGCGACTGAACTGAACTGAACTGAATATTCCATTGAATATATGTATACACCTTCTTTATCCATCCTGCTAATGGACATTTCTGTTGCTTCCATGTCTTGGCTACTGTAAATAATAGTGCTGCAGTGAACATTGGGTTGCATTTATCTTTTTGGATTATGTTTTTCCTGGCCCAGGAGTGAGATTGCTGGATCAGATAGTAATTCTATTTTTAGTCTTTCATGGAACCTCCATGTTGTTCACCATAGTGGTTGTATCAATTTATATTCCCACTAACAGTGTAGGAGGATTCCCCTTTCTCCACACTCTCTCTAGCACTATTGAACATATTTTCATGTACGTTTTGGCCATCTGTGTGTCTTCTTTGGAGAAATGTCTATTTTGCATAGATCTGCCCATTTTTTGATTGAGTTGTTTTTCTAACATAGAGCTATGTGAACTTTCTGTGTAGAGATTAATCCTTTGTCAGTCACTTTGTTTGCAAATATTTTCTCCCATTCTGTGGGTTATTTCTTTGTTTTGTTTATGGTTTCCTTTGCTGCATATCATCTTTCCTTTGTGTCTACCTCTTTGTCCAAATTTCTCCTTTTATAAGGACACTGGTCATATTGGATTAGGGCTTATCCTAATGACATTTAATTTGATTACTTCTTTTAGAACCCTATTTCATGTATTCAGTACCCTGTGATAAGCCATAATGGAAACAAATATAACAAAAAAGAATGTATGTATGTTTATAACTCAGTCACTTTGCAGCAGACATTGGTACAACATTGTAAATCAACTATACTTCAATGTTTTAAAAAGCATAAAAAAAATAGAGAACAGATTTGTGATTGCCAAGGGAGAGGAGAGGGATGGATTGGGAGTTTGAGGTTGGTAGATGCAACCTATTGCATTTAGAATGGGTAAACAAGGTCCTAATAGCACAGGGAACTATATTCCATATCCTGTGATAAACCATAATGGAAAAGAATATATAAAATAATGTGTATATATATGTATAACTGAATCACTTTGCTGTAGAGCAGAGACTGGTACAACATTGTAAATCAACTGTACTTCAGTTTTTTTAAAAAGACATTTTTTAAAAAATCCTATTTCACAGTAAAGTCACATTCTGAGGTACTAGGAGTTGAAACTTCAACTCTTATTTGAGAGGGATGGAGGGGATACATTTCAACCCCAAATTACCATCTGAAAATTTAGATTATTTCTTCTATTTACCTCCATATTTCTTTTAAAATGTCATATTTAGCCTGCTTTTTCTTGACTTTTCAACTTGATATATGCAGGTAGCTTCCTGAGAAAGCATGCATGTCTGGACATTTCTTCAAACCTCCCTGATACTTGATTGATAGCTCACCTGGGCCTAGAGTCCTAGATTGCAGATTCTCTTCTTTCAGAATTTGAAAAGCACTGCTCCATTCTCTTGTTTCCTTGGCTGTCAAGAAGTCTTGTGCCATTCTGATTCTGAATCTTTATGGATAATCTATTTTCATTTTCTGAAAACTTTCTAGAATGTTCCTTTACCAAAGCTGTTTAATAATGCAGTGGTGTGCCATTTTTCTTTCATTTTGCTCTTCAGCCCTTTCAGACTTGAAACTGATGCCTTTACATTCCAAAAAACTTTCTTGTATTATTTCTTTGATAATCTCCTTGTCACCATTTTGTTGTTGTTTTCTTTCCAAGATTCCTTTTGATAGATGTTAGACCTACAGGATTAATTCTCCTAATTTTCTTATCTCTTCTTATGCATTTTCTATATTGTTATACTCCTGTTCTACACCTGTGGGAGATTTCTTCACCTTTAACTGATACCATTTTTTATTTTTATTTAACCATTTTTAATTTCTAAAAGAATGTCCTCATTCTCTGGCATTCCTTATTTATAGCATGTTGTTCTTATAATAAATGAAATATCTTTTATTATCTAATGATAGCAATCTAGATTTTCTTCTGTTCTCACTATTTTCTGTTTTCTACAGATTGCTTTTTTTTCTTTTCTGTTTGATTTGATCTCTCCTTTCATGTTAAAGTGTTTTCAGATTTGGGGTGGGGGGGTTGTTTGTTTGTTTTGAGGCTTTTTGTTTTTTCTTTTTCTTTTGGCCTGGTAGTTCTTTAGTGTCTTACCATATTTTAGTGTGCAAGTGTTAAAAAACCTGATTGGAAATGTAATGTGCTTCAATAAGGCTTGTCCAGTGGGACTCGGCTATTTTGGCAGAGCATCTCCAAATATCACTACCTGTATGTGTATCTTTTCTGTTGGGCTGAGTAGTTTTCCCAGAAATGTGTTCTCCAGTGTTTTTCTTGGAGGACAGATGTGGAGAACAAAACAAACTTCGAGTGTTCTGGAAATTAACCAGAGGAATGGGGTCTCATTACATCGTGGACTCCATAGTACACCCCCAGATGCCTCTTCAGTACTGAAGATCTATTCCCTGGGATCCCTCAGCAGTAAGACCTCTGTAGAAATTGCCTGGCAGAAGAGAACTGCCTCACCTACAGTAACATCCCTTTCCCGCAATAGCCTCATGTCCAGTACCTCATCAACAAGGAGATATGTTTAAAAAAATAAATAAATAAAGTGATATAAAGGCTCAGCCAACCTGATTGTTGCAGTTCCGAATGAGTCTGGGGAGCCATCCTGGTTTGAGATCTCTGTGCTGCTGGCCAAGGAGTTCATTAAGAATGAACCACAGCCCAGCTTCTACATGTGCCCGGTTCTGCCTCCTTCCCTTCCACAGGTGTTGTTTTCATAGAACACACTAATAAACTTCCTCCATGTTTATCTCCATCTCAGGATCTGCTTCTTAAAGATGTTATACTTCCTAGCCTGCTTCCTAGTGGCACCTAGTTATACTTTCACTGTGCCCTGTTTTCAGTGGAGCACCTATCCTCTCCTCCTCATGCCCCTCGCATCCAATTTCCTGTACCTGGAATACACAAGGCTCGAGCAGCCCCTGTTCAACTTCTCCGAAAATAAACTACAGGATTTACACTGAGGTGGAGGTGACTGCCTAACTGTTTATTATATAAAATTTTCAACTAAAACCTCATAAACTTCACCCCGTAGTGCAGCATTAAAACATACAGAGTTCTCCTGAGCTTTTGCAGACTTCCACAGTTCGCATCAACTTGCTTCTTGTTGACTTCCCACTCTGGTGGCTTAGGGTACAGCTTATCTGTCAAATCATTTCACACTTCTCTATTCAGTTTTCAGTTTCTAAAGTTTTGTTAACTCACATATGCCATCAGATTCTCTGCTTCTTTCTTCATCTGTCTTCTAGGTCCATGCCCTTTTTTATCCTTTACTATTCTTTTCGTGGGCTGGGAAAGGAGCAAAAATAAACACATATATTCTGTCTGGCATATATATTTGGAAGTACTGCTACACTGTTCAGGGAACAATGGAATTTTGAAGAATATCAGAAGAAACTTTTAATGGATTTTCATTCTTTCTATTGTGAAGTGCTCTAGCTTTATTGTGAACCTGTATATATTATTTTGTATATTTAGCACTTGTCATTATAGTCCAAGAAGGATAGAATCAGTGACTGAAGTTTATAAGTAATTGTAATAGTTTATTATATTTATGAATTGTCATTTCTCCATCATCTTTTTATGAGGGCCTGTGAATACTTTCAATCTTTTAGTCTCTATCCCTTATGTGTGTATAGTAATCAGTTCTCAATATATTTAATATATCTCCTTAAGACCCAGAATTATTTGATCAGAAGTTTTTATGAAATTCGCCACGTGTATTTTTAAAAGCAATGTTATCATTTGTTTCTTTGGCTAGAGCTCCAGAACTATTCAGTTATATAGCCAAAAATAGCCAAGAGGATGTGTTCTATGAAGATGACATTTGGCCTGGAGAAAATGAGAATGGGTAAGCAAAATGTACGAGATTCATTGCCTCATAGCTCAACTTAGTGGTTCCACAGTGTAGTAGTAGTTAGTTTCTCAAGAATTTATATTACTTTTGGGGGGAGGATTTTGTATTGTTTCATTCTTGCTTTAAGATCTTAAAATGATTTTTTCTTTCATTTATATCAGTAAAGTACTTTTAAACTAATTTTTGTGGGTTTTTTAAATTACTGAGAAGTAACATGTCCATATTTACATTAGATTTATAATTAGCCCCAATTAAGTAGTGATTAATTAAATATTTTATATCATTTATAATTCACAGCCTTCAGAAAGTTTATATCAAGCTTTTTACATAAGCCCTCAGAAATTTTTAATTAATGTGAAAAAATTATTGTTTTTAATACAGTGCTGAGAAAGTTCAAGAAATCATTACTTGGCTAAAGGGACATCCTGTCAGTACTTTGTCCCGGTCTTCTTGTGATTTACAAATTCTGGATGCAGCTATTGTTGAGAAAATTGAAGAAGAAATTGAAACGTGCAAGGTATAATTTTCAATAATGAAGATTATTGATGAGATTTGAAGTTAAATGAACTATTTGTTATCCTATAAATAATTTGTTTCAGTCAAATAAAACATATATTTAGTGATTCTAAATTATATCAAATTATTCTATTATTTTAAAAAGTATTCCAGCCTTTTCTAGTGTCCATCAAGTTTGTCTACATAAATATAAATGTATGTCAATATAAGAAAGCCCATAGCATTTAAATTTTTATGTCCTTGTAGTGTTTCTGAGGGCTTCCCTGATATCTCAGTTGGTAAAGAAGCTGCCTGCAATGCAGGAGACCCCAGTTTGATTCCTGGGTCGAGAAGATCCACTGGAGAAGGGATAGGCCACCCACTCCAGTATTCTTGGGCTTCCCTTGTGGCTCAGCTGGTAAAAAATCCGCCTGCAATGCAAGAGACCTGGGTTCAGTCTCTGTGTTGGGAAGATATCCTGGAGAAGGGAAAGGCTACCCACTCTAGTATTCTGGCCTGGAGAATTCCATGGACTGTTTCTGATTCTAAGAATTAATATTTTATGAGTCTAGTCAATACGAAGTTTGTGATTGAGAAATAAGGTTAATTCTCAGTTCTTTCCTATTCTAAGTTCTTTAAAGATACAATTCATTTTTATTTTAATTCTTTATTTTTTGGCTGCACTGGGTCTTTGTTGTTGTGCATGGGCTTTCTCTAGTTACTGCAAGTGGGGGCGACTCTTGGTTGCAGTGCACTGGCTTCTCACTGTGGTGGCTTCTCTTCTCGTGGAGCACAAGCTCTAGGTGCTCGGCTTCTGTAGTTGCAGCACTTAAGCTCAGTAGTTGTGGAACATAATGCCTAGCACCACGGCATGTGGAATCATCCTGAACCAGGAATTGAACCCATGTTCTCTTCATTGGCAGGTGGATTCCTGTCCACTGTGCCACCAGGGAAGTTCCCATCTTTTTGTAGAACATAAAAATTAACATTTATTTCACTTTTACAGAATCACTCCTAAAATGTACTTTCCTACTGATAAACTCATTCAACTACTGTGTATTTTTGAAATCCCACTTAAACTAACCGTTTTTTATGTCTTGATTTTAAAAAGTAATAACCTTCTGTGTAGGCTTAACTGTTTTTATCTATTTTGATTCTCTGTCTTGATGCAATAGAAAATGGGTTAATTATGTTCCTTTTCTAAGCTTACAATTTTATTTCTCACACATTTGCCTTTTTATTAAAATAATGTTGCTTTGCTCACTCAGCACTCTCTTGTTTGAACTAATAGCAGAGTAAGTTAAGAATTGGGTCTCAAGCCCTGATCCCCCATCCCTCTTTCAATACTTAAAACCTTAGGCAAGATAGTTAACCTTTCCATACCTACATTTCCTGACTGGTAAAATAAGAATAAAATAGTACCATCTCATATAGTCCTCAAAAAAAAAAAAAATTAAATGAGTTAATACATATAAACTCCTTCTAATAATGCCTAGCTATTACTGATGTTTAATAATACTTAGCTGTTATTATTTGAATTCTTTTGTCACATGCTGAAGAGCTGTGAATACAGCCTGAAAAATCACCACTAGATGACTCTTAAGAAAAAAATACAAGGCCTGGAGCCAAGAGTTTGCTATTTTGAAAGGTTAATAATATTCAGTTGAAGATAGAAAATCTGCATTTCTTTTTAATAATTGTCTTTCAATGTAAAGTCTATTTCTCCAGCATTACTTTTGAAATGAGTTTTCCACTTAACAAAAGTTTATGACTTTTAAGTCCCCAAATTTTATCTGAACCCATTTGGATGCAGAGCATTGTAAAATGTTTTACACATTCTCCCCTTATTTTGCAAACTGATGATACACATACAAAGTTGTAGTCTTGTCATTTTGATGATAGCATTTTAAAAATGTGTGTACATATAGATAAGACAGGATTTTTTTTTTAAACCTGTTAATGAGTCAAGGAGGAGCAGTTATGAGTGATTTTTTTTTTCTGCTTTTCAGTTTTATAGTGTTATTAGGTAATTAAAGAAGAAGAAAAACTAAAAAATGAACATAACATTCTGAATATAATTTAAACTTTTCTTTTTAATGCAGGATCATGATTAAAAGTATCCATAGTTTTCTTATTGGACAGTGGTTCCCAAACTCAGCTAATTATCAAAATTAGTGGAGAAGTATTTTAAGAAACACACAGTCTGGATTCCACCCTCAGAGCAGTACTTCTTTAACTTTATGTCCAAATGAATCACTGGAGGATCTTGTTAAAATACAGGTTCTGATTCAGTAGCTCTCGTATGAGCAGCTCTTGATGTTCTGCATTTCTAACAAGCTCCCAAGTGATCACACTTTGAGTAGTTATTCCCCATAACTTTTTATTTAGTAGCTATGGATTGGAGCCTATAGTGAAAATGCCCTTGTTTGTTAATTTGCCTCATAATCAGGTTTGAATGCCATATTTTCTAATCAGTGCTGTAATTTTATTGATAGTAATAATGCCTAGGGATGTGTTAAGCATATGGGTTGTATTTTCATGTGCAATCTTCCAGGCACAGTTCTTTTAAACTACTTTAAATTTCTTCTCATATCTTTCTTGCTGTTTTCAGTAGGCTCCAGTTGTGCTTTATTAGTACTTCTGGTCTGCCTTCGGCTGAAAACTTGTCAGTAAGACCTTCATTTTTTTATCATATTAAAAATTTCAGCCTCTCCCCACACTGCTGATCGCCCTTATCTGCTTTATTTTCCTCTGTGCTCTTTACCTTCAAGCATGCTATTTTTTCCCCTCATTTTGTTTCCTGTATGTCTCCCTCAACTCTAGTACCTAAATCAATAAATGGCACGTAAATGAAATTCAGTAAATATTTGTTGAAAGAATAAAGGAAATATCTCTATAATAAAGTAGTCTTTGTTTAAAGGCTTGAGCATTTTACAGTGTGTAAATACAAGAACTCTTTAGTATATGGACCTTGGAAGCTTCGTGCCCTTTTGTACTTATTTCTATAAGCTATGGTCTAAAGATGGGTGACTATCATATGAGTAAACTGCTGCCATTTTTCCTATTAGGTAAGAATTCAGTTTTTGAAAAAAATATTAGGTTGGTGCAAAAGTAATTACGGTTTCAGAATGAATTTAAATCATTATAACTAGCCTCAAACACATTTTTATTAATCAAAATAGGAACGATTACAGTCAACACATTTTTGCCAACAAGAAATAAGTTTGTTTATTCCTGTAGCATAAAAATCTGTGCTTTAAGATTCAACGAACTCTTGGAAAGCATTTTCTGCATCCTGCTGGTTGTGGAAGCATTTTCCTTGCAAAAAGTTGTTGAGATGCTTGAAGATGTTGGTGAGAGGTCAGGTGAATGTGGCAGACGAGGCAAAACTTTGTAGCCCAATTCATTCAACTTTTAAAGTGTTGGTTTTGTGACATGGGGTCAGGCATTGTCATGGAGGAAAACTGGGCCCTTTCTGTTGACCAGTGCTAGCTATAGACATTGCAGTTTTCAGTGCATCTCATCAGTTTGCTAAGCATACTTCTCAGATATAATGGTTTTGCCAGAATTCAGAAAGCTGTAGTGGATCAAACGGGCAGCAGACCACCAAACAGTGACCATGATCCTTTTTTTGGTGCAAGTTTGGCTTTGGGAAGTGCTTTGGAGCTTCTTGGTCCAAACACTGAGCTGGTCATCGTCAGTTGTAGTATAAAATCCACTTTTCGTTGCACATCACAGTCCGATCGAGAAATGGTTCATGATTGTTGCATACAATGAGAGAAGACAACACTTAAAAATGGCAGTTTCTTTGATTTGCAGTCACCTCATGAGGTAAGCACTTGTCGAACTTAATGACCATAGAATGGTCCACACTGAGTTCTTCAGCAACTTTCTCACGTAGTTATAAGAGAATCAGCTTCAGTGATTACTCTCAATTGGTCGTTGTCAACTTCCAATGGCCAGCCACTGTGCTCCTCATCTTCAAGGCACTCATCTCCTTTGCAAGACTTCTTGAACCACCATTGCAGTTATGTTCATTAACAATTCCTGGGCCAAATGTGTTGTTGATGTTGCGAGTTGTCTCTGTTGCTTTACACCCTATTTTAAACTCGAATAAGAAAATCACTGGAATTTCCTGTTTGTCTAACATCATTTCCCTAGTCTAAAGTAAATAAAATAAACAGCAAGTAATAAATCATTAGCAAAAAAACATAAAGCAAGAAATGCACATTAAAATGATGTATAGCATAAAAACATTTAAGAATGTATTCCAATATCAAATGGCAAATTTCAACAATGCAGAAATCGCAATTACGTTTGCACCAATCTAATATTTAATGTGAATGGTAGTAATGGTTTGCAATGAATATAAATTATTCTCATGTTTTTATTAGGGGGAACAGGTAATATTACTTCCATCTTATAGATTAAAGAAAGCTACCTTAAGTGTGAGGTCACAGAATTAAGTGGCAAAGATAGGAGAAAACTCTTCTTCCAGCATTTTTTAGAGAATCAAAAATTTAAACATCGAAGCCAAGTTCCAAAAGCAAGGACTGTTAAATGAATGTCAACTTGATTTTTATAAATAGCCACAAAACTGCAGTATTAACATAGGTCAATACTTTATACCTTTTTTCCTTTACTGTTAATCTTTATTGACCAGTGTATATAATTCTTCTTAGGATTTAAAAGCATCTCAATAGGATAGTATTTACATAAATTTCAAAAATGATAAGTACAATCTTTAGTGTTAGAAGTAAAGTTACTTTAGGAAAGGGTTATAACTTGGAGGCAATACTAGGGTTCCCTTTTTTTAATTTCTTTTTTCAGGGGGTTTTATGTCGTGTTTAGTAGTGCTCTGTTTCTTGAACTGTGTATGGATATGCTCATAGATATGCTCATATTGTAAAAATTCATCAGATTGTATACTTATAAGTTTGCATTTTTCTATATGTCTTATATGTCAACAAAAAAGTTTTACTTTAAAAAGATTCAAGAATTTATTCATCCTCGCTTGCATCTAAAGAAAGTCATATAGTCTTAAAATTACTCATTTCTTTTGGCTTTTAAAAATTTAGGCATGTGCAAATACTAGATAATAATTTTTAATTTTAATATTTTAAAAATATTTTTAAAATTTTCTTTCCTCAGCAAAGAAAGAATAATAAGAAAGTTCGAGTGACAGTGAAGCCCCATTTGCTATACAGAGTAAGTTTCCTGTCAGAGAATTCAAAGTTGTTGTTTTGCTTTGAAAGTACAGAAGGAACAAAATGTTTTCAGTATATTAGTAGAAAAAATTTTAAATGAGAGTTGATAATTATATTTACATCTTTCTTTTCAGCCTTTGGAACAGCAGCATGGGGTTATTCCTGATCGGGATGCAGAATTTCGCCTCTTTGACCGTGTTGTAAATGTGAGAGAGAACTTTTCCGTTCCAGTTGGCCTTCGGGGCACCATCATAGGAATTAAAGGGGGTAATAACTCAATACTTGATAAGTCTCCATCTGCATTTCTGTATGTCATATATATATATACTGTATGTCTTATATATAAGCAGAAAGCAACTATAGATAAGGAAAAACACTAAATCCTTTTATGTTTTAGTTAATTTTTTTCCAGCTTTAGTTTTCAGAGGAAATTCTCCTTTTCTGTCTGTGTAATCATCTGGGAAGTGATTAAAATATGTGAAAGTTGGAGAAGGACTGCTGAAAATTTGGTAGTTTATGTGTAACACATTAAAATTATCTAAAAGCTTGGTGAGAATACATATATGTGTTTTCATGAAACTAAGAGAAACATTTTGTTGGGTTTCATCTAACCTTGTCCAGGGCTTTGCCTTAATTGTCCTTGTAATCACTTGATTTCTGCAGAGAAATAAACAAACATGATATATGAGCTTATTTACAGTTAAGAGATTTGCATGTTAATTTGAATTTTATGAATACAACTAGATTGTGTATATAAAATAAATCAATCCATTGCAACAGTGTACATATAGTTAACACTATAGTACTGTACACTTAAAAACGGTTACAGTGATAAATTTTATGTTGTGTTTTTTACCCAAAAAAAGAGGAAAAATGAGTATGGAAAGAAAAGGGAAGAATTAGCTAAGAATCTAAAAATTCTTCAAAGGGATGCCTGGAGTGAGAAGCTTTGCAATATAGATTCTAAAACTAATCAACCCAACACAAAGGAACACGTCGGGTACCTAGAGGCTAGGGCGCCGGCAGCACTGTCCTTCCATATCCCAGGCACTCAATCTTGGTCTCACTGTCCAGAAAGATGGAAGAGCAGACAGGCCATGAGCCTAAGAGAACTGCTTATTTATTGGCAACAGTGTGCTGGGCACTTTTACATTTAACCCTCCCATCCACCTGAGAAGTAGATATTATTTCTTCTTTTATTATAATTTTATTTATTTATTTACTTATTTTTGGCTGTGCTGGGTCCTTGTTGCTATGTGGGCTTTTCTCTAGTTGTGGCAAGTGGAGGCTACTCTCTGGTTGTGGTGTGTGGGCTTCTCATTGTGGTGGCTTTTCTTGCTGTGGAGCACCAGCTCTAGGTACTTGGGCTTCAGTAGTTGCAGCACATGGGCTCAGAAGTTGTGGCTCTCCAGCTCTAGAGCACAGGCTCAATAGTTGTGCATGGCTTAGTTGCTCTCAGGCATGTGGGATCTTCCTGGATCAGGGATCAAACCCATGTCTTCTGTATTGGCAGATGAATTCTTTACCACTGAGCCACTAGGGAAGTCCTGATATTATTTCATCCAAGAGTGACTTGATTTAAGTGACTTGCCCAAGTTTACACAAATAAGTGACAGAGCTGGGATTTGAACTCTTTCCCCTGATTCTTTCCTAACTTTGAGTGCTGGTTCTCCATATTTTGCACATCTTGGGGTCTACTTCTAAAAGAGAATTTTCTTCCCCGATTCTTCTTTGAATGTTTTGGATGTGGTTTTGGTGCTTAAAACGAAGGCAAGAAAGTCAAGTAGGTTAACAAACCCAGGCTAAGGATGGTAAGGGTCACATGCGTGTCATGAAGCAACCCTCCTGCTGCTGTCTGCCCGGCCTCATGCATTGGCACTTCAAATTCTGAGCTTAGTGGAGTCTACTCTGATTAGGTTGTCCTGAAAAGGCCTTAGTACTGATAACAGAAGTTTCCTTTCTTCTGAGAACCCCCGTCAGTAGTAGTGACTGGTTGAAATTTTATCTAGAGAAGAATTTTAAAGCTATATCTACACTGAGTGGAAAAAGCTTTGTCATTTATTAAGCATATATCCCATGGACATGGAATGTAAAAGGGAATATTTGTCTTACTGCCTTCACCTGATGCCTCATCTCCCCTTTTGTTCACTAAAGCGGGTGAACAATCCTTTGGTCAGTAATGTTTTCCGTAAGTGGCTCCTCCCTCAGACAAGAAAAGGAACCTAAAAAGTGGATCTTAAACCTTCACAGAAGAGACTCTTGCCTCTCATTGAGCCCCACTTTCTTGGTTTAAGATTTTAGGTTAAAGTATCAGATGAAAGATAAAGCCGCTGGGAGAGAATGAGTAAGCTCTGCAGGCCTGGTTCCAATTGCACAATGAAAGACTGAGAATGAGGGAAATATCCCCCAGCCCTTACCATGGGTTAACACAGTATCAGATATGGTATTAGTCAGGGTTCTCCGGAGAAACAGAACCAAGGGAATGGAAAAGGTGGGGGTGGAGGTGGGGCGAGAGAGAGATTCCATTCTGAAGTTATGTGATAGACTCGCTGATTAATTTGGGCTTAGAATTCAAATGTTATTATAGCTAATTATTTCACTTTACCTTGGCACTTGGGTAAATTTAAACTTTCCAGTTCTATCCTATCATCCTCTCTGCCAAATTTATTCTTCTCTGCTCCTCTTTAAGGTTTATTGTACCATAGTCTTTCTCACATGTCTCATGTCTCAATCATGACATCCATTATCTACCAAGTCATCTCCTGCCAGAACCTTGGAGTCGTCTTTGCTGTCTCCAATCTTTTTGTCTATACAGGTCACAAACTCCTGCCAATTCTATCTAGTAATATATCCTTTCTCTCCATTCTCTTTCCCTCATTACTGCCATGCCTTCAAATCTTCGTTTCCTTTGTCTGACTGTAAAACCTTCTAAACTACAAATTCCAGAGTTATTTCTTTTATTAACTCTCTTTTTGCAAATAATTTCCAACAGATAAAAAACAGATAAAAATATAATTAATTCTCACGGCATCTAATTTAAAATAGTATTATTTTACTTTAAGTTAATACCAGTAAGGGAATCTGTGAGCTTATCTTTTCATTTGCATCTGTATTGATAGTTGCAATGCTAATACTCCAAAAACTCACATTCTGTTTTTTTTAATCATATGATTTTTCAATCTCTCTTTATTTAAACAGCTAATAGAGAAGCTGATGTACTATTTGAAGTATTATTTGATGAAGAATTTCCTGGAGGCTTAACAATAAGGTTTGTATTTCCAGATGATAATTACTCTTTGTAAATATGTCCATATGGCCAGTGACTTTATATTATTTGCTTATTTGTCCACAATTTCAGTTCCTAGTATGTATGAAACATCATACTTGTTACTAGGGTTGTAACAGTGAATAAGACAGACATGGTTTCTACCCTCACAGAGCTTTCACTTAAAGTATAAGGGAACTAACTTACTAAAAATAATAGTTTTTTAATTAAAATGTGACAAGTGCTAGGAAGAAGTATTAATAGTTCAGGTGTCTATAATAGAGTGTGATCTGTTCTGAGAGTTCTAGAAAGGCTTTCTGGAAGTGATGTATAAAATGGGACATGAAGACTAGGTAACTGAAAGAATAGTAACAGGTGGTCAGAAAAAGAATAGCCTATGCAGCAGAGGACATTTTCACTCATTTAAAAGACTAAAAGAATGCAGGTGTGTCAACCTCAGCAACTATGTAAGATTAGAGTAAGGGAAAAGAACAAGCACCACACTGTGCAGGAACTGGTAACCTGCTTTCAGGACATGCTAAGGATTGTGGTATCTTGGTCTTTATCCTTAAAGCAGTGTGAAGTTATCAAAATCAGAGATTTGACATGATCATATTGCATTTTTTTAATGGTTAAATAACTTGAGTAATAGAAACATTCTTTGAATTGAGAGACATGATAACTCTTTGTCATTTGTTTTAGTGAAATTGTAGACGCTCAGGCTAGGTTGGAATGGTTTGAGGAGTGAACAGCAAGTGGAGTAAAGGAGACAAGAAACAGCTGACCCTTGAGAAGTTCGACCTTGAAGGGGAGAAAAGATAACTGGCAGTTAGGATAACTGGCAAAGGAGAAAATGAAAGATATACCCATTTGAATGCAGAGTTCCAAAGAATAACAAGGAGAGATAAGAAAGACTTCCTCAGTGATCACTGCAAAGAAACAGAGGAAAACAATAGAATGGGAAAAACTAGAGATCTCTTCAAGAAAATTAGAGATGCCAAGGGAACATTTCATGCAAAGATGAGCTCAATAAAGGACAGAAATGGTAGGGACCTAACAGAAGCAGAAGATATTAAGAAGAGGTGGCAAATAAGTGAGAGCAATCTCACTGCTGGGCATACACACCAAGGAAACCAGAATTGAAAGAGACACATGTACCCCAGTGTTCATCACAGCATTGTTTACAATAGCCAGGACATGGAAGCAACCTAGATGTCCATTGGCAGACGAATGGATAAGAAAGCTGAGGTACATATACACAATGGAATGTTAGTCAGCCTTTAAAAAGAATGCATTTGAATCAGTCCTAATGATGTGGATGAATCTGGAGCCTATTATACAGAGTGAAGTAAGTCAGAAAGAAAAACACCAATACACCAATATAGTATACTAACGCATATATATGGAATTTAGGAAGATGGTAATGATGACACTATATGCGAGACAGCAAAAGAGACACAGATGTCAAGAACATTCTTTTAGACTCTGGGAGAAGGCAAGAGTCAAATGATTTGAGAGGGTAGCGTTGAAGCATGTATTTTCTCATATGTGAAGCGGATCGCCAGTCCAGGTTTGATGCATGAGACAAGGTGCTCAGGGCTGGTGCACTGGGATGACCCTGGGGGATGGGATGGGGAGGGGAGGGGGGGGTACTGGATCGGGAACACATGTGCACCCATGGCTGATTCATGTCGATGTATGGCAAAAACCACTACAATATTGTAAAGTAATTAGCCTCCAATTAAAATAAATAACGGAGAAGGCAGTGGCACCCCATTCCAGTACTCTTTTGCCTGCAAAATCCCATGGACGGAGGAGCCTGGCAGGCTTCAGTCCATGGGATCGCTAAGAATCAGACACGACTGAGCGACTTCACTTTCACTTTTCACTTTCATACATTGGAGAAGGAAATGGCAACCCACTCCAGTGTTCTTGCCTGGAGAATCTCAAGGATGGGGGAGCCTGGTGGGCTGCCGTCTGTGGGGTCGCACAGAGTCAGACACGATTGAAGTGACTTAGCAGCAGCAGCAAAATAAATAAATAAATTAATAATAAAAAAAAAAAGGTGGCAAGAATACACAGAAGAACTATACAAAAAAGATCTTCATGACCCAGATAATCACGATGGTGTGATCACTCACCTAGAGCCAGACATCCTGGAATGTGAAGTCAAGTGGGCCTTAGGAAGCATCACTACAAACAAAGCTAGTGGAGGTGATGAAATTCCAGTTGAGCTATTTCAAATCCTAAAAGATGATGATGTAAAGGTGCCGCACTCAGTATGCCAGCAAATTTGGAAAACTCAGCAGTGGCCACAGGACTGGAAAAGGTCAGTTTTCATTCCAATCCCAAAGAAGGGCAATGCCAAAGAATGCTCAAACCTTGGCACAATTGCACTCATCTCACATGCTGGCAAAGTAATGCTCAAAATTCTTCAAGCTGGGCTTCAACAGTATGTGAACCATGAACTTCCAGATGTTCAAGCTGGTTTTAGAAAAGGCAGAGGAACCAGAGATCAAATTGCCAACATCCACTGGGTCATTGGAAAAGCAAGAGAGTTCCAGAAAAACGTCTATTTCTGCTCTATTGACTATGCCAAAGCCTTTGACTATGTGGATCACCACAAACTGTGGAAAATTCTGAAAGAGATGGGAATACCAGACCACCTGACCTGCCTCTTGAGAAATCTGTATGCAGGCCAGGAAGCAACAGTTAGAACCAGACATGGAACAACAGACTGGTTCCAAATTGGGAAAGAAGTATGACAAGGCTGTATATTGTCACTGTGCTTATTTAACTTCTATGCAGAGTACATCATGAGAAACGCTGGTCTGGGTGAAGCACAAGCTGGAATCAAGATTGCCGGGAGAAATATCAATAACCTCAGATATGCAGATGACACCACACTTATGGCAGAAAGCGTAGAAGAACTAAAGAGCCTCTTGATGAAAGTGAAAGAAGAGAGTGAAAAAGTTGGCTTAAAGCTCAACATTCAGAAAACTAAGATCATGGCATCTGGTCCCATCACTTCATGCAAATAGATGGGGAAACAATGGAAACAGTGAGAGACTTTATTTTGGGGGGCTCCAAGATCACTGCAGATGGTGATTGCAGCCATGAAATTAAAAGACATTTACTCTTTGGAAGAAAAGTTATGACCAACCTAGACAGTATATTATAAAGTAGAGACATTACTTTGTCAACAAAAGTCCGTCTAGTCAAGGCTACGGTTTTTCCACTAGTCATGTGTGGATGTGAGAGTTGGACTATAAAGAAAGCTGAGCGGCAAAGAATTGATGCTTTTGAACTGTGATGTTGGAGAAGACTCTTGAGAGTCCCTTGGACTGCAAGAAGATCCAACCAGTCCATCCTAACGGAAATCAGTCCTGAATATTCATTGGAAGGACTGATGTTGAAGCTGAAACTCCAATACTTTGGCCACCAGGTGCGAAGAGCTGACTCATTTGAAAAGACTCTGATGCTGGGAAAGATTGAGGGCAGGAGGAGAAAAGGACGAGATGGTTGGATGGAGGATGAGGTGGTTGGATGGCATCATCAACTCAATGGACATGAGTTTAAGTAAACTCCAGGAGTTGGTGATGGACAGGGAGGCCTGGCATGCTGCAGTCCATGGGGTCACAAAGAGTCAGACACGACTGAGCTATTGAAGTGAACTAGGAGGTTTAAAGCAAGAAGGTTATATTGTTTATTTTTAGCTTACCATGGCGGAGACCTCCTCAAGTCTATTTTGGGCGACCATTAACAGAAAGTTTAAAGTGACAGAAAAAGGATCCTGTTAGAAGGAGAGGCACCATGGAATATTAGAATTGTGAGCTCTGTCACTTAACTTTTGTATTTCCTTGGGTAGGTTAGGTAAAGGCATTCTGACTCTCAATATCCTCATCCATAAGGAAGATGTACACATCATTAGGTGATTGTGAGGATTAAATGAAATCCTTTCCAGTTTTCCTTTCTTTTCTAAACACTAGCTGGAAAACTAAACTGAAGATTGTTTAGTTTCTTTAGTTTCTTTTGTCTTCTGTTTTGATTAGTTGTGATTAAAAGTGAATTACTCTTAATCTGTTTGCATAAAATCACAATCTTCAGTCCTTACAGCAAGTCCTTATAGCACCTTCAGAATGCTATTTTTGTTTTCCAACTGGAATGTGCATGTTACCCAAAGACATTGTCTGTGCCTTTAAATGCAGCAGCAGAGTCTGGATCTCGTGTCTGATTTTGATTTTCATTTGGTTACCAATAACCTTAGCCAAATAAGTTTTGAAATATGTTTTTAAGGTTAACTTCTTTCTCAGGGTTTGTTTTTCTCCTCCTAGGTAGAGACACTGGATTTCTTGATTGATTGAGAGTTATATAAAAGATTGCCTGCCTGCAATATGTTCATTGCATAATGCAGAATCTTATAGTATACTTCTCACAAAAATATTTTCTGGAAATCTTACAAAGATTTCTTATGAAAGAATTCTACTTCCCCATGATCTCATAATATAAGAATATTACATTCTAAAGAAGTGACAGAGTTGAAAGCTTTTGACCACAGAGGGCTTATTTTAATATCTAAACACTTTTATCACGAACAAGAAGAAAAGAAATGACAAATGCTTGTCTCTTAGCCTTCCCACGTCTAGAACTTTAAGATGGGAGGAGGAGGATAAAAAGAGCTGGACTCAACAATTGATCAGAAAATAGAAGTGATCAAAGCTAACATTTTTCCTGTTGCATCAGTAGAGCCACACCAGCTGTACACCAGGTAGCTTCATAACCCAGACTGTATAAACCTCTATTTTTCTTTAAGAAGTTTGAAATTTAATTCATTAGTTAACTAAGCTATTCTGTTGCAAGCCTTCTGAGGACAAACTTAGCTCACACACACACCCCTACACATACAACTACACTTCTAGAACATTTTTCTCCCACTTAATAGTGCTGAATCAGTTCAGTTCAGTTCAGTCGCTCAGTCGTGTCCGACTCTTTGTGACCCCATGAATTGCAGCACGCCAGGCCTCCCTGTCCATCACCAACTCCCGGAGTATACCCAAACCCATGTCCATTGAGTCAGTGATACCATCCAACCATCTCATCCTCTGTAGTCCCCTTCTCCTCCTGCCCCCAATCTTTCCCAGCATTAGGGTCTTTTCCAATGAGTCAACTCTTCGCATGAGGTGGCCAAAGTATTGGAGTTTCAGCTTCAACATCAGTCCTTCCAATGAACACCCAGGACTGATCTCCTTTAGGATGGACTGGTTGGACCTTCTTGCAGTCCAAGGGACTCTCAAGAGTCTTCTCCAACACCACAGTTCAAAAGCATCAATTCTTTGGTGCTCAGCTTTCTTCACTGTCCAGCTCACATCCATACATGACCACTGGAAAAACCATAGCCTTGACTAGACGGACCTTTGTTGGCACAGTAATGTCTCTGCTTTTAAATATGCTATCTAGGTTGGTCATAACCTTCCTTCCAAGGAATAAGCGTCTTTTAATGTCATGGCTGCAATCACCATCAGCAGTGATTTTGGAGCTCCCAAAAATAGAGTCTGACACTGTTTCCACTGTTTCCCCATCTGTTTCCCATGAAGTGATGGGACCACATGCCATGATCTTAGTTTTCTGAATGTTGAGCTTTAAGCCAACTTTTTCACTCTCCTCTTTCACTTTCATCAAGAGGCTCTTTAGTTCTTCTTCGCTTTCTGCCATAAGGGTAGTGTCATCTGCATATCTGAGGTTATTTATATTTCTCCCGGCAATCTTAATTCCAGCTTGTGCTTCCTCCAGCCCAGTGTTTCTCATGATGTACTCTGCATATAAGTTAAATAAGCAGGGCGACAGTATACAGCCTTGACGTACTCCTTTTCCTATTTGGAACCAGTGTGTTGTTCCATGTCCAGTTCTAACTGTTGCTTCCTGACCTGCATACAGGTTTCTCAAGAGACAGATCAGATGGTCTGGTATTCCCATCTCTTTCAGAATTTTCCGCAGTTTATTGTGATCCACACAGTGAAAGCTCTGAGTAGTCTATTCAAAAACTTTCCAGAGATACATCATCTTACAAATTGAGATCTTTCTCTAATTTCAAGTTCTTCTACTGAATCTAAAAGGAATATTCAGGACTTCCATGGTGGTCCAGTGGTCAATGCAGGGGACACAGGTTCAGTCTTTGGTCCAGAAAGTCTCCACATGCAGGAGGGTGGGGAGGTCACTAAGCCTGGGCTCCGCAACTACTGATACCGCCCTAGAGCCCCACAGTGCTGAGAAGCCACCGCCCACCAGAGGGCAGCCCTGCTCGCCACAGCCAGGAAAGCCTTCACACAGCAACTGAGACCCGGTGCAGCCACAGATCAATTAACTGAAAATGAAAATGATATTTAATTAAATTATGAACAGTCCACCCAAAATTATTTGATTCTTCTCCATAGCACATTTAGTTTTAGTTCCCTCTTACCCTGATACAACTTTTTACTTTTAGGTGCTCACCTGGTAGAGGTTATCGATTGCCAACAAGTGCCTTGGTGAACCTTTCTCATGGGAGTCGCTCTGAAACTGGAAATCAGAAGTTGACAGCCATTGTGAAACCACAGCCAGCTGTGAATTACTATAGCTCAAATTCATCAGTTTCATCTGGGCATTTAGGAGGCCTGAACCATTCCCCTCAATCACTTTTTGTTCCTACTCAAGTAAGATTTTTATTTAGATAATGAGCTTGAAAATAACTGTTTTCTCTTTATACGTTTACTTCATGGGTTAACTCTTATGTTTTGAATTATATCACCCAAATGATCTATGTTATCCCCTACGAAATGACATTAATTTGAAAGGTAAAAAGGAGGGGACTATATCATGTTTATCAAAAGCAGTTTTCAAATGCCCACCATATAACTCATGTGTGATTTCCTTTATTTCATCTCCCTGAGGGCAAAACTTGAATTATTTTATGTGAGATACTTAACTTGATTTAATTTCATGGCCTAAAATTTTAACCAAACTTTTAAATCCAAATAATAGGTTTATTATAGACTAATTAGGAAACGGATAAGTAGATGATAACAAAGGAAACAAACAAAAATCCTCTCAAATCTCATAGGTAACTACTGTTTTTTTTGGTGCATATTTATGTTTCAGTTTTCCTTAAGAAGTTTTTTGTACTTCCCCAGGTACCTGCTAGAAATGATGATGAATTTTGTAACATTTGGCAGTCCTTACAGAGTTCCGGAAAGGTTCAACACTTTCAGCCACTCCTACAAGAGAAGGTTAGTATACCTTGCTTAATGGACATTTCATATTTTTTTAATTTATTTTATGTTTCTCTTTTAGGCATGCAGTGATTAGTTTTTCTTCTGAAATCTCATAAAAGAGAAATAACACTTTTGATCTTAAATTTTCATAGTTCTCTTCAGCCACATATGTTTTTGGACCAATGAGTAAGACTATAGAGAATTTTTATTTTAAATCAGTTTTAGATTTTTTTCTAGTTGTTTACAAATCATAATAACTATATTTTAAATTTAATAAAGGCTTTAATGATATGTGTTAACTTATTCACTTTCACTTCAATGTATAGCTTTATGCTGGCAGTTGGTTGTCTTAAATATGAATGAGCAAATTCACATTCCTTGATCAAGATTAAGAAGAGAAAAGAAATTCTGCTAAAAGAGTAGACTCAGGCAACAAACAGAAAGGAAGATGAAAAGGAACAAATTCCTACTACATTTTTTGCTAGTTACCTTCTTCTCAGCTTCAGTCAAAAAAGAATGTCCTCTCAAGTTTATAAACCAGTGGCCTGCACCATGAGGGCCTAATTTATTCTAATACCTCCAGTGATGGAGGCATTATCAGTGCTAGAGAGGGGAAAATAGCAAAGGCAGTGATGGTGAAATTAAAACTGAGAGTGACAACAACATTTTAAGTCAGCTATACTTCAATTTTAAAATAGATAATAACATGGGGGAAAAATATCTAAAATTAAAAAAGAAGCTGAGAGTGACAGTGCACAAGTCACCTCTGCCAGTATGCTATATTTTAAGTTTTCCTTAGATCATTCATAAATGCTTTCTACATAAATGTAACGCATATCCAGATTTTTAAACCCTTTTTTCCTCTGTTTATTTAATACTGCTAACCACTCATTCTTCAAGAGTGCTTTTTTAAATCATTCTTTCATTCATTCAACACATTAATTGCCTATCATGTGCCAGGCATTGTTCTATGCACCAAGAATACAGCTGTAAACAAAACAAAAATCCGAGCTTGCATACAATTAGTATTGTAGGGAGGAAAGGATAATAAATAAGACAAAAAAAAATGGTATTAGATGATAATATAAGTTTGAGAAAAATTGTAGGAAGCAGGATAGGGAATTTAGTGGAGAGGGGAGGCAAGGTTTTATAATTTTAAATGGAATGTTCCAGTAACATTTGGGCAAAGATTTGAATGAAATGAAGAGTAGGATATACCGATATCTGAGGAGAGAGTATTCCAAATGAAGTCAAAGTTCCTACTGAGAGTGGTGATCTCTGACATACACAAGGAAGAAGACCATTTGAGTACAGTGAGTTGTAGGAAATGTAATTAGAGAGGTAACAGATAGATACTAGTAGGTCCTTCTGGATCATTATAAGGACGTTGGCTTTTACTCAGTGAGACAAGGAATCAGTAGAAGGTTTTGCACAGCAGAGTGACATGATTTGACTTATATTTTAATTCCATCACTCTGCCTGCTACCTTGAGAATAGAATGTAGAGGAACCAAGGTAGAAACAGGTTAGTTCAGAAACTACTGAAATCATCAAGATTGAGTTGATATTGACTTGGATCAGGAAAATAGGACCCTGTGAGAAGTAGTCAAATTCTAAACATATTTGGAAGGGATTTCCAGCTGATGATGAAATGGATATGGGGTAAAAGAGAAATAATGTATTAAAGGATATGACTCTTCAGGTCTGAGTAACTAAAATGATAGATGGGCTGTTAACTGAGATGGGAAAGATTGCAGGTCTGGTAGATCTGTGGGGGAAGATCAGGAGTTTAGTTTGGTAAGTTTGAGATGCATGTTAAACATTTAAGAAGAGATATCAGAGTTAGATATCTGAGTGGAGATGTAGAGTTGAACATTTGAGTCTGAAGGTCATAAATGTTGTCCAGGCTGGAGAGATAAATTTGAAATTTGGAAGTCATTTTATGTTTGTGTGTATGTATGTGCAGATATGAATATATGTGCATATATATATTTAAATATACCCAAGATATATATATATATATATATTCTATATCCACTTTCTTGGATATAGATAGAAAAAAAGGTTCAGTAACTTAACCTTAGAGCATTCCATCCTTCAAGAGTTGGAGAGACTAAAAAGAAGACTGAGCAGGAATGGCCCATGAGACAGGAAGGAAACCAGGGAAGGGTGATTTCTACATGCCAAGTGAAGGATAGATGTTAGACTAGAGTAATCAGCTGTGTCAAATGCTGTAGGTGGATCAGTTAAGATGAAAAGCTGAGAATTGACTACATACAAAATTTAACACATGAAGGCCATTGGGAACCTTGACAAGAGCAGTTTCAGTCGAATGATAGGAGTGAAATACTGATAAGAGTGGGTTTAAGAGAGACGAGGAAGAGAGAAATTGGAGGAAGCAAATATAGGTAATTCTTTCAAGGAGTTCTGCTCTAAGAGAAAACATGACCCTGAGTCTCCTCTTTCCCTTCCCTGTGTGTTCGAGTTCTTTGTTAACCTCTGTGCTTTCAACCTTTCACTGGAGACTGTTCCCAAAACACAACAGATTTGTTTTTCCTGTTGCCTCATTGCTTAACAGTGACTCTTCTCTGCTAATTACCACTTGGTCTATGTCTCTGATTCCAACCTTTCAATCAAGATCAACCCAGTATCTCCACTTTCTAGAAGACAGGTACAGATGGATGCTACACCATCACCTCAACTTCAAGATATCTCTAAAACCTCTTCTATCCTTATTTCCAGCATAACCATTTACCTGGGCATATAATCTGAAAAGCATGAATTTAAAAGTTTTTGCTTCTTTCTAATATTTTTTGCATTGAGATCCCAAATCTTTTTGCCTCTTCTCAGTTTTTACAACGGGACCTTAAATTGTGCCCCCATCCCTAAATAAACCTCCTATCTGTGCTTCCTGTTTGTTATGTCTTTCTAGCCCTTCTTATGTAGTACTGCCTACATAATCTTTTCTAAAGATCTTTTTACCTGTGTTGGCCCCATGGCATAATTGAGCCAAGTATCTACTTAATAAGAACTCCTGGGGTTTTTTTATAATTTTTATTTATTTATTTATTTTTTTGGCTGTGTTGGGTCTTCATTCCTTTGTGTGGGCTTTCTCTAGTTGTAGTGAATGGGGGCTATTCTCTAGTTGTGGTGTGCAGGCTTCTCATTGCTGTGGCTTCTCAGGCTCAGTAGTTGTGGCACATGGGCTTAGTTGCTCCACGGCATGTGGAATCTTCCCCAAACCAGGGATCAAACCCGTGACCCCTACGTTGACAGGCAGGTTCCTATCCACTATGCCTGCAGGGAAGTCCAAGACTACTTGTTTTGAATTCCCTTTATACCCTAGGCAGTATAGTGAAGATAAATCTGATATTAGACTCAGAATTAGGAAATCAGGTTTTGTGCCTCGAATTGCACAAATCTAATTTCCCTGGGCTTCTTTGGCCTCAGATATAAAATTAAGGCATTGGACTTAGATGAACTCTGAGGTCTTTTCAAACCCTAAAGCAGTGTTATTCAAATAGTCTAGAATGTATAGGGCTCCCTGTTTAAAACTACTGGAGTTCAGCCTCAACTCAAACTAATATCTAGGTCTTCTATAATCCCACCCTGCATAGTTCTTATATAAAGTATGTCCAACTGTTTGGTAAAATGCTCTCTTCCAGTCAAATTGATCTCCTTACTTTCCCTCTGCCATAACAGATAATTTCCATTTCAGGTTATATGTTTGCATTGTTCCTTCATTCTCTTTCCTCTCTCATACCAAAATGTCTACTGGCATATTAGCACCAATTTTCTTTAGATGGAACTCAACACTTGATATTTTGTATTTCCATAGACTCTTGTGTATGCATCTCCTGTTATTAAGGTGCTATTTCATTATTCGTATCAGCTGAACACTCCCATGTTTTTTCTCCTGTATATTCTAAGAATTATGAGCTGCCACATATAACCCTTATATCCATGAAGCATTAATAAGCAACCTGGTATTCACCTAATAAGCAAATTCTAGAGAACTCAACATGATTTTTTTTTAAGGTATTCAAGCTTCTGGGAAAGGCAAAACTACAGAGACAGTAAAAATATCAGTGGTTGCCAGGGATTATTGGGAAAGGGAGAGATAATAGGTGGAACACAGAAGATTGTTGGAGCAATGAATATATTCTGTATAATGGTAGATACATGTCATTACACATTTGTCCAAACCCACAGAATATATAACGAGAGTGGAACCAATGTAAAATATGGACCTTAAGTAGCAGTTATGTGTCAGTGTAGGTTCATCAGTTGTCACAAATGTACTACTCCAGTGGGAGATGATAATAATGGGGAAGGCTATGCATGAATGGAGGTGGGGGTGGGGGGAATAGGGGAATCTTTGTACCTTCCTCTCAGTATTGTTGTGAACCTGTTGATAAAACTGCTTTTTTAAAAAGTCTTTTAAGAAACATTCAAGTCTTTATTGGCAGAATATAACAATACAACTAATATAAATAGACATGTAGACGTCAAACAGAATAATTCCAAAAACTATACTTAAAAGTGGAATATTTTCTTTCTTATTAAAGTCATGGCACTTTTTCTCTGAAATCATATTGTGAACATGGGTTTTAGAGTTAGGGCTCCGAAGTCAGCTCTCCTGTTGTTAAGTCCTATAACCATTATCATTTTGGAGCCTCAGTTCTGTCATCTGTAACATGGAATCTGAACACACCATAGCATTTTTATGATTGTAGCATTATTATAATGATGTTATGATAATGGATGCAAAGTACATCTTACTATGCCTGGCACATAATAGACACACAATATTTGTTCATACCAATCTATTGATCCTGATGTTTTGATTCCCTGTTTTAGCATCAGAATCCCCCGAAATGAACTACTATGGCCCAAATCCCCACTAGCCATTGTGCTATGCAGATGGAAATCTCTTGGCCCTTTTCTTAGAGCCCTAGATGTTCCTGTGATATGAGTTCACTAGACCTTTCCTTCACACTTTGGTGCATATCACAACTGTTTTGGAGCATGTCCACTGCCAACTAGAGCATGAGATGCCTTTGCTCATACCCAGTGTTCATTCATCTGTGCTCAGAAGAAAATAAATAGGATCCACCAGAAGCAAAATTAATCATTATAGAAAGATTAATTTATATTGAACATCTCCAGCCTCTACTCTGCTTCTGCTTCCCACTTCAGCTATGGCAAGTTATCTCTTTTTGCCTTCACGCCTCTTCTCCCTATCAGAAAGCAAAAAGATCTGATATGATCTTTATATGAAACTTAATCATATGTCATTTTGCTAATTTTGTCCATTCATGTGCTGTCTCAGTTACAGTAGCTTTACAGTCAGTCTTGCTATCTGGTAGTAGTAGTCTTCCAGCACTTGGATACCTTGACAACATAAATATTAATTAATAAAGATCAGGTGCTGGAGGAAGGGATGTGGAAGGACTAATATCCTCAACTTTTATAACATAGGGGCAGGAATAATAAATTTTTAAAAATTCATTAATGGAAATATTTAATGAAGTCAAGAGAATAGTACTTACCCTTAACCTTGAACATGTCCAGTCCTCTCTTCTTAACACCTACTCATTTACCATCTCGCGTACTCTAGAGGTAGGGTTACTTTGAAGCAAATTTAGAAAGATCTTTAGAGGCTGATATTTCTGTTGTGAAGAAACATTCAACTAAAGTTTAATCTTTAGTTTCTGTATTAACTTCAAACAAAATTAAACTTAGGTGGGTGGGGGGTCCAGGAAGGGGAACACATGTAAACCCATGGCTGATTCATGTCAATGTATGGCAAAAACTATTACAATATTGTAAAGTAATTAGCCCCCAACTAAAATAAATAAATTTATAAAAAAAAAAAAAATTAAACTTAATTCTTTCTGTTGAAAGCATTTTTGTAAAGTGATTGTTTTCTATGTATCTTACTATCTAATGCATGGAGAAGTGTCTGGAGTGATGATCATAATGTCAATAATAGTTATTTCAAGGTAGAATTTGAATGGTTTTCTTAAATTCTCTTTACTTTTTTGAATTCCTTAAATCTTTTTCTAGTGAAGTCTATAATTTTTACAAAAAAATAATGAAGTAACTATTAAGCATTGAGGAAGAGAAGTAGTTTTAATATTAAGAGTTTATTTAAATCATTTATAAGAATTTTAACTTTCAGGGTGCAGTTCTACCTCAAGAAATAAGTCAAGTAACTCAACATCATAAAACTGGCTTTAATGACAACAGCGTTAAACAGAGAAAACATGAGCCTCACAGAAAATGTAAGTTATGAGTTAGAAAGTATACATATGGTGCTAAGTACTTCCTTTTATTTCTATAAATTAACATCTTTATTGTTATAATTCACATATCATAAAATTCATCCTTTTATAGTTAAATCAGTGTTTTTTTAGTGTTTTACTAAGTTATACAACCAATGCTAGTATCTAAATTTAGAACATTTTCATCACCCCAAAAAGAAATATCGTACTTATTAGTAGTCATACTCATTAGTCTGTACTTACTAGTAGTCATTCCCCTATCCCTGGCAACTGCTAATTTACTTCCGCCTCTGTGGATTGACCTATTCTGAACATTTCCTGTAAATAGAAACATAAAATATGTGATCTTTGAGACCAACTCCACTCACTCGGCATAATCTTTTCAAGATTCATCCATGTTGTAGCATATATCAGTACTTCATTCCTTTTTAGGACTGAACAATTTTCTGTTATATGAATACAATGTTTTATTTATCCATTCTCCCATTGATGGATATTTGGGTCATTTTCACTTTTGTGTTATAATAAATGATGCTACTGTGGATATTTATGTACAAGTTTTTGTGTGAATACCCTGGTGGCACAGACAGTAAAGCGTCTGCCTACAAGGCAGGAGACCCAAGTTCGATCCCTGGGTCAGGAAGATCCTCTGAAGAAGGAAATGGCAACCCTCTCCAGTACTCTTGCCTGGAAAATCCCATGGATGGAAGAGCCTGGTAGGGTACAGTCCATGGGGTCGCAAAGAGTCGGACAAGACTGAGTGACTTCACTTTTGTGTGAACATATGGTTACAGGTCTCTTGAGTATATATGAAGTAAAGGAATAACTGAGTCTTTTATTTATTTACTGAGTTAACTGAGTTAACTCTATGCCTAACTGTTTGTGGAACTACCACACTGTTCCAAAATGGCTATACCATTTTACATTCCCACCAGCAGTATATGAGGGTCCAATTTCTTCACATCCTCCACAATGCTTGTTATGGAGTGTTGTTATCCAACTTTTTTGTTATAGTCATCCTAGTAAATGTACAGTGGAGTCTTCTTGTGGTTTTCATTTCTAATTCATTAATAACTAATAGTGCTGAACATGTTTTCATGGGCTTATTGGCTATTTATTTATCTTTTTTGGAGAAACATTCAAATCCTTTGCTCATTTTAAAATTAGGTTGTCTTCACTGGAGAAGGAAATGGCAACCCACTCCGGTATTTTTACCTGGATAATTCCATGGTCAGAGAAGCCTGGCGGGCTATAGTCCATGGGATCGCAAAGAGTCAGACATGACGGAGTGACTAAAACACACACCCAGCCCACTTGAATCTGCAGCCTAACCCAGGAGACAGATAAGACACAGAGGGTGGCAGTATGAAGTGTCATTCCAAACCCTACAAGATAGGGGCGAGGTGGGGGAAGTGGACGGAGCCAAGAGACAAGCTTTCAGGGGTCCATGCCTACCTGGAGGGCTTCCCTGAGGAGGAGGCAGGTGCGATGAGGCCAAGAGGGTGTGTGAGTGTTAGCTTGCGGAAAGAGAAGGACAGAGGGTTCTGGGCAGAGGTTAGAGGGCCAGGTGTGCGAGTAGCCACTGGGCCCAGGGTGTGTGTGCAGCACCACACTCCATGCCAGGGCTGTGGTGGGATGCCTCTCCAGATCCTGGGCTTTAGGAAGGTGCTAGTGCTACTGGGGTCCCAGGGACACAGGGCAGGCAGTACAAATTCAAACTTTGGCAGTGACACACCCTGCAAAGCAGATGAGCCCCCAGATACAATGCAGGTGAGAAAAGCCAGACACAGAAGGCCATAGAATGTGTGATTCCATTTCTATGAAACGTCCAGAACAGGAAAATCCACAGAGATAAAGAGTAGATTTGTGGTTGTCAGGGTCTGGGGGAAGATGGAGGGGAGACAGCTAATGTGTGTCTCAGGCCGGAAGGTGTAGGTGTGGATGGAGGCAAGTGTGGGTACCCTGAAAGGGGCGTGCACCCCAGTCAGGCACGCACCCAGCTGGGAAAGTGTGCCAGCCTGTACCCCACTGCTCCTGGTACCCAGCCCCCAGCAGTGGCAGCCCCAGCAAGGGAGTGCCTGCGTCAGGGGCCAAGCCTTGGTGACCTGTGGCCACTCCACCCTGAATTCTGGTAGGAGCAGCAGTATTGGGATGCAGCCTGCCCTCTCCCTGTACCCCTGGGTTTTCAAGAATCCTGACCAAGCCCAGGTTCCTCCATGCTGGGCCTCAGGCTTCTCTTCTGGAAGATGGAACAACAGCATCGTCTTCAGGGGACAGTGGTCAAGTTTAAGGGTGTTTGCACCCAGAGAAGATTGAATCAGCTGAGCTGCCCTTATTGACTCCTCGGAACAGCCATTGGGTTCTGGGTTCCATCAGGAAGACTCAATGCTTTTATTAATGACAGCAGCAGCAGCAATAGTAGTAATAACAATAATGGGAGGACTAGTGTGAGAACATAAGAACCATGACCTTGCACTTTCACATGCTGTGGCAGTTGAGTTCAAAGCCTCGGTCACCTCTCCTAGGAAACTGCACCCCTAAGAAGTCACGTCCATGTGAAATGCCACGCCCCTTATGAGCCTTCAGTTCTTCACCTGCAAAGTGAAAGAGCCAAATACCCGAAGTTTAAATCAAACCGGGTCAGGAACACTGCCTAGAGGGACAAATCAGCTAATCTTACCTTGGTTTGCAGTTTTGGTCCCCAGGGGATTCTCTCTCTCTCTCTCTCTCTCTCTCTCTCTCTCTCTCTCTCTCTTTCTCTTTCTCTTTCTTTTTTTTTTTCTTGGTTTGTTTGCATCCAAGTTAAAAATACATTGCTTGAAAATAAAATTTAAAAAAGTTAGGTTGTCTTTGCGTTCTTGAGTTGTAAGAGTACTTTTAATATTCCATGTCCTATGAAGTACTTTTTATGTTCTGTATACTATATGCTGTTCAGATATTTGATTCGCAGATATATGCTATCATCCTGTGGTTGTCTTTTAACTTTCTTTACAGTGTCCTTAAAGCACAAAAGTTTTTAATTTTGACCAAGTCCAATTTATCTATTTCTACTTTTTTCTTCAGTTGCTTGTACTTTAGGTATCATCTAAGAAACCATTGCCTAATTCAAGGTCACAAAAATTTACACCTGTGTTTTCTTCTAAGCGCATTACAGTTTTAGCTGTAACATTTAGGTCTTTTTTTCCATTTTTGAAAAAGTGCGTATATGGTATGAGTCCATATTCACTCTATAGTTGTCCCAGCACTATTTATTAAAAGACTGTTCTTCGCTCATTGAATTCTCTTTGCACTCCATTGAGTTGTCTTGGCACCCTTGTCAGAAATCAGTTGACCATAGATGCATAGGTTTATTTCTAGTTTCTAATTGCATTTCATTTCTCTATATTCCATCTTTTTGTGCACAACACACCATCTTCATTACCATAGTTTTGTTATCAGTTTCGAAATTTGAATCCTCCAACTTTGTTTTTCAAGATATTTTGTCAAGTTCTGGTCTTTTGCATTTCCATATAAATTTTAGGAGCAGCTTGTCTATTTCTGCAAATATGGCAGCTGGAATTTTTGTAGGGATTATACTGAATCTGTAGACCACTTTGGGTAGTATTGTCATCTTCAGTAAGCCTTTCTATTTCTTTCAATGATGTCTTATAGTATTCAGTGTATAAGTCTTGAATTGTTTTGTTAAATTTATTACTAAGTATTTTATTCTATTACAGTTGTCAGTGGAGCTTTTTCCTTAATTTTGGGAGCGTATTATTCATTACTATATATAGAAATAAAGCTGACTTTTGTATATTGATCTTGTATTCCTCCACCTTGTTGAACTTATTTATTAGCCCTAGTTTTTTGTGGCTTCTGCAAATATAGTTTTACTTCTTCCTATACAATCTGGATGCTTTCTGTTTTTTTCTTGCCTAATTGTTGTGGCTAAAACCACCAGTTAAATAGAAGTGTTAAGGGAAAGCATCCTTGTCTTGATCTTAAGGGTAAGCTTTCAGTCTTTCATCATTAAATACAATGTTAACTGTGGGGTTTTGATAGCTGCCCTTTATTAGGTGAAGAAGTTTCTTTGTATTCCTAGATTGTTGATTTTTTTTTAACCTTGGAGGGATATTAGTTTTTGTCACATGCTATTTCTGTGACTTTTGAGATGATCACATGGATTCTGTCCTTTATGCATTCGATTTGTTTTTCATATGTTGAACCAACCTTGCATACCTGGGATAAATCCCACTAGATCTTGGTGTATAATCCTTCTTATACACACAAGATTCTATTCACTGTTATTTTGTTGAGGATTTTGCATCTGTATTCATAAAGGACATTTGTAATATTCTTGTGATGTCTTTAATTTTGGTATCATGGTAATACTGGGCTCATAGAATGTTGGAATAACACTTTGAAAGAGCTCTAGCCTCATTCTAATCTCTAGTGACAGCCAGGCTATGGATTTTCACCAAAAAAATACTACCTGTTTTTTTTTTCAAGGCTTCATAGAACTGGAGAGTAAGGGATGGAACTGGGTAGGGCAAGTTAAAATGTCACAAAGCTCACTTTTTTTACTAAGATTCAGTCTTTTTTCTTGAGGAAATACATCCCAGATTGTCGCAAGTCTTTGATTAATTTCCATCATTCTGAAAATTAGGATTCTGGTAATTTATATTCATTTTCTTGTTGCTTTTATGGAAGAAAGAATTTGTAGAGGTCCTTCAGTATTTTTGCTGATGTCACCTCACCACATTTTGAGATAAATTTAAATTTTATTCAGAGTAATCCAGTTACCTTTTTGTGTATATAAACACTTGCCTATTACATTACTCCAGGGACTTCCCTGGCAGTCTGGTGGTTAGGACGTCATGCTTCCATTACATGGGCACAAGTTTAGTCTTTGTTTGGGGAACCTAAGATCTTACATGCTACAAGACATGGCCAAAAAATTAAAAGTAAATAGATAAATAAATTCAAATTATATTACAGATTTTTGTTAAGAATATGTGCAAGTGTTTTATTGTTAGTATTCTCTAACATATTTTATATATTTTGACTCTTTTCATTCGTTACAGTAGTCCACTGTGTTTTAGGCACAGTAGGGAATACAGATACACAGATGAGAATCTTCATCTTACAGTTACTTTTTCTCTTCTCTTGATCACAGTATTCCCAAATTGTATCAAATTGCTCTTCATGTTCAAAATATGACTCTTTTGTTATTCATTTATTTATTTATTCAGTTGTATTATGTGCAAGGTATTGTTTTAAGTGCTGGGGATAAGTCAGACAAGTTTTCTGACCTAATGGACTTTATATTCTAAGGTTGAGACTAATAATAGGCAAAGAGTGAATTCCATAATCTGTAGTAATGATAAATCTAGATGAAAAATAAAGCAGAGTAAGAAGATTGAGTGATGCAGATGCTGTTTTAAATAGGGTAGTCAAGTAATACCTCTCCAAGGACACATTTGAATAGAGACCCAAATGAAAGGAAAGTGGAATCAGCTTGCTGAAGAGCTTTCCAGCAGAGGAAATACCAAGTGCCAAGTCCTGAGTCTAATTGATTATATTTTATATGCACATGGTATTTTATGTGTTTATATATTGCCTATAGTTTAAGAATAGTCTTTATAAAATGTTTTTCTAAAAACTATTTTGAAAAAACTTTTCTTGTTTTATAACTTTGGTTCAGATTTTTGTTTTTGTTTTGCACCAATATCTATATGTTATTTTTGTTTCTTTTACATTTTAAGTTAAATATAGATTCATGTCCCCATAAATCTGATAGTTAAAGCTTCAAGATTTCATAGTTAATTAAAATGTTTGTGATTTTTCTTCAAGTTATTCTTTA
Organism: Giraffa tippelskirchi; assembly: GCF_054371585.1. Taxonomy (NCBI): domain Eukaryota; kingdom Metazoa; phylum Chordata; class Mammalia; order Artiodactyla; family Giraffidae; genus Giraffa; species Giraffa tippelskirchi. The sequence continues at coordinate 91,994,154 of NC_137276.1, forward strand.
TCTAAAAGTATGTAAGCCATTTACATTATGTGGAATTCCAATTAGTTTTCTTGTGTGTCTCACCAAAGGTTTAATGTTGAATCATGTCATATTACTTTTAATTTTCCTCCTTTTTTGCAAGAATTCTTCCTTACCTTCCTCTCTTCTTTTACCCTCTCTGTTCTCTTCCCTTCCCTTCTCGTCTTTGTGCCTTCCTTCCCTTATCTCTCATTCCATCCCCTCCCTCCCTTCCATCCCTTTCCTCTACTTCTTTCCTCATCCTCTCTTTCCTCTTGCGTCCCTCTCTTTCTTCCTCCTTCCATTTTTTCTTTCTTCCTTCTTTTCTTTCCTTCTTCCTTTTTCCCTTCCCTCCTTCCTCTTCTATTCTGTCGTTTTTCATTTTCTTTCTGTTCTCCTAATTTCCCCTTAACAAGAATACTAAAATAGCTTCCTCATTGGTCTCTTACTCCTTCTATATAATAAACCACTGCTATATTTTAATTTTCTTAAAGCACAATTCTGATCAGATTCCTACCTGATCAAAACTTTTCTGTGATTATGCCCATTACCTCCAGTGTAATTCCATAGTCTTCAGTCCTTGGCATATTGTGGCCTGCAGACTGCTCCTCTAGTTCAACTGAGCTGCATTATACTTCTTAGCCTCCTGCAGAACTTGTCTATTTAGAGTGCCACAAATATTCCTTGCTTTCTGCTTCTCCTATTATTTGTCTTTTCTCTTACTATTTTCTTTGCTGGAATACTTAGCCCCCATTCTGCCCTTTGAAAACTTGCCATTCTGCAAGACTCAATTAGATGCCACCTTTCTTTTTCCCTTGTTGTTGCCTGTATCTTTTCTCCCCCTCATCTAGATTACAAGTTCCTCAAAAGCAGGGCCTTTGTCTCCCTCTGTGGAATTCAGTGAATTCTTTAGCACAGTGCCTTGCTGTGGTAAATATTTGGTAAATTTTAATAGGTATGCAGCAAATTTCAGTTAACAGAATTTCTATTTTCTTGTGTCTAGTTAAAGAAGAGTGTAAGAGTCCTAAAACTGAGAGTCGGTCACAAAAAATGTCAAATAGGCAGGTAAGCTTCTTAAAATCAAATTTCTAGTAGCCCACTTTTTATTGGAATTGGTGGCTCTGTGGCATCTGCCTTAATTTTGCAGCCCTTTCAACCAGATTCATAATGTGTGTGGCAAGAGGGTTGCTGAGTCTGTCAGTCCCTTGGATGGGAGGTTGCACAACTAGAATCCAAGACTTGGAATTAGAGATACATTCTGGTTCTACCATTTAATGGTTCAGTGGCCTTGAGCAAGTCACTGCACTTCTCACAGCCTCAATTTCTTCATCTTTAAAATGGAAGCTAAAATATATCACTTGTCCGTCTCATTCATTATATACAGTCTGGTGCTAATGCTTAGTCCCTCACTCTTGTCCGACTCTTTGCTACCCTATGAACTGCAGCCCTCCAGGCTCCTCTTTCCATGGGAATTCTTTACCAGCTGAGCTACCAGGAAAGCCCTATATAAATACATACAAACATGCCTACTTATATGAGTGTGTGTACATTTTATGTATAAAATACTTGGAAATGCGGGCTGCTGTCCGTGGGGTCACAAAGAGTCAGATGTGACTGAGCGACTAAGCATGCATGCATGTTTGTATATTCAATGAAAATATATAGACCAGCATGGAAAAGTTAACAGTTAATTCTGTGAAGTTAGGTTAATAAGAGAAACTGAGATCATTTATGTTTTAAGAGTTTCTGCTGTTTGATAAAGAGTGTGTATATATTTTATAATAAAAAACACTTTAAATCTAAAAATACATATGTATGCTTCTCATGTGTGCATTTTATATGCATATTATGTTTTATAACAAACTTTTTTAAAAAGTTAGAGCTATTATAAGCTATAATATATTTATAAAAGATATCTTAGCAGATATCTTGGCACATAACAGGTTCTCAGTAATGGAGCCCAATAATTTTCATATACCAATAAAGGGTTGAATTACATGACTTTCAAAGCCCTCTCCTTCTGAAACTCTTATGCTATAATTTCCTTTCTTCTAGAAAAGGAGTTCATAAACTCTTTAGTGCTTTGGGCCTCTTTGGTGAAGCATATGGACTCTTTCTGAGAATAATAGTATTAATGCTACAATAAAATATATAAGATTTGAAAGAAAACCAATTATATTGAAATGCCATTAGAATCACCACCATTGTGTTAATAGTTTATTGCCTACATTCATAATTGAAAGGAATGCTAAATCTTATTTAGAAATTAATGGAGGTTAAGATGTAATTTTTTCCCTCATCAAGTTTGTGGGCCCCCCTTTTTTCTTACAATATAAAAGAAAAAATAACACTCCAAAAAGTTTGCAGTGATTTATTTAAAATACTGTTAAGTAGTAACTATAATTTTATTTGCACAAAAATCCATTCTTACTCTTTTATAGACATTTGGAGGGCCTGCCAAATGTAATATTAAGCTACTGAAGAGAAATGAAAGTTCAGAAGTCTCAGAAAATCAAAAGGTTGTGACTGGTTATCCAAGTGCTGTTGATAAGGTAAAAGACCATTCATTCAGTTTCTCTTCCCACACTTTAACACTTGGAAAGACGAGTGAGTGAAAATTAAATGATCGTTTTTGTACATAAAACTCTTAGTGATTTTCAGGTCCTTGTACTTTCAAAACTTCATGCACAAAATATTTATTCTTTTAGCCTAATCCTGGAATTGAGAACTTCTTAGCATCCTTGAATATCTCCAAAGAAAATGAAATACAGTCATCTCATCATGAAGAGCCTCCAAGTGAAGAACATTTGTCACCACAGTCATTTGCTATGGTTTGTATTTTGTAGGAGCTTGTACAATATGGTAATTTCATTATTGTTGGCCATACATACCCTGTGCAACAGTTAAGACACCTTCTCTTACATAGACTGATATGATGCATATTATTGTCATCCTGTGAGGAAAATCAGGCTGTCATGGGCTATTTAGCCACCATAGCTCCCTTGTTTTTCAAACATTGTTCCCAGACTATTTGGTCAGAAATTAAGCAGGAATGATAATTACTATTTCTTTACCAGGAAATGTGGATTTTTTTTCAACTCTATTGATTTTCCTTATTCTTTATCTGAATTTAGTTATTGTCTTAATTTTTAACAATAGAACTTATTAAAAGGAGGATCAGTAAGCTCTATAACTCTAAGTTTAACTTTTCTCTCTACCCCCACTATCTCCATACCAATCATTTTCAAAGCAGAAGGGAACTCGGATGCTTAAAGAAATTCTAAAAATTGACAGCTCTGACAGTATGGACCATAAGAATGAAATGAAACAGTTTGGTAATGAAGTCACTGTTTCCTCTAGTAGAAGAGATGAATATGGATCTTCCTCACAACCTAAACAAAATAAGAAATTGAGTAAGTAAGCTAAGTACTTAATAAGAAATTAAGTAAGCTAATAACCAACTTCAAAAATTCAGTTCATTTGGTTTTTTAATCTTGTAATTTTTAAAGATAAAACTACTTTTATTTTTTTAAGTATAATGAAGGGTAGTAAGAGTATGTTTTCTTATGCTTATGTCATTACATAACAATGTGTTAAATAACTGTAACCAGTAGATCTCTAATTATCTTCTTGTAACTACTTAAATTATACTATAACAGATACTCATTCTGTAGATTCCATACCTAGAAAAGCTTTTACATTTTAGCTTTTCTCAATAATTTAAAATTATTATGTAATTTAAATATATTATTTAACTTTTCTTTTATCTATAAAATAACCTTGCAAATGTCTGTTGCAATAATTATATGACATATATAAAGCAATGCGGGAAACCCGGGTTCAATCCCTGGGTCAGGAAGATCCCCTGGAGAAGGAAATGGCAACCCACTCCAGTATTCTTGCCTGGAAAATCCCATGCATGGAGAAGCCTGTAGGCTACAGTCTATGGGGTTGCAAAGAGTCGGACACAACTGAGCGACTTCACTTTCACTTTCACTTTCATAAAGCAGTTAGCACTGTGTCTAACACATCCTTGGTGCCAAGAATTGGTATTAGTATTATGTTAAAGTAACTTGACTCACATAAAAAAGAAGAAGCTGTAAAATCAATTAAAAATAATTAATGGAGGCACACATTGGAAAGTGGCACTTACCACAAGTCTGTGAAGCCTACAGCATAACATCTGGCACACAGCTGGACTTCACTAGATGTTGATCATTGCCCCTACGTCTGTATCCACTATACTTAATATTTTGTCTCTGTAATTATCTTCAAAAGTCCACCAGGAATAATGGTAGGTGGGGACAAAAGTTTCTCAGGTAAAAAACATTTCGAAATAAGCCAATTTGGATTTATTAAAGATCAAAATCTGGAACAATATCAGAGCCTAGCTTCATTTATTCACTGAGTATCAGGATAAATAATTAAAATTCCAATAACTCTCAGGAAACAATATGTATCATAGTGACAGATGTGTTCTTGAAATAGAGCAAAATAAAATTTTAAAACAGTATCAGGTAAGTATGATCCCACTGTCAAAAACAAGTAACTTTTACTATATTTCAGGATAGTAAAAACTATCATATACCTTAGAATGAAGAGCTCAGAACCCAGCCCATGTAAAAGAACTAATGTGTGACTTTGGGCAAGCCACTTTCTTTTTAATCTATAATAGTTAGAGGTTTAGATTCATTCTCCACTAGGCTGTGCTTTTGTTCTGTTGATGAGTTTCTTGATTATAAAGAATGTGATCTTTCAGAATGTTTAAATCATATTCTGTATAAAGGCACTTGGAAGGTTTAATTTCAGAAAAAACATTCAAGAAGCACTATTTTAGAGCAAAAAACATTGATCCGTGTGGCTCAGAAAGTAAGGTGGATTTTGAGAAAACCAAAGCTGAAGCCTCAAAACTGAAGAATTTTAACACAAGGAACTCTACTTAGTGATCTGTGGTGACTAAATGGGAGCAAATCTAAAAAAAGAGTGAATATATGTATACGTATAACTGATTCAGTTTACCGTACAGCAGAAACTAGCACAACACTGTAAAGCAACTATACTCCAATAAAAATTAAAGAAAAAAAAACCTTAAGAATTAATTATAAATCAGCTCAAGAAAGCCATTTGCTTGTTTAGATTTTGCCTACAACGTGTTAACGATGTTAATTTTTGGCAGTCATCAAATTATATTTTTAATTCTTTATCTTAATTATATATCAGTAATTAATTATAATCACCTAAAAATCTTCATTTAGTTCTAGTTATTTTAGGCAAGACTAAATAGTTCTTACATTTGCTTCATGAGAAGTTCCTCTTTTCACTTTTTAACTATGTCTTACTTGCTATTCTGTAAAGCCCTGCCATAGTTGTGTAGTTTGAAGTATCATTTAATGTAGATACATCCTTTTCTCTTTTTTTGTAGCACCTTATATGAACAAGCCTCACAGTGCTAGTGAGTACCATAATGTTCAGTCTATGGACAGTGTGTGCTGGCCCAGCCAGATTCCTCCTGTGTCCACACCAGTAACTGAACTTTCTCAAATTTGTTCCCTTGTTGGAATGCCACAACCAGATTTCTCCTTTCTGAGAACACCGCAGGTATAGTATACTACCGTGCTTCTATTTGCATAAGTTATTGATCACTGAGCTTAAACAAATCAACTGAAAATCTTTGGCTGGAAATAATGTAGTGGAGCTGGTATTTTTGACTTTATGAGAAGCATAGATGAATACTTCTCCCTCTGGCTTTTCCATTTATGCATAACCAGAGCCCTCAATGACACTGACAGGAACTTGGGCAGCAGGTTGCCTCACAGGATTCTTCAGAGTGATGACAGGGCTAGGGGTCTTGGTGTACAGTGCAGATGTCAAACTGTTTGGTCTCAGAAACTACCCATCTTTTTTTTGAGAACCCCAAAGAACTTTTGTTTACTTGTATTATATCCATATTTACCAAATTAAAAATGAAAAAAAAATTAAGTTGTTAATTAAAAATGACTTTTTGAAAAAATTTAGTGAGAAGAATGTCATTGCCCTACATTTTTGCAAGTCTCTTCCATCTTCTAGATTAATAGAAGAAGCTAGATTCTCATATCAGCTTCTTACTATCCATCTCTTGTAATACGTGGTTTTGTTTGAAATACATGAAGAAAACCTGACCTCACACGAATAGTTGGAAAAAAGGAAGAAAATTTTAATAGCCTTTTCATATCATTGTGGATATTTTTTAGAAACAACATTAAAACATGGTATTTTCTTCACAGTTAGTGCAATTGTAGAATTTGAAATTATATTAATGAACGTTTCATTCTCTCTGTACTTAAGAGAAAGTGAGAGTGAAAAGAGCAAATAACATTTTCATATTATTATAAAAATAGTTTGAAGCTCTGGAAAGGGTCTCAGGGACCTCTGAGGTCCCCATACCACACCTTGAAAACCACTACAGGAAATCTGTTTTATCCTTTTTACATCCAAACTCTTGACATAGTCTTACCTAAAACAACCATTAATAATAATGGTAATAATACTATGTTAGTATAATGATACTAACATAGTATTAATAATAATAGTAATAATACTATTCTTAGTAATACTACTACATAAATATGACTACCTTTTGAAAAATCATTTTTCTTAAAAATCTTTTTTATCAAAGGAAAAAAGTATACTGTAAAAAATTGTCACTGAAATGTAAATATAAAATCAGTCAAAACTTCTGAGTTTTTAAGATTTTGGCAGTTAATTCATGTTAGCAAAATGTCTACAATGTAAAGGATGGTAGGAAGCAGGGGTCAGCAAATTTTTTCTGTAAACAGCCAGATAGTAAATATTTCAGGCTTTGTGGGCCATATGGTCTCTGTCACAACTGCTTTCCTCTGCAGTTATAGTAGGTATAGGCAAACCATAAAAGAGTGGACTCAGTTGTGCTCCAATAAAATCTTACATACAAAAACAAATAGGAAACCTAGTTTCCTGATCCTAGATGTAAAGAAAAAAGTTTAGCTGACTTTCATTTACATTAGGATTCCTGACCCTTCAGCTAGCTTAGAGATCATTTTAACTTTGTAAACACTGAAAGATAAGGCAACAGTTTTAAAGTTTTTGCATCATAACTGAAAATAGTCCTTCTTTGAATTCTTGAAATTTTTTTTACAGAATGTTAGATGAAATTATTCTACTTGTTTAAGCTTTCTAGGAGGAGGTCAACTTCCTGGACAGATAACTTCATAAACATTCCTGTTCTCTTTTTTTAGACAATGACAGTTTGCCAGGTAAAATTATCTAACGGCTTACTGGTACATGGGCCACAGTGCCATTCTGAAAATGAAGCCAAGGAAAAAGCTGCACTTTTTGCTATACAACAATTGGTGAGAACTGTCCTTGAATTCTCTACTAAATCTTTAAGTAATCCCTCTAGATGTTTTTGCTGCATTGTTTTATAACTTTAAATACTTCCATAGGGCTCCTTAGGAGTGAATTTCCCTTTGCCTCCACCAATATTTCCAAGTTATCCTCCAGCCGTACCACCTGGAACTATTCCTCCAGTTTTTCCCCAGCATACTGGTAAGGTATCTTTCTCGTCTAAATATTTACTGTTGAATTATTGTTTTTAGAAAGTTCTTTTAAGAAGCATCACTTCAAGGGAACCAAAAAATGATCTAAATGTCTCGGTAATGTAAGGAGGTGTAAGGGGTAAGCCTGAAACCAGAGCCTGCAGATTCATCTAGAAATGCAGGGAGTATTAAACTGGTTATCTCTTCTCTTTGCCCAGACTCCATTAAACTGAACAATAAACTATTTTAAGTGTGAACCTGTAAGGACAAAGAGATGAGAGAAGAAGTATCAGCATATTAGAATTTGAAAAGAGCTTGTGATGAGAAAAGAAGAGAAATAAAAACCAATGCAACAGAGTAGAGTTATGCTCAGACTGAAGAGTGTATAAAAAAGGATACAAACTGACAGATGAGCAGATTGTCCCTCACAGTTCCCAAGAGATTCAGAACTTGAAAGTGTCAGAAGCTATCAGAGGCATGTCCTGAAAAGGGGGTCAGTTCAACATCTGTAGCAAGAGTGATGGAACCCCTCCCCAGAGCCTTCCCCCACACAGTCAAGCAGTTAACATCTTCAGGCAAAAGCCTGGAGGTATGGTCTCCAGAAGGCTCCATACATATGAGACACCAGGTACAGAATAGAGAATGAGATACTAGGCTGGAAACTGAGGTTACATAAAGTTCCTTTTCCCATCCTATTCCCAGGCTGTAACAAGCCTTAGCCCAGTAGGAAGTTGGAGGATGGTTTTTTGAGAAATTCATTGAATTGCAAGCAAAAGACCCACCAACTTTTGGAGGATGTCCCAACCAAAAGGCTGGCTCACTATTCAGTCATCCTAGAGAGAAGCTGAGGATCTCAAGTCATCTAGCCTTGCACCCTGCCAACACAGACACTGCTTCTAATCATAGTTTTAAGGTCTTGCTCTTTAATATGAAGAAATAATAGACTGTGAGAAACCACTGAACATTTTAGGCAAATCTCTATAGGAGCCTAACCAAAGATAAATGAAAGGGACCTGGAGATAGTGTTGAAAAGAAGAGACCTTCAGAGACAGCTTTGGTTACTATTCTTATGAAGTGAAACAGTATTGCAACCAAAGAAAAAAAATTAAGAACTAGAATTCATGAATAAAAGAATAATTGGAGAACAAAAATTGTTGAGCCAAAATTTTAAAATTCAATAGGTAAAGCAAAGCCACAGAAATCTCAGGAAAAGGATCAACATAAAAGGAGGAAAATAAGAAGTAAGAGAGATTTAGAGGAACGGTCCATAGATCCAATACCTGTCTAATTGGAGTTCCAGAAAAAGAGACCAGAGATCATGGAAAAGAGGAAAGTTATCAAATAGTTTCTTCTGACCAAGGGACATGCATCTGTAAACTGAAAGGGCCACCAGATGCTTAACACTAAATGAAACACAGATTGCCTTGCAATTTAGAATACCAGTAATAAAGAGAAATAACAAAAAAAGCAAAAACAACACTCAGTTGTCAATGTGACTGGTATGGAAGTAAAGTCCAATGCTGTTAAGAGCAATATTGCTTAGGAACCTGGAATGTTAGGTCCATGAATCAAGGCAAATTGGAAGTGGTCAAACAGGAGATGGCAAGAGTGAACATTGACATTTTAGGAATCAGCAAACTAAAATGGACCGGAATGGGTGAATTTAACTCAGATGACCATTATATCTACTACTGTGGGCAGGAATCCCTGAGAAGAAATGGAGCAGCCATCATAGTCAACAATAGAGTCTGAAATGCAGTACTTGGATGCAATCTCTAAAATGACAGAATGATCTCTGTTCATTTCCAAGGCAAACCATTCAATTTCACAGTAATCTAAGTCTAAGCCCTGACCAGTAATGCTGAAGAAGCTGAAGTTGAATGATTCTATGAAGACCTACAAGACCTTTCAGAACTAACACCCAGAAAAGATGTCCTTTTCATTATAGGGGACTGGAATGCAAAAGTAGGAACAGGCAAGTTTGGCCATGGAGTATAAAATGAAGTAGGGCAAAGGCTAACAGAGTTTTGCCAAGAGAACGCACTGGTCATAGCAAACACTTTCTTCCAATAACACAAGAGAAGACTCTACCCATGAACATCACCAAATGGTCAATCCCGAAATCGGATTGATTATCTTCTTTGCAGCCAAAAATGGAGAAGCTCTATATGGTCAGCAAAAACAAGACCAGGAGCTGACTGTGGCTCAGATCATGAACTCCTTATTGACAAATTCAGGCTTAAATTGAAGAAAGTAGGGAAAACCACTAGACCATTCAGGTAAAACCTAAATCAAATCCCTTACGATTATACAGTGGAAGTGACAAATAGATTCAAGGGATTAGATCTGATAGACAGAGTGCCTGAAGAACTATGGACGGAGGTTCATGACATTGTACAAGAGGCAGTGATAAAGACCATCCCCAAGAAAAAGAAATGCAAAAAGGCAAAACAGTTGTCTGAGAAGGCCTTACAAACAGCTATGAAAAGAGAAGTGAAAGGCAAAGGAGAAAAGGAAAGATAAACCCATCTGAATGCAGAGTTCCAAAGAATAACAAGGAGAGACAAGAAAGCCTTCCTCAGTGATCCATGCAAAGAAGTAGAGGAAAACAACAGAATGGGAAAGACTAGAGATCTCTTCAAGAAAATTAGAGATGCCAAGGGAAATTTTCTTGCAAAGACAGGCACAATAAAGGACAGAAATGGTATGAACCTAACAGAAGCAGAAGATACTAAGAAGAGGGGGCAAGAATACACAGAAAAACTGTACAAAAAAGATCTTCACGACCCAGATAATCACAATGGTATGATCACTCACCTAGAGCCAGACATCCTGGAATGTGAAGTCAAGCGGGCCTTAGGAAATATCACTACGAACAAAGCTAGTGGAGGTGATGGAATTCCAGTTGAGCTATTCCAGATCCTAAAAGATGATGCTGTGAAAGTGCTGCACTCAATATGCCAGCAAATTTGGAAACTCAGCAGTGGCCACAGGACTGGAAAAGGTCAGTTTTCATTCCAATCCCAAAGAAAGGCAAGGCCAAAGAATGCTCGAACTCCCACACAGTTGCACTCATCTCACACGCTAGCAAAGTAATGCTCAAAATTCTCCAAGCCAGACTTCAACAGTACATGAACCATGAATCTCCACATGTTCAAGCTGGTTTTAGAAAAGGCAGAGGAACCAGAGATCAAATTGCCAACATCCACTGGATCATCGAAAAAGCAAAAGAATTCCAGAAAAACATTTGTTTTATTGACTATGCCAAAGCCTTTGACTGTGTGGATCATAATAAACTGTGGAAAATTCTGAAAGAGATGGGAATACCAGGCCACCTGAACTGCCTCCTGAGAAATCTGTATGCAGGTCATGAAGCAACAATTAGAACTGGACACGGAATAACAGACTGTTCCAAATTGAGAAAGGAGTACATCAAGGCTGTATATTGTCACCCTGCTTATTTAACTTATAGGTAGAGTACATATGCGAAATGCTGGGCTGGATGAAGCACAAACTGGCATCAAGATTGCCGGGAGATGTATCAATACTCAAATACTCAGATGACACCACACTTATGGCAGAAAGCAAAGAAGAACTAAAGAGCCTCTTGATGACAGTGAAAGAGGAGAGTGAAAAACTTGGCTTAAAACTCAGCATTCAGAAAACTAAGATCATGGCATCTGGTCCCATCACTTCATGGAAAACAGATGGGGAAATAGTGACAGACTTTATATTTTGGGGCTCCACAATCACTGCAGATGGTGACTGCAGCCATGAAATTAGAAGACGCTTGCTCCTCGGAAGAAAAGTTATGATCAACCTAGACAGCATATTAAAATGCAGAGACATTGCTTTGCCAACAAAGGTCCAACTTGTCAAGGCTATGGTTTTTCCAGTAGTCATGTATGGATGTGAGAATTGGACAATAAAGCTGAGCACCAAAGAATTGATGCTTTTGAACTGTGTTGTTGAAGAAGACTCTTGAGAGTCCCTTGGACTGCAAGGAGATCCAACCAGTCCATCCTAAAGGAAAATCAATCCTGAATATTCATTGGAAAGATTGATGCTGAAGCTGAAACTTCAATACTTTGGCCACCTGATGCGAAGAACTGACTCATTTGTAAAGACCCTGATGCTGGGAAATGTTGAAGATGGAAGGAGAAGGGGATGACAGAGGATGAGATGGTTGGATGGCATCACCGACTCAATGGACATGAGTTTGAGTAAACTTCAGGAGTTGGTGATGGACAGGGAAGCCTGGCATCTTGCAGTCCATGGGGTAGCGAAGAGTCAGACACAACTGAGTGACTGGACTGAACTGAACTGAATAAAGAGAGGTCAGAGATGAAGGAAAAATACAAATAAAAGATTAAAAATCAGAATGTTATTGCATCATTGAACAGAGACTAGAAGGTAGAAAGCAGTTGAACATTGATTACCTCAAAATCCTGAGACAGAATTAGTTTCATCTTAGATTTCTCTCTAAAGCCAAAGTGTGAATCTAGTGCAAGGGTAGAATGAAGACATCTCAGACGGGCGAATTTACTTATTATGCACTGTTCTTTAGAAGTTACTTAATTCTGCGCTCCAAAAAGCAAAGCAATAGTTGTTTTTGTTTGTTTGTTTTAAAGAAAACCATGAAACTAAGGACGTCCCTGATAGCTCAGTTGGTAAAGAATCTGCCTGCAATGCAGGAGACCCTGGTTCGATTCCTGGGTCGGGAAGATCCCCTGGAGAAGAGATAAGCTACCCACTCCAGTATTCTTGGGCTTCTCTTGTGGCTCAGCTGGTAAAGAATCTGCCTGTAATGAGGGAGACCTGGGTTCGATCCTGGGTTGGGAAGATCCCCTGGAGAAGGAAAGTCTACTCACTCCAGTATTCTGGCCTGGAAAATTTTCCATGAGGTTGCAAAGAATCAGACACAACTGAGTGACTTTCATACATACACATGAAACTAAACTGCACAATACCTAATATACTTATGCAATGAATGGAAATTCCAGAATGCCAGCTGCTTGGCAGGTGTAGAAAGTAACTGGTCTCAATTGAAAGGGCAAAGGAAGGTCTTGGCAGGGGAGATAATGATCTGATAGATGGGCAGCATTTGGAAAGAAACATGAAGGATAGGTGTATAGAAGACTAAAGGTGCTATTAAAAGGTAATTACTCTTAAAAGAGTTTTTTCAGTTTTACAAGGGAAAAAAACATAATCAGAGTACCCTACTTGGCTTTGAAGTGATAATATTTATATAGTGACATACCATAAACACTATATTTTTTAAACAAATATTATAATATATTGGGAGGACAGGGCAAGTAGTGAAGGGTGGTATAAAAGAACTGAATTTTGATCTATCATAGTAGTTTTAGTCTAAAAATGCCTAAAGTTGAAAAATCAGCTAATAGTATAAGCAAATTATTGAACAGTGTGCAAATAAATAGCTAAAACAGTTAAACCTGAGATGAACCAGATGACTGCTATATTTTGTTGAAAACCCTTTTTATTACAATATGTATGTGTATAATTATTCTTACTTTGATTTGTTTAAAAAATGCAATTTGTCTAAGGCCATAACTTACTAAGTAGCAGTACTGGTATTCAAAAGCAAATCTATCTGATAATAAAACCCACAATTTTGTTACTATACTACACTGGCGTTCCATTGCCTGTATGAACAATGGTTAGTCATAAAATTTTTATGACACAATAAATCTGATGTGTTCGTATAACTCAAGGTAGTAAGTCCACTATAACTTAGAAAATCTATTTTGATTGCTTTTTCACTTTCAAAAATGAATCTGGGGGATTTCCCTGGCGGTGCATTGGTTAACACTTCACCTTCCAATGCAGGTTCAATACCTGGTTGGGGAGCTAGGATGCCACCTGCCTGATGGCCCAAAAAACCAAAAACATAAAAACAGAAGCAATATTGTAATGAATTCAGTAAAAATTTTAAAAATGACCCACATCAAAAAATCCAACAACTATATATAAATTAGTTTTAAGTAATTAGTACATATAGGTTACCTCAAGGTATACTCACAAGCTTGTCTCAAACGTAGCTGAGTTTTAGTTAAGCTATATAGTCTTAAATTCTGTCTGCTTTTTTCTCTCTCTAAAAAAATGCTTTGAGCACAGTACAGACCTTCTTTGGTGGCAATGTGCTGGAGTCTGGGTTGTTATTGTTCAGTGCAGTAGTTCCCAAATACTGCACTGGTGCTGACTGTGTAAGGATCACTTGTGGAGCTTATTAACAATACAGATTCCTGGGCCCTCAGAGTCTGATTAGTATAGGTCTAGAGGTTTGCCCAGGAATCTGTATTTCACAAGCTTCCGTGTGATGCAGATAAACAAATCAGTTTTGGGAACCACTGATTCAGTGCACTTTCAGCAAGAAACAAGCTGTGAAATTTTTTTTTTTAATTCTTGAATTACAAACGTTAGAGTAGGGAAAAGAAAGATTGTTTGTATCATATGAAAGTGATCAAATTTCAAGACTTGAGCTTTTCTGATTTTTTTTTTTGTAGGCTGGGATCACTATGGAAGCAACTTAGCATTGGGGGCAGGTGAGATCCTTAAGATTTCTCTCTTTCTGCCCTAGCTTTTCTCCCCCAAGGGACAGATTTATGACCCTATTATTTTTTTAAAATAGTATTGCAAATATTCCTAAGGCTTGTATCAGTATATTGGCCTTCATAGGCCAGACAGCATAATGATAAGCTGAATGTAGGTGGTTCACAGTCCTTAAGGGGACTTTGAATGTTGTAAGCAAGGTTAAACAGAACTTAAGTGTATACTCTTTGCCCAAGTGAAATAAGCTAAAAGGAAAAGTAGCAAAGGGAGGTCTTAAATTTCAGGGCTTTAATGATGCCATTTTACTAAAATAGCTTTTCCATGATTTTTAATAGCTAATATCATGCCTTCATCATCTCATCTCTTTGGCTCAGTGCCATGGGGACCACCGATGCCAGTTCCTGGGAAGCCCTTCCATCATACATCATATGCTGGGACCATGCCCATGGCTGGGGGAATGCCAGCTGGTGTGCACAATCAGTTCATACCTCTACAGGTGAGACCTAGAAGAGAATTGCTATATTTTTAAGAGAATTTTTTACTGTTCAAAAGCTATTGATAAAATTTTATTTATTCAGTGCCATACTCAGTGCCAAGTAGAAGCCTGATCAGTACTGGAGTGGGTACTGAGAATATATTTTGACCACTGGTGAACAGTCTAACCTAGTTCCTGCTGTCTGAGTTTGTGTTCTAATAAATAATTGTAGCAAGTAATAATATCCTCTTCTAAAACAGTGATTTAAAATCAGGAATATAAATTTTCTTCCTACTGAAATTATGGATAAATTTAAAATATCTTATTCATAACTAGATTTCTTGAATTTCTAAAGTCTGGTTTGGAGATTATAAGTGAAAGTCACAAGTCAGCAGTGCTTGACAAGTATTAGCAGCATGATTTATGGTATTTTCTGACACTAGTTTTTTTTTTGCCTACATTGTTAATTAATTATTCTTTTATTCCTCAAAGGTAACTAAAAAAAGAGTTGCAAACAAAAAGAACTTTGAGAATAAGGAGGCCCAGAGTTATCAAGTCACCCCGCTTCACACTAGCCAGTCAGCATCTTCTGATGTCACCAAAGGAATTCCACAGGAGACTTCATCAGCTTCTTTACCGTCCTCTCAGATCCCTCAACCTGCATCTTCTTTTCAAGTTGCAGCTGCCTCCCCAGGCCATAGTATGCCTCACCAGAAGTCAGCACCAAGCTCTTCAAGAAGAAAATCAAGAAAACTGGCTGTCAATTTTGGCGTTTCTAAACCTTCTGAATAAATTTGGTACTTGGAATTAAATTTCTTTCCTTTCCTCCCACCTTTTTATAAATCCATATCTGTGTCTCACAAGAAATTACAATGTACTATTTTAAAACAATACGTTTCAATTAAATTTTTTAATTTTCTAGTTGTCAGGCACTTTTCATGCTATTTAAAAGACTGTAAATCAAATTGTGCATCTTAAGTGTGTGCGGTTTGTTTTACATCAATTATACCTCAATAAAGCTGTAAAAAAAAAAAAAACTAAAACCTTGTGTTAAGATACTATCAGTGGACTGAGCATTCACATGTACCACTCTAACCACTGGCCTTGTCATTAAAAGCATCCTGAACTATGAATTAGACATGGTACTGCAATAATAATAAACTTTTTTTTTACACTATCATTGAGGGATAATTAAATGGAGCATGAAAATTGGGCCTCCCTCAAGTATAATTTACTGAATGTAGATTTTATTTCTCTTTTTAATGATGTAATAGAGTTGTCAGGAGAGTGGCACTTCTTTATAAGTATTTTAACTTCTGTTATCTCTGAGGGTCCTTTAGACCTGTTGTGACGTGATCACGTTGTGGTGGTGCTCCCAGTTTTGCTTTATTCTCCATTTTGTACCAAAGCAATTTCAGAATACTGATCAGAATATTTCATTTAACTGCTTAGAACTATACATAGCGATCTAGATTTGAGGAAATAATTACAATTTTTTAGATTATTCAAGAACCAGCATTAGTTAACCTCTAATAAAAAATGAAGTTTCAAAATCTACAGGGTATAATGATTACAAATTAATCTTCTGATAGAAGTATAAAATATTAATCATGTCATTAATTAAAATGTATTATCCTTTTGTTTAGCTTTTTACTTGCTTACTTAAACATACATGACAGCTCCATTGTTGGTCCATGTGTAGTGTTTCCTGGGACAATGAAATTCTAAATTTTTAAAAATTCCAAGGTTTGCACAGGCACAATTAGTATATAATATGCATTATTTACATGACAAATGCCAGTCCTCATTCTCTTTCCATACTTTTATCTTTATGCGGAACTGTGCAGTGACTCTGGCATTTTGTCTGTACATGTCATGTGTGGGTGTGTGTTATTCAATCTGTGGCTATTGAAATTATATCAGAGTTTATGAAAGTTTATCAGCGGTACCAAGGCCTGGATTTATATACATATATATATATTTATGCTTTAGTTTTTGTGATATGCTTATATTTTTAAGGAAGTAAGTTATCATACTTTTTTAAAAGTATTTTAAAAGTAGGAACCACAATCTTTGTATGGAGCTGCTTATTATTATATCTAGTTTCATTTGGCTCATTGAAAACTCTGCCATGAGTCTTAGTCTATTTGTTTTCTGAAACGCTAGTATTGAGTTAAATGGATTTCTTTCTCTAACTGCTAAATGTTAGAGTTTCTCTAAGTGGTAATAGGATATTTGTATATTAGTAGTGCCTTTAGTATGA
Organism: Giraffa tippelskirchi; assembly: GCF_054371585.1. NCBI lineage: Eukaryota > Metazoa > Chordata > Mammalia > Artiodactyla > Giraffidae > Giraffa > Giraffa tippelskirchi. The sequence goes on from NC_137276.1 coordinate 92,011,015, forward strand.
GATAAGTGTTCATTATCTGTCATTTATGATAGTCATGTGAGTTTCTGTGATTTTATTTTCTATTAATTTTCCTAGATTCAGATGTTCGTTGGTTCCCAACATCTCGTTTTTGGGAATACATGTTTCTCTGTAGTAGGATCTGAAGTAATGAGGCTCAAGTAATTCTCAGAGTTTGTCCTTTTTGCCTCACAAAGCTATTTTTTTTAAGGAAACGTCTTTTATAGAAATCCAAAAATTTGAATTGTGACAATAAGATTATGTTAACCTCTACTACTTTAAAGTGTATGATATTTTTCACCTTATGTAACTGTACAAACTCCGGCATTCAAGAATTGCCTCACTCATCATTTCTCTGTGACCACCCTATATAAACAGTGTACAGCCCACTTCTTTATTAAAGCACCGAAGAAGGAGCACATGCCATCTTCCAAAAACTTCAAGAGAAACTTTGATAAGCATAGTGCCACTGAACCCATATAAGGAGGTTTCCTCAATATTCAAACAAAGCAAACTGACAATTCTAGATGCCTAGGCAATAAAAGTGTTTTCATTCTTCTCCTAAAGCAACTCAAGACTAAAGAGAGATTAAAATGGGAGAGAAATCCATAATGACAAGATAGTGTCATGCATTCGTCTATATTTTCTTCACCTTGTACACCTATTCCAGAGATGGGCCTGAGAGCAATAGATGTGCCCTCTCTGGAGAGATTGTAAGAAGCAGAGACTGTTTGTATCTCATGACAGTCTTGAGGAGTCTAGATCCACTGATAGATTTGGGAAACTTACAGTTTTTCCTTTGTGGATGACACAGACTCAGACTACCCCAAATTTAGAAATATGCCCATTCAACTGTTGAATCTGTTGTGGACTTTGTGTGGAAACCATGGACTGCGTAGGGCACAGAAGAGCAGGTTACCCCAAATGCTTCATGTTTCTGCATCACAAGAGCAGTTAAATCTATTTAAACTTTCTTCTCCTTATTCAAACATTATTTCTAGATAACCTTGTTCAATAAAGTTTTCTCTTTTTTTTTTTTTTTTTGAGCAGATTAAGTGAATTTTGAAGCTTGGTCCTTTCAGTCCTTTTCACCATTTCCAATACATTACCTGAGTCTTATAATTTTACAGATAGACTGTATTAATTGATTTAAACATCATGCAGACTCACATCTTAAACGCCTGAGACTCAGTTGCCTAAAAAATTAATTTCATCTCTATGTGTACTTTGGTTTCAATTTAAGACTTTCCTTGCTGTTCAGAGGGATAAGTAGTTCTTTTAGACCTGAAAAACAAAAGTTTGATCTTTTTTTTCCTATTGGTGGGAGAGATGAAGAACTCTTGGTGCAGGTTTTTGTTGTTAATTTCCTTTTTCATGATCAGGTACTTGCTTTGGTTTTACTTCCAATTCATTTATTGGAGAGAAATGACAGACATTCTCTACCTTTGGAAAAAAAAAAGAAAATGAATCACAGAATTTTCCTTATCATTTTTCTAGAGAGTGACAGAACTTGAACTGGCAGTGTTCTTTATGTATATCTTATAAACTTTGTCAGTGAAGCAGTCTTTTTTGCAGGAGCTTCCTTTCCTAGTTAGGATAATGCTTAAAAATTCTAGAAATGAATATGTTTCAGACAGAGCTGGCTCGTATTTCCCTCAGATTGCTCCATCTTCCGCCAGGGAGCAGTAAGAGACCATGATGATCAGAACAAGGAGAGGCTGGAGTTTCACTGACTTATCTTCAACACCACTGATGCATCTTTTAGAGAAAGGAAAACACAGATAATAGTCTCCAAAGTTAAGAATATCAGAAATCCATAGCTGCTTTTGTGTTTGTTTGTGTGTGTCAGTGAACCAACAATAATGCCTTGCTCAATCAGTGCATTCAGCCATCTCAAGTGCAATTCGTGATGGAGACTCTGGTTTCCAGTAGATAAAGTTTTACATACTTAAACCTATAAAAATTAATTTTTTTCCAACAATACACCTATTGCTGTTATTTCAGCAGTTGACGTCCAGTAAATTGCCCAGGCCAAATAATTAAATGCCTGTAGATGTTTTAGTAATTGGAGCCAAATCTTCATACTGTTTTCTCATGAAGTAATAGGAGTGAATTTTTTGTTTGTTTTGGAACTTAGGGGCTTTTTTGGCCTTAAGTCTCGTATTTTCTTTTGCCTGCATCCAATTGCTTGAGTGTTTGCATCTATTTTGATATATGAGTAATAGATAGTGTACTGTATCAACATGTTCAACATTTTTTTCATTTAAACAATATAAGTAAATATAATTCATACATACAGATCTTAATTCCTTTTTTTCTCACATAAGTATTTTATAAGTAACTGGAATTTTTCATTAGATCTTATACAGAGCAGTATTTTATTAAAAATTCAAAAGGGAAGACTTTTATGTGCTCATTTTGTAGCTTTTGTTTTTTAAATATCTATACATTGTCTGCAATTAAAGTGTTTTCAACTTGCATTGGAATGGACTCCAAATGTATTTTTGTGTTAAACTGTACATTTGTAGATTTTTGGCATGAAGTTAGCCTCAAAATGTTGTGTAAAAGGATTTTAAAATATGAGTCACTGAAAGAGTTTAAACATCTATACATGTTAAATGCTATATGGATTTTAATTAAACATTTGAGAATGATTTCATAAGCTTTTGTTTTTGTGTGTTTGCAGTGATATTAAAAATAGATTACAGGATTCACTTAAACCTCATATCCTTTTATATTGGTATTTTGAATCTGTGTCAATTAGCATAAACTTGACAGCGTGATTGGTGGAGAAAGTCTGAACTGCAGATGGCCACAGTTCAGATCCTGGCTCTGCCTCTAATTGTAAATATGTCATTATATTAGGATTGGCAAGTTATATAATGCCTATACCTCAGTTTCCTCATGTCCTAAAGGAAGAAAACAACACCCCTTGTATGGGTGATATATTTAAAGCACTGGGTACTTAGTGCCAGTTTTTTTACTTGAAAATCAATAGGCAAATCAAAATCCTCTCAAGTTAGCTTAAGAAAAGGAAATTTGTTTTAAGAATTCGGGACCGTCTCAGAGAATCCAGTCCAGGAAGTACAATGAGGCTTCTTAGGAACTGAACCTTAATTGAGGTGTTACTTTCCAATTCACACTGTTAACTCTCCATGGGGCCATGGGCTCTGAGGTGTGACCCTCTGTAGATCAGGTCTTTGTTCCAGCATCTATAGTTGTGGATGGGGTCAGGTCACCTTGAGGGGCTACTGCTCCTGGACTGTGGGTTGTTGAGGAAACCTGGACCTCTCAAAGGCAGGCTGTTAAGAAACAGCCACATTCTGAGCTGGCAATAAGTCCTTATAGTTCATACATAAAGGAAGCTCTGTAAAACAGCTTTGCCCTAATGGTAATCAGAGCTTACTCTGTGATGTGCCTGCAAACAGCCTTCATACAAGGGTATTCCCACTTAAACTCCTTCAGCTTAGGAAATGGTTGCCTTTGGAATTTTGAGGTGCTTTATGAAGTCATGTGAAGTTGCTCAGTCGTGTCCGCCTCTTTGCGACCCCATGGACTGTAGCCTACCAGGCTCCTCAGTCCATGGAATTTTCCAGGCTCAAGAGTACTGGAGTGGGTTGCCATTTCCTTCTCCAGGGGATCTCCCCAGCCCAGGGATTGAACCCAGGTCTCCTGCATCGCAGGCAGACGCTTTACCGTCTGAGCCACCAAGGAAGCCCCTATGAAGTCATATATTCCTACAATTTTAAGAGTCTTAGCCATGTTTCACTGACTCCCTAAATATAGGAACAATAAATAAATATACCTACTAATTATTAAATCCTTATTAAGGATTTAATATCACAGGCCAATATACTACCTGGTTTACAAAGATTGTCTCCTTTAATTCTCAAGACCCTACCATGTAGGCAGGTTTCACCTATGCAGTAGTCGGACTCCAAATCCTATGGTCTTTACTTTGCTTTACTCTAAAGCTTAGGCTTTCTAATCTAGTTTCTATACCAATTCTCTCATTTTATTTTAAACATATTATTTCATTCATTTCATTTGCTATTTATTGGTATCTTTTAAGGATTTAGCTCAGGCATAGAGTTATGAATAAGACCTAGATCTAGTCTTGATCATCCATGAAGTCTAGCAGAGAAGGAACAATTAAACCAGCAAGTGTAATACCAGTATAACAAGTACATATAAGAAAGGGATATCTCACAGACTGGGAAGATACCAGGGTCTCTTCTAGAGGAGCTGAAACTTAAAGGAGCCAAGCAAGGGAAGGAAATTGATCAGAGCTGAATTATATATGGTGCAGATCAAGAAGGATCAGAGGAAAAATGGAGGTGAAGGTAGGCATAAGACCATAACACTGCAGACTATGCTAAAGTGTCTGAGTTTCAGGCCAAAAGCCTAGGCCAAGCTTTTTTGTTTGGACGTAACAAAATCCCACTTAACGTTACTCAAGAAAAAAATGAAATGAAGGAGGGAATAGAATGTATTATATGAACGCAGAAAATCTAGAACCAAAAAGCAGAAACATGGCTGAGCTTCATAGGGGCCTGGACCAAGAATAGAAAGCTATCAGAAAATACCTCCCTTCTCTAGTCTCACCTCTGCCTTTCTAACACTCAAGGCTTCCATATTCCCTTTGGACATTGCTTCAGTTCCAGCAACCAGCCTAAGACTAGCATCTCTCCATCTCAACTCCGAATGAGCCAAGTTTGTGTCAGATGTCCACCACCATGTAAGCAAGTAAGATCAACTAACACAAATACGGCTGCTGCAACCCATCCCTAAAAAGCTATGTTCTTTGGAGCAAAAAAGGTCAGGATGTGAGATACTCCTAAATGCTACTCTCATAGCAGCCATCCCATGGTTTTAAGAAAGGGTTGTTTTCTTTCAAGATGAAAACATGTCATTGCAGAGAACAGATTAGAGAGAGTGGAAATCATAGACAAACAGAAAGCTGTTTCAGTTGTTCAGGAAGAATGATGCAACCTCACTAACTCTTAGAAACTCCCTATATTGTGTAGCATGTTGGACAGCAAAGAGAAACAAGAAATGTAGAATCAGCGTTTCCAGCATCACCTTCTCAGGCTGACCCATTAATATTTTACCAGAGATTCTCTCTGCAATTCATGGCATATTGGATCTAGAAACAACACAAGAGCTCCAAGTCTTCCTGAGAATTACTTTCTCCCACATCCTATCATTAATTATGCCTCTATGAATATAGCACTGAAGGTTTGTGCTCCAGGCTTAGTGATAATAACAGTTACTATGTACAGGCTATCCACTAGGTACCATTCACTTTATATAACGCTTTCAATCTTCAAAACATAGTAACATAAAAATAGTATTAACTCATTTCACAAATAAGGAAAGTAAGACAAAAAAAGGCTGACTTGCCCAAAGATACAATATGTTCCTGAGATGAAATTCAGAAGAGATCTGTTGAATGCCCAAACCCATGTTCTGGTCTACTTCTTCCTTTTAAATTAATTTTTAACCATTTAAGTATTACATAGCTAGTTTCCTACAAATTTTGAAAGCAAGTAAGAGTAAAATCTTTACCTTCTAGAGGTAATTGCTGTGAGCATGTGATGTGTATCCTACACAAAAAAAGGTATGTATCCTTTTTTGATGCCACATACACTATCTGCACATAAAACTACTTAAAGTTTTTATTTGTTTTTATTTTATGTAAATGGTGTCATGTTTTAGGCATCATTCTGAAACTTGTCTGTTTCCTTCAACAAGTATCTCTGAGACTTGGCATGCTCTGCCACTATGATGTTCCCCTTCCTAGGTCTACAGGCTTCTCTGAAAACCTGGTAGAACAGCTAAAGATAGCTCATCACCACTCACAGTGCTAGACACTTGAAGGGAATTTTTTTTCTCTTTTCCAACGTTTCGCTATGAAAATTTTCTAATAGATAGCAAAGTTTAAAATATTATACAGTAAACATCTATATACCCAATATCTGTGTGTGCTCAGTCATGTACAACTCTTTGCAACCCCATGGACTGTAGCCTGTCAAGCTCCTCTGTCCATAGGATTTCCCCAGCACAGATACTGAAGTAGGTTGTCATTTCCTCCTCCAGGGGATCTTCCTGACCTAGGGATCAAACCCGAGTCTCCTGCGTCTTTTGCATTGCAGGCGGATTCTTTACCTCTGAGCCACGAGGGGATCATAACCAATACCTAGATAATACCATTAACATATTACTATGCTTGCTTTATTACATATCCATCCATCCACATTGGCAGAGCTCCCTCAAGCACCTCATTGAGCAATTAGCTCTGTTCAGGTTGTCAAATGACTGATATGACACCTAACTGGATGAGTGGGGGGCAGTGGTCAAACTACTTGTGGAACCCAAAGAATTTGTTAGATGTCAGCAGAGTTCTCTATCCTGGAATGGAGGTCTTTTACAGAAAAACAACCTCCCCTGCAGGACACCCAAGACTGAGTGAAGGAATCACTTGGAATGGCCTAGAATTGTACTTAAAGTTGGAAAGACCAAAGAGAATGGATTACACATCAGACTGCCAAAGCAAACTGTCCTGGGTCCCTGCTTTTCTGGAGGCAGCACCATCAGGAATCCAGACACTCAAGGAAGCCCTCACGGTTGATAGCTTCTCAAAATGGATCCAGGTCTTTCCCTATTCAACTCACACCTCTGGAGCAACAGGAGACAACCGTTGGCAGCACCAGGATGGCAGGAACCACTATTTATGACAGTATATCCATCTTTATTTCATTTGACAAGAGGAAATTCGTGGTCAAGATCCTTAGTGTGCAGTACAGCTGGATAGGCTGCAAAGACAGTACAGCTCTCTAGGTGCAAACTTGCCAGGTCTTGTGCCCCTCCATAGCTGATATTTTTTAAGGAATGTGGCCAAGAGTTAATGAATGAACCAACATTTTTTAAAACAGAGCATGATCTCAAAACTGGCTTTGACTACTCGCAGCAAAACTTAACGGGCATACAGCCTTCCGGTTGCAGTTCTGCCTGTAGGGGTGCTTAAGGTCGGTTCTTTCCAGGAGTACATTCCCACTCCTGTGACTCGGGTTATAGGGCCTATGACAAGTACAAACAGGCCAGTAGGCGTTCCCACACATAGCTGAGACAAAAGTGTTCCTCCAAGAATGAAGGGGTGAGGCTTCCCTGGTGGCTCAGTGGTTAAGACTCTGCGCTTTCACTGCAGGGGGCACAGGTTTGATCCCTGGTCTGGAAACTAAGATCCCACATGCTGCATGGTGTGACCTAAACAAATAAAATAAAAATACTTTTAAAAGATGATTTAAAAAAAAAAAAGGATGCAAGGACCGGTACCAGAAGAGGTGAGCTTTCTTGCAGAGGGCAATAAATTAGTGGAGGAAATGCCAGCAGAGACCAGGTGTAGATTTAGCAGGGCTGGCAGTGCAGAAGGGAGAACCTGCAACACCGCCTGAAGGAGATGCTTTGATATGGTTCCATAAGTGTTAGTTGAGGGCCTACTATGTGCTGAGTGCTGTCAGGAAATCCAGGTCTCCAGGGAAGAACTTCAAAGGAGCAAGAAGAGAAGCCAGGAATCAGCCAGCATACAGTCTTTATTCCCTTCTCAAATAGATGACTGTGTATTTATCACACAAAGCTCCTACCTCTTTCAGGACCCTCGAGGGAAGTTTTCTTTTTCTCTCCCTTTTTAATCAGAACATTTAAAAGTAAGCTGATGATTTCCAGCCAAAGAGGGACTTTTGATTGGGAATTTTTTTGCAAAATAATATGTTTGTCTTTTCTGGAGAATGAGCACATAGATGCTTGCCTAAGAACCATAGATATTAGTCACAGCTCATTGATTTCATTTATTCCTCACTGGAAAGAAAAAAGCCATTATGGGGTAATATAGAGTCCCCATAAGGAGACTTGACTGAGAATACGAAGCAAAGCTCAAGTTGACAGTATCAGAGAAATGCAGGTATCCATAGCAAGGAATCCAGGAGCTAAAACCCCAGGGTCTGCACATATTGCAGAATAAGCTGTGAGACAATGATCAATGCAGCTTTTGTGATCTTTGCTTTCCTTCTTTAAGCTGTAGTCCACCATTGGTAGAGATTCCCAGGTGGCTCAGTGGTAAAGCATCCAGCTGTCAATGCCAGAGACAAAGGAGACGCAGGTTCGATCCCTAAGTCGAGAAGATCCCCTGGAGGAGGAAATGGCAACCCACTCCAGTAATCTTGCAAACAGAGGAGCCTGGTGGGCTACAGTCCATGGAGTTGCAAAGAAACAGACATGACTGAGAGGCTAAGCAGGCATTCACATTCTCCAACACTGCTAGATAAATGCTTTCTGAATTCAACACACACAAACCACTTCCCCCACCTCAATAACTTAATCAAACACCAGTGGATTCTTTTTTTTTTTTTAATAAATTTATTTATTTTAGTTGGGGGCTAATTACTTTACAATATTGTAATAGTTTTTGCCATACATTGACATGAATCACCCATGGGTTTACATGTGTTCCCCTTCCTGGACCCCCCACCCACCTCCCTCCCCATCCCATCCCTCTGGGTCATCCCATTGCCCCGGCCCTGAGCCCTTGTCTCATGCATCGAACATGGAATGGTGTTCTGTTTCACATATGATAATATACATGTTTCAATGCTATTCTCCCAGAACGTCCCACCCTCACCTTCTCCCTCAGAGTCCATAAAATTGTTCTATGCATCTGTGTGTCTTATTCTGTCTCGCATATAGGGTTATCGTTACCATCTTTCAAATTCCATATGTATGCATTAGTATACTGTATTGTTGTTTTTCTTTCTGGCTTACTTCACTCTGTATAATGGGCTCCAGTTTCATCCATCTCAGTAGAACCGATTCAAATGTATTTTGAATCACCTCAATAACTTAATCAAACACCAGTGGATTCTTAAACAGTATCTCTGGGGTTGTCAGAAGATAATTTTCCAATGACACTTCCTTAGTGCCACTAAGTGAAGGAAGTCATCATTTTTGGCTGAAGTATCATCATATGATTATTTCTACACTTATTACTAGTAAATAATAGAGGTCACAATCACATGAGTCATCTTCGATTTCTCCTTTTCTTCAACCCCCACATGTAGTTCTCAAGCCGTGATGCAATGTCATCTCCTATAGCTGCTCTTTTCTCTCCATCCTCATGGTTATTACCTTTATGCAGGTCCTCTTCTTCTCAGAATTGGCCTATTGCCAAAGAAAAACCACAATACTGCTTACAGATGACGTGCTTTATAGTATTGTCATTTAATTCTCACCACGGTGTTCTGAGAAGGGCATTTTCAAAGCTTTTTCTTTTGTTACAGTAAAAACACAACATGAGATCTACCGTCTTTACAAGATTTTAAGTGTACAACACGACATTGTTGACTATCGATGCAGTATTGTACAGCAGACCTCTAGATCTTATTCCTCTAAACTGAATTCATGTAGAACTTAACTAAAACTGTATGCTCATTAATTAGTAATTCTCCAGTCGCTCCTCCTTTCAACTCTGGCAACTACCCCAGATAGAGGTTTTCTCTGAGATTTCTTCAGATTGAAGTTTTCCTCAACTATCCGGCAATGAATGTACATATGCTACGGTCTATCATCATGGCATTGAGACAAAGAAGCTCTTGAAAGCCTTCAAGAAAAAAAAAATCACATACAAACAATTAGGAATAATAATGATTCAAAGACATCACAAAGGTGGGCTTCCCTCGTGGCTCAGATGGTAAAGAATCTGCCTGCAATGCAGGAGACCTGAGTTCAGTCCCTGAGTTGGGAAGATCCCCTGGAGAAGAGAATGGCTACCCACTCCAGAATCCTTGCCTGGAGAATTCCATGGACAGAAGAGCCTGGTGGGTTATAGTCCATGGGGTCAAAAAGAGTCGGGCATGACTGAGTGACTAACACACACACTCATACACACATCTGGAAGACAATGCCAGATGCTAGAGAATAATGGAGCAATCTCTTCCACATTCTGAAAGGTAATAATTTCTAACATAGAATTCTGTACTTAGCTAAATTATCAAGAAAAGGTTAGGATATAAGAAGAAATTTTCTAACATAGAAATCTCAAATAGTGTAACTTTTAAGTGTCCTTTCTGAAGAAACTACTAAAGGATATGCACTAACAATATGAAACTGCAAGCCAAGACTGAAGATTTAAACCAGATGGAAAGAGAAATTCTAATTTACACAAGATAAATTCCTCAATGAGAGCAAAGTCAGATCCCAAAATGAAAGCTGTCCATCAGGTCTAGAAGTTGACTGGTACAAACTGGAAAAAGTTAGAGAGCTCCAAAAGAGATGGCTTTAAGAAATTGAAACAGAAAATTCCTGATGTTTCTGACCATCTGAAGAGGAGATTTAGAAAATTACAAAAGATATTTGGGTTGAATTAATAATAAACTCATAAAAAAACAGAAAAATCAGATTAAACATTAACTCCAAAGAAAACAGAAAACTTTTCCAAGAAAGGAAAATAATCATAGCTTAGGTCCAGCAGAAAATAGCATAATTCAGGAGACCTTGATAAAGACACTGAAAACTTGTAAAGGTGTAGGTAGATTAAGAAAACTAAAAAGACTAATAACAACGTAAGTATTGTTATTTTACGTGTATGCTCAGTTGTGTCCAACTCTTTGCAACCCCATGGTCTGTAGTCAGCCAGTCTCTATCCATGGAATTTTCCAGGCAAGAATACTGGAGTGAGTTGCCATTTCCTACTCCAAGGGATCTTCCTGACCCAGGGATCGAACCCAAGTCTCCTGTGTCTCCTGCACTGGCAGGTGAATTCCTTACCATTGGGCCCCCTGGGAAGCCTAAGGAATGTTACCACTCCAGGACAAAAAAGGCAAAAAGAACATGCCACCACTCAACTCCAAGGAGACTATCATGCAGAGGGTGTTGCCTGACTAGAGCTATGACTTTTGTAGAACTAAGCAGCTAATGCACACCAGCCTAGCAATGCGGGATCTGGGGAAGAACTACCGTGACCTCATTGTTTCTCTCTCCAGTGTCCTACTGGTGCTTTCTATCGGTCAAAACCAACTGAGTAACCCTGGGGCAAGGGACCCCTTCGATGGAGTTCATGTCTATCAACCTTGAAGACACAGTGGAGTGGAGAAGGATGAAGAGTGAGTCTGTAAAAGTAAACAGAAGAGATAGAACATAGTGTTGATACACTGGGTCAACTGTGGATTATGGTTATAATAACCATATTGTAACATATGGTGTAATAATGGAAGCCAAGTAACGATCTGAACAACATCATGTTATAACTGAATTAGGAAGCTGGGAAGAGTGCACATATGTGGTGGCTAGAAATGTGTGTGTATTCTTCCATGGTGAAAGAATCATGCCCCCAAACTGATAAAATATGTCACTAATGGAAGGAAATATGAAAGAAGATTTAGTGTGAATGCCTATGAGACAATGAAATAGAACAATAAAGAAATCAACTGGGAAGATCGTTCACATCTTTTCTCAGCCCCAACACATCATTATTATTATTATTATTCTCACGGTCCATAGGTGGAAAATTCTGCATTTGACAAGCGAAACCTCCACCTCAAGAACAATTAGTAATTTCAAAATCCTGAATTAGATGTTCTCACAGTCTCAAAAATATCATTCCATGGATTACTTATTAAGTACAAAGGGGAGACTGTACCTCCACAGTGGCAGTCACTATTTGAAGCACGTGGTCAAGTGTGGCAATAGTTGTAAAAGTAGTAGAGAAGGACTGACCTTCCGTGCTTCTTGACATGATGTCAGGGGAGGACACAGCTCATTTCCAATGTGGTATTCTTGCCAAAAATGCTTGTCCTGACTCTAGTAGAGGGAAACTTTATGACATCTATCCAGGCCAGATAGCTGGCCTGTTCTCTCCAGGTGCAGGAAGGACAGGGAGAGCTGAAAGAAAACCAACAATCAGATGCAATGTGTGAACCCTGACTGGACCTAGGTTAGGAAAAATTAACATTTCTAAAGCATTTTATGAAACAATGGGTATCTTTGAAAATGAGTGATGCTATTGACCTGACCCCATTAAATTAAGATCAGTTTTCTCAGGTACAACAATGATGCTGCAGTTATGTAGGAGATGTTCATAATCTTGGAAGTTGCACATTGTTGTATTTAGGAGTGAAATGTCATATATCTGCCTCCCACTTTCAGATGGTCTGGCATAAAGGAAATGTAGAAAAAGATGGAGCATGGTCAGATGTCAGCAAGAGCCCTTTAGATGAGGACTATTCAGGTATGAATGCTGACTACTATTCTTTTAACTCTTCTGCCAGATTCAAAAGAAAAACTTTTAAGTGCTTCTGAGGAGAGACAAATGTGGGGGTGAGTGGGCTGCTGTTTCATAAACAAGCTTTATTGAGCATGAACTGTATCTACACAGCACATGTTAAACCTTGAGAAAAAGTAATGAAATAAAATTGGTCAAAGTCAACAGGAGAAACATTACAATTTTGGGAAATGTCATTTGGAAATTAGTACTTTTTAAGTTTGACCAAAAGATGATGCTGTTAAAGTGCTGCACTCAATATGCCAGCAAATATGGAAAACTCAGCAGTGGCCACAGGACTGGAAAATGTCAGTTTTCATTCCAATCCCAAAGAAGGGCAATGCCAAAGAATGTTCAAACTACCACACAATTGCACTCATCTCACATGCTAGTAAAGTAATGCTCAAAATTCTCCAAGCCAGGCTTCAACAGTACGTGAACTGTGAACTTCCAGACGTGCAAGCTGAATTTGGAAAAGGCAGAGGAACCAGAGATCAAATTGCCAACATCCACTGGGTCATTGGAAAAGCAAGAGAGTTCCAGAAAAACGTCTACTTCTGCTTTATTGACTATGCCAAAGCCTTTGACTGTGTGGATCACAGCAAACTGTGGAAAATTCTTCAAGAGATGGGAATACCAGACCACCTGACCTGCCTCCTGAGAAATCTGTATGCAAGTCAAGAAGCAACAGTTAGAACCAGACATGGAACAATGGACAGGTTCCAAATTGGGAAAGGAGCATATCAAGGCTGTATATTGTCACCCTGCTTACTTAACTTATATGCAGAGTACATCATGCGACATGCCAGGCTGGATGAAGCACAAGCTGGAATCAAGATTGCCGGGAGAAATATAAATAACCACAGACACCCAGATGACACCACCTCTGTGGCAGAAAATGAAGAGGAACTAAAGAGTCTCTTAAGGAAAGTGAAAGAGGAGAGTGAAAAAGCTGGCTTAAAACTCAACATTCAGAAAACGAAGATCATGTCATCCAGTCCCATCACTTCATGGCAAATAGATGAGGAAACAATGGAAAAAGTGAGAGACTTTATCTTCTTGGGCTTCAAAATCACTGCAGATAGTGACTGCAGCCATGAAATTAAAAGACGCTTGCTCCTCGGAAGAAAAGCTATGACCAACCTAGACAACATATTAAAAAGCAGAGACATTACTTTGCCGACAAAGGTCCGTCTAGTCAAAGCTATGGTTTTTCCAGTAGTCGTGTATGGATGTGATAGTTGGACCATAAAGAAAGCTGAGTGCAGAAGAACTGATGCTTTTGAACTGTGGTGTTGGATAAGACCCTTGAGAGTCCCTTGGACTGCAAGGATATCAAACCGGTTAATCCTAAAGGAAATCAGTCCTGAATATTAATTGGAAGGACTGATGCTGAAGCTGAAACTTCAATACTTTGGCCACCTGACGCAAAGAACTGACTCACTGGAAAAGACCCTGATGCTGGGAAGGATTGAAAGCATGAGAAGGGGACGACAGAGGATAAGATGGTTGGATGGCATCACCAATTCGACAGACATGAGTTTGAGCAAGCTCCGGGATGTGTGATGGACAGGGAAGCCTGACGTGCTGCAGTCCATGGGGTCCCAAAGAGTTGGACACGACTGAGCAACTGAACTGAACTAAAGTTTGGCCAAGGAAAGAATGGCAGGTGAGTTTTAGGGCTAAAATTTGCCTGGAAAACCTCTCAGCCTGCTTCATCCATTGCAGAGATTGAGAAAATGAGGCTCAGAGGAGCTGAGTGACTTGCCCAAGGTCACACACCTACGAAGCAGCAGGGCCAGGTCTAGGATCACCACACATCTGCTTCAGGAATCTTTCCTTTATGTGTCGTGAATCAGTCATCTTCTATTGTATAGTATTACTGCATAGCGAGCACACAACTCAGCAGTGATCTGTGCTTTTTCTCAAGAAAGACGACAGCAACAGAAGTGAAAGGGGAGGAAAGGGAAAACCAGGAGGCTGCAAAGACCACAGTTGGATATTGGCTGGTAGGGAAATGGAGACTGACAATGAAGAGTAGTTACCCTCAGGCAGTAAAGGATCCATTCCACCAAATTAGAGGGTTTCATCAGTTCACAATGTAATTGGCCATTAAAGCTTAGTAATTGATTCTAAGAAGCTTGACTCCAAACGTTTGTCCCAGCTGTCAAAAGTCCGTGCAGTCCAGACAGACAAAGAAGCTTTGTAACAGCTCTTGGTGATCACTGAGATTTTTAGACAAAGAGAAACAGTTCTTAGAATTTGGGGTACTTGGCTAGTTTTAAAGAATATTTGTCCAATTTTCTTGCGACGTTTTAAGACTCTAGACAATAACGGTGGATTTGACAACATATATTTTATTATTTTCTCCAATATTTTTGTTTTGTTAAGTTCATTTATTTCCTTATTTGGTGCACTGGGTCTTAGTTGCTGCATGCAGGGTGTTTTAGTTACAGCATGCGGGATCTAGTTCCGTGACCAGGGATGGAACCTAGGCCCCCTCCATTGGGAAGGTGCCCCTCTTAGCCACTGGACCACCAGGGAAGTCCCTCCTATAGCTTACCATAAAAAGTTTCCAAACATACATAAAAGTTAAAAAATAAAACAATTTCTGAACATTCATATACACATCACTTAATTCTACCATTAATATTTTACTATTCTTATGTTATTACCTATGCATCGGTCCATCTCTCTTTCCATTTACCAATCCATCTTATCCTCGTAGGCATTTCAACGTAAGTTGCAGATGTTAGCGTGTTTCCTCCAAACACTTCAGCATGCATATCACTAACTAGAATTCAATATTTTGTGGTTCATTTTTGTTTCTCTACAGGTAAAATTTGCACGAAATGTACAAATCTTAAGTGGGCTGTGAAGTCCGACAAACAGTAAACACATGTGCAACATAAATCATCACCAAGATACAGAACAGGAACATCACACACAGAAAATACCCTCGCACCTTTTCCCAATAAATTCCCAAGTACCCAGAGGCACCCATTATCCTGAAATTTTTCACCAAAAAGTAATTGTGTCAGCTCTAGAACTTTATGTCAACAGAAAAATACAGTATGTTCTCTTTTAAAAAAAAACAAACTGAAGTAGAGTTTAAAAAACTGAAGTATAAACAATATTATTAGTTTCAGGTGTATAAATATAGGGATTCAATATAGAGTATACACAATTTATGCCAGGTTTCTTTTACTCAATGTTTTAGGATTCATTCATGTTATTGTGTGTATCAGTAGTTCACTTCTCTTTATTTCTCAATAGTAGTCCATTGTGAGAAGAACATAGTTTGAGATTTATTCTCCAACTGATAAACAGCTGATCTGTTTCCAGTTTGGGGCTCTTATGAATAAAGCTATTATGAATGTCTTTCTACAAGTCTTTTTGTAGACATTTGTTTTCATTTATCTTGGGTAAATACCTAAGAATGGAATTTGTGGGTCATAGGATATGCATATGTTTAGTAACATAAGGAACTGTAAGACTTTTTTTGAAGTGGTCATACCATCTCACCACCCATGGGTGAGAATTCAATTTACCCCACATGTCCACCAAACTTTGTCTGATTCATCTTTAACATTAGCCATTCTGTTGGAGTGTAGAGTATTATTTATTCTATGATAAATGCATTAATACCATTAAAGTCAGTCTTTTTTTTTTTTGACCCCATGAAGTGCAGGATCTTAGTTCCCTGACCAGGGATCGAACCCACAGTCCCTGCATTTAAGGCAAAGTCAACCAGTGAACTGCCAGGGAATTCCCAGAGTCAATCTAGTTTTAGAAAAAAGTGTACCCTCAAAGAAGTTAAGACTTTCTTTTCTTGCACTCACAGGAATTGACATACTTTAAAACATGCACCTTTAGCCTCTCTTTCTCTTTTTTTTGACTTGGTCTTATTTTTTGACTTGTAGTTTTTAAAAAGTGTGGTAAGATACACTAGGCACACACACACATGACAAAATTTACCATTTCAACAATTTTAAAGTATACAGCACAGTGGTATTAAGTACATGTATGATGCTGGGCATCCACTACTGTGTGTAGCTGCAGAACTTTTCCATCAGCCCAAATGGAAACCCTACTTGTCACTCTCCCTTCTCCTTCCTCATGTCCCCTAGCAGCCACAAAGTTGATTTGCATCTCTATGGATTTTCCTATTCTGGCTATTTCATAAACATAGGGTAATAACTACAAGATATTAAGTATAACTATAGATTCTTTGGATGACAGGACACAACACAAAGACACTCTGGGTAGAGAAAAGGCAGAACACTTTGTTACTTACTGCTCTAACTGAGGCTTCCTTCAAGGACCAAACTGGGTTTGCACCTGAGACAGGGTAGGAAGAGGCTGGAGCTGTAGGAAGGAGCTCACATATAACAAGCAGGATGAGATTAACTTGACTTTATGGGCTTCCTGGGAATTGGGAATTTTGAAAAATCATGTAGGTCTAAGGAAAAAGAGGTCACCCCTGTTGGGTATCTGGGGCCCTCTGGTGACAGGGAATGTGCATATATACCCCAGGAGTGTCAGAGCCCCAGAAGGAAGTAGTTAGGGTGGAGCCTTAGCAAACTGCCCAAAAGAGGAAATAAGAATTTTCACCATGACTTCAAATTGGGTCAAGACACTTGTGAAATATAGTACAGCAACTTTTTGTGTCAGACTTCTTCCATTTAGTAACAGTGTTTCCAAGTCTCATCCATGTTGTAGCATGTGTCACCTCTTCTTCTTTGTTATGACTGAATATGATTCCATTGTATAGATATGCCATTTATTTTTTATTCCTTCATCCGTGTAATGGATTTTTGGATTGTTTCCATCTTTTGGCTATTATGAATAGTGCTGCTATAAACATTCACATACAAGTTTTTATTTAAATACTTACATTCAATTCTTTAGAGTATAATTGTAGGATTGGAATTTCTGGGTGGTAGGTAGAATACTGAGGAATCTCTAAACCGTTCTTCCCAGAGGCTACATGATTTTACATTTCCACCAGAAATGGACAAAGGTTCGAATTCCCCTACATCCTTACCAACACTTATTATTTTCCATTTTTTAATTATGACAATCCTAGTGGGTATGATGGAGAAGGCAATGGCATCCCACTCCAGTACTCTTGCCTGGAAAACCCCATGGACAGAGGAGCCTGGTAGGCTACAGTCCATGGGGTCGCTAAGAGTTGGACATGACTGAGTGACTAACACACACACACACACACACACACACACACATGTTTGATCCCCTGGTCAGGGAACTAGATTTTACATGCCACAATTAAGACCAGGGGCTGCCAAATAAATATTATAAATAAAATTTTTAAGTTATTTTTAAAATGAAGGACTATCTACAAAATGACTGCCTTATACTTTTCAAAAACGTCAGTATCTCTAAAGACAAAAACAGAGCAATGGTCCCAAGCGAAAGGAGACTAAAACATATGACACTGAATGCAACACACAATGTGGGATTTTCATTTTCTGTGAGGGACACTGTTGTGACAATCGGTGAAGTCTGAATAAGAACACTAGATTAGCTAATGACTTTATGTACAATGACTATGCAAGAGAATATACTTGTTTTTAGGAAGGTCTGACCCAAGTGGGCATCATGCCAGCAACTTACTTTCAAATGGTTCAGAAAAAAATATGGGTACATAGATAAATAGAAAAAGATAAGCTTAACATAGTAAAATGTTAAATGTTTCAGAAATCTGGGTAGAGGGTATATGGGAATTTCTTTGTGCTATCTTGTAACTTTTCTGTAAGTCTGAAGCTGTGTCAAAATAATTTTTAAAATCAAATCTCTCATAGGAGAAATTGGAGCGAATAGGAGGAGGCAGCAGGTACAAAGCAGCAGTGCATTTCCCAGAACTAACGGCCGGGGCCTCAGTCTGAAGGGTCACACCCAAGAAGACCACACATAAGAAGACCAGCACATTGAATTTTAACAGAAAATCTTAAGGGCCCCGGAGAGAAAAGATGGAGTCCCCAGAAAAGAATGAGAATTAGACTGGCAGCCGAGTTCTCATGAGTAATTACAGCTAGAAGCCAATGAAACACTATTTTCAGAGTGCAAACAGTGTGAAACTAGTATTCTCTACTATGTCAAACCATCTTTTAAGAGTGAAGATATATGTTTAGATATTCAGAAACTAAGGAGGTTTATTCCTCAAAGATCCTCACTGAAAGAACTACTTGTTGAGCCCTATATCAAGGTCACAGGTGTGGAGCCCTGTAACAGGGTCACAAGATAAAAATTTCTGGAATTGATCAAGCCCCATAGCAACTGTGGCCATGAACCAGATCTAAACCAGCCAGTTCCCTGATGCCGTATTAGGTAAAATACCCACCCTATTACCCACCCTGGGCTTCCCTGGTGGCTCAGATAGTAAAAAAATCTGCCTGCAATGCAGAAGACCTGGGTCAGGAAGATCCCCTGGAGAAAGAATGGCAACCCACTCCAGTATTCTTGCCTAAAGAATTCCATGGACAGAGGAACCTGGCAGGCTGCAGTAAATGGGGTCACAGCCAGACACGACTCAGCGACTAACATTCACTCATTACCCACCCTGTTCAGTTCAGTTCAGTTCAGTTCAGTAGCTCAGTCGTGTCCGACTCTTTCCAACCCCATGAACTGCAGCACACCAGGCCTCCCTGTCCATCACCAACTCCTGGACTTGCTCAAACTCATGTCCATCAAGTCGGTGAGGTCATCCAAACATCTCATCCTCTGTCATCCCCTTCTCCTCCTGCCCCCAATCCTTCCCAGCATCAGGGTCTTTTCCAATGAGTCAGCTCTTTGCATCAGGTGGCCAAAGTATTGGAGTTTCAGCTTCAACATCAGTCCTTCCAATGAACACCCAGGACTGATCTCCTTTAGTTGGAGACTAGTTAGACTAGTTAGACTGGTTGGATCTCTTTGCAGTCCAAGGCCTATAGCATCCTAACCAATCACCTAATGCCAGCATTCCAGTAGGAATTTTCTCTGTCTTGAGGCTATAACAATTGGCTACTAGTCTGCAACACGGTTCAGCTCTCCCTTGAGCCAGCCTGCTGTTCTAACCACATCTCCCTCTCTAATAAGCTTTATTCTCCTCTCACTCTGTCTCATGCCTGGAAATTCTTTTCCAAGCTGTCCACGGACCATGACACTACTTACTGGTATAATCTGAGAAAAAGGAAACTGGCCTGGAAAGATGGAAATTGACTGAGATATGAAAATCATTGCTGGGAAAATAAGTTAGTGAAAGTGTTAGTTGCTCTGTCTTGTCCAACTCTTTGTGACTCCACGGGCTGTAGCCTGCCAGGCTCCTCTGTCCATGAAACTCACTGGAGTGGGTTGCCATGCCTTTCTTCAGGGGATCTTCCCAACCTAGGGATCAAACCCGGGTCTCCTGCATTACAGGCAGATTTTTTACTATCTGAGCCACCAGGGAAGCCTAATAAACGTGTTACTAAATCTAAATACAGAGAGACTTAGAGACAGTGAGTGCACATTCCAGTTAAGCTCAAATAAGACATTCTGCCTTCTTGTTTCACCCATCATACTGTAAACAGATGTCCTTCCTATTGTCTATTCAGTGCAACATTTTTTCACATGCTTATGCTTTTTGTTGGTGATTTTATGTTTAAAATGGCCCCAAGTGTAGTACTGAAATGCTCTGAAGTGCTCTTCAGCCCAGGCAGGCCACAATATGCCCTGCAGGGAGAATACATGTGTTAGATAAGCTTCACTCAGGCATCAATTAGAGTGTTGTTGGCTCTAAGTTCAATGGCAATGAATCAACAATGTATATTAAATAACATGTCTTTAAAAACCGAGACACCACCCTTATGGCAGAAAGTGAAGAAGAACTAAAGAGCCTCTTGATGAAAGTGAAAGAGGAGAGTGAAAAAGTTGGCTTAAAGTTCAGCGTTCAGAAAACTAAGATCATGGCATCTGGTCCCATCACTTCATGGGAAACAGATGGGGCAACAGTGCAAACAGTGTCAGACTTTTTTTGGGCTCCAAAATCACTGCTGATGGTGATTGCAGCCATGAAATTAAAAGTCGCTTACTCCTTGGAAGGAAGGTTATGACCAACCTAGATAGCATATTTAAAAGCAGAGACATTACTTTGCCAACAAAGGTCCTCCTAGTCAAGGCTATGGTTTTTCCAGTAGTCATGTATGAATGTGAGAGTTGGACGGTGAAGAAAGCTGAGCGCCACAGAATTGATGCTTTTGAACTGTGGTGTTGGAGAAGACTCTTGAGAGCTCCTTGGACTGCAAGGAGATCCAACCAGTTCATCTTAAAGGAGATCAGTCCTGGGTGTTCATTGGAAGGACTGATGTTGAAGCTGAAACTCCAATACTTTGGCCACCTCATGTGAAGAGTTGACTCATTGGAAAAGACCCTAATGCTGGGAAGGATTGGGGGCAGGAGGAGACGGGGACGACAGAGGATGAGATGGTTGGATGGCATCACCGACTCGATGGACATGGGTTTGGGTAAACTCCGGGAGTTAGTGATGGACAGGGAGGCCTTGTGTGCTGCGGTTCATGGGGTTGCAAAGAGTCGGACACGACTGAGCGACTGAACTGAACTGAAAAACCAAGCAACTGAGCACACACACACTAATGGAAACACACATTGAACAAGGTTCTATATTGATCAGTCATTGGAAATGTGACCAGAAAATGCAGGAGCCTAACCCTGTATTTCTTCTGGGAGAAATGATTCAGTATTGGCCAATTCAGTGTTGGCCATAACCTTATAGAACATAACTACTGCAAATTATGAGTTCAGTTCAGTCAGTTAACTTAGCATCTACTGTTTACTCTTTGTGGTGTTTTATTTCTACTTCCTTTACTTTGTGTTATGAATTAATTAGATTTTATTCTGAGTTTTATCCCCTTTATAGTTAAAGGATCTATCTTAATATTTAAACATAATAGTTTATTAAAGCATAATATCTAGAGTTTACAAAACAGGGCTTTTCCTTCTTTGACAGGATAAAATGTAAGCATGCCTACTGAATGTTCTCATTGCTAAGAATCATATCAAGCAGTGTGGGTTCACCCAAGTCATAGGAATTAATCAGGAATTTTCAAGCTATTATGTTTAGCTTTACATACATGTTTCATTTGGTAAAAATCCCTGTCTGTACCATGTCGCTTCAGTCGTGTCCAACTCTGTGCAGCCCCATGGACTGTAGCCCGCCAGGCTCCTCTGTCCATGGGATTCTCCAGGCAAGAATACTGGAGTGGGTTGTCATGCCCTCCTCCAGGGGATCTTCCCGATCGAGGGATTGAACCGGTGTCTCTTATGTCTCCTGCATTGGCAGGCAGTTTCTTTACCACTAGAGCAACCTAGGAAGCTCCCAAACCCCTAGGTTCTAACATCTGGCTCTTATAAACTGGCAGCTTCTTTTTGGGATGGGGTGCATCTAAAATGACTGAGATCAATCAGCTAGCTTCAAGAGTTCTGAGTTATATATGTAGATGACATCACCTTATAGTAAAGGATTCGGAGTACTGTGTGCAAAGGGGACTTTTTAGGGTGATGGAGATATTTTCTATCTTAATGGTGGTGGTTACGTGGCTGCATATGTTTGTCAAAATTTATCGAACTGTACATCTCAATAAATATGACTTCAAAAAAAAAGAATCCTGTGGAATATGGGAAGAAAATAATGACAACAGAAGCTAAGCAATATGTAGAGAGGAGTGTCCTTCTTTATTTTGGCTTATTCTTAGTCAAAAGGCTGAGACAGTTTTATTTTTGAAAACTTACCTTAAATCTAGTAACAGCTTGTTTTCCACATTTTCTTCCACAGTATCATTCTTTATTTTGGAATTAAAATTGCTTTCTACCAAAAATTCAAAATTTTCCTCAAAAAACAAAGTTTTATTTATATCCAAGAGTGTTTTCAGCCGTCTTGAATGTGGTTTAAATCTTAACTCACAGAACTCATTTATCTGATATTTTATAATGTCCCTAGTTGAAGAAGGGCTTCTGTAGTGGCTCAGCGGTAAAGAATCTGTCCACCAATGCAGGAGATTCGGAGAACCAGGTTCGTTCCCTAGGTTGGGCAGATCTCCTGGAAAAAGAAATGGCAACCCACTCCAGTATTCTTGGTTCGAAAATCTCACACACTGAGGAGCCTGGCATGCTACAGTCCACGGGGTCGCAGAGTCGGACATGACCAAGTGACTAAACAACAACAACTCATTGAATAAAGGGTTCTGACCACAAGTAAAACAGAATGGGGTGAGGAGGGGAGGCAGAATGCTCCTTTTAAAGCAGTGGCCTTGCTTCAGAATTTCCTGGCTTCTGGGTGTTCACAAACATGAAAGTTGTGTTTAAAAACATGGTCACAGAAGGCTCCTTCCCCTCCCACAAGGTATATAGACAGGTGAGTGAATGAAAAGATTTCCTGGCACTTAATCCCGTTCAGGAGGGAATAATTTAAGACATGGATGAATGGGTCAGCTCATGTTTCTTACACTGAATGCCTCAGAAGGCATGGAGATGGGCAGATACCCGGGCAGGTGTGGCAGGGGTGGCTCTGGTTTCCCAGAGATTAGATGACAATCTTTTCTGAGGCTCCCAGCAGCTCAGTCATCTAGAGGCCACTGTTTTCACCAGGGACCCCGCAAAGTCTAGACATGCCATGGACCTTTTCAGTTCCCTCTCTGCTAAGGATAGGAGACACCTTCCACATGGTGGCAACTATGCCATGGAGTTTGTACAGACCTATCAGGTGGCAGGATATGTTCTTGTTGTTTACTTCAGGAAACAAGTTCATGTTTCAGGCTCTCTGAAGGCCCGCTGTATAGGGGAAACCTGCTTTCTTTAAGAACTAGCTGTGCAGCCTTGAGGGGGTGGTTTTCCCCCACACTAACAGCACAGTGTGCCTCCCTGGGTTCTGGAGAGAATTAATTCAGGATTGTACATGTAAGGATGGTCATAGCGACTGGCACAACTGTTACTCACATGACTTCTTTCTCTCTGCACAGATACAAAATTGACATTTCCCTTTATGCTTTGTTTGCTAGGAAGCAAGGAACTAAGCTTTCCTTTATTTAAAAATTAACTTCCTGTAGCCTGCGTTTTCTGGTATAGTTTCTCAATTTCAGTTTCCAATTCTCCCCTAGATTTTGGTCTGACCCAAAGTCCTCTTTTATTTTCATGTCTTGATGAACATCTAGCCCGAGAACTTGAATTTCTGGATCCCCCCCACCCCCTTCCAGTTTGACTGCTTTGGGGGAGTGAATGGGCTTAACAAGCAGACAAGCAAGGACCTCAGCAGAACAATGGGGAGAATTGTCAGGGGCTGGATCTTAAGTTGGCCCAGATGGAGGAAACCAGCTCTGAGTAATCTGTATAGGGTGGACAGCCTTCATCCTTGCTGATGTCAGTATTCAGGGATTTCCGAATGATGAATTGGGGACTGTGGTAGTCAGAGTGTATGCAGGCAGCATTCCAGACCACCTGGGGGTCCAGATGAGGGTGTCTAGGCTTTGAGGGCTCTGCAAAGGTGGGGAGGATTATGGCATTTTTTACAGTTTTTATTGGAGAATAGTTGTTTTACAAGATTGTATTAGTTTTGACTGTACAGTAATGTGAATCAGGTATGCATATACATATATCCACTCTTTCTTGGATTCTTTTGCCACATATAGGTCATTACAGAGTATCGGGTAGAGCTCCCTGCGCTATACAGTAGGTCCTTATTAGCTATCTATTGTATATATAGCAGTGTGTATATGTTAGTCTCAATCTCCCAATTTATCCCTCCCTTCCCCCATTTTCCCCCTGGTGGGAGGATTATGGTTCTCTGGGAATTGAAGCTTGTACAGTTTGGAGGGCCCCATTTAAGAAAATAATACAAAAAGAATCCACTTTTGCAGATGCCATAAAGCACAGGACACTGAACAGTTCGCTAGGGCTTTGCTCAGGGCCTTGGCAGGGGCCTCTGCAAAGTGGGGGACATGAAGCCATACCACCCAAGTCTCCCCATGTCCTATAGAGGTGTTGCGGCGAGGACTGCAGACACAGTCATGAGCGAAGGTACTGAGGCAGGAGCCCAACCCAAGTTAGACTGAGCTCATGAACGAGAGTGAAGAGAAAGGAGGTGGTTTGAGGCTCACATGGGGTTCTGGAGCTCAGTCCTGGTGTTCCAGATGCCAGGCTCAGGGCTGGCAGCTCCAGACCCCCTCTCCACACGAGAAGGGCTGCATCTGTGGTCAGATGACAACATGCTCAGACGAAGTGCAGACGTTAGGAAGACGCACTGCTCTCTGCGTCTTGTGGCCACCTCAGGCAGAAGGTAAGGTCTGATAAGGACTTGCAAATATTAACTTGTTTGTTCACTTATTCATTCAGCAGTTACTTTGCATCTTGGTGGGGGGGGAAGACTAAGGGCCTGTTTCTGTGCTCAGGATGCTCACTGTCTAAAAGCAGTGGCTGACACCTAGCGTGAAGTAACCAGGATCCCAAAGGAAGTCACTGTGGACCCCAAGAGTCTCTGAGTAGTGAGGAAAACTGTTCTAGTTTTAGCATCAAAAGTCCTGTGTTTCAAGAAACCCCTCAGACCAGGCAAATAGGGACAGTTGGTCACCCTAGGAGGGAGGGACAGTGACCAGTCTCCTTGGAGGGAGGAGGGCACCGGGTGGTGGTGGTGGGGTAGCGGGGGCAGCGTCCCTGGGCTCAGCCCTGAAGCCCCATTCATTTCCCTTCAGGGAGTGTCAGGGAATGGTAGCCTCATAGACTTTCTGGTCCAGCCCTGAGGACTGAATCCACGTTTCTCACGAGTACGGGAGGCTTCTGCAAGTTTTAACTCTGGGCCTGCCGCCAGACGAGAAAGTGTAAGGAGAGACAGTGGCTGGGAATGAGCCTGGAAGAAAGCCTTAGTGGCCACCTCTGGGGCCAAGCTCAGAACGGAGGGGACGCAGCAACCGAGTCAGATGCAGACCACCACGTGACGGAGCTCAGAGCAACTCTCTGAATCAAGAACAATGAACCGAGGGGCTTCCCTGGCAGTCTGGTGGCTAAGATTTCAAGCTCCCAATGCAGCGGCATGGGTTCCATCCCTGGTCAGGGAACTAAGATTCCATATGCCACTCCGCACAGTCAGTAAAGAACAATAAACCAATCCACTGCTGCTGCTGCTGCTGCTAAGTCGCTTCAGTTGTGTCCGACTCTGTGCGACCCCATAGACAGCAGCCCACCAGGCTCCGCCATCCCTGGGATTCTCCAGGCAAGAATACTGGAGTGGGTTGCCATTTCCTTCTCCAGTGCATGAACGGGAAAAGTGAAAGTGAAGTCTCTCAGTCATGTCTGACCCCATGGGCTGTAGCCTACCAGGCTCCTCCATCCATGGGATTTTCCAGGCAAGAGTACTGGAGTGGGGTGCCATTGCCTTCTCCGAACCAATCCACTAGCAAAGGGACTTTCAGAGTTTTTGAGCCCTGTAGCCACTTACTCCTTTTCCTGAGGACAGAGCAGGGTTAGAACAGACAGCAGAGAACAAGGAACTTGGAAGGAATACAGCATCCCTTTGTCCCCCTAGGCCTCTCCTACGCAATGGTCTGTCCAGATTAGGGAACTGGCTCTGGATTTTTAATCTGCGATCTTCATGCTTAGTTTATCCCACACCTGCCTGAAACCACATGCCAAGTATTGTGTATATAAGCAGTTCTTGAGAAGACAGCATTCACCAGGGTCTTGAAGTTGTTCAAGGGACTTCCCTGGTGGTCCAGTGGCTAAGATTTCAAGCTCCCAATGCAGGGGGCCCGGGTTCAGTTCCTGGTTGGGGAAGTAGATTCCTCATGAAGCAACTAAAGATCCTCTTGCTGCAACTAAGATCCGGTGCAGCCAAATAAATAAGTATAAAAATTTTTTTAAAGTTGTTCAAGATCAGAAGCAGATTAAGAAACAAGACTAAGTGGTTTCTAAGCCCCCTATTTTTTTTGTGTGTGTGTGTTCAACGAATTTATTTTTTTGCCCACAAGTTGATTTTGTTCAAATCCCAAAGATAAAACGTTGCTTCAAAGAATTCCTGGCCCCAGGAAGGTGGACTCTCCAGTCTGCAGGGGGCTGGGAGAGGATTCCCTTCAACACATTTTAGGGTTCTTGTTCATTTTTACGTGTGGTCAACCTAGGACCTCTTAGGCCATGGTCTTTCAGTGTTCTTCGGCCAGGCGTAAAGGGCCATTCCAGCGACCAGTTCTAGCACAGCGGGCCACATCGCAGACCCTATGGCTTTTAAACTCATAGACAGAGGAGCCCTTGGGACCGCTAGTTCCTTTCTCCTCCCTCCTGTGCATCACACCCCACCATCACGGCTTCTTAGAAGAGCAGTAGCTTCCCGGAAACCATGTTTCTGAGATCACACATGCGTACCCCTATTTTCATAGTCTGTGATTCTTTGATAATACTCAAGATATTTGATGTGAATGTATAAAAATGATCACACAGTAAAGTGTAGGTGTCCAAGAAGCCCAAGAATTATCACTTTGAGAAATATACTAAATATTCACATCAGGGAATACAAAACAGCTTTCTCTTGTGAAAGGGTATCTGTGATGGTTAACTTTATGTGTCAACTAGACCAGGCTAGTAGGCACACTGTGTGGGTGACCAATTTTTGGACAAGCATCAACCTAGATGTCAGATATTTTTTAGATGTGATTAAAATTTAAATCAATGAATTCTGGGGCTTCCCTGGTGGCTGGGTGATAAAGAATCTACCTGCCAATGCACAAGATACAGCTTCCCCTCCTGGTCTGGGAAGACCCCACATGCTGTGGAGGAACTAAGCCCGTGTAGCACAACTATTGAGCCTGAGCTCTAGAGCCCAGGAACCTCGACTACTGAAGCCTGCGTCCCCAAGGGCCCCTGAAGTGAGTGAAAGATCACTCAGTCATGTCCCCTCTGCCACTCCACAGATGATAGCCTGCCAGGCTCCTCTGTCCATGGAAATCTCCAGGCTAAAAAACTGGAGTGGGTAGCCATCCCCTTCTCCAGGGGATCTTCCCAAGCCTGGGATCGAATCCAGGTCTCCCACATTGCAGACAGATTCTTCACTGTCTGAGCCACAGGGGAAGCCCTGTGATCCACAACAAAAGAAGCCACCACAATGAGAAGTCCACGCACTGCAACTAGAGTACACCCTGCTTGCTGCTACTAGAGAAAAGACTGCACGGCAATGAAGACCCAGCACAGCCAAAAATAAATATAAATTTAAAAAAGATAGATCAATAAACTTTGAGTAAAGCAAATGACCCTTCATGATGTTGGTTGGTTTCATCCAATTAGTTGAAGGCCTTAAGGGCAAAGATTGAGCATTCCCAAAGAAGAATTGTCTTTAAAACTGCAAGGTAGGAAAACTGCCTGAGTTTCCAGCCTACTGTCAGCAGACTTTAGACTCAAATTGTAATATCAACTCTAATCTGAAGTTCTAGACTTTCAGCCTGCCCTAAAGAGTTCCAGGACTTGCCAGTCCTCAGAAGCATGTGAGCCAATTCCTTAAAGTATGTCTCAATCTCTTTCTCAATCTCTATCCTATTAGTCCTCTTTCTAATAGAACTCCGGCCAGACTCCATGACGCATTAGTCATTTATTTCAAATTACAACATGGGTATTAACATAGTAGATGACTCACCAAATGGCCACCACTGGTGAAAGCAGCCCTGGGACCATTTGGAACAAACTAGTACTATTAGGCAGGAACAGGGTTCCTGCAACAGGAAACTGCAATCCACTCAAGTATTCTTGCCTGGAAAATCCCATGAACAGAGGAGCCCAGTGGGCTACAGCCCATGGGTCGCAACGGGTCGGACACGACTGAGTGATTAAGCTTTCTCCTCTCTAGACAAGAACAGGGTAAAAAGACAAAACCCAAACCATACTCTTCCAGGTGTTTGTTCCAAGTTTCAAGTAATATGGCCAAAGATCCCAATTTGGCCAAAAGGGCTGAAAGCAAGTGGGTTAACATGACAAGTTGGTCAAAAGAACTGTTTGGTTCAAAACGAGTATTTTTTTGCTTTTTAATTAATATACCACTCTACACTGTTAAAACTTTTTCACCAAGAGCACATATCCATATTACTTTCATAATTTTACAAAAAGATATTGAATATGTTCAGGCACTAGGTTTTTTGTAGTGTTGGTGGGAAAGTAGCTGAAGAAGACATGAACACGTTTGGGAGCTGGACCGCCACATAGGAATCCCCCTGGGTTCCAGGCTGGTGACCAGAGCTGCAGGAAACTCGAAATTTCCACAGGCCTCCTTCCTGCCCCATGCGTGGAAGAGCCCACGCCCTTAAACCCCGAGTGAAAGGTAAAGTGCCCCCCGAGGGACTTTCAGACTTCTGAAAAAGCAGCCATTGGGGGTGGAGGTTGATGATAAAAACAGCCACCCAGCACTTGGTCCCTTTTGCCCCACCAGAGGGCTGGGTAAGTTCTAGAGTGTTACTTCATTTAGCAAACCTCACCAGGTTTTCTGGGGAGATAAGTCCTGGGGAGAAACTTTCAGTTTATGAATAAATATCTTCGGCCGAATTTTTAATTTCTTTTCAAGTTACTATATTTCTTAATAGATTCATAATATGTAACCAGTTACAAGAAATGCGGACACTGTCGCAGGCGCTTAGAGTTAGGAGGGAAATAATTAAAATTACGGGCCAAGGTAACTTTGAGAGGCTGGTGTTTGGAAAACGGGGCGGAACCAAGTGGCCCAGGCTCCAAGGACCCACCACCACCTCCCCGCTCTCCTTCACACTACCCACGCGGCCGCCAGGCCCGCGGGCTCTCCTGCAAAGAGTCATTGCGCAGCCGTGACGTCACGGCGTCGGGCGGGGCCCGCGGCAGGGGCGGGGCCGCTTGCCGGATCTCGCGGAGAGGCGGGCCGGGGGCGGCGGCCCGGCGGGGCGCGCTGGGCCCCTGAGGTGCGGTAATTTAAAGCGCGCCCGCTCGGCTGGCGGCTACGGCAGAGAGGTGTGCGGGTCGGGATGTCAGAACAGCCTACGGTCCCGGAGCAGGGCGCGCCGGACTCGCGGCGCGCAGGCTTCGTGCTGGGGATGGACGTAGGCAGCTCAATGATTCGCTGCCACGTCTATGACCGCGCGGCGCGGATCTGCGGCTCCAGCGCGCAGAAGGTGACCGGGGAGCGGGCGTCGGGGCAGCGGGTCTAGGTCGCGCAGGGCACCCGGGATCTGGTCGCGGGGGGGCGTGAGGGCCGGACTGCCTCATCTGGCCTGGACGCGGCCACCTGCGGCACCGCGGGCCCTCGGTCCTGAGCGGCGTGCCTGGACCGGCCAGATCTCCTCATTCTCTCCCCGGGCCAGTCTGAAACCTGCGCGCTCTTTCGGTCCTGGCTGAAGACTTTAGGGGCTCGGATTGTGACTTCGGATCACTCACTCGCTTCCGCTCACCTGAGGATTCGGCTCTCTGGCCTTACCTGGGTGGGACTGCGGTGAGTGGCAGGGCAGGGCAGGGCTGGCTACGCATATCCAGCCAGAGAGGGTGCTTTTTGATTTGCTTGGTTTTTCCTGCACTTCCTTGATAGACCTTCAACCCTGTCTTTATTTACATTTGAGATTTTCAAGACTTAATGGAATTTAACTTTATGTTTGTCATTCAGTAGTCTTCATCATGAACTGCTTCTGAAAGTGCAGAGCAACTGATTTCCAGGAATATAAGTATTGCACAAGTTTTGAAGGCTATGTTGTCATTACCTTTCTCCTTTCCATCTTTGACAGTTCATGAAAATATCTTTTTCTGGCTTGAGAAACCTATCAAGTCATTAGTTGTTACTAGTAAGGCAACTAACAGATTGGTATTCCTCTGATCTTGTTTCCATGAAGTGTTGATTTCTTAGAGTTGTCAGCAAACAAAAAATAATGTGAATTCCATATGATGTTTTTATTCTTCTTTCCAATACCAACATCTTTAAAAGAAAAAAAAAATGTTTATTTGGCTGTGCCAAGTCTTAGTTGCAGTATGCAGTATCTAGTTCCCCAACCAGGCCCCTAGCATTGGGAGCGTGGACTCTTCACCACCAGGGAAGACCCTCAACATTGTCAGGGGGTACTGAAGCTGTTAGTTACCTAATCCATTCCCAGCAGCAATGGACTCCCTCATTTGCTTGGCTCCTACCCCTCTTCCTAGCCCCTTGGAAGTGTTTTTCAGCTGCAGGGGTTGCCCAGGAGCAGGTCCAGCCAAAAGAATGCTTTGAGCATTTTTTTTGTTTTTTCGTTTGAGGACTTCCTCATTCTGGTTTTAGGACCAGAAAAGAGACCTGTTCACCTGTGCATGAACACTGCCCACCTCTCCACCACATACCCCACCCCTAACCCCACCTGAAAGAACAGATGAAAGGCAGAGTTTGTCCTTCAGCGACTATATACTCCTTATTTCCTTATGAGTCTTTATCAGAACACAGTGATACTTTTCACAGTCTCCCTTGTAATTCTAGACACAAAGTACTTTTGTTTTAAGCAGTGATTTTTTTTTAAAGGAATTGAAGTGTTTAGAATCAAAGGGATACAGAAACTGTAAGAAGATAACAAATTTCACAGTTGCTATGTAATTTGGGAGAAATCATTATTTCTTTTTTTTGAGAAATGAGGTAAGAATCTCAAAAATGAATCAAGATTGCTGTTAAGTAGCAGGAGACTAGAATGGTTTGCCCAGACTCAAAGCTGGTGAAGGTGTCTGGAAAGGTATGTAAGTAAATAAAAATGCAAAAAATCCTTGTCCTTTGAGGCTGAAGCATTGTATCTTAAATTAAGGAGTTGAAAGCAACGCCTCTCAAACTGATAGCAGTTTACATCAGTGCTGCTGAAAGCATGGTTTGCAGGCTGCGGGGGGTGAAAGAGAGAAACTAAGATTTAGAAATTTGTGTAGCAGTTTGGCAAAGTCATTTTATATTTGTTGACCGTAGTAATAAAACATTTGAGATTTTACTTTGTATGTCATGTTTTTCTTAGAAAATTGTTTTAATTATGTCTTAAAAATTGTTGGTCTACAATGAATTAGAAATCAGAAAAAAAACCAACAGCAACTGGTCCTTTGCTTCAGATATCTTGATTTCTTTGGGAAAAATGATCTTGGCCTACATTGCTTCTTCAGTTCAGTTCAGTGGCTCAGTTGTATCCAACTCTTTGCACACAATGGACCTCTGCATGCCAGGCTTCCCCGTCCATCACACACTCCCAGAGCTTGCTCAAATTCATGTCCATTGAGTCAGTGATACCATCCAACCATCTCATCCTCTGCCATCCCCTTCTCCTGCCTTCAATCTTTCCTAGCATCAGGGTCTTTTCCAGTGAGTCAGTTCTTCACATCAGGTGGCCAGAAGTTTTGGAGTTGGAGTTTCAGCTTCAGCATCAGTCCTTCCAATGAATATTCAGGACTGATTTCCCTTAGGATTGACTGGTTGGATCTCCTTGCAGTCCAAGAGACTCTCAAGAGTCTTCTCCAACACCACAGTTCAAAAGCATCAATTCTTCGGCTCTCAGCTTTCTTTATGGTCCAACTGTCACATCCATACATGACTACTGGAAAAACCATAACTTTGACTAGATGGACCTTTGTTGGAAAAGTATTCTCTGCTTTTGAATATGCTGTCTAGGTTGATCATAGCTTTTCTTCTGAGGAGCAAGTGTCTTTTAATTTCATGGCTGCAGTCATCATCTGCAGTGATTTTGAAGCCCAAGAAAATAAAGTCTGTCACTGTTTCCATTGTTTCCCCATCTATTTGCCGTGAAGTGATGGGACCAGATGCCATGATCTTAGTTTTTTGAATGTTGAGTTTTAAGCCAGCTTTTTCACTCTCCTCTCTCAATTTCATCAATAGGCTCTTTAGTTCCTCTTCACTTTCTGCCGTAAGGGTGGTGTCACCTGTGTGTCTGAGGTTATTGATATTTCTCTCGGCAATCTTGATTCCAGTTTAAGCTTCATCAAGCCCAGCATTTTGCATGATGTACTCTGCATATAAGTTAAATAAGAAGGATGACAATATACAGCCTTGATGTACTCCTTCCCCAGTTTGGAACCAGTCTGTTGTTCCATGCCTGGTTCTAACTGTTGCTTCTTGACCTGCATACAGATTTCTCAGGAGGCAGGTCAGGTGGTCTGGTATTCCCATCTCTTTCAGAATTTTCCACAGTGTGTTGTGATCCACACAGTCAAAGGCTTTGGCGTAGTCAGTAAAGCACAAGTAGGTGTTTTTGTGGAATTCTCTCACTTTTTCTATGATCCAACAGATGTTGGCAATTTGATCTCTGGTTCCTCGGTCTTTTCTAAATCCAACTTCTTAGCACCTAGTTTATTATTTCTTGGGTACAGAATAGATAATTGAATTACATTTAGTCATTTTAGGAAAATATTAGGAAATCAGTTTCCTTCATGGGACTCTATGGATTAGACACAGAACTTGTATTTGTTTTCTCAAATGAAAATCACACCTCTGCTAAATTATGTTGGAAAGAATATATAATAGAAAACCACACTTAGCATAGGATTTGATTGGTACTGCCAAATAAATAGCTTGAGAAAGAAAAACAGAAGAGATCACTCTTTAGAGATATGAACAAAATAGGCTTTAGTCTTTTCATTAAAATGGAAATTCCAAACAGGAACTTTTACATGAGAAGGCTAGTACTAAGGCCTCTCAGAAGACTTTAATTTTATCTCTTACGGTATTCATTTTTTAATAGCAGAGACCCACATTTGTAGCCTTTTTCTATAAGTTGTATTTTTTCTTTCTTTTTTAATATTTATTTTTATTTATTCATTTGACTGTACTGTTCTTAGTTGCAGCACAGAGGATCCTCAATCTTCCTTGCAACATGTGGGATTTTTTTTTTTTTAAGTTGCAGCATGTGAACTCTTACTTGCAGCATGTGGGATCTAGTTCCCTGACCTAAGATCGAACCTGGGCCCCCTGCATTGGGAACACAGTCTTAGCTACTGGATCACTAGGGAAGTCCCAACAAGTTAAAAAAATCTTTTTATGAAATCTTAAATATTGGTGTTATATACGAGAGTAGTGTTCCGAGTTTTGGAAGTCCTACATGTGAATGTTTGATATTTTTAGTTTTTCAAAGCAAAGAAAGTTCATCATGTTCCCCATTGGAACATCATGCCATTGTGAGAAACTGTAAAAGATAATAACATTTTGGTTGGAAGAACAGGGCAGAAAGACCACTTCGAAGAAAACTGGACTTTCCAATAGTGTGTTCCCTCTGTACATTCTTGAAAAGAACTGGTTGTTGTCTTTTGTTTTTAATCAACAGAACATGTTTTCTTCTTAGCTTTGAATATATTCTTGATCTTGTATTTCAGTTTGATCTTCTAAACTGTTGTGACATGTTTCGTGATGGTGAGCTGTCTGGGTTGGTGCAGTGGGGGGAAGTGACCCTGGAGTGCCACTGCCAAGTCTAATTTGTTGACTTGACATGATGATGGCCATATTGAGTTTTTTGGGATGGAGAAGTATTTATTGCAGTTGAGTCATTACATACAGTCTGTGGTCATGAAAGTTTTGCATGGAAAGAAGAGAAATGTTATTTGATAGAAGGGGAATTGTTGTTCAGTCACTAAGTCATGTCTGACTCTTTGCGACTTCATGGACTGCAGTGTGCCAATCTTCCCTGTCCTTTACTATCTCCCGGAGCTTGCTCAAATTCATGTCCATTAAGTCAGTGATGCTATCCAACCATCTCATCCTCTGTCATCCCCTTCTCCTTCTGTCTTCAGTCTTTCCCAACATCAGGGTCTTTTCCAGTGAGTCGGCTCTTTGCATCAGATGGCCAAAGTATTGGAGCACCAGCTTCAGCATCAGTCCTTCTAATGAATATTCAGGGTTGATTTCCTTTAGGATTGACTTACCACCGGGGAAGTCCCTAAAGAAGGGGAATAGATTTTGTTAAATCTGTTTATTTCCAGTAGGCTCACTGGGGAATAATATTGATTGATAATATAGATTCTTTTTTCGTATCATCTTTGTGTCACTCTCATGCTCCCCACATTGTCAGTGTTTTCTCACAGTTCCTTTTTTCTGTTTATTTTGGCCTTTTCTTATGTGTTAGAGGTTTTCCTTAAATGATGATCTTTGGTTGGTTATCCATTCATATTTTCAGTACTGTGTCTTATTTTCTCAGCTATATCTAGTATTTGCAAGTAATGTCTCTGGTTCAGCTCCTCCAGAGGGTAAATCTCGTACCTTCTGCTGTGTTAGGGAGGGGAGGTGGATCTGACTGGATAAGGAGATTCAGGGTCCTTATAAAGATTGAATCACTCCTCTGTTCAGCAGCATCTGGCATCCCAGTCTTCTGAGGTATCTCTAATTTTCAGAGTTCTACCTGAGATTCTTCCAGGGGTTAAACAGAGGTGTATAATCTGAGCGGCTAGTGAGGTATTCAGTTGTCTCCTCTGTGCTTAGCCCTGTACCACCTACCCACTCACTGATAGTGTTAAAGACATTTGTTAAAACCTGATCTGAGCTTCCTTGCTCTCTTCTTGTCTTTCTGCGTAAATCTTTTTCGTGTTTTTAGTTTAATGGGAGTCTTGAGAGGAATTGGAAATAAAACACTTATGTTCAAGCCATTGTTTTAACCTGAAGCCAAAGATTCTTTTTTATCTTATTTTTTAAATTAGCATAGTAAGATGAGACTCCTTTGGTGAATAACTTTTGTGAGTTTTAGCACATGTGTGGAAGTAACCAAAAAACCCTTGTGCAAGCCGTTTATAGTCACTTTCCTCCCACATCTAATCTCTGAAAACCACTGATCTGTTTTGCATGACTATGGTTTTTGTTTTTGTTTTTCTGTCCTTATAAGGACATATAAGATATAAGAAAATATCTTATAAGTGGAAAAATACAGTAAGTAACCTATGAAGACTGACTTTTTTTCAACATAATGCCTTTGAGATTCATATATATTGTGTGTATCAGTAATTCATTCCTTTTTATTTCTGAATAGTAATCCATTATATGAATATACCACATTCATTCACTGGTTGAAGTATATTTGCATTGTTTTCAGTTTCTGGTGATCTTGAATAGAACAGCTGTAAACATTTGTGTACAGATTTTAAAGTGAATGTAAGTTTTCATTTCTCTGGGATAAATACGTAGGAGTGGTATTGTTGCATCACATGGTAAGTGAATATTTAACTTAACAAGAAATTGCCAAAGTTTTCCAGAGTGACTCTTATAATTTTGTATTCCCACCAGCAACGTTTGTGAATTTTGTTTTTCATCAACACTTGATATTGTTAGTATTTTTTTTTAAACTTTAGATGTAGTGTTATTTCACTGTGGTTTTGATTTGCATTTACCTAATGATGTTGAATATTTCCATGTGCATATTTTCTGTCCACATATCCTCTTTGATAAAGTGCTAGTTCAAGTTTTCTGGCCATTTTTTAATTGAATTGTTTTCTTACTGTTGTTTTGAGATTTTTTTAAAATATATTCTAGATATAAATCCTGTGTTGAATACACGATTTTCAGATATTTTCAACTAGTCTGTACTTGGCTGTTTCATTTTCTTAACAATATCTTTTGCAGAGCACACATTTTTAATTCTGATGAAGCTCACTTTATCAGTTTTTCTTGTTTTATTAATCATACTTTTGGTGTCATGTCTAAGAACTCTTCACCTAATCCCAAGTCATAAAGATTTTTTGCTGTGATTTCCTATAAGCATTTTGCAGTTTTACATTTATATCTGGGATCCATTTTGAGTTAGTTTTTTGTGTAAGAAGTGAGGTTTTTAAGATTGAGGTTAATTTTTTTGCATATGGATGTCTAATTATTCCAACTCTGTTGAAAAGCTATTTTTCTCCATTGAATTGCCTTGTATATTTGTCAGAAATCAACTAGCCATATTTGTGTGTGTCTACTTCTGGATTCTCTTGTGCTCTGTGATCTATTTGTGTGTTTTTATGATTACACTATTTTGATTACTGTGGCTTTAGAGTAAGTCTTCAAATTGTGTAGTGTGATTCCTCCAATTTTATTCTTTATCAGTATTGTTTTGGCTATTTTAGTTCTTTCACCTTTCTATGTAAATTTTAGAATGATCATATCTATATCTATTAAAAATCCTAGGATTTTGATATGGAATTGTAGGTGAAAGTTTTTTGCACTCTAAAAATGTCGAGCCACTTCCTCCTGGCCTTGGTTCTGATGAGAAGTTCACAGTCATTTGAGTTATTTTTCTGTGTATTTATTCTGTCTGGTTGCTTTCAGTTTTGTTTTGTTTTGCTTTCAGTTTTTAGCATTTGAATTATGTTGGACCTGGCTGTGACTGCT
Organism: Giraffa tippelskirchi; assembly: GCF_054371585.1. Classification (NCBI taxonomy): domain Eukaryota; kingdom Metazoa; phylum Chordata; class Mammalia; order Artiodactyla; family Giraffidae; genus Giraffa; species Giraffa tippelskirchi. The sequence goes on from NC_137276.1 coordinate 92,047,650, forward strand.
TTGGACTTATCCTGCTGGGGATTTTCTAAGCTTCCTGAATATATAGATTTTAAATCTTTTACTGAGCTTGGGAATTCTTAGCACCATTACTTCCCTTAAGTAATTTGTTTAGGCACTGAAGTCTTTCTTTTCTTCTTTGGGGCCTCTGCTGACATGAGTATTAGACCATTTTCTCTGTCCCACAGATCCCTGAGGTTTTCTTCTTCTTTTTTTTTTCTGCTGTTCAGATTAGAGAATTTCTATTGATCTGTCTTTAAGCTTATTGACTTTCTTCTGTTATCTCCATTCTACCATGGAGCTGATCCAGTATGTGTTTTAATCATTTTCTTTTTCTAATTAATTTTTTCCAGCTTTATTAAGGTACAGTTGACAAAAGTTGTATGTATTTAAGGTGTGCAAATTGATCTTTTGGCATACATCTACATTGTTAATGAAATAACATAATTAATGTTGATTAAACCACTTTTCATCTCACAAGGTTATTATTTGTATTTGTGTGTGTGTGTGTTGAGAACACTTAACTAATCTCTTAGCAGATTTTGAGTGTATAATACATTATTATTAACTCTAGTTACCATACTGTACATTAAGTCCCTAGACCTTATTCATCTTATAACTGAAAGTTTGTATCCTTTGACCAGCATCTCTCCATTTTCCCCACTTAATTATTGTATTTTTAATTTTGAAATGGTGAGATTTTTGTTCTTCCTTATGTCTTTTATTTCTTTGCTAAAACTTTCTATGTTCCTATTTGTTTCAAAAGAATTCACCCTTCTTGGTGCGTTTTTATAATAGTTGCTTTAAAATCTTTGTCAAAATTATCTGTTATGGTGATACTTGTATCTATTATCTTTTGCTATACGAGCTGAAATTTTTCTGATTTTTAATGTACCTGGTAATTTTGGATTGTAGCCTGGACATTTTGAATATCATGTTATAAACCTCTGAGTCTTGTATAAGGCCTATGACAAATGTTGATATTTTTCTTTAAAAGGCAGTTAATGCAGTTGTGTTCGGGCTACACAGTCTGACCAGCCTTTCTTGGACTTTGATTTCAATGTTCATTCTGTTTTTAAGATCTTGGAAGTACTATTTAGATCTGTCCTGTGTAGTATGTGCCACCTAGAGGTCAGTATGGGACCTGGGAGTGCATGCGTGCTCAGTCGTGTCTAACTTTGTGATCCCATGGATTGTAGCCCGCCAGGCTCCTCTGTCCATGGGATTCTCCAAGCAAGAATACTGGAGTGGATTGCCATCTTCCCCATCCAGGAATCAAACCCGTATCTCTTGTGTCTCCTGCATTGGCAGGCGGATTCTTTTCCAGCTGCACTATCTAGGAAGCCCCAGGACTTGGGCAATGATATGTTTTTGGGGTTTTTTTTTAAGTTTTGCTTTTAGCATCTTTGCTATGCTGTCTAGGAGGGCTTCCCTGGTGGCTCAGTGGTAAAGAATATGACTTCCAATGCAGGAGACGCAGGTTTGAACTCTCGGTCGGGAAGATCCTGGAGAAAGAAATGACAACTCACTCCAGTGTTCCTGCCTGGGAAATCCCATGGACAGAGGAGCCTGGCCGGCTACAGTCCACATGTGCTAAGTTGCTGCAGTTGTCTATCACTGTTGCAACCCTGTGGACTGTAGCCGGCCAGGCTCCCCTGTCCATGGGATTTCCCAGGCAGGAACACTAGGGTGGGTTGCCATTTCCTCCTCTGGGGATCTTCCCGACCCAGGGATTGAACCTGCATCTCTTAAGTCTCCTGGATTGACAGGCAGGTCCTTTACCCCTAGTGCCACCTGGGAAGCCCTGGGCTATAAGCCCATGGGGTTGCAAAAGAATTGGACACTTAGTGACTAAACAATAAAATGCTGTCTAGGAGTGTATTCATACATGTGCAGCTTCCAGGAGAGCCTGGGAGTTCATCACGTCTTTCTGGAGTAGCTTTCCCAAGCTCTTCCCTCTCTGAGATCTTCCTGGGACTTTTTGGTTCCCTGAGCCTCCTCATTTGGGTCCTCTTACCTGAAGCTGGAGCTTTCACTATCCCATTCTGCAGGGCACTTCCTATGCCCACATCCAAGGCTAGGCAACAGGAGGACACAAAGAGGAAACAGCCATAGGGGGTTCACCTTACCCTGGTGGGTCTCCAGCACCTGTTCTGGGAGAGAAAGTTTTACCTCCCTCAGTATTTGGGGTGCTTGTGAATACTACTGTAGCTGCCCTGTGAGATAGCCAGCATATAAAAGGATGGAGACCATGGATAAAAAAGAAAAGCGAGAGATTTGTTCTGTTCCTCTCTGAGTGTTAACAAATGTTCTCCTGGCTTTTCCAGTGCACCTTGGTACCTGCTTCTGGGTTTTCAGGCTGCCTTGAGTCTAGGGCAGGTGAGGCCAGTCTAGGCCATTTTTCCCAGAAGAAAAATGGGAAACTCACTACCACTTCGGTGCTATTCTAATTCTTATCTTCTTTCCTTGTCTGCCTGCCACCATATACGTTTTGGAGGTTACAAATAGCTGTTCCGTGCATCCTGTCCAGGTGTTTTTTCTTTTAAGTTTGACATTTTGTTTTATTACAGAAATAATGCATTTTCATTGTAGAAAGCCTTGGAAATAAAGATAAAATCTTCTGTAAATTCATGAACTGAATAAAACTGCTATTTTGGTGTATAATCCTTTTTTATTTCATATTTTTTTCTATCTTAACAATAAAAATGAATTAGATAATAAATAAAATCTTGTTTTTTAATTATTTTAACTGGTACCCTTAAGGGCTGGATGGTTTTGACTTGTTCTAATTTGTTTTTACTAAATTTTCTCTTTTCCTTAATAGGTAGAAAGTCTTTATCCTCAGGCTGGCTGGGTTGAAATTGATCCTGATGTTCTCTGGCTTCAGTTTGTTGCTGTAATAAAAGAATCTGTCAAAGGTAATTGGATTTATAAAAGAAAGATGGTAACGTGTATTTTGTATATAATAAGAATTTTGTGGGTTTCCTAAATTATACATAAAATATTTTATTGGAGTCACAGTTTCCCAGTAGTTTGGGGAGGATGGACATTTGTGGTTTACAGTGAACCCACTTTGTCAAGGGAGGGTAGCAGCAACTCTTTCCTCTGCTTGAAGTCTTTTTGAGCTGCAGTATTAAAGGCTCACCTTACTATTTATTCCAGGTTGTAGCCAGTGCCTATTTGATTTCCTGTTTTGTAGAAAATACCAGAGGGTTGTAAACGAAGTTACAACACTCAATTCCTGCTCTCACCAGTTTACAACTGAGTTATCTTTATTGTAAAATAAGTTTTTGTTTTGTTTTTTTCCTGTGCGACCTCTTAGGGCAAGTGTTCTCCTGGCTGTAGCCAGGGTCTGGAATCTTAGCTCTTTAAAAACAGTCTCAGCACAGCCTTCTTTAGGAACATGGTGAAAGAGGACTTGTAATTTCAAAATGGTCTTTTACTTCATTTCTCTGACTGAATTGCTTCTCCTAACTTTTCTGGTTTTCAAAACCTATTTTTAAAAAATTGGCAGAATACCTGTGTGCTTTCTCCTAGATTCACATTAGCTACCCGAGGTGAGAGTTGGTTATGATGTAATAGCCTGTCATCCTCAAGTACTTAAGCATTATCTCCAAAGATAAGGAGTATTCTCATACGTAGACATGATGTAATCATCACACAGCAAATCTAACATTAACCCAGTGATATTTTCTAATACTTGATCCTCAGTATTCCCCTCTTATCTTAATCTTGAATATTTTTTTTTCAATCTAGAATCCAACAAAGATGAGGCATTGCCTTTAGTAGTCAGTCTAGTCTCCTTTAATATAGACCATGTTCCTCATGACACTGACAATTTTCAAAAGTACAGATCAGTTTAATAGACTATCCTGCATTTGGGGATTATCTAGTTATTTCCTTATGATCAGGCTAGGAAGGAGTACTATACAGGAGGTGGTGTGTCGTCCTTAAATTGAGCAAAGCTCAAATTGAGGCTGTCCCTAATTTGTTCAGTGGGACAAATTGCTTTTTTAAAGGAATGCCACAGAAACATGTGAGCTGCTGTATTTCAAGAAATTTGGACTTTGCAAAATCTGTTTTTATTTGCATCCTAGCATGAGTTTGTGTAGTAAATAAGATCTGTGCTTCAGTATTTATGCTACTTTCCGTGAGGGTTTCCTTTGTTGCCATCAACCAGCTTCTGTTATAGCTGATCGTTGCTTAAATGAAAATCCTATTTTTTAGTGTTATCAAGAAAAAAATACCATCTAATTTACTTTAAGTGGTGTTTGTTTTCTTTCTAATCTTTAAAGCAAAAAGTCCATTTTATTATTATTAGATTATAACTTCTTTTCCCTTTAAGTAAAAAAAAAAAAACTACAAAATCATGCTAGTAATGTTTTATTTATTAGCTCCAATTGTGTTTTTAAAATGCTGAACCCATTTGCTTTTCTCATAGATTATATTAAGTAATTCTTTTCCATATGATAATATTATAAAGAAAAACATCCTAGGCTTTTAAATGTGTTTTATCTATCTTTATTTTTAGCCGCAGGAATAGAAATGAATCAAATTGTTGGTCTTGGCATTTCAACACAGAGAGCAACTTTTATCACATGGGACAAGTAAGTGCATTGTGTGATAAGAACTCTATTGCTGGGTACATGCCATGGTGAACACATAGCTTTGAAACCTATTTGGGGAATTTTAATGTTTGTGAAGAAAGAACAGTGTTGCTTGATTAAGAGAAAAGAAATTGGGTCTACTTTCTGGCTTATTACATAAGTTCCCTGCATGTCAGCTTGGCTTAACTTACATAAAGTAATAGTAGTAAAAAGACTGTTGCTTTCATTAAAATTCAAATAAAGCATGGATTGAAGTTCTAAAAAATTAGCTTATACCTAAAAAGATTCAGGAGAACCTGACAAATTTTGGATACACAAGACTATGATATGATTTATATTTTAGTCTATTTCAAATTTAATTTTAAATACTTACAGCATATGAGGTATGTATGAATTAAACACAATTATAATAGTATAATGGATACCATACAGTGAATACCTGTGATATTTTCTTCAGGTTTAAGTATCCTTACAAACAAACCTGTTAATTGTTACATGTATTTTACAAAGAAAGAAACTGAAGCTCAGAGAAATAACTATGTTATTAACAGTCACTCATTAATAAATCAAGCCAAAATTCCAAATTATCTTTTTGGGTCCAGAGAATATACTGTTTCCACTACCCCTGTATTGCTTTCAACGTGTATTTCTTGTTTTTTAAGAAAAACAACAAAATCACTGTAAAATATTTCTTTGTTATAGAGCTCTAGACTCCAAAGGGCATCTTGAGCTTGGGGCAGTAGGGATGAAAAGTGGTGGATGTAAGGGGTAAGGGTAAGTCTAAGAAATATAATCAAGCTGAATTCACAAGAGCTTTACCTTTAATTCAGTGTTAGGAAAGAGAAAGAAGTTTAAATTTTTTAATATTTGATTGTATGGGATTAAGATGGTGAAGTAGGTAGACCTTGAGCTCACCTCCCCCAACAAGCATATCAAAACTACAACTACTTATTGAGTACTTTCTGAGAACAGTCTGAAGACTATCAGGAAGGCTCTTCTACAACCAAGGTTATTAAAGGAGGGACCATTTGGAGTCTGGGAGGAAGGAAGGAGAAGCAGTCTAATCAGGATCTACACTCCTTGTGGGTGACCCAGAAGAGGAGGGGGATACAGGCTTGTGCATTGTCCCTAAGAAGCAAGGGGTTTAGTCCCATATTGGGTACCCTAACCCTGAGGTCCAGACCAGGAATACAAGCCTGCTTGGTTTGAAAACCTGTAGGGCTTATCAGAGAGCTGTAGAAACTGAGGCTCCGGATTTGAAGAGCATGCCACAGGCTCACCTGCTCCCAGTCCCAGTGCTTAAGCAGCAGATTGAAAACACCTCATGGTCTGGGGTTGCCCTGCCAGGACTGCTCCAGCCTGCACTGGGTTGCTGCTCCAGCACTGCTCCCAACCAAGTACAAATAACCACTGTACCAGGGAGAAGTTGAGTTGGCTCAGATTTGAGGTTCCAGCCCCTTGGGCCTCAGCCATGCCTCTGGCCAAAGGAGAGACCACCATCACACTGGAGGGAAGAGGTGCTAGCTCAGATTATAGCTCTAACCCCTTTGCTTGCGGGCCTGCCCTAAGCCTGAGAGAGGCCCCAGCTCACATCTGGCTCCACTTCTAACCATTCCTATTCCAACTCTGTGCCCTGCTAAGGTGACAGCTTCCCATGCACCCCAAATGAAGACACAGTTACTGCTCACTTCAGGTCCCAGTCTCTCACCAAAAACTGGGTGCAAGCAGATTGCACAGGGATGCTCCCACACAAGGACATGCCTTTAAGCCTGAGATAGGTAATTGTTTCACATAACTTTATAGAAACAAAAAGTGAGAAGACAAATGAATACATTCCAAACGAAAGAATAACTTCCCCACACACAAAAATACCCCTAATGAAACAGAGATAGTAATTTACTTGATAAAGAGTTTAAAACAATAGTAATAAAAATGCTCACAAACTCAGGAAAAGAATAGAGGAACCCAGTGAGAACTTCAGCAAAGAACTAGCAAATATAAAAACCAATCAGGGCTGAAGAATACAATAATTGAAATGAAAATTTCACTAGAAAAAATTGCCAGCAGATTAAGTAATATAGAAGATTGCATAAACAATTTGGAAGACAAAATATTGGAAACCACCCAATCAGAACAACAAAAAGAAAAAAAACAATTTTTAAAGGCAACTAAGATAACATCAAGCATGCTAACATTCAGGTTATAGGGCTTCCAGAAGATAGAAAAAGACAGAACACAAATTTGATTAAATTATGGCTGAAAACTTCCCTAATCTGAAGAAAGAAACAGATACCCAGGTCTAGGAAGCACAGAGAGTCCCAAACAAGATGAACCCAAAGAGACCCACGTGAAGACATATCATAATTGAAACGTCAAACATTAAAGAGAATTCTAAAGACAGCAAAAGAAAAGCAAAATCACATACAAAGGAACCCCCATAGGGCTACCTGCTGATTTTTCAGTAGAAACTTTGTAGGCCAAAATGAAGTGGCATGATATATTTAAAATGCTGAAAGGGAAAAACCTTCAACCTAAGATACTCCACCCAGCAATGTTATCATTCAGAATGGAAGGAAAAACAGTTTCCCAGACAAGCAAAAACTTAACTTAATCACCACTAAACTGGCCTTACAAGAAATGTTAAAGGATCTTTAAGTGAAAAAGAAAAGCCTATAGCAAGAAATAAGAAAATATTTGAAGGGAAAAAAATCTCACTGACATATGTAAATATACTATAAAGGTAGTTGATGAACCACTTAAATAAGTAGCAATGAACATTAAAAAACAAAATTGTAAAGTTAACTATTAATCAACTATAACTGCAATAAACAGTTAATGTGAAAATGTTAATCACTCAGTAGCATCCTACTCTTTGTGGCCCCATGGACTGTAGCCCACCAGGCCCTTCTGTCCATGGTCTCCAGGTAAGAATACTGGAGTGAGTAGGCATTCCCTTCTCTGGGGATCTTCCTGACCCAGGGATCAAACCCAGTTCTCCTGCATTACAGGCAGATTCTTTACCATCTGAGCCACCAGGGAACAGTTAATGGATACTCATGAAAATATAAAATATAACACCAAAACGTAAAATGTTGTGGGGTGGTTAGTTAAAAAAAAAAAGTAGAGCTTTTGGAATGTATTTGAACTTAAATGACTGTCATTCTAAAGTAAGTGAAAAGTGAAGTCACTCAGTCGTGTCTGACTCTTTGCGACCCCATGGACTGTAGCCTACCAGGTTCTTCCGTCCATGGGATTTTCCAGGCAAGAGTACTGGAGTGGGTTGCCATTTCCTTCTCCAGGGGATCTTCCTGACCCAGGGATTGAACCCAGGTCTCCCACATTGTAAGCAGATGCTTTACTGTCTGAGCCACCAGGAAAGTCGTTCTAAAACAAGTAGATATATTTACATATATATATATATATATATATATATATATATATATATATACACACACACACCTCGTAGTAACTGCAGATCAAAGTTCTCCAATAAATACACAAAAAACAAACACAGAGGAACCCAAACATAATTTTAAAAAATTATCAAACTGAAAGAGAAGAGATTAGGAAAAGAAGATAAGAACAAGAACTACAAAACAACCGGAAGACATATAACGAAATGGCAAAAGGTATGTACCTATTAAATATCACTTCTAATGTAAATAGACTAAATACTGCAATCAAAAGACATAAGGTACCTGACTGGATGAAAAAACAAGATCCATGTATATGCAACCTACACAAGACTTACTTCAGAGCTTAAGACACACACTGAGAGTGAAGAGATTAGAAAAAGATATTTCATGCAAGTGAAATGGAAAGCTGGGGTAACAGTACTCATATCAGACAAAATAGACTTTAAAACAAAATATATACCAAGACATTATTTAGGGCATTAAATAATGATAAAGGGAGGATCCTCAATCTAAGAGAAGGATATTAGATTTGTTAATATATATACACTGAACACAGGAGCACCTAAATATATAAAGTAAATATTAGCAGACATAAAGGGAGAAATTGACAGTAATAAAATAATAATAGAGAACTTGAATACCCCAGTCACATTAATGAATAGATCAGACAAAAAAACCAATAAGGAAACAATGGGCTTAAATGACATATTAGGCCAGATGGACTTAATAAATATCTATAGAACATTCTATTCAAAAACAGCACAATACCCGTTCTTCTCAAGGGCATATGGAACATTCTCCAGGATAGATCACATGCTAGGCCACAAGAAAAATCTCAGTAAATTTAAGAAGATTCAAATTAAGTCCATCCTCTTTTCTGAGCATAACAATAAGAAACTAGAAATCAATTGCATGAATAAAACTGGTAAAAACACGAACAAGTGAAGACTGAAAACATGCTACCAAAAAACCATTGGGACAATAAAGAAAGAAGAAGTTAAAAAAAATACCTTGGGATGAATGAAAAATGTAGAAATACAACCTTCTAAAATCTACAGGACACAGCAAAAATGGTTCAAGAGGGAAACTTATAGTGATAAAAGCCGCTCTCAAGAAACAAGAAAGATCTCAAATAAATAACCTAACTTTCCATCTAAAGCAACACAAAAAAGAACAGAGCACAAAGTCAGTAGAAAGAAGAAAATAATAAAGATCAGAGTTGAAATAGAATCAGTTCAGTTCAGTCGCTCAGTCGTGTCCGACTCTTTGCGACCCCATGAATTGCAGCACGCCAGGCCTCCCTGTCCATCACCAACTCCCGGAGTCTACCCAAACCCATGTCCATCGAGTCGGTGATGCCATCTAACCATCTCATCCTCTGTCGTCCCCTTCTCCTCCCACCCCTAATCCTACCCAGCGTTAGGGTCTTTTCCAATGAGTCAACCCTTCACATGAGGTGGCCAAAGTATTGGAGTTTCATCTTCAACATCAGACCTTCCAATGAACACCCAGGATTGATCTCTTTTAGGATGGATTGATTGGACCTCCTTGCAGTCCAAGGGACTCTCAAGAGTCGTCTCCAATACCACAGTTCAAAAGCATCAATTCTTCGGCGCTCAGCTTTCTTCACCGTCCAGCTCTCACATCCATACATGACCACTGGAAAAACCGTAGCCTTGACTAGACGGACTTTTGTTGGCAAAGTAATGTCTCTGCTTTTAAATATGCTATCTAGGTTGGCCATAACCTTCATTCCAAGGAGTAAGCGTCTTTTAATTTCATGGCTGCAATCACCATCAGCAGTGATTCTGGAGCCCCAAAAAATAAAGTCTGACACTGTTTGCACTGTTTCCCCATCTATTTCCCATGAATTGATGGGACCAGATGCCATGATCTCAGTTTTCTGAACGTTGAGCTTTAAGCCAACTTTTTCACTCTCCTCTTTCACCTTCATCAAGAGGCTCTTTAGTTCTTCACTTTCTGCCATAAGGGTGGTGTCATCCGCATATCTGAGGTTATTGATATTTCTCCCGGCAATCTTGATTCCAGCTTGTGTTTCTTCCAGCCCAGCGTTTCTCATGATGTACTCTGTATAGAAGTTAAATAAGCAGGGTGACAATATACAGCCTTGATGTCTCCTTTTCCTATTTGGAACCAGTGTGTTGTTCCATGTCCAGTTCTAACTGTTGCTTCCTGACCTGCATACAGGTTTCTCAAGAGACAGGTCAGATGGCCTGGTATTCCCATCTCTTTCAGAATTGTCCACAGTTTATTGTGATCCACACAGTCAAAGGCTTTGGCATAGTCAATAAAGCAGAAATAGATGTTTTTCTGGAACTCTCTTGCTTTTTCGATGATCCAGCGGATATTGGCAATTTGATCTCTGGTTCCTCTGCCTTTTCTAAAACCAGCTTGAACATCTGGAAGTTCACGGTTCACGTATTGCTGTAGCCTGGCTTGGAGAATTTTGAGCATTACTTTACTAGCATGTGAGATGAGTGCAATTGTGCGGTAGTTTGAGCATTCTTTGGCATTGAGACCAAAAATAAAATGATGAACCAAGAGGTGTAGTTTTTGAAAAGATAAACAAAATTGATAAACTTTAGCCAGACTTATAAATCAAAAGAGTACTCGAGTGTAAAGAAAATAAGAAATGAGAAAGAAATTACAACTAATATCACAGAAATACAATCATAAGAGAATACAGCAAACAGTAATATGCCAACAAACTGGATAACCTAGAGTAAGTGAACAAATTCCTAGAAACACAGTTTTCCAAGACTACATCAGGAATAAATAGAAAATCTGAATAGATTGTTTATTAGTATTGAATCAGAAATCAAAGGACTCCCAACAAACAAAAGTCTGGGGGTAGATAACTTCATGGGGCAATTCTACCAAAATTTTAAGAAGAGTTAATATCTATAGCCTTCTCAAACAAACTGTTTCAAAAAATTAAAGAGGAGAGAACACTTCCCACCTCATTCTATGAGGCCAGCATTACCCTGATACCAAAATCAGATAAAGATACTATAAAAAAAATTACAGGTCAATATCTCTGATGAAATAGATGCAAGAATCCACACAAAATATGAGCAAACCAAAATCAGCAATATATATAAAAAAATCATACATCATGATCAAGTAGGATTTATTCCAGGAATGCAAAGGTGGTTTGATATCTGCAAATCAATTAACATGATTAACAAAATCAAGGATCAACATCACATGATCATCTCAATAGATTCAGAAAAAACATTTGGCAAACTCAATATGCATTCATGATAAAAACTCTGAACAAAGTTGGTATAGAAGGAACAAACATCAACATAATAAAGGCCATATGACAAATCAACACCTGGCATCATACTCAATGGTGAAAAGCTGAAAGTATGTCCTCTAAGATCAGGAATAGATGAGGATGCCCACTCTTGCCATTTCTATTTAATATAGTATTGGAAGTCCTAGCCACAGCAATCAGACAAGAAAAAGAAATAAAAGGCATTTAGATTGGAAGGACAGAAGTAAAACTACCACCGTTTGCAGATGATAAATACTATATAAAGGAAAATCTAGGACTCCACCAAAAAAACAAAAGACAAAAAACCTGTTTGAACTAATAAATGAATTCAGTCAAGTTTCAGAATACCAGATTAATGTACAGAAATTTGTTGGATTTCTATACACTAATAAGAAAAGAATTCAATTTATAATCAAATCAAAAAGAATAAAATATCTAGGAATAAATTTAATGAAGGAAGTGAAAGACCTGTACTCTGAAACCTATAAGACATTGGTGAAGGAAATTGAAGACAATATAAATAAATGGAAAAATATCTCATATTTGTGAGTTAGAAGAATTAATACTATTAAGATACCCATACTACCCAAAACAGTCTACAGATCTAATGCAGTCCCTATCAAAATACCTATGACATTTTTCACAGAACTAAAACAAATAATCCTAAAATTTGTATGAAACCAAAAAAGACCCTGAATAATAAAGCAGTCTTGAGCATAAAGAACAAAGTTTCAGGTCATGGTCTCTGACCTCAGACTATACTTACAAGGCTAAAGTAATCAAAGCAATGTGGTACTAGCACAAAAACAGACACATAGAATAAAGAGCCCAGAAATAAACCCATGCACACATGGTCAATTAATCTATGGTAAAGGAGGCAAAAATACATAGTTTTTCCAAAAAGACTCTTCAATAAGTGCTATTGGGAAAACTAGACAGATACATATAAAAGAGTGAAATTAGAACATTTTCTCATCCCATTACAAAAATTAACTCAAAATGAATTAAAGACCTAAATGAAAGGCCTAAAATCATAAAACTGGAAGAAAACATAGGCAGTTCACTCTTTGACACTGGTTAAGGCTTTGTTTCTTTGGTTCTGTTTCTTCAGGCAAGGAAAAAAGGAAAAATAAACAAATGGGAGCTAATCAAACTCAAAAGCTTTTGCATAGTGAAGGAAACCATCACGAAACAAGGAACCCACCAAAGTGGGAAAAGATAGTTGCAAATGATAGTCTGGTAAGGGTATAATATCCAAAATGTAAAAAGGACTCATACAACACAATATATTTGCTGGTGATTCAGACGGTAAAGAATCCGCCTGCAATGTGGGAGACCTGGGTTTGATCCCTGGCTTGGGAAGATCCCCTGGAGAAAGTAATGGCTACCCACTCCAGTATATTCTTACCTGGAGAATTCCATGGACTGTATAGTCCACGGGATTGCAAAGAGTCTGACACGACTGAGTAGCTTTCATTTTACTTCATACACCACAATATGAAAAAACTAACCAATCCAATTTAAAAATGGGCAGAAAATCTTAACAGACATTTTTCTAAAGAAGACATACAGATGGCCAACATACACATAAAAAGATGTTCAACATCACTTATCAGGAAAATGCAATTCAGAATCACAACAAGATGTCACTTCACACGTAATAGAATGACTGTTATCAAAAAGATAAAAAGTAAAATGTTGGCAATGATGTGGAGAAAAGGGAACCCTTGTGTACTGTTGGTGAGAATGTAAATTGGTGCAGCCACTATGGAAATCAGTAAGGAAGTTCTTTAAAAATTAAGAACTAAAAAAAAAAATTAAGAATTACCATATGATTCATCAGACTTCCCAGATAGTACAGTGGTAAAGAATCCGCCTGCCAAGCAGAGAGACGTGGGTTCAATCCCTGGGTTGGGAATATCCCCTGGAGAAGGAAATGGCAACCGCTTCCAATATATTCTTGCTTAGGATTTCCCATGGATGGAGAAGCCTGGTGGGCTACAGTCCATGGGGTCACAAAGAGTTGGACACAACTTAGCAATGGAACAACAACAACGACGAATATGATTCAGCAGTCCCACTTCCGAGTATTTATCTAATGAAAACACTAACTTGAAAAGATAGTCACCTCAGTGCTTATGACAGCATTATTTACAGTGGCCAAGACATGGAAGCACCCTAAATGTCTGTTAACAGATGTAAGGATAAATAAGTTATAATATATAAATCAGTTTTGAATGTTTATTAGAAGGACTAATTCCAAAGCTGAAGCGCCAGTACTTTGGCCACCTGATGTGAAATGCTGACTCATTGGAAAAGACTCTGACGCTAAGAAAGATTGAAGGCAAAAGGAGAAGGGGGCAGCAGAGGATGAGATGGCTAGATAATACTGACTCAATGAACATGAATTTGAGCAAACTCCAGGAGAGAGTGGAGGACAGAGGAGCCTGGCATGCTGCAGTCCATGGGATCGCAAAGAGGTGGACACAGCTGAGTGACTGAACAACAGCAAATATGCATAGAGAACTGTTCGTGTAAAATTATACAATATTACCTATTATGCTTGGTGAAATAAGTTAGAGAAAGACAAGTACTGTGTTTTCACTTACTATGCGGAACAAATGAATCAAATATGCAAACAAATGAACAAATATAACAAGACAGAAACAGGCTCACCAATACAGAGAATAAACTAGTGGTTACCAGAGAGGAGAGGTGTGAGGGTTCAGCCAAAAATAGGTGAAAGAGATTAAGAGTTACAAAATACCAGTTAAAAAATACCAAGTTACAAGGATGTTATGTGCAGCACAGGGTATATAGACCATATTTGATAATATCTTTCTATGGATTTTATTCTATAAAAATATTGAATTAATGTGTTATCCACCTGAAACTAATACTATATTGCAAGTCACATATGCTTCAGGAAAAAATTGTTAATTTTAAAAATTTTCCAGTATTACTGCTTTTGATCTTTGGGAGGACATGATAGAAATTATAGAGAATATAACAGAAGGAATGAGTTAGGTGGTGATGAGGGTGAGTGGAAGGAAACACGATAAAGTGTTTGATTTGGGATGTGAATTTCCCCCAGATATGTGGCTCATTTCCTCCAGATAGATACTCTTTCTTTCAGAGCATAATCTTTCAGGGCATATTACAGGCTGATGCCTGCATCTGCAGTTGCCCCATACCCTCTTCCTCACCCCGATTCTCCACCTAGTGTCTTGGATACAAGGTAGTACATTAGTCAGATGAAGGAGTAAGTGAATTAAAGTATTCTTTGGGGATCAGTGTTTCTAACCAGTGGCACTGTTGCCATTTTAGGCCAGATAATTCTTTGTTCTTGGGGGACATCCTGGGCATTGTAGGGTGTTTAGCAGCCTCCCTAGCCTCTACCCATTAGATGCCATTAGCACCCCGCTTCCTAAGTTTCACAACTAAAAATGTCTCCACACGTTACCAAATGTGCCTGGGAGACAGAGAACTCCCAGTTGAGAATCACTGATGTAAATGAAGTGTGAAGAATTATGTGTGTTCTCTGGTAGAGATTATATGGAGAGAAGAAAAGAAAGCTGAGGATTTGTACAATGAGTTTCTTCCCCCTTCCCAACCCTGCAGCTGATATTTTAATTTATTTTTGGACACACTGAACGGCATGCAGGATATTAGTTCTAGGACCAGGGATCAAACGCAGGCCCCCTGCAGTGGAAATGTGGAGTCTTAACCCCTGGAACACCAGGGAAGTCCCACCGACTCCCCAATTTAAAGGGAATCAGAATGTCAATGCTGGCAATTCAGGACCCAGGCAAACTGGCGAAGTAGATGGTGTGGAAGTGGGGGCAGGAGAGCGTTCCTAGGGATAGCTAATTGCAAGTGTCATGTTTAGTTGGTTTTGGAAATTGGGTTATTGGCCACAGAGATTGCTTTTATCAGAACCTGCAAAGCAAGGTCATTTGTGGCAGCAAGTTTACCCTAGTCGGAGGCGAAGATTTTATGCAGCAGTAGAACCATACTGCCTCAGTTTTAGGTGGAATAGAGTCAGATTCCAAGACAGTTCATTTCCCTTACTGGGGCTGCTGTTGTATTGTTTTCCTAAAGCAATTAATTGTAGATTTTCTTCTTTGCTGTCTTTTTGTGAGATGTCTGTATTCTTTCATGAGTTTTGAAAACTTCGTGGGAACTGAAACTCTGGGTATTTCCCCCCAAAACCCAGACACATAAGGCTTCCTGCATCTTTTATAATTCCTTAAAATAATGGGGTTTTATTCTGTTCCGTGGTTCTCATGAGCCATGGTGACGTATAATGCTGGCAGGTTCTACACCTCCCCAACAAACAGCTGAGATACAACATGGGAATGGGCCCAGCCCTGAGCCAACAGGAAGTACTTCTTCATTTTTGAGAGAAAAGGGAGGTGGGTTTGACCCTGTGGAACCACTTGTTGTTCATTCCAGTCACAACCAGCACCTCCCCTTCACAGCTCATTGTTTTTCCCTCCTGTATCCATAGTGCATTCTGTTGTCGTGGCCATAGAAACGTCATTTTCCTTAGAATTGATGTTAGGAAGTCTAAAACTTTGAACGTTCTTTTTATTTTTTCCTCCTCATTTTCCCCCCCTTCAGATGCCAGGAAACTCGTGACTTTTTTTTTTTTCCAGTCCTGTTTTCTTCATATGCTTCAGGTTAAACATTTTTTCAATATATTTGATCAGTGTTTGTGGTTAGCCTGTTTTCTAAAACAACTGTAAATATCTCGTCCATTTTGATTGTTCTAAAAAAAAATCCTGAGTTGTTTTCTTTCTTCTGTCACTGTGTCTCTCAGGGAAGCTCCTACCAACTAACCTCGGACCAGGGTGTGTGCCAATTAGTAATATAAACCATGAGTCATTGCGTCGCAGTTCACTCAGTAACTGGCTCGTTCAAAGTAAAGCATTGTGCTGACTACTGAATTGAATATAAAGATGAATCAAAACAGCAGCACTCTAGGAATTTATACTCTGGTGATACAAGTATTGAAATTGCTCTGTGTTCCTCCAGAACCACATACATCTTTTATTGTGGCACTTGCTACTTAAGTTAATGGTTCTCACTAATTATTTATGATACAAAATATATTTAGAGCCACAGAATGGTATACTGTGTTAGAGAGGTCTTGGGCAATTCGTTTACAATATTGCCTATTCTGCTTTCCCTCCATTTCTCCACAGACAGAGTGAAAGCAAACCTAAGTCACTGCTAAGTGAATGTTGAAACATGAGTTATTACTACATGTGCTACAACTGCATCAGCCTGCTGACCTTTCTTGAATACTTCCTAGTTGCAGGGTTTGCACCTGCTCCTCCCCCTGCCTGCAGCTATCTTACCCAAGAAATTACCTTTCTTTTCACTTGGATCTCACTTCAAAGTGCATTTCTAAGGAACCTTCCCTGACTGTTTTATTAGGTTGGTGCAAATGTAATTATGGTTTCAGACTGTGAATTTTAAATCATTATAACTAAGCTTAAACACATTAATCAAAATAGGAATCATTTTAGTCAACACTTATTTGCCAATGAGAAGTAAGTTTGTTTATTCCTGTACCATAAAAAACTGTGCTTTGGGATTCGACGAACTCTTGGAAAGCATTTTCTGCATCCTGCTGGTCGTGGAAGTGTTTTTTCTGCAAAAAGTTGTCGAGGTGCTTAAAGAAGTGGTAGTCAGTTGGCAAGAGATCAGGTGAATATGAAGGATGAATATTCAGATGAATATGAAGCCCAGTTTGTTCAACTTTTGAAGTGTTGGTTGTACAGTGTACCACGGGGCATTGTCGTGGAGAAGAATCGGTCCTTTCTGTTGACCAATCCTGGCTGTAGGCGTTGTAGTTTTTGGTGCATCTCATTGATTTGCTGAACATACTCCGCAGATGTAATGGTTTCTCCAGGATTCGGAAAGCTGTAGTGGTTCAGACAGGCAGAAGACCACCAAACAGTGACCGTGACCTTTGTTTGGTGCAAGTTTGATTTGGCCATGGGAAGTTCTTTGGAGCTTCTCAGTCCGGCCACTGAGCTGATCATAGCCAGTTGACATATACAATCCCCTGTTCATCACATGTCACAATCCGATAGAGAAATAGTTTGTTGTTGTTGAGTAGAATAAGAAAAGATGACACTTCAAAAGGATGATTTTTTTTTGTTCAGTCAGCTCACAAAGCACCCACTTACTGAGCATTTTCACCTTTCAAGTTTGTTTCAAATGCTGAACAACCTTAGAAAGGTCGACATTGAGTTCTTTGGCAGCTTCTCATGTAGTTGTACAAGGACCAGCTTCGAAGATTGCTCTCAATTTGTCTGTTGGCAGCTTCCAGTGACCAGCCTCTATGCTCTGCATCTTCAAGGCTCTCGTCTCCTTTGCAAAACTTCCTGCACCACCGCTGCACTGTACATTTTTTAGCAGTTTCTGGGCCAAATGCTTTGTTGATGTTGTGAGTTGTCTCCACTGCTTTATGAACCATTTTGAACTCAAGAAAATCTCTAGAATTTCCTTTTTGTCTAACAGCATTTCACTAGTCTAAAATAAATATAAAATAAACAGAAACTGATAAGTCATTAGCCAAAAAAAAATAAGTGAGAAATGCACATAAAAAAATGATATATAATATAACCACATTTATGTAGAATGTATTCCAATATCAAATGGCAAAAACTGCAGTTAACTTTTGCACCAACCTAATGCTATGCTATGCTATGCTATGCTATGCTAAGTCGCTTCAGTCGTGTCCGACTCTGTGCGACCCCATAGACGGCAGCTCACCAGGCTCCGCCATCCCTAGGATTCTCCAGGCAAGAATACTGGAGTGGGTTGCCATTTCTTTCTCCAGTGTATGAAAGGGAAAAGTGAAAGTGAAGTTGCTCAGTCGTGTCCGACTCTTAGCGACCCCTTGGACTGTAGCCTACCAGGCTCCTCCGTCCATGGAATTTTCCAGGCAAGAGTACTGGAGTGGGGTGCCATTGCCTACTTTAATGCCTCCCTATAACTTGACCATTTTATTTTCTTCATATTTTTCATCACTAAAAAATTTTCATATCTAAAATCACTTCATATCTAAAAACTTTATTTACTTATTTACATTTTAAAATTACATCTCTCTCATAGAAGGAGTTCCATGAATGTTGGGACTTTTGTCTGTCATGTCCTGCCTGGGTCCCTCACACCTAGAACAATACCTGGCATATGTAGTCACTCAGGGCTTTAACTGAGATGAACCTGGAAAGGAAAGCAAGGCTCTGGACCAGAGAAGGCCATTGGCTGTGGTAAAGAGTTTGCCCCTTATAAGCAGTGGGAAGCTATCAAAAGCTGTTAGGCCGGAGAGTAATGTTACCAATTTTATATTTTGAAAGAATGTTCTTTTTTTAACTTTTTTTTTTTTTTTCACTTTTTGGCCATACTATGCAGCTTATAGGTTCCTACTTCCCTGTCCAGGGATCAAACCCATGCTCTTGGCTGTGAAAATGCAGTGTCCTAACTACTGGACTGCCAGGGAATTTCCTAGAAAGAATACATTTTTTTTTTTAATTGCAGGATAATTGCTTAACAATGTTGTGTTGGTTTCTGCCGTATAAAAATGAGAATCAGCCATAGTGTGTGTGTGTGTGTGTGTGTATGTTTATCCCCTGTGTCTTGAGTGTGCCTCCCACCCCTCTTGGTTGTCACAGAGCACCAGGTTGAGCTCCTTGTGTTATATAGCAACTTCCCAGTAACTATCTGTTTTACACATGATAATGTATATATTTCAATGCCACTCTCTCAAGTAGCAAGAACAGTGGATTTGAGGTCAGTAAGGCTGAGACTAAGAAGTCTCTTTGAAGGCTATTGCTTATTCAGGTCTTTGATCTCATATCAAAAAGTCACCTCACCCCCAATTACTCTGTTCCTTTACCATGCCAGTGTTTTCCAAGCGGATTCATTGTATGAACTTGTGTGTTTTATTTATTAACTCATTTGTTTTTCATAACTACATATGCCCCACTAGAATGTAAGCTCCCAGGATTTAAGGGATCTCTTTGAGGACTTAGGATGAACCTTCCCTGCCCAAGTTTTTGGCTATAGCAGCGGAAAGACACTGTTAGCTCAGGTGTGACACACCGGAGGGAGAGGAACAGCAGGTTTGGTTAGCCGTGTTGCATTTGAGATGGCATGAGCAATTTTTGTTTTGTTTTGTTTTAGTTGCACTGCGAGACATGTAGAACTTCCCTGACCAGGGATTGAACCTGTGCCCCCTGCATTGGAAGCATGGAGTCTTAACCACTGAACCACCAGGGAAGTCCAGTCTTGGGAGATAGGAGGAAAGCAGTTATTTCTTTGTGAGGGAATAGAACTTAAGTGAGAGACTGGCCCTAGAGATGAGGATTGGGAGAGTCCATGAGTGTGGGTCAGATTTCCGAGAGAGCAGCTAGTTAAAAAGAGAAAGAGACTACAGATGCAGCCCTCAGCAAACACCAGCGTGTACTTGGCAGTCAATGGAAGAAAAATCTGCAGAGAAAACTCAAGAGACATGCTTAGAAAGGCAGGAGGAGAAACAGTACAGTGGTACCATGGAAACTTAGGAAAGTGACTGTTCTAGGAAGGAGGAAGTGATCACCTGAAGCCAGTATTGCAGAAAGGTTAAGTCAGATGATGGAAAAGGATCCTGTAAATCTGGGAATTAGAAATACATTAGGGGGAATTTCCTGGAGGTCCAGTGATTAGGACTCAGCACTTTCACTGCCAAGGGTGTGGGTTTAATCCCTGGTTGGGGAACTAAGATCCCACAAGCCACGCTGCCAAAAAAATAGAAAGGAATATATTGGTGGCCATGGTGAATATAATTTTCATGAATGATTGGGAATCTAAACCACATTCGAATTGCCTGTAGTTGAGATAGTGGGAGGTGATGAGGAAACACCGAGAGGGTTTAGCTGGGTGGAGAGGCATCCTGCATCAGGAATTTTGGTTTTGGTCAAAGATGGGGAGATTTAAGCATATTGAGAGAAGACAGCTGAAGGAATGTTTGTGAAATGAAGTAGTAGAAGAGAGGAAGACATGGATACTGAGAGTCCAGACGGAGGTGCCAGCCTTAGACTTGGAGAAAGAAAGCTTCTCCTCTGGACCAAGAGAGAGACCCACGATGGCTGAAGGTGTAGCTGGTGGAGGAGTGGGGAGTGGAGGAAGGTCATTCCCTGTGTCCTGACTTCCTTTGAGAAACAAGAAGCCAGTGGTGGCCTAGGTCTGGAGAAATCTGGTGAACATTTAGATGGGCCCTTGATGGGGAATGGAGAGGAAACTGATTAGGGTTAGGAGAAAGACTTGCATCAGTTTTAGTGACTCTGAGGGAGGAGATGAGCTTATATCTCATAAGTAGGGTCTGGTACCAATTAACAAGGCTATGTGACTTTCTTCCAGCTTCTCTCAGTGGTTCTGACGTTGAAAGTGAACCCAGAAGAAAGAGTGATTCCAAGTTAGGTATTGAAAAGGTAGATATGTAACTTGGAAGTCCAGGGGCAGAGAGTGACATCACCACAATAGTGGAGTGGGAAGCTGTAGAGATTGGTCACTCCACCACAGCAACTGCTTATTGGGAAAGATTAGAACAAGCTCTTTCAGAACTCTGGAACCTGACCCGTCCCAATATTAACTCGCGGACTGCTGGATGAAGGTAGAAACCCCTATCCTTGGGGAAGAGAGGGCATGTGCCACCAGCTCCATTCTTCAGCCCTACTGCATATGTGGGGAAGGCAGCCCACCTTCCAGGACTGAGGGGTGGTGCCAGGGCAGGTCATGGGACTCTTGTCCCACAAAGATTTGGGGCTCCTAGTGGCTCTAGTGGTAAAGAACCTGCCTGCCAATGCAGGAGACATAAGAGACACAGGTTCGATCCCTGGGTCAGGAAGATCCCCTGGAGGAGGGCTTGGCAACCCACCCCAGTATTCTTGCCTGGAAAATCCCATGGACAGAGGAGCCTGTTGGGCTACAGTCTGTAGGGTCACAAAGAGTCGAACATGACTGGAGAGACTTAGCATGCACACATGCAGAACCTATTGAACAGAGTGAAGTAAGTCAGAAAGAGAAAAGCAAATATCATATATTAATGCCTACATATGGAATCTGGAAAAATGGTACTGATGGACCTATTTGCAGGGCAAGAATAGAGACGCAGATGTAGAGAACAGACATGTGGACACAGCGGGGGAAGGAGAAGGTGGGACAAATTGAGAGAGTAGCATTGGCGTATGTGTATACTACTGCTGCTGCTGCTACAACTGCTAAGTCGCTTCAGTCGTGTCTGACTATGTGCGACCCTATAGACGGCAGCCCATCAGGCTCCTCTGTCCCAGGGATTCTCCAGGCAAGAATACTGGAGTGGGTTGTCATTTCCTTCTCCAATATGTATACTGCCATGTGTAAAATATCTAGTGGGAAGCTGCTGTATAGCACAAGGAGCTCAGATCGGTGCTCTGTCACAACCTAGAGGGGTGGGATGGGGGGCTAGATGGGAGGGAGGCTCAAGAGATAGGAGATACATGTATACTTACGGTTCATTCACGTTGCTGTACAGCAGAAACCAACACAACGTTGTAAAGCAATTATCCTCCAATTAAAACTGAACTTAAAAAAATTGGGCCTGTATACTCTGGTGGATTTTGCAATGCCCTGCAGGATTGGCACAGATGCTTACCTAGGCTCTGGCCCTCTCAGCTACAGTGGCTTCCTTTGGCACATCTCTTGGAAGATTTAAAGGACCAGTACTTTTTTTGGGATTTGGGGGCCGCACATTTTAGAAAATGTGTGTCAGATCACTAGCTGATCACATAGGAAAGAAAACAGAAGCTTCAAAAACATCAGTGACCACACATAACAAGGAATACACAGGTTGCAAAACCAGTTTTAAAAAGTCACAAACTGATAGCTGCAGCTCTCAGTAAGGAAGAATTGGCAATAACTGAGGAGTGGGAAAAACAGATTTCTAGAGCTACCACGTTTATTTTCAAAAGAATGGAAATTTAAAGTATCTCACCGAGGGACCTCCCTGGTGCTCTGGTAGTTAAGAATCCACCTGCCAATGCAGGGGACGTGGATCCTATCTCTGGTCGGAGAATTAAGATCCCACATGCCTCGGGGCAACTAAGCCTGAGTGCCACAACTACTGAGGCCACGTGCAGCAAGGAAAGATCTTCATGATGCAGTGAAGACCCCGCATGCTGCAGCTAAGACCAACACAGCCAAATAAATACAGACATAAATAAATAAACTTTATAAAAAGAGAAGAATCTCACTGACCTGAGTTAAAAACTAGTTGATGTAAGGAATGTTTGATAGATTTACCTTCTACAAACTGAAATTATATATGAAGGTATAAAATTACACATTACAAACAGTATAAAACCATACAGTTCAGAATTCATGCCTTTTCTTAAAACCACTTTCACCTCCCTTAATTGCCCTGCCTTTCCTGTAAACAGCCCCTCTGTATTCAGCCTCACAAGTTATTAAAGCAAGATGTGTTTTTATATATTAAACTAGCAAAAAACAATCAGTGTAGGTGAGACTATGGCAAATTTGTTTCACTCACGCATTGCTGTCATATTCGATAATATATTCATGCTTGCTTCATATCAAATTAACACCTGCAAACACTTATCAAGGAAAACTGATGTTCTACACTCCTCCATGCACCACCTGGTGGGGGACACCCTAACTGAGAAGGCATTTGAGTGTGTGGCATCAAAAGTTATTAGAACAGTCACTATGCAGTACTGATTAAAAGATCAAATATAGCAAGTTTTGCCACATTTAAGGAGCTGGAAAATTGTCTTACTCTTTGATTCAGTAATCTTACACTTAAAAGTGGGGGAGATTTGGGGGAATAGCCCAA
Source organism: Giraffa tippelskirchi (assembly GCF_054371585.1). Taxonomy (NCBI): domain Eukaryota; kingdom Metazoa; phylum Chordata; class Mammalia; order Artiodactyla; family Giraffidae; genus Giraffa; species Giraffa tippelskirchi. The sequence continues at coordinate 92,070,858 of NC_137276.1, forward strand.
TAAAAGCAACAGTAGTGCCTTGGCAGTCACTTTTGGAAATAGGGTCATTGCAAATGTAGTTATTTAATTAGGATGAGGTCATAATGCGATAGGGTGAACTCGTCATCAAATATGACTGGTTTCCTCATGAGAAGACAGACACAGGGACACCACCATGTGAAGAAGGAGGGTACGAGTGATGTGTCTGTAAGCCAGGGGATGCCAGAGATTGCTGCAAACCCCTAGATCCCTGGGTTGGGAAGGTCCCCTGGAGAAGGGAATGGCTACCCACTCCAGTATCCTGGCCTGGAAAATTCCATGGACAGAGGATCCTGGTGGACTACAGTCCATGGGGTCAGAAAGAGTCGACCATGACTGAGTGACTAATACACACTACCAGAAACTACGGATAGATTAGGGCAGATTTTCTTATGGGTTCCAGAGGGAGCATGGCCCTACCAACACCATAATTTTGGACTTCTAGCCTCCAGAACTGGGAGACAATAAATTGCCATTGTTTTAGCCACCCAATTTGTGATACTTTGTTATGGCAATCCATAGAAACTAGGGAGCCATGAGCAGGCAATGGGGAAAGAAGAGTCTTTTCAACAAAGGATACTGAGAAAACTGGACATCCACATGCAAAAAGAGTGAAGTGAGACCCTTACTATATACCAAATATAAAAATTAAGTCAAGGGACTTCCCTGGTGGTCCTGTGGTTGGGACTTTGCACTCTCACTGCACAAATTCAGTCTCTGGTTGGGAACTAGAATCCCGCATGCCATGCAGCCAAAAAAATTTTAAAAGATAAAAATTCATTAAAGAAAAGGTAACCAAAAATGGATCAACGAATAAATTTAAAGTACAAATCTATAAAACTCTTACAAGAAAATGGAGAGGAAATCTTCATCACTGTGGATTTATTATAATTTCTTAAATGACATCAAAAGCACAGCTAACAAATGAAAAAAATAGATAAGTTGAACTTCATGAAAATTAAAAACTTTTGTGCATCAAAGAATGCTATTGAGATGTTTTTATCTATTTATGATGAGTAATTTTTTAAAATTTTCTTAACTATTAGAATTATCCAAAATAGAAACTGAGAATTACCCTAATTTAATCCAGAATAATAACAAATAAAGTTGTGTTGAAATTATTTGGCATAATGTATAATTTGAAATTTAAAAATATGTCTGAAAAAGTTTATAGCCATTGATATCTTAAATTTGCAGTTAGATTTCTGAAAACTGACTGAAGCATATAATATGGACGGTGTGTGTTTTGCTGTGTTTGGCTTCTAATTTCATTTAAGATTGACAACTAAAACAAATGGAGAATCACTTTTCTGATTGGTAGTAGTAATAATGGTGACCATTTGGATCATTTAAGGAAAAAGAAGTACTCTGTTCATGATGTAGGTGAATGCTGTGATCCCATTAATAAAAGTGAAAACCAGAAAGAAAAAAAAAAAGGACACTTTGAGTGAAAACTCACAAAATGGTAGCAAATATTGCAAATTGTACATTTGACAAAGGATTAATATTCAGAATATATAAATAACTCCTATAGCTCAACCACACCACCAAAACCTAGACCTAGTTATGAATTTCTGAATGGTCAAAGGCTTGAATAATATTCAAATGGTCAATAAGCACATGAAAAATTCTTGTTGGGGAAATGCAAATCAAAACCACAATGAGGTACCACTTCACACCCCCCAGGATGGCTATCAGTTTTTAAATGTAAAATAACAAGTGTTGGTAAGGATATGGAAAAATTGGAACTCTTATATACTGGTTGTTGAAATGTCAAATGGTGCAGCCACTGTGGAAAACTGTCTGGCAGTTCCTCAGAAACTAAACATAGAATTACCATGTGACCCAGCAATTCTAATCCTCAATATATACACAAAGGAATTGAAAACAGGGACTCAAACAGATACTTTACAGCAGTGTTTATAGCAGCATTATTCACAGTAGCAAGAAGGTGGAAACAGCCCAAGTGTTTGGAGATAGTGGCTATGTTAACACAACATTAATGCCACTGTATTGTGCACTTAAAAATGGTTAAAATGGTAAACTTTATGTTATGTATATTTTACCACAATTAAAAAAAGAATTGATAGATAGCATGTGAAATGATTTGTTGTTGTTCAGCTGCTAAGTCGTGTCCGACTCTTTTCTGTCCAACTTTTTGTGACCCTATGGACTGTAGCCACCAGGCTCCTCTGTCCATGGAGTTTTCCAGGAAAGAATACTGGAGTGGGTTGCCATTTCCTCCTCTAGGGATCTTCCCGACCCAGGGATCGAACCGCATCTCCTGTGTCTCCTGCATTGGCAGGTGGCTTCTTCACCACTGAGCCACCTGGGAAGCCCCCACTAAAGTGGAAGAACATGTAAATAAGCCTAGTAGGAAAGTAAACCTAGGTGGGGTTCTCAGGAAGAAAAGGGAATGTTTGAGGGATTAAAGGAAGGGAAGGTATTTAGGGAGTAAGATTGAGAGAACTGAAATAATATTGGGTTGGCCAAAAAGTTCATTCAGGCTATTCCATAAGATGGTACAGAAAAACCCAAACAAACATTTTGGCCAATCCAGTAGCAAGACGTGCCTACTGATATATTACACAGTTAAGTTTTGGGGGTTTTTTTGATTAATTTGTCTTATTTATTTATTTTTTAACAAGTTGGAATTGCAATGTATGTAAAGTTTTTAATCCTGAGTTTTTTCCTTTAATATTATACTGTGAGAATTTTCCTCTCATTAAGCTATTTTGTATTTTCAGTTGAAGTATACTTGATTTACAGTGTTTCAGGTTTACAAGAAAGTGATAGAATACCAGTGGTAGAATGTTTCAAGGTGGTAAAGTTGAGGATGTGGCCCTGGGTGAGGACTGCTGAAGAAGCGTTGGAAATGACAGGCTTGGGAACCGAACGTGGTCTGGTGGCCCAGACGGTAGAGAGTTTGCCTGCAGTGTGGGAGACCTGGGTTCAGTCCCTGGGTCGGGAAGATCCCCTGGAGAAGCAAATGGGAACCCACTCCAGTATTCTTGCCTGGAGAATTCCGTGGACAGAGGAGCCTGTTGGGCTACAGTCCATGGGGTCGCAAAGAGTTGGACACGACTGAGGGACTAATACTTTCACTTTTCACTTTCACAGTGATGCAGGGGTAATGTTTCCTCCTGGAGGAAAGACAGCAGGCCAGCCAGGGCTGGATGCTGGAGCTGAGTGGATGACAGTGATTGATTTGCAGGAGCCTCAAAGGAAAAAGTATTTATTTCTACTACATTTCTTAGGGCTATTCTTTTATTGTAGTGTTGACACAGTTTGTTGGATTTATTTTTTATTTTTTGGACACATTTTGGGAAGCCTGGTAGGTTGCCAGTGGCTAAGCAGTCCTAAAGTTGAGAAGCATAAAATAGGATGAGGCTACATTTCAGCACTCCTGTAGGTGCAGTTTTTATCTGATTGTGTATGTCAGGATAAGTACAATGAAAGGAAAAAGCATTGGCTTCTTTGTCTTACTTTTAAAGTTGTATCAGCATCTTCAAAGATGTTTCCGTCAGTTTTGCTTTGTTTATGGAAGTGCCCACATCATCATGCTTCAGAAAGGATAGTTTTTTGGATAGAATCTGATTGAAAAATTTTTGCTATATATCACATAATTGTTACAAAGTGTGCTCAAGTTGTCAAATCAAAAAGAAGAGCCATTCAGAGAGCCCCACCTAATTAAATCATATGTTGAAATTACAGTTTGGCCTCTAAATTTGTTTTCTCTTGTGGCAGCAAATCTTTTATATAATGTAGTCACTGATTTATAATGTGTCAAAATGCTGTTTCCATCTTTCTTAGGAAAACGGGAAAGCATTTCCACAACTTCATTAGTTGGCAAGACCTAAGAGCCATTGAACTTGTAAAATCTTGGAATAGTTCTCTTTTAATGAAGGTAATATTTTTCTTATGTTCTGTGATTTGGATGTTACTATTTTTCCTGTATATATTCTTTAGCTGTGTGCTGAATTATATAATCTACTGATGATGTTTTAGGACATTAAGAAGAGAATACAAACATGCACACTCCCCATACTAGTGAAATTTAATAGGAGTCACCCAGAAGTATGTGTGGTGGGTTGAAGTGCTTAACAGCTGATCTTCATGAAGTCCTGAGGAGGTCTGGGGTGGGCCAGAGGTTCACAAGTTATTGAGAATTCATTTTTATTCCTGGAGAAATAGAAAAAATACAGACTATATCCAGAATAGGTACAGACCATGTCCAGATTTTATTGTCTGGACATAGTTATAAAAGTGGAGAATGGATATTGAGGTAGATAACTAGCTGACTGCCTGACTGCCACAATCTTTCAGCATGATGTCTGGCACGTGGTAAGGCAGTGACAACACTGGTAACAACAGTGGCAGCAGTTGTGATGTATCACTCAGAAGTGTGAGATTACTGAGTCAAAGAGGAAGGCAGTTTTCCAGCTCCTTAAATGTGGTGATACCTGCAATATTTGGTCTTATAGTCAAGATCAAATATTATTATGTTATACCAAATATTAATTATAAGACTAACTATGCAATATTGATTATTTTAATGCTTCTAATACCACACAGTTAAATGATTTCTCAGCTAGGCCGCACCTACCAGGTGATGTATAGGGGAGTGTCTGGAACATCTAGTTTCCTTGATAAGTGTTTGAAGACATTAATTTTATATGAAAAGCAAGTCCAAATATTGGGTTGGCCAAAAAGTTTGTTTGGCTTTTTCATAACATCATGCGGGAAAACCAAACCAACTTTTTGGCCAACCCAACATATTGTAACTATGACAGTAATATATATGAAGCATATCTGCTGTAATCTCACCCACACTGATTTTTTTTTGTTAGTTTAATATATAAAAATGTATTTCCCCTTAATAGCTTGTAAAGCTGAATATTAGAGATGATGTTTGCAGAAAGACAGAGCGAGGGTGTTGAAAGTGGTTTTAAGGAAATCTTGTGAACTTTGGTATAATTTAAAATTGTACTGTTTATAATGTGCAGTGTTATACTTTAATATATAATTTTAGTTTTTAATCAGTCAATTCATTAGACATTCCTTAAGTTGGTCACTGAAGTGTTTAAAATGTTTATGCCTTTGAAAATAAATTATGAAAACATTTATTTCTGTAGAATAAGCCCCAAACCTCAACTCGTGACATAAAACTGGCATCAAGCACAAAACTGAACTTTTAAAGGACTTTGGCTACTTGATACCGAACATGTCTATGACATAACTTTGGGCCTCTCCTAGCAGAGAAATGCATACAAACAGATTCTTAAGAGTTTAGCACACAAAATTGCAGAGCCTGTCCTGCTGAAGGAACCCTACCCTGTAATTGTCCTTTTCCAAATGCTTGTGGTGACAACAATGATGGAGGTTCTTGGAAATGTTTAGGGAGAATGTGCCAGAGCTTGCACCAAGGTCGTGAGTTTAGCCACCACTGCCCCCAGGCAAAGGGATGAAGTAACTGAGGCATGGTGGCCATCTCCTAGCACCATGTTTCCTCCAGGCACCCATGCTTCTTCTCACATTGTCCAGATTCTTGCCTAATGGCTGCTAAGGCTTTTCTTTGCTTTTACCATGAAATCCCTTCTCCAGGAGATCGTCCCAATCCAAGAACTGAACCAGGGTCTCCTGAATTGCAGGCAGATTCTTTACCAACTGAGCTGTCAGGGAAGCCTGATGATTTTTACACAGGATGCATTTTTAATCATCAGGGATTTTTTTTTTTTTGTCATTTTAACCATGAATTATATCTTAGCATTACGTCATAATGTAACTTACAGCATTTTTTCTTTTTTAGTAGTACATTAAATAGGGGTTCATTTTAGGACCATTGTATTCTTGGGTGATCTCATTTATTGATTTGATTACTTATTTACCTGTCTCTTCCTGCTAGAATGTAAATTTCAGGAAGATGGGGATTCTGCCTGTTATTTGCTCTATTTTCTCAGGGCCTTAGCACCGTTCTTGGGACTTGGAAGACACTCAATAAATAGTTGTTAAGTATATGAACAAAAGTGTTCATTGTTTGTATGTTGATTAAAAGTGCAGGTGTTAGAAGGCTTAATATTTTTTGTGTGCCCCATCTACATTTTAACAGAAGATTCCTGAAGGATCCCAAATCTAAGCTTTTATAGAGAAAAATCTAGCGGCTTGTGGAGGAAAAACTTACTTCAGTTTGAAGCATTTCTTAACATATAACATATCAGAAAGAGGATTATTAAATACTTTTTAAAAAGTCTTATATTTAATAAGTAATGTAAAGTGCAGAAGGTCGGAGTGCAGAAGGTCAGAGTACTGAACAGGGTGAAAAGGAGGGTACAACTTCTAGTTATAAGATGAATAAGGTCTGTGAATCTAACGTGTAATGTGATGACTATAGTTGATAATTCTATATTGTATAACTGAAATTTGCTGAGAGAGTAGAACTTAAATGCTCGCACCAAAAAGAAAGAAAAGGTGAAAAAAATTGAAGTCTATTGTTCAAAAAAAAAAATGAAGAACAAAACTCTAATGAGAGAACTGAGTCTACACGTTTATTGATTGATGCCTTATGCTAAAAATGAAAGAAAAATAAATTTGTATTTCTATTTTAAATAAACGAAAATCTTTCCATTTCTTTTGGGGAGGAGTAGGAATAACAAAGGAAAACATGCAAGTAGATAAATTCTCTATAATTGAATTTTTTTGTAAAACATCAGTTTCAGAAGTTGAAATTGTCCATCTGCATCCTTGTCATTAGGTAGCAGGATACGTGTTGATTTTGTTGTTTTAGGGGTTTCTTTTAGTATGTCTTACAAACCTTAAAACTCAATGCTAGTTTTTTGTATAAGGCTTTTTTTTTTCCCAATTAAAGATTTGCATACTAAGAAGTAAACTTAAAACTGTATATTTCATCTTCAATATAATCATTAGATAAATGATTAATCATTAGATAAATATAAATAGCATTAAATAAAATAATTCATCCCACATTTTGAACACTTAATGCGTAGGGAAACTTCCCTTCTGGGTTAATACTAAGTTGATTAAAAATATATTTCTAATAGAAAAATAGCCTTCTCCCTTGACTCTCTTTCTTTACTTCCATAGCTAAAAATAGATAAAGAGGTAAAAAATAGTTATTTTTAAAAGGTTTTTGTAAGTACTTGAGCCTCTAGTGTTCTAAAGAAATTCATAGTAGGTGTGTCACGTTTCATATTTTAGATTGCAAATTGTCCTTTTGGGGTGCTTTGTTTGATTTCCTTATGTGCTGAGGACACTATATAAGGAGTTAAAGAAGTTGTTTGCTGTTGAGTTTGTTTGCGTGTGTATAGAATTGATATAGAAACATCAAATGCCATTAAACACATTTTCCTAAAATATCTTTTTTTAAAAAATAGCTCATACACAGTTCCTGCCGAGTACTGCACTTTTTCACTAGAAGTAAACGATTTCTAGCAGCCAGTTTGTTCACTTTCACAACTCAGCATGTTTCTTTGAGATTGGCCTGGATTTTGCAGAACATGACTGAGGTAAGGAAAGATTGTGTGTGTGTGTGTGAGGGATGAAAAAAATTGAAGGAATAAGGATGTTAATTTGATTATTTGAGGGAAAATTGTGTCGACCACATTGGGATGGAAGACAAGAAATCTTTACTCAGTATTTCTTTAAGCCGTTTATATGATATCATGTCACATATAGAAAAGTAACTGAACCAAAATGTACCTACTACTCAGTGATATTTTGTGGAGCAAACATCTATTTAACACTACTTGAATCAAGAAGTAGAACACTGTGGCACTGTGTGTTACATTTTCTTTCCATTTTTGTAATTTACATGTTTATTCCTCGACACTACACGTTAGCTTTCTTTGCTGGAATATTTTTGAACTTTGTAAATGGAATCATACAGTGTTTATTCTTTTGTGTCTGACTCCTTTTGCTTAGCATTATATTTTTGAAATATACCCACATTGTGTGTGAATTAATTTTGTTATATTTTCATTGCTATTTAGTGTTCAGCATACGGTTTTACCATGGTGTGTGTATCCATTCTGTTCATATACATTTGCATTATTTCCAGTCTGGGGCCATTATGAATAATGCTGTGTATTTCTATTGCTGTAAATGTATTTCTGTTGTATCTATAGATGGGAATGGAATTTTTTAGGGCAGAAAGGTGTATATATATTTTCACCTTTAGTGGATAATATCAAACATTTTCCCACAGTTTTTGTCAGTTTACACACCCCTCAGCAGTGAATGAGAGAGCTTATAATTTCATTTACCATCATAATTGATATCATCAGTCTTTAATTTTAGCCATTTTCGTGGGTAGGTGGTGATATTTCATTGTGGTTTTAGACTAGATTAAAAAAATGAAATCAAACCGTGTGCTATCTTATAGAAGACACACTTTAGACCAAAAAAACAGATCAGTTAAGATTAAATGGAGAGTTCCCTTGTGGTCTAGAGGGAGTTAGAGTTCTGGGCTTTCACTTCTGGGGCCCAGGTTCACTCCCTGATCAGCATGCCCCTCCCAAGAAAAGAGAATGCAAAAGGCTAGTAAATGAGTCAAAATGACACTTAAATAAAAGAGTAAATGGGTAGAACCTACTATACAGAACAGACTCGCAGACATACAGAGGACAGAATTGTGATTGCCAAGGGGGAGAGGGAGTTGTTGAGGGGAGGAGTGAGAGTCTGAGGTCAGCGGATGCGAATTAGAATATATAGGATGACAAGGACCTACTCTGTAGCACACAGAGCTACAATCAATATTCTGTGATAAACTGTAATGGAAAAAATATGAAAAAGAATATATATACATATATATAATTGAATCATTCTGCTATGTAGCAGAAATTTATACAACAATGTGAATCAGCTATACCTCAGTGAAATATTTTTTTTAAAAAGTCAATGGATAGAAAAGATGTCCATGCAAACAGCAACCATAAGCTAAGTGACTATGCTAATATTAGATAAAACAGACTTTAAAAACAAACAAAAGTTTTACTAAAGATAAAGAAGAGCATTTTATAATAATAAGTCAATCCATCAGAAATACACAACAATTACAAACTTGTATGCACCTAATAACAGTGTTCTAAAATACAGGAAACAAAAAGTGGCAGAACCAAAAGTGAAAATAAACAATTCATCAGTGGTAGTTGGAGATGTCAGTGCCCCACTTCAATAATCAGTAGAACAGCTGGAGAGAAGATCAATAATGAAACAGAAAACTTGAACAATAGCATAAACTAACTAGACCTAATAGACTTTTATAGAAAACTAGTAACAACAGGATATACATTCTTCTTAAGTGTGTATGGAAGCTTCTCCAGGATAGACTATATTCTACACCGTATTACAGTCTTAATATATTTAAAAGGGCTGAAATTATACAAAGTATTTCTATGACTACAAAGGAATGAAATTTGAAATAAGTAATAGAAAGTTGGGAAGTTCAAAACTATGTGGAAATTAAACAAAGCAATTTAAATAATCGGTTAAAAAAGAAATCCCAAGAGAAATTAGAAAATATTTTGAGATGAATGAAAACATAGTATACCAAAATGTGATGTAGCAAGAATAGTATTTACAGGGAAATATAGATTAAGACTATATTACATAGAGAGACTACGTTAAAACAAATATAATATTCTATCTTAAGACACTGGAAAAAAAAGGAGCAAACTAAACCCAAACAAGCAGAAGGAAAGTAATATAAAGACTAGAGTGAAAACTGTTGAAATAAAGAATAGAAAAACAGTTGAAAAAAATCAACAGAATCAAAAGTTGGTTGAAAAGATTAGCTAGACTGACAAAGAAAAAGAAAAAACAAAAAAGAAGATCCAGATAACTAAACTTATGAATGAAAAAGTTCATATTAATTCCAGCTTCACTGAAGTAAAAAGCATTAGACAGTACTATGAACAAGTGTATGCAAGCAAATTAGATAACTTAAATAAAAGGGGAAATTTCTTAGAAATGCACAAACTACCCAGACTGACTCAAGAAGATATATGCAAGCTGAATAAATCATTTGTCCATTAAGAAATTAGTACATTTTAATTTTAGAGGAGTTTTAGGTTTACAGAAACCTTGAGCAGAAAGGACAGAGTTTCCATATTCCCCCAATACAGTTTTCCTATTATTAACATTTTGCATTAATATGCTGCATTTGTTACAATTGATCAATCAATAGTGACACATTGTTATAAAGTATTATTAATGTGATATATCTACAATTACAGCATCATTCACAGTGGTTTCACTGTGCAGATTTTATATGAACGTATATTTTCACTTCATTTGGGTAAATACCTAGGTATGCAATTGCTGCATGATAAGGTAAGCTGCTGCTGCTGCTAAGTCTCTTTAGTCGTGTCCAACTCTGTGCAACCCCATAGAAGGCAGCCCACCAGGCTCTGCCGTCCCTGGGATTCTCCAGGCAAGAATACTGGAGTGGGTTGCCATTTCCTTCTCCAGTGCATGAAAGGGAAAAGTGAAAGTGAAGTCGCTCAGTCGTGTCTGACTCTTAGCGACCCCCTGGACTGTAGCCTACCAGGCTCCTCCATCCATGGGATTTTCCAGGCAAGAGTACTGGAGTGGGGTGCCATTGCCTTCTCCGATAAGGTAAGAGTATGTTTTAAATTTGTTAAGAAACTTCCAAATTGTCTTCTGAAGTGGTTCTACCATTTTGCATTCATCCTAATGATGAATGGGAGTTGCTTCATATCCTTGCTAACGTTTGATGTCAGTACTTTGGATTTTAGCTATTCTAATAGTTGTGAGGTTGTGAAGTGAAGAAGGAAATGGCAATCCACTCCACTATTCTTGCCTGGAGAATCGCATAACAGAGGAATCTGGTGGGCTACAGTCCATGGGCTTCCCTGGTGGCACAGATGGTAAAGCATCTGCCTGCAATGTGGGAGACCTGGGTTCAATCCTTGGGTTGGGAAGATCCCCTGGAGAAGAAAATGGCAACCTACTCCAGTACTCTTGCCTGGAGAATTCCATGGACGGAGGAGCCTGGTGGGCTACAGTACATGGGGTAGCAAAGAGGCAGACAGGACTGAGAGAATTCACTTTCACTTTCACAGTCCATGGGGTCGCAAAGAGTTGGACATGACTGAGTGACTAACACGCAATAGTTGGAAGTAGTATCTCATTGGTTTAATTTACAATTTCCTAATAACACATGATACAGAAATATGACTCCACTTTTATTTCTTATTCTTTATGTTAATGAGGACCTGCAGGATATATTGACTAGAAACAATGACTGCAAAGATCCTGTTCTCATCCTGACCTTGAAACAAAAGCTTTCAACATTTCACCATTTAGTATGAATCTATGATAGGTTTTCTTTAGATATTCTTTATCAAATTTAAGGAAATACTCTCCTTTTCCTGTTTGCTAAGATGTTTTGTTATGTGTGGATGTTGACTTTATCGAACACATTTTCTGCACTTATCTCAGTGTGACAACCTGCTTGGGCCTCATGCGTGCGTGCATGCTAAGTTGCTTCAGTCGTATCCGACTGTGTGCGAACTCATGGAGCCCACCAGGCTCCTCTGTCCATGTGATTCTCCAGGCAAGAATACTGAAGTGGGTTGCCATTCCCTTCTCCAGGGGATCTTCCCGACCCAGGGATCGAACTCATGTCTCTTATATCTCCTGCATTGGCAGGCGGGTCCTTTACCGCTAGTGCTACCTGGGAAGCTTGGGCCTTGTAGGATGTTTTAAATTCATTGCTTGTTATCTTGTTGATTTGGAAAACTTATCACTGTTATCTTCAAATGTAAATTTCTGCTCCATTCTCCTTCTGAAAATCTGCTTGCATGCATGTTAGATCTTTTGACTAAATCCTTTTTGACTCCCACTCTTTATTACATATTTTTCATTCTTTGGTCTCTATGGGCCTTATTTTGGGTATTTTCATCTAACCTGTCTTCCAACTCTTTTATCATCTCTTTGTTTCTAATACACTGTTATTAAAACCCAACCATTAAGTTCTTAGTTTTTTAGTTTTAGAATTTCTTTCCACCCCCATACCCAAATCAGCATGGCATTTTAAAAGTCCACGGCTAGTATCTGTAACTCCTATGGATTGTCTCTTTCTCCTTCCCACCCTCACCAGCCACCCCTGCCACAGTGTTCTCTTGTTTCCTCATATGCCTGATTACTTTGTTGTTGTTATTCAGTCACTAAGTCATGTCTGACTCCTTGTGATGCCATGGGCTGCAGTACACCAGGCTTCCCTGTCCTTCACCATCTCCCAGAGTTTGTTCAAACTCATGTCCATTGAGTAGGTGATGCCATCCAGCCATCTCAGCCTCTGTTGCCCCATTTCCTCCTGCCTTCAGTCTTTCCCAGCATCAGGGTCTTTTCCAGTGAATCAGCCCTTCGCATCAGGTGGCCAAAGTATTGGAGCTTTAGCTTCAGCATCAGTCCTTCTAATAAATATCAGGGTTGATTTCCTTTAGGATTGACTGGTTTGATTGCAGGGTGAAAATATACAGCCTTGACGTACTCCTTTCCCAATTTTAAAGCAGTCCGTTGTTTCACATCTGGTTCTAACTGTTGCTTCTTGACCTGCACACAGGTTTCTCAGGAAGCAGATAAGGTGGTCTGGTATTCTCATCTCTTTAAGAATTTTCCACATTTTGTTGTGATCCACATAGTCAAAGGCTTTAGCGTAGTCAATGAACCATAAGTAGATATTTTTCTGGAATTCTCTTGCTTTTTCTGTGATCCAGAGGATGTTGGCAATTTGATCTCTGGTTCCCCTGCCTTTTCTAAATCCAGCTTGATTGAAATGATTCAAAGCTGAGATAGAGTTCCTGTAAGAAACTTTTAGTTTACCCCTACTCCTAGAGTAGAGTCATTTGGAGTCTTAACCCAGTGTGAAAAGGATTGCTCTTGGTTCTCCTGCTTTAGGAAGCCCTGATACTACTCTGTCCCTCGCTAACCTCATGAGGACCTACTGCCTATCAGAGGGGCTGGCCCTGAAGTAGTTTTTAAATGAACAAGTGAGTTTACTACCTGGTGGGCATTGTTGCTACTCGCTGAAATACAGATTAACCTTTGGGGACTTGACTGTTGGTCCAGTGGTTAAGACTGCACTCCCAATGCCAGGGGCATGGATTCAGTCCCTGGTCAGGGAACCAGGATCGTGACACATGGCATGGCAAAAAAGAAAGATGCAGATGAACCTTCCTCTAATTTGAAACAAATTATAGAATCACAGTTTCTAAATTTAAAAAGTTTCAAATATCATTATTTTACTTTAAGTACTCCATATTTAGGGTTTCCATGGTGGCTCAGTGGTAAAGAATCCGCCTGCAGTGTAGGAGTCACAGGACATACAGGTTCAATCACTTGAGTCTGGAAGATCTCCTGGAACAGGGCACAGCAACCCACTCCATATTCTTGCCTGAAGAATCCCATGGACAGAAGAACCTGGGAGGCTACAGTCCAAGGGATTGCAAAGAGTTGGACACGACTGATGCGGCTTAGCACGCATGTACACACTCCGTATTTAAGTGGTATAACACCTGACTCCAAAATACTTGTTATAAGGAATCTACAGGTGACATCTTTCTTTAAAACTTATGCCATTCATCTTCTTTTATTGATCCCTTCTACTATTAAAATATAATTCATTCTTAAATATGTTCATTTACTGTTTTTTTACCTCATTTATTTAGCAAGTCTTTTTTTTTTTTTTTAAACATCTGTTATTTGAAAGGGATGTTCCTAAGTGTTGGAATTATAAATGTAATCTAGTTCCTGCTCTTAAGGAGCTTAGGGAATGAATGGTGTTGTGAGATAATGACTGTATGGAAGATGTCCTTGGATGCTGGGTTGGACACATCCAACCCGCTAGTCTTAAAGGACAGATAAGAGTTGGAGAGATGACCAAGTAGGATTGGGGGAATTGTTTTCCAGTAAGTTAAGGATATCTTTACAAGCGTGGCAGTTTCTCTTTTAGCTAGTTTAAGGAGGTTTTGATTCTTTTTTTGCTTTGGCAGATTTCTTCTGTGATGTGCCAAGTAAATAATATTTTAGGCTTTCAGAGGTCATGAGGATTCCCTCGCAACTAGTCCACCACTGTAGCATGAAAGTAGCCATAAATAATACATAAAGAAATGAGCGTGGCTGTGTTCTGTGTTCGGTAAAACTTTCTTTAAGGAAATGAAAAGTTGAATTTCATGTTTCATGTGACACAAAGTATTCTTTTTGTTCTTTTAACCATTATAAAATTACAAAAGCATTCTTAACTTGTGATACAGAAACAGGCAACTGGTTTGATTTGACCTGTGAGCTTTATTGTGCTATATCCCATTTTAGACTTTCTATATTTAGACGTATTTTTGTATATGTAAACTAAAAAATAGATAACACTTTTTCTTCATCACGAAAATAAGCTTGCTTGGTGTAAAAATAAAGCCTTTTGTACTCTGTAGTAATTGCTTAGAATTGTTAGGGGAAATTCTAGAAATTATTTCTCTATGTATTAATTTTAATAAAAAATGGGATGATACTGTGTTTAGTGATTGGCACTTGATCATGAACTTAATAATTTATCCTTTTTGAACTGATCATGTGCTGTTGTGTTTTCAAGGTGCGAAAGGCAATGGAAGAAGAAAATTGCTGCTTTGGGACTGTTGATACCTGGCTGTTACATAAGCTCACAAAAGGTAAAAGTGACTTGATAGATCTGCTCAAATAACTGGAATTTGACCGATAGAAATCATTCATCTTAAAGAAGTGAAAGTTTTAAACTTTTTCCCCCATATCCCAGATATCCTGTTTTTTTCTGGGACCCTAATAACTTCCTGTTATAGTAAAGCTAGATTAATTTCAGATATTTTCTAAGACAAGAGTGATTTTTAAATTATGATGACACCTCAAACATAAGACTGAGAACAGTCTTATGTTTGAGGGTGGTAAGACTTGAGTTCAATACTGAATCTGCTTCTTTGCAACTATACCTAGAATATATATAGCTCTAGGTAATCACATTGCTTCTCTGAGCCCCTTTCCTCATCTTTAAACTGGGAATCATGATCTGACAATGTGCCTAAAAGCTTTAAACAGGAAATTGCTTTGGAGACTTTGCACTGGAAATGCGCATTTTGAATGAATTTGAGAGCAGGCAAGGTTGAAACTGCTAAGGATATGGGTGTAGATTGACACTACCTGATAATAAATAGATGATTTCCAATGTAAATTTAGGTTCTGAATTTGCCACGGATTTTTCAAATGCTAGCACAACTGGACTTTTTGACCCATATGAGGTAAAGTTTTTTCCCCTTCTTTTTGAATCACCAATTTTTGTGTTATTTAGCTAGGATTCTGATAACATATTTTTATGCCCAGATGTGTTGGAGCAAGATCGTTACCTCCCTGCTTTCAATCCCGCTCTCTCTCCTGCCTCCTGTGAAGGATACGAGGTAATAATGAAAATCAGATATAGAAACCAGCAAAATTGTCCCTGAATTCACCTTGCCTTTGAAAAGCATTTTATCACTATTACACCTCCAAGGTGCTTGTATGTTCATTATGTAACTTTTGGGGCTATGCTAAATTTTAGAATTAATATTTCTAGAGCTGTAACTTACTTTTTAATCAATTTTATTTGAAGCCACAATTTTGGATCAGTGGATGAAGAGATATTTGGTGTGCCTATACCAATAGTGGCCTTGGTAAGTAGAAAACTTGAGGGTTTTTCCTTGTATAGTATAAACTAAATGAATATCTGTGAATAGTTGGGTTTAGTTTAAGAAACACAAACATCCTTGTAGAATAGAGTGTCTTTTTTCTTTTTAAGTTAAAGGGTCCTGAATATAATCAGAAGGATTCTCTGTTTTCTGGAAAGGGGACCAATGCGCTAGTGTTCTATCATGGAAATTCTTTATAACTTTTTCTGACTTCTCTATATGTTGTTTTTCAGAAAAGTACTATGTTAAATTTTTAGAAAAGGTTGTATTCTGAGTAATATGTGGTTTATATTTGATATTCTGAGACAGGAAGCAGTGATAGGGCCAATGCTTAATTTATATTCAATATAATGAGAAACTGTGAGAGGACAATTAAAATAAAGAAGGCAAATATTTGCATTTTATTTTTTATTATTTTTTAAAGTGTATTTACATTTTATAAAATCCTTCATCTACTGAGACAGTAAAGAATCTGTGGATGAGTGAAAAATTAGCTGTTTCTGGCTTCTGGGGTTTCTTTGTTTCTTTTTAGTAATTAATTAATTAATTTGGCTGTGCCAGGTCTTAGTTGATACATGTGGGATCTTTAGTTGTGGCATGTGAACTCTTGGTTGCAACATGTGGGATCTAGTTTCCTGACTAGGGATGAAACCCAGGCTCCCTGCATTGTGAGCACAGTCTTAGCCACTGGACCACCAGGAAAGTCCCTGAGGTTTCTTTCTTGACTGTAGAAACTCAGGCCTTGCTTTTAATTTCCTGTAACAGCTTAAGAAGGAGGTGTAGAACATCTGACCCTAGATAGACAATCACTCCAGTAGGTGGAGGAGTCAAGTAAGGGGAGGGGGATTTAATTCTCAAATTACAAATTCCTGGAGAAGATCAGTCTTATTCAACTTGGAGTAGGCTCAGGTTTAGATTAAGGTATGGCTAGAAAACTTATTGATTAGTGAGAAAGCATTCTTCAGGTGAGTTTTGGTTCCTAAAATATTGCTGTGTATATATATTAAATATATCTACATGTAGTTACATTAGCAAAATGTTATAGGGAGTTCCCTGGTGGTGTGGTAGTTAGGATTTGACACTTTCACTGTCGTGGCTGGAGTTCAGTTCCTGATCGGGGGACTGAGATCCCACAAGCCATGTGTTGTGGCCAAAAAAAAAGTTATAATTTTTCTTTTTAACAAAAATGTATGGTTGGGAAATATATGGTTTTAACCTACATCTACTTATTCACCTATGATACTTCTTAAAAGGGAAATTTGTGTGGTCTGTTATTTTGACTAATGAATGAAGGTGCTTGCAAGTTGCAAATGACCAACCTTAGCTGTTTTTTTCTGCACAAATTTTATTCTGACTTTTGTTATTAAGATTATTCTTATGATTCTTCAAAGTGGTCAAGTAGATTGCCCACTAAAAATTCCCAAGACATGTTAGTTTTCCACATAATGTTATAGTCCTAGAGAGACTCCTGTTATATAGTTGTTGCTATGTTCTCACCAGGGAGTTTGTTTAAAGGAAAAAGAAAAAAGGAAAGAAAATATTGAACCATGAGACTATAGTGAGTAAGACAGTGGGATACAGTGAAATGGAACACTGCTAAAGGCATAAAGATCTTTTTTTTTAAATAAATTTATTTATTTTAGTTGGAGGCTAATTACTTTACAATATTGTAGTAGTTTTTGCCATACATTGACATGAATCAGCCATGGGTTTACATGCGTTCCCCCTCTTGGACCCCCCTCCCACCTCCCTCCCCATCCCATCCCTCTGGGTCATCCCATTGCCCCAGCCCTGAGCATTTGTCTCATGCATCGAACATGGAATGGTGTTCTGTTTCACATATGATAATATACATGTTTCAATGCTATTCTCCCAGAACGTCCCACCCTCACCTTCTCCCTCAGAGTCCATAAGACTGTTCTATGCATTTGTGTCTCTCATTCTGTCTCGCATATAGGGTTATCATTGCTATTTTTCAAACTCTATATATATGCATTAGCATACTGTATTGGTGTTTTTCTTTCTGGCTTACTTCACTCCGTATAATGGGCTCCAGTTTCATCCATCTCAATAGAACTGATTCAAATGTATTTTTTTTAATGGCTGAGTAATATTCCATTGTGTATATGTACCACAGCTTCCTTATCCATTCGTCTGCTGATGGACATCTAGGTTGCTTCCATGTCCTGGCTATTGTAAACAGTGCTGCGATGAACATTGGGGTACACGCGTCTCTTTCAATTCTGGTTTCCTCAGTGTGTAAGGCATAAAGATCTTAATTGTTTGTTTTTGGCAGGTCGCTGACCAGCAATCAGCCATGTTTGGAGAATGCTGCTTTCAGACAGGAGATGTGAAGTTAACCATGGGAACTGGGACGTTTTTGGATATTAATACTGGAAATAACCCTCAACAGAGTGTTGGAGGTAAGGAGTTAGAATTTATCCTATTTGTTAATGAAATATCACTGTTTTTCACTCACTTAACTTTTGTGACTCTACTTTCCTATTTTATATTAAGGATATTTTCTAATATTTTTCATTATTCTTCTTAGAGATAGTCAATACCCGTTTGCTTTTTTTCTTTTAATTAAAAGCACTAAAAAATAACCAGGATTTTATGGAAAAATTCAGAAAGATTAGGATATTTTGGTCAGCTTTCCAAAGATTTACCTTTAACACTTGTTATATTTATTTAAATCATCTTTCTAAGTCTCTAAAATTTCTTTCATGTGTTGGGATTTATTCTTTTCATGAATATTTTTGGGGTTGGTACTTCTCAACTAGTGATGCATGTGTATTCAAGGTTTCATTCTAATTTATTTTTTGGCTCACTGTGTGGCATGCGGGATCTTATTACTAGTTCCCTGACCAGAGATGGAACCCCTGACCCCTGTGATGAAAGCATGGAGTCTTAACCACTGGACCACCAGGGAGTGTGTTAGTCACTCAGTCATGTCCGACTCTTTTGACCCTATGGACTGTAGCCCTGTAGCTAGGCTCTTCTGTCCATGGAATTCTTTAGGCAAGAATACTAGAGTGGGAAGTCCTGTATATTTAGGATTTTAATAACAACTCCTAAGAATTTGTTCTCCTTAATCAAAGAAATCCTGGAATGCAGAATCCAAGAAATTTAGATTGTGTAACTACACTCGGGATCACTTGGGGCTTTTAGTCTGAGCCCTGGTCCTCTGACATGGTTACTTAGAGGTGGATTTTAAAATCTTGTTCCTGTCTTTCATCCTCCCTACTGTTCTTCATTTTCCCTTAGTTTGGAAAATGAGAGCTAGAAAAATGATCTTTATAAAAATTAAGTGAAAAAAAAAAGGAAAATGATTGTTGTTTCTATTTAGAAACCTTATTTAGAAACTGCAGATAAATGCAATAACATGGTTAGTTCTCTAACAAACAAATCTTGTAATTACCATTACTTTCTCAATTAAAATATTGTTTCTGTGTTTCTAGAGACATAGATATGCTTGCAGCTAATAAAAGCTAATATTTATTGTTCATATTCTGTGCCAGGCACTAATTGTTTTTCTATATTAACTCAGTTTATTCTCACAGGAGCTCTCTGAGGTAGGCCGTTTTATAGTCAAGGAAACTGAAGCTAAGAAGTTAGAAACTTGTAAAACCACACCTAGAAAATGAGACAGGGCTGGGATTTGAACTCAGGCAGTCTGACTCCATAGGCATGTTGCTAGTTTTTGAGATAATCAGATTGCTTCACTGCAGACACCTCTGTAATGAATTCACTCTTTATTATGTGACTTATATTGTTTATTTGTTTTTAAGGCTTTTATCCATTAATCGGGTGGAAGATCGGGCAAGAAGTGGTGTGCTTAGCTGAAGGCAATGCGGGAGATACAGGCACTGCCATCGCGTGGGCTCAACAGTTAGGTAAGTTGTCTTCTAAATGGCTTTCATAGATAGGCCAGCCCTAACTCAAGACAACCACATGATCTAATCAGCAGGGAATGAATGGATTGTTTGAATGAAACTCAAAATAAAATAACACATGCTAGAAGAAAATATGGGCCTCCCTGATGGCTTAAATGGTAAAGAATCTGCCTGCAATGCAGGAGATCGGGTTTGATCCCTGGGTTGGGAAGATCCCCTGGAGAAGGAAAAGGCAACGTGCTCTAATATTCTTGCCTGGATAGTGGCATGGATAGAGCCACTATTTTGTGATGCATTCATTATCTGTCATCTTTGTTCTTCACTGTCTAGTTGGTCTGTGACTGTGTCTAATCAAAATTCTGAGCCTGCAAAGTTGGACTTCAGTGATCTCTAGAAACCTCCTCTCCCTTCCAGTTGTGACCTGTCCTGGCTTTCCCTGGAGATCCCTCCTTTTATTCTCCTTCTATCCACTTAAAATATGCTCTTGTTTTTCCCTGGCTGCTCAGAAGTCTTTGATTTCTTTGTTTAGAATAGTTTAAATTGCCTTTATAATATTCTCAGTGTCATGAATAGTGTCATGTATGAGAGAAAACCTACTATGGAGGAGCTATGCAGTGTCATGGATAAGAGTATGGCCCTGGTTCCAACAGCCTCTTTTTTTTTTTTTTTTATTTTATATTGGAGTATACTGGTGACTCAGTGGTAAAGAATCCCCCTGCCAATGCAGGAGATGTAGGTTCGATCCCTGGGTTGGAAAAATCCCCTGGAGAAGGAAATGGCAACCTATTCCAGTATTCTTGCCTGGATAATTCCATGGACAGAGGAGCCTGGTGGGATTGAAGTATAGTTGATTTACATTGTTGTGCCAATCTCTGGGCTAGTCACAGCAAAGTGACTTCATTTTACACATATGTACATTCTTTTTTTTAATATTCTTTTCCATTATGGTTTATCTCAGGAGATTGGATATAGTTCCCTGTGCTGTACAGTAGGACCTTGTTGTTTATCCATTCTAAATGTAATAGTTTACATCTATCAACTCCAGATTCTCAGCCCTCTTTCTCTTTTCCCCTGTTCCCTCTTGGCAACCACAAGTCTGATCTTTATGTCCGTACCACAATCTAAATTTAGAACTTTTTTGTTCTCCCTAAAAGAAACCCCCATACCCATTGGTGGTGATTCCGCTTTTCACACCCCCGCCCCCCAGCCCAAAGCTAATGTTAATCTACTTTCTGTCTCAATAGATTTGTGTATTCTGGAAATTTCATATGGATGGAATCAAACAATATGTGGTCTGTTATAACTGGCTTCTTTCACTCACCCATATTTTAGCATGTATCATTACTTCATTTCTTTTTATTGCTGAATAATTTCCCATTATATGCATGTGCCATAGTTTATCCACTCATCAGTTGATGGGCATCTGGGTTGTTTCTACTTTTTGGCTATTGTGAACAATGGACAGCCTGTATATTATATAACTATATGTAATACATGCAATAGGTAATGTTATATACCTAAGTATTAACAATAGCTATCTCTGCTGATTAAATTTTGAGAGGGTCTGGCTTTTTACTTTGCTGATTTGAGCTAAGCTGATTTTGTTTAAAGACAAAAATAGTTCTGTTGGCAGAAAACATACAGTCTGGAGGAAAACACCAATCTCTGCTTCTTCCTTTCTTTCTTTCTCTTTCTCTCTAAACCTGAACCTGCATTATAAGCTTAAGATATTTGCTACCAAAAAAACAAATGTTTACTTGAAAAGTTTTTATCACTTAAAATCTCTTCTTTAAATGTACTACTTTCAATTTTTGGACATGTGTTTTTAAGTCAACTCAGAATTATCAGAAATAGAAAATGTGGGAAATTCTCTGG
Organism: Giraffa tippelskirchi; assembly: GCF_054371585.1. Lineage (NCBI taxonomy): Eukaryota > Metazoa > Chordata > Mammalia > Artiodactyla > Giraffidae > Giraffa > Giraffa tippelskirchi. The sequence continues at coordinate 92,092,372 of NC_137276.1, forward strand.
AAGTCCAGTAGTTAAGCTTTTGCAACCTGCATTGCCAAGGGTGAGGGTTCAATTCCTGGTTAGGGAACTAAGATCCCACAAGCTGCACAGTGCGACCAAAAAAACAAGCAAAAAACAAATAGAAAATATAGGTTACATATCAATCTTTTTTGGTTGTTCCTTTTATTAATTTTGCTCCTTCCTAAAAGATGCAAAGGAAAAGCAGAATAACTTCACATTCCTCATTTAAAAAAAATCATTCCCTAGTTCCTTATAATAACATGTGCCGTTGTCAGTGGAAATCATTTCTACTGCTTTGCTGGCTTGAGGCTCAGTCACTGTGACTCTCAAATGATAAAGACTATTTTCTGGGAGATGGAGCTAAATGATCCTGACCTAGAAAAGTGATGTGTTTCCAGTGGAGGCATAAGGAGCCCCCCAAAGGCGAGTCCCATCTCTGGCAAGAAAGAAGAAACCATTGGTCTGGTTGAAGAGAGAGAGAATTCAGAGTTGAATTATTTACTTTAAAATTTTTATTATTGACAGAGCTACACAGTGGTATTTATTAAATTACTGGTGTATACCTGTCTGAAATTCATGCAAAAAGTTGACCTTTATTTTAATATATCTCTTTCTATTCTGAGAATTCACTGTAATATTGAAAAAATAACTAAATTATATTCAGGCGAAACTCAGGGTATCAGAGCCTAAGTAACCTCGTCCTTTCCTTGGAGATGTGTATTCCAAGCCTTTATGTCTCTGTATGATGTTCTGGGTTTGTTCCACTCTGAATGGTGGCTTCCTTCTACCCCTTTTCTGGGTTGAACACTTCAGGCTTAGGTGTAAAAGCTCTTCTAAGCCAGTTCCATCTTCATTTTTTAGATTTATTTTCTTAATCTTTTTACACAGGCCAGTTCTCTCTCACTTTTCCCCCTTACTCCCTATGTTAACTGCCCCACTTGAGTCCCTGTGGGGTCATCCCTTTTTCCTTTTCATCTGGTCCATCTCTGCTCCCCTTCACTCTTTGTTCTATTTTTGTATCTCAATCTTAGAAATATGTTTATGTCTTCCAGCTTTTATTCACTTAACAAGTAATTGAGTGCTAAGTACAAGCCCGAAACTCCATGCTAGGAGACACCTAGGAGTAAGACAGACACTTCCTGCCTTCATGAAGGTCATAGTCTAGCAGGAAAGATGTATATTAAATGAATAATTGGGGAAAAAAAAAACAACCAAAATAATAGTGTTAAATACCAGGAAGGAGAAGTATAAATAGAATCAATGATCCTTTTCTAAAGGGGGGGCTTTGTCTGGTATGGGGACTCAGAAGGCTGCTTTAAAGAAGTGCTATTTCAGCTGAGCCCTGAAGGAGGAACAAGAGTGATTGGACAGATGAGGGAGGCAGCTGGTCAAGGGGCAGCCCGAGCAGAGAGGACCAGTGAAGAAGGCCCTGAGGAGAGAGGAGCATGGGCCGTTTAGGGAACTGAAAGAATGCACTATTTCTTTTCTACAACTGAAACAGTTCCCATCTCTGTTGTCCTCCAGTGATGTGGGTCAGGAGACATCTTTTCCCTAGCAGTATCATTTTTAATTTCTACATGTCACATCTGCCTGTTCCAGGCAATCCCCATCAGACTCTGAGCATACAATGAAAATTACCCAGGACTCTTGTTTACTAGAAATAAAGGAAACTGATTTCTTCTCTCTGGGTGTCTTCCCTAAGAGAGATAACAGCCTCTCTCATTAGAGAAGATGAGATAAACATTCTTTCCTCTAGGAACTAATTAGGTGGTGGTGAATGGCTGTATGCTATTACTAGTGACTAGTGTCTTTGTTCATGGTCTTGCATCCCTCTTGCTTCCTGCTGGGATGACAAACAGTAAGATAAATATGGCTGCAGCTGGAGTGTAGCCTGCCCAGCCATAAATGGAGCCTTGAGCTGTCAAGGAGACTCTGCAGACACAGGGTCTGTAGAGGACACCAACAGAGTTTTACTGGTGAACATGCTAGAGGCTGTTGAGGATGCTATAGATGTTCACTATGGATTGAGCTGGCTGAGCCAAGAGCAGATCCCCTCAGCTGTGGAGAAGCAAGAGCTGGGCCTGATCACCCTAGGAGAGCCTGATAGAGATGGACACCGGTACTGATTTGTCTGATTACTTCTCCTCCAGGCTGAAGGGAGAGGCCTAATTTTTCTCATAGTTTGAGAAACCCCAGAGCCAAGGGTGTTCATTCCCTTACCTTTCACTGCCTGCCAGCCCCAATAAGCCTGACCTAAAAGAGAGCACAAAATATTTAAGGATACACAGCTGCTTGAAGGAGGGTGACCAAGTTCTTTTTTTCTTCCTTCCCATGAATGCTTTTAATTCTGTGATATGTCATTTCTGGGGCAAATTGTTGATCAAGTATAGACAACAAAGTGTACATGTTTTCTGTTTTTCGTTCTTCTTTCTGTTTCATTTATATTTTTGTTTCAACTCTGTGTAAATCCCTTTTTTCACACACACACACACACACATACACACGCACACACAACAACAACAACCACCAAATCCTTTTCTCTGTGCCATACTTGGAAAAGCAAAAGTGGAACATCGCAGCTTGTTATGTGATACAGTTAGAATGGTAAAATGAACAGTAAAAACAGGATTTAAATGGTACTTAGCCACTTGGAAATTTGAAATATCTTTTCTAAGGTAGCATAGGGCCAAGGAAGGCATTGGAAACACAATTTAATAGTAGAAAATAAAGAAAATGACTGTAATTCTATAAAAAAGAAAATCAAAAAAATGATATTTGGAGGAAAATGATGAATGCTTATTAATAAGCAAATAAAGAGAAGCATTTTAAATTTCTAAGCCAAAAATGACAAGGGTATACAAATCATGAAATTGAGAGAGAATAATAAAAAGTAAATTGGTAAACTGATCTCTTTTATTTTTTTTTTTTCTTTTAAACATCTCTAAGTTACCCAGGGTATAAATACATATATGGAGAGATAGAGAGGAAAAGAAGAGAAAATGAGAACTGTTTCAACTTTTTGTTTTGAAATAATTTCAAAATTGTAAAAATAGTACAAAAATTCTTGTATACCGTTTATCCCAGATTTGCCATGTTTCAACATCTTGCCATGACTGCTGTATCTGTTATCCACCTATCCATCTTTCCATCCAGCATGCTCTTGTTGTTGTTGTTTAGTTGCTCAGTCATGTCTGTCTCTTTGTGACCCCATGGACTGTAGCCCGCCGTGTTCCTTTGTCCTTGAAATTCTCCAGGCAAGAATAATGGAGTGGGTTGCCATTTCCTTCTCCAGGGATCCTGACCTCCAGGGATCCTTCCTTTTCCTGACCCAGGGATCAAATCCTTATACCAGGTATTGGCAGGCGCGTTCTTTACCCCTGAGCCACTAGCGAAACCCCAATTACTCTATAGAATAGATAAATGTCTATGTAATTTTCTCAGCTCTTTGGTAATAGATTGCATGTGTCTTACTCCTTTTTCTGTAGTATTTCACTGTGTTATTTCCTAAGAACAAGAATACCCTCTAATGTAGGTCAAGAGGGGTTATTAACTTCAGAAAATTTAACATTGGGTCCAGTACTTTCATCAGATTTACAATCTACATTCCAATCTTGTCATATGTCCCAATCCTGTAGTTCATGGGAATTTTTTCCACTACAGAATCCAGTCCAGGATTGCTTATGCATGTGTGTGTGTTAGTCACTCAGTCATGTCTGATTCTTTGCGACCCCATGGACTATAGCCCTCCAGGCTCCTTTGTCCATGGGATTTTCCAGGCAAGAATACTGGAATGGGTAGCCATTCCATTCTCCAGGGGATCTTCCTAACTCAGGGATTGAACACGCGTCTCCTGCATTGCAGGCAGATTCTTTAGGGTCTGAGCCACCAGGGAAGCCCAGGATTGCTTTTAATTTCCTTTAATCTAGAACAGTTTCCTCAGCTTTACTTTGTTTTTCATGGCACTGATATTTTTGAAGAATGTCAGTTATTTTCTAGAATGTCCCTCAGTTTGGGTTTTTCACGTCTTTGCGACCCCATGGACTGTAGCCTGCCAGGCTCGTTTGTCCATGGGGACTCTCCAGATAAGAATACTGGAGTGGGTTGCCATGCCTTCCTCCAGAGGATCTTCCTAACCCTGAAATCAAACCCATGTCTCTTATGTCTCCTATGTTGGCAGGCAGGTTCTTTACCCCTAAAACCACCTGGAAGGCCCTTTCATGTCTAGATCTAGGTAATGCATTTGGGCTGAACTATAAATAAGTGATAATGTGTCTTTCTCAGAATACATACCTGGAGATACAGAATGTCCCTTATTCCTGTTTTGGTTCTGTTAATTTTGTTCACATGCGTAAGATATTTTCTAATTTCTCTGTTGTATAATTACTATTGTTTTTGTCGTTAGTAATATGTAGGTAGATAATTTGTGATTAGGTGATATCCCATTTTTCACCAAACTTCCCCCATCCCCTAAATTCAGGTTTCATTGATGTTTCATACCTGGATCAGTCTTCACTATGATGGCTCAAAAAATGGTATTTTCTAATTCCATTTTTCCACTCTGTTTATTAGTTAACATTCTGTTATATTAGGAAGACCCCTCCATTCCCTCTGTTATTATTGATATAAACTAATGGTTTCTTATTTTATTCAGCAGGGTATAACTCTTCTAGTTCTTACTTATTTGTTTTAATTCTCAATAGTCTCAGATTTGGTCGGTGAAAATCTCCTCAGACTGGCCTCCATATCTTAGAAATGTCTATCTGTATTCTTTTTTTTAGCATTTTCTTAATTTCTGGCACAACATGATAAGTTCATCTTGTGTTTTTCATATCTGCCATCAAGTTTTCCAGTGAGCCCTGCCTCCTTTTAGGGGGAAATGGTATTTAAAACCAATGACTGAGGGAATTCTCTAGTGGTCCAGTGGTTAGGACACACTTTTACTGGGAGGACCTGGGTCCAATCCATGGTTGGGGAACTAAGATCCCACGTGCCATGGGGTGCAGCCACCCAAAATAAACAAATAAGTAAAGTATACAATTTCATAAATTAAAAAAAAATTTCAAATTATGTAAGAACAATGACTAGAACTAGAAATGTAGAAATGTGTGTGTGTACAAGAGAAGGGTCCCTGTGTTATATTTTTATCTCCCTTTTTCCACACTGAGAACCCTAGCTCCCAACACAATTAATATTATATACTCATTTGCTCAATCTTTAAATATACACCAAAGAATTTGAATTACTAGACCCATACCACTGCAACAAACAGCATTCAAGATTGTTTGCAGAGTTGTTTTTTTTTCTTTATAGTGAGCGTATATGGTCAAACCATGCTATTCAAATTTACTTGGATTAATTCTTTTTATTCTCCCTTCACTGAGTTTATTAATTTGAAAAGAATTGTGTTTATTTGTTTTTGTTATCATTCATTTTTGGTTTTCCCTGCTGCATTCTTTTTGAGCACCTTTTTTTTTAATGTAGAATTTTAATGTGATTTCTAAATCAAATTCATAAAAGGAGCAATTGACTCCCTCTCCTATCCCTTCATCCTGTCTTCCGACCCCTTGTAGAGAGTCACTTCATTGGTTTTTGGTTTATCTCTCCTATTTGTTTTTGCAAAAGCGTGAAAATACAATGTTTTTTCTCTCTCATTCAGGTAGAATGAAAAATCATTCAAAAAACAAGAACAAGGGGATTGTTTCCCCAGTCTCTGTTGTGTAGGAGACCCCTGACTCCTCCTCCTCCTCAAATCAGAAAGAGAGGGCTTCCTCAGAAGCTCTTCATGATTACTCCCAGTGTGCAGACCCAAGTTTCAGGTTTCACGCTGTCCCTGGTTCTAGGACAGGAGATATCAGAGAAAATAAAAAACAGGAAACTCACTGCCAGTTTGGTGGTAGTCACAGTTCCCTGATTGGAATGCCTGCTTATTCCTTTGCATCCTCAGATAGTTCTGCTGTAATCCATCCAGGATTCCATCCAGGCTTCTTAGTTGCATTCAGTGGGAGAGACTGAGTGAAGTCTGCTTACTCCTAAAGACTTGCCATCAAGAAGCTCATAGGAGAACAGTTTAAGTAGAAGATGATTTAGAGAAATTCCTCAAGCAAGAACAGAATAACCAGTAAAGAATGTGAACAAACTAGATATTTTTTTCCCTGTTTCCTTGTCTGTCACCAAAATCTTTCCTCAAACCAGCCATTTAGTATAGTTTCCACATCTTGATTTTGAAAGTTAAACATTTGGAAATGATTTCTTACATATATATATTTCAAGAGCAGTATTTTCTTAATATATTAGTTTTTGAAGTGTTATCTGGACATTTTGAACAAATCAGTGTAACTTATAGATCTAATAACTGTCATTTTGAGTAAAATTTGCAATAATTATTGAGTGATTCATATTAATGTTAGTTTTATCACATGCATGCATGCTCAGTCATGTCCGACTTTGCGGCCCCATGGACCATAGCCCACCAAGGTCCTCTGTGCATGGGTTTTCCTAGTCAAAAATACTGGAGTGGGTTGCCATTTCCTTCTCTAGGGGACCTTCTCAGCCCAGGGATTGAACATGCATCTCCTGCATCTCCTGCATTGTAGTTTTATCATGCTGCTGCTGCTGCTGCTAAGTCGCTTCAGTCATGTCCGACTCTGTGCGACCCCATAGACGGCAGCCCACCAGGCTCTGCCGTCCCTGGGATTCTCCAGGCAAGAATACTGGAGTCGGTTGCCATTTCCTTCTCCAGTGCATGAAAGGGAAAAGTGAAAGTGAAGTTGCTCAGTCATGTCCGACTCTTAGCGACCCCATGGACTGTAGCCTCCCAGGCTCCTCCGTCCATGGGATTTTCCAGGCAAGAGTACTGGAGTGGGGTGCCATTGCCTTCTCCAAGTTTTATCATAAGTGTTCCTTAATCTTCTTGTCTTTAATAAATTTTTCATTATTACTGTGTAAGGCCAGCAATATTTATTATGACCAAGTCCTGATCCTTTTTATATGATCTATGCTGTCATTCTCACATGCTTATTCAGGAGTCACATTACAAACAAATATATCCAAATGGCCAGTGAAAAATATTTCAATTTCATTAGTTAACAGAGAAGTAAGAAATCAAGCTATTCTGCAATTCCAACTAATAATGAAAATGAAAACCATCAGTCAGTTCAGTTCAGTTGCTCAGTCATATCCAACCCTTGGCAATCCCATGAATCACAGCACGCCAGGCCTCCCTGTCCATCACCAACTCCCAGAGTTACCCAAACCCATGTCCATCGAGTCGGTGATGCCATCCAACCATCTCATCCTCTGTCGTTCCCTTCTCCTCCTGCCCCCAATCCTTCCCAGCATTAGGGTCTTTTCCAATGCGTCAACTCTTCGCATGAGGTGGCCAAAGTATTGGAGTTTCAGCTTCAACATCAGTCCTTCCAATGAACACCCAGGACTGATCTCCTTTAGGATGGACTGGTTGGATCTCCTTGCAGTCCAAGGGACTCTCAAGAGTCTTCTCCAACACCATACTTCAAAAGCATCAATTCTGCGGTGCTCAGCTTTCTTTATAATCCAACTCTCACATCCATACATGACCACTGGAAAAACCGTAGCCTTGACTAGATGGACCTTTGTTGGCAAAGTAATGTCTCTGCTTTTAAATATGCTATCTAGGTTGGTCATAACCTTCCTTCCAAGGAATAAGCGTCTTTTAATTTCATGGCTGCAATCACCATCAGCAGTGACTTTGGAGCCCCAAAAAATAAAGTCTGACACTATTTCCACTGTTTCCCCATCTATTTCCCATGAAGTGATAGGACCAGATGCCATGATCTTAGTTTTCTGAATGTGGAGGTTTAAGCCAACTTTTTTATTCTCCTCCTTCACCTCCATCAAGAGGCTTTCTCGTTCTTCTTCACTTTCTGCCATAAGGGTGGTGTCATCTGCATATCCGAGGTTCTTGATATTTCTCCTGGCAATCTTGATTCCAGCTTGTGTTTCTTCCAGCCCAGCGTTTCTCATGATGTACTCTGCATAGAAGTTAAATAAGCAGGGTGACAATATACAGCCTTGACATACTCCTTTTCCTGTTTGTAACCAGTCTGTTGTTCCATGTCCAGTTCTAACTGTTGCTTCCTGACCTGGATACAAGTTTCTCAAGAGACAGGTCAGATGGTCTGGTATTCCCATCTCTTTCAGAATTTTCAACAGTTTATTGTGATCCACACAGTCAAAGGCTTTGGCATAGTCAATAAAGCAGAAATAGATGTTTTTCTGGAACTCTCTTGCTTTTTCGATGATCCAGCAGATATTGGCAATTTGATCTCTGGTTCCTCTGCCTTTTCTAAATCCAGCTTGAACATCTTTAAGTTCACGTTTCACGTATTGCTGAAGCCTGGCTTGGAGAATTTTGAGCATTACTTTACTAGCAGGTGAGATGTGTGCAATTGTGTGGTAGTTTGAGCATTCTTTGGCATTGCCTTTCTTTGGGATTGGAATGAAAACTGACCTTTTCGAGTCCTGTGGCCACTGCTGAGTTTTCCATATTTGCTGGAATATTGAGTGCAGCACTTTCACAGCATCATCTTTGAGGATTTGAAATAGCTCAACTGGAATTCCATCACCTCCACTAGCTTTGTTCGTAGTGATGCTTTCTAAGGCCCACTTGACTGCACATTCCAGGATGTCTGGCTCTAGGTGAGTGATCACACCATCGTGATTATCTGGGTCGTGAAGATCTTTTTTGTACAGTTCTTCTGTGTATTCTTGCCACCTTTTCTTAATATCTTCTGCTTCTGTTAGGTCCATACCATTTCTGTCCTTTATCGAGCCCATCTTTGCATGAAATGTTCCCTTGGTATCTCTAATTTTCTTGAAGACATCTCTAGTCTTTCCCATTTTGTTGTTTGCCTCTATTTCTTTGCATTGATCACTGAGGAAGGCTTTCTTATCTCTCCTTGCTATTCTTTGGAACTCTGTATTCAGATGGGAATATCTTTCCTTTTCTCCTTTGCTTTTCACTTCCCTTCTTTTCCCAGCTATTTGTAAGGGCTCCTCAGACAGCCATTTTGATTTTTTGCATTTCTTTTCCATGGGGATGGTCTTGATCCCTGTCTCCTGTGCAATGTCACGAATCTCTGTCCATAGTTCATCAGGCACTCTATCAGATCTAGTCCCTTAAATCTATTTGTCACTTCCACTGTATAATCGTAAGGGATTTGATTTAGGTCATACCTGAATGGTCTAGTGGTTTTCCCTACTTTCTTCAATTTAAGTCTGAATTTGGCAATAAGGAGTTCATGATCTGAGCCACAGTCTGCTCCCAGTCTTGTTTTTGCCGATTGTATAGAGCTTCTCCATCTCTGGCTGCAAAGAATATAATCAATCTGATTTTGGTGTTGACCATCTGGTGATGTCCATGTGTAGAGTCTTCTCTTCTGATGTTGGAATAGGGTGTTTGCTATGACCAGTGCATTCTCTTGGCAAAACTCCATTGGCCTTTCTATGTCTATGAAAACCATAGACAGTGTCAATTGTTATTAAGAATATAGAGTTATTGGAACTCTCATATGGCTGACAGGAGGCTTAAATTGGTTTAAAATAAAAAACACCCACTTTGGAAAATGATTTGGCAATGTCTGCTAAAGCTAGTGTAAACGTGAAAATCCTAGGACTCGCAGTTCCATCCCTTGGTATATAACAACCAGAAATATGTACATATACTTACCATAAGGAAGGTACATGTGTATTCAAAGTGGCCTGTTTATATTAGCCAAAAACTGGAAACTACCTATATGTGTATACATCAGCTGTAGAATAGTTGAATGAATTGTGTTTAATGAGAATGTAATATGATACAGCTATGAGAATGAGTGAAGTACAGCTGCTTGTAACAAAATGAAGGAAGCTCACAAGCGTGTTGTTGAACAAAAGCAATTGGTATCTTGATATTGGTGTTGGCCTCCTGAGTGAATCCACACTGAAAATTCTTCTAGCTGTATACTTAGGACCTGTTTGTCTTCCTGTGTTCATCTTCCTATATTATATACTTCAGTAAAAAAGTGTACTAAATTAGATCTTGATTTATTTTTGTTTGTTTTATAAAGGTTGACTTTGAGTATATATATTACCGGCCCTTTATAGAACTCATTAGATAGAATAGTTTTTCAGTTGACTGTCTTAGTTGTTATAGGTTAATATGGTTGACTGTTCTAGTCATTATAGTAGCTGACCTTTTCATCAGAAAGCTAGAATGAGTGTTATCTTTAGGAGAATATTGTTTTTAATGCCAAAAAACACATAGAATTGATTTTTAATCAGCCCAAATATATTTAAATGAAAAACTAAGGCCGGCTCATACAAAGCCCATCTAAGAGGGTCCTCTGTTTCTCTTACTCCTTCCTTGGGCTGTAAACCTTTGCAGTGGGAGAACCCACATAACCCTAGAGCTGCTTGCCTTTTTGTTGACCCTTTTAAGTGAGCAACCTTTCACATAATATTTGTAATACATGTTGATGCAGGTGAATACTAGTCATGTAGCATAATTCTATTTGTCCCTCCCCAACCTCTTCGTTTTGTTTTAGGGTTTTTTGTTGTTGTTGTTTGTTCTTGTTTTTGCAGATCTGTTCACAGATGCTGCTGAAACTGAAAAAATGGCCAAAAGCTTGGAAGATTCTGAAGGAGTTTATTTTGTTCCATCCTTCAGTGGATTGCAGGTATTTTTTTAAAAGTTAATTGCAATTACAAACATTTCCCTTTTTTGTTGTTTTGCTGTTTAGTTGCTCATTCATGTCTGACTCTTTTGTAGCCCCTGGACTGTAGCCCATTAGGCTCCTCAGTCCATGGGATTATACTGGAGTGGGTTGCCATTTCCTCCCCCACAGGATCTTCCCACCCCAGGGATTGAACTCGCGTATCAGTGTTTCCTGCATTGCAGGCATATTCTTTATTGCGGAGCCACCTGGGAAGCCCCTTCCCTCTTCTTACTCACACTTAATATTATATATCTGCCATTCCCTTACCTGAAACTGTGAGCACTGAACAGAACTAAGGGGAAAAAGGTACTTTCTAGGGCTAAGAAGTTGTATTTTTTCTTTAATGATTATCAAGCTTTAAGTTTGTTACAGTGTGTTTTTTTAAAAACAGTGTTTTATTTCATTTTTATTTTTGGCTGCACCATGTTGCATGCAGGATCTCAGTTCCCCAGCCAGCGTTGAACCTGTGCCCCCTGCATTGGGAGCACAGTCTATATCACTGGACCATCAGGGAAATCCCAGAAGTTGTGTTTTGATCTGGCATGAATTCCACAAGAGGGAAGAGCAAATTCTCCTGGCTTCTGCTCAGAACTCCATCTCTGTGGAAACTAAAAGTTGGCAGGTTTATTATAGAACTTTTGCATAAGACCCATAGTTACTTTATCATGACCAAAAATAGCCGTTTCTCAGTGGGGGAAAATAGATCAGTAAATTGGCATTCTTTACTTAGAGGAGGTATACCACTGAGAATTAGAAAAGTAATATTAAGGTATATACTACAGCAATATTTTTCAGTTGTTTATAAGTTTCATTAACTTAAAAAAAAAAATCAGAATTTATTTTGGTTAATTGTTGTGGTGTGGGATGTTGGTTACTTTGCCTAACTAAAAAGTGAACTCAGTAAAAGGCTTGATTTTATAATATTTAATTTCGTATTTAATTGAAAGATCTGTGATACTGTCTCTAATTTCAGCATATGTTACAAAGACTTTTAAAAACTATTTCCAGGTGTAGTATTATATAAACAAAATTCCTTTTGGGGGTGGGGAGGTGGAGTTAGTCCTTTTAATACTCATCTAAATCTCTCCATTAAATATTTTCTCTTTCTAAAAATAAAAATTTCTCCTCCTTCTAGCCTATTCCATACTGAAGCAATCAGTTACAAGAAACCCCAAATTTAAAAGTTTGGATGGGGACTCCTTTGTCAGCCCAGTGGTTAAGACTCCCCACTTCCCGTGTGAGGGGCATGGGTTCAATCCCTGACGGGGAAACTAATATCCCGCATGCCATGCATCATAGCCCAGAAAACATAAAACAAAACAAAATAAAAGTTTGGATAATATAATGTAGAACCTGGTGAAAAAGAATTAGATAGAATTAGATCAGGGTAGTTTTAAATCCCTAAAAATACCATATTTTCAAACTAGAGTTTTAAACGAGCATTATTTTAATATCTATGATAATTTCCTTCTGTATACTTTATCCTAAAAGACTAAGAGGTTATAGACTACACATAGAGATTGCACTGCATCTTCTTCAGAGCAATGCGAGGCACCTGACGATCATCGATGCCAGGACAGGGAGTGCAGAATATTTGTCTGATTGAGGTTTGAGGGGGAAGGTTAGATGAGTTGTCATCAGCAAAGGGAGGGTGTAATTAGTTGACTGTGGATCCTTCCCTTTTTGAAAAACATGCTGTGGGACCTTGCTGTGACTCTGTCTTGGCAGCTCTGTCTTTAACTTCTCTACCCGCAGCACTGTTTATAGTAGCCAGGACATGGAAGCAACCTAGATGTCCATCAGCAGACGAATGGATAAGGAAGCTGTGGTACATATACACAATGGAATATTACTCAGCCATTAAAAAGAATACATTTGAATCAGTTCTATTGAGATGGATGAAACTGGAGCCCATTATACAGAGTGAAGTAAGCCAGAAAGAAAAACACCAATACAGTATACTAATGCATATATATGGAATTTAAAAGATGGTAGCGATAACCCTATATGCGAGACAGAATAAGAGACACAGATGCATAGAACAGTCTTATGGACTCTGAGGGAGAAGGTGAGCGTGGGACGTTCTGAGAGAATAGCACTGAAACATGTATATTATCATATGTGAAACAGAACACCGTTCCAGGTTCGATGCATGAGACAAATGCTCAGGGCTGGGGCAATGGGATGACCCAGAGGGATGGGAGGGGAAAGGAGGTGGGAGGGGGGTTCAGGATGAGGAACACATGTGAACCCATGGCTGATTCATGTCAATGTATGGCAAAAACCACTACAATATTGTAAAGTAATTAGCCCCCAACTAAAATAAATAGATTAAAAAAAAAAAACTTCTCTACCAACTCATATCCCTGTAAAAATAATTTGAAAAATATAATTAAAAACCCCAAAGTAACGTTAGAGTCCTAAAGATTAGACAACACTATCACTCATATGGTTTTTAATTTTGTGTTGCTCACAGAGTATCCCTGTCCTGCCATGCGTGTAACCTGGCCATGTGTTGAGGTGGGGTGGGGGAGGGCCACAGGACAGTTATTTCCTAATGTAAAATGAAACTCTGAATTGGAAACTGAAAGTTAATTCAAACAACAATAGTGCGTTGATACTAAGCTGTTCAGAAGATAGTGGGGAGATCACTTATAAGCTGCTAGCATCAACAACTATTGAAAATGCAGGCTAGGAGAATGGAAGGAAGGAAGGGTCATATATCTGTGATACTGCCTTTGATTTTAGAATACTGTTACAGCTGCAGATAGTGGAAGGCAGGATATTAAAGGCTCCTAATAATCTCAGTGGTGTCAGCTGAGAAAGGGGCATTGGAGGAACTTCAAGGACAGATGAACTTGTAGGACAGCCACAGTAGGGAATGGGCCAGAGGGGCTAGAGCGTGGGGTTGTACACTGGGTGGCATCAATTGGTGCAGCCACTGTGGCTTTGTCTAGGGAGGGGGATGCTAAACTAGAGCATCCCTCACAGGTATCAGAGGCAAGTATCAGTCATCATCTGCTTGATGCTAAAGTTACTGTGACAGCAGCTGTACATAGTAGGGTGGACAGGACCTTGAGCTAAGTGCCAGTCTTCAGCAGATGAGTAGGCACTCTCCAATGAGGGTTCTTAGGTTTGCAAGGAACGGGCTTGCTCACCTCCACTCCCCCAAGAGGAGCTGTCTATCCACACACTCCTGAGCATTGGGAATGGAGAGGAGTTAGTAGCTGACTTGGTAATTCTCAGTGTTTTCTCTGTGGTTTCTGCCTGTCTGTGGTTCTGCTTTTTTCTTCTCCTTACCAGCTTTGCTCTGTACCGTTTCTTCCTCATAGCTTCTGTTTATTGTCATTCATATCCTTCAACTTTCTGCCTTTTCACAGTTTGGAAATAAACACAGCCTTCTTCCACCTTGTGCATCCTTTTCCCATCAGCTCCCCCTGAAGAGTTTCCTTGTTCACATTTCCAGGGGAGGAATCTGATTGAGCTACCTTGTGTTTTCAAGGTTTGGTAGACTTTGAGTCAGTTGTGTTCACGCCCTGCAGTTGTGATGCTAGCAGTGGGACTGGGGCTTGAAACACGGCTGCTTTAGACAAGGATTCAAGTGGTTTGCTGAGACCTCCTCTCCCTGTGGCCAGCAGAGGCTGTGAACTCCCCCTCTAGTTCTGTGATGACTGGGGTGTCTGAGCCATGGAAAGGTAAAGGGAGATAAAGCATGATGGATACAGACCTTAGCAAACACTGACAGCAGAGGTATAGTGGCCGACGGTGGTCATGGGGGACTAGAACAGTGTCCTCCTGATGCTGGGAGTATGGAAGCCTGAGGACCTGCCACTGAAAGGCTGTGGTTGAAGCCATTTGTCCAGCCCAGAGTCAGGCTTGTTAGAGCAACCAACCACAAAATCAGTGGAAGACACATCTCAGAGTTACTTAAGGGTTAGGGGAGTTGATTTGCAATGGAAGGAAATCTTGAGAAAGCATAGTGAAAGAGTTATGAAGAAATTGAGTAGTAGTTGGAAGGATTTGACTAAGAAATGACAAGTAAAATTAAAATTGTGGGAGGACTTCCCTGGTGCTCCAGGGATTTGGACTTCACCTTGCAGTGCAGAGTGTGTGGGTCTGAACCCTGGTCAGGGGACTAAGATGCTACATGCCTCACTGGCCATAAAAAAACCAGGACATAAATATTAGAAGCAATATTGTAACACATCAATAAAGACTTTAAAAATGGTCCTCATCAAAAATAAATAAATAAATAAACTAAAAATTGTAGTGGCAGCTAACCTGTGAATATGTACTGTGTCTCGGGCACTGTCATAAATTCTTCACATGTGTTGTCTTATTTAATGCTCAGTAACTCAATAAGGTGGAAAACACTTGCATCATTCCATTCTGAAGCTGAGAAAACTGAGATTTGGAGCCATTCTGTCACTTGACAGACAAAGATTCTTTAAACAAGAATCCTTGTCTAAAGCGGCCATGTTTCAGGCCCCAGACTGGCAGCCTCACACAGCCAGTGAGTGACACAGCTAGCTTTTAGGACTCTGAAGTCCAGGTTCTTAACTACTCTGCCAGGCTGTTTTCTGGTGTAGCATAAAATATTCTTATAATGCTAAGACAACTAGAGCCAGAGGAACTTACTTTTATGGTCTAGATTGACAAGGATAAGAGGCATGGTGGCATGAACCATCCTGCAAGCCCCCAGGAAATTAGGATGAAGTTCTGCCGGGGACAAGGGCCTGCTGGGGCAGGTAGTCTGTGCCCCAGGCAGGAGTCTGCTGGTTTTGCTCAGGGAACCACACAGAACTTTGCTGAGTCCTGTTGTTCCTAGTCTGTTCATGGTTCTGGAGAGCTCCCTTGATGGGCTTGGCAGTGATAGATTGGAGGTATGGCTGGAGGCTGTCCACCCTGGCAAGATGTGATCAGGCCTTTTAAAAGGACCTTGATTTTCCTGTTTTATTATCCCAAAGAGAGATTTACTTAGATTAACAAATGCAGGGACTTAACCTGTAAAGAAATTTTTAGGTTTCTATGGAATTTATAACCCCTCAAGTTGGCTTATTACTAATGGTAAAATATGTCCATAGCTATTTGTACAAAAGTGATTTCAGGCTGGTTCTATCAAGATTTTATGTGGTATATTGGAAGAAGTCATTTTTATGCAGGAAAAAAACCATAGCAAAGGAATTCCCTGACAGTCCAGGGAAATTTCACTGTCAGGGGGTAGGTTCAGTCCCTGGTGGGGGAACTAAAATCCCACAAGCCACGTGGTGTGCCCAAAATATAAAAATAAAAAAATAGCATACTGTGCTGTACTTGGTCGCTCAGTTGTGTCCAACTCTTTGCGACCCCATGGACTGTAGCCCACCAGGCTCTTCTGTCCATGGGGATTCTCCAGGCAAGAATACTGGAGTGGGTTGCCATGTCCTTCTCTAGGAGGTCTTCCCAACCCAGGGATCGAACCCAGGTCTCCCACATTGAAGGCGGATTTTTTACCGTCTCAGCCACCAGGGAAGCCCTAGCATACTACTAGGGACTAATTGAACTGGTTGAGTCTGACCCATCTTAGTTTTACCGGGTTCTGTCATTTGGTATATAGACCAGCTTTACTGTATGTCCACTTTTACTGTGTAAATCACCAAAAGGTATTAATGATTGTGGAAAATTATCAAAATAAAATCACAGGAGGAGGAACATCTAGGTCATGGTAAAGATAAGACGTAAAGCAGAATTTCTTTAGTTGAGACATTAGGAAAAATATTGTTTGTTCGTGGATTCAGCAGATGTGTATTGATCCCTTGTGGGGGGCCAGGTGCAGTGCCAGGCCCCAGAGATACATGTGAACACATCAGCTGAGTTTCTGCCTGTGATGCTAACAGGGTAGCGGGGAAGGTGAAGTTTCAACAAACACAGATACATGTGATGATAAACTATGGCACGTGATATGATGAGGAGTTACAGGATTCCATAAAAAATGAGTAGTGGGGGACCTGATCTAGTCTCTGAGATTAGAAGTTTTCCCAGAGGAAGCTGAGCCAAATTGTGGAAGGGGAGTAGGATTAACTAGTAGAAGGTGTGGTAGAAAGTTTTCCAGGTAAAGATGTGTCAGGCCCTGAAGTTAGAAGGTGCTTCTGGGCACCATTATTTCCTGACAGCCCCAGCCTGCCCTCTATCATGACCTTGTGTAGGTGTGTTGGAACTGTTCTGCCTGTTTCCTTCAGAGATGGCAAGCCCTGACAGGGAACTTTGTGTTTCAGTTTCCTGTCTCAGAATCGTCTTGCATTTCTGGCGATGCAAAGATGAGTATAAACTTCATGTGATGAAAGCATAATTCCAGCTCAAGATTATGGTCTTTTCAAGGCAAATGTTAGGTTGAGTCATTTCTGATGTTAGTCAATAATACCACGTAAGCTAAGAAATATAGTTTAGTTTGAAAGTCTGACACTATATTGGCTATAAATTACGACACTGAAAAACACATTTTTTGCATTGTAGTTTTTTTGAAGTCTTAGTATCTTCAAAAAGCCTTTCTACTTAGTAGACAATTTCAGTGTAAACACTTTACAGTAGGAGAAAAGGCGAAATACTAGCATTGCTTTTCATTTTCCTCATGTATCTAGCTAGGGATTTCATAATTTATTACTCTGGGCTTCAAACCCTTTTCTTTGTACAGGTGCAAACAGAATATCCGACTTACAAATCTAGTATCTGTGACTCAAGCTTGCTTAAGTCCTATCAAAAAGTAATTTGAATAATTGACATAATTTGGGGGCTATCGTTTATATTAAAACTGTCTCTAAATACGCATTCTTTTTTTCCTAAAATGGCTATATTTTTATTGTTTTAATATAGTATACTTTCAAGTCTATAGATATAATTTAGAGCAATAATTATATATTCTTGCTGTCTCTTGCTTTAGGCTCCATTAAATGACCCCTGTGCTTGTGCCTCTTTTATGGGTTTGAAGCCTTCCACCAATAAATACCACCTTGTTCGAGCAATATTGGAGTCTATAGCTTTCAGGTACCAGAGCCTGCCCTAAACTACCCCCTCCTCATACAGTATTGCTATTTCCTTTTATTAATTTCTACTAAACTAAATTAAAATTTTTCTTAATTTTAACTCTTTATACCTTTAGTTTAATTCATACTGTATGTGGCCCAGCTAGCTCAGTCAGTAGAGCATGAGACTCTTAATTCATGCTATATGATATAATCTGTTCTTATTGCTCTTTGCTATTTTTCTGCATCTCTTTTTTTCCCACAATTAATAGTACCAGTACCACTTTAGATTTGATATCTGAAAATTGAATGATTTTTAAAATATACAATTTATTATGAATAAAAAATTCAAAATTTGGACTTTGAAAAGTTTCTGTTTTCTCATTCATGAGGGAGAATTCTAACTAATAATGCTGCTGTGGTACTCAAAGATTGACTCACCAAGATTATTCTTTCTGTATATTCCCTTTGGTCTTTTTATTATGGGTCAGGTGTAGCTTATTAAAATTAAGAATGCAGCTGTCATAAATGGATCTAGTGGAACAGTTGTAATGTTTACATTTTCTGATTATAAAATCATTATTTTTTATATTTTATGATTTTTTAAAAATGCCATTTATGGTGTGTCATCCATACCTATTAAATGGATACTTGCTTTACATTTGTATTTGCAAGAATGGTACTAGATTAAATTCAGTTCTGAAAGAAAAAGTATGTTCTCTTGTATCAGAGTGAAAAACAGAAGGCCCTGAATCTCTTGCTTATTTGAGCATCTGTTATTGATGTCCAGTTAGCATAATATATTTAATGTTTTCTTTTGCATATTTTATAAATATCATGTAAATAAAACCACAGTTTTTACTATTCTAGATTGGAAAAAATAGAGAATTATTATGATATGAATTGCCTCTAAGTAGTTTCTTTGTTTTTTAACTAGAAACAAACAGTTATATGAGATGATGCAGAAAGAGATCCATATTCCTGTAAGAAAAATCCGGTATGTACACTTTGTTGCTAAGAGATTTCATTAGAAATTAGAAATCAGTGCTAGCTGCTATTGGTATTTCCATCATTATGATTATTCAGGATTTCGAAAAGAACTTATGCTTACCTTCTTTGCAATGAAATTCTTGGTCATAGGAATCTGGAGAGGACGGAAAGCTAATTTTGGATTTAAGGAAAATATAGACCAATATGGAATTTGAGAGGCTCTTAGCACCTATATGTATATTATAAAAGTCTTTAATGTTTCTTTTTTGAGTGTGTGGGTATCCTTTTGTTGTGGAAGCTTCATGTATTTTTTGCCAGAACATCCAAATGAATTTTTATGTTAGCTTAGTTCACTTGGCCACTAGTCCCAGGACAAGCCGGGCAGGTGGGAAAATTGATAGCAGGAACAAGCAAAATGTTTAAAAATTGTGATCTTCAGGTCAATGCTAAGTGATATAATTTTGGAATTAAAAAGTTAAACTTTAAAAATAAAATCAAGGATCTAAACAAAAATGTGTGGATCTTTCTTAAAAAGAATAATAATTTTTTTATGCTTTTGTTACAGTAATTTATCTCCAATATCTTGCTCCCCACAGGGCAGATGGAGGAGTTTGTAAGAACAGTTTTGTTATGCAGATGACTTCAGACCTGATTAATGAGACTATAGACAGACCCGTCCACGTTGATATGTCATGCTTAGGTGCAGCTTCTCTAGCTGGCCTTGCTGTTGGTATGTGTGGGTTTTATGAAAATGAGAGCTGTCTTGCAAAACCATTTCTTACAGATAGCATTTCTTCTCTCAAAGCACAAAATTACACCAAAGATCTGGAAAGCCTTGGCGGCCATATACTCCATACATGCATTCCCTTCACTCATAACATACTCCTATGACCCATACTCTTCTATGTTGGGTCTAGCTGCACCTCTTCCATTCTTGCTGCTCTCCTTCAGGGAGAAGTATGAGGCCAGGAAAATTAATTCTCAACTGCTCTGGTCTTTAGCGTTGAAGTCTCTGGGTAAACTTTCTGATTAGACAAGCTTGTCTTTGGCATTATTGTTGTTTAGCTGCTAAGTCCTACCCAACTCTTTTGCAGCCGCATGGACTGTAGCCTGCCAGCTCCTCTATCTGTGGGATTTCCCAGGCAAGAATACTGGAGTGGGTTGCAGTTTCCTTCTCTAGGAGATCTTCCCGACCCAGGGATTGAACTTGCGTCTCCTGCATTAGCAGGCAGGTTGTTTACCACTGAGCCGTCAGGGAAGCCGTCTTTGGTACTAGAAACCACTTTATTCTTCTACTTGTTGAACATTTGTCTAGCTCCTGCTACCACAGTCACTGCTGGGACTAAAGTTTAAATGACATAGTCCCAGTTATGGGAGTCTCCATTGGGAGCATGCAGGCAAACCAACCCATTATTATGTGGTAAACCCAGTGAACAGCCGCAGTATGAGGCAAGAGGTGTAGGTTTTCCCAGAGGAGACACATATAGTTCAGTTTTGAAGGGGTTAGCAGACAGCCAGATGAGGAGAGAACAGAGGGTGAGTGGTCCAATAGTGAAGGCACTGGGTGCAAAGGTCCTGGCCCGTTCTGGTGCTGATAGAATGAGAGCAAGTGGGGAGGCTGGGGAGGTACAGATATGTCCAGTCGTGGTGCCTCTTCATAAGAGGAGTTTGGACTTGATCTTGAATGCATAGGCGAGCCACTGAAGAATTTTAAGCGGAAGGATATGGATAGATCTACATTTGAACAGATCACTTTGGCAATTAGTGTTTTCACTAATTAGTTGGGAGGCCAATTAGAGGGTTCCCCAGGGAGCAGGATGATGCTTGAGACTTTGGGAGTGTTTTCCTGTGTTCCTCTATGGAAGGGAGGAGCATTTATACAAAACAAGATATCTTACACTTAAAAGTTTAGGCTAGTATTTATTAATTAAAGTTATGGACCCAAGAAGCATCAAATCAAATTAAGGTCATCTTAATCTTTATTCTACTAAAAATCTGTTAACTTGGAATAAAGTTGAAACAGTCACTTTCATTTGTTCATTGATTGATGTTTGATTAACTCAAGTTGAAGAAAATAACTTTCCCTTAAATTATCATTCTCATTTAAAAATTTAAGTTCCTCTGTATATTTCAACTCTTAAGTTTAATATAGTTGATGTTGTTTTTAATAATTTCACATGCCTAACTGAGCAAACTTAGATCTATAGCAAGAAAAATGTTCTAAGTATGTAAACAACTCTCTTGAGAATTGGATAAATTAAGCTTATCATTACAGTAAGCCAAATGCTCATAAGCATTCCAGTATTGTTTATAAGGTTAATCAAATTGTTCTACACTTATCACCTTATGAAACTAAGTGTGTCAAGATTCTCTTGAAGCGGGCTACAATCTGTGGTGTTGCAAAGAGTTGGACACGACTGAGCACACACTACTACTAAATAAAAACAAATTATTCTCATACGTAACATAGAGGCTTGAATTGTATTTACTTCATCTGTATTTAATTTCAAAACAAAGATACTTTACTAGCTATCAGGAGCAGTTTTTCCTTCTTGGAAAATCTGAAATTTCTTTTTTTTTTTAAATGATGATTATTTTATATTTATCTGGCTGTGTCAGGTCTTAGTTGTGACATGCGAACTCTTAGTTGCTGCATACAAAATCTAGTTCCTGCATACAGGATCTAGTTCCCTGATCAGGGATCGAACATGGGCCCCCTGCATTGGGAGGGCAGAGTGTTAGCCACTGGACTACCAGAAAAGTCCTAGAAAATTTGAAATTTCTGATTGGATTATTTCTCTCTCAGAAAATGGAGACATGAAGGCTGTGTAGATTCTCTGTATTTTCAAAATTCACCCAGAAACTGGATGTGTTCAATACATATTTAATAAAATAACTCTTAAGAATATATATGCTTTTAAGTATAAATAATAAATTCTGAAAATAAGAATTTTAAGAACATATTTATTTTCATGACTACATTTATCCAGTTATGTAGTATGCTAATAAAAGTATTTCTAGTCTTTTAATAACTTCTATAAATTAATATCTTTAAATACAATCTAAAATGCTGACTTTGTAAATAGAAAGAATGTGACCTGACAGAAAATGTTAGAAGAAAGAATTTTATGTGTCAGCTTTATTGGTAAAAGAAAAATGTACTTTTGGAGACTTGTCAACTATGTTAATACTTCAGAGTAGGTGAGATGTATCAAGTTTATTAACAAGAGATCCCTACCTTTTAAGACTAGGAATGATCATAATTATAATGTGTTTTTTTACTTCTTTTTATTATAAATCACATGTCCTTCTTTGTAAAGAACAGTATATGCCAGAACTACAAGATTTCCTTGAACTGAAATTTAAAAGCCTTGCGTGAAATGCAATAGTTTTAAAAAGAAACTATTTGTTATATTTGGAGAAGGAAATGGCACCCTACTCCAGTACTCTTGCCTGGAAAATCCCATGAATGGAGGAGCCTGGTAGGCTACAGTCCATGGGGTTGTAAAGAGTTGGACGCGACTGAGCGACTTCACTTTTCACTTTTCACTTTTCACTTTCATGCATTGGAGAAGGAAATGGCAACCCACTCCAGTGTTCTTGCCTGGAGAATCCCAGGGACAGAGGAGCCTGGTGGGCTGCCTTCTATGGGGTTGCACAGAGTTGGACACGACTGAAGCAACTTAGCAGCAGCAGTATTTATTATATTAATTCCCAATTTTGAATTTTGTGCTTAACCTAGGGAATTGCTTCTTACTTCCAAGATATAGGATAGAAATCTTAATTTAGGGAATTCCCTGGTGGTCGAGTGGTTAGGATTCAGTGCTTTCACTGCCATGGGGCCAGGTTCAATCCCTGGTCAGGGAATTAAGGTCCTGTGCGAGTTGCACAGCATGGCCGAAAAAAATCTTAATTTATGTTTTTTTAAGAATTGTATAAAAAGAAAGTATACTATTTCTTGGGTTTTTTTTTTCTTTCTTAATAGCTAGTCATGAAATTAAATGATGGCAAGATATGGTTCTTCTAGAAATGATTTGGTGCCCTTCCATACAGAAATTACTCTGCTAGTTAGAAACCAAAAGATTTTTGTTAAATCCTAGTGTATATTATTCCCAGGGATAGTCAATCTAACAAAGTTCAAAGCAACAAAAATTTTGAATTGTGTTTTAAAGTAGTGGCTGTTTACCTTTCCACCAGTTCACATAGGTTTGTAAGTAAACTTTTGGGGCTCATTATTTGCCTTCAAACTTGAGAATAAATTTTTTCATCTATAGGGTTTTGGAGTGACAAGGAGGAGCTAAAGAAACTGAGGAAAAGTGAAATGGTTTTCAAGCCCCAGAAGAAATGGCAAGAATATGAAATGAGTATGGGGAACTGGGTCAAAGCGGTGAAACGCTCCATGAATTGGTATAAGATGTAACACTGGTGGAGTGATGAAACCATGGAGGGCTGATCGTCGTGCCGTGCAGCTGAGACAAAGCTCAGGAATAACAGTGAGACCGACCATGACCGAGAGAAGACTTAAACTGAGCTTTGCAACCCCAGAGAAAAAGCATTGCTTTTTGTAAAACAAAACAAAATACTCATTAAAAAAAAAAATCTAAACCTTGGTGAGAGATTGTAAGGCAACAATACCTCAGAATTTTTAAATCTTCGTTTTGTAGCAAATTCCAAAGGACATTAGCCATTTCCAACCATGTTTTGACTCTCATGGGCCCTCTTCCTTTTTATACTCAGCCGAATGAAGGTAATTGTTTACAGTCTGAGTTAATTGTTTCAGGTCAAGCATCATTCATGTTTTGTTCCAAAATGGTGAGCTACTTAATTCTTTAAATTGAGTGAGCTACTCAAAGTCCATATAGATAAAAAGAAAGAAAATGACTGAGGAAACGTGGAATTTTGAAACATCAATATTTTTGTTTAAAGCCATAATTGTTCAATGTTGTATCCAATATTAACTCAATATGTCTCTCTCAGATAGGCTTATTTGATGGCCAGTTGTTTCCTTTATTGAGCTTAAAGGCACTGCCTTAATTTTCCCTTGTTTAACTAAAATCTGAACTTTCTTTATATATTGCAAAACTCTGAAAAAAATAATTTTAGTTAATAAAGCCAAAAAGGTTATTGATTCGTAAGGAACAAGAAAGTACTGGGTTGGCCAAAAGTTTCCATAACATTTTATGGAAAAACCTGAGTGAACTTTTTGGCCAACCCAGTACTTCTCAGATAGCATTTCTTTCAAAAATTTCTGGCTGAAGTATAACATCTCATTTTTTATAAAATGCAGGTAGTAAATATAAATCTTGCCTTTCTTCTCCTGTTCTTTATTTGTTGAGATGCTAGTGTAAACATCTTTTGTTTTTATTAAGTGCCTAGTTGACAGAGCTTCCTTTGAAGACAGTGCCCTAATTGATTGGCGACTCAAGAACTGCCTTCATTGGGGTATTTTACTTGTGTTGGTGTGTTGTTTTAGTCCTGTCTACTCATCTCACCAAGATCCCTATCGGCAGGGGATGGGAACGCAGTTGTGCTAATGACTGTCCCTCACGCACTGAGCCAGGGATCACAGCGAGGAGCAGGGCGAGGTCTCCGTTGTCAAACTCTCTTTATAGAAACAAGGTAGAGGGGTGAGAGTTGTGAGAAGCTTCAGGCCATATGTAAAATCGTCCTAAGACAAATTGATCACCTTCCAGCATGTTCTCATGTAATTTGCCCCTCCCTACGTGTGGACTGGGTTCCTTTTTTTTCTTTTTTTAATTGTCGTATAATTGATTTACAGTGTTGTTAGTTTCTGCTGTACAACAGAATGAATCAGCTGTCTGTATACATATATACATATATCCCCTTTCTCTTTGACCTCCCTCCTTTCTCACCCCATCCCGAGTTCCTTTTAGATTTGTAGCAATAATGCATTTCCCTCTTAGTCAGGCTTTATCACATAAAGTCCTACAGTTACAGAGCTAGCTGCTAGATAATCATGTAATTAAAGAAGTGACTCTATTTTTCTTTCATTTTTTCTTTCTTCTTTTAATTTTAAATTCATTTATTTTTTAATTAAAGGATAATTGCTTTACAGAATTGTGTTGGTTTCTGCCAGACATCACCATGAATCAACCATAGATATACATATGTCCCCTCCCTCTTGAACTTCCCTCCCATCTGCTTCCCCATCCCAGTTGATATAGAGCCCCAGTTTGAGTTCCAAGTTGTACAGGAAATTCCCATTGGCTGTTTATTTTCCATATGGTAATGAAGAAGTGACTTTCTTAGAGAATTTTTCTGTTGCTATCACATATGTCCATTTCAGAGACAGACAGTGAAGTGAAAGTCGCTCAGTCATGTCTGACTCTTTGCAACTCCATGGACTATACAGTCCATGGAGTTCTCCAGGCTAGAATACTGCAGTGGATAGCCTTTCTCTTCTCCAGGGAAACTTCCCAACTCAGGGATCGAACCCAGGTGTCCTGCATCATAGGAGGATTCTTTTGCAAGGGAGCCACGAGGGAAGCCCAAAATAGTCATAGTCACAGACAGATAAGGTCACAGACATTGGATTTGGAAATATTTTTGTTAAATGAAGGTGTTTTGTTTACAGTAATAAATCAGCTCCCTTATGTAGATAATATTATTTTCACTCTTTCTGTTTCTCACATCCTTTTTTTGTTTTTACAACCTTAGTGACCAATTATAAGCTTTCTTATAGAAGTCATTTGAAAGCTGCTCTGTTGTTTTGCTATTCCTTATTGACTCCGCTTCTCAGAGGGTATGATTTCCATAGGAAATAATTGTCTTTTTGTATTAGGATATAATGCATTGTAATATTATTTACACCTAAGTGTTTGTTAGTTTATTCATTTTCCACATTATTCTTTCTTATTATAAAATCACAAAACAAAGGGGAAATATATTTTAATAATGGGCACAGGAAAATAATTTTGAATATCTTTGACTGGAATTGAGCATCTCCTCAAAAATCACTAATTTTTTTCTTCTGTTAGGTTAGAAGCTAATCTTTTATTTTTAGTATTCCTGGCTTTTTTCTTAGGAACAGAGTTTATTTAACCTTTTGTCAGATTTGATCTAAATCACAAATGTGACCACATTGGCTTCTGTGGTTGTAGAAGCTGTTGATTATCAAAATCAATTGAGCAAAAAGTTGTGCTATCTTTCTAGTTTGTTTTTCATGTGTATGCTGATAGTTGAAGTTAAAACTATTTCTGTGTTAATATTTCTCAGCATGTTTTATTTCCTCACTATGGATCTATCAGATATTTTTAGGAGAACTGTAGCTATCTTGTCAAGGAGGAGAATCTTACTGTACAGTCCTTCTTAAAGTGGCTCTAAATCCTTTTATACTCTAGACTTACTGATTTTGAAATATTTTAATATCCAACCATGCCTTGGTTTCTCAGCCTCAGCATCATTGACATTTGAGGACAGATAATTCTTTGCTTTGGGGTGCTGTGTATTATATGATGTTTAGTAGCAGATCCCTGAGCTTCACCCTCTAGAATCTCTCTACTTACTATGGCAAAATGTCTCCAGCATTGCCAAAGGTGCCCAGGAGGCAAATTACCCCAGCTGAGAACCTCTGAGGTAGGCTCTTGGAAGAAAATTGAAGATTCAGTGAATGTAGAGTGTCTGTCCTACTCCTTTTCTCTCTGCTTCATTGTTACCTTAGGAAATGGTTGTTAGCAAAAAGAAATGATCCTATCTTAAAATAAATAGCAGTTCTTCTTTGCTGGTTAATAAGGTGGGGAAAAATGTCATGTTGTAGTTGTCTTCTGCTGTTTTTACCCACCTACCCTCACCCCCATGTCTGTGTTCTCTGTGGTCTTAATGAGTGGGTTGATGACTTCAGTATAGAATTAATGTAGTCGCCAGATCATCTTTGATTTGATCTGCCTTTTTGTTTCCTTTTCATCTCTGAACAAAGGGGATGAATTCTCTTTTATCTGCCTTTGTGCAAGCCTCTACCAAACTAGAAGTTCCCTGCAAGCAGAACCCATGTCTGCTCCACAGAACTTAACTCTGTGCCTTCCTATTCATGGGGTGAATTTTTACTTTGTATTTACAAGTGCAACTTTTTTTTACCTATACATTTTATCCTTGATGTTACATATGTGTATTGACAGGGAGCAGCTTCTATTTGTTACAGTAAACTATGTATTTTTGGATTAAGAAGGACTACTTTATTATGAGAACTATTAATAGAATCTTCATACTGTTTATTTTAAAATTCTTCTTATGTTTATATATTTGCATATCTATTTGTGTAGGGATACACATCCACAAATACACATATTAACTTTCTAAGGTACAAATGAAGCCTTTTTTTTGTTTTAACTGAAGCCTTTCTATTCACAGGTTTTGAGTATTTAACTGCAGATGACTAACACATAGAATCTGAGGAATGCCAAACACCCTCATGTTAGAGGGAAGAAGTTTCAGAAATAGTCCCTTTTGCAAGGCATTTATACTGAGGACCAGTCTTTAATTAAAAATAATTTAGCCCAGGAGTTTGGCAGTAATTTTAAAACTCTTTGAGGAGGGCCATAGCTGGACCCTGGGGTTCCTCAACTTTAAGTGATTTTAGATAATCAGAGATAGCTTAGAAGGCTTGAATCTACCCTGGAGGATTCTGAATCCCTTTGGGAAATTTATATCATGTTTCTCAATTAGAATTAAAAGCCTGAAACACACCATGGACCTATTTGGTCCCATAGTCCTCATCCTGCATACCCAGGTCATCTGGTTCAAACCAGCCGAAAGGGATAGCCCCAAAGAAGCCAAACAGGCCATCGAGAATCACGTTGTTTTTTAAAGTTGTGGATCCTCATAGCTATAAATATTTTAGCACCAGCATCTATTGTGAGTCACTAGCCATTTTGTCACCATACTCCCATGGGACCCTTGCCCCTAGAGGGATGCAGGGATGATCATGGAAATGGAAATGATAGAGTAAGGAACCTGCCAAATAAGATGTTTCTAAAATTTGCTATTATTCTATTTTCACTGTCCTTCCTCCCCACTTTACGTTACATTTGGTTTATTAAAACGGCTGTGTTTGTACAGATATCTCTATTGTTAAGGAAATACATGATAAGACTTCCAATTTAAATGAGCCATATCTTTACAAGAAACTGCCAAACTGTTTTCCAGAGTAGCTGTACCATTTTACATTCCCACCAGAAATGTATGAGTGATCAACTCTCTCTACTCACCAGCATTTGACGTTGTCACCATTTTTTACTTTAGCCGCTTTGATGGGGATGTGGTTTACTCAGTGTGGATTGAATTTGTATTTCCCTAATTAATAATAATGTTGAACATCTTTTCATGTGCTCTTTTGCCATCTATCCACCAGTGAAATGTATGTCCATATCTTTTGTCCATTTGCTAATTGGGCTGTTTGCTAAATGAGCCATATCTTTAAAGGAATATCTTTTTTAAAAAACTAAGAAAACAAAAAAATCAGTCCAGTGACTTAAGAAGTCACTAAGTAGCATTTTCAAATTCTCCTGGGCAAAAGTGTACATAGTATTTGAACATGATTTTGTAATGTACTGAGCAGAAGAACTTTCATATTCTTTTCATACTCATTATACAATGTGATACTAATACTGTATAATAGCAAAATAGTTTTAAAGATACTTTCAGTTAGACTGTTAAGTATACAAA
Source organism: Giraffa tippelskirchi (assembly GCF_054371585.1). Taxonomy (NCBI): domain Eukaryota; kingdom Metazoa; phylum Chordata; class Mammalia; order Artiodactyla; family Giraffidae; genus Giraffa; species Giraffa tippelskirchi. The sequence continues at coordinate 92,120,774 of NC_137276.1, forward strand.
TACATGTCTTGAACATAGCTATCATAATGCTAAAATATTCTTTATTTTAAATAAGTTGACTTGTGTAAATGTTTCAGAATGACTTTGTGGAAAATTAATTAGAACTTTCCTATTTGTGCAAGACAGTTATTATAATACCCCAATTCATCTGCATCAGTAAATTTATCATCTTATTTTTCTGATGTTCTTTATGAACTTCATAGTTTTATTAAATAGTCATTGAAAACCTCACAAATCATTGCTAAGATCTATAGATGAAATTGAGAATGCAGAATAAAAGGAATCTTTTTCATGTGTATGTGAATTTTCCCTTTACCTTTTTGTCTGTTTTTAACTTTGGATTCATTTAAAAATTTTACCTAGAAATTCTTATTTAATATTATTTCCTGTTTTGGTTTCTGCACATTAAATATGTCACAGAAGAATAAGCATATGTTAACTTCAGTTGTGACTCAAGGTAAGTTTGAGCTCGTGTTTTCCTTTTAACTAGAAGAAAAAATGGGGCTTAATATGGTTACAGAAGAAAGGTTTTCTGTAACTGCCTCTTTAGACACTGTTTAGACTTACTCTATATTCTACTTTCTTGCACAAAGGAAATTGCTAGAGAAGAGATGTAATTTTTTCGTAGTGGGAAAAAGATGATACAGTCTCTTGTGAAGATATACTGTATACTTAAATGTTTAGGAAATTTTTAAATAACTGGAGGAAAAAATTTCAAAGGCTAATATGATGGAATTAACCTAGCAGCTCTTAAAAATCCATTGTGAAAATTATTATTAAAATTATTTCAAAAGTTGCAATAAAACAGTGAGCGATGATCTGTACATAATGTGTATTAAAGCCATTTTTATTTAATGTTTCTCTGTTGCTTCACATATGTACACATAAATAGTGATATCCCAATGATGGAGATGGAGGATTCATCAGACAAATATAGATTCTTTTCCCTGATGGAAGTGGAGCCCATGGTTCATTCTGCAGTAGGAGTATTGAAGGATGATAAACATTCAGTTATTAGAAGAAAGGAAGGGGTTTGTTTTTGTTGTTGTTCAAGTCATATTAGTTTGATAAAGAGGACAAGGAAGGGGGAGATATGTGGAGCTGACTTTTCTGAAATTCATGTGACTGTAAATTACACTAAATAATATAAAATTATTTTTAAAGAATGTGACTGTAAAAGAAATTGTAGGAAAAATTTAATGAAAATGATATGGAGTGAGTTTTTTTTCTATTTAGAAACAACCCGTCAAGAGGTGGAAAATATAAGGCAATCATCTTGTGTGTGTGTTAGAGTCGCTCATTAGTGTCCGATTCTTTGGGACCCCATGGACTGTACCCACCAGGCTCCTCTGTCCATGGAATTTCCCAGGCAAGAGTGCTAGAGTGGATTGCCATTTTTCTTCTCCAGGGGATCTTCCTGACCCAGGGGTCGAACCTGCATCTCCCGCATTGGCAGGCGGATTCTTTACCACTGTGCCACCTAGGTGGTTGTTGTTCAGTTGCTAAGTTGTGTCTGACTCTTTGATTGCAGCATGCCAGGCTCCTCCATCCTTCACCATCTCTCAGAGTTTGCTCAAATTCATGTCCATTCAGTCTGTGATGCTATCTAACCATCTCTTCCTCTGTTGCCCCTTCTCCTTTTGCCTTCAAACTTTCCCAACATTAGGTCTTTTCCAATGAGTGGCCACCTCTTTGAATAATGTGGCAAAGTACTGGAGCTTCAGCTTCAGTATCACTCCTTCCAGGGAATATTCAGGATGACTTCTTTTAGGATTGACAGAGAAAGGAAGGGCAAACCAGGTGGGTTCAGTGGATACACATGTCTAAGATCATCAGACTACTGACTTGATGCATAGTTTATTGCATGTCAGTTTCACCTTCATACAGCAGGAGGGGAGAAGTCTTGTTACTCCGATATGCTATTGAGACCAGCAGCCTCTGGGTCACCAGTGCTTTTCACAAAGCTGCACTGCAGGCCTCACTACAAATCTACTGGAACAGAGTCTGTTTAAACTCTAAGATTCCCTAGTATTTAGAATTTTTTTTAAAAAATTGAAGTATAGTTGATTTCTAGTACTTAGTTTTCTAACTTTTTATTTTGAAATAATTGTAGATTTACAGGAAAGTTCTAAAAGTATTAATAGTACACAGAGTTCTTCCGTCCTCCATCTTCTCCTAATTTACATCTTACATAACCATAATTGCTCAAAATGGGAAATTCACACTGATACAGTAATATAAAGTAATCTACAGACCTTACCTGAATTTTGTTGGTTTTCCAACTATTATCCTTTTTCTGGCCCAGGAATCAATCCAGGATCCCACATTTCATTTAATTTTCAGGTCTTCTTAATCTCCTGCAGTCTGTGACTGTTCCCTAGTCTCTCTTTCATGAACTTCACATTTTTTAAGAACACTGGTAGTTATTTTATAGGATGGCCCTCCATTGAGGTTGGCCTGATATTTTCTTCTGATTAGGTTAAGGTTCTGAATTTTTGTTAGAATCCTGCAGAAGTGATGTCCATGGCCTCAGTGCATCCTATCAGGAAGACATCAGTATGTCTTATTATTGTTGTTAACCTTGATCCTTTGGTGAAGAGGGTGCCTGCCAGGTTTTTCTGTCGTAAGTTTACTGTTTTCTCCTTTGCAGTTAAGAACCTTGTTAGGAGGGACTTCCCTGGCGGTCCAGTGCTAAGACTTCATGCTCCCATTGCAGGGGGCCTGGGTTCAATCCCTGATCAGGGAACTAGATCCCACATGCTGCAACTGAAAGTTCTCATGGCACTACTAAGACTCATCACAGTCAAATAAATAAATATATATATATATTTTAAAAGAATCTTGTGAGGAGATACTTTTAGACCATGTAAATTTTCTGTTTCCCATCACAGTTTCACTTACGAGTTTTAACTTCCACGGATGCTTCTTGTCTGCAACAATTATTCTTGTACTATTTGCCTATTATTGGGAATTTTCTATTTCCAGTTCCATTATTTCTTTACATTTATTCATTGGAATTCTACTGTAAGGGAAAGCTGTTGCCTGTTCTCCATTTATTATTCAATTATTTATATCATTGCTGGTCACCTCTTGCCCTATTCCACATCCTCTTAGCCCACATTTTTATTCCAGTTATAGCAATCCGCTACCCAAGTGTAATATGAAAACACCTTACTTTACCATATCTTTGGTTTTCTGAGCTGGAATTTCTCTGCCTCCCAGCTTGGAATACTCATTTAAACTCATTCTGTCATTTTTCACCCCTGGTTAAGTCTGGAATGCTAGAGAGTTGCTACCACATGAGTAATGTGTAAACAATGGGGACAGGAGCCAGTGTATAAATATACCTCTCTCTATTAGTTAGCAGATATAATAGTTTGCATCTGCTAATCCCAACCTCCCACTCCATCCCTCCCCTACCCCATTCCCCTTAGAAACCAAAAGTCTGTTCTCTATAGCTGTGAATCTATTTCTTTTTCATAGATAAGTTGATTTGTGTCGTATTTTAGATTCCGCATATAAGTGATGTGACATGATATTTTTCTCTCACTTCACTTAATAGGTCCACCCAAGTTACTGCAAATGGCATTATTTCATTCTTTTTTTAGCTGAGTAATATTCCATTGTAGACAGGTACTGCATTTGCTTTATCCATTCTTCTGTTGATGGACATTTAGTTTGTTTCCATGTCTTGGTTATTGTAAACAGTGCCACTATGAACATAGAGGTGCATGTATCTTTGAATTATAGTTCTATCCAGATATATGCCCAGGAGTGGGACTGCTGGATCATATTATCATTATTTCTTATACCTCATATATACTCTATGTTTTTAGGACAAGTAAAAATTTTATCTTACAAATAATTTTGGGTTTGATATTAGGAAGAAGTTACTTTTACTAATGATGACTGTGAAATCTTTCCACTGAACAAACCAAGTCATTCCAGAAGTGTAATAAGGAGAAAGTTGTGTCCCTCACTAAAGAAATTCCAGGGCTTTGATTCCATTCTGCCCTTTTAATGCGACTAAAGGGCATATAATAGGACTGTCTCTGGAAGACAAGGCCTTGATGTAACACATTGTTCTCTTAAGGGTTATTTCCTTTGTCACTAGATGGATTAGATGTGAAAACAGCATGTTTTTTAAAAAAAAGTCATATCTGCAACTGCAAAAGTCTGGACAACTACGGATCTTTGTGAATGGCAAAAAGGGGTCAGGAAGGACCTTGTCACTCAGAGTGTAGCGTCTGATGAAGCAGTTGGAAATTTGTTGGACATGCAGATTCTACACCCCACCTCAGACCTGCTGATCTAGAGTCTGAATTTTAATAAGATCTCTAAGTGATTCCCGGGCAAATTAAAGTTTGAGAGACACTGGTCCAGGAGCCATATAGCTCCACCTACTGAAAGCAGTACCCAGCCCCAGGAGAGAGGCAGCTCGGACAGTTTCCTCAGGTTTAACTCTTAACAGATCTCTTTCATGGCCGGAGGTTTGTTGGCCCACAAATTTACAAGTAGAGTTTTTATTTATTTATGTTCGTCTCCTCTTTCCAAATGTACTAGGCTGTGGTGCTCTCATCCATTCAATAAAAACTTACTGAGCTTCTCTAAGGCACTGAGGATATTGTAGTGAATAGGATGTGTGTGTGTGTGTGTTTAGTCGCTTTAAGTCATGTCCGACTCTTTGCGGCCCCATGGACTGTAGCCCACCAGGCTCCCTTGTCCATGGGATCTCCCAGGCAAGAATATTGGAGTGGGTTGACATTTCCTTCTCCAGGGGATCTTCCTGACTCAGGGATAGGACCTGCGTCTCCTGCATTGCAGGCAGATTCTTTACCATTGAGCCACCAGAGAATCCCAGTGACTAGGATGACAGAGTTCCAAATTGCAAGGAACTTGCAGTCTAACAAGGGCTTCCCTGGTACTAAATGATACAGGATACAAGTACTAAATGATACAGGATACAGGTACTAAATGAGTAATTGCAAGTTTCATGAATGTTAGAAAGACAATTTTATGGGTCAGCGGAAGCTTTTCTAGAGAGTGTTGTTTTAGCTTAGATGAGAAAGCATGTGTAGATGAGGTGTGGGTGAACTGGGGGATTATTCTACACACAAGGAACACCTATGAACAAAGGAAGTTCTTTGGACATTTATGTGTGTATTTCCAGTACCTTGCACTGTTGGTGTATAATAAGTGCTTAGTAAGTGTTTGCGGAATCAATAAATGTTCTGTCATGTTTCAAACATCTACTTTCCTTCCTTGGAGATAGTGGAAGCTTTGTTTTCCTTTTCAAAGGAAATCAGATCTTTTAATGGGGAAATGAGAAGGAAGGGAGAAAGCTGACTGTTGTGCAAATTGCTAAATTGAAGCTGTGAGTGGGAATGAAAAATTGATTTACATGAATTTTCCTCCCTGAAGCAACTTGACAATTTATTCTGTTCTGGAGAATTTTCAGTTTTTGGCTTCAAAATCAAGCTGTTCCTTATTCTGAATTTCTTGGCCTGCTGTGAAACTAGCATTTAGTGTCTTTTACAGCATACCCTGATTAGGTCATGGAAATTCACAGCTAGATCAAACCAGTATATGGAAAATTTGAAACCTGAATGCCCACTTTACTTCATGGTATTGGAAGCTGTTATGAAACACTGACTTTTGAAGCATATTTTTTCAAAAGCACTGTTATCAAATGATCATAATAATCATTATTTATTGAACACTTACTATATGTATTACATAGCAAAATCCTCATATTAACTCTACAGGAAACATGAAAATTGCCAAATATTAACAGTTTCATATGGTTTAACTTAATATCATCTTCAGACTCTCACCTTAAAAATTTACAGAAGTTAGAGAATCGCTGAAATCACTGAAATCCAATCACTGAAATCCAATATTTAGAAGAGTTGTCTTCACAGATAAAAAGATTCCAAACAATGTTTAGTATGTTATACTTCATTATATATTAAATAAAGCAATTTTATTCAATTAAAAAAAGATTCCAAGATACTCTTCCTAAATTAATATCCACCACTCCCCCCTCCCCCATTAGCCCAAGCACAGCCATGCATCTATTAATACTTCTTGGGTTATTTATACATTATACTGAGGTGGTTTACAATCCAGCTGTCCTGCTAGACTGAGCTCCTTGAGGATGGAGGTTTCATCTGTTTTGCTCATTTTTGTACCTTTGTCCCTAGAGTGTTTGAAAAGTATTTAAGTTGAAATCTCAACAAAATTTCTGTGGAAACTACATCTATTGATCCATTACTGAAAAATGCAAGGTAATGACTCCTTTGGGGCTTTTGCATTTTAGAATCAGTCCAAGGAGACTGCATTGGGTTTTCTTGACCACCTAGGACTTTATCTATGTACAATTATGGAGAAATTATCTCTCCACTCCACCCCAGAGAAAGGTCCAAAGGTGCATTCTCACCTCCCCCACTTCCTTTAGGTATTTATTTAAATGGCACTTTCCTGCTACCTTGACTGAGCACTCAGGACAGGCCATCCCTTAAAGCCATCCTTGGTCTGCCAGATTTTTTCCCCACAGCATGTCCCAGCATGTAACATAGCTTATATTTTGCTTATTTCTTTTGCATATTATCTTTACCACCCCACTAAAATCTAAGTGAAGTGAAATGAAAGTCGCTCAGTCCCGTCCGCCTCTTTACGACCCTATCGATTACACAGTCCATGGAGTTCTTTCTCCAGGCCAGAATACTGGAGTGGGTAGCCTTTCTCTTCTCCAGGGGATTTTCCCAACCCAGGGATCGAACCCAGGGCTCCCGCGTTGCAAGCGGATTCTTTCCCAACCGAGCCACAAAGGAAGCCTACTAAAATGTAAACTCACACATGATTTTTCAGATAGGCACAGAATATATTATTAACATTGAACTGAATAGACAGGTATTTGGGGGTGGAGCTGCGCTTCTCTCTTCAGCGTCCATGTGACATGGTGACTTGGCTGGGTTTGGATCTTACTTGCCGGTTTGTTGAAGACCTCACACCCTAGCAGTCTTTAACCCACTGTCTGAATAATTTACAGGGTACTGCGAACTTGGCCCCACACGTGGCCTCATCACTCGTCCACTTGCCCCTCTAGGCTGCTCCTCCGGAGGTGACTGATCAAGTAACTGGGAACCGAGATGTGCCTGGGAACTAGGGACGCCCGTTTCCCTTTTTCTAAGAAAGATCGGGGTTTTCTTGCAAGGGGCCGGGGGGGATGGGGGCGGATGGAAAAGTCAAGATTCCCACCCAGGCCGGGGGAAGGGGGAGAGGGTGTGGCTATAATTTTAGGCCTCAGGCCTGTAGCCTGCTCCGGAGGCGGCTGAAAGGAAGGACGCGGCAGGATCGTTGTAGGCGATCCACTGAGAACCTCCAGTGGATTACCCAGGTACCCCGCAGAGTGCTTGAGACCCCGTTCCTCCACCTCGCGGCCCCCTCCTCTCTTTGGGAAGCCTGGGGGCGGGGTTTGTTTACTCCGTGCACGCACCGCCGGCCTGGCCAATCCGTGGGGAGAGGCGCCGTACGTCATTCATCCAGAGGGCCAATCGGCGCTCACCGTGCTGCTCCGCCGCCAAAGCTTGCGCGGGGGAAGCGGGGCAGTGGCTGGGCCGGGCGAGGGCGGACGGAGCGCCGGAGATCTCGGCTGCAGCCGCTGGCGCTGCTCGGTTCTCGAGGCGCGCCCTGACCCTTCCTCTTTGGGCAGGCTCGAAGGCGCGCGCGCGCGGTCGGCGTCCCGGGGCTTAGAACTCCAGGGCCTCGACTAGGCAGGCCGCGGATCGCCCACCCTTCGCCGAGTGTGAGTCCGCCGGGATCCGGGCGCCGCCAAGCGCGGGCGCCACTGTAGCAGAGGCGCCTGAAGACGCGCTCCAAGCTCGAAGAACAGCCCTGCGCGGCCGACTTGTCCCCTGCAGCCAAGCGGCGGTAAGGTCCAGGGCGCGGGCGCGGAGGGCCTCTGGACCCGGGCCGGCGTGTTCCTGGGCAGGTTTCCCTCCCTGCGCCTCCGGGCCCCCTGGTCACTCTGGGTCCCATCTGTTTATTCTCACGCGTTCTTCCAGGCCCGGCCGAGTAACCCTTGAGTGCCTGGGTGAGGGGGTAGGAAACCCGAGACTACCCCCCACCCCCAACACACAGAGAGCAAATTGCGGGGAGGCACTGTCCCTGAGTCACGCCTGCTGGAAGACAGGAAGGACTGCTTTCTACTTTTTCGGTATCTTTAGGGCAGAAGAATGGCTTCTAAGTCTGACTTTTCCGACTTTCTCTCCTTTCATGACCCACATGCCTCCATCTGTCTCTACCAGGTGTGTTTCAGAGTTCCAAAGCCTCGAGCGCTTGGAAGAGCCTTGCAACCTCCGCTGGAGAACTTTTCTCTAAAGTAGGGGATCACTTTTGGGCCCAGACTCTGAGAAGTTCCAGAGATTTAAGGTTCCTTTCCATAGAAAAGTGTAAGATTTTTGTAGGATATTGCAGGGAGGAGTGCAAATAAGACGAGCGCTCAGTTTCTGGTACCAGCTTGTGTTCCCTGGCGTTGTGTGGTCTCAGTTTCTTCATCTGCGGTAGTAACCCCCTATTGGGGGTGGTGCCAGGAGGAAATGGACTAATCGGTGGAACTATTTGGAACGAAGTTCGCGTCCGACGAAGTGCCCTGCCCTGCATGAGTTAGGCATTGAATTGACCACTCTGAATGATGGTTTAGAAAAGTTCCCCCTATTGTTTTTGGTGGTTTTTTTTCTGTTGAGACAGTTAACAGTTTCATCCCTGTCCGTATTCACTGCTAAAGCTCCCTTTGAGCCTTTGAATTCTTTCTTCCTCATTCTGTCTCAGAGGGCTCAGACTCCCTGTCCCACTTCTTTGCTCTCTTTTTAGTAAGTCAGTAGCTCATTCCCTTCCTTCCCCTTTCTCTCCCAAATCTTAGTGTGTTTTTTCCACTTGAGTTCTATAGCCTAATTTTTTTCTGGGCCACTTTTCTCTTAATGGCTTGAAATCATCTTTACCTAATAGATACAGTTTGGGTTATTCATCTGTTCTTTATACAGTGTAATCATGAGCCTACTGTACAAAATTAAATAGAAACTAATTTAGTTGATCTGTTATTGCATGTTGCTTGTCCATTTCATTGGTTGGCCTGCAGTTTAGCTCAAGTTTTATCACTATCCTGTTACTGTAATAAATCTTTAATGGCAGTGGCCATTCTCAAGTAGCACTGGGAGAAAAATCAAATGTCTAGACCCCAGATTCTATCACACTTGTGTGCTGGCACTAAATGCATTTGTTATTTATTAGAACATCTTGTGCCTGGAACTAGAGTCTAGTGTCATGGCAGACGTGGTGTCTGTAGCCCTGTTCTGGCAGTACAGTTGCAGTTTCAGCAATGTGGTGCTTATATTTAATAAAGGCTCAAGACTTATTAAACTCTTGTTTTTGAGTTCTCATTATGTGTGGTTGGTTAATTAGGAGAGAAAACAGAATTTTCAAGTGTGTCATACTTAATGTTACCATTTTGTGATCGTGTACCTTTCCCACCAACTCTTGGAAATGTGACGTCCAGCTGGCACTTTCAAGTCTTTCCCTTGCAGCCAAAATTCTTAACTGAGCTATGTGCTCTCAATGCAGCTTGAAATTGGATGTACAGATAGATTTATCCTTAATGTGGAAAGTGTTTGTGGATGAAAATTATTCACTGAAACACAGCCTGAAGGATTCAAAGATTGCTTTTTGGAATTAGGAATTGTAATGTGAATATACCTTTGCTTTTTTTTTTTTTAGCGTGATAGAAAAACTTTTTTTTGTTGTTGTTGACATTTTTATGTTTTATACATAATACATGAGTTGTTTATATTTACATCTGCACTTTACCATTTTTAAAGCCCATTTAGATACATGAAAGCTTTTAGAATATGGTAAGAAACAGATTAAGCCAAAACTGAGTTCATGGCATAGGTTAGAACCTGGTATTCTAACTTCCAGGCCGTTGTTTTCTTAGTTTGTCAACCTTAGTCCCAACCTTAGTTTGGGACTGAAAGATGAAAAGATTAAGGCTTGAAAGTAGAAGGAGGCACTTTCTAATTTGGGCATTAAATATTAGATATTGAGTAGTACCTTAACATCTTATTTTTTATCTTTAAATTTAGGTATGTTTCTTTTAAAGATTAAATAATAAGCCATTATTACTGATAGTTAGATCTTGTAGTCAGTTTACATTGTCACATGGCAAACTTGATTTCACTTTTTTTCTGAATTCAGCATCATATTTTAAGCTCTTATTGCAATGTGTACCTTGATGTATCTTAGAAGAAGCTAGAAAGCATAGAGTTCAAAGGTTTTTTCAATCATAGAATTTTAAGTTGTGATGAATTTTCTAGATTAAATATATTCACCTCTTCATACTAAATCCTTTCCATTTTAATCTGGGGTATATGATTCTAGGGGTAGGACATAAATAGATTTAAAAGTAGATTTGTGAGCCCTTGAAAACTTTATACAAAATTGTATGTATTTGGATATTTTCTGGAGAGAAGGTTCATAGGTTCTGAGGTAAAGATATTTGGACAACTTTAACTTCTAAGTAATGATTTCTTTTATTAAACTAAAGTTATCTCTTCACTGGTTCTAGTTCTGTCTCTTCTGTGAGTTTTCAAATATTTGAAGACACTTCCTATATTTTCCTGATTCTTTTCTTCTCTGGACAAAATATTCTGTCTTTAACTTCCTCTGGTGGATTTATTGTTTTGATTTGCACCTCTTCACAATACTGATGGCTTATTTGTGGATTTGTGTCAGTTCGTCCATACCCTTCTTAGCAGTGTAATACCTGTAATTAGATATTAACCTGTGGAGAGAACGAGAAGTCACCACTCTGATTTTAAAGCACATACTTTAAGAGTAGTCTTGCTCCTTTTGGCAACCACATTGCACTGTTAATTTATGATAATGTCCTATCTAAGGAAATGAATTCTGGAGCTAGCCTGCGTGGGTTTAAATCCTGGCTCTATATCAGCTGGGTAACCTTGAGTAAATTACGTAAACTTTCAGGGCCTCAGTTTTCTCATCTGTAAAATGGAGTTTATGATGGTACCTGTCTCATCGGGTTGTTTTAAAGAATAAATGAGTACATAAGTGTTAAGCATTTAGAATGGTCCCTGCCATTTAAGTGCTGTGTGCGTTATCCATTATTGATTTTGTAATCAGCTGAAATTTGAGTTTTGTCCATGCTCTCCAAGTTCTTTAATAGAATATGTTTCGGTAGGACTTCATATCTATCCCAGTTAAATTTTATCTTGTCAGATTGGTTCCAGTATGTTTACTCTTTAAAAAAATAAAAAAAGTCTTAATTTGGTCATTCCAATAAAAAAGCTTATTGTTTTCCATACATTTGATGAACTATAAGTTTGATAATGCTGGTACAGTCTTCATACAAATTTTATTAAAGTGTTGATAAGGTAGGCCATTCTTGTCCTAAAATTAATTCTTTGGTTCAAGTTGTTCAGCCAATTAGAAATGAAGCTAATTTTTCATTATCTACCTCAGATATTTCCAGATTTTCATAAGGAATTTATAAGGAACTTTAACACTTGCCTTCCTAAAACCCAAATAATTTCATATCCTTCATCTTTAAGAATACTATCTGTTCAATAAATGTCAGAAAAAATAAAAAAGAGTACTAATCTGACGTTGCTTGTTTTTAGTGAAACTATAATGGTTTCCAGTCACCTAGGTTTGTTGCTGCTTTTTCTACCTTCATAGACTTCTCTCAGACATGACTCTAAAATCTTGTCTAGAGTTCCATTTAACTTCAGTGATCAGTAGTTGACAGGATCCCCTTTCCCTTGCAGCTGGATGGACTTTGTAACTAGAGTGATATGTTGTACCTTGTCGATGATTTACTTACAGCAGATGTGCTGTGCTTAGTCGCTCAGTCATGTCCAACTCTCTGCGACCCCATGGACTGTAGCCCACCAGGCTCCTCTGTCCATGGGATTCTCCAGGCAAGAATACTGGAATGGGTTGCCTTGCCCTCCTCCAGGGGATCTTCCCAACCCAGGGATCAAACCAGGTCTCCCTCATTGCAGGCAGATTCTTTACCATCTGAGCCACCAGGGAAGCCCATGAATGCTAGATGGGTAGCCTATCCCTTCTCCAGGGGATCTTCCTGACCTGGGAATCGAACTGGGGTCTCCTGCATTGCAGGCGGATTCTTTACCAGCTGAGCTGCCAGGGAAGCCCAACTCTCTTTAATCTTATGCATACTGAGCTTTGGTTTCCATTAATTCATTGATTAAATTTATTAAATACCCATTTTGTGCAAGATGCCAATGCTTGTTGAAACCCATCCAATCTGAAGAGGATTTTCTTTTTAATTTAGTTAATTAATTTAACTCTTGGGGCTGTGTTGGGTGCTGCATGCAGACTTTTTCTAGTTGTGGTGAGCAGGGGCTACTCTCTAGTTGCAGTGCTTGGGCTTCTCCTTGAGGTGACTTCTCTTGTTGTGGAGCACAGGCTCTAGGGTGGACAGGCTTCAGTAATTGCAGCACGCAGGCTCAGTAGTTGTGGTTCCTGGGCTTAGTTGCTCCTCAGCATGTGGTATCTTCCTGGACTAGGGATTAAACTATGTGTGCTGCGTTGGCAGGCAGATTCTTATCCACTGGGCCACCAAGGAAGTCCAAGAATTTTTCTTGATAGACGTACCTAAAGCAAAAAGGTAATCCATGTTTATTTCTCTCCTTTATCACTGTTGTTACCATGCTCTGGCCTCCAATCCTTTTCTCTACAATAGTAGCTTCCTTTTGACCTTCCTATCTTTTCCTGACTCTAGTCTTGAAGCATTGCAGCCAGAGTCCACTTTGCTTTTTTTAAAAAAATGTTTTTTAATTGAGGTATAGTTGATTTACAGTGTTTCGTGTCAGGTGTAGAGCAAGGTGATTCAGTTGTATCTGTGTGTGTATGTGTGTATTTATATATTTTTTCTTTTTCAGCTGTTTTCCTTCATAGGTTTTTACAAGATATTGAATATAGTTCCCTGTGTTATGTAGTAGATCCTTGTTGTTTATTTTATATATAGTAGCATGTGTCTGTTAATCCCAAACTCATTTATCCCTCCCCACCAACCTGTCTTTTTTTCAGTCTTTTCTTCTCCACTGGAAAAATCTATACTGATCTAATTAGATTTTTATTATTGAATATTTTGCATCTCCTTTATTTTGTTTTCTGTTTATTATCCTTTTAAATTTAAGTCCCCCACCTTTTTTTTTTTTTAATAAAAAAAAACCTTTCTTATTCTTAGAGACGATGGAGACATGGTGGTTCCTCACCAGCTGGTCAGTGTGTCAGTGACTCAGCTGACAGTTGCAGAAGCACTTATGAAGTTACAGGCACCGTATGAGGCTCTGAATTGACAAAGGAGCATGACATAGCCTCAGTCGTTGAAGAATTCTAAGTGCAGGGAAAGACAGAATAGAAGAAAGTATTTGAATAAATCCTTTTCTTTTTTTTTAATACTCAAAAGCATAATAAGTTTATGTAACAGATTCCATTTTACTTTGAAAAGAGTCAAGTATTACTATGTTGTTATTAAAGAATGACCTTGTTAGGAACTAAGATCCTGCGTCCTGCGTGGCCAAAAAAAGCCGAAAATGATTTTGTTGAAGTGACCAATTCAGTTCTGTTTAAGTTAAATAAATTATAAAATCACCAATCTATAAATGTGAAAGGACAGTATATATTTCAAAACTGCCTAAATAAAATACTTAATCAAAACTGGAAGCATTAACTTCTCCTTTGCAGACCACTCGAGAGGGAACAATTAAAAAAATCAGCCTACTAAGTTTTTCTTCACAGCATCCTTGAAGTTGTGGTGGTAATATAAAACTCCTATAAAAGAGAACGATTTATGACATGGTATTCAAGGAGTGGAGGGGATGGGAGAGACGGAAAGGCGAGGAGGGAGGCAAGGAGAGGATGGTTGCTATTAGAACCAGGGATGTGGACTTCCCTGGCCTGCCAGCAGTTAAGACTCTGCCCGCCCTTCCACTGCAGGGGGCCCAGGTTCCATTCCGTCCAGCGATCTAAGATCCCACGTGCTTGGAGGTGCACCAAAAAGTTTAAAAAAACTAGGACCCCACATGCAGCACAGTGCAGATCCCCCAGGAAAGACTAAAAAAGGAACTGGGGATGCAATATACAACATGGTAAACGCGACTAACACTAGTGTGTGTTATGGGGCTTCCCAGGTGGCTCAGTAGTACAGAATCTGCAATGCAGGAGACGCATTGGATCCCTGGGTTGGGAAGATCGCCTGGAGGAGGACACAGCAACCCACTCCAGTATTCTTGCCTGGAGAATCCCCATGGACAGAGGAGCCTGGTGGGCTACACTCCATGGGGTTGCAAAGAATCAAACATGACTGAGCGTGCACACACACACACATTGTATGTTACATATGAAAGTTGTTAAGAGAGTAAATCCTAAGAGCTCTCGACAAAATTTTTTTTCTGTTTCTTTAATTTTCTGTCTATATGAGATGATGGATATTCACTTGGTGTTTTCATGATGTATGTAGGTAAATCATTATGCTGTCCACCTGAAATTTATACAGTGTTTTTTTGACAATTATGTCTCAATAAAACTGGAAGAAAAAAAATGTAACTAATGAATAGCAGTCAATAAAATGATTTCTAGGCTAATGAAAGTTTGATAAAGCTGCTAGATAAATGATTCCACACTAATTAATACCTTTTAAGCTAGAAAGTCTTCACAGATAAGAACATTTTGTGAGCATGCTACTGCTGCTGCTGCTAAGTCGCTTCAGTCGTGTCCGACTCTGCGTGACCCCATAGACGGCAGCCCACAAGGCTGCGCTGTCCCCGGGATTCTCCAGGCAAGAACACTGGAGTGGGTTGCCATTTCCTTCTCCAGTGCATGAAAGGGAAAAGTGAAAGTGAAATCACTCAGTCGTGTCAGACTCTTAGCGACCCCATGGACTGTAGCCTACCAGGCTTCTCCATCCATGGGATTTTCCAGGCAAGAGTACTGGAGTGGGGTGCCATTGCCTTCTCCGTTTGTGAGCATAGTCATTACGTATTTTTAAGTTGAGCAGATCGGTGTTCAAAGATAACAAAATATATCACCTGTGTAGTCATTCTGAGAAACATGCCCTGAAAATCTGTGTAAAAATGCCATAATTATACATGAAAAGCAATAGACTACGTACTGATGTTAAACTCTGCCTACAGTTTTGCCATTAAAATTATACTGTTCAAGACTATATTGTATCACAGTTGCTGTAAAAAGTAATCACTAACCATAGATCTTTAAGGAAAATAATTTGTAGGAGATTAACAATAGTCAGAAAAATTATTTTAGAAAGGTTTTCCAAGAGTACTTGACTATTTTGATATTGAAAGCTTTTTGAAAAGCTTTTTAAATAGGTAGTTTTTGAAATAGATTTTCATTAGAGAATCATTTTGTTTGGAAAAGAGGTGGATGAGGGCCATTTAAATTCTTACCTAAAAAAGACAATTATGTGAATTCCTTGATTATTATATGGAAAAAGAATCTTGAGGCTTGTTCTCTTGAAATCTTTGTAATCATAATAAGAACTTCAGACCAATAATATTTCAGACAATTAAGATAAGCTTATTTTCAAATTGCAAAAATGAAAAAGCCAAACAGAATTATCTGATTTTAATTCAGGTACCAAAATGCTAATCATTACTTAGAGATTTTTGTCCTTTTTAAAAGATGGAGGGACTTCGCTGGTGGTCCAGTGCTTAAGACTCCACTCATCGACTGCAGGGTGTATGGGTTCCATCCCTGGTCAGGGAACTAAGATGTTTCATGCCATGGGGTACAGCCAAAAAGTAAAAAATAAAATAAAGCATGGAAAATTTAGTGAAGCTCAGGGAAAACTAGTAGATGCAGTTGTTTTGTTTTCAAATAGAAGACGTACATGGTTCTCTGTGTTTTGCTTGTTTCAACTTTTCAAAACTGGGACTAAGCAAAGCAACTGTGAATGAGCAGGATTTCTGTGAAAACAGGTAACGCAAAAACATTGTCAAAGAAGAGTTCAATGCTGAAATTAGTTCAGTAGTACTATCAATGAATTATTTTAAACCTGGAAACTGCTATAGTGTACATTTCTGTTATGAGGTACCAGTATTTTTATTTAGGTGTTGCTGCTGCTAAGTCGCTTCAGTCGTGTCCGACTCTGTGCGCCCCATAGACGGCAGCCCATCGGGCTCCCCCGTCCCTGGAATTCTCCAGGCAAGAATACTGGAGTGGGTTGCCATTTCCTTCTCCAGTGCATGAAAGGGAAAAGTGAAAGTGAAGTCGCTCAGTCGTGTCCGACTCTCAGCGACCCCATGGACTGTAGCCTACCAGGCTCCTCCGTCCATGGGATTTTCCAGGCAAGAGTATTTAGGTGTTAGCAGATGCTAGCTTCTTTTCGAATTCATTTCAGAATGATTTTAGGTCTATCAGTAGTACTACCCTCTTCCATTGACCTTAAAATTTGAGCAAAGACTTGCTAATTTAGTTGGTAAACTAGTTAATTACAGTGTAAAAGCAGCTAAGTATTTTGAAAATATTTATATTTGTGGCTGCATCAGACCTTAGTTTTGGCACACAGGAGCTATAGTTGCAGCATGTGGGATCTAGTTCCCTGACCAGGGATCAAACTTAAGCTCCCTGCATTGGGAGCAAGGGGTTTAAGCCACTGGACCACCAAAGAAGTTCCAGTATTTTTTATAAATAAGTTATCTCTGAAAAAACTTAATTATCTCTTCCCAAGTCAAATTATTTTCTTTTATTGTTTTTATATCAAATCCAATAGTATTCTTGGGATAATCTGGACTATCAGATACTGCAACTCTAAGATCTGTTCTGAGTTATACATTTCCATAGGCTAATTGAAGTTACATCTGGGGAAAAAATTTAAGGCAACTGAATTTTTGATCTTGATGTAAGTGACATAAAATAAGAATAAATTTCAAGAAACGGAAATACTAAGCAAAAGCATGCAAGGCTAATGGTAAGGAAGAGACTTTAGAAAGGGGTTGGGCTTCCCTTGTGGTTCGGTTGGTAGAAGAATCTGCTTGCAATGCAGGAGACCTGGTTCAATCCCTGTGTTGGGAAGATCCCCTGGAGAAGGGCAAGGCAAACCACTCCAGTATTCTGGCCTGGAGAATTCCATGGACTGTATAGTCCATGGGGCTGCAAAGAGTTGGACACGACTGATTGATTTTCACTTTTAGAAAGGGGTCACTAAGTACCTTTGATGAACTATGGACAGAGGTTCATGACATTGTACAGGAGACAGGGATCAAGACAATCCCCATGGAAAAGAAATGCAAAAAAGCAAAATGGCTGTCTGAGGAGGCCTTACAGATAGCTGGGAAGAGAAGAGAAGTGAAAAGCAAAGGAGAAAAGGAAGGATATTCCCATGTGAATGCAGAGTTCCAAAGAATAGCAAGGGAGATAAGAAAGCCTTCCTCAGCGATCAATGCAAAGAAATAGAGACAAACAACAGAATGGGAAAGATGAGAGATCTCTTCAAGAAAATTAGAGATACCAAAGGAACATTTCACGCAAGGATAGGCTTGATAAAGGACAGAAATGGTATGGACCTAACAGAAGCAGAAGATATTAAGAAGAGGTGGCAAGAATACACAGAAGAACTGTACAAAAGAGATCTTCATGACTCAGATAATCACGATGGTGTGATCACTCACCTAGAGCCAGACATCCTGGAATGTGAAGTCAAGTGGGCCTTAGAAAGCATCACTATGAGCAAAGCTAGTGGAGGTGATGGAATTCCAGTTGAGCTATTTCAAATCCTGAAAGATGATGCTGTGAAAGTGCTGCACTCAATATGCCAGCAAATCTGGAAAACTCAGCAGTGGCCACAGGACTGGAAAAGGTCAGTTTTCGTTTCAGTCCCAAAGAAGGGCAATGCCAAAGAATGCTCAAACTACCGCACAATTGCACTCATCTCACATGCTAGTAAAGTAATGCTCAAAATTCTCCAAGACAGGCTCCAGCGATACATGAACCGTGAACTTCCAGATGTTCAAGCTGGTTTTAGAAAAGGCAGAGGAACCAGAGGTCAAATTGCCAATATCCTCTGGATCATCAAAAAAGCAAGAGAGTTCCAGAAAAACATCTATTTCTGCTTTATTGACTATGCCAAAGCCTTTGACTGTGTGGATCACAATAAACTGTGGAAAATCCTGAAAGAGATGGGAATATCAGACCATCTGGTCTGTCTCTTGAGAAACCTGTATGCAGGTCAGGAAGCAACAGTTAGAACTGGACATGGAACAACAGACTGGTTCCAAACAGGAAAAGGAGTCCGTCAAGGCTGTATATTGTCACCCTGCTTATTTAACTTCTATGCAGAGTACATCATGAGAAACGCTGGGCTGGAAGAAACACAAGCTGGAATCAAGATTGCCAGGAGAAATATCAATAACCTCAGATATGCAGATGACACCACCCTTATGGCAGAAAGTGAGGGAGAACTAAAGAGCCCCTTGAAGAAAGTGAAAGAGGAGAGTGAAAAAGTTGGCTTAAAGCTCAACGTTCAGAAAACTAAGATTGTGGCATCTGGTCCCATCACTTCAGGGAAATAGATGTGGAATCAGTGTCAGACTTTATTTTTTGGGGCTCCAAAATCACTGCTGATGGTGATTGCAGCCATGAGATTACAAGACGCTTACTCCTTGGAGGGAAGGTCATGGCCAAGCCAGATAGCATATTTAAAAGCAGAGACGTTACTTTGCCAACAAAAGTCCGTCTAGTCAAGGCTGTGGTTTTTCCAGTAGTCATGTATGGATGTGAGAGTTGGACGGTGAAGAAAGCTGAGCGCTAAAGAATTGATGCTTTTGAACTGTGGTGTTGGAGAAGACTCTTGAGAGCCCCTTGGACTGCAAGGAGATCCAACCAGTCCATCCTAAAGGAGATCAATCCTGGGTATTCGTTGGAAGGATTGATGTTGAAGCTGAAACTCCAATACTTTGGCCACCTCATGCGAAGAGTTGACTCATTGGAAAAGACCGTAATGCTGGATAGGAT
This sequence comes from Giraffa tippelskirchi, assembly GCF_054371585.1. Taxonomy (NCBI): domain Eukaryota; kingdom Metazoa; phylum Chordata; class Mammalia; order Artiodactyla; family Giraffidae; genus Giraffa; species Giraffa tippelskirchi. The sequence continues at coordinate 92,139,848 of NC_137276.1, forward strand.
TGGGGGCAGGAGGAGAAGGGGACAACAGAGGATGAGATGGTTGGATGGCATCACTGACTCGATGGACATGGATTTGGGTAGACTCCAGGAGTTGGTGATGGACAGGGAGGCCTGGCGTGCTGCGATTCATGGGGTTGCAAAGAGTCGGACACGACTGAGCGACTGAACTGAACTACCTTCGAAGCCCTTCTTCCGTATGACAGAAAGAAATTTCAAGAGAAATGAGAGAGATCATAGTAAGTAAAGAAGATAAGAGATTCTGGTGATATAAGCAGCTCATTGAAAAAAGTGAAACCCTGTTTACAAGGCTGTTCTTTCATAACTTATAAAATGTAAAAGACTACAAGATATTTTCTAGGATTAAGTAAGAAAACAGTGATCCATAATCTGAAAGCTTTGTATTCATTATGAATTTTAATGGCTTACTTTACCAAATACCTACAGTGTGATCAGGCCCTCATGTAATCCTTCTCAGAAGTGTGAGAGATAGGTTTGTTTTTCATTTTATCAGTTCAGTCGCTCAGTCGTGTCTGACTAAGATCCTGCATCCTGTGTGGCCTGCAGCACGCCAGGCCTCCCTGTCCATCACCAACTCGTGGAGTTTACTCAGACTCATGTCCATTGCAGTCGGTGATGCCGTCCAACCATGTCATCCTCTGTTGTCCCCTTCTCCTGCCTTCAATCTTTCCCAGCATCAGGGTCTTTTCAAATGAGTCAGCTCTTTGCATCAGGTGGCCAAAGTATTGTAGTTTAAGCATCAACATCAGTCCTTCCAATGAATATTTAGGACTCATTTCCTTTAGGATGGACTGGTTGGATCTCCTTGCAGTCCAAGGGACTCGCAAGAGTCTTCTCCAACACCACAGTTCAAAAGCATCAATTCTTTGGTGCTTTTCATTTTATAATTGCTTTACTGGAATCAGAAAGGTAGAGATGGCAGAGCTTGGGCCAGAGCGTGAATCTGGCTGACTGTAGTGTAACCATCCCTCTCGGTTGCCTTGCTGAAATACGTAGGTCTTTGCTTCCACACTTTACTGCACAGCAGAGCTTAGCACAGCATTCTAAGTCAGCTACACTTCCATTTTTAAAAAAGTCCCTCTGATCGCCCACTGAAATGAATTAAGAAAGAAAAGCTCTGACTGTAAAATAGTGAAAAATAAAAAAGTAAAATACTTACTTCAGCATTCATCCAGATATCTTTATAGCTTCTTCTTAGTTGGGCCTTTCCAGTGTGCTGTTTTTTCTAAAGTGTTGTGAATAATCCAAATATAAGTGGGTGGTTTGAAAGTTAGTCACCAGTTTTGATTGATCATCCTTTCTCAAGTGACACTATTTAATTTAAAAATAGACCATTTCTGTATCATTTGTATGTGATATCTTTAATTCAGCTGTATTTCAATTAATTGGTTAAATGTTGATTATGAGCTGTGTGAATCTTATACTGACTGATTTACTGTGAGTAGAAAACAAGTACGTGCTTAGATAAGACATTAACCTAGCTCATTTGTAACATAAATTTTTAATTTATCTTAATGCTTATGCTGTCTGCTACATGTCCTTTTGACTTGTTCAGAAATTAAATATGTGTGGGCCAAAAGAAAATATTTGGGTGTTAGGAAATGATGTAAAATCTTAAAGTTGCAATGAAAGAAGAGAAAAAAGCTAAAAGTGTTCTGAAAAGTAAGAAGACTCATAATAACAGATAATAGGGGCAGTGTTTATTGTTAGTCTTGGAACAAGAGCACGTGTATTTCATAGTCAGAGAAGCGGTGGGTAATGATGCTGTTATCAACAGGAGTGTGGATATGTCTGGTGAATTGCACAGACAACAAGGAGATGTGTTTTTGAAAATTAGAGGGATAGTGCGTATCTTTTCACCAAAGTTAAAAATATTGTACAGAAGGATTTTTTTTCCTCTTGAAGGATTCTGACCAATTGCACCACAGAGCTCAGACTGACTATCTCTTGGTCTATCTAATTAGGTATCTGTCTTAGTGTCAAAAGCCTCTGACTTGTTTACTACCTCTTTGTGTAGAATTCATTCCAGTATCTCACCCTGGAAAGAAACACTGACTCAGATCGGCCTTGAGTGGAAACGAGGAAACAATTACATTCATTTGACTTAGTAATTTGTGTAAAACTTTTTCTGACTTTTTATCATCTAAATTACCTCAAGGTTAGAGTAATTCTCAGTCTACCATCTAGTTATTTTTTTTTTAGGCTTTCTGTAACAATATGAAGCATTTTTTCATATTGTGACTAATAGCATCTTTGAATTTTTCACATTGAAACTGCATCTAAAGTAACCACTGTGTGTTTGGCAAAATTTTTATGTCCAATGTCAGAAACTCTCTCACAGTTTACATTTTCTAGTGCTAGCTATGTGTGAATCTTACTGTGTCTAGTAGTTCCCTTGAAGATACTCCCTGTTACAGCTGCTCTTAGTCCTAGTTCTTCTTATCTTGTACAAATCCCATTTTATCTCAAAAGGAGTATGAGAGATCAGTTGCTAAGGATAGAGAAATAAAAAAGACCAGTTGTGTTTTCTGGATTCTTTTGGGCCTAGGGTCGCAGGTTTGCCTTTCTGACTTCTTGTATTAATATTTGGAAGTTATCAATTTAGAATTTTCTGCAAGAAAAGGCTTCTTATTTTTAGTCCCATTCTCCAGTGGTAAAACCACTTTTTTTTTTTTAAGTCTTTACTGAAAGGTGATGTGTGTGTGTGTGTGTGTAGGTTTCTAAAATAGGACAAATTTTCACTGATTAAATAACACCTCTGTGTAACTAGCACCATAGATCCACAAACAGATCATTGCCAGTACCCTGCTGGCCCTTTCCATTCATGAACACCTCCTCCCCAAGGGAACTGTACTGACTTCTAACAGTGTGAATTGGTAAGACTACCTTTGGCCATATTTGCTTTTAGTTCTTTTGATGGTTATCACCTTTAATGGTGTAATAATTGCAGTACTTTTTTTTTTTTAAAGCCTTTTTACCTTGAGTGGAGAAGGGGACGACAGAGGATGAGATGGCTGGATGGCATCACCGACTCGATGGATGTGGGTTTGGGTGGACTTGGGGAGTTGGTGATGGACAGGGAGACTTGGCGTGCTGCGGTTCATGGGGTCGCAAAGAGTCGGACACGACTGATCGACTGAACTGAACTTACTTTGAACTAATTTTAGGCTTATAGGAAAAATACAATTTCCTAATCTTAACATTTTCATAACCATAGTATAATATTCAGGAGCAAGAAATTAACATAAGTCATGGACAGAGGAGCCTGGTGAGCTACAACCCATGGGGTCAGAAACAGTTGGATGCGACTTAGTGACTAAACAGCAACAAACAACAGTATTATTAACTAAAACTACAGATCTTAATTTTAATTTCATCATTTTTTTCAGTAATAACATTTTTCTGTTCCAGGATCCTTTTCAGTATCCCACATTGCAATTAGTTGTTTCTTAATATTCTCTAACAGCCTTCAGTTTTTCTTTGTTATATGATCTTGATAACTTTTTGAAGAGTACTGATCATATATTTTTCAGACTGGCCTTTCTTTTATTTTGTCCAGTGTTGCTGATTGGAATATGGTTATACATTTTTACTAAAAATACCACAAAAAATGATGTGTCTTTCTGTCTTTCACAGAGTCTTAGCCACTGGACTACCAAGAAAGTCCTTATCCTAAAATTCATATAGAATCTTAAAGGACCTCAAATAGCCAAAATAATCCTAAAAGGGAACAAAGCTAGAGGACTCACACTTCCCAATTTCAATACTTATTACAAAACTACAGTAATCAAGCAATATGATACTAGCACAAAGGCAGACATGTAAATCAATGAAATATAATAGCCCAGAATAAACCTTTGTATATACAGGCAGATTATTTTTGTCGATGCCAAGACCATTCAGTGGGGAAAGAGCAGTCTTTTCAGCAAATGATGTTGGGAAAACTGGGTATCCACATCAAAAAGAATATAATTGGGCCTTTATACCATATATGAAAATTAACTAAAAATGAATCAAATACCTAAACTTAAGACCTAAAACTATTAAACTCCTAGAAGAAAACATAGGTAGGAATCTTTATGGCTTCGGATTGATTTCTTGGACATGATAACAAAAGCACAGGTAACAAAAGTAAAAATAGATAAACTGTACTACATCAGAATTAAAAACTATGCATCAAAAGACACCATTAATAGAGTAGAAGGCAGCCGGTGGAATGGGAGAAAATATTTGCAAATCATGTATCTCAAAAGGGATTAATATCTAGAACACGTCAAGTACTTCTACCAGAACCCAGACAACCTGATTCAGAAATAAGCAAAGGACTTAGACATTTCTCCAAATAAAATATGCAGATGGCCAAAAAGCACATGAAAAAATATTGAACGTCCACTCATCATTAGGGAAATGCAAATCAAAACCACAGTGAAAGACACCTCACGCCTATTAGAATGAACACCTATCAAAAAAATAAAAAATAGAAAGTAACATATTGGTGAAGATTGGAACCTTGGTTGGTGGAGAAATTGAAACTCTTGCACTGTTGGTGATGTAAAATGGTACAGCCAGTGTGGAAAACAGTATGGACGTTCCTCAGAAGTTCAAAGTAGAATTACCATGTGATCCAGTAATTCCACTTCTGGGTACATACTCAAAAGAATTTAAAGCAGAGTCTCACAGAGATATTTGTACCCTCATGTTCACACCCATGTTCATAGAAGATGGAGGCTACCCACGTGTCCATGGACGAATGAGAGGATTAGGAAAATGTGGCATATACATCCAGCGGAATATTGTTTAGCCTTGAAAAGGAAGAAAATTCTGACACGTGCTACAACATGGATGGACTGAGGACATTGCACTAAGTGAAATAAGCCAGTCACAAAAAGACAAATACTGTATGATTCCACTTACATGAGGCGCTTAAAGGAATCAAAATCATAGAGACAAAGTCGAATGGTATTTGTCAATGGATGGGGGAAGGGTGAATGTTTAGTTATTGTTTATGTTACTGTGGAGATAATGCTTATGTAGTTTCAGTGTTTCAAGATGAAGAGCGGTCTGGAGATTGGCACTGCAGTGTGGAAGGTACTCGACGCTACTGAACTCTAAATTGGAAAATGGTTAGGATAGTAAATTTTAGGTTATGTGTATTTTAACCGCAGTTTTTAAAAAATCGGAAAAAAGTCCATCTTTACCCCATGATCGGACATGCCACCTTTGTCATACACTAATTTTCCATATGTATTTAGGTCTAATTCTGGATTGGTCCTCTGGCCTGTTAGTGCATTTGTTCCACAATGTTTTAATTATAGAGGCTTTATAGTGTATTTTAATGTCTGGTAAGGTTTTCCCTTCATAGTTTTTCTCTTCCAGTCCTTTCCTAGTTGTTCTTGCCTGTCAACTTGTCTAACTCTGTAAAATGGCTAGTTAGTATTTTTATTGGGATTATGTTGAATTTATAGATTAGGGAGAATTTATATCTGTAATGTTCAGTTGTCTTATGCAAGAACAGGATTTGTCCTTCTGCTGTTCTAGTCTTCTTTAGGAGTATTGAAAAATTTCCTCAATTTTTTTTTAAAAGCTTTATTGCACCATAATTCACATACCATAAAATTCACCTTTTAAAGTATATGATTCAGTGGTTTTTGGTATATTCACAGATATGAGCAACCATCACCGTCACCTAATTCCAGAACATTTCCATCCCCACAAAGAGAAACTCTACCCATTAGCAGTCACTCCTCATTCCCTTGGCATTGCCCTGGCAACTGCTAATTTACTTTATGTTTCTTGGATTTGCCCACTCTGAGTATCTCACATAAATGGAGTCATATAAAATGTGGCTTTTTGTGAACTGCCTTCTTTCGCTTGGGGTAGTATTTTCTAGGTTTATACATGCTGTAACTTGTATCAATACTTCATTTCCACTTTATCGCCAAACAATATACATTCCATTGTATAGATAAAAGCCGTTTTATTTATCCATTCATAAGCTGGTAGACAGTTCGTGGTCTTTGTTTTTTTTTTTTTTTTTTTACAGCTTTTGGCTATTATAATATTTCTGTGAACATTCATGTGTGGGCTTTTGTGTAGATATGTTTTCGGTTCCCTCATATAAGTTTTATACGTTTCTTACAGTTTATTGTTAAGTATTTAATTTTTCCTACTATTAGATTTTGTTACCATTATAATTCTCCTAGTGTTTATTGATCTTTGTGGTTTTCTGTATTGATTTTGTTGCTATACATAAGTTAAACTCTGCTAAACTCTGCTATAGTTTAACACATTGGTCCTGTTGTCTGGCTTTGGTGTAAAGGTTATGCTGACCTCATCAAATTAGGTTTTGAAGAGAATTCTTTGGAAGACAATGGGTATTCTTCCATTTGGAGGGCAGTTTGCAATACATATATCTCTTAGAGCACACTTTCTAATTGTGTTGATGAAGTTTTGTATATCCCCTCACTGACTTTCTTATTTTATCTGTTTAGCTCATCACTACTGAGAGGTGTACGTTAAAAAAATCTCTTTTGTAATTGTAGATTTCTCAGTTTCCCGTTGTAAATTGGCCCTTTTTTTTGCCTTATATATTTGTGAGCTGTGTTATAAAATACATCCAAATTTAGAAGTTTTGTGTCTTCCTGCTGAAAAGAACCCTTAATCATTATATCCTTTTGATTCTCTATAATGCTCTTATTATAAAGATCATTTGTCTGTTTATAGAGTCACATTGTCTTTTTTTCATTCTGTTAGTTTCTCTGGAGGTATTCTTTTATATATATATACATATATATATATATATACATATATATATATATACATATATATATATATATACATATATATATATATATACACATATATATATACTCATACCTTTCTTATTTTTTTATTTGTCTTGAATTTCCTTTGCATTCTCAATTTCATTTCCATTTTCCTGAAGTATATCCTTTGGATGTCTCTTTAGTCTATTGAAGACACACTCACCGAAAATGTTTTTTATTTCACCCCTATTTTTGAAAAATAGTTTAGGATTCTGTTCTATTCTCTATCATTTTCCCTTAACACTTTGAGGATATTACTTCATGATGTTCTTACTTTATTGCTAGTGACTGTTTATTGCAGTGTGATTGTCATTTGTTTGTAAATAATCCATTTTTCTCTCTGCCTGCATTTTTCCCCCTATTTAAAAAAAATTGTGGCACGATATACATCCAGTTTGCTATCTTAACCATTTTAAAGTATACAGTTCACTGTTACTAAGTGTATTCGCTTCTTTCTACAGCATTCTTCATCTTAAAATCTGAAACTCTGTACCCATTAAATAATATCTCCCCTTCCCTAGCCCCTGACAACCACCATCTGCTTTCTGTCTCTATGATTTTGATTACTCTAAGTAGTTGTATAAACATAAAAGTAGGATCATACAGTATTTGTGTGATTGGCTTATTTCACTTAGTATAATGTCCTCAAGATTCATCCATTTTGTAGTGTCATAATTTTCTTCTTCTCTAAGTTGTATAATATCCCACTGTACGTATGCACATATCATATTTTGCTTATCCCATTCATCTGTTGATGGATACTTGGGTTACTTCCAAATTTTAGCTGTTGTAAATAAGGCTGCTGTGAACGTGACTATACAAATATCTCTTGTACAGAAATAAAAAACTGGACCCTGCTTTCAGTTTTTTGAGTATATACACAGAAGTGGAATTTACTGGATCACATGGTAATTCTACTTTGGCTTTTTTCAGGAGCTTCCATACTGTTTAAATGCCTCACTAGTTGTACCATTTTATATTCCCATGGGCAGTGCGTTAAGAGTCTCAATTTTTGTACACTCTTGCCAACATTTCTCGTTTTGAGAGTAGCCATTCTAATGAATGTGAGGTAGAACCTCACTGTGCTTTTATTTTGCCTTTTTCTGTTGATTTGTGACGTTGAGTATCTTTTCATGTGCTTGTTGGCCATTTGTACATCTCAGAGGAAAATCTATTCAAGTCTTTGCCCACTTTGGAATAGTTTTGTTTGGATTTCTTTTGGTTGTTGAATTATGTTAAATTTTGTGCAGTATTTTGTATATTTTGGCTATTGATCCCTTGTTGTGTGTGCGATTTGCAGATATTTGCTCCTGTTCTGTGGGGGTGCTTTTTTACTTTGTGGATTGGATCTTTTGATGCACAAAATTTAAAGTTTTTTTGTGAAGTTCTATTTGTCTTTTTTTTCTTTCACTGCATGTGCCTTTGGTGTTCCAACTCTTCAATTCATGTGATTCCCAAGGCCTTGACTCTTGTCACCTTAATTTTAACACCATTGAAAGTCAAAAGTTTTGGTTATTTGTGTTGATAAAAATCTTCCATGGCAGCTGAAAACTTTGCTTTTTTTTTTGTGAGCTCAGCATTTGAGGGAACATTTGTTTTAATTTAGTCAGCATTTCTAGATGTTTTTGAAGGTGCAATTTATAGACCATTTAGTTCACTACATTGGCAGAAACAAGCATGTCATTTGGGGAGTATAATTTCTTTCCTTTTTTCTTTTTCTGAAATTCCGTTTTAGTTGGACAGTCTAGATTGGTGCTCTGATTTTTTTTTCCTAAGTTGAAAAGCTTTTTGTTCTAGTTTGTGGGAAATTTCCTACCGTTTCATTACTTTTCCGCCTTTTCCCCTTTCCTTTCTCTCATCTTTCTTGCATGTCTTCTGTTTTGTTAATTTCGTCTCTTGATTTCTTGTTACTCTTTCTTCAGTTGTTCAGTAACCTTTGGCCATCTGTTCAGATTAAAGAGTGAGGCAGTAAAAACTCCGTTTGAGGGGAGTTGTTAACTGCAAGTCTTAATGCAGGGTGACTGAGTGATTGAAGGTCTTTTCTTTTGGATCAGGTTCCCTGTGGAGGAATCTCCTAGCCTCCTGGTTGATTGGCTTGTGTTCTGGAAGCTGATTTGGGTTGAGGGTCTAACAAATCTTTAATCTCTTTGTGATATGCTGTGACACACCACCCCTGTGTGTACCTGATTCTTGCATCCTGTCTGGTTTACTGTCTTAAGATAAATCACTTGTCTCTTGCTGGGGTGCAGGAGAGGCAATTTCTTGGCTACATACCTGGTAAGGCTTCTGAGTGAAAACTGTTTCCTTTTTTAAAAATGTATTTATTTGGCTGTGCTGGATCTTAGTTGTGACACATGGGATCTTTAGTTGCGGCATGTGAGATCTATTTCCCTGACCAGGGATTGAACCCCTGGTGCCCTGCATTAGGAGCATGGAGTCTTAGCCACTGGACCACCAGGGAAGTCCCCTGAAAACTGTTTTTATTCAACCTTTCAACCAGTGTTTCTGTTTTCAGCCCTGAGCCAGACCCCTGCCTTCAGATATCTCCAGTTTTCAAGCCTTTCTGTTGTGTTTGCAGCTTACTGGTTTCATACCCTCTTCCATGATCACGTGCATACGTTTGGCTTGTTCTGTTTTACCAAGCCAGCTTCACCTTTCCTCTGTCTAGCTTCAGTAAGCTTTATGTATGTCCCTCGTCAGCTAATGCCTCCTTTCATGATACATATGTATTTGTGTTTTGATGGGTTTATCTTTTTTTAGTCCTTTAGCTTCATTTTAGTGTAGATTCTGAAGAGAATGTATGTAAACTTTTGTTTTCATATTTAGCAAATGAGTCTTTTTTTTTTTAATATGTGCTATTTTATTTTATTTTTTTTATAAATTTATTTATTTTAGTTGGGGGCTAATTACTTTACAATATTGTAGTGGGTTTTGCCATACATTGACATGAATCAGCCATGGGTTTACATGTGTTCCTAGCAAATGAATCTTATGGACAACTACATGTACAATAAAAGAATGACATTAGAACATTTTTTCAAAGCATATACACAAACTTAAAAAATGGATTAAAGACCTAAATGTGAACCTGGAAACCATAAAACTCCTAGAAGAAAACAGGCAGAACACTCTTTGACATAAATTGTAGCAACATTTTTTTTGGATCTGTCTCCTAAGGCAAAGGAAACAGAAGTAAAAATAAAGGGACCTAATTAAACTTAGAAAGCTTTTGCAGAGCAAATGAAACCATCAACAAAAGAAAAAGCCTAGTAAATGGAAGAAAATATTTACAAATGATATGACAGATAATACCCAAAATATATAAACAGCTCATACACATAAATATTTTTAAAAAATAGGCAGATGATCCAAATAGACATTTTTTCCCAAAGAAGACATATAGATGGTCAGTAGGCACAAAAGATGTTCAGCATTGCTAATTGTAGGAGAAGTGCAAATTATAAATTCAGAAATTTCTTCTTCCTTTTCCTCTAATGTTTATTTCAGTTTCATATCTTGGGTGAAGGGTAGAAGGATAGGTAGATATATGATATATGCCGGAGTGCAGAAGGGCAGTGGAAGAGAGACAGGGAAAAGGAAAAACGGATCTCTTGATAACAGAAGTTGAGTGCTTAGATGCAGGTTCCAGTAAGGCATTAATGAGGTAATACCGCCATCTTCTGGCTTCTGAAAACCCATGTTCCTGTAATTTTATCTTGGAGTCCCACATGTTGCTACATTGCATCGTGTGTCAGATTTGGTGAATTTGGTCTTGTTTAGTTCTATACCTTATTGTAGAAAAAGACTTTTCATTACATAGAATTTGATTGCAATAATTATAGTTTTTCAAGTTCCTTAAGTAAGGATTCTGTCTATAATACTACAAAAACCATATCCTGATGCTGTGTACCTCAGATGATTATTTCTACTTATTTGCAAATAGAAGTATTGTTTCTCTATGAAAGAAAATACAGAATTAAAAGTTAATTTGGTGTTATGTAGATACTTCATGTTAATGATAAAAATATAGAATGTATAAAAGATGTAAGTAGCTCATTTTATTATTTGAGCAAAGAAAAAGGTGTTTTTCCCACTCTTATTGTATATCCAGACTGTTCCTTTCCTCGGAGGTAGTCTTCTTTTTGTACAGATACTGGTGTCAGTATTTTTCATCTTGTATATTACAACATTATTTTGCATTTCTCTTATAAGAGAGGTCAAGTGTATATATATATATACATATACATATATATATAATTTTTATTGGAGTATAGTGGTTTTATACTGTTGTATTAGTTTCTGCTGCACAGCAAACTGAATCATTTATATACATACATAGATCTACTCTTTTTTTAGATTCTGTTCCCATATACCTCATTACAGAGTATTGAATAGAATTCCCTGTGCTATATGATAGGTTGTTATCAGTTATCTATTTTATATATAGAATATATTTTTTCAATGTTTAAAATCTGTTTGTTTTCCATCATGTATCCTTTGCCCATTTTCTTTAGGCTCTTGTTGTTCTATTTATTTATAGGAGTTTTCATCGGCTAGAAAGTAGTTCTTTTTCTGCAATGTGAATTGCAGATACTTTTTTCCAGTTTATTTTCTTAGGTGTTTCTTTATTGTGTTTTCTTTAAATGTAAAAAAAAATACAGTAGTTATATCAGTTTTCTTCCTTTGATGACTCCTGGTTTGAGTTCATATTTTAAAAGAATTTTTCTACGTAGAGATTAAAAAATCTAACTTGCATTTTTTTTCCAATCAAAACATTGCATTGGATTTTTTGATGTATCTGAAATTTATTTTGAATGAGGCACAAATTATGGCTCCAGTTAATTTTTTTCAGTTGATTACTCAATTGTCACATATCCCATTGCTATTTATTGAATAATCTACCTAAACCATTTATACTTTACTAATTTGGAGTATCAACTTTAGTATATACTAAGTTTCTTTGTAGATTTAGGTCTATACTTGTACTTGTTTTTCTGGTCCATCCACCTATATGCTTTTTCATTTACAGTGTATATTTTAATTATTGCAATTGTATAATTGGTTTAATAATTAGATGGGGCTAATCCTTACTCTTTATTTCCAGAATTTATGTTGTTGTTTTGCTTATTTTTCCATATTAAGTTTTTTGTTTTTGCTTATCCCATACTTTATTTTCTGTCCATTAAAGAATTATTTTTTTATTATGGTGTGTGTTAGTCACTTAGTTGTGTCCGACTCCTTGCAACCCCATGGACTAGTCCGCTAGGCTCCTCTGTCCATGGGATTCTCCAGGTAAGAGTACTGGAGTGGGTTGTCATTTCTGTCTCCATTTATTATGGATAAGTACACATTAAATTTACCACTTTAACCCTTTTTTAGTATATAGTTCATACTTTTGTGCAACCGCCAGCATCCATACCATAACTCTTTTCATCTTGTAAAACTGAAACTCTATACGCATTAAACAGTAATCCCCCATTCCCGTCTTCTGTACCCTAGTACCCAGCAACCACCATTCTATTTTCTGACCCTAATTTTGCCTACTCTAAGTACTTCATAAAAGTAGAATCATAGAGTATTTGTCTTTTGTGTGATTGGCTTATTTTGCTTAGCACAATGTCCTTGGGATTCATTCATGGTGTTGCATGTGTTAGGATTCCCTTCCTTTTTAAGACTAAATAATATTCCATTGTATGTATACGTGTACCACGTTTTGTTGACCTATCCTTTCGACGGTCACAATTGCTTCCATGTTTTAGCTATTGTGAATGATGCTACTGTGAACATGAATGTACAGATACCTCTTTGAGACTCTGCTTTCAGTTCTTTAGCGTATGATCCCAGAAGTGGAATTGCTGGATTGTATAATAATTCTATTTTTAATTTTTGATTTTTAGGGGAACTGCCATACTATTTTCCATAGCAGCTATACTGCTTTACATTTTGCCAACAGAGTGCAAGGATTCCATTTTCTCACCAACCTCGCCACACTTACTGTTTTCTGTTTTTTGGTTTTTTTTTTGATAGTAGCCATTTGGGTGTGAGTTGTTAGCTCATTGTAGTTTTGATTTTTAGTACCCTCTGATCATTGATGTTGAGCATCTTCTCACGTGCTTGTTGTTCAGTCACTCAGTCATGTTCAACTGAGACCCCATGGACTGACTACAGCACGCCAGGCTTCTCTGTTCGTCACCATCTGGTGGAGCTTGCTCAGACTGGCATCCATTGAGTTGGTGATGCCATCCAACCATCTCATCCTCTGTCATCCCCTTCTCCTCCTGCCTTCAGTCTTTTCCAGCACCAAGGTCTTTTTCAGTGAGTTGGCTCTTCGCATCAGGTGGCCAAAGTACTGGAGCTTCAGCTTCAGCATCAGTCCTTCCAATGAATGTTCAGGGTTGATTTCCTTTAGGATTGACTGGTTTGATCTCCTCACTGTCCAAGGGACTCTCAAGAGTCTTCTCTAACACCACACTTCAAAAGCATCAGTTCTTTAGCACTCAGCCTTCTTTATGGTACAACTCTTAAATGTGCTTATCGGGCACTCATATATCTTCTTTGGAGTAATATCCAGTCAGATCCTTTGCTCGTTTTCGAATTGTATTGTATGTTTTATTGTCATTGAGTTTCAGTTTTCTATGTATTTTGGGTATTAATCCCTATCAAATTTTTGATTTGCAGATCCACACCCCACCCCCACCCCCCGCTTCTGTGGGTTGCTCTTTTACTCTGTGCATAGAGTCTTTTGATGCACGAAGTTTTTTAATGTTCATGATTTGTTTTTTCTTTTGTTGTCTATACCTCTGGTGTCATATACAAGACATCATTGCCACATAAAATATTTTGAAACTTTTGCCCTGTGTTTTAAGAGTTTTACAGTTTTACGTCTTACATTCCAAATTAATTTTTAAATCAGTCAATCTAATTAGAAAATCTGCAAGGAGATCCAACCAGTCCATTCTAAAGGAGGTCGGCCTTGGGTGTTCATTGGAGGATCTGATTTGAAGCTGAAACTCCAGTACTTTGGCTACCTGATACAAAGAGCTGACTCATTTGAAAAGACCCTGATGCTGGGAAAGATTGAGGGCAGGAGGAGAAGGGGACGGTGGAGGATGAGATGGTTGGATGGCATCACCGACTCAATGGATATGAGTTTGGGTAAACTCTGGGAGTTGGTGATGGACAGGGAGGCCTGGCGTGCAGCAGCTCATGGGGTCGCAAAGAGTTGGACATGACTGAGCTACTGAACTGAACTGAACTGAATTAGAAAATAAGATATTGTTAACTTTATTGTGATTTATTGTATCTGTTGGTTAATTTTGGAGAAGTTAGTTTGTTATGAATGGGAAAGACTAGAGATCTCTTCAAGAAAACTAGAGATACTAAGGGAACATTTCACGCAAAGATAAGCACAATAAAGGACAGAAATGGTATGGACCTAACAGAAGCAGAAGATACTAAGGAGAGGTGGCACGGAAGAACTATACAAAAAAGATCTTCACGACCCAGATAACCATGATGGTGTGATCATTGACCTAGAGCCAGACATCCTGGAATGCGAAGTCAAGTGGGCCTTAGGAAGCATCACTACGAACAAAGCTAGTGGAGGTGATGGAATTCCAGGTGAGCTATTTCAAATCCTAAAAGATGATGCTGTGAAAGTGCTGCACTCGATATGCCAGCAAATCTGGAAAACTCAGCAGTGGCCGCAGGACTGGGAAAGGTCAGTTTTCATTCCAGTCCCAAAGGAAGGCAATGCCAGAGAATGCTCAAACTACTGCACAGTGGCACTCATCTCACATGCTAGAAAAGTAGTGCTCAAAATTCTCCAAGCCAGGCTTTAACAGTACATGAACTGTGAACTTCCATATGTTGAAGCTGGATTTAGAAAAGACAGAGGAACCAGAGATCAAATTGCCAACATCTGCTGAATCATTGAAAAAGCAAGAGAGTTCCGGAAAAAGTCTACCTTTGCTTTATTGACTATGCCAAAGCCTTTGACTGTGTGGATCACAACAAACTGTGAAAAATTCTGAAAGAGATGGGAATACTGGACCACCTGACCTGCCTCCTGAGAAATCTGTATGGAGGTCAGGAAGCAACAGTTAGAGCTGGACATGGAACAACAGACTGGTTACAAATCAGGAAAGGAGCACGTCAAGGGAAGAACTAAAGAGCCTTTTGATGAAAGTGAAAGAGGAGCCAGCTTAAAACTCAACATTCAGAAAACTAAGATCATGGCATCTGGTCCCATCACTTCATGGCAAATGAGGAAACAGTGGAAACAGTGAGAGACTTTATTTTTTTTGGCTCCAAAATCACTGCAGATTGTGGCTGCAGCCATGAGATTAAAAGACACTTGCTCCTTGGAAGAAAAGCTATGACCAACCTAGACAGCGTTTTAAAAAGCAGAGACATTACTTTACCAACAAAGGCCCATCTGGTCAAAGCTATGGTTTTTCCAGTAGTCATGTATGGATATGAGAGTTGGACTATAGAGAAAGCTGCTGCTGCTGCTAAGTTGCTTCAGTCGTATCCGACTCTGTGCGACCCCATAGACGGCAGCCCACCAGGCTCCGCCGTCCCTGGGATTCTCCAGGCAGGAACACTGGAGTGGGTTGTCATTTCCTTCTACAATGCGTGAAAGTGAAAAGTGAAAGTGAAGTCGCTCGGTCGTATCCGACTCTTTGCGACCCCGTGGACTGCAGCCCACCAGGCTCCTCCGTCCATGGGATTTTCCAGGCAAGAGTACTGGAATGGGGTGCCATTGCCTTCTCCAAGAGAAAGCTGAGCACCAAAGAATTGATGCTTTTGAACTGTGGTGTTGGAGAAGACTCTTGAGAGTCCCTTGGACTGCCAGGAGAGCCAACCTGTCAATCCTAAAGGCAATCAGTCCTGAATATTCATTGGAAGGACTGATGCTGAAACTGAGACTTCAATACTTTGGCCACCTGATGCGAAGAACTGACTCCGTGGAAAAGACCCTGATGCTGGGAAAGATTGAAGGTAGGAGGAGAAGGTGATGACAGAGGATGAGGTGGTTGGGTGGCATCACTGATACGATAGGCATGAGTTTGAGTAGGCTCCGGGAACGTGTGATGGATAGCGTTCACAAAGAGTTGGACACGACTGAGCAACTGAACTGAATTTGTTATGATTTTGCATTTTTTTATGTAAGAACTTGGCATTTTTTCCTTTTTTTAAATCGTATGTTTTCCTTGTTGAGTCCCCCCCCCTTTTTTTCCCTTGCTACTGTAAATGTGGAAATTTTCACCATTAATTCTTCTAACTAGTTGTTATCAGAAGACATATTTTTTATGCGTAAGAAAGCTGTTAATTTCTGAGCATGAATTTTGCTATCTGCCGTATCACTTGTTTGAAAGAGCTTTCCAGTTGATTCTCTTGGGACTTTTCTGTAAACAGTCAGATCATCTGTAACTAATGATAACTTTATCTCTTCAGTCACTGTATGCTGCTGCTGCTGCTGCTAAGTCGCTTCAGTCGTGTCCGACTCTGTGCGACCCCATGGACGGCAGCTCACCAGGCTCCGCCGTCCCTGGGATTCTCCAGGCAAGAATACTGGAGTAGGTTGCCATTTCCTTCTCCAATGCATGAAAGGGAAAAGTGAAAGTGAAGTTGCTCAGTCGTGTACGACTCGTAGCGACCCCATGGACTGTAGCCTACCAGGCTCCTCCATCCATGGGATTTTCCAGGCAAGAGTACTGGAGTGGGGTGCCATTGCCTTCTCCGTCAGTCACTGTATATACATCTGTTATTCTTCTGTGTGATTGCATTGGCTGATATCTGCAGTACAATGTTAAATAATAGTGGTGAGTGGTAATAAAAAACCTTCTTCCTTCTTATTCTTTAAACAAACTGTTTCTTTAATGATACCTAATGAAAAATATATCCATAAGTGCTGAAAGGGCATGTTGATAAAATTCTGCATGCATTCTTCATAAAATATAATCTTCTCAAATATTAGTCATTTTCTCTATTATTCAGTGTTGATAATGAGCATTTAACAAAGCTGTATAATGAATGCATCTTAAATCTTATCATATCCTTTAAAAGTATAGTTTAATATTTGCTTTAAAGACATTAATAGTTAAAATTAATAATAATTATAAATAATAATTAAAATGTGTTCTTATTGATATAACTTATTTGTAAGAGTATTCTCCAGTTGCTTTTTAAATGGGTAACCTTTTGACCACTTTATTTTTTTCTGTGGTAACTTGTCAGCTTAGAATTTCTCTCTCTTCTGGAGATAGTTTTTGGTAACTCATTTTGTCTAGGTCCTCAGTTTATCTGCTCCCAGGCTAAAAAGGAGCTCTTCTGATTTTTCAGTTTCCTCTGATTTGGTGTTAATTTTCCCTGTTTATCTTTTCATGCCATGTATTTGTTTAAATACTGTGTATTTGATTATTGTTTTAAAAGACACATGTGTTAGATTATTACTCTTTATTTTCTTTTTTTTTACTTAAATGTTTGCTGTACCCGAGATTTTTTATTTTTTGGTTTTCACATATTTATTGGGGGCCATCGGGGAGGGGGCTGTACCTGAGATATTTAAATAGTATATGAAATAATATAATGAACCCCCTTCATATCCTGTAATTCTGCTTATACAGTCTGACATGTAGCTGAAACCTTTGTTCCTTAGCTTAAACGCTTTCCATCTTTTGCACAGAGAAGAGTAATTTGGTGTTGTGTGTGTTAATTTCTGTGTGTGTCTTAACATTTTTATTCTTTTAAGCACTATGCATTTTTTTGCATGCCTTAACTTATGTAAATATGATCATGTTGCGTATATACTTTTTAACCTGTTGCTGCATTTGCAAGGTTTATCCTCGTTGTGGCCTGTTAGTGGATTTTTATTGCCATATGGTGTTGTGGATGCTACGGTACTCTGCTAGACCATCTCTCCCCCACCGAGCTACATGTTCTCCCCCTACACAGGCTGGTTGCTTACAGATGCATTGCTTACTGGGAATTGCCCTTGGCCAAGATTATACTCCGTCTAAAAGGCATCCTCTGAGAACTATCAGGGCGAGGCAGGGATACAAGCTCCAAGCAAACTCGCCTGTGTTAGGGACAATCCCAGCTCTGGAGTTCCATGAACATTGCCTGAGGCTCTTATTGCACCCTCATTAGGCCCGTTTCTCCCCATTCTCACCTCAGCTTCCTTCACTTACTTCCAGGTGTTTCTCCTAAGAGCACTTCCTAGGAAACTTCCTGCATGCTCTTCATTGGGCCTCCTCTCTCTTTTTCAAAGGAATGATTTTAAGACAGGTTGGTATTTTCTTTCAGATGGATAGCGAATTGTGTAAGTAACCTTCTATTAATAAGGCAACTGTGTAGAGTGTAGATGCAGTATATTCTGTGCCTTGTAATGCTGTGTATTGTTTGTCAATACTTTGTGTATTATGTTGTATTTACTGTCTTTCTATATTTATATGTTATCTTTGTTTTTTTTAAGCACTTCTTTTGGTATCTGGGAACATTTGTATCTTTATTTAATTTATTTATTTATTTTAAAAATTAATTTTTTTATTAAAGAATAATTGCTTTACAGAATTTTGTTGTTTTCTGTCAAACTTCAACATGAATCAGCCATAGGTACATATATATCCCTTCCTTTTTAAACCTCCCTCCACACCCCACCCCTCTAGGTTGATACAGAGCCCCTGTTAGAGTTTCCTGAGTCATAACAGCAAATTCCCGTTGGCTATCCATTTTACGTATGGTAATGTAAGTTTCCATGTTATTCTTTCCATACATCTTACCCTCTCCTCCCTCTCCCTATGTCTGTAAGTCTGTTCTCTTTGTCTGTTTCTCCATTGGTGCCCTGTAAATAAATTCTTCAGTACCATTTTCTAGATTCTGTATATATGCGTTAGAATACAATGTTTATCTTTCTCTTTCTGACTAACTTCACTCTTTACAATAGGTTCCAGGTTGATCCACCTCATTAGAACTGACTCAAATGCATTCCTTTTTATGGCTGTTCAGTTCAGTTCAGATCAGTCACTCAGTCGTGTCTGACTCTTTGGGACCCCATGGACTTCAGCACGCCAGGCTTCCACGTCCATCACCAACGCCTGGAGCTTTCTCAAACTCATGTCCATTCAGTCAGTGATGTCATCCAACCATCTCATCCCCTGTCATCCCCTTCTTCTCTCGCCTTCAATCTTTCCCAGCATCAAGAGTATTTTCCAATGAATCAGTTCTTTGCATCAGGTGGCCAAAGTACTGGAGTTTCAGCTTCAGCATCAGTCCTTCCAATGAATATTCAGGACTGATTTCCATTAGGATGGACTGGTTGGATCTCCTTGCAGTCCAAGGGACTCTCAAGAGTCTTCTCCAACAACATAGTTCAAAAGCATCAATTCTTTGGTGCTCAGCTTTCTTTATAGTCCAACTCTCACATCCATACATGACTACTGGAAAAACTAGCTTTGACTAGATGGACCTTTGTTGGCAAAGTATTGTCTCCGCTTTTTAATATGCTGTCTAGGTTGGTTGTAACTTTTCTTTCAAGGAGCAAGCGTCTTTTAATATCATGGCTGAGTAATATTCTATTGTGTATATGTACTACAACTTCTTTATCCATTCATCTGTCGACGGACATTTAGTTTGCTTCCATGTTCTAGCTATTGTAAATAGTGCTGTTGTGAACGGTGGGATGCCTGTGTCTTTTTTAATTTTGGTTTCCTCAGGGTATATGCCTAGGAGTGGGATTGCTGGGTCATATGGTGGTTTTATTCCTAGTTTTTTAAGGAATCTCCATACCGTCTTCCACAGTGCCTGTATCAATTTACATTCCCACCAACAGTGCAAGAGTGTTTCCTTTTCTCCACACCCTCTCCAGCATTTGTTGTTTGTAGACTTTTTGATGATGGCCATTCTGACCAGTGTGAAGTGATAGGTCATTGTAGTTTTGATTTACATTTCTCTAATAATGAGCGATGTTCAGCAAGCATCTTTTCATGTGTTTGTTAGCCTGTATGTATGTCTGTATGTCTTTTTTGGAGAAATGTCTGTTTAGGTCTTTTCCCACTTTTTGATTGGGTTGTTTGTTTTTCTGGTATTGAGTTGTATGAGCTGCTTGTATATTTTGGAAACTAATCCTTTGTCAGTTGTTTCATTTGCTATTCTTTTCTCCCGTCCTGAGCGTTGTCTTTTCACCTTGCTTACAGTTTCCTTTCCTGTGCAAAAGCTTGTTTACTTGTTTACTTCTGTTTTTATTTCCATTACTGTAGGAGGTATTAAAAAGCAGAGACATTACTTTGCCAACAAAGGTCCTTCTAGTCAAGGCTATGGTTTTTCCAGCAATCATGTATGGATGTGAGAGTTGGTCTGTGAAGAAAGCTGAGCGCCGCAGAATTGATGCTTTTGAACTGTGGTGTTGGAGAAGACTCTTGAGAGTCCCTTGGACTGCAAGGAGATCCAACCAGTCCATCCTAAAGGAGATCAGTCCTGGTATTAACTGGAAGAACTGATGTTGAAGCTGAAACTGCAATACTTTGGCCACCTCATGCGAAGAGTTGACTCATTGGAAAAGACACTGATGCTGGGTAGGATTGGGGGCAGGAGGAGAAGGGGACGACAGAGGATGAGATGGCTGGATGGCATCACTGACTTGACGGACATGAGTTTGGGTAAACTGCAGGAGCTGGTGATGGACAGAGAGGCCTGGCGTGCTGCGATTCATGGGGTCGCAAAGAGTCGGACACGACTGAGTGACTGAACTGACTGACTGAACTGACTGTAGGAGGTGGGTCATAGAGTTTCTGCCTATGTTTTCCTCTAAGAGTTTTATACTTTCTGGTCTTACATTTAGGTCTTTAATCCATTTTGAGTTTATCTTTGTGTATGGTATTAGGAAATGTTCTAATTTCATTCTTTTACATGTAGCTGTCCAGTTTTCCCAGCACCGTTTATTGAAGAGGCTGCCTTTGCCCTATTGTATATTCTTGCCTCCTTTGTCAAAAATAAGGTACTCATAGGTGCATGGGTTTATTTCTGGGCTTTCTATCTTGTTCTATTGGTCTGTATTTCTGTTTTTGTACCAGTATCGTACCATCTTGATGACTGTAGCTTTGTAGTATAATCTGAAGTCAGGAAGCTTGATTCCTCCAGCTCCATTCTTCTTTCTCAAGACTGCTTTGGCTATTCGGGGTCTTTTGTGTTTCCATGTGAATTGTGAAGTGTTTTGTTTTACAACTAACAATTTCAAAATTGACAAACCTTTAGCCAGACTTATAAAGTAAAACAGAGAGAAGAATCAAATCAACAAAATTAGAAATGAAAAAGGAGAGAGTATAGCAGATAATGCAGAAATACAAAGGATCATAAGAGACTATTATGAACAACTATATGGCAATAAAATGGATAACCTGGTAGAAATGGACAGATTCTTAGAAAAGTTCAGTGTTCCAAGACTGAACCAGGAAGAAATAGAAATTATGAACAACACAATTAAAAGCACTGAAATAGAAGCTGTGATAAAAAAATCTCCCCAAAAACAAAAGCCCAGGACCAGATGGCTTCACAGGAGAATTCTGTCAAACATTTAGAGAAGAGCTAATGCCTATCCTTCTAAAACTCTCAGAAAATTGCAGAGGAAGGAACACTTCCAAACTCATTCTACAAGGCCACCATCAACCTGATACCAAAACTAGACAAAGACAACACAAAAAAAGAAAACTGCAGGCCAATATAATATCCCTGATGAACATAGATGAAAAAATCCTTAACAAAATTTTAGCAAACAGAATTCAGCAACACATCAAAAAGCTCATACACCATGATCAAGTCGGATTTATTCCAAGGAAGGAAGGATTCTTCGATATACGCAAATCAGTCAATGTGATACACCATACTAACAAATTTAGAGATACAAACCATATGATAATCTCAATAGATGCAGAAAAAACCTTTGAAAAAATTCAGCATCCATTTATGATTAAAACTCTTCAAAAAATGGGCATAGAAGGAACCTACCTCAACATAGTAAAGGCCATATATGATTAGCCTATAGCAAGTATTATTCTCAATGGTGAAAAACTGAAAGCATTCCCCCTAACATCAGGAACAAGACAAGGGTGTCCACTTCCACCACTGTTATTCAACATAGTTCTAGAAGTCCTAGCTACAGCAATCAGAGAGGAAAAAGAAAGAAAAGGAATCCAGATCGGAAAAGAAGTGAAGTGCTCATTGTTTGCAGATGACATGATACTGTACATAGAAAATCCTAAAGATAGTATCAGAAAGTTACTAGAGCTAATCAGTGAATTTAGCAAAGTTGCAGGATACAAAATGAATACACAGAAATCACTTGCATTTGTATATACTAACAATGAAAAATCAGAGAGAGAAATTCAGGAATCAATCCCATTCACCATTGCAACAAAAAGAATTAAATATCTCGGAATAAACTGACCTAAGGAGACAAAAGAACTGTACACAAAATTATAAGACACTGATGAAAGAAAGCAAAGATGATGTAAACAGAGGGAGAGATATTCCATGTTCCTGGGTAGGAAGAATCAATATTGTGAAAGTGACTATACTACCAAACACAATCTACAAATTAAATGTGATCCCTATCAAATGACCGATGTATCTTTATTTTAATAGCATCATTTATGTTAGTCATTTTTATAGTGCCCTTAATCTTTTCTCTTACTTTACTTTTTAGTCAGTTTTAAATGGTATCATTTGACTCCTACCTATTAACTATATAACAGTCAGTGATCTTATTCTATTTTCCTCCTTTTCTGTCCTCTTACCTGTCAGTGTTTTGAAAAATTCTTGGCTCTCTGCACGGCTGGAGGGATCTCACTTCTTTGACCAGCAACTCAGGCCGCAGCAGTGAAATCCCGAATCCTAACCACTAGGCCACCAGGGAACTCTCTCCTTTCAGTTTCTAGTTGCATTCTTTATTCTTTGGCAGAAAAGATAATGTTTGACTTCAATCTTGTTTTAGTTTTACCTCTACAATTAAACATATAACATGTTCGGTGCTTGTCTTCTTGTGAAATTTACCCAGGCATGTTTTCATAGGACATAGGTCATTCTCCAACAGTTTGCTCAGAAGGGGTGCACATTGATAGTATTCCCATTCAAACTATTTTTTTTTCCAGTTATATTGAGAGTTTTGCCAAGAGAACGCACTGGTCATAGCAAACACCCTCTTCCAACAACACAAGAGAAGACTACACATGGACATCACCAGACGGTCAATACCAAAATCAGACTGATTATATTCTTTGCAGCCAAAGATGTAGAAGTTCTATACAGTCAGCAAAAATAAGACCGGGAGCTGACTATGGCTCAGATCATGAACTCCTTATTGCCAAATTCAGACTTAAATTGAAGAAAGTAGGGAAAACCACTAGACCATTCATATATGATCTAAATCAAATCCCTTACGATTATACAGTGGAAGTGAGAAATATATTTAAGGGACTAGATCTGATAGACATAGTGCCTGATGAACTGTGGACAGAGGTTCGTGACATTGTACAGGAGACAGGGATCAAGACCATCCCCAAGCAAAAGAAATGCAAAAAGGCAAAATGATTGTCTGAGGAGGCCTTACAAATAGCTGTAAAAAGAAGGGAAGCGAAAAGCAAAGGAGAAAAGGAAAGATAAACCCATTTGAATGCAGAGTTCCAAAGATTAGCAAGGAGAGATAAGAAAGCCTTCCTCAGTATTCAGTGCAAAGAAATAGAGGAAAACAGTAGAATGGGAAAGACTAGAGATCTCTTCAAGACAATCAGAGATACCAGGGGAACATTTCATGCAAAGATGGGCTGGATAAAGGACAGAAATGGTATGGACCTAACAGAAGCAGAAGATATTAAGAAGAGGTGGCAAGAATACAAAGAAGAACTGTATAAAAAAGATCTTCACGATCCAGATATCAGAATGGTGTGATCACTCACCTAGAGCCAGACATCCTGGAATGTGAAGTCAAGTGGGCCTTAGGAAGCATCACTACAAACAAAGCTAGTGGAGGTGAGGGAATTCCAGTTGAGCTATTTCAAATCCTAAAGATGATGCTGTGAAAGTGCTGCAGTCAATATGCCAGCAAATCTGGAAAACTCAGCAGTGGCCGCAGGACTGGAAAAGGTCAGTTTTCATTCCAATCCCTAGGAAAGGCAATGCCAAAGAATGCTCAAACTACCACACAGTTGCACTTATCTCACACGCTGGTAAAGTATTGCTCAAAATTCTCCAAGCCAGTCTTCAGCAATATGTGAACCGTGAACTTCCAGATGTTCAAGCTGGAGTTAGAAAAGGCAGAGGAACCAGAGATCAAATTGCCAACATCCAATGGATCATCGAGAGTTCCAGAAAAAATCTACGTTTGCTTTATTGACTACACCAAAGCCTTTGACTGTGTGGATCACAGCAAACTGTGGAAAATTCTGAAAGAGATGGGAATACAGGACCACCTGACCTGCCTCTTGAGAAATCTGTGTGCAGGTCATGAAGCAACAGTTAGAACTGGACATGGAACAACAGACTTGTTCCAGATCGAGAAAGAAGCAGATCAAGCTGTATATTGTCACCCTGCTTATTTAACTTACATGCAGAGTACATCATGAGAAACGCTGGGCTGGAGGAAGCACAAGTTGGTATCAAGATTGCTGGAAGAAATATCAATAATCTCAGATATGCAGATGACACCACCCTTATGGCAGAAAGTGAAGAAGAACTAAAAAGTTTCTTGATGAAAGTGAAAGAGGAGAGTGAAAAAGTTGGCTTAAAGCTCAACATTCAGAAAACTAAGATCATGGCATCTGGTCTCATCACTTCATGGCAAATAGTTGGGGAAACAGTGGCTGACTTTATCTTTTTGGGCTCCAAAATCAGTGCAGATGGTGACTGCAGCCATGAAATTAAAAGACGCTTACTCCTTGGAAGGAAAGTTATGACCAATCTAGACAGCATATTAAAAAACAGAGACACTACTTTGCCAACAAAGGTCCGTCTTGTCAAGGCTATGGTTTTTCCAGTAGACATGTATGAATGTGAGACTATAAAGTCTCACTCTGTATATTTTGGAGTATAAAGAAAGCTGAGTGCCAAAGAATTGATGCTTTTGAAATGTGGTATTGGAGAAGACTCTTGAGAGTCCCTTGGACTGCAAGGAGATCCAACCAGTCCGTCCTAAAGGAGATCAGTCCTGAGTGTTCATTGGAAGGACTGATGTTGAAGCTGAAACTCCAATACTTTGGCCACCTGATGTGAAGAGGTGACCCATTTGAAAAGACCCTGATGCTGGGAAAGATTGAAGGTGGTAGGAGAAGGGGACTACAGAGGATGAGATGGTTAGATGGCATTACCAACTGAAGGGAGACTGAGTTTTAGTAGACTCTGGGAGTTGGTGATGGACAGGGAGGCCTGGCGTGCTGTGGTCCATGGGGTCACGAAGAGTCGGACATGGCTGAGTGACTGAACTGAACTGAATCGACATATAACATTGTGTGAATGTAAAGGTGCACAATGTACAAGTTTATGTTGCAAAATGATGACCACACATGAGTTTAGTTTATCAGTTCATGTAAGTAAAAACATGTATTTCTTGTGATGAGGACTTTTAAGATGTACTCTTTTAAGCAAATTTCAGCTATGCAATACAGTGTTAACTGTAGTCACCATGCAGTACATTATATCCCAGAACTTAGTTGTCTTATAACTAGAAGTTTGTACCTTTGACTACCTTCACCCAGTTTCCCCTTCCCACTGTCCCCTATCAACCATTAATCTGCTTTTTCTATGAGTCAAGTTTTTGAAGATTCCACATGTAAGTGAGATCATACAGTGTTTGTCTTTCTCTGTTTGATTTATTCTGCTTAGGATAATACCCTCACGGTGCATCTGTGTTATTGCAAATGATGGGATTTCTTTCTTTTTTGTGGTTGAATGATATTCCATTATGTCTATACCAGATTTTATTTATCCATTCATTCATTAGTGCACCCTTAGGTTGTTTCCATGTCTTGGTTATTATAAATAATGCTGCAGTTAACATGGGGGTGCAGATATCTCTTTGAGAGAGTTATTTTGCCTCCTTCAGACACATGCCCAGAAGTGGAATTGCTGGATCATATGGTAGTTCTATTTTTAATTTTTTGAGGAAGCTTCATGCTGTTTTCCATAGGGACTGAACCAATTTACATTCCCGTCAACAGTACATGAGGGTTCTCTTTTCTCTACATCCTTGCCAACACTTACATAGTAGGTATTCTAACAGGTGTGAAGTGATACCTCATTTTGGTTTTGATTTGCATTTCCTTGATGTCTAGTATTGTTGAGCAACTATTTGTATATCTCTTGATCATTTGTGTGTCTTCTTTGCCCATTTTTTAATCTGGTTACTTGGATTTTTTTTTTTTGCTATCGTATGAGGTTTTTTTTTTTAATTTGGTTCTGTGAGGTCTTAGTTGCGGCACTCGGGGTCTTTGTTGCATCATGAGGATCTGTGCAGCACACAGACTTTCTAGTTGTGACACGTGGGCTTAGTTGCTCTGAGGCATGTGGGAATTTTAATTCCCTGACCAGAGATCGAACCTGTGTCCTCTGCATTGCAAGGCGGATTCTTAACCAGTGGACCACCAGGAAAGTCCCTGAATTGTGTGTGTTCTTTATATATTTTAGATATTAACTTACCAGATAAATGATTTGCAAGTTGATGATTTCTTTTGCTTTGTAGAAAGTTTTTAGTCTGATATAGTCCCACTTGTTTATTTTTGCTTTTGTTGCCTTTGCTTTTGGTACCAGGTCAAAAAACTTATTGCCAAGACCAGTATCAAGGAGATTATCCCCGAAGTTGTTTTTTGATGTCCCTGGAACTTGAAGTACAGTTTGGCAGGATACAATATCCTCGGTTTACATTTTCTTTCCTTTACATTTCTTGAAAATGCTGTTTTCTTGCTTTATATGTTATTTTCGAGTCATTTGATATAGTCTACTTCGTTTGCCTTTGTAAATTATTTATCTTTTTGTCTGAATGCACCAGAGTGTTATGTTTTATTTTTTTCTTTTTTCCTTTAAACAATATTCCAAGGATATGTGTTATAGTTGCTCATTCTGGGTCAGTTTTCCCAGGTATCTGGTAGGCCTTTTGAACATGTAGATTCAGATCTTTTATTTCTGGAAATTTTTCTTGTTTCATAGTTTTAGTGCTGATTCATTGTTTTGAGTTTCTTCGTCAGGGACACCAGCGATGTTCTGTCACTTTTGCCTGTCATCTCGTTAGCCAATTTCTCTCTGATTATTTTGTTTCTTAATTTCATTTTCATTCTCTTTATTGTTTCTCTCCTTACTTTTAACATCCTTTATTAGTTTTCATTAAAATCTGTTCCCCACCGTGTGCCATATAATTTAGCTTTCATTTTTCAATGATTTTATGTGATGATTTTTCCTACACTACAGTCAACTGTATTTAATATCATTTCCATTTTTTCTTCCAGTTTTATTGAGATGTAATTGACACACAGTGCTGTGTAAGTTTAAGGTACACAGCAAAATGGTTTGACTTGCATACATCACAAAATGATTACCACAGTAAGTTTAGTTTTATATAGTCATCCATCATCTCATATAGATACAATGTTAAGGAAATAGAAAAAAGATTTTTTATTTTTCCTTGTGATGAGAACTCTTAGGATTTACTCTCTTGACAACTTGCGTATATAATATACAGCAGTGTTAATTATATTTACCATGAACTTCATTGCATCCCTATCTTTGGTTTTGTCTGTTTTGATACTTAGTTTTTTTATTTCTGACTTAGGGGCTTTTTCTTTAACATCTGTAAAATCTTTTTTGATCAATAACCTCAGATATGCAGACGACACCACCCTTCTGGCAGAAAGTGAAGAACTAAAGAGCCTCTTGATGAAAGGGAAAGAGGAGAGGGAAAAAGCTGGTTTAAAACTCAACATTCAGAAAATGAAGATCATGGCATCCAGTCGCATCACTTCATGGCAAATAGATGGGGAAACAATGAAGACAGTTACAGACTTTATTTTTTGGGCTCCAAAATCACTGCAGATGGTGACGGCAGCCATGAAATTAAAAGACACTTACTCCTTGGAAGGAAAGTTATGATCAACCTAGACAGCATATTAAAAAGCAGAGACGTTACTTTACCAACAAAGGTCCATCTAGTCAAGGCTATAGTTTTTCCAGTAGTCATGTATGGATGTGAGAGGTGGACTATAAAGAAAGCTGAGCACCGAAGAATTGATGCTTTTGAACTGTGGTGTTGGAGAAGACTCTTGAAAGTCCCTTGGACTGCAAGGAGATCCAACCAGTGAATCCTAAAGGAAATCAGTCCTGAATATTCATTGGAAGGACTGATGCTGAAGCTGAAACTCTAATACTTTGGCCACCTCATGTGAAGAACTGACTCCTTGGAAAAGTCCCTGATGCTGGGAAAGATTGAAGGTGGGAGGAGAAGGGGACGACAGAGGATGAGATGGTTGAATGGCATCACTGACTCGATGGACATGAGTTTGAGCAAGCTCTGGAGTTGGCGATGGACAGGAAAGCCTGGCGTGCTGCAGTCCATGGGGTCGCAAAGAGTTGGACATGACTGAGCAACTGAACTGAATTCAAAAGTAGATGGATGTTACAAGTTTTTCCAACTTCATGGTTGATTTGTAGGGAGAAAACCATTGACACGAAAGCTTCCATTTTTGTTTTTCAGACGTTTTCTAGCACTTTTTGTGTTGTAGTGTCTGTTCGTTTTGTGGATAGAGTTCCTTGTTTGAGAGTTCTATTGTCACTCTTCCCTTTCCTTCCAGTATCTTTTAGGAACTTGTGGTGTTGATCAGGAAAGAGGGTAGAGAAAGGTTTGGTATGTTTTGTTTCCATTTCCTTTCTGCAGCATCCTTAATTTCCCGCCTCTTACTGCCATCTTTCCACTCATTTCCTTGTCTCCAAGAGATACCATCTCTTCTCTTGCATCTCCTCCAGAAGCGGTTTCTCAGAGGGTACTACAGTTGATCCAGAAGTTTCTAGATACTTCCACATCACTAGGGCTATGAACTATGCAGAAGGTAGGCAGTTGGATTTCTTATGGAATTTATTTCTTTTTTCCCTCTACTTATAGGTAATTTGAATGTTGTTGTGATCTCTGTCTTCTGGTAATGATAAGGTTGAGGCATGGGTTCTGTTGTGGTTTTATTTATTCTCCTTGTTTATTTTATATCTGTGTGGGAAGTTGAGGGAGAGATTTGTACTTTGAGAGAGCGATGGCTTATTCTGTTGTTGTACAGACTTGAAACAGTCCCTATTTTCATATGGTTGTATATCTGAAAAACCCAGAATAGTCAACCGAAAAACTACTACAGTTAAAAAGAGTATTCAGGGACTTCCCTAGTGGTCCAATGGCTAATGCAGGGGATCTGCAGGGGGTCCTCTGTGCTCCCATTGCAGGGGATTGGGGTTTGATTCCTGGTCAGGGAACTAGATCCCACATACTGCAACTAAGCTGGGTGCAGCCAATGAAAGTTTTTTTTTTAAAGAAAATTCAGTTATATCGTGCTGTATAAAATTAATCAGTAGAAATCCATATGTACAAAAAGCTTGGAAGATACAGAGAGCCAGAATAAAAATCAGATTAAAAAATCCCTAAAACAAACTAAACAAAAACTCTAGGAACGACTACAACAGTAAATGTGTAAAACCTATTATATTTGTTTTTTAGGGCTGCCATAACAAAGTGCCACACACTGGGTGGCTTATAGCAACAGGAATTGATTCTGTCACTGTTCTGCACACTAGAAGTCTTGAGTTGAAGTGTTGGCGGGACCACCCTCCCTCTGAAGCCAAAGGAAGGAGCCTTCCTTGCCTTTTTCAGCTTCTGGTATCCCTGGCATTTCTCAACTGTGGCAGCAGGCATCCAGTCTTTACCTCTCTCTTCATCTGGCCAACTTCCTGTTGTGTCTTTGTATCTTTTCTCTTTTAAGAACAGGAGTCATATTGGGTTAGGGCTCACCCTAATACCAGTAGGTTGAGGAACTAAGATCATGCCGTGTCATGGCCAAAAGATAAAGTAAAATGGGATTGATAAACATTTAGAAAAAAACATTGTGTTTTTTAGGGGAATCAGCACAAATACATGTAAGAAAAACTGGAAAAAGAAAAGTTTAGAAACTGTGCTGTTTTCTTCACCAGTTGCTTCTTTTTGTTTGGCCTCATTTTTCTTTTCTTATTGGTCTCTTGGGTGAGTTGAACATTTTATGCTGACCTAGTTTTTTGTACAATACTGTATCTGTAAATTACATGAATTCCCAAATGATGTTTTAAAACCTCAACTAGCCTATTGTGATGTATCAAGTGAAGGATACATATTAACAGTTGTATTACTTTTCTGGAGCTACAGTTATCTGGAAACAAGGCTTTGCTATAGAGCATATGGGTAACATGGATCTAATCCATGCAGTCATTGTGCATAAATTGAATAATGGTTTAAAATTTGGCTAGTACACCACTTGATAAAGAGCCTTTCTATTAGATTCTTGGCAGGATCTTAAAACATGATGTTGTTCTAAATTTGGGTAATTTCTGATGTTGCTTCTTTGGGCAGGGCAGAAATAAGTTTTCTTAGATTTTTGTTTTTGGTGATTAAGAGGAAATAATAAATGTTACCTGTGAAAATATTTGAAACAAAAGTATCCCTTCAGCTTTATTGTGGAAGCTTGTATAAGAACATGTCATTAATTCAGTTTTGCCAGGAAATGAGGAAGGGATTCTATTTCAGTGAATTTACTTGTCAAAATGTAATAATATGTCTACTTTTCCTTACTATTAATCTGCCAGTTGTCAATTACTTAATGTACTCGTCTATAACAAGGCCTAGCCCATTTGTCCCTGTTTTGTGCATCCTTTCTACAGAGTATTGTTGGCTTGTAGCCTGAAAATTGAGATAAGCAAATTTTGTTAAGAATTTTATATTAAATAAAATCAAGCAGGTGAAGAAAGGCCTATGTACTTGAGTTACTAGGTTTGTAAAAGCTAATTTGAGAGCTATGGACTTTTTTTTGGCTTATTTCTGAACTTTGAGTTTTATTCCAGCAGAATAAGGTGCTTGTTAGATAATTGAATTGTGGATGATGAATATACGCTTATTGGGCGTAGTCAAGAAATGGGTATTTCGGTTTCCAAAGAATTATAGAATGTCATATGTGATATTGCCGGTTGATAAAAATTAGAAAGCACATAATTTTTACTTAATCTTTAGTAAATATAACTTAATATCCCTGGTTCAGATGTTTAGCTCTTAAAATCTTTCCAAGGCTTCCATTAATTTATGTTTGTATTCATTTATTTTAGGCTGCACTGGGTCTTTGTTGCTGTGCTTGGCTTTCTCTAGTTGCTGTGAGCGGGGGCTACTCTCTAGTTCTGGTGCACAGGCCTTTCACTGCGGTAGCTTCTCTCGTTGCAGAACACATACTTAGTTGCTCTGCAGGATTTGGGATCCTCCCAGACCAGGGGTTGAGCCCGTGTCCCCTGCATTGGCAGGTAAATTCTAAACCACCATGGAAGTCTGGTTTCCCACTAATTTAATTAAAAAGAAAAGCAAAAGTAATATCCTGCATGATTGGGCTTGCATCCGTATCTCTCCATCTTGTTCCGTCTTGCCCTTTGTTTTCAGGTACATAGGTCTTCCTTCAGCTCCTGGAACTAGCCATGTGTTTTTCTTCCTCTGAGCATTTTCCTGTGATGTTTGCACCCTCTGGCTGTGAGTCCCCTTCTCTGCCATTGGTTTGTTCCATTTGTCTGTTGAGCTGAGTTCAAACTTCACTTCCTCAGAGGAATCTTCTCTAAAACCACCAGAGTTCCAGACCCTTCCTGTTCATGCTTCCTTTGTATCTTTGTTTCTATAGCACCACTTATCGTATATTGTTGTTACATAGTTAATTGGGGAGTTCATTGCTGAATGTCTGCCTTTAGAGTTAAAATGTAGGCTCCATGAAGGCAGAGACTGTCATTGTTTCTTGAAGCATCTTTAATGCTCAACCTGTTGTTTGACGTGCAGCAGGCTGGCAGTATTTGTTGAATAAGTGAACCAAATGAGTAGTGCTCAGATAATACTATTCAGTATTTACATATGTAGAAGCTGTTCAGAGTTGTTATTGATTGCTTGTACTGCTAACCAGTTTTTGCCATTGTGGAGAGTCCTGGGTAAAAGCTTATATACACCCAGACAGAATTTTTTTTTCAATTAAAAAAATGAGCAATGATGCAGGTTGTGAGGGAGGTCCAAGAGGGAAAGATGAATGTGTACATATAGTTGATTCACTTTGTTGTGTAGAGGAGACTAACGCAACATTGTAAAGCAACTATACCCCAATTTAAAAAGTGAGTAATGAGCATTAAAGCAATTATCTTTTTTTTTTTTTTTAAGTGTAAGATGTTGATGGTTCCTTAGAAGAGCAGCTTTTAGTAAATAATTCTTTTTGAATTTCCCTCTTGGCTGCTGTTCTTTTCACCTTCAACATCAGTGAAATTAAATATATTCTATTATAAAAACTTTTCTCATAGCATTTTTTGAAATTAATGAACACGGGTATAATGCCAACTCCCAAACACTTTATGATGGGAAAGTGACACACAGCGTGCTGCTGGTTTGGATGTGTGAACGTGCTCAATGTTTGTGTCTTCTCATTTTCATTTTCTGCTGCCGAATCATATTAAATGAGATTATCATATTTTTATAAGCATGAAAATAAGTAAAATATTGAGTACATAATCTAATGAATATTACTTTTTTGAAACTTACGATTCTTTTATTTTTAATTTTTATTGATGTATAGTTGCTTTACAATGTTGTGTTATTTTCTGCTGTACAGCAAAGTGAATCAGCCGTGTGTGTGTGTGTGTATATATATATATCCCCTCTTTTTTAGATTTCCTTCCCATTTAGATCACCACAGAGCACTGAGTAGAATATTACTTAAAAAGCAAATGCAGAACAAATATTTCTTGGGTTCCAACCAGGTGTCAGACACTGGATGTAAGATAAGTGAAAAGACAGAGGGTCCCTGCCCCCATATGATTCACCCTTTAGTTGTAGAGATGGCCTGCAATCTGATTATCACGCAAATAAATAGATAATGACAACCAGATGTGTACTCGGAAAGGAGAAAGTAGGAGAGCATTATTAAGTAGAGACCCCTAACCTAGTCTATGTAGTGGGAGAATTACAATTGCCCAGAAAAGTGAAAGTGAAGTCGCTCAGTCGTGTCCTACTCTTTGCGACCCCATGAACTGTAGCCAACCAGGTTCCTCCATCCGTGGGATTTTCCAGGCAAGAATACCGGAGTGGGTTGCCATTTCCTACTCCAGGAGATCTTCCCGACCCAGGGATTGAACCCGGGTCTCCCGCATTGTAGACAGATGCTTTGCCGAGAGAAAGTGACATTTGAGAGAGATCTGAAGGAAGGAGACTTAATGCCTGGGAAAAATTCCAGGCAGAGAGAACAGCAGGCAGAGGCTTAGAGACAGGAGGAGCGTATCTTTCAGGAACAGAACAGACAGGAAGGCCAGTGGACGTAGATGAGAGAAGGGTATGGGAAAGTGGTTCATCACAGAGCTGATGAAGTGACCAGAGAGCAGATGAAACACTGAGGACTCAGTCATTACAGTGTGATTATTGTCACCAGTGTGAAAACGTAGGAAATCTAATCGTCCACCAGTAGAGGACTGGTGGTATAAGTTACGGTGTAACAATGTAAAGGAATATTATATAGCTCTAAAAAGGGAACTTTACTACCTAATCAGAAAAATAAAGAATTGTAGATTTCATATTGAAATTTAGAAACAGTACCTTTAAAAAAGGGGAAAAACTTGACCCAATGATGGATGATTTGTCCTGTATGAAAAGAATTATTTTTGGTAAAGTAAGTTATCCTTCTGTATATGGATTTATTGTGATAATGATTATGTATTTTTTCATATTTTCAAGGTAAAATATATTTTACAAAGTAGCATAGTAGTTTAGAATATGTCTGCTGGGCTGAGATCCTGGGTTGATATTCTGGCATTGCCATTTGCACAGCTGGTTAATTGGGCAAATTAATTCAACTTTCTAAAGCTTAGTTTTATCATTTGTAAAATGTGAACAGTACTAACATTTATCTGATAGAGTTGCAGTATGAATTGAAT
Source organism: Giraffa tippelskirchi (assembly GCF_054371585.1). Lineage (NCBI taxonomy): Eukaryota > Metazoa > Chordata > Mammalia > Artiodactyla > Giraffidae > Giraffa > Giraffa tippelskirchi. Next base: position 92,173,885 of record NC_137276.1, read on the forward strand.
GAGAGAGTATATGTGAATCACTTCGATAGATATGCTCATCACCTAAGAAAAAAGTTATACACTGTCACTTCCTATGAAAATATCTTCTAATTAATCCCCTTTATCAAAAGTTAGAGTGCAAAAAGAGAATACTGAAGGAAGTTATATCAAAAGCAACTCTGTAGTTGCAGTTTAGAGGTGGAATTATAGCTGCTATTTGTTACCTGTTTTGTTGTATATATTTTCCAAACTTTGAAACATGAGTGTATATTTAAAATTACTACCATCTTCCATTTAAGTATGCTTTGTCTTCCGTTTCAGCTGGTTTTGCTGGAATTTTAATTTTTAGGAACATCTTTTTCAGCAGTGTTAGAAAGTCTACAAATCTCGATTCAAGAGACGTTAGTTCGGTAAATGTATTCTTAATTATTTTTGCTTTCCTCCTTATATTTTGATTAATGTTGTACCAATTTAAAAGGCTTTGTGCCCACAGCTGCTAAGTTGTGATTGGAAAGGAAAGGGGCTTGCTTTTTGAGACCATCTGTGGAAGTTGCATTGTCTGAGTCTGACAAGAGATCATGGCAGATGGTGAGGTCACTGAGATTGACTTTTTGAGCTTGACATAATGTGCTCATGAAGCTGGAAGAAGAAATCCGACTTACTTTTTTAACCAACAGAAGAACATGGTGACAGGAAGAAGTGTACAATTGTTGAGTCTGGATGAAACATAATGCATCAGTGCACATGACTGGTTTAATCTTTGACAATCGCCAGTACTGCCAAGGTAGTTGTTTGTTGAAACATTCTGTGCTGTCTTTATTTACTTTCTAGGCCCTTGGTTTAAGTCATATGTTGTAAATAACATTTAGATTAAAGACAGTGTAGAAAAAAGACAAAAAGCTTTAAAGATACTTAGAAATGTACATTTTTAAATCGAAAGGTTATAGGCTGTCACTCAAAGCCAGTGCAGCATACTTCTTCATTTTTAATTGAATGAAGATCTTGTCATAGTCCCATGTCTTTTTATAACATTTATCTTAATGTAATTTTGTATAATTTAAATTGCACTTGAAGGTCTATGCTTACTGTTTCTCTCATCTATTAGGAGCTCTCTAGTGTCTGGATTAGTATTTTGCTCATAGTGTGTGTTCAGTAAGTGTTGGCTAGGTAGATAAATTAATGAATGAAGTTATTGCTGACCCTTTGTTATTTTAGATGAGTTTGTTTTTTTTTAACCACAGTTAAATGCTTTTTTTTTTTTCCTACTTTGAAATTGGATTTATGTTGTGGTCTTTATCACTACTACTATGTGTGAATTATGTATTATTTATTTTGGAGGAAGAGACCTTAATTTGTCATGAGAAGTCAGTGAGCCATTCTTTCCTTAACATTAATGAGTACTTTTGCTAGGCAGTGTCCAAATTATTTTCCACGTCTTGACTCATTTAATTAAGTAGATGTATTGTGCTACTACTATTTTGTAGATGAAGAGATTGAGGTACAGTGATGTTAATATATGTGTGCTTAAGATACTCATGTACTTTGGCTCTAGTTCAAGCATTTATCATTTAGGTAACATTTAGAAGTTACAGTTTGTGCTTACCTCTGGTGAGAAGATGCTTATGTTTTGTCTTATCAAGCTCAGTTACTGTAGCTAAGATGTGTTTTTATTGGTCGCCTCTTGTTACTGTGTGTTGAAATAATAACATCTTGTTAATTTCTTGTTGTTTGCATGAGTAACAGTTCAGTTCAGTTCAGTCGCTCAGTCGTGTCCAGTGCCACTCACTAACCCAGTCCTTAGGAAATATAATCCCGTATGGAACACTGAGTATAGTAAGGAAGCAGATGCTCAGAGACAAGGAGCTGTAACCATTACAGCCATTCTCTGAAAATGAAGAAATGAGAAAGAGGGGAAAGGGGCATTTAGCTGAATCTGGTAGCCCAGCCTAACAGTGACTGCTTATATTTCATTGACCAGAATTATGTCATGGCCAACCCATCTGGGAAGGAGACAGCAGGTAGTAGTTTTAGTTGGCGTATTGCTGGTTTAGTGAATGAGATGGGATTTCAGGAACATTTATCTCATATTTGTAACACTGAAGAGGATATAACAGATAGTTGGTTAAGTTTTATTCTTCCCTTTGAATGTCCTATTAAAGTTTTAATTTTGAAATAAGAGAAAAGTTGCAGAAATACGCAAAGACCTTTTGAATACCCCTGACCTAGAATCACTAGTTTGTCAACATTTTGCCACACGTGCTTTAACACTCCTACTTTCTCTATATATACAAATTATATATACATTTATTGATCATTTGAAAGTATGTTTCTTCTGTCATACCCTTTTGGTGCATTTTTCTCTAAGGTTGAGGAAAGTGAAAAAGTGAAAGTGTTAATCACTTAGTTGTGTCCGATTCTGCTACTCCATGGACTGTAGCCCGCCAGGCTCCTCTGTCCAGGAGGTTCTCCATACAAGAATACTGGAGTGGATAGCTAGCTATTCCCTTCTCCAGGGGATCATCCCAACCCAGGGTCAGACCTGGGTCTCCTGCATTGCAGGCAGATTCTTTCCTGTCTGAGCCACCAGGGAAGCCCATTCACTTAAAAAAAAAAAAAAAAAAAAAACCACACAATCCTCTGATCAGAAGCAGGAAATGAAACAATGCAGTTATCCAGTCGGCAGACCATGTTTCACTTTCTCCAGTTGCCCCAATAATGGTCTTCATAGCAGTTATTTTTTGTGATTCAAAGTCCAGTCCAGGATCATGCGTTAAATGTAATTTTCATATGACTTTAGTCTTAAATCTGTAATGTTTCTTCAGCTCTCCTCTGTTTTTCACGATAAACTAATATTTTTAAGAACTCAGGCTACTGTTTCATAGAATGTCTCTCAATTTGCATGTCAACATCATTGCCTCATGATTAGATTTAGATTATACATTTTAGGAAATACCTCAGAAGCGATACTGTGTCCATCACAGTGCACCTGGGGAGATGCATGATGTTGGTTTATTCTGTTATTGGTCATAGGTAGCTTTCATCACCTTGGCTGTAGTGGTATGTGCCAGGTTTCTTCACTGTAAAATTTGATGTAAGAGGTATCTTGTAGGGAAATATTTCAAGACTATATAAATATCCTTTTTCTCACCAAATTTCATCTAATCATTTTAGCATCTTTTGGTGATTCTTAACTAATCCATTAATATCACAGTGTTTACAGATTGGTGGTTTTCTAACTGCTTCATTTCTTTGTACGTATTAGTTGGAATTGTATTGCAAAGAAGATGTTTCCTTTCCTTGTGATTTGTTTCTATAAATGTGAACTCTTGGATTATTATTTTATTCATTGGGTTTAGAATCTATTACAGTCTGTTGTTATTAGTATGTACTTAGGTGCTTAATTGCCCCTTTAAACTGGCTTAAGTTGTCCCCTTACGTTGTGGACTCTCTAGGCTGTCTCCTGTATACTTTTAATACGTCTCTGTCATTCCTTACTTTAGATACTCAAAGTGTTCTGGGTTTATCTTGTGCATTTCCTGCCCCAGTGCTGGAATTGGCTATTTCTCCCAGAATCCCTGGTGTTGCTTTCAGTGGATTATCTACACCAGCAGAGTATAATATTTCAAAGTCCAGGCTCTGTCACTTCTTAGCTGAGTTGGTTTGGTTGAATTATTTAACATCTTTAAATTGCAAGTTTTGTCTGGAAAATGACAGTTAGAATGGTCCACATCTCGTAGTGTTGTTGTGAGGATTAATTTAGGTAATTAAAAAACGATGAATATCACATAGTAATTATGACATAAATGTGGCTTCTTATTATGATGACTATTACATTACTGTTCCCTCTTTTTCCCTTTAACAGGATGTTCTTTTAAAGAAGTATTGAAGACGAAGTTTTTTTATTTGTTTTTTAATGGCTTTACAGAATTTTAAATTGAATGCAGTTTGACATGACGGCAAAAAATGTAAGTATTTGTAAAGTTTTAAATGTAAATATCTAAAATGAGCTATACTTTTTCCTATGCACATTTTCTTCACCATTTTGTCTAATCAAATTCGGTTTACCGGCATCAGTGTATCCCTGTTTTTGTTTCTGCAAAGAAAGAGAATGTGAACTTTAACGCTGTCGAAGCTCGTCTCTCACAGCCATGGTAGCCTTGTTGCAAACCGCTGCCAGGTTGCTTTGACTCAACAGCTGCAAAATTGCTATCTCCAGAAATGTTCCCATGTTCCCACCCACCTCCTGTTTTGTGTACTGTTAATAAATTTGCTTTGGTGCTTGCTGGAGAGTTACTTGGCATTATTGAGAAAAAGCACTGTTTTCTTTGGCTCAGTTTTTTTCTTCTGGATTTACCCTTAAAAATGTGTGCAATCAGATGTTGTTAAGAAGCAGCCTGCTATGCTTCTTGAGGTGATTCCCGACTTCAGTTGTTTTGGGGAAGTTACTCTTTTTTCTTCTTTTGTTTAAGACTATCATTTCTGAATCTACTTCCTTTCAAGTTATATTGTTATTATACCAATGGATTTGTTTCCAGTTATGGGGAAGGATTATGCCAGAAAATAAATACTACAACATATGTGGAAATAACTTATTATAATTACTATTCCCAGATTATTAGTTTGGACTCTTTGATTGCAGGTAACAGAAACCAGCTTGGGCTACCTTAAACCAAAAGGGAATTTATTATACAGATAAAGGGATGTCTCAAGGAATTCAAGCATAGGAATTGAGCAGACCCTCAGAAAGATCTGGGTCCAGAAACTTGAAATCTACCAGGAATTGAAGCCGTATTTAGTTTTCATGTGTCATCTCTGTTTGTTCCTGTGCATTAGCTTCATTACTGTGTGTCTCTCTGCAAAGTATCTTCCTGAGTTCACAGTCAGTCAGCATCTCAATCTACTTGTTACAGTACCAGCCTGTTCAGAGAAAGAGAGACACAGAGAGAAGTATGAAGGAAGGGAGGAGGTAGCCTGACAGATCCTGTCTGCTTATTTCAGCTCTAACTTCAAACTCCTTGGGGAGGACCTCTGGCACGGCTCTAGTCTGATCCCCACTAGTAGTTTGGTTAGTTATGACCAGAGAGACAAGTGTTATTGTGGAAAAAAGATCTTGTGAGACAGACAGATATTTCTAGATACTATCCATTATACAGCTAAAGAAGAGCATCAAAAAAATAAGAACACCCACTCTGATCACTAACTTCTACTTTCCAGTTATTGGTCTGGCTTTTAGCACACACTAGTAGTTGTAAGCAGATACAGACTTTGCTTTGTTATCATATAATTAATTTTTTTAGGATAAATTATCAGATATCAGCTGCCTTAATCTGTGGCTCTTGTGTCTATTTGTTTAGCTGCTGTTTGGGGGAAAGAAGAAGCAAAGTTTTAGTCTGTGTATAGGGATTTTCCTTGTTTTTCTCTCCTCCAAGAAAAAGAGAATGTAAAAGTTATCCTGAGCAAAAAGGATGACTGCCATTCAACTAACAAGTATATTTTGGCTTAAAGAGGTCCTTTAAATCTTCCTAGCCATCTGTACAGTTTGCTGTATTAAAAGTTGTTTCCTTAAAGTAAAAAAGCATTTGAACCAGTGGTAACTATTCTCCCATTATTTCGTTTGTGTATTTGGACGTCATCAAAGAGTATGCTGTTCGTTTCTCTTCCTGCTCCAGCATCCTTGGGGGAGAGGGCTGTTTGATGAGCTGACCCTCTCCTGATTCCCTGGGATTGGGGACATGGCGGAGGTCAGGCCTCAGACTGGGCATAACCACGGGGGAAAGAATTGAAGTAGACTGAATGTCTGATAAAGCTCACTAGCCATTCTGAAATAGATAAGCACATTTTTGTGGCCTTTTAATGTATTTTGTTGAGATACTCACTAGAGGGATCATATCAGTTTACAACGCCATGAACAATTCATTCTCATCTCTCCCCTCCCCATCTTTCTGCAGCAAATAAATATGTTCAACACTACTCCAGACTCCTACCTTCTTGGGATTTATAGTGTAGTGAGAGGAGATGATAAATATGTAATGTTCATGATACCTGTTATGATGAACAATAAAACGGGGTAAGAGGAGAGAAAGCGATAGCAACGTGGAGATCTCTTTCAACAAGGTATTCAGAAGCATCCTTTTTAAGGAAATGTCATTTAGACAGACGGATGCTCTTCAGTCTCATTCCAGGAGGAAGGAGTCAGCCATGTGAATATCTAGAGAAAGAGCATTCCAGGTAGAGGCAGGAGAAAGTTTGATTGATCAGACAACAGCAGATGACCAGTTGACAAGGTGGAACAGAGTAACTAAGCCACATAAGTGGTAGGAGGTGAAGCCAGAGAGCAGGTGCCAGATCATGGGGAGCCTCGAAAATGGGGGTGAGCAGTATGTGTTTTATTTAGTTTAATTAATTTATTTCTTGTTTGACTGTGCTTGGGTCTTTGTTTTGTGTGGCTTGTGGGCTCAGTAGTTGTGGAGAACAGGCTCTGTTGCTCCATGGCATGTGGGATCTTAGTTCCCGGACCAGGGATTGAACCTGTGTCTCTTGCATTGGAAGATGAGTTCTTAACCACTGGATCACCAGGGAAGTCCTGAGTGGTTTTATTTTAAATGTCAGTGGGGAGCTAATGGAGTTTTTGAGGATGATTTCAAGACATAACTTAGCATTTTTAAGTTTATTCTGGCTACTGGGTGAATCGACTGAAGAGGGCCATAGTAGACACAAGGGACTCGTTTGGTCCTTATCCCAGCAGTTCAGACAGCAGAATATGGTAAGCTCAGCTAGAGTACGGAGAAGGCAATGGCACCCCACTCCATACTCTTGCCTGGAAAATCCCATGGACGGAGGAGCCTGGTAGGCTGCAGTCCATAGGGTCGCTAAAGAGTCGGACACGACTAGGCGACTTCACTTTCACTTTTCACTTTCGTGCATTGGAGAAGGAAATGGCAACCCACTCCAGTATTCTTGCCTGGAGAATCCCAGGGACAGGGGAGCCTGGTGGGCTTCCATCTATGGGGTCGCACAGAGTCAGACACGACTGAAGCAACTTAGCAGCAGCAGCAGCTAGGGTAATGATACTGGAGATGAGGAAACGTGGTTGAATCTAGGATGTATAGAAGGAACAGCCAGCAAGACTTATTGAGTAATTAGGACATGGGGACAGGGAAGAAGTTAAAGATTTCTCTGCATTTGGCTTGTGTAACTGGGTATGTGGTTTTGTGGTTTCATGAGAAGAGGATCTCTTGGGGAAGTACAGGATTTTGTGGCAAATTCAAAAATTGTTTTGAACATATTAAAGTTGAGGCACCTGAAAACATCCAGGTGGAGATACTGGCCAGCCAGTTAGTATAATGATAAATAATGACTCTGGAGCTCTAGGGAAAGCCTGGGGCTGGTTATAGAAATTTTGGAGTCATTTCACAGTAGATTATTTTAAAGTGGGGGGACTTCATGTAATTATATAGTTCATGCTTGGCTAGAGAATCCATCAAGACCAAGGTCTGAACACAGGGATTCTCTAGCAACTACGGAGGAGGAGAGGCAGCAAAGGACAGGAGAAATGGACAGAAAGGAAGGAAAGAGCATTACCCTGATGATGTGGAAGCCAAGTAAAGAAAGTGTTTCAAGAAGGAAGGAGTGATAATTGTATCATATGCCACTGAAAAATGACTCTTAGATCTGGAAGAGATGGACCTGGTTTTATGGGAGCATTAATAAATGTATGTGAAAAAAAATGTATGTGTAAATATTTACATCTTTATTTTCTATTTCTCATTTTGCATTTCTCTTATGAGAACAGTTTCTTGTGAAGAGTTACTTTTGCCTTAGTTCAGTGCCATTCTAGGTCTTTTATGGTTGCAGGTGTTAGAAACCCTTTTCAAAATAGCTTAAGGCAAAGAGTGGCATTTATTGATTGGCACAACTGGAAAGTCTGGAGTACTCTGGCTTCAAATACAGCTGCTTTCAGGGGATCAAATGAAGGGCGTCTGAGCTCTGTCTCCTTTTCCCATCTTTTGGCTCTATCTGGTGGCAGAATAGCCTACACTGGCATCCTAATGCTCAGTCTCAGGAGAGAGGAAGTTTTTTTTTTCTTTTAGCTTTTATGTTTCTGATTCCATGGAGGAGCTTTTGTTGACCCTGCTCGGCCCACATTCTTAGACAAGTCATTGTAGAGAAGGAAGTAGGGTGCCATACATGGTTTGCTGCCTCACCATGGGTCATGGGGCCACCCAGGCTGTCATAGCACAGTTGAGCTCTAAGATGAACAGTCCCACCAGAACTGCGTGGATTGTGGGATGGATCACCTTGCAAAAGTAAGTTCTGCGGAGCTGGTGATATATTCTTTGTATCTGGGGTAAAATAAAGTAGTATCAAGTAGTATCTAGTATCCACTGATGGGGCTTTCCTGGTGGCTCAGTGATAAAAGAATCCACTTGCCAATGTAGGAGACTCAGATCCACTCTCTAGGTTGGGAAGATCCTCTGGAGGAGGACATGGGAACCCATTCCAGTATTCTTGCCTGGGAAATCCCATGGAGAGAGGAGCCTGGTGGGCTAGAGTTCATGGGGTCACAGAAGAACAGGACACAACTGAGTGACTGAGCGAGCAAGCCAAGTATCCACTGATCCTCTTCTTGACCAAAAATGCAGATGTGTTCTCTCCTACGTTCACTTAGTGTACAATAAAGAACTTGGAAGATGATTTTTTGCCTTGTCAAAGAATCTTTTTTTTTTTTTTTAATTTTCCAGAAAGATTTATTAATAACTTTTTAGGAAAAGATAAAATCACAACTTTCACACAGATATAAAATGAACATATATTAAATTATTCTATTTATAAGAAATGAGGGAACCAGGCAAATGTCATAACTATTTCAAAAGAAATATCAAAATAACACAAATGTATATGAAGTAAATGATCCCTACTACCACTGCTGCTGCTGCTAAGTCGCTTCAGTTGTGTCTGACTCTTTGTGACCCCATAGACGGCAGCCCACCAGGATCCCCCGTCCCTGGGATTCTCCAGGCAAGAACATTGGAGTGGGTTGCCATTTCCTTCTCCAATGCATGAAAGTGAAAGTGAAGTCGCTCAGTTGTGTCCGACTCTTAGCAACCCCGTGGACTGCAGCCTACCAGGCACCTCTGTCCATGGGATTTTCCAGGCAAGAGTACTGGAGTGGGTTGCCATTGCCTTCTCCAAAATGATCCCTAACTGAATAGAAAATTGAGACAACACTGGTTATTTTTACAGAGCAAGATAAGACAATTAAAATCACTAGCATACAGGGTTGTTGTTGTCTAGTCACTAAGCCCTGTCTGATTCTTTATGACCCAGTGGACTGCAGCACACCAAGCTCTTTTTTTTTTTTTTTATAAATTTATTTCTGTTAGTTGGGGGCTAATTACTTTACAATATTGTAATAGTTTTTGCCATACATTGACATGAATCAGCCATGGGTTTACATGTGTTCCCCTTCCTGGACCCCCCACCCGCCTCCCTCCCCATCCCATCCCTCTGGGTCATCCCATTGCCCTGCAAAGAATCTTTTAAAAATATGTAAGCCATAATATTCATTACAAAAAATTAGAAAATACAGATAAAGAAACTAGTCTAGAGATTAGATTAGAGATCATACACAAATGTGTGTATGTGTGTGTGGATGAACCAAAATCTATATATAGTGTTTCAATTATTTTTTTGGCTGTACCACGTGACATGTAGAACTTCCTCAACCAAGCATTGAACCCGTGTCCCCTGCAGTGGAAGTATAGAGTCTTATCCACTGGACCAGCAGGGAAGTCCTACATATATATATATATATATGTATATATTGTTTTTTTAATAAAAATGAGGCCAGATTGTTTTGTAACTTACTGTTTAGCATAGTCTCTATGATGAATATCTTCTCCTGTCTTGATAACTCTGTAACATCATTTTAAATGGCTTTTTAATGTTATCTGTTCTATAGACCTTATACCAGTTTCCTAATATTGGCCATTATTTTCTCTTTTTTTCCCCCTTTTTTAACTTTTTTATTTTTGTCAATTCATTGAGTTATTTCTGTGAAACAAAAATCTTACAAAATTACTGGCCCAAAGGGCGTGTACTTTTTAGGGGACCTTTGGTTCATATTACTAAATTGAATCTCAAAAAGACCACCAATTGTATATTCACCATTGGTATATGAAGATGCCAGTTCCCCTTTATTTTCTTTTTAATATTTGTCAATCTAGTCAGCAAAAAATGATATGTAATTTGCTACATTTCTCTGATTGCTAGTTAGATCAAACTGGTATTACATGTATTATCTATATACTCATCGGTCGTTCGTGTCTCTCTTACGAATTGTCTACGTCAGTGTTAAAGTAATAAACCTGTTGCCCTTTGAGTTAACAACTCACACTTGAATACTGCTTTGCATTAACGAACATGTTTACATAATTTTTTAATTTGGTCTAAAGAGCTGCCTGAGTTTGTTGTATGTGTGTGTATTGTCATTCCCATGGCAATGTTCCATGAACACCTTGCTTGTGAATGAATGGTAGAGATAAACTTTGAGCACAGATTATCTTGCTTTGAATCCTGTTTTCTTTCAGTTATATCAATCTGAAACATTAAAAATCAGTGAAATTATAGTGCTATTCTTAGGGAATAGCATTTGACTCAAACATTTAAGCTTTAGACATTTTTTATTCAGTAGACAATGACTGCTTACACTAAGCAACACAGTGTTTGAATATCCAGATAGAAAACTTTTTTCAGGATCTTATTTGATGAAAAATTTTATGTAAAACGAGTTTACTTTTCTTCTCTTGATCTGTGACACATTATATAGAGAGATCCTTTTTAAATACATAAAATAACAAAAGAATAGCTAATATTTTTAAATATTTTAAAGTTGGCCTTTCCTCGCCAACTTTTTCTACTCTCAAATGATCTACTTTTTCTTTGAACCTTTAAACTGTGTTTATGAAAATAGAAATTAATATATTTTTGAAGTTTGAACTTAAACATTTTAGTAGTATTTATCTAAGCTCTAAATACAAACACCTCCTCTCCATCCATGAGACCCAGATTACACACACTGTTGATTTAGAATTGACCTTTATCTTTTTAGAGTATAATCTGTTGGTTACAAAGGCATAGATGTACAGCTGCTTAAAAGTTTCCAAATTCATTTGCTACTTCATTCTGCAGAAGTTGAGCAGTAAGAGCAGGTGTTTAAACGTAACAGTATTCCAGTAACTGTGAACTCTGGACTGTAAATATGTGGTTTTAGTTGAGGTTTTTGCCGTTACCTTTGTATAATAACAAAAAGGTATAAACTGATGCTTTTGAAGTTATTGTAATACTTGTATTAAACAATTCCATTGTATTAAGCATGGAATATTTTAAAGGCTGTCTTTGCCTTCTTTGCTTTCTGTTTACAGTAGAGCACCAACAAGAGTTTCGCCTTTGTTTTCTTTTTGTAGAAGAGCTAAAAAGGAGAGGCATGTTGGTGGGCAGCAGTGAAGGTGGAATTTTGGTATATGTTTTGGCAGCTTCGCAACTGCTACATTACTTGCTTAAGAAAAAAAGCTATCAGTAAAATGTGTAGATCTCACTTCTGCTCATAAGTAACACTATTTCATTAACTTTTATGTTAATGTGGACAATGCAATATTTTTCCCATTTCAAGCAGTATGGCAGCATTTTAACCCTGTTCTTATATCTGATATAATTAACTCATCTTTATGTGACTATGTATAATATTTGATATGGACCTCTGGTGGGAGGTTATTAATAATGGCTTATTAAGTGATCACATATTATTTGAAATCTTATTTATAATTTTTTAAACTATTTTATTCAGGTTGGTTTGAATTCTACAAATGCAGAACTAAGAGGATTTATAGATCAGAATCTCAGTCCAACCAAAGGTAAGGACAGTTGAATAAAAATTTTCTGCATCAGGCTAGTTTTACTGCATTTGTTTTATAAAATAAGCAGCTACATGAAGAATTACTTTGTGTGTAATAATAATTATATAATATTACTGTGTTATCATAGACCAAATAACTTTTATCCTTTAAAACTAAGTTACCTCTGAGAGATGGAACAGGAGAGGGCGTGTGTGTGTGTATGTGTGTTTGTTTTGAGAGACCCTACTTTCAGTGATTTAACTTGTAAAGAATACAGTAGAATGAATGAATATATGTAATTCCTTTTTCTAATACATGGTTTTCTGGAGGAATGTGTATGTCCGAAATCTGACCCACCAGTACAAGAACTTGTGCAGGATGCTGTCAGTATCTTTAAACAATATCTTTTAGTAAGGAGAAATAATATACTGAAATCTTTATGGTTGAGATGATGTGATGTTTGGGATTGGCTTCAAAATAATCCACTGGGGAAAAAAGAGCAAAGTGAGTGGATGGATATAAGTTGGTTAATTGTTTAAGCTGGGTGATAGCTATATGAGGTTTCATTATTCTTTTCTTTCTTCCTTTGCGTATGTTTGAATTTTTTCCATTGTACATATGCAAAGGTGGAAACAAAGTGTCTGCTATTACAATGCAGATAGCTGGGAGAGAAACATCAACTTTCTCAAAGGCTTTATGTCTAAGGTAGGCTTTATATGTCTAAGGTGGACAGAAGGCTAAAGAAATCTATTTTAGTATAAAAATGTCCAGCTTAATAGTTGTAATGGTTTTTAGAAGTATTCTAAGAATTTAGAAGTATTAGCAAGCAGTGAAAGAGGTACCTGAAGCCTTGAATGCTTCTCATTTTTTCCTCAGTTTTCTAAGTTGTGGTAAGATTCACAAAACATAAAATAAAAACACCTCAGCCATTTTTAAGTGTATGATTTGGTGGTGTTTAAGTACATTCATGTTATGCCACCATTATCACCATTCATATCCATAACTCTTCATCTTGCAAAACTACAATTCTGCACCCATTAAACAACTACTCCCTATTTCTTCCTCCTCTAAGCCTCTGGCAAGAACCATCCTACTTCCTGTATCTATGATTTTCACTACTCTGTGTACGTCGTATAAGAAAAGTACACCATATTTATGTTTTTGTGACTGGCATATTTTGCTTAGTGTCCTCAAGGGATTTCCTTCCTTTTTAAGGCTGAGTACTATTCCGCTGTAACTATGTACCACATTTTGCTTCTCTGCTCACCTGTCGATGGACATGTTGGTTGCTTCTATATTTTAGCTATTGTGAATGATGCTGCTATAAACATGAGAGTAGAAATAGACCCTGCATTCAGGTCTTTTGGATGTATTCATAGAAGCAAAGTTACTGGGTCATATGTTAATTCTGTTATTTTTAATTTTTTTGAGGAATTGGCATTTCAATTTTCACAGAAGCTATGCCATTTTACATTCCCATCAATAGTGTACAAGCGTTCCAGTTTCTTCACATCCTTGCAAACATGTATTTTTTATCAGAGGCAACCATGTATGTAAAGTGATATCTCATTGTGGTTTTGATTTGCATTTCCTTAATGACTAGTGACATTGAGCATTTTTCTATGTGCTTATTTGCTATTCATGTATCTTTGTAGGAATCTCTATTCAAGAAGACACTTGCCCATTTTTTAACTGGATTATTTATGTTTTGTTGTTGAGTTCTAGGAATTTTTTATACATTCTGGATATTAATTCCTTATGAGAGAAATGATTTGCAGATATTTTCTCCCATTCATTAGGTTATCTTTTTGCTTTATTGATAGTATCCTTTGATGTGCTAAAGTTCTTTGATTTGATGAAGTCCCAATTAATCTATTTTTGTTGTTGTTGCCGCCTCTGCTTTTTGTCATTTCCATTAAATGACTGCCAAAATCAGTGTTTTCTTCTATGAATTTTATAATTTTAGCTCTTAAGCTTAGGTCTTTGATCCATTTTGAGTTAATTTTTTTATATGATATAAATTCAGAGTCAAACTGATACCCAGTTTTCCCAATAGCATTTGTTGAAAAGACTTATCGTTTGACCATTGAATGATCTGACTAACACTCTTGTCAAAAATCAACTGGCCATATATGTGAGGATTTATTTCTGGGCTTTTTATTCTATTCCATTGGTCTATATGTCTGTCCATATGTCAGTACCATAATGTTATAATTACTGTAGTTTTGTAGTAAGTTCAAATTCGAAAAGTGTGAGTCCTCCTTTGAGATTGTTTTGGCTATGTAGGATCTCTTGCAGTTCCCCATGAATTTGAAGTTTACATTTTCCATCTCTGTGAAAAAAGCTGCTAGGTTATTTTATAGAAATTGCATTGAATCTCTGAATCACTTTGGTTTTATTGATATCTTAATAGTGTTGTGTCTTCTTATTTATGAACATATTCAACTTATTTAAGTAATTACTTAAAAAAATTTTTTTTAATTGGAGGATAATTGCTTTACAGTGTTGTGTTGGTTTCTGACATACAACAAAATGAATCAGCCATAAGTATAATATGTCCCCTCCCTCTTGAACTGCCCTCCAACCCTCCACCCCATCTCACCCTTCTAGGTTGTCACAGAGCACCAAATGGAGCTCCCTGTGTTGTACAGAAACTTCCCACTAGCTAGTTCAGCTCAGTTCAGTTCAGTCGCTCAGTCGTGTCCAACTCTTTGCGACCCCATGAACCGCAGCACGCCAGGCCTCCCTGTCCATCACCAACTCCCTGAGTCCACCCAAACCCATGTCCATCGAGTCGATGATGCCATCCAGCCATCTCATCCTCTGTCGTCCCCTTGTCCTCCTGCCCTCAATCTTTCCCAGCATTAGAGTCTTTTCCAATGAGTCAGCTCTTCGCATCAGCTGGCCAAAGTATTGGAGTTTCAGCTTTAACATCAGTCCTTCCAATGACCACCCAGGACTGATCTCCTTTAGGATGGACTGGTTGGATCTCCTTGCAGTCCAAGGGACTCTCAAGAGTCTTCTCCAACACCACACTTCAAAAGCATCAATTCTTGGGCACTCAGCTTTCTTTATAATCCAACTCTCACATCCATACATGACCACTGGAAAAACCATAGCCTTGACTAGACGGACCTTTGTTGGCAAAGTAATCTCTCTGCTTTTTAGTATACTGTCTAGGTTGGTCATAACTTTCCTTCCAAGGAGTAAGTTTCTTGTAATTTCATGGTTGCAGTTACCATCTGCAGTGATTTTGGAGCCCAGAAAAATAAAGTCTGACACTGTTTCCACTGTTTCCCAATCTGTCTGCCATGAAGTGATGGGACCGGATGCCATGATCTTAGTTTTCTGAATGTTGAGCTTTAAGCCAACTTTTTCACTCTCTTCTTTCACTTTCATCAAGAGGTTCTTTAGTTCTTCTTCACTTTCTGCCATAAGGGAGGTGTCATCTGCATATATGAGGTTATTGATATTTCTCCCGGCAATCTTGATTCCAGCTTGTGCTTCCTCCAGCCCTGCGTTTCTCATGATGTACTCTGCATATAAGTTAAATAATGGACAGGTCATGGTGGAGAGGTCTGACAGAATGTGGTCCACTGGAGAAGGGAATGGCAAACCACTTCAGTATTCTTGCCTCAAGAACCCCATGAACAGTATAAAAAGGCAAAAAGATAGGACACTGAAAGACGAACTCCCCAGGTCAGTAGGTGCCCAATATGCTACTGGAGAAAAGTGGAGAAATAACTCCAGAAAGAATGACAGGATGGAGCCAAAGCCTAAACAACACCCAGTTGTGAATGGCACTGGTGATAGAAGCAAGATTTGATGCTGTAAAGAGCAATATTGCTTAGGAACCTGGAATGTTAGGTCCATGAATCAGGGCCAATTGGAAGTGGTCAAACAGGAAATGACAAGAGTGAACATCAACATTCTAGGAATGAGTGAACTAAGATGGACTGGAATGGGTGAATTTAACTCAGATGACCATTATATCTACTACTGTGGGCAGGAATCCCTTAGAAGAAATGGAGTAGCCATCATAGTCAACAAAAGAGTCCAAAATGCAGTACTTGAATGCAATCTCAAAAATGACAGAAGGATCTCTGTTCATTTCCAAGGCAAACCATTCAATATCGTGGTAATTCAAGTCTATGCCCGACCAGTAACGCTGAAGAAGCTGAAGTTGAACAGTTCTGTGAAGACCTACAAGACCTTCTAGAACTAACACCCAAAAAAGATGTCCTTTTCATTATAGGGGACTGGAATGCAAAAGTAGGAAGTCAAGGAACACCTGGAGTAACAGGCAAATTTGGCCTTGGAGTACAGAATGAAGCAGGGCAAAGGCTAATAGAGTTTTGCCAAGAGAACGCACTGGTCCTAGCAAACACTCTCTTCCAACAACACAAGAGAAGACTCTACACATGGACATCACCAGCTGGTCAACACCAAAATCAGATTGATTATATTCTTTGCAGCCAAAGATGGAGAAGCTCTATACAGTCAGCAAAAACAAGACTGGGAGCAGACTGTGGATCAGATCATGAACTCCCACTAGCTAACTGTTTTACATTTGTATTACATTTGTAGTGTATATGTTTCAGTGCTACTCTCTCAATTCATCCCACTCTCTCCTTCCTCTCTTGTGTCCACAAGTCTGTTCTTTATGTCTGTTTCTCTTTTCCTGCGAGTAAATAGGTTTATCGGTATTATTTTTCTGGATTCCATATATATACATATACGTTAATATACCATATATGTTTTTCTCTTTCTGAGTTACTACACTCTATAAAATAAGCTCTAGTTTCATCCGCCTCACTGGAACTGACTCAGATTTGTTCCTTTTAATAGCTGAGTTATATTCCACTCTGTGTGTGTGTGTACATACCATTTTACTATTTTATCCATGTATCTATCAGTGGGTATCTAGGTTGCTTCCATGTCCTAACTATTTTAAACAGTGTTGCAATGAACATTGGAGTACATATGTCCTTTTGAATTACGCTTTTCCCGGGGTATGTGCTTAGCAGTGGGATAATTTTACCATTTCTTTTTTGAAGTAATGAAAATGTTCTGGAGATAGTGGTTGTAGTTACACAACCTTGTGTATATACTGGAAACCACTGAATTGTACACTTTAAAAGATGAATTTTAGTGTATGTGAATTATGCTGTGGTTAAAAACAAAAAACATGTTCTTCAGCTTAATCTCTACTTCCGGCTCTGATTTATTCTCCCCATCTTTATCAGACTCCTTGGAAGAAGCTGTATACACTTATAATCCCATTCTCAGCTTTTATTCACTTTTTTGCCTGATGTCATCTGGCTTTTGACTCCATTAATTCTTTGAAACTGCCCTTGGTTTTGTCTTTTTTGTTGTTGTTATCAGCTTTTGACACAGTTAATGTGTCCCCTCTTTTTAAAAATAGCCATATATATATATAATTTTTACTTATTTATTTATTTGACTGTGCTTGGTATTAGTTGCAGCACGTAGGATGTTTTTTAGTGGTGGCATGTGGGATCCTTGGTTGCACTATGTGGGACCTATGTGGTTCACTGACCAGGGATTGAACCCAGGCCCCCTGTATTGGGAGCACAGAGTCTTAGCCACTGGGGAAGCCCCTAAAAATAACCTTTTAATTTTACAACAGTTTTAGATTTACAGAGAAATTACAAAAATAGTGCATAGAGTTCTCATAAACTCATCACTCAGTTTCCCTGCTGTTAATATCCTACATTAATCTAGTACAGATTTTACAATTAATGAGCCAATATTGATCAGATTTCATTAGTCTGTAGCTTGTGCCTTTTCTGTTCCAGGAGAGCATTCAGGATACCACGTTACGTTTCATGACCATGTATCCTTCACCTCTTTGGCTGTGACAGTGTCTTCAACTTTCCATGTTTTTGGTAACTCGACAGTTTTGAGGTGTACTGGTTAGATATTTTGTAGAATGTCCCTCAATAGGGAATTTTCTCATACTTAGATTGGGGTTATAGGTTTTTGAGAGAAAGACTGCAGAGATAAAGGTCCATTTTCATTACAATATAATCAAGGGTATCGACATGACTTACCATTATTGGTGTGAACCTTGGTCACTTACTTGGCTGACACAGTGTTCGTCATGTTTCTCTGCTGTAAAGTCACTCTTCTCCTTGTCCCTTTCTGTATACCACAGGCTTGGAAAGAAGTCGCTATGTGGAGTCACACTTGAGGAGTGGAGAGTTTGCTCCACTTCTTTGAGTTGTGAGTATCTACATAATTTATTTGGATTTCTTCCACCCTAGATTTGTCTTTTCTCCCTTATTCATTTGTTTGTTTGTTTATACCAATGTGGACTTACAGGTATTTAGTTTATACTCCAGGTCATAGTCCCGTACTGTTGGATTGGTCAAAAGTTGGTTCAGGTTTTTCCATAACATCTTATAGAAAAATCTGAATGAACTTTTTGGCCAACCCAATATTTTTGTTTGTTGGTTTTTTGCTCAAATTATTAAAACTATGGCCACTGGAAGTGTTCAGTTGCTTTTCTGTGTCCCGTTGACATATTTCCTGCCCTTTCCTCAGATCAACCATTTCCCCAAAGAGTCCTGACTCCTTTTCATAGAGAATGTTAGAACATCAGGATCTTGGTGCTGAGTGAGCGATTGTTCCTGGGATGGTGTCTTTCTTTTTGACTCACTTTTTTTTCTTTGTGTTTGTGATACCATACTTTTTAAGTCTTTATAGGAAGCAGTATAGTGTAGCAGCTAAGAACAAGGGCTCTGAGGGTCGAGGGTGTAATCCTGGTTGTGTTTCTTATTTTTGTTGTTTTCAGTTGCTCGGTCATGTCTGACTCTTGAGGCTCCTTGGACTGTAGCCCGCCAGGCTCCTCTGTCCATGGTATTTCCCAGGCAGGGATACTGGAGTGGGTGGTCAGTTCTTTAACCAGGGCATCTTTTTGACCCAAGGATCGAACCCATGCCTTCTGCGTTGGCAGGTAGATTCTTAACCACTGAGCTATGTGGGAAGCCCTTGCATTTCTTATATCCAACAAAATGTAAACCTGAGCAAAATGATCTCTAACCCAAAATGTCTGTAATGATGCAAGTCATGATGGTAGGTTGCTCATAGCATCTGTGAGGATTAGATGAGGTAATGTGCATACATCACTTTGTACAGCACTTAACACACAGTAAGCATTCATTACGTGCTTACCCCTTTTCCATCTTTCTTTTTGGCCGTTCCCTTCAGTCTGCTCTCCTAGCTCTTCTGTTTGTCTTCTAAATGTTAGTGTTCCATGAGGTTTTGTTGTGGGTTTTTTGTTTTCCTCACCTTGTACGTTTTCCCTAGGCAATTTCATCTGTTTTCATTCCTTTAGTTTTCATTTACTTTGTATATGGTTGATTCTCAAATCTGTATCTCTGGCCCAGACCTTTGTCTTGAGTTTCTGTATATTCAGCTGCTTGTTGGACACCTTCAGTTGAATAACTTATACACATCTCAGACTCTGTCTGTAATTAAAGTGATTATTTCACATTCTCAAAACCCATTTTCCCCTTTTCTTTATTTTACTGGACAGTAGAATCTTCTACCCTTTGCCCAAATCAGAAGTTTCATCTTTGTCTCCTTTTTTTTCCTCTCTCTCTTTAGCATCAGATCCCTTGCAAGATTTGTTGATTCTACCTAGATATCTTAGTTCTTCCCACCCATTTTCTTTATTCTGTTGCTATTATCTTAGGTCAAACTACCACAAGCCATTTCCTGGATTACTGTAGCTATTTTATTTACTTCAAGATTCTGTGTTTCTTTTCTGTTTCATTCATTGTATTATAGTTACATATTTTTTCACAAACACAAATCTGAACAAGCCTTCCCAAGTTAAATACATTTTTTGTTCCTTATTGCCCTCAAGATAATGCCCAGACTCCAGTTTAAAAGATCCTTCACATTACGGTTCTTGCTTTCCTCTTCAGCCTCACCTCAGACGTTATGCCTCTTCTCATACTGAACTGCCCTGTGATTGTCCCTCTCTCCCTGCTCTGCCACCCCTTCTCCTTTCCTCCCTTCTCCCAACCATCCCTGTCTCTTTGTCTTGCTGTATGCTCGTCTCTTGTACATATAATATCATTCCTCTCTGACACCATCCTACACTTCCCTCTTGATAGATACACGTTTCATCTGGCTCATTTCTTTTGTGTTTTTTTCAGTATTTACTTTTTTTGACTGCACTGGGCCCTTGTTGCTGCAAGTGGGATTTTCTCTGTTGTGGCGAGTGGGGGCCACTCTTGATTGTGGTATGCAGGCTTCTCATTGTGGTGGCTTCTCTTGTTGCAACTCATGGGCTCTTAGAGCTCATGGGCTCCGTAGCTGTGGCGCACAGGCTTAGTTGCTCCTTGGCATGTGGAATCTTCCCAAACCAGGGATTGAACCTTTGTCCTCTGCATTGGCAGGTGGATTCTCAGCCACTGGGCCACCAGGGACGTCCTCATCTGGCTAATTTCTGTTCACTCCTAGCATCTAAATTTAGATCTTATTTCCACTTGGCCCATAAACCTCTAATACTCTCTACTCACCCCTATTGCAGTATTTATCACACTGAACGTTAATTACTGATTTTTTTATTGGTCCCCACCTAATTCCACGAAGTCAGAGGGTTTTTATTAGTCATCATTGTTTCTCTAGGATAGATATTTCAAAGTAGCTATCCTAAATTGGAACTTTGTTGAAAGAGTTTATGTCTTTCCTTTGACCTGTAATTCCGTTTGGCCACTGGGCAAATTCCTATTTACTGTTTAAAGTCTATCTGATTGTGAATTCCTCTGTACTTCCTTGTCACTGTGCCTCCTTTGGACCCTGCACATATTTTATTCTTGTCCTTATCACGTAATATTGTATTTCTTTATATGGTTCTCATTTTCTTTTAATAGACTGAGCTCTTTAAGCTCAGAGTTCATATTTTTGTCTTTAGAGTCTAGCTTAGCATCTAGTACAATTATACATACCCGTTAAATTTTTAAAACTATTTTTTACTGAAATATAATTAATTTATAATACTGTGTTAGTTTCTGGTATACATCCAAGTGATTCAGTTATACTTGTAAATATGTTATTTTTAATATGTTCTTTTTCTCTTATAGGTTCTTACAAGATATTGTATAGGTTATTATAAGATACTGAATATAGTTCTCCATGCTATACAGTAGGACCTTGTTGTTTATTTTGTATATAGTAGTTTCTATCTGCTAATCCCAAATCCTAGTTTATCCCTCCCCACCCTTCCCCTTTGTATACTCAGTAACTAATAAACTACAGGAGCTTGTTTTGTAATATCCCCAGACTTTTAATGCAAATATTAATTTATCTAACCTTCGAGAAGTGTATAAAGGAGCGTAAAAAAAGAAACCTTCAGTGTTTTTTGCAGCAAAGCATTAAGGTATTCAGTGAGGAAGGTTTCTGAGCTTTTTGTCTTAGGTCATCTGTCTAAGAGTTGGAGGTCTAAAAGTTACTTAATTAGTTAAGAACAAGCCTGAAGATCATTGTATTCTGTCATAACCATGCAAATAGCAGATGATTTAAAAGCAGTTGTTGTGTTATTTTTTTTAAATGAGAGAAAAAGATACTGTAACTAAGAGCTTCATTATCTATGATGTTGAAAGCCCAGTGGCACCTTTGTAGAAGATCAGGGATTCCTCCCTTATCTGGGAGGCACATGCTGTTTCTTGGGCTGTATCTTCGAGTGGTTCTAGCTAGGGAAAGAGGCCATATTTGCCCGTAAGCTGTATGCTGTCCTCCGGCAGCTGCCAGATCAGCAGCTGCTGTGGGCTGACTTGCAGGTAGATGAGACCTGCCGCATATCCCCCTCTTGTTCCTTTATGTCCTTGGCAGAGCAGTGCCACCTTGCCAGCTCCTTCTTTGCTTACACATCAAATTTAAAATATGCATGTCTCTTACTGACAGCCAGTTCCATACCATCCAAGAGATTGCAGTAGTTTCCATCTAGTGAAATGTCAACCTATTAAAAGGAACGCAGCAGCTCAAAGGAGAGGATCAATTCAGTTCAGTTGCTCAGTCGTGTCCAACTCTTTGTGATCCATGGGGTCACATGCAGCACGCCAGGCTGTCCATCACCAATTCCTGGAGTTTACTCAAACTCATGTCCATTGAGTCAGTGATGCCATCCAACCATCTCATCTTCTGTCATCCCCTTCTCCTCTCGCTTTCTATCTTCCCCAGCATCAGGGTCTTTTCCAGTGAGTCAGCTCTTCGCCTCAGGTGGCCAAAGTATTGGAGTTTCAGCTTCAACATCAGTCCTTCCAATGAATATTCGGGACTGATTTCCTTTAGGACTGACTGGTTGGATCCCCTTGCAGTCCAAGGGACTCTCAAGAGTCTTCTCTAACACCACAGTTCAAAAGCATCGATTCTTTGGTGCTCAGTTTTCTTTATAGTCTGACTCTCACATCCATACGTGACTACTAGAAAAACCATAACTTTGACTAGATGGACCTTTGTCAGCAAAGTAATGTCTGTGCTTTTTAATATGCTATCTAGATTGGTCATAACTTTTCTTCCAAGGAGCAAATTTCTTTGAATTTCATGGCTGCAGTCACCATTTGCGCTGATTTTGCAGCCCAAGAAAATAAAATCGGTCACTATTTCCATTGTTTCCTCATCTATTTTCCATGAAGTGATGGGATCAGATGCCATGATTTTAGTTTTCTGAGTGTTGAGTTTTAAGCCAACTTTTTCATTCTCCTCTTTCACTTTCATCAAGAGGCCCTTTAGTTCTTCTTCGCTTTCTGCCATAAGGGTCATGTCATCTGCATACCTGAGGTTATTGATATTTCTCCCAGCAATGTTGATTTCAGCTTGTGCTTCATCCAGTCCAGGATTTCTCATAATATACTCTGCATATAAGTTAAATAAGCAGGGTGACAATATATAGCCTTGACGTGCTCCTTCCTGATTTGGAACCAGTCTTTTGTTCCATGTCCAGTTCTAACTGTTGCTTCATGACCTTCATACAGATTTCTCAAGAGGCAGGTCAGGTGGTCTGGTATTCCCATCTCTAAGAATTTTCCACAGTTTGTTGTGATCCACACAGTCAAAGGCTTTGGCATAGTCAATAAAGCAGAAATAGATTTTTTCTGGAACTCTCTTGCTTTTTCTGTGATCCAGCAGATGTTGGCAGTTTGATCTCTGGTTCCTCTGCCAGCGTGAACATCTGGAAGTTCACAGTTCACGTATTGCTGAAGCCTGGCTTGGAGGATTTTGAGCATTACTGTGCTAGTGTGTGAGGTGAGTGCGCTTGTGCGGTAGTTTGAGCATTCTTTGGCATTGCCTTTCTTTGGGATTGCAATGAAAACTGACCTTTTCCAGTCCTATGGCCACTGCTGAGTTTTCCAAATTTGCTGGCATATTGAGTGCAGCACTTGAACAGCATCATCATTTAGGATTTGGAATAGCTCACCTGGAATTCCATCACCTCCACTAGCTTTGTTCGTAGTGATGCTTCCTAAGGCCCACTTGACTTCGCACTCCAGGATGTCTGGCTCTAGGTAAGTGATCACACCATCATGATTATCTGGGTCGTGAAGATCTTTTTTGTACAGTTCTTGCGTGTATTCTTGCTACCTCTTCTTAATATCTTCTGATTCTATTAGGTCCATGCCATTTCTGTCCTTTATTGAGCCCATCTTTGCATGAAATGTTCTCTTGGTATCTCTGATTTTCTTGAAGAGATCTCTAGTTTATCACGGGATAATCAGAATCCTTCTGTGGAGGCAGAACTAGCAGAAAAGGTAAGAGAAAGAGCAAAAGGGAAATGGAGACTTAAGAGGGTATAGTTACAGCACAGAGAAAGTTGTTTTGGAACTAAAAATATATTCCAAATCCTTAAATCTAAGGAAGATTGAAAATAAAATATGGCAAAGATGTACTGTAAACAGAACAATATCCATACCAAATAAATATACTAATAGCATCAAGCTGTTAAAGGGACAAAGAGAAATATGCATTGTGACAAAAGGAACAGGAATCCAATTTTCAGAAAATGAGCAAAACTTAATGAATAAACTGTTCACAGAAAAATATTAAGGGTTCTTAATACATGAAAAGGCATTATACCTAATTCATAAACCATACATAATTTAAAATTACACTGAGTACCATTTTTCACTCTGTAAGATTGGAGAGTATTAAGAAATTTGATAAAACACTGTTGTCAACAAGGGTGTAGGATCTTATGCTATCTTATACTGCTGGTGAGAGCATAACCTTTATGGGAAGCAGTTTCATGCTATTTATTAATTTAACGTTCACATTTCCTTTGAGCAACCTGTCCCTTTTTAGGAATGTATTCTACTGATACGCTTGTAAATTTAGGCAATAACAACTTAATCTTTTCAGTATTGTGTGTATTGCAAAACACTGGCAACACTATAAATCCTTCAGGAAGATCTAGTTAAATAAATTATGTTCAATACATATAATGGAATATTACACAGATGTAAAATTGGAAGTGAGAAGGCTATGTACGAATATACAATGTCTGCAGAGAAACATTAATGAAATGTACAGAACAATGTGCTGAATATCATTTGTTTAAAAAGAAACGATAGACAAACATGTATGATACAAAGATAGACACAAATAATATATAAAGAGACTTGACATTCCACTATGAATCCCCAGTAATCAAAACAGTGTGGTATCAACAAAAATAAGAAAATCGGTCAATGGGATGAAACAGAGAGCCCAGAAAATGACTTATACAAATACATTCAACTCAACTTTGACAAAGGAGCAAAGACAATTTAAGGGAGAGGGGAGAGTCTTTTCAACAAATGAGGTTGGAACAACTAGATATTCACATGAGAAAAAAAAAGAATTCAGACACAGACTTTGCACTTATCACAAAATTAACTCAAAATGGATCATAGACCTAAATGTACACCTTAAAACTCCTAGAAGAAAAATAAGAGAAAATCTAACTGATCTTCAGTGTGGTAATGACTTTTTAGATTTTACAACACAAACAAGCACGATCCATGAAAGAAGAAATTAGGCTTTAATGTTGGATTTCATTAAGATTAAAACTTCTCTGAAAGATAACATTTCTCTAACCACTATATAAGGAATGTCAAGTCTCTGTCTATCTTTATATTATACGTGTTTTGGGTAGTATTATTTTTCCAAGCTTTCTTCTTTAATATTGTGTTGACTATTCTGGGTCTTTTGCCTTTCCATGTAAACTTTAGAATCAGTTTGTTGATATCCACAAAGTACCTTACTGGGATTTTAATTGAGATTGCATTGAGTCTGTACCTCAAGTTGGGAATAACTGACACCTTAATGATATTGATTCTTCTATTCATGAACATGAACTTATCTTTCCATTAATTAGATCTCTGATTTTTTTCATCCCAATTTGATAGTTTTCCACATACAGATCTTATACATAAGTATTGGATATATCCTTAAGTATTTCATTTTTGGTGCTAATGTAAATGGCTTTGTATTTTTAGTTTTAAAACACCAATTATGCATTGCTGGTATATAAGAAAGTAGTTGACTTTTATACATTAGCCTCTTATCTTTTAACCTTACTATAGTCATGCATTTTTAAATGCAGTTTTTTAAATGGTATTTTAAATTTCAGTGTCCAGTTTTTCTTTGCTAGTATGTAGACATTGTTGGTTTTTATACTTTTTTGTAACCTGCTGCCTTGTGAAACTTATTTTTAGTAACTCTTGGAGATTCTTTAGGATTTTCCACACATACTGTCATGTGATCTGTAAATAAAATTAGTTTAACTTTTCCTTTCCAATTTTTATTTCTTTTTCTTTGTTAATGTCACTGATTAGAACTTATAGTTCAAGGTTGAGTAGAAATGATGAGAACAGAAATTCTTGCCTTGTTCCTGCTCTTAAGAGGAAATTATGAAGTCTTTTTTTTTTTTTTAAGTCTTTTATTATGTTAGCTGGGCTTCCCAGGTGGCGGAGTGGTAAAGAATCCACCTGGCAGTGCAGGAGACGTGGATTCCATTGCTGGGTTGGGAAGGTCCACTGGGGAAGGAAATGGCAACCCATACCAGTGTTCTTGCCTGGGAAGTCCCATGGGCAGAGGAGCCTGGCTGGCTATAGTCTACAGGGTCACAAAAGAGTCAGACACGACTTAACGACTAAACAACAACAACATGATGTTAGCTGTAGAGTTTTTATAGCTGCCCTGCATCTGGTTGATTAGATTTCCCTTCTAAGGTTTCTGAGTGGTTTGATAATGAGTGGTTGTTGGATTTTGTGAAACGTCTTTTTCTACAACTATTGCAGTGATTATATGGTGGGATATTTTTAGCCTTGAATTTGGTGAATGACATTGACTTTTACATGTCACAAAAACTTTGAATTCTCTACAGAAACACCACCTAATTTTGAGGGAAGCTTATGAATTATCTATTTGGAGAATATTAGAGCCTGTTTTGTACTACTTTTAATCCCTCATAATCTAGAGATGATTCTGGAGTTCTTCTGTAGCAGCACAGGGAACCAATTGAGGTTAGAGTACATACATTTATAGAGAACCAGTTATTCAAGTTTTATGACATTTTTTGAAAAGATTTTCACAGCCTGGGAACAGAAATAAAAGAAAGCAAACTTGTGGGCAAGGCAGTAAGAACAGAAGGAATTCGGAATTTTCCCAACAAAAATGTTGTTGGAATGGCTCCTTGTAGGGACCGTTTGAATGCATGTCTGCCAAGAAGGGAACGTGAGAACTTCATTTTCTTGATGAGCAAAACTTTAAAAGGAACTGGAAAGGTGAAAGGGTCAAGAACTCGTGTTACAGATTATTTCAGTGCTCAAAATGTTAAAGGTAGAGTAGCTGGTATATTTTGGAATTATATGGTTAATTAAAGGGGCTGCTAACATTTGCCACTATTCTATTTTTTTTTTTATTAATTTCACAAGTTTAAGTATTCATATCCAGTAAGCTTTTGTTTTATTTTGTATTACTTTGCGCAGTAGGTATAAGCAACATTTGGTTGCTATTTCTATAAAAATTCTTTGGCAGGCTTCTAAATCTGAGGTCACATTAGGGTAAGTTTGGCCTCTTTTGCTGGTAGGGCTTAGTGAGAGATTATATTTTAATAAACTCAGTGAATGGTTCTGGCTTTGCCTTTTGAATCTGGGTTTGGTTTCAGGGTATTTAAAAATATCTTACTGGTCTGATAATAAGACAACTAACCCATTCTACAAGTAGTTTTATGAACCTGTTCAGTTCAGTAGCTTGCTTTTCCTGTAGGACCAGTGCCATCTGATCTTTTTCTCTCTTGCATTTCTCCTGTTTATCTACAAGTTTTATTTAAAGAATTGTGGTTAGTATAGGCGACTCAGACAGTGAAGAATCTGGCTGCCATGCAGGAGACCCGGGTTTGATCCCTAGGTTGGGAAGATCCTTTGAGGAAAGAAATGGCAACCCGCTCCAGTATTCTTGCCTGGAGAATCCCATGGACGGAGAGGAGCCTGGTGAGCTGCAGTCCATGGGTTGCCAAAGAATTGGACACAGCTGAGTGACTAACACTTTCCCTTTAATTTACCATACTACATAATTAAATACTAAAATAAGAATTATCTTTTAGAAACAAAGTTTGAGTTCCTGATTTAAAACAAAATAAAGGAAAAAGTAAAATGTTTAAAATAGGCTATGCTTGCTCCATCTTTTATCTTCCTGTTAGCTGCTTTCACAATGAATATTGTGGTTAGGTAGAATTACATAATTTTGTTCTGTGTTTTGATTGCATGTTGCAGATTTATAAATAATTTTGATAACAGTATATTGTATCTGAGACCCAATAAAATGGCTTTTCCCCCCATTTTAAATATAAACTTGTGTTCTCTATTCTGATAGTTAATGTAGGTTGTTTTGTTATAGAGCATGACATGATGATCTTATTTTTTACGTTTTGAAATAACCAGTTGCTGTTTCTTATGAAAGGATAATAAGAGGACATCATTCTTTTTGGGGGAAAGAGTATCTGCAGTCTTGTTTCTGAAGTATTTCAAAACACATTTTCAGTGAATCAGCTTGTAACTCAGTTGGCAGAGTAGAATACTGTTGATGTTAAAAGTTCTTTTTTTTGTGATTTCTTATTTGCTTAGTTGTTGGAAAATGGAGTTGATCTAAGTGCCTGTTTTTATTTCCTATTCCCATATGGCCCATTGTCTTCTAGAGGAAAATTGCTCCACAGTAAGCCCTGTTGCTTATTACTGGTAACAATTATTGGTACTGGTTAATTTCAAACCTACCACACTAAGGGAAGAAGACGATTTTGCTTGCCAATTGGAATTGAGTTCTAAAATCAACCTCTTAAATGCTTTCTTTCTCTGAATTTCCCCGTTTAAATTTAACTTGTTTATGACCAACATAAAATTTGCATGAGTTGCCAAATCCAAGGCAAAATATCAAAAAGGATGCTATAAAGTTGTTTAACAGCTTAGTTGCCAACACAGTGTTTTTAAAGTTAAAACTAGCAATTTAAATCACAGATGTTATTTAGAAAAGGTTAAATTGCCTTTTCTGACATTTACCCTGACTTCTCGTCATTTTTATAAGCTACATAATAAATAAAAGTGGTAGCTAAAATACTCTTTTTTTAAAGCTGTATGTGTCTTTAAGGAAACACTAAATAGGAAAGCTATTAATAAAAATTGCTAAAAACTTGCTCACTGTATTTCTTTAGGATTTTTTTTTACTCATTGTAATGGAAACACATTGTATTTTGCTTCATGTTGCTAAGTAAGTTTGGTATATTTGAGAAGGCACAGGTTTTGGAACTGTTGAAGCATAGCTTCAAATTTCAGCTTTGCTATTTACTAGGCCTACAATTGATAACACAGAAAATATACTACAACTCTTTTGATTTTCACATTTGTGCTTTTGTGATTGTAATGCCTACCTCAGAGGGATTCTATTTCCTCATTTGACTCCAACATGTAAAGCTTTATGCATAATACTTAGCATGTATTGCTAAGTACAATCAAATATTAATTCTCTTCTCCTTTACTTCCTTCATTGTTCCTTTGATGTTTGAACCTTTCTTTATCATTGTATCAGCTATGTCGAAAATATCCGCCAGCTGCTAGTTAAATTATTGAAAAAGACCAGCCTGAATAAATTGCAAGCTATATTTTGAAGGAGAAGGAAATTGCTACCAGGATTTACTGGTAATACAAATTGCTTCTTTCATTTTCTGCTTGTGAAGCTAATTAAATCCAATTTTTTGCATATCTCAGATAAGCTGGGAACTCTCTCATCATCCCTTTCTCCGGCAACATTATGTACAGCCCCTTCGGTGAGTCCCTTTGGGACCCATTAAAGTATGACAAGTAGCATAAGCGACACGGCAGACACGCAGATCGCAAACGGAGAGGAAGTGGGACAGAAGATGAAAACACCTAACGTGAAGGCCCTCGGTCTCCCAGATGAGCAAAATAGCAATTCGAATAATAGTTTCAAAAAATTTATCTTTTTTCCATTCCCTGATTATTAATGATGATGTTTTCTTAGAATGCCTGGAGGTTTAGAGTGCTGTAGTCCAGTCGTCATTAAATTTTAGCAAGCCACAGAATCACCTGGAGGGCATCTTATAGAATGGCCTCCAGAGTTTCTGATTCAGTAGGTCTGGGGTGGGGTCTGAGAATTCATATTTCTAACAGGTTCCTAGGTGAAGTTGCTACCCCTGTGCTGTAGGGGTATAGAGAAGAAGTCCCACTTCTTAAGCAAGAGACTGATTTTTCTGCCTGGGATTTTTCACTCTATTCAGAAAACTTTTTTTTTTTTCAGTACTTCCTATGTGTCTAGTACTGAGATATCCTCAAGCCTCATGTGTCTTATACTTTCAGACCATAGATTTTTGCTTAACTAAGGGACTCTACTAAGGAGCTGTTCTAAAAGAAAAGACTAGTGAAGAAAGGAGGATAGACTATCCATTTTATTGCCCCCCACCCCCCTACACCATTTTGTTGCTTATTCAAACCTCTGTCCTCATGTTGTAGCAATATTTTATCTTTTGCTAATTTTAATGCAAAAACATTGGCTCTTGTAATTCTGTCTCTAAGTATCTCTCCTAAGTATCCAGCCTGGCATGCTGCAGTCCATGGGGTTGTGAAGAATCGGACAGGACTGAGCAACTCAACAAAATATCTGTCCTAAGGAAGTAAATTTTGACTAACCATTAACATAGACAAAGATAGAGATATTTATCATAGCATTATTTATAAATAGCAAAAAGTAGCTCGCACACAGAAGTATATTATTACTAGGTGATTTTTAAAGTAAGTTATGTATGTTTGCATATGATAGCTAATTTTGTAGTCAGATTTTGCCTATGAAGCAAAACATTTTAAAGATAGAAAATGCTTAATACACATAATTATTTTATGTAGGGATGTTTTGATATAATTTAACCTCTCACATTTAAGTAAAGTTGCGCATGTTATGTGTTCTTAACTGTATGACTGAAGCTCCAATACTTGGCTACCTGATGCAGAGCCGACTGACTGGAAAAGACCCTGATGCTGGGAAAGATTAAGGGCAAGAGGAGAAGGGAGTGGCAGAAGATGAGATGGTTAGATAACATCACAGACTCGATGGACATGAGTTTGAACAAACTCCGGGAGATAGTGAAGGACAGGGAAGCCTGGTGTGATGTAGTCTGTGGGGTCACAAAGAGTCGGACACTACTTAGTGACTGAAACAACAAACTATATGACATGTATAGAAAAAAATGTGGAAATATATCAAATTACAAGCATCTGTTAAAAGATAGGATAATGATTGATTCTTTCTATGTATTCTGTTCTGCATTTAGTAATACATCCGTAATAGGTATTTACTTTTCTAATGAATATTTTCATGTCATATATTTACATATGTGTATATATATTTCAAATTTTAGTTAAAATATATAGAGAAAAGTACAAATATAGGTGTACAGCCCAGTGAAATTTTTTTAATATTTATTTATTTGGCTGCCTTGGGTCTTAGTTGTGACCTCAGGGATCTTTAATTGCTGTGCATGGACTCTCTAGTTGTGGCGTGTGGGTTCAGAAGTGTACAGGCTCAGTTGTTGCAGTGTGCAGGCTTAGTTGCTCTGTGGCATGTGGAATCTTAGTTCCCAGACCAAGAATCGAACCCACGTTCCCTGCATTACAAGGTGGATTTTTAACCCCTGGACCACCAGGGAAGTCCCAGCTCAGTGAAATTTCACAAACCAGCACTTGAAACTAGAAGCAAAATGCCAGCACCCCATAAGCATGCTTTATGCTCCCTTTGAAGGCTAAGTGCTATCTTGACCTTGACAGGATAGGCTATTTTTGTCTGTTTTGGTGCTTTACATATGAAATCATAAGACATTTATTCTTTCTGACTTGCTTTTCTTGCTCAGCATGTTTGTGTGTTCATACTGTGTGTAGTTGTCGTTGATCCTTTCTCATTGCTGTGTAATAGTTCATTATGTAACCAAACTATTATTTACTTACTTATTCTAATACAGTTGGGCACTTGGGATAGTTTTCAGTTTGAGGATATTAGTAATGCCACAGTAATTCTAGTTCATGTCCTTTGCTGGTTTGCTGTAGGGCATATATCTAGGATTGGAATTGTTTGGTTGATGTAGACAGACACTCAGCTTTAGTAGATACTTCTAGAATGACTTTTTCAAAGTGATAATACCAGTTTATACTTCCACCAGGGGTATATGAAGATTCCCTGTAGCTCATATCCTTGCCAATACTTGGTATTTTTCATCTTTTTCCTTATACTCAGTCTGGTGGGTGTGTAGTGATAATATACTGTGGTTTCAATTTGCATTTCCCTGATGATTAATGAAGTGATGAATCTTTTCTTTATTTTTGGTTGTAAATTATGGTGAGACAATGTTGTAGTATGCAATTCTGTATCAGATTTTAGCTTTATTCCAGAGAACTGGTATACAACAAATATTTTAGTAGTATTTATACATTAAAAGATACAGCCCAAACAACTCAATCAAAAAATGAGAAGACCTAAGTAGACATTTCTCCAAAGAAGACGCATAGATGGCCAACAGGCAGGTGAAAAAATGCTCAACATTGCATATTATTAGAGAAATGCAAATCAGAACCATAATGAAGTGTCACCTCACACTGGTTAGAATGGCTATCATCAAAAAGTCGACAAATAATAATGCTGGAGATGGTGGGGAGAAAAGGGAACCCTTCTACACTGTTGGTATGAATATAAGTTGGTGTAGCCACTATCAAAAATAGGATGGAGTTTCCTTTAAAAACTAAAGATAGAGCTACCACAGGATCCTGCGATCCTACTCCTGGATGTACATCTGGAAAAAATGAAAACGCTATAGGTTAAAAAGATACCTGCACCCCAGCGTTCATAGAAGCGCTGTTTACAACAGCCAGGACGTGGAGACAGCCCAGGTGCCCATCCACAGATAATTAGCTTAAGAAGATGTGGTGTGTGTATACATACATAAATATGTATGGGGAATTATACCCAATATCTTATAATAACATATAATGGAATATTATCTTGAATGGGTGTGTGGATACATAGACACACACAATGAATATTAGTCAGAAAAAAGAATGAAATGTTGCCGTTGCAGCAGCATGGATCTAGACAGTATTATGCTTAGTGAAGTAAGTTAGACAAAGACAAAACTTAATGATATCACTTATAGGTGGAATCTGAAACATAATACAAATGAGTTTATAGACAAAACAGAAACAGGCTCACAGACATAGAAAACAAACTTACCGTTACCAAATGATAGAGGGAGAAGGAGAGGGAATTAGGAGTATAGGATTAACAGACACAAAGTACTGTACATGAAATAGATAAGCAACAAGGATTTACTATATACCGCAAGGAATTATTGGAGTAGGAAATGACAACCCATTCCAGTATTTTTGCCTGGGAAATCCCATGGACAGAGGAGCCTGGCAGGTTACAGTCCATGGGATCGCAAAGAGTCGGACACAACTGAGCACACATACATGAGGAATTACAACTAATATCTTATAATAACATATAATGGAATATAATCTTTAAAAAAAACTAAACTACTAGCTGTACACCTGAAACTAATGCAATACTGTAAATCAACTGAACTTCAATTAAAAAAGGGGGGGGAGGGTTATAACCAGAGCCAAGGTCATGGATGTGAATCTTAAAAATGCTATAAACTTCATACTTGAAGTGTTAAATATGACTCAAGTATTAACGTAATGTCCTTTAATATGACATCTAATGAGATTTGGTTTGAGTCTGTCAAGGGTATTTTTCTATTTGAATTTGATTTTCCTTGTAACTTCTACAATTTTCTCATATGAAAATTCTTTGGTAGAATGATTTTTTTGGCAAAGACAGATGAAGTTAAGTTGATAAGTAAGTTGGCAATTTTACCTGGAACATTGCTAGATTCAAAATAATATTTTTAAAGCACTAAACAAATTTTTGTATTACTTTTAGAGCTGTGATAACTTCGAGATGTTCTTATCATCTTGATTTTCTTTTTGTTTTATCCACTAATACCTTTATTCCTAATTCTGCAATTCATTCCCTTTTTCCTATTTGCTGAATCTTTAGAACAAGGTGGAAAGCACAAAATAATCAAAAAATGTACAAAAAAATCCAGTTATATATATATAATGTGTAATGTGTAAATTATATATATGTATAATCTTTTTAGCCTCCTTGGTACTTTAAAATTATATTGTAATGGCAGGTTTTTGAGACAAAATAGGGCTTGTATCCAGTGCAGTTCTAGGAAGTGACTCATAAGGACTTAATATCTATCTATTCATTGAGTGGATGAAACAAAGACAAAATTCCATTGTCAAGTTTTTTTCTTTTCAGGTTTTGTTGGGCTTTCCACTTGTCCCTTCCCCTCCAATTATGGATCTTTAGTTTAAAAATGGTATTTGGGATGAGTAAGAGAAAATTGTTATTGTAGAATTTTTCAAAGTGGGGTTGTCTCCAGATAACCCCATTGACAGAGAAGAGAAAGGTAAAATTGTGAAATCACAGAAGATATTATGCATTTTAGTGATTTTTTTTTTTTTGTAGTTCTAATTTTGGGAGAATCTACTCAAATTCCCATTAAAATGAAAAATAAACTTAATGTTATTGTAATGTTAATTAAGATGTATCAGTGAAATAAATTTTACAATGTATACTGACTGCTTTTGAACAAAGAGAACTAAGGAGAACTAATGCTTTAAGAGGAGAAAATAAAAGAAAATCTAAATATGAGGAAAGAAAGCTGGAGGCTGAGAGATCAGAAACAATGAAACTGTGACCAGCATCTGTTATCCTAGATGATAATGAAGAGTTTTGTGTTGAATGTTTTTTCCCTCCACTCTCTAATACTTTGGATCACAGAATTTCACAGTGTATTGTATTAGAGAAAACAGCTAATCCTCTCAAAATTGTTGATTATTTGCTGCCAGTTTTTAAAGCTTTCCTTGGTTTTTGGTTCCAGATTGTTATTCCTCACAACGAACCAACCCAGTTGTTAAGAAGCATTGGATATAGTCATTGGAAAAGCTTAACCATATGTGTTAAGAGTGGCTCCAAGGAAAATGCATAAGGCTTAGGCCTGAAACTTCAGTGCTTTGTTTAATGTGTGTTTCAATTTTATATAATTGATCAAATCAAACATATAAAACTGCTACTTAATTCTGTATAAAAGTTTCTAAATAACTGTTGCTTTATTCTGTAATATCAGATACATGAATTCAAAGATATTCTAGATTTGATTTGTTTTGATTACTGTATTCTGTCTTGGATTGGTATCCCAAGGTAATTTTTAAATGAATTGGATATTTAAAAAATAGACTTCTTACACCTGATGCTAATATAATATTGTAAAACAACTGACTTCAATAAATTTTAAAAGCCTACTTAATATTAATTTACATAGAAGTTTCTAGAAAACATGGGTTAAATGAGGCATTATTTAGATAAGTGAATTGTACTAATCTGAAGAGGTAAACTCCCCCCCACCACCCAAATTTGCTTGTTTTTAATTGAAGGAAAATTGCTTCACAATACTGCATTGGCCTCTGCCATACATGAGCATGAGCCAGCTATAGGTATACAGGTGTCCCCTTCCTCTTTAACCTCCCTTTCACCTCCCACTCCCTCCCACCCCTCCAGGTTGTTACAGAGCCCCAGTTTGAGTTCCCTGAGTCATATGGCAAATTCCCACTGGCTATTTATTTTACACATGGTCGAGGTAAGGTTTTTAAGGCAAAGTCCTTATCTTACTTTCTTTGCAATTTGAATTGGGAATCTTGTTAAGATAATTGTGACTGTTTTGCAAACCATAAAGAGAAAGGTAACATCTGATGTATCTGGAACACAGACTTTAAAGGATTCCAACTTTAAAGGATTTCAACATGAACTCACACTAAGCTCAGCTGGTATTGAACTGGCCTGGGGAATTATGTGTCATAATAGCGTCTGAACTCTGAGATGGTTTGGATAGAAAACCTTATTATAAAAGCTAAGGGGATTGAGTCTGGGGGCTGTGGTAAAAAAAAACAAAAACTTCTAACATCTCTCTGCAGCCTCGTTTAGTTCTACAGTTATTACCCACTCCCTTGCAACTCATCCTGTATTTTTAGAAAAGGGAGGAAATATTTTTCCCTTCATATTAGATTCAATCACTTAAACTTAATCTATTAGAATAAAATCATTTGTGAAAAATATCATAAAATTCATAACACTCAAATTACTTCAGCAAAGTGCTCTTTGAAATTCTTGATTAGTTGATTAACCACAGTTCACAGCCCTTCAGTTGCATGTTATCTTTAAGTTTCAGAAATTCCTTTCTGGGTGGGGGAGTCAAAACAACTCACCCAGGAGCAAACTATTTTCTTGGTTGGCAGAGCAGTGTCAGTTCTTAACATACGTTGAAATCAAGCTGAGAACCAAGATTTGTAGTTTTCCTAGCTTTTACTCTTATTTTGCTTGTTTCTGTTTTCACACAATTCCCTAAAGCAGTTAAGCTGATCTCAGGAAAATATTTTTTACTTTGTAAGTTTTGAAAGATCTTTTAAAATTATTTTGTTTCAGAAAGGATAGGCTGTCGTGAATAAGCTTTGTTATCCCATGGAGGCTGTGGAAATACAGCATTCAGATCTACTGGAGGCAGGCGTAACTGACTGACAGTGGCAGCTGTGGCCCCTCTGGATCCACCACCCCATTCTCACTGAGGCCACCCAGACTAATTGTGACTGCCCTCAGCCACGGATGAGCACAACGGGGTACTAGCGTAGGCCCATCTTACAGAGTACAGAACTCCTCTGGTGGTCACAGCATTTCTCTAGCTGCATAGCAAATTACCCTGAAGCCTTTTGTTACTGTGTTAGCCGCTCAGTTGTGTCTGACTCTGCGACCCCATGGAGTATACCCCGCCAGGCTCCTCTGTCCATGGGATTTCGCAGACAAGAATACTGGAGTGGGTAGCAATTTCCTTCTCTAGGGGATCTTCCCAACCCAGGGATTGAACCTGTGTCTCCCACACTGCAGGCAGATTCTCTACTGTCTGAGCCCACTGGGGAAGCCTTACAGGTAACAACATTTTTTATCCCACAGAGTTTCTGAGGGCTGGGAGTGACTTAGCTGGGTAATTCTGCCTCAGGGTCTCTTGTAATCAAGCCCTAGGCTAGGGCTGTCCGCATCTGAGGGCTGGGTCGCAGCTGAAACATCTGCTTCCAAGATGGCTCACTTTCTTAGGTGGCTCTTGGAAGGGCCCTCAGTTCCTCCCTGGCTGTTGTCAGGGGTTTCAGATCCTTGCTGCACTGGTATCTCCATGGCCCAGCAACTAATACACATTTTCTGGGTCCAGATTTGTTGGAGATAAGTAATAATTCAGTTTCCATCTTAGGTATCATTTTCTCTAACACACCTTTTTAAATATGATCCCCACCTAGGATTGCCAGATAGAACAAATAAAAATACAAGACAGTATCTGGAACATACTTGCTCTTAAAAGTGTGTTTATTGTTTATTTGAAATTCAGGTTTAACTGGATGACTTGGAGCCCTACTTCCACCCCCTCTAGGTTTAATTTGTCATGTCTGTGCTCCTTTGGAACCCTGTACTGTCCTATTTCTGCATCTGCACTATATTTTAATTATCTATTTAGTTTTCAGTGTCTTTCCACTAGGATGAAACTTCCCTTTGGGTAGGAACTGTGTCTTGTTTATTTTATTCACTGATGTCTCCCATTGCCAAGCACTGTGCTTAACCTTTATACGTTCTCATTAAATATGTGTAGAACATTCAAGGAAGGGAAAACACTTGACTTATAATTCTGTTTGCTTTTTTTCTTCTTCACTATCATTATCTTGATGAATATTAAGGAAATGCTAATTCAAAGAAAGGACTACAGATTCCAGGATTCAGAAACTTGATTTATCACTTTGTATACAAACTTTAGTTTCCCCCTCTGATAGATGGAGGTAATAACATTTCCTGCTTATCTTAGATCATATCTGCTGCTTGTCTACCTTAGAAGAAAAACAAAATTTCTTAAGCCTACTATGTTCTAGGAGTTGTGCTAGCTTCAGTAATTGAAAGCTGGGCTTTTATGTAGTGGTAATATGCTTTAAGTAGTGGTAAGGACATGGAATCAGAAGCTCTCAATTTGAATCTTTGCCACATTAATGTCCCATACTAAAGGGCAAATTAGAGACTTCCCTGGTGGTCCAGTGGCTAAGGCTCCACACTCCCAATGAAGGGGGCCCAGGGTTCAATCCCTGGTCAGGGAATTAGATCCCACATGCTGCAACTAAGGCCCGGCACAGTCAAATAAATAAAAATAAATATTATTAAAAAAAATAAAGGGCAAATTACTAAATTTTGTTTCAGAATGTCAATTTTCTCATCTCTAAGACAGAAGTAATAATCTCGTCTCTAAAAATAGCTAGCTGATGCCTGATAAGGGCAATTGTGAAGGTTAAATGGTAAGCATGTGACCTTGTGCATGTTTTTGGCACATGGTGGTTACAAGGCAAATCCCTAAAGAAGCTTTTGGGCCCCACCATATTGTAGTTCCTTGAGTGACTTTGGCTTCTGATTTATAGGCATTCATAATTCCATTAAGTGTAAATTCTCAGCTGAGCACATATGCAAAATATCTACTCCTGTGATTTCTCTTATTGAGATGGATTACTATGGCAACAACACATCAGTAGAGTGAAATTAACTTGTTCTATATCAGTCTAAAATAGCTAATTTTCCCTTTGTGTAGTGCTCATTGAATCCTGTTCCAGTGATGGAAGGAAACCTCATTGAAGGAACAAAAGTGGATGTCCCTGTGATTGATTTTCTGCCCTGTGGGGACTTTTCTGATGTCTTCTGCTTAAAAGCCAAAGGATAAAAAGGCTCATGAGTTCCCACTTTCTCAGTCTGTGGTACTTCTCTAAAATATCAAGTTCAAGTGTAAATTTTGGCCCTTTGCTTCTCAGGAGGTTTCTGTTCTTACTAGCCTCACATGCATTAGAATTGCTGGTTATACCACCCCTGGTCTTCAACACTGTCTTTCCCCCAGTTTACCTCAATTCATTTTCAGTTTAATGAATAAGGAAACTTTTATCTCATATAGATTAAATGACTTACTGCAAGTCAACCATGTTGTCAACTGGGATTTGAATCATGATATCCTGATTGCATTGCAGTATGCATAGTACATTCCAGTTGTTTCATTGAATGAGGATTGGGAGCCTGGGGATTGATAGGCTCAATCCCCAAACAGGGATTGAACCCGGACCCCCGGCAGTGAAAGTGCTAGGTCCCAGCCTCTGTAAGCCAGGATTACTAAGTTTTTGCTTTTATTTTTTTCTTGGAGCTTCATAGATTTGACTTTTAAATTTAAGCTTGAGGTAAATTTCAAGGTAAATTTTTATATATGGAGTGAGGTGATGAGGGAGGTATATCTTTCTTACATATGAGTAACCGATTATTACGATGTCATTTACTGAAAAGATTATCCTTTCCCATAGAATTGCTTATTGTTGTTGTTCAGTCACCAAATCGTGTCCAGTTCTTCGAGACCACATAGACAGCAGCATACCAGGCTTCCCTGTCCGGCATATCTCCCCAGAGTTTGCCCAAGATCATGTCCATTGAATCAGTGATGCCATCCACTCATCTCATCCTCTGTCACCCTTTTCTGCCTTCAGTCTTTCCCAGCATCAGGGTCTTTTCCAATGAGTCAGCTGTTTTCATCAGGTGGCCAGAGTGTTGGAGCTTCAGCTTCAACATCAGTCCTTCCAAAGAGTATTCAGGGTTGATGTCGTCTAGGATTGACTGTTTTGATCTCCTTGCTTTCTAACGGCGTCTCAAGAGTCTTCTCCAGCATCATAGTTTGAAAGTATCAGTTCTTCAGTGCTCTGATTTCTTTTATTGTCCAGCTCTCACTTCTGTACATGACTACTGGAAAGACCATAGCCTTGACTATACGGACCTTTGTCGGCAAAGTGTTGTCTTTGCTTTTTAACATACTGTCTAGGTTTGTCATAGCTTTCCTGCCAAGAAACAAGTGTCTTCTAATTTCATGGCTGCAGTCACCATCTGCATTGACTTTAGCGCCCAAGAAGAGGAAATCTGTCACTGCTTTCACCTTTTCCCTTTCTGTTTGCCTTGAAGTGATGGGAACAGATGCCATGATCTTAGTTTTTGGAATGTTGAGTTTTAAGACAGCTTTTTCGCTCTCCTCTTTCACCCTCATGAAGAGGCTGTTTAGTTCCTCTTCGCTTTCTGCCATTAGAGTGATATCATCTGCACATCTGAGGTTGTTGATATTTCTCCTAGTAATCTTGATTTCAGCGTATAAACTCATCTAGCCCAACATTTCTCATGATGTGCTCTGTGTATAGGTTAAATAATCAGGGTGACAATAAAAAGCCTTGTTATACTCCTTTCTCAATACTGAACCTGTCTGTAGTTTCATACAGCTTTCTAACTGTTGCTTCTTAACAAAGAAGCAACAGTTAGAATTGCTTTGTACCTTTGTCAAATGTCAACTGAGAATTGAGGGTCTGTTTTTCAGTTCTATTAATATTTTGTTTCATTGATTTAAATATTTGTCTTTATGATAGTAACGCACTATACTTAGGTAGCTCAGTGGTCCTCAAGGGCACTTTTCCCCCTGTGGAATATTTGGCAGTGTCTGGAGATATTTTTAGTTGTCAAACTTGAAGTGTGGAAGGTTTGCCTCCGGTGGATGCTGGATGCTGCTCAACAGTCTTCAGTACACAGGACAGTTCCCCATCACAAAGAATTAGCCAGTCCATAAAGTTAGTAGTGCCAAGGTTGAGAAACTCTGCTAAGCTGTATAGTCTTGCAAACAGGTGGTCTAAGTCCTTCAACTTTGTTCTTTTTCAAAGTTGTTTTGGCTATAGTAAGTCTTGCATCTTAATATCAGTTCAGTTCAGTCACTCAGTCGTGTCCCACTCTTTGCGACCCCATGGGCTGCAACACCCCAGGGTTCCCTGTGCATCATCAACTCTTGGAGTTTACTCAAACTCATGTCCATTGAGTCAGTGATGCCATCCAACCATCTTATCCTCTGTCGTCCCCTTCTCCTCCCGCCTTCTATCTTTCCAAGCATCAGGGTCTTTTCAAATGAGTTAGTTCTTTGCATCAGGTGGCCAAAATATTGGAGTTTCAGCTTCAGCATCAGTCCTTCCAATGAATATTCAGGACTGGTTTCCTTTAGGATGGACTGGCTGGATCTCCTTTCAGTCCAAGGGACTCTCAAGAGTCTGCTCCAACACTGCAGTTCAAAAGCATCATTTCTTCGGCGCTTGGCTTTCTTTATAGTCCAACTCTCACATCCATGACTACTGGAAAAACCATAGCCTTGACTAGATGGACCTTTGTTGGCAAAGTAATGTCTCTGCTTATTAATAAGCTGTCTAGGTTAGTCATAGCTTGTCTTCCAAGGAGCAAGTGCCTTTTAATTTCATGGCTGCAGTCACCATCTGCAGTGATTTTGGAGCCCCCAGAAATAAAGTCAGTCACTGTTTCCATCGTTTCCCCATCCATTTGCCTGCCATGAAGTGATGGGCCTGGATGCCGTGATCTTCGTTTTCTGAATGTTGAGCTTCAAGGCAACTTTTTCATTCTCCTCTTTCGCTTTCATCAAGAGGCTCTTAGTTCTTCTTCGCTTTCTGCCGTAAGTGTGGTGTCATCTGCATATCTGATGCTATTGATATTTCTCCCGGCAATCTTGATTCCAGCTTGTGTTTCATCCAGCCTGGCATTTTGCATGATGTACTCTGCATATAAGTGAAATAAGCAGGTGGCAATATGCAGCCTTGATGTATTCCTTTCCTGATATGGAACCAGTCTGTTGTTCCATGTCCGGTTCTGACTGTTGCTTCTTGATCTGCATACAGATTTCTCAAGAGGCAGGTCAGGTAGTCTGGTATTCATATCTCTTGAAGAATTTTCCACAGTTTGTTGTGATCCACACAGTCAAAGGCTTTAGCGTAGTCAATAAAGTAGAAGTAGATGTTTTTCTGGAACTTTCTTGCTTTTCTGATGATCCAGTGGTTGTCGGCAATTTGATCTCTGGTTCCTCTGCCTTTTCTAAATCCAGCTTGAATATCTGGAAGTTCACGGTTCCCGTACTGTTGAAGCCTGACTTGGAGGATTTTGAGCATAACTGTGCTAGCTTGTGAGATGAGTGCATTTATGTGGTAGTTTGAGCATTCTTTGGCATTGCCTTTCTTTGGGATTGGAATGAAAACTGACCTTTTCCAATCCTGTGGCATTTTAATATAAATATTATTGATAAAAAGAGTATGTAAATTTCTACAAAACTGCTTGTTGATATTTTAATTGGGATTACGTTGAATCTGTAGATGAATATGGAATGTTTTGATAAATTAATAATGCTGAATCTTCTAATTTATAAGCATGATTAATCTGCCCATTAATTTGAATCTTCTATGATTTATCTCAGCACAGTGTTATAATTTTCATTGTATAGGCCTTGCACGTATTTTGTTAGGTTTATCCCTAAGTATTTCATGTTCATATTTGGTGTTACTATGAATTGCATCTTTTTATTTCAATCTCTGGTTTTTACAGTTGATCTTGTCAAATATTGATCTTGTTGCTGTGACCTTGCTGATAACAGACTCACTAGTTTACCTTAGGATTTTCTGCATAGACCATTATTTTGTCTCTTTTACTTATTCCTTTCTTAGTTTTATGCCTTTTTTCCTTTTTCCTGATTTATTGCACTGGCTAAAACCGTTCACTGTTGAAGTAGTAAAAGTGGACATCATTGTCTTATTCCTCATCCTAGGGGGAAATATTCATTTTTATCCTTAAGTGTGACTTTTAGCTACAGGTTTTTCATTGTTACCTTTTAGCGCATTGAGGAGGTTCCCATTTATTCCTTGTCTGCTGAAAGTTATTATCATGAATGGTTGTTGAATTTTGTTAAATACCTTATCTGATGATAGTGGAGTTTTCATTTTTATTTTGTTGCTACATGGTGAATTTCATTGATTGAATTTCTGATATTAAATCAGCATTGCATTCCTGGGATCCTTTATTAGGCATGATATATTATCATTTTCAGAGCTTCCCAGGTGGCTCAGTAGTAAAGAATCCGCTTACCAATGCAGGAGACGCAGGTTTGATACTAGGGTTGGGAAGATCCCTGGAGGAAGAAATGGCAACCCACTCCAGTATTCTTGCCTGGAAAATTCCATGGACGGAGGAGCCTTTTGGGCTACAGTCCATGGGGTCGCAAAGAGTTGGACATTTCTGAATGACTAAACACAAGTACATTACCCTTTTTATATATTCTTGGATTCATTTTCCTAACATTTTGTTTAGAATTTTTGAGCAATTTGATCTATAATTACTTTTAATGTTTTTGTTTATTTTTTGTTTTCTCTTTGTCTTGATTCTTTTCCTGAAGTACCATTTGACTTTCGTTGCCACTTTGTTTAATTTCAGCATTTTCAAGGGATTAACACTCTAACAGAAGAAGTCAGTTTACTTATAAAAAGTCTGTTGTGTGTTGAGTGCTATTTTTGTCAGGAACTGTGCTAAGCTCTTTGTGTTCGTTATTTCATAGAATCTTGACAACCTCCTTGTAAGATAAATACACCCATTTTAGAGATGAAAAACTGAGACTTTGAGCAGTTAACTAACTTTCCCAAGTGGTACAGACAGTTCAGGT
Organism: Giraffa tippelskirchi; assembly: GCF_054371585.1. Taxonomy (NCBI): domain Eukaryota; kingdom Metazoa; phylum Chordata; class Mammalia; order Artiodactyla; family Giraffidae; genus Giraffa; species Giraffa tippelskirchi. Next base: position 92,217,016 of record NC_137276.1, read on the forward strand.
CGTGTCTTTGACATCAGAGGTTGGTCTTCTAAACACATTGCTCCACATTCATATCTCTCTCAGGAAATTTTTGATTAACATCACACATTATTGACAAGACCAGAAGAAAACAGTTGTACCTCTTAAGTAATCTCAATCCGCCTTGTCATGCTAATTGTTTTAGTATTATTTGTGTGCTAACTACCTTTTTAATTTATTTGGAGAGTGTCTCTGATAACTGGCCTATTTATTATTATCTTACTAGTTCATAAGTTTTATCATGTACACTTTATTGTGGAGGAACTTGACTATTCCTAATTGGTTGCTATAATGCTTAGGTTTAAACCTTACATCTGTTGGCAGTTTCATGACATTATAATCTGGATTAGAGCTTTCTTGAGAGAAAAATAACACTTTTCCTTTTAACTATGGTGTATATTCTGTATGCTCAATAATATCAATAAACTTACTTGTTTATGTAAATTTGTACTGTGGTTTAAAGTTAAGGGAAGCAAGAGAAAATAAGAAGCTATTTCTTCCACTTACCTGCAGTTCCCAGGTTGAACACATGCCAGATTATTGTAGGATATTTTAGCCTCAAGATTTTAACTGTGGGAAGCCTGCGTGTAGCTGGCAGCCAGCTAGGGGGACCCAACTTAATCTCCTCTGCTATCCCATGGTCAAATAGGTGAAAATACACAGGGAGGCCGAGTTGCAAACAGAATCAGAAACCAGAAATACAATTTAAGACATGCCAGGCATCAGAAGAATTTTCTTCCAGTAAAGTAAAGACAGATCCCCAAGACAGAATAGCAGGGATAGGCAGGAAAAAGGTAATTTTCTACCCATCTCTACTGCATACCTACAATTTTAAGGAAGTAGGTTCTTTGCCAACCAGAAAATTGCCAACTACCTCCTGTGGTGTTTGTTGCAAGTGCTATCTGCAGCATCCAGGGCTCTTTTTCTCCCTCCCGTCTCTCTTATCATTACCTCTCTACTTCCCCCAATGACCACAGTTCTATAAGGGTGGGGGCAGAGGTGGACTGGTTATGCTGTATTTTCAAATGTGAAGTAGGAAGAGGCAGGAAGAGGAAAAGCCATGGGGGTGGCATGTATTGTTTTAAGGCCCTGCACACAAATAAATGCACAAATAAGGCTTTTTATTTTAAAATTTTCTAATATTTACAACCAGTGGGAAGAACTCCCTTGTACCAGCCACCAGCTTAAACAGCTCTTGGTTAGGCCCTACTTTTATCTTTTTTTTTCCTCTGGTCTTGCCACGCAGTATGCAGGATCTTAGTTCCCCAATCAGGGATGAACCTGGGCCCTTGGCAGTGAGAGCCCAGCGCCCTACCCACTGGACAGCCAGGGAATTCCTTGGTAGGCTGCACTTTTGACTAGGGAAAAAATACATTCTGTTTCAAAGTAACCAGGATTAAATTACCAGTCACATGTGTCACATAACAAGGCAACAGGATCAGCAGAACCTTCCTTAGCTAATAAGAACCATAGTAAAGGAGGTGATCCTAAACCTCTTAATAGAGTCCACTGACTGATTTCAAGTCATGACAAGACTGAATTGGCAACCATAACTTCATGATTTGGGGAAGGAGTTTATAATTTTAATGACATCTTCAAAGAGATCCTTAATCTACAAAATAGGTGAGAGCTATAACGTTATATGACTGACAAACATTAGGAATTTGGCTAATAGTTCTGTAAATCAGTCTTTTCTCCAACCTAAGAACTAAGAATTAAAAGTCAGATACTGTTCAGATGGACAGGAAAAAGGAGAGACTAATTAGAATTTGCCTTACTTTTTTCTTAGCAAAAACCAAACCTAGATGGTTTTCTCAAAGTTGAAATAATTGGCAGCCTTTTTTAAAAAAGGCATCATGGGCTTATTAAGAAGTTCTGCAGAATAAAAGAAGGAAATATTACGTTTAAGACATAGGAAAATCATACTCAGATAAAGGAAACAAGATAATGTTAGGTGGGACTTGCTTTTTTTGAAAATTTATGTACTGAATCTGAAATAGTATGTAAAAGATGGTAGATTGACATAGAAGGGAACCAGCTGAGCGCTACTGGTAAAGAACCCGCCTGCCAGTGCAGGAAACATAAGAAAGGCAGGTTCGATACCTGGGTCAGGAAGATACCCTGGAGGAGGGCATGGCAACCCATTCCAGTGTTTCTGCCTGGAGAATCCCATGAACAGAGGAGCCTGCTGGGCTTCAGTCCATAGGGTCTCAAAGAGTCAGACACGACTGAAGCAACTTAGCACGCACATATTAACAATAGATAAACATTTACTGAGTACCAGTACTGTAGTAAAACCCTTCGTGAATCAGCTAACTAAATAATTAAATGATTATTCTCAAAGGAAGTTGAAGTAAACAGGTTAAATTATTCCCCCTGAGGTTATACAACTAGTCAGAGGTAGGTCTCATATTTCAATCCAGATAGGCTGATGCAGGGCCCTGGAACTAGAGGAAATAAGCATGGTGCAGAGAATCTTATATTGTTCTTTCTAACTTCCTACATTTTAATTTTTCCTGCTGCTGCTAAGTTGCTTCAGTCGTGTCCGACTCTGTGCGACCCCTTAGACGGCAGCCCACCAGGCTCCCTGTCCCTGGGATTCTCCAGGCAAGAACACTGGAGTGGGTTGCCATGTCCTTCTCCAATGCAGGAAAGTGAAGACTCCTCAAAACTCATAAAGATAGTGAGATTAAATATGCTGTTAAAATCAGTGAAGGACTCAGAAGATGGTGAATGGTGAAAGTCAACTAAAGGATGTGGAAGAGAAGCTGGAGAAGGTCTTCCAAAATGCAGCAATGGAAAAGGGTCAAAAAGATAAAAATGATTGGTACAGAGGGTCAGGACTCAGTAAGTAGGTAAGTTGTATTCCTGAATAAAGGAGAATATAGATAGAAGTGGTAATCAAAGGCAAAATAAAAGACAACATCCTTGAGCTCGAGAAAGATCAAAGTTTACAGTTCAAAGGATTTCACTGATACAGGGAAAATATTAGATATATCTAGCTGCAAATTTTGAGGATTAAAAGATGGAAACATCCAGGCAAGGGATGAATAGGATGCTGCTACAAAAAGCAATCTATTCACTACTAAATAGTGAAAGACAGTGGAACAATATTTATAGTGTATCAAAAAGAAAATGTCTGCAGCGTGATTAGCCAAGGATAGAAAATAAAGAAGATAATGTTAAAGATCACCAAGAGTAATAGTGACAGAATGTAAGACCACCTCAGTGGTAATTAGAGTAAAAGTGAACACATTAACATGTAAGTTTAAAAGACAGACTCAGGTTGAGTCAAAAAACAATATCCAAGACTCATACTACCTGATTTTGAGGCTTACTTTAAAGCAACCATAATCAAGATGGTTTAGTATTAGGGAAAGAATAGAAACATAGATGAGTGGAGCAGAATATAGAGCTCAAAACCAGATCTGTTTATATCATAGATAGATCAGCTGAGCGTTGACAAAGAGGAAAGACAATTCTATGGAAAAAGAGTCTTGTCAACAACTGAGGCTGGATAACTGAAGCCCATGTGGAAAAAAAAAACAAACATACAACAGCCCAGATGCAGACCTAACATCTGTCACAAAAATTAACTCTGAATGGATCATAGGCCTAAATGTAAACATACGAAGACAAAACTTCTAGAAGAAAAATAAAGGAAAATGTAGGTGACGTTGAGGGTGGCAGTTATTTTTTAGATAAAATAGCAAAACACATATCTGACAAAGGACTTTGCAGAGTTAACCGTGCAAATTTTGGGAAGAGTACACAAAAGGCTGCCCTTACTTCTGCACCAGTTGCGACTTCACATTCCTTCAAAGCCCCCTTTTAGATTTACTAATACTCTGGAAAGACTCATAAAATTCATTGAAAGCTGTTATACATACGATTATGATTTATTATAGCTGAAGAATACACATTAAAATCAACCAAGTTAAAAGGCATGTAGGGCAGTCTGACAAAGTCCAGTTGTCTTCCCCATGGAATCATGGACAGTGTTACTTCCCAGTATTAATTTCTGACAGCTTATTTGGAGTATTGCCAACCAGAGAAACTCACATGAGCTTTGGTGTCCAGAGGTTTTATTGGGATTTAATCATGTAACCCCAACCAACCACTCACGTGTCTGATTTAAGTCTCGAGTCCCTTAAGAGGTCAAACATGGCCCAAATGCCCCAGGCTAAATCTCATTGTTGATGTGACTCAAAGCCTCCACCCTAAATTGTATTGTTACTGTCTGGTTTGCCCAGTGCCTCCAGTTAAGCAAAGACACTTTTATCAGACAAGAGTTTCCAAGGGTTTGAAGACTATCAGGAGCTGAGGGAAAAGCCAAACCTCTCTTTGAGTAAGATTAAATTCTTCACTATCTAGACTTGTATCCAAAATATAAAAAGAACCACAAGAAAACAAACCACCCAAATAAAAAGTAGGCAAAAGATTTGAACAGATACATCACTGAATAATGTGTACAGAAGACATAAAGGCATGTAAGAAGATACTCCATATCTTTTATAATTAAGAGATTGCAAATTAATAGTGAAACAGTGGCACATACCTTTTAGAATGACTAAAATCTGAAAAGCTGACAATTTCAAATGGTTGACAAGGATGGGGAGCAACAGGGACTCTCACCCATTGTTGGTGGGAATGGAAAATAATGCAGGCACTTTGGAAGACAATTTGGTAGTTCCTTACAAAGCTGAACAGTCTTCTAGAAGTCATTCTGAATCTCATTATCCTTTATATGTCTATTTATGTGTTACTCTCTCATATATAGCCAGTTTCTCGTCTCTGCCATCCCCAAGTGAACGCCTTTCTCACATTACTCCAACTCTGACGCTGTGTAAAAGAAATTCTTTTCTATTACAGAGAATACTCCTTCTTCTCAAGCATTTGTGGAACATTTATGGAAGATAACCATGCTGAAAAACAGCAAAATCTCAATAGAGTCTACAAAGCAGAAATTTGATAGACTATTGTATCTGGCTACAGTGCAGTAAAATTTGAAATTAATGATAGATGTCCACAGAAACCTAAACTACAGTTATTAAAATAACAATACCAATTAAATAAATTAATAAAAAATTATACTTTTATATAAACATATATATAGGATATAGGACAAGTTGTATATGTGCATTTAATATTTTTAAGTGAAATGAAAGAAAAAAGATATTCACCTATCAAAGTTAGCCAAAAGAAGCAAATAATAAAAATGAAAACAAAATTGAACAAACTCAGAAGGTAGAATGAGTGGTAGAACCGAAAGATCCAGGTAGATTGACCAGAATAAACTCTAGGAAGTCATTTAGCAAAATGTTGAGACATTAGGAACTTTAGAGGTGTATTAGAAGCATTAGAGGATTTTTAATATAGAAACTTAAAAAACTACCAGATTACCATGCATCAGTTATATTGAAGAATTTAACAATTGCTGATAAAAAATTAATTTGGAGGAAATATCAATTACCAGGATTCATTTTATAAAAAGTAGAAAACTTGAAAAGTCTACTATAGCAGTAGAAATAGAAAATGTTGTACAAAACAAATCACTTAAAAAGACCCTATTCCTGACGGTTTTATGGGCAAACTTTTTCCTGTTTCTGCGAATAGATTATCCAGGCAATAAAACATGCAAAGTATAAAACCAAAGACTTCCAGTACATGGAACAAAACTGACTTGACTCATAAATAAAACTTAACAATACAGAAAGTTATCAATCAAGTAGTTATCAACACAACTATAGAAACAAAAATCCTAAGTATCAGTAAATAAAATTGATGTTAAGAGAACTATATACTATGAACCAAGTATAATTTGTCTCAAGAAAGTTCAGGATGGTTGATTTAATATTAAGAAATTATCAATAATTACATAGATTGGTTAAAGGGGAATCGTATTTTTATCTGAAATACTTTTCAGGCTACATTTTTAAAAATTTGGTCACTTAAAAAAAAAACTGCTGATGGACTATGGATTAAAAATATTTAAAAACATCTATCATTAAGTTGCTTCCCAGGTGGTGCCATGGTAAAGAATCCACCTGCCAACCCAGGAGACACAAGAGACGCAGGTTTGATCCCTGGGTTGGGAAGATCCCTTGGCGAAGGAAATGACAACCCACTCTGGTATTCTTGCTTGGGAAATCCCATGGACAGAAAAGGCTGGAGGGTTACAGTCCACGGGGTTGCAAAGAGTTGGACATGACTCAGCACACACACATACTTTATTAAGTTATTCAGTTCAGTTCAGTCGCTCAGTCGTGTCTGACTCTGTGACCCCATGGACTGCAGCATGCCAGGCTTTTCTGTCCATACTAAATTTTGAGCAAGCTACCGAAGCTTGCTCAAACTCATGTCCATCGAGTTGGTGATGCCATCCAACCATTTCATCCTCTGTTGTTGCCTTCTCCTCCTGCCTTCAATCTTTCCCAGCATCAGGGTCTTTTCCAGTGAGTCAGTTCTTCCCATCAGGTGGCCAAAGTATTGGAGTTTCAGCTTCAGCATCAGTCCTTCCAATGAATATTCAGGACTGATTTTCTTTAGGATGGACTGGTTGGATCTCTTCGCAGTCCAAGGGACTCTCAAGAGTCTTCTCCAACACCACAGTTCAAAAGCATCAGTTCTTCCATGCTCAGCTTTCTTTATAGTTGAACTCTCACATCCATACATGACTACTGGAAAAACCATAGCTTTGACTATATGGACTTTTGTTGGCAAAGTAAAGTCTGCTTTTTAATATGCTATGCTATCTAGGTTGGTCATAGCTTTTCCTCCAAGGAGCAAGCGTCTTTTAACTTCATGGCTGCGGTCACCTTCTACAGTGATTTTTGGAGCCCCCCAAAATAAAGTCTGTCACTGTTTGCATTATTTCCCCATCTATTTGCCATGAAGTGGTGGGACCAGATGCATGATATTCGTTTTGTGAATGTTGACTTTTAAGACAATTTTTTCACTCTCCTCTTTCACTTTCATCAAGAGGCTCTTTAGTTCTTCTTCACTTTCTGCCATCAGGGTGGTGTCATCTGCATACCTGAGGTTATTGATATTTCTCCCAGCAATCTTGATTCCAGCTTGTGCTTCATCCAGCCCGGTATTTCACATGATTAAGTTATTAGTCAATACTATATTTAATATATTTCCATTAGAAATAGACATTGTTGTTTAAAACAGGAACAAGATAAGGAGGTCTGCTGGCAGCACTGTTATTTATTTAGTTTTCTGTTGTTTTGTTTTTTAAAGTTAGATTTATTGAGATATAATTTGTGTGCAGTAAAGTTTGCTGTTTTTTTTGTATAGTATATATGGGGCCTTCTATCTTGGTAATAAATTCTTTAGCTTATTAAAATTTGTTACTTCTGATAGCCTCTTTGTAGATTCTTTTGCATTATCTATATCAAGCAGCATTCTTTGGATAGATACCAGTTGCTTCATAATGTATTATCCTTTTTTATCTATTGCTAGTTTAAGTTCGCTAACATTTTAAGGATTTTTTTATGGTGGTGTAATATTCATAACATAAAATTTATTGTTTTGGCCATTTTCAAGATGTAATTTGGTGGCTTTAAGTACTTTAAGTACAGTCATAGTGCAGCCATCACCACTATCCATCTCCAGAACTTTTTCATCATCTCAAAATGAAACTCTACATATGAAATAATAATTCCCTGTTTCCCTTCCTCTAGCTACTGGTAACTATTGTTCTCATTTCTGTCTCTGAATTTGATGATTTTAGATACCTTATATAATTAGCAACTTACATTGTTCATCCTTTTGTATCTGTCTTTTTGTACTTGGCACATTGTTGTCCAAGTTCATCAATGTCAGAGCACGTATCTGAATTTCATTCCTTTCTAAGGCTTGTTAAGGTTTTTTTGTGACCATGTTCATGAAAGATATTGATTGGGAATCTTCTTAGTATTTCTTTGTTAACAGTTTTGGTATCAGGGTTGTGCTAGCCTTAGCAAATGAGTTGGAAATTGTTTTCTACTATTCTGTTTTCTATAAGGGTTTGTATAGTGTTAGTTTTACTATAAATATTTGGTAGAAACTGATCCACCCATGTTGCTGCAAATAGCAAAATTTTATTCTTTTTTATAATTGAGTGGTATTTTAATGTATGTGTGTATGTGTGTGCATATCACTTTTTCTTTATCCATTCATCTGTTGATGGACACTTAGGTTGCTTCTATTACCTTTCCTATTGTAAATAATGCTATGAATATTGGGCTGTGTGTATTTTTTCAAACGCTGTTTTTATTTTCTATGAATATGTACCTAGGAGCTGAATTGCTGGATCATATGGTAGTTCTATTTTTAGTATTTTGAGGAACCTTCTTACTGTTTTCCATTGTGGCTGTAACAGTTTACGTTCCCACCAACAGTGCATGAGAGTTCCTTTTTTTCCATATCCTCATCAACGTTCAGAGAAGGCAATGGCACCCCACTCCAGTACTCTTGCCTGGAAAATCCCATGGATGAAGGAGCCTGGTAGGCTGCAGTCCATGGGGTTGCTAAGAGTCGGACATGACTGAGCGACTTCACTTTCGCTTTTTACTGTCATGCATTGGAGAAGGAAATGGCAACCCACTCCAGTGTTCTAGCCTGGAGAATCCCAGGGACGGAGGAGCCTGGTGGGCTGCCGTCTATGGGGTCGCACAGAGTGGGACACCACTGAAGCGACTTAGCAGCAGCAGCAGCAGCATCGTTTGTTATTTGTGGTCTCTCTGATAATAACCATTCTGACAGGTATGAGGTAATACTTCCTTGTGACTTTTGAGTGCATTTCTCTGATGATTAGCATTGTTCAGCATCTTTCCATATGCCTGTTGGCCATCTGTATGTCTTTTTGGGAAAATATCTATGTAGGCCTTCTACCCATATTTTGATTGGGCTTTTTGCTTTTTAGATACTGCATTGTATGAGATGCTTATATATTTTGGATATTAACTCCTATTGGTTCTATCATTAGCAAATATTTTTTTCCATTCAATAGATTGATTGTCTTTTTGTTTGTTGTTGATTTCCTTTGCTCTGCAAAAGCTTTTAAGTTTGATTAGGTCTCATTTGTTTATTTTACTTTTGTTTCCTTTGCTTAGGAGACAGATCCAAAAGATAGTACTATGATTTATGACATAGTGTTCTGTTTTCTTCTAGGAGTTTCATAGTTTCAGGTCTTACATTTGTATACAATGTAAGGAAATGTTCTAATTTCATTCTTTTATATGTAGCTGACCAGTTTTCCCCTCAGAACTTATTGAAGAGATTGACTTTCTCCCTTGTATACTCTTGCCTTCTTTGTTGTAAATTAATTGACCATAAGTACGTGAGTTTATTTCTGGGCTCTCTGTTCTACTGATCTGTGTATCTGTTTTTGTGTCAGTTACATACTGTTTTGCTTACTGTAGCTTTGTAGTATTGTCCGAAGTCAGGGAGCATGATAACCAGCTCTGTTCTTCTTTTTCAAAATTGCTTCAGTTATTCAGAATCTTTTAGGACCGTTTGTTATAGTTTTATGTAAAATGCCATGACTGTTCTAATGGGATTGGATTGAATATATAGGTTGCCTTGGGTAGTATGTTTATTTAGACAATATTAATTCTTCTAGTCCATGAACAAGCGTATCTCTCTGTGTTACCTTATGCTGTCTTCCAGTTTCCCAAATGTAGGTCTTTTACCTTCTTAGTGAAGTTTATTCCAAGATACTTTATTCTCTTTGATGCAGTGGTAAGTGTGATTTTTTTCCCTTTAATTTCTCCTTCTGATAGTGTGCTGTTAGTGTATATAAATGCAATCTACAGAAATCTTTCTGTAGATTAATTTTGTATGCTGCCACTTTACCAAATTCATTAATGAGTTCAGGTTTTATTGGAGACTAAAATTTTCTATATATGGTGTCATGACATCTGCAAACTGTGACAGTTTTACTTCTTCCTTTCTAATTAGCTTCCTTTTATTTATTTTTTTCTTGTCTGATTGCCCTGACTTCTAATAGTCTGTTAAATAAAAATTATGAGAGTGAGTATCCTTGTCTTGTTCTTAGAGGAAAAACTTTCCGCTTTTCACCTTTGAGTATAATTTTAGCTGTGAGTACTTTTCACCTTTGAGTATAATTTTAGCTGTGAGTACTTTTCACCTTTGAGTGTAATTTCAGCTGTGATTTTGTCATAAATGGCCTTTATTATGTTGAGATATGTCCCTCCAGATCCACTTTGATGAGAGTTTTTTTTAATCATTAATGGCTGTTGAGTTTTGTCAGAAGTTTCTTCTGCATCTGTTGAGATGGTCATATGATTTTTGTTTTTCAGTTTGTTAATGTGGTTTGCCCTAGGGTTTATAGTGTACATCTTTAAGTTATTACAGTCTGCTTTCAAAGAATTTATGCCATACTTTGTATACTTCCATTTTCTTTCTCCTCTTTTGTGCTATTAATAGCATGCATTTTATTTTTACACGTTATAAGCCCTATAATACATTATTAGTGTTCTAGTTTAGACTCTCAATTATCTTTTCAAATGGTTAAACTTAGGAAAAAAATTTCTTCCAGTCTAGTAAAGAGAAAGTGGATATAGTTATTTTAAAGTCCCTTTCTGATATTTTCAACATCCAGGTCATGTATGAGTCTGTGTTTCTTGCCTGCTTTATTTCTTTCAGTGGGGTTTGTTTTTTTCCCTTTTGTGTATATTTTACAATTTTAATTTAATGCCTGACACTTTGTATAGAAGAAAGTAGAGCTTGAAATAAGTAGTATTTATGCATGGAAATGGGCATGCTTCTACTTCTGTTATGGCATTTGTGGGATTTAATGAGTTAGTCCGGAGTTGAGCTGGGTTTGGGTTCTGATGTTGCCATGATTATGTTCAGTGTACCTCAGAGGAAAAAAGGGGTTGAACCTTTAAGAAAAATCTTGGTCTTTGGAAAGGGGAAATGATGCTGAATATTGCATGATGGGAATTAGTGAGTTTTATCTTATGGCCAGACCTCTTGAAGTCATGTTTGAATCCTATGAGAATAGGATGGGTATAAGTTTTTATGAAAACAACAAAAGTTACTTTTTAAAATATAATTTAACAAATCATCTTGTTAAGTCACAAGCAGCGCTGCTTATGTGTATTTCTTATGAGGTAATCTAGCAAGGGAGCAGAATATTCTTCCTTGTTTCAAAAAAGGCAGAACCTGAAGCTCCGGCATTTTATGGACACACAGTGTTTCTGCAGAGGAGTGGGGAGGTGATCTGTGCCTGGTGCAGGCGGCATTACTCAGCAATACTCTCAGTGGCAGTGAACTCTCAGTGAGGCCGTGTGAAAGGCTACATTGGTGTTTCTCTAGCTTAGATACAAACTGTAATCGCCTGAGACCTTTAGAACAATACTTCCCACCCTCAGAGGTTTTGATGGAGTTGTTTTGAGATGTGTTTTGGACATGAGATTTTTAGGTTTCCCAGTGGATTCTAATGTACAGCCAAGGCTGAAGGTATTTCCTATCAAGGCTCACAGAAATTCTGTGAGCTGTTGGAGACTTTGAAGTGTCTGGAAATTTTGCATTAGCAGGTAGAGAAAATACCAGTGATATTTAAGTATTATCATTTCTGTGATATAAAGGAAAAACAATTGTTTTATTGTGTACTAAGAAACAACTTAGTATAAGACAAGTCTTGAAAAAATAAGTATTTTGAAGTTGACAATTCTTTCCAAAGCAAATAAAAATTATGTATTGCCATTTCCATCAAATATTGTTAGAGTTTTAAAAAGCTAGTAATGTCTCCCACCACCTAGATCTTGGTTTCTAATACTCTTCTCCAGTAAAAACATTCAGGGGCTCCATGGAAAAATAGCTATTATGCATTTGGGCAGGAAATATACAAAATGAACCTGGAGTGTCTCATGGGACCAGAAAGTAAGGAAATATTAAAAAAAGTTGGAGCATGCCAAACCTACACAGGAGCCAACCTGAAAAAGATCCCAGTGGCCAAAACTAGAGCAATTGGAGCAACAAAATAAATAACGTAATGTTGGATTTTAACCTGAAGTAAAAAAGTAACGATAAACAAATAGGTATTCATATAAATAAGTGACTAAATAGATAAGTAGGGGAGAAGAGACAAGTCTCCTGTACAGAATTCCAAAAGATGATGTAGTTTACTTCCTGCTCAAGGAGGTAGAGCTTAAACCCTCCAACTGCTCCATTGCAGTGCTTCCAGAGGGTAACTCCTGTGAATATGTGGTGGAGGTGGGGCAGTAACTTGACAGTGGGGAAACCTAGAAACAGCAGTTCACCCAGGTGATCCTCAAAATTAGCATTAATAGTCATAAATTATTTTGATAGCATATGCCCTTGATATGATGTAATGAGATCTTCCCAATAACCCATAACCCTAACCTAACAATGAGAGAAAAAAAAAAACTAGAAAAATCCAGACTGTGTGGCTTTCTACAAAATGCCTGACCAGTACTTCTCAAAACTGTCAAGGTCTTCAGAAACAGGGCAGATCTGAGAAATGGCCACAGACAAGAGGAGAGTAAACACCATTGTTGTTCAGTCACCCAGTCATGTCCGACTCTTTGCGACTCCATGGACTGCAGCACACCAGGCTTCCCTGTCCTTCACTGTCTTCCAGAGTTTGCTCAAACCCATGTCCATTGAGTCGGTGATGCCATCCAACCATCTCATCCTCTGTCGTCCCTTTCTCCTCCTGTCCTCAGTTTTCCCCAGCATCAGAGTCCTTTCCAGTGAGTCAGCTCTTCGCATCAGGTGGCCAAAGTATTGGAGTTTCAACTTCAGCATCAATCCTTCCAAGAATGTTCAGGGTTGATTTCCTTTAGGATTAACTGATCTGATCTCCTTGCTGTCCAAGGGACTCTCAAGTCTTCTCAAGCACAACAGCTCAAAAGCATCAATTCTTTGGCCCTCAGCCTTCTTTATGGTCCAACTCTCACATCTGTTCATGACTACTAGAAAAACTATGTAAAAAGCATCATGTAAAAAGCTTAAAAACAAAATCTTCCTCTATCAAATTAACAAAGACTTTCTAGAATTATGACCTGTGTTGGCAAAGGTAAGAAAAGTTGGTATCTTCATTTCATATCCACTTTTTATTCTGTTTATTCTTATCTTTTTATCTAAGTGTGAATTAACACAGGCATTCTGGGGAGCAAACTGGTAATGATGTTGTTCAGTTGCTCAGTTGTGTCCGACTCTTTGCGACTCCATGGTAATAATACCTATCAAACCCCTTGAAGGGGTTTCCTTGACCGAGTGCAAACCCTTCCGACATTTTGTCACTAGAAAAGAGTAAGAGGCTTGAGTGTAGAGGTAATTTTTTCATGAGTTTATTATGGCAAAAATAAAGAGACTGTGTAAATATCCATTTATAAGGAAACAAAGTATGACGCATCCACTCAGTGGAATATTATGCATTCATGATTGTCTTTAGAGAATATTTATCGAGGTCTGATAACTTTCTTGTTCCATTTTAGTCTTCTGGTCATAATGGCATTCATGATCCTGATTTTTTTTTTTTTTTTTTTTTGGTATATATGAGTGTCAAAAACATTTAATGATGGTTGTATTATTTTATAGATGAGGAAACAGGGACTTGAAAATGTTCAGTGAGATGCCCAAGTCTTATGGCTAGTAAGTGACTAAGAGCTTTTTAAGTGAAGTATAGTTGTTAATACAGTATTTTTTTAGTTTTAGGTATGCTACATAGTGATCTGACATTTACATATACTAAGAAATTATCACCACGATAAGTCTAGTCACCACGTGTCCCCATACAAAGTTACTGCAATATTAGTGATCACATACCTTGTGCTGCCTGTTACATCCCTGTGGTTTATTTATGTTATAACCAGAGGTTTGGTAACTGCTAATCTCTTTCACCTATTTCATCCCCTCTCCTTCATGGCAACCACTTGTTTGTTCTCTACCTCTGTGAGTGTGTGTTCATTTAATTGTGTTCCCCTGTTTTGATTTTTGAATTCCACATGGCTCTAAGTTTTTCTCCATGTTCTTTGCTTTAGCCCCAAGTAAGAAAATAAGAAGTGGGTTCCTTCTAATGTTTTGTGTAAATAACCAAAATTAGTTAATTTCCCCCCAAATACTCCCGTATGTGTATTTTACGTGTCTTCCTCAGTTTCAATTTATTGGCTTTACTTTTTTTAAAAAGCTGATTTTTTATTATTGTTATTTATCTATTTTTAGCTGTGCTAGGTCTTCCTGCCTGCCTGCCTTCCTTGTCTTCAGTTGCAGGGAGTGTGGGCTGCTCTCTAGTTGAGGTCTGTGGATTTCTTGTTGCGGGACACGGGCTCTAGGGCACACGGCTTCAGTAGTTGCGGCTCCTGGGCCCTAGAGCCCAGACTCAGTAGTTGTGGTGCTCAGGCTTAGTTGCTCCGCAGCAAGTGGCATCTTCCCAGACCAGGGATCGAACTCTGGTCTTCCTACATTGGCAGGTGGATTCTTTACCACTGAGCTACCTGCAAAGCCCAGTTTACTGGCTTTACTTATAGTTATGGGTATTATATGAACCTTTTCGCAAGTCTATTCTTCTACATAAAATTCTCTTCTCCCTGCTTAAACCATGGTCGACACCTCCCCATCTTCCACGTGGCAGCTAAATAGCTCTCCCCTCAGAGTATCTTCCTGACCACCTGTTTTATCTGAAAAAGCATACCGGTCATACCCCTTCCCAGCTCTCTAATGCCCACTAGCTTCTTTCATAGCAGTGAATACAGTTGATATTTTCATATGTGTTTGCTTGTTTCTTCCGTTAGACTGTGACTTCCTGAGGCTGGGGATTGTTTTTCCCTTCATCAGTGTATTTTTAGGTCCTCTTCTTATGGCTGGCACATTTTAAACAGTAAATATGTGTAGGTTGAATGAAGAAACTTAATTTTTACAGCTGTAAACAGCTCTTTAAGAATTTGTCGTGTACGTTAATTAAGTTTAACTTAGGTTATACAGATGTTATTCTTATAACACACGTTTAGTTCATCTTATCTATATTGGTCTTGATAGTTTAATGTATTTTATGTAGGAATTTGGACTTCCCAGGTGGCGCTAGTGGGAAAGGAACCGCCTGACAACACAGGACATGTAAGAGATGCCTGTTGATCCTTGGGTCAAGAAGGTCCCCTGGAGGACGGCATGGCAACCCAGTCCAGTATTCTTGCCTGGAGAATCCTTTGGACAGAGGAGCCTGGCAGGCTACAGTCCACAGGGTCACAAAGAGTTGAACACGGCTGAAGCGACTTAGCATGCACAGCATGCATGTGGCAATTTAGAGAAGTCAAGTTAGAGGTGAGAAAAGCTCTTACAGTAGAGGTAGAAGTACTGCTGGCTGCTCAGGAGTGGATAGACTTTGAAGAGGTTAAAGAAGAGGGAAAGACATTTTGGACAAGACTCTTGTATACTTTTTAAATACACTATATATATATATATATTTAGTGAAGTTTTAGGTTCACAGGAAAATTGAGCAAACAGTACAGCTATTTCCCGTATATCCTTTGTTCCCACTTGTACATGTTTTGTTGTTTTTTTTCCAGTTTTAAAAATTGTAGTAAAATTCACGTCACATATCCACCGTCTTAACCCTTTTTAAGTATGTAGTTCAGTGGTACTGAATATATTCATAATGTGCAACCATCATTCCATGCATCCCCATAACTCATTTTCATCATGTAAAATTGAAAGTCTATACGTTTTAAACAATACCTCCCAATTTCTTCTCCCTAGTCCCTGGTTCAGTTCAGTTTAGTTCACTTGCTCAGTTGTGTCTGATTCTTCGCAACCCCATGGACTGCAGCATGCCAGGCTTCCCTGTCCATCACCAACTCCTGGAGCTTACTCAGACTCATGTCCATTGAGTTGATGATGGCACCCAACCATCTCATCCTCTGTTATCCCCTTCTCCTCCTGCCTTCAGTCTTTCCCAGCATCAGGGTCTTTTCCAGTGAGTCACTTCTTCGCATCAGGTGGCCAAAATATTGGAGCTTCAGCCTCAGTCCTTCCAGTGAATATTCAGGACTTATTTCCTTTAAGATGGACTGGTTGGATCTCCTTGCAGTCCAAGGGACTCTCAAGTCCCTGGTAACCACCGTTTGTTTTCTGTCTGTACGGTATTGATTACTTTTAAGTACCTATATAAGTTGAATCACACAGTGTTTGTCTTTTTGCTACTGGCTTATTTCACTCGGTATCCTCATGGTTGATCCATGTTATAGCTTATGGCAGAATTTCCTTCCTTTTTAAGGCTGAGTACTATTCTATTGAATGTATATATTTACATGTTGTTTATCATTCATCTGTCAATGGGCAAATGGGATGCTTTCATTTTTTAACTATGGTGGGTAATGCTGCCATGAACATAGGAGTACATATATCTCTTTAAGAGCCTACTTTTAATTAAATATATCTATCAGTTGAATTGACCCCGCAGAATCATGATAATTCTATTTTTTGTATTTTGGACAGTCAACATTCTGATTTTCATAGCAGCTGCACCATTTGACTTTCCCACCAATAGTATACAAGCATTCCTGTTTCTTTACATCTTCACTAACACTTGTTTTCTGGGGTGTTTTGATAGTGACCCATCCTAATGAGCGTGAGGTCTTACCTCATTGTAATTTTGATTTGTATTTCCATGATGATTAGCAATGTGGAACATATTTTCATGTAGATATGGGCTATTTGTAGAAACATCTTTTAAAGACCTTTGCCCATTTTTTAGTCCAAATGTTTGTTTTCCCTTGTTATTGTTGAGTTTTAGATTTCTTTATATATTCTGGATATTAACCCCTTGTGAGATGTATGATTTGTATGTGACAATCCACTTTTCACTTGATGCTTTCAAGATCCTCTCTTTGTTGAAAGATCAAGTTTGATTATAATGCATCTCTGAGTTCATTTTATTTGGGCTTTTTTGAGCTTCTTGGATGTTCATGTTCATGTCTTTTATTAAATCTGGAGAATTTTCAGCCATTGTTTCTTCAAATACTCACTTTTCCTTTTCTGTCTTCTCCTTCTGGAAATTTGACAATGAACATGCTGGTCTGCTTCATGGTTTCCCGCAGGTCCATTAGGCTCTGTTCATCTTTCTACATGTTTTTTTTTTTTCTTTCAGTTCCACAAGCTTGATAATTTCCATTGTCCTGTCTTCATGTTTGCCGATTCTTCATATAATTATTTTATTTTTCAGCTCCAGAGTTTTTTTGCAATTTCTTTTTAGATTTTTCTCTATTTCTTTTTAGGTTTTTCTCTCTCTTTATTGATATTTCCACTTTATTCATTTATCATCTTCCTGACTTTCTCTATATCTTCCTTTAGTTCTTTGAGCGTCTTTCAGACAGTTGTTTTAAAGTCTGTCTAATCTATCTACCATCAGGACTTTTTCAGGGACAGTTTCTGCTGATTTTTTTCCTCTTGAATTGGCCATAATTTCCTGTTCTTTGTATGTCTCGTGATTGTTCATTGAAAACTGGTCGTTTAGATCTAATAATGCAGTAACTCTGGAAATCAGAATTTCACTCTTCCCTGGGGTTTGCTGTTGTTCGTTACCGGTTTTGTTCATTAGAAAAAAAAAAAAAGAATTGTTGTGGGCTGTCACCGTACCAAAGATGAGCCCGAGGTGTAGACTTAAGGTCTTCTCAGGTCTTTTCTGCGTCTTTCCCTGGGTGTGTGTGGTCACTTGGTCACTTTCTAATTTTCCCCATGGAAGCACTTGTCTTTTAATGTCCAGCTCTGGGAAGGGTAAAAAGAGAAAAAAATGAAGGAGGAAGGGAGGGAAGGACACCAGTCCTTTAAATCCCCTGGAAGTCACTTCAGCCAGAGAGGGAGGAGTTGGAACAATTGAGGGAGGTGCACTAGGGATGCTCGCACTTCTTTGTCTGCACCTCTGTGAGCTGGAAGCAGCAGTCTGCAGTCAGGACACAGATGCTGATACTTGGAGATCGGGTCCTTTTTGCCTACCCTAGTTCCCACATGCTGTGTGCAGGCTGCTCCAGGAAGAGGTGCACAGCTGCCTGCCACATGGCTGGGATGGGGGGCGAGGGGAGGGGGCTTCGAGCGCACCACCATCTCAATGGACCAGAATTAGCTGCAGTTTACCATGCAAGCCTTCCCCTGGAAGTTACAAGACTTCATTAGTCCAGAGTTTCAAAATAGTTGCCTGAGACAGATTGTGCCTCTGCAGTTGTTGCTCAGGTGAGCAGAGATTCCTGCTGCTTCCTATTCTGTCATCTCCCTAGAATCCTCTTTGCTATACGAGTTTTTACGGCAGGACTTCAGTAGTATCTCTGGCATGTTTGGGAAACCATTACAGAAAATTGTAGTTTACCAGTTCAGAAGACAGTCAGTTGATGGTAATTAGTATTGGAAAGTTATCAGTCATAAAAATTCATCTGAAATCTAATCAAGACTCTGGAATTCAGGCAAAAGCAGATGAAATTTCTTCTGCTGTCAGTGGCATTCTTTTAACAGATGGGAAGCTACTGGAAGGTGTTTGATCAGTAAAGGACACTTGTCCACTCATTTATCTAATAGGTATTATTTGAGTACACACTGTGTGCAGTATAGTTTTCTGGACAGAAAGGGTGCAGAGATGGAATGCGAGGGCTGGAGAGCCAAAAACCTGTTGCAGAAGAATTCACATGCTGTCAGAGGTGACAGACATATAAGTTACAAAGGAATGTGACAGATGTTACAATAAATGTATGTCCACAGTGTTGTGGAAACTTAAAATAGGACCAAATCTCCTTCAGGGAATTGGGAGTATCTTAACGGAAGAGGCAGCATTTTATGGTTTGTGGGGAGGAGTACCAGTTTACCAGGTGAAGCATATTGAGAGTTTAACAGGAAGGTCATGGTCTGTTCAGGGAATGGTAACTAATTCATGCCTCTGGAGTTGTGGGAAATAGACCTTGAAAAGCAATTTGGGATCCCATCATTAAGGACCTAATGTAATCTGTTTGATGAGGAAACCATGAAAGATTTATAGGCAGGAGACTGAAATGATTTTATTTTTCTTTCTCATTTAGAATAGTTTATGTGGCCTTAATATATGACATAAAGAACAGTATCTAGATTTTAGTAAGCCTTTTGATTACATCTACTCATTGAATTTATATCTGTAATTAATATCCATAGTCATTAAATGTGTGGACTTTGAGAAGATAAGAACTGACTTAGAATCATAGTTCTACCACTTTGTAGCATTTTACAAGTTATTTGATGTGGTGTGAGTGACAGTCTCTCAGTCGTGTCCGACTCTCTGCAACCCCATGGACTGTAGCCCTCCAGGCTCCTCTCCATGGAATTCTCTAGGCAGGAATACTGGAGTGAGTAGCCATTTCAGTTTCTGGGCCCTGTTGACGGGGGTGGGGGTGGGGGGTGGAAGTAGTGAAGTTTCTATTGGATGGGGAAGAAGTCAAATGAAACTTTACACTAGATGTCCTGTAGTCTCAGTGTACTCTAAGGACTGAGTGAAGGTAGGTTTTGAAGTCGATTTGAGGGATGGCCACAAAAAAGGTGTACATTTAACTTACAAGAGGTAATGAGTTCTAAATAGACTTTTGTGTGCTTTGCATCAAGATCTGGAGAAGGGAGCCATTGAAGGTGTTTAAGCAGGAATCCATATGATCCAGTTTTTCCAAATTATTAATAGCGTTCCCCCTTTAACTCTCAATGGTTAACCCAGTTTGGACAATAAATTATGTGGCCAGTCACTTTCTCAAGCAAAGATATAGTAAGAACAAAGGGCCATGGTTGAGCCATGTAGAATACAAGTAATGAGAGAAAATAAAGAAACCAGCCTCTGGTCGAAGTGAAACAGAGAAGAAATCATCTTTAAAAAGCCAAGAGAGAGTAGTTTTAATGGTATTAAAGAGGTGAGATTTGTGAGATCAGCAAGGTCAAATTAGCAAGGTTATGGACCATAAGCATACATTAATTTATCAAGGTAGAGCTGCTTGTCGGCTCTAGATAGTGCAGTTTCATTTGGGCAGCTGGAAGGAAGTCAAATTGGTTTGTTTCTTTGAGAATAAGGGCTGTGTCTTTCGTTTTTATATCCTTAGTGCCTAGCTCAGTAGTTGTTATGTAAGAAGTACTTGGTGCATTTTTTAAGAATTGAAATACAATTAATAGTTTGTAAAAAGGTGAGATAGTAGCTATAGATACAACACTTAAAAACAATTCAGTCAAATGGAAAGGAGGATGTTTTTACTTTGGCAGCAGTTAGAAAGGAAAGATCTCTTCATCTTAAACATTAAGGTGAACTCAGTGAAGAGAGAAAATTAAACTTTCTCAAAGGGGAAGGAAGTTTGAAACCTAAAAGTTTCTGCTGCTTCGAAAAGAATCTATTGTGAAGTGAACAGTGTGGCCTTGCAGAGGTAAAGATAATACACCCTCCCCCGCCCCCAACCCCACCTTCCGCCCGGCACTGCCCAGCCTTGGAAGATTTATGAATACGGTCATTGGAGTCAGAAAATCTAGAGCTAAATCTTGACTTGACCTTTTACTAGATTAGTGGCAAGTCATTCTAGTCTATATTCTATCATTCTGTTCTGTATTCTCTTATATTTAAATGTCTCAGATTTAGTTTATTTTTTAATTGAAATTTAATTAAAAGAGACTCGAGAGTAAAAATTTTTTAATGTCATGCTAACTTTTTTATTTTTTAAACCCAGAAATTCTTGGCCCTAAGCTAATACTTATAATGATGTTGACTGTTTTCTTCAAAAAAAAAGTTTAACAGATAATGTATGCATGTGTGTGTGCTCAGTCACTTTAGTCATGTCCGACTCTTTGCCACCCCATGGACTGTAGCCTTCCAGGCTTCTCTGCCCGTGGGATTTCGCAGGCAGGAATACTGAAGTGGGTAGCCATTCCCTTTTCCAGGGGCTCTCCCTGACCCAGGGATGGAACCTACATCTCCTGTATTTCCTGCACTGTGGGCAGAGTCTTTACCCCTGAGCTCTGGGGAAGCCCTGATAATGTATGCACCTGACCAAAATTCAGGTGGTAAAATGGGGCATACTCAGCTAGAGATTTTAGTGTCATCTGTGAGATGCTGCTCTCTTCCTCATCTCCCCAACTACTACACTTTAGAAGATAATGTCCTGGCCACAGTTGATTATCCCAGCACATCATTGCTTTGACAACATTTCGCTGAGACAAGCACCTGACCCCAGTTCAGCCAATGAGTGACTTCCTGGTATGTTAAGGCTCAGGCTGAGAGAAGGTTAATGGAATCTGTAAGATACAAACTAGTGATACATCAGTAGCCATGTTTCCCACCAGCTGGAGAATGCTGGTCTATAGTGAAAGAGAATCATGCTGACGTGAGAGAAAATCAGACGGAAAAGAAAGGAGTCAGTCAGACACAGTCCTAGCACCTTTAGAGTTACCGAGACCCTCTGCTTCCTTGACCCTCCTAGTTTGATTCTGTTACTCTTTCTTGCATTCAGTGAGCAAATTGAGGCAGTGGTTTTCTTTTCAGGTCAGACTAACTTAAGAGGTCAGACTAGCTTGAGAAGTAGAGAAGGGAATGGCACCCCACTCCAGTACTCTTGCCTGGACAATCCCATGGATGGAGGAGCCTGGTGGGCTGCAGTCCATGGGGTCGCTAAGAGTCAGATATAACTGAGCAACTTCACCTTCACTTTTCACTTTCATGCATTGGAGGAGGTTAACACCTGAATTTCGACGAAATATTCTGACTCCAATGCTCATGCTTTCTCCCCTGTAACACATTCTTTCTCTAGGGCTAAAATCTTAGGTCTCAAGTTCCGTTCCTTCCTAACCTGTGGACTTTCCAGGTGACACAGTAGTGAAGTATTGAAGCCTGCCAATGCAGGAGACACAAGAGACTCAGGTTCAATCACTGGGTCAGGAAGGATCCCCTGGAGGTGGAAATAGCAACCCACTCCAATATTCTTGCTTGGAGAATCCCATGAAGAGAGGAGCCTGGCAGGCTATAGTTCATGGGGTCGCAAAGAGTCGGACACGACTGAGCTCTCACTCTTCCCCCCCACCACCACCACCACACCACCCTTAGTCTGTTCTCTCTAACTCGTTTGGTTTCTTCCCCTTCCATAGATCCTTCTCCAAGTACTGGCAAATGCCTCCCTCATCCTGGAAAGCCTTCACCTTGGATTCTTTGGGCTCCATTAATACAGTTGCGACTAAAGCGTGCAGATGGATTTTGGTAGAAGTTTAGAAAGGTCATAGGTTGGGGCCAGATTGAGGAAAATTTAGACAGCAGTCTTAAGTCATTTGCTATTATTGTGTTGCTAGACCAGAGATGTTTAATAGAACTTTCTGTGATGATGGAAATGTTCTCTGTCTGCAAGCTGTTATCCACATGTTGAGGACTTAACACATGTCTAGTGCAACTGGGAAATTGAATTTTTAATTTTATTTAGCTGTAGTCAGTTTAATTTAAATAGCCATCCAAAGCTAAGGCTGGGGCCTCCCTAGTGGCTCAGTGGTGAAGAATCTGCCTGCAGTGAGGGAGATCTGGGTTTGTCCCTGGGTTGAGAAGATCCCCTGCAGGAGGGCATGGTAACCCACTCCAGTATCATTGGACACAACTAAAGCGACTTAGCCCACATGCACGCGTGAGGCTAAAGCTACCAATGTTGACAGTGTAGCTCTAGCCATCAGGAAGTCATCAAAAGATATAGTTCTTATTTATTTTGTTTTTAAATCAAGGAAGTGATGTGTGTTTTATAAAAAACAAAACTGTGGAAACAGTGTGGGCCTTTGGATGGTGAGGAAGAGGCAAGAATGGAAAATCACTTTCTATCATGTGCCTGTAACGGGGATGGGGAACGTAGGTAGGTGAGCTGCTTTGGGACAGTAGAGGTAGAGTTCAGTCCTGTAGAAGTTGCATTGACATCGTGGGACATGTAGACAGAAATATCCAATAGGCAACTACAAATAAGAGTTGAAAGCAGAGGCTAAGATTAGACGTGTGCATGTTTGTACTCATCTACATAGAGGAAATAAAGGCGTAGAAATGGGTTATGTCCTCCAAAGAGGGAACAGAAACCTTGGATAAAGGAGCATCAAGGGCAGGGGCTTGAAAAATGTTTACATTTAAAAGGTAGAAAGAGGGAGAAGGGGTGCAAAAGTCAAGTTACTATGTGATGTTTTTAAGAAACCAACACTTACCCTTGCAAGTCATAGCAGGAACCCTTTGCTTTAGGCATAGCCCTCATCAGAGAGATTAGACATTTTACTTGAAAATGCAAATAAGTATCCCTCATGATATGGATCTGGTAGAGAGTTGTAATAAACAGGCATGGGGCAAGTAAAAACCACCATTGTGCTATCATAGTGTCATTTCTGCCTGTAGAATCGTACATGTACCTGTAAAATATGATTAATCCTTGATCAGGTTGCCAATAAACATAGCAAAACTTAGTCCAAGTAAATTAGCTTATAAACCTGGGGGAGAGAATGCCTTGAGTCCTTTAATGTTTGCTAGATAATCAGTATGTATAATCAGTATTATAAATAATCTGATGTGTAAGTGTATTTTCTTCCCTCTCTCCTTCCTCCCTCACTTTTTTCCTTCCTTCCTTTCCTCCCTTCTTTTCTCTCACCCTCCCTCCTTCCTTTCTCCCTTCGTTGTTCCTTTCTTTCTTTCTCCCATGCTATGTAGCTCATAGGATCTTAGTTCCTTGACCAAGAATCAAGCCCTAATCACTGGCCTGACAGGGAATTGCCTTAAGTGGATTTTCCATCTAAGATTAAGGAGAAACTGTTTGGGAGAACCTGCATTGGATGCATTTTATTCTGCAAGTGGAAAGACTCATGAATTTCCCCAGTGTGTCACACACTCATGAAGGTATACAGAAGGTAGCGCTCAAGCTGCCTTCTTAGAAGGGCTTGGGAGTAGATTGAAGGATAGTGTGAGTGAAGGATTTGGGAGTTGAAAGAAGGCACTGGAAGGCACAGGAAGATAAGGAGAGGAAACATGGAAGAATAGAGATAGGCTTAAGATCAGAGCTCGGGAGCAGACAGTAGGGTGTAGGTCAATTTGCTGCTTAGCTCATTGCCTGATACAAAGGAAAGGTGACTGGTAGTCAGGGAGAAGCTACATTGCGCCTGCAGGACCAGTGGAATCCTACTTTGCCTCCATCTTTTTTTTTTTTTTTAAGATTTATTTACTTTTTAGCTGTGCTGGGTCTTCGTTGCTTTGCAAGGGCTGTCTCTTCTTGCCGGGAGTGGGATCTACTCTTCGTTGTGTGTGGGCTTTTTATTACGGTGGCTTCTCTTGTTACGGAGCATGGGCTCTAGGTGCATGCGAGCTTCAGCAGTTGTGCTGCACAGGCTTAGTTGCTCTGCAGCATGTGGGATCTTCCTGGCAAGGGAATGGAACCTTGCATTGCCAGGCGGATTCTTAACCCCAGGACCACCAGGGAAACCCTGGCTCCATGTTATTTTATTGATTCCTTGACCTCAGTCATCACAGCATCTTCCTGACCTCAGGTTACTGTTAATTTATTGTACTTACTATTCCAGATAGAATATTTGAACATGTAAATCACTGTCTAGTCCTAGGGATCCTAGAAGTAGGATCCATGTACCTGAGTGCTGCTGCTGCTGCTACTGCTGCTGCTGCTAAGTCGCTTTAGTCGTGTCCGACTCTGTGTGACCCCATAGACGGCAGCCCACCAGGCTCCGCCGTCCCTGGGATTCTCCAGGCAAGAATACTGGAGTGGGTTGCCATTTCCTTCTCCAGTGCATGAAAGTGAAAAGTGAAAGTGAAGTCGCTCAGTCATGTCCGACTCCTAGCGACCCCATGGACTGCAGCCTACCAGGCTCCTCGGTCCATGGGATTTTCCAGGCAAGAGTACTGGAATGGGGTGCCATTGCCTTCTCCACCTGCGTACTACAAAGTTTAATTTCGTTTTGCTTTAAGACTGTAACAGAGTAGGTATGACCTTTTCTAGCCCCGGAATATCCTGGCCTTGGGTGACATGGGCTATCACTTCGGGCTGACCTTGTAGGTCAGAGGTGTGTGCTTCTTTATTGTGTTGTTTCTGGTAAGGCAATCAAGAACAGTGAGAAGCAGGAATAGGAAGATTGTTTTCAAATGTGAGTTATTTTCAAATGTGGATGTATAAACAGAGGTATTCATACTAGATTTTAATACACAAAACTGATTAGGTGCTGTGTAATTTTCAAGTTTCTTATTTTGTTTTGTTTTTTTAATTCAAAATGCCCCTGACAAATGATGGTCTACAAAACTTTAGTGTATAGAATTTTAACTGATTCCTTTACTCAAATATTACAGTGACCTCATATCTGTTACTGAAAACAGATTTTAGAATCTGAAAAGCTACAGGCCCATAGAGGTTGTATTTTTCAGTTTTAAGCTAATAAGTATTTGCAGTTCAATTTAATTTACATGGTGCTGTATCTTTTTGACATATCTCTGTCTGTAAGATGTGGTACATACATAATCCATTTATAAAGAAAAATTTGGCTAAGAAAAAGCTCTGTTGGAGTTTTTTATTCAGTATATGTTTATTTGAGTGTCTAACAGTCTCTGTCTTAGCCACTGGGGATATAGCACTGAAGCAAGCAGAAGATCCTTGCCCTCTGGAGTAAGCTATACTTTCAAGGGAGAATATTTCACATTAGGTGATAGCTAATCAAAGGAAGAAGGGTACCTTAGTCATACAGGAGTTGTACTTTCAGGGACCTGAGATATAAGCAAACCCACTGGAGACAGGGGTTTATTACATTTGACTTTGTCTGTTGTGTTCCCTGCTGTATCACAGAGCCCAAAATAGTACTTGGCTCATATGTCTGTTGATCAGAAGTGTTTATTGTTTTGAATTTGTATAATCAGAGACATGCACTGTAATAAATGGTTTTTGCACCTAGCTAGTTGAAAAGTTTATAATCTCCTTTACCTTTTTGTATTTGTTACCTACTGTTTGTTTCTCTTGGTGTCCTCATGGCAGGATGCAGGAGCACCTTATTAATATTAATAATTAGTCGTATGGTAATCTGATACGGCAAAGGTTAGATTTGGAAAGGAATTTAAGAGGTCATCTTTTGTTCAGCTTCCTGCCTAGGAAAAAACAGTAAGATAATTAGATATGTACTTTTAATTAATCATTTAAAAAACTAGGATAACATAATTGGGTTCTCTCTTGGGAAAGTAGTGAAAGGTACTTAACCCTAGATATAAAGGTACTAACCTGAAAAAATTAGAACTTCTAACTGTGTGGGAAAGTGAAAAAAAATCAACACCACTAAGCTGCTCTTTGTTGATATCAGAAATGGGCCTGTCATTCATTTTGGCATTGAAGCATAGCCTCCTATCTCAGGGGGCAGAACCAGGACTTTTTTTTTTTTCCCTCCCAGAGGAGCTGGATAGTTATTACAGGTTGAGAAGGCTGACCAGTTTTTCAAGAGTTTCTCCTTTTTTCCCCTCTGAAACTCATGGTGCTTTTGCTCTGTCACCAAGATGCACTAAAATCTCCTACTTTGTGACTTCTTCGGAGCCAGCAAATACCCTGACATGTATAATTCGAAATATGCAGAGTTCATGAGTAAGTTCCATCCTAATTTTTGGCCAGTTAAAATTCAAGTGATTTTTAGAACAGCATTAGGATTGAGTTAGGCATTGTGTTGTTTCATCACTTTTACTTTAAGGCTATTTCTGAAAGTCTTTAATATGACTGTGTTTCTTTTTAAGTGTTTTTGCAGCATTAGACAGTACTCTTCTTTTAAAAGCCAGTAACAAAACAATTTTCTTGAGCATCTTTTTAGTTTAACTGAGAAGTATGTTAAATTGAGCGTCTCTGAGCTCGATTGCTCATGTCTGACACAGTCTCAAGTTTCCACTGAATGGTAACAAAGACTGTAGAGTGTTGTTGGTACTGCAGTGAGAGGCATGCTTCTTTAGACCAGGTAAGAGATCATTTTGTTTCTTACTGGTGGGTGCATTTTTACAGCGTTTATTTTATATTCTTTCAACAACAGCAATGTTAAATTGATAAATAGGCAGGAGCACGCTGATTGCAAGACGTCCTTGCTTCTTGCAGACAGGAAAACTACAGGGTATGGGGGTTGGGGTGGGCAGAGGGGGAGGGGTAGAGTAAGCTTAGTTCATCACTCAGTTACTTATATAAATCAATTAAAATGTAAAAATAATTCTGGAGCTCCATTTTCTCTGTGCAAGAACCAAAGAAGCAATTAAAGAAACGAATCTTTTTAAAGGTACTTCGTGGTTCTTACTTGTGAAAGCAATTCAGAAGGGAGTTTTTACTTTCATTTCTTTCCAGTAGTTAATAAAATAAGCTTTGCCTCTTACCATACAATTTTTTTTTCTCATTTATGAAAACTTTGAAATTGTCAAGAGTAAAATCCGCTTCCTCAGGGTCTGTGGAATAAACCTGACACTTAAGAAAAATATTTCAGCTTTTATAGCTGTTTCATTCCCTTTTTTCCTAGTTCATTTTTCTTTAAAGTATTTGTGCTTTGAAAATGTCAGCTGTATTCTAATGAAGCTCAGGCATTGTTTGCTCATAAAGGGGCCGGTGCATTCCACTGCTTTATGGTTTATTACCAGGCACAGTGTGAGAGTGTGGGTGGCACCATTTGGTGTCTGCCTCTTGGTGGGGACTGCCATTATGTTAGCATTGGATTGGCAAGGAAAATACAGCGTGCAAGATCCTGTATGAATCTGGATCCTGTGAAAAAAATTTTAGCCATAAACAGTCCTGCCTGAGCCCAGAATGTGTGACAGCTTGATCTCTTCAAGTGTACTCTTGAAGCCTGAATTTCAGTTACAATGAGTATTCCCCCAGTCACATCTCTGGTTTTGTGATGTATGTAACATTTACTCGTTCTTTGAACTCCAGTAAAGTGAATGTTTCTAGATAAACTATGACATTTTAAATGGACATGGTACACTTTCAATAATACGTTTACTTTTTAAAAAAGTTGGAAGGAACTTAGTGTTGGGGGGTGGCGGGTGGAGAGGGAGAGGAGGTCAGGCAGAGGCTTTCTTTCAGTTTGGAAAGCCCTGATGAAGAAAAAAAAGCAACAGATGTTTCTTCTGTTACAATTGAGGTTGTTTCATTCAAAATTCACAGTAGCTGGAATGGGGAGGGGCGGTCATAAATCTGACTTAATCAGTGAAAAAAAAATAGTCATTTAAAATTTATTCTTTTGTACTGAGGATTTGAGAAACAGTATAGAGGAACATATTCCAAGTAACATACTTTTTGAAGAGGTTTTTTTTTTTTAATTAAAAATAATTTATGTGTCATTAGTGGAAATGAGAAAGTTAGTGATAGAGGAAATGATCATTAAACTATATATAACATTATGGAAAAAACTAAGCCATTATAAAATATATAAGGAATACTTAGGTGGCAAAAGTTTGTATTGTGCAGCGTGAAACATCGTTTACAGTTAGTGAGAGATTATTTTATCTTCAGTGAGAAGCATGAGACTTCAGGAATAAGATCTTTGAATAAGAAATGTGGGAGAAATATTTTGAGTTTAATTGAAATGATGTGTTGTAGTTTCCCTCTTTTTAAAAAAAAAAGGGATAGTAAGCTTAGAGCAAGTAAGCTCATGGAAAGAGGAGAATATTTATCTGCTGAAAAGGGTAAGAAGGAAGAAGAGCTTGGAAGCGATATGCATGAAATGAAAGCAGTCAAAAAATGGCTTTTCAGTTCGTGAAGTTCATAATGAGTAAAGTAAAAATGTCTCCTTTTACAAGTAACACATAGAGAAGCTCTGTGCTCCCATATAGTATGTGTTTATGTATATTACGATTTTATGCATCTCTTAAAGTTAGCTCTTAGGAAACCAGTGCTGAGCACCAGATATTTCTGATTAGGCACTTACTAAAATGTAGCCCCCACCCTGCACCATGAAGTTAGTAATATATGCTAGCCATAAAATTCTCTGAACCGTAGTTCCAAATTTGCATATGGAGCAAATGTTAAACGGTTTTCTAAATGTTTAGCTAGTGTAAGGAGAGGACTGGGAAAGATAGCAACGTTAAAGGAGATTATTAAAAATTTCTCTTGCTCCTCACTACAATCTCTCGGCTTCCCAGAAGATTTTCTTTGCTTCACGTAATGACAACAGAATTCAGAGATTTTGAAACTTTTCAGACCATTTTTTGAATTAAGATTAAGGGTTTAAGGAATAGTAGTATGGAGTGTTGAATTTTTTTTTCTCTAAAATAACTAACTTACAGGAGCTTAAAATGGATTTACCAAGTTATAGGTTTGATTAGAGTAAGAATCTTTATCATTTTGACCAAAGAATGTATATAGTTTTAATGGAATAGAGCGCCCTAAAAAAAAAAAAGGTGACTTCACATGTGATACATAACTTTGACAGCATCATGGGTTCTAGTTATCAAAAAATATGTCACTTATGATTATAAATGTAGGTATGACAGTACATTACCACATCAGCAACAGCAGTGCAAAAGTCATTGAGACTGTTAAGCCTTCAATTTAAGAATAGCATACTGAATGAAGACTTCTGGAGTGAAATACCTGTGGTTCCTGCCTTATCTGTAAACTCTTAAGCAAAAACTGAGGTCTGGGGGTGTGAACCTTTGCTATTCATTTCTCTCCAATTCCGAAGACCCAAAGAGTGGCTGATTTAGATGTTCTCTTGGCTTTACGTATTTTTATGCCATAGGAAACCATCCATGGTGACCTAGAAATCTCTCATCTCTGGTGTGCAAGTCATAGGGAAGATTTGCCAGATGCCTATGTTTTTCTGAAAAGAAAACCTTTTTACCTTGTTATTAAGGAGCAGGTACAACTGCTGTGCTTTAAGTGTATTATGAGCTAACTCTGTTTTGCAAGTGGCTACAGGAACCTATGATGTAATATCTTTCTACCAAGTTTTAAGCAACCAGTTTCAAGTGAACTTTTGGTTCTTGACTCTGAAGCCGGAGATCATCAGCAGGGGGCTTTGTTTTTGGCACTTGGCTCTCTCTTGCACAGTTTGGCAGCTCTCTTGGCAATTTCTCTGACAGAGAAATGAAGAGACTTCTAACTGAGCACTTACTGTGTGCCAAGTGGACCCAGTAGAACTTATTTTTAAAAGTTTGCAGAATCTTTTCATAGGTAAGATTTTAATACAAAAGAGTTTGTTGATACTGATGTCTAAGATTTTGTGCTCTTGACAGTATGGTTTAAATGTAGCTTCAGTGATCACTTTCAAGTGGAACATAGTGTTGAAATAACAGTATTGACAACAATGCAGTTTTGAATGAGTTAACAGCGTGGCTTATGGAATACAATAATCCTGGTTTATATTTGCTAAGGAAAAGAACTGCTTTGAAATTCTAATCCATGGGTGGTCTTTGGTCTTTTTGAGTTTGTTTCCTAAAGTTTTAAATTTGTTTTAAGAACGCAACTTTTAAACTGAATCTGTCTGTAGCGTTTGGCACTTTTCGTAAATATTAGAAAAAGAGCTTCTCTTGAAAGTGTGAAAGTGTTAGTCGCTCTGTTGTGTCTGACTCCTTATGACTGCATGGACTACAGCTCCCCAGGCTCCTCTGTCCATGGAATTCTCCAGGCAAGAATACTGGAGTGAGTAGCCATTCCCTTCTCTAGGGGATATTCCTGACCCACGGATTGAACCCAGGTCTCCTGCATGGCAGGCAGATTCTTTACTATCTGAGTGATTTATTTGTAACACGGTCTGGGGCAAGTTAGCATCTCAGAGGGGTTATGGGCTTCTTCGTGAGAATGGTTTCCAATTAAGTGCCCTTGGGTATTCTAATGCTCATCAGGCCTGATCTTGTGGTTGCACCCAGCTGTGTTGATCTCCTCCAGCCATTCAGTGGCTGTTGGTCCAAGATAAAATATGCTGCTTTCCGCTCACTCTCTTTTCTAGACAACAGACAGCCATCCGTGTGCCATCTGGTGGGTCTGTTGGCTCTGGTGAGGTGCTAAAAGTAGTGGCTGAAAATAGGCTAAAAACTGAAAAGATATAACATGTAAGAACAAGAGACAATAAATAATAAAAATAAATAAGGGTCACTTGACCCTTTCTCTTTTTAAGACAAAAATGGGGATAAGTGGAGTAGAAAGAGTCTACTTAGACATCATGACTTCCTGAATTGGAACACAGAGAAAGAGGGTACTTGTGGCAGTTTGTCCCAGTCTTGCTTGATCCTCAGAATCATCTGAGGCACTTATTTAAAATACTCATTGCCACCTGGTTTTTAATTCTTTAGGTGTCTAGTGGAGCCCAGAAACATATTTTGATGAAGAGGGACACTACCGTTCCCACTACTGTCACCCTCTTTGACCAGGCACATGGGAAGAATTACTGGGAAGGCTTGGAAGAACCAAGTCGTTTGAGGCCATATGGTAAACTTAATTATTAATCAGGAGACAAAGTGTCCAACACTTGGAAATCCTAATTAAGGAGGTGGAAGTGGAAATCAAGAATTAAAAGTTGTCCTTGTCTCAGCAGGGTAAACAGAAAAAGGACAAAGGGACCTATTTTAACTAAAGATAAAGAAGCCATTGCAAAACAGTAGGATCCAGCCTCTAGAAGAGCTGAATGTTTTTGGATGGACATTGAAAAGGAAAAGTCTTACAAAAGAAACCCAGGGAGAACGGGCTATATGATTTCTAAGATCTTTTAGCTTTGACATTTGATGAACTAAATGAAAACAATTATAATATTCCTGATACCAGAGCTTGAATTAGCAGTTCATTTAAGAAATTAAATTAAATTCTGACACGTGAGGAGAAGGAGAAAGAAATGTTTTTCTACTTTCAGATTGAAGAATCCAGGGTATTTATGGTTATGGATACCAGAGAAAGGGAGAGCTAGCTAATGATTTTAAAAGGTGTCCTCCAAGTAAAAATGCTTATCAAAGCCAAAAGACTGGATCCTCCAGGGCAAGGAAGGACTGACATAAAAGATTTATTGGCCCATTGGGAGTATGCTCTGAGGGCTGTAGAGTTGGGTTTTTTGGAGGGGAGGGTTATGGTCACTTCAAGGATCCTCTCTGGTTCCTTGGAAAGATTCTGGTTAGGTGGTCCTTTGGGTGAGGGGGTGGAATCCTAGAAGTCTTGTTTTCTGACAGCAGCAAAAACATTCCGACTCTGGCTTCCATGCCTGTGATACATAGGAATGTGCATTTCACTTCTGTCTTCATTTATGCTCTAAGGATGCTTGATTTCCATTTTGGAACCACATACACTAAAGGTCATTTTAATCATAACTTTGGAGACCTTATGAACTTTTCTATTTTTCAACCTTACCAATTATAGTCATACCACGGTCACCCACGTTACGAAGTGTAGTAATGGTGTTGGATTTAATCTTAGCAACTTTGGTGAACATGATTGAGTACAGATGTAACAATATAGAACACAGCAGTGTTATGGGGCGCATACAGGTAATGCCCAGTGTACAGCTAAACCGTAAATAGAAAGAAAACTTAAAAAAAAAAAAAAAGAGTTAACAAATGAAGTCAGAGTGACTGCAGGTTTATTTACCTTCAGTCCCCAATCCCGACATGCATCTTATACATGGATGTGCTGTATTTTACTATCTTTACAGATTTGCTATTTCCAGTTGGATAGGCTATCTTTGCAAACTAGTGTGTGCTTGATTTATGGAGATGGTGCTGTTGATCTGTGGGGCCTGAGTTATTTTTCAAATAAAGGTGATAAATATCCCCTGAGCCATCATATTGTTCTCCCTACCCCACTCTCTCTTCAGTGACATTATGTTAATTGCTAGATGACTGGCTAGAATTAGAAATACAGTCTGAAGACTGAAATCTTCCCTCTTTGCAGAATGAACAGACCTCTTCCAGAATCGACCTGTGCCTTGACCTCATTAGTACTGTATTTGAAACTGATCTATAGTCCTTTAAAACCATTATTAACAAATAATTAAAGGGTAGTATGGGAAGGAGGGAAACGCTTGACACTTTCTGAGTCTCCTTATTCTCTGTTGGAAATGTTAATCATGAAGGAAGTGAAGCATGTGATGCTGTTGCATAAAGAGGCACATCAGTGGAGCAAATAGACAGTCAATAGGTAGACTTAGTAGTAGACTGAAGGTAGTCAGTAAAGCAGACTTTCATGTAGCATGGGAGAGGGGAGTAGAGTTCTCATTAGATGGTAGCCATCTACCATTGGTAGCCTAAAGTAGCCATCTGGGGGGCAAAATTGGGTCATTCATTTCTCACATTAAATAAATTCCAGATGGTCAAGGATGTAAATTTAAAATGAAGGTATCAAAGTAGAAAACATGGGGGATGTTTAATACAGTCTTTAGTATGTAATGAATGACAATTAAATTCAAGAATAGCGTATCTAACTGGAAATAACCAAACTTGTGCATGCTAAGTCACTTCAGTCTTGTCCAACTCTTTTGCGACCCTGTGGACTGTAGCCCGCCAGTCTCCTCTGTCCATGGGATTTTCCAAGCAAGAATACTGGAGTGGGTTGCCATGCCCTCCTTCAGGGGATCTTGCTGACTCAGAGATTTAACCTGCATCTCTTATGTGTTCACAGACCTTTTTAATATGACATTAAAGTCATAAAAGGAAAGGAGTATAAGATCGACAACATTCTTTTCAAATGTGAAGAGAAAATCATATATAAAAGCCAAAGACAAGTGTCACATTGGGAAAAATATTTTCACCAGGTATAACAAAGAATATTCTTACCCTTCCAGTATTTAAAGAGAGTCTACCAATGAATCACCAACAGCCAATAGGAAGATGGTCCTAATTCTCAGGAAGGAAAATTTAGATGACCTTTAAACAAAGCATGTTAGCCTTATTCATAATAATAAAACCAAAATAAAATCAAAGTGAGATGCTATTTTTAACCTAAAGATTGACAGAAATAAAGTTTGATAAAACACTGAGTTGGTAAGGTTATGTGGAAATGGATACATTCATACATTTCTGAACAGAGGGTGAATTTGTACAGATATTTGATTTGGTACAACTGATATGTGTAAAGATATATGTAGTCGTTGCAGCATTATTTGTAGTAATAAAAAGATTTTACTATTAATGTTTGTAACACTAAAAGCTTTCCATTATTAAGGGACTCAAGCTGCTAGAGCTATAAAAAGAAATATTATATAGCTAACAAAGTAAATGTTGAAGCAAAATTACATATGTATGTAAATAGGTAGGGAAAGACATCTAAAATATATATAGTATCGTTAAGTGGTAAAAAAGCAACATGCAAACTGATATTTTTTTTAACCATATGTGTAAGGGAAAAAGGATATATATATGCATATATGTTAGTATATGTCTTGAGTATTTCTGAAAGATTATATAGAAACTGGCACTGTAGCTGTCACTAGGGAAGGGGGAATGTTTAGGTGGTGGTTGGTGATGGGAGGAGATTTAGTTTTCATTGAGTAATTTGCCTGTCTCCTGAATTTGTAGCTCATGCTTCCATGCATTCATTCATTCATCTGACATATATTTTTTGAAATTTTTATTGGAGTATAGTTACTTTACAATGTTGTGTTAGTTTTTGCTTACTGTGCAGCAAAGTGAATCAGCTATAAGTAAACATATATCTCCTCTTTTTTGGATTTCCTTCCCATTGAGGTCACTGTGGAGCAGTGAGTCGAGTTCCCTCTGCTGTAACAGTATGTTCTCACTGTGTGTGCTTTGTCACTCAGTTGTGTCCGACTCTCTTGTGAACGTGTAGACTGTAGCCCGCTAGGCTGCTCTGTCCATGCCAGGATTTTTCTTGGCAAAAATACTGGAGTGGGTTGCCATTTCCTCCTCCGGGGATCTTCCTGACCCAGGGATCGAACCTGCATCTCCTGTATTTCTTGCATTGACAGGTGGATTGTTTACACTGAGCCATATTAGTTACCTATTTTATACATAGTCTCAATGGTGTGTTTATGTCAATCCCAATCTCTCCATTAATCCCACACCCGCCCTTCCTCCCTTGGTGTCCATACATTTCATTTGTTCTCTACATCTGTGTCTCTGATGTAGAGAGAATTTGTTCAGATTCCACATATATACGTTAATATATGATACTTGTTTTTCTGACTTCACTCTGTATGACAGTCTTTAGGTCCATCTACATCTCTACACATGACCCAGTTTTGTTGTTCTTTATGGCTGAGTAGTATTCCATTGTATTTACCTATGTGTGTGTGTGTGTGTATACATATACATATATATATATATATATGCATACACACACACACACACATATATATGCATACATACACCACATCTTTATCCATTCCTCTTTTGATGGACATTTAGGTTGTTCCCATGTCCTGGCTGTTGTAAATAGTACTACAGTGAACATCGGGGTGCATGTGTCTTTGTGACGGATGTGTCGTGTGTGCTGGGCAGATAATGATCATACAAGCAAGTAAATGTAAATTTGCAGTACAGTCTAACAGAGAAGTACTGTGGTGAAAAATCATGGTGAATGAAGAAGTGCTGACATGGGGTAACCAGGCATTTCTGGTGCACTGAAACTGAGCAGTCTTGAAGGGAACTGGGGAATAAGGCACATAGATAGATATCTAGGGGAAGAAAGTCATCAACAGAGGGAACTTGAGAGACAAAGGCCATGAGGGGGAAAATTGCTGGACATGGTTTGAGGAGCAGCGCACAGTCCTGGGTGAATGCAGTACAACAAAGGGCGGGGAGATCTGACAGGTGATGATGTCAGAAAGGAGGGGTCAGGTGACCTTGGGCCCCATTAACCATCTTAAGGACTTATGCTAACTGAGATGCAAAGTCAGCTGGAGAGTTTGGAAGAGAATTACTCCACAAAGCAGGATCACTCAGCTGTGCGATGACAAATAGAGCAGTGCTGTTCAGTAGGACGACGTAAGTCGCATAATTTTCAATTTTCTAGTAGCCAGGTTAAAATGGTGAAAAGAAACAGATAAAATTAATCTGAATGATATATTTTATTTACCCCAATATCTAGAACATTTATCATTGAACATGTAGTCAACATAACCAAGTTTTTAGTGAGATAGGTTTTGGTTACTTAGCCTTCAAAATCTGTTATCTTACACTTAAAGCACATTTCAGTTGACATGTTAAAGTTTCAACAATTGGGGTGAAATGCAAGTACTACCAAAATAGTCATGCTGTTTTTAATGGAAAAATGTTTTCTACTGCTTCAGTTTGTAAATTTGAGTTAATTAAAATTTAAAAAGTTTAGGAATTCGGAGAGGGAAATGGCAACTCACTCCAGTATTCTTACTGGGAAATCCTACACACTGGATTTCCCAGGCATGAGGAGCCTAACAGGCTACAGTCCATGGAGTCGCAAGGAGTCGCAAAGGGTATTAGCAATGCTAAGACAGGAACTTCACGACTAAGCAACAACAACAAAAGTAAAGAAATTAGGCCCTCAGTCATGCTAACTACATTTCAAGTGCTTTATAGCTTCTGTCTAATGACTACTGTATTGGACAGCTTGGGAGTAAAGTTGTGGGGTTAGGTGGGCCTAATGCAGGACAGGTGGATGAATCAGGAACACATTACAATAATTCAAGATAGAAATGGTCACTTGGATCAGAGTGGTAGCAGCAGAGTGGATGAGAAATGGTTGTATTCAAGATACACTTTATTTTGTTTTATTTATTTTTTAAACTGTGAGTTTATTGAGGGCTTGATATTATTAATTATTTATTCGCCTGCACTGGGTCTTCATTGCAGCGTGACATGTGGGATCTTTAGTTACGACCCTTAGCTGTGGCATGTGGGATCTAGTTCCCTGACCAGGGATCGAACCCAGGCCCCCTGCATTGGGAGTGCAGAGTTTTAGCTACTGGACCACCAAGGAAGTCCCACATTTATTTTATTTTTTGTAAACATTAAATCATTTTTATTGTGGGTATGGATACAGATGTATAGCAGAGAACTAAATGAAAATTCAAAATAAGGACCACCATGATAAATGTAAACCAGCAATGTTCTGACACAACCTCTTTGTACATAGATTGTTTGGGTGGTTTTTTTAATTACATTTTGTTACATTTTTCATTGTCCATCTGCTTTTTTTTTTTTTTTTTAGTATCTGTAGTTTTCAAAGGTTACTTTCCATGAACAGTTATTATAAGACACTGGCTATATTTCTCATGTTGAACAATACTTCCTTGAGCCTATCTTACATCCAATAATTTGTGCTTCCTCTATATTGTCTGTCCCCCCCAACTGGTAACCACTACTTTGTTCCCTAGTCAGAATACATTTTAAAGATAGGGCCAGTAGGATTTATTAATGGATTGTATGTAGGATATAAGAGAATGTCAATAGTGATCTCTTTTGGTCTATAAAGAGTTGAAGAATGGAGTTGACATTTACTGCTGTAAAGAGAGATGGGAGAAGGAGTTTTCTGTGTGGGATGGGGAATGGTCAGAGATTTGGAGTATTAAGAGTTCAGTTTTGAGTATGTTAAGTTTGAGGTAACGATTAAATATCAAAATGGAGATATGCAAAAGGACAGTTGGATACATGAGTCTGACAGGAGCTGTCATACCACCTAGTGAGGAAGAGTTGACAGAAGAGTCAGGAGACTAATATAAAGGGCTCTCGAATGTTTCTGGAGAGGAGGATCCAGCAACCACAAGTGAGGAGAGGGCAGTGGTTCAGAGGAGAACCAAGAGAGAATGGAGGTTTGGGTGCCAAGTGGAGAGTGTTTGAGAGGAAGGTGTGATTTTGAAAAGTATCAGACATGGCTGGTAGGTTAAGGTTATGTTGAAAACTGAGAATTGACCATTGGATTTAGCAACATGGAGATAGATGATCTTGGTAAGAACTAGTTCAGTGAAGTTGGGGAGTGGGCATGGGAGTGGGTTAAAGAAAACAGGGTGGAGAAGTAGAAAGAGCAGATGTTGACAGATTTTGTGAGTTTTCTTGTTGTGAAGGGCAACAGAAATGAATTGGTAGCTGGAGAGCTGTGTACATAGTTGAGGAAACTTACCTATGTTTTTGTGTTCTGTTTTTAAGATGAAAGAAAAAAATGTGTGTTCATATTTGATAAGAATGATCCAGCAGAAGTGGATAGATTGTGATGATGCAAGAGGTTTTCAAAAGAGAGAGTAGCTGGAAGAATGTAGTTTAGACAAATCCATGAACTACCTGTTTAAAAAATAAATTTGTAAAGTAGGTAACAGAAGAGCTCAAGCAAGAGGATTGTTTAATCTGTAATTAGCTTCTTAGCAATAAGTAAATAAATTGCATAGGGCATTTTTTTCCTGATTTTTTAAAAATTAAGATGTAATTTACATGCAGTAGAATTAACCCTTTTTAGCCTAGAGTTCTACGAGTTTGACAGACACATACATACACTACCACATTTTTAAACTTTTCTTTAGGGCTGTAGGTTTAGCTTGTCCTGTGAAGTTTGGACCCTGTACATATGGGATGTTAACTATTTCTGATTTGAGATATTTATAAACCCATAAAATAAACATATTTGTTCCTATAATAAGTTATTAATATGGTTCTTCTAGGAGGATTTGATAGGCTTGGATGGAGGTTTTCCCCAAAGCTAGTTCAAGGCCAAAAATTTTTTTCCCCAGCAGATAAAATATAACTTGTACTGACATCATACGTGCTTAGTCACTTCAGTCATGTCTGACTCTTTGCAACCCTGTGGACTGTAGCCCACCAGGCTCCTCTGTCCATGGGGATTCTCTAGGCAAGAATACTGGAGTGGGTTGCCATGCCCGTCTTCAGGGGAAATCTTCCTGACCCGCACCTCTTACGTCTCCTGCATTGGCAGACGGGTTCTTTACCACTAGTGCCATCTGGGAAGTCCACTGACATCATAACAAACCACAGTTATTTGAATTTTTCATTTTAATTGGACATATTAAAGGTGATTAACTATAACTAGAACTGCCCCCCCCCCCCAAAGAATTACTAGTGAAAGAACTCTTTGGTGTCTGGACAATTCTAATGGAAAACAGAAGGATTCCAGTTATTCAAGAAATCAAGATAAAATTTGAGGCAAAATTTGGTGCCTCTGCCAAGATTTGGCATAAGTTTTAGCTCTTTTTCGAGCCCGTTTCCTAGATGATTGATCTCATTTTAGTTAATTCGGGGAATTGCCAGGATCAAAATCCAGGCAGGCCTTTAAATTTTTGTTTTTAATAAATACATCATGTGCCAGACATTGGCTTCTGGACAGTGTCAGGACCCTGTTGCCAGGCAGCTGTGAATTAAGGGCAAGTACTTATGAAAAATTATTTAGACTTGGTTTGGTTTACTCCTAATGGAGCTGACATTTCAGGAGGCTGGATGTTTGTAACCTGTTTAAATGTCTTTTTGAATCCAAAAAATTATATTTCTGCTGCTGAACCTAGTTGATGTTATGAAAGTAAATTATGTCTAAATACGTTTCTTTTATTTCTAGATATTACGATTGTGAAATCTCAGTAGAGTCCCTTTAACTGCTCCTAAAACAGATTTCATTTTTACTAATTATAAAACAGAGATGCTTCATTTATAGATCTTCACCTTGTATGAACAGTACTGGCTGACTCCCTGTCACTCTCTCTTTTTTTATTTTTTGGTTCAGAGTACCAATAGGTTTTTACATTATAAAACAAGTGCATGCATGTTCATAAAACTTTAATAAAGTATAAAACAAAGTAAAACATTTTTCCCTACTACTCACCCAGAGGTAACCTCTATTAGGTTTGTTATCTTGCCAGACTCTTTCTGCAGCTGTAAACTTATTTGTATATGTAGGTTTGTTTTTTTTTTAACTGAAGGATAATTGCTTTACAGACTTTTGTTGTTTTCTGTCAAACCTCACCATGAATCAACCATAGGTATACATATATCCCCTTCCTTCTGAAGCTCCCTCCCATCTCCCTCCCCATCCCACCTCTCTAGGTTGATACAGAGCCCCTGACTTGGGTTTCCTGAGCCATACAGCAAATTCCTGTTGGCTATCCATTTTACATATGGTAATGTAAGTTTCCATGTTTCTCTTTCCATACATCTCACCCTCTCCTCCCCTCTCCCCATGTCCATAAGTCTATTCTCTATGTCTATTTCTCCATTGCTTCCCTGTAAATAAATTCTTCAGTACCATTTTTCTAGATTCCATATATATGCATTAGACTATGATATTTATCTTTCTCTTTCTGCCTTACTTCACTCTGTGTGATAGGCTCTAGGTTCATCCACCTCATCAGAACTGACTCACATGTGTTCCTTTTTATGGCTGAGTAATATTCCATTGTCTATATGTAGTACTAATTCTTTCTCCATTCATCTGTTGATGGACATCTAGGTTGCTTCCATGTTCTAGCTATTGTAAATAGTGCTGCAGTGAACAGTGGGATGCCTGTGTCTTTTTCAGTTTTGGTTTCCTCAGGGTATATGCCTAGGAGTAGATTGCTGGGTCATATGGTGGTTTTAGTCCTAGTTTTCTAAGGAATCTCCATACCATCTTCCATAGTGCCTGTATCAATCTACATTCCCACCAACAGTGCAAGAGCATTCCTTTTTCCCCACATCCTCTCCAGCATTTATTGTTTGTAGACTTTTTGATGATGGTCATTGTGACTGGTATGAGGTAATATCTCATTGGAGTTTTGATTTGCATTTCTCTAATAATAAGTGATGTTGAGGTTCTTTTCATGTGTTTGTTAGCCATGTGTATGTCGTCTTTGGAGAAATGTCTGTTTAGGTCTTTTTCCCACTTTTTGATTGGGTTGCTTGTTTTTCTGGTATTGAGTTGTATGCGCTGCTTGTATATTTTGGAAACTAATCCTTTGTCAGTTGTTTAATTTGCTGTTATTTTCTCCCGTTCTGAGGGTTTTCTTTTCACCTTGCTTATAGTTTCCTTTGCTGTGCAAAAGCTTTTAGGTTTAATCAGATCCCACTTGTTTACTTCTGTTTTTATTTCCATTACTCTAGGAAGTAGATCATAGAGGATCTTGCTTTGATTTATGTCATCGAGTGTTCTGCCTATGTTTTTTCCTCTAAGAGTTTTATAGTTTCTGGTCTTACATTTAGGTCTTTAATCCATTTCGAGTTTATCTTTGTGTATAGTGTTAAGAAGTGTTCTAATTTGATTCTTTCACATGTAGCTGTCTAGCTTTCCCAGCACCAATTATTCAAGAGGCTGTCTTTGCCCCATTGTATATTCTTGCCTCCTTTGTCAAAAATGAGGTACCCATAGGTGCATGGGTTTATTTTGGGGCTTTCTATCTTGTTCTATTGGTCTATATTTCTGTTTTTATACCAGTATCATACCGTCTTGATGACTGTATCTTTGTAGTATAATCTGAAGTCAGAAAGTTTGATTGTTCAGCTCCATTCTTTATCAAGACTGCTTTGGCCAAACTATTTGGGGTCTTTTGTGTTTCCATATGAATTGTGAATATTTTTTTTTAGTTCTGTGAAAAATGCCATTGGTTGGTAATTTGATAGGGATAGCACTGAATCCATAGATTGCTTTTATATATATGTATTATATATATATGTGCTGAAATATATAATCCATAATTATTGATATATATGTTCCTGTTGTCATTTTCTTAATTGTTTGGGGTTTGAGTTGTAGATCTTTTTCTTCTCTTGTGTTTCTTGACTGTGTAAGTCCCTTTAACATTTGTTGTAAATCTGGTTTGGTGATACTGAATTCTCTTAACTTTTGCTTGTCTGAAAAGCTTTTGATTTCTCCATCAATTTTGAATGAGATCCTTGCCAGGTACAGTAATCTTGGTTGTAGATTTTTCCCTTTCAGTACTTTAAATATATCCTGCCATTCCCTCCTGGCCTGCGGAGTTTCTGCTGAAAGATCAGCTGTTAAACGTATGGGGTTTCCCCTGTATGTTACTTGTTGCTTTTCCCCTGCTGCTTTTAATATTCTTTGTGTTCAATCTTTGTTAGTTTGATCAGTATGTGTCTTGGCGTATTTCTCCTTGGGTTTATCCTGTATGGGACTCTGCACCTCTTGGACTTGATTGACTCTTTCCTTTTCCATGTTGGGGAAATTTTCAACTATAATCTCTTCAAAAATTTTCTCATACTCTTCTTTTTCTCTCTTCTTCTGGGACTCCTATAATCCGAATGTTGGTGCATTTGATATTGTCCCAGAGGTCTCTGAGACTGTTCTCAGTGCTTTTCATTTTACTTTATTCTGCTTTTCAGAAGTTATTTCCACCATTTTATCTTCCATGTCACTGGTTCGTTCTTCTGCTTCTGATATTCTGCTATTGATTCCTTCTAGAGTATTTTTAATTTCAGTTAATTGTGTTGTTTGTATGTTTATTCTTTAATTCTTCTAGTTCTTTGTTAATTGATTTTTGCATTTTCTCCATCCTGTTTTCAAGGATTTTGATCATCTGTACTATCATTATTCTGAATTCTTTTTCAGGTACTTTACCTATTTCCTCTTCATTTATTTGGATTTCTGTGTTTCTGCTTTGTTCCTTCATCTGTGCAGTATTTCTCTGCCTTTTCATTATTTTTTTTTTAAACTTACTGTGTTTGAAGTCTCCTTCCCCCAGGCTTCAAGTTTGAATTCTTTGTTCCTTTTGGTTTCTGCCCTCCTAATATTGGTGGAGTGGTTTCTGTAAGGTTCGAATAGAGTAGATTTATGCTATGTTTTTTGTTTGTTTGTTTTTCCTCTGATGGGCAAGGCTGAGTGAGGTGGTCATCCTGTCTGTTGATGATTGGGTTTGTTTTTTTGTTTTGTTTGTTGTTTGGATGCACAGGGTGCTGCTGGTGGTTGGGTGAGGCCAGGTCTTTTATTCAAGTGGTTTCCTTTGTAGGAGTTCTCACTATTTGATACCAGGATTGGTTCTCTGGTAGTCTAGGATCTTAGAGTCAGCGCTTCCACTCCAAAGGCTCATGGCTTGATCTCTGGTTGGGAACAAAGATTCCACAAGTGGTTTGTTATGGCATTAAGTGAGGTTAAATAAACCCTATACCCAAAAGCAAGAAACCAAAGATGAACCCCAGGCATACAGCAGTTACAAAACCAGGCAAAAATAATGGAATATACACACATATATGTACATCCATAAGCAAAATCAAACTAGTCCAACAAAAATAAAGTACAATAGATTTACTTGGTGAACAAAGGAAACCAAAAATTATATCTACCAGTTAAGAACAAACTAACTAAAGCACAAACTGGGAAACAAAAGTAAAGCAAAGTACTACCTGGGGAATACAGCAATGAAAACAAAACTAACAAATATGTTGAGAGGACAGGAAGTAAAGAAAAGGAAGAAAGAATAGATATGCAAAGCTAAATAGAGGTAGATAAAGAAGATTTATATACATTAAAGATTAACTGCAAGGGGAAAAGAATCGTAGGAAAAGCAAAGGAATAAATGTAGAAAAAATAATAATAGGTTTTAAAGAATTAAAAAATTTTTAAAAAAGAAACAAAAATAAGAGGAAAGGGGGGAGAAAAAGGAAAACGCCATAGAACTGCAAAAGCCCAAGGTAGAGGCAGAGGTTTATAACAATAAAAAGTGGGATTGAAGAGAAAAAAAAACTCAAAAGCTTAATTCGATTTCATAGTGCCAATAAGATCGGCAACTACGGGGCACGGGGTGGGGAGGAAAAAAGAAAAAAAAATCCGAAAGAAACTACAGAGCAAGTCAAAACGTAAGAATAATAAATGTTTTTCGTGAGTCACTGCTTTCAGGATCCTTTCCCTCACTTGGAGTCACAGCCCACCTCACCTCCCTAGGATGCCCTCCAACTCTGTGCTGGTCTCGGGACCTGCTGTGGGGGCAGCTCAGATTCTAATCTGGTCCTACTCCTATGTGTTCTTGCCTCCGATGTCCACAGCTATTAGAACTAGAGCGTTTGTTTTGGTGGGAGCTCTCAGTGTCCTTTGATATATTCCATAGACACAGAATCTGCCTAGTTGAAGTGTGATAATATCCTGAGCTGGTAAAGATGTGGCAAAATGGGTGCATTTAAAAAATATTTAGTTGGTGCCTACTGTATGCCAAGTACTAATGCTAATAAGCGCTACAGGTACTGAGCACAGGTGACCTGTCTGCGGCAGTCAAGGGGGTAAATAGGTCTCCTGGAGAGCCTTCTTGGAGGGCAGTCCAACACTGTAATTAGAGAGGAGTTTTGGGACTGTGTGCTAAGGTATAAAATTTTAAGCAAGTGCTCTATAAACAACTATACACATTTTAAAGCCTTTTCTACCTCAACAAATAATCTTTCAACAGCCCTCCCAGGCCTAAGTGATAAGCTGATACCTAGCCTCTGCAACAATGTCACAGTTAAAAATGGTCATACCTTCTGACCAGCAATTCCTCTGCTGGATTTGAAACCCAGGGGCAGTGAGGCTAAGGAAGAAGACCCAAAACTTTCCCACCAGCTATACAAGCTACAGATTAAATCCACACTATCAATCGGATATATTAAAATTTTTCCTCTTTTTTAATTGTTAATTTTTTGTTATTAAATTTAAGCATATCTATCCTGTGTGAATTTATTTACCAAGTCTGAGATTTGTGTATATTGGGTCTTTTGCTGTTTAGAAAATGTTTATTTTTAGGTAGTCATATCTGTCAGTTTTCACTTCAGTTCAGTTCAGTCGCTCAGTCGTGTCTGGTTCTTTGCTACCCCATGGACCACAGCATGCCAGGCCTCCCTATCCATCACCAA
This sequence comes from Giraffa tippelskirchi, assembly GCF_054371585.1. Taxonomy (NCBI): domain Eukaryota; kingdom Metazoa; phylum Chordata; class Mammalia; order Artiodactyla; family Giraffidae; genus Giraffa; species Giraffa tippelskirchi. Next base: position 92,261,711 of record NC_137276.1, read on the forward strand.
CTCCCAGAGTCTACTCAAACTCATGTCCATCGAGTCGTTGATGCCATCCAGCCATCTCATCCTCTGTCATCCCCTTCTCCTCCTGCCCTCAATCTTTCCCAGCATCAGGGTCTTTTCCAATGAGTCAATTCTTCACGTGAGGTAGCCAAAGTATTGGAGTTTCAGCTTCAACATCAGTCCTTCCAACGAATATTCAGGACTGATCTCCTTTAGGACGGACTGGTTGGATCTCCTTGCAGTCCAAGGGACTCTGAAGAGTCTTCTCCAACACCACAGTTCAAAAGCATCAATTCTTTCACTTAAGTTTTCTAAATTCGGTTAATCTGCCCTTTCTCCATTCATTTGAAATGCTACTTTTACCATATATAAAATTTCCACATATAAATGAAGCAAATTTGGGACTTCAATTTCTGTTTTGTTAGTTTTTTTGTCTGCATCTTAGCCAGTGTCCCATGAATTCAATCCCTTTAGCTATCTAATAATTGTGAAATCTGGAGGTCTAAAGTTCCTCTCTTTCCCCATTATTCCTCTTTTTTTTTTTTTCAAAATTTTCTCGGCTGTTCTGTCTTTACTTTTCCAGATACTCTTTAGAATCAAATTTATTTGTTTCCTGCTAAATTCTTTGATATGAACTGGCATAACAGATCTGGCTTTAATGATATTTTTCATTTTGTTTTTGACCTAAGTTTTATATTCTTAATTTTCCTTTACTGTTAAGTTTCAAATTGAGGTCAATTTATTCCCTAACCTTCATCATCTTTTTTTTTTTTATATGTTTCTTGCTTCACTGTTATTTGCAAATTTTTGACTTTTGCTCCTCACACAATGTATCAGAGATGATCTCATCTTAAACATTCAGCAGCCCTAAGATTATGAAAAAAAGAAAGAAAGTCATCTGAGAGTGTGACAGTTTCAGGGCTGGATTCATCTTTATATGGATTCATGATGTGTCCCCCTCCTGCCCAGGACTGAATGTATGGCACATGTCTGTCAGTTACCTTTCTTCCACCTAGAATCACAGATTAGTACTACTCTCCACTTAGGTGAATTCTTAAGCAGGTGAATAACCACATTTGGGGAGTTTTGATGATAACCTCAATCTTTAGCAACAGATAAGATATGCATATTACATGAAAGATCAGTTGCACAGTTAGAGAGTAAGGACACTTTGATTATATCAATTGCTCAGTCATGTTTTAAAAACAATAAACAAAGAACCAGGTGTGTAAGTTTATTTCACCTGTTATAAAGTAACAAAAGATACAGTTTAGGCTACATTACAGGAAGTATGGCATCCAGATTAGGAAAGGTAATAGCTCCAATCTGTACAAGTCAAACAGTTTTTATTGTTTGTTGCCAGGGACTAAACCAAGCACTTGAATACACAACTGACACCACAATCTACTTTACAGTAGAATTTCAAGTAAATAATAATAGATTTTACGAAAACCCAGAAGAAGAGCATAGAGGCTAGAGACACAGAGAACAGAAACTCTAGAGCCTGTGGGACCTTGTACAAATTATTTAACCCCACTCTGTCTTAATTTCTTCATGGGTGAAATGGAATCAGTAAAAAAACACTTCACACTTTTGCCTTAAGCAGTAATGAGATGATGTATATGTGGGAAGCCTGTAGAACACACTTTGGCACAGTGATGGCTCAGAAAATAGTATGGAGTGCTGTTGTGAAATGCTGAAAGGTAGGAGTTGTCCCACCAGAGAGAGACTTCTCACCAGAAGGAAGTGTGTGTCCCAGAGTTGGAGTGGTTGACCTGGGGCCTTTCTGGAACTGCAGGGAATTCAATCTGATTGGAGTGAAAGGTGCATGTGGACGGAGTAGCGAAGCACAAAGCTTCCCAGGGAGGCCGAGATCTCCAGGCAGGAGCTTTTGTGCCACGTTGAGGAGTCTGAAAGGCATTTAGAAAACGTTGTGGAATCTCAGAAATGCCTTAAATAGGGAGTGTCCACAACAGTTTCATCAGTGGAAAGACTGGTTCTTCACGGATGTGCAGAGACGCTAGGAAAGCCATTTGAGGTAGGATATCCAGTCGGGGAAGTGGTGCTCGACCCTGGCTGCACCTAGGAGCTTCCTGGAGAACTTGAACAGTCTGATGCCCAGGTTGAGTGCAATTATATCAGCAGCCTGGGGGTGAGACCCAGACATTGATGGTTTTTTATTGCTTCGCAGATAATTCCATTGCACAGCCAGGGCTGTGCACCACTATATTAGAGAAGTAACTGCATTCGAATGAGATTTGATAAAGTTCCAAATTAAACAAGTGTCGGCAACATAGAGGAGCCGGGATCACAAGTAGGATGTGGTGGTTGGTTGAATGAGGAAGGGTTGATGGTTTCTGGTTTGGGTAGCTGGTGTGTGATGATCTATACCAAGAAGGAGAAGCAGATTTGGGTACTGGTCCTTGCTGAGTGGGCGTGAGAAGGATAAGGAATTTGATTTTTTTTTTTATGCTTTTTATGTTTGTATTGGAGTACAGCCAATTAACAGTGTTGTGATAGTTTCAGGTGGACAGCAGGGGGACTCAGCCATACATACACATTTATCTATTCTCCCCCAAACTCCTCTCCCATCCAGGCTGCCACATAACACTGAGCAGAGTTCCATGCACTAAACAGTAGGACCTTGTTGGCTCTCCATTTTAAATATCGCGGTGTGTACCTATCCATCTTCAACTCCCTAAGCATCCCTTCCCCCTCTCCTCCCCGGCCACCCCCCCAGCCCCCGCAACCATAAGTTTGCTCTAGGTCTGTAATTCTGGCTTGTAAAGAAGTTCTTTTGTATCCTTTCTTTTTAGATTCTGCATAGAAGAGATGTCGTATGATTAAAGAATTTGAGTTTGAAATGTAGAATTTGAGGGAAATGATGTAAGAAACTGAGGGGAAGGAGCCCGTAGTATACTAGAAAACTCAGAAGACAGGAAATAATTGGTGCGAGAGTTCCCTGAGAAGACAGGAAGTACGGAGCAGACATGAAAGAAGTAATTTATATGAGAATCTTCCTCTCTGAGAGAAATAAGTAAAAATATTTCAGGGTTCAGGTAAGCTCACAGGCTGAGGAAGGGGAGCCGTAATGCGGCCTCATGGCCTGAGCTCCTTTACTGCAGGAGATCCGCAGAGAACTTGGAGATGAGAGCAGGCATTCAGGAGTTGGGCAGGCTTTGTAGGAGCCAGCAAAGGGCCATCTGAGGATGGTGTCTTTCTGGTCCTACTCTTAAATGTTGATTTTTTTCTCCAGAGTTTCAATATTGACCCTCTTTCACACACTTCCTGTGTGATCTCCTTTGTTGTATTGTATTCCACTGTTATCTTCTGAGAGAAATATTGATAAACTGAAGTTTGTCCAGAAAACTTATGTATTAATAGCTGACACGTTCAGAAAATTATTAGTCGGCTTTTCATTTGGAGGGATAGCATTTTGCTACCTTAATTTGAAATTTAGTTTGTTGAGATCACTTGAAGACACTGTAAAGATCCTAGTAGTTTCCGCCATCAGTAATTTGGTAGCATTATATTTGTTTTTCCAGTATAACAAAAATTTCAAAAAGTGGCTAACTCAACATCTTGAAACCATGTTAACTTTTAATATTAAAATTTTGTTTTATAGTATAAAAATTTTTAATAGATATTTATTTCATGTCATGTTATGCTTCATCTCTTTGTTGTTGTGTTCTGTCATTTATAATCAAGATCTAACTGGAATTCTCAACTGTGATATAAACTATGATTTACAGTATGTACTCTTAAATATTTTTTCCTTTAAAAAACCAACTTAAGGTTTAGTGGTTATCAGATAGACTGAACTATGTATTTTGCAGATTTATTTTGCTAATTATCCTCACTACAACAAAGCTATAGTGTGACTTTTCTATATGCCTTCTTGTTCGTAACTTGATAAATTACTTAAAGCACAAATGTGGGCTTCTCAGCTGGCTCAGTGCTAAAGAACCCACCTGCCAGTGCAGGAGACACAGGTTCAGTCCCTGGGTTGGGAAGATCCCCTGGAGAAGGAAATGACAATCCACTCCAGTATTGCCTGAGAAATCCCATAGATAGAGCAACCTGGTGGGCTCCGGTCCATGGGTTAGCATGAGTGAGAAACGACTTAGCAACTAAACAACAATAAAGCACAGATATATAGACTGATAGAAGGTGACCTTGATGTTGCAGAACATTAACCTAATGCTCTAATATCATTTCAGGTAACGTTTCATTTGTTGCATTTCCAGTTTCCAGCACCAACTCACCAACAAAGATTTTACCAAAAACCTTAGGACCAATAAATGTGAATGTTGGACCCCAAATGGTAAGAAAATCATCATATTTTAGGATTTGAAACTTTGCTTAGTTTATCCTAATTTAAAGGATAGTTGTACTAAAGATGCTTGGTGAAATACTCCAGTGAATACCTTATCTCAGTCACTTAATTTTTAAAGTTTTATTTTTAGCTGAATGTAACTGGTTAGTCTTAAGAAAAAGACATTGTGCTCGTCAATGTTTAATTTTCATGTATTTTTGAATCTGGATTCTGAATGTGTTATATTAATTTTTTTGCCCCTCTCGACGCTTCTCTTGTTTTCAGTTATTTGAGCCAATTGATTTGAAATCTGTTATGTCTTATGTTCTTCTCCTTTTTCTTTTAAAATAACTTTTACTGCACTAAACTATATCCTTTCATATAAACTGATTATGATCCAACAGTTAATCTGTATCTGGAGTTACTAATTTGAAAAACTCTTTGATGAAAGGACATTTCCAATTCATTTCAATCATTAGCAGTAGAAATAGTGAATTTAAATGGAAAATATTTAACCATTTCTCCGAAGGTATTCTATTAATTATGCTGAAGGTTAAAGTAGATAGTGCTTTTAAGACAGCCTTATTTATAAACAGTCACATGCAGCTAATGTATTAATAAAAACTATACCTAATTTAAATGGCCTCACCCACCATTAGCAAAAGTACGTAAACATGTGAACAATAACTCTTCCTTGTTAGTGCTTACATCTTATAATCTCTAGAGCCATAAGCATAAATTTTGTTCATAATATATGGTACCGTAGGCTATGCTAAATGCACACTTAGATAAAAATCTCTTTTAACATACTGAATGGCTTTGGAAAGCCTTTGAGATCTTAAGACATACTAGATATGACATTTTTCTTGATCTCTTGAGGACTGTTAATCATCTGCAGAATGCAAGCTAAAGATGTTGCCCAGTTCTGTAACTATGTGAAGAATGTCATCTAGCCCCAAGCTCATAGAAACTTTAGCTTAGGTGAGGAGCCACAATTCCAAGCAGTTCAGGATATATTTTCAAACATTTGCTAAGCATTCGGCCCTCACCAGCCACTGCAGTGGGTGCAAATGAGATGAGACACCTGACTTGAAAGCCGATATTTTGAAAGGTGATTCTATAAACATCAAAATTAAACAAGAATTAAACAAATTTCATGAATTTGTCCCCTACAGTACTCCTCTGTTTTGAAAGACTGTTTCCTCTTGGTGTTTCAGTGATGCTGATAAGGCTCAAATTTGAATTCCTCTTTTGGAAACGTGATTTTCCCTCCCACTGTCAGTTTGAATTAAAGTACATATAAGCCTTTACACACTTCAGTTTTGACAGTGATACGTACTCATGTATATGACATACTCCATTACTGCAGACTTCAGAATCAGTGATGCAAAGGTCAGAAGGAGAGGAGGTTTGGGGCTCTCCTTAAGAGCCAGCCCAAGACCAGTCTCCCTGATTCTCAGGTACTCTTTGCAGTTCTGGGTCCCAGGCAGGAATCAGAGTTTTCTTTTTAATTTCCTAGTTTATTGTAATTTGACTTCCTAATACATTGTAGAACCCCAGTAAGAACCATTTCTCTCTCTTCTTGTTTGTCTCTTTTGTATGTTGTCCCCTAATTTTCAATCTCTTATCCATGATTTTTAAAACAACTTTGTCAGAAAATTCTTAAGTAAAGCCTCACCTGTTTGCCTCATACTTGCCCTTAAAATTTTTACATATCTCTGTGGAAACTGGATGTTCATGGTAGAGAAATTTCAAAAGTTCTCAAGAAAAAAAGTTATTTTCTGTGTTTATTCTAATTTAAAGGATAGTTTAGAAGTAACTGTGGCTTGGGATTCTTACTGTTTTCTTAAAGGTACCTGATTTTATATATATGCACACACACACATATTTATATAAGATAATCTCATGATTATTTTAACATGGTTAAAAACTGCATGTCTCTTACAATGACAATGAAAATTTTGTGAAATAATGAAACCCTTAAATATAACACTTTGTATTTAAATAGATTCCGTATAGTTTATAGTTATAGATTCTTTCTTTTCAGAATATACATGCTCTCTTGGCATTTCTTACTGTAGACGGCAGTAGTACATAAGATGTCTTGATTGAAGGTGGAAAATTTTCAGATTGAGGTTCAGTTGCTGTATGACTTTCATAGCCTAAATATAAATGTTCATTTCCTATGTCAGATCAACTGAATATTATTTTAATTTGGGGCCTCAAAATTAAGGTTCAGTTTTATAAAGCATGTGTGACTTATCACCTGTATGAACTAATTTTCCTATGTTCATTGGTTGGTCAAGTTCTGTTGACTTCTGTTTGGTTTTGTTTAAGGCTCACTGTCACCGTTCTGGTTTAAGAACTTAGTACATCTCACAAGAACTTCTAATTTATGGATCCAGTTCAAGTCTAGCATCCTTCCAGTTTCTTTGTTCATGAAATATTAGTTAAAGACTTGATTTCTGAGAGGAAGGAACAGAGTATTGCTAATCACTCTCAGATCAGGAAAGAATAGCAGCTAACATTCTGACACTGAGGAAGAAAAAATGCACTGGGACATAACAACTTAGTCCAAAGTCGTTCTCAGGAAAGATAACCAGCTTTTCTGTGTGTCCTATTTCCCTTCCTCCTTTCTTCTTCTTCTTCTTTTTGTTTTTTCCTACAAAGCCCTTAAAATTAGGTAGAACTGAGCCTGTCAAGTCCTAAAGAAGAAAACTCCATAGTTTTTTTCAGACTGCACGAGTAATGCAGTCTGTTTCAGGGTAAGTCGGAACACGTAGAATTGCTTTGTGGAGACTCCTGTTCTAGGAATACAGTAGACCAGGGGCTGATCACATACTCAGACTTTATTTCTCAAGCACTCATGCTCCAGGTCAGCATAATAGAGAACAGAATGTATGATGCAGTGATTGGTGAGAACTACACCCTTTATATTGTATTTTCTTACTGGATTTTATATAATCCCTTCTAGCATATCAATGAAGAAAGAAGCTACTTTTTTTCATCATTTTAAAAGCTGGGTCTTCTGTCTCAGTTCAGTAAATGTTTACTGATTGTTTCCTATGAGTGTCTCCTAGCACTGTGGTAGGCCCTGCAAACACCCTCTACCTTTAAGGATCCTGCATTGAGATGGAGGTGAGGAGTATGGTGGTATGGAAAATGTGGAAGGCTTGGAGGTACAATCGCCTTGTCTAGTGTTCCTTTTTTCTCATGAGGCAAATTTCTGAATGCCCTGTTTAATAATCCTTGACATATTATAAGGATCAGAATTCCCCGGCTATCTGTCAGTATTTGTTGTGTTTTGTTTGACTATAGAATTAATTTATTAAAATATTTATTAAAATTTGTATGTAGTAACATCTCCCCAGCCCCACTAATACTCCCATTCCCTGGAGCATGCCTTTATTTTATTTACTGTTTTTTTGTGTGTGTGTGAAAATAGGGTTTTAGTAAAGTCCTTACTCTTAGTTCTATTCATTCCCTTTCTGGAATCTGTCCATAGGAAATAGAAATTAAAGCCAAGATAATTTTACAAAAAGGTTTATCACAGCATTATTTATAATATTGAATATTTGTAAAAATCTAATAATAGGGCATAATTAATCCACAAGACAGAATGTTTTATGGTCTTTAAAATGTGTTTGAAGAATATTTAATGACATGAGGAAATGCTCTTAAAAAAAAAACCAACAGATAAAACTCCATCTATATAAGAATCCAAATTGTGTAATGTCTTTGCATATGCTTTGGACTGTGAAAGTCTAATTTGCTGTTATCCCAGTTCTAGTTAATCAAGTTCAACTAAAATTAGTTTCCATAATTCTAAAGAAAGGTTTCATTTTTCTGATTTTTAAAATGTTGTCAGTCGCCAGCTTAATCCTTCCCAATTGCTGTTCACTTGCTGAAATCCAGTGTACTTTGTATCAGTGTTGATACTTGTGCTTCAAGATCTTAGAATATAAAAGTGGGTCAAAGGTATTGCTTATGTTTTAGATGATTGATATTAAGTACATTTTAGATAATAAGGCTTCCTCCTTATAAAATTATTTTCTGCCTGTAGGCTTGCCTTAACAACTAAGAATATTTTTCCTTGTTTTGACTTTACAGATTATAAGCACACCACAGAGACTAACCAGTTCAGGAAGTGTTCTGATTGGGAGTCCATATACCCCTGCACCAGCAATGGTTACTCAGACACACATAGCAGAAGCTACTGGCTGGGTCCCAGGGTAAGAGTGGTACTGCAAGTTACCATTTTTAAAAACTTTTTTTAAAGTTCTGATCTTTTTTTGCTCACTGTCTTATCTTCTCTTCTTGTTTTACGGTTTTAAAAACTAGTATGTTTCCTTTAAGATCATCTGTTTATTTCATTTTATGTCCTAGGTATAAAATGGGTATCTAGGATATAAAATGGGCATCTAGGATATATCCTCTGGATCTTGGTTCCCTGTCTAGGGATTGAACCCTTGTCCTCTACAGTGGAAGCGTAGAGTCTTAACCACTGGACCACCAGGGACAGCCATTTTAAACAGAAAAATAAAACAACTTGTAACTGAAACTTCTTTCTTCAGCTCTGAAAGACGGCTGCTTTTTATGATTTTGACTTTTAGCCACTTTGGAGATGTAAAAACTGCATTTATATTGTTTTAACAAACATAGGAAAGGAGTTATGTATATGTGTTTGTGTGCTTAGAATTTCCCCTTGAAACTAGCATTTTTGTTTCATTTAAAACCAGAAAAAGAACTAGGAAAAAAAAGAGACCCAAGTATATTAAAACTTTCATTGAGTTTTATCTTGGTTCTTTTTAAACACTGGGCAGTTAAATCAGTGTCCGTTCTTTGCTACTCATTTGCCACTTTTAATATCAGATCTCTGCATGTTCCATCTTTACCTATAAAATAAACTTAGTCAACCTTTCTCCCCTCCTTATCATTTTAGCATCTCATCCCTCCATAAAAGGAAATAGTAAAATAAGTGAATGAAAATTTTATTTTGTCCCTTTAGAAATTATTTCCAATATGGCATACCACACTGGTGGTTCTGTCATTGACTTATAGTTGTGAGTTCTAATAAGCAAACAGTAAATTTTGGTTCAGTAAGAATCTCCTTGCTTCAAGGATGTTAAAGAATGAAATAACAATCCTGGCAAAGTGCTTTAAGTTACACATACACACACACACACACACACACACATTAGAGACAAAAGACTTTTGTGTGTGTGTGTGCTTAGTCGTGTCTGACTCTTTGTGACCCTGTGGACTGTGGCCTGCCAGGCTCTTCTGTCCATGGAATTTTCTAGGCAAAAATATGGGAGTGGGTTGCCATTTCCTTCTCCAGGGGATATTGCCTACCCATTGCATCTCTGCACTGGCAGGCAGATTCTTTACCCCTAGCACCACTTGGGACATCACTTCATATGTATACATAATGTGTTTTCCATTATCAAATAAGATGAAGTGACAGAATCACCTGTAATTCCATGGCCTTTCAGTTCAGTTCAGTCACTCGGTCATATCCGACTCTTTGCGACCCCATGACTGCTGCACGCCAGGCTTCCTTGTCCGTCACCAACTCCCGAAGCTTGCCCAAACTCATGTTCATCAAGTCAGTGATGCCGTCCAACCATTTCATCCTCTGTTGTCCCCTTTTCCTCCTGCCTTCAGTCTTTCCCAGCATCAGGGTCTTTTCCAATGAGTCAGTTCTTTGCATCAGGTGGTCCAAGTATTGTAGTTTCAGCTTCAGCATCAGTCCTTCCAATGAATATTCAGGACTGATTTCCTTCAGGATTGACCAGTTTGATCTCCTTGCAGTCCAAGGGACTCTAAAGAGTCTTTTCCAACACCATAGTTCAAAAGCATCAATTCTTCAGCACTCAGCTTTCTTTATAGTCCAACTCTCACATCCATACATGACTACTGGAAAAACCATAGCTTTGACTAGACGGACCTTTGTCAGCAAAGTAATATCTCTGCTTTTTAATATGCTGTCTAGGTTGGTCATAACTTTTCTTCCAAGGAGCAAGCATCTTTGAATTTCATGGCTGCAAATACCATCTGCAGTGATTTTGGAGCCCAAGAAAAGAAAGTCCATCACTATTTCCATTGTTTCCTCATCTATTTGCCATGAAGTGATGGGACCAGATGCCATGATCTTTGTTTTTTGAATGTTGAGTTTTAAGCCAACTTTTTCACTCTCCTCTTTCCCTTTCATCAAGAGGCTGTTTATTCCATCCTTAACAATATCATGTTAAGTCCATAACAATATGTGTTAACACATAACATCATGTTTGCGTGCACACACACATAGAAACAGTATCATGTTAAGTCCATAATAATAACAATACCATGACCTTCATTCAGTCCTTAACAATATCCTCATATAGATCTGAAAGTTAGGCTGGAGTTTTTTGTACCCGTGGAAGATAATTTAATGAAAGCCAAGTCTGTGCCAGTAGTGCTGGCCTGCTTTGGAGATGACCAGGGTTTGGCTGTTTTCAATAACTAGCTGTGCTTTATACTGCATGTAGTATGATTGTCTAATATTTTTAAGGATCAGTCATCCCAGAGTGAATAAAACTTGTCTGTGCCTTCTCGTTTATTGTTGTTTCATTGGTAGACACACAAGTCATATCTGACTCTGTGACCCCATGGACTGTAGCCTACCAGGCTCCTTTGTCCATGGGATTTTCCAGGCGAGAATACTGGAGTGGGTTGCCATTTCCTTCTCCAGGGCATCTTCTTCACCCAGGGATTGAACCTGTGTCTCCTGCAGGAAATCCCTTCTCATTTATAAATCTGCAGTATTTCTTCCTAGAGATTCGTTGAGCTCATTTCAAACTTATGACTGTTGTGATTTCTTGGGTCCAGTGACAAAATTTAAGTTTTGATTTTATGTACCTATCTTTTGTAATTGTTAGTTTTGTGTTTGGATATATATTCAGTGTGGAATTAGATAAGCTAAAATAAACTATTCATGAAGTAAAGTTCCTTATGCATTTTCATGTTGTTGTTTTTTTTTTTTCTTTTCAGTGATAGAAAACGGGCTAGAGAATTTATAGACTCCGATTTTTCAGAAAGGTGAGTAAAAGTTTTAAGTAATTTGTTCAAGAGATTCTGCTGCATAGAGAGGGGCTTAGCACCCAGACTCTTAAGTAATGACATGTTTTTCTTCATATAACTTTAAGTTCGTTAAGTTTCAGCTGTTATTTCATTCCAGTGTTCTGCTTCACTCATCATTGCATAAATGGATTATGTTTATGTAGTTTCAAAGGATACCATTCTGTGGGTAGATTGGCTCTTGCCAGTATGCTGTTTAGTGCACTCCCTCCTTTGGGGAGATGAAGTGTTCTGCTAAAGTGACTATTCTTGATTACCTCAAAATACACAAACTTTAAAAACAAGTTTTACTGAAATCATTTAAAGATGATAGGAAATCCTCACTTCTTTTTTTTTTTTTAACCTTCCTGCTCTATTGAGATATAATTAACATATAGCCCTGTATAAGTTTAAGGTAATACAGCACAATAATTTGATTTGTTAATACATACATCATGAAGCAGTTATCACAGTAAGTTTAGTGAACCATCTCATATAGATATAAAATAAAAGAAATAAGTAAAAATTTTTCTTGTGACAGGAACTCTTAGGATTGACTCTCTTAACTTTCGTATATAACATACAGGTGGCACAGTTGGTAAAGAACCCACCTGCCAGTGCAGGAGACACACGAAATGAGGGTTTGACCCCTGGGTCAGGAAGATCCCCTGGAGGAAGAAATGGCCTCCCACTCCAATACTCATACCTGGAAAATCCCATGGATTGAAGAACCTGGTGGGCTACAGTCCATGGGATCACTAAGAGCTGGACACAACTCAGTGCACACGCACACACACACATATAAAATACAGTAGTGTTAATTTACCATGTTGTACATTACATCTCCTTTCTTAAATAATACAAGTGTAGTATAATCTTTCCTTAGACTGTTAGGACAATGATTCTCAGTTCTAGGTGTGCAGCAGAATCGCCTATGGTCTATTGAATAACTTATAATTGCTTACTAAATCAGAAACTCCAGGAATGAAAACTTATCACTTTGGGATCATTATTTGAACTCAGTATTTCACCCAAGTCACTATACTAAGTATCATATTAATGTCACATTATACTAAGATAAAACATAATCTCAGAGGCTATTTAGATAAAAACCTTGCCAGCAACACTTTCTAGATTGATTCTGAGTTTTTTTAATTGCTTTTTTTCAATGAAATTTTAGTATCCTTTCTCCTGTTAGGTCACCTGCTTTCAACACAGTTTTGTCTTTTCCAGTTTCTAGTTGCTACCTCTGATTTGCTGTACACTGAGAAACTACTTGGCCAGAGGGGTTAGAATCCCATCTAAAGTAAAAGTGAATGGGCCCCAAGGGAAGACCTTGAGGCTGTATTAAAAAATGTTTGTTTTCTTGCATGACACCAGTTCTGCTTTAGTTTCTTGGTGACCTTTGTTGTTGTTCTCAGATCTTAACTGTTTTAAACAGATAAAATCATATCTGAGAAGCTGCTGTGAGATGGTGTTTTCTCTCTAATGGGGATTCATTTTTCCAGCTCATACTGTTTTTTCTTCATGTTTATCCTGGGAAAGGGCAGCAGTACAACTTTTTAACCATGTATTTGGCAGTGTTTAAGGCCTTAAAATGGAACTGTTCACTTGTTATGATTGAGATCACCTGTGTATGCAAATAATACAAAAAAGCAAGATTCTTTTTATTCTTCATAAGAGAGTAAACTCTAAAGATAGCATATAGAAGTGCCAGATTAGGTTTGTTGGGACAGCCATTGACTTGACTTTGCTTGTCTGCATTTGCTGCATTGGCCTTTTTTCCTCGTGCTTTCTTTTACTCTCCTTTTATTCTTTAATATAACTTTTCTGTATTGAATCCCATCCCCCTCCCTAACGAAACCACCAAAATGACTACATGCGGTTTTCTTCTTGTGTTGTTGTTCTTGCACGCGTTCTTTTCCTCAGATTGCCGTGTTTTTCCATAATGCTGTAAAAAGGTTGGGTTCCCTCTTCCCCAGTGCTAAGGTTCAAAAAGCCAGCTCTCAACCACAAACTAATCTTCTTCACTTCTTCATTGTCTCTATAGTGATTTAATATCTCCATAGTGATGAAATATAGTAAGTGTTTTTGTTAGTGTTCCTTGGGGACGTAGATGTATATATATATATAATACACATGCATACTCCCGCATAGATATATACTATATAAGGTTTTTATCCTCATCTTACCACTTGACAGTACAACTTGAAGTATGTTTTACACAGCTCTTCCTTTGTCGAGTTCCTTTGCAAGACCAAGTCACTTTCTGAATAAATTTTGTTGGTGGGTAAAGGATCCATTGAGGGATTCTCGTTAGTTTTTTCTTTGTGTTCTGATCCACCGAACTTCTTTGCAAAGAGGTTGTGGAAATTGCTTTGAAAGCCCCCTTTCTGGTCTCGCCTGGAGTTTTGATCCTGAAAGATGTTTGTTCCCTTTTGTCTTTCTTCCTTTGGACAGTCTGGTGGTGTCTTGCAAATGCATCTCTTTCAAATGGGAAGTGTCCTGTTTGGGAGTTCCCTTGGGGGAAGAAAGGTCCTGGGTGTTTGACAGGCAGCGGCAATAGCCTCCATGTGTTTTCCTTTCTTCCTGTCTTAAAGGAATAGGATTTGGCACAGTGGTGTTTTTCTCCTACTTTGTGCTCATGTACTCTTAATATATATATTTTATCCTGTTGGAATATAGTTAAAACTTTTATTTACAATAAACTAATATAATTTAAACTAAAATAAGCTAATAATAAAAATCAACATAATTAATATCTGTACTGCTTTGACGATGTTTATGAAGTTGTCTGTTTATTCAACAAGTGTTTTGAATATCTGCTAAGTGTTGGTAAGTTCTAGGCATGGATGAGAATAATAAGATAGATAAGTCTCTGTCCTTAAAGAGCTTATATTTGGGGAGGGGGTGCAATAAAGAAGTAAGATAACTAGATTGTGATAGGTGGTATGCAAAAAACTAAGAAGGATGATTTGTAGATAATTGGAAGGATGATGGCTACCTTAGAAAGACCTCTCTAAGGGGTGATGTTTGAATACAAGGAAGACAGGCTGGTTCCTTGGGGAGCTTGGGATCCTAGGCACAGGGAATGGCAGATGCAGAGCTCTTAAGTGAGGAACTAGGTTGTGATACTAAGGGAAGCACAGTGGCTTGGAGATCATGAGCAAGTCGAAGAGACATATGAGATGAGAATGGAGAGCTAGATACAGGTCAGAGTATGAAAGGCCTTGTAGGTCATGGTAGAGAATTTGGTTTTTATTCTAAACAGGATTTTAAGCAGGGAAGTAATGTGATCTGATTTATACTGACTGCTGAGAGGGATCTGGACTCTAAGGAGTTAAGAGCAAAAGTGGAGAAATCAGTTAGAAGGCAGGAGGCAGTGACCTGACAGTGGAGATGGGAAAAAAATGGGTAAATTTTGGGATTTGGAAACAGAATTTATTGATGGATTGAATGAAGGAAAGAAAAAAATAAAGGATGACTTGATTTTTTGCAGTAAGAGCTGGGTGAATACTGGTGCCATTAGCATTTACTGTAGTTAGAAATAGGTTTGGGGAGGAATTGAGTTTTGTTCTGGACACATGAAGTTTGGGAGGTTTTTCAGTTTTCTATGTGATGTATCAATAGTATCAGTTAGTGTATCAGTGGTATCCTCAGCTTGGATGAAGCCAGCCCAGGCCTGGATGACATAATGCAAGGAGGAAAAAGAGTGAAGATCTGTAAATAATAAACATTTCTTTCTTGTTTCCCCTCTCCCTCACACAGTGGATATAAATACACAGGAAAATGGGATTTGGGTTGGATTTTTTTCCCCTAAATTATGTTACTAAATTACTTTGCTGATTTAAATATTCTGGTTAACTTACTTTAATTAGAAAGGAAGTTTTACTGTATATTGTATATAATTTCTTGTTTAAATGGGATACATTTATTAGTTTACACCTGGAATATGCTGTTATACTACAGATTTTAGTTTTATATTACTTTTGTAAATAAATATAAATTATTGTGGCAAAATATAAAAAGATAGTGATTGTTGATTCTAGTTAAGTACCTGGAAAGATAAATACTCTTGGAAACAGTTCTTTTAAATACTTCAAATGAAATGTGAATATGAAATTATGAATACCTCAAATAAAATAAAATATAACTTGCTTTTCAAACTGTGCTATATCAGTAGTTTTATTTTCTTAAATATTAAAAACATTTTTAATTTGGTAATTTGGTTTTATTTGGCAAGGAATGCTTCCTACTGGTTCTTTTTTTTTTTTTTTAAGAGACTAATAGAGATGATAGTGTTTACAGCCTGTGACCAAATTTTCATGTTATTTGGAAAGAGGGTTTGGGTGGTTCAAAGAACTCAGGTCTGAGGAAATGTGTAAACTCTACTTTTTAAGATTTTGAGGGAATTCCCTGGTGGCCCAGCAGTTAGGGCTGTGTACTCTCACTGTCAAGGGCCCGGGTGTGATCTTTGGTTGGGAAACTAAAATCTCAAAAGCTGTACAGCACAGCCAAAAATCAATAAATAAAATTGGCCCACTTAAAAAAAAAACATTTAGATAGAGAGCTTCCAGTTTGAGATGATGGATTGAATAACTATTTTTAATCTTCAACTCGTAAGATCCTGTTGAAATTTTTTGTGTATTAAAAAAAAAAGGAAATCTCTTAAATTGCCATAAAACATGATAGAGATGTAGGGTTCTCCAAGGATTAGGAGATGAAGGCTGGTGTGATTATAAAGATGACAAGTGAAAGTGGAGAAACCCATGTCCCAAAATACCCATGGGAGAAGTCAGATTGGGAGACGGAAGCTGTTTTCTCTTGCACTGACATGGTGAGGTCCTAGGCCCAGAGTTGAGAGGTATAAAAAGTGAGAATAAATTGGCGAGGGAAGGACTGAGGGCAATGAATGACGCCTATCCAAGGAGCACCTGGGCCAGTGGGACCTTCTCAACCCTCCAGGTGGCCTGTATCTACCACCCCGTCTCCACACATAGAAATTACATGTCGTGGCATGAATTATACTTCCTTCCTTTGTATTGCCTTCCTTCCTTTTTATATACAGTATATCATTGTATGGATATATCACATTTTTCCTGTATTTGTTCATTAATGATGGACATTTGAGTTGTTTCTCCATTTTGACTTCCCTGGTGGCTCAGGTGATAAAAGCATCTGCCTACAATGCAGGAGACCCGGGTTCAATCCCTGGGTCGGGAAGATCCCCTGGAGAAGGACACGGCAACCCACTCCAGTACTCTTGCCTGGGACATCCCATGGACGGAGGAGCCTGGTAGGCTACAGTCCATGGGGTCACAAAGAGGGGGACACAACTGAGCGACTTCACTTTCACTTTCTATTTTGGCTGTTATAAATGCTGCTGTGAACACTTGTGAACAAATCAGTTCTCATTTCTCTTGGATATATACCTAGGAATAAAATTACCCATGGCAATTCTTTCTTTAGCTTTTTGAGTAACTGTCAGTTACTATTTTCTAGAGTGGCTATACCATTTTACATTCCCACCAACAAAGGTTATAATGTCTCCAGCTCCTTACCAACACTTCCTATTCATCTCTTTTTATTTTAGCCATCTTTGTGAATGTGAAGTGGATCTCATTTTGGTTTTAATTTGCAGTTCCTAGTGGTTGATGATGTTAAGCATTTTTTCAAGTGTTTATTGGCTGTTTGTATATCTTTTTATTTTCCTAGTCCAAATATTTTATGAATAATTTCTGGCAGTTTCTAACCACTGGAGTATATTGCACAATAAACCACATCACATTTTCCAGGAAGAAAAAAAAAACACTAAATTTGAATAGTAATGACATCACCCACTGAATTAGGACAATTATAATTTGCTTCAAATATTTCTTTGTGGGAAGGGACACCACACTTTCACTCAGTTAAGAGAAATATTTTTAGTCTGGAGGTCTTTTGTGGGTTTTTGTTTTTTAAAATCGTGCCATGAATTCATAGGGAGTGGATCTAGCAGCTCCAGCTCCCTCCCGTTGGTTTTCATAAAGTGTGCCTTTCTGGATGGAGCAGGCTGGTGCGTCAGTTGATCCCAAGTACCTTTTTCTTTGACATTTTTCTTTTTCTCATCATTTTCCTTCACATGTTTCTGGACGCTCTCTCGGCTTTTAGAGTGCTTAATTTGCTCCATGTGTACAGTCATTCTTTGGGCAGGCATATTGCCCTTAACTTGTTAGTTTGTTTACAACAACGCCAACAACATGCTGGATGACATTGTAGACTCTCCCAGTGTTGCCATGGTAGCGTTTATGGGGAGCTGCTCTGTGAACAGTGCCCATTCCTTTGATGTCTACAATGTCATGTTTCTTGTAGAGTCTCATGTTTGTGGCCGAAGGAACAACTCCATGTTTTCTAAAAAGCCTAGAGAACATAGAGCAGGTGCCTTTCATCTTTCCTTTTATGTCGATCATTTTGACAAATTGCTAGAAGATGGCATTCCAGCTTAAAGGAAGGCGAAATATCTTCTTTGAAGAACTCTATTGAGATCTTTTGGTTTGTTGGTGGTGGTGCTGGTTTTGTTACTGAGTCATAAGAATTCTTTATGGGTTATAGATACAAGACCGTTGTCAGATACATGGTTTGCAAAAAAAATTCTCCTGATCTCTGGATTGATTTTTCACCTACAGGAAGCACAGAACTTTAAAAATTTGACTGTGTTTATCTTGTTCATATTTTTTTGTGGTACTTATGTTTTTGGTATCATATCTTACTTTAAGAATTGCCAAATCCCAAGATCACAAAGACTTACGCCAATATTTTCTTTTAACAGTTTTATGGGTTTTGCTCTTACATTTAGATCTTTGACCCATTTTGAGTTAATTTTTGTAGCATGTGACATTTGAAAGTTTATTTGTTTAATATAACCCAGAAGCATAAAGAAGATCTGTGAAAATGTAGACATTTATTTTTATAACATTTTTTCAACCATTTAAATTTTTAAAATAAGCCTGGTTTTAAGTTTATTATTTTAAATTATTAGCTAAATTTAAAAAGTATACTCTTGTTCTTAACCCTCATTTTATGATGGGAAATCAAGCATTCCTGAACTATTTTTGTCAAGAAAAGGCACACCTTCTCTGAATGTGGTAGCAGTAATAGTAAGCCAAATGTGACAATGAAAGTAATTTAAAGAATGAAGAACAAGAAGGTTTGTTTTGCTCAGAAGCATGATCCCTTGAATATTGAGTTTGGTTTTTTGGAAATAATTAATTACAAAATGCTGAAACCTCAGCATCTTATTTTATAGATACATAAAAGCCATCAACCCTTAAACATAAAAGACAACAAAACATAAATTCAAAACCAAAACAACAAAAAACCACTGAGAAAATAAATTAATAAATTCAAAACATACAAGCAAAGAAAAAAACACTGAGAAAATACATTACTGTTTGTCTATCACCACTATCCATCTCCAGAACTTTTCCACCATCTCCTACTAGAAACCCATACCTATTAAGCAATATCTCTTCACTCTCTCCTCTTTCGGTCTCTGGTAACCATAGTTTTACTTTCTGTCTCCATAAATTTGACAATTCTAGGTAGTTCATATAAAAGAAATCATACGATATTTACCCTTTGTGTCTGGCTTATTTCACTTACCATGTCTTCAGGGTTTATTAATATTGTAACATCTATCAGAATTTCATTTTTCTAAAAGCTGAATAGTATTCTATTCTGTGCATATACTACATTTTCTGTTTATTCATTCATCTGTTGATGGACACTTAGATTTTCACCATTTGACTATTGTGAATGTTGCTGGTATGAGTGTGGGTGTACAAACATCTGTTTGAGTCCCTACTTGAAATTTCTTTGGATACACACCCTGAAGTGGAATTGCTGGATCATATGGTAATTATAGGCTTTGTTTTTGTGGAACCACCATAGTATTTTCTGTAGTGACTGCACCACTTTACTTTCCCACCAGGAGTGCATGAAGGGTCCAATTTTTCCATGTCCTCCCAATGCTTATTGGCTGGGGTTTTTTTGTTTGTTTTGTTTAATTAAAGTCATCCTAATGTGTGTGAATGATATCTCATTGTGGTTTTGTTCTGCATTTCCTTAATCAGTGATATTGAACATCTTTTCGTGTACTTATTGGCCATTTGTATATCTTCTTGGAAGAATTGTCTACTCAAGTCTTTTGTCCATTTTGAGTTGAGTTGTTTTTTGTTGTTGTTAAGTTCTTCATCTAGCCTTTAACTTTTAAAGTTCTTGTACTGGAGACATTGTACACTTAAAAAGTGGTTTACAGATTTGGTTGTAGGACCAAGTCCCCTATCTGGGTACTGCAGGTATTAGCTATTCTAAATTCTGTTGAATTTGATGTAAATGTTGGTTTTGGCATGATGATCCACCAGCCTTCCAAAGATGAGGCTTCATTTCTTGGTTCAACCACTGTTGAGTTGTATCCTTTGGTTTTGTATTGCTTATGAAACTTCATTTAGTATGATAATCTGTAGGTCCATCCATGTTGATGCAGATGTCATCATTTCATTCTTTTTTATGTCTAGTTATATTCTGTGAGAGATTATGAGAGCTTGAACTAGGGTCATGGGAAGAGAGAGAAGACTTGAATTCAAAAGCTCTTTAAGACAAGACTTAGATTACATTTGATAGAATTTGATTAGATAGAAAGGAGGATTAGGATGAATCTGTTGTTTCTGTTTCAGGCAATTGGATGAATGCTATCACTCATCTAGATGAGAACTGCAGTAGGATCAGGAGTTATGTATTGGCATGTTGAGTTCCCTGTTGTATTTTTAATATGGTATTGTGATGTATAAGGACCCCTACCTAGGATCACATTAATATTTCCAGTTCAAATCTTATTAAACTTCTTCTCTATTATATCTCAATTTTTTTTTCCATATCAAGAATCCTGATTTTTAAGGACATTGAGGATGAAAAGGACGATAGAATTAGTGTATATGGTAATTACTCATTGACTTTATCCCATATTACATGCTTAATAGTCCCAAATAATAATAATAATAATGTAACCTAATGTGATTGTGCATACTAAGTTGCTTCAGTCGTGGACATGACTCTTTGCAACGGTATAGGCAGTAGCCTGCCAGGCTCCTCTGTCCATGGGATTCTCCAGGTAAGAGTACTGGAGTGGGTTGCCATGTCCTCCTCCAAAGTATCTTCCTGATTTTCAGGGTATCTTCCTGACTAGGGTTGGAACCCTCATTTCTTAAGTTTCCTGGATTGGCAGACAGGTGCTTTACCAGCACCACCTGTGAAGCACTGAAAACATTAAAAAATTTTCTGTATATGTTCTCTCCATTCTTTTCTCATTTTTCTAATAATCATAGATAATAGTCCTACAGTGTTGAAGCATACACCTATTTATACCCTATACTGTATGCCTCTTAGCTCTCACTTAATCTTAACATCTGCAGTTAACTATACCTAAATCTCTCACAAGACCTTTATGTCAGTGTTTCTCTAATCATTTTGACTGAGTCAGTTTTGCTGAATATAAAAATTCTTGGCTCATACTTCATTTCAGTTTTTTAAATGTCTTAATTTTCTTCTAGTGTAACAGCTTGCTGTTGGAAAATCTGATATTCTTTTTTTTTTTCTAAATGTCTAAATAATTTTTTTTCTTCGAAATCCAGCAATTTTACTAGAATCTTTTGGTCTTCGTCATTCTGGGTTGATACAGTCTCCTTTCTTCTTTTATTTCATAAACATTTTCTTGACTTAACAGCACTTGGTATTTATTCTGTTCCCTTGCCTTGATTTTCTTCTTCAGAAACTCTTATTGTCCATATATTCTTTGCCTACCTTCAGTGTTTTTCATTTGCTCTTGAATATCAATTGTGGGAGTCCCATAGGCTAGATTGTTGCAACCTCCTCAGTCTTTATTTCGGCCTTCTGCACTCAGCTGGTATTGAAAAGGGCAAAACTTCTCATTTCAACTGCTGCTCTCAAATTGGCCTGTTCTTTCTAGCAAATTCTTATTAGTTCCATTAAATTGCCGCTCCATTGAGTATTTTTCTACCAACACAGGCACTACTGTGTAAGCCTTTGGCCCAGTTTGTAATCTGGGGTTGGTTGAAGATACCTTGTCAGCTAGTTTTGTTGTAAATGTTGTCAAGGGCTTCAGGTTTTGCTGTTTACTTGCTCTGTTTTTGTATGGGGATTTGGAGAGTTTGAGAACTATGCTGCTGTTGCTGTCTTTCCACGCTCTCCTATAATTGGGGGTGTGTATGTGTGTGTTTACAGTCTATATGAATCAGAATTTAAATAAATTGTTAAGTCTTTTATAATCTGTAGATTTTCCCTCTGTATTTTTCTCACTTTTTCCCTTCCAAATTATTAGTTGAAGAAACCATGTTATATGTCCTGAAGAAAAATTCCAAAGATTTTGCTTATCGCATCTTTTTTTAAATTAATTGATGGATTGATTTTTGCCTGATGCTGGGCTTCAGTAGTTGCAGCTCACAGGCTCAGTAGGTAAGGCACATGGGGCCAGCCACTCTGAGGCATGTGGGATCTTCCCTTACCAGAGACAGAACCCACGCCCCCTGCATTGGCAGGCAGACTCTCAACCCCTGGACCACTAGGGAAGTCCCATAGCATCTCTTTAGTATAGTGTAACATGTTCTTCTGTCTTCAGTGTTTCCTTTGAACTGGTAGGTGGATCTTGTGTCTTGATCATATTCAGGTTCCATGATAGGCTGTACACTTGAAAAACAAACAACTGAATGGGCCAGGTCAAGGAAAACAGATAATACAGGACCAGAAGCACTGAAGTGAGAAACTCCAGTTGCAAAGTTGACGTTGAAAAACAGGCAAATCCATAGAAACAGAAAGTAAAACAGGGGTTGCCAAGGGCTTGAGGACAGGGGCGTGAGGAGTGACTGCTCATGGGGACAGAATTTCTTTTTAAGGTGGAGAAATTAGGTTGTGGTGATGGTTGCGTAACTCTTGAACAAAACCACTGAATTTTATACTTGAAAAGAAGAAGTTTGTGGTGTGTGAATTGTGTTTCAATAAAGCTGTTACCTTGAAAAAGGAAGTTATATTTGAAAAGGAAGAGAGGGTTGCCTAATTTCTGGGACTGATAAGAAGAACTGGGTGCTGGTGCTGATAGGTTTATAAATGGCCTCTCCCACTGGCTGTAGACTTACGTATTATTCTACTGTCTGCTGAATATACCCATTTGGATATTCTATAGGCATGTCAAACTCAACCTCATCCCTGCCCGATAGAATGTAATACAAGCCACATGTGAGCTTTAATTTTCCAGCATTCAGTTTAAAAAGTAAACTGGAATAGGTGAGACTGGTGTTACATCTTTTATTTAATCTAGTATATCTAAAGTAATATATTTCAATATGCAATTAATATAAAAATTATACCTTCATCTCTCATGTAGGTCTTTGAAATTACCTTGATCCAGACGTCCCATTTCAGGTGTTTGATAGCCACAAGTAGAATATGCCCAGAGTATTAGACAATGCAAGTGAAAAGGTTTAAAATGAAATTCATGAATTCGTTCCAAATTCCTCGATCTCAGTAAATGACCCCCTCCTTTTAAGAATTACTGTCCTGTTTCCCTCTTCCTTACCATCCACAGCAGTCACTTAGTTCTACTGATTTTTATCTTTAACATTTTTGCAAATCTATCTCTTCTTATCCAGTCCTACCAGTTGCTCGAACTCCAGGACTCAGCATTGCTTGCTTGGACTATTACAGTAACCTGTCAATGGGTCTTCCTGTTTCTGCTTCTGGCCTCCATAAATTACTCTGCAGCCAGAATCTCTGCCTCACTGAAAATTTCAGCATGCCACTCCACCCCTCAATACCATTGAGTGGTTAACAGTATTTTCAGTAGTAGTCTGTGACCCACAGTGAGTACACAGAGAGGATTCTTTGGGAATGCAGGGAAAGAAAATAGATATCTTCCCTTACTCTTTTCAAAAGTATATTTAGCATCTATTTCTTAATGGACATAACACAGTAGAACGTGTAAATAACTTATAAATGAATGTAATTATACTGTTGGAATATGATGAAGTCTAGGTTCCTCTGCACAGCAGACTCCCCGTTTCCCCTTTCCCTCCAACCTCTGCTTTTGGAAGCTTGACTATTTCAAATATTTTATGTAAGTGGAATCATACAACATTTGTCCTTCAGTGACTGGTTTATTTCACTTATCATGATGTCCTCCATTGTCAGATATGGCAGAATTTTTTTTTTTAAGGCTGAATAATATTTTGTTGTGTATATGTAAATATGTCTATATGTCTATGTGAATATATCTGTATACACATACTACATTTTCTTTATCCATTCATCCATCTATGGATATTTGAGTTTTCCTTGTCTTGGTTAGTATGAATAAAGCAGCAGTGAACATGACAGACACCTCTCTGGCATCCTGATTTCATTTCTTTTTTTTTTTTTTCTCACGTCAGACGGGTAACGTGCCGGTGTCGTAACAAGGTTTGCAGGGAGGCACATGTCACACAACAGCGTGAACACCCAATCATCACGCTCATGAACTACAAAAGGATCATGATTTCATTTCTTTTGGATATACCCAGAAATGAGATTACTGGATTATATGGTAGTTCCATTTTTAATTTTTTGAGGAACCTCCATATTTTTTTCCATAGCAGTTATACCATGTTACGTTCAGTTATACCATGTTACGTTCCCACCAACAGTGTACAAGGGTTCTAATTTCTGTATACCCTCACCAACACTTGCGGTCCTTTTTTAAAAATAAATAGTCATCCTAACAGGTGTGGGGATAGTGTCATTGTGGCTTTGATTTGTATTTCTCTTATGAGTAGTGATGTTGAACACCATTTCATATAACTGCTGGTCATTTGTATGTTTTCTTTGAAGAAATGTCTATTCATGTCCTTTGCCGGTTTTTTGTGTTACATGTTTTACTATTGAGTTGTAGGGGTTTCTTAGATATTTCAGATATTAACCACGTATCACATAAAGGGTTTGCAAATATTTTATCCCTTTCCATAGAGTGCCTTTTCTTTCTGTGGATTGTTTTCATTGATTCTTACTCCAGGAATCTTCCTCCTTTAGGTTAGACTAGATACCCCTCTTACCAATTCCCATAAAACATTGCGAAAAACTCTGACTTGGCACTTGCCTTATTATAGTGGAATTATCATTATATATTAGTTTTGCCTCTCTTTCAGCCTTAGGACTCACTGAGGGAAAGGATTTTGCATCAATTACTGTTTTTGTACTTCCAGCCCCTAATACACACAGTTCCTAGCATATAATTGGTACTCAGGTATTTGTAGGACTAAACTGACCTCTGAAATTTTAATGATTGAATTATCAAAGGTAAAGCCTAGGCATTAACTTAGGATAACTGAAGATGTAGGTCCATTACTAACACCAGTGACTTCTTTTTTAAAAAAAATTTATTTATTTATTTTAATTGGAGGCTAATTACTTTACAGTATTGTAGTGGTTTTTGCCATACATTGACATGAATCAGCCATGGGTGTACATGTGTTCTCCATCCTGAACCCCCCTCCCACCTCCCTCCCCACCCAACACCATTGACTTCTGATTGAAAATTGAGTAGATAACAGAACTCTAGAATAGTGGTACTTTTAATTTGAGGTGGGGGGAAAAAAAGCTATAGCATACGTAGAATGCAAAAAATAAGTATTAGAAATATAAACTCTACATGGGCAGAGTTTTTGTCTGCTGTTTACACAAGTCTTCTCCCAGTGTTCATAGAACAGCATCTGACACTTAACAGTAAGTAACTGATCAGTAAATATTTAGGCAACAAATGAGTGAGCATAAAAAGGCACTCTTGCTGCACACTTTATTAGGCTTTTAAGGTAAAAATAAAGTTTAAAACATTTCCTTATCTCTAATTCAATGTAAAATTGAGCACTGGCAACAAAAAATCAAATTCCTGTCTTCTCACATTAGCTTATAGTTTTATAAAGGAAGTCTCTAGTAAGTATAATGGAGTATAATTTTATTTTCTCTTTTAGCAAACGAAGCAAAAAAGGAGATAAAAATGGAAAAGGCTTGAGACATTTTTCAATGAAAGTGTGTGAAAAAGTTCAGCGGAAAGGTACAACATCATATAATGAAGTAGCTGATGAGCTGGTGTCCGAGTTCACCAATTCAAATAACCATTTGGCAGCTGATTCGGTAGGTAGATCATGCCCTTGATGTTGACTGTGCAAGTGATGTAGCGGTGTACCTCTCTGGATTGTCTGTGTCAAATTGAGGACTCAGACAAGCTAGGGAATCCTCGATTTTGCCTTTACCTGAGGGTTTCATATTATCTGTTGGGGAATTCTGTTGTTTTGATTTTTTTGTTGTTTTGTTTTGAAAAGGATTCTTATTTATTTAAACATAAAGGTGAACAAGTATTTTTAAAGTATCTTTGGGGGTTATTGAAGAAACATACTTTTTAAAAAGTATACTTTTTATTTTTGAATGACTTTATATACCTCTGAATCTTTCAGTGTTTTTAGTCAGTAAGAAAATTTTCTTATTTTTAATTGAAAAAATACTATATAAACATGTTTATAGAAATTCATTTGTACCAAAGACTGTATAATAAAAAAGTCTTCTCTTCTACCACAGACTCTAATCTGACTCCGCAAGGCACTGTTCACTATTACCAGATTCTTGAGTATCATTCCAGAAATTCTTTATGCACCTATATAATAAAATTTGTTATTTTAAGCATTAAATATGGTTGTGCTTTGCATGCTTCATTCTTAATTTTATTTTCTTAGTAATATATCTAGAGCCTCATTTTTAGCACATAAAAATCATTCTCATTTTTTTTTAATGGAGATAAATTTACATTCAGGGAGGGAAATGTACATGTCTTAAGTGTACAATTAAACTGTTAAATTATTTTTTAATTTATTGTGGCTAATTTACATACAATAAGATGTATTCAAGTGCAAAGTTCAGTGAGTTTTGCCACTTGTATGCACCTGTGAAGCCACCACCATGATCAGGACACAAAATGTTTCCATCATTCCCAAAGGCTCTTCCTGCCTTTTGTAATCCATCCCTCCCTCGCCCTCTAGCCCTAGTCAGCTGCTGATATACTTTTTATAAATCAGTTTGCATTTTACTTAAATGTAGTCATAATTTATGTATTCCAGAACAATATTAAATAATAGTAGTAACTCTAGTCATATTGAATCTTCACTTCTTAACGTTAGTGGAAATATTTATAGTTTTGCAGCCTTAATTGTGATAAAGGTTTTAAGATGATAGTAACCATAACTTGATTTTTTTCTTAATGAACATTTCTTTTTTCTTAATTAAAAAAAATCAGAAATGGAGTTGAATTTAATCAATTCTGTCAGAAAGATAGCTTCCTGACATTTTAGCATTTTTACAGTGGTATTCATGAATGAAACTGGTGGGGTCATTTACTTTTGCTTTTATAATCTTTGCAGTTTTTTTAAATAACTTTTTTCCCTTTATTCTGCAGTTCAGTAGCTCAGATGGTAAAGAATCTGCCTGCAATGCAGGAGACACAGATTTGATCCCTGGAGAAGGGACTGGCAACCCACTCCAGTAGTCTTGCCTGGAGAATTACATAAACAGAGGAGCCTAGTGGGCTACAGTCCATGGGTTCACAAAGAGTTGGACATAACTGAGCAACTGATGCTTTCACATTCACATATGATATTCCCAAACACAACACTTGGTTTTTTCTTCTGACCCTGTTATTCTTTCAGTGTCTATGTCACGTAGATATTTCTCCCAATAGCATAGTTTGACCCTTATCCAGTGGGTACACATAGGCCCTCATAGATCCTGGCTCTCCAGCATTGGGACCTTGGTGCTCCCTTCTGACCGCACCCTTGTCTTTCTGTGCTGGGACTCTGCCTCCTTGGTCCTGTTGCCCTTGAGGTGTCCTTAGGCCAGGAATGTCAAACATGTTATGTGTCAACCTGAGTAAATACAGGAGCTACTTGGACCTTAGGGTTGAGGATAAGGAGGCAGACTGTGCCTGGGTTCTATTACAAAGATTTCTGTGCTTGATTAGTGATGTCTGCTGTGGCAACACCCACTAGACACATGTCTGGAATGAAGATGTTGGGAGAAGAGGCCGTGAGCTGGCCAGGTTCAGAAAGGGACAAACTGCATGTTCTGTCTTTGCCTTAGGTGGTTGTGCTGATTCCCAGGCTGCATTGTCTCATTGGCCAGGTGGCTGGGGAGGCAGGCTGAAGGCCATGAAGCTTCAAATGGCTTCCCCCGGGCCTGGAGGGAAGAGCATAAGCCCCAAGCTAGCAGGAGCCTGGCAGGGCAGCCCATGCAGGGCCCCCCAGGGGTCTACATGCTGCGGGCCATCCTGGCATTGGCTCCTTATCCTCTGGAGTCAGGTTCATCCAGGCAGAGCCAGCTGGCCGGCTTCAACAAGTTAGGTGCAACTCAGAGGTGAAAACACGTTTCCATATACACAGAAATAACCTTAATCTCTGGATAAACTCTCAAAAATTCCCAGTCCAGACTAAAATGGTTTATTGCCTGTGTGCTACTGAGAAATCAAAACAGCGTATTCGTCTGACTTTAATGAAATACCACAATGAAGGCATGCTGCTTTGGAAAGCGCTGCCTCAGGAGAAGATACAGGGTGTGTGTAAAAGAATGTTTCCCAGAAAATACCAAGGGCACCAAACATGACCCCAGTTCCCTTCCACGCCCCTCCATGCCCCAGGCAGGGGCGCTGCTTCCCCTCTGGGCGTGTCACGGTGCTCAGTGAGTGTGTCCAGGTGCCTCTTAAGCCCTCTGCTTTTGGCTTGTGAGTTTTGGATGCTTTCTTCAGGATCCTCTCCGTTTGCCATTTCTACTGCATCTCCTCGAAGGCCAACTGGGCCGAGGTACCCTTGTCCCAGGCCACACTGCTTCTTGTTCTTTTTATTTTTTGGCCACACCCTGTGGCATGTGGGAGCTTACCTTCCTGACAAGGGTTTGAACCTGCACCCTTTGCATTAGAAGTTCAGAGTCTTAATCACTGGACCACCAGGGAGGTCCCTCCTCCTTGTCCTTTATACTCATTCCCATCGCTTCCTCAAGTTTTGCCTTGTCTTTGTCCTGTTTCTTCTGCTTGGTCACGCCAAGCTCTGCAATGCCTTTTAGACTCAAGAGCCCACTTTTGACCTGCTTGCCAGCCTCCATGGCACCTGTTTGCAATCAGTACCATCTTTGCAGTTTTGATAAGTAGTGTCATGCTGGCTTTATAAAATGAGTTTAGAGGTCTTTGCTTTCTCTTTCACTTTATTCCATCACAGATTTAATGGCATGGGATGTCTAGTTTTGTTCCCTGCGATCTGATGGAAATCACCTGAGATACTCTGTGGTGATTTGGTGGGGGGTTTAGATAGCTTTCTCCATTTCTTATTTGATAATCCATCTGTTTATAATTGCTTTCTCCCTTAGAGTCAGTTTGGTGTTTTTTTGCATTCTTAGAACATTCTCCATTTCATCCATGTTTTCCAAATTATTCGCAATTATATTTCCCCCAAAAAACCATCTCTTGGATTTGTTTGTATGGACCTCCAGTTCTGAAGTTAATTTCTGTTTTTATCTGTATTTAATATTCTGTTCTCTTTCCTGCAGTTACTTTTATTATTTCTCTACCTTGAAGACTGTGGTGTATGCTTTATTTACTTTTATTTTCTTTGTTTAGTATTGGAAGTCTTTATGGCTGTTATTTTCCTCTTGTACACTACCCATACCTCCATTGATTCTGGTATGTTACTCTTTATTCTGTAACTTTGGCTTAAGAATTGCATTGAAAAGTTTCTTGTAGTTCCAGGTGACATTTTACTTACTGTCATGAATTTTGACTTATTACCTGTGATCAGAAATTTTTGAGCCAAACTGTTGCCTTTAGCGGGGGGATTGCTTTGAGATTTTTCTTGTGAGCCATTATATGGTGATTTGTGTTTAATTTCCCTGGGCGCTTGAAAGTATATGGCATTCTGAATCTGAGTGAGAGAGTTCTCTGAATGGTCTAGCAGACCCTGTGTGACCTGGCCCTCTACTATCTCTCATCTCCTACCATGTACCCCCTCAGTTACTACACACAGCCACACGTGTTCTTTGCTGGGGATTTCCATATAGTTTCTCTTCTCCATCTAGTTTTCACTCAGATGTCACTAAAGTGAAGCATTTCTTCTTAGCACTTTTCAATATCTAACACACATTTTTAATAACCACGCCCCCATCCCCACTCCTGAATATAAGCAAGGATTTTTTTTTTTTCTGTTGATTCACTACTTTCTTTGTCTCATAATTTGGAGGCTCTGTAGTCTGTAGTTCTTTAAAGTTATTTCTGTTATAACTTAAGTATTTTGTAATTTCAGTATTGCATTTCTTGAGTTATCAGCTGTGGACTATGATTGATTATGGAGGAAAAAATAAATCCATATGCCTGTTGTATTCCCATCTCCCATCTTTCCCCTCTACCACAGAATTCAGTTGAATATATTAGTGGCAGTTGTTAGAAGAATATTATAATTATAGTTGTTTTTATGACTTTGACTATATTGTGCTAAAAATTATTGCCTAGTTCATCTGTTTTGAATAGTTCATCTGCTTTGAATTCATATTCCTTCCAGTATCAAAGAAGAGGAAATCGGGTACTTCCCTGGTGGTCCAGTGGCTAAGACTCCTCTCTTCCAATGCAGGGGGGCCCTGGTTCAATCCCTGGTCAGGGAACTAGATCTCACATGCTCCAACTAAGCGTTCGCATGTTGTGACTAAAGATCCCACTTGCCGCAACTTACAGATCCCTCATTTTGCAACCAAGACCCAGTGCAGCCAAAAAATACTTTGAAAAAACAAAAGCACGAACTATTTTCTAAAAAAAAGAGGAGGAAATCAGCAGACTTGCTGTTGCCTCCTAACATCTGTTGTTATTTTGTCATTATTTCTACAGCATTGGGATTTCTAATATTTACATTCAGTTCTATAACTTAAAATTTCCCTTTTATATAAGTTTACTTCTGTATTTAAGTGGATTCAGTGTTGTCCACCATCTTTTATCATCATGGCATTTGATTGGTTTGATTCAGTTCTTACGAACTGCCTGTCCACCAAAAGATAAGGGGCTTTCCCACAGTGTAAGTTAACATAGTTTCTGTTATTATCAAGTCTTGCTACCAAAAAAGAAATCAGCTGAACTACACAGTGTGCCTAGTGGTCTAAGTGATTACATTTTGGAGCAGGTTCACCATTTTCATTGTGCACAACAGTCTGAGATCAGCACTCGTGCGTGGACCACATTTTGAGAAGCACTGCTAACTAGAACTTAAAGCATACATCCTTGACTTTTCAAAGTCTGACATCCTCAGAGACACTGCAAGATCTTCACCCACTTTAACTCCATTACCCCTTTCTCCTATATATACTATTACTGTCCTGTATATTAGTTCTTTTTATATTCTAGACTCCCCAAGACATTATACTTTATACAGTGAGTATTAATTGAGATTTACCTTTTGAGTTGGTCTTCATGTCATCCTACATCATCTCCAAGTTCCTATCTTAGATTCTTTAGATTCTTTTCCTTTTATTTAGAAGAGGCCCTTTCGCATCATTTAATTTAGATCTGTTAGGAACATAACCCTTATTTTTAAGATTGTTTTATGTTTTAGATTGTTTTAAAGTATCTTTATTTCATCTTTACTTTTTGTTTTATCTTTACTTTTGAAGGATACTTTCACTGGGTATAGAATTCTTTCAGAACTTTGAAGATATTTATGAAATTATTATTAAATATTTTAATACCTGTGACTATATCATGACCTTTAAAGTTTATCACTCAATAAACATATTTCTTTTAGCAGGCTTATGATCAGAAGAACATTAGGCGAAGAGTTTATGATGCTTTAAATGTGCTGATGGCAATGAACATAATTTCAAAGGAAAAAAAAGAAATCAAGTGGATTGGCCTGCCTACCAATTCTGCTCAGGAATGTCAAAACCTGGAGGTAAGGGAAGAAAATCTGTTTACAGATAGTACTTTGCTTTATTTTACATCGGGGACGTTTTAATTTCGAAATACAGGCACATAGTGTTAAAATATTCATAGCTATTTACTCATGCATAATATGCCTTTTTTCTTTAAAGTCTCTCCTAGGCAGAATTTCAGAACTGGAAGGTGATTTTGAGAGGTCTAGTCTGACTGATGTCCTGATGAAACATGAAATGAAATGACTTGATTTTTTTTTTCTCTCTTTTTTTTTTGGAGAACATCTTTGTTTTATTCTAATTTAATTCCGAGCACTTTACTAATAAATTTTCATTGACTCATGTACTGGAAATGATCTTCTTTGATGAAATACTTGCTGTATAGATCTGAAAGAATGGATTCAAGTTGGCTGTTTATTTCTTGTATTTGAACTTTTACCTTCAACTCTAGAATTAGTGGCAGGAGAATGGTATGGAATTTCCTTTAAATCTTTATCAGAATGGGTAGAATGTTCAGCTTATAAGAATTTGGGGATGATGTGTGCAGAAGCATGTTTTATTCTTTGAACTTCAGTCATTATACAAAATCTTCCCTAAATGAGTGTGTGCCCTGACATATTATTTGTAAATTGATTTAACATAATTTTACTGTCATATCCAAAAGGCTGATTACAGGTTTAGATGTGACTATGATTGAGTTCATGTTTTTCTTAGTCCCCTTCTTCCCCTAGCAAATCAAAAAATTTTGGTATTAATATACTTGTGGATGGAGGGAGAAAACCTGGCAGTCATCAGAAGTTACAGAATAATGTCATTCATGTGCTGCAGTAGAAATGTCCTTTTTTCTCCTCCCAGTAGAGTAAAATTTGAGGGTTATTTTAATTACTGGTAATATTAAGCTGGTATCAAAGCCTAGGTTAGCAAAAATCTCTTTAACATCACCCGTGTGCTTAAATGAAGGATTATATGAGATTCTGACCCCCAGCAGCTTTCATTCTAATTGAGGAGAGCAGAAATGTAAAAGGACTTAACCAGAATTGTGATGACTCCTATGAAAGAAGTATGTACAGATTCTCTGGAGAAGGGGCATAAGGGAGGGAGCGGGGGTGCTTTACCAAGAGAAAAAAAAATCCCTGTGCTCAGTTGTGAGGGAGGAGTTTGCCAAGTGGTTTAGGGCAGGGAGGCAGAGACACTGCCCAGGCTGAGGCAGGTTGAAGAAGGCTTGCCTGCAGCTGGTTGTGGCCAGAGTACAGGTGAAAGAGAGGGTAGGTTCCTGGCTGTTAAGTAGTTGGGACCTGATCCTATAGACAGTAGGAACTACTGGAGAATTACAAAGAAGAGGGCTGAGGGAGTGTAATCAAAAGGGTCAGTCTACCAGTGGGTTGGAAGCCAGACTGACAGGAAGATGAGGAGGGAAAGTGAGGGGGTGGGTCGGAGAGGAGCTGAGTTCTGGCTGTGGCAGTGAGGCTGGAGAAGCGTTTTAGAGGCAGAATCAATACCACTTCGGAGAAGGCAGTGGCACCCCACTCCAGTACTCTTGCCTGGAAAATCCCATGGACGGAGGAGCCTGGTAGGCTACAGTCCATGGGGTCGCAAAGAGTCGGACACGACTGAGCGACTTCACTTTCACTTTTCCCTTTCATGCATTGGAGAAGGAAATGGCAACCCACTCCAGTGTTCTTGCCTGGAGAATCCCAGGGACGGCGGAGCCTGGTGGGCTGCTGTCTATGGGGTCGCACAGAGTCGGACACGACTGAAGCGACTTAGCAGCAGCAGCAATACCACTTGGCCTGGTTGGATGCAAAGCATGAGGGGCAGGTGCGAGCTGCTCTGTCAACAGCGTCAGATGCTGGGAAAACCCCAGTAGCATCTTTTCACATGTGAAAGAGCACACAGAGCCTACAGTGTATCTTAAGTGTTTCGGGGTTCAAGTGGTTGTGATTAGAGGAACCATGAGAGAAACTCCTGGTAGAGACTAGATGGGGAGCAAGTAAGAAGGATGCTGTTGGAGTAGACAAGAAAGATGATATTAGGTGTCATTGGTTTTTGCCCAAAGACACAATGAGGAACTCATCTACAGGGATATTCCAGACCTTAATCTATGTTTTCTAGGTAGTTGTGAGGTTGAGGAAAATAGTAGTTGGTTGAAGCTAGGAAGTTTGTCCCATAACCATGTCTACGCAGGTAGGAACTGCGTATTGAATATGTAGGAGCCCTGTATTAGCAGCTGTGCCGGTTTAAAAGAGAGGAGATTAAGAAACTGCTCTAGGGACTGTCTTCCCTGGTGGACCAGTGCTTAGGACTCCGTGCTTTTAGTGCAGAGAGCGTGAGTTTGATCCCTGGTCAGGGAATTAAAACCCCACAAGTTGCAGTTAGATGGAGATCTTAAATGAGATCTTATCTCATTCTGGGAGGTTAATAGAGCAAAGGAATTAATAATGGGATCTCTGAAATCAGGTGGCTTTGATTCAAATCCTGGCTCATGCCATCCACCAGCGGTGTGACCTTGGACAGGTTCTTCACCCTCTGGGCCTCCATTTCCTTACTGCAAAGAGGATAACAGCCATGCTTATGTCTAGGGTTTTGTGAAGACTAATCAATGGAGGCCGTGTGTCCAGCGCTCAGGTGATTGCTGCCACGTAGAGTAGGTATTCACCAAGTGTTAGCTGTGACTCTGATTGGTGCTTGTGAAATAAATAGAGCCGGTCCCACAGATCCAGTGTTCATTAGGGGGATGGATGTCGTTTGATGGCGATTGCTACAATTCTGCTGTCTTGCCTGCTTGCTCACCCGATCCCGGAAGGTGGAATCTACCTTTATTGGTGTCAATAGTTAAATAGGTTGCCTGTGTTTAAGGAAAATTTTTGATGTCTCAGAACTGGGTCCTGAAAAGTGAGCAGCATTTTCTACTCTACATCCTCATGCTATTTTGTAACCTGTGTTTTAAAGATAGAGAAGCAGAGGCGAATAGAACGGATAAAGCAGAAGCGGGCCCAGCTTCAAGAACTTCTCCTGCAGGTAAAGAAGCTGGGATGTGTTCATTACCTTCTCTGCCTGTGTTCTGCTTCTCCCCTGACTTGCTCTGAGCCCGTGTTTTCTACTTTGGGTGCCTTCAAATACCTGGTGCGGCTGCACTAGCACATCGTCCCCAAGGCCCGAGCTCATGACTCTCCACACGATCTGCCTTTAAGACGGTCCATCTCAGGGAAGTCTCGGGGAGAATGGATACATGTATATGTATGGCTGAGTCACTTTTCTGTCTACCTGAAACTATCGCAACGTTGTTAATCAGTTGTACTTCAATATAAAATAAAAAGTTAATTAAGAAGATGGTCCCATCTCACCATCATCTGGGCCTCATGGCAGCTCTAGTGTGGAACATATTACTCAACAGTTTATTTTTGACTTTTATTCCTACTCTGAGCAGAAGTTATTTTAGCCCCTATTTGGAATATGAAGGAGTAAGGCTAATTAAATTTTAAGCATTTTGAGAAAAAAGGGCTTCCCTGGTGGCTCAAATGGTAAAGAATCGACCTGCAATGCAGGAGACCCTGGATTGGGAAGATCCCCTGGAGAAGGGAGTGACTACCCACTCTAGTAAAATAATCAGATCCACCTGTAATGTTAATACTTATTATCTGTGGATGACGTTATGACATATTCAGCTTTGTAGCAATACCAAAACTTAAAATACATTTCCATTTAGGAAAATTAAATTTTACAGTGTAATGTAGATCCCTGTATTTATACTTTTTAAAATAATTGTCTAGAATTTGGGTAATTTAAAAAATAGAGGCTTTGTAGAGAATCATGTGAGGTAAAATCACAGGGTAGATGGGCTTTTTTTTTTTTTAACCTACTTTTGGTCATTTCAGTTGGTGGAGAAATTTACTTTGAGCAGTACAGCAAGACATTTTCAAACCAATCAGAAAAACTTTTTAAAATGAGCCAACAAGTCTTTGTACTTTTGTTTTTAATCAGCAAAATGTCTTTATATGAAAAGCATTCAGCCAATCATAAAACCCATTTTGATTTCAGCAACCATAGGTCCTATTTCATTTCTGATATAGTCCACTTTTCAGAAATAAAGGGAGCAATAAGTTACCAAATAATTGTAACAGTTTTTTTGTTTTTTTCTCCCCCCCCAAAATACTCACTTTGTCTCATGGACAGAATAGGTTAAATATTCCTACACATTCCAGATTTTTGTTTTTCCTTTCTTGATCCTTATTTTTTGTTTTTTTTTCATATTTGAATACACAGCAGAGAGGCAGGAGCAGTTAGCTGTGTGTGGTCTGGAAGGGCAGGGTGGGAGGAAGCCGGTAGGGACAGGGCAGCAGCCGCAGGTGGAGCAGAGCCCCTGGCGCATGCAGCCTCGGGATGATGCTCCGTCCTCATCGGGCACCTCTCTTTTTCTTGCTCTTCTGTGTCTGTGTCCCATACTGACCCTGTGGGACCTCCCTGAGGAGCTCCCTCCAGAGCTGGTCTCATGTATTTTTCATACTGGATTTCCAGAGTAGGTTTTGTATGAAGAGAGCACTCTGTAGCTTTAAAAAACACAAAACTTGAAAGCTGACAGTTTATTCCTGTGCTCCTCCCTGGACAGCTCTGCTTCCTGAGAGACCTTCGCCTCCACCCCGTCAGCTTCCCTGGTTGCCTCTCTGTGTTTCCCTCCCAACTCAGTCTCCAAAACCCTGTGCTCGGCCCTTCTTACATTTCCTCAGAGCTCTCATGGAACATTTAGGGACTCCATTTTTGGCATATATTATGAAAACCTGTTTATCAGCATGTCTGTAATTATCTGTTGATCAGAAAGACTTGTGCTGGGCCAGATCGCCCTCACGTATGTGGGCTTTCCCATCCCTAGACGACCAGCACAAAGAATGGACCAGAGGACTTCCCTGGCGGTCCAGTGCTTAAGACTTTGTGCTTCCAGTGCAGGGGATGTGGGTTCCATCTTCAGTCCCTGGTCAGGGAACTGAGATCCCACATACCTCTCAGTACGGCCAAAAAAAAAAGTGACCTGGAATATTTTTCCCCTTTCTACAATGAACATTGCATTTTTTTTTTAAGTCGTAAATTTCTTTTTCTCTTCTGTCTCAAACCAAATATTTGCAGAAGATTTCAACCTAGGCGCAACCTAGCTGTCAACATTTATAAAAGCAGGTCTCTGTGAACAGTGAAACGAAACACAAGATATAACTGAAAACAACTACTGCTAGTTAGTCTCCTGGTAGACAGACAGCTTATTTCCTCCTAGTGTTTCCGTTTTCTTTCTTTCAGCAAATTACGAAGTTGTCACATAAAGTACATTAAGCAAGTTGTCCCTGAACACAAATAATTTACCTCTCTGTGGCTAAGATAGCTTAAATTTTTAACTAGTGAATGTCACAACTGCTGACATCACATGACCCAGATCACTTTTACTTACATGCCACCTCTTCTCTTGGTCATGTAGGAAAGGAATGGTATGAGTAGATTCTTCCCACAGATGATCCAGATGTCCTACTTTTATCTATATCATTGTCCCTTCCAGCCCTTAAACTTTTCCAGAGCTACTAATGCAGAGCAGAATGAATGTCTGAGTATACCTAAAGCTGTTTAGCCTCTGAAATAAATGTTAATAAGCCTGGAAGAGAACAAAAGGCTAAAGATAAATCAAATGGCATCAAATAAGGAAATCAGTTTAAAACAAATGGGGCGATTTTTCTTTTTACTATCAAAATAACATTGTATGTATATTCACAGCTCTTTTCCCAAGAACTGTCTGGTGCTATAAAATGTGCACAGTATAGAACGGTGAATCATAAGTATGTAAGAACTTTTACTTACCACTGTTCATATTTCTGCCTCTCCTGAGGCCCTCCCATGGCTCTAAGACCACAAAGCTGGGCCAAGTATGGGCTGT
This sequence comes from Giraffa tippelskirchi, assembly GCF_054371585.1. Lineage (NCBI taxonomy): Eukaryota > Metazoa > Chordata > Mammalia > Artiodactyla > Giraffidae > Giraffa > Giraffa tippelskirchi. The sequence goes on from NC_137276.1 coordinate 92,299,045, forward strand.
CTCCCGGGTGTGTTCTCTAGAAGAGAAAGATAGCCAGGTGGAGGTATTCAAACATATAATTCTTTTTCTGAGTTTTATAGTTTCAGCATATTTCTCAATATTAAATGAGCTAAGCATTGAATATAATTGCCTTAGTTCATTAGCAGCAGAAAATAACAAATCAGTAAGTATGATGGTTCTAGACACGCTGTCAGGGCTAGAATAAATTGGTGTCCCTTCTGCTTTGTGCATTTTAAAGGAGTAAATGTTTACTTTTCAGGGAGCTAGCACACAACCATTTTAAGACAACATGAATTTTAATCAAACTTCAGTTAAGGCCCAGGACCTAAAATAAACACTGCTAGGATAAAGTTGCTAAAACATAGAAAATAACTGAAATGCATCACTACTGGGTGACCAGAGGGAACAAGCTGATGGAAGGGATGAAAGGCTCTGACTTTAGGAGCTCTTTTAACCAGTATCTGTTCCACAAGCAGATGAAAGACTTCACTGTGTAAGGTCTTTCTACCTGTGGAATTCTGCAATACATTTGCCTTATTTAAAAGAGGGTGGCAGGGCCACTTTCTTTGACTTTTGAGTAATGGTTATAGCTTAAAGGTAGTAGCAAGATTCAGTGCAAAGATTCAGGCCTTGATATACCTTATAAATCAGTGCTAAGCCTCAGGTTCCTCTTCTGAAAGATGTCAGCTGGGGAGGGGCTTGGACCAGATTCCAAACTGTGCCCTACAGATGCTTAGAGGTTCTGTGAAGGAGCCCAAAGGGTGAATGAGGGCAGAGCTGGCAGGGCTCAGGACTCAGCCTCAGTGCAGCCAACCAGAGCAAGGATGTGTTCATCTGTTTTATAAACAGTGGGTGTCCCAGAAGATTTCACTTGAAGAAAGAGTTCTGTGGCTTTGTATAGTTTGTATGTTTCTGGGCTGGATGATCTAAGAGATGTATTTAACTCTAAACCCTCAGGAGTCTGTGTTCGTTAAATGGAAAACAAGTCCACTTTTGCTGTATCACTCACTCTTGAGAAGAGTTGCAGGTCCAACTCTCTCAGATATGTAAGATCCTGTTTCTATGGATGATGGAAACTGTGGGCCCCATTGTTTGTGTTACGATATGTTAGATACCATTTAAATAAATATTTTTTGCCCTTGAAATGTATTTCTTGAGTTAGATCATTCTAATGTTTTTCCTTAATTGTTTAATTTTAATTAACTCATAGGTGGAAGGTCTCTTTAAATGCTCTAACTATATTTTAGATGTACTTAATTCATTTAGTTCCAACTCACTTATCCATGTTAAATGACTGTGTATGTTTTTGTTGATCCTTACAGCAAATCGCTTTCAAAAACCTGGTACAAAGAAATCGGCAAAATGAACAGCAGAACCAGGGCCCTCCAGCTCTGAACTCCACCATTCAGCTGCCATTTATAATCATCAACACAAGCAGAAAAACAGTCATAGACTGCAGCATCTCCAGTGACAAGTAAGTGGAGAACCAGTGGCAGCGGGCAGGACCAGCCTTCTGTTTAACATAATTCTGGTCATTTGTAATATTATCTGAGTCCTCCAAGGCTGACTCCCTTGGGCTTCATGAAACAGCTCCTCAGACAAGAGTGCTGTCATCTGCTAGTGCTTGCTTCCTTCTTCACCCTTCACATCCCCCTCTTGGGCCTGGCACTGTGCTGCTTGTGCTGAAGACATAATGGTGCCCAAGCTAGAACATGCATGTATGCACACATAGATGAGCTAAGTGGGCAACTCACTGCAGTAAATTAGAGCATTAGTGAGCATCTGGGACATGGTAGGTTCACCAAGTTCACTATGAATTGTCACGTTTATGGTGGAGATAGTTGAGATTGGCATGTGGCACTAAAGCAATTTTTTTTTTTTGCTATATCGTAGTCGACCTGTGCTTCTGTTTATAATGAATGGACACAAAAATACTAGATGAAAAAAAACAGTATTAGATGGCGTTCTCTGCTTGCTTGCTTTCTTATTATCTTATAACTTGAAGTTTATTCATTTAACCACCTTTATTCATTTCACTCATCACTCCCCCCCACCCCCACCCCACCCTACCTCTGGCAACCATCAGTCTATTCTCTGAGTCTATGAGTTTGGTTTTTGAGATCCATATATAAGGTCTGTCATCTGTGTTGTTGCAAATGGCAGGATTTCCTTCTTTTATGATCTGTTGTCCATTGTCTTTTTTTATGGTCTGTTGTCTTAAGTACATCACAGTTTTTTAATCCACTCATCTGATGATAGACACAGGTTTTTTCCACGCCTCAGCTATTGCAAGTCATGCTGCAGTCAGTGAACACGGGAATACAGACGTCTTTTCAGGATGGTTATTTCATTTCCTTCAGATACATATACCCAAAAGTGGGATTGCTATTATATGATAGTTCTATTTTTACATTTTTGAGAAGCTTCCATATTGTTTTCCAGTGGGTGCACCAGTTTACATTCCCACCAACATGTTTTTCATTTTAACTAAGATTGATGGTAATATCAATATATTACTATTATCATAGTAAGTGAGAAATAGCAGTTTTCAAAATACAGAGTTTATTTGTAACTTATTTTATTCTTCACGAAAGCAGTAGTGCTCTTCAGGCTGTAAATCAGTATCAAGGTAGTTGAGGGCACAGGATGCAGAGTGAGACAGAAGGAAATGTGGATTGTGGCTCCCCCAAGCAGCTGCTGTAAAGCTTTGTCTGAAGAACAAATGAGGATGATATTAGGACTCGGTCACTTCCTTAAATAAGGTAATGCCTCTAAAAGGTCTGACTCCTGGAAAGTGCTTTATAAATGTAAGCTGCTATTCCAAGGAGTCAGCATGTAACTTAGCATCCCAATTGGGATACATCTGAGACCAAAAGAGGACTCAGTAATCACATCAGTGCAGAGGCACAGCCCAGGTCTGTCCCAGGGGCCAGAACTTCTGGGCTCCTTGGAGCTACTGCATTGCCATGGGGTTTACCCTCCCTGGTTTTTCTCACTCTTTTTCTTGGCAGTGTTGCTTCCTATCTTGACTGTGTACAGAGATCATAGGTTACTTAAATAAGAAGGCACCAAAAAAAGAGGAAGAGAAACAACAGATTTCTAAAGTATTTGATAATTAACTTGCTGGTTATCAAAAGTCATAAAGGACTAGCACAGGGGGCAGTAAATGATAGATATGTATGTTAGTGTTCACACACTTTAAATTCTTGACAGAAACCTGTGTCTACAAGGACTTGTCACATACTCCCATAAATCCGAGACTTACAGAGAATGGTTAATGTACTTTTGGGAAAAATAAACTGTTAGATTTCTAGTTACTCTCTCTAGTTAGCCTCTTGTTTGGTAGGACATTACTTAAACTCTCTACTTTGGTTAGTCTTTCAAGTTTTAAAGAGTAGCAGGCAGAGAAGGCAATGGCACCCCACTCCAGTACTCTTGCCTGGAAAATCCCATGGACGGAGGAGCCTGGTAGGCTATAGTCCATGGGGTCGCTAAGAATCAGACACGACTGAGCGACTTCACTTTGACTTTTCCCTTTCATGCACTGGAGAAGGAAATGGCAACCCACTCCAGTATTCTTGCCTGGAGAATCCTAGGGACGGCGGAGCCTGGTAGGCTGCCGTCTATAGGGTCGCACAGAGTCGGACACGACTGAAGCGACTTAGCAGCAGCAGCAGCAGCAGGCAAGTCTGGGGACCAGTGGCCTAGGAGGATGAAGGATCCTCTTCCTTCTCAGGTGGTTATTGACTCCTGTCCTTTCCTCGCCCTCCCCCAACTGATGTAAAGGAGGCTCTGAGCTGCTTACAGGGGCTTGATATTCAAGGTGGGTTGCAAGTATGGCATTTTGCTTTAAATGACAAATTTTACTCTAAGATCTCAGAATTTCATGTCTGTGTAAGCCCACCACTGTCCCAGCACATTCACCTGCCCTCTGTCCCCGAGGCTCCTGGCGACGTTGCTCCAAGCCTAGCCTGGGAGCCAGGAGGACCATTTCTTCTTACAGTGGCCTCTTTATTGAAAGCCTTTGCCCGGCAGCTGGACATCCTGATTTGGCACTTTTCAAAAACATTTGGAAACGTGCTATGTGTTATATGTGACACTTTTTTCTTAGGGCATTTTTACTCCTGAGACCCTCAAGACAGGGTTTGGGGTTTGGTTAGTTTGTAAAAAGCCTTCCATTTTTTGCTTGTCTAAGGTATGATGTGGCTAATACTTGACTCATGAAAATGAAGTAAGCATCCAAATGCTTTTTCCTCAACCCTAGTAGGCCACCTCATGGTAGGAAAGTTAGGTCCTAAATTGGAAAGGCTTTCTTTGTGTATGTTTCTTTTTTTCCTCCCAGTGACTTCTTTGCTTGATTTATTTACTTTTATTGACATATACTTAACATACAGTATTGTATTAGTTTCACATATACAGCATAGTGATTTGACATTGGCATCCATTACAAAATGATCACCATGATAAGTCTAGTAACCATCTGTCCCTGTACAAACTTACTACGATATTATTGGCCATATTCTTTATGCTGTATGTATCCCCAGGGCTTACTTTATAATTGAAGGTTTGTACCTTTTAATCCCCTTCACCTGTTTCTCCTACTGCCTTCAGCCTCTCCCCTCTGGCAACCACTCATTTGTTCTCTATGAGTCTATTTTTATTTGTTTTGGTTTTTTAGATTCCACATATAAATGAAATTATGTGATATTTGTCTTTGGGTCTGGTTTATTTCATTTAGCATAATACCCTTTAGATCTATATGTATCGTTGCAAATGGCAAGTGTTTTTATGGGTGAGCAGTACTATCCCCCTGTGTGTGTATACATACCACATCTTTATTCATTCATCTATTGATGGACGCTAAAGTTGCTTCCATATCATGGCTATTGTAAATAATACTTCAGTGAACACTGAGTGTAACCTTTTCAAATTAGTGTTTTTGTTTTCTTTGGGTAAATACTTGGAATTGCTGGATAATATGGTAGTTCTATTTTTAATTTTTTCAAGGAATCCTCCAAACCGTTTCCTATAGTGGCTGCACTGGTTTACATTCCCAGCCAAGGTGCAGGAGAGTTGCCTTTTCTTCACATCCTTGCCAGTGTTTGTTATTTTTTGTCTTTTTGGTGGTAGCCATTCTGACAGGTGTGAGATGATACTTCACTGTGGTTTTGATTTGTATTTTCCACATGATTAGTGATGTTGAGCAGTTTTTCATGTGTCTCGTGGCCGTCTGTACCTCTGCTTTGGAAAAAAGTCTACTTGGAAAGGCTTCCTTAATATTTTATCTTTTATGACAGAGCTATAGACAGCTTTGAAAAATACTGGATTTAGACCAAAATTCCTGTCTCCAGTTTGCCACAGCTTAATGAGGGCTGGAATGTAGGACTCCTGTTGTCTGTCACAGGAAAGTTGTTTTAATTGGGAAAACGGTTTATTTGAGATGTCATTCTTCTCAACCCAGCAGGATGACTCACTGCCCTAAACGGTAACAATCTCTAGTACTGTCGCTGAGCTTAGGTCCTCATGCTTCCATTGTATATACAGAGTACAACACTCTTCAGACCTCCCCGACACCACAGAAACCCCTCACTAACTCTGTTTACTGATACAGGTTTGAATATCTTTTTAATTTTGACAACACCTTTGAGATTCATGATGACATAGAAGTGCTGAAGCGAATGGGAATGTCCTTCGGCCTGGAGTCAGGCAAATGCTCCCTGGAGGATCTGAAACTTGCTAAATCACTGGTGCCAAAGGCTTTAGAAGGCTATATCACAGGTATGTTAACTAATGCTGTCAATGTGGTCCTTGATTAAATGTCAGACCCTAACTTGCTAAAATTTCTCATAGAAAATTACTGCCTGCTATCTGCCCCCTGTCAATTCTGTTCCGTTACCCTGAAATGTAACCTCTCTATTGAATTTCTTATGTATCACCACTTTTCTTTAGAGATGCAAACACAAAAAAATAGTGAGCTGGGAGCAATTTATTATTTAGTTTTGTCTAATTCTCACCTTTATAGAAATGGAACCAAAGTGATATATTCTTTGGTGATTTGACTGTTTTCACTCAACATCATGTTCTTGAGATTTATCCACAGGATTTCATGTAGCTGTAATTGATGCATTTTTACTGCTGCGTGGCATTCCAGCATGTGGATGAAGCACAGTTTATTTGTTCATTTTACTGATGATAAACCTTTAGTTTTGCTTCCCATCTCTTGATATTTAAACAGCGCTACTTTGAACGTTCCCGTTACTGTTTCTCGGTGACCGTGTCATGTATCTACGAGTGAGGTTGTGGCTCTGAGGCAGGTCCATCTTCATTGTTACCAGATGATGCCATGGCTTTCCAACTTGATTTTGACGCGGTACACTCTGACCCACAGAGTGGAAGTGTTTTGTCTTCCCAGGCAGGTGGATGTGAACTGGTATCATTATTTTTTACATTGAGATTGAATTCCCATACTATAGGATGCACCACTTTAAAGTGTACAGTTCAGTGATTTTTAGCATATTCACAACGTTTTGTAGTCATCACCTTTATCTAATTATGATTTTTATCAGCCCAGAAAGAAATTCCACATGTGTTAGCATTCACTCCCACCACCCCCAACTCCCCCACCCCCCCATTCTTCCCATCATCTGGCAACCACTGATCTATTTCCTGTCACTGTGGATTTGTCCATTCTGGACCTTTCATTAAATAGAATCTTACACTAATGTAGCCTTGGCGACTGACTTGGTTAGCATAATGTTTTCAAAATTCATCCATGAAGTAGTACTTCATCCCATTTTGTGGATAATACCACATTTTCTTTATCTGTTCATTAGTTCACATATTGGGATTGTTTTCACTTTTTGGCTATTATGCTGCTGTAAACATTGTACATGCTTCCATGTGAACGTAAGTTTTTGCTGCTATTGGGTGTATACCGAGCAGTGGAATTGCTGGGTCATATGGTAACTATATTTAGCATTCTGAAAGTGCCAAACTATTTCCCAAAGCAGTTGTAGCATTTTACAATCCTACCAGCAATGTATAAGGGTTCTGATTTCTCCATATCCTTCTCAACAGTTGTTATTGTTCATCTTATTACCACCACGCTAGTGAAAGTGAAATGGTATTTCACTGTGGTTTTGATTTGCATTTCCCAATGACTGCTGATGGTGAGCATCTTCTCATATGCTAATTGACTATTTGTGAATCTTCCTTGAAGAAATGCCTATTCACATCCTTTGACCATTTTAAAACTGGGTTGTCTTTTCATTATAAGAGTATACTTGAAAGCAGAAACACTTTTGTCTTGCGTGTCCTAAAACTCAAATTTTCAGTAATTAAGAAATCTTCTTTATGATTCAGTTCAGTCGCTCAGTCGTGTCCGACTCTTTGCGACCCCATGAATCGCAGCACGCCAGGCCTCCCTGTCCATCACCAACTCCCGGAGTTTACCCAAACTCATGTCCATTGAGTCAGTGATGCCATCCAGCCATCTCATCCTCTGTCATCCCCTTCTCCTCCTGCCCCCAATCCTTCCCAGGATTAGGCTTTTCCAATGAGTCAGCTCTTCGCATCAGGTGGCCAAAGTATTGGAGTTTCAGCTTCAACATCAGTCCTTCCAGTGAACACCCAGGACTGATCTCCTTTAGGATGGACTGGTTGGGTCTTCTTGCAGTCATAGTTCCTAAAACTATGGTATATTGAGCACATATAATTTGGGTGTATAGAAACAAGTGTTGTTCTACCTTTTTTGCCAGTTTCCTTCATTTATAAGTATTACTACCTACAATTTCATACTGTATCTTAAAGGCACTTTAATATTAGCTCTAAGGAATATTAAGCCAGATGTGAGCATTTGCTACTGTTTTATGGTTTTAGCCACAACACAAGAGCCTGGATTGAGATTTGGTTTTTATTGGGTTTAGTGCTTAAATTCACACCACACACTTCCTGTCTGACCCCCTCTTCTTGCCCCTCAGCCTCCTAGTCCCCTATTTGCACACACACACACACACACCCCATTCTCCCCTTGCTCCTTCCGGAGAAGGGCCTGCTGTTTTCTTAGCAGCTCAGGCATCATAGCCATCCAGCAGGGTCTGCAAAAGGCTCTTACTCCGTAAATCACCAGGACTTTATTTTAGCTCATTCTCAGTGAAAAGACTGCGGGTGATTAGGCAGGCTTTGTGGTTTTGATGTCTTGGTGACCTCGTTTCCAGACTAGGATAGACTTTCTGGTTGGTGCAGAAGCGTGTGCCTCCAGCGTGCAGAGGGACAGGATGCCTCTTGAGGAGGGTTGTGAGAACCGTTGTGTGGGTTGGCCTTTCAGAGCCATTGTGAAAGGAAAATGTATCGTGTCAAGAGCTGTGTTCTGACAGGTTTCCATACATACTAATTAATAATTCTTAGCACAGGATTCTGGCTGTAAATTCATGTACCGACTTGTTCTTATTGTATCCATTTAAAGCCTGCTGTTCTTAGAATTTTTTTTCCCCCCTCGCAGCTGCTTTAGTTAGCCTGTGAAGAAAAGGTTCACGGGCCATGTTAAGATGAATGCAGTCAGTCAGTTTACTTTTTTCCTACATGGGAAGCCTCTCACTTGATCAAGGTAGTGCTGGGAGGGCAGAGCCTCCGGTCCTGGTACATAGTTTTTTTTCTTTTTTGCACAATAATTACAAAACTATTTTGATTAATATAATAAAAGCTCATTTTGTCAATTTACCTTTTTCTGAGCCTATGCTTGGTCTCATCTTACAACATAAGTCAAATAAGTTTTTCTTAAGAAGTTCATTTCTGATATTTCTACCACCTGTGTTGTAAACTCACCTTTGAAATACACGATGCTCATTCATTAACATTTAGATTTTATTTGTCCTAGTCACTGCCTTCTCTGAGCTAACAGTCTAGATAAGGAGACAGGGGTTAAATAAGTTACAGGGCCTCCCTGGTGGCCCAGTGGTAAAGAATCTGCCTGCCAGTGCAGGAGACACGGGTTCCATCCCAGATCCGGAAAGATCCCACAAGCCAGGGAGCAACTAAGCCCATGTGCCACAACTACTGAGCCTGTGCTCCAGAGCCAAGGAACCGCAACTACTGAAGCCCGGGTGCCCTAGAGCCTGTGCTCTGTGCCAAGAGAAGCCACAACAGTGAGAAGCCTGTGCACAGCAATTACAGAGTAGCCCCCACTTGCCACAACTAGAAAAAAGCCTACTTGTGCAGCAGCGAAGACCCAGCATAGCCATAAATAAGTAATAATAAAGTTACAGTAAGAATTAGTCAGGGTTGTGATAGGCGAAATATGGTAAATGCATAGAAAACAGGACTGCAAAGATTTATCTCCAAAATATTTTATGCAGACTGAAACAGCAGTGCCCTCATGAAACATGTGACTGTGCATAGCCTTTTAAAATAAGCTTTAGTTCAAATTTTAAAGCAAAGGATACCAGGAAAAAGAATAAATCTTGATCAGTAATAGCACTGAGTTCACTAGGGGGGACTTGAAAATATGGTAAGGGGGTGTGGGGGGTTGAGCAAGAATGTGTCTGTCCTTCTGACATAAGATATTCTGACTTGACTGTCTGCTTATCCACTCCTGCTCTGGTGGTTAACACCCCAGTTAGAGGCTTTTGTGGTGCATCCAGCGGGTGTCCAGCGGTAGTACAACCATCAGTATATTCAGTGGGATGCGCTCTCAAGGGCTTCTGCAAGACAGAAGGAATGAAGAGTCTGGGATTGGTCTAATTTGGATTCCTTCCAGCTGTAGTCGGTCTCCCTGTATCCTCCCCCTTCCTCCACTCTTAGGTTCTAGAAATTTCCGTTTTTCCAAGCTGAGGAAATCTGGGTTCTCCCCAGGGCAGGAGACTGTACCTTAGAACAGGCTGCTTGCTTCATTCGCCTGTGCTTTCTTCAGGCCACAGCAAAAGCAGCCACAGGACTTACCAGGCCTCCGTCTGTCTTTGTTTTTCCCTGTAGACATCTCCACAGGACCATCTTGGTTAAATCAGGGACTGCTTTTGAACTCTGCCCAATCCGTTTCAAACTTAGACCTGACCACCGGTGCCACCTTGTCCCAATCAAGGTATGTATTTTCTCAGGATTAGACAGGTTAGCCTCCAAGCCTGCTCCTCCCTGGAGGGGAGCCCCATGTGCTGCTATGGGCTGGGTCTCCTGCGGATCCCGGCAGAGCTCGCCTGTGGCCCTGCCTTTCCCAGGCTCTCGTCCTTTATGCTTTCCAAAGCTTAAAGCCTGCACACCACATTAACGAGCCTGTGTGTTTCCGATTGTTTGCTAGTGTAAACCAAGGGTTGTGCCTGGATGCTGAAGTGGCCTTAGCAACGGGGCAGCTCCTTGCCCCAAACAGTCACCAGTCCAGCAGTGCGGCCTCTCACTGCTCTGAGTCCCGAGGCGAAACCCCCTGTTCGTTCAACGATGAAGACGAGGAAGAGGACGAGGAGGACTCCTCCTCCCCAGAATAAAGACAGGCGCAAACCCGCGTTTTGCTCTCTGATGCTCATGTGTGTTTTTAGTGTGAGCTCTTGTTTTTGAAACGATTGCTTCAGTCTTTGCCTTTGTTTGCACTGTGTGTTCAGTGAAAACTAGAGAAACACAATAAGCAAATTACCCGAAGGCTGAGATGGTTGAGATGAAAGCTAACGTAGTGTGAATGAAAACTCTGAACAACAGAGCAGTAGATGACATGGCAAACAAAGCCTGTTCTCTGAGGTGGCGGAGGGGACCGTCCCTGAGGAACGGGCAGCGTGAACGCCACACATTTCCCTTCCGTGAGACGGGGCCGTTGTGGCCCCCGCATCCACCCACCCCCTCTTAGAACTGAGATGGCTACATAAACAGCCCCTGATGGGCTGGGTCCCTCGTCCCACTCCCTGGCCTGGGCCGCCTTTTTCCGAGGCTGACTGACCACAAGAGGTTCCCGGTGGGAGGAGCTGTGCAGTGAGGGAGACCCACGGGGCCCCAGGAGCACAGATCGAACCGCTGAACTAGTTGAAAGTCTAGTTGAGGTGCTTTACGCACCAGCTGCCTTAGACGGCTTCTAGAAAGGAGTGAGCGCTAATTCTGAAGTACTTAAGTGACACTTTTAGAATAATTTATAGTCCAACTGAAATTATCACTCTTAGCCAGTGCATTGGTGCATAGAATTTTCTAGGGCTACTTCTGGAAGCCAAAATAGAATAGCATTTCCACGTGCATTAAATACTTTGCCAGCACTGCCTTTCGCCAGCATCCTAAATCTGGAGTGTTACAGAGCAGGAAATTGTCTCTGTGGTTTTAATCAAAGCTATGCGTTTCCTACAGCTTTTCCACTTAGCACAAAGCAAAGAAACATGTCCCTATGACCGAACTGCTTGCTTACTGTTCCCTGCAAATAATTGTATGATTTCACCCAGTGTGCAATTTGTGAAAGTGACCTGCCATTACTTTTGTCTGAAAAGGAGTTCAAGAATACGAACAAGCAGTGTTTTCCTGTACACGTCACCTTCTCTACATTCTCATGAATCAAAATGACCACACTGGGTTGATTCCTGGGTGAAATGCATTTCAAACTAACCTGATAGTTTCACAGAAACACCAGAAAATGGTGAGCACCCCAGGCGACTGGGCGTGCAGTGGAGCAGGACGTAGACTGTCATGACCGCGCCAAAGACGCCACTGGGAACCGCACACGCTGGGTTCAGTTACCGCCCCTCTGAACACGGATGTGGAGACAGCTGCCACCATGACCAAACCCCAACTTAAGTGCACGTTAATTTTAAGGCCTTGGAAAAGAGCAAGTGATAATGGAAAATTAACTCCAGGCTTTTAACTTGACTTGTTTGTATTTGCCCTTAAATTATGCATCCGGTGTCTGTGAGCTCAGCCCACCAATTCTTTTCTAAATCCCGCCAGGGGAGTGTGCAGGCCAACGCCTGCAGTGACCAGAGGGGCAGGGCCTCACTGACCCTAACAGCTAGTGCAGAAGAATGTAGAGCATTAAGTTCCTTTGAGACAAAACTCATTCTGTCAGGAATAAGCCATAGTGCAGAGTGTTGAGGCAGGTGCAGGAGGACTCTGGCGCATCCTAAGGCCGGGCGTGGAGGAGGTGGGTGGCCAAGGGCCTCCAGGGGACCTTCTGACTGGGAAGGTCATCAGCTGCACAATCAGGTAGAACCAGGTCTCCTCAGGCTGCCTCCACCTGTACCTACCCCAACCTTTCTCATCCCTGTGCTTGAAAGGGGCCCTGGAGAGTCCTGGGGCCACAGCTAACTTTTCAGACTTGGAAATACTGTGCCACAGGCTGCAGACCCGCCCATCCGCATTCATGACAAGTGTGCTGATGACAAGCGCGCCTCAGCCTCACCAGAGTGCGTGGGGAACCTCTCCCATCTTTGTTCTCTCTGCTGCAGATAAAACATGGGTTCAGGAGAAAAAGCAGCCAGAGACTCGTAGCATTCATTCCCGGTGCCCCATCACTGGCCACCTGTGCCGGCACTGCGTGGGGTTTAGCGGAACCGGCCTCCGTTCCTCAGTGATGGCCCTGGGTTCCTGCTGAGGATGCCCAGTGGGGTCACAGGACATGGCACAGGTGGAAGGCTTGACCTGAGCAGAAACCCAGGTGGAGATAATTAGGGAGGTTCTGTCACTCTTCTGCTCCTTCCCCATAGATTTATCTGGTTCTAAAGTCCAGATAGAATTTCACGAGAAATCAAACAGAAAAGGATGCTAGGAAATTGTGGTTACAACATCCAAGCTTCTTTATAGGAGCAGTACTTGGGATTATTTGTACACGGACACTCCTCCCAGAGGGTGCTGGTTACACTGCTCTGGGAGTTCAAGGGGCCTTGTTCCCTCAAGTCAAATGTAGTTGGTAACCTTTGCCGTGCACAGTATCACCCAGTCAGTGGATTCATGATCTGTTCCATATTCACGTAGGTGGCACCCAGCCTGCTGTATCTGGCCCTGATGTGGGCGGGGCCACGGTGCCCAGGCACCTGCACTGTTCCTTCCCTCCCCACCGTCACCTGCTTCATCTTCGCTTGTGACGACGGGATGATGGAAGCAGCTCCAGCAGGCGTTGACATAAACTGTGCCTTATGATCATGGAGGACCTCGGGAAGGGGCAGGAAGGGAGGTGTTAAGATGGTGAGCCTTGCCTCCCAGCCATGCCCACCACCCTGCAAAAAATGTTACAAATGCCCCAGAGAAGTGGTGGGGAGAAAACTAGGCAGTTGCTGCCATTTCACCAGGATAAGAGGATAACTCTCCCTGTTGGCAGAATTGAGAGTGGTCACCGTTCTCTGCCTTACTTGAAAAATGATGCGTGGGTGAACCCCCAAACACAGGAGCCACTGCAGGTAATTCACAGACAGTCCACAAGGGAGTGGCTCGCTTTAGCCACGCAGACGTCACAAACTCAGCTGTTATAGAGACAGCACAGTTTGGGTGTAACTTGGGCCCTGGGATGGTCAGAGAGCAGAGTCAGGATATGGGTGTCCGTGGGGCAGGGTCAGCAAAGGAAGGGAACCACCTCAGCAGTTTCTACCAGAACCACACGCAGAGGGAGAAGCCTGGTTAGCTTCATGGGCAAGTTGCTTCAAGCGCCAGCCCCCTCCCTGTGGGCACATCCGTGAGGTGGCCTTCAAGGCTATGGCATCATGGGGTCCCTGAGGGGTGAAGGCTGGACAGTGAGTGAAGACTGAATCCTTCAGTAAGTGTTTGAGAACAGAACAGAAGACATTCAGATTGATTTGTGCTATGGAAAAGACGACAGGGTTGTGGCCGGGGGGACAGGCTGCTGTGGCTGGCAGTATCCTTCGGGGGGAAAGCGGGGAGCTGAAAAGGTGACATTTGTTCTGCATCAGACCATTGAAAGACGTCTCTGCCCCACAACATGCACTTGGAATCTGCTAAATTCCAAAGGCCCCACTGTTCCCAGCTTTCGGTATATGTTTTGGAGTCTGTTAGGGAATTTTTAAAAGAAAACCAAACTTAGCTACCAGCAGTAGCCATAAAACTCAGAGAACACTCTAACCCGTAAATTTCTCATTATGAGCTGTTACCTTCCAGTTGAACCTACACAAGAGAAAAGTGATTAGAAATGGAGGACTTTTCTAGGTGTTTTCTTCTAGTTTTACAATTTGTTAGATACATAAAGATCTACTTTTTATATTAGATATATAAAAGAATCTTTTACCTTGCTTATGACTGGCTTTAGTGGAGCTAAAGACTACCTGAGGGCCATTGTTCCAAATAGGTTCCCCATTTCCAGGCACCCAAAGCAATAGCCCCCCAGCACTGACCGTGTGTGCCAGGGCCCCACCTGTGACGCCGGAGTGGCCCTCAGACATGTGCCTCCCCACCCTCTGATCTACAGTCCATACAACATGCAGTCCATTTGCTTAACTTTAGTTGAGCCAAACACTACTACCTAAAAGGAAAAAGTGATGTTAAGATTTTTACCTCTTTCTTAAAAAAATTCAAGCTAAATGCCCATATAAGTTAAAACATTTCTCAGGAATCAGCCAAGATCTCTCAGAAAAGACAACCTTTAGGATCCCGTTTTCCCATGTACTTCTACACTCCCATTAAGCCCTGGGAATCCCTGACAAGTACAGAAGCTTAGGTGGCAGCAGGTATCCACTGACTGTGCTGTTGAGACAGGAGAAAGCTTGTTCACTTATAAAATATTTCTGTGCAGCTGCTCTTTCAGACGAAATCTTGCACTATTCTTATGAGGCCTTGGCTTTACACAAAGGCCCACGAGTTCCATGCTGTCTTGACCCCTTGCTCTTCCAGCAGACTTGACTTCGGTCCTTCCTGCTTGTAGCCACCTTAGAAGCCAGTGTAGCAGAAACGTAGGGGCAGGACTCGCCCCTTCTCCACCAAGGGCCTCAGAGTGGGGGAGAATGTCTCCTCCACCCACCCACTCAGGCATGTGAAACAAGCCCAAAGCTGACTGGCCCAATGCCCCCCAGCCTGTGTGGCCTCCAGGGCCCGCACTGTGGCCAGAATCTCCCTCCTGGGCTACGTTGCCTCCTACACACTCAGCCCTCACCACAGTCCTCACGGAGGGCCTTTGGGTTAGCATCAGCCCTCTGTCACACCAAGTGCTAAACAGCTAAGGAGCGGGAGTGGGACTTTGCTCATGAGGGCCCAGGGTGAGGCTGTGGCGTCATCTCTGGGCCTTTCTTGGCTTGGAAGACCCAGGCTGAGACAGTCAAACCTCGGAAGAAACCCATTCCTTCCTGGGCAGAGGCCTTCACGCAAATTGGCCCTTCTGTTCCATGTTACCTTGTTTCTCTCCATGTCTATCCCAATATAACAAGGAAACGTCACCAGATCATGTTTGAGTTTTGAAACTCATTGCTTTGTCACTTCCAACTTAGCGTTTTGTCACTTGCCTTGAGTCATCTTCAATATGCTGGGCACTGTCTAATTAAACTAATGGCCTGGTGGTTCTGCTTGTTCACGACTAGGTCACAGATTTCTGTCATGCTACGAGTCTGTGGGAACCCAGATTCTTTTCTGCTAGCAGATTCTCTGAATGCATTGCAGTTCTGTTCTTCCCAGTAGAGTCACGGTGGCTTCAACCGTTCAGTATCCCCAAAAGGGGAACCACCAGCCGAGCCAGAGCTCAGAGGGGACCATGGTTCACAACTGGTACCTCAAGGTGGCTGTCTGCCCATCCCTTCCCTGACTGTTAGCCAAAATAGAAAGGCCACGAGCCCAAATCTCCAGCGAGTTCACCTTTTCATTTGGTGATGTTGTACTCTGATCATGTGCTGTTGGTCTTATGTCCAGAAAATAATAGTTCTGCTTCTCTTTGCATGAAGGAGTCATCATGGTGCCATAGGCTTTAAGCGTTTAAACAAGAGAAATAAGGGGAAAATGCAAACACCACATCTGACCTGCCTAATGTAGACTTTATTAGATTGAAGTACCTAACCTAATATGATGTATTATTTTGTAGCATCTCAGACTTTGTAAATAAATACCATTATTTTTATATGGAAATTTTATAGAAGAGCTATTTCTGTATACTTAATTATTCCTGGGTTTTCTGAAATTGCTTCCAATAGGTAATGGACAAGTCCTAATCTGTGCTCCTGTGAGGATGGTTCAAGGACCACCCACACATGGGGGTGAATTGATGGGAGGAGTTTTTAAATTTTGCCTTCCTAGGGCCCACCCCAGATGCTCACTCAAAAGCTCTGGGGGGAGGGGAGGGGCAGAGCCTGGGAAGCTGTAATTTTAATAAACTCTTGAGTGGTTTTGGTGTCCATTAAAGTGTATCTTTGTCCATCCAGAAAGATTCTAAGAAGGAAAGAATAAGCTTTTGAAATGAGTGTAAGTTGCGCTTGAGAAAAAAAAATGTATCAGACTGTTCTATGATTTGAATGAGATGTACTATAGAGAAAATAAATAATTTAAAATAATGGCAGTCTCATTTTGGGGCGGGGGTGGTTAGTGGATCTTGTGGTGCATGCCCAGCCCTCACTGAGTCCCCTCCCCTCCCAGATTTGCCTTCGGAAGGGAGTTGCCTCACCCAGGGTTATACCACAAGCAGCCAATGAGGGAGTACAGAGGTCCAGCCTCCTTGGCCCAGCTGGGGTATCTGAAGGGCCACCCGCACTTCAGAATGCCTCATGGAATCGGTTGGTTCCTCTGGCAACTGTGTCATGGCTCAGCTCCCCTCTGCCCCACCCTGTCCCCCTCACTACTCACAGGTCGTGTCCCCAGAGCATTCCAATGCATGTCCACCACCTGTCTCACCTAGGATGGAAATGTCAGACATTTAAAAGGTTTTCTATGTTGGAGACCTACGACATTACATCTTTATACATGTGTGCGTGGTCAGTCACTTCAGTCGTGTCCAACTCTGTGACCCCATGGACTGTAGCCCACCAGGCTCCTCCATCCACTGAATTCTCCAGGCAAGAATACTGGAGCCTTCCTCCAAGGGAAACTTCCCGACTCAGGAATCGAACTCGTGTCTCTCATGTTTCATCTATTGACAGGCAGGTTCTTTACCACTAGCGCCATCAGGGAAGCCCTTCCATCTTTATAAGGTCACTTTAAAAGATAACTGGGACTTCCTGGTGGTCTAGTGGTTAAGACTCTGCAAGTCCAATGCAGGGGGCACTGACTCCATTCCTAGTGGGCGACTAAGATTACATGTACCATGTGGCCAAAAAAAAGATAACTGCATAAATAATGTCTTTACAGTCCCAGAAATGACTGACCTGAATATAATTTTTTAGCAAAGATACTTCCTGATCTTCCCTTTAGCCAAACCCCAGCATCAGAGACAAGATCTCCAGTGATGGGTACAGAGTGCTGCCAGGCCCCAGCAATCACCATGGCTCCCAGCACCTCCTGCTCAAGCAAACTCGGCCTGCCTTGGGAGAGGCAGGGGCCCTTGATAACGCTGTGTTAATGTGTACAGTCTGAGGTGGGTGTGTGGTTGGCATGTGGACAGAATTAAGGGTCTGGAGCAACTTGGGGATCACAGGTTGGGGCCACGTCTCAGGGACACTAGGAAATGGTTAAGGAAGCACTCACTTGAATGTTAATGTCCAGAGTGACTTCCCTGGCTGTCCAGTGGTTAGGACCCTGCACTTTCACTGCAGTGGGCATGCGTTCAATCCCTGGTCAAAGAACTAAGATCCCACAAGCGACACAACATGGCCAAAAAAAAAAAGAATGTTAATGTCCAGGAGGAAAGGCATCTTCCCTGCAAGACTCTCCTTGAGTTCAGCGGATCAAGTCAGTGATGGCGTGGACTGTCCAGTGTTGGAAGTGGGGAACCAGTGCCCATCACTCATCCCAGGGACGTCGTGGACTGGTGAGCCCAAACTGGTAGCAGGTCCTCTCCGCTCAGTACCATGAATAGCTACTTTCTAGGGCCATTTGGCAGACATGCCCAAGGACCCATGTGAGTTACGCCAGGTCACTGATTTGATCATGTGAAAGTGCTCTTGCTCCTGTGGTCATGTTGGGGATGTTGTGAAGGACTGTTGGGAGTGTTGCTGATAGCCATCTACAGACAATGGCCACGGTGCTTACCAGGGAGGGGTGTCCGCAGAGCCCAAGGCGTGGTTGACTTCCATACACAGCTCCTTGATCTGGGCTCTGGAAAGGTTGTAGTAACAAGGCATCAGAAGACAGCCTCAGGCAAGGGTCTTCTCTGGCAGCAGAACTCATCTGTCAACCTGCCTTTTTCGGTTCCTATTCTCAGAAGCTGTTTTTTCCCCATTCCATCTGATGATGAGCTGCGCCTGCAGTTCCACACTCCTTCCATTTCTGTACGTTACTTCTTTAAGCACTGGCTCCTCTTCAGTTCAGTCGCTCAGTTGTGTCTGACTCTGCGACCCCACGGACTGCAGCATGCCAGACTTCCCTGTCCACCACCAGCTCCTGGAGCTCCTCTTACCACTGCCTGAAGACACCTCCGACCTCCCCCACTTTCTCGCCTGGGAAGAGGGCCCAGTGTGTTCTTACTGTGGACAACTGCCAAATGCCCGGGACCTCCTTGCCAGCTCTGCCTTCTTCCTGAGAGGCCTTTCCAGTTTCTTGCTGAAACCTGCTTTCAGGAAATCTCAGTGTAAATGCTCCATGGTGAAGGCAGGCTTGTATCAGGGTGGGTGAAGCCAAGCCTATTGAATGCAAAGAACAACTTGTCATAACCACTCACTTTCATGCAAATTACTTTCACCACTGGGGCACAGCAGCCATCACCCACTACTTCCTTCTCGTTTGCATGTCTCCTGCCTGGCTCAAGGGCCTTCACTGTACTGTGGTCATTTGTTTGCTTGCCCTAGCACTTGGCCATGGCCCCCAAAAGCCAGAATTCAATGAGAAGTCCTGAGAAATGTGTTAGTCCAACTCTTTGAGACCCCGTGGACTGTAGCCCGCCAGTCTCCTCTGTCCAAGGGATTTTCCAGGCAAGAATACTGGAGTGGGTTGCCAAATCTTTCTCCAGAGGATCTTTCTGACCCGGGGATCAAACCCAGGTCCCCTGCATGGCAGGCAGATTCTTTACCATCTGAACCACCAGGTAAGCCCCAGTCTTGAGAAGAGGATGTACGAAAGCTTGAAAATGATGGTCCTGAAGGGTATGATCTCCACAGGAATTCTTTTCAGACTCTAGTAAATAAACAGACTTGTGTTTGAACCTCCAATGAACAAAGACTTGTACTGGATCTTTAATCTGAATTCAAGACTAAAGATTAATTTTTAATCTGAATACAGATCTTATCTTAAAAAGACTTGTACCTCTTTTCCCTGCCACCACAGAGCGGGGAGGTGGAGGCTCGGGTGCATTCAAGATTTGGCTCCACCTGTCACCCACTGTCATGGCCGAGGAAGGCATTGCTGCTGGAGGTGTAATGGATGTTAATACTGCTCTGCAAGAGGTGCTGAAGACCGCCCTCATCCACGATGGCCTAGCACATGGAATTCGTGAAGTTGCCAAAGCCTTAGACAAGCGTCAAGCCCATCTCTGTCTGCTTGCATCCAACTGTGATTAGCCTATGTATATCAAGTTGGTGGAAGCCCTTTGTGCTGAACACCACATCAACCTGATTAAGGTTAATGACAACAAGAAACTAGGGGAGTGAATAGGCCTCTGTAAAACAGAGAGGAAAAACCCTGTAAAGTGGTTGGTTGCAGTTGTGTGGTGGTTAAGGACTATGGCAAAGAGTCTCAGGCCAAGGATGTTATCGAGGAGTACTTCAAATGCAAGAAATGATGAAATAAAAAACTGAGTTCTTGGTTTAAAAAAAAAGACTTGTAGAAATTATTTATAAGAACTAAAACCAGGGATTTCCCTGGGGATCCAGTGATTAAGACTGTGCTTCTACTGCAGGAGGCTGAGGGTTCAATCCCCGGTCAGGGAACTAAGATCCCAATGCCATGCAGTGAGGAAAAAAAAAAAAAAGACAAGCCAAAATGTGAGTCCAGTGGACACTCTTGAAAGTCAGATTAAAGGCATGAAAGAAAAGACATGTTTTCTCTGGGGGTCTTAGTGTCCCCACCCATCTTCCCACCACCTCAGTCAGGCAGGCTGGGGCAGGGTGTGGACTGCCTGCTTCTCCCACTGTGGGGTTGACTCAGACCTGGCAGCACGCAGAGAAGGCAGGCAACTTCAAGAGCGGCAGGCTCTGGGCTCCTTACCTGGACTCTTGGATGGAGACCTTTGGAGGAGGAGTCTGTCTTCAAAGACAGTGCTTGTTAAAGGACACCACCTTCTCTGGGGCTTCCAGGGAAGAGTCTCAAAAGGGCATTTCTAAAGCCTCTTGGTTAAGGATCGGTAGGTATCAGGGCAGCCATTACTTCCCTGTAGGGACTGTGCCAAGAAACTTGCCTGTACATTGACCATGCAGGTTAAAGACAGGCCTGGCCAAAGAAATCCAGTGGCTGAGGAGAGAGCATAAGCCCCCATGCCCTCCCCACCCTGAATCCCATTTGAAAGGCTTTTCAGAGCCTGAGGGCGAAAGCACTAGCAAGTTGCAGGGTTGGCTGGGGTTAGGGCAGGGAGGTGGGTGCCTGCTGGGGCAGGCTGGGACCACTCCCAGTCATTATGATAAAGGACAGACAGCAGATGGGAGAAAAAACTTCAGGGAGAAATACCATGGGCAGAGCAAGCACAGAAATGAAAGACTGCAACACCCACATAGCAGTAGCCACATGGGCCATAGAGGTGCTAGAAGGCCTGGCCCGTGGTGAGCTGGAGAGCAGGAGTATGATGTCCTGCGTGGCGGTGGTATGCTGTGTTTAGATTTTTGTTTGCAAGACTCAACAAATATCAACTGCTGCACTGGGAGTCTCTGATCGAGTTAAAGTCCTGCTGGGGAACTTCCCCTAGTGGTCCAGTTAAGAATATGCCTGCTAATGCAGAGGGCAGGTGTTCAATCCCTGATCTGGGAAGATCCCACATGCCACAGACCAACTAAGCCCGTGTGCCACACTGCGCCCATGTACCGCAACTACTGAAGCCCAAGAGTCCTAGAGCCTGTGCTCCACAACAAAAGAAGCTACTACAGTGAGAGGCTTGAACACTGCAACTACAGAAAGCCTGCAGGAACCAACAAAGACCCAGTGCAAACAAATAAATAGCAGATTGGAAAAAAAGAAAAAGTCCTGCTGGGTAACAGATTGATGAGACAAGCCAGTAACACAATCAATTCATTTGATGATCTTGGATGAGTAGCCACTTGAGAAATTTTAGTTGACATTTCTTTACACTTGTGTGTATCCAAATCCCATAATTCCTGTGCATAGTCTTATAACCAAATTCTAATATTTCTGTAGGATTTTGTCATGTTGAATACCGTTTTAGACCACACTCTGCAGCTGACAGTCTGTTAACTTTGTCAGCAAATTTTTTAGTGAAGAGAGACACACAGTCAGAAGGGAGGGTAGAGAATACACTTTGCACACCTTGACCTGTCTTCCTCCCCTGTGTATGTGTCTGAGGGACCTTGGTGGCGGGAACGCTTGCTCACTCACGTGGAATGGTAGGGAGCTAAGTCCCTGAAGCTCACAGGCTTGGCGTCACCAGCTGGCACCTGTCCCACTCGGGAATGCTCGAGCTTCGCTCCCTGTCAATGTGAACATCTTTGTTTTTTGGAAATTAAAAATTCTCTGAAAGTAATTTACAATCAGGAGTTTGTTTCTTACACATGGACTTTCATCTTTGTAAAATCAGGACCTGGTACAGCAGTTAGTATGTAATGCTAGGTTGAGTCTTTATTGAACAAATGAATGAACAGGTGAGCTACACTCTCTTTACGCTGATCCTTTGCTTAGTCTGAGTAATCAACTAGTACTGTCACCTTCAGCATGAATGATCTGGCCAAAGCCTGGGTAAACCTGAAAGATTGGTCTCTTACCACCCTATGTTCTACCAGATTGAGTCAAGAGAGGACAAGATGGAGAAGAGAGTGAGATGTTTGCCTGGCTTCAGAAGTAACCAGGTGGTAGGAGCAAATAAACTGATCCAAGGAGGGAAACGCTGCCTCTTAGGAGGATCGGGATGGTGGGCCTCATTGTCTTCCCCTGTTGGGTCCGAGAGAGCTAATCTTTCTAGCAACTTGCCCACCAACCAACTGTGCTTTTCCAACTAGCCCAGGCCCCTGCATGCTGTCCCCCTTTCTCTCCTCATGGGGAAAGTTAGTATTTATTTTCTAAGACCCTGTGGGACACCATGGAAGGGTGAGGGCTATAATTCTTTGGGTAAGTCTCAAGTCAACATGGTCTGTGTTTCGAATACAGAAACAGCTGCTTCACTCCCCACCCGACCCCTAGTCCAGTACCAATTAGTTCATTCCTTCTGCTGCTGCCATTAACAAACTTGTTCTAACCGGCAGCCACTGGACTTTTCATTACTTAAGTGTGGGCAGCTGTTAACAAGAGAACACTTGCCCAGAGAAGTCAGCCAGCATGGGAGGGCGTGAGCTTGTAATGTTACATAGTCAAAAACAGATGATGAGAACACTTCCAGCTGCTTTCCATGTAAATTTATCAGTAACACATCCCAGGAGAAGCCTGGGGGAGAGAGATGAGAAACTCTCCCAAGGTCATGAAGAGACCACCTCATTTGCAAAGACAGCATTCCAGCCAGAGAGCTTACTCCACCCCATCTCTGTATCCAAGGAGGGAAAAGCTTTAAATGCCGGAGGGGGTCAACACGAGGCTCCTCCCAAGCCCCAAGGGTAAGTTTTCGTACAGTTGCTCAGTCCTGTCTAACTCTTTGTGACCCCATGGACTGCAGCACACCAGGCTTCCCTGTCTATCACCAACTCCCGGAGCTTACTTAAACTCATGTCCATCGAGAGTCAGTGATGCCATCCAACCACCTCATCCTCTGTCTTCCCCTTCTACTCCCACCTTCAATCTTTCCCAGCATCAGGGTCTTTTCAAATGACTCAGTTCTTCGCTTCAGGTGGCCCAAGTATTGGTGTTTCAGCTTCTCAGCATCAGTCCTTCCAATGAACGCCCAGGACTGATCTCCTTTAGGATGGACTTGTTGGATCCCTTGCAGTCCAAGGGACTCTCAAGAGTCTTCTCCAACACCACAGTTCAAAAGCATCAATTCTTCCATGCTCACCTGTCTTTATAGTCCAACTCTCACATCCATACATGACTACTGGAAAAACCACAGCTTTGACTAGACGAACTTGTTGGCAGAGTAATGTCTGTGCTTTTTAATATGCTGTCTAGGTTGGTCATAGCTTTTTTTCCAAGGAGCAAGCATCTTTTAATTTCATGGCTGCAGTCACCATCTGTGGTGATTTTGCAGCCCCAAAAAATAAAGTCAGTCACTGTTTCCCCATCTATTTGCCATGAAGTGATGGCCCTGAATACCATGATCCTAGCTTTCTGAATGTTTCTAAGACAACTTTTTCACTCTCCTCTTTCACTTTCATCAAGAGGCTCTTAGTTCTTCGCTTTCTGCCATAAGGGTGGTGTCATCTGCATATCTGAGGTTATTGATATTTCTCCCAGCAATCTTGATTCCAGCTTGTGCTTCATCCACCCCAGTGTTTCTCATGATGTACTCTGCATATAAGATAAATAAGCAGGGTGACAATATACAACCTTGACGTTCTCCTTTCCTGATTTGGAACCAGTCTGTTTTTCCATGTCCGGTTCCAACTGTTGCTTCTTGACCTGAATACAGATTTCTCAGCAGGCAGGTCAGGTAGTCTGGTATTCCCATCTCTTTCAGAATTTTCCACAGTTTGTTGTGATCCACACAGTCAAAGGTTTTGGCATAGTCAATAAAGCAGAAATAGATGTTTTTCTGGAACTCTCTTGCTTTTTCAATGATCCAGCGGATGTTGGCAATTTGATCTCTTGTTCCTCTGCCTTTTCTAAATCCAGCTTGAACATCTGGAAGTTCACGGTTCACGTACTGTTGAAGACTGGCTTGGAGGATTTTGAGCATGACTTTGCTAGCGTTGTGAGATGAGTGCAATTGTGCGGTAGTTTGAACATTCTTTGGCATTGCCTTTCTTTGGGATTGGAATGAAAACTGACCTTTTCCAGTCCTGTGGCCACTGCTGAGTTTTCCAAATTTGCTGGCATATTGAGTGCAGCACTTTCACAGCATTATCTTTTCAGATTTGAAATAGCTCAACTGGAATTCCATCACCTCTACTACCTTTGTTCATAGTGATGCTTTCTAAGGCCCACTTGACTTCGCATTCCAGGATGTCTGGCTCTAGGTGAGTGATCACACCATCATGGTTATCTGGGTCATGAAGATCTTTTTTGTATAGTTCTTCTGTGTATTCTTGCCACCTCTTCTTAGTATCTTCTGCTTCCATTAGTCCATACTGTTTCTGTCCTTTATTGTGCCCATTTTTGCATGAAATGTTCCCTTGGTATCTCTAATTTTCTTGAAGAGATCTCTAGTCTTTCCCATTCTCTTGTTTTCCTCTATTTCTTTGCACTGATCACTGAAGGCTTTCTTACCTCTCCTTGCTACTCTTTGAAACTCTACATTCAAATGGGTATATTTTTCCTTTTCTCCTTCGCCTTTCACGTCTTTTCTTTTCTCAGCCATTTGTAAGGCCTCCTCAGACAACCATTTTGCCTTTTTGCATTTCTTTTTCTTGGGGATGGTCTTGATCACTGCCTCCTGTACAATGTCACCATGAACCTCCGTCCATAGTTCTTCAGGCACTCTGTCAGATCTAATTCCTTGAATCTATTTGTCACTTCCACTGTATAATCATAAGGGAAGTTTAAAGAGTCACTTAAGATGCCTGGTTTAAAAGGTGAACCCAGCCCAGGGATAGTCCATTTAAAAAGGTCTCCTGGGCCAGGCACACAACCTGTTTTCCTATTCTCTGCACCCATAGGTGTGTTCACAGGCCAAAATGCACCACTCGTTGGGGCTAAATTCTTTTAGTTATTGGTACATTGAATTAGTGACTAGTCTTTGATGGAGAAGATGCTTCTCCTCTATCCCAGGGACCCACGATCAGCCCCGAGCCAGTCTCCCTAGCTGAAAAGTGGGCTCCAGATGTCCGCAGTGGTCAGAGTGCAGCAACGTGCCTCAGCCAGGGAGACTCTTGGAGGAAGAGAGAAATCCTCTGTTCCTAAATAACAAATCTTTTCTAATCATAGCAGCTCTCTTCCTCAGTGCTGCCTACAAAGGAGGCAGTTGTTTCCTATGTGACTCATGGCCACCCTTAGACCCCATGTAAAGACCTAGATCATCAAAAAGAGACCAAGAAGCTGATCCAGCACGTCAGACCCTTAAGTTAAAATGAAGCAGAAGACTTCCCTGGTGGTCCAGTGGTTAAGAATCCACCTTGCAATGCAGGGGACACAGGTTCCATCCCTGGTCGGGGAAATAAGACCCCATGTGTTGCAGAGCAACTAAGCCCATGTGCCACAACTAAGACCCAAGGCAGCCAACTAAATTTAAAAAAATTTTTTTTAAAAACTGAAACAGAACTGGCAGATAACGGTACATGAGAGATTCAAGGGCCAGATCTTGATACCCAACACCACAGAGCCTGAAGTGCTGCTGATGGGCAACAAACCTCACGGTGCTCAAGACTGCTCACGTCTCCTCCAAGAACCGCCAAGCCATCGTGGAGACCGCAGCCCAGCTGGCCACCAATCCCCATGCCAGGCTCCGCACCAAAGAAAATGAACAGACAGCTTCTGTGCACACTGTGTGCCTATTACTAAAACCATGACATTTGGCCAAAAAAAAGAAAAGAAACCAGTATTAAGTAGCTAAGGCATTGGGCACTAATGGCCAGGCATTCTTCTGACACTGTTCTAGTTTACAAACAAAGCTGAGAAACAGAGAAGTTACTGTCCAAGGTCACACAGCTCGAGCGAGGGGCAGGGCCAGGATTGAAGGTGAGCTGCCAAGCTCCAGGTTGTACTCCTAAGGATCAGTCAGAGCCGCTCCAGGCCCCTTCCAGGCAGTCTTTTCCATTCTGGTAAGTGTAAGCTTACGTTTCACACCAAGAAATCCAGGTCAAACGGGCTGTCTGTCACTTCTTGGCTCAGAGTTGGCTGGGGGTGAGGGTATGGGTGGTTAGTTCTCTGGGTCTTCCTATGAATGAGAATATGGTTTTGAGGTCTGTGCAGCAAGTTGGGACAGTGGCAAAGGAAAGAAAGACTAATGGCTACAACAAAGCCCCTCTCTCCTGCCCCAGCCCCTCCGAGGGAGGGCAGCATCTTTTGGAAGTGGGGTCCCTGGCAGGCGGTGTCTGAAGGTGGCGTGGCTGTGCCCAGAAGTCTCCTGTTTGCCTCCCCACCCATCTCTTGACCCTGCTGGTTCCTTTCTCACACAAGCTCTCCCCAGATGGTGGCCAGATGGTCCCTAGCAGCTGCTGGACTCCTCACTGCCCCCAGCCCAGGTCAGTGCTTCTCCTGACCTGTGTCTTGGGGTTCACGTTCCTTGGACCAGCCTGGGGCCATGCTACCCCAACACCAACTTGTGGGGCTGCAAAGACCATGCAGATGAGCTCGGCTCAGGCAACTCCTCACCCCTGCACACTGGCAGCCTTTCCTGGACCACATGGCCTGAGGTGGGCAACACCCAGGAGCTGTGAGGGAGCCAGGCAGAGAGGGGTCAGTGCAGGCAGAGACCATGGACACCCCCTCTTACCTGGAGCAGCCCTGCTGAAGATGACTTTCTTAAAAGCAGAAACATTTGCATTCCGGAGCAACACTGTTTTAGGTGCATAGTGGTGGAGGACTGGGTGCTTAACAAAAACAGGCATGCTTTTCAGTATGGGAGGGCAGGTCTGAGCAAAGACCTGGATCTCCAGTGGAACTCCACTAAAACCAAGTCCCTGGTTGGACTTTTCTCATCCTCACTGAAGGGCAGCCTCCCCTGTGCCCTCCCAGAGCCTCCCAGGCACTTCAGAGGAAACTAGGATGGGAGAGTGCCTCGCCCCGGGGCAGGAATGTTAAATTCTGAGCAACATCCCTCAGGAACGGGCAAAGTGAGTATGGCCAGAAATCAGCACAACAGGTGCAGGGGCCTCAAGTGCCTCGGAGGGTGGGATGTCACAGGTAGCCCCAGGTAGGAGGGCAAGAGACCAGAGGCCCGCAGAGGGTAGGCTCCTGGCCTGGGGTAGGGTGGGGGTGGTGGTGCCAACAATCACTGATGAGAAAATATATTTCACAGACTTGATGCTTCGCTGTCACGCAACAGCACAAATGACCAGGTCTGAATAGAACCGACAGGCACTGACCAGCAAAGAGCCACTGCCTGGACAGGCCTGAGAACAGAGAGGGCAAGTGTGGAGCCACATGACCCCAAGGCAGGACCGCTGTGGACAGAGGCACATTCCTGGTAGGCTGGGGACAGTCGGGCCAGCAGGAGACTGAGTGCAGCCTCAAGAGACTACTACTTCAGAAGCCCTATAACAAGACTCACAAAAAATGGCGACACATGGAGTACAGTGGAAAGCGTGCCAGGCCATCATCGAAAAGACAACTGGGACTTCCTGGGTAGTTCAGTGGCTAAAACTCCCAGTACAGGGTGCTCATGTTCCATCCCTGGTCAGGGAACTAGATCCCACATGCCACAACTAAAGATCTTGCATGGCTCAACTAAGATCCAGTGAAGCCAAATAAATATATGTTTAAAAGAAAAAGGCTCAACTGCTACTATGTATAAAATAGGTAAACAATAAGAACCTACTGTATAGCACTCAATATCTTGTAATAATCTATAAGGGAAAAGAATCTAGAAAGAATATATATGTATTTATTATTTATATATATATTTTATATTTATATATATATATATAAACTGAATAGCTAAGCTGGATACCTGAAACTACACGATATTGTTAATTAAATACACTTCACTAAAAATAAATAAATAAAAAGACCCAAATGGGCCTATCTGCAACAGCCCAGAGGACAGGCTATGCTCCTCTGCCCAGGCCACCCCTAATCAGAAGGCTCAGTGTGGAAAAGACACCCATCCAGACTGTAAAGAGAAAAACACACTGCTGTTTGCATCTGCAGTATCAACAAAGTTGACTGGTTGGGGTTCTTCCAGTAAGGCTGTCACAGAGGTCTGGGACACCCCAAATCTGGCTGATCCTTGGAGTCTGCTGGGAAATCACTTTACTTGGGGTGCCTCATTAACTTTTTGGGATAGATTCTGGGACACTCTTTAAAAACAGCTGCTTCTCTGAGGAACCCCAATGATAGACTAAGGACCAGAAAGGAGGCTTTCGGGAGCCCTTGCACTACATTTAAATGCTAACATGTGTTTCTTATACTTGCAACATACTTACAAATATCACACTATTCTTTCCCAATTAATACAGATTTTTGAATTCTGCATGTGCTATACCTGCTAAACTTCTTGTCCATTGGAGTTAAGGATCTGACAGAGCCTTCTACAGTCTTTTGTCTCAAAGCATTTATAAAAGGCGAGTATTCTGAAGACTGGGTCTGCAGGCGTGGTTATGCCCATCCTTCTGGGTAGATCCTAACTTAAAGCCATTTAAAGTCAGTTCCAACGTATCTCTTCAGAAGAGGCTCCCCAGACCTGGTGAGTGCAGGCTGGGGGCAGAAGGCAAGCATAGCAGGGGGAGCAGCCCACCCTGGCCAGAGGCCACTGCCTCCTAGAAGAGCAGCAATTACAGCCAACCACACAGAGCCTACCAGAAGCAGTTTCAGCCTTGCTGTAGTTGTTAGGCTGTGAGCTCCAAGAGGACGGGGATCTTGTTTTGATCCCCTATGTGTCTCAAGATCTTAGTACACTGCCTGATACACATTTAAAACATTTTTTAATTTTTTAAAACTTTATAAGCTGTGCCTTGCAGCATGTAGGGTCTTAGTTCCCCGACCAGGGATCAAACCTCTACCTTGGAAGTGCAGAGTCTTGACCACTGAACTGCCAGGGAAGTCCAAAAAAAAATTTTTTTTTAACGAATGACCATTCCTTCTAAGTGACAGCAACTTTTCAAAGTGTGTTGATGAGGTTGGTTCCCTTCATCTCCAAGCCAGTGGCCTCCAGAAGCTGACCTTCTATTACGCTGGGAGAAAGGGGGTGTTGACAAGGACATTGCTAAAAGTCAGACTGACACCATCAGTCTGACTACCTCAGGAAGGTAGCACCGATGGCTGCCGGCTCTTGTCCTCCTCTAAGGCCTCAGAAAAAAGCAAAGGACATGGACACATCCCACCCGTACCAAGGTCCTACCTGCCGTGCAGGCCTCGGACCAGAGCCACGAAGCTCAAGATGTAAAAGCCAGGGGTTCATAACACAGGGCTCCTCTCCACTTCAACCTCTGTGACTTCTGTTCCACAGCACTATGATATGTAGACTAGGCCTTTCTCCACTCAGTTCCCACTCCCTCCCTCCTTTACCCTGGCTCTGAATCCCAGGCCGTGCACTGACCAGGACGCACAAGATCTTGTGGGCAAAGGTGCCCCTTGGAGCAGCAGATGGGAGCATGTCAGGAATGCAGACTCTCAGGCCCCACCCCAAACATGGCTGCATCAGAATAGTTTATAATTTTATTTTTTAGGTTTTACTGGGTCTTTGTTGCTACACAGTCTCTCCCTAGTTGTGGCGAGTGGGGGCTTCTCTTGTTATAGAGAATGGGCTCTAGGGTGTGCAGGCTCAGTAGCTGTGGTGCACAGCCTTAGCTGGCCCACTGGCATGCAGGATCTTCCTGGACCAGGGATCAAACCCATGTCCCCTGCATTGGCAGGTGGCTTCTTATCCAGTGGACGACCAGGGAAGTCCAGAATATGCATTTTAAACAGGATTCCTTGATGAATCACATGCACCCTAGGCTTGAGAAGTACTGGGTTGGAGCATACAAACTTCACTGAAAAAACGACCAACTTAGCTTTCCATTAGCTCTGACAAATGACCACAAATTTAGTGGCTTCAGATAATACTCATATATTTATTGTCTCCATTTCTTTGGTCAGCAGTCTTTGGGGCTCACAGGGCTGCAGGCACAATGTGGGCTGCGCTGAACTCTCCTCTGGAGGACTGAGAAAACTTGGCTTCCAGAATTCAGTTCCTTCTCCCATATCCACACAGCCCTCTTCATCAGGAGAGCAACAGTATCTTCTCACACTTGGGACCTGACTTCTGTCTGCCTCAGTTCAGTTCAGTTGTCACTCAGTCGTGTCTGACTCTTTGCAACCCCACGACTGCAGCACGCCAAGCCTCCCTGTCCATCACCAACTCCTGGAGTTTACTCAAACTCATGTCCATTGAGTCAGTGATGCCATCCAACCATCTCATCCTCTGCCTCAGGCTCCCCTGATTACCTTGAGCCCTCTGGATAATCCAGGATGATCTCGTTTTAAAGTCAACTGATAAGTAAATCCTTAATTTCATCTGCAACTGTCCTTATTGCCACATGATGCAACAGGAGCACAGGTCCTGGCAGACATAATGGGGGCCCAAATGCCACTGACCACAGTGATTTCATCGGCAGCTGGTCCAACCTGGATGAATGGTCTCAGAAGGTGCTCTGAATTTTCAGTCATCTCTGTCAACTTCTCTGCCTGCCACACCACATTTGGCTCTTTCTCCCTGGCCCTTAGTTTCACTCCAGTTATCACTGGGCACCCTCCACCCTGTCATACAGTCTCAACACATCAACTCCTTCCCCACCCCAGCAGAGCTCTTATCTGAGGGTGCACATAATTCTGTAAGAAATCCATCCTTTCCACACCATCCCGCAGCTGTTCTCAGCCACCCAGAGGGAAGATCATAAGAAACGAGGTTAATGCAAAAAAAAAAAAAAAATGTGGTACCCATGCCTGCCCCTTGATGTCACCCACCCCTCTCCCTTGGCTCTGGCATTAAGAGACCTGGGGCTCTGACCTGCAGAACAGAAGGGACCCGCCTGATGTATCAGCACAAGGCTTCTGGGAGCACAGCACCACCCCAAGTTCACCTGAGCCAGTAGCCCTGCCTCCTGGTTTTCTCAGGGTCTCTTGTAACCAGCAGAACTGCACTCCCTCCAATCCAAACAGATTCATATCTGAGTGGGTAGTGGGCCTGTCTTCAAGCAAATCCACAACTAATGATAGTCTGCCACTAGCCGCTTGGTCACCAGTCAGATCCAATTCATTCTATCAAGGCTCTTCTGAGTTATCCCAAGACCACATAAATAATCTTAAAAGAGCGGGGTAGGAGACATGCTCTGCTTTGGTTTTCACTCTTAGATATCCGCTCTTACCAGTCTACCTAGTGAATTCTGTTTCTAAAAAGTAAGCTTGTCCTCAACAGACAAATCCTGCCACTTGTGACAGGGGTCAAAGACTGCTCTGTGCTTCTGAACACAAATCCCCAAATCAGTCTTGAGAAGTTCTATAAGGACTTATTTCAAAACAAGCCGCTGGGAGGAAATTGGTTTGTTGAGGAAAGACCCTGATCTCCTTGTGTCACTTCCAGGGTGAAGGAAGCCCTCCTGGGAACAGATTCTCCCTCCCTAGAGCGGCAGTCGCCCTCTGGCTGGTCTCAGGGAGGCGCACACGAAGACCCACTGCTCACCCACTGCTTGAAACACAGCTCCTTCAGGGCGGGAGCAAGAAAACTCTGAGATCAACATAGCAAATCCTGTTCAGCCTTCTTTAAACGCCAACTCAATAACTTTATTAAATCAAGAAAAACCCAGTGAAATTCAAATTTAAAATTCAAATTCACGTGGACTGACAGTTTCAGATTCACTTGTGTCCCCCTCCCTCCATACAAATCCATTGCACAGGATCACAGGCAGTCAAAAAAGACTTTCAACTCCTTCTTTACCATGCCCTTCTCAGTAATAAACAATCCTTCAATGCAGCAGCAACACAGTAGTTACACTATCCCGTAACTTCAAAAGGAGGGGCAAGTCCTTGGAAACAAACATCTGTCAACTACTACATGTTGGCGGGCTTCCCTGGTGGCTCAGTGGTAAAGAATCCACCTGCAATGCAGGAGACACAGGTTTGATCCCTGGGTGGGGAAGATCCCCTGGAGGAGGAAATGGCAACCCATTCCAGTGTTCTTGCTTGGAAAATTCCACAGACAGAGGAGCCTGATGGGCTACCATCCCTGAGGTTGCAAAGAATCGTACACCACTGAGAGACTGAACAATGACACTACATGTTGGTGCAGCCTATTTCCCATATAGTCTTCACAGCCCTGAAGGGTGGCAACAGCTTCATTTTACAGTTAAAATGAGAACTGCAGCTCAGAAGAGTTAAGGACCACACCAAAGATTTCCAATCGATCAAATGCAAATCAAGATTTAAGTCCAATTCCCCCTTCCCCTCCTTTCACAATGAAGGATCGTGGATTCTACATGAATTTCTCTCTTCCATCAGATTCTATCTAGAATCTGGGAAGTCCCCCTCACAGGGCTGTACCTTTAGTGATAGGGCAGTCCTGTTGGGTTTTGTGAAGAGGACAGACCAACCTTTCTTATCTCACTGCTGCATATGGGGGCAAAGTTACCACTAAGAAAGGAGAATGGGGCTTAAGTTATAGGATTAACTATGCATGTGGGGGTTAGGGAAAGTATCTGGTCCAGAAAACTGACTAAAAGATACTATGTACTAAAAAAAAAAAAAAAAAGATACTATGTACTGAGACACTATGATAACAGTATGGGCTTCCCAGGTGGTGCTGTGGTAAAAGAACCTGCCTGCCAATGCAGGAGACACAGGAGATGTGGGTTTGATCCCTGGGTTGGGACGATCCCCTGGAGAAGGAAATGGCAACCCACTCCAGCATTCTTGCCTGGAGAATTCTGTGGACAAAGGAGCCTGGTGGGCTGCCGTCTATGGGGTTGCACAGAGTCAGACATGACTGAAGTGACTTAGCATGCACGCATGCATTGGAGAAGGAAATGGCAACCCACTCCAGTATTCTTGCCTGGAGAATCCCAGGGACAGAGGAGCCTGGTGGGCTGCTGTCTATGGGGTTGCACAGAGTTGGACACAACTGAAGCAACTTAGCAGCAGCAGTATTAAAAAACAAACAAAAAACTCCCAAGTTTGGAGATCTAAGGAAACTTAGAAACTTAACCCATAATTTTCTTTCAGCTAGAAATGTATTAATAACATACCTGTTGAATTTTAAGTACAAGTTAATGTCAACTGACAGTTTAATCTTCTCCATCCAGTAATGAAACTAGTGCCAGACTCAGCCGCTGAGGATGCAAACCTGTCGTTAGTTCTTTGTCCCCTGCTAGTCAAACTGTGGTCTGTGAATAAGCATCATTGAGGAGGTTGCTCAGTGTAGAGTGTCTCCTAGGGAATCAGAATCTGCATGTTAACAAGATACATGTGAAGTTCTAAGAAAAACCTGAAATGGAGCAAAAATGCAGACTCAACACGTGTCCAGGGCTCCATTCATTCCTAGTTAGCCTCTGTATCCATTCCATACAGACCCAGCCCCTGCCCACACTGACAGTCTTGGGGTACCTGTGAATAACCTAGGCTTCCCCAACTCCCCTGCACGTACCTGTCATCATCTCAGAGCCTGCTCCCTCCCAGTTTAAGATCTTCAAGAGACCACATTGCTTCATCTCTTCATCCTCAGTCTGGAAACTACCTGGTCCACCGCAGGCTTGTGAAGAAGCTGTTAAACACCTCTAATTTCAACACAAAACAGAGCTAGGAAAAGTTGGGTATGTCAGCTAAGGTCATAGGCAGTCGGGCTAAGCCATGGCCAACCTCCTGAACCAAGGAGGCACAGATGTGACTCCTGTGTATGCCCCTTTATTTCTCTCCAAAACCCACGCAACCCATTTTGGATATCTCAAGTCTTATCACATGTTAGGTAAAAGCAAAGTACCTAACCTTAGAACAAAATTTCTACCCACATTACACTTTGAAAGATACAAAAATACAAATATAAGTGATAGCGGCTGAGGACCTGTTCACACTTAGCCAACTAAAATAATATCCTAGTTGCAGCCTGCCGTTCACCACCCCTGCCCCCACCTCCTCTTGTTTTATACTCTTAAGAGATAGGGTTGAGAGGAAAATCAAAGTAAAGGTTTGGTTTATTAACTCCAGGGACTTCTCCGGTGGTCCAATGACTAAAAATCTGCCTGCCAGTGCAGGGGACATGAGTTTGATCCCTGGTTCAGGAAGATCCCACATGCCACAGAATAACTAGGCCTGTGAGCCACAACTTTTGAGCCCATGTGCCTACAGCCCATGCTCTGCAACAAGAAGCCACCAGTGAGAAGCCTGCACAACACAACTAGAGAGTAGCCCCCGCTCTCTGCAACTAGAGCAAAGCAGTGCAGCAACAAAGACCCAGCCAGGCCAAAAATAAATATTTCTTAAAATGTTTAAAAAGTTAAAAAAAAAAAAAATTCCAAGAATCATTTTCTTCAGTTGCAAAGGAGGCTTCTACAATGAACATCTGTAATCACTAAGATCTTAGTGCAGAGCAATAAGCAGCCCTCCCAATGGGGCTGAGTGATAACCGCCCAAGTGTGTAGGCTGCTCTGGGGCCGTCAAGGCCCACCTGGCCAGTCGAGACCACCCAGGGCACTCAGGTTTTCTCCAGATAGCCACTCCTGAGCCCGCTGAGTGCGTCCCTGCTCTTCCTGGCTTGCACTAACACAAAGAAAGCCTCAAAAATTCTAGCTTTGGTTTTTAAGGAGAAAAGTAACAATTCAAAAACAAAAAAGGGCTTTTTAAAACACCACAGATCGTATGGGAAGCACACCTTTTTCAGGTGAGGAGAAAGGAGCTCACATTATGACAAAGAACCATACCAAACACCTCAGATTGAAGGAGGAAGTGTTTCACGACATTAATCAAACAAAGCTGAAGTTGAACTACTGTTTGGTTTGAAGCTCTGAATAAGTGCTAAGTTTTTTATATTTCACAATTTGTATTTTTTTACGAGAGTCCACTCCACAGTCAGCTAAATAAAAGCAGTCATAAGATCCCACAAACTCTAGCACAAATCTTATGAATTTAATTTCATAAAAATTTAGGTGTGTATTCCTAATGGCCAACCTAAAAATACTGTTTTTATCTATGGTCTAAAATACTTCAATCTAACCACTTTAAAAGATTTAGTTCCAGTGTTAAAAATAATCCCATCACTATCTCTTTCTGTTTGCTTTTACATGGTTCATAGCAAAAAGATTGTGCTCCTAGTCAAATAGATTCACAAACTAATTCAGCATGTAAAAAATAATTTTACAAAACATCCAAGCCAACCTTTCAAATCCACTTTTATTTTCCTTTTTCCTCCTCACATACAGAACTTTTCCACACACTGAATTTCTTGCAACTATAAAGTCATTTGATGTTGGTCAGGTACCATTTTATCCCCTAAAACTTTGCTGGCATCAAAATATGACAGTTACCCAGTGTTAAATCTATAAAATATTTACATAGCACAGCACATTAAGCTTTAGACACTTGGCAATTAAACCACATAAAAATTGGACAAGACCCCCAACCTACACGTTCAGAATCAGGTGTTCACAGTCCCTATCTGATGACTGTACATGGTTCAAAAGGCAGCAGAGGCAACAGGCAGTTACTTCGAAGGACATGGACCACTATTATCTGGAAGCACATTACGTTATCCCAGTGTCATGTACCACTCCACCTTTCTCCAAGGCGGTCTCATAATTCTGGAATGGAAGGTCCCGCTGATACAAAATGAAGACAGACAACACAACGTTTACTCTGTGGAGACATCCTAACTCCTACTATGCATGCATGGTGATCTTGAATGCAACTCGTCCTAAAAACTTGTCACGGTCATTCTGAGTTTTTAGGTTGGGTGATCCATCAATCTTGCACTCAACCACTACTTCTTTTACGTCACCATCACTACCAAAGCTGAGCTGGACGGCAACTAGTGGCTGCAGGTAGCTCCCCTGGCAAATAAAGGAAAATACATTAATTCAAATTCTATAGTAACTTTAACTACACTTTTCAGGAGCTTGCCTATTCTTTAAAAATTGAAAAAAACAAAACAACAAGATTTTAATCTATTAATTAGATGTATTTTTTTTATCCTCTACATTTTTTTCCTTAGCTGAATATTCATTTACTTTTACTTTTTTTTACTGATCAAAGTGTTTACGACTATGAATTTTCCTCTAAGCACTCCTTTAAATGTATTCCATAGATTGTGATTATGTTGTGTTTCATTATTTTTTAGATGTTCTATAAACTTGGTTTACGTTTCCTTCTTTACTCAAGAGTTGTTTAATAGAGAGGTCCCACCTCCTCCCTCTTTAGGAAGGGCACTTTTATTTCAATAATTTTTAGTTTTACTGCATTTGATCACAAGGTATTATTATATTTCTATCTTATGAAACTTGAAGATGCATTTTTTATGATAAATTTTTGTGACAGTTCCAGGTGTTTGAGAAGAATATGTATTTATCTATTAATATGTTTGATAAACATGCAGAAGATTACCTCACTGATGTTACTTCGGTTTCTAATATCCTTACGGTTGCTGTTTAACTTGGTGCAAATATACTCATAACTGTTTTGCCATCACTGTGGTTTCTAAATACAAGCCTTCACTAAAAGGAACTAGGGGATAATTCCAGGGCCGAGGCAGGGAAAGTACAAGATGAACCTGGACCACTTGTGGTGCTAGAAAGTAAGTTAGTGCTGTAGGAATCCAGGGAACATGCCTAAAGGACACAGAAGCTAGAGTCAGTCTCCACCAGCCAAATGGGGGAGAGTTTTAGCACCAAAATAAATGATTATAACATAAAACACCTAAATTATGTAAGAATCTATGAGACTATATTGATATAAATAAATAGTGGAGAAGAAAATACACTTTTCTTAGAGTGGAATGCCAACTAGTAAATGGAAAAAGGAAAGATGAAATTAGAAAAAAAATTTGAGAACAATTCTATTAGTAACTGATTCAGGAACGAATCAATAAATGCTAAAATCATGGGAGCAATAATTTTACAGACTCTCCAAGTATTCACCCCACATAATACTTACTGATAACAAAGGAAAAAAGTATAACTTTACATTAGAGCAATTTGACTGACACCACCTTAACGAAGTGTTCAAGGTTAACATCACCATCAATGGGACTCAATACCACGTCCCTCCTGACATGCCATTCTGAAAAGGACATACCATTTCTTCTGAGGCATTCATGCCAAAAATGCACAACCTACATTTAACCATGAAAAACATCAGATAAACTCAAACTGAGGAACATAAGCCACAAAGTAAGCCCCAAAAGCCCTGCACTCATTTTTGAAGAGTTCAAGGGCATGAAGCAGACAGATTGAGGAACTGTTGCAGGTTACAGGCAACTAAAGATGTCAGAATGTAACACCCTTGAAAACACTTTCTTGTGCAATAAAGAACATTACTAAAAGAACTGATGACATTTCAACATGGGTCTGTAGATTAGACATTAATACAGTTCAAGCTAATTTCCTTTGTTAAGTACATGATGGTTATTATGATAATATCATTTTAGGAAATTCAATGTAAAGAGCATTTAGTGTAAAGAGACACTGCATTCATAACTTAATGACAAAGGGTTCATGGGAAAAATATATATGGAGACTGACAAGACAAATGATGTAAAACATCAACACAGGCAAGTTGAGCAAAAGGTTAATAGGAATCCTCTGTACTGTGCTAGCCACTTAAGTTTAGAATTATTTCAAAATAAAAGTTTACTACTACTATATATATAAACTGCTAAATATATATATAATACATATACATATGTATTATATATATATAAAATACACTTAAAGGAAAAATGTGGAAGAAATTCCACAATAATAGTTATCTCTGGGAAATGACTTAACCACTTTTCTATATTCTTTAAATAAGCACACTCTATGACATGAAAGAGAAAATGCTATTTTGAAAATAAACTTATCTGCTTCGGTTTTGTGCTCCAGTTGTAGACCTGGAGTCTCCATTTGCCATCACCAATATATTTAAAAACCAGAATAGATGATGCACACATTACACAGGGCATGTGTCTACCTGACCCAGACACCTGGCATTTTAATACAGATGTGCCAGTTTCCCAAGAGTCTCAACTACTTAAGAATTTCTAAATACTCACATGCAGTTTTTTCCCATAATATGGAAAATATTTTAAATCTATCATTCCATTGGTAGGATAAGTTGATAGAAATGCTGTGCTTTCACTCTAAAGTTGAAAACAAAAGAAACTCTTGTTAGGTCACAAAAAATAGTTTTTCAAAAGTGTATTTTTATTAAAGCAATATCAATTATGAACAGTATGGAGAAACTACAATGCTGTTTCAACTGCATTCGCTACAAGAGGATTTTTTGAAAAGAGACTTACTCATGTTGATTTAAACCCCCTGACATGAACTATCCTGATTTCCTGATTTATTTCTATGACAGTCCCTTTAACTTATAGCTGGATCTACTCATGCACTGTCTGTAAAATCTTATCTGCGTTCCAACTACCAAATGCCCATTCTCTAGCCACTGACGGCAGGAGTGCACCAGTAGGTCTGGGACCAATGAATTCTAAAATGAATAAAATACTGTGCACTTCCAGACTGGGAAGCAATAGCTGCCACAACCCAGAATGTACCACTCGGGCCTGGGAGGCAGCAGGTCCAAAACAACTATGATAACTGTAGTCAGAGACGGAACGGATCATGCAGCTGATAAAAAACTCAAGGGAAAATTTAAAGTACTCTGAGCTAATACTCTTCTTATGCAATTTGAATATCACATTTTCCTTGAATTATTTTATGAGCACATGTAAGTCAATTAAAGGTGTTATATGACTGCTGGAATTATATTCCACGTGTTTAAAGATAAATTGTATGGCACAAGGAATAGAATCAATATTTTATAATAACTATAAACGTAGTATAATATTTAACAATTGTGAATCCTTCTGTTGTATACCCAAAACTTACGTAATATTATAAATCAATCATACCTCAAAAAAACTTTTATACACAATAAAAACACAAACCTAGTATTCTTCTTGAAAAATAAACAATTCACAAAAATTCTCATGTAACATATTCTAAATAGGTCCAGGATTAATGACTGTAACTTTACACATACTGAGTAGGATGACAGAGACACCAAATGATTAAAATCAGTGGCAATGTCACAAGGCAGTAATATAAAACATTACTAAATGTTTGAATTGTAGATTTGGATAAACTAATTTCTACTTTAGAAAGAAAACATGAAACACTATAGCAAAACTAAGAATCTCCTCTTAAGGGAACCCCTACTCTCTGCTTACTTCACTGAACCACTGTGAAGTAGCACGTGTGTGTGGGGTGAGAGAAACACATGAATAAGCAATATAGACAAGACAGCAAAGCCTAAAGTGATGACACTCCAAAAAGGGGGCAAGTTCTAATAATCCAGACCAAAAATTGCGAAAAGAACAGGCGATAACAAGGCTAAGAGAAAGTACAGAAGCCTTTTTTCAACCATTATTCAAACACCACCTTATGTTGTATTCCTTAATTTAAAAAATGTTAAATCTAAAATAACATTTTACACAGGAGAAAAAAAGTCACTTTAATGTGTTTCTGTACATTAATTACTTTTGTTTAACCTTAGTATATGAGCTTAATTCCTAGAAACACAGATATGTTCCCCAAAATGTAAAAGTTTTTCCTTGGGTTACAGTTTATTGAGCACTTCAGTGTGTATGTTCAGCCAGATACGACACTCAATTTATATTTACCTTGTTTAGGCTTAACAACCCTTTCGAGTATGTGATCAATTACAGAGAGGGGAACTGAGGCTCAGAGTTATGGCCACATGCTCAATGAATTGCTCCACTGGTTTGCATCAAAACCATCAAGCTGGTAGACTTTTAAACTTACATTTTATATCTCCCATGAAAATAAACATTTAGAAATCAAGAAACAATAAAAGGTATATCTGAACAATGATAAACTTTAGGGTAAAGCTGCATGTCATGGTTTTCTACTAGCAGTCACTAAATTCCACTGAAAACAAAATAAAGATTTAAAATGAATGCATTCTGTTTATTCTACATCATCATCACTTGGAAATCATTTGAAGAACACACACCGAATGTTCTAAGAAGTGGTTATCTCTGGGCAAAAATTTACCAAAATTTTTCCTTCTGTATTTTTCTAAATTTTCTTTAATGAATACAATTCATTTTTGTAAGGGAATAAAAAAACTAATGACATAAATATGAATATTACATCTTTTGCAGGAACCATTCTTTAAAATTAAAGGCCACTTCTAAGAGCATGTCCTATCATCAATGTTTTAGTGTCTCCAGAACTCTTAACTTGTATAAAAGCAATTAAAGCAGATCAAAGAATATAAGACAAAAGAAATGTATTACATAAAAAGTAATTCAACTGAAGAATTTACACCAAGAACACTTGATATAGACAAATCTAATGGAAAACAGCACTATGATGATAGGCAATAAATGTTTCCATCTGTTCACATAGCCACACCTCTAATATTTATGTATGCCACCTGGTTACTCCTTTGTAACTAGCCTATGCGTAATGCAAGATTTTACAAGCGTTTCTTCCAATTTTGTGTTTTTTTTCTAAAAACAAAAATATTCCACAACAAACAAAAACTGTATTTTGATTATTTTATATACTTTCCACACGACTCTTCAAAGCAAAAGGGACAGCAAGCTGAAACCTGAGTCATCAGACCAAAATTTTTCATGAACATTTCTCCCAACTATTCTAGAAGCAAAAGAAACGTAACAGATAAACAAGGAGAAAAACCCATTTATAACCCTAAGGGAAGAGTCACATAGAGCTGTTTATACTGGCCACAGGCTTACAGAAATGAAACCTTGGGAAAGGAGTGGAAAGCTCTCGCCCTTCTGGCCTGCGTATGTGTGTGTGTTCATTCTCCTTTCATGGTGGTGGCTCCACAGACTCACTGGCTCAAGTGTATCTACATGGACTTCTCACGTTCAGAGTTAAACGCCCCTGAACACAGGACACTGTCATAAAATCAGCACTTCCGCCCAGCTGAGGGCTCGCACCCGGCCTCAGGAAACTTCTCTTGGAAAGACTTAAAAGCAAAGGCGATCACAGAGTTACACATTTCCTAAATCTGTCACATAGCTGAAACGTTTTCTTCTGTCTTAAGAGATGACAGTAGAGTAGAGGCTCATTATATTTTTAGAAGGATCTGTATACCAAGAAAAACTCAGCTCAGATGCAGAATCTGGTTTTAAGTGAGATTCTGATTTTTTATCCAAGTTTCCTACTGAGCTGACTACAGCATAAGGAGATCCAGTGAGTTGCCTATGGTCACACATGCCTACTTCAACCCAGATGAGAAAGCACAAAAATTCCTGGCTTTTTATACTACTCTAAACAATGAATAAATACTCAAAATAGATCAATAAGGATACTCTAGAGCATGAGTTCTCCAAGTATGGGTCCCAGACCAGCAGCATCACCAATACCTGGAAACTTAGTTAGAAATGCAAACTTTGGGGTCTTACCCCAGGCCTACTGAGTTAGAACCTGCAGAATTGGGACCCAAAAGACCCTCCAAGTGGTTCTGAGGCATGATCAGATTTGAGAACCACAAGCAAGTT
Organism: Giraffa tippelskirchi; assembly: GCF_054371585.1. Classification (NCBI taxonomy): domain Eukaryota; kingdom Metazoa; phylum Chordata; class Mammalia; order Artiodactyla; family Giraffidae; genus Giraffa; species Giraffa tippelskirchi. The sequence goes on from NC_137276.1 coordinate 92,340,623, forward strand.
TCTGCCCAAATAAGAAATTCATTCATGATTAAAAGGGATTACAGTTTTCTTGGCAAACAACTTCAGAAGTGATTCCAATGTAACATTTCAATCAAGACACTTCTGTCATTATTAACTAGAGGTGGAATGCTAATATTTTACACAGTAACAAAATTAAATTTAGAACTTAACAGTTTCTCCTGAGAACTCTTACCCATTATTTACATATTTGTCTTAGTTGCACTTTGCAGCATGGAGAGAAAACAAAAGAAATTATGAAATGAAAATAGCACAGCACTCTGGAAAAAATAAAGCAGGGATAAGAGAGCAAAATAATGCTTCTACCTTAAGGAAAAGATATCGTGTTTCATTAAATCTCAGATGCCACTGATGTACACCAATTTATGTACTATTAAGAGAGAAAAAATTTTATACACTATTAAGACTCTATCAATTATAGGGCCAACCCCAATTTCAGTGTTATTCAGGCAGAAAAAAGAAATTGAATCTTAAAATCAATGAAATATGGTACATGTAAATATAAAGGGAAAGAGTGTGATATCAAGTGCACGCAGAAAATAAAGTCTTTTTGCATTATCATTAGCAAACAAGGTTGGAGGAGTTTATTCTAAGAATGGCACTACAATGGACTTTAAAATATGACAGGGAAGGGGAAAAAATGACTAAATTCATTAGACTTTTAATGTATTTTTAAGATACATTGAACTTCAACAGAAATTCGGTTATTTTCTGAATACTAACCTTTGCAACACAGTCTATCCTTGGTTCTCCTTGAGGCTTTAATCCAATTATCTAAGGTAAAGAAACAATGATTAATTGAAACATCACAACTGTATACAACAGAACCTCCTCCTTTGTTGCTGAGGACAAGGGGTGGGAGGGTTGAGATGAACATTCTCTGTCTTTAGTGAACAACTCGTGTCCAACTCTTGCGACCCCGTGGACTGTAGCCTGCCAGGCTCCTCTGTCCATGGGATTCTCCAGGCAAGAATACTGGAGTGAGTTGCCATTTCCTTCTCTAGGGGATCTTCTCGACCCAGGAATCGAACCCAGGTCTCCTGCATTGCAGGCAGATTCTTTACCAACTGAGCTATGAGGGAAGCCACTGCCTTAAAACCTTTTCCATTTGCCTTTTGATTTTATTTTAGAGGAATAGAATAGATTTTGCAATATAATAATCTTACCAATTATCTATCTCATTATAGTACTAGGGCAATTTAGAAAATTAAGTCAGTTATAAAAAATTGACCGAAACACAGTATTGTACTTTGCTCCCCTTAAAGTAATAGAAATCTTTACATTTCATTATTTATATTAAGACATCATTAATGCAAATAAGCACTGCAAAGGTATAATATAAGAAGTAACTGTTCTTCATGAAACTATGTTAGGTCACCACCCGACCATGTTTCCATAAGGCTTCTATAGAACCCTAATTGTATTTCAGATCTATAAAACACATACATCAAATGAATCCCATTTTAAAGATGGGACCATTCAGCTCTATGTAATGAAGCTACTTTCATGTATGTAGTTGACATAACTAACTGTGTGAATGATAAGATATTTATCCATGTATTTTCTGAGAAATTTTGGCATTTTGAATTTATATGCATTTTAGTTTATAATTTATATGCATTTTAGTTTATAATTTATATGCATTTTAATGTGAATGCCTTAAAATATAAGTACTCTCCCCCAAAGAAAAGTAGTGTTGCAGCCTAAATAATTTCAAGAGCAATAACCATCTGTGCCCTTGCAATGACTCTGGAACAAACTATACTGGGATGTGATGCCCTGCCACACTCCTATGCAGCATCTCAGTACTGATTCCCATTTGCCTGATGATATCTTCCTGTCAAGCCTGCCAAGTTCTGCCTCTATCAGCAACTATAGTCTCAGACCCTCATCATTCAGTGGATATACTGGCAAAGAAAATAAACTTGGAAGTTTGGCACCGTGGGAGAAGGAACCAGAGCTTCTTCTCTTGGTTTTCTATTGTGAACAACTGTTCCATTAATCTAGGTGTTGTGAGGATACTCCTAGGAGGCAGCAATTACAAAAGGCATTCCTGTTAAAGAGAATAAATCCAATCCATCTTAAAAGCTGGATCACCTGATCTCACATTACAGTTTGCCTTTCCTATCCAGGGGTTCCACATCTGTGGATTCAGCCAATCACACAATGAAAACATTTGAGAAAAAAATTCCAGGAAGTTCCAAAAAGCAACACTCAAATTTCCTGTGTGTTGACAACTATTTTACACAGCATCTACACTGGATTAAGTGTAAGTAATCTAGAGATGCTTTTAAGTACACAAGAGGACATGCACAGGTTATACACAAATACTACACCACTTTATAAAAAGATCCTGCACATCCCCAGATTTTGGTGTCCTCAGCAGTCCTAGAATCAATTCTCCACAGATATCCATTTTAAAGATGGGACCATTCAGTCCCCTCAGTCAACTAAGTATGACTATGAGGATCATTTCTTGTGTGGACTATGAAAACCCATTTCTACTTTATTTAACAGCATGTGGTATGTATGAGCTCCCTAGCATTTCTAGGGAAAGTAGGGGTCCCCTTCAAATAGCTGTTCACATTGCTCCCACTTCCCTGCCCGCCTATCCTGCCTTTAGTTTCACCTCCACTTTAACCTTAATTCTTAAGTCTTGCTAAAACGTTTACTGAGTGCCTACCATGTGTCAGGCAACATTTCAGAATGATCTCTAGAGTGCTAAGGGATAATCAGACAACTATCATCATTCACAGAGGGAGGGGAAGGATAGACTGGAGGAAAGACAGTCTGGACACCTAAGCATCTTGCTGGCTCTCCCTAAGGGAAACTCCTTATCTAGCAGTGCCAGTTTCAGAAGACTCCAGTTTCAGCTTTATTAGGGATGCTGACTTCAGTGATGTGTATACTCAAGATCTTGAGGGTCTGTACCTGTTCAGGAACCTGCCTATTCTCTGAATAAATGACCAGGAATGATTTCACTCTTCAGGAGAGACCATGCAGGCCTCAACAGGTTACCTGGACTGGAACACAACTCTGCAGTACATTTAGACAGTAGCAAGGCACAGGGTTAGGCGACCACTTCATTATGCAAGGAAAGCATCCTCCCTTTGCACAAAGACCCCAAAACACTGTTACTTAGACATAGAGAACATTATTAGCTTCTTGGTTTGCCGGTGGCTATACGATTCAGGCACCTCTTCTGGACAACACAGCAAAATGCTGGCTGGGCTCATTTTAATATAATTTTATCTGTATTTTTACTATTAATTACATAGACGTGTACTATAAAGCTATTCAGAAAAAGCTAAATGAGCCAAAAGTTTACTGATCTGCCATGGGATTTTACATTACATTACTGCCCAGATGCAAAGATGAGCACAGCACATTAATACAACCATGCTGTGGGCACGACCCCCAGCATACCTGATGCCTGAAGCCCTGATCTACGCTTAAGTGTGTGTGTGTAGCTAGATCCAAAAGAGAAAAAGCTGAAGTTGTGTTACTCCCTAGTTTATGACTAACTTATGACCCCACTGTGGTTTTTTTCTGTACTGGTTTTCCAAAGGACAGATCACTGCTAGGCTTTTACATAAGCTACCACCAGATGAGACAGCACTGAATAAACAGTTGTCAGCTTAATAGGAAATTAGAAAAGAGCAGGAGCAGCAAATTTTGTACATACTCTGTTCATTTTCACAAGAATACAAGGCTTTCCTTCTTGGTAGCCAAACGTGGGATCATCCACACCACTGCATGCACCAAGTAAGGCAAGAGGAAACTGACATGCTGTGTATTCTGGACCATTCTGCACAAAAAAGTCTCCACTGGTACAATTTTTGAGATTCTTCTGTTCTTCTAAGCCATATGCTAAAAAGGAAATATGTATGTGTGAATAGATCAGTCAAAAAGGACCTTAAACACAACCAGAACTGTATCACCCTTTGGACAATACTCTTCAAACACAAAAACAACATGCCACATACTGGGAAATTTTAGGGAAAGAATGTTAAGTCTGTTCCTTTAACTTCTAACAGCTATTCAGTGCTTTGCAGTTTATTTAATTTCAATACAAACTGGATGACAGAGGGATCTCTTTTGTCACCATTAGGTGGCACCAGCCATAGCTACAACACTATCTGAATGCTTTTGATGTTCTTGGCCCAAAAGGTAAAATGGTGAGGAAATAAATAGGCATGGCGGTCGCCCTTATAGAGCTTATTTACATCGTAGTGGGGAAGACATTACTGAATAAAATCATAACCAAAGGGCCTCAAGATACAGAGCTACAGCAACTTATATTCTAAACGGATTGCAATAGAGATGATCAGTAAAGGGGTCCATGTGACGTAATGTTAGCTTACCAAATGGTGTTTTCAGCAGAGGTGGAGGTAACGAGATAGATTCAAAGTGACAGGGGAGCAAAATGGTTACAACTTGGAGGTGGGGAAGAAAGGAGAGGCAGACAATTCAGTGATTTTCAAATGTTTGTTGTGCACTTGGCACAGTGTTAAGACAAAAAAGTGACACAGCAGTGAGCAGGTCTGCTGTGGTCCCTGCCCTGAATGAGCTTAGGCTACTGCAAGATACTCACTAATCAACAGTCAAGACATGGTATTACAACGCCTCACAAACAGGCAGTGCGTGGGTATAACTGGTACCAGAAAAAAAGCCACCCAAAATGAAGTCAACCAAAACAGGAACTAAAATTTCAAAGTAAACACATTTAGTTTTGTCGTTGTTCAGTTGCTAAGTCATGTCTGGCTCTTTGCAACCCAATGGACTGTAGCCTACCAGGTGCCTCTGTCCATGAGATTTTCCAAGCAAGAATATTAAGAGTGGGTTGCTATTTTCTTCTCCAGGGGAATCTTCCTGACCCAGGAATCAAACCTGCATCTCCTGCATTGGCAGGCAGATTCTTTACCACTGAGCCACCTGGGAAGCCCAGTTAGTTAATTTTATCTATTTATTTAAAATTTGTTTGTTTGCCTGCTTGTCACGCTATGAGGCTTGAGGAATCTTAGTTCCCAGGCCAGTGACTGACCCCAGGGTTCAGCAGGGTAATCGAGTACAGATTTTTCCCTTAAAAAAATAAAAAGGGTCAAAATTTTTGTTTCTTCTTTTATTTACCAAAAATTAGGATACCACTGGAACCATGTACCAATTTAAAAGCCAAGAATGACTCAGGTATTGGGGTAAGGGGGAACAGGGTAAACTTTTACAACAGAATAGAGCCATGACATTTATCACTCCTTTTTTGACTTTTCTGGCACAATTCTGCAGAAAATATTCAAGGCCTACACCAGTAGCCCCCAAGGGCCTCTCCTGTATATACTCTGTTGGTACAGTTCATCAGGGATCATTTTTGTATGATGCTAGATTCCACTTCTACACAAAACCTAGGTAAGTGCAAGGAGCTGGATGATAAATGGTCAGAATACGAAGACGTGCCTGTGCTGGACATGATGGGAGCACAGAAAGGTCACCTTCTCAGAGAGAGCAACCAAAGAATCCCACATTTTCAAGGAAAGCCTAAAGGAAGACATAAAGAGGTGTAGGTAAACGGGGGGGGGGGGGGGGGGACCTGAAAGGGATCATCTGAACTAGATAAAATGTTAAGTTCTAATTAGTATTTATAGGGGAAAAAACCCAGATAAGATAATGTATCCTTTTAACAGGAGACTCTATCTTCTAAACATGAGAAAGGCATCCCTAAGAATAACAAGGACAATTCAAAGTTTAAAAAAAGGGAAGGGGGTGATGAACATTAAAGATCTGAAAGTAACCCCCCAGTATAATAAAATAAGAACAGAAAACGAGAGAAAACAAGAGAGCAAACACCCAACAACTAACAGAATAGTTCTAGAAAGAGGACCAGAAAAGTGAGGTGAGGAAATTCTCAATAGTTTCCACAACTGGAGGACCCAAGTCTTCACCCTGAAAGACCCTATCAAGTTTTCAGCAAAATGACACTATAGAGACTGACACCAATAGAAAAGTTTAAACCGAAGGAAATATAATTAAACACAAAACCAAAAAAAAACACTGTTGAACAGAAAAAGGTAGATACAAAGGAACTATTGATAAAATTCTATATTTAGTTAAACTACGAACAATACAAGCAAAATGAGGTCATTTTCAGAAATGAAAGGACTAAAAACTTAAATTTCATGTATCTTTAAAATTTTTTAACTGAAATATAAGTTGAGATGTAATCCACATATAACAGTTTTAGGTGTACAACACAATGAATGCTTAAATTATTTGTATACATTGTGAAATGATCACCATGGTAAATCTAGTTAATATCTTGTTCCCACATACAGTTACAAATTCTTTTTCTTGTGATGAGGACTTTTAAGATCTATTCTGGCTAATGTAAACAGTGCTGCGATGAACATTGGGGTACACGTGTCTCTTTCAATTCTGGTTTCCTCGCTGTGTATGCCCAGCAGTGGGATTGCTGGATCATATGGCAATTCTATTCCCAGTTTTTTAAGGAATCTCCACACTGTTCTCCATAGTGGCTGTACTAGTTTGCATTCCCACCAACAGTGTAAGAGGGTTCCCTTTTCTCCACACCCTCTCCAGCATTTATTGCTTGTAGACTTTTGGATAGCAGCCATTCTGACTGGTGTGAAATGGTACCTCATTGTGGTTTTGATTTGCATTTCTCTAATAATGAGGGATGTTGAGCTTCTTTTCATGCATTTGTTAGCCATCTGTATGTCTTCTTTGGAGAAATGTCTGTTTAGTTCTTTGGCCCATTTTTTGATTGGGTCGCAGCACTGTTTACAATAGCCAGGACATGGAAGCAACCTAGATGTCCATCAGCAGACGAATGGATAAGGAAGCTGTGGTACATATACACAATGGAATATTACTCAGCCATTAAAAAAAAATACATTTGAATCGGTTCTATTGAGATGGATGAAACTGGAGCCCATAATACAGAGTGAAGTAAGCCAGAAAGAAAAACACCAATACAGTATACTGATGCATATATATGGAATTTGAAAAATGGTAATGATAACCCTATATGCAAGACAGAATAAGAGACACAGATGCATAGAACAGTCTTATGGACTCTGAGGGAGAAGGTGAGGGTGGGACGTTCTGGGAGAATAGCACTGAAACATGTATATTATCATATGTGAAACAGAACACCATTCCATGTTTGATGCATGAGACAAATGCTCAGGGCTGGGGCAATGGGATGACCCAGAAGGATGGGATGGGGAGGGAGGTGGGAGGGGGGTCCAGGAAGGGGAACACATGTAAACCCATGGCTGATTCATGTCAATGTATGGCAAAAACTACTACAATATTGTAAAGTAATTAGCCCCCAACTAAAATAAATTAATTAATTTAAAAAAAAAAAAAAGATCTATTCTGTTAGCAACTTCCAAATATGCAATACAGGATTGCTAACAGCAGTCACTATGCTGTATATTTTATCCCCAGGGCTTATTCATGTATAACTGGAAGACTGTACCTTCTGACCATCTTTCATCATTTCACCTCCGCCTCCTGCTGTCCCTGGCAACCACGTCTTTTCTGGATCTATAAGTTTGGTTTTCTTGTTTGTTCTGTTTCTTATATTCCACACGTAAGTGAGATCATTTGGTATCTGTCTCTGTTTGACTTATTTCACAGAGCATCACGTCCTCAAGGTCCACCCATGTTGTTGCAAACAGCAATATTTCATTCTTTTTTATGGCTAACTAGTATAGTGGTATATATACCATGGAATAGTATTCATGTATCTTTTCTTACAAAGTTATTTGAGAACATATGCCACCAAAACTAGAGAGCAAATAAATAACAAAGCAGGAGCCAAGAAACAGTGAATCTAATTCAAAAGTGATCAAATGAAGTCCCCAGATGATAGCTGGGTGGTGGATGCCTGAACAGAAACCAGTGCAGACTGCAGCAATGGGAAAGACTTAGGAAGGACTTTTGCAGCAAAAAGGACTTAAGAGAATACCTCATAAGACAATACCCAAATAAAAGAGTTAGACGAGCGTCCCTACAGATGGTAGACTGTAATGTAAAGACAAGCATAAAAAGGCAACCAGTAATGAAAATAACTTAGTAGTTCAATTACTTTTGAATTGAGAATAGGGGGATGTCTGAGGCATGTGAGCTAAACCCTCATCTAACACGAAAGGAAGTAAAGACAATGTATAAAAGTGGCAAATCAAGAACCAGCAGGAAAATGTAACTTTTAAAAATAAGAAGGGGACTTCCCTGGTGGTCCAGAAGTGAAGAACCCACCTTGCAGTGCAGGGGCCACAGCTTTAATCCCTGGTTGGGGAACTACGATCCCACGTGCTGTGAAACAACTAAGCCTGAGTGCCACAATTAAGACCCAATGCAGCCAAACAAGTAAAATTTAAATTAAAAAATAAAGAAGAAAAATGTTGTAAAAAGTTCAAAAGCATGAAGTTATTTCCTGTTGAAAATATATCCAGAATCTGATAATTTTTCACAGCCTCCAATGCTTCAATCCCAAGCCATGCTCTCCACTCACCTGGGTGACTGCAATGGGCTTTAGACTAGCCTCCTTGGTTCCTCACCTAGAATCTAGTCTCAAAATACAGCCTGAGTGATCCTTTAAAAATCTGTGTGAGATGTTATTTTCTGCTTAAGAACTTCCATCTTGTTCGCTGTGAAAGTCAAAGAGCTGAGCAACAGCCTCTAAGGCCTCCCTGACCTCAACCCCCTACTACATTCTCCCCACTCACTCCCTCTAGCTCCTCTGGCTTCCTTGACGAACTTTTAACACACTGGACCTTGTAAGCCTCAGGGCCTTCCCACCCACTGCTAGACAGTTACATGGCTAGTTCCCTCATTCTCCGAGTTTTCCTCAAACATTTCCCTTTCAACAAGGCCTTCCCAGGCCACTCTATTTAAAATTGGGATTCTCTTAACTTTATTTCCTTTCTCTGCCTTATTTTCCTCCACAGCACTCATTACTTTCTAACACACCGCTAGGTTATAAAAACTCCAGGAACTCAGAAAATTTTCATTTGTTCACTGATGGAAATTAGTTAGAGTGCTTAACATACACACAAAAAAAACATCCTCTGTTGAATAAAGCAATAGGACTGCAGCTAGAATGGAGTAGGGCAGGGAACTACTGTTCTAATTATAGGGCTTTCTTTCCTATTTGTTTTTTAAACCATGAATTATACTTTCACAAAACATCTCTATTTAAATAATAAGTATATATTTAACTATCAAAGGAAAGAGATTTAGGAAGGTAGCTATTAGAAGGTTGGAGAAGGCAATGGCACCCCACTCCAGTATTCTCGCCTGTAAAATCCCATGGAAGGAGGAGCCTGGTAGGCTGCAGTCCGTGGGGTCGCTAAGGGTCGGACACGACTGAGCAACTTCACTTTCACTTTTCACTTTCATGCATTGGAGAAGGAAATGGCAACCCACTCCAGTGTTCTTGCCTGGAGAATCCCAGGGATGGGGGAGCCTGGTGGGATGCCATCTATGGGGTCGCACAGAGTCGGACATGACTGAAGTGACTTAGCAGCAGCAGCAGCTATTAGAAGGTACAGGATCAAAAGGTTTTTAAGATGGGAGTTGAGGATTTTTGCATGTTGACCAAAGGAATCCAACAGAGAAGCTAAACTTTTACGAGAAGGATCAGTAATTGGCACAATGTTTCTGAGGCAGTGAGAGTGGACAGGTGAACACAGATAAGCGGAATGGCAGTTTCCCTTGCCAGAGAAAGAGGAATATCACAGTTGCAGAAACCTGGCGCGTTTCCACTTGAGTATTTCTATTTTTTCTTGAATCAGGAAACCAGATTATACGAAGAAAGTTGAGTTAAGGGTGGAGGTGGGGGGAGGGAAGGAGCTAGTTTTGAATAGAGGTTGGAAATAATCCCTTCAGAGAATTTCAGCAGGTCTTCCAGGCAGTAGATTTGGTCCATTTGAGGAAGGTGATCAAGTATTCACAGTGCTACTTAGTCCTCAGAGGGCAGGCTCAAAGGAAGGGCTCCATCTAGGAATTACATGGCGTCTTCGACTTGCAAGTTTATACAAATAGACTAAGAGGCAGAGGATTTTAGAGTACTGCTAAGTCGCTTCAGTCGTGTCCAACTCTGTGCGACCCTATAGACAGTAGCCCACCAGGCTCCGCGGTCCCTGGGATTCTCCAGGCAAGAATACTGGGGTGGGTTGCCGTTTCCTTCTCCACTAGCTTCTGTAAAATTGAAATGAAAAACTATGGAACTGATAAGCTTGACCAGCAGAGAAACTGAGAGCGAAGAGGTTGGAATAAAATAAAGGGGTCAGTGAACTGGAAGTCCCCAAGAGGCAGACAAATAGTCAGGGCAAGTTACACCAGCAAACAAGAAGGTGATATAGGGAGCTTCATCAGTGATCTTAGCAATGGAGTCCTACACATTCTAAGTAGCAACTGCAGGGGAGAGTGGCTGAGGAATAGCTGCCTATTCATTCAAATGCTAATACCACAGAGTTAGGGAAAGCAAAACGCAGAGAAAACAGGGCTATTCGAAAGCTTTACAAACCAGTAGCTTCGAAAAACTCACAACTGGTAAGACTTTTTTTAGTGATAAAACACCATTCCTCATCCTCACACAAGCACTACTTTGGATCCAAAGACCCAAAGATTTATAATATAGTTTTGCTCTTTAGTCAAATGCTATTTGATTTAATGCAGGTATAAATGTTATGCCTCAATGAACTTACTCATGTACTTATTATACAGGGTAGATTAAAAAAAAAAATCAAATCAACTACCCATTAGGTTTAGACCTCTATGCTTTCCGAAGTTAGAATATAATCATAAATTCCTGATGAATAATCATAATTCTACTTGCCCAGTCCTCTCTTTAGCAGAAAGAGAAAAAGGCAGAACAAACTTTAAGAACAATGTTTTTAAAAATAATCATAATTTGGTACTAGTTTCTGTAACAACTAAATCTTTTACCTTACTCTAAAAAATACTTACGCTTTAGAAATTTCTTAAGGTCATCAATGTATCCTTGATAGGATTCTGAATCAGACTGGCTGAATGAAAAATCCAACGCCGACACTGGTTTTGGAAAAACCATAAGTCCTATAGAGATAAGAGAAAACGGGGGAAATTAGCTGTAGCAAATTCCCTTCTCTCCTTCCTTCTCCTTACACTCTTATCTCTAAAAAGGAAGATCTCAATAAATTATGTGGACGTTGTGTTCACAGGTAGGTTGAGAGAACCCCAAGAACTCCCCACTTATGTCTGACTACAGAAAGACATCTAAAATGAAAGAATCCCAAAGTCTTCAAAGTCACTTCAGACAATACCAATTAGAAACCACCTCTAAAGCTTAGAATTGCTGTTTCTTAGTGAAAAGACACAAGTTTTACTTTGTACTTTCTACATTCATTTTCTATTAAATGTTTTAGGGTTTGCCAACTTGTCATTAATATATGGAGAAAATTTAGCCAATCAAAGTCTAAGGACTTTTGTCACTGAAATTACAGCTCTGTGGAAACATTCATAAAGAAAGCGAACCTTATTCAACAAAAGAGGCCTGTACAATTTAAAATCTATAGTTAAACATGCCTTCCTCGATTTAAAAGCATTAGATCTACATTAAGTCTTGCACAAAAGGCTTAAAATTAAAAACAACCTAAAATTTTCACTAGTCACTAAACATTCCCCATACATCAGTTACTATAGATAAGTCTTGTGTTAAATCTGAAGATAAACACCAAGACTATTTTAGTTTTCATTAAAATTTCTCAGACATCTAATTCATATTAGATCAAATCTATGTCTTTCAAATCCTAAATGCTTGCCTGTGTTGATCTGCAAGGCTCTTGAGTTAAACTCAGTCTGATGCTACCCAATGATGATGAAACAATCAATGTTTCAAAAAGGCAGAGCAAGTTATTCTATATGTACAAAAAAAAGCTCCAATTAGACTGTGCATTCAGTTACTACTTCAACATATCAGATCACCTGGATTTAGATGACCACAACTTTAGCTTCTGTTTTGGAGCTAACTACGCACACTTAGAACATAGATCAGGGCTTCAGGGATCAGGTATTCTGGGGGTCATGCCCACAGCACTGGAAGCCTGGTATGCTGCAGTCCACAGGGTCACAAAGAGCAGGACACAACTTAACGACTGAACAACAACAACATGCCCACAGCATGGCTGTATTAACGTGTTGCACTTATCTTTGCATCCTGTGCAGTAAAATAATTTAAAATCCCATGGCAAAACTATAAACTTTTGATTCATTTAACATTTTCTGAATATTTACGGAACTCAGTTTAAAACTATATACTTAAACGTATATTGAACACATTTTACTGCTTATATTACTCATGCAATTATAAATGGTTCAATATTTCTGAAATGTATCAGCTTATGTTCAACAGTAAGGCAGCAAGAGAAATAATTATCTTAGAATTCAAGTAGGGAGAAAGAAAACAGGGCTACAAAGAGATGAGGAAAAAAATCGGCATAGAGCTGGTCCTAGATACATGGTCAAAAACACTAAAGGAGTTATTCATGATATTTTGATAAAATCAGCTACAGACAAAGGAAAAAAGCCATTAGCACAAATTGGTTGGGGAAACTGGTTCCTTCTCGCTGCTGCTATGGCTGAGAAGTCCACGCAGTGAGCAAGGATCTAGACTAGAGTTCCTCAGCCAGGTCCTAATGACATTCTGGATTGGATGAGTCTTTCTTGCGCGGGGGGGGGGGTGGGGGGGTGGGGGGGGGTGGGGGGGTGGGGGGTGTTTCTCATGCATTGCAGGGATGTTTCGCAACACCAGTAGCATGCCTGCAGTTGACAACCAAAAATATCTCCAGACAGTGCTGAATGGCCCTGGGGGGCAAATCACAGCTGGAACAGAAGCAGTGCTGGAGAGAAATCTGCAGATTCCCACCTTCCCTGACTTGTGTGCCCACTTTGCCTGCTGCCAAACTGCACTCCTCCATGGAGAGCCATCCCTTCACTACAATCTCAGGAAGTTGTTCGTATTTGTGGGAATCAGCAACACTGGGGCTCTGTGCCTTATTGTTACCTACTTCCATAAAACTGACAGCAGCATGAGGACAAGGGCCATATGCAACAATGAAGGCAGAGTTGGCATTCAAAAACCAACTTTAAAAGGAATAAATATGGGAGGGAGAAAATGTAATTTAAGTAAGTGTTCCAGTCAAGATTTTTTCTGTACTAAAGTACATTCTCCAGTATCCTAGAGGAATTTTTTTTCCATAATACAATCAATAGAGAATAAACATTACGTGCACACTCATTTTATTCTCTATTAATAGATCCTTATTTAATACTTACCATTTCCATACTAAGCAATTAAAACCATAAAGCATGTATTTTACAAGACCAATGCTTTAACCCAAGCTAGAGCTGAAATATATATAAGTAAATTACTCAAGGCAAAGTGAAACTGCTACTTAATATTCATAAACATCACTCATAACTATAACTATATTCATCAATATGGCTTTAACTCTCAATATTTATTTCTGCTTACCCTTGGCAAAAGACTCAAGATTTATCAGCCAAGTTTTTGTATCACTGTGTAAATATTAAACGTCTTTATATCAGCATGTAAATATTAAAGGTCTTTATATCAGCATGTAAATATTAAACAAACAAAATCAAAACTTTCACGTTATCTGACTCTGAAGTTTAACATCTCCTACCTGCTCTATAATACAGACTTCCAGAGAAGATAAAATATAATCCAATTTTGTTAGAAGCCGTAATAATCACAGCATAATTACCTGGACTAGGAATCTGGTCACGATATTTTGGAACCTCATCATTCAGAGTCTGAAGCATGGCCCACATTGTGAATGAAAAGAGTGCAGCCAGGAACCCATAAAAGACTAGGTAGAAGAGCAAGATCAAACCTGTAAAAGAAAATAAAACTCATAAAACTTGAAGATATACACATTGTGTGTGTTTGTGTGTGTGTCTGTGTGTAATGAGGCCAAGGTGAAAAAACCAACCAACCATCGCAAGGCTAGGATTCCAAGCTTTGCCATGCACACAGCCAAGTATCTTCATATTCCAAACATTATGAATTTGCCCAAGCAAGGGGTTATTTCAGCAGGCAGCACCCACCCATCCTGTGATCCCCTCGTTTCCTGATATTTCCAAATACAAGCAGCTTCCACAGATCATACTGATTCAAGATCAGAGCTTGAACATTCCAGCACATAAGGGAGTATTTCCCAAAATGAATTTGATGCCCTCTAGAAAGACAAAAGATGATTTTAGGTTGGATAAACTCCCCTTATGTGTATGTGACAAACCAAAGAATGAGCATATCAACCTTGTATTTCATAGTAATTATCCGCATAAATTTGCTTTTTAAAAATGAGCTGATTTAAAGAATAGCCAGGAAACATGCAGAGAAGGCAAGTCATGAAGATAGTTATCAATGAATAAAGTTTAGGAAATACTGGCTGAGTGGAAGCCTCATGCAAAAGTGCAGAGAGGACAAGCCCAGAACAGGCACTCCGACCAGTGGGACTTGACGACTCCACTGCTAAGCACCAAGCAAGAGCTGGCAGACACAAGTTTCAACATAAAGGGCCTAACTTTCTTTTTTTCTTCACAATCTGGAAACACTAAAATCTATCCCAAGCCAGTGATTTCTTTTGTGAACATCTAGAATTATTCTTCTCAAATGTCTATATTCAAAGATCTAACATCGTAAGTGGTCACCATCAAGATTATATGCTACAATACATTGTTAACGTCACACATTTACATTTGAACATTTAAAAACTGATCAAAAAATATTCAATTAATTCCCAGATATGGCAACAGTAAAAAAATTAATTCCTCAGAGCTGAATTAACATCAGCTTTATTTTCCAGTCTTAACATAAACTTGCTTATTAATATTTGTCCTTGAAGAAAGGCTAGAGCAGGCATTCCCAACCTAGGATCTATGGACCCTTCACCCTCACCCATTCTCAGCAAAGATGAACTTCAGAGCTTCTAAGACTTCTATAATAATACATTTCTGAATACATCCATTTTCTCTGTGGAGTGGCTGCACAATATTCTTGTGATGCTCAAAAGACCCTGTGACCCCAAACAGATTGTGGCAAAAGCTAGATAACTTTCATTTGTTACCTGCAGGCCAGAAAACTGTTAAGGGAAAACAGTTAAAGCAATTTCATCTTATTTCAGACTGGCATTCCCCATCCTCCCCCTGCCCCAATTACCAGGAGGCCAAAATAAGGAGCGAAAGGACAGAAGGAAGAAAGGAGCACAGGATGTTCACCTCCAGACAGCATCACTTGCCTACCACATAGAGGGATCCTGCTGCAGAAAAACAAAGGAAGACCAACCTCAAAGAAGTGATCAGTTTACTGTAAGGGAAAATGAAACATGTAAAGCCCAAAAGCTGGTTTAATGAAATACAGGAAGAAAAACCATTCTCTCAGATCTGGCTCTTTGTAGGAACTAACAGATAAATTCCTCCACACAGCAGGCCAGAGCACAAATACATAAATGTAATGAGCGGGGGCAGTGTTCCAACAAAACGTCACTTACAAAAACAGGCAGTCTGAGGCCACAGGAGTTTGTCAACTGGTAAAGTCGATATTAAACTGGAGAAGTTTAACACAGAAGTGCTAAGAGTTTAGTTATTTAGCAGTGCTTTAAAGTCATCTAAAAGTATTCTTATCATGCCATTTTCAATTTTGATTTTCAATTTCCAGGAAAAATAATGTAAATGAAATTTATAAAAGCAACAAGCAAATGAGCACATAGCAAACACGAACAAAAATGTTAAAGAGTCAGGTTCATAAAAACAGATACACAAATTAACAGCCATGTCCCAAACCTGATGCCATACACTAGTGGCCATTAAGTCAATTGTGAATGTAGGTAGTGTACAACAGTAAGTGATTTCTAGCACTGAAGCCAATTTCCCCTACTTGATAAGATCCTATTGCCAAGAACCAAACTTAACATTGAAAAACTAAAATTAACCTCACTTATAAACACCACATCAGGGCTTCCCTGATAGCTCAGTTGGTAAAGAATCCGCCTGCAATGCAGGAGACCCCGGTTCAATTCCTGGATCGGGAAGATCCCCTGGAGAAAGGATAGGCTAACCACTCCAGTATTCTTGGGCTTCCCTTGTGGCTCAGCTGGTCAAGAATCCCCTGTAAAGCAAGAGACCTGCGTTTGATCCCTGGGTTGGGAAGATCCCCTGAAGAAGGGAAAGGCTACCCACTCCAGCATTCTGGCCTAGAGAATTCCATGGACTATACAGTCCATGGGGTTGCAAAGAGTCCAACATGACTGAGTGACTTTCACTTTCATAAAAACCACATATGAAACACCACTCACAAGGATGGCAGTAACTTTTTATCAACTTAATCTTCTTCCTCTAAGGAAAAAAACAACTGGAAAATAAAAACAGAAGTTATAAACTGCTCTTCTTACATGGGGTTATCTTGCAGTTAGTTTACTCCGATGCATCCTGACAATGATAGGGATAAAACTGAGAGTGCCTTAGATAAGGAACGGGCTTCCCTGGTGGCTCAGATGGTAAAGAATCTGCCTACAATGCAAGAGACCTGGGTTTGATCCCTGGGACGGGAAGATCCCCTACAGAAGGGACTGACTGCCCACTCCAGTATTCTTGCCTGGAGAATTCCATGGACAGAACAGCCCTCCATGGGGTCGCAAAGAGTAGGACACGACAGCTCAGTTACAGGTAGTGCAGAGGGGACCTAATAAATATGCCACGCCTGCCTCAGTGCTGGTTAATGTGAGCAAGGGAAGTCATTAGGTTTCATCAAGGCCTGGACATCCACACTCGTTCAACACATTTTGTGTGATCTGACTCCCTACTTCTTGCTCAAACTTCCTAGTTATCTAGATACTAGAAAGACTATGCCTTGAGAATTTCGATGAGAAACAACTTTCCCTGGGTAAATAAATTAGCAATCTGCTTACAGTTTTAAAAAACCTTTTTTAAAGCAAAGGCAGGTATAATTTTTTTTTAATAAATTATATGGACAAGTACAAATTTAAAGTCTTTGTAAGTTTAAATTTTTATAAGGAGCTATTTATTGAGGTATAATTCATATTTCATTCACTATGAGTGGAAGTGCTTGGTCATATGGTAACTCTGTTTAGTATTTTGAGTTAAGTGCTAGACAGTCTTCCAAAGCAGCTGTAACATTCTACATTCCCAATGGCAGGATTCCAATTTCTCCACATCCTCATCAATACTTCCTAGTGGGTTAATTTGCATTTCCCTAATGACTAATGATGTTGAGCATCTTTTCACGAGCTTATTGGTCATTTGTGTCTTCTCTGGAGCACTGTCTATTCAGATCGTTGGTCCATTTTTATACTGAATTGCCTTTTTATGTAAGTTCTAACAGTTCTTCATACATTACAGACATCTTGTCAGATACATGATGTACAACTATTTCCCCCCATTCTGTGGGTTCTCTGTTCACTTTCATGAGAGTGTCCCTTAAAGCAGAAAAGTTCTTAATTACAAGGAAGTCCAATTTACTTTTCTTCTTGGTTTCTTGGTTTTTGGTATTATATCTAAGATACCATTGCCTAAGCCAAAGTTAAGAAGACCTGTAGCTATGTTTTCTTCTAAGAATTCTTAGTTTTAGCTCAAGTTTGGATCTTTGATCCACTGTGTGTTAATTTCTGTACATGGTATGAAGAAAGGAGAACCAAGAACTTCCAGATATACAAGCTGAAACAGAGAACTTTCAGATGTATAACCTGGAACCAAGAACTTCCAGATGTACAGGCCGGATTTAGAAAAGGCAGAGGAACTGGAGATAAAATTGCCAACATCCACTGGATCATAGAAAAAGCAAGAGAATTGCAGAAAAATATCTATTTCTGTTTCACTGACTATGCTAAAGCCTTTGACTGTGTGGATCACAACAAACCGTGGAAAATTATTAAAGAGATGATAATACCAGACCACCTTACCTGCTTCCTGAGAAACCTGTGTGCAGGTCAAGAAGCAACAGTTAGAACTGGACGTGGAACAACAGACCGGTTCCAAACTGAGGAGTACATCAAGGCTGTATGCTGTCACCCTGCTTATTTAACTTATATGAAGAATACATCATGCGAAATGCCAGGCTGGATGAAGCACAAGCTGGAATCAAGATTGCCAGGAGAAAATATCAACAACCTCAGATATTACCACTCT
Organism: Giraffa tippelskirchi; assembly: GCF_054371585.1. NCBI lineage: Eukaryota > Metazoa > Chordata > Mammalia > Artiodactyla > Giraffidae > Giraffa > Giraffa tippelskirchi. The sequence continues at coordinate 92,358,872 of NC_137276.1, forward strand.
AAGAGTAGGAAGTGAAGAGGAATGGAAGAACTTATTGATGAGGATGAAAGAAGACAGTGAAAAAGCTGGCTTAAAACTCAACATTCCAAAAACTAAGATCATGGTATCTGGTCTTATCATTTCCATTTCATGGCAAATAAAATAGGCTGGGGAGGGGGAGAGTGGAAGCAGTGACAGATTTTCTTTTCTTGGGCTCCAAAACCACTGCGACTGAACAACAAAAGCAAAGAAAGAATTCAATTTCATTGTTTTGCATATCAATATCCTACTGTCCCAGTACCACTTGTTTAAAAAACATTTGTTCCTCACTGAAAGAATTTTCTTAAACTAATTAGCACATTGCTGTTGTTTAGTTAGTTGCGAAGTCCGGTCAGACTCTGCGACCCCATGGACTGCAGCATGCCAGGCTCTTCCACTATCTCCTGGAGGTTTCTCAAATTTATGATCATTGTGTCAGTGATGCTATCTAACCCGTCTTATCCTGTGCTGCCCCTTTCTTCTTTTGCCTTCGAGCTATTTCTATAATTAAAAATACATGTGTGTATGTATATACCCATACACTCAAAGTTTATATATTCACAAAAAATTATGGTAGTATAAAAAAGATTAAACAAGATTAAATAACTTGTCTAAGATTAACCTACCAATAAGAGAAACACCCAGACCAGTACCTCTCCATGTGGCACCTTACCTGGTCTGCTCTCCCTGGGAGCCTCAAGCTATTACCTTTTGCAATCAACACTCCCCTTCTCTGAAGTGCATCATGCAAGCATTCTGTGTTACTTCAGTTGACAAAAATTTACATGGAATAAGGTATCCAAGAGTCCAGTTGCAAGTGATAGACATATAAACAAAGAGAAAGAATCAACTGTCTCTAGCAGGAAGAGGAAGGAAAGGATTTCATCAGAGAAGGACTCCCAGAAAAAAGCAAGTTCGCTCACCAAAATGGAGAACAGGAGGGCGCTCTGGGCCAAAGACTAGATGACTCCACAGCAGGAGCAGCCAGGTGAGTATAACTTTGCGCCTCCCCCTAACACACACACACACACACACACACCCAGCACCTACCAACAGTAGCAGCACCATCTACTCTTTAACAGGAGCAGGGAGCATGAGGCAGGGGCGGGGTGGGGGGAGTCTGGGATTTAAAAACTGGCAAAGGTATTGGATGGGATGATAAAAATCTCAAGGAGTGGAGGGAATCTCCATACCTCGACCAGTTCTTGAGTACCTCTGCCTCACCCCTGAATGCTGTGACAGGAAAGTCTAAATACAAAGAGGAGATGCAGAGATCCAATAATTACCAAATATTTGAGGAAAAAACTAATCCAACCAAATGCAACAAAGAAAGTATAACAAAAATTTACAAAATGGACTTCTACATAACCTTTGAATTAAACAGACAACAAAACATGAAACATTCAAAATACAAAACAATAATGTAGCCAAAGCAGAACACAAAGGAAAATCCACAGCTTTATATGAATTCACTAAAAAAACCCAAGACTAACCAAAAAAGTCAGGTTTTAAATTCAAGACTAAAATAAATTCAAGGAAAGTAAGAGAGATTTAAGATACTATCACAAGTTAATGGAAACAAATGCAAAAAAAAAAATCATTTAATTTGATCAATAAAACCAGTTTCCAACTAGTAAACTTGAGAATAAATGAAACATATGTTTTTGTGAGAAAATAAACATTTGCAAATCAGAAGTTTTTACAAAACAATAAACAGAGCTTTATTCCTAAAAGAGATACCACGTCCAAATGGTTTTAGTTAGTTCTCCCAATTTTCAAGAAATAGATTCTTTTTCTATACATAAGCTATCTCTTTTGGATGCTCCATATGTTACCTAAATCTTTATAAGGCTAGCACTCTCCAGACACCAAAACTAAACAGCCAGTAGCTACACAAGTCTCACACATTATATTTTATTTTACAAATGTTTACATAGAGCTTACATATTATAGTGTGATAATGACAAAGGAACAAAGATACAGATTAGTAACAAAACGCAATATCCAAGAAAGGATCCATGTAAAATGCATGTAAAAAAGTTGGCATTTCTAATCAGTGAGGAAATGATGGGCTATTCAATATACTTTGGGATAAGTGGTCAGGAACAGTGTATAAAAGATTGTTAAGTTTGTAATAATATTTATTTAAACAAGTACAATTTTTAGAAGAATTAAGTGAACATGCATAAACCTCACCTAGACTCTACATAAGTAGACAATCTACTATATTTATCATCTATTCAATAATTACCATCTATTTTTTTATGCATTTCAAGTTGCAGATGTTAGGATACTTAACCCCTGAACACTTCAACATGCATATTAACTAAAGCTGAGGGGAAAATTACATTCAGTGAAGTATACGAATCTGCAAAGTACTATGACATGGATTTTTGACAAATGCATTCACCTCTATGATACAAACTGCTATCAAGATACAGAACATTGCCATCACCCTATAAAGTTCTCTCATGCCCCTTCCCAGTCAATCCCCAGGCCCATCCCAGAGGCAAGCACTGTTCTGAGCTTTTTTCCAGCATAGGAAAGTACTGCTTGATTTAGAATTTCAAAGAAATGAAATGAAAAGTACATTCTCTTCAGTAAAGCTTATTTTCTGCTTAGCCTAACTGTGGGATTCACTCAGGTTTTCCATTATCTGTAGTTTGTTCTTTTTTGGGGGGGGGACTGCTGAGTAGTATTCCACTATGTGGACACTGGTTTGTTTATCCATTCTACTGAACACCTGGGCTATTTCCAGTTTGAAGCTACTATGAATATTTTCATGTATTTCTGTGGACATATGTTTTCATTTCTCTTGGGTAAATATCTAGAACTGCTGGGGCATGGGGTAAGTGTATATTTACTTTTATAGGAAACTGTCATACTTTTATCCAAAGGGGATATGCCACGTATGTTTTAAAAAATATTATAGGTCACAGTGATTACCCAGGAAGAAACTGAGGATGACACTGGACTTACTGACTACTCACATCGATACTGTAAAAATTCAAATAATGAAGTGACTTTTGTTATATGAAAAGAACAAAGCCAAGTTCACACATTTAAGACCCCGTTCAGTTTTCTTGGATTAGCCTATACTGACCACTAACTTCTAAAGCATAGCTCAGCAAATCTCAGCTGCTGCCTGTTTTTATAAATAAAATACTGAAACACAGTTAGGCCGCTAGTTTACATATTGTTTAAGGCCATTTCAAGCTACTAATAGCAGAGGTGAGTAGTTGCAACAGACACTGCCTGGCTGGCAAAGCCTAAAATATTACCTGGTCCTTTGAAGAAAAAGTTTGCAGCCTCCAGTTCAAAAGGGTTTGTTTTTCATTTCAAAGTGACACCTGAAACTATCTCATGTAACTTTTCCCTTAAAGAAGAAACTGAGACCAAAAGATTTTTTTTTAATGATTTATCTAAGCTTAGACAGAGATGTAGAATTCTAATCCAGGTCTATATTCTGAGTCCTAGGTCTGATCATCTCAGTATACTGGTAACCTTCTAAACTTCCCAAGTAAAAATACATATGCCCACAGGCTCACTTTGACTATGATGCCCTACCTGGAAACTCAAAATGAATTAGAAATTTAGTGGAATAGAAAGAATCATGGTGAGCTGAGGGGAATTATGAACAAGTTTCTCCACAAACAAGACTTTCACAGTATGGAGCTATGTCAATTAATCCACAATACTCTCAACTTCATCCAGCCCAACGAATAGGTGAATCACAAGTGGAAACTGACTAAATGACAATTTATCAAAAAAAAAAAAAAGTGTTTACTATGTGCTAGATGCTGTAGGGCTATAACACACACCTGCAAGACCTGCTCCGTGAGAACATCCAGTTAGTAGAAGCAACAGATATAAACAACTCTGATCCAGGGTACAAAGTTTTTAGGTATCACAGATGATGAATGTGGTATCCTTTTCACCTGGGCAAGTCAGAGAAGGCTTGTGGCAGAGCTGGCCTTAGATGCAGGAATCAGGGGAGAATTTACGATGCAGTGAATGGCACAGGAGAGGGAATGAGCAGGGCACTCCAGGCCAAGGGGCCTTAGATACGCCATTTGGCTATGATACAGTAGTATGTGGGGCGTGCAGTATAAAATGACAGATGATATAAGGTTGGAAATACAGTTCTAAGCCAACATGTAATACACCTGGAATACCAGGCTATCTGGAACTGATTTAAACCTGAAAGCAGTGGGGATCCAAATACTTTTGGGGTATGGGGGGGTACCTTGATCAAAGCTGCAGCCTTAGAAATTAATCCGAAACAGGGAGGTTGTACTAGTTTAGATCACAATGATTCCAACTGATGCCCAGGATCTTCCTGGGACTGCACCAGAAGTTAAGAGCCCACCTTCCCCAGTCAACAACACTATGCTTTTTTTTCAGCAGCAGATAAAGGTTCACAAGCCAATGGCCCCATTTAAACTTGGAACAATTTTGAAAGAAAAGTTACAAAAGATCTTCACCTGCTCCTTCAAGTTTTTTTCATCAGAGAATTTACAAGAAAAGACACTGCTGCTGCTGCTGCTAAGTCGCGTCAGTCGTGTCCGACTCTGTGCGACCCCATAGACGGCAGCCCACCAGGCTCCCCTGTCCCTGGGATTCTCCAGGCAAGAATACTGGAGTGGGTTGCCATTTCCTTCTCCAGTGCATGAAAGGGAAAAGTGAAAGTGAAGTCGCTCAGTCGTGCCCGACTCTTAGCGACCCCATGGACTGTAGCCTACCAGGCTCCTCCATTCATGGGATTATCCAGGCAAGAGTACTGGAGTGGGGTGCCACTGCCTTCTCCGGAGAAAAGACACTACCAGATCCTTAAAAAGTGGGGCAGGGTTGGTGGGAATGTTAAAGGCTATGCAATTTGCAACAGGTGGTTAGCATTAAGAATGCCAGGAAAAACAAGCACCCTGGGCTTCCTCTGAATGTGTGCGTGTTCACAAGATACTGCAGGGTGGGGTGAGGTGAGTGAGTGGCAAGAAGGTCAGAGAAAATTCATTCCCGAATTAACTGCAGCAGTGGTAATGAGCTGGGGGTCACCAAGAGATTCTAGAAATGTTATGGAAGTAGGACTATGCCCAGTGACAGTCTTCAAGAATTGCAAACATAGAAATAACTCAGAACTCCAATGGAAGAAGGGGAAAGAGCTCTGTTTATCAGTTGATTAATAACGTAGTGGAGCTGTCTAAGCCTCACTCTCAGATTTATGGAATATGCAAGAAGCAACTGGAGTCTGAGAGATGTTAACCAAGAAGTAAAATTTGTCAGTAACTTTTGCAGTTGTTTTGAGATGAAGAAAATGAAGAGAAAACAAAGCCAAACACAGTGCTTGGGAAATACACTTCAGAAACAAGAAAATCAGAAAAAGACTGGTTAGAGAAGCAAGGAGTGGGAGTAAGGACCACTTTTTATGGGCCAGACACTGACAACAGGCCAGAAACTGGCAAAAGAAAAGTACCTCACTTTGTGGACAAGGGTCTATTCCTTAGCATGGCATCAGCAAAATACTAGGAGTAAGTTATACTTAAGCACCAACTCCACCAATGGCTCAGTAACAAAGTTGAAACAGATATGGGGAGGTTGTTAAGTCAGAGAATTCTTTTCAAAAATATTACTAGTTAAATAGCACCTGTAGGGAGAGGAAGACACTATTAAATAAACCCTCATTAAATCTGAGAGAAGAAAAGTTTAAAAAGAAAAAGCCCCTAGGAAGTTCTCATAAGAGCCATAAGAAGCTAAACAGAGCAATAAAACAGGACGCAGGAGACCAGATAATAACCCTGGTTCTGTTATTCTAATCAGATGCATGACCTAGGCATGTCAAACTCAGCCGAGTCTCCCATGAGAAAGTTAAATGGAAACTTTTTCTGAACACTAAACTATGAAATCCAACAAGTGTGGCAGAAAAAAAAAGGAAAATGCTCAAATATTGGGTAAACCTTTATGCAATGATATACCAAAACCAAAGACACTAAAAAGTATTGCAGAAGACTAATTACATTTAATTAGACTGGGAACATTTCACAATACTGCTCATTCATTCAACCAATTTTTACTACATTCCCACTAAGTGAAAGCAATAGGTTAGGTGTTAGGGAATTTCAGAGGAATAAGATGTGAATAAGAAGCTTCAGCCCAACAAATGTGCAACAACAGTACTGTATGAAAGCATAAATGCTCTACTAGAAAAAGGTATCACTGGATACACTGGAGCACTTGACACAGTCTCAAGGTAAAAAATTATTCAAAAATGTTTACCAGAGATCAGGCTGTCAAAGCTGACATCTGAGTAACTAGATCAAGGTGAAGGAAGGAGGGGTTCAGAATCTAGGAAACAGTCCCAAAAGTGGTAGGAGAGAACTATGTAGAATAGTAGATGACAAGAGAGAAATATGCCAAGACTGCAAATAGTCTGCACATGATGCTAAGGAGCCAGAGGACAATAGAGATTTACATGAAGAGGTGGCTGTGAAACAGCCCACTAAAGATTTCCTATGGGCAGTTGGCTATAAGAATACAAAACAGCCTTAGGGACCAGAAATGCAGTTTCTAAGTCCCAACATAGATACGATACCTAAAGTCACCAGAAACCTAAGTTCTAGCAGTGTGTGTGGATGGTCCCCACAGAGGTGATGGAGGGAGCCAAGGATACCCCCAACAAATCAACCTCTAAAAAGAGGTAGAGGAATAAAAACCACTCCCCTTAAATTTTAAGTGATAAAACCAGGTAGCTAACTGTGCATTTTCACTTATTTATACATTTGAAAAAACTATACATAGGAAAATGTTAACAATGGTTATTCTATGTAGTCAAAGATGACAGATTTTACTTCAAAATCAATGTAATGAATGCCTAATTAGAAAATAATGAATTTATCTTTCAAAGTAAATTTTGTTTTTCTTTATGACACAATTCCTTTTTTAAAAATGCTAGTCTACTCTTGTTACTCTTCACCATGATGAAGAGTAACAAGAGTAACAAGAGTAGACTAGACCAGAAGTCAGAGAGCGGCAAGCAGCTTGAGCGATGAAGCACACCTTCAAGGAATGAAGTATCATACTTAATGCACAGGTGACATCTGCTACATTTAAGCCCATAAAGACTGTTAAATTTTATTGTAAATAAAAAAGTTTGAATAATGAAAAAAAAAAATAAATAAATAAATAAAATAAAATAAAAATGCTAGGTTAGTAGAGGCTTAATCCTAATGGAAACGCTAGAAGTCTATAAAGGGGGAGGGGAAGGGGAATAGATATCCCCAAAGAGTAACCTTCACTTTTAAAAATTATTGTACACGTGATTTTTTTTTCCCTTTTCATACAGTTGTACTGCCAAGTACTCTGGCACACTGTAATAAAATTGTTTGGAAAATAAAAGTGTTAAATGGTCTTTAAATATGATGATACACCACAGTGAAGATGTTACTAAGGACAGGAGGGTTTTTTAAGCTGCTTTTAATACAATTAATACTGAAGCTGCAAATTCAAAAGTCAATTTCAAAGAAATCAAATTATTTGGGGGGTGAGGGGAGGCTGCTCTGTAACACAGTAAAGCACGTACTACTGTAATCACATAGCCTGGTGGGCTACAGTCCTTGAGATCGCAGTCAGACACGACTTAGCGACTGCGCATGCACCACACTATTACTACAGGTATCTGGACTACAACACACACACTTACCCCTCCCTTCCACTATCAATCAGGAAGTGCCGCCTCCTGCCAGGTGATGGCTCAGTTAGCCTCAGCTGTTGCTGCTGCCACACCCACCACTTGACCTTCATTTACAGTCAGCCCACAGGGTAGGGCAAGTCCTGTTACTTTTCCAACAGTGCAAATTTTTGTAAAGTTTCTTTGATACAACATTCCACCAGACAAAGAATATCTTACAAAACTGGGAAAATAAACACACTTGCCTTCTCCCCTACAGTCAAACACACAAGACTGGGATGGAGCCTGATCTCCAAAGCAGAGCATTTACTGAGGCACGACCCAGAATGGGAGCAGGTGATCGGAAAAAAACCGCAATTCATGGGCCTACAATGAAAGAGAAGCACATGAACAAAATGTAGATATTAGTAGTTTTAGTCCAGAATCCTGACCCTGCTTGGAACCAGTACCTTGAGTTTTAGATTAACATTAAAGCATCTACTGAGAGATAACCTTAAGATAATGAAGGCCAAAGAAGCCCACAGGCAGATGTCATTAAATGACATCATGTCATGGGTTTCCCTGGTGGCTCAGATGGTAAAGAATCTGCTTACAATGCAGAAGACCCAGGTTCGATCCCTGGGTTAGGAAGATCCGCTGGAGAAGGAAATGGCTACCCACTCCAGTATTCTTACCTGGAGAATCCTATGGACAGAGGAATCTGGCAGGCTACAGTCCATGGGGTCACAAAGAATCGGACACAACTGAGCAACTAACACTTCAGTGGCATAGTTTAAAAAAACTCTGGCCTTAGAGGGAGTCTGAAGGCCAAGGATTCTATCACTAGCTGAGTAAATTCTGACAGATCAGATCTGTGGGTTCAATTGTCTCACCTATGAAATGAGGGTATAGGGCTACATTACTGGCTTTCAAGCTTTCTTTTGATTGTGAGCCACTGCAAGAAATACATTTTACATCAGGGTATCTAAACATACAAAATATGTAAAGTTTCACAGAAAGACATTTTCCCTTAGAATAAACTGGTAATTTTTCCATTCTATTTCATTCTGTTTTAAAACGTTAACTTCAACACATGCCCACCCCACTGTTTACAATTAAATAACATTAGGTGATCTCTAAGCTGTCTTTCACTCTAATTGTATATAATGCATTTAGGTTTAATTTTGCAACATCAGCCACAAGCTGTTAAATTTTCTTTGTCCTGTATTTTCATAAGTGGCAATTACTTACTCCTGATGTGCTCTACTGGCTCAGTCGGTGAAGAATCTGCCTGCAATGCAGGAGACCCAAGTTTGATCACTGGTTGGGGAAGATCCCTTGGAGAAGGGAATGGTTACCCACTCCAGTATTCTTGCCTGTAGAATTCCATGGACAGAGGAGTCTGGTGGGCTACAGTCCATGGGCTCGCAAAGAGCTGGACACAACTGAGCAACGAATATTTTCACTATTCCTGACTTGCCCTTACGTTCAGCCTGGATATCAGCTCTTAGGAATACTTTGATCATCTACATGGTATTCATTAGAAAGCCGTGAAAATGGAATAAAGTACATGTATATAAGCATTTTGAAACTGCTGAAACCAAGTTTAACACATTAGCCAAATATACAAGAAGCTAGCCAAAATCCTCACACAGCTGTTTTAAAGAAGGCAATGACATGCATCATGAGGTATTTTCACTTTATCCCAAATGTAAAGAGCAAGACTGCTTCTTAAATGTTAATATATAGTGCACTTGGAAAGGAACCTCACTTGGGACAAATGTACTGAAGACTTGAACGTAAAAGATAAAATCAGGAAACATCTTAAATGAATGTCTTTATAGGACCCTTGAGGTAGAGAAAGTTTGTCTGTATACACCAGCAGCCCAGCGAATCTACCCAGGTCAAAAAAAGATGTAATAATCCCCTCCCCCTCATTAATTTCAAAAGCAAAAGAAAACATCTGCAGTAATGAGGTTTAAAAAGAAAAACAAACTATAACATGCTTTCAGCATATAAAAGGTACATAGATTATCCGCAACCCAGAAATTCCACCAGTAGAAACATATTTCAAAGAAATCAATTTACAAAAATGCACAAGGATGAAGGAATGGGGGGAGGGTCCAGTATATACAATATGCACTGGTTTAAAAAAAAATGAAGAATTACTTCTATTACCATAGGTATCTCCCATGTATACATAAGATACATGTCAGACTAAAAAAAAAAAACAGTACATCTAACTATACAATGGAACAGCTATTAAATATGATACAGATCTTTATTTAATAACACAGGAAGAGGCCCACAATATAGTCAAAAGATTATACAGCAACATTTACTGTATGATCTCTGTTAAAAAAAATTAATAACATTATATGCATTAAGTCTGCCCACACATATACTGAAATATGCATAGTGGACTTCTCCAGTTGGGAAGATATCCTGGAGAAGAGAATGGCTACCCACTCTGGTATCCTTGCCTGGAGAATTCCATGGACAGAGGAGTCCAATGGGCTACACTCCATGGGGTTGCAAAGAGTCGACATTACTGAGTGTCTAACAGGGGTAATGAGATCAGGCAACTCACTCATACACTGCCTTTCTGATAAAGAAAGGCAAAAGGATACGCTTTCTCCAGGTGGACCCCATGCTTCAGGGAACACAGCGTAACATAGCGTTGCAGCCTACAGGCACCACTCCCCCACATCTCCTTGGAGTGTCCCTATGCCCGCTGGGATAAGATTATGGATAGTTCTCACCTATTTATGCCATTCTGTGCTGGCTTACTATTATTACAATAAATGCAGAAATTTACTCTTTGCTGACAATTTCCATTTTGAAAATAAACAGTCTTGCCTTCATTCGTCTAAATCTAATCCCAACTTCACTTGTACTCCTTCCACTGCCCTTACATAATCCTGCATTCTGATACCAAATAAAATCTCTACCCCAACAGCATGTAATACAAAGGTTAAAGAGCACACCCTGCATTAAGAAACGTCATTCAAAAAAAAAAAAGAAATGTCATTCTAACAGAAAGTGAAGATACTTATTACTGGAACTGAGAAAGATAGTCTACACAAATTCACCCCTCTTCACTACTCAAATATTCCTTCAGCAAAGAGTTAGTACACTCTAAAAACAAAAATAGTTGTTCACAGTCCCCCCCCCCATTTAATTCTAAATGTTAAGATCTATTTCCTCATCACACTAGTGGGTTCCCCACAGACAGCCATTTGAATAAAAATCGAGATTACCATGCAGTGAGGCAAGGCATCTGTAAAATAATACAACCGCTGGACTAGGATTAAAGGACAACTGGGTTCTTTTCTTGGCTCTGTGGAATATGTAATTTTACACAAACAAAATCACAACCTCTCTGGGGCTCATTTTTCTCATCTCTGAAGCAGGGTTTGGGCTAAAAAAAAACCCTCCAAGGCCCCCTTGCAACTTGTGATAGGGCTTTAAAGCTGTCTTTCTATTCTGGAAGAGCCGACTTCAGGTAGCAGCAACAGTTTATTTCCTAAGTCAGAGCTAATGCACTCTCTTCATGCTTCTCTTCAAAGCGTCGTGCTGAAATAGTGATCCAGTCTAGAAATACTCTCACGCAGAAAAGTCTGTTATGACCAACTAACAAAGTATTTTTCAAAAGAAGAAAAAAAAAGGTTTACTTAAGTTTAAAGGAAAGAAGCACTAATCGGGGGAGCACTAGTTCTTATTCAGACGTTAACAGTTTTTCCAAAAAAAAAAAGAGGCACTCGAAGGCAGCATCACACTGGCGGATGGTTTAAATATTTCTTTTAAAACAAAGAACCCATGCAGAGGAAAACTGCTAGCAAATACAACCATCACACGTTTTGAAGGTACAGGTCAAAAGAAAATAAAAAACAAAAACGTGCCTCTCAGACCGGATTCACTTTCCCCTAATGAAGCACATTGGTAAGGAAGAAAACCTGTGTCACTAAAAAGGAATTAGGGAGGAAGCAACCTTTTTAAGGGTCTTTTCACCGGACAAATTCAACTGCATTTTCGGGTACCGTCTACTTGTGTGCTTAACACAGTCGTGTGCAGCCCACACACTGAACACTCGTTCACACTCTTCCGACCGGCTGGAGTGGCAGCGTGGACGAGTCACAAGATAGCGGCGGGAGTGGAAATTTCCTCTCCCCGGGCGTGGGGCAGGGTCTAGCTTCCCCGAACCGCTCGGCGCCGCCGGCCGCCTCCGCCAGGGCCTCTCGGGGCCGGCGCGCTCCGTACAAAGGAGGCCGGGCGCTCGGCCCCCACGCGCTCGGGGCTCGGGGCAGCGGTCCCCGGCTTCCGGCGCCGCAGGCCCGGGCAGCACGTGCGCCCGCTCCCGGCCGGGAGGAAGGAACCGGCGCGGCCCGACGGGGGCTGCCAGCGGGCCCAGCCGCCTCGCCCCGCCCGCCGGCCCCGCGAGAAATGAATGGGGCCGCGCTACTCCTCGGCCGCCGCTGCCGCTCGCGTTCGAGTCTGGCGGCCGAGACGAAAACCGCTGCGGGCGGCGGTGGCTCCTGGGGGCCCCACGCGGGGAGCCGCCTCCCGCCTTCCCTTCCCACCCGACCCCGCCCGGCGTCCCCCCAGACCGCGGCCGGCCCGGGTGCCCAACGGCCGCCCGCTCACCCCAGCTCTTGGCGGTGCGCCCCAGGAACTCTCCGGTTCTCTGGTTGTAGATGAAGAGCTTCCACTCGGCCAGGCTTTGGTTGAAGGACTTCTTGTCTGTCTTCGTCATGGTGTGTGTGCCAACGGCGAGAGGAGCGGCTGCCGCGGAGGTGGAAGCGGCGAGGAGCGCGGAGGCGCGTCCCGGCACGAGCGGCGAAGCCCGGCGGCGGCGGCGGCGGCGGCGGAAGGCGCGACAGCAGAGGAAACCTTCTCGCTGAGGTGAGCGCTCAAGCGGACTGCGCTGCGCCGCGCCGAGCCGGGGCCGCCGCTCCGGCCGCGGGAGCCTGACGTCTCCGCCCTCCGCAGCCAATCCCCGCGCTGTTCAGGCCCCGCCGCCGCCGCCGCCACCGGCACCGCCTCCCGCCCGCGGCTGGGCGCAGCCGGACGCGGCGAAGACGCCCCGCCCGTGGCCCCGCCCCCCGGCGCGGCCCCGCCCCGCCCCGCGGTACCCGGCCGGGCTCCGGGACGCTCTCAGCTCCTTCATCCGTGGCCGGAGGAAGCGAAAGCTGTGCAAAGCAACTTAAAAAAAAAATCATGAGAGCTTAATAAGAAGCAGGCTTATAGTGACAAGCAAAAGATGAGCGTCCCTGACCCACAGGTTTCTCAGAAGGAGGACTCTGGGGAGATGCTGCGGGCGACCGGGACCCGGGGTCCCCTAGCTCCCTTGCATGCTGCGGCGCGGACGGGGAGAGCGCGGAAGCTACTCCAGGCAGCTAAGTCGCCCTCACCGAGAAGGGGACTTCACCCCTCTCTCCGCAAACCGTTTCCAGGCGTTCTCCTCTGGGCTTTATGACGTGACTGAAAGATAGTCGGCTGTAGTTTTTCGTGAAGATGTTTAATGTGCTACATACCGCTGCTCAGAGAACGCCCCGACTTGGCTCTTTTGAAGGAGTCAACTAGGAATCTTAGGTCAATGGGGATTTCATCCAAAGTATGCCAGTATTAAGTAAGTTCAGTATAGTTTTCTCCAGATTTAATTGAATTTATCAGTGAAACCAGTACACATGTTTTCCTGAAGTTCCTGTCAGCTGTTAAGACCTGCTTTTTCTCAAACACTCAGACTCTACGGGAAATCAATTCTTCGTGTAGTGTTGATGCCTAAATAATGTTCCTGACTTTTCATCTTTTCCACTGCATGGTTGCTCCCTTTGGTCAGAGCTGAGGGTGCAGTCGTTGTTTTCCTACACGAGGTGGAGCTGAAGAGTACCGTGCTCTGAGACTTGTGACAGCATGAAAAAATTTAAATGGGGAGTTTGGGCAGAAGGTGGGGGTTTGGTTTTGTTTTTAGAGAACAGAAATGGAGCACCGCCTCTTTTATCAGCAAATAAAAATTATGAATGAAGGAATGTAGCACACACCTTATTGTTTGGAATGATGCGTTATAGTCTATCAGAGAGTTTAAACAGCCTGCAAATGCGTTAAAGAAATAAATGGATAAAACATTCTGGCGTTTCTCTTGTTTCCTCACTTTTTTTTTATCAAAGCAAGGAATTATGTCTTTCACAAAGGGAAAAGGGACAGAAGAATATATTATTATAAAGTGATTTTTCCCCTGTGCTTAGGAAAGCAAAATTTATAATTATGACTAAATCTAGTTATTTGTCTAACCAATGACAGCAAAAGATTTATAGAAGCCTTTTGTAAAGTTTGGCATGAAAATGGTATTAGAAATACCAAAATATTGTGCAAGCAAACTAGAATGCATCTCTACAATTAGTAGTTAACTATTAGTAGTTAACTAATAGTAGTTAACTATTTTTGTCTCATTTAAAATCAAACTACAAATTAGAGGACAGCCAATATATTGGTAGAGTTGGTAGCAGGCTTTCTAGTTTGGGCAACAGTGAAGATACAGAGTCTGTTTGAAATAAAATATAAAACCATCTGCTTTATTGATTGTGTGTGTGTGTTAACAAGCACACTTTGGGAAATAACCTGGCGCACACAACAGAAACATGGTAAACAAGAACATTATGAAATAGCGTTTCAAAGATACTGAACGCTGCCAGCTATTTGTAGTTTGTATATTTTAAATGGTCATTAATATGCTTTTCATACATAATGCTTTTCCAATTAAGTAAATAAAAATATAATTCAGTAAGTGTTCTCAAAATTCATGCCTGGCTTAGTGTAATAACTAATCCAACAGATTTCAGATTGCGGAAAATTTACATCCTAGTTCAAAACACAGCAACTATTTGTTTCTCTGATACATGATTCTTGAGCATTACTTGGAAGAGAACATACTAAGTGTATTGGTTATTGGCCCACCGGGTATGAGCAGATGAAATATCAAATTTAATCACAGTATTATTCCCTCTAGATTTACTTTACCATACTTAAGTCTCCCTTGTGAAAGCAAAGTTATTTTGGATTTCCCTGGTGGTACAGTGGTAGTCGGGATGGCCTAGTGGTAGTCAGGGTGGCCGAGTTGGAGTAGTAAATGGCAACCCTCTCCAGTATCCTTGCCTGGAATTTTCCATGGACAGAGGAGTCTGGCAGGCTATAGTCCATGGGGTTGCAAACAGTTGGACATGACTAAGCAACCGAGCAGTTCAGGGGACGCTGGTTTGATCCACATGCAGCTAGGCCTGTGTGCCACAACTACTGAGCCTGCATGCTGCAACTACTGAAGTCTGTGTGCCTAGACCCTGTGCTCCACAAGAAGAGAAGCCACTGCAATGAGAAGCGTATGCACTGCAACTCGAGAGTAGCTCCTGCTCTTTACAACTAGAGAAAAACCCGCACAGCAAAGAAGACCTAGCACAGCCAAAATAAATAAATTTTTTTTTTAAGTATCAGACAACAACAGTGATTCAGTGTCCATCTCTCCTCCACCACCCAATTACTGCCTCTATGGTGAATGACGACAAAGCTCTGGGGAAGCTTCACAAAGCTGGATGAGGCAGAATGAGGAAGAAATAGTTATGGACCACTGGCTCAGACTGCTCTCCAGTCAGCAGAATTCATTTACTACTTTCTAGTGTGCACAAGCAAGATATTTTGGCTCTCAATTTGCTAAAACTCTTCATTTATTTCTGAATTTTAGAATTATGTATACAGAAAAAAGTATTCCAGTTCTTAAAACAGCATCTTATTTATAACTTGGTGTTGTAACTAGGACTGTGGTACTAAATCGCTGAAAGACCATTGTCCCTCAGAGAATAGATATTAAGATTTCCTTAGAAATAGTCCTTTCTTTCCCACAAGCGACAGTTATAATTGTGTTGGCGTTTTATTGTATCTGAGAAACACAGTCACGAATACATATTCCTCTTCACCTAAAATGTTCTTTTCCACACATTGATTCTAATTTTGAATGCTTTTACTAATCCTTTAACAAACAGCATCTCTACTTCCTTTGCAGGTTAAAGGGCAGATCTTGCATTGTTGATTATCTTGAATTAAATGAACCTATGCTTTCATAAAGCATGAGCACATTGGCACAGAAAGTGCTCTGTAAATGGTGGGGGTAGGGGTTGGGTAATAATTTCTAATACTATCATACATGGTGTTCGGTGTCTTATAAAAGAGTGTATGATATGGTCTAACAGGGTTATTTACTAAATGAAATATAAATTCAAATGACCAACTCAGTGTGAAAGATTATTTAATAATTTGGCTATAAAAATTAACAGGAATAGGTGAAGTTGCACATGAACAATAATGGCAGAATATTGATGTTTATTGAAACTGGATGATGGGTACATGAAGTTCATTATACTTTTTTTACTTTGTATATCCTTGAAATTTTCCAGAATAGAATGTTTGGGTTTTTTTTTTTTTTTAATGGGGGCAAAGGCTAGGCAATTTTTTTGATGCACATTTTTCTGATTCATTTAGTTGAAAAATAACCAGAAGAAGGTATAGATGTAATGTTTTCAAAAGAACTATTTTTTTTTTAATTTGAAAAGCTGAACTAATGGGAAACAGAGTTCTGGGAACATAAGATAATATTTTTGTATTCTAATTAGTAACCTTAGGTAAATTTGAGAAGCTATTGTATCTATACAAGGACAAGTATATATGTATATATATATATGTGTATATATACACATGTATATACATATACACATACATACTCGTATATAGGCCTAAAATAACATCTGTAAGCAGGCTAGGAGAGCAACTGGTTTTGAACTGAAAAGAATATCTTCAAGCAGAAAGTAGACTCCATGGCCATGAAGACTGGCATTAAGTTCCTAAACAAGTTTAGTCATATGGTGAAGCCATGTGCTTCTTTTGTTAAATGGAAATCAATTAAAACCAGCAGAAAACTGTGTTCCAGATATAAAGCAAACTAAAATACAGAATTATTTTGAGTAGCTCTTGGAGGGTTTGAAAATGTGATTATATAATCTCAATGTTTGAGTATCCTTTCTAGTGGCACAGGGCTAGTGACATAGATTTAATTTTTCTTTTTTAATTTAATTTTTATTTTATATTGGGGTATAGTTGATTTGCAATGTTGTATTAGTTTCAGGTGTACAGAAAAGAGGTTCAGTTATACATATTCATATATCCATTCTTTTCCCATATAGGTTACTACAGAATTTCGAGTAGAGTTCCCTGTGCCATGTCCTTGTTGATTGTCTATTTTACGTATAGGTTTCCTTTCTCTGGGCTTGCCAGGTGGCTCAGACAGTAAAGAATCTGCCTGTAATGCAGGAGAAAGTGAAAGTGAAAGACACTCAGTTGTGTCTGACTCTTTGCAACTCCATGGACTATATAGCCGGTGGAATTCTCTAGGCCAAAATACTGGAGTGGGAATCCCTTCAACAGGGGATCTTCCCAACTCAGGGATCGAACCCAGGTCTCCCGCATTGCAGGTGGATTCTTTACCAGTTGAGCCACAAGGTAATGCAGGAGACTGGGGTTCAGTCCATGGGTAGGGAAGATCCCCTGGGGAAGGGAATGGCTACCCACTCCAGTATTCTTGCCTGGAGAATTCCATGGACCGAGGAGCCTGGCAGGCTACAGTTCATAGGGCCGCACAGAGTCAGACACGACTGAAGGCGACTTAGCACACATACACTATACATTTAGTTTTTTGTATTGATTTTTCTACTTAATTTAATTTAAAAATGTAAACCCCACAGAGCTCTGTTAAAAACACAAAACTATTTTTAGTCATAGAAAGTGTAAGCCGTCAGTCTCCTGTGGGTTTGGGTTTACTTTTGTTTTATATGTCTCTTACAAAGAAACTTACTAATTTAACTCAAATTTGAAACTAAAAGGATGTCACGTGAAGCCACCTATTAAATATTTAGGCCCTTGGACATGTAATATGCTAAAGTAATACACCCTATAATTGTTCTATTTATATCTATCATGAGGAACTCTAACCAAAGAGGGGCCAGGAAGAATTTCCTTGTACAAGGGCAAAGCAGACTTAAGAACAATGTCTTATACTTTACTGTTTTTTGGTAAACCTTGATAGTATTAATAATCTGAAACTCAAAAGTTAGGCCCAGTTTTTTTTTTTAATAAAACTGAAATCTCCTACCAAATTTAAGGTATTTGATTCCCTAAACAAGCATCCTTCTGAGTATGTCATCCTATACCTGACAATTTATTTCTGATTGCTTCTGTGAAGACCTACAAGACCTTTTAGAACTAACACCCAAAAAAAGATGTCCTTTTCATTATAAGGGACTGGAATGCAAAAGTAAGAAGTCAAGAAACACCTGGAGTAACAGGCAAATTTGGCCTTGGAGTACAGAATTAAGCAGGGCAAAGGTTAATAGAGTTCTGCCAAGAGAACGCACTGGTCATAGCAAACACCCTCTTCCAAAAACACAAGAGAAGACTCTACACATGGACATCACCAGATGGTCAACACCGAAATCAGATTGATTATATTCTGTGCAGCCAAAGATGGAGAAGCTCTATATAGTCAGCAAAAACAAGACTGGGAGCTGACTGTGGCTCAGATCATGAACTTCTTATTGCCAAATTCAGACTTAAATTGAAGAAAGTGGGGAAAACCACTAGACCATTCAGATATGACGTAAGTCAAATCCGTAACGATTACACAGTGGAAGTGAGAAATAGATTTAAGGGACTAGATCTGATAGACAGAATGCCTGATGAACTATGGATGGAGGTTTGTGACATTGTACAGGAGACAGAGATCAAGACCATCCACAAGAAAAAGAAATGCAAAAAGGTAAAGTGGCTGTCTGAGGAGGCCTCACAAATAGCTATGAAAAGAAGAGAAGCAAAAAGAAAAGGAGAAAAGGAAAGATGTAAGCATCTGAATGCAGAGTTCCAAAGAATAGCAAGGAGAGATAAGAAAGCCTTCCTCAGCGATCAATACAAAGAAATAGAGGAAAACAATAGAATTGGAAAGACTAGAGATCTCTTCAAGAAAATTAGAGATACCAAAGGAACATTTCATGCAAAGACGGGCTCAATAAGGACAGAAACGGTATGGACCTAACAGAAGCAGAAGATATTAAGACGAGGTGGCAAGAATACACAGAAGAACTGTACAAAAAAGATCTTCACGACCCAGATAATCACAATGGTGTGATCACTCACCTAGAGCCAGACATCCTGGAATGTGAAGTCAAGTGGGCCTTAGGAAGCATCACTATGAACAAAGCTAGTGGAGGTGATGGAATTCCAGTTGAGCTATTTCAAATCTAAAAAGATGATGCTGTGAAAGTGCTGCACTCAATATGTCAGCAAATTTGGAAAACTCAGCATTTGCCACAGGACTGGAAAAAGTCACTTTTCATTCCAATCCCAGAGAAAGGCAATGCCAAAGAATGTTCAAACTGCCGCACAATTGCACTCATCTCACACACTAGCAAAGTAATGCTCAAAATTCTCCAAGCCAGGCTTCAACAATATATGAACTGTGAGATTCCAGATGTTCAAGCTGGTTTTAGAAAAGGCAGAGGAACCAGAGATCAAATCTGTTGGATCATAGAGAAAGCAAGAGAATTCCAGAAAAACATCTACTTCTGCTTTATTGATTACACCAAAGCCTTTGACTCTGTGGATCACAACAAACTATGGAAAATTCTTCAAGAGATGGGAATACCAGACCACCTTACTTGCCTCCTGAGAAATCTGTGTGCAGGTCAAGAAGTAACAGTTAGTACTGGACGTGGAACAAAAGACTGGTTCCAAATCGGGAAAGGAGAACATCAAGGCTGTATATTGTCACACTGCTTATTTAACTTATATGCAGAGTACACCATGAGAAACGCTGGGCTGGAGGAAGCACAAGCTGGAATCAAGATTGCCAGGAGAAATATCAATAACCTCAGATATGCAGATGACACCACCCTTATGGCAGAAAGTGAGGGAGAACTAAAGAGCCTCTTGATGAAAGTGAAAGAGCAGAGTGAAAAAGTTGTCTTAAAGCTCAACATTCAGAAAACTAAGATCATGGCATCCAGTCCCATCACTTCATGGCAAATAGATGGGGAAACTGTGGAAACAGTGGCTGACTTTATCTTTTTGGGCTCCAAAATCACTACAGGTGGTAACTGTAGCCATGAAATTAAAGGATGCTTACTCCTTGGAAGGAAAGTTATGACCCACCTAGACAGCATATTAAAAAGCAGAGACATTACTTTGTCAACAAAAGTCCGTCTAGTCAAGGCTATGGTTTTTCCAGTAGTCATGTATGGATGTGAGAGTTGGACTATAAAGAAAGCTGAACGCCAAAGAATTGATGCTTTTGAAGTGTGGTGTTGGAGAAGACTCTTGCGAGTCCCTTGGACTGCAAGAAGATCCAACCAGTCCATCCCAAAGGAGATCAGTCCTGAATATTCATTGGAAGGACTGATGCTGAAGCTGAGACTCCAATACTTTGGCCACCTGATGCCAAGAGCTGACTCATTTGAAAAGACCCTGGTGCTGGGAAAGATTGAGGGCAGGAGGAGAAGGGGGCAATGGAGGATGAGATGGTTGGGTGGCATCACCGACTCAATGAACATGAGTTTGGGTGAACTCCAGGAGTTGATGATGGACAGGGAGGCCTGGCGTGCTGTGGTTCATGTGGTTGCAAAGAGTCGGATGCTACTGAGCGACTGAATTGAACTATAAAGGATTAAAGCTGTAGAGGATGTGTAGTTTCAAATTATAGTTTTAGATATTATAGTAGGATAAACATATTGTTTATAGACTCCTACATCTCTAGGGAAGGGACTCAAGATCAGCTATCTTCTCCCCGATGAGGAAACTGGTGCCTACAAAGACTGGGAAATTTAGTCTATGCAGAAGGTTAATAAGATATATAAACTGATCAGAGAGTGTTCAACTCCTGGTGAGACCTTCTTTATGTTATATTGGGATGTTTGCTTAACTCAGAAATTCACCATCAAAAATATCCAGAGTTTTTTTTAAAGCAAGTGTAAGTAAGTGTTAGTTGCTCAGTCGTGTCCGACTCTTTGCAACCCCTTGGACTGCAGCATGCCAGGCTCCTTTGTCCATGGGATTCTCCAGATTCTTTTTTTAAAAGAAACTAGTTAAAAAATGAACTTTTGTAAACCCGGAAAATCATGATTCTCCAGAAATTCTATAAATAAAAAAATGTTGCCCCTCAGAGGTCAGAAATAATGGTGGTAAACAAAATACTTTCCATATCCTGAAGTCTAGGGCATCCTTCAGTGAATAAGGAAATGTGGGCTAAAAGAATAGTAGGGCCTAGTTTTCCATATTTCATCTTTATTTGAACAAAGATGTCTTACAAACAGTGATCAGGACTCATTTCCCTCTATTCACTTCAGCCGCAGGCTGGTATGTTTGCCAGACAACTTCTAGGGCAAAACTGGAGCAATTCAAAGCTTGAATCTGATTTTCTAATAGTCAGGATTGCGTTATCTGATAGCACTAATAAATCACTGACTTATTATTTAAACAATCTCTTTTTCTTTCTTGTTTTGTTTTTAGTGGAAAATAATTGTATCAGAGAAGCAACCATGTTCTTTTAAGCAGGAACTGCCTGTCACAATATGACAAAGGAACATGAAGGAAGATTTAAATGTCACTTTAGGCAGCACTATTTCCTAAGAGCCTTGGTAATGTCTCCAGGGCCATGGACATTTAAGTTCCTTGATTCTTAATTATTGTGTTGCAATCAACTTCTGATAAGGACCATAGCTACCATAGGTAATTACTTTTACACAAATTCATTATGTCTCTTGCATTGTGTACAAGTATATAACTCTGCCTTATTGGAGATATTATGAGGAGAATGGTCTTTTGGTTAAATGACAGTTTGGGAGTTAGGAAATCCCCATAAATGCATATTGTGTTTCAACTTCCTGCAAATCACATAAGCTTATATCAGCTAATGATCTTTCCACAGAAAGAAACAGAAAGCAAGCTCAAAGTGACTTAAGCAATAAGGAAAATGTACAGATGAACTTAGTGTAAAGTCCAACTTTGAGAAAATTTTGACCCAGGGCACAAATAAAATCAGTAAATCCTTGCTTTCCATTCATTGGTTCTATTACCTTAGGATTAGTTTCCAGAAGCTTCTGGGCCTACATATTTCCAGGTACAAACTCAGCAGAAAAGAGAGCACCCTCAAAAGCATCCTCAAAGCTTAAATAAAACTCACAAATATAGTCTTCTTGACCCCCCAGCACCACCCTGACTTGGGTCCTGTGTTTGTCCTTAACCAACTGTGAAGGCCAGGGAGAGAGATGTAATATGCTGATTGGATGAAGCCCAGGAGGGTCCATTCTTGACCTGGTGGTGTGGTCAATCCCTCTCAGTTGGATTGTTCAGAAATTTGGAATAGTGTTAGGAAAAGGGACAGGGAGATAAATTCTGCAGACTTCTATTTAATTAAATGCCTTAAAAAAACTAACATTTCGGGGAATTCCCTGGCAGTTCAGTGGTTAGGAGTCTGTACTTCCACTGCAGGTGGCCCCCCGTTCAATACCTGGTTGGTGAAGTAAGATCCCACATGCTGCACCGTATGGTCAAAAAAACAAAAACAAAAAACAACCAAACCACCCAGTAAACAGCAACAGCAACAAAGAATCCCAAAACAACAAGTAACATTTCAACCTAGAGTCATTCTTATGTTCGTTGATTCATTTAACATTTCTTCAGGGCTCCCTATATGTGAGGTCTGGACATCACTCTTCTTGACTCCACCTCCAGGCCCCTTTTAAAAGAAAGCACCAAGGATTGGAGCTCAGACTGGAGGCAGAATTATGAGTCTAAGAAAACTGGTCTCCCAAGAGCCTCCATATTTGTGGGGCTTGTTCCTTACATTTTCAGATTTCTGGGAAAGAAAGAGAAATAGCCATCTCATTGTCTACATAGCCTTCCAGGCACAACTTCCACCTGTATATTCACACTTTGAGGATTAATATACTCCTCCAAGCCAGGGTCAAGAACCCTTGGGCTATATGATTGTCAACATATATAAGTGATCCACCTCTATATATAAGATTTATAATGATATTGTGATTTAATAGTGACATTTAAAACCCAGTTTTGCTTTTCTGAGTGGCCGAGGGAAAATAAGCACATTTCACTTCTTGGGAGGCAACACCCGTTACCTAACTTGAGAGAAGGGCTGGATACAACCTACAGTGGTTGACTTAGGTTCCCAAATACCACCCAAGTCCCGGTGGAGTTAGATCAGAAAACAATTTCTCTAGCATGTGAGTGCCTAAACAAAATTGGAAGGGACAAAACTAAAAATTGTTCATATATTTCCAATGTTCCCATTGACTGTGTAGGAAGCAGCAAGAGAGAAAATTGAAAAGTCCTCTCCCCAGCCTCGCTTTGAGAAAGCAGCCTTTGGGAAAACACATGCAGAAGGTGAGAAACAAGTGCAACTGAAATGTTTTCAACCCTGCTTTGACTATACTGGCCCTGTTTACAGAGCTCTGTGAAAGAACCAAATGAAACTGATACATGTCTCAGTTCAGTTCAGCTCAGTCACTCAGTCGTGTCCGACTCTTTGCAACCCCATGAATCGCAGCACGCCAGGTATCCCTGTCCATCACCAACTCCCGGAGTTACCCAAACTCATATCCATCGAGTCAGTGATGCCATCCAGCCATCTCATCCTCTGTCATCCCCTTCTGCTCCTGCCCCCAATCCTTCCCAGCATCAGGGTCTTTTCCAATGAGTCAACCCTTCGCATGAGGTGGCCAAAGTGTTGGAGTTTCAGCTTCAACATCAGTCCTTCCAAGGAACACCCAGGACTGATCTCCTTTAGGATGGACTGGTTGGATCTCCTTGCAGTCCAAGGGACTCCCAAGAGTCTTCTCCAACACCACAGTTCAAAAGCATCAGTTCTTCGGTGCTCAGCTTTCTTCACCGTCCAACTCTCACATCCATACGTGACCACTGGAAAAACCATAGCCTTGACTAGACAGACCTTTGTTGACAAAGTAATGTCTCTGTTTTTTAATATGCTATCTAGGTTGGTCATAACCTTCCTTCCAAGGAGTAAGCGTCTTTTAATTTCATGGCTGCAATCACCATCTGTAGTGATTTTGGAGCCCAGAAAAATACATGTGTAGGATATCATGAAAAGAGGAGGGCCCTGGTGACAGGTGTGCCATGGGTTGGTGTTAAGCACAGCTCGCTCTCTCTCGCTGTCTCAGCTCACTAAATCAGCGGCACCTGAGGATTCATTTATATCTTCATTCCCAGGGGGAAGACATGTTTCTGTGTTTAACAGGATGCTCTGATCCTCCTAGTGTAAACTCTGGGATTTATTTCTATGCCCTTGTTTGAGACCAGGTGCACCTAAAGTAAACTTGGAAGGTGGGAGAGGAAATGAAAATGAGAAGTCAAATTGGAAAAGCAGAGAACGACAACAGCAGTCCTGCTGATCCAACTAGTAGAAAAGAAGATGGCCTTTGATCCTCACCAAGATTTGACTCTGTGTCTCCAGTGAATATTTTAGTGGGGATTTCCCTGGTGGTCCAGTGGTTAAGAATCTGTCTGCTAAAGTGGGAGACATGGGTTTGATCCCTGGCCTGGGAAGATGCCACCTGCCGTGGAGCAACTAGGCCCACGGGCCACCACTACTGAGCCTGTGCTCCACAACAAAAGAAGCCACTGCAACAAGAAGCCCATACATTACAACTAGAGAAAACCTGCACACAGCAATGAAGACCCAGCACCGCCAAACACACACACACACACACACACACACACACAAACATATATAAATGGAAGTCCTATGGGTGTTGCTGAGAGATAAAATGACAGAACACTAGAAAGATAGAATTTTAGTTCTAAGACAAATGTGCACAGACCAGGAGGAAAATGGATCCAAGCTTCAGTACCCACCTTGGCCCCATGTTCTTCTTCTGCAGGACATCCCCCTTCAAGAGCATGGCTTCTGAGCTGACACACCCACTTGTCATCTGTGGTCTTGAGGGATGGATTTACTCACGCTAATCCCAGCAGAGATTAACTTCTTTTTATGTTCCCCAGATGAACAAATAGTAACTGATTCTCAGTTACTTTGGAAGTTAAGGCCAAGTGCTTACTTACAAAGTTTGTAAGAGGGGTTTAGGGGATAGCGTGTGGGCACTTTGGACTTCTTGGATGGGCCAGCCTTCTGAAGTGAATGTGTTTTGATTTCTGAACGTGTTTTGATTTCTGGGTTTCAGTATCTATAAGATAGCTCACAGGATATGGCTCAGAATATTATCTATTGCCCTTGAGAAAGAACTAAAGGTCCTTGACTGCGCTCAACTTGGGGGTTGGAGGAGGGTTTACACACATTGAACACAAGACATTGTCTTCATAATTTTTTTTTCCAGAGTCAGCTCCCTTTAGATCCTGGAAGTAAATAGGTCCTCTTCTTAGAGAAGTAATTTGTCAGCCTTTTCAGACTGCAGCAAGGTTCTGAGGGAGCAGTTCATTTGTGTAATATAATGAACTTGTCTTAGACCTCTTCCTTGACTCCTGATTCTTCCCACCTCCCACCTCCAGGCTCAGATTGCATCTCACTCTAGGGATGATGCTATGGGCAGGAAGCTTCCAACTCTCAAGCTCTTGTTGGAAATTCATTGGCTCAGGATAGATTGGTCTTGCTCTTTCCTGCAACTGCCTTGACCTTGGTTTCTGGATTTCTAGTAACCAAGATCTTCCCGTCTGCTTGTTCCTGACTGACCCTTGCTCTGTTCCTGAGTTCCTGATAACTGCATTTCCCTCCCGGTTTCACAGGAAGGTTATTGCACTCTGTTCCCTCCAGTAACTAGATTTGTCTGACCTTGACTCCTAAACTCCTACACCTGAGTTATCTGCATACATTTCACCTCTCCTTGGCACGGAATTATTCACCTAACACAAGTGTAAGAGTGTTCGTATTTTTTTTTTTAATTGGGGACATATATTTTACTTAGCTTTAATTTTTAAAACATTTTACTTCCCTGACCAGGGTTTGAACCTCTGCTCCCTGCAGTGGACATGCAGAGTCTTAACCCCTAGATCACCAGCGAAGTCCCAGAGCTTTTTCATTTTTTGAATGTCCTGAATCACACTGAAAACAGCTCGTTAACTTGCTAGCATTGAATTATATCAGCAGACAGAACCACAAACAAGATGGGCTAGGAAAAAAAAAAACCCAACCAAAAATTGGATGATCACCTAACACCTCACAACATAAGCAGGAGGAAGCTTAACTATCAGTGTGATATAGACAACAGACAGTGCAAACATTTCAATAAAATCTGAACCAATTATAATGTTACCAAAAGTGCACTCTGGCTGTTTCCCCGCTTAAAAGGCAATGCAGAGTTCAGGTTGGTGGAAAGGAAAGTTTGCTTTATTTTGGATGGGGACAACAGGTAGGAGGTCAGGTGGGGGGCAGACCACGCCTGCCCAAAGACTAACTCCCCTCCCCTGACAGTCAGTGTGCATTTAAAGACAATGTGAGGGGGCTACATGCAGAAACAGTAAGGTCAGCTCTGACAGTCATCCTGGAATTGGTCATCTATGGTCTGTCCAGTGTCATTTTGGTTGTTTTAGTTACAGTTAAGCTTCAGTTCCAGGGTCAGTTTGTTTGCATTTCTTTGAGGCCAGTTCTTGCAATTGTGGCAGCTTATGTCATGGCTACAGTCTGGTCATCGTGTAATTAGCTTCTTCCACCTGGTGGGGGTTTCAGTATCTATAAGACAGCTCACAGGATATGGCTCAGAAGATTATCTATTGTCCTGCAGAAGGAACTAAAGGTCCTTGACTATGCTTAATGACTGCGTTATTATTATTTGATCTCCTTTGACTGTTTTCTTTTGTTTTTGTATTTTCTCACTTCTTAAACTTATTCATTGGCTAAAGTTTTCCCACAGACAAAAGGCAGGCTGAGGACATGGGGGTGGGGTAGGGTAAGGACCATAGGATCCTGCTCCATTTCAATAACAGCCATCTGGTCATAAATCCCGTTTTAGTTTTTACAAGAGATCAAAGGCTTAAGAATTAAGAATCATAGTCATAACAATTTCCATAATCACCTCGCTAGGTAAAAGAGGAGGAAAAAAAATTCAGTATATTCTGTGTTTTCTCTAAGGTATCTTGGCAGAAAAAAAATGAAATGTGATTCAGTTTTTCAGATAAGAATTTGTTTGGAGCGTCTTTCTTAAAGACAGTGGTTTCTGTAGACTCACAGATACAGAGAACAGACTTGCGGTTGCCAAGTGGTGGGGGGGGAGGGACGGGAGAGGGATGGACTGGGAATTTGGGGTTAGCAAATGCAAACTAGTATATATAGAATGGGCAAACAACAACATCCTGCTGTATAGCACAGGGAACTATATTCAGTATCTAGTGATAAACCATAACGGAAAAGAATATGAAAAAGAATGTATGCATTTATATGTATAACTGAATCACCTTGTTGTATAGCAGAAATTAACACATTATAAATCAACTCTACCTCAACAACAACAATAAAAAAGACAAGGCTTTCCGTCTCTATTTCATCAGTGAAACAGTTCAATAGACCAACTGTAGTATAGGATTAAAAGACAAAGTTCCCTCCAGAAATGGTATGTGAAAGTATTTAGCTGTACTTACAAGATTATGCTGCTGCTGCTGCTAAGTCGCTTCAGTCGTGTCCGACTCTGCGCGACCCCATAGACAGCAGCCCACCAGGCTCCGCCATCCCTGGGATTCTCCAGGCAAGAACATTGGAGTGGGCTGCCATTTCCTTCTCCAATGCATGAAAGTAAAAAGTGAAAGTGAAGTACAAGACTATGCAAAATTAGTTGCAAAACTCTTGAACTTTTTCTGGGTTCTGAAACCACTAATGTTATCTGGGGTGTTTGAGCTGTTTAAAAGTTTGATGGAGCTCACATACTTTAGTTAGGGTGTTCTCAGCTGCCATTCCAATAAACAAATAAATAAAAGTGTTTATATGACAAGAGTACATTTTTCCTGCGAAGGAAGGCTCAGAGCTGGTTCAGTGCTCAACAGCATCATAGAGAATCCAGATTCTTCCCATCTCTTTCTTAGTGGGTCAGCTGAGTGTTCCCTTGAGGTCACACAGTGGCTGTAGCTGCTCCACAGGGACACATCCCCAAGCAGGGAGTGGGGAGCAGGGTTTCCTCACAAATCCGACTCTTTTTATTGGAGAAGAAAACCTTTCCCCAAAGCACATACCTCTTTTTCCCCTTCTTTCATTGACCAGAAATTGATTCTACAGTACCTTTCACTGAAAAGTGAAAATCTGCTATTGGAAAGCTTTTCACCTTTCACTAACCCATGGAACATGAACTTCTCAGGTTGGCACAGTGGTAAAGAATCCACCTGCCAGTGCAGAAGTTGCAGGAGACACTGATTTGATCCCTGGGTTGGGAAGATCCCCTGGAGAAAGAAATGGCACCCCATTTCAGTATTCTTGCCTGGGAAATCCCATGGACAAAGGAGCCTAGCGGATTACAGCTCATGGGGTCCCAAAGAGTGGACATGACTGAGCATACCACACATATGAGGAGAAACATTTCCTATTACATAGGGTTTATCTCCTTGAAGTCGTGATAGTTCTCAACCTTATGGGCCATGTGGACTTTTCTTTTTTCTTTTTAAAAAATATTTATTCATTTGTTTAGCTGTGCCAGATCTTCATTGCAGCATAGCATGTGGAATCTTTAGATGTCACATGTGAACTCTTAGCTGCAGCATGTGAGATCTAGTTCCCTGACCAGGGATCGTACCTGGACCCCCTGCATTGGGAAGGTGGAATCTTTGCCCCTGGACCACCATGGAAGTCCCTTGTTTTCTGTTTTGAAGGCAGACCTTTCACTTTTTCTTATGTTATTATTGGTGATTTCAGGGTTTCTCTTTATTTTGTCAAGTTTGGTAATTTACATTTTTCTAGAAAGTCATTCCCCCGGTCTAGATTTTTGAAGTCACTAGAATGAAGCTGTATGTAGTATTAAAAATTAAAAAACAAAAAAATCTCTGCATCCTGTTTTTATTCCTAATGAATGTTATTGAGTCTTTTTGCTTTCGTTCTTTTCTGGAACATACTTGCCAAAGGCTTTCTATGTTTTAATCTTATCAGAATTTAGAGGTTGAAGCTATTATTTTGGGTGTTCTATTTCATACTATCTACTTTATCTTTATTAATGCCTTCCTTCTATCTTCTTTGGTTTATTTTAAAATTTCTAGTCTCTAGAGTTGAAGGCTAAGTTCATTTATTTTCAGCCTTTTTTGCTTTCTGACATCTGGATTTAACATTATAATTTGGTCCCTGAGAAACTATTTTGTTATGACTCAGGGCTGAGATGCTTTGTTCCCTTTTGTCACTGATATCTATGTAATTCTACTGCCCCCACCCTGTGGGAGAATTATAATTCCTTATCCCATTGATGCTGGATTTGACCATGAAACTTACACTTTAGCCAATTAAACATGAGTGCAAGTGAAGCCTATCTTTTACACATCACAGTGTGGTTCCATCATCTTTCTTTTCCTTTGACAAAAAGACCAGCAAAGTCCTAGATAGGGCTGCTCCTTCAGCCTGCACATCAGACTGAAGGCGATAAAAGACTGGCCACCCTCCTGGGATAGTGATGTGAGTGAGAAATAAATATTTGCTTTTTTAAAGTCCTGATACCACCTTAAATGCTTCAGCATGAATTTCTAAAGAATAAGAACATCTTCTTACACAGCCAAAATGACATTTCACATCTAACAATATTAATGATGATTTCTTAATATTATCCAATACTTAAAACATATTTAGAACTCCTCTGGTGGTCCAGTAAGGTTAAGAGTCTGCCTGCCAATGCAGGGGACACAAGTTCGATCCCTGGTCTGGAAAGATGCCACATGTGACAGAGTAACTAAGCCTGTGTGCCACTACTACTGAAGCCTGAGCGCTTAAAGACCATGCTCCGAAAAGAGAAGCCACCACAGTGAGAAGTCCAAGAACCACAACTAGAGTATAGCTCCCCACTCATGGCAACTAGAGAAAGCAAGCCTGCAAGCAGTGACAAAGATCCAGCAAAGTCAACAGAAATAAATAAATAAAATTTTTAAAATATTTAGATTTCTTCATTTGGCCTAAAATGTCCTTTATAGCTGGTTTGTACAAACCAGGAACCAATCCAGAGCCACCTGTTCCATATTAAGTGTTATGTTTTTAAACTCTCTTTTAACCTAGAAAAAGTCCCTTTTTCTTTTTTTTTTCTCCAGATAAATTTTTTTTAATTAGTTTATTTATCTATTTTTTAACTTTACAATATTGTATTTGTTTTGCCATACATTGACATGAATCCACCATGAGTGTACATGTTTTCCCCGTCCAGAACCCCCCTTCCACCTCCCTCCCCATCCCATCCCCCTGGGTCATCCTGGTGCACCAGCCCCGCGCACCCTGTATCATGCATCGAAACTGGACTGGTGATTCGTTTCACATATGATAATTTACATGCTTCAATGCCATTCTCCCATATCATCCCACCCTCGCCCTCTCCCATAGAGTCCATAATACTGTTCTATTTATCTGTGTCTCTTTTGATGTCTCACATACAGGGTTATCTTTACCGATTAACTAAATACCATATATATGAGTTAGTATACTGTATTGGTGTTTTTCTTTCTGGCTTACTTCACTCTGTATAACAGGCTCCAGTTTCATCCACCTCACTAGAACTGATTCGAATGTATTCTTTTTAATGACTGAGTAATATTCCATTGTGTATATGCACCACAGCTTCCTTATCCATTCGTCTGCTGATGGGCATCTAGGCTGCTTCCATGTCCTGGCTATTATAAACAGTGCTGCGATGAACATTAGGGTACACGTGTCTCTTTCAAGTCTGGTTTCCTCAGTGTCTATGCCCAGCAGTGGGATTGCTGGGTCATATGGCAGTTCTATTCCCAGTTTTTTGAGGAATCTCCACACTGTTCTCCATAGTGGCTGTACTAGTTTGCATTCCCACCAACAGTGTAAGAGGGTTCCTTTTTCTCCACACCTTCTCCAGCATTTATCGCTTATAGTCTTTTGGATAGCAGCCATTCTGATGGGCATGAAATGGTACCTCATTGTGGTTTTGATTTGCATTTCTCTGATAATGAGTGATGTTGAACATCTTCTCATGTGTTTGTTAGCCATCTGTATGTCTTCTTTGGAGAAGTGTCTGTTTAGTTCTTTGGCCCACTTTTTGATTGGGTCGTTTATTTTTCTGGAATTGAGCTGCAGGAGTTGCTTGTATATTTTTGAGATTAATTGTCTGTCCGTTGCTTTGTTTGTTATTATTTTCTCCCATTCTGAAGGCTGTCTTTTCACCTTGCTTATAGTTTCCTTTATTGTGCAAAAGCTTTTAAGTTTAATTAGGTCCCATTTGTTTATTTTTGCTTTTATTTCCAATATTCTGGGAGGTGGGTCGTAGAGGATCTTGCTGTGGTTTATGTCGGAGAGTGTTTTGCCTATGTTTTCCTCTAGGAGTTTTATAGTTTCTGGTCTTATGTTTAGATCTTTAATCCATTTTGAGTTTATTTTTGTGTATGGTGTTAGAAGGTGTTCTAATTTCATTCTTTTACAAGTGGTTGACAAGTTTTCCAAGCACCACTTGTTAGAGATTGTCTTTTCTCCATTCCTTTTTCTTATTACACTGATTTGTTAAAAAGCCTGGGCCAGCTGTCCTAAAGAATGTGTTATCTTTACAATTTGCTTTTTCCCCATATTGTTGTTTAGCTTCTCCCTGTAGCCCCCATATTTCAGTAAATGAGTTAGGTATAAGCATTTGGTTGGGCTTCCCAGGTGGCTCAGCGGTAAAGAATCCACTTACCAACGCAGGAGACTCAGGTTCGATAAATGGTTAGTTAGTAAGATCCCCTAGAGAAGAAAATGGCAACCCACCCCAGTATTCTTGCCTGGAGAGCCCCATGGACAGAGGAGCCTGGTGGTCTACAGTCCACAGGGTCGAAAAAGAGTCCAACATGACCTAGTGACTAAACAACAACAACAAAAACATTTGGTTAGATTTGAGTTAAACATTTTTGGCTAGAGCACAATATACCTGATGTTGTGTATTTTGTATTGTACCACATCAAAAGACACATACAGTGGATTATCTCACCATTAGTCATCCAATGGGACAGAGGACCATGAGGTTAAGGTGGGAGCAGTCTTATCCCTCCATTATCAGTTATGTTTTTATCTCTTGTGACCAGAAAATAACCCAAGTGTTACCACTTTGATACCATATGAATAACCACTAGCATGCATCCATAGAGATATTTTTAAAACAATGAAAACTTAAAAAAAAATGTTTTTAATATTTATTTTTATTCATTTATTTCGCTGTTCCAGTTCTTAGTTACCACATGTGGGATCTCGTTTTCTGACCAGGGATTGAACCTGGGCCCCCCACATTGGGAGTTTGGAGTCTTAGCCATTGAACCACCAGGGAAGTCCCATACATGGAGGTTTTAACAACAGTTGATAGTACTTGCCTGAATCAATCAGTTCAGTTGGACCTATAAAGTGACTCTTCTGTAAAGTAGAGCTTCCCCTTCTCAATGGAGTCATTTGGTTTCTGCAGTAAAGTTGCTACTAGAAAGATAGGACAAACACTTGATTCTTTCTTCTTTGTTATCTACTTCCAAAGCAAAGTGTTGGTTCAAATGTGACAAATGAGTGATTCCCTGGATTTATCGTGTCATTATGGGCTTCTGGATTCTCTGAGATTTGATACGTTTCAATCAACTATTGTATTCCTCTTTTTGATGTTCTAATTGTTTCTAATACAATCCCTAATAAAATTATTGATTCTAATAGAATACTTCAGATGGAAAAACAGAAGCAAAGAGACCCAAATCACTGGACTCAGTAAGTCAATGGAAAGGTCAGAAGGGGAAAAATGGGATAGATGGCCAGGACACAGACATAGGTCTCCATTCTCCTCGGAGAGGTTCACAGTGCATCACTGTGAATAAGATGGATCTGATTTGTTCCTCTATATAACAACCCAAAGAATGTTCTCAGAAAGAATCACTTTGATAGAACTAAGAATCAGTTACTCATCAAATATACCAAAATGGCCAAACTGTTTCCACCACCACTTACTTGAGCCAGGGGTGATGGGTTTATCTCTGGAATGTAGATGGCGAACACCATGAGGAAAATCACATCCCCTTCAAACACACACATTATTCTGGTGAAATAAAGAACTACACACACACCTCCAGTGATACACCATCCATTTGGGAATACTCATTCAGTTAACAAATATTTATTGATGCGGTAAAATGATGGGGCAATAAATATTAGCTATCAAACCATCAACAACTGAGATTCATAAGAGAGAGGAATCCTTTGTAGCTGTGGAGGTCAGGGGAGTTTCACTGAAAGAGATAGTGCTGGAATGAGGTTTTGAAATCTGGGAAGTAGTTGACAGTAAGAAGCTGTGTGTTGGGAAGGCTCTGAGCACCAGCTGGAGAGGGCAGACAGTTTTATACAGGATTCTGCTGTGCCTAAGATTTCAGACACCAATGGAGAAAAGGGAACGTTCCTGTACTGTTGGTGGGAATGTAAATTGGAACAGCCACCATGGAGAAAAGTATGAAAGCTCCTTCAAAAACTAAAAATAGTTACCATATGATTCAGCAATCCCACTGCTTGAAATATATCCAGAAAAGATGAAAACTCGAAAAGCTGTGTGCGCTCCAGTGTTCACAATAGTCAAAACATGGAAACAACCTAGACATCCATTGACAGATGAATGGAGATATATATACACACACACATATATAATGTATATTATATATAATATATATAATATATACTGTATATATAATGTATATTATATATAATATATATACATTATAATTTTTATATATAATTATATATATAATGGAATATTACTCAGCCCTAAAAAAAGAATGAAATAATGCCATTTTGAGCAACATGGATGGACCTAGAGATTATCATACTAAAGTAAAGTAGCCTGGACAGAGAAATACAAATATTATGTGATACCACTTATATATGGAATCTAAAAAAGTGATACAAATGAACTTATTTACAAAACAGAAATAGACTCACAGACATAGAAAACAAACTTATGGTTACTGAAGGGGAGAGGATGGTAGGAGGGATAAATCAGGAGTTTGAGATTAACAGATACACACTATTGTATATAAAATAAATAAACAATAAGGAACTATTGTATAGTACAAGAAACTATATTCAATATCTTATAATAACCTATAATGGAAAAGAATCTGGAAAAGGATAAATATGTATGTGTGTGTGTGTATATATATATATATATATATATACACACATACATATATATATATATAAATCACTTTGCTATATACCTGAGACTCACACAACATTGTAAATCAACTGTACTTCAATTTAAAAAAAAGACTTCCAACACTGAGAATATCTTGGAGTATGCAAGAGACACTGCTGGTTGTGGCTGCTACCTCCTTGAGAAAAAGCGTACCATGTACTTTGAATCACTTGTCACAGTGATAAAATTAGCTACATGAGTAAGCAGTACTTCATTTCATTTTGGTTTAGTTTAGTTTTTAATCACAAGAGACTGTGGGCATTGTGCAAGAGGACAGGACTTTTCTTCAGAGGGCCACTTTGACTCAGCCTCTGCTCCCCTCTTATCACCACGTGACCTTAGGGAAGATGGAGACTCTCCAAGATTCAAATCCCTTATCTGTAAATTAAGGACAAGAGCTTTCATCCTTACAGGTCTCTGATGAAAATTTACAGGAAGGTACTGAGAAGCCCCATGTAAATGAAACGTGTGAAAAAATAACTTAGAAATGTTTCGGGTTCTGGAAATGCCTGGGAGTTTTGGATTCAGTACTGATTTGTAAAATCAGGTCTTGCCTGTGACTTCCTGGTACAGAGTGGTTAGAGAGGAAGGGTGAGCCTGGCAGACCCACCCACTGAGTGCCTCACCATGCCAGACTTGGTGAATGGAAACTCACAAAACCATCACAAATGGTCAGAATCCTCTTCTCCTAGAACAAGTAATGTATGAGAGATTTTTTTTTTTTTCAATTATGCACAGGTTCAAGCTTTCTGATGGGCTGGGTTTTGCTGCTCTCCTCTAGCTGTAGGGAACAAAGAATAGTGGTTTTTTGGAAAAGAATACCTCTTTTCCTAGCCTTAGTCTGGACCAGCAGCTGTTCCCTGCATGATCACATTCATGGGTCCCCAACCTCCGCTGATATAACAATAATATAAATAAAGAGAAAGAAAGAAAGTGAAGTCGCTCAGTCATGTCTGTCTCTTTGTGACCCCATGGACTGTAGCCTACCAGGCTCCTCCATCCACAGAATTTTCCAATCAAGAGTACTGGAGTGGGTTGCCATTTCCTTCTCCAGGGGATCTTCATGACCCTGCGATTGAACCCGGGTCTCCCGCATTACAAGAGACACTTTCCCGTCTGTAATGCGCTTGATTCATCCCAAAACCATCCTCGCTTCCTGTCCATGGAAACATTATCTTCCACAAAATCGGTCCCTGGTGCCAAAAAAGGTTGGGGACCACTATGAGGACTGTCTAAAGAGTTCCTTACTTTCTGGTGTGAGATTTGAAGAGTGACCTGTGGGATGTCCCTTCTGGAAAGTAAACGGTACATACAACACAAACTTAATACTTATGCTTAGAAAGTTCTGCTTAGATTATTTATTATAGACAATGTTAATGGAAGCCATTGATTCTCTGGGCCTGCTCTGGAAATGGTGTGAAACAAATGGAACATTGGAAAGACTGCCGAACATGTCTCCTCATTGTGCCATTTATATACAAGGCCTTATTAGGCAATGGGAAAAAGTCTTTGTGCAATTTCATCAACTATGATCTGGAAAGTATTAAGAGCCACACCCACCTCTCAGAACTTCCCTCTTCCCACACAAAGCTTTTTCCTTTTGAAAATGAGACCTTTATTTATAAAAGAAATGTGTGCTCCTTTCTCCAATTATAGTCTATCACTAAATCAATTTCCCATCAGGTGAAAGTCAATCCTTTGTTCTGAATGACGACATGAACGTTCATGCAACTGGTGATTTTTGCTAGTGAATCACGTCCCAGAGCAAGGGTAGGATTGATGAATTGCTTTAAATCTGTCCCGGAGCAAGTCCAGATGAAGGTGCACACAGAGGAAAGCAAATACACAGAGGAAAAAGACAGAAACAGAGGGAAATCAGCATGCTTTTAGTGCTACGTTAGGAGGTTGTCTTATATATAGTCATTTCTACATGCTAAACACTTTATAGGTACTTTAGCATTTCATACAACAACCCCATTAAAATAAGTATTATTATTATCCCTATTTTAAATAAGGAAATCTCAGAGTGGTTAAATAGGGACTTTCCTGTTGGTCCAGTGGCTAAGGCTCCACACTCCCAGTGCAGGGGGCCCAGGTTCGACCACAGGTCAGGGAAATAGATCCCACATATGGCGACTAAGACCTGGCACAATCAAATAAATAAGTAGATAAAAATAAATATTAAAAAAAAGAATGATTAAATAACTTGCTTATGGTCACAAACTGAACCCTAGTCTCAGACTCTGTTTACTAAATGTTCCTTCTTGTTGAATCAACTGTAGATCCTGGGGGTCTTGAAGATTCTCTGTCACTTTTTCCAAATTCATGGTAATTTAAAAACTCATATGCACAACCTTGCCAATCCCTGTCTGCCAGCACCTCAGCCTCCTCTCTTCAATGATTTTGTTCTTTCACCCTACCTATGCCAGAGGTCAGCTGTGACTCCCCAAATCTGTTTCCTCTCTTTCCTGGGCGAATGACATTTCCCCTACTCATCTGTAGTCAGATGTGGCCTCATGACTGAGTTCTGCATGAAAGAATATGGAAACTGGCCTCTGCTTGCTCTCTCTATTATCTACAGCCATGTGGAGAGTGTCCAAGCCCTTGAACAGCACTGTCCAGTAGAAAGATCACACGTGATTTTAAATTTTCTTGTGTTGCTTTAAAACACACACACACACACACACACACATACACACACACAGGAACAGGGGAAACTGATTTTTTTTAATTAATTTATTTTTGTCTGTGCTAGGTCTTTGTTGTGACTCATGGGCTTTCTCTAATGTGGTGTGCGGGCTTCTCATCGCAGTGGCTTTTCTTGTTGGGGAGCATGGGCTCTAGGCCTGTGGGCTCAGTAGTTGTGGTGCACAGGCTTAGCTGCCCCACAGTGTTTGGGATCTTCCTGGATCAGGGATCAAATCTGTGTCCCCTGCATTGACAGATGGATTCTTAACCACTAGACCACCACGGAAGCCCCTGATTTTAATAATATATTTATTTAACCCAATATGTCAAAAACATTATCATTTCAACATGTGATCACTATAAAAATTATTAGAGATATTTTGCATTCTTTTTCCATATTAAGTCTTTCAAAAATGGTAATTTACACTTTTAGCACAAGTCAATTCAGATGTTAAGTTCCCATAAAAAATATTTGATTAAAAAAAAAAACCTTGATTTTAATTCAGTTTCTTTGTTGCACAACACACATTTCAGGTGCTCAGTACTGAAAAGTGTGGCCCTAGAATCTGAGCTGCTATGGAAAGAGCCTAGGACTCCAGATGACTTGAGGAAATCAACTTTCACCCCCACCTCCTCCATAAGCATGTGACTACGGTGTGAGCAAGAAGCAAACTTTGTGTGCCAAGCCACTAAGATTTAGGACTATTTGTTACAGCAGCTAGTCTGACCAATACACAACAATAGCCACACCTGGTGTTACCAATAGCTCTGCCTCCTCTTTAAGTGCCATTTCAATGTTCCTCCTCTTTTCACTTGCTATATTTCCAGCTCCTTTTCTCTCATACCAAAACTCTAATAATTTGCCACCCCCACTTTCCTCCTCAGCCAGGGACCCTCATCCTCTGGCTTGTACTCCCTTGTATACACTCTCAGCTCTCTTGTCCCTGCCTTCTTCCACTGTGCTTTCCTAGCAAAACCACACTGGGGTGAAGTCTACTTCATTTCCTGCAGCCAGTGAATGTAAATACACAGAACCAAACTGCTTCTCTTAAAATTAAATGACCAAATACTTTAATAGAGCATTGAGTACTACTAGAAAATCCTCTTACATTTCCATTCTACACTACTCTTTCCTAATTTTTCTTCTCTTCAACCCTGTACATCTCCTGCCTTTCCCCCGTATCAGTGTCTGACAGGCTACCTGTTTCCGGTGAGAAGACAGCAGCAGTCCAAAGAGCTGTAAGATCCAAGTTTTATTTATGTTTAATTCATTTAAAAATTTGAAAGAATGTTTGAGGGGAGAAGGATAAATTAGGAGGTTGGAGTTAACATATACACTATACATAAAATATAAATATATGTGCTTCCCTGGTGGCTTAGTGGTAAAGAATCCACCTGTCAATGCAGGAGACTCAGTTTTGACCCCAGGGTCAGGAAGATCTCCTGGAGAAGGAAATAGCAACCCACTCCAGTATTCTTGCCTGGACAGGGGAGCCAAACGGGCTACAGTCCGTGGGGTCAAAAAAGTCAGACACGACTTAGCGACTAAAACAACAACAAAAAATATGTAAAACAGATAACCAACAAGGACCTACTGGATGGCAAGGGAACTACACTCAATATTTGTAATAACCTATAAGGGAAAAGAATCTGAAAAAGAATACATGCACATATATGTATGGAAACATACATGTGTGTGCATTTCTGCTCCATGCACTTGTACAACCACATCAGCCAGCCTATGCACGCATCCCATCCCCTCTTACCTGTCACACAAACTTCCAGTAACTATTTTCTCTCTCTTGCATCATTTTGGTTTGCTTTAGATTTTTAAACAACGCATGTATACTTAAAAATATATACTTATTTATGTATTATTTTTGGCTGCGCACAGGCTTTCTCTAGCTGTGGCAAGTGGGGGCTACTCTCTAGTTGCGGTGTGCGGGCTTCTCATTGTGGTAGCTTCTCTTGCGGAGTACAGGCTCTTGGGCACGCAGGCTTCAGTAGTTGTGGCACATGGGCTTAGCTGCTCTGTGGCATGTGGAATCTCAATTTCCAGACCAGGGAACAAATCTGTGTCCCCTGCATTGACAGGCGGATTCTTTTCTTTTTTTTTAAATTTATTTATTTTAAGTGGTGGCTAATTACTTTACAATATTGTAGTGGTTTCTGCCATACATTGAATCAGCCATGGGTTTACATGTGTTCCCCATCCTGAACCCCCCCTCCCACTTTCCTCCCCATCCCATCCCTCTGGGCCATCCCAGTGCACCAGCCCTGACAGGCGGATTCTTAACCACTGGACCACCCAGGAAGTTCCCAGTTTGTATATTTTAAAATATAGCAAAAGGCACCAATCTTAAGTGTAATGCTTGATGCATTTTTATATATGTATATACCTCTCTGATTTACATTCATGTCAAGATAAAGAACATTTCTATCACTCCTGAAGCCTCCCCCATATATTTCATCCAAGTAAGTACCCACTCAAGGGTATCTACCATTCTAACCTGTATCACCCTAAATTGATCATGCAAATAAGACCTCATATAAATGGAATATGACAGAATGTAATCTTTTGTGTGTGACCATTTCATTTAACTTTATGCCTGTGAGGTTAACTGCAAGTAGCAGGAAATCATCTTTTTATTGCTGTGCAATATTCCGTTTTATGAGTACACAACAATTTATTTACCTATTTTACTGATTGTGGCAGATTTAAGATTGCTGCAAATTCCTTGACATTCCTCCCATTGATAGACAGAGAGGTCTGTGTCCCCCTGAACTGGGCTGGTCTGTGACTGCTTTGACCAAGAGAGTATGGTGGAGGTGAGCCTAAGCTGGTTTCAGGCCTAGCTTTTAAGAGGTTTGGCAGTTCCTACTTCCTTTCTCTTGGAGCCCAGAGCCACCATATAAGAAGACTGACTATTCTAAAGGCACTATACTGCATGAAAACCCATGTAAAATGGCTGAGAGTAGAAAGGGAGAGTTTCTGGGACTTCCCTGGTGGTCCAGTGGTTAAGAATCCACTTTCCAATGCAGGGGATGCAGGTTCAATCACTGGTTGGGATTGAACTAAGATCCACATGCCTTGGGGCAACTAAGCCTACACAATAGGACTAGAGAAGCCCAAGAGGCAATGAAGACCCAGGGCAGCCAAAAAAGAAAAAGAGAGTTTCCTTGCCAGGCCCCACATGTTCAAATCATCCCACTGAGGCTGCAGAGATCATAGAGCAAAGATGAGCTGTCTCTGTTGTGCTTTGTCTGATATCCTGACCCACAGAACCATAAGACATAATAATACAGACATATTGTTATTTTAAGCCTCTAAGATTGGGAATTGTTTGGTGCACAATAATTAATAACCAGAAAGTGGAGTTGCTCAGTCATGTCCGACTCTTTGCGACTCCATGGACTGTAGCCTAACGGGCTCCCCTGTCCATGGGATTTTCCAGGCAATAGTACTGGAGTGGGCTGCCATTTCCTTCTCCAGGGGATCTTCCCAACCCAGGGATCAAACCCGGGTCTCCTGTATGGTAGACAGACGCTTTACCATCTGAGCCACCAGGGAAGTCCATAACCAGGAAACTACTGTCAAATATTTGGATTATTTCCTGTTTCTGGCTATTAGGTGTAAGGTGGTTACAAACATTCTTGCACATGTCTTTTAGTAGCTATAAGTACCATTACTGTTTGGTATGGGCTTCCCTGGTGGCTCAGACAGTGAAGAATCTGTCTGCAAGGCAGGATACCTGGGTTTGATCCTTGGGTCGGGAAGATCCCCTGGAGAAGGGAATGGCAACCCACGTCAGTATTCTTGCCTGGAGAATTCATGAACAGAGGAGCCTGGTGGACACAACTGGGGGACTAACATTTTCACTCTTGGGTCTATGCATCATCACCAGTTTTTCCCTTTTCTAGATCACTCTCATCAATATACAAGAACACTCCCATCTTAAAGAAACATGTTCTGAACCCCAGCTACTGCCCCGTTTCTTTATTCCCTTTATAGCAACACTTCTTGGGTTGTCTACACTTCCTATCTTCACTTCTCCTCCTCCCCTGCATCTACTCCAACCACACTTTCATCTCTTCTACTCCAAAGAAAGAGCTCTTGTCAATATCCCCAGGGCCTTTATGCTCCCAAATCCACTGGGTATTTATTGGTCCTCATTCTTTTTCAACTTTTTCAGCAGCGTTGGACACAAAGGATCTCTCTCACCTTGTTGCAACACTTCTTCATTTAACATCTGTATAGACTCCACTCTTGATTCTTCTTCCACTTTTCCGGTCATTCCTCTTTAGCCTCATCTCATCATTCCAAATCTCTCCCAGAGCACTAGCCACGCTCAATCGATATTCACACAGTATCAAGGCTTTAAGTATCATCTATTTGCTGCTCATTTCCAAATTTATATTTCCAGACTGTACCTCTCCCATGACTTGTACTCAACTGCCCACTCTGATGACTTTATCTCTTACCTTTCTTCTCACCTTACCATGCTCCAGCTTCAGTGGTCTCTTGCTTTCTCATGAACTCCCAAGTTTAACTGCACTTGGAGCCTTTGACTTTGCTGTTTCTGCTCTCTTGGAATGCTCTTTCCTACACCTGTGCATGGCCAGCTCATTATCTTTCAGAACTGAATGAGTGAACAAATGAATTATTTGAAAGATATGTTTCATAACTTTATATTTTTTCACTATTAGTTCTTTATTTAAATTATTTATTTGCTGTGTTGAGTCTTCGTTGCTGCACGGGCTTTTCTCTAGTTGCTGTGACAGGGGCTACTTTCTAGTTGTGGTGCGTGGGCTTCTCACTGCAGTGGCTTCTCTTGTTGTGGAGCATGGGCTCAGGCTTCAGTTGCTGAGGCTTCAGGGCTCAGTAGTTGTGGTTCCTAGGCTCTGGAGCACAGGCTCTATAGTGGTGGTTCACGGGCTTAGTTGCTCTGTGACATGCGGGATCTTCCTGGACCAGGGGTCGAACCCGTGTCTCCCACATTGGCAGATTAATTCTTTACCACCGAGCCATCAGGGAAGCTCCTGTTTCATAACTTTAATAGTATTGTTATTAGCATCTTTTTTATTAGCCTATATCTTGAATATAAAAATGAAAAGCATCTTTATATTCAAGATAAAGGCTTGAGACCATTTTAATGACCTATTTAATACAACACAGAAATATAAAGAATAGTACAACAAATGCCTAGGGAGCTCCCATTCCTTATTAATTCAGGTGAACTCCCTTGGGCCCTACCACAATGGACAAATTGTATGACAGAATTTGTTTTCAGTGACTAATTTACATGGTTAATTAAAATCAAATTAACAAGGACAAGAGTCAATACATCATGTATCCAGAAATAGTAACTATATGGGAAAGGACACCTGATCCTTGCAGGGGTGAGTAGAAGAGAAGATTAAGGTGAGTCATGACAGTGGGTGCAAATATCTGGAGTGCTCTTATGTGGGAAAGCGAGTGAATTTCTGTGTCATTCCAGAATGTCTATGCAAGGTTAGCTGTTGGATGCAGTCCAACACCAGCATGCTTGCCATAACACTCAGGCAACTTCTGAATTTTTGTTTGTTTATTTAGGAAATTTCTTCAGCCTCCCCCTCCCCCAATTCACTTGACTCATTTTCTATTTAGGGCCTAGAAGCTGGCTTGCAAACTTGACCCTTGGTCCAACCTTTGGTCTAGCAACTTCTTCCTTCACCATGACTGCATTTTCATCCAGAAAGCTACCTCCAACCCTCTGGGCAAATACCTTGCTGGGTTTGCCAGGACTTGCCATAGGACTTGGCCAAGGAAATCAAATTGCAGGGGGTAGGTTTCAGCTCCATGAAGTGAAGGAGGTTGTCCTTCACTCTGTCCCTGGGCATGTGATAGAAGTGACTGGGAGCCACCTCTCCAAATGAAGCAAAGAGAACTCCTGCACTGTGAGGGGACTGAAGGCCAGCACCTCTTCCAAATCTAATCTCCCAAGGGCCCAAGAACTGATAATACACAGAGGTTTAGGACTAATCAAGGATAGGACTCTTCATGTTGATGTCCGTTTTGTATTCCAGAAAACAGTGATAGTGTTCCAGATTTAATTATTTTGAGTATGTTTCTTTAGCTTTAAAAATCAGGAACATATGGGATTTCCTAAATGTACTATGAAGAATTTGCCTGCCAATGCTAGAGACACAGGAGACATGGGTTCGATCCTTGGGTCAGGAACATCCCCTGGAGACATGGCAACCCACTCCAGAATTCTTGCCTGGAGAATCCCATGGACAGAGGAGCCTGGTGGGCTACATTCCACGGGGTCACAAAGAGTCAGATCTGACTGGGCGCACATGTATGCACTATAGTTACATCCATGTTTTATACATAAGTTAGTGGTCCAGGGACTTCCCTGGTAGTCCAATGGCTAAGACTCTGTGCTCCCAATGCAGGGGCTTGAATTCAATCCCTGGTCAGGGAACTAGATCCCACATGCTAAAACTAAGACCTAGTGCAGCCAAATAAATAAATAAATAATTTAAAAAAGAAAAAAAAGTTAGTGGTCCAGTGGTTACAACCCCATGCTTCCAATTCAGGGGGCCTGGTTTCAATCCCTAATCCAGGAACTAAAATCCCACAGTGCAGCGCCATGCCCCCCGACGCCACCAAAATCAGGAAAAAATAAAAATACTATATACCATGTTAGTTACTGTAAAAATTAAGAGATGTTTGCTTTGTAAATTCTAAAGCACTTGAAAATTTAAGCCGCTGCTGCTAAGTCGCTTTAGTCGTGTCCGACTCTGTGTGACCCCATAGACGGCAGCCCACCAGGCTCCCCCGTCCCTGGGATTCTCCAGGTAAGAACACTGGAGTGGGTTGCCATTTCCTTCTCCAATGCATGAAAGTGAAAAGTGAAAGTGAAGTCTCTCAGTGGTGTCCGACTCTTCGCGACCCCATAGGCTGTAGCCTACCAGGCTCCTCTGTCCATGGGATTTTCCAGGCAAGAGTACTGGAGTGGGGTGCCATTGCCTTCACTGGAAAATTTACACAGGTCTGATCAAATTGTTGACAGTGGTAACCTCCAAGGAGCGGCCTTGAATAAAAAGCTTTGAATTTTTTTTCAATGAGCATGTATTATTTGTTGTTCAGTTGCTCAGTCGCGTCCGACTCTTTGCAACCCTGTGGACTGCAGTACCCCAGGCTTCCCTGTCCTTCACCATCTTCCGGAGCTTGCTCAAACTCA
This sequence comes from Giraffa tippelskirchi, assembly GCF_054371585.1. NCBI lineage: Eukaryota > Metazoa > Chordata > Mammalia > Artiodactyla > Giraffidae > Giraffa > Giraffa tippelskirchi. The sequence goes on from NC_137276.1 coordinate 92,402,911, forward strand.
TGTTCATCGAGTTGGTGATGCCATCCGACCATCTTGTCCTCTGTTGTCCCCTTCTCCTCCTGCCTTCAATCTTTCCCAGCATCAGGGTCTTTTCTAATGAGTTGGCTCTTCGCATCAGGTGGCCAAAGTATTGGAGTTTTAGCATCAGTCCTTCCAATGAATATTCAGGATTGATTTCCTTTAGGTTTGATCTCCTTGCAGTTCAAGGAACTCTTAAGAGTCTTCTCTGACACCACATGTATTGTAGAAACATGTATTGCATTTGCAATAAAAATTAAAGATTTTAAAATATTACATATAGTATATACTGATTGGGTAGTTACATCAGTTCAGTTCAGTTCAGTCGCTCAGTCGTGTCCGACTCTTTGCGACCCCATGAATTGCAGCACGCCAGGCCTCTCTGTCCATCACCAACTCCTGGAGTCTACCCAAACCCATGTCCATCGAGTCGGTTATGCCATCCAACCATCTCATCCTCTGTCGTCCCCTTCTCCTCCTGCCCCCAATCCTACCCAGCATTAGGGTCTTTTCCAATGAGTCAACCCTTTGCATGAGGTGGCCAAAGTATTGGAGTTTCAGCTTCAACATCAGACCTTCCAATGAACACCCAGGATTGATCTCTTTTAGGATGGATTGATTGGATCTCCTTGCAGTCCAAGGGACTCTCAAGAGTCTTCTCCAACACCACAGTTCAAAAACATCAATTCTTCGGCGCTCAGCTTTCTTCACCGTCCAACTCTCACATCCATGCATGACCACTGGAAAAATCATAGCCTTGACTAGACGGACTTTTGTTGGCAAAGTAATGTCTCTGCTTTTAAATATGCTATCTAGATTGGCCATAACCTTCCTTCCAAGGAGTAAGCATCTTTTAATTTCATGGCTGCAATCACCATCAGCAGTGATTTTGGAGCCCAAAAAAATAAAGTCTGACACTGTTTCCACTGTTTCCCCATCGATTTCCCATGAAGTGACGGGACCAGATGCCATGATGTTAGTTTTCTGAACATTGAGCTTTAAGCCAACTTTTTCACTCTCCTCTTTCACCTTCATCAAGAGGTTCTTTAGTTCTTCTTCACTCTCTGCCATAACGGTGGTGTCATCTGCATGAACCCATAAATATGTTCCTATGAAGATATACATATCCTTTCAGTCTTTTTCTCCCTTTGGGATGATACTGATAGCCGTCATGTTATAATATGAGTTAACATCACTCCATGTTATTAATTGAGGCTTCCCTGATGGCTCAGATGGTAAAGCGTCTGCCTGCAATGTGGGATACCTGGGTTCGATCCCTGGGTGGGGAAGATCCTCTGGAGAAGGAAATGGCAACCCACTCCAGTACCCTTGCCTGGAAAATCCCATGGACGGAGGAATCTGGTATGCTACAGTCCATGGGGTCGCAAAGACACGACTGAGCGACTTCACTTTCCTTTCCTTTTCCATGCTATTAAACATTCTTTAATAACATTCCTATAAAGATATCCGTAGACTTATTTAACTGCTTCCTTACTGTCTGAGTTGACTCCAGTTTTTCCATATTATAAACAATACTGTGATGAATATTCTTGTGTCTATTTCTGATTATTCCTTTAGGATGGCTTCTTTTGACATAAAAAAATGCACAATGTGAGTGTTGTGAGTTAAGTTTTATTTGGGGCAAAGTTGGGACTGCAGCCTGGGATATAGCACTTCAGATACCTTTTAGAAACAGCTCCAAAGAGGCAGGGGAAGGTCAAGATATAGGTGATTTGGTGAAAATGGAGTACATGCAATCAAGCACATACTTTTTACAGAAGGTTTCAGCTAGTCACAAGGAGCAGTCATCACCAGGAAGGATTTTAGTGTTCTTCTAGATGTACTTCTTCAGCTCCTAAAAATAACTATCTGAAGACCTGTTTTACCAGTCCCCACCCCTACCCCAGTACAGAGTGCCTCGTTTCTGCTCTCCACCCTAAACTTCTTTCAGGGTATGTTGAAAATCAACAGCTATAGCAGCACATGACCTAATCCTTGTAGAGGTAGATGGCAAATGCCAATTTGCAGTTGACACCACTTTCTAGAAGTAGAATTGCAGGGTCACAGGGAAAGCTTGTTTTCCAGGCTTCTGATCCTGTTACCGAAAAGCCTTCCAGAAAGATGGTACCAATTATGTTTCTGCCAGCAGCGCACTGTCCAACGAATTGAAACAATGAAAATGCAAGATAAGTGACAGCAGCTGGACGGTTTCTCTGGTGGATGATACAGGAAACATTGAGGGAGGAGGGAGATTCGTCAGCTGGTTCAGACCCTGTAGGGAAGTCTTACTCTACTAGAGCCTTGACATTCATCAACTACTTGAAGCCTCTAAGGTTCATTTCCCCAGTGAGAAGCCCATTGGGTCAGATATACTATCTCCACTGTGGCACTAATTGGCATGATCAGGAGAGGAGACAGTCCCTCCAGTTCACCCAGGCCCACCTTCTCAGAGTCAAGTTGATAGAGTGAACTGGTGGCCTAGTCAGCCTGGCCAGCTTCCTGCATGGCCTGAGGCCAGAATGAGCCTCTTTACTGCTGACCTCACTGTCTTTCGCCCCCAAACTGTCTGAAAACTGGCTGTGGATCAGGCCCTGCAAGGGAGAAGCAGCCCAGCCCTTTCCCCTTTCCTTGTAGATCCTCCCTAAACCCCAACCTTGCTTGAGGTTTTTATGAACCTGGGCCCAGTCTCACTGGCAGTAGGAACAAGCTCAGCACTTTTCTCTCTTATTCCCACCCACCCAGCCCCAGCCCCGCCCACCTCCACCACCCAAGAGCCCAAGACCTGGAGGAAAAGAATAAAAATTCTTCTCATGCTTTCAAGTATTTCTTGTTGTTGCTGTTGTTATCAGAAGTCAAATCTGAAGCGGGGAGGAAGGGAGGCCTTGGGAAGTTTTTGACCTCTTATTTCTTCAATAGGTTTTGGTTCTCAGCTTATACTATATTGCTTTGACATTTCCAAACTAAACAAGAGATAATGTGGTGGGAGTGCGGTGGTGTGTGTTGGGAAGAAAGTATCATTTCTGGATAAGAGAGAGATATAAAACATCTATGGATTAGTGAAGAAGACCCCAGGACTCAATATCCTAGGAGTCTTCACACTGTTATTCATTAATAGCCCCAAAGTGGAAGAATCCCCATGTCTATCCACAGTAAAGTAGATAAATAAACTGTGGTATATTCATGCAATAAAATACTATACACCAACAAAAAAGAACACATTCTATGTACACAGAATATGGATGGCCCTCAAACATATAATGCCAGGTGAAAGAAGTCTGATCCAGAAGAATACAAATCATATGACCCCATTTATACCAAATTAAATAATAAGCCAGATGCAACTACTCTGGTGAAGGACTATTAGGACTGTGTGATAGGGCAGAAAAAGGAGAGCAACCCAACTGCTGAGTCACAAAGCTGTTGGCATTCTCATCTATTCTACCTTCTCAAAGACTAGAGCAGTGGGAATCATGAAAGTATCGTTCCTGTGTAAAAGGTGGAGGATAATCTATTAGAAAGGAATGGAATCAAATAGACCAGAGTCACAACTTGTCCAAGCCTGAGAGATCTCTAAAACACCGAAATAATCCCTTTTTTTAGGGCCTTGGGGAAGGATATGTGAGCTGATTGGTAGAGAGCCTGACACATGAAGATGATAAATGATAGAAGTATTATCCTCATTTTATTCAAGAAGACACAGAGCCCGGGTCTGGCTGGGACTTGCCCAAGGTCACCCAGTAACAAGGGGAGGACTAGAGAGTCAAGCCTGGGCATTTCCCTTCTGGAGCCCAAGGCACACACCTCCCCTACCTCTCCAATCACTAGCTGTGTTGTAACAGAAGTTTCCTCTGGGAGCTCAGGGGAGGGAGAAGGTACATGGGAAGCCTTGTCACAGCGGTAAAGTCACAACTTTTGAGCTGACCCTTGAAAAAGATGAAGGATATGTCAGGCAGAAGAGAGAGCACAGATCAGTCTAGGAGGCATGACAATTTGTAGAATCACAGGGAAATGGTGCGTGATTAAGTCACTGCTGCTGCTGCTGCTAAGTTGCTTTAGTCGTGTCCGACTTTGTGCAGCCCCATAGATGGCAGCCCACCAGGCTCCTCCATCCCTGGGATTCTCCAGGCAAGAACACTGGAGTGGGTTGCCATTTCCTTCTCCAGATTAAGTCGCTGAACTACCCTAAGTCCTAATACTACACATATGAGGGTGAAGGTAAGAAGAGTTGCCTTGTTAATCAACAACAATCCAATATAAAATGAAAAGCTAAAAGAAAAAAAGAATAACTGCCCTGCTTATTTCAAAGTGCTATTCCAAGGATTGAAGGAGAGTATATTTGAAAGTTCTTCATAAGTTATTCAGAATTACACAAACATAAGACTGTGTATGCACACACCTGTGTGCACATGTATACTCTAGGGAAAATTTTAAACTTGGCTCATGTCTGTGGGTAAAACCAGAAATCATGACCTCACCTTTTGCCCTATGGCGACCGCTCCCAAGCCTGGAGCACGAGGTCTTAAAGGAAATTTCCTGAAAGATACTTAGCACATCCAGTGACACCTAGAGTGTGTATATATAATACATATATGACCTTGGTCAGGTTACCTAAGATCTCCCCATCTGTAGGCCAGATGTTGGTAGTTAGAATCTATTGTTAATAATCATTTTATTTGAAATACATATATTTAATTTTTATTCATTTATGTATTTGATTGCCTTGGGTCTTAGTTGTAGTGCACAGGATCTTTAGTTACAGTATGGGAACACTTAGTTGTAGCATGTAGGATCTAGTTCCCTGACCAGGAATCAAACCTGGGCCCCCTGAATTGGAATCACATAGTCTTAGCCAGTGGACCACCAGGGAAGTCCCAAGCATGGAATTGTTAACACAAACTCCAGGACGTCTAGTATCTGCTGGCAGCAAATTTCAGAGGGCAAAGTTGAGCTCATATTCTATCAAAACTCTATGAACAAAGGATTGACTTCATTATCAAAATCATCCACATGCTCCCTGGCATTTTGTGATCCTCTCAAAGTGTTGATAGCTAACACTTCTTCTGTGCTTACTATGTGTCAGATGCTTTTTATAAGTACTTTATGTGATTTCTTACTATTAGATTAATAATTATAAAAATATACAACAATCCTGTAAGATATGCTACTTTGCTCACCTCCATTTTACAGATGGGAAGATCTTAGGTAATCTGACCAAGGTTACATAGCTAGGACAAGGTGGAATTTGAATCCAGGCAGGTCTGATCCCAGAGTCCACGTGCTTATCCATGTTCCTCCACTATCTTCAGTCTGGTTAATTTATCAATAACAGTGATCGTTTACAGGAAGAGACTGATTATTTACTTTATCTTTTTCAAATTCAGCCTAGAATCTCTACACTTCTTTAAGTCATTACCAATTGGTAAACTCATTACCAATTTTGAATTCAATGTAACACAAAGAATACAGATGAACATCACCGGTATTTCTGAGAGGCATTTCTGAATGTTTATTTACTTGTTCAAAGTTTTGAGAGTTTTGAAAGGTATAAAAATGTGTCAACCTAGAAAAAATGCACAACATGAGAATTGTGAGTTATGATTTATTTGGGGCAAAGTGAGGACTGCAGCCCAGAAGACAGCACCTCAGATAGCTCTGAGAAACTGCTCCAAAGAGGTAGAGGTGAAGGTCAGTATATAGGTGATTTTGGTGAAGGGGAAACACGTGCAATCAAGCACATATTTTTTTTGCAGAAGTTTTCTGCTAGTCTCATGAAGGTTTCTGCAAGTCATGAGGAGCAGTCATCACCATGAAGGATTTCAGTGCTTTTCTAGATTTGAGGAGATACAAGAATTGGGCTCATAAAATCACTTCCTGAAAATATCTCTCTGAAGACCTGTTCTGCCAGTCGTCCTCCTCACCCCCACCCTGCCCTGAGCACAGAGTGCCTCATTTCTGCTCTTCACCCTGAACTCCTTTCAGGAGATGTGGAAAATCAGCACCTATAGCAGCACATGACTTAATCCTTGTAGAAGTAGATGATAAATGCCAGTTTGTAGTTGGCAAATGGCTGACCCACGGTCAAGAACTTTGGGAAATACCAATGAAACCATCAAGGAGAGGGGAAACAGGTAAGAATGAATGAAGCTCTGTGATGATGGTGAAGCAGAGAAGAGAGTGGAGACAGGAGAATCTGAGAATGATGCAGAGTCGGAGTATCGGGGGCCTCATCTGAGCACAATAAACAGGCGCAATTTCCGGTAACATGCAATGCTGAAAACAGCATTGTGCACTTCAACAGAAATAAAGATGTTTAATTAATGACCTAGATCAAATCCCTTATGAGTATACAGTAGAAGTGACAAATAGATTTAAGGGACTAGATCTGATGGACAGAGTTCCTGATGAATTATGGACAGAGGTTCATGACATTGTACAGCAGACAGGTATCAAGACAATCCCCATGGAAAAGAAATGCAAAAAAGCAAAATGGCTGTCTGAGGAGGCCTTACAGATAGCTGGGAAGAGAAGAGAAGCGAAAAGCAAAGGAGAAAAGGAAAGATATTCCCATCTGAATGCAGAGTTCCAAAGAATAGCAAGGAGAGATAAGAAAGCCTTCCTCAGCGAACAATGCAAAGAAGTAGAGGAAAACAACAGATTGGGAAAGACTAGAGATCTCTTCAAGAAAATTAGAGATACCAAAGGAACACTTCATGCAAAGATGGGCTCGATAAAGGACAGAAATGGTATGGACCTAACAGAAGCAGAAGATATTAAGAAGAGGTGGCAAGAATACAGAGAAGAACCGTACAAAAAAGATCTTCATGACCCAGATAACCATGATGGTGTGATCACTCACCTAGAGCCAGACATCCTGGAATGCGAAGTCAAGTGGGCCTTAGAAAGCATCACTACGAACAAAGGTAGTAGAGGTGATGGAATTCCAGTTGAGCTATTTCAAATCTGAAAAGATAATGCTGTGAAAGTGCTGCACTCAATATGCCAGCAAATTTGGAAAACTCAGCAGTGGCCACAGGACTGGAAAAGGTCAGTTTTCATTCCAATCCCAAAGAAAGGCAATGCCAAAGAATGTTCAAACTACCGCACAATTGCACTCATCTCACAACGCTAGCAAAGTCATGCTCAAAATCCTCCAAGCCAGTCTTCAACAGTACGTGAACCGTGAACTTCCAGATGTTCAAGCTGGATTTAGAAAAGGCAGAGGAACAAGAGATCAAATTGCCAACATCCGCTGGATCATTGAAAAAGCAAGAGAGTTCCAGAAAAACATCTATTTCTGCTTTATTGACTATTCCAAAGCCTTTGACTGTGTGGATCACAATAAACTGTGGAAAATTCTGAAAGAGATGGGAATACCAGACCACCTGACCTGTCTCTTGAGAAACCTGTATGCAGGTCAGGAAGCAACAGTTAGAACTGGACATGGAACAACAGACTGGTTCCAAATGGGAAAAGGAGTACGTCAAGGCTGTATATTGTCACCCTGCTTATTTAACTTCTATGCAGAGTACATCATGAGAAACGCTGGGCTGGAATAAACACAAGCTGGAATCGAGATAGCCGGGAGAAATATCAATAACCTCAGATATGTGGATGACACCACCCTTATGGCAGAAAGTGAAGAAGAACTAAAAAGTCTCTTGATGAAAGTCAAAGAGGAGAGTGAAAAAGTTGGCTTAAAGCTCAATGTTCAGAAAACTAAGATCATGGCATCTGGTCCCATCACTTCATGGGAAATAGATGGGGAAACAGTGGAAACAGTGTCAGACTTTATTTCTTTTGGGTTCCAAAATCACTGCTGATGGTGATTGCAGCCATGAAATTAAAAGACGCTTACTCCTTGGAAGGAAGATTATGACCAACCTAGATAGCATATTTAAAAGCAGAGACTTTACTTTGCCAACAAAAGTCCGTCTAGTCAAGGCTATGGTTTTTCCAGTGGTCATGTATGGATGTGAGAGTTGGACGGTGAAGAAAGCTGAGCGCCGAAGAATTGTTGTTTTTGAACTGTGGTGTTGGAGAAGATGCTTGAGAGTCCCTTGGACTGCAAGGAGATCCAATCAATCTATCCTAAAAGAGATCAATCCTGGGTGTTCATTGGAAGGACTGATGTTGAAGTTGAAACTCCAATACTTTGGCCACCTCATGCGAAGAGTTGACTCATTGGAAAAGACCCTGATGCTGGGAAGGATTGGGGGCAGGAGGAGAAGGGGACGACAGAGGATGAGATGGTTGGATGACATCACCGACTCGATGGACATGGGTTTGGGTAGACTCCAGGAGTTGGTGATGGACAGAGAGGCCTGGCGTGCTGCAATTCATGGGGTCGCAAAGAGTCGGACACGACTGAGCGACTGAACTGAACTGAACTGAACTGAATTAATATCCATCAAGGTATGCCAGCACAGCCTACAAGCACACATGGATAGGTAAAGATAATTTAGTTTGCTTACCCAGGCTACTCTATAACCTTTTTCATTTTTTGACTTTTATTTATTTATTTATTTTGCTGTGCTGGGTCTTCACTGTGGCATGGGATTTTTAGTTGTGGCATGTGGGATCTTAGTTCCTAGACCAGGGATCAAACTCGAGCCCCTGCTTGTGAGCTCTGAGTCTCAGCCACTGGACTACCAGGGAAGTTCCCCTAACCTTCCTTTCTAAATTGCCTTCTGAGCTTCAGCCAGAGTGGATGAATTGGTAACTGCTCCAGGAGCTGTGCAGAGTCCAGAGTTGACTCTGCTGATGCCCTTAAGAAAGGAAAAGTTGTCCAGGCTCTCTGTCCCCCAACTCACAGTCCCAGACATCACAGAACCTGTAAACCATGGCTCTTTTCTGCTACAGATGATTAAAGACATACCTTACCTGGGTTGTGCTCCTGGCAGGCTTTGGCACCAGTGTGTGTGTGTGTGTGTGTGTGTGAGCTCAGATGCTCAGTCATGTCTGACTCTTTCTGACTCCATGGACTATAGCCTGCCAGACTCTTCTGTCCATGGGATTTCCCAGGCAAGAATGCTGCAGTGGGTTGTTATTTCCTTCTCCAGGGGATCTTCCTGACCCAGGGATCGAACCTGTGTCTCTTGCGTCTCCTGCATTGGCAGGTGGATAATTTACCACTGTTTCACCTTTGGCACCAGTGAGGTTTTTCCTCAATCAGAAAAAAAAAAATTAGCAATTGACAGAGCTAAAAAAACAAGCTGAGAAGAGGCCAGACAAAGAATAGTGGTTGGATGATTCATAAGGTGGGGTGCTCCTTTCTTGGCAAAAAAAAAAAAAATTATTATTATAAGATTGTAATCTGCTTGTGGCTGTCTTGTTCTTTAATGACTAGGTTCTCCTTCAGAATTTTAAGTGTAGGTTATGTCTGGAGAAGAGAAAAAAGTTGAAACGAAGGACTTTTATTATGAGCTGGTCCCTCGCCTCTGTCTTCCCTCTCTGTGAGTGCTGTGGACATGACTGTGTTGACCGTCTTATAACTGAATCATGGTTGCCCCTGCCCAGGTGGTATAATTCATTATGTTTCGCCACCTTAGAAGACACAAGAAGGAAAGAGCAGTTAAAATTTTGCCTCGGTTTGCTCTAGAGAGACCTGGGGATTGTTTGCCGGTCACTTGATTTCCAGGTCCAGTAACTTTTTCCTCTGCTATTGTGAGCTCTTTCATTGTTTTCAGCAAATAATAGTCCAGGAGCAGCCAGGACTTTTTCTTTTTGACAGGAAGACCCCAGGAAGAGCTGTCAATTAGTAACCATTCACAAGGTACAATTGCTGGGTATCTCATCATTTCCAGCACTATTGAAGAGCTGAAAGTTTGGACATCCAGCTCTATCTAGATAAAGGAGGGGGAAATCACACACATTGTTCTCTCAGGCTATTCCAGGAGAAGGTTTGCTTTAAGAATAGTAGCTCCTATCAACAATCAGAAAAGAAGTATAAGAAACATGAAGTTCCATAAAAATCCTTCCATTAGGAGGAAATGAGCAGTGATGGGAGCATGAGCGGGGGTGGGGGGGGGGGTGTGTGTGCAGGTATGGAACAAAAGCCGCAAGATTCCAGTCACACCTGTGCTCCTGGAAAATTGGGTGGAGACCAGCCTGGCCTGAAAGGAATTATTATTATTATTTTTTAAATATGTATTTACTTATTTGGTTGTGCTGGGTCCTAGTTGCATCATGAGGGATCTAGCTTTCTGACCAGCAATGGAACCCAGCCCCTCTTCATTTGGAGCACAGAGTCTCAGCCACTGGACCACCAGGAAGGTCCCCTGAAAGGAATAAATTGATTCAATTTCACTTCCGGGCTTAAAAATAGGGGATGTGCTGATCATCTATGCTTAAACTGAGTTTGGAGGCATTATTTGCCTGGATTTAAACCTGGAATCTTTAGTGTATTTGTAGTGTGTCGTTTGTCTAGTTATTTCACCTCCTAATGCCTTTTTTTTCCTTCTTTGTCACTTCATTTTTTGTTTTTATTGAAGTGGTACATATCTACAATTTTTAAAAGTCAAATGGTTCTTCAAGGTCACTTGTAAAAAACATAGCTTTGTGGTCCACTTCTTCCCCTATTCCTATTTTCATCTAGCTGCTTTTTTGAGTATATCCATATTGCTAAATCATTTATAAATTATTTTTTTCTGATTGAACAGCTGTGTAAGGGATAAAGATTTTGTCTTCTTACTTACTTGTTCCTTTAAATCACATGCATACATCTTTCCCTAGTCCTCTATATAATTTTTAGTTTGATCTATGTTTAGTTTTTAGATTATTGTGATTGTAGCAAGTGTCTTCTTAACTTAAATGTAAAATGGGGAGGGATCAAATCATGAATTCATGAAAAATGTGGAGTAAAGTGCTCAGCAGATGTTACAGAAATTCCAGAAAGTTTTCAACTATGTATCCGACCTTGGGGCTGAATTTTCTCATCTGTAAAATTCTGGAGTTGGATCAGATAAGGTCTGAACTGATCTTAAAGGTCTTGATTTACAATTTACATTCTTTGCATTTTCCTAATGGAAATTCTGAGGCATACATACAATAGTACCTGTTACTGATACAAGGCAACCTAGCAACAATCAGGTTGAGTAAGTAGTTTCCTGTTATCTTATCAGAAGATGATTGCGCACAGTTCATGGGAGTGCAGCCTGGTATAGCATTTCCGGAGGTCAACCTGGCGATACTTATCCAGAGTCTCAAAATTATACCCCTAAATCCCATTTCTCGGAGTTTATCCTAGAACAAGAATAAGTAATAATTGAGGATGTTTCAAGATAGCTACAAGGATGCTCATTACAGGATTATTTCTAATAAGGAACTGAAAAAATATTAATAATCAAAACAGAGGATTGGTTAAATTATGGTACATATTCAGAATGAAATGCAGTTGTTATCGTGATTAACAGGGAGTGTTTCCACATGAGAAGAGCTTATAATACATGGTTTAATGAAAGACACATTCCCAATATAGATACTAAGACCCCAGAGTAGTTAAAAACCAATATATATCTCCCCACCAAATAGTCTACCAGAACCACCAAATATGTAACCAGTCCACTAAATGTATCCACCAGAATCTACCAAAATATAAATGGTTAGCTTAAGATAATGTTTCTTTTTTGTATTTAGTTGTTTTTTTTAAACTAATTTTATGCAATGGATATGTTGTGCTTTTTTCTGGACTTTTTGTTTTGGAAAAATTAAAACATAAACAAAAAGTATAAAAAGTTGTGATAATCCTCCTCTTCACCATCTACCCATCACTGAATTTCAGTAATTATTAATCTATGACCAGTCTTGCTTCATCTTGTATTATTTTTTAAAAAACAAGTTTTATTTACTTTCAGTTTTTTTAAGTCTTTATTGACAATATTGCTTCTGTTTTACGTCTTGGTTTTTTAGCCAAGAGGCATGTGTGATCTTAGTTCCTTGACTAGGAATGGAACCCACACTACCTGCATTGGAAGGTGGAGTCTTAACCACAGGACTGCTGGGGAAGTCCCATATTACTTTTTAATAGGAAAGAAAAACATCACTGGAAAAAATTTTAAAGACTCTCATCTTAGAAGAGGAATTACTGTTCATTTCACTCCAACTACAGGACAAATAATGGGCTTCCCAGGTGGCACAGTGGTAAAGAATCTGCCTGCCAATCCAGGGTTGGGGAAGATCCCCTGGAGTAGGAAATGGCAACCTGCTCCAGTACTCTTGCCTGGAAAATTCCAAGGACAGAGGAGCCTGGAGGGCTACAGTCTATGGGGTTGAAAAGAGTCAAACATGACTGAGTGACTGAGCACACACAAAGCACACAGGACAAATAACAAAGACATTAGTTCAAAATTCATAGTGGTCCAGAGCATGGCATTTTTAATCATATCAGGAGCAGTTCTCCACAGACCTAGGCCAGGTGTTTGACCTGGCAAACATCCCAGTCAAGACTAGCTTCTGGTACAAGTACAGACACTCAGGGCTACCAAGTGAAGGTGGGAAGAGGTTGGCTCTTGTGATCTCACAGGGGAGGGTGTGGGGGAAGGAGGGCAGACAGAGCTAAAGGGTCTCTAGGGCTTCAGGCCTAATCTAACCGGAGTCACCGGAAGAGCAGCACACAGGCTCTCAGGGATGAGAACGGGAGTCCCGCTTCTGTCAGTTGTAGAAACTGGAGTGGCCTCTCTATGATGGTCCTTGGCTCAAGTCACTTCTCTGTGACCAGGGGGCAGAGAGCCAGGGCCATATTGAGATAGTTAGAGGTTGTAACAATAATATTACAATAATATTAATAACAGCAACAGCTTGTAAACATACGGTATCTGTTCTGTGCCAGGCACTGTCCAAACACTATGTATATATGCACTCATCTAAGCCTCACAACTCTAAGAGGTGGGTGCCAGTATTAGCAACATTACCCTATTTTAGAGACGGGGAAAAAAGGCAAAAAATAAAAAACCCCAAGGTCATATGACTAGCAAGTAACAGAATCAAGATTCAAGGTTCAGTGCAATGAACCCCTCGGTGATTCCACTGCTTGAGATTCTGAGCATCAGAAATATTGCACCCCTGAGAAATTCCCTGACAGTCCAGTGGTTAGGACTTGGCACTTTCATGCTGGGTCCCAGGTTCGATCCCTGGTCAGAGAATTCCCATAAGCTATGTGGTGCAGTAAAAAAAAAAAAAAAAAATGCCTCTGAGCATATATAATCCAAATCCAAAACACTAAATTCTGAAGTAGGATAAGAAATTGTAAAAGTTTAAAAACCTTTTTCCTGTGATGACTCTGATTTTTCTATTGCATGCTTTTCTCATGGTTTTGGTGCTGGTAGCACTTTGTCTGCACTTGGATAACTAGTCCCAGGGTTTGGAAAGGGATTTGTGGTGAGCAAAGAGTGAGCAGATGTAGTTCTACAGCCAAAGGTGTGTTGGGTGCCTTGGGCCCCCACAGGGTGTCCTTCAGTCCACTTTGAGGACTCACTTTTAAAGTTCTGGCAGCAGCTGTAGAACTGACAGTCCACTTTTTTTGAAGGGTGATTCACAAGTTCAATGTATTTATTGTGGTGGTGGTTACCCGATTATATACCTAATACAAACTTCATCAAACTGAACAGTTAATGGGGAATTTTTGGATTTAATTTTTATTGAAGTTACATTGGTTTATAACATTATACAAGTTTCATGTGTACAAAATTATATTTCTACTTCTGGATAGCCTACAGTGAGCTCACCACCAAAAATTTAGTGTCTATCTGTCACCATCCAGTTGATCTCATTTACCCATTTCGCCCTCCTCCCCACCTCCTGTCACTTCCTCTCTGGTAACCACTCCTCTGTTCTCTGTTTTGTGCATTTGTTTTCTGATAGCTCACTTCTGGAAACATATGCTGTGTATCCCTTTGGCTTTTCTTCTTCCTTCTTTTATTCTTTAAGTATGTTTGGCAGCAAGTAATCAGAATCTCGACTAGCAGTGGAAATCTAAATTTTAGGGGGTCTATTATCTTCTTCAGAAGTCTGAGGGTGGTAGGTTTGACAGCTCAGTAGTATCATAAAGAACCCAGGCCCCCGGAATTCCTTGGTGGTCCAGAAGTTTGGACCCTCTGCTCTTACTGCCAAGGACCTGGAACACAGTCAAAAAAAAAAAAATCCAGGCCTTTCCATCTTGCCACTCTGCCTCTTCACGTGTTTGCTCTTATCCTCAAGTTCCTACCCTATGGTCTCAAGATGGCCACCTCAGGGCAAAGCATCATTGTCCCCTTATCACTTAAACATTAAAAAAAAGAAGAGGACAAAGGAGTTTCTTTTTGCCTGTGGTTCTTTTTATTCAGAACAAGGACCAAAAAAACCTGTCCAAAAAAACATCTCAAGAGGCATCTGCTTACTTCTCATTGGCCAGGGAGATGTCACATGACCATGCCTAGACCAAGTATTGGTAAAAGGGATGCTGGGCTTAGACCAATCAAGATTCATCTTCTAGGTAAAGGCATGCAGCTTCTCTGAGCAATATTTGGCATCTCTGTGCAAGGAAGGAGGAAAGATGGCTGTTGGGTAGGCTGCCTTTCTTTTCCTCTCATGTCCTTCCTCCCAAAAAGCACCCCCCCCAACAAAAAAAAACAAAACCAACCCTGCCCTCCCTGGGGCAAGGTCCAGGTCAGGATTGGAGAATAGGGGCCATGGTTTGCTAATTGATGCAATTCATAGTTGTTTCTTTGCAGAATAATTGACCTTTGTATTTTCCTAATTCTCCCAAAGTGAAAGTGAAGTTGCTCAGTCGTGTCAAAGTCTTTGCGACCCCATGGACTGTAGCCTACCAGACTCTTCCATCCATGGGATTTTCCAGGCAAGAGTACTGGAATGGGTTGCCATTTCCTTCTCCAGGGGATCTTCCCGACCCAGGGATCGAACCTGGGTCTCCCCCATTGTAGGCAGACGCTTTTACCTTCTGAGCCACCAGGGAAGTCCAATTCTCCTAAAGCCTCAGAAAATTCTCTAATTCCAAGACCAGAAAAAAATACGTCTGACCTTGTATTAGTTTCCTATGTCTGCTGTAACAAATTACTACAAACTTGGTGACTTAACACAAATTTATTCATTTACAGCTCTGGAGGCCAAAAATCCAAAATCTGTTTTGCTGGGCTAAAAGTCACGGTGTTGGTTGGGCTGGTTGCTTCTTGAGAATCCAAGGAGAGTCCATTTCCTTGCTTTCTTCAATTTCTGGTGGCTTCCTGTATTCCTTGGCTTATGGCCCCTTCCTCCGTCTTAACACGGGTTAACTGTACCAACAGCATCTGCTTCTGTGTATCCCACAGTCTTCTCCTCTGACTGACTCCTCCTGCATCCCTCTTAGAAGGAGGGATGTGATTATTAATTCAGGATAATCTCCATTTCTCAAGATTTTTTTTTCATTTTTTTTTTTTTCTTGTCTCCAAGACCTGAAACTGAAAGCTCTCAGTCAGTCAGTCACATGGTGCTAGAACTACTGTAGCACTGGAATGGAACCCAACAGCCACAGGCAGACTCAATATTCTTTAAAAAAAAAAAAACACACACACACATTTATTTATTTGGCTGCATCAAGTCTTAGATGTGACATGTGGAATCTTCATTGCGTCATGCAGGATTTTCTGCACAGGGACTCTCTAGTTGTGGTGCGTGGTCTTAGCTGCTCCTCAGCATGTGGGATCTTACTTCCCCAACCAGAAATTGATCCCAAGTCCTCTGCATTGTAAGTCTAACTGCTAGACCACCAGAGAAGTCCTTTGAGATTCTTAAATTAATCACACCTGCAAAGATCCTTTTGCCGTATAAGGTTAACATTTACCAGGAATTAGGACCTGACTGTTTGGGGGCTATTAATCAGCCTACCACATACCCTAATACCCGATCCTTCAATCTCAAAATGTTTCAGAAGGGGGAACTTACTAGTCAGGAGGGAGTTCTAATATTTTCTCAGTGACAGCTCAGCTGCTCAAAATTGTGGTTTGGGGGTCTATGGCTTAGGTGTGTGGCTGATGCTTGCGGTGGTGCTTGTGCCTGAAGGATCAGAATGCCTAGAAGAAGGATGTCTTTCTTAGGAACCTGTTGGGGACACTTTAACTCTGTGTGTTTTATATTTTTGTAGATGAATGAATCATGTTTGATTTAAACATGTGTATGGAAGTGTGTGATTTCCCTGGTGGCTCAGTTGATAGAGCATCGACCTACAATGCAGGAGACCCGGGTTTGATCCTTGGGTCGGTAAGATCCTCTGGAGAAGGAAATGGCAATCCACTTCAGTACTCTTGCCTGGAAAATCCCATGGATGGAGGAGCCTAGTAGGCTTCAGTTCATGGGGTCGCAAAGAGTTGGACATGACTGAGTGACTTCACTCACTCACTCATGGAAGTGTGTATGGAAGAGGTGGCAGATCCCATTAACATGAAGTAACTTCTGTCAAACCTCATGCCCACATTAGCTTCATCACATTTTTAATGAGTCCTCCATGTGGAGTGATGATTCCATGGGGCACCTCAGGACATTATGTAGAATTTTTGTAGTGAATTTACAGACCACTTGGCCCATTTTCCTCTCCCTGCCTTCCTTTCCTTTCCGGTTTTGGTGATTTCCCTTCTTTCACGTTCTCTTAATGTCATCTTTCAGATATTCAAAACCTCACATCCAGTTTTCCTTGCCATTTCTCAGCTCCTGGTGAGTCTCTCCCACGGGCAGTGGCTTGTGACTCTAGCTGATTTCTCCCCTACAGACTTGCCCCACCCCTTGCAAATAGAAGCAAAGCTTGGTGCAGAACTTGTGGGGTCCCAGGCAGAGTCATACTAGACATGATATGTGCCAGGGACAAGTCAGTGAAGAGCTGGTAAATGCTTAAAAACTCACTCTCCAGAAAAAAACAAATCTGCTTTGTAGGATTTGCCAATTTTCATGATGCAGACACACCTACTGTGGTCTAACCCAAGCTACAGAAGTGAGGTCACCCAGATCTTAGAGATGTGAAGAGGTGAGAATGCTGCAGGGCCAGTGCAGACACGGCCAGTGCAGACAGGGCCTCATGACACAATATTTTAATAGTCCATGTCTTCCAAAACAGAGTCAAACAATTTCTCTCTGGAATTTTTTCCAATGGAAATCTTCCATGTGCTCGCATTCTCCCTGAGTTAATATATGGGGCAGGCAGAGGTATGATTAGAAGTAAGCTTTGATTTGGAATTGCATTTTGCTTTTTCAGCTGTGCTGGGTCTTCATTGCAGTGGATGGGCTTTCTCTAGTTGTGACACATGGGTTTTTAGCTGCGCCACAGCAGGTGGGATCTTAGTTCCCTAACCAGGGATCAAACCACTGTCCCCTGCTTTGGAAGGTGGATTCTTAACCACTGGACCACCAGGGAAGTCATGCATTTTGCTTTCAGTCTTTCCCATTGTCCCTCCTTCTTCCTTATATGAAGGGATGCTGGCTTATAGTCACTTTTATGGTGACTTATAGTCACTGTCCAGATGGTCACCAACTTGGGCTTCTCTGGTGGTCCAGTGGTTAAGAATCTGCCTGGCCAATACAGGAGACATGGGTTCGATCCCTAGTCCAGGAATTAAGATCCCACATGCTGAGGAGCAGCTAAGCCAGTGTGCCACAACTACTGAGCTCACGCTCTGGAGCCTGCAAGTGGCAACTACTGAAGCCTGAGCACCCTAGAGCCGGTGCTTCACAACAAGAGAAGCCACCACAATGAGAAGCCTGTGGACCGCAACAAAGAGGAGCCCCCCTCTTGCCACAACTAGAGAAAGCCCACTCACAGCATTGAAAACCCAAGCGTAGCCAAAAATAAATAACTAAATACATAATAAATGAATCTTGAAAAAAAGAGAATGTTCCAACTTAATGTAACATCTGAGGTGAATGAGCTGAGCTATCTTTTCATCAAAGAAAGGGGAGTGGGAGATGTGAGCAGATAGAGTATGTCAGTATGTCACAGAGAATTCAGAATCCAGTGAATGGTTTTGGCCCTCTTCTTAAATACTTGTTCCCAAATCAAATGAATGGATTTATTTCTCTTCCTTTCTGCACCCCTACACACAACAAGGTAAGGCACAGTGAGTGACAAAATGCCCTAAAATGCTCTGCAGGAGCGAGAGGCAAGGTGGCCAGCGAGTCTACAAACTGCATGTGAATCTTAAGTGACTTAGAATTGATTAAACACTCAACTGCGACAAGAAATGTGGCTGATAAAGTCGTAAAGTAATCACAGTCAGGAAAACCCCACATGTCTGGGCCAAGTTCTGCCCTGTGGTATCTGCTGTGCTGTTTTTATGAGCCTGGCCCAGAACACAACCAAGCAGAGGCAAGAGCCGGAGGGCACCCCGCTCCCTGGGAAGCGAGGCACAGACAAGGGCATCCGCATGTTTGTTTGGTTGAGCTGCGGTCTCACCATTGTCTGCCTTGTTACCAGTTATGACATGTGCCAGGGCAGGCTTTGCCCCTTCATTCCGCTGGCATTTGTTAAAACAACATTCACCAAGATCTGATCTGGATCTGTCTTTTGGTCTGCCAGTAACTTTCCACTTTAGGGGAGATGTAATGAGGAGTTTACAAGTCTTAATTTCACAGCTTTGTAAGAACAAGGATTTTAAAGCGTAAACCTGGGAGAAATTTTTTAATTTATTGATTTTAAAGAAGATTTTACTTTTTGGCCATGCAGTGCAGCCCGTGGCATCTTAGAAACTGAACCCACACCCCCTGCAGTGGAAACATGTGTTCGTAACCACTGGACCACCAGGGAAGTCCTTGCAAGAAATTTTTTAAAGAGGAAAGGAAGAGAGGAAAGTGAATTTCTGTTCTTAACTACCTACCTCCTGGGCCTTGTGCCTCTGGGTCTTTGACATCAACTAAAGTGTGACAAGAGGAAGAGGAAAAATTATTGATCGATATTGCCTAATAGAGCTATCCAGCCAAATTCAGGACAAATACGGTCTATCCTAAGTGGTATTCCTGTCTCCTACAACAGGCTTAGCACATGCTAAGTCCTAAACTAGAATTTGTTGTGTGAATAAATGTAAATGATTGTTTTTGAAGATGCAAAGAAATAAAGACATGTTTCAAAAGCATTTTTCTATGTTTCTGCACCTGAGCTGGCTAGGCCACAAGCCCAGAGTTAGGGCCAGCAGAAGGAAAGGTCTAAGGTACAGAATTGACTGAGGTATTCTCTTCCGTTTTGTGACGGAGGTATTCATTTCAGTTTTCTGCAGGTTTCCAGGCTGCACTTACTGGCATGATCCTGAGAGAGAGTAATGTTCAAATGTTCTAAATATTGTGCTCCAGCTGCCTCACTCACCTCACTCCTAGTTCTCCCCCCACCCCAACTTCTTAGTCCACTTAGAACCAATAAAATACATCTTTTAAAAAATTATTTCGTCCTTGGGCTTGGTCCATTGACTCTGCTCTGAGCCCCATGGGAGATGTTTCAGGAGTAGAACAGAGGCAGTTCCTATCTGGAAACCAGTGATCACATAGACAAGAGCTATCAGGTAGACCTGGGTTTACTCAGCACTTACTGTGTACTTGGATAAGTCTGTTAAATTCTGGAGCTTTCCTGCTTCCTCAATAAAATGCAGATAATACCAGCTTCCCTGGGCGATTGGGAGCACTGGGAATAATACACAAAATGCGCTAAGTGCAGTGCCTAGCCGGAGAAGGCAGTGGCAACCCACTCCAGTACTTTTGCCTGGAAAATCCAATGGACGGAGGAGCCTGGTAGGCTGCAGTCCATGGGGTTGCGATGAGTTGGACACGACTGAGCGACTTCACTTTCACTTTTCACTTTCATGCATTGGAGAAGGAAATGGCAACCCACTCCAGTGTTCTTGCCTGGAGAATCCCAGGGACAGGGAAGCCTGGTGGGCTGCCATCTATGGGGTCGCACAGAGTCGGACACAACTGAAGCGACTCAGCAGCAGCAGCAGCAGCAGCAGTGCCTGGCACAACGTAGGTGCTCAATAAATAGGAGTTTTTGTTGTGTTATTATTATTGGCGACGCTGGCAATGCTGCCTGGCCAACTCTTTAGGTGAGTTAGAGATAGCGTTAGAGATAGTTAGAGATAGAGCACACGTGTGGGCTTGTAAAAAAACAAAAAAAAGAAATTCACAGCAGCTGTGTAGGAGGAGAGAGGCCACAGGTTTGAACAACCCAGGTGGAGCCCTATGTGTCAGGTGCTGTGCTGGGAGTTTTCCTGCATTTTCTTTAGTCCTGGCCAATGACTATCCTCAGTCGATTCTGTACACTTGTGGACAAGAGACTTTTTTTAAAAATTTATTTATTTGAGACTTTTTAGTATAAGTGTGTCCCACACAACACTTGGGATATACTTATACTAGCAAAACCCACTAATTGATTGCTTACTAAAATTCAAATGTAACAGGACATCCTGCAAACTTCAGAGGGGAATCTTTAGTCCAGGGACTCTGAAATGCGGCCCACCTCTGGGTGTGCCTCTGGAATGCATGTTTGCACTGTGGCCTCAGGCTCAGCACCCAGCCCTAAGAGCAGGTGAACTTGTGAAGCTGTCTTAGGTTCTTGTGGCCCTGGCTCTCTCCTCCCCCCTCCTCTTTCCCGAAAGCTTCCCCTACTGGATGCAGGCGGGCATGGTGGGCACGGCAGGAATGTGCCTGACAGCTGGCCGTGCAGATGGGAGAGCCAGGATGAAGAGAATAAGCTTAAATATATAGAATAGTCAACTGGCCCCCTGCACCTCAATCAGACTCCCTGGGAAATGCTAGCAGCTTTGTGGGCTCACCACCGCTCCCACCAGCCCTCTGTCTAGGGGCTCTGCTCTCTGCTGTGTGTTTCATAAGAGAACAAAAAGAGAGAGGGCTCTTGTTGAGAAGTTTTGCTTATGATAGCAGAATTTTCAAAATATGCCCCAGGTTCCTTGATGGCATTGTGACATTCTGCATTGTGTTAATGGATAATCCTCAAAAAATAGAGGGGGAGTGTGAAAATCATGACTGTCATACAGAAATAAAAATGAACACGTTAGACTTTAACTCTTTAAGAAGGAAACTGGCCTTACAACCTGTTCAGAGAAGTAATAAAACCCACAGATTTATATGGGGTAAAGAAATGTTGAAATGAATGAGCAAATGGACATAAAATTGGCTTCAGGGGTGTTATAAGCTGAATTGTATCTCCCCAAATGTTAAAGTCCTAATCCCGAGGTACCTCGAACTGTGACTGTATTTGGAGATAAAGTCTTTAAAAAGGTAATCAAGTTAAGATGAGGTCATCAGGGTGCCTTAATCCAATATGAGGAGAAGAAATTAGGACACAGGCCCACATAGAAGGAGAGCCCTGAGCCAGGAGAAGGTGGCCATTTACAAGTCAACCAAGGACAGAGGCCTCAAAAGAAACCAACCCCAATGACACCTTGATCTAAGACTTCTAGCTTTCAGAACTGAGATAAATATCCCTCGTGTAAGCCACCCAGTTTATGGTACTTTGTTATCATAGCCCTAACTAATTCAGTGGGAAAGGGTCATTTGAACATCGATAATCAGGAATTAATTTACATCCCAGTTAGCTATTTATAATTTATAGGATTGTAAAATAGCTCTGTTAGAATCAGATAATCTAGTCAGTCTAATAAGACATTTATGACTGCAATCAGTAAACCACAGCTTGTGGGTCAAATCCAGTTCCACCACCTGTTTTTGTAAATAAAGCTTTATTGGCATGCAGACATATTCACTCCTTCCCCTTGTCTGTGGCTGCTTTCCCACCACAAGGCAGAGTTAAGTAGTTGTCATCCACAAAATCTAAAATATTTACTATCATGTCTTTTACAGAAAAAGATTGTAGATCTTCCTCTAGACAATGCATCATTTTGCACTGAAGTATAGTTTCCCTATAGTTGGAATGCCCTTCAAAGTCATCCAGTCCAGCGGGGTTCCAGATTTTGAAATCTCATGTGTCAGTAAAATTTCCAAAAATACTTGAGGGGTGGTCACTGGTCTGCATTTTTTACTTCTGTCAAATATCAACTACTTCATAAAAGAAGACATTTTAGCTACTTGAGAAAAGAAGATATTTTGAAGAGCATAGTGCTTGAAAAACTTGCTACGTTTTCCTTTCTATTTTTCCTTTGAGGTTCTGTTAAAATTTTGCCACCAACCAGCCGCAGTTCATGATCTGGATTGTGGAACCAATAATCTGGCCCAACTTTAGGCACTAATTTCTGGCCTGGAGGGTCTTCAGACCAGGAGTCCTGAACTTAATCCTGGTACCCAGGCTAGTTTATGCCTTTTGGCGGGGAAGGAGGTCCTTGGGGGTTGGTTATTGCCAGAGCTAGCCTGGGCTCACACCCAGGTCCAATTATGTTTTGCTTTAAAATGTATACTTTTTCTTGATTTTTAAAAGGAAGTTTTAAATTTAAGTTCTAATATTTAACTTTAAATGTTCAGTGCAGAAAACAGGAAAAATTAAGAAAACAAAATTCATCTTTCCCCAGAGAGATATAAAGTTTTAGTGAAATACAAGGTGAATGAAAGCACTCTCCAATCTATAAATTTTAAAGGGACAAACCCCAGAATATCTCCTCAAACCGAAATGGGGCCTGGCACATTATTGTAAGAATATTTCTTGAAAGAATGAGGCCTAAACAACTGCAGTTATTTTTCCCAGATGATCGAAGAAAATTCAGTCTTCTTACTTTTTTGATAATCAAAATGGCTAATATGGTGAGTCTTCTAGGCTCCCCTCTGCCACCCCCCAAAATCTTGTATCTATTTTTTTCCCTTTATGATTTTTTTTTTCTCCTTAAAGTTTGTAACTGCCAAGAACAATCATTTAAGAAGCAAGGATTATATATTTTTCATTATTTTCATCATGTTTTTTCTCCTTAAGGTTTGTAACTGCCAAGAACAATCATTTAAGAAGCAAGGATTGTATATTTTTCATTATTTTCATCATGTTTTACTGTCTAAAACTTAATATATGTTAAACTGCCCCAATGATAAATAAACACAATATAATAATAATGATCTTTAAAAATCGATGTAGAATTCTCTATGATTTCTTTTTTCTTTCTGCCTTTTTTTTTTTGGCTGCACCACATGGCCTGTGGGATCTTAGTTACCCAACCAGGGATTGAACCAAGGCCACTGCTGTGTGCAGTGAAAGCGCTGAATTCTAACTGCTGGACTGCCAGGGAATTTCCTCTATGATTTCAAATGAGCAATTCCCAAGAAGCAAAGCTTCAATTATTCAGTTATTTCACATTCATGCCTGGTCACCTAAATGAGAAACATCTTAAATTTGATATTCAAAGTAACCAATTGAGAATACTTAAAAAAAAAATGTATTAAATATTTATGTATCTATTTATGGCTGTGCTGGGTTAGTTGTGGCATATAGGATCTTTATGCCACAATTAAGAGTTCACATGCCACAACTAAAGATCAAAAATGCAGATTTTTCAGTTGCTGTGTGCATGTATCTAGCTCCCTGAGCAGGGGCCCCCTGCATAGGAGCCAGAATCTTACTCACTGAACCACCAGGGAAGTTCTGAGATTACTTTTTAACACTTTGTGGCTTACAATTCTAAAATCAGAAACTTCCCTGGTGATGCAGTGGTTAAGACTTTGTGCTTCCACTGCAGGGGACGTGGGTTCAATCCCTGGTCGAGGAACTAAGATCTGGCATGCCGTGCAGTGTGGCCAAAAAGAAAAAGAAAAGAAAAATCACACCTAGGATCAAGCATTCATCACTGTTTTCTGTGAAAACATCATCCATACCTTCTGCTTTGCAAGGCACTTCCAAGTCCTTCAAGTCCTAATCCCCTTTAAGAAGCAAACATTTCAAACAATCCCTGACAAGCTAGAAGAATAAAAACGACTTCATGGTTCTTTCCCTGACTATTTCACTCAGATATGCTTTTGTTTCCCCTGATGTTTCATTTTGTTTATAAAATTTTTCTCTAAAAACGTGAGGTCATTTTAACTTTTTAAGAATAGGCAAGTACCACCTTTTTTCAAAAAATCACTTCTTTCCTTTGATGAAACATCTGGTTGCATGTATCTAAGTTTGCTTTAAATACTTATTTATTTGGCTGTACCGGGTCTTAGTTGCAGCATGCGGGATTTATCTTCAATTGTGGCATGTGAAGTCTTAATTGTGGAATGTGGGATCTAGTTCCCAAACCAGGGATCGAACCTGGGTCCCCTGCATTGGGAGCTGGAAGCACGGAATCTTAGCCACTGGACCACCAGGAAAGTCTCATCTTAAGTTTTGAATCCCACCCACAACCTGAGCAGACTGTGTAGACTTCGCTTATTTCTCTCCAACATTTAATCTCTGAAATGAGGTCTCGCCTTCTCCTGCCCTGTCCATGGAAAAATGAACCTTCTTCACTCTGACTTGGCCCAGGTGAATCCCCACCTGGCATATGATAGGCAGAAGGCCTAAGATGGGCTACCATGTCTCCACTTATTCCAATTAGATTTTTCTTCTGTTGTGTGTAAAAAACTGCCTTCTCAACCACTCCCCAGGAACCAGCTCTCTTGCCTCTCTTACCTCCTCTGTAACTTTTAATGAAGATGGTGGGTTCAGCTCTTGATAGTTTGTTCCTCAACCGAGAGTCATTTGACCTGCTGTTACTTCCTAACCATGATCTTCAATTTGTTAGAATGAGATGGTTGGATGGCATCACTGATGCAATGGACATGAACTAGGGCAAACTTTGGGAGATGGTGAGGGACAGAAAGGCCTGGCGTGCTGCAGTCCATGGGGTCACTAAGAGTTGGACATGACTGGGCGACTGAACAACAACAACACAGGCTATGTGCTTCCTATACATTATTTCTATTATTTCTACATCATGTCTTCTCAATAACCCTGCAAAGCTGTGTGACCTTGGAAAAGCTATAAAACATTTATGAGTATCAGTTTCCTCTTTTAAAATGTGAGTAATATACCCATAGAAATCTGCATTCTACATGACACCACATGGCCTTTCTTAGATGGTTGTCTTATTTCTCTACTGTGTCCCCAACACTACCCAGTATAGGGCTCAATGTAATTAGAGCTCAACACATTCTTACTTGGTGACTGTCTGAATGTACTGCTTTGCTCACTTGTGTCCGACTCTTTGTGGTCCCATGGACTGTAGCCTGCCAAGCTCCTCTGCCCATGAAATTTTCCAAACAAGGATGCTGGAGTGGGGTGCCAGGGGATCTTCCTAACCCAGGGATCAAACCCGCTTCTTTTGAGTCTCCTGTATTGGCAGGCGGATTCTTTTAACATGGTTATCTTACTCAATTATTTTCCTGAGTTACTTCTAAAAAGTGAAACAGATTTGCTTTTAAAGTTTATTGAAACCAGTAGGCATTCACATGAAAAAAATGAATGCAAATAGACATCACTTTAAAAAAGTTTTTAATGCTTATGAAGCTAAATCTTGAGATCTCTACTCTTGGAATGCTGTGGTTAATTAGGTTTCTGTTAACTGTTGATTAGTTTTTTGTTAAACAGACAGAAATTTTATCAAATTGTAATCTACTTTCTTGCCTTAGGAAGAAGAATCTGGTGGACACACCTGTATTTCGCTTGGGTGACTCAGGACTCTGTGGTGTCTCCAGGGTAGGGTTTGGAGCTTCAGGGAGCTCAGTTAGGATAGAGGATGAGCAGGAGGGTGAATGGCGGGTGTTCTAACCCAGGACTCAACTCCAAGGGGGTTTCTTCCTCTGGTTCCTGATATGGTTGACGTTGTAGTTGAGTCTTGTAGTTGAGGATTACTGTTAGGTGGATTCCAATTAACCAAAAGAATTTTTGCCAGTGTTTTTGTAATTTTTGGTTCCCTTACTCAAGGGACAAAACTTTTAAAATAAGTTCAGCCAAGTTTCTCACCTTTGGCACAAACGAGATTGCCTTATGCACACACACACACACAATCACTCCAGATATATTTGTGTCAAATATATATCTCAGCCTTAAAATTCTTACTTTGGCTGTGCTTTTTTAAAAAAAAAAATTTTTTATTTTATTTTATTTTATTTAGTTATTTGGCTATGCCAAGTCTCAACTGGGATCTTAGCTGTGGCATGTGGGATCTAGTTCCCTGACCAGGGATTGAACCTGAGCATTGGGATCATGGAGTCTTAGCCACTGGACCACCAGGGAAATCCTGGCTGTACTTTTGAGAAGTGCTAATTGGTGTGCTACTTGTAAACAATCCACCTGCCAATGCAGGAGATGCAAGAGATGCAGGTTCAATCCCTGGGTCGGGAAGATCCCCTGAAGAAGGAAATGGCAACCTGTTCCACTGTTCTTGCCTGGAAAATTCCATGGACAGAGAAACCTGGCAGGCTATAGTCCACGGGACCTCAGAGAATCAGACACGACCGAGCGATTAAGTACAATTCTCCCATAGAGTGTTGGCTGGGCACCCACTTGAATTGAAGGCCACCATTTGTTCAAATTAGTTTCAAGGCCCATGTTTCTCCTTTAGGTCTTGAAACAGTCAAGGGATCTACTTTCCAAGATATGTGTGAAGAACTAAAGTGTGCCTGGGCAAGAAAATCTACAAGATGAATATAGATTATATTTACGTCATTTAAGTGCAATTGCCAAAGTTATGCATTTTTTTGAATATATGGAAGATTGCTGTCAAAATGTCTGATTGGGGTTTTGAGTGACCCAAACAAGGATCCATATACAATAACATTTAAATCTACATGGCCGTAGATCCCAAACTTTGTTGCACCCTGGTATCACCTGGAGAGATTATGAAAATCTAGATGCCCAGGTTGTACCCCAGATCGATTAAAATCTGGCAGTGGGAGTTACACATTAGTATTTTAAAAGACTTCTGGGTGATTCCAAAGTTCAGCAAAATTTGGGAAGCAATGGCATATGGAAGTATACAAGTAAGCAATTTGTAGAATACTACCTAAAGAACTCAATTTACAGAATACTTTAATCCACAGACATCATGTGTATCTATATTTAACATGCTTCAACATTATAATGGTAGAATGTTTCAAAAATATGAAAAAGAGACATTCTGGAAATTAAAAATTATTTTGTGATCTGAAATATTTCCAAAATATTACAATCCACTTTTTTTTTTTTAAACAGAGGAGAAGGAAATCAGAAATATTTATTTTCAGGTTTAAGATCCTTTTCATAAGTACAGAAGCAGAAAAAATACTGAAAGATGAAAGGAAGAAAAGATATAAACAAAGAAAAACTAAAATGATTATTTACTAAGAATTGCAAATGCTCATTTTTCTGAGTATACCACAAAGCTCCATTCTCTGTTCCTAGGACTTGATGTCATTTTCAAGGGCATGATGGCGAAGGCAAAGGCTTTTACTTTATCAAAACAAATCTGAGGGCTCCTTTTCCCAGCATTTAGTGAAAACTGAGACTGTACTTTTCTTTGTGAAGGAAGAAAGAAAGAATAAAGAAGTAAGGTAGGGAGGAAAAGAAGAAGGGAGGGAAGGAGGGAAGGAAGAAGAGAAAATATGTCCTAGTGGTGAGTTCGTTTGTCTTTTGAACTGTTTTGTAGTTGAGGTGCCCCTCCTGATTGACCAGTCCTCCACAACAGATTTTCATGTATTGGGAACATTCGAGGATTCTGTCAGCTGAGACTCCTGCTGCTGGTTTGGTAGAGAAAACAACTTATAATAACAAACATACACCAGACCTGGATGAACCCTCCCCACAACCTGCAGGCCTGTTGGGGTTATTCAATTCTGCAAACAGTCCTGTTTCTATAATCTCTTCCTGCCAAGCTATGGGGACAGCACCTGTTGCAAATCTTTGAAAGAACTGCTTATCTTTATCATCAAATTCAACTCCTCGAACCTCAGAGAAATCATCAATTTCATTGATGTCTTTGGCATAAACCACTGATGGGTCCGGCACAAATGGAGGTTCAATTAGGCCGGCTTCTAGGCGAGGAAAATTGATGGTTTTGAAGAAATGGTGTTTCCTGGGATCATCAGACTTTTCTCTGTGAAGAAAGGAGATGGTCAACCTGAGACACAGAAACAAACCCAAAGAGGAACTCTTCTAGCAATACAAAGCATGTGGTATTCTTTTCCTAGAATTACATTTCATTCTCATTGCAAAGATGATATAAAAAGAATAATTTAGAAAAATAACATCTTTAAAAATCACCCCACAATTCTACCATATGCAGACAGTAGCATTTTCATTGTTTGTAGACCACTTTCACTTTAGATGTAATTTTTAGTCAAGCAGTTGGCATGACTTTTATTTATGGTGTTTCACAGAAACGCCAGCAAAATTCAGTGGGACCAGAACCTGCTTGCCTGCAACTTCCAGTCACAGCCTCTTGCTTTGTCCTTCAGGTCACAGAGAACAAGTTAAGCATGTCTTTCTTCACCTGATCACCACTTACATTTTAAAAGATAGCAATCGTATCTCCTTACTGTTCATATGACACAATTTCTAAGAACCCCACCTACCTCCCCCACTGCCACAATAACCTTTAAAGACTTTACGATAACTCATTAGCAATTTTTAGTAGCATAATTGAACATACATTTGGTACTCAAGACTATCATTATTTGTTATCAAGCCCTTCTTCCCAATGCTAGAAATTATTCTGGTTTTTGCCTTAGAATAAGGGGGGAAAGTGTGTTTCTAGTTGTGTAAGCTTTCGTATTATTTATTTTTTGCTGTGTAACAGATAGCCCCAACATTTAGTGACTTAAAACAACAAACATTTGCTATTATCTCACAGTTTCTGTGGGGCAGGTATCTAGACTTTGATAAACAGGGCACTTCTGGCTCAAGATCTCTAGTGACATCACAGTAAAGCTATTGGTCAGGGCTGTGGTCTCGTCTGAAGGTTTGACTAGTGGGTCAGTGATGGGGTAATCTGCTTCCAAGCTCACTGACATGGTTACTGGAAAGTCCTCCCCCAATGTGAGCCTCTTTTTTGTATTACCTAATCTTGGAAATGACATCTCATTACTTCTATCCTATTCTATTTGTTAGAAGCAAGTCAGTCAGCTCAGCCCATCCTTAAGGGAAGGGGTTACTCAAGGGTGTGGATGGCAAGAGGTGGAGATCTTTGGAGACTATGTCAAGGGTGGTCTACCATACACTTCTCTTGGTTCTTTTTTTTTTTTTTTTTTTAAAGAAGGTTGTTTATTTGGCTGCACCATGTCTTAGTTGCGGCATATGGGATATATTTTTTTAGTGGTGGTATGTGAGATCTAGTTCTGCAACCAGGGATTGAACTTGGGCCCTCTGCATTGTGAGTGAGGAGGGACCATCAGGGAAGTCCCCTCTTGATTCTTCTTAAGTCCAAGTTTTAAAGAAATTTTTTAAAAAGGGGGGCAGCTGTTTTGTGGTATCACGTTCAAATGATTTTTTTCTCTTTTTCTTTTGTTGTTGTTCAGTCAGTTTTATCGAAGTATATTCAAGAAATGGGGGTTGGTATCAGACAGATTTTAAATGTGTCAGAACAAGACTAGAGCTAAAATTCTATTCCAGTATATCAGGAATGAACCTCAGGTCTGTGTGTCTGGAAGACAACAGAGGAGCTAGGATGGGACCAGGTGCCATGAGAAAGGAGCTTGTACTACCTTGATGGCTGCTGGCAGGTATGAACGTACTGTACCAGAGGTCAAGAGGGCACCTTTAAAGTCACTCTGAGCAGATTTAACTTGGATAAGGGAGAGCGCCCAGGGGCTCAGTAACCATGGGGAACCTGCCGAGCCAGTCTTCACATCAAGATGCACAGTTTTCTTATCCAGGAAACAGAAAGAAACTCACAAATCTAGACAACAGACTGTGGTTGCCAAGGGGTGAGGGGGTGGATGGGGAGTTTGGGATTAGCAGATGCAAACTGTTATATATAAAATGGATAAACAACATGGTCCTATTGGGTAACATAGGGAACTATATTCAGTATCCTGTAATAAACTATCATGGGAAAGAATATGAAAAGGAATATATTTATATATGTATAATTAAATCACTTTGCTGTATAGCAGAAATTAACACCATGCTGTAAATCAACTACACAATCAATAGAATGAACTTTTAAAAATGCAGTTTTTTTAAATTGATGATTGTCTCTTTTTATATTCTTTTTTTTTTTTTTTTAATATTTATTTAGTTAGTTATTTTGGCTGCATTGGTTCTTAGTTGCTTGTGGCACAGGCAATCTTTGTTGCAGTGCACAGGCTCTAGAGCGCTCCGGCTTGGTTGCCCCATGGCCTGTGAGATCTTAATTCCCTGATCAGGGGTCAAACCTGTGTCCCCTGCATTGGAAGGCAAATTCTTAGCCACTGAACCACCAGAGAAGTCCCCTAAAATGCACAGTTCTCAACTAACATCTCAACTAGGCCTAGATGGCCTTGGTTTGTCCATTAAGAATGACCAACTGCTGCCTTTTTTGCAACTAGTCACAGATAGACAAGGAAACGATGGGCCATGTTGATGTTTTCCTCATGTTCCTCAACATCTCCCACCAGATGCCCCTAGAGGGCAGGGCTGATGCCTTTCGCCCCTTTCCAATAAATGCCTCTGGTTGCTGATGCTAACAACAGAAGAGTAGGCTCTCCAACTTCTGCTCCTTTCCTTCTGTGTCTAGGCCACCACGGGGCTGATCACTTGGTTCTTTGGCACGAGTGATGTTTAGCCTCAGTTGTGTAATTAGAATTAGTATGAAGGTCAGCTGACGCTTAAACATTTCCCTGGCAGCTTTCTTTAGGGCTCTTTTAAAATGTATTTTATTTTTTAAGTTTTATTTATTTGGTTACGCCGGGTCTTAGTTGCGGCACATGGGAATCTTTAGTTGTCTCATGGGAGCTCCAGGTTCCCTGACCAGGGATTGAATCCAGGCCCTCTGCAGTGGGAGTGGGAATCTTAACCCCTGGGCCCCTAGCGAAGTCCCTGTTCAGGGTTCTTTTGACCCATCATCATTCTGTGCCCTTTGGACCAATAGAAGAGGCTATTGAAGGAAGCAGCACCTTTTCTAATAGCCAAATCAGCAGCTCAAGGGAGACTTCTCCTGCTTATTAAATACATTTCAGAGCACTGACAGGGGCTCTTGTGTTACCAAACCCCACACAGATTACAATGGATTTTTTGGTAACAGTCAGTGAAGAAAAGATACCAGCTGCCCATACACAAGGACCACACTGTGGGGTTTGATCTGCCAAGAACCTGAATTGGCCCGAAATTGTGTGTTGGAGAAGCACTTAAGTCAGAGACTTACATGGTTATTTGTCCTTGTCTATGCTATCTGATCAGAATAAATCCCGCAAAGTACTTTAGTCTTCACTGTTTATTTTATTGGAAAACACCATAGTTGACCGTATCTGGAGTCCCTGTGAGATGATCAGAAAAGTTTTTGGCCTCTCTGCAAAATTAACTCACAGACCCCACATAAAGGCAAAAGAGGTGATTCCTTGAGTGATGTCTTAGAGCAGGGTTTTTAATTTCTTTCAAATGCTCACGAATGCAACAGGGAGGGCGGCACTTGACCTCTCTGCTGTGTAGCACTCTGTCTAGGCATTTGCTCTCTTTGGAGGATGCCCACAACATAAATCAAATGTTATCTCGTCTGAATGAATGTTTAAAAAATACAAAGAGTTGAAACGAAAACGTTGGAGGGTTTTCTCTTTCACTGAACAGCTGGTTTTTATATGCCTTCTCTCTAACGTTGTAAACAGTTTTTATTCAAAACAGTCACAACAACAGATGCTTTTTAAAAGGGTTTTGCTTGACAGAGCAGCTTCAGGCCATGATGTGCTGCTTTAAGGTGGCGTTTTCCTAAAGAGATTGGTCAGTGTTTCATTTATAGACTCAAAGTGTGCTTATAAAGTATTGAGATAGATTTTTATTCAAACACAATAAGTGGGTCATGTTCCCTTCAGGGAGGTGGTCTAAAGAGACTGTTCACTTCTTCCACTGCCTTGGCCACTGTTGACACATCCTCTCTCCGCGCCCCCTCCCCGCCCCCAGCATGTGCTTGAGATCCAAGATGGTAGAGATGATCAATGGTCACCATATTCAGTTCTCCTCTCCTCCTTTCTGGGCAGATGGAAGGCAACACAAGACAGCTTCCTGGCTCTTAGGGCCCAAGGATTCTTTCTGGCTAACAGAAGTGTGTCTGAACTGACCTGTTAAGTGGGTCTGAGGCAGGACAAAGCTCCCAGGTTTTCTACATGCACTTGTGTTGCCATAGCAACCGAAAACCACAAGTTCCAATGGAGCTGAAAGATGGAAGTAGCCTGGAGCTCTGAGTCACCGCTCTGAAGGGAAATATGCTGGAGAACCACTGGATGTATAAAGGACTTCGTGTGAATGAGAAATAATACTTTAGTTTAAAGCGGCTGAGACTTTGGGATTTGCCTGTTATCACAACATGGCTTGTTCTGACCACATTAATACAACCATTTTGAAATCTACACATGAAAATCACTTCCACATTTTACTTCACATCAATGTAGGGTTTCATCTCATTTTAAAATACTTCTTTGTTAGTTTGGTTATCTTTGAAATGCTTTGAAAGTCATTATAAATACATTTTGTCTCATCATTTTAAAAAATCAGGTCAAAAGTCAAAAGCCTGCCTCCATACAAAAGCATTGTGAGCTAAGGCAGCCTTGTTCTAGAGCCTCCATGACAACTACTCAGAAGATTTTAATTTCACCCCTCAAGTTTTGGTAATGTTAAAAATTAGTCATATTACTTTATGGTTGTAACTTTCTATTTGTTGTATGTTTTTAGATTTTGAAAATTCAATCCAAGTAATTTAAGACACATAAGCTCATAGTTGAGTTAAAACATTATCTGATATCACTCTTAGAACTACTTAATAATTGCTATCACTTATTAAATGATTCCTAACATACATTATATCTTACCTTCCTGTTGGCTCAGGTGGTAAAGAATCTAACCTTGCATATATTATATCTAAGTCTCAAAATATCCCACTGAGTGAGTTAGGGTTCTTTAGAAAAACAGAACCAAAAGGATGTTGAAGGGGTCCGGAATGCACATTAGTGACATAAAAACTGGGCTTCCCTGATAGCTCAGTTGGTAAAGAATCTGGCTGTAATGTAGGAGACCCCTGTTTAATTCCCGGGTTGGGAAGATCTGCTGAAGAAGGGATAGGCTACCCACTCCAGTATTCTTGCCCTTCCCTGTGGCTCAGTTGGTGAAGAATCCACCTGCAATGAGGGAGACCTGGGTTCCATCCCTGGGTTGGGAAGGCTACCCAACCCAGGTCCCCACTTCAGTATTCTGGCCAGGAGAATTCCATGGACTGTATAGACCATGGGGTCAAAAGCATAGGACATAACTGAGCTGCGCTGCACATATTTGAGAGTCAGCACATGAAGGTTTTGAAGTCCCCTTGTCTGTCTTTAAGATAAGCAGAACCTTGGAAAAATATCTAACTCATAAATCCTCTCCCCAGGAGTTTCAGAGTTTTGAAATCAGGAAAGACTGACTCTCATCACCACTGAGAGAAGTCAGCACCACGCCTAAATAGACATTGTCACAAAGATATCATATCTCCCATCTAGTCTCCTAAGGGCCATTTATCTTTCCTAAAATTCAACTGCTCTCCCATAAGTGCCCTTCCCCCACCATTTCAAAGAAGTCATTTGTTTTCTGATAAGTGACCTTCTCCCCATCCACCTTCCCTATGAGGATGGTGTGAAAGCCTGAAATTCTAACTGCCTCCTAGCCACAATTTTCTGTGGACTCCGTGTATGAACGTAAATAAAAATCTGTCTTTTCTCTTGTTAATCATCTTTTGGCAGTTTAATTTTCAGGCCCCCATTCCTAAACCTAAGGAGGGTAGAAGAAAAGTTCTTTCCTCTCCCAGCAGTATGTATATGATAGAGAAAGAGAGAGGGGTTTATTTTAAAGAACTGGCTCAGGTGACTGTGGAGGTTTGGCAAGTTCACATTCTGCAAGGTAGGCTGTGTGGCTGGAGACCCAGGGAAGAGGTGCAGTTCAAGTTCAAAGATGGTTTGCTGGCAGAATTCCCTCTTCTCCCAGGGAAGCCAGTTCTTTTCTATTAAGGCCTTCAAAACGAATAGCAACAGGCCCATTCACCTAATGAAGAATAACCTGCTTTACTCATGTGTATATATATATTAATCTCGCCTAAAAATACCTGCACAGAAACATCTAGAATAATGTTTCATCAAATATCTGAGTACTGTGGCCTAGGCAAGTTGAGACATAAAATTAACCATCATACCCACAAAAATCTCATTTTATATATTAGGATATTGAGACTCAGAAAATAATTCAATTGCTGGGGGTAAAATGACCAGTATGTAGCAGAGCTGGGATGTGAGTCTATCTCTGTGACTCGAAAAATCTTGGTTTTCCCCCTACATAACACAATTACTTGCTGCCAAGGGTGCTAACATAGGTCAGCTTTTCTAATTTTTTTTTTCTAAAATATCTTGATCTTATTATTCCATTGTAAGCAATAAAACAGAGAAGGCAATGGCACCCCGCTCCAGTACTCTTGCCTGGAAAATCCCATGGATGGAGGAGCCTGGTAGGCTGCAGTCCATGGGGTCGCTAAGAGTCGGACACGACTGACGCGACTTAGCAGCAGCAGCAAGCAATAAAACTTGACTTTTCTCAAAACTAATTTCAACTGTACTTAACATACCTGGCAACATCATATGTACTTATTAAATACCTATTGACTGATTTATGATATTTTACAGAGATGTTTAAAAGGGGCAGAATTTCCCAGAACTCCCCAGGTCAGTAGGTGCCCAATATGCTACTGAAGAAGAGTGGAGAAATAACTCCAGAAAGAAGGAAGAGATGGAGCCAAAGTGAAAACAACACCCAGTTGTGGATGTGACTGGTTATGGAAGTAAAGTTCAATGCTGTTAAGAGCAATATTGCATAGGAACCTGGAATGTTAGTTCTATGAATCAGGGTAAGTTAAAAGTGGTCTAACAGGAGATGGCAAGAGTGGACATTGACATTTTAGGAATCAGTGAACTAAAATGGACCGGAATGGGTGAATTTAATTCATATGACCATAATATCTACTACTGTGGCAAGAAGCCCTTAGAAGAAATGGAGTAGCCCTTACAGTCAACAAGAGAGTCCAAAATGCAGTACTTGGGTGCAATCTCAAAAATGACAGAATAATCTCTGTCTGTTTCCAAGGCAAACCATTCAGTATCACGGTAATCCAGGTCTATGCCCCGATCAGTAATGCTGAAGAAGCTGAAGTTGAACGGTTCTATGAAGACCTACAAGATCTTCTAGAACTAACACCCCAAAAGATATCATTTTCATCATAGGGGACTGGAATTCAAAGTAGGAAGTCAAAAGATACCTGGAATAACAGGCAAGTTTGGCCTTGGAGAATGAAATAAAGCAGGGCAAAGGCTAACAGAGTTTTGCCAAGAGAACTCACTAGTCATAGCAAGCACCCTCTTCCAACAACATAAGAGAAGACTCTATACATGGACATCACCAGATGGCCAATACTGAAATCAGATTGATTATATTCTTTTCAGCCAAAGATGGAGAAGCTCTATACAGTCAGTAAAAACAAGACTGGGAGCTGACAGTGGCACAGATCATGACCTATTTATTGCCAAATTCAGACTTAAATTGAAGAAAGTAGGGAAAACCACTAGACCATTCAGGTATGACCTGAATCAAATCACTTATGATTATACAGTGGAAGTGACAAATAGATTCAAGGAATTAGATCTGATAGACAGAGTGCCTGAAGAGCTATGGATGAAGGTTCATGACATTGTACAGGAGGCAGTGATCTAGACCATCCCCAAGAAAAAGAAATGCAAAAAGGCAAAATGGTTGTCTGAGGAGGCCTTATAAATATCTGAGAAAAGAAGAGAAGCTAAAGGCAAAGGAGAAAAGGAAAGATACACCCATTTGAATGTAGAGTTCCAAAGAATAGCAAGGAGAGATAAGAAAGTCTTCCTCAGTGATCAATGCAAAGAAATAGAGGAAAACAATAGAATGGGAAAGACTAGAGATCTCTTTAAGAAAATTAGAGATACCAAGGGAACATTTCATGCAAAGATGGGCACAATAAAGGATAGAAACGGTATGGACCTAACAGAAGCAGAAAATATTAAGAATAGGTGGCAAGAATACACAGAAGAACTATACAAAAAAGATCTTCACGACCCAGATAACCATGATGATGTGATCACTCACCTAGAGCCAGACATCCTGGAATGTGAAGTCAAGTGGGCCTTAGGAAGCATCACTACAAACAAAGCTAGTGGAGGTGATGGAATTCCAGTTGAGCTATTTCAAATCCTAAAAGATGATGCTGTGAAAGTGCTGCACTCAATATGCCAGCAAATTTGGAAAACTCAACAGTGGCCACAGGACTGGTAAAGGTCAGTTTTCATTTCAATCCCAAAGGGCAATGCCACAGAATGTTCAAACTATCACACAATTGCACTCATCTCACACACTAGCAAAGCAATACTCAAAATTCTCCAAGCCAGTCTTCAACAGTACATGAACCATGAACTTCCAGATGTTCAAGCTGGATTTAGAAAAAGCAGAGGAACCAGAGATCAAATCTGTTGGATCATAGAAAAAGCAAGGGAATTCCAGAAAAACATCTACTTCTGCTTTATTGATTACACCAAAGCCTTTGACTGTGTGGATCACAACAAATTGTGGAGAATTCTTCAAGAGATGGGACTACCAGACCACCTTACTTGCCTCCTGAGAAATCTGTATGCAGGTCAAGAAGCAACAGTTAGTACCGGACATGGAACAAGAGACTGGTTCCAAATCAGGAAAGGAGGACGTCAAGGCTGTCTATTGTCACCCTGCTTATTTAACTTATATGCAGAGTACATCATGAGAAATCCTGGACTG
Organism: Giraffa tippelskirchi; assembly: GCF_054371585.1. Taxonomy (NCBI): domain Eukaryota; kingdom Metazoa; phylum Chordata; class Mammalia; order Artiodactyla; family Giraffidae; genus Giraffa; species Giraffa tippelskirchi. Next base: position 92,439,812 of record NC_137276.1, read on the forward strand.
GATGAAGCACAAGCTGAAATCAAGGTTGCCGGGAGAAATATCAATAACCTCAGATATGCAGATGACACCACCCTTATGGCAGAAAATGAAGAGGAACTAAACACCCTCTTAATGAAAGTGAAAGAGGAAAGTGAAAAAGCTGACTTAAAACTCAACATTCAAAAAACGAAGATCATGGCATCCGGTCCATCACTTCATGGCAAATAAATGGAGAAACAACGGAAACAATGAGAGACTTTATTTTCTGGGACTCCAAAATCACTGCAGATGGTGACTGCAGCCATGAAATTCAAAGACGCTTATTCTTTGGAAGAAAAGCTATGACCAACCTAGACAGCATACTAAAAAGCAGAGACATTCCTTTGCTGACAAAGGTCCAAGCCATGGTTTTTCCAGTAGTCATGTATGGATGTAAGAGTTAGACTATAAAGAAAACTGAGTGCCGAAGAATTGATGCTTTTGAACTGTGGTGTTGGAGAAGACTCTTAAGAGTCCCTTGGACTGCAAGGAGATCCAACCAGTCCATCCTAAAGGAAATCAGTCATAAATATTCATTGTGATGCTGAAGCTGAAACTCCAATACTTTGGCCACCTGATGCAAAGAACTGAATCGTTGGAAAAGACCCTGATGCTGGGAAAGATTGAAGGCGGGAGGAGAAGGGGATGATAGAGGAGATGGTTGGATGGCATCACCAACTCGATGGACATGAGTTTAAGCAAGTTCCGGGATTTGGTGATGACGGGAAGCCTGGTGTGCTGCAGTCTGTGGGGTCGCAAAGAGTCAGACATGACTGAGGGACTGAACTGAACTGATGACACACAGTGCAGCCAAAAGGTAAAATAAAAATAAATTCAATCAATCCTATATATTTCTTGTATACTTTGCTTGAAATATTCTATGCAACTATTTGAATTATGTATTCTTTTTCTTCTTTTTAATGTATGCTGCTTTGCACCTCACTTTTTCACTTTAAAATGTATTTTGGAGACTGTTGGACATCAAGTGTTCATAGTATTTGAAAGTGTTGAAAATACTTAACCACACAGTATGCAAATAATAATAAGAAAATACTACTATTATTTAATACCAAGGCCTTATCATCAATCCAAAGTATTCTCCAAATCCCTGTGGCAATTCTGACATCACTAATCATGTCTTTATATGATAGTTACCTGCTTCCTAAGCGTTGCTCTGGTGTCTTAGCCAAGAAGAGTCTGCAAATATCTTTTGCTTCCTCTGTGAAGTTACTGTGTTGGAATCTGACTTCCTCTTTCAGTGTTCTTTGCTTTAAATCCTCTTTACTGACTTTTTCCTTGTACTCTCTGAATGGTGTTCGTCCAGCAACCATTTCATAAATACTGCATCCCATTGCAAACCAGTCCACAGGATAGGAATAACTCACTTTTTCCATTAGGATTTCAGGAGCCATATAACCATTGGTTCCAGCCTGTAATGCCCCAAGCAAAAAACAAAACAAAAACACTAATGTGAGTGTAACAGACACGGCTGATGCCTTCCCAAGTCCCATTCTCCTTCTCTTTCTTTATTGCGGGAACCCTAATTGACTTGGAGTGGCCATGTGTCTAACCTGTTCTATTTCCCCCACTTTCCCAGTAGCCTCTGGTGTAGTCAGGGCAAGCCACGCAATCCATTCTAGCCGATAAGACATGAAGAGGACTTGGCTGGAGTGCATTATTAAGGAGAGAGATACAGTGACTCTTGAAGTGGGAAAAATCAAGAGATTTTGATCTGTTGATCAAAATCAAACCTAGACACTTTTAGTCTCCTCACTTCATCCTTAAGGTGAAAAATTCACCTGGCTGTTGCTAACAGCCCGTAAGTTCTGCTTCTGCTTTTCATTCATAGATAATAGAAAATTAGATGCATGATTTTTTAAAAGGTAGAGCTCTTTAGTGATAATATTGGATGTTCACATAATAGCATCTAGTCTATGAGTGTTTCAGTCTATTTGGCATGTGATGATGTTATTATTAGCCATCTTCGCCTGTTTGTCTCTGCACTGAAAAATTAATACAAATATTTTAATCCAGAAAATTCCACACATGAAACTTCATTTAACATGAATGTCTATATATTATAGGCACGCCGCTACTGACAATATATGCCAAATGATCGTTGGGTTTATATATATATATATATTTTTTTTTTACAGGCTTCTTAGGTGACTCAGTGGTGAAAAATCTGCCTGCCAATGCAGGAGATGCAGGTTTGATCCCTGGGTCAGAAAGATCGCCTGGAGAGGGAAATGGCAACCCACCCCAGTATTTTTGTCGCAGAAATCCCACGGACAGAGGAGCCTGGCAGGCTACAGTGTATGGGATTGCAAAGAGTTGGACATTTCTGAGCAACGGAGTACACACAAAGACATACACACACATGCACACACATATATATATATTACACATAACACACAATTTACCATCTTACCATTTTAAATGTTCTGTTCAACTAGTAAGTACATTCACATTGTGCAATGAATCTCCTAAAGTATTTTCATCTTTAATAGCGGAAACTCTGTACCCATTAAACAACTCCCCATTGCCCCCACTCCCCAGCCCTGGCAACTGCCATTCTACTTTCTATCTCTATGAATTTGACCGTTCTATGTACCTCATATAAGTAGAATCACACAACATCTGTCTCTCTGTAACTGAGCATAATTTCATTCATTCATTCGACAAATACTTAATGAATACCTGCAACATATCTTATAATTATAATGTATATATTTACATTAGAATGTGTTTTCACAAAAACTAAGCTGCTTTTGTTTAAAGAATAATGTATAACCTCTGCAGCACTTAAAAATGCAAACAACATCCTAAATGACAATAAGCACCTATTAATACAGAAAACGTGAAAACATGAATTATTGACAGAGCTGTGAGAAACAGATCTGCTCTGCAATTTGACTCAGATTTTCAGGAGAGCGGTTAGACACAGAGCAATAGGAAAATGAGATGTATCTACCGTTCTTGTTCCGGAACCAGGTCACTTGGAGCAAGTAGCTCAAAGAATTGACTCAGAAGAAAGGGAAAGGAATCTACATCAAGATGTTCATAGCACCATTATGGCCACAGGCTGGAAACACCCAATGCCTTTCAATAAAGACAACAGACCAGAGTCACATGTTAATACCAAGAAGTGTATATATGTAATGGGTTTTGCATACTGTTTGTAAATGTGAATTCAATACATCAGAAAAGGTTGAAAAACGTTTTTGTTGTTCATTGGGTGATTTTTTTTTTTTTCTTGTCTGGTTGCGTAAGTATATATATATATATTTTTTTTTTCAATGTATTTTTGGCCACGTTGGGTCTTCATTGCTGTGCATGGGCTTTCTTTTGTTGCAGAGGGTGAGCTTCTAGTTGAAGTGTCTTTTCTTATTGCCGAACATGAGCTCCATGGTGTGCGGAGCTCATGGGGCCGTGGGCTCAGTCACTGTGGCACACAGGCTTAGTTGCTCTGTGGTATGTGGGATCTTCCTGGACCAGGTATCTAACCCATGTATCCTGCATTGCAAGGTGGATTCTTAACCACTGGGCCACCAGGGAAGCCCAAGTATATGTTTCTTTTATGTGCACAATGTATGTACTACCTTAGGAATATTAAATTTCATGGGTGATTTTTTTACATGGATAGTAATAATGAAACACAAATAACCCAAGCACTAATTAGGAGTAGTTGGCCCGTCCAAGAAAATTCTGGAAGTGACTGGTCTGACAGGCTGGTCATGAGTCAGCATGGCACTGCTGTTTTCATAGAAGTGGACATGTAATTTGGGTGACCTTATGTTCCGGTTTGCCTGGGAGAGTCCCAGTTTACATCTGCTGTCCTGGCATCTTGTTCAGTGTTACATCTGCCCAGAACAAAAGGGTGCTGGAGGTCCTCTGAGGTCCAGGATATAGTCTTACTCATCTTTGTATCAAACCAGGTATTTACCCCCAAGTCTCCTTTCCTGCATGCCCCAAAACATGTTTGGTAGGTAAACAATAGTAACAATGGTAACCAGACGCTTTCCATTCAATATCCAACAAATATTTGTGGAGCCACCCCTGCAGTGATTTCTAGGGATACCAAGATATACAAGGCCTGGCCCCTGCCTTTGAGGATTTACAGGTTGGTGGAGACAGATCAAAAGGTTAATTCAATAAAGGAGGGTAAATGCCAAAATGGGAGTGGAAAACAAACAAAGGGAGGCCAGAGGGTGTGTGTGTGTGTTTGTGTGTTGGGGATATTTCACTGAAGAGTGACAGCTGAGTTGAATTATGAGGAAAGAACCTGTCACACAGAGAAGGTTGTCCCGGTAAAGGACGAGTGCAAGAGTTGGAGTCCAGAAAAATGTGGGGTGCCCAGGGAACTTTAAGGAATTTCAGATTTGTAGAATATAAGATTTGTGAGATGCAACGGTGGGAGGGGAATCTGGAGGGGGAGATGAGGATGAGCTTGAGAAATGCTGTCTGCCAAGGTAACAAAAGTCCATTCCCAGGCTCCCTTTTCTCTTTGTCCCTCTTTGTAGAGCCAGAAGGCTAAGTACTCCATCTCCCGGCCTTTGTTGCTCCCAGGGTGGCCATGTGATAATGTGATATGAGTTGTATTGAAAGGTGTGCAAGACAAAGGTAATGAGAGTTGTGGAAAGACTTAAAAAAAGGGAAATACATAAAAGATGTAAGATGGATTCATGGATCCATAGAGGGAAGGATAGGTGGATGGACAGGTGATAAGCACATATAAAATGTAAATAATATACAATGAAATACTATATAAAAAAGAATAAAGTATGGATAAATGTTACAACATGGATAAACCTTAAAAACATTATGCTAAGTGAAAGAAACAAGTCACCAAAGACCACTTACTGTATGACTCCATTGATAGGCAGTGTCTAAAATAGGTGATTCCATAGATCCAGAAAGTAGATTCAGTGGTTGTTTAAGACTGGGAGAGGGCTTCCCAGGTGGCTCAGAGGGCAAAGAATCTGCCTGCAATGCTGGAGACACAGGAGATGAGGATTGGATCTCTGGGTCAGGAAGAAGGAGGGCATGGCAACCCACTCCAGTATCCTTGCCTGGAGAATCCCACTGGCAGAGGAGCCTGGCAGGCTACAGTCCATAAAGTTGCAAGAAGTCGGACACGACTGAGCAACTGGGCAGGAACGCACGCGTGCAAGATTGGGAGAAGTGGAATGAGAGTGACTGTTAATTCATAGGTGGTTTCTTTCAGGGCTGAACAGAATATTCTAAAACTGTGATAATGTTCACATATCTGTGAATATACTAGAGACCACTGGATTGAACATTTTATATGGGTCAATTTTATGGTATTTAAATTATATCTCAGGACTTCCCTAGTGGTCCAGTGGTTAAGAACCTGCCAGGGACCTGGGTTTGATCCCTGGTCAGGGAACTAAGACTGCGCATGCCATTGGGCAAGTAAGCCCACGAGCCACAACTACTGAGCCCACGTGCCACAACGAAAGATCCTGCATGTTGCAACTAAGATCCAATGCATCCAAATGAATATTTAAAAAAATAAATTGTATCCCAATAAAGCTGTTTATAAAGAAAGCTGAGTGCTGAAGAATTGATGCTTTTGAACTGTGGTGTTGGAGAAGACTCTTGAGTGTCCCTTGGATTGCAAGGAGATCCAACCAGTCCATCCTAAAGGAAATCAGTCCTGAATATTCATTGGAAGGACTGATGCTGAAGCTGAAACTCCAATACTTTGGCCACCTGATGCGAAGAACTGACTCACTAGAAGAGACCCTGATGATGGGAAAGATTGAAGGCAGGAGGAGAAGGGGCCAACAGAGGATGAGGTGGTTGGATGGCATCACTAGCTTAATGGACATGAGTGAGTAAGCTCCGGGAGTTGGTGATGGACAGGGAAGCCTGGTGTGCTGCAGTCCATGGGGTCACAAAGAGTAGGACACGACTGAGGGACTGAACTGAACTGAAAGCTGTTTAAAATGTCTATGGTAAAATCTAGGTAATGGGTATACCAGCGCTCATTGTGAATTCTTTCAACTTCTCTGTATGTTTGCAAGTTTTCATAATAGAATGTACAGGGAGGGCTTCCCTGGTGGCTCAGTGGTAAAGAATCTGCCTGCCAATGCAGGAAACAGAGGTTCAGTCCCTGATCTGGGAAGATGCCGCATGCTGAGTAACAACTAAAACTGTGCACCACAACTACTGAGCCTGTGCCCTAGAATCCACACTCCACAAAAGAAGCTACCACAAGAGAAGCCCAACCACTGCAATGAAGAGTAACCCACTCACCACTAGAGAAAAGCCCCCACAGCAACGGAGAGCCAGCACAGCCAAAAACAAATAAAACTATATAGAGAAAAAAGAATGCACAGGGAAAAAAGGAAAGAGGGGCAGGGAATCTGATGTCAGATGTTACCACACTGGCTGCTAGTTTAATGGGTACATGAGGCTCTTCCAGAAGGGTCACAAGGAGGAACCACAGGAGAGGGGCATCTGTCTGTCCAGCTCCCTCTCATCTCCCATTGCCATTAGTCAATAGTTATCCTGTATGCTACAACTTCTACGTGGAATCTAAAAAAATACAACAAATCAGTGGCTATAACAACAGCAACCACAAAAAAGCAGACTCACAGATATAGAGAACAAAACAGTGGTTACCAGTGGCAGGGGGCAAGATAGAGATAGGAGATTAAGAGGTACAAACTATTAAATATAAAATAAGCTACGAGGATATATTGTACAACACTGGGAATTATAGCCAATATTTTATAATAACTATAAATGGCATATGTGTGTTTGTTAGTTGCTTCAGTTCAGTTCAGTCGCTCAGTCGTGTCCGACTCTTTGCGACCCCATGAATTGCAGCACACCAGGCCTCTCTGTCCATCACCAACTCCCAGAGTCTACCCAAACCCATGTCCATCCAGTTGGTAATGCCATCCAACCATCTCATCCTCTGTCGTCCCCTTCTCCTCCTGCCCCTAATCCTACTCAGCATTAGGGTCTTTTCCAATGAGTCAACTCTTCGCATGAGGTGGCCAAAGTATTGGAGTTTCAGCTTTAACATCAGCCCTTCCAATGAACACCCAGGATTGATCTCCTTTAGGATGGATTGATTGGATCTCCTTGCAGTCCAAGGGACTCTCAAGAGTCTTCTCCAACACCACAGTTTAAAAGCATCAATTCTGCAGTGCTCAGCTTTCTTCACCGTCCAACTCTCACATCCATACATGACCACTGGAAAAACCATAGCCTTGACTAGACGGAGTTTTGTCGGCAAAGTAATGCCTCTGCTTTTAAATATGCTATTTAGGTTGGCCATAACCTTCCTTTCAAGGAGTAAGCGTCTTTTAATTTCATGGCTGCAATCACCATCAGCAGTGATTTTGGAGCCCAAACAAATAAAGTCTGACACTGTTAGTTGCTTAGTGGTGTCCAACTCTTTGCAACCCCATGGACTGTATCCCGCTAGATTCCTCTGTCCATGGGATTTTCCAGGCAAGAATACTGGAGTAGGTTGCTGTTTCCTACTCTAGGGGATCTTCCCGACCCCGGGATCGAACCCTCGTCTACTTCACTGCAGGTAGATTCTTTACCATCTGTGCCATCAGGGAAGCCCATAAATGGAGTATAACCTTTAAAAATGGAAGATCACTATATTGTACACCTGTAACTTACATAACATGGTACATCAACTATATTTCATTTTTTAAACAAATTTTATTTAAGTTTAAGCTCTGCTAGGTCTTTATTGGTGTGTGTGGACTTTCTCTAGTTGTGATGCTCAGAGGCTACTCTCTAGTTGCAGCCCAGGGACTCAGTAGTTTCTGCACATGGGCTTAGCTGCTCTGTGGCATGCGGGATCTCAGTTTCCATATCAGAGGTCAAACCCGTGTACCCTGCATTGGCAGGCGGATTCTTAACCACCGGACCATGAGGGAAATTCCAACTATATTTCAATTTGAAAATGTTATTTTGAATTCTCTGACATGTAAATGTTTAATTGTATTTTGAAATTACATCATGACTAAATATAATAAAAAACAGAATTGTTAAAGCATGAAAGAAAAAGACAGTTACGCTGAAGCTAGCTTGTCTATATTTCCAAATATGTTATCCAGACCCTTAGCAGTCACCCTGAAAACCAGGTCCCGCATCATACCACAGTATGATGTTTCATCCAGTTCTAAAAGTGGAGGAGCAACTTGGCCTACAAGTGGTGCCAACAGGGTACTGCCCGAGAGAGAGAAAAGGAGGCATCAGTGAAGACTGTCAGAGTGTGTTGTGAGGTTTGTGAGCCAGTACACCAGCTTCATGAAATTTCTCTATGGTGGGCTTTGGCGTGGGGTATTTTTCATCCAGAGTGTTGGCTACTGGCTGGCCTCTCAGTCTAGAAACTAATGGCTGTCAGTATCATGGAATTTGCTCAAATTATTTCTTTGATCATTTTCTTCCTTTCATTTTCTTCTTTCTCTCTCTCTTTTTAAATCTGAACTTATGCTTTGTGTTTCTTATCTTTTGCTTCTATTTTCCATCTCTTTGTCTTTTTCTTTCCTTCTTTTTTTAAATCTGGGAGATTTCCTCATTTTTCTTCCAACTCTTCTATTTTTTTTAAGTACTTTATTAATGGGAAATTTCAAACAAACACAAAAGAAAAGACATTAGAATAATAAACCCAGTGTACTCTACTCCCAGCTTTAACAATTATCAACACACGATCAGTCTTGTTTCCTTTGTCCTTATTCACTCTCATTGCCCTCCACTCCACTAACTCAGATATTACTTGAAGTATTTCACTGTGAATCTTTAAAAGATAAGGTCACTTTTAAAAAAACAAGCAAACAAGCCCAAAGCACTACAAACACCATTATCTCACTTTAAAAATAATAATAATTCTTGAATATTATCAAATATCTGGACATGTTTACACTTTCCTTATTGTTCAGTAAACTTGTCCTCTAAATAGTTTTGTTTAAATTTAGATTCAAACAAGGTTCACACAATGTGATTGATTATATGTCTCTTAAATCTCTGTGACAATGTAATTTTTTCTGTCTCTCCTCACCCCCCCTTGCAAGTTTTTATTAGAAAAAAAAAATTGCTTGTAGAGTTTCCCACAGTCAGACTTTGCTAGCTGCATTCCTGTGATGTCATTTAACATGTTCCTCTGTTCTTTGTGCTTCCTGTAAGTTGATAGCTAGATCTAGAAACTTCTACCGAACTTTTCATTTCTGCAAATACGTTTTTATTAACATAATTAACACAGAATAATGTGCGTGGATCTTATTCTGTTGGTTCAGTAAATTTTGATAATTGACTACATCCATGTAAATAGAACTCAAACCAGATAAAAAACATTTCCATTCACCTAGAAAGTTCCTTTGTGTCCCTTCTGGTTCATTCTCCTCCCTGCTCCCAGGCAACCATTTCCTGATTTCTGTCACCATCAATTAGTCTTGCATATTATATAGATGGAATTGTAAGATAGATTCTCCTTTGTGTTTGACTTCTCTTTTTTTTAAACATAATGTTTTTTGAGATTTATCCGTGCTGTTCTGCAGACATATTTACACATATTTTATTTCCAAATGTCCTTTTTCTTCTCTGAATGTTCTTTGTTTTACAGCATCTGTCCTTGTTTCATGGATGCAATATCGTCCCTTAAATCTCAAAGATAAGAATTGTAGGTTTTTAAAAATGTTCTTTTTTACTCTCTGAATTGTTCCTATTTGCTACAAGTTTCTTTCTTCTGTTTGTTTTGGCACTGTCTTTCATTTTGGAGGATTTTTTTCAAGTGACAAACGATCTTTGTTTATGCTTAACAATGTGACACCAAAAAGTTGACAAAAGCTTGTCAATTGATGGATTTCACTGTAGGGTGATTATGCCAAGCCATGTCATCAGGGATCTCACCTGTAGACCTTTTTTGTTAGGCTGTCCAGTGTCCCCAGAGGAAGATCCTCTAATATGCTACAAGAGAGGTGTCAGTCTGCTTGCCCTCATTCTGAGTGCTGAAATGGAAAGCCACTAAAGGTCTCCCTGTATGTAGTATTTCATCCTCCAGCTCAGAATTGCGCTATAAGTTCCTGGGTCAGGCTTCTCTCTGTTCAATCTCTTGAGCTGGGGTGGGAGAGGCATAAAAAAAGACTATAAACCACATCCTACTGCATTTTAGATGGTGATGATGGGTAAATTCTACTTGGTTACATTTACTGTGAGCTTGCTATGTGTGTGGCAAGCTTCCAGTGAACAGATTTCAGAGGCAAGTGACTTGAAGGATTAAAATCACTAATCAGGACACTGGATAAACATCAGTTGATTGGTAGAAGCTTTAGGGTAAAAGTGGAGATCATATGCCAGTCCTGAACAAAGGATTGTGAGACACATGCTGGGAGAAAAATTGGAAATATTAATAATAATGGGAAATAGGTATTGAGTGTTTATTACACGCTAAATATTTTCTCCAGTGCTTTCTGTGAACTTCTTATCTACTCTTCATGATAACCCTATGAGATAGAGACTACTTTATCGCCCATTTTGCAGATTGGAAATCTAAACCACAGAGGTTAAATCTTGCCCCGGGTCACCCACCCAAGATTTACACACAGGCTTGTGTTGTGAACTACTACATTACATTGCCTCTGTGGAAATGGCTGAGGTAACTTTTTCTTACTCTTCCAAGGTCCCGTCAGGATTTCTTTTTCTCCCTCTAGAATATCCTCCTTCCCTCTCCCCATCTGCCAAGTACTAAGTCTTCACTGCGGTCCATTCTTGCTTAAGCTACGCCTCTTTCCCCTTTTCCCAGCAAGTTCTCTGTTCCCTGCCTGCATCTCTGCTCACCAGGTGGGCTGGCTGCTCCACACCAGAGGCTGCGAGGTGATGAGAACTAGACCTCGAACCATGCTGGGACCATGCTGCTCCCTCTCCAGGAAATAAGGGAAGAATCGGCTAGCTGGCACTATAGCTCCTTGGTGTTGTGAGGCATTAATAGTACACAGGGTAGCCTCCGACTCGTTCCAAATAATTTTCAGCACTAAATTTATCTCTTGACCCTAAAGACAGAAAATATCATCACTGACTCAATGGACCTGAGTTTGAGCAAACTCCAGGAGATAGTGAAGGACAGGGAAGCCTGGTGTGCTGCGGTCCATGGGGTCTCAGAGTTGGACACGACTTAGTGACTGAACAACAACGAATTTACCTCTTGGCCCTAAAGGCAGAAAATATCAGTGATGGAATTTTGAAGGGCACCACCTCCTTGCAGAGTGGAGGTATTCCACAGAGAAGAACGGAATTAGTGCAGGCCAGAGTCTAAGCACCCAAATTCCATCACAGCCTCCAGCTGAAAAAATTAATTGCCTGCCCTTTATGCCATTTGTCTTCTGCATGTGAACTGCCTCCTCAGAACGGGGTGGGAGGAGAGACCGGGCCAAACAGCATGGGGCAGGGTCCAGCCACGCTGACCTCTCACGGCTCAGTTTAACTCCTGCAGTTACAAAGGGCCCCCGCACATCAGTCTCTATGGCATCAAAACAATCTCTTTCAGTTCATGTGACCAGAACTGCCATCGCCAGGGCTGTAGGGATCACCCAAGTGTCAGCAGCAACAGAACTCAGCAGAGATTTTTGTGTATAGTTTAACTTCATTTTTTGATTCATTTTGTTTTGTTTTGCTTTGGTTTTATAGTGCCCTTGGATGAGTTCACTCTGTCAACACCTGGTCAGGCAAAACACAGTATGCCCAGCATTGAGGATATCAAGCATCAGACCTCATAGGGTTTAGGAAGCCAGCTGTTGTTCTTGAGTTGCTAAGTCATGTCCTACTCTTTTGCGACCCCATGGACTGTAGCCCATCAGGCTCTTCTGTCCTTGGAATTTCCCAGGCAAGAATACTGGAGTGGGTTGCCATTTCCTTCTCCAGGGGATCTTTTCCATCCAGGGGTTAAACCCATTTCTCCTGTATTGGCAGGGAGATTCCTTACCACTGAGCCACCAGGGAAGCCAGATGGAGGTTCAAATCCCCACCCACCTGCAAGCGGACAGCAGCAGGTGCATCTGCCACTGTCATCACATGTGGGTTGCTTACTCCCATCAGGGCCACCTGTCACCTATAGGTATCCAGACTTGGAGGAAGGTGGACACCCCAGGCTAGGATCAGGATCCCAGCCAGCTTGTGGGGACCTGTATGGACACCTCCTGCCTGCTTTGCTCTTGCTGTTGGATGCTGGCTTCCCCTGACCCTGCGGCTCTTGTCACTCTCACCCCTGGGCCCCTGGGAGCTAAGTGGCTGGGTCCAGGCTGGGCGGAATTTGCACACCGAGTAGTCCAAGGGTGGCTCCGGGCAGGAGTGAACTGCCTGGTGATGAGAACAGGGAGTGGACTTTCAGAGGGGCTGAGAGGGCATAGTTCTTCTCTTAATAGTTTTACACGTCCATAAAAAAAGTGTGTCCCCTGTGCAGGTGTGCCGTGTGTACGTGCAGGTCCTTCAAGGTCAAGGTCACTGCCAGTTCCCAGTGAACCTGCAAAGTTGGCAATCTTCAATTCCATCAGGACAAGAAATGCCTGGATCGTGGGGCCCCGGGTGTGGCCAGGCCGGGCTGGATTTACTGAGCCGCGCGGGACAAAGAGGCGGTCAAAGCAGCTATCTCCGCGTCTCGCGATGGCCCAGCAAACTGGCCAGCGGAGCAAGAAACCGCCCGGGGATGCCTCTTCCCCCCAGTTTATCACAGACCAGATCCACTCGACAGCACAATCCAAACAGAAGAGGGAATCAGAATGTACATCTTTTGTTTGCCGTGGCAGGAGAACTGTTGAGCAGAGGAAAAAAAACAAGCTGAGCTTAGCGCTATCAGCTGTTTCCTGGGGCTCGCTCCTTCCTTCCTCCGAGGGGGGCCCGGCCGCTTTGTTCTCGTTCCCAGCTGCTCCTCTGCGCCTTTAAGCGGTGGCCTTTGCAGACCTCGGAGGAATGCAGCCCGGGACCCCAGGGGACTTTGCTCCGAGGCCCCGCCCTGCGTGCTCAGCGCCCCCGGCTGCAGCCTCCAGAGCGCCGCCGGCCTAACTTTTGTTCCTTGTCCGCCCTCCCTGTTGCTTTCTGCCAGCCACTTCCTGGGCCGGAGCGGGAGACTCACCAGAGGGGCCATGCTGCTCTCCCTGACAGCCCTGGGAGGAGGGGATCCAGAAAAGGGGTCCCTGCAAGAACGAATCCTGCACCTATACAGTCTGGCGTGAGTCAGCTCTAGTGCACATCCCAGCTCTACTCATTATTAGCTGGTCACCCCCAGGCCAGTTACTCAACCTCTCTGAGCTTCACAGCTCTGATCTCTTAGGATCGTGATGAAGATTAAAACCATAAGACACACTGAGTGCTTTTTCAGTCTGGCACATTTCACGCCCTCAATAGGTGTTAGCCACGACCAAACCAAAGCTGGTCCTTAGGCAGGGCAGCTACACAAAAAAACCCAGAAGCCTCTAAGACGCCATCAGATTGAAAGATGAGCCTGGTACATCATCAGAGATCAATAGCAGTAGTTCTTCCACTGGAGTGTGTCCTTGGGTGGGTTCATGTTCTGTGAATTTGTCCAGTGGCAGGCTGATGCCTGTTTTCCATGATGCCTCTAAAAGGCTCAGAATAAAATCACAAACAAAGCTCCATGTAGCTGTGAGGAAGCAAGACGATGATGGAGTGTGCCCGCTGGGCTCAGCTTCCAGGCGAGCTGTGCCCTCACCCACTGCCCGCCCTGCTACAGTCTCGGAGTCCTGCTGGCTCTTTGCGTCCCTCAGAGAAAAACCACAGCAGCCAAGCTCCCTGGAGCAGCCACAGTGCCTTTCGGGTGAGGCAGAAACAGTGCAACAGTGGGGATCACGACAGAGGGTTCAGTGGTGAGCTTCTTGTAGAATAATCATAGCAATCATTTTTTAAGGGCCTACCAAGTGGCTTATCTCTGCTAGGCGTTTATCTACCTTAATCTTCTCATCAAGCCTAAGAGGCGAGCAGTATTAACCAGGCTCAGAGAAGAGGCATGACTTGCCTGGGGTTAAGTGCAGGGCTGAGACCAGCCTAAGTAGCAAGTCTGGGCCAATTAGAAGGCGGTCTGCCTGGCTTGGCTGGCTGTCAGTCCTCACTGTCCCCACGGCCAGGTGCCCCAGGTGTGGGGTCAGCCTGTGCTTCTATAAACAGCAGCCATAGTAAATGGCAGAACCAGATTGACAAACTCACTGTCCTTCCATCTCGTTGATCCTGTGGCCCGCATTTCATCAGCTGCACTTGATCTGGAAGGATGCTCTGAACCTCCAACCTGTGTCTACCTTAAATGAGAAGAAGCAGCAACCGGTTGTTCTCTGGATTGCATTATCTCGCAAGACAGCCCCCTCCTGCTGCAGGCTGCAGACCTCACGCCTCTTCTTTCTCCTCACAGCCACAACTCAACAGACAATGTGCCAGCCTGCCCGGTCCCCAGGGAAGACCCAGGGCCAACCTGTGCTCCACACACCAAGCCATGCAGACTGCCAAATTCTCTTTCCTCTCTCCTTTGGTAACTACAAGTTTGCTCTCTGTATCTCACTGTTTGTGATCCCATGAACAGCAGCCTGCCAGTCTCCTCTGTCCATGGGATTCTCCAGGCAAGACTACTGGAGTGGGTTGCCATTCCCTTCTTCAGGGGATCTTCCCAACCCAGGGAGCAAACCTAGGTCTCCCACATTGCAGGCAGATTCTTTACTGTCTGAGATATCAGGGAAGCCCATATTATTTTTTACTTTCCCTATAAGCACGGAGAAGGCAATGGCGCCCCACTCCAGTACTCTTGCCTGGAAAATCCCATGGACGGAGGAGCCTGGTGGGCTGCAGTCCATGGGGTCGCACAGAGTCGGACACGACTGAAGCGACTTAGCAGCAGCAGCAGCAGCAGCAGCAGCATATAAGCAGGATTTCATTCTTTTGTATGGAGAAGTAATATTCTAATGTATGTGTGTATATATACACATATGTGTGTGTGTGTGTGTGTGTGTGTATACACACATCACTTCTTAAACTGACTGTTGATGGGCATTTCCGTGTCCTGGCTATTGTAAATAGTACTACTATGAACACTGCATTCCCCCGTTCTTTACCTTCAACTCCCTCTTCCTGACTGTTCTTCCAAGGCTGATTTTGTCACTTCCCTGCCTGGAAACCTTCAATGGCTCCCCAGTACCCTTGGCATTGGGTTCGAATGCCCTTGTCCGACTCCTCCAGCCCTCTAGGGTCTGACATATGCCCATTTTCCAGTTGCACTTGTTGTCACCCCTCACGCCCTGTGACTCCACACTCAAGACAGCCGCAGAGTCAGTCTGTTCTGTGGCTGAGCCCTAAGCCTCTAATCAGGGCTGTCCACTGAAGCACTATGAACATGGAGAATGCTCTTTGGGCAGGGAGGGGGAGGGCATGTCTTGCACATTGTAAGATGTTCACAGCCTCCCTGGACCCTACCCACTAGAAGCCAGTAGCAGTCCCCCCGTCATGACAACCAAAAAGGTCTCCAGACATTTTCAAAATGCCCTGGGGGCCCAAACCGCTCTCGGTTGCAGACCACCACCCTATGCTGAGCCCTGTGCCAAGCCCACTTTCCTTTCGGTTCACCTGGCTCACTTCTGTTTGCCTTGCAAGCCTGCCCTTGGTTGTCATTTCCTCCTGGAAGCCCTTGCTGACCCCATGCTGGGGCTGGTGACCTTCCTGCGCACCCAGCTTGGACAGCTTGCCCGCTGTACTGTCACTGCCCTGAGACGTGATGGTCTCTTCCCTGTCTTGCACTTCACGAAGACAGGCATTTGTCTGTACTCGGGGCCAAGTCAGTACCTGTGACATGACCTCACCTAGTAAATCACCCTTGACCCCCTCTCTCCCTTAGCTCACATCCAAACCATTACTGAAGCCGGGTCATTCTGGAGTCTCTTTCCAGATCAAACACTGTGCTCTGACTTCCCCTCACAGCCCCCCCCACCCCCCCCACACGTGGGCTGAGCTGCCATCATCTTTCACTGGGATTGCAGACAACCACAATCCACATGAATCCCCTCTGATCTGCTTTCACTTCAGATGGAGTGATTTTGTTCCAAAACGGAATTCTAAACTCTTTGCCTGCTTTAAAAGGCTTTCAAAGGCTTTCAAAGGCTTTCCAGGGACTTCCCTAGTGGTTCAGCGATTGAGAATCCTCCTGCCAATGCAGGGGATCCGGGTTCGATTCCTGCCCCAGGAAGATTCCACGTGCCTCGGAGCAATAAGCCTGTGGGGCACAACTACTGAGTCTGTACCCTGGAGCCTGTGCTCTGCAACAGGAGAAACCACTACAGTGAGAAGACCACACACCACAACTAGAGAGTAGCCTGCTCACAGCAACGAAGACTCAGCGTTGCTATAAATAAATGATAAAATTTTGAAAATAAATAAATAAATCCTCCACACGGAAATCTGTTTCTGAGTCAGTTTCTAGTGACACCTACCAAAACACCACCCAAACTGCTTTGCGGAGTGAATTTCTATCTTCTTTCTGATGTCAGTAAGTTGTATTTTCCCTGCGGCTGATGCTCAGAGTCTCACATGCGAGTGGGCTCACTTCAGTCATGTCTGACTCTTTGTGACCCTATGGACTGTAGCCTGCCAGGCTCCTCTGTCCATGGGATTCTTCAGGCAAGAATACTGGAGTGGGTTGCCATGCCCTCTTCCAGGGAATCTTTCCAACCCAGAGATCAAAACTGTGTCTCCTGTGGCTCCTGCGTTGTAGGCAGATTCTTTACCACTGAGCCACCTGGGAAGCCCCAGAGTCTCACATATTAACAAATCCTCCTTGAAGAGTGCCATGCACCCCATCTTCACAGCACTTGTCATCATTGAAATGTTACATTCATTGGGTGAAATGAAGTTCTGTCTCCTTCACTACTCTGTAAGCTCCACGAGGGCAAGAAATCATGTCTCTTTTTGCTCATGGCTCTGTGCCTTATTTTATTTTATTTTTATTTTTTTGAGGGAGTTCTGGTGGAGACCAACATGTGACAATAAAGTAACCAGAATGCCTGTCCTGTGTGGTTCTCAGAAGTAAATTCTCAAAGAGAAAAATACTTGGAACAGGGCCACAAGGGCTGTGATATATGTAGTTGTCAACTTCTGATGAAACACACTCAGAGATCTTTTAAAAATCACTTATTTAGTGTGTCCCTAGCATTTTATGCAACACAATAAGAGCTTCAAAATAAATATGTTGGCTGGGACTTCCCTGGTGGTCCAGCGGTTAAGAATCCAGCTTGCAATGCAGGGGACACAGGTTTGATCCCTGGTAGGGGAACTAAGATCCCACATGCCACAGAGCAACTAAGCCCACGTGCCACAACTACGGAGCTTGCATGCCACAGCTAGAGAGTCCATGCGCCTGAACAAAAGATCTCACATGACTCAATAAAGATCCCACACGCGGCAACTAAGACCCGGTGCAGCCAAATAAATAAATATTCAGAAAATAAATATAACGTTGGAACTCTGTCACCCATCATCCTTCTGAGTGTGAAGAACTGATCAGAGGTAGGGCAAGGTAACCAAACATGTCATGAGCTTTTGGATCACTGTGCTAATTTCATTCTAATTCCTGACAAAATAGCAGGTTTTAAGGATTGACTCATGTTCCTTAAAATCTGAAGGTCACTGTTCTCCACATAGAACATTGAACTTGAAAAGTCCTAGCACAAGCCCCACCGCCTGATTTTCCTATTATATTTACCTAGTATCTCTAAAACTGCCAAGAATTAGTTTTAAAGTGTGCATGTGAATGTCAGCTGAAAACAGGCTGGAGTGTTTATCACATTTATTATAGGTGAATACTGACAGTGGCTGGGACCACAGTTAATGATATTGTGTCGGGGTGTGGGAAGCTGACTCTGAAATATTAGTCACATGTTTCCCTGTAAAGGTTGGGCTCCTTTTCCAAAGTCTTAACTTCATCAGAGGTTCAACTAAGCCTGAGATTGGTGTACATGTCAGGCCAGACTCAGGAAGTTATGCCTCATCACACACACTCATTCTGAGTTTTACTCAGTGGAGGGTCTCTTACAGCATTATAAACCAGAGGCAACATTCTGCCCTGTGTGTGAATTTGATAAGGTGGAGTCAAAACCGTAAGTGCTCTTGAATCTGGCATACCTGGGTTCATCACACATATAAGCAATGTGACTTTGGATGGGAAACTTAACCTGAGTCTCAATTTCTCCATCTGTAAAATGGAGCTAATAATAGCCTCTACTTTGTAACATCTTTTTGTAAAGGCTCTATCTAGATGCCGTCATCATTTAATTAAGAGGTCAGAAAGTTTCCAAACCATTGAGCAGTTATTAGGAGCATCCACTGTTTCTGTCTACCTGCATTCCATTCCCATTCTCTTCCATCCCTATTTTCTTGTTTTCTTTTGGCCTTGTGGTGCGGCATGTGGGATCTCCGTTCCCCAACCAGGGATTAAACCCAAGGTCCCTGCATTGGAAGCACAGAGTCTTAACCAATGGACCACAAGGGAAGTCCCTCCATCCCTGTTTTCTATTGGGGAACACTTTCCTCTGTTTCCAATATTTATATAGGACAGAACTTCTCCCTGGTTCCTGAGAACAGAGACTTAGTCCTGGCTGGTGGACTTGGATATGATTGGGCATGTAACCTGAGTTGTCCATTGAGAGTCTTCCCTGGGAATTTGAAGGACCTTTTGTAAAGAACTGTTTCCTTTCCATGAAATTGTTTGGTTGCTAGGATATGCGTGGAGCTGCTGGTGGCCGCCACGTAAGAGCCCTTGAGAGTGCGAGCAAGGCCAATACCGAGGAGGGCAGAGCTGGGACACAGAGGGAGAGCTTTCAGCGACACTGCTCAGACCCTGGATCAGGCAAACTTCTAGGCTTCTCAGTTATGAAAACCATTAATTTCATTTTCTGAAGTAACTTCGCTTTGTTCCTTAAGAACCCTGATTGATAGCCCAGTAAATCATAGTAAAACGTAGGCCATATGTTCACCTTCTGAGTTTACGAGTCTTTTCCTATAAATAATTCAAAGACTATCTCATAGATTCATGAAATCTTACAGATTAAGGATGTCCTGGGGCCTGCCTGAGATGGCTGACTCCGTGAGTCAGGGATAGGTCTGGGACAGGAAGCTAGGGTTTCTGCATTCCAGGCCAGTGCTCTTAAGCATCCTTGCCTCTCACTGTATGTCTGCCTCAGTCTTTCTCCGACTCAGGCAGAACTACCCTCACCTTTCCTTCTTGAATCATTGTCCAACTACTCGCAGCCAAGGGGACCCACTGGACAAAGAGCATCACATTCTAGAAGTGGTTCCATTCCCCCAACAACCCCGCCTCTTCCACCGAAGACAGCCATGATTTAAGAGAAATAAACATAGATGCGGGTCTTGATGGAACTTAGGTAAAGCCAGAGAGCTGAACTCTGGAAGTAAGGCTGCTCAGAGCCCGGGGCCATACTTCAATTCTCATTACCTCATGTGGGGATTATTACAGTAGCTCCTTACAGCTCCCCCCTTCTCCTCAACCCCAGATTCCTTCTCCTTCAACTCATCGTATATACTGTTAATCATCTTAAAGAATCACTCTGTATACCCAGACAAAACTGTAAGTTGAAAAGACACACGCCCCTATGTTCACAGCAGCACTATTCCAATAGCCAAGACATGGAAGAAACATAAATGCCCACTGACAGATGAATGGATAAAAAAGATGTGGTATAAAGACACAGTGGAACATTACTCAGCCATAAAAAAAGAATGAGATAAGGCCTCCTGCAGCAACATGAATGGACCCAGAGATTACCATGTTAAGCGGAAAAAGTCAGAAAGAGAAAGATAGATACCGTAGCATTTGATACCACTTATGTGTGGAATCTAAAATATGACATAAATGAAAGTTTCTACAAAGCAGAAACAGACTCATAGTCATAGCGAATAGACTTGTGTTTGCCAAGGGGGTGAGGTGGGGGAAAGAAGGATTGGGAATTTGGGATTACCAGATGCAAATTAGTACATATAGGATGGATAAACTATAGTACAGGGAACTATACTCAGTATCTTGTGATAAACCACACTGGAAATGAATATGAAAAAGAATACACACACACACAGACATCTTTGCTATATAGCAGAAATTAACACAATATTGTAAATCAAATATACTTCAATAAAACTTTTAAAAAAGAAGAATCACTCTGGTCATGCCATTTTCTGGTTGAAAAAAATCTTCAATACTAGGTGTATATCACATTCTTTTCTTGCCTTTAAGATATAGTGTCCTTCAGAGCATCAGTATTGAACTTTATATTCAGAGGCTTTCATATATGGATAGCGTGATAACAAACTCCATGAATACAGATGGCAGCTAGTGTGATGAATCTCACCAGGATTTTGTTGTTGTTGTTAGTTTATGGTTTGGGCTCATTTTGAATTAATTGTCCTCATTTTATTTATTTTTAAAATTAATTTATTTATTTTAATTGGAGGCTAATTACTTTACAATATTGTAGTGGTTTCTGCCATACATTGACATGAGTCAGCCACGGGTGTCCATGTGTCCCCCTCCTGAACCTCCCTCCCACCTCCCTCCCCATCCCATCCCTCAGGGTCATCCCAGTGCACCAGCCCTGAGCGCCCTGTCTCATGCATCAAACCTGGACTGGTGATCTGTTTCACATATGATAATATACATGTTTCAATGCTATTCTCTCAAATCATCCCACCTTCGCCTTCTCCCACTGAGTCCAAAAGACTGTTCTTTACATCTGTGTCTCTTTTGTTGTCTCGCATACAGGGTCATCGTTACCATCTTTCTAAATTCCATATATATGCGTTAGTATACTGTATTGGGGTTTTTCTTTCTGGCTTACTTCACTCTGTATAATAGGCTCCAGTTTCAGCCACCTCATTAGAACTGATTCAAATGCATTCTTTTTAATGAATTGTTCTCATTTTAAAAGCAAGACACTTGCCAAAAATTCACAGGTGTCAGTTTCTCTTTTAAAAAGTCAGGGCACTTCTCTGGTGACCCAGTGGATGAGTACTCGCCTACTAATGCAGAGGACACAGGTTTGATCCCTGGCCTGGGAACTAGGATCCCACATGCTGCAGGGCAGCTAAACCTGTGCACCATGACTACTGAAGCTTGTGAGCCTAGAGCCCCTGCTTCACAACAAGGAACGCCACAGCAATGAGAAGCCTGAGCAGCGCAATTAGAGTGGCCCCCCTCGCTGCAACTAGAGAAAGCCTGTGTGCAGCAACTAAGACCCAGTGCAGCCAAAAAATAAATAAATGAATGAATAAATATTAAAGAAAAAAAAGTCAGGAGCTTTGGATCTCTGTTCTCGCAGTGTGGCCACTGGAACCAAGGAGTGGCTTCCTTCCTTAGATGGAACACACTCTGTTCCGGGGCCCACGGCACTCGCTTCACTTCTTATGCTGCCTGCCTCGCCATTTGAGTTTGCTCCTTCAGCTCTGCACAACTGTTGTTCAAAGTCTTTTTAATCCACTTTATAGAATTATCTCGCAAATGCAATTTCCGTGTAAGGCAAAATGATACATGCTTTCCTTTGATAGGATCCAATAGGTGTTGAAATGTTCCTGTGGGTTTCCTTACATTTATGCAAAAATTTAGCAGGACTTTTCTTTACAATTCTACCTTCATTCAGCTGCTCATACTCTGGGAATATGGTGAGATCTGTACTTAAAATTTTTGTTTTTATTTGGCTGCTCCGGTTCTAGTTGGGGCATGTGGGATCGTCGATCTTCATTATGGCATGCAGGATCTTCAGCTGTGACATGTTGGATCTAGTTCCTTGACTAGGGATCAAACCTGGGCCCCCTGCATTGGGAGTGCAGAGTCTTAGCTACTGCACCACCAGGGAAGACCCAGTAATTCTTTATATGGTATCTTGACATCAAAACATTAGTTAGTTACAAAATCTGTATAAAATATATTCCTTTTCACTTCTTCTGTGAAATGGGTTGCGAGTATAATGATTTAAAATCCACTTGGGGGCCCAGTTATTGTGTGGGAGCTACAGTAAGTAGGATACTGAGGGGCTTCACTTAGCTATGTTGAGGGGTAAACAGTGAAGGAGGAATGCTTTTCTTTTTTCTTTCTTTCTGTGGCTTTCTAAACCTTCTCTCTGACCCCTGTTTTTCCTCTCCATCCTTCCTGAAAATTCCCCTGGGCTTCAGAGGCAGGTCCAAGGACCAGGGCATAAGCTTTCTTGGATGGGGCAAGTGGTTTAAACCCAGAAGTCTGGTCTCTTGGGACAAAGAGGGACTCAGAAAAGGCAAAAGGGTGAGAGGCCTCTAGGCACTGTGTGCACACATGCTAAGTTGCTTCAGTTGTGTCTGACTCTGTGCAACCCTATGGATCATAGCCTGCTAGGCTCCTCTGTCCATGGGATTCTCCTGGCAAGAATACTGGAGTTTCCATGCCCTCCTCCAGGGATCTTCCCGACCCAGGGTTGAACCCACATCTCTTATGTCTCCTGCACTGGCAGGCAGGTTCTTTACCGCTAGCACCACCTGGGAAGCCCTAAACTCCACCAACTGCCTTTGTTATAGTAGACAATATTGAGGAGGCACAAAAGGCTTCCTGCAGGTTCCAAAAGAGCCAGAGAGCTGGATGCAGGAGGAAATGTCCTTAAATATTCTCTTGGCCCATGAACAGAGCTGGAGGAAGACTGAGAAGGGATTTACAAGAGATAGAGCTCTGTGTCTCCTCATCCTTCAGCAGGGTGGAGATGGTACCACCAGTCAGCATGATGCATGCACATGGGACGCTTAGAAGGAACACTTCCTCTCCACATAATCAGCAATACAAATTCAAAATAATATTCCTAAGTAATACACTTCTGATTTTTTGTGCACTGATAGACATGCATTCACGGTGTTTCTCTTTTCATAGTAAAGTCCCAAGGAGGCAAACACTCTGCTTCCTCCCCATCTTCTTGCTTCCTCCACCTCTACTTAGGTTATAATGATACTGAAGTTCTCCATCCTTCTCCACTGCTTTCTCGATTTTTCCACCTTCATTCAGCCTCTTTCCTTCCTACACAACCAGCAATTTCTCTCCTGATTCTTTTTTATTTTCCCCACTATTTTTTTGCTTTTTGTTTTAAGTCATAAGGCATGTAGAATCCTAGTTCCCTAATCAGGGATCGAACCCAGGCCCCCTTGTCCTTGGAAGTGTAGAGTCTTAACCACTGGACTGACAGGGAAGTCCTTTCTTCTGCTTCTAGTCTCAACATCTAAATCTCCAGTTTCCCTCCTTAAAACTCCGTCCTGCTCCTTCCTTCATCTCACTCTTTACTTCCAGGTCAATCCAACCTCTGCCATCTGAGTTTTGACCTTGAAAATCTCTCTCCCCGAGGACACTGTGGTTTCCAGATTGTCAAACCCCACAGCCTGTGTGATCTCTTGGCAGCACTTGACAGTGATGACCACACTCCTCCTTTAAATCCTCTTTTTCTTTGGCCCCTGTGGCAGAGGCGGCCAGTTACTTGCTCTACATTCCTTAGTAGTTGCTCTCTTTCCTTAGTAACTAGAATTCCTCTCTCCCTCTCAAAAAAGCAAAACCAAAAAAAGTCATTTATCAGCTGCCCCTGCAGGTGGGGTCGCCAGATAAATGTCCTAGCCAAGGAGATTTAAATAGAAGCTGTCAGATGGGCCTTCTAGGGAAGTTCCTTAGAGGGAGATATATTCAGTTGCTGTGGGCATCCTTATTTACTTCTGACCCTTCCTCCTTTCTCTGTTTAGAATGCAGACTTGATGGTTGGGGCTAGAGCAGCCATTTTGGAACACATCGAAAAGGACAAAATCACAGAGATGTGATTTCTGCCATTATCCCATAGCTGCGGAACCAATATCAGTCATCCTTATCTCTACACTACTTGCTACATAAGAAAAATAACCTTTTCTCTTGTTTAATCCACTGTTATTTGGGTTTTCTATTATTGCTAGTGAAATCAACACTTAACTGACACAGCTCCAATGACTCTGCCATTTCATCCTACTTCTTTAACCTCTTCAAGACCCCTCTTCTTCCACACCCCCTACCTGTTGCTGTTCCTTGGTCCTCTTCCTCCACTGTTTCTCAAACAACCCAGTGGTGTCTGCTGCTTCCCAAGCCATGATGACTCCAAATTCCAATGTCTAACTCAGACCTTTCATCACAGCACCTGCCTGTCATATAAGAGCCTTATATACACTACACTCACAATTAAACTTTCCGGTTTTCCCATAACTGTTTTCCTCCTTCTAGTCACTGGAGCTAGAGACCTTCCCCATTCCTCACCCTCATACCCAGCTGGTCCTGAAATCCCAACACGTCTCTTTCCAACAGCTCTGATTTACTTCCCACTTCATCAATCCTAATGTCTTACATAGGCGCCATCATTTCTTCCTGCACCACTGCATATGTTTCCTAACTAGCTCCTCTGCTTCCCATCTACGATCAAATTGGTGTTAAAAAAAATGCAAATCTGATCATGTCATTCCTTTTTTAAACTTCCTTCAATAGCTTCTTGTCCCTCACAAGAAAAGAATTCCAATGCCTCTGCATGGTCTGAGCCCTACACATCTTGTCAACATTCCTTCCATTATAGCCACATAAAATCATCTGCAGCTTCCCAAACTTGCCATGATTTTTCTCACTTCCTTGCCTGATTGTCCTCTCTGGCTTGCAAGCTGGAAACTGTGTGAAAACAAAGTTTTAAGTGTATATTTAAGAACCTGACTTGAGCCTTTATCTTCCTGGGACTTCTCCCATCTTTGTGCACAGAAACTCAATGGTAAAGACCTGTCAGAATTCGAGAGATTTTTGTATTGATCACTTAACATAATTGATTAATTATTATAATCCCATTTTTAATCAAAGAATTCTTTGCAAGTCTCTTTGGACCAAACTGATCAAAATAAACATCAGTTGCTTTTACTGACTCATATATCTTTTCATTTAAAATTTCACCTTTGTCCAATGTAAAACATTTCTCCATTGTGCACTCAACAGGAAAGGAGATATTTAATGTGCTAAGTGTTGGGGTTTCTTCTATTTATTATTCTATTAAATTTTAACTTCTAGCATCCTGTAATTTTAGGGTCCAGCCCCTAAAATATTCCCGAAGAGGAAATCAAGGCTCTACTGACTCAGGAACACGGCACCAGGGAGGTAGTTACGGGCAGGACATACCTAGCTCCTGGCTATGGATTCAGCTCTTGCCATCTACGGTGAAGGCACAGACCACCTCCAATTCACAAAGAAGGCTGCCCTCTGCTTCCAATGAGAGGAGAGCAAAGTAGATCTCAAAGAGCCAGTTAAGCTAATCCTCTTACACCACTCCACTTAAGGCAAATGACAGCACAAGGGCTTTAGGAACAAGAAAATTAGAAGCATTAAGTCCAAGGCTCTGTCTGCTCTGGGAAAGAACAGCCTTCTCCCTTCCTCTCCAACTCTGTGCCCCACCTTTGGGCCAGTGGAGCTCACTCACCCTCTGGGTGATGGGTTTACCATCCTGGATCTGCACGGCCAGCCCCAGGTCGGACAGTCTGCAGTTGCCGAGGTCATCCAGAAGCACGTTCTCGGGCTTCATGTCCCGATAGACGATGCCGAGGGAGTGGAGGTGCAACACACCACAAGTCATCTGGGCCGAGTAGAAGACCACCCTGCTCATGTCCAGGCCCGGTTCACCCACACTGTAGATGTGGAACTTGAGGTCTCCACCATTCATCAGGCTCATCACCAGGCAGAGATGGGACTTGCTCT
This sequence comes from Giraffa tippelskirchi, assembly GCF_054371585.1. Classification (NCBI taxonomy): domain Eukaryota; kingdom Metazoa; phylum Chordata; class Mammalia; order Artiodactyla; family Giraffidae; genus Giraffa; species Giraffa tippelskirchi. The sequence goes on from NC_137276.1 coordinate 92,465,616, forward strand.
CAAAGGCATATGCCAGAGAGACAATGAACGGGCTGCTGACCCTCTCCAAGATTTCCTTTTCCAAGAGAGCCATTTTCTCACCATTTTTCTTCTTCAATCGCTTCTTGTCCAGTTTCTTACAGGCATACATCTTACCGGTGTTTTTCACCTGGACAGCACATACCTTAAGGAGAGAAGGAAAAGGAGAAGAAGAGGTAGAAATAGACAGCAGTGAAGAGAGGAAGGGAGTGAAGGATACAGAGGCTGGAGGGGCAGATACCAATCAAGGTGGCAAGATGACAGGCTTCTGAGAAAAGAAAAGCTGTGACTGAGAGGGTTCTTGGAGAAAGAGCTTCGACCACAGTGAGGTATCATGTGACACATACTAAATGGGCCATTAAAAAAAAAAGAAATAACAAATGCTGGCCAGAATGTGGAGAAATTGAAACACTCATCCATTGCTTGTTGTTGTTAGTTGCTAAGTTGTGCCCGACTCTTTGCGACACCATGGACTATAGCTCACCAGATTCCTCTGTCCATGAGATTTTCCAGGCAAGAATACTGGAGTGCCACTTCCTTCTCTAGGGGATCTTCCTGACCCAGGGATCAAACCCATGTCTCCTGCATTGGTAGACGGATTCTATAGCACTAAGGTATAGAAGGGGAAGCCCTCATGCATTGCTGGCAGGAACTTAGAACATGAAGAGTTCGGTGATTTCCCAAAAAGTTAAACATAGAACTGCCCTAAGATAAGACCCAGCAATTCCACTCCTTGGCACATATGAAACGGAAATGAAAGCAGATATTCAAAGAAATACTTGTACATAATTATTTACAGCAGCACTATTAGCGATAGCCAAAAGGCAGAAACAACCCAACTGTCCATCAATAGATGAATGGATACATGAAATGTAGTATTCCCATACAATGGACTGTTACTCAGCCTGAAAAAGGAATGAAGTGTTGATCCGAGCTACAAGGTGAATGAACCTCCAAAACACTATTCAGCAAAAGTACACTTTTCAGTGAAAGAATCCAGAGACAAAAGCTCACATATTGTATGACTCCATCTATATGAAACATCAGAATAGGCAAGTCCATAGAGGCAGAAAGTAGCCCAGTGGCTGCAAGGAGCTTGGGGGTTGAGGGTTGGGGGAAGTAACTGTTAATGGGCACAGAGTATTGAAAATGAAACTAGAGATGATGGTTGCATAATATTGTAATGTATTAAATGCTATTAAATTGTACACCTGAAAATGGTTAATGGCTAATCTTATGCAAATTTCATCTCAAAGAATTTTTTTTCTTCTTAAAAAAAGAAAGCTGAACACAGCAGTGGTGTAAAACAGGTTTATAGGCTCTAATTCAAGATGATTGTTTTCTTAGATACCTGAAGTTTTTCTCAAATTACCTCCATGAGCACAAGTAAAGGGGAAGGGAACTCTCCCATTGTATTGATATCTTGATATCATTCACCAAAGGGGCATATCAGAGCGTTCCTGCCTCCTGTAAACCACACGATCACGATTCTTGGCCAGTTCCACATCTTGTTTGTTTTTCCTATGGCATTCTCACTTTATTTCACGCAGCGACCAGAAAGAAGAGGTGAGAGCAAGCTAGGAATGCTTTCTCCACATGTGGCACTGAAATTAGTTCTAAGTTCCCTTGAGATTAAAAAGAAGACAAAAAGAAGTCAAACAGAACTCTATTATGCCGTCTATCTTGTCTTTCAGCCTGGCTCCTAGCAGACACTTACCTCCCCAAAACCACCTTTCCCCAGCACCCGGAACTCTTCGAAGTACTTGTCTGACACCGGCTGCATCTCGAAGACTTTCCACTGCAGAAACTTGTCATAGAAAGGGCTGGCCAGGAACTCCCGGAAGGGCTGGTCCTGCAGGAAGGCCATGACCTCGGCCTTGGCCAGCTCCACCAGGGATGCTTGATCGTCCTCGGTGGTGGCTGCTTGGCACTTGGTGACCAGAGCTGGGCTGAAGAAGGGGTGTGGGTGCCCCGAGGTAGGGGCGGTGGCACAAGTGGTCACCAGCCCCTGCAGCGCAATGCCCTTGGCAGGGCCCTCTTCGGCCAGCTCCCAGCTCTGCACCTCCTCCAGAAAGCCCCTGGCCTCCTGGTACGCGGGCACCGTGGCCAGAAAGTCCCGGAAGAGGCGGCGGCCGATAGGCTGCTGCTCGCACAGGCTGTGGAAGTCGGTGGCCAGGGCCTGGCGGAGCTGCTCGCAGCTCTGCGGCCCAGGCAGCATCAGGCTCCGGCGCCGGCGCTGCAGCTCCTTGCTGTCGGCGTCTGAGGACTTCCGAGCCTGCAGGTAGGCCGTGTTGGCGATCAGGTTGTCCAGGCCCCCCATGTCGACCATGGCTGAGCACCGATCGATCGTGCTTCCCCGGCACAGACAAGGAAGAATGGAGAGCGGCGGCGGTGGGGACGCCGTCAGGACCGGGGCCAGCTGGCGGCTCTCCGATCCGAGACGCAGTAACTTCCAGGGGATTTACAGCGAGTCTTTGGGGTGACGGGTGGGACTGGTGGAGGGTGAGGAAAGAGGTTTCTCTAGTAAGAGGCTTTGCTGGCTATGTATAGCTGGCCGGGGACGGGCGCATCACGGATCACCCAGCAACCTGGAACACCTGCAGGGTCTACCCGTTCATCCCGGGGCCATGCTCCTCACACCTGCTTCCTGCATCCACAGTGACCAATCACCTAAGGAAAAGACTCAATATAAGGTGATGCGCTGTTTGCTGTTGACAGCACTATTTTCAACTGTGTCTGATTTTACATTTCCCAGCAGGTGCAAGCTCTGTAAACTCCTAGGAATGACAGGTCAGGAAGAGGAGCTGTGAGAAGCTGGAGAGGTTTTCCTTCCCCCAGCCTAGCAGCCTGACACAGAGTAGGTTACAGAAGGGGATGCTCTGAGTTGCGAGTCACTGGACATATTCCCAGAGGCCCAGGTCGTGACTCTCAGGGAGGCTGTGGCTCTCCCACGGCCGGTGGCACCCTCAAGTGCCTGTGGAGATCCTCAAGACATGGCTGCCTTAGTTCTGAGGAGTCTGTGACCTACAGTACCCTGTTAAAAGAGGAGGGTCACCTTGACCCAGAACATCCCATGAAATGACATCAGCAGGGAAGTCACCCACTTCACAGCAGGTGGCCCAGACTCTCCCAAGGGCACAAGCCTAATGAGGGGGACCTGAGGGTGAAGGAGCTGTGTGTGGAGACCCCAAGCAGGGACGTTCCAGGAATGGCCCCTGGACACCTCGGCCCAGGCTGCCTCAAGAAACCAGGAAGCTTCCCTCCACGGAGATGACTCCGAGCTGCCCCAGACCACGACCTCACAAAGAACAGAAATTGGTTTAGACAGAGATCAGGCTAAGAATCTCCGCTCCAAAAATAACACTTGTGTCCTACAGGGAGAGAATTCTCGGGCTTTTTCTTCACAAAGCGAGGCTAAGGCATCTTAAAAACAAAGTCATTCAGTATTATGCCAGAGTGTTTAAAAGGGAAAAAAAGAGAGAGAGGAAGGAGGACGAGGGAAAAAAAAAAGAGCTGGTCAGTCTTTTTCCAAACAAACAACCTCTAGCACACTCTCTGTCAAAACATCACTGTAACGGCCGTGGTGGGCCTGAGCAGAGCCTGCCGCCTGGCCCCCGGAGCACATATGCGCTTGGCCTCACGCTACCAAGAATTATGTAATGAACTCGTGGGTGCCCTTTGGCTCTGCACTGCTGCGCTGTAAACCATCGGACCAGTGCAGAGGTGGAGGATCTGCACGAGTGGCCACTGCTTGGAACCATATCATCTGCTTTGCACCCCATGCTAAAAATGTTGGTACTTTTTTCTTTTTTTTGTCCTTGACAGGTCATCCTAGGCTCACATTTCTGAGTAGAGAAAAATCAGTCTGAGACTCTCCCCTAAGTGGGAAATGACTTTCCTGTTTTTTTTTTTTTTTTTTTTTTTAAGAGTAAGGATCTTTTATTTATCTTAAATAGTTATTTACTTATTTGTCTGTGTTGTGTCTTAGTCACGGCATGTGGGATCTAGTTCCCGGACCAGGAATCAAACCTGGGTCCCCTTCTTTGGGAGCTTAGGATGTTTGTCACTGGACCACCAGGGAAGTCCTTCCTGTGGTTCTTATGAATATAGCAGCAATCCAACAGGGCAGAAGTTTGAGAAAATGGTACAGTTGTCATCACATCACTATTTAACCTTCTCACTGAAAAAAAGATGTTTTTAACTGATGCCTGTATCTGCTATGAGCTACTTGATTCCACTGGCATGGGTACTTACTTTAAATCACTGAGTGATCACTTAACCCTGCACTGTCCAACAGATAAATGCAAAGCCACAGATGTAATTTCAGATTTTCTAGCAACCACATTGAAGAAAGTAAAAAGAAACAAGTGAAATTAACCTTAATAAGATATTTTACTTGGCCCAATATGTGCAAATCATTATCATTTCAACTTGTATTTGATATAAAAATTGCTAATGGGATACTTTACATATTTTTTTGTGTCCTGAGTTTTCAGAATTGACTTTGTATTTTACACTTACCAATTCAAGTCTGTCACATTTCAAATGGTCAGTAGCCACATGTGGACAGTTGGACAGTACGGACAAACTTTCTTCGTGTAGCTTTGTCATTCATAAATAAGAGAAAGTTTTCCTAATTTTTTTTCTAATCAGTAATATTATAGACCATCTGGGTAAAAAGCTCTCTTAGTAATTAAACATGATCTGACTGATGAGAATGGAATTTAAATAGTATGTTACAAAGTTTAGAATTTATAAAATGATTATACATCAACTACTGCAATTTTAAAGAGTACCATTATTTTTAAAATTTTACCCACTTGAAACAAAAGAGAGGTTTAGTTAAAATAGAACACTTGATGTGATTATTAACAATTAGGATTCAGGGCTTTTCCCAACTTGATGAAACAGTAATTGTAGATCAGTTAAAGGACAGCACTAAATCCTTAGCTTAGAAGCAGAGCCAAGTGCTGGGCACATTCAAGGTACACTGCACCAGTGGGGAAAATCATCAGAAATCTTGGACGGGAGATGTGGCCCTATGGTTATAAGCACTAACTCCAGCACTGCTTGGGAGAGCTAAGTCCCGGTTCTAGGAAGTCTTAGCTGTGCAACCTTCTGCAAGTTACTTAACTTCTCTGAGTCTCAATCTAATTATGGGAGAAGAGATGATCTATGTTTATTCTTTTAAAAAATTATAGTTGGTATACAATATTATACATTGCAGGTATAAAATATTATATGTCGCAGGTATACAATATAGTGATTCACAATTTTTAAAGGTTATACTCCATTTATATCAATGTTGACTTTTGAGTAAGTTCTTGAGAGAATTAAATACCAATAAATTACTGGCACAAAGTTGCCAACAAAGGTCTGTCTAATCAAAGCTTTTGGTTTTTCCAGAAATGGTATGGACCTAACAGAAGCAAAAGATGTTAAGAAAAGGTGGCAAGAATACACCGAAGAATTATACAGAAAGATCCTCATGACTCAGATAATCACGATAGCGTGATCACTCACCTAGAGCCAGACATCCTGGAATGTGAAGTCAAGTGGGCCTTAGGAAGCATCACTATGAACAAAGCTAGTGGAGGTGATGGAATTCCAGTTGAGCTACTTCAAATCCTTAGAGATGATGCTCTGAAAGTGCTGCACTCAGAATGTCAGCAAATTTGGAAAACTCAGCAGTGGCCACAGGACTGGAAAAGGTCAGTTTTCATTCCAATCCCAAATAAAGGCAATGCCAAAGAATGCTCACACTATGGCACAATTGCACTCACTTCACACACTAGCAAAATAATACTCAAAATTCTCCAAGCCAGGCTTCAATAGTATGTGAACCATGAACTTCCAGATGTTCAAGCTGGATTTAGAAAAGGCAGAGGAACCAGAGATCAAATTGCCAACATCCATTGGATCATCAAAAAAGCAAGAGAGTTCCAGAGAAACATCTACTTCTGCTTTACCAGCTACACCAAAGCCTTTGACTGTGTGGGTCACAAGAAACTGTGGAAAATTCTTAAAGAGATGAGAATACCAGACCACCTGACTTGTCTCTTGAGAAATCTGTGTGCAGGTCAAGAAGCAACAGTTAGAACTGGACATGGAACAACAGACTGGTTCCAAATCGGGAAAGGAGTACGTCAAGGCTGTATATTGTCATCCTGCTTATTTCACTTATATGCAGAGTACATCATGAGAAATGCTGGTCCGGATGAAGCACAAGTTGGAATCAAGATTGCCGGGAGAAATATCAACAACCTCGGACATGCAGATGATACCACCGTTAGGGCAGAAAGTGAAGAAGAACTAAAGAGCCTCTTGATGAAAATGAAAGAGGAAAGTGAAAAAGTTGGCTTAAAGCTCAACATTCAAAAAATGAAGATCATGGCATCTGTTCCCATCACTTCATGGGAAATAGATGGGAAAACAGTGGAAACAGTGATGGACTTTATTTTTTGGGCTCCAAAATCACTGCTGATGGTGACTGCAGCCATGAAATTAAAAGATGCTTGCTCCTTGGAAGAAAAGCTATGACCAACATAGACAACATATTAAAAAGCAGAGACATTACTTTGCCAACAAAAGTCCATCTAGTCAAAGCTATGGTTTTTCCAGTAGTCATGTGTGGATGTGAGAGTTGGACTATAAAGAAAGCTGAGCACCAAAGAATTGATGCTTTTGAATTGTGGTATTGGAGAAGATTCTTGAGAGTCCCTTGGACTGCAAGGGATCCAACCAGTCCATCCTAAAGGAAATCAGTCCTGAATATTCATTGGAAGGACTGATGATAAAGCTGAAACTCCAATATTTTGGCCACCTGATGCAAAGAGCTGTCTCATTTGAAAAGACCCTGATGCTGGGAAAGATTGAAGGTGGGAGGAGAAGGGGATGACAGAGGATGAGATGGTTGGATGGCATCACCGACACGATGGACATGAGTTTGAGTAGGCTCCGGGAGTTGGTGATGGATTGGGAGGCCTGGCATACTGCAGTCCATGGGGTCACAAAGAGTTGGACATGACTGAGCAACTGAACTGTACTGAACTGGCACAAAGAAGTGATCAAAAAGTATTAACTTAAAAAAAAATTAATTCATTTATTTTAATTGAAAGCTAATTCCTTTACAATATTGTAGTGGTTTTTGCCATACATTGACATGAATCAGCCATGGGTGTACATGTGTCCCCCATCCTGAACCCCCTCCCACCTCCCTCCCCATCCCTTCCCTCAGGGTTGTCCCAGTGCACTGGCTTTGAGTGCCCTGTTTCATGCATCGAATTTGGACTGGTGATCTGTTTCACATATGATAATATACATGTTTCAATGCTATTCTCTCAAATCATCCCACCCTTGCCTTCTCCCACAGAGTCCAAAAGATTGTTCTTTACATCTGTGTCTCTTTTGCTGTCTTGCATATAGGGTCATCATTACCATCTTTCTAAATTTCATATATATGGGTTAATATACTATATTGGTGTTTTTCGTTCTGACTTACTTCACTCTGTATAATAGGCTCCAGTTTCATCTACCTCGTTAGAACTGGTTCAAATGCACTCTTTTTAATAGCTGAGTAATATTCCATTGTGTATATGTACCATAACTTTCCTATCCATTAGTCTGCTGATGGAGATCTAGCTTGCTTCCATGTTCTAACTACTGTAAACAGTGCTTCGATGAACATTGGGGTACATGTGTCTCTTTTCTGGTTTCCTCAGTATGTATGCCCAGCAGTGGGATTGCTGGGTCATATGGCAGTTCTATTTCCAATTTTTAAAGGAATCTCCACACTGTTCTCCATAGTGGCTTTACTACTTTGCATTCTCACAAACAGTGTAAGAGTGTTCCCTTTTCTCTGCACCCTCTCCAGCATTTATTGTTTGTAGACGTTTTGATAGCAGCCTTTCTGACCAGCGTGAGATGGTGCCTAATTGTGGTTTTGATTTGCATTTCTCTGATAATGAGTGATGTTGATCATCTTTTCATGTGTTTGTTAGCCATCTGTATGTCTTCTTTGGAGAAATGTCTGTTTAGTTCTTTGGCCTACTTTTTGATTGGGTCGTTTATTTTTCTGGTATTGAGCTGCATAAGCTGCTTGTATACTTTTGAGATTAATTCTTTGCTAGTTGCTTCGTTTGCTATTATTTTCTCCCACTCTGAAGGCTGTCTTTTCATCTTGCTTATAGTTTCCTTAGTTGTGCAAAAGCTTTTAAATTTAATTAGGTCCCATTTGTTTATTTTTGCTTTTATTTCCATTACTCTGGGAGGTGGGTCATAGAGGATCCTGCTGTGATTTATGTCAGAGAGTGATTTGCCTATGCTTTCCTCTAGGAGTTTTATAGTTTCTTGTCTTATATTTTGATCTTAAATCCATTTTAAGTTTATTTTTGTGTATGGTGTTAGAAAGTTTTCTAGTTTCATTCATCTACAGGTGGTTGACCAGTTTTCCCAGCACCACTTGTTAAAGAGATTGTCTTTTCTCCATTGTATATTCTTGTTTCCTTTGTCAAAGATAAGGTGTCCATAGATGTGTGGATTTATCTAAAAAGTATTAACTTTTAAATAATGACTATCAATCATCAAAACCTGATCCAAAATTATGCTTTCTGATATGCAGATTGGAGATGGGAGACTGCATGCATGCTAAGTCACTTCAGTCATGTCCGACTCTTTGCGACCCTATGGACCATAGCCCACCATCCTCCTCTGTCCATGGGATTCTCTAGGCAAGAATACTGGAGTGGATTGCATGTTCCCTGCCAGGGGATCTTACTGAATCAGCGTCTCTTACATCTGCACTGGCAGCTGGGTTCTTTACCACTAGCGCCACCTGGGAAGCCCGGAGATAGGAGAGATCTAGGCAATGTGAAGAAGGTGGGTTCCGGTGGGTTCCATGCCCACCTAGCATGGAGTTGCCAACTCAGGGTCTCACATGACCTTGAAAAGCTATGAGGACCTGTGGAGCTGGAAGCCAGGGAGATAAGATTCATTTAGTGAGGTGCAAGACTTAGAACAGCAAACTATTTCAACTAAGAGATTCACTACATTCTGCCATTAAAAAAGACTAAACTCTGTCATGTGAAAAGAGGAGATATTTCAGTTTGAAAGAAAAAACAAATTTGATGCTCGGGAAAAAAACAAAACATTTTAGTGTATTTTATGTCTAATTTTGTAAACTAAAGAAATGAAAAATGTTCTTTACCCAGGTCTTCCAGTATATTTTGCACCATGTTATTTATGATGTGAATACTTAATAAATTTTAAAATACTCTGATGTCATACAACATCAGAAACAAAAAAAAAACAATTTTTAAAAGCTTAGGTTAATGGTTAAAAATAGGGTAGGCTTGTTTTGTTTCTCTTTCTGAGGATTTTTAATTTTGAAAATATACTCTATGACAAGGAAAATGTAAAGCTAGGTTTCTAGGAAGACCATGACCATCCTTGACAACACAAAATTCTCTGCAAGGTCCACTAGTGCATCTGCTTGTGGTTCAAGAATTATGAAATAATTAAACTTGATATTATGTGGTCTCAGAAACAAAAGCTATTTTGAACAGTGTAAGTTCAGAAGAAGACTAATATGTTAGAATTAGGATTCCCAAAGAATCTAGATTGTTCTTCAACTTCTGATTTAAATCCTTGCAGAGTAAAGATTTTGCTTTTTTCGTTCAGTAGCAGCCCTCTACTGGAAGAAAAAGCAAAAGGGTCTCTATCCTTTCAATGGCAGCTTCACACTTTAATAATTTGAAGAAATCAAGGATATTCCTTGATGGTTAAAATTCATTGATACTAAATAGAAAAAAAGGTGGATCTAGATAAACTTTATTGCTTCAATGTGGTCACAGAATTTTCTCTCAGAAATTTAGATTCTGAGTACTTTGTCTTTTCTATTGAAATATTGAATGGTAAGACCAACTGATGTTCCTGCTGAATTTTCTTCAGCAGAGTTCTACAGACAATAGACATTTTCTTAGTGAAATAAGAAAAGAGTGATACACAAGGTATTTTCATAGAAGTAAGTATAAAAATCCTATAAGGGATAAATCACCATTTTATCACACTATTTTTAGAGATTTTTTTTGTTGTTGCTGTGGAAAATCTCAAATGTGCATATAAGTAGTGAGAATAGTAAAAGAAATATCCATATGCTCATTATTCAATTTTACTGTCAGCACTATTCACATTTTCCCAATATTCTTTCACCTTTATCTAACAACCCCCTTATTGTGTTTTGAATACTCAATTCTTTCCTTTCTTCTTTTTGTTTTTGGCCATGAGATTTGTAGGCTCTTAGTTCGCTGATCAGGGCCCTCAGCTGTGAAAGCGTGGAGTCCTAATCACTGGACCACCAGGGCATTCCCAATATTCATTTTTTTTTTTTTTAGAGCAGCTTTAGATTCATAGTAAAACTGAGAAGAAAGTACAGAGATTTTCCTTATATTCCTTGTTTCCACACATGCATAGCCTCCTGCATTGTCCACATCCCCCCAACAGAGTGGGACTTTTCTTACAATTCATGAATCTACATTAACATATCATAGCCTTTCACTGTGTGGATCACAAGAAACTGTGAAAAATTCTTAAAGAGATGAGAATACCTGACCACCTTACCTGCCTCCTGAGAAACCTGTATGCAGGTCAAGAAGCAACAGTTAGAACTGGACATGGAACAGACTAGTTCCAAATCAGGAAAGGAGTATGTCAAGGCTGTATATTCTCATCCTGCTTATTTCACTTATATGCAGAGTACATCATGAGAAATCCTGGACTGGATGAAGCACAAGCTGGAATCAAGATTGCTGGGAGAAATATCAATGACCTCAGATATGCAGATGATACCACCCTTATGGCAGACAGTGAAGAACTAAAGAGCCTCTTGATGAAAGTAAAAGAGGAGAGTGAAAAAGTTGGCTTGAAACTCAGCATGCAGAAAACAAAGATCATGGCATCTGGTCCCATCACTTCATGGCAAATGGAAACATGAGAGATTTTATTTTTTTTCGGCTCCAAAATCACTGCAGATGGTGACTGCAGCCATGAAATTAAAAGATGCTTGCTCCTTGGAAGAAAAGTTATGATCAACATAGCATATTAAAAAGCAGAGACATTACTTTGCCAACAAAAGTCCATCTAGTCAAAGCTATGGTTTTTCCAGTAGTCATGTGTGAATGTGAGAGTTGGACTATAAAGGAAGCTGAGCACCAAAGAATTGATGCTTTTGAATTGTGGTATTGGAGAAGATTCTTGAGAGTCCCTTGGACTGCAAGGGATCCAACCAGTCCATCCTAAAGGAAATCAGTCCTGAATATTCATCGGAAGGACTGATGGTAAAGCTGAAACTCCAATACTTTGGCCACCTGATGCGAATAGCTGACTCATTTGAAAAGACCCTGATGCTGGGAAAGATTGAAGGTGGGAGGAGAAGAGGATGACAGAGGATGAGATGGTTGGATGGCATCACCGGTGCAATGGACATGAGTTTGAGGAGTCTCCAGGAGTTGGTGATGGACAGGGAGGCCTGGCGTGCTGCAGTCCAAGGGGTCGCAAAAAGTTGGACATGACTGAGCAACTGCACTGGAACTGAATCAAACAAAGTCCACAGTTTACACTAGGATTTCCTCCACCCTGCCTTTTTTTGCTGGAATATTTTAAAGAAAATCCCATCTGTAAATACTTTGGTATTATATGTATATACTGGGTACATATATGTACATAAATACTACATATCTTGTGCAATACAGACAAATAGAATTTGGTGAAGCAGCCCAGAGATGAGCTTCAGGAGCTGGGGAAATGTGTTCCTAGACCTTAGGGCCACAGACACCCAGTGATGGAGCTGTAGGAGGTTGAATGAAGCAATCAAGTCCTAAACCCCAGTATGTGTGAATGTGACCTTATTAGGAAATAAGGATTTTCACAGATGCACTCAAGTCAAGATGAAGTCACACTAGATTTGGGTGGGACCCAAGTCTGGTGACTGGTGTCTTTTTAAAAAAGGAGAGATCTGGATACAGAGACGCAGAGGAGATATGCAGAAAAAGACAGAGATAGAGATTGGAGTAATGTACCTATAAACCAAGGAACATGAAGGATTGCTGACACCCAACGGAAGTCAGGAGATAAGCATAGAACATGTTCTCACTCAGAGGCTTCAGAAAGAACCAACTCTGCTGACAGCTTGATCTTGGACCTCTGGTCTCCTGAGCTGTCAGAGAATAAATTTCAGTTGCTTAAGCCACTTTAGTCTATAGAATTTTGTCAGCAGCCCTAGCAGGTTGATACAGCAAGGGAGGCTGGGAGGTGAGTCCTCTGAGATGTAGATCAGAGTAGAGCAAAGTTAGAGGACATATCTGAGAATAAGCAGATCGATAGTCAGTGTAAGTATCATGCCATTATCCCCCCATCACTGTTACCAACAATTCCTTAATATAATCTCATATCTGGAATAAACCTATATGTGTTAAGTGTTGAGATTTGGACATTTTGTTTGCTATCAAAATGGCAGACTTTCTAGCTGTCAGGCTTCTATGGTATTATGGTATAACACCAAGAGTTTCATTCAGCTCTATTGCAATTGATAATAAAACAGTCACTGTGCATCTGAAGGAAAAATCCTTTCATTGGCAGGAACCTTGACCTTCTTTAAAAGCTATAACAGACTTCCCTGGTGGTCCAGTGGGTTGAGACTCCATGTTTCCACTGCAGGGAGCATGGATTTGATCCCTGACTGAGGAAGTTCCACATACTATGCAGTGTGGCAAAAAAATAAAATAAAAGCCATACCAAGAAATTTGCTTTTGAGGCTACTTAGGCTAGAAGATCCATTGGAAAAGACTTTGATGCTGGGGAAAATAGAAGGCAGGAGGAGAAGGGGGCAACAGAAGACGAGATGGTTGGGTTGCATCACCGACTCAATGGACATGAGTTTGAGCAAGCTCCAGGAGACGGTGAAGGACAGGGAAGCCTGGAGTGCTGCAGTCCATGGAGTTGCAAAGAGTCAGACACGACGGAGTGACTGAACAGCAACAATAAGACTAGAAGAGGTTGCAACGACCCGAAGAATCTGTAGATGTTGTTTACATTCATAAATATTGATTCTTAAGAGCCATAATCTGGTATTATATAAACATCTTCCTCTCTAAATAAGACTCTGATTGTTCTAATAATGACGACACACCCATAACAGAACATACTCTTCTGAAACAAGGAGTCATAAGAGCTGAAAGAGAAAATTAAGTAACTGGTATATTTGAAGGAAATAGAAAATACTTCCTGTTAGAGGTTCAGTTTGAAAATGGATCATGACAGATGCACAAAAGAAAATGAACTGTGTATGTGTTTGCACAATGACACTTTAAACAGTTATAAACAGTTCTCCAGAGAGTAAGGGACTTTATTAAAGAAGGCTAAGAGATTATTAGAGAAGACCAAACAATATAATGTTAACAAAGAAAAAGCAAAATAAAGTCTACTAAATATCACTATATATTTGATATATGGGGGAAATGTGAGAAACAGCAAGAAAAAGTTCTTGTGGTTACAATGAAGAGTAAAACCAGGGAATAAAGGTTTTGGTAGAACATAAAAGACTATTGTGGAAGTATAAACTATCAGGATGAAGATAAGCTACAAAGATATATCAGACATAGGGCTTCCCTGGTGGCTCAGTGGTAAAGAATCTGCCTGCCAATTCAGGAGATGTGGGTTTGATCCCTGGATTGAGAAGATCCCCTGGAGAAGGAAATGGCAGCCCACTCCAGTATTCTTGCCTGGGAAATCCCATGGACAGAGGAGACTGGTGGGCGCAGTCCATGGGGTCAAGAGACAGACACAATTTAGTGACCAAATAACAACAAATATATTGTACAACACTGGGAATATGGCCAATATTTTATAATGACTATAAATAGAGCACAACTTTAAAAAATTGTGATTCACTATATTATACACGTATAACTTTTATAATATTGTACATCAACTGTACTTCAATTAAAAAAATCAGTTGTAGTGAGTCTCAGTTTAAAAGAAAGACTATATTGTGGAATGGAATGGAGAAGTGTTAAGTGTTTGCCACAAATCTTGGTAAGTCTGCTTCTAAAATATTTTCTTTTTTCATATTCAGTAAAGAATAAAATATTAATAATTATGAGTTGAGAAAATAAGAGAATTGTAAGGAGAAGTGAACCAGCTAAGCATTAGATCCCAGCTCAGGGTCATCTGGTGAGGAGAGGAGGTTATACTAAAAATATTTTCAAGTATATAAATACTGTCAAGTTTGATAAACAGTGGTAACACTGGGGTCATTTGGTAATAGTAAACAAGATGAAAGCCTTATTTCCATATACAGTGCGTGCATACTCAGTCTTGTCAGACTCTTTGCGACCCCATGGACTGTAGCCAGCCAGGCTCCTCTGTTCATGGAATTCTCCAGGCAAGAATACTGGAGTGGGCTGCCATTTCCTCATCCAGGGGATCTTCCCAACCCAGGGATTGCACCTGAGTCTCCTCTGGCTCCTACATTGGCAGACAGATTCTTTACCACTGAGCTACCTGAGAAGACTTCCATATACAGTAGGGCCGTAATAGAAGGCTGGACTCTGGCATGGGGTAGCCTAAAGACAATGCAACAATGATTCAGCTGGTGAGACTTAAGCATCTCAAATCTGATATTCCATTGCAATAATGACCTTGATGTAAAAAAAGGGGATTAGTAAAGGTGAAACTGAGGACTAAGTCATGTATATCAACTAAAATCCTTATATAATTCTCCTGACATCTTTCCATTTGTTTGTTCTGTGTATTCATTCATCCCACTGGTAGAGATAGATAGATAGGCAGACAGACAGGAGACTTCCCTGGTGGTTCAGTGGTGAAGAATCTGCCTTCCTTGCAGGGAACAAGGGTTTGATCCCTGCAGAGGAACTAAAATTCCATGTGACGCGGGGCAATTAAGCCGGCACACCACAACCACTGAGCCCATACACTGCAACTAGAGAGAATCCCCGAGCACCACAGCTAAGACCCAGTGCCACCAAGGAAATCAAAAATAAATTGAAAAAAAATAGATAGATAGATAAATGAAACATACTATGTCAGATATTGTTCTAGGTACCAGGTGTGCAACAGTACACAAAAGAGAAAAATCCCTGTCTTTATGGAGATTACATTTAGTGGATGAGACTATCAATAAACAAAATAAGTAAACTGTATAGTGCATTAAATGATGGCATTACAAACTACCCCAAAACGTCACAGCCTAAAATAATGACTTATAACTTCTCAGGATTCGGTGTTTCATTGGGCAGCTCTCTTCGAGTTTCACTCAGTGGCCTCATTCAGCCAGTGGGTTAGCAGATGGCTGAGCTCGGCTGGGACATCTGGAAGCCACTGGAAGTTTTCAGCAGAGGAATGCTCTGCGTGGATGGACATTTTAACAGGAGCACAAGCTGAAGGGGCCACGGGTAGAAACAAAATCAATTTGGAATCTGTGGCAGTAACTCTGATGAGAGGTCAGTGGAGAGGGCGAGAGGGTTTGCTCCTGAGTTGAATGTAGCGTGCAGCAGGAAAAAAAGGACAAGATCAACTCTGGAGTTTGGGGCCTGAGTAACTGGAGATGAATTTCCTGTAAATGCAGCTGGAAATCCTCTGGAGGGGTAGGTTTCAGGGAAGATGAATTCCGTCTTGCACCCGTTAAATCTGAATTGCCTGTGGGGCATCTGAATGGAGATCTTAATTCATCTGCGTCTGTGCTCTGGAGTACAGGGGAAAGGCCTGAACTGGACATGTTCACTGTCACCAAGCATATAAATGGCATTTACTGCTGTGGGACAGGATTGCAACACAGTGGGGTGAGAGCAGAGAAGGTTAAGGACTGAGCCCTAGAGGACAGAGAGGGGAGAAGGGCAGAGGATGCTAACCTAGGAAGGATGTCCAGGAAGAGAGTGATGACAGATGCTGCTGATAGACCAAGCAGGATAACGATTGAAGAATTGATTGTTGTTGACAGTTTTATTGGCTTCCTTGTGAAGCTGAAAAGGAACATCAAATGGGATAAAAAATGCTGATTTTACTTATAAAAGTGGTTACATATAAATGAGAGGTTATGCTATGTATAAAGGAAAGCCAACCAACCAACATTGTAGTATTTTCAGATGAGTGGCACACCAGCATTTACTGTTTGGGCAGATAAATGAACTCTGTTTGACACTTTTAATTCAGATTTTTTCCAAGGTCTTTTTAATAGCGAACTTTAAACTATTTCTGTTGGTCACCGTGATCAAGGGTATCGACATCACTACTATGTCACGCTGCCTGTTTTGGCAAGGTAGGGCGGTGGCAGGCAAGACAAAGTTCATATAGTTTTGATGAACAGTGATTAAGTATGCTATTTTAATAAGATACTGAAACAAAAAATTTGCAGCTTAAAGTTCACTGGGGAACTTGGCAAGAGCAGTTTCAATGGAGTGATGCGAAGAAACAATTATTAGTCTCAGTTAATAGGGAATGGAAGGAGATAAGTTGGAACCAGGCAGTATAAGCTTCTCTTTTATACAAAAAAATTATTTATTTATTATTTATGGTTGTGCTGGGTCTTCGTTGCTGCTCAGGCTTTTCTCTAGTTTTGGCGATGGGGGCTACTGTCTAGTTGAGGTACATGGGCCTCTTATTGCCATATTGTCCCTTATTTCAAGCTCTAGGGTGTTCAGGCTTCAGTAGCTGTGGCACGTGGGCTCAGCAGTTTTGGCTCCTGGGCTCTAGAGCAAAGGCTCAATAGTTGTGGCGCACTGGTTTAGTTGTTCCACAGCATGTGGGATCTTCCCAGACGAGGAATCAAACCCATGTCTCTTGCATTGGCAGTCAGATTCTTTACTACTGAGCCACCAGGACAGCCCAGTGTAAGCTTTTCTTTTAAGGAAAATTGCTCTTGGGTGTGACCACTGGAGTGAGTGTCCAAGGCAGGGGTGGAGAGCACACGATCACTGGAGGAGAAGAGGTAAGGGGATTGAGAAACCAGGGTATTCGTAGCATCATTCATGTGAATGTTGAAGTCACCAAGAATGACCCAAAGAGTAGTGATGAAGAGATATACAGAGAGCCAGGAGCTAGAGTCTTCATCCAACAAAGGGGAGTGATTATGAGGCCATTAGTGACAGGTGGAATCTAATGACATAAGCATCAAAGCTGGGTGGTTTTAGGGAGGGAAGCAGCAATAGAGAGAAATGAAGACATCCCACATATCACCAAGCCCATCCATATGAGCGAGCAGAAGGGTTGAGAGGAAGCAGTGTTCTCAGGGGAGAAGTAGGCTTGAGAGAGAAGAAGAAAGAGAAGGGGACTTCTGGAGAAGGATGAAGATGGAGGATTCTTTTTTTTTTAAATTAGTTTATTTATCTATTTCTTAACTTTACAATGTTGTATTTGTTTTGCCATACGTTGACATGAATCCACCATGGGTGTACATGTTTTCCCCTTCCAGAGAAGGATTCTTTTTTAAATAAATTTAGTTTTATTTAATTTATTTTGGTTGTACTGGGTCTTAGTTAGGGCACGCAGGATCTTCAGTCTTCATTTTGGGTTGCAGGATCTTTAGTTGCGGCCTGTGGGATCTAGTTCCCCAACTAGGGATGGACGCTTACTCCTTGGAAGAAAAGTTATGACCAACCTAGACAGCATATTAAAAAGCAGAGACATTACTTTGCCAACAAAGTTCTGTCTAGTCAAGGCTATGGTTTTTCCAGTAGTCATGTATGGATGTGAGAGTTGAACTATAAAGAAAGCTGAGTACCGAAGAATTGATGCTTTTGAACTGTGGTGTTGGAGAAGACTCTTGAGAGTCCCTTGGACTGCAAGGAGATCCAACCAGTCCATCCTAAAGGAAATCAGTCCTGAATATTCATTGGAAGGACTGATGTTGAAGCTGAAACTCCAATACTTTGGCCACCTGATGCAAAGAACTGACTTATTTGGGAAGACCCTGATACTGGGAAAGATTGAGGGCAGGAGGAGAAGGAGATGACAGAGAATTAGATGGCTGGATGGCATCACCGACTCAATGGGCATGAGTTTGAGTAAACTCTGGGAATTGGTGATGGACAGGGAGGCCTGGCATGCTGCAGTCCAAGGGGTTGCAAAGAGTCGGACACAACTGAGCGACTGAATTGAGGGATGGAACACAGGCCCCATGCATTGGGAACTTGGAGTCTTAGCCACTGGACCATCGGGGAAGTTCCAAGGCAGAAAATGTTTTGTTAGTGTGAATATCAGAGGTCACAGAGGAAGAGTTTCAGAAATTGAGGAGGAGTGGTACTGTGTGTGTGTTTAATTGCTCAGTAGTGTTTGAATCTTTGCGACCCCATGGACTGGAGCCAGCCAAGCTCCTCTGCACGTGGAATTCTCCAGGCCAAAGAGTGGGTTGGCATTCCCTTCTCTAGGGAATCTTCCTGACCCAGGGATTGAACCCAGGTCTCCTGAATTGCAGGAGGATTCTTTACTGTCTGAGCTACCAGGGAAGCCCCAGGAGTGGAAGATGAAGGAATAAAAGGGGATGTAAAGGACTACTTGGGATTAGATTTAAGAGAATGGGAGGTAAGTTGAAAAGCCTGGGTTTCTTCAAGGGCAGGGTGGTCTCAAAGCAGAGGGTGGTACCCAGACCCTGAGTTTTCTAGGCAAGAAGAGGTGCACACAGGGGGCTGGAGCTCCCACTGGACCACTGTGGCTGGAGTCGAGGAAGGTCTTATGTGGAGCACTTGGGCCCCTTCCACCTGGTCTATGTAGGCAGAGCTTGCAGAGGTTTGGTCTGACCTGAGCTGGGAGGACCTGGTGTATTCACATGGTTAGATGATGGGTTTGAGAGCTGCATGTGAGGACCTCATGAGGGCTTGAAGAGTAACTCCTTGACTTTTCACCTGCCTTAAGGGCCAAATGGCAGGGCTGTGGAGGAATTGGAGGGACTTCAGCACTCCTAAGCTTTAGTAGGTACCTGTATGCACTCATAAAACTCCAATTCTGGACCATCAGTCAGACAGAAACTCAACACTACCAGCCTCAGGGCTGTTGAGGGCTATTTTAAGCACAAGGTCTGGAAAAGACACACACCCATATCTTTATCCTTAAAAAGATTTAAGCCTTTTTTAAAATCTCAGTGTTAGTGTGTTCAATTTAGAGTTCAGTGAAGAATTTCAGGCTACCCTAAAATCTCCATCTTATAATTGGGGGAAGCTGCAAGATTTTGTACATTTAAAACCCTGAAAAACATACTAGAAGAGAGTTGGAATGAATAAAACGTCTGCTCTTTTAAAAAGTCACTTCTTCCTTTACTTATTTCTTCTGTATTTTGATAAACTTCTTGAAAATGTAGCCCTTCTAATGAACTCCAAGGAGCTTTCTCAAATTACCTCCACGGGGGACCAGAACAAGATGAGAAACACAATTATTTTGATTTGAGTGCTTTCTTGAAGAGTTGAATAATAAGACAAATGGAACAACCATTACTGAATTTTCTTGTATTTTCCACTTAGTAGGAAATGTAAAAAGGTGTTGGTTATGATCTTAAATAATAATATCCATTTCTGTTTTTAAATGCAGGTTTATATGTATAGATCTTAAGTGTACTGTCTAAGAATTTTGAAAGGTGTGTAAACTCATGTAGCCATTACCCAAGTCAATTTATAGAACTTTTCTATCATCACTGAAAGCTATCTTGGGCCTTTTCCAGTCAATAGCTCCTCTGAAAGGCCACCATTCTTCTGATTTTTATCACTATAGTTTAGTTCTGCTTTTTATTGAATTTGTAGAAACAGAATCATACAGTTAAATACTTTTATGCCTGGATGCTTTTCTCAACACAATGTTTTGAGATTCATTCATGTTGCACCATGTTTCACTTTTTCCTTTTATTTTTTTAAACTGCTATTCTATTCATTCCATTCTATGAATAGAATGTTATTCTTCTGTTGATGGACATTTGGGTTGTTTCCAGTTTGGGGTTAGTATAAGTATGAAAAGTGCCTTTAAAGATTCATCAACTTCTTTCTGTGGGCAAATGTTTTCATTTTTCTTGGGCAAATACCCAGGAATAGAATTGCTGGATCATAGGGTAGATGTATATTTAACTTTTTATGATACTGCCTTTTATTTTCCAAAATGGCTGTTTCATTTTTTATTCCCACCAGAAAAGAAGGAGAACTCCAGAGCCTCTGCATCTTCACCAAGACTTGGTGTTAGCAGTCTTTTAAACTGGAGCTATTCTCTGGGGTGCATAGAGGCATTTCATGGCAATTTTAACTTACGTTTCTGACAGGGAATATTAGGCATATTTTCATATGCTGACTGTCTATTTGTATATCTGCTTTTGTGTGAAGTACCTTTTTAATTCTTTTGCCCAACATCTAGTTCTTTAATTAAGCTTTTGTTGACAATACGGCCTCATCAGGCAGTATTCTGTTGACTGACCACGTTCTTTAGTAGAGAAGCTGAATGTTTTGTAGGCCCTGAGGCAGTGAAGGCAGCAATAAGATAGTTAGATAACAGCTTTAGATTTATATCTTTCTAAAAGGTCAGTTTTCATTCCAATCCCAAAGAAAGGCAATGCCAAAGAATGCTCAAACTATCGCACAATTGTACTCATCTCACATGCTAGTAAAGTAATGCTCAAAATTCTCCAAGCCAGGCTTCAGTAATACGTGAACTGTGAACTTCCGGATGTTCAAGCTGGTATTAGAAAAGGCAGAAGAACCAGAGATCAAATCGCCAACATCCGCTGGATCATCGAAAAAGCAAGAGTGTTCCAGAAAAACATCTATTTCTGCTTTATTGACTATGCCAAAGCCTTTGACTGTGTGGATCACAGTAAACTGTGGAAAATTCTGAAAGAGATGGGAATACCAGACCATCTGAGCTGTCTCTTGAGAAACCTGTATGCAGGTCAGGAAGCAACAGTTCGAACTGGACATGGAACAACAGACTGGTTCCAAATAGGAAAAGGAGTACGTCAAGGCTCTATATTGTCACCCTGCTTATTTAACTTATATGCAGAGTACATCATGAGAAACGTTGGGCTGGAATAAACACAAGCTGGAATCAAGATTGCCGGGAGAAATATCAATAACCTCAGATATGCAGATGACACCACCCTTATGGCAGAAAGTGAAGAAGAACTAAAGAGCCTCTTGAAGAAAGTGAAAGAGGGGAGTGAAAAAGTTGGCTTAAAGCTCAGTGTTCAGAAAACTAAGATCATGGCATCTGGTCCCATCACTTCATGGGAAATAGATGGGGAAACAATGGAAACAGTGTCCGACTTTATTTTGGGGGGCTTCAAAATCACTGCTGATGGTGACTGCAGCCATGAAATTAAAAGACGCTTACTCCTTGGAAGGAAAGTTATGACTAACCTAGATAGCATATTTAAAAGCAGAGACATTACTTTATCAACAAAGGTCCATCTAGTCAAGGCTATGGTTTTTCCAGTGGTCATGTATGGGAGTTGGACAGTGAAGAAAGCTGAGCGCCAAAGAATTGATGCTTTTGAACTGTGGTGTTGGAGAAGACTCTTGAGAGTCCCTTGGACTGCAAGGAGATCCAACCAGTCCATCCTAAAGGAGATCAGTCCTGGGTGTTCATTGGAAGGACTGATGTTGAAGCTGAAACTCCAATACTTTGGCCACCTCATGCAAAGAGTTGACTCATTGGAAAAGACCCTAATGCTGGGAAGGATTGGGGGCAGGAGGAGAAGGGGACGATAGAGGATGAGATGGTTGGATGGCATCACCGACTCAATGGACATGGGTTTGGGTAAACTCCGGGAGTTGGTGATGGACAGGGAGGCCTGGCGTGCTCCGATTCATGGGGTAGCAAAGAGTCGGACACGACTGAGCGACTGAACTGAACTGAAACAGTTTACATTTCTCAGGACAATTGTAGAAGCAATCAATTTTATCTGTGAAAGATTTCATGCACTATTTCAGTTCAAAGTTTCAAAGTATAAAGACTAATTACTCTATAATCTTTGGATAAAATTAGAATCAGGAAAAATACCTAAAAGTGGTATTACAGCCTGGATGACATGATTTTTATAGAGTTATATTTTTGAGACATATAATTTTATTCAAGAACTATCCAAATTTGTGTCATAAGGGACATGTACTCAGGGTCATTAGAGTTTTTTGCTTTCCAAGTCAGCATATTAAAAAATACAAACAGAAAGCTGTCATTTCAGAGAGAAAATGAGCTCTAAGATTCTTTCCAATTCTAGGAGTCTATGAAAAGAAAGTGCATGTGTTACAAAACCAGGCTGGTTTGCCTGATGCATAGCAAGCCAAATCCTGGGATGCCAAGGGTTTGTAGCAGAGAAAGTTTATTGACGAGGCAGCCAAGTGAGAAAATGGGAGAACAGGTCTCCGATCTGCCTTCCTGAAGGCAGGAGACCTGAGCATTTATGGGATAAATGAGCAGAGCGGTCTCAGGAGTGAGAAAGGTGATTGGAGGTAGGGAAAGAGTGAGGTAATCAGTATTCTGTACAGGTGTGTCGTGCTTCTTGTGAGACACATGTTCAAAATTAGAGGTGCTTGGCATGATCCAAAGGTGGAATTTTTGACCCTCTGACATCAAAAAAAGTCATTCATGGACACCTATACAGGTCCAGTTTTGTTTTTTTCAGTTGCAGTGTGTGGAATCTAGCTCCCTGACCAGAGATTCAACCCAGGCTCCCTGCATTGGGAGTGCAGAGCCCTAGCCTGGAAAGTCCCAGGCCCAGTTATAAGATCAGTGGTCCCAACCAGTCTTAGCTGGCTTGAACTGGACAAGAGCTGACTCGAGTTTCCTAAAAAACAACTTATGCTCCAGTTACTAGCAAGCCATAGGTCAGAGGTGTTATCTATAAAGGTGGTTTATGACTCTCGTGATAGATTACCTAGGCTATGTGAAGTTTGGAGGTAGGCAATTAAGGAAGGAAAAAAGAAAACAAATCTAAAGCAAGCTTTACTTTGGCCACCTGATGCAAAGAACTGACTCATGGGAAAAGACCCTGATGCTGGGAAAGAGTGAAGGCAGGAGGAGAAGGGGACGACAGAGGATGAGATGTTTGGATGGTATCACCAACTTGATGGACATGAGTTTGAGTAAGCTCTGGGAGTTGGTGATGGACAGGCAAGCCTGACGTGCTGCAGTCCATGGGGTTGCAAAGTGTCGGACACAACTGAGCAACTGAACTGACCTGAACTGAACTGAACTTAACTGAAAGCAAGCTTAACCAGTAAGGGCAGGTTACAAGCAGAGGGGTTTTAACAAGTTGTTCTCTTATTTATTGTTTCATAAGACAAGCTCAAGAATTTCTGTTAGTCACCAGCTTCTGTGGACCATGGGGCATGGTTTCACATGTAGCAACAACTCCCCAAGTACAAACAATTGTTAAGTTACTTGCTAACATGAATTGTGGCAGATGATATATGTTGATTCATCCAACACCTGTATCCTATGACTTTTCCTTTTTTATTCCTCTACTGTAAAAGTTGGAAGGTCAAACTTCATCTCCCTTTCCCTTTGCTTTATAAGGGACTGTGTGACAAAATTCTGGCCAATGAGCAATAGACTAAAGACAGTGGGAAGGGCAGCCCTTCCCAAGTAAAAGTCAAAGTCTCCTTAAGGAAAAAAAGATCCTTCCCCCACACCCCCTCACTTTTCCCCAAGAATGTGAATATGAGACATGCGAAAGAGCAGCAATCCTGGGACCATGGGGGAGAGGGCCTGAGAATGAGATTTTAAGATGAAGATGCCAAAGCAGAAAGGCGAGAGTCTGGCTCCTGATAGCGCCACTGACCATTGTACTAGCTCTGCTTCCTACCCTGGGCTTCCCATTGTGAGACAATTACCTCCTGTCTTTTAAAGCTAATATGCTCAGGTTTTCTGACTTTTGCTGCCAAATGTATTGCCAGCTGGTTCACTAGTGTTTAAAAGATACCAGAACAAACATGCAATTAACTCTACATTATGCACCATTATCTACTTATTAAACGTGACTTATTAAGGATATAACTAGGTTTTCCAGGAACTCCAAGTATTGAGACATAATTATACTTTTACGTGGGAAGAAGTGCTTAACATTTTTCACCATATTATTTACCCTAGAACTTCCAGATGTACAAAGCTGGATTTAGAAAAGGCAGAGAAGCCAGAGATCAAATTGCCAACATCTACTGGATCATAGACAAAGCAAGAGAATTAAAAAACAAAAATCTGCTTCATTGACTATGCTAAAACCTTTGACTGTGTGGATCACAACAAACAGGAAAATTCTTAAAGAGATGAGAATACCAAACCACCTTACCTGCTTCCTGAGAAACCTGTATGTAGGTCAGGAAGCAACAGTTAGAACTGGACATGGAACAACAGACTGGTTCCAAATCGGGAAAGGAGTACGTCAAGGCTCTATATTGTCACCCTGCTTATTTAACTTATATGCAGAGTACATCATGAGTACATCAAGGCTGTATTTTGTCATCCTGCTTATTTCACTTATATGCAGAGTACATCATGCGAAATGCTGGGCTGGATGAAGTACAAGCTGGAATCAAGATTGCTGGGAGAAATATCAATAATCTCAGATATGTAAATGACACCACCCTTGTGGCAGAAAGCAAACAGGAACTAAAGAGCCTCTTGATGAAGGTGAAAGAGGAGAGTGAAAAAGCTGGCTTACAACTCTGCATTCAAAAAATGAAGATCATGGTATCTGGTCCCATTACTTCATGGTAAATAGATGGGGAAACAATGGAAAGCGACAGACTTTATTTTCTTGGTCTCCAAAATCACTGTGGATGGTGACTGCCTTTTTGCTGCCCTCTGACTACCCCTGAAACAGTGGCTGACTTTATTTTTTGGGGCTCCAAAATCACTGCAGATGGTGACAGCAGCCATGAAATTAAAAGACGCTTACTCCTTGGAAGGAAAGTTATGACCAACCTAGATAGCATATTAAAAAGCAGAGACATTACTTTGCCAACAAAGGTCCATCTAGTCAAGGCTATGGTTTTTCCAGTAGTCATGTACGGATGTGTGAGTTGGACTATAAAGAAAGCTGAGTGCCGAAGAATTGATGCTTTTGAACTGTGGTGTTGGAGAAGACTCTTGAGAGTCCCTTGGATGGCAAGGAGATCCAACCAGTTCTTCACACGTTGTAGGGACACACAAACATCAGGATTCTTACAACAAGCAAACAGTAAACCTTTCTGAAAGGCCATTCTCTAATTAAGGCAGAGATTGGCAATGGCAGTAGTGATCTATTGGGTTGGCTAAAATTTCCTTCAGGTTTTTCGTAACATCTTGCAGAAAAATCTGAAGGAACCTTTTGGCCAATTCAATATAATGATGGCTGTACCATTTATTGAGTGTGTACTCTGTTTCAGGCATTGTTCTAGGCAGTTAACATGCACTAATTCATTTATTCTTCATAGCAGCTCTATGAGGTAGATAATACTGTTATTTCATTTTAGGTGAGGAAATAGGCACAAAGAAGTTAAGGACTTTGTGCAATATCACACAGATGCAGCTGTGATTCCAAGCCAGGCTGAGTGGCTTCAAAACACGTGGTCTTACTACTATGCTGCATGGCAGCTACTGCCACTTAGGAAAGCTTGTTTTCAGCCAACCTAGGAAAAGCAGCTTGAGTTCCAACTGTTGACTCGGGTTTATCAAGTGCATGGGCAAGAGAAAGTAGCAGATTGATTGTAAAGCTTATCCCTAGAAAATCTAGGAAGATGAAAACTGAGAGCAATCAAAAAAGATCGATTTTTCTAAATGTGTGGATACGCCCCAAATCAAGTGGTCAAAAAAGGAACTGCTTGATAACAGAGAACAGATTTTTGCTTGCCAACGGGGAGGTATGGGGAGGGAGGGATGAATTGGGAGTTTGGGATTAGCAGATGCAAACTATTAAACACAGAATGGATAAACAACAAGGTCCTATGTATCACAGGGAACTTTATACGGGCTTCCCTGGTGGCTCAGAGGTAAAGAGTCTGTCTGCAATGCAGGAGACCTGAGTTTGATCCCTGGGTTGGGAATAGCCCCTGGAGAAGGGAATGGCAAGCCACTCCATTATTTTTGCCTGGAGAATTCCATGGACAGTGGTGCCTGGTGGGCTACAGTCCATGGGGTTGCAAAGAGTCTGACACAACTGAGTGACTACTACTTTCATACACAAAACTGAATCACTTTGCTGCACAGCAGAAATTAACATAACATTGTAAATCAACTGTACTTCAATAGAAATTTTTGAATGTACTGCTATATTCATATCTGCAAGGTCTGATGAAATATTTCTACTAAGATGGGAAACCTAAAATTAAAGAGAGCTCAACATTTACAAAACCTTTTCTTAATATAAAATCTAGAAATCTTGTTGACATGAATGATTAGAAAAAAATGTAACAGGCAAGTCATGAAGGTCTCATTCCCACCCTCCACAAAAGCTCAAAGCGCTACAAGAAATCTGTTTATAACAATTTTTCCTCACAATACTTTTATTCAGAACAGTTAGGAACATTTTACCGCATAACTAAAAGCACATTATTTTTTAAAGTTCCACTTCTGTTAAAGCTTCTTCCAGAAATCACTAAAATGAAGTAACAGTAGCACTTACCACGCGCTAGAAGCTGTTTTCAGTTTTACATTTGTATTAATACATTTGGTCTTCAGTCCTCAAAACGATCTGGTGAGGGAGGTATTGTTATTGTTATCTACATTATACATGAGGCAAGTTAGGTAAAGGGAGAAGTAACTTGTTCAAGGTCACACAAGAAAATGTTGGCACTGGAATGTAAGTCCAGGTATTCTGGCACTAGAGTTTCAGCTCTCAGGCTTTAAACTCAACATCAAAATGTAGAGAAAAGACTTTTCCTGTAAGACATATTTTTGTTGAACAAAACCTGACCATGGTAGAAATGGAATGACATAAAGATGGTTAAAGAGGAACCATCATGTAAGCATTTCTCATGTATTTTGTTACACCACTCAAACATCCAATATAGAAATAACTTACATTTATTTGTATTTAATTCTAATTTTTCTTACATCCAAATCAGTAATATTTTTAAAAATAAGGATTCACTAAAGTAAACATGGAATTTTTCTTTCTTTTCAGAGCATTACCCAAAGATAGCCCTTGGCAATATTCTAAAAAAGCAACAAAGCATTGTTTTAATATTTCCTTTCTTATCAGAGATCTACTAAACTTCTAAAGGAACACTTAAAACACTTTTTTCTGATCCTAAAAGCTTTCTATATTAGCTTCATTTAAATAAAATAATTTAAGGCTTATTCTTTAAGCCTAAAGTGAATATTCACCATCACGTGTATCCTAGGTATTGCACACTAATTTAATAGTGGTTCACACCTTTACAGAGAGAAGAGGGCATGGATCAGTAAGATTTGGCTCTATGAACTCTTTAGAATAGCAGCTATTCAAGATTCTGAACCGTATATATTTAAAACAACGCATTTTCTGTGTCGTATTAGCATGTTTCTCCGAAATAGTGGCAGCAAAGTATACATCGCAGTTGTGGGTACAAGCGCTAAAACCAGTGTCCCCCCAAACAGCCAATGCTACCTCTAAAGGGGATGTTTTGGAAATGTTTTCTTTGGATGGCACAAGGATTGCGGGCACCACTGGTGTTTGATGAGTGGAGGCCAGGGAAGTGTGCTATCTTGTAACGTGTAGAGTCTCACAGGAAGAAACATAGTTGAACATCCTACATGACTTTCAAATGTCCACTCATGTAGTAGAAAAATCTATGATTATCTGTGGCTAGAACCTCATTTCTTTCTACATGTAAACACAAAGCACAGTTCTGCCTAGCTGTAAAATCCATTGAAGTTACCAAATATGCAATTAAAATGTAAAACAAGATTGTACATTTGTTTTGTTCAGAACTTTACTAGCACAATCCACCATTTTGGGAGGAAAATGTCTTATCAGTGGAAAAGCTCCTCATGTTTCTGAGTCACAGCAGTCTACATTGCTGCTGTCCTCCTGCAGTGATTACACACACACACACATTCATCAGCCTACTTCATTATGTCTGGTGTAATTGTGTCTAAAATTTACATATTGAAAAAGAAATGAATTATACTTTCATTTCTACGTTATATTACAATTTGATTATTACTATATGTATTTTAATTACGTGTGGAGACATTTACATATTTTACTGCAGGAGAGTAAAGAGGACATATTTTATTAAAAAGCAAGTAATGGGCTTGGTAGGATAATATCTACTTAGAGGTCAGCTGTAATACAAGAACACAACTTGCAAAGATAGAAAATTAAATAGCCCAAGATCACAGATGTGTTTCCAATACACTAGTGAGGTAAAATTCAACATTGTTTAACCAAATGGAAAGAAAAACCTGTTCAATGCTTAACTTTTGCACTGGAACTCATGTCACAGTGTGTCCCTTCTGATGAAACAATGTCTATTCAACTTTCAGATGGCTATGCAGATGAGCTGATATCACCCCAGATGGGTAGGATCAGGGCTGTATTGTCCCAGGCCCTCCTCCTCCTCTACCCTCAGATGCTGATGTGTAATAGAAACAGAGCTTTGTTAGGTGGTGGGCCTGTGGTTTTGCTGTGTGGAAAATCAACTTATTACCACCATTCTCCACATTTCATTTACATACTGTCATACAGACTGAAATAACTCAACATTCTTACTAAACATTCTATTTCTCTCTTCATCGCAAAGCCAAATATTTGGTTCACATTTTATAGACACCACCTTTTAAGAAGGTCAAAGAGAGGCTAAAATAGCTTACTGCACAACAAGAAACACATTCAAATGGTCCAAACATTAAAAAAGTCACACATAGTTGTATACTGTAATTAATTCTTTCAGTAGCTGTGAATAATAAGGCAAAATTTACAAGAAATCTAATTAATAGATAGTAGGTAAGGTGAAAGCATACGGAATTCTAATTTTTATTTTGATTATTATACTTTTAATATTCTTTTATGTATCCACATCCCTTAGATTCAAAAAGATTCAGACTGGCAACTCCACTGCTGCAGAAATGAATGGTTAAGATTTCAAGATTTTAGTTTTCTAAATGCACAGCAATACCCTATGTTATAAAAAAATTCAAAATGAACTTGTGGTTCCTAAACTGTCCTAAGATATTTCCATTGAATGTGAATTGACTTGATAAAATTTAAGTATTTTCTTACACTTATGTTTGTAGGTAATAAAGTTATTAACAAAATTTTATTATTACCAAAGAAAGAGCAAATGAATATTTTTTCAAATTAAACAAAAGTATCCACTTGCCAAATTAGTTTAAGTTGAAAGTTGAGCATAAACTTGCAATAATGACAATTCAAATGAGGTAAACAGAATAAACCATTTATTAAAACATCATGTGGTAAAATTAACTTTTTGAGCCAATGTGACAATGGTAAACATTTTCCCCTTGTTAACATTCCACCTAAGACACAGTTAAATTATAACACAATACAACCAGAAGCTGAAAAGACTTCTGTCCTTTACCACTCACTAGGTGAGTGCAGATCTAGGTTTTCTTGATGAGTCAGAGAGAGAGGATTATAAAGACACTTGAAATCCCATACACCCAAAGGTTAAATTTTATTTACCCTGTTCCCTGGTCCAAACTTAAAATTATATCAAATAAAAATTTCATTAATTATCCTCCTCCCTGCCAAAAATAAATATTAGGAACACATTAAGGATAAGAACTGGGTTTTAAACTGTACTTTATTTGTTACTATAACATTGTCTTTAAAAAACCATAAGCATGCAAAAAATTCTCTTCTGAACGGAACCGCTTCAGTAACTCCTTGGACATCGGTTAAGTAAATTATGAAAGTTGTTCAATTTATAGTCCTCTCCTTGATAGCACTTCTAAGCAGTGTGCGAGACACATACCACAGAGGTAGGAAAGACCATCCTTAATAAATTATCTTCTTAATTGTAGAGAATTTCTGAAAATAAAACTGAAAAAGGCTAAACCATGCTTTTGATGAGTCCCAAAAGACCACAGATCCATCACCTATTCGAAGAATTAGTCTCCTGGAGAGTTCTAGCCTCTGCAGGGCACTTGATAACAAGATCCACCAGGGCTCCGAACAACTGACTGCATGAAGAACACCTTCAGTTGCTCTCACTTCCCGATTCTCTGGACCACCCAGTCCTGCTGGCAGAGAGGGCAGCGATTGTTCTGTTTCACCCACAAGGACATGCAGCAGTTGTGGAAGGAATGATTACATTCTCCCCAGACAACTGGGAAAAAAAAAAAAAATCTGACATTACATTTTTCAAGTTAACTTACTGAGCTCAAAATTCTATTTTGTTATGTAATAATTATGGTTTATAATCTTAAAGATGGTTGACTGGCCAAAATAGTTTTTTTAGTCATAAAGAAAAAGAACCTTACATATAGAAATTACACTTAAAAAATGAGGCTAAGGGGACTTCCCTGGTAGTCCAGTGGCTAAGACTCTGTGCTCCCAATGTAGGGGGCCTGGGGTTCAATCCCTGGTCAGGGAACTAGATTTCACATGCCACAACTAAGACTCGGTGCAGCCAAATGAAAAAAAAATGAGGTAAGGCACCATGCTTGGAAACCTGACATTACTGTTAGAATCTGAGGATGCTGTGGTGGCTTTCCACTCCTACATAGCTCCACATGCTGTCAGTCTTTCTCACGTTGGGAGATTAAAAGACCTGGGTGTGTACCAAGTTGGTTCACTTGTATTTGACTCCATGCAACCTTATGGACTGTAGCCTGCCGAGCTCCTCTGTCCATGGGATTCTCCAGGCATGAATACTGGAGTGGATTTCCAGGCCCTTATCCAAGGGATCTTTCAGACTCGGGGATGGAACCCACATCTCTTGTGCCTCCTGCACTGGCAGGCAGGTTCTTTACTAGCATCCCCAGGGAAACTCTAAAAGACGAGTCTTCCTTGGATCCCAAACCACTCCACTCATGCACTGACCTTGGAGACCTTCGGGGCCTTTAATTTAGTTTATTGAAAAATGTCCTCCTGATTTTTAAATTTTCTTTCTTTCTTAATTTTTGGTTGTGCTGGGTCTTTGTTGCTGCTTGGGCTTTTTCTCTAATTGTGGCGAGCAAAGGCTACTCTCTAGTTACAATGCATGGGCTTCTCATTGCCATGGTTTCTCTTGTTACAGAGCACGGGCTCTAGGCGTTCGGGCTTCAGTATCTGCGGTTCCTGGGCTCCAGAGTTGTGGCACATGAGCTTAGCTGCTCCACGGCATGTGGGATCCTGCCAGATCAGGGATCAAACATTGTCTTCTGCATTGGTAGGGGGATTTCTTATCACTGAGCCACCAGGGAAGTCTCTTCCTGAGTTTTATCTACCAAGATATAATGAGTTTTAAATGTTTTCAGCTCATAGCAGGCTATTATAAATAGGTGGCATGCTTCTAAATATTATTAGTGGTACCTCTGAACTGTTTTCTGGAAGTGGTGATGATCTGTGTTAAGTCATTCATAGGCAGTGCAGTTCCTCATGTGACAAACAGAATGGAATTTTCAAAGTGGCTGGCTTTGAAAGAGAGGTCTATTTCAAGAAAAGAAGGGCCTCTCTGTGATCAAAGAAAGCTGGCCTACCCCTCACAATTCTCAAATTAATATTTTTAAAACAGCATCAAAGAAAAAATTTAAATCAAGGGAAATCACCCATAATATGGAATACAACCTCAAACATGGGCTTCATTTGTCCCTTGCTTGACAAACTTAGCTATATAACAGAACAATGAAAGAAGAAAAAAAAAAAACTTTTAATGAAAATTGGTCATAGGGGTTGGAAGCTAGGGGGACTCATTCTAAGTCTTTCAGAAGAAAGAAACAGGATTCTAAGTCTTTCAGAAGAAAGAAACAGGATTTAATTAAAACTACATGAATCATTCAGAAGCTGTATATAAACCACACAAACAAAAGTACAAAGTTAACCTTTCATTCCAGGAAAATCTTTATACACTTTTATATAGCAATCTTAGAAGTGATGACCTTAAGAGCTAGGGCATAAAAATCTGAGTTGCTTACAATATTTAACCTAAGACAACTTTTTCTTTCCTAAGACAACTATTGTAGTACCACATATAAGTAAAATTTAATAGATTTCTATCTATAAACTACATCCAAAGGAATCTGGAGATTTAGAATTGTTTTCACCTTAGTAGAAAAGTTAAATACTGGATCATAAAAGAGTACTGAAAACTGAAATGCTTTGTTAGAATAAAATCCTGACCGACCAAAACTAACCTGTAACATACTCAAAATTTAAAGGATGTTTTGGCAAATTCCTTATATTTTTCTTAATAGAAGAAAATATATTTCTTTTTTGATTATTAAAACATTTACCATGCCCATGTCTACAATATATAACCAACTCTTCTGCATTACAAGCAATTAAAGGACTTACAGATAATCCCATTAAGACCCTCTGAGAACCAACACGTTTTATATTAATAACAAATCACTGCTTTACAGTTTATTTTTGTGTATTGATAAAGCCAATCTTAATTGCAAATTCAAACATCCCCACTGAGAGAAAACCTTCAGTTGAAAAAGCAGGAGAACAAAATTACAACATACCAACACAATCCTCTTGTTTGTTTTCAGCTTGACATCTAAGACAGGCATCTAAAAGTAAACAAATAGCAATTCTCATTCTGATGCTCAGAACGCAATGTTTAAAACCCCATACACTTCAAAGTCAAATAAAAGGCCCAAAGGGTTAGAGATGTAGATTAAAAGACTCATACTATTAATTTCTCATCTGAACATAACTGCTTAAAGATGAATAAAGTACAAGGCACTCTACTAATTTACTTATGACCAGGAGCAATTTCACAAGGGTTACTGACCCTCTATTTTTACAAGCGCTGATGAAAAGATGTCCTGACAGCGGATGTAACCACTAGAGAAAAATATGCTATATTCCACTATATTACTCAGTGGGCACATGCATACAGGTCAATTTTACACACAGTTTATTTTCAAGACATCCTTTTAAATAAGCCACACATATATACTGGTATTTGCTTACATATATATAGAAACTCCAGAAGGATATTCAAGAAACTAATAATAAAGTTCACCTGGGAGGAGATGGAATGGGAAGGGATTTTTCACTGCATACTTTCTCAAGTTTTTAAGTTGTGACTATATAACCTACATAAAAATTAAACTTAAAAAATCCTAAATATTAGGTTCTCTCATTTTTTTCTTTTTAAGGAAATGCTCCCTTTACAAATAATCTGAGCCCAAAGCATTTACCCAACAACAGTAAAGTATTTTAATAAATTACCTGGGAGTAAACATGAGGAATGGGAATCAAGAGGATATATACTAGAAGTTTTCAAAATTCAGTCTGTACTACCATTTGCTTGATGAAGAAGGTAATATAGAATATTTTAGGAACCAAAGAAATGGACTCATTCACTAGCTGAAAGCAGTCAAAGTCGGGTGAAAAGAAGTTCAAACTAACAGAAAAAAAAATAGACTTTAATATAAATTAGAGAAAAATTCTATAAAAATAGAAACAGGATAGAGCTGAAGCCTGCTTTTTTTCTTACACTGGATTATGCTCAGGCATTTGTTTGCTCCTCTCTGCATGCTCTTACCCTTAAAAAAACACACCACCCTGGCCTCTTCAGTGTGGATTAAAAACAACCACTGCCTCCTGAGGCTTTCTTCAATTTCACAGTTACTGAGAATCTACCCTGTGCAAAGAGTAATGCCTGGGGGCCACCAAAATGACTGAGTCTGGGTCCCTGGTCTCACCAGTAAATGGGAAAGTGGATAGGTAAACAACTAAATATCACAAGGATCATGATATAAAGGGGAAGACATGCCTCTGGTTCTCTGCAGTCACAGAATTACAGTTCACGATCCCAACTGTCTCTTTTACCAATTAGGAAAACAAGGCTCCAGAAGGTTATGTCAAACGTCCAAGTTACCGGATAGCTGTGGAAGGTTACTCTGGCTCTTTATCCCTTGACAGTACAAGCAAACCTAGTCCCGTCTTCCTCACTGGTGCTTGCTAGCTGCTCCTTTTACAATAAAGTAGGCAGAGTGGAAACCAAGGAAGTGTGTTAACTACATTAGAATGGGCTGACTGGCAACTCTTAGATCAAGAAGTTATGACAAATCATTTAGGTGTATGAGATGAATTCAAATATCAAGGACACGGGATTAAGTGGGCTTTTTATAGAATCTACAAGTCTCTGAATTACTCTAATAAGTCTCTGAATTATGCCTACAGCTTTGATTTAGATTCACTATCAACAGCTGACCTGAACGGATAAAAATTCCTAAAGTTTCAGATAAAAGAAAACATTTTCTTTTGTTTTTAATATCTAAAACAGGGCATTTCTAAGGAGTACAGTAACACCTTTTAGAATGATGCTAGAAAACAAACTTCCTTCTGCTGTCACCTGACCACTAAATGGACTTTAACACCTCATAAACAAAATACAGAGGTCTAGCCCAGAATACTTTCCTGAACCCAAAGTACAGCTGTTGTAAATCTGCAACATTAATCCACAGTAGCCAAATACTTGCTATAATTAGAAAGTTAATGTGAGCAGTGAGTCATTTATAGCCCATACTTTGACTTACCTTAAATATCCCAGTAAAGTTTATTTCTTGCAAACTTTCAACCATTATTTTATATTTTGCATTTCTACCTATGAATTTAAAATTTTTCTTTGGGGAGAAAAATGAAATGCTCTTTTAGGAAAAATTTTTTAAACTAAAAAAGAACAAAAATCCCTCAAACTGCAAGTTATGATTCTATAAGCTTTCAAGAAAAGGTTAGGGCAAGGGGGCTGTATTGCAGGTCCATAAACTAAGTACCTAAAAACCAGATACACAAAATAAGTGGATCACATCTGAAATCTAGTTCTTTTAAAAAGTAAAAAATATTTGAATCCCATTGTTGCAAATTCTCTTTAAAACAAATTCCTACAAATAAAAAACATAAGCGCATACTACAGAGAGAGTAAATTGAGAAATCTCTTGTTTCTGGTAGGTCTGAATTTTCAGTGCTCAAGAAGGGAAAGCAACTTTTAAGTTATTTTCTCCAACTATCTCATTTTTCAGTGCAAGACACAAAGTTTTCAAACTACAGAAGCCTCAGTTTTCTCCAACTACCTTCAAGAAATGACATTTAAGACGCTCTTAAATGCTGTAGTTTTAAATGCCCTATTTAAAAATATAACGCGCATTTCAACAGCAACTCTTTTTTAAGGTCGTCTAAGATCTTAAAACAGAGACCATATAAAACACAACGAGATGAAGCTGTTCTGAAAGGCTTCACTTGGTCCAATATTTTTATTAAAAATATCACAGAAAGAAGTAACAAGTTTGCAAAAGAGGGCTTTCCATAAAGGCCGGACTTGAGGGCACTACCCTTCTCCAAGAAATGGCATGCTAGGATGGGGAGTGGCCAGGAAAGAGATGAAGCTTCATGTCTCTGAATAAAAGGGTTTACATTCTTCTAGTTCAAGCCAACCGAGTGCTATCTGACCAATCTTGAATCATCCAGGTTTAAAAGCCAGCAGAACAGTAGCCAATCCAGAAAGGGGAAGGCTAGTAACACTCTTCTTCCCTGCGCCTTTCCAGAGCACGACTACTGGTCGTTTTTGTGGAAGATGACTCAAGAGCATCATTTTGGTGTGTGACCAGAACCATCAGACCGACCCGCTGACTCAGGGCCTTGACCTTGACCTCTGTGTGGTTTGCCTTCGGAAAGGGGTGCCGTCTCTGGCCACACAAACCGAAGTGGTTCCTCCCAGCTCCCATAAATCACTTACTTTTATTGTCGTGATCACACCGATCACTACTGGAAATGACCTTGTTTAATTGTCCTGCCTGCTACCCCTTTCTCTCCCAGAATACCCGTCCCCGGCACAGGTCGCCTGCTGAACGACTCCTCGGCCCCTGGCGGCGGCCTTAACCCTTGGATCAGCTGCAGCTCGGGCGTGGCCCGCGGTCTCTCGGCGCCGGAGCAGGGCGATCCCGCCCCGACTCCTCCCGGAACGGTCTCTCCGAGGCTCGGTCCTTCCCCCAACGCCCGGAGCCGGGCCTGCGGAGACCGCAGCACAGCTGGGGCCTAGCGTGCTGCGCTTACCCATCACCTGGACCCTGCAGATGGCGCACGTATCGCACTCCACGTCCCAGCTCCACATGGCCACCGCGTTCCACTTTTTGAGAGAGAACATTTTGTCGCCGCCCGACTTGGATCCTGCGCTCCCCGAGTGAGAGGACAAGGCGCAGGGTTCCTCACCGTCTTCCACGTCGGCCATAGCGGCGGCGCGGAGCCGGCGACGGAGACGTTGGGTCGTGGGAGGCGGGCGGCTATGGCGGCTCCGTGGGGCCGCCCGACGGGCCACAGCGCCGCCCGCAGGCCGCGGGCCGCCGCGGGGGTCTAGGACGGGGTGGGGCGCCAGCGATTGGCTGGCGCGACCCAGTGACGTCACCGTACGCTGGCAACAGCAGTTTCCCGGTGTCCTGGTTCCCGGGACTCTCGTCCCCAACGCCCGGCCAGCTCAGCTGGCTGAGGGACCACGGGCCGACCCTGCGCGGTGGAGGGTTCCACTGCGCAGGAAACACGTGTCCTGCTTTATGTCTTCATGACACCGCTTTTAGAAGTTGTCTTGTTGATATATTCGTTTGCCTCGCCCTTCTCAAATGTAAACGCCCTGGGAGCGGGGACTATTTCTTGATCATCGCCTTCGTGAAGAAATGCAGCTTCGGGAGGTACAGTTATTTGTTGAGTGAATGAATGACGAGCTAGGAATCTGATTAAGCGGTTCTCAAATTTTTTGGTCTCGGGACCCCTTTACACCTAAAAATTACTTAAGGACATGTAAGAACTTTTGTTTGTGTAGGATGGATGTGTACATATACACGCTTATACATATGTATTTCCTTGTTAAGAAAACAGGAAAAAATTTAAATACATTAATTCATTTCAAAACAGTAAGAAATCCATTACAAGTTATCCTTGCTGCTAAGTCGCTTCAGTCGTGTCCTACTCTGTGCGACCCCATAGACGGCAGCCCATCAGGCTCCGCCGTCCCTGGGATTCTCCAGGCAAGAATACTGGAGTGGGTTGCCATTTTCTTCTCCAGTGCATGAAAGGGAAAAGTGAAAGTGAAGTCGCTCAGTCGTGTCTGACTCTTAGGGACCCCATGGACTGTAGCCTACCAGGCTCCTCCGTCCATGGGATTTTCCAGGCAAGAGTCTTGGAGTGGGGTGCCATTGCCTTCTCCCAAGTTATCCTTAGAATATCAATATTGTACACTCACAAGCGAGAATGAAGAGGAATAGCTACGACTAGCTGTGCTGTGCTTAGTCGCTCAGTCGTGTCCAACTCTTTGCAGATCCCATGGACTATAGCCTGCCAGGCTTCTCTGTCCATAGGATTCTCCAGGCAAGAATACTGGAGTGGGTAGCCATTCCCTTCTCCAGAGGATCTTCCCAACCCAGGAATCGAACCGGGGTTTCCTGCATTGCAGGCGGATTGTTTACCAGCTGAGCTACCAGGGAAGCTCATAGCTATGAATACTGTTATGTAAATACTTTGACCTTGTTGGTCCCTTGAAAGGATTCCAGGAACCCTGGAGACCACACTCTGAGCAACTTAAATCTAGTTTAACTTTTTATATGTAGGAATAATGAAGTCCCCAAAAGTAATTTATAGTAATTCTGCTATATTTATAAAAGTAATTTATGGTAATTCAGAAAACTAATTCTGCTATTCTGAGAAGGTGACAGTGGAAACCAGGGTTCTTCTATTACTAGCCCAGGGTCATGTTATTATGTTTTCCCAAGCAAAGCAGGTAACGTCTCCATTTAAAAGATACCAAAGCTGAGGCACAGAGATCAGAAGATGTTTGGTCACCACTACCACCTAGTGGTGGACACCTGCTGTGTCAGGATTAGGACTCAGCTTCCCACCTCTTTATGGGGCCTCATCATTCCCTCATCTCCTGGTGTCAGGCCTTGTGTCTGGGTCGAGGCTAACCAAACTCCAGAAATCTGGCAGAGGAGAC
Source organism: Giraffa tippelskirchi (assembly GCF_054371585.1). Lineage (NCBI taxonomy): Eukaryota > Metazoa > Chordata > Mammalia > Artiodactyla > Giraffidae > Giraffa > Giraffa tippelskirchi. The sequence continues at coordinate 92,503,733 of NC_137276.1, forward strand.
AAGGATGCATTAATTGTGTAAGAATACAAATATGGACACAGGGCCACATTTGGCCAGATGGTAATATGTGCTGTTTGTTGAGTGGTGCATCAAGTGCTGTAAGAGACAGAAACATTCCTAAAGACAGATGGAGTGAGGGAAAGCCTCATAGAAGAGATGAAGTTTGAACTGGGGAGGGGGGCGTGGGGTAGATGGGAGGCCTTGGAGGCCAGGAAGTAAATGGAGAAAGCAAACAGACAGAGCAGTAGTGGTAGCAGATGTAAATCTGACCACAGTAACTTCGTGAGCCAGACAAAAATGTCTGTAAACAAACCCAGATGAACCATCCAGAACATGTTTCATTAACATTGCTGCTGCTGCTGCTAAGTCGCTTCAGTCATGTCCGATTCTGTGCGACCCCATAGACGGCAGCCCACCAGGCTCCCCCATCCCTGGGATTCTCCAGGCAAGAACACTGGAGTGGGTTTCCATTTCCTTCTCCAATGCATGAAAGTGAAAAGTGAAAGTGAAGTCGCTCAGTCGTGTCTGACTCTTCACGACCCCATGGACTGCAGCCTACCAGGCTCCTCTGTCCATGGGATTTTCCAGGCAAGAGTACTGGAGTGGGGTGCCATTGCCTTCTCCAGTTCATTCACTTTAAGCTACCACATATCTGACTATAACTGACTATAAATGCTAGATAGTTAATATAAAAAAAAAAGACGACTGGAACCAGAAGAGGATAAAAATGCTCCAGTTGGTGGGAACTGGGCGGTTTGAAAGAGAAAAAGAGGGACCTGAGATGAAAGGCCAGAGAATGATTAAGAAGGAGTGGTACCTGTTGTTGTTGAGTCTGAACCTCAACTCCCTGCCCCTGGATTATTGTGTCCTGACTTCCTTCCTATCTTTGCTTACCACTGTAGCATTCAATCTAAAGTGCCTGTTTAATTTTCCTATACTCCTTTTCCACCCAGCACTCTCCTGCTCAAAATGTTCCACGGCTCTGCATTATCATTACAGCAAAATCTAAATGCGCCAGTTGGTCCCTTAAAACCTGCCACAATATAGCACCAATCCACTTCTCCAGTGTCATTTCCTAAGCACTCCTCACTGAGACCCCCATCAGATTAGTTAGCTCAGGCATCCAAACACACAGAGGACTGTCTTTTTTTCCCCGCTCACATTTTAACATCTCTGAAATTAGTCAGAACTTTTCTCTACCTGCTCCAGCTACATTGCTTCTGCACTGAGGAAAAACTCACTCATCTTGTTGTCCTTAGTGACCATTCTTAGCCACTATTCATTCCTCCCAGAAAAATCATGACACTTGGCACTTATTGTGTTTCTTCCTCTCTTTTGGCACCAGGTCATATAACAACCCCAAAGTGCTGTTACTGATGTTCATCAAACAATTGTAAGGTTTTTTTTTTAAATTGACAGCTCATAAATGATAAAAACCTTAAAATAGTAAATTGACTATCCAATGGGAAAAAAAGCAAGTACTGTTAATAGACTCTTCAGAAACTGCTACATATATACTAGCAGACATGTAACACGTCAACTCATTTAAAAACTTGAATTGTGGTGAAATACATATAACATAGAGTTTACCATCCTAAAGATTTAAATTTTATTTATTTATTTATTTTTGGCTGTGCTGGGTCTTCATTGCAAGTGGGGGCTATTCTAGTTGCAGTGCATGGGCTTCTCGTTGCAGTGGCTTCTCTTGCTGTGGAGCACAGACTCTAGGGCACGAGGACTTCAGTAGTTGTGACTCCTGGGCTCTAGAACATAGGTTCAGTAGTTGTGGTGCATGGGCTTAGTTGCTTCACGGCATGTGGGATCTTCCTGGATCAGGGATCGAACCAATGTCTCTTTCATTGGCAGGTGGATTCTTTCTCCCCTGAGCCACTAGGGAAACCCCCATCCTAACCATTTTTAGTGTATATAGTTCAGTAGCATTAAGTACACTCACATTGTTATCAACCAATCTCTAGAACTTTTTCATCTTCCCAAACTGAAACTGTATTCCATACCCATTAAACAACTCTGCATTTCCCCCTTGTCCCTCTGGTACCCACCATTTTCCTTTCTGTTTCTGAGTTTGAGTAACCTAGGTACTTCACATAATTGGAATTATACAGTGTTTGTCTTTTTGTAACTGGCATACACAGCATAAAGTCCTCCAGGTTCATCCATGCTGTAGCATGTGTCAGAATTTCCTTCCTTTTTAAAACTGAATACTATTCCATTGTATGTATTTACCACATTTTGCTTATCTATTCATCCATCAGTGGATACATGGGTTGCTTCTATCATTTGATTATTATGAATAATACTTTATGAACATAGGTGTACAGTTATCTCTTTGTGATCTTGCTTTCAATTTTTTTGGATATATAAACCCAGAGATGAAATTGCCAACTCATATTATATTAGTTCATTTTAATGTGAAATTTTCACATTCACTATTCTCCAGGATGCTCCTTTTTGTTTAATAGTATGACTAGTGCATCTCTCCACATAAGCGCCTCCATATCCATGTTGTTCTTCCTAATGAGTGCACAGTATTCCACTATATACACTTCCTGTGATTTATGTCTCTGAGAACCAGTTGAGAGACATTTAGTTGTTTCCAATGTATAATTAATAGTACTGCTGTGAACATCTTAATACATATTTCCTTGCATGTGTCTGAGAGTATATCTATAGATAGATAGATGTACTCTCAGATAGATATATCTATAGATAGATAGCTAGATACTCTATAGATAGATATACTCTCAGACACATGCAAGGAAATACATATGCATGCCTAAGTCAAGGCTATGGTTTTTTTTTTCATTTTGATAGACATTGTCAAAATACACCTAAATGAACACACAGATTTTACACTCCCATCCAGTGGATGGCAATGGCAAATCTTTAAAAAGTTCTCTTTTTTTTTTGAGCAGAAACAATTTATCAGGAAGCCTCACACATTTTACACATTGGATATATAAGTTCTGGAGATTTGTTAAGTTGATGTCACTATTCCATAGGCTTGCTTACCCTGACTATTTCAACTCATGCCCTAATGTTTACTTTTAATGTATGAGGATCTTGACTTCCTTGCAAGGTGCTAAGATCCTCAAGAAAGGACGTAATTTACCATAACCATCCTTAACCTCCACAATTAGTTTTTTGCCCAGAACATACCAGAACTTGTTACATTATACATAGAATCAATGGCAGTTTCTAAGTGCTAAATGAAGAGATCTTTAGCCTTTTTTTTTTTCTATTTTTCTTGTGTAGCTGCTGTAAGTGAAATAACTGGAATCACTCAATTCTAACATCAGCAATAATACCAGTCATTAATATTAATTTTTGAAAGTGTACAATGAAACAGGTATTATCTTAAAATACTTGACATGTGTCACCTCATTCAATGCTCACCAAATGAGTATGTGCTCTTCTTCTCTGTATCTTATGTAAGGAGAAACTGAGGCACAGTGAGGTTAACTGACCTGCCCAAGGTCACCTGAAAAGCTGCAGGTTTCCACAGAGAATTCTTATTTCATCTTAATTGCCCAATCTATGCTTTTTATCCCTGCAACACGTACAATTTAACAAATCCAATTTATCATCAATATATTGATCCATGACACCTCTTCCATTTCCCATGGAGCTGTCTGAAACTTTAATGTGGGTACAGGTTGCAATAAGCGGAGGTTTCCTCATTTGGGGTAAGATCCCTATTTTTAGAGATGTTGTCTTTCAGAAAGTGGTTATTATTTCCCAAATTCCTGTTGTCCCCAACAATAGATACATTTATGAAAGAAGTTTTTTCTTTTCTAGATAAAGATCATGATTTCCTTCAGATTATAAACTTCACATGCACAAGAGCCCCAGAGAAGAATTCCACTTATTTTTACTAAGACCTGTTTGTGAAACCCACATGTTAGAAAATGACAAGCATGATAAGACTAACACTCTTCTGAACTTTCATGAAAGAGTCTTATCAAATTTTAGAACTTGAAAGGGGCTTGGTTACAGTGAAAAATATGATTATGGTACAAGCAATATTTTTCCAGGCACATCTAGTTGTCCATGGAAATAGATAGAATCCATATGGATATATGGCATTCATATTCAGTTTTTAGCCTGTGAAAAAATGAACAGGAAATCATAAATAGAAAAAAAGAAAAAGGAAGTTCAACTTCACACAATAGAAAGGAAGCATATGTAAATCATCACCCGCCCTAAGAGGCAGAATGCTGAACACTGAAGAATTGGTGCTTTTGAACTGTGGTGCTGGAGAAGACTCTTGAGAGTCCCTTGGACAGCAAGGTGATCAAACCAGTCAGTCCTAAAGGAAATAACCCTGAATATTTGTTGGAAGGACTGATGTTGAAGCTGAAGCCCCAATACTTTGGCCATCTGATGTGAAGAGTCAACTCACTGGAAAAGATCCTGATGTTGGGAAACATTGAAGGCAGGAGGAGAGGGGGTGACAGAAGATGAGATGGTTGGATGACATCATCGACTCAATGGGCCTGAGTCTGAGCAAACTCTGGGAGATGGTGAAGGACAGGGAGGTCTGGTGTGCTGCAGTCCATGGGGTCGCAGAGTCAGACACGACTTAGTGACTGAACAATGACAAAAAGAGGCAACACAGCACAGCTTCATAAAGAATTTAGATAAGTTCACCGTTTCAGACCCACAGTAGGCTAATGGGAACCAGAATGTGTGTGTGTGTGTGTGTATTGGGGTTGGTGGGGAAAGTTCAAAGAGAGGTGGCAGAGTCTGCACTAAACTTTGAGAGAACTGTGCTGTTCTCTTCCTGCTTGTCCCTTGGTACAGTCATCATCCATCAGAGTGGAATGATGGTTTAGGGGAGTGCGACTTCGAACCCCAGTGCTCATCCTCTCATCAAGCCCATGTGCTACTCCAGGCATCATCTACCCCAACAGAGTACCCAGCTCCATACAGTGCCCCCTGGTGGCTGCTACTCACAGGCATAGATAGCCAAGAGCATACCTTTTTCTTCTTTTTATGAGTAATACTAGATTTCTTGCTGTTTTTCCAAATAGATCTGAAGGTGTCTGAAGAGATCTGGGGAGTGACTGTAATTTTCAAGACTGGCAGTTTACCTGAGAGGAGGAAGAACATAGTAGTGATGGGTAGGCTATCTCACAATTCCATTTGATGGACTGGGTCTTAGCATTCTGAGCAGAGCATTCTCCCACATTTTGTTAACTGGGCAACTTTCCTTTTACCTAATACCTTTTCCTTATATCTCCTTGATGTGAGTGATCATATTAATTTCTGTAATAACTTCTTGTACTAGTCTTTTCTTTTTCTATTCCACTGTCATATCCTTTACCTGGATCATTCTAGTTGCCTTCTAATTAGTCCTCCTAACCTCACACTTCCACAATCCCAAATCCATCCTGGACGCAGGTTCCAGATTAATCATCCAAAAGCAAAGTTCTTATCTTTTAGTTCATCAGCTCTGATAACATTACTGATTCTGCATCTTTAGCAGATATCTCTTATTTGTGCTTGTCAAGCCTCCACTGTGGCTTCTTGGTGGAACAGAACATTGAGTTTCCTTTGGGGTTCCACTCCCCTGCCCTCCAGGGGTGGGTATATAACTCAGACCTGGCCAATTCATGCATTTCTTCTCCCTGGCAGTGACCGGTCAATGGGTGTACATGTAACTTGTGGTGGTCCAATGAATGTGAAGAGAAAGGATCTTTCTTAAGATTAGACAGGCAGAATGTAAACTCCTGGCTAGTGCTGCCCTACTTGCCACTGTGCAGAAAAAACCTGCCTAAGAATAAAGTCAACCTAGAAGCAGGACTTACAGGAGGTGGGAGTAGATGGCATCATTTGAATCCCTGACTCTAAGGGAAATTTAGCTAGAACCAACCCCAGACTTTCCATTATATGAGCCAATAAAATTTTTTTGGTAATGAAATCAGTTTGAATTGGTTTCATATAACTGAAAACCAAGATTTCTCACTGATTTTCCTATATAGATCTGTGATATTGGTGGCACTAGTGGTAAAGAACCTGCCTGCCAGTGCAGGTAGACTTAAGAGATGTGGGTTCAGTCCCTGGGTCAGAAAGATACCCTAGATCTTTGAGTGGCAACCCACTCAAGTATTTTTGCCTGGAGAACCCCATGGACAGAGGACCCTGGCAGGCTGCAGTCCACAGGGTAGCAGAGAGTCTGACATGACTGAAGTGACTTAGCACGCACACATTATGATTTATAAGAAATACATTTGGTCATTCAGGTGACCAAATATATATGAGAAATATACATTCCTTGTGGTATTTGTCCATGGTTCCTGGCTCACAGCTCCCACAACCCTTGGGATTTCCTGAGAGATAAGAATAATGGGACTAGCTTGTATTATATTTGGTCTCAAGTCCTGAAAACCCTTCAAAGCCATCAAGGTGAAATTAATGTCTTTTTATTCATAACAAGCCCCTTCTTACCATGGGCTGGGACTATGTTAATAAAGTGACTTTCAGAAATTCCCTAAAGAGTGGGACTGCTTGCCAAGGGAACCAACCTGGAATGGAGGTTTGAAACTTTCAGTCTCTGATTTCCAGGGAGGGGAGAAGAGGTTGGCGGTTAATGGCCAATGATTGGCCATTGGTTAATGGCCACCAATGGCCCATGATTTAACCAACCATGCCTATGTGATGAAGCCTTCATAAGAACCATAGGATGAGGTTCAGAGAGTGTCCAAGTTGGGGAAACAGAATGCTTCCATGTGTTTCTGTGCTGGCTTCCAGACACCAGGAGGACAGAAGCTCCTTTGGGACCTGACCCTGTGTACATCTTCAGCTGGTTGTTGATCCATAGCCTTTAATGTCCTTTGCAATAAACTGACAATTAGTGAGTAAACTGATTTCCTGTATCCTAATTGAACCTAAGGAGGGGCTAGTGAGAGACTCTGATTTATAGTCAGATGGTCAGAAGTACAAGTAACAAGGGGCTTCCCAGGTGGCACTAGTGGTAAAGAACCCACCTGCCAATGCAGGAGACATAAGAGACAAGGATTCTATTCTTGGGTCAGGATGATTCCCTGGAGGAGGACACGGCAACCCACTCCAGTATTCTTGCCTGGAAAATCCCCATGGATAGAGGAGCCTGGCAGGCTACAGTCCACAGGGTCACAAAGAGTTGGACACAACTGAAGTGACTTAGCATGGCTGCATGGCACACAAGTAAGCACCTGGATTTGAACTGAGGTTGAAACTTGAAGATGGCTGTAAAAGTGTGGGATGAGGTCAGGCTGGGTACAGTAAAGGGTGGTGGAGGGCAAGGGGCTTGGAGCTGTAAGACAATATGGTTTATAATTTCAGGACGTGGAAAGGGCCAGAACCTGGGTCACTGAGGGTCTGGGTGGTAAAAATGTGCCTGGGAGAGAAAGGAGTCAGTATCCTAGCTCGATGATTTCCCCTGGTGATGGATGGTTATCAGTATTTGGTGTGCTAGGGGGTCCTTTCATCCCATGGCTCATACAGAAAATCAGGGTGTGTGTTAATGTGGTGGGGGTCTGCTCTGATGCTCCACAGTGGGGTTTGTCCAGGACAAAATCTAAGGTAATCATCTTCCAGGGGCATGCCTATACTGGGAGGGTGTGCAGTAGCCCCTTGTATATCCTAGGTCAATTTTTTAATTAAATTAATTGATTTAATTAAGAATTTTAAACTAAGTAATTTAAAAATTAAGTCAATTTAAAATTTAATTAATTAAAAGATTAATTAATAATTAATTTTGCTGTGTTGAGTCTTAGTTGTGCCTTGCGGGGTCTTCCTTGGGCCAAGTGGGATTTTTTGTTGGAGTGCACAGACCCTCTAGTTGTGTCATGGGGTCTTAGTTGCACTGTGGGATGTGGGATCTTAGTTCCCCAACCAGGGATCCAACCTGAGTTCCCTGTATTGGAAGGTAGATTCTTAACCACTGGACCACCAGGGAAGTCCTTTCTTGGGTCCACTTTTGGCCCAGGTCTATGTTCCCTCATAGAGCAGCAGGTTATACAGATGCAAGTCTGCTAGTTGACTCAAGGGGCCATGCTGAATGTCTCATAAAGAGCCTGGTTTCTCACTTGGGCCACTCTGAAGGGGTCACTGGCTTCAACGGCCTTTGACAAAGGACTGGTACAAAGGACTGGCTGACTGATCTATAGCAACCTAAAAGAGTTTGAGGCAAAGACAGTCAACTCCCTGCTTGATCTCTTTTCTCCTCTTCTAAAATAACTCATTTTTTTTTTAAGTGTAACAATGTGCCCAGCTATAAAAAAATCTATTTTCCAGTCCTCCTTGGCATTAAGGGTGGGCATGTGACATACTTCTCACCAACTAGACATAAGCAGAACTACCCTGGGAATTTCAGAGATTTTCCTCCTATAGGTGTCCACAATTACTCCTTGTCCCTTCCTACTTCTGGTGTGGGATAGAAATGGGAGGCTACAGGTGAAGCAGCCACTTTGCAACCATGAGGTTAAACCTTGAGGATCAACGATGAGGATAACCTTGCTGAGGTTAACGGTGAAGAAAGAGAGGGAACCTGGGACATGAATGACCTGCTGGAGTGTCTGTTACCTCCCCAGTCTTCCTCTACTGTAGTAAACCACTGTAGCTGGTTCTTTTCCACACAGCCAAGCATCGTCTCAGTAGGTGTGAGTCATAGTCAAGGAGAGAAACAAAGCTCAGAGTTTAAAAGAAAGAAACAGGATAGGTCCAAAGTAGAGGAAGACAAGGTCTTCAATAGGAAAACCAGGTCCAAAGTCTTGATCACTGAGAAAGGCAGGAAGAGTGTGGGACTCATGGCTCTGGCTGAAAGGAGTTTTGGGGGTTGGAGACCATTTGAAATGGGGCCATCAGTATGGTTTGGGGGCCAGCCTGAAGCCTCAGAGTGTTGGTGTAGCACCAAAACCCACAAAAGACTGTGATGTTCCCTGAACATACTTTCGGTCATCAATTTCTTCTCCTTCTAAAGTTTTACCCATTCTTCAAAGCTCCAAGTCCTTAGCAGAAGCTGAGATGACTTAAGATAGTATTAGATACTGAGATGGAATTATATAATGGTGACTGGCATGGTGAGAAAGCTATGCTCTGTTCAATTCTCTAAAAATATTTCAATCAAAATAATGCATACATATAACTAAACAATTAAATATCTATTTGAAATAGTCCCCTTAATTTCTTTTATTTCTCACATAGCTATCATTATTTCTTTCAAAATACTTAAACTTATTTCCAGTCTCCTGTTAATTCAGTTTTTAATGCAGTATTCCCCCTTTTTAAAGTCCTCCATTTTTCTGACCTCAACCATCATCTGAGACTCCCTTTTCTACAGTTCTTCTGATTTCTGGATTCTGTATTCTTTGTCTATGTGATTTATTCCCTCACTTTTCTCAAGTATATTCTCTGGAAGCTTTCTGAGAATGGATACAGAGGAGGTAGAGAGTTTGAGTCCTTTCAAGGTACAAACATCTCTAGCTTCCACTCACACTTGGTTAGGAGTTGGGAATGTGTAGAGTTCTCACAGAATTGTCATGGCAGAGCTCCTTTGCCTCTAGTTTTCAGGTATGAAGTCTATGATTTTCCTGACTCCCAGTCCTTAATGTGCAATCTTTCTTTTTCTTTTTATGTACTGTTGTGTATGCTAATCACTCAGTCGTGTCCAACTCTTTGTGACCCCATGGTCTGTCCATGGAGTTGTCTAGGCAAAGATACTGAAGTGGGTTGCCATTCCCTTCTCCAGGGGATCTTCCCGACCCAGGGATCGAACCTGGGTCTCCTACACTGCAGGCAGATGCTTTACCATCTGAGCTAGCAGGGAAGCCCCATATGTTGTTAGGATCTACCTTTTATTCCTAGCATTCTGAAAGCCATGATTGTCATGCACTGTGCTGAGCACTCAGTGGGCTCTTTCAATATGCAGCTTTATGTACCTTGGTTCTGGGAAAGTTCTTGGTTTATTCCTTTGATAATTCCCTTCCCTCACTTCTTTCTTTTCTTTCTGAAATTATGAGTTAGCTACTGGTGCTCTTAGACTGATCCTCTTGCTCATATTTTCTCACCAATTTTTCATCTCCCTATCTTTTGCTCTACTTTTGAAGACTTTCTTGACTTCATTTTTCAACAATTTGTTTGAAGTTTTTATTTTCACTTTCTGAGAATCTAATTTTTTTCTAATCTTTTTTCATAGCATCCTGTTCTTGTTTTATAGATGCATGATCTTCCGTTTCACTGAGGGTGTTATAACTTATTTCTTTTTAAAGTTTTTCACATAGTCTCTATATCTTCAGGGCTCTTTTATTCTCTTTGTTTCAGGCATGGTTTTCTGTGTTGGAGAATTGCTTCATGTCTCTGGAGATTCTGAGATTTCTGTTCACAGTGAAGCAAGAGGCATCTAAAGGCTGAAGAGAAGCTCCTGTGTATGTGCAGGGCTTCTTTGAATGGTGAGGGAGTGGCCAGCTGTCAGCATCTGGAATTCCTTTCTCTGGGGCTATTCAGTTTTTCAAAGAATACCCCAGTCTTCTACATGACTATCAGCCTTCTGGAAGCAAGGCAGACAAAGATAACTTGGGTGAAGAGAAAGGCTGAATCCCAGATGTTCAATGTGTAGGATTTTCCTTACTCCTCCTATTTCTAGCTTCTCACCTCAAGCTCATTGCTGGGTGTCCTGGGTCTGCTGAAAGGCTGTTTCATTTTTCCAGAGAAAACTACCTAAGTGTTCTTTCTGCTTCTACCCTTGCCTCCCCCCGAATCTGTTTCAATTTAGAGCTGGAATGATCCTGTTAAAGTGTGGGTCAGATCAGGTCACAACTCAGCTTAAAATTCTCAGGTGCTTTTCCATCTCAATAGAGTTAAAAACTAAAGTTCTCATAATTGTCTAGAAGGCCCTCTGCCCTCTACACTTCTTGGAATTTTTACCTTATTACCTTCTGGTTCTCTCTCACCCCATTCCAGCCCTGCTGGCTGCCTTACTGGCACTGGAACACACCAGGTAGGCTCCTGCTTTATGACCATTGTGCTTGCTATTCATTTACCTGGAATGTGCATCTCACAGATATTTACATGGTGTGCTCCCTTCCTCCATTGAGTCTTTATTCAAATGTCCCTTTTCCCTGGCAGCCTCCAGCCCCTGACATATACACACTATCTCCTTTTCTTGCTTTATTTTTCCTTGAAGTATAATTTCCATATGATACACAATCATATATATTTTCCTTCTTTTTGAAGTAGCTGATTTACTGTCATTCTCCACTAGGAAGTAAGCCCTATGAAGGCAGGAATTCATTGCTCAATTATCAGCATTTAGAATAGGGCCTGGCACACAAAAGGCATTTAGTAAATGTATGTGAAAGAAATAAGTATGAATAAATAAACAAAGTGATCCTGAAGTATTCTGGTTCTTTTTAAAAAAAATTAGTCAAAAAACAGTGCTGTAAGATGTGGATAGAGACTTGTCTTTCTGTTAAATTTTTTTTTTAAACACATGAAGTTGATGTTTCTGAGGAAACATCGTTATTGTGTGTATTCCATCGTTAAAATAGGTCATTAAGAACTCCTTGGCTGGCAAATAAATAGCCTTAGGCTATTCATTTGGATTTCATGAGAGAAGGAGAATTAGAATTAAAAATTAGCTTAATAACTTATTAATGATAAGAACACAGAAGCAATCAGAAGAACATTAGTGCTCTAACCAGTGGTATTACTAATTGCTTTTAATGTTTAAAATGATGTCATATTAGGGCTAAATGGCAAGATATTTTCCCTGTAGAATCCAACCAAGTAACCTTGGTTTGAAGAGTCTTTTCTGGTATTCAAACTAACAAATCTGATTGAACTGCTCCAGCAGAAATATCTCGTAATTATTTGGTTCAAAATATGAATGCATTCAAACTACTCATGTGCTACCACATTTGGTAGCTGATTTCTTGAACTAGAAAGGACATTTTAATGCTTTTTAAATGAATATTTTCAGGCAGGTATTTCATGATCATCTTCCTACTTATGCAAATTGAACCATTTACCAAGCAAGCGCTATGTTTTGCAGCTCCAAATACATACTCAGTGATAATTATTTTCCATCAAACCATCTGAGACCACCCATCATTAGCACCCACTGCAGCCTAATAATGTCTTCTGGTGCAGTGTGTAATGAGAAAGTTGCTACAGTGCCAAGAAAAACCAAATGAAATCATTAACCTGCCTTCTGTTTATTGAGCCTAAATTAAAGTTAAATTTAAATTAATTTTAACAGAATAAATCTGTTTAGTTTAAATTCAACTTAAATGGACTAGGAAGTAGCTGTTCTGTTTCTCTAAAAATAGAGAGATGATCTTAAAATCCTGGAATCATCTGATTGGCTGTTAAATGGCAATACAGTAATTTCAGTTTAAAAATGACAGTGGGAAAAAAAAGTGCCAGTGAAATTAACAGTAATATTATAATTCTCTCTAAAGCTGCCAGTGTTAAAACAAACTGCAGTGAAATTATGTCATGTCTCTAAGACTTTTATTGTAGAAATGATAGAAGACTGGATGCTATATCATTTCATTCTCTCCACATAATCTACCAGATAGTGTACCAAGATGTGTCCCGTGTTTTATTAACATTGAGTTTGGATTTTCAAATGTGTTCCTATGCTGTCTTTCATTGAGCTTTATTGAAAAGGACCTTTCTTTGTACACACTGCTATTTTTAAAATGGATAACCAATAAAAACCTACTGTATAGCACATGGAACTCTGTTCAATGTTATGTGCCAGCCTGGATGGGAGGGGGATTTGGGGGAGAATGGACGCACATACATGTATGGCTGAGTCCCTTCACTGTTCATCTGAAACTATCACAACATTGCTAATAGGCTATACCCCAGTACAGAATGTTTTGGTGTTACAAAATAAATAAATAAATAAATAAAATTTAAAAATAAAATAAAATGACCTTTCCTCATTTTTCCACCAGCAGTAAGAGTGGCTATCATTATTTCTGGACATGTATATTGTGAAGGAGAGGACAGGTGTGGCCAATACTAAACAGCTGTTTCCACATGTGATCCTCTCACTTTCAAAGGATTGTTGTTGTTGCTCAGTGGCCCAGTTGTGTCCGACTCTTTGCAACTCTATGGACTGCAGCCCACCAGGCCTCCCTGTCCCTCACCATCTCCCAAAGTTTGCTTAAGTTCATGTCCATTGCATTGGTGATGCCATCCAGCCATCTCATCATCTGATGCCCTCTTCTCCTTTTGCCCTCAAACTTTCCCAGCATCAGGGACTTTTCCAATGAATCAGCTGTTTGCATCAGATGACCAAAATACTGGAGTTTCAGCTTCAGCATCAGTTATTCCAATGAGTATTCAGGGTTGATTTCCCTTAAGACTGAGTGGTTTGATCTCCTTGCTATCCAAGGAGCCCTCAGGAGTCTTCTCCAGCACCATAGTTCAAAGGTGTCAATTCTTTGGTATTTTACCTTCTTTATGGTCCATCTCTCACAACTGTACGTGACCACTGGGAAGACCATAGCCTTGACTATGCAGACCTTTGTAAGCAGAGTAATGTCTCTGCTTTTCAAAACATTGTCTAGGTTTTTCATAGCTTTCCTGCCAAGAAGCAAATGTCTTCTGATTTCATGGCTGCAGTTACCATCTGCAGTGATTTTAGAGCCCAAGAAGAGGAAATCTGTCACTACTTCCACCTTTTCTCCCTCTATTTGCCATGAAGTAATGGGGCTTAGTTGTTTTTTATTATTTAGTTTTAAGCTGGCTCTTTCATTCTCCTCCTTCACCCTCATCAAGGGCTCTTTAGTTCCTCCTCACTTTCTGCCATTAGAGTGGTATCATCCGCATATCTGAAGTTGTTGATGTTTCTCCTGTCTATCTTGATACTAGCTTGTAACTCATCCAGCCCGGCATTTCTCATGATGTGCTCAGCACATAGGTTAAATACACAGGGTGACAGCAGACAGCTCTGTCATACTCGTTTCTCAATCTTGAACCAGTCAGTTGTTCCATACAGGGTTCTAACTGTTGCTTCTTGACCCCCATACAGGTTTCTCAGGAGACGGGTGAGGCAGTCTGGTATTCCTGTCTCTATTTTAGAGTTTTCCACAGTTTATTATGATCCACACAGTTAAAGGCTTTGAAGCGTAGTCAATGAAAGAGATGTAGATGTTTTTCTGGAATTCCCTAGCTTTCTCTATGATGCAGCGAATGTTGGCAATTTGATCTCTGGTCCTCTGCCTTTTCTAAACCTTGCTTGGACATCTGGAATTTCTTGGTTTGCATAATGCTGAAGCCTAGCATGCAAGATTTTAAGCATGACCTTACTAGCATGGGAGATGAGTGCAATTGTCTGATGGTTAGAACATTCTTTAGTACTACCCTTCTTGGGAATTGGGATGAGGATTGACCTTTTCCAGTCCTGGGGCCACTGCTGGGTCTTCCAGACTTGCTAACATAATGAATACAACACCTTGATGACATCATCCATTAGGGTTTTGAAGAGCTCTGCTGGACTTTCATCGCATCCACTAGCTTTATTAGCAGCAGTGCTTCCTAAGGCCCACTTGACTTCACTCTCCACAATGTCTGGCTCTGGATTACAAAAGAATTACAAGATCAAAAAATACCCTTAATGCTCTCTCTGTACCTATCACACTTGAGCCATTCTTTGATGATCCAGTAAGCATATCAGAATCTTATGAGGGCTGTTACTTTAGTTTTCCAGTTGATACCTGGAGAAATCTTTGCAGGTCAGGTTGGGAGAAAGAATAGAGAACAGGAGACAAGTCCTCAGAGAAGAGGTGAAGATAAGAGTACAGGGCTTCTCTGGTGACTCAGATGGTAAAGAATCTGTCTGCAATGCGGGAGACCCAGGTTTGATCCCCTGGGGAAGATCCCCTGGAGAAGGGAATGGCAACCCACTTTGGTATTCTTGTCTGGAGAATTCATGGACAAAGGAGCCTGATGGGCTACAGTACATGGGGTCGCAAAGAGTCAGACATGACTGAGTGACTAACACTTTCACTTTTCAAGAGCACAGGAGAAAAGAAAGAGCAATAGAGAAAATTTCGTTTCAACAACATTTATCACCTAGATCAAAGACTACATATCACATCCTAAGAGCCCTTGCTGCTGCTGCTGCTGCTAAGTCGCTTCAGTCGTGTCCGACTCTGTGCGACCCCATAGACGGCAGCCCATACAGGCTCCACCGTCCCTGGGATTCTCCAGGCAAGAACACTGGAGTGGGTTGCCATTTCCTTCTCCAGTGCATGAAAGGGAAAAGTGAAAGTGAAGTCGCTCTGTCGTGTCCGACTCTTAGCGACCCCATGGACTGTAGCCTACCAGGCTCCTCCATCCATGGGATTTTCCAGGCAAGAGTACTGGAGTGGGATGCCATTGCCTTCTCCGAAGAGCCCTTGAACTTAATGCAAATCACTGGCCACACAACGGTGGCCAGCCTCTGACAGTGATCCTGGTCATCACTTAGCTCCAGCCAGTTACTCAGTGGAAAAAGTGGAGCAAGTTGTGAGTAGGGCAGCATTTGGGAAGGAGTGGATGTGGACAGGTGAAGGGGAACACAAACTGAAAACACCTACCTGTCTTTCTGGCTCTCAGTGCTTCAAGTAGGTCAACGGCAGCCTTTTCTCCCAGGACATTGTTTCCAAGGTCAATCTCCTTTAAGTGGGCAGAGTATTTGATCAGGCTGACCAGAGAAAGGGACAAAATAAAATGATGTTGTACCAAGCATGGTTACGCAAAGAAACGCAATCCAGTTATTTTGGAGTATGCTCTTTTTTCTTTTTTTTTTTAAGGTCCTCTCCACCACTCCCTCCTCTCCCTCCCAAAGATGCGGCACTGACCCCATTTGAAACTGGAGACATCCTGAATACAGTTTTCCCCCCAATTTAATCTCTCTAGTTTGGGTGTCTCTCCTAAGTAAGCTGGTACGATAAGGATTTTAGTTGCCTTAAATATTCCATGCATTTATTTATTCAAAAGATATGGCATGTTATTCCACAGTGCTTCTCAGTCTTTTAGATTTTACACACCAGTAAAATGTCAGATAACTAGGGGGTGGGGAGACAGACAAGCATCAGTTTGGCAACTTTTGGTATGTCTAATAACTTTCACCTAGTAACACTATAAAAGAACATATATTTCTATATAAAATTAGGAAGAGTACAGTCTCAAAATAAAGGATATTCTATTTTTAAATTGAGTTTTTAAAGACGTTTATTTATTTGGTTGTGTTTGGTCTTAGTTGCGGCAGGCAGGGTCTTCCATTGAGGTACACAGACTTTAGTTGTGGTGCATGGGTTCAGTAGTGCAGCATGTGGGCTCTCTAGTTGTGGAACATGGGCTCCAGAGCACATGGGCTCAGTAGTTGCAGCGCGTGGGTTTAGCTGCTGTGTAGCATGTGGGACCTTAGCGCCCCCACCAGGGACTGAACCTATATCCGCAGCATTGCAAGGTGGATTTCTAACCACTGGACCACCAGGGCAGCCCCCAAGGTTAGCTTCTTAAATGAAGTAAGTTTAGCTTTATGAAAAATGAACACTCTACCTATCTTTATTTTTCTAGTCTCTTTGAGGATCATTGAAACTTCATTCATTTCCTGGCCTTGTCCTGCCAAGTGGACTTAGGGAATCTCTGGCATTGTAAGTGGGCATGGAATCTGGGTGAGGTCCTAGGTTCTGAAGTCCTGGGTTCTGAGTCAGTTTTTACCTTTTGTCAACCCTGTGATCGTGGGCAGGCCACATGCCGTCTTGGGTCTTACCTTCCTCATCTGTAAATTTGGCCTCAAAAGAGTGAGTCTGCCTATTTCACAAGGTTGTGGAAAAATAGAATGACGCCATTTTTATGAAAGCATCTTGCAAAATGCAATACCAATGATGCTATTAATTCTGGGTGCATAGTTACTAAGTGCACATTAAGTGCCTGACATTGCAGGGACTAAAAGCAATTTAACACATGGTCTTGAGACTTCCCTGGTGTTCTGGTGATTAGGAATCCCCTTCAGCTGCCAATGCAGGGGACACAGGTTTGACCCCTGGTCCAGGAAGATTCCACATTGCCATGGAGCAACTACGCCTGTGTGCTACAACTACTGAGCCTGGGCTCTGCCACAATAGAAGCCACCATGGTGAGAAGCCCACACGCTGCAACCAGAGAGTAGTTCCCACTTGCTGTAACTAGAGAAAGCAGGAAGGAAGACCCAGGGCAGCCAAAAACAAACAAATAAGTAAATAAATAAAATAAAAACAACCCATGGCCTGTGCTCTGAAAGAAATTATCATAACTATCAATAAAACAATTTTAAGCCTTTACCATGTGCTGGGGATATGAAATTTCAGTTAGGGTCAGTAGTGAATTCAAGGCCATTCTCTTGCTTCCTGTACACATTTTCTATTGATTGAGGAGCCAGAATTCAAAGCCAGGGCTGAATGGTCCTGCCAGACTCTGCCTCTTGAAGATCTCACTCCCAAGGAAACAGTTTGCCTAATCAGGACTTGACAGGCTTTGGCTTCCTAAACTGCCTGACTATGTCCAATTCTTTCAGAGAAGATGAGGGAGAGCTGGGATGCTTCAAGGAGGAAACGGAGAAAGGGGAAGCACCAAAGGAGAATGGAAGGTGTTGAAGACAAACTTTACAACTCAACAATTCTATATCTAGGTCTGATTCCAGAGGCCATGGATTTAACCACTATGCTACACAGGCCTCACAAGAGCTATGGTTTTATGGAGCATTCACTATGCATCAGATGTGACCATGGCCACCCACATGTTTAAGCACTTGTGCTTGGCACAAAGGGGCCTTCCAAGGGTATGAGTGGGGCTGAAAGCCAGCCAAGGTCTGTTTGCCAAGTCCTGGGCATGAAGCATAGACCTGGAAGAGATAACTTCCTCTGACTCATTGGTGAGAGGAAGTGCCTTTTAATTCATCTACCCAAAGGGGCTCTTTATATAGAGGTGCTAGTTGGAGCCTTAGGCACTATATTTAGCACCTCATATATGATCTCATTTACCCTACAACAATCTTTTTAGTTAGACATCGTTATTGTCCCCTATTTTACAAATGAGGGCCTGAAATACAGAGAAGATATTTAACTTGCCTGAGATTAAATTGTGACGCAGGGATGTGAAAGTAGGCAGTGTGCTTGAAAATAACCATGAAGTATGATTCAAATATACCAAGAAAATGTTCTAATTTTCAGTAGTTCTTAATATTTATAGTTTAAAAAAGAGAACAAAGAGATCCAAGTATTTCGTGTCAGAACTAAAAAAAAACACGCAAAAGGAATTCCTGGTCCTGGTGCACATTGTTAAGTTGTATTTATAACCCTGGCACACACGGCCAGCAGCTGCACAGGACCCTGTGCTCAGAAGGGCTCCTCACTTGGTTTAGTGCTCTGTCATCCTCTTGAAATTCTTAATAATATTTGAACAAGGGCCCATGAGTTTCTATTTGCACTGGGTCCCTACAAATTCTGTAGTCAGTTCCTGTTGTCATGTTTAGTGTGGTCAGAGCAGAAAGTAAAATCTGACAGTCAGCTTTAAGTAATTGTATTGTTCTGTCAGCCCTATAGACCACTGTTAGAGGAATCCTGGTCAGGGGGAGGTGTGGTTCATGAGATGGGGAACCAGCAGGGTTCCTGCACCCAAACCAGCATTTGAGTTTCTGCCTTGAAGTCAAATCCTCTGATACTGCCTTTTGAGGTAGGCTTAAGCAGCAGAGCTAGGTAAAGACTCATTACACACAAAAGGCATGATATCTCTTGACCCTGGATCAGCTAATCTGAAGGTGAGGCTAGACCCAGGTGCTACCAAGGTTGCATAGTGCCAGGAGGCAAGCAGTGGTTAGTGCCCCATGGTCTCCATCACCAAATCTTACCCCAACATAAATGCATATGCATAAGCCACTCCAAGTAAACATTTAATTAAGCAGACCCATGAAGCTGACTTTGCTAGCAGGCCCCCTCACAAGTCCCTTGCCTCCTCATTCATCCGCTGAGCTCCTCCTTTGTAAATCCTCAGGACATTCAATGATAAAAGGTGAGGAGCCATAAATCTGTTCTCCAAAGTGCTCCTGGAGCCTGTTTGCTCATCCTCCAACTTGCTCTACAGCTGGCCCAGAACTGGACTTGCCAGAGTGCGGGTGGAGGATTGTGAAGATGGTGCTTCTACTTTCAGGGCACCAGCCTGTCAGTACTCATAGAGGTGAAGAAGGAAAATGAGTGTTAGACCTGCAGATGTAGAAATATGGAGGGGAGCTATCCTTGAGGTGAATATGCAGCTCACTTCAGAAGTCACACCAGAAAATAACCCATGAGATAAAGTGAGGCTAAAAAGCCCCAGAGCAGATGAATGATACAAAGATCATGGATATTAAATTTGGGCTAAGCTGTCTTTATGAGTTGATGTTGTAGGTCACTAGAGTAGTAAAGAGAAAGTCTTAAAAGCAGCTAAAGAAAAAGACAAATTACATTCAAAAGAAAAAAGATAAAAGTAACTGCAGACTTCTTTTCAGAAACAATGCAAGCAGAAGATAGTGGAGCAACATCTTGAAAGTATTAACTGTCAGCCAAGTATTCTATACCCAGGAAAAAAAATCTTGAAAAATGAAGGCAAACATACTACACATACTAAAACTCAGAGAAGTCATCCCAAGTAGGTCAGGACTATAAGAAATCTATAAAGAAAGTCCTTCAGATAAAAGGAAAATGATACTAGTGTTGTCTTTGGCAACACATATACTGAAATTGGAACAAGAGAGATTAGCATGACCCCTGCACAAAATGAGGCACAAATACATAAAATGTTTTAAAAAAGGGAAAATGATACTAGAGAGAAATTTGGATACAGCCAAAGGAGTGAAGAAGACTAGAAATGGTAAATGTGTGAATAAGTATAAAAAACTTTCCCTTCTTTTTAAGAAAATATTAACTGCTTAAAACAAATATAATGATAATATGTTTGGGGATTTATAACATTTATAATAGTAAAATATATGATAACAGTAAAACAAAGAATGAGAGGGAATGGAAATGTAACTGTTGTAAGATTCTTAAACTATTAGTGAAATAGTATATTATTTGAAGGTAAATTGTGATAAACTAAAATGAATAGTGTTATCATTAGAGCAACCACTAAAAAAAAATACAAGTATAGCTAATGGAACAATGAAAGAGATAAAAATGGAATTATAAATATTACTCAATCAAAAAACAGGCAGAAACATAGTTTAAATTGAACAAAAAAACACATGAGACAAAGAAAACAAATAGCATGATGGTATGTTAAAATCCAGTCATATTGTTAAGCATATTAAATATAGCTGTCTAGATAAACAACAATTAAAAGACAGAGATTGTCCAAATAGATCTTTTAAAAATAAGATCTCAACTATACGCTGTTTATAAGAATTTAGATAGAAAATATAGATAGGCTAAAAGTAAAAGGACAGAGACAGATATATCATGCTAATATCAATCAAAAGAAGATTGGAGTGGATATATTAATATTAGTCAAGCTAGATTTCAGAGACAGGAATAAGACCAGAGATAAGAGAAAAATATTACTAGGAATTTCATAATGATAATGAGGGTCAATTCTTCAAGAGACTTAAGAACCCTAAAAGTTCATGCACCTAATAACAGTGCTTCAAATACATGAAGTAAAACTGATTAAACTGCAAGGAGATATTTGTTGTTGTTGTTCAGTCTCTAAGTCATGTCCGACTCTTTGCAATCTCATAGACTGCAGCAGGCCAGGCTCCTCTGTCCTCAACTATCTCCTGGAGTTTGCTCAAATTCATGTTCATTGAGTTGGTGATACTATCTAACCATCTTATCCTCTGCTGTTCTATTCTCCTTTTGCCTTCAATGTTTCCCAGGGGGCTTTTCCAATGAATCAGCTCTTTGTATCAGGTGGCCGAAGTACTGGAGCTTCAGCTTCAGCATCAGTGTTTCCAATGAATATTCAGGGTTGATTTCCTACAGGATTGACTGGTATGACCTCCTCGAAGTCCAAGGGACTGTCAAAAGTCCTCCAGCACCACAATTAGAAAGCATCGATTCTTCAGCGCTCAGCCTTCTTTATGATCCAGCTCTCACATCCATACCTAACTACTGGAAAAACCATAGCTTTAACTATGTTAAACTTTGTTGGCAAAGTGATGTATCTGCTTCTTAATACACTGTCTAGGTTTGTCACAGCTTTCCTTCCAAGGAACAAGTGTCTTTTAATTTCGTGGCTGCAGTCACTGTCTGCAGTGATTTTGGAGCCCAAAAGAAAAAAATCTGTCACTGTTTCCACTTTTCTCCCTTCTGTTTGCCATAAAAGTGATGGGACCAGATGCCCATATCTTGGCTATTATTAATGTCGAGTTTCAAGTCATCTTTTTCACTGTCCTCTTTCAGCCTCATCAAGAGGCTCTTTAGTTCCTCTTCACTTTCTACTATTAAAGTGTATCATCTGCATATCTAAGGTTGTTGATATTTCTTCCAGCAATCTTGATTCCACCTTGTGATTCATCCAGCCTGGCATTTTGCATGGTGTTCTCTGCAAATAAGTTAAATGAACAAGGTGACAATATACAACCTTGTCGTACTCCTTTCCCATTTTAAACCAGTGAGTTGTTTCATGTCCAGTTCTAACTGTTCCTTCATGACCCTCATATAGGTTTCTCACAAGACAGATTAGGTGGTCTGGTACTCCCATGTCTTTTAAGAATTTTCCAGTTTGTTGTGATCCACACAGTCAAAGGCTGTGTGCCTCATAGTCAATGAAGCAGAAGTAGATGTTTTTCTGGAACTTCCTTGCTTTTTTAATGATCCAAAGAATGTTGGCAATTTGATCTCTGATTCCTCTGCCACTTTGAAACCCAGCTTGTACATCTGGAAGTTCTTGGTTCACACACTGCTCAAGCCTAGCTTGAAGGATTTTGAGCATAACCTTGCTAGCATATGAAATGAGCGCAATTGTATGGTAGTATG
The DNA here is from genome assembly GCF_054371585.1 of Giraffa tippelskirchi. Lineage (NCBI taxonomy): Eukaryota > Metazoa > Chordata > Mammalia > Artiodactyla > Giraffidae > Giraffa > Giraffa tippelskirchi. The sequence continues at coordinate 92,525,728 of NC_137276.1, forward strand.
AACATTCTTTGACATTGTCCTTCTTTGGGATTGGAATGAAAACTGACCTTTTTCAGTCCTGTGGCCACTGCTGAGCTTTCCAAATTTCCTGATATATTGATATTTTAAAAATCACAATTATCTCTATCTCAATAATTGATAGAGCAAGTTAACAGAAAATTTGTAAAGATATAGAAGACATTACAACACTTGAGCAACACTGCTGACCAACTTGACCTAACTGACATTTATGGAACATTTTCCTCCAATAATAGCAGAATACATTCTTTTCAGGTGCACATGGAAGACTTACCAAAATTGATCATAAATTTTGATCAATTGGGCCATAAAACTGGTATGTTTTCCACCCACAGCAGAATTTACTTAGAAATCAACCAAAGAAAAATATACAAAAATTTAACAAATATGTGAAAACTAAACAGCACTCTTCTAAATAACCCATAGGTCAAAGAAGAAATCAAGAGGGCAATTAGAAAATAGCTTGAGTTGAATGACAATAAAGATACAAATATCAAAATTTGTAGGATGCAATAAAAGAATACTTCAGTTCAGTTCAGTTGCTCAGTTGTGTCCGACTCTTTGCGACCCCATGGACTGCAGCACGCCAGGCCTCCCTGTCCATCATCAGCTCCCGGAGTTGACCCAAACTCATGTCCATTGAGTCGGTGATGCCATCCAACCATCTCATCCTCCGTTGTCCCCTTCTCCTCCTGCCCTCAATCTTTCCCAGCATCAAAGTCTTTTCAAATGAGTCAACTCTTCGCATGAGGTGGCCAAAGTATTGGAGTTTCAGCTTCAACATCAGTCCTTCCAATGAACACCCAGGACTGATCTCCTTTAGGATGGACTGGTTGGATCTCCTTGCAGTCCAAGGGACTCTCAAGAGTCTTCTCCAACACCACACTTCAAAAGCATCAATTCTTCAGCGCTCAGCTTTCTTTATAGTCCAACTCTCACATCCATACATGACCACTGGAAAAACCATAGCCTTGACTAGACGGACCTTTGTTGGTAAAGTAATGTCTCTGCTTTTTAATATGCTATCTAGGTTGGTCATAACTTTTCTCCCAAGGAATAAGAGTCTTTTAATTTCATGGCTGCAGTCACCATTTTCAGTGATTTTGGAGCCCCCAAAAATAAAGTCAGCCACTGTTTCCACTGTTTCCCCATCTATTTCCCATGAAGTGATGGGACCAGATGCCATGATCTTAGTTCTCTGAATGTTGAGCTTTAAGCCAACTTTTTCACTCTCCTCTTTCACTTTCATCAAGAGGCTCTTTAGTTCTTCTTCACTTTCTGCCATAAGGGTGGTGTCATCTGCATATCTGAGGTTATTGATATTTCTCCCGGCAATCTTGATTCCAGCTTGTGCTTCATCCAGCCCAGCGTTTCTCATGATGTACTCTGCATATAAGTAAAATAAGCAGGGTGACAATATACAGCCTTGACGTACTCCTTTTCCTATTTGGAACCAGTCTGTTGTTCCATGTCCAGTTCTAACTGTTGCTTCCTGACCTGCACACAGATTTCTCAAGAGGCAGGTCAGGTGGTCTGGTATTCCCATCTTTTGAAGAATTTTCTACAGTTTATTGTGATCCATAGAGTCAAAGTCTTTGGCATAGTCAATAAAGAAGAAATAGCTGTTTTTCTGGAACTCTCTTGCTTTTTCAATGATCCAGTGGATGTTGGCAATTTGATCTCTGGTTCCTCTGCCTTTTCTAAATCCAGCTTGAACATCTGGAAGTTCACAGTTCACGTACTGCTGAAGCCTGGCTTGGAGAATTTTGAGCATTACTTTGCTAGCGTGTGAGATGAGTGCAATTGTGCAGTAGTTTGAGCATTCTTTGGCTTGCCTTTCTTTGGGATTGGAATGAAAACTGATCTTTTCCAGTCCTGTGGCCACTGCTGAGTTTTCCAAATTTGCTGGCATATTGAGTATACTTAACATTAATATAAATATTATATTTGAATTAAAAAGGTTTAAAGTCAATAACTTAAACTTCTACCTTAATAAACTAGAAGAAGAGGAGAGCTTTTTATACCCAAGGTCAGCAGGATAAAAGAAATAATAAAAAAGAATAAATCAAGGAAATTGAATAAAGAGAAACGTTAGAAAAAGCCAGAAGTTGTTTTTTTGTAAAGATCAATAAAACTGACAAATTTTCAATCAGATTAATTGGAAAGGAGAAAACAAATCAACAATTTCAAACATAGAAGAAGAGATATCACTACAGATCCTACATGAAAAAGATTATAAGAAAATATATGAATAACTTGATGCCAGTAAATTTGAAAATTTAAACGACATGAACAAATTTCTTGAAAAGACATAGTTTTACTCAAAAAAAAAAAAAAAAAGCCAGAACAGCTGTCTATTGATTAAAAAATTGAAGTTGTAGTTTAAATATCTTTCCATAAAGGAAACTCTAAGTCCAGATATCTTTATCATAGTCTATCAGATATTTAGAGATGAAATAATGCCAATTCAACACAACTTATTTCATTAAGTAGAAGAGGAGGAAACACTTCCTAACTCATTCTGTGAGGCCAGAATTACCCTGATCCTAAATACCAGCTGAAGACATTACAAGAAAAGTATAGACTAACATCCTTCATGAACATAGATACAAAAATTAGGTTTTTTAATTAAAAAAATATTTTTTGGCTGCACTGGGTTTTCATTGCTGTGTGTGGGCTTTTCTCGAGATGCGGTGAGCAGGGGCTAGTCTTTGCTGCAGCATGAGGGCTTCTCATCATAGTGGCTTCTCTTTTTGCAGAGCACAGGCTCTAGAGTGTGGGCTCAGTAGTTATGGCCCATGGGCTTAGCTGCCCCATAGCACATGGAATCTTTCCAGAACAGGGATTGAATCTGTTGTCTCCTGCATTGGCAGGCAGATTCTTAACCACTGGACCACCAGGGAAGTCCAATGCAAAAATGCTTAACAAAATGTTAGCAATATACTAAAAGGATAATACATTAGCAATATAGTAAATCTAGTGTTGCATTATGGGTTAACAAAACTAAGTTTATTAATACATTTACTATAAAAAAATACCAGCAAAGCTATCCAAGTAGTAAATTTTCTCATCCTTCCTGAATAAGGAAATACATTAGAGAAGGAACTTATTACTTTATAAATAGGGACTTCCCTGGTGGTTCAGCGGTTAAGAATTAGCCTGCCAACACAGCGGATGTGGGTTGGATCCTTCGTCTGGGAACGAATATCCCATGGGGCAACTAAACCCCTGCACCACAACTACTGAGGCTGAGCTCTAGAGCCTGCAGATCACAACTATTGAAGCCTGTGCACAGCAACGAAGACCGAGTGCAGACAAAAATAAATAAATACACAAATAATTATTTTTTTAAAATAGCCTTCAATCAAGCCCTCAAGCCCCAAATCTTGGCTATGCTCTATTGACCTTGATTGCCCCAAGATGCTATAAGTACTGATGTCCTAAGATGGTGTAGCCTAGAGCCAATCCAGCAAGCTTTCTCACAGCACTACACATGCTCACCTATGGCTTGGCCTACTGGTTATGCATTTTCAGGAGAGTGGACAGGGAGACAATCAAGGGTGGGAAGATAAAAGGGGCAGGGAAATTTTCTGTTTTCTAGAAGCTTCCGAGAACAGCTCTTTCTCCTTTTAAGGAGGTTGGGACAACTTTGTAATCAAACACAGAGGAGTTTTCACTCTTGAGTAGGCTGCCTTTCTTCCTCACATCACATTGCTTAGATTTACATTGTATCCTGACCATAGGGAAGAAAAATCTGGAAGTCATACCTCTTGCCTTGCCTTAGTTGTCAACTTTTTAAAATGGGGCTTCTAATGAGGTCTTCGAGACCTATTTGTGGGCTAACATACAACTATCTGCCATGCCATTTTTATGATTTCAAGCCTTCCCACAGATCAGATACCAAAGACAGGACGGATCACTGCTTTCCTCTCAGCTGAAAATCTCACTTGGCACCACTTAACAGGCTGCAGTTAAATGACTGTCCCCATGATTTAACCCAAGCACCTCGTTTTGGAACGTGAACAAATAAAGCATTTTAGTTTTCTACTCACCATGTTAATATTTGAGTGAATTCCAACAAGTCATTTTCTCCTTCTTTTCCCTTTCCATCTATGCCATTATCTGCCAAATACAACTTCACTAACCAAGGACCAGTTTCAATCAAATCTTTAATTTTTTTCTTGATTCCTGAAGAAAGATCAGAGTATTTGATTATTTTTAGACAATATTTCTCCCATTTCACCACCTTAATTGATTTTAATTTTTAAGATTATACTGATCTAACTTGTGTGAGTAGATGCATTTAGCAACATAGTCAAGGAAATGCATATAAATTAAGAAGTCCTTTAAAAAATACTCAGAATATCCTTTTTCTTTATAATAGCAAGCTCTCTATGCACGAAAAATCTTATTTAAGATTTAAATTGTTGCCTTTACTTTGGCTAAAGAGAAAATCAATGTCTCTGGAAATTTCTCAGTAGAAGGTGTTGTCTGTTGATTCTGGAGAAGTGAACTTTTATCAGGTTGGTGAAAACATAACTGCAGTTTTGGACCGTAAATTTTAAAGCATTATAACTAGGCTCAAACACATCTTTATTAATGAAAATAGGAACCATTATAAAATCAACACATTTTTGCCAACAAGAAATAAGTTTGCTTATTCCTGTAGCATGAAAATCTGTGCTTCAGGATTCGATGAACTCTTTCTTGGAAAGCATCTTCTATCTCCTGCTGGTTGTGGAAGCACTTTCCCTGCAAAAAGTTGTCTAGATGCTTGAAGAAGTGGTAGTCGGTTGGCGAGAGGTCAGGTGAATATGGAGGATGAAGCAAAACTTTGTAGCCCAATTCATTCAACTTTTGAAGCGTTGGTTGTGCAACATCTGGTTGGGCATTTTTGTGGAGAAGAACTGGGCCTTTTCTGTTGACCAGTGCCGTTTTACAAGTGTTGCAGCTTTTGGTATATCTCATCGATTTGCTGAGCATACTTCTCAGCTGGCATTCAGAGAGCTGTAGTGGAACAGACAGGCAGCAGACCACCAAAAAGTGACCATGACCCTTTTTTTGCTGCAACTTTGGTTTTGGCAAGTGCTTTGGAGCTTCTCTTTGGTCTAGCCACTGAGTTAGTCATTGCTGATTGTTGTATACAATCCACTTTTTGTCACACATCACAATCCCATTGAGAAATGGTTCATTATTGTTGTGTAGAATAAGAGAAGATGACTCTTCAAAATGATGACTTTTTCATTTGTGGTCAGCTCATGAGGCACCGACTATCAAGCTTTTTTACCTTTCAAATTTGCTTCAAATGCTGAATGACTGTAGAATGGTTGACGCTGAGTTCTTTGACGACTTCTCACGTAGTTGTAAGAGGATCAACTTTGATGGTCCTCTCAGTTGGTCATTGTCAATTTCCGATGGCCAGCCACTATGTTCCTCATCTTCAAGGCTGTCGTCTCCTTTGCAAAAGTTCTTGAATACTGTATGTTAGCAGTTCCTGAGCCAAATGCATTGTTGATGTTGTGAGTTGTCTCTGCTACTTTACGACTCATTTTGAACTCAAATAAGAAAATCGCACAAAAAAAAAAAAAAGAAAATCGTTCAAATTTGCTTTTTGTCTAACATAATTTCCATAGTCTAAAATAAATATAAAATGAACAGCTAGTAATAAGTCATTGGCAAATAAACAAAAAGGAAGAAATACACATTAAAATGATGTATAACGTATTCCAATATGAAACGGCAAATTTCAACAATGCAAAACTGCAATTACTTTTGCACCAACTTAATACAAGGATTCGGCCCTCTAAAAGAGCCTGCAAAGTTATCACATTTTTTGAGTTCTAGAAGGACAAATTTGGACGAAGAACCATCCTGCCTGAGTTCAGTGGTCCTGGAGCCCAGTTCACCCTCGTTCTATACAGGTTTCACAAAATTCACATTTTGGGGGGATATTTAATTTTTATTGGAGTGCAGTTGATTCACAATATCATATTCACATTTGGTTTATAAGTTTAGGAGCTTGGCAAAGGAAAAAAATAAAACAGGAAGGGGATGGAGAAAGAGAAAAGAGTTACAGATATAATGCTGGTTTATCCACTTGTAAGTGTGAGATGAGAGAGCTGAATCTCCAGTTAGGAAGCTGATCGCTTCCCCTGGGGCCTCCACGAGTTTGTAGGTAAACACTTTGTGTGCATTGTGACCCTGGGAATTACAGCCAACTACTTCACGAGAGGCTTGACTAAAACCAATGACCTGTTCCAAAGTGAGGAAAGAAAATGCATGGAACTTAGAGATAATATATATCTATATATTGTCTTGTGTTGGCAGTTCAAAGGATTATAAAGGCTCATTTAGGGACTTTCCTGGTGATCTGGTGGTTAAGACTCTGCGCTTCCAATGCAGGGGGTGTGGGTTGGATCCTTGGTGGGGAAACTAAAATTCCCACATGCTGCCTGACCAAAAAAAGAAAGAAAGAAAGAATGAAGAAACAAAAAGGGAGACTTTAAAGGCTTATTTAAGAAATTTCCTACTCCAGTGGTTAGGACTCAGTGTTTTCATTGTCATGGCCTGGGGTTCAATTCCTAGTCAGGAACTAAGATCCCACAAGCTGTGCATCCAAAAAAAAAAAAGCTCATTTAGCTACACACTAATTTTGCCTGACATACTGACTTGAGAATCTAACCCCAGGGCTGGATGGGACTCTTCTGTTCTTGAATTCATTCAGCATTCAACAAATATTTTTGAGCTCCCATTATGTGCCAGCCACAGTTCTAGCTGCTGGGAATTTAACAGGGAGCAAAAGAGACAGAACTTCCTGCCCTATGAAGCTGAGGCAGTACGTTACCTGGTGTGTGAGAAGAGCAAGGAAGAGAAGAGAATGGATGATAACTCAGGGTATGTTTTCAAGTCATGAAAGATAACTGACTTTTTAGGGAAAGATGACAAGTTTGGACATTGGATCATTCTAGCTTGCCAATTTAAAAATAAAAGCCTGCTTTTTAAAAAGATTCAATTGGTTTATTTGGATATAAATGTAATCTGCTGAGTTACTGAAGGAAGTAAGATTTATTTTCCTTCAAAACATAGTTGGAGGGATGACAACTAGCCTATCCTTTAGTTTTACTGAAGATAAGCCTAACTGGTCCACACCTCGTTTGTCCTTATATTCAGGGTATGAGAATGATAGCTAATGACAGCCACTATAAATAATATAACAGTGCCAATGTCCTAGCACAGTATCTGGCACACCATAGGTATTTAATAACTGTTTCTTAAATAAATGAGTGAATCAATGAATAAGTGTAATCATGTTGTAGAAAATTTTATCTCACTATTCATTGTATTTCCAAGCCTGGTGTAATTAATGCCTTGAAACAACTCATGAACATGAACAAAGTATGATTTTTCTATTTTTGACATCTCTTCACAAATATAAATGCCTTTGAGAAGTTGACTACCCAGAATGATTAACAATGTGGATACTGATTGCAGGTGGCACTCATTTCTGTTTGCCCCCTCCTGGCATGCCAGAAAGCAGCAGTGATGAAGCGTGAGGCCAAGGGGGCCAAGGCCAAAGGCCAAATTCCTGTGCAGCTGCTCAGCTTTGCAAGGAAAGAAACAAAACGGTCTCAGCCAGTCATCACCCTGCACCGAGCCAGCGTGGCATAAATGTGTGCAGTTGGAGAGGAAGGAGGCTCCCAAGCTTGTGATTGTCCTGGTCCAGCTTGCATCCCCATGGGTAAAACAATTCAAATCTCACTCCAACTGGTGGTAAGAGAGGTAATAATGTCATCTGGGCCCATGAAAAATAACCAGTTTAGAAAATGCTAGTCCAAGGCACTCTCCAGAATTTAGACCTCTAGGGAGTCCCACATGCCCTGTTTGAGGGTAGAAAAGCTAATGCTCCCTTAGGTCAGGGATTTCCTGCTCCAAGACCCTAACTAAATTTCAAGCAGAACCAAATTCTTTTCTTTGAATGGGAAACACATTCCTTGGAGTAAGAGTGAGTCCATGCTCAGCTCCTAGTAATACTTGATCCACCCCAGCTGTATTCACTCCAACCTAGTTTTACCTAATCTTCAGTTCAGTTCAGTTCAGTCGCTCAGTCGTGTCCGACTCGTTGTGACCCCATGAATTGCAACACGCCAGGCCTCTCTGTCCATCACCACCTAATCTTACACTTCTTTAAATAAAAACAAGCTCATCAACAATGACCACTTTAATTGACCCTCCTCTGTCTCAGAGACCTTAGTAGTGGTAAAGCGATGCCTGCTGTGCCTGAGACAGAGTGGTGTACTGAAATGAGAAGAATCTCCAGGTTTGAAACCTCTCTGAAAAATGCTGTGTGACTCCCCAGAAAGTCACTTAGCTTCTCTGAACCTAAATGTCCCCATTGCTGACATATAGATCATAATACTCATATCCTGGGCTTCCCAGTTGGCACTAGTGTTAAAGAACCTGCCTGCCAATGCAGGAGACATAGAGACGCAGGTTCGATCCCTGAGTTGGGAAGAACCCTTAGAGGAGGGCATGGCAACCCACTCCAGTATTCTTCCTGGAGAATCCCATGGACAGAGGAGCCTGGCAGGCTACAGTCCATAGGGTTGCAAAGAGACACAACTTAAGTGACTTAGAACACACACGGGCACTCATATCCTAAATGCATTGTGAAGACTGACTGGGAAGCATGGTGGAATAATGATTGTAGAGTCATGTAGTGCATAACAAATATTACTGCCTAGCTTTCCAGCTTCATTTCTGGATTGTGTGTCATTGAAATCCTGGGTTGGGTACAACCTGATGGAGAACCTCCATGTATAAAATGTCCCCACTTCTGCCAGTGCCTCCCTGAGGATCAGATACATGTTTCTGACAACTGTATGCCTCACCAGGGAGCCATACCACAGATCCAATGTAGACTTGCCCTACCTTGAGCTTCCTCCCATTTTCTCTTCAGTTAATCTCTGAGATTCCCCAGCTGTTTCTGATTTCAGAACCTTTCCTACTGCCCTCACTAGGTCCTGTCAGTTCTCCTTCCTAAATATATCTAGACTCTGTATTTCCATCACTGCAGTCTCAGTTCTGCACTCTATCTTTTTTTGCCTGATCTACTGTAAAAACCTCCAAACTAGTCTCGCATTGTCCTGATGTCCATCTCTGAAACAAGTGCTGCAAAGCTGCTGGAGGTTCTTTTTAAAAATCCAGCTCTTATTGTGTCACTGTCTTGCTTCAAATGCATCATGGCTCCCCCTCTCCACACAGAAGAAAGACCTGTTCCTTAACCACATTCGTGGCTTTTGGCCATGTGTCCACTGGCCTCCAGCCCTCTCCCCATGACCACTCTGCAGTGAATGTCACACTTTCCAGATGCTGAACCCTCCAGGCACTTTCAGCCCCTGAGCTTTTTCTCACCTAGTTCCCTTTGCCTAGAATGCTCTCTCTCTCACAGCTGATGAACTCTTCTCACTCCTTCCAGCTGCTGTGCCGTGCTAAGCTGTGTCCGACTCTTTGTGACCCTGTGGACTGTAGCCTGCCAGGCTCCTCTGTCCGTGGAATTCTCCAAGTAAGAATACTAGAGTGGGCTGCCATGCCCTCCTCCAGGGCATCTTCCCCACCCAGGGATCAAACCTGTGTCTCTTTCTCCTCCTGCATTGGCAGGCAGGTTCTTTACCACTAGCCCACCTGGGAAGTCCCATTCCTTCCAGAGAGAGCTCTGTTTCCCATATGAGCCCACACCCAAAGATCAAGTGTAAATTTTCATGGAGCCAGAAATTACCATCTAGCCTCTTCTGAGACCAATAGGTGGGTATCACACATTCCAGTGGGCATCAGAATGTGAACCATTACTCAGTGTTAATCTGTGGATGCCAGGTCCCAGTAGGACCTTCTTCTTGAAGTTGGCTTTTGTTTTTTTTAACTTATTAAAACAGCTTCTTTCCATCAGCAAGGAGCATGTGTGATTTTCTGTGTGATTACCAGAGGTTTATCAGTCAGAATATAAATCCTATTGATTGCAGGACTTAAGGAAGCAAAGTGTAATTAGTGTTGGGTGATTCACACCTTGGACCTTGGAACCTGTCCACAAAGATTCCATTGTCTAGCTATCACTCATACATCTTGAGTAAAACAATTTCTGGATTATAACCAGTAATTTCCTGACTTGGAACTAATAAAGCGGTTTTGAAGATTACATCTTGACTTTTGAACTTGACCCTTGCATTCCTTAAAGCCACTAGCATTCCTATGGTCTGTGGCAATGATATAAACACTAACAGTTTATTTGGGGAAGTGAATTTGCCACCTGAGTGGCTTTAGTACTGTAGTAAGAGTCTGTCTGGAATAGAAAATGGCAACCTACTCCAGTATTCTTGCCTGGAAAATTTCATGGATAGAGGAGCCTGGTGGGCTATGGTCCACGGGGGTGCAAAGAATTGGATACAACTGAATGCACATGCAAGCTTGGGGACTGAGAGTGTGCCAGATTTTGCTCCCTAAACACATCTAAGTCATATGCTGGGGCTCCCAGTCCTAAATCCTTGAGAATTAAGACAATCCTGGAAACTATGTTGTGGGGCTTGGGCTGGGAAATGGAGCAGACCCAGGGGACAGAGCACTCCTAAGTCCTTGCTGGGTCTTCTGAGCACTTTGAGGGCCTTGAGGTGACATGACAAGTCAAGCTGAATGGGGCACAGGGGAGCTGTCTTATCTGCTGATGACAATTTCTGATGACCTCTCAGTGATTTTCAGTGTTCAGCCATCCTTTGGCTCCTTATGGACCTGACAAGCGTGTGACTAGGGTAGGCCAAGCCAGACCTCACCCACGTGAGTGCTGATGTTGTCAGGTTCCTGTAATCATTCATTTGGAAGGAATAGAAAGGGTGTCAGGCTTCTGAATGGGGGTTTTGACTTGTACAGCATTGAGTTCAACTTTCCAAGCAGCAGACCAAAAGCCTCTTGTCCACAAAGGGGCGAGCATAAAAATAGTTTGGCTATTTCCAATTGGGACCAAATGGAAACCATCTGGACTCCTCACCCAGGAGGCTGATGTAAATCAGCTCAATCTGACTCTTATTTTGAAACATGTAGAATTCTTCTACCAAAGACCAAACTCATCCTCAGACAAATAAACACCTTATGACTGTGAAAGTAATTATCCAGTATAGGAAGCTGTGTTTTAATTTGTTTTGTGAAGTCTGGATAGCATGAAAATGCTCTACTTTGACAAGAGGCTAGAAAGTAAATAAATATTAGATACAAAGTGGTTTCTATTGATCCCAGGCACAGAATTCCTTGGGAGACAAAAGACTTTAATGGCTCCCGTTGTCTACTGGATTAAGTCCAAACTCTTGGCCTGGCATGCAATCCTCCTTAATGTGACCCACCCCTCTTGCCATGTCTACCCTCCCATGTATTCTTGTTCCAGCTAAGATTATAGGCTTGTGGCTTGCATTGCTTTTTTTTTTTTTAATTTTTAAAATTTATTTATTTATGTCTGTGCTGAGTCTTCATCATTGCTGTATGGGCTTTTCTCTAGTTGTGGTGAGCGGGGGCTACTCCCTAGTTTTGGTGCGTGGGCTTCTCATTGCCGTGGCTTCTCTTGTTGCAGAGCACGGGTCATAGAACACGAGGGCTTCAGTTGTGGTTCCCGGGCTCTAAAGCACAGGCTCAGTAGCTGTGGTGCACAGGTTTAGTTCTTTCTCCGAATATGGGATCTTTCTGGATCAGGGATTGAGCCCATGTCTCCTGCATTGGCAGGTGGATTCTTTACCCCTGTGAGCTGCCAGGGAAGTCCTGCATTGTTTTTTAATTAAAAAAAATATTTTAAATAGTGCTAGTGGATTTTGGAAAATCTACTAAAGGGGGAAAGAGGAAGGAGGAAGAGGAGGAGGAGGAGCACCATACTAGGTTATCATTTGTTTTAGACAGTTGCCATTTGGGAATATTTTCAACCAAGAATGCTCTCAGAGGAGTTGGCTGAGGTTCCTCTGGGGATGAGGAGGATCAGTGTGTCCAAGCCAGGTCGCCGTACAGAGGACAGTCCTTACACTGGGCTGGATGACATCTGAGGGGATAGGACTGTTGAGTCACTATTCAGCAGAAAGACTAGACTCACATCAGACAACAGAGCCAGGGCCTGATAAATGTTCTCACTTTACCTTTTCATCTGGCTTTTTTAGATCACTAAATTATATTTTTTTCAAATTCAGTGAGATTTCACAGAAAAGAAACAAGGATAATTCAAGGACAGAAAAAAAGACCACGCAAGAACAGATTAAAATTGGGGAAGAGAAAGCCAAAGGGTGAAAACCTTTATTATAAGGGCCTACTACCACAAACTACAAAACAACACGAAGTGGACTAAAACAGAATAACAGAAATTAAGGTTAGCCTCCACGAGGAATTTCCCAAAGACTGCTCGTGACACACCCAGTGATCAATCATTTTGTGCTGTCTCTTCGTAACTTCAAAATGTTAAAGCTGGAGTGGAATTTAGGAAGCTGTGAGCACAATCATTGACTTGCAAAACAGAAGGCTGAGACCATCAGGGCTTGTACTGGGAACGGAATCCTGGTTCCCTACCATTTAGTGCAAACCTTTAATACTTGGACAGCTTCTCTCTTAGTTTAATCCTCCTCAGAGGTTATGGAGCTGGTGACTTCTTAAAATTCCCTCTAAATTACCCTGTTTCTACCTTTTTTTAACTGGCGCATAATTGCTTTATGATGTTGTGATGGTCTGTGATATGCATCAATGCGAATCAGTCATGATTTTACCCATGTTCCCTCTCTCTTGAGTCTCCCTCCTCCCCTCATCCCATCCCTCTAGGTTGTCACCGAGTGCCAGGCTGGGCTCCCTGTGTTATACAGCAGCTTCCTGCTAGTTATCTATTCTTCACATGAATAGTGTATATATGTCAATGCTACTCTCAATTTGCCCTATCCTCTCCTTCCCCTGCTATGTCCAGCAGAATGTTTTTCTAGATTCCATATATATGTGTGTGTGTGTGTGTTAATATACAATATTTGTTTTTCTCTTTCTGACTTACTTCACTCTAGATAACAGGCTCTAGGTTCATCTACCTCATTAGAACTGACTCAAATTTGTTCCTTTTTATGGCCAAGTAATATTCCATTGCATATATGTACAACAGCCTCTTTATCCATTCACCTGTTGGTGGACATCTAGGTTGCTTCCATGTCCTGGCTATTGCAAATAGTGCTGCAATAAACATTGGGGTGCATGTGTCTGTTTGGATTGTGCTTTTCTCAAGGTATATGCTCCATTTCTACCTCTAAGGAATGCATAGGAAAAGAGTTTCCAAGCTGAATTTATCAGGTCTTGCCTGCTGTTTATTGCAGAGTATTCCCATAATTGTTTTTTTAGACTTGTTGAATGTGGCAGAGTCATATTCCTCTGGTGGTTATAGTTCTGGTGGGTATGGCTAAGCTGTTCAGTACTGGGTTTATATGAAGCCATCAGACACTGAGTCTTTTTCTCCACTTGAGTTTTTCTCTCTGTTTGGGGTAATTACTTTAGTAATTACACACAGCCTATGAAAGGAGGAAGCGATTTACAAGATGAAGGAAGTAAGAGGAATAGTTTAAACAACCATAAAAATACCTTTTTTTCTCTTCTTCCCTGAGGTAGTTTTCACTGTTACAGCTCCGAATGATTCTGTAATCTGGTTCAAAGTTGAACTTCCTCTCTGTCGGGCTGTATGAAAAAAATTAAAAGATTAAAAAAATAATAATTCGAAGTTGCATGCATGGATTTTTGACACTCTTTAATATCATTTATTGCCTTCATTTTATGTATACTTTGGGCAGAGGGATTTCTCATAAAAGAGAATTATCTGACCCACTGACTTCACTTCAGTCCTGTCTTTTTCATGTTTCTCCCCTTAAAGGTTTGAAGAAAGCATGCAACCAGGCAGCATCTGAAGAACCAACCTGAGGGCCGTGTGTAAATCCTTCTTTCAGTTCCACAGTTGCCCTCTATACCAGTGGCTCCAGTCTTGGGAATTAGTAAGAACGTAGCAGAGAAGAACACATTTTTGGCATATTTAAATACATATATTGGAGACAACGCTAGTGGCCCACTGGTTAAGAATCCATCTTCCAAAGCCAGGGACACAGGTTCGATTCCTGGTCCAGAAAGATTCCACATGCTGTGGAGAAACTAAGCCCATGCACTACAACTACTGAGCCTGAGCACCCTAGAGCTCCACAACGTCTCAAGAGAAGCCACCGCAATGAGATGCCCTCACGCTGCAACTAGAGAAAGCCTACATGCAGCAGCAGAGACCCAGCACAGTCAAAAATAAAAATAAATAAATAGATAAAATTATAAAATAGATACGTACACATTCTGACATATGATCACATTAGGGTCATTCTGGACCCTTCTTTCCCTCTCTCTCACACCCCACATCCCATCCACCAGGAAGCAGTGTAGATGTAGAACCTCCTCTGCTGCCCTCCTCGTCTCACCTCTCACCACCACCGCTCATCTGAATGACAACAGCCTCCCGGAAGGTCTCTGTGCCCTCCACCCACACCAAGTCTGTTTGCCACACAGATTGAGTGGTCCTTCTCAAACCTAAGTCCCGACTCAGTTCTGATTCCTCTGTGCTTTCCTAGCCAACAAGGAAGGCACTTGACTCCTGGCCCCTGGTACTGCCCAGGCACCTGCTGCTCCTTGTGTGTAGGCCTTGGGGTGTTCCTGGAACATTCCTCATTTATCTGCAGGCTCGCTCCCTCCCCTCCTGTGTCTGTTCACAAATGCCACCTCTTCAAGGGAGCCTATACGCAACTGTCTATTTAAAGTCACCCTAGGGGCTTCCCTGGTGGTCCAGGGGTTAAGAATCTGCCTTGCAACGCAGGTGATGCAGATTTGATTCCTGGTTGGGAAACTAAGATCCCACGTACCAGGGGTTAACTAAGCTCCTGCGATACAACTACTGAGCCCACGCACTCTGAAGCCCATGTGACACAATGAAAGATCACGCAACAAAGATTCTGGAGTTCTGCAACTAAGACCCAACACAGCCAAATAAATAAATGCTAAGATAAAAATAAAGTCACTAAATTCACATGCCTTTTGGCCCTATAATTCCACTTCTAAGAATTTTCCGTATTGCTATATTTGCACCTGAAAGTGTGTGTGTGTGTGTGTGTGTGTATGTGTGTGTTAGCAAACTATAAAGCTATTTGCATTTGAGGATAAAAATAAAATAAAATCACACCCCAACCATTTTTTCCTTCTCCGGGTTCCCAAACTTACTTATCTTGATTGTTTTTTTTTCTTTTTTTCCATAGCAGTTATCTTATAGAAAACTATAGCTGGTATATATTTATTATGCTTTTTAAAAGATGTCTGACTCCCCCCACCCCTCATATACACACGCACGTACACAAGCGCACTGTGCTCCCAGCCCTTTCCTCAGGGGCAGGGATCTTTGTTTTATGCTCTAATGTGTGTAAGGAAAGACAGGTGAACACACACACACATACATACATATGACGAAGGAAGGAAGGAGCGTTATTGCTAAAATTGCATTTTATACATTATAACAAGTAATTAAGAAAGCAAACTCGTCATTGGATAGTGAGGCATTCATGCCTCCTTGGTGGTCGGCAGCAGAAAGCTTCTGTGCCCACCTCTGGCAAGAAGTTACTAGGAGCCTGGGAGTAGCTCACAGAACAGGAAAGGAAATCAAACGTTTGTGCCTTACGAAGCATTGGCCTCAACACATTTTTGCCTTCAGTAACATTCTAGAGGGAAATGGAAAAGTTATAAACAATCTTGTAACTTTTTAGTTTGGTATCTACACTTGTTCATCCTAAGTTTTAAAATTTCAAAGGATGAAATTTCTAACATATAGAAAATATTGACATTTAAAAATAAAATCTAGGGTGAGGAGAGGGATAAATTAGGAGTTTGGGATTAACATATACACACTACTATATATAAAATAGATAACCAACAAGGACCTCCTGTATAGTACAGGAAACTATAATCAATATTTTTTAATGACCTATAAGGGAAAAAAATTTGAAAAAAAGTTATACATGTATATGTAACTGAATCACTTTACATGATTCCCTTTTTTCCTGTGTTTTTACTGGTATTTTCATTTTAATAACTCTATAGAATTTTATATTTGAAAGTCACTTATGGGTCATCCTATAATACTTCTCTATAAAACAAATGCTTCATTTACAAATATTTAAATTTTAAAAATTTGTTGTGATCATAAGCCTCTAAAGTATTAAAAATTCTTCTGTAGTTATTACTCAATGTTTAGACATATGCAATTGATGAATACAATATATTTTATATATTTTGATAAATCCTAATTAAATACAAAAATAAAATTTTATTGACTACCTCTCCCAAAGAGATGGATGGTGCTGTTTTATTTATTTTTATAATTAATTCATATATTTATTAAAGAATATCACTGCTAAAATGAAGCAGAATTCAGCATCAGTGCTTTTTCTCTTTTTTATTGTTATAGTTGTAACTGCTGAGAAATCTTATTCATATGGATGAGAATGGAATAATAGGATTGTCAGGTTTACTCTCTCTTGTCCTCCAAATACAGGACACCCAGTTCAATTTAAATGTCAGATAAACAAAGAATAATCATTTTAAGTGTATCCCAAACATTGCATGGAACATACTTATAATTAATTATTTCCATCTAAAATTCAAATAAATCCTAGGAGTTTTATCACAGCAGTATTATTCAGTTCTTTGAACTCCTGTGTGTGTGTCAATTGCTCAGTCATTTCTGACTCTTTGCAACCCCATGGACTGTGTAGCCCAACAGGCTCCTCTGTCCACAGGGTTTTTCAGGCAGGAATACTGGAGTGGGTTGCCGTTTCCTCCTCTACGTGATCTTCTCGACCAAGGGATGGAACCCGCATCTCCTGTGTCTCCTGCATTGCAGGGGGATTCTTTAACTGCTGAGCCATCAGGAAAGCCCTTGAACTCCTGAGTTATAGGCTAAAAACTGTATAGTGATCGACCAAAAAAGTTTGTTTAATGATCTGTCTGTTTATAACTTAAGTCCTCCTTCAATTTTGTTAAAAGCAAAAATTGGAAGCCATGTGACCTGTAAAACATGATTTATTGCTGAGTTATTAGAGTCATTCATTTTTTTTTTAACACTTAAACTCATATTTTGAACTATCTCTTTGTTTCTGAACCCTAGGGGAGATACTCTGCTCAGATACTGGATGTGGGACAGGCGTGCCTTTCTTTCACAAAGTAGAATGATGACTGTGACCAATGATACCAACCACAGGTACTGGGCCATTATGAAAGGTGAGAATTTGGACATTTTAAGAAACCATCCACATTCCCACAAACATTGCTACTGGGAAGTCTGTGTGTACTCTTTGTCTTAATGTGTTAGGGCTGTTATAACAAAACACCATACACTGAGTGGCTTATGAACAATAATTATTTTTCACAGTTTGGAAGAGGCTGGGAAGTCCAAGATCCAGGTACCAGCAGATTCAGTGTCTGGTGAGAGCCTGCGTCCTGGTTCACAGATGGCTGTCTTCTTGCTATAATCCCACAAGGTGAAAGGAGTAAGGGAACTCTGGGGTCTCTCTCTCTTTTTTTGGCTGCACTGGGTCTTCATTGGGCTTCCCTTATGGCTCAGCTGGTAAAGAATCCGCCTGCAATGCGGAAGACCTGTGTTCGATCCCTGGGTTGGGAAGATCCCCTGGAAAAGGGAAAGGCTACCCACTCCAGTGTTCTGGCCTGGAGAACTCCATAGACTGTACAGTCCATGGGGTCTGTGCACAGGTTTTCTCTAGTTGCAGAGAGTTGGGGCTACTCTCTAGCTGCAATGCTTGACTTCTCATCGTGGTGGATTCTCTTGTTGTGGAGCATAGACTCTAGAGCACACGAGCTTCATTAGTTGCAGCTCGTGGGCTCAGTTGCCCTGCAGTATGTGGAGTCTTTCCGTGTCTCCTGCATTGGCAGGTGGATTCTTCACCACTGGGCCACCAGGGAAGCCCACGATTAGTGTTCTTGTCAGAAACCAGAGAGCTTGTTCTGTCTGCCTACACACACCTAGGAAAGGCCCTGTGAGGACATAGCAAGAGGGTGGCCATCAGCTGGCCATGAAGACAGCTCTTACCGGGAACCACAGCAGTTGTAACAGATGACCACAAACTTAGTGGCTTAAAATAGTACAGGTGTATCATCTTACAGTTCTGGGGATCAGAGTCCAAAATGACTCCTATAGGCAAAAGTCAACGTGTCAGTGGATCTGCTTTCCTTTTGGAGCCTCTGAAAAGAACTCATTTCCTTGTCCCTTCTAGCTCCTACAGGCCACCATGGCTTATGAACCCTTCCTCACATCACTCTAACCTCTCCTTCCACTGTCACACTTCCTTCTCTCTGACTCTAACTGCCTGCCTCCCTCTTATAACGATCTTTTTGCCATGTGAGCTAGCATAGGCACAGGTTCTGAAGATTAGGACAAAGACATCTTTGGGGACCTGTTATTCTGTCCCTACACATTCTCAGGAAGAAGAATCTCCATGGATCACTGAGAAGGTCACCTTTAATTGCAAAACAAAGTTTCTTTGTTTTAGGTGGCCCCAAAAGAGCTTAGGACCAAGTTTCCCACAGCTTACCTTGGAGTAGCTGAGGGGGGTTCCTGGTATCTGGTGAAGAAGCAGCCAGTTGGTCTTTCCCCTGCATCTCTGCATACTCTGCCAGGGGTCTGAGGAGACCCAGAGCTCCAGAACATTGCAAGTAATTGCCACCAAGGTGCAGCTCACTGGGGAAGGGGCGAAATACACTGTTCATCTGATATTTTTTCTGCTCTCTCAAATTTAGATCTGAGGCCTTCACCTCATAAAATAATAGACCTAGTTACAAAATAATACATAAATAATCATAATAAATAATAATAGACCATGTCATTAAAAAATAGACCTAGTAACCACATCAGCCGGCCAAAACATCCATTTAGCACGACACCCTTGATTCTCAAACATAACTAAAGGATCTTTCTATTATAATTAAGAAAAGAAAAACAAAATAACTAGAGGAGGAAAAGATGATGAAAAACATAATAAAAAATCTAAGGAACTCATGGGTTAGCAGGCTCTGTAAGTAAGTGTTTATATAACTCAAGATGCAACAGTGCCAAGATGTGACAGGAGTGGGGGGCAGGGAGCAGGGGACCCTCTCACCAAATGGTACTGTAGCATACGATGGTGCCTAGCCTTGGTCCATTCTGTGGCCCCAGACCACAGTAGCGCAGACTGAGGCTTTGAAGCCTTTGGTTGTTCTCCAGGCCTGAGAAAATACTCTCAATTTCTTCATGTGTAAATCTAAAAAGAAACAATAGGGACTTTAAAATTTATGTTACCCATTGGATTATTAATGTTAAGCACTCCCAAGGCAGTGAGAAGCACTTCTGCTGGTCCTCAGTTTAGGCTTCCAGGGCTAGGGCTGGCTGTGGGGGTGGGCTGGGATGATTGAGGGGGGCAGCCTGCATGTGGAGGAAGGGGGACCCGGAGTCTGCCTCCTGGGCAAAGAGAGCAGAGGACCGTTTGAAGTACCCATTCAAGGGAGCAAATGGAGAGCAAGTTGTGAATCCTGCAGATGAGAGAGGTGGCCCAGTTGGCAGTCTGGGAAGACCCAATGGTACCAGGACTCTGTAAGGAGAATCCTCTTAAGCCATGTCCACAGCAGGTTCAGGAAAGTTAGACCTCTCAGCCCTCCTTGGCCCTGAGGTTCTCTAGCCTTAATCTGCACAATCCTTAGAGTTTCAAAGTGAAATCACACATCTCATTCACGCCAGCAACAGCCTCTGCGGGTAGGTAGGGATTAGGTCAAGAAACTGAGGCCCAGAAATATGTTCGGGGAATTTGCAAAGTCAAGTCTTGAACTTTAAAATAAAGTGAGAACTTCCCTGGTAGCACAGGGCTTCCCAGGTGGCTCAGATGCTTAAGAATCTGCCTGCAACATGGGAGAGCTGGGTTGGATCCCTGGGCTGGGAAGACCCCCTGGAGGATAGCATGGCAACCCACTCCAGTATTCTTGCCTGGAGAATCCCATGGACAGAGGAGCCTGGCAGGCTATAGTCCATGGGGTCACAAAGAGTCAGACACGACTGAACAACTAAACTCATACATACTCCCCAGTGGCACAGTGGATAAGAATCCACCTGCCAGTGCAGGGGACACAGGTTTGATCCCTGGTCCAGAAAGATCCCACATGCCACAGAACAACTAAGCCTGTGTACCACAACTAGTGAAGCCCACACGCCCCGAGCCCATGCTCTGCAACAAGAGAAGCCACCGTGATGAGAAGCCCGTGCCCATCAATGAAGAGTAGCCCCTGCTCGCCACAACTAGAGAAAGCCCTCACAAAAGAAACGAAGACCTAGCACAGCCAAAGATCAAAATAAAAATAGTTTAAAAAAATAAAATGAAGCAAATAGTATTGACAGAAATAACTTTAAAATTTATAAATTTACTCAACAAGTGATTATTGAGGACCACAGTGGCTGAGGGGACACAGCTGGGTATGAGAAAGAGGGGCATCCTGCCTGCTGGACTTCACAGTCTATCAGGGAAGACACTGAGGACAGAGCTCCAGTCCCCAGAGGGCAGTGACCTGTGATCTGTCCATGTTGAGGTTTCGGTGCAGACTCCCAGCTACCCAACCTGACAGCTCTAGGTGTCTTAGCAGCAGCAGTATTTCCACTGACCATTAAAACAAGCTGTTTCTTAAAGATGGGAATTCCTTCCTTCTTCCTTGTTTCTTCCCCGCAGTGCAGGTCTCTGGGTCCAGCACAGCAACTGGAGTCTAGAGGGTCTCCTAGCAGTGGGGTTGGTTCTACTTGGTCCATTTTGGGAACTCTGTGGCTGCTCCTGAATCACTGCATGGTGTCCCGAGGACCCTGTCCTTCTGCTGCCCTGAATTAGGAGACCCCAAGGCTCCTGGTGGCTCAGTGGTAAAGAATCTGCCTACAGTGCAGGAGACATAAGAGATGCAGGTTCGATCCCTGAGTCAGGAAGGTCCGCTGGAGGAGGGCATGGTAGCCCACTCCAGTATTCTTGCCTGGAGAATCCCAAGGACAGAGAAGACTTGGCAGGCCACAGTCTGTAGGTTTGCACAAAGTCAGATGTGACTGAAGTGACAGCACAAGGCTCCTCCCAGCATTTCAGAAACGCGGAGAATCTCCACAGAATACTGACTTTCCCCAGCTTTTGCTGATGGACTTGTTCTCTGTCACCACCAGGGCCCCAATAAGATCCCAGTCCTTTAGTGGGGTCTTTGTATCACTGAGGTACCACTTCTCAGGCATGACTTCGCAGCCCACTGGCCTTTTGAGTACAAGGCACCAGCTGGTTCCATGGCAAGAGTCACAGAATCATAGACTTGGGAAGTGGAAGAGATCAGCTCATAGATCAGAGAGGTGGCATGACCGAGCCCAGATCACATAAGCAGTTTGAAATTTTTTATGGATTGTAAATTAAGACTCCAGCAATCTAGTATCATCGATCAAAGGTGGACTCTGAATCAGACACCTGAATTCACATCTAGCCTCCATCCCTAAGAACGGAATGGCCTTGAACAAGCCAATTAATCCCCCTGAGTTTTTCCTTACCTATAGTCAAGGGTTAGAAACAGTACATCATACATCTCTATGTAATGGTATACATTGATACATATCTACTGTTGGAGAAAAAATGAGAAAATCCATGTACTGTGCTTGGCACGCAGTAATAACCATTAGCAGTTATTGTTATTATTAGTAGTATTGACCTTGACCTCCCCTGACCACTCGGTGCCCAGCCCTCTGAAGGACTTGCTCTGCTCTTGCCTGGCACCATACCTTTCCTCCCACCTTCTCTCCTAGTGAACACTGACCATCTCTATGGAATTGCAGTTTCCTTTATCCAAACTACTGATAAAATGTATATCAACAACTTTTGTGATATTCAGACTTTCCGCCTCGTGCTTTACATAGTCAAGAGCATGTCTTCTCCTTCTATACACTGAGGACTCCCTTGGACAGTGGCAGTGCCTTAAGTACACTTATATCTTCCTTAGCAACTAGCACCACGCCTTGTACAAACTAGCCTTCGACAAATGTTTGTTGAAAGAAGAAACGAATAACTAGAGACACTTTTTGAGAACCCTAACATTTACTAGGAACATGAACTCTAAGGAAGTTTTAGGGTGTCCTTTGCCGCAATGACTGGATTAGACACGAGGAACTAGGGCATTTCCCTCCCCTGCCTTTGCCTCCTCCAGCTGCCAGCGGGGGCAGGGGTAGGCGTGGGGAACCTTGAAGGAACTCTGCATTCCAGCCTTACTTGCAGTAGTCGAGGACAAGAACATGCAGACTGCTGAGACGCAAAGCCTGCCCAAGTCTCCCCAGAGACCATGGATCCATCTTGCAGTCAATGAGTTCCAGGGCGGTAAATGGGCAGGGGGTGTGCCCCTTCGATTCTAGAAGCAAAGCCTGAGAATGCAAGGTTAAAAGTGCAGACACAACGAAAACAAACATGATTTGTGGTTTTTTTTTTTTTTTATTCGAGTTTATTCTTCATTTAACTTTTAAACACTACTATAGTTGAATATGATCTATGTTTTTATAAATTACTTCAAAGTCACTTATGTTAATTATTCAACATTTTGGCCTCTAAGATAACTTTCTAGTTAACCAAAGAGTAAGTGGCATGAAAACAAAATAATTTCCCTTTAAATGAAGACTCACTAGGAATTCCCTAGCTGTCCAGTGGTTAGGACTCCATGCTTTCACTGCCAAGGGCCAGGTTTCGATCCCTGGTTGGGGGACTAAGATCCCACAAGCCGCTTGGCATGGCAAAATAAATAAATAAATACATTTTAAAAATAAAAGATAAAATGAGTCATTGAAGAATTATACAGGAAACATCAAGCTTTATGATGAGAGAAAATACGGTAGCACAATATAAGCACAAGTCTAAGGCAAGGTCATTTCTTGCTGTAATGAAGGATCCCAATAATAGTGAAATTCCAACCTGATACGAAAGAGTATTTAAAGCTAAAAAACAAGAAAGCTGCATTTTAGCAATTAGAATCACCACGACCTGAGGATTCCCTCAGTTCAGAATTTAAGCCTGAAAGTGACTTTGGTAGGGGTTTGGAGGTTGTAGGGTTTTGTGAGGTAATGACATGTGGATCAGAGACAGGATTCCAAATTACAGCTTGGTTGAGAATAAAAAAGCCCTTGCAATCTTAACTACAGAGCTGGTGCCTGAGGCTTCTTTAATGAGAGAAAGTCTAGTTTGAGTGCTGGATCAGATTTCTCAAGCTGTATTTCTGACAGAGGAGGCCATGTGGCACATCCCTGCTGATGTTAACGTTGGTCTGTGCAAAATAAACTCTGGACCAGGTCCTAAAGATCTCAACCAGTGGTTTGCAGGGTCACCCGCCCTGCTGTGGGCAAGACCACGGCTGTCTGATAGAATTTCTCAGCAGCCTTCAGATTACTGAGAAAGTGAAAAAGTAAAAGTGTTAGTTGCTCAGCTGTGTTCGACTCTTTGCGACCCCATGGACTATAACCCATCAGGCTAACCCATCAGTCTCCTCTGTCCATGGGATTCTCCAGGCAAGAATACTGGAATGGGTAGCCATTCTCTTCTCCAGGGGATCTTCCCTACTCAGGGATCAAAATCAGGAATCTCCTGCATTGTAGGCAGATTCTTTACCATCTGAGCCACCAGGGAAGCATAGATTACCAAGAGGACTACATTTTAAGGAACTGCCTGGCGTGCTGCAATTCATGGGGTCGCAAAGAGTCGGACACGACTGAGCGACTGAATTGAACTGAAGGGTCACTTTTAACATGCATGAATAGCATTCTCTTTCCAATTTGAATGGACTGAGTACCTGACTGAGCCTCTGAATAAAAAAAACTAAAAATTCTGTTTATATATTTAAAATATCTTTTTTAAAGTTCATTTTAAAATTATAGTCAAAAACATATAAAATTCACCATTTTAATAATTTTTAAGTGTACAACTCCGTGGCTTTAAGTGTATTCACACTGTTGTGCAAGCCCCATCCCCATTCATCTCCTGAATGTTTTCCGTCTGTCAAAACTGAAACTCTGTGCCCATTCAACAAAAGCTCCTATTGTCCCCAGCTCCCAGCCCTGGCAACTGCCAATTCTACTGTCTGCTCTATGAATTTGACTACTCTAGGTACCTCATATAAGTGGAATGATACACTATCCTTTTGTTTCTGACTTATTTCACTCACTTCAAGCTTCATCCATGTTGTAGCATGTGTCAGAATTTCCTTCCAGTTTAAGGCTGAATAATATTCCAGCGTATGTATATACCATATTTTGTTTACCCATTGGTCTGTCAGTAGATACTCGGTTTGCTTCCATCTTTGGCTACTGTGAATAATGCCGCTATGAACATGAATGTATAAATATCTCTTTGAGACCCTTCTTTCAATTCTCTTGGGTAAGTACTCAGAAGTGGAATTGCTGGATGATATAGTCGTTCTATTTTTAATTTTTGGAGAAGCCGCCATACTATTTTCCATAGTGGCACCATTTTACATTTCCACCAATAGTGCACAAGGGCTCCAATTTCTCTACATCCTCATCAACACTTTATTTTCTGCTTTTTTGAATAGTAACCATCTTAGTTGACATGGGGTGGTACTCATGGTGGTTTTGATTTGCATTTCTCTAATGACTGATGGTGTTGAAAATCTTTTCAAGTGCTTCTTGGTCATTTGTATATCTTCTTCGGAGAATGTCTATTCAAGTCCTTTGACCATCTTAAAATCAGGTTGTTTATTTTTTGTTGTTGAGTTATATGAGTTCTTTATATATTCTGGATACTAACCCCTTATCAGATATATGCTTTGCAATTATTTTATCCCTTTTCACTTGGTGGATTGTGTCCTTTGAAGCACAGAAGTTTTTCATTTTTATGAGGTCCAGTTCACCTAGTGAGTGTGTGTGTTACTTGTGTTTTTAGTGTATATCTAAGAAATCATTGCCAAATCTAACATTATGAAGCTTTCCCTCTACACATTTTTCTGAGAGTTTTAACATATCTTTTTAAAATGTGTTGACAGGCAGGTTAGGGAGGAATACCCAAAGGTCAATGAACGAGAGGAAAATGACCCAGAGAGGTATGCAGGGCACTGAAGCCAGCTTTCCCTTTGACAGCATCATTAAAGCTGTAGATTTGAGCTTTGATTTTAATGGATCATACAGTCCAGGGGACAAGGTGAGTAGTCCAACCGGAAATCCTGAATAGAGGTGTGGCTCAAAACATAAAGTGGATTGTAGTGCTATGTTCTTAGAGTAACAAAGAACTAGAAATAAACCCAATTCTTCCCTTCTGCAAAGGATCCCAGGGAAAATAGCCCATCTCAAACTGAGTATATGGAAAAAAATACATCCCCTGAGAACTCACAAAACTAGCCCTAGCACAGGTTTGCAACTTGAATTAACATCACCAGAATGGTTCAAAGAAACCTTGAAAGTGAAAGTGTTAGTCACTCAGTAATGTCTGACTCTTTCCATTCCATGGACTGTAGCCTACCAGGCTTCTCTGTCCACGGAATTCTCCAGGTAAGAATACTGGAGTGGGTCGTCATTCTTTTCTCCAGGGGATCTTCCCAACCCAGAGACTGAACCCAGGTCTCCTGCACTGCAGGCAGATTCTTTACCATCTGAGCCACCAAGGAAGCCCCAAAGAAACCTTAGATCAAGAACTTAATGTCGGTACTTCCCTGGCAGTATAGAGGTTAAGACTGCATTTCCACTGCAGGGGACACAGGTTCGATCCTTGGTTGGGAAACTAAGACCCCAAATGCTATGTGGTGCAGCCAAAAAAAAAAAAAAACCCAAAGGAAAAAAAAATTTAATTTAACAGCTCTGAGTGTGTGGCAGAAAAAACTGTAAATCTTCTCTGGAGAGAGCTATCTGCAAATCATTGCTCAAGGAATTGCCATAACTATTTTTGTCCCCACAAAATGTGAATTTACAGTAAAAAAAAAAGAAATCACAAAAACATACATAGGAATGTCCTCATAAGTAAGAACCAGTAGAAGCAACAGTCAGAAATGTCAGACTCCAAAATAATTCATATTATTGAAATTATTAGACATAGATTAAAAGTTAAACATTCAGAGAAATAAGGGACTTTCAAAAAGGCAACAAACTGGAAAAATTAGTGCTTTTTGTGTTCTGTTTGAGTTTTTCTCCACCTCAGAATCATGATTCTGGTGTTGTCCTATACTGTCTTCTAGAAACTTTATTGTTTTGCCTTAAATATATGATCCATCTGGAATTGATTCTGGAGTATGATGTGAAGTAGAAATCAAGCTTGTTTATCTCCCATATTGTGTATTTTAGCTTATCTTTTTGTTCTCAGTGAAAGGATTTACCTGAATTATCTGATTTGCCCTTGCCAGAAGTAAAGTCCTATATATAACTTATGACTCACTATAATGGAAGTTCAATATAAAAAATAATAATATTTAATCTATAAGTGTGTATTCAGCAAAACCATCATTCAAGAATGAAGGCTATGTATTATATGATAGCAGTCGAAATTAATAAACATGGAGAAATCTTGACAACATAATGTGAGTAAAAGAGGAAGTCATAAAATCACACACAAAGTACAATTCACGTAGGTAAGTAAAAACATACATGCATATGTAATAAAAGCATAAAAACATGCATGGGGTTGATACACATCAACTCTAGGTTAGTGTTCCTCTAGTACCTCCAGGAAGTAGATGGGGGAGAAGAAAGATGGCACTTTAGCTCTTGTATGTGTAAATATCTTCAATATCCATTCCTTAAAAACTATATTACATGATGGTGAGTACATAGATGTCAGTTCTGTTATTTTCCACACTTTTCTATGTCTGAAATATTTCACTAAAAATACTTTTTAAAAAAGAGTACTTTGGAGCATATCAGTCAACAACCAAATAAACTATAGCTGGAAAACATGATATAATATGCTTACATTCAATTTTAAGGTTAAATGGAGAGCTATTTTTAAAATGCATGACTCACAAGTCTGGCGATCTCTGGGTTGCTCAGTTTAAAGCCCCAGATGCAGATCTCTCTCCCCAGCATGTAACATTCATCCCGAACAGTCATGAGCAAAGGTTCCAAGGAAATTGGTAGGATGCCTGGCGGGGAGTCATCCGGTCTTACCAGTACAAACTAGAATGTTAAAAAAAACTACAGGTGGGCATCATAAACAGAGGTTCATGTATCCAAATATATAGAGAAAGAATATCATCATTAGACAACATTAGAAGGACATTACTTATTAAGTTTGGATCAAGTGTGCATTGGGGTGATAATTCAACACAAACTTAGGGAGTTCCTGCCTAAGCTTCATGAAAAGTCCCACAATGCAGAGAGTTTCCAGCAGGTTACTGTCCATAACTGGGTCAGGAAATCAAATTAGTGGGTTGTTACCAGCTTTTTCTTTATTTCTTTAATGAAACAGAGAAGAAGGGAAATTATCTGAGTATATACTATGCAGTAAGGAATAACTGTCTCATGACACTTTCATTTTAATGACATTCAATATCAAAATGGAGACCCAACCAAAGCAACCCACCCAACATAAACAGCTCTTATGGTCATACTGATTCCAGTACTTACGTACTAGGTCATAATGTTAATTATATTTCTGATGGTGATTGTAATTTAAAATATTTGGAAAATACTGCTGACATGGTTATAAATTTGAATAAGATTTATGATTAACCCTATGACTAAGTAATGCAGCCTAATTATAAAACTACAACAGGAAAAAATGACTTAGGCCAATGCAGGAGACACAGGAGACTTGAGTTCGATCCCTGGGTGAGGAAGATGCCCCGGAGGAGGGCATGGTAACCCATTCCAGTATTCCTGCCTGGAGAATCCCATGGATAGAGGAGCCTGGTTGGCTACAGTCCATGGAATTGCAGTCGGACACGATTGAAACGACTGAGCATGCGCAGTAGCGCAGGTCGGGAAGACGCGCATAGAAGTGGAGAGTGAAAGCCTGAAGGAACAAAGTGGGGGCGGACAGCTGCCCTGAGAATGGGAGTTCAGAAAGAGAGAGAGATTTAGACAGGAACTGTGGGAGGGTCTCTCTGTGGAGGGTGCAATGTATTCACCCTCCCAACCCCAGAAACATTCAGGAAAAATGTGGGTGGAATGGATTTGTGTCAAAGTCTTAAGTAATGATACTTAAAGTACCCATCTCTATCTAATTATTTTGTCTAATTTGTTGTCTTAACACTCAGCATTTTATGAAATCAATAGGTATGTGGTTATTAAAGCACAGACTGTCTTTCTGGGCTGGTGATAGAGAAGTTGTGAAGCTGGACAGTCCATCTTTGGGTGCCAGGCTCCCCCTTCTGGTCTCTCAGGCGCCCCTTCCTGAGCTGACCACTTATGCTGGCCTCTTCCTCCCCGCTGACATTCAACCACTAGATTTAATCTCAGAAAAGATGTGACATCAGGTTGTTGTTGTTTTTCCTGAAATCCAAATGATATGCTTTCTTACTCCAAGTGAGATGGGAGGGGTGTGGGTATTTGCAGGTCTGGCTTGATGGCTTGGACGCATCAGATGTCAAGACAAGGAGACATTCTTTTGGAGAGTCGAGAGTGCAAGGGAGGGAGGTTCTGCAATGATGGCAAAAGGAGTGCTTTTGAGCAGGACTCTCCAGACATAGAGTGGGAGGAGGGGCATGCTGGCCATTCCAGAGGTGAAGCAGGGTGAGAACAGGCAGAGCAGCTCGAAGGACGAAGGACGAGGATGGGCAGACTGGGAGAGAGGAGTGGGAAGGTAGGAGGAGTGCCGAGCAGACCTTGATGCCAGAGTCAGGCTATGGACGGCATGCAGGCAGGAACGCAGAGCGGGCAACTCCACCAATTCTGGGCTTGAAGGGATTGAGGACCCATGTTCCTTGGTTCCTTGAGAGGATACACTCACCTTCCTGAGAATCCGTTCATGGTTGATGCTGGCTTTCAAGTCCCTTTTGATGGCTGGACATGCAGACGTCTGAGTCTGTACACAATGCTTCTCGTATGTTTTCAGGAACTTTTGAAGAGTGGAAACAATGGGCAGGGGTGCTCCTTTAGGTTTTCGTTTTCCTTGCTTTTCTCTTGGCATTGTTTCACAGCGTTAGATTCCACTTGGATTCCGAAAACTGTAACTTGCCCTGAAACCCAACATACAGATATCTTTTTAAGGAGGAGATCACACTTTCCCCACTAAAAATGAGCAAATATTGCTGCACACCTTCTCTGAAAATCATAAAGTACTTCACTAATCTTCAAGTGAGAGAATCAGAGCAGAAAATTTCAATTTGCAAGGACTATACTCATGGAACTGGATTCTTTCTTTTAGATTGTTTAAAATGGGGGAAGTTCATGGAATTCAATTATAAAGGAACACAATTAACATTAATAGTGGGCTCTAAATACTTCCAAGTTCATATTGATTTGAAAGTGACATAATTCTCTTTTAGACATAATTCCTGCCAGGCAGTAATTATAGTGGTTAAGAATGTGGGCTTTGGAAGGTAACAGACTTGGATTTTAGTCTTATCTCCACTACTTGATTTACTGTGTGGCCTTAGAGAAATTATAAATTCTTCAAGCCTCCATTTCCCTATCTGTAAAATGGATTATGGTTGTCATAAAGGTTAAATTAGATGAGTTTATAAAGCACTGCATAATGCCTGGCATGTAGTGATAAGGAAACTTTTTTATTATTATTGATGTTATTTTTATTCTGCCGGCTGCAAGAATCAGTTCTAATTTTTGTCAGTGGGATTGCTGGATCATATGGAAACTCTATTTTTAGTTTTTTAAGGAACCTGTATGCTGTTCTCCATAGTGGCTGCACCAATTGACATTCCCACCAACAGTGTTGGAGGGGTCCGTTTTCTCCACACCTTCTCTATCACTTATTAATTTGTAGCACAAATTTGTGTTTTATATATTTTGACACTGTGGTATTAATACTAGGTACTTACAAATTTAGAACTGATAAATTTTCCTAGGAGATGTACTCTTTTGACATTTAACATCCCTTTTTGTCTCTAGAAATGCTTCATGTCTCAGAGTCATAGATCCCAAAATGTACTGAGATGCGTTGAGGGACTGCACATTTGGCACTTGGGGATATTTTAAATTTTCAAGGGAAAGCTAGCTTTATCCGTTAGATGTCATATGAACTCCTGGGGGTAGTTCACATTTTCAATTTAGGTCACACTTGTATTAGTATCCTATTGCTAGAAATTAGCCCATCACAAATGAAAACCATTCTAAAAAGGGAGAGTAAACCCAGTAGAATGTAGAGACACAGGTACTGGGGTAAGGGAAAATCATATTCTTAATAGCTCTGGTTGGGACTTTATCTAATCCATGTAAGCCATCACTGGGGTGACCAACTGTCTCAGGACTTTAAGTGCTAAAACCGGGAAAATACTGGGCAAACCAAAATGGCTCTTCACCCTACCACTCACCCGACCCACGGCCAGCACCCAGTTGTATGTAGCTCCAGCATTCTGCTCAGAGCTCTGCTCCAGCAGCTCCTGCAGAGCAACCCGACTTGGCAGCTACCCAAAACCCATTTTTCATCTTGGGGCTGGTCTAACTTCTTCTTTTATATGGAACAAAAATGAGGCCCAGGAAGGGAGAGAAGGGATTTGCTCTGGCTGAAAACAGAACTGAGTGTACTGATTCCCAAGACCATTAAAAAAAAAAATTATTGGCATATAGTAGCTTTACAGTGTTGTGTTAGTTCCTACTGTACAGCAAAGTGAATCAGTGAATCCCTTTGAATCTGCTATGGGTATATATAT
Source organism: Giraffa tippelskirchi (assembly GCF_054371585.1). Classification (NCBI taxonomy): domain Eukaryota; kingdom Metazoa; phylum Chordata; class Mammalia; order Artiodactyla; family Giraffidae; genus Giraffa; species Giraffa tippelskirchi. The sequence goes on from NC_137276.1 coordinate 92,556,649, forward strand.
ATATCCCCTCTTTTTTGGATTTCCTTCCCGTTTAGGTTACCACCAAGCACTGAGTAGAGTTCCCTGTGCTATACAGTAGGTTCTCGTTAGTTATTTTATTTTATACATAGTAGTGTATATATGTCGGGCTCCCCCAGTGACTCAGCAGTAAAGTATCTGCCTGCAATGCAAGAGCTGCAGGAGACTTGGGTTCGATCCCTGGGTTGGGAAATTCCCCTGGAGGAGGGCATGGCTACCCATTCCAGTATTCTTGACTGGAGAATCCCATGGAGAGAGGAACCTGGCAGGGTATAGTCCATGGGGTTGCAAGAGTCAGACATGACTGAAGTGATTTAGCATGCACACAGTGTATATATGTCAATCCCAATCTCCCAATTCATCCCACCTCCCTTTTCCCCCTTGGTATCTACACATTTGTTCTCTACTTCTGGGTCTCTATTTCTGTTTTGTAAGTAAGAATGTTTAAAACAATTTTTTTGAATTCCCAAAACATAAATATATGGTATTTATTTTTCTTTCTGACTTACTTCACTCTGGATGACAGTCTCTAGGTCCATCCATGCTAAGACCATTTTTGGAAAGCATCTCAAGTGCTGCTTATCATCAGGCAATTGACAAACACTGCATAGCACCATGGGAGACTGTGTGGGTGGGGAGGGGGCGGCCCAGGTTTTGGGTCAAGTGGAACAGGTTTGAATACTGTTTCTGTCTATTATTACCAGGGTGATCGTGGGTAATCAACTTCACTTACTTGAACCTCATTTTCTTCATCTGTAAACATGGTGGGCAGAGAAGGCAATGGCAACCCACTCCATTGCTCTTGCCTGGAAAGTCCCATGGATGGAGGAGTCTGGTAGGCTGCAGTCCATGGGGTCGCTAGGAGTCGGACACGACTGAGCGACTTCCCTTTCACTTTTCACTTTCATGCATTGGAGAAGGAAATGGCAACCCACTCCAGTGTTCTTGCCTGGAGAATCCCAGGGACGGGGGAGCCTGGTGGGCTGCCATCTATGGGGTCGCACAGAGTCGGACACAACTGAAGCGACTTAGCAGCAGCAGCAGCAAACATGGTAGGAATATTAACTCTTTGACATTTGTGAGGATTATATGAGGTAACAAATGTAAAGATTTTTTTCATCAGTAAGATAGAGGTGATGGTAACAAAGAAGTGTTATGAGGAATAATGAGTTAGCACATGACAAATGCTGAGAACAGAACCTGACACATAGTAGATGCTAAGGAGGGAACCCGAGGCATACTGAGTTTATGTGATTTGCCTAAGGGCAGACACTGGTAAGTGGTGTAGTTGGGATTCAAATTTAGACAATCTAGATCCACAGCCCCAACTTGTAACTACTTTAAGGGACCATTTGTTAGAAACTGTTATGAATTGAATGTTTGCACCTCTCCCCCTCCCCCCACCCCCACCCCAGATTCAAATGCTGAATCCCCAGTGTGATGATATGGGTCCTTTGGAAGGTAATTACGGTTAGATAAGGTCATGAGGGTGGGGCCCTAATGATGGGATTAAGAAGAGACAGCAAACTCACCTCCAACCTATCCACCCTCAAGCTGTTGAATCGGCCATCACCTACAAACCAAGGGGGGCTGCTCTGGTGGCTCAGATGGTTAAGAATCTGCCTGCAGTGCAGAAGACCTGGGTTCGATCCCTCAGTTGGGAAGATCCCCTGGAGAAGGGAATGGCTATTCACTCCAGTATTCTTGCCTGGAGAATTCCATGGACAGAGGAGCCTTGTGACCATGGGGTCACAAAGAGTCAGACACAGTTGAGCGACTAACACTTTCTTCCCCTTACAAACCAAGAGAAAAGGCTTCAAAATGAAATCTATCTTAGTAGTATTTTCATCTTGGATTTCCCAGCCTCTAGAACTGTGAAAACAGATTTCTGTTGTCGTTGGTATTCTAATATGGCAACCCAAGCTGACTAAGATGGTACTATCCAATATTGTTTGTTCAGTCGCCAAATCATGTCTGACTCTTTGTGACCCCATGGACTGCAGCACGCCAGGCTTGCCTGGCCCTTACCATTTCCAGAGTTTGCCCAAGTTCATGTCAATTTAATTGATGATGCCATCCAACCATCTCATCCTCTGTCACCCTCTTCTCCTTCTGTCTTCAATCTTTCTCTAAGCATCAGAGTCTTTTCTAATGAGTCCACTCTTTGCATCAGGTGGCCAAAGTATTGGAGCTTCAGCTTCAGCATCAGTCTTTCCAATGAATATTCAGAATTTATTTCCTTTAAGATTGACTGGTTTGATCTGCTTGATGTCCAAGGGACTCTCAAAAGTCTTCTCCAGCACCACAGTTTGAAAGCATCAATTCTTCGGCATTCAGCCTTCTTTATGGTCCAACTTTCACATCTGTACATGACTAGCCTTGACTATTCGGATTTTGTTGGCAAAGTAATTCCTGCTTTTTAACACACTGTCTAGGTTTGTCATAGCTTTCCTGCCAAGAAGCAATCATCTTCTAATTTCATGGCTGTGGTCACCATCTGCAGCTATTTCAGAGCCTAAGATGAGGAAATCTGTCACTGCTTCCACCTTTTCCCCTTCTATTTGCCATGAAGTGATGAGACTGGGTGCCATGATCTTAGTTTTTTAATATCAAGTTTTAAGCTGGTTTTTTCACTGGACTCTTTCACCCTCATCAAGAGGCTCTTTAGTTTCTCCTCTGCTATTAGAGTGGTTTCATCTCATACCTGAGGTTGTTTTTATTTCTCTAGGCAATCTTGATTCAAGCTTGTAACTAGGGGAGGGATTGGCAAACCACTCCAGTCTACTTACCATGCTGCTAATTCACTTCAGTCGTGTCCGACTCTGTGCGACCCCATAGACGGCAGCCCACCAGGCTCCCCCGTCCCTGGGATTCTCCAGGCAAGAACACTGGAGTGGGTTGCCATTTCCTTCTCCAATGCATGAAAGTGAAAAGTGAAAGGGAAGTCGCTCAGTCGTGTCCGACCCTTAGCGACCCCATGGACTGCAGCCTACCAGGCTCCTCTGTCCATAGGATTTTCCAGGCAAGAGTACTGGAGTGGGGTGCCATTTCCTGCTTACTATGAGAACCCCACTATACAGTATTACTGTTCACAATATCAAGTATTTCTCATGAGCCTCTTCTGGGTATATACACATATGTTCTATAAATATTCTACTTAGACCCTCTTAAATCTCGAGTTTTTCACTTACTATTTTAGCGTGAGTATTTCCTTCTGTCATTTCTATAAGTGTGTGGCCCAGGTTAGCAACTACCTAGGTGACTGGCTGGTAAGTTAATGAATATTTATTGAAGATTTCCAGAGTGGATACCCCATGGATGCTAGATTTTCTCATCTTGTGTGGTTGTGATTCTCCTGGAAATGGAAGGTGGGGATTGGGGGGTGAGCGGGTGAGAGTAGGGGCCTGAGGGTCCTGCCGTCCGGAGAAGCGGTGAGGGGAGAAGGGCTCCTGCCCTGAATTCTGAGTGCCCTGCCCGCCCAGCTCCAACAGCGGCTGGCTCCCAGAGGGGCAACTACGTGGGAGGCCTGGAGGGGCTGCCATTTGCTGCCTTCTTCAAAACCCCTGATGCACACAACAGTTTCGAAAGATTCCGGAAACAATTCCCACTACCCACCGATGCCGGAAATCCCTACCCTGGGGATGTCTGGGTGGGGAGGCCTGCGTCCCTGGGGCGGGGGAGGCGCAAACCCAGCACGACCTCCACCGAGCCCAGGTCCCAGCGTGTCTGGAGCACCTAATCACAGTTCGGAGCGCCGGACCAACCTCGCCCTCACCCCGCACGCTCCTGGGGCCCGCGCCCCGCACTCACTCACGCGCCCGGTCCTTGCCTCCCTGCACCGCCGCCGGGTGGCTTCCAGCGTCCGGTGTGCACCATGGAGACTGCTGCCAGGGGGCGGTAGCGGCTAGGGGCGGAGGCCGGGGGAGGTCGGTGACCCGCGGGGGCCGGAGCGCCGGGAGGAGAGGAGGAACAGCAGGAGGAGGGAAGGAGGAGCCGCAGGAAATAGCGTTCCAGGGTTCGCGGGGGCTCTGCCCGGGACCGGGAGAACTCCAGGTGCCCTCGCTGCGGATCTGGGTCCTCGCAGCTGATGGCGCTGCGAGGGACGAGGTCTAAGAGGGGACAGAGCTGGGGACCCGTGTCCCTGGTCATCAATGGGGCATTGGGGGCGAGGAGCAGAGGTCTCCAAAGAGTAGATGCCTCGGCCTATTTCCCGCCCACTCAATGTCAGCTGTGGACCGCACCCGAGCCCCTAACTGGGTTTTTCAAAGAAACCGAGTTATAAATGGTGGTTACAGCCCACAGCAATAAGCAGAAACCAAGGTGAGAGAACTCGCCAGTGCACTAGCGAGGTCTCCTTTTGCGACTTTTTGTCTCCCCACTCCCACGAGGAAGGGGGCGCCAGGATAAAGGAGGCCGCTCAGGGGCTGGGCCTGGGAGTTTTTCTGGGGAAAATGGAGGACGGAGGTGCAAAGCAGTTGGAGCTTTGGAAAGAAGTGGTTGAGGGAGGAAAGGGGATTTTTTTTTTTTTAAGATTTTTTTTCTTTTTGGTCGTGCTGTATCTTCCCCTACCAGGAACTGAACCCATGCTCTCTGCAGTAGAAGCATGGAATCCTAACCACTGGACTGCCAGGAAAGTCCCTGAAAAGAGATTCTTAAGTAATCTTGCTCTGGGCAGTGGCTTTGTGGCTTGCAAATTTAAGGCCCCCAAAGATATCTATGCCCCAATCCTGGAAACCTATGAATATGATACCTTACATGGCAAAAGGGACTTTGTAGATGTGATTAAAGTTGTAGACCTTGAGATGGGACTGCTATCCTTGATTCCCTGGATGGGGCCAATCTAAGTCTGAGAACTTGAAGTAGGGAAACTTTCTCTGCTGAGCTAGAGATGAGTGATGAAAAGAAAGGTCAGAGAAATGAAATGAGAAACACTCAACTGGCTGTTGCTGGCTTTAAAGATGGCAAAGGAGCCAAGGAATGTGGGCAGTTTCTAGGGGCGCAGAAGAAGTGGAAATGAATTCTCTCAAACCCGCATCAAAGAACTCAGCTGTCCTGACACCTCACTTCTAGTCCAGTGACACCCATCCGGGACTTTGATCTCCAGAACTATCAGATAATAAGTTATCTGTATCTATCTATCTGTGTCTCTCACATAGGGTATAGACTAGGCTCTTAGTAAATGTTTAATGAAACAATGAATAATGAAATAAATTGGATTAAACAAGTTCGCAGTAAATGGAAAATAGTCCCACAACTCCTCCTCACTGACTATAGTTTTTTAAGTGTATATTTTAAACCCAAATGGATCTAAGTAGACCCAAAGTAAACTGAAGTGGTCGGGAAGGTCAAGAAGGGCAGGGAGGGATCCTGTTTGGACAGATTGGACTGTCCAGTGAGCTCCCCCCTAAAAGTTGTCACCCCTAAGTCATTTCTGCTTTGTGCAGCCTATTCCTTTCCCCTGCTGGGCCCTGGTCCAGGCTTCCTACAATGTAACCAGAAGGACAGTGAGAGGAGGAGGAGTCTGGAGTGGGGTGAGAGAATGCACTTACACTTCACAGACCAGGACTCAAAAGCAGATGCTTAGGAAACAGAATGATCAGGAAGGTCAGAGCCCATGCGGACAGGGACAGAGCAAAGTCAGAAACGAGACAGACCACCAGAGAGGAGATGAGGAGTCCCTGTGCACAGTGGGCAGGTTTGTAACGGAAGTGTAACACTAGGGTTAGAATCAGCTCCAAGTGTCAGAAACCCATTAACACTGGTTGGAAAAATATAGACGTTAATTTCCCTTTCATATTAATGAAACTCATTGGGTAAACAGTCCAGAGCTGCTACTGATGGCCCAAGATCATGAAGAATCCAGGCTCCTTCTACTTTATTACTCTGCCATCTTCAGTGTGACTTTCACCACACAGCCCCAAACGGGTGCTGAGCTCCAGCCAATTTTGTTCCCATTTCAGATAAAAGGAAGGAAAACTGGACAAAAAAGGGCACTTTCTCTCCCTTTAAGGACATTTCCCAGAAATCAAGTGTGATACCTTTGCTTCTATTCCACTAGCCAGACCTATGGACATGATCATGTGCTGTGCTATGCACAGTCGCTTCAGTCGTGTCTGACTCTTTGCGACCCTATGGACCATAGCCCACCAGGCTCATACCTAGGGGCAAAGGAGACTGGGAGAGATGGTCTTTGTTCCAGGCAGACATGAGCCCAGTGAAAAACGAGAACTTCTGTTATTTACAGAAGAAGGGAAAGACAGATATTGGGAGATAACTAGCAACCTGAGTCACAGCAGCTATTAGCTGCCAGGACCACAAGGATGGCTGGGGCAGTGGCTGCGATGGGCACCAGTTTGAATATATTATATGGATTCCTCGTACATCCAGCATCTGTGAGTCAGGGCAGCCCAGAGCTCATTTTACAGTTGTTAACATTTTAGGGTGTGACTCATCAGGACTGAATTGAAGGACATGCTAAACATGTGTTTTCAGCCTCTGCAAAGCTGGCAGACAACAACAGAAAATGCAAGGACAGAATTTGATATTTCATGTTTTAAGAAAAACCCTAGCAAAATAGTTTTGGGAAAAGTCAGAACTTTGTTGAACTTCATTATCTGTCTTTTGCAGTGTAATGTTTTGTTTTTCTATTTATGCATAGGAAGAGGGTAGATGTTCATGATCTTTTTGGTTCTCAGAGCCCTGATCAGACCTTAAGAATCAACACTGAGGGACTTCCCTGGTGGTCCAATAGCTAAGACTCTGTGGTCCCAAGGCAGGGGGCCCTGGTTTGATCCCTGGTCAGGGAACTGATCCCATATGCCATAACTAAAGATCACATATGCCGCAACTTAAAAAAGATCCTGCAGCCAAATAAATAAATGAAAATAAATACTAAAACCCCCCAAAACTACAAAAAAGAATCACTCCATAATCATGATTTGCTCCCCATTGACTCTAGCAACTAGAGTCTTAGAAGGGCTTTGAGATGAATTTGGCTTTTTGGAGAGAGAGGCTATTCTGCCATGAGGAGGAAACCCAGGAGACCTGATGATGGAAAAGAAAAAGAAAGGAAAAAGAGAAAGAAAGAGGGAGAGTGAGCAGAGGAAGGAAGAGATGCAAAGGAGGGTGTGACGTGAGAGGGGGCAGAACAGCTCAGGGGCAGTCCACCCCAGAAGAAGTGGTTTATAAATGTCTCCAAGGCAGAATCTAATCACTCTTTCCTTGAGTGTGAGTTGGAGTTAGTGACTTGGCTTCTAACAAATAAAATATGATGGAAACGATGGTGTGCGACCAGGTCATAAAAGGCATCATGACACCCTCCTTGTCTCTTCCTTGTCTTCTCTGGGAGAAGCCAGTTACCACTTGGTAAGGACACCCAAGCAGCCCTGGGAAAGGCCCCCAGGGTGAGGAATTGAGGCCCCCAACCTAGGGCTGTGTGAATGAGACATCCTGAAAGTGGATCCTTCAACCCCATTTAAGCCTTCAAGTCCTGTAGCCTTATGACCAACTCTGAGCCAGAACCACCCAGCTAAGCTGCTTCCAGAATCTCAACTCTCAGAAATTGTGTGTAATCATAAACATTTGTTGTATTAAGCCATTACATTTTGGAGTAATTTCCTCCACCTCCAGTATATAACTAACATACCTAAGGACTTCTCAATAAAGGATGATTTACAGGGTGCATGACTCAGCCACCGGTGGCCCTCTGAACATCCACTCTCTACTTCCACCTTGCTGACTGAACTCAATTTTGAAGCCTAGGGGTTAGTAAACCAGGCATCTCTTCTTTGCTCAGCTATTTGTAAGGCCTCCTCAGACAACCATTTTGCCTTTTTGCATTTCTTTTTCTTGGGGATGGTCTTGATCCCTGTCTCCTGTACAGTGTCACAAACCTCCATCCATAGTTCTTCAGATGCTCTATCAGGTATCAGGTCTAATCCCTTGAATCTATTTGTCACTTCCACTGTATAATCGTAAGGGATTTGATTTAGGTCATACCTGAATGGTCTAGTGGTTTTCCCTACTTTCTTCAATTTAAGTCTGAATTTAGCAATAAGGAGTTCACGATCTGAGCCACAGTCTGCTCCCCGACTTGTTTTGGCTGACTGTTTAGAGCTTCTCCATCTTTGGTTGCAAAGAATGTGAACAATCTGATTTCGGTATTGACCATCTGATGATGTCCATGTGTAGAGTCATCTCTTGTGTTGTTGGAGGAGGGTGCTTGCTATGATCAGTGAGTTCTCTTGGCAAAACTCTGTTAGCCTTTGCCCTGCTTCATTTCATACTCCAAGGCCAAACTTGCCTGTTATTCCAGGTATGCCTTGACTTCCTACTTTTGCATTCCAGCCCCCTCTGATGAAAAGGACATCTTTTTTTTTTGGTGTTAGTTCTAGAAGGTCTTGTAGGTCATCATAGAACCATTCAACTTCAGCTTCTTTAGCATTCCTGGTTGGGGCATAGACTTGGATTACTGTGATAGTGAATGGTCTGCCTTAGAAACAAACAGAGATCATTCTGTCATTTTTGAGACTGCATCAAAGTACTGCATTTTGGACTCTTCTGTTGACTATGAGGGCTACTCCATTTCTTCTATGGGATTCCTGCTCACAGTAGTAGATATAATGGTCATCTGAATTAAATTCGCCCATTCCAGTCCATTTTAGTTCACTGATTCCTAAAATGTTGACTTTCACTCATGCTATATCCTGTTTGACCACTTCTAGTTTACCTTGATTCATGGACCTAGCATTCCAGATTCCTATGCAATATTGTTCTTAACAGCATCGGACTTTACTTCCATCACCAGTCACATCCACAGCTGGGCTTTGTTTTCGCTTTGGCTCCGTCTCTTCATTCTTTTTGGAGTTATTTCTCCACTCTTCTCCAGTAGCACATTGGGCACCTACCAACCTGGAGAGTTCATTTCTCAGTGTCATATCTTTTTTCCTTTTCATACTGTTCATGGGATTCTCAAGGCAAGAATACTGAAGTGGTTTGCCATTCCCTTCTCCAGTGGACCACATTTTGTCAGAACTCTCCACCATGACCCATCTGTCTTGGGTGGCCCTAACACGCCATGGCTCATTGTTTCATTGAGTTAGACAAGGTTGTGATCCACATGATCAGTTTGGTTAGTTTTCTGTGATTGTGGTTTTCATTCTGTCTGCCCTCTGATAAGGATAAGAGGCTTATGGAAGCTTCCTGATGGGAGAGACTGACTGAGGGGGATATTGGGTCTTGTTCTGCTGGGCGGGGCCATGCTCAGTAAATCTTTAATTCAATTTTCTGTTGATGTGCAAGGGCTGTGTTCCCTCCCTGTTGTTTGGCTTGAGGCCAAACTATGGTAGGGGTAATGAAGGCTGTATATTGTCACCCTGCTTATTTAATTTATATGCAGAGTACATCACGTAAAATGCCAGGCTGGATGAAGCATAAGCTAGAATCAAGATTAGCCAGAGATATATCAATAACCTCAGATATGCAGATGACACCACCCTTATGGCAGAAAGTGAAGAGGAAACAAAGAGCCTCTTGAAGAAAGTGAAAGAGGAAAGTGAAAAAGCTGGCTTAAAACTCAACATTCAGAAAACTAAGATCATGGCATCTGGTCCCATCACTTCATAGTAAATAGATGGGGACACAATGGAAACAGTGACAGACTTTATTTTCTTGGGCTCCAAAATCACTGCAGATGGTGACTGCAGCCATGAATTTAAAGCACATTTGCTCCTTGGAAGAGAAGCTATGACACACCTAGACAGCATATTAAAAAGCAGAGACATTACTTTGCCAACAAAGGTCCATCTAGTCAAAGCTATCGTTTTTCCAGTATTCATGTGTGGATGTGAGAGTTGGACCATAAAGAAAGCTGAGTGCCGAAGAATTGATGCTTTTGTTGAAGTGTGGTGTTGGAGAAGACTCTTGAGAGTCCCTTGGATGGCAAGGAGATCCAACCAGTCAATATTAAAGGAAATCAGTCCTGAACATTCATTGGAAGGACTGATGCTGAAGCTGAAACTCCAATACTTTGGTCACCTGATGCGAAGAACTGACTTCACTGGAAAAGACCCTGATGCTTTCCAGATCAGAAAGATTGAAAGCAGGAGGAGAAGGGCACGGCAGAGGATGAGATGATTGGATGATATCACCGATTCAATGGACATGAGTTTCAGCAAGCTCTGGGAGTTGATGAGGGACAGTGAAGCCTGGCATGCTGCGGTCCATGGGGTCACAAAGAGTCAGACACAACTGAGCAACTGAACTGAACTGAAGTAGTAAGCCAGGCTAGGAAAACAACCACCTCCCTGGTATTACTTGCATATGGGGTAACCATGTGACATTGCAATGCTGGATAAGACAGAAGCGGAAGTTAATAGATGAGGCTTCCCAGAAAGCTCTTCAAACAGGCAGACCCAAGTCGTATGAGTGTTTTTCTTTTGTTCTTCCATTTCTTCTCACTCAGAATACAGTCATCACACTGAAGGTGAAGCTGCTGTCTTGTACATCACCCCCAGACATCAACCACAGCCTGGATAGCTGAGAAGATGGAAGGAAAGAGTCAGGTCTCTGATAGCATCGTGGAGCCACAGAACCCATCCAGGTTGACCACCTCTGGGTTCTCATTACATAAGGAAAGGGACCCCCGGTTTAGTTAAGGCAAAGCTGATCAGATTTCTGTTATCCCCAAGCAGAATGGGGATTTCTGGAAACAGGAACTCCTTGATTGATGCATCTTCAGAGAATGGGAAGACATTCAATTACACGATGAAAAAAGGGTACAGTGAGCAGGTTTCACAGCTTTGATTGGGATTGTATTATTTAGAAGTTTTATTGTTGACCCCTCTCTGAAAGCACATAGTCACTGTTGTGAAGAGAACAGGGATTGCAGAGGCAAGAAATGATGACATAATCTCTTTGAGTTCTCAAGAAGAACATGGGGTTTTAAACCAAAAACGTGAAAGCCAGGCCAGTCCTGCTGGCAGCCAGACCGTTGGTTTTCCCACCTGCGTGGCAGCGATGTTCAGGCAAGGCCCCCACCCTCCAAAACCTTTGGAAGGAGACTGAGCAAGGCCATTCTCTAAACACAAGAGTGACTGACCGACCCCCCTCTTCTGATAAATCTGACTGCTACCTCTTCATCAGTTACAACCGAGTCTAATGCCCCCTGTTTTCTAGATAACATTAGATGTCCAACTACCAAAATGCTCTGTTCTTGACAGCATCTGGCTAGGACTGCCTCCCACCTTCCTCATGCCATCTGAGAATCTCTCAGCACTGGGCGTCCTGTGAGAAGTCCCTCCCAGCACCCCTCTCCTGAGCCTCTGGGGCCATCCTCTCCTGCAAGCCCAATAAATATACTGTCTTTATCTTTGACAACAGGTGAGCACCTGGTAATCTTTGGTCAGCTGACTTTATGATTCTTTTTTTTTTTTTATAAATTTATTTATTTTAGTTGGGGGCTAATTACTTTACAATATTGTAATAGCTTTTGCCATACATTGACATGAATCAGCCATGGGTTTACATGTGTTCCCCTTCCTGGACCCCCCACCCACCTACAACAATACAGCATACTAATGCATATATATGGAATTTGAAAGATGGTAACGATAACCCTATATGCGAGACAGAATAAGAGACACAGATGCATAGAACAATTTTACGGACTCTGAGGGAGAAGGTGAGGGTGGGACGTTCTGGGAGAATAGCATTGAAACATGTATATTATCATATGTGAAAGAGAACACCATTCCATGTTCGATGCATGAGACAAGGGCTCAGGGCCGGGGCAATGGGATGACCCAGAGGGATGGGATGGGGAGCTGACTTTAATAGACTACCTGAAAGCCAAAGTTATAAGCCCCTACCACCTTTAGTAGGGCTTCCCAGGTGGCTCAGTGGTAAAGAATCTGCCTATCAATGCAAGAGGTGCAGGAGACACAGGTTTGATCCCTGGATCGGGAAGATCCCCTGGAGGAGGAAATGGCAACCCACTCTAGTATTCTTGCCTGAAAAATCCTGTGGACAGAGTAGCATGGTGGGCCACAGTCCATGGGGTTGCAAAGAGTCAGACATGACTGAGTGACTGAGCGCACACACACACAAACACACGCTCTAGTGGTCCAAAGAGAGGCTCAGGAATGGGTGCCGAGAGCTCCCGGCAGCATCCTCGGGACTGGAGCTGTTATAACTTGGTCTCCACACCTGTGTGTTCTTCCAGCACTGACTGGAGGTATAAGAAAAAGAGCAGAGAAGGCTGCCATCGCCTTCCCCAGCCCTCGTCCCCCTCCAGAGTTCTTGGGAAGCTCCCCTCTCCTGTTTGTTCCCATCAGTCAGTCCTGACTGGGTCCATGTGAAAAAGAAGGCAAAATGTTCAGGGGAGAAATGGTGAGGGCCTTGCACCAGGCAGGGAAGGTGGGAGTTTCTTAGGAAGAGGAGGTTTTCACGGGGTTGGGCAGGAATGAAGTTCATCAGGATTAAATATAGGAGGTTCACTGAGTACTGGCATTGCAGTCATTTGCAGGTGTTTCTGAAACATGATCTGATCAGAAAAAACACCCCAAATGAAGATTGTAACTAAAGTGTCAAGGAATATTTTCCAATGAGAGACTCCATGGAGGCTTCAAATAGTTTTTGAAGGTGAACAGGATAATGATTGAAAAAACTGTCTTCAATGTGAGCTATATCAGTGCCTCTCAACATCGTCTACACGTTAGAATCAGCTGGAGGGTCAAAAGAATGCCCATGCCTGGAACCCTACCCCAGACCAATCATGTTAGAATCCATCAACCTAGGAGACAATAAGAAGCCCCAGGAAGTTCCTTTTGTGCCACTTTCTCTCCTTGTGTAATACTTACCAACTCTTTTGCCCCATCAGCTCTAGGGATCTTCACTCTTAGAAAGGTCTGAATGTTGAGTGTAAAGGAATGCTTCTCAAAGCTTGAGACCAGCCACATGCCTCCTTTTCTGTGTGGGATGCCACTAGGCTGTCTTACACCAAGTCTGGTCATGCCTCGCTTCACCAAATGGAGATGAACAAACACCAGTTTTGAGTTGTAAGTTTGCCTATCAAATTAGCAGTGATTTTTAAAGAAATCTCTTACTCCTTGGGTGACTCAGTGTTGAGAAGGTTGCAGTGAGAATGTGTCTCACTACGGTCATGGGAGTGTAAATTGGATCTCTTCTGGAGTGAGATTTGTGTGTATGTATCAATAATTTAGAAATTCCTCACTTAGCATCCTATTCTAGGAAATCATTTATATTTAGATTGTAGGAATTAGAATGCTTTCAGCTGCCAGCAGCCGAAAATTGAATTAATATAGCAGCTGCTGCTGCTAAGTCACTTCAGTCGTGTCCAACTCTGTGCGACCCCACAGACGGCAGCCCACCAGGCTCCCCTATCCCTGAGATTCTCCAGGCAAGAACACTGGAGTGGGTTGCCATTTCCTTCTCTAATGCATGAAAGTGAAAAGTGAAAGTGAAGTCGCTCAGTCGTGTCCAACTCTTAGCGACCCCATGGACTGCAGCCTACCAGACTCCTCCGTCCATGGGATTTTCCAGGCAAGAGTACTGGAGTGGGTTGCCAGTGCCTTCTCCGAATATAGCAGCAGTAGTCAGATATTTGTTGATCATGTAACAAGAAGTCTGGGCTTCCCAGGTGGCACTAGTGGTAAAGAACCTGCCTGCTAATGCAGGAGAAATAAGGTTCCCTGGAAGAGGGGATGACAACCCACTTGAGTATTCTTGCCTGGAGAATCCCATGGACAGAGGACCCTTGCAGGCTATAGTCCATTACATCACAGTCAGACACGACTGAAGCGACTTGGCACTCAGGCAACAAGAAGTCTAGTGGTAAGAAGTCCCAGAGTTGGTTTGGTGTATCCATGATGTAAGGAAGGACCTCAGAGCTTTCTTTTCCCATTCTGTAATCCACAGTTTGTCGTCTCTCCTGATGGTGGCGCTATCAGCTATTTGCAACTCAAAGTGTCCTGTTCTTACGTGACAGTGGCCAAGCAGAAAAGAAGGGAGAAGGGGGAAAACAGACCTTCTTCAAGAAATGCATTCCCAGAAGGCTCTGCAACACTTACCTTCTCATTTCATTGTTCAAAATAGGACAACATGCCTGCCCCTCAGACATATTGTTAACAAAGGGACTGAGGTCGCCATGAGGGATGTGCCTGCCTACACAACATCTGGGTACTTTTGGAAGGGAAGGAGGGTAAGTGACTTCTGGGTGAGCAGCCAACAGTGTCTGCCACTGGAAATTAAAATTTTCATACAATATGTTTGATGTAGTGTTATTCATAAATATTAAGAAATGGAAACTGTGGGGTTATGAAATTACAATGTATTTGTTTGGATGAAGGAACAACTAAAACTAAGACATAAAAGCTGGCTTCTAATCATTTCTGTCTGACTCCAAACCCACTTTGTCAGCTGCTACTTCCTCCTTGGGTTTAACAAAAGCATTCACAACAATAGAAGCAAAAGCAATAGAAAATCTTCCAAAACGTATTAGGTTTCTTAATAAAAAACAGCCAATGCAATACGATACCCCCATTCTTCAAGGGTGAGAGTTAGCCAGGGGGTTCCTGACATCCTTAGCCCAACTGTCAGTTTTGAAAGATTAGTAGACTCTTCTGAAATTCTTTGCCTGATTCCTGCTGAGAGACCAAAAACAGATAAAAGTTAAAACAATGTCAGCTTATGTTTCCATGGCTTCTGCCTGCCTTACTGGGTCGCTTATAATGTAATTCAAACACCAAAGACCTTCAGCCAAGCCCAGGATATGTGAAAAAGACTGATTAAAGAAAAGGAATTACTGGAGGATTTAGATAATGGTAACATGGTTTTCTAACAATAATGGAAGATAATTGTCAAAGTTGAAGGGATTCTTGTGGGTCTTTGGCTCAGGCCCTCTCTCCATGGGTCTGCCCATTCTGTTCTATATGGACCGACTGGTTGTGAATGTGGCAAACCCTACTGGCCTGTTACTTGCCTTCCTGAACTGTACTGTCCCCTTTCCTTTTAGTTTTTCTATCAGAGAACAGAAAGGGGTGTCAAGAGAATGCTAGATGCCAATTTAGTTATTTTGTTAATTAATAGGTCTGGCTATATTTTTGCTGGGGAAGAAAAATTGCTATCTTTCTTTGGCACTGTGATGTGGTTAGATGTGAAGTATCTAAAATCTAGGCAGATCTCAAAATTCACAATGTCTTTTCCTCTCAAAAACACCCTTATGTTTACACAGAATAACCACAACATTTTTCTTGGGCTTTGCAAAGGCTGTCACAAGCTCATTCTGTTTGCTTTGTAAGAAGGGTGCACAGTGAGACCTGCAGTCTGACGGGATGGGGGAATCTCACCACCTTGAGGATGGATGGATCCACACTTGTCATGGTTACCTGACCGTTTCACACTTGTTTCACAGTCTCATTTATTTCAGAGATTCAACTTTCCATTTATAGGTGCCAGGCTTGTGGGTGGCTTGGAAAACAATAGCAAGAACAATAGCAACAACCATTTTGCCTTCAGCCTAACAGCAAAAATGGACGTCTGGCGTGGACACCCTTGTGAGAGCAGGGTCTGTGTTCCTGGGCAGTTTCTCCCCGAGGTCTCTCATGCCACCCCTACCCCACCCCCACTTTGGAAATCTAGTCTTGCTGATATAGACGCTTGTATCTCTCTGGAAACTCCTACTCGCTCTTCAAGGCTCCACTGAAAGTTTTCTTCCATCTGGAGGGCCTCCCCAAATCTCCCAGACAGAATTTTTTTTATTAGAGTATAATTGCTTTATAATGTATGTTAGTTTCTGCTACACACCAAAGTGAGTCAGCTATATGTATACATGTATCCTCTCCTTGAACCTCCGTCTCTCTCCCCTCTATCCCACCCACCCCTCTAGGTCATCAGAGCACCAAGCTTCCCATTAGCTTTCTAAATAGATCAGTTCAGTCAGTTCAGTTGCTCAGTCATGTCCAACTCTTTGCGACCCCATGGACTGCAGCACACCAGGCTTCCCTGTCCATCACCAATTCTTGGAGCTTGCTCAAACTCATGTCCATCGAGTCAGTGATGCCATCTCTTCTAAATAGATATACTATGTATATATGTCAGTCCTACTCTCCCAATTTGTCTCACCCTCCTCTTTCCCTCTGTTTCCACATGTCTGTTCTCTACAACTGTGTCTATATTCCTACCCTGCAAACAGGCTCACCTTTACCATCTTTCTGGATTACACACACATCAGTTCAGTTCAGTCTCTCAATCGTGTCCAACTCTTTGTGACCCCATGAATCGCAGCACGCCAGGCCTCCCTGTCCATCACCAACTTCCGGAGTTTACCCAAGCCCATGTGCATCATGTCGGTGATGCTATCCAACCATCTCATCCTCTGCCGTCCCCTTCTCCTCCTGCCCCCAATCCTTCCCAGCATGAGGGTCTTTTCCAATGAATCAACTCTTCGTGTGAGGTGGCCAAAGTACTGGAGTTTCAGCTTCAACATCAGTCCTTCCAATGAACACCCAGGACTGATCTCCTTTAGGATGGACAAGTTAGATCTTCTTGCAGTCCAAGGGACTCTCAAGAGTCTTCACCAACACCACAGTTCAAAAGCATCAATTCTTCAGTACTCAGCTTTCTTCACCGTCCACTCTCACATCCGTACATGACTACTGGAAAAACCATAGCCTTGACTAGACGGACCTTTGTTGGCAAAGTAATGTCTCTGCTTTTAAATATGCTATCTAGGTTAGTCATAACTTTCCTTCCAAGGAGTAAGTGTCTTTTAATTTCATGGCTGCAATCACCATCTGCAGTGATTTTGGAGCCCCCCAAAAATAAAGTCTGACACTGTTTCCACTGTTTCCCCATCTAGTTCCCATGAAGTGATGGGACTGAATGCCACGATCTTAGTTTTCTGAATGTTGAGCTTTAAGCCAACTTTTTCACTCTCCTCTTTCACTTTCATCAAGAGGCTCTTCAGTTCTTCTGTGCTTTCTGCCATAAGGGTGGTGTCATCTGCATATCTGAGGTTATTGATAATTCTCCAGGCAATCTTGATTTCAGCTTGTGCTTCATCCAGACCAGCATTTCTCATTATGTACTCTGCATATAAGTTAAATAAGCAGGGTGACAACATACAGCCTTGATGTACTCCTTTTCCTATTTGGAACCAGTCTGTTGTTCCATGTCCAGTTCCAGCTGTTGCTTCCTGACCTGCATACAGATTTCTCAGGAGGCAGGTCAGGTGGTCTGGTATTCCCATCTTTTGAAGAATTTTCCACAGTTTATTGTGATCCTCACAGTCAAAGGCTTTGGCATAGTCGATAAAGCAGAAATAAATGTTTTTCTGGAACTCTCTTGCTTTTTCGATGATCCAGTGGATGTTGGCAATTTGATCTCTGGTTCCTCTGCCTTTTCTAAAACCAGCCTGAACATCTGGAAGTTCACGGTTCACGTATTGCTGAAGCCTGGCTTGGAGAATTTTGGACATTACTTTGCTAGCGTGTGAGATGAGTGCAATTGTGTGGTAGTATGAGCATTCTTTGGCATTGCCTTTCTTTGGAATTGGAATGAAAACTGACCTTTTCCAGTCCTGTGGCCACTGCTGAGTTTTCCAAATTTGCTGGTATATTGAGTGCAGCACTTTCACAGCATCATCTTTCAGGGTTTGAAATAGCTCAATTGGAATTCTGTCACCTCCACTAGCTTTGTTCATAGTGATGCTTTCTAAGGCCCACTTGACTTCACAGTCCAGGATGTCTGGCTCTGGGTGAGTGATCACACTATCATGGTTATCTGGGTCATGAAGATCTTTTTTGTACAGTTCTTCCATGTATTCTTGCCACCTCTTCTTAATATCTTCTGCTTCTGTTAGGTCCATACCATTTCTGTCCTTTATCGAGCCCATCTTTGCATGAAATGTTCCACATACATGCATTAATATAAATATTTGTTTTTCCCATTCTGACTTGCCTCACTCTCTATGACAGACTCCAGGTCCCTCCACATCACTACAAATGATCCAATTTCGTTCCTTTTTATGACTGATATTCCATCATATATATGTACCACATCTTCTTTATCCATTCCTCTGTTAATGGACATTTAGGTTGCTTCTATGTTCCTAGGCAGAATTGACGCCTCTCTCCTCTTGGTGGTCTTGGAGCATTAATACCCACCTACGTTGAATTGGGATGACTTGATTATCTGTTTTCTTGACTATGCTTCACGTCTTCCAGAGGCAAGATAGTGTCTCAGGAACTAAGCACTACACCCCCCTCCAGCTTTCCTAAGGGTGATGTGGCCCATGGGTGGGTTCTGAACAATGAAATGAGAGCAGAGATTGTCTTGTGCCGCACTGCCAGGCCTGGCCCTCTTCTGAGATCCTCCTCCCTTTGACTATTCCCCTTACCGTAGAGGGATGCAGGGGATCATGAAGAGGATTCTGAGGCCCCAGGAAATAGAAGGCCACAAATTAGAAGAATCTGGTCCCCTAGTCCCTGTGTGGAAGTCTTCCCACTGAATACCCACACTGAACTTTTGGGAGAGCAAGAAAACAAAAAACAAAAACAACGCTTCTATTGTGTTAGACCATCCAGAGTTTGGAGTTTGTTAGAATTGTTCAGTTCAGGTCAGTCGCTCAGTCATGTCCGATTCTTTGCGACCCCATGGACTGCAGCACGCCAGGCTTCCCTGTCCATTGCCAACTCCCAGAGCCTACTCAAACTCATGTCCATCGTGTGGGTGGTGCCATCCAACCATCTCATCTTCTGTCATCCCCTTCTCCTCCCGCCTCCAATCTTTCCCAGCATCATGGTCTTTTCAGATGAGTAGGTTCTTCACATCAGCTACCCAAAGTACTGGAGTTTCAGCTTCAGCATCAGTCCTTCCAATGAATGTTCAGGACTGATTTCCTTTAATATTGACTGGTTGGATCTCCTTGCAGTCCAAGGGACTCTCAAGAGTCTTCTCCAACACCACAGTTCAAAAGCATTGATTCTTCAATGCTCAGCTTTCTTTATACTACAACTCTCACATCCATACATGACTACTGGAAAAACCATAGCTTTGACTAGATGGACCTTTGTTGGTAAAGTAATGTCTCTGCATTTTAATATGCTGTCTAGGTTGGTCATAACTTTCCTTCCAAGGAGCAAGGGTCTTTTAATTTCATGGCTGCAGTTACCATCAGCAGTGATTTTGGAGCCCCCCAAAATAAAGTCTCTCACTCTTTCCATTGTTTCCCCATCTATTTGCCATGAAGTGATGGGACTGGATGCCATGATCTTAGTTCTCTGAATGTTGAGCTTTAAGCCAACATTTTCACTCTCTTCTTTCACTTTCATCAAGAGGCTCTTTAGTTCTTCTTCACTTTCTGCCATAAGGGTGGTGTCATCTGCATATCTAAGTTATTGATATTTCTCCCAGCAATCTTGATTCCAGCTTGTGCTTACTCCAGCCCAGCATTTCTCATGATGTACTCTGCATATAAGTTAAATAAGCAGGGTTACAATATACAGCCTTGACGTACTCCTTTTCCTATTTGGAACCAGTCTGTTGTTCCATGTCCAGTTCCAGCTGTTGCTTCCTGACCTGCATACAGATTTCTCAGGAGGCAGATCAGGTGGTCTGGTATTCCCATCTCTTTCAGAATTTTCCACAGTTTGTTGTGACCCACACAGTCAAAGGCTTTGGCGTTAATTTATACTAATGAACCTCCCAATTACACTACACAATATGTTTCCATAAATCTGTCTTTTGTTAGATTTCTTCTTCAGGTATATTATCAGTTTTATTGCAGTTATATGTGGTATTTTATAAAAAAATTTTTTTTCCCCACTATTACTGGTATGCAGAAACACAATTAGTGTTTCTATGTGACCTGTGTCCAACAACCTTGACCAGATCTCTTATTAATTCTATTAATTTGGCTGTAGAGTTTTGTGCTTTTCTATAAAGACTATCACCTAATTTATTGTCAGTTTGTTTTTTTCTCTTTCCATCTACTATTTCTTATTCTTTTCTTTCTTTCTTTTTTTTTTTTTAGGGGCAAATTTATAGTATTGTTTTCTCCAAATAACTCTATGGTTACTTCCATTTAGATAAATCAACTTATGAGCAGATAATAAATTTTACTGCTGCTACTGCTGCTACTAAGTCACTTCAGTCGTGTCCGACTCTGTGCGACCCCATAGACGGCAACCCACCAGGCTCTGCCATCCCTGGGATTCTCCAGGCAAGAACACTGGAGTGGGTTGCCATTTCCATCTCCAATGCATAAAAGTGAAAAGTGAAAGTGAAGTTGCTCAGTCATATCCGACTCTTCACGACCCCATGGACTGCAGCCTACCAGGCCCCTCCGTCCATGGGATTTTCCAGGCAAGAGTGCTGGAGTGAGTTGCCATTGCCTTCTCCATCTTATTCTTTTCTTATTTGTACTAGTGAGGACCTATTGAACACTGATTAGTTATGAGAACAAGCATTTTCATATTCCATGTTTTTTAAGCTTTCAGTGTTTCATCATTGAGAATGGTATTTGCCATATTATCTTAGGGGCATCCTTTATTGGGGTCCTAGTTTTTTATAGTTTTATTTAGTCATTATTCAGTGTTTTTCCTGTCCGTATTTGAGATGATCATTGCCTTCCTTCTTTATTCTGTTCATGCAGTCAATTGCATGAATATATTTTCTAATGTTGAAAACCAGACACCAGGCCCCGAATGCAGTCAGTCATGCTAAGCCCCGTGTGTCACAAAACTAAGACTTACTTACAGTTTCTGGCTCTCCCAGAATTGCAGTCTGAAACCAGTCAGTCAGGAATCACCTGATTAGCATTAGTTAGGTCATCTACCTGACAGACCCCTGCTATCCCCTAAAGGAAAAGGACCTTGCAATAACCAGCCTGCTTTAGCCTAGCATGATTACCTTTTTCCTGCCCTCTTCTGCCTATAAAAGTCTCTCATATTGTATAGCTCCTTGGAGCTCCTTTCCATCTGCTAATGGGATGCTGCTTCATGAATCATTGAATAAAGCCAATAAAATCTTCAAAATTTACTCAGTTGGATTTTGATTTTGGATTATAATATTTAACCAAACTGGTCTGAGATCAGCCCAACTTGGTCATGTTGTATTATATTCGCTGATCAATAACTGGTCTGTTGCCACTCTGTTTAGGATTTTGCATATACATTCATGGGCAAGACTATCTCTGAGTTCTTTTCTTGCTTCTTGTCTGGGTATCAAAATTATGTTACCTTTATATAATGAGTTGAAGAGGTAAGGCTTCCAGGGGACCTTTATGGCCCTTCTACCCAGAGTCAAGGCCACATTAGCAAGTTTTCTTGCTACCACCCTTTGTGGGATAGATGTTTCCCTGAATTTGTTGTTGTTGTTGTTTAGTCATTAAGTCATATCCTACTCTTTTGTGACCTCCTGGATTGCAGCACACCAGGCTTCTCTGTCCATGGGATTTCCCAGACAAGAATACTGGAGTGGGTTCCCATTTCCTTCTCCAGGGGATTTTCCCATCCCTGGGATCGAACCTGCATCCCTTGGATTGGCAGGTAGATTCTTTATCACTGAGCCACCAGGGAAACCATCTTCATAAAGATCTTCTTTAAGGCTCCAGCTTTATTTGAGACTCTGAGTGCTGACTTCCTCTTTCCAGGGCCTCACACAGTATTTCTGCCCTTTTCCCTGAGTCTTGAACACCAAGTCCTTTTGTGCAGGATTTTACTGATGCTTTAGTGCAGTCATGCTTTAGCATTAGTTGGCTTTCTTAGTTTTGTATTCTCTCGTAATTCTGACTTCAGAGGTTTTCTCTTAATTTCATGTCAACTTAGCCACGAATTTTAAAATGTATATAAAAAAAAAATGTTCCCAGAGTATTAGGTGTTTTATGGTGGGAAGGTTTGGTGTTATCCAGTCTACCATATTGCTCTATGTGGGAGGGTTTTTTAAAATTAATTTTTAAAAACTATTTTTTGAGACCTAGGTAATATAATCACATATTTCAAAATTCAAAGGTACAGAAGAGTGTACAGTGAAAAGTCAATCTCACCCTTCGCCTCCCCCAATTTTCTCTAGCCAATGTTAAATTTTTCTTACATAGTCTTTCAAAGAAATTCTATGCAAAGAGAAACAAATATGTTTATACAAATGATAGCATACTGAATCCACTGTTCTATATGTTGCTTTTTCTTTAACCTAATATTAAATCTTAGTTAGTTTTGAGAGGATTAACAGGTAGCAAGACCAGAGGTCCTTAGGCGGCAGGAGTAAATAAACTGCAAGTGGCAGATGTTTTTTTTCCCCTTTCTCTACACAAAATTACAAGAGGCTTCTTTTAATTCTGTGTTGATGACATGTGGTTCTGCCTAAACTTAACTTTTCTCAAACCTTGAGTGAACCATGTATGGAACTATGTATTTGCTTTGAAATCTGCCTTTTGGTTCTACCTAAGACTAACTTTTTTTTCTTTTCTCAAGTCTTGGGCTGATAATGGCTCAACAAACCAGTATTCATGTCAATTGTTTTATGGCTGGGAGGTGCCATTCTATCTCAAAAATGCATATTCTGGGAGAAGGGCCTGGTGAAACTCCCTCAGCCTTGAGGTGTTTTCCTTATCTGATTAGCAGCTTGCTAACAGACCTAAAATGCCTTGCTAAAAACTAACAAAGGGGCACTCTTTCTGATCCCTTCTGATGTCTTTGTCAGAAGCTTTCTGTATCTCTTTTATACTTGAATAAAACTTTGCTATACAAAATGCTCTGAGTAGTCAAGCCTTGTTTCTGGCCCCAGATTGAAATCCTCTCCTCTGGAGGTCACGAATCCTGGCGTAGCACAAGGCTTGCAACCGCAACCTTTCAGTTTCATACTACATAAAATCTTTCCCATTAAAATTCTTATGTAGACATAACACTTTTTAACAAATTTATTTATTTTTTATTAAAGGATAATTGCTTTACAGAATTTTGTTGTTTTTTGTCAAACCTCAACATAAATCAACCATAGGTATACATATATCACCTCCCTTTTGAAACCCCCTCCCATCTTCCTCCCCATCCCACCCCTCTAGGTTGATATAGAGCCCCTGTTTGAGTTTCCTGAGCCATACAGCAAATTCCCGTTGGCTATCTATTTTACATATGGTAATGTAAGTTTCCATGTTACTCTTTCCATACATCTCACCCTCTCCCCATGTCCATAAGTCTATTCTCTAGGTCTGTTTCTCCATTGCTGCCCTGTAAATAAATACTTCAGTACTATTTTTCTAGATTCTGAATATATGCATTAGACTACGATAGTTATCTTTCTCTTTCTGACTTACTTCACCCTGTATAATAGGTTCTAGGTTCATCCACCTCATTAGAACTGACTCAAATGTGTTCCTTTTTATGGCTGAGTAATATTCCATTGTCTATGCTGCTGCTGCTGCTGCTAAGTCACTTCAGTCGTGTCCTACTCTGTGCGACCCCATGGACAGCAGCCCACCAGGCTCCTCAGTCCACGGGATTCTCTAGGCAAGAATACTGGAGTGGGTTGCCATGTCCTTCTCCATCCATTGTCTATATGTACCACTAATTCTTTATCCATTCATCTGTCGATGGACATCTAGGTGGCTTCCATGTTCTAGCTATTGTAAATAATGCTGCAATGAACAATGGGATACATGTGTCTTTTTCAATTTTGGTTTCCTCAGGGTATATGCCTTGGAGTGGGATTGCTGGGTCATATGCTGGTTTTATTCCTAGTTTTTTAAGGAATCTCTATACCATCTTCCATAGTGGCTGTATCAATTCATATTCCCACCAACAGGGCAAGAGCATTCCATTTTCTCCACAACCTCTCCAGCATTTATTGTTTGTAGACTTTTTGATGATGACCTTTCTGACCAGTGTGAGGTGATATCTCATTGTAGTTTTGATTTGCATTTCTCTAATAATGAGCGATATCGAGCATCTTTTCATATGCTTGTTAGCCATCTGTATGTCTTCTTTGGAAAAATGTCTGTTTAGATCTTTTTCCCACTTTTTGATTGGGTTGTCTGTCTTTCTGGTATTGAGTTATATGAATTGCTTGTATATTTTGGAAATTAATCCTTTGTCCATTGTTTCATTTGCTATTATTTTCTCCCATTCTGAGGGTTGTCTTTTCACCTTGCTTATAGTTTCCTTTGCTCTGCAAAAGCTTTTAAATTTAATCAGGTCCCACTTGTTTACTTTTGTTTTTATTTCCGTTACTCTAGGAGGTGGGTCATAGAGGATCTTGCTTTGATTTATGTCATCAAGTGTTCTGCCTATGTTTTCCTGTTACATTTAGATGTTTAATCCATTTTGAGTTTATCTTTGTTGGTGTTAGGAAGTATTCTAATTTCATTCTTTAACATGTAGCTATCCAGTTTTCCCAGCACCATTTATTGAAGAGGCTGTCTTTGCCCCATTGTATATTCTTGCCTCCTTTGTCAAAAATAAGGTACCCATAGGTGCATGGGTTTATTTCTGGGCTTTCTATCTTATTCCATTGGTCTACAGTTTTGTTTTTGTGGCAGTACCATGCTGTCTTGATGACTGTAGCTTTGTAGTATAATCTGAAGTCAGGAGGGTTGATTCCTCCAGCTCCATTCTTCTTTCTCAAGGCTGCTTTGGCTGTTTGGGGTCTTTTGTGTTTCCATACAAATTGTGAAATTTTTTTGTTCTAGTTCTGTGAAAAATGCCATTGATAATTTGATAGGGATCACATTGAATCTGTAGATCATGTTTGGTAGTATAGTCATTTTCACAGTACTGAGTCTTCCTACCCAGGAACATGGAATATCTCTCTGTCTGTTTATATTGTCTTTGATTTCTTTCATCAGTGTCTTATAATTTTCTGTGCACAGTTCTTTTGTCTCCTTAGGTAAGTCTATTCCTAGATATTTAATTCTTTTTTGTTGCAATGGTGAATGGAATTGATTCCTTAACTTCTTTTTCTGATTTTTCATTGTTAGTGTATAGAAATGCAAGTGATTTCTGTGTATTGATTTTGTATCCTGCAACTTTGCTAAATTCACCGACTAGCTCTAGTAATTTTCTGATACTATCTTTAGGGTTTTCTATGTACAGTATCATGTCATCTGCAAACAGTGACAGCTTTACTTCTTTTCTGATCTGGATTCCTTTTATTTCTTTTTCTTCTCTGATTGCTGTAACTAGGACTTCCAGAACTATGTTGAATAATAGTGGTGAAAGTGGAGGCCCTTGTCTTCTTCCTGATCTTAGGGGAATGCTTTCAGTTTTTCACCATTGAGAATAATGTTTGGTGCAGGCTTATCATACTATGTTGAGGTAGGTTCCTTCTATGCCCATTTTTTGAAGAATTTGAATCATAAATGGGTGTTGAATTTTGTCAGACTTTTTCTGCATCTATTGAGATTATCATATGGTTTTTATCTTTCAGTTTGTTAATATGGTGTATCACATTGATTGATTTGCATATATCAAAGAACAATTGCATTCCTGGAATAAACCTAACTTGATCATTGTGTATGAGCTTTTTGATGTGTTGCTGAATTCTGTTTGCTAAGATTCGTTGAGGATTTTTGCATTTATGTTCATCAGTGATATTGGCCTGTAGTTTTATTTTTTTGTGTTGTCTTTGTCTGGGTTTGGTATCAGGGTGATAGTGGCCTCATAGAATGAGTTTGGAAGTGTTCCTTCCTCTACAATTTTTGAAAGAGTTTTAGAAAGATAGGCCTTAGCTCTTCTCTAAATGTTTGATAGAATTCTCCTGTGAAGCCATTTGATCCTGGGTTTTTGTTTTTTGGGAGATTTTCTATCACAGCTTCAATTTCAGTGCTTGTAGTTGGGTTGTTCATAATTTCTATTTCTTGCTGGTTCAGTCTTGGAACATTGAACTTTTCTAAGAATCTGTCCATTTCTTCCGGGTTATTTATTGCCATATAGTTGTTCATAATAGTCTCTTGTAATCCTTTCTATTTCTGCATTGTCTGTTGTAACCTCTCCTTTTTCATTTCTAATTTTGTTGATTTGATTTCTCTCTTTTTTTCTTGAAGAGGCTGGCTAAAAGTTTGTCAATTTTGTTTATCTTCTCACAAAACCAGTTTTTAGTTTTATTAATGTTTAGTATTGTTTCTTTCATTTCTTTTTCATTTCTTTCTGCTCAGATCTTTATGATTTCTTCCCTTCTACTAATTTTGGGGTTTTTTTGTTCTTCTTTTTCCAGTTGTTTTAGATGTAATGTTAGGTTGTCTCTTCGATGTTTTTCTTGTTTCTTGAGGTAGGATTGTGTTGCTATAAACTTCCCTCTTAGAACTGCTTTTGCTGCATCCCATAGGTTTTGAGTTATTGTGTTTTCATTGTCATTTGTTTCTGGAAATTTTATGATTTCTGTTTAGATTTCTTCAGTAACTTGTTGGTTATTTAGAAGTGTGTTGTTTAATCTCCATGTGTTTGTGTTTCTCACAGTTTTTTTCTTGTAATTGATATCTAGTTTCATAGTGTTGTGATCAGAGAAGATGCTTGATACGATTTCAATTTTCTTAAATTTACTGAGGTTTGATTTGTGACCCAAGATATGGTCTGGGTCATATTCCATGTGCACTTGAAATATTCCATGTGCACTTGAGAAGAAGGTGTGTTCTTCTGCATTTGGATGGAATGTCCTGAAGATATCAATGAGATCTGTCTCATCTAATGCATAATTTAAGGCTTGTGTTTCCTTATTAATTTTCTGTTTTGATGATCTGTCCATTGGCGTGAGTGGGGTGTTAAAGTCTCCTACTATTATTGTATAACCGTCAGTTTCTTGTTTTATGTTTTATGTATTGAGGTGCTCCCATGTTGGGTGCATAGATATTTACAATTGTTACGTCTTCCTCTTGGTTTGATCCCTTGATCATTATGTAATGTCCTTCCTTATCTCTTGTAATCTTCTTTATTCTAAGGTCTATTTTGTCTAATATGAGGATTGATACTCCAGTTTTGTTTTGCTTCCCATTTGCATGGAATATATTTTTCTGTCCTCTCACTTTCAGTCTATATGTGTCTTGAGGTCTCAAGTGGGTTTCTTGTAGACAGCATATATATGGGTCCTGTTTTTGTATCCATTCAGCCAGTCTGTGTCTTTTGGTTGGAGCATTTAATCCATTTATATTGAAAGTAATTATTGATATATATGTTCCTATTGCCATTTTCTTAATTGTTTGGGTTGATTTTGTAGATCTTTTTTCTTCTCTTGTATTTCTTGACTATATACGTCCCTTTAACATTTGTTGTAAAGCTGGTTTGGTGGTACTGAATTCTCTTAACTTTTGCTTGTCTGAAAAGCTTTTGATTTCTCCATCAATTTTGAATGAGATCCTTGCTGGGTACAGTAATCTTGGTTGTAAATTTTTCCCTTTCAGTACTTTAAATATATCCTGCCATTCCCTTCTGGCCTGCAGAGTTTCTGCTGAAAGATCAGCTGTTAAGTGTATGCTGCTTATATGTTACTTGTTGCTTCCCTCTTGCTGTTTTTATTTTTTTTCACCCCCCCTTGCTGCTTTTAATATCCTTTCTTTGTGTTTAATCTTTGTTAGTTTGATTAGTATGTGATTTGATGTGTTTCTCCTTGGGTTTATTCTGTATGGGACTCTTTGTTCCTCTTGGACTTGATCGACTATTTCCTTTTCCATTTGGGGAAATTTTCAACTATAATCTCTTCAAAAATTTTCTCATACCCTTTCTTTTTCTCTTCTTCTGGTACCCCTATAATTCGAATGTTGGTGTGTTTGATATTGTCCCAGAGGTCTCTGAGACTATCCTCAGTTCTTTTCATTGTTTTTAGTTTATACTGCTCTTCAGAAGTTATTTCCACCATTTTATCTTCCAGCTCACTAAAGCATTCTTCTGCTTCAGATATTCTGCTATTGATTCCTTCTAGAGTATTTTTAATTTCAGTAATTCTGTTGTTTGACTCTGAATATTTATTCTTTAATTCTTCTAGGTCTTTTAAAATCGATTCTTGCATTTTCTCCATTTTGTTTTCAGGGTTTTTGATCATCTTTACTTTCATTATTCTGAATTCTTTTTCAGGTAGTTTGCCTGTTTCCTCTTCATTTATTTAGACTTCTGTGTTTCTAGCTTGTTCCTTCATTTGTGTAGTATTTCTCTGCCTTTTCATTATTATTATTATTTTTTTTTAGCTTACTGTGTTTGAGGTCTCCTTTTCCCAGGCTTCAAGGAAAGTTGAATTCTTACCTTGAAGAAGGTTGAATTCTTTCTTCCTTTTGTTTTCTGCCCTCCTAAGGTTGGTCCAGTGCTTTGTGTAAGCTTTGTATAGGGTGAGATTTGTGCTGAGTTTTTGTTTGTTGTTTGTTTTTCCTCTGATGCACAAGGCTGAGTGAGGTGGTAATCCTGTCTGCTGATGACTGGGTTTATATTTTTGTTTTGTTTGTTGTTTAGATGAGGTGTTCTGCACAGAGTGCTACTGGTGGTTGGGTGATGCTGGGTCTTGTATTCAAGTGGTTTCATTTGTGTGAGTTCACACTATTTGATACTCCCTGGGATTAGTTCTCTGGTATTCTAGGGTCTTTGAGTCAGTGCTCCCAATCCAAATGCTCAGGGCTTGATCTCTGGTCAGAAACAAAGATTCCACAAGTGGCATTAAGTGATATTAAAACAAATACCCAAAAACGAGAAGCCAAAGGTGAACCCTAGACAAATGGCAAAATAAGTCAGGCAAATAATAATTAAAATAATGGAATATACACATGCACATATACACCCATGAGCAAAGTCAAAACAGTCTAACAAAAATAAAGTACAGTAGATTGACCCAGCAAACAAAGGAAATCAAAAACTATATTTACCAGTTAAGAACAAAACTAACTAAAAGCACAAACTGGAAAACAAAACTAAAGCAAGGTGCCAAGTGGGGAATAAAGCAATGAAAACAAAACAAATATGTTGTTCATTTCAGTTCAGTTCAGTCACTCAGTTCTGTCCAACTCTTTGCGACCCCATGGACTGCAGCACGCCAGGCTTCCCTGTCCATCACCAACTCCCAGAGCCTACTCAAACTCATGTCCATCGTGTCGGTGATGCCATCCAACCATCTCATCTTCTGTCATCCCCTTCTCCTCCTGCCCTCAATCTTTCCCAGCATCGGGGTCTTTTCAAATGAATCAGTTCTTCACATCAGGTGGCCAAAGTATTGGAGCTTCAGCTTCAGCACCAGTCCTTCCAATGAATATTTAGGACTGATTTCCTTTACAATGGACTGGTTGGATCTCCTTGCAGTCCAAGGGATTCTCAAGATTCTTATCTAACACCACACTTCAAAAGCATCAATTCTTCAGTGCTCAGCTTTCTTTTTAGTCCAACTCTCACATCCACACATGACTATTGGAAAAAATGTAGCTTGACTAGACAGACCTTTGTTAGCAAAGTAATGTCTCTGCTTTTAAATATGCTGTCTAGGTTGGTCATAACTTTCCTTCCAAGGAGCAAGTGTCTTTTAATTTCATGGCTGCAGTCATCATCTGCAGTGATTTTGGAGCCTAAAAAAATAAAGTCTCTCACTGTTTCCATTGTTTCCCCATCTATTTTCCCCCATCAGTGTCAGGGGACATTCAACTTTAAGGGGTCCAATATGTTGCATTTTCCTTCGTGTGCCATTTCTCAAGGACTCTCTGTTCCTTATCAGTTCCTGGAATACAGGAGCGAATAGAGCTGCATGCAGTTCTCAGGACTGAAATCATGGGAAAAGGCACCTGCTTGGATTCCTTTCAGTGACTCCCTTCAGTGACCTTGTATGTATTAGACTATCCATTTTGTTGCAACTGGTGGAATTTCATTCTTTGTAATGGCTGAGCAATCATTTTACTGAAGATATATAAGCATGCAGTTCTGCTAATAAAATACCCTTGTTCCACTAGAGACTTGGGTCCCCCGCGTCCCTCTTTCTGTCTTCATTCTCTTTGGAGTGTGGAAGCCTACTGAGCTCACTTTCTCGCCTGGGCTTTCAGGACCTCCTTGAGAGGATGCCCTGTGCTTTCGTGAGCGGTACAAGTCCTGTGAATGGGCTTTATTGGTTTTCCATGTAACCTGAGAGATACTTCTCTCTCTCTCTCTTTTTCTCTTTCTTTTCGTCAACTCTGGTCCCCAGGTCCCGGTCTGTAAAAGACCACAACACATCAGAATTGATAGGACCGGATGCCATGATCTTAGTTTTCTGAATGTTGAGCTTTAAGCCAACTTTTTCACCCTCCTCTTTCACTTTCATCAAGAGGCTCTTTAGTTCTTCTTTTCTTTCTGCCAGAAGGGTGGTGTGATCTGCATATCTGAGGTTATTGATATTTCTCCCGGCAATCTTGATTCCAGCTTGTGCTTCATCCAGACCAGTGTTTCTCATAATGTACTCTGCATATAAGTTCAATAAGCAGGGTGACAATATACAGCCTTGACGCCTTGACGTACTCCTTTCCCAATTTGGAACCAGTCTGTTGTTCTATGTCCAGTTCTAACTGTTGCTTCCTGACCTGCAGATTTCTCAAGAGGCAGGTCAGGTGATCTGGTATTCCCATCTCTTGAAGAGTTTTCCACAGTTTGTTGTGATGCACACAAAGGTTTTTGGCATAGTCAATAAAGCAGATGTAGATGTTTTTTCTGGAACTCTCTTGTTTTTTCAACGATCCAACAGATGTTGGCAATTTGATGTCTGGTTCCTCTGCCTTTTCTAAAACCACCTTGAACATCTGGAAGTTCATGGTTCACGTACTGTTGAAGTCTGGCTTGGAGAATTTTGAGCATCACTTTACTAGCGTTTGAGATGAGTGCAATTGTGCGGTAGTTTGAGTATTCTTTGGCATTGCCCTTCTTTGGGATTGGGATGAAAACTGAACTTTTCCTGTCCTGTGGCCACTGCTGAGTTTTCCAAATTTGCTGGCATATTGAGTGCAGCACTTTCACAGCATCATTTTTTAGGATTTGAAATAGCTCAACTGGAATTCCATCACCTCCACTAGCTTTGTTCATAGTGATGCTTCCTAAGGCTCACTTGACTTTGCATTCCAGGATGTCTGGCTTTAGGTGAGTGATCACACCATTGGGATTATCTGGGTCGTGAAGATTTTTTTGTATAGTTCTTCTGTGTATTCTTGCTACCTCTTCTTAATATCTTCTGCTTCTGTTGGATCCATTTCTGTCCTTTATTGTGCCCATCTTTGCATGAAATGTTCCCTTGGTATCTCTAATTTTCTTGAAAAGGAAAGGAAAGAAAGAAAAGAAAGAAAATAGATATGCAAAGTTAAATAGAGGTATATGAAGAAGATTTAATATACATTAAAGATTAACAGCAAGGGGAAAGGAACAGTAGGAAAGGCAAACAAAGGAATATATGTAGAAAAAATGTAATAGGTTTAAAAAAAAATTAAGTTAAAATTATAAAAAAGAGAGAAAAAAAAACCCAGAAGATGAAAGAAAAAAACGGGTAAAAAGGGAAAACTCCTTAGAACTGCAAAAGCCCAACATAGAGGCAGAGATTTATAACGATAAAAATTGTGGCTGAATATACACACATACATATACATCCATAAGCAAAATCAAAACGTTCCAACAAAAATAAAGTACAATAGATTGACCCAGCGAACAAAGGAAACCAAAAATTATATCTACCAGAACAAAACTAACTAAAGCACAAACTGCAAACAAAACTAAAGCAAGGTGACAATTGGGGAATAAAGCAATGAAAATAAAACTAACAAATAAGTTGAGAGGAAAGGAGAGAAAGCAAAGAAAAAAAGAATAGATATGCAAAGTTAAATAGAGGTAGGTAAAGAAGATTTATATATGTTGAAGATTAACTGCAAGGTGAAAAGAACAGTAGGAAAAGCAAACAAAGGAATAAATGTAGAAAAAATAATATTCGTTTTAAAAAATTAAAATTAAAAGAAGAGAAAAAGAAAGGAAAATTCCACAGAACTGCAAAAGCCCAACATAGAGGCAGATGTTTATAACAACAATAAAAAATGTGACTGAGAAAAAAAAAAAGCTCAAAAGTTTAATTGGATTTCGTAGTGCCAATAAAATTGACAACTGCAACAGAGGGGGGATAAAAGAAAAAAAAATCCAAAAGAATCTACAAAACAAGTCAAAACAAGAATAATAAATGTTTTCCTTGAGTCACTGCTGTCAGAGTTCTTTCCCTTGCTGGGAGTCACAGTCTACCTTGCCTTCCTAGGATGCCCTCCAATACTGTGCTAATTTCTGGACCTGCTGTGGGGGGAACGCAGATTCTAATCTGGTCCTACTCCTGTGTGTTCTTGCTTCCAACGTCCACAGCTATCAGAACTGGTGTGTTTTCTTTTGTGGGAGCTCTCAATGATGTGTTATATATTCCATAGACACAGAGTCTGCCTAGTTGATCATGTGGATTTAATCTGCAGCTTGTACAGCTGGTGGGAAGGTTTGGTCTTCCTTAGCCACACTGCCCCTGGGTTTCAATTGTGGTTTTATTTCCACCTCTGCATGTGGGTCATCCACTGGGGTTAGCTCCTGCGGCTGCCCTGGAGGACTTTGGTTTGCCCCTGTGAGGCCCAGGTGTGGAGGTGGTGCAGCTGCTTGGGTCGCAGGGGTTCTGGCAGCACCAGGTACTCAAGGGAGTTGGTGGCTAGGGCAGCAGGAAATATAGTGCTCTAGAAGGGTATGGCAACCAGTATTGGCCAATACGCTCCAGTATGCTTGCCTGGAGAACCGCCCTCCCTGACAGAGAAGCCGGCAGGCCACAGTCTACAGGGATGCAAAGAGTCGGACATGACAAAGAGACCCTGCGTGCATAGACATAAGACTGTTTTTGCCTGTGACAGCTCTGCCCCAGTGAGCGCTGAGCGTGAAGGTGGCTCAGCTGCTTGGTTTGTAAGGACCCTGGTGGTGCCAAGTGTGCAGGGACACGGACTGTCTCCACTGCAGGAGTTTTGGCCCTACAGAGTCTTTTTTTGGGCATCTTGTAGCTGGTGTTCAGAAGGCCTCTTCTTCCAGTCTATCTCCGTAGCTCCGCCCATTCAGGCTCTTAGAGGGCTCCCTTGCCTGGGGTCCTTCTCTGTTGTTTGGCTCATCAGGCACATCGAGGGGCACCCCTGGCTGGGGCCCTACTCTGTATATCGGCGGGTCAGGCACTTAAAGGGGCACGCTGGGTGAGGTCCTATGCTGTAGTTCAGTGCATCAGACGTTTGATGGACCAGTCTATTGTTCAGCTGCCTTTGCTGGTGTGTGGGGTGAGAGAGGCTATGGTGATGGCTCCACCCTCTATGTGTGACTAGCAGTATCGCCTTGCTTCCATGGCTGCCTGGCTTTTCTCCACCAGCATTTCCCATCACGGTCTCCTCCCTCACCTCCCCTCGATCTGTCTCTCCGCAGTCAACAGCAGCCCTTGCCCTGGGATTGCTTCACAATCCTGAAACTCCAGCTCCCAACTGCTGCACCTTCCAGGGGACCAGCGTTCCTGTCCCGGGTATGTATGGCTGCGGCAAGGACTGTCTGATTTTCATTCCATTTAGGCTGTCACAGATCAGTTGTTTCACTCTCAGCTTTAAGTGTTTCTCCTCTGACTCAGACAATTGTCTCATGTGGGGATCGGACCCCTGCTTCAGTTCCCCCACACGCTGAGGGCAGGTCCAGTCCTACTAACACTCCTGTTTTTCCCACTAGTTCCTTTGTCCTACCGAGTTTTGTGTGGTTCTATATATTCTTTTCCACTGGTCAGGTACTCCTGTCCGCTCTCAACTGTGTTCTGCATGCACTTCTGTGTCTGAAGGTGTATGCCTGATGTATCCGTGGAGAGAGATGTACTCCTCTTCCACCTACTCCTCTGCCATCTTGTTCTTCATTCAACAACACTTTTTTGAATAGACCTGGTTCTCATCCTCTTCTGCCATTTCACGTGGGGCTGCAGAGAAAAACCTTGTACATAAGATTTCATGCTCATGTCTATCTGTACATTCACAGGACAAATGTCTGAGTGAAACGTGCTTCATCAGTGGGGATGTAGATTCATAATTTGGTTGACATTGCTGAATTACCCTCTGTATCAAATAATTCTTATAGCAATTTCTAAAAGTAATTATTTCTTCACACTCTAGTGAATATGGTATAAGACTTTAAAATTCTTTTTAAAACTGGTAGGTGGAATATGGTACCTTGTAGTTTGTTGATGAAAAATAAAATAACAATCAAGCTATGAAAAAGGAAAGAGTATTTTGAGTCAAACTGAGGATTCCAACCCAGGAAACAGGTTCTCAGAAGCTCTGAGAACTGCTCCATGGATCAAGAGTTAGAGATGCAGTTTTATACATATTTGAAATGAAGAAATTATGTATCATACTGACAGGTTAGCATTGTGTACATAGTTCATCAAAAATTTTTTTGTTGTTGTTGTTAATAATGCATGTACAGACAAGTCTTTGGGCAATGCAACCCCTTATTTCAGATGAAAAAGAAATACATTAATCATAGAATTATAATGCTGGCACCTGAAGAAAGGGGCCAACTTTTTCTCAAAGGTTGATTTCATTCTCCTGCTTTGAGGAGGTCTGGTTAACATATAATGTAGATGCACACTGAGCATTGGGAAAGGCCTACCACAAAGGGAGCATGTCATTTTTTTCCCCTTTCTTTCTTTGGTCGTCCTGCCATAGAAAATTGATGGTATTCCTCATCAAGTTTTAATTTGTATTTTTTATTACATGTGAGATTTAGCATTTCTTCGTATATAAAAAAGCCCTATTTCCCTTCCAGTGAACCTACTGTACATATCTTTTTATTATTTTTTCAATTTTTTTCTTATTTTTGTGTTTATATTGATTTCTAGAAGCTAATTATATTATCAGGGGAGATGGAATATTTTTATTCTGAGTAATTAGGAAACATTTGGCAGATACCATCTACTCCCCAAAATGTGTACTGAACTAATTTTTCAAAGCAATTTCTGTTGTATTGATTGTGATCAAATATAACATATGCCATGTGTTGTTGTTTTCCCTCTACAACAGAAATGATGTGGTACCTTTTAGGAAAATCTAGAACATACAAACAAACAAATCCACCACTCAGTATTTCATAAGATATTTTTTATAGGCAGAGAGGCATGCTTTTAAGGCTGTATAATAGTCGAAGTGTGAGAATCCTTGGGGGAATTACTACATCCAACAATGGACTTTTATGGGTGTCATAGTCAGGCTCTCAAACCCATTGCAGCTAGTGTGAGGGAAAAGGCCTACAGGGATGAAGACTGAGTACGAAGTGGTGCCATCCTGAGCAGTGCAGTTCTGTGGATGTTGATGGCCCCAGAACTATCAGGGAGGAGCCAGGAAATTCAACTGTCAGCTCTAAGAATGAATTTTTTGGTCCCCCGTGCTTCCAGATAGTGGCTCTCAGGGCAGCAGTTCCTGGGGAGCAGATCCCAGGCTCTGAAGCATGTATGTCATCTGAGGTGAGAGGGGTGGAGGTGTAGAGTCTCAGAGGTTTCTGGCATCCTGGGTTGAACGAAGACAAGACAGAGAACAGCTTGCATGCTGGAGCTGAGATGAGGTGACAATAGCGTGGTCTTTACTCAGAAAGCAACTGAGGGCCAAGAAGGCAGGCAGGAAGCATGGACTTCATAGTTTCGTGGCCACCAGTGTATTAATGTGTGACTTTCAAGTTTCAGTCCAAGTTGACCCACCGTCATCTCAGGGAGAAGCTCCTACAGCAGGAGTTGGCCAACTTTTTCTGTAAAAAGCCAGACAGTAAATATTTTAGACTTGCAGGCCATCATCTCTGTTGAAACTACTCAACTCTGCCATTGGAGTGTGAAAGCAGCAACCATAGATATGTAAATGAACAAACATGCATGTGCTCTAAGAAAACTTTCTTCATGACACTGAAATTCAACTGATATGTCATGAAATATTATTTTTCTTTTAACTTTTTTAAACCATTTAAAAATGTATAGGAAAGCTACTATCAACAAAAACATAAAATGTGTGTTGGCAAAGATGTGGAAACATTGAAATCTTTGAGCACTCTTGATGAGAATGTAAATTGGTGCAGCCACTTCAGAAAATAGTTTGGAGCTTCCTCAAAAAATTAGAAGTAGAGTTATCATGTATATAATACAGTAATCAACTTTCAGGTATTTATCTGAAAAAAAATGAAAATACTAATTCAAAAAATGTATGCACCCCCATGGTCATTGAAGCATTATTTATAACAGCCAAGACATGGAAATAATGTGTCCAATGATGGATGAATGGATAAAGAAAATGTGATATTTATATACAGTTATCTATATGTACACAATAGAATAATATTTAGCTATAAAAAAAGAATGACATCTTTCTATTTGCAGCAACATGAATGAAACTTGAGGGAATTGTGCTAAATGAAGTAAGTCAAACAGAGAGAGACAGATACTGTATGATCTCACTTACATGTGGCATCTAGAAGAAAAAACCAAATTCAAGCTCATGCAGAACAATTGGAGGTTGCCAGAGGCAGGGGGTGAGGGGAGGGAGAAATGGGTAAAGGGGGTCCAGTTATAAAATAAGTAAGTCGTAGAGATGTGCTTCCCTGGTGGCTCAGATAGTAAAGAATCTACCTGCAATGCGGGAGACCTGGGTTCAATCCCTGGGTTGGGAAAATACCCTGGAGGAGGGCATGGCAACCCACTCCAGTATTCTTGCCTGGAGAATCCCCATAGACAGAGGAGCCTGGCGGGCTACAGTCCATGGGGTCACAAAGAGTCAGACACGACTGAGTAACTAAGCACACATGCACAGAGATGTAAAGTGCAGCCTGGTGACTTAGTGGATAATACTGTACTACATATTTGACAGCTAAGAGAAGAGATCTAAAGGTTCTCATCATAAGAAAAAAAATTTGTAACTACTCATGGTGACAGAAGTTAGCTAGACTTATTATGATGATCATTTTGCAGTGTGTGTATTGAATAATTCAAGTTATACACTTGAAACAATATAACATTGTATGTCAATTATATATCAATATAAGTAAATAAATAAAGTGGTGAGTCACTAAGGAAAACAATATGGTGGTTCCTTAAAAAATTAAAAATAGAATTACATACACATACGTGTGTGTGTGTGTGTGTGTGTGTGTGCGCACGCTCAGTCACTCAGTTGTGTCTGACTCTTTGCAACCCCACCAGGCTCCTCTGTTTATGGAATTTTCTTGGCAAGAATACTGAAATGGGTACTGTGCTGTGTTTAGTTGCTCAGTCGTGTCTGATTCTCTGCGACCCCATGGACTCTAGCCTGCCAGGCTCCTCTGTCCATGGGGATTTGCCAGGCAAGAATACTTGAATGGGTAGCCATACCCTTCTCCAGAGGATCTTCCCAATGCAGGGATCGAACCTGGGTCTCCTGCATTGAAGGTGGTTCTTTACTGTCTGAGCCACCAGGGAAGCCCAGTCCTCCCTAATTCAGATAAAAAATCCCATATGGCAAATAATTAAAAATGCCATCCATAAGGAAGAGTGTAGATGAATAATCTTTATTTCATAGTGAGTGAAAGAAAAATGTACTATTTAATTGAAAAGCAGAAATAAACTTTGACACATGCTTTGCAAACATCACCATGGAGAGATCCTTACGAACTTTTCCCTAAACCCGGCGGCCTTCCTCCTCAAGGACGAAAGAGGTAAGGCTGTCCAGCCTTTCTCTGCTCTGAGCTGGGTTGTGGATGATCTGCCTCAAATCATCAGAGCATCTTTCCTCTTCTGCTTCTCTCTGCTATTTTTGAAGGCCACTATAAGTTACCAGCTATCTTTTTGGTTCCTTGACAGATAGCATGGTTTTCCATAAAAAGCTCATTGCAGACCGATATAAAGTGATGGCTAAGCAAGTGACTATAATACATCAACTGCATGAAATATTACACATCTCTTTAAAGAATAAATGAGAAGTCTATGTAACAGTTTGGAAAACATTGTTCCACTGGTCTAAATAGAAAATAGAACAGTCAGTGACAGATGGACAGAGTGGCTCCAGCTATGTTAAATCTGTACACACACCTCCTGGACTGGAAGAGACTCAGGGAGTTAAAACGGCCATGCAAGCATTTGGTGAATATGAAATTTGGGCCCACGAATTATGAAAAGAACAAGTGTTTCACACACAAAGTGTTCTGAGTTCACATTCTGGCTCTTCCACTTCTTAGCTTTGTCACTGGGGACATAAGCTCATCTACTCTTGAGTCTCAACCTCAGAGAATAGGAATAATTAAGGACTTCCCTGGTGGTCCAGAGGCTAAGATTCCACGCTTCCAATGCAGGGGGCCCAGGTTCTATCCCTGGTCAGGGAACTAGATCCCACATGCCGCACCTAAAAAAGATCCTGCAGGCTGCAACGAAGATTGAAGATCCCATGTGCCACAACCAAGACCTGGTGCAGCCAAATAAATAAATAAAAATAAATATTTAAAAAGAAATTATTTTAAAAAAGAAAGGAGCAATTAAGTATGTGACCTAATAGGTTCAATAAGCAGTAGGAATTACCTTTACAGGAGAAGAAATTTTCAAGTGTTGTTACCAAGTGATTCTAATAATTTTAAAGACTGAAAGATTTCTGATTAATAGCAGTTTATTTTCCTTGTAGAAAGTTTAAGAAGTACACACAAATAAATAAATACCTGTTTCAAATCCTGAATCTGCTTGCCACTCCTTAGGATGTCAGGTATCTCCCTTAGTCTGCTCTTCTGTAAATTGAGTCCAATAATATGTATTCTCAAGGTTGCATGAGCATTAAATAAGGTATTGTACAATGATCAGCCTGGCAGACAAAAAATGCTCAGATTGTTGATGATTAATAGCACAGTTGCTATGAAAGAGATACATTTCTTCATTCCCCTGCCCCATAGACTCATAAACACTTGTTCCATTTGTCCTGAAATACCTACTCACTCTCTCTTTAAAAAATATCTATTTATTTGGCTGCACCAAGTCTTGGTTGCAGCATGCAGGATCTTTAGTCTTCAGCATGTGAGCTCTTAGTTGCAACATGTGGGGTCTAGTTCGCTGAGCAGGGGTGGAACTTGGGCCCCCTGCATTGGGAGCACAGAGTCTTAGCCACCGGACCACCAGGAAGGGGCCCTCACTATTTCTCTTGATGTCAACAAGAATCTATTTCCAGTTTAGCCAGAAAGAGGGGGGACTCTAGCAGAATGTGACCAGTTTCTCCAAGAAACAGTCAAAATTGCCAACCCATATATTTTAAAATTTCACTGACATATAACTGGCATATAATAAATAGTATATCTTCAAGCATATAATTTGATAAATTTTGACATATGTAAATTGCTTGTGAGACCAGCACCCCAGTGGAGAGGGTGAAGGGATCTAGCCCTCACCAACATTTCTTGTGGCTTTGTGACCCTCCCTTAATCCCCTTCCCCTCCCCCAGATAACCACTGGTCTGTGTTTTGTCACTGTAGATTAGTTTGCACTTTCTAGAATTGTATACAAATATATCACACAGCACATTATTTCTTATGCCTGGCTTCATTTGCTCAAGATGGCAACTTTGAGATTCACCCCTTGTTGGCTGTGTTGGTTGTTCATGTCTTCATTTTGCTAAGCAGCGAGTACTCCATCTTTGGGACAGACATATCACAGCTTCGTTTTCCATTTACCTGTTAATGAACATTTCAGTTGTCTCCATTTTTTGGCTATTACACATAAAGCATTCCAATCCCAAAGAAAGGCAATGCCAAAGAATGCTCAAATTACCGCGTGATTGCACTTATCTCACACGCTAGCGAAGTAATGCTCAAAATTCTCCAAGCCAGACTTCAACAGTACGTGAACCATGAACTTCCAGATGTTCAAGCTGGATTTAGTAAAGGCAGAGGAACCAGAGATCAAATTGCCAACATCTATTGGATCATTGAAAGAACAAGAGAGTTCCAGAAAAACATCTACTTCTGCTTTATCGACTATGCCAAAAGCCTTTGACTGTGTGGATCACAACAAACTGTGGAAAATTCTTAAAGAGATGGGAATACCAGACCACCTGACCTGCCTCTTGAGAAATCTGTGTGCAGGTCAAGAAGCAACAGTTAGAACCAGACATGGAACAACAGACTGGTTCCAAATAGGAAAAGGAGTATGTCAAGGCTGTATATTGTAACCGTGCTTATTTAACTTATACGCAAAGTACATATGTGAAATGCTGGTCTGGATGAAGCACAAGCTGGAATCAAGATTGCCGGGAGAAATATCAATAACCTCAGATATGCAGATCACACCACCCTTCTGGCAGAAAGCACAGAAGAACTGAAGAGCCTCTTGATGAAAGTGAAAGAGGAGAGTGAAAAAGTTGGCTTAAAGCTCAACATTCAGAGAACTAAGATCATGGCATCCAGTCCCATCACTTCATGGCAAATAGATGGGG
The DNA here is from genome assembly GCF_054371585.1 of Giraffa tippelskirchi. Taxonomy (NCBI): domain Eukaryota; kingdom Metazoa; phylum Chordata; class Mammalia; order Artiodactyla; family Giraffidae; genus Giraffa; species Giraffa tippelskirchi. The sequence continues at coordinate 92,597,093 of NC_137276.1, forward strand.
AAACAATGGAAAGAGTGAGAGACTTTATTTTTGGGGGCTCCAAAATCACTGTAGATGGTGACTGCAGCCATGAAATTAAAAGACGCTTGCTCCTTGGAAGGAAAGTTATGACCAACTTAGATAGCATATTAAAAAGCAGAGACATTACTTTGCCAACAATGGTCCATCTAGTCAAAGCTATGGTTTTTCCAGTAGTCATGTATGGATGTGAGAGTTGGACTATAAAGAAAGCTGAGCGCTGAAGAACTGATGCTTCTGAAGTGTGGTGTTGGAGAAGACTCTTGAGAGTTCCTTGGACTGCAAGGAGATCCAACCAGTCAATCCTAAAGGAAATCAGTCCTAAATATTCATTGGAGGGACTGATGTTGAAGCTGAAACTCCAATACTTTGGCCGCCTGATGTGAAGAACCGACTTGTTGGAAAAGATCCTGATGCTGGGAAAGATTGAAGGTGGGAAGAGAAGGGGACGACAGAGAATGAGTTGGTTGGATGGCATGAACGAATGGATGGACATGAATTTGAATAAACTCCGGGAGCTGGTGATGGACAGGGAAGCCTGGCGTGCTGTAGTCCATGGGATCGCAAAGAGTTGGACACGACTGAGTGACTGAACTGAACTGACATGTCTCTGTGTAAACATATGTTTTTGTTTCTCTCAATCCAATCTTAAAAATCATTCTTATCTCCAAATGCCACTCATGTCCAGCCTTATTCTCAAGGATATAGAGTCAGAGGAGGCACCTTGTCTTTGGGTTGACTTTACTCATGTGTTTAATAGACCTTCACCATCACAGGTTGCAGGGGCCCCATTTTCTCTTACATTTAGTGCATGAGCCCTGTGGGTCAGCAGGAATTTTAGGCAGGAGGTTTATGGCGATCACTCTAGGTATCCATACTCAAGGATTCCCCTGAGAGCCTGGCTCCAGACAAGGTCAGAAGTCTGAGTCTGCAGTGCATCTGGCTTCTCAGCTCCACCACAAGGCCAAGAAACAAGGGGAAACTGAGCACAGAAAAGGCAGTGTGATTTGAGATTGCTGGGCCAGGCACCCTCTGTCAGGACTGCTTGCCTCCCCCCACTGACCTGATCTTGCTTTTTATTGAGAAGCAAGATGCCTGGAGTGACGTGACTTAGAAACAAATGGGACACATTGGGATCTTTTTAACCAGAAGGAAACGTCTACATTATTTACCAATTAACTCCTTGCTCCTCCTCAGGGGCAGTGCTTAAGATCCAGGGTTCTATAATCACGTACGAAATATTTCCACTATCACGATGCTCATCCAAAAATAAATAAATATCAGCACCCCCATTGATGTTTCCTTATTTGCTGAAGGAAAAAGAAGATAAACACAGTTATTGTGACTCACAATATTTGTGTAAAAGGCACCACTCTAGCGCCTTCCTAAGTACTCCCAACAATAATATTTTGGAAACTTTAATTTTTTATCTCTGGTGGCTCCACGCCAATTTGATTCAGCCTCAGGCTTTTCCCCCCAATGTTAACACATAAGTAAGTCAGAGAGCATTGGGGTATCACCTGGTGCTTCTAGGAATAGCTTCTGCCCCCAGACGTGGATGCTGGTTTCCCCTCTACATGGAGTTGACAGCACTTGAACCTGTGCAGAGCAGCTCCTGATGGCTAAAGCAGGGACTCTCCAACTTGAGTAACTGTCAGAATCCCCTGGAAGGCAGGTTGACCAGATGGCTGGGCTCTGCCGCTGAGCTCTGACTCAGCAGGTCTGGTGGGGGAGGGTCTGAGCATTTATATTTCTATTAAGTTTCCAGGTGATATTGATGCTACTGGTCCTGGGTCTTCACTTTGAAAACCACTAGTCTAATGTTTCTCTTTCTTTCCAAAGTTCCCCAAAATGTTAACTCACAGCTGGGGAACTGACTTGCAGAGCCCCAAGAAGAGATGTTCCTCCCTCTCCTAGGGATTTGTGCTTAAATGAGAGGTATAGTAGGGAGGGGTAAGAAGCTGATTCCCAGGCCTGAATAAAGGTGGGTTGTCTGAAGGGACTCAAGAGCCCAACTGGTCCCTGACCACATTCTAGAAGGTCCCCGGAAATGGTCACTCCCTGAGGAGAGGTTTATCCTGGACTCTCTCTGGCCATCCGAAGTGCAGGGTGTCTGAGCCAGAGAGAGGAGGGAGCCTGAGGCCTGAGCTTGGGGGCCTACTCCGTCTGTCTGCCCCAGAGTGTGTCCGCAGACTGGGCAGGAAGCTCTGTCAGTGAGCCAGGCATTGGGAACGTGTCATGTTGGGGAGTCCAGCCCTGCTGAGATCTGGGTTTGTGTGGGGGTAAGAGGCTTGCAAGGTGGGCACTGAGCTGGCAGGCAAGTGTGGGGAAGCATAGCTTGAGGGTAGGGGTGACTCGGGCCCCATCTCAGCTCAGTGCCCTGTGTCTGGGCTTAGCAAATGAGGTGTGTGTCTAGCCCTTAGGGTGCTGTGTTGACCTAAGTGCTCTAGGTCCCAGCGCTGCCACTTTGGCCCACCTATCTCCCCAGATTCTGGCCCAGGCTCCTGACCGCAGATTTTGATAGCACCTCTTTATCCTGGCTGTCGTCCACACTCCCCCAGGTGCACACAAACCTCCGATGGACACACTCCTGGTCTGTCTGGAGTCAGACACCCCGGAGGTGGGCCCTTGCTGCTTCTGTGTCTCCTCGTCCAGCTTCCAGATTCCTGGTCCCTGATGACCCCTCTGGGTCCCTCCCACTCAGAGGCTGGGCAGCGAGCCCAGCCACATCCTGCCTTTTTCTACTTGGTAGGAGGGGACCTGCTGCCACTGAGGCTCTCATCCACCTGTTTTCAAGTCCTGAAGCCTTGAGTTCCAGCTCCACCCACTCGTCTAGTGAGCAGGACAGCTTTGGGCCCATACTTTCCTCCCTGGGCAGGTTCCTCAGCCTCTCAGGATGCAGACTCTGCTGTGGTGTCAGGACTGTTGTGAGGATTCCCTAAGAGACTGCTCAGAACATGCATGGTAGGGCCTCCTTGGTCTCTGCCCCCACTTATAGCACTGTGGTCCACTTTGACCCCAGTGTCCAGCACTAAAACCTTGCACCCTGGTTGGCAATCTGGAGCATGGGCTGGATGCCAGGGAGATGTGGGCATCGAGACAGAACCCAGTGAGGCTGAAAGGGTGGTCAGGGCTCTCTCCCCCAGGTTGTGAAAGTTCAGATGATGTGGGAATCTGAAAAATGGTAGAAAGATGCTCTGAAAATACAATTCCCAGATATAAAGACTCCACAGAGAGGGCTCTTAGACTGGAAGGTACCAGGGGACTGAGGGGGCCATTTTACTCTGAGGAAGCACGAATTCCGGTGACTGCCGCCCCCCAGGAAGATCATCTTTTCCTTTAGAGTTTAAGGGGGTCCTGAGCCTTTCCCTCAGCTATGGAGCCTCACACTGCATCAATTCTTTGTGTGTATATATGTGCATGCTCAGTTGCTTGGTTGTGTCTGACTCTTTATGACCCCACGGACTGTAGTTCGCCAGGCTCCTGTTGTCCATGGAATTTTTCAGGGAAGAATACTGGAGTGGAATGCGATGCCCTCCTCCAGGGGATCTTCCCAACTCAGGGATTGAACCCGGATCTCTTGCATCTTCTGCATTGGCAGGCAGGTTCTTTACCACTAGCACCACCTGCACCGATGCTTTATATTTCAAATGGGAAAGAACAACCCCCTGACGGAATCAGCACACTTGGTCTCCAGTCTCTGAAGGAAGGAATGGAGGCTGATGCCAGCTGGGAACCTGCCTTAAGGGCACAGGCTGGCAAGCAATGGAGCCAGGCTCTGGGATGCACCTACAGCGGCCTGGATTGCTATTCCCGTGATCCTTCATCTCAGGAAGAATACTGGATTCCATCATCAGAGTGAGGGCTGGGTGAGCAGATCTCTTCAGCCATAGACTTGAAAATAGGAGCTGCCGAGGGAAGAGCACTTCTTCCTGTGGACTGTCCTCTAGAGGCATGTGGAGAAGCCGGGGCTGCCACATAAAATATGGAAATACTGCATGGAACCGACTTACACTGAAAAACCCGTTGTAGTTCCTCTAAAATCCCAACTTGGATTTCCTGTCTTTTCTCCCCTCCCTCCCTCCTTCCTTCCTCCCCTTGGTGAACATCTTGTTGCTGGAGAACTCTGGTAGGCATTTGAGTCTGCACCTGTGTGAGCTGTGACTCTGGGCCATGAGCCCATGGCAGTGAGTGCAGAGATGGAAGCCTCCACAAACTGAGTCCCTGTCATCAGCATCAGTGATCTGGGGAAGTTTCCTCTGGACCCTCAAGGACAGAAACCTGACTCAAAGGACAAAGGAACCTTCTCTGTCACTTGGTCAGAAGCATCTTCAGGGGCATCCCAGGAGGCTGCCAGGGCTCTTCCGTAGGGCAACTGGAGGAGGGGGACACAGGTAGCACCACAATAGTCGTAGGTACCACTCACATGGCATCTTCCAGCCCCCACCTGTTTGTGTCCCTGTGGAAGGAACAGGCCTTCTTGGTAGCATGGGTCAGGACCTTTGGGTCCCAAATGCCGCTGCCTGTGGACAAGAACATCATCAGGGGTACCTGTGAGGCTGAAGTCTGGGAGGAGAGCTCCAGGCACTTGGTTGGGGCAGTGGGGAGCGGGGGGGTTGCCTGATGCCCTGATCTGTTAAAATGAGGGGTTTATAGTTCAGACAGAACAAGGTGATGTCCCCTTCAGAGAGAACCTGAGGGGATGAAGGAAGTGTCATCAGGGTTTTGGGCCACTCTCTTGAGATTGAGGCTTGGTCTCAGGCTTCGCAGTCTTAATGATGACATTTGTTTAGAAATGTATTGTGTGCCTAGTTCAGCAGAGGACACAAGCACACAGACTCCCATGAGCTGACCTGTGTGGCATATTAATAATTTTAAGAATTTATTTAAGCAAAAATCAATTCACATGGGGCTGCACCAAACCAGAAGAGGTTAAGATGGCTCTGCAGATGGGAGCCGGGGAAAGACTTTCATGTCAAGTGCAGAAGCGAAGAAAGGACACTGATTTGTGATCACTAAAAGCCTGGTTGGCTGTTTCTGATTCGTTGTTCTTAGCATTGTCAGGATGCTGAGGCATTTACAGTCTTGGATTTTGGTTTGCTTATGTGGGTGCCACGGCATTGGAGTCACCTAAATATAACAGACTCCTTGTTTAATTAACACCTTGGTGGGCTTTTCCGACACCAGACTGTTTCATTCCTAAGTCAGCTGTTTCAATAATGTGTGCATGCATGCATGCTGAGTTGCTTCAGTCATGTCTCAATCTGTGCTACCCTATGGACTATAGCCCACCAGACTCCTCTGTCCATGGGATTCTCCAGGCAAGAGTACTGGAGTGGCTTGCCACGCCCTCCTCCAGGGGATCTTCCCAACCCAGGGATCAAACCCGCATCTCCTGCATTGGTAGGTGGATTCTTTACCACTAAGACACCTGGGAAGGCCATTAATCTCCTAAAGAATGATAATACAAATATAGGGTCTGTGCTGCTGGTTTGGTTCATAATCATGGAGATTTGGGTGAGAGCTGCCAGGAAAAGGCCGTGAAGGAACTGAATTACTGACAATTAGTTGAGGTAGTGGGTGTGTGGGAGGGACCTCAGGGGTTGCCTGGGTATTGAACTTGTAGAAAAACCTCAGGTAACTCTGTTCCCGTCTTTGGCTTGATTGGAGGGCAGTATCCCAGGGGCTCCTGGGTTTAGCAGAGGGCTTAATGCATAGCAAGGGCCCAAAACCTTGTTCTTGAAGATACTTTTACATTTTGCATGTGTAGGGAAACCCAAACCCCGAGGGGTTATCTGACCAAGATCATGAAGGTTGTTTCCAGTTGACTCGTTGACTTTCTACCACAGCCCTTGCTTCTCCATCAGCCACAGAATGTCATTCATTCATGGAGTATGTATTCAGTCTTCCTCACCTAAAGGGCAAGAAGCTGTGGGTACAATGGAGGTCCTCCCTCTCCTTGGAATCACTGACCATCTAGTGAGGAAGATGCAATAAATACAGGCCCAGGCCAGGACCAGCCATGTAGCCTGCCATTCAGCATGCAAGCTGTCACTGGTGTTGCTCCAAGCCCTTTCCTCCAGCCTTTAAGGTCCTTGCACATATTCGAGTGTTTTACCAGAAAGGGGGGATAAACTTCAGGAGCCACTAATTCGGGGGTCAGGTAATGTTTACTCACGGACGCCTCCACACAGTGCACCAGCTTTCCAATGAGGACACTCTCTGTGGGAGGCTGCTGGCCCACGTGGGAGAAAGTACCAGAACTCTGACCAACTGCAGAATTCTTCTCCTCAGCATAGCAAGTATCCCAGTTGGGTTTTCATCTATGTAACTGCCTGCTTATTGTTTTCAAAAAATATTCATGCTGCACCAGGTCTCAGTGGTGGCATGCGGGATCTTAAATTGTGGCATGCAAACTCTTAGTCGTGGCATATGGGATCCAGTTCCCCAACCAGGGGTTGAACAGGGTCCCCCTCACTGGGAACGTGGAGTCTCAGCCACTGGACCACCGGGGAAGTCCTGCCTGCTTCTCAATCAGTGATCTGAATGGTGACATTGAAGCTTCGCCATCAGGAGACTGAAATGCTTCCAGAAGTCTATAGGGCTGGGTCTGTGTGTGTGGCCATCCTGTGGCTTTTATGACAAATGACAACAAGCTGGGGATTTTAAAACAACAGGAATTCATCCTCCCCCAGCTCTGGAGACCAGACATCTGAATCAAGGTGTGGGCAGAGCCACGCTTTCTCAGGAGGCTCCAGGGAGTGTTCCTTCTTGCCTCTACCAGATTCTGGGGGCTCTGGGCATCTCTAGGCTTGTGGCGACCTCCCTCCTGCCTCCATCTTCTTGTGGCATCTCTCTCGGGCTCCCCTCTTCCGTCTCATATAAGGACACTGTCATTGGATTTGGGCCACCCTCATCCAGGATGACCTCTTCTCAGCATCTTCACTAAGTCTGCAATGACCCTTTTTTTCAGGTAAGTTCTCTTCAAAAGTTCTGGGGGACACACATTTTGGGGCCACCATTCAATCCACTGTCTTTGTAATAAAAGAACCCTTGCATGTTAGGAGATGACTGACGTCTGTATAAACTGGCGTGGCAGCAGCCATGTAGGTGGGGCTCTGGGGAGAATGAGGACCCTGGAGACATGACAGGGTGTCAAGGCCTCATGGGGTGAGTGGCCAGGCTACTTCCCAGCTCACCTGTGGTTTTCTCACTTTGATGGTGGCACAGTGTTGGCCTTGCCACTGGGTTTTGTTTGTTTTTAAGCAGTCGGATTATCAGTCTTTCTGTGTGGCTTTTTGATTTTTGGCATATTTGAAAAAACCTTCCCTATTCTGATAATATAAAAATTGTTATCCCTTGCGTTCTTCTATAATTGTTACGTTCTTGGTTTTTGGTTTCACATCTTTGGTCCAGCTGGAGTGTGTGTGTGTGTGTGTGTATGTATGTGTGTGTGTGAGTGAGTGTGGGTGTGTGGGTGTGTGTATCATGTGTGAGACAGGAGACTTTTTTCCTAGACAATTACCTAATTTTCTCAATACCAGTGAAAGATCCCTCTTTACCCAACTATCTGCAATATTAATCTTTTACTAAAATCATGTATGTTTGGGGGTTTACGTATGACGTTTTATTGTTTTGTTCGTCTGAGAATCCATGAATCTAGATGGAGTTCAAAGACAGAATCAGCTTTATTTTTCTTTATTTTTGTTCATCTGAGAATCTATGTATCACAGCCATTCCAAAGCACATGTCTTTTCACACTGTGAGATCTTTGAATCAGGAGACATCTAATAGGTCATAGATTAACTGGTTTGCTATCAGAGAGTGAGTTTCCTCTAGCTGCTGGTCTCCTTTCTCAGGTTCCCTTAGCTGTTCAGAGTTCCCTGTGGTTCCATACAAATATCAGGATTGTTGTTCAGTCTCTGTGAAAAATGCCATTGGAATTCTGTTAAGAATTGCACTGAATGTGTATATTCTTTTGGGTAGAATGGACATTTTAGCACTACTAATTCTTTTTCATCCACAAACACAGGATATCATTCCATTTATTTGCATCAATGTCTTAATGTTTTCAGTGTGCAGGTATTTCAAGTCCTTGGTTAAATTTATTCCTTGGTATTTTGTTCTTTTTGATGCAGTTACAAACTGATTTTCTTTCTCTTTCTGGTGGTTTGTTATTGGTGTTTAGAAACACAGTTGATTTTTGTGTGTTGATTTGGTAACTTTACTGAATTCATGTATTAGTTCTAATAATTTGTTGTTGGAATAATGTGGAAAATCGGTACTGTTATAGTTCACTCTTTCTATAACATCTGGCCATCTGCAATATGGAAGACACAGTGGCTCCTAATATAACCTTCTCACAGTTCCTGTCAGTTACATGGAGAGTGGTGATGTTTCTTTGTGTGAACTGGAAGTGTGTAAGACTTGTACTTTGTAGAGAAATGTTTTTCCTTATAACATGATGTTTTCTGTGTTTTCTGGTGTGGTACTGACATGGGGTTTTGGAATGTTACTGACTTTCCAGTAATTTCAAACATAAAACTTGCATTAGCAAAGGAAAGTACTTTTATCTGTATGATTTATTGATTTTTGTTTAATGTGATTACAAATTCTTTATAAGACATGTGCTTAGCAAATATTTTTCTCCCACTTTGAGGCTTATCTTTTGGTTTTTGAATTTGGTATCCCTAAGTAAAATTTTTTAGTTGTAGACAGTACATGTTATTAATTCCCCCCTCCCTTTTCTGTGTGGGCTTTTCTTGCTGTACATTAAAAGTCAAAGCTCATGACCAAACCCATGGCCATGTTTATCTTCTTCTACGTTTTATTCTATAATGTTTATATTTTTAAATGTGTCTGTGGATAATTTTGAGTGATTTTAGGTGTGAGTTGTAAAGTTTGTATGTATGTTCATTTCATTGCGTATGATTTATAATTGTTCTCGAACTCTTTGAGAAGTCATAGGATATTGGCCTCCATCCCTTTGAATTCCCAAAGTATAATAGATTCAGCAGGACTGACAGCAGGGATCTTGGCCTCCGTGGAACTGTTGAGTGGGTGAGGCCTGCATTTCACAATTGGCCAGCAGAGGGCGATAAGCCTGCCTCTCTTAGCAGTGCAGGTCCTGCCTGGCCTGCCCCCAGATTTGGCTCTGTGCACAGCTGACAGGAGGGCTTCCCAGGTGGTGCTAGTGGTAAAAAAACCCACCTGTCGATGCAGGAGACCTAAGAGAGGGAGTTCGCTTCTTGAGCCGGGAAGATCCCTGGAGGAGGAAATGGCAACCCACTCCAGTGTTCTTGCCTTGAGAATCCTGTGGACAGAGGAGCCTTGCAGGCTCCAGTCCATGGGGTTGCAAAGAGTCAGACACAACTGAGGTGACTTAGCACAAATGGCAGGACATGCCAGGGATTTGGTTTCAGGACAATTCAGAGCTGGAACCACATTCAGTGGATCTCAGTTTCTTCAGGACCTGCTGTAAGGTTATGCCATGGGAGAAAAAGTGATGAAAAATTGGGGAGAATCTTCTGTATGTGGCTGACTGCTGGCGGTCTGTCATTACAGGACTCAGCAAAAGAAGGGCTTGATGTACATAGTTGTGTGTTTAGTTTTGTGAGCGAAGCAGATGATGTGAAGTGTCCTTTGGCTTGTGATGTTCCATTTTCCAAGCAATTTATTGAGGGACATATACTTAGGGTGTGAGAGTTGGACCATAAAGAAAGCTGAGTGCTGAAGAATTGATGCTTTTGAATTGTGGTGTTGGAGAAGACTCTCGAGAGTCCCTTGGACTGCAAGGAAATCAAACTAGTCAATCCTAAAGGAAATCAACCCTGAATATTCATTGGAAGGACTAATGTTGAAGCTCCAATACTTTGGCCACTTGATGGAAGAGCTGACTCACTGGAAAAGACCCTGATGCTGGGAAGGATTGAAGGCAAAAAGGGAAGGGGGCAGCAGAGGATGAGATGGTTAGACAGCATCACTGACTCAATGGACATGAATTTGACCAAATTCCGGTAGATAGTGAAGGACAGGGAAGCCTGGCGAGCTGCAGTCCACAGGGTTGTGGAGTTGGACATGACTTAGTGACCAACAACATCCTTTGGCTACTCTATGTCCTTTATATGGCAGCTTTGTCATAAACTAACTGACCACGTATTTGTGGGTTTATTCCTGGGTGCTCTCTTCTGTTCCTCTGGCCCATGCATTTCTTGTACCATTTCTGCACTGTCTGATTTCTATAGCTTCAGAATATGAAGTCAAGGACAGAGTTTCCTGCAGGTGCTGGTCTCCTTGTCAGGGTCCCCTTGGTTGTTTGAGGTCCTCTGTGTTCCATATGAACCTCACATGATTCACCCCAATCTCCAACTGCCTCCTATGTCTGTGAGACTTTGCTCAGCCACAGCAATCTGAAAAAGCCAAGTCCATCATGTCACTCCATTGCTCAAAACCCTCCCTCACTGCAGGATCTTACCAGTCCCTCTTACTCATTTTGTTCTGGCCACACTCATCTCCTTGCTGTTTTTGAGATGGGAGGATCTTTCCCTACATTTCTGTAAGACTCCCTTTCCTCATCTTCCTCAGATCTTGGTTCAAATGTAACCTTCCTAGTGAGGTCTTGCTGGACCACCTAAGTTTATTTTTAAAATATTTACTCATTTACTTATTTGGCTGTGCCAGGTCTTAGTTTTGGCACACGGGATCTTTGATCTTCATTGTGGCGTGTGGGGTCTTTCGTTGAGGGATGCAATCTCTTAGTGGGGGAATGTGGGATCTAGTTCTCTGACCAAGGATTGAACCCATGTCCCTTGCATTGAGAAAGCGGAGTCTTAGCCACAAACCCACTAAGGAAGCCCCAATTTTAAACTGTATCCCAGCCCTTCCAGCCCCATACACAGCACTGTCTCCCTTCCCTGCTTTACTTTGCTCCATAATACTTCTCACCATCTGACACATTTTACCTCTTCGTCTAATCCGCCTTCTCTCCTCAGAATACAAGCTGCAAGGAGGCAGTGGTTGTGGCTGTATTCTTACCCGACACCAACTTCTGATGTAGAGTTTAAGCAACTGGGGATCAAGATTTGGAATTCATGTTAGCCCATATTGCAGTGTTTCCCTAACTTTTAAAAAATGCCCCATATTAACACAAATATCACAGGCTCCATATTGCAAAGGGCCTCTGGATGAAAACTGTGGTCTCACCTACGCATTTTATGGGTCAAGATTTTGTTGCGATTTTTCTGTAGTATGAACTAGAAAAATAGGAGTTTGCATTTTCAAGTGTACTAATTTTACTGACTATGCCTTTTCAAACTATGTCTGAGCCCTCTTATCTCCTCAGGGAGATTCTGACATGCCTCTTGAAGCATCCCTCAGTCCACCCTGCACCAAGTCTGTCTAAAATGATGAGTGCTTTTTTAACAGTGCAGTGTGGCCTTCTCAGTTCTGGGTGGAGTTGAGAATATGTATTAAATTTGGAAAACAATGTTGTCTACTCTAGACAGACCTTTTTTTGGTGAGCAAAAACTCCATGTATCTAAGACCATGTCAAAAAGTAGATTAACACAAAGAAAGCACGAAGGCTTTGATAGTATGAAATAAAGAGAATTTGACACAACGCAGAAAACTAAATGAATCCAAATAGGGCTTTAAGAAGGTTATACCTTCTCTGCCGTTAATACAATACCTAGACATAAGCTTAAAACATGGCACCAAATGGCTCACCAAACTAAGATGTCACATAGCAAAATGACAAGCCAGAGTGAGACTTTCAGCCACAAGAGACTGAACCTCAGGTGAGGATGTGAATGAGGAATGAAGACCCAAGGTCTCTGGACATGGGTCAGTTTATTTCTAAAGTACATCATGTTTACCCAAGGCAGGTATTCTCTGAAGGACCACACTGGCCATTGAGACTTAGGGTAGTAGGGAAACTCACACCGGCAACTGCAACAGGAAGGGACTCTGCTTGGCCTCAGGTGGTTCTTATTCTGGAATCATGAAACTTGAAAAGGGAAACCCACCAAAAATATGATCTCCTCTATCTGAAGAACTAGCTTGTATCATGACTGAAACTTGCATATAACCTCTTGTGTTTCTATTCTAAGATCTATCCTTTTTTTTTTATTAAAATGACGAGTCTATAGATGCCCATTATATCCAGCTGACTGATGCTGAGTTCAACTATGTCCTTACCAATTTTTCTAAGGTCTGTTCTAATACACGGGCTCCTGTGCGAGTCTGTTATTTCAACAGAAATTAGATGCTTAAGAGATTCAGAACTCTATTCCTTCATCTTTACCAACCTTCAATTCCTTTGGAGTTGCAGGGGCTAGGTCTTATCAAGGTTTGTTTAGAAATAATAAGAGGCTGCTGAGGGTAGTAATGGGGAAGATCCTGGCTCCTTTCGCTGGGGGCACAAGTCAGCTCTGAACTGTGGACTCAGATGAGTGGAAAATACTTCCATACACTGGACATGCACAGCTCTCGGGAATGACGGGTCCTGCACATGGCAGGTCCTCAAGACAAGTCTGCTGAAAGAACCAGCCCAGATAAATGCCACAGGAGATTTCTGCACCCTTTTCAGATGGCTTGCTCTTCTGTTATTGAGGACTCCTCATTTGCTACTCCCTTCCTAATAGGTGAGTTATGGTCATTCTAAATGAGCAGAGATTCTCACATCAGTGAGAAAGTGAGGTCACGCAAAGAGTGGACAGGCTTCTTGTAATTTATTTGTTATTTCCAAGCGACAGCTACAAAAGTTTTTAATTTTTATAATACTCTTGATAAGAAAATAAAATTTAAATAAAAATACATTCTCAACAATACAACATGGTTACACAAATTCACTACATTAAGTTTTGATAACTTACATTTTCAAACTGGACACTGTAAAAACCAATATTTACTAGCAACATATTAATTTCCAAGTTAATAAAAATGGAAGCAGATAATATCAATCGAGACTGGTAATTTAACTCTAGAATGAGTCCTGTAGTTTTCACATACTGTAAGGACACCTAAAAGGCTTTGTAGCTTTTTGTCTTTACAGGATGTACCGTTAGAACAAATTAAAGGTGCTTTTACTTAAAATGACATCTGTCTTCTAAAACCTGGCATGAATAAGCCTTTCTGAAAAATGAATGAAATTAGGCTTCAGAAACAGCAACAAAAGCTACATCATTCATCACCCCTTTTTTTTTTGTACAGTAAGCAAAGCCTTGTTTTGACACTTAAATCATTACCCGTGATATTATAAACATAGTTCTTTGGCAAAGAAAATAGTTCAATTTGATAAATTATATTCCTGGGAGTAAAAAAATGTTGCTATTGCCCATTATCATATTAAATGAATATTAAAAAACAAAGCTAAACAAAGAACAAACAACAACAAACAAGCAACACACCACCATAATTTCAAATGATGGAAGTGGCTAAACTAAGAACCAGATTAGCATTTATGGCAAGAGTTTCTCCGTAAAAAACCATCCTTTGCTTTCTTTCTTGGGGTTTTCAGGGCTTTAGGGTAAAGTGAGCTGCCATGTATTTTTCAAGTTTGGAAAAAGGAGAGAAAGCAGATCAGGTAGTAAAAATGAAAGTACTCGTAAGTAACAGCAGAGGAATGAGGCCCTTGGAAGCAAGTAAAAGTACCTCAGTTATCTTTGGGTCCCACTGACATGGTCTCTTATTTCAGAAGACTTTCAAAGAAAATTTCATTTCACATTACTTGTTTTTAGGCTGTGCCAAGGTGGTTAATTCCAGTCAAACTGGCTGTTTAAGAGTGAAGAAAAGAACTAGTAACTGAATTCTTCTTTTCAATTTCTGAGTTACATATTCAGACAGCCTTGGTCCCTTTGAGAACACTGTGGTCTTTAAAAACAGTCAGTCATAACTTGGTATTATGTTACCAAGGGCTTGATATTAGAAATGTTAGAATATAAGTCAAGAAGCCACTAGAGAGCAATGAGTGGGACCTGGCAATGCTCACGTGGCCTTTCCAGGCAGACATTCAGAGACTCTGAAAAGGAAATTTCAATCTGAATAAAAGTTAACAGTGAGAAATGTATTAAATGGTAAAATTCTTTTACACTGATGAATCAGTGGGGTTTATGGAATCTACAAGCTCATAAAATTTAAAAGACTTTTTCAAACTTGTCTTTAAAATGGGCCAGGAATAACTTAATGCAGACTAGGACTGATCCTTAAATAAAACTAACTGATTTTTACCAGTCCTTTAGAGAAATATATTGCTTAGTTATAATCATTTATGGAACTCTGATTGTTTGCCAGTGGTCTTTAAAAATAATTACCCAGTAACGTTATAATTTAAAAACAATTACTCACCAATAACATAATTGGCAAAGTGTATCCTGAAATATAGCTTATGCTCAGGGAAACAAAAAAGCACTACTAGCTAGACTTACATTAATAAGTCACAGTTTTAAACAGAAACATGTAAAATACTCCAAGGTTCAAAGTACCACATTTAGAAAATGTTTTGAATTTAAAAACACGTAAGAGTACCATGGTTTTTAATACTGATGAAGCAAAGTGTATTCCTCTTAACTTCAAGGTGGCAACTTGCTTCAATTGCTTATTTACAGTTATGATTTTTAGGATAAAGGTAAATTATTAGGGAAAAACAGGATTCAAACAGTTGCTTGCCCAATTCCATTTGGCTAGCAGGCAATAAGGAAAGAGCAGTGAAATATAAACATTTTCAAGAAAGCATTATTTCTAGACTTAAACACTGATCATTCAACTGATCATAAAGGTTAGATACCATGGAGTATCTGAAGTTTAATCTGGGGTCGCCCAGATGAGTAAAGTGCGCCGAGTGACTGTCCTCGAGTTGGATCGCACCCTCACACAGGGAGGAGGGCGTCCCATGGTGGTGGCCCTTATAATAATGGAGTAACGAGTGACGAGTGAAGTCGAGTGATTGTACCACCACCTGTTCCCATTGTTTACTTTCTCTTCTTTTTCAGAAGTGAAGTCCTTAGAAGTCACAACAACCTGAACTCTCAAATCAAAAATATGAGTACCTGATGTTTAAACAGTGAAAAAAAATTTAGTGGTCTGGTTTTATTTCATCTGCCGTCACTCATCCCACATGTAAACAAGATGCAGACAACAGTACATGTTCCCTGATTTCTCCTATCTGAGCTCTGTTTGCATCTCTAAACAGGTAAAAGGGTCCACCAACTTTCAAGGATGCTGTGGTAGTTTTCTAAAGTTTCTGTCACTGTCCCTAATGTAATCTGTAATGACCGATGGGCCAAAGGATATCTTTTTTGTTTTTTTGAAGAGGAAGGGTCTAGATGAACTAAACGGAAAGCTCTGAATAGTCATGGATTGAAATTTTCTAGTAAAACACAATGTTGGCAGTATAGAGCAGGCACTAATGGTAGTGAAAAGTCCACAGAACATGGAGTGTTACAAGAAGAGATGGTTTCTTGCTATGGAGGAGTTCTCCTTTTGTTATAAAGCTTCTTTAGGAAGAGTCTTTCTATTAAAAAGAAGTTGCAGAAACATGGCTTTCGACACATAAGATATGAAGGGAATCCTGGGTTTTAAATTCTCTAGTGAAACATCACACCAGAATTTCCAAACAGTTAGTTTCAATTATTAAATATTAAATACAATGTAAATGCAGGTGACAGTGAAGCCGATGTTCATTCTTAAATACTATGAACAAAATACACGATGAATTGAAAAACTCCAACAAAAATATTTTCCAGTTCTTCTGAATCAATTGGCCAAACTCTAAAATATTTTCCCGATTGGATTTTCCCTAGAAAATAAAAAAAATAATTTTTCAAACATTGAAAAAAGTTGTAACACAAATATAGTATCCAGTGTCTGTAATTCTCTCTTGATAATCTCTCATGCCAAGTCCTATTTCACTGATTTAGCAAGCTTTTAGTGACTACCGAGTAAATGTCAGGCACTGTTTTAGAAACTATGGACACAGAGGTGAAGAAAAATGACAAAACCCTTGGCCCTGTGGAGCCTATATTCTGGTACAGAGAAAATAAGATAAACAAATAAAATTTTTAGTACAAGAAAGAGTGGTAGGTTTTGAGAGAGAAAAATACAACTGGAAGGGGTATAGTGTGTGTAGGTATGGTGGGGGAGAATACCATTTAGGTAGGATGCCAAGCACTGGCTAGAACCTCATATGGAAACCTGCCATGGCTCCAAGAAAACTGGATTACTTTACTGTTGGAAGAGAACAAAATATACTAATGTAGAAAAGACAGTAACAGGATGCTTACAATAACCTTTTTAATGTACCGAGCCTTCCATCTAGGCAGAACACAAATATTTATACCTGTCAAACTGATTTTCATTTTTTATAAAACACAATTGAAATGATCAATCCAGGTAAGTTAAAAAAAATACTTAAAATGGTTGGGGCCAAGATTCAAAGCCCCCTTATTAATCAGCTCTATGCCTTCCCTGATAGCTGAGTTGGTAAAGAATCCGCCTGAAATGCAGGAGACCTGGGTTCAATCCCTGGGTTGGGAAGATCCCCTAGAGAAGAGAAAGGCTACCCACTCCAGTATTCTGGCCTGGAGAATTCCATGGACTGTATAGTCCATGGGGTTGCAAAGAGTCAGATATGACTGAGCAATTAAAAAAAAAATGACCTTGGGCAAGGCACTTAACTTCCCTGGGCCTTAGTTTCTCTAGCTGTGAAATGGGAATATAACCGTGTTTGGCTGGTGTGAGGATCGAGGAGAGTGTGCGCATCGTGGCAAACATTTCTCTGCTGGTCCAAGAACCACCCCTTCCCATATACCTCTGTGCAAACAGCAGCCTCATTCTAGTGCTGGTGCTGGGCAGCGCCCATGGTTCAGGGGAAGCTAGGGTAACTTTAGACAAGGTTTCTTTCCTTTTGAGGAAGAAACAGCTCTTCCTGCCTCTGGACACTATTATTATAAATGTGAACTATTACAGCCCAGCTGTGACCATAAGGGCACCAGGCTGAGGAAGACAGACATCATCTTGTTGAAGATGGCTGAGTGGCTGGATCGTCCTTGATGACAATGTTGAGCTGAACTAGCTAAATGTAGAAATCAGGACTTTTAATTTGAGAGATTAAACATTTTTCTATTATTTAAGCCATTGAGATTTTCTGTTACTTGCTGCTAAAAAAAATATAATTGATGGAATGTAAAGTACTTGGCACAGTGTCTAGTGGTAAGGAGGAAGGTCCTTAATAAATATTAACTGTTGTTGCTGTTTCTATCAGTGTCCATCTGCCTCTGAGATGGATCCAAAGCATCAATTATAAAATACTTCTAGCCCTTTCAAAGCTAATTCTTTTTGTACTTAGGATGTATAAAGGTACTGTGACAGATAAAGAAGAGGATCAGTAAAAATCAAAACAAGAAACTACTAAGTATTCGATTCAATGATTAAATTGAAATATAACATTGAAAGTGACAATAAAGTACTGCCCCAACACAATGAAATGATGCTAGAATCGAAAATGATCCCTGCAGGAGTGACTCAGGAGATTCCTGCACAAGAGAAAGGATCTAAGTTGGTGTTGAGAGATGAAGGTAGGCATGAGACCTGCACTTCAGGTTTGAGTAGAGGGTAGCAGAGGAAGGCTCAAACTATGTTCAAAAATGTCTAAAGTATCTTAACAGTACTTACTTGCTCCCGTATTTTGCACTACTTGATCTTTTCTTCCTATACTTTTCATGAGGTTCATCTAGCTTCTCTATGACGCTTTTTATTTGTTGAATTGTCTTGAAGGTTGTTACAGAATCCTCGATTACAAAGTTGGAATAGTCATCAGGCTCTTTCTGTGGTCCTTGATAGACTGCTATAGTTCCACAAGCCTCTACAAGAAGAAATGAAATCTCTGATTGGACAACTAAATCCGTTAAGTATAATCTGTAATATAAATAAGAACTTTTCAACAGGGGCTCAAGCTGGGGAAAGCTCCCTTGGAAATGCATAGACAATAATAAAATCCATACATTTTATTAATTATGATAATTACATTTATGCAAAAACTATTTTTACTTAAAGAACTCCCTTTGGGAGTTTGTCAGCTTCCATATAGGTAACATTTTGATAAATCTGTGAGTATCTTTTGACTTTAAGGTAATGCCAAAGCAACACTTCAGGAACTAGTAATGAAGGATCATGGTTATATAAAAGAATTTTAAATATATAGTTACCTTCCATTTTCTGCAGCTTAAGTAAACTGAGGGTAAAAAGGGAATAAATTCTTTCTGTTTCTCTGTCTTCATCAATATCTATTTGGATGTCTGCAGGGACACCTCTATGTAAAAATGAAATAAAAGACATTGGAAAAATATCACTTTGTTAACACGCTAAAGACTTCTAACAGTTTGAGACTGAAAACAGAAACACAGAATTTTGTAAAAGGAACCTTAGGAATCTAGTCTAACTTGATAATTAAACAGAATGAGATCCTTAGGTTTGGTCATTATGTGACTATACTCAAAAGCAAGAGGATTTTAAAGTGTAATCATTTTCATTACCTATGCTTCATCATATTACTTTATAAGTCTGTAAAGCTACCATGGCTGTTCCACACAATTAGAACAAGAATGCTAGGACCTTCTTCCTCAATACCTTGCTCAAGTTTGCACATCTATTTAAACATTGCCCTCCTTTTTTTGACTTGTGAAACCACAATTTATTGAGAACATTTTCATCACCCCAAAAGAATCTCTGTATTCATTAAGTACTCCCCATTGCCCCCTCCCTCTAATCCCTCACAACTGCTAATCTACTTTGTCTCCATAAATTTACCTATTCTGGATACTTCATGTAAGTGTTACCCTACAGTACATGGCCTTTGTGTCGGACTTCTTTTAGCATGTTTTTCTGGCTTCTTTTCAGCATGTTTTCAAGGTGCATCCATGCATGTATCAGGACATCATTCCATTTTATGGATGAATAATATTCCATTGTATGAATACAGCACATTTAAGACACTGCCTTTTTAATCAAAAAGAAACTTACGCAGTACATGGCTTGCAGCCAAGAGCATTTTCACTGGTCTCCAGACAGCAGAGCCAGTTTCCGTTTAGATACGCAGAGGGGTGATAAGAGCTGAGTCTGTTCTGATTGCATCGGCTCACCCTGCAGAGCACATCTATCCATTCATTAGCTTCTACACAATTATTTGCCTGGACATAGAGTGGTTTCTCCGTGTGTATCACTTGGAACATCTTCAGAGACAATTAAGAAAAAAAGTTATAACAGTCTAAAAACCAAACACAGTACAAAACACAAAAAGGTACATAACAGAAATATAGTTTGCATGGCTAGGTAACTGTTGCTCAGGTATATCATAAACTGTTATGTCCCCAGCCAGGACTGTTTGAGTCACATGGTACTAAACAGTACAATAGAATATAATTTTTAGAAACCACACAAGTACAAGGGAAGGGGCTATCATACAAATAGGAATAAAGGGAGAGAATTTCAGATAGAGGAAAACCTATGAGTAAAGAGAGCAGTGGGAAAATAGAAACAAGGAAATCATCTTGGTTACTTGAGTGCACTGGTATCTATTGGTATGCACTGAAGGGCAGCAGAGGATTAGGCTGCACAGACAGGCTGGGACTAGATTCTGAAGGTCAAGCTGAGAAATTTGATAAAACTCAAGTATTGAGAGAAGTTGTTTAGTCACTCAGTTGTTTCCGACTCTTGCGACCCCATGGACAGAGGAGCCTGGTGGGCTGCAGTCCATGGGATTTCCCAGACAAGGATACTGGAGATGGCTGCCATTCCCTTCTCCAGGGGATCTTCCCAACCCACAGATCAAACCTGCATCTACTGCAATGGCAGGCGAATTCTTTACCACTGAGCCCATTAAGTAAAGAATCCTTAACTGAAAAAAGTACCTTTAACTTAATAGGTGAGGTGTACTATATACAAAGCATTAACAGTAGTGGACAATTTTAAACAGAGTTCCAGCTACCAATTTTAAGATATTAATGATTAAAAACAAATACTAAACCTCTTTTAAAATTTTCAGCTAAGTAATATATGCAGTTTAAAAAACTGTAATTTATATAACTTACATTTTTCTTGTTGAAAGAGCTCTCTTCCAGTTTTTCCACAGCAAGAATGTTTTTCACTGGAATTGTGTAAATTGCATCTTTGCCTAAATTATAAAAGAAGTAGGATAAAATTAAAATAATTTTCATCAGAATTATAAAGGTGAAAGGTTAACTATATATGGTTTAAGATCATTCTCTTGACGCTAGGTGTGTAAGTAACCTACAGATTTCCAAATGGTGCATAATAAATATTGTTTTATGGACCAAATGAATTTTCATTGTTTCCCATGATGTGACTTCCTCTTTATTTAATTAAAATTAAAACATTTTCATGGAAAAATTAGGGAATAAATTTGATCTCTGTAGAAAATAAAAATGTTATTGTACTTTGTAACATTAATTATATGGGGACTGAAAAAATACGTAATTAGCAATAAGGGCCTACTCAAAACTTGCTGAGACATGGAATTTTTTTTTCATGGAGTTATTACACAAACAATGAATCTGACTGTACCTAAGTGGATTTTTCTGCTTCTCCAACCTAATATTTAATTAAGGAACTAACCCTCAAAACAATTATTTGAAACTGAAAAACTGTTCATTACTATTGCATACTATCTGGTCAGCTGACTAGAGCTATCAAATTTACTTTAAGAGATACAAGGAATGTAAGTAAAAATTTTATTTGGTAGAGTGAATCATTAACCTAATTTAAGAATTTGGAAATTTGTTTGCTAAAGGGGCTCCATAATAGCATGAGGCTACAATGCATTTCAACTTAAAATTTACTTGAATAAATTATATTCATATAGTCATAGAAACTATAAGCAAATATAATCATGAACTTTTCTGGTCATTTTATACTGTGGTTCTTAGAAAAATAAAGCTTTGCTTTCTTCCAACAAACTTCAGTTTAATGACTTGTGGGCTGAAGTGCTGAAGGTGAAGATCTTATATTATTCATGGATTAATGTCTTTTGGGTTAAAGACACTAAAAAGGTTTTCTTTATTTAACAGAGAGGTTAACAAAGAGTATTTGCTAAGCTTAGTTCCTGCTGTAAAATTTAAATATGCGTAATTCGAGCAGATGTGTGATAGACAATGTATTTTAAAGTCACTTAATTTAGCTATCACGTTTACCCTAGACCAGACACTGTCCTAACCACTTGGGATAGAGCAGTGAATGGAACACATAAGGCCCCTAATGAAGTTTGCATTTAGGTATGGAAAGACTGACAAAGGACAAATATCAGGTAGAGATAAATGCAATAAAGATAGCAACATAAAGTGATTGGCAGGAAGTAACTGGGAGGTTACTTTAAGTAGGGCAGTTAGGGAAAACTTTTCTGAGGAAACGGCATTTAAATTCAACAATTACAAATTATATATACATGGGCAAATAGGAAAAGACTATCAGTAGTCTCCTGGAAGAAGACAAGATCAAATTTATGAAGGGGTGAGGGGAGGCAAGGAGGTAGGAGACTGAAGGAAGCCACAGCCTGAGCCACATAGAGGAAAAGACACATTTGCAAAAGGAGGGCTGGTCCGAAGAGCTTCAAGCCAGAGTCACTGGACACAGAGAGCTGGGGGGTTATGGGGGGCATCCTTAGATGTATGGGTCATCAGGATGACTAAGTGGGGTAAGCTGCATTTGGAGCAGCTGGGTCAATTAGGTCCTACATACTGCCCCCCTCAACCCGCTTGTACTAAGCAGCAATCCACAGAGGCACAGTCCCAGGTTGAAGCAGTGAAGATGCGTACTGGCTGGAAAGCGGGGCAGCCACAGGCTGCTGATGGTGCCCATGCCAGGGGACGAGCACCAGCACCCCTGCCCGTCAGCAGCTCACCCTGTCCCTCCCTCAAAACCAATGGCAGTGAGCTACTGGACACTCAGGCAGGTGAATGCACTGTAACACAAAAATGAGCAAATTGCCAAAAAAAATCACCAAACAGATGAGGAAATCAGCACTCTGAAGGAAACATGTACAACAAAGAGAATAACATCGGAGGAGATCAAGGGTGTAACAAATGAGGGGGCAGAGGAGACATGCCTTTGGGTACCAACCTACATGGGGCACCACAGAGAGTCCAGAGAATTTAAAAATTGTGCAGGAAGTAGATTTTGTAGATTTTCAACAACTCTTTAGATTTGTTGAATACACAAATCACACCCACAGCCTAGAACTGCTGTGTTTGTTCATTTCTGGACAAATTATATCACAGCATACATAGAGGAAACGCATTGTTCCCAGGCACACATGATGTTATTATTATTAGAGTTAACTGAAATTAACTGAAGTTGCTAATGTTAACTTGAGTGAATTGCAAAGCAGATTAGTAAAACAGAAGATTGTTCTGAGGACTCTCCAAATATACAGTACAAAATCACAAAGAAACAAAGTAAAGACGTTAAGAGCCATGATGGATGAATTTAGAAGTTTTGAGATCAGCTTTAATAAGCATTCCAGAAACAACTGAATTGTTCAGAAGAAAATTACCAATGAAAATGTCCAAGAATAAAGATAGAAATCTTCAGACTGAAAGGACCCATCAAGTGCTGATGAAAGAACGAAAGTGTAGGAAGAAAGAAAGGTAATACTCAGGCACTGGGCAGTAGAATATTAGAGCTTGAAGGTTAAAGAAAGTCCAGAGGGTTTCCAAGGAGAAGAATCAAGACTAAGAATGACATCAAAATCCTTACCACCAACAACGGAAACTAGTAAATCGTGGAGAAATGTCTTAAAAATCCTATAGGAAATGATTTTAAATCTGGTCTAACTTATCATTCAAGTGTAAGGGTAAAATACTTTTTGTAATATCTAAGAACTCTGAAAATTTATCAGCACTAAAGCTATATGGAATAATTCCTTGAGGACATAACTCTTGCAAAAAAAGAATCCAGGAAAAAGACAAGTATTTATATAAGAAATAGTGTTGGGCAAAGACATCAGAAAAACTGATAAAGAATGGTTAGAAAAGGGCTTCCCAGGTGGCACTAGTGTAAACAACCTGCCTGCCAATGCAGGGGATGTAAGAGACGTGGGTTCGATCCTTGGGTTGGGAAGATTCCCTGGAGGAGGGCATGGCAACTCACTCCAGTATTCTGCCATGGACAGAGGAGCCTGGTCGCAAATTCCACAGACAGCACGGTCCACAGGGTTGCAAAGAGTTGGATACGACTGAAGCAACTTAGCACACATGCATGGTTAGAAAAAAAATGATGAAAACATAAAAAGGTAAAAGAAACAGAATCTAGTACTAAAATTTAAGATGACTTCATTAGGTAGTGCTAGGAAAAATAAATTTGAAAGCATGTTATGTTCCTTCTCAGCTTGAATGGAGATGGTGATTAACTGCAGACAATAAGATGAACATGTAAGTTTCTATCTATCTGTTAACAATTTAAAAGTAAAAATAGAATGCCCAAATTCTCTCACTAGGTACGACAGAGTGAATATGTGTGGGACTGATTATTCCAATAAAAATGCAGGAAAAAAAAAAACAATCCCAATGAACAGAAGAGCTTAATAAACAGAGAACACAAAATATTGGTTATAGTAATTACAATAAATGTGAGGGCATTAAGTTTCCCTATTAAATGCCAAATCCAGTTTTAGTTAAAAATCACCATCACCTTCTCAAAAAGTTTAAACATAAAGTTAGTTACTATATGACTCACTGATTTCACTCATAGATGCAGACCTAAGAGAAGCGAAAATATATGTCCACACAAAAACATGTATGTGAATGTTCACAGCAGCATTGTTCATAATAATAAAAAACTGGAAACAATTTAAAGGTACATCAGCTGGTAAAATGGTAAAATCTGGAATATATCCAATGAAATATTATTCAGCTATAAAGTACTGATTCATGCCATATCACAGATGAACTTTGAAAACATCATGCTAAGTGAAAGAAGCCAGTCACTAAAGGCTGCATGCTAATGCATGCTAAGTCGCTTCAGTCATGTCTGACTCTGTATGCCTGTATAGTCTGTAGCCCGCCAGGCTCCTCTGTCCATGGGATTCTCCAGGCAAGAATACTGGAGTGGGTTGCCATGTCCTCCTCCAGGGGATCTTTCCAACCCAGGGATCGAACCCATGTCTCTTGTATCTTCTGCGTTGGCAGGAAAGTTCTTTACCACTAGGAAGATGGGAAAGTCCAAAAACTAGGAAGCCCAAAAGGTTACTCTTTAAGTCCATTTACATGAAATGTCCAGAACAGGCAAATCCACAGAGACAAAAAGCAGATTTGTGTTTGCCAGGGGCTGGGAGAAGGAAGGATAGGGCCATGATTGTTAATGGGTACAGGTTTTCTTTCTGGGGGGATGAAAATGTTCTGTAACCAGTGGTGACTGCATAACTTTGTGAATATGCTGAAAATGAATTGTATACTTTCAAGAGGTGAATTTTATGGTATGTGAATTCTATTTCCATTAAAAAAAACCATTACCACCCCAAGAAAAACAAAAGTCCAGCTAGATATTGGTCCCAAGGAACACAGCTGAAATAAAGTAACTGAATCTTTTTTTTGATAGTAGTATACTGAGGTTGAGTAATTCTATTCCTCAGAAAATAAGTATAAGACTGGGAAAATTATTAAAAACAACCACATCAGGGTGCTGGAAAATAACCAAATGCAAGTAAAAATCTGAGAAGTGCTTATCCATGAACAACTGCTATAGCATAGGTTAAAAACTGTGGATTTATTGTCTTCCAGGGAGGGGGTGTTTCCGTAACTCCTCAGCTCAGTGAAAACTCACAGCTTTACTGGCTGAAGGTTACAGATTCAGCTTAAGGGTGAGATTTTAGAAACAACAGAGCTATAGAAAGGCTGAGATCACAAACACACCACATCCCTGGCTGACTGCTAAACATGCCTATATGTGGATCATCCCAGAATCTGGCAAAAATGGAAAGCTTGGCAAGACTTGTGAATTTGCTGTGCCTTTGAATGTGTTCTGATTCAAAAACAGCACAAGTGATAAAAGGTAGAAGACTTACTGACTTCAGGCATTTGAGCTCTATGCTCAAATCATTGGTTGACCACTAAGCTAAGAAAGCTCAGGTGAGACCCCTCGGGAGGCAGCTAGGATTAGGGAATAGAACAAAATCTGAGTAAGGACAATAGCAGCTATACTATGAGAGAGAATGAGAGAGACAGACAGACAGACAGACACCCCTCCCCCCACAAAACAGACATTGCAGTTTGAATCTAGGCAAGCCTTCAGAAGAACAAACAGAATCCAGACACACTATAATTACATACAATGCTCAGTTTTTAACCAAAAAAATAAGATGTGAAAAACAGAAAAGTGTGACCCATACTTGGGAAAGAAAGTAGCCAACAACCTGAGCCTAAGTGGGCTCAAATGCTGAATTTATCCTATTAGCGGGCAAAGCCATTATTATAAATGTTTAAATAATTTAAGGAAAATATGCTAATGATGACTTAACAAATGTGGACTTTAAACAGGAAAACAGAAACTATAAAAAGAATCAAACAGAAATTTTAGAGCTGAAAAGCACAATAAATGGAATGACCAATTCATTACATTTAGCTAAAAAGACTTGAGATGGTAAATAAATCAATGAATGTAAGTAGAAATGATCCAAGCTAAAGAACAATGATAAAGAATGAAGACAAATGAACTGAGTCTCAGAGAGACCTGTGAGACGGTCTCAAGCATGCCTGGATAAGTGTAACTTGAGTCCTAAGAAGGAGAGAAAATGGACAGAAATAAGTAAAAAATTTTTTAAGCTGGTGAAAACCCTTAGCTTATGGTTTAAAGAAACTCAAATCCCAACAACCTATTAAAAAATTTCAACTACCAAGCAATACATTTTATGCCCATTATTAGAACAAAAAAGAAAGAAGGAGCAACAATAGAATGGGGGAAATACGGGAAAGTCTTACTTTAATGAAGTTCAACTTATCTTAAAAAATGTTCAGTGCATCTAATAGCCTAAGAAATCATTGCCTATTCTGTGGTTGCAAAGATATTCTCTTATGCTTTCAATGATTCTCTCATCTTAAATTAAATTTTGTGTGTACTATGACGTAAGATGAAGTTCACTTTCTGTGTTTACCCAATTGTTCCTACATCATTTGTTGAAAATACATTCCTTTCTCAATTGAACTGTCTTGATGCTTCTGTCAAAACTAAATTGACCGTGTGTGTGTCTTTCTGGACTCTTGACTGTTCACCTCTAGCTTTTATGTCAAAATCTCAGACTTGAATATTGTAGCTTAGTCTTAGTCCTTCAACTTTGTCCATTTTTTTCAACACTGCTTCGGCCATTGTAAGTCCTCTGTTCCCCCACTGACATCCATTTTAGAATCAATTTGTCAATTTTTACCAAAAAAACTTGCTGTGATTTGTAGTGGGACTGTGTTAAAATCAAGATGAACTTGAGAAGTGACTTCTTAAAAAATATCGAACCTTCAAATCCACAAACATGACATATTAAAGAAAAACATACTCCAGCCCCGTGTATCAAAATGTGTGCTCAGTCCCTAAGTTGTGTCCAACTCTTTCGTGACCCCATGGACTGTAGCCCACCAGGCTCCTCTGTCTATGGGATTCTTCAGGCAAGAATATTGGAGCAGGTTGCCATTTCCTCCTCCAGGGGATCATCCTGACCCAGGGATCAAACCTACATCTCCTGCACTGGCAGGCGGATTCTTTACCACTGAGACATCTGGGAAGCCCCATGTGTCAAGATAGGAGCAGGTAAAAACCAAGTATTGAGATTTATGTTTAAAACATTGTGAAAACTTCTTTTATATTGTCCATAGATTCTATGAGCTAGAACACAGACAGCATATGGAAGTTGTGTAGGCTCTACATACATATCTGTGTATAAAAGGTCATCCCCAAGTAGATAAGATCTAATCAAGTTTGGAAAACACATATGCGATTTCAGAGATGAATTTGTTCATCATATATTATTAGGAAGCTTGGTGGAAATTTTAGAAAGTGGTTGTTAATTCAGAAAACAGCATATCTGGAAGACATGGTGTTCTCTGAAGAACACCATTTATTACAAATTAATAGATGCCTTAATGATAGTAGTAAAAACAGGGTCCTTACCCACCGAGGATAGTAAAAGACTACGGTGAAAGACATAAAAGTAACGACCACACAGTGTGATAAAAGATATCACTAATATGCTAAAGAAATATAGTAAGAGAATATCCAATTGAAATAGCAAGAGCTTTATGAAAATGACTTCGATAAAGAGCTGACATTTGATCTGAGGCTTAAAGGACAACAAATTACACAGGTAAAGAAGGAAAGAAAGAGATTTCTAGACAGAGCAAATGCAAAAGCATGAATGTGAAAGAGCACAACTGAAAGGAATTTCAAGAGTCAATCTGGCAAAGCGACATGTAGAGAATGCAAAAGATGAGGCTGCATCAATGAGATGGGAAAAGGCTGCAACATGGGTAACATCTGATTACAGCATACAACTAGAAGGACTACTTGCAGAAGATGACCACATGACAGTAGCGCAATATAAAACCATAATCCCAGGCACACAGATCCATCAAAAACTGTCAAGGTAACCATGGTGATAGCTGGATGAATGCCCTATGATATTCATTTACCACATGTTAGTTTTGTGATATTGAAGATTAGTTGCTTACTATTACTAAGTGGGCATCAAAATTTAACTTATTTGAGAAAAACCCTTAAAACTGAGAAAATTCTAATTATTTTTCTAGTAAATTGGAAAAAGAATCTTATTATTTGATTCTAAGTGACAGAAATACTTCATTCAGAATACTAGTGTCCAGTAGGAGCAAAGAGTGGAAGACTCAATGATTTAAAGCTATGTTACAGAATATCTGGGAGGCACTTTTTCAAACACAAAAGTCATAAAGTGTAATAAGAAACTACCTAACTAGCAGTCTGAGCTATGCAGAAAATTGCAAGGAACTAGGAAGTAAGCAAAACATTTGCTGAGCAACCAAAGGGAGAATCCAAAGCCTATGTATTTTATTCAGAGGAAAGTCCTGAAATGTTCAATCAAAGCCTTTTAATCATATGCATAATTTTAACAAACACAGTACCTACATCCTTACTCACAGTATATTAGCAGTAAAAATGGAATTGGCGGTAATAGATGGGAGTGAGATGTTACGTTACCATTCACTGACAGCACAAGAAATTTAAGGTGACAGCCTGAACATAAAGGAGATAATGAAGAACTGTATACAGCAAACACAGGAACACAAAAAAGCGCAGCAGTCCAAGGTATGTAGCTGGGAAGTAAACAGCTGCACACATCCATAAGCAGCCCTGAAAACATCACTCAATCAGAGTACTAAATGATAATTAATATTATCAATGAGAGCCCCAAGTCATCTAGAAAATGTTAACTTACGTTCAATGAACTCTTTTTTAGAAGGCAGGGAAGCATGTAATAATACATTTTGGAAAAATCCAACAAAACAGTTAAAAACAAAAAGCATGGATGCTTAAAACTGTAGGCTTTGGTAATTAATCACGAAATTTCATGTAACAGAGCTCATTCCTCCAATGCAATTCCAACATGTTAAATTTCTTAAGGCCTGAAAATAATGGAACTTCCAATATGTCTATTTTATAGCTTAGACCAATCTAATCATTCTACAGAATTTTATCCTCATAAGATCAGTGGATAGAACAGAAGTTCCTGAGAACTATGCATAGCCTCTGGAACTATGAACTTCCTGAAATTATGCGTGAGACTTGGTGTCTCTGTGTGTACATTCATTTTTTTCTACAGGAAAAGGGTCCAAAATCATCTGATTCCTAAAGTCTTAAAGCAAAGACAACTTCATAATATTGGTTTAGATTAGAAAATATTTTAAATGAGGAGAAAATAGCCGATTTATTCATAGAGAATGACTAACTTATGAAAACATAATCAGCATATTATGCCAGCTATTATTAAAATGTTACTATATATGTGAGAGCATTTATATAGTATTCAACATAAACTATAACCACTAAAACTTTAAGAAACATGCGTAGCTTAAAGAATGCTGTCCGGAAGCACAGGGATGCAGCCTGTTGATCTTTAGTCGTTAGAATATTCATATTCCACAACAAATACGTAAGTGCCTAAAAATATAGTGCATCTGGCTTCATATGTCTTACTACTGTATTTGGACATATTCGGTCATTCTGGCTAAAGATTCTAAGGAATTATGAAACAAAATTTCTTTTCACTTTCCTCCTCAAGAACCTCCACTGAAGCACCCACACTTAACTGAAATGACCTGCTCCTGAAAGTATCTTATGCCTGGTGTTTGTTTTATCATTTCAGAATTTATACCAGGCACTCTTTACCTAACATATTTGACAGATTAACCAAGACTTCATTTCCTCTGTGAAACATCCTGAGTGATGCTCATGCGACACTGAACCCTTGTGGCTGCTAGGGTTCTATTAAGCTTGTACCCTTTGATTTCCACTGGTTAGGCTCTTTTGATTACAGAGTCTGCTAGGTTTGTCCCCAGACTTATTTATGCCATTTTTCCATGCTGTAATTATAATTTACTTAACATTATGTAAAGTGACACAGTAAGTAAGTGACACATTAAGTGTCACACAGTGACACCAAGAGGCATATATTTATCTGAAAGTCAGGCACTCTGAAAAGCTTTTCAAAAAAGGAGACCAACACCCACACAAATCAAGTTGATTTATATGGGGGTGAAACAGTGGCAAAAGCTTAGGGTAACTATCCTGACTCGAAAAGGATTCTATAATTGGATTACTTTTCAAGTATTTATTAAAAATTTCCAGCTTCACTTTGGAGAAATCAACCAAGAAAAGATCTTGGTTCTCTATCAAAAGACTGGTAAACAAACATATAACTACTTAAGCTATGCATGCATCTTTTGTTGTTGTTGTTTTAAAGTGATTCTTGCTTTAACTGACATTTTTGGTTAAGTGAATGCTTTGGGTCCTGATCACTTCAAATAGAAGGGATTTTACTGTATGTGACCTATGATCAAGATACTAAGTTCTTGCCAAGATATCACAGGCTAGTGGCCTTCTATGGATAATGCTTTACCCCAAAGGAATACACTCAAACGGCAGAGATGATAAGCATTATGTCAGTCCACTGAGGGACAAACTTTGCCTCTCTGAAACTCTCAAATCACACTATAGGAAGATGGTTTTCTTTACCCAGAAAGACAATTTGTGCCTTTTCAGGAGGCAAATTACTAGAATTTTCATCTTAAGAGTTAGCTGGGCTAATATAAATGAATGAATGTTTTAACTGAATAGGAAACACTGTCTATGGTATAACTATGGGAATTTCTGGCGAACTACTGAAACACTCTCATTTATTAGAAACTGATTCTTACCAATCTGATTCTGGAAGTTAAAGAAACCACTAAGTTCTAAAATATCTAACTGTTGTTCCTTATATACTAATTAAAAAAAAAAAACGGATTTACCATGGATTTTTAGAAAACAGAGCATACTGCAGGAACACCATTTTTAGTAACACAAGACAGTCAATGTAAGAGAAAAAATGTTATTTACATGGTGTCATTAGTCACATATTTATTATATTTTTAGTGTGTATGCATCACTGTGAGAAACCATAAACTATTAACATTAGTAAAAAGATTCACCAGTCACATTAAGCAGTGGAAAAAGAAATCTTCACTGGGAATCAGGAAAAGACCCCACAAAAAAGCATAAACACAACTACCTGGCTGCTTGTGGTAGGTGAGCTCTCTGCTTGTTAAGCAGAACCATCGTTTCTTGAAATTCTTTTTTCCAATCCGAGTTCTTCCCTGAGCTCTTTTATACATCTCACTGCCAAAACAACAGATGTAAACATTTAGCTACAAATATTAAAAGAGTTAATCCAAAACAAAAAAGTGGGCACAGTCATTTCCTCTTTTAATTTTAAATGACATGAACAGTTGTTAAAGACTATATTAAGTATATGAAATGTCTTTGCCATCTATAACTGCTACATTTATTTTGGCCATACTAAGGGAATAAAATCTTCAAATAATTTAATATTTACAACTGGACTATCCAGAACTGAAAAGGCCAAATGAGTAATTTTCCCCTTTAACTTCCAATGAAAACACTAAAACTGAACAATGCTGTTACTTTTTTTTCAAAGTACTCTAACACCCATAATCTCATTATTTTTGAAAACAACTCTCGCACTGTATGGAAAGAAATCATGTCCGTATGGCATGAAGTTAATAGGATAGTGAGGGTGAATTACCTGACTGATGTTATAGGCAGTTTTAGCACAGAACAAAACCCAGTCTTCTTCACTTCTGCACCCATGCTCTTTGTACTTACTGTCTATACTGAAATACGACTTTAATATCTAATTTCATTAAATTACCCTTCTTTCAGGTGCACGGGCTCACTTGTACCACTGGACTCTTTAGTTTCAGTAGATGAAATTTCATCCAAGAACTAAATGAAGAGAGGGGCAGATGTTACACTTTGTGATAAGGTGCATCATAAATTCAGTTTATCAATGTCACAGATAGATAATATAGTGAAGTTCTTCATTAAGGAACAAAGCAAAACACATATTTAATTGTAGAGGAAGTCCCCAAAGTACATACAACAGGTATGCTAAAAAGCTTATCCTTAAAGTTACTTAAAACCCAGAATATGTGTCCCTATGGAGATAACTCAACCCACAATCCCTTAACTGCAACTCTGAAACCTATGAAGTTCTGAGTACACAGACCTTTTTGCTTCTGATTTACAGTAAACTCACTTACAGTAACTTAACGTGAACTGGGGAAAGGCTATTTAAAGCCTGTATTTATCCTACTTAGTGTGAATATTCACTAATATGCTACATAAACATTAATGTGTTTGATTATGGGGTGTTATCCTGTGACCCCCTATAATATATAGCATATACCTATTATCTTTCAAAACTCTGAAAAACTAAATTCTGAAATACTTCTGTTCCCAAAGATTTTTGATACAGGTTGTGAACCTATATTGTGGGTCAGGGATCATCAAACAGCTCAGCAGGCCAAATTCAATCAGTTTTTGTAAGGCCCACAAGTTAAGAACATTTTTAAAATTTTTAAAGGGTTGTAAAATCATAGAAAAATATGCGGCAGTGCCTTTACGTGGCCATCAGTCTAAAGTCTTTACTCACTGGCTGACTTTTATTATACATAATTGACTTCAGCCCTCAGAGCTAATATTTCAGTTATGACTAAAGTATAATTTGAGTTCTCTGGAATAACCTGGAAATCTAATAACCATTTAGAAACTTCCTATGGAAAATGTGAGAATGTGGTGGCTCAAGAAAATCTGGAGTACCCAAATCCAGCAATGGCAAACCAGCCAATGATGAGCATTCAGCTTCATGAATATGTTACCTCAATTGGTCAAGAGATTCCTGAGATGTGGCCTTCGGGGTTCAAGGACAATTCCTGTTCTTAGAAAAGACTCCTATTTTGCCCCATAAGTCAACTATTTGTTTAGTCCTTGTTTTTTCCTTTATACTTTTCTATGTTGTCCCGCTTAGGGTTTAAAACAAAAACAAAGTACATTCCAGTAAGGATGACAGTGAATAATCTAAGGTAGAATTTGTGGGCACAGTCATTTTCTCCTAAGACTGGCTATAGATTGCCCATCAGAATCTCCATTTGTGGTATTTTCCAGTATAATGTTTACTTCAAGTTCGCTGGAAGAAATCTTAGTAAGTGAAAGAACAAGGACAGAGCTTCTTTTGAACTAAATGTGGGTGACACAGAACAAGTATTCAAGGGAACTAAAGAAGTGTCCTGTTACATATTCAGTTCTCACAAATGGACCATCCACTAACAGAGTGAGAAAGAATTACTTGAATATTTTATTTCTTAGTGTTTGCCTGTGGGCACTAATTTTATTTGATATTTATTATTTATTTATAGTTATTAAATTTATTACTTATTTGTTGTACTGTTAAGGAATATGAGGTAAACCTAGTTATATAAAGCAAAAGGAAACATAATAATTAAGATGGACTCTAGGAGGGTGAATATAGGCCTCAATTTGCTCAGGGCCATTCTGTCTACAACTTTGGTCCTGATATAATCAAAGTACTTCTTTTTATTCTTGAAAACTTTGTAGGTTTGGACACTAAATTATATGGTCACCCTGTTTATAGACCTATTCTGGTATTCCTCCTAGACTTTGTGGAAATTAAGTATAGGATTCAGAGTTATAAACTATTCTCTTCTGGAGCAGTGACCAATGTCACTAGTGAGAACACCACTAATTAAATGAGAAATTGGGTTTCATAAGCTTTTACAATTCCTAGTGCTGATAATGGCACCCCACTCCAGTACTCTTGCCTGGGAAACCCCATGGACGGAGGAGCCTGGTAGGCTGCAGCCCATGGGGTTGCGAAGAGTCGGACACGACTGATGCGACTTAGCAGCAGCAGCAGCAGTGCTGCACATATCTAGATTTAGCCAGTAAATAATAAATAAAATTCATATGTTAGGGCAAAATATCCTATACAAATCTGAGACAGGACATGTACCACAGTGATAGTTCATGGGAACGTGAGTGGGTGACTCAGAGCAGATCAGGAGCAGATTAAACTCCTGGCACCCTTAAATACTTTCTCCACTGACATTACCCACTACACACATTCTGATGCTTGTATCAGGAAAAAGAAATCAGATGCTGCCAGAGCCTAGGTCATGGAAATGGAAAAACAACCCCCAAACAAACGACAGTACATTATAATCTTGCCAACAGAAGTCTGCCTACACTGTCCCACAACTGTTTCAACAATGTCCTAAAAATAAAAAAGGCAGCTTGTTCTTTGCATATTCTTTTTTTTTTTTTTAATGTTTTTTAGTGTGTTTCTTTTTTAAGGGGACATGTGAGTTACCTTTTTTTTTTTAATTATTTATTTTCCTTTTTGGATGTGCTGGGTCTTTGCTGCTGCATGTGGGCTCTCTTTGGTTGTGGTGTGTGGCCTTTTTGTGGCAATGGCTTCTCTTGTGGTGGAGAATAGGCTCTAGGCACATGGGCTTTAGTAGCTACAGCACGCAGAAAAGGAGTTCTGGCTTGTGAGCTATAGGGCGAGCAGGCATCAGGAGTTGTGGTGTGTGGGCTTAGCTGTTCTGCAGCACATGGAATCTTCCCAGACCAGGGATTGAATCCGTGTCCCCCACATTGGCAGGCGGATTCTCACCCACTGTACCACTCTGCATATTCTTTTGAAAGACTTCTTCCTCAAAAGCATTCAATCACTGCTTAAATTTTTTTTTTTTGGTTGAACTTCCATTGTTATTCTAGATGAAAAAGTTCCAACTGGCTTTAATTTTTTAAATAATCATTTTCACTCATGAGTCCTTGTACGAATTTTTAAAGTGCACACACAAAAATACAAACAAAATGTGCTCTTCAACAAAATATACTCTTGGCAGTCACCAGTGAATCACACTACAGAACTTAAATGCAATCTTTAAAATCTGACCTTGTTAGTTTGGATTCATTAAGTGAGAACTGTGAAAAATAAGACAGTATTTTCTTCAAGCTAAGCTTAGATATACTCCAAAATAACTTTTCTTTACAAATGTTTAGGGTTTTATAACAATGTCGTATTTTGTTTGGGATGACTCGGAACTAAAGACTCGAGAAACTAAAAATCTTCTCAAAACATTCTCAGCTTCTAAGTATAGCAACTTTTGTTTGTTGTAGGCCTTTTGTTAGAATATTATATACTGTAGGCTTTCATACATATTAAATTAAAGTAACTTTCCCCAGGTTACTAACCACAAGCCTATACTGTTAATAAGATATTCAATAATTCATATATTTTTTCCTGTGTCAATTAAGTGCCCACTTTATACCAGGTACCATTAAGCCTTTCTCCCTAGACCAGAGATCCTCAATCAGAGGCAATTTTATCCCTCAGGGGACTTTCGGCAATGCTTAGAGACAGACATTTTTAGTTGTAAAAACTGGGACTATGCTACTTGCATCTAATAGTAGAGGCCAGGGCTGCTGCTGAACATTTTACAATGCACAACAAAGCCCCTCACAGTCAGGGTCGACCCAACCAAACTGTCAATGGTGCTACTGTGAAGAAATCTTAACTCTAGATATTTATAATTTGTGTTACTAAAAACACTGGCAATAGTTCAGTTCAGTCTCTCAGTCGTGTCCGACTCTCTGCGACCTCATGAATTGCAGCACGCCAGGCCTCTCTGTCCATCACCAACTCCCAGAGTCTACCCAAACCCATGTTCATCGAGTCGGTGATGCCATCCAACCATCTCATCCTCTGTCATCCCCTTCTCCTCCCGCCCCCAATCCTACCCAGCATTAGGGTCTTTTCCAATGAGTCAACCCTTCGCATGAGGTGGCCAAAGTATTGGAGCTTCAGCTTCAACATCAGACCTTCCAATGAACACCCAGGATTGATCTCTTTTAGGATGGATTGATTGGATCTCCTTGCAGTCCAAGAAACTCTCAAGAGTCTTCTCCAACACCACAGTTCAAAAGCATCAATTCTGCGGCGCTCAGCTTTCTTCACCGTCCAACTTTCACATCCATACATGACCACTAGAAAAACCATAGCCTTGACTAGACGGACTTTTGTTGGCAAAGTAATGTCTCTGCTTTTAAATATGCTATCTAGGTTGGCCATAACCTTCCTGCCAAGGAGTAAGCGTCTTTTAATTTCATGGCTGCAGTCACCATCAGCAGTGATTCTGGAGCCCAAAAAAGTAAAGTCTGACACTGTTTGCACTGTTTCCCCATCTATTTCCCATGGAGTGATGGGACCAGATGCCATGATCTTAGTTTTCTGAACGTTGAGCTTTAAGCCAACTTTTTCACTCTCCTCCTTCACCTTCATCAAGAGGCTCTTTAGTTCTTCTTCACTTTCTGCCATAAGGGTGGTGTCATCCGCATATCTGAGGTTATTGATATTTCTCCCGGCAATCTTGATTCCAGCTTGTGTTTCTTCCAGCCCAGCGTTTCTCATGATGTACTCTGCATATAAGTTAAATAAGCAGGGTGACAATATACAGCCTTGACGTACTCCTTTTCCTATTTGGAACCAGTCTGTTGTTCCATGTCCAGTTCCAGCTGTTGCTTCCTGACCTGCATACAGATTTCTCAGGAGGCAGGTCAGGTGGTCTGGTATGCCCATCTCTTTCAGAATTTTCCACAGTTTATTGTGATCCACACAGTCAAAGGCTTTGGCATAGTCAATAAAGCAGAAATAGATGTTTTTCTGGAACTCTCTTGCTTTTTCGATGATCCAGCGGATATTGGCAATTTGATCTCTGGTTCCTCTGCCTTTTCTAAAACCAGCTTGAACATCTGGAAGTTCACGGTTCATGAATTGCTGAAGCCTGGCTTGGAGAATTTTGAGCATTACTTTACTAGCATGTGACATGAGTGCAATTGTGCGGTAGTTTGAGCATTCTTTGGCATTGCCTTTCTTTGGGATTGGAACGAAGACTGACCTCTTCCAGTCCTGTGGCCACTGCTGAGTTTTCCAAATTTGCTGGCATATCGAGTGCAGCACTTTCACAGCATCACCTTTGAGGATTTGAAATAGCTCAACTGGAATTCCATCACCTCCACTAGCTTTGTTCGTAGTGATGCTTTCTAAGGCCCACTTGACTTCACATTCCAAGATGTCTGGCTCTAGGTGAGTGATCACACCATCGTGATTATCTGTGTCATGAAGATCTTTTTTGTACAGTTCTTCTGTGTATTCTTGCCACCTCTTCTTAATATCTTCTGCTTCTGTTAGGTTCATACCATTTCTGTCCTTTATCGAGCCTATCTTTGCATGAAATGTTCCCTTGGTATCTCTAATTTTCTTGAAGAGGTCTCTAGTCTTTCCCAATCTGTTGTTTTCCTCTATTTGTTTGCACTGATCGCTGAGGAAGGCTTTCTTATCTCTCCTTGCTATTCTTTGGAACTCTGCATTCAGATGAGAATATCTTTCCTTTTCTCCTTTGCTTTTCGCTTCTCTTCTCTTCCCAGCTATCTGTAAGGCCTCCTCAGACAAGCCATTTTGCTTTTTTGCATTTCTTTTCCATGGGGATTTTCTTGATCCCTGTCTCCTGTACAATGTCACGAATCTCTGTCCATAGTTCATCAGGCATTCTGTCTACCAGGTCTAGTCCCTTAAATCTATTTGTCACTTCCACTGTATACTCACAAGGGATTTGATCTAGGTCATACCTGAATGGTCTAGTGGTTTTCCCTACTTTCTTCAATTTAAGTCTGAATTTGGCAATAAGCAGTTCATGATCTGAGCCACAGTCTGCTCCCGGTCTTGTTTTTGCTGACTGGATAGAGCTTCTCCATCTTTGGCTGCAAAGAATATAATCAATCTGATTTCGGTGTTGACCATCTGGTGATGTCCACGTGTAGAGTCTGGCAATAGTAGCTGTTGCTAAAACTCATTTAGGTATTTCCATAGCTAAAAAACCCATAGTTATGTATGGAGGGAGAAAGGCAGAAAAAGACAGCCTTTTAATATTTGACAGCCAGTTTAAACATATTTTTTTTTAACTGGGGATTGATTCCCAAGAACAATATAAAATGTTATTTCCCTAATGCTATTTGATAAGAAGTTAATATTTCCAGAGTAAAACAATCATTACCTTTTTAACTGCCATAATATATCCTTCTTCTTGAAACATTTTGAAAAATTCACACATGAATGTCTCTTTGAAACTTGACTAAAAAAAAAAAAACACACACAGAACTTATATATGTTAAGTAGAGAACTAAGAATACAGAATATAATGGGCTGTATTTTTAAATTTAGGATTAGGGCCTAAAGGGGTTCAATCATATTTCAAGAGAGTTATGGGGTTTGGAGCTGAAGATTTCTCTCAAGAGCTGCTGGATGATTAAGGCACAAAAAGATAAAGACAAGGCTCTTACATCTGTTAACTAGACTCTTTACCCCATCTTAGACACATTAGTTTAAACGAAACTGTCTTCTTTAACAGGTGACTAAGACAAGACATTTAAAAGATAACTATTGCATCTCTCTCTCTATATATATAGTTTTTTGATTTTGCTTTGTTTTTAATTTGGAAGGGAGTGAGCAGTGAGGGAGCAGGGATCATAGGGTTTAACAACATTTAGAAGTGTGAACACAAAGCAATATGAAGTAACACTCACCTTGCTTTTGGACAGACTCCCCCAGCTTCCCAAAGTCTGAATCGTTTTTGAGATGAGAGTTAATGTTCTGATTGTCTGTGGATCCTAAAGAACATAGAAAAGACACAGAAAGTCTTATTAGGTTTTCAAGGAATAGAATTTGTGTAAAAAGTAGAACAGAGTGAACGGGCTACATTGCTCTAAAACAGTGACACAAAAATGTTCATTCAAACCAGTTAAAACATAGCAAAGGATGGGCAAAACTCACTGGACTAAGGAATTAAAAGACTAAAGAAGCCATATGTAATTGACAATCCCTCCTGAAGTAAATATATCTCATGACATGTTACTTTTGAAAGTCATAATTTAATCAGTATTATTTTTTAGGGAGGGGTACAGTATGGTAGATGGGACTACCTTAAAAATTGTATTTACTTTTGGAATGTCAATGGCATCTACTTCTTTCTACTTTATGACTTAAAATGGCAGTTTCCAAATTTTTTGTACTCAACCCACTTGTAAGCATATTCAATAATCTTATGGCTTCTGCAATCAATTGTTTTAACCATGGAAGCAAAGACCTAACTTCAGCTTAGGAAATGAGAAGTCATTCAGTTCATGTAGGATTTTAGCAGAAAGTAACTATTTGAGTCTACAATCCAAGGTGTTTTCCAGGGCTGTCTACTAGAAAGAAGTAAATATAAATAAAACTGACCAAACAGTGTTCCCTAACAAATCCTTGCTGCTTCTTTTTTTTCAACTGAGGTATAATTTACATATAGTGAAACGAACAAATTTTAAATGTATATAGTCTGATGAGTTTTCACCCATCCATTCATTTGTATAACTAATTCCTCTATCACTATATAAAACATCTTTTTTGTTCTGGAGATTCAGATAAACAATATCTGCCATCAAAAGACATATTCAAGAAAATTTAGATACAGAAATGCTTTAGTAAATTAAAGTGGCTGATATTCCTTAATATTTTAGTGTTACCACACTGAAAACAAGACAGTGACTGTGAAGTGAAGAGATAGCTAAGAAGTAAGGCAATTCTGAAAAAGAAGGAATATCTGAGATATGATAGTTATGATATACTTATGAAACAGTTACACACCTTAATTATGGTTATTCAGAAAACATTTTAGCTACAACATCCAGGATTCCATTATATCTATAAAAGGTCCCTCCAATTCTCTGCCTTTGAAGAATATAAAATTCTTAACAACCTGTTAACAACCTGAATTTGAACTGAATTTCATCAAGACTTCCCTGCTCAAGTTTGGGTAAAACTGCATTCATCTACTTACTCCTTAATCTTTTTCAATTGGATTTTCTTCTTTTCTCCTCTACTAAAATTGACTTCTCAAAATTCAAAGAACTTCTAAATGGTGGTTCTCCTCTTCAATCACTCTGTAACTTTCATTACTGGTCTTGACAATGTCATCACTCTCAGGTCACCAGGATTATTCCTTGCTCTCAATTTCTATAGTATGAACTGTCTGTACTGCTCACCTGGTACTAATCAGGTGCTAGATTTATGTTTGCAGTTTTAGACTGTGTCTTATGTGTTTGCTTATTTCCCCAATTAGAAGGAAAGATTCATTTAAAAACAAACAATAAAGTTATATGACAGTATGAAGCAGTCCTTCTGGCATACTGATTAGAAAGGTGACCTAAAATACAGAGTCTGTGATTAGAAGGATTTTACTGCAACCCATCTGTTACAGGGATATGCAAATCCAAGTCTGAATCCAAGGCAAGGTCACAAGTTCAGAGGTAGGAGTTCTGTTTATGTCCAGAATGCCATCACGCTTTTGCTGCTCCAGAGCTCTGTACAGCTTCAGTAACAGAGCCACAGAAAAGAGAGCCCTGTGAACAAAAGGACACTGGTCCACTGCAGCTACTCACAGATCATTTGTTCTTTGACAAGAAAAACTGTGTTACTGCCACAGCAGTGTGGTTTTACTCAATTCTCAAGTTAAATGAGTGGCCAAAGTGTAGTTGCTAAGAGGAGAGGTGGCCTTCAGAGCCCAGTTTAACTACAAAACCTATGTGTCTCCCCTACACTGTATTAGCAAGTTTCCTGAGGGGAAAGTGTGTCTTCCTCATCAATGCTGAGGAAGACACAGCCCTTCCTCATCCAGGGCTGAGCACAGCATTGAATACACTGCAGATGTTCATGCACCTGACCTGCTAAGAGGCAGTAAGGAACAGAGGTGAGCTCATAGCCTGGGAGGACTGAATGGGTCAGAATTCTCATTTAATCCAGTTCAAACTGAGTGAGATCAAATTGTAATATTTTAATTGTATGATCCTAAAGAAGTTCTTGAATTGTGGTTTTCTTATCTATAAATGGGGCTTCCCTTGTGGCTCAGCTGGTAAAAGATCTGCCTGCAATGTGGGACACCTAGGTTCGATCCCTGGGTTGGGAAGATCCCCTGGAGAAGGGAAAGGCTACTCACTCCAGTATTCTGGCCTAGAGAATCCCATGGACTGTATAGTCCATGGGGTCGCAAAGAGTCGGACATGACTGAGCAACCTTCACTTTATCTATAAATGAAGATGATAACAGAACCTACCTCATAAGGTTACTGGGAGAACTAAGTTAGAACATGTAAAGTACTTAGACCAAGGCCTAGTGCAAAGCAAGCACTAAATAAATGTTGGCTTTTATTATTATTACTTGTTATAAAAATCAGCAAAAAAACAATTAGATAAGATTATAAAATGTTTGGAACATAAAAGGTTATACACTTAGCAAAAATATACTGTATGAGAAGGAAAAAGAAACAGCAAAAATAAGGAGTTTTAAATATTAAGGAGGGGGAACCTGGCGTGCTGCAATCCATGGGGCTGCAAAGAGTTGGACACGACTTAGTGACTAAACAACAACAAAATGTTAAGAAACATGTCAATCTACATAGTGTAGATTCAGATTTAAGTAAATATGACTTTAGAACAAAAAGATTATATGCCTTAAGTTTTAAATCTCATACATTTATATCTCAGGTGAATAAAAAGTAAATATATGGAGATACCAAATTACATTCCAATGAAAGTTTCTACACCTTTCAGAAATGAGCGTCTTCAAATGTCTGTGAGATTTAAAGATATCTGCAAGATTAAACCTACAACTAATGGAAGAAAAAAAAAGACAACCCTGTTGTAAAGAAATTTACAAACGTACACAACAGCAGAGGGAAAAGATGAGCTCTCTTCCTACCCATCACCAAGCTGAAACTAGTACCAACACTTTATTACTCACGTGTAAGTATCTTTTAACAACAAACATAATGGGACTTTCAGCCTTTTCTGAAAAAATGAAATGGCTAAGGAAAATAACCAGTTAAATTTAAGTACTGGTTATAAGAAAACACAGCCAAGTGAACTGGGCTGTTATTTTGTCTTTTCTTATTTTAATAAAAATAAACAAAAATGGAATAAAGCTTTGAAAAGAACAACACTTACTGGATGATGAGGTCGCAAATGAAAAGTATGAGGTGATACTACTGCTACAGCAAAGAAACGAAGAAATACAAAGCTGCTCACTGCAGAATACTGAACATGAGGGTCATCTGCAGGAAAAAAATGGTGAAATGTCATGCACAAAACACTGAATTACAAAACAAAGATGACAAAAAGTATTGGAAAAAAGCATGTAAACTTAATAGGAGATAAATATAACCTGGCTAGTAAGAATTGAGTTGATGAAATGATAGTAATGGTTATGACTAAATTAAAGGGAAAAAATCCTATGACTAAAAAAATGAAACCTGAAAAAAAAAAAAGAAATAACAAAGAAAATGAAAGGCAAAGCTGCTAGGTTGTGAAAATACTTTAATTTGGAAAAATACCTCTTTCCTCATCTGTAAGAAGAGACTCCTGAAATTACAACAACAAAAATAAAAGTAGTATCTACTACTATCCAGTGGTAATACTGAATCCCCTAAGACTAGGAAAGGAGATTGCCTTCAGTTTCAGGATATTGTTTCAGTTCTCCCTCAGAAATCTTGATAATATCAAAGGCTGTATAATAAAAACAATTAGAAATCTTTACTTTAAAAAATCTGCCAATATTACCTATAAAAATGCAGATGAACTGAAGACAACTTGTGGCTTTGATCACTCAGCTACAGCTTTCCTTTCAGACCGGAGTCAATACTTGACACAACAATCAATCAGATGGCAGAGAAGCAGGTGGTGAGGGAAACAATGACTGCATTTGGTTTGAGTAACTCTTCTGAGCCACTCAGCACATAGTCACCAAGTCATTTACTGTGTAGTTCTTTATATAATAATATACTAATATACTTTATGAGCTTCCCTGGCAGCTTAATTGGTAAAGAATCCGCTTGCAATGCAGGAGACCTGGTTTGATCCCTGGGTTGGGAAGATACCCCCTGGAGGAGGACATGGCAACCCACTCCAGTACTCATGCCTGGAGAATCCCCATGGACAGAGGAGCCTGGTGGGCTGCAGTCCATGGGGTCACAAAGAGTTGGACACGACTGAGCGACTAAGTACAATATACTTTACAGTAATATAATAACGTTTGCTTCCATGACTGCTTCCTCCCCGCTCCCCACCCATCTTACCAGGATAGTTAAGTACAAATGAGAAAATAATGCAAATACTTTTTGAGAACAAAACTATCACTACTGGGGTCTATAGAGAATATGAAACACACGTTACTATTTCAGGCCAACAAAGAGATACTTAAGGAAATACATTTACATTTATTAAAAAAAAATCATAAAATGTATTTTAGATTATCCATATAAAAAGAATTAAACAGCTAATGTGTTTTGAGGGTCAAAATCCCTGGAGAGACTACAGTGACTAATAACACATTGGAGTGGGTTGGGCCCAGCTTTGAGACCTTGTCAATGTCACAGGCCATTTGGCAAATCACCTGACTTCCCTAAACCTATGTTTCATTAACTGATGAAGGAGAACGTACCTGCCTCATGTGGTGGTGTGCAGGTAAGAGAGAGGAACTAACTCAGGCTAGCACTGTCCTGTTCACTAAGCCCTCAGTATGGTTATTATGGTCTAACTCACTATTTAAAAATAAAATCTCAGCACTTCACCTTTCTATATTTTAATGTCTCTGACTGCCCCCACCCCCCCAATTTGTGTTACAAAGTCTGGGTTTAGTATGCTTATTTCAAATCAACTGTTTACAGCCTTACTGTAATTAGCAAAGACATCTAGGGCTGAATTTATCTACCTGTTAGGTAAAGAATTCAGGCTCACTTTAGCTTTGGGTAATCTAGTGGAGGGGCAGATAACTGCAAATACCTGTGTGCACATGCACACTTGAAAAATATGATAAAGTAGCAAAATCTCTTCAGATGGTTACAGAAATAAACTTACAGTTTCACACAGCTGGGTAAGACTGATAATTTAAGTAGCTGCCTTATCTCCTTTACCCTCCCCCCATTACAAGCAGATCAGGAAAGGGCCATAGTAAGTTTATTTACTTATCAGAGATGCATATAAACAGAATAATTCCAAGTATTGACAACCAGAGGTAGCAACTATTAATTTTATGAAATGTTTCTAAGCAAAGTTTGGACACAGCTGCTCTTGCAAAATTAAAGCATGCCAGTTATTGATATATGTACCTCAAAATCTAGGTATACTGCAACAAAGATGTTTCTAATGTCTAAAGTCATTTCTGTAAAAACCTCTTACCAATAAAACCTTAGCATTCTCAAACTGTCAAATCTAGTCAGTTGTATGGAACTAAAAATTCTTTGAATGCATGCAAGTGGAAAATATAGCTGGCACAAATGACAAAGGTGTTTCTATTTATCATATTTAATAGTCTTATAAGCACCCAGTATAAGTGTTTACTTATATAATATATAGTTTGAAATCTCTGCCTTTCTTAAAAATAGTGG
Source organism: Giraffa tippelskirchi (assembly GCF_054371585.1). NCBI lineage: Eukaryota > Metazoa > Chordata > Mammalia > Artiodactyla > Giraffidae > Giraffa > Giraffa tippelskirchi. Next base: position 92,641,240 of record NC_137276.1, read on the forward strand.
TGACTTTGATTGGCATGTAAAAAGTTGCCATTAAATTAAATCATACATTTCATTAATAAGCTAGAACTATTTTTAAAAACAAAAAAAGACTGTACTTAAAACCTTAAACCTTTCACATAAACCAAATACATAAGTCTACAGAAAATCACACAGTAAAAGAAATGGCATATTTTAGTAAAACAAGGCACTTACTAGGAAATCTTTGAGTAGCCATTTGCCTCAGAGAATAAAAGATATCACACATTACAGTGGGGCAGCTCATACTTGATTTGACAATTGTACTGAACAACTTGTCTACATAGTAGCGTAGATTCTCCTGCAGGGTTTAAAAAGGTGAACATTAGGATTGTGACTTTTACACATCTTCAATACCCTTTATGGAAAAAAAATGCAGTGAAAATGAGGTATACTAGTCTATCTAGTATGCTAAAGCTTTGCTTCCCTTCTCTAAATTCATTCAGTGTAAGGACAGTTTGCATCTTGACCTCATTTAATAAGTTAGATTTAGACTAGTTAGATACAAGAAGTGAAGAAGAAAATTCACAGGAAGCAACAGAGAATAAAATGATACAAAGAGAAATCAGGGAAATAGCATTCTGAAAACCAGACGGAGGGAATGCTGCTAATAGTATGGGCATCATGTAAGTAAAAGCACCGCTTTCCTCCAAATAGCATTACTACAACACAAGTGAGAGATAGATACACCGTTAAGACCAATTTTAATGCAGTTATAAAGATGGCAAAGGCTTACCTTATTATTTTCTACATTATCTCCCTCTTTCAATTTAATAGGATCAATTTCACAGGATTTTGAGGATTCACATATCTGGAAAATAGATAATTTTTCATTTAATGCTCTTTTCTAATTAATTTGGAAAAATGAAAAATTCAGAGTGGCCAAAAAGTTTTTTGGGGTTTTTAATTAACAGCATAAGGAAACTTTCTGGCCAACCCAATAACTATTATTTCGCTGATCATACAAATTAATTATAAAAATTTAAACTGTAATCAAGTTTAAAACCCTCATCTAGAGATAATGTATACACCTAAAGAACTGTATCAAAAAAATCTTCCACATATTTGAAACTCTAGCTACAATAAATCCTGTAAGGAATAAATAATTACGTAGAGTACATTATAATGTGCATTCAAGTAAAAATACATTAATGGAAAAGTAAACCATTTATTTTACTTTAGTGTTCAGCCTTATGTTTTCAGTAATGTATGAATGAATATGTCACTCATATCACCAGACCCTTTGGTGGAAGAGACACTATAATAATGACAAACTATTATTATCTGAGGTATATTCTGTACCTCATCTAGAATAGGTTTTAATGTTACTTTCAGGTAGTGCCCTCCCACTATTTTCATCATCTCATCCAGGCATCGGGTAGCCAAGGAGTTTCCTCTAAAAATTGTGTTTGCATCTCTGAAATACAAACAGAAATAAGGTAAAACCAAGTGCAATAAACAAAGGCTATAAAATCAATAACAAGGTATTTGACTTTGATCATGTATACAATTTTAATAATTTTTACCAACCATTTAAAAGTTTGCTACTCTAAGGATTTTCACACTTACAAAATCCCTTAACAAAAATGTAAAAAAACAAGCTAACAAGAAAAGCAACCTGTATTTGAACTACAAAAGTAGTGTGTGTGTCTAAAACAAGTGTTAGACTTGATAGGAACGGGAAGCCATCTGATTGCTTTTAATATCACATGTGCACATCAGGGTGATATATATATATAATGGATAAGGGGGAAAAAACCTTCTGTCCTGGTGTTTTATTTGTGACACGTGAATCATTACAATGACAAAGCAAAGATTAGGAACAGGAAAATTTGACACGAAGTGGAAAAAAAAATCCTTCATTAATTGTTAAATTTACTGTTGGTGGACACTGCTTGTTAACTTAAAGAACTGCTTTATTACTTGCTAAGTAGTCCTTTTAGACCTCTCTACAGAAAGGCTGGTCAATATAAAAGAACTGAGATCATGAAAAATTGTCAAACTGAGGCCCAATTTCAGTGGCGCATAATTAACACTTAATAAAATTCTTACTGTGTTTCCTTCAAGTCTAATTCCGCCACTGCAGTGGCAAAAGGAACAAGTTTATCATGGTGGAGCAGCAGTCGTACAAGGGGCAAAACAGCATCATTTTTATCTCGACATATTTCACTCAAAATGTAAGCAGCTGAGGCAGATATTGGCTAGAATACAGAAAGGTGAAAAACAAGCACAAAATCAGAGAAGCATGATTAAAATGTTCAACCACTATCCATTAAAAAGTAATTCAAATATGCTCATTAACTATAATAATTATATACCATAATATTTAATTTTTTAACTTTTTTAAAAAAAACTTTTTATTTTGTATTGGGGTATAGCTGATTAACAAACAATGTTGTGATAGTGTTGGGGGAACAGCAAAGGGACTCAGCCATACATGTACATGTATCCATTCTTCCCCAAAATCCTCTCCCATCCAGGCTGGCACATAACATTGACCAAAATAATTTTCTAACTTTTTGTCAGAGATGATATTTGGAGCAGATATTGGGATACAGTACTCTGGTTCAAATAAAACACACACAAACATAGATACATGTACAGTATGTGCATGTATATCTAGACACACATATCAGTTCAGTTCAGTTGCTCAGTCGTGTCCGACTCTTTGTGACCCCATGGACTGCAGCATGCGAGGCCTCCCTGTTCATCACCAACTCCCGGAGTCTACCCAAACCCATGTCCATTGAGTCGGTGATGCCATCCAACCATCTCATCCTCTGTCATCCCCTTCTCCTCCTGCTTTCAATCGTTCCTGGCATCAGGGTCTTTTTAAATGAGTCAGCTCTTTGCATGAGGTGGCCAAAGTATTGGAGTATCAACTTCAACATCAGTCCTTCCAATGAACACCCAGGACTGATCTCCTTTAGGATGGACTGGTTGGATCTCCCTGCACTCCAAGGGACTCTCAAGAGTCTTCTCCAACACCACAGTTCAAAAGCATCAATTCTTCAGTGCTCAGCTTTCTTTATAGTCCAACTCTCACATTCATACATGACTACTGGAAAAAACACAGCTTTGACTTTGACTAGATGGACCTTGTTGGCAAAGTAATGTCTCTGCTTTTCAATATGCTATCTAAATTGGTCATAACTTTCCAAGGAGCAAGCGTCTTTTAATTTCATGGCTGGCTGCAGTCACCATCTGCAGTGATTTTGGAGCCCCCAAAAATAAAGTCAGCCACTGTTTCCACTGTTTCCCCATCTATTTGCCATGAAGTGATGGGACTGGATGCCATGATCTTAAGTTCTCTGAATGTTGAGCTTTAAGCCAACTTTTTCACTCTCCTCTTTCACTTTCATCAAGAGGCAATTTAGTTCTTCTTCACTTTCTGCCATAAGGGTGGTGTCATCTGCATACCTGAGGTTATTGATATTTCTCCCGGCAATCTTGATTCCAGGTGCGCTTCATCCAGCCCAGCGTTTCTCATGATGTACTCTGCATATAAGTTAAATAAGCAGGGTGACAATATACAGCCTTGACGTACTCCTTTTTCTACCTGGAACCAGTCTGTTTCATGTCCAGTTCTAACTGTTGCTTCCTGACCTGCACACAGATTTCTCAAGAGGCAGGTCAGGTGGTCTGGTATTCCCATCACTTGAAGAATTTTCCACAGTTTATTGTGATTCACACAAAGGCTTTGGCATAGGCAATAAAGCAGAAATAGATGTTTTTCTGGAACTCTCTTGCTTTTTCGATGATCCAGCGGATGTTGGCAATTTGATCTCTGGTTTCTCTGCCTTTTCTAAAACCACCTTGAACATCTGGAAGTTCACGGTTCACGTATTGCTGAAGCCTGGTTTGGAGAATTTGGGGCATTACTTTGCTAGTGTGTGAGATGAGTGCAATTGTGCGGTAGTTTGAGCATTCTTTGGCACTGCCTTTCTTTGGGATTGGAATGAAAACTGACCTTTTCCAGTTCTGTGGCCACTGCTGAGTTTTCCAAATTTGCTGGCATATTGAGTGCAGCACTTTCACAGCATCATCTTTTAGGATTTGAAACAGCTCAGCTGGAATTCCATCACCTCCACTAGCTTTGTTCGTAGTGATGCTTCCTAAGGGCCACTTGACTTCACATTTCAGGATGTCTGGCTCTAGGTGAGTGATCACACCATCGTGATTATCTGGGTCATGAAGATCTTTTTGTACAGTTCTGTGTATTCTTGCCACCTCTTCTTAATATCTTCTGCTTCTGTTAGGCCCATACAATTTCTGTCCTTTACTGAGCCCATCTTTGCATGAAACGTTCCCTTGGTATCTCTAATTTTCTTGAAAAGATCTCTAGTCTTTCCCATTCTACTGTTTTCCTCTATTTCTTTGCACTGATCAACTGAAGAACACTTTCTTATCTCACATATAGATAGTTTTAATAAAATTTGATACTCAAATCTTTTCCTCATCATTTATAGAATTAATTTAGCCTTTTCATATTGGGCTTCACAGGAAGCTCAGTTGGTAAAGAATCTGCCTGCAATGTTGGAGACCTGGGTTTGTTCCCTGGGTTGGGAAGATCCCCTGGAGAATGGAACGGCTACCCACTCCAGTAATCTGGCCTGGAGAATTCCATGGACTTCCCTATAGTCCATGGGGTCACAAAGAGTTGGACACAACTGAGCAACTTTCACTTGACTATTAAGTAACACACAGATTTTTAAAGTACCTGAACATCTGGTGATTTTAGCAGCAGTGTTTTCAAAGGACCATAGTACTCTGAAGGAAGCACATAGTCTTCTGTATAACATATATTTAATCGTAGGGACCCCAGGTCATCAGTTTTAGATGACTTGTTTCCATTGTCTCTTGGTTGTAGCAAGTACCTAAAGTAAAAATACAATCAATTCTATGCAATGACAATGCGCATCAAAGCCAATGAGATAATTAAACAGCTAAGCTATAAAAAAAATCAAAAAAGTCAATAATATTTAATGTTAGGATAATTCATTAAGTAGCAGAGTATTAATTTTCAGAGGCTAAGCAGTGGCTGTAAATGGAACTAGAAAACTAAAAATAGATTTTTATCCAGGAAACAAAAAACGAATAGATAATACAAAAGTCAAGATCTCAAAAGGATTAAGAGTTTGATTAGTCTAAAGGTTAGGAAAAAAATTATAAAAGATTTAAAATCCAATGTATTATCAAAAATAACTTTTTACTAACTAAAGAAAGATACATTTGGTTAAAATAGGTAAGACATACTATAAGAAGATGTAAGCGATCTCCTTTTAAATTAAATCCTGTATTGTAAAAATCTGAACTTATTTTTTACGAGTAAGTGGTTGAAGGTTTATAAAGAGTTTTTTATATTATTAAAGGATTAGCACTGCAACTATACTGAAAATGATTTCAACTGCAAAAATCAGATTTACATGAATTTGCAGGACCAAAACCAGAAATCTAAGTTATTTTTAAAGACTGTTTGTCATGGAAATTTAAAAATCATACAAAAGTAAGAAGAGCAGAATACTGAACTTCCACGTACTCATCATCTAACGTTACTGATTATCAGTTCAAAGCCATTATTGTTTTAGCCACATCTCTACTCACTCCTCCCATCCCACTTATACATTATTTTAAAGCGATGTCCAGGTGTTTTCTAATTTCATCTATAAATATTTCAGTGTATGTAACTATATACATTAACAACTTCTCAAATTTACCATTATCCAGTCAGTGTTCAAATTCTCCTGAACTTACTGAACAGTTTTCTATAGTCTATTCAAATCCAAGTTCACAGACTGTAATTGGTTGATGGATTCAACCAATTAAGAAATCAGATAATTTATTTATAGAATTTTCCAGTCTTGGGACTATGTCAACTCTATCTCCCATGGTATCATTTAACATCTTCTTCTGTCTCCTCTTATTTCCTGTATACTGGAGTATACTGGGTACTGGAGTATATCTAGGGGCTTGGTTAGATTGAGATTTGATATTCTGGTAGGAATACATTGATAGTATTGTGTAGTTACACCAAGAGGCACTAATGTCATTGTTTTCTCTTTTTTGTGATATTTGCAATTATTGATGATCACTGCCAAGAGTCATTAATCTGCACAGGTTTCAAAATGATAACTATAATTCTATCATTCCTCCTTCAATTATTAGCCAGAATGCTTTTTATAAAGAAGTCAGTAGTTCTGATATTTACTTCTGACATTTACCACTTATGTCCTCCCGTAATACACTAACTTGATTAAACATAGAAGAGAGGAGGTTTTAACAGAATACTAGCTTTGAGAAAGATATGATAAAGATAAATGAGAACCAGAGAATTAACCAAGGAACATTTAAAAGATGAAGGAATGGTAATATAAGGAGAAGAAATTATATAGAAATTATAGCACTACCCACAAAAAAGGAATTCCTGTCTCAGAAAACCAAGCTTCAGAACTTCTACTCTCTGATTTGAGAAATAATGATGTAAATAATTTGCCTATGGAAATAAATGGAAATAAGCCTATGAGCAAAAATGACTCTGAAGTGTCTCTAACTTGGAAGTCTAGGTGGCAGATTCTCAATCATTCTGACACAGGCATCACTTTGGTCAATTTCCCACAGTGTAGTATCTATGTGTACATACATACACTACACAGTGTAGTGTAGTATGTTCTGTAGCTCTGCAAATTCAGATACCTAGTTCAATCAGCACATCTAGAAGTGAATCCGAATCGCAATGATGGAGCAGAGACTAATATATTTAAAATAGAAGGCCAATTACTAAATTTATGGAAGGAAATACTGCTGACACTCAAACAACATGGGTTTGAACTACACAATTCCTGGAACCAATCCCCCACGAATACAGAGGGAAGACTGTAAGTAAGACTGTACCGTGGTCGAGTGGCAAAGATACCTGTACTTTTTTGTGACTGATATATTTTATTATCGAAATGTTAATTCGCAAAAGTAGGGAGAAGAGTGATACAATTATCAAGCAATACCCTCACCTTCAACCCCATACATTTATCACTTGGCTTGACTGTTATCACCATTTTCCACAGTGTTTCATCTAAATCTCTCATTTCAACTAATACATTTTTTACCTGTTAATATATAGTTTTTTTATGTTTGGTCAATACATTTTTTTACCTACTGGCAAGCTATTTGGAAAGTCAAATTATCTATCAGAAGGTGTGCTGTGGTGAGTATAGGGACATAACACAGAGATTTATGGAATCTTAATCTCCCAGCTAAGACAACTTTGCCAAGGAAAGAACAATGCTGCTAGAACAGATTGCTCTTACCCCATGACTGGGCTTGAATGGGCAGTACTCACCCATGTTTGCCTCTTTGGGAGCCTTTTTCACTGTTCTCGATTAACTGCCCCTTCTATTCTAACTCCTGTTTTCCCTATGTGGTAGAATAAGATTACTTGTATTACAGTTAAAACCTGGTTCTGCCTCCCAGGGACTGCACCTACCAACCCTAAACAGTATCCTCACACTCTAGCCAGGTTTACAGACTCTGTTTTGGTTTGTTCTATAGAAATTATCCTCAGAGTGTATTATTCTCTTATCTCCAAATTACTGGGGTAAGGAATGCTTTATCCCTCTGGTATTCTCATAAAACTACAAAATATCTGCAAAATAGGTCTATAGTCCTAACATGGCACATTCTTTGAAGAGGGATTCAGGCAGCGATATGCCAGTTATTGACTTTTATGTATACACTGTTTTAGGGTGCTCAGGAACTCCGGAAGTGCTCCCTCTGGCCACTCTTTTTAAACTTGTCTCCTTGGGTTTCTTTGGCAGGAATGGGAAATTCCTATGGACAAAGTATCTCATCCATGTCTACTGGAACCAAATACAGAACTACAAAATTGTCCTACCCATTCCTTGAAAAGATCTTTTTTTTTTTAATGAGAAGGGATCACACACTCGATGTGTTTTTTAATAATATTAAAAGGGACACTCAAATATTTGCTGGCAACTTAAAACAGAATATTTTTGAGTCTTAAACATATTCAAAAGCATTTAGGTGAAAAGTACTAACTTATTATATAGTACACTGGTTAAGAGCACAAACTTTGGAGTCAAAAGAATTTGGTCCAAATTCCAGCTCTGCAACCTTGGGCAAATTGCTCAATCTCTCTGTGCTTGTTTCCTTATCTGTTACATAAGGGGTAAAAATAGTATCTAAATGGTTAATCCTTATAAAAACCCTAAGGAGGTCATATAAGTGGAGCACTTAGAATAGTGCTTTGCACACAGCAAATGTGATTTATAAAACATTTATATACATATAACTGTTACCACTTAAAATATATTAAATAACTAAAGATGAAAAGTTATTTATATAATTATGTAAATGTGATCAGTTGTTTTAAAATATTGTTACAAAAAGCTCAGTTTCAACCATCTGAAGGATCCCTTGTGAATTAATCAATCTTGTATGAATTAGAGTTAAAGAGAAAAACCTCAAGGTTTGTTACATCGAGGGTATCTGGTGTGTCTAAGGCCTAGGGATATAAAAAAATCTCAAGTATATTTTTCTTCAGTTTTTAAATGAACTGTCTCAGTTTGAAAGAATAAGAAACAGGAATTAAAAAGAAGTTATTAACTGAAAAGGGCACTCAGTTGCTCACACTTTTTTTTTTTCAATTTATAGTTAGGCATAAAAGCAATTCTAATGATCTCAAGAGTCAGCCTCTTAAAAGAAAAAAAAAGTCAGCATTTGGAAGTTTCAACAAGGTCTGTATAATTAAAATTGAGGTATGTAGACAAAGACTACCATTATTTGTGAATAATGCTGCCTAAGCTGGAAAATAACTGTTCAGAGGCAGCTTTTCCAATACGTGAATGTCACTTCTGGTTCCAGAAAGATAATCATTGTCAATGGATTTTTACCAAAGACAGGTGCCAAAACTAGCAAACTAAACCTATTCACCATAAGTAAATATTAATCTAGTTTTAAATTTGTATAAAGTGCTTATGTTGAAAAAAAACCTCCAACCATGTGCTTTATTTCTATTCGAATTTTACTTTCAAAATTAAAAAATTGTAACATGAAAAAGATCTTCGCATCAATTTTCTTAATGTTCATTTTGGATCATCTAGGAAGAAATTATTGTACCAATATGTACAATCACACAAAGGTTTCGCACATATTAAGTTCTCTGACACCAGGTTACTGGTAAAATAAGACGGAACTATATTAGCACTAAGGTTCTCTTCATTTATAACATTCCAAACCAATGGAATACTGGTACCAAAGGGAAAAAAAAAGATGCAGAAATTCTGTATGTATTGATGCAGAATAATGGTGATGACAGCAACCGTAACTATGATGATGAGTGTGAGAGATACCCATGGTGACAGCACTTATTTTATGTGAAACCAATTCATCCTCTATTGTTGGGAGGCAGGTATTAAGTGTACCACCCCCATTCCATAGCCAAAGAAAATAAAGCCATTCAGGTGGAACACCTTGTCTGGGATCACCCAGGTAGTTAATGACAGAGATGGGATTTAAACCACGGTAGTCTGGTTCTAGAGTCCATACTCATAACCACTATAAAAAGTCAACAAACACTTAATGAAGTTCTACTAAACTGCTAACTGAACAAAAGGTATAGAACACAATACAACATATGTCCATTCATGTAAAGAAAAGGAAAGATGGACATATCCATATTTGCCTGTATTTACATAAGATATTTCCAGGAACTCAAAACAGGGGCTGCCTCAGAAGAGGTTAGCTGAGGGACAGGGGCAGGAGATAAGACTTTTATCTTCTGAACTGTGAACCACGTGAATGAGTTCTGTTATTAACATATGTTAAAGTTAAAACTAGCTAATAGCGACACTAACGAGCTAATCCTAACATTTTAATAGAAGTTTCAGAATAAAGAATACACACCATCACTAAGGAACTGACTAGTTAACAAAGGAAAGGGAAAGTAAGTGAATCTTGTCATAATTTGAGAACAAAATTGGAACCACAAAAGATCAGTTTTCAGGGGACATCCCTGGTGGTCTAGTGGCTAAGACTCCATGTTCCCAATGCAGGGGGCCTGGGTTCCATACCTGGTCAGGGAACTAGAACCCACATGCCACAACCAAGATCCAGCACAGCCAAATAAATAAAAATAATAATTTTTTTTAAAAAAATCAGTTTTCAGGAAAAGACTCTAATAGTAAAAGCTAAATAGAAATAATGTGGAAAGGGAAAGCAAACGAATACTTCTCAAACAACAGAATTATATTACTGGTAATTATTCTCTTTCCTACTATTAAGATTAGAAAAAATATGCTTGAAATCCTGAAGGTAAAGCTTTTCTTGAATTTTCATTTAGTTACTAACAACCCCACAAGGGGACGCTGCAGTTCTACAACTGACAAAGGAGAATGTGTTTTAATTTGACTTAAAAGGAAATTGCATTCACATTTTTATATTTCCTCATGTATAGGGAAGTGTAAATGAATGATCAGGATGTTTCTATTTCATGCTGTATAAATTTTAACACATACTTCTGGCAGGTTACCTTTAACATATTACTGGCCAAAAATGAATCTATAGGAATAAAATTAATTTCTGTTAGTGCTCATACATCCTGACTTGGTAGTTCGACAAACTGTTGCCAAATTTGGAGGGCCTGTTTGGAGACATCTTCTTTAAAATACAGGCTATAATGGCACATTTCAAGTTCACCTGGAGGGGCCTTGGGAGGCACAACAACTTCCATGTTATTTTGTACCAAGTAGCATGCTATGGACTTCCCTGGTGGCTCAGTGGTAAGTCTGCAATGCAGGAGCCACAGAATCCCTAGGTCAGGAGATCCCCTAGGTCAGGAGATGCCCTGGAGGAAGGCATGGCAACCCACTCTAGTATTTTTGCCTGGAGAATCCCATGGACAGAGGAGCCTTGTGGGCTACAGTCCATAGGGTTGCACAGAGTCAGACACGAATGAAGCGACTTGGCACGCATGCATGCATGGCATATCACTTTAAAGATAATGAACTGAGTTAAGAAACTTTCATTTAAAAAATGTATGCTAACTTTATATAGGGTGGAAGAAGTTTGGCAAGAGGGAATGACAAGCCTCAAATGTTAATCAAAAAAATGACCAAGTTTTTTTTTTTTCCCCATCTATGGACACATTTTGGAAGTTACAGCATATAAAACTCCACCATAAAGACTATCTTAGATCTGCATTAGCAAGAGGTAAACAATAAAACAAAAATTTTGAGACTACACAGACCAAAGTGAAGAATGCCTGACGGCACTCAGGAAAGGCAGGATCCTGCAGACAAATGAGACTGCTGCCCACAGTAAGAAACATCAGAACACTTGGTTTCAAGTCCTCTTCCAGGCAACTGAAACTGAGCACTAAAAAGGGGCCTTACAAGGCAAATGAGAAAGGCATGTTGTTTTATACTCAGCTGAAACCCAAGTTTAGCATGAGGGCTACTGGGCAACCTACTGGAGGGGAGAGGACATACATGCTTTTATGTCCTGTAGATAGGAAAAAAACAATAATTTGTGAATAATTTTCACAAAACAATAATTTGTGAAATTACTGTGTGTGATGTAAGGAAACTAACATCAGTTTAATGTCTGAACATTAACATGAACTTAATGTCATTATAAGAAAGTCAAGAAAAGGTTTAATACTGTAGCCAATACTGAGCCACCAGAACCCCTGAAAAGCTCATTAACTGAATCAGCTCAACATCTAGATCCCAGACATTAAGCAAATAACACCAGAGCCATTCACAGTACATTTCAATGGGGTTTGGGGAAGAAAAATCACTGATGAGATTCCATACAGCTGAATCTCTACAATAAACCCTTTGCTTTCAAACATTCACAATTCCCATGCCTGTTAATAAAGCTTTTGAACTACAGATGTTGATCTGTGATCAAACTTTCTCTCACAAGAGCAACTCTTATGTAATGTTCGAAATGTTCTACATTTTTTCTTCCGAGTTAAGATTAAGTTTTTGAAAAGGAAAATATTCTAGACAATTCAGTTCTTTTATCTCAGTACCACAGGGCAAGTCATAAAACAAAAATAATTGTACTTGTATTTCTGCAACAACAAATTAATGGCCAAATCAGTGTTAATGACTTTGGGCTTATCCATTCAAAACTTAAAATATGCTTAAGAGAACCATTTACTTGCACAGACAGTGCATGAAAGGAGTTGACCTACTGTGTAGTTCACTACAGTGTCTGTCTTCTTACCAGGCTTGATGAGAGGCATCATTTCTTAATACGTTCACAGGAACCTTAATCTCACCAAGGAAAACATCTTGGACCAGGTTTCCATTGTTCCACAAGTCGATCCTGAAAATTTAAAAATTGGCTTGATTTTTTGCAAACAATGTGTAAGAGAACGAACATGACCAAATAGCTTCAAACTACTACAATCTGTATTATAGCATTAATGTAAGGTTCTGAGTACTTTTGCCATAAGCATCTTTGCCACAGACATCTTTCTCTCAAGCATTTTTGCCACAAATATCTTCACCACATAATTAACTGGTTATAAGGCAATTCTGTCATAAAAAAGATAAAATAAACAAAGACATTAAAAAAGACACAAACATAAAAAATAAAATTAAAAAGACTTCATTGCAAAATACAAAATTTTAATACATTCAAAATGTATATAAATTCATGGCAATAATTCACAAATAACTGATTTTATTTTGTGGGCTGTACCTAAACATGTTGTCTTCTAAGTCTTTCGTTCACAGTATTTTACATATTGTTTTTGTTTTTGCTTATTGATTTGTCTTATTTGGCATTACACTTTTTTGCTAAAATTTCTTCCTTCGTTGAGAGGTATCCATTTCCAAACACAAGGATGTGTATTTGCTTCTGAGCTTTGTACTGCGTTGGGAAAGCCATCCACACTGTTGTTCATTCTTGGCACAGTGTCCCATGTCTATTGACAGATGTTTCAAAGTTCTATGGGAAATGTGGTTCAACCCTGTGCCTCTGAGGCTCTTAGACTCTCCTCCAATGTGGTGTGTTTCAAAATAAGAAACCAACTCCTGGGGCAAATCAGTGTCACCTGTCTGATCACTAAAGCTATCAATTACACCGATAACCAGAAGAAACACCAATGCAGTTCAACCAGTTGAAATCAAACTGTCAACCAGTTATTTTATTTTTCACAGCAAAGTTGACTTATAGCCAATTAGTTATGTGGTGAAAATGTTTGCAGCAAAGATGTTTATGGTAAAGATGCTTACGGCAAAGATGCTTATGGTGAAAGTACCAGACAAGTAATTTCACATGCTTAAAAATAAGAGATGTTAGCACTGTCATACACCTTACTAGCTAAACTAAGAAAGCAGAATACTGCCGTAGTTTTACTTAAAAGCACAGAATGTAACTATCTTAAATAATTTAAAAGAAAGTAAAGTTTCTCAGTTCCAAAATCTAGGTTTTATTTTAACCTGTAGAAATAAGGACTACAGAATTACATTTTTTAATTTGAGAAAAGAAACCAACACAAGACTACAGTTTCTTTCTCAAAACCAGTTAATATGTAAAGATAGGTGATTTTAAAAAATACATTACCTGATCATTCCAAACATGTGATTAATACACCCTTCAGATGAACACACTGTTAACACCACACCTATACATGCATTTACAAAACTTTCACCTCCCAAACAGCATAGATATTTAAGACCTAGGAAATAGCACAAACTTCAAACACATGCACCTGTTGGGTTATCTTACAAGACTTCTTACCTCACTGAAATTTCTGTTAGACAGCAGATATGTTAAGAAGAATAAAAAAATTATTTCTAAATTGGCTAGTATATAATTACTTTTCTATATATTCTTTGCATCCATTATGCTATGATTGAAAATTTTAAGGAGCAATTAAATTTGGGAAAAACTAAAAATACAAATAGGTAAAAATAAAATGGGTAAAAATTAGGTCATTTTTAAAATAAATACACCTTGACTACTTCTGCAGAGAAATCATATTTTGAGAAGATAATTTGGATTTAAATTAGAAGACAATTTAAATTTAAATTTAAGTGCACATTCCTCTAAGTTTCACTGATGAACTTGATAAAGAGAATTCTGTTAAGCCTGAGTCACCTTTTTCAGTTAAATTTAGGATTTTTCTTTTGGCACAGAAAACAGCAATTCTGTAAAATCCAAAACATATACCTAATTTCCAGCTTTTCAATGTCCTCCTCTTCTACCTGGAACTGGGACTTTCTGGTGTAACTACTGGATCTCGTCACCTATAAACAAAAAATTTTAGTAAAAAAAATTTTTAATATCTTTTTCCTACACAAATTTTAAAAAACATCCCTAAAGTGTTTGTGTTTATTATAAACAGAAGAAAATGCCTATGTAATATCTGACCCCAAAATCTAAATATACAAACAGCTATGGAAGTAGCAGACAGAGGTAAAGATAAGGTGGTAAATAAAACATCAAAATCAACTTTACCTCCATACCCTTCCTTATCGACTCAATATGTAGGAACACTGGGTTCTCTGGCTCATGTTCTATTTCAGTGAAGCTGCATAAGCTAGGAACTGTTTAAAGACTTTCCCACATTTCTCAAGATAACAATGCCACCCTCACACTTCCTTCTCACATTTTTATTGAAAATATCAAGGCCATTGGCAGGAACTTCCTCAACTATTGTCCACCTGAACACGTCCGTTCCCATAGAGGCCTGTTTACTGGATGACTTTTCTCATCCTTTTCTGAATCAGAGATGATCCTCCCCTTTTCTGAGACAGCTCCACCCCCACATGGTATGCAGTAAACACACAGTCAGCATTCGATCTATTTTAATTGCAGCTTTCTTGACCAGACTGTTCACCTCATTTAAGTCTAAGAAAAATTCTCCCTTTAAATTATGGTCTTCCTATCTCTTTCCTTTCACAGACAAGTATCTCAAAACTGTTACCCATCCTTACAGCCTCCGCTTCCTCACCACCCACTCACTACAGTAACTCCTTATATTCTGGCTTCCTCACAGGTCACCCTACTAAAACCCCTCTCTTAATCATCGAGTCTGATGATGAAATTCTGAGTTCTCACCTTCCATGACCCCTTTATCTGAATGAGTGACCATACAAACATCCTCCATTTTCCCAGAGATATTCTTTTCTCTGAGTTTACCCAGCACGATCCTGGCTGCCTTCTGCTCTCCTTGCTTCTACCTCTGCCACTACTTCTTCCTCAGAACATACAAACATGGGTTTTCTCCAGGGTTTTATGTTTTATTTTGCTCTAAACTACACAGGGCTGTACAGTTAACAAAGTGCTTTCATATTCATTATCTCCTGAGTTCATCAGAACACTGCTCTGAGGCAGGCAGGGCTAGATTTATTATCCTCATCTTGAAAATGAGGAAGCTAAAGTACAGAAATTAAGAAACACATTCAAAGTCAAAAATTTAATATGTAGCAGAACTTAGCTGGTTCACTTCTCTCCTTTCTTGCATACCTCTATGCCCTTGGCTTGCTTTCTTGACTCACTGCAAGCAATTCTTGATTCTTTATCTATAGTCATCACCCATCTTAGTCATGAACTTCTTATGGGAGGATTTTACATGTCAGAGCTCAAGCTCATTATGCCCCACACTGAACCACTTGCTTTCCTTCTTAACTTTTCCAGATTTGAAATCATGAGGACAACATCTGACTCCTCCTTTTATCTTTTCTCCTGTAGCCAATTTGTTATCTTGCCATTTGTAGTTTCTCATCTTTCTCTTCCGCCCTGTTTCCATATTACTCTCTTGAGTCAGACCGTTCCCCCGCTTTTGCTTTTTCCTTTAAAAAAAAAAACCACCTAGACTACAATGGTTTCTTGATCTCTGTTCTCACTCGCAGCCATATGGCCCACAGATCATGGTTAATTCTTCTCAAAATACTTCATTACTCTTGTTACCTCTGGGCTCAACAATATTCAATGTCCAATACTCCAACCTGCTCTCAAGGCCTTTCATTACTTGGTCCTACATTATCTTTCTAAGCTTAACTCCCTTTATTCCCTCTCAGTCAAATCACTACTTGCTACTCTTTGGACATAACTTTCTGTTTCTATGTCTTTGCTCAAAATATTCCATCTCTAATACTCTTTCCTCTGGCTTAACTCAGTGGCAGCAGAGCTCCCCAGCATCTACTACTGCATTTTACTGCTGCATGTCTGCATGCGTTGTGCATGCTTTGGGTCTCTTACTCTAGCTAGAGGACAGAGACTGAACTTTTATCTTTATAATCAACTCAACAAAGGGGCCCTTCAAATGAATGTTTCAAGGCTTGATATGCATGCTTGCATATACCAAACAGGTCAGATCCTGACTTTCAAAGGACCATCTGCTTGCTGCTACAAGTTGCCCCTTCTTGGATTTTCTTCAGGCTAGATGTAATAGCCATTTTTAAATACAGAACAACTGAATTAAGTAAGTCCTTGGCTGGGAAGTGGAAAAATCTCACACTGGTACATTTTCTTTTGTTTTTCTTTCTTTCTTGCCTCCACCCCCACAATTCTTCCTACTTCAATTCTGGCATTTCTTCAACTGTGTTCCTTTATTAAAGCACAGTAATCAGGCATAGCTAGATGTGCCCTCATTCTCTTCACTTTGAAATATCAAAAAAAAAAAAAATGTAAAAAAAAGGAAAAGCACAAAATGTAACTTAAAAAAGCCCCACACTTTCCTACATGTTAATTTCAACTGTAACATATCCTATGGGTAGAACACAATCTTTCAGAATAGAGCTTAATTATTTTTGTTTTTTCCTGTAGTTTTCTAACAAAAAAAGGATTTATTTAACAATGTTCCACAGTAAGGGACTTCAAAGCACTGTATTTTGGGCAACTTCAAGGCATCTGAAGTTCTCTATGAAAATAAGCATGTGTCCTTAGAGTGATTTAGCTAAAAAGAGGTTAATAACAAAGCCTTAATCATATCGTACTTGATAATCTCAAAGCATTTTTGCATTTGAACCTCATAAAAACTCTATGACTTAGGTTGGGATGCTATTGTTCTCTCTTACAAAAATTATCCTTTCACAAGAAATTTGAGTCTCTCATGTAGTGATCTGTCCAAACTCAACTGGGACTAGAACCCAGATCTAACAAGTGGATATTGTACTTATTTCACTAATGGCTTTCAAGTAGTAGTCTGCCAGAGAATCCTGGGGGGCTGGATAAGGTGGGGTTCTGTGTGAAGGGGGGTGTGATACCAAGGCTGACTGAAGAATGAGTGTGGTCCTAGACCTCCCCCTCCTCGAATTAATCAGAGCTCTGCCTTTGTTTTATGCACTGGGCCTCCACTGTGTCACACCATGGACCCACAGTTTTCAGGAAAGAAATGCTTAGTTGTATTAACATTTAAATAAAACAAAAAGTTACCTCAAAATAAAAGATTTCATTAAACTGCGGATTGCTTGTTTTCTTCTTTACTTTTGTCTTCTTTTGGTCATTCCTGTTCCAATGTGGTAGAGTTTTACCTTGTAGAACTTAACAGTACACAATTATAAAACATGCTATTTCCAACCAGGGAGCCAGGCCTCTTTCTGTTTAACTGTTAGGATGATTCAGGGAAGGTAGTAGCTTTAAATATTACTTGGGGAAAAAAACTGACGTGTCTCTAAAAACTCAAGTCAAAGAATACACAAATTTTGTATATGTGATATATGCTAAGATTTTATTATTCCATGGCTATATTAGATTGACTGTCAAGTCTCCTCTAGGGGTTTTTAAATAACACATTCTATTATATAAGCAACTCAAAACAAATGGTAGAAGGAAGACAATGAGATTCAAATACCTTATTCTATGTTGAAAAATACCCCAGGAACACATTTAACTCAGTTTACTTCTTGGACTTTGCCTACAACGTGGCTTTTTAAAAAAAACTTTTTACTTTGAAATAATTAGAGATGCAGAGGAGGTTGCAAAGAAATGTACAGGGAAGTCCCATGGAGCCTTTCACCAGCTCCCCAACAGTAATATCCTCCACAACCACAGCACAGTATCAAAACCAATAGTGACTTTTTAAAACAAATTCATATGCTAAACAGTTTCTATCTGTACATTACTAAGCATTTACACTAAAGAGTCTGTTGAGTACTAATTATAAACAAGAACAAAAACCAATAACAATTCCACTAAACACTTGAAACATGTAGAACTAAATCCCTTTGACACCATGAATGTTATAAGACTGAGTATCTGCTTTTAAATGTAAAACCATCTATACTAATAATAGGACACTATTGCTTGAGAACCCAGTAAGTACCAGGCATGGTGCTTTACATACCATAGGGACAAATACATTTTTCAAAGTGACTTACTGGTTATTTTCTTAAAAATAAGATACATAGTGAGCTTGGGGCTGGGAAGAAGCAATACATGTCTGTGTGTGTATATATATGTTTCTGTGTGGCACTATTATGCTCTTTGTTTCTTGATTCTAAGCCTTCAAGTTGTAGACAAATTTCAACTAGTCAGGCTCTGAAAGAAACCATAATGAAATTATAAAATATAAAATACTAAAAATTGCTATAGATTTTCCATAAATTATCGTAAGTAATTTAAATCAATGATACAGTGTGCTTCACCATGTTCTGGTACTTTAGCAGTTTATCTGCAGCTTGGAATTCTCTCTGAACAGCACAGATGGCACAAGCAGAAAAGGTAATTTTAGTCCTGAGTTGCTTTCTAGATAAAAATATTGAAACTTCCTTGCTATTTTGAGCTAACACTTCTTAAAACAGGATTCTACCTGCAATAAAATCTAAGACATTTGAAAATAGGAAGGCTGATGATGAAAGAAGGTCAAGTTCATGTTTTAAAGTACATTTTAAATACTATAAAACAGCGGTTGCTCCCCATAGCTTAAAAGTCTGGCAGATTTGAAATGGCACTTGTTTTCCTTCATAAAAGAAGAGTTGGCTATTTGCAAGTGTATAACAGAACTGAAGATTTTTCTTTCAAAAAGCATTCATTTAGTCTATATCATAAATAGATATTTAATATGTTCTCTTAGAACCTTAATTTTGTAATTTTTAAACTTAAAAATCTAATACTAATTCAATAAACATTACCTGGAAGGGCCCACTAGAGAAACTGTTGCATAAGGGTCACAGCTTTGTCCATTTATGAGAGGCAACCCATGGCACGCCTTGACACTAAGGAAGAATAAAGGACAATTAACATTATTATACTCAAACAACATAAAACATTATCCTTAATACAAGTTAATAAAGTCAAAGGGTTAAAATTGTTTTCCACATGTCTAAAGCTGTATGCCTATATACCACCTATCCTAAACATATGTATGCATGCACTTATTTTTTTTAGATTTTTTTTGGTAGTATAATTGCTTTACAATGTTGTGTTAGTTTCTGCTGTACAACAATATGAATCGGCTATACGGATACATATATTCCCTCCCCCGTGAACTTACCACCCCCCAACCCCCACCCCTCTAGGTCATCACAAAGCACTGAACTGAGCTCCCTGTACTCACTTACTTATGCTATACTTCCAAAATAGGACTAGATCACCACAATTAGTACGGTGACTACCAAGTAATATTTAGCACACAAAGCATATCCAACAAGGTACATGCTGTGGTTTGCTAATACATTAAAACGACTGCGGCTTCTAAAAAGGAAAAGAAAGGGGTGTGAACCTTAAAGGAGAAACTACAAACCAAGTCAAATCTGTAGCATCATATCCTCTGCTAAAGCATGAATGAGAAACAAGGAAACAACTGTGGTTTCCACTTAAAATCTGATTCATAAATAAAGAGCAAGCCACATATAGTCCTGCAGCCTTTTATTCTGACTCTCAGTAACAGCTCCTGCATCATTCTGCAGAAAATGTTTTAGACCAAAAAAACCAAGATCTCATCTACTCCATGGATAATGGTCACTAGTATTTACAAAGAACACTGAATCTGACTTAATGACCTGTTCCTCAAATTTTCTCTTTATTGAGGTTCACAAATTCAGTTGACCATCTAAGGGTGTACATTTCCCAGTGCCTACAAGAAACTCATGAGTGTTGGTGAAAAGCATTCTTGGTTGAAAGATGTGAGCTACTGATCGACATTCTAATTTCTCTCTACAACCCACAGATCATATATGTGGGTGAAGTGCAAATGGTATGCTGCCGAGTAAAGAAAGAAATGATAATATGACTCATTTCTATTAAATCGGGTATCAAAAATAAAATTTAAAAAATTTCTGAAACTAACTGAAGAAAAGTACAGGCCAAGACAACAATTCTGGTTATTAATGTCAGGCTTGGGTATAGTCAAATTTTCCCACTGTACATACTGTTTGAAATGTACACTTCTTAGGCTAAATCTCAAAATGATATCTGATTTTTATATAGTATTTGCAGTTTACTATTTATTTTCACAGAATGCAGCTAATTCTCACAACTGCCTTTGAGAAAGGTATAATCATGTCATTTTAAAGAAGAAAGTAAGGCTAAAAAATTTATGTGAGAAAATCACAAAATAATGCTAAAGAGGTAATACAACTTGTAAGAAGTGGGCTGAGGTTCAACTTCTACTTTCTTAACTCCATTTCTAAAGTTCAAAGTCCTCCTACATTCCCACTGTGCCGGAATATAATGTATTTGGTTGGCCACAAAGTTCGTTCAGGTTTTTCTGTAACATACTACGGAAAAACCTGAACGAACTTTGGGGCAACCCATACTTTCTTCATAATACCAAATTT
The DNA here is from genome assembly GCF_054371585.1 of Giraffa tippelskirchi. Lineage (NCBI taxonomy): Eukaryota > Metazoa > Chordata > Mammalia > Artiodactyla > Giraffidae > Giraffa > Giraffa tippelskirchi. The sequence goes on from NC_137276.1 coordinate 92,662,011, forward strand.
ATCTGATGCAAACACTAATTATGAGAAATCTTAATTATAAAAAGTCACTATAATTTTATGAGGTATGAAAACAATGAGAAAAATGCTTTTCAGTATACAAAGACTTCTATAAGAAAACTCACAAACCAAAAAAACACTCACAACCCAAACGTATGAGTCTATAAAAATCATCAGAAGTACTCTTAAATAATTTTAAAATATAAGTATAAAAATTAGGTTTTCTGACAAACTAGTATTAAATACAGATTATTTTATTTGCTACATATATTATGAAATAGTTTCCTAATTAACTACTTGTCTAATTGGTAAATCAAACAACTTCACATTGTAAACCATGAATGAGCTAAAAATGAATGTTAAAATAACCTTACTACATCAAATTATCTTGTATTTTATTTATATATGACATATAATGCATTAGATAATGACACATTTTCCAGAAATTACAAAGGAAAATAAATTTAGTCCAAACTTGTTTATAATACATGATGATTTGATTCTTTGCCTAGGATTTTTTTTTTAAACTAAAAGACAAACATTAACTTCTACATATATTAAGAAGAGGTGGCAAGAATACACATAAGAACTATACAAAAAAGATCTTCACAATCCAGATAATCACGATGGTGTGATCACCAACCTAGAGCCAGACATTCTGGAATGCGAAGTCAAGTGGGCCTTAGGAAGCATCACTATGGACAAAGCTAGTGGAGGTGATGGAATTCCAGTTGAGCTATTTCAAATCCTGAAAGATGATGCTCTGAAAGTGCTGCACTCAATATGTCAGCAAATTTGGAAAACTCAGCAGTGACCACAGGACTGGAAAAAGTCAGTTTTCATTCCAATCCCAAAGAAAGGCAATGCCAAAGAATACTCAAACGATCACACAATTGCACGCATCTCACATGCTAGTAAAGTCATGCTCAAAATTCTCCAAGCCAGGCTTCAACAGTACGTGAACCGTGAACTTCCAGATGTTCAAGCTGGATTTAGAAAAGGCAGAGGAACCAGAGATCAAATTGCCAACATCTGTTGGATCATCAAAAAAAAGTAAGAGAGTTCCAGAAAAACATCTACTTCTGCTCTGCTTTATTGACTATGCCAAAGCCTTTGACTGTGTGGACCATAACAAACTGGAAAATTCTTCAAGTGATGGGAATACCAGACCACCTGGCCTGCCTCTTGAGAAATCTGTATGCAGGTCAGGAAGCAACAGTTAGAACTGGACATGGAACAACAGACTGGTTCCAAATCGGGAAAGGAGTATGTCAAGGCTGTATATTGTCACTCTGCTTATTTAACTTATACGCAGAGTACCTCATGCGAAATGATGGGCTGGATGAAGCACAAGCTGGAATCAAGATTTCTGGGAGAAAAATCAATAACCTCAGATGTGTAGATGACACCACCTTTATGGCAGAAAGTGAAGAGGAACTAAAGAGCCTCTTGATGAAAGTGAAAGAAGAGAGTGAAAAAGCTGGCTTAAAACTCAACACTCGGAAAACTAAGATCATGGCATCTGGTCCCATCACTTCATGGCAAATAGATGGGGAAACAATGGAAACAGTGACAGATTTTATTTTGGGGAGCTCCAAAATCACTGCAGATGGTGACTGCAGCCATGAAATTAAAAGACGCTTGCTCCTTAGAAGGAAAGCTATGACCAACTTAGACAGTATATTAAAAAGCAGAGACATTACTTTGCCAACAAAGGTCCTTATAGTCGAAGCTACGGTTTTTCCAGTAGTCATGTATGAATGTGAGAGTTGTACTATAAAGCTGAGCACCGAAGAATTGATACTTTTGAACTGTGGTGTTGGAGAAGACTCTGGAGAGTCCCTTGGACTGCAAGGAGATCCAACCAGTCCATCCTAAAGGAAATCAGCCCTGAATATTCACTGGAAGGACTGATGCTAAAGCTGAAACTCCAATATTTTGGCCACCTGATGCAAAGAATTGACTCATTTGAAAAGACCCTGATGCTGGGAAAGATTGAAAGCAGGAGGAGAAGGGGACGACAGATGATGAGATGGTTGGATGGCATCACCCACTCAACGGGCATGAGTTTGAGTAAGTTCCAGGAGATGGTGACGGACAGGAAGGCCTGGCGTGCTGCAGTCCATGGTGTCGCAGAGAGTTGGACACGACTGAATGACTGAACTGAACTGACATACAGGAGCATGTAGTAGTACAGGGAGTTAACAGGGAACAGATTTATCCTCCCACTTCAATAACTTAAAAAAAAAAAAAAGGGTAATTACCAGCAGTTCAGGACAGTAATCACAAGGGGGTAATAAACAAGGTGAGCGCTCTAAGTGTCCCAGCTTACTGCTAGATGGTCTCCTTGAGAAGAAAGAGAGGGGCTGTCAGCTGGGGAAGGCCAAGGTAACTAGAGTTCCCAGGACAGAGTACTGGAGGAAACAGAGCTGCACAGAGTGAAAGAAATCACCAGAGAGCTACAAAATTACCCACACCACCTGCCCATCCCCAGAGTCTTCAGCTGAGTGCTGATAAGCATATACATGTAAGGAAACTGTATGTGCTGATAAGCACATACATCTGAGGGGGGGAGTTAGAAAAGAACAGAGGGTACAACTCCTGAAGCCTACAAATGACTATCAAGAGATCCCATGGGCATGGTAAAAAGCTGGTAATTTATAGGTGCTGGCCTCAGTAGTGGGAAAATACTAGCCACAGGCTAAAGGCCACTCTGGTTCCAGATAACAAAGCTTAAATGCAAGCCATAAATGAGTCAAACTGTTTCCAAATAATTTAAGTCTTCAAGTATATTAAGAATACAAAAGTATCCAGCCACTTCACAATGTCTAGCATCCAAGAGAAAATAACCAGAAACACAAAGAAATCAAGAAAATACAACCTATGATGGAAAAAAGCCAAATCAATAGTAACATATTTGGAAATAACACAGATGATAGAATTAGTAGATGAGGACATGGAAAAAGTTATTATAACTATATTTCATATGTTTGGTAGAAACACAGAAGACAATAAAATCTGAAAGTCTACAAGTTCTGATATGAAAAATACTGAGTGGGATTAATAGAAGGTTAGATATGGCAGAAGAAAAGATTAGTAAACATGAAGGTAGAGTAACAGACACATTATACAGACATGTAAATAGTCTAAACATGTCAACTAAAAAGCAGAAATTTTCAGATGGGATAAAAAAATTATACTGTCTTTAAGAAATTCTTTTAAATATAAGCTAAAAATAAAAGTAAAAAACAAAAATATATACCATGTTAATACTAACTAAAGAAAAGCTGAGTCAATGAGTAACGACAACCCAAATATCCATTAGCAAGGGTCTAGCTGAATAAATAATGGTAAATCTATACAATGGAATTCTACATAGTTGTCAAAAGAATGGAGTAAATATCTATTCTTTAATTACACTGATTATGGAGAGATCTTCAGGATATATTCTTAAGTGAAAAAAGAAGTTACAGAACTCTATACTTTGTATAAGAATAGAATGGGAAACATTAATACATTTTTATTTATATCAATGAATGTGCATATATTTATTTGCTTGTATTTGTAAAAATACTGAAAAGACTAAAATTTGGGAATGGGAACTTGTTCAGATATATCTGACACAGTTTTGAGTTTGCAAACATAGAAAACTTTTACATTTCAAAAGTGAAGATAAACTTAAGAAATAACCCTTAAAAAGTAAAAACAAACAAACCTGAGAAACCACTAAAAAAGAGAGAACTAGAATTAGTCCAAAAGATTAGAGCACAGTATTTGATTCTAATCCTTAGTGATATATAGTCTTAGAACAAATAGAACAGTTAAGACCTCTAAAACTTCATTGAGTAACCTAATCATCAGTGGTAATACTGGTATTATATATTTTGAATCTACTGTCTCTACTTCATAAGATAATATAAATAAATAATCATATTGTTAAGTATGTAATGTTAGGGATTAAGATTTTCAATGTATGAGGAAAGAAATACAAGTATAAAATCAAAGTTAGATTAAAAATCTTCTAGTATTAAATTAGTCTCTTGATGGCTCAGTAAATTACAATCATGAAAAAAGGAAGAAAGCAAGTGACCCAGCCAGCCAGGGAGCCAGAATGGGCATATTAATAGCAAAGTAGATCTCACAATGAAGAATATTACCAATATTAGAATAAAGAGGGACATTCTATAATAATGAGTTCAATTTATCAAGCAGACATAAAAATACAATATAAAACAAACAAAACAAAAACACTCCAGGCTCAGACAGCTTCACTGGTGAATTCTTACACTAATCATGTAAAAAATAAATTACATGAGTTCTATAAAAACCTGAAAAATCAAAGAGGAGAGACTATTTCCCAATTCATCCACAGTGACCATTAATATCCTGATTACAAAACCAAAGACATTATAAGAAAACTACAGACTAATATCTTTCATGAATAGAGACACAAAAATCCTTAACAAAATTTCAGCAAATCAAAGCCAGCAATATGTAACAATATCAACACAACATGACCAAGTGGATGTGGTTTAACATTCAAAAATCAGTCAACAAAATTCACCATTTTCACAGATGAAAACAAACAAATAAGTGTTAAGATTATCTGAATATCCATCTCTGATAAAAATTCTCAGCAAACTAGGAACAAAGGGGGAACTTTCTCAACCTGATGACAGATAGCTAACATTGTACTTGGTGGTAAAAAATTGAAAAATTACCCCCTAAGATAAGTAATAAGACAAGAATGTTTATTCTCACAACTTCTATTCAACATTGTACTAGAGTTTCTGGCCAGTACAATAAAGGAAGAAACAGACTGAAAAGAAGAAGTAAAGCCGTCTATTCACAGATGACATAACTGTCTGTGTACAACAATGAATGGAATCTATTTTTAAAAAGCTAGTAGAACTAATAAGTGAGTGAAAAAGGTTGCAGGATATAAAACAATTTTTAAAATTTCCATATACTAGCAACAACCATATATTAAATTTGTCTCAATTTTCTCTCCTGAGGTTCTTTACCTCAGTCCATTTCTCTAAAATAAAAATTACTGCCTGGACCTCAAGTCACTTTGCACCTATCTAATTTTTCTATTTTCTCTCCCAATTTCTTAACTTCCTATTCACTCCTCCCCCTACTGAAATCCAGTTTTTTCTGTTTTTCATTCCATGGAAATTCTCCTCATTAAGGTCCCCTGAGTGTCAAACGCTATCCATATTTTTCAGGGGTTTTCTCACTGGATTTCTTGGCAGCATGCAATATTTCTGATCACTCTCTCCTTGAAACTCGCTTCTCTCTTGGTTTCCTTGACCCTAACTTCCTTTGTAACACCTATCTGTATTCTTCAGGTTTTTCGCACATGTTTTTCTAACTCTAACTGTTGGAAAAAACTGAATGTGTTAGTTGCTCAGTCGTGTCTGACTCTCTGCAACCCCATGAACTACAGCCTGCCAGGCTCCTCTGTCTATGAGATTTCCCAGGCAAGAATATTGCAGTGAGTTGACATTCCTTTCTCAAGAGGATGGAGATCATCTCGACCCAGGGATTGAACCCAGGTCTCCTGCACTGGCATTGGCAAGTGGATTCTTTACCATCTGAAACATCAGGGAAGCCCTCTACTGCTGGATTTGCTAGCAACTGCTCTTTTTATGCTACATAACCTCCCTTTAGCCTACTACAATCTATCATATCTATTCTTATGGCCACAACTACTATCAACCATACATTTGTACATGAGATCTCACCACAGAGTTAAAGGTTTTTGTGTCTGAATGCCTGATGTAAACCCCTACACAGATGTTCGAGAGTGGCTAAAACTCAACTCACTACGATCTATTAAAGCAGCTCCTCCTCCAGTATTTTCTCTTTGTTGTATATACCACCACCACCCCATAACACAGCTAGAAATCTAGTAGCCACATTGGAATAATTCCTTCTTCTTCCTCACTTTCTATATCTAATCAATCAATAAGTTTTAGTGATTCTACTCTCTAAATATTACTTCATCTGCCCTCTTTTCTTACATCTGCAACTATTGTTCTGGCACAGAATCCACTCTCACTTGGATCTCACAAAGTAAATCCAATAACCCTTTATTGTTATTGTCCAGTCACTAAGTTATGTTCAACTCTTTGCAACCCCACGGACTACAGCACGCCAGGCACCTCTGTCCTCCACTATCTCCTGGAGTTTGCTCAAATTCATATCCTCTGAGTTGGTGATGCTATCTAACCATCTCATTCTCTACTGCTCCCTTCTCCTTTTGCCTTCAGTCTTTCCTAACATCAGGGTCTTTGCCAATGAGTCGGCTCTTCGCATCAGGTGGCCAAAGTATTGGAGCATCAGCTTCAGCAATAGTCCTTCCAGTGAATATTAAGGATTGCTTTCCCTTAGGATTGACTGGTTGGTTTGATCTCTTTGCAGTCAAAGGGATTCTCAAGAGTCTTCTCCAGCACCAGCGTAATATCCTTCAAGTTCACCTCCTAGTTTCTATAATTACTGCTGTCACAAATCTGATCTTTCTAAAATGCAAATCTGGTGCTTGCTTCGGCAGCACCAGATACAAATCTGTCCATTCTTTATGGTCTAAAACCTTCCAATAGTTCCATAAGCTCCCAAGTTTTATAAGTTCATATGGTACATAAGAACCTCTAGGAACTAGCTCCAGCCTATTTCACCAATTTCTGATCAATCTCTGACTCAATGTTCATATATCAGGCAACATCAAACTGCTTTTAATTATACACACACACACAATACCATGCTGTTTCTTGACTTTGTATTTTTGTTTGTATTATTCTTTTCCTTTTGGGAAAAAACACTTTTTCTAGACAAGCTACTTTCTATTCATCCATTAAAAGACAAATGTTAGCCTTTCTTCATTTATTTGTTTTAAAATTTATTTAGTGCCTAATTAAGTGCCAGATGCTGGGGCCGTGAAGTGAGTAAGACAAACACAGTCCCTGCCCTCATGGAGCTTAGAGTCTACCTGAAGAAAGAGATGACAAGCAATAAATAAAGAATAATAATAACTACAAATAGTGGCAAGTGCTATGGAAGACAAAGAATAGGATACCCTATTTTAGGATAAGTGACATTTAAGTTGAAACTTAAAAAACAAGAATGAACCAACTAGAAAAAGAATGGGCATAAGGACATTCCCGGCAAAAGGAAAGGCAGATGTACATCTCTGAGCTGGAAGAGTAATGTCACACTCAGAGAACTGAGAGAAGGCCAACAAGCATATTTATAGGAAGTATGCAACAAAACAAAATCAAGAGGCAGGAGAGGTCGCTGGATCTATGGGCCATGATAAGGAGCCTGAATTTTATTCTAAATAAATGCACTGCAAACTCAGTGTTTGAGCAGGGGACTGCCATGATCTAGTTTATGCTCCAAAAGACTGCTCTGGGCTGCTTACAAACAGAATGGATTGTTGACTGGAAGAAGAGTTAAAAGATTATTGAAATAGTCAAAGTAAGACAGGGAACACATGTACACCCATGGTAGATTCATGTCAATGTATGGCAAAACCAATACAATATTGTAAAGGTAAAAAATAGATAAATAAACTAATTAAAAAAAAAGAAATGATTGGTGGTTTGAAATACGGAGATGTCAGTAGATGTTTATTAAAAATTAGAAAATACAAGAAAAAAATTTATAGAACCAATAAAAACAATCCTATCTGTGGTGGGGTAGAGGAGAAAAGATTTTAAGTGACTCCAGATTTCTGGCTTGATCAATTGGGTGGACAGTGGTACCATCTGCTAAGGCTGTGGGGAAGAGTTAGATATTAACAGATATAAGAATCAATATTGCAGTTTTAAATGTGTTAAATTTGCAATGCTGTGAGAAATCGAAGTGGAATAGCCAAAAAGTCAGGTGGACAATGTGTCTGGAACTAGAAAAAAGATCTGAGTTGGATGCACAAGCTGTAGACAATTTTTTTAACTTTTTATTTTGAATTAATTTTTGACTTTCAAAAAGCTGTTAAATATTTAGAGTTCCTGTATACCCATCACCCAATGTTAACATTTTGTGTAATCAGAGTAGAATTATAGAAACAGAAAACAGTCATTGATATGACGTTAGTTAATAATAAAGTTAACTAGTCTACAGACCTTACTTAAATTTCACCAATGTCCTTTTCCTGGTGCATGATGCAACACAGGATCTCAAACTGCATTTAGCTGTCATGTCCCCTTAGTCTCCTCTATCCAAAATGGTTCTTTGCTCCATGCCAGATCTTGCCAGTACTGGCCAGTTATTCTGTAAAATATTCCTTAAATTGAATTTGTCTGATGTTTGCTTATGATTAGACTAAGGTTATGCATCTTGGTATCCTTCTTAATGCAACTTACCAGGAGGTACTGAATGTCTCATTATTGGTGACATTAGTTTTGATCACTCAGTTAAGATGGGGATTCCCAGGTGGTGCAGTAGGAAAGAATCTGTCTGCCAAGCAGGAGACCTAAGAGACTCAGGTTTGATCCCTGGGTTGGGAAGATACCCTGGAGGATGAAATGGCAACCAGCTCCAATATTTTTGCCTGGACAATTCCGTGGACAGAGAAGCCTGGGTTTGCAAAGTGTCGGACACAAGTGAGTACCACCACCAGTTGAGATGATACATATCAGACATCTTACAGGGTTATTCTTTGAGACTATGCATATATGTTGTTTGTCATTACACTTATGCCCACTTATTTAGCATCTATAGATAATCTGTCCCTGCACTAATATTGTAGTACTTGCTAATAGTGATATATTTTTTTCATTTGTCCTATATTCACAAATAAGGAAAAGCAGTCCTTTCTCTACCATGTACTTAATTGCTACATCAGCACTGGCAAACTGATATTTACTCTACAGACTTTAATCTATTATTATCATTATTCATTTTGATGCTCAAACTGTCCCAGACTTGGTTACTTGGAGCTCTTTCTACTTGACTTCAACATCCCTTCTACATGCCCTCATTATTTTTTGAGCAATTCCTTACTTTCTGACTCCATAGATGCTCTAGGCTCATCTTTTATATTTTTCTCTGTTTCAGTGACTCTCAAACAAGTCACTACTTAAAAAAAATCCACCTTCTTTTTACTGAAGCATGTCTGATAGGCAGCCAGGAGCCACATGTGGCTATTTAAATTTTAATTAATTAAAATTAGACAAAACTTAAAATTTAGTTCTTCAGTTGCACTAGTTGTATTTCATGTTTTCAATAAGCCACACAGCTACTGGCCACCAAAATGAACAATTAAGACAAAAGACATTTTCATAATTACAGAAAAATCTAGTGTACAATCCTGACTGGAGAATGTTATTTAGAAATCACGTGTATAGGAAGTAAGCATATTCACTGCTACTGGGATGACACTGCCTACAGTGAATAGAGCTAGTATGCATGCATGCATGCAAACGCACGCACGCACACATACACAAACACACACACCCCTATATATATTAGACAATCTTACTTTGAGAAGTCTGCCTTCAAAGGAGAGCAGATAAACAGGGATGGTAGTGGGAGAGGGGACTGGAGACGAGGCCTGGGAACGCATGTCTTTTAGAATGGGAGATCCTAGAACATGTTTATACACTACTTAGAATAACCTAAAAGAGCAGATAACACTGATGAAACAGAAGAAGGGATAAATGAAGGAGCAAAGTCCTTTAGTAGGATAAAGACAGAGAACCCAGAGCTCAAATGGAAGAATTCACTCACAACGAGAAGGGGCACTGCATCTACTTAGTGTTAAGGACAAAGAGATGGAGGCCAATCCTGGTTTGCAGATTTGGATTTAGGAAGCTGTGACCAATTTACAGTTTGCAGAGATGGAGACTCTAATAGGTATAATGAGAAGCACAGTAAAACTCCACATTAATTGTTAAGTACCAATGTGAGGTTTGTCATCATGAATTTAAAGTAAAATTAGTCTTTCTGTGTGATTTTTCTCTAGCAATATTCAGGTGCACACTGAACACAAAGGAAGAGGTTGAGTTTATTCATATTGAAGGGATGAAGAGAAGGGCAGGGGAGTTTAGGGAACCTGTAAGAAAATAACTATAGTGACAGATCATGGAAAAAGGCCTAGAAGAAAGTAAAATAGGAGAAGGTAAGAATGTGGTAAAGATCAGGGGATGGAAGTCTCACTGAAGTTCAAGAAATGCTACAATGGGGAGCTTTCCCGGCCTGGAGAGTAATAGCAACTACTGGGATATAAACCTTTCCACACACCTCTCCCCAGAACTGTTAAGTTCAACAAGAAGCACAAAGAAAACAGCACAGAAAGCCATGGCTTGAACATTACTGAAAAAAAGAAAATAATACAAACTTCAAAATACCTCTAAAGCTGAGAAATCAGCAATAAACTCCACAAAGCTACTATTGGAGTTCCATTGTTCTATGGATATTGAGTATGGACAGTGAAGGCTTAAGTGAAAAAGACAAGGAAGAAAAGAATGTAGATCAGTATGTGTCCACATACAGTCCTGTTTGTGAATATTTACAGCAGTTTTCTTTATAACAGCCTCAAATATTTGAAAAAATTCAAATATTCATTAACTGGTGAATGTGTAAACAAATTCCATAGAAAGGAATACTATTCTTAAGTAAAAAGAAATGAACTGGCTTCCAATTCTAGGACAAGATGGAGTAGATGCATATCTCCCTCTTCTTCCCATTAAGCATGGCTAAAAGCCTGGGATGTTGAACAAACATAATAAAGCTGAAAAGTGAAGAGAAGAAGGCAAGTCAATCAGAGATCTTGGGAACCAACAAAATTGAGACTCAGCAGTGAATTCCCTAGGTTTTCTTATTATACCTTATATATCCCAGACTGAGCACCAGAGAAGCTACCAACCCAGAAATACCAGTGGGAAGAGACAAAAAGTACCCAGAGAAAAGCCAGCTTTCTCTAGCCAGCTTAGCCAGATAGAAGCCATTTTTAGACAATAACCATCTATTGCAATTAAACACCATGAAAAATCCTGGCTCTACCCTCACACCCCCATCAACAAAGGCCTAAAGTTGAGGTGAGAACCTAGACTTCTACCTCTGACAAGTTGTAATGAGCCCTTCTTCCCATGGAGTCAGTAGAGACCACGTGAGGAGCCTGGATTTCCATCGCCACCAAGTCTAACGCCGAGACATTCCTCCCCCATCCATGTCAGGGTGGCGTGGGAGAATGCTGAGTGGGAAGGTTAGACTTTCACCACCTTGTAGGTGTAACTAACTCCTCCCAACCAGGGTATCACTGGAGGCCACGTGGAACAGTAATAAGGTACTCCTCCCTGTCCCAGTCAGAGTGGTAACAGGGAGAAACAAAGGGGAGCTTGAACCAGCTCTCTCATTCAGCAACGACAACGAACTCTTCTCCTTCTTCCTCCAGGAGTATCAACAGCAGTTGACTCAGGAACCTGGGCTTCTAATTCTGCATGATAGTAATGAATAGGAACTCCTCTTCCCCCACCAGCAGAGAGTCAGAGTCTGGCTAAAACAGAAGATTTAAATAAGATTCAGTGTCTCACTACATAATTCCCAAAATGTACAGGATAGAACTGAAAACCATACAATCTCCAGCTTAAACGAGAAAAGACAATCAGCAGGATGACAACACTGAGAAAACATGGATGTTGAACTTATCTGGTAGAAAATGTGAAAACAGGCATCATAAAAATGACTCAGTGAGCAATTATGAACACATTTGAAATAAATGAAAACATAGAAAGTTTGAGCCAAAAAAAAAAAAGTAAGTCTTACCAAAGAAATAAAGAAGAACCAAGAGGACATTTTAGGACTTAAAAATACCATAACCAAAATAAAAATAACTCCACAGATGAGTCCAAGAGTAGAACAGACAGAACAAAGAATAAGTGAGCTTAAAGACAGAACAATGGAAATAACCTAATATGAACAAGAGGGAAAATAGACCAGAAAAAAAAAAGGGAGGGGGCAGTGGGCAGAGCCTCAGGTATGTATCGGATAACAACAGACCTAACATTCAAGCCACTGGAGTCTCAAAAGGACAGGGGAGAAATCTAGCAGGGTTGATAAACATAACAAGAAAAATTGGCTAAAATTTTCCCAATTTGGCAAAAGATATAAGCATGTAGGTTCAAGAAACTGAGCAGGATAAACCCAAACAAATCTATAGTCAAATTATAACACTTAGACAATGAGAGACAAAGAAAAAATCTTGGAAGCATCCAGAGAGAAACACAGGAAAATCTGCATAGGAAAGACAATTTGAATGATAGTGGATTTCTCATAAAAAATCATGGAGGCCAAAAGGAAATAGTACATTTTTCATGTTCTGAGTTAAAAAAGAACTATCAACCCAGAATTTTATATTCAGTGAAAATATCCTTTAGGAACGAAGAAAAAAATCAAGACATTTTTACATAATGAAAAACTAAAAGAAAGTGTTACCAGTCGACCTATCCTAAAAATAATGATAAGAAGAAATTCTCTCAACATAAAAGACAGTGACAAAAGAAGAAATCCTGAAATGACAGGGAAGAAAGAATACGGAAAGAGCAAATATGTAACTAAATGCAAGAGACTTAGAATTCTCTTCTTTTCCAAATTGTGTTAGATGGCTGAAAGACTGTAACATTGATGGAGGTTCTTACTGTTGAACAAGAAATACTTCAGACAATTATATTACAAATGGAGGATTAAAAGGTAAGGTTTCTATATTTATTCTCACTGATAAAATGTCAACACCAGTAGACTACAAGTTACATATGTACAATGTAAAACCTAAAGCAAACACTAAAAAAAACTAAACAGAGATACAGTGTAGATTAAAAAAAAAACACTATAGATAAATTAAAATTAAATTCTAAAAAATGTTCAAGTGACTCATAGGAAAAAGAAAATAGGGGACAGAAAACAAAAAATAAAATGGTAGATTTAAGTCTAACAGATTTCAGCCTGGTAGATTTAAGCGCCAAAGAATTGATGCTTTTGAACTGTGGTGTGGAGAACTCTTGAGAGTCCCTTGGACTGCAAGGAGATCCAACCAGTCAATCCTCAAGGAAATCAGTCCTGAATATTCACCAGAAGGACTGATGTTGAAGCTGAAACTCCAGTACTTTGGCCACCTGATGTGAAGAACTGACTCATTGGAAAAGACCCTGATACTGGGAAAGATTGAAGGCAGGAGGAGAAGCAGACAACAGAGGATGAGATGGTTGGATGGCATCAACAACTTGATGGACATGAGTTTGAGCAAGCTCTAGGAGTTGGTGATGGACAGGGAGGCCTGGTGTGCTGCAGTCCACAGCGTCACAAAGAGTCGGACACAACTGAGGGACTGAATTGAACAGAACTGAAGCCTAACATCAGTAATTATATTAAAAGTAAGTGGTATAAATTCAATAAATATAAGACAGAAATTGGCAAAACAGATTTTAAAAACTGTGCACAAAAACTGGCTGGATCTGATTGGGAAAAAAGCTAACCTCAAAATGTTACATATTATAAGAGTCCATTTACATAACATTTTTGAAAAGACAAAATTTTAGATATAGAGACAGATTAGATGTTGCAAGATTAGGGATGGTAATAGGGGAAGTGTAGATGTGACTATAAAGGGCTAGCATAAGGGAGATAGATATTTACAGTGATAGAATCATTTCGTATCTTGATTGTGGTGGTGGTTATACAAATCTATACAAGATAAAATGATAAAATGTATACTCTGCAATGTCAATTTTCTGGTTTTTATATTGTATTTATAGTTATGTAAGATGTAACCACTGAGGGAAACTAAGTGAAGGGTACCAAAGACCTCTCTGTACTTTGTAATTTCCTGTAAATCTATGATTTATTTCAAAACTAAAAAAAAAAAAAAAAATCAAACAGCCAGAGTTTAAAACCAGACTCCACTCTTCCTGTATGAACTTGGACTTATTTAACCAATCTGTGCATTGTTTCATCACCTGGAAAACAAGGACAACAGTATCTACTAATAAGTTATGACAAGAAATAAAAATACCTAAAAAAAGGATGAACTACTGATATATAATGTGGATATATCTTAAAAGCAGTATACTAAGTAAAAGACACAAGAGGTTATATATTATATAAATCTGTTCATATGACATTCTGTAAAAGGCAAAAACTACAGGGAAAGAAACCAGATCATAGTTGCTTGAAAGTGAAAGTCGCTCAGTCATGTCTGACTCTTTGCAACCCCATGGACTATACAGTTCATGGAATTCTCCAGGCCAGAATACCCACTGGAGTGGGTAGCCTTTTCCTTCCCCAGGGGATCTTCCCAACCCAGGGATCGAACCCAGGTCTCCTGCATTGCAGGTGGATGCTTTACCACCTGGGCTATCAGGGAAGCCTCTATGGTTGCCTAGAGTTGGATATAAGGAGAGGGGATTTAACACATCTCTAAATAATGCCTTTTGGTATAGTTTTGACTTCTGAAGTCATCCAGATATTCTACATATTCAAAAAATAAAAGTAAACCAACAAGGATGGGGAAAAACATTAAACTAAATACAAACAAACCAAATCAATCCACTTAACTGTATTTCACGTGTACAACATAACCAAACTGAACAGAGTCGAGAGAATAGTGGAAGGGGGACTAATCCAAATACCTTCACTATATGCTCTCGGTCTAGAAGAAAAACTACAAACAAATCTTAACTGTTTTCAGTAGGCAAATCCAAATTGAAGAATATCTAAAAAAAAATAACTGGCCTGTATCTTCAAAAATTTCAATACCATGAAAGACAAAAAAAGCTAAAGACTACTTACTACAGGTTAAGGAGATTAGAGACATTACAACTAAATGTAACACATGATCTTGGACTGTATACTTTTTTGGAGGAAAAAAAAGATGTCTAAAGGACATTATTGGAACAGCTGACAAAAGTAAAATGTAGTAACTGTAAAGTACTGAAATATAAAAGCTAAAGATAATACTTTTATTGTAATAATGTTAAATTTCCTAAATTCAAAAACTGTAATAGAGTACATTTAAATATTATATTTATAATATTTATAATAATATCATTATCCTTAGAAAACACACATTGATATATTAAGGGTCATGGTATATGCAACCTTCTTTAAAAGAGTTCAGAAGAAATTAACTAATATATATAGTATTTTATGTCTGTATATATATATATATAAAAGCACATAATATAAATATATATTTATACAGAAAGAGAATACTTCAAAGGAGCTGGGGTTTTTTTAGGAGAATATAGTCTGGAGCAGCAGTATAGTATATGTGTGGCTCAGTTGTGTCTGACTCTGCGACTTCATGGACTGTAGCCCACCAGGCTCCTCTGTCCATGGGATTTTCCAGGCAAGAATACTGAAGTGGGTTGCTATTTCCTCCTCCAGGGGATCTTCCTGACCCAGGGATGGAATGAAAGTCTCTTGCATGTCCTGCATTGGCAGGTAGATTCTTAACCACTGCGCCACCTGGGAGGCCCATTAGAGGCAGCAGTAGGAGAGTATTATTGACCCTACTCCCTGGCCCTTGGAATACATAGCCTCAGACTGAGAAGGCAACAGGAATCAGAGATCAAATTGCCAATATCTGCTGGATCATTGAAAAGGCAAGAGAGTTCCAGAAAAACATCTAATTCTGCTTTACTGACTATGCCAAAGCCTTTGACTGTATGGATCACAACAAACTGTGGAAAATTCTTAAAGAGATGGGAATACAAGACCACTTTACCTGCCCCTTGAGAAATCTGTATGCAGGTCAAGAAGCAACTGTCAGAACTGGACATGGAACAACAGACTGGTTCCAAACAGGGAAAGGAGTACATCAAAGCTGTATACTGTCACTCTGTTTATTTAACTTATATGTAGAGTACATCAGGCGAAATGCTGGGCTGAATGAAGCACAAGCTGGAATCAAGATTGCCAGGAGACATATCAATAACCTCAGATATGCATCCGGAGAAGGCAACGGCACCCCACCCCAGTACTCTTGCCTGGAAAATCCTATGGACGGAGGAGCCTGGTAGGCTGAAGTCCATGGGGTCACTAAGAGTCGGACACGACCAAGCGAATTCACTTTCACATTTCACTTTCATGCACTGGAGAAGGAAACGGCAATCCACTCCAGTATTCTTGCCTGGAGAATCTCAGGAACAGGGGAGCCTGGTGGGCTGCTGTCTATGAGGTCACTCAGAGTCGGACACGACTGAAGCGACTTAGCAGCAGCAGCCGCAGATAAGCAGATGACACCACCCTTATGGTAGAAAGTGAAGAAGAACTAAAGAGCCTCTTAATGAAAGTGAAAGAAGAGAATGAAAAAGCTGGCTTAAAACTCAACATTTGGAAAACTAAGATCATGGCATCCAGTCCCATCACTTCATGGCAAATAGATGGGGAAACAATGGAAACAGTGACAGACTTTAAATTGGGGGGGCTCCAAAATCACTGCAGATGGTGACTACAGTCATGAAAGTAAAAGACACTTGCCCCTTGGAAGAAAAGCTATGACCAACCTAGATAGCATATTAAAAAGCAGAGACATTACCTTGCCAACAAAGGTCCATCCAGTCAAAGCTATGGTCTTTCCAGTAGTCATGTATGGATGTGAGAGTCGGACTATAAAGAAAGCTGAGCGCCAAAGAATTGATGCTTTTGAACTGTGGTGTTGGAGAAGACTCTGGAGAGTCCCTTGGACTGCAGGGAAATCCAACCAGTCCATCCTAAAGGAAATCAGTCCTGAATATTCACTGGAAAGACTGATGCTGAAGCTGAAACTCCAACACTTTGGTCACCTGATGCAAAGAACTGACTCACTGGATAAGACCCTGATGCTGGGAAAGATTGAAGGTGAGAGGAGAAGGGCATGACAGAGGATGAGATGGTTGGATGGCATCACCAACTTAATGGACATGAGTCTGAGTAAGCTTGGGGAGTTGGTGATGGACAGGGAGGCCTGGCGTGCTGCAGTCCATGGGGTAGCAAAGAGTTAGGCACGACTGAGCAACTGAACTAAGAAGGCAGCAGAGGGAACAGTACTTCAGGGGATATTCACTATGTATCAGTTAAGACACAGAGCAAACATTCAGAAGTCAGGGATATTCAGTTGTTTACTGACAACCCAGAGGAGGGGTTTTGGACGGAGGGAAAAGGCTGGAGCAGATTTACTGAACTGTAAGAAGATTAGAGTCTGGGTGATAAAAATGAGTTGAGAGCAAAAGTGTAAAAAGGAATTTCAAAGCAGGTGAGAATCAACACTGATAATCTCAAGGTACACATTCAGTTTTATCCCTAAGGGTCCCTAATGCCCTGCTGGGTTTTATCTATTGGAGTTTCTAAAGGCCATCTATTAGGAAGCTTTTCCAACTCCTTCCTGTTAGGTGGCTATACACACATGTTTATCTCTGACCCTATGAAAACACCCTACACATCTATCATTTAACACACATTAAATAAATTATTGGTTGAATGAATTAATGACTCATATATAACCTGAGTAGACTAGATGTGAGAAAGTAAACTGGAAAACAAATTAATAAAAGGAATAACATAGCAGAGTTCATTTCTTAAAAAAAAGATTTTGAAGTATTTAAAATAAGGAGTTGCCTTAAGACTCAAAGAATAAAAAAATGGAGAATTATTTCTAGTTGATTTTGGCAAAAGAAATATGCTTACTGCACAACAAGCTGCTGGCACACAGTTCCATTTTCTGTTATCAGTTCATTCAGTTTTAATTCAAGGTGTACTTTACCCTATAAAGACAAAAAAAAAAAATTCACAAACTGAGAAGTCTATTTTACTGACAAAATATTAAGTAAAGGTATATTCTTTTTTTTTAACTTTTTATTTTGTATTGGGGTATAGCAGATAAACAATGTTGTGGTAGTTTCTGGTGAACAGCAAAGGGACTCAGCCATACATATACATGTATCCATTCTCCCCTAAATTCCCTCCCATCCAGGCTGGCATGTAACACTGAACAGAGGTCCATGTGCGATAAAGGTATGTTCTTTTTCAAATGGCAGTCATAATATTTAGTTATCCACTAACTAAATTTTAGTGATCCTTAGCACATGGCTTTGTCTACATCAAGTACGTGTTAAATGACTTATAACCAACAATGCAGATCAAAATCTGAGAGATAAGCAGTCAAATGCTTATATCAAACATGGCATTCAAATCTAAGAATTCTATGCCCTATTCAACAAATATTTATTTATCTCAATTATCATGAGTTAGAAAGGTAACACATTTAGGAAAATTTGAATTTAGCAAATTTAAGACACAGAATGCTTTTTCCAGAAAAGATAAGTATAAAGATAGTATCATACAAGTCTAAAGAACAAAAGTAACTTAAAGCTGGTAAGATTCAATTCGTCACACTTATCTCAAATAATTAAGATTTATGGAATATTTACTATATTTTAGGTGATACTGTAGGAGTTGGTAGGAATCTATGTAAGTATAAAACAAAGTCATTGAGAATTCCTTGGTAGGCCAGTGGTTAAGACTATGCTCTCTCAGCCTGAGCAGAGAGAGCCCAGGTTCAATCCCTGGTCAGGGAACTAAGATCCCAAAGCCATGCAGTGAGGGGGAAAAAAAAAAAAAAACAAGTAAAACAAAGTCACTGCTTGTAAGAACTTACAGTCTAGTTGGATAGACAATAAACAGGCCAAGAACACTAATGAAAACACAGGATGCTGAGAATGAAAATAAAGGGCTACTTTCTTGAAAAGCCATTAATAAATGGACTTTTAAAAAATTTAGTAGTATAAGTTTAAAGCAAACTATCAACTTCTCAAGAAACAAAGGCTTAGGAACAATATAATCCAGGACTTGATTATTTCTACCCTGCCACCAGTGATAAGCAATTCTAAACTGGTTATGAGCAATTCAGAACTGCTTAAGAATTGGTGCTAGATTACCTCCACCCAGCTGACATGACACACTGTCACACTGCCAAGTGAAGATTTCATGGGTGTGATATCTAGAGACTAATGACGCAAGTAATTTCATCAGAGGATGGAAAGTTTATTATCTAGTTACTGTTCCTCTTTGAAACAAGCCTTTAGACATATGCAGAAATCTAACCTGAATCAGCCTATTTTTAATGGGCATATTTTATACAAGAGTGATTCTGAGGTTCACTAACTACAAAGCTCAAGGGATTGACCAATAAGCACTGATGTATCTCAACATGTCTGCATAAGAAAGTTAAGCTATAAAAAACAAAGGCATCAGCTGCCATAAAATTAGCAGTTAGGTGGAATTGGAACTAGATCTAGCAAACCTTCCACTAAAAACCTAGACACAAATTATTTATAAAATCATATGCAATTTATAAAACAGGTCTTTCATTCATCAGGCATTTAATATTCACAATCCCTACTATTCAAGAGTGATCTTGAGAAGGTCCATGATATGTAGTAATTTATGACTCAACTAAAATTTTGAATCCCATTTGCTGTCACACCAGCATCACTTGACTCATGAGTGAGCCTAGTCAACTGCATCAACATTTACATCTCAAAGCAGTTGTACCATTTTAATATGTATGTATTTTATGGTAGAAACTGTATACTAACAAGGCACTCCCAGATGCTTCTCATAAGATGTCTAGGATCTACTCTATTTTAAAAACAAGAAAAACTATTAATAAAGAGTAGGAAAAAAGTATAATAATTTCACTGACAAAAATGTATCATACACTGTATCAAATGTATTGAACACTGTATCAAGACTAGAAATAAAAAAGATATTTAATGGGGTTCTACCAGGAATCACTGCCATTGAGTTAGAGCCTACCTACTATGTTCATTACTTCCACTGGCTGTTAAACAGAACATTCTTTTGGTATTAGTCAACAATTACATAATTACGTATTAACCTGGTCAAAAAAAGAATGGAGAGAGACACAAGATACATACTACTAGGGTGGAACACTAAAATTAAAAAGCATTATGAGTTAAATTAAGGAAACTGTAATTTCTAAACTGTAAGGTACTACCCTCATTATATACTTAACATGGAAATATATATATATATACGATACTTAGTAAAAGAAACAAATCACAAAATAGGATATATAATTCAAAGTTAATTTGTAAAAATAAAACATACTACATGTATCACTATATAGAATTACTACAAAGCTCCCTACCAAAACATTGATCAAACTTTGGTTGGTAGGCTTTCAAGTTTTTTCTTTTCTGTTCATCTAGATTTTTAAAGTTTCTACTACCAACGTGTTTTGCTTTCTAGTAAAAGAAAATGAACAAAAAGTTTTAAAAATTATTTGAAGGTCCTTTTTAGTGTTAGAAACCCATATTTGAAAACACTTAAGAAAATCTGGTATTCCCTACTATATTCACCTGCAAGTTCAGTTTTACTTACATCTGTCACCATTTTATAAATTTGGAGAGTATTAAAACAAGCTTATTTGGGGCTGGGAGGGGGGAGGTTTCAGTAAAACATTATGAGTTCAGCAAAACAGTTCCTAGTTTCCCTTCAAGCCAGGGACAGTGGTTAAGGATAGCCATAAGATACAGTTCTGGCCGATGAGGTGTAAACAGAAGCTGCTGGTAAAGCAACCAAAGAAGCTGCTGAAAGGGACTCTCTAACTTTAGCATGGCCTGAGAGGCTAAAAAGCTTACTGAAAAGCTTACTCAAAACTTACTATAATCTCATGCTGGAAATGATAAAAGTGGGAGCCCAGGGCCCACCCAGATAGAGAGGCCCTTGTAAAAGCACCTAGGCTTTCTGTTGGAATCTGTGAAGGCCTATGCTTGAGTAGGAAAGGTGAACAGCATAGATCAGCCTTACAATGAGTGAAATCTAGCCTGGAATCAGCCAAATCCCTAACTGGATTAAAGTGATCAGCCTCTAGCCTAACCACATGCCAAAAGCAAATCTTTTCCAGAGGGAGAAAAAAATACCCAGAGCTTCAAGTTATCTCTAAAATATTTCATATTTCAATGTCCAGCATTCCATCAAAAATTATGAAACATGCCATTAGACCAAACACCAACCCCCCTCCCCCCGCCACGAAACACAAAAAATCAAAACCTGACCAAGAGGATCAGATTCATAGGAGACATAGACAACGGATTTAACTGACAGAGTTTGGTTTTGGGTTTTTTGGGGATAGAAAATGAAATGAAAAACTCAGCAAATACCCAGAAATGATAAAATATGTCAAATGAAAAATTTAGAATTAGGCAATAAAATAACCAAAATGAACGTGTATTTAACCACAGATTAGCCATAGCTGAAAAGAGGACTGGTGAAATAGATGATAGATTAGTCAGAGAGGGAGTGCGCGTAAGAGACATATGAGACATAGTAAAATGGTCTATTATTCATGTAACTGAAGTCCCAGAAGAGAAGAGAAAGAACAAACAAGGCGGGGGGGAAACGGAAAGAGATAATTGCCTGGAATTTTCCTAAACTGAAGACAGACATCAAGGCACAGTAACCAAGAGCCCCTAGGAACACCCAAGTAGGATAAATACAAAGAAAACCACATGTAGGCAGGGCACAGTAAAACTGATGAAAACAGAAGATAAAAAATCCTAAGGTGACTAAAAAAAACAGGGACAGTACTCACAAAGAAGTAACTGTAAGATGCTAACAAGGACCTGTATCTGGTGATAAATGTGCAGTGTGATTTGATCCACAATAGATTTCTTATTATCTATCTTCATAAAGAAGGTTCAATAACAAAATAATATACCCTTTATATGTGAGGAAATAATGGAAGATCAAATATCTGACCATCTTCTATATTCTCATTTAAAAATAAATCAAATTCTTAGAGGGCATTATTCTATATATATTTCAGAGCACTAATCATGGTAGGTTGATATAAGAACTATATCACATTAATATGTATAAGCAGCATACTTAGAAGCTTATATTACTCTGGTACTATCTGAAGGTTTATATTCTAACTTTATTTCAGCCACTATTATAAAAATTTCACATTGAAAAATCTGGGATTATTTTAATTTTATAGTACATATATTCTCATACCATACAGTAGATATTACACAAATTTTTGCATACATTTTGGGAAAGCCAAATGAATACAGGTATTTGGGCAAAACACAATACACGCACTTAAAAACTGCATGAGTCTAAACATTTTTTTAGTTTTCAATCACAAAACACTAAATTTTAACAATAATCTCACAGAACTCAGTAATTTTCAACTGATGAAAATTTTTCTTCATCTGAAGGAAACTTCTAGATTTCTGATCAATGTTCTTTATTATATATAATAATGTATTATATATTATAATACATTATTATATATAATAATTAATTCTATAAATCATTTTGGACACAGCTGCCTATCTGATGAAAAAATAAAGGCTGTACTTAATTATCTTCTATTTACAGATGGATTTGTTTTATTTTTAAAATTATTTATTATGATCTAGAATGACTCATTCCTTTATTAGTTCATGTTTATAAATTTACAGATGCAGTTTTTAAAATACCTACATACTCATTATGTCTTAACTGGACATGTTTAAAGAAATCCTAATGTATGCATTATTCACTATAATCACTGTAGTTTTAAATTTTTATTTATTTTTAAAAATGTTTTCTATAAATTTATAACAGAAAACATACACATAGTTGCATACAGAAATACATTGTTATTGTATTTTTTTTTAATGCTTGTTTTAAATAGACAGGGCGGAAGCCATATTACCACCTCCACACACACCAAAAAAAACCTACAAAACAATCAATAACTTATGGCATGATCCAGAAATTCAAGATAAGCTTGTTGGTAAAGACTTATTAACTAAGCAATTACAGCAAAAGGATGTGACTGACATTGCTTCTGGATTTACTGCTTGTACAAGTTGTGTTGAGACAAACACCCTTAATTAATGAGAACACCAACTTCTCCATATGAGCGATTTGGTTTAATCAGTCATATCAATATAAAAGCATACTTTTTAATCATAGTGCCTGAAAAATAAAGAAAGGAAAAATACTTAAAGAGTTTGTGGTGAACTCCAAGACCAAACAGCTAAAAGCATGGCTGCAGATCACCTTAGCCAAAAGAGAATTTATAGGAAGGGGTACCAACACAACTCATTAACTTTGTTTATGTGGCAAAGAATACAGAGAAAGGACACCAAATGAAGTAACATAATAACCAGGACCAGAAATTAAGGAAGAACATGATTCATAAAACAGGGAGCAGTTAACAATATCAAAAGCTGCTGAAAGACCATGTAAGAGGAGGACTGAAAAATGACCACCAGACTCAGTAACACAGTGTCACGGTAACATTAGTGAGAGCTGTCTATGCATTCCTTCCAACCCATTGCGGGGTCTGAAGGCAGGTTAGAGTAGGTTGAGAAAAGAATAGTTCAAGCCATAGGGGAATGCTGCAAAACAAAACAAAAAAAAAGAAGAGAAAAAAAAAGTATAGAAAAATGCACTCATGAAATATTATTTATCTTGAATGTTTGAAAAGAAAACAAAATAATTAACAGCAATTAATAAAGCATCTGGGAAACAATTCAAGGTAAGGGGTTAAGTGTTCTTAGCAATTTTTGAACTGTTTTGCTATAAAACCCATCTTACTACTAAGGGAGCTTCTTATTTGAGGGCTAAATTATGTTTCTGCATGTTACTTCCCTAGAACTTTAGCACTGAAAGGAATCCTATCTACTGAAGAATGAGTGAAGTTCTCATGCACAGTCGAAGATCCTTAGGCAACAATAATTTAGCAACTCTTTTGGGTACAAATGCCAATTGGAGCTAAGAAATCAAACATCTCCCCTGAAGCACATATCAATCATTTCCTCAACCCTAAACCCTTTCCTTATGGGACAAGCCCCAAAACTTTACTCCCCAATCATATCAAATTAGACTGCAGTGGGCTAACGCAAGTCTCCCAAGTTTTCCCTCTAAACTGTGGCAGAGAACTGAGTCAGACCTTAGAGGTCTTAGGGTGAGTGGTCCTTTAGGGGTCTAAGGGCCTGACTACGGCCCTTAGCGTGACAGGGTCATACGGTCAAATACGCTTAAAGACTGATACGGCATTTTTTAGCTGTCAGCAAGAAATTAGAGTGGGTTTATGGAGAGAAGCAGAAGGGATAGACATGTAGTCTCATCAGACATATAGAAGGAATACAACGGAATCTCATCATTAAATAATTTTTTTCTCTTTCCCCTTCATTTTGCAAAGTGAATAGTTATTAAAACTAGAGGGGAAATAGAAAACATTAACTATTCACTTTACAAAATAAAAGGGAAAAAAAAAAACACTATTTAAACAATAAGCACTTATACTCAATGAGCACAATGAGCACATGAGTAGGGAGAAATGCATCAGTGGGTTTCATTCCTGTGCCCCTTCTTCAGTACCTACTGCTGTACTGAGAGAAAGTCTATGCAGTATATATTTTTTATTTGCCATGGCACCAAATGCAAGCCAGCTATTTTATGCAGTGGTCAACCAAAAATAAATAAACCACCCAATATTTTAGTGTACTTTATGAGAAATTAAAAACAATATTTTAGTGTACTTTATGAGAAATCTCAAAAACAATTTTGACTATGTGAACTGTATCTGGTCTGTTATAGTAAGAACCTGCAGCTCCTTTGTAACTGCCTGACAACTTTCTAGCTCTCACTGGTCATATTAAAGTTCCTATAATCATACTCCAAGGAGCTCCCTAGGAACTTTCTAACATCTTTTCCTTGTTCTTTGAGCTAATTTGGTACACTTCTGTGCCTTATACTCAGATTTCCCTAAGTGATTCTCCTAATAATCTGTTGGAGTCTTTTTCTCACCAACAGTACAGAAAAGTGAAAGGCAGTAAAACAGTGTGGTTAAGAATTCAAGAATCAGATAAGCTCTTTATAGGAATCATGGCTCCATCACTTAAATAGTTTTGTAACTTTGCAGACATCATCTAACCTCTATGAATCCGTTTTCCACACCTGTAAAATGGACATAATGCTACCTACAATTCATAATGCTAATCTGAAGATTAAGTTAAATAATATATATTAAGTCCTTAGTACTGTGCATGGTATATGCTGTTTTAATTACTAATGGTAATTATTACCTTAAATTCCTGCTGAACTCAACGTGTCTCATTGCTTTCTCCTAAGGCTCCACCAATTGCTCTTATTTCCATGACAGTTTTATGAAATTTTATAAAACTTATGCAAGAAACAAATTTATTAACAAAATAGAATCTGTATGAATCAGGCTGCTTTTCTATCTTTCTCAGACTCACAAGGTTAATTTAATATTCCGAGATCTGTTTTGGGGCCAAACAATATTTCCAATGTACACATTAATGTGATCAGTATTATGCATCCCTCCCACCCACTGAAGTACTCTTCCTTCTAAAATTTATTTTAAATAGTGAGTGGATCTTACAAAATAACTATCATTTAAGACAAAAGAACTGTAAAGGTTAATAACTCATGGTCAGTGAAAATAATTCATAGCAAATAAAACATACAACAATATCTAACAGTTAAATGCTATTTGCAGATTTTCATGTTTTGGACATACCATCAAATATACACCATCAAATAAAAAGTCTGTTTCCCAATACTGATCTCTAATACCATCTCCAATAATTATATATAGAGTATTCTATAAAAATAACTAACTTTGGAGAGCTGGGTCCCTTAAATCCTTTAACAAATCACATTAGTCATAAGAAAAACACTGGACTTTAACAAACTACATTTTTAAATAATCCTCAAACTTCATTTTAGACCAATTCTCAAAGTCTTTTCCATATTTTTCTTTCTTGTTACAACTAATGTTACAACTAAAGAGAAAAATAAGCACTTCAAAACTTCCCGTGTCTGTCTTCTGGTAAAGGCATATATCAGGGAAATGAACACCTGACGAGTGGTAAACAGACATTTTACATTTGTATAGCTATTAACAGCTTCTGAAATACTCCTAAAGGTATTTCACTTAATTCTCACAATCATTTGAGTCAACATGTAACTTTCATTGCCATTTTACAGAAATAAAATTCAAAGTCAGTAAAATAACCACATATGAAAATTAGGACCTAAATTTTTAGACTTCAAGTTTAAAACCCTTTCCACATCATCACATTGCCTCTCACCTGGATCATTTACCAAATAGTATAATTGGGATAAGAATAAAAACTATTGTCAAATGTAAAGAAAAGAACATTAAAATGGGATAGAGTGAGAAAAGGAGAAGTTTCAATTATATTTTATACTTAAGAAGGGGTTTTAGCAAACAAATACTTAATTTTTTGAGGATTTAATCAAACAGAATGCTTGAGAGGTTATGAGGAAACAGAGACAGGCACTTTATTTGCAAACATCTGTGGGTGTGCGTGCAGTACTTTTTTCTTGCCTTAAACTTCAGTTTGAGTCACAGTGGCAAATTATAACTTCTTTTAAGAGAGGAAGAATTCTGCTTGCAGTTATGCCCTTGGGAAACAATTGCACAATCCTTACCAGATTTTATAAATAAACAGGGTTACCAGAAAAAAAGAAATAGGATTCCCTTTAGATAGAAATAACAATTTCGAAGAGCAGCTCACACTTTTCAGAAACAAATACAAAGCCAAGCTACACAGCTAAACATATTTCTTTACTCACACACAGAATCTTTAAGATCTCTCATTTTGGCAAGAGGAAAGATCTCTTATTTAAAGCAAGACCTTTGAAATGAGTAATGATATCCTTTCAAATAAAAAGAAAGGCAAACAACAGGAAACATGGTGGGTATAAAGGTTCTCCATGGTGGGTTTAGGCACAGTTTGAATGAATAACACCGGCCCAAGTCTAGTTTATTCCAGAGTAAAGGAGCATCCTGATTAGAACAGATGAAATCACACACTTCTAAGGATTCTCCTCTGAGTTAATAAAACTTATCTTTTCTGTTAAAACTTTTTCCTCATCTAAAAAAATTATTAATTTGCTACTGTGACTCAAACAAAAGAACTAAGGCAGGAAAACAAATATCCTCTTAATATAACCCCGCCAAACACACACACATATATTATTCTTGATTTCAAGTGGCAAGGCATTTTCTTCCAGTTATATGTTACTCAGAGATGTATAATGCTTGGTGCCAGAATTTAAAATAAGTATGATAAGCTCTCTCTGTATGAATGAGTATAATCAGTTCATTTTTCACTCCTTTTCTGTGTGTGACAATCTCTTCCATCACTTATTCCCTAATATTTACCTGAACCTCTGAATTGGAATCAACAGGCTGTAGCGAAAACCAAGTTTCTTTGCCACTGTGGTTACACAAGTCTTCTTTTTTGATGGCTACTTTTCCTATAATAAATAAGTAAAACAATGAGGAAACATATTTTCTATAGTCATCAGCACCACTACATATAAAACTTTTTAAAAAAACATTTTAAAATAATTTTTATCTGCTGATACCAAAATCCATTTTTACAAAGCAGTTTCTATATTTTAAAGATGAAAAGGGGCCTCATTTTCCTCCCGCTTGGCTGACCCTTCTCTGAGCCATTTTGAATTAGGGGATTAGACCAAAACCCAGTTGTATTTATATACAATTGCACTTTTTAGTACTTATTCGGATTCACATTTTTACCCCAAGTACATTCAGTATAAAAAGCAATGTACAATGATTGTACAATGATAGTGCAAACTAATTCTCCCAATTCTTTAACACTGTGAATAAACCATGTGTTTTGCCTAAACAGACATATCTGCACTTAATAAGAGTTTATAAGCTCCAATTAAGAGAACAGAAAATAACAACATCATATGGTCATTAATAATTTTGAAAACTGATGTGAAATTATGATTAAAATAATTTTACTGAAAATTCGGTTTTATCAAAACATTGTAAACACTGCTTATGTTGCTTCAATGCATTAAAAAAAAAATCAAAGCAGTTCCCTAAAGAGTTTCTATGTCTCAGAAACAGACACAGAGCAATGAACAAAGCAGTATGAGAGGAAGAAACAGAAATGTTCTTATTATAATGAAGTATTTACCATGTTGGTTACAAAGCATTTCCTTCCTCAATTCAAGTTTTAAGAAGTAGATAGTTTTGCATATGACTGACAATTTATTCCAACATTCAACACAAAAACTTCAACAAAGGATATACGCTAAAGTAAAAAATAGCTCACTTTCTTTGATTTTACCAAATAAAAATTTTCATTTTAAGTGCCCAAATTATACTTCATACCTTTCACTTATGACCTAGCTTGGTCTTTCAGTTCAACATTTGAAAACTTATGGAAAACAGTAAAAAAAAAAAAAAAAAGTTTTCTGTCAAGATATATCAATTTTAGTGTATCAAGTGGAAAGAAAAGACATAACAAGAAAGCAAACAGAAAAACTGTCTTTAAAATCTTATTCTGGAATTAGATTAGTAGTAATGGTTGCACAACTCTGTGAATATACTTAAAACCATGGAACTGCATGCTTTAAAAGGGTAAGTTCTATGGAATGTATCTAACACATCAATAAAGCTATTAATTCAGAAGTAATCATACAGACCCTATTCGACAATTTCCGGGATTTTTAGTTTTATACATAATTTATGAATACGTATGTAAGTGTATATATGTGTGCATGTACAATACATCCAAACATCACTAAAGCAAGCCCTCAACTTAAAAAAAGGTTTTTTAGGGGCTTCCCCGGTGGCTCAGCAGTAAAGAATCCACCTGCGATGCAGGAGCCTCAGGAAGACACAGGTTTGATCCCTAGGTCGGGAAGATCCCCTGGAGGAGGGCACAGGAACCCATGCCCATTAAAAAAAAAAAGTTTTTTGGGGAAATGTACTGGTTTGATGGATTCATTTACTCATTCAACAAATAATCACAGTGACACTATATTTTAAATGGTAAGCTGATTTCCAGAATTCCTCAACCAAAGTCTATTTAACCAATAATGCTTCTAAAAACTAGAGTAGAAATCTAAGAAATACCTGTCCTATTTATGACTCACAACACAGATCACTGGAAACACATCTTTGTCACAAGTGCCTAACCAAAAGTTAGTTTAAAGGTTAAAAAAAAAAAAATTCCAGAAGCAAAGACTCTCTTCTCTTACTTCATGTCTCATTTGTCCATGGTACTCATCGTCACAAAAGAATTGAATGGTTCATATCCTCTGGGAGAAAAACCCGTTTCTGACTAGCTGTATAAATAAGCCATTTGTTGTTAAGTTGAGAAAAACCTGCAATTTTATTGCCAGCTCTTACTCTCGTCAAGTTCCTTTTAAGATATCAATTTGTAAAATGTTAAGATTTGGTTGCAAGAGACTAGTCAGCCCAAAGAAGCAGGGAAGAGCAAATGATCTCAAGAAATCAGAGAAACTGACAAAGTACGACAGAGAAAAACAAAGAAAAATATCTGAAGTCATTAGGTATTAGGATACCAGCCAACACATTCAGCATTTCATTGAGCAATATAACACTTGAAAAAGAAATGTCATCAGCCCTAGGGAATCAAACAGGATAGAGAGGAGTTATGAAGGGAAGGGGGGAGGGTAAATAAATGAACGAATGAATGAGAAAGGTTGGAGGGTAAAGGAGAAGGGAACTTGGAAGAAAGGAACAGGGAGGGGAGGAACAAGTTTCTGCAATACAAGTAAGACCCAAAAAATCGTTCCTCATTCTTATTGTGAGCTATCCTTAGTTAAACAGGGGTTTCCCAGGCAAGAGTACTGGAGTGGGGTGCCATTGCCTTCTCCAAACAGGTTATATGGCAGCTATTAAATACAAAATGTAGGCAGCCTGACTATAGTGGAATGAGCACCAAACTGAAAAGAAAAGCCAAAATTTACTGAATATCTACCAGGGAGTAAACATTCTTACACGTTTTGTTTAACCTCCGTAACAGTCTTGGGGGTAGATGGTATATTACAGATGAGGAAAGCTGAGTGATACTAAAACCCTGCACACCAACGAGTGCTACAGCCCGATTTCAAAACCAAGGTACTCCTGCTCAGGTTTCTTCCAAAACAGACACTAATTCTCAGCCGAGCGTCAGTTCCTTATTGGCTGTGTGATCTTCGGTGATTTATTTAAACTCTACATCTCATTTACCTCCTATGTAACAACTTTCAGTTCCAATGATCTTAAAAACTTATTCTGTGCGTCCTTATGGTCTCCAACAGTGTTATAATGCTTACTATTTTAAACAAAGGTAACTCATTATTTCACTAACTATGAGATCAGCAACATCAAAAATAAACAAATAACCCCCAATGCTTCACACAAGATATGTCTGGAAACCATGTTTCTTGACATAACTTTGAGGAACTAGGCTCTTTTGAAAGTAACTTTTATCCAGTCCTATTCTCTTTCTGACATTTAATTTATGTCTTTGGGAAACACTGTTTACTTAAGGAAGTATATGGTAAAATCACATATAAATAATGGAGTAGTCATTTCAACAGTTTGCTTAAACTGGGAAAAATCTCTTAGGAATGGAACTTTTGATTTAACATTTGCTTGGCTCTAAAACTCAAAAAAATAAAATAAAAATAAGTAAATAATCAACCAGTCAACCCAGGAACCAAATACCAAACACATTATTTAAAGGTACTATTTCATTTCCTCACTGTACTGACAAACTCATAGACAGAAAAAGTTTAGATCACATATACACACATATATATACCAGACGCTATATTAGTTCCTTAAAATCAGACAAGGAGAGGAAACACAAAAAGAAATGAAGAACTGTGGACACAGAAACCATCTTTGTTGGTCTCTAAGTAAAAATATATATATATTCTTAGCTTTCCAGTACCACTTCTAGGCAGCATTTTCTTACCATCCATAAAAAGTGTGTTATACTAGGGCCCCATTTTTAGATACAACATATTAGAAATTTCATCCTGATACAGATCACCAACAAGCAAAATCTTGATGGCCTTGTTCCTACTTGATTACTAACAGAAATGCTGAAACAGTAGATAAAAGTAGGGATGAGTGTGACTGCCTATATAAGATGAAAAAGAACCAGAGGACTGAACAAATTCTGGCAGTATCAATAACTGCAATTCAGTCAATGGCAACACTTAGGTACCTTAGCGTACAGGGTTTAGAATGATTCCTTTTGGTCTCTGTAGCAGACTGGTATATTAATGGCTTTCAAAAAATCATACTTCCCTGGTCTATGCCATTGTGTGGTCTCCTCCAGCACTGACTCTGGGTTTGGTTATGCCACTTACTTTTGTCAATGGATACCAGCAAATGTAATGCAAGTAGTCTTAATATGCATCTGCAGTAGAGCTTGCCCTCTTGGAACCTCAACATCATGTAGAGGGGGAGCACATGGCCAGCACCAGCCATCGGACACATGGATCAGATCATTCAGCCCAGTCAATTTCCCAAGTAACTGCACATTAGTGACTCCAGGTAAGACCAGCAGAAGACCCACCCCACTGAGCTTGGCCCAAATTGATGACCTCCAGGATCATGAGCAAATACAGAATTGCTAAATTAAGCCACTAAGTATTAGAGTGATTTGTTATGTAGCAATAGATAATTGATATAGTTCCTATGTAAACAGACACAAAAGTATAGCCTTAAGCTATTTAAACAGTAGGTTTGACTTAACAGCTAAGTAAGTGCCAGTAGAAATGACAATTCTAATGTTGAAAAACACATTAGCTGTCTTAAACCCAACCTCATTTTATACAAAGCCAGTGAGTGATAGAGTCATAAATGGAATTCAGGTCTCTGATATCCTAGTGAAATTCTCTTACAACATTCTGAATTAAGAGGTAAGAAATACAAGTTAACCAGTCTACCATGGTTCAATTGTTTGAGCCTAGATCCCTCTGAAAACTAAAATAATTAGAAAATACACATTAGGAGGTAAAATGTATATGTTTAATATTACTAGGATCCTTACTGGAAATGGAATTTTTTCTTAACATAAAGTTTTTCTCTTCTCTTTTTCTCCCTTTTTAAGGGAAGAAGACACTAAGTCAAGTGGGCTTTAGGAAGCATCACTACGAATAAAGCTAGTGGAGGTGATGGAGTTCCAGTTGAGCTATTTCAAATTCTGAAAGATGACGCTGTGAAAGTGCTGCACTCAATATGCCAGCAAATTTGGAAAACTCAGCAGTGGCCACAGGACTAGAAAAGGTCAGTTTTCATTCCAATCTCAAAGAAAGGCAATGCCAAAGAATGCTCAAACTACCGCACAATTGCACTCATCTCACATGCTAGTAAAGTAATGCTTAAAATTCTCCAAGCCAGGCTTCAGCAATACGTGAACCGTGAACTTCCAGATGTTCAAGCTGGTTTTAGAAAAGGCAGAGGAGCCAGAGATCAAATTGCCAACATCCGATGGATCATCGAAAAAGCAAGAGAGTACCAGAAAAACATCTATTTCTGCTTCATTGACTATGCCAAAGCCTTTGACTGTGTGGATAACAATAAACTGTGGCAAATTCTGAAAGAGATGGGAATACCAGACCACCTGACCTGCCTCTTGAGAAACCTGTATGCAGGTCAGGAAGCAACAGTTAGAATTGGACATGGAACAACAGACTGGTTCCAAATCGGGAAAGCAATACATCAAGGCTGTATATTGTCACCCTGCTTATTTAACTTATATGCAGAGTACATCATGAGAAACGCTGGGTTGGAGGAAGCACAAGCTGGAATCAAGATTTCCGGGAGAAATATCAATAACCTCAGATATGCATATGACATCACCCTTATGGCAGAAAGTGAAGAAGAACTAAAGAGCCTCTTGATGAAAGTGAAAGTGGAGAGTGAGAAAGTTGGCTTAAAGCCCAACATTCAGAAAACTAAGATCATGGCATCAGGTCCCATTACTTTATGGCAGATAGATGGGGAAACAGTGGAAACAGTGGCTGACTTTATTTTTTGGGGCTCCAAAATCACTGCAGATGGTGACTGCAGCCATGAAATTAAAAGACGCTTACTCCTTGGAAGGTTATGACCAACCTAGATAGCATATTAGAAAGCAGAGACATTACTTTGCCAACAAAGGTCCGTCTAGTCAAGGCTATGGTTTTTCCAGTGGTCATGTATGGATGTGAGAGTTGGACGGTGAAGAAAGCTGAGCACTGCAGAATTGATGCTTTTGAACTGTGATGTTGGAGAAAACTCTTGAGAGTCCCTTGGACTGCAAGGAGATCCAACCAGTCTATCCTAAAGGAGATCAGTCCTGGGTGTTCACTGGGAAGACTGATGTTGAAGCTGAAAGTCCAATACTCTGGCCACCTGATGCGAAGAGCTGACTCACTGGAAAAGACCCTGATGCTGGGAAAGATTGAGGGCAGGAGGAGAAGGGGACAACAGAGGATGAGATGGCTGGATGGCATCACCGACTCGATGGACGTGGGTTTGGGTGGACTTAGGGACTTAGTGATGGACAGGGAGGCCTGGCGTGCTGCAGTTCATGGGGTCGCAAAGAGTTGGTCACGACTGAGCGACTGAACTGAACTGAACACTATATCATAGGACAACACATCACACAATAAAAGACTTCCAAAGTCTTACTTTTACAATTTCCTATCTTTTTGTAACATGGTTCCTAGCTCTCAAGTTTTCAGTTAATCTATAATCAGTTTTCATCTTAATTCATCTGGCATATAAACGTTTCTAATACAAAAAATTATGCCCCATATTAATAACAGTTATTACTTCCAGGAAGGGGATGGGGGTGGTCAGGGGCCAAACTTAATTGTCTGTAATACTATAACTAAAAATTTTCTTTTACAAAAACTCTTTTTTTTCTTCCTTTGGGAATAACAACTTTATTCAGAAAGGGGGCAGACTGAGAAGATGGCAGACTAGTATCTCAAAATAACATCTTATTAGGGTTTAGATGCCAGTGTTTTTTAATTAATTAACTTATTTATTTATTTTTGGCTGCACTGGATCTTTTGCTGCACACAAGCTTTCTTTCACTTTAGTTGCAGCAAGCAGGGAGCACAGGCTTCTCAGTGCATTGACTTCTGTTCTGGAGCTGGAGCACAGGCTCTAGAGTCTATGGGCTCACTAGTTGTGGCACACATGCTTAGTTGCTCTGAGGCACATGGGGTCTTCCAGGACCAGGGATCAAACCCATGTCCCCTGCACTGGCAGGCAGGCTCTTAAACACTGGACCACCAGGAAAGTTCTCCATATATTATCAAACAATTAAAAATAACAAACAAGCTCTTAAAGCTATCCAACCAATACACATTCTTAGATCTTCTTAAGTTTAAAAGATGGTTCTCTCAACTCTAGCTCAAATTTAATTTCTAGAAAATGCTACGGTACTATTTAGCCTACAGCTGGGCAAAGACTTATAAAATAAGTGAAAATATCAAGATTACCTTCCAATTTTAAAGGCTACATATGTACTTTGTTTACTTGAATAAAAGAAAAGACAAAAATGTCTACATTTAGTAAAGATTTTTTTTTTACAGTTCCTATAGCAAGTTATGACTTTCTGATACCACTCCACAAAGGACTGATTTTTACTTTAAAAAATAAATAAAAAAACAAAACAAGCAATTTTTGGAAGTAATTATAAACCTCAACTAAAGGCCTTTTCAAGAAATACTATATGATGACTATGAGTAAATAGATAACGAAAATTACAAAACATTTTCTTAAAAAGTCACAGTAGTCAATCAAAGATACACACTCTCTCAAGTGTTGCTAATAATCACCAAAAGCCTCTATCAAATCTTATCTTTCCATTAAGAGATCTCCTTGCTTTCCCTCCTCTCTCTCTTCCAATCTTCCTGATACACTTTATCAATCTTCACTAAGGCCTCGTTTCCCCTGTGAGCCTCCAGAAGTGCTCCTAGGGCAATTTCATTCACTCCAACAGAGGCTTCAAGTTTCACATAATGCTAATGATTCTCAAAATCACATCTCCAAACATCAAATTTAGATCTTTTCTGTGAGCTTCAGATCTGTGTTTCTAACAATCAACAAACATGTCCACCAAGATGCTCCCCAGGTAATGCAAGTTTAACCTGTCTGTAACCAAAGTCATCCTCTCCCTTTCTCATCCTGAATGCTCTTTATCTCAGTTAATGACAGCTATTAAAACAAGATTATTTTTAACTCTTTCTTTTCTTATATTCCCCCTTTATCTCCTCAGTCCCTAAATCCCATGTGAAGCTACTCCTGTGAAGGACATTCCCTCATCTGCATTTCCACTGCCACTGCCCTATTCATCTCATCTGATAACAGCCTCCTTGATGGCCTCACTGCCTCTAATCTCTCTCTATTCTAAAACATAAACCATATATGATATATTTAAAGCAGATTTTTCATACTTTAAAAATATGTGTATATATAGTTATATATATGTACACACATTTTAAATACGTAATCTATGGACACTGAGTTTATTATTGTTCAGACCACAGGAAGTTGTTAAAATACACAAGTATATTCGTATATACAGTTACACATGATTTTTAAAAGGTTCCTGATTCTTAAAAGGCTCAGTTGTCTACAGAGTAAAGTCCAAATTCCTTAGCACGGCTTTAAGTGTCCATCACAACTTGGTCCAATTTACATTCCCAGATTCACCTTCTACCAACCTTAGCCTAAGTAATTTATATATATCAGTAGATACACCACAAATACAACTCATTTTTTCTTCTCTGCTTCTACTAATCCCTATTATCTTGAAACTTCTTCCTTTTCTTTCCTAGGTAGTCTCTGTTAATTCTCCACCAAACAAAATTAACTCTTCTTTCGTCTATGCTCCCAAGTACTTTGTTCCTACCTCCAGCACAGACTTTATTAAATATACTAGTATTAATCAGCCAGATAACCTGGGAGCAACTTGAAATTTATTCACCTTAATATTCCCACCTTCTGTACACCACATAGACAAGTGTTTAAGGATGGAGCCTTGGGATGATCCATAATTAAGGGTTTGCTGGACAGAGAAAAGTCTACATATAAGTAAAGAAGAAGTCAGAAGGAAGATAATTAGGAAAATACAATGTTATTAAACTGCTTTTTCCTTGGCTTTCAACAAGTTGAATAAACAATCCAGAGTTTAATGTGACACAGAGGCAGATGAGGACTGAAAACTACGAAATGCCTTTTGTGACAGAGGAAAAGTATTTGCTATGCATATAGTTGACAAAAGTTAACATATTTATCAAATATGGAGGCATAAGAATAAATAAAATTTCACCCAAAAGAAAAATAAGCAAAGAACTAATTCACAGAAGAAAAATGTAAAAGACCAATAAACATAAAAAAATTCCTCAAATTCACTAGTAATCAGAAAATACAGGTTAAAAAAAAAAAATCAAGTATTGCTTTCACTGATAAAGTCAGAAAAAAATTTTTCAATAATAATATCCAAGAACAACAAATTTTCAATAATAATTTCCAAGGTACAGCAAAATGATTATGACCATGTCATGTTTGAGGGAATATAAATTAAGTGAAAGAGGGGAAAAAAACCGAATAAACAATACAGTGTAATAATATAAATGCATGCGGTAAAGAATGAGAAGACACAAATCATTAACTGTAGCTATTCTTAGGCAGAATCATTACCAGTCCCTTAAAACATGTAATAATTTTAGAATTAAGAAAAAATACTACTGTTTTTAAAAAGGTATTTTTAAACGATTTTGGTAAACTTCAAAAATGAAGTCAGATTACAGTGATTTAAAAAGAAATAAGCAGTAAGCAGAAAGATATAAATCACTTGTTCAGGAGTTCAATAGCAAAGGCAGAAACAAATTAGATAGTAGTCAAGAGGTCAAAGTCAAATAAAGCTTAATCATTTAAACTGCAGGTGATGAGCATATTTCAAACTGGAAAGGAGAGTTGGAGATGATGAAATTCATGACACTAAAAAGAGAGAGTAATGCATGTAAATTAAAGACCTCTACCTGTTATTCAAAGACAGTGGTGCAAAAGCCATAAATGTGACACATGTGTGGTCAGTTAGTTTTGTCCAAGTTGATGCTCACAGATTGTACCTCAGGAAATTATTTAAGAAACAGAGTTTCTTAAATACAATAGAGCCAGAGAGAAAACATGTGAGTAGATTAAAGTGAATTATTACTTCTATTAGAAAAACTTCAAAAACAGATGTTCTTTGGTAGGGATCAAATACTGTAATCTTTGTGTAAAAACATTCTTTGAATCATTCAATAATTCTTGTATTGATCATTTACCAAATTTAAGGCACTCTGGGAGTGACAGTCTCTGCCTTCATAAATATACATATTCAACTACAGCATCTAGACATTAAACAACAAACTGATGAACAAGTATAATGAATACTACAGAAAAGGGACCCATCAGGCACTAGAGAAATATATGGCACCATGACTAGAGGGAAATGGTCATGTCAATTCCCTGACGAAGTGTCGCCCAAGTTGAGCATACAAATTAAAGATCAGATCCTCAAGTGAACATGAAGTCTAGAGGGAAGGATTAGAAGTTTGAGAGAACATTATTCTGTTGTTTTCAATACTTTATACTTAGACAAAGAATGAATATAAACACCAATGTTGTGATTAAAAGATAATTATGAACGGTACATACCTATACGAAGGTCTCTTTGTAAAACATTCTTATCATAAACATAGAAAGACAAATACTGGAAAGTTCTTGGAATCTCAAAATAAAATTCTTCACTGAAAAACGGGCTAGAGAGAAAAGAGGGAAAGCTCATTAAATTTAAACTCAACAGTGTCCTCATAAAATATTTTATTTTCAATAAAATAAAATTACAGATTAAACCACAAAGGAAAACTTCAAGAATTCCAAAATAATTCTCTATACTAAGTTTTTATTAAGCCCTGTACTAACTAAGCTGAATTTCTAAAAGGACCTTGACTGCCAGGTTGGGCTCGGAACAAACAGATTTTCTGGAGTCCTGTGGACAGAAGATCCAGTAATTGCCTGAGGTCATGCTCACCTTAAAGTGGACAAGGTTGAGAGCTGAGGACAGCGTCATTCACATCATTATCTC
This sequence comes from Giraffa tippelskirchi, assembly GCF_054371585.1. Taxonomy (NCBI): domain Eukaryota; kingdom Metazoa; phylum Chordata; class Mammalia; order Artiodactyla; family Giraffidae; genus Giraffa; species Giraffa tippelskirchi. The sequence goes on from NC_137276.1 coordinate 92,699,990, forward strand.
AAAAATATGTAAATCACAATAATATATAATACCCCAAATGAATATGGTTATGTAAAATGTTATTTAAAACATATTTTAAAAAACTAAATTAGGTTATTTTTAATCAGCTTTATTGAGGTATAAATCATATAACATCTAACTTAAAGTACAGAGGTTACTGACTTGTGATAAATTTACAAACCTGTGTAGCATCCATCCCAATCAAAATATAGGAACATTCCAACTCCCCACAAAGTTCCCTGTTGTTTCTCTGCAGTTACTCCATCATACCTGCCACAGGCAACCAGTGATCTGATTTCCATCATTAAAGGTCTATTGTAAGATTTCATATAAATGGAATCAAATAATATGTACACTTGCGTCCAGCTTCTTTCACTCAGTTTAACACCTATGAGATTTTTTTTCCATTTTGCTGCGTATATCTTTAGTTTATTTTTTCTAATTGTTGGACAATACTCCATTTATGGGAGAAGGAAATGGCAATCCACTCCAGTGTTCTTGCCTGGAGAACCCCGTGGACAGAGGAGCCTGGTGGGCTGCTGTCCATGGAGTCGCACAGAGTCGGACACAACTGAAGTGACTTAGCATGCATGCATGCATTGGAGAAGGATATGGCAACCCACTCCAGTATTCTTGCCTGGAGAATTCCAGGGACAGAGGAGCCTGGTGGGCTGCCATCTATGGGGTTGCACAGAGTCGGACACAACTGAAGCAACTTAGCAGCAGCAGCAGTCCATTTATGAATATTCCACAGTCTACTCTCCTAGTGATGTCATCTGAGTTGCTTCCAGTTCAGGCTATCAAAAATAAGGTGGCTATGAACATTTTTATAAAGCTCTTTAATGCTTTCAGTTCTTTTGGAGAGGTAACTAAAAATAGAATTGCTGAGTTAAAAGGTAGGTGAATTTTTAATTTATGAGAAACTGTCAGACTGTTTCCAATGTGGCTATACTATTTCACACTCCTACCAGCAATGTATGACAGCTCCAGCTGTTCCACGTCATTGTCAACTTTTGCTACTGGAAGTTTTTTTTTTAATTAGCTACTCTACAACATTATAACTCAACTATATGAAAATTAAAAGTCATTTTGAAAAAAATTAGCTGTTCCAGTGAATGACATGATAAATGCTTACACCTGTGTAATCTCTACCCTGATCAAGATAAAGAACATTTCCATCTCCCTGTAAAGTTCCCATGTGCACTCATTCCCTCCATACTGTCACCGGAACCAGTGATCTGATTTCTGTCATGACACATTATGTTCAAGACCGTATAGACACAGAAATATACGAACTATATTTCCCTTATGAATAAGGATGCTGAATATTTTTTCATGTGCTTGTTGCCCATTTGTATATCTTATTTTAGGAACTGTTGGAGTCTCCCCCACATGTTTTAGAAGGTTTGTCTATTTTCTCATTGGCTTTTTTTTTTTTTTTTAATAACTTCTGGACACAAGTCCTTTGTCAGAACATTTTCTATCAGGTGTGGCCTGCCATTTCATTTTCTTGACAGTATCTGTTAAAGGGCGGAAGGCTCTGATTTTGACAAAATCCAATTTATTATTTCTCCTCTTTTATGACTGATGCTTTTGGCACCTAAGTAAAGAAATTTTTGCCTTCCCCCAAGTTGCTAAGATTTTCTCCTACGAAACAGCTTCTTTTTCTAAGTTCACTCTAAGAATGCTATTTTGATATTTAAATTCTCCTACGAAGACATGAATCTCTGAAACACTAGTCAACATCCTTTATCAAGAGTACCTCTTTCCTGATAATGTTTAAAGAATTTAAAAGATTTTTTTAAAATGTCACCATAAAATACAATCTCTTCAGGATGTCACAACTTAAAAAGAAGATGAAATGGAAACTAAATGTCTCTTGTGCTGTGCTGTGCTTAGTTGCTCAGTCGTGTCCAACTCTTCGCCACCCCATGGACTGTAGCCCTCCAGGCTCCTCTGTCCATGGGGATTCTCCAGATAAGAATACTGGGATGGGATGCCATTTCCTCCTCCAGGGGATCTTCCCAACCCAGGAATCAAACTGGAGTCTCTGGCATTGCAGGCGGATTCTTTACCAGCTGAGCTACCAGGAAAGCCCAAATGACTCTTAAAGAAGTCATTTCTGACCCTATCCAGGAAACAGTTGACTCAGCTTCTCAATTATAAAACCTGGTCAACTTCTGTCAATATATTTTTCACTTCAAATTTTTCACTACAACTGCACTTCAAATTTTAACAAAAATAAACTTTTAAAAATTGGTCTGTCAAAATAGTCTTTTTAATTAGTCTCAACATAGAAATTAATATAAAACAACCGTTAGGCAAAGATGTGTAGGTATTTTTCTCCTCTGCATCATTTTATAAAAAATTATAAAATTGAAAATTTCCTTTATATATCACGTACCCACTCTCAAATATTATTTTTAAAACACATTCTAAAGCCAAAAAGAACAAGATGAAAATTATTCACTAAGTCACCTGTATCACTACATCATCACTATCTCAACAACCTAATCCCCACATCCGGGTGCCCACATCTTTAGATTATAAATAAGTAAGTTAACTAATCAACCCATTTGAGAAAAGTTTTCAACAAGGTTGGTAAGGAGCAATGACAAGACTTATACTCTACTGTTATCACTGACCTATGATCATGCATATCACTCCCAAGGAAATTCCTGGTGTGGGGAAGAGAAGCACAAGGTACAAGAAGTATTGATATTCAGTTTGTTTATAGATCACCTACTTCTCAAAAGGATTGAGACAGAGATTTAGGAGCTGTGGATTCCATATGTGACTCCTACTTACCTGCTATGAAAATTCTATAACCAGACTACCTATAAAAACTATAATATTCAGAACCCATAACAGATCTAAATGATATCTACTGTCTTTTGACTTAACAGCTTATCATAACATTCAGAAGAGTAGAAACACTGAAATGAAAGCAAGGTGAGCAAGGGTTCATACTACAGATTCTTTCACCTTGTTCCGCAAGAATGCTAGGAGGCACCTAGAATTTAAACAACGTCTAGTCTAATTGTATTGAAATGACCTAAGGTAACCACTGACAGCCTTAAAATAGCTTCCAAGTGGGTATGAATCTAGAAAAATAACTTAAGGTGGATAGGTAGCTCAGCTGGTAAAGAATACGCCTGGAGACCCCGGTCTGATTTCTGGGTTGGGAAGATCCCCTGGCGAAGGGACAGGCTACCCACTCCAGTATTCTTGAGCTTCCCTGGTGGCTCAGTCAGTAAAGAATCCACCTGCAATGCGGGAGACCTGGGTTCAATCCCTGGGTTGGGAAGATAGCCTGGAGGAGGGCATGGCAACCTACTCCAGCACTCTTGCCTTGGAGAATCCCCATGGACAGAGCCACCTGGTGGGCTACAGTCCATGGGGTGGCAAAGAGCTGGGCACGACTGAGCGACTAAGCAGCAGCAGCAGCAAAAATAATTGGTTTTATCATTTTCCCCAACACAAATAGCTGGCAAGGCAAGGGTTTAAAACAAAAAGTAAGCTAATTTTAGCTTCTCATTTATGAGGCTATGTAGTAGAAACTAAAACAAGTACTCAACTTATTGAAAATTACTAGTTTTATATATCACTGATTTTTATGTGATATGTAACCAACATACATTAAGAAAAACAGTTTCAGGTTCCAATCTCAGTTTTGCTTCTAACTTCCTTTATTAAATGTGCAAATTATTCAGTCTTTTGGTGACTCAGTTTCATCATTTATGTAAATAACAGAATTCTAATAAAACAGGGCAGGTGATTTATGATTAAAGATGTGAAGTTTATTATTTCAAATTTTCTTGGGCTACTAAATATTTCATCCATCATATGTTCATTCCAACAACTCCCTGATTCCCTTATTTTAACTTTTATTTCTGGACAAGACTGTATCCTTCCAGCACAGCTCTGCACTAGAATTATATCCACAAACACTATTAAAGGGAAGAGGTGGCACATTTCAATTTTATGAATTAGATTTACTATGATACTGTTGCAGTGCTACTACACTTCCAAAAAATGAGAAATCTACCTAAGAGCTCATTCCCTTACAATGCACTACTTAGTTAAGTGACTTGTATAAACGTTAAGGGGTAATTTATTCTCAAGAGAAATAAAATTATGATGTACTTTGAGAAAAGTTCAAATAAGTGGGCAAAATTTAGCCTAGAGAAAAAAATTGAGGTATTGGTAGTTGCTTTCAAAAACTTCAAAGACTATCATGTGAAAGATGGATTAAACTTGTTCCCCAGATATCCAAGGGACAGAATTAGGAACAATTAAAAGGAAGATACATTTTTGAGGCAATGAAAAGCCACATGAAAGCAAGTACCGTGTCCATCTTGTTCTCATGGATGTATGAATAAATAGCGCCCAGCAAGTTCTCGGCATACAGTAGGTTTTCCTTTTGATAGACATTAATCAACTAAATCTAAGAGCTTTGTAAGAGTCAGAATAGTTCTAAGACCTAACAGGCTGCTTAGGAGGCAGTGAACTCCTTGGTTACTGGAACATTAAGCAAATGTCAGATGACTACCTGTCAAAAATAATTGTCAGGAGGAACTAAGCATAAGGGATTTAGTCCAGCTCAATGAACATTAAGGCTCCTTCAAACTCTGAGATTCTGTACTTCTAAAAATAAATTCAGAAACTAAAAGGAAAATAAAAGTTTCAGATGAAGACAGACTTCTTGATGATAACAGTCAGGAAAACATATAAAAATTATCATTCAATATATATCATAGTAGTGATAATTTACAATTTTTTACAAACCTTAAAGATTTTTCAACAACTTGGGTACGATAAACTTCTTCCTGGTCCAAATTTATGGTGCAGAAACAATCTCTCATTTTGTTGGGTCCAAGATATGGCAATAAATTTTTCGCTTCACCTGTTGGCACAAAAATTAAAACTGGTATTAAATATCACCAGCTGCTTCATGCTAAATCTTATATGGGATGCATTATATGAAAAAGAACATATAAGATATAGCACAGAAAATAATATTAGTGATTACAGAAAGATAATAAACTTGGTCTAAAATAGTCTGGTGAGACGGAAGGGAGGAGCTGTGTGTAAAGGGGCATGTGAGATCATGTTTTATCACTGGATCCCTGGTCCCAGGAAAAAGCAACGCCCCCAACTTGTGCTCTCATCCCATCCCACCGGCACCACCCCAAGGGCTTGTCTCCACAACTAATCCCTCTTTCCTGTATCATTAATTGTCCTCTCTACTGGATCATTACCATCAGCTCATACATAAATTCTGATATTTCCCAATTGTAAAAACAGCACAAAAAAGAAAAAAATCTCCTCTGATTCCACCTCCCCTTCATGACATTATTCCATTTCTAGACTCCCTTTCACAGCAAAACTTCTCAAAAGCGAACATCTACAGTCACTGTTTCTAATTCCGCACCTTCCATTCATTCTTCCATCCAATCAGCTTTTAACTCCATGATGACAATGAAGCTGCTCTAGGCAGGGTCACCAATGCCTTTCATATTGTCAAACCCAATGACATTTCTCTGTCCTCATCATACCTGATCTGGCAGCGCTGTTTAATGTAAGTGAAGGCTAACATCTCTCCTTAAAACTCATTTTTTTCTTGGATTCCACAACACAGTATTTCTGGCTTTCTTCCTACTTCACTGGCCCTCTGCTGAATTCTTTCCCTCCTCACCTCTAAATGTTTCAGTGCTTCAGGGCTCAGTTCTAGGCCACCTTCTCTTCTTTCCCTAAGCAAATTCCTTCAGTATATGGTATTAATGACCATGCCTCTCAGAGGCCGGAGGTCATTTCCAGGCCTGATTTCTCCTCCTCAACACTAGATGTGAATATTCAACTGCCTCTTCGAATATCCAGTAGAGTTCTCAAATTTTATAAGTCCCAGACAAACCATCTGATTTCCTCCCCTAAAACCCACTGTTTCCTCCAGTCTACCACCATCTTCTTCTCTTTCTCTTACCTGTTCCCCATACTTCCCACTCCCACATCCAGTCCATCGGCAAATCCAGCAGAACTCCATAATAAATCCCAAATGAAACCACTTCTCCTTGCCTTCATCAGTATAATCCTACAATCCACTCTTCATCAAGGAGTGTGATCTTTTAAACACAATATTCAGATCAATCACTCCCCTACTCCAAAACCATTTGACTTCACTGGGCTTCCCCAGTGGCTCAGAGGGTAAAGAATCCACCAGCAATTCAGGAGAAGCAGGTTTGATCCCTGGGTTGGTAAGATCCCCTGGAAGAGGAAACGGCAACCCACACCAGTATTCTTGCCTGAAAAATCCTGTGGACAGAGTCACAAAGAATCAGACACAGATTCTTTCTGAGCAACTAAACAGAGAACAGAAGTCAATCCATTTCTAAATTCCCTTGGTCTACCTAACCCCACTCAACTGTCCTCTCTCTGACCTCTTCTCCCACACTTCCCAGTGTTCACCCTCTTTCCATTCATCAACCATGTCAAGCTTGTTCAAGCTTAGGGCCTCTGTCTGGAATCCTCTAACCCATCTTCATGTGGCTGTCTCTTCCTCTCATTCAGGTCTCAGTGCAAATGCCACTTCCTCAGAGAAACCTATCCGTACTATTCTATCTACAATAAATAATCCTGCTACTATATTCTATTTCTCTGTTTTCTTGATAGCATTTACAACTATCTGAAACTCTTCATTTTTATGTCTGATTCCCTCATTCTTAGGAAGTTCTTAGCTACCTCATTCAAGGCCTGAGAACTTAACTGATCTTCAGGATCTCAAATAGTGACTGTCAACTATTGAGAAATATGTACTGAATGAATATTAAAGAATCAAGTCTGGTTTTGAAGTTCTTGTGAGAAGCGGGTGCTGAAATCAGACACCAGTGTACTAAATTAGGAAAAAAGGTGGTAAGCATAAGGGAAAGAGCATTTCCCTGAGAATCATGAAACTAAGCTTCCTGTATTACCTTTGGTACTAAGTGGCCAAATGGCTTCAGACAAACCTGGGAAGAACAAGTTTTCCTGACCAAAGTCTGGGCTGGATAAACTCCGGTCTCTTTCTGCTTACCAACTTTAAAACCAAAGGCCATTTGAACCAATTTATTTTAAAGAAGTCTATCAGAAACTTAAGTACCTGTGAAAAACTCAATACACAAATGATTTTTTAAAATTAAAATTAGAAAAAACAGGGAAAAGTCCCTCAGAGCCATCTGGGAGGCTGTCTCTCCAGCTTAAGTCCTGAGTAAGTCCACTGAATAAAACATACTTCTCAAAAATTAAAAGTAAAATTAAGTAAAATTAGAAAAATCAATGGAAGAGCACCAGTAAGATACTGTTATTTAGTTCATCACTGAGAGATTAGAAAAAAATCAAGTTACCATGTCACAGAATAAACACACTCATTTCAAGTCAAAATAAAGGAATCTAATCTTTTAAATGAATCCTGAAATGCCCAATATGGGTTGGCCTTTACAAATTCACTAGTTTCCTCAAAGGCAAAAATAGTGTATATCTGAATTTGTACCCATCCATTCTCCTCTTCCTCAAAAGATTTCACGTCGTCCCTATTATCCACAGCTCATCCCTCTACCTGTGTTCTCTCTTCCCCATTTCCTTCCTCTCACTCTAGGACACTGCCCAACAATTTCATTTTCATTATTTTCGACATTCTCCTTTAAGTCTTTCCTTTTTTGCCATCTCCCCGCTGTACAATCCAGAGCATTTGAGGGGTTTTTTTGGTTTTTTTTAGCAGAAAATCCATCTTGGTCACCAGAGACGGCTTCCAATGTAAACAAATTTGGAATTAAATCATAATAGACATGCTCCATATCTAACGAGGGAATCTGGAATACTAAATCATTGCCCTTGAACATGTTGCTGTTTCATTCACACAAGTGCAACTTGAGAAACTACACTGTATAAATGTACAAACATTCTGCTACCCACCTTTTTAAAAGGGAAACGGGATTATTTTCTCTGCAGAATCCAATGAAAGTGACATTATTAGATATTTACTTACAATAAGTAAAAATTCAAATTCTATAGAATATATAAAATGCACTCAATATCACTTCCTAGAAAAGTTGTCATAATCTTTGAATATCTGTCACTACTGTTCAAAATAAAGTAAAATCATCTAATCAATGCTAGATCACCAATTGATCATGCTAATATGTTAAGTCACTTTCGAGTCTTTAAACTGTACCTCCAAACTACAGCAGTAACTAACTAGCATTAATCAAAATAATTAATTGCCACATTATTTTAAAAAATCAAAAGTGAAGTAACTAATGGTTAGAGAATTCACAAAAATAATGTAGCACTCAGTATATCTCTAAACAAAAAGATTATTTTAACAGCACACTCTTTATGTTAAGCTACACAAAAAGAAATGAGGAACTTGAGAAGATTATACCTGTCCTGCGTATGATATTTTCATAGGACCTCATCAGTTCTAGTAAATTATTGTATATAAATAAGTAAGTGCATTGGTCAAAAAATAAACAAAAGACTACTGCTCCTTAAAAGACAAATGTCTGGAAAACTTATTCTATATAAACAAAAGACTACTGCTCCTTAAAAGACAAGTGTCTGGAAAACTTATTCTATAATCTCTGCTCCAATTCTTCCCCTCCTACTCACAGCCTGAATCTGCAATTCGGCTTCTGAACCAATTACTTTACTAGAACTCCCAAGAACACTAATAATATTTGTTGTTGTTTAGTCACTAAATCATGTCCGACTCTTTGCCACTGAACCACCTGGGAAGCTCTACTAATAATACTGTATGTGTGGATGTGTGTGTTCAGTTGCTCAGTTGGGTCCAACTCTTTGCGACTCCATGGACTGTAGCCTGCCAGGCTCCTCTGTCCATGGGAGTTCCCAGGCAAGAATACTAGAGTGGGGTGCCACTTCCTTCCCCAGGGAATCTTCTTGACCCAGGGATCAACCCCACAACTCCCACATTGGCAGGCAGATTCTTTACCACTGAGCCACCTCAGTGGTAATAATGTCAGGAAACTTTGGGTATACACAGACTATTAAATTCATCATATAGGTGGAGAACCAATTTCAGGTATTTTTTAAATGTTTCATTATAAAACAATAAAAATATACTAAAATACAAACACTTATATCTCAACATTATTTCATGGTATTACTTGTAATCTTTCTCAATTTATCTGCAGCCTATTTGGTGATGGCTGGCCTTCAGGAAAATCAAGGTCTGTATCTGTGGTAGATATGGTGGGTCAGCATGACTTCCTGTACTGTAGAGACTAGAAAGCTAAAAACTACATTTCCCAGCCTCTTGTGCAGTTAGGGTTGTGGCTGTGATTTAAATTCCATCAATTAGATGCACTCTGGAAATCTGGAGGACAAAAGAGAATGGAGATGGCATTTAGATTGCTTCTACTAGTAAACACTGTCGTGGAGATGCCTAGGTTTTCTACAGCAGCACTTGCTGCAGTCCTTGTATCCAGCCACAGGTTTCACAGATATCAGGAAGGATACAAAGCATCCATTCTGTCACACAGGTCGTGTGCATGACAGCAGCAGCACGAGCCAGCAGCAGTGATAACCGTTTACTTGTCGTCGGCTGTTTCCTAACAGTTGCAGATTTCTGATCATGGCACAGGTGACAAGGTTCTAAAGACTAGCAGCTAAAAGTTGCAATTTCCTAATTTTTCAGGGACCTTTCTGATCCTAAAAGAGGTAGTAACTCCCTTCGTGGCCCCGATGCAATGTGGCTTTTGAATATTATTTTTGAAAGTTTAAGGGCTTCCCAGACGGTGCTCATGGTAAAGAACCTACTTGCCTATGCAGGAGACATAAGAGATATGGGTTCGATCCCTGAGTTGGGAAGATCCCCTGGAGAAGGAAATGGCAACCCACTCCACTATTCTTGTCGAGAGTCCCATGGACAGAGGAGCCTGGCGGGCTACAGTCCTTGGGGTCACAAAGAGTCGGACACAACTAAAGCGACTGAGCACTTAAAAGTTTGTCTAAACTCTGTTCCTTCAGTCTTTCCAACATTTCCATATAAGTCACTTAAAATCTTTTGTTAAATCTCTTTCTGCTTACACTAGCTAGAGTTGATTCTGTAACCTAATCCTGACTAGCTTCTTTTCTTATCCCTTCTACCTTTTCTAACAAATCTAAAAATCCCATTTCACATTACTGGTCATCAGAGCTTGGTAAATCTTTCAGCTATTAATAGATGTGGCTATCTGGATCAAACATGGACTCAGAAATTATAAAGTAATATATCTCACTGACAATGACTTTTGTGTTCCATGAGACAGTGAGTTGAACAGCATAGCACACCCAAAAGATGAAAGTGTCAACTTGGGAAAGGGAGAAAGACAGATCCTGACTCTGCATGGTTGTTACCATCTGCTTTCAGAAACACTTCTGCATTTCCTATTGTAGCATTTAGATGTGGTTTTTAAACAGTATGTACTAGCACAAAAATAGAAATATATATCAGTGGAACAGGACAGAAAACCCAGAAATAAGCCCATGCACCTACCACCAATTAATCTCTGACAAAGGAGGCAAGACTATCCAATGTTGGAAAGACAGTCTCTTCAACAAATGGTGCTGGGAAAACTGGACAGCCAAATGGAAAAAAGTGAAATTAAATCATTCCTTATCTCTATACACAAAAATAAGCTCAAAATGGATTAAAGACCTATAAAACTCCTTGAGAAAAACATAGGCAGAATACTCTCTGACATAAATCACAGCAATATCTTTTTCAATCCATCTCCAGAATAATGGAAATAAAAACAAAAGTTAACAAATGGGACCTACTTAAGCTCAAAAGCTTTTGCACAGCAAAGGCAACAATAAACAAAGCGAAAAGACATCCCACAGACTGGGAGAAAATATGTGCAAAAGATGTGATTGATAAGGAATTAGTGTCCAAAATTTAGACAGCTTATGATGCTTAACAGTATCAAAACAAACAGCCCACTCAAAAATGGGCAAAAAACCTGAAGACACATTTCTCCAAAGAGAACATACAAATGGCCAATAGGCACATGAAAAGTTGTTCAATATTGCTAGTTATTTGAGAAATGCAAATCAAATATTTGCATTTGATTTGTGCAAATTGGTGTGAGGTATTACCTCACACCAGTCAGAATGGCTATCAGCAAAAAATCCACAAACAGTCAATGCTGGAGAGGGTGTGGAGAGAAGAAAACCCTCTTACACTGTTGATGGGAATGTAGATTACTACAGCCACTATGGAGAACAGCATGGAGGTTTCTTAAAAAACTAAAAATAGAGCCACCATATGACCATATGCAACCCCACTGCTGGGCATATATCCAGACAAAAGCATGATCCGAAAGGATACACGCATCCCAATGTTCATTGCATCACTGTTTACAACAGACAAGACATGGAAGCAACCTAAATGTCCATCAACAGAGGAATGGATAAAGAAGATGTGGTATATATATACAAAGGAATATTACTCAGCCATTAAAAAAGAAGGAAATAATGCCATTTGCAGCAACATGGATGGACCTAGACAGTGTCATACTGAGTGAAGTAAGTCAGAAAGAAAAGGAGAAATATCGTATGACATCCCTTATATTTGGAATCTAAAAAGAAATGATACAAATGAACTCATTTACAAAACAGAAAGAGACTCATAGACTTAGAAAATGAACTTATGGTTGCCCGGGGAGAAGGGATAGCTGGAGGGTTTGGGAAGGTCATGTACACACTGCTATGTTCAGAATGGATAACCAACAAGGACCTATTTTATAGCACATGGAACTATACTCAGTATTATGTGCTGGCCTGGATGGGAGGGGGGATTCAGGGGAGAATGGATACATGTATATGTATGCCTGAGCCCCTTTGCTATTCACCTAAAACTACCACAATATTGTTAATCAGCTATATCCCAATAGAAAATAAAAAGTTTAAAGTTTGAAAAAAGATGTTATTTTTAAAACATGCTTGATAATACAATATCATGTCTCCATGAATTTGGGACTCCCAAATTCTCAATATCTAAACCATGTGCACTATTTTGTGTACCTCCATCTTATCCTTAAATTTACACATCCTATTTTAACTCTATTAAGATTCAAGTGTTCAAGACATTCAATAAATTGCTAAGATACAACACTTGAGCAAGATAGCTGAAATAATGGAAATAATTTTTACCTGCATTTGAATGAAAATAGGAGATGTTTTTAGCTTAGTCTTCATTTTAAAAATTTTGTGCATACGCAAAGGTAGGAACTTGTCCTATAACGGCAGATGTATTATTGGCCCCACAGCAAACAGTATAGATCTGATTATATTTAGAAGTGTCGCTATTTCCTTCAACAAAGAATCAATCATCAGGAGGCATATTACTGACAAAACAACAGTTCCTCTATGAAGAAAGGAGCCTGGCCTTCAAGCACATCTTTTATTACGTAACAAGACCATTTCTTGTTGAATTCATAACTGGTACTCTTTAAGAGGGCTTCCCTGGTGGCTCAGTGGTAAAGAACTGGCTTGCTAATGCAGGAGATGACAGTTTGATCCCTGGTCGGGTCGATCCCCCGGAGAAGGAAATGGTTACCCACTCCAGTATTCTTTCCTGGGAAATTCCATGGACAGAAGGAGTTTTGTGGTCTACATTTAGTCCATGGGGTTGCAAAAGAGTAGGAAATGCTTAGCAACTGAACAACAATAGCTCTTTAAGAACTTTTCTAGTCTACATGCCTTACAACGTAATTGTTAACCAAATTAAAAAAAAAAAAAAAAACTTTCTCTCCTAAAGCAAGGGTTTTAGAGATGAACTAATTCTCCACCGAGCATTTACTTCTTCTCTCTCACAGATGGGCTACAAGTATGCCAAGAACACCTTCACACGACAGACACATCACTGGTTTTGTACAACCATAAAACGAAATAGCCGCCTGCCCATTCATATGATAGTAATTGTTTCTCTGCATCATCCAAATCTTACAACATCAAATACAGAGTATACAATAAAATGGTCTATTTAGCTTGGATCCCTATCCTTCACACTGTTGCTAGTTCCTTTTTTTAAGTATGTAAATATATTACACAGCACTCCTGCTCAAGTCTTCGGTGGTTCCACACTACCTACCACTGCCCACCTTGCAGGATAAAATCTAAAATTCCTTAGTCTGGCATAAAAATGCTTCATGATCTGGCACATCCACTGTTTAATCATAACCCCACAAGCTATGCTCCAGCAGTACTGCACTTTTAGTTCCTTAAAAACACTGTATTCTCTCATGCCTCTGTACATTTACAACACTATTTTCACTGCATGGGATGCTCTCACCTGGTCTTTTTCCCCACAAAGCTCTGCTTAAGGCATCTTTGTACAATCTTCCCTCAGTTCCTAGGTAGTCATGTCACCTTTTCGTCTCTTTCCTACTGCATTGTATCTGTTCTTCTACTACAAGGATCATAGTGTATTGCACCTGTTCTGCTTCATTTAACAAATATTTATTAAGTGCCTACAGGATGCCAGGCACCTTTCTAAATACTGGCAATATAACAATGAATAAAAAATATAGGTCTCTGCCCACATGGAACCATTGTACAATCTAGACAGTTGAAACAAACATCATAAACTCTTAACCAAGTATATAATATTTATTGCCATGGAAGAAAATAAAGGTAAGAGACCTAGGGAGTGCCACACCCAGAGGGTAGAGAGAGGGAGGACTGCAATGCTATTTTATACAGCGAATCAAGGAAGGCCTTTATATGGAGATATTTGAGGAGATATTTGAAAGAGGTCAATGAGGGAATGAGTCACACAGATACCTAGGGAAAGACACGAGCAGAAACAATAAAATATGAAAAGGCCCAGACAGAGGATAATTTGGCATATTGAAGGAATAGCAAGGAGGCCAGTATGGCTGTAAAACAATAAACAAGGTAGGAAGAGGGAGGAAACAGTAAGAGATGAGATAGGAGTGGGGAAGGAATCAGGTTAAATAGGGTCTTGTGGCCAATGGAAAGTCTTAAGCTTTTCTGAATGAGATGGGAAGCTATTAAAGGATTATGGGCAGAAGAATGGCATGATCTAACTTTGTTCTAAAGAATCATGGCAGAAGGACAAGGGTGGAAGCCGGAAGCTGGACAGGAGGCTATTGTAATAATTTCGATTACAGTTAACTTAGACCAGACAGGCAGTCTTGGCATGCAAAGAAGTGGTCAGTTGGGCGTATAATTTGAAGATAAAGCCAACAAGATTATTGATATTTTGGATGTGGGTGTAAGAGGAAAGGGGGTCAAGGATCACTTCATAAAGAGTTTCATCCAGAGCAGCTGGATGAAGAGAGATGCCACTTCCAGAGGAAAGAGCTTCTTGTTGAGAAAGAGAGTATGCTAAGTCTGAGATGCCTTTAAATATCCAAGTGCAGATGTGCAGCAGGCAAGGAAGTGCTGGCTAGAGATAGAACCTGAGAATCATTAGCAAGTACATAGTATTTCTCAAACCATAAGACTACCCAGGATTACAAGAACTGTAAATATGGAAAAAAGAGAAGAGATTGATGACTGAGCCTCGGAGTTCTCCATCATATTGCGTTAGTAGACTTAAGAAGGAACCAGCAAATGAGACTGCTGTATGTCTCTTCGCTGAATATAAACTGACCGAACCAATTCTTAGCACCATGCTTAGCTTATAATGGATAATGAAATATCTACTAAGTATGTGTATGTTTATAATTTTAACATGGGCAAAGAGGAGGTTCTAACATCATATCACAAATTATAAAATTGCAAATAAACTTCTTTTTCTAAGTTTGCTGTAAGTTGACCCACGTCAATTGCTCCAAAGGTTTAAAAAGAAAATGTCTCCTGTATACAGTTACCAAAAGCACTAAATTTAAAAATTTCCATAGTGCTAAAACAGAGACATCGTATTGAAAATAAACAAAACACTCCTGAAATGCACACATTCATTTACTGAGTGCCTGCTAAGATAGTAAGGATACATGAGTGCGAAGAACACACAAAAACTGTGTCCACACTGAGCTAACACAGATGGACAGATAACAAATACATAAAATGTTATGTTAGTATTAAACAGGAACAGGTACCACATGAAATGGCAGAGGGAGGAGTGCCAAGGAAGGCTCCACCCAAAAGGTAACTTCTGCATAAATATCTGAAGAAAAAGGGAAGCCAAGTAAGTATTTTATAGAAAACAGCTTTTAGTCATTGGCAAAAAGTAAACAATTTAAACCAAGAAGATAAACACCACTGGAAATCAAAACTAATAACCTAGATTAACAGAAACAGAAAGATGGCCAACTCTATGTGCACAAGATCAGTGATTCTATGCAAAGGTCAAAGGGCATAAATCCAGATCCTACCATATAATTTTACCTAGAACTAGAATTCCAAATATCAGGGTACTGGGAGAGATTCCAGTGTATGTGCTTCTGGGCATGAATGCAAATATGCACATATGTGTTTATGTGTATGTTCTGCAGGGACTATGTGCATGCATTTATATATGTAGGTTTGTGTGTATGTTTCTGTGTCCTAGAGGGAGACATTACTGGGATAAGTAAGAATAGAAGACAAATATTTCTCAAGCAGTTACATGCTCCAAGACAATGCTAAACATTTTCTAAAATATCCCATTCGGTTGGTACAACGACCTTTGACATAAGCATTACTGTTCTCTTTTATAAATTGAAAAAAAAATCATAGTTACACTGGTAGTATAGTGAATTGACAAAAATCAAATTCCAAAGCCTAGTCTTTCCATTCCTATTCATGTCTTTCTGAACAGAGAAGTGCCTAGAGGGACAGACAGCTATTCCTTTCTTATCCTAAGAGATCCTGTAGGATCTCCAATCTATTTCAAAGGATACCTTAAGCACAGAAATAAGAGCCAATGCAGGTTCAGAGTGTGAATAACTTCCAAGAGAAACTGCAAAGGGCCAGTGTCCTGGACAAGATGATCCTAAGAAAAAGCTTATCTGCAGTGGGAGGAAAGCTGAATCATAATAATAGTTTCCATTTATCAAATACTTACATTGCACACAGACAGCAGATGTTTTTTAGGGACTTCACATGTATGTCATTTAATCTTCACAATAACTTCTTCCAAGTAATTTTTTTTAAAATAGAGAAATTGGGGATGGAGGGATAACACTGCAGGGGTAAGGCATAAGTTCAGGAGGTGGAAACAGGAGGAGCATCTTCAAGAAAGCAGTTAATAGTAAAAATTGACTCAAGCAGAGAGAGATGAAAGGGGAGTAGAAAGGATGCAGCTGTAAAAGAAAGGTGGCACTGCACAGAACCTGTGATGTCAAGCCAGGCAGTCAGTCAGTTCAGTCGCTCAGTCGTGTCCGACTCTTTGCGACCCCATGAATTGCAGCACATCAGGCCTCCTTGTCCATCACCGACTTCCGGAGTTTACCCAAACCCACGTCCATCGAGTCAGTGATGCTATCCAGCCATCTTGTCCTCTGTCGTTCCCTTCTCCTCCTGCCCACAATGCTTCCTAGCATCAGGGTCTTTTCAAATGAGTCAACTCTTCGCACGAGGTAGCCAAAGTATTGGAGTTTCAGCTCAATATCAGTCCTTTCAGTGAATATTCAGGACTAACTTCCTTTAGGATGGACTGGTTGGATCTCCTTGCAGTCCAAGGGACTCTCAAGAGTCTTCTCCAACACCACAGTTCAAAAGCATCAATTGTGCGCTGCTCAGCTTTCTTCACAGTCCAACTCTCACATCCATACGTGACTACTGGAAAAACCATAGCCTTGACTAGACGGACTTTTGTTGGCAAAGTAACGTCTCTGCTTTTTAGTATGCTATCTAGGTTGGTCATAACTTTCCTTCCAAGGAGTAAGCGTCTTTTAATTTCATGGCTGCAATCACCATCTGCAGTGATTTAGACACAGAGTTTTCATTTCATTTAGCAACAGGGTTACTAGAAGTTTCCCTGTGATCAAATCTATGCTTCAGGAAAATCACTGACAATTACAGGGCCTAAACTAAGGTAACAAAGGGGCAATGGAGGAAAAGAAAAATGGAAGAGATACTACAGAGGGAAAAGTCAGAATTTTGCCAGACTCAGGATATGATGTTCTAATAACTGGAGTATCAACCTAAACAGAGGATTAGAACTTTAGATGGGGGGAAGATATAAAAATATGCAAACATTATCATTTATGTACTCAACCAAAAAATGGAGTGAAGGAGAAAGAATCAAATGTACACTTAAAAATATAAGTTTTGGTGTACACAAGCTTAGAATAAAACGCTATTATACCATCTAGTTATAGATACATAAGACAATCCTATATAATTTTTTTTCTTTTTGGCCACATCATGCAGGATGTGAGATCTTAGTTCCCCAACCAGGGATCAAACCTGTGCCTCCTGCAGTGGAAGCACAGAGTCCTAACCATTGGACCGCAGGGATGTCCCAAGACAATCCTATGTAATGTTAACATATGAGGTCTTTCAAATTTTCATATAAAGTTTAATTTTAACTTTTCCAGTAAGACAAAAGTTGAAAATAATTCTGAAAACATCTACAGTACTGGCATAGTACAGCAAGTTAAACAAATTCATTTTGGAGACAGGAGTTTCAGCATGAGTTTTGTACTTAATACTCTGCATGTCCTAGTCTCAACCTCCTGTGTAAAAAGGAGTCATTATAATGCTTCAAGGGCTACTGTGGCCATCAGCTGAGGTAAGTGAACTGAAAGTCGCTCAGTCGTGTCCAGCTCTTTGTGACCCCATGGACTATACAGTCCATGGAATTCTCCAGGTCAAAATACTGGAATGGGAAGCCATTCCTTTCTCCAGGGGATCTTCCCAACCCAGGGATCGATCCCAGGTCTCCTGCATTGCAGGCAGATTCTTTACCAGCTGAGCCACCAGGGAAGCCCAGCTGAGGTAAAGCACTTACCATAATGCCTAGAACAAAATAAGTACCCAGTAAACAGTAACTAGTAGTGCCCTTCCTTGGTTACAGATTCCTAAGAAATAGCATCTGTACACAATTCCCTTCATCAAGCTATTAGGTCTGACCAAAGATAACTTGTAATTTAACAACTGGACACACCAGAAGAGCTCATTTTTTTAATGAAACTTTTATTACAGAAATAATACATTTCTATTGGAGGAAACAGATGCAAAAACACCCAGCCTTTCTATACCTCAGGCTCCAAATCTCTAAAATGAGATGCCTGAACTCTTTCAGATGGAGGGGGAGGGCAAAAATTGGGGGTCAGCCAGCCAGAGATTTGTTTGGCTTGCACAGTGTTAGGAAAAATGTAGCCAACATCTAGAACTGGAAGAGTTAATAATAAATAAATCCACATTTCTGGTTTCTCTTTAACAATCAGAGTCGTGGCAATGAGGTTCTGAATGGAAACTGTAGACAGACACTCTCTTTTGAAATCCTAACAATCCCTACCTGGCTTTTTCCTTCACTATGCCTGGTGGTCTCTGTAGACTGGAGTTTGCAACTCCTTAACTAGTTAATCTTCTAAGTTCCCCTAGCTCTGAGATGCTGAAAAGTTGTAAAAAGAGCATATGGCAACACTGATTTCAAATGTTTTTAGATATTGCTACCTTTGGCAAGTTTAATCTGATAAACACTTCAAGAACTAAATACACATTTATATTAAATATGCTGTTCATCAAGAAAACTATGAACATAAACTTTACCAATTATCACTTCTGCTCACATTACAGCCAGCACTTAACTGAGCACAACGTGCTAGGCAGTATGACAAGTCATCCAATCTTTTCATAACCACTCTGTAAGACTAGAAAAACTACTACCCCCAATTTATACAAAAGGAAGCTGAAGCTCAGAGAGGTTAGGTGATTACTAGAAAAGTAGCAGAAAAATCATGCTTTCAACATGCTACATTTTCATTTATCATTCAACCAATTTCTATATACCTAATCTAATAAATACTTTCTACAGAATAAAGAAATCTGACACAAGAGCTCTCTCATTCATTTCTCTTTACAGCTTTCAAAGGAGAACGGAAGAGAAAAATCGCCAAAAAAGACCTTTCGAATGGTTTCACAGTCACCCTCTTCAGAGTATGTCAGATTGCCCCAGGTGTACAGTAGCAAAAAAGGAGGTGGGGTGCCCAAGAACTGTTGCTGTTGTTTAGTTGCTAAGCCATGTCCAACTCTTGCGACTCCGTGGACTGTAGCCCGCCAGGCCCCTCTGTCCATGGGATTCTCCAGGCAAGAACACTGGAGTGGATTGCCATTTCCTTCTCCAGGGGATATTCCCAACCTTGGGATTGAACTCAAGTCTCCTGCGTTGGCAGGTGGGTTTTTTATGACTGAACCACCTTGGAAGCTCACCTAAGAACTACTGAAGACAGACAAATGCTACACAGCTATTACTTCCCTCATCTTTAGTTGTCACTTTAAAAGCATCACTGAAAAGATAGACATTTATATTTGTGATATTATTCAGGCAGAGAATGAGTCACTAATAGGCATATGGAGACTGCTGGAATATCTAGTAAGTAGGGTTTTCCAGTGTATAAATTAACATGATCAGAAAACTGGATCATCAAGCAGCTTTTCTCACTCCCAGTAAATGAAATATTACCTTAAAAAAAAAGTCACCTGAGATTCTATACTCCCATTCGACTGGCAACCTTAAAAAATCAACACATTACATAATTATCATCAGAAATCTGATTCTACCTAAGAATGGTCATTATGATATTAACCCAGGACCTGGAGGTTAAATAGATAGAGAATAATAAAGTGTCACTAACACTGCACTCCTGCTCCATCATGGAAATAAGGTACTGTGCAATTACTAGCAAAACACAAACAAGGTAATAGCACTGAGCAAGCACTTGAGTGGGCAAAGGACTCCCAGAATCCAGCACAGTTCAGGTGGTGAGCCAAGAACTGCTTGGTGGTTTTAATACCTGAACAATTCTTGACAAGGCAGAAAGCCAAGGTTAAAGCATGAATTCCATGGCAACTCCTCAAAAATGTCCTAGTAGGTAAGACGCAGCTCTTCAGTGTGAAAATCTACAGAATGTAATTAGAGTCCAACTGTTTTACACAAGTCATGTGCATAATAATTATCATACAGTTATCTATATTGCTATCATATTAATCACCTCTGACTGAAGCTCAGTTCAGAACAAACTACTGTACATGAAAAGACAAGTTTCACAAGGTACTGCCAGGAAATGTCCATGGGTTATGGAGAGACGTCACCAAGTTGCAGGCAAGATCTTCCTGTGGTTTGCCTTGCCCACTTCTGGTTTCAGTTGTGAACGTGTGCTGATCCCGAAGCTTCCTATAGCCCTACTTCTTGAGCAGCAACCCAAACTCTGAAGCACATATGGTAGAAAGCTCTCCTAGGATAGACCAGTGGTCCCTATGGCGACATGAATCTTTAGAGGCTTTTGAGCTGACCAAGAGAGCCTCCTATGGCAAGCAAATGAAAGGCCACAGCCTGGTGGTGGCAGAACTAAGGGCTACTTGGACAAGTCATACATGGGATAAGGCTACTATTTCTAGTAACAGCATCCAGGAAGCTAAAATGGGATTCAGTCGTGACCCAGTGTTTTTTTTAAAAAAAAAAAAGATATAAAGAAGTTGCACCATACAGGTGCATGTATGTGAGTGTTATGTTCTAAGAGAACAATTAACATGCAGGAACCCACATGAGCATAGTCAAGCGATGGAAGAGTAACATTGTTTTGTGAATTCTCGAAACAGAACCAAATATAAATTTTTATAGCATTTCAACATTTTAATTTTATTGACTATCCATTACTTTAGACAGAAACCAATCTAGGGATAATTATCAACTTCTTGACAAAAGAAATGTACTCATCAGTTCTTCCCAATATGCCATGACAGGCAACTTGACAGAGAAAAAGACATGGACTTTGATATCTTAAAGACCTTCTGAATATCTGGCTCTGCCCCATTGAACCCTGAGCAAATAACTTTTTTGTGTGCTCCTTTGCTAAAGCTGGAGTTAATCACAAATTTCTTCATGAAATTGGATTAAATGAAATAATTTACAAAATATTCTGGGAAGTACATGGAAAAGAGTAAATACTCAATAAATATTCGTCCACTTCCCCCATCCACTAGGAAAAATGTTTTATAAAGTAAAACTGTCCAAATTCAAAATGAAAAGGTTCTGTACCACTCACACACATGTTAAAATATTTTAAGGGATTAGAATTATTCTTTTTACTACCTTCCTCTGAAACACTGAATTTTTTTAAAGTCAACTTTCTGAATGCAAACAACTGTTGAAAACAGGCAGAACAAATAGGAATTCACTATATTATTCTTACAGTTTTGTGGGTGTGAAGTTATACCAGTTACCCAAAAACTTCAGAGAAAAATTGTCTTTATGTGCACTCAAAATGTTATCCAACCTAACCTTTGGTTACTGTTTTTGCAGACAGAATACTCTTCAACAGTTAAAGAAAGAGAGGCTCTTAGAGCATAAGACTAATACTGGATCAAATTCATTTATACAAATAGTCATTTTTTTATAACATAGCTCATACATAAATATACTTCCTAGAAAAGTAAATCACTATAAGGCCAATTCCCTTTGTCCACCAGTGTCCACCCTTTGACCAACAACCAATGTTGTTCATCTTTTCAAACATCTTTCTGCCCATTTTTCCATATACATATAAAGAAGATAAGATACATATAACTACACATATCACCCTAACGACAGGCTTCTTTTTTCCACAATAATACTTCTTAAAGTTCTTTCCTTTCACACTGTAGATACATCGCTTTCTTTTTAGTTGTTATAAAATATGTATATGAACATACTATTTAGTCATTTTCCTACTGATGGACACTTAAGTTGCCTCTGTTTTGTTTTACCAAGGTAACAACAAACATCTTTGTATATACCTCTTCTGCAAATGTGTGTTTCTGTAGGGCACGTACGTAGAAATGTATAGGGTGTGCTGTGCTGTGCTGTACTTAGTCGCTCAGTCATGTCTAACTCTTTGTGAACCCACAGACTGTAGCCCTCCATGCTCCCCTGTCCATGAGGATTCTCCAGGCAATAATACTGGAGTGGGTCGCATGCCCTCCTCCAGGGGGGTGGGAGGAGGATCGAACCCAGGTCTCCTGCATTGCAGGTGGATTCTTTACCATCTAAGCCACCAGGGAAGCCCAAGAATACTGGAGTGGGTAGCCTATCCCTTCTCCAGTGGATCTTCCTGACCCAGGAATCAAACCAGGGTCTCCTGCATTGCAGGCAGATTCTTTACCAGCTAAGCTACCAGGGAAGCCCAATACACATTTAAATTTTTAACAGATATCGGAAAAATGCTCTCCAACATTGCTTTCCAATTTAAACTCAAGCGATAGTGAAGAAAGAAAGTACCTGTTTTCCTAAACTTTCACCAAATATTGAAATTAATGAGCTTTTGTTTTTTCACAAACTGATGACTTTTTAAAATTTCATTTCCGTGATTAATTTTTATTAAACCTTTCCAGTATTTTCTTACATTTATGGCCCTTTGTATCTTTTCTGTGGAATGCCTATTTATATCCCTTTATTTTTCTAATGGCCTTTTCCTTTTAAAAATTTGGATGAACTTTTTATATATTCTGGATATGAACAAATAGGGAGTATAGATAGTAGGTTACGAGTAACAAAGCCAGTCTGCCCAGGGCTCACTAGCTGACAGATCTTGGCAAGTTACTTAGCTTAGCTAGTCCATGCCTCAGTTTCCTCATCTGTAAAAATGTGGATAATAACTGTACTTACAATCACCATGAGGGTTAAGTTAGTTGAAATACTCAAAGTGCTTTAAAACAGTGCTTGGCACACAGTTTAAGTGTTACATAAGAGTTTTCTTTTTGTCTGTAGAATTTGCTGCAAATATCTTCTCCCAATCTATTGTTTATGTTTTAGTTCCTGTTTATAGTAAGTCCTCACTTACTTTTCCTCAAACAGTTCTTTTTCCATCTCTATTCTAATATCAGAAATTATTTAAGTAGACGAAACCAACAAGACTCCCTCATTGGATCTCACAACCAACTTCTCAAGAATACAAGCAGACATCAGTCAAAACATCTAAATTTAAAAAATCTTTCCACTAAAAAAACTAACTTCCTTACTGCATAATTCCCACAAATTAGTAAGAAGACTGATAATTCAGCAGGAAAAAAAGGCAAACCAAATCAACACCAAAAAATGGAAATAAAAATGACTCTTAAAAATATGAAGAGATTCTCAACTTTGTTTTAGAAGTACAAATTAAAACTAAATATTAGTGTTCCTTTTCATCTTACAGACAAGTAAAGATCAAGAAGTTTTAAAATACACACTATGGGGGGATAAAGAAATAGGCATTCATACATTGCTGATGGGAGCATAAATTGTTCTAGTTTCTATGAAAAGCAATTTGGCACTGTCTTTCCAAAATAAAAATGCACACACCACTCAATTCATCAACTTAATATCTAGGAATTTATCCTATAGACACATGCAATCATATTAAAAATAACACACCTATTTAATTATTTATTCAGTAAAGTTTGTAACAGCAAAGATCAGAAAAAATCTAAATGTCCATCAATAGGGGACTGGCTATATAAACTGTGGTGTATTGAGATGATGAAATTTTATGCAGCTGTTAAAAAAATGAGGTAGTTTCCCTCACCTCGCCTCCCCATCTCCCGTGTGTGTGTGTGTGTGCACATGCGTGTGTGTGTGAGATATATATATATCTCACCCATATGTGGGGCTTCCCAGGTGACTCAGTGGTAAAGAACTTGTTTGCTAATGTAGAAGACATAAGAGATGTGGGTTAGAGTCCCTGGTCGGGAAGATTCGCTAGAGCAGAAATTCTTACAGTATTCTTGTCTGGGAAATCTCAAGTTCAGAGGAGCATGGTGGGCTACAGTCCATGGGTCACAAAAAGGGGGTCAGGACTGAGCACACATGCAAAGCAAACCATATATATGTATACATACACACACACACACACACACACACACAGCTATTTGTGAAAAATCTTCAGATTACCATTAAATATAAAAAAGCAAGATGCAAACCATGTGTATATTTTGTTGTGATGTGTATATCGGTGAGAGAGAGATACTAATACTCATACATTTAAGTGTAAGTGCCTAAATAAACTCTGTATGGATACACAAGAAACTGGTAATGCTTGCTTTTGGGTAGGGAATAGCTAGAGGATAAAAGAAGTGAAAAGAGTTAACTTTTTAATGTATACCATTACTTACCTTTTGAATACTGTACCAAGTACTTGTACTATCTAATCAAATAAAGGGAAAACATTTAAGGGGGTTCTGGAAGGGGAAAACATGTACACCCATGGTGGATTCATGTCAATGTATGGCAAAACAAATACAACATTGTAAAGTTAAAAAAATAGAAAATAAAAAAATAAATAAATTAAAAAAATAAAAACAATCAAATGAAAACCTCCCTGTGATCACACTGAAATTTCTACTGGTATCTTTTAAACGGTCATGCACAGCAGGTTGCTATCATTCAGGTAGTGGGTGGCTAGTCTGTTCAATGGGTAAAAGCAGAGGTTCACCATTCTAGCTGCCCACCCCTGCAGAATGTGTTAAACCTACAGATGTCCAAGTACCACCCAGAGATTCTGAGTTAGTAGGTCTGGATTAAAGCCTGCGCATCAGAATTTTTTTAACTTCACAGATGACACTGATGGACAGTTAGGTCTGAAAATAACTGAGTTAAGAGCATGACACAAACAGGTAAACATCCAGGCTCAATCTCTACTTAAATTACAAACACGGTTTCACTGCTAACCCTAACCACTTCACACAGTTCTTAAAAAGGAACAGATGAGAGTGTGTAGATGGTACAGTGAAAATCTATTACTACTTCTGGATATTATCATTAGATAGGCAGTGTAATCTTCATATACTAAACACAGTACCTTTGCAACATTCATATTAATGAGTTCATCCTATGTAGCATTTTAGCAAAAACTGATCATAGTGGACTAACACCCAGCAGGCCATTAATGGAATTTCTGAGTGTCAACTTCTTCATTTGTAAAGTGAGAGGACTGAACAAGATATGTTCTCTACCTCCCCCATCTAACCTTCTATAATTCTCTAAGAATACAGGTGTCTAAAAGAAACTATAGCTTTAGGATAAACTAATAAGAACCTTTTTTCATCTCATTCACTGCTTAGGGCCATTCTATAGTCTAGTAGGCTAGGGTCCTCAAAGAAACTCAGATATGCATTGGGTACTGCTGAATAAAGTAACAGTCACAGGAAAAAAAAATTGTTAGGATTCAAACAATCTTATCTAGTAAATCTTAAATAAGTTTTTAAAAATACTACATATCATATACAGTAAGTATACTAAATACATTTAAGCACTAAAATAAAAGCACCTCATGTGCTATCTTAAACTAAATGGTTCAAGTTAAACCGCAACAAAGACTCAGTGCTGGAAGGGACGTGAAAGACCACATCCAGACCTCTTATTTTACAAGTAAGAAAACAGAAGCTCAGCATAGTTAAAGAATTTGCCCAAACTCATTCTATCATTAATGATATTCTTAGAACTAAGTTCACAGTAACAAATTTATCAAGGACTGTACACTCATGTTTGCAGGAGTTGTACTAGTAAAACCTTATAAAGTGTATTATTTTAGCTAGGGATTTTTGGTGACAATGACATACAAAACTAAAGATTATCATAGAAATTTCTTAATATACATAAAAGTTTCTTAATTTACATTAACTGATTACAACAAAACTGTTAGCAGCTCTCAAAAGCACACAGAATTTCATTAGTATAGCAGGTAAAACGTAATCTGCTATTATAGTCAAATAATTTCATAAAGCACATTAACAAGAAATAGGATTAGCATCTACGATTAAAGGATAAAGCAATAGTTTTATTTTAGCTACATTAGTTCCACAGTCTCTTAAGAGTCTATTCAAAGAGTCCTAAGTTAAAAAAGAAAAATTCTATGAACTCATTGAGGTTTACCTCCTGTCTTCCTCAGAGCAAATGATTAGCAGACTGCTCTGTGAAGTTTTACAAAGAACTCTTTTCTCTCATTTCTATCCATCTGAAAGATGGATTCTTCCTCCATCGTAAATAACTCATCATCTCATTTCAAATCTCTGGCAATAATGAATTCTTGGCATGAACAAACCCTTTTCAACCTCTCTCTTTCTACTAACTTATTAAATAACTCATCTCATTTCAAATATCTGATATAATAAATTCTCAGCATGAATAAACTCTTTTTAATCTCTCCTCAATTCTATTGCATGATCAATAAATTGTCTTAGTTTTGTATTTTATTACCAAAAAAGTTAAACCTGCCATGACAAATAAAAACATCTAATGTGTAAGGTGGGATTATGAGATTTTTCTTTTACAGGCTCAGGACCAATTAGTAACAATATTCACAGAATACAATAACAATATTCAGGTACCTGAACACAGGTAACAATATTCAATCCCCTAATAACAAGCAATCTGAGCATTTAGAAAAATTTAATACTTTTCCTAATGAGGTAACTTTGGCAACAATTCAAACCTAAGGTCACCTGGCACTGTGATTTTGAAAGGGATGAACTTCCTGCCACAGGCCCCTGTAGTTTTCTTTTAATAATCTTCTAGTTTGCTTAGCTGTAAAATTTACAGAACACTTTCACGTCTAGCATGTATCTAAAATCTCCCTCAGGATAATATAGAGAGGTAAGGCATTTTCTAAAGGCCGATTTTGTTCTAGGCACCATGCTGACACCTGGATAGTTAAAAAAAAAAAAAAAAGAACATGAACATGAACAAGAATGAACTCTACCTTGGAAGAATTCAGTCTAATGGAGGAAATAAATGATTTCTATAAAATGTGCTGTAATAAGGAAATCAACAACAAACTGTGATCCCCCAGCAGTACAAAGGCCTAACACATTCTCTCCAGGAATGAAGGTAGCAATGCTCCCCCAAAAGGTGCTGGTTAGGAGATCACATGGAGAAAGCTTTTGAAGGATGAGCAGGGGCTCCCTGACATAAATATGGGGTGGAGGAAAGGAGAAGGCACTCCCGAGCAGAGGGAACAACAAGTAAAAATGCCTAGTGATGAGACATTTATTCCCATTTTAAAGATGACAAAGATAAGTGAGCTGCCTAAAGTCACATGAATAATAATTAACAATGTATGAAACAGAATTCAGGACTCTTGATTTTAAACAGCTTTGTACACCAGGAAATGCCAGCACATGTTGGACAAGAACATAAAATAAACATTAGTTTTTATTTACTACTTTACTCCTTCCTAAGAGATGGTCCAAGTCTGATTCACCTCCTTGGGAGGAGGAGGAGAAATGATCAGAGAAGGGGTTTTATTTAATCCTCAAATCAATCCTGTGAGATAGAGGTGTTTTTATTACCCCCACTTTACACACAAGAATACAGAGACACACAGAGGTTAACAAAAGTCAGAAATTAAGTGAAGAATCGAATCTAGGAGACTCACCTGACCAAGCGTCTAAACTCAAGCACTTAACCAGACCCTACACATCCTACTTTGTCAAACAGTCCTAGGTCATTCTTCAGCTGAAGATACCAGGGAGAACATGTAAGTTCTGGGACACGTCACAGTCTCATAGATCTCATACTGTACCACACATCTCAATATTCACACAAATCCTCATTGGCTCCCTTATCAATCTGGTCTCCCTTGAGCAGGTAAATCCATGCATAAGGCGGTGTGGGCTCTTTGAGCAACGTTTTTACAACGTGATTTAACTGGATGAGAGCAAACTTAACAAAACCACTAACCAAAAAGGAGGACATCACACAATAAGAGCATGAAGCCTGATAGTATGAAGGAGAAAGCCCTAATCCCTATCTTTCACTTATGTATGCTATTTTTAGAGGGCTGGGGCCAAAGTGCTTCTAGAAGTCTAACATACCAGGATGCATACTCCTGTGCATCACTCACTGCACAGGAGTTCAGATGAAAGGATGGAGGCTGCAGTACAACCTTAACTTTCCTGTATCAAAGATTCATACGACAACTCTAGGACATCCAACAACCAAACCTGCCCCCTGATTATTAATATTTGGAGCTGCCACGGTGTCCTATTGTACTAATATGACCTCAAGGAATTGGGGATCAGCATATAAACTCAAGTACTATGGCAACCCTGGATTTGCAAATGTAAGTTGACTGTTGGAGAGTGACCACAAAATGTCATTTCACCTTGAGGAGTATGTGGGAAATGTATGTGAAAATTATATAGGATATGGGAAAATTAATAAATACTGGAATGAAATGTCTGAAGATCCATGGAATTTTCCAGGCAAGAATGATGGAGCCCATTATACAGAGTGAAGTAAGCCAGAAAGAAAAACAACAATACAGTATACTAATGCATATATATGGAATTTGAAAGATGGTAACGATAACCCTATATGCGAGACAGAATAAGAGACACAGATGCATGGAACAATTTTATGGACTCTGAGGGAGAAGGTGAGGGTGGGACGTTCTGGGAGAATAGCATTGAAACATGTATATTATCATATGTGAAACAGAACACCATTCCATGTTCGATGCATGTGACAAGGGCTCAGGGCCGGGGCAATGGGATGATCCAGAAGGATGGGATGGGGAGGGAGGTGGATGGGGGGTCCAGGAAGGGGAACACATGTAAACCCATGGCTGATTCATGTCAATGTATGGCAAAAACTATTACAATATTGTAAAGTAATTAGCCCCCAACTAAAATAAATAAATTTATTAAAAAAAAAAAAAAAAAAAGAATGATGGAGTAGGTTACCATGCCCTCCTCCAGGGGATCTTCCTGACCCAGGGATGGAACCAGCATCTCCTGAATTGCAGGAGCAATTCACAGGAATTGCTTAGCCACTGGGGAAGCCCCATAAATATATACATACATATATATGTATGTATGTATGTATGTGTGTGTGTGTGTGTGTGTGTGTGTGTGTGTGTGTGTGTGTGTGTGTGTGTGTAAACCCACTCCTCCTCACTTTATGCTGGCACAGTTTGGAGTTGAAGGGTCCAAGTCCAGGAAAAAGGACGTTTCCTTTCAGGCTCACTTTCAGACCTATGAATCTCTAATTCCTCAAGTCAGAGGCTCTCAATCAGCAGTTTGCAATCTGCCAGCACATCTCCAGGCCAGTGGCTCCAAGGTCTCCTAGCATGGTGAAGAGGAGAGCTGACAAGCTCACCCTCACCCCCAAGCTGCTTAATATCTGCATTGTCAGAACCGCTATCATCCCATTTCTGTGACTTTAGCACCTGCTAATAATGACTCTTCCAGCCCCCCAGCCCTCAACCTGCAAAACCCACATGTCAGTTTCAGGAAAACAGAAAACTGCATCTCTTCACAGGTTCTGAAGGTCAACCGACCAGCTAAAAAGAGGGCAAAGAAACAGAGAGGGAAATAGAGAGAACCTTCATAAATAAGTATCCTAATACCTTTTTTCTATGCAATAGACATTCCATGACCTGAGCTATAAGCTGAGCAATTCAAAAAGCAAAAAACTGACTGAGATAACAGATGTAATACTTTAACTATGGCTAAAGAGGTAACAGCCTTCTGGGCAGTAAGATGTTCAATCTCCAAGCCTGGGGAGTGGAGCCGCTCTCTCCCATAGAAACAAAGTTGCATTTTTTTATTTGTTGGCTAGAGTTTTACTCACAATGTTATCATTTACTGTGCTACCTTTGCCACGGAGGAGGTGAGAATGTGGTGCTGGGCAGCTAACTTCTGGAAACCGGCCCAACTCTAACTCTCAGCTCCAAGACATGTGTATATGTAGTTCCACAGTATAACCTGCAGCTACATAAATCAGCAAGGCTCCAATAGATGCTGCCTAACATCAAGTGCCACTAAAATATAAAGCAGTGAAAATCTGAAAAACTAGATCAAAAGAGGTGCTCTACCCATTCATTTATAGTTTTCCCAAATATTTGATTTACAAAATATTAAGCATTATACTTAATTTGAATACTGAAAACATTTTATATCCTAGAAGGTTATGTTGGGAACTCAGATACTGACAAGGTCTTCTTCTATGCTGTCATTTTTTTTTCCAGGTTTTAAGAACTGTACTCTCTTAAGAACCCCAGGACTACTTGTGGAAATAAAAAGGTGAGAGAATTTAAGATGTCTGCTTCTGAGGTTTAATAAAATCCCAAATTCTTGAAAGAGGGAGCAACTTGAAAAAAGCAAAGTGGGGGAATTTAAGCTCATTTAATAGTATCACCATTAGGGAAGAGGAAAATTTTACACCCTGTGCAAGAAAGAGCGTTGTTAACCATATTAAAGCAATTTGATTTTCTTCAAGGTAAAAAGTACTCCTCATGACTGAGGGCTATTTACATGAAATATAAAGCATGTTTCCAATCTGAGGATACAGAATGAAGGAAGCAAAGCTAATTATCGACCAAAGCCAAAATAAGCTGTATTTGATATAAATTACAAATAGCCCCCCCAAAAAAGCGTTTCTTCTGAATAAACTACTATGAAAAAAAAAAAAACTGGCAATCGAAAGCCAAAGGATCATTTTTTAAAAAAAATAAATGTCCAAATGACTGAACTCAAATAGTCTGTCTAGAGAAATACTCGGGGCCTCTCAGTAAAAATGAAAGGCAAGTAGGTTGGCTTACTCACAAACAATTAAATGCATGAGAAAGAAAGGAATTAAGTGGGTTAAGTGCGGGCTGGATGACTGTGTTTTGAGACCTGCTCACAGGAAGCCACTACATCCTGCCTCAAGTCCCTGTCAGTCACGCTGTCTCTCGATTCAAGTCCCCGCCGCAGCGAGGTGGGGCGAGTACAGGTGTCCGGCCCCAGCCCCTCCCGGCGCGCTCACTTTCGAGCACCCGTGCGGCGGCCGCTCGAGTCCCGGGGCGTCTCTCTTCCTCCAGCTCTGGGCGCCTTCTCCAACCTCGAGAACCCAGAAAACCAGGCAGCCCCCTCCCCTCCGGCCAGCCCCACTTCCACGCCCTCCTCCTCCGGCCGCGCCCCCCGGTAATTACTGCCCGGCTCCCACCACGGTGCCGCTCCCGACGCCCTCAGCCGCCTGGAGGCCTGCGTCGGAGGACAGCCGGAAGCTCCTCACGCCCCCGGCCCGCGCCCCCGGCCGCACCCCGGGCCGGGGCGTCCACTCGTCCAGGCCGCGCCCTAAAGCCAAGCCCCTCGCGCGGGCGCTGCCCCCAGCACCCCCCCCTCATCCCCGTCCCCGGCAAATTCCCCGGACAGGGGCAGCCTCAGCCCACGCCGCCCCGTCCGAGCGACGCCTCCCTCCAACACACCCCCACTTCCAGCCTCTCGTGCCGGCCCTCCCCGCGAGCCTCGCCCGGCCCCGGCCCCCGGCCAAGCCCCTCTCGGCCCCGCGATCCCGGCGCCGCCACCCCCGCGCGCCCGCCGCCCCCTCAGCCCCGCGGCCGCCGTCGCAGCCGGGTGGGTTCCCTCACCCCGGCCCCCGCTTACAGATCTTGCCCCGCAGGCTCTGCAGCACTCGGACGTCGCGACTGTCCTCGCCCTCGGCCTCTGGCTCTGCCGTCGCAGTCGGAGCCGGCGCCTCGGAAAAACCGGCAGGAGCATCAGGCGCCGCCGCCGCCATGGTGCCGCCCGGCCTGTGCCGCAGCCCCGCCGCCTGCGTAGCCCGGCGAGGCGGAGCCCAGCCCGCGGCCTCCGCTAGGGCGAGCCGCGCGCCTGGCTCCGCCCCGGGACCTCGGCCTGGCTAGCGCCGCCCCGCCCCGCCTCGCCCCCGCCCCCGCCCCCGCCCCACCCGCGGCCCCGCAGTCACCGCCCCCGCTCCGCCGAACCCGGACAGCCCGGCGCGAACCCACCTCGTGCGTTTCCTCGGCTTAGCCTTGTAAAAGTCCACACTCTAGCCAAGTGTGGCTCCAAGTCGTGGCTGTGAGCAGCCTTAAAACCCCACTGAGAAAACCCCAGCCCTCCCAAGATTCCCCAAACCCTTCTGGGAATTGGTTTCCTCACCCCCAACAACGCCCCATCAGCGGGTTTATACATCTAACGCTCAAGGGAACTCCCTGCGGAAAGAACATAGAATGGAATTTGACAGTTGCCAGTGGACCTCAAAGCTACCTTTTTCAAAAGGAGCCGAGGTGCCTTAGAGACTCCCCCACTTCCCCAGTGATATCCACATGCCCTCACCTTCAAGCTAGACCACACAGAGAGAAATTCTTACTTTTAAGTAAGAACACTGTTTGCGAAAGCTGGTTCAAAAAAAGGTCCATACTGCCAATCACAACCTGAGTGCAGCCCCTGAGACCCTCCCGACGAGGAATTTTGAAGAGCCTCTACCACCACTTGGATATTTTGAAAACAAAGAGCAAAGAAGGGTTCCATTCCCCACACCCCAGCCCAGAAGTGATATGTTTGAAAAGTTGATTGACACTAGGAAGCTCGTAAATCTTTGACTAGTTGTTAGCTTTTTTTCAAGGGAACTTTTTTGAGTGAGTAAACTGCATGAATAATAGGCTGGTATGTGAGGAGGAAGATGATTACCTAGTCTTGAGGTTAACTGCACTGTCCTAAGAAGGAAGAAACTGTGACTTAACAGGGCAGGGTAGGGTTGTTTTCTAGGGCAACAATAGCAATCAGTCAGGCTGCCAACAAATATTTTTTGAGGGTCAGACTTTAACAATAGATACGTTCAGAGACTGAACAATGTCAAGGTGAAGACAGCCCCAGCCCTCCAGCTGCTCAGTCTGGGAGGAGACACAGAAAAGGGCAGAAGCACTGAGAGAAAAGAATTAAGATGATTAAACTGGGGAGTCAGGGAAGGCTGTCCTAGGAAATGGGCTGAGGGATGAACTGAAGACTGGGAGAGGCAGAAAGGTGCCAAGGAGCAGAAGCCACCTATGCAAAGCCTGGACAGCCAGAGAAAATGGCCTTGATAACGCGTCTGTGGCCTAGGAGTGACACTTTAAATTCTGCGTGGGTTGCCAGTGACCTCTATGTGATTTTTACACATATTGGAGAAAATGAACCTGCCTCCTCTTGTATGAATGTTTTGCTGTCATTTCAAACAATAGACTCTAAACTTAATTCCCTATCTTCATTTGCAGATCTGAGTTCACAGCCATATTGTGACTGTTCACAGCCATATTATCTGGACTGGAAACTTAGACTTTTTTTTTTAATCCCTTGTCCCCATACAGTTTTCAGTTGCCACATCTTTCTGACTCTGCTGAAATATCTTCTCTCTCTTCCTTTCTTTCCATTCCCTGTCATTGTCCTTATTAAAACCATCCTGTCCTCATTTGAGTAGTGTCAACGTGTTATAGTGTGTGTGTGTGTTTTCAAAAAGAAGGAACTTATGAGACAAACTTGGGTTGGAGACTAATTCTATCACTTTTACATGTGGGACATTTGGAAAGTTACACAACCTTTCTGACCCTGTTTTTTAACAGTAAAATGGGAATTTCTATACTTATTCTTCCTTCTTCAAAGGGTGATTCTCAGGATTAAATCATTATTGAGAATGTGTGTGTGAAGCAGCTAAATGGAATGCTGGGCACAAAGTAGAATTAACTCAGTAAACTTTTAGAATAGATCTCCCATCCTTCTCCTCCCTCCTACACACCACTTAATCTTTTTAAAACAAAAATTGGAGTTTGTCACTTGTTTGCTCAAAAAAGCGTCAATGGCTTCATTCATCCCTTCAGCCTGCAGCAAGCTACACTACAGGTCATAAAGAGTACTAGAAATGACAAAGAGTAAAGTTCAAATTCCTCGGGCGAGTCTCTAGGGTTGGTCCTGGACCTGGCCTACCTGACGCGGCATCTCTCGCCACACTGAGCCACTTTTCCAGCCAGCCTGACTTTTTTAATATGGTTCTTCCTCCTCCCTGACCAAATGCTGCCCCATCCATCTCTTTTTTTCCTCTCAGAAAGAGGTTCTCTTGGACAGAGGTTCTGATTTGTACCCGTTTGTGGCATTGATCATTTTCTACGTGGTGTTTTGTTACCTGTGTACTTGTTTATCTCTTCTTCTGGGTTCATTTTTTTTAACTCTCCCAATAAATATCTTTTGAATGAATGATTTGAATCATATTAGCTCACTTATTCCTCCACTCTGCAGACTTGAAATGTTCCTGTTTGGAAAATCTGATTTGTATTTATTATTCCTTTTCATACCTGTCCAAATATTTAAGATAAGAATGGGACACCTTAATAACAACCTGTAATTTTAAATTGAAGGCTAATTTGTCAAGGTTTCTTCCTTTCTTTAAAATATTGTCTGTATAGATTCTCTTAATTTTCTGTCTTTCCACTAGCTTAACCCCAAGTGCATAGCTCTATCACTAAACGGTTTGAAAACAATTTTACAAAAAGTGTAAAATTACCCTCTTTCCCCCCTAGGCAGACTTCCTGTTGCAGATTTCAGAATTATCATACTATTTCACTAAAGCTCAGAAACTCCATTTTTTTCCTCCATCTGAAAGTATTCCTAAATTACTCTATTTCTGAATAAACATTTAAGGACATTAATATTCTTTTGCTAGTACTGGTCTGCTTTGCAGAGATTTTTAGCAGAGTCAGTATTTCCTTAATGTAAAATATTTGGGAAATAAGGTTCTGTCAAGACTCAAAAGATTTACTCACTATGACAAGAAGCCTGTTGTATCCCCCTCCCTTAATGGCCCTTGCATTGTGTTTTAAATTCAACTACAGTTCCTCTCATTTCTTCATGATGTTTAGTAACTGGAACAATATTGCATCATACACAAACTTGCCCTTCACTTCCTTCCTCAAATTATTAATGAATGTGTTTAAAGGCCCTCACTCCTATCTCTACCCCC
This sequence comes from Giraffa tippelskirchi, assembly GCF_054371585.1. Classification (NCBI taxonomy): domain Eukaryota; kingdom Metazoa; phylum Chordata; class Mammalia; order Artiodactyla; family Giraffidae; genus Giraffa; species Giraffa tippelskirchi. The sequence continues at coordinate 92,734,869 of NC_137276.1, forward strand.
TCCATTCACTACTCTGCCCTTTCCTATTTCTTCACAAGTTTTTAACCCATTCAGTCATTTCGCCATAAATTGTCTGGCATCATGGTGGCTAAAGTAGGGGAACTCATTAAGAATATGTCCTGCAGCTAGGAACTAATCCCCAAATAGAGGAGTGTTTTGAGTCAGCACCCACCAACCCATAACAGCAATATAAGGGCTATCTCCTGGCCCTGAGTTATTTGTTTGCATTCTTTCTGCTGAGTCATGGGGAAGAGAATTGTGCTTGTTTTTAATATTGAAATGTAGATCATTTCCATAGGGCTGTACACTCATGAGGCAGAATTAATGGAGAGGCAGATTCCTTTGGTCATTGATGACTTGCTTTCCTATTCATCTCACAAGTATTATGCATTTGGTTACATTGTACAGCTTGCCTCTAAATGCAACTGGCCTTTTTCTTTTTGATAAGTTACAGTGGTGAAAGGTGAAGCAATACCTTTAACATTCAGAATATTTTAACAGTTTACCTCAAGATTAAACAGGGATGTGTTCAAAAATACATGCCAGTTGTTATCCCAAAGCCTCTTAGCTCCTCCATTAAAAAGATTCTCGTGTTTGCCCAGCTTCCGGAACAGGACCTTGAAGGCCAGAATGTTGGAGCATGGCACAGTCTATGTCCTTAAGCCTGCCTGACTTCAGTTATTTCTTAGCCTCCTTCCTTTTAAACTGTGATGTATATCCACTCCACCTCCACTGTGGACAGTGACTTTTCTGTCATTTTATTTTTCACAAAGTCTTTACTGAATTTTTTACAATATCTTCTTCTTCTTTTTTTTTTTTTTTTAATGTTTTGGGTTTTGTGGCCAGGAGACATGTGGGATCTTAACTTCCCAACAAGGGTCGAACCTGAGTCCCCAGCATTGGAAGGCCAAGTCTTAAACATGAGACTGCCAGGAAAGACCCTTCCTGTCATTTTAGACTGATACAATAATGGGTCTGAAAAGAAAACTGGAAAGTTGAACAATCATGCACTTGTCTCATCTCCTACTCTGTACTCAAGAAATTTCTATATTTGTCTGGGTATATTTGTCCATTCACCCTGAACACTGGAAGCATGCTCTATCCAGTTGGCAAGAACCAGAGCAGGGCCCAGCTGATTTTCATGCTCTGAAGACATAGTTAAGGTCTTCTGAGGCCAAGAACTTTGTCACTTGCCTGCTTGGTACACATTTGAGTTTGTACCTCCAGTGGTCATCAAAGAAGAATAGGACTTTTCCGCCCACTCCGCCGCTGTCCCCCATCTCACCCCAGTGTTTCTCCGGCAGCACTGCACTAGCTCTGAGCTCCATGGTCCTACTAAGCTAGCATCACCGATGCGTCCCTCCAGTTGCTACCATGACAATCTACCAGGACCTCATCAGCCATGATGAGATGTTTTCTAGACATCTACAAGATCTGGGAAGTCGTGGACAGGCTGTGTCTGGAGGGGTGGAGAAGATGGTCAGTAGGATAGAGGGTAACACTGATGACTCGCTCATTGGTGGAAATGCCTCCGCTGATGGCCCAGAGGGCAAAGGAACCGAAAGTACAGTAAGTAATCATTGGTGTCGATGATTGTCATGAACCATCACTTCTAGGAAACCAGCTTCACGAAAGAAGCCTACAAGAAGGCCATCAAAGATTATATGAAGTCAATCAAAGGGAAATTTGAAGAACGGAGACCAGAAAGAGTAAAATCTTTAATGACAAAGACTGCAGAACAAATCAAGCACATCCTTGCTGATTTCAAACACTATCAGTTCTTTATTGCTGAAAATGATCCAGATGGCAGGGTTGCTCTGATGGACTACCCTGAGGATGCTGTGACTCCATAGATGATTTTCTTTAAGGATGGCTTAGAAATGGAAAATGTTAACAAATTTGACAGTGACTTTGGATCTCTCATCGTGATCATAAGTGGCTGACTGCTGCTTTTCATCCACACAACACCAGGATTTAGACAAATGAGACTGATGTCGTCTTAAGCTCTTCATTTGTTTTGAAAGTTGATTTATTTGGAGTGGAGGCATTGTTTTTGAGGGAAAAACAATCACATCATGTAGGTTGTTTGAAAAATAAAATGCATTTAAACTAAAAAAAAAAAGGATGGAGCTGGAGACCCACCAGGCTCTACTCATGGCAGGTTAAAGATCAACGTGTCACCTGCTGGCTCATCCCTCCCCAGGGCTGTGGGAGAATAATGGAGTGCGGCTTGGGTACATGATACCCTTGAGTTCTTCCAAACCTTGAGATAGGAGAAAAGGAGACTTGGGTGGCAGTAGAAAGGAGCTGTGGAGAAGAGCCTGGCAACCCACTCTTGCCTGGAGAATCCCCATGGACAGAGGAGCCTGGTGGGCTATAGTCCATGGGATCACAAAGAGTCGGGCATGACTGAAGCGACTGAGCATGCGTGCGCAGAAAGGAGCTGGCTACAGAACTGGCCCAAAGCTTCCTCCAGCAGCAAAACTCGGTGGTGGAGAGATTCAATAACAAAGGAACTCTTGAAAAATATCTCTCTATCTTCTGGCAAAACACAGGAACTAATAGTGCCCTGTATTGAGCCAGTCTCTTCATATGAACCCACAAGGTTGATATGATTGTTGCTTATCATTGCTTTTGTAGTTGTAGTTATTCTGCATCTCTCAGCACAGAATGGTTTAAAAAGTCCCGCAGGTCAGACAGTTAGTAAATAGGATACCTGGGGCAGGAACTGATGCAGCTCTAACCACAGTGCACACTCCCAGTCACACCACTCCATGGCCATCCGAGGAAGATAATCTCCCACTGGGCAGTTTTCTCAGTGGTGAAAGTTTGGGAGACCTTGGTTCTGAAAGGCAGTCAGTCACTCCTGATGGGGAGAGTAACTTGTGAACAGCTTCCATGGTGTTTTGGAGGTGAAAAAGCTGTTTGGGTGTTTAATCCCAAAGCAGCAACACCAACTCCAGAAAAGAACACTTAGGAGAATCTTATTTGAACAAAGAAGGGAACAGGAGACAAAAATGACTTCAGAAAGAAAGGATCTGACTGGAGGAGTGTGTGCATGCTAAGTTGCTTTAGTCATGTCCAACTCTGTGTGACCCTATGGACCATAGCCCACCAGGCTCCCCTGTCCATGGGATTCTCCAAGCAAGAATACTGGAGTGGGTTGCCATGCCCTCTTCCAGGCAATCTTTCCAACCCAGGGATAGAACCTGCGTCTCTTATATCTCTTGCATTGGGAAGCAGGTTCTTTACCACTAGCGCCACCTGGGAAGCCCGACTGGAAGAATAGGAGCTAGCAATTCCTGCACTGGCTGTTCTATTGCATAAGCAGAAGTCTGAGTGTACAAAACAATTTTATTTCTGATTCCAAGTGCTTTTCTCCCTGCTCTGGGTCTCCTTCTCTTCCAGCCCTGGGTGAAGTGTCATACAGGTTCTGCTGCTTGCCTAGTCACTTTTAGTGACCCAAAATGTCTCATGACAGTAATTTAAGTGTCTAGTTCAGACTAATAATCAAAACTTCTCACTTCAGTATCAAGCCTTCTTCTCTGCCCTGATTTAGACCTGCCCCAGGCTGGATGCGAAGAGTGGACTCATTGGAAAAGATCCTGATGCTGGGAAAGATTGAAGGCAAAAGGAGAAGGGGGCAACAGAGGATGAGTTGATTAGGTAACATCACAGACTCAGTGGGCATGAATTTGAGCAAACTCTGGGAGATGGTGGTGGACAAAAGAGCCTGGTGTGCTACAGTTTACAGGGTGGCAAAGAGTTGGCTTAGTGACTGAATGACAACAGGCTGGAAGGTTGTCAAGAGGAGGAAGGATGAGTCTGACTTCTTGCCTTTTTCCTGAGCTCCTTCTGCACTCAGTGTGGTTGCTGACTCCTTAGGGATAGGCAGGGTCCAGGGGAAGGAGGATGGAGAATAACACGGTCTTAGATGACCTGTCCTGGTGTGATGCAGCACTGTGGCTCTCTGAGCCTGATGATGCTCAAAGCAGCCTCTTTCTTTTGTGGACCACTTAGGTGACTTTCTTGGAGATTCTGTTCTGAATCTCAACTCTGGCCATGTCTCCTCCAGCCAACAGCTGACAACTCCAAACATTTGGCCCCTAGATTTCCTCAGCCCCCCTCTCTGCTGGGTCAATCCCTCTGGCACTCCCCACTTTGGATGAATCCCTTAAGAGATGTCTCCCGTCAATCCCTCCTGGGAATTGTGTGCCCTCTCAGTAGACAGAAACTCCTTCCCACTGCACCTCATCCCAGTTCCCTCCTGCCTTGCTCTGCAGCCTTAGGGCAGTAGCCTCAGCCTCTTGCCTTTAGATTTCTCAGGTCTATCACATTGCATCCCCCAGGTGCAATGAGGCGTCCCTTGGAGGTCACTTTCACTTGTCTTAATAAGAAATGTCCTCCTTATCTTTGCCCCCAAGAAGAGCATGGAGAAATGCCATAGGCCAGAAACAACTCTTTCTGGTAGACTTTTCCAGCCTCTTGCTGTTATAGGCCGGAATGTGGAGACGGCCAAAGCCTGCCCACAGAATGGGTTTCCCAGACTCTTGTGGATCCTGCACAGGAGATCTGGCCTCTCATATAAGGATGTGAGGAGGCACCCATAGTACTGTCCTGTCACACCAGGAAAGTGAGATGAAATAGACTAATCATGCCACTCATCACCCCCGGGCCCCAAAAGAAAGTGATGGGCCTTTAAGGAGAATGGCTGGGGAAGGTCTCCAAGTTCTTGGGAAGGAGTGGTCCAGAGACTCTCTTTGACTTCTTATGAGGAGGATAGTCTGAAAGGATGGGACACAGGGATGATGAGCTTGATGAGGCTGGAACTCTGAGACTGACCCAGGAGGACAGCAGGTGAAGGATGCTCCCTCCAAGAGGCTGTAGGTCCAGGGGACTCTGAGCCCAAGGGCACATGGAATCTCACAATCTGAATGACTGGCTGTTCCTGGGGAAAGCAGAGTGAAGGCCTGAGAGTGTATCTTCCAGGGAGACTGCAAAGGGGCATGGGGGGAGAATGAAGGGTAGATGACCTGAACCTAGGAAGTGAGTTTGCTAAGGGTTCACTCTCCAGGAATGGAGGATGCTTACTCAATAAAAATGCACAAAACTCTGATAACTGCAAGCATCTACATTTAATTTGTTGAGTCAAAAAATGTATTCTTTTAAAACACTTTGTCTTTAGATATCATTTTAGGCTCATAGATGAAAGTGAGGGTGAAAGTTATTCAGTCATGTCCAACTCTTTGTGACCGCATGAACTGTGGCCCACCGGGCTCCTCTGTCCATGGAATTCTCCAGACAAGAGTACTGGAGTGGGTAGTCATTCCCTTCTCCAGGGGATCTTCCTGACCCAGGGATTGAACCTGTGTCTCCTGCCTGCCTCTCCTGCATTGGGAACAGGATTTTTTACCACTTGAGCCACCTGGGCATACATCCAAATGTTAATACAGTTAATATTAATACAGGCCAGTCATTTTAAAATATTTGCTTTTTGGCTTTGCCATTCTCTCTGAATCTCTCTCTCCCCGCCTCTCTTCTATCCCTCCCTCACTCTTCCCTATCTCTTGTAACCATTTTGGAGTATGTAGTGCTTCTACCCCTAAATATTTGCATGTATATACCCTAAAACACAAGGGTTCTTTTATATGAGTTAGTGCAATGATCCAAGTCAGGAAATTAAAAAGACCATATATATATATACCTACACACACACACACACACACATATATATAGCTAATTTATTGGAGAAGGAAATGGCAACCCACACCAGTATTCTTGCTTGGAGAATTCCAAGGACATTGGAGCCTGGTGGGCTACAGTCCATGGGGTGGCAAAGAGTCAGACACAGCTGAGTGACTAACACATTCAAATTTCACCAACTGTCCCAATGATGATCTTTATAGAAAAAGAAAATCTTGGATCACGAATTGCATTCAACTGTTACATGTCTTTAATCTGGGAAGGTTCTTTGATTTTACCTTGTCTTTCACAACTTTGACATTTTTTATTAATACAGGCCAGTCAGTTACTTTACAGACTATTCCCCTGGTTTGTGTTATGCGTTTTTGGTAGGAATACTACATAAGCAATGCTGAGTTCTTTGCAGTACATCTTTTCAGGAAGTTCCTGGTGACTACCCATCCCACTACTGGTGATGTTAACTTTTTGATCTCTTGGTTAAGGTGGTATCTGCCAGGTTTGTCCTCTGTGAGACACTCTGTTTCCATGTCATGAATAAGTATCTTGTGGGTTGATACTTGAGATTTAATAAAAGTGAATTTCTTTTTCTCCGCGTACGTGTTCCTCCTTACATATTCTGCTCGGATGAATTACATCTTCACTTGGCCAACTGCCCAAGCTAGGAACTAGACAGTCATCACTTTCTTCTTTGTTGTCTTTTGTATTCAGTAACCAGATTCTGTAGATGCTGCCCCTTTAATTTCTTTCAAATTGGTCTTCTCCATTTCCACTGCCACTGCTTAGCTCAGCTTCTCATCATCTTTTCCTTCAGTTACTGAGACAGCCTAAGTAGGCTCTTTACTTCCTATCCCTCTCCCACCCTACTTGCTTTTTACCACCAGAGCTGTCTTTCAAAAATGCCAATTTGCATTTTCCTACCTAAAAATCCTTAATGAAGTAGTTGCAAACTGAAGGTTTTCAAGCATTGATGGGAACCATGTGACACATGTACTGCAACTCTGTACCATAACAAAATACCACAGACTGGGTGGCTTAAATAGCACAAATTTATTTTCTCACAGTTCTGGAGGCCAGAAATTCAAGATCAAGATTGTGGTCAACTCTATTTCTGTCAAGAGCACTCTTCCTGGCTTTCAGATGGTGCCGTCTTGCTCTGTCTTCACATAGCCTTTCTTTGATGCTTGCACATGTAGAAAGAGAATGAGCTTTCTGGTTTCCCTTCTTGTTAGAAGACACTAATCCTATTGGATCAGGGCCCCTCTCTTATGATCTCATTGACCTTAATTACTTCCTTAAAGGCCCCATCTCCAAACATAGCCACACTCCATCATATATATGTTAGAGCTTCAATATGAATTTCAGGGAGACACAGATGTTCTGTCCACATGTGTATGCATGTGCTCAATCATGTCCAACACTTTGCAACCCCGTGGACTGTAGCCCACCGGGCTCCTCTGTCCATGGGATTTTCCAAGCAAAAATATTGGAGTGGGTTGCCAGTTCCTTCTCTGGGGGATCTTCCTGACCCAGGGATCGAATCCGCATCTCTTGCATCTCCTGAATTGGCAGGCAGATTCTTTACCACTGTGCCACCTGGGAAACTCTCAGTCCATAATAAGCTTCCATATTTCCCTTGGCATACTCAGTCAGAGCATTGTTTCCTATAGAATTTGGCGTTTTGGTTTTTTTTATTTTGTTTTGTTTTGTTGGTTGAGGGTTATTTTGGCTGCCCTGTGGGATTGTAATTCCCCCACCAGGGGTCAAACCTGTGCTCCCTGAGGTAAAAGTGTGGAGTCTTAACCACTGGACCACCAGGTAAGTCCCTCTTTCCTACTGAATTTGAACGAGTCTCAGAACATTGTGTCCCACCTTCTCAAGGTCAAAGTCTCCTTTGAAACTGGGATGCAGTTTCCCCCAGGGAGCTTTAGCCATGTGTGTTAGTCATTTAGTCTTGCCCAAATCCCATAGACGGAGGAGCCTGGTAGGCTGCAGTCCATGGGGTTGCTAAGAGTCAGACACGACTGAGCGACTTCACTTTCACTTTTCACTTTCATGTATTGGCGAAGGAAATGGCAACCCACTCCAATAGTCTTGCCTGGAGAATCCCAGGGATGGGGGAGCCTGGTGGGCTGCCGTCTATGGGGTCACACAGAGTCGGACACGACAGCAGCAGCAGCAACTCTTTGTGACCCCATGGACTGTAGCCTGCCAGGCTCCTCTGTCCATGGAATTCCCCAGGCAAGAATACTGGAGTGGTTTGCCATTTCCTTCTCCAAACTTTAGCCATGAGAGAATTTAATTCAGAGGAGAGAAATATAAGGAAGAAGAGGACATTGCTGATGAAGGTGGCAAAACATAGCAGAAAGACCTCAGCCAGTAAACGTAGAAGCCTGGGGTTACTGTATCCTGTGCAAACCACACTGCCTGTGTGTGTTTACCAGATGTGTGACTTGGAGATTGTGATTACTTGGGTGTTGAGTGATTAGGCGAAAAAACTTTTCAACCTGACTCTTTGACCCGCCAGAAGATTCTTGGTTACTAGGTACTTTCAATGTATTTGTTTCCTGCTTCAAGTAGCTAGAGTGGGCTCTGTTTTTTCTACAACAAATAAAACTGACACATTCCTGCACTTTATGTGCTGATATGTCAAACTCTTTGCCATTTCCTAAATGTGCCAGGTGGTCCTGTGCAGATCTGCTGTACTCAACTGCACTCTTTGTCCAATATTCCCTCCCTCCTTCCATCATGCTAAGTAGGAGGTGCTTGGCTGCAAGTAACAGAAAAACTGTCAGAAAATGGCTTAAACAATTACAGATTATTTTGTCCATAAAAAAGGAGTCCTATGGGTCCTCAAAAAATTTAAAATAGAATTACTACATGATCCAGCAATTCCACTTCTGGGTATATACCCCAAAGAACTGAAAGCAGAGTCTCAAAGAGATTTGTATATCCATGTTCATGGCAGCATTAGTCACAATAGTGAAAAGGTGGAAGCAACCTAAATGTCCACTGATGAATGGACACTTGGTGAATAAATAAGCAAAATGTGGTATATACAGACAATAGACTACTATTCAGTCTTAAAAAGGAAGGTAAATCTGACATGTTACAACGTGGCTGAACCTTGAGGCTGTTATGTGAAGTGAAATAAGCTGGTCATAAGAATACATAAACGCATGATTCCACTTTTATGTGGAACCTAGAGTAGTCAAAATCCTAGAGACAGAAAGTTGAATGGTGATTGCCAAGGACTGAGGGGAGAGAGATATGGAGAGTCATTGTTTGAGTGGTACAGAGTTTCAGTTTTCCAAGATGAAAGGAGTTCGGGAGATGGATAGAGGTGACGGTTGCATATCCATATGACTACACTTAAAGCACTGAATTGTACAATCAAATCTTTGGTAAATTTTATGTTATGTGCATTTTACTACAATAAAAATTGGGGTGGGGGATAGTCAGGTACACAGCCCCGGGATGATTAATTTATCAACACAATAATGTCAAGGTTCTGAGTTATCTTCTTTGCCTTTTTCTTACTTTGAGCTCATGAGCACAAGCTGACTGCTGCAGCTCCAGATATCTCATAACCAATGACAGGAATGAGCATTTTCTCCTAAAGTGTAATTTTTGTTTTTTATTAGAGGGGAAAACTCTTCCCAGATGTTTTTTTTCTTTTTTTTTTGCAAGTCATCCCCACCATACTCCCTCAAACCCTGACCAGGTTTCTTCTCCTTAACATCTCATGATGAATGTATAACTGTCTTAGTCTAGTCAACATTAACACCCCTGAATCTGGAGATGGACTCTCCTTCTCAAAGTGCATTTCTGCCCAAGACCCGAGACCTAAACAAAATTAGTGTTGTGACAAAAAAGGAAGAGAAATAGCCTCAGAACAGGCAGCCAGTTCTGTGCATCACGCCAACATACCTACTTATCTTTCAATAATAAGTTCAACTGAAAAATTTCTATAATACATGGACACCTGGGATTCATCTGGCTTGTCCTGTAGAACTGGCCTCTTCTTTCTTGGTTCCACTGTAGTACACTGTGTGTACATTCACTGTAATGCCCAAAACACATTTACCTTTCCTATTTGTTCACCTCTATGTAAGATTCTCAAAGACTGTGTTACCACATCTAAGTGTGTTCTGTAGACAAGTTGTTGGGGCAAGGAATAGCAACTTCATTCAGAAAGCCAGCAGACAGAGAAGATGGTGGACTAGTGTCCCAAAGAATCATATTACTGGAGTTTGAATTCAGGCTTCTTTTATACTAAGAGGGGAGGAGGTGTAGTTGGTTGTTGCAAACTTTTTGGTGTCAGTATCCTTTGTTCTTGCAGCTGTCCACCAGAGGTTAGGCTATGATGTTCTTGTAAACCTGCAACAACACAAAGGTTATTCTCTGTTCTGCAACCTTTTATCTCTATATGAATGGAAAAATGTTATACCGTTAAAGGTCAGAGCCTTGACAATAGGCTACCCTGTATATTTCAGACTATAGGCAACACTCTTAACTTGTAGAAAAAGCAACAATAAAAAGGTTAAAGTTAAAGAAACTGATCCAATATTGAGTCAGATTTGTTTTTTTATTCCTATTACAACTGGACAATATTTTATTTGTCTTTGCCTCTCTTATGCATAGAAAACACAGGAGAATACCGAAGGCAGTTATTCAATGATTGCTGAATGATTGCTGAATGAATGAATGAATGAATGAGCAAATGAATGAGATAGTCTGTTCAGAGAAGCTGTTAACAAATGAGCTTAAAATTCTGAATTTAAAGCCCACAAAGGAAACCGATCAGACCACATAACCGTGCTGGGCTGAACAGCTTTGCAGAAAGCTTAGGTGCAAAGAAAAGGCAACATTTCAGAAGTCAGATGAGGAAGGCGGAAGGGTAGGAGGTAGGGTCTGGGGTTTGCAATCCTTCCCCTGAGCTGAGGCTGTATATTTCACAATCAGCTAATTTTTTCATTTTTGGCAGAGGTAGCAGAGGAGAGCAGAAGTTCATGGGTCGTGAACTGTTGTCTAGTAGTGGGCTAGATCTAACCATCTTCTATTTTTTGTGGGTTGTTGTAGAAGCTGGAAAATTAATTTCAAAGTTTCAAGTTGTTTTCATACTTGGTTACTATGGCCAGATCTCCAGAGGGCTTTATCAGCTTGTGGCTACCTCCTTACCCCCAATAATCCATTTTAATAGATGTCTTATCTGCAATGACACAGAAAAAATTTATTAGGATCACAGCGAAAGTGTCCTGAGGGGAGGGATGGGAGAAGAGCTAGATTCTGAGGATTCAATTTTGTTGTTGTTGTTCAGTCACTAAGTCATGTCTGACTCTTTGTGACCCCATGGACTATAGCATGCCAGGCTCCTCTGTCCTCCACTATCTCCCGGAGTTTGCTCAAATTCAGGTCCATTGAATAGTGATGCTATCTAACGATCTCATCCTCTGCCACCCCCTTCTCCTTTTGCTTTCAGTCTTTCCCAGCATCAGGGTCTTTTCCAATGAGTTGGCTCTTCCCATCAGGTGGCCAAAGTATTAGAGTTTCAGCTTCAGCAATAGTCCTTCCAGTGAATATTCAGGGTTGATTTCCTTTAGGATCAGGGTTGATTTCCTTCAGGATTCACTAGTAGTGAGCAAAAGATGGAGAGTAACCATGACTACTCATATTGATCGCATCTAAAATGTGATAGTTATTTAATCTGGTGTGCTAGTTTTATATTTTTATATAAAGAATTAAAAATGTATAAGGACTTTTCATGAACTTTCTAGAAACCTTCATATTCAACTCTATTTTTCCATAGGGTGTGAAATTCTTCAGTGGACCCTCTCCCATCCTAAATGTTTCAGAAACCTGAATTCTATGATTTGGCTGATATAACTGGGAGTAAGTAGTGAATTTTAAGAATTAATATCACAAAATGTTTAAAATGAAAAAGAAAGGCTGTCTTTCACTTGGTCTTTGGGAAGAGAAGAGGAAAGGAAACAGTGGCCCCTTTCCTCCATTTTTCTGTGTTGGGTTTTTTCAGCTGTGGCTCTATTGACATTTTGGCTGAGAGAATTTTTTGCTAGTGGGGGCGGGGTGGGGGGGCACTGTCCTGCACATTGTAGGATGTTTAGTGGCATGTCTGGCTAGATGCCAATAGCATCTTCTCAGTTGTGACTATCAAAAATGTCTTCCGTTCAGTTCAGTTCAGTTCAGTCGCTCAGTCGTGTCTGACTCTTTGCGACCCCATAAATTGCAGCACGCCAGGCCTCCCTGTCCATCACCAACTCCCGGAGTCTACCCAAACCCATGTCCATCGAGCCGGTGATGCCATCCAACCATCTCATCCTCTGTCGTCCTCTTCTCCTCCCACCCCCAATCCTACCCAGCATTAGGGTCTTTTCCAATGAGTCAACCCTTCGCATGAGGTGCCCAAAGTACTGGAGTTTCAGCTTCAACATCAGACCTTCCAATGAACACCCAGGATTGATCTCTTTTAAGATGGATTGATTGGATCTCCTTGCAGTCCAAGGGACTCTCAAGAGTCTTCTCCAACACCACAGTTCAAAAGCATCAATTCTTTGGCGCTCAGCTTTCTTCACCATCCAACTCTCACATCCATACATGACCACTGGAAAAACCATAGCCTTGACTAGATGGACTTTTGTTGGCAAAGTAATGTCTCTGCTTTTAAATATGCTATCTAGGTTGGCCATAACCTTCCTGCCAAGGAGTAAGTGTCTTTTAATTTCATGGATGCAATCACCATCAGCAGTGATTTTGGAGGCCAAAAAAATAAAGTCTGACACTGTTTCCACTGTTTCCCCATCTATTTCCCATGAAGTGATGGGACCAGATGCCATGATCTTAGTTTTCTGAACGTTGAGCTTTAAGCCAACTTTTTCACTCTCCTCTTTCACCTTCATCAAGAGGCTCTTTAGTTCTTTTTCACTTTCTGCCATAAGGGTGGTGTCATCCGCATATCTGAGGTTATTGTCTTCAGATATCACCAAATGTCATTTGGGAGGCAAAATCATCCTCTGCTCTGTATTAATGCATCTCTTATATAGTAGCAGGGTCACCATGTGTGTAAGTCAGAGACCTGTCAAAACTGAGATCCACATGGTCTAGGCCCTAAGTGGGTGGGGTTCCAAGAAGCAAAGTCCTGATACGATTTACACATTTTATATATATATATATAAGCGCTGATGGCTCAGACAGTAAAGAATCCGCTTGCAGTGCAGGAGACCTGGGTTTGATCCCTGGGTTGGGAAGATTCCCTGGAGAAGGGCATGGCAACCCACTCCAGTATTCTTGCCTGGATAATCCCCATGTATAGAGGAGCCTGGTAGGCTGTAGTCCATTGGGTCGCAAAGAGTCGGAGAAGACTGAGCGACTAAGCATTATATACATATAATATATAATATACATATATTCATATTTGTGGCTGTGTGAGGTCTTTGTTACTGTGTGGCCTTTTTCTCTAATTGTGGCACGCAGGTTTCTCATTGCAGTGGCTTCTCTTGTTGCCTAGCATGGGCTCTAGGCCACCCGGGCTTCAGTAGTTGCAGTGTGTGAGCTCTGTAGTGGCAGCCCCTGGGCCTAGAGTGTGGGCTCAGTACTTGTGGCACATGGGCTTAGTTTCTTCCCAGCATGTGGGATCTTCCCCGATCAGGGATCGAACCTGTGTCTCCTGCATTGGCAGGTGGATGCTTATCCACTGTCCCACCAAGGGGGCCCCTATCACAGGGAATATAAATGAGGCCCCATTCTGGAATATAGAGCAGCTTTTATCAAAATATCTTTCTTTTTCTCTAATATCCAACCCTCCATTCCTCACTCTCTCTCCCCAGATTAGCAGCTCTCACCCACCCATTCTCTCTCTATGTCTATCTGTGGCCCCCACCCACTTCCACTTGTTGCCTCTTAAAAACAGTCATACCCCCACTCTCCATTCCCCCTTAGAATCTACCCCGTGACTTGTACTCTATCCCTCTGCCTTTCCCCTGATGCTCCAATGATCTAATCTGGACCTGCCCAGCTCTTCTCCACAGTTGGATGTGGGTGGATGGGAGGGACTGAGTGGCTCAGGATGTACCAAATTTAGCAGCCAGGAGGAGGGAGAGCTGGCAGCACGTACATGTGTGAAGAGTTGCAGAGTTTTTCACCCTACTCATAAATGTGCAAAGAAGATGTAGCATTACATTTCTCCAAAATTGTTCTTATCTTTCCTACGAGCCTCCAACCACTAAATAGAAGGAGAAATATTCTGGCACAATTTAAATGGACATTTTGCTAAGTCACTTCAGTCGTGTCTGACACTGTGCGACCCCATAGACGGCAGCCCACCAGGCTCCCCCGTCCCTGGGATTCTCCAGGCAAGAACACTGGAGTGGTTGCCATTTCCTTCTCCAATGCATGAAAGTGAAAAGTGAAAGTGAAGTCGCTCAGTCATGTCCGACCCTTAGCGACCCCATGGACTGCAGCCTACCAGGCTCCTCTGTCCATGGGATTTTCCAGGCAAGAGTACTGGAGTGGGTTGCCATTTCCTTCTCCGAAATGGACATTTTAGGTCCATGGTATTTACCTTTAAGTATTATCATCGTTTTAGGTATTAAAAAATGCTATGTCTCTCAGGCAACCGCATCCTCCTTTTTCTCTCTTTGAGATGGTTTCTGGGTTTTTGGTGGAATTATGGCTGACAACCCTGGAGGGACAGAGAGAAGAATATGGAAACCTCAGACTCATGTAGCATTTTTGCTTCCTTGCTGATTTCCGTTGTGGGGGGCAGGGGTCTGGACTTTCCTGGGTTGTATCTAACTCATCCCTGGGAGTTCAATGAGAACTTGCTGCTGAGGCTGTGTTTACAGTAACCGTGGTCTGAATCCTCCTGGCTTGGAAGCTCACTGATGACTCTGTCTCTGCTCTGGCTGCTGCTGCTGCAGATCCCTCATCCTCCACCTGGCTCTTGCTGAGAATGTTCACCCTGGGTCTTGCTGCTGACTCACCTTCCTTTCATGAGGGTTGAAGTGTGATCTCTTGGCTCTCAACTCAGTTACTCCCCAGGCCTCTTCTCTGTACCAGATGGAAACTCCTTCACCCAGTTTATTTCTGGGGGCAACCAGATTAGATTCTGCCTCTCTCCCTGCAGAATCACGCCATGCTACTGTGTTCAGTTGGAATGTAGCTACTCCCAGGGTAGTGCTGGCCAACCTGCAAGGTGAGCCCCTCCCAGAGCCCCAAAGAGGAAGACTTCAGAAGCCCCCAGCCTTTCCCCCACCTACTTAACAAACCTGCCCACTTTGGGTGGAATCAGGGAAAGGGAGATTAGAGTCATCTCTGACAACCTAGTACTGATAGGGTAGGGGGTGGGGAGGTGGGGGTTCCTCTTTCTTTTCCTTCTCTACTTCCCCGTGTAAAGCTCTATGATTGAGTTGACTTTTGTTTTTGTTTTCTTTAATTTATTTTATTGAAGTATAAGTTGATTTACAATGTTGTGTTAGTTTCTGTTACACAGCAAAGTGACTCAGTTTTACATATATATATATTTTCTTTTTCATATTCTCTTCCATTATGGTTTATCACAGAGTATTGAATATAGTTCCCTGTGGGATCTTGTTTATCCATTCTATATGTAATAGTTTGCATCTGCTAATTCCCAACTCCTATTCTGTCCCTATCTATCCCTCCCCCTTGACAACCACAAGTCTATTTTTTTTTTTTTTAGCCAGTAGACAAAGACATATCTTTATGGTATCAATCACTCACAGATTCAAAGCTCCAAGAGAAAAATGTGCTAAAGGAATAAGACACCATGTCACTAAAGGAAATATGCAAAGTACAAAAAAGTTGGGCATGGTATGTATGAAGCATCAGAGGACATTTTTTCTGTGCCTATTCCTATTTATTTGACCAGTTCGATTTTATATGATCTTATAGGGAATGAGGCATGTCCCCTTTACTTTTCTTCTTTTTTTTTTTATCAGAGTATAGTTGCTTTACACTGTTGTGTCAGTTTCTGCTGCACAGCAAAGTGAATCAGCTATGCATATACATATATCACCTTTTTTGTACTTCCTTCCCATTTAGGCCACCACAGAGCACCGAGTAGAGTTCCCTGTGCTATACAGCAGGTTCTCACTAGTTATCTGCTCTATATATGTGTGTGTGTTCAGTTGCGTCTGATTCTTTTCAACCCCATGGACTATAGCCCACCAGGCTCCTCTGTCCATGGAATTTTCCAGACAAGAATACTGGAGTGGATTGCCATTTGCCACTCTAGGGAATCTTCCTGACCCAGGGATCAAACCCGTGTCTCCTGCATCGGCAGGCAGATTCTTTACCACTCTGCCACCTGGGAATCCCCATAGTAGTATATATGTCAGTCCCAATCTCCCAATTCATTCCCCCCACACTTTCCCACTTGGTATCCATACATTTGTTCTCTACCTCTGTGTCTCTATTTCTGCTTTGCAAATAAGATATTCTTTACCGGTTTTCTAGATTCCACATTTTTCTAGATTTCTAGATTAATACATTAGTCATGCATTGAAAAGTGGAAGTGAAAGTAAAAGTTGCTCAGTTGTGTCTGACTATTTGTGACTCCATGGACTATACAGTCCATGGAATTCTCCAGGCCAGAATACTGGAGTGGGTAGCCTTTCTTTCTCCAGGGGATCTTCCCAACCCAGGGATCAAACCCGGGTCTCCCACATTGCAGGTGGATTCTTTACCAGCTGAGCCATAAGGGAAGCCCAAGAATACTGAAGTGGATAGCCGATCCCTTCTCCAGTAGATCTTCCCAAACCAGGAATCAAACTGGGGTCTCCTGCATTGCAGGCAGATTCTTTACTAACTGAGCTAATATATGGTTATTTGCTTTTCTCTTTCTGAATTACTTCACTCTGTATGACAGTCCTAGGTCCATCCATTTCTCTGCAAATGACACAGTTTTGTTCCTTTTTATGGCTGAGTAATGTTCCATTGTATATATGTACCACGTCTTCTTTATCCATTCCTTTGTTAATGGACATTTTGGTTGCTTCCACATCCTGGCTGTTGTAAATGGTGCTGCAATAAACATTGGGGTGCATGTATCTTTTTGAATTATGGTTTACTCTGGGCTTCCCTCATAGCTCAGTTGGTAAAGAACCTGCCTGCAATGCAGGAGACCCTGGTTCGATTCCTGGGTCCAGAGATTTGCTGGAGAAGGGATAGGCTACCCACATCAGTATTCTTGGGCTTCCCTTGTGGCTCAGCTGGTAAAGAATCCGCCTGCAATGCGGGAGACCTGGGTTCAATCCTTGGATTGGGAAGATCCCCTGGAGAAGGGTAAGGCTACCCACTCCAGTATTCTGGCCTGGAGAATTCCATGGACTATTCAGTCTATGGGGTCGCACAGAGTCGGACACGACTGAAGTGACTTAGCAGCAGCAGCAGCATACTGTTCTCCATAGTGACTGTATCAATATACATTCCCATCAACAGTGTAAGAGGGTTTCCTTTCCTCCACACCCTCTTCAGTATTTATTGTCTGTACATTTTTTGATAATGGCCATTCTGACTGGGGTGAGGTAATACCTCATTACAGTTTTGATTTGCATTTCTTTGGTAACTAGTGATGTTGAGCATCTTTTCATATGTTTGTTGGCCATCTGTATGAATTCTTTGGACAAGTGTCTATTTAGGTCTTCCATCCATTTTTGATTAGGTTATTCATTTCTTTGATATTGAGCTGCATGAACTGTTTGCATATTTTGGAGACTAACCTTTTGTCAGTGATTCTGTTTGCAAATATTTTCTCCCATTCTGAGAATTGTCTTATATTGTTTATGGTTTCTTTTGCTGTGCAAAAGTTTTTAAGTTTAATTAGGTCCCATTTGTTTATTTTTGCTTTTATATTCATTAGTCTAGAAAGTGGGTAAAAAGGGATCTTGCTGCAATGTATGTTAAAGAGTGTTCTGCCTATGTTTTCCTTTAAGGGTTTTTTATAGTGTCTGGCCTTACATTTAGGTCTTTAGTCCATTTCAAGTTTATTTTTGTGTATGGTGTTAGGGAGTGTTCTAATTTCATTCTTTTACATGTAGCTGTCCAGTTTTCCCAATGCCTCTCAATGAAGAGACTGTCTTTTCTCCATTGTATATTCTTGCCTCCTTTGTCATAGACTAGATGACCATAGGTGAGTGGGTTCATCTTGGAACCTTCTATCCTGCTCCATATTTTTGTGCCAGTACCATACTGTCTTGATTACTGTAGCTTTGCAGTATATTTGGAAGCCAGGGAACCTGTTTCCTCCAGCTCCATTTTTCTTTCTCAAGATTGCTTTGGCTATTCAGGGTGTTTTGTGTTTTCATACAAATTGTATAATTTTTGTTCTAACTTTGTGAAAAATGCCGTTGGTAATTTGATAGGGATTGCATTAAGTCTGTAGATTGCTTTTGGTAATATAGTCATTTTCACAATATTGATTCTTCCAATCCAAGAACATGGTGTATCTCTCCATCTGTTTGTGTTGTCTTTATTTTCTTTCATCAGTAGCTTATAGTTTTCTGCATACAGGTCTTTTTCCTCCTTAGGCAGGTTTATTCCTAGGTATTTTATTCTTTTGTTGCAACGGTAGATAAGATTGTTTCCTTAATTTCTCTTTCTGATCTTTTGCTGTTAGTGCATAGGAATGCAAGAGATTCCTGTATATTAATTTTGTATCCTTTACCTTTGAGACTTTACCAAATTAATTGATTAGCTGTAAAAGTTTTCTAGTGGCCTCTTTAGGATTTTCAATGTATAGTATCATGTCATCTGAAAACAGTGACAGCTTTACTTCTTTTCCAATTTGGATTCCTTTTATTTCTTTTTCTTCTCTGAT
Source organism: Giraffa tippelskirchi (assembly GCF_054371585.1). Lineage (NCBI taxonomy): Eukaryota > Metazoa > Chordata > Mammalia > Artiodactyla > Giraffidae > Giraffa > Giraffa tippelskirchi. The sequence continues at coordinate 92,753,425 of NC_137276.1, forward strand.
TACCATGGCAAGGACTTCAAAAACTATATTGAATAATAGTGGCAAGAGTGGACACTCTTGTCTTGCTTCTGATCATAGAGTAAGTGCTTTCAGTTTTTCACCTTTGAGAGTGATATTTGCTGTAGGTTTGTCATATATGACCTTTATTATACTCTGTGCCCATTTTTAGGAGAGGTTTTTTGTATCATAAATGGGTGTTGAATTTTGTCAAAAGTTTTCTGCATCTACTGAGATGATCATATGGTTTTTTAAACAGATACACTTAAAGAAGTGATTTACCGTATATTTTTGGCTGTGCTGGGTCTTAGTTGCTATGCAGGCTTTTCTCTAGTTGCAGTCAGTGGAGGCTACTCTCTAACTGGGGCATGTGGGTTTCTTGTTTCAGTGGCCTCTCTTTTGCAGAGCATGGGCTCTACACATGGGCTCCAGTAGTTGTGGCTTCTGGGCTTTAGAGCACAGGCTCAGTGGTTGTGGTACATGGGCTTAGTTGCTTCATGGCATGTGGGATCTTCCTGGACCACTGATAGAACCCATGTCCCCTGCATTGACAGGTGGATTCTCTACCACTGAACCACCAGGGAAGACCCAATCATATGGTTTTTATTCTTCAATTTGTTAATATGGTATATCACATTGACTGATTTGCATGTATTGAAGAATCCTGGCATCCCTGGGATAAATCCCACTTGATCATAACCCTTTTAAGGTATTTCTGGATTCAGTTTGCTGGTATTTTGTTGAGGATATTTGTGTCTATTTTCATCAGTGATATTGGCCTGTAATTTTCTTTTTTTGTGGTATCTTTGTTTGGTTTTGGTATCAAGGTGATGGTAGTCTTTTAAAATAAGCTTGGGATTGTTCTTCCTTCTGCAGGTTTTTAGAAGAGCTTGAGAAGGATAGGTGTTAGCTCTTCACTAAATGTTTGATAGACTTCACTTGTGAAGCCTTTTGGTCCTGGACTTTTGTTTGATGGGAGTTTTATAAATCACAGTTTCAGTTTCATTACTTTGATCGGTCTCTTCATGTTTTCTGTTTCATCTTGGTTCAGTATTGGAAGTCTGTGCTTTTCTAAGAGTCTGTACTTCTTCCAGGTTTTCCATTTTATTGGCATATAGTTGTTTGTAGTAGTTTCTTATGATCCTTTGTATTTCTGCGATGTCTGTTGTAACCTTTTTTTTGTTGTTGTTGGGGGCTAATTACTTTACAATATTGTAGTAATTTTTGCCATACATTGACATGAATCAGCCATGGGTTTACACGTGTTCCCCATCCTGAACCCCCCTCCCACCTCCCTCCCCACCCCATCCCTCTGGGTTATCCCATTGCCCCAGCCCTGAGCATTTGTCTCATGCATCGAACATGGAATGGTGCTCTGTTTCACATATGATAATATACATGTTTCAGTGCTATTCTCCCAGAACGTCCCACCCTCACCTTCTCCCTCAGAGTCCATAAGACTGTTCTATGCATCTGTGTCTCTTATTCGGTCTCGCATATAGGGTTGTGTAACTTCTTTTTAATTTTTAATTTTATTGATTTGAATCCTCTTCCTTCTTTCCTTGATGAATCTGGCTAAAGGCCTATCAATCAATTTTATTTTCTTGAAGAACCAGCTTTTAGTTTCATTGATCTTTGCTATTGTTTTCTTCATTTATATTCCATTTATTTCTGCTCTGATGTTTATGATTTCTTTCCTCCTACTAACTTTGGGGTTTTCTTTGTTCTTTCTCTATTTGCTTTAAGTGTAAGATTAGGTTATTTGTTTGAGATTTTTCTTGTTTCTTAAGGTAGGATTCTATTGCTATAAAGTTCCCTTTTAGAACTGCTTTTGCTGCATCCCATAGGTTTTTGGTCATTATGTTTTCATTGTCATTTGTCTCTAGGTTTTTTTTTAAATTTCCTTGTTGATTTCTTCAGTGATCAGTTGGTTATTTAATAGCATATTGTTTAGCCTCCATGTGTTTGTGGTTTTTTTTACAGTATTTTTCTCCTGTAATTGATGCCTAACCTCTTAGCATTATGGTCAGAAAAGATGTTTGATATGATTTTAATTTTCTTAAATTTATCAAGGTCTGATTTGTGACCAAAGATGTGATCTACCCTGGAGAATGTTCTATGTACACTTGAGAAGAAAGTGTATTCTGTTGCTTTCAGATGGAATAGCCTATAAATATCAATTAAGTCTCTCTGTTCCAATGGATCATTTAAGGCTTGTGTTTCCTTATTAATTTTCTGTTTTGATTATTTATACATTGGTATAAGTGGAGTGTTATTGTGTTACTATCGATTTTCCTTTTTACAGCTGTTAGCATTTACCTTACATATTCAGGTGCTCCTATGTTGGGTGCATAAATATTTACAATTGTTGTATCTTCTTCTTGGATTAATCCCTTGATCATTATGCTGTGTCCTTCTTTGTCTCTTGTAGTAATGTTTATTTTAAGTCTATTTTGTCTGATATAATTATTGCTCCTCCAGCTTTCTTTTGATTTACATCTGCATGGAGTATCTTTTTCCATCCCCTCATTTTCAGTCTGTATGTGTCCTAGGTAGGCAGTATATATACAGTTATCGTTTTTGTATCCATTCAGTCAGTCTGTGTCTTTTGGTTGAAGCATTCAATCCATTTACATTTAAGGTAACTATTGATATGTGTGCCCTATTACCAGTTTAATTGTTTTGAGTTTGTTTTTGTACTTCTTTTTCTTCTCTTGTGCTTCCTGCCTAGAAAAATTCCCTTTGCATTTGTTGTAAAGCTGATTTAGTGGTGCTGAATTCTCTCAGCTTTTGCTTTCTGTAAAGCTTTTGATTTATCTGTCGAATCTGAATGAGATCTTTGCAAGAGTCATCTTGGTTGTAGGTTTTCCCCTTTCATCACTTTAAATATATCCTGCCACTCCCTTCTGGCCTGCAGAATTTCTGCTGAAAAATCAGCAGATAACCTTATGGGGATTCCCTTGTATACTATTTGTTGCTTTTCCCTTGTGTTTTTTAATATTTTTCTTTGTATTCAATTTTTGTTAGTTTGATTAACATATGTTTTGGCATGCTTCTCCTTGTGTGTATCCTGTATGGGACTCTGCACTTCCTGGATTTGGTTGACTATTTCCTTTCCCATATTAGGGAAATTTTCGACTATAAGCTCTTCAAATTTTTTCTTAGACCCCTTCTTCTTGCTCTTCTTCTTCTGCTTCTGGGACCTCTATAATTTGAGCATTGGTACACTTAACGTTGTCCCAGAGATCTCTGGGGTTGTCCTCATTTTTTAAAAATTCTTTTTCCTTTATTCTGCTCCACAGCATTTATCTTCTAGCTCACTTATCCATTCTTCTGCCTCAGTAATTCTGCTGTTGGTTTCTTCTAGGGTATTTTTCAGTTCAGTTAGTGTGTTGCTCATCACTCCTTGTTTGTTCTTTAGTTCTTCCATGTCCTTGTTAAACGTTTCTTGTATCTTCTCAATCTATGCCTCCATTCTATTTCCAAGATCTTGGATCATCTTTACTAACATTACTATGAATTACTTTCAGGGAGTTTGCCTATTTCCTCTTCATTTGGTCTTGTGTGTTTTGCTTTTTTCATCTTGCTTCTTCATCTGCAGCATAGTTCTGTCATCTCATTTTGTCTAATTTACTGGGCTTATGATCTCCTTTCCCCAGGCTGCAGGAACTATGGTTCCTCTTGCTTTTGTTGTCTATCTCCTGGTGAGTGAGTTTGGTCCAGGGGCTTGTGTAGGCTTTCTGGTGAGAGGGACTGGTGCCTGTGCTCTGGTGGGTAGAGCTGAGTCTTCCTTCTGATGGGCAGGGCTGTGTCAGATGGGGTATTTTGGGGTGTCTGTGAGCTTAGTATGACTTTAGGCAGCCTGTGTGCTGATGAGTGGGGCTGTATTCCTATCTTTCTAGTTGTTTGGTATGAGGTGTCCAGCACTGGAGCCTGTAGTCGGTTGGGACGAGCCAGTTCTTGGTGTTGAGATGAATACCTCCAGAAATGTGCACATCAGTTAATATTCCCTGGATCCAGGAATTCTCTGGCAGTCCGATGTCCTGGACTTGGCACTCCCCTTCCAGTGGCCCATGCCTGACCTCTTTCTGGCTGGGGAATCAAGAGCCCACACAGTGGAGCCAAAGAAAAAAGAAAGAAAAAAAGAGGAAAAAAACCAAATAAAACCCAAGACAAATAGCAAAAACAACAAACAACAAAAACACACAAAGAAAATTAAAAAAAGAAAAAACACTAGAACAAAGAATTTAAAAAATAATCAATAAGGACTAAACTAATAAAAACACAAAAATGAAAAAAAACAAAAGCAGAAAGCAAACCAAAAAAAAAAAAAAATCAAACAAAGCATAAAACAAACTCATAAAAATAATAAAAAGTGCAAAAGCAAGAATAAAAACAAAAAACAACCGTAAAGTAAAGTTAAAATAGAAAAATAAAAAATATTTTAAAAATAAAAGCAAAATAATAAAAACAATACTAACAACTGAACAAAGCAAAGCAAAACAAAACAAAAAGAATAATTGTAATAAAAGTATTTTCCTGGGGCCTCTGCTATCAGTGTCTGTACTCCCACGGTGAGTCACAGCCAACCCCTGCCTCCCCAGGAGACCCTCAAGGTAGATATCTGGACCTGATGTGGGCACTGTGGGGCCAGATCAGACTCTGAGCTGGTCCAACTCCTGTGTGTACCTGCTCACAAAGTCCACTCCTGCTGCAGTTAGACCATTCTCAGTTGTGGGAATGCTTGCTGTCTATTCAGATATTCCAGAACACAGGATTTACCATGCTAATCGCGGAGATTTAATCCATAGCTTGTGCAGCTGCAGAGAGAGATTTCCATTCCTCTTCCTTATGTTGCACTGCCCCTGGGGCTCAGCTTTGGTTTCAGCCCCACTTCTGTGTGTGTGCCACCCTCAGGCATCTGTTCTCTGCCCAGAGAGGGAGTAAAAGAAGTGGCTGATTGGGACACACTTGCTCACTCAGGCCAGGGAGGGGTATGCGCAAAGTGTCTGTGGCGGCAGAGATCCGCAGGCAGCTGCAGCAAACTGGGGCTCGCTTGCTCTGGTGGGAGTCCCCTTCCAGAGCCCGTGGAGGCAGGGTCTGGTGTGTAGGGGTGGTGGTGGCCCTGCCCCTTGTGTGTCACTCAGCACTGGTACCTCATTTCCTAGGCAGGCCTTGCTTCCTCTAGGGGTATTCCTGGCCATGGAGCCCCTCACTCCTGTCTCCTCTGTGCTATCTGAACAGCCAACAGTGGTCATTTCCTCAGATCTGTTCTCAACCTGAGGGCTTCAGCACTCAGTCTCCACCAGCACAGATCTGTTCTCTTCACCTGAGAGCTTCAGCGCTCAGCCTCCACCAGCACTGGCAAATTCCCATCTCAGGCAGGGCGGCCCAGGGCTGATTCCCAAGAAGGCTTTGGGATAGGTGGCTCTCAGGACCCCAGAGCCTACACAGACAGAGGAGGCCTTGCAAGCTATGCCAAAAAGAGAAATCAAGGAATCTACAACATCTTTTCTTTCTCTTATGAAACCTAGCTTTCAAGATTATCTGGAGGAAAAATCCTAAAATCCTATTTAGAAGCTGATACTTCACTTTTTTTCCCTCTCTCTTTCTCTTTGTTCCCTTCTGTAACAACCCTAAACCTCCCTGAGGCAAGTAGAAACTGCTGGAAATATGAAGCAGGGGGAAGGGTAGTGTAAGGAAATTAAAAAAAAAAAAAGAATCAGCATATTTGGATATTCCAAAATGAAATTATCACCATTATGAACTTGATGATTTTTTCTATCACATGTCATGTTCTAATGTGGTTGTTCCATAGAGGCCTGCAAGGCCAAGACCGCAGCCTGTGGGTAGACCGCGTCTGTCCAGTGAATGGCCGGAAGAAGATGTAGGTCCTCAGACAGGAAACCAGAACTCTGAGGGCAAATCTTAACAGAAAGAAGATCTGTTTACCATCCGTAAGTTCTCTTGGCCTGGAATCACAGGGCCTCAGGACTAGGACAGCTCTCCCAGGTGTGGGGTAATTTTCTCTCCCAAATGAAATCGGGCCTGAGACTGCCAAGGGAGACTTCTTTGTAGGGTTGTGCTTCCCAGACTCTACAGTTCAAAAGATCAGTGTAATAAAATATTTTTAATGAGAGGACTAGCATAGAGTTACCAATTTAAAAATATATTTGTTGAAATATAGTTGATTTATTATGTTGGGTTAATTTCTACTGTATAGCAAAGTGACTCAATTATACATACATACACATTCTTTTTCAAGTTCTTTTTCAGTATGGTTTATCACAGGATATTGAATATAGTTCCCTGTGTTATACAGTAGGACCTTGCATGGAACAGAGGTGGGGGACAGAGATAAGCAATGTCTATTCCAAGGTGGTAGGTATACTAAGAAATGTCTACAAGATTTGTAGGGGGACCAATGGGAAGCAGACTGAAAGGAAGTTAGAGCATGTCATGGAGATCCTTCTGTGAAGTGATAAGGAACTAGAATGTCAGCTTTGAGGGAGTCAGAGCTTTTGACTCTTTCATGAGAAGAGAACCAATATTAAGAAAACCATGTTGGGGAAATTTAAGTTGTAGGTTATGTGTAGCCTCTGATGGAATTACTATATTTAAAGGGAGAGAAGATAGCGGAAGGAAAGCAATTTAGGAGAGAACATATGGAACTATCCCAGCCTTTGGCTGAAGTGCAGTCTTTAGTGGGAGATGAACGGAACAGTTTTCTGTGCCTGTTGGTTATTGTGTCTGCTGGTTACCATGGCAAGGGTGGTGGATGATTCTGAAGAGTGCTGTTTATACTCCTGATAACTTAATAGATCGTCACGGGGTAGATTTGAACATTTTAGACAATTCCTGTTTCACTCTGTGCAGAATTTCATCCATATTTGTGCAGCCTTTCTGCCTTGATTCATCTTATCCTGGTGTCTGTACTGTTATATGGTTTGTACTTTTCCTTTGGATCACTTATCATAATTTGTGATGATTTCATTAATGTGAGCATTTCAGTAGTGTCTGTGTCCTCCACTAAACCACAGGAATAGGGTCCATGTATTTTCTTCATAATTATATCTCCAGCCCTAAGCATGGGGCCCACCTGATAGTCAATAAATGTTTATTGACTATGTAAATGAGTGAACCAATCAGTGAATTTAGGAAGAATGATTGGAATCATCCTCCACAAATACATGAACACACTTATGAAGTGCCTTTCTTTGTGTGGGCCTGTGCTAGGTTATGCTTTATGACAGAAGGAGGTTCTTGAGGCCCACAGTCAAACGTAAATAATAGATCCCGTGATCACTGCTACAGGAAATGGGCTTGGTGGTTTCTGGTGGCCTTTCCCCAGCCTGCATTCATGCGGCAGGGTGCTAGTATAGTGCCACCTGTTGGAGAAAACAAAAAGTCTAGTTTTTTGCTCAATCGTTTTATTTCTTTACAAATAAACACACTGAAGTCCCATCTAATTTTTGCTGATTGAGGATCTTCTCTGTCATTTACATTTTTTTTCTTATACATTTAAAAATTTTGGCTTCATTTCCTCAGCAAAACTTACCATTTTTAACTCTTTCTCTATTAAATAGTAGCTTTGTTTAATTCCATTCACCACATTTCAGAGAAAGAAATCGTCTATAGTAAATAGTAAAATTTCCATTACACATAAGGAGTGTATAGTAGAAAAAACAGTGCATGAATTAGTGACTTTAAGACACGGATATCTGTGATAGCAATACATTCTAAAACAATGGTGTGACAGCACTTTTGATGAAGGATTATTGAAAGGAAACTTCAAGAGCATACAGTGCCTTGGTCATTATTATAAACACCTGTTATTACACTGGAAAAGCACAAACATAATAGTTAATGGGATTCCATACAAAGATGTTACTAATTATACTTTACAGGGACACATATATTTTCAAACATTATATGTCAAACACATGTGCACATCTTGGCCTATTTGTCCATTTTAGGAGAAATGCATGACTTAAATGATGCTGAGTTCCCAGGGTCTCCTGTCAGTGGTTTTATCGTGTCAGTGTTGAAGAGGAAATGTTCACTTGCCAGTCTGGACAGATTTCCTAACTCTCTTTTAAAGTCCAATGTTTTGGTATTTGATATTTTATCTTTTTCTTTTGCCTTTTCATACTTTCCACGGGGATATCAAGGGAAGAATGCTGAAGTGTTTTGCCATTCCCTTCTCCCATGGACCAAGCACAAACTGGAATCAAGCTTGTGGGGAGAAGTATCAATAACCTCATGTATGCAGATGACATCACCCTATGGCAGAAAGTGAAGAGGAATTAAAGAGCCTATTGATGAAGGTGAAAGAGGAGAGTGAAAAAGCTGGCTTAAAACTTAACATTCAAAAAACAAAGATCATGACATCTAGTCCCATCACTTCGTGGCAAATAGATGGGGAAACAATGGAAACAGTGACAGATTTTATTTTCTTGGGCTCCAAAATCACTGTGGATGATGACTGAAGCCATGAAATAAAAAGATGCTTGCTCCTTGGAAGAAAAGCAATGTGTTAGACATTGTATTAGTGTATTAAACCTGGACAGTGTATTAAAAAGCAGAGACATTACTTTGCCTACAAAGGTCCGTCTAGCAAAGCTATGATTTTTCCAGTAGTCATGTATGGATATGAGAGCTGAACGGTAAAAGAGGCTGAGCACTGAAGAATTGATGCCTTCGAACTGGTGCTGGATAAGACTCTTGAGAGTCTCTTGGTCTGCAAGGAGATCAAATCAGTCAATTCTAAAGAAAATCAACCCGAATATTCACTGGAAAGACTGATGCTGAAGTCAAAGCTCCAATACTTTGGCCCTCTGATGTGAAGAGCTAACTCATTGGAAAAGACCCCTGATGCTGGGAAAGATTGAAGGCAGGAGGAGAAGGGGATGACAGAGGATGAGATGGTTGGATGGCATCACCAACTTAATGGACATGAATTTGAGCAAGCTCCAGGAGTTGGTGATGGACAGAGAAGCTTGGCATGCTGCAGTCTGTGGGATCGCAAAGAGTCAGACATGCCTGAGCAACTGAACAACAACATTTTATCTTTTATTTGCTTTCTTGATTCCAGGTTCCATATCAGAAGTGGAACCTCTTTATGATTCTTTTATTTGGGGAGGTGGGAGGAGAAGCATGTTTTCTTCTTACTGATTTCTAGGAAATAGTTATATACAACAGATCTGAACTGTGTATACAACAGAAATGAACTGTGGAGGCCTATCCCAAGGTCACAGGTGCAAGCCCTTGTACCAAGGCCACAGATGCAGAGCCCAGTCACCTCTGGAACTGATTGAGCCCCATTGTAACTGTGGCCCAAAGCCCCTCAACCCTTACCAGCCAGTTTCCTGACCCTAAATTAGGCAAAAACACCCATCCGGGTACTCACCATATAGCACCCTAACCAATCACCTGATGCCATCCTTCAAGCGTAATTTTCTTTGTCTGGAGGCTATAAAAATTGGCTACAAACACACAAAAAGGGCCGGCTCTCCCTTAAGCCAGCCTGCCGTTTTAATGGTTGGCTCTCCCTGGTCTATCAGGAGATCATTCCGCTGCATTTGCAGTGCTCTCATTACCTCTGCCCCCTGCTCTTAATAAACTCACCCCTTTATGAAATACTCTGTGTCTGGAAATTCTTTTCCAACCTGTGCTTGGACTGCCATGACACGAACCATTTATATGTATATATGATGTGCTGCTATTTTCTCCTAGTCTGTGTGTGTGTGTGTTTGCATGTGTGAGTGCGTGTATAGCCTTCTCTGTAATATTTTCATAGAAATTGTCAATTTTTATGGATCCAAATTCAATCTTTTCCTTTGTGATAATTTTTATCACTACTTTTGTGCTTAGAATATCTTTTCTCTCCAGAGACTAGATATATGTGCATTTAGTTTTTATTTTGTTTTTCTGATTTTATTTCTTTTTTAAAATTTGTATTTATTTATTTTTGACTGTGCTGGGTTGTTGTTGCTGTGCGCAGGTTTTTTCTAGTTGCAGCGAGCAGGGGCTACTCACTAGTCGCGGTGCGTAGGCTTCTGATTGCAGTGGCTTCTCTTGTTGTGGAGCACAGGCTCTAGGGCATGCAGACTTCAGTAGTTGTGGCACACGGGCTTAGGTGCTCCACGGCATATGGGATCTTCCTGTACCAAGGATCGAACCCGTGTCTCCTGCATCATTCTTTACCACTGAGTTTCTTTACCAGTGAGCCACCAGGGATGCCCTGTTTTTTCTGATTTTATATTTTCCATTGCACTCCTTAATTCATCTGACATTGAGTGTATCATTTGAGCCAAGTTTCACATATTTATTCCAAATAGGCAGTAATCTCAACACCATTTGTTTAACAGGCCAATTTCTTTTCACTGGTTTCTGTTCTTCCTTTTATTATAAACTGCATAATCTTATAGGTAAAAATCAGTTTGTGACTTATTTCTGTTTCTTCAAGCAGTTTGTCAATTATTATGTCAATACCACACATATTTAACTCCAATAACTAATAACTTTTAACATCTAAATCTTCCTTATTACTATTCCCTTTGGAATTGTGATTACCTATTCTTGTTTTCTCTTCCAAATGAACTATTCAAATGATCTTGCTCTTTCCCCAAATACAACTTTAGAACTTTGATCCACCCCTTTCCATCCTATTCAACAAGTATTTATTGAGCATTGATATGAAGGAACTAATACATATTGACCAAATAACAATGGCATCAACATTTGAGTGTACTTCCTTATATTTGTGAAAGTGAAAGTGGAATCGTTCAGTCGTGTCTGACTCTTTGCGACCCCATGGACTGTAACCTATCACGTTCCTCCGTCTATGGGATTTTCCAGGCGAGAATACTGGAGTGGGTTGCCATTTCCTTCTCCAGAGGATCTTCCCAACTCAGGGATCGAACCCAGGTCTCCCACATTGTAGGCAGAGGCTTTACCGTCTGAGCCACCAGGAGTGTTTCTTATATTTGTAAGATGCTTTGAATATTTTAAAGGGTATCTCCTTTCATATTATTCATCAGGGTCTTTCAGAATACTTGAACATAAGACAATTAAGGCAGCTGTAAAGTGGGGGAAATCTTCACTGATTATTTAAAATGTGTTACTACTTATAATTCACTTTTTAGTAACAGTGAAATTCACACATCATACCATTCACTCATTGAAAGTGTACACCTCAATGGTTTTTAATATATTCACAGACTAATACAACCATCATCACAATTAATTTTACCATATTTTCCTCACCCCAAAAAGAAGCTCCAAGCCTATGAGGAGTCACTCTGCACTTCCCTCCAGCCAGCCCTCGGTGATTATGGATACTCTATATCTTTATAGATTTGCCTATTCTGGAAATTTTATATATATGGAGTCATGTAACATGGGATCTTCTGTGTCTGGATATTTTTTTAACCTATTAGTATGTTTTTAAGGTTCATCCATGTTGTAGTATGTATTAGTGCTTCATTCCTCCTTATGGCCAGATAATATTCCACAGTGTGGATATACCACATTTTATTTACCCTTTCATCAGTGGATGGGTATTTAGGTTGTTTATACTTTGTGGACATTATGAATGGCCAAATGCTGCTATGAACACTCTTGTACAAGTCTATGTACACATATACTTTCATTTCTTTGGGTGCATACCTAGGAGTGGAATTACTGGATTATATAGTAATTCTATGTTTAATCTTTTGAGGAATTGCCAGACTGCTTTCAAAGAGGCTGCAACATTTCACACTGTCACTAACTGTGTATGGGGGTTCTAGTTTCTCAGCCTTCTTCCTAACACTTGCTGTTATCTTTCATTCTTTATTATAGCTACTCTACTGGGTGTGAAGTGGTGCTGCATTGTGGTTTTGATTTGCATTTCCCTGATGATTAATGGTATTGAGCATCTTTTCATGTACTTGCCAGCCATTTGTGTGTCTTCTTTGAGAAAATGTCTATTTCGATCATTTTCCTATTTTTAAATTGGGTTATTTATCTTTTTATTATTGAGTTATCAGTGTATTTTATATATTCTGGATATAAGTCTGTTATCAGATAAATGATTTTCAAATGTTTTCTACCATTTTGAGGGGTGTATTTAATTTTCAAATGATGTCCTTTGAAGCAAAAAGTTTTTCATTTTGATAATGTCCAATTTATCTATTTTTTTCCTTTGTTGTTTTTGCTCTCATATTTAAGATATAGTTCCTTTTAAAAAGTTATCATGATACGAAAATAGATGTCAGTTGTGTATGTGTGTGTATAGTAATTTAAATACTTTAAGGTTATATGTATATTCTTAGTGATTGGAGGTCCAGAAAACAAGATGTGACCCTAGGTTCAAATCCCACTGAAGAAGAGAGGCATTTTCTCTCCTTTCTCTCTTTCTTCTTCTTTTTTATTTTATTTTTTTTTAAGGCTGAGCCACGAGGCTTATGGGATCTTATTTCCCTGACCAAGGATTGAACCCAGGCCCCAGGCCCGTGACAGTGAAAGAGTCCTTACTGGACCGCCAGGGAACACCCGAGAGGCATTTTCTATCTCAGACATTTGTTCTCAAAGTGGGAGAAGGATGAAGTGGGACTGAGGAGATGGCAATACGCATTAGAACAAGAACACTAAATGTGGGAAACGTTTCTTGAGCTTCTGTGATATGAAAATATTTTTCATCTGGGAAAGAATTAAGTCCAGGAAGCACCATGAAGAGGTTTTCCAAAATTAGGGCAGGGTAGGGGGAAAACAGTTTTACTCACAGGTATAAAATTGACTAGGTGAATTCTTTAAACCCAAAATCAGTTGAAATTTGTTTTTTCTTAGGATTGGACAGTAGATGTCTCGGTTACATTGAGTCTGTAACAAGAAAAGAAGAATTTATTAAAAAGAATGGCACAGAAATGTGAGCTATGTAATCTTGTATATGAAGTAGCTTCTTATTTGGCGTACTAAAATATTTTTTTTGGCCACATGTCATGTGGGATCTTAGTTCCCACGACCAGAGATCAAACGATCAAACCCGTGCCCTCGGCAATGGAAGTGTGGAGCAGTAACCACTGGACCACCAGAGAAGCCTCTAGGGTACTGAAATTTAATTTCAGTTAAACTTTCTTTGAAAGACTATATTGCTGTTGTTTAGTTGCTAAGTCATGTCCAACTCTTGTGATCCCCATAGACTGTAGCCCTCCAGGTTCTTCTGTCCATGGCATTTCCCAGGCAAGAATATCAGAGTGGGCTGCCATTTCCTTCTCCAGGTGATCTTCCCAACCTAGGGATCGAACTCACGTCTCCTTGTTGGCAGGCAGATTCTTTACTATTGAGCCACCAGAGAAGCCCTTGAAAGACTATAGTTATGACCTTTGAAATTCTTAACTAAAAACTCATTGAAACATAAGAAATATTCTATAATTTCCTGGATGAAGAAATAAAAAGAAAGATAATTAGGGGTTTATTAAAAGACTTAGATGAAAGTAGAATTAGAAATCAGAGTACAATCAAAAAACTATCAACTCCCTATATTGTCCCCTAAAAAGCAGCTATTTCCAGTGAGTAATTTACAGGAAGAGTTTTGTTAATGTGCAAAGAGAAAGTGCTCCAGGTGAGACATATGTAACAGAAATATGATGTGGAGGAGCCTGAAGACTTGATTTTTTAATACTGAAATCACTACTTTTATTTCCAAGATGCCATCCATTCAAATTCCCTCCATCTGGGTCTTGCTTTCCTCTAGCACTACAGGGAGTTCAACATTCTTTTCCTGAAGGAATAATTCAAGAACCAAAGGAATTCTCATGACCACCACACAACTCACAATTTTTTTTGTAGTAAAAAGTTTTAGTTTTTAATTTGCCAACAGAAGTCCATCAAGTCAAAGCTATGGTTTTTCCAATAGTCATGTATGGATGTGAGAGTTGGACCATAAAGAAAGCTGAGTGCTGAAGAATTGATGCTTTTGAACTGTGGTGTTGGAGAAGACTCTGGAGAGTCCCTTGGACTGCAAGGAGATCAAACCAGTCAATCCTAAAGAAAATTAGTCCTGAATATTCATTGGAAGGAGAGATGCTGAAGCTGAAGCTCCAATACATTGGCTACCTGATGCAAAGAACTGACTCATTGGAAAAGACCCTGATGCTGGGAAAGATTGAAGGCAGGAGGAGAAGGGGATGACAGAAGATGAGATGGTTGGATGGCATCACCAACCTGATGGACATGAGTTTGAGCAAGCTCTGGGAGTTGGTAATGGACTGGGAAGCCTGGCATCATGAAGAGTCAGACTCAACTGAGCAACTGAACTGACTGAAAAAGCTTTAAAAATGCATATCTATTAAACCACAGAATGTTCATTTATCCTGAAATAATCTTGGGTGCCTCTAGCGGTTATATCCTATTCTCGGAAGAAGTGGGCTTCTGACTTCTGCAGCCATGTCTAGAAACAAGGAGAAAGGATGAGAGTAGAAGCAGGAAGTGGATGAAATTTAAAAAGAGGCCCAGAGAGCACATGACAGTGATCAATGATCCAGCATATACCTGTTCTTCTGCCCAGATGATCTCATGGGCTCCTCCCAACCCTGGGAAGAGGGATAAAGTGTGGTACCCTGTGGACCCAGGGTGATCCCAGGGGGTGGGGTGGGTTAATTACAACAGGTGCCACTAGCTCTCTGGCCCTCTGGTCCTGTTCACCTCCCTCCCACTCACACACACATACCCAGCTCCTGATCTCTAACACACACACACACACACACACACACACACACACACACACACACACACACTGCAATCAGGGTAGCCTTGGTCCTGCCTCCATAACTGCAGAGAAACAGTGGAAATAAGAGGCGAATTGTTAATACATGAGCCTCTTAGGTGACATTTTTGGTACTTCCCGGGAAATCACCCCTTGCCCTCAACCTCTGGCCCTCCCAGGGTCATTGCCCACCCCACCCCAACGCCTCCTTCACGGGGCCATTTATCCTGGCTCCTGTGGGTGTGCTCTTGAGACAGAGCTTGCCAGGGAAGTTGAAGGGCGCTCAGCTCTGTTCCCAGGCTGCTGAGTTTCACTGAGAAGGAACAAATGATGACTATTCTGTGAGGCCATACAATGAGCGGCTTTCTTCCAGAGCTGTGACCTTTACCCAGGAAGAGGCCAAGCACACTTATTGAGTCTCTGCATTTGCTGGAGACGATCTGTGGTAAACAGAGCAAGAAGGCCCTCATTGTCACTGAAGGCCTCCAGAAGTCACCAGGGCTTTTTGCACAGAGCCCTTGGCTGCCTGGTCCATTGGCTGTCATCCAATTTTACTATGGAAATGGATTATTTAAAGTTAAAAAATAATTTATTTAGTTCAATTTGGCTTGATCTGGATGATCGCCAATAACTGCCCACGTGGCTGTGCTATGGCAAACAGGTTGGTTGCTTACTCATAACTCATTTCTTCTCCTTCTGTGCTCAAAGAGCCCAGGTTTCCTGCAGCCATTTGGTGACCATGAGCCCAGTTTGCAGGATAACACTTATCGCAACCATCTGTTTCCTCTTTACCAAGGATTAGTCTAACTTGTGGACTACTGAGAGACTTGGAAGAAGGGAGAATGGCCCTGCCACACTGCCCTTCCTTCCGGCTCTTGGTGTAAGGGCCTGATGCTTGCACTGGCTTTGGCCATCTTCTCTCTGTGAGGGTACACACTACAGCGCTGACAGATGTGAATCAAGGCCTGAGTCCTTGTTAACACAACCCAGTTTCAGAATTTTTTGTTAAGGTGGTTTTTCTGTAGATAGCTTTCCAAAGCATCTTAACTGATATATATCCCCCCACCACAGGGGATCTAACATTATTAGGCATAAAGCAAACCCTTCAGCAAACAATTTATAAACACTCTGGTTTCATTATGGCTTAAAGCAAGATGCTGGACTCCAGAGAATTTCCAGGGAGTTTGATTGCACAGTTACACTGCAGAGGGACTGGAAATTTATTTGAAAATAAACATCAGGTGAGATGGCCAGTGAATCCCTTTCCAGTCAAGACAACAGCCTGCTTACCTCAGAACTGTCTTTCTTCTTTGTTTAGTCCTTTTCCTCTCCCGGAAGGATTTGGAACGGAGATTCATCCATCCACCTGGTAATTATCTATTAAGTTTGTGTGTGAGCATTTGCTGGCCTGGCTTACGGGGGTGCCTGGCTCCCCTTAGCCAGGTGCTCTGTGCACTATGACAAGTGTGGCAGTCCTATGGGCCATGGGCTTTTTGGTCAAGAGGCTCCTGCTCCCGAAGCTGGGCTCTTCTGGAGGCAGTGTCAAGATGGCTGTTGGGGGGAACTCACCCTAACAGAGATTTATCCGGGCCAATCACACAAGGTCCCTGTGTCAGGTGTGGGGTGAAAGACATACTGCCATCAAGATACAGGTGCTGTTGCATCAAAACATGCAGAATGGGTGTCACTGGCTTGGAAGAGGTGTCTGAGGTGAGACTTAGGAAATTCTCCCTCACTTTCTTGGTAGAAGAGGACACACACCCAGAGAGGAGGGGTTGCTTGTTTTACATGTTAAATCCATCAAGCTACTGTACATTTGAAATTTGCACTTTAGTTTGTGTGTTTTTTTCTTTAAAAAAAAAAAAAGCAAAAAAGAACAGAAGAAAAAAGTGACCCTCCATATATATTTTTTTTAACCACCACTCAAAGAAAGGGCTAAAGGCAGAATTTTGAATAAAGGGAAAAATCAGAGACTTTCCCTCACACATTTTTTAAATGTGTGAGACTTTACACATTTAAATTAGTAATCAGGGGAGCGATCCAATTAATTTATTATTTGTTTCCAGCTGGAAGCTCTTCTAAATCTTGAGCTGAAGTTTCAATTTCAGTTTCAGTGAGATGCTTCTAAATATACGTTGTTTTCTGTGGGAGATACGCAATAGAAATGCTGGTATCTTGGTGTTGATCTTAGAGTTCAAATTCATACCTTGAAGTTGTTGGCTCCCACTCTGGGGTCAGGAATGTTGATCAAGATTGAGATTGGCATGGATGTTTGTAAGAGAACAACTTCCGGTGACCTTTCGAGCCTGAGCAGCTTGCCTCAGCAGCCTGGATTTATCTCGGTTCCACCTGCATATCAGGAATCCTTAGATGCCAGAACTTGCTCAGAGAACAACCATCTCCTCTTTCCCACACCAGGAGAAACAAGAGTGCAGTCCTAATGGGTACAAGGGGAGCTCATTGCCTCGCTGGAAACCCAGGAGTAGCACTGATTTCAGGTGTGGCTGGACTCAGGCTCAAGCAATGTCATCAGGACTCAATTTCCCTCCATCTTGAGGTTCTTCCATTGAGACAGTCATGATCTCAGGAGCTCAAGGTGGCAACGCTCAGCTCCAGGCCAGGAGGAAGCAGTATCTGCAGACTCTATCTCCTCAGCTCCACGTCCAGTCAGGAAAGAATCACCTTTTCTCATTTACAGCATTTCCAGGAGTCACTAAGTCTCATTGGCTCTGAGTGAGTTACGTGCACATTGCTGATCCAGTCACTGTGACCATGAAAATGCATTGCATTGATTGGCGTAGGCCTAGCTCATGTGCTTCTTCCTTCGAACTCTTTCCAAATGGACAGCTTCCTCCCATTTCCTTAAGGCTTCCTGCTGCCACTGGTGCCTCTGTATTTCCTTCTGGCTTCATGGGACCATCACACATCAATTGCCCAGTGACTGTGAGGTGCAATTACCCGACTGCCTGCATGGGAAACAGACCACATATCCTAATGGCTTACAAAGTTGGTATTCTCACATGGCATCAGAGGCTGGCAGCATCTTAGCCTTGGCCAGTATGCAATGTGCATGTCTGATTCTTCATGATCCTATGGACCATGGGAGGCCAGGCTCCTCTGTCCATTGGATTCTCCAGGCAAGAATACTGGAGTGGGTTGCTATACTCTCCTCCAGGGTATCTTCCTGACCCAGGGATTGAACTTGCATCTCTTACATCTCCTGCATTGGCAGGTGGTGTTCTTTACCTCTAGTGCCACCTGGGAAGCCCAGTATGCAAGGTAGGTGCTACCGTTCAGCAATTCAATGGTTTTCAGGTGCTCTATTCCTTCCTCCCCAATCCTGCAAATGCAGTTTCTTCCTTTCCACCCTTTATGGGTAGATGACCCTTGGTAGCATCTCTTTGTTCTCTTGGTGGCCACTTGAGAATGCAGGCAAGCTGGTCCATGGTCTGTAGCAATTGTCCATGGCTAGCTTTTGGCCCACATGTGGCTCACAGATGCTTCTCATTCTTTGCAGGTCATCCACAAACACCTCTCTTTTTATCCTTCTTGGAGTACCATGCCATACCATACCATGGCATCTAGCCTTGCTCTAGGGGTTTTTGCATGTAACCTCACCCCGTGTGTGTGTGTGCTGTGGGGTCACCTCCCAGTCTTCCAGGTAAGAAGCACTACAATTTGTTTCTAGAATGGGAAACACTTGGTCAAGTACAACCCAAGGTTGAAGCAGAACCTGATGTCCTGTTATTGTTTGTCTCATTCTGCCAGGTTCCTCTGTCCATTGGATTCTCCAGGCAACAGTACTGGAGTGGGTTGCCATTTCCTTCTCCAGGGGATCTTCCTGACTCAGATATCGAACCCACATCTCTTGCGTCTTCTGCATTGGCAGGTGAATTCTTTACCACTGCACCACCTGGGAAGCAGACTGTATTAATGTTAACCTAAAAACTCTGAGGTTCAGGATATCAAGGGAGATACTACTGAGAAAAGTTGCTGTTAGCATGCACACACTTGGTCAGTATACCAGGGACATTTATTCCCTTCAATAGACTAAGCAGGGACCACGTTAACAGACAGGGGCTGTAGGAGGGGCAGGCACAGCATTATCGGAGTGTGCTGTCCTGCCGAGTTGCAGCTGGAGCATCAGTGACCTCTGCTGGTAGGATTTTCCTCTCTGGTCCTCACGGTGTTAGCATCTCCTTCAGGTCTGTGTGTCTGGTTCAGTGTTCAAAGAGATGCTGCAAGACTGATCTCAGAGTGGGTAGGGTAGACTGGGCTTTCATGCTAAAACTTTTACTAGTGGGTTGGAGGTGACACAGTCAGGAATTTAAACACAGATCCTATTCCTGCCTCTATCAACTTTCTCTGGTGAGGATGGCTTATTTACACAAATCATTTTCCAGATATAAGCATGTTTTCTTTCTTTTTTTAAAATACTTTTCCCCTGGAGAAGGAAAAGGCAACCCACTCCAGTATTCTTTTCTGGAGAATCTCATGGACAGTGGAGCCTGGCAGGCTACATTCCATGGGATCACAAAGAGTCAGATGCGACTGAGAATGTATACACAGGTATTATAAGCAATCTAGAGATTTAAAGTATATGGGAAGATGTGCATAGGTTATGTGCAAAACCATACCATTTTATATAAGGGACTTGAGCATCCACAGATTTTGGTATCCTAGGGGTGGAGTGGGGGAAATCTTGGAACCAATCCCCCATGTATAATGAGGGACAGCTGTACATTCAAGGTGTATTATTCAATGATTATGCTATTTGCAAAACATTCAAATTGGTGCAGTTTCATTCACCATACACATGCATTACTAATGCAGTCTAGATTGTCTAAATATTTTGGTATAGCATACATATTTATTGATTGACAAGTAAAAGATGTGTTAAGTGTTTAAAAAAAATACTTTCCCCAAAAAGAACATATTAAAAACACAGGTTTCACATTAAAAAGTGTATAAAATGTCTTAAGAATAACATGTTTGCATTTGACAAAGTGAGGTGAAAACACTTTGTCAAAATAAGTTCACTTTTTTAGGTAAAGAATGAGGCATCTTTTACAAACACCTCCATCAAATCCCACACTTCACCTTGCCATGTGTCATTTCACCCACAAAGACCTGTGAAATGCTATTACTCGATGAGGCCTGAGCCTACCTCTAGCCAGGCTGACTTTTTAATAACTGTATATCTGTATTGGGAGACTGGAGTAGAGAGCTGGGCAGCAAACTCATAAGAACTCATACTTGAGAGTAGAAGGACTTCTCTGGTGGCCCAGGGTTTAAGAATATGCCTCACGATACAGGGAACACAGGTTTGATCTCTGGTCAGGGAACTAAAATCCCACATGCTGCGGAGCAACTAAGCCTGCATGCTAAAACTACCAAACCTGCACTCTCCAGAGCCCTCGAGCTCCAGAGCCCGTGCACCACAACTAGAGAATCCGCGCCACCACAGAAGATCCAAAGCAATAATGAGCCTGTGTGCTGCATGCTAAGACCTGATGCAGCCTCATAAATAAACATAAAAAACAGAGTAGAATGGGATCACGAGGGATTGGGATGGGAGTAAGTGGGGAGATGTTGGTAAGAGTACAAAATTTCAACAAATAGATAAGTTCTGGAGATTTAATGCACAGTATAATGATTGTACCAACAATTCTGAATTAGAAACCTCAAAGTTGCCAAGAGAGTAGATCTTAGTTGTTCTCACCACAAAAAAGAAATATAATAATATAATAGAGGTGTTAGCTAATGCTACAGTGATGATCATATTGCAATATATAAATGTATCAAACTAACACATTGCTGCGACTTAGCAGCAACACATTGTATACCTTGAGTATATACAATCTTGCTGCTGCTGCTGCTAAGTCACTCAGTCGTGTCCGACTCTGCGAGACCCCATAGACGGGAGCCCACCAGGCTCCCCCATCCCTGGGATTCTCCAGGCAAGAATACTGGAGTGGGTTGCCATTTCCTTCTCCAACGCATGCAAGTGAAAAGTGAAAGTGAAGTCGCTCAGTTGTGTCTGACTCTTAGCAACCCCATGGACTGCAGCCTACCAGGCTCCTCCGTCCATGGGATTTTCCAGGCAAGAGCACTGGAGTGGGGTGCCACTGCCTTCTCCGATATACAATCTTACATAGCAATAATATCTCAACAAAAAATTATTAGCAAAAAAAAAAATCTGGGCAGCGAAGTCAAAGTGATCATGAGGTTTTTTTAAAAATTATTATTAATTTATTTATTTGGCTGCACTGGGTCCTGGTTGTGGCATGCAGGGTCTAGTTCCCTGACCAAGGATTGAACCCAGGCCATTTACACTGGGAGCTCGGAGTCTTAGCCACTGGACCACCAGGGGGGTACCCATGATAGGTTTTGTGAGATACACTGATGCAGTGATGGACTAAGCAGCTCTTGTCCCCATGGGACATGCTGGGCACTTGAGGGCCCCTCCCAGTTGACCCGCTTTCTCTGACTATGGATCATGGTTTGTTCTCAGGGTTGGGGCTCTGCAGCCATCTTCTAATAGAACGCCATCCCTTTAACCAGAGTTCATTCCATCAAAAGTAAACCAAGGAGGAGGGGAACCAAGCCCTTCAGTGGGGAGTAGGGGAGGGTGGGAATCAGATTTCCTTTTCCAGAAATTGGCAATTAGAACATAGGCACAGCAGACAGTCTCTGAGGAGACTCTGCCTGTCCTGCAGAGATGGCCAGCATCTTCCACTGCAGGCAGGGAGAGGCAGAGAAGGCCGGTCAGCACAGAGACCGGTAATAAAGGTGACTTGAAGCAGGCACAGATATAGGGTGACAAGGAGAGAGAGAAGGCTTCTACTTCCTGATTCCAGTTTTCATCCATCCTCCCTTCAATTCTGTCTTATACCTTTGTCTCCCTCCCACATTCCATTTTGCTTAAACAACAAAAGACCTGTAAGACACGTGCACTTCTGTTTAATTTGCAATCAATTCCAAGCAAAATAATTCTGAAAACTTTTGCTTGAGAGCTCGGAATTTGAATTATGTTGATTCAAACTACCAGGAACCCTTAGGACGGAATGAGGTCTCTTATTAATTGGATTTTCCAGGTAAATGAGAGGTAAGCAGAAAACTCTTTTTCTGTGTGTCTCCATCCTTTGTTATAAAAATCTGCCTAAAATGCATGTGTAAAGCAAAGATTGGAAACAACTTAAATGTCTATCAAGAGACTGGTTAGAGATTCACGTAGGGGAAGAGTACCATGCAGGCCTTAAAAGAATAAGACAGACCCATGTGTCCCACCATGGAAGTTTCTCCATGATATATTATTTTTTTTAGTAATTTTGTTTACTTATTTATTTATTTATGGCTGTCCTGGGTTTTTCTTGCTGTGCAGCCTTTTCTCTGATTGTGGCAAGTGGGGGCAACTCTCTAGTTGTGGTGCATCAGCATTCATTGTGGTAGCTTCTCTTGGTTTCAAAGCAGGAACTTCCAGCATCATGGCTGACCCTCAATCTCTACTAGTAGAGACTACACACCTCCTTCTAGGACATATTGTAGAAGAGTCAGTCAAAAGGACCATGAAACACACAGCATTCAGCTAAGATTGTGCTGGTGACTGTGCCATATGCTTTCGTCTCTATTCCTCAGAAGAACCTGGAAAGAAGGTATTGTTTTCATCGTTTAATAGATGCAAAAGGTCCAAGTCCAAAGCTGTCACCTCTCTGAGTGATGAGAATCCACACAGAACATGAGACTCCAGATTGCTGGCAGTTCCTGGAGCTCCGATGGATATCAACTTGCTGGTACTCAAAACGACCCCTGCCCCTTCCCTCTCCCCTCAATGCCTTTGCTCTTTTTGAAGACTGTTTTTTTGGGGGAGGAAAACCTTATTCCATTAAGCATGGACATCTTTGCCATTAATCACAGAGAACCAGCCTGAGACTAAAGCCAGAGGAAAGCAGAGAAGGGAGAAAAGGGTGAGACAGAGGAAAGAGAGAGGGGAGTGGAAGAGCAAGAATATCATTTCGCTTGAGCCCTTGGATCCAGTTTTGCTTAAAGCCAAGTATTCTGTCTATGGCAATTGAGAAAATCCAACTGGCAAATGCATATGGCAGTTGACTCAATTTTCTTGTTCTTATGTTGAGATGTAGAAATACAGTGTGCATGCATGCTAAGTAGCTCAGTCATGTCTGACTCTTTGAGACCCTATAGACTACTGTAGCCTGCCAGGCTCCTCTGTCCATGGGCTTCTCCAGGCAAGAATACTGGAGTGGGTTGCTATGCCCTTCTCCAGGGGATCTTCCTGACCCGGTGATTGAGTGCCCATCTCTTTCGTATCCTGCATTGGCAGGCAGGTTCTTTACCACCAGTACCACCTGGGAAGTCCAGAAATACAGTGTGCTAGAAACCAAATCTTGTGTTTCCCATCCATCCAGGCCCTGCCACTCCCATGGGCCCCATCCCGCTCCCATGGTCTGAAGGCAGGATTGAGGAATGAGGTATTAAGGGATGGTTTCCAAAGGAAATTCAGATGCTTTAACCCTAAAAACAGAAAACTTAGCAGGAAAGGCCATCCACCACACTTGAAGGACAGATGCAGGGTGGGGGTTGGGGGCAGGGAGAGGGCTGGGAAGACTCAGTCAGACTAACACGGCTCCTTAGAGTGGACTCTATGAAATGCCTTGTGAGGGCATCTGGAAGCTGCATGATGAGCTGGCGTCCCCAGAAGGTCCTTCAGAGAAACCAGAGACTCAAGGGGGTCTTTGTGAAATAATTAAAGGATTTTAGTAGGAGTTGCCACTATTAAAAATCCTTTAACTCTTTAAATTAAATGAATAATTATTAACTGGTGAAAAACATGACTTTCTCTCCAGGTTCTTCCAAAGAATAAAGATGAAGGCATCTTTAACCATGGTTGCCCCTCCATTCTGCTAGCTCAGACCTGCACAGCCTGGCTAGACATCTGTGTGCTCTGGAAATTTCCTCATGGCTCAGGGGTGGGTGGTGGAAAGTCAGCAGTCCTGTTAGTTGTTTCAAATGGACACTGGCCACTTTGTTGTTCATGTGTCCTGGCTGCTGATGCCCTGTTTCTTTCTGGACTTCTCCCCCATGAAGGATCTCGGTTTGGCACTGCAAGACCTGGATCTTGGGAAAACCATCCTTCCTGGATGCACCAGGGATGGCTGGCCATCCTAGAATGGAGCTCTTAATAGGTGACACATGTTTGAGAGTGCTGTTCTGATGCTGTCTACGTGGAGCTAAATAAGCCAGTTCTGGGCTCAGCCTGGAGGGGCTGGTTGTCTGACAGCAGGGCTGGAATGTAAAATGATGATCTCAGATTGCTGTGTGGGGCCAAGGGGAAGGCCAACAGAGGTGTGAGGGGCTGTCTCCTCCAGTGCTGTAAATAAGACCCTTTTAAAGGGGCTTTTTATTTATTTATTATTATTTTAAAAAATTTTTATTGGAGTATAGCTGATTTATAATGTGTTAGTTTCAGACATACAGCAAAGTAGTTTATATGTGTACATATAGCCACTCATTTTTATTTACTTTTTTTAAAAAAAAATTAGTTTATTTATCTATTTTTTAACTTTACAATATTATATTGGTTTTGGCATACATTGACATGATTCCACCATGGGTGTACATGTGTTCCCCTTCCAGAACCCCCCTCCCACCTCCCTTTCCATCCCATCCCTCTGGGTCATCCTGGTGCACCAGCCCCGAGCACCCTGTATCATGCATGGAACCTGGACTAGCGATTCATTTCACATGATAATTTACATGCTTCAGTGGTATTCTCCCATATCATCCCGCCCTCGCCCTCTCCCATAGAGTCCATTTGCTGGGTTAGGTAACAGGGTTACCTTTACTGATTTACTAAATTCCATACAAGACCTTCTAGAACTAACACCCAAAAAAGACGTCCTTTTCATTATAGGGGACTGGAATGCAAAAGTAGGAAGTCAAGAAACACCTGGCGTAACAGGCAAGTTTGGCCTTGGAGTACAGAATGAAGCAGGGCAAAGGCTAATAGAGTTTTGCCACGAGAACGCACTGGTAATAGCAAACACCCTATTCCAACAACACAAGAGAAGACTCTACACGAGGACATCACCAGATGGTCAACACCGAAATCAGATTGATTATATTTTTTGCAGCCAAAGATGGAGAAGCTCTATACAGTCAGCAAAAACAAGACCAGGAGCAGACTGTGGCTCAGATCATGAACTGCTTATTGCCAAATTCAGACTTAAATTGAAGAAAGTAGGGAAAACCACTAGACCATTCAGGTATGACCTAGATCAAATCCCTTATGAGTATACAGTGGAAGTGACAAATAGATTTAAGGGACTAGACCTGATAGACAGAGTGCCTGATGAACTATGGACAGAGGTTCGTGATATTGTACAGGAGACAGGGATCAAGAAAATCCCCATGGAAAAGAAATGCAAAAAAGCAAAATGGCTGTCTGAGGAGGCCTTACAGATAGCTGGGAAGAGAAGAGAAGCGAAAAGCAAAGGAGAAAAGGAAAGATATTCTCATCTGAATGCAGAGTTCCAAAGAATAGCAAGGAGAGATAAGAAAGCCTTCCTCAGCGATCAGTGCAAACAAAACAACAGATTGGGAAAGACTAGAGACCTCTTCAAGAAAATTAGAGATACCAAAGGAACATTTCATGCAAAGATAGGCTCGATAAAGGACAGAAATGGTATGGACCTAACAGAAGCAGAAGATATTAAGAAGAGGTGGCAAGAATACATAGAAGAACTATACAAAAAAGATCTTCACGACCCAGATAATCACGATGGTGTGATCACTCACCTAGAGCCAGACATCCTGGAATGGGAAGTCAAGTGGGCCTTAGAAAGCATCACTACGAACAAAGCTAGTGGAGGTGATGGAATTCCAGTTGAGCTATTTCAAATCCTCAAAGGTGATGCTGTGAAAGTGCTGCACTCGATATGCCAGCAAATTTGGAAAACTCAGCAGTGGCCACAGGACTGGAAAAGGTCAGTTTTCGTTCCAATCCCAAAGAAAGGCAATGCCAAAGAATGCTCAAACTACCGCACAATTGCACTCATCTCACATGCTAGTAAAGTAATGCTCAAAATTCTCCAAGCCAGGCTTCAGTAATACGTGAACCGTGAACTTCCAGATGTTCAAGCTGGTTTTAGACAAGGCAGAGGAACCAGAGATCAAATTGCCAATATCCGCTGGATCATCGAAAAAGCAAGAGAGTTCCAGAAAAACATCTATTTCTGCTTTATTGACTATGCCAAAGCCTTTGACTGTGTGGATCACAATAAACTGTGGAAAATTCTGAAAGAGATGGGAATACCAGACCATCTGACCTGTCTCTTGAGAAACCTGTATGCAGGTCAGGAAGCAACAGTTACAACTGGACATGGAACAACAGACTGGTTCCAAATGGGAAAAGGAGTACGTCAAGGCTGTATATTGTCACCCTGCTTATTTAACTTATATGCAGAGTACATCATGAGAAACGCTGGGCTGGAAGAAACACAAGCTGGAATCAAGATTGCCGGGAGAAATATCAATAACCTCAGATATGCGGATGACACCACCCTTATGGCAGAAAGTGAAGAAGAACTAAAGAACCTCTTGATGAAGGTGAAGGAGGAGAGTGAAAAAGTTGGCTTAAAGCTCAACGTTCAGAAAACTAAGATCATGGCATCTGGTCCCATCACTCCATGGGAAATAGATGGGGAAACAGTGGAAACAGTGTCAGACTTTACTTTTTTGGGCTCCAGAATCACTGCTGATGGTGACTGCAGCCATGAAATTAAAAGACGCTTACTCCTTGGAAGGAAGGTTATGGCCAACCTAGATAGCATGTTTAAAAGCAGAGACATTACTTTGCCAACAAAAGTCCGTCTAGTCAAGGGTATGGTTTTTCCAGTGGTCATGTATGGATGTGAGAGTTGGACGGTGAAGAAAGCTGAGCGCCGCAGAATTGATGCTTTTGAACTGTGGTGTTGGAGAAGACTCTTGAGAGTTTCTTGGACTGCAAGGAGATCCAATCAATCCATCCTAAAAGAGATCAATCCTGGGTGTTCATTGGAAGGTCTGATGTTGAAGCTGAAGCTCCAATACTTTGGCCACCTCATGCGAAGGGTTGACTCATTGGAAAAGACCCTAATGCTGGGTACGATTGGGGGCGGGAGGAGAAGGGGATGACAGAGGATGAGATGGTTGGATGGCATCACCGACTCGATGAACATGAGTTTGGGTAGACTCCGGGAGTTGGTGATGGACAGGGAGGCCTGGCGTGCTGCAATTCATGGGGTCACAGAGAGTCAGACACGACTGAGCGACTGAACTGAACTGAACTGATATATATGTGTTAGTATACTGTATTGGTGTTTTTCTTTCTGGCTTACTTCTCTCTGTATAATAGGCTCCAGTTTCATCCACCTCATTAGAACTGAGTCGAATGTATTCTTTTTAATGGCTGAGTAATATTCCATTGTGTATATGTACCACAGCTTCCTTATCCATTCGTCTGCTGATGGGCATCTAGGCTGCTTCCATGTCCTGGCTATTATAAACAGTGCTGTGATGAACATTGAGGTATACGTGTCTCTTTCAATTCTGGTTTCCTCAGTGTGTATGCTCAAGCAGTGGGATTGCTGGGTCATATGGCAGTTCTATTTCCAGTTTTTTGAGCAATCTCCACACTGTTCTCCATAGTGGCTGTACTAGTTTGCATTCCCACCAACAGTGTAAGAGGGTTCCCTTTTCTCCACACCCTCTCCAGCATTTATTGCTTGTAGACTTTTGGATAGCAGCCATTCTGACTGGCGTGAGATGGTACCTCATTGTGGTTTTGATTTGCATTTTTCTGATAATGAGTGATGTTGAGCATCTTTTCATGTGTTTGTTAGCCATCTACATGTCTTCTTTGGAGAAATGTCTGTTTAGTTCTTTGGCCCACTTTTGATTGGGTTGGTTATTTTTCTGGAATTGAGCTGCAGGTGTTGCTTGTATATTTTTGAGATTAATTCTTTGTCCGTTGGCCACTCATTTTTAGATTGTTTTCCTATGTAGGCCGTTACAGAGTATTGAGTGGGGTTTCCTGTGCTATACAGCAGGTTCTTATTAGTTATCTATTTTGTACATAGTAATGTGTATATGTCAGTCCCAATCTCCCAATTTATCCCTCTTTGCCTTATCCCCTGGTAACCATGCATTTGTTTCCTACATCCGCAACTCTACTTCTGTTCTGTTAATAAGTTCATTTGTATGTTTTATATTTAAGTATGTAAGATATATTTAAATATATAAAATACATTTTAAAATAAATATATAAATATATTTAACATGTTAAATATATTTAATATTTTAAATACACAAATAGATTTAATATTTTAAATATATATACATATAAGCAATACTGTATGATATTTGTCTTTCTGTGTCTGACTTACTTCACTCAGTATGACAACCTCTAGGTCCATCCATGTTGCTGCAGTAAAGGGGCTTTTGACCTAGATATTGAGAAATGATTATGCCTGTGGATAAGGGTGGGGCAAAGGTGGGTATGGACATTTCAATACATCCCAGGACTTGTACACAGACATTGTGATGGAAAGGCAGGCATTTTAAGGAATAGTGACAGCTACGCCTCCCCAGCCCCAAACATTTGCAGAGTTGAGGGTAAGAACATAGATGGAGGTCTATATATCAAAATATTTAAAAGTTATAAATCAGCCTAACAAGCACTTAATTAAATGCACTCTATTCTCTTCCCTTGACAAACACACTCTCCTAACAACCTGAAAGGTCGGGTTTGAATTTGCAGTTCCTGTTTCTTTATTGTCTCAGGCTGGAACAAGATGGCACAAGAAGGACTGGGCCCTGGTCTTCCTCCCATTGCTTCCTACCCTCAATTCTGCTCCTTACCACAAGGCTGGGGACCTCACGTGGACCCTAAAACTACTGTCCCCATGCCCTGCAAACAGCTGCCCCTTGCTGGTCCCTGGGGCCTGGGGGAGTGACACTGGCAGAGAACAGGCCTGAGCAGATCCTGGAAAGGGACAAGGAATGTCAGCTCCTGCGTGTTCAGAGTGCGGTCTGGGGGGTGGCTCAGACTCTGGGCGGGCACATCTCTGCTGGCCCTTCAGACTCTTTGCTCCAAGGGGAGGGGGCCTCTTGCCTGGTATAAGAACAATGCTAAGTGGGTGGTGAGCACTTCCCAGTGGCTGGAATGTTGTCATATCAGCCTGAGCAACAGCAGAGGAGGAGCTGTGCTGGTTCCCACTGTGATGAGAGATGACAGGAACTGTGACCCGGAATTCTCACCCTTGGTCTTTGGGAGGAAAAATATCAGAAAACGCCTGAGAAATGGCCCACCGCTTTTCCCATGCACCACATGTATACAGGAACTGGGCATGTGCCAGTAAATGTGTACGATCTGGCCTTTTTTTTTTTTTTTTTTTTAATTTTTACTTTTTGGCTGTGCTGCGCAGCATGTGGGATCTTAGTTCCCCGACCAGGGATTGAACCCTGCATTGGAATCATGGATGTTTAACCACTGGATCGCCAGGGAAGTCTCAGACCTAGCCTTATGACCAAGTAAAACTGAAAGAGAAGTCTCTTCAGTTGTGTCTGACTCTTTGCAACCCCACGGACTGTAGCCTGCCAGGCTTCTGCATCCATGGGATTCTCCAGGCAAGAAAATTGGAGTGGGTTGCCGTTTCCTTCTCCATCTGAGTAAAACTGAGAAGCTAAAAATTAATAGGATGGACCTAAACAATACATTCTCTCAGGTTGTCAGAGTTGGGGAGATGGGCTACTTGGGAACGAATCAGCTTCTTTCTGGCAACATCCCATTGCTCCAGTGAAATGAGTAAGCTTTTTGAAGTAGAGATGTCACTTCCTTGTCCTTCCACAGAGGGGCCAGGGCCTACCTAAAGTAAGCCACGATGCCGATTTTCAGGGCTATGGCACTGTACAGCAGGGGGCGCTGAAGGAGCTTGGGAAACCCTCCTGAGGCCGCTCTACTGTGTATGCATGCTCAGTCGTGTCCAACTCTTTGTGACCCCATGGACTGTAGCCCACCAGGCTCCTCTGTCCATGGGATTTCCCAGGCGAGAATACTGGAGTGGGTTACCATTTCCTCCTCCAAGGGATCTTCCTGACCCAGGATTGAACCTGGGTCTCTTGTGTCTCCTGCATTGGCTGCTCTACACCTCAATCTAACTCTCCGGTCCCAGCTGTGGGCTCCCTTTATGTCTGATTCTTTTGAGGTGATATCTAACCTTTTTAGATTTCAACTACTTATAGGAAAAAACACCACCCCCCTCCCAACACATTTCCATTTCCTGATTGGAGGGAGACAAGCAGAAGTATGAAATCTTCCATTTGCCTTGGGCCACACAAGATCATATTTTCACCCCCAACATAAAAAGAGCCTTGAAATTTGACCCAATTTGTACTCTCATTTCTTTCCATTCATAGTACTTTTTGAATTTCTTCTCTCCCAAATTCCTGAGAGAGAACCCCAGGAGCTCTCTGGTTCTACCATGGATAACTCTGTGCTCTTGACCACCACAGCTTTTTTTGTGAGAGGTTGTGCTGTGCTCTTGGGCCCCTTTTGCCTCTTCTAGCAGGCTCTGGAACTCAGCTGCCTGGGATTAATTCTGTCTCTCCACAGTTGGTAAGCTGTATGACCTTGAGTAAGTGATCTAACTTCTCTGTGCCTTGGTTTTCTCACTGGGAATGATCCCTTATAGTAGCTTGTCTCTAAAGACACCGGCCGTCGGTTCCTTCCCTCCCTGTATGTGACTGCCACTCCCCTATCGAGAAGTGGAGTCCAGTCCTCCACCTTCTTGGATCTGGGCTGGGCTGTGATTCCTATGATGCCCAGTGAGGTCAAGCCCTTAGCTGACTCCATCTTACCACCATCTGATTACAACTGCATGGGAGGCCCGTTCAGCCGACCCCAGTCAAACTACAGGACATGTTAAATATTAATAAGTGGTTGTTTTTTAAATTGAAGTATAATTGATTTACAATATTGTGTTAGTTTCAGGTATACAGCAAAGTGATTCAGTTATATTTCTTCAGATTACTTTCCACTATAGGTTATTGCAAGATACTGAATATTATTCCCTGTGTTATATAATAAATCCTTGTTGCTTATCTGTTTTATATATATTGTGTGCGTGCGTGCTAAGTCACTTCAGTCATGTCTGACTCTGTGACCTTATGGACTGTAGCCCTCCAGGCTCCTCTCTCCATGCGATTCTCTAGGCAAGAATACTAGAACGGGTTGCCATGCCCTCCTTGAGGAGATCTTCCTGACCTAGAGATCAAACCTGCGTCTCATGTCTCCTGTATTGGCAGGCAGGTTCTTTACCACTAGTGCCACCTTGGAAACCCCTTATGTGTAGTAGTTTGTATCTATTAATCCCATACTCCTAATTTATCCCTTCCTTTCCCCTTTGGTAACCACAGGTTTGTTTTCTATGTGAATCTGTTTCTATTTTGTATATAGTTTTGTTTATATATTTTTTAGGGTCCACATGTAAGTGATATCATATAATATTTGTCTTTCTCTGTCTGACCTACTTCACTTAGTATGATAATCTCTAGATCCATCCATGGTGCTGCAAATCGCCATATTTCATTCTTTGTTATGGCTGAGTAATATGCCATTGTATATGTATCACATGTTCTTTATTTGTTCATCTGTTGATAGGCATTTGGGATGTTTCCATTGTTTTAAGCCACTAAGTTTGGTGGCACTGTGCAGCAAAAGGTGACTACACTAAACATTAATGGAGATAATAACAATTATGTCTACCTCACAGGATGGATATTAGGATTAGATTAGTTAATATTTGTTAGAGGCTCAGAATAGTGCCTGGCAACACTAATTGTCATATAAGAACATACTGAATGAAAAAGTGATGGCATAGGACCCTGAAGAAATGTATTATAGTCTAATGCTAATAAATACCCTTTTTGAGGAAAGCACAATAGTTACCATTCCAGTCCTTGGTCTTCCAAAAAATACCTTAGTCAGTGTAAAGTCTGTTGATGGTATAAACAATATCTTAAAAGCCCAAAGGCTCAGTGTTTGTCCTGCCTGAGCCTGAACAAGTCGCTGGCTTTCCCTATGCCTCCGTGGCCACAGCTTTTAAATGAAGACAGTGATCACAGCCACCACAAAAGGACTGTTATGAAGACAGATATGAAAATGGTTGTGAAAGAGTTTTGAAGAACAGAGATTTTTTGCTGTTGTTCAACAAATATTTATTAAACATTGCTATTTGCTATAAACCCTGTTCTTTTTAAAAATTAACTTATTTTATCATCTTCAGCTAGTGGTTCCCACGGCTTCCTTAATCTAGGGCTTACCTGGTGGCTCCGATGGTAAACAATCTGCATGCAATGCAGGAGACCCAGGTTCGATCCCTGGGTCGGGAAAATCCCCTGGAGGAGGGAATGGCAACCCATTCCAGTATTCTTGCCTGGAGAATTCCATGGACAGAAGAGCCTGGTGGGCTACAGTCCATGGGGTCCCAAAGAGTCAGACATGACTGAGTGACTAACACTGTCACTTTCTATTTTTAACTGAGGTACAACATTGTACTAATTTCAGGTGTACAACATAACGATTAGATATTTATATTATAAGGAAGGGGGATTCCCCCCACACACACCTCTCTTGAGTTCTTGTGGCAGGACTGATAATAAAATTGACCTAAGAAAGATTAATAGGAGAAAAAGAAACAAATTTCAATCCATGTGCTCGGAGGCCTCAGTAGAAATAGGACCGAAGAAGTGGCCAAAATGGGCAGCTTTTATCCTTTTTACATACAGGACCAAGAAACTTGGGCTTTGGGTTCTCAGTTAGTGAAGAATCTAAATGGAGTTCGAGCTTGGAGAAGGGAATTTAAGAAGTAACAAGGTTTGCTTACATACAGGCTTCGAGGATGGAGTTCCCTGTCTCTGGCAATAAGGTTGTCCTTTTACTTCCAGACACAGGGGGTGCACCTCTCACTTAACAGATTTATTTCCTGCTTCCAGGGAGACAGAGAGGAGGGTCAGCATGTCCTGCTTGCTTTGGCTGTTTCTTAAGTAACTTTAATTCAAAATAATCAACATGCCATTGTGGCATACTTTAGGATGGCCTGTCCTGTGCCCAACAGTGCATATTGCAAAATGATCATCACAATAAATCTAGTTACCATTCATCACCATACATAGTTAATTTTTTTTTCTTATGATGAGAAGATTTAAGATCTACTCTTGGGACTTCTTCGTGGTAGTCCAGTGGTTAAGACTTCACCTTTCATTGCAGAGGGGTGAAGTTTCAATCCCTAGTTGGGGGGCTAAGCTCTCACATGTCTCACAGTCAAAAAACCAAAACATAAAACAGAAACAATGTTGTAACAAATTCAATAAAGACTTAAAATAGTCCACGTCAAAAAAGTTCTTAAAAAAAAGATCTACTCTCTTAGACCATGTCCAAAGCACTGGAGACACAGCAGTGAGAAAAACAGAGAAAACACCTAGAAAAACATTAGAACCTGGAAACTTAAAATTCTAAGCATTCACTAAGTAGAACATAGATTCTTTAACCTTTCCTGAGACACCTCATGTCTGACCCTCCATTTGTGTTTATCAGATACTGAGGTCTGTATTTCTTTAAATTAAACCCCGGCTCTACAGTTCTTAGGCTTCCCTGGTGGCTCAGTGTTAAAGAATCCACCTGCCAATGCAGGTATTGCTGGTTTGATTCCTGGGTTGGGAAGATGCCTTGGAGAAGGAAATGTCATTCTTGCCATTCCAGTATTCTTGCCTGGGAAATCCCATGGCATGCTATCGACCATGGGGTCCCAAAAGAGTCAAACACGATTTATCAATTACATAACACCCACTAGCATGCTTCTTGGCTATAACCAGTCTCTCATCAGTCCCTTCAACTCCCTTGCCTCCTCATCCTCTGTTTCACCCTGTTCTACTCAGGTGGAATCTCAACCTTCAAATCTTAGTTGCCTTTGCCTGTCTTTCTTCTCCCCTTCAGAGCTAAGCATCTTGACGGAAGAGCCTCACTCACTGTCCGCACCCCCATTCCTGCAGCCACCCCTCTTTCCTGCCTGCATCACCACACTGGAGCCACTCATGTCAAGATCACCAGTTGAGACCCTAGAGCAGGCTCATACCTGCCACCAGTGACATTGTATTGGTGGCTTAAAATCATCCACTGTGGGTGTATTTACAACACAGAAATTGACACGTATGATAAATCCAGCTTTCCCCACTAAAGAGCCGGGGTTAACCATTTACCAGCACATCCCCGCCAGTCACTTTCCTGTTGCTGAGGGTGAAAGGGCACTTCGTAGACTTTCCTTCAGTTCGGTTCAGTTGCTCAGTTGTGTTCGACTCTTTGCAACCCCATGAATCACAGCATGCCAGGCCTCCTTGTCCATCACCAACTCCCAGAGTTCACCCAAACTCATGTCCATCGAGTCAGTGATGCCATCCAGCCATTTCATCCTCTGTCATCCCCTTCTCCTCCTGCTCCCAATCCTTCCCAGCATCAGGGTCTTTTCCAATGAGTCAACTCTTCGCATGAGGTGGCCAAAGTGCTTTGCTTTATATTCATTCAACACAACTGACCACACTCTCCTTTCTTAGAGGTTCTTCATCTCTGGCTTCCTAGCTGCCATTCCCTCAGTTTTCTTCTGGCTTCTCTGACACCATCTTTGCCTCAGCCTCTTATAATAGGCTCTTACTTAACTCATCTTTCAAATATTGGTGTTTTCTCAGATTCTGTCTTTTCCTATAGAAGCTTTATAGAGGACGTCTTATATTCCCATAGTTTCAACAATTATGAATTCAAAAAGTTAGCCTTATCCCTTCTTAGCCCTCCTTCCCAGACAAGTCCAGCAAGTCCTGCTGATTCTGTCACCTAAATGCAAGTGTTAGTTGCTCAGTTGTGTCCAATTCTTTGTGCCCCATGGACTGTAGCCCGCCAGGCTACAGTCCATGGGATTTTCCAGGCAAGAATACTGGAGTGGGTAGCCACTCACTTCTCCTCGGGATCTTCCCAACCCAGGGATTGAACCTGGGTTTCCTGCATTGCAGGCAGACTGTTTACCACCTGAACCACCAGGGAAGTCCCTAGATAGCTCTCAAATCCTCCCCTTTTCTATCTTTACTGTCTATATGTAATCCATGCCATCATCTCCATCTTGGACCACTGCAATAGCTTCCTAACTGCTCTATTCCTGCTTACTACCATCCTCCAGTTTGTTCTCTACATTTCAGTGACAGTGACTCTTCCACAATACAAAACTGATGACAATACCTCTTTTTGTCCCAATCTGCTGGAAATAGATCAGTGGTTTCCTGCTGCTCTGAGTGTGAGATCAAAGTCCTTAGTGTGACCTGGGAGGTCCACATGGCATGGCTTCTGTCCTCCAGTCTCATCTCAGATCCATCTCTCTTGTCCTCTGGCCACCACTGGTTCTAGGGCACCCTGCTCACTCTAGAAGCAGACTTTTTGTATCGTATCCCACCTGGAAACTCTCTCCCATTTCAACTCTCATTCATCCCTTAGACCTCAGCTCAGAAATTACTTCCTCAAGGATGACTTCTCTTGAACTCCCAGACTTGGTTAGGTCCTCCCATTAAATGTCCCCATAACACCATGTATCTATTCTTCATAGCAGTTATTGCAGTTGTAATTATTTAGCTTTTTATATTTTTCACTACATCAAAAACTCCAGGGACCATTGGTTTCACCCACTCTTGGATTCCCATTACTTGGCTCAAATATATTTTGAATGAATGAAACATAACTTGCAGATCCATACCTGAAGACTGTCCTCTGTTATGAACTTTGATCCGTGTATCTAGTTGTCTATCGGCAACTCCATCCTTCCAATTGCTCAGGCCCAAAGCTCAGAGTCATTCTTGACTGTTCTGTTTTCCTCATCCACTAGGACTTAGATCACCTGCAAATCCTATCTTCAGTATATCCCTAAGCTCAGCTGGGCCATACAAACCTCCTGATGGAAGAATATAACACAGCCTAGGAAGTTGTCTTGCTACTTCACAGGTAGTGAGAAACTCTTTAGGATCTAATTTCCTCAAAAATAAATTTCAGGGGCTTTTCTGATGGTTCAGTTCAGTTCAGTTCAGTCGCTCAGTCGTGTCCGACTCTCTGCGACCCCATGAACTGCAGCACGCCAGGCCTCCCTGTCCATCACCAACTCCCGGAGTCTACCCAAACCCATGTTCATCGAGTCGGTGATGCCATCCAACCATCTCATCCTCTGTCGTCCCCTTCTCCTCCCGCCCCCAATCGTACCCAGCATTAGGGTCTTTTCCAATGAGTCAACCCTTCGCATGAGGTGCCCAAAGTATTGGAGTTTCAGCTTCAACATCAGACCTTCCAATGAACACCCAGGATTGATCCCTTTTAGGATGGACTGATTGGATCTCCTTGCAGTCCAAGGGACTCTCAAGAGTCTTCTCCAACACCACAGTTCAAAAGCATCAATTCTGCGGCGCTCAGCTTTCTTCACCGTCCAACTCTCACATCCATACATGACCACTGGAAAAACCATAGCCTTGACTAGACGGACTTTTGTTGGCAAAGTAATGTCTCTGCTTTTAAATATGCTATCTAGGTTGGCCATAACCTTCCTGCCAAGGAGTAAGCGTCTTTTAATTTCATGGCTGCAGTCACCATCAGCAGTGATTCTGGAGCCCAAAAGAATAAAGTCTGACACTGTTTCCACTGTTTCCCCATCTATTTCCCATGGAGTGATGGGACCAGACGCCATGATCTTAGTTTTCTGAACGTTGAGCTTTAAGCCAACTTTTTCACTCTCCTCCTTCACCTTCATCAAGGGGCTCTTTAGTTCTTCTTCACTCTCTGCCCAGTGGTTAAGAATTCACCTTGCAATGCAGGCGACTCAGGTTTGATCCCTGGTTGGGGAACTAAGATCCCACATGCCGCAGAACAACTAAGCCCGAGTACCACAACTAAGACCCAGTGCAGCCAAATAAGTATTAAAAATAAATAAATTGCAAAGGGGGAAAAAGTGATGGGGGAACCAAAGATTAAAAGATACTTAGCTATATCAACAAATCGTAGTGTGGGACCTTATTTGGATGCTGATTCAAATTGTAAAAATGATTATGACAATTACAAGATAATCAGAAATTTTAATGAATGAATTTGATAATACTAAGGAATATTATTTTTGAAGGTGTGATAATGGTGTGGTTATATTAGAAATGCTTATTTTTTTAAAAAAGATATATTCTGAAATATTTACAGACAAAATAGTATGATGTCTGGGATATGCTTCAAAACAATACAGTACAGAGGGGAAGTAGGTGAGGGTATAGGTAGAACAAAACTGGCTATGAATGGTAGATTGTTGGAGTTGAATGATGGGTAGATACACTGGGGTCCACCATACTATTGTACTTCTGCATGTTGGAAATTTTTTAAATTAAAGATTAAAAAATTCGATCCAGAATGTGACCTAGTCTCTTTTCATTACTTCCATTCTTGTCCAGGCTACTGTCATCTCTCCTGTGTGCCGTCTCAGCCTCTCATCTGATTTCCCCACCCTCACTCGTCCTGTGGTCTGTTCACTGTACTGCAGGGAGAATGAGCCTTTAAACACATCAGACGGTTTCCTCTCTGCTTAAGCCCTGCCATGGCTTCTCATCTTGCTTGGACCGGTGATTCATCTCTCTGACCTCATCTCCTAGCACTCAGCCCCTCATGGGCTCCTCCAACCCCCACCATGGCCCTTCTGGTTTCAGATAGAAAAAAAACAAAACAACTTTTTGGCCAGACCCATGAGGCCCTAGTGATGTGTCCTTAGCCTGCCTCCCTTGACTCACCACCACAAACCCCAGGCTTTTGGGGCAATATACATTTACTCCTAGCTCTTTTTAATCAATTCTACTTGGACCTGCCCACACTAGGAAGCCCAGGCTGTTATCAGTCCCAGCTCAGTTCCAGTGCTCCCTGCTTTGGTTCTGAGTCCCTAGGAGCTCAGGGCTTATTTTGTAATCACCTATTGCCTCCTTTCCTGGACTCAAATTCCTTGAAGTCACAAGTTACCTCTTGTATCTCTGTAGCTGTAACTTTGACAAAATGCCGGACACTGAAAATTAAACATATTTTGAATAAATGAAATAAAATTATTCATAAGTTAGCCTGTCATAGCTTTTAAATATAACAAAATGTCTTGTAACTGGAATAAAATACTCCTATGATTCCCAGGTGGTGCTAGTGGTAAAGAATTTTGCCAGTGCTAGAGATGTAGGTTTGATCCCTGGGTTGGGAGGATTCCCTGGAGAAGGGAATGGCAATTCATTCCAGTATTCTTGCCTGGAAAACTCCATGGGCAGAGGAGCCTGGTGGGCTACAGTTCACGGGGCCACAGTTGGACATGACTTAGCATATAATTATTCAGAAAGTCATCACATTAAAAATTATTGAAAAAGATGCTCTTGACTTCTCAGTAAAACATACTAAATAGAATTACTTGGTATCTCAGATGTCAAGAAGGAAATATTAAAAATGTAATCCCATTTCTGCTATAAACAGTTTTTCCAAATCTAAATTTGGAGTGTTTAGTTTTAAAAATTGCACACCAACTCAACTCGCCTGCTCACTTGCTTGAATAATCAGGGTCAAAGGGTGCAAACTGGGGAATGAAGAAGTAAAGGAGGGGCTAAAGGGGGTTAGATTAACAGAGGCCACAATGCGGGTGTGAGTTGAGGAGTTCTCAGATAGAACTTGAAATGGAAAGAACTGTTGTCCCCCCAAAGAGGAATAGATGGAAACAGGGAGTGGAGCAAAATCAATCAATCGGAGATAAGAAAGAGGAAAGTGAGCAATAAGGATAAAAAGACCTGAAATCATGAAAAGGATATGTACAGGGGCTTCTTTGGCAGTCCAGTGGTTAAGACTTCACCTTCCAATGCAGGGCATGTGAGTTCGATTCCTGGTCGGGGAGCTAAAACCTCACATGCCTCAATGCAAACAACAACAACAACAAGAAACTACCCAAAACATAAAACAGAAGCAATACTGTAACAAATTCAATAAAGATTTTTAAAAAATGGTACACGTCAAGAAAAATCTTAAAAAGAATATGTACAAACAGGACTGCTTTGTGTGATTTGTTTATATGGTTTTAATCTAGTTTCTCAACTGTTACAAAGTCTTTCAGTATTAATTCTGCTGTTTTGGTAGATAATTAAGTTCCTTTTAGCAGATAGTAGTTACAGAATTTTTGGAGAATTTGGTTTGGGTTGCCCTTCAAATACAAAATTGATGCTGTGGACCAGCAATCAGGGCTGGACACTTGAGCTGTTTTCCCTGTGCTGCTGATGGGTTGTATTGCCTGAGCCTCTGGCTCTTCTGTCACATTACCTATTGTGACTAATTCCCTGTATCTGCAGATAAGTAGCTAAGGTTGGCAGTATGATCTGTGATGACAGGACAGATTTTTCTCTTTATGTAAAAAATGGCTAGTTTATGATGCCATTAAATCATAATTTCACTCCACATTAAAAAAAGTTTACCAACTTTTACAAACCGACTTCATAGGGCAATATCCTCAAATATAAGAGCGACCAAATGCCCAAAGTACTGAGGCCTCAGTAAGAAAATCAGAGTTGAGTCCGGGGAGCTGACCCTACTATGGCCTCCTTACAGCTGAGAATGTGATAGCTACCATCACAAGCTGTACTACTTGGTCAGGTCTCTTCCTCACTCTCTGTTCAGTTTACTTTAAGCATTTCCCACTAAGATGCAGAGAAGGAACAAAAACGTGGGCTTTGGAGTCAGGCAGCCAAGGGTTTGGAGCCTGCCTGGCTGGCTGTGGGATCTTCTCAAAGTCACTTATAAAATGCAGGAAAAGAAGCCTATTTCCTAGGGTCGTTGGGAAAGGACTGAATGAGATAGACCGTGGCAAGAATGTTGCCAAATATCTGGTAGTTAATAAGTGATACCTGTTTTCTGTGGATGACTGGAGCAGAATACTTCCAACACTCAGGTTTATCATAATATCAGGCCTATCCACAGCACTAAATGATAACAAGATTTCAGTCTCTTTTATTCTGCTTTTTTTTTAATGTCATATTCCATTTGAGTCCTAAGCATGTAAGCAGGTACCATGGAATGTAAACAAGTAAGGAAACAGAAATATACTGAATGAATCATATGTGAAACAATGCTGTGACGCATACAAATGAAATTGCTGCTTGGCTGCACAAAAGAATTAACGCTAAAATGTTTAAAAAGAGACAACATAAGAATAAGCTATTTTAATCAAGCAAAAACAAATTTATATCCATTAGCTCTAAAAATAAACTTAGACTTTTCCAACCCTTAACATCTGCATTTAATAATATCTTCTAACCAAAATACAGATGCTAAAACAGCAAATTACAATATATCTTGTACAGCATACAGTATGTTTCACTGTTCACACTTACTTTAACTCTAGTTGGTCGTTATGTACTCAATGCATAAACATCACTTCGAATAAAATTTTCACAATTAACAAAAAATGTGACAAGGCTGTTTTAAAACGGCTCTGCTATAAATTGTATAGAATATACAGAATTACAAAGTCAAGTATTTTTTATCAAAATATACACCCCTCCCTGAAACTAACACAACCTATCAACATTTTAAACGAATAATACAATTATAGAAAATATTTGCAAAATTATTTTTTCATGTATAAATATTCTGCCATATTTACTTTGGTCTAGAATTATTAGCATACAAGTCCACTTAAAAAATATCCACATGGAAGGGCTGAGAGACATCATTACATGTAATCATTTTATATTTAGAGTTACTTCAAATCAAAATGACTGAAATACACAGTAATTCTTGATTCATAATCCTGATTGAGATAAAACAAATTGGTAGATCACAGGATTGCTTATTCAGTTTTCTAATTATCAATTCAAAATGATTTGCATAAGCCCTTTGTGACTATCTCTTTAACAAAACCCAAATGAATGGTTCAGGTGTACATATATACAATGTATAAAATAAAGTCGAACTCATTTGCATTTTTCCATTTTCTTCTATTACATAATACTGTTTGTAAGTGAAAGTAGATGAACAAAAGATAAATGCAAATACAATATTGGGGTTATTTAACAGCAAAATACTACAGTATAAAAAGATCAGCTTTGATTATGTCCTTTTCTGGGTGTTTAGATGATTTCTTGTCCACCCCAATCCATATGAAGTCTTCTTTGTGGAGACATCACAACACTTGAAGAGAGAACCAAGAGTCCTTCAAGCCATTTCTTCACAATGGTAACCTTGCAGCCTTGGGTAACCGTGGGTTTCCAGCTGTCAAATCCTGTGAACACGAATGGCTGCAGGTCATCCTTGAACTGGGTTCCGGATTCTGCTCATACTGGTGTTCTGGTGATCAAATGGGTAAGAATGTATTCTCTCTCCCTCATATTCTGGCAGTTTAACAAGTCAAAAGAATCATGACTTCCAGCTTCCCAGGAACCTAGTCCACGTGACGGAATATCCTATAGGGTGGTTAGATTTTGAGGGCAGTGTTGATGATGCGGGTCAAAGAAAAAGAACATTAAACACGGAAGTGGGTTTTTAGCAAGGGGGCTGAAAGTGGCTCAGTCATGTCCGACTCTGCAACCCCACGGACTATACAGTCCATGGAATTCTCCAGGCCAGAAGACTGGAGTGGGTAGCCTTTCCCTTCTCCAGGGGATCTTCCCAACCCAGGGATCGAACCCAGGTCTCCTGCATTGCAGGTGGATTCTTTACCAGCTGAGACACAAAGGAAGCCCAAGAATACTGGAGTGGGTAGCCTATCCCTTCTCCAGCAAATCTTCCCGACCCAAGAATTGAACCAG
This sequence comes from Giraffa tippelskirchi, assembly GCF_054371585.1. Lineage (NCBI taxonomy): Eukaryota > Metazoa > Chordata > Mammalia > Artiodactyla > Giraffidae > Giraffa > Giraffa tippelskirchi. The sequence continues at coordinate 92,795,096 of NC_137276.1, forward strand.
GGTCTCAGTTGTCTGCAAACATGAAGACAAGGCATATGACTTGTGAATATATTCTATATATTTTTGAAGCATCTAAGTAAGTCATGGAACCTTGTTACTCCACATTCTATCTCCCCACCCTCCAAAGACAAAGCTCCATTTGAGGCAAGGAGGGTCATCACTTCCTACCCACTCAAGTCATTATTGGGTGGGGCAGGGGTGTGTGTGTTTCTGTTGTCCTTTATTTATTTTTGAAATAGTATATGCCTGTAGGCTGCATCATTTCCATGAAGGCTGACAATTGTAGGGATTAGGCTTTCTGTCACTTTCAAGTGCCTGGGAATTCACCACCATACATGTGCCTTGCACTTAACTTCCAAGACACTCCTTCAGTGGCACAGGAGATGCCAGGTTTTACTTGAACCCTTGAGAATGGTTAAATCTATCTGGAAAAGACCTCCACGTCCATGGCCTTGTGATGGATGGAAGACTTGAGGGAGTTTCAGAAGAATTTGACCTTTTTCATTTTCTGAAGTGAGGCCGCTAGAAAGTAATACATAGCACAGCACAGGTAATCACAAGGAACTTCTGGGAAGGTTCTCCCCCGTGGATAAGGCATGACCTATGTTTTTTGGGACTTGAGAAGACCGATTCTAGTAACAGCTCAGCCATAACTTCAAGAGAACAGCATTCCATCTAAAAGCATACACATGCTCTGAAGTTGTACTCAAAATGCTTCCTACTGATTTTTACATCAGTTCTCATTATTTGCAGATCTATTGCTCATCATCATAATTCACTAAAGGGGACATGGACAGTTAAAAGTTATAGTGCTTCATATCTGTATTTTACAAGGTTTGTGTTGCAGAAAAGTAGTTCTAGATAACGTATGAATGTCCTACTTGGGTTACTCATTTCACACGTATTTTCAGCTATACTATTATTTCATATGTACCCATTAATTTAAACAATTTTTAATAGTGCAGAAGCTGGATGAGAATAATGACTGTCGTAGCTCATTTACCTTTTAACATATTTATGAAGGTGACATTTTCATGATATCTGACCCTTATATCTCCAGTTACTAAAGACAGTTCAGCAGCCAGCTCCTATGAGCACTTACCAGAAAGTTTTAAATTACGCTAAAATTAAACTCTTTTTTTCTCCCACTGGCAAAAATATCACAACTGAGAACTTCATAAACTTTCACAAGACACTTGGGATACTGGAAGATTCGGCTATTTTGTTTTTGCGTACTTTGCATGAAGTTAATGCTAAAACTCAAAGTGGATATTAGGATCCTTCTTCTGGAATTTGAACAAATGAAATTTTCTTTGTTACATTTCACTCCTTCATGACTGTTAAGTGAACAAACTAAACAGAAACAAAAGAAACAGCTAACTAAAAAAAACCAAAACAAACCCACCAACTTGTATTCTCAAAGATTTTTTTTTTCCCCTAAGGATCTCCATTCAAAGGACATTATCAACAACGGTTTGTACATTATCCTTTTGGTCAGTGCCTTCTGAATCAATGAAACGTGGATTCTCCAGGGGATTGGAGTTTTCGTGGCCTGTGTCACCTTCCGCTTTCTCCTGCTGACTGGGGCTTTTGAACAAGTGTTTCTTCTGGTGCATTCCCAGGGCAGCAGCTGTTTTGCAAATTTTGGGGCACTGGAAGCAGGCATATCCCTTCCCGTTATGCTCCCTGATGTGCCTCTGCTCATGATTCCTTTTCGTGGACAGATACAAAAAACTCTGAAAGCAGAACTGACAGTGGTATCGTTTTTCTCCCGTATGGATCCTTTCATGGATTTTGAGGGTCTCGTTCAATGTGAAGGCCTTGTTGCAGTACTGACAGACGAACTCCTTCACGCCCAGGTGGATGCGCTCATGCTTCTGGAGGTTGCCATGCACGGAGAAGCACCGGCCGCAGGTCTTGCACTGGTATGGCTTCTCTCCCGTGTGGCACCGCATGTGCATTTTGAGGGTGGAGGGGCTCTGGAACTGCTTGGCGCAGAGCTCGCATGCATAAGGCCGGGCTGTGAGATGCCGGTGGGGCCTCCCTTGGCTCCCGGCCCCTGAGGCTTTGTCTCCATCGTCACAGAGTTCACACTGCAGCTTAGGCATCTCTTTGTTTTCTTCTTCCTCGAAGGCCTTCTCCTGCGGAGCCTTGCCCACCGCACAGTCCAGGTCGGCCGGGTATCTACACTTACCGCTCGGACTCCTGTTTTCATGCTCCTTCCTCCAGTTGGCCTTCCTCATTTTTCTCAACTGTCTGGATTTCTTCTTGGGTTTGTAGTTGTAGTACGGGCGCCACGGTTTGTCCGTGGAATCCTGGTCACTGGCATCGTCAAACATCTCGTTCATCTCCATGCACTCGGACTGGCAGAGCCCGAGAGGGTTGTCTCCGTTGGCTTCCTGGTCGCTCTCCTGGGGCACTGTCTCCTCCTGCGTTTGGTACTTGGGCCTCCGCCCTCTCTTATAGAATAGTTTAGAGCCGAGGATGTGCCTCTTCACAATGGCTTCATTCCCGATTTTCACTGTTATCTGACAAAGGGGCGCGACGTTGCTATTTGTGGAGGTTCCCGGGAGAGCGGGCTTTGCGATGTAGGTTTCAATTTTACTCGCTTCTTTCATGATATTTGTAGTTTTTCCCAGTGAGCCTCCAGGATCAGCAGTGAATTTGGACTCCTCTGGTATTTCTCCCCTGTTACATGGGCCGGCTTTCTTTTTCTCCTTCATGCTCTTGGGTCTGCTGACGGCCCTCCCAACTTTGTCTGGCTCGGCAGGTTTGCCGTCCTCTTTCGGGGTCTGACTGACAGTCTGGTCTGAAGGGGCTCCTCTGGGGTTGCGGCTGGTCATGGCAGCAATGGCATTGCTGTGCATTATCACCGATGAAAACTGGCTGCTGTGCACGATGACTGAGGGGGCTGAGCCACTGTAGCTGATCACAGAGGTGGAGTTCTCACTGCCGTTGCTCACAGCCATAACGGGCACATCCCCTGCCTGGGGGTCCGAACTGACAGCGTTTTCAGTGGAAGAAACCGACAGCTCCGTGGAATAAAAGCTATTGTCCAGATCCACTTTCAACTCTCCCCTCTCGCCCCATTTGGTACCCTCTGCGTTTTGTATACTGGCCGAAGTGGGCACGTCCTGACGTGCTGGTGTTTCCAATGGGATGGCTGGACTGTTGGTCAAGGTGTTTACACTGTCCTGGAAATTCAAAGTAGGTAATTCAGAGCTGTGTGGATTCTGAATAACATAGGGACCAGGGGCAGGCTCATTCAGCTGATTGTTTTCTCGAGCATTTTCATAGGAAGAATGTCGGTAGCTCTTGTAAGGAGCCCTCTTGCATTTCATGGGCAGGAGCCTGTAAAGTTTATACGGATAGACACTAGGCTTCAAGCCTCCATTTGCCGTTTTTTTACTGATGGAAAGTCTGTGATCGATGGCATGGAAAGACTTCTGGTGGTTTTTGAGTATATAGTAGGTCATGAATGTCTCCAGGCAGAAAATGCACTGATACCGCCTTTCCCCTGTATGCCAAATCTCGTGTCTTGTCCTGTACTCAGCCAAGGCAAACACTTTGTTGCAGTAATGGCAAGGATATGTTCTCCTCCAGGAGTGAACATTTGCATGTCTTCGGAGGCTGGATAAAGTCACATAACTGCGCTTGCACACCACACAGCTGTAGAGCATTTGCCCATTAACAAATTTAACCATGTGTTCTGTTTCTGGCAGCGTACTCCCAGGACTGGAAAAGTCACCAATCCTATTCTCAGCTAATAAAGGTTCTGCACCTGTGAAGGAACTGCCATTCTGTCCGATGGTGGGATAGTTTTCTAAGAAGCGCTGATTCCCTCCAGGAACAGGCATGTGGCTTGACCTCATGCAGATTTGCTCGTGCCGATCCAGCCTGTTGAGGGTGCTGAACTGCTTGTTGCAATGCTTGCACACCAAGGGCTCCTGGGTTGGCTTGTGAAGCTGCATGTGGGCGCTGAGCAAAGTGCTGCTCTCGAAAGATTTGGAACAACAGCTGCAGTTGTAAACGAGAGGCGGCACCTCGGCGGCTGGCGGCCCGGGGACATCAGAGGATTTATTTTCCTCCGCCCTGGGAAATTGGACCTCTCCTTCGTTGTGGCTGGGAGATTTTGAAAGGGAAAGAACTGCAGCTGGCTGCGGACTTTCTTCTTGACGCACCTCCAAGTTGCTTGCTGGAGGGGGTGGTATATTTTCTGGAGCGGAATCTGAATCCTGGGGTATGGAGAGTGTCTTTGGCTTTCGGCATGTTTTCGGTTTTGCTGCAACAGCTTCGGAGTTCTCCTTCCCTGTTTTCGCAGGTGAACTGCTGTCCTGTTCCCGGGCAGGCTGACTTCTGTAAGCCTCAGCCACCGAAGACACGGCGGACACGGCAGACACGGCGTAGGAGTGCTCGGCGAGGGTGCGCACGGGCTCCACCTCGTGGCAGACGTCAGTCCTCTCCAGGCAGAGGCTGGTGTTTCTCATGGAGTCGGAGACCTTTTTGAAACTTGCTCTCAAGTCCAGCGGAGAGAACATGTTATTACTGTTTTCTGTTTCGATGATGGAAAATGCATTTGTGATCCTTGGCCCGTTAGTGATGGCTGGTTCTTCATGCCTTTTTTCATTTTTTTCTTCCTTAACCACTCCCTTTTCGGTAATGCAGAATACATAGGGACCCGGGGAATTGGAGAAGTTGCGATCAGTAAGATCTTCCAAGAAGGATATTCCCAGCTTTTTCCCAGCAGCTGCGAGATCAGTGACAGTTTCCTGTCTCTTGACGACAACTGTGGAGCTGTAGATATAATTGAGAATTTCTGTAAACACTTCAGCTTTGAGATCATCCAGCTCCAGGACGTGGCTGGAAATACAGATGGTATGGCTCCAAAAGATGTTTTTGAAATAGAGGCTTGAAGCAGCCAGGACATTGCTGTGGGCTTTAAACTTGGTGTCTTCCACAATGATAGTGACATCACACAAAATGCCCCGAATGCGCTGCTCATTTAAGATGGAGAGCACTGTGTCGCTGTGTAAGTTGTCCTTGAGGTCCCTGGAAAGGGACATGACTGTCATCTAAAAGAAGAGGAGAGAAGGGGTCAGAGATAAAGGTCCTTCCACGAGAAGCTCTTTGGTTTATAGGCTATTTTTTATTTCTTTGAAAAACTTATTTTTTGTATGAAAATACAGGGGTTTGTGGTCTTTGTTTCTTTTTAATCTCATTTTGTTGTTGCTCCAAAGACTTGGAGTCAACCTTAGAAGCTTAATCTTTATCTTGTCCCAGCCTGTTTCTCATACCATTGCTCATAGTTGTTATAGTTGGAAATCCTCCCAGAACTTTTTTTCTGACTTTCTCCAAAGTTGTAGGCTACATATACATGTCCAAATTTGGGGGAGGAAGGTTCCCTGATAAATGTTAAGGGTCTCATCATCACTCAGGGCTTCTGCATTGAATTCTGAGAATCAGGCGATGTCATGGTCCCATCATAAGACTCCTGTCTATTTCTGATGATCCACCCTAATGATCTGATCCAAACATAGCCTGCAATGCAGGAGACCTTGGTTCGATTCCTAGGTTGGGAAGATCCACTGGAGAAGGGATAGGCTACCCACTCCAGTATTCTTGGGCTTCCCTTGTGGCTCAGCTGGTAAAGAATCTGCCTGCAATGCGGGAGACCTGGGTTCTATCCCTGGGTTGGGAAGATCCCCTGGAGAGAAGGAAGGCTACCCACTCTAGTATTCTGGCCTGGAGAATTCCATAGACTGTATAGTCCATGGAGTCGCAAAGAGTCAGACATGACTGAGCGACTTTCACTTTAGTTCAGGAAGCAAGAAAATTGTTTTTTAAAAGTCTTCCTTAACTAAGCAGTGTGTGTGTGCGCGTGTGTGCACGCGCGCGTGTATGTGTGTGCGCGCTCAGTCATGTCTGACTCTTTGTGACCCCAAGGACTGTAGCCCGCCATGTTCCTCTGTCCATGGGATTTCCCAGGCAAGAAAACTGGGGTGGGTTGCCTTTTCTGCTCCAGAGGATCTTCCCCACCCAGGGTCTCCTGCACTGCAGGTGGAGGCTTTACTGCTGAGCCACTGGGGAAGCTGAAGCAAGCAGTATCTGTAACTAAAGGTAATGGCTGCTCAGGGAAGAAGCAAGAACTGGAGGAATCATTCCTCATTTGTGGCTCTGAAGGGTCTCTCAGGGGAAAGTCTTGGTCTGCATGACTGAGTCTGACCACCAGGGGCTCCCTGCCCTCTGCACTACTGGACTGTATGGGGACCCATCTCATTCCTCTGATTTCCCTTTTATCATAGCCAGAGTAGACTGGGGTGTTCAAAAATAACTCTGCGAGGTACTAAAGGCAACCAAAATGGAAACAAAACACAAACTAGGGAAGTATGTTTCTGAGTTTATAATACTGTCTAGTCACAGGTTCTTAAAGGAGCACAATTTAAAGGCACGGTGGCTCTTGTTCTGGTCTGAGGATCCCACTCCTGTTGTACTCAGGTCTTATTATTCTCTGTTCTATAATGAGCCTGGGTTGGCCAGAGCCTACCGACTACTGTTCTAGTGAGAGACAGTCCAAAGCACCAGCTTTCATAGTTACCTACAGTAAAAAATACACGGTGCATAGGGTTTCGAGACAAAAGTGAAACTAAAACTTACCCTTTAGAGGTGTGATGCTGTCTGTCCTGTTCTATGATCTTTCACTTAAAAAATGCTAACAGCAACTCACCAAACAAATTTCACTATATACTAAGAGGTCACTTCTGCACTTAAACTGTAGTGCCCTGGCCAAAATACCTGTTCTGGTTTAAAAGACATACTACCCAGCTGCTGTTCATCAAGTCTCTCTCTCTGATCAAGCGATGTCCAGAAAGCCCATACAGTTTGCCACTCTTTAACTCCCAGTGGTCGTGTCTTCCTAGCACTGGAGTATAATGTTTAGCTCATGGCATTCATTCAGTCGGAAAGACCAGATGGCCACATAAAGCCTCTCTTTTTACCTTTTTGTAAAGCAATTATGAGCTGTGCCCATTATGTTATTTAGTGTCCTTTATACAAGAATCCATTTGATAACTTCTTTTATCTCATTCAGCCACTAGAAAAAGTGCATTTCTACTAACAAATTCTTCATTATCCAGATAATGAGAACAATGCACTCACCACGTTTCTCTTTTAATTCTCGAAATGAGGAAGCTAAGAACTAATGTTTACCGTCGACTGTTATAGCCATCGTGAGCCTGGGTTTCTGGTGTGACCACTGTCTCACTTTATTTAGTGACAACTCTTCTACTCTTGTTTTACCTGCCTTTACCTGTAACCTTCTATGAATCTTTTCCAGGGATGTGGGGGACTAAATCCGGAGAAGGCAATGACACCCCACTCCAGTACTCTTGCCTGGAAAATCCCATGGACGGAGGAGCCTGGTAGGCTGCAGTCCATGGGGTCGCTAACAGTTGGACACGACTGAGCGACTTCACTTTCACTTTTCACTTTCATGCATTGGAGAAGGAAATGGCAACCCACTCCGGTGTTCTTGCCTGGAGAATCCCAGGGACGGCGGAGCCTGGTGGGCTGCCGTCTATGGGGTCGCAAAGAGTCGGACACGACTGACGCGACTCAGCAGCAGCAGCAGTATTAAAAAAGTTAAAAAAAAAAATCTGTGCTGATGGTAAAACATGCAAACAGTACAGAGGCAGATTAAGGCACAAAGCAGAAGGCCCCTCCCCCACGCTAGGCTCCTCAACTCCACTCCAGTATATGCACAACACACAACTCACGCGCTCCCTACATGAGTCCTCTTCTCATAACTCAGAAAGATTTCTATGTTCTGCCTGTATGAAGCTTTAGAAGAAAAACTGCATTTCCTCTTGAGGCTCTTCTGTCCTCACCCCTAGCTCCTCTGCCTGGCAATTCCTGTAATTTACTCATCTCAGGTGACATCTCCTTTGGTCAGCCTCCCTCCTCATGAATTTCCAGTCTGGGGTTCCAACCTTTATTGTCGCATGCAATATTGTGCATTTGTCCACATTTCTATCTTTCCTATTTGGTCCTTGAGTTTACAGACAGTCTTGGTACCAATGCATTGTTGATTCTGATAGTAAGTGAGCATTCAGGCATTGGCTCCTCAGGCCCCGAGCAGCAAATGGCTTAAATAACATATTGTACTTAGAAAGCTACCTGATTTAAAGCTTTAAAAATCAGACCTGGGTGAACCCAAATTCTACTCGAGAGAAAGCAAAATTACTAGGAAAATAAAAATAAATTCCTGTTCCTTTTTTTCTTTCCTAGTTTCCTTGTAACCTGCAGGGTTCTCAAAGTATGTTTCATGGATCTCTGCAAGTTCCTGAGGTCAAAACTATTTTCATAACCACACTAAGACGTCATGTGTCTTTTTTTACCGTGTGAACATGTGCACTAATGGTGCAAAACCAAAGATGGGGAAAACTTCTAGAACCTTAGCAGATATCAAGCCAGTAACACTTGGATTCAGGAGTAATTACTCATTGTATTAAATCTGGACCCTTGAATATACATCTTTTTATTATTGTGTGTAAAATCGGAAGGACACATAAAACACTTCTGCTGTATCATGAAAAATGATGACTGCCTTGAGAAAAAGCATTTGGTGTTTCCTAGAGCTCTGAGTCAAACTTACCAATTTTTCTTTCATGGAACATCATTTTTACTTGAAAAAAATTACTGATAAGATAAACCATGGCTATTCAGATACGGGTACTTGGGCAAACATTTTCTTGAAAATGAAATAAGTGAGTGTGTCATTGCAAGGAAGCAGTCATTTTGTTGCCAGTAATACAATCAGACTGGAGCAAAAAACAGAATTTTGGAAAACTTACATCCACCACAATGAGCTCAACACTCCTCAATACATAATGACTTTTCTGATGATGTTGGTGGTGACGTTAATGAAAGTGATTTTTGGATACTGAGTAATGAATTTGTAAGATATACACGGCTCAGTGAACCAATATTTTCCAAATGACCAATGCATATTACCAAAAAAAATGCATGAGCTAAAAGGTGTAAGAGAGAGCCACGTATTTACATGTAACAAACTACAGAAAGTTCACTGATATGGATTTCATGTTGCAATCAACCTTTAAGAAAGTCATTCTGGTAGATACTGGTGTAGCATCAAAGAATATCCACAATTAACTAAAAAGGTTATTAAAAAAAAAAAACAACTTCCCTTTTCCAACTACCTAGCTGCGTGAGGTTAGATTTTTTTCATATAGTTCAACTAAAACAACACACTGCAGCTGAATCCAGAGGCAGATTTCAAAATCCAGCTATCTTTCTATTAAGTCAGATAGTCAAGATATAGTATACCTTCAAACAGTACAGGTTTGAACTGCTTGGATCCACTTGTACACAGATTTTTTTCACTAAATATGTACTACAGTGCTACATGATCCACGGTTGGCTGAACCCACAGATGCAGAACTGGAGGAAGGAATATGAAGGAGGGGAGATTTTGTGGATTTCTGACCCAGTGGAGAGTCTGTGCTCTAACTAACTCCTGTGTTGTTCAAGGGTCAACCATATTTGTAAAAAATAACACCACTCCTCACTAATTTTTACTTCAGAAAATAGTTATTTTAAAAATAAAAATGTATGATTTTACCATGTAATTGGTTTATCATAGTCAATTTTTGCAAGTTAACAAATAGTTTTTAAATTCTCGTTTAAAATTTTGAATGTAACTCAGATAAACAAAAGCTCTTTGGGTCTTTCAAGATTTATAAGAATGTAAGGGGATCCTGGGAATAAGAAGTTTGAGAACCACTGCTTTAAGCAGTAAGAAAATATTCAAAATCATCTTAAACGACACAGAAATTATTTTACTCAATAAAATGACTCACATGTAAGACAAAATGAATGAAAGTGTGCTAAAATACAAAGCAGAAATACCCAGGAGTCAGGAGAAACGAAGGCACAGAGAAACACAGATAGACACACCCACGGTCACACAGATACACACACTCTATAGCTGTCTTTAATTTTCCAAGCCTGAAGTGACTGCTACCTATCACTTGAGTGTGAGCATGGCTGTAAAACCAGGTGGACCAATAGCCCCTTCACACTACACTCAGGTAAATACTGCTCCTCGATTTGCTGCCTATATTGTTTGCACAACCTATCATTGCTTGAGTCTTTGCCTTCAAGTCTCAAAGGCTGGCTTGGTCAGAGCATTCTGTTTGCTCTTAGAGTCTATCCATTCATCTACTAAATTAGCCCCCTCCCCACTATATCCTGGAAACCTGTTCTGGGTTTGAACTTGAAAACGATTCTTGGCAATGATCTGAGCAACTAATTCCTAGTTATTTCCAGCCTAAGTAAATCTTCCCTTCCCCAAGTAGACAAGGCAATTTTACTAAAGCACAGAGAAGTCAAAAACTTAAAATGACAGTTTCCATAAAAATTTTAACTCTCCCAATGTAAACAAACAAACAAAAATCTTGAAAAACCTCCTTAAATTGTTTAACCAGTGTAACTAGTATGTAACTTTATAGAGCTTGTTAATAAAATCTGGTGTACTTTCATTAGCCAGTCTTTTAAGACATCACAGATGGAGAGTGAAGTAATCCTGTCCAGTCTGCATTCTTAGTGAGAACTTGAAGTCACTTACTCAAGGCCACACTCCAGGGCCAGACTGAACCCATTTTTCTGTATTTTCTGATCAGAGGAAAAGGCCAGGAATCCTCTCGCAGCACCTTGGCCACTCAATTCCCAACGTACATAGTAATGAAACTGAATCAACAGAGCAACTTTCTCCTCTTTCTACTGCCATGCTTCTATAAAAAGACACTTAGAAATAAAACCCAACTAAAAAAAGAACACACTGTATTAGGATACTGACCTGGAATCATGCACAAGTCAAACTCACAGTCTATCTGGGGCTGGTGCGAGGTCCATATTGAAGTGGAATCTACTGCGTGGACCTGCTATTCTCTGTGGAAAGTGTTCTGACAAAGGACACCACTTCGGTGATCCAGGTCCACATCCCACGCACATCTTTGCAGTGCCTTTTCTCACAGTCACGTTGGGTGACTATGTCAGACCTCCTCAAGTGACGAGGTCTTAGAAACACATGCATCAGATCTCGGAAACAGATTACAAAACAGAAGCCCTTTATGGAGTTCAGCAACATCTAAGAAAAGGAAAATCCTCTCACGTTGCCTTCTAAATGCAGCCCAAAAGGAGCAGAGAAGAGCTGCATTTATCAGACTTTCACGCATTTAAGCTATCAGATTCAAGAAGGTGTAGCATGACAAGGGAGGTCTGTTTTTCATTTGAAATTCAGGTGGTTGGAAAAGGTAACATCAGGAAACTGCTGGAGTCCACTCAACAGGGAGCCAGCTTGGCTTGAGCCACCTTTCTTGAATATATTGTTCTGAAAAGGTAAACATTTGGTCTCCAGACTTGTAGTTGCGTGCATATAGATTGTGAGAACGAGTATTATCAGATTCATGAGTGACGCAATGTGCCCGGTTAAATATTTCAGGTTGCTTGTTTGGAAATATGAAAGGGGGAAAAGGTCCTTTGTTTCTTGTTTTTTTCATCCTTTTTAAAACACAGCAGTGTTTAGAGAGGGCAGCCCTTGGGTTCATCTCACGATTGAGCTTGCCCGGACACCTGCTTGCTTAAGAAAGTTGGCAAATGTGCTTGGAGACTCTTGATCTCTAAAGCCCTGAAGTTGCTGTGTCCGTTTCTTGTCCTACCAAATTTCATTGACATTTAGAGGTGCTAATGTGAAAAGGAATTTTAAAAGTCTGAATGCTGTGGGAACTGAGTTACCAGAATGACCAGAACTGGGGTCCCATCCCCTGGAACTTCTAATTTTACAGGTGAGCGTATGATCTAGAGTTGGTTTCAAAAGCCAAATACCATTTTCTTAAAGGCCTACCTGATTGAATAGCCCCGTTCTACTCGGTTGACTGTGACCTGTCAGGGAGGATGGAGGGAAGAACTATTATGCATTCTGGCTTCTGAGCAAAAATGAACTTCCTGCTCATTGCAAGATGGGTTATCCTAAAAAAAGGAGAGAGACCAACTGCTGCATGGTGTTAAAGCTATCTAAATCCACCTGCCATTGCACCCTTGTTCTCCACCCTTAGCTCCCTGCACCCCAGCTTTCTGGGGACTCCTGCAAGACAATGAATCACAGTTTGCATGGACTCTTTCTGGATGAACCAGAACCTGGGCAGAGAGGAATGAACAAGGTAACGCACGAGAAAAGCACCAAGCACAGTGCTCAGCACACAGCAGGGGTTCAATGAATGTGGGTGAGAATCAGCTTGAGAACTGAGTCCCAGTTCTGTGTCCTGCTCGCCTGTGACTATGAACAGAACCACTTGGGCATGCAACGCGTAGGGTGGTCTTTTAATTGCACAAAGGAGATCAAGTTGGGCCCTGCCTAGAGCCCTTCAGTGGCCATCCTCAGATGTTAGGGTGGAATGAAGACCCCTTGCTGTGGCCTGTGAGGCCCTGCACTGTCCATGGGTCCCAGCCACTATCCCCAGACTCCCACCCCCTCTGCCCCACTCTCGGTGCTCACACTTGGTCCTCCCTTTGCTGCCAATCTCTCCCGGCCCAATTCCAGTCCTGCCCAGGGGGCTGGCTCACCCCTGCTTTAGGCCCAGCTCATATGTCAACTCCAAGGGCCCACCCCATCTCTCTATTTGCTCCCGCCTCTACTTGCCCTCACATCACCTTCATGCTACATACTTCAACCTGCAGTTATCACAAGTATTTGCCTGCTTGTTCGCAGTCCACTGTGTCTGCCAGAAAGTAAACTCCAGGAGAGAAAGGACCTTACTCGTCCCGTTCACGGCTGTGTCTCCAGGCCGCAGGGCACGGCAGGCACTCAGGAACTACTGGAAAGCACAGAGACTCACCCTGATGAAAACAGCCACGTACACTTCTGGCCCCACTTATGTGCCCTACTTTTTCTTTTCCACAGCACTCACAGCATCCCCATACACTGCAGAATTTATTCATTATTGACTGTCCATCTACCTGCTAGAAATTTAAGCATCACGAGGACAGAAATCTCTGATTTTCTGCACTGATGTATCTTAGGCACCTAAAACAGTGCCTGATACATCACAGGCCCTCAAAATATTCATGTACTAAACAAATGATCTGTAGTATAAACAGATACATGGTCCTAAATCAGCATTATGTATGGACAGGCACTGTATATACTTCGAATTACAAGGTTCATCTATGTGAGTTTCCCCAATCAATTTTGAATAAAACTGCTTTTATCTGATACACTTCAGGTTGTAAAGCACTTCACATATTAATCTATTTAATCCCCTTCATAATCCCGTGAGGCAGACGCATAAAATGGAGACGCTACTACCAACTCAGGGTTAAATGCATGAACAGAGTCAGTGCTCACCACACGGAAGCTGCTAATCTCAGGCCCACGGTACAGATGTGGAAACGGAACCCAGGGCACTGCCTTGCTCACAGCAGAGTGGTAACTGCTGATGCGCGCAGCGCCCAGCCCCCTGCAGGCTACCGCATCACGCATGGGCACAGAGCAGAAGGGAAGTCGGAGCAGCTGACTCGCCATCTCGGAGCACAAGATGGCTCTGCACCAAGTCCAAGCTGCAGGCGGGTGGTGCAGGCTCACCCCTGAAAAGCCCAAGGCAGGGAACAGACCCGGGTGGACTCCAAGAGCCAGGGCTGGTCAGAGGGTAGCCTGCCTGGGCCCCACACCCAGAAGTCACTGAAAAATGCTGCCTGACATGAAGCATAGTGTGCCAGTGGGGTCCCCTGAAAAACCAGCTGAGGATTGGAGTTCAGGCAAGCCGACCCGTGACCAAGGATGGTAGTTACCAGGGCAACCTGCGCATTGTCAGAGGATGAGCCTCAGGCCTGGGACCTATCACGGCTTCCCAGGGTGTACCGTAATGGGACACAAGGCAATTTCAAGGTGCCAGCTGAACATGCAGTCAGTCAGCATCTGCCCCACAGCCCAGAATTTACTAAAAAGCCAAGGCTTTTACACTACACTCACATGTAGCCAACTTAAGATTTTTAGTATTAAAAAAAAAAAATGATTTTTAAAAGTTTGTTGCCAATTCAGTCCAAGGATGTGGAGTGAATCCATCAGGAAGATGAGTTTTCATGTGCCTCGCCCCCACCCCTCACTTGAGTATTTAGACTTATCTTTTCATTACAGGCCTGTGGATGATACAATCTCAGGGATCATGAGACTCAGGCTGGGGACCTGTCAGTTGGGATAAAGCATGAGACCAGTGGCGATGAAGCATCAGGGGAGGGTTAGAGGAAGAGAAGCTGTTGGGTGGGGCTGCCTTTGGGAGGGAGCCTTCTCCACGACAGTGAAGAGAATCTCCTGGCCGACATGGAGCTGAGACACTGTTAGTGAGGCTCCTTAGAACCCTGAACCCAAATTCCAGTATCTTTACCAAGGCTTAGAAGGTCTCTGTGATTTGACCTCATTTCCTGCCACTCTAACTCACACCAGCCCTCCTTCTGTTCCTTGAATATGCTGAGGATCTTCCCACCTCAGGGCCTTTGCACATGCGGCTTCTGAAGCCAAGAATGCCTTTGCAGCCCAGGCAGCAGCCTATCCTGGTCTCTATCCAACAATCCATTACCCCTCACTCAGGTTTACCTGTCCTATATTCTTCAGCATACTCTTCTATCATAGTATATACTATGGTTATAGGTTTCCCAGGTGGAGCTAGTGGTAAAGAACCCACCTGCAACGCAGTAGACACGTTCTTGATCCCTGGGTAGGGAAGATCCCCTGGAGGAGGGCATGGCAACCCAATCCCGTATTCTTGCCTGGAGAATCCCATGGACAGAGGAGCCTGGAGGGCTACAGTCCATAGGCTCACCAAGAGTCAGACACGACTGAAACGACTTAGCATGCACACATACACTATGGTTATTTGATAAATGTGTGGTTTACCACAAGAATATGAATTCTGTGAAGGCTGAAACTATTTACCACAGTGTCCCCTAGCTCTCAGTACCACACCTGGCACATAACATGCTGATAAACTTTAATGAAGTAAATGCAAAAACAAAAAACACGCAGACAATAAGCTCTCTAGAGCCCACCATACCTGGCACTGTTAACCAGGCTTTCTGGATCCAGAGTTAGGTCAACACAAGCTGCCCTACTACTTGCCACCGATGCTAAAAGGTTGAACATTAAAAAATCAACAAGTCTGACACTGTAAAAGGAAAAACAACACACACACACACAAAATCAACTCTGTTGGTCTAAAACTGGAGCTGGATAAGACAAGCGAGGGCTGTCCACTACCATAAAGTTATTACTGTTCACACAAGTTAAAACAATGAAACACAGCTCTAAAGCACCAAAAAACTGCTTACTATTATCGCTTTAGCTCAAAGAAAGGAAAAGAGTATTTCTTCAAGCTCTAATGACATGCTTTGTTCTGTTAAAGACAAAACAACAGGCCCAAAATGGAGCTGCTTATGCTACGCCCCATGTCATCAAACTGGAACTTACTTAAGAGTTTTGGCTCTCTCTGCCATGCAACCCTTAACTAGATATCAACTTAAATCAGGAATAGACTGATAAGCATTAGTTAGGTAATCTGCCTGACAATCCCTGTCACCCCCTATAAGGAAAGGAACCTTGCAATAACCAACCCACCTTTTTGCCTAGTATAATTTCCTTGTTCAGTTCCCTTCTGCCAATAAAACCTCTCACCTTATGTAGCTCTTTGGAACTCCATTCTGTCTGCTAGATTGGATGCTGCCTGACTCATGAATCAATAAATAAAGCCAGTAAGATCTTTAAAATGTACCCAGTTGAATTTTGTCTTTGTCTTTAAGCCCTAAGCATTTGGCCTTTGTCTCTTGAGTGCTTGGACTGAACTAGCAACAAACTTTTAAAAGTTAACTTTTTAAAAAAAATGCTAAAAATTTAAAGTTATCAACACAGGGGAGCAGCATAAGGTCCTAGGGTTGGGTGTTTATAAAGACTCCATTTCCATATCTGTGCTCCCTGCAAGCACTCCCAGGGGTGTCCACTTTCTGTAACCACTTTTCAGTTCCTTCCAAGGTCATTTCCCTCACTCAGCCTCCTCTCATGAGATGCTGATCAGGAGAAGGGTCTGGGCTACGTGAAGCACAGCTGGGTCTGTGACCCACCCCCAAAGGCATACACAAGCCCTCTTTGCCCATCAGTAAGATGGAAGAGGCATCATAATGTAAGCTTACAATGGTGGTCCTCTGCAGAACTGTACATCAGACTCACCTGTGGAATCTCAAAAAGAATAGGAGCCAGGTGACACTGCTGATACTGAATCCGTTTCAGGAATAGGATCTGGGCAGGTGGGCGTGTTGCATCCTGCTGAAAGTTACCCAGGTATGTTGTGCACACAAGCTGGCCCATGACTTCTAACTACCCTTTGAAGAATCAGGTCACTGTGTCTCCTGTGTGTGTGGCAGCCCCTCTGGGCAGCCTCCCTGAGAGCTGCTTTAAAGTGACATTGACATTCTACCACACGTCTGTCAGCGTCCCCCACTCACTATGGGACAGGAGGAAGATCACCTAAATATGCCAGCCGCGTGCTATGCCCCCAACACCACACAAGCACATCCCTGTGCCCAGCAGTGCTCTACACACTCCGTATACCCAGTTCCTGATGAAGCCTCACAGCAACCTGATTTTGAAAATGAGAAAACTGAGACTTAGAGAGGCTGTGTAATTTGACCAAGGTCATTTAGTCAGTGAGCAGCAGAGCTGGGATTAAAACCTGGGCAGGATGACTCAAAAACTACACTCTCCACTATACATTTGGAGCACCAAAAAACAAAGCACTTAGCTTTTCCTGGTATCAAAATTTCTTTACTGGTATCAAAAGCTCCTATGCTCATGACCCCAGCCTACCAACCAGTGTGTGAGCGCTTGGCAATCAGCAGCCTGGATTTGAGTGGGGCACCACCTACAAGGGGACAGGTTATGCCCTATGGAATGCTGTGGGGTGGGGGTCTTGGGGGGCTGATAGCACACCCACACTCTGCTTGGCCCCAGGCAGGTACCCTGCTGAGGGCTGCATCCCCTGCCAGAAGGGGCTGTATCCCCCATATGCACGATTCTATATGGATCATCAGATGGCCCTGGAGTGAACACTTCAGGCAAATTCAGAATTTTCCATGAATTTCTACTTTTAATTTATTTTCTTTAAAAAAATGTAAACTTCAGGGGCTTCCCTGGTGGTCCAGTGGCTCAGACCTCGTGCTCCCAGTAAAAGGGGGCCCAGGCTTGATCCCTGTTTGGGGAACTAGATTCCACATGCTGCAACCAAGAGTTCAAATGCTGCCATGAAAATCAAAGACCCTGCATGTCACAACTAAGACCTGGGGCAGCTAAATAAGTAATTAAAAAAAAATGTCATTTTAAAGAAGTCATCAAAGTAATAGATGACACTATTAAATAAACATTATCATTTTGGTCCACTTCCATTTCAAGGTAATATCAAATGTCTACCACCCTCCAGTTATTGAGTATAACACAAGGGGCTACCACAAGAAGTGGGCACAGAAGGGGCATAGGGGGGTGATTAAAGCTACTGAACTAAGAGCTGAGGGACCTCAGAACACTGTATTAGTCCACTCATGAAGCCGAGTTCTCCTGAAGGATAATGTGGGGTACAGCAGACCATGTCCAGTCTGGCACCGTGGCTAAAAGCCTGAACTCTGGTGTCAAGTCTGACTTTCATCACGTTCTGTCTATGACCTTGGGCAAGCTTCTTACTCTGCACCTCAGCTTCTTCATGTGCAAAATGGAGCTAATAATAGCATCTTATCAGGTTAAAATGAAGATTAAATGACAGTAACCATAAAGTGGTTGGCTGAATGTCTGGCACAAAGTCAAGCTTAATAAACTTTAGCTATTATTAGTATAACTATTACCAATTATTAGTGGTAAATGTCAGTAGGAACAAGTATTAGCAAGTCTTGACCACAGGCCCCAAATACAGGGAATGTGAAATTCCTCAATGGTAGGGACAAATACTCTATTTCACTGTGTGCCCAGAGTTCCCCAGTCCTCCTCACAGTGTTTACCACCCCAGCGGGGCTCATCAACTAATCATCTTCCTAATGCCAAAAGCAGTTATTACATCTGAGCCTTAGTCCATATGTGGGCATTGAGTTGCAAGTATCATCAAAATGATTTTCTTTTCTTTAGTTGCATCATATGTCAGCACTTCTTCTAAGCCTATGGAAGAAGGCACTAAGATCTTAAATAAAAATTATTCAAGTTGGCTATTAGCAATTTTTTAGCAATTAGTAAAAGCTAGATAGGAGGGAAACTAAAATAATGTGTTTAAAACAAATAATCTATACATTTCTTTTGTGTGCACTTGTCTTTTTAAGGGAGGTCACTCAACTTTTGGCTATAAAAACAAGGCCTGGTGCTGGTTGTTTATTGGATCATGTGCTTGTTTTATTTTTATATTTTGGCCATTTGGCACACGGGATCTAAGTCTTCAAACCAGGGATTGAACCCATGCCCCCTGCAGTGGAAGCATGGAGTTTTAACCACTGGACTGTAGGGGAAGTCCCACGTGCTTGTTTATATGGTGAAATTCTTTTAGTTCATAAGAAAGCCTTCCCTGCGTTCTGCTTCATCATCTCTCCTATCTCTTTAGTCTCTTGGCAGACCACATTTGCTCCTCTGCCCTCACACCAAGGGGATTTTTTGCAAGGGTAAAGTCTTAAGACCTCCTCTCTCTTAAACTAGGAACCTAATAACATCAGCTTGGTTATGATTTATTTTAGAGAACATTTTGATGTTCTGGATTTTTCATTTAAAAGTCTTTTAGTTTATGTCTCAGTTTAATGGATTCATTGGGTTGTGGCTGATTCAGTGAAATTTTTTTTGAAAATTTGGGTTTGGTCTGGGCTTTTGCACATTTATGTGCTGATTCTGGATTTTGCTTCAAGCTGCCATTGAATTCACTGATTAAAATTTTTGACAACTGTCAGAAGGAGCCAGTTGTTCCAAGCTTTCTTTTTCTCAGTCCGCAGGCTGTCCTTTCTCCTCCTGTGGAGTCATCTTTATCCTCAGAGGGCAGAGCAGGGCCCCTGCTTACACACTCCTGGGCTCAAACTCTAGTCCAGCCACTTAGTAGTTGTATGAATTTAAACAAGTTAATTAGCATCTCAAGACTTGGGCTTTTTTTTTTAATCTATAAAATGGATATAATAGTGCAACTTAGTTCTTAATAGGATTAGAAGGGACAATCCAGATAAACCATAGTATCTCAGTCTATTGCTCTTTTACACTCTGATAATTTTCCATGAAAATTCCAGAAAACAAAACAATCCCAGCAACTCTTTTCTTTAGCTCATCTCATTATGATAATAGCAACCAATTTAACGCCTGTTGGTTGAAAGGGTGTTGGAAGCAGGGGGTCATTTTGTAAGTGGGGATTTCCCTGGGGCTGAAGTGGAGCAATGAGCGGCCTGGAGAGTCCCCAGTTTCAAGGGCTTCCAGGGAGCCTTAGCTCTGGCGGGTCGGACAGGCAGGAGTTATGGGACTCAGGCCAGGCTGACCCCAAAAGAAGGGAAGTTAGAAAAATATACTTGTGGAAAGGAAGTACAAAAATAAATACTCAGCAAAATAAGGGACCGTGGGTAACACACTGTGTGTTAGTTGCTCAGTCCTGTCCGACTCTTTGTGACCCCATGGACTGTAGCCCACCAGGCTCCTCTGTCCACGGGATTCTCCAGGCAAGAACACTGGAGTGGGTTGCCATTTCCTTCTCCAGGGGATCTTCCTGACCTAGGGATAGAACCTGGGTTTCCTGCATTACAGGCAGATTCTTTACCATCTGAGCCACCAGAGAATTCTGTTAATATGGGTCTAGTAATGTAATTAAAAGAACACTTTCAAAGAACAGGTACATGCATCATAATATAGTATCAATAAAGCCAGTAACTATGTGTTAACAGGTGCAAAATCAGCGATTCTATTATTTAGGGGAGCCCTGCATGCCTATTACACATATTTCTACCAACCCAACTATGAAGAATAAGCAGAGAAAAAGAGGTTGGGTTCTCAACAACCAGGGAGAGCTTCTACCCCTCGAGTGGCCTCTCCAGGGCCACAGGTCGCTCTTTTCAGTCTGGTAAAGGCACTGAGCAACACTGCTCTCAACCGTCATCTTAGCTCTGAATAAGATTATTACTCAGTTTCTTCACATACAGAAATACCAAAAACATAGAAGTGGCTAGTCTCACCATCATTAGGAGTCAGGGTTGGGGAAAGCAAAGAATTTTCAGCCCCAGTGCTCTGTTCCCTTTACACCTTCAATCTGTTCCAGCCTCACCTTGTGGAGAAGGGGGCCTTGAAGCACAACAGGGCAAGCGATGCTCTGAGTGGCAATCAATGCCAGCAAGAAGGAGAGGGGATGAAGCAGAGTCCTGGACCAGGAGATGGGTCTGGATACAAGATATGGAAGAGGGAGGCCAGAGGGAAGGGGCCTGGGCCTCCCTCCTGAGGCCTCTGTACTGATGCCCCCCACCCTGCTAGGAAATAGGACCCCGGGTGCTGTACCACAACTCCTTGGAAGGTCTGGCTTACTGTGTCACTGAACCTGCCCACTGAACTCTCCCAGGTGTCAAGGGCATAATAACAGGGTTAGAGACATAAAAGTAAATTCCCCAAGGCAGACCCTCACTCTGAGAGCAAGTAGTTTCTCTAAGGGATCAACCCCTCGTGATACCTGAGGAGCCTTTCCCAAGGCAGCAACTCTTTCATGATTGTGTTCTCAAGTTTTTTTCCACTTGATGACTGGAGTACATGCCCAATTCCCAGTGCCATGTCCACAAGATGGTGCTTAGTCCACACAAAGAGATGCTCTTGGGTCCTGAGTCACTGGGGATCCAGTCCCCAAAACCTTTCTCAAAATGGGCAGATGAACGAATTTTGTTTCAAAATAAATAGACCTTGGGTGTTTTAGATAACAAAAAGCAGAGAGCAAGCTTCTTAGTGGAGCATGCCTTCTAACTCCTTCTTCATTTGCTATAGATGGATTCTCGAGATTCTTCAGACCAGGGGTGGGGACCACTCCACCCAGTGTGGGAATTTCCTCCTTAGAGAAGCAGTCCTCACGCGGAGCCCTCAGTTGTGACCTCTGCATGTGACAGCCCTTGGAAGGTTTGCATGTCCCTTCCCTGGGCTAAACATCTCCAGTTCCTTCAACTAGGCCCCAGCAAAGAGAATTTTATAGACAAGGAACTTTAGATAGTTTAGTCCAACCCTCTCATTTTAGGCATGAGAAAATGGAGACCCAGAGAAGTAGAATGACTTGCGTAAGGTCTCATGGTATCACTAAAACAGCTTTCCAGATTTCTGGCTTCATACTCCTTAAGCATATCACCATACTCCTCAGCTGGCAGCCACCAGACCTCACTGACACAGGACCTTAGAATGTACTTGACTTCCCTAAGCCTCAGTCTCTTCACATATTAATTGGAGCAAATCATACAGACCTCGTGGGCTGCTGGGGGGATTCAGTGAGAGTACCAGGTGGCACTTGTGGTAAAGAACCCACCTGCCAACGCAGGAGACGTAAGAGATGTGAGTTCAGTCCCTGAGTTGGGAAGATCCCCTGGAGAAGGAAATGGCAACCCACTCCAGTATTCTTGCCTGGAGAACCCCATAGACAGAGGAGCCTGGTGGGCTACAGTCCATGGGGTTGCAAAGAGTCAGACGCGACTGAAGCGACTTCACACACACACACACACACACACACACACACACACACACACACACACACACACAAGGGCACCCAGCCAGGGCAAGTACATAGCAAATAGTAAGTGTGTGATAATTGATTTTATTTATAATATTCAGACTCTTTGTTTGGCATGGAGTTCTCCTTTCTGCCTTTGTGTTCTTCTTCCTTGGCTTCCCAACTTCCAAGGCTGAATTTGCAAACTGATCCTCAAAAATTCACATAGGCTTCCCATGTAGCTCAGCCGGTAAAGAATCTACCTACAATGTGGGAGACCTGAGTTCCATTCCTGGGTCAGGAAGATCCCCTGGAGAAGGAAATGGCAACCGATTCCAGTATTCTTGCCTGGACAATCTCCTGGACAGAGGAGCCAAGCAGGCTACAGTTCATGGGGTCGCAAGAGTCAGATACAACTTAGCATTATCTTTCTTTCTTTTCTTTCAAAAGTTCACTCATTCTCCTGAAATGTAGTTGTGTTCCTTTGGTCCATAATTCCTAGTCTGTTGGAATAGTTCAGGAAGACAATGCTACATTAAAATATACCTGCTGCTGCTGCGTCACTTCAGTCGTGTCTGACTCTGTGCGACCCAAAGACGGAAGCCCACCAGGCTCCGCTGTCCCTGGGATTCTCCAGGCAAGAACACTGGAGTGGGTTGCCATTTCCTTCTCCAATGCATGAAAGTGAAAAGTGAAAGTAAAGTCGCTCAGTCGTGTCCGACTCTTCGCGACCCCACGGACTGCGGCCTACCTTAAATATGATATGCTGACACCTCCTTCAGAAACTTCCAGGTAAGTCTAGGGTGGTGATGTCTGTGACAAAAGGCGGTCTCCTCTGCTCTCCTCTGAAGACTGGCAGAATGTGATCATTCTTTTTACATCAGGACTTTAACATCAGGACTGTCATACTGAGAGCGACTTAGAAAATATTCTTCAATTTATTAGAATAAAAAAAGATAAAGCTCAGTTTCATCTAAAAGAGGAAGAAGGTTACAGCTGCGCTATCAGGAAGCGACTCTGACTCTGCGAAGAGAAGCTCCAGTATGTTAATACACTAATATGTTTGCATGGAGACACTGGGACCTCAGGGTAAGTGAGCTTTTACCCTGAGACCTCAGAACTTCAGAGTTGCTGGGGGTAAAGTTGTTGGGAATAGACTATGAGCTAAAGAACAAGATGGCAAGGCCCTGGAGCTGATCTGTGGTTCCCGGGCTGGCCCTTGGTTATAGGCATTCTCTCAGCTCCATTGTATCAACAAGCACAAGACGACTAATTTTCCAACATTCTTCTCATTCCTTCATCCTAACTAGCTCAGGCCACTTGTTTTGAGGGGCTCCCATTCCAGCATCCTCGGATCCTGTTGCTCTGGAGAATACAGCCAGCCTGTAATCGTTTCAGTGTCCGTATCTGCTCACCTGGAAAAACACTGCCTTCCCCATCCTACATCTTTCCAAACGCCAACTTTCTGGAAACTTTCTTGTTCAACAAACACAGAACAAAAAGAAAGAACACCTCACTTTAGTCCTGTTTAGCCCTTTACCATTTATAAAGCGGACTTCCCTGGTGGCTCAATGGTAAAGAATCTGCCTGCCAAGCAGGAGACATGGGTAGTATCCTTTGGTCAGGAAGATCCCCTGGAGAAGGAAATGGCAACCCACTCCAGTATTCTTCCCTAGGAAATCCCATGAACAGAGGAGACTGGCAGGGCTACAGCCTATAGGGTCGCAAAGATTTGGACACGACTTAGCGACTAAACAACAACGATGTTTACAAAGCACTTCCGCACACGACATCTGATCTCCTTTCTCACAACACCCCTGTGGACTGTGAAATAATATTTCCATTTCAAAGATGAAGATGTTAAAGCTCAGAAAAATTAAACCAAAATCCCAATACCACATGGCTTATAGTTGACAAGGTTGGGTTTTCCAACCCTGATTGTGTGACTCTGGATCAAATTCCTTCTAGCATACTTAAAAGGAAGACTGTATTTATGTGATTCTAAATATTAGTAAATATAAACCACCGTCTCATCTTCTGATTGATATGTTTAGTAGCTGTGTATCTTTGAAGGCCAAATTCAGTGTCAAATGTGTACATGCCACTCAAAAAACTACATATCATTAGCTACCTTTACCAATAAAATGGGTTTTTCCTGTTCAGCCTATATACCACATACTGCTGACTAGCTGTTCATTCATGCATTTTACTTCATATTCTCTGCCATTCTGCATGACAGTGCTTTAATTCATTCTGTAAAATGGGAATGATGCCTGAGATGATTATCATGAGAGTTAAATGAGGCAATGATTACAGTGACCTCAGCTAGCAGGTGTTCAGTTCAGTTCAATCACTCAGTCATGTTCAACTCTTTGCAACCCCATGGGCTGCAGCATGCCAAGCTTCCCTGCCCATCACCAACTCCCAGAGCTTACTCAAACTCATGTCCATAGAGTCAGTGATCCCATCCAACCATCTCATCCTCTGTCGTCCCCTTCTCCTACTGCCTTCAACCTTTCCCAACATGAGGGTCTTTTCCAATGAGTTAGTTCTTCACATCAGGTGGTCAAAATATTGAAGTTTCAGCTTTAGCATCGGTCCTTCCAAAAAATATTCAGGACTGATTTCCTTTAGGATTGACTGGTTTGATCTCCTTGCAGTCCAAGGGACACTCTAGAGTCTTCTTCAACACCATAGTTCATAAGCATCAATTCTTCGGTGCTCATCCTTCTTTATGATCCAATGTTCAGATCCATACATGACTACTGGAAAAACCATAGCTTTGACTAGATTTGACTAGCTTTTAACTAGGCGTTCACTTAATAGTATCATATACTACTGCTTCTACTGCTACAACTTCATTACATTCACTAAAACCAAGTAGAGGTTTTTTTAATATTTATTTATTTGGCTGCACTAGGACTATGCACTAGGGATCTTCATTCTTTATTGTAGCACACAGGATCATTTTAGTTGTGGCATGCGAACTCTCAGTTGTGGAATGTGGGATCTAGTTTCCTTACCAGGGAAGGCCCTTAAGTAGACTTTTGTTTTCTAAAAAGTGCCTGATGTACTATAAGGCAGTGTGGATACCATGATTCAGAAAAGCAGAAAAATGATTTCGTCCCCTTGGCCTTATTCAATCCTTTATTTCTTTTCAGCAAGCTCCTGGAGCCCACAGTCCAATGGAGGACACAGACGTGCAGACCAACAGCTCCTCCATGATGATGGAAGTGCTCTAATGAGCACGCCCAGGGCTTTGAAGGAGGCAGCCTTACACTGAGTTTGGGGAAGGAGAGTCAGGGAAGATGAGGTGGAACTGAGTCTTGAGAGACAGGGAGAATTTCTCTGGGATCCAAGAAGGAAAAAGACATTCTATTCTAATAAAAGGTCAGGCAAAGGCAAAGGAGCAGGAAACAGAATGACACATTTGGAGAATGGCAAAGAGGTGGGGCTTCCCATATGGCTCAGTGTTAACGAATCTGCCTGCCAATGCAGGACACAAGAGACACAGGTTGGATCCCTGGACTGGAAAGATCCCCTGGAGAAGGGCATGGCAACCCACTCCAGTATTCTTGCCTTGGAAATGCCATGGCCAGAGGAGCCTGGTGGGCTACAGCCTGTGGGGTTGCAAAGAGTCACACATGACTTAGTGACTAAGCACACACAGAGGTGGGATGTCTGCTGCACAGACACTGGGCAGGGCTGGATGGCAGATGGAGATGAAGAGACTGGCAGGGACCTGGTCATGAGGAAAACACCAGGAGGGCCTTGGATTTGATCCTCTAGCCTGGTAGAGAAACCTTACCTGCATACTGCAATCACCTATGGGAACTCGAGAACATGAACGCTCAGGCTCCATCTTGAGATTCTAATTTGTTTGGTCTTGGGTAAAAAGAAAAAACTCTCCAGGTGATTCTAATGTGCACCCAGGACAATGGTGAGTCCTTTAAAAGATCTGAAGCAGGTATCATGTAGACAAATATGCAGACAGGTCATTCTGGGAGTAGTTTGATGAGCAGAATGTCTAGAGAGGGCTGGAAAGAAGGCAAGGAGACGGCTGGCGATGGCAAAGAGAGAAATAAGTAAAAGCTATTTGAATGGAAGAATCAACTAGTTATAAACTCAAGGAGAGAGAATGGGGGAACCAGACCAGAGGGCCGGTCTAGCAGAAGAAGAATTAAGTCAGTGTGCCCTCTGAGGAGCCTGTGGGAGACGCAGCTGGCACTCTCAAGCAGGACGCCTCCATGATGGACTTTGATCCACGATGGACTTTGATGCTACGAGGAAGCTGGGCTGAAGATGCAGCCATGCATCGCACTGACACACAAGCTGGCTGCACACATGAGCACAGATGATGCCCAAGGAAAGCAGATGAAGAAGATGAAAAAGAAATAGGGCAAAAGAAGGAACTTGATCAATACCGATACTGAGAGGTGACTGGATGTATCAGAATCACCTGGAGGTTCTTACTAAAAATTTAGTTTCTTGGTGCTACCCCAGACTGAATCAGGACAGCCAGGGGGTAAGACCCCCAAAACTGATTTTTTCCAAGTTCCCAGGTGCTTCTGAATCAAGGTTAGGCTGGACACTGTATCAGTTTCCTAACACTGCCATAACAAACTACCACAAACTTGGTGACTTAAAACAACAGAGATTTATTCTCTCACAGCTATGGAGGCTAGAGGTCCAAAACCAAGAGGTAGGCAGGGCTGTGCCCTCTCTGAAGCCTCCAAGGGGAGAATCCTTCCTGCCTCTTCCAGCTTATGATGGTTCAATGGTCCCCTGGCCTGTGGCTGCATAACTCCAATCTCTGCCTTCATCTTCACATGGCCCTCCCCACTCTCTGTATCTCTCTTCTGTGTGTCTCTTATAAGGACACTCGTCATTGGATTCAGGGTCCACCTGATAATCCAGGATGAATTCATCTCAAGATCCTTAAAAATTTACATCTGTGAAGACCCTTTTTTCCCCCAAAAAGGCCACATTCACAGCTTTGGCGATGTAGAAACATCTTCTGGCGGGCTACCAGACACCATGACGATAACTCAACTGGGTGGATGGGGGAGGGGACTGGAGTCCAGAACTCCAAGCTAAGTTCTCCAACAGTGTCAGGAAGAGGTGGAAAAAAAAAAACCCAAACAAACCAAGAGAGAGTCATCTGCTAAGTATACAGCCCCACTTCTAAGTCTCGTGCAGCCTTAGGGATCCCAGGCCACTAAGTATCCAGGGCTCAACCTGAAAGTACTTTAGAAAACAGAAAAAAGCACCACAATTACCAATTGATAAAATACTAGACCACGTTACCCTCAAAATAGAGGTGAGCGCTTTGAAGGGCTGAAATGGCTTTTATTTAATCCACTTTCTAAACTAAATAAATTTGCTATGAAGCTAGGATTTCATCTCTAAGCTGCTGTGGCCATTTTCTCCTCACCACCTTAGTAACTTCTAGTCCAAACAATAAGTCACCATGGGAGCATAGCATCAGTTATTTCCATTTTCTGAAATATTTCCTAGGAGGGATTTCCCTGGCAGTCAGGGGGTGCGGGTTTGATCCTTGGTCAGGGAGCTAAGATCCCATACGCTTTGTGGCCAAAAACCCAAAAAACATTAAAAAACAAATCCACAGAAGCAATAATGTAACAAACTCAATAAAGACTTTAAAAAACAGTGCACATCAAACAAAATCTTAAAAAAAAAAAAGAAGTGTTTCCAAGGAGCACGTGATACTCTCAGTCACCAACACTGAAGAAGGTTCGGTTATACCTCCCTTCTCATCACCTAGGAGTGTCCAAAAATCTTCACGGACTGCCCTCATTTTTATATTTACACATGCTCTACCTTCAAAGTTCTACATTATTACTATTTGCATGGGCTCCCTGATGCACAAAAGTTGTCTATCCTCTAACAAGCAATTCTTCTCGGCAACAGGGTTTGCATGGCCAGAGGGTCAATGGCGAGTGGTGGGGGTGGGTGAGTAAGGAGTCCGGTACTTGGCTGAATAGTTAAAGTCGCAGCCAGGGGACAAAGCCTTCAGGATCAGATTCTCAGTGTGGTCAAAACCACTCCATCATACAAGCCTACAGTGAAAGGCACACCTCTCCGCAGCCTCCACCCAGAGACTGCCCCAAAGAGTCTGTGTGGAGGTACACAACCAAGTTTAAGGCTTAAGGAAACCAAGT
The DNA here is from genome assembly GCF_054371585.1 of Giraffa tippelskirchi. Taxonomy (NCBI): domain Eukaryota; kingdom Metazoa; phylum Chordata; class Mammalia; order Artiodactyla; family Giraffidae; genus Giraffa; species Giraffa tippelskirchi. The sequence continues at coordinate 92,823,057 of NC_137276.1, forward strand.
TTCCATATCTGCTGGGGAAACGACAATAGTTATCATGGTGATGCTGCTGCTGCCAATGACGATAAAAGCTAATATTTACCGAACACTTTCTACATGCCAGGCCCTGTGCTGCGTGTTTGCAGACATTATGACTCACTTAGCACCAAGAGAGCTGATGTAAAGGAGACTGATTAAAAGATGTTTAGAAAAAAGGGAAGGCATTATAAATTCCAGGATGTTCGGAAGGTCAATAGAGTGTCAACAGAGAAAGGGAGGACAATTCTCACATTGTCCCAGCCTAGGACGAGTTAGGAAGTAGCTAACTGCCTGATATTTCAGAAAGCATCCTTGGGCCAAGGAGGTCAATATCATAGACCAGGTATATCGAGATATGCCTGCTGTCCCGTTTTCACCCCATTGTCCAAGACCATCCAGGTCAGCCTTGGCATTTAGCTGCCTTGGGAGTGACGTGGCCAGATAAGATGGGGCTTCCTTTGGTGGGTTCTTGCTGTTGCATCCTGAAATGGGCACTCTGAGCACAGAGCAGCTTAATCAAGGCTGCTTTGTCTGATGCCTCTCCAGATGTCCTTGGACACAAAAGCTGTGTTCTCCTGACGAATCACTTTGCCCGTATGAGATGGACACACTTCACAGCCAAAGTAGCTCCTTTCTTTGCTGTGACATGGAGAAGGCTCAATGGCCATGACATTTTCTTGGGCTGGGCCTTGGAGAGCTCCAAGTCCAATGCTCTGCAGGAAAAGACTGGGCAGGTTGCCACTGACGAAATCCAGCCTGGTGGATTGAGTCAGATGGTGAAGCTCTACAACTGCCGAGCAGAGCAGCAGTCCAGAAGCTGAATCGGCCTGCAGACCTGGTTCATTCAGCCCTACAGTAGTTTAGAAGTTTTCGTGTCCTCCAGTTTGCCATGATCTAACCCGTCTATCTTCTTAAATCCAGCCTACATTGAACATTCGTATGACCTTCCTGTCCCTGTATATATCAGCATTTTAGACCCTAATCTACAATGACATAGAGATAGATCACTTAGGCCTGTAACGTATCAGTGACTCCTACAGTGATTCACAGGCCTCCTAAAATTTAAATGGTGTGATACCAATATTCAAGCTTTCAAAACTACAGAAGTACTCCATTTTAATGAAGAAGAGGTGGTCAGAAGCCCTAACACGGAATATATTTGGGTCACACAATATTTCTTCAGGTTCCCTCCAGTGTGTTCACTCCCATGCGGAAAATTTCCTACTATATGAGGCCTGGGAGACAGAGGGTAGGTATCAAATTCTCCACTTTGATTCAAATTGTTTTATTTTTAAATTTTTATTTATTTTTGGCTGTACTGCAAAGCTTGCAGGCTCTTAGTTCCTTGACCAGGGATTGAACCTGGGCTCCAGCAGTGAAAGCACGGAGTAATAACCACTGGAGCACCAGGGCATTCCCTAAAGTCATTTTAATGATACGGTCTGCTCAAGCTCTGAGAAAGGGATGATGACTCCTCATCAGACCTCCACACAATCAGACTCATACTCTCAGAGGCACCCATTTTTAGAGAGGGTTCCAGGGGCTTCCCTAGAGGCCCAGTGGTTGAGACTCCATGCTTCCACTGCAGGGGGCACAGGTTTGATCCTCTGTTGGGAAACTAAGATCCTGCACCCCATGCAGTGTGGCCAAAAAAAATTTTTTCAACTAAAAAAATAAATATAGGAGAAGAGGGTTCCATAGTGATCAATAGCAGGTGATGTAACAAGGGAAGCAGTAACTACAGAGATGCACAGCTCCTTACTGGGTAAGAGCATTTTGAATTGATATCATGCTCCACTACTGCATTACCCAGACAACAACTCTAGAAACTAGATCAGAGAAGCACAGACTGGAAGTCAACCAATAGTGTCAACACAATAAAGCCTAACCAGCAAGATCACAAGTGTCCTTGGGGAATCTCAGAGAAGTTCTCAGTGGAACAACGGCGATCTCATCAAGGAAGCAACTCTACCTGCTCTAGAGACATTGGGGGTGCTGGTGCAGAGCGAATCCCTTGGTCTGGAGAGCAATCTAAGCATCTGTCATACTGGGGGGGGGGGCGCAGGTGGGAACCTCCTGGAGAAGAGCTGCTGATGCCTTTGTCCTGCTCTGCCATGCTTCCTCTCCACCGTCAACAGAGAGCCCCACGTTCCCGGCAGATCCCCACCTGGATCCATCCAAAATGCCAACGTACAGAGATGATTTTTATGGCCCTGGGCTGTCAGCTATTTATTTGAGCCCCCGCAGATACTTTCGTTGCACACACATTCCTTCTCTTCTGTTTTCCACCATCTCTCCCCCCAGTGTTTTCCATCATTTCTCTTCCACCTCCCGTTTTTCCAGTTTGAAGCCACCACTGGTAATACCGCAATCTCTGGAAAGAGGCCAGGCATGACACACACACTGTGGAACTGTCACCTCGCCCTGGGGTTCAGGAGGTGCGGGTGACTGGAGGGACCGTCCAACAAGCCCACCAGCTGGGCTGACGCATGACCAGAGGCCCAGAAGCGTTTCTGTACTGCGGAAGTGCTACCAAAACTCTGGCCAGACACACACATGGATGCACAATGGTTCAGACAAAAGAAACCGAGTGGGAAAAACTGTGGGGCAGGGGGAGGGCAGAGTATTAAAGGAACTAAATTCCTGTTTGCTTCTGCCAAGTTTACCCTCAGAATAAATCTGATCAAAACTAAACGAAGGTTTCTGGCCGTAGGTATCCAAACAGTTCCCTGTGCTCACCTACTTTAGAGTGAAATGATCTGGGAGCGAAGGGAACAGGGAGCGATTACATCAGTAACTATGTTCCCTGCATTAAAAAAAAAAAAAAAAAAAGTTAAATTCCCCAGGCAAACCTAAACTCAGTGTAGATGAAAGCCCACAATAGACTGTTTAGAAAAATTATGCTTTAAATACACTGATTAAAAAAAAAATCTAAAAATAGGCTGTTCTGTAGAACAGCTCGAGTCTCTGCCTGTGCTTTCATTTTAGAAAACAAATGCTCATGGACTCCTCAGGGGGAGGGGTTTAGCACAGGGATTCAAACTCACAGAAAATGGCCACCGGGTTTCAGAAACCTGAACGCAACAACCAGGGGTACTCAGGGGACCTTCTGGAAACACAGGGCACTTACCTTTCACAAGAGTCAGTGCTAGAGACAGATATAACCTGGTTTATTTTTGCCCTACCAGCGACGTAAATCATGGCCTCCAAAGTGTTTGTTTGCTAAACGCCACAATGACTAATCACCCGACTTTTATTTTTCTCCCTGAGTCAGAGAACCTCATGGGGGGGAAACAGGTCATTTTTAATGTAAGGGAGCTGCTAGGATTGGAGGTAAGATTCCTGTTTAAGCTTCCTACATGAAAAAGAGAAGTTAAGGACCTTGAAAAGTATTTCCTAAAATAGGGACGCGCAGTCTTCTTATCAGACATGCCAATCATTCAATAGAAAAGAAAGGCTTAAAATAGATCATTCAAACATGGTACAAAGCTCTTGAGTGATTTCCTGAAACTTGTCAAAAAACAAAAATGAATATTCAGACTTAAATAAACAACCAAACAAGGTCAGAACTCACTTTGCAGTGTATATTCATTTACGGGGAAAAAACAAAATGTTCTCCCAGGTAATTTACAATGCTTCTATGCAAAAAAAGTCAACTTGCAGGGTAGAGTGTCTAAAGAAAACTCCAGAATTGCTAGACCTTGACAGGAAAAAATCTTAAAGGTCAGGCTTTTTTTTTTTTCAAACCCGATTTAGCACAGCACCCGGGGTAGGTCAGTTCTCTAATGTCTGAGTAAAACCCCATTTGGGGCTTCATTTCACTGCCACGTCATCCCTTTTTCCATCTATCCCTGTGCCTTCGGCTTCCTCAAAGTGGTCCTCCCACCCCTTCCCGTTTTAAAGCAAAGACGGAACATGCATTAGTCTGAGGGAAAGGGTGGAACAGGCAACAGAAGGAATTTGCAGCACGGACCCGGGATGCAGTAAGACTGGCCACGGCCTCCCCTACGAGTACCAAGGACCACCCGAGACCTTGGCACCCCTGCTCTCCAAGTTCGGGTCAAGGACTATAGGACCAGAATAGACGGGTCTACACAGGGACAGACCAGAATGCTGAGTAGATTCTGAGACCAAAAAATCCTCACTTTGGTCTAGAAGTGAATCGGCATTCTATTAGAGCTAATCAGAAATCTCCATGCCCGCGTGAAAATGCTTATGCGTTTGGGGAGACCGATTCTGAACACCGCTGTCTTCTGCCTAGTGAGATAATAAATTCAGCTCTGTTTTTACTGAATCGCTGGTCTTATTATCTAGTGATAATCAACTCTGCAAATAATCCCAAGTGTTCTAACACACAAACAGGAAAAATAACACAAACAGAACGGGACCTAGAAACAATATCCCATGCACAAAGCAGGAAGTGGCAGCTTGTATCTATCTCACCTGGCACAAAGCCGGCCTTCAGGGGGTGGCCGAAAGAACCCCAGGATGCTCCTCTAGCACTTGAACAGCCACTGGATTCCTCAGGACCACCGGGCAATGAGGACCACGCGCACAGGTGTGACCAGCGACATGCGCTGTGTGAGCTGGGTCTTCCTCTTTATACTCCTTGAGAAAATGCTTCATTCCTCTCAAAACTAAATTATTGGAGACCTTAGCAATTTTCACTTAAATAAGAGAGGAAAAAATGCTTTAAAAAATAGGAGACAGCCTTCGGCCTCTCTTAGTTTAAAAGGAAATTTTCTTGACTCTCTTAATTGACAAGAATCCAAGAGCTTCGATGGAACAGGAAGTTTGCATTGTGGTGTCTTTCTGGTGACGTCTGTGAGAAGCCCAGCAGGCATGGCAGGCTGCTCTCGTCAACCGAACAGTTGGAGAAAGCCAGTACTTCCTTAGGCTTGGCTTGCTGACTGCCCATTCCTGCTCTCCTGATAATCCACCTTAGGACAGGACCTATCTGTTTCTGCAGCAAACTGGACAGGCAAGGGACACTAGCTTCTGTTCCCTGTCTGCCACAAGTGGTGTGACCCGGAGCAAATCCTATGACTTCCCTGCACTTCTGTTCCCTTATCTGGAAATGTGAAGAGGCTGGGCTAGTTTATTTCTCAGGTTCTTTCCAGCCATAACGTTTCAAATCATGATTCCTTACCTCCCATTTTGTCACCTGTTGATTGAGTCCCCAGTCAGTAGGAAAAAAATCCTCATTTCCTCCAAAGCAGATCATCTCTCCCACCCTTAAACCCATGTACTTTCCTCAAAAGTGTATGGGGTAAAGGCCAGACCCAAGGTCTGGCCAGTACAAGTACCCCTTGGAGGACAGTGGGAGGGAGCTTCACAACTGGGATCTCTGGCCAACCTCAGACGTGGAGTTACCATCTGCTTGTTTTAGCACATCTGCTTTTCTGCTGGGGAGGAAGTAGAATTACTGCTGGAAGGAGCCTTTTCCATCACTGAACCAAACTTTCTCAGGTTACAGGTGAGGAAATCAAGCCAGCACAGTTCCTTGCCTTTCTTTCCCAAGGCTGCACAGTGTGTCCATGGGAACCAGTCCTAGGCCTCCAGTCCGATCTTTTACACGATGCTCTTTGACCTTCCCCTCAAACCCCCACTGCAGGGCTCTGGGCTCTGTCCCCTGTAGACATCCTTAGGGCCTCAGGGCAATCCCCTAAGGGACTGTTTTAAACTTTCAAAGTGACAGAGCAACTCCGGGAACAAAAAGCCCCACACAGGGACAGTGACAGCTATAAAGTGAAAGTGAAAGTGAAGTCGCTCAGTCGTGTCTGACTCTTTGCGACCCCATGGACTGTAGCTCGCCAGGCTTCTCCATCCATGGGATTTTCCAGGCAAGAGTACTGGAGTGGATTGCCATTTCCTTCTCCAGATGATCTTCCTGACCCAGGGATCAAACCTGGGTCTCCTGCATTATAGGCAGATGCTTTCTGAGCCACCAGGGAAATCTAATGACAGCTATAGCAAGACACAAATCTTTGACCTTATCAGTGCAGCAATCCACTGGTGTCTTCACTCTAAAAGACAAGCCTGCAGCAGCACTTGGATGGTAGATAAGAACAGGTGAGAAAGATAGGGAGGCCCTGAGGGTAGGGTCCTGATCTGATGATACCTAGCACCGAGCTCATATTTGTTGAATGAATTCAAGTTTGCACATTACCTCTGTCCATTTGCTTCTTGTCAAAAATTCTGAGATTACTGGAATACCAGGAGCAAGGGTCTCTAAGCCACAATCAGGAAAGATGAGCTATTTCATGCTCTCAGTATGTGGCTGGGGAAACTACATGGGGTGTGGAGACAGATGGCTGGACTTTGGAGCCAGATTAAGAGCCCAGAGTGTGAAAAACTCGTGTCTACAACATCAGACCGAACCTCTCAGACTCAATTTCTGCCACACCAGTTATTTGGAGATTCCAGTAAGATGGCCGAGATAATGCATGTAAGGGGCAGAATGGTCTCCATGAAATTCAGTTCAGTCTTCTCCCCTCAGGGCCTATAGGTTTAGACACAGAAGCCCTGATTCTAAGCAAGGCTCCAGGACACTGGCATCCTATTCCAAAAGAAGTGAACCATCAGTGGAATGCCAACAACAGTTATAAAATGACTCAGGAGAGTTTTAATAAACATATCCCCATTGAGTCACCTGATTTTTAAATTACATACAAGGAACGTAAAGTGCAATTTAATAAACACGAGTCAAATATGTTTTATATTCTCCATAAATAGCTTAACACCAAACACGTATGTATGTCTCAATCCTTTCCTGTGAATAAATAAAGAAGAGAGCTGGGACGAGGAGGAGAAAAAAGGATAAATTATTCTCTCACCTATAAAATGAGGTTGGAAATAATGTGAACTAGTCTAAAAAGTATATGATTACAAGATGCGAAGAAAAAGTAAATATAATGACACGGATGTTTATCAACCAGAAGACAGAGTCAGATAGATAAATGCATCAAACTATTTTAATGGTGTGCTTGTACACTGTTACTGCCATTAAATGTATTATTGGCAACAACATTTAAAGTTGCACTGGTTTTGCAAACTCTGGGGAGAGGAACAGGGTGTTAGCACTTACTCCACAGGAAAAGAAGTTGATATGAGGGTTGTGTCACCCAGTACTGCTGTGGATACACCGCAGATGGCGACGGTGGGGTGTGATAAGACTACCGTTCCTTCACTATCTGAGATCCATGTGTCTTTATCTTATTACAAAATAATTCGTAAACATGAATAACACAAAACTTTTGAGTACAGGCACGTCTTTATGGATTTGAAATCAGCCTGTCAAGTCTCAGGTTTATCTCCTTTCTCTGCTTCCTAAAAACTGGCATTTGCTCATCTTCATCACTGCAGTATTTGTTTAAAATGAAGACTCCTGAGAATCTGAAATTTACTGAATTTGAGTCTCTGTGCCAAGGACCTGAGAACCTACATTTCTGTCAATCCCTCAGGTGTAATCTTTTATAAAAAGATTTTTTTTTGATGTGGACCATTTTTAAAGTCTTTATTGTATTTATTACAATATTGCTTCTGTTTTGCGTTCTGGTTTTTTGGCCACGAGGTGTGTGGGATCTTATCTCTCTGATCACAGATCAAACCCACACCCCCTGCACTGGAAGGCGAAGTCTTAACCACTGGACCACCAGGGAACTCCTTCCCAGGTAGATTCTTATCCATACTAAACTGCAGGTCATTTGAACTCTCACAGGATAGACTAGCTATCATGGAAGGTATGTGCTTGCCATGACAAAATGAACATGCTACAATGTCATAAAAATAAGCCTTTAGGTATAGACAGATATTAGACAAAAATACATATACCTAAAAAATTGTAAGGGGAATGGAATTAGCATTCATTAATTGCCTACTATGGCATGGATCCTGACCAAGTTATATATTACTCAATCTTCAAAATAATCCTATTTGAGTTATGGATGGAAAAAGTTAGGCTTAGAGAGTAACTTTTCTGAAGTCACAACTCTGGAAAATGGCCCAGCTAGGTTGTGAAACTAGATTTATCTGACCCCAGCCTTCTCATTCCATTGTAGTAAGCTCATATGCCCATGAAAACACACACACACACACACACACACACACACACACACTCTCTCTCTCTCTCTCTCTCTCTCTCTCCCCTGTCATACAACAGTCATATGGCAAAAGGCAAAATACAAACCTGATTACTGTCAGAAACCTTTGCATCAACAGAAATGTAGTTTTTAAGAACTTTCTATCAACGGATATTCTTCGGTTGTCTGTTGACAACAGAATAAAGAGGATGACAACTATCAAAACCACATTTAACACCTTGAAATTTTAGTAATCAGAAGTGTGTTTTGGGGCTTGCTAGGATAAAGTTTTTGCAGTGATTCTTGATTTGTGCAAACTACACATTTTTTTTTGGAAATGAAACCACTTGATATCCATTTTGCAAGTCATAGCATGTTACAAAGGAAAACAACAAATACGGGATCTAGCACTTGTCAATCCAATGGCCATCTTGGGCCTCATATCCACCGTCTCGTTCATCTGGGCTTCCCTGGTGGCCAAGTGGTAAAGAATCTGCCTGCAATGCAGGAGACCCGGGTTCACTCCCTGAGTGGGGAAGATCCCCTGGAGGAGGACATGGCAACTGACTCTAGTACTCTTGCCTGGGAATCGTGACTAAAGCGACTAAGCAGAAGCCTAACACTCCACGTTCTCTCCTGGGAAACCCTCTACTGCCTGCTTCCAGAGCCCTGTTCTCTCATTCTTCCTTGCTCTCTTGTCAGACTTTTTGCTAGGTCCTCCATAGGTCCTTCTTTTCTCAGAAGGCTCCATCCTCAAGCTTTGCCTCTCTACAGTTTTTCACTGGAAAATTTGTTCTCTCATCTCTTAACTGTTTTTATATCAGTGATTCTAAACTGATAGCCCTGGCCTCCCTCTGGGGTGCAAAACCACTGATTGTCTGGGGGACATCATACTTCATACTTCAACACTTCAAACAGCCCCTCGAAAATGCAGTCCCTCACCCTTCTCCAAGTTGTCTTCATGGGTACCACTGCTCTGAAAATCTCAGTGTCAGCTTTAGCTGTTTTTTCTCTATTCAGATGTCAGATTGGGTCAGTTTTTCCCTTTGCGTCTGTTCCTTTCCCATTTCACTGCTATCATCCATTTCCGGCCTTCCCCAAGTTCCCCCCACCCTGCCTTTTCCTTGGTGGATTGTGGTGCCCTTCCAACTGGTCTCCCTGTCTCTGGTTTCTGCTCTGCCTTTTCTTCTGATTTCAAAGTAGGTACTCGATAAATATTTGCTGTGACATTTATAGAACTCCTAGAAGTTTGCAAAGCACATTCACACTCAACATCTCATTTGTTCCATTTGGAGCTTAAGTTTATTACAAGTAGCATTCCAGGCTTACAATCTGATTTCTGTTACTTAAGGCAATCACTGGAGCTACTTCTAACTTTGAACCTTGTAAATTAAAGCATCTCTTAAATTGCTTTACTTTTGAAGATTCAGTGTCTTGTGTGGCCTACAGGCTAAAAGAGAAGAGCATTTCAAGTCAAAGAGAGCCCCCTTGCCAAAATGCTTTTTCCTCTGCTGATAAAGGTGATGGTGACAGCAAAATCAAAATTTAAAAGAAACTCCTTTCTGAAGATTTTAAAAAAAGGTTTTTCCTATTTATCCAGTTGGCATCCTATTTACAAATCAATCTCCAACATCCTTGGAAGCTGATATTCTGGCATGGTAACAGAAAAATTCTAACAGTTGAGCAATAATTCCTCCCTAAGAGAATGAACATGACCATTATCATGACTGTAAAAACAGGGTAATATGTTTGGTCTTAAATACCCAAATAAGTGCTTAATAAACATTTGTTGAATGAATAAATGAATTCAGAGCCGGCCTTACTAGTGTTTATAAATTGAAAGCATCAATTTCTACAGATGGATGGAAAAGTACATTAAATTTGAAAAAACACAAACAAAATAACTTGCACTGAGGGGCCAGAACTGTGATACATCAACTACCCTGGTCTCTTCTGGGTCCACTCCAACTGCTGCAGCAGCAGGCGGAGGAGACAGGGGCTACTGGCAGGTACTGTCCTCTTGACTTGGCCTCTCTGGAGTTAAGGTTTCAAGCTCCTGGAGGGCAAGCACTCTACCTTGAACTTTGTGGTCCTAGCCCTGTGCTCTGCATACCGAATGTGTATCATAAATGTGGTCTGAGAGGCAAAGTCCTCCATCACCTGCCTGCATTTTCACCTTTCAGTCCTTCACATCTATTCTTCCCTTACTTCGCAGAGGTACTGTGAGGAGTGAGTAAAAACACAGCACTTAAAGCATTTACCACACTGCCTTGCACTCACACACAAAAGTGCTTGATCAATGGTAGTTGTTATCACCATCATCTGGGGCTCTGTCTATGTCTCAAAGGTGGAGCTTAGTGTGCTGGGCTGTCAATACCTGTCGGTGCAAACAGTGTGCATCCTGGGGTGGACCCTTCATGTGTGCATCCTTAGCGCCGAGCACGGTGCTCCCCCTGTAGCAGGCCCAGAAGCTGACTGCACAAATGAGCAATCAAGATGCAAGCTCCAGGCCTGCCCCAACCCAGCCCACTGGGTCTCCCTGAAGAGTCATTTAAACTCTCTGGGCCTTGGTGACGTCTGTGGGTCCTTCCGGCCTGAAGAAGCCAGAAGACGAGACTCACAGAAGCTCTCACAACAGTCACTGGCAGAACTGGAACTAGAAGGCTTTCGTTCCCCCTTCATCACCAGGCACCTCACACATCACGTCTCCTTAATAACAGCTTGCCTAAATGTCATTGTCACTTTGTAATCCCCAAACCTGGTGGATTGCTGGCCACAAAGCATAAGCTCCTTGGGAGCGGTTTAGTCCCTCAGAAAAAAACATTGCCTATTTCAAGTAGAGTACAAAAGATGCAAATTTGATTACCTCAGTTAGAACAGACCAGCTTTAACAGAGTTAGTGTCTTGAGCTTTGGAAGAAATCACTTGGAAATTCTTGGTTCTGAGTCCTCCATTTCCTCCACATCTAGATCTAAAAAGAAGTAAAACAAAAGGAATAACGTCTCATGACTAGGTGCCAGAACCGAACGTATCAGAAACAAAAGTGACTTCCATAAGCATGTGGACTAAATGAACACCTACTGTCAGTCCAGCACTGGGCAAAGCAATTGACAGAGGTGATCTCCTACAGTCCTCAAAACATAGGAGACATCCCCCCATTTTACAGCTACATCAAAAGAGGCTCTGAAAGGTCACAGAATCTGTTCAAGGTCACAGAGCTAGTCTATGTTAGACCTGGGACTTAAACACAGGTTCACCCCAGATTCCAAATCCGGGGTTATTAACCTGTAAGTCAGGGTTTAAAAACGTTTTTTTGACAGTGACCCACCATTTTTAAAAATCATATTACATAAACTGAAAGTCCAAAGCCTGAAAACAACGCTTACTCTTATTATATGCACTCTGATATTTTCTAGTCTATTCTTTTTTATATTGCATTATATATTCTATATCTTCAAAAAAAAATCTGGTAGCAACCCACTAAACTGATTTCACAATCCTCTAATGGGTCTCTATTCTTGCTGGAAAAACACTACCCTCAAGAGATAGTACCTCACTAGAAGTTTCTCAGAAACCGCGGACCTAATCCTCCAATGCTTTTTAACCGTGAGAACCTGACCGAGTCGTTGAGCTTCATAATTAGGAGAAAAGCTTCTAACCTTTAAAATATGTCTAAGGCACCAAAATACGTATCATCCATTATGGATCCTTAGAAGAGATATTTAATTTGGGCCAAAGTCCAGAATGGAATTAGTCACTTACCTATAGAAGAGGAGTTATAAAGTGGCAACGCGGACAGACTAAAACCTCAGGTGATTTATAATATATCCTGCAAAGAAGTGGCTAACAGCGGGCGGTCATGTTGTACCAACAGAGGAGACCTAACTACTGCCGAAGTAGGAGGCTGAGATTGCAAAGCCCTGGGGGCAGGGCCCTGCTTTTGCACTTCCCATTCAATTCCAGGGGCTTTGGTGTTCAACCAAGGAAATCCTCAGGTTCCGGATGGGTCAGGACGGGGGTCCAAGTCGCGGTCCGAGGGAGGGGAGATGCGACTGTCAGCGCCGTTCCCGAGCCTGCTGGACCGGAGCCCGTCACGTCCCCCGCCCTTGGGTGCGCGTTGGTCCCCGGACCCCCGCCCTCCAGCATAGCCTTGCAGATGGGCCACGGCTGCCGCGCAACGTGCCCGACTCCGCGGCTAGACCCCGACTCCCAGGGCGCGGGCCCGGGCGTCCGGGCACCTGCGGGCGCCGGGTCCCCGCAACACCTCTGCTCTCCAGAGTCCGCGGAGCTCCCAGCCCCGCGCGAGCGTCCCCCGGCCGGGTTTTGAGGCTCCTTCCCGGGAGAGCAGGGGTCGGGCCGGCCTCAACTCGCCCGCCCGCCCCGCACACGGCCCCTGCGCTGGCACTTACAGGGCTCGGCCGCTGCCCCGCGAGCGCGTTCCCCGGGGGTCCATGGCGCTTCCGGACCCGCGAGTCAGGCCGCGGCGTCTCGCAGCACCGCCCAGAAAATGGACGCCGGCGGCTCGGCTCGGCCGGCCCGGCCCGCCCCCGGCGCGGGGTTGGGGACGCCACCCGGCCGGGAAGAGGGCTCCTCGGCCTCAGCCGCGGGCCGGGCTCCGGGGCACCAACGACGAGCCCAGGAGCAGGCCTCGGGAGGACAGGGGCAGGGCCGGGACGTGGGGGAGGGACACACCTCGGCCCCGCAAGACCCCAAACCCAACCTGGGCGCGACGGGGAGAGGTGGCGGCGGGGGAGCGGGGGGGGTGGGGCACGACGGCTCCAGATGCCAACAAGGGGGCTGAGGCCTCAGCCTCTCTCCTCTCGGGAGATCCCAGAACCCGCCCCAAGGGCAACCACTTAGGGGTCTACGGCCACAAAGCCCAGTCCGTACCAGAACCAGGCCTGGGTTTGCAGACGGGTCCCCAGGTTCCACATCGAGATCCCAGACAACATCCAACCCCTGCCCGTTTAAGAGAGGCAGGTTTCGGAGTAAGTCAACTGCAGTTTTCATTTAAATTCTCAGGACTCTAGTGTCACCTGCGCTTTCCCATGGCTGACAGGAGATACCTAGACAGATTTTCCCAACGTGCTGTGAAAGCTAGTTCGCGCAAAAGACCCAGGCCTCCTCCTGAAATAATGCGCACTGACTGCCTGCTATGCTAGACCTTTCGTCCAAAGATTCAGGGACTGAGGCCTGCCACAAACTCGCCTTATGGAGGAGCTAACAGCCTAGTTAGCTATATTGTACAGGTTTTGTTTGCTTGTTTTCTACAAAACCATCCACCTTCTCTGCTTTTTGGTGGTATGAGTCTTATTTTTTAAATTTTCTTTTGAAAAGATGCATTCCCAGGTTACAGGTTAAAAAGAGAAGTCTGTTCTTTGCATGACTTAACATCCTGTTTTTAGTTTGGAATACAGCGCTCTGCATCCTAGTTCCTGATCACGTTTTAAGATTGTGAACATTCTTACGGAAAACAAACCTATGGTTACCAAAGGGCAAACATGGGGGTGGGGGCGGCAGGGATAAATCAGGAGCTTGGGATGAATATACACACATTACTATAAGACAGATAAGCAACAAGGGACCTACTGTATAGCAGAGACTCTACTCATTATTCTGTGATAACTATAAGAGAAGAGAATTGGAAAAAGAATGAATATATGTAAATGTATAACTAAATTGCTTTGCTGTACCCCTGAAACTAACACAACATTGTAAATCAATTACAATAAAATTTTTAAAAAGTCACTCCCAATGTAAAAAGAAAAAAAGATTGTGATGATTCTGATGAATAAAGTAGAATCCAATATTATATACAAAGTTGGTAAAACATTTTAATAATCAAGGAGAAACATACTGACTTAAAGTCAAATTAAAGCATCATGTAATTTAAAAATAAAGACAGGGTTTTGAAGGCCAATAGGTTAGGCAACATGCACACACATGTACACTAGCAATTCCTAACTTCCTCAAAGCCAAGCGTCCTTTATTCTTTCTCTGTGGGTCACGTTCAAAAAGAGCTATTCCACTAAATTGCATTTATTAACTAATGATTCATCTTCCCACTTAAAAAAAACAACCCTGGAATGTTTTTGTGTATGTCATTGCCCATCAGAGCTTCATCCAAAACCTGAGCGAACCCATTGTTAATCATGGACTCTAAACTAAAGAAATCTCTGGTCTGATTGCAACTTTATGTGTTTCCGTTGAGGCTTTTGGGAAAACTAGGCATGGGGATTAGGAACCTCAGGTTGGGAAGTGCCGGTATGAGGTATTGCTCTCCATGCTGCCCTGCTGCGATTGGATGGTGGGAGGGTGGCACAGGGAGGCAGTTTGGCCTTTGAATTCTGCCTGCCTGGGTTTAAAGCCTAGCTTTGTCACTTACAAGGCTACTCGCTGACATTAGGCAAGTTACTTAACCTCCCCGAGCCTCAGCTTGCTTATCTGTAAAATGGGGCTGATTTTAATATTACACTTACCTCATAGGGCTTTTTGATAGTTAAATGGGATAATCCGTGTGAAGCATCTGCATTATGGAGGTGCTGGAAGTCAAGTATTCAGAGTTCTAAGTTTCTACCATCCAAGCAGTAAGAATCATAGTTCCCATGTGTAAAGCAACTTTTATACCCTAGAAAATTTCCATGGGTAAGCTCCCAGGGTCACATGCTGAGTGACATAAAGGGATTTAAATACAGGTCTGACTGTACAGTCCACTTTCCGTGCTGCTAGCATGTTCCCCGTGGTACCTTGATCAGATGCTGTCAACAGCTTGTTAAGGTTGAAATCAGCTCTGGCTTTCCTAAGAGGCTTAGCAAGTGAATGGCTCCTTACATCCACTTGCGAATTCACAAACAGTGGCATTTCTTTCTCATTAGGGCCAAATGTTTCTCCAGAAGCGAGTAGATTTCCCCAAAATTGTTATTAATAACTAAAATATCACAGCAACAGTTTTAAACACCGCAGCCTAAAACTTACATAATCATCCTGTCCTTCAAAATTTTCCACCCTTCCTCATAACCAGTTACATATTCTCTCTCTTAATCATCCTTCTGAGTATGGGGAACTATCTGGAAATTTCCAAGAACATCTCAACTTGTTATAGTATTTATTCTTTCTATAAAGATTTATTCCTTTCAAAGCAACAAAGTATGATATATTTTTATATCCTTATAATACTTTTCATTTCAGTGCATTTGCAAATAAGAAAAAAATATCCTAAGACTTTTAATCTTAAAAGTCTTAAATTTCTACTATTAGTAGTTCTTCAACATCTCCCCAGCATGGCTCCTGATCCTTTTCTAGTGGCCTTTTGTAGGAAGTTTTCCTTGTTTTCTACCTCATTTTGTTTAATCCCCGCATGATTTCTATTATGCTACGACTGCCTGTTTGAGCTTTCAGATTTAAGATTCTTGGCCAATTTACTGCCCCTCCTTCTTTCTCTTTTTTAAGGTTTCCATATTCTCATCATATATAAAAAGTCTAAAGCATGTCTCATAAACCCACTTGCTTCCTTTGTTTTCCGCCATGGGTTAGGAATCTGTAAGTCATTCCGCCTCCCATTCTTCCTGTACTCTGTTACTTTATTGTTTTATTTCTCTCTTCCCCTCATCCTGGCCACTCACTGGGTTCTGTCACTTGGCTTCCTCTTCTATAGCTGCTTATCTCTTTCCCTTCAACCATTTTAAGAGAGTCCCTGTCCAAATCTTCTATAATCCCTACCACATTTCTGAAAGGCCTCTTGTGATGTCATGTTGAGAAGTCTACCCAAGTCCTTGCAGAGGTAGGGTGTAGACAGGGGTGGCAGCTCCCCACCCCTGGGAGCCAGGCAGGAAGTAGTCGGAACTGGGGCCTAGAGGGTCATTCATGTCCCACCGAAGTGGGGAATGGGGTTGTCACTCCCCAGCCCCAGACTCATTGTTGTCAGATGTGAATGCCAGATCTGCAGTTTTCCAATGGAGTGCAAATCAGGATTTTTATATAAAATATATAAAATGTTGACCACATTAAAAAAAGAAAATGAATTTGTATCTGATCAAGCCTTTAGCTGTAACTCTAATTTACAGAAAATCTCTGAGACAGAGGAACATGTAAAACAGAGTGAAGGAATGCAATCTCAAATTTCTGACTGTGGGAAACTATGAGTCAGACAAATTGTTTCTTCAACAAAATTTTTATGATGATAGCAAGGATGACAGGAAGAGAGGGAAGGAAACCTGTTGATTAAATAAAATTTAAGGAAATATTAATTGCACTGTATGAACCTTATTTAGAATTGTGCTTTGAACACTTTTTTTAAATGACCTAACTGGACAGATTTGAATGCTGACTGTGATAATTGATATTAGTAAAGAACTATTGTTATTTGTTGATATGATAATGATACTGTGGTTAGTTTTCTTTTTTACTAGTTGACATTTTTCATGTTTTCTTTAGTATTCCACATTTTAAAAACTTTTCATTTAGAACTGTTTCAAAGTTATGGAAGACTTGCTAGAGTGGTACCAAAAAACCCTATGTATACCACACCTATATCTACCTTTTTATCTATTTTTTTCTTGAATCATTTGTAAGTTGCAAATATTATTCTCTTCTATACCTAAATACTTTAGCATTTATTTCCTTTAAAAAAGCGTTCTCTCTTAGTATCTTTGTCTTTTAGAGACTCATACTAAAATATTTAGAGATAAAGCGATGTGATCTGGGATTTGCTTTAAAATAATACGGATGAGGATATACATGAAACAAGATTGGCCAGTTATTGAGAACTGTTGACTGAGCCATGACTATACAAGATTTCATTGAAGTAGTTTTTCCATATTGTGCATGTTTAAGATTTTCATAATAAAGTTTTAAAAGATTATGTTAATGAAAGACTTTAAAGTGATATGCAACGCTTACGATACAGTAAATAAAAAGATACAAAATTGTCTATAAAAATATTATCTCAACTATTAAAATAATCACTGGGCATAGATAAAGGGCTGAAAGAATGCACATCAAAATGGTAACATTCCAAATTATTTCAAAGGAAGTATATATTACTTTTATAATTAGAAGAAAAAGAGTAATATAATTTAAAAAACAGAAAACAAAGTTGGCAATGGATTCAATTAAAACTATTGTTAGAAGTCAAACAAAGCACATATGTGGGTTGGACTGACCAGTGGGCCCCCAGTTGGCAGCTTTTGACTTAGAAAATGAGTCCACAAACTGTATCCTACAGGCCAATTTCACCTGCCAACTGTTTTTATATAACCTACAAGCTAAGGATGGTTTCGACATCTTTAAATGATTGAAAAAAAAAACAAAAGAAAAACAATATTTCATGACATGAAAAGTTACATGAAAATCAAATTTCATTGCCCATAAGTGAAATTTTGTTGGGACACAGCCACAGCCATTCATTTCTGTATCTATGACAGTATATACATTATATATAATTCATATTATATATTAGTGTATTTTTAATCTCATCAATAGTTTGTGAAAAATTGTTTTCTTTGTTGTTATATAAATATGCAGATAACATCCTCAGCTTTGCCTCCACTCACAGAGCTAAAATATTTACTATCTGGCCCTTTACAGAAAAAGTCTGCCAACCTCTGGTTTAGAAGCAGGCTTCCCATATGACCTAAAAGCATCTTGATTTAGCAGAAAGAGCACTGGACTAGGAGTTAAGTGAGGCCACTTAACTCTCTGAGTGACCTAAAGAAGTCACAACTTCTCTGGGCCACAGTTCTCTCAATACGACAGAATAAAGTGAACCTACCATCCCCACAGCAACTGAAATCTGGGGTTCATGTTCCCATAAGAGCTGAGTAAGAAGAACAGCATGATGGCAGCGCTACGTGCTGACATGCCAGCCATGGGCGGTGCTTCTGGAGACCATGGAACTCAGTCAGAATCTCCACTGCGGATGGCTAAATGGGCGCTCAGAGCAGGGCGTGGATAGGTGGGTGAAGAGTAAGGAAAGACAGGCTTTGTGAGCTTCAAAAGCTGAGCTGCATGCCTGCAGAGGGCAACATGATTTGGGCAAAAGAGTTTCTAAAAATTTCCATGCATCTATGGCCGTGGAATTCTCCAGGCAAGAATCCTGGAGTGGATAGCATCTCCCTTCTCCAGGGGATCTTCCTGACCCAAAGGTTCAAAGTTGAGTCTCCCACACTTCAGGCAGATTCTTTACCATCTAAGCCACCAGGGAAGCCACCTAAAACACATATTTTGGGTCTATCTCCAGGCTGAGCTTTGTAGAAAACGAAAAGCAATTGGTCACAACACATGTAAAAATCTGCCCGTTCAAAATTTAGTCCAGATCCAGTCAAGTGACAGCGGCAGGGCTGGGGTGGTCCCAGCATGAAAATAGGAGCCTTGGGACAGAGACTTGCTAGATCCTGGGATAAATCACCCTTAGGAAGGCTAATCTGCATGCTCTTTGTCACAGCCACGGAGGGACAGTGCAGCCCCAAGGCCAGTGTCATGACTGAAGCCAGACAGAACATGGGAGCTCCCAGCCCATACACAGCCTGCATCTCAGGGGCTCTCCCAGCCTCTTTTTACTCCTTGCAACCCCTCCTACTCTTTCTCCCCTGTACCGGGCAACCCCAGCTTCAGGGTGCAGCATAGCAGCCTGCCTCCTGACTGCCCGCTTTGCTCCCTCTTCCTAATCTTCTGCACCCCCTCCCCACCTCCTTGCTGCCTTCTCGGTCCGCAGTCATCCTATCTCCCCACTTTGCCCCCCAGATGACCATCTCACTCGCTTTCACTTGTTTCCCCAATATCTTGCATTTTCTAATCTTCCAGTGTAACCCCTCTGTTTCCCTACTACAGGTCCCCTACTTCCCTTCCACAGCTCAAGAAACAAGAGAAAAGGGGAAAAAAAATTACAAGGGCACTGCCCTGGGATTTAACCACATTCTCAGCTGGTGGCTTTTGTTTTCTCTTCTCACTGGCTTGTAAGGCCCTCGGGGCAGGGACACCACGTCACACTCACGCTCTGCGCTGGGGAAGATGGGCAGGACTGTGAGGCCTTAATTAGAGCAAGGCCTCAGACAGGCTAGAAGATTTCAGCAGGCAAAAAAAAAAAAGGGGAATTTCAAAATATCTATTTGGCAGCAATGACCACAGGGTAAGGAAGAGGTTTATTTAATCATATAAAGAAAATCATGAAAGACTTCACAGCTTTTTATGAACACAGAAAAAAAAATTTATACTGGCATTTGAAAAACAAAATTGAACCAGAAAACAAACTTCCTCCACAGGCCAAATATAGTGACTGTAAATGCAAACGCTAGTCTCGAACCCTGAACTGGAACAGCTGCAGAAGCAATAAAACCATTAAAGGAAAAGATGCAAAATGAATCACAAGATCAAAAGAGCCATTTTCTGGTCAATGAGATGTTTGGGGCATGGCAGTGTCACGCTGGGCTCACCTAACAAAGACAAGGGCTTTGGCAACTGGTCTTTGATTTATCTGCTTTCCACAGAAGCAGAACAGGGCTGCAGGGAGACCCCCCCATGACCTGTCAGGGAAGGTAAAAAAAGCAGAAGCATCTTGCCTGCATCACAAATTCAATTTTTTTGCATTCAAGGGCTTCTCAACTTAACATCTGCTCATGAATGCGAAAGAGTGGCAGCCCTTATGGAGGTCACCTGGCAAGGCAGGCAGACCAGCTTGGAGCAGGGCCGCCAGACATACGGTGGCTTATTAGGAGCCAAGACATTTTGGGAAGGTGACCGAGGATAAGACACAGAGTCCAGGGGAAGAACCATCCTTGCCATCGGTTGCAATGCCCCCAAACTGAAGGCTGACCTTCAGGGAACAGTATAAAAGGCCACTAACAGAAATAGCATGCCATTCATTTCTTTCTGAAACAGAGAGGACTTACAATTGTACCTGTCCATACAATGCCCTAGCTTTGTACACGAACCTGGACATGAGCCTCATAGGGAGTTTTATGTCACATTTCCATTCTGCTTGGGTGGCAGTGTCTCTGTCACACAAGAGATGCTCAACAAATATTTGAAGAAGTGAACTGACTTGGTGAAGCCCCCTCCCACCCACTCCTACCCCCACCCCAACTGACAAACAATAGTCTACTCCAAAGGGCTAGAACATTCTTCAATGCAGTGGAATGTTTCATGGCTGGTCAAATCCAAACAAAGTGGACTGAGTCAGGCCACTTCTAACGTCTGATAAGCAAAGCCCGATAAATTGTGAATCAATTTTAGAAGGGGCTTTTGAAACATTCAGAAGACTTTGAAGGGCCTTATTGTTTCTAACTTGTAGAGCAAACCTATCCCTTTGTTCTTGGAGCTTCTTTAGCAGACGAACCTAAAAGGCACAAAAGATTTCTGGTTCTGAAGAATTTCCTTAGCATTATTTGTTCAAATAGAGAAAGATCAGTCCAAGCAGCAAAGTCTTTAGAAAGCCACCAACAAACAGGCAAAGAGTTCTGCAGAAACTGAAGTGTTTGAGGCATTAGAGGACAAAGGCAATTTACTGGCAAGATGGGACAGACCCTTCCACTTCTTGCCTTTGAAAAAAAAATTAAAGGAAGTGGCTCTCTCAATGTTTTGCCATGAGTCAAAGTTCTGGAGTTCTTAAGAAAAACAAAGCAAGAGGCTTCCCAGAAATTTCCTTGCTCCAGGATTCCTTTCTTTTGTGGATTTCTTGGGTTAAACTGAACCTGTGCCTGAATCTCACCACTACCTAGGACTTCAGAGCTTCACTTGCACCTTTGGAGCACTGCTGGGGTGAGGCTGGGTCAAAGGCAATGCCTCTGATAGCACCAAGTCCTGGGAATTTGGGAGTCTGGGCCACTGTCTCACTGCAAGGGCAGCTTACCTAAGCCAGGCTCAACCCATGAAGTCTCAGACCTGACTCTGATACAATGGCAGTAACTCATTGGAAAAGAAAGTTAGTGATCTGAGCATGAACACCTCTCTGCCTGGTAATGCTCTCCATCAGATCTTCACCTGTCTGGATCCATCTCAACATCTAGGTCTCCACCTAAATACCATCTCCTACAAGGCTTTGCCTGGCCAACCCTTCTCAACTGGCTCTTCTCCTCCCAAAAAGACACCTTCGCTTTTTAAAATTTTATCTTCTCTTTCTTACTTGCACTTGTCTTCTATAATTATTTGTTTACATATTTATTTTTGTGCCCCTAGCCCCCCACCCCTCCACCACAGTAGAGGTGGGTCTATGAGAGGCAGGCCCTGATCTCTCTTGTTCATTACTCTATTTCTAGCCTCTGGAATATGACTGGTATGTAGTAGGTACTCAATATGTGTGTTGAATGTTTAATTACCAAAAAAGCTGTGAAGGATAGCATTTCCCATGGAAGGGAGCTGCTAGAATGAACCATATGGTACCAGGAACTCAAAGGCTTTGTGTATCAAAAAGAAAAGTGCTAGATCATTTTCTAGATTCATCTCCCCATATCAACCAGCCCTAAGATGTGGTCTGGGTACCCAGACCCTCCATGGGGGGAATCCATGGAAATCATTGACCTAGATCAACATCACTCTAGTAGCAAGAGATGCAATCTTGGTATTCTCACTGAGTTAAGGCTTGGGAAAAAAATCCAATTCTCTAAAATAATAATATTATTCTTTGATAATAATAATTATCAAATCTTATTATAGGATTTGAGAATTGTAGACTCCAAATCATTCAGGTAGAAAACCGCAGATTCATCCATTTTGTTTTGATGGGAGCCAAGCAGTTGTTTGCACATTCTTTCTGTCGCACCTGCCTTGGCCTGCCCAGCATAAACACCTTAGCCAAAAAGTGTAAATGGGTGAAGCACTGCCTTTTCAACAATGAGCAGGAATAAGTGCAATTCTCTACAATTGGCAGGAAGTGTTTTTGGCTAATTTAGAAAATCCAATGATAATTGTAAATGGGTAAATTTAGAAAAGCTTTGTGTCTGGTAAACATTTCTGTGAAATATGAAGGCAAAGCGTTAAGGCAAAACACACAAAGAAATAAATAATAATTATTCTCCCATTCACTGGTCTATTTATTACAATGACAATGATACAATATACTTCCCACCAGTCTTATTTGGCTTTCAAGCTCCTTGACTTGTGTTTCAAATTCTTTTAGGAGAGACCAAGAGCAAAATAATGAAAAGTGCCAGAAAAAAAATCATGAGGTATGAAAATCTACAAGATGACGCAACCATGCTTGAGTTAAAAACAAAAGGATCGACATTTTACAGAGAAGCAATACACTGTTGAATCTCTCTGGCATTCAATTGGAGGGTAAAACAATTCCATTGAATCCATCTAATCTTGTGATTAAGATTCAAATGGTTTCAAAATGATTAATTTGTACCAACCTATCAAAATAGAAGACATTGAGTTGTAATCTTTCTGAACAGCAATAGTGTTTTAATTACAAATGCCAGGCTCATTATTTTCTCAAGAGTGAATGACAATTAGCCTGGTCCTACTGCAACTGTTAATGCTACTGATGCTAAAATAAATAGGCAATATGGAATCAAGGCTCTGACATTTCCCTTCAGTTTACGATCTTCTGATTGATGCTATATGCAAAATGTACTTAGTCATTTTAAGTCACAGGCAAGCAGGAAAATGGCTCCCAAACAGCAAAAAAAAAAAAAAGAAAAGAAAAGGAGGGAAAAAAAAAGGTGTTACAGGAAGAATATTTCATGGCAAGCCCACAGAACAAAATCACTGTGAGCTGAATCATGTTCTAATACAATTGAACCAGAGAAAACTCCAAGCAAGATATTTAAGTTGGCCTCAAAACAGCAACAACACAACAACAACAAATCTTTAGTCCATTAGAGGTTTGATTTTACAGACAGTGCTTTGGGATATTAGTCAAACTGCTAGGATAAAGCAACTGTTTACACAGATGGTTGTGCATCTCAACGTTCTACACGTTGGAGCAAACCTCAGGGAGGTTTTGGGTTTAGCAGCATCTTCCTCCCAACACACCTACAAAGACATTCCTCACAGAGACTCAGTATGCACTTATTGTGGGGCTGGGCTCGGGCTTGGGTCCATCTCTACCGATAGCTCAGAGGTTACTGATGGAGGGATCAAGCAGAACAAGAGCATAAGCATTTTCTGATTCTGAGAATTTCTGAGATATCTTTTGTTTCAGTGGCGCTGGTGAACTCGTGATAATGAAACTACACCTTTGCACCCAAGCCTTGACCAGCATTCTGGAGCACGTTACAAAGAAAAAACCTTAATTTTGAAAGTACTGAGCACAAAGGAGGAAAGAAAAAGCTCTTACTGTGCAAGGTTTCTCTCTATGTACAGAATTATGGTTTAATTTTTAAGGCTTGAAGACCGCATTTAAAAACGTCTAAAACCAGTTTAGACTCTCCAAGAGAGGAAAAGAACTGCAACATTTTCATGAAACATTTGGTTTTTCTTAAGACAATCTTTTGCATATCTGTTACTGCATTTTTAAATAAGATGTGGTTACTAAGGAAACAAGTTCTGGCCCAGTGTTAATTTGAAACCAAAATATATTTGAGAAGTTAAGCTCAAAGGAAAGAACCCATGAAATAATTTTGAAAAGTGCCAGAATTTGGTCCTTACAGAACCACAGCTGTATGGTCTGCAATGAACCATTCCAGGAACTCTTTTATTCAGTGAAGCTTTCTTTCTTCTAACAGAGTCATCTATATTTAATATCTCCCCCTTTAAAAATTATAATTCCTTGTCTCCCCAAATAACAGATATATAAATAATGAACTTATTCTTGTGTATCATTTAAAATTGATTTTGGAAGCATCTAAGTTTTTATTTTCATCTTTCATATAACACGTTTAAAGACCGCTTCTTAAAATTTAAATATTTTAAATGTTTCTTATTAAGCTTGTTTGCGCTGTTCGAAATTATCTCCAGAAACCCATTTATTTTTAGTTTCAAGCTAACATGGAGCTGAATCCAGAGACTTTTCAAAAAATTCTTTTGTTGTCTGATGGCGCCACACCTATCATATATATGATTTTTTAAAAGGAATCATTTCACTTTTATAGCAGAATCATCTTAGAAGTTTATAAAAGCTATACATTTATATAGAATCTGAATAGGAAAGGCCATCCAAGTGAATACCCCCACCCCACAATTACAACTGTCTTATTTAATTTTTGTTTTAAAAGTCATATTTTAATCTAATGTTCTTGCTACATGGCTCAAAAAAAAAATCTATAAAACATGCAAATTTCAACCTACCTGTATTGTATCACTTAATGCAGTGCTAGCATGACAAGACACTCAGCCATTTTTATGTAAAGCGATGGAGACCAACTGATTTCTCCGTCTTCTTGCTCTCAAGTTTTAGATGCAATTGTCACACACACACAAAACCATACGCAGAACAGCTTGAATGTACTGTGATCACGAGAACTGAATTTATCAACAGGAAAACAGGTTTGAAAAAACAAGTTTCTCATCCAAGGTTTCTCTGAGGCTGCAACCAAGGAGGTAGTGTGTTGAATTTTTTTCCCTTCCTCCTCTGAGAGTTCAAAGCCCGGAGCTGACCACTGCAAAGGCCACTGTCACATTTGCTGAAAATCAAACCACTGATACCAGCACTGAAAACACGAATTCAAGAACCAAGTTGCTTGCACACCATGGAGTGCATCAGAGTTAAAAATAGATTCCACCTTGCCTCCTACCTGCATAATAAACATGTAAGTTTCAAGTGTTTAATTTGATATTCACATTAATTAACAATACAACATACATTATTTAAAAGACAGCAAATGCAAGAAGAAAGGGGAGACACCATCTGGTAGCAGAGTTTAGTTGTTGTTTTTGTTTTTAGGGTTTTTTTTGGGGGGCTTTGTTAAAAAAAAAAAAAAGGTAAAAATCTATTTTGAATGTGATGAAAAGCAAACATCCAGAAGCAAATGAATCGGAACTGAAAGGTGAAGCTGAAATAGCTAAGGCTGTAATGAGGCAAAAACAAGTCTTCGCTACCAGATGATATGGCATCCCGAGCATTTACATACTCACATCTGAAATACTAGGCAACGTGTAATGAATTCTCTACACAGCATGCACACACAGCACAAGCACGGCTAATCCTGCCTGCCATCTTAGGCTCGCAGAAGCCAGATACGCACTGCATGCAGCACACGAGCTCTGGGGAAGGAGGAGGCAGGGGACAGCTCACCTTAAATGCGGTATCTGATTAATGTTGTAAGTGACATTGCATATCAGCCTCAGAGTCTTGGTTCAACTGAGTAGGAGGGAACAAAGAAAAATGTCATCAACTGGTGATGCAAGATGAGCCCAATCACTAAACACTGTTTAGCAAACTCCAAATTCTGCAACCAGGCAGTAGAAGGCATTTCATACAGTTCAGCAGAGCTGCTGCACAATGACTGGGTCCTTCTGCTTCTGAGAATCAAACGGTCCTTTTTGCTAAGGAAGAAAATAAGCTGGAACGAACACTGTCATATCTTCTTCTTGAAGAAAGCTTTCAATACAGTATGTATCTGGCTCGGGATGCATTTTATAGACTGTTGATTTCATAGAATTGCTAGCAAACAACAACAACAAAAACAAACCTTTTAAAGCTATTGCAAAGTAAAGAGTCGTATTATAAAGGGTGTAGCATTTCTAGACTATTTTTCAGAATCCTAACTGGTGCCGGCAGGCTTGTAGAAGAATGCATGATCAGCTGTCTGTATCCGTGCTATAACCTCTAACCACAAGTCGTGTAAATGTATTCTGCTAAATGTATCTGCAGTACATAACAGCAGATACCTCCTCATCGGAATGGTATGAAAATGTGAATGAATTTGCTTAAACTTAGAAGCAGAATAAAAGCAGTTACAGAAAGATAAATTAATGCTGAGTTCCTTTGGATGTCTAGCTGACCATCATGAACAATAAAAGCTGTCCTTAGGACACTGACCTAAATAATGTTAAGTCTTGCAACAGCATACTGTACTTGCTCAGAATCTAGGAAATGCAAAATGATTTTTCTCCTTTCTCCCCCCTCCAAAAGCTAAACTGTAAAGTAACAAGCCATTCACAGGAATGCCAAAAGGCTTTGTGTTGTATGTATCATGCAAACTGTAAGGGAAGAAATGGTGTTGAGCTGATGTTTCTTTGTTTTACTTTGAGGCTTATCTTAGCTACGCTCCCACGATGACATTGACATCATGGAGGTCAGAGCTGACACTGGGGTGCTATCCGTTTTATGAGTAAAATGTTTTCCGAAAATTAAATCTCATCTACTCAAACACCGAATTTCATGTCTTCTTCAATATCCCCTCCCTAACCCCGCTGCTCAAGATTGATGGGCTTTACTGTGGCTGTATGTAATAAATCGGAATCACCTTCCGTAGAGACCCCGATACATAATCGTAGGAATTAAATTTTTAAAGAAAAAACCTTCAAGAATCCTTAGGCATTTCCTTTCAGTCTTTCATATCAACACACACACACAATTGAAGCTCAAATTGCAGTGAAATGTTTAACATGTGGAATAAAAAATGTGGAAAGAGCTGCTTATTCAGGATTTTGAAGAAATGCCTAATAAGCAAAGACTGTTTTGCTACAAAACCAGTGTCACCATGTTCCCAAAGAGAGGAAAACAGCATAGCCTGCTAGAAAAATTTTCTTCAGATCCTGCCGACAGGTAAAAAATCAGAAAAGCATTTCATTTATCATGCTGTAAAAAACATGAAGTCTTTTATTTTTAAGGAAATAGACCAGATTCTTTTCTACTCTTTCTTCAGCTACAAAGAAACCATACCCACCCCCACCCTTAGATCCTGGATGTAAGCCAACATTTTCATAAAATGCTATGAGACTGATTTTGAGTATACAATACTACGTTTTTCTTCCTCGTATTTCTCCAAAAGTCTTTAATTACCTATTGCATCACTAAATATGCTAATGTTCATTAATTTCAACATGTGCAAAAATGAATCCATCTTTTCTGGGGTTGCCTCTATTTTCTGTAAGAACTGGCTGCAAATAATCAGATCAGCAAAACATTCCAGTTCCCCAGAATTTTTTTAAAGGAGAAAATGTATTTGAACATCTTAACCTAGGTACTAGGTTTCACAACCGGATCCTTTGTTTCTAACTCTCATTCTGTCTCCTTCCACAGCACCCAAGCGATTTTTAGCTCAATGTATGGAAAGTGCCATACCTACCTCTAACCTGTACTCTTTAAAGTCTCTGAGTTGGGCTGGCCAGATGGTTGGTCATACCTGAACCACACTGAGTCCTCTTCTCTTTGGAGCACATTTCTCTCCCACAACTATTCCAGAAATAAACGTGGCTCTAAAGGAAACAGTAGCTTCTGGTCTAATACCAATGGTGGAGCCATCTTCCCCACCCCCACAGCATTGCTCTGTGAGCTCTGGTTAGCACTGACAGCGACAGAAAATTAGAATGGAGTGTCCTTAGGCTAATTCCTTCTTTACTATGGCAGTTGAGAATTAGACTATAGCGCTCAGTTACAAGGTACCAGTTTAATGTATGGTCATCTATAAAGCAGAGTCCTGGGAGTGCGGTTGGAGGAGATTGAAGCGAAAACCTAGGCATTTGATGCTCTTGGTGTCTGTCCAGATATTCCTCAGCAATAACTCAGACATTCACATTAAAATACTCACAAATTATCATGGAAGCTAAATACACATGATATGGAATCTACTCTGGACACACAAAATGAAGTCGCTGCCTCCTCTGTCTGAGATAATAAATGACAGTGACAAGGACAGTAATCCATATCAGGTCCCACAAGATGAGTGCACAGTGTTACATCCACTTTGTAGGGGCAGGGTGGTGAAGACGGCCAGGTCCCTCACTACTGCTCGGAAGCCAGGTGCCAGGGCAAGCGGTTTCCAAACTTCCCTGTGGGGTTCTCTGTCTACTCTTCTGTCAAAATGAGTCTAAAAGCCACGTATTGATTTTGTGAAGTTCCAAAACATTCAATGAACAAATGTGGCTTGTTTACCAAAACTGCTTGTATTAAACAAATTTGAACTGTACTTGAGAGCACCTAGATGGATGAACTTGTTTAGACAGACATTCTCGACTAGTAAATCCTGTTTTTCACTTAAAAAAAAAAATGCTCATGCCCAAATTACTTAAGCTTTGTTGTGATCACAATTGGCAAGGGTAGGCACTCACTTATGATTTTTAAAAATTGCCCGTTTGTCAACCTCCTCGGGGCATAGGCACAAATGTTTATTTATCAGGCAAATGCCTTTTCCGTGATGAAAATTTTAACCTGTTTTTGCCACTTTGATGAGTCAAGCACAAGGAACCCAAAATAATCTGGCTGGAGCAGGCTGGAGAACGACAGAGCTAACAGTAAGGGGTGCCTCTTTCACTTTGATTAATGCCCTTACTTGCTTCTACAGTCTCCTTCTACAGTCTGAGTTCATTTTATTTTCAGTCCTGTGGGTCAAGTCAAATTGCATGACTTATGCAAAGTACATAATTCAAGTATGAACAAAGCTTGACTCTCTGTTTTAAAAAAACAAAACATAAAGTCAGGGCACTGAGTCCCAGAGGAATCCTTGGTTTATAAACATCTGGATTGGTTTGCACATTTCTTTGCTCCATTCACTGCATTAAAAACTACAGCTGGTTTCCGTTTATACCTAATATAGATATTCAACATTTGTGGGTAAATTTCTTACCAGGTTCAGCTATTCTAATCTCAATTTTTAAAAATAAAATGTTTACCAGATGTAACATTTCTGCTTAAGTTCATAGAACTTAAACATTTTTATGAGGTTGTTTTTTACATTTGTTTGTAGGATGTTCACAGAAGCAACATGGTGACAATTTACCAGTGACTAAAAATGCCTTTGGATGATATTTTAGCCTAAATTCTTAGGAAAGTCCAGTGCTACTTTAAACATCTACATTTTGCCTAAAGATGTAGGCAGGAACTTCTGCTTTCTACGTTGAGCTAAGTCTATAGTAGCTGGCATTTATTGAAAGCCTACAACGTACTCAATATTTTAGCTATCCCTTGTAGCTCAGCTGGTAAAGAATCCACCTACAATGCTGGAGACCCTGGTTCTATTCCTGGGTCGGGAGGATCCCCTGGAGAAGGGATACCCACTCCAGTATTCATGGGTTTTCCTGGTGGCTCAGATGGTACAGAATCTGCCTGCAATGCGGGAGACCTGAGTTTGATCCCTGGCTTGGGAAGATCCCCTGAGGAGGGCATGGCAACCCACTCCAGTATTCTTGTCTGGAGAATCCCCATGGACAGAGGAGTCTGGTGGGCTACAGTCCATGGGGTCACAAAGAGTCAGACATGACTGAGCAACTAAGCACAGCACATATTATTTAATTCTCACCCCAAAATCGTGCAAGATGAGTATTAGTTATCATCACCTTTAGGTGAAGAACTAATTGAGATTACCAGTCAAACACAGCAGAGTTAGGATTCAAACCAAGTCCAGTTGATTCCAAAGTTTGGGTCTTTCCACCAAGCTAAAGAGGATAAAACCTGCTTCATCCACACTCTGCCCTGATGTAAGAATCTTCTTACTGCACAGACTTGCGGTAGAGAAGACTTCCGCTCCCTGGAGCCAGGATCATCTCTGTTTAGATGAAACAGTCTCAACTCTCCAGGCTCTGGGAACCGTGGGTACCAACTGCAGACAGTTTGGACCAGCAAGTGGAAAAGAATAAGAGAAAAGGAATTAACTAGACCATGTTGGAAAGTTAAGGGTAGAAACCAGGATAACAATTTTGGTCAGAGATTTGTCATCATTTGGAAATGTTTTATCAGGCGAAATCAGTGGAAAAGCTTATGTATCCATCTGAACAAACTACTTCACCTAATGAAGTCCTATCTTTCTGTGGTACAGATGAGGAAACCAAGGTTATGAGAGATATGGTCATTGGCCCAAGATCACACACTTAATAAGTGAGTTTACTCATTTCCTGTATTAAAATTTTTCTACAAGCCTGCATTTGTGGGTGAATCTGTTATCTGGTTGTTTGATGGTCCTAATCTAAATTATCAAAGAAAAATCAGTATAACAATCAAGATGGACCTGGTCTTTGCTCACAAATAGTATTTCTGTCCTAAACAGATAACTTAAGTCCGTATGATGAGTTCCTTCCCCCAAAATATTTTATTTTTTATTTTTTTAAAGATTTTTTTGACGCAGACCATTTTTAAAGCCTTTATTGAATTTGTTACAATATTGCTCCCATTTTATGTTTTGGTTTTTTGACTGTGTGGCATGTGGGATCTTAACCCTTGGCCAGGGATCGAACCTGCATGCACCCCCCTGCATCAGAAGGTGAAGTCCCAACCCCTGGACCACCAGGGAAGGCCCCCTAACACATTTTTAAAATGAACTTTTGAAAAGTCTACCTTTTGAATGTGAAATTTTCCTCAACTGAGTTTAGTGTTTCAGGTGCATCATTTTAACCATTGCCTCTTTATCTGGACATCTGCTTTTGCCCCCATTTTCAATCCCTTCCAGCTCTGAAGGTTTGGGATTCTAAAAAATCCAGCCTAGCTTGCTTCCTAGGTTGGTTAGGCCAAGAGCTGCACTCTGAGCCTCCTGCTTTCTGGTTATGTGGCCAGTTGACTGTCTCACTCATTGGCAGTAATTCTAGATGGCAACCAGAGAGCTTGAGAAGGGGGCTTTCTAATCAACTCTACGAGCTCTAGCCTGCTCAGGATAGAAATATAAGAGGAGGATTATCTCTCTCGAGGCTCCTAAGGCAATAGAACAAAGGGTTAGATAAATGGATGAGCGTGAGGAGTTTGAGCTCCAAGAAGCCCGCTCCAGTTCTTTTGTTGCTATTGTTCAGTCATTCAGTCGCATTTGACTCTTTGCGATGCCATAGTTGGCAGCACACTAGGCTTCCCTGTCCTTAAGCATCTCCTGGAGTTTGCTCAAGACATGAGCTTTCTCACTTTCATCCATCAGCATCTGTATAAGATGTGGGCAAGGAGCACGCATCTGATGGCAAGGACTGGACAGCAAGCCCTGGGGACCAAACTGAGGTTACCCTCAAGGGAAGGGCTGCAGGAAGAAGGGAATGTGAACCATGGGGTTTTCAACTGAGACAAAGTGGTGACTGACTTTGTGTTTCCAGGGAGACTGTGGTAGACAACATCCCACTTCACCCTCATCCAGCTCAGACCCTCCTGTGGGAATACTGTCAGCATGGCTCACCATCATTTTCAATACCACGACCTCAGCTCTAGCAGGAGATTGCCCCTGCTTTCACTCTGCAGTGCATTGGAAACGTGGCATTAAAAAGGATCTTGCCTGCCCACTGAGGCCAAGAGCATTCCTGCATCCTTAGTCACATGTTTGTTTGTAGTCATCACTGTTTGCCACTCCCCAGATGGAGAGCAAATGGAACAACAGGGTCTTCTAGATCCTGAACTGATCAAAGACATTCAGCAAGAGGGCTGAATTTCTTCTTTCTAGAGAGACTGGCAACTGGGTTGAGGAGGGAAGGTGGGGATGTAAATGAAGGTAGAGAAGGAAGAAATGTTACAGATGGGGAAAATCTACCTCACACGAGAGGATAATCCTCTCCTTGTATCTATGTGCATCCTGGGCAACAAATATTCCATGATAACCTGGGCACAAAGTCATTTGCTTTTTTTTCTCACAGATAAATGACTTCGTATTTCAGAAAGGTCATGACCATCAACCTCTTCTCACCAGAGCAGCTTAACAAACCTCAGTGAATCTTCACTTCCTTTGCTCTAAAGATAAAAGCACAGTACGTTTTTGTTGTATTGAACTATGTGCCTTTACTCATGTCTCTGGCTGGCACCTTGTGAGACCTGTGTCTCTCCCACAGCAACTAGAGCATTGCCTGATGTGATGGAGGGACTTCTACTGGTAGGCCAACACCTACCTGTAGAACACCCGTACCTACTGTTGTTAATTGACCAACACCAAATTAGGGGTCCTTTCTCTGCTCCTACCACTCCCAGTGGAATCCTCAGCTTTGTCTCCTGAAACCACTTCCTAAAATGAGAAAACTTGTTCCATGAGTTAGGGGATGGATTTGGGGACTAAAAATACCTATGGAAGTCTTTCAAGTTCTTTATCACTTGTTTACCAAGATGGGGGGAGGGCACAAATTGTCTGGCGAGCAGACCACAGGCTATGTTTACATCTGTCCCTCCTAGAATAGGGAAAGGGGAGACAGAAATTAAGAGCGGCCTGATGACAACACCATAGCCTCCAAAATGTGCCTCAACATTTCCCCGCACTGTCTGTGGCAGAGCACGTTACACAGAATTACAGGATGGGCAAGGCACTTGGGACGATGTCATCTAAACCCTTTCTTGAAGGGAGGAGAAAATCATATTCAGGGAGTGTGATATCTGAAGACTTCAGCAACCAGGATAAAAGCCAGATTCCTAAGTTACGAGTATTCTGCTCTTTGTAGTTCAACACACTGGCTCAACTAATAAAAAAAAAAAAAAAATCCTCCTTTCACTTAAACAGATAACTTAAAAATGATTATAGAATAAGTGAGTTAACAAATAGATTCCAGTATAGAGGGTTTGTAACTTCTTTCCCAATTCCTCCCAGAAGAAAATGTTTAGCTATTTAACTTTTTTAAAGCTCAACAGAACATAATTTTAAGCAAAAATAGTAAATATTAGCCAAAAATATCACCTGGGACCCAGTATCATTTGAGAAGTATCAAAGAAGCAGACTTGATTGCTATATTAAGTCAATCAGATTAAGTTCGGCCAGCTGAAGTAGCCTGTATCCTATTTGGTTTGCAAAGAAAAAAAAAATCTCATGAGTTAGCATTAGCAGCTAAAAATAAGTTGCAGGTTTCATTTTCCATTGTTCAGTACGGTTTTGAAACCAAAAGGTGCAAAACTAGGAGATTCACCAACGCCTACTGAAGATCAACAACTCAAATAGTCAGTCCCCTTTTGGGCACAGCGTCCTGATTACAACTCACAGCCAGGCCTGAGAACACGTACACTTAGGCCCCTCTCCCCATGGTCTCTTGAGATGACTGCACCTAATAAATAAGATGCGGCAGGAAATTAGGGGCTGAGGTCAGTCCTGGGGGCACAGTGGCTTGTGTGTGTTTCTTGTCATATCCGGATAGGATGCCACGTAGACAGCAGCCCCATAGGCACAGCTTTGATCTTAGATGGCACTGGGGACCCCTCCACAAAACAAGTGAGTAAATAATGCTAGAATTTCACTCAGATGAGGCCCTGAAGGCAATGAGCACAGCGGGGAGCCCTTGACCTAAATGCCCAGGGCCTTGTGCAATTCTCTACTGCGAACCCCGGCAGCTCAGGATAAGTTTAATTTCAAAACTGTCTTCCCAGGGCCAAGTCTGGCAAAAAGGTGTTTGACAGAGGCGCAAATGCTTCAGAGGGAAGGCAGCCATCTCAGGCTGGGCCGTTCAGCTGTGGCACGAGGCCCGGAGAGAGCAGAGCTGGTGAGAGAAAGCCCTCCACTGAATGAGACTGGTGGGGGGTGGGGGGGGCGCAGCGAAGGGTTAATCTCCTTCCATTAGAGGAGGGGCCCTTTGGTGAAGGTGAAGAGAATAATCTGTTTGAAGAGCAGGGAAGACAAAGAGCCATTCCAGAGAAGAAATTACCGTGCTGGGGCTGGAAGGATGATTCGTCCTAGATTTTCACCGTGAGACCGTTTCTTAGATCTGAGTCTTCATCTTGCTTTGAAGTTACAGCCTCAGGGTGGGGGAAGGGGGGATCTTCACACGTAGCCCTGCAAGACTTGAGCTTCGATTGCATCTGAGATGAGCCAACTCTGATTGACTCGGAGATGCAGAGGGTGAGGCCAAAGCCACTAGGACACCACCTTAGAAGCCGAACCATAAATTAGCAATAAACAATAGGAGTTGCTCACAAAAGAGAAGCCAGTGGCTGAATCCTGCTTTTTGTGGGGTGAGGAACAACCTCCTTCTTTAATTAAACTTAAACTTTTAAAAAGTTGTTTTTAATAGTTTGGGGGGAACTAGTTTACGATTCACAAGAAGTTGTAAAAATAGTACAGTAGCTGTATGATGTCACCTATCTTCTCAGAATGATACTATCTTGTATCAATACTACTGTAATACATTCTCTAAACCAAGAAAGTAATACTAATACTGGTACAACACTGTTAACTTAGGTACAGACTACTACTTCAGATTTTAGCAGTTTTTACATGTACGTGTGTGTGGGTGCACGCGCGCATGTATCTGTGTGTGTGTGTGTCTAGAGTTCCATGAACTTTTATCACATGTGAAGACTGGAGTAGCTGTCAACACAATCCTGATACAAAACTACACCATCCCCACAAAGAAACCCCCTGTGCTACCCCACCATAGTCACACCTTCCCCCAAGCCTAGCCCCTGGCACTGATCTGTGCTCAGCACTGTAATTTTGCCCCTTTGATAATGCTACATAAATGGAATCTTGCCGTCTGTAACCCTTTAGGACTGACTTTCTCTCACCCAGCAGAACGCCCTTGTGAGCCACTCAAGTTGGGTGGGAAGATGTGACTTTTTATTGCTGAATAGTATTCCATGATATGAATGTAACACAGTTTGTTATCCATTCACCCACTGAAGGACATTTGGCAGGTATCCAGTTTTAAGCTCGGAGAAGGCACTGCCACCCCACTCCAGTACTCTTGCCTGGACAATCCCATGGACGGAGGAGCCTGGTAGGCTGCAGTCCATGGAGTTGCACAGAGTCAGACACGACTGAAGCGACTTAGCAGCAGCAGCAGCAGCAGCAGCAGTTTTAAGCTAGAACAAAACAGCTATGAATAGTCATGTGACTGCTAAGTCGCTTCAGTGAAGTCCAATTCTTTGTGACCCTATGGCTCCTCTGTCAAGGGAATTCTCCAGACAAGAATACTGGAGTGGGTTGCCATGCCCTCCTCCAAGGGACCTTCCTGACCCAGGGATCGAACCCATGTCTCATGTCTCCTGCACTGGCAGGCAGGTTCTTGACCATTAGTGCCACCTGGAAGCCCCATTTGTGAAGGTACTTATGTTCATTTGTGTAAACCTAAGTTATCATTTCTCTTCTGTAAATATCCAAGAGTGGGAATATATGGTATGTGTATGCTAACCTTTATTAAAAACTATCAAACTCTTTCAGAGTGGTGCGCCATTTATACTCCCACCAGCAATGTACATGATCCTCTACATCCTTGCCAGCATTTGGTAACATCAGTATTTTTTTTATTTTAGCCATTCTAATAGACTCATCGGGGCTCATTTTGATGGTCCCCAGTCAAGATGGCAGTCACTTGTGGGGCCTTCAGAGCTTGACTGGTGTGGCTTCAGGTCTCTCTCACTGTTTCAGCTTTCCAAATCCTGTCTACATAGCAATCAATGTGTGCTGTTTGGCATTTTGATGATGGAAAATGAGGCTCTTGATATGGGGTGAGGCCTCAGGTTTGTCCAGTTGCTCCTGACATCAGTAGTAGGACTTCGCCATCTGGGAATGTTGGGTTTCTTTAAGGCAGTATTTCTTGGCCCAGCAGGCAGACTTGATACCAGTGACATTCGCTCCCGTGGAGTAAAATGAAGGCCATGATATAACAGCCATGGGGTGGGGACAGACTTTGCCTGGGCTGGGGTCTTCCTGCAGCTTTAGCCAGAGGTCGTGTAAGTGCTTTTTATTCCTAAAGTTAGTACCTTATTAGCACGGGGTGGTGGGGTGGTGGTGGGACATAGAGTCAGGACAGACAGGTAAGGATGGGACCACCAGTGGCACTTGTCAGATGTCAGAGGCCCCACTGAACACTTCTTGCCCTTGGACCTCCTATTCTGTTGACTGCTCAAGACTCTCCTGCAGCATGTGGACACCTTGTCTGGATGTCATGGACCTCTGATTTCTACCTCCTGGGAGTTGGATTTGAGGCAATGCTGTCACCACCACAAGGAGCTTCCCAACCTAGGGATCCAGGTCCTGCTAGCAAGTAAAATTCCATCTGAGTAGCAGGAGATGCCTCAGCCAAGGAAAGTGTTCAGATGACCAGGGAAATGGGCTTTGAAAAGGGCCAACCCCATGGGGACGACTCAAACTGCCCCAGCCATGTCTGGAAAGTCAGCCTCCATCTGTTGTACCCCTGATTCAAGGGAGGCTGTGGACCTTCCCAGAACCCATACTCATCAAGACCCTGCTTCCACAGGTTTGGCCAGGAGGTCAAGAATCAGGAGGGCAGTGATCCTGCATGAGGACAGCCAAGAGCTAATGGAGACCCTGCACAGAAGCAGGGAAGCTTGGTGATCCTAGGTAGATTCCTTCATGCTTCTGTATGGAGGACAGATGCTGTGAAGGGTCTCCTCTGGGTTCCTCTGGGTTCTGGCTCTTGTGCTTCACCTGGTGCATTCCCAGGAGATGCATATGAACTTGGGCGTGGAGGAATCTAGATGGTGTCTTACAGAACCTGATCGTGAACTGGGGACTGTTGGGGGCTGAGCAGTCTGCGGAGGCTGAACTTGAGGCTGAACCCGAAAGCCAAATGATGAGATGGTGGTCTGATGACTTTAAGAAGAGTTATGCAGATGGGATGGATAGTCACACTTCCTCTTAGAATGTGGTGAGAATTTTAGAATTTGGTTGTTGTTTGTTCACTACGTTCTCTGGTGTAACAGAACATTTTCCAGGTTTCCATTCTTGGGGACCTCTTCTCTGACTCATTGCTCCATTTGGCCGTGTGCTCCTACTTACCTCCCATCAGAAGGCAACCAAGCACATAGCACCTTTCAGATACAATGAGGCAGGTGGAGACGGGGACAGTACCTCACCTGACCATGAATTTGGGTAATAAGACTCCATCCTTAAGGCTGAACCACGGCAGCGCCCCTCAGCTCTGGCTTTATCTTTTCCACTCATGCCTCCTGTGACCTAACATTTGCCCACAGTGTGCATCTTGCTCTGTCCCTTCTCTGTTCTCTTGGCTTCTGACTCTAGACCCCACCTCCTACTTGGCTTTTATGGCCTGAATCCACATGGCTTCCCTATGTCTTCCTCAGATTAATTGTTATCATCTCGGTGCTCAGAGCACAGGGTAGTCTCTTACGGAGTCCCTCACAGGGTCTGGGCTGCCCACACATGTTCTGAGATATGCCCTGCCTATCAGAAGGCAGATAAACATTCCCTGGTAGAACCAGGAGCTCACCTTAGGAGTCAGTCTTCTCACAGTGCCTTGTCTCTACTACTGTAACAGAGAAGAACAAATCTGACTCCATATTGGAGCTATTCCTCCAGCTCTAACCCTTGCACTCTGTTGCCCGTGCTTAGGCATGCTGGCTCAACACTTTGTGAAAAAGAATGCTGCCAGTAGTCCAAAATGTACATGATATCCCATTCTCAAGACTGTGACCTTTAAAAGTATAACACTTGTCCATTCATATAGAGATAAAAAGTTGCATAATAGAGAATAACATTTGTCTTGCTGGAGGTTTATAGGAACATTGTGACCAGATCTATGTGGAAGGCTGCAAGGACAAAGGATTCCAACATCTAGATGCTTGCAACAACCAGTCAAATCTGTTCCTGTTTTAGTATAAAAGAAGCCTGAACTCTAACTTGGGTAAGATGGTTGCTGGCTTTCTGAATAAAGTTGGTATTCTTTGACCCAACAACTTGTCTCTCAATTTATTGTCCCGTTGTGCAGTAAGCAGTACAAGCTAGGACTTGGTAATGCGACCCAGAGGCTGGGTGGATCCAGGCCCTTTGTCACTCAGGTTCTAGTTCTTCCTCTGCTACTAGATCTCTGGGTAACAACCACAAGTGAGTAAATGAACTATTCTGTGGCTCAGTTATCTTATATTTATAGTCAAGTTTCCAAATTCCCGAGGTGATAAACTTTCAAGTATATCATATCACGATTAAGGAGAAATCTAAAATTCAGAAGCCAAAAACACCTTTAAGTTAAATTCTAGTTTGGATGTACTAGCTTAGAGTTCCTTGACTTTTTTCTGTCTAGTAAGTGTTGCTGAAAAATGAATGTTTATTAAATTGAACACAGTATTATCAATAGTCCTCAGGCCTTAATATGCATAGGGTCTAGGAGGGTATATTAAAATACATATTCCTAGGCCCCCTCCTCAGAGCTTTCCATGTCACTGGGGCCTAGGAACATGCATTTTAACATGAGAAACTGAAGGGGACTTAGATTTTGAAATAGACATTGGTAACTTTTCAGGGGCTGATTTATGCGTTAAGAACTTTAAAAATAGGCCATTTGACCTACTGATTCAATTCTAGGAATTTTCCCTCAGATGTCCACCAAGATTTATTTATAAGAATGTTTTTACATTTATAATAGCAGAACACTAGAGGCAATAAAAATGTACATAAAAAAGAATGGATAAATTAAGACATATCCATGCAATGGAAACACAGCGATTAAAAATAAAAATTTCAAAAGACTTGGAAAAATGTTTACAACATAATGTTAAGTGGGGTGAAATCATTTAATGACTTGGAAAAATGTTTATAACATATATGAAATTTAAAAAGAAGCATATAAAATAGCATTTCAATAATATTCAAAAGAATAAAAGAGTATATATGAAAAAACCGACAAGAAATACATCAACATGTTAATACCGAATTGTTGCTTGGTTGTTGGATTACTGGAGATTGTTGGTTTCTTCTTGATACTTTTCTTTATTTTCCAGATTTTGTATAGTGACTAGTTATGGCTCTTTTTATTTGAAAAACAGTGCTAAATTTTTTTTTAAGTAAAGAAAAAGAATTTGACTCATGAGGAATGAAAAGAGAGGGAAGAGAGACCTCTTAAGAGCCTGGTCTAGCCATGGCCTCGCTGCTGCAAGAGGACTTGGAAGACAGACCAAGTCTGGTGCTGGGGTGAATTTTAAACTACATTCTCTTTTGCAAAGTACCATGGTATAGTCAGTGCCCAGGAATTTGGATCAATGAGAAAATCCTTTTCACTAGATACTACTTTCTTGCTACATTTCAAAGTTAACAGATTATAGGAACAGGGATGTGGAAGGGAATTCAGTTTGAACAACATCTTTACTGCTCTTGAGTTGATCTCATGCTTGTTTCCTCTGTGTATAATCCCCGTGGCCTCACCCCAGAACACCACGCAGACTGACTGCACTCTGCTTAGGGGCTTCTGGACAGATGATGGGCTTCATTCCAGCTTGGGAGACTCCACCCAGGGCCAGAGCTTCCATAGAGCTTCCAGCCTCCTTCCATGGAGGCTTTCAAAGCCTCCTCTGGCCAATGCACTGGGAGCCCCATTGAATGCCAGGAAGCATCTTTTTTTGGCAGACAGATGGCTCAGCTCTACTTTATCTCATGGATCTCAGTGAATCCCAGGTCAAACCTGAGTAAGAGTAGAAGCTTCTTGGTTAGGCCCCTGGCCTAGGGGGCCTAACCTTTCCAAATGTCCTTGAAATTTTTACACCCCATGCTTTGGCTAGCTAGGAAATGGTGCTAAGGATTTCAGGTGCAAGTCAATTTAGAAAGACCAATAAATAAATAAATAAAATGATACTTGCAGTATTACTAGCAATATCAAAATCCAAACACCAATACTGATCATAAAGATGGTAATTGTTTTCATCAACACCCTAACTTGCCACATATTTTCCTAAGTTGTCCAAACCATTGTACATATATTACCTTACTTATTCTGACAGAACCTCAACTTTACACTTTTAAAAATACCATTTCGGAGGCGGGAGGAAGCTATAAAGTTCTGATGAAAACCAGAGACTTGAGTTAAAAACAAAACCCTGAAGTCTTCAGTGTGGTGTTTTCCAACTGCGTTCTTGACAAGAAGTCAGGGGATTTCAGATTTCAGCATGAGAAAGCACGAAGCCCCATTACCATGAATTCTCAGCTTTGGTGACTGTGACGTGGCCTGATTGCAAAATCTTCCAAAGGGAGTAACAGAACATTCATAATGCTGACCCAGGGCAAGAGGGGGGCTTGTACTTCTATGCCCTGAAAAGTATAAAACTTTTAACCTGGGGTTAAAAATAATGAACTGGTCCAAGCACTGCCTGCATCAGCCAACTGTGCTCAGACCACATCTGAATCAATAGGCATGACCTAAGCTCTGAAAAGACTATGAAGCCTCACATTGAATTGTACCCCTCATACGAATTGGAGAATGGGAAAAAAAAAACAAAAACGTATTATGTATATATTAAACTGAATCACCTTGCTATACAGCAGAAACCAACACAACATTGTATAAATCAACTATACTTCGTAGCAACCCACTCCAGTACTCTTGCCTAGAAAATTCCATGGATGGAGGAGCCTGGTGGGCTACAGTCCATGGGGTCACAAAGAGTCGGACATGACTGAGTGACTTCACTCACTTCAACAAAAATTTTTAACTAAAATAAAATATAAAATTATAAGTTAAGTAAGCTTGAGAAAGTCTAACTTTTCCCATAATATCGACTTTGACACATTTTTGAAAACGTTGAAGATCGAAGTATTTACAAAGTGTGCTTGTTACCCCTGCCTCACTGGTGCGTCTGTAGTGTTAACCCAGCATGCTGTACCAACCTTGTGGAGGGGTTGTGTTGATGGCAGTGAAATTTTGATTTGGTGGTGGCACACCTCTCTCTGCCACACTAGGCA
Organism: Giraffa tippelskirchi; assembly: GCF_054371585.1. Taxonomy (NCBI): domain Eukaryota; kingdom Metazoa; phylum Chordata; class Mammalia; order Artiodactyla; family Giraffidae; genus Giraffa; species Giraffa tippelskirchi. The sequence goes on from NC_137276.1 coordinate 92,863,768, forward strand.
GCTAGACATTAAAAATCAGGTTGACTCCTCACTCCTATGTCAATTCCTGCATCCTTAGTGCTTTGAGGAGTCATTCTCACATGGCAGCTGAAATTAACAATCTGTGACTAAGAGTCTGCCCAGTGAATAGACCCTGAATCCTTTTCCTTCTTGACCATGGTCTTGGCCCTGCCCTTCCTGGCAGACTACTTTAGGCTTGGAAATGTAGCAACAGATCATTCCCACTAGACTCCAGCTTTTGAAACCTGGTACTTGTTCTCAGCTTACTCCTTGTGGCTGCTCCCTAGTTGCAGGTCCTGGGCTCTCCCAGTCAACCTGGTCTCATCTTTAGTTTTCTCCGCTAACCCAGCCAGCTCTCCACTCAGTAGGTTCTTTTGGGACCCATCAAACCAAGAAAATGGACTTTCAAAGATTGAAGCATTTTTGCAACAAATCAACTCATTCTTCTATCCCACTCTTCCTGATGTGAGGGGACTGGGCGGGGGCATGGCAGCAGTAATAGGAGATGAGGCCAGGCTTTGAGAGCTGTGCTAAGTCAGTCAGTAGCTGGCCTTCCCACACAATGGACAATGTGTATTCTTCAGGGTGTGGGTGTGAGTGCCAGAAATGTCAAGTCCAGGAGTAAAATATAATCTGAAACCAGAGGGTCTAGCCAGATATTGACAATGAAACTGGAGAAGTAGGTACCAGGCAGCTCAGGCAAGGACTGGAAACCATTTTTAAGGTATGTGTGTTGCTAAAGTGAACACATGCAGCCCATTTTTATTGGAGATCTTTATGATGCCTTGCGGCCATCATAAAGGCACCACCATATGGTTTCTGATATTTTCCAGCAAGGGGGATACTGCACCAAGACCAACAATGATGAAAAGACTATGTAACATATAAAATTAGTTCAGGGTTCTTCAAACAAGGCTTATAACCTTACCACTCATGATTGCAGTAAATGTTTTGCAACTTTTCCTGAAAAGAAAAAGCTAGAACTATACATCAAATCCTTTGGGTAGCATTAATATCCTCAGCTGGAGCCTTTTTTAGTCTACTTTCACATATTTCTCTTATAACTTGGTTTCAGGATCCCATCTTGTCAGGAATTCCCCCCTCTACCTCCCAATATTAAAAATTATGCCAAGATCTGGAGCAGGGTAGCTTCCCAAAGCCCCCAGGAGCAAACAGAACCATGAGCTTAAAAAAAAAACAACCAAAAAAAACCACCAAGAGCTTTCCTAGTGACCACTAGGAGAACAGAATTCTATTGGACAATTCCTACAAGCATGACAAAGCCAGAATGGTCTTAAACCAAAAGGACCCTGGAGGGGGAAAAAGTGGGGGGAAGAATGCCCTTCGTGGTTCACTGGCCACTGGTGGCCTAGTGGTGCTTATGTAAAGGCTCAGCATTAGAACAGACAGAGGCATCTTGAAAAATCTGCTCCTTGCCCACTCCTTACCAAAAAGTGTCAGTTATATTAATATAATTTTAAATATCTGATCTCTTTTTACTTCCCCCACTGCTTCATTCTGCTATCCTATCTTTGAGCATCTCTAAGTTCCTCATTATGCCTTGCAGAGAGGACTACCTCTTCTTCAGAAAGACTCCAGAGCTATTACTGGGAAGTAGCGGCCCCCATTCAGGGACTACACTTCCCAGACGCCTTTGCAGTTAGATGTGGTCATGTGACTGGCATTTTAGCCAATAGAATGTGAGTAGATGTGTCCTGGCCACTTCTAGGCAGGGGCCATAAAAATCTCCATGTGCACTTTTTCACACTCTTTTTTTCCTCCTCCACTGGGAAGTGGAAACAACCCTAGGTGACCTTTAAAACAACATACTGCAGAAGGTAGAGCCTCTCTCAACCTATGTCTCTGAATGAATGTGTGACCTCTACTGTTACATGACCAAGAAATAAACTTCTATTGTGTTTGAGTCATTATACCTTTTTCAGTCTATTACAACAATTAGCCTATCTTAACTATTACTATTATCCTCTTTGATACAGCTGTTATCTTGTGTGCAGAAGTCCCTGTGCCTTCTTCTCTTTCCCTGTACCTTACAACAAAATAAAAGAATAGATTTAGTCAACTAAATTCAAGCAGCCGTTAGGGACAAATGACACTCACCAAATCAATGGTCACAGCGTTCAGATCTTGCAGCCAGAAGAAGAATGGTTTAGCAGAGCCTCACTTCGAGACAACCTGATATATTAAGACAAAACAAAAAGTAAAATGTAAGATCTACAAAACAGAAGTATTAGCATGCAACGGTTAATCTTCAAACGGTGTTGTCAGTTTACAAAGGAATCTGACGCTCTTTTCCAGTAAGCGACAAGCTTCTCAATTGCATTGATAACATAAGATACATTTTAAAATACCCTTACCCCATCATTATAAAACAGAATTTATAAAGAACAATTCTACTCAGCTAAGTAAGCTATACAAAGATTAGATAATGACTCAGGAGATGACTTTGGATGCCAGGAGAACTCGGTATGATTTCTATGTCTATGTGCTCTGCAATTCTTACGAACACGTTAAAACTTTTCTCGTGGGAACTTAACTTTCTTGGGTAGAAACTTCCAGAGCTTGTAAAATTATAGGCTACATAAAGACTTAAACTTGTTTCAGTGAAATTAAAACAGACATCAAAGATACATTATCATCAGTCTCTGTGTTTCATATCATCCCAGATGCAATGGCACAAGCAGGAATGAAAATAAGCTCTCTGAAAACAGGGAGATGAGACAGTGGAGGCGCATGAACTGGAACAACCACAGACAACCAGAAACATGCTGGGTATGGGTGGCAGGTTGTGGTCATTTTCTTACCAGAGCTGCCAACTTTTAGCAGGTTAGGTGCGAAAATACCACTTGACAGCACAGGCACATATTTGCCTAGAATGGGGTTTATTTTTGTTTCTGATGACTTGGTGTAAGATCCAGGAAACAAATATTTCAGAACTCTGAACAAACATGCTGGCCGTCCAAAACAGAGCGCTAGCGGGGAAGGACGAAGAGGAAACAGAACAAGAGCGGTGATGGGGAAAGGCACAATGTGGGCCCTTTTCACCACAAGTCGGCCTTACTCTGTAGTTGTGTGTGTGTGTGTGTGTGTGTGTGTTTTAAGAGGAAATGAGTCCTGGTCTGGGCCTGTGGAGAAGAGAAAGATCAGAGAGATCCCCTCGGTGCCGTGTTTGGAGGGTCTCCCAGATGCAGCCCCCACTCCCTCCCTCTGGGCTGGGGCCTGCCAGATGCAGGTGTCAGGGAACAAGATGGCGCCCCACAGTGAAGGGCGCGGTGTGAGGGGGTCTGGGGGCGGCCTTCACTTACTCCGAGGCGCTGGCTCCTCTGAAACCCAGACGCTGCCAATTCCCTGGGCTCAGGAGTTCTAACCGCCTTCTTGCTCTGGGTTCTTCACTTCTGGTCGAGATCAGCTCCACATATTTTTCTGATGATGTCACCCATTCTGACTTCCTACATTTTGAAAGTTGATCTATAAGTAAAACCTTCCGTGAGGTTTCAAAACAAAAAACAAAAAAAGCAGCAGCATAAAAGAAAAGCAAGGTGTGCTGTGGGGCGATGGAGAGGAGGAGAGAGGCAGTTGCCTCCTTATTTTGAGATTTGCTGCAGCCCGCGAGTGCCACTCCCCAGCCAGTTTCCTGGCTGCAGAGGGAGGCCAGTGGCCGGGCGTAGGTGACGTCAGGGCCAGGCCTGAGTCATCGCCAGCGGCCGGTCTGCCCTGCCACTCGGAGGGGGACAAAAGGAACCTTTGATGTCCAGAGGCCCTCCTCTCGGGACACTCGCCTGTACGAGCAGCAGGCCAGAACATTCCTGCCGCCTCCCCACCCCCGGCTGCCCTTCCTACTTCCGGAACCGTCCCAGGCAGATTCAGCAAGGTCTCCTCGGGGGACATCACCCTCCTGCATGGCAGAAGCAAGGCCGCTCTCTGCCAAAGAAGCAGCAGGGGAGGGGGTTTCTCTGAGGATTTCTCACTTCACCCTCTGGCATCCCCCACCTCCCACTTCCCTGTGGTACCGCTTTACCCAGGGAATCGCAGAGGTTCAAAAAGAGTGCGGGAAAGGTGGAAGGTGCTCTTGTCACCCTCCCTGGACAGCACACAGAGCTCAGTGTCTATTCTCTGCCTTTGTGCCCTGGCTCTGCGCCTCTGCACCCCGACCTCTGCGTACCAGTGTGAGTTTGTGCTGCCTGGATTCAAGGGGACTCCTCTCTTTAAGAGGGGGATTTATATCCCAGTGCCTGCCACAGGGTGCAGTAAACACACGGGGAATACATGAATGATAGTTTTAAAATAAAATAGTAGAGAACGTATATTGTGTACTTGTAGTGAATGTTGGTGCTTCTGGGCTAAGTGCTTTACAAAGATCATTTCATTTATGGTTTTCATGACAAAACTATGAGGCAGGTACTGTTCTTATTCCCAGCTCTACAGATGAGGTGCTCAGAGAGATTAAGACACTTCTCTGAAGTCTCACAGCTAGTTAGTGGCAGAGTCGAGATCGTCTGATCTCAAACCCTGTGTTCTCAAGCGTGATGCTGAGTGGCTGAGCGAATAAAGGAATATAGACCAAGAGCAGCGTGTCCAAGTGAGGGGAAATGGGAGTAATGACGGCGCTTGAAACCAAATCCTACAAGAAAATAGTGGAGCAATTAGGTACGATCTGTCTGCGGTAGTAGGCCTCAGGCTCTTCTGATGGGTCAACACCATGTCTGAGGCTTGGTGGGATACCCAGAGTGGCCAGGGGGGTAAGTCCAGTTGGGTCCAAGTGGCAGTGAGGAGCCAGGAGGTTTGGTGGCACGTGGTGACTGCAGGATCTGAGATCACAGTGGACAGAACAGGAGCCGAGTCCTAGACTTGTCTTAATAGCCCTGTGGCCTCATGGGTGTAGGAGTGAGGGTGAGTGCAGCTCAAGGCACGAGCCTGGAGAAGACAGGACAGGGAAGGGCCTTCCCTGGTGGTCCAGTGGTCCGCTCCCAATGCAGGGGGCCCAGGTTCGATCCCTGGTCAGGGAACTAGATCCTACATGTTGCAACTTTTGCATGCTGCAACTAAAGATCCTGCGTGCCACAACTAACACCCAGTGCAGCCAAATCAAAAAAAGAAAAGGGAAGACATGAGAACATTCTCAAAGACCCCAAGACTTGGAGAACATGTTGGAACTACCATATGGTTTCAAAGCACCAGGAGGAGATGGGAGTGACAGGAGCCATAACTGGATCTGACAGTGGCAGTCACAGCCCTGAGCACTGCCCTGCCAGGAATCAGCTGCTCTCTGAGATAGAGTGAGAGTCCCACTGGGGGCTGTGCTGGGCCAGGGTGAGGAGGGTTGGCAAGAGGAGGACATCTGATGATGGGGCTATCCGGGCCCTGGATAAGAATGACCTTGGAGGTCCCTTCTCCCACTGTGGTTCATGATTCTGTGGTTTGTACTTTTCCGTTATTCCAAGAGGAAGACAAAAGCCAGGACTTTTCAGCCCAGTGGGCAGTGGGCAGGGAGACGCTGGTGGTAAAGCCACTCCATGGCTCTTCTTTCCACCATGGGGCAGAGCGTTCAGTCACGGGATCCCTCTCCCGGGCTCAGGAAATCGATGCCTCTGTTCATCGGGGACGTTGTGTTGTTACCTTGTTCCTGGAACCACTGCCAGTTGCCACTCTGAGGAATTACACCTGTGCCCTGGGGTCTGACTCCCCAGGCAGGTGGAATTAGCAGAAGTGAGTTTCAGAAGGGAGAAGGCCACATGCTTTGGATGGAGGGAGTAGCGACAGCTGACCGGGGTCACTGTCAGCGTCCGCACAGAGCCTGACCTCGGGCCGAGGAAAGCGCTGGAAGTTCCAGGCATTTTTTGGCACAGGCTTGCTGATTCTTTTCTTCTCTACAGAAAATGTCTCTGGGCACTTTCCTGTTGTTTCCCCAAAGGCCCCGTGGCCGTGCTTGATTCATACACACCGGTGTTTATGTCTCTAATTAGATGAACAGAGGCTGATTATTTTTTCAGTCTACCTCGTGGGACCAAGAAAATGCGAAGAGAAAGATAAAGCTTAGACGGAGAAACGATGAGTAGGCACCAAGTGAAATGCCGCTCCTTGCATTGTTTGCTCTGGGGGTTGATTCTAACAGTGAGGATTAAATCAGAGAATTGGGCCAAACATCTATTTGGGGACACAGAGGTGTAAGTACAGTGACACCCCTAACCTCTATCGCATCTGGAGAGACCTCCTCTTCAGTGCAATAAAGGCGATTATATACTGGAAATTCAAAAACAAAAGCAAAGACTTATCTATACTTATTGCCTCTATTTTCTCTCATCTCAATACCTTTTTAAAAACAATTTTTTATTATTATGGTATAATTTTTACATCAAAAAGTTAACCCACTTACAGTGTACACATCAATGGATTTTAGTCTATTCACAGAAGTGTGTGATCCATAACCTCATTTTTTTTAAAGTATTTATTTATTTATTTAATTTACTTGGCTGTGCTGAGTCTTGGTTGCAGCATCCAAAACTGTTAGTTGCAGCATGTGGGATCTAGTTTCCTTACCAGGGATCAAACCTGGGCCCCTTGCAACGGGAACATGGAGTCTTAGCCACTGGACCACCAGGGAAGTCCCCATAACCTCTTTTGAGAACACTTTTATCATCCCCAAAAGAACACTTGTGCCCAGTAGCAGTCATTCCTCATCTGCCCCCAATCCAAGCACTGGGTAAACATTAACCCTCTGTCTCTATAGATTTACCTCTTCTGGACATTCCATACAAACGGAATCATGCAATATGTGACCTTTTGTGTTTGGCTTCTTTCATTCAGCATAGTGTTCTTGAGGTTGGCCCATATTGTAGAATATATCAGTATTTCATTCCTTTTTATGCCCAAATAATATTCCATTGTGTGATTATATTATGTTTTGCTTATCCATACATCAGCTAATGAACACATTTTGAGCTGTAATGAATAATGTTGCCATGAACATTTGAGTACAAGTTTTCATGTGGATATATGTTTTCATGTCTCTTGGGTGCATACCAAAGAGTACAATTCCTAGGTCATAAGATAACTCTCTGTTTAACATTCTGAGGAACTGTTAAACTGTTTTCTAAAAAGCTGTACCATTTCACATTCCCATCAGTGATGTGTGAGAACTCTGCTTCTCCATATCCGCACCAACAATCTTATTGTCTGTCTTTTTGGATTTTAGCCATCCTACTAGGTATGATGTACTATCTCATTTCAGTTTTGATTTGTATTACTCTAATAACCGAGTTTTGCCAAGGGAATGCACCCATCATAGCAAACACCCTCTTCCAACAACACAAGAGAAGACTCTACACATGGACATCGCCAGATGGTCAATACTGAAATCACACTGATTATATTCTTTGCAGCCAAAGATGGAGAAGCTCTATACAGTTGGCAAAAACAAGACTGGGAGCTGACTGTGGCTCAGATCACGAACTCCTTATTCAGACTTAAATTGAAGAAAGTAGGGAAAAACCACTAGACCATTCAGGTATGACCTAAATCAAATCCCTTATGATTATACATACAGTGGAAGTGACAAATAGATTCAAGAGACTAGATCTGATAGACAGAGTGCCTGATGAACTATGGACGGAGGTTCGTGACACTGTACAGGAGGCAGTGATCAAGACCATCCCCAAGAAAAAGAAATGCAAAAAGGCAAAATGGCTGTCTGAGGAGGCCTTACAAATAGCTGAGAAAAGAAGAGAAGCTAAAGGCAAAGGAGAAAAGGAAAGATAGATCCATTTGAATGCAGAGTTCCAAAGAATAGCAAGGAGATACAAGAAAGCCTTCCTCAGCAATCAATGCAAAGAATAGAGGAAAACAATAGAATGGGTAAGACTAGAGATCTCTTCAAGAAAATTAGAGATATCAAGGGAACATTTCATGCAAAGATGGGCACAATAAAGGACAGAAACAGTATGGACCGAGCAGAAGCAGAAGATAATAAGAAGAGGTGAATATCCTGGAATGTGAAGTCAAGTGGGCCTTAGGAAGCATCACTATGAACAAAGCTAGTGGAGGTGATGGAATTTCAGTTGAGCTATTTCAAATCCTAAAAGATGATGCTGTGAAAGTGTTGCACTCAATATGCCAGCAAATTTGGAAAACTCAGCAGTGGCCACAGGACAGGAAAAGGTCAGTTTTCATTCTAATCCCAAAGAAAGGCAAGGCCAAAGTATGTCCAAACTGCTGCACAATTGCACTCATTTCACACGATAGCAAAGTAATGCTAAAAATTCTCCAAGCCAGGCTTCAACAGTACGTGAACCGTGAACTTCCAGATGTTCAAGCTGGATTTAGAAAAGGCAGAGGAACCAGAGATCAAATTGCCAACATCTGTTGGATCATCGAAAAAGTAAGAGAGTTCCAGAAAAACATCTACTTCTGCTTTATTGACTCCTCCAAAGCCTTTGACTGTGTGGATCACAACAAACTGTGGAAAATTCTTGAAGAGATGGGAATATCAGACCACCTTACCTGCTTCCTGAGAAATCTGTATGCAGTTCAAGAAGCAACAGTTAGAACTGGACGTGGAACAACAGGCTGGTTCCAAATTGGGAAAGGAGTACATCAAAGCCGTATATTGTCACCCTGCTTATTTAACTTATATGCAGAGTACATCATGCGAAATCCTGGGCTGGATGAAGCTCGAGCTGGAATCAAGATTGATGGGAGAAATATCAACAACCTCAGATATGCAGATGACACCACCTTTATGGCAGAAAGTGAAGAAGAACTAAAAAGCCTCTTCATGAAAGTGAAAGAAGAGAGTAAAAAAGCTGGCTTAAAACTCAACATTTAGAAAACGAAGATTATGGCATCCGATCCCATCACTTCATGGCAAATAGATGGGGAAACAATGGAAACAGCGACAGATTTTATTTTTGGGGGCCCCAAAATCACTGCAGATGGTGACTGCAGCCATGAAATTAATAGATGCTTGCTCCTTGGAAGAAAAGCTATGACCAACCTAGAAAGCATAGTAAAAAGCAGAGACATTACTTTGCCAACAATGGTCCATCTAGTCAAAGCTATGGTTTTTCCAGTAGTCATGTATGGATGTGAGATTTGGACTATAAAGGAAGCTGAGCGCCATAGAATTCATGCTTTTGAACTGCAGTGTTGGAGAAGACTCTGGAGAGTCCCTTAGACAGCAAGGAGATCCAAGCAGTCAATCCTAAAGGAAATCAGTCCTGAATATTCATTAGAAGGACTGATGCTGAAGCTGAAACTCCAATACTTTGGCCACCTGATTCGAAGAACTGACTCACTGGAAACGAACCTGATTCTGGGAAAGACTGAAGGCAGGAGGAGAAGGGGACGACAGAGGGTGAGATGGTTGGATGGCATCACTGCCTAGATGGATATGAAATTGAGCAAGCCCTGGGAGTTGGTGATGGACAGGGAAGCCTGGCGTGCTGCAGTCTATGAGGTCGCAAAGAGTCGGACATGACTGAGTGACTGAACTGACTGACTCACCCTAATAACTAATAATGTTGAGCATCTTTTTGTGAATTTATTGGCCATTTGTATAACTTCTTTGAAGACTTGTCTATACAAATCTTTTATTCATTTTTAAATTAAATTATTTGTCTTTTTATTAATATTTTATGTATAGGGATTCTTAATATATCTGGATACAAAATTTTTATCAGACGTATGTTCTACAAATACATATCCCTGTCTGTAGTTATTTCTTTTTCTTTATGGTCTTTGAAGGAGAAAAATATTTTAACTTTGATGAAATCTAACTTATCTATCTTCTCTTTTATCATTTGTGCTTTTGATGTCATACCTGAGAAACTATTGTCTAACCTAAAGTCATAAAGATTTACACCTGAGTTTTCTAAGAGTTTTAGAGTTTTAGTTCTTACCTCTAGGTCTATGTGCACATGCATGTATGTGCTTGGTTGCTTCAGTCATGTCCAACTCTTTGTGACCCTATGGACTGTAGCCTGCCAGGGTCCTCTGTCCATGGGATTCTCCAGGCAAGAATATTGGAGTGGGTTGCCATGCTGTCTTCCTGGGGATCTTCCAGACACAGGGATGGAACCCACATCTCCTGCGTCTCCTGCATTGGAGGGCAGATTCCTTACTGCTGAGCCACTGGTGAAGCCCTCTAGATCTAGGATTCATTTTATTTTTTATGTAAGGTAGAGATTCAAATTCATTCTTTTCACATGGATGTCTATTTGTTCCAGAACCGTTTGTTGAAAAGACTACTCTCACCAGAATTCTGCACATCTAAAAGTGATCTAAAATTCTAAAAAGTTATTTTAAAAATAGTCTATTCTTTCCCCCATTGAATTTTCTCGACCCTTTTGTCAAAAATCAACTCACCATAAGTATTAGTTTATTTCTGGACTCTTCATTCCAGTCCATGGATATAGATGTGTGTTCTCACACCAGCAGCACACTCTTTTATTTACTGTAGCTTCATAAAAAGTTTGGAGATTAGTAAGTGTGAGTCTACAACTTTGTTCATTTTCACGATGATTTTGGCTATTCTGAATCTTTGGCATTTCCATATGATTTTCAGGATTATCTTCTCAATTTCTGCAAAATATCCAGCTGGGATTTTGATGGAGATTATATTCCACCTATAGATCAATTTGGGGAGTATTTGTCCAAATTTATTAGCTGCATGCCTTTAAGTTTACTTAGCCTATATCAGCCTCTTTTTCTAATCCGAAAAAAAAAAAATCTCATGTGTCTATAATGAAGATTAAAAGAGATAATGCTTATGTAACCCTACTGAAACCATGACCTACCTGGGCCTGTCTCAGGATGATGTTAGAGTCTGAGATATCTAGCCTAGTCACCACAAAGAAATTCACATTAATTTATATTCAATACTTGCATTTCTCTAACAGCATACAGATACCCCTGAAATTCTTCTTAATATCCTTTTTCTCCTTGTATCCAAGCCCCTTACACTCCACAGGTTCAGCCTCCCCTTCTTTCTCCCAAGCTCCGTACAAAGCTTTTTCTCCAGCCCTAACCAACATTCCTCCAGTCCCTTTACTTCTGTCCAGTTCTCTTTCTGATGGGGCTGGAGAAGGAACTGGACAGGCAAAGCCAGAACTCTTTTTAGTGAGTGGGAAGAAAGGAAAATAAGTGAGCACTAAGCTTAATTTATGTCCCATCATTCATATGAAGTGCTTGGCGCAATGTCTAATGTGTAAGAAGGGCTCAGTAAATGTAGGGTTTTTACTTTTTATTGTGGTGTAGGTTACATCATGCCCATCTATACTTTATGATGACGGTGCAGAATTTCGATCAGGACCTCTGAGAATCCAGCCTGGACTCTATGGACCAGCGGCCCATCCTCACTCATGGAGGTGAATTTGAAATTGTTGCTCATTTTTTCTTCCTCCTCAAAGAATCAGCCCCTAGGAAAATGTAAAAAGTTCACGTTTGAGGCTCCCTGCGTCATATTCGGGAGTCATATCTCTGTTTCCTCCCTCCCCTAGCACTAGGGCCCTGTGTTTCCTCTCCTCCCATGAAAACTTCTGCTACAATATTTCTAAAACTGAAAGTCAGGACGCATTATCTACTGTGTCACAACTACGATTGGTTTCAAGTGGCAGAATAAAAGAAAACAGAAAATTTCCAAGTGTATCACACATCAGACTTTTGTTTCAGTTTTATAATGTGTGTGAATTCGGTCACTCTGTGAAATGTATTTCTTATTGTGGTTCAGGGTTTTTTTAAAAGTTTAAAAATCAGTATTGAAGTAAGATCTTTCACTTTCATGAAGGTATTTATTATCTCCTAAGAGCATAAAGTAACACCCTTCCAAGTAGCCTGTCCATTTTGATGGGGATTGAAACTTTATGTTCCATCAGCAGTAAAGGATTTGGGGACATTGAAGCCTTTTCTTATAATTTATAACTCTTTGGTGGAGGAATATCTTCAGTAACCTGTGTGGACCTGCCCTCACCTGGTTCCCCACCTCAACCACCTCCCCACAGGCTACCTCTTAGCCATCACCTCTTCTCACTCCCACAGTATGGGCAAATCCACACCCTGAACTTGCATGGGGGTTTCTATTTTCAAAACTCTTTCACTTACTCCATCTCATTTGATTCTCACAACTAACCCATGAAGTTGGCAAGTCAAATCCAATCCATACTTGACCTTGGTATGGAACCTTAAGCAAGTAACTTCTCAGCCTATCTCCTCAGCTTTCTTACACATAACCAGAAAGGTTAAGCGACTTGGCCAACATCACACAGCCTGGAAGTGGCAGGACCTGGAAGAGAACTAGATCTTTCACCTCTTAGTCTCCTTGTCCCATAGACTCTCCTCACCGAGACACATAATTTCTTTCTAGGGATGTGATTCATCTAACTGCCTTACAAACAACGTGGAAAAAGCAAAGAACATTTTGCACTCTTCCACCATATCTAACAACACTTTTATGGTACAAAGCACAAGACAAATAGCTCTTCATGCCTCGTGGTTAAGGGTTATCACTCTCGACATCAAAGGCTATTTATTAAAGACTGGGGCGCTGGGAACCGAGACAGCAAAGTCCACCGAGGGGAAAAGTTTCCGTGTGCTGTTTTGTCCTTTGTATTGCAGAGTGCTCCCTCTAGTGGCGCTGGAGAAAACAGCTTCTGGAAAGCATATTGATAGATTCCACTTTGTTGTGATTAGAGAATGCCGGTGCTTCGTGGGAGCGTGGACCCCACTTGTTTCACGGTCTCCCTTCAATGATGAGAAATTGAGGACTAGAGCAGTGGTTCTCAACTGGGGTGATTCTGCCCCCAGGAAACATTCGGCAGTGTCTGTAGACATTTTTGGCTGTCTTTTGTTTGGGGTTAGGGGCATACTACTGTCATGGATATGTAGAAGCCAGGGATGCTGCTAAAAATCCTATAATACACAGGACAGCTCCCCACCTCCCCCAACAAAGAATTATCCAGTCCCAAATGTCAATAGTGCTGAGGTGGGTCAGAGATATGGTGTGACCCTCCCAAGAACTTGCAGCTTCCCCCACCCCTGCTTTATTAAGATATAATTGACACATAAACAAAGACTTGCAGCTTATTCACAGTTTTCAGCAGCTCAGGTTAATTGTTCTCTTTCATTTCTTTTACGGTATTTTTTTTTATTAGAATAGAGAAAAATATAAGAGCAATGCATGCTTATAATTAAAAGCAAAGTAATAAAAGACTTTCCATCATTGTTTCACATAATCAATATTAACATCCTTGGTGGTTTATTAGGAGGGAATATATTAAAATGCCAACTTCAGATCACTTCTGACTTACAAAAATGGCAATGTCCTATGGTAATACTTAATATCCATCCACTTTCCATGTGCTCATCAAGACAAGCCTCAATCTACATACAGAGAATTCTTTTAAATTTGCTTGCTGTATGCAAAAGCTGGGTTGCTTCACAACTTGCTTTTGTAATTTAGTGAATTCTGAATCTCTCTTCAGATCAAAAATAAGGATCTCCTGGAGACTTCCCTGGTCATCCAATGGTTAAGACTCCTCTCTTCCACTGCAGGGGGCACAGGTTCAATTCCTGGTTGGGGAACTAAGATGCTGTATGCCATGTGGCACACCACAAAAATAAATAAATGGAAATAATCTATTTATAATATATTATTATATATAATGTCATATTATATATATTATAATAATCTCCTGTTTGTTTCCAGAAGTTGGGGATGCTGAGTACCACAGACTCCAAGAAACTTGAAGTGAAGTAAAGTGAAAGTCGCTCTGACTCTTTGCAACCCCATGGACTATACAGTCCATGGAATTCTCCAGGCCAGAATACTGGAGTGAGTAGCCTTTTCCTTCTCCAGGGGATCTTCCCAACCCAAGGATCGAACCCAGGTCTCCTTCATTGCAGGTGGATTCTTTACCAGCTGAGCCATGAGAGAAGCCCAAGAATACTGGAGTGGGTAGCCTATCCCTTCTCCATCAGGTCTTCCCGACCCAGGAATCGAACTGTTTTCTCAAAGCTCTGCAATCTACTACCTTCTTCTGTCCTCTTTCTAGAAGATAATAATTAAATGTATACAATATAATTAAGGGCTTCTCTGGTTGCTCAGAGGGTAAAGAATCTACCTGCAATGCAGGAGACCCCAGTTTGATCTCTAGGTCAGGAAGATCCCCTGGAGAAGGGATAGGCTGCCCACTCCAGTATTCTTGCCTGGAGAATTCCAGGGACAGAGGAACCCAGCAGGCTACAGTCCATGGGGTTGCAAAGAGTCGGACACAACTGAGCGACTTTCACTTTCACTTTTTCACTTTCAGTAACCAAGAGCCAGTGCCATCACCTTTTTCCTGGTCTTCATCCTTCTTGTCCTCACAGTGCCGTTTGACTGTCCTGGTCACTGCCGTCTTCAGGAAAGAGTGCATTTGACTGTCCTGGTCACTGCCATCTTCAGGAAAGAGTGTCCTTTGTTGGACGAGGATGGACCAAGACCATCCTGAGTCTTCTTTGACGCTTATAGCAATCATTGTTGTTTGCCTGCCCCAAAGTAGACCCTCTCTCTTCCTTCTTGCTGGCAGAGACCACCACCCATCATAGACAATGACAATGTCAGACAAACACATTTTCAGCGTACCCAAGCTGAGGCATGGATATGTGCTGTGGTCCTGATAGTGGTCCATAAGGGAAAGTCTGTGGGGTAGGCTACAGGGAAAAAGTTTGCTCTCTCTAAAAACCAAAATGCATGCTTCTGTAAGCAACTATATGAAGAAGGGATAGCTTGAAGAGCAACAAGATGACCTACAACAATGAGGAGAAAAGTCAGAGCATGAAAGCTACTACACTAAGATGATAGAGAGAAAGTTGGAAGAATGCAGGTCCTTGGCAACACTGGTAAGCCATGAACCAATCTAGGAACGCCCATCTCCAGTTTTCCTGTGAGTAAGATAACATGTCCCTGTTATTTAAGTTGTTTATAGTTCCATGTCTTCTGCTTGCAGCTAAAATTTCCTTGTTGAGTGCTCACATGACCCCCAAACAGTCACTAACTCCAATGGCTCTCCTTGACCTTCCAGCCTGTTTCCACTGTCTGCATCCAGAACATTCTCTCTAAAGAGCCACTTTGATCAGAAAACCCTGTTGCTCAAACCATCAATGGTAATATTATGCCAAGCAGAAAAAGCCAGTTACTGAAGACCACACATTATATGATTCCTTTCATATGAAATGTCCAGAACAGAGATTAGTGGTTTCGTAGGCCTGGAATGGGGATGGAGGGTTAAGAGGTAACAAAGAGTATAAAGTTTCTTCTTTTTTCTTTTCTTTTTTGGCTGCACTGTGAGACTTGTGGGATCTTAATTCCCTGACCAAGGTTCAAACCTATGCTTCCTGCATTGGAAGTGTGAAATCTTAACCACTGGACCATAAGAGAAGTCCCTAAGGTTTCTTTCTGAAGTGATGCAAATGTTCTAAAATTGACTGCGATGCTGGTTGGACATATTCGTGAATGTATTGAAAACCACTGAATTATACACTTTAAATGGATGAATTGTATGGTATTTGAATTGTATCTCAATAAAGCTATTAGAAAAAAAAAAAAGCCTTTAGTGGTGATCCATTACTTAGAGAGTATAAAGCACAAATTCATTACCCTAGCATTCCAGGCTCTTCACCCTGCAGGCTCAAACTACAGTCTAACTCAATCCTTTGCCGCTTCCATATAAGGTAGACTATTGAACAGATCATGAGTGGTTCTTGAAAAGCGACCTGTGCTTTTCTGCTTCTCTGTCTTTGCTCCTGTGTTCCTTTGGCCTAGAATGGCCTTCCCCATCACCCTGGTCTCTTAAAATTTAGCTTGCTTTCAAGGTCCGGTTCAAATGTTTTCCCTCATCTTCCCAGGCAGAAATGCACTGCGCTCCTCTGAATTCACCGAATTCAATATACTTCATGCGGTGTTTATCTGTCTCATTTGCAGGCTTACGGACGCACAACCTCACTGACTGTATCAGCACCACAGTTTCCAAACAAGTTGGGTGGTAATACTCTCTTAGTAAGAAAGTGTACTGCAGGCTTCCCTGGTGGCTCAGTGGTAAAGAATCCCCCTGCCAGTGCAGGAGACTTGGGTTTTGATCTCTGTCCTAGGAAGATCCCACAACTAAACCCGTGTGCCACAACTACTGAAGCCCAAACGCTCTAGAGCCCCATGCTCCGTGACAAGAGAAGTCGCTGCAATGAAAAGCTCAAGCCCAGTAACCAGAGAACAGCCCCAGCTCATCATAACTAAAGAAAAGCCTGAGGAGCAACAAAGATCCAGCGCAGCCAGATCAATCAGTACTGATTTTTTTTATAAAAAAAAATTAAGACTATTTAAAAAAAGAAAGAAAGAATATTGCAAATCAGGACCATTTTAGGAAGTTTAAATTATGAAATTGCCATAATAGTCTTCCCACTAGAGTGGATGATGTTTGCTGGACATAGACTAGTGCTGCTCATCCTTTCCCCTCTTTGCAGAGCAGATGTCTCTCAGGTGGATGAAAGAGCTTGGTTTCCCTTTTGCTTCATGATGCATGGAAAAATGGAGTTAGGTGCTTACAATGAGTGGTCTGTGTCAAAGAATAGTCTGGTGCTTATTGAACCCCTGTGTTATATGCCAAATAAATAAAAGCTAGATTGAAGATACAAACATTTTTAAAGACTGTGAAAGTAGAAAAAATAAAAAAAAAAGAAAAGAATATTTTTATAAATCCTATAATGCAGGAGACCTTTCTAAATAAATCATAAAATCCCAGATACCATGAAGAAAGCCAGTGATGACTTTCTCTCTATGAAAACCCAAGGCTTCTGGCTGGCGAAAGACACCATAAAAAGTTAGACAAATGGCAGACCCTGAGAAGATATTTTCAAGAGCTATAATAGTTACAAGATGAATATCAGTACTAGCTAAAAAAAAAAAAGAAACAATGCATGAAAAAAGGGCAGAGAATATGAACAATGATTCATAGAAAAAATAGAAGTAACAAATAGCATATGAAATATGCTTAACATCATTAGCATCAGGGAAATGCAGACAATGCATGAGGGTCATGTGCCTGTCAGATGGACCAACATGGAAAAGATTGAGACCACCCAAAACTGTCAGGTGTATAGAGAAAAGATCAATCATATAGAAGTGTTGCATATATATTTTAATATATATAATTTTTAAAGAGCAATTTGGTAGGATCTAATTATTTTCTGCCCTGAACAGGTATTATTCATAATTCCCCAATCAACTTTTAAAAAGCCATTCTTGATGACTAAGGAAGGGCATCTCAGACCCTTCCTATCCCAATTTCCCCATTCTAAAGGCTTATAGAGAACACTTCTTCTTCTTTTTTTTTATGTGAACCATTTTTAAAGTCTTTATTGAATTTGTTACAATGCTGTTTCTGTTTTATCTTTTGGGTTTTTTGGCCAGGAGGCATGTGGGATCTTAACTCCCTGACCAAGGATCAAACTCATGCCTCCTGAACTGGAAGCAAATCTTAACCAATGGATTGCCAGGGAAGTCACCTAGAGCACACTTTTAAAGATAATTTTCTGTTGCTTACAACTGAATAAGGAACCCTGACAGTGATGACTGTCTTTAAAAGCCCTACTCTATCTCTTTAAGTGAGAATCTAATTTTAAAATTCTCCTTTGTTTGCCTGGACTGATATTAGCCATATTACCTGGTTATTTCTTAACATGGTGCAGGACCAACTGACTGACTCTACAAGCAGGGGCAAGGGCTGGTGCGGGGGATGGGGGGGTAGATGGGGGGAGGGAATGAAGGAGAGGGGGAGGGGTGGGTGGGGGAAGCAACTATGTCCTGATTCCTTTCTGCCTGGCTTCCCTCATTCAAGGGTCAGTTGAAAGAATGCTTTCCATTTTTCTGCTGTTGGTTTCCCTGTTTTAATATAATGTTGGGTCTCGGTTTAGAGTTTTATAAATCTTTGTTGTTTCTTAGTTGCTAAGTCGTGACTGACCCTGTGATCCCATGGACTGTAGCCCTCCAGGCTCCATGGGATTCTCCAGGCAAGAATACTGGAGTGGGTTGCTATTTCCTTCTCTAGGGGATCTTCCTGACCCAGGGATTAAACTCTATCTCCTGCATTGCAGGCAGATTCTTTACCACTGAGCCACTCTTATAATCTTTACAGTCTACCAAATATGCAGATTTTTCCCAAGCCTGGTCTATTCCCTTATCCCACTGTCCTTCCTAAATAGGGTCATATCAGTCTTATAACTCAGGGGTCCTCAACCTCTGAGATCTAATACCTGATGATATCAGGTGGAGCTGATGTAATAATAATAGAAATAAAGTGCACAATAAATGTAATGAGCTTGAACCATCCTGAAACCATCCCCCACCCCACCCAGTCTGTGGAAAAATTGTCTTCCACAAAATCGATCCCTGGTGCCAAAAAGGTTGGGGACCACAGATTTAATGAGTTAGAAAAAGGTGTCCTTTCAGGCACAGCCCCCCACCAGGCTTCAGGGCTCTGTGAGTGGAGCAAAAGGGGTCTTCAGGCCCTCATGAATCCCGAGCCACTATATTATCAGCCCTGCTCCTCACGCCAGCCCTAGACCAATGGCTGCACAGGAAATCTTTGCAAATTGCCCTTTCCTCATTTCACAGGGCCAGAGGACACAGTGGCACCTGCTACAGTTAATGTTGCAAATGCGTGGCTTGGGTTTCTTTCCTTGTCTTCTCCTGCTAAGCTGCCCTTTGTGATGTCATCAGGGGTGCAAGTCTCCTGTGTTAATGTTTTTAGCTACCACTCCCCCACCCCCACCACACACACAAACACACACCCCACAGCTCAGTGTTCACCCATGAAACAGTGAGTGACAGAGAAATTAATCGGTGTCTTATCCTTTTTTTTACTGCCTTGCCCTTATCAGCAAAAAAGAATGATAAGATAATTTTCTTCTTGGCCTTGAGGCTTAAGTTCTGGGCTTCCTTTCCTCAGGGGAAAAGAAATAGTCCTTTGTGCTTTGGAGTCTTAAACAGAGAAGTTTCTAGGCCCTGGGTTAAGGCCCCTTGACTCAGGTCTTTGGTTGGAAACCAATACATGTTAAGAATTATTCAGGACGGTGGAGAAGGTGCTGCTTTTAAAGAGAGGATATTTAGCCCAGCCTTATCGGTGGCTTCCCTGAGATGGAGAAGTCTCTGTGTGCTTGTATGTGTACGGGGTAGTGGAGACAGGTTTCCAAATGGCAGGGGGTCAGTGTCCTACCACCCTGGCAGAAACTCTTCCTCAACGTTGGAGAGTGAGAAATCTGAAGCCAAGTTTAATTTGATTTTAGAGAACTAGAGAACATAACATCTTACACACCGAGGTTATGCCGGAGCAGTTCTTACCTGTCAACTGCAATTCTTACCTGTTACATTTCTCTCTACAATGTAATCCATAGAATCCCACTTTGGAATGAGAGGGGCTCCTGCATTTTGACCAGAGCTTCCTCACCTCCATCCTCTCATCATAATCTTTACCTCTTAGAAATCTCCTCTTCTCTAAACAGCATGCATAGTTTCATTCATAGTATGTATATATTAATTTGGTGGAAACATGAGTTCTCGTGAGTTTCCCAGGTACTCTACTCTCCATTTTTAAAAAAGATAGAGGAGACTTTCCTGGTGGCTCAGTGGATAAGAATCCACCTGCCAATGCAGGAGACAGGTTTGATCCCTGGTCTGGGAAGATCCCACAGGCTGCGGGGCAACAAATGCCACGAGCCACAACTACTGAGCCTGTGCTCTAGAGCCTGGGAGCCATAACTACCGAAGCCCTTGCACCCTAGAGCCTGTGCCCCACCACAAGAGAAGCCACTGCAGGGAGAAGCCTGGCACAGCAACTAGAGACACTCACCCCAATCAGAGAAAAGCCAAAGAGCAATGAAAACCCAGTGCAGCCATAAGTAAATAATAAACAGGTATTATTTAAAAAAAAAAAAAAAAAAGTTTAAAAAAGGGATTTATATCCACTAAGGCACTATGGAAGGTGCAGACTCCACCAATGAGTGACAAGAGCTCTATAATCTGCTGGGAGAAGTGCACAGGAGTTATGGCAGCTCAAAGCCATGGTTCTCTCTCCTTCGTCACCCTGCCCCCTCCCCACCACCCCCACCTGCTGGAAAACTGAAATAGCTGTTGTATTGGTAGGTGATTGGTTCTCAGTTTTCCTCCATGAGTTCCAATGCCAACTCTTGCTTTCTGTTTAGTGACATAAGTAAAGACATTCATGGAGAAATTTCTAGAATTCCTTCCTTCTAAGGGCTGTGGGTTGGAGGATAAGGCTTTGGTTTGTCTGAGCTGAGGTAAGGGATGCAAAATGGCACAGGCTAAAGAAGGGGGTCACCTTTGGGTGAAAGAGGTCAGAGCTCCCTGGAAGAAGCCAGGATTAGGATCAGGTTGGGGATGGGGGTTGGCTTGGAAGAAGCCAGGATTAGGATCAGGTTGGGGATGGGGGTTGGCTTGGAGAGAATAAAAGGGGGAGGGAAGCGGGAGGAGGAGAAACAGTGAAGGAGATGGAGACAGAGAGTTTGGTGGAGAGAGGAAGAGAGAGGGTCTGAGTAGTCCCAGTGAGTGAGCAGAGGGTTGGCAGAAAGGAACTGTCTTCTCTTTGGAGGAAGCTTTGCTGTGCATTATACTGTGCTTTGGTCTTCCCAGGTGACACTAGTGATAAAGAAGCCAGTTGCCAGTGCAAGAGATAAAAGAGACGTGGGTTCCATTCCTGGGTTGGGAAGATTCCCTTGCAGGAGGGCATGGCAACCCACTCCAGCATTCTTGCCTGGAGAATCTCATGGGCAGAGGAGCCTGGTGGGATAGGCTTGCAGAGTTAGACACGACCGAAGCGACAGCACACACAGACATGCTGTGTTAGGCTCCCACCTTGGCCCGTACTAGGCCACTTGTCAAGGTTTTTGGATGGGGAGAGAAGGCTTTTTGTTTGGTTGGTTGGGTTTTTGAGTGGAAATCAGCTCTAAGACCAAAGGCAGCTTATTGTTATTTGGGGTTGCTCTTGCTTCGATTTTGTGGTCGTTTCCTCAGCCTTCTGTGTCTGGGCATGTTTGGTATCTGAGCCCATTGGCCTGTGGGCCCATAATGTTTACATGACCTTTAAGGCTGCAGCATGGTTTGAAGTTCTTCCCCAGTCCCCTCACCCAACAACACTGTTGTTTTCCGTTATTTTCTTAGCCCTTCCCATGGCCCAGTCTAGCCAGCCCTCCCTGTTGAATACTTCTTCCACTTGTTTCCTTCCTCATCTTTCTTTAAACTTGAAGCTCTTTCACTGGCTTTCTTCCTATCTTCACTCTACAACATACTTTGAATCCTAGGATTCCATGAAATTTGGATTCTGAGAGTTCAGATGATCACCTGGGTCTTTCATAACCTGTACACACCTTGAGGACAGAAAGACAGACGTGTGTGTATATCCACAGAAGCAGGCAAGGTGCTGACTGGTTCTCCTTCCCCAAGATCTGCCCAAGATCATCACATAGCTCCCTCCCTCACTGCCTTGCAGGGAATAGCAACCCTCCTGCACACTCCTTAGATCCTTTTCCTGCCTTATTGTGTGATGTATTGTACACTTATTTATTAAATTACTGAATATCTATCTCCCCTGCTGCCCTGGAATGTAAGCTCTGTGAGGGCAAGCACCTCATCTATACCTCAGGCCTAGAACCAGCCTGGCATAAATGCTTATGTATGTATGAATTCCTGGTAGTTTCGGGTACTCAGTCAAGGAGGAACTGAATTAAAGAATTGGGAGTCTATGTCTAGAAATACAGCCTCATACAACAAGGCTTTCACTTTGTGTTGAAGTCTTCGGCAACCTGAGGATCAAACTACATCTTCTCTCTCTCTTTCATAGAGATTTTTTAAATCCTCAAAAAATACCAACTTAACTCAGATAAAAATAATATACTGTTAGATGAGGATTGTACTTAATATTTTCAGTTTATAATATTGAATCTGAAAGAAGCAAAAAGGAAAGATAGATATTTATAATTCTTTCTTTGTAAGACAATTCTGTTCTGTATGTTGGACTTGGACTATGAATTTGAATTGGCCTTTGGAATGAAAGTTTGTCATCTGTCTTTTAAAAAAAATTGTGTATCAGTTATCAGAATTCATGAAACACATGACTTCCCTGGTGGTACAGTGGATAAGAATCCGCCTGCCAATGCAGGGAACACGGGTTCAATATCCCTGGTCAAGGAAGGCTGCATGTGCCCCAGAGCAACTAAGCCCATGTACTGCAACAACTGAAGCCACAGCCATGAGAAGCCTGCACTTCACAACAGAGAGTAGCCTCCACTCACCGCAACTAGAGAAAGTCCGCAAGCAGCAACAAAGACCCAACACCACCAAAAACAAAAAAATTATTAATTTAAAAAAGAATTTATGAAACACGCAAGTATAAATATAAAGCCAAGACTTCATACTTGTAAAGGATAAGTATGAGCCAAGCAACTGCTTAATTGTCCCCAAGCCAAATATTACTAGCGGTGAGGTGAGCTCTCAGGAGCTCCCAGCACCCCCTCTTTGAGTCCTGAGCACAGTTGTCTCCCTGACCCAGAGGTAGCACAATCCTGACTTGTGTGATCATCTTTCACTTGCTTTTCTTTGGAGTTTTGCAACTCATGTTTTATGGTTTTTAAAGCTTTGTCAAAATAATCATGCACATTGTGAAGAAAAAATAAAAGCAGTGGTCTTCTTACTTCTTCAGTCCCATTCTGCAGAGGCGACCACTTCTGACCTTCCAAGGCATTTCTTCTGGTGGGTACCTCCACGTCCATCCATGCGTCACTTCAGTTGTGTCCAACTCTTTGTGACCCTATGGACTGTAGCTCGCCAGGCTCCTCTGTCCATGGGGATTCTCCAGGCAAGGATACTGGAGTGGGTTGCCATGCCCTCCTCCAGGGGATCTTCCCAGCCTAGGGATTGAACCCCTGTCTCATGTGTCCTGCATTAGGAGACAGGTTCTTTACCAGTAGCACCATCTGGAAAACCCATATACATACATACGTTCCTTTTAATAATATGCTTATGTTGATATTGCATGATGAGTCCATTTTAAGAGACTCGGGGTCAGGGGAGTAGAGGAGAGAAGTGAGCTTACCAACAGAACAAAAATTTGACTTATATATCTGATGTGTCATTAACAACACCGTATGCTAAAAGGCATTGGAGCAATTTTTCAACATTCCAAGAAAAAAATGATTTCAATGTAAAAATATCCTCCTCCTAGCCAAGGTATTAATTAAATATGGAAATTGAATACAAGGTGGAGGAAAATTGATTGCTTACACATACTTCCTAAAGAAGTTACTTAAGGATCTGGCTTCAGTAAACCAAGGGAGTAAGACCAAAAAGAACAAGATGTGGGATCTTGAAATAATCGAATACAGGGAAGACGCTGCGTGATTCTGGTGCAGGAGCCTGGAGAGCAAACTGTCCAAACTGGAGTGTCTCAGCATTAAAGAGGGTTTCCCAGGTAGTGCCAGCAGTAAAGAACCTGCGTGCCAATGCAGGAGACATAAGAGATGAGTGTTCAATCCCTTGGTCAGGAAGAGCCCCTGGAGGAGGGCATGGCAACCCACTCCAGTATCCTTGCCTGGAGAATCCCATGGACAGAGGAGCCTGGTGGGTTACAGTCCATTGAGTCGCAAAGAGTCTGACACGACTGAAGCAACCTAGCATACACGGGGGCAATGAAGGAGATTCGAGAGACTGCTTGATCTGATAAGGAGATTAGCTACCCTTGAGAATAAAATAATGGCAAAGATTCCCACAAAGGCAAATACAAACTCCAGGGGGAAAAAGCCAAAAAGCTATACAGGAAAAGACATGAAATCAGAGTGATTACTAGCCCAACGGCACACAGTATTTTCAGTCACAATAATGTAGACTCTCTTATTCATTTTCAACGCCTAGACTATTGAGAGAATACAAAAAACTCAGTTTGGTTCTCAGAACAGACTATAAACATCATAGAGGACCTCTCTGACATCCTTGATGTGTAAATTTTACAAGTCTAGGAGACTCATGGCTTTCACCTCTGCGAAACAATCTATATTTCACATTATCTAATTTTTCTTTCTATAAATTCTGTTGGTCAGATGTAGGACATCCTAGGTTAGCCTCTAAGACTTTTTTCTCTTACAATTTCCATCTCTTTGTCCTTTCTCTGGGAGACTTCCTTGAATTTATATTCTAATGCTTCTGTTAAAATTTTCATTTAAATGTGTTTTTTAACCTACCAGGGCTATTTATACTTCTCTGATTATTTCTTTTTCATTGTATTCTGTTCTTTTACAATGAAATATCTTTTCAGATTTCTCTGAGGACAGTAGCAGGAGATTACTTTCTTCCGTTCTGTTTCATGTCTTTACTCTTTCCTCTGGGTCACTCGTGTTCGGGTCCATCTATTTTTATGTTGTGACCATTCTTCACAACATCCTCAGTTGTCTTTATTTCAGAACGAGGCAACGAAATACTACTCTCTCTCTTTTTTTTTTTTTTGCATGATGGGCTTATTGGTTGCACCTTTATGTTGTGAGTGACCTAGCTCTGCCTGTTACTTGCTGTGTGATCCTAGGCGAGTTAATTAACCACTCTGTTCTTCAGGTTCTCCTAGAGTTGTGAACATTAAATTAATTAATATATAATATATTCATTACAGTGCTATATAACTATTTGCTGCTTCTATTACTTTTACTATGATTACTTTGCAGACATCCAGCTACAGAATTCCTAAATCCCAGACTTTCAGAGTCTTAGCTATGGGGCCATCACATATTGTAGAAAGGAGAACAAGGTTGTTAATATTGACTGAGAGGAGAGATGCAGAAGGGAAACCCTATCTGGCTGCCAAATGGGGTGAGAGGCCAACTGCTCCTTTGTGCCATTTTATCAGTCACCATAGCTTCAGCCCCATCATTCACTCAGCTGCTGTTTATGAATTGCCTAGTGTCCCAAGTTCTGTCTCGCAAAAGGTTTCCTTCTCTGTTCTATCTTCCTCCAAATTCCCACTCATGTAACATAAACTTAGCTTCCTCTAGTCTCTTTACTCTGCCACTACTTCTCTATCCACTGTCTACCCTCCAGAAATTCTTTGAAACCCATTATCTGCTGAGTGTCCCTCTGCCATTACTGGTATCACTTTTTCAAAGTCATTATTATCATTTTAGTGGGGTTTTGGCAAGGATAAAACCAAGCATGCTTCATCTCCCATCTTTTTAATGATTTTTCTCATTTATATTAATATATTACATTGATTGATGTTTCCATGTACAACCAAGCTTACATTCCAGGAATAAGTCCTACTTGGTCTTTATGCGTTAGACATTTTAATATTACTGGTTTCAATTTATTATTTTTTTTTATTTGAGTATAATTGCTTAAGGAACATATGGACACAGAGGGGGAAAGGGAGGGTGGGATGAAATGGGAGATAAAGATTGACCTATATACACTACAGTGTGTAAAACAGATAGCTAGTGGGAACCTGCTATAAAGCACAGGAAGCTCAGTTCAGTGCTCTGTGATGGCCTGCAGGGGTGGGATGACATGGGGGGTGGGAGAGACGTTCAAGAGGGAGGGGCTGTATGTCTACATATAGCTGATACACTTCATTGTACAGCAGAAACAACGCAACATCTGCCATCTTTAATCAGGCATCCATATTCTCTCATGATAGATACAGCACCAGTTTCCATGTTTGAAATCCTGGCTCATTCACATGCTTTTCTTTCACTTGTAGGGTACTTTAAGTTTGGGCAAGATGTGGAAGGGAAGGAAGAAAGGAAGTGGTAGCCAAAGTGACTTGCTACAGTTGAGGGCTCTTAGAGGACAGCCTACTAATGCATTCCCCTCCTGGAGTGATCCAGTCAATCTGAATTTGCAGTCAGCAGAAGAAAGAGTTTTAGGCAAAGGTTCAGGAAAGATATTACAAGTAATGATCAACATAAATCACTTAAAGAGGGAGGTATAAATTACTTCCCAGTTTTGATGCAGTGATTGTGAGTATTTCGTTTACAGTAACTACTACCAGATAATTCCTCTGTGATATTATTGCTGGAAGTCAGTGAGTACATCAGCTCAAGAATGAATGTGAGCTATTTCTGCAAAATACAAAAGAGTGGCAGTTCTATTATGAATGACAATCATTCGTGAGCACATGATGCACTATTTCTATTACATTTATCCTATGAATGTATTGAGTAAAAATAGGCCACTGCTTTGAAGTCCAAGATAGTAGAATTCACAACCATTTATGAATTAAAGTATTTTAACATTTTACTGGTAAGTAATAATAATTTCCATAGATTCTGAGATGCCCTTAAAAGAAATAACTACAGAATATAATATATTGGTAACCACAACCTTAATTAAAGAATTTTCTAATGGCTAGCTTTTCTTCAGGGCTTCCCTGGTGGCTCAGTGGTAAACAATCCGCCTGCCAGTGCAGGGGATGTGAGTTCAACCCCTGGGTCAGGAAGATGCCCTGGAGCAGGAAATGGCAACCCACTCCAGTATACTTGCCTGGGAAATCCCACGTACAGGGGAGCCTGGTGGGCTATAGTCCATGGAGTGGCAAAGAGTCAGATACAACTTAGTGATTAAACTACAAAAACTTTGTTAAAGAAAAATTTATTTTTAATTGAAGTATGGTTGATTTCCAATATTGTGTTACAAATACATTTTTACCATGATATACGTTACACTTTGCTCAGAACAATAGAAATTATCACATGTTTACAACAGAGGCAATTTAATGCAGGGAATTGGCTACACAGTTCATGGATGATCTGAGAAGCTTAGATCAGTGATAGTGCAAGTCACTGCCAAGCCTGGGCCAGAAGGAAAGTCATAGGAGATAGTGTTACCAGAGCCCAGAGGCTGGGGTCACTGATGGTGGCTGGAAGCACAGCTGGTCCTATCAGCAGGGGCTGGAAACTTGCTAAAGTACTATCAGAAATGTCACAGAAGGGCCAGAGGCTTCTTGGGAGAGATACACCCTGGCTTTTCCCTTACACCAATCCAGTGGTTCTCATTGCCTGAACCAACCTGGAACACATGTGACCTCAGTTTAGTTCAGTTCAGTCGCTCAGTGGTGTCTGACTCTTTGCGACTTCATGAACTACAGCACGCAAGGCTTCCCTGTCCATCACCAACTCCCACAGCTTGCTCAAATTCATGTCCATCTAGTCGATGATGCCATCCAACCATCTCATCCTCTGTCATCCCCTTCTCCTCCTGCCTTCAATCTTTCCCAGCATCAGGGTCTTTTCAAATGAGTCAGTTCTTCGCAGCAGGTGGCCAAAGTATTGGAGTTTCAGCTTCAGCATCAGTCCTTCCAGTGAATATTCAAGACTGATTTCCATTAGAATTGACTGGTTGGATCTTCTTGCCATCCAAGGGACTCTCAAGAGTCTTCCCCAACATCATAGTTCAAAAGCATCAATTCTTTGGCACTCAGCTTTCTTTATAGTCTAACTCTCACATCCATACGTGACTACTGGAAAAACAATAGCTTTGACTAGATGGACTTTTGTTCGAAAAGGAATGTCTCTGCTTTTTAATATGCTATCTAGGTTGGTCATAGCTTTTCTTCCAAGGAGCAAGCGTCTTTTAATTTCACGGCTGCAGTCACCATCTGCAGTGATTTTGGAGCCCCCCAAAATAAAGTCTGTCACTGTTTCCATTGTTTCCCTATCTATTTGCCATGAAGTGATGGGATCAGATGCCATGATCCTCATTTTCTGAATGTTGAGTTTTAAGCCAACGTTTTCACTCTCCTCTCTCAATTTCATCAAGAAGCTCTTTAGTTCCTCTTCACTTTCTTCCATAAAGGTGGTGTCATCTGTGTATCTGAGGTTATCGATATTTCTCCCATCAATATTGATTCCAGTTTGTGCTTCCTCCAGCCCAGTGTTTCTCATGATGTACTCTGCATATAAGTTAAATAAGCAGGGTGACAATATACAGCCTTGATGTACTTTCCCATTTTGGAACCAGCCTGTTCCATGTCTGGTTCTAACTATTGCTTCTTGAGCTGCATACAGATTTCTCAGGAGGCAGGTAAGGTGGTCTGGTATTCTCATCTCTTTAAGAATTTTCCACAGTTTGTTGTGATCCACACAGTCAAAAGCTTTGGTGTAATCAATAAAGCAGAAGTAGATGCTTTTCTGCAATTCTCTTGCTTTTTCGATGATCCAGCAGATGTTGGCAATTTGATCTCTGGTTCCTCTGCCTTTTCTAAATCCAGCTTGAATATCTGGAAGTTCACGGTTCATATACTATTGAAGCCTGGCTTGGAGAATTTTGAGCATTACTTTGCTATCATGTGAAATGAGTGCAATTGCGCAGTAGTTTGAACATACTTTGGTCTTGCCTTTGTTTGGGATTGGAATGAAAACTGACCTTCTGCAGTCCTGTGGCCACTGCTGAGTTTTCCAAATTTGCTGGCATATTGAGTTCAACACTTTCACAGCATCATCTTCTAGGATTTGAAATAGCTTAACTAGAATTCCATCACCTCCACTATCTTTCTTTGTAGTGATGCTTCCTAAGGCCCACTTGACTTCACATTCCAGGATGTCTGGCTCTAGGTGAGTGATCACACCATCATGGTTATCTGGGTCATGAAGATCTTTTTTTGTGTAATTCTTCTGTGTATTCTTGCCACTTCTTCTTAATATTTTCTGCTTCTGTTAGGTCCATACTGTTTCTTTCCTTTACTGTGCCCATCTTTGCATGAAATGTTCCCTTGATATCTCCAATTTTTCTTGAAGAAATCTCTAGTCTTTCCCATTCTATTGTTTTCCTCTATTTCTTTGCATTGATCACTGAGGAAGGCTTTCTTATCTTTCCTTGCTATTCTTTGGAACTCTGCATTCAAATGGGTATATCTTTCCTTTTCTCCTTTGCCTTTAGCTTCTCTTCTTTTCTCAGCTATTTGTAAGGCCTCCTCAGACAACCATTTTGCCTTTTTGCATTTCTTTTTCTTGGGGATGGTCTTGATCACTGCCTCCTGTGCAATGTCACGAACCTCCATCCATAGTTCTTCAGGCACTCTGTCTATCAGATCTAGTCCCTTGAATCTATTTGTCATTTCCACTGTATGTATAATCATAAGGGATTTGATTTAGGTCATACCTGATTGGTCTAGTGGTTTTCCCTACTTTCTTCAATTTAAGCCTGAATTTTGCAATAAGGAATTCATGATCTGAGTCACAGTCTGCTCCCGATCTTGTTTTTGCTGACTGTATAGAGCTTCTCCATCTTTGGCTGCAAAGAATATAATCATTCTGATTTTCGTATTGACCATCTGGTGATGTCCATGTGTAGAGTCTTCTCTTCTGTTGTTGGAAGAGGGTGTTTGCTATGACGAGTGTGTTCTCTTGGCAAAATTCTGTTAGACTTTTCCCTGCTTCATTTTTTCTCCAAGGCCAAACTTGTCTGTTATTCCAGGTATGTCTTGACTTCCTTCTTTTGCATTCCAGTCCCCTATGATGAAAAAGGCATCTTTTTTTGCTGTTAGTTCTAGAAGGTCTTGTAGGTCTTCATAGAACCGTTCAACTTCAGCTTCTTCAGCATTACTGGTTGGGGCATAAACTTGGGTTACTGTGATATTGAATGGTTTATCTTGGAAAGGAACAGAGATCATTCTGTTGTTTTGAGATTGCACCCAAGTACTGCATTTTGGACTCTTGTTGACCATGAGGGCTACTCCATTTCTTCCATGGGATTCTTGCCCATAGTAGTAGATATAATGGTCATCTGAATTAAATTTGCCCATTCCAATCCATTTTAGTTCACTGATTCCTAAAATGCTGATGGTCACTCTTGCTATCTCCTGTTTGACCACTTCCAATTTACCTTGATTCATGGACCTAACATTCCAGGTTCCTATGCAATATTGCTCTTTATAGCATCAGACTTATTTCCATCACCAGTCACATCCACAACTGGGCGTTGCTTTCACTTTGGCTCCTTCTTTTCATTCTTTCTGGAGTTATTTCTTCACTCTTCTCCAGCAGCATATTGGACACCTACCAACCTGGAGAGTTCATTTTTCATTGACGTATTTTTTTCCTTTTCATACTGTTCATGGGGTTCTCAGGGCAAGAATATTGAAGTGGTTTGCCATTCCTTTTTCCAGTGGACCATGTTTTGTCAGAACCATTCCTTTTTCCAGTGGACCATGTTTTGTCAGAACTCTCCACCATGACCCAGAGGTCTGTCTTGGGTGGCCCTACACAGAATGACTCATTGTTTCACTGAGTTAGACAAGGCTGTGATCCATGTGATCAGTTTGGTTAGTTTTCTGTGATTGTGGTTTTCATTCTATCTGCCCTGTGATGGATAAGGATAAGAGGCTTATGGAAGCTTCCTGATGGGAGAGACTGACTGCAGGGGAAACTGGGTCTTGCTCTGGTGGGCGGGGCCAAGCTCAGCAAATCTTTAATCCAATTTTCTGTTGATGGGTGGGGCTGTGTTCCCTTCATTGTTTGACCCCAGACCAAACTATGGTGGAGGTAATGAAGAAGATAATGGCGACCTCCTGCAAAAGGTTCCATGCACACACTGCCGCTCTCAGTGCCTCCAACCCTGCAGCAGGCTACCGCCCACCCATGCCTCCACCGGAGACTCCTGGACACTCACAGGTAAGTCTAGGTCAGTCTCTTGTAGGGTCACTGCTCCTTTCTCCTTGGTCCTGGTGCACACAAGGTTTTGTTTATGCCCTCCAAGAGTCTGTTTCCCCAGTCCTGTGCAAGTTCTGTAATCAAATCCCACAGGCCTCCAAAGTCAAATTCCCTAGGGGTTCTCAGTCCCTTTGCCAGATCACCAGTTTGGGAAACCTGTTGTGGGTCCTAGAACTTTCTCAAGAGCGCAAGAATTTATTTGGTATAATTGTTCTGCAGTTTCTGGGTTGTCTGTTCAGCAACTGTATGGTGGGGTTAATAGCGACCTCCTCCAGGAGGGCTTATGCCACAGGTCTGCTGCACCCAGAGTCCCTGGCCCTGTGGCAGAGTACTGCTGACCCATACCTCTGTAGGAGACTCAAACACAGGTCTGGCTCAGACACAAGATGGTGGGGTAGAAGGACGTGCGCTCATCTTCTCCTGCGAGAACTCCAAAATTGTAACTCACTGCTGAACAACCACTGACAGGAGAATGTTGGATTCCATGAAAAAAAGATACCCCACATCCAAGGGCAAAGGAGAAGCCCCAGCAAGATGGTAGGAGGGGCAAAATCGCATTTAGAATCAAATCCCATACCCGCCAGAGATGCTCAGGGGGCTCAAACAAAACCTTGTGCACACCAGGACCCAGAGACCCCACAGAGACTGAGTCAAATGACCTGGAAACCTGGTAAAACTGCAGTGGCCAGTTCCCCTGAGACTCAGTAAAGCAGGGAAGGTGAGGAATGAATCTGAAACCAATAGGCCCATGATCTGAGCAACATGAACATAATATTACAGTATGGGCATGTGTTAGGTTAAATATATAAGTGTCTATGTATAATATAAATATATGTGTGTATATCAATACCTCTGCAGGTCTGTTTGCACTCAGATGAAACTCAAGCCATAGTCTTGGCCAGTTGAGCCAGGACTATCAGTGGGTTAAGATCAGATTCAAGAGATTTCCCTGGTGGTCCAGTGGCTAAGACTCCCTGCTCCCAGTGCAGAAGGCCCAGGTTTGACCCCTGGTCAGGGCGCCACAACTAAGACTGGGCACAGCCCCCTCCCCTCCCAAAAAAATTAGGTTCATATGAGCCATAAACTGTTGCTAATATAGCTGCCAATTAAATGACACTTTCATTTTTTAAATCAGGAAACACATCAACCAGACTTTGGATGTGGAAACCATTTCCTTCCTCTCATTTTATCTCTAACACTAGAAGCCTAACATCTAAGATACACAACTACAGTTTCCATGATGGCAAAAGTGCTCACGCACATAGAACACACACACACTATGGCTTTTGAATCAACACCACCTAAGTTTAAGATTCTTCAGCAAATGTCATGAGTATAAAAGACGAATGTTCTGAAATCCCAGCTTTGCTTAAAAAATGAAGAATAGTTCTTTGATTCTTCCTTTATAAAAGCTAGTAGTGGAAATGCTGGGCAGCTGTTCTCTCACACTAATTTCCTCCTGGCAGACAGCAGAATAAAACATTCATGATAGACAGTGCCTTCTTTCAGGGATTCTGAAATCTACTGGGTTTGTGCACCTTAGTCTCCATCAGATGTGAGCACTAAGTCATAAAGGAAACCAGAGAGTCTGAGACATGCCTTTGGCCTGAGCTTTCTAGAAAGTCTGATGCTACACAGAGCGGGCCAGGCTGGAGCAAACTGTACATTGACTCATTTCCTATTTACCTCGAGTCTGAATGTCTCACCCCAACTCCCTTAACAAGACTTTCAAGCCAAGGGGAAATAAAAACATTAAAAGACTGTAGACTGGGCTGCCTTTTTCACCCTCACCCTTTGTTGCAATGGAACAGTAGCTTGGATGAACAAAAGGAAACTGTACAATTAATTCTATGTAATTATCATAAAAAGGGGTAGAAGGGAGAAAAGGAGAAAGAGTAGCATAAATGAAAGGGGGAGGAGCTACCAAAGAAACTTCCCAGCTAATGGGAAGTATTTATTTCAAGGCTGCTACCCTCACCCCCACTCTAGCCTCACAGTTATTCACAAAGGCTCCTGGTAATTGGTTAGCCCTGTGGGCTGATCCTGGAGCATTTGACCAGCTGGACTACCAAGCTCGCTAAGTCAGTCTCTGGGATGAAAAAACAGGTGCCAGTGTTGTTTTTTTTTAACATCCCTGTGATTCTTCTTTTTTGGCTGCGGTTGCGGGGGTGAAGAGAGTGGGGGGTAGGGGGCAGTGGGGAGGAGGCAGGCAGAACTTCTCTGGCCAGGGATCAAACCCTCGTTCCTTGCAGTGGAAGTGCTGAGTCATCTAGACAGGATTGAAAACTTGGAGGTGAGCTCTTGCCTTGGGCTGAACGTGGTCAAAGGGTGAATGCTGGGGTTTGGAAGGTGATTGCTTTAACTGGTTAGAAATCATAGTCACTATTTAGGGAACTGGCTGCCAGTTGGAGGTTGTTCCAGGAAATTTCTTCCAGGAGAGTAGCCTCAGGAAGCCAGAAACTACTATGCCAGTCTCTGCTGAGGAGAGGCACTGCAGGCTCTGAGCACAAGTTCTTGGAGGGGGGAAGGGTGAGATTGTCTTCTGAGAGGCCTTTGGGGACTCCACAGGGTTGTTTTCAGTTGCCACCAAGATGGGAGCTTTGAGAGGAAGCTAAACTGTTGGAATGGGTAAAGGAGGGGTGGGGAGGGAAACTATTAGACTGGTGAAAAAGTAACTGTGGTTTTGGACCGTGAATTTTAAATCATTACAGGTAAGCTCAGGCACATCTTTATTAATCAAAATAGGAACCATTACAATCAACACATTTTTGCCAATGAGAAATAAGTTTGTTTATTCCTGTAGCATAAAAATCTGTGCTTCAGGATTCGATGAACTCTTGGAAAGTATTTTCTGCCTCCTGCTAGTTGTGGAAGCATTTTCTCTGGAAAAAGTTGTTGAGATGCTTGAAGAGGTGGTAGTCAGTTGGTGAGAGGTCAGGTGAATATGGCAGATGAAGCAAAACTTTGTAGCCCAATTCATTCAACTTTTGAAGTGTTGGTTGTGCAATATTCAGTCAAGCATTGTCGTGATCCTTTCTGTTGACCAATGCTGGCTGCAGATGTTGCAGTTTTTGGTGCATCTCATTGATTTGCTGATCATACTACTCAGATGTAATGGTTTTGCCAGGATTCAGAAAACCGTAGCAGATCATACCAGCAGCAGACCACCAAACAGTGACCATGAATTTTTTCTTTTTTTTTTTTGGTGTAAGTTTGGGACTTCCCTGCTGGCTCAGATGGTAAAGCATCTGCCTACGATGCAGGAGACCTGGGTTAGATCCCTGGGTCAGGAAGATCCTTTGGAGAAGGAAATGGCAACCCACTGCAATACTCTTGCCTGGAAAATCCCATGGACAGAGGAGCATGGTAGGCTCCTACAGTCCATGGGGTCGCAAAGAGTCAGACACGACTGAGTGACTTCACTCACTCACTCACTGGCTTTGGGAAGTACTTTGGAGCTTCTCAGTCCAACCACTGAACTGGTCACGGCCAGTTGTATAAAATCCACTTTTCATTGCATGTCACAATCTGATCAAGAAATGGTTTGTTGTTGTTGTGTATAAGAGAAGACAACACTTCAAAAAAGATGATTTTTTTGATTTGTGGTCAGTTCATGAGGCACCCACTTTTTCACCTTTCCAATTTGCTTCAAATGCCAAACGACTGTAGAATGGTTGACGTTGAGTTCTTGAGCAATTTCTCATGTAGTTCTAAGATCAGCTTCGATGATGGCTCTCAATTGTCATTGTCAACTTCTGATAGCTCCCTTATTCAGCTTCTTTCTTTTGCAAAAGTTCTCAGAACATGTCCAGGGAGGGGTTGCAGATATACAGTTAAGTCTATATCCTTGACGACAAGCAGTGTCCAGATATATATCAGGCCCTGCTACCTTCTCAGGAAGATGGAAAGTTACTTTTATTTCTTCCCTAGGGTTGGGGCTTCCCAGGTGGTGTGAGTGATAAAGAACCCACCTGCTAATGCAGGAGACGTAAGAGACTTGGGTTCAATCCCTGGGTAGGGAAGATCCCTTGGAGGAGGGCATGACAACCCACTCCAGTATTATTGCCTGGGGAATCCCATAGACAGAGGAGCCTGGCAGGCTACAGCCCATAGCGTTGCAAAGAGTTGGACATGACTGAAGCGATTTGGCACAGGATTAACAGAAGGACTTCTTGTCATACCAACTGTAGTGGGCAGAATAATGACCCCCAAAAGATGTCCACATCCTACTCCCTAGAACCTATGGACATGTTACTTCACATGGCAAAGGGGGCTTTGCAGAAGTGATTAAGGTCATGAACCTTGAGGTAGGAAGATTATGCTGGATTATCTGGGTGAGCACATTATAAGGACTTCACAGGAGTCCTTAGCCTTCCCAGCTGACATCAGTAAGGGAGGAGTGACTATGGAAGAAGGGCTGCGGGGACACAACGTCACTGACTTTGAAGATGGAGGACAAGAGCCACGAGCCAAGGAAGGTGGCCAGCTTCTAGAGTTGGGGAGGATGGGGAAAGCGGTTCTCCCCAGGAGCCCCCAGAAGGAAACACAGCCCTGCTGACACCTTGACTCTAGTCCAGTGGGACCCATGTCAAACTTCTCACCCAGAGAACTGTCGGATAATAAATATGTATTTTAAGCCACCAAGTATTGGGTTGGCCACAAAGTTCCTTCGGTTTTTAAATAAGAATAAAAGACACATTTTTGGTTTTTACCGACAACCCTATGGAACAATGTATTCACCGTTTTGTTCCACTATCTTCTGCCATTTTTCAGACAACTTCATAATTCCATCTTCCCAAAACTTTTTGTCCTTTTGAGCAAAGAATAGTTCAGGTGCCTTTTATTGTTTTCCAGGGAATTTAATTTTTTTCCATTAAGAGAATTTTGTAAAGACTGAAATAAATGGCAGTCCAGAGGTGCAATGTCTGGTGATTACGGTGGATGAATCAGAATTTCCCAGCCAAGCTGTAACAGTTCTTATTTGGTCATCAGAGAAACATGTGGTCTTGCGTTATTCTGGTGGAAGATTTTGCATTTTCTGCTGACTAATTCCAGACGCTTTTCCTCTAGTGCTGCTTTTAGTTGGTTTAAGTGGGAAGAGTACTTGCTGGAACTAATCGTTTGGTTTTCTGAGAAGGAGTTCATACCCTTCCAATCCCACCATGTACACAACATCACCTTCTTTGGATGAAGCCCAGCCTTTGGTGTGGTTGGTGGTGGTTCATTTCACTTGCCCTATGATCTCTTCTGTCCCACAGTATTGTACACTACCCATTTTTCATCACCTGTCACAACTTGTTTTTAAAAAGGAACATTTTCATTACATTTAAGTAGAGAATCACATGTGGAAATATGGTCAAGACAGTTTTCTTTTTTTCCTAAACATATGTAGAACCCAAACATCAAAGTGCTTGATGAAACCAAGCTGGTGCAAATGATTTTCAAGGCTTGATTTGGATATTTTGAGTATGTCAGCTATCTCCTTCAAGGCATAATGATGGTTGTTCTTAATTAATGTCTCAATTTGATCATTATCAGCTTCAACTGGTCTACCACACCATGAGCATCATCCAGCGAGAAATTCCAGCACAAAACTTCACAACCCACTTTTGACATGTTTGATCAGTCATAGCAACTTCTCCATACATTGTGCAGATCTTTCTTGCATTTCAGCTATGTTTTTAGCTTTCTTGAAATAATAAAGCATAATATGTCAGAAATGTTGCTTTTTTCCTTCCAACTTCAATATTAATATGACTACACAAAATTGACCAATTTTGATAAGTTTTTTAAAAATGCACACTGATATGACAGATGTCACAATACAATCTAACAAAATTGTTTTGAATGAGGTTAAAGACAGCTAAGTGCTGCTAGAGCCATCTTACAGAAAACACCAAATGACCTTTATTGCTAACCCAATATATGGTGATTTTTATAGCAACAATGGAAAACTATTACAGAGCTGACTAAGAGGTAAGCAAAATTGACCAGAGTTTAAGGTCTCTTGTCCCGCTATTACTAGAATACAAAGTACACCCGGGTTCTTAAGGCAAATGGGGCATGTGAAGTAAATTTTGTGCTTTGGACTTACTATTAGAGCCACAACCCCCAGAGTTCCCAGGATCCAAGTTTTCTCTCCTCTACTGTTAGAGATTCTTGGATGGAAAAGTTTGAGAATCACTGACAAGAGAATCCATTGGCCTCATTCATAATTTGCACAATGGAGCGTATCACTGCGGCATGCAGACAAGGGAGAAAACTGACATGAATCTGAGCCATGTAACCTTCTCAAGGATACACCATGTTTGAGGCAGAACTTTTATGAATATTCTTTACCCAGAAGGAGGATCATACTTAGGTATCTTCTTGATCCTGGCTTTACTGTGGTCACTCAAAATATCAGTCCATTTCTTTCTCTTCAGTGGCTCCAGAATTTTTCACTTGCCCTGCCTTGAAATCTTCAACCAACAGGGAGCCACGGATACCACCTTCTGCTATATGGACCAGAAGACCATGTGTGGACAGGAAGTCTAAGCCTGCTGTGGTCTTAGGCACCATCTTCCAGCATCTGTGGCCACCAAGGGCGGGGAAACCCACCTGCTCAGCCCCTTTAGCTCAGAGTTCCTCCACCATCTTCCCTCCTCCACTCCTGGGAGCTGTCCAGGCTGCAATTTGGAGGGCTCATATTTTGGCCTCATGCCATCATCTGTCTCCAAGGGCCGCATGTATGCTCCCAGATTCTCCAGCCACACTGACTTTATGACTTAACACCAGAGCTCCCCAGTGATGCTGCTGTCCTGCTCCTCAGATGGAACCTCCTGGAAATCCGGAGGGAGGTCCCAAGTTTTTGCTGGAGTCTGTCCCCACTACTAGGATCTTGGATGCTATGAATTGGCCATTTTTTTCCCTTTGCCAGTTTTTTAATTGGGCTATTCATCTTTTCATTATTGAGTTGTAAACATCATTACACATTCTAGATACAAGTCCCTTATCAGAAATACAGTTTACAGGATTTCTCTGGCTGTCCAGTGGTTAAGACTTTGCCTTCCAATGGAGGGGGTGAGGGTTCAGTCCCTGGTTGGAGAGTTAAGATCCCAGATGCCTCTTGGCCAAAAAACCAAAACATAAAACAGAAGCCATGTTGTAACAAATTCAATAAAGACTTTTAAAAAATGACCCACATCAAAAAAATCTTGAAAAAGAAATACAATTTGCAGATATTATATTTTCTCCTGTCTTTGGATTCTTCTTAATCATCCTTAAACCCATAGTCTCTAGCATAGTAGGTATTCAATAGATCTTTATTGAATTCAATTGAATTCTTCTTAGGTCTAAGGCAAAGTCTTTACCTTCCACTAAACTTCACGTTTATTTCTTAGAGTATAAGAAAATACAAATAGAAATAAACAATATGAGTAATGTGGACTGGACATATGCATTTTGAAAAAATCTAAAATGTGTGTTTTTTCTGTTTTGGCCATGCCACATGACTTATGAGATCTTAGTTCCCTGACCAGGGGTTGAACCCATGCCCTGTGCAGTGGAAACATGGAGTCTTAGCCACTGGACTTCCAGGGAAATCCCATAAAATATAAGTGGTTTCTAAACAACAGATTTTAACAAAGCACTTAATCTCTCCAGGCCTCAATTTCCTATAGCAAATTTCCAATTTGCTATAAACTGGAGAGCAGTTTGGGAGCTTGAACTTGATTATCTCTTAACTTTGTTTCTACTCTAACATTTAACAAATTTAATAATAACAGAGGTTGAGACCATTCCTCATGGCATGCCTGGTTTAGAGCAAACCACTTCAGAGTAATGACCATGTCTGTCTTGCTTGCTCCTGTATTCCAAGTACAAAGTGCTGTGAGTTACACATAGTAGGTAATCAGCTAGATGAAGAGTCCTACTCAATTCCCAGTAGTAAACTCATTGAGTGCCACACTTGTAAATGCGTCAATGTTTCCCAAATATATCTCTAGTGTGGATTCAGTTCTGATGGATCCATTTGCTGATTCAGCACTTCCACCTGCAGGTCTAACGCTCATCACAATGGCAATGTGTCAAAAACAGAACTCTTGATTCTCCTCACCTCCCCAAATTTACTCCCTACCCCACACCAGGTTTTCTCACTTCACTAATGGTACCATCTCCCATGAGATGGTCAGGCAAAAACCTAGGAGTCATTCTTAACTGCTCTTCTTCCTCCTTAAGGGTTATCCAACTCACCAAAAAGCCTTATCAGTTCTACCTCCAAAACATACTAATCCAGCCACTGTTAGCCACTCAGCTTACCACTCTGGCTCACACCACTACCTTCTCTTCTCGGGATTCCGACCGGGCCTTCTAACTGAGGTTCTTGAATCTACACTACCCTACTCACAATCTTCCTTCTTATGGGAGCCAGATGATTCTAAAAACTTAATCCATAACATACCACTCCCCTGTTCAAAACTCTCCAACAACTTCCTATCACAGCGGGAATCCATCCAAAGTCTTAACCATGACCTAGAAAGCTCAAGTGATCAGGACCTGGCTTCTCTCTGGCCTGACCTCCACGTCTCTCTGCCTCGCTCACTCCAGTCTGGACTTGCTGACCTCCTTCTGCTCTTTAGAAATGCCCTGCCCAGCATGTTCCACCACAGGACCTCTGAACCTGCTGATCTCTGCCTGGTTCACCTGAGTTTTCAGCATGGCTCGCTCAGGTCTCTGCTTAAATTTCACCCTCTCAGAGAGGCCTTATTCAAGACCCTTTCGAAACAAGCCCTTTCTGGGACTTCTCTGGTGGTCCAGCGGCTGACATCACCTTTCAGGGTGTGAGTTCGACCCCTGGATGGGGAGCTGAGATCCCACCTGCCTCTCAGCCAAAAATCCAAAATACAAAACAGAAGCAATATTGTAACAAATTCAATAAGACTTGAAAAATAATAGAAATAAAACATAAGGAAGCCCCTTCGGCACCTCTCTGTCCCTTTTTCTGCTTTCTATTCATTCACGGTACTTAGCATCCCCTAAGTTACAGGATGTAGTTATCTGTTTACTTCTTAATCATTTCCCTGACTAGAAGGTAAGCTCTATGAAGGCAAAGATCTCCTTTCTGTTTATTCAGTGCCATATTCCTGGCACTGGGTACCATTTCCAGCACATTATAGACATTCAACAAATATTGATGACTAAATAAATAAATCTATGGTATCACAGTTTATCATCTGAAAGCAAGCCCTGGGTTTGTGCCCTTGCTGTCTGCTCAATAACTGAACAGCTTGGTCAAATCATCCAAACTCTCTAGGGCTCAATTTCCTTATTTAAAAAAATTAACTGGTAATACCTATCATGAAGGATGTTGTGGGGCTTAGAGATAAAGGATGAAAGTGCCTGATACTAGGTACTCACTTCATAGACCCACAGTGACTCATAAAAGTAAACATCTTTCTCTATGCATTGCTTGATTCAGGGACAAAGGCGGTCATCAAACCTGCCCTCTTAGAACCAGGACTTATTGATGGACATGGCACACTAGAGGCTGAGGAAGGAAAGGAATCCATTTTGGTGCAGGAGACTCAGAGAGCTGGGCTCATATGCCAGTCAGAGTAGCCAGCCTTAGAGATACTACTTCTGGATTTAAGTCAAGGAACTGCTTTGTTCTGTGGACGGCAGCAGGGTTGGAGGCAATGATTCAACATGACCTCAGCTTTTGTTTAATCTGGTCCTGTGACCAGACCACAGGCGATACCTTGTCAGTAATTTCCTTTGCTGCTTGCTCTCTGCTAAGAGGCCTATCATCACAGTAAAATACTGTCAGCTGCTACAAAGGAGGAGGCAACTCTATGAGTTCTGTTTTTTCTTCAAGGATGTCTTTTGTTTGTTTACAATTTGATTTATTTGCTTATTTATTTGACTGCACCGGGTCTTAGTTGAGGCATGTGGGCTCTCTAGATGTGGCATGTGGGCTCTCTAGAGGTGGCATGTGGTATCCAGTTCCCTGATCAGGGATCGAACCCTTGCATTGGGAGTGTAGAGTCTTGGCCCACTAGGTCACCAGGAAAGTCCTGCTGTATGTGTTTTGACATGCAAAGATCTTCAACACATATTGCCAAGTGAAAATCTCAAATGCAGATGAGATGCTTGTGTACAAACACACACTAATGACACTCTACTGGACTTGTATACAGGTTTCTATAAACGTATGGAAGCACATAGAAAGGGACAGAAATCATATCAATTACCCTCATTTTCACAGAGAAGTGGACAGGTGATAAAACTGCAAGTAGGTGTCAAAGGAGACTTCAGCTTTATCCAAAATAAATTTATACAAAGAGATGATTACTTCTGTAATTAAAAATTATTTTTAAAAACCTCCCAAACAAGCTGATGCTAAAATAACCACGTTTAAGTTCAAATGAAGTGATTTACTTTCCCCCTAACTAGCATTTTCCAAATGGGTCAGTCTCACCCCCAAAGGGTGTTTGGAAATGCCTGGTGGCATTTTGTTGACATCCAGGGTATTGGCATTTAGTTCCCCAAAGAGAGGGATGTTAGGTATCTATCGTGCTAGAAAGTCCCACACCACAAAGTAGGACCTCTGCCCAAATGTCAACAGTGGTCTTTGTGAGAGACACTACAGAAGTTTGGGTGGGTTGTACTTATAAATTCATTTGTGACTCCCAATTAGAAACTTTCTGTCTTTGATTTGAACTACCCAGACGCCTGGGCCATGTTCCATCTGGATATATGAAATAGTAAATTTTATACCTGATGGTCTTGAGAAGGAAGTTGAAAAGCATGCTAGTTGCTCTAGCTGGGAAGGCCAAGTGGCTTGGGTTTTATGTCTCTGTGTGAAGTATGCAAGTATTTCTGACAATAAGGGTTGTCCAAGGCACCAGCCGGTGCCCCTGAACCTAGCTGAGACCTGAAGACAAATGTCCGACCAGCCAGCAGTCAGGGCAGGGCTGACAGCCTTCCAGGGAAAGTTGGGAGGCGTCCTTTTCCAATGGTTAGCGATTTCCACGCCAGACTGGCTGCCCTCAGACCCTTGCAGCCCTTGGGAAGCAGCTCCCAGCTCACAGTAATGAGAGCTTGAAAGAGGACCATCGACAAAACAGAATGAACCTGTTATATTTTCCCCTTCAGTTCTCTACTCTCTGATACTTTTGTGGTACATGCATTCACAAATATGAACTGGGCATCTCCTCTGTGTCAGAGATGGCACTGGGCACAGAGTATAGCAGAGAATGAGACAGACATTCTTCCATTCTAGCAGGGAAGTCACCATAACAAAGCAGATCATTTTAAATAGTGATGACCATTAGGATGAAACAACATGGGGTAATGTGATTGACAGGGACTAGGGGTGGGGTGGACGTATGACAGAGCCCAGCAGAGACCTCTGCAGGGAGGAGGTCTGAGGAAGTGAGCTTAACTCAGGGGAGAATAACCGTGCTGCCTCTGGGAATTGGGGTGGCAGCTGTGGATGCCCTGTGCCTGGGGGCTGTTCTTTCAGCTCCGCCACCTAGGACAGCAGATGTGGGTTAGATCTTTACCTGCTCCAAGGCAGGTAAAATTATGATGAAAGACATTCACACTTCTTATTTTGTCTACCAGCTTTCTCCACCCAAGATTTCACCTGCATCGAAGAAGT
Source organism: Giraffa tippelskirchi (assembly GCF_054371585.1). Lineage (NCBI taxonomy): Eukaryota > Metazoa > Chordata > Mammalia > Artiodactyla > Giraffidae > Giraffa > Giraffa tippelskirchi. Next base: position 92,906,147 of record NC_137276.1, read on the forward strand.
TGATTTCATTAATTTTGGAGGTGTAGGGGTCAGACAACTAGCGTGGGATTTTACAAATTATTGTTAATTCAAAATACTTCTGTGGCGCTTGCTTTGTGTCAGGTACTGCTCTGAATGCTTGACAAATGTTAAGCCATTTCGTCTTCACAACAAATCTACATACCAGGTCCTGGGGAGGAGTATATTCCTCAGTTCATATGTGAGACTATGGGGCTGTTTCTCCCATCGTGGCCCCTTCCGTGATGGTGTGGTCCTGCATTAGCACTGGGCTGGGGACATGGCAGCAGTGGCTATCTGATTCAAGCTATTGAATCAGAATCTGTTCTATCCAGTGATCCTTATGGATGGCCAAGTTGAAGACCATGAATCCAGTCCCTCTGTTCATGTTTAGAGAAAGACCTCAAGGATGAGTCTTCCATCATTAGCTAATTGTTCAAAATTAGCTAATTTATCATATGTCTGTTGTTAGCTAACTGTTCAAAATTCAGTAAGTGTTTTATTTTAACGTACCTTTCCCCTTCCTTAAAGTTCACTTCTCAGGTAGGGGAACCAAGCATAAATGGGCAGAATCAACCAGGTCACCAAAGCACGTCTAAGTAGGACATTGTACCTGCAGAGGGCTGGGGTTGGTGTTGAGAAGGAGAAGGTACGGAAGAGATACTTGAAACTACAAGACGTTGTTCCTGCCTCAGAGAGCACCTTGTCCCCATATGGACAGAGGACACCTAAGTGCCAAATGGGGTAGAGACAGAGCTCCTTCATTTTCCCAGCGAAATCCCATCTCATCCCAGGAGAAACTAACTGAAGTCAATGTAACCATCACATATCCTTGACGGAAAGAAAGAAAGGGACAGAGGAAGAAAGAAAGAGGGGGTTGGGAGGGAGGGAGAAAAGGAAAGAAAGAAATGATTGATAGAAAGAAAGAAGGAGGGAGGGAAAGAAGGAAGGAGGGAGGGAGTAGGGGAGGGGTGAGGGAGGGGAGGGAGGGAGAGGAGGTGGGGGAAGAGAAGGGCAGATTAGGGAGAAGATCTTAGGTTGTGGGGTATCCTCCCCCACTCCTATAAGGAGATGCCTCAGAGGGAATATGCATTTCCCCTTGCAGCTCTGTAGCTGAGACTGGATCTAGCATTTAAAGGCTTTTTTTCCTAACACATGGCCCCTGAAAGCACAATAATCACATCGCCTGGTTGTCAGCCAAAAAACACAGTCTGCTCTGGTGCTAAAGGAAAAACCGACTGTGTTGGGCTTGCTGGGAGACATATGTGTCCCATACCTTCTGGGTGATTTGAAGGATTTTCCAGAGACGTTTTGATTACATGTAGTTTCATTTGGGGCTTCCCTGGTGGCTCAGTTGGTAAAGAATCCGCCTGCAGTGCAGGAGACCCGGGTTTGATCCCTGGGTTGGGAAAATTGCCTGGAGGAGGACATGGCAACCCACTCCAGTGTTCTTGCCTGGAGAATCCCATGGACAGCGGAGCCTGGTGGGCGACAGTCTATGGGGTCGCAAAGAGTTGGACACAACTGAGCAACTAAGCAGCAGCAGCAACAGCAGTTTCATCTTACATGCTGGTTTCAGTCACTGCTCTGTACGGAAGATACCCCACTGTGTGTGAAGGTCTCATGTGTTCCGACTTCCTCTGTCACCAGAGCTGAGAAGCCGCTAACCAGGTCTGGTTTTATGCTGCAGAGTCCATGCTGGGGGAGAGGAAACAAGGCTGTAGCCTCTGGAGGAAGCAAGAGCCTCACAGTTAGTGACTGATTCTGACAATGCAAATCCCCCGCTTCAACGTCCCTTTGTTCACACAATGGACATGTGGGCTCAGAACCCCTGCAGGGTCTGTCAGCTGGCTTGCCCTGGCTCCCACACCTGGCCTCCTACAGTCAGCCTGACCCCCTGGTGACTCCTCCTCTCCACTCAGCATGGGCTGGATCCAGGCTCTCCCTCTTACAATGTGAGGGGCAGCCAGTCACACGACTGTGGGCTCTGGTGCAGGGAAGACCCATAGACTCTGGGCCTGTGGCCACCTTGAGCACAGGAAGGGGGGAAACAGGCAGAGGGTGGCAGAGAGAAGTGGGGTGAGGAAGTCTGGTGTGAGCAACTAAGGCGGTTTGCAGCTGCTCCTGCCTTCCTAGCCTGTGCCTTGCACTGCCCGTCCCCTCTCACTGAGCTGGTCCACTCCATCCTATCTCCTGCATCCAAACAAGGCTTCAGCAGCCCTGGCTTCACACTGACCCCTGGGGGGCTCCAAGGCCTGCACAGAAGAGACAGTCTAACTGTTGAATGATTCACTTCAGAGTTTTCATCACTTGTGACCTCTGGTCACCCAAAATGTAAACGTCTAAGCATTTAGACGGTCTCGGCAAGTTTATGTGTCCCTTTCTTACAGGTCAGCTCTTTTTACTGGGTTCTGTGTAAAGTGCCCACTCTCAGCCAAACCCTTCCTTTTCTGATAGTTTCTTAGTGTTACAGGCACCACTTTTCAACAGTGGGCACGAGTTTTTCCTACTATTTATCACTTGAGCCATGAAAATTATCACAATGGTTTTCAAATTTTCAGCACATACTTTTTTTTTTTTTAATGTGACTTGAGACCCCCATATAGAAGAGATGTAAGCCTACTTAGCTTGGGTTTCTTCTCTCTGTCCCCCTCCCCCCACCCTCGGCCAGAGGCGCTCCTAAAACCCAAGGGCCCCGGGAACAAACACTGGGTGCACAGTTCAGGGCGGCAGCTTGTTTCATCCTTATCTCAGGCAAACATCAAGGAGCACCTGCTAATATTACAGATCTATTCTAGCCTGCCCTGAGCTCTGGGAATGCTCTGGAAACATAGCAAAGTGAGATACGTGTCCCCGACACAAAGGAGAGGCAGGAAGATAAGATGCCAGAAGCCATCAACCCTGCCCAGTCCAAGGGGGTCACAAGTACAGCTAAGGCTAGGGGTTCAGAGATGGGTGGAGAGGCCAGGTGAAACTTGGGCAGGGTTTCTGTAGATTTACATAAGAAGACAGCAAAACTTGAAAGGTGAGTGTGGTGGGTACAGCCCGACAAGAGGAGAAGCACGGACGAGGTTGGAAAAGTCTGTGCGGTGTGCCGGGAAGAGTTCGCTGATGAATTTGTTTGGAGAACAGGGCGTTCGGAACGGGAAAATGGGAAGGAGCCAGAATTTGAATGGAAGACTAGGAAAATTCAACTCATTTCAGAGGCCATGAAAAGACTTGAATGACTCAACTTAGGAAAAAAAACTAGGACAAAGAAAAACAAGATAAGAGCAAGAATCAGACACTGCACGCTGCTGAGATGTGCTGTCTGACACCATCTGCAGGAAAAGAGAGGGGTGAGCAAAGGGAAGACATTGATGACACATTTCCCCACTTCTGACCCTCCCCCTGAAGGGCCACACGCCCTGAGACCAGAGAAGGCAAAATGCACTATCGCCACTTATTCATCTGACATCGATCGGCGTGGTGACTCATGCGAAGTCACCCAGCTGAGGACTCCGGGGGTCCTGACTCACAGGCCTTCCCAGAAGAAGCCTCTCCATCAGGAACACGTGATTCCCAAACACTTGAGCAGCTGCCAGAGAATACGGTCTCCCGGCTAGCTCTGTGCTTCTCAGATCTTCCCCTTTCCGCCCAAACCCAGGAATGGTGAACTCCCAACGTCTCTTCCAGCCCAGGCTCAGCTTACAACGCACAGCCAAAAGAATTCAGAGAACGGCCTTCTATTGAAACCCCTCCGAGATCATCACAGTGAAACACCCACACACGACATGCACACAGGCATTCTGGGAGCAGACATGAGCAACCGTGATGAATGGATCCTGGAAAGGTGAGGGCTGCACTCGGCCTGCCCTGAGGGAAGGACCTCAATGCTACAAACTTCTCTGTGGGTGATGGTTTAAGAAGCTCCCTCATTGGACATGGTTTCATAGTAACACGTGTGGGCTGGCTGGCTCTGCCTTTGTGTCCCCTGCATGGTGCTGTGGATAGGAGTCCATTTGCCAATGCAGGGGACACGGGATCGATCCCTGGTCTGGGAAGATTCCATATGCTGCAGAGAAGCTGAGCCACAACTACTGAAGCCTGCGCCCTCTAGAGCCAGCGTGCTGCAACTACTGAAGCCTACATGCCTAGAGCCCCTGCTCTGCAACCAGAGGGCCACCGCAATGAGAAGCCTGCTCACCACAACTGGAGAGTAGCCCCTGCTCTCCTCAACTAGAGAAAAACCTGCTTGCAGCAAGGAAGACCCAGCGCAGCAAAATAATACACAAAGAAAGATTGCATTAAAAAAAAAAAAAGAATCCAGAGGATGGGAGGCAAGTAAGGCATAGAGTATGAGTACCCTGCACAAGATTCCCCAACGAGGCAGTGGGTGGCCCCCTCTCTGCCCCCTCTGCAGGTGCAGAGGCTGTGCTTTGTCTAACAGCTCCACAGGATGGACAAGAAATGACTTCATCAGAAAAGGGGACAAAGAGGAAGAGGAAGGTGCCGCACACCCCCCATCATGGGAGGAGGGGAAGGCTTTCCGGGAGGGAGGTTGTGCAGGTCTCTCCAGCACCTCTGCTGAATTTCCAGGAGAATTCTCTGTTCCGGAGACCCAGGGGAGGGCACAGTGGTGGCCTTACAGTCAGGAGAGCACGTCAGCTAGTGACTCAGCTCTGATGGGAAGGCCAGACCTCCCTGAGGTCACTGACTACAGTCAACACTGGGCTCTTTCACCTCCCAACTCCTGTCCCCACAGGTGAGGAGGGAACACAGACAGCCTCCTGCTGACAGTGACCTCCCTCTTCCTCAATACGCATGCCATCTCCTCTTCACTGGTTTGCTAATCCAACTAGTTTTCTAAATTTACAAATACAATAGTGTGCATCTGATTTAGCAAAAATCTCAAACAGGACTAAAGGCTGTCCAATAAAAAGGAGCAACAGAGGTGCGGGATAATTTTCTAGTTCTTGATACACTGGTGTAAGGCAAGCTTCGGGGCACTTCCGGAGGAAATCACCCTGCATTGCATGTCCATCCACTCCTACTCTCCTCCACCCCATCCCTAAGCTCTGGCCCCTGGACTATCATGGTTCTGTGGCAACAAAGTTTATAACATCCTTGCTCTGTTCTAGAAATAGAATTGTGGGTGCTTCATCTGGAGCTTGATTCTTAAAAACAACCAATATTTACGATATTCTGGTTGTGCAAGAACTGTCCTCCCCAGAGCCAAGAGGACACCCTTGCAGAAGAACACGCTGATGTGCCACTAAACTTCTGCTGCTCAATGGAAAGGAAATTAACTAAATTGGGAGGATTAGGGAGGGTATGGAGTGAGGCCTTCCGGTTGTTTTTGCTCAGCATGTTGAAGGCATTTTCTCTAACTCCTATCCTTGAGTTGGCGTGAAGGATGGGCGAAACAGCGGTTTTCATTCATGGACTATTCATCTGTATTTTTTGTACACCAGTTATGTGCTGTGTACTGTGTTAAGTATTTAAGATGCATATAAGAACAGTTCTCACCTTCAAAATCTCCCCAGGGAGAAGGAAAATCGAAGGCAGCGTGCAAAGAAAAATCAAAGGCAGGACGCTCCAAGAAGACAGGGTTTTCTGTTTTGTTCATTGCTGTATTTTTTAGTTTTTAGACTAGCCAATTACTGCATTCATGACTGAGCACAATGGCTGAGTTATGCACAGTGGTGGTGGGGAGAAGGGGGAAGGCGGCACCTATCAGAACACTAAGGAGGACCCCTGAGGGCACCCGCCTCAGGCTTGAAGCCCAAGAAGGAGGAGGACATGGGAGGAAGTTGAACAAGGGGATTTCCAGTTGTATGGTAGAAGCAGAAGATGAGGCTGGGAACATGGCAAGAGATGAGGGGACAATGACAGGAGGCAATTCATGAAGGGACTTGTGTGCTGAGCTGACGAGCCTGGCTTTTATTCCAGGGGTGAGGAAGAATCCTGGAGAGCTGTCCCAGCGGAGTGGTGTGGTCAGGTCTGTGCGTTAGAGACATCCCTGCATGGGCAGGTGGTGGGTGGATGAGCTGGAGGTGGGAATCCAGCTGGGGACCGAGGCTGTCTCTAGGATGAGATGTGTTAAGAAGCTGAACTGAAGCTTCTTAACTCAGGCTTCTTTCTGAGAGCTGAGCCTTTGGACAGAGGCTCAGCTCTTGGAAACATTCAGGAGGTGGCACGATTCTGTAGCTCAGGGGCTTTGTGGAACAGCTCAGCACAGGGTGAGCTCCTGATCTGGGTTGCTGAGCAGTGGGTGGTGGCATCATCCACCAAGAGAGAGACTGAAAGAGCAGTGGGCTCAGCAAGTTTTGAGGAGCCCTGAGTACCACTGTGAGTTGTACATGTAAGGAAGTCTTTAGACAGGTGGATCTATTTACTGATGAGAGGATTATGGCAAGTAAGTTGTAGGTGAAGCCAAGGAGAGAATGATTTAAGCTAGTAGGCACATGAAAGTGCATGATAAACATCACCTGTAAAGATGGATAGACACAGAGAAGCCCATGGAGACTGGGAGAGCTGTTTTGAAAAGAAAGTATCACTGTTTCATTGGATTGGTGTGTGAATGAATGAATGAGTGTGTATATTAAATGATTTATCCCTGCCATTCCTCCTGGCTCCTCCCTCTTGAAGTAACTTCAAGCACTAGACTATATGACCAGAATCTGTCCCCATTTATCTTGGGGTAACAGCCACCAGAGGCAGCACCTAATTCTTGATGTAACTACAAAGTCTGTCTTGGATTTTCAGGAAATATTCAAAGTCAGAAACACTCTCATCTGGCCATACTTCGTTCAGGTTTCCTTAGTTTGGAGGTGATGTACCTTTTTTGTTCTAGGAAAGCATTCATGGTACCATATTACATTTAGTTGTCAAGCTTCCTTAGGCTGCTCTAGGCTGTGATAGTTTCTGACACTTTCCTTGATTTTTCTGTTTGTTTGTTTGTTTTATTTTGGTTTGGTTTTGGCCATACCACATGGCATGCAGGATCTGAGTTCCCTGACCAGAAATCAAACCTCTGGCCTGTAGTGGAAGCATGGAGTCTCAACCATTGGACCTCCAGGGAAGTCCCACACTTTCCTTGGTTTTGATGACTCTGACTGTTTTGAGGGGGCTTCCCTGGTGGCTCAGTCAGTAAAGAACCCACCCGCGAATGGAGGAGACACAAGAGAAGCGGCTTCGATCCCTGGGTTTGGAAGAGCCCCTGGAGAAGGAAATGGCAAGTCAGGTATTTACAGAATTTCCTTCAATGTGGGTTTGTCTGTTGTTTTCCTCATTATTGCACTGGTGTTACAGATACTGGAGAGGAAGACCATAGAGGGAAAAGGGCCATTCTCATCGTCAAGGTGCACACTGTCGACTTAAGCTATCACTGCTGATATTGACCTTGGTCACCTGGCTGAGTTCATCTCTGCCAGGTCTCTCCACTGTAAAGTCACCCCCTGCCCCTTCCAGACTGTGCCCTTCAGAAGGAAGTCACACTTAAGGCATGCAGAGTTTTGTTCCCCCCTCCTTGAGGGAGGAGGCAGTTAGCTCAAATCTCTGCCTTTTCATCTGAAGAAAATCTCTTCAGCCTCCTTTCAGACAGTCTTTTAGGAACACACAGACCTGTCAGCTATGGAGCCCAACTGATACTGTGCAGGGCCCTGTGGGGCTCCTGAGCACAGAGACTTTCTGTGCCCCCATTTCTTTGATTATAGGGAACAGCCTTCATTCAGCCTCCAGGACCTTCCCTGGGTTCCAATGGGCAGATTCAAGCAGTTGTGAATTAGAGACTGGAGGGGATTCGAGACCAAGGAGAAACAGTCAGGAGCAGCCTTGGGCCAAGGTCCTGTTTCCCCATCAATGGAAACACACAACAGTTATCTTTGAACTATTTTGTGGATACTGAAACCGCCTCCCCGGGGCCGCCCCCCCACCACGCCCCGCTGCCCCAAAGTAGGGGAAGTTAATGATTAATTGGTAGGCTGCCCATAAGCATGCAGACCCCAGACCAGATGAATAGAGAAGGTTGATGATGCTGACTCATCCTTACCTCACCACCAGCCCATCAGAAGAATGTCCATGAGCTGATCACGCCCTCTTTGGACAATGGCTATAAAACTTCTCACTATCTTCTCCGAGTGGGGACACACGGTTTTGAGGGCATTAGTCCACTGTGGCCCCCTTCGCCTGACAAAGTAATAAAGCTATCCTTCTCTACTTCACCCAAAACGCTGTCTCCAAGATTCGATTCAGCACCAGCATCCAGAGAAGCTGAGCTTTCAGCATTATGACTTTAAAGGGACCTTTTCCAGGACTTAACATTTCTAAATGTTATTTGTGTGCCCCTCAAAATACTGTATGCCATGTTTAAAATGCAAGTAGTGACTTCCCTCCAGGCAGGCACTGGTTTACTGCTGGGCCTCCAGGCCTGGAGTTTCCCTTTGAAGCAAGCCTGGAAGATGTCTTGTCCAGGGGCCCGTCTGGCAAGCCCTCACCCCTGGTCTACCCTGCTGGTGTCATGTATGAGGCTGGCCTAACTTAAAAGGCAGGAATAAGTGAAAATTCCCCATAAGAGGAAGAGTCAGAAAGGAAGTGCTTGAAAAGAATAATGTTGTTTCATTGTATTATATAATGTCCCACTTTGTTATAATAGCAGCACTCACTTCTGTAAACCATGAGTATCACAGTCAAGACACACAACATGGTCAGAGATGGCATCCTACAAAGGCGGTAAGGTAAAGAATTTTCCACCAAGACTGTAGAAAGAATTATTTCAAGACTTGGTGAAACTCCAACAAGAGTAAATGCCATGTGAGTCAGGAAACATAGTGCTTGTATCTTAGGATAATACATTTTTATATCAATGATTTAATAAAGAATTATTGTGCTCCGGTAATATAGGACCCCGCCCCCCACACTTGGGTTCCCTCCAGTGTCTGTGTGTTGCTGACCCTTGTGGCCTCCCCACACGGTAAGGAGAAGTGACAAGCCAATTGTTTTTCTCTCTCACTCTATTTTCCTCCTTATTGCCTGGACTTTGAAGTTCATTGTCATGTAAACATTAACTTGCTTCTTAAATAAAGCCACAGAAGGCAAACTGTAATCTGAGCATATGATTTACCCAAAATCTTTCCCAGGAGCTCCAAGGATTCTAATTTCTTTTCTACCAAGATGTCTCTGTCTCATAGAATTAGTTTTGAAATAGGCTTAAATTATCATCAACATCATCATCATCATTATTATTTTGTTCTTGAAGTGCTTTCCAAAGAATACCCATCAGAGATGATGTTAGGTGGTAATATCCAGCAAGTTTCTTTTTTAAATATATTTAAGTTAAAAAAAAAAAGTTTGACACTGTAAAGCAATTATCCTCCAACAAAAAAAAAGAAAAAAAATTTTCATTTAAAGGAACAAAACATGTTAAATGGACGTGCAAGTGGCAAAACACAGGACAAAAATCATCACTGGTTGAAGTTTGGGACCCATTGAACTCTTGCACTAATCACTTTCACATGTGAAATTTATTGTGCACAAAAAGCCTGAATCATAACTTTGGGAACACCCCACAGCAACTAAGAAAGTACAATTTTATTTTTTGGCAGTCGCCAGTCACCATCTACCTACGTTACCAACAGTTTTCTCTTATAACATAGTTGTGCTGATCATGAGAGTCTAAATCAATGCTGGCAAATCCTTCAAAACAAATTACACACCTCATTAATACAATCTTTGCAAGACTGGTGTTAAAACAGAGGTTTCTTGAAATTTTGCTTTGGAAATGTTTTTAGATTTTTCTAAGTTATATTTTATTCTCCCCAAATTAAAATGATATAAAATTATAGTGAGCTTTTGTAACACCAAGAACCTTAATATATGTCACTATCTGAATTGCTGAAGAAACAACATCTTAGTTTTGAGATCTTGACTTTATAAAAATGATATGCCTTAATTATTCCTCTTCTACATCCATCACGGTGGTGTGTTCTTTTGCCACATATGTGTCATATAGAATTATTTTGCTGGACTTGAACTATGTTGCTTGTATGGTATCAAATAAATAAAAGATTGATACTTTAAAAATGCTAATTTCCTTAGTCTTTTTCTGTCCTGAGATGTTTTTCATTGGCATGTAATAAAATATTTTTGAGTTGTTAATCCCTCTCCACAGTAGGAAGTCTACATATTTGTAAATTTATTTAATCCACAATTTCAGATTAGTTGGCCTTTTCTAAATACCAAACTGACCAGCTGCAGTCAATTCGATCACTTCCACAATCATCTTGCATTTATCCATAACTAAAGTCCTGGGTTGTTTTAATTTGCTCTGGAAAATTGGGTATAGACAGAACAAATGGCAATTACATTACAGAGTTTTTAATTTATCTTAAAATGTGAGCACTAGTGTTTATGCTTAAGTTCCAAGAAACACTTTTTGATTGTTTTTGTTATTCTGGTTGTCTATTATTATTTTATCTTTATAAATACGTCCTTTAATTTGCAAAGTGACTTAATTTGTTTTATTGATTCTAGGTGTCAGTGATAATGCTACCAATTAGCTTTGAAAACATAACTATGATATCATCGTATTATTTTTGAGCAATAAATGAGCATTCTTTCCATCTATGGCAATCTCAAATCCTTTCCTCCCCACCCCCCCTTTCCTTCTATCCTTTTCTCCTTCCTTCATCAAATATTTATTAGGCACTTGCCTGTCCAGCACTATGCTAGATGTGGAGAATCAATGATGGATAAAACTCTCAGTCTGCCAAGAAGCTTATTCTATTGATTTAAAATTTTTTTCTTCCTGTTTATTCCAAAGATCATTTGGACAAAACACACTAATGAAATTCATGGGAAAGAAAGCAAACATGGACAACTTTCACTGAGTTGCAGAAAAAGTATATCACCAACCTTTAGCAGCTGCAGTGAAATCTTTCTTCTCTGGGGGCTTGGCCTATATCAACAATTCTTCTTTTCCCCAAGAGCTGGCTCTGGGGCAGGCATTCTTCCTCCTCTAGCATAAATAACCTTGGCTGGGAATGTTTGGTTGGACACCAGTTGGATGAGACCCAGAGCAGCCAGAGAGCCCTCCTAGAAACCCTAGGTGCCCACACTTGTTTGGTGTGGCTGTGTGAGGCCTCTGGTACAGAGCTCCTGTAGAAAACCACAAATGCACAGGAAATTGGGGAAAATCAGATAAAGGCAAACCATTAAATGACACACGAACAGAAAGGAAACAGTTAAGAATTAACCCAAATTAATTTAAGGCTATAAGAGCGAGTGGTGCAACGGTTTAGTTAATAAGTAGCTGGTCTCCAAAACTAGGACACTGGAGCCAAATGACTAAGGGCTTTTAGAGCCATTAGGGGACAGGTGGAAGGAGAAATGGACTCACCACAGAGAGAATCACAAATGGCTGTGGGTAGTAGCAGAAGGCACTGCATCCTTGACTCATATAGATTCGTACATGCAATCATCTACCTCTACATAAATCTATGGATCCATTCAGCAAATACTCGTAGAGTACTACTGTTCTAGATGATGGTGCTGAGGACACAGCAGTGAGCACAACCTTAACATTCAGGAGCCTGCTGGAGGCACCATGAGCAACTGGCTGGAATTTAGGTAGGGATTATACAAAGAAAAAGGCAATGTTGAAACTTGAGAATAGGGAGAAAATACTTGCAAACGATGTGACTGACAAGGGCTTAATTTCCAAAATACACAAACAGCTCATATAACTCAACAACAACAAAAAACCAAACAACAAAAACAAAAACAAACCCAAACAACCCAAGAAAAAAAAGAGCAGAAGACCTAGAGACTTTTGTCCAAAGGAGAGATACAGATGGCCAATAGGCACATGAAAAGATGCTCAACATCACTAATTATTAGAGAAATGCAAATCAAAACTATACTGAGGTACTATCTCATGACAGTCAGAATGGCCATCATTAAAAAGCCTACAAATAATAAATGCTGGAGAGGGTGTGGAGAAAAGGGAACGCTCCTGCACTGTTGGTGGGAATGTAAGTTGATACAGACACTGAGGAAAACAGTATGGAAGTTCCTCAGAAAATTAAAAATAGAATTACAATATGATCCAGCAATCCCTCTCTTGGGCCTATATCCAGAGAAAACCATGGTTCAGAAAGGTACATGCACCCCTATGTTTATAGTAGTGCTGTTTACACTAGCCAAGACATGGAAACCATCTAAATATCCATCGACAGATGCGAGGATAAAGATGAGGTACATATATACAATGGAATATTACTCAGCCATAAAAAAGAACAAAATAACGTCATTTGCTGCAACATGAATGCAACGAGAGATTATCATAATAAGTGAAGTAAGTCAGAGAGAGAAAGATAAATACCATATGATATCACTTCCATGCGGAATCTAAAATAAGACAAATGAACCTATCTATGAAACGAAAAATAATTAGGGACAGAGAGAATAGACTGATGGTTGCCAAGGAGGAGGGGCATGGGAGACAGCAGGAAAGTCTGGGATTAGCAGATGCAAACTGGCGTATACAGAGTGGATGAACAACAAGATCCTACTGTATAGCAGAGGGAACTATACCCAATATCCTGTGATAAACCATAATGGAAAAGAAAATGAAAAAGAATGTACATGTATGTATAACTGAGTCACTTTGCTGGTACAGCAGTAATTCAACTTTACTTCAGCTGCCGAGTGTGGCTAGTTTCTTCAGAATACCAAGGCCCCTGGAACCTTCCAGTGGAACAAGCTGTCACTTACTCCCTCATCCTTTCCCTAGTCTGAGGTTGTCTCCTCCTTCTTTCATTCACTCAGCCTAGCAAGGCCGTGTTCACCATCTGCATCTTTAGGCTCAAGACTGTCTCTACTCAGGCCTCCAGATGGCCACCTTCTTGCTGTGTCATTTTCTCTGTGTGTGCACAATCCTGGTGTGTCTCATGTGTCCCCAAATTTACTCTTCTTATAAAACCAATCAGATTAGATTAGGACCCACTCTAATGGCCTCATTTAACTTAACCTTTTTCAAGGTCCCATTTCCAAATATACAGTCACATTATGAAGCAACAGACGTTAGGGCTTTAACATATGAAATCAGGGGGTTATGATTCAGCCCATAACCCCACCACTTCACTGCTGGAAGATTTTTGCTTTCTGTTTGCCCTGTGATTCACTGTGTGGAAAACGGCATGAACCACTGAGAAAGCCAGTGACCACAGGGCCTTCTACTTCCTAAAACCATGCCTGCCTCAAACCAAGAGAGAAGAGAAAGAGTCTTAGGGTCTGCATGCCCTTATGCATACCTACACCTTCTTGCAGAGAGACATGGTTCATGCCCTCCTAGGGTCTGAAGCAACTTCCCAAGTTTTAAGAGTGACAGAGGAAGTTTCTACTAAAGGCAGCTGTACCCTATTTTTCACCTTAGGATCACAGGGGAAAGAGTCAAACCTTTGACCATCAGACAAAGGAGTCTTCCAAGATCTCGGTTGCTTTAGAGGCAAACTACAATGTAATAATAGAGCCAAGACAAGAGGAAGTAAAAGAACTCTGCAAGGCACAGTTAGTAGCATTCTGAAAATTAGTGTTTCCTGTTTGCTTCAAACCTTCTTCTTCTACAGGGGCCTTGCTTAGTGTTAACAGGTCCTGTTTGCCAGTGGCTCTAGGTCAGTTCACTGAAAGCCAGTTGATTCCATTTTACCTTCCTAGTTGCTGACAGGTCCACACCCTTCCCCTCCCTCTTATCAAGTTTCTTCAGTTGTTTCTAATCAGTCTCAGTTCTCCCACTGCGTTTGTTCTCACTTCCCTCAGTCCTTTCAAGTACCTTTTGGTTTCTGCAAACCCTCTGCCCTTTTCGCCTTCACTCATCAATCCCAGTCTGGCCAAATCACCCCCTGTCCCATAGATCCTTCTCCTTACACTCCAGTCCTTGATCCACTCCTACCACATCATTCCCTAGCCCAGCCCACTCTGTCCTAGCTCCCCCTACTACCCCAAAAGAAATACAGACTCCCCCCCACCACCACAAACTTTAAACTTTTTATTTTGTATTGGGGTATAGCCAATTAACGACGTTGTGGTAGTTTCAGGTGAACAGCAAAGGGACCCAGTCATACACATACATATATCTCTTCTGCCCTGAACTCCCACTCCCAACAAGGCTGGCACACAACATTGAGTAGAGTTCCATGTGCTCTACAATAGGTCCTTGTTGGTTATCCATTTTCAATAAAGCACTGTGTACATGACCTTCCCAAACTCCCTAACTATCCCTTCCTCTTGGCAATCATAAGATTGTTTTCTGAGTCAACACAGACTTTTTAATGGTGATTTTTTTTTTTTTTTTTTTTTTTGCTGAACTGGGTCTTTGTTGCTGCACAAGGGCTTTCTCTAGTTGCGGTGCACAGGCTTCTTATTGCTGTGACTTCTCTTGTTGCAGAGCACAGGCTCTGGGATGTGTGGGCTCAAGAGTTGTGGTTCCCGGGCTCTAGAGCACAAACTCAGTAGTTGTGGCACACATGCTTAGTTGCTCTGAAGCATGTGGTATCTTTTCCAGACCAGGGATTGAAGCTGTCTCTTGAATTAGCAGGCAGATTCTTTACCAATGAGCCACCAGGGAAGTCCCCAACTGTATTTCTGAGTCTGTGAATTGCCTGTTCATATTCTTTGTCCATTTGACAATTTGGTTGCCTTTTTCTTATTGATTAATATATTTGTGCTCTTTTATATTTTATATATTCTCATGAATATTTTCTCTTAGATGTTCCTTCTCTTCTAACTAACTGGGCTGCAATAGAATGAATAGCCCTTAAAATACTGTCATGCAGTTATAATGGAATTCTGAACAACTAAGATTTTGCAGAAATGTTCAAAGGTTGTTTTAAAAATTCCATCCAGTAAGAATTGTTGTAAACTTTATAAACAGCAAAAGCAGCAAGTAAATATGGTACATGGAGCAGTAAACTGGGTTTCAGCAAATGGGTCTGCTTCTTCTACCAACATATAGCTCAATACCGCAAAATGTGACTGCATTTATTTGTTTTATATGTCTATTTCCCCTTCATATTCATTGCCTTTACTCATTTTATTTTTTAGTCACACAGCAATACATTTTATTGTGGAAAGATTTAAAATACACATATATGTGTGCACAACTGTAGCAGACATTTTTGTGCTTGCCAGCAGGCATTCCCCCCTCACCCATGATAGCCAAGCCCAGATTTTGTTCAGGTATCCCCTCAAATCTGTTAATTGGATTATATAATTCTTTAATTTTCTACTTGGTTTATGAATTTCTGAGAAAGTAACATTAAGAAGAGGGGTAGGAGAACCCCAGAAACCATGATTTCATAGCCCCAGGTCCTCAGTGTGACATGGGAGCAGGTCCACTCACTCAGTGAGAGTCGTGAGCCTGCCTTTGTACCTGTTGTGGGTTCCATTTAGAAGGTGCTCATACAAGTTCTAAAAAGGGTCTAAAGTGGATTCAGTGTGTGGCAGTTTACAGAACTGGTGAGCTGGCAAACCTAGTTGATATCTATTCTTGTATGGGCTTTAGGTGAAGGAACTTAGCAAAGATGTGATGCATGACAAACACTGGTATCCTTCCTGATCTTAGAGGAGAAGTGACTAACCCAGAGAAGGGAAGGTCTTTTCATGAGGGACTTTGTACAACTTGAACTGACAGCCTTGTGAATGGAGAGACTGCATATGTGGCAAGAGGTCGGGGGACTCTCAGGTTACAAGTCAAATATCACAAATATGTTGACACAGACTCAGAGACCCATGAGCACAACATTCTTTAGAGTCCAACAGTGCACACTTGGATCCAATTCGCCAGATGAATACGCTGCAAAACAGAAAAAACGCTTACATAGAGGAAGAGGAATCTTGTCTTCCATGTGTTCAATTTTTGTAATAAAATATTCCACATACAAAAAATTTAATACGTAAGAGATAAAGAAGGTGAATAAACATCGCATATCAATCAGCTAGCATAAGAAACAGAACATTACCAATCCCTTTGAAGACCATATGCACATTTCTGTTTAATACTCTGAACTGAAAACTGAACACGATGCCTACACCTCACTTCATATGTCACTGGCCAGAACTGCACTGCAAGCCCATACCTAAACATGTCATTTCAAGGGTGACTGGATGTTTGTGATTGCTTAGCCAGTAGTTTTCAAACTTTTTGGTCTCAGAACCCCTTTCCATTTTTAAAAATTATTGAGGATGCCAAAGAGCTTTTGTTAATGTGGATTATATCTATCCATCAGGACCATATTAGAAATTGAAACTAAGAAACTTTTTAAATATTTCATTTAAAATTACAATAATAAATCCAATACTTGTTAATGAACACACATACACTTTTTAAGAAAAATATACTTTCCAAAACAAAAAGTAATTAGTACTTTACTAGTAATCAGTACTTTACAGTTTTGCAAATCTGTCTGTCTTAATAGAAGACAGCTGAATTCTCATACTTGCTTCTGCATTCCAGTCGGTTCTAATATTATTTTGGGTGAAGTACATGAAGAAAATTGGACCTCACAAAGATAAGTAGTTGGAAATGAGAGGAGTATTTTAATAGCCTTTTCAGATAATTTTGGACATTCTTATTTGCATGCTAAGTCGCTTCAGTCATGTCCAACTCTTTGTGACCCTATGGACTGTAGCCCACCAGGCTCCACTGTCCATGGGATTTGCCAGGCAAGAATACTGGAGTGGGTTGCCATGCCTTCCTCCAAGGGATCTTCCTGATTCAGGGATCAAAAACGTTGCTACATCTCCTGGATTGCAGGTGGGTTCTTTACCACTAGTGCCACCTGGGAAGCCCCATTTTATTTGATATCATGCCAAAACCCAACAAATGATAGCTTCTTAAAGGTTAGTAGCAATGTGGAATCTAAAACCGCCATCAATGAACTCTGCACACTCTGTGCCATTAAAAATCCATTGGGCTAGCTTGCAGTTGGAAAAGTTTTTTGTTTTTTTTAACCCATGCATCATAGTTTTGTGACATCATGCATTGGGCATTTGGAAAATATTAGGTCACTAAATGTAGTGCTATTAAAATACGTCCATGTATTAGGTCCTCTTCCCTTTAGGAAGTAGAACTTATTTTCCCCTTCTTGAGAATGGACTGTACACACGACTCACTTCTAAAGAATAAAATGTGGTAGAAATTACAGAATGTGGCTTATGAGGACAGATCATAAAAGACATTGATGCTTTTATCTTGCTCCCTTGATCTTGGGTCACTTGCTCTGAGGGAAGCTAGTTGCCATGCTGTGAGGATACTCAAAGTCCTATGGAAAGGTACATGGGGTGAGATACCCAGTCTCCTGCCAACAGCTATGTGAGTGTACCATCCTGGAAACAGATACTGCAGCTCCAGTCAGGCTTTCAGACGATTGCAGCCTCAAGAGACAGACATATTGACTGCAGCTGTAGGTGAGTGAAACCCAAAGTTAGAACCACCTACGTAAGTTACTCCCAAATTTTTGAACCACAGAAACCAAAAGATAATAAATTTTCTTGTTTTAAATCACTATGTTTTGAAGTAATCTGTTATTCAACAACAGGTATCTAATATACTGAGCTTTGCAGATCTTCCAAATGTTGACACACATTTCATTATTTGACATATTTTTGAAATTACATCCACTAACACCAAGCTCATCAGAAGAATCTTTAAAGCATGCAAAGCCATCAAGATATTTACATGGTAGTATGGGTTTCCCTGGGCTTCCCTGGTAGCTCAGCTGGTAAAGAATCCCCCTGCAATGCAGGAGACCCTGGTTTGATTCCTGGGTCAGGAAGTTCCCCTGCAGAAGAGACAGGCTATCCACTCCAGGATTCTTGGGCTTCCCTGGTGGCTCAGATGGTAAAGACACTGCCTGCAATGCAGGAGACCTGGGTTGGGAAGATCCCCTGGAGGAGGGCATGGCAACCCACTCCAATATTCGTTCCTGGAGAATCCCCATGGACAGAGGAGCCTGGGGGGCTACAGTCCATGGGGTTGCAAAGAGTCAGACACAACTGAGTGATTAAGCACAGCACAGCATGGGTTTTCCTGGGGGCTCAGATGGTAAATAATCCATCTACAATGCAGGAGACCTGAGCTCGATCCCTGGGTGGGGAAGATCCCCTGGACAAGGGAATGGCTACCCACTCCAGTATACCTGCCTAGAGAATTCCATGGACAGAGGAAAGCCTGGAGAGGCTACAGTCCATGGGGTCACAGAGTCAGACATGACTGACTAAGCATGTGCGTGCACACATATACACCACACACACACAGCAGATATGTTTTTCAAATTCTAATTTTTGCTTGAAAGGCCACATTTTATCATTGTCAACAATAATCTCAGTTGCTTCTCTTGAAGTGACAAGCTGACTTTTATTTTCTAGAAAATTTCTACTAAATACCCAAGTCCAAAAAAATCACTGTTTTCCAGTCATTCAAGTACAAGAGATGCTTTTTAGAAGAGAATATAGTGCAACTAGCAAATCAAACAAGCACAGAATTGCTTTTTGTTGAGCAAGTGACACTTATTACAACCTCTGGGGAGGAGTCCCACTGCATGGAGGTTAGTAGTTGGTATAACAACATCTGCCACCAGAGTATCAGCCCCAGGGTGTCAACCTGCCGTGGTTGCAGGTGTTGGTGTTGCAAGAAGACACAATTCACACGGGCAATGTGTGAACAATGCTTTACTCTTTACTAGTGAAGAGAAAGGGCAAGATCAGCTTCACTGATGACAGTCTCCATGGTTAGCAGATCTGTATGCACTCTTCTTGTGCTACAAGCAAAGGGCCCAATTCTCTCCCTGCTGCAAACAGATACAGCAGTAGGGTTGGTTGGCTGTCACGTGATGCACACGGTTAAGCAGAACAAAGAAGTACAGATCCAGTCCAGGACAGGGAAAGATATTCCCAAACAAAGGGATATGCCCAGCCCAGACTGTGAGAGCTCTTTATATCTTTGTAAGGAAATGTTCTGGGCCCACAGCACATTCTTATACAACAGTACAGGGGTTGAAAGACTGAGCACATAACTACCTTTCCTAACACTTCTTTCAAAATGAACATAGTTATCTTGAGATGCAGCAAACTTGCTTTATTATAGTTCCCATTCTGTCACACAGAATAACAAAAGGACACATACTCCAGGTTCAGAATTGAGTAAAAGGAACACTTTTTAACAACTTCATTAAGGACATTCTGTTAATAGAAGAAACAACAGGCCCCAAATGGAGTCACTTGTGCTAAGCCCCATGTCAGCAAACCAAGACTTAATACCTAACCTAACAGCAGTTTCAGCCTCTCCCTGGAATGTGACCTTTAGCCAGTCAGTGTAAAATTTCACGAGCACCAATGATGAGGTAATCCTGATAAACCCCTGTATTTCACCAAAGGAAGATGATCTTGCTTGAAACTCTGAAAAAATGTGTTCATCTGCCTGTTTAGGGATACATATAGTTCTGTCTTTTGAGACCTCTCACCCCCTTTCACCTATACCCTAACCCTCCCATTTTGCTTCAGTAGCTGTCAGTCTCCTAAATGTCCTACAGCTCCTTCTTAGTCCATTCCTTTCCTTCTATTTTCTTCTTTTCCTCCAAATGGTCCAGACCCTCTTTCTCATTCCAGTCCTACCAATTGCTCCCATTTCTACCCAGGATGCTCTAAGTAGCTTCCAACGAGCAAGATAAAATAGGCAGCAGGGCCCAGATAAGGTGTTGCTGGGGTCTGAGGGAATGAAGCTGGGACTGGAGGGTCTGAGGAAGAGGGCTGACTTTGTACAGAATCCAAGCATTTAAGGATATGTGCTGGACCGGTCCTATATACCCATAGGGCTGGGGCCACTGGAAACATCTTGGGAACCACAACTGCAGGTCAGGATCCACAAATTTATCCCCTCCATGCTACTGTCCACACATGTCCCCAAAGCCCACAGCTTCGATTCCTGCAGCTACTGCTAGAAGAAGCAAAGCTGTGAGACCAACATGGGGAGCCCTGTGGGTTATGCCCTTTATGGCCAGGTCTTCACTACTTCCCAGTGCAAGACAGGCAATGCAGCATTGGGAATAAGCTTTACCCAAGACCAAGACCACTGGAAGGACTGATGCTGAAGCTGAAACTCCAATACTTTGGCCACCTGATGTGAAGAACTGACTCCTTGGAAAAGACCCTGATGCTGGGAAAGATTGAAGGCAGGAGGAGAAGGGGACGACAGAGGATGAGATGGTTGCATGGCATCACCGACTGGATGGGCATGAGTTTGTGAGTAAGCTCCGGGAGTTGGTGATGGACAGGGAGGCCTGGCGTGCTGCAGTCCATGGGTTGCAAAGAGTTGGACACGACTGAGCGACAGAACTGAACTGAACTGAAGACCATCGAGCCATCGGCCTCTATTCCCAGGGACGCCCAGAGGTGGGGACAGAGCACGCAGCGGTGGGAGTGCATGGCGGCTTTGGGCCTGGTCGTGCGCGCCAGAGGGAAAGCGGAATAATGCACTGAAAAGGCTGTTGGTGCCAGGTCCTTTCCCTCTGACGTCCCGCTTTCTGACTCACTGACGACCCCTGGAGGTAGACAATCCGTAAAACCTCTTCTACCCTCTCAGGCACCGACTCCACCACCAGGCTCACCCTAACTTCCGCTTTCATGAAAAGAGCGTAGTTCCGGGGTTGGGCCCCGCGAGGCCTTGTGGGAAATGGAGTCTTGTCGGGAGGATTCTGGGAGTCGTAGTTCCTACTGGTCCTTATGCGCACGCGCATTTTCGTATTCCTTTCCCTGGGCCTTTGATTCTCCACGCGGCGGGAAAGAGACACGTGAGCTTGTGTGTGACTGGCCTGTAACGTGCGGCGGCTCAGGCTTTGTCCTCTGGGGAGTCCTCTGGGGAGGGGTCCCCAAGTGGAACATGACGGACGGACTTGGATCCTCTGTCAATTATAATTGCCAGTTGTAATCGGGCTATTACAGCGGCAAGTGCTAATCTCCGAGATTCAGGGTGTAGGAGCAGTGCCTAAAGGCTGGGAGGACGAGGCATCGGAGCCAAAGCTTGGGAGTGCGGAATAGGACCAGGCCCAGGGGCGACGCATGTCAAGAACGGGGCCTCGAGAGCGCAGTGCCCAGCGAGCAGTCGTGAAAGGACCCCGAGTCACACGGAGGAGATGGGCGTTATCCCCTGACAGTGTAAATCTGCTGTGGGTTTCGGTGGGGCGCGCTGCCTAGGCATCCTAACTTCAGAAAAATAAGGGCACTGTGGCTGCTGTCCGGAGGGGTCTTGAGGGAAGGGCATTGAAGACCAAGTAGTAGTCCAGGGGGAGGCGATGGGATCCGATGGTGGCAGTGGACTGAGGGGATGAGGGGGATGGGGGCTTCAAGGAGAGAGAGGAGTTGAGGATTCCCGGACTTCTCGTGTGGGCCTCTGGCGGGTCTGTAGATTATCTCACTTAGTTGAAACAGATTCTGAGTAAGAATTTCACTGTTTCAACTCCCCACCCACCCTCGCCAAAGACTTGAGGGGTCCAGGAGTGAGCTGCTGCTGCTGCTGCTAAGTCGCTGTAGTCGTGTCCAACTCTGTGCGACCCCATAGACGACAGCCCACCAGGCTCCCCCGTCCCTGGGATTCTCCAGGCAAGAACACTGGAGTGGGTTGCCATTTCCTTCTCCAATGCATGAAAGTGAAAAGTGAAAGTGAAGTCATTCAGTGTGTCTGACTCCTAGCGACCCCATGGACTGCAGCCTACCAGAATCCTCCGTCCATGGGATTTTCCAGGCAAGAGTACTGGAGTGGGGTGCCATTGCCTTCTCCACCAGGAGTGAGCACCCAAGTGCAAATACATTCACAAAACTATTCAGATGTACACTGACACAAAGAACATTCATGCACATAACCACACGGCTGTGTTATACTCACCCTTGTAAGTATGTAAATAAACACATAGCTACTCATAACCACATGCTCACAATACTCCCTACCCCAGACAAACACCCTAATAAATGTAGCCTTTCTCTCAACCCAAAGAGCCCTCTGCCCAGAGCTGAGGGTGCCCTGCATGTTGGGCTCCGTGTAACCTGCAAACCAAAAGGACACACGTTGATATCCTTGGGACTGTCTCTGGAAACTTCATACACAGCGTTTATCCTCCACCCTACCACACCCATGCCCACTGTGACTCTCTAACCCTTCCTACCTTAATCTTCCTGCCACCCTGGAGTGATGTGAGAGAGAAATGGGGCTTGAATTTAGCTAAGGGTTTTTCCTCAGCTAGTTTTGCTGAGGATCTTCCCAGAGCAATAGTTCTGAAGATGTTTGTGTGTGCTAGACTCTTTGGAGATTCCAATGAAAGCTGTGACCCCTCTTCCAAGATAACACACCTGTTTGTATCCACCCTATCTGGAAAACAAAATTGAAACCCACCGTGGAGCCCTGGTTAAGAACCTCTGTAGAGGTAGATAAGAAGGCCATTTCCTGGTTGTCCCCTCTGGAGTCTTCAGGTGGCTCTAGAGGGGAGAAGAGTAGGCCCAGTCTCTCCTCCCACCCAACAGTTACCTCTAGTGATGGAGCCAGGCCCTCCATCCTGCCAGACCTTGGCTAGGAAGTCAGTCATAAACACTAAATGGTTAGTGGGAGAGTCAGCCAGGCAGGTAGTTCAAGCTTTGTTGTTGTTGTTCAGTTACTAAGTCGTGTCTGACTCTTTGTGACCCCATGGACTAGCATGCCAGGCCTCCCTGTCCCTCGCTATCTCCCGAAGTTTGCCCAAGTTCACGTCCATTGAATTGGTGATGCTATCCAACCAACTCATCCTCTGTTGCCCCCTTCTCCTTTTGCCTTCAATCTTTCCCAGCATCACAATCTTTTCCAATAAGTTGGCTGTTTTCATCAGGTGGCCAAAGTATGAAGCTGAAGCTCCAATATTTTGGCCACCTGATGTGAACAGTTGAAGCTTTCAGGTGTTTAATTATTTAGGCTTAATAGTTCAGTTAGAAAGACAGTAGGTTGGGACTTCCCTAGTGGTCCAGAGGTTAAGAATCTGCCTGCCAATGCAGGGAACTGGAACTCAATCTGTGGTCCAGGGAGATCCCACATGCTGCAGAGCAACTAAGCCCGTATGCCTAGAGCCTTTGCTCTGCAACAAGAGAAGCCACCACAATGAGAAGCCCACGTACCACAACGAAGAGTAGCCCCTAGAGAAAGCCTGTGGGCAGCAAAAAAGACCCAGAGCAGTAAAAAAAATATATATATATATATATTAACAAGATAAAAAAAAAAAGAAGACAGTAGGTCAATCAAATGATTTGTGACTTAGAAACTTAATCAGCCAACCAGCCAGTACTCAGGATTAATTTTTCAGATGGACAGTAGTCCATCAGGATCCATCATTTAGAAGGTCAATTTAATGGTCTGTCCATCAGGGAGCCAGTTGTGAGACTGCCAAACAGCTGGTTCATCAGTTAGATAAAAGGGCAGTTGGGGTGAGACTATATGGAGACAGAATGTCTCTTGTTACATTTTGAAGACAATGTAGGTAGGTGGAGAGAAGAGTTGACTCCTAGGCCACAAGAGGGAGCTTAAGCTTGCTGGGAATGAGGCCTCATCTGTGCCTGCATACGTGCTAACTGGCTTCTCAGTTGACTATTTGGAGGGAAAAGAGGAAAAACTGCCGAACAAGGGGCAGGCCGAGTTGCCACTAGAGGGCAGTGTGGCGTCCTTTCACTGGCACAAGCAGCTTTGCATTTGTGGGAGCCCATCTCTGAGCAGCTTCTGAAGAAAGGGTCCTGAGAGGATTTATCATTTGAGGAGTGCCTAACTAAGACACACTCGGCTCCATGCTGGAAGAAAGCAGCTAGCTGCCCACCAGAAGGACTTGCCTTTTCTGGGCCCTGGGGAGGAGGGGGATGAGGGAGTGCCTCACTGGTGGGCCTGGAACAGGGAGGGGTGCAGCCCCCTAAAGTAGAGGCGCCGAGGGCAAAAAGCCCTCTGTTGAGATGCGTATCACTTCCTGGGCTGCTTTGCCTTCAGTGCCTCTTGGGGCCAGAGAGGGGCCAGACCCATGGCCTCAGCCTCCAGACTCCCATTCCTTTGCTGAACTTTGGTCAGCTGCTGCTTCTGCAGTGGGCAGCAACTCTGATGCAAGCAGGAAGCTGGGGATTAGACAGAAATGATGAAAGAAACGAGGAAAGGATGAGCAATAAGCTTCATCTCCCTTGGGAAATCATTGAGCTGTTTATAAAAAGGTGTCACTTTGTGCTTTTTATCAAAGCACAAATGCAGGACTCAGAAGAATGCTTTTTTTCCCCAAAGGTAAGTGCATGAGCCTGGGGAACTGTGCCTCCCAGTTATGCCTAGAGCATAATGCTGTGCCTCCAGAAACTTCCTGGCTTAAAAAAACGGGCAGGGACATATTCTAGTTCTGGCTGGTTTTGGTAACTCAGCACAGTTAAAAGAAAGATTAAGTGGGGGGCAGTAATGGAGGCTTCATTGTGGGGATGACCCACGCTGCCCAGGGCTTTACCTGTACTTTCTCGTGGGAGGTGTCATCCTGGTTTACAGATGAGGAACCCGATGCCTGAGGCCTTATACCTGAGAAGTGATACAGAACTGGTCTTGAACTCTATGCGGCTCAATGGTAAAGAATACACCTGCCAACGCAGGAGATGTAGGTTCATTCCCTGGGTCGAGAAGATCCCCTGGAGGAGGAAATGCCAACCCACTTCAGTATTCTTGCCTGGGAAATCCCATGGACAGAGGAGTCTGATGGGCTACAGTCCATGGAGTCACAAAGAATTGGACACAACTGAGCAACCGAGCACGTGCATACAGGTAAGGGGACACAGGCAAGAAAGGGAGGATGAAGGGCTGGAGGTTGCCAGGTCCTGAGGAAGGAAGTTTCTAGGGGGCCTCTGGACATATGTTTTAATTTCATTCATTTTTAATGAAAAAAAATATGTCTCACCAATTGTCTTATGCCAGTTCAGAAGAACCACATCTCATTTCTGGTAGCTTTCCATGGCCAGTGTCTACTAGATGAACACACAGCTCTAAACATCACCATTTGAAGATCTGTGTGGTTATTTGATTAAAATGTTTACTTTAGGTTCCCCTGGTGGCTCAGTGGTAAAGAATCCGCCTGCCAATGCAGGAGACGTGGGTTTGATCCCTGATCTGAGAAGATCCCATACGGCATGGGGCAACCAAGCCTGTGTGCTACAACTATTGAGCCTGTGCTGTAGAGCCTGGGAACTGCAACTGCTGAGTCTATGTGCCCCAAGTACTGAAGCCCAAGTGCCCTAGAGCCCTGCTCTGCAGCCAGAGAGGCCACTGCAATGAGAAGCCTGCATACTGCCATGAGAGAGGAGCCTGCGCAGCAACAAAGATCTAGCACAGCCATAAATAAATAATAAATAAAATTATTTTTAAAAATGTTTACTTTGGACAGTCAGGAAAAGCTGGATATGCATCCTGAATCAACACAATGATCCAATTGCTATTCAATCCTGCCAACTACTTTCAAAGCTGGTCGTTTTGTTGTGGAAAGATTGAATTGATAAACTCAGTCAGTTGACTGATTTTATAAAGCTACCTGGCTGTCAAAATGCTAAAATGTTTGTGTCAGGAATACTATGTAAATATTCTTTTAGTAAAATCTCAAGAAAAAGGGGCTTCCCTGGTGGCTCAGATAGTAAACAGTCTGCCTGCAATGCGGGAGACCGGGGTTCAATCCCTGGGTCAGGAAGATCCCCTGGAGAAGGAAATGGCAACCCACTCCAGTACTCTTGCCTGGAAAATTCCATGGACAGAGGAGCCTGGTAGGCCACAGTCCACGGGGTCGCAAAGAGTCGGACACGACTGAGCGACTTCACTTCAAAAGAAAAAAGGGAATTACTTTAAAAATATTAAAAAGTATGTCTCATCTATATCATGAAATCATGAAATCTGCTATGGCTATAAAAGATCTGTCTTTCCTTCTTTCTCTTTCTTCCTTTCCCCCACTTCCTCTCTCAATGTGGAAATCTCTAAGACATACTGTTAAGGGAAGCAAGTTAATGAGAAATATGTCTAAGACATATTGTTAAAGGAAAAATATATTTTGAAGGAAGGAAGTCACGGGACAATATAGGTTGAATAATCTTAATCTTGTTCCCATTTAAAAATTATATCTGTATCTACAAGTTAAATTTCTGGAAGAATATTTTTCAAGCAGCTCATCGTGTTCTCTCTGGAGGTAGGATTAGAGATCTTCACCTTTGAAGTTGTTTTCAGTATTGTTTGACTGTTTCCCAGTGTGCGTGTATTACTTTTAATCATGAAAACAACAAAGCTGAATATGCAGTGTGCACACCCACACTTGCCATAATCTAAGTCATTGAGACCATTGCCCTGAAACCAAGGACAAACTCCAGCACCCTCAGCTGGGTGCTCAGTGTTTGTTTATAGAAATGAAATGTGTCAGAACTAGATACTGAGGAGGATAGTTTAATGCCATGCATACCCAATGTCATAGGGGGCAAAACCTCTGCACTTCTAATGTTGGCTCTTATGCAAAAATATCCACCTTTACCAAAACAGATGTTGCAAAATTGATTTTTAAAATATCTTCTGATTCATATTGATTTTGAAAATATCTTCTGATTCACCTTTACTTTAAAATCTTCAAGCTGTGTTTAGCAGTTCTGATTCAGATAGATTGCAAGTGGGAGCAAAAAAAAAAAAAAAAAACTTCAATAGGCTTTAAATATTCAAGAGACAACACACAGCAAGGAGATCAAACCAGTCAATCCTAAAGGAAATCAACCCTGAGTATTGATTGGAAGGACTGATGCTGAAGCTGAAGCTCCAATACTTTGGCCACCTGATAAGAGCTGACTTATTGGAAAAGACCCTGATGCTGAGAAAGATTGAGGGCAGGAGGAGAAGGGGGTGACAGGATGAGATGGTTGGATGGCATCACCAACTCCAGGGACATGAGTTTGAGCAAGCTCTGGGAGATAGTGAGGGACAGGGAAGCCTGGTGTGCTGCAGTCCATGGGGTCCAAAGAGTTGAACACGACTTACTGACTGAACAACAGCACACAATTTTCAGCAATAAAAGAAGACTTTGAGATAAACTGTCACCCAGTCCAAGGCCACCAGCTGTGACACACCCTTGACCACCAAGTCCTGACGCTGCTGTCAGAGAAGGAAGCTGTAGCCCCTCTGTGGCCCAGGGTAGGACTCTGTCCCTTCCGGTCACCCTAGCAGGCCCGGCTTGGCCCGTTGCTAGTCACACTGGGCCTCCCTTCCCCATGTGTACTGTAGAGTTTTCTAATTTAAAATGCTTTTATTTATTAAAACATAAAACAATTAAAACTCACTTGAAAAGAAACAGAGTAACTCATAGGTACAAGCTATGAGTTACATGTATGAGTATTCTTCAAAAATTTATTAATGGAAACAGATGTACTGGACAAAAACAGACAAAAAAGGCTGGAATGGCAACGACAATGGAGAATCTCACTTTACATTTCTTTGCACAGAACTAGCACCATTTTAGGCAGAAATCACAGATTTAATTATAATTGCTTCTAATATATAAAATACCTTATAAAGATTATTTAACTATCTAGTAACAAAGTTCTTCCAAAAACTTATTTAAAAATCAATTTGAATTTACCATTTGAAACTGACGAAAATGGTGTAAAAATCGATCCAATTCTACTGCTTGTCAAAGGGAATGAGCCATCATTAGTTTTATTGGGAGAAAGTGCCTGAATTCAGCTTATGGTTCCCTTCTAACCACCAAGCAGATACAGTAAATTGAATATTTCATAGGAATAAGAGCACATCTAAAACTGGTCTTAGAAAATATTTTCCTAGACTATAAAAATACTAAATGGAATACAAAAATTTCAGCATGTACAGCAAACAGACTACAGCAGACAAATATTGAAGACATACTTGAAACTATCTTATACCACAATCATCATGAACATCAAGTATTATTCTAATAATTTTTTTGTGATTCATTCTGAGTCAATGTTTGTTTCCCCTCAAGTTTTCTTATAATGTCAGATACCAACCAGATTCTGTGTTTCTAGCAGAAGTTACTGGAGGCACCACTGAATAATTCTGGGTATTCAACTGGTTCTCTCAAAAAGTGCTGAAAGTGCAATTGTAGTACAGCCTGGTTCTTAGAAGGGGGGTCAGCAAACTACAGCCCTCAGGCCACAGCTGGCCCACTGCCTCTTTTGTGTGGCTTGTGACAGCCCTGCTTCACTCATTCATGGGTCATCTGTGGTTGCCTTCGTGTTACAAGAGCAGCGTCGAGCAGCTGTGACAGGTGCTGTAGGTGGCCTTTTGGTCCAGAGTCTATGATATTTACTATTAGGCCCTTTATGGGAAAAGTTTGCCCACCCTTGTTTTAAATGAATCACTTCAGGAAACCATTCACTGAACAAGGGCAAGGTGAGGTTGTCCCAGATGAAGAGGAGGTTTGGCTGAGGTTTGCTGGTTCCATCACACAGTACCAAGGCAGATCAAAAGAATACACATTTGAATTGGCAACTTTGGGCACTGAAATATTATTCTGGCATCCAAGCAAAGTCTAGCTGGGATAAAGTACCTTCCTTTCTCTGTGAACTGACCACTGTGTATCAAGTTACTCACGTACCCAATTATAGCAACATACTCCCTGTTCAACCCCAAATCCATGTGGGCCCCAAGCATGATTTCCAGCCTTTAAATACCACCTTGTACCTTTAGCAGCCAACAGAACTAGAAGCGGACCTTCCCCATCCCTTCGAATTGGCATAGATTATCAGTGCTGCATCGTGTACCTTTTAGAATCCTTCCCTGTGACATGCTTCATAATAATTGGTACCACCACCACGCAGGACCACAAACATGTCCTTTTTGATGAAGCGGACTAAATTTTCGAGGGGACACATGGGCTTGGGAGACCGCCTGTGGTGGTCCTGGCAGAATGAAGTGTGGAACGTGATGTCCACACCGTTGTAGAGGATCCGGACGGAGTGCTCACGGGGCTTCTCCCTGTCCTGCCAGAGCTCAAAGACCAACCTGGCCGCAAACCGTGGGAATCTGGCTCCCGTAAGGCCCAAGGCACTGAGGATCGGGGCCAGAGTAACGTCATGAGCAGAGTAGAGAGTGAAGAGCGCTTCCTTCCTGCCCTCTGCTGTGTGCTGCATGCGGCTGACAGTTTGGTTCAGGATGGGGTGGGCGCCCAGAAGCGCGTACCCCAGGTACAGCTTCTTCTCCTGCCTCTCTCTCTCATCCTCTATCTGATGCGTCTTGATCACCTTGAAGTGGTCCATGGTGATACAGCCGTTCTTGGTGCAGGGGAAGCTGACGTTGTGGCAGAAGAGGCACAGCAGGGAGTCTATGGGGTTGGCAGCCCGGAGCTGCTTGGTGGGGATGTCCACGATCCGGGCCATCTCCTCGTAGGTCCTTTCCAGCTGCCTGTTATTCAAACGTAATAGGTACTGCCGACGCTGCTCCTTCTCCAGGTACTGGTTCCTCAGTGGGCAATAGCAGTTCCCAGAGCAGAAAAGTGCACTGGGCTGGTGCCTGAAATAAACCTTCTTCCAGTCAAAATCCGGCAGAAAGCCATAGAGCAGAGCCAGCCCACTCTGCAGCGTCCGGCTCTTGCCGGTGGTCTCTAAGTGAAGCTGCTCTGCAGCCCAGTCACTCGGCAGGAGCTTGTGTTTCTTCAGGTAGATGTCCCTCAGCAGCTGGCCGTTCTGCAGGTGCTGCACGACCCCTGAAACACAAGAGCGCCACACGCTTGCCTCACTACCAGCTCAGTGAAAGTGACAGCCAGCGGAGTCGACCCAATGCCGGAAGGCTTCAGACACTGTATGGTTACATCCTCGAGCCTGGCCCCCACTGCAAGGGACCCTCCAGAAGGGGCTCCCACCAGCATGTGAAGGGATTACGCACAAAGGGATGAGCAGAGTGGGGCCCTGTCCTCTGGACACATGCCTTTCCAGGGAGTACAGGGGCCATCTGTGTGCCTCGATCCCTCCTCTGGAGGAGGGCTGTGACTGGTGGGGCTCAGAGGTAAAACCAGCCTGTTGGTAGAGGTAACGGAGCCTAAGGAGAGCTTTCTCCCTCCTGCCCAAATCACTCCTCAGAGTGCCTGGGAGCTCACAGAAGTCAGTCAGGCAAGGAGAACAAGTCAAATCCTGGCTGCCCAGTTCCCTCCACGCCACACTCCCTACTCTCCCAGCCCAAGGCTCTCTGCTCACCTTCTGGGTCCATTCTGCCCAGTCCTGCCCTTTACCTGCCCATCAGCAAGGATACTCTCCCTGCACAGATATGGAATGATCTCCCCGGTACCTAGATGGAATATTTGGGGGAAAAAAGAGAGCAAATTGCAGAACAGTGTGTTTACTATGCTCCTTTTAAATAAAAATGAGGGGAAAAATAAGAACATATATAGGCAGCTGCCTGTGTTTTGTATTAAGAAACTTTGGAAGGGCACAGAAATGGAGGGTGGTGATAGAACATGGGTAACAGCATGAATTTTAAGTTTCCCTTTAGTAGTTAACAGTTTTGAACTACACACAGGAACTATGCCACAGTATAATTTAAAAAAAAAAAACAAAAACAAACACTGAAAAAGCCTTATCTTCAAGTAGGAAAAGGCAATCCAAGATAAGAGCAAGCTCACCCTCCAGCCAACAGGATGTTGGGATGGCCTTTCAGTGTGAGATCTGAGTTCCCTGAGAGTGTAAACCACGGGCAGGGCCTGTGACCAGTGATGCCACTTATTCAGATGCCCGACTGGTCTGAAAAGCCCAACCACAAAGACAAGACAACTTCAGGCTGAAATGTGTGGGACAGAGGGAACAGTGTTGGCCCAGGAAGGGGAACAGCTCAGGGAAAAAAAAAACCATGAAGGCTATCTAGATCCTACTCTGAATGAAGAGTATTGAGAGCAGAGTTCCCTCAGAGATCTGGGCTGGGACAGGTCTTAGCATTTCCAAATGACTTGCATAGGGGGGCCAACATCCAGAGTCTGTATCTGGCCCCCAGTTCCTTTTGGGCCTACCCTGCATTCTGAGGCCACCTATGCTTACTGTGCACCAGACCTTTCTCCTTTAATCCTCACAAAAACCCAACAAAGAAAGCAAAAGGAAACTGAGGCCCAAGCCATTCACAGTTAAGATGTGGCCAAGCCAGAACTCCAGCTCCCATTTGGGCCCAACCTGTGCTCTTAGTCGGCTCACATCACCTCCTCCCTACATGTTTATGCCAAAATATTACCCATTCAGGGTGTCTCCTTCTCTCCAAACATAACCTGCATCTTCACAACCTGGTTCCTGTCCTTCCCTTTCTCTTCCCAGTGAAATCCTCATCCTGACTCCAATACTATCATTCCTTTTCTGTCCTCTTTCTCCCCCAGGTGGAATTAATCATTCCCTCCTGTTCACACGGGCTGCTAGACTTCTGAGGCATTCGCTGCATTTGCCGAGCCTAGCATGTGCTAGGGTACTCTTGCCTGGAAGATCCCACGGACAGAGGAGCCTGGTAGGCTGCAGTCTATGGGGTCGCTAAGAGTCGGACATGACTGAGCAACTTCACTTTCACTTTTCACTTTCATGCATTGGAGGAGGAAATGGCAACCCACTCCAGTGTTCTTGCCTGGAGAATCCCAGGGACGGGGGAGCCTGGTGGGCTGCCGTCTATGGGGTCACACAGAGTCGGACACGACTGAAGCAACTTAGCAGCAGCAGCAGCATGTGCTAGAACTGTGCTCAGTGCTTTACACACACTATCAAATGCAACTTGCCACCAGCTCTGTCGGGAATATGTTACGTGCCCCACTTCACAGGTCTGTTTACTCCAAAGCCTGTGTTTATTCTGTAAGAACCTGCCGCTTGCAGCAGCACCCTCAGGGGTTTCCATGTGCTGTGCCATCCAGTTGCCCCCCTCCCCTACACACGGCAGCTGCTAAGCACCTGGGACAGAATAGACACTAATGATCAACTGCATCTTCCATGGTTCCTGTGAGGTCCCCAAAGTGTGCCACTTACAAATGATTATTCTAACAGCGATGTAAAATTTCAAATAGGAGATAAAAGTGACCATTAAAAGAGACCAAGGGAACAGGAGCAAATTACCACAAATAAGATTTCTAGGGTAAGGCTAATTTTAAAAACGCTAATGATAATAGGTCAATTGGAAAGAAAGATGGGAATGAATAAACTACTTGATGCAATTACCCTGACCTCCCAGCCAGCTGATGGACACTGACCCTCAAGGACACCATCAGATTCTCTCAAGAATGTGAACATGTAAGTTCATCTCTCCATGTGGCCAGGACTGTCTCCGTTGACAGACACACAGCAAAACCATAGCGGCAAAGACAGACAGCTTTTTTATCGCTGGGACCCATCTCTGGAGGCCTAGTCATATTCTTAGAGTCTGAGTCATCCTCAGTCTTTATAATAAATGTCCTTTTTTTTTTGGCTTGAGTTGGTTTCTGTTACTCACCACCAGTAGTCCTCAGCAAGCACAGTTCTGCCCTCAGGGAGGGGTTTGGGTTGTCACAGTAACACAGGGAGGAACATTGCTGACCCCTTGTGGGTGGGGGCCAAGGGCTGGACAGTCTTCACAAGGAACTGTTCTCTGTTTTGAATAACTTTTGAATGTACCAGACATTCCCATATGTGAAAATCCTGTTTTAATACTTCAGTTTCAAAACTGTTTTTTGTATCTACAGACATAAAACCATTTTTGCATAACATTAACATCTACTGAATTTTCCAGAAATAAATTAAGGGACATCTGTCTTTTGTTTTGATCACATTTGTCAAATAAATCATGTCCTGATATATGGGGTATTAAGAGTCATCAATGCACATCCTTTGGTCAGTCTGCATTTGTAGCTGTCACCACACCCATCTACACTTATGTGCAAACAATTGATTACTTCATTCTCTTTTTCTAACAAAGGTGTGCTCAAACATTTATACTGAGCTATATAGAATTACATAATAAAATCATTTCCTTTTGTTTCTACTTCATATAACAGGTAGAATACCTGATTTAACTGTTTTGTAAAATTATGTATATAGAACGGTTATATTTGAATTTCACTTTGGGATAGTTCAGGGAGCACCACAAAATACTTGTTAATAAAAGGGAGCTCTGGTTCTGGTAGGAGGAGGACTCCTGTTTTTATTTATTTGTTTTTAAAATATTTATTCATTTGGCTGCTCCAGGTCTTCAGTTGTGGCATGTGGGATAGAGTTCCCTGTTCAGGGACTGAACCCAGGCCCTCTGCATTGGGAGCACAGAGTCTTAGCCATGGACCACAAGGGAAATCCCAGGACTTCTGTTTTAAACTCATGCAGAGCTCGCACATGTGGAACTAATTAGCAAAAGCTTTTGACAAAACTCCTTATTCAGGGCTACTCCTCCAGAGCCTTCATCTTGCCCCACTTGGTCACTTACTATTATTCTCCCCAGTAATAATAGTTTTCAAAACATGGGAAACCAGTGGGGTTTGATGGACCTTCTTTCCATCAAAACTGAGGTCCTAAGATGCTGGTGGATCAAGAAACAGAATATGGCCTATAGGTCATCCTGATTCCTCCAGAACGACTAGTGACCACACAAAGGTCCTCTGAGGTCTCAGACTGAAGAAGCAGAAAGCTGGAACCTCTCGGGGGCACCAGTTCTTTCTTGTCCCAACCCACAGTTAACTCACCAACCTATGCTCACAGTGAGCTGGCTGCACAATAGTATGAAGGAGAGATGTCTTGTGAGGAACACACTTGCAGGCTCCATGCATGGTGGAGCTCTGCCATATGCATGTCCCTCAGATCCGGGGCATTAAAACCTTTGAGCTGTTTTGTCTGAAGTGTCTAAGAATGTGGGACTGGTTACATATATCATGGCCTATCCATAGTGGAAGAATATGCAGCTATCAGAAATTATGTTGTTGATGAACATTTATTGGTAGGGAAAGATTATCACAATATATTATTAAGTGAAAAAGTGGGCTGCAAAATAGTGCTCAGGAAGATACAACCTGTGAGAATGAGTGTGTGTGTGTGTGTGTGTGTGTGTGTGTGTGTGCATACCCATGACTGCATACAGATATTAACACAAGAAGAAAGGTTATTAATTTCTTTGGTGAGATTATGAGTGCTTTAAATTCGTCTTCCTTTTGCTTAGTTGTCATCCCTACTTTCTCTTCCGTGAATATATATATTTTTAATAATAAGAGAAAAGGCTATTTTTAATATTTAGAAATCAGATGGGACGTCCCTGGTTGGAGCAGTGGATAGGAATCCACCTGCCAAAGCAGGGGACATGGGTTTGATCCTTGTTTGATCTGGGAAGATCCCACATGCCTTAGATCAACTAAGCCTGCGCTCCACAACTACTGAGCCCACACATGAGGAAAGGCACTGAAATGAGAAGCCCGTGCACTGCAATGAAGAGTAGCCCCCACCTGTTGCAACTAGAGAAAGCCTGCACACAGCAGTGAAGACCCAGTGCAACCAAAAATAATAAATATATTTTAAAAAAGAAATCAAATGTTGAATGAGATACCTTGGTGGGCTCACAGCTGCTTGAGGTACTAGTGCTGACTCACCCCCACTCCGACAGCGTCTTAACCGAGGCCCCGCTGCATGCATCCACCACACATGGGAGTGGGTGGAAGAGTAAGCGGAAGGATGGTCGTTGCACTTACCCGTCTGCGTGAGCTCTCCCATCTCACACAGCTGGTGACTGGAGTACAGAGGTAGCGAGTGCAAGGGGCTTTCAAAAGAGGCTCCAGGTCCTTTTGACATGTGACTCACAAAAGCCTCCAGTTTAGAGTGATACGGCTTCCTAAAGAAACAGCACAGAGAGTTAGTGGTCAATGTGCTCTGAAAAGGTCCACAACGATTTCAACTGCAACAAGCAGTATCCCGAGTGAGCCATGCCCTCTCTCACCCGCAATAATAGTACATTCCAATCTCATGATTACTCGCCTGCTGACACCTACATATAAAACTCCCACCCGGTAAGGTCAGCCTGAGTGCTGGCCATCTCCCAGAGTGCCCATCATTCTCAAGCCCTGTGGAGGTTAGTGCTGACCTCACGCACCCTGTTCCCTGCACCACTCCTGTCTCCCCCTCCAGGAGGCTACCGACCTTACCAGGCAGCCAAGCCTAGGCTGGCGGTCGTCCTCAGTATCTCCCTCCCCTGCCCTTGCCCACGTGCCCTTCTGGGCTGCTCTGCTCCTCTCTCCTATCCCTGCATCCCTGAGGAGGTTTTGGCTCAGGGAGCTTTCGTCTAGATGGCGTGGGCTCCTCCTTGACCTTCCTGCAGCCTCATCTTGCCTTCTTCACAGACAGTGAGGTCAACACAGGAGGCAACCCTCACTGTCACCACTCCTCCACAGTGCCACCTTTCCAAGGAGCCTCACGTGGCCATTAGCCTACTCCAGCCCTGCCTCACTCTGAGGCCCAGGGCTCTCCAGTGCTGTCCTCTGGCCACACATAGCATCTGCCTTCTGTACCCACACCTGTTCCTGCACCCTTCCAAGACTTTCCACATGCTGCTTGTTCCTCCTAGAAAAGGCAACCCAACTTTCACTGGGGTAACCTTTAATCCTTATGTGACCTCTGGAAAATCTCTTGTGAAGAAAATTAACTGATTAGGATAACCCATATCTCTACAGCTCACTATGCATTTTGCACATATGGTATCTCACTGCATGTGGGGTGGTAATGAAGAGTGAAAACAGGTTATTTATGAGATCTTGTGAAATTTATGATGTTATTTATATTTCTGCCATGAAGTACATGTGGTAAATCAAGATTTATCAGTCTTATCACAAATACACAATTTCCCTGAATAATGAGATGACCTATGAATATACACACCTTTCCCTTGAATAATGAAATGGCCTATGACTGTTTATACATTGTCCAGCTGAACAGAGGTGGACAGATAGAGTAGTCCCCAACTAAACTAAAGCAGCATGAAAAGAAGCAAAGATAAATTGTTTAATGGCAGACCCCTGCTGTCTGAAAACCTAATTAACTTTGGCAATGCTTTTACAATGGCTGCCAAAATGAGTTTATTATCTTTTGAAAACATAAAGCTAAAAAAAAAAACCCATTACAAAAATATGTTTTAGAGAATGCTAATCCTGACATACAGTATATAGTCTAATAAATCACCCTGTATTGCTACAAGACATTATGGCTTTCCATAAAAACAGAGGATGTTATTTTCCCTGAGGCTGAAACACATATATATTTGCAAACTGGGAAATAAAATGTCCAGACTGATAATGAGGCTGCCGAAATGAATCCACATAAACAAAGGCTATCTATCAACAGGAGTCAAATATTCTGCTCCAGGTCATTATTTCAGGTTGGTGATGTTTGAGGATCCAAGAAAGCTTTGCTACCAATTTTAGAAATGAAATTTCCCCACTGAAAGTGTTTACTGGGAGGTCCCAGGTTTTCAGGGAATCTGATTGCTTAATGATGCATTAATATATAACTGTATTCATGGAAACTTGCTTTTGATATGGAAAAATGTCAATTTATGAAAGAAAAACTTCACTTACGGATAATATAACAAAAGACTGAGTCTTTTAATCAGGAAGTGGACCAGGTAACCTGAGTCCTTGGGCCTTTCCTGGATCTGAATGATCAGGTCCTGAGGCAGGAGATATATAGGCCCTAGACTGAGCAGCTGGAATCTGTCTCCTGAGGACAGATATTTCAAGATAAAGATAATGGCAGGAGCAAGAGGGAGTGGAGTCCTGCTTGGATAAAAGATAAAGAGACCACATATTTCTCTTTCTTGAGGTCAGAGACCCCCAAACTATGCATGCAAAGAAAGGATCCTTAGGAGAGGGGGTGCTAGACCACAATATGTTCTGTCAACTTCCCTGAGACCTCTGCACTGGAATCTATCTTGGCTAAAAGATGCATGTGCACACACAGGAGAGCCCTTAGCCAGACAAATTATGGACTTAAAGCCAGATGAAGCAAGATGATCGGCCAGAGGAAACCCAGAAGAACTGCCTCCAAAAGCACAGGACTCTCTCTGAGCCAGCCCATGCTTCCTCTGCACATATATTCACTCTTAATAAACATTTTAGTTGTCTCACTACTTTTCTTCTCTTTGCTGAATTCTTTCTTCAAAGCAGTCAAGAACTAGGGAGCACGGCAGCCTAGGTTCAAACCCTGGTAGGGGAACTGAGATTCCTGCTTCAAGCCATCACAGCCAAGGCCACCCCACAGCCTCCCAAGATCAGTTCTTCCCACCTCAGATACTGCTCCATCCCTGGAGTTGAGAGGGTCCCTAGCACACAGTAGATACCTCAAAAACACATGTAAATGAATTCAACTTGGAAGTGCCCCACACTTAGATGCTTCAAGAAAAGTCCAAGCCTTCTATAATCTGTAGCAGTGAATATAGAAAGTTCCCATAGTTTATTAAAATATCCAGATTTTGATGGAAATATTAAAAATAAAGGTAATTGTAAGTGAGCCTTACTTATATGACAGACTCTCTTTGGTCAAATTTTAGTCTCCTCTGAACCCTCTTCCCAACCAGGCCTTGATCTTTGGAATTATATCTGTCTTTGCATTGTCCATTTTTAGCAAAAATCCTGCTAAAGTCAGTTTAGCCAGAATCTCCCACTCTCTTTTTTTTTTTTTTTGCTGTGCTGGGTCTTTGTTGCTAGGCAGGCTTTTCTCTAGTTACAGTGTGAGGGCTTCTCATTAAGGTGACTTCTCTTGTTGCAGAACACAGGCTCCAGGTACACAGGCTCAGTAGTTGTGGTGTATGGGCTTAGTTGCATGTGGCATGTGG
The DNA here is from genome assembly GCF_054371585.1 of Giraffa tippelskirchi. Taxonomy (NCBI): domain Eukaryota; kingdom Metazoa; phylum Chordata; class Mammalia; order Artiodactyla; family Giraffidae; genus Giraffa; species Giraffa tippelskirchi. The sequence goes on from NC_137276.1 coordinate 92,943,981, forward strand.
GACCTTAGTTCCCTAATCAGGGATCAAACCAACATCTCCTGTATTGGCAGGTGGATTCTTTACCATTGGACCACTAGGGAAGCCCAGAATCTCCCACTCTTGGTATCTGATCACCCTTGATACCTCACCCAAATTCCTCAACCCCAGTGGTATCTGATCAGCCTGGTCTGCTTTCATCAAGAATCCTGTGGAGTCAGTTAATCAGAACCCCCTCACCCTGATGTGTCCTCATGGTAACTCTCCCCCCACTGACCCCCACCCTGGTCCTTGGCTAAAAAGCCCCACTTGTCCATGCTCTGTCTGGAACTGAGCTCAGTTCTACCCCTATTGTATTAACTCCTGAATAAGATCTGTTTTTACTGCTTTATCTGCTCTTCGGCTCTGGTTTAACAGTTAGATACTAAAAACTATTCTCCACTTCTTGGGAACTTGGTTAGATCCCATTTTTGAGATCCTAGCGGTAAGTAGAGTCATGTGACTAAGTACTTGCCAGTGGAATGGAAGGATGTATGCCAATCTGTGTTTAGGCTTTCAGATCACGGGTGTGCCCCTTTCACACTCTCTTCCTTCCCTCTGGCCACGATTCAGGCACCCCGGTAACCCAGGGTCAGTCAAGTACACATCCCTAGGACAGCAATCCAGGTTCAGTCAAGTACACATCCCTAGGGCATGGTGGGAGCAACAACCTGGAAGGCACCTGGGGCCCTGAATGATCAAGTAAAGTAAAATTATACAACCTGGAATACTCATCTCAGACCTTCATGAAAGAGATAAACTTTTGTTATTTAAGGCAAAGCATTCTTGGTTCCCCTTTTTCTTTTTTACAGTAAGTTCCCTACATACTAATGAGTTCTATTCTGACAGCACATTCATAAGCCCAACAAAGTTAGCCTAAGAAGTCAACTAACACAATCAGCTATATACTAGTGTACTGTAATAGGTTTATAATACTTTTCACACAAATAATACATAAAAACAAATGCAAAAAATAAAGACTTTCAATCTTACCATACAGTACCTTGAAAAGTAAGATAGTACCAGCTACATCATCACTGCTTTTACTCTTGCTTCCAGACATCCTAGGCTTGAAATAAAGCTACTGTATTACTGTACTCTATATAGTACTGTTAAGTACACAAAAGCACAACCACTTGTATAGGTTGCACACACATGACAATGTACGGCAGACTGTGAACTTACATGATTGGACATGCGAACACATGTTCATGTCTTCGAAAATTCGAAACTTAAAGGTTCATATGTAGAGGACTTACTGTATTTTTATTTTTTGGCCATGCTACACAGCTTGCAGGATCTTAGTTATCTGACCAGGGACCGAACCTGGGCCCATGGCAGTGAAAGCACTGAGTCCTAACCACTGGCCCATCAGAGAATTCTCCTTGGTTCTCTTTATTATGACAGCATGCACAGAAATGACTGTATCTGTGATGATGAATTTTTCTTCAGGAAATGCCCATGTTATTGTATTCTCACTGGAAATCTACTTTCACATTGAAAATAGAAAGAGCCAGCAAATCTTAAGCCTTCAAACTATTTGCTTCAGAGTTCTTATTTACATTTTACATACATTTTCACACCTATTTATTACACAAAGCTCTAAACAGAAGCCCTGAGGCTAATCCACACATATATAAGAAAATGTACTGTGCTTTAGCCATCATTTGAGCAATTATTGAGTTCTACACAGATTAGTAAGACAAGCAGAGAGAGGTATAAGACCAGTGATGCTGTTATCAGAAGACACAGTTCAAAAAAGCTTGCATGGCTGGAAACCGGAACAAGTTCATGCCACAGATGCTTACAGTTTATGCCAATTAAAGAATTTATTATTTTATATTATTAATAAAGTAAAATGCTAGAAAGATAAACTTAATATACTTTTCTCAGTCTTTGGTTTTCTGGGCCTTTTTGCTCTATTTGATGTGATTACCCTGCCCACTCCCCCTTCCTGAAACTCTCCTTCCTCAGCTCTTATAACATTGCTCTCTTGCCTTCTTCCTGTTTGCAACTTCTCTATCTCCTTCAGGGACCCTTCTTTCTCTCTGTGCTATAATCAGCTGGTGCTCTTAGGGCTCTGTTTTTGGCCCGTTCCTCACCCCACAGGCTCTGTGAGTGATACCATTCAAGCCCACAGCTTCTGCTATCATCTACATGCTGAACTCTCAAATCGACCTCCACCTCCCTGCAGGACAATGTTCCTGACCCCCAACTACTCATGAAGAGGCAGCTTCCACTCTAAAGACTCTGAGAGTCACGGGAGGTGTCCTTGTAAAGGGAAACATCGGGGTGTCTGGCTCCTGCTGTTTCAGCTCGGTGCACCCCCACCTGCCAGCCCACGAGTCTCCTTCACCAGATGGGATTAATGGGCGCACTTCAGAATGCTCTGCCTCAGAGGAGGCTATAAAATTAATAATTCGTGAAGATGACCTGGCACCTGGGAACGCAGCAGGCCCAGCTGGTGACCCAGATCCACAGTCCCAGGGGACGAAGAGTCCCAGAGTGGGTCCCCTTTGCTGGAACACCTCCTCACTCTTATGCTAAATGTGTGTTTATAATGATGTCAACATTTATTGTTATAAAAGATGGAATTCATTAAATGCCATTAATTAATTAAACATGTATATTCTACCCGCTTTTCAGAAAAGATTGAGAGTAGCTCCTAAAAATACAGAATGTGGACTAAAATAGACCTTCCCTGATGGCTCAGTGGGTAAACAGCCTGCCTGCAATGTTCAAGACACAAGAGATGCAGGCTCAATCCCTGGGTCAGGAAGATCCCCTGGAGAAGGAAACGGCAACCCACTTCAGTATTCTTGTCTGGAAAACCCCATAGAGAGAGGAGCCTGGTGGGCTACAGTCCATAGGGTCACCCAGAGTCGCACATGACTAAGCGACTAAGCATACACACAGCACACATTCTATCTACTTTCTAGAACAGACTAAAAGTAGCTCCTAAAAATACAGAATGTGGACTAAAATAGTAGAACTAGACCAAAAAGTCAAGACCAAAGGAAATGACGCAGAGCTGGCTGGGGCAGCTGGTTCCTGGGAACTGCGCCTCTCAGGTGGGAGCCGCAAAAGTGGCCCCATCATGGGGTCCTGCCATTGCCGTGGCAGAATAAGGGGCCCTGGGACCTGACCTGGCCTTGTGACCACAACCATTCAGAGAGGAAAAAAGGCCGGGTCTGGGAGACTCCAGGCTGCTGCAGTGAATGAAACACCATTGCTCAAGTTCTCAGTGGGGACCAGGTTCTGTGCTTTATTCCATCACCGCAGCTAGACCTCACAAGGATTTCACAGCCGAGGCTCAAATCGACTATGATAGACACGTGAGAGGCAATGATGACCTGTGATTCTTATTGGGCTCCTGAATTCATTCTGCAACCAACCCAGTCCAACAACCAGGCTCAGGCTGGGCACCAGTGATAAAGAAGGAGTAAGACCCAATGCCCTGCAGAGCCAGTGGTGTGGGAGGATGGAAACAAGGGTGCTGGGAGGAGAGCCTGCTGGTAGGGAGGAGGCTAGCCTGCTGCCTGAACCTCTGCTGTGCCGAAGGAGAGAAGCCACTTCCCCTAGCCACCCTCCTGTCACCATGGATGCTCCAGCCCAGAAACTAAAGGGTTAACACCCAGCACAGCAAGTGGCCTCTATCCCTGCCCTAATCGTAAGGCTAGTTAAGGTCTGGTCATTAAATGTTTTGTTCTGAGGCCCTTCCTGTACATCCCCCTTTTCAGGTTGAGTGAGACAGTGGTGGTGCCTAATACAAGCAGAGAAACCTTCCTAACGCAGTGGGAGAGGTTTCTTGGAAGGGGTGCCATCTCAGAGGGTCTTGGAGGAGCTATAGGAGGGGACCAGCAAGCCGAACAACAGGTGCAAAGGCCTGAAGGGTGAAGAGCCGGCAGGCAGTGGTGGGCAGGGGCAGAGGGTCCCAGCAGAAAGGCTGCACAGAGAGCTAGAGATGAGGAAGAAAGCCAATGACTGTATACGGACTGGACCCCACTCAGGAGGTTTTCCAGGCTGTGGGACACGAGGACATGCATCCATGCTTGTTGAACACAGAAAAGAAGACACAAATTCCTAGGCTTCGAGTTTTGTGACCTCCAGCAGGAAATGAAAGCCTAGAGTCATGTGGTATTTCATGATGTTTTTACCTAAAATGGTTTGCTTCATCTTCCCTGTGATATTAGACAATAAGAAGGCTGAGATGCAAAGGGTTAACCTGGAACTCCCGGGTTCACACTACGGTCCACTGTGAATGGACAGCCCTGGCTGCTGGGAGGCAATGGTTCCACCCACAGCATTCCATCACCATAGCATCTTCCCCACAGAGTACTTCCCCATCTCCTCCCTCATTCAGTAAACTCTGCCTGGGAGATAATGAGCCCCCAGCACACCTGCTGAGGCCTGGCCCATCGCTTTACTGCTAACCGTGCCTCTCACTTTAGAGCCATGCCATTTCCACATGCACACTTCTACTCTCTTTGCAAGTATTTTTCATCCTAAAGGCTGTCACCCAAGAGCAGGTTGTCTCTCCTCCTGTGAAGAATGAAAAGCCTGACATAATGCCTTCCCTGTAAGTGACTTTGCAGCTGGTGATGTTCAGCCTCTCATCCCACTTACTCCTCACCCCAACTCTGCATGGTCAGCATCATCATCCCCATTTCAGAAACAGAAGGCTGAGACCCAGAGACACTAAGGGACTTACCTGCAGCCCTGAATGGAACAGCCACGCCAGGGTCTGAGGACTCCTGGCCCAGTGCTCACTGTACCATGTCTCAACTGTTTCTTAAACTAAACAACAGCAGGGTGGGAGACTGTAGATAGCAGACTGGCCAGGGCTCAAATCTCAGTTTATCTGCTGTGTGGCCTCAGACAGGTGTCCTCACCTCTCTGGGCCTCTGTCCTCTCAACTGTGAAATGGGATTAACTTGCAGGATCGTTCCGAAGATCCAGTCCTGGCAAACAGTACTCACTGGATGTGTGCAGGCCACTCCCCCATCCTGTCATCCTGTTTTGAATAGTTTTCCAGTCACCCTTTTGACCTGAAAAGAGATTCTTTTAAATCACTTTTAAGAAAAGTGCGATTTACCTGTTAGCCACCAGAGTGCAGTCAATTTCCGGGCGCTTCGTTTTGGGAATGGCGTACAGTGGGTACCTGTCCCCGTGTCGAATGAACACGTGCACAGAGACCAGCTTAAAGTGATGTGGAGCGTGGCCTGTGTGAGAAAAGCACGTTGCCTGGTTGTCACTCAGCAACAGTCTATCCGTTCAGCTCGCAGAGGCCGGGAGGGGTGACCGTGGTGGAAGGGTGCCATGCTGGGTTGGAGTGAGGGGGCCCTCTGACTACCTCACAAGGAAAGGCAGAGGAATGTGAGAAGGCTGCTTATGCCCCAGAGTCCCAGCACTCACAGGGAGGCTTTGGGGTGTGGCTGGGGGCTGGAAATCAGTGAAGAGGGGGCAAGACTGCTCAGGTAGCCTCACTCACATCCACAGACTAGGGGGAGGCCCACGGAAGTACTGGAAACCATGACTTCTGCTTTAAGTCTTTCTCTTGTGAAACAAGACTGGGCAGAAAGAGATAAATACTCGACATCTTCTTTGATATACTTTCAGAAAAGCAAAAGTCAGCAGAGAAATCTATTTTCCTACACCTTTAATGCCAGACACCAGCGGGGTATGATGTGGGAGTCCTAAGCCCTGAGAGAGCCCGCCTGGGAAAGGGTTGAGCCGAGGGTGACCCCCTAGAGCCCTTCAAGGCCACCTTTCTGCTCATTCTCACTGGAAATCAGGATGAGGGCAAACAACTGTGGAGGCGTTCTCATGCGCCTCATGCTGCTCAAAGCAAAGCAGTTCCTTACTCCTCCCAGCAGTCCTGTCTGTGAGTAGGGATGGCTTGTTATGCCCATTTTACAGATGAGGAAACTAAGACCTGGGAACTCATGCAAGGGCTCAGCCCAGTGCAGGACTGGCGACTGCAGGATTGGAGCCCCGGCCGTCTAGCTCCTTAGATGCTGTGTGAAGATGCTACCATGTCGGGCTGCACAGCCGGCCTACCTTCCATGCTGCGCTCAGCCACACCTGGAATGTTGCAGTACAAAAGGGCTTCATATACCGGGTCCATCATGGGGGGCTCTGTTGCCAGGTCAGGCATGATTCTCTTTCGATTCTTGCTGGTCACTCCATTCTTTGTTGTCGACACTGGGATCAGGTGGACTGCAGGGAAAGCAAAGTAGGTCAGGAAACATGTGATCATGGAGGGCACATGCCAGCTAGAGGACCCCAGAGGGTGGCTGGATTTTCACTGGAATTCACCTCTCAGAATTAGGCTGGACTTCAACGCATCAGTAGCAAAATGTCAGCTTCCCATTCAAGAACTCTTTTTTTTTTTTTTGTAAGTGGTTTACTTCACTTAGCATAATGTCTTCAAGGTTTATTCATGTTTTGTGCATGTGTCAGAATTCCTTTCCTTTTTTTTTTTAAATAAATTTATTAAAGAACTCTTTTAAAAAATTTTTTTTTAATTTATTTTTTAATTGAAGGAAACTGCTTTACAATGTTGTGTCATTTTCTGCCGTACAACAACACAAATCAGGAATAATTATGTATGTGTGCTGTGCTCAGTCATTTCAGTCATGTCCAACTCTTTGCAACCTAGAGACTGTAGCCCGCCAGGCTCCTCTGTCCATGGGATTCTCCAGGTAAGAATACTGGAGTGGGCTTCTGGGCCTTCCTCCAGTGGATCTTCCTGACCTAGGAATCGAACCCATATCTCCGGCGTCTCCTGCACTGCAGGCAGGTTCTTTACCCACTGGGAGCCACCTGGGAAGCCCATAATTGTATACAAAAAATTTTAAAAAATACTTATTTATTTGGCTGTATTGGATCTTAGTTGTAGCAAATGGGATCTTCATAGCAGTGTGCAGACTCTCTAGTTTTGGCATACGGGCTTAGTTGCTCTGTGGCATATGGGATCTTAGTTCCCTGACCAGGGATCGAACCCGTGTCTCCTGCATTGGAAGATGTATTCTTAACCACTGGACTACCAGGGAAGCCTTGAGTCCCCTCCAAGCCCTGCTTCTTTCTCAACACCCTCACCCTTGCCTTGCCAATAATTATCTATGCAACACCAGGTAGGCCACCCAGAGAGAGGGGGCCTCACCCACAGTGGTAAAGGAAGAACTTACTAACTTCATGCAATCTGATTACTTCATTCTGAACACTCTTTGAATTCTGGTAAATACTAAGGCAGAAAGCCATTATCTACAGAGTGTCTATGAAGTGCTAGACATGTGTCGGTCATATCTCATTTAATACCATCTGCCTTGCACTCTGGGGCCCCCTGAGCCCAAGCATGGGTATCTGCTCATTAATTCTCAAGAGGCTATTTTACAGCGAAGAGACACACAGACCCAAGGCAAGGCTGAGGCAACTGCCCAAGGTGTATGTGCTGGAGGGAAGACATCTCAGGCTCACCCATCTGTCCCCAGGCCAGGTTCTCCCCCACTCCCATCTGCTGGATGTCATGGATGGACACTGCAGTCTATTATGCTTGTCCAGCCATCACCCCTCTTTCTGTTGGGGAACCACTCCTTCCCTGCCATGTGGTTCAGCTGAACTGCCAATCACAATGTCAAGTACAATACAGACAAGAGGAGGGGACTCCTTTTCTCCTGGACACTGATATCTAAGAACAGAAACCCAGAGCTGCCCCAGTCATTTGTCCCTCCATGGACAGCCTCTGCCTGCAGTGGCCAGAGCAACAAATGAGGAGAGTTATCGGAGACAAAGAGGAAGGAAGACCTGAGGACATCCATCCTCTGGGCCCTGGGTCCAGATATGGCTGAAGTGCCCATTCAATGTCCCAGTTCTGTAAGCCGAGAAAGTCTGCTTATTACTTAAGCTAGTCTGACTTGGGCTTCTGTTACTTTCAACCAAATGAGTCCTGGTTCATACATTTTATCAATTATTTATAAGAAGATGTAAGTCCATCTCCTAGGTTAGTAGTACTCAATCTTTCAAAGAGTTCCCAATTTGGAACTACCTACAGTAATAATCGTTGTAGTTTTAGCATCACCAACTGAGGAAATATGTGGAAATAGGTGTGCCCATGAATCATTAAGAGGGGATGAAGAAGAGGTAGCAAGAATACACAGAAGAACTGTACAAAAAATGTTCTTAATGACCCAGATAACCACTCTGGCACTCACCTACAGCTAGACATCCTGGGGTGTGAAGTCAAATGAGCCTTAGGAAGCATTACTACAAACAAAGCTACTAGTAGGGGTGATGGAATTCCAGTTGAACTATTTCAAATCCTAAAAGATGATGCTGTTAAAGTGCTTGGCTCAATATGTCAGCAAATCAGTAATGGCCACAGGACTGGAAAAGGTCAGTTTTCATTTCAATCTCAAGAAAGGCAATGCCCCCAAATGTTCAAATTACCACACAATTGCATGCATTTCACATGTTAGCAAGATTATGCTCAAAATCCTTCAAGCTAGGCTTCAAACAGTATGTGAACTGAGAACTTCCAGATGTAAAAGTTGGAACTAGAAAAGTCAGAAGAACTAGAGATCAAATTGCCAACATCCACTGGATCATAGAAAAAGCAAAGGAATTCCAAAAAAATCTACTTCTGCTTCACTGACTACGCTAAAGCCTTTGACTGTGTGTATCACCACAAACTGGAAAATTCTTAAAAAGATGGAAATACCCAACCACCTTACCTGCCTCCTGAGAAATGTGTATGCAGGTCAAGAAGCAACAGTACTGGACATGGAACAACAGACTGGTTCCAAATTGGGAAAGGAGTACGTCAAGGCTGCATACTGTCACCCTGATTATTTAACTTACATGCAGAGTATATCATGCAAAATGCCAGGCTGGATGAATCACAAGCTGGAATCAAGATTGCCAGGAGAAACATCACCAACCTTAGACATGCAAATGATACCACTTTAATGGCAGAAAGTGAACAGGAACTAAAAAGCCTCTTGATGAAGGTGACAGAGGAGAGTGAAAAAGCTGGCTTAAAACTCAACATTCAAAAAACTAAGATCATGGCATCTGTGTCCAACTCTTTGCGACCCTATGGACTGTAGCCTACCAGGCTTCTCTGTCCATGGGATTTTCCAGGCAAGAATACTGCAGTGGGTTGCCATTTCCTTCTCCAGGAGATCTTCCCAACACAGGGATTGACCCTGGGTCTCCTTCATTGTAAGCAGATGCTTTATCATCTATCTGGTCCCATCACTTCATGGCAAATAGATGGGGAAACAGTGGAATCAGTGAAAGACTTTATTTTCTTGGGCTCCAAAATCACTGTGGATGGTGACTGCAGCCGTGAAATTAAAAGATGCTTGCTCCTTAGAAGAAAAGCTGACAAACCTAGACAGCATATTAAAAAGCAGAGATATCACTCTACTGACAAAGGTCTGTATAGTCAAAGCTATGGTTTTTCCAGTAGTCATGTACGGATGTGAGAGTTGGACCATAAAGAATGCTGAGCGCTGAAGTATTGACGTTTTTGAACTGTGGTGTTCGAGAAGACTCTTGGGAGTGCCTTGAGAGCTATGAGATCAAATCAGTCAATCCTAAAGGAAATCAACCCTGAATATTCACTGGAAGGACAGATGCTGAAGCTGAAGCTCTAATACTTTGGCCACTTGATGTGAAGAGCCGATTCACTGGAGAAGATTCTGATGCTGGGTACTGAGGGCAAGAAGAGAAGAGGACGACAGACAATAAGATGGTTGGATGGCGTCACTGACTCAATGCACACAAATGTGAGCAAGCTCAGGGAGATAGTGAAGGACAGGGAAGCCTGGAGTGATGCAGTTCATAGGGTTGCAGAGAGTTGAACATGTCTTGGCAACTGAACAAAAACAACAATGAATCATTTAACTTCTTATTAATCATCATATAATATAAATGCATAATTTGGACAATAGCTAAAACAGGGTTCAATCACCAGTCTAAATCAACTTAAATTCCCTAACTACTTCTACACATTTTCCTAATATTTAAAGCTTCCCTTTGGCAAACATGTTATAAACAAAGGTATAAGATAAGCAATCCACCGAGAAGAAAATATGTACAACATATATAACAAACTATTTAATATCTGAAGTGCACAAATCTCCTAAAATTGAAAAATTAAAAAGGATATGAGCAGGCTAACTATAGAAAAATAAATCCCAGGGCACTAAACATATGAAAAAAAATGTTCAATATTATACATACTTTAAAAATACAAATGAAACAATAGGATAGGATTCCCTCTACCCCATCAGATTAGAAATCCACATTTTAACAATAATATCAGTATTGGCCAGGCTTTGAAACCTACTTTTCCCTATATTTCAGGTGAGAGAGGAAGTTGAAAGGACTTTTGGGAAGGAGTGTTTGCCAGTCACCACCAAAATGTTACATGTACTTTATCCATGACCCTACTATTCTATCTCTTGGAATCTGTTCGACAAAAATATCAATTCCCATCACCAAGACATATGGTCAAAGAGATTCACTGCAGCACTGTATATAGTAACACAAAAAAGGGAAATGACCTAAATATCTTTTATCAGCAGAACAGAGTGCAACACCCACAGTGGAATATTCTGCCAAGGTTAAAAAGAATGAAAAAGAATAAAAGATTCTTTGATTTTTGTGAATAAACCAAGTCACTGGGTATTTACATAATCCTTTTTATGGAAAGAAAAAATTAACCATAAGTATATGAATATATAGGCATTTTTATTATGTAAATGAACAGAAAAATGTCTACAAGGACATTCCCCAAAAGTATCTTTGGGGAATGGGTAGAATGGGATGTAAAGGAGTATTTTCACTTGTTTTCCTGTGACTGTCTACATTGTTTTATAAATTCACACACATACATATATAGATACTGATATGTATTTACAATAAGCATGTTACATATGATCTACATTCTATATGTATACAAATACATGTATATTTCTATCAGTTCAGTTCAGTCGCTCAGTCCTGTCTGAATCTTTGCAACCTCATGAATCACAGCACGCCAGGCCTCCCTGTCCATCACCAACTCCTGGAGTCTACCCAAACCCATGTTCATCGAGTTGGTGATGCCATCCAGCCATCTCATCCTCTGTCGTCCCCTTCTCCTCCTGCCCCCAATCCTTCCCAGCATCAGGGTCTTTTCCAATGAGTGAACTCTTCGCATGAGATGGCCAAAGTATTGGAGTTTCAGCTTCAACATCAGTCCTTCCAATGGACACCCAGGACTGATCTCCATTAGAGGGACTGGATGGGTCTTCTTGCAGTCTAAGGGACTCGCAAGAGTCTTCTCCAACACCACAGTTCAAAACCATCAATTCTTCGGCACTCACCTTTCTTCACCATCCAACTCTCACATCCATACATGACTACTGGAAAAACCATAGCCTTGACTAGACGGACCCTTGTTGGCAAAGTAATGTCTCTGCTTTTTAATATGCTATCTAGGTTGGTCATAACTTTCCTTCCAAGGAGTAAGTGTCTTTTAATTTCATGGCTGCAATCACCATCAGCAGTGATTTTGGAGCCCAAAAAAATAAAGTCTGACACTGTTTCCACTGTTTCCCCATCTATTTTCCATGAAGTGATGGGACCAGATGCCATGATCTTAGTTTTCTGAATGCTGAGCTTTAAGCCAACTTTTTCACTCTCCTCTTTCACTTTCATCAAGAGGCTCTTTAGTTCCTCTTCGCTTTCTGCCATAAGGGTGGTGTCATCTGTATATCTGAGGTTATTGATATTTCTTCTGGCAATCTTGATTCCAGCTTGTGCTTCTTCCAGCCCAGCATTTCTCATGATGTACTCTGCATATAAGTTAAATAAGCAGGGTGACAATATACAGCCTTGATGTACTCCTTTTCCTATTTGGAACCAGTCTGTTGTTCCATGTCCAGTTCTAACTGTTGCTTCCTGACCTGCATACAGGTTTCTCAAGAGACAGGTCAGATGGTCTGGTATTCCCATCTCTTTCAGAATTTTCCAGTTTATTGTGATCCACACAGTCAAAGGCTTTGGCATAGTCAATAAAGCAGAAATAGATGTTTTTCTGGAACTCTCTTGCTTTTTCGATGATCCAGCGGATGTTGGCAATTTGATCTCTGGTTCCCCTGCCTTTTCTAAATCCAACTTGAACATCTGCAAGTTCACAGTCACGTACTGTTGAAGACTGGCTTGGAGAATTTTGAGCATTACTTTGCTATAGTGTGAAATGAGTGCAATCGTGCAGTAGTTTGGACATACTTTGGCCTTGCCTTTCTTTGTGATTGGAATGAAAACGGAACTTTTCCAGTCCTGTGGCCACTGCTAAGTTTTCCAGATTTGCTGGCATACTGAGTGCAGCACTTTCACAGCATCATCCTTCAGGATTTGAAATAGCTCAACTAGAATTCCATGACCTCCACTAGCTTTGTTCGTAGTGATGCTTTCTAAGGCCCACTTGACTTCACATTCCAGCATGTCTGGCTCTAGGTGAGTGATCACACCATCGTGATTATCTGGGTCATGAAGATCTTTTTTGTACAATTGTTCTGTGTATTCTTGCCACCTCTTCTTAATATCTTCTGCTTCTGTTAGGTCCATACCATTTCTGTCCTTTATTGAGCTCATCTTTGCATGAAATGTTCCTTTGGTATCTCTAATTTTCTTGAAGAGATCTCTAGTCTTTCCCATTCTGTTGTTTTCCTCTATCTCTCTGCATTGATCACTGGGGAAGGCTTTCTTATCTCTCCTTTCTATTCTTTGGAACTCTGCATTCAGATGGGAATATCTTTCCTTTTCTCCCTTGCTTTTCGCTTCTCTTCTTTTCACAGCTATTTGTATGGCCTCCTCAGACAGCCATTTTCCTTTTTTGCATTTCTTTTCCATGGGAATGGTCTTGATCCCTGTCTCCTGTACAATGTCACGAACCTCTGTCCATAGTTCATCAGGCACTCTGTCTATCAGATCTAGTCCCTTAAATCTATTTCTCATTTCCACTGTATAATCATAAGGGATTTGATTTAGGTCATACCTGAATGGTCTAGTGGTTTTCCCTACTTTCTTCAATTTAAGTCTGAATTTGGCAATAAGGAGTTCATGATCTGAGCTACAGTCCACTCCTGGTCTTGTTTTTGCTGACTGTATAGAGCTTCTCCATCTTTGGCTGCAAAGAATATAATTAATCTGATTTCGGTGTTGACCATCTGGTGATGTCCATGTGTAGAGTCTTCTCTTATGTTGTTGGAAGAGGGTGTTTGCTATGACCAGTGCGTTCTCTTGGCAAAACTCTATTAGCCTTTGCCCTGCTTCATTCTGTACTCCAAGGCCAAATTTGCCTATTACGCCAGGTGTTTCCTGACTTCCTACTTTTACATTTCAGTCCCCTATAATGAAAAGGACATCTTTTTGGGGTATTAGTTCTAAAAGGTCTTGTAGGTCTTCATAGAACCCTTCAAGTTCACCTTCTTCAGCATTACTGGTCGGGACATAGACTTGGATTACCATGATACTGAATGGTTTGCCTTGGAAACAAACAGAGATCATTCTGTCATTTTTGAGATTGCATCCAAGTACTGCATTTTGGACTCTTTTGTTGACTATGATGGCTACTCCATTTCTTCTAAGGGATTCCTGCCCACAGTAGTAGATATAATGGTCATCTGAGTTAAATTCACCCATTCCAGTCCATCTTAGTTCACTGATTCCTAGAATATCAACGTTCGCTCTTGCCATCTCTTGTTTGACCACTTCCAATTTGCCTTGATTCATGGACCTAACATTCCAGGTTCCTATGCAATATTGCTCTTTACAGCATTGGACTTTGCGTCTATCACCAGTCACATCCACAGCTGGGTATCGTTTTTGCTTTGGCTCCATCTCATCATTCTTTCTGGAGTTCTTTCTCCACTGATCTCCAGTAGCATATTGGGCACTTACTGACCTGGGGAGTTCATCTTTCAGTGTCCTATCTTTTTGCCTTTTCATACTGTTCATGGGGTTCTCAAGGCAAGAATACTGAAGTGGTTTGCCATGCCCTTCTCCAGTGGACCACATTCTCTCAGACCTCTCCACCATGACCCGTCCTTCTTGGGTGGCCCCACATGGCATGGCTTAGTTTCATTGAGATAGATAAGGCTGTGGTCCGTGTGATCAGATTGGCTCAGTTCAGTTCAGTTCAGTCGCTCAGTCGTGTCCGACTCTCTGCGACCCCGTGAATTGCAGCACGCCAGGCCTCTCTGTCCATCACCAACTCCCGGAGTTTACCCAAACCCATGTTCGTCGAGTCGGTGATGCCATCCAACCATCTCATCCTCTGTCGTCCCCTTCTCCTCCTGCCCCCAATCCTACCCAGCATTAGGCTCTTTTCCAATGAGTCAACCCTTCGCATGAGGTGGCCAAAGTATTGGAGCTTCAGCTTCAACATCAGACCTTCCAATGAACACCCAGGATTGATCTCCTTTAGGATGGATTGATTGGATCTCCTTGCAGTCCAAGAAACTCTCAAGAGTCTTCTCCAACACCACAGTTCAAAAGCATCAATTCTGCAGCACTCAGCTTTCTTCACCGTCCAACTCTCACATCCATACATGACCACTGGAAAAACCATAGCCTTGACTAGACGGACTTTTGTTGGCAAAGTAATGTTTCTGCTTTTAAATATGCTATCTAGGTTGGCCATAACCTTCCTTCCAAGTAGTAAGCATCTTTTAATTTCATGGCTGCAGTCACCATCAGCAGTGATTCTGGAGCCCAAAAAAGTAAAGTCTGACACTGTTTCCACTGTTTCACCATCTATTTCCCATGGAGTGATGGGACCAGATGCCATGATCTTAGTTTTCTGAACGTTGAGCTTTAAGCCAACGTTTTCACTCTCCTCCTTCACCTTCATCAAGAGGCTCTTTAGTTCTTCTTCACTTTCTGCCATAAGGGTGGTGTCATCCGCATATCTGAGGTTATTGATATTTCTCCCAGCAATCTTGATTCCAGCTTGTGTTTCTTCCAGCCCAGCGTTTCTCATGATGTACTCTGCATATAAGTTAAATAAGCAGGGTGACAATATACAGCCTTGATGTACTCCTTTTCCTATTTGGAACCAGTCTGTTGTTCCATGTCCAGTTCTAACTGTTGCTTCCTGACCTGCATACAGGTTTCTCAAGAGACAGGTCAGATGATCTGGTATTCCCATCTCTTTCAGAATTTTCCACAGTTTATTGTGATCCACACAGTCAAAGGCTTTGGCATAGTCAATAAAGCAGAAATAGATGTTTTTCTGGAACTCTCTTGCTTTTTCGATGATCCAGCGGATATTGGCAATTTGATCTCTGGTTCCTCTGCCTTTTCTAAAACTAGCTTGAACATCTGGAAGTTCACGGTTCACATATTGCTGAAGCCTGGCTTGGAGAATTTTGAGCATTACTTTACTAGCATGTGAGATGAGTGCAATTGTGTGGTAGTTTGAGCATTCTTTGGCATTGCCTTCCTTTGGGATTGGAACGAAGACTGACCTCTTCCAGTCCTGTGGCCACTGCTGAGTTTTCCAAATTTGCTGGCATATCGAGTGCAGCACTTTCACAGCATCACCTTTGAGGATTTGAAATAGCTCAACTGGAATTCCATCACCTCCTCTAGCTTTGTTCGTAGTGATGCTTTCTAAGGCCCACTTGACTTCACATTCCAGCATGTCTGGCTCTAGGTGAGTGATCACACCATCGTGATTATCTGGGTCGTGAAGATCTTTTTTGTACAGTTCTTCTGTGTATTCTTGCCACCTCTTCTTAATATCTTCTGCTTCTGTTAGGTCCATACCATTTCTGTCCTTTATCGAGCCTATCTTTGCGTGAAATGTTCCCTTGGTATCTCTAATTTTCTTGAAGAGGTCTCTAGTCTTTCCCAATCTGTTGTTTTCCTCTATTTGTTTGCACTGATCGGTGAGGATTGGCTAGTTTTCTGTAATTTTATTTCAGTGTGTCTACCCTCTAATGCCCTCTCGCAACACTTACCATCTTACTTGGGTTTCTCTTACCTTGGACGTGGGGTATTTCTTCACGGCTGCTCCAGCAAAGTGCAGCCATTGCTCCTTACCTTGGACAAGGGGTATCTCCTCACGGCCACCCCTCCTGACCTTGAATGTGGAGCAGCTCCTCTCAGCCCTCCTGTGCCCATGCATCCGCCGCTCCTTGGACACAGGGTAACTACACATATTTTCATTCATTCCTTATGATGAAACAACAACCACAGAGCTAGAGTTGGCCCTTCACCAACTAAAGGAGCCCTTCAGTTTGCCCTAAACCCACTTTATGCCTAACAGTTAGGAAGGTCTGGAACTGCTGACACACAGCTCAAGTGTCCACAGGTCATTTACCGTGGTGGGGAGGATTTGTGACAGAGCAAGAGGACAATAAAAAGTACATGCCACAATTAGCCTCCAGTTAAAATAAATAAATTTAAAAATAAATAAAGAAGCAGAGGGTGGGGGGAAGTACATGTCCTAAGGCAGCATGTTAATGACCCAGCCCTTCCAGCCATGTGGCACCCCCAATCCTTGACTCTGCTCTTTTATTAAGCAGTACCAGGTGCTGGCCCCTGGCCATGGCTGTGGGCACACTCCCTTTGAACCTGGGCCACTTAGCTGAAGCTAAGGAGACATAATAATACGAGTGACCCTGGGATAGAGCAGCATGGGTCCCTGAGCATCCCAGAGTCCTCAGAGTTTGCTGGTTTATTTGAGAGCACACAGGGTAAGGCCTCTTGGAACTGCTATAAGCCGAGTGTTTGCTGTGCTGTGCTCAGACGTGCTCAGTCATGTCCAATTCTTTGTGATCCTATTGACTGTAGCCTGCCAGGCTTCTCTGCCCATGGCATTTTCCTGGCAAGAATATTGGAGTGGGTTGCCATTACCCACTCTAGGTATCTTCTGGGCCCAGGGATCGACCTACATCTCCTGGGTCTCCCGTGTTGGCAGGCAGATTCTTTACCATTGCACCATTTGGGAAGCCCGAGCTGAGTGTTCATGCTCCCCCAAATTCACATGTTAAAATCCTAACTGCCAACGTGATGGTATTTGGAGGTGGGGCCCTGGGGAGTAATTCAGTCAAGAGGGTGGAGTCCTCATGAATGGGATTAGTGCCATTATAAGAGAGATCCCAGAGAGCTGCCACCCCCGTTTCTGTGATGTGAGGTTATAGCAAAAAGGGGGCTAAGGGCAGACTTAGGTGTAAGGGAGCATCCTGGTGCTGGAGGATGTGGCTTCTTCTGGCAGGCCTCCCCAGCTCCTCCACTGCCCTGAGGACACATAGGAACTCTGCTGATCCCACACAGCTCATATGTTACTGGGCAAGAAAAAGGAACTGTAGGCGCATCAGAAGGAACAGTGGGCAGTCAAACAGATGGAATAACCAGGTGTAAGGAGGTGTCATGTAGGTGTAAAAAGCTCCATGAACAGACATGAGTGCCCTGGGGCCACTGTATGGCTGCGGCCAACACAATGACACAACAGGAGACACCTTTTATTAATAATTAACTTGGTCTCAATGGGCACATGTTTTCTTTGTGGTGTGATTTCCCAATAGAAGACTTCATACACCACCTGGGGATACAAGTCTCTCTCATTTATGTCTGCTGTACCTGCTTGTTGCATCTGTAATTACTTTCATCCCGTTATCACATCTATAAACCTTCTTGTATAAAAAGATGCCAGTGATGTCTCAAGGTTAAAGAATGGCAGAGAACATGACCTCTAAAGTAGTCCCTTGCACCCCCTCACATGCAAAAGCAACTAGCAAACTTCTTAGAACCAGAGTAAGACAATCAGACACTGTTTCATGTAGGCCCCCTCCCCGTCTCACCCCCCATCCCTCAATGCACAGAGGAAGGATCCACATGCCTCATTACCAAACACCCCTGTAGCTGTGACTAGAATTCAAGCCAAACTGGCTGGTGCTGCTTTTTCCAGCCTTATACTTCACCTCATCCTAGGAAGAGCAACCATCAGTCAGGCGTGAACCTCAGGCAGAGGCAGGTCAAGGGACTTGCCTGGGGTCACTTGCCCTGTAAGCCTAGCCCTGGTGACCTGCCAGGCCTGGTATTCAGGCATCTCCCATCCAGCTATCCAACATTTATTGAGCATCTACTGGGAATTCTTCCGAGAATAAAAGACTATGGTTGCTGTCCTTCTGCCAGAGCTTACAATCCAGTTGAGGAGGGTGGTAAGACATTGAATAAGAAAAAGGGAGCAGAAAGCATATGGAGAAATGTCCTTCTCAGTCACAGTGCCTCTGCACACCCTGGTGGTAGGTTTGGGGGTGTGGGTGTAGGAATAATGCAGAAACAAACCGGATATAGAGGAGATACTGGGAAGTCACCACAAGAGTGATCAAGAAGAGGCTGGAAGAAATACCATCTATCAACAAGTCTCAGCTCAGCAGCCAACTTGAGGAACATGTGTGAAGAGAGATGTTTCATCCAACAACAAGCTGTTTCTTTTAATTTTTATTTATTCTATTGACAACTCCCATGGGAGAGAGGAAAGGCGAGTAAGACGAGTCCAGAGTCAGGGTCGGATCATGACCCTAGCCCCTAGGCTGCGAGCTCCTTCTTGCCTGGCCTTGGTTTCAGGCCCCTTAGTTGGGGCCACATGCTCAGTGGGTTGGGTGTGTGCAGCCAGCTCATCGTCTGGGGATCACTGTGACTTCACGAAGACAGGTCAGTGCCTCTCTTCCAGGGCACCAAGCCCATGCCCACCATCTCCAGCTCCTCACTCTATATGGGGGCTCTGGCCCAGGGCAGGGGACAAGAATTTACCTGCTTCCAGGCCTCTTCCCACCTGCTCTAGCTTTCAGAACCCGCTGTATGCAGCCCTTTACAGGAGATTCTGATGGAGCACCGTGGGCTCATCCCTGGGTCAGAGCACCACCTCACCTTCTCTTCTGTAGATGGCTCCTCTCCCAGGTCAACCCCATGCTGTAGTGGGGGTGGTCATGACTCTTCTCCAGGACCCTGTCCTTGCCATGCTGATGGTCCCCAGGGATGGGACCTGGCACTAGCCAAATGGGTCAATAAAGGCCCTTTCCAGGAAAGACAGCTTCCCCACATGGAAGAATCAGGTGACCTCAGAACCCCTGCCTCCTGCCATCCATGCCCTAGCCATTTAGTTATCCTGCTGTTGTTTAGTTATCAACTCTTCCTCTGATTATACAGACACCCTGGCAGGTTGAAGTCAGGTATCTAGGATCCACAGGTGTCCCAGGGCAGGTGGGCAAATGTTGGCTGACCTCTGTCTCCACCACTCTGGGTTCAGCTGCCCCACAGGCCTCACCACTGACTGGACCAGCAAAGAACTCGGTGGGGCCAAGGTGTGGCCCCACCACATGCTTCTCACCTTCCTAGCTCCAGAGTCTGCTTCACACTTGTTGGGACCTCAGCCCTGGGCTGGTCACCTTCCTGAGGGACTGTAGTCACTTCACCCTTGCATCACTCATGTCTGTCCTGAAGCCATAATCCCCTTAAATAGTTCAGCTCAGCCAACTATTTAAGGCACCTTCTTATAACTTAAACACCCCTAGTCCTGTCACCTGATTTCTGTGATTTCTTCTTCCCCAAAGCTCAAAAGGTCCTTGAATTCTCTTTCTCTTTGTCTTTGCGTCAGTTTGATTACTGTGTGTCTCAATGTGTTTCTCCTTGGGTTTATCATGGCTGGGACACTGTGTGCTTCCTGGACTTGGTTAACTATTTCCTTTCACATTTAGTTAAGTTTTCAGCTATTAACTCAAAATATTTTCTCTGGTCCTTTCTCTCTTCTCCTTCTGGGACCCCTATAATACAAATGTTGATGTGTTTTTATGTTGTCCCAGAGGCTGTCTTCGTTTCTTTTCATTATTTTTTCTATATTCTATTTTGTGGCACTGATTTCCACCATTCTGTGTTCCAGAAATTCTGGAAATTCTATCTCAGCTCCTCTGCTACTGATTCCTTCTAGTGTATTATTCATCTCTGTTTGTTCTTTAGTTCTTCTAGGTCATTGGTAAACATTTCTTGCATCTTCTGCATTCTTTTTCTGAGATTCTGGATCAACTTCACCATCATTATTCTGAATTCTTTTTCTGGAAAACTGCCTATCTCCACTTCATTTAGTTGTTTTTCTGAGGTTTTATCTTGTTCCTTCATCTGGGAGATAACCCTATGCCTTTTCATTTTGATTAACTTTCTGGATTGTGTGGTTTTTGTTCTGCAGGCTGTGGGACTGTAGTTCTGCTTATTCTGTCTTCCCTCTGGTGAATGAGGCTATAAGAGGCTTGTGCAAACTTCCTGATGAGAAAGACTGGCGGTGGAAAAAACTGGGTCTTGCTCTGGTGGGCAGGACTATGCTCAGTAAAACTTTAATCCAGTTGTCTGCTGATGGGTGGGGCGGCACGCTCCCTGTCAGTTGTTTGGCCTGAGGCGACCCAGCTGTGGAGTCTATGGGCTCTATGGTAGGGCTAATGGTGAACTCCAAGAGGGCTCACACCAAGAGGCACCTTCCAGGACTGCTGCTGCCAGTCCCCCTGTCCCCACAGCGAGCCACTGCCAACCCATGACTCCACAGGAGACCCTCCAATACTAGCAGGTAGGTCTGGTTCAGTCTCCTGTGGGGTCACTGCTCCTTTCCCTTGGGTCTTGGCGTGCACAAGATTTTGTTTGTGCCCTCCAAGAGTAGAATCTGTTTTCCCCAGTCCTGTGGAAGTCCTGCAATCAAATCCTGCTGGCCTTCAAAGCCTGATTCCCTGGGGATTCCCAGTCCCTTTGCCAGATCCCCAGGCTGGGAAGCCTGATGTAGGGGCTCAGGACTTTCACAACAGTGGGAGAACTTCTTTGGTATTATCGTTCTCCAGTTTGTGAGCTGCCAACCTAGTGGGTATGGGATTTGATTTTTCAGGATTGTGCCCTTCCTACTGTCTTGTTGAGGCTTCTCGTTTGTCTTTGGATGTGGGGTATCTTTTTTTGGTGGATTCAGCATCCTCCTGTTGTAGGTTATTCAACAGCTAGTTGCCCTGAATTCTCTTTACTGGAGTTGCTCTGACAGACTACTCCCATAATTCCCTTAGGCTTTCTCAATCCACTAAAGAGTCTTTATTGTTCTTTCTTTCTCTAGCCAGCACTGAATATAAAAATGTGTGTGATTCTCAAATAAAAACCAGAGCCAGACCACCAGAGCCCCACAACGGGAGTGGGGGTGCTCACAGGGTTGAAGACTTAGCTCCTGCCCTAGGCTGTTCCAAGTTCTTATCTCCTCCCTGCCCAACCCCCTTCTGACATCTGAGACCTAACTCCACAGGGTGGCCAGAGTGCAAGAGGCAGGGGTCCCATTGTGACCTGAGCCCAAGCCCAGCTGCAGCCTCCTGGAGGGACCAGGAAACCTCACATTCCTCTGGGGCCACTGCAAACTGGCCTTGACCAAACGGGGTCCCTTGGGTTAGATGCTGCAAGTGCCAAAGACTCTGAATCATGACAGAAACTAGAAATCAGACAGACATCCAAGACAGATCCCCAAAAAGAACTATGAAAAGAGCCCCAGCCATCCTCAAACCACCTCAGGGCCTGGATCCTCTCTACCTTACCTTTGAGAATCTGGTAAGAGCTATTGACCCTGATAGCTCAGTTGGTAAAGAATCCGCCTGCAATGCAGAAGACCCCAGTTCAATTCCTGGGTCAGGAAGATCTGCTGGAAAAGGAATAGGCTACCCACTCCAATATTCTTGGGCTTCCCTTGTGGCTAGGCTGATAAAGAATCCGCCCAATGCGGGAGACCTGGGTTCGATCCCTGGGTTGAGAAGATCCCCTGGAGAAGGGAAAGGCTACCCACTCCAGTATTCTGGCCTAGAGAATTCTATGGATTGTACAGTCCATGAGGTCGCAAAGAGTCAGACACGACTGAGTGACTTTCACTTCACTTCACTTCATTGATCCTCAGCCCTGAAAAAGGACAGTGTACACTCTTTTACATTTGATTTCTGGGGGTTCATAGCACCTCTGAAACCATGTGAGACAATGCAGATGTTCATGGACTGAGGTTAAGAACACAATGCATCTGGAAACAGGTTTCCAATTTCAACACCCTCGAGTAGAGATTTTTTCATTTTACAAAATGAAAAAGTATTGCTACAATTCATGTAAACGTGTTCATCCTAAAATAGGCACCAATACTAAGGTATAAAAGGAAGTGAGTCATGCATATTCCTACCACCCAGAGAACCCACAGTGAATGCTGCAGTGTGTGTGGCTGGAATCCTGCTGGAGATGAACAGTGCTCCAGTCCCTGCGCTGGTGCGAATGGTGACAAGGTCACTATGGCTCAAGAACATTGTTGCCCCTTCCCCAGGAGCAAAAAGTTTTTTGTGTCTCAAAGGTCTGTATCCCATTGAGGCCACCAAACCAACAGCCCGGGAAAGTGGGTCAAGGTTGGTCATTTGCTTCTATGAAAACAGTCAAAAAAAAAAAGAAGAGCAGACAGGGAGATGGGAGAGTCTTGGGGAGGCCCCCTGAGTGAGAGACCATGTGCTGCAGGGGGGGCGTGCCTGCCGGTATCTGGATACTGTGAAGACTGGTCGTCCCACCCTCTGACAGACACCTGGGGCTGGGGAGAGGCAGGGCTGGGTTCTGAGTTCCCCATAAAGCAGACCCCAGGGCAGTGCAGTCCAGTCCAGCGCCTCAGCTGACACAGGAAAAAGAAGGAAGCAGGTGGGGAGGGCAAGAGACGATGCTGGAGCCAGAACCAGATAAATCAGAGAGGGCCCTGCATTGTGGCTGAGTCCCTGCTTCTCTCACCCTGGGCGGCCGGCTCTGCTGGGCCCCAGTGAGGCATCCAGTGCTGGCGCCACCCTGGCAGGAAGCACAGTGAGACGGTTCCAATGTCTCTGTGGGCATTCCTGACTGCACCTTCTTATTCAGGATTCAGATTCTGTCCCAAGACCTCATTTCTGATCAGTCTCAAAAACCTCCCCCTCCAACCCCTTCCTGCAAGGCAGGGTGCTACCAATATCACAGGGCTGTGCGTCTGATTACCACTTATCTCACTTCAGTTGTTGTTGTTTTTTTTTTTTTATTGATGTAGTCAGCTTGCAGCCCTGTTGCCAAGACGAGAAATGAGGCCCAAGCTGATCGGTGCAAACTCCGCCCAGGCAGGCTCCAAATGGGTCCCTGGCTCACCTCTATTCAGTTGTTCCTCCAGTGTCAACGTCCCGCAGCTTCCTTTCCTATTTGTCTCTCTTCGTACAATCTTGGCAATCGCCACATACTCTCTTGAATTCACTGACTCATTTTATTAACACTTACTAGTTTTACTAACAAGTCCTGATAACTTGCTCTCTTCCAAAATGGGAGATTCACCTTCTTAATCAATACTGCTGACTACACACCCACACACACACACTCTCCCACATAAAGGTACCACATGTCTTTTTAGCAAATATATTACAGACAACCTTTCAAGTCAATACTGAGATGTCTATGTAAATATGGTATAATGGATGTAGGAGTATTTCCTGTTGGACATTTTGGTTCTTGACTCCCTTTTCCTACTACAAGCAGGGCTGCAATTAACATCTTTGAGCATACATCTCTATCCTCCAGTTTATTCTTAGGAGAAACTCTAAGATCAGAAACAAGGAAGGAGGGAAAGAGAGAAGGAAGAAAGAGAGAGAAAGAGAGAAATAATGTCTCTACCCTGGAAGAAAACTAGAAATGACCCACAGACATAAATGTGTACCATTTTTAGTTCATGGAAGGGCCCACTTGGTACAAACCTCCTCCAAAATAAGTATGACATGAACTTAAGACACTGATTTGTCTAGCTTAACTTTGCCACTTACCTACAGAACTTTTTTTCTACCCAAAGATATTTAACTCTATGTGGAAGCTACACACAAAACATTCAAAGAAAAATTAAATTGAAAATTCTCAGAAATCAAACAAGCAGCTTCCCTGGTGGCTCAGTGGTAAAGAGTCTGCCTGGCAATATAGGAGACACGGGTTTGATCCCTGATCCTGGAAGATCCCACATGCTGTGGAGCAACTAAGCCAGTGTACCACAGCTACTGAGCCTGTGCTCTAGAGCCCAGGAGGTGCAACTACAGAGCCTGTGCTCTGCAACAAGAGAACCCACTGCAATGAAAAGCCCGCACGCTGCAACAAGGAATAGCTCCTACTCGCTGCAACTAGAGAAAAGTCCACACAACAACAAAGACACAACACAGCCAAAAATAAATACGTAAATAAAAATTTAAAAATCAAACTAAATAAATCTCCAAGAAAAGGATCATGATTAATTTAAGAAATATTAAATAAAAATTCTACTTAGAAACTAAGAACCCATAGGTTAAAAATGCAAGCCCTCATTTTAAATTTCTCATTCTTTTTGACTTCAACTCACCAAAATATAAACCCTGGAGGAAGCTCATTGTGATTTTAAAATATACAATACATTAGAGCCATGGCATTCTAAGGGTTGTATCCCCAAACTTTTGCCACCAAAACATATTAAGACCTTCATGAATCCCCAAATTGATGCACATCACTCAGACACTGCTTTTCTCCATAAAATGTATACCAGACAGAGAAAAGAGAATGACAAAGCCTCCCAGATTGAGGGCAGGACATAGGACTAGGACTAGGAGTCTGCTTGCAGTTATGATTATGCACATTTGGGCCTCAGCAAAATCCCGCCACCACATGCCAAGGCCCTGCAGAAAGGCCCACGAAGAGCAGGAGCTGCAAATGCCAACTGCCACCCTCGAAGAGTGGGCGGAGGCTAAAACCAGGGTGGGTGGACCAAGGTGAGTGTCACAACACCTGGCACCTTGCAGGGTTCCTCGCTCTCCTGCTCAAGAGGCAATTTTCTTTTAATTTACACACTGTTCTACCAAGCTTGGCTCTGCCCTTTGCTAGAAGACAACAGACCCAATGCAGCATGAGGGAGGGGATATGGGAGCTGCAGGACACAGGAAAATGATGGCTATGCAGGGAAGGAAGGTGCCAGGGAAGCTACTGGACATGTGCACACACACACGCACCACCATATACACACATATGTGCACACCCCACTTATACACACACCACACATACATATATGCCACTTACACACCCCCCACATGTACACACCACTTATACACACAGCACACATACACCCTCCACACCACTTATACACACTGCACGCATATACACCCCCCATACACACCACTTATACACACCCCACACATACACACACCACTTATACACACCATACACATACACACACCACTTACACACACCCTACACATACACACACCACTTATACACACCATACACATACACACACCATTTATACACACCCCACACATACACACACACCCCACTTATACACACCCCACACATACATACCCCAATCTCTTATACATACTTGTGTTCATTTGCTTCAGTCGTGGCCGACTCTTTGTGACACCATGGACTGTAGCCCGCCAGGCTCCTCTGTCCATGGGATTTTCCAGGCAAGAATACTGAAGTGGGTTGCTATTTCCTTCTCCAGGGGATCTTCCTGACCCAGGAATTGAACCTGCGTCTCCTGCATTTCCTGCATTGCAGGCGGATTCTTTACCCACTGAGCCACCTGGAAAGCCCACTTATACATACACACACCACTTAAACACACCACACACATCACATGCACACCCCACTTGCATGCATATCAAACACACATCACTTACACATTCACAAACACCATACACATCACATATACATATCACTGACACACACACTTCTTACACATATCATATAAACACACCACTGACACACACACACCACTTGCACACACATCATACATGCACAAAAGCTGGCTAGGCTGGGGTTCCTCAGCTGCCCACCTGAGAACCTGGGGCGGGTCACCTGCCCCCTGGCTTTGGGGCCCCACCTCCCTGCTGCTGCCCTGTCTCCCTCATGGCCTCTCCTCCTCCGTCTGCCCACATTTCACCTTCGCCCCGTCCTTCCCCTCCGCAGGCATATGGAGTACAAACTCTGGAGTTGACAGGGCTCAGCACGGAGCTCTCGCCACCCCACCCCCCACTGAGATTGCAGCCGGTTGCAGCTGAGGTCCCTGCAAAGGACTGTGGGCCACGGCTTGTGGACAGTCTGGTTCTTAAAAGAGGGGCTAGAAGTTTATGTGAAATTGCCTAGTTTAAAAACATTGGTAAATAAATTTTCCAAAGTGAAAACATTGCTTGGGCCAAAAAATACAAGCCAACAGGCTGTGGGCCTGGAGCGGCCTCCATGGGCTCCAGGGAGATCAGGGAACGCTGGACACGAGGTCTGCAAACAGGGGCTCCGAAGGGTTTCCTCTTGGGCTCAGGTCCTGGAATCACCTCCGGTAGGACCTGCACCCGCTGTGCCCGCTGGTACCCCCAGTGGCCCAGATGCACCTCACCAACTCCCCAGCTCTTCCCCTGTTCCCCACCGCTCCATCCAGCTGCCTGCTTCTCCTTGTTCAGAGCACTCTCCCCCAGTCTCTTCGTCCAGACTCAGGGGCCATCGGCCTCACACTGCTGACCTCCCAGACTGTGTTCTGGGTACTTCCTTCAGCCTTTGGCACACTCACCCCAGGTGGAGAGAGGACTGTGTGAGTGACAGCGTGGACACATGAATGGGGGCAGCCTACAAGACCTCCAAGTCACACTCCCCTCTCTCCACCCTGGTTGCACTGCACCGCTAGATCAGCTCTAAGTCCGCAGCATCATCTGATGCTCTCGGCTCGGTTCCTTCCTTTCGGGCCTGACACCTTCATCAGAGCCATCCTCAGCCTTCAACTGGAGGGGGGAAGTAGCCCCCGAGTTGTCTCTGAGCATTAACCTCCCGCCAGCCTCTGAATTGGCAGCACCCAACTTCTGTGTACATTAGAACCCCCAGGGAGAACCACAATTCTGACTCTCTGGGGAGGGGCACAGATCTGCTCTTCTTCGTTTTTGAAACATGCACTTTAACAAACTCTCAGGGCTACTCTAATCAAGGGGCTCAGGAGACCACTCTTTGGCAAACATTGTACCAGACTGCAGCCTTTTCCTATCTGATGACATGCTGTCCTCCTGCTTCGGGGGCTCTAGTATCTTCAAGGTATAACATGGTGATGCAGGTGGCCCTGGCATAGTCCACCTTCACAGCTACACACAGGTGACTAACCTGGCCCTGCTGTCTCTTGCTCTGCCTTGGCACACCTGCCTCCATCTGCCAGGAACGCCCTTCCCAGGATCCTCATGGACAACTCTAACTCACCCCTCAAGGCTGGAGCTCAGATGTCACCTCCCCTGGGAGGGAGTCTTCCCTGACCCCCCCTGGGCTGGCTTCTTGTCCTCCATCCTCCCATGTCACCCTGCCATAATTCATCTCAATCATTTTATTTAACAAGCATGCATATAGTGATCTCCATGTGCCAGGAACTGTTCTAGGTGTATTATAAAATATCCTTCACCAACCCAATGAAACAGAAACTCTCCTTGTCCCCCTCCCCATTTTACAGATGAGGAAACTGAGGCATGGAGAGGGTAGCAAACATGCCTGAGCTCACGCTCAGGTAAGTGGCAGGGCAGGGCCTCGATCCAGGCAGTCTGGCTCCGGAGTCCACGGTCTTTCCCAGCTCCTTGGGGGGCCACCTCTTTCCTGTCTGAGCACACTGTACATTGTGTGCCAAGTATCTGCTCAGGATTCTCCTTCACTAGACAGACAGCTCCTTTGGCCCTTGAGAGATGAAACTCCCAGGGCCCAGCACACAGTGGAATGTTTGCTAAAGGACAGCGCTATGTCAACTCAAGGTACTGGGTCAACAAGGAACGATAAAATTCCCCAAACCTCAGAGTCTGAGAAGGCTTTAAATGGGATCAGGTCCAGTGACCTGCTTACTAATCTATTCTTCACAGAGCGACGATCCAGGGTGTGCATCCTGCCAGTCCACCTCCACAAGACGTTGACAGTCAGGAAGCTTCACCTGCCACTGAACTGAACTATGTCTCCATGGTCACCAGGCCACACAGAACTAGTCTAACTCCTCTTACAGATACTGGATAGAGATAAGAGCTCTTTAGATACTGAAGACAATTCACTTTGGCAGGTTAACCGCCCCCTTCTACCTGGGAAGCTGAGTTTCCAGTCCACTGTGGACATTTCCCTTAGAAACCTGCTCTGGCCCACCAGGGCCCTGCTCAAGATACCGATGCCCAGTGTAGACTGACCCCCTATCATGGCCGATGAACTCTGATTTAAAAGAAAGAAATGCACGATATACTATTTCAAAGGGGCTTCCTTGGTGGCTCAGATGGTAAAGAATCTGCTGCAATGCAGGAGACCCCAGTTTGATCCCTGAGTTGGGAAGATCCCCTGGAGAAGGGAATGGCTACCCACTCCAGTATTGTTGCCTGCAGAATTCCATGGAGAGAGAAGCCTGGCAGGCTATAGTCCATGGGGTCACAAAGAGTTGGACACAACTGAGCGACTAACACACACACACACACATACACACACACACACACACACACTGTTTCAAAAGCTCTCTCCACAAATGGCTGAAGCAGCCTTTGGGATACCAAGAGCCCTGGCTTCTGAGGACGCATTGTGACAGGACTCTGTACTGTTTATACTGACTGAGCTTCCCGAGCCAAAGGTTTTCCCACAAAATCTCCCTTCTCACACCAATGTTTCAAAGCAGCAACAATGAACTTCATTTTATGAACTAAGAAACAGGCTCCAGGAGGCCACGCCTGCCGAGGGCACAGCACAGCTAAGTGGCTGAGCAGCACTCAAACCCAAGGCTGTGGTTTCAGGGCCTGGGAGCTGGGCTCCCGCCATGCTGCCGTCTTGGGACTGCTTGGAAGGTGGCAAAATGAGCACAAAATGAGCGTGAAGGAAAGGGTTGAAGCAGGAAAATGGACGATTACAAACGAGCAGTAAAAGCAGCAAAATAAGGAACCATCCACAAGTCTTCATAACCCAGTATCTTTTCCTGTCACACTGAAGGAGTCCCGCAAGCTGAGAAGTTATTTTCCCACTTGTACTTATCTTAACTAGAATAACTAATGATATTTATGCCTGACTTGTTCCCTTCGAGTATCAGGAATTTCAGAATCATTCTGTTTCCAAACTCAAAAACATCAAGGACTTGAAAATACAAAATGAATGATCCTTATTAATGTCTATGAGCATAAAGTGAGTCATTATTACCGTTTAAAATAAACATATTTTGAGAAGCTACAAACTGTACTTTAATCTTTTTTGTATTCTCTCCCAACCACCTCCACCCCAAAAGTGTAGAAAAATCTCCAGCACACATAAGCGCTTAATAAATATATGTTAGTACACATATACACTTTCTGTACCGAGAAGATGAAACACTTATTTAAGCAACCTGATTTTTTCATTGTAACCTGGGTCATAACTTTCTCATATTCAAAACATCAGAAAAATAAAACTACCAAAGTGTTGAAATAAAATACACAATCATAGAAAACAAAATTATACTATTCACTTAAAACATAAGAAAGCCAAGTTCCATTTGACTGCCTCAAATATATTACCTGAAACAATTATATGTGCTAATCTGATATTCAAAAATTAGTCAAAAGAAATAGAGAAGGAAAAAAGTCCATATATTTTAGGGTAAGAATGAAAATATAAGTGTTACTTAAGCAGACATCTTTGTATTATGAATTAGTTCAGTTTCTTACAGCATAATAATTAGCGACCAATAAAGTGATTAAATAAATAAAGCAATTTAACTCAATTTTCACCGAAATTGTTAAATTCCAAAGTTACAGTTTACCTAGAAGCAGAAGAGCAGTAAGAAGGTCCATATCTTAATATCTTTCCAAACACCCAACGCATTGAAGAATAAAGACCTCGGACCCAGGCTGGCCAATTTATCCTGAAAAACTTTCCCTAAAATAAGTACGGCTGAAAATTGGCTCTCCTAAAACAGAAGGTACTTTCAGAGGAGTTATATAAGCAAAACACACAGGCCAATTCAGTGATGTGGAAACCACCTCATGCAAGAGAGACACAGCAAACACAAGTAACCCACACTCACGTCTCAGAACCTATTAGTGTCTCAAACTAAGAACCAAGGTTGATTGAAACATCCTACCTCTCCAAGCAAAGGATGGAAAATTTTTAATGAAAAGCTACAAACAATTAAATGACTGATTCCAAACACACTTTCTGGAAAAGATTTTTTCTTTTTACAGTTCATTAACCATCTAGAGTATCTTTAAACTTCTTATGCCCACCTTCTCTTAATCTATTTTCTTATTTTGGAAGGATAAAGTGAGTACTTTTACTTCTCTTTACTATTAGAAGTGCCTGTCATATGCACTAGATGTGTGCATGGAATATGTCACAAATCAGAGGTGAGGCAGGGAAATTTGCTCAAAGCCTCCTCCCTTCAAACCACTCATTCTGAAGGCCAAGCCTTTCCCATGTCCCTCAGCACACTCAGAACATCCCCCATCTCTGGCCACCTGCCCTTCCTCCCATCATGCAGACTGTGGCAGCAATGCCACCTCCTCCCAGAGATGTCATAAGCTGTGATGAGGGACAAGCACTTGTCTCCCACACACCAGGGTGAGGTGGAAAGTGGAGGGCAGGTAGGCAGCAGTAAAAATACAATTACCAGCATTGCACAGATATTTTCTTGGCTTACAAGTACACAGCACCAGAAGGACAGAGAAATAGGGTTCACCTGCTTTCCAGAGCAGGTGTAGATTCATTCATTCACTGAAACAATCCTGAGGCACCTCATATGTGGTTGGCAGTGCTGGTTCCTGTGTTAAAGAGGGAAGCAGAAACGGGCCCTGTTCTCAAAGAGCAGCCAGTCTTGTAGAAGGAAAAGACACAGAACTGAAAAATTATGATATTGCAAGGCTTCCCTGATGGCTCAGATGGTAAAGAATCTGCCTGCAATGCGTAAGACTTGGGTTTGATCCCTGAGTTGGGAAGATCCCCTGGAGAAGGGAATGGCAACCCACTCCAGTGTTCTTGCCTGGAGAATACCATGAACAGAGGAGACTGGCGGGCTACAAGGGGGTCTCAAAGACTTGGACACAACTGAGCGACTTTCACTTCACTTCAGGGCTAGTGCAAGGAGTGGGTGGGGCAAGTTCAGAGCACCCCAGGTGTACAGCCAAGAAGCCCATACCCAGGTGGGGAGTGATGGAAGCTTCCTGAAGGAGAAAGGGGTGAATGAACCATGTAGAGGAAAGGATGGGATGGGAGGCAGATAGAAGGGAGGTGAGGAGAACAGTCCAGGTGGATGGACTGGCTCCAAGCACAGAGAATAGCCTGGATGTGCAGAGAATGCCAAGCCACTCAGCAAGGCTGTGGTGTAGAGTTCAAGGTGAGACAGGGGTCCCAGGAAGGCAAGGTGCCTCCCAGAGACCCACTGCTGAAGGGTTACAACCAAGGAAGTGCCTGGTTGGATCTGTGTTTGAGGACCACCATTCTTAGGGAGCAGTAGGGGGCAAAGATTTGGGGCTCAGCCTGAGCACAGGCCCCCAGGTATGGGCTGAGGGCAGGTGGTGAGGCCTGTGGACTGGCCTCCTCAGCCATGCTGCTGCCTTGCCACTCTGGGCTTCCCATGCACAGTCCCTGCTGCCCAGTTTGGTACTGGGACCTAATCCCTCTTACCCTCTCTGATAATGGACACTCAACCCCCAAGCCAAGCATCTCTGCTCTGTGGCCCAGCATGAGGACACAAGCTGATCACTCACTGTCTTCACCTTGGGAACCTGAGCTAAGGATCCAGGAATAACCAGGCAGTTGAGGAATCCAGGGAGAAGCCAAAAGTATGTCATGAGGCCAAGTGATTGCTCTTGTTCCTCACAAGCAAAGATGTACACCCACCCACCACTAGCACCAACACTAAAAAGACTGGGTTGTTTTGAAACCTCACTGTTTATTTAAAGAACACAGGTAATGACCTAGAGCGTGGGATGGGGGGTAGGTGGGAGGGAGGCTCAAGAGAGAGAAGATATATGTATACTTACAGCTGATTCATGATGCTGTAAAGCAGAAACTAACTGTAAAGCAATTATCCAATTAAAAAAAAAATCCTACGATAAACAATAATGGAAAAGAGTATTAAAAAAAAAAAGATGTATACACACACACACATTCTTTTTTTGGTGGCTCAGACAGTAAAGAGTCTGCCTGCAATGCGGGAGACCTGGGTTCGATCTCTGGGTTGGGAAGATCCCCTGGAGGAGGGCATGGCAACCCACTGCAGTATTCTTGCCTGGAGAATCCCCATGGGTAGAGAAGCCTAGCAGGCTATGGTTCGTGGGGTCGCAAAGAGTCGGACACAACTGAGCAACTAAGCACACAGCACACACACACATATATATACGTATAACTGAATCACTTTGCAGTATAACAGGAATTAACAACATTGTAAATCAACTATACTTCAATAAAAAAAAAGTGAAAGAAAAAAAAGAACAAAGGCTTTGGGACCTATGTGTTTCCTCCCTGTGGGGGCTTCTACTCCACAGAGAAGCCCCCTTACCCTCCCAGCACCCATAACCACACTCACAGAACTGCAGGCTGAGGCTCACGAAGGCCAGCAGTGCAGCCAGGGCCAGCAGCAGCACGAAGCGATTGCGGAAAAGCATTATTGTTTATTTTATCTTCTCTTCATGGTTTCACCTCAGATCAGGAACATGTCCTGTGAAGAGAAGAGAGGCAAGAAACATGTTTCCGAGGTGGAAAACCAAGTTTGTCAACTGAAAAGAATCTGATCAGCCCTGTCCTCCAGCAGGGCAGTGTGAATCCCGGTCGGAGAACAATTGTGCACTGTTGCTGATGTCTCTGCCCCCAAATCAGCCTGGCTGAGAAGGCACCCTTCAAATTAATGAGCGGAAACAGTTCAGGAAAGCTTCATTTATCTGATCTCAACAGGCAAGGAGATTTTACGGCATGGCCTTTGCAAAGAAAAACGGACAGGATGTTTATTGAGCACTTATAGTATGCCAGACCCAAGAAGTCTTCACAAGGACCAGGAATGAATACCCCATTCTGATCCCCAACTTCTTCAACCATTTCTGATGAACACTTTGCTATGATGACCCTGCGTCTTTGATCTCAGTAATTACCCTGAATGTCAATCACTGCCTCGTGCTCCACTTTAATATCTTTAGGGATGGCTGGACTGTGTCTAAGTTATGTTACTACATCAAGCAGCCGCATAAGTTAATTAGAGACCTTCCCCCCAACCTGGACCACTGGGCCCATTTCAGCTGCATCCATGGGTCATCTTGCAGCCCCACCCACCATTCTAATTTCCTCTGACCATGTTAGGACTGTGCAAAAGGACAGAAAATGCCACAAAAGTGCCAAATGTGGCTCTAAATGTCCATTCTGTGAAAAAAAGGGAATGGTTGCTATGGGTATTTACCCCACCTCCAAATTTATTTTCTGGTTCTCACTGGGGTTTAAAATAGAACTTGAAAAATCACAGCCTCTTCAGAAAAGGTTCTTAACCACAGCAAGATTATAACCATTATTTCAAACCTGATTTTAGCAGCAGAATCTTTTTCTCCTTCAAATACAATAGAAAAGCAATCAGATAAAAGCTCACCTGCTAATATGGTGAGGGTTGCACAACTCCATGAATATATTAAACGCTACTGATTTATACACTTTGGGTGAGTTGTATGTGAATTATATCTCAATAAGGCTGTATTTTTAAGAACTTATGCAGGGAATGAGGCAGAAGCCAGAGCCCTGGGGTCTCTTGCTGCCCCCTATCCACCCACCTTACCACCACACCCAAGGCCCTACAGGGGAGTTTGAGAACCACTCCTTTAAGGGACCTGTCAGACCTTCTACCATAGGACAACTGATGAAAATACACTGTACCTCACAAATGAGCCTGTATGTCCAGCATCCAGCAACCCTGTTAACAAACGAATCCCAATTTACACCTTCAAGTGAGCTCTGCTTCTGTCCCTTTAGTCACCACTCCTTTCCAGGGACCAGTGCTTCGTGTCCCAAGATAATCTGTCCTACTGAGGACACCCACCTCCTTGTCCTGGTAGGGACTCAACTGCCTCAGAAGCTCTCTGACATCTCTGGCTAAAACAACACATTACCCTGGCTGACCCCATCAGGATTTTAACATACTTAGGACTCCAAAATAAACGTTTGCTCTTTCCAAAACTGAAACTCCCTGTGGCCTCCACCGGCGGGTGTTTGCAAGGAAACCCACAGACCCTGAAGGCAGCTCACCAGAATCTGCATCTGGTGAGGGGCCCAAGGCCAGGGCTTCTGCACTGAACCCCCGAGGCGGCTGAGATCACAGTGAGACAGGATGTGGGCCCACTGACGTGCAGCCCAGAGTTTTGCCCTCCTGAGGCAACAAAGAGGGTGA
Organism: Giraffa tippelskirchi; assembly: GCF_054371585.1. Classification (NCBI taxonomy): domain Eukaryota; kingdom Metazoa; phylum Chordata; class Mammalia; order Artiodactyla; family Giraffidae; genus Giraffa; species Giraffa tippelskirchi. The sequence goes on from NC_137276.1 coordinate 92,978,416, forward strand.
AGCCCTCCTGTAAACAAACCCCTTTCCCAGAGGTAGAGCATCAAGCCTAAGTGGCTCTGGGCCCCTGATCCAGGCTGGAGAGTTCCTTGCCTGGGGTGTCTGGGAGGCATCACAGTCCATGTTCTTATATCCTTGACCTTGAGAGAGACCATGGCAATACTCATCTGATGGTTCAACAGTAACTGTCCCCAGCTCACCCTGCCGCAAAAGAAAACAACCTAAGTCAAATCCAAGTCACAGCCTCTCTACTCCTCACCCGGGACAGGTTCGGCTGCCCGGCCAAGCTCCCCAGGGATGAGCACAGAAGGTGCCGCCATTCAGCTGCAAACACTGGGCAGCATTTCCAAATCATACCTGACCTGGGGTGGAATGTCAGCATTCCCTCAGAGCAGCCTCCCCGGGGCAGCCTCCAACCTTTGCTCCAGGAACCAGGAGCTTCTAACTGCTCAAAACCATCCATTCCCTTGGGTTTCCCATGACATGCCCCGAGGACAGGATTGGTGATTTCAAACCTGCCAGCCGAAAACCGAAACTTAAGGGCAGGAGGTTATTAAGTGGTGATGACAGACATGAAATGAGAGGTGTGCCTCTAAAGCTCTTTCTGCTGCCTTTCAGAGTCAACCCCACACGTTCGCATACTGCCTCTAGTATGTACACAGAAGAGGTTGGCTCTCAGCACGTGCCAGCTTCTTAGCTACCCAAGGACAGCTCACTGCTTCTGGCTCACTAGCCTGTGGATTTCAGAACGTCTCGCTCCCTCAGTCATTCCCAATTGATTTGTTTACTTTACAATGATCCTCTTAGAAGGGGATCCTTTTAATTTGGGGAAGGTGAGTGGGGTGTGTGCTTAGAGATTAGATCACAGAACAGGGAGAAGGTTCAGAGCAAATACCTTCTTTGGGTGGGTGTCCCCATACCCCCAGCAATAAATATGCTAGAGCTCTCCTTCATATCTTCCTCTCCCTTCTGTTGTTATTGCCTCCTTTTGAGCCTAATACCACATTTGGAATGGCTCCTTTTCCTTTACATAAACATCTTCCAGTGTTCCTGCTTGGCAGATGGCCTCTAGGGTCTGTCAGAATTCTGTTAGGAGGGTGCTGCAGCCCTGCTTTTCGTGTGGGGACCACCTCTGCAGCACGTGCAGATGAAGTGCACAGCACTCTGGAGGTGGACACACCTGGGTCAGAACCCCGAGGTTGGTGACCATGGGCCAAGTTACTTAACCTCTCTGAGACTCAGTTTCCTCATCTGTAATTTGGGACTAATTATGTTGTGAGGATCAAATCAAAGGCTAAATAAGTGTAATCCTCAGTGTACGGTAGGTATGCAAAAGAAAATGATGTCACTAGCTTTGTTACCTACTCATCTTCTTCTTCGGTTTTAATTTGGCTGCATCAGGTCTTAGTTGCAGCACACGAGATCTTTTGTTGTGGCACGTAGGCTCTCTGGCAGTGGCATGTGGTCCAAGGAGCATGGGCTTAGTTGCTTCTCGGTGTGTGGGGATCTTAGTTCCCCAACCAGGGATTGAACCCACGTTCCCTTGTGCCTCCTGCATTGCAAGGCAGATTCTTAACCACAGGACCATCAGGGAAGTGCCCCCTACTCATCTCTGTCAGTTCACTCTACTGCTTCCTCCCTCCTCTTGAGAAATAGGAATCGTTTCTTAACCAGTTTGCTGGTTCCTCCAGCTACATGAGTACTGAAATGGTCGCATGTTCTCGTCCCCATCCATCGCTCTGTCACTCCAGCTCAAATGCTATCTTCAGCATCTCACTGTGCAATGCAAACCTTGCTGCCTGGGGAAACCACCCACCCCCAATTTCTGAGCCTGGTGATGTCTCTTGCCTCTGCAGCTGGAAGACCAGACTTGCCTCTTGGTTGCTCCGCACTTGGGTGAGCGAGGTGAGAACTTTCTTCTGGTACTAGGCCAGGTCTGGCTCTTCAACCACTTCCTGCCTCCTGCCTCTTGGGAGACTTTCCACCACCTTCATTGGCAGATGAGGCTGCTAGGGCTGCTAAGGAGGCCGTCTATGGTTTTCCTGACACTGCCATTTTACACGAGGACAAATCACAATATGGTTCAGGGTCGTCTTCGGGTGGGCGTCAGGTAGAAACAACTGCTTTTGCTAAGTTAAATCTCAGACTTATAGACAGGTTTGATTTGTTGCAGTGATGGCCCCCAGTTTGTTTGTTCATGCTTTTCTGTATTCATGGCTTTGGGAAGTCTCCTCCCAAACCAACTCTAAGCTTGGACAAGGTCTATGCTTTGGCCACAAGCCAAAAGCTCTCTAAGCTTTGCAGACAAGCTGCAAACAGAGGCATGAATAACACTTACGCATTAGGGCTTGTCTTCCCTGGCTGCTTTTAGAACACTGCCCTCCCTGGCTGCTTTTAGAACACCGAGACCACCGTGTGAAGACACCCAGGCGAGCTGCTGGAGGATGAGCCCACGTGGGGCCAAGGCAAGCACTCCCAGCTGAGGCTCTCTTCAAACAACCAGGCTGCCTGCCAGTCACCACACATGTGAGCAAAGCCATCCCAGACCTTCTAGTCCAGCCACACCACCTGTAGATGGAGAGTCAACCCAGACTAAAAGAACTGTGTGGCCAACCCCCAGGTCACAGCAAATATGAAGGCTGCTGTTTTCAACCACTAAGTTTTGGAAGCTTGATATACGTAAAGCAAAAACTATCTCTTCCCATAGACAGAAAACACTCTGGGTCTTTACCAGGAAATTCTAAGCTGGGGTGTAGATTTCCACATCCTCATCTTTTTTTTGCAGGCCCCACATGCCAAAGCTCCATCTCATCCACATTCTTCAATATGCTGAGGGCTTTTTGGGAAAGGGGCTATATTTAGTGCTAGATTGAAAATACTGAGGATATGCTGGGTTAACCAGATGGCTGGGATCATGTGACTGCCTTACTGCTTTTAGTTTTCCAGCTATGGACAACGTACCTGAGGCTTTTCACTTGATGACACGAGCCTCCATGTGGGAACACCGAACATTTCCCCTCGATAAGCTCTGGGTTTCTGTGCCCCTACTTTCTAACTCTCCGTTGGCAGTCCAAATGGCAGATAATGGTCAGAATCTCATTCCTTCCACTTGTGCTAGCCCCAGCCTGGTGTGTACACAGCCCAGGGGCAGGGGGAGGGAGCAGCATACTGATGCTGTGCCCTGAGCTAAGTACCTCCATGCTGTTCTCCCGGAACTCATTTTCCTAGAAAACTTGGAGAGGAAGGTCATGCTCTGTTCTTTTCTTTTTAAACAGCTAAATAACAATGATATAATGCAAAATTCACATAGCTTTGAAGTTTGTGTTTGCAGCTGGAGCTAGGATCCCAATGTGTGTGTAAGCGCTGTGTGTAAGCAGTATGTGTACACAGGTGTGTGCCCATGTGAGAAGCCTGCGCCTGGCTCCAGTGCACGCTTCTTCATTTCTTCAGTGGAAAGACCCAGGGGAGCTCCAACACAGTGGAAAGCATGAGGCTTCAGAGGCTGGCAGAACTGTGTCAGTTCTCCGCTCTACCACTGCCTTCTGTGTGACCTCCTGACAACTGTACTTCGCCAAGTTTCAGGACAATGATCTTTAAATAAGACTGCGGATAAGAGTGTAAATGAGCAGAGGCAGTGAGGAGTAAATATCATAATACACAGAGCACTTGGCACAAAGCACGGATGTGCTGTGTCTGGCTCCCCAGCTCTGGAGGAATTATACAGACCCCCTTGCTAGTAATTCAGTTGTCCAACTCTTTGAGACCCCACGCACTGTAGCTCGCCAGGCTCCTCTGTCCATGGAATTCTCCAGGCAAGAACACCGGAGTGGGTAACCATTCCCTTCTCCAGGGGATCTTCCCAACCCAGGGATCAAACCCAGGTCTCCTGCATTGCAGGGGGATTCCTTACCATCTGAGCCACCAGAGAAACTCCACCATCTAAACACAAAGATTTGCCCTTTCCCTGAGCTGCTGCTTCTACCACACACTGTGTTTCCCCTTCCAAATCCTGGCCACCGCCACGTCCCTATTCACTGGCCCAGCCCCATTCATCAGTGGGGAGCCACGTTTGCAGCTTGTTCCTGCCCCTGCCCCCGCCATGCCAGCCTTCCTCAGGGCTGACTCAGCTGTGGTGTCCCGCCTCGCCACAGGTTTTCCAGCCTGGAACATGTGTCTCGGCTTCTATCAGAAGACGGGATTACCAGCCAATGGACTCTGTCTCTGTGGCTCAAGCTCCAGCCCCATTCTCCAGAGTCCCTTTCTCCTTCCCATCCCTGGCAAGGAGGCTCTCTGGCACTCAAGAAATCAGGCATTCCTTGGGTTCCCTTCTGGTCATAATCCTGCATATTCCCTCCACGGGAGCTTGGAGCACACACACCCCTGGGGTCTCCTGCAACTCCTCTAGTTACCCCACTGGACTCGTCCAAGTCATCCCAAGTGATAGCCGGGACTAAGCCCTCAGTAGAGACTCAGCCTTCAGCAGAGACTCCACAGTCTGCTCACTCACAGCCCAGAAAGCAAAGTCCACAGGAAGAGTCATTGCCACATCAGTAGGGGGAGTAGGACTGCAACCTACTTCAGAATAGCTCCCATGTCTCCTAATCCTCAGACATCACTGTCCATGGAAGATGCTCTTAATTCAATATGGCATCATGATCAAATCCAACCCCTATAAATACTTCAGTGGAAACAACTGCTTCATGTTGTGGGCTGAACATCTAACAGTCACCAGTCATCAAATGTCTACTGGGCACAGTTTTAGTCCCCACCGCTAAACCCACAAAGTAAAAAATACCTTAAATCCAGAAATAGAATTATTACTCTGCATCCCTGATGAAGCAGCAAAAAAGAAAACAGATAAACAGAAAACTCAGTCACCTTAATTCAACTTTACAATAGATTTGAAGAGTGAAAGAAAATACTTTAGAATGTAATTTTGGAAAAAAGCACTAGGGAATAGGCAGCTCTCATTACAGTATTATGGTAATTACCATTTCTGAATTAAGAGGAAAAAAGGAATATATCAAAGGCATTTTTACAAGCTACCATTCTACCATCAGAGATTTCCCAAGTCCAACCCTGGCCTGACTGCCACCTTGTAAATGCTGGAAATGCCACGTTTAGTGACTCCAGTCTCAGAGTCCCCTTCAAAGTGTACAGAATTTAGGGTTTTAAACATGACCAAGACCATTTGAAAGAAAAATGTGCATTCAATTATCTCATTTGTGTAGTTATAATACTATTACCAAGAATAGAAATATGGTATTAAAGAAAATGCTTTAGATGTATTCCATACTTTGATTTTTTTTTCAGTCCTAATCATTTTGGCCCAAGTAAATACAGCATTATAATTAAGAAAACCCTAAAGTCTATAATTGTGAACTAAATATGAACCAAACAAAGGTAAAAGCTGCATCTTCATTGTCCTCCATCTCCAAGGTGACCTCAAAGTGGGGTTTAATTGCAAAATCAAAGATGCCTGGCTAAGAATAAACCAACCTTAAAGTCTGATGAGTGAGAGCCTGATAGATTCCAGAACCTCCTGGAAAGCGCCACGGGGGCTGTGGGCTCCCAGCTGTCACTCACATTCCAGCTACTCAAGTGACAGCTAATGTGCAGGCTGGGCTCTAAAGGTTGAAACCAATTCATTCATCCAGTCAATCAGTTGATTCAAAACAACGTTTATTTCCCCGAAGCCAATATGTGTCGGGCATCATCCAAAGTGCGCTTTCAAAAAATGGGCCAAAGAACTAAACAGACATTTCTCCAAAGAAGACATACAGATGGCTAACAAACACATGAAAAGATGCTCAACATCACTCATTATTAGAGAAATGCAAATCAAAACCACAATGAGGTACCATTTCACGCCCGTCAGAATGGCTGCTATCCAAAAGTCTACAAGCAAAAAATGCTGGAGAGGGTGTGGAGAAAAGGGAACCCTCTTACACTGTTGGTGGGAATGCAAACTAGTACAGCCACTATGGAGAACAGTGTAGAGATTCCTTAAAAAACTGGGAATAGAACTGCCATATGACCCAGCAATCCCACTGCTGGGCATACATACCAAGGAAACCAGAATTGAAAGAGACGCGTGTACCCCAATGTTCATCGCAGCACTGTTTATAATAGCCAGGACATGGAAGCAACCTAGATGTCCATTGGCAGGCAAATGGATAAGGAAGCTGTGGTACATATACACAATGGAATATTACTCAGCCATTAAAAAGAATACATTTGAATCAGTTCTAATGAGGTGGACGAAACTGGAACCCATTATACAGAGTGAAGTAAGCCAGAAAGAAAAACACCAATACAGTATACTAACGCATATATATGGAATTTTAAAGATGGTAACGATAACCCTATATGTGAGACAGAAAAAGAGACACAGATGCATAGAACAGTCTTTTGGACTCTGTTGGAGAAGATGAGGGTGGGACGATCTGACAGAATAGCATTGAAACATGTATATTATCATATGTGAGACAGAATGCCAGTCCAGGTTCGATGCATGAGACAAGCGCTCAGGGCTGGTGCAGGATGGGGAACACATGTAAACCCATGGCTGATTCATGTCAATGTATGGCAAAAACCACTACAATATTGTAAAGTAATTAGCCTCCAACTAAAATAAATAAATTAATAAAAAAAAATAACAGAAAAAAAAAAACAAAGTGCGCTTTCCTGGTGGCTCAGTGGTGAAGAATCTGCCTGCCAATGCAGGAGACATGGGTTTGATCCTTGAGCCAGGAATAATCCCTGGAGAAGGAAATGGCAACCCACTCCAGTATTCTTGCCTGGGAAGAATAGACAGAGGAGCCTGGTGGCTACAGCCCAGGGGGTTGCAAACAGTCAGACACAATTTAGCAACTAAACAATAACAATTTCTAAAGTGCCGAGGATGCAGGATACAAGACACAGTTTCTTCCATTTTGAAGCTCGTATCTGAAATGTACTTATGGGAGAAAGGATATGAGATCTAGGAATTGCTTTAAAATATTCTGGAAGTGGGGGTGGGGTCGGTGGGGAAAGGTCAAAGAGGAATTAACGAAATAAGACTGGCAAACTGTGACAACTTCTATAGCTGGGTGATGAATCTTAGAGGGCACATCATATAATCCTCTGTACTTCTGCGTATGTTTGAGGTTTTAAGCATTAAAAAAAAAAAAAAAAAAACAAAGCTCACAGTCTGGTCAGTGGAGCAATGAGTAAATGGACCATTAGGCTTGTGACACTAGAACCATCAACGAGAGGCAGAGTTGGGGAGGGAGGGGTTGACCCACATAGGTCCAGAGAGGGTGGCAGGTTTCCTGTGCAGGAGGCTCTGCCCAAGTTCAGTGTTTAAGAGCATCCTGGAACAGAGGCACTTGTAATTGCATTTTAGGAAAATAATTGTATTTTAGGAATGAACCAAAGAAACAACCCTAAATGAGACCGTCCTGACTCGAGGGGAGCAGGAGGAGGGCTTGCATCTTTGTGGGTGAGGAGACCCTGAACAGGGAGGTGGGTTAGCCTGAGCACCACCCCACAGCTTCACATTCAGTGAGTCTGCTGTGCCTGGAGACCGCCGACTGCCCAGAAACCCCACTGGGGCTGGGTCAGGGAGCCCTCACCTCATCTGGGTCTGCTCCTCCATGTGGAGTTTGCCTGTGGTCTGGTGCCAACAGGTGGGTGGCTGCAAGAGCCTCACTCCCCCCACCTAGGCCAGCCTGCCCACAAAACCAAGGAATCCCACCACCAAGGGGACTATACTGCACACCCCCTGGTGCCCCCTCCCTTCCTGGAGTCCCCTCTGAGCACACAGCCACTGACCTCCAGGATGGAGCAAGAGGCAGTGTCTGATGTCAGGAACCAGGCCACTCAGCAGTGTCAGCTTGAGGGACGGGCCTGCTTCATACACCATCATTTTCTAGGGTTGGGGTTCTACCTCTTCCCAGCACAGCCTCCTCTGGGAACACAGGACAGGAGCAGGCCCAGGTCTCCCTGCCCCTCTCAGCAGGGGTGACACTTGAAAGGATGCTTGAGAGCCATGTGATGAGCCCCCCTGGAACATTCTTCACTGTGCTCCACACTGACCCCCCTGGACGCCTCTCTTCACCCACAATACTCTCCTCCCAAAGAATAGCCTGTTGTCTGCCCTGTGCTGGTGAGGGGTGATGTAACCCACAGTGTCATGCCCAGATGTGACACAGAGTGGCAACAGCCCCTCCTGGCTATGGGGCCACCATGGAAGGGGAGAATCAATGCTGCAGATCACCCCCGAAGTTGGCCCTGATTTCTGGGCTCACTATGACCTGGCCACACCTCACAAATCCCACTGCAGTCCCAGTCCTACCCACGACATAGAGTTAAGTCTGTGGGCTCTGGAGTCAGATGGCCAGGTCTCCTTCTCTAACCCTTCATGAGCCCCAGCTGTCCTATCCATGAAATGGAACAATCCATATCACAGGGCGTGTAAGGGCTCATGGGGTCAATCCACGTAAGGGACACAGCCCAGTTCCAGGCTCCTAGTAAGCTCCAAGTAAAGGTCAGCAGTGACTTCTCTTATGGCTTTAACACACACCACCCACGTGCAGCTGCTCAGCCTGCTGCTGCCTTGTCTCTGCACCCACTCCAGAGGCAGAATGCCTGTGCATGGGGGCCATGCCAGAACAAGTCAGAGTCTGAAGAGGTTTTAAACACCACCTGGTACAAGTCCCCTGTCTGACTGGGAAGACAGGCTAAGGGCAGGTCAGAACTGGCACAAGGCTCCAGGCTGCTCAGGGAGCCTGGCCCCCCTGGCTCACATGCCTGCTCCACAACCTGAGAGTGGCAGCCAGCACTCTGCTGCGGTCACGTTCACACGTCTGCCTCTTTACTGTGGCAGACACTCCTCCAGTGTCTATTCTCACTTTCTTACCAACAGAATCTTCTAGGTTTCAGCTGGACACATGGCCACCCAGTTAGAGACAGCTACTTCCCAGACTCCCTTGCAACTAGTCATCATCATGTGACCATGTCATCATGTGACCAGGTTCTACCCAATGAATTGTGATTGTAAGTAATCTGTGCGATTCTGGGTAAAAGGAGGCTGCCTACACTGCCCCACTCTGCCCTTCCTTCCTCCCCACCCCACACTCTGAAACACTGGAGTAGTGGTGAGCCAGCTTTCTTGATGTCCATGGAGACAACAGCCATGTGAATGACAGAGAAGAACCCTAGATGACCCTGTGGGATGGTCCACCCAACTTCTTGACCATCTACCAGTTCATACTTTTTGTTGTTTAGTTGCTAACTCATGTCCAATTCTTTGTGACCCCATAGACTGCAGCATGTCTGGCTTCCCTGTCCTTCACTATCTCCTGGAGTTTGCTCAAACTCATGTTTATCGAGTCAGTGATGCCATCCAACCATCTCATCCTCTGTCACCCTCTTCTCCTAACTTCAATCATTCCCAGCATCAGGGTCTTTTCTAATGAGTCAGCTCTTCACATCAGGTGGCCAAAGTATAGGAGCTTCAGATTCAGCATCAGTCCTTCCAATGAATATTCAGGGTTGAGTTCCTTTAGGATTGACTGGTTTGATCTCCTTGCAGTCCAAGGGACTTTCAAGAGTCTTCTCCGGCACCACAATTCAAATCATCAATTCTTCAGTGCTCAGCTTTGTCTATGGTCCAACTCTCACATCTGTACATGACTACTAGAAAAATCATAGCTTTGACTATATGGATCTTTGTCAACAAAGTGATGTTTCTGCTTTTTAATACGATGGCTAGCTTTTCTTCCAAGGAGAAAGCATCTTTTAATTTTGTGGCTGCAGTTACGATCCGCAGTGATTTTGGAGCCCAAGAAAATAAAATCTGTCACTAAAATGTATCTCACCATCTTTGTAAGTCATTGTTATCTCAATTTTTTTAAAGCAGCCAGAGAAGTACCCTAACTAGAATTAACCACTAGCTCTAAAGAACACTGGTCCTCTCTATGGGGCCTCCCTCTGAGGGATGTTATGAATAAGCACACACATATTCATGGTGAACTGCACGAGGCTCATCACTGACCAGGCTGAGTATCACTCTTAGATGTGATATAAATGAGACATGCCTGGGGTAACCTTTGTTCTTTTTGAGTTGTTTGTTTTGTTTTATCTCAAACTATTCATGTAGCTATCCAGATGGCTTGGCTGCAAGTAACAGAAAACCTTGCTAATGCAAAGAGACCCATCAGCATGCTCACACAATGACTAACAATGTTAGGAACTGCTGCTCCAGAGTGGCTGAATTCAGCAACTTGAAGGCATCATCAGGAAGCCAGGATCTCTTCATCTCTGGGCTTTCTGCCATCCCCTGTGCTTAGGACGGCTCCCCTCAAGAGTCACAGATGGTGACCACTTTCCAGGCATCATACTTGGCACTATGCAGAGGCAGACGGGGACCATCCTGCACACTTCTACTGGAAGCCAGGGTGCCCTCCCAGAAACTCTCCAGTGGACTTCCCCAAACATCTAACGGCCAGAACTGTGTCACGTGCCCATGCTCCAGACCGATCGCTGGCACCAGGAATGGAGCACAGAGATTGGCTAAAATCAATCAGGATTCATCTCCTGGCAGGATGAGACCCACACAGGGAGGGAGACGGTGGAGACCTGAACAGAACTGGAGTTCTGTCAGGGTGGAGGGAGGGAGGGGATGCCTGTACCAACCCACAGCTGGAGAAGATCTGACAACATACACAGTTATTCTAGAAAATTATTCTCAAACCCAGTCATCTGATGACAGCAGCAGCCCTTTTCAGATCTAGCAATCAAAGCACATGTCGCCATAATTATATGTTTAAGGAGCATCAGTGCTGGTTTGCTCGGGTACAAGCAGCAGAGCAGCATCCCTCAGCCTACTGACTACAGGCTCTACTAAAAAGACCTTTTATTCCATATTCGCATGTGCTTAAATATGCAGCATGTATTATTTCTTCCCAAACAGGATTTTGAGGCGGATAATCTGCAGAATTAGTATTTTTAAATCCCTGAATGAGTAAAGTGTTTTCTTTTCCCCCTGCATTTTTGAGCTACAGGTACCCACCACTTTCCCCTTTGAGATTTTCTTCCAGCTCGACAAAGGATAAACTTGTGAGGGCTACTGATCATTTCTCAGGACCAGAACAGACTGAAATAAATAATCCAGCAAGCCAGGATTTTCACTTTTATTTTATCTTCAGTGATTTTTTTTTTTCCTGACATTTGAGGAGATGTCTGGGTTCCAGCCAACTTGGCTGCTTTGCTCTTTCTTAAGTTTTAGAGGCATTGCATCTGAAACTGGCATTCTTATTTTAGAATGTCAAGAGCAATGATAAGTACCTCAACACAAAAAGGAGAACACACAGTTGGCAAGCCTTGCTCACCACAAAACCACTTAAAAATATAGCTGATTCTTTTTATTTTGCAAGCAAACTGTGTCAATTAAAAGTTTCTTAAAATGTCAAGGAAAGCACAAAAGGACTGAATAGGCAGGGCTGTAAAACTGGAAATGTAAGTGGTGTACAATTGAAGATTTCAGTGATAAAGTCTAAATTTTAAAGGCAAAAAAAAAAAAAAGGGCTTACAATGTCCTGAGAATCTCAACTGTTCAAGGTGAACCAGGCATGCCTGAAAGTACAGGCTGCCAAGGTCACTTATGCTTTTTGAAAGCTGTATTTTCTATGTTAACAATACTACAGGGAAATAGAATTTTGCTATGGACAGATCCATGAACAGAGCACTCGTCCACACAACAGACTGAAGCATTTCTCCCAGGGAGGCCTTGTTCAGGCTGGGAGCACACTCACCAAGAGAGCCTTGACAAAGCTGTGCTCACCGCCAGCCCGCCTCATGACTCAGCTATGACGGGGCATGGGGCCCCAGGTCCTCTGTGGGTCGCCATCACTGCTGGTGCTGGTGGGCAGGAGCTCTATGCCTCTAAGATACCTTTCAGAAAACTGCTGGGTGGGGAGTAACTAAGCCTGTGTGCCACAACTACTGAGCCCGCACTCTAGGGCCCTCAACGAGGGCCTCAACACACTGAGCCTGTGTGCTACAACTACCGAAGCCCTCATGCCCTAGAGCCTGGGCTTTGTAACAAGGGAAGCCACCACAATGAAAAGCCCATGCACTACAAGGAAGAGTAGCCCCACTCACCACAACTAGAGGAAGCCCAAGCGCAGCAACAAAGACCCAGCACAAAGAAATAAATTAAAAATTTAAAGAAAGAAAGAAAACTGCTGGGTGACTCAGTGTGAGGCTGGCAGCATCAATATTGATATGGAATTAGCCCTCCTACCTAAGGAGGCGGTCAAATGGGCAGCTACCTGCTGGAGGTGCTGTGGAGGGGTGACGGGGATGACTTGTAACAGCATCCATGTGCTGAGATCCAAAAAGTCTCTGATTCAGATGTTCAGAGAAACTCTCAAAACTTGTGTGGTTTTTTGTCTCCTTTGCATGTATGAAGAGACAGGTAGAGCAAAAACAGAGCTAAGAACATGGTCACATAGAATCACAGACATTTATCTTGGAAGGAATCTGAATTGCTATTTAGGCTCAGCTCCCTTCCATCTGGTCCCATCACTTCATGGCAAATAGGTGGGGAAACAATGGAAACAGTAAGAGACTTTATTTTGGGGGGCTCCAAAATCACTGCAGATGGTGACTGCAGCCATGAAATTAAAAGACGCTTTTTCCTTGGAAGAAAAGCTATGACCAACCTAGACAGCATATTAAAAAGCAGAGACATCACTTTACCAACAAAGGTCCATCTAGTCAAAGCTATGGTTTTTCCAGTAGTCATGTATGGATATGAGAGTTGGACTATAAAGAAAGCCGAGTGCCGAAGAATTGATGCTTTTGAACTGTGGTGTTGGAGAAAACTCTTGAGAGTCCCTTGGACTGCAAGGAGATCCAATCAGTCAATCCTAAACGAAATCAGTCCTGAATATTCATTGGAAGAACTGATGCTGAAGCTGAAATGCCAATACTTTGGCCACCTGATGCCAAGAACTGACTCACTGGAAAAGACCCTGAAGCTGCGAAAGATTGAAGGTGGGAGGAGAAGGGGGTGACAGAGGATGAGATGGTTGGATGGCAGCACCAACGCGATGGACATGAGTTTGAGTAGGCTCTGGGAGTTGGTGATGGACAGGGAAGCCTGGCGTGCTGCAGTCCATGGGGTTGCAAAGCGTCAGACACAACTGAGCAGCTGAACTGACTGACCCTTCCAATAAAGTAGGGAATAACACTATAATAAGTTCCATTTAGATTGAGTCCTCTTAAAGTTGTAATGAAATACAAGCCTCAAAGTCAATGGTATTCATATATATAATGGTGAAAAGCTAAAAGTTTTTTCTCTAAGATCAGAAACAAGACAAGGATGCCCACTCTCTCCACTTTTATCCAGTATAGTACTAGAAGTCCTAGCCAGAGCAATTAGGTAAGATAAAGAATTAAAAGGCATTCAAATCAGAATGGAAGAAGTAAAATTGTCTCGATTTGCAGATGACATAATATTATATGCAGAAAACCCTAAAGATTCCACCAAAAAACTGTTAGAACTAATAAACAATCTCAGTAAAGTCATAAGATACAAAATCAATATACAAAAATCAGTTCCTTTCTACATTAAAAACAAGCTATCAGAAAAAGAAATTAAGAAAACAATCCAATCTACAACTGAATCAAAAAGAATAAAATACCAGGAATAAATTTAACTCCAGTACTTTGGCCACCTCATACGAAGAGTTGACTCATTGGAAAAGACCCTGATGCTGGGGGAGGATTGGGGGCAGGAGGAGAAGGGGATGACAGAGGATGAGATGGCTGGATGGCATCACTGACTCGATGGACATGAATTTGGTTAAACTCCAGGTGTTAGTGATGGACAGGGAGGCCTGGCATGCTCTGATACATGGGGTCACAAAGAGTCAGACACGACTGAGTGACTGAACTGAACTGAACTGAACTGAAGGAAGTAAAAGATCTGTACACTGAAAATAATAAGATACTGATAAAAGAAAGTGAAGACAAAATAAATGGAAAGATATTCCATGCTCATAGTTTAGAAGAATTAATATTGTTAAAATGTTCATACTACCCACGGCAATCTACATATTTTATCAAAATTCCAATGTCATTTTCCACAGAAATAAAAAAACAATTAAAATTTGTAAGGGACACTGAAGAACACAATTAGCCAAAGCAATCTTGAGAAAGAACAAAGCTGGAGGCATCACACTTCCTGATTTCAAGCTACATTATAAAACTATAGTAATTAAAACAGTATGCTATTGGCATAAAAACAGACACATAGATCAATGGAACAGAATAGAGAACCAGAAATAACCCACACATATATGGTTAATTAATTTACAACAAAGAAGAAAAGAATAGGGAGAAAGGATAGCCTCTTCAATAAATGGTACTGGAAAATTGGACAGCCACATGCAAAAGAATGAAACTGGATCCCTATCTCACACCATACACAAAAACTGACTCAAAATGGATGAAAAGATTTGAACATAAGACCTGTAATTATAAAATTCCAAGAAGAAAACATAGAGGGGTAAGTTCCAGGATCACTTAGCAGTGATTTTTTTTTTTTTTTTTTTTTGGATTTGGACACCACAAGCAAAGACAACAAAAGCAAAAATAAATAAGTGGGACTATATCGAACTCAGAAGCTTCTGCACAGCAAAAGAAATCACCAATAAAATGAAAACAAATGAGATAAAACATCTGCAAATCATATGTGAAATAAGGAGTTAATATTCAAATTATATATAAAGAACTTACACAACTCAACAGCAAAAAACAAGCAATCTTATTTAAATAGAGAAGAGAAACTGAATAGACATTTTTCCAAAGAAAACATACAAATGGCCAACAAGTACATGAAAATATGTTCAATATCACTAATCATCAAGAAAACGCAAATCAAAACCACAAGGAGATACCACCTCACACCTATTAGACTAGCTATTTTCAAAAAAGACACAAGATAATACGTGTTAAGATATGGAGAAAATAGAACTCTTGTGTACACTGGTTGGAATGTAACTCAGTGCAGTCCCTAGAGAAAATAGTATAGAGGATCCTTAAAAAAGTAAAAATAGAACTACCATATGATCCAGTAATTCCATTTCTGGGTGTATGTCTCAAGGAAACAAAGTCACACTCTTGAAGACACATCTGCACCCCACATTCACAGCAGCATTATTTACAATAACCAAGATATACCTCTGTATCTATTACATCTTTATACATATTACATTTTCTTTATCTATTCACTTGTTGATGGATACTTATGTTGTTTATACACACAAATGCATGCATGTACACACACAAACACTCACACAATGGGCTATCATTCAGCAATGAAAAATAAGGAAATCCTATCATTTGTGACAACATGCATGGACGTTGAAGTCATTATGGTTAGTGAAATAAGTCAGACAAAATAAGACAAATATCATATGGTCTCACTTATATGTGGAATAGTCTTAAAAACAAAACTGAACTCATAGAAATAGAGAGCAGATTGGTGGTTGCCAAAGGTAGGGCATGGGCAGTAGGAGAAATGAGTGAAGGCAGTCAAAAGGTACAAACTTCCAACTATAAGATAAATAAATTCTTGGGACGTTATGTACAGCATAATGACTACGGTTAACAATACTCTATCGTATATTTGAAAGCTGTCAAGAGAATAGATCTTCAAAGTTTTCATTGTAAAAAAAAATGTTTTGTAACATTGTGAGGTAAATGATATTAACTAGACTTACTGTGGTGATTATTTTGCAATACACACATATACCAAACCCTTATGTTATACACCTTAAGCTAACACAATGCTGTATGTCAACTGTATCAAACAAACTGAAAGAAAAAAGAAGATAGGATATAAATTGGTGTTGAGTATATATGAATGTATAGTGTTAAAAAATAATAAAATGACCAAAAGAAAAGAGAGAAAGGCAAACTTGAAAGTCACATGCTACAGAAACAGAGCTTCCACAAGCTTGGCACCCCAAAATGTGTGTGGAACACAGGTCCCGCCTCTTTACCACACCTCTATCCTTGATATCATTGTCCTGGAACCAAATCAGACTGTTTTTGGAAACAAAAAATAATCTATTGTGTTAAGCCACTGAAATTTGGAAGTTTATCTGATATAGTAGGTTAACACAATTCCTAACAATTACGTGTCCATATACATAGGCTTTTGATAAAGATTAAGCAAAATATCATGAAACACCTGAGTCATAGTAGCTCAGTGATGGTTAATTCCCTTATATTCATGGGTCTGCCACCTACATGAAAATACACCAATAAAATCTTGCTTTTTTTTTTTTTTTGCTTTGGAGCAAGCATTTTATAGGCATATTTAAATGTATAGATTGGGGCTAACCCCTAAACTTATTATCAGGCAACATTTTCTGGAGAGTTCTATTTACATCTTTAAATCACTGTGATCTGGTATATGCTGCTTGCCTTGAACGCTAACTTGAAACTGAGAGAAGGTGAGATCTCACTAGATGGCGAGCCCTTTCCAGTTTTCCAGAATGAGTCATACTTGTACTTTACTAGTGGTTCTAAAAAAAGCCAAAGGGTGCTTAATGAGAAACATGAAGGAAGAAGCTATTGACATGAAGTGGTTTTGAGAATGGCAAACAATGGGATAGCCACAGACTAAATAAGCAAATACTTACTCTGTATTCTCACCTTACAATTGCACGTATGTCTACTAAACAGGGCAAAGAGCTATCCTGTAATATTTAGAGCTTTCACAGTCATCTTCCAAAGTCTGCTGCATGATTAGTTGGGCACTACTGTGTGTATTTAGAGGACATCATGGTGGTGGGACTGTTTGCTGTGGATCGTGTTCTGTAACACTGCTGTGAATTGTTGGTTATGGAAGACTGGCTTTGCCCACCAACCCAGGAAAAACTAACTGCAGACTGCCGTATCACTAGTCTTGTTATGGCTGATCGAATCAGGATGGAGAAGTTTCCTCCTCTCGAATTTGGGACATCTCTGGTATCTTCTTTCGTAAGAAAAATAAACCATTCTAACAGACTCATTGAAAACTAGAATGCAAAATCTTGTCGCCCCTAGGACGGTCTTCTAGCATCTTCCCAGCAGGTGGTCATCTGAACGTTCATCCTTTAGTGGTTTCCCATAATACTCTTGGGATAATGACCAAACTCTGCCCACGGCCTACAGACCCAGCCTCACCTCAAGTCCATGCATGAGAGCCCCCCAGCCATCCTGGTCATCTCTTAGCCCCACAAAAGAGCTGTGCTCCTTGGGGACTTGGGACCTGTGTCCACGCCTGTCCTCTGACAACCAATTAGGAGATGGGGCAGCCAGGCAGATGCCTGGGGGTACCAGTTCACAAGGGGCACAGACCCTCACAGGAAAGGGCCTGAGGTGGAGAAAACTGTACATTTCTGGAGCTGCTTGGGCAGAGAAGGGAGGTGGGACTGCAAGGGGTCACTAGGTTGCCTTGCCGGGAGGACTCTGGTGAGGAAGGCAGGTCAGGCAGGTAAGTTTGAAGCCAAAGTTAAAATGCTCAGGAGGGCAGAGTATGAGAGCAATGGAAGTTTTAATGCACATCCACAAATTCTCTGTCACATCTCCCACCAGAAGATGGTCCTAGGTCCTGGGAACAGGCATTGGGACTGCCTTGAGGAGTAGAAAAGCATAGACATGATGCTGTGTGAGCTTCAACACTAGCTCAGAAAAGTCTATGCAGATTCCACCTGGCTTGTCTCGTTTGCTCTCTCCTGGGCCACACGCTTCAGAGCTCCAAGGCCACAACAGAGGAGAAAGCCCATGAGAGGCCACCTGGGGACAGGGACGCCCAACAGTAGACCTGTGAGTGAGGGACCCTTTGAACGATTCCAGATCAGCCATCCCCTAAATGACCATGTGAGAGATCTGAGCCAGAAGCATAAGCTGAGCCTGGTCCACCTCCAGACCACGAGGATGAGAGCAAAAGGATGATTATCTTAGGCACCCAGCTTGAGGATTTGTTTTCCACCAACACTGAATGACACAAAGGCTAGGAACTTGAGTTTTGCTCCCTGATCTTGTATCCCCAGTGCCAGGAACAGTGCCTGGCCTAGAGCAGGTGCTCGATCAATATTTGTTGGATGAATGAATGAATGAACAAAGGAGAAGCTCACTTTAACCAACAGCAACCCACCCTCGGTACCTTCTTCTGGCCGGCATGCTGCCTTTCCCACCTTGCTGACTCCCGATCAGCCCTTGGATCCCAGCTCCAGGATCATTTTCTCCTTTCTCAGGGTAACTGCCCATCTTCTGTCTAGATGAGCATCCTGTCTGATACCCTCGAATCACCCTGTGTTTCTCCTTCATGACACTTCCCAGGACTATCATTACATAACCAAGCTGCTGAAATTCCTGGCTGGCCCGCTGCCTCCTGTGCTTGACTGAAAGCCACCGGACAGCAGGGATGGGTTCTGTCTGTTCACAAGTGTGTCTCCAGTGCTGAACAAAACCTGGCAGAGTCCTCTGAGAGCACGTCAGAACAGTTCTGGAGACGGATGATGTTCAGCTTAGCTGTTTTTACTTATGACACTTGTGATACCAAATGTATGGGGCTTTTTCTCACACCCACCAGTTTTCCAGCTTTCTGGACACCAGCTGGGTGTCCCACAATTCAGTTTGCTTCTGACACTGACCATCCAGAGTCAGCTTCAGACCCCACAGGATTAAGGGCTTGGTCCTCAAGACTACTCCCACATCAGATGCCAGTCACAGGTCTCCACCCCCCGGCTGCCCACTTCTGCCCTGCTCTGGCTCCAAAGATAGGAGGCTTCCTGCAACCCCTCTACTTCAGGTTTGATCATTTGTTATGAGAGCTCATGAATCTGGAGGCAGAATAAGTAACTATTATTTACTGTAGGTTATCATAAAAGATACTCAGGAACAGCCAAATAGAAGAAACACACTGGGCAGGATATGGGGCAAGAGCACATAGCTTACACGATCTCTCTGGGCTCACCACCCTCCCAGCATTTCTCTGTGTTTGTCAACCTGGAACTTCTCTAAACCTTATTGTTGAAAGTTTTCTGTTGAGGTTTTATGTAGGCAAGAGTGCTTAAATCAATGGCACTGATGACTGAATTCTACCTCCGGCTCTCTTCTCTCCCCTACTGATCATTAAAACCCCTTAATCCTGCCTTGGTCTTTTGGGCACAGGTTCCCATCCTAAAGCTATCTAGCCTCTGTCCAGTTATATGTCATCTCATCAGCATATAAAAGACACTCCCTGATGGCTCAGATGGTAAAGAATCTGCCTGCAATTCAGGAGACCTGGGTTCCATCCCTGGATCAGGAAGATCCCTGGAGAAGGAAATGGCAACCCACTCCAGTATTCATGCCTGGAGAATTCCACTGGACAGAGGAGCCTGGTGGGCTATAGTCCATGGGGTCACAAAGAGTCAGACATGATGAGTGGCTAGTACTTTGGAGACTTAGCACTCTGGAGATTCCAGGGGTTTTAAGAGCTGTGTGCCAGAACCTGGGACAAAGACTGAATATAATTTTTTTATGACACCATAACAGCCAACCTCATTATTAGAAACTTCGAATTCTTAGAATTCTCAATGAGTTAGAACTAGCTTGTTAACTACTAGCCTCTCTTCCACCAGGCTTTCCAAATCCACTCACACCTTGGCATCCTCAAACCATACAGACCTTGGGGAACCCAAGAGGTTGAGTGTCTTCTTCAGGTCTACACAACAGTCAGGGGAAAAACTGAAACCTGGAGCCAGTTCTCTGCCTCGCCAGTTCAGTGCACTCCCATTACACCACACTGCCTCCTAGATGTTTTCACGAATGTTAAATGCTCTGGCGGCATCGTAATCCTCCAACCAAAGAACACAAACACATCTGGGTGCTTTTCGTAATGGGACATATGAAATGGGTGAAGCTTCTTAACACTGAACGCATGGTATCCAAGATCTATACAGAACAAGAGCTCATGTGATCCTTTAGGCACCTCCCTGCCAAATACCTATGGGATGAGACCCTGAGCAAACATTTAATTCAGATTTTAATTTGGCCCCTATTCCCTGGACAGACCCTGGGTCAATTTTCTGCAGAGGGATTCTTTTCTCTTCCTTGTCATTCCCAGGGTCTTTGGAGATTAAGGACAGAAATACACTCCAGGTGATCTGCAACAGTTCAGTAAGACACCACCACTGAACAACTGAGCTTTTGACAATGCAATGACTGGGAAAACAAAATGTGAAAATTTTAATGGGATGTAATATGAAAAAAAAAAAACATACAGAATCATGTACTGCATGGCTAAATTTTTTAAAGGAATATATGTATATGCTTGGAAAACTAGGATGGAAAGAAATATAAATTTTAAAATGACATGGTATTTCTCATCCTTCGGATGGGCGAAAAAATACAAGACTGTTCATTTCTGGTGCACACTAGTCTCAAAAGGGATGAGTTCATTCACACACTGTTAGTGAGAGGGTTAACTGGAATGGAATTTGTAGAGAACCAGTGGTCTTATTAAAACAATAAACACACATACCCTTTGCCCTAAGAATTCATATTCTGGGTATCTAATTCCCAAGACTGCTCACTCATGTGTACAAAGCAGCAATAGGAATAACTATAAAAATTTGAAAACTGAAATGTTCTCATGTATAGAAATGGCTAGAAAATTACAGTTTGTCCATACAATGGAATACGATTCAGCCTTAAAAGGAAGAGGTGGATTTAGGTGTGGGCATGGACAAACTTCTGGAGACACCGCCCAGTGAAAGATAGACAAGAGAGTGCTGGCATAGCAGATACAGGAACATTTTCATGTAGGTAAAACGTACATTTGCGTATCTCAACGGACCTATGGAAATTTTAAGACAACATGCAAAATTACTGAAAAAGGTCTGGAAGGAGACAGCCCTCTAAATTAACAGGGGTGGACTTTTAACCTCGACTGTATACTTTTCAATATCTACTCACATATTTAGTGCTCTCTTTGTACAACATGTTGTGTACAAATTTTAAAAGATTTAGTAATGGTAGAAGAAAATGTCAATACTGCTAAATCAAAAAATAAATAAATAAATAAAAGCAAGCCCTAATACAGCCTGTATAGTGTGAACTCAATTATGTTACAGAGCAGATACGTTACCAAACTGGACTGAGTGGTTTTAAACAGGAGTGGGAGTGGGACTTTTTATTGTTTACTCTTCAGAACTTTGAACCTATTACTATTTTTTTAAAAAAATACAAGGAACAATTGTTTTAAAAAACCGGAAAGAGAAAAAATGTCCTTAATGTTACGGGTGCTTATAGCTGGGATTACAAGGTAATCTTAATTTTCTTTAAAACAAATCACAAGACAGAAGATTGACAGGGAACTCTTTAAGCAGGTGGTGGCATCTTAGAAGATTTCTTTCTCATTGACAATTTTCTGCATTTTCCAAATTTTCTTAAGTAGACTTGTCTTACTGTTACAATCAGAAAAAAAAAGAAAGCTGTAAAGTTTATTTATCAACGTGGTTAAGCAAGAAGTCACAAGGTGGGTACAGGATAAATTATAAAGGGATTACTGGTTTTGAAACAGTACCCGCTTTCAAAACTCAATGCAACATAGAATTTGATGTGTAGGAGAGATAAACGCAGAGTTTGCTAGGAGGGGCTTCATGCACCACTCAGCAGAAGCCTCGTCACTGCAGAAATCAGGGTTCTAGGAACGCCATCGGGAAATACACTGTACAAACAGACTGGGGCTTCAGGGGGTGGGGGCGGGGACGGCGGTGGCTTGTGCTGGAATGGTCAGAGAGGGCTTCACGGACTCAGCAGAATCTGTGTTAAAACTGAAAGGGCAGGAAGGACATCTGTGGGCACGCCCGATGTGAGCAGGCATTTGGAAGTAGATAAGTGATGTGGGTGGTGGTGCAGAGGCGGGGGCACAGCCAAATCCTCTGAGCTGTTGACGGCTGGCAGGCTTTATATATTGACTGATCAGTGAACAGGTGGAGGATGATTGGGACCAGACTAGGTTCCTGTGGGAGCAGGGAGCCACAGCAGGTTCCGGAAGGCATGCATGACAGGATGAAGGCGGTATTAAAGAAACATCACTGTCTACAGATGGATACACCCCTGCATATTCATTCTACCCTTGAGTTGTAGCAAGACGCTGGCAGCAAGAAGACAGACAACCTTCTGGGCCTTGAGTTCACTGTTAATCAACTCAAGGTTTTGTCACGGTTGTGCTGCATTTGGTCAGTGCTATCTCATAAGCAACCCATATGCCAAGGGCAATGGGGCTGGGACCACAAGCCACAGCTCGTGATACCTCCCTGGGATTGAGATCCAGGCTGTGACACCTCAGGCAAGTTGCTTTACCTCTCTGAGCTGCAGTTTCCTCACCTGTAAATGGTGAATCAAATATTCACTTAACAAATATTTACTGAGCATCTGCTATATGCCAAGTACAGTCATAGAAATGGGATCAGTAGTGACCAAATAAGCCTAAAATTCCTACCCAAGTGGAGCTTAGATTCCAGTGGAATGTGAAATTACCCATTCCTGGGTTTGTGGAAAGGATTGGATGAGATGTTTCCAGGATCCACCTAGGGTAGTAATGATTCTACACCTAATTCCAATGTGTAGGGGGTTTTCGTCCCACAGCACAAAGCAATTTTCTGTCTGACACCAGCTGGGTGTTCACCCCACCCCACAAGGTGCACCCCAAGGAGACTCAGGATGAGAAAGCACAGGATACTGGCTGAGGTGCATATCAAAGGAATGATTTCAATGAGCCCTGGCTTTTACAGCTTCCCATACCCAGAAGAGGGTTAAATTCTTTAAATTGAGATAACAGGTTTTAATTAGCAGTGATCTTTTGATGTTCCAACTACCTGATCTTTGTAGAAAAAACTCCTATATGCCCTGACCCCTCCCTGATCTCTTGGGAGCAGTCTCTCACAACTATCTGAGATGCTGGGTCCCTGGTGTAAGTCTCCAGTTTTGTCCACCACAGAAAACATAATTCTCAACTTTTAAGTTGTGCGCACTTTCTTCCACTGACAAACTCAACTCTGACACCATCTACCTGGAAACAGCCTCAGCTCTCACAAGTTAAGGGCTTAATCCCACAAGGCTGTCCTCTCACTACTTCAGATGCCAACTGCAGATCCAGGTTGTCACCTGTGCTGCTAACAGGCTATGGATTAAAGTTCCAATGAGCTCCCTCCCTCTAGGTTCAATTGATTTGCAGAATGGCTCACAGAATTCAGAGAAAACAATTTACTTACTAGACTACCAGTGTATTACAAAGGATATGACTCAGGAACAGCCAGATGGAAGAGATGCACATGGCAAGGTATTTGGAAAAGGTCTTGTAGCGTTCACAGTCTCTGCCAGAGTACCACTCTTCCTACATCTCCATGTGTTCACCAACCTGGAAGTTCTACAAACTGCACCCTTTGGGTTTTTATAGAGGCATCACTGAGGCAGGAGAGAGATGGGCCCCAGGCTGAGCAGCTGGACTCTGTCTCCTGAGGATAGATACTTCAAGATAAAGGGCAGAGAGGAGCTGAGTTCTGCTTGGGTAAAAAAAACCCGGAGGCCACATATTTCTCATTCCTGGGATCAAGGAGACCTCCCCAACTACACGTGCAGAGGCAGGTTCCTCAGGCATCAGGGAAGGGAGGGGGTACCAGTCAATAATAGGTCCTGCCAGCCTCCCAGAAACTCTCAGACTAAAATCCATCTTGGTTAAAAGATGTGTGTGCACATCCGGGAGGGCCCTGAGTCACATAGCTATACATAATGAGCAGGATGATTGGCCAGAGAAAACCTGGAAAAATATCCCTATATTAGCAATTTAAGTCAAAAGTGCAACTCTCCCTCTGAGCCTGCCTGTGTGTCCTTTTCACATGACTCTGCTTCTAATAAACACTTTACCCACTTTACTATCTCCATCTCTTTACTGAATTTTTTTTAAAATTAAGACAAGAACCGAGGGACTTCCCTTGTGGTCCAGTGGCTAAGACCCCATGTTTCAAATGCAGGGGGCCCAGGTTCGATCCCTGGTCAGAGAACTAGATCCCACATGCCACAACTAAGACTAAAAATGCCAGTGCAGCCCAATAAATAAAATAAAAGAAGACAACGTTTAAAAAGTTTTAAAAAAGAAGACAAAAACTGAGACCATCATTACCTAGGCATAACTGACTAAATCACTGACTAATGGTAACTGAGTCAACCTCCATCCCCCCACACTTCCCCAGAAATCAGAGGTGGTATGACTGAAAGTTCTAATCCTCTAATCACAAGGTTGGTTCTCCCGGCAACCAGTCCCCAACATTAGGTTACCTGGAGGCTTAACTCACCTCATTCACATAATGAAAGACACCTTTCCAGTCTCCTCTAGGAAATGTCAAGGGTTTGAGGAACTCTGTGTCAGAAACAGTGACAAAGGACAAATATACATTTATTATAAATCAGAACACCCCAAGTTGTAATGATGCCCCTTCTCTTCATTTTATCATTATGCATGTTCCCTATAGCATTGGCACCAAAAAGGTACCCCAGACACACCACAGGACTGATCTACAGATTGAGATCCTTCTACCTGGAAACAAAGTGCCCTACATTTAGCCCTGGGCTTAGACTAGCATGAAAGTTCCTCTCTCTGCAGCTGGCCCCCCAGCACTGTCAATTCCACCTTAACAAACAGGGCTGGGAAGGGAGAATGAAAGAAACCACCCTTGGGGCCATTCATCACAGAGAAGGCTCTTCCAAACCCTAGCGCAACCCTCATTTCCATGGGGAGATGAACAAAACTTTATAGGCTGGTGACGGCTGGTCTGTTCTCAGGTAGTGCTAACCACGGTCCTCACCTAGACATGAACCCTCCTGATGGACCGTCCCATGGAGATGACTCAGCCCCTCCAATGAGGCGGGCCCAGGGCAAGGCCAATCCTCACTTAATGGATTTCACCATCAAATCTTCATTTCAATGTGCTCACAGGGTAGGGAACAGGCACAACCAGGACATATGTATCCTGAGCCAAGTGGCCAGAAGTTTTGGTATGAGTTGAAAGGAGGAAAAAAAAAATGTAAGCAAACTTTAGAATCTTATCTTTGGGGCTCCAAGAATGTGCTCCACCAAAAGCTTAACTGGCACATATCTTGGTACAGAATGACAGTTTCCAGCTTTTCTCACCAACTACATGCTGGTGTTCTGGTGCCAGCCTCTATATTTATAGCCTGAATAATGCTAGGATTATTCAGGCAAAGGACCAGACGAGAGCTGGAGACAGAGGGACAGGGCACAAGAGGTGATGGCACAAGCATTGGGGCCCACATCCCACACAGTCTCCAACAGCAAACCCTTGAGAGTCGAGTCTGGGACAGCAGCCGAGCCCACCCTCTTCTTAGAACCCAGGCCTCGAGCCCCCTTGGGGCTGAGACTTCATCTGCCTTTGTTTACTGCTCTAACCCCAGGACCTGGAGCACAGCAGTGCTTAACGAATGAATGACCACATCGCCCCACCCCAACTTCAGCACACTGGACTCCTTGCTGCTGCTCCAAAACCTAAGTTCCCCTTCTGCCAACTCAGTGTCTGTGCCATTTCACTCTCCTGGCCCAGATGCCTTCCTGATCTCGTTAACTCTCACTCATCCATGAACTCAGCCCAAACCCTACCTCCCCTGGAAGCCTTAAAAGATGTGTGTGCACATCCGGGAGGGCCCTGAGTCACACAGCTATACATAATGAGCTGGATGATTGGCCAGAGAAAACCTGGAAAAATATCCCTATATTAGCAATTTAAGTCAAAAGTGCCACTCTCCCTCTGAGCCTGCCTGTGTGTCCTTTTCACATGACTCTGCTTCTAATAAACACTTTACCCACTTTACTATCTCCATCTCTTTACTGAATTTTTTTTCAAATTAAGACAAGAACCGAGGGACTTCCCTTGTGGTCCAGTGGCTAAGACCCCATGTTTCAAATGCCCACACTGGGCAACCTCAGCCCTCCCACAACACTTCTCAACGTCACAGGCTTGTGTCGGCTTCCTTGCCTACCTCCCCCAGGGCTGGGTGGATGCAAAGCTGAGGAAGCAGCAGGTATTCAACAGGTGTCTGTGGAAAGAAGGAAGGGAGGGAGGGAAGAAAGATACCAAGGATGCTGTGGATGCAGAAGCACCTGTCACTGAAACCTACAACAGACTGAGAACAAAACACCAAAACCCAACAGATCAATGAACCATTCACCAACAAGTTTACTGAAAAAAAAAAAAAATTGCAGGAAGTGGTGGGAAAATACTTATCAGTGGGTTCAAATGGGAAGCAGAGGCCACTTGGCTGTGGCCTCTCCTCTTCTCTGGGGGTGGGGGCTGGAGGAGGAGACTCAGTTGGGAGACTGAGTGAGTGGGGCCACTTGAAAGGGCACAAGCAGGCTATAAAAATAGAGGCTGGCACCAGAACACCATGGGCTCAAAGTTTTTGAAGGTTCCTCTGGTATCAAGGAAGCTGAAGGCCATTCTTTCTGGAGTAACCTCCAACTGCTGAAGGGAACCAACTAGGACTCACTCCCTCAAAGCTGTTAAGAACATGGCCTGAGTCAAGAAAGAGTGACAATGAGGAACTTCCATTATTCTGCTGGCCCAGTTCCCAAAGGTAGGAACACAAGCTGGGATTTAAGACAGATGATCTGGGAAGAAAGACTATTTCTGGCTGGAGCTTTCTTAGCACAGCATTTCTTTCCAAGACAGACACCTCCAGTTGCCCCTCAATATTCATTTATTCCTTACTAACAGAATCCCAATTTGGTGGGGGAGGGGGGGTTGTGGGCTTCCCTGGTGGCTCAGTTGGTAAAGAATCCACCTGCAATGCAGGAGACCCCAGTTCGATTCCTGGGTCGGGAAGATCCACTGGAGAAGGGATAGGCTACCCATTCCAGTATTCTTGGGTTTCCCTTGTGGCTCAGCTGGTAAAGAATCCTCCTGCAATGCAGAAGACCTAGCCTTGATCCCTGGGTTGGGAAGATCCCCTGGAGAAGGGAAAGGCTACCCACTCCAGTATTCCAGCCTGGAGAATTCCATGGACTATATACAGTCCATGGGGTCACAAAGAGTAGGACACAACTGAGCGACTTTCACTTTCACTTTGGGGGTGGTGGTGAGGAAGTGTCACAGGCATTGTCAGCTCACCATAAAACCCATCTCCTCTTCCTCTTAGGCACTGGGCTGGACCACATTTCCCAGCCTCCCTCACAGGAGGTATGGTCATGTGACTGACCACTAGCCAATGTCAGTGGGAGTAATTCTCTATCAAGTCTGGCCCATAAAATCTTTCCATCCTTCATCTTTCATGTTCCTTCCTCTTTCACTGACTGATGCAAACGAGCATGACAGCCTTAAGAGCTTGGATCCTTGAATCACCTTTTGGAAAAGAGCCCCTACCTCCCTTATCAGGAACAGCCATTTTGGACTTTGTGTTAGCAAACAGTTAATGTCCATCATATCTGAGTCATTAAATGTACATCAGACCCTTGAACATGGTTCCACTTACAGACAAATCTTTTTCAATAGTAAATACACTACTACACGATCTGAGGTTGGTTGAACCCACGAATGTGGAACTGCGGATATGGAGGGCCAACTATAGTTACATGCAGATTTTTCACTTGGGGGTGGGGGAAGGTCAGTGCCCCAAACCTCTGTGTTGCTGAAGGGTCAACTGCATTTGGTTTGTTTGTTTCAGCGGTGAGCCTATCTAACTCCTCTAAGCAGCAGTGTGCCCTGCTAAATACTCATATGACCCTTTTAACTGGGAATGGCCACGTGACACGGTTCTGGCCCTGACACATCAGAGGAGGTCTGCTGGATGTTGTGGGGGAAATGTCTGTTTTCCGGATAAAAGGTATCAAGGTGGCTGGCACTTCCTTCCTGCAGCAGCCATTCTGCCATCATGAAGAAAAGGCCAGGAAAAAGAACAGTGTGTCAGTTCAGACAGATATCTGCTGTTGAAACTAAAGCCAGCAACCCCCTACCTTCAAACATCTTGTTCCACGAGAAAAACAAACCATTATTTGTTTAAGGCACGAAGGTAGGTTAACTCTGCAGCCAAACACAAGCCTGCTTTACAACTACTCATTCATTCATCCATTCATTTATTCACCCAACCTTTATTGAGGCCTATTTCATGCCAGTTCTTAAGCTAAGGGAAGAAGGTACAGAGATGAGCTGGGTGTAGCCCCTGCTTTCTAGAAGCACCCAGTCAAGCTGCAGAGACAGGCCCAAGGGCAGACAATCTGAATGCAGTGGGAACAGATGCTGTGGTGGCACAAGATTGTCTGGGGGGGTCTGAGCAATGGTGGTGGGTGAGCACAGAGGCAAGGAGTTCCCAACTCTCTTTCTGGCACTGGACACATAGAGCAAACACCCCTCAAGCTAAAGAGCAAATAACAAGAACGTGCTATGCTCGGCGGAGCCAACTGTAATTACTTACTGCATGTTGAGTCCCTAAACACCATCAATTAATGCAGCTGTTTCAAGATAATCAGCAGTCATTAGAGCAAGATGCGCAAGAGGAGAATATAAAAATTCACACGCCGCCGACTTAGACATGCTGGAAAGTCTGTGAACCGAAGATGAGACAGGCTGGCTTAGACCCTTAGACCCTCCTGCCTGCTGACATTAGGATCTCTATTTCTCAAAGACACAGTCATTTTTTTACCTTGAAGACAGAGCCCAAAAAATCAAACGTCTATGCCATGACCTTCAACCATAAATGCCCAAACTTCGATTCTCAGGTCTGTGCTTCCATTAAGAACTACAGTGGAGACAAACTGGCAACAAAAATCAACCCCATCTGGGAAATCAAAACCAGAGAAGTCAGAGCAGTTGGGGAACCAACTGGAAAGTAAAGGTTCTCCTCCTTTTAACTCAATGCTGCCTACACACAAACAATTTTTCTTTTTTAGTGAATGGTATTACTGGCCATTTCTTTACTTTCCAAGTATGGGGAAAGTATTTTAAGAAAAAAAGACAAAGCCTCATTGACCTCAGATTCCAGAAGTTTAAAAATAAACGAACTAGGACTTCACTGCAGGACCAGTGCAGGGGACACAAGTTCGATCCCTGATGTGAGAAGATCCCACATGCCATGGAGCAATTAAGTCCGGGCATCACAACTACTGAGCCAGCGTGCTGCAGCTACTGAAGCCCATGAGCCTAGAGCCCGAGCTCTGCAACAAGTGAAGTCACTACAATGAGAAGCCTGTGCACCACAATGAAGAGTAGCCCCCTGCTCATCGCAACTACAGGAAAGCCTGTGTGCTGCAATGAAGACCCAACACAATCAAAAAAAAAATTTTTTTTAATGAATAAAATAGGCAGGTTCCTCATTAAGAGGATTGATTATCAGGTTTCCAGCCTGACTGCCGACTTATGAGTACAAAGAACTCCAGTGGAGACCAGAGGGTGTGCTAATCACACAAAGCAGAGAGGCACTCGGGTTCCGAGGCTGCAATCACAGGCTCCTCTAGTCCTCCCCCCAGTGCTGGAGGCCATCGCTAGCTGGGCAGGCTGCCACACTGGAGTTTCTCTGTAGGACACACGGAGCAACTGAGGGTGAGGTCTGAGGAGGAGGGTTCTCCCTTTTCAGGACCAAGTACTAAACTGAGGGCTGTCAACAGTTTCCCAGAGACTTTCAGATCCAGAAGGTTCCAGCTATGGCAGACACAGGACCCATGACAGTGTCAAAACCAGAGGCCCAAAATGGTATCACTTGTGCTAAAGCCCATGATACCAAACCTAGATTTAATACTTGACCTAATTGCGATTTCAGCCTCCCCAGATATGTCATCTTAATGGGCCAGTTTGGAGTTTTCTGGCCATTTGTCACTCAGAGAACTGGGTCTCTGGTGGGATCATGGATTTCGGGGGTGATGGACAGTCAGCCCAGAACAGTGGTCAGGGCAACCGGTGCCATCGACCAGGACCAGGAATATGCTGGCAAACCAGGAGAGTAAACACTGAGTTCACAGTCTCTTATCATGCTTCCTGCTAACAACCTGAGGCCAAGAGTGATAGTTAAAACATGAACAACCAGCATGTGTCAGACATGGACCAGTCAAATGAGTGCCTATGTTCAGCAGCGGGCAAGGCCACGTCACCACAGGATACCAGCTGAAGATCATTCACTGTGCCCCACCCCTCCTGCCTCGGTCAAGCTTTCACAGGCTATACTCTGCCCTCTCGAGGCCATAAAAAGTGGCCTGGAGTCACATGAGTGCCCAGGAAACGCCTCTGCTATTATTCCTGTCCTTCACCATGAACTTGAGTATGATGTCCTCCATTCTGTGGGCAGGAGGCTATGTGTATCTTATCATCCTATATCCATCATCTCAGTGCAGTCAGTTGGTACGAAAAATGTTTTGCAACCCACTTCAATATTCTTGCCTAGGAAATTCCCTGGACAGAGTAGCCTGGTGGGCTACAGTCCATGGGGTCACAAAGAATCAGACATGACTACGTGACTAAACAGCAAGGGCATTAAGGAATGAATGGTTAAAAAAATAAAGACCGAAAAAAACCACAGCTAACATTTAAGCATGTACTATGCGTTCTAAGCGGAGAAGGCAATGGCACCCCACTCCAGTACTCTTGCCTGGAAAATCCCATGGATGGAGGAGCCTGGTAGGCTACAGTCCATGGGGTCGCTAAGAGTCAGACGACTGACTTCGCTTTCACTTTTCCCTTTCATGCACTGGAGAAGGAAACGGCAACCCACTCCAGTATTCTTGCCTGGAGAATCCCAGGGACGGCGGAGCCTGGTGGGCTGCCAGCTATGGGGTTGCACAGAGTCGGACACGACTGAAGCGACTTAGCAGCAGCAGCATGCGTTCTAAGTCCTTGTCATGCACTGTCTCATCTCAGCTTCACAGTAATACCATGAAGTGGGTATTATTATCATCACCTTGGTTTTACAAAAGAGAAAATGGAGGCATAGAGAGGCTGGGTAACTTGTCCAAGGGTACAAGCCTAATAATGATAGATCCAGGATTTAAAGCCAGTCTGGCTTCAGGGCCTACACTCTGGCCCACTGCAATGTGCTGAGTACACACCCACAGGAATGTTAGTATCAGGAAGTTATCATAGAACCTCTGACACCCACACACCCTGAAAAATCCTTCCAGATGGTTTCTGATGATGCTGAGCAAATACTGTTGTTGTTTGACTTACAGAACATTTTAGAGAAAAGCAGTACCTACTTTTACCACTAAGCAGGAGACCACCTGTAATTTTTACATAACTGGGTAACCACATTGAGTTATCAAGCCACTGTAGCAGGAAGATCTAGGTACACAGAATTTCTCCACTCAAGAGATCTGAATTCTAGGGGAAGCCTTTTAAACACCCTATGGTCCAATGTCCCCATCCCTAAGAAGATCCCAGACCTGCTAGAAGGATTGAACAAGATCATGGACACAGCTCCCTATTTAAATAGTAAGCTACTCCATAAGCAAAACATATGATCATAATGATTAATATATTTCAGTAAAGGGACAGATAAAAATTTCTATACCTATCAATCTATGCTTGTCTAAATTCTATGTTGTGTATACTTGTACGGAAGGTCCTATTTATATCTCTTCACATTTCAGTAACAATGTTTAAAACTTAATATACTTTTGTAAGCCTGGGTCCTTCCATTATCACTTCTGAGCTTCCAGACATTTCTACTATAACTTTAATAATTTTACCTTAATCTTTCATCTTAGAAGCATAAAAACTTAACGAAGCAGTAAATATCTTACTCTAACTTCAGATTCTTCTATATTAGCAGCTGACACAATTAGCAAGCAAGAGCTTCATTTTACTTTATAATTAAAAAGCTCAAAATGATCCTGCTCTGTCTCTGAAGGCCTGGAGTTTGGTGTTGGATCCAAGAATGAGGTGGGTCTAGGAAAGTAAGCTGTGGTTTCTGTCAGTTGGAAAGACACATGTCTTCATGTAATTTAGGGGTAGGACAAATAGTATTCAAACTATTTGTAAACTGGGTGTAAATGATGATGCTAACCACAGAAAGGAGTGCAGAGGAGAGGAGGTGGAGGAAGTATCAGAACCAGGTGCAATGATTTTCATCTTAATCTGTTCTTTAAAGCTATGGTTTCTATGCTATTGATTGTGGCTCTCTCTGGAAGTCGGTTATACACAGAGGCAGAGAGAGTGGTAAGCAGACGACAAAAGGATGCCTCATAATACAAAAACATGAATGCGTTAAGTTGGGGGAGTGACTATGCAAACACAGAATTTTCAAGTTCCTAAGATGCTACCACTAGATATTTGAGATGCCCAAGCTCTCCTCCACCCTACTACCAGCACAGAGGTGGCTCGATCAATGTGTGCAGTGCAGGAAGATGGGGCTGGGGGAGGCAGTAGCAGGGGGTGGGGAATAGGGACCAGGGTGCAGGGAGGAACCCTAGATACTCCTGGTGGAGCACCATCTGCAGCCAGAAGGCAGCCTACAGGACATGGGTGACGGCTGCCTCCTGGCCGCAAGAACTACATCACAAGGCTCCTCCGAGTTCTTTCATCATTAACACTGGCTGTGCTCCTGAGATGGCTCCTCTCTTCATTACTGATAGCCCTGCTTCTTTCCCAGAGCCAGTGGCTTCCCTTACAAAGGCCCAAGAAGATTCAGAGCAGCCTCCTGGCTCTAGAGATGGAGGCTACTTACTATGCTGGAGGCTGCAGCTCAGTGAGGCCACCCTGGCCCTCCTGCCTTTTGCACCCAGACGGCAGCCTTGCAGGATCTCCAGGTTGAGGGGCCTTAGCAGGTCCTATTCCACCTGTGAGGCTACCCAGGAGGCTCAGGAAGATTCCCGAGAGGCTGCTGCTGTCAAAAGGCCCACCGTCCTACCAGAAGGCAGCTGTTTGCCTCTTCTCCACCTGCTAAGCACAGGTATGTGCGAGCGTGCTCAGTCGCTTCAGTCGTG
This sequence comes from Giraffa tippelskirchi, assembly GCF_054371585.1. Lineage (NCBI taxonomy): Eukaryota > Metazoa > Chordata > Mammalia > Artiodactyla > Giraffidae > Giraffa > Giraffa tippelskirchi. The sequence continues at coordinate 93,011,426 of NC_137276.1, forward strand.
TCTGACTCTTTGAAACTCGCCCACCAGGCTCCTCTGTCCATGGGATTCTCAGGCTAGAATACTGGAAAGGGTTGCCATTTCCTCCTCCAGGGGATCTTCCCCATTCAGGGATCAAACCCATGTCTTCGGCACCTCCTGCACTGCAGGCGGATTCTTTACTGCTGAGCCACCAGGGAAGCCCCAGGCACAGGTTCAGACCCTCCCAGCTGTCTCTCTTTTGGCCACGCCCCTCAGCATCCCAGGTGTGAGTTGGTTCCCCTAGGCTGGACCCCAGACCAACGTCCTTGTCACTCAAGCTACCTTTCCCAAAGGGGCACACCCCTCATTCACAACTTCAGATGGCTCCGTGCTCTCCCAGCTCCCTGGGTCCAGCTCCCATCTGGCTTTCATGGCCTTCTAGGTGGGCCTGGCACACCTTATTTCAGGTAACTGTGAGGCCATTTTCCCTATCTCAGTGAATTTGCTCCTAATGGTAACTCCTCCCCCAGAATGTGGGCCCATGATACCTTATCCACCAACCAAGAACCTCATCCCAGGGCTGAAGTCTACCCCTGGGAGTTTTCAGAACCTTGGCTATTCTGTCATCCCTTTTCCTACTTCCTCCAGATAGCAAGCTTACTCTCTTCCTCTCTCCCTCCCTCCCTTTCTCTCTCTCACTTACAGACCTCAGGCATTAATTAAGCCTCTTCTAGAAAACAACTGCAGGAATCCTGGGTATAAGCCAGAGCTGGAGGCAGAGACAGTCTGGGTGAGGAAGAGAAGCCCACAACAGTTTTGAACCTACAAGCAGTGCAGGTTCTCACTTCAAAGTGACATTCCAAATTCCAATCCTTTCCAGATTCCTGAAAAAAGGGGACACAGGCTGCTCCCACCCCTGTTGCCTCTGGCCATTCTCTCCAGGGCTGGCCTTTGATAGAGGCGGCAGAGCTGGACTTTGATCCACCTGCCGGTGGGTCATGGCCACCCCCCACAGTCAGAAACACCTTCCCCAAACAACAGCCTCTCTCTCCTCAACAGATCAGCAAATTAGATTGCCAGAAAAGTGCAAGAAGGGGTGTTCTTAGCTCTCCCTGGGGTCGGCAGCACCCACTGGAGTGAAGATGCTGTGATCTGAAGCAACCAATGGGACTCCACAAGTGGCCTCCCCCTCATTATGCACAGGGATGAGGGACCCTGAACGGGGCTGCAGCCACAGCTCAAGGCCCTAGAGGTCAAGCCGTGGAGGACTCACCCCTCACCAGAGAGCCTTAGCTCCCCATGGTGCCATCACCTTCTCACTCCAATCGTGGCATGAAGACAACTTCTTTTCTTCCTGGAAACTCTGGAGTCCCCCCTGAGTTAGAGACCCAGTTGTCAAAGTCGGACCCATAAATTATGCTCTCTGGCCTCAATACACACAGAAATGAATGTCCCCACTCAGATATTTCTTTAAAATTTGATGAATTGAAGGAAAACATTTTGGAAACAGTGCAGCACAATGGGAAAGACACATGGGTTATGGACTCCGATAGCCTGGATTCAGGAGGGACACACACTTGCTTACTAGACAAACACTGAGCACCTGTCATTTAGAGAGTGGAAGCCTGGGTGCTGGGGGCTCAAGGATGGTTCCACCCTCGTGGGCAGTGGGGCATCTGACATTCAAGAACTCATCACACAGCAGCCCAGGGAGGGCTGAGGAAACACCCACAGGAATTTGTGGGCACACAGAGGGCGCCTACCAGCCCCAGTGTGACCGGGGGCTAATTACTTACTAATTCACTATTCAACAGTGAAAACTACGGAGCTAAATACTCTTCAAACCAATCACTGGAAAGAAAGAGTTGCAGATACCTCCATTCCACAAATGCTCTAAGTGTTGCAAAGGCCCGGTGGCCCATCTAGTCCCTGGCGCCCGAAAGTAGCCTCCCAGGTATCAGTGATGGGGCGCTGGCCAGGAGCTAACCTGTAAAACAGACGTGCCTCCTACATATCCTTTCTAAAACATAGTCGTTGTTTTGTCATGTCCTACTCTTTTGGGACCCCATGGACTGTAGCCCGCCAGGCTCCTCTGTCCATGGGATTTCCCAGGCAAGAATACTGGAGTGGGTTGCCATTTCCCTCTCCAGATATGAATTGAACTCCTGTCTCCTGCATTGGCAGGCGGGTTCTCTACCACTGAGCCACCAGAGAAGTCCTCTCTAAAATAGGCAATTCATTCAATCCAAAACTTAATGAAAGCCAGGAGAATGGATGGGGTGGGCTCAGGCACTGGTTTTCTGACTGTCACCCTGCATTTCCACCTCTCTCCAGGAAACTAGAAGTTTTTCAAACCACCTGCTTTTTTATTTTTATTTATTTTTTAAATAAATTTATTTATTTTAGTTGGGGGCTAATTACTTTACAATATTGTAGTAGTTTTTGCCTTACATTGACATGAATCAGCCATGGGTTTACATGTGTTCCCCTTCCTGGACCCCCTCCCACCTCCCTCCCCATCCCATCCCTCTGGGTCATCCCATTGACCCAGCCCTGAGCATTTGTCTCATGCATCAAACATGGAATGGTGTTCTGTTTCACATATAATATACATGTTTCAATGCTATTCTCCCAGAACGTCCCACCCTCACCTTCTCCCTCAGAGTCCATAAGACTGTTCTATGCATCTGTGTCTCTTATTCTGTCTCGCATACCACCTGCTTTTTTAAACCCTCTTCCCAGAGACGTCCCAACAGCGCACCAACACCTCCGAGGAGGAATTGTTGCTGAGCCGGGTCCGCAGTCACCTCACGTTTGTGAGGCTGGCCGAACACAGCGTGTTCCACACTCGGGTTCATCCGCGGGCCTTCTGCAAATAGCAACAAATGTCCCCAACTTGTGGAGCCTTCTTGAGGCTCCCTTAGTCGCCCACCCCAAGCTTCCCCATTCGCACGCGATCTGATCCCACAACTCTCGTGATTTTACTTTTCGAATGCTTACAAAGCACCCTGTCTTCCCACAAAGGCACTAGCCACCCGGGCGGGGATGTCCTCCGCCCCTCCCGCCCCCCACGAAACGCCCCGCCGAAGAGGGTAAAATATGGCTCCAACGCCTCCTGCACCGCTAAACCTTCAACCACCCACCCACAGGTAGAATTCGAAAGACCGTTGCAGTCGCCAAGAACGCGGCCAGCTCGAAGCACATCCAATTTCGCGTGTATGACAAAGCCGGCTGCTTTAAAAAGCTGCGACCTAGACAAGTTCGCGAGCAAGAGCAACACCGGGGGTGGAAACCCCGCAGTCCTGATCTGAGCATCCCGGAATGTTCACCCGCGCGCGGAGCTACCCCTCCGCGGGGCCCCGGGACTCCCAGGGGCGCCGCGCGCAGGTAGCGGCCGGAGCAGCCGGCCCCCCCGCCGAGGAATGCCGCCGAGAACTTGCCGCCGCCTGCTTACCTGGCGACCCGCGGGCTCGCGGCGGCCGGGGAAGAGGGATCTTGCAGAGGAGCTCCAGTTCCGGCTGCAATCAGGCGGCAGGAGTGCGGGGGCCGGGCCGGCGCGGGACCGCGCACCGAGGCAGACGAGGTGCGGAGCTGGAGGTGGAGAAGCGGGAGGCGGCGGGGTTTAGGGGAGGCACCCGCTGGAGGGTGCGGAGCAAGGACTTGGGAAAAGGGCGGCGGGATCCTAGGCCGGGTTAGGGGGCGCTGGGGCTAGGAGAGGGGGCGGCGGATCAGAAGGCGGGGACTGGGGTCCGGGCGCGGGGACTGGGGGCGGCTTAGGGAGAGGAGAAGGAGCGAGTCCGGGACCGGGGTTTGGGGAAGAGGCGGGCATGGAGGAGGGAGCTTAGTAGCCGGGTTCAGACCGGGTACTCGCAAGCGCGCCCCTGACCTCCCCCCTCGGCGTTCCCCTCTCCCACCGGAGTCACTGCCCGGTCGTCCCGGCCTTGGCGCGTCAGGAAGACCCCCTCGGTGTCCGAGCCCGAACCCCAGGGCACCCGCCCACCTCGAGCCTCAGTGGGAGGCTCCGCTCAGCCTCAAAGGCTACCGCCTCGACCCCGGAGCGCGCCGCGCTCACCGCCCATGGTCCCGGCCCGGCCCGGCTCCGCCGCAGCGCGCCGGGTTCCGCGCTTGCCGCCTGCTCTGCCCGGCGCAGGGGGAGGCGAGGGCGGCGCGCACCGACTTCGGGCAGCGAGACATCTCGCAGCGCCCCCTACTGACCTCGCGGCGCTCGGGGCCCGGCCCGCCCCGCGCTGGGCCCCCTCGAGCTCCGCCCCGGAGGCGGTGTTGCGGTGCGGCAGGGCAGGCCAGAAGGGAGCGGCGGAGAGGACAATGACTGGAGGAGGCCAAACACAGGCCCCAGGGACGGGACAACCATCGGAGATCTCGGCGGGCCAAAGTCGCGGTCACGGGCACGCTGAGCGCAGGTCACCTGAGCGCAGGGCCTCTGCGCGCCTCACTACGCCGGACTCGGGATCAGGAGTGGACGCACGCCTAGGTCGGGTGCGCAGACACGGCCCGGGCCCGGAACCCTAGTGTGGGTGCCCGTGGGCCGTGGGCCTGACCCGGCGCTGCCCGGGGTCTAGTGCTGAGCTGGTCGCCCGTTTTGGGGACCCACCGTTACCGGGTGACTGCAGCCTCATAGACCCAAACTGTCAACGATTCTGGCCACCTTGCCTCCCCTCCCCTCCCTCCCGCCCCCAGCCAACTCCACGTTCCCTTCCGGCCCCAACCACATCCGGCCCTGCGTGTCAACTCTAGACCTCCAGGCTGCTCCCTCGGGGTGGCCTCTAGGTGCCCTGCGGAGGTCGCCATCCTGGCAGCCTCATCTCCACCCCTTCTCTGAGCTTCTGGGAAGCCATTGAGCACTTGACTGATTTCTGTAACTCTCTGTTAGACACCCTTGAGGCTTGCAGTTGAACTTGATTTAATACTTTATGGGTGCGGAGGGGGGTCATTTCTCTCAAATGTTGGGCTCTAGCCCGTGGGGATTACTACTTGATTTCTCTGCGCAAGATAATCTGACCAACTGTGACTATCCGAGAGGCCTTTGGTATCAGTTCCAGGTCTACAGTGACCCCTACGTGCCTTAGAGCAATTGGTCTTGAGCAAAATGGGCTCCTAAGTATTTACTGTTGACCTTCTGAGAGCACTTTCTGGAAGCGTTTCTCACATGGCCTCTTCTCTCATTCCTGTACTGGTGGCTCTCAAATCCGCACTCAGCACAGAGATATGTTACCCACATTTCTACCAACTCTCTGGCTTTCTGCTCAGAACTTTCCATCTCAGTTCAGCACTCCCAGCGCCAAATTCTATCTCTTGCCAGCTCCCAAGTGTATCTGCTCTATGGTCTCACCATGTCCACAGTCTCCTGCTTTGCCTTCCTCAGCTGAAGGCTCAAGGTCCAGGGATCCTTAGCTTCTAAACCCTGATAACCTGCCTTTCTCTTCCCATTCCTGGGATGCCAGGCTGTGCTCAGCTCCTTCCTGCCCCGACCTCTGACACAACGCTGCCCAGGCATGAACTGCACCTCCCAGGACAAAATTGTTTCACTGTTCCCTTTAGCATCACCCAGATTCTCCCACCTGGCTCTCAGGCCACCCTACCCACCCAACACCTCTCCTCCTTTCCTTCACAATCCCACTGACTATCCTCTCACTAAGTCCAGACTCTACCCCTTCCCTGGTGCTGCCTCCCTCTTCCCTGCATGAGTTAGGGCACTTTCTGCTCTAAATCAGGGGTCCCCAAACCTGAGTAGAAACTGGGCAGCTCAGCAAGAGGTGAGAAGCACTGCAAATGAGCAAAGCTTCATCTGTATTTACCAGCCATTCCCCATTGCTCACATTACTACCTGAGCTCTGCCTCCTGTCAGATCACCTGCAGCATTAGATTTTCATAGGAAAATTATCACAATGTAATAATAATAGAAATAAAGCACACAATAAATGTAATGCACTTGAATCATCCTGAACCCTCCCCTCTCCCCACTCTGTGGAAACCTTATCTTTCACAAAACCAGTCCCTGGTGCAAAAAGGTTGCTAGAGGGACTTCCCTGGTGGGCCAATGGCTAAAACTCTGACCTCCCAATGCAGGGGGCCCAGGTTTTATTCCCTGGTCAGGGAACTAGATCCCACATGCCACAACCAAAGATCAAAGATCCTAGATGCAGCAACTAAGACCTGGGGCAGCCAAATAAATTAATTTTTAAAAAGGCTGCTAAGGACCGCTGCTCTAAATGACAGACAACCCAATTCGCACTTACTTAAACAAAAAGGAATTGATTGACTTACATAAATTAAAAGCTCAGGGCACATCTGCTTCAGGCCTGGATTTAGCTCTGGAAACTAAAGCCTTCAGGGATGCTCCCATCTCGCAGCTTTGCTTCCTTCCATGTGAGCTGTACTCTCAGGCTCTTTGCAAGACCCTGGCAGATCCAGGCTCACAACCTCACAGCCACAAGGCCAGCAGAAAAACTGCTTCTCCTTGCCCACCATTCCCGCAAGCCTTGGGCCTGACTCTGGTTGGGTCACCTGTCCATCCTGTCCTCCCAGCCACTGTGACCCCATGGTGGTTCTGTCTCTCCCTGCTACCTGCTCAGCCCCAACAAGTGCCTGCTCCTGCATCCCTTCTCTTTCACAACAGGACTGAAGGGGACCCAGGGGCACCACCGCTAACCATTTCCCCACAAAACATGCCTCACTGCAGTTCACCTGGCTGCAAGCCTCCTGCGTTGGCCCAGGGCATTTTGGAAACAGAAAAGGGTTCCAAACAGGGGCAGAGTTCCAAAAAGGAAGTGGGAAGCAAGACCCTCTGCTTACAGCTTCCTGGCTTTGTACCATACCGCCTCCCTAAGTCAAGTCTTGGTACAGAGGTGTCCTCAGGCCTCTCCGGGAACCAGGCATCATGTTCTCCCTAGATTGTCTCTCTCAGTCTCTTTCCTCACTTCCCCGATTCTCTGATGGCTTCAATCCTCCCTTCTTCTTGGAGGAGGTGTCCTCTCCCTCCTCCCTGTGGACTTTGGGTTCTGAGTGGTACCCACCCGTCCTGGCCCCTGGCGTAGTAACACTCCTTGGCTGGAACTTAAAGGAGGAAGGGGCTACAAGGAGAAATACATGTGAGGAAGCATCTCAAAACCACTACTGCCATTCAGCCTCTTTCCTCTGTGGTTGGTGAGCAGGTAAGATGTGGCCTGAAGCAGCTGGTGGCCGCCTGGTCAGCACCTGGGGTGGCTGTGCCAAAGCTGACCACCCAGAGGAAAACAGTCAAGAAGCAGCTTCCCGTCATGCCTAAAACCAGGACCTGGATTTTTCAAGTACATGTCCAGTGAATCTCTGCTTTTCCCCCAAGCACACTAGAACTGGTTTTTCCATAACATGCGACCAAAAGAGTTCTGAGTAGCACAAGCCCACAGCACATTGGTCCCTGAAAAAGAGTAATCTTTCATCATCATTATTCATGTGATAGGGGGCAAGCCATGCCCATTAATGACTGTAAAACAGAGAAAGGAAAAAGCATAAGTGACCATTTGCTCATAACCTTGGTTTCCTCTTCTATTCACAGAATTTGTCCTTCCTACATACACATTTTGGCCCCCAGGGAAACTCAAAATTCAGTGAAAGTTGAACCCTCCCATCTTATAAAAATAGTCCCAGACTCAGTCAAGTCATGAATATTCTGCCAGGCAGTACTTACTGTCATTCTGTGCAAGCAGCCCCCGCCTGGAGCAGCTGGGAGCAGGTGCCCATCTTCAATTCAGTTTCAATCCGTTGAGCATAAAAAAGCTGAGCAAATATTTGTACAACCTCCTTTGTCCTGCTCTGTAAACTTAGAGAAATAGTGGGCTACTGCCCCTAGCCTGAAAGGATTGACTAGGGAAACACAAGAAGTCTAGGACAGGGTATGAGGTAACAGTGAGACCAGGGAGGCCCCTAGGCACCCGGGTGAGGTGGCCGATTGTCATCAGGTTCTAAGTTCCAAAGGTCTGTGCGGCCCACAACCTGCCTTACAACAGAATTACACACCCATGCAAAACATTTCCTTGTGCCCACCACAATATCTAAATTACTGATATTATTTTTAAGTTCCGTTTACCATGGGTTTCCCTGATTATAAAAGTACCCACTCATTGTAAAAACTTGGGAAAAGACAAAGTACACACAAAGATGAAAATTTAAATGACCCATGATAAGTGTATGTCAAATAATACAGTAAACATCCGACCAAGATTTAAAGTGGGAAGACTAACCCATACATGCTTCCATTCCACCGCTGGCCACCCCAGGGCCTCAGGGAGATAAATATCTTGCAAAAAGTTAAAAGTCATTTCTTAGGTTCTGTCAAACCTGCATTCTCCCTAACACATGTATAATTTTCAAAACTGTTGTCAGGGCCTCCCTGCTCCAGGGTGGTCCGTGCTCCATTATTTATGTATATGCATGATTCATTATACTTGATACCAGCTGCAACCTCATCTCCCCACGCCAACAGGCTTATTATACAAGTCCCTGCCCCTTTGAAGAGCAATCAGGGAAGGCAAACTCATTTTACCATCTAGCTGGGTGAAATCTAATTACAAAGGCAAATCTGGAAGAACAGAACACGAAATGACCATGTTAAATAAAAAATAAGAGATGGCTTCAAACCTGACCTTGAGCCAAAAAAAATCACAAAGAACTGAAGTAATTTACTGAATCATAAGTCTAAATATTCATTTTGTCCTCTAAAATCTGAGCCCAACCAAAAGTTGTTTCTAGGCAAAAAATAAACAGATGAGCACTGGATGAACTCACACAAATCTTACTTGGAAATCATAAGAGGACAACAAGGATTTCAGCTATTTCAGCTACAACAGTGCCAGAAACATATGTATTAAAGTTGGATGAATGGATGAATGGACCTGGAGCCCATCCCCCTCATTTTACAATTAGAAGTCAAGCAGAAAGGAGACAGGAGGAGAGTGGGGATCTGGTGGAGCTTTCTGCAAATATTGTGACCCCATGGAAGAAAAAAAATGGGAGATTAGTGCCCATGAGAGATGTGGGGCCCAGCAAACACCCTAGACTTCAGTCAGGACTGAAAATAGAAAGATAGAAGCTAGGAAATAACCTTGGAATTCTGAAAGACACCATTGCCAATGTAGAATTCTATGCTCAGAGAAAATGAGGGACAGAAGGGTGATCAATTTGCTCCAAATTAATCACAGTAATGGAAAAGAATGTACATTCTGCTATTATTGGGTGGAGTCTCATATAGATGCAAATTAAGTCAATAGTGTTTTTCAACTCTTGCAGATCCTCACTAAATTTTTTTCTACTTTTCTATCAATTATTGAATGAGTGGTTGACATCTACTATAATTATTATAATTAATTTATCTCTCCTTTCAGACCTATTAATTTTTGCTTCATGTGTTTTTAAGTTTTTATTAGGTACAGAGATTACTGGGATTTTATGCACACTTGATAAATTGCCCCTTTATCTCTTTATCCCTTTTAATATCTTTGATGTGAAATCTACTTCATCTGATGTTAACATAGCCACTCCAGTTTTCTTTCGGATAACGTGGTACAATCTTTTCCATCCCTTTTCCTTTAATCTGTTTGTCTTTATATTTAAAGTGGTTTTTGGTGAGTATAAAAAAGTTGTATGTTGCTTTTTTATTCAACCTGACAATCTCTACTTTTTATTTGGGGTGTTTCAACTATTTTTATTTGATGAGATTAATAATTTGGTTGGATTTAATAGTATCATTTTACTATTTTCTATTTCTCCCAGTCTACACATTTTTTATTTCTTTGTTGTTAACTGAGTATTTTTTATAATTTCTTTTAACTCCTTTGCTTACTTGTTATGTCTCTTTTTTTTTTTATTGTCAGTCAGTGGTTGTATTAGGGTTATACTATACATTTTTTAGCTTATCACAGTCATGCTAATTTTATTTTACCACTTGATTAATAGTATAAAAAATGTATTAAAATATACTTCAATTAGCCCTCCTACCCACTGAAATATTGTTTTCACACACTTTATGTCTACATTTTAAAAACATTTTATTTATTTTTAAAGCTTTATTTATTTATTTGGCTGTGCTGAGTCTTAGTTTCATCATGAGAGATCTTTTGATTGTGACATCTGAACTCCTAGTTGCAGCATGTAGGATCTAGTTACCTGACCACAGTTCAAACCTGGGTCCCCTGGATTGGAAGCACACAGAATCTTAGCCACTGGCCCACCAGAGAAGTCCCTGTATCTACAGATGCTACCAACTCCATGATACATCATTATCACTTTTGCTTTAAACCATCAACTTCTCTTTTAAGGTGATTTTTAAAATAAGAAAGAGTGATTTTATTGTTACATATTTACCATTTCTGGTGCTCTCCATTTCTTTGTGTGGACTCATGTTTCCATCTAGTATCATTTCCTTTTGCCTAAAGGATTCTCTTTAACATTTCTCACCCTATATGTCTTGTGGTGATACACTCTTCCAGCTTTTGTATGTCTGAAAAATACCTTGACTTCACCTTTGTTTCTCAAAGATATTTTCACTGGGTATAGAATCCTAGATTGACAGCCTATGTCTTTCATTCCTTTAAAGATGTTGCGTCACTGATTTCTGGCTTCCCAGGTGGCTCAGTGGTAAAGAATCCACTTGCCGATATAGGAGACACAGGAGACATGGGTTCGATCCCTGGGTTGGAAAGATGCCCTGCAGGAGGAAATGGCAACCCACTCCAATATTCTTGCCTGGAAAATCCCATGGACAGAAAAGCCTGGTGGGCAATAGTCCATGGAGCTACAAAAGAGTCAGAGTGACTGAGTGACTGAGCACGCTTGCACAAACACTGATTTCCATTGTTTCTGACAAGGAATCTGCTGTTATTTTTCTCTTTCTTCATCTTTACATAATGTCTCTTTTTCCCCCTGCTTGCTTTTATAATTTTCTCCTTTTTAATGGTTTTAAGTAATTAGACGATGATTTGCTTTGATGTCATTTTCCTATTGTTTCTTCTGCTCGAGGCTTAATGAGAAACCTGTTCACTTCCCGTTGGGGAAGGGGGCTCAAAAGAGTCCTTCCACCCAAGAAACTAAAGCACTTAGATCTAGCTGCTCCCTCAATTCCCAGAGCACCCAGTATATTCTCACACATCCTACGGGAGCAAAGAGCTCAATATCCCTCACGCCTCCCTCCTCGGCACACTTCTCTCTATCCGTCATACCTGGCTCCAACACCCTATCCTACTCCCTTGGATCCTCTGCGGGTTACAAAATGGTCCAAAGTTGAGAGGTTGAGTTGAGCCATAGTCTGGGGTGGGGTGGAAAGCAGGCCTGGGACAACTGGGGTTCTCCCTGCTGTCCTGGAGAACCAAAGATAGGATGGACCCAAGTCCCTTTGAAGGAGTGACAGGCTAGCATAAGGGCAGTGTGGAGGAGTGGGTAGAGAATGGAGACCTTGCAAAAAGCCTCCACTCCCCATTGAGTGCCTAGGACATGCCTGCATTGTGCTGGTGTTACTGGGAAGAATAAAATCTGACTACATATCGGGGTTTTTTGTTTGTTTGTTTGTTTTGTTCACTAAAAAAATACTGTCTATATATAATGGGCTTCCCAGGTGGTGCTAGTGGTAAAGAACCTGCCTTCCAATGCAGGAGATTTAAGAAATGTGGGTTTGATCCCTGGGCTGGGAAGATCACCTGGAGGAGGGCATGGCAACCCACTCCAGTATTCTTGCCTGAAAAATCCCATGGGCAGAGGAGCCTGGGAGGCTATAGTCCATGGGGTTGCAAAGAGTTGGACGTGACTTAAGAAACTTAACACACTATATATAACAGCCTGCTGTGGGAGCTCTGTCCCTCTGCTTGAGGGTTAAACTAAAGTGCCTTTGTTCAGGGAAATACCCTGACCCTGTCCACTTGTGAATGGCTGCAAGAGAAAGGAAATTAACACATCCTTGTCCTGAGAATGGCCATTCCAGGAAATATTTGCAAGAGTAATTGGCTTTTTACTTTACTCCCTCACCTCTTCCCCATTTGTGTTCTATAAAATTGGCCAGACCCCCAATAAGATGGTTATTTTGAGACACTAGTCTGCCATCTTCTTGGTCTGCTGGCTTTCTGAATAAAGTTGTTATTCCTTACCTCAACACCTTGTCACCCAACTCTTTGGCCTGTCATGTGGCTTCCCTGGTGGCCCAGAGAGTAAAGAATCTGCCTGCAATGCAGGAGACTTGTTTGATCCCTGTCAGGAAGATCTGCTGGAGAAGGGAATGACAACTCACTCCAGTATTCTTGACTGGAGAATTCCATGGACTGAGGAACCTGGCAGGCTATAGTCCATGGGGTTGCAAAGAGTAGGAAGACTGAGTGACTAAAACACACACACGTGGCAAGCGGAGCAGGCTTGGACTTGGTAACACTGGGGCCTCAAAGACAGCAGTGAATCGCACTGCCTGAGCAGCTTCCTAGGCCTGTCTGGGGAGACATCTGGCCAAACAAGCAGCAGATAGCAATGTGATCCCTGTGGGTTCAGCAGGAAAAATCATAATCCCATTTCATGTAAGGGATAAAAGCAATAGCTAGAGAGATTAAGTGACATGCTTGGATGACCCAGCAATTTAGTGGTTGAGTTTGTATAAAATCAAGGCCCAGGGCAGGTTTCTGCAACCCTGTCTCGTGCTTTGCATCGAGGCAGCCTTCCCTCCCAGATCAAGACGCCCGGCCCCTTCTTGCAGGGCAGAAGTGTTCGGCATGCACATCATGACACCATGATTCTCCAGCAAGGTCATTTGTGCAGATCCCAAGTGCCTGAGCAGGGTCTGTGCTACCCAGAGGTGGACCCCACTCAGCTCCTGCTGCTTCCTGTGGTTATGGCTGGTCACTGCAGTGGGCCTGTGAGCTGCTCAGATAGTGATGGCTCTGAATTCCCCAGAGTGCCGTGCACATGCCTGGCAATCAATAAATGTCTGCTGATCAAGTCCCTGTTAATGAATGGTGATGACTTAATCAGTAAATATTGATGAATTTGAGATTCCTGCTCACTTTGGACAAGTTGGAGCTTTTGCCAAGGAGGCAAAAAAGAATTCCCAATAAGCTGGATATGTTCCAGTACCTTACATGGACAAATCTGTAATTGATTCGAGGGAGTACATGTGTGTGTGGGAGGCGGGGGGGATCTCTCTGTTGTCATGGGGACTCTGAAAAAAGAATTTCTTTAATGGCATCCCAGACATGAAGACTCTGAAGTAATGGCCCTTTTAAAATTGAATCATATTAATAAGATCTATTCAACTGAACCATGCTTCTTTCTTTCTTTTTCATTAGATGCATTATTAACTTGGCTAGCTGCAAGACCTCATAAATGCAAAGTGCCCATTCAAGAAGAACACCACTTCCAGCATGGAATAAATAAGATACAAGTCATTAATTCCAGAGATCCTGGCAGATAAAGAATAAGTTCTGTGAATGGTGATTTTTGGGTTGTAGGTTCCTGGAGGGCCTGGGTGTGTGGGGGTCACTTCTCTTGAGTGAGTCCTCAAAACCTGGGGCAGTCTACACAAGCTAGCAGACCAGGCTAATCACAAAGCATTAGAAGGAAGCTGAGGGGGAAAAAAAGACAAACAACTCAATTTCACAGAAGTTCTATATTGTACGAGAGGAATTGCAAAAAGCTTAAATGTTACAGCTCTCCTGCCCAGTACCACATTTTAGCATGGGATTTAGTAATATTTGGTATTTACTAAGCAAGTAATGTGAGAGTTGGATCACAAGGAAGGCTGAGTGCCGAAGAATTGATGCTTTTGAACTGTGGTGTTGGAGAAGACTCTTGCAAGTCCCTTGGATAGCAAGGAGATCAAACCAGTCAATACTAAAGATAATCAGTCCTGAATATTCATTGGAAGGACTGATGTTGAAGCTGAAATGCCAATACTTTGGCCACCTGATGCAAACAACTGACTCACTGGAAAAAACCCTGATGCTGGGAAAGATTGAAGATAGGAGGAGGAGGGGATGACAGAGGATGAGATGGTTGGATGGCATCACCAGTTCAATGGACATGAGTTTGAGCAAGCTCCAGGAGTTGGTGATGGACAGGGAAGCCTGGCGTGCTGCAGTCCATGGGGTCGCAGAGTCGGACACGACTGAGCGACTGCACTGAACTGAAGCAAGTAATGTGGCAGATAGACTCTAAAATACCCTCCGGTGATCCCTACCTCCTGATATCCACACTCTTGTATGAATAAGGGTATGACCTGTGACTTGCTTCTAACCAGTAGAAAATGGCAAAGGAGGTGACACTTCTGTAATTATGTTACATAAAACATAACTTCTGCCTTGTTAACTGATGATTTTGATGAAGCAAGATGCCATATAGTGAACTATACTATGGAGAGACCCTCTGACAACTGAGGGCCCACTTCACTAACAGCCAGAAAGGAAGTGAGCGCCTCATTCCAACAATCCACAAGGAACTGAATCCTACCAACAACCATGTGAGCTTGAAAGTAGCTTCCTCCCCAATCATACCTTCAGATGAGACTCCATTCCTGGCCAACTCCTTGACTGCAGCCTCATGAGAAATCCTGGAGAGGAAGACTCAGCTAAGCCACACCTGGATTCTTGACACACACAAACACTAAGATAGTAAGTGTGTGTTGTTTTAAGCCACTAGCTTTGTGATGAGTTGTTGCACAGCAATAGAAAACGATTACAAGCACCTATGCATGTTCTTAGTGCCATGGACACAAGACAGACAGTTTGCTGCCTTCATGGACATTCCTTTCTGGTGGAGGAGACAGAAATAAGAATATTAATAAATTACTGCCATGAAGAAAAAGAAATTAAGGCAAGAGAATAGAGGAGGAGGTGGATGGTATTTTAGACAGGGCTGAAGAGTAAGGTTGTCTGTGAGGATGGAGCTTTGAGCAGAGAATTGAAGAAGTGGGCATATTAGAAGGAGGAGCATTCCAGGCAGAGGGAATCGCAAGTCCAGAGGTCCTGGGGTGGGATCAAGTTTGGCAGGTTGTAGCCCAGTTGGTACAGGAAGTATTGTAATAGCTGAGCTCAGAGAGATGGGAGGGGGGTCAGATCACAGATGGCTTTGCAGGCCATGGGGAGGGCTTTTTTACACTGGCCATGTGAGAGGACAGGCCTGAGCCCTTTGAGCAGGTGAGTGACATCATCTGACCTGAGAGTAAGAGTCAGTCTGGAAGGATGATCCTCTTCCAATACCCACAACATAAACTGCACAGAAGCTACATAGGGCCTGGAAAGTGACTAAGAGTCTCTCATCTATTTTTCTTCAGGGATTCTCCCAGAAGCCCTGTGGAATAGGTGTGGCAGGTACAGGAATTCTTCCCCAATTGCATCCCTCTAGTTCAAAAGGCTGATCCATGTGGCTGGACTCCTGAGTCCCCTCCCCACACTCAGGAGCCCCATTAGAATGGAGCCAGGACAAATGGTGTGTCACTCCAGACATGACTTGGAGACCCTGCTCATAATGTCAGAAAGATGTGAATATTTGCACAGGGAATGAAGCACATGAAAAACAGTGCTTTTCAGGCACAATATTTTCAGTAAGGCAAGCAGATATACAAGAATCTTTCTGAAATGTCAGAGAAGTAGATTCTGAAAGTATTTCTTGTGAATTAATTATATATTAGGTTATTGCTAACCTAAAATGTTTCAAATGCCATTAAGATGTTGGGCTTTTCTTTTTTTGAGTGGTACTCTATTGCTCTTTTAGAGGTTATATATTAATAAATGTATTAGAAGTTTTATACTCACATTTATTATTAATCCCTCAACCTTATTTTTTGTTAGGTTTGAGTTCCACACATGCAATGTTTTTGTTGAGTAAACATAAACATCAGGTTTGGAAACAAAATCTGTATCATCCCTGAAGTTAAAAATATTAAGTAAAGGGCTTCTATGTTTTCTTGGTGGGTCCTGCTTGTTTGGACTGTGGGAGAGGAGTAAGGCATATTCTAACCATATTGGAAAACAGGTGACTAAAACCTCTCTCTGCCCTCCATTTATCCCCTCATCCATCCTTTAATCCACCCAATCCATCCATCCACTCAAACATCCATCCACTTATCCACCCATCCATTCATCTGTTCATCCATCCGTCCATCCAACAAGTATTTAAGGAGCACCAAACAGAGTTAGATGTTGTAATGGAAACATGGAGATTAGGCAGACATGGCTTGTGTCTTCACATAGTAAATCTTTGTTCTTCACACAAAGCTGGGTACTTTCCCTCAAGCAGCAAGTCCTCACTGCTCTGGAGCTCTCATTTATGCAATCACACATCTCAGCCTTGCTGGGGGATGTCCAAGTAAACTTTGCTCTCCAGTCTTGGGGACCAGAATCCAAGAGATTTCCTCAAATCACTCTGTGAGATGGTTGTAGTCAGAGTGGACTCTCAGAGGTCTCAGAGTGGTCATCAGGTCCCAAGTCCTTCTGATGCCTAATTCACAGAGAAGCTTTTCTAGGTACCAATACTAATAACACGCAAAGCCTTCTGAGCAAATAATCAAGTGCATTGAATAATTAAGACATGTTGGCAAGATTGATGAGTATGTTCTTATTTTTTAAAAGTGTATCGTTCTTTCTAGGTTCTGTTCCTCTACTGGTTCTGCCCTAAAATTCTGATGTGTTCCCCAAGGTTAACTTCCAACTGTTCCCCTTTATGTACCCTGAGTGATCTCAGCCGTTTCTTTTACCAAATCTGAATCCTGGTCCAACTAGATTTCCTAAGCCCTTGACTTGTGTGTCAATTTTCCTGCTGGACTCCCATGTCCTAAATGGGACAGAAATTCAGTGTGTCCTAAACCAAGCTCATGGCAAGTACAAAATCAAGTCCCCAAACCCTAAGATCTGATGAATGAAATCCACAGGGGATGTCTTGTGGGCTCTCCAGAGTAGCACAGAGAGACTATAGGTAATTCAAGGACATGAACCCAGCTCAAGAAGCAGCAGCAGAGGGAGACTAAGTGGCAGAGAAAACCAGGGCCTCAGGCAGAAAACTATGCTATTATCCAAGGAAGGGAGACCTGGAGAGAGGGTCCTGGACAGACCTGCCATAGAGAGGAAACTTAGCCATGGGGTGGGAGGTTATTTTAGATTTCTCTGGTTAAAGGCTCATGCTTCCTAAGCAGCTGAATGATTAAAATGTTACCTTCTAAGCCCACTGACTCCTTCAGAATCTTCCTGACTCCAGATCAGAAGCCCACTCTGTGAATATACCCCCTTCCATGGGAAGGGGGGTACATCAGTCTCCTGTGAGTATGGTTATGTGAGCCAGTGTTGAAAGGCATCATCCTGAATGGCCTGAGAATCCCAGACCAGCTGGAATCTGGACTCCTCAGGTGCCGGTGGCCCAAGGAGGCATAGTCTATTTTGTATTGCATTAATGACATCCAGTTGATCCACATTTGTACCAGGTGAGCACGACCACCTTCTTGCTATGATCTCCAGGACCACTGGTTCTGCCATTTCCCTTATTTATTCAATAACACCTCAGTGTTCTTCCATAGGAGCCATCCCTCCAGCGACTAAGGTTTCCATGCTGTTTAAGTGCAGTTTTGCACATAAGTATAAATTGAGAATCCCATGGATGGAGGGGTCTGGGGGGCTTCGGCCCATGGGACTCACAAAGAGTCGAACACGACTGAGTGGCTAACACATTCACTTTCTTTCATAAACTGATTCAATTTGGGGAGTATTTGCTAAAGATAAACTCTCCATGATCCAGAAATTCCATTTCTAGGTCTATAATAAAGAGAAATGAACGCATACATCCCACAAAAGAATGTTCATCCTAACCTTTTCCTTTATAGCCAAAAACCCAAGTGTCCATCAACAGAACAATGGATAAAACACTGTGGATATCCATACAATAAAATATTACACAGCAAGAAAGAAGAACAAAGTAGTGATACATGCAGCAACACAGATGAATCTTATTGACATACAATGAATGAAAAGAGACACAAAAGGCTCATACTGTATCATTCCATCCACATGAAGTTCAAGAAGAGGCAAAATAACAAGTCATAGAGGTCAGAGTAGAGGTGACCTCCAGATGGGGAATACTGACTGAGAAGGTGTGCAAAGGAACCTTCTGGGAGCTGGACATGTATTGAGTTAGCCAAAAAGTTCATTCAGGGTTTTTAAAAACTCCTTCGAGAAAACCCAACAGAACTTTTTAGTCAACTCAATACTTTGTCATGATCTGGGTGGTGGCTACATGAATATATTCATATGTGAAAATCTATTGGTTGTACATTGAAAAACAGTGCACTTTTGACAATTTACTTTGTCACACTTTTTCAGGCTTCCCAGGTGACTCAGCTAATACAATATTGTCAAGTTAAAAAATAGAAAATAAACTAATTAAAAAAAAAAAAAAAAGAACGCACCTGCCAATTCAGGAGATGTAGAGAGGCGGGTTTGATCCCTGGGTGGGGAAGATCCCCTGGATTAGGGCATGGCAACCCACACCAGTATTCTTGCATGGAGAAGTCCATGGACAGAGGAGCCTGGTGGCCTGTAGTCCATGGGGTTGCAAAGAGTCAGACACAACTGAAGCGACTTAGCATGCAGGCACACTTTTTCAATGTTGAAAACAAAAATAGGAAAAAATTTTAAAAAATTCAGTTAGTCTTGAGCAGAGTATTCCTTGAATCCAAGGAGATCAACTGTGTTTAATCTCTCATACAGATTCTGATCAAGCTACATTTTCCTTCAGAGGTAGAGAGTAAATATTTGAGGCTTTCTGGGCTATACCAGCTCTGTCACAATTATGCACGTCTGCCCTTGTAGCAGGAAAACAGTCACAGACAGTAAGTAAATGAGCAGGTGTGTTTGTGCACCAATAATACTTTACTTAGAGAAACAGGCAGAGCGTCAGATTTGCCTGCAGACCATACTTTTTGACCTCTGATCTAATCCATTGGTGGTGACTTCCCAGGAAAACGGTTGAGACCGCTTCAAGGTTCACTAGAGAAGAGTGCAATGATCCATTAGTTATGTCTGTCAAAAGAATGAATATAGGTACCTGTACAACTGAATCAGGGCCTTCCCTGGTGATTCAGATGGTAAAGAATCTGCCTGCAATGCAGGAGATGTGGGTTTGACCCCTGGGTCGGGAAGATTTCCTGGAGTAGGGCATAGTTACCCACTCCAGTATTCTTGCCTGGAGAATTCCATGGACGGAGGAGCCTGGCGGTCTACAGCAGACCACCAGGCTCCTCCCTCCATGGGGTCACAGAGAATCAGACACAATTGAATGACTAACACTTCATAACTGAATCACTCTGCTGTACTCCTGAAACTAACACAACACTGTAAATCAACTATTGAGCTGTGCTAAGTCACTTCAGTAGTGTCTGACCCAAAATGGAACATTAGAATTTCCTGTTCATAAAATTCCCTCAGCCACTTTTGCCAATTAGAACATGTCTCCAGGGCACCATTCTTCTTTGCCCTCCGCTTTTTTGGATTTGTTTGTTTTGGCTGCACCACAGGGCATGCAGGATCTTTAGTCTCCCAACCAGGGATGGAAGCCGCGCCCCTTGCATTGGAAGTACAGGGTCTTAACCACTGGACCGCCAGGGAAGTCCTTCCCTTCCCCTCTGCTTTGCTTTTGTTCACAGCCCGGCAGTGGCAACACCCCTCCCCACTTCTTTTTCAGAGCAGCGTAGCCCTCCCCAGACTCTACACCTACATCCAGTCTTCCTTTTACATCGTGGCCAAAGACCACATATTCTGGGTAAGCAACGAGGTACCTCCTGTGAGTCCCTGCGGTGCCGCAGCCTCTGCCAGGAGGAGGGGAAGAAGAGAAACTCCTCCCGCCTCTGACCCTCTGGGATGAGGGGGGAGGGTGGTGGTGGGGAAGGAGCCACAGCCAGTTTTGATTTTAATTATTTATATGATTTTTATTGTAGTGTGGCATGTGGGATTTTAGTTCCCTGATCAGGGATGGAACCCGTGTCATCGGCATTGGAAGTGGAATCCCAACCAGTGGACCTCCACTTGAAGTTCCAGTTTTGATTTTAGAAACCAGTCTTTAATCTGGGACCCCTGCCTCGCTTGCCCTCTCCGCCACGCCCAGCCCCTTCGGCAGTCCGTCTCCCTCAGTAGAAGAGATGCCTCCTTTTCCTCGAATAAAACCGCCCGAATCTGCAATTCTCACCTCTTCTGCCTCCTCACTCCTCTACTTTTCTCCTCTTTCTCTGGATTTCAACTATTATCTCCAATGACTTCTTTGGATCTGGATTTAAAGACTTAATTCTCTTTCAGTCTTTGGGAGAGGTAAAGAAAACAAAAACAAACCCAAGCCCTCTTTAAATCTCGTGATCCATTTCCAGCTGCTGCCCTATCTTTCTCCTCTTGTCCTCAGCCAAGATCTGGAAGAGTCGTCTCTGCTCATGGTCCAGGTCCCAGAGCCCCAGCTCTCCCAGCGGGCCCCCGCCGCGGTCTCCGCTCCGCCGAAACCGGCTCGGCTCACACCGCGGGCGACCTCTCTGCAGCGACATCTAGCGGCCACCCCGCAGTCACTCCCCTCTCTCTCCCCTGAGTTCCGGGAACTCGCCCGGCGCTCCCGGCCCGGGTCCTAGGGCTTCATGACCCCACCTCAGCTGCAATCTCAGCTCTTCCCGGCCCGCCCCTGAAAGAGTAGTTCTACTGGACTCTCCAGGCATCTTCCCTCTCTGGGTGATCTCGCTGAGCAATGCTGGTGTCATAATCATCATTTCTGACGCCACTCCTCTCCTTGCAAAGTTCTGGCATCTTGGGGAAGATGATTATGACGGAGACTGCGGGTTGCATTTACTCTCCTCTTTTTACCTAGTAAGGGATCACTGATAATTACCTGGATACTTTGTTGCCCACAAAAAAAGATGGTATTTCCCAGCCTCCCCTGCCTGTGGTTGTGGCCCCATGACTTGGTCCAGTTGAGGTGAACTCATCACGCTGCAGAACGGGGTGGTGGTGGGGAAGACTTCACTTGGGGTCACCTCCTGTCTACCGTTCCCCCTTCCTCCTTTTCACTGACCGGAGGGAGATGTCATGTCTGACTCCACTGCCAACTTGGATCATGACCTGACTTCAAGGATAGGTTCCGGGGGGTAGATCGCAAATGATGAGAGTGGTCTGGATCCTGGATAACTTGGTAGCGCCTCAACACCTGCCCTGCATGCTCATTTGACTTCTTTTATGGGAGTAGAAAACATACATAGAGAACAGAGCACTGCACGTGTGTGTAAGTCCCTATTGAATCTGCTGAGTTTGGGAGTCAACAGGAATCCTGATATATCCCTTCTCCTCTTGCCCATTGAGAAGTTAATGACCTTCTCCCATCCCAAACCTGGTCCTTCTCCTGTGTGTCTTAACACCCCTCCCACCCCATTCCCTTCCTGGCTTTCCCCTGTCCAGACCAGAAGTGGTGGTTGTTCAGTTGCTCAGTCATGTCTGACTCTCTGTGACCCCATGGACTGCAGCACGCCAGCCTTCCCTGTCTTTCGGTGTCTCCAGGAGTTTACCCAAACTCATGTCCCTTGAGTCGGTGATGCCATCCAACCAGCTCATCCTCTGTTGTCCCCTTCTCCTCCTGCCCTCAATCTTTCCCAGCATCAAGGTCTTTTCTAATGAGTCAGTTCTTCGAATCAGGTAACCAAAGTATTAGAGCTTCAGCTTCAGCCTCAGTCCTTCCAAAGAATATTTAGGGTTGATCATGTTCAATTCCCTCCTGTCTTCTTACACCCAGCCAGTGATCAGATCCTCACTGTATCTCAGGATGCACACTGCCTCTAGCCCCTGGTTCAGGTCACCTTAAACTGTCACTCCACAACCACCCATGGCCCTTGGGGTCCCGGGGTGCTGGGAAACTGCTGAATACAGGCAGTGATCCTGGGAGCTAAGCCTGAGGTGAAAGGAGAGACGAAGAGGTGAAGGTGCCTGGGAGCTGTGACAGTAGAATTATTACAAATTACAAAAATTGGGACTTGCCTGGTGGTCCTGTGGTTAAGAATCTGCCTGCTAGCGAGGGGGACACGGGTTTGAGCCCTTGAGCCCTAGGGTCTGGGAAGATCCCACATGCCACAGAGCAACTAAGCCCATGCACCACATCTACTGAAGACTATGTGCCTATAACCTGTGCTCCACAACAAGAGAAACCACTGCAATGAGAAGCAAGGACGAGTAGCCCCCAGTCTCCACAACTAGAGAAAGTCCATACACAGCAGTGAAGATCCAGCACAGCCAAAAATGAAACAAGAATTTATATAAGCAAACCATTTTCTTAAGTTGACGGCCAAATGTTAAAATGTCATTTTTTGTATCATTTATAATCTTGTCACAGTCCCTTTAACAAAGTTTGGTTAGATTTCAGTGAAAGTTATCTTCCAGAGTAGTTTTCATTCTCCCCACCCCCACGGAAAGGAGGCGGTAACTTTACTGCGATTAGTATGTACGGTGAAGAATTTCATGTTAATGAGGTGTGTCAGCAGTGATAATTGAACCACATTTAAACAAAACCAAAAAAGAATGAATGCACACGCTTGCACTGGTGAGGGAGCCTGGGAGCCTGCTTGAGCAAAGGGAAGAGGAGCCCCTGAAGGGACGTGAGGCCCTAGGGACAAGCCCTGGCTGCCCCACCATTTCTTCCAGGTCCAGCCAGATGGGATGGTGTCACACCCAACGGGAAAGCCAGGCCAAATCTCAACATTTGCTTTTGAGATCTGCTGCATCAGGCCCTTCCAGGGGACTTCCCTCTTTTCCTCCAAAGTCATTTCCAGCCACTTCTTCTTGGGGAGACTAAATTATCAATTCACAGGCTATGTAGAGTATGGAGAGTAAGTAAGGACAGTCAGGGTCCCCGGGCATGTGCAGGTTTAATCTTTCATCTACTAACTACCTGCTGTGTGCCTGACTCCCTGCTGACAGCCTCCATCATCCTCTGGGAGAGTTTTCCATGCCAATTTTGTGGGTGGGACACTGGCACTCTGAGTGGTGAAATGACTTGCCCAGAGAAACCAGAGCAGCACAGCTTGAAAGGAATGAGCCTGGGACTGACCTGAGTCTGTCTGACTCCAAATCGCTGCTTGTTCCCTGCTCACCAGGTATCCTGAGCCTGGATAAGGATGTCCATCACCTGCAGAGATGTTTAGAATTCTGAGTCTAGGGGGCTTCTGGCATGGCTCAGTGTGGTAAAGAATCTGCCTGCCAATGCAGACGACATGGGTTCGATCCCTGATCTGGGAAAATCTCACATACCACAGAGTAACTAAGTCTGAGTGCCACAACTACAGAGCCTGTGCTCTAGAGCCTGGGAACCACAACTGCTGAAGCCCTCGTGCCCTAGAACCCGTGATCGACAACAAGAGAAACCACCATAATGAGAAGCCCTCGCACTGCAACTAGAGAGTAGCCCACGCAGCAACAAAGACCCAGCACAGCCAAAAATAAGTAAACTTTAAAAAAAAGTAACACTAACTTTGTATTCTAGGATACTTAAAGAGAAAAAATTCTAAGTCCAGGGAATTCCCTGGTAGTCTAGTGGTTAAGACTCATGCTACCAATGCAAGGGGCATGGGTTCAATCCCTGCTTGGGAACTAAGAACCCACATGTTGCATGACTGGGCCAAAAAAAAAAAAAGGAATTCTGAGTCTAGGGCCAAACCCCAGAGATTCTGCTTCAGTTGCTTGGAGCTGGAGCTGGGAGTCTGTGTTTCCATGAGGGCCCCAGGTCTCCCAGATGACCCTGATGCTCAGCTGGGCTAGGACTGTCCCTGCATCAGGTCCCACTGCCTCAAGGTGATAGAAGCTGCTGTCACAGTGCGGCAGGGAGGGATTGCTGCTTGGCTGCCCCTGAGGAGGCAGCTGCAGCCTTGCACAGGGGTTTCCAGCCAAGTATAAAAGAATTACAGTCAGCAGTAGGCCCAGCAGAGCCTGCTGTAAAGTAGAAGTGCCAGGAGACAGCTGTGTCCCTTTGTTTTTCCTCCCTAACACCAGGTTCAGGGATTGTAATTTTGAATTCTTTGTGCATTTGACCAAATCTAGTCTTTCTTCTTTCCATCCATCCTATACAGAGATGCCAAGTTAAGCAGCTGGGCACAGTGTCTGCGAATGCCAGCTCCTGTTTGAACATTTGCACTGGCTTCTCCCCATCCAGAGGGCCCAGGTGAAGCTCCTGGCCCCAAGGTGGTCTGATCTGACCTCCTGCTCCTGCCTTCGCTCTTGCTGGTCTCCTTCATGAAGATGCTGAACCCTTTGCTCTGTTTCATCCTTCCTCCCCTCTCTGATTTGGAATACCCCTAGAGCCCTTCTTTATTCTTCAAATCCCATCCCAGCTTAAATATCCCCAGCTCCAGGGAGCCCTGCATGATTGGCCTGGCCCATATTCCTTCTTGGAACACTTGCTGCCATTCATGTCTTGGATTCTGCTGTGTCCTGTGATATTCACATGCCTGTGTCCTAAAAACACAATTAGAGGTCACGTCTCAAGGTCACTGGCTGGGTCTTGAATGTCTTCCCCACTCTGCACCTACATTCCCCAGCTGTGCTCGAAGCCCTGGGTTTTCCTAACAATCTCCTTTTCCCTCCTTCCCCTGTTCTCAAAACTGCCCTGCCCTGTGGCCCATTATTCTGCCATGAAATCAGTAAGCAAGTTTGTGATAATTCAATCATGCTATTTAACTTTTTCATTTTATTAGAAGAAGAGCTAAATTTCATGGCACATCTACCTTTTGTTAGGAGTTGTGCCTCAGTTATCTTATTCACCAGGAAAACTCTCTGAGGTAGGTGTAGTACCCATCCTGTTGATGCGGAAACGAACGTTCGGGAAAGTTAAACGAGATGCCCAAGGTCCCACAGCCAGTGAGGGACCAAATCCGGAAGTGAGGTTCGGGCAAGGGACAGTCAATCGTTTCCGTAGCACAAACTCCTTTCCTGAGCTGCAGTGGTAACTATAGCCGCTAGACGGCATCTGGCAGCAGCCGCGAGCGGGGCAGGCTTAAACGGAACGCTGGTGAGATACTGAACCTGTTGTGCCTACATTCACCACCAGGGGGCAAGCGGGGGGAAGAAATAGCACAAAAGGGTCGCGTAAGAGGTGGCTTAGCCACCAGACTAGAGAAACTTGTTTTCAAATGACTAGTGAACCCCATTACCTTAGGGCTGGGGTAGGTACAGAAGCTCATTGATTATTTTAGTTATTCTAAACATCACAAGTTTCGAAATGTGTTACTGAAATCTTCCTCACGTATAATTGAAGCAGACGGAGAAGGCAATGGCACCCCACTCCAGTCCTCTTGCCTGGAAAATCCCTTGGCCGGGGGAGCCTGGTAGGCTGCAGTCCATGCGGTCGCGAAGAGTCAGACACGACTGAGCAACTTCACTTTCACTTTTCACTTTCATGCATTGGAGAAGGAAATGGCAACCCACTCCAGTGTTCTTGCCCGGAGAGTCCCAGGGACGGCGGCGCCTAGTGGGCTGCCGTCTATGGGGTCGCACCGAGTCGGACATGACTGAAGCGACTTAACAGCAGCAGCAGCAGCAGCAGCAGCAGCAGCCTCAGCAGAACTTTAATCTTTCTTGTTGACTTCAAGTTACCAGCATGGTTGGTAAAAAGTGCGGAATCTCATTTCTGCACCTTCCTGGCTTCCAACAAAGAAAACCACTTTTAATTATCTCCTGTAGACTGAACACTTTAAATGTTTTATCCCATTTCATCTTTACATTTTTGAGGGGTTCCAAGAGGTGAAGTGACTTGCCCAAGTTTACATAGTAGAGCCAGGATTTCAACACCAATGGATCCAACTTCAAAATTTCTTACCCTCTCTGAGCCTCAGTCACCTCATCTTTTCATGAGGCATAATTATAATAACATTTGTCTCAGTATTGAATAAGATAATGTGTGTGAAGTGCTTCAGAGAGGGAAAAGATGTGAGGGGTTAAAGTGGATGAAGTAAAAGATGCTGGTGGCCTGTGGTCTGTCACATGGTGAATCTAAAACAGGTCCCCAAGCCCATTCTCCCTTCTCTAGCACCAATAACATTAGAAATTCCTGTGGCAGGTCTCTTCATATCTGATTTACACAAGAAACTGAGGCAAAAAGGGGATGAGATTTGGCTGAACTCTTTGAACTGGCTGGTGTTCATTAATTCTCATGGAGTCACGTACTTGCCAAACATTTCTTGAATACTTATCATGTATCAGGCCTGTGCTAGGCCCTGGAATACAGAGATGACTAGGTTGAGGGTGCTGCCTGTCACACTCTAGAAGAATCACGACTGCATTCTCATCCCCACTCAACTCTGTGATGTCACCTCACCCATACGTGCATTCCTAGACCCACCCACCGATTAACCCATTCATCTACTCACTCCTCCATCCATCCACCTATTCGCCTACTGTCAACCTACCTATCTATTAATCCATCCATTCATCCGTCTACCCATCCAACCACTTACCTGTACACCCATCTAAGCGACTGTTTATGCTTTCCTTTTTTTGGGAGAAGTTTCTCTGTAGTGCTCCCACGGTCATTTGTGTTCCCTTTGCCACATCACTGATCACTGTGTTATAATGGTCTGTTCTCTGGCCTATATGCTCTTCTAAACAGCGAGTTCCCAGAGAATGGGAAATTGAACCACATAAGACATTCAGTAAATGCTTGTTAATAAACCATTGGCGCCTAAAGTAGGAACTGGGCACTCAGGGATGGTCTAAGACAATCCACTGGAATGCAGAAAGACCATTTTAGAACTTCTGTTGCACTTTAGTTTTTAGTTCAATAGCAAGAACATAGTTAATCATCTGGTATTTGATATCCAAATTGAAAACGGTGTTGCTGACGTACTGGATAGTCCTGCCTCGCTCCTAGTAGGTGAGGCATCCTGAGAGAAGGATGAGAGTTTCCACCTATGGATTGACTGCTGAGAACCCATTTCTCTCTCTCTCTTTTTTTTTTTGGCCATGCCACACAGCATGCAGATCCCTGGTTAGTTCCCTGATCAGGGATCAAACCTGTGCCCCCTACAGTGGAAGTGGGGAGTCTTAACCCCTGGACTTCCAGGGAAGTCCCGAGAACCCCTCTCTTGTTTGCTGGTTTTCAAGCTATTGAAAATAGAGTAATTCTTCAACTGTGGTGTCACTGATGTCAATTTATATAAGCGAGATTTTCAAGCAGCAAAATCTTTGTGTGACTTTGTAACAAGATATTGAGTAACCAAAATTTCTGAATTACTTGGTGGTTAAGTATGTTTAATATCATCCCCTGATCTGAATATCATATGACAACACTGAGCTTTATATTTAGCAGAACATGGGGGTCAACCAAGAAACGAGATGTGGGATTTGGTCACAGGGGATCACCTGTAGCACAGCTGGGCAGGGGATGTCAGAATGGCTGCTGGGCAGCAAGCCCAGAAAGTAGCCAGTGCAGATGAAGCTGATGGCTAGAGGACTTAGGGGAAAATGACTCGTTGGCAGGCCTGATGTTTAGCCAGGATGTGCGTTTAAGTACTCCTGAACTGTTGTTAAATAGCAGCTAACATGAGCCACCCTTCTTCCCTGACCAGCCTCTTCCTGGCAGCTGAACCTTACCATGATGCAGATCCAGACTCCAGGAGTTACTACCTGGCACAACAGAGGGGCTTCTACCATCTGCCCCTGGCTTTGGGGGCTAGTGCTTTGTCCATTCTGGTGACTATCTGCTATGAATCATCCCCATATATTGAATTAAATGGGGTTGGTTAGCGATTGAATCTTTTCAGCATAATTCTCTGCTCATTACAGTATCTGTTATGAACGAAAGTTTGGAAATAAAAGTGAGGCTATGAAATAGACAAATAGTACAAAGAAAAGAAAAGCAAGCAGAAATTCCAGGACAAACAAAAGGCTTACAGGAAAGACAGTGTGCTTACAGTATGTTGTTACAGTGACTGGCTGAAACACCATCAGCATTGGCCTAATCAGTCATGCAAAAACTGCTCCTCCATTTTCAATTTTTAGACTCAGCCTGTAAACAAAGAACAAAAACGTTATTTATAGTTGTGGAACAGAACATCAATCTTGAAAAAATAAGGTAAGGCTTAGCAGGGCTGGGAGGAAGGAATAAAGAGGGAAATTAATATTTTTCATCTCACCAAGGGAAAGTCAAAAGGCAGTGGGGAAGGATGATGGGTTTAGAAGTAGAAATATAAAAGCAGTATTTATACTTTCATAGTCATCCAAACAAGGAATGCACATGAGTATCTGAACTCAGATTAATCAGGAAGCTGATTAATAGACCATATCTAAAATTGATCATTCTAGAAAGCGTGTTAAAGTCATACTGTCTTGAGATACAGAGTGAACCACCAGCAGAGCAGCTGGAAGAATTCAGAGTGGCCCCATTAGGAGCCTGGGAGGGTGGCTGGCATCTTTCCTTACAAGTTCCTCTGTGCTTCTTGATGGTGCATGTGCTAAAAACTCCAAAGCAGTAAATGGAGCTTTTTGTGTGATGAAAATGTTTGAGGTGGGGACTGTGACAATTCTGCGTTCCATGGCAGTTTCTGAAATCTAAAATTTATTGACAGACAGCTTTGCTGAGAAATCTTGTCATTCAGACTCTCCTCAAAGAAACTGGGCCTCTCTCCCCTGCTGGGTGGTGGGGAGGAGACTGACAGATCAGTCCATTTACAATTTACAACAATACTGCCTGTCTGTTGCTATAGGGAAGCATGGGGGACCATGGGGACCAGGGGAGAGATGTCCTGTCTGCTCTGAGCTAGAAACGCTGCCCTCGACCAGGTGCCCCCTGGATTGAGTTCTGAAACAGTGGGGCTGATGGAGATGAAGGGAAGGGCATGCGGCCAGGGCTGGAGTTTGCACAGAGCACTGCCCAGCAGCCAGAGGGCAAGAGGGGCTGGGAAGGCAGTCCTTGGAGCACTGAGCAGGGCAGGAGAGGGCCCAGGATGGGGCAGAGAGCCAATGGGCAGTTTCCCTGCCCCTCCTGGGTAGATTGCCCCATGCCCTGCCCCCACACCCACCTCCTCTGACTTCATGTGTCTTGGTTTCCAGGCTCTTTCTGGCTTCTGACTAAGGCTTCTGCCTTTTTCACTGACACAAAATTGCTCTCTCCTCTCCCTGCTGCTGGGTTTGGAGATCCTGTTTTTTGGGCTAGCATCTCAAGGCTCCCGAAGGTTCTGCTGTCCAATTTCCTCCTCAGCTCTGACTCAGGTCTTGGGAACATGGCCCCCTGAGGGTTGCCACTAGCCCATGGGGTGGTTTTGTACCTTTCCCTCCAGGCAGACACAGCCTGGGTCAGGATTCATAAATAAGCAAGAGGAGTATTGACTGGACTTCAGTCCCACTGCCTTTCAGTTGCGGCCTTGGTGCAGTGCTCAACCTGCACAACTGTACATGGAGATCCTGACACTTAAGAACCTGCCCAGCTTTCTGGCAAAAAAAAAAACAGCTCTCAGACTAGTGGGAGTTTGGAGGGGGTCAGCTTGAGAACAAAGATACTGTTGTATTCATCTTTAATAGCTCAGTGTCCAAGAACAGGGTCTGGCACTTCATGGCTTGAGTAGATGGCCTCACACCCATGTCCTCTAGCTCAGATGCCAAAGTAAGAGAAAGGCAAGCCAGGAGCCTCATTGCACAGCTGCACTGCACATCCTGCCTGGGGAGGCCAGGGCTACACCTTCAACCTCTAGTTCTCCTCAGCTCAGGCTTGGGGAACCCCATTTCTGCCCTTGTGGGACTCAGTCTAGGCAAAGTATCTGAGGCTAGAGGTGAGAGTGGTTTCTGAAATTATTATTTTTTAGTTATTAATTTATTTGGCTGTGTTAGGTCTTAGTTGCCCTGCGACATGTAGGGTTTGTCCCCTGCATTGGGAGGTGGATTCTTAACCACTGGACAACCAGGGAAGTCCCTCTGAAATTCTTTTATCCAAAGGAAGATCTGTTCCCCACAGCCAAGGAGAGAGAAGGAACAGGCACTGCCATGGAATGGTTATAACCAGTATGGGGAGATACTAGATTTATCATGAGAACAAATAATGAATAATTCAGAGTCACATATCAGGACCAGACTCTGTAGTTCAGCCTCCCCCGCCCTACCCAGACTTCACCAGTGCATGGATCCACTGAGCCCTGCCTCGGGCTGCTGGGAGTCCGGGGTGAGCCTGTACCACCTGCTCCCAGCTCCAGGGCTCTTTGAAATTATCTGTTACATCTTAAAAATTCATGAGAATTTTGCACTCTACTTCTGGGCTTGTTGTAACATAACACTGTGTGTTAAACTTTCTGTGAGTAAAACAGAAGCTGCAGAAAGAGGCGCGAGTTTCCCTATGACTCCACCTCCTGCCAGCGCAGTCTCCTTGTGGAGACAGCTGTTCTGCTGTTTTTCTGTCTCCCTCCCTTTCTGGTACTGATGACTCAGTTTCTCTCTGAGAGAACCATCCTTCCCCATTCTCTGTCCACAGTCAGACTGTCCTCTGTCCTGGGGGCGAGACCTCCTAAATCAAATTTCCTTCCTCTGAGCGCAGTGGTTACTCAGGAGTGAACACGTGACCCATGCTGAACCAATCTGCATCAGTCTTAGGACTTCTGCTTCCACTACTGGGATGCATGTCCAGTGGCCTTGGCCTGCAGCGGCTTAAAGCGTGACATCACTACCGGGCCAGAGACTGAGGTTGGGTTGTTGCAGTGAGAGCACTGAATCCTAGCCACTAGACCAGTGGTCAGTGACAAGGCCCTGGCTCCTTGTGTTTGCAGAAAAGAATCCTGACAAAGACAGAAAGTAGGAAACAAGTAATGTATTTATTAGGAGGAAAAAGTAGAGTACATGTGATTAGACACTGGCAGACTCAGAGAGAGAATCGCACCCTCATGGTAGCTTGAATCACTTTAAGGGGGCATTTCTTCCAGATCCCCTTTGGCTGGTCATTTTGATTTGCCTGGTTCTGAGTCCATGTTTGGTTTATCTCAAGATCCTCCCACCACGTGTGTGTGTATGTGTGTGTATGTGTGTGTGTGTGTGTGTGTGTGTGTGTGTGTGTGTATTTCTTAGCCAAGATGAATTCTAGCAAAGAGGCTTGGGGTAGTTGACTTACTATGAGGTGATGCCCCCTCCCTTTTTGACCCCTAAGAAGCCTTTCTGTGCATTTGTAGTTGAGGAAGTCTCCTTGACTTTGAGAATGAGGAATATGTGGTCTTTTATCTCATCTGAGCAGGACCCAGTCTCCATCATCCTGCTTTTATGGAGTTTCTGTTATTATGGAGTTTCTGTCCATAATAATTCTGAAATTGTTCAGCATGGGACCCATCTATCTCCTGTCTCAGGATGAGAAGGCCTATTCTTGCTAGAATGGCTAAACTGCTGGGAGACATCCTGGAAACTTTGGGGCCTAGTAGAGAAAAATTAGGGAATGAATCAATTCCTTTCTAGAGGAAAAGTCCCAATGGGCTGTGTAAGTCCCTGGATCTAGCTATACCTGAAGCTGTATAATCTAGGGGTTAAACTGGCTTTCATTAGGTTTCTTTTACTTGTAACCTGCAGAGCTCTAACTAATTCAACCTGTGGACACATGCCCCAGTTAGGAGGCCCAGTCTTACTGGAAAGAATTTCAGAACTTTGGCATAGGAGCCAGAAAACTGGATTTGGGTCCCAGCTTTCCCACAAACTTGCTCTGTGATTTTAAGGGTTGGATTAGGTCATCTCCAGGGTTTCTTCCAACTCTAAGATCTTCTGCCTAAAAATCTTGCAGAAATGTAATGAAAGGCAAATTTACCGTGGTCTTGGGATGGGATTTCTGGGCTGCAGATCTGGAGAGTCTGACTCGGTGTCTGGGTGGGGCTTAGAAATCTGTATTTCTAATGCAAAGTCCAGGTGGTTCTGATACATCGCCAGGTTTGGAAACCACTCAGATTCTTAAATTCTTCTTAAGGCAGTTGTTTAAAGAGTTGTCTGATGAGAATTTCCTGAGCACCTACTATGTGCCGAGTCACCTTCTTCTGATAATGGCCTTCCTGTTGGGTGGGGAGGGGACCCTCTGTCCACAAACTGCACTTTCTGTAAAATCCTGAAGCTGGCTTCGAGAAAGAACATACATCACTGGCGACACACTTCTTCAGTCATTCAATTGCTTCGTAAATGACATTTAAAACTTTTATTGATGAATAAGCCATTCACTGTCCACTTGGTTCATTTATAAAGAGTAAAAGGTGAACGCATGCATTTATGTTGCCATTACTGTTGACGTCTCATGTAAAACCTTAACAAGACCCTGCCATGGCAACAGTAACTCCCACATTACTCGAATTCAAATGGCTTATTATCAAGATAAACATTTATTCTATTAGGGTATGCAATATGAGTGTCATATTTTATACATGGTTACTTGTAGCATAGTTCAGCTGGGGGCTAACACCATATTGAATTATTTAAAACCATTTCTCCCTGGGTTATTAAAAAGTTCAGTAAAATATATATTAGTGTATAAAATTTTAATGCATGGTTCACATTGCAGTATTTGCAAGCTCTTGGTCCTTAGAAGGGGAAAGCCAGGGAAGGCACACTCCACACAGACTGTGTCTTTGAGAAGTTGCTCAACCAAACACAGCCTACACTTTGTCCCAGCAGAGACTTCCAGCCCCGCCAGGCTCTCTTATACAAGAAACAGGCAGGGAGGCCAAGATAAGGGGACAGCCACCAATAGTGGCACCGAGAAGACTCTGAGTCCCCAAACTCAGTGACTTTGACCCTTGCTGACCTGATTACAGAATGAAAGTGAAAGTCATTCAATCATGTCTGACTCTTTGCAACCTGCCATAGACTGTAGCCCACCAGGCTCCTCTGTCCATGGAATTCTCCAGGCAAGAATACTGGAGTGGGTTGCCATTTCTTCCTCCAAGGGATCTTCCCAACTCAGGGATCGAACCCAGGTCTCCCACACTGCAGGCGGATTCTTTATCATCTGAGCCACCAGGGATTACAGAATGATGTCTACCAATCCTGTTGTGTGTGACCCCTACAACTCCTGGGTCACTCAGGTGGGCAGTGAATCAGATGTTCCCTGCACTTTATTGACTTGTCCTGTGAGTGGTCATTTTTATCTTCTCTGAACCATACCTTCCTTAGAAGGGCTAAGTGGGGCTAGAGTATGTGGTTTTATAAAGCTCAGCCAATGGACTTCAGTGGTGGTCTAGTGGCTAGACTCTGCGCTTCCAGTGCAGGGGGCCCAAGTTTGATCCCCAATCAGGGAACTAGATCCCACAAGCTGCAGCTAAGAGTTCACATGCTGCAACTAAAGATTCTGCATGCCACAAGGAAGATCAAAGATCTGGCCTGCAGCGACTGAGATCCAGTGCAGCCAAATAAAAATAAATAAATGAATATTAAAAAGACAAACAAACTCAGCCAAGGCAGAGAAGCCACCTTTGGTCCTGTCAAATTAAGTCCCGCTGTGGTCAGTGTTCTCTCCTAGTGGCCCAGAGACCCTGTATCAGCACAGTAGGCTCTGCTGGCCAATGCCTGATCCTCCCAAGGTGGGACAGGGGGACCTTCAGCTTGAGCACATCATAGCATTCCTGTGAGTCCCAATAAATACCAGGGGCAGTGAGTATAAGACACATGCAGATGAAGTGCTCCCCAAGTATCCATTCCCACTCCACACATGTAAATGCCCTTCTGAGGTCTGGGTCATCCACACTGTCTTACTTTTCTTCTTTGTCCCCCCATGGTGGGGGGGGGGGATCAGGCTGGACATTCAGTGAGTGAGTGTTCTATGGCAGGAAAATGGATTGGTTGTTCATTTCTCGTATCCTTTCTGCAGCAGGAGACCCTCTGAAGAAGGAGAAGGTCATTTTTCTCTCTTATCTTGCCTCTCTGAACAGATAAGGGCAGACAGGGCCTGGGCTTCTTACCTCTGGAGATGTCAATGTTTTGGGGTTTCAGAGCCCAGAATAGAAACTTCCAGGAGTCTTCAGTCAGGGTCCCCAGAAGCAGGCCCCAAGAACAAGGATTTGGAACAGTCTGGAAGGCAATCCCCAGAGTTACAGTTTGAGGAGTGAAGCAGCAATCGGAGGGAAATCAATTACCCCCACCCCCAGACACCTGGGAGATGGTGGGAGACACAGCACTGTTTCTTCAGGGGCTGGTGGACTTTTATCTGCCAAGTGCTATTCATCATTGGTTGAAGTTGCTCCAAGGGCGTTAGCATCTGAGCACTTCTGGCCTGCACCCTGGACCCCACACTCTCCTGCATCCCACACTCTCCTGCACCTTGAGAAGCCCTTGGGCAGAGTCTCAGGGGCTTTGTAGGAAGATGCTGTTGGCTTCCCCAGAAAGGTGAGTACTAGGGTGAGGAGCAGAGTACCTCCACTGACCCAGAACCAGATGGACAGAGCCACGTGGAGGAGGTTAAGCGTGGCTCTCCATGAAGGGGACAAGTAGAGGCTGGAGTCTGGGTGTGGTTGACTTCAGGGGATGGAGAGGAAGCCAGTTGTGGTGAGTGCATGCAAGGTGAGGATGACACCTCACTTTCAGGCCAGCAGTCCCGAGGGAAGGCACACAGATATCAGGGAGGGGGCCTTAGTATATGTGACTCTGGGGAGCAGCAGTGAGCAAATGCTGTGCCCAAGCCAGGCAGGAGGAGGTGACCTCACCCATTTTAAATGGATAACATGGACCATGAGAATCTCAGTGGTGGCTGTGAGGACCTGAAGACCAGAGATGTTTCCTCAAGTTTTTAGCACTGTGTAAATCCCACTGGCTTCTTGCATGACCCTGGAAAACAGAGGGTATCCCCAAACATGAGTTATGTTGGGCTTCTCACTCTCCCACCAAGTTGGGGCTGAAAGCCAGATTAAACTTGAGTTGAGTTAAAAGAAAAGAAAGTACAGTTGTCTCTCAGTGTCTGGGTTGAGGTGGTGGGCAGGGGGGATTGTTTCCAGGGCCCTCTACAGATACCAATATCTAGGGATGCTCAAGTCCTTTATGTATTGATAAGATGGCATAATGTTTGCATATAACCTACTGCACATTCTTCTGTGTACTTAAATCATCTCTAGATTACTTATACTATCTAATACAACATAAATGCTATGTAAATAGTTTCAAGTTCAATGTAAAAGCTATGAAAATACTTATAAATAGAATGTAAATAGTTGCTAGCATGTGGCAAGTCCAAGAGTTGCTTTAGAAACATTCTGGAATATATTTTTTCCTGAATGTTTGCTATTCTCAGTTAGTTGAATTTTCAGATCCATGATATCAAGGGCTGACTGTCACAGAGACTGTTGCCCTTAAGTGTTGTGGAACAGATGTAAATTTCAGTGGTTGGAGTGAATAAAGTTTTGAAATCAGTAAGGAGGAGAAGCCTGAAGGGTGAGCCCTTATACTAAAATCCTGTGTGTCCAGCAGGGATGCAATGGAAAGTCTTTTCTGCAGCAAGTGAATAGCATCAAGAGGCTGGAACACAGAGCAGAGAGTGATTTTTAAATGACAGGAACTCCCCAAAACTGCCTTTTCATCTTTAAAGACTAACAGAGTGTGTCAAATCATGGAGAAGATGAAGAATAGGACTTGGATTTTTTTAATATTTATTTTTATTTTTGGCTGCATCAGTTTTCATTGGGCATATGGGCTCTTTTGCTGTGATGCATGGGCTTATTGCCTCCTCAGCATGTGGGATCTTAGTTCCCTGACCAGGGATCGAACCTGCATCCCCCATACTGGATGATGGATTCTTAACCACTGGACTACCAGGGAAGTCCCTGGACTTGGATCTTATGACAAAGTCTAGACACTCATGAGAACTTTAAAACCGAGTAGGACATCCTGTTCCCCAAAGGCAGCCTGTTGCTTTGAGAGATAGCACAGCTGGAGACAGGTTCAAGAAAGGGTAGGAGGAAGTCACACCTGACACAGGCAGATGTGTCACTTGGGGAATCCAAAGTTTGGGGCAACTGTGCCTGATGGAAGTTGTCGCCTGACCTTTCCCAAAACATCAGTGCAGCAAAGCCATAGGAAAGGGCAGGCCAGTGTGTGTGTGGGACGGCAAACCACTGAGCTATCTATCTATATCTATGATGAAGATCTCAGTGAATACATTGAAAACATGGTAACGGTAACTCAGATGTTCACAGCTGACTGAAGGCACTGTGGTCTCACTTAGGTGCAGGCACATGGCACACAGGAAGGAAAATTAAAAACACCCAGAGTGGGGACTTCCCTGCTGGTCCAGTGACCTAGACCCCACGCTCCCAGTGCAGAGGACCTGGGTTCCATCCCTGGTCAGGGAACTAGATCCCACATACTGCAACTGAAACACCCTGCATGCCACAACTAAGACCTGGCACAGCCCAACAAAGAGATAACCAAATAAAATATCTTTTAAAAATTCTTAAAAAAAAAACAACCCACAAACACCCAGAGTATATCCACCTAAAACACATGAAACAGATATTGTTTAACTATCGAAGGAACCCCCACATTTATTTACATGCACATGCCTCAGGCCAGCCCTAAGATAATAATTCTAAGCCTTGGGTGATGGAAGAGGTGTCTTTAAGAAATCAGGGTCTGAAACACATCCACGATTCCACCAGAAGCATGGGGGGATGGGGGAAACTTCCAGAAGCAGGTGGGGCCTCAGCTGCAGGGGTGAAGAGTGAAGTGGTAGAGTCAG
The DNA here is from genome assembly GCF_054371585.1 of Giraffa tippelskirchi. Taxonomy (NCBI): domain Eukaryota; kingdom Metazoa; phylum Chordata; class Mammalia; order Artiodactyla; family Giraffidae; genus Giraffa; species Giraffa tippelskirchi. Next base: position 93,048,059 of record NC_137276.1, read on the forward strand.
CAGGGGAGGGCAGGGAACACAAGCATTTCTGTGGAGCAGGAAGGGCAAGTTGGAAGGTTCAGGACAGGAGCTGGAGACATAAACAAAGGTCGGGTCACTGTGGTTCCCTGTAAGTATTATGATCAGATATTAGTCTTTAAATTGGACACTTTAAAGAAGCACTTTATTTTGAGATATTTAGAGATTCACATGCAGTTGTAAGAAATAATACAGAGAGGTCCTGAGTACCCTTTACCCAGGTCCCCCCAATGGTGATGTTTTGTAGAATGATGGTACAAGGTCACAAACAGGAGACTGACATTGATATAGTGAAGATAGCGAATACCATTCCCAGGACCTGTGCTGCTGTGACTTTTAGCTACACTAATTCCCTTCCACCACCTGTCTCTTTAATCCTGGAAACCATTCATCTGTTCTCTATTTCTATAATTTTGTCCTCTCAAGAGTGCTATACAAGTGAAATCAAACAGTGTGTAACCTTTGGAATGGTTTTTTTCACTCCGCAACATTCTCTGGAGATTCATCCAGGTTGTCACATGGATCAATAGTCCATTCCTTTTTATGGCTGAGTAGTATTCCAAGGTGTGAATGTGACACGGATTGTTTAACCACTCCTTTGTTGAAGGACATCTGGATTGCTTTCACTTTTTAATTTTTTGAGGAATCTTCACACTGTGTTCCACGATGGCTACAGCAATTTACATTCTACTAACTGCACATGCTGACTCTAGGGGTAAAGAACCTGCTTGCCAATGCAGGAGATTTAAGAGACACAGGTTTGATCTCTGGGTGGGAAGATTCCCTGGAGAAGGAAATGGCTACCCACTCCAGTATTCTGGCCTGGAGAATCCCATGGACAGAGGAGCCTGGCGGGCTACAGTCCATAGCGTCGCAAAGAGTTGGACCCTACTGAAGCGACTTAGCATGCAAGCAACAGTGCACAGGTGTTCCCTTTTCTCCACATCCCCACCAGTGGTGTTGTCCCTAATTTTTATTTTACCCATTCTGATAGGTGTGCAGTGATATTTTATTTCGGTTTTCATTTGTACTTCCCTAGTGGCTAGTGATGTTGAACACCTTTTCACATGCTTATTTTCCATTTGTATATGAATGAAATGTTTGTTCATGTCTTTTGCCCATTTTCTAACTGAATTGTATTTTTTTTCTTTTAACTGTTGAGCTTTGAGGGTTCTTTATATATTCTATTATAAATACTACTAGTCTTGTTGAATATGTGGTTTGCAAATATTTCTCTCATCCTGTAGCTTGTCTTTTTATCTTCCCTACAGAGTCTTCCAAGGAGCAAAGGTTTTAAATTTTATGTAAATCCAAGTTACCATTTTTTCCTTTTATGGATCATGCTTTTTGTGTCAATTCTAAGAACTTTTTGTCACCTTAGATCCAAATGAAGCACTTTGCGAGCAAACAGGAAAAACAAGACTGAACCATAACTGTGGTGCCTGGTATAAGGATGCCTGCTTGCACTGTACACATGTCAAGATAAATAGCTGTACTTTTTGGGAAGCAACAAGATTGAGATTTAGGTAGAAAAGGGATTGGCAGGGCTGAAAGTGAGTGAGCCCCTTAGGGAGAGGCTTTTAAAATTCAAAGAATCCAGAAGGTCATGATGGGAAGAGCCTTAGAAATCATCTAGTCCATTCTTCTCAATATATGTATAAAGACACGGGGGGCATCAATAATGTGCACCCCCATCAGCGGATTCTTAATCACAAATCATGGAAACCATTAATGGAGGAGTTGAGAAATTTGTTAGTTTCATAACTTTAATGCAAATTTAGGCCACTGGAGTTCTTGTTAAAATGCACACTTAGATTCAGTAGGTTTGTGGTGAGGCCTGAGAGTCTGCATTTCTGACAATCTCTCAGGTGATACCTGTGCTGCTGTCCCTGTAGCAAAGTTTAGGGAAAATTAAATAGCTCACAGAAGGGACTTCGCAGGTGGTCCACTGCCTGAGACTCTGAGCTCCCAAGACAGGGGGACCTGGGTTTAATTCCTGGGCAAGGAAAGAGATCCCACATGCTGCAACTAAGAGTTCGCATCTTGCAACTAAAGTTAATCCCGTGTGCCGTAACTAAGACCCAGCACAGCCAAATAAATAAACCTATATTTATATAACTCACAGGAGTTCCAGATGAGTCAGAAAACAAGTCAAGGTGGCTTCAGGTCAGGAATAATGCCTGGATCACTCTGAGAAGCAGAACTGTGGGGCCCTACATGCTGCTGCCTGAGCTGCCCCACTCCCCCACCCACTACTGCCACCCTTGCTGAGTTGATCCCCTGGGGACCTGTTTCTTCACATCATGAACTTCAGAACCACAGGATGGCATGGGGTGTCTGACCAACAGAGTGGGGTTTAGGATGGTCTCTGGCTGCAAAAGAAGCTGGGAAAGGAAGATCCCCTAGTCCATCCTGCCTAACCCCTCTAGTAGGGGGGGTCCCCAAACTCAGTTTCAAAGGGTTGCGTGTATGTTAAGTCACTTCAGTGGTGTCGGACTCTTTGTGACCCCATGGACTGTAACCTGCCAGGCTCCTCTGTCCATGGGGTTCTCCAGGCAAGACTACTGGAGTGGGTTGCTATGCCCTCCTCCAGGGCTTCCTGACCCTCATCTGTGTCTCCTGCATTGCAAGTGGATTCTTTACCACTAGCACCACCTGGGAAGCTAAACAGACAGAAAGAATGACAGTTGTCCATTACATCTCTCATTTACGATCAAAGTCTACAATCTCTTAACAACCAATGAGATTTTTTAAAATTTATTATTTAAAAAAATTATTTATTTTTATTTTTGGCTGCTCTTGTCTTTGTTGCAGCATGCCGGCTTTCTCTAGTTGCAGCAAGCAGGGGCTACTTTCTTGTTGTGGTCTGTGGGCTTCTCATTTCAGTGGCTTCTCTTGTTGTGGAGCATGGGCTCTAGAGCACGCTGGCTCAGTGGCTGTGGCCTGCACGCTAAGTTGCTCTGAGCCATGTGGGATCTTCCCCCAGAGATCAAACCTGTCTCCTGTATTGGCATGTGGATTCTTAACCACTGGACCACCAGGAAAGTCTTCTAATAAGATTTAAAGTACTGAAATATGGAAGGAAGAACACTAAACTCAAGTGTATGAGGGCCAATAGTAATTTTTTATTCCTCTGTGTAATTAAAGAAGTGAGTGAGTATTTATTGAGTGTTTACTATGAGCAAAGCAATGAGGGGGAAGGATCTTGTGTTCATCTTTCCAACTTGTCAGGAACTAGGTTGCAAATATCCCTGCAAGTTTCTTTAGGCTTCTGACTTCTCTCTGACCTGTGGAAATCACAGAAAGGTCTATCTTCAAGAAAGAGAAATTTCCTTGGCATTCATGATTCCCTTGAACTTCTGTTTGGATTTCAGTTCATTTGCACCAAGTTATTAAACTCCACTTATTTATTTCACCAGCAGGCTTGTAGGACAGTTTTCTTCATACAGAGGGGAGAATGGGCTGTCTTTCTGGAACATTCCAAAGCATAGTTGGAAGATGGTGATCTTACAACAATCAGAGAGAGATATGACACACCACAGATGAAAGAAGCCCCAAGATGGTCAAAGTTTCCAAAGTAATAAACAATGGAAAGAAGGAAGATAGAAGAGGTATTTGCTACTGATGGTCAGTATGAAAATCTGCAACCCTAATTCAGACATGCAGATATGTACCTTTATGAAGAAAACTGGAAATGGTAACTAAAAGGGTAAGTATATAAGATTTTTTTTTTACTTCTTTAAATTTCATTGAAAGGATTATTGACTGTCTAAATAACAACAACAGCAACAACAACAACAACCCACAATGGCTTGTAGGGGTTATACATAAAAGTAAAATATACGACAGCAAAAGCAAAAGGCTATGATGGATGAAATGAAAGCATAGATTATAAGGTTCTTATACAATATGAATAGTAGTAAAACATCACTTGAAGGTATAACATGAGAAGGTAAAGAGGTATAAACCTTAAAGCAACCATGAACAAAACAAAGAGCTATAGTTTATAAGTCAACAAAGGCGATAAAATGAAGCATAAATAATACTCACGTGTGCTCAGTTGCTTCAGTCATGTCCGACTCTTTGTGATCCCATGGGCTTAGCCTGCCAGGCTCCTCTATCCATGCGATTCTCCAGGCAAGAATAATGGAGTGGGTTGCCATGCACTATTCCAGGGGATCTTCTTGACCCAAGGATCAAACTCACATCTCCTGTGTCTCCTGCATTGTAGCCGGATTCTTTACCCACTGAGCCACGTGGGAAGCCCTAACCAATACTCGGTTCATCCAAGAGAAGACAGAAAATGAATAAAAGGAGCACAGAACAGATGGGACAAGAGCTAGTATTAAAAAAAAAAAAGTATTTCTTTTAAGCAGTAAAAAGTTGAGTCTTGCTTTTTTTAGCCAAGTAGAAAAATCCCGGGATAGATGACTTCACTGATGAATTCTATGTAACATTTAAGTAAGAAATTATATCAATTCTACACAAATTTTTCTACAAAATGAGAGAATCCTTTCTAACTTATTCTAAGAAGTCAGTATTACCCTGACACTAAATACAGACAAAAGACATTACAAGGAAAGAAAGCTACAGACTATATGTCACTAAACTGATGCAAAAATTTAAAATAAAATGTTAGCAAATCAAATCCAATAATGTGTAAAAGGGGTTATACATCACTTGTGAGTTTATCCCAGGAATAAGGTCAGTTTAATGTGTGTCAACGGATCAATGAAATTAATGAACTAAAAAAGAAACACCATATAATCATCTCAAATATGGAGAAAAACACTTGATAAAATCCAACATCCACTCTAGATAAAAACTCACAGCAAATAGCAGTTTCTTCTAATGGAAACTTCTTCAAATTGTTAAAGGACATTTATGAAAAGACTAGAGATAACATCTTAGCTAAAGAGGAAGACTGAATACATAAAATCAGGAACAAAACCAGAATGTCTGCTCTCACTACTTCTATTCAATGTTGTGCTGGTGGGGTTAGCCAATGAAATAGGCAAGGAAAAGAAATAAAGGCATTCAGACTGATAATGAAGTAGAGCTGTCCTTATTTGCAGGCCACATATCCAGCTGCATGTAGAAAATCTGATGAAATTTACAAAAAAGACATTGGAACTAATAAGTGAGTGTAGCAGTGCTGCAGGATACAAGAACACAAACAAACACAAACCAGTTGTATTTCTATATACTAACAACCAATGACCAAAGTAGGAAATATTTTTTAAAATTTTTATTGAAGTATAGTTGATTTACAGTGTGTGTTAGTTTCAGGTTACAGCAAAGTGAACCTGTTATACATATATCCACTCTTCTAAAAAATGTATTAACAGCATCAACAAATATTAAACACATATTAAATACTTAGAGGTGAAACTCTAAGTTGGACACGACTTAGCAAATGAACAACAACAAAAGAGGTGAATCTAACAGAATCTGTGCAAGACTTATCTGCTAAAACTACTAATCACTTTTGAGAGAAATTAAAGAAAACCTGAAAAGAGAGATATATGTTTTTCGTGAATTGCAAAGCTCAATATTGTTAAGAAAGCCATTCTTCCCACATTGATGTATAGATTCAATGCAATCCCTATTAAAATCCAAGAAAATTTTCTTTTTGGGAGAAATTGACAAGCTGATTCTAAAATTTGTGTGTAAATACAGAAAACCTAGGATAGTCAAAATAAATTTCATAAAGGACAAAGTTGGAGGACTAATACTAACTGGTTTCATGACATTATAAAGCTGCAGTAGTCAAGACTGTGTAATATTGGCATCAAAATAGACAAGTAGATCAGTAGAACAGAATAGAGTCCAGAAAAATTCCACACATATAGAGACTACTGAATTTTCACAAATATGCAAAGGCAATTAGGTGAAGAATAGTCTTTTTAACAAACGGTGCTGGGACCTTTAGGTATCCCCAGTGGCTCAGTGGGTAAAGAATTCTCCTACAATGCAGGAGACACAGGAGATGCAGGTTCAATCCCTGGTTCAGGAAGATCCCCTGGAGCAGGAAATGGTAACCCACTCCAGTATTTTTGCCTGAAAAATCCCATGGACAGAGGAGCCTGGCAGGCTACAGTCCAAAGGGTTGCAAAGGGTCAGACATGCCTGAGCAACTAAGCACTAAGCACCATACAGTAGGAAGACTTTGATCAACATCTTACAGAATACAAAAAAATTAACTCAAAGTGAACCAAAATCTAAACACAAAACCTAAAACTATAAAACTGCTTGAAGAAAACAAAGGAGAAAATCTTGTGAGCTGGGGTAAAGCAAAAATTTCTTTAATAAGACACCAAAAAGGGACTTCCCTGATAATCCAGTGGTTATGGGTCCATCTGCTGGTGTGGGGGACACAATTTCAATCTCTGGTCAGGGAACTAAGATCCCACGGACCATGGAGCAACTAAGCCGGTATGCCACAACTACAGAGCCCATGCTCTAAAGCCTGCAAGCCGCAGCTACTTAGCCCACACACGCCCGAGAGCCCACACATTGCGAATAGAGAATACCCCCGCTTGCCACAACTAGAGAAAGCCCATGCAGAGCAAGGAAGAGCCCCATGTACCTTGGCGAAGACCCAGGGTAGCCAAAAAACCCCACCAAAATCACAGCGTATGACAGAACAAATGAATGATCTGGATTTCATTGAAGTTAAAGATGTCTGCTCTTAAAGGACCCTACTAAGAGAATGAAAAGACAGTCTACACACTGGGAGAAAATAAAACATACATATGAAAAAGGATATCCGATCTAGAATATGTAAAGAACTCTCAAAATTTAATAATAAAAACCAAACAAAGCCAATTAAAAATGAGCAAAAGATTTAACAGACATTTCCAAAAAGAAGACATATGGATGGTAAATAAACATATGAAAAGATACTTAACGGCATCAGCCATTAAGTATCCGGAAATGAAAAACTCAGTGAAATATCACTTCATACCTAAACTTATTAAAAAAAAGAAAAGCTGATCTTATCAAGGATGGGAAGGAAGTAGAACTCTCACACACTGGGAAAGTAAAATGACATAACAAACAATGTGGCAATTTCTTTAAAAGTTAAACATACAGCTTCCATATGATCCAGCATTTTACTCTTTGATATTTACCCAAAAGAAAAGGAAGCACATGCCCACACATGAATATTCAGAGCAGCTTTGTTTGTAATAGCCCCAATCTAGAAGCAACTCAAACATCCATCAATGGCCAACTGATAAACAAATTGTTGTGTACACTACTCAGCAGTAAAAAGGAATGAACTACTGCAGTGCATAAAAATATGGACACTTCATAAAATAATTATCTTAAATTAAAGAAACTAGATTTTTAAAAAAGCACATAAAAATCAAACATGTTCATTAGTGATCCAAAAAAAGAAAACAACAAGCTATTAAACTCCAAGTTTAGAGTCCAGTTAGTGAAGACAACACTGATGATGGGAAATTATTGGTGATCTGGAGATCAAATGAGGGAATTTTATTTTCATTTTTAAAGATTGGTTAGAAATGGCAAGTTGATTTCAAAAATCAGGATCTCACTAATTATTAACTCACATGCTCAGATGTAAATATCCATCTTTCCATATCAACCCACCTGCAGAGAATCCGTTTATTATTATTATTACGGACAATTTTAAACAATGAGTAGAATGAACAGTATAATAAACTCTCATGTTCCCATTACTTAGCTTCAAAATTTTTCAACTCATCGCCTATCTTATTTCATCTACAGATCCCCACTCACTCCCTATGCCTCTAGCCCCAACATCAGGCTATTTTATCTGGAAATATTTGTTTGTATTTCTGCACAAATCACGTTATTTTCAGTCTCTGTTTCAAATTTCTAGTAATTCAGAACCAGTCCTGGCAACTTCATCAGAAAATCTTGGAGGGGTTGGGAAGGAATGTAGGACTGCCCACACATTGATCAACTTGTCAAGAGATTTTTCTTAAGAAAAAAAAGGGCTTATCTTCTCTGTTTACAGAAAACAACAACAACAACAACTTGCTTTTTCTGTAGCTAGTGGGCAGTGATATTCTATTAGACTCCCTGTGAAAATCCCGGGAGCTGTTGTACATGACTGTTATCCAGGAAAGGAATGTGCATTTTTAGATGGAAATATGAAATTCTAGAACATGTCCCCTGTGGGCTACAGAACATGTCCCCTGTGGGCAATCAGACTCTTACGGGCATCCACACTTGCTTTACAGGAGGCTACTTGATATGGGAAGTAAACCCAACAGATGCTGTGTTCCCATGAGTGCTTCCAAGACATCAGAGATGTCTTCATCTTCATCCCTGGAGATGTTTTCACAATGGGGTTCTTTGTTCTTCAAAACCTTCAAAAATCTCTCCACCCGATTTTCTTTCTTTTCTTGCCTTTTTCTTTTCCCCTACTGTGGAACCATCCACCTTCTCAGATGCAATAGCTCTACTGGTTGCTGCCAAGGGAAATACTGCATTGAATCCAAAATATTTTTAGTGGGAAAGAAATAACTTGGAAAACAGAAATATTATTGATACTGCTTCTTCCCCGCTTTCTTTTTTTGTTGAATTTAGGTATGCTATACATAAAAGAAGTACAGGAATCCTAACCATATAGCTTGATGAATTTCTACAGCCTTATGTATTCACGTCACCATCACCTAGATACAAACGTGGAACCTTTCTAGGACCCCAGCCAGCTCCCTCATGTGTATCCCCAAGATCAATAACAAAGCCCCCTCCTAAGTAACACTCTTCTGACTCCTACAATCAGAGCTCACTTTTGCCTGTTCTTGAACTCACCTAGGTGGAATTATGTATTCTTTTGTGTTTTTTAGTCAACATTGTTATGAGATTCATCCATGCTATGTATAGTACTGGTCCATTCCTCTTCAAAAACATCATTATGTATTTTTCCATTGTATGAATATTGCCTCCACATATTTATCTCTTTTCCTGTTGATGGACATTTGGGTTGTTTCCAGTTTGGGGCTGTTAGGAATAGTAATGCTCTCTTGGTCAGTTATATATATGGTAATCATTTTCTCTCAGGCTATGTCCTTGCACTTTTACTTTCTAATATGTCTTTTGATGAAGAAGTTATTAATTTTAATAACGATCTATATGTGTGACTTTTTCTTTATGATTACTGCATTGTGTATTCTGCTGAAGAAGTCTTGCTTACCCCAAGGACATGAAGATGTTTTCTTCTAGAATTTTTGTTGTTGTTGCTTTACATTTCATGTTTAGGTCTATAATCACTTTTAACTGAATTTTTTGTCTATGACGTGAGATAGAGGGAAGATGTGTGTTTTTTCACAAGGATATGCAATTGACCCAGCAACATTTGTTGGAAAGACCATTTTCCCCCCCACTGAATGGTCTATTCTTTTCTATTCATTGGTCTATTTGTTTATCCTTATACAAATCATATGATCCTGATTTCTATATCTTTACAGTGAGGTTCAGTAACTGATACTATAAGTCCTCCTACTTTTCTTTTCCTTTTTTTGATTTTTTTAAATTGGAGGATAATTGCTTTAAAATATTGTGTTGGTTTCTGCCATACATCAATATGAATAAGCCACAGGTATACCTACGTCCCCTTCCTCCTGAAACCCCTCTCATCTCCCTCCCCATCCCAGCCCTCTAGATTGTCACAGAGCACTGGGTTGAACTCCCTGTGTCACACTGCAAATTCCCATTTGCTATCTATTTTAAGAAGATATACAGATAGCCAACAAACACATGAAAAGCTGCTCAGTTCAGTTCAATACAATCACTCTGTTGTGTCCAACTCTTTGCGACACCATGAACTGCAGCAGGCCAGGCTGCCCTGTCCATCACCAACTCCTGGAGCTTGCTCAAAGTCATGTCCATCGAGGAGTTGATGATGCCATCCAACCATCTCATCCTCTGTCGTCCCCTTCTCCTCCTGCCTTCAATCTTTCCCAGCATCAGGGTATTTTCCAATGAGTCAGTTCTTCGCATCCGGTGGCCAAAGTATTACTTATTATTTGAGAAATGCAAATCAAAAGTACAATGAGGTGTCGCCTCACATTGGTCAGAATGGCTATCATTTTAAAATCTACAAACAATAAATGCTGGAGAGGATGTGGAGAAAAGGGAAACTTCTTGCACTGTTGGTGGGAATGTAAGTTGATACAACCACTGTGGAGAACAGTATGGAGGATCTTTTCCTTTTTTTTTGATTGTTTACAGCTATTTTATGTCCTTTGCATTTCCAAGTAAATTTTGAATCAACTTGTCAATTTCCACAACACAACTCAGAAAATTATTATTGTGACTGCATTGATTCTATAGGTCATTTTGGGACAAACTGACATCTTAGTAACATTGAATCTTTCAATGAACATGGTATGTTGCTCCACTTATTTGGCCCTTCTTCAATGTCTCTTGACACTGTTTTGTAGTTTCCAGTGTAGAGGTTCTACATCTATTTCATTAGATTTTCTTATTTTTTGTTACTATAAATGACATTGCTAACATTTCATTTTCTACCTGTTGCTAATATGTAGACATACAATTTTAAAAACATTGTTCTTGAATCCAGTGACCTTTCTAAATTCTCTTATAAATTCTAGTTTTCTATAGATTTGTTTTCATGTATACGATGATGTCATCTGCAAACGTTGGTTGTATTTCTTCTCTTCCAATTTTTAATACTTTGTAATTTCATGTACATGTTTTATGGAACTACCTAGATTTCCAATATAATGTTGCAAAGAAATAGTTGGCAATCTTTCCTGTTTGTTGGCTAAAAGGAAAGCATTCAATTGTTTATCATTAAACATAATATTAGCTGTAGGTGTTTTGTAGATTTCCTTTACTAGATTAAGCATGTTTCCTTTTCCTAGTTTTCTGAGTCTTTTAAAATCATAAACAGGGGTGGCATTTTAGCAAATGTTTCGCATTTACATCTGAGATGATAATGGTTTTTCTCTTTTACTTGGTCAATATGATGCATTGCATCAGTTTTTGATTTTTAAATCAACTCATGAGACAAACCAGCTTTGGTCAGGATAAACCTTTTATCTTGGATTTGCTTTGCATTTTTGTTTAAGATCTTGTGTTTCCATTTTGTGTAGTTTCTGGAAACGTTATGTGCATGGTGGTTGTTCAGGAGTGGCCAGATACATAAACTTCTGGTTATGCCTGGGTCAGACTCTGGGTCAGTGCTGGGAAGGCTTCATCCAGGTGTGGCTTCCTCATTCTCGTCTACTCTAAACCAGCTTCTCCTTGTCACTCTGCGAGGGGCATTTCAGGATAGAGAAGACTTTAATCTTAGGGCAGTCAAAATGTGCTCACACCTGGTGGACCAGAATAGCATTGTTGTTGTTCAGTTGCTAATTCATGTCCAACTCATTGTGACCCCATGGACTGCAGCATGCCAGGCTTCCCTGTCCTTCACCATCTCTGTGAGTTTGCTCAAACTCATGTCCATTGAGTCAGTGATGCCTTCCGACCATCTCATCCTCTGTCGTCCCCTTCTCCTCCTGCCTTCAATCTTTCCCAGCATCAGGGTCTTTTTCCAATGAGTCAGCTCTTGGCATCAGGAGCTTCAGCTTCAGCATCAGTCCTTCCATGAATATTCAAGGTTTATTTCCTTTAGGATTGACTGGTTTGATCTCCTTGCTGTCCAAGGGACTCTCAAGACTCTTCTCCAGCACCACAGAATAGCTCTGGGGCAATTCCAATCCTAGCAGACCGGTGGCATCCTGGAACTAGCTCATACTAGCCTGCAACAGCTGATGGTTAAAATGCAGGAATTTTGAAAGCTGGTTATTGATTACAACATTATTAAAAATTCAGTCATATAAACATGCAATTTGAAAAATTATATTAAAAACAAAGGTAATAAAAACTCTAAACATCACTTTTAATTATATTATTATCAACCTTGTCCTGCTTCCCAAGAGGTGCTAGTGGTAAAGAATCTGCCTGCCAATGCAGGAGATATGGATTTGATCCCTAGGTTGGAAAGATCCCCTGGAGAAGGAAATGGAAACCCACTCCAGTGTTCTTGCCTGGGAAATCCCATGGGCAGAGGAGCCTGGCAGGCTATAGTCCATGGGGTCGCAGAGTTGGACATGACTGACTATGCACACTCAAACATGCATCTTTGCCCTATGGGTAACTGACATTTAAGTATCTATATGGCGGAAATAATATTTAATGGTTGGCCACTGATCATCTTTTCCCAACTTTGCATTTAGGGACATCATACTGGAGCTTGAAATTGGCTGTGGTGGGAGTATTTATACTATGGAAAACAGCAAACACTTCAAATCAGGCTTTAAAATTTTTCCCCAGAGAGCTGGTTGTTAGACATCTGCAAAGTGTTAGTCACTCAGTCGTGTCCAACTCTTTGTGACCCCATGGACTTTAGCCACCTGGCTCCTCTGTCCATGGAATTCTCCAGGCAAAACTAATGGAGTGGGTTGCCATTTCCTTCTCCATAGACATCTGCAAACACACGGCTATAGCAACTTCTGCACCTGCTCCCTATGTCTCTTCCCTGTTTGGCACCATCACCAGCTTACTTGTTTGTGTTCCTTTCCTACTAGATGATAAATTGCATAAGGGTGGAGGTTTTTATTCATTTTCTTCACTGTAGTTTCCTCTGCACCACCAGCAGGGCCTGGCACATGGCAGGCCCTAATACATATTTTTCTAATGAATGAATGGACAGATGGCGAGTGTCCTCACACCTTACCCCAACTAACTCCGGCATGCGCCCAATCATCAAGCCCATGGACATGGGCTTTTTGCATCAGCTTTCTCTTCCCAAACTTCTACTCCCAAGGTCTTCATTCAGGTCTTCCTGGTTCTTGGGACCAACAGACTTTCTCTTGATTTCCCCACCTCTACTTTTGCCTGTTTGCTAAGCTCCCTTCCACAGACACGCCAGGAAGGCTGTACAAAAGCATAACTTAAATATCTTTTCTGCTTCAAGCCTGCCTTGGCTCCTGCAACAGCATTTAAGAAATCTAGTCCAGGCCCTGCACCTGCTGCTTCCTGTTACACAGTTGCGTTATACTTGGGAAGAATACAATTTTGATGGTAGCCTAAGGCTCCTTGGAGATGCTCCAGCTGTTTAGCATTTGATGTTCAGGTGGGAGAAGCATGGAGGGGGAGGGGGGCTTTGCAAGCACCCCCAACACATATATTTGGAACCAACTGGCTTTTATCTATTTCACTGAACTTTTGGATCTTTGCAATTTTGCTTGAAAAAAGAATTTTGCAGATCTATAGAATCAAGTCTATGGAATGTTCTCTTGATTCACATAGATCCACATTCTTCCTTCTCTGCCCTACTCTGAAGGACCTCTATGGACAAGACCAGTTAGATCCCCTTGTTTGCTATGCTCCTCAGGGCTTCAGCCAGTGGGCAGACACTAATGGAGATGGGAGGAGGGACAAGAGATGGGTCAGAGTATTAATGCCCTTGCTCTCTCCCTGCCAGACTGTGGTTGGCACAGAGTATTCCTTCATCTAAGGCCATAGCTCCTATTGGCTGGCTCTCTTATAATTACAGATCCTCCCCTTTCCAGTTACTCTTTCCTCTCTTAGCCACTCAGACTGAGTGACATAACAATCTCCCTCACCCACCCATGGGAGCCCAGGGTACTTCACTCTCAATGGTTGGCTTCCCGAGCCCTGCCCCACCTCTGTGTGATGCCTTTCTATTAACTCTCTTTATCCTCCCTTTTTTTTTTTTTTAATTATTTGTTTTCGGCTATGTTGGGTCTTCGTTGCTTTGCAGGGGCTTTCTCTAGTTGCGCTGAGCGGGGTCTTCTCTTTGTTGTGATGCACAGGCTTCTCATTGCGGTGGCTTCTCTTGTTGTGGAGCAAGGCTCTAGAGCACATGGACTTCAGTAGCTGCCGTTCCCAGACTCTAGAACTCGGGCTCAGTAGTCATGGTGTGTGAGTTTAGTTGCTCTGTGTCATGTGGAATCTTCCCGGACCCGGGATTGAAACTGTGTCCCCTGCATTGGCAGGTGGATTCTAACCACTCTACCACCAGGGAAGACCCAGCTTCCTTTTGGAGTGTATTGACTGTGTCTTCCTGGAACTCCGACCTCTTTCAAGCCCTTATTCCTGAGTGTGGCTTACGAGCCTTCATCCTGCATTACTGCCCCCTGCCCTCTGCTCCCCCCTCAGCTCATCCTCTATTACCTGGGCGCTCCCTATCACACTCTGAGCCCTTTCCCACCTCCATGCATTGCTTCTGCTGGGCCTTCTCTCCTCTGGGCCCCTTGCTCACATCATCAGCAGACACTGGGCTTTGCATCCACCCATTGGCATCTCAGTCCCTCTGCTGGGGTGTGGGGGGTGCCCCTGGGTGGCAGGAGCAAGACACCCCTTGGGTCTGGCACAAGGCCTGACACAGAGCCATTTGTTGACTCAAAGTGATGACTGAACGGCAACTCTTTCCTTTAAACGCCATCCCTGTGCAACAAATCATCAACGCATTATCCCTGTTGAATGGAAAAACCCCCAGGCATTAGAAGGGGTGTATCCGAGGCCTCTGTGCTGGTTGGAAGAAAAAGGACTCAGGTGCCTGAATCCCCCCATATGGGCTGGTGGGCTGGGCACTCAGCAACTCCATCCAGGGTTCCTCATACAAAAGAGCCCTCTTTACTGGGTAGAACAAACAAGTGAAGACACTGTCACCACGCTGAGTTGGCTTGTCAGTGGCTTATTCACTCTCAAATCCATCAAGAAAGTGGAGGCAGCACCACTGTTATTGGCCAAACGTGTCATCTTGCAAGAAAGTAAGGTTTCTAAATATTAGGAAACACACTGTTCTTACAGCCAGGTCTCACTATCTCAAATTCTTCCATTCAAAACCAAACCATTTTCAGTCTGTCCCACACTAGTTATTCTTCAGTTATTCTGACGGGTCATGACAACACATTCTGAGAAATTCTCCACATACCTTGGGCCCCACAGAACAGGGTGGGGTAGGTAGGGCTGGAATCAATCCATCACGGCATCAGGGCAGAGCCTGCTGGTCCTTCCTCCCTGGAAAACAGGGAGGAAGGCTCTGGAACAGGCTCTGGAAAACAACCAGGTCAGCATCACTAAAGGAAGGGAAAAGGAGAAGGACTCCCTGGCTTTGGACTTAATCACATTGGTGACAAGCGCCATTCAAAATATTCCCCTCTGGGAGAATGCTGGATGGGCTGGGTCACTTTTATCTCTTCTATAACACACAGCTGGCCCTTTGTATTCAGGAGTTCTTCAGCCTGCAAGTCAACTAACCAGATCTATCTGCAGTTGGTTGAATCTGCTCATGTGGAACCGCAAATGCGCCATCTTATACCGTAAGGAAGTTGAGCATCCGAGGAGTTTGGTATCTCCGGGGAATCCTGGAACAAATCCCTCATGGATACTGAGGGAAGACTGTACATGCTCACTAACATCACCATATCTTCACTGAAATGATGGACTCAAGCACCTCACCCAGGTGGGCTCAATCCTGCCTGCACACTGGACTTACCTGGAGAGCTTTAAAAACTACCAAGGCTAGGACGCCACTATCAGAGGTCTTGATTTAATTGGTCTGGGGAAGGACCTGGGTCCTGGGACTTTTTACAGTGTTCCTCAAGGGATTCTAACATGCAACCAGGCTTGTATAATCATATAATACAGCTCATTAACAGGAGGACCCAAGGAATTGGTCTTCAAGGAATTCACTGTCTAACCAGAGACGCTCAAGGGATCTCTGGTGTCTGGGCAGAGATCCTTGATGCTTGTGAGCTCTTTGGACATCAGTGGCTAAGCATGTGAGATATTTCAAAGTCAAGTCCAGAACCAGCAGACGCCCTTTGTGAAGCCTCCCTTGGACTGATTGTGTATATGTGTGTGCGTGTGTGTGTTTACCCACTGATGTATGTCCTGGTGATAGTCCAGAGAGGCGAATGCAGATGCCTTGACCCCGACTCAGACAGTTAACGCCCAGGAGGGAGGTTGGCAGTGAGAGGTCCCCTGTGTCTTGGGAGGGGTGGATCACAGAACAGAGGCCCCTTCTCAAGGGGTGGTCACTACTCAGCCTCTGCCAGCATCACCAGCAAGGAATGTGGGCTTGGTCTTACCACACCTCCCTAATTTTTAAGAGGTCAGAAATCTGGATTTTCTGTTCAATTACTTGATTTTTTTTCTGAGTTGGGCTCAATTTCATTAAATCACACACACACTCTAAGTAGGATGACAAAACCCATCTGCAGACTGGGATGGGACCCAGGCCCCCAGGACTAGAGGGAACAGCAGACCAACTCTTTGTGTTTTAGATTAAAAGTGGAGATCTCTCCTCACTGCAGACTTGGAGAGCAATGCGCAGGCTCGAGGCACAGGTGTGACTTATGTTGGATTGAGGTCCCGGGTACAACTGTCCTGGCACAGATCAATCGCCATGTGACTCTGAGACCTGCCACCTGCTACCATTTTGGCGTGACATCGTGAAGTGATGAAACCTCTGTTTCTTGGTGGAAGAAAGCCCCCCGCTAAAGTAACCAACTGCTGTCATGAATGATGGGAAGAAAGTAAGGGAAGGAGGGGTGGCTCCAGAAAGTGAGAATGTGACATTGGGGGTAAAGAGAGGATGGTGGGACTGATGGGAGAGCACTCAGCAGGCTCGGGTCTGTGGGCAACCTGGCCCACCATATGCTATTTTGCAGACAATTAACAAGTGATTAGCAGGACTGTTTGAGTAAGTGCGTCTGTCAGGAACCTCAGAGAACATGCCAGGGGTGAGATGGCCAGGGGCTGGGTGATGACGGACACTGGCCCCGGGTGGTAAGGAGGTGGCCAGGGTGTCCACCAGGGAAAGACTGTCAGTGTGTAGGTGTGTGTTTGTTGGTTGGTTGGTCAGTCACTAAGTCATGTCCAACTCTTGCAATCCCATGGACTGTAACCCACCAGGCTCCTCTGTCCATAGATTTCCCAGGCAAGAATAATGGAGTTTGTTGCCATTTCCTTCTCCAGGAGATCTTCCTGACCCAGGGATCGAATGCGCATCTCCTGCTTGGCAGGCGCATTCTTTGCTACTAAGCCACCAGAGAAGTCCATGTGTGTATGTAGGAGGTACCAACATACAAGGAAGCCTGGACGTGTGTTGCACATACACAGGCGAACTGAATGGGAACCTGGGGCAGAGAACAGAACAGGGGCTCCCGACCTCAGCTCAGCTCACAGCGGTGCAGAACCTCCCGCTTGGAGCAGGATGGGGCAGCCGGAAGTTTCCCTCATCGAGAGGGGCCCACCACCCACTCCCTATCACTTGTTTGGCTCCCTTGTGTTTTTCCAGAACTCAGCATCTCTCCAGAGGCCTTCCTTGGTTGTCCTCAGCAATGGGATCCTTCTGCCCCCCACTCTGGTGCCCTTGGCCCAGCTCATCTTATCCCTCTGACACCATCACCCTTTCCTTAAAACGTGAGCTCCATCAGACAGCCCACACCTCCCTCCTGTCCCCAGGCAGTGCTGGGCGCATGCAAATACCCAACAATGCCTGCAGAATGGCCAGGGAGTCAGAGGCGTGAGGTTCCAGAGGATCCAGGAGTTCCTCCCTGCCACCCGCCTGCCTCCCCTCCCCGGATTCTCCTTGCAGGTTCCATGGGCACCCTAACTACAGATGGGACCCCTCTACCCTCCACCAGGCCTTTGCTGAGTCCATGTGTTTGGTCCCAGCGCTGTATGGGAAGGAGCAGGCCCAGGCCCTATCATTCCAAGGCTCATGGAGTGAAAGCAAATGAGGTCACAGGGCAGAGAGGGGCTCCAGTTCACGTGCTTGGGCAGGGGTCCTAAGTGCCAGGAGAGGCATCGTCAGCCCAGGAGACAAGGAACTGACTCTCAGAGCAGGTAGACTTTGGTGGGTGGGTTTAGGAGGGCTTCCTGGAAGAGAGTGGCTCAGAGCTCTTTGGGGAGGGTGATCCTGGAGAATGTGAAGTGAGAACCGGGAGGGCACTGCTGAGCAGGATACAGTCGAGCTGGAAAGCTGGTGCTCAAACTGGGACCTATGAGCTGAGAAAAGGGTCCTTACCCTCCGGTAACCTGGTCCAGCTCACATACTGTGTAGAGAAGGTGGTGTGTTATTCAAGATCACGGCATATATAAATCTGGATTCAAACCTGGGCCTCCTGACCCCAAAGCCTGAGGTGGCGCCTGGCTTCTACAACCCAGACCTGCCTGAGGCTGAGTCCTGGGCTGGGGTCAGAGCGGTGGAGGACATGGCCCCTGGGGGTGGGTGCAGCATGTCTGGTTCTTTTGGTCTGTCCTTACCAGGGTTGTCGTCCCTTAAGAAACAGGTGTGGAGTGCCTCTTCCAGGAAGCCCTCCCTTCAGGCTCTATCTGCCCCGATCCCTTCATGAACTCCCTCTTCCTTCATTAGGCTGTGCCATGAATGACTCCACTGGGGATGGATAGATCTGCTTGAGCTCACAGTCCTCAGAGGCTGGCAGAGTGTGTGTTGATGGCCTGTACTGCTGAATGGATACTGCACCAGTCCTGGCTTAGACCCTAGCCTGAACTGGCTCCTGACCTCCTTCCAACTCTGAGCCTGGCTGACCCACACACTCACCCTTTAGCAATCTGCACAGCTCCTTGTTGATGGCATGTCCTGCCAAAGTTGCATCCAACCCCACTTTTGGGTCACTTTGAAACTGTTCGCCCTTCGGGTTTATCCTGCTCCATCCTGTGCCCCCTGAAGAGCCATCCCACGGATATCACAGCACTGGCATCCATAATTTGGCCTGTTTTTCCACCATGGTAGTTAGCCTTATATGGCCCCTAGTCCCGGGCCCGTTCTCTTGGCTGGGGCAGGCCTTTGTAAAATGACTAGTCTGGGCTCACATAGGGGCAACCAGACAGAAGAGATGGGACGTGCCTGGAGAGGGAAGCAGAAGCCTGCCTTCTCAGAGTTTGGCAGCTAGGCTGACAGAAGATGCCCTCCTAGCCCCTCCCCAAAGAGCAGTGAGTAAATAGCTGAAGGACTGAACAACAGACTTTATTAGAAACGCTCTTCATTCATCAGTCAATTCACATTAAGGTGGCAGGAGGCAGTGCCATCTGGGGCTCTGGTGTCCCACTGTTGTGACAATTTCCAGTTAAAAATCGGTCTGGGCAGAGAGTGTTGGAAACACAAGAGACGCCCTGTGGGGGTGGTGGCAGCGGCGGCCGCAGCATGGGTCCCCAGGGAGGCCAGGCCAGGCCAGTGGAGAAGGTGCCCCATGTCCACCCTTCCACTTACAAGGCTGCCCCGTGGCCCCAAGCTGATAAATACACAACATGTTACACACGCACGCGCGCGTGCATACACACACAGACACACACACACACACGTGAAACAGAAGCAAACTCACGTGAGTCTCCTCAAGTGAAAAAAATAATTCACTCAAATAAAGCTTTGTGGCAGCCAGGCTGCATCCTGAATGGACAGTTGCCTGTAGACCCTCAGCTCCCCATGAAGGCTCCCCAGCCAAGGACATCACTCCCTCGGGTGTCACAAGGCCCCCAACCCTCACATTAGCACCTGTGGACTAAGTACTGCCCTCACCACACTCCTCTTTTAAAATGCATGGCTACTTAAAATAACAACAATAATAAAGGAGACACTCATTCTCTGGGGTGAATTTGTCAGACTCAGCTTCCCTGAAGAGAGGTGCCCAGAGCATCCAGAGACTGGGGTCAGGGTGGGGAAGGGGAACGCATGAGAGGGGAGGTAAACAACATTCAGAGAGGTAAGCTGGGACGAGTCTCAACACCACTTTGTCTGCTCGCCAATTCCACAGCTGGGCATCCCTGGGTCACAAGTCTTTCAAAGGGGCAGAGAGTCCTAAAGTGTCCTGACAATCCTGCTGCTCTGGGAGGGGCGGGGGGGCCCCAAAGGGCACGTGTCAAGCTGCTTTTACCATTCATTATTCAGAGGCAAAGTTTTCCCTAGAGCAGGACAATTTTCCCCTGGCCCTGTCTGCAGTGGGGCCACAACACAAAGTCCCCTGCCCAAATGTTTCATTCATTCTCTTGAATAAGGGAACAGGCTTGCGGATCTATATCGGTGGCCGCTGTGTCCTGCTCAGCGGGGCAGGATCTCCAACCCGGCGCAGGCTCCGGGCTCTTCCTGGCTTCCAAAGAGGTGTCTGACTTGGGAGGGTGGCTTCCAAGGCAGCAAATCCTTTCGGCAACAGACATTGTGTTTGTCTGGGGAAGACGTCCTGGCCTTTCAAAGAACTGAATGTCCCAGCGAACCAGGGTGGGGAGGGAGACTCCTTCCTGATGTACTGTGTGACCGAGAAGGGACAGGCCCAGGCTGTGGGTGCCCCCGCTGCCCCCGGCTCACTGGTACTGCAGATAGTTCTTGAGAGACTGAGGCAGGGGCAGGGAGCTGATGTCCTGCAGGCGCTGGCGGCCCAGGGCCAGGCGGATGCATCTCCGGCACAGGTCCATCAGCGGCAGGGGCTCGGCTGCAAGGAGAGGGAGGAGGGTTAGAGTCTTGTGAGAGCCTGTCCTCACATCTCTCCCATCCACCCCATGCACAGTCCCGGCTGCCTGCCCCGGGGCTGCCCTTCAGGGCCCTGAGCTCCTCTGAGAAGCTTTCTCTGGTCATATTAGGAGAAACTGAAGGCTTAGAGCAATGTTTTTCAAATTGTGGGTGCAACGACTAAAGACTCATGGAATCAATTCATTGGGTGGTGACCAGCGATAAAGAAAAGAACGGGAAAGAAAAGAAAAAAACGGAGAGGCATGTAAGGGGTGAATACTGTTCCATGAAAGCTCTCTTTCCAATGTAGGTGTCCATTGTGTCTCAATGCAAAAAATACTCCTCATTGCAGGTCATGATAAAAGTGAGAGCAGCTGACCTAGGGTATATCCTCTTAGAAACACGTGGGGCGGGGGCTATTTGGAATGTCTTTAAACCCTCAAACTTCTCTTCATAATCTCTTTTGATAGTCAGTGGAAGAATGCATTTTCTTCTAATGTCTATTTCTGGAAAAAATTCATGAACTAAAAGTCATAAGCCATGGAACCTCTGGACATAGGACCAAGCTTTAACTAGGTTTATTGGAGAAGGCAATGGCACCCCACTCCAGTACTCTTTCCTGGAGAATCCCATGGATGGAGGAGCCTGATAGGCTGCAGTCCATGGGGTCGCGAAGAGTCGGGCACGATTGAGCGACTTCACTTTCACTTTCACTTTTCACTTGTATGCATTGGAGAAGGAAATGGCAACCCACTCCAGTGTTCTTGCCTGGAGAATCCCAGGGATGGCGGAGCCTGATAGGCTGCCGTCTATGGGGTCGCACAGAGTCGGACACTACTGAAGCGACTTAGCAGCATTGCAAACACACTTATGAAGCTCTTATTCTCTTCCAGGCCCTCTGATCGGACTCTGGGGATACCGAGAGTCCAGTACAGAGAGCTCTAAGCCAAGGCCAAAGACAGCCTTGAAAGTGGAGGAAGACTCGACATCTGGAGGTTTAAATACATGAATAACTGTAGTAGAGTGTAACACATGCAGTAATTGTTCCATGCACAAGGACAGAAGCCAGGCCATTGTTTGAAAAGCTTTAAAGGAAGGATACCTGAAGTGGGGTTTTGAAGGGTGAATAGGAGCTTTATGTGATGTGAGTTGGGACGTGTTCTAGGCAGAGAGAACGGGTAAAAGCATAGAGGTATAAGATAGGACAGGCTGGGAGGTCTGGAGAGAGGGGAATGGTGCTACTCAGCTGGATCAGGAATGAAGAGGATGCTGTCATTTGCTGTCTCATGTGGCTTGTGCAGCCCTAGTTTTCCCAAGCCCACAGGAACATGCTAGAGGCCTGTAGCTGCATCTTAGCACTTTTCTTTTGTCAATAGAACATGTGATGTTTAAAAAGCATTCTATAACATGCTAAGATACAATAAAACTGTAGGTGGTAAGCACTAACACAAGAGCTGTGATAGGAATAATATCACAAGGGAATGGAAAGAATAGGGGAGTGTTGAGAGTGCATTTTATAGGCATTTTCATTTATTGGAGTTGCAGAGTTAATGAGAAGAACCCTTAAAATCAAAGCCAGACTTGACTGCTGCATTGGGAGCCACACACAAGAGCATACCTAGCCATCCTTCATGTGGGGCAAGGCTGACGGGTGGCATATCTGGGTGGGGGATTGGTTTTAAATGCGCTCACCTCTGTATCCTCTTTTGATCCTCATACAAATTCTTTAGGCTGACCAGGGAGGCCCAGACATCCCTTCTCTCCCAGGCCTAGAAAGCAGATCACTCTCCTAGAGTTATGTGGTCACACGGTCAACATGCTTAGGCCAACACCTGAAAACCCCCTGGAGACCCAGGGGGCCTCTCCCCTAGTAACACCCTTGCACCCAGCTCTCCTCCCCCTTTCCCCACCTGGTTCTCATCCAAGCTTTGCACTGTCCCCAAAATTAGGTCTCTGTGAACCCCTTTCCCTGCCTCTCCACCTGAACTGTCCCATCTTTGACCTCTTGACCTTCCCATGGTCTCCTTTTAGTTCCTACAGAACCAGTGCTTGCTGCCTGTGCCATTGGACATTAGGGAGAAAAAAACCTTAAGTCCTTATTTAATGAGAAATCGCTACTTACCAGGCAACACCAGAGATAAAATACGATTGTAGCTACTGTTTACTGAAGGTGTGTTGTGTGGCCAGGTGCTGTGCTAAGCTCTTTATCTGTCCCAACTCAGGTGCTCTTTAGACTTCCCTGGTGGCTAAGAGAGTAAAGAATGTGCCTGCAATGCAGGAGACCTGGGATCGATCTCTGAGTTGCAAAGATACCCTGGAGAAGGGAATGGCAATCCACTCCAGTATTCTTGCCTGGAGAATTCCACGGATGGAGGAGCCTACAGTCCATGGGGTCATAAAGAGTCAGACACGACTGTACCCACTCACATGGGAATTGGGTAGGAGCTATTATTATCCCCATTTTAAGGAGGAGGAAATAGAAATACAGAGCAGGTAAGTTACTTGTCCAAAGACACGCAGCTGGTAAATGGCAAAGCTGGGAGTTGGACCCAGGCGGCTGGAAACTGAAAACTCTTATCTCTTAGCCACATTTATTGAGCTTCTATTCTGTCCCTTTGCTATGTTAGGTTTATTTTATTTAGAGTTGATGCCATCTACTTCAGAAAAAAAGGAGACTAAGGCTCAGAGGGAAAGAGGCTTGTCTGGACAAGCACAGCACAAAAGCCTGTATGCGGAGCTTCATGCTGCTTCTTTTAAACACCATGCAGTAATAGAAAATCACTTTAAAGTATGAAGAAGGAGAAGGTCTCCTGCCTCCCAGGCTCACACAGTCCGAAGACTCTTACTTTGGCTCCGACCACTTTTCAGGTCACTGATGCCCATCTGTCCCACCATGAGGACTGCACCCACCTAAATGGGCTGCCTTAGGGCCTTAGGAAGCATCACTATGAACAAAGCTAGTGGAGGTGATGGAATTCCAGTTGAGCTATTTCAAATCCTGGAAGATGATGCTGTGAAAGTGCTGCACTCAATATGCCAGCAAATCTGGAAAACTCAGCAGTGGCCACAGGACTGGAAAAGGTCAGTTTTCATTCCAATCCCAAAGAAAGGCAATGCCAAAGAATGCTCAAACTACCACACAATTGCACTCATCTCACACACCAGTAAAGTAATGCTCAAAATTCTCCAAGCCAGGCTTCAACAATACATGAAACATGAACTTCCAGATGTTCAAGCTGGTTTTAGAAAAGCCAGAGGAACCAGAGATTAAATTGCCAACATCTGCTGGATCATCGAAAGAGCAAGAGAGTTCCAGAAAAACATCTATTTCTGCTTTATTGACTATCCCGAAGCCTTTGACTGTGTGGATCAATACAAACTGCGGAAAATTCTGAAAGATGGGAATACCAGACCACCTGACCTGCCTCCTGAGAAATCTGTGTGCAGGTCAGGAAGCAGCAGTTAGAACTGGACACAGAACAACAGACTGGTTCCAAATAGGAAAAGGAGTATGTCAGGGCTGTATATTGTCACCATGCTTATTTAACTTATATGCAGAGTACATCATGAGAAATGGGCTGGAATCAAGATTGCCAGGAGAGATACCAATAACCTCAGATATGCAGATGACACCACCCTTATGGCCGAAAGTGAAGAACTAAAGAGCCTCTTATGAAAGTGAAAGAGGAGGGTGAAAAAGTTGGCTTAAAACTCAACATTGAGAAAACTAGGATCATGGCATCTGGTCCTATCACTTCATGGCAAATAGATGGGGAAACAGTGGAAACAGTGAGAGACTTTATTTTGGGGGGGCTCCAAAATCACTGTTGATGGTGACTGCAGCCATGAAAATCTTTTATTTTCACACTTGCTCCTTGGAAGAAAAGTTATGACCAACCTAGAGAGCATATTAAAAAGCAGAGACATTACTTTGCCAACAAAGGTCCGTCTAGTCAAAGCTATGGTTTTTCCAGTAGTCATGTATGGATGTGAGAGTTGGACTATAAAGAAAGCTGAGCACCAAAGAATTGATGCTTTTGAACTGTGGTGTTGGAGAAGACTCTTGAGAGTTGCTTGGACTGCAAGGAGATCCAACCAGTCCATCCTAAAGGAAATCAGTCCTGAATATTCATTGGAAGAACTGATGCTGAAGCTGAAACTCCAATACTTTGGCCACCTGATGCGAAGAGCTGACTCATTTGAAAAGACCCTGATGATGGAAAAGGTTGAAGGCACGAAGAGAAGAGGAGGACAGAGGATGAGATGGTTGGATGGTATCACTGACTCAATGGACATGAGTTTGAGGAGGCTCCGGGAGTTGGTGATGGACAGGGAGGCCTGGCATGCTGCAGTCTATGGGGATGCAAAGAGTCTACACGTCTGAGCGACTGGACTGAACTGAGCTGAAACAGGCTGCCCTGCCACCAAGACACCTTTTCTGCTCTCACACCTGCCCATTTCAACGTGGACCCTGTCAGCCATATTCCCCTTCTCATGTTCTTCAGAGCCATCAGACACCCCCCTCTTCTGGCATATGCCCTCTGGGGGATCTCCAGGATTTCAAGCTCTAACTCTGCCAACTCTAAGTCTGTGCCTCTGAAAATGGTACTGGGAGTGCTTGTTTCTTCACTTGCAAAATGGAGCAACAAATCCCCAGGTTCCCAGAGGAGATTAAAGGAAATGACAAAAGCACAGCTCGTCCCCCTGGGCACGGTGCATAGCGGGAGCTAGGGAGACTGGTCCCCACTCTTGGTGTATTGGTGGAACAGGCCTGGGCGCCACCTTGACTGGAAGTGCTCTCTGCCTTCACCCAGACAAACGTGGCAAGGACTTTCTATTTCATCTTTTTTTTTTACCTTAAAAAATTTTTTTAGGGCTTCCCTGGTGGCTTAGTGGTAAAGAATCCACTTGCCAATGCAGGAGACATGCGTTCAATCCCTAATCCAGGAAGATCCCACTTGCCATGGAGCAACTAAGCTCGTGTACCTCAACTACTGAGCCTGTGCGCTAGAGCCCAGGAGCTGAAACAACCCAGCCCGCGTGTTGCAACTATGAAGACCAAGCACTTACAGCCCGTGTTCCACAATAAGAGAAGCCACCACGATGAGAAGCCGGCATGCTGCAACTAGAGAGTAGCCCCTGCCAAACACAACTAGAGAAAAGCCCTCAGAGCAACAAGAATTCAGCATAGCCATAAATAAATACATAAAAGTATGTTTAAAATTTTAAAATAAAAACATTTATTCTAAAAACAATGAACTTACAGAAAGTTTGTGAGTATGCTACAAAGAACTTTTTTCCTGACCCATTTGAGAGTAAGTTGCCAACCTGATGCCCAGTCACCCCTAATTACTTTAGTGTGCATTTCCTAACAAATGGGCAATGGGGTCATTCTCCTGTATGTACCACAGTGCAGCCATTAAACCAGATTATGTGGCACTACTCCCGTGGATTAATAATACTCAGGCCCCATTCAAGGATCACCCATAGTTTCAAAATGGCCTTTCTAGCAAAACAGCCCAGCTAAGAATCATTCGTTGCATTTAGTTGTCCTGTCCCTTTTATCTCCTCATTCATTGTTAAATTACAATTACAAGGAGATGGTGAATTAAAAGACATCAGCCAGACGCATCTGTCTTAGGGCTCCCAACCCCCAGCCTGGGCCTGTCACAGGGGGATGGCCCAGAAACTGTCTATTAAATGAATGAATTGACTTGCTACTTTGGGGTGTGTCTTCTATAGCTGTTTCAAGCTATTGAAATAAATTGCTCTCAACTGGCAAGGTTTCTGACTTAGCTCCCCATACTCCTGTAAACCCCCTGAGAACAGGGCAAGAGGCTTGTGATGAGGGTTAAATGAGTTAGAAAGTATAATGCACTTGGCACAGTAACCAGTAGGTGTCAGACATTTGGCACCTCTGACTATCTCTTCCCCATCCAGGTCACCCTTTATGAGGATGAGCTTGGGCAGGGCTGTTAATGAGGTGGGGTCTGCTGCGAGGCCGGGCTTCCCTGGTGGCTCAGATGGTAAAGAAGCCGCCTGCAATGTGGGAGACAGTCCCTGGGTTGGGAAGATCCCTTGGAAGAGGGCATGGCAACCCACTCTAGTATTCTTGCCTGAAGAATCCCCATGGGCAGAGGAGCCTGGTGGACTACATTCCATGGGGTCACAAAGAGTTGGACATGACTGAGCGACTAAGCACTGCTGGGAGGACACCAATTCTTTCTATGAGTGACAGAAGATGGGTTTGTATTTTGCATCAGGAAAATCTGGAGCTGTTAAGGTTTGACAATCACTGCCAGGATTTAAGAGCTTTTGTAAGAGCTTTTAAAGCTCCAGGCACATACTAGGTCTTCAATGTCCAGAATGCTAAGCCTGGTCAGCAAACTCAATTCTGTGTGTTCCCTGCCCACTTAGGAGCTGAAAAGAGGGAAAGAGCTCTGTTTTTCCCCATTCCTCCACAATCACTGAAATCAATCCAGAGCCCAAACTCCAAAGGAAGTGAGGGAAGCGAGAGGGGCTGGGGTTCAGAGTATGCCTTTAGCCCTCAATGTGAAATATAAACCATCTCTCCTTTCTGAGGGAACTTTAACTGATGACTTCACAGCAACCCCAAAGCACACAGAGAAAGTTCCTGCCATGGCTGTGGAGCTTCCAGAGCTCTGAGGATGTCCAGCGTGGCCTGGGCCATCCCCCAACTCCTCTTTCTTGCTCCCTCTGGCTTTGGAGCCCTTCTCAGAACTGCCAGATGTCAAGGCTTAGAAATGATCACCCAGGTGGGAAGAGAAATACAGCATCTTTCAGCGTGGGAGCCATTCTCAGAAATATTTTCTGACAAAGATGAACTCAAAAAGGAATCATTGTTTGGAAAACCAAGTTTCCAAATAACCAATAAATACATGAAAAAGTGCTCAACTTCAAGAAGTATCAGAGAAGTTCAAATTAACACCATGATGTGACTCTGCTATATGCCAACAACAGTGGCTGAAGTGAAAATAAGGTAGTGGTAAATGCTGATGAGGATGTGGAGCAACTGGAGCTCTCATATGGCTTCAGGTGGGTGTGTAAACTGGCACAACCATTCTGGAAAACTGGGAGTGTCTACTGAGACTGAACCTATGGCCACAGCCTCCCCTGGTATATACAGGCTCACCAAAATGCATGTGCTTGGATGCTTCAAGAATTCTACTCTCTACCCGTGGTGGAGTGCACACACAAGCTATGTCTCTTCTTAGGGTGTGGTGCATGTGGTGTTTAGTCATAAAGTCCCTTCATTCTCATGGGTGATTAGTAGCCTCTTCTCATGCTGTGTGTACTTAGTTGGTCAGTTGTGTTCAATTCTTTGCGACCCCAGGGACTGTAGCCTGCCGGGCTCCTCTGTCCATGGGATTCTCCAGGCAAGGATACTGGAGTGGGTTGCCATGCCCTTCTCCAGGGGATCTTCACAACCCAGGGATCGAACCCAAGTCTTCTGCATTGCGAGTGGATTCTTTACCAGCTGAGCTACCTGGGAAGCCCCCAGTCTCTTCTTATAGCAGAAAACTAATCAGCCATGAGAATGAAGGAACCACGTGTGTGCGTGCTAAATTGCTTTCAGTTGTGTCTGACTCTTTGTGACCCTTTGAACTGTAGCCCGCCAGGCTCCTGCACCCATGGGATTCTCCAGGCAAGAATACTGGAGTGGCTTGCCATTCCCTTCTCCAGGGGATCTTCCCAACCCAGAGATCGAACCCAGGTCTCTTATGTCTCCTGCATTGGCAGGTGGTTCTTTACCACTAGCACCACCTGGGAAGCCCAAAGGAACCACAATTACATTTTTTAAAAAAATGGATGAACCACTCTTAATTTGAAGTGAAAGAAGTACATATGGTGAAACCTTATCTGTACAGAGCTCAATAGCAAGATGATGAAATCAGGCAGTGGTGACATTGGGGGAGCAGTGACTAGGGAGGAGTGGATATTGTTCTGCTCCTTGATTTTGAGTTCTGGCAATACTCAGTGTGTTTACTTCGTAAAAATCATCAGGCTTAATCACCTGAAACTAGTATACTTTCATCCTATTTGTTATACTTCAATAACAAGTTCATATTAAAAAAATTAATCACTGGCTGAGTTAGGAATGCCTTGTTTCCCTGGTGGGTGGGTGTGGACACAACACAAGCGAGGCACCTTCCCACCTTCCCACCTTTTGGCCTCAACAGACAAAGTAGGTGGAAGGGGCTGGCTTGAAATACCAGCTCCTGCTCTCACCACCAGTCGTCCAGAGAGCTGGCTCATCCCCCTAGAGTCACATTTTTCTCATCTGTAAAATGAGGGTAGCAACACCTCTATCTATGCCTTGTGACGACGGTATGACATAACATGCCTCTTGTTCCAAAGGCGTTCTCTCTACAGTATGTCTTATGTCATCAGTCCAAGTGGAACCTTTAAAAATAGTAAATAATTTACTTATTATGGTCCTAAAAATGCCCCAGTACGTCATCCTAATTGACAACAATGCTCTCTCTACTCTTGATGAAGACTTACTGGAGCCAGGGCTGGATGTCTGGTTCTGTGCTAAAAATACCACAAGGCAATCATTTCCAAAGTTTTCCAATGAGCTGAATTTTCGATAATTCTCCACCACTTACCCCCTGTATGACCCACAAAACTTCCCAGGAGCTCTGTTTTCTTGTCAATAAAACGGGTGCAGTAGCTCATCTGGTTTTGATGGTCTATGTGAAGGAAACAGTGGAGATCTAGGTGCCTTAAGCTCCTTATCTGGGCCCCTAGAAGTCTCCTCTGCTGACGGTGGGGAGATGTCAAGACACCAGTCATCACCCTACCCCCATTCCTGTATCCGTATTTTGGAAAAAAAAAAAAAGATGAACATTTTTAAGGTCAAGATACGAAATTCTTTTGGAACAGTTTAGACAATGGTCAGCAGATGGGGGAAGCTTTGAAATCTGAACTTGGGTAGACACTTTGTTTTCAGGAAAAGAAAGGAAGAGACACATACGTGGGCAAGCACACCCACACTCTACATGTCAGACACTGTGCTAATCACTTCCCCCAGACTATGGTTTTAGTGTCTAAGGACTCACAGCATTGCCTGCATGCCTCTAGGCCTCCCTTCATGCTGTTCCTTCAGCTAGAACACTCTTCCCTGTACTGTCTGCCAGACATCTGTAGGTCCTCTTTCAGGACTCAAATTAAGTGTCACCTCCTCCCTAACGAGCTGGTTCCCCCACCCTCTGGGACCGCAACTGTCAGGTGTCAGTCCACTTAGCTAACTATACAAATGGATGAATCTGTCATTACCTGCTCACTTCTAAAATACAGTACCCCTCTACCAACTGGCCCTCTCAGGGCCAACAGAGACCTCAGCTTACACCTAGAAAGCTCATAGAATCTGGAGTTTTCTCTTAGCAAGCTTCACTGTTTCTCCAACAAAAAAAGGTTGTGACTATAGCCGGGACAAAAGCAGCATCTTCAGATGAACTCAATGCCAACAAGCATCATGGGCACAGACACTTCTATCAGGTGGAAGTGCCCAAGGGGCTGGCCCACCCACCAGCTCCCTGACCCAGGAGTCAGCAGCAAAATATTCTCACCTAAAGACTCCATGGTGCTCCCAAGCAGATGGGAGCTACACTGCCGTGGAGTGAATAGCAGCTGCATTTTCAGATGTGTTCAGTGGCTCTAAAAGAAGAGTCTCTGCCCACCCAGCCTGAAAGTTACTTCGGGAGATACTCCAGCAAAATGAAAAAGAAATTCAACAAACATGATGGCACAAGCTTCCAGGAAATGGGGACAGTAAATGGAACACAGAAGCAAAGGAAGGTAGAATAAGTGATATGAAGACCCATTGGATTGTGATGCTTGGAAGAGCCTCCATCCAGTGGCCATCGTGTCTCTAAAGTGCTCCTCTGCATAGTGCTCCATGCCTCCTAACCTCTGACCCCAGCCCTCGGCTCCCCCAGCCTCAGACCTTCCATTGTGCCCTCTGGAAGTGCTGCTGCACACAGACATGGCACCCCACCCTAACTGAACCCAGCATCCTCTCCCAGGACACCCCTGGCCCTTCAACCTTCCCTGGGGGCTGTCGGTGACTCAGGGCAGGAGGTGGGCAGGACCCCTTGCTTCGTCAGCCACACACAAAGCCTCCATCTGCTGTGAGAAGTCCCAGCTCCTCCGTGGCTCACACCATTTGGCTCCATCCTCTCCTGATCCTCCATGCTGTCATCTGCTGACCTCTAGCCCCTCATTTGTCGGGGCTCTGGCCTGGCCTCCCTGGTCCCCTCTCCACCAATACCTGCCACCCCATGAAGATGGATTCCTCCACAGGCACAACCCTCTCAATCACTCAGCCTCCTGGTTCTGGACTGCCTCATCCTCAGGGCCACGCTCCTCCAACGCACGTCCTGGGCCACACCACGGACCTCAGCATTGCCCCTCAGTGCCCCTTCCAGGAACCCAGCGACCGCCCATCAGCCACCACCTCTCCCCTCCCCCCTGTGACCAGTACTTTGCCCTCTCCGTTGCTCAGCCCATCAGCTCTGCTTTTCCTCGCCTCCCTCCTCACCCAACTGAACAATTCATTATTCCTGGGGATGAAGAGTACGGGGGCAGGCAGGCAGTATGGGGTGGCCGGGGAGTGGAAGTGCAGGGCTGGGGGCTGGGCAATAAGCTGGGGACAAGAAGACTCTAATATTCAGGTCATGTGTGTCCCGTTCCACCTCACAGCTGACTGGGAAGTGACCGAGCAGCTGGCAGCCCTGGGCTCTGGCTGGCTTCGGCCACCATCTGGCAGAGCGGCCTTCCCATCCTCCTTGGGGCCTCGGCTTCTACCAGTGCGGCAAGTGGATTGGCAAGAAGGCTGGGGGTCCTTTCCACCAGCTGACGCTTGGCGGAACAGAAGTCACATTTCATCTTGGCAGTGAAAGGACTCTGACTGAACGCAATCAAATTAGGCTTCAATGCACAAGAAAAATTGAATGGCAAGACCAAGGAGACCTGTGAGATACATGTTAGCGGAGCCTTGGAAACCCAGGGTTGTGGCTCCCAAGCTGTTGGCACAGGCCAGGTAGGGGGAGGTGGTGCTGAGGTTGGCTGGTGCGTGTGTAGTAACCTCCAACTCTTTAGACCCCATGCATGCAGCCCACCAGGCTCCTCTGTCCATGGGGATTCTCCAGGCAAGAATGCTGGAGTGGGTTGCCATGCCCTCCTCCAGGGGATCTTCCTAATCCAGGGATCAAACCCAAGTTTCCTGCATTGCAGGCGGATTCTTTACCATCTGAGCCACCAGGGAAGCCCAAGAATACTGGAGTGGGTAGCCTATCCCTCTTCCAAGGGATCTTCCCAACCCAAGAATAGAATGGGGGTCTCCTGCATTACCGGAGAAGGCAATGGCACCCCACTCCAGTACTCTTGCCTGGAAAATCCCATGGACGGAGAAGCCTGGTAGACTACAGTCCATGGGGTCGCTAGGAGTCAGAGACGACTGAGCGACTTCACTTCCACTTTTCACTTTCATGCATTGGAGAAGGAAATGGCACCCACTCCAGTGTTCTTGCCTGGAGAATCCAGGGACGGCGGAGCCTGGTGGGCGGCCGTCTATGGGGTCGCACAGAGTCGGACACGACTGAAGTGACTTAGCAGCAGCAGCAGCTCCTGCATTACAGATGGATTCTTTACCAGCTGAGCTACCAGGGAAGCCCGAGGCTAGCTGGATACCATCTGCTATTAGTTGGAAGGCAAGGCTGGCAGCTCAGAGGCTGTACCAGGTGAGGCTCATTTTAGCCACGGAGCTGTCAAAAGAACAAGGGATTTGCTGACCTAAATCCTCCGTCTATGGATTTTTCCTCCACTGATACTCTCTGCCCTGCTGGCCAAGATCTCAGTAGGGCTGGAGATGCTGTTCCGCTTACTCTGCAGCCATGCCTGGCCTTGCCAAGCCAGGAGGTGTTAGCTGCTGCGCCCCCCCAACTGTGAGGATGAATGAATGGCTCCAGGCAGGTGTTGGGGACTCCCTCGGGAGCTTCATGGCCTTGGCCCCTGTTGAGGCTTCTCAACCTCCAAGCAGAGGCAGCCTGGAGAAGCCTCTGTGTGCTGGGGTTGGGAGAGAGTGAGGAGAAGGAAGATGCTCCCATCTCCTGCCCAGCTTCTGAGAGTCTGGCTGGGGTGTGGGAAGCTGTGCTGGAGAGGATTCCGAGTTCAGCCTCCACTCTAGTACAAGGCCAAGGCCAGTCTGCTTCAGCAGCAAACTTGAACCATGGAAGATAACTTCACTGGTCCATCCTACAGATGGAGAAGCCAAGGTACAAAAAAATCACTGTTTTAATGAAAGCCTTCTCAAGATGGGTTTGGAGGGATACCCGAGTTCTAATGTCATGTTTGTGGACTCTAAGGATAAAGTCCTGTCCAACTGATGCTCATCACACATGCATGTATTCATCAGACTTCTATGTATAGACGTGCTTTGCAGGTCCTGAGTACGGAGCCAGACACAGAGGTTCATGGGATGACAGACAGACAGGGAGACTGAAATAAGCCCAGTGGGGTCTATGCTTAAGAGAAGGAATTGTAGGGGGAGCTTTGGGAGCCAGTAAGAGGGGCCACCGAAGCCATCCTGGGGGTGTCCAGGATGGCTTCCTGGAGGAGGCGGCCATTAAGAGAAGTTTAGCTCTCCTAGCTGAGTAAGAGTTAGCCCCACTGATGGGTAAGAAGGATGTCCGTTGCCTCTGAAGGCATAACTCTAAGATATGTTCAAAGAATCTCTCTTGTGTAACATGGGGGAAAGTTCAGTTTTCCCAGCAGATACTTTGAGGGAACAACAATCAGTTGTTGGAGAAAATCTAGTCTGTTAAATTAAAAAAAGTCAGTGTCCATTTCTCACTGGAAATGGCTGTACCCTAGGGGTCTTAGTCAAGTGCCCATCTAGGTGACTGGGAGCATTTGGGGATGGACCCACCCCATGTGACATCTTGGGCATCACCTGACATCGTGGTGATGTCGTCTTTGCCCCTGAGAACTGTGAGATCCCACAGGCAGGGACTGTTGGGTCCATGGGAATAGGGGGGCTGGTGCCTGGGGCAAGGGAGGCAGCTGCAACGAGCCTTCATTTCTACAAAGAAAACTATGGCCCCGCTCTTCTGGTGCAAGGAACGAATTTAAAAGTAGCCTTTTC
This sequence comes from Giraffa tippelskirchi, assembly GCF_054371585.1. Classification (NCBI taxonomy): domain Eukaryota; kingdom Metazoa; phylum Chordata; class Mammalia; order Artiodactyla; family Giraffidae; genus Giraffa; species Giraffa tippelskirchi. The sequence continues at coordinate 93,081,754 of NC_137276.1, forward strand.
CTACCACCAAGTTCAAGAAGCCTCCAGCAAGGTTCCTGCAGGCAGACAGAATTAGCAACACTCTGCGCCGGTTCCTTGGTCTGGAGCTGGAGGGATGCTCCTGACTCAGCTGAAAAATTTCCCATAAAATCTGACTGTTTTCAGTTTGGAGCCTGCCCCAGGGAGCCGCACGATGGCTGGACATCCTGCCTCTGGGCTAGGACAGCCCCTGGTCATGCGGGGAGAGGAGCCCTGGGGGAGCGGGCGGAGGCCTGGCTGGCATGCACACTACACCATGGGTCATCCCAACACCCTTGAGAAGTTTTTTCTGCCGCTGCAGCCATGGGAACAATCTAGCTGCCCCTATTGAAAGAAGCATGTCCAACATGCTTCTAAAGGAGACTAAAGCGAGGAGCAGGGTACTCAACCCATCCAAGGCAAGGTTGGGGCCCTCAGGGATGAGACCTCCGTTCCTCCTGAAGTGTCTCTTTTGAAAGAAGAAGAATGAGTGTGCGGAGAGCAGGAGTTGCCAACCGGAGAGCAGGTTTACTTAAAGTTATGGTAATGAACAGGCTTCCCTGATGGTTTAGATGGTAAAGAATCTGCCTGCGATGCAGGAGGCCCCGGTTCAATCCCTGGGTCAGGAAGATCCCCTGGAGAAGGAAATGGCTGTCCACTCCAATATTCTTGCCTGGAGAATTCCATGGATAGAGGAGCCGGGTGGGCTACAGTCCATGGGGTCGCAGAGTTGGACACAACTGAGTGACTAACACTTTCACTACTCACATGGTAATGAACACAGTGTGGTATGGGAACGAAGGGGCAAACAAGAAAGTCTGAGAACCAAATTAAACAAGGCATTATCTAGACACATACTATATGTGTCTAAAAAATCTACAAGGAAGGGCAAATACAAAATTCAGGAGTGGTGGCTTTGAGGCAGGGTGTGGGGGTTGGCAAGCCTGGACCAAGGAGGCACAGAGGTGCCTGGCTGTCAATGGATTCATGGTGGCATTAAATTAGAGAGAAAGAAATATAGGAATCACCAAAGTAGAATGGAAGAGGGCTATGCACGGGACCAAGGATGACAGTGTATTGCAACCAAAGGTTATGTTTAATAATAAACAAACAACCAATGCTGTGTATCAGAAGTTTGTGTGTACATGCTAAATTGCTTCAGTTGTGTCCAACTCTTTGCAACCCTATTGACTGTAGCCCGCCAGGCTCTTTCATCCATGGGATCCTCCAGGCAAGAATACTGGACTGAGTTGCCATGCCCTCCTCCAGGGGATGTTCCCAATACAGGGATTAAACCCACATCTCTTGATTGCCTGCATTGGCAGGCGGGTCCTTTACCACTAGCACCACCCAAGAAGCCCATCAGAAGTCGTTAAAAACAAAAAAAGGAAAAAGGGCAAAAGTTAATGAGGAAAATCACAAGTTGGCCTCAGTCTGGCTCAAATGAGAGCTTGGCTAGAAGATGAAGTACAGTTAAATTCTAGTTGATGGGTAATTACACTCTTGCCTGCTAAGAATGTAGTATAGCTCAGGAGAAGACATCACTTCGCTAGAAAGGAGAAGCACAGGTCTGGGGTGAGAAGATGTGGAGTTAATTCTGGTCTCACATGGCAGATGCTTCCTCTGTAGAAGGGTGACAACCCCTGCCTCACAGGGGAGCAGGGAGAGGATGAGAGGGTGGCAGAGGTACCCAGCATAGGACCTGGCATATGCAAGCCATATATTTGTTTTCAGAGCAGTTAGTCCTTCAGGACAAAGTGAAAAAAAAAAAAAAAAGAGGCAGCTGGTGTGGTGAGCTGAGGCCCCGATACCCCTTGTGGGATGCCTACATGTTGACAACCACAGATAATTCCGACCAGAGGTCTGAGCAGGCCAGTGCAGCCAGTGCATTAGGAGCAGGGGTCTGGATTTAGCCCCAGGGGACCCGGATCCAGCCCTGTCCATCAGCCTCTTCTACTCTGGGGGACATTCCTTCTAGTTTTTTCATCAGAAGCATGAATATTGGTAGGTTTTCAAAGCCTATCTTGGTGTTCTCACCGGGCTCTCTGGTTGGACTTTTGGAAATAATCATAGTTATGAACAGTCATAGCAAGAACCTACCTAGCACTTCCTATGTCATGAGATGTTCCAAGGACTTTATATCTTACTGTACGTACTCCTCACTATGACCCAGTGAGGCAGCTACTATCATGAGAGCCCACTGAGGAAACCAAGGCACAGAGTAACTGGCTGAAAGCCGCAGTTAAGTGGTGAAAATGGGACTGGAATTCAGGCAGTGTGGTTCGGGGCACATTCTGTAGTCAGACTCTCCTGGGAAGTGGCGTGACAGTCTGCGCTGGAAATGCAGCCCTACTGATTCCATTGTTTGGTGGCAGTGCTCTCCTCCACCCCCCCCGGAGCCCCAGATGCTGGCCCGGCTCCAGGTGGTGGTGCTAGCTTGTTGTCTGCACACTAGAGGTCCCTGAATGGACCAGCGACAGGCCCCTGGCCCAATAAAGTCCAGCCCTGGCTGGCAGGTAAGCTGTGAGGTGGCCCAGGTGAGGGGCTCTGCCTATGGGGTCAGTTACTAATGGGTTGCCCAATCCACCTGATTCTGTCTGGGATTTGGCCTGAAGACCTTGGAGAGGAGAAGGAAACAGATGCAGACCACATGAGGGGGCCTCCCCGCTCCAGGTCCAACCACAGAACCACCCACACCTTCCCACGCGGCCCTGGGGCCCCGTGCCTCCCAACGACTCAGGCCAACTGGCAGAGTTGACTCTTGTTTTCTAGCAAATCGCCAAGGTCAGGCCAACTTCCTTCCACTTGGGAAACGGCATCCCTTCAGCCTCTTGCTAAACAGCATCAGCCCCAGGGGTTTAATACGAAGGCCTTCTAATGGATTTATTTTGTTTATTTGACCTTTCCCGGTGTGAGCTCAGAAACAGGCCCAGAGGAGGATGGGGGAAGCTTCTTTTTCTTAAGCTAAGCGAGACTGATGAGTACACCGAATTCTTGGATGGAGTCTGCCGAGGCTTCTCACCCTGGCTCCCCGCTCCCTTAGTCAAAAGATCCAGTTAGACTCAAGAGGAACCCCGTGTTTATGGGATAGCTCTGGAAGAAGAAGATTGTGTCTACTAAGAAGTGGTAAATGATGAGATCAGCAAATGAATATTTTCAGTATGTAAAGAGCCCTGATAAGGGATGATAGCTAGTAAATTTAGAAACAACCACTCTATTTCTACTTCTAGTTTCAAGGCAAATGACTTCTTGTTTTTAAACAACTTTTTAAAAAGCTAATGACCACCAGTGCATGAATGAAAACCACTTCTAGTATCACAAGTACATCTGTGTTTTAAACCAGAGGTTGCAAACTCCAGTGCCTCACGGCCAGGCAGGTACCCTAAGTGACTGATGTGCAGCAGATGGAAGCAGCTGGCAGGGGGAGGGTGGTGGCACCCACAGACACCGGAAAGACACACATGAGGGGCCACTGCTCAGCTTAGACCTCAGCTCCCAGCAGGAATGTGGGCTCCTGTTACCAGATTCCCTGCCCTGTCCAAAAAAGCCAAGAATTCAAAATTTTTATGTGACATTTCTGAGTTACTGTAATTTAGTATGGCCACACAAAATATTTCTAGGCCCAGACACAGCCCTAGACTGGCAGTGTCACCTCTACTGCAGAGTGAAGCTTATCTACCACGATAATGGGAAGTTGGAACCTGCCACCGGGGGGCAGCTCATCCCCCATGACCTGCCAGAAGGTCTGATCCAACCACAGAGGCACAAACTCCAGTGGACCCAGGAATTTGCTCACTGTCTGTCCATGGCCATAATATCCACAACTATATAAAAAACAAACAAGCAAAGCTGAGCTTCACAAAAACCCGTTTTCTCTCTGAGGTCTCAGCGTGGATTTTGAGAGTCCAGACTGGGCAGATCTCACTTGCCAGACACACCCACTCCCTCTTCCCCTCCAGTTCTCCATGTGGGTACCAGGCTGCTGTGTGCCAGCGTGAGGACGACAGGAGTCGGGGGTACTGCAAAGACCCCCACTGGAGGATGGTACTGGTACCACCACCACTACAGCAAATATGGAATTCACGCCACAGGTGCTGTGCGAGCACTGCCCTTGGGTAGCCTGGTTAGTCCTCAGCACCTCTGCACATGCCCCGTGTGCCCACATTAGAGCCAAGGAGGCTCAAATGCAGACAGGGCTCGTGCCCTCTGGGAACAGGCAGAGCCGTGGGCTCCAGAGTCTGTGTTCCTCACAAGACACCCCTCAGTGCCCAGAACACTTCTGCATTTGGTATAAGCCGACTATAATGCCCATTTTCCTGTAAAATCAGACAACTTCTTAATTCTTATTTTACTCCAGACAAGGAGTGGCAGATGGTAGTGGGTTATGAACAAAAACATATTCGTAGAGAAAAATGATGGACGAAATCAACTTTTTTGATTGTGAGATGAGAAAAATGCAGAAAAATCCCTTAGTTCAAGGTGTGTCAAAACCAGGTACCCTTGACCTTGGATAATAATAATAACCTAATAATATTGTATTATTAAACAGTATTAATAAAGTTATTAATAATCTTGCAAGGTGCTAGGGGATAGATCTCAAATGTACAAATAAGAAATGGCAATTATATGAGGTGATGGCAAAAACTTCATGGCAAATAGAAGGGGAAAAAGTAGAAGCAGTGACAGATTTTCTTGGGCTCAAAAATCACTGTGGATAGTGATTACAGCCATGAAATTAAAAGACACTTGCTCCTTGGAAGGAAAGCTATGACAAACCTAGAGAGTTGGACCATAAAGACTGAGCGCCAAAGAATTGATGCTTTTGCACTGTGCTGCTGGAGAAGTCTCTTGAGAGTCCCTTGGACTGCAAGGAGATCAAATCAGTCAATCCTCAAGGAAATCAACACTGAATAGTCATTGGAAGGACTGATGCTGAAGCTGAAGCTCCAATACTTTGGCCATCTGATGAGAAGTGCCAACTCATTGGGAAGAATCTTGATGCTGGGAGAGACTGAAGCAAAAGGAGAAGAGGGAAGCAGAGGTTGAGATGGTTAGCATCACTGACTCAATGGACATGAATCTGAGCAAACTCCAGGAGATAGTGAAGGACAGGGAGGCCTGGAGTGCTGCAGTCCATGAGGTCGCAAAGAGCTGGACATGGCTTAGGGACTGAACAACAACAACAACAAATTATATGAGGTGATGGACATGTCTGCTGACACTACAGAGGCAAGCATTTTGTGATACTTAAGTGTAACAGATCAACATATTTGACTCTTAAACTTACACAAGGCTATATGCTAATTGTATCTCAGCAAAGCTGGGGAACTAAAAGACTTCTTCCTGGATTTAAATAACAATAATAATAACCTGAGACAAGTAGCAGCTGCCCTCTGCTGAGCCCTGCCTCTGGGCTGAGTCTAGCCTGGTCCGGCCACACGAAGCTTAGATGCATCATCTCACTGGGCCGACACAGTCAGTATAGACATGCTACCATGTCCTGGGGTATTTCTCAGTGAGGAAAACAAGCACCAAGGCTGAGCCGCCAACACAAAACTTCATAAAGGGTGAAGGGAGGGCAGGCTGATGTGCATTCTCTGCTTTTGTTGATGATCCTCAGGAATCTTGCGTTTCTTGAGGAACTGCTATGTACCAGACCAGGTGCTGGAGAGTTGGAAATGAGTCAGACGCCCTCAACCTGAGAAGTGCACAGCTTCCTGGGGGTCTTGGGAAGTGAAAGTTGCTTCCCCTGTACCATGCTCAGAGTGACTAAGTTCACCCCTGGGATATTTCCTGCATGCACACAGCTGGCCTGTTGATTGAAGTCTGGAGACAACTTCCTTGCACTGAATTTTACTTTTTAATTAAGGAGAAGTTTGCATAACATTGGAGTGCGAATTGGCAACCCACTCCAATATTCTTGCCTGGAAAATCCTATGGACAGAGGAGCCTGGAGGACTCCATGGAATCGCAAAGAGTCGGACAAGACTGAGCAACTAACACTTTTCCATAACATAAAAGGAACCATTTTAAAGTGACTCAGTGGCATTCAGCACATTCACAATGTTATGCAACCACCACCTCTGTCACATTCCAAACCCTTCTCATTACCCTCAAAGGAAACCCTGTATCCATTAAGCATTTCCTCCACAGTCCTCCTTCCCCCAGTCCCTGGGTACCACTAATCTGTGTTCTTTTTCTATGAACTGATCTATTCTGTTAAACGGGATCATACAATATGGGACTTTTGTATCTGGCTTTCTTCAGTCAGCATAATGTATTTGAGGTTCATCTACGTTGCAGCATGTATCAGAATTTCACTCCTTTTAATGGCTAAGTATTGATAATATTCCATTGTATGATATCCTCATATTCATTCACCCATTGATGGACATTTTGGGGTGTATTCATCTTTTGGCTATTGTGATCAGTGCTTCTATGACTATCAGTGTATAAGTATCTGTTTAAGAATCTGTTTGCATTTCTTTCAGGTATACACCTAGAGCTTCCCAGGTGGCGCTACTGGTAAAGAACCCGCCTGCTAATGCAGGAGACATAAGAGATGCGAGTTCCACAATTTGTATGGAAATATAAGAAACCTCGAATAGCCAAAGCAATCTTGAGGAAGAAGAATGGAACTGGAGGAATCAACCTGCCTGACTTCAGGCTCTACTACAAAGCCACAGTCATCAAGACAGTATGGTACTGGCACAAAGATAGAAATATAGATCAATGGAACAAAATAGAAAGCCCAGAGATAAACCCACGCACCTATGGACACCTTATCTTCGACAAAGGAGGCAAGAATATACAATGGAGAAAAGACAATCTCTTTAATAAGTGGTGCTGGGAAAACTGGTCAACCACTTGTAAAAGAATGAAACTAGAACACTTCCTAACACCATACACAAAAATAAACTCAAAATGGATTAAAGATCTAAACGTAAAACCAGAAACTATAAAACTCCTAGAGGAAAACATAGGCAAAACACTCTCCGACATAAATCACAGCAGGATCCTCCATGACCCACCTCCCAGAATATTGGAAATAAAAGCAAAAATAAACAAATGGGACCTAATTAAAATTAAAAGCTTTTGCACAACAAAGGAAACTATAAGCAAGGTGAAAAGACAGCCTTCAGAATGGGAGAAAATAATAGCAAACGAAGCAACAGACAAACAATTAATCTCAAAAATGTACAAGCAACTCCTGCAGCTGAATTCCAGAGAAATAAACGACCCAATCAAAAAATGGGCCAAAGAACTAAACAGACATTTCTCCAAAGAAGACATACAGATGGCTAACAAACACATGAAAAGATGCTCAACATCACTCATTATTAGAGAAATGCAAATCAAAACCACAATGAGGTATCATTTCACACCAGTCAGAATGGCTGCTATCCAAAAGTCTACAAGCAATAAATGCTGGAGAGGGTGTGGAGAAAAGGGAACCCTCTTACACTGTTGGTGGGAATGCAAACTAGTACAGCCACTATGGAGAACAGTGTGGAGATTCCTTAAAAAACTGGGAATAGAACTGCCATATGATCCAGCAATCCCACTGCTGGGCATACACACCGAAGAAACCAGAATTGAAAGAGACGCGTGTACCTCAATGTTCATCGCAGCACTGTTTACAATAGCCAGGACATGGAAGCAACCTAGATGTCCATCAGCAGACGAATGGATAAGGAAGCTGTGGTACATATACACAATGGAATATTACTCAGCCATTAAAAAAAATACATTTGAATCGGTTCTACTGAGATGGATGAAACTGGAGCCCATTATACAGAGTGAAGTAAGCCAGAAAGAAAAACAACAATACAGTATACTAATGCATATATATGGAATTTGAAAGATGGTAACGATAACCCTATATGCAAGACAGAATAAGAGACACAGATGCATAGAACAATTTTATGGACTCTGAGGGAGAAGGTGAGGGTGGGACGTTCTGGGAGAATAGCATTGAAACGTGTATATTATCATATGTGAAACAGAACACCATTCCATGTTCGATGCATGAGACAAAGGCTCAGGGCCGGGGCAATGGGATGACCCAGAGGGATGGGATGGGGAGGGAGGTGGGTGGGGGGTCCAGGAAGGGGAACACATGTAAACTCATGGCTGATTCATGTCAATGTATGGCAAAAACTATTACAATATTGTAAAGTAATTAGCCCCCAACTAAAATAAATAAATTTATTTAAAAAAAAAAAAAAAGATGCGAGTTCAATACCTGGGTCAGGAAGATCTCCTGGAGGAGGGCATGGCAACCCATTACAGTATTCTTGCCTGGAGACTTCCATGGATAGAGGAGACTGGCAGGCTACAGTCCATGGGGTCACAAAGAGTTGGACATGACTCACACACACACACATGCACACATACACCTAGAAGTGGAATTGCTGGGTCATGTTGATTCCATGTTTAATTTCTTGAGGAACCACTAGACTGTTTTCTATGGCAGTTGCATTGCTGTACATTCCCATCAGCAATTTCTCCATATCCTCACCACTTCTAATTTTCAAAAACTTGAAATAAGTTGGATAAGACTCTTAAAGTTAGAGAAGACACAGGTCTGACTCTGCCACAAACTCACTGTGATGTTAATAACATAATAACATATATAATAATAATAATAACAGCATTTCTAGTGTGTGTACTGTACCAGGCACTATTTTAAGAACTTTCATGAATTAACTTATTTAATTCCCACAATCATCAACGTCTCCTTTTATAGATGAGGCAAGTGTATCACAGGGGGATTATAACAGGCCAAGGTCACACAACTAGTGAGTTGAGATTCCAACCCAGGCAGTTTTAACCCAAGTCTAAGGGGCATACACGATGACAATTTTCAGCCTCTGTGAAGGGGAAGGGCAGGTCTCTTTACCAAAGCACAAGAATTCTTTGGCCAAATGAAATTTTACATAGAACCCCAGTCTATCTAGCAGATAGAAAGGAAGCTGCTTGGAGGGTGAGGTCCCAGTTTCCAACCTTAAGGTAGGGCCTTGGGAACTTTGGAGGAATAGGGTTTTGGAACCCTCTTGCAAATTCCACGATTCTGAGTGAGATACTAAGAAGTGAGTGATAAGATAAAACCTCAGACTCTCGTCCCATGGCTGGCAAAAGCACACCCTCTGCTTTTAATTTAATGTGTGAGAACAATACCTTAGATTTACGAAGCATGTTGTCTTTTCCAGGGACCTGCACAAGCATCCTCTTTGCTGTTAGCATGAACCTTTCCACAAGCACACACAAGGATCTATAAGGTCCTAAAGAACCTCTACCGACTAGGACAGAATGCTCAGGAACAGGGTGAGGGACTGATTTCAATCATGTGCTAACAGGAGCACCCCACTATTCTCCTGGTTTGGTTTCAGCTCTTTCTTGCCTTATTGGTGCAACCTAGTGACCCAGCATAACCACCGGTGCACTTACTGTGTGCTGGGCCTATGCTCCGAATTTCTGACACATCATCTCCCTTCATCCTCACGACAACCCCTTGAGGGAGGTGTGACAGATCTGTGGTCCCTTATCCAAAACCCTGGGGCAGATGGTTTGGGAATTCAGAGAGTTCCAGAGTTTAGTAATTAGGTGGCACATACCACTTGTTGCCTAACATCCCAGGGGACTGGGGCAGTGCTTGCAATCACACACGTTGATATTTCTACAGCAAAACCTATGAATATTCACACTGAGTGAAATAAGAAATGACTAAAAATAGCCTTCCATCAGTGCCGGTTGATCTGGCCATCAAAGGAGTTTGCCCCAAACTTAGAAATGAAGTTTTGTTTTTCAGAACATCGCCCTGTGCTAGCATCTTCATCTGACAGAGAAATGAGGCTCTAAGCGGAGGAGTGGCTTGCCGAGCAAGGGTGATGCAGCTGGTGAGTACTGGAGATAGGATTCAAGCCAGAGGTCTGACTTGAGAGCCCACATCTAACCATGGAGAAACAGCACAGACTTCTAGAAGAAACAGCTGAGTGCTCAACTCCCTGCTGTTCTACTTAGGAGCTGTGGGATCTGGTAAATCACTTCACCCTGATGCCTCGACTTCTCCAGAGGTTGTTAGACGACTGTTCTCAAATTTTTCAGCTCTCATCCTGTGCGTACAGGGTCACCATGCCCTTCCCCACTCACTGAAGTTAGGTGCAGCCATGCATCTTACTTTGGCTAACAAGTGGAAGCGCGCATCACTTCCAGCTGGAAGCTTTAGCAGCCGGTTGGTGGCCATTAGGGGCTGTTCCTTCTGCCCTGGACCTGAAGTGAGGACACAGACTTTGCAGAATAGAGCTTCCAGGGGACCAGGGATGAGCATGCACAACGGCAAAGACAAATAAATCTTGGTTGTTTGACATTAGTGACTTGGGGCTTGTCTATTACTGCAGCAAGACCTGGCCCATCCTGACTGATAACAGGCTCCTTCTCTATAAACAACCGGTGTGAAGACTGAATTAGGTGGCACAAGTAAAGCTCCTAGTGGTGCTTGGCAATGACATTAGTTGACTCCTTTTCCCATGCTTGGCATGAATTCCCCTGGGGTTAAGAATGGTGAGGGGGAGGGAGGGAGTGGGTGGAGGCAGTAATAGCTACCTTGCTCCTTTTAAATAACTGAAATGACTGTTAACCCATGAGGTATGCATGGAAAAGATTTTGTGGATGTTTACTGATGTTTTGAGTCACAGGTGTCCCTGATCCACCCGGGGATTGATGGAGAGGATGGGGTGATATGCGGGCGGGGGGGGGGGGCGGGACGAATTCCACCCCTGAGACAAACAGCTGCACAAGGACTTCAGGTTCCTGATGGAAGTGACAGCTGTGGACCCAATATCCCCAAAGGCTGTAAAGGGCCCGCCTATGTCAAGAAGGGGTCAGGAGGGCCAGGCAGCCTGCTGACAGCTGCTGAGCACAGAGGAGGCATCGGTGCCTCAGAGAAGGACCACCAGATGGAGGCAGCGAGGCTGCGGGGAGGAGATTCTCCGTGTTGAGGATGCGCTTGAGAATGCGCAGTTGCCTCGGGACTTGTATTAAGACCCCATTTAGCAACACAGATTAAGGAGCTATAAATAGCACCTGGGCTCTCTCACAGGCCATAAAACACACTTCCCTGCTTCGCTCCCAGCCGGCAGCCTGCCCTGCTTAATTGGGGCTCAAAATAAAATACCTGGAATGCCACTTTTGGAAGGAAGGCCCGCGTTGTCATAGTGACCAGTTGCTGAGCTAGGATTGGGGCAGAAGCTGGATGCGGGGCTGCTGCCGTAAAGGTGGGAAGGAGGAGGCGAAGGGACAGGCGGAGTGGAGGGCCCATGGCTGAAGGTTCCTAGGAAGTCTGGAACCACGCCGTAAGAGGTGGTGCTATGTCCACCGATGGTCTATAATGACCGCCCCAAACGGCAGCCTCACCCCCGCCCCTTTCCAATCGCTGGTCTGACAAATGAGGACCGGAGAAGCAGAGAGGTGGGCCTGGCTGGCCCTTGGTAGATGGGAGGGCAGAAGACTTGAGTTTCAGTCCTGGCTCTGTCGCTAGACAGCTGGGAGACGTTGGGGAGGGGGGAGCTCCCCACCCTCTGGGCCTCCGGCCTTCTCCACTGTAACAGGAGAGGGCGTGAAAGGTCTCTAAACTCTAAATGCACGGACTCCCAACAGCATCAAGAAGGAAGAAGCCCGTCCTCACCTCTAAGAGGCGAGGTGCTGAGTCACCTCTAAGATCCAGGCAGTGAAAAAAGCAGGGTGCACGGCAGCAGTGAGGGGAATGCTGCTCTTTGTGTCGTTTGGAAAAATATCTCAGAAGAAAATGTAAGAAATCTGACAAGCGCTGGTTGCTTCTGGGGAGGGTGGTTGGAAACGGGTGGGCAGGAGACTTACCACTATTGTTTTAATTAAGCCTAATGAATATATTTAGTATGTGTGCTTAGTCACTGAGTCGTGTCGCACTCTTTGTGACACCATGGACTGTAGTCCTCCAGGATCCTCTGCCCATAGGATTCTCCAGGCAAGAATACTGGAGTGGGTTTCCATTGTCCTACTCCAGGGTACCTTCCCAACCCAGGGACTGAACCTGCATCTCTTATGTCTCCTGCATTGGCAGACGGGTTCTTTACCATTAGCGCCATCTGGGAAGCTGTAGGAAGAAGTACTTGCAGTAGAGGTACCAGCAACTTCACTGTGAGGGGCGTGCCTCCAATTCTGCCTGATTGGGGAAAACTGATTCTGTGGACTATTCACCACAAAGGTGTCATCCAGGCCTTCACTTCAGTTGCCTTCCGGCCTGCACGCTCAGGAATCCCAGGCTAATGAGGCACCCCAGAGAAAGCGCTCCCAGGGAGTGCCTTGGCTCTGCAATTTAACTGCCTGGAGAAACTCAGCAAGGCCCTGACCCTCACTGGTCCCATCCACAGTCCCATGAGGGACTTAATCCAGGGTCCCCCTGATCCTCCCTGGTCCCCATCTATACCAGTGGAGGGAGCTTAGACCAGGTCCCTAAAGCCTTGCCTATTTGGAACTCTATCTGGAATTTTAAACATCAGCCCAAGCAGGGCAGAACAGTGAGAGAAGCCCATCTAGATAAACAAGTCTCCCAGTGAACGTCTGAGAGCAGAGGAGAATGTGTAAAGAAGCTCCAATAGTTATAGTAAGATATTCACATGCAAATGTGTGTGTTAGTCACTCAGTCGTGTCCGACTCTTTGCGACCACATGGACTGTAGCCCACCAGGCTTCTCTGTCCATGGGATTCTCCAGGCAAGAATACTGGAGTGGCTTGCCATTCCCTTCTCCAGAGGATCTTCCTGACCCAGGGATTGAACCCTGGTCTCCTGCATTGAGCTACCGTTTGAGCTACAGGGAAGTCCAAGATATTCACTTGCAAGGCCCATGTGTAAATCCTGAAACCCTACGGAAACACCTCTCTTCTTTCAGGTCTCTAAGTCACCAATGAAATCTGTCTTCAGCGTGACTGTCCTCTGTGGATGGCAGCACAAGAGGACAGGATACAGTTGTTACCAAATGAAACTTCCGAGGCGGAATGAAGCGATTCTATCAGAAAGACAGCCCTGATAATCACCCTGATTTAACTGAAAGATCAATCATTTGTAAACTTTCATTCTACTAACCCTTATGTTAGTTACTAATGGATTTCTGATGGTTTTGCAGCCAGCATTCTTTACTTCCTCCTTTAGTAAAACATCTTTGGATTCCCTTGTGGAGTGTGTTTGTTCCTGAGACTTTGCCCTCTCCCAGCTCCATGGGTGGAATACCAGACCACCTGACCTGCCTCTTGAGAAACCTGTATGCAGGTCAGGAAGCAACAGTTAGAACTGGACATGGAACAACAGACTGGTTCCAAATAGGAAAAGGAGTAAGTCAAGGCTGTATATTGTCACCCTGCTTATTTAACTTATATGCAGAGTACATCATGAGAAATGCTGGGCTGGAAGAAGCACAAGCTGGAATCAAGATTGCAGGGAGAAATATCAGTAACTTCAGATATGCAGATGACACCACCCTTATGGCAGAAAGTGAAGAGGAACTAAAAAGCCTCTTGATGAAAGTGAAAGAGGAGAGCGAAAAAGTTGGCTTAAAGCTCAACATTCAGAAAACTAAGATCATGGTGTCTGGTCCCATCACTTCATGGCAAATAGATGGGGAAACAGTGGAAACAGTGTCAGACTTTGTTTCTGGCCTCCAAAATCACTGCAGATGGTGTTTGCAGCCATGAAATTAAAAGACGCTTACTCCTTGGAAGGAAAGTTATGACCAACCTAGACAGCATATTAAAAAGCAGAGACATTACTTTGCCAACAAAGGTCTGTCTAGTCAAGGCTATGGTTTTTCCAGTAGTCATGTATGGATGTGAGAGTTGGACTGTGAAGAAAGCTGAGTGCTGAAGAATTGATGCTTTTGAAATGTGGTGTTGGAGAAGACTCTTGAGAGTTGCTTGGACTGCAAGGAGATCCAACCAGTCCATCCTAAAGGAGATCAGTCCTGGGTGTTCATTGGAAGGACTGATGTTGAAGCTGAAACTCCAATACTTTGGCCACCTCATGCAAAGAGTTGACTCATTGGAAAAGACCTTGATGCTGGGAAGGATTAGGGGCAGTAGGAGAAGGGGACGACAGAGGATGAGATGGCTGGATGGCATCACCGACTCGATGGATATGAGTTTGGGTAGACCCCGGGAGTTGGTGATGGACAGGGAGGCCTGGCGTGCTGCAATTCATGGGGTTGCAAAGAGTCGGACGTGACTGAGCAACTGAACTGACTCACTGAGACAGTCAGCACATTCCCATTCATTGGCCATGCAATTGGTTGAGGGAGGGTCATGTGACCCAAATGAGGCCAATCAGAATGCATTCCAGGGCAGAAGCATGCTGGCTCCTGCTGGATAAGGAGGGAAGTGGTGCCTCCAGGGGCTCCTGTGGTTGTTTTGGGACCCTAGAAAGAAGACCCCAGCCATGGGGCCTCCATCCAGAATATGTGTAGGAGGGGCGAGGGATGATGCTCTGTGGCGTTGATGTGGAATCGCTGCCTTTACTTAGACTGTGTCTTTTCATGTAGGTTGAGAGTATGAAGACCTAAAGCCACATAAGACACCCCTAAGGCTTGAAGGAAGAAGGGCTTGAGACAAGACATAGCTGGGCCCCAGGCTGAGCAGCTGGAGTTTGTCCCCTGAGGATAGATACTCCAAGATAAAGATAATAGCAGGAACAAGGAGGAGCTGAGTCCTGCCCAGATGAAAGATAAAGGTGCTAAGTGCTCAGTTGGGTCAGACTCTTTGCAACCCCAGGGACTGGAGCTGTCCAGGGAATTTTTAGGCAGGAATACTGGAGTAACTTGCCATTTCCTTCTCCAGGAATGTTTTCTACCCATGGATCAAACCTGTGTCTGGCATCTCTTGCACTTGCAGGCAGATTCTTTACCACTAGTGCCACCTGGGAAGCCCTAAAAGATAAAGAGACCACACATTTCTCATTCTTAAGGTAAAGGAGACCTTCCCAACTACACATGTGCAGAAAGGCTAGTGCATGTGCTAAGTTGCTACAGTCATATTCCAGTCTTTGTGACCCCATGGACTATGGCCTGCCAGGCTCCTCTGTCCATGGGATTTCCCAGGCAAGAATACTGGAGTGGGTTGCCATTTCCTTCTCCAGGGAATCTTCCCTGACCCAGGGATCGAACTTGTGTCTATTATGTTTCCTGCATTAGTAGTTCTTTACCACTAGCACCACCTGGGAAGCCCTTTGAGGTCAACAAGGGAAGGGGCATCATCCCATAGTAAGTGATGTCAAACTCCCCCTAGGCCTCTTAACTAGAATTCATCTTGGCTAAGAGATGCGCACACACAGGTGAGGACCCTGAGTTAAACCAAATATGGACTCATAACCAAAGTAAGATGACCGGCCAAAGGAAACCCAGAAGAAATGCCCCATATAAGTGATTTAAACTACCACCAGCAAATGACTCTCTGAGTCCACCTATGTGTGTCTGTTCACAAGTACTCTTTTTTTTTTCCTTCTAATAAACACTTTACTTGTTTTACTACTTTCCATCTCTTTGTGGAAATTCATTTCTCCAAAGCCGCTGGGCTAGGGGCTTGTCACTGGCCACTGTCCCTGGTGCTCTAGTGGTTAGGATTTACCGCTCTCACTGCTGCAGCCTGACTTCAATCTCTGGTTGGGAAATTGAGATCCTGTTTCAAGCTGCTGCGGGCTGAGGCCACTCAAGATCAGGCTGAGAAATAGAACCTGATCTAGATCCTGGTGACAGTGTCTGAACCCTGGATACAGGTGAAGTTGAAGCCAGATTCACCCCAGGAGTAGTCACAGTGATAAAAGCACATTATCAAATAATAGCAAACCAAACAACTGCCAAAGGATTGATCTCCAAAATATATAAGCAGCTCATGCAGCTCAATACCAGAAAAACAACCCAATTAAAAAGTGGGCAGAAGACTAAATAGACATCTCTCCAAAGAAGATATACAGATGGCTAATAAACACATGAAAAGATACTCAACATTGTTCATTATTAGAGAAATGCAAAACAAAAATACACCAAGATATCACCTCACACAGGTCAGAATGGCCATCATCAAAAACTCTACAAACAGTAAATGCTGGAGAGGGTGTGAAGCAAAAGGATCCTCTTGCACTGTTGGTGGGAATGCAAATTGATACAGCCACTCTGGAAGACAGTATGGAGATTCCCTAAAAAACTAGGAATAAAACTACCATATGACCCAATAATCCCACTACTGGGCATATACCCTGTTGTTCAGTTAGCCAGTCTGATTCTTTGCAAGCCCATGGACTGCAGCACACCAGGCCTCCCTGTCCCTCACCATCTCCTGGAGTTTACCCAAGTTCATGTCCATTGCATCGGTGATGCTGTCCAGCCATCTCATCCTCTGACGCCCTCTTCTCCTTCTGCCCTCAGTCTTTCCCAGCATCAGGGATTTTTTTCAATGAGTTGTCTGTGTACATCAGATGACCAAAATACTGGAGCTCCAGCTTCAGCATCAGTCTTTCCACTGAATATTCAGGATTGGTCTCCCTTAAGATTGACTGGCATATACCCTGAGGAAACCATAATTGAAGAAGATGCATGTACCCCAATGTTCATTGTGGCCTGGAGTCTGAGAGGATCCCAGAGTGAGAGCCCTCAGTGGGCCAAGCTGCCCAGTTGTATGAAAAAGTGCCACCTTTACGAGTGGCCTGAGGGCTCCAGAAAGTCCTACTTGCCCAAACCGGCTTCCCCTCTGGTGCCTCAAAAACTACCTGAGCAGTTTTTTTTTCAAGTTTAATGCAACATAAGAGAGACAACAGGGACTTCCCTGGTGGTCCAGTGGCTGAGACTCTGAGCTACCAATGCAGGGGGCCTGAGTTTGATCCCTGGTCAGGGAACTAGATCCCACATGCCAAAACTAAGACCTAGCGCAGCCAAATAAATAGATATACAGCTATCATTTTTAAAAAAGAGAGAGAGGAGAGTCAGGGAACGTCTGTTAGAGGGGCTCTCCAGGAATACCAGTCCATGCAGGAGCTGCACAGCCAAGGATCTGCTGTCCGGAGAGCTGAAGCGGCTCAGTGCCAGCGGGGCGGGCCCAGAGATGGACTAGAGCCCGTGGGTTCTCACTTCCAACAAGGAGTCCCGCCCACTCTCAGCAGCTGTTGTCTGGTTAACTCTTTGCTCTTCAAAATCTCTCTTCCCGCTATGAGAAGGCTCTGCCACCAGGTGGCGATATGGAGTCACCACAGTCTGTGTGGCAGGAAGCGGGCCTCGTGGATTTGCTTTTACATAAAAGCATCGTCTCAAACGATAATCAGCATATAAAATTATGATTAAATTGAATAGAGCCTCCAGGACAAACCAAAAGATTATAGGCGGGTTACATACATTGTCTCCTCTTCACCAACTGCTTGCCTCTTTCTAACCCTGCTAAGCAGGGAGTGAAGCCAGGCTTTGAAGTCAGACTGGCCTGTGTGAAACCCAGCTCTGCCCGTGTCTCGGTGTAGGCTCAGCTGCGTGTCTCTGCAAGTCACTCCTCTTAGAGCTCCACAGCCCCTCTGGGTTCACTCCTACTCTGGACAGGGCTGCTGTGAGGCATTTCCTTGTCGCATCGCCAGGGCTAGCATGCAGTCGGTGTTCAGTAGGTCTCAGCTGAAGGATTGAAGGCAGCACTTACTGAAGTGCC
Source organism: Giraffa tippelskirchi (assembly GCF_054371585.1). NCBI lineage: Eukaryota > Metazoa > Chordata > Mammalia > Artiodactyla > Giraffidae > Giraffa > Giraffa tippelskirchi. The sequence goes on from NC_137276.1 coordinate 93,099,454, forward strand.
CGGCATGAGACGGCAAGCACTGGGTAAAGGACACTTCGTATTAGAGGCGGAAGGGAAGCAGGTCTATAGCAGTGAGACTGTAGGGAGTCTGTAGGGGGTGTGAGAACTCCCCGGAAGCCCTGCAGGAATGCCAGGATGTCCGGCTGTCCGCCTGCTCGCTGCCCAAGGCTGATGCTTTTCAACCTCGGTGCACATCATTCCCCCCATCATGCACTTCGGTTCTGAAACCCTTCTAGAATCCTCTCTGCCTTGTGAGGAGGGTCTGCAGGACAATCCCCATTCACTTTCTCGGGGAGCTCCCTGACCTCACCTGTGAGCAGCGGGCTAACAGTCCCCAAAGTGTGGTGGTACAGAAGATTCTCAGGGTGACGGGTGGGGAGGGTGAGATGAACTGGGGGGTGAGCACTGACATATATACACTACCACGTGTAAAACAGAGAGCTAGGGGGAAGCTGCTGCATGGTGCAGGAAGCTCAGTTCAGTGCTCTGTGGGGGTGGGGTGGAAGGGAGGTCCAAGAGGAAGGGGATATATGTATTCATACAGCTGATTCATTTCATTGAACAGCAGAAACTAACACAACATTGTAAAGCAATTGCGTCCGTGTGTGCTAAGTCAACTTCAGTCGGGTCCCACTCTTTGCAACCCTATGGACTGTAGCCTGACAGGCTCCTCTGTCCATGGGATTCTGCCGGCAAGAATACTGGAGTGGGTTACTATTTCCTACTCCAGGGGATCTTCCCGACGCAGGGATCAAACCCTCCTCTCTTAGATCTCCTGCATTGGCGGGGGGGGGGGGGGGGGGGGGCGGGGGGACACCGTGTGCCTTCCCACTAGCGCCACCTGGGATGCCCAAAGCAATTATAGTCCAATTAAAAAAAAAGATTCTTGGGGAACAGGGTCTTCTCTTCTAACACAGGCCTCACTCTCTCTGTCTGCAGAACCTGCAGCTGGCTTGGCTGGTGCCCTCAACCCCTCCAGAGCTGGGGTCCTGGGACCGTCCCTCCCCCTCGGGCTGACAGGCCTTTCCAGGGGCACAGAATTCTCTTAACTTCAAACTTCTCAACTCTAACGGAGCAAATTATGTGGCGCTTTATTTTTCCCGGGTTGAATGGGCAGAGCTAGCACCTCATAAAGCAACAGGGAAAATATTTGGCTGGTTTTGTAAGCCGGGGCCACAAAGGCTTGCTTGTGATGGGTGGCCCTGCCCAGGTCTGGGCAGCAAGGTCCGCAGACAAGCCCTGCTCGCTTGACACCAGCCACCTGTGTGCAGGCCACGAGGCCTGGCCATCTCCTCTCACACATTTCCAGACTCTGAGCTGCCAAAAACAACGCCAGCTGTCGGCCCTGCAGGGGGGATCCTCGGGGGCAGGGAGGCCCTCAAAGAAGCTTCTGTGGACCGGTCAGCAGCCCCTGCGCGGGAGATGTCTGCAGTGTGTTTGGTCGTGGTCTGTCCCCAGGAGGCTTCCCTCAGGGAGTCCACCCGCTGACTTCCTTCGTGCTTCCCAGCCTCCCTGCCTTTGCTCCCCCATCTGCCCTGCCTGGACCGCTTCTTCCTGTCCTGTCCACCCACGCATGCCCCTTCCCAGCCTCGCACAACGTCCTCTTCTCACCACCCCCTCTGTCACTCTATGCCCACAGAGACCAGTCCCTTTCAGGAGCTGACAGCACTCTCTGCCCGTGCCCCTCGTTAGATAATGAATCACACCTTCTTGGGGTGCCTCTTATTATTTAATGCTGGGATGATTCATTTCACTGACACCTCATTTATTTGAAACTTAGGGAAAGAGCTTTTTCAACATCAGTAAATTTTTCTGATAAATTATCCATTTAAGTACCAGTTTACCTTTAGTCTGATCTCTTTGGGTGGGAATTTTTCTAAAATACATTATTATGCCTTCATTAATATTTTTTTTCCAGTTTTATTGAAATATAATTGATGGATGGCACTGTGTAAGTTTGGGCTTCCCTGGTGGCTCAGCAGTAAAGAACCCGCCTGCAGTTCAGGAGATGCAGGTTTGATCCCTGGGTTGGGAAGATCCCCTGGAGAAGGGCACAGCAACCCACTCCAGTATTCTGGCCTGGAGAATACCCATGGACAGAGAGAGGAGCCTGGTGGGCTACGGTCCATAGGGTTCCAAGGAGTCGGACATGACTGAAGCGACTTAGCACGCATGCACCCACTGCATAAGTTTAAGGTGAACCACAATTATTTGATAAATGTAGATATTGCCAAATGGTATTTTGCCCTCCTCTTAAAGGATTTATCCCTAAATGTAATGGAATCCATTTTTGAGGATTCAGAATTAGAAAAGAAAATGCCACTTTTGGTACCATGACCTGGCTCTGTTCTGTTCCCAAGGTGGGGCTGTCCCACCCCTTTTGCTGACTGGCCCCATGGCTATGTTTCAGAAGTTCTCACTTGCTGTTGCTGTCCTGTGTCCCTCCATGTGGGCAGGGGGTGCCCTTAGTGCCCTTGCCTCTGACCTCACGTACCCCCCACGCTCCCATGTACTGTTTCTATTCTGTAAAGGGAGTGGGAGGCAGATAACAGAGCCTGTGTAAATGAAAGCAGCGTGTGGATGAACAGCAAACAGTATCTGAGAAGAGTTCCTTTCAAGGTCCTAAGCAAGTCTTTCCGTTCATTCTCAGGGGTGGTGTTATGTAGAGCTGAGAGTGCCATGTAAGTGCACTGTTCCTGTGCTGATGCATCCTTGGGGGTGATGAGTAGAGTCCCCTGTGCCCATACAGAGCCTGACCCAGGGCAGCTCAGAAACAGGACTCAGCTGACTTGCTCTGGGACGTGTGACCTGGATGTGCTCATCCCAGAGCTCTACCATCAGCTCTTACTTCAGAATCAGCCGTATCCTGAAGGGGTGGCTGGGACTGCAGGTGGAGCAGGCTCGGTCTCAACATGGGCTCCCAGTGCCCGTGGCTCCAGGTCTCTAGTGACTGCTGTCTCCAGAGGATGCACCTTTGGGACAGGTAAGGATCTCTAAAGCCTTGTTGCAAACAATCGTTGCATCTGATCTCTGGTTCGTGGGAAAACAGAGATGTCCAGCAACTTTATGTGGCCTACAGAACAGGCGTGGCCACTAAGGAAACATCTGGTTTCTTACAAGTTACTATAGTTGGTCTGGGCTGCAGTAAATCCTCTTTTTAAGGCCTGGGAATAGAGGGGAGCTGCACCAAGGGCAAGCTGGGCACAGTGACTATATAGCACTGCCAGGATCTGAGAACAGGGGAAGGAAGGGCCTATGAGGCCCCTGGAGCCCAGCTGGGAGGTGGAGGCAGAGGTGTAGCCTCTGTCCCACAGGCAGGGTGGCCTGGCCGCCCTGAGATTGATGAGCTCTGCTGAGCAGTGTGTGATGTTGCTTTCCTCCAGCCATTTTAACCATGAGGCATCTCAAAGGTAACACTTGGCCACCTGGCCTTGGGCACTATTGGTAAACCTGCAATTTCGCCCACACCCCCAAATTATCGTTACTCAAAATTCTTAGGTACACCAAGCTTTACTTCCTGCTTGCTTCCTTTAACCTTTGTGAGACCCTGCCTGCCCCACTGCCAGCTCTGTTTCCTGTCATATTCCATGCGTGCCACCTGGATCTCCATTCCTAAACTGTCCCAGGCTTCTTCCTGCCTCAGGACCTTTGCACATGCTTCTTCTTCCACCTGGAACACCCTGTCTTACTCTCACCACATATCAGACACTTTGCTAGTTAGTTAATTTCAACTCTGAGCTTACAGGGTCCCTAGATTGGCCTTCTCTGACATCTAAGACAGACCAGGCCCCTCACACTATCAGCACCCTCTGCTTCCCTGGTGTGCCACCTAACACAATAGAAATCACAGAATAATCTCTGTGCTTGGCTGTAACATGTCTCCCTGCTGAGTTCTAAGTTCCATGGGGTGGGGCCTTGAGCTGCCTGTTCATGGCCTTATCTTTAGCACCTAGCATGGTGCCTGGTACATGGTTCATGATGAGTAAATACTTGCTATTAATAAGTCACACCCTTCATTCCAACTCCAGCCATGCTGAGCTGTCCCCAGACCCCAATCCTTCTCAAAACTCTAATTATAGGACTTCCCCGGTGATCCAGTAAGGTTAAGACTCCATGCTGCCAATGCAGGGGGCATGGATTTGATCGCTAGTTGGGGAACTAAGATCCCACATGCTGCACAGCCTGGCCAAAAAAAAAAAGACAACCAAAAAACAAAACTCCAATTTCTTGCTCTTCTGTCTGGATACAACTTTCTTGCCTAGTCATTCCTGCTCTTTGATGAAAGGTGAAAGTGAAAGTCACTCAGTCGTATCCAACTCTTTGTGACCCCATGGACTGTAGCTCACCTGGCTCTTCTGTCCATGGAATTCTTCAGGCAAGGATACTGGAGTGGGTTGCCATTCCCTTCTCCAGGAGATCTTCCTAACCCAGGGAATGAACCTGTGTCTTCTGGTTCAATCTTCTGTGGGTCTTCTGTGTTGCAGGCAGATTCTTTACCATCTGAGCCACCAGGGAAGCCCCGATCTTTGATGAAGGAGTAAATAAATCAATGAACCACTAAATAAACTATCAGAATTTCAGAGATCTTATATTCTCTGAGGCCTGCTGCTGCACAACTGAAAAAGCACTAAATGTGTGGCAAAAGAAGTATTCACAGAGGAAAAGGCCCTTGAGTGGGAGTACTGCCTGCAACAAAGCTCAATGAACGTACACGCGTCCCTGTAAAATGCTTTGGGAGAATCCTGAAAAGTCTCTGGTGAGCAAAGGCTGGTGAGTGGAAATGAATAGCAAGTAACCTACAGTGGTGAATTTGAGATGGCCATGCATCACCATGCATCTTGTATTTAGTGTGCTGCTTGCTATTCAGCTTAAGGAAGGGGGAAATATCCATAAGGTGGAAAGGACCTCGGTATCTGTCATCTGAAGGGTATTATGCAGGTAGTAATGAGAGCTGGGGCTTCCCTGGTGGCTCAGTGGTAAAGAATCCACCACTAATGTGGATCTTCCCTTGATCCCTGGGTCAGGAAGATCTCCTGCAGAAGGAAATAGCAACCCACTCCAGTATTCTGGCCTGGAGAATTCCATGGACAGAGGAGCCTGGCAGGCTACAGTCCATGTGGTTGCAAAGAGTTGGACACAACTGAGCGACTGAACAAGAGCTACCTGCAGTGACCACATCAGCGTGCCAGCACTGTGCTGGGCAGTGTATATGTCTTATATTATTGAATCCTCAAGAGAACTTTGAAAAGTGGGAGCTATGTCCATTTTGCAGATGAGAAGATGGAGGTGTAGAGAGGCTGAGTAACTGGGCCAAGGTTACAGAACTCGCTGTGGCAGAGGTGGGCTTGACCCCAGGTGGAGTCTGTTGGACTCCCAAGTCTCTGCCCCAGTTGCAGAGCGAGGTGCTGGGCAGTGGCCTCCAGGCAGGCATCCCCCAAGCTGAAGATGAAGTGCTGCCATGGAAACAAAATTCCCAGCTTCCGGCCCTGCCAGGTTGGCTTCCCAGGTCTTTAGACAGGTCTTCCTAGTCCTTCCCTGAAGGTCTGCAGCAGCCAGAGAGAAAGGAAAGGGCCACCCTTGGACCACTCAGACCAGACCACTAGGGCACACATGTCAGTCTGTGGCGGGTGGTGGACGACTTCCCAGGTCCCCCATCTTTTTCCACGGAAACCTCCCCAACTGCTGGCCTTGTAAAGTCTGGGGGGCATGGACAAGGGCAGCCCCGTCCACCTTCCAGCTGTCCTTTCGTACTTGCAGAGCTGCAGTCTCATGAAGCCCGTCCTCTGCCTCCTTGAAGTTACATCCCTGCATGGTCACCATGTACCTCCACCACCAGAGGAACAGCTAGTTGACTTGCGCCCTGGAAAGGGAGGCCTCTGACCCCTTCACAGGGACTCCTTGATGGTTCATACAGCAAGCATGAACAACAGGCGTTCCCCAGAGAAATACTGCGTGGTTCCCTCTGTGGATACCAGGGCACCCTTGTCTTCTCTCTTTAGGCTCCAGGCTCACACCCGGGGCAGCTAAGTCCTGGGAGCCAGGGTGCCCCCTCTACAGGCTCTGCCCCCCTCTTGTCCCTCTCTGCCTGTTCAGGCCCTCTTGATGCCTCATTCCTGAGCACATGGAGACCTGTGTTGAGCAGACGAGGGTTCACCCTCTGTGTTAGTTAGCTAAGGCTGCTGTTACAAAGTGCCAGAGGCTGGGTGGCTTAAGCAACAAGAATGTATTGTCTCATAGTTCTAGAGGCTGGAAGCTCAAGAGCCAGGTGTCAGCAGGGTGGGTTCCTTCTGAGATTGAGAGAGACAGAGTCTGTTCCAGGCCTCTCCCCTAGCCTCTGGTGGTCCGCTGCCGACCTTTGTGGTCCTTGGCTTGTAAACACACAGCATTGATCTCTGCCTTAGTGTTCCCGTGGCATTCTCCTAGTAGCTGTGTCTCTGTGTTCTGCTTTTTATAAGGACACCAGTCACATTAGATTAGGGCTCACTCTCATGACCTCATCTTATTTCATCTTCATTGCATCTTATTTCCAAGTGAGGTCACCTTCTGAGGTACGAGGGGTTAGGACTTCAACACAAGAATTTTAGGGGGACACAAACCAACCCATAACGCTCTGTTTTACTTTATGCAAGGGAAGACCAGGGTGGTGGGGGGAAGACCAGAGTGATAGGGAAGAAAAGGACACAGTCCAGCATCTGACTGCAGCACAGTTGGGTTGACAAGGGTCCTGACAACACCACTGGAGAGCAGCGAAAGAAAGTGAGACTTTGTGCAAAAGGCAGCTCGGGGTGGGTGGGCAGAGCCCCGGGAGCCAGAGCAGGGGGCCACATGGCTGCTGTGGGGCTGAAAACCACCACTGCCGTATCTCCCACAGCTCCTCAGGCCAGGGCAAGACCAGCCAAGACAATGCACATATCTGATGACCGCATAGTTTACGACAGACCCTAACAGAGGGGATTTGAAGAAGGTAAACATAGGCTGTAGTGGGTTCAGAGTGGAGGCCCCAAGAGGCCAACAGCCTCAGCACCAGCCCATTCTAATGCTCCAATCTCTTGTTCTTAACTAAACCTGAGTTCACAATAAAATACCTATGCAACAGGACTAACAACCAAGCTCACAAGATAAATCTCCTCTAAGGATATAGTCCCTGAGACTCTGCAAGGTACTACCCTAAAGTTCAAAGCTTTAAAATGTATATATTAGTTTAATTCATTAGAGAATCCTTTTCTGGAAAATTAGCTGGCAGTCAGTATCAGCAATCTGAAAAACAGTTCTTATTTCTTGAGCCATTATTTTTACTCCTAACGATCCACCATGCTGATATAAATAAAAAGGACAGCAAGTATAAGCAAAAGCATTTTTTGTAAAAGGGAAAATTGAAAACAACCTAAATGTACAAAAGTGAGGATGGTTAATTATATTATGATATAACCAAATGGTGACAAATTATTTAGTCATTAACAATTATATTACCCCACCAACACTACCCGTACGTACACTGTTCTAAAAGTACTGTCCAGATAACTAGATAAGAGAAAGAAAGAAAAATTGTCATTATCTGCAGACAATATGCTTGTAGACCCATAATACCCAAGAGAAGCAAAAGAGAACCTACTAGAGAAATAAGAATTCAGTGAGGCAGAAAATCACTGGTAATCAAAAATCAACAGCTTCCCACTAGACACATACCAAGCTAGGAAATATAATGGAAGACAGGATTTCTTCCATAATAACAACAGAAATGATGAAATACCTAGGGCTGAACACAACGAGGTATGTGTAAGACCTGTAAGAGTAAAAATTGAAATCATGTGAAAGGACATATCAGAAAGCTTGAAAAAACTGAAAAACATATTTTATGCTTGCAGTGGAGTACTCAATAACTCAAAACACGCCAATTATCCCCTAAAATAATCTATGAATGCAGTATGATCTCAATTAAAATACCTATAGGATTTTCGGAGACCTTACCAAAATGATTAACTAAGGTTTTCTGGAAAAATAAGCAGAAAAGAAGAAACAGAAAAATACTAAAGGAAACAGTAATGAGGCAGGAGCTGAACTACTGGCTATTAAAACATTTTTAATCATAGCATTACAGTAATTAAAGCCATGTGGTCCTGGTGAAGGCCTAGACCGATGGATCAATGGAATGCTGCATTTCTCCAAGAACTGGCAAAAAAGTTGCTGCTTGTAAGAAAGTGGTCTGGTGGGGAAGGAAGGGCATGGGTTTGAGAGCCAGACAGACTTGGGCTGTCCTCCCAGCCTGTGTGGCCTTGGATGCTGGTGGCATTTGCTCTGAGCCTGTTTTTGTTTCATGTGAATATTGTGAAAACTTAAAAAGGCAATGTATGCAAAGTGCTCAGTAAAGGGTCTCAAATGTACTGTATACTCACTGAAAGGTCACTATTACTATCAATAACTTTTTATTATTTTTTACTTTAAAATTATTTTAACTTTTGAATATTATTAATACTACTTTGCCACCTAATCAGAGCCCCTGGGGCCTTGCGTCCTGCGGCAGAAGCCACACCCCAGCTCCCCATCTGGTCCTCCCTCTGCAATACAGCTGCTTGCACATCCCTGACCCATCCCTCCTCATCGAACAGGGGGAGGCCAATCTCTGTCCTTCATGGGAGACAAGCAGAGAGTCCAAGCAAAGAGTCCTTAGGAGACCTCCTGAGAAAGGATAGATACTTTGGGAAATGGGAGTCTTCTGAGAGAAACGTGGGCAGCCTTGGAAACATAGTCTCTCTTGTTTAAAAAGCCTGTCGTGGCCCCAGGACAGGATCACTGAAGTTTTCCCCTTCTCAGGGTGGGTAAGAGCAATGACAGTGTTGGAAATGAAGGATTCAGCATGGTGGGTCTGGGGGCTAACAAAGGCCCTGGCCTGACTTCACGCATGCCTTCCATTAGGGCAGAGGGCCACTGGGTCACACAGGGACTGGGAGCTAGTGGTCTGGCCTGGTTCTGGCTAACTACGCAGACTTTCAATAAAGAATGGAACCAAAAAGAAATGGTATTCCTGGGCTTCCCTGGTGGGCTCAGTGGTAAAGAATCAGCCTGCCAAAGCAGGAGACACGGGTTCGATCCCTGATCTGGGAAGATCCCATATGCTGAAGCGCAACTAAACTCGTATGCCACAACAATTGAGCCTGTGCTCTATGGACCCCACTCCCTGCAACTAGAGAAAAGCCCCAGCAGCAATGAAGATCCAGCACAGCTTTAAAAAAAAAAGAAATGGTATACCAGGATGATGAATCTGGAAGCCATGTACCAAAGATGCCTGGTTAAGGAAGGTCATCCATGATGCTGCTGCAGCTGACCAGAAGAGAGGGGAGACCTGTTTCAATCACTGGGGTACTTTAGGCACAAGGCTCTGAACCACAAAATTTTCAAGGGATTTAAAAAATGTTTGAGACCTGAGGTGAATTTATTGGTTCAAAAACTACTGAAAGAAAGTTGTAAAATTAAAATTAACACATGCTTAATCAAATATTTACCAAAATAAAAAGTACAGTGTCAAGAAGTCAAGAGCAACTCAACTGACAGTCACACATTCATTGTATTTAATGTAGGATATTGTACATTTTAACATGTTTGTTATGGACTTTACCATGCTTGTATGCAAGCACAAGCTGGAAAAGAGAGATAATACAGAGCATGGAAACAGAAAACCCAAACGCCCTCCATATTCTAGGAAATTTGGCATACTGCAGTAAGATGGAACCCATCAAGGATTCCTATAAAGGCCTGATTTTAGGCCTTGGAAGTAAATCTGGCTGGCAGGACATATTATTCTGTGACATAATACTATGCAAAAGAGAGTCACAAGCTCCCTGAGACTGAACAACGAGAGCTGCCTGCTTTTTCCCGGTGGCTCAGTGGTAAAGAATCCACCTGCAATGCAGGAGACACTGGTTCAATCCCTGGGTCAGGAAAATCCCCTGGAGGAAGGGCATGGCAACCCACTCCAGTATTCTTGCCTGGAGAATTCCATGGACAGAGGAGCCTGGCGGGCTATAGCCCATGGGGTCGCAAAGAGTCAGATACAACTGAAGCAACTGAGAACAACAGAGACTGCATGAAAAGAAAGGAGGTGAGGTCCCACTATAACTTGTGTTAGAGAAGTCCTGACTACGCAGTGTACCATCTACCTCCTCTGGTCACTAAACTCACTTGCTGTTTTATTAACCTATTGAGCTGCTTCTACCGCTGGCCTTGGGTGGTCATCACAGTCCAGGTTTTCCCCTTCCAGAGGAAAGCGTATAAGAAGCTTCCGGCTGAGGCAGAAGACACCTCCAGTTCTTCTGTCCTGGGTGTTATTTTTATCCCTGCTACCCTCTTCTTATAGCTTTCTGAATCCAGGCACAGACTCAGCCCAGACTTGCTTCTAGGGGTCTCCTGGATGCCCACCAGTTTGAACCCAAGATCTTAATAATGCCACATCTGCCTCCTAGTTCTTCCTTATCTTGGGAGTCCCTCTGCCCACAGTGCCAGCCCTGTTACCCTCCAGCCCAGCCTCCTAAGCAGAAAGCACTGGGCAGATTACCTGAAATCGTCCAGGGGGCCAGGGCACCAAGGGTCCCGAGCCATCTCCACATTCTAGGTCCCAGCTGCTTCCCAGGAAGTTTGGGTAGGCAGGGGCCATGCCCAGCCACTCCCCTTGCAGAGAAAAGTGAGAATTTCCTCCTGCCTCCTGATGTCTGGGGCTCTGCAGCCAACAGAGCCAGATGACATTAGGATTTATATGAGTTTTGACAACATCAAGTCCCAGCAAAGTCTCAGGGGAGCCGGAAGGGAGCAGGTGGGGGAGCGAGGGATGAATAAGTCTGTTCTGAGCCCCAGGACAGCCTCTTCCATTATGCATTTGTATTCATCCCGTAGCCATGGCACTCTAGGCAGCCGCCCAAACAATACAGAGGACACAGCTGTTGAGGAGCTTACAGTCTCAAATTTTCCGCCTCAGAGTAGCCCGGAAATCCCTTCCTGAACATGCCCTCCGCAGTCTGGGCGGCGGAGCAGGCCTCTCCTGGGGCGATGCCCTCGCACCCTGCATCACTCGGTGGGGTGGCCCCCGATGGACCGGGTCTGCTGTCCCCACTGCCACCTCCAGGCAGGCCCCAGGGAAGGGGTGTGCATTCATCAAGTGGGAACAGGCTAGTCAGAATAGATAGACAGTCAAGACTTTATCTGACGTGCTTTCTCCTAAAATGCTTCCCTGCTGGCCCCTGAGGCCACTGCTAAAGCCCCCTTGCTCTCTGAGAGGGAGAGCGCCGCCGCAGGGAAACTATGTAGGGTGGGAACAAGAGAGTCAGGGGCCAGAGGGCAGAGGTGACCCTAAGAAGGTGTGTTCTCACTCCAGCCATTGCTGAATGCCAGCAGCAGGACCCCGGGGGCCAGACGCTGCGTTGGGAGACCCCACTTGAGGATGAGGGGCTGGGGTGCTCACACCCCACTTCCAGAAGTGACTGTGCTGCTCCCTGGCAGGGGGTGGACAGCAGGCCATTTGCTCAATCACCCAGTCATGTCCGACTCTTTGCGACCCCATGGACTGCAGCATGCCAGGCCTCCCTGTCCATCACCAACTCCCAGAGCCTGCTCCAAACTCATGTCCATTGAGTCAGTGATGCCATCCAACCATCTTGTTCTCTGTCGTCCCCTTCTCCTCTGCCTTCAATCTTTCCAGCAACAGGGTCTTTTCTAATGGGTCAGTTCTTTGCATCAGGTGGCCAAAGTATTGGAGCTCCAGCTGGCTACCATGGCCAAAGGGAGCCTTCAGGGCCAGCTCAGGAATGGAGGACAGGGCAAGGAAATGGAGGACAGAAGGTCGAGGGATTCACAGGGCCTCCCCTAGTCTCACCCTGCGAGGTAAGAGGAGTTTCTACTTGGTTTTTGATACGACTTTTAGGGTGGGCTAAACAAAGTCCAGGAGCAAGCACAAGATCCAAGTCACGCTCTCTGCAGGCCAACTCAAAAATCGCCTCCTCCGAGAAGCCTGCCATGTTCTGCCTGCCCTTCCTGAGCTCAGGGCACAGAGTGTGTGGAAGGAGCAGCTTTGCTGCCCCACTGCCTCCGAGGCGAGTGTGGGGACAAGGAGCTGCCCCGTCCTGCCTTGCCGGCCTGATGAGAGCTGGCAGAGTTGCTCCTCGGGGTGCCCACGGGGGCAGCACAGACCTGCCCGGAGCTGGAGCATGAACTCTGTGATTCACCGAGCTCCCAAACTCTGACTCTGCAGTGGAGGGAGCGGTGGACAGTGCCTGGTCATCTGGGGCCGGCCAGCGGGAGAACAGAGGCTGCCACCGGAGGGGCCACAGGAGGAAGAGGAAGATGGGCACGATTGTGTCCGCAGCAGAGGGTGACACTGGTCCCCAGCTGGCCCTGGGTGGCCAGACACAGGGTGAGCATGGCCAGCTATCAGTAACTAAAGGGAAACCGGCCAGGCCAGGGTGGCATTTGTTCAACAGCCACAGCCTGCTGGGCACCTGGATGCCATCTTTATAGACACCACCACACCAAAGCCCCCTGATGTCCCAGAAAGAGGGTGCTGCGCCCTCCACTTCCAAGAACATGGCCTAGGAGGAACATGGCCCAGAGCTTGCCCAAGGTCACACAGGAGGTTCACGTGGGATTAGGGGAGGGGGGTGGGGTTCTGAAGGGGTGGCTCAGGCTCTGGGTGGCTGAGCGAGTGGGCATATGGCTCTTCACACCCAGCTTGGCTTCTGGTCTGAGCCTCTGGAAGAGGCTGAGCTGCCGGTAAAAATGTGTACGTGTGTGTGATCGATGTGTGTGGGGGGAGGGATGGGGAGCGGAGTATGCAGTGGGACCTGGAAGCTGGCATATGGCCCTTCTCCAGCACCACAGGGTGGCAAGGTGGCTCTGGAGATCTGGAAGCTTCCCCAGCTGTGACTAATAGACTGTGGCCTCGAGCCCCGCTTAACCTCTCTGGGCCTCCTCTTTGTCACCTAAGGTGGAACCTTGTGATGATTAAATTACACCTCTGTTCGTCCAGCAGAATAAGCATGCTTTGGGAATAACAGAGACTCTGGTTTGGCTCCTGGCTCTGTCACTTATTAGCTGGGTGACCTTGGGCAGGTTAAGTGACCTCTCTGAGCCCAATTACCTCATCTGAAAAGTAGGGAGTAATGTCTGCTTGGCAGATTGCTGGGATGATTTAAAATAGGAAAAGTGCTTACCACAATATACGGCATTACTACATATTTTATTATTGTTGTTGCTGTCATTATGGCCAGCTGGCATTTTTAGGTCTAAGTTCCAAGAAGCCTTGATTTCTCCCTACAGACTCTATTATGAAAAGGAACAGCTTCAGTCGCCCTGTGTGACCTTTGCAAATGTTCCCACATCGGTGCCTCCTACCCTCCTCTTCCCCTTCTGAGTGGGGATCCAACACCTTTCATCTCCAGGCAGGTCAGGCTCAGCCCTACCTTCCCTCTGTTCAGAGTCACAGTGGGGCCCACAGCCCCCTCTGAGTAGGGCTGAAAGAGGGAGGCAGAGGAGAAATAGCAAAGCCTGAGCATCAAACTGTCCTGGAAATAGCTGTGTGACCTTGAACAAGTTGCTTTACTTCTCTGACCCCCTTAAAGTGGGGAGAGCAGCTCCTCCCTACAGTGGAGCAGGGGTGAAGGAGCTGATAAAATCTCAAGTGTACACTGGCACATGGGAGGGGGCGCCCTCCCAGTGGAAGGGGCACTGCCTCTTCTCTCTCCCTGCTGTGGATCAGTACCAGGCTGCTCACCCTGCCTGTTTTCCTCCCTGCTCTTCCTTTCCTGGGGAGCTGAGGGCTGGAGGCTCACTCCAAGCAATCAGTCTACTTGGGAGGCCCTTGCAGATGCTTCAAACCCCACAGCAGGGGACTGAGCCCCTGTACCAACCACTCCTCCAGAGGACTGGTCCATGGGCAAAGCCAGGATCTGCCCAAGCTGCTTCAGCAGAGTCTAGCTGCGTCCTTATCTCCAGGCTCATTCCTAGTGCACAGGGGCATAGAGGTGCTAACTGTATCAGTGATGAAGGCCTTCCACGCAGAATGTCCTAATCAACCCCTCGTGACAGTCAAGAACGGAAGATATGGTTAATAACGGAGCAGGGCTTGGTTGAATGCAGGTTAATTTCACCCTTGAAGTCTTCCTTTGCTTTGCTAATAATGATAATCGTCTACTATTTATCAAGTCCTGTTTTGTGCCACATACTTTATATCCAGTCCACGAATGATGGTGAGAATCAAGCTTCCCTCCCCACCATGAGGAAAAGGAAACTGAAGCTCAAAGAGGTGAAATAACTGCACAAGGCCTCCCAAGCTGGGGACAAAGGAAGCTGAGATTTGAACCCCGCTCAGCTGAAGCTGAAGCTCCAATACTTTGGCCACCTGATGTGAACAGCCAGCTCATTGGAAAAGAGCCTGATGCTGGGAAAGATTGGAGGCAAAAGGAGAAGGGGGTGGAAGAGGATGAGATGGTTAGATAGCATCACCAACTCAATGAACATGAATTAGAGCGAACTCCAGGAGATGGTGAAGGACGGGGACCACTGCATGCTCTAGTCCACGGTGTCACAGTCAGACAAGGCTTAGCGACTGAATAATAACAGCTCGACTCAAAGCCAACCCAGGCGTCTCATCCCCAGATTGCTAACTCTGGGTTCATGGCTTCTTCCAAAGCTTGTTGACGGCTGGGCTGGATGATGCATTGATCCCTAAGACAAGCAGCGGCAGTGGGGTGGGCTGGCTCCAGTGAAAACCGGGTTTGCTGAAGGAGCTGGGATTTGAAGGAGCTCTACCTCTACAACTGCTTTTAAAAAGGAAGTCTTCCCACAAAAGGAAGTTGCCCTGCCATGTCACTATCGCTGTAGGTTTCTGCCTGTGTCCCCGGCCTTTCAGCATGAACCTGGGCCCCAGGCACCACCTGTGGTGGGCATGGATATTGGGGTTTGTCTTGAGCAGAGCTGGTATCCACATTCTTACAGGCAAGCAGCACCTGCTCTGCTTAATTAAGTTGTTTACCAGCATTAACAGGCTGTGGCAAAAAGATCAAAGCCGCAGGAGTCTGGGGTCTGCACTCGAGCCCTGGCTATCGCTAACATGCGGTAGAGAGCCAGGCACCTCTCTTAAAACTCCCTGAACCCCAGGCTTCTCGCTTGCCAGACGGGGATAAGTATGTCCTGTCTTATTGCTCAAGACACTTCGGAGGGTCAAAAATAATAAAAAAAGTGGATTTTAAAGTTGAAAAGCACTTGTAAACAAAATGAATTATGTTTGTTGAGACAATAATTTCTATCGTTAATAACAACTCTTATTTATGGTACTCCTACCCTATGCTATTTACTGTTAGAGGCTTTGTTGTTGTTGTTCAGTAGCTGAGCTATGTCCAACTCTGAGCCTCCATGGACTGCAGCACGCCAGGCTTCCCTGTCCTTCACTATCTCCTGGAGTTTGCTCAGACTCATGTCCATTGAGTCGATGATGCCATCCAACCATCTCACCATAAAGAAGAGTGAGCGCTGAAGAATTGATGCTTTCGAATTGTGGTGCTGGAGAAGACTCTTGAGAGTCCCTTGGACAGTGAGGAGATCAAACCAGTCAATCCTAAAGGAAATCAACCCTGAATATTCATTAGAAGGGTTGATTTCCTCTAGGATTGACTGGTTTGATCTCCTACAACTGAGCGACTTTGACTCACTTCACATTCATTGGAAGGTCTGATGCTGAAGCTGAAGTTCCAATACTTTGGCCATCTGATGGGAAGAGCCGACTCATTGGAAAAGACCCTGATGCTGGGGAAGATTGAAGGCAGGAGGAGAAGGGGGCGACAGAGGATGAGAGGGTTTACATGTGTCATCTCACATAATCTCCGCTACAGCCTCTAGGAGGTATCAGTAGTTATGGTTTTTATCCCTGTTTTACAGAAGGAAAAACTGAGGCTTGGTTTCTGAGCATTACAGTACCCTAGGGCTTGTCCTGGAATCTCTGCTCTTCAGTAGTGACATGCATCCCCCAGGGGATTTCACACTGTGTCGTGGTTATAAACACCATCGGCCTATGCAGCACCTCCTCTTGGATGCCCAGTGGGCATCTCACCCCTCACAGGTCCCAAGTCAAGCTCCTGACCGCCACTCCCAACCTGCAGTCTTGCTCAACTCAAATAAAAGTATCTTCATTCTTCTAGGTGTTGGGGCCCCAAACCTGGAGGTCATCCTGACTCCTTCTCTCACCCCCAGAGCAAATCCTGTTGGCCCTGCTTTCAGACTACATCCAGCATCAGCTACCTCTCATTACCTCTACTGCTCCCATCCTGATCCAAGGCACCAGCATCTCTCATTTGTATTGAAACAGCCTCCTAGCTGGCCTCCCTGCCTCTATCCTGCACCCCTACAATTGATTCCCAAGAATACAATTAAAGTGCCCCTGTTAAAACCTAAGACAAATCAGGTCACTCCTCTCCTCAAAAGTCTGCAGTGACTTCTCACCTCAGAGAGAGAGCTGAAGGTCATCCTTGGTCTGCCTACCCCTGCCTGGTTCCTCTCTGGCCTCACCCTGCTCCTCCTTTCTCCTCTCTCCAAGTGACCATGTGACTCAGGGCCTTTGCACCTGCTGTTGCTTCTGCCCGGATAGCCCTTCCCAGACACATCCATATGGCTCATTCCTGTTCCTCTTTCAAGTTCTTCACTCAGATGTCACTTTCTCAACAAGGCTTTCCTCAACCACCTTCTTTAAAATTGACAACTCCAGCTTCCTCCAACACACTCCAGCCCCATCTCTGCTTTATTTTTCTCCATAACACTCATCACCAAAAACAGTTCACTTATTAGCTGATTCACTTTTTAAAAAATGTTATTTATTTGGATGCGTCTAGTCCTAGTTGGGGCCCAGAGGCTCTTTGTTACATCATGCATGATCTTTCATTGCAGTGTTGTAGTACACAAGTTTAGTTGCCCTATGGCATGTGGAATCCTTGTTCCCTGATCAGGGATCAAATCTGTGTCCCCTGCATTGCAAGGCAGATTCTTAACCACTGGACCACCAGGGAAGTCCCACTTATTGGCTGATTATTCTATCTCCACCTACTGAAATATAAGCTTCATAAGGATAGGAATTTTTGTCTGTTTTGTCCCTGAAGTTCTGTACCCCCAGTGCATGGAATAGTACTTGGCACATATAAGGTACTCAATTAATATGTGCAGAATGAATGAGTTTTTTAAAAATTACTTGCCCGGGGTCATATGGTAGTAGAATTGGGGTCTAAATTCTGGACTGACCCTTTGTATATTCCCAATCTGGGAGGCTGTGGGAGAGAAAGAAAGAGAAGTGTTCTGCTTAGTATTCTTCTTAATTTATAAGCAGTCTGGAAGGGCAGCAGGAGCAGAAAAAAAGTGGTGGGTGGTCAGCATCACCCAAGACTGGTGTTCATGCATGTTCTCATCCCTCCTACACGATGGATGTACCTACATCTCACTAGCTGCTTTAAAGAAACAAAAAGAGCAGTTCCAAGCAGACTCTAAAGTGACTTTCCCAAGGTCATCCAGCTGATTAGTGGCACAGCTGTCAACACCCACAAATTCTGAAAAGATTTCTGTGAAATCCCTGAAAATTGGTTTTTCATAGATAACTGGCTTTTGACAAATTTCCTAAGGGATAAGGTAAGGGCTTCGGTCCAAGTGTGTCCATCATCTCATCTGGTTCCTGCCCCTGGGGCTGCTGGCAGACGTAGGCCTGCTTGTGGAAGTCTGCAACAGAAGAATTCATTGCAGTCGAGGAAGACGATCGGCTCAGTTGTTAGAAACACCCCAGCTCACTGTCCTACACTCCCCGCCCCTCCCCCATGAGCCTTTGCACCTCCACACCTCCATTCCAGCAGTCCTCACAGCCTGCCTTGCTCCTTTGGGCTCTGTCCCACTTGGCAGAAGTCCCTGCCTCTACAGGCCCTCCCCGGTTGGATACCTTTGTCCCCTGTGTGCCCTCTGTCCCTGTCTGTGGTCTGTGTGAACCTGGGGCTCTTACTAGATGGTTCCACTCCTACTGGACATATGGGCTGGACCATGTTGGCCCATCTTTGCAGCTGCAAGGCCCCCACCCAGGTCTGGCTTGCTGGGGGAGGTGGAGAAGGCTCAGCCAGTGTTTACAGAGTGAAACTGATCCCTGGATGAGGACAAGGATCTGTCGCACACTCCCCTTCCTTGAAGGAACTTCTAGCTGGTCCCATTCTTAAGGGATGTGGGTGACCCCATAAGCAGGCCTGAGGTCACCAGCAAGGGCTCTTAGGTGCGCCGAGCGACACATGAAACCCCCAGAAGTGTTTTATGCAATTATAAAGGAAGCACATTGCAGAATGGTCCCATTTGTGATTTTTTTTTCTTTTTAGTTTTAGTAAATTTATTGAGTAGATGAAATAAGACAAGCATAAAGGAACAAGAGATGAATCTGGAAACCAGTATTTGGATCCAGACACAGATGCCCTTGCATATGTGTAGAACATGTCTGAGATGCTCTATAGAAAAGTGGTCAGAGTGGGCCTGTCTTACCAGAGACGAAGCTTTGGGTGCAGGTAGTTTGGGCGGGGGGAGGCGATCTCAGGAAATAAAAATGCTGGAGAGGGGAGAGTGAAACAGGAAAGGGAGGCAAGACTAGAGAAGGTGTGTTAATAGAGGCTCCTGTTCAGAGCCTCTGAGCAGCTGTGTAGAGTGTGCCTGTGTAGGACTGTCCCACTGGGGGCTGGGGACACGCATCCACTGATCCCTGTGCCCCCAGTGGTTGAGGCATGCCCTCGAGGTTGAACCCACATCCAGCTGAGTGGCCGCCTGCGGCTAGGGGAGAGCAGATGGATGCTGCCCTGCAGGAAGCTCCAGGCCTGGGACAGCCCACCAGTGTGGGGCGCACAGAATGGGGTGGGCTCCCCAAGAATCAAACACGAAATGTGGATGGCTGGAGGGCGCCTGGACTTTTCATAATTTTATCCTTTCGTGAGTGTAGATTTGGAAAGGACAGGAAGCACAAAGATGCAGGGAATTCACCTCTTCTCCAGCCACTGAGATAACCAGCTTGGAGCACCACCTCCCAGTGTTATTTTTTAGAGCTCACGAAGTTCCTACAGCTTTATTTTTTAGGATTCACACAGTTCCTATAGCTTTGTGCCCTCTTTCTGTGTCTCCACGGAACACAGGTGATACCTCCCCTTAGAGCTGGTGCTAATAGCTCTGCTGTCAGGACAGGGGGAGGGGCAACCACCAGCCCACTTCCAAGCCAGGCTTGGGAAGGAGTTTGGGGTCCAGATGGAGCTCAGAGGGGAGGGAGGGCCCCCAGAGGGGAGGGAGGGCCCCCACCCTGAAGTGCAGAGCAGATTCATCACTGCCGCCACTGCTGCCATCCAGCTATTAAACAAGGTGCTGCCCAGGCGGCCAACAGGGCCTTAAATCTCCGCCCCAGGGTCACTTCCATTTTCCTGCTCACTGAGTACAACCAAACTTTTGCTTCCTAAAGAAAAGTCTATCCTTTAAGTTTGTAAGAGCAGAAAAGTCCCACCACCGCCATCCCCGCCACAGACAAGGAAGGGGATTCCTCAAAGCGGCTGGAGACACTCACCATCCCTCCCCCACACCCAGCCCACAAGCCACTTTCCCACTCAGCCTGGTGGGCCCAGCTTAGTACTCGGCTCTGGGCCCCCGTCCAGCTCTGCTGCTCCAGGCTGGGTCACCTCAGGCAAGCCCCTGCACCTCTGGAGTCTCTGCTTTGCCACCTGGAAAAGAGGTGTTTCACACCTGCTTGCCAGGACAATCTGAGGATCAACCAAGATCATGGATGTGAAGCAGCTGGCATAGTGCCTGACCTTGTTGGGACTCCAAAACTGGGGGCCCCACCAGCACACCCTGGACTTCCCACTCCTGCTGGGTCTCTCCTTCTGGGTCCACCTCTCTACGCAGCCTGCCTTCCTCCACCTTCTGCTCTAGTCTTATCTGCCCACGATCCTCCCACCCCACCCTCTGCTAACTAACAGGGACTCCTCCAGAAACCTGGCTTTCACCATGCTCCTCCAGCCCCTCTCACACTTCCCACTGCCTACCTGCAGATCTAAAGCTCGAGGGAGCAAGCCCCACACTGTCGCCCTTCCACAGTCACACTCCTGCCATGGAAGCCCCACAAGGACAGCTTCCTCCAAGACGGGCCCAGAGAGCTTGTGGGCGAGGGTCAGGGTCAGGGTCCTGGTTGTGAATCTGACTACAAGGCCTCAGAAGCCCTGGTCTTCTGTGTCACCTGGAACCTTCGGTGCAGCTGTCCCTGAAGCTCTGGGCAGCCTCCACCCCCAGCCCTCCCCCCCTTAAACCCAGGGCCTCCTCCTCTTCAGGACCAATGTCCCCACGCAGGACCGTTCGGGCTGGGGGTCAGCGAACCCAGGAGGTCAAATCTCAGCTTCATTTTCACAGCTGTGTGACCCTGGGCAAGTCCCTAGGTCTCCCTTTCTCCAGGAAGGATGTCACTAGCAACCTAGCTGTCTAGCGTTCTTAGGAAGAAGAGGAGCTGTAACAGAGCCCAGGATATGGTACCATCACCATAGTGCTGACGTACTGACTGCATCCTGCGTGTCACTTTACAGCGATTCTATCACTAACCCTCACCCTGCAAGGCAGGTCCTATTAGTTTTGCTTTACAAATGAGAAAACTAGGGCCCAAAGGAGTCATTTACCCAGAATCCTAACCCAGGCCTGTTGGTGGCACGTAGTCACTCAGTCATGTCTGACTCTTTGCGACTCCATGGACTATAGCCGATGGGATTCTCCAGGCAAGAATACTGGAGTCGGTGGTCATTTCCACCTTCAGGGGATCTTCCCGACCCAGGGATTGAACCCGGGTCTCCTGCATTGCAGGCGGATTCTTTACCAGCTGAGCCACCAGGGAACCCAGGCCTGCCTGGCCCCAAACCCTATGCCCTTCAGACCTGTTATCTCCTACATGCACAGACGATGTGCCAGGTGTGTAAGCCCTTTATTGCATATTATGATATGCATGAGCCTTACAACAGCCCTTCAAGGTAGGTACTATTATCATCATCATCCCCATTTCACGGATACAGGGACAAAGGAACTGAGAGGTTAAGTAACACACACAAGGTCACGCAGCAGCCAGCAGGACAGCCAGCACTGGAACCCAGGCAGTTTCAGGCCAGAGCCTGTGCTGCCCTCTGTGTCTCTTCCCTCCTCTGCCGTCTTGTATTTCCTGTGATCCTTCCAACAACCCCTCAAGACAGGGAATATTAACCCCAGTTCACACTTAAGGAAACCAGGGCTCTGACACTCAGCGGGTGTAAAATTAAACCAGGAGACAATGCATTTCCAGCTGTGAAAATAAAATGGCTCAGAACTTTCCTCAAATTCTTTCTGTATTATTACCTTCTGGAAAAGCTCTCACTGGGGGATGAGGCTGCAGTGACCTCAGTGACCCTGTATTCCTTTCTCATCCTGCTAGTCCATGTTCTCATGGCACAGCCCATCCTGCAGACTCTAGGCTTGCTGAAGGGCAATGGACGACTGGAGGATGCTGTAGATCAGATACAAGATCAGAATGCAAAGTACGAAGAAACCCCTCACCTAGAAATCTGCTCAGCTCTGGGGCTTTGGAAAGTGGCTGGCCATGTGCCTGGCTCTGTTTGCAAGAACTGCACCAAACACCTTGGGAATCCCTGGGGAGAGGACCTTCTGGCAGCAGACCAGCAAGACAAACACTGGGAAGCATGCTGTTGGCTCCATGCCCACAATGAAGGGAGACATCATTAATTGAGCAGTGTTCTTTCCCACAAAGCCAAGGTAGAGCCTCCAGAGCCTTTGCAGAACAATGTTCTAGTCAGCACCTATTGATCAGAACTACATTTCTCAGCTTTCTTGCAGCTAAGAGTGTAATGTGATAATGTCTTACACACTGAGCTATAAGCAGAAGCATAGTAGGGCGTTTCTGAGACAACTTTTCAAAGAGAGACAGTGTGCTCGCCAGCTCTTTTTTCATCCTACTTCCTGGAATGCAGGTGCCAAGACTGGAGGTCTGGCAGTTATTCTGAACCATGAGGTACCTTTGAGACAAGAAATCACAAGCTGGGAAGGTACAGCAGCAAGCAGGTGGAGCCTGAGGCACTGATTACCTCATGGAGTCCCACAATATCCTTGGATTCCCTATTTCCAGACTTGTCTTAAGTGAGAGGGAAATGAACCTCTATTCATGGTTAAGCCAATTATTAGGAATTTGGGGTTATACACAATCCAACCTAATTCATACTGATATAGCTCTAAGTCCCCATCATCCTCCAGGTATACTTGCTGCCTGCTTTCCAATTTGCAGGCCGCTGAATCTATCAAGCTGCTTCACATCCTGAGCTGGTACCTGCGGCAAGTGTTTCTCTGTCTGAAACACATTTGCCCATTCCTCTACCTGGCAAACACCAACTCATCCTTCAAGACAGCTCAAGTGCTCCTCCCTGAGAAGTCGTCCTGGATTCCAAGGTTATAGTGCACCCACCTTCTGAATTCTAATGGTGCTCTGGGTCCATTGCTCACCCTGTCCTGTAATTAGGACATGTCTCAGGGAGCTCCTGATAGCAAGGCAATGTCCAAGCTTCCCCATGAGCCCAGACAGAGGAAGCACAGTGAATTCTTACAAACAGAATAAACACTGTATGAATGAGTGCCTGGAGGGTCAGACATTCTATGCTATAGAAACTCCAACAGCATCGGTAGCCAGGGAAGTCTTCCTGGAGGAGGAGGCAGACCCCGGCACAGAGAATACTAGCTCAGGCTACTGGACCAGGTCACTACCTGTGGCACAGAAAGCAGACACCACAAACTGTCAAGAGCTCTTTATATGGCTTAATGGAATGTCTCCAAGATAGTCTCTAAGTGTCTCTGAGAGGTCACGGCCCCCAGCTGTTGCCAGGCCTGGATCCCCAGTTGGTAGTGATTGACAGGGCAGCTGCCTGAAGAATCTCTGAGGCCCCAGGTTGGGCAGGGGAGGGGTGAGGCATTGTTGGAAGCTGAGCCTCCTCTGTGCCGGCGTTGTACAGCCATCTGGTTTGGGTCAGAGGTCTCCAGGGACAGGTTTGATTTATAGACCGGTGCAGCCACCCGGGCGGCATGGAGGGAGGGCACAGGGAGGCCAAGGCATGGGAGTGGGGGAGGAGGGGGGCAGGGCCTGGAGTGGAGGGGCCCCTCAGAGGCTGAGCGAACACTGGGCCTCTGCTCTCAGCCTCGAGGGTCTCGGGTTGCTTTTAATAGAGAAATATCGCAGAAAAAAGTACTGGAGGGCTTCCCTGGTGGTCCCGTGGTTAAGAATCGGCCTTGCAATGCAAGGGACACTGGTTTGATCCCTGGTCCCAGAAGATCCCACATGCCATGGAGCAACTAAGCCGTGGTCCACTACTACTGAAGCCTGCGTGCCTGGAGCCCATGCTCTCCAACAAGACAAGCCACCACAATGAGAAGTCTGAGCTCCGCAATTAGAGAGTAGCCCCTGCTCGCCACAACTGGAAAAAGCCTGTGTGCAGCAAGGAAGACCCATCACAGCTGAAAATTACATAAACAAATACATCTTTAAAAAAAGAGAAAGTACTGGAAAAGCAAAGAAGTCTTTATTGTGTGCTTACTGTCCGGGCTGTATGTGGGGCTGCTGTTATCTGGGAGAGCAAAGGAATGAACCCCAGTGCAGCCCCACCCACAGCACTGAGCTGGGCTTGCCAAGCCGGCAGGTCCCCTGCCCTCTCTCTGCCACCCTCCATGGCCATCATCAGCCGCACTTTCCAGATGATGACACCAACGGGAAGGACAGAGAGGCCCCAGCCAGGAATGGCAGAGCTAGGATTCAAACCCGGGCTTCTATCCGACCTCAGAGCTTTTCCCTCTGTCCTGCGGAGTCCCCAGAATTTTCCAGAGGTGGAGAGGTAAGCGGGAACCAGAGTCTAATGAGGGGGAGCCACAGAGAAAGATGTTGGAGCGTTGGTCTTTAAGAATGTGATCGTGCCTTCAACTTTGAGTTAGAAAGCCCTGCAGGCCCTCATCCACCCAAAGGCACTCCAGCGGCGCAGAGCGGAGTTGTCAGTACCAACTGAGGTCACCAAGGAGCACTTTACAAACAACGCGGGCATCTCTCTGAGCCTGGAGAAAGGCTCACACTAGGCAGATGGAGAAATGGCATCCAGGCAAGGAGCCATAGGCGAAAGTGTGGAGGTCAAATCTGCCTGGTGAGATGCAGATGCTGGCCTGAGGACCGGGGGCCAACTCTTGTAACAGAGTGGTAAGAAGCCAGCCCTGGTGAGAGAGGGCACATAGACGGTACATCTCCTAGAACGAGAAAGGGGTGCAGCAAAGAGCCCCCACTCCCAGGGAAGAGCCATCTGTACTCTCAGAAGGCTGAGAACATGGGCCCCTGTGGGGCTGATGCTTTTCCCATGTCCTCTGCTGGACATGTCCTGGGTCAAGAGAGGTACTGCCCAGGGTTCTACTGGGGGTGGTCAGGGTGGGTAGCATGGGGACTATCTCCTCAGACACCACGGAGCACAGTTCCCCAGGACCCCTCCAAACAAGCTGGGGGCAGCCATGTGCCTGGCACACCACCCCTCCAGCTCCTTGGATATGTAAGGTGCCCCCACTGTCTAGTGAGGGCACCTGGGTTCAGAAGGATTCTGTGTCTGGCCCAGGTCACAGAGCTCTGCAAAACCTGGCCCCGAGCCTTCACCCAGAGAAGTTCAGATCTTCACACTGAGGCTAAGCAAGGAGAACAAGGAGCATTTCAGGCACTGAAAAACCTCACTGTGATCAGATGGAAGGTACCAGGGGCGAGAAGGGGAACTTCAGGACATTTGAACCTGAGAATCAGACAGATTAGGGTCCACATTCCAGTTCTGAGTTTCCCTATCCATGAAATGGGGATGTTAACATGACCTACCAAAAAGGAGTTAATGGAATTGCATATATATATATATATATATATATATAAAGCATTTCTGGGGTAAGGTGTTCAGCAAATGTTTCCTTTGACTTATCTTTACGAACAGTTCCGTCAGGAAGCCCACCAGTCGTGCGTCACAACAAGTGGCTCCGGGGGAGTTCAACACCCCTCTCTACGTTCTGCGTGTGCTGGTGGGGACTTCATGAAACGCCAGAGCTAGACCTGAGCCATGAACCCATCCAGGGCTGAGGTGCAGCAGGCAATCCATTATCCACAGTCAGCCAGACATGTCACCTCCCAGCGAGGAATGCAGATGAAAGTCCACTTCATCATGAAACTAGATACCAGGCCACTTCCTGCCAAGAGCACCCCAAGTGCACCCCTGCTCTGGCCTCTGGCCTCTGCCCTTGGTTTGTTTATATACTGCAGGGCTGGGGTCAGAGCTGAGAGGAGCCCATGGGTTCAGAAAACGACAACCAGATCCAGGCAGACACACACGTGTGTTAGGGACAAGGAAAACTGTTGGACTCCCAGGGCATGACTACATGCCGGCGAAAGGCCACCAGGTCAGGAGGAAGAAGCAAGAGCCGTGGCCCCTGCACGGCGGCCACCGGTGCCGCTCTGCCCAACTGCAGTGGGACGGCGCGGACAGAAGCCGCCTGCGTGCAGGGACGAGGGAAGAACACACCCACCCCTTCTCCAAAGAGCCTGCTGCCCGAATGGAGAGACAGGACAGACACCTCAGAACCTTAAAACCACCACTGAGGCAGCTACGACTACAAGTCAAAGCGAACCATCAACAGCGTCTCGTGAAGCAGTCTCTACCTTGATCCAGGCCACCATTTACAAAGGGCTCTCCAGAGTCTGTTTTATTTCATCTCCATTAACAACCCTCTTTCTCATTCCTCCCCTTTCATCCACTAGGAGGAGGAGGCTCAGCTGGCTCAGGGATGCTCCAAGGACACAGATCTAGTAGGGGGCTCTGCTGCGCCCCCAACCCGCGCCTGGGGGTTCTGGGTTCTTGCCTCTCTGTTGCAGCTGTCCCTCCCCACAAGAGAGCTCCTGACCCCTGCTGTCCCCTGGCCCTTCTCCTCGCATTCCTGGCATACCTCCTGTCAGTGCCCACCTCCTGGCTTTCCCCACCCAGGACTTACAACATTCTTTAAGGCTTCCTGGCCCCCCTGCTGCTGCCTAGCTCTCCAACGTCCTACCTGACCCCCATCCTTGAATTGGGTCCTGGAATATCTCATGGGAGAGCTGAACCTCCTCACAGCCCTGGATGGAAAATGTGGCCTATGCCCTCTCCATGGGGCTCCCCAGTCCTCCCAGGGGCATTCAAGAAGCGCTGTCCACTAGAGTTTGGCATGATGATGGAAATGGTCTACACCTACCTTGTCTGACATTGTAGTCACCAGCCACCTGTGGCTTTGGAGTCACTGAGTGTGGCAAGTGCAACTGAAAAACTGGATTTTTAATTTGTTTCTAATTAATTTAAACTTAAATGTAAATAGTCACACCTGGTGGGTGGCTTCTGTATTGGACCAGAGGGTGTGTAAAGTCTGTCATCCAAAAAAAATCAAATGTGCACTCTCTGGATATTAGATAGAAAAGGATAATGGAGACTCTTCTGGGTCATCTTCTCTAATCCCTTCCTTCTTGTGATGGAGAAACAGAGGCTCAGAGAGGGGAGGTGTCTTGCCCAAGGTCACACAGCTGGTTGCCAAGCTGGAGCAGCTAAGCTAGGTTTTCTGGCTCCCAGTCCCCCCTCCCTCTTTTCCAAGCACCTCCCAATAACCAGTACCTGTATACCTGGGGCATTACTGCTTAGCCACCCATATCCTCTCACTACTTGACTGCACCCCCACTCACCCAAGAAGCCTCCTTCAGCCAGGAATCCTGAGCAGCTGACTTCCAGCCAGTGCTGGGTTGATGGCAAGATCGATTGCAACTGGGAAGCTTGTAACACACACACACATACTCCTTCCAGGGCCCATGGATTCAGCAGAGGAGAGACAGCCAAAATCCGTTTTCACACTCTCCCTGAGGGACACTGAGGTCAGGCAAGTTCGCTAAGTGACCAGCTCCAGGACTCCCCACAACCAAGGGAACCAGCAGGTGGGACCAGAGCCAGAAGTACCAATCAGAGGGCTGGGGGGAACCTCTGTCTGCACCTGAGAAGCACTGAGCCCATTGGAGACTCTCAGGACTTTAAACCAAGACCTGGGAAGATAGCATGTTGGCTAATAGTGAGCCAGAAGTGGTCAGAGACCAGGGGGTGGTGTCAGGGCCATGGTGAGCTAACCCCAAGGGATGCCCAAATTATGAGGGAACAGAGAAGACACAGGAGAGGAGGGGCACAGAGGGGCGGGAAGGGGCCTGGGGGCAAATGTGCAGTGGAGAGCATCCCATTTCTGGGTCCACCCACCACTCGCGTCACCACACACTTGCCCCCTTACCCGAGGCAACCTGGATCCCTCCTGAGGACTGGAGGTCCAAGGGAGCCTCAACTAAATGTCCCCCCACCCTCACATTCTCAGGGCTTGGCCCCCAGGTGAACTCTGAGTGGCCCTGGGCTGTGACTCTGACTCCTGTCCCAGAGGTAGCCACCCTCAGGGAGGAGATCCCAAGTGGCCCTCCCAGCAGGGACCGAACACAGGCAGAAAGCTATCGCCCACCTTACTGAACACCAGGGCAAAACTGCTCTAATCCTAGGACACCCCTGTGGGTGCATTTTGAGAGAGAAACATCAACCAATAGGACAATATCTGGAAGGCGGCTGTGGCTTCTAATGGGTTGACTCGGATGGATTCATGCTTCTACTCTAATGACTCCACCGCCGGGAGGACCACGTCTCTGCTGCGGTCACAGCCTCGGGTGGGCTGCCTCATCAAGTGTGGTCCCGGGGGCCCAGGATGGGGCAGCCTGTACCCGGTGGAGGGGGTGGATGGGGCTCCCGGCAGGCGGGTCACACCACCGGGGCGCGCAGCTCTATTTATAGAAAGTGGCTGCTGCGAAGGATGAAGAACTGGGGAGAACCGGCTCAGCGGTATTTTCCAAGCTCACGCTGTCTCGGCTTAATTTCATCCCAAGCAAATAAATCATTAAGGAGGCACCAAGTCCTGGAAGATCTGATGAAGAAGGGCCATTAAACGGCACAGCCTTAACTTGAATTATGGAAGGGCTCAGACAAGCAGCCTTATTAGTGTCTGGGCTAAGCTGTAACTCATGCTAACCGCCCCCTTGCCTTAACCAAGTGACGAGACAGGGAGGGTCAGCTAGCTCCTTGGCTGCAGGCACAGCCCAGCAGGCTGTCTGCTCTCCCCATATTTTAAATACCCTCCTGCAAATGCGCTTACTCCATCCACTGCTGCCCCAGCTGCACCCACTCCCATGGGCAGGGGTGAGGGTGGATGGTCTGGCTGTTGGTGTAAGGGTGTTCACAGGCTGGGGCCGTGGGAGCTGACGACACCAGCGTTGGGAAACCCTTCTGATGAGCACCCAAGCGCTGAGGCCTGGGACAACCCACAGAGCCACGGAAGACTCACATGACTCCGTGCGTCATGGAGGTAAGAGGTGTGGGTTCAAGTCTGCAGGCTGGCTGTCTCCCAAGCTCCTGCCCTGAGCAGGCTCTTCAGCTCCCTTGGCCTCAGTCTCCTCATGTAGGAAGTGGGATAGCGATGCCTTCTCATCCGTGGATGAAATGGGATAACGTGCATGGGATGCTCACTAGCGTTGCCAGGGGCCTGTGGAGGTTTAAGTCGGATGATGCACCCGCCGTGCTAAGCAGCGTCTGATCTCTTGTAAGTGCTCACTCGAGGGCTGTTTAACACAGAGATGTTTCTATTTGCAGTAATCCCTTCCCAAACGAAGTCGCCCTCACGGGAAATTCATGGATGATAGTGCGGATTCACTTGGGTACATCTTGCTGGCAACTCTGAGAATTTGGGTCTCAGGACACATAAACTGAGTCCCGCAGTGGTTGGGGAAGACAAGGACACAAGGGAAGTGGGGCGGGATGGGGAAGGGGCTTATGCAGCAGGCACAGCTGGGCTGCTGGGAGCAGGGGGGTGGGGGGTGGTGCACAGGACTCGCCCTTGCATCAGCCAGGAGGGAGGGCGGCAGGCAGAGAGCCAGGCTAGGCAACGCTGGGTCTTGCTGGGGCGAGGGAAGTGGGCCATTTCCAACAAAGAAAAGAGGTCAGCATAGGCCAAGGGGATTAGCCAGGCTGCAGGATCAGAGTGGGGTTAGGCAGGGAGAGGGGATGGGGAGGAAGGGGAGTGGGGGCCTTGCATGTGGAGGCCTTGCCCACGCTCCCAGGTCACTGCCCCTCCCAGTGGCACCCACATCAGTCGCACCGATGCCCATCGGCAGGGGTGAGAACAAACAGGCTGGCTGTGCTGTAGTTGAGGGTGTTTAAATACAGTGGCAGCTGCTGACACCCGCTTCAGGAAACCCTTCTGCTAAACAGACTGCCCAATGCCTCATCATGAGCATCACCAGGAGCTCATCAGAAAGGCACAACCCAGAGCCCTGCCCAGACATGCTACGTCAGAAGCTGCTTTTAACGAGATCCCCAGCTGACTTGAGTGTACACGAAGGTCTGAGATGCTCCGCTGACAGCAAGTCTATGGGAAAGTCCCAGCATCACACCCACTGCATAGGTCTGAGAAGTCAGGAAACCTACGCCCAGGCCATCCAGGTAGTCAGTGGAGAGGTCACCTACGTCTGGTCTTGACAGAGCTGAACCTCCTGGTTCTGTGATCTGAGCAGGGGTGGTTCTGTGGTCTGAGCAGGGGTAGAGTGTCTGACATGTAGGAGGCACTGAGAGGCCAAGGAGGGTCTTCCCATGGGTGGGGGTGAGGGTGGGGGAGCACCTATTCTAAACTCCATCCAAGCTCCAAAGGCCCTTAACCTCCATCCATCCTGCTCCTCCTAAACTCCTGTGTCCTCCTTCATCGATATTGGGCTTTTCAATACAGACTCAAACTGCATTGGATCTCACCCTCATGTTTCTGGTGAGGTGCATTGTCAACGGGGTATTGGAGGCCTGGGTTTTAGCTCTGGTTCTGCCACTAAAATTATCAGGTGACCTCGGGCAACTCCTCCCGGCTCTCTGGTCCATTCAGCTCCCATCTGTAAAATGTGGGTCTTGCACGGGCTGTCCAATTGCACGTTCCAGCCCTAACACCCAGGGGGGGCTGCTTTCACCCCCTGCCAGTCCCTAAGAGGTGAAGACTGGCCGCCCCATCCCTTTCCCTTTCCTCCAAGGTCCAGTAGTGGCCAGTCCACTGCCAGGCCTAGCAATCATCTGTTCAGAGGCACACGCTGCCCCTCAGGCCCACCACCTCACAGCTCATCTCTGCTGAATATACATGTGGGCAAAATTGGTGAGGACACTGCACGTTTGGACATCCGTGTTGAAAACACGCTCTCCAGGCAATTCACCACTGGAAGCTACAGAGTGCGTGAAGCAGACACTTTGGCTGGAAACCTTCAAAACTGCTCACAGGGAAGGCTGAGCACTCCCAGCTCCTTTGTGACAAACTCACAGTGGCCTCTGAACCTCTGGTGCATTTCCATCATGTATCTCAAAGAGAAAAGAGACATAAACTTCCCCAAACCTCCCTTGTGTGGAATCCATCAGCGTTCACAATGTAGAACCACATTTAACAGCAATAATTACTTCCACATCTAGTAACACTAAAGAATTTTACCAACCTATGGGAGCTGTAATAGTCCAAACCGGTAATTTTTAAACCCACCTTTTTCTGTACCTACTATGTTCCAGGCACCAGTCCAGTCACTTTCTACATGTAACCTATGAACCTGACGCCTTGTGGCAAAGTAAATTTCTGTTACTATTACAGTGAGGACACTATGGCTCAGGGGTGTGACTTGGGTCAGAGCTAACTAGCAGCCATATCCTGATTGAGTCCAAGGCTGAGAGATCCCTGAGCCGCAGTTCTTCCCACGACCCCAGGCTTTGCCCCCCCCACCCCCGAGAAAGATGACAGCAGCTCCACAGTGGCCCATGGTGACACTTGTCCCAAATGGGCCTGCACTTCAAAGCTCCCTTCTGGGATTTCCCAGGCGTTCCAGTGGTTAAAAATCCATTCTGCAATGCAGAAGACGTCGGTTTGATCCCTGGTTGGGGAACTAAGATCCCACATGTAGAGGAGCTAAGCCTGCATGCCAAAACTAGAGAGTGAGTGTGCTGCAGCGAAAGATCACTCATGCCACAATTAAAACCCGATGCAGCCAAATAAATAAAGAAATAAACATTAAAAACAACAACAAAAAGCTCCCTTCTGCAGGCAGGACTTACTAGTCATGAACCTACTCATGACTATGTTTAAGTGTGAAAAGAACTCTCAAAGCAGGGCCACATTGTCTGAGCGAAATCCTTTTGTTCAGCTGAAAGTCTGTTCCTTTTTGTGGAAAACAAAGGGTAGGGGCCAGTTTCTGAATGCTGAGACCCTGAATTGAGTTGCTGGGCCATCACGCAGCCTCTGCTTGGCTTGGGTACGGGGACAGATGTGTGCTGCATGATGCACAATGAGGGGTGGAAATGGGTCGTTCCGGGGTCAGGCTTCAAGGGGGTGGCAGCTCTGAGCCCTGCCCGCTCCCTTCCAACCAACTATGACTCCAGTCGCACTGCAGTGGAGAAGAGAAAAGCTAAGCAGGTGGTGGGAGCTCAGTACAGTAACACATACTGCTTGAGCGCCTACTATGTTCTCTGCTACAGGGGTGGCTGAGGAGACTAGGATGCACTTCTGACCTCAAAGAACTGCCACTTTTAGCAGTAGCAGCAGCAGCAATAACAAAATAGCAAAACAGCAAAACAAGAAAGCTAAAAAAATAAATAGGTAAATAAATAAATAAAACAGAAAGTATGTTGTGGTAAGAAAGGCGTGTTTCATTTATTTATTTATTTTTGCCTGCGCTGGGTCTTCATTGCTACCTGCAGGCTTTTTCTCTAGCTGCAGCGAGCAGGGGTTACTCTCTAGTTGCGATATGTGGGTTTCACATTTTGGTGACTTCGCTTGTTAAGGAGCACCGTTTTTAGGTGCACAGGCTTCAGTAGTTGCAGCACACAGGCTTAGTAGCTGTGGCTCATGGGCTCCAGAGTGCGGGCTTAGTAGCTGTTGTGCAGGAGCTTAGGTGTTCCACAGCACATGGGATCTTCCTGGACCAGGGATGGAACCTGTGTTCCCTGCACTGGCAGGTGGATTCCTAGCCAGGGAAGCCCAAAAAGACATGTTTTAAAAGTTTCATTCTGCGATTCACTGACTTGAGAGAAACTACTGTTGTTTTTCTGAGTTTCCATTTTCTAGCTATAATAAAATAATGAAAGGTAAAAAAAAAAAAAAATCAGCAAAACACACTTATTATGGACCTGCTCTTGCCTGGAGAACCCCATGGACAGAGGAGCCTGGCTGGCTATAGTTCATGGGTTTGCAAAGAGTCAGACACGACTGAGTGACTAAGCACAGCAGAGCACACGGACCTGCTCTGTGCAAGAAAGGGCCCAGTGTTCTCACTGTACTGACATACATCCCACATAAAGATTGACTGAACTGACTGAATCGAATGATCATAGTCCAACAATGAGTATGAAGCCATCTTAAGACAAAACTAAAAGCAACTGTGCTATATTTTAAATCAGAAACCAAATCATTCATAAGCATCCATCAGGGGCCAAAGACGAGCTCAGCATTTGCAGAGCACGATGGGTAACACAGGAAATACTGTAATATCAAAGGCTCCCCTCCACCCCATACCTAATGTGAGTCGCATGCTGGTGCACACTGCATTTCTGCATCAATCTTAATATTCACAGCAACTCTGCAAGGTATATTTAATTATTCCCACTGCACAGAGGGGAAAAACTAAGGCTCGAGGATGTCAATTAACCAGCAGGGGTTAAGAAATAAACTTCAAATCAGGATCAAAAGTTTACCCTCAAAGACTGGAAATTACCTAGATGTCCAAAAGTAAGGGTCTAGATAATCAAATTATGATACAACCATTACACAGAAACCCATGCAGCTGTTAACAAGGAATGAGGCAGCTCTACGTTAATCATATTAAAAAATCACCAAGATCTACTAAGAGGGGAAATGAGATGCAGAGCAATGTTCACCGTATGATCACGCTGGTGTGAAGTTTCTGCAAGGACATGGGAAAGAGTGACAATAGTGGTTGCCAGCAGGAAGAGGCTGGGGAGCTTTGGGATGGGGGTATTTCACCAGACAGTCTTTTGTAACATTTAAATTTGTTGTCACATGCACCATTTACCTTTCAAATGTAAATGCACACATATTTTAAAATCCCTCTGGGGCTTCCCTGGTGGCTCAGTGGTAAAGAAATCTGCCTGCCAATGCAAGAGACACGGGTTTGATCCCTGATCTAGGAAGATCCCACATGCTGAAGAGCAACTAAGCCCACGCCCCACAACTATTGAGCCCGTGTTAGAGAGCCCAGGAGCCAAAACTACTCAGGCCTTGTGCCACAACTACTGAAGCCTGTGCACCCTAGAGCCTTTGCTCCACAACAAGAGAAGCCACAACAATGAGAAGCCTGAGCACTCCAACTAAAGAGTAGCCCCGCTCACCGCAACTGGAGAAAAGTCCTCGCAGCAATGAAAACCCAGCACAACCAAAAATAAATAAAATTATTTTAAAGATAAGTAAATAAAGTCCCCAGTCTGCCTGTTTCCCCACACTTGGCTCCTGGGTGACCATCTGTGCCCTGGGGAACTTCACACTCATCTGGAGAAAGAAGGCATACACACGTGGAAAAGTAGTGAGTGGAGTGAAGCAGCAGGAGGACTCAGTGTTGAACTGGGGGCTCGGGGGACAGAGCCATGGGCTGAGGGCTGGGGTGAGATGGAGTCAGGGCAGAGTGATAGGGCACTGGTCAAAGGGGAGACCAGGCTTGGACCTGAGTCAGGAGGGAGGAGAAGCAGAGTCTGGATGTCAGGGTGGCTAGGAGGACCGCGCCACCAGGAGACACACAGGAGTTGGGCAGGAAGGCCGTGAGCACAGAGCAGACAGCTCTGGCAAGGGGACCGTGTCCTTGCAGTCATCCTAGTAGAAAACTCTCTCTGGGCTTCATCAATACCAGAAGCCTTGGCTGGCCGCCAGGGCTTCTTTGCTGAGCTGTTGCACCAATAAATACTTGTTGGCAGATCAATTAAACCATCTAGGAATGACGTCTGGAATGACAGTGTCCCTGGCTCGAGAAAAGTGGACAAGCCCTCCCTGCTCATCAGGCCTGAGATGCTAGGGGTTCCCACTCCCCATCCCCCAGAAAGTCAATCCTGGGCTCTGAAACCTGTTCTTTGGAACTGGTAGGCAGAGTGGAAGCAGGGCTGGCCCAGGCTGCAGGAGGCAGGATGCAGGAGTGCCCCGGGCTTCAGTACAGCCCTGCCAGTAGCTAGCTGTGGGGCCCTGAGCCAACTCTTCAACTCTCCAAGGTTCAGTTTCCCTATCTATAAGATGGGGATAATAACAATAACATTTCCTCGAGGTTCACTGTGTGGACTGAAAAAAAAAAAGTGAGTACGACACTTGGCCCAGGGCATAGGACCTAGGTGGTACCCTCCAAACATAGGATTACATGACTCCCAAATCAAAGCTTCTGTGTCTGGGGCCCCTCTCCTCTTCCTGGGTCACTCATGTACTACTTGTGCGTGCGTGTTAAGTCACTTCAGTTGTGTCCGACTCTTTGTGACCCCATGGACTACAACCCGCCAGGTTCCTCTGTCCATGGGATTCTCCAAGCAAGAATACTGGCGAGGGTTGCCATGCTCTCCTCCAGGGGATCTTCCCGACCTAGGGATCGAACCCATGTCTCTTATTTCTCACGCACTGGCAGGCAGGTTCTTTACCACTGAGCCATCTGGAAAGCCCTCACATACTACTTACCACCCAAGAATTCCAAGACAGGAGACAAAGCTGTTCTGTCAGGCCTCCTGGCTGCCAGCATGGGGAAGGAGGAGCCGGGGGCTGGGGAGCAATTCCGAAAACCACCCTGAAGCAGATTCCAAAGGCCGGGCCCACCCCAGGGATGACCCTCACAGCAGTTGGGACACTTTCAGTGATTCTCCTGTGAGTGTCCAAAGCACGCCTGATTCACAGACACTGCTGGGGCTTGTCTTTATGCAACAAACTTTTCAGAACACCCCGCAGAGCTCTGTGCTAAGCCAAGAGCTTTGAGGGCTGGAGGTGAAACCAGTGGGAGGGACAGATTCTCAGGGCCTCCTCTGAGCTCACTGCCAAAGGAAAGGGTTCCATCCTCTGCTGAGAAGTCACCCAGCCCGATGGAGCAGCCTCTCCTGTTCCTTCCC
This sequence comes from Giraffa tippelskirchi, assembly GCF_054371585.1. Lineage (NCBI taxonomy): Eukaryota > Metazoa > Chordata > Mammalia > Artiodactyla > Giraffidae > Giraffa > Giraffa tippelskirchi. Next base: position 93,134,730 of record NC_137276.1, read on the forward strand.
TTTTATCTGTAAACATCTGCACAAGGAACCCACTGGACCAGCCTGCCTCAGTTTGATCCTGTTATTAGCTGTGTGACCTTGAGCAACTTACTCAAGCTCTCTGGGCTTCAGTTTCTTCATGGGAAAATGAAGATGATCATATAGGTTGTGAGCTATAAAGAGTTGTTACAAGGATTGAATGAATTAAAATGTGTAAAGTACTTATAATCTAGCCCAGCCCACACTAAGTACCAGAGACGTGTCTGTTATGGGTGATGGTGTCACTGCTGTTATTTGGCCCCGGACACAGGTACCTTGAGCCAGTTTGCCAGTTTGCCCAGCCTCGGTTCTGTGCTTCTTGACTCACTCAGATGGCAGAGTCCCTGGGCATCCTGTAGTTCTTTACTGTAAACCCCCACCCCAGATGCTGAGCTGTTTTGCTCCAGGGTGTAGACGAAGAACACATTTGTAATAGGAAAATGCGCTTCTGGGAGCTCTTGGCCTCCACAAACACATACTTCAGAGTCACAAGCAGTTAGCTCTTTCTTAGTCTTGCTTTTATAGTCGTAAAAATTAAAAAACTGAGAAAATGATGTCCATTAGCTTCCTTCTTACATATTGGAGGAGAAGGCTCTATTGAGGCCACTTTGATTTTTATCCTTAGGTGAACCCCCGGACCTGGCCCAGCACACCTAGTTAATCAAAGCAGTGAGCAGCAGTTGCTGTGGGCTTGCACTGTGCTGGCGAGCTTTACCACGGCTGTTTCACAAAGAACACTAAGGTCCACAGGGAGGAGGTAATCCTTGCCCACAGCCTCCTGGTGAGTGCTGAGGCCAGACTCTAAGCCCATCTTTTCTCCCCACCGTGATCTTGTGGGGAATCATCCATCCCAGAGAGGAACTCCATCTGCCTTTATGCTCCATAACCTCTCTCTGGCTGCAGTCCCCTAATACCCTGGTCAGGGCTGAATTTGGGGACCTGCCTTCATGTCCACAACCAGTGTTGCTCAGACTCCTCCTCATACTCAGAAATCCATCTTGGGTCACCCTACTTGGCCAGGGACTCCCTAAGGCCAAACCCCTCTCAGTGTCCAGGAATCCACTGGACTTCAGCCCAGGTTACTAGCTATAGGCATTGCACAGTCCCATCCCGACCAGTCCCTGTCAGACTCCCCTCAGCCTGTCCTTTGGTGGTCCACCCTATAGTTAGGTCTTGTCCCACTGACCATGGGTCTTTCAAAGCCCAGAAAAGCTGAGCTCTCCCTTTTGGCAATCACACCCTGCCCAAGATAGAGAACATCATTCCTATCTGAGAAGAGGCCAGCATCACAGTACTCAAGTCAGTCCTGTTACCCAATGGGAAATGCCCAAGGCTCACATGACATGACATCCCAGCCTCCCCTTGCCTCCTGGATGGGCATTCTAGCCTCTGCCAACAGGAAAAAAATCACTGCCAAAGGGGAGGATGGAACATTCCAAGTTTCAGTCTCACCAAGCGTCTCCAGCCACATGAAGGATCCAAAAGCCCCAAATGCTCGGAACACAACTGTCCTTTCCCATCCAAACTCTGCCCTCAGCAGAACATCAAGGCCTGACTGCTCTTGATCCTATCCTGCATGGGGGAGCCACTAGCTGCAACCCTGTTAGCACCTTAGCTTGTAGCTAAAAATCAAGCAGCAGGTAATATCCAAGTGAATCAATACCCAAGGGAAAGCCCACCTTGGGGGCCCAATTGTTGGCTCAGGTAGTTCTGCTGGGTATCAATGCCAGCTATTATATTATTGGTGCCACTGCATGAGATTTCACAGCAGCTATGCAAGGGACCTGATACTGTTCCCTTTTACAGATGAGTAAAATGAGCCCCAAGGCATTAGAGCGGCTCACCAAAGACACAAAACCTCTGAGCGTTGAGGATGCAGCGGGAAACGAGGCAGGTCAGAACTCAGAGCCTTGGTACCTCAAGGCCATCCTTCTAGTCCGGTGAGCAATTCTGGCAAGTAGATTTCCCAGCTGCATTTTAAAAGAGTATTTATTAACAAAAATAAAATTTGCTGTTGCTGTTGGTTTTCTCAGCACTGGGGTTTGCCTGGTTACCACGTCACCCAGCATTCTCCACTAGGCACTGTGGTGACTAAGCTAGCCCATCTCAGGACAAATAGTCATCCTTTCTTTATTTAACCAGTCAATCAGAGAAAAAACAGAACAACACTTCACCATTCAATGTCAATCTTAGTCCAACAACCACGGAAACAAAATGTGAGCAAAAGTGTTGCCAATTAAACCACAGAGTAGAGCACACCAGCCGCTTCCTGGTGGCCTGTCACCCTTGAAAATGGTCAACCCACCCTAGCTCGAGTCAATGTCAATTTGACTTGAGTGTAATCTTGTCCTCGACCTCTTTTCTGCGGTGTTACTCTCAGTCCCTCAGCTAAAGTGAGGAGCACAGGATAAGAGTGGGCCTCAGAGCTGAGAGAACTGGGTGGGCCCGGGTTCTTGTTCTTGGTAAGCTCTGCTCTTCAGTTTCCTCTTCTCTGAAAGGGGGCAGTTATCTCTCTGGTTTAAAGCTGATAAGCTGGAATTCTGGCTTTAAATGCCCACCTCAGGAGCTTCATCAGGGGTTTGGCTTCATAAGTCAAGTGGACAAGGTATGTACAAGCCCACAAGTGCCCAACTCCAGGCTCCACTCAGCCGGGATTCAACGGGGGGCAGACAGTCATGTGCCCCTCTGTCCAGGGGCCACCCTGGCTCCCTGAGAGACTCCCTCCTAAAAGCAACTACCGTTTTTGTTACCAGGGTTTTAAGCTAGCTTCACAGGATGACTGTGTATATTAAATGAGAGAAGGACTTAGAGGTGTCAGGAGTCAAACCCAACAGCCTGTGGGCTTATCTGCAACCTGCAAGGGAGTTCTGTTTGTCCACATGGTGTCTTTAGCAGCTGCCAACTTGAAAAATGGGAATAGTTCGCATAAAATCTAGATTGCTGGGTCCTCTGGAAAGAAGTCAGAAGATTCCACAACTTTTGGCTCTCATTCCCATGAGGCAATAATCAGTGAGATGCTCCCTTTAAGAGATAGTTCAGTAGGAAGACCTAGATTTGAGTGTTCAGCCCCTATATACAGCAGGTATTCCATAAATGATAGTTACTATCATTGCTGCTACTGCTGCTAAGTCGCTTCAGTCGTGTTTGACTCTGTGCGACCCCATAGACGGCAGCCCACCAAGCTCTGCTGTCCCTGGGATTCTCCAGGCAAGAACACTGGAGTGGGTTGCCATTTCCTTCTCCAAATTACTATCATTACTTATTATTTATCAGTAACTTGAGTGCAAGAGATTCAAGTGCAGAGACTCTGTCCTCTACTTGTCTCTCTTCTCCTGCTGTGAACTTGAAGCCAGGTACACAGGAGACATCATTTGGCACAATCATTATAGAGACTGGCTTCTCTGGTGGCTCAGACAGTAAAGTGTCTGTCTGCAATACGGGAGACCCGGGTTCAATCCCTGGGTTGGAAAGATCCCCTGGAGAAGGAAGTGGCAACCCACTCCAGTACTCTTGCCTGGAAAATCCCATGGACAGAGGACCCTGGTCCTCTGTCAGTCCATGGGGTCGCAAAGAGTAGGACACGACTGAGCAACTTCACTTTCACTTTACAGAGATTGAAAGGTTTGTGACTAGCACTGACAGTTCTAAGCACTGTCTTAAGCACTTCATGTTTGTTGTTGTTGTTCAGCTGCTCAGTCATGTCCGACTCTTTGAGACCCCATGGGCTGCAGTGTGCTAGGATTCCCCGTCCTTCATCCTCTCAGGGAGCTTGCTCAAAATCATGTTCACTGATGTCATTGGTGATGCCATCCAACCATCTCATGCTCTGTTGCCCCCTTCTCCTGTCTTCAATCTTTCCCAGCATTAGGGTCACTTCACATTATTATTATCTTATTTGATTTCTCATAACAACCCAGAGCTAGATTACTATCATTGAGTCACTTCTGCAGAGATGGAAACTGAGGCACGGCCCAAGATCACCAAGTAGGCAGAAAAAAGTCAAGATCCAAACCCAGGAGCCTAGCCTCAGGGTGCACATCCTTAACACCAGTCCACGCATCAGGATGATCCCAAGTGCTGACGGCGGATGGGGCCTCACCTGCTTCCCCTACCGCCACCTCCCCTCGCTCTCCAGCTCCACTAGGGACAGGCAGCCTCTGGACGCGTCCCTGCCCGCCCGCCACTTCCACAATCCCCCACAGCAGGCTGCACTTACGGTCAAGGCCATTGATGTAGCGCATGGTGACTTCGCAGTGGCCCCACACGGCACTCACCACCGGGTAGAGCTTCTTGCCCTTGAGGCCACGGAAGGCCACGCCCAGGTACTGGCCGTCCACGACGAAGCTGAGTGTGCCCTCGTCCATGTCCAGCACCACAAGCAGTGAGTCGGGCAGCGCAAAGGCCTCCTCAGGCCCCAGGAACGCGGGGTAGGCCACGCCGGGCCGGTTCTTGCCGTCGTGGTAAAGGCGGCTGCGGCCCAGGTCCCAGCCCCAGGACTCGGCGTCGCTGCCCACCAGCGCGGTGTAGCCCACTGAGTGCAGGGGGGCCCGCGCCGTGGCCACGCCCACCACCGCGTGCGTGCCCCGCTGCCGCGCAGGCCAGTGGATCTGCCAGGCGTGCAGGCCCCGCGCGTGGCCCACCTTGCCGCGGATGCCATCTGTGCTCTGTGCCACCGGGTGCCGGTGGAAGGTGAGTCGGTCGTCGTCCTTGACGAAGACGTTGAGCGAGCGGTCCTCCGGGTTCCACGCGTGCCGCAGCTGCACCGCCAGCCCCGCCGCCGGCATGTCCAGCAGCTGGTCCAGCCGTGCCGGCCGCCCCGGCTCCTCTCCCCGCAGCTCGCGCTTGGCCGGCCGCAGCGCCGGCTCCCGCACCTCCACCGACTTGAGGCTCCCCGAGAGCTTCTGGCCCATGGCTCGCTGCCGGGACGGGGCCACTGCAGGCCACCGCTACCTCCTGGGAGCTTCCACTCCCCGCAGCCAGGGATGGGCCACGGGGCTGGAAACCAGACGTCTGGACTGGACACGCCCACAGCCTCCACGGGGCTGGGGCAGGGAACCAAGCTCCTGGAAGGAAGCAAAAGACACGGGTTTATAACAGCAGCCCCGACAGCTATCTATGCCCATGCCTTGGCTGGGCCCTGGGCATGCATTCATAATAACAACTAATGAATAGAATGATATATGGCACTTATCTAGAACTCACCATTTGCCAGACACTGCTCTAAATGATTCACATTTATTAGTTCATTTAATCCTTAAGCCCTCCCAATAAGACATTCATTATTATTCCCATTTTATAAATGAGAAACACATAGGTCAGAGAGGAGATAAGTAATTAACAAACGTCCCACAGTTAAGAAGGGGCTGAGCCAAGGTCCACACTGAGGCCATCTGGCTTCAGAGTTCGTGTTCTGCTCTTGGAGAAATCACAGGCTATTTTATTTTAGAAATAAGGACTGAGCCCAGAGAAGTTGTGATTTGCTCAAGATCATAGAGAACCCCAGTGCACTTGGTCCCAAGAAACAAGCCCTGTGTCCTAGGTAGGGGGAACAGGGTGCTCAAGACAGGGGCGTTGGAGATGTTTAGGGTGTGGTCCATTGGTTCCTATCCTTGGCTGCCCTGGGGAGCTTAAATAGCATTTAAAGTGCAATTAGGCTTGAGAAGCTAGACACTGAGCAAAGATCCACCAAGGTCACCCCGGGACATGGATAAGGACATAAGGCAAGCATCTGAGGATAGGGAGAGGTCTCCATGGTAAGGTGAATTGGAAGCAGGGTGATGAGAGAGTTGGTGTTCAGGCTCTGGAGCCAGAGAGAACTATATGCAAATCCCTCTCTCCATCTCTTAGCTGTGTGTCCACACGAAGGTTCTCTTAGGCTCTCTAAGACTCCAGTCTATAAAATGGGGATAAAATATTCCCTCCAAGTAGTATGGTAAGCTAAGAGACAACATCGGAAGCCAAACCTGAGACTCTGCCGGCAGATTTTCCTTTCTGGCTGTCTTCTGGACATCTTGCATGTACCCCTTCCCTTTGGATGGGCAAGCTCTGTCTTTGGGCGTATAAACCCCATTAACAGCATTGACCCTGGACAGCCTCCTTTGAGGCAAGACCCTGGTTTTCAGGGAGGAGAACTTGGCCACCATCACTAAGAGACCAGCCAGAGTCCAGGGTTCTTGGCGTGTTTGGATGGACCCTGGGTGTGGGGAGAGATGGAGAGCTGAGCCCTGCAGCCCGTCTAGAGCAAAGGCATGTGTCTTCCCCTCCCTGGTCTGAGAGTTGCTAGGTTCAGAACACTTTCCCCTGAGACAGACCAGGAGGCAGACATTTTCCATGCCTTGCTCTGCCTGGCCACAACCTCGCACCCAAAGAGTGGTACAATCCCAGCCAAAGCGCCGTACAGCACTGGCTACAATAGTGTGCATTGCTTTTTTGAACCTTTCAATTTTATTCTCAACTCCTATTTTCTTTCCTTTCTATTGTCAGACCCCAGCTTCAGCTCATGCCAACCTTATCCAGAAAGTTCTGGCTAATGTTTAATCTAAGGGGATACCAGCATACGTAAAAATATGCAACACTAGACATTTCTAAGATAGCAAAATAGTTACTCCTCTTCATATCCAAAATCACCCAAAATAAAGGAGAAAGAGAAACAGGAATGCAGATTGTATCTTCAGCAAAACTAGAACACATTTGTAATCCAAACCACAACTTATAAGGAAAGGCTGCCAAAAAAACCGGTCAGGGGCTGCCAAAAGCAGTGAAGATCAAACGAGGTGTGAGAAAACACCTACGGAAGACACCTGTGGCTGCAGATCACTGATGACGATGGCAGAGTCAGCTGTCACTCCCTGAAGAAGAAAAACGGAGATTCCTAATCAAGACCAATGGGTACAGGGTGTGTGGTCCAGTGATGGGCTCTGCCTCTGACACTACAGGGAGAGAGGAGGATGGTACTAACAGAGAAAGCTACCGTCCGCCATCTTCACAGGAAGCAGTGTGCTGGTGAGGCGCGGAGGCCCTAGTTGAAGGGCCTGAACTGTGGGAAGCCCATGGCTCTAGATCCCTGCTGACTGGATAGAAGCTAGAACAAATTGTTGCCACAGGCCTGTGAACAAAGTTACCATGAACCAGGAAGCAATCCTGCTCTCCTAGAATACCCTCATGGCACCTCCTCTACACACACCGCCTGCAAAATGCTGATCAGGAAGGTTCACCTCTTCCAAAGAGAAGCAGCACACGACATAGTCAAAGATACTGGAAAAGAAAGAAATGAGGAAAAGAACAGGAAAAAAGATGGCAAACCAAGAAAACTCACCAGAAAAAAGCTGTCACAAAACAGATAAAAACTGTGACCAAATTTGTAAACTAATTTTGTGATCACTTATTTCATAAAGGAGGCAACTAGTACAGCCTTCAAAAAAAAAAAAAGATTAAATACATTTTACACAGTTCAAAGGCAACCTCCAGAAGAACTCAAAATAAAACACAAACCTTCCAAACTGTCATAAAAAACACACCACAAAATAAAACAGACCATACACCGAAAGATGTTGCTTTAAAAAGCAATAGAAGCAAAAACATAATGACATAAAACTAAGACCAAAGTCCTATATATATCTCAATGAATGGCCATAGGAAACTCCTAAAAAGAAAAGATTTTAAGGATGGAGAACAAGACAAAACCCTCAATCATATGCCTCATTTAAGAGACACTCCCAAAGCAAAGTAATTCAACAATGTTGAAAATAATAAGAAAAGCAAATATATACCAAATAAGTGCAACCTCAAACTATGCAGGTACTGTAACCTTAATATTAGGCTGCTGGTGCTGCTACTAAGTCGCTTCAGTCGTGTCCGACTCTGTGCGACCCCATAGACAGCAGCCCACCAGGCTCCTCTGTCCCTGGGATTCTCCAGGCAAGAATACTGGAGTGGGTTGCCATTTCCTTCTCCAACTAAAGTTAATTAAGGGCAGATGATTTTAAATGAGACAAAGAACACTTTATAACAATAAAGAATATAATCCACAATTGAAGACTGACCACATTAAATAATAACAACACCAAAATTCAAAGCAAAAGCTACAGAAAATACAAGGAAGATCAGATATCCAGTAGAGGCAGATGATTTTAACTCACCTCTTTTAGCCCATGACAGATCAACGGACCAAATTAAGTAAAAACGTAGAAAAAACAAAATTGCATACTTAATAAGACAGATTTAATTATGTATAGTAGTAGTTAGTGGAAGAAGTTTAGTTGTTAAGTCGTGTGCCACCGTTGTGACCCCATGGACTGTAGCCCACCAGGCTCCTCTGTTCATGGGATTCTCCAGGCAAGAATATTGGAGTGGGTTGCCATGCCCGCCTCCAGGGGATCTTGCCAACCCATGAACTGATCCTGTGTTTCCTTCATTGCAGGCAGTCTCTTGCATTGCAGGTGGATTCTTTACCTCTGAGCCACCAGGGAAGCCAATTAATGTATATATATTTCTAAAAGAGTTTCCATATATTAGGCCACAAATAAAACCTCACCCCAAAAGCAGAAATAATATACAATCTGATAATACAGAAGAAAAGCTAGAAATTAATCACAAAATTATGGATGACAAAACTCTATCTTTGGACATTTTTAAAAACTCTATTTTAAACGACTTGGATCAAAAAGAGACCTATATAGAAATTGAAGAGTATCTAGAAAATAAAATATAGAAAACATTCCATATATTAGAATCTGAGGGATCCTATTAAAGTAGAGCTCAGAGGAAATCATGGCTGGTGTACTCCTACTAGTGTATGAAGAAGATTGAAAATGTATAAATTAAGCATGATAAAATAGAAAAAGAAAAAGATCTAATAAAAAACCAGGGTTTCCCTGGTGGCTCAGTGTTAAAGAATCTGCTGGCCAATGCAGGAGATGTGGGTTCAATCCCTGGGTTGGAAAGATCCCTTGCAGAAGGAAATGGCAGCCTGCTTCAGTCTTCTTGCCTGGGAAATCCCATGGGCGAAGTCCCTGGTGGGCTACTGTCCACAGGGTTGCAGAGTTGGACATAATTTAGCAACTAAAACACAAGAAATTGAAAGAACAGAGCCTCTGGTGGTGCAGGACTATAAGTAGCTCTATGGCTCACACAGGACATTTCTAAGGAAAATGGCTTTATCCTTACACACACTATGCCAACTTTGGAACAGCTGAAGAGACACCTTTACTGGGTTTGAAAGCAGCCACTTTCAGGTCGTGGAGGTCTGGCTGCTTTCCTTTCTGGCCTTGAAGCCTCTGCCCCATTAGTGGCAGGTAGGGACCTCAAAAGTTGCTCCCACTGGCAATAGTGAGGTGGACACACAGCAACCCCTTTGCTGCTCCCCACAAGACAGGATCAAAGCAGAGTGCTCATGTCCACTAGTGGTCATTCACTAAGGAAAGCTAGTGACAGCACCATATAACAAAGGGCAGGGTTTCAATCCCTTCCTGTCCACTGGGTCTGAGTAGGGTTTAACCTCTCTGAGACGCATCTGAAAAGCACTCTATGTGCCAACCTTGCCTGTCTTTGCAAGGGATCAGGGGAGACATCTGTCTGGAATGGCACAGGCACCTGGGAGGAACCTGGTAAACGTTACATGCTCCTTTAAATTGTGCATGTCCTCTGCCCTAGCCATTTAACCACCTGAATGCATCCCAAGGGCTTCCCTGGTGGCTCAGCGGTAAAGAATCCACCTGCAATGCAGGAGATGTGGGTTTGATCCCTGGGTCGGGAAGAACCCCTGGAGAAGGAAATAATGATCCACACCAGTATTCTTGCCTAGAGAGTCACATGGACAGGGGAGCCTGGTGGCCTACAGTCCATGAGGTCCCAAAAGAGTTGGACACGACTAAATTTGAGCGCCGCGAGTTGAAAAAGCTGGTGTTCCCCCTTGAAGACCCTGCACAGTCAAAAATAAAAACCAAAAAAAAAAAGGAAAAAGGGCATGCGTTAGGATTTAGCTACAGAAGCAAAGAGCAGAGTGGTTTATAGCAACAAAGGACAGAGATCAGTATAAATGCTCACAATAGGAGGTTTCAACTTTTTCTTGGGTGCCCAGCTCCCAGCCAGATCCACTCTGCCCATACCTGTCCAGCACCCAACTAGGACATTGCCTCTGCAGTCCCCGCCCCAGAGAAGTTCCAGCTCCTGCAGTCTCCTACAACTGTGACCAAACTAACAAATGAATAAAAGAGGGGCTGTTACTTGGGCTTATTCCCATGGAAGCTGTCAGAGACAGAGGTCAGGATCAGCAATGACCAGCTAAAGACAGGGTCAAGGCCAGAGCTGAGAGACCGAAAGTTACTAATGCAAAGTCCCAACCTCTAAACCAGAGTGACACATCAATCTTCATGTCTTTGTCCATGCACAGTTGGGGCCCCAGACCTTCCTTCCTCACCTCCCCAATCCTGCCTGAGAGCCCCACCTCCTCCAGGAAGCCTGCCCTGATCCTCCAGGCCTCTAGGTGCCTGTCCCACCTCTCTGTCCCTCCTAAGTCAGCCAGGACTTTCTGGCCCACTATCCTGTTTTCTTTTTCTACCTCGAGGGACATTGCTCTGGGGACAGGAAGCTTCCCTTGGGCTTCTTCACAACCCTCCCCGCCCTCCTCCCCAAGCACATATACAAGCATGGTGCTTTGAAGACAGGGCAGAGTACATGTATGGTGTGAAGGGGAGATTCTGGCCTTCAGCAAGGTCTTGCTTTCTGTTTTCTCTAGAGGATTTGGCAGGAAAAGGTCCAGGGCTGGAGTCAGGCGATGGGAACACGGGGCCTCGTTCCCCACTAACACAGTCACCATCTCTGAGTCTCTGACCCTGGGTCATATCCAGTCTGTCCCTTGTTAGATACCGCTGCGCTCCCTTCCTGTTTCCTGCCCTCATCTATTCATTCGACAAAGACTTGGTGGATGGCTGCCATGTGCCAGGTTCTTTACTGCTGAGAGCTAGGGGCACACAGTAGTGGCCAAGTCAGGCTCAGCCCCTGCCCCCTCTCTCTAGCCAGAGGGAGTGAGGGCTTGTCACATTTCTCCTCTCATCTCCACCACAGCACGTGGCACCGGACTAGGCATAGACAAAATGCAACAGGGTCTAACTTCCTGGTAGGAGTAACATCATCTCTCAGCCCAGCAAGCAGAGGGCATACTGAACAGCGCCTCCATCACATTTCCTCAAACCAAACTTAATTTCTTAGGCCATGCTTGAATGAGGATGCTTAATGACATTATCCGGAAGGATCCACCCCAGGGCTTCAGTGATGGCTGAGCAAGAAAATAAAAACTCAAATTGTCAGTTGCCCTGCCCAGGACCCTGGCGGGTGTTGCAGCCCGAGAGGGAAATGAGGAGACACAAGGTGTGGATGTCGCACTTTATAAGGAACTTCGGCTGTTTGCAAAATGTGATAACTCGAGTCTTTAGAGGCCCAGGACCCAAAATCCCATTCTTGGAGTCTTGTCTGCTGGACTTAGTCAGGCATGGGGTCTGCCAGGAGACAGGACTGCTACAGGATTGATGATGACTGGGTGAAACGCCCTCCCCTCAATGCGGCCTCTAGCTTTGGACTTGCTAGGGAAGGGGTTGGGGGTGGATTTCATTCCTTCATTTAACCAGCAGTAACCATGCCTCCCTGGAGATCTGAGGCTTCAGGAAAGTGTAAGACCCGATCACTTCCTGTCCAGGAGAGCTCAGAGGGGTCAGACTCAGTGACAAGTCTGAATAATGACAAAGACTGTAAAAAGCAGTGCAGTTCGATACCACTTGAATCCCTATAGTAGACTGACTATTGCTTTCAAACATATATGACAGCCCTTGTGAAATGCAAAGCTGATCTAATCATATTCCCTGCTTAAAACCCCCCACAGGCTCTCCAGGGCTTTTAGGAGAAAGTACAAACTCCTAACCCTTGTTATTGTTGTTATCTAGTCGCTAAGTCGTGTCCGACTCTTTCATAGACTGTAGCCCGCCAGGCTCCTCTGTCCATGGGGTTTCCCAGGCAAGAATATTGGAGTGGGTTGCAGTTTCCTTCTCAAGGGGATCCCCCTGATCCAGGGATCAAACTTGCTCTCTCCTGCATTGACAGGCAGATTCTTTATCACTGAGCCACCAAGGGAGCCCCTCCTAACCCTTCCCCCCACAAAAGCTCCACAATGCTTTCTTGGCCCATCTCCCTCTATGAAGCCCCTCACAGCATCCCCACTAAGCTGTGTGAATTTCCCCAGAGGCACCACAGGGGCCCACACACTCGTGTCCTGAACCTCTGCTGCCTTCACCCGTTCACTCTCCCTTGCACACCCCTCCCACATATACTCACCTGGGTAATTCATTCAACTTGGGTATCAGTGCCTCTGGGGAGCTCGTCATCCTGTGCCCTGAGAGCCCCTGCACCTGTCTCCATCACAGACTTATCACTACTGTCTCCCCAGCCGCCTCCCTCCCTCTGAGAGGGGGGACAACTCAAGAGCAGGGGCTGGGTCCCCCACCAGAGTCCTCAGGACTCTGCAGGGCTCTGGCTCAGAGGGAAAGTGGTGGGCGCGAAAGCATGAGCAAAGAAATAAAAGCAACTTGCTGCCTCGGAAAGAGTCTCCACTGAGGCATGACTGAGAGAGCAGAGCACCGTGGGCTTGGGTGAGTCAATTACTTTCATCTTCAGCCCTCAGTTTTCACCTCTGCCTAATGGCGCCAATGGTAGCTACTTGGACCTGGTTCGACGGGGATGTTCCTAAGATTTTCTTGGTATAAACATTAAGCAAAGAGGCTATTCTATTAAAAGATGCTCATTGAGAGTGAACCTGCCAATAGTGAATGAGCCAAAGAGCTCCCAAGCTTTTATTTACTGGTGTCCATTAGCTTTTCTCTCTGTAGACATGCATGGAGCTCGTGTGACACTCGGCTGGGGCAGGCCCTTTCTTACCAGGGGCTCACAAAGAGAGCCATCTGTCCAGCTCCAGGGGGAACCGTCTCATGCCCGTCCTCCGGGAGCATGAATCAATGAGGCTTCCCTGTGCCTCTCCTTCTTGTGGGGTTTCCATGGGAATCCTCCCACGCGTGACAGAGCCAGGAGCCCCCAAGGCAGAAGCTCAGGCTGTCAGTCAGCAAGGAGCACAGGGGATGGGATGAAGAAGGTTTGCTAGGCAGTGACCAAGCCAGCTTGCTCTGCAAGGTCATTTGAAAGAGACACACCTCTAAGGCAGCGAGGCCAGAGGCCCTACATCCAGGTGCATTCCTGGCAGGGTCTGATTCCTTCTCCAGCTGCCCCTGTGCCCCAAGCAGGTGTGGGTGGCTCTGGGGGAGAGCTGGCCTCTGTGAAGCTGCAGCAGACCTATGTAGGAGAAAGAGGCTGGGGGCGGGTGAGGCATAACAGGACCCTCAAGGAAAAACTTCAAGGAAGAAAACACAGTGACCTTCATGTCTAGCCTGTCATTTATCTCCCTAACCCAACTTTGCTTGCTTGGTATAACTGAAATCTCAATGTCTGAATGAAAATGGAAACTGTGCATGCCTCAGGCTTGGTCTAGGAGGTCATAATAGGAACCTGCTGGAATTTCTGAAGGTCCTTCTGTTAAGCTTCAGGTGTCTCTGGGAGCATTTTTGAGATACTGAGTGGGGTGGGGCACGACTAGAGAGGAAGAGGAGATGAAAGGAAGTGGGGAGACAGGGAGACCCAGAGAGAGAGAGGAGAGACAGGGAGCAGGGAGCCACTATGGCCCCAGGAAGCCATATGACGTGGCATCTCACAGAATGTGGCTGACGGGAGAGACATTTCTGTGGACAAAGCCACAGACTGGTTTCTGGAGAAGGCAGAGCTCCAGGCTCACCCATCAGTGACTTTTCACATCCCTGAAAGCCGGGTGGAGGACTTAGCAGCTGCTCTGGGCCCCTCCTTCTGCGCACACCAGCACACAGAGGTGCAGCGCTCCAGGCAGTTTCCTGCAGCCTTTCTGCTCCAGGGTGCACCTGGCCTGCCTCATAAATGGGGCTCCCCCACTGCTGCCTCTTCAGTTCTGCTGCTCCCTCTCTGCGTGCCTCTTCTCTCGTGATTGGCATTCCCAGCCCTCTGCGGATTCTCTCAAACTGGGTCTCCAGCCCTGCTCTCTCTCCTCAGCACCAGACCCACCTACTCGGAAGCCTCTGGCCACCCCAGATCACCCCAGCCTAGCTGCTCCTTCAAACGACCCTGTAAAGCCAGGTGGTCTCTTTCCCCGTGGACACGCCCACCCATTCTAGATAGCAGACATGGTGGCTTTAGGGGCCGCAGGCACCTCAGAATCTACACACCCAGGGCTGAAAGCAGCCTCTTCCTTCTCTCGCAAACCAGGTTCCTCTCTGCACGTCCTCTTTTCTGCCGTGGATCTCCCTGTCTCTCAGTCTCCCTCAGTGCCTTCGGCTCTCCCTTAGTTCAGATCTTGCTTGGATTGCTACAAGGGTCTCCCGGTGGTCCCCCAAGCCACTATCCATGCTGCCACAGGGTAAATCTGACCGAGGCACCCACTCACCTTTTGTTCAGCTCTCCAGGTGGCTTCACCAGGGAAAAGCTGTACCCCTTTCCTTGGTACATAAGAATCCCCAAGACCTGTCCTTGCTTATTTCTCCCATACCAGTCTCCCAGCACGGCCCCCATCAGAGCAGTCACAGTTTCACCTGGGAGCCTTCTCACCTTCCCTGGCCTGACTGATATTCATTTTCCTCGTACTTCCAAGTGGGGCTGGGCACACTCTGTGGTATTCCTCCATTGCCCTGTGGCCTCATCCTGCATCCCCAGCTGTCTTCTGTACCATGGGCTCTGTTTCTTGCTCGTGAGGTCAGCGCCCGCCCACCCAGCCTCTACCTCGTACCAGCACCTGCTACCTCTGGCTGCATCGGACTGAAAAAGAAACTTTCACTCCACACCTCTTGTACAGTTTACCTTTTTAACAACAAACATTGTTCTCTCATGATTAAAGTACACATTTTAAATGGGGATTAACTCAATATGTATAGCAAAAAAATCACACACAGTCCACACCACCCAGGAAAGTTCTTCTGAGGAAGGTTCACGACACCTGATTTGGGTCTTCGATCCTCTTTCCCAAAGGACTCAACAGAGATGACTTTTTCCCACAGCTTCAGAACAGATACCCCCTGTGAGCCTTATTTACGGACCATATTTTATTCAAAATATTTTATTTAAAATGTGTTGCTGGGGACTTCCCTGGTGGTCTGGTGGTTAAGATTTTGAGCTCTTAACGCAGGGTATCGGGGTTCAGTCCCTGGTCAGGGAACTAAGATTCCACATGCTGCAACTAAGACCTGGTGTCAAATAAATAAATAAATATTTAAAAAATAAAGGACTTCCCTGGTGGTGCAGTTGATAGGAATCCGCCTGCCAATGCAGAGGATACAGGTTCGATCTCTGGTTGGGGAAGATTCCACATGCCAGGGAGCAACTAACTACTGAAGCCGGCGCGTCTAGAATCTATGCTTTGCAACAAGAGAAGCCACTGCAATGAGAAGCCCATGTACCATACCAAGAGTGGCCCCCACTCACTGCAACTAGAGAAAGCCCAACGCAAAGCAACAAAGACCCAGGGCAGCCAAAAATAAATAATAAGCAATTTAAAAAATAAATCAAATGTGTTGCTATTTATTTTTTATTGTTGATCTTTCTTGCCAAGTGTGTATGGTTATGTTCACATAAGTTGTGTGTATGCACTCATGTACTTAGTTTTTAAAATGACTCTGAGGCAGAGACATCTGGTAACTTTGCTTCAGGTACCTCCACATCCCCTGATTTTCTGCACCCAGTGGCCTGTTCTAGCTGTGAGGTTGCCTGAGACCCTTCTTTCCTGTACCAACAAAGAAGGGGCCCTTGAAGAACCTGGCTATGTAGCCACGTCATGCATCATTCTCTCGGGGAGAATCAAGTAGCCGCTGTAGGGTGAATGGAACTAGGTCTTTTCCCAAAGAGGAGGGGAACTCAGCACTGACCCAGGTCTTGGCGACTTTCTGGAGTAGAAGTGAAGCTCCCCAAGGACAGGTCTGTCTAAGTTAGGAGGAGCCAGGTTTGATAAAAGCCAAGGAAAAAGTCTTTGAAGTGTTGGAGCAAAGCCAAAAAGGTCAGGGGGTGGAGGTTAATAAGAGAGGAATATAGTGAGAAAGGGGTGAAAGGGGCAGGAACCAGACCTGTAGGTCTTTGGAGGCACTCACTCCTGGGCAGTCTCAAGGAGATTCTAAGACTAGGAGGGGTTTGATCTATCTTATATTTTTAAAAGATGTTTCTGATAAATGATTATTATTTGCTAATGTGATATGTGAAAATTGTCTTGTAGTTTGAACTTGCATTTTTTCTTACTGAGTGAGGTAGAGCAACTTGTCATATGCTTGTTATTTCAGTTTTACTTTGTGCATGTGAACCATGAATGGTCTTTTTCTTGTTGACTTGAGGACGTTTTTACACATTAAAGAGATGAGCCCTTTGTGACAGGAGTGACATATGTCTTTTCACTGTTTCTGGTGGTGTCCCTGTAGATTTTCTTTTCATATAACTGAGTTTACCAGTCTTTTAAGCAAAATAGAAATGCAGACTGGGGAGATATTTGAGTAGAATGGTCAGCAAGCAGAATTTTGTTTGTTGTTTGCCCAAGGTGGCTTAAATTTCTCTTATTGGTACTTTTAAAGGAAGTTTGTAAAATGGAATCTATCAGAGGGTTATGTATCTCAGAAGGATGGTGTCTTGTGTCAAACATCTTATCAAGCTACCAACACCGTGTCTTTCTACAAACTCCATTCATCAGCAGCACTTTTTGAAAAATGGAGTTGTGGAGGATGAAGAGGGATCCCCCATCAGTCTCAGTGACAGAGACTGCAGAACTGGGTTGGAGGAGAGGGGCATCAAGGGGGAGAGGGAGAGGCAGGAGAGACGCACAGGCGCTTCTTCCTTAGGTGCAATGACCGCCTGGAGGGGGGAGGGGCGGGCAGCTCCCGTATTCTCCTTTTAATAGCGTTTCCCCCAAGCTCAGGCACGTCTTCCTGATTTATGCTCATCGATTGCAGGGGGACGGAATGTGGATGGAGGCTCTGATTCCTAGGAGGAGAGAACTCCTACCTTCAACCCATAAACTCCCCCAGGAGGAGGCTGGGGCAGACTAGTAACTGAGCTGGGAAAGATTAGAGTACTTGTCCAAGGTCACACTGCGGGCTGATGGTGGAGGTGGAATTCGAACTCAAGCCTTACTCCAGAGCCGAGAGCTCTCCATCTCCTAGCGCTAGTGGCCCAGAAGTGCCCTCCTCTCTCTGCCAGTCCGCAACAGCCCATGCTCCTCCATCCCGGAGGCGGGAGCGGCCACTCCCCCACTTCCCCCCCAACCCCTCTTCTCCCTCCAGGGAGAGGTCCTGGGCTCGGCGACCCCTCCTGGCTCCGAGCCCGTGGCACGTCTTGAGCTACCAGGGCGGATACATTTGCGGCGCTCCAGGCTCTGGCCTCCTCCCTTCTTCCCAGACCCCACCCCCCTCCCCTGCCCGTGACTCACACTCCACGCGACCCCCTCCCTTCCAAAGCATCGCCAAGTTTGTCTCCAAGCATAGCCAGGAGCTGGCCCCAAGCAGCGCTCGGACCAGGCGACCAGCCTCACTATCCAGCATCAAGAGTAATCAGTAACAACAGCCCCCCTTTCACCAGTGCCCATTGCGTGCCAGGCGCTTGACTTCCATCGCTCCGAACTCCCCCCGACCCCCAGTCCGGACGAACAGACTCCTGGAAATTACTGTCCCCAATACATCGACGAAAGAACTGCTGCAGCTCCGGAAAGTTGGATGACACGCTTGGGCTCACACAGCTAATAATAATGCTGGCTAACGTTTGATCGAGTGGTTCTTACGTGTCAGGAACAAGTCTACGTACATTACGAGGATCACTCCATAGATGCTACCAAGAGCCCTATGGAAAGGGTACCATTATCATCCCCATCCTACGGATGAGGAAATTGAGGTTTGGCGCCTTGCCCAAGGTCACTCATTCAGTGAATGACAAATCATGGACCTAAACCCAGGCAGGGTGACTCGGGCGGGGGCGGGGGGGTTAGTTTTTTGTGCTGTTTCCATTACGCAGAAAAGCAGAGGGCTTCGAACTTAAGACAACAGGGGCCGGCCCCAAACGCCCAAAGGCAAACCAACCAGCTCGGATTGCCACAGCGCGCAGAGAGGAATTCCAGGGGATCTGGACCGGACCCACGCCAGGAGCGCGGACTGTGGCCAGTGCCGGCCCGCACGAGGTCCGCGCGGCCAGACCTCGGCTCCCGCGCGCCCCTCACCAGAAGATGGAGAATACTCACCATAAAAGAGAGGGCAAGCGCCTGCCCTGGAGGAATCGCCAGAGCTGGAAGGTCCTGGACTCCGAGGAGAGACGTCTGCGGCCGCTGCCACCCGCTCAGGGGCGCCCGAGCGACCCCGAAGATGCCGGCTTGTTCCCCGGGGCAAGGGGCGCGTCCTCACGGCTCGAGCCCAGCAGCAGCGCCCCCTCTGCCAGGCAGGGTGGCCCGGAGTTGGAGCGTTCTTGGGGAAGTTGGCGCTCCAGCGCAGCGGGAGGGCGCAGGAGGTCGGGTGGGAGTGGGGAAGCGTCTTTTTGCGCGGATCCCGGGGTCGCGCCAAGGCCCGCGCTCCAGCGGTTCCTAAGCTCCGCGCTGGACCGGGAGGACGGCGAGTCCCGAGCTCAGGGCGCACGGGCCGCGCCTCTGCCGCCCGCCCCTGTCGCGCCCGGCGTCTTCCCCCTCCCCCTGGGCGCACGCATTGGTGTTCGAAGCTGGGGCCCGGGTCCGGGCTACGGTGCGCTCATCGCCCTGCCCAAAGGGCTGGGCGTCTTTGTGCGCCGGGCTCGCCGGCCGCCGCGGCCAGCTCTGGATGCTGCAGCCGCCGCCGCCTCCCCCTCCTCCGCCGCCGCCCGCTCCCCGCCTTCCCGGCCGGCCCAGAGGCTGCAGCTGAAAGCCGATCCGGCTGAGCTCATCCCTGAAGGCCACTAATCCAATAGCCGCGGAAGGCGCGGCCGCCGGGAACGCCCCTTCCCCCACCATCCCGCGCCCCGGCCCGTCCCAGCTCGGGCCGCTGCCGGCGCCGCCACCTTTCCGAGGCCACCAGCTGGCGGGAGAGGGAAGTGGAGCCCGCGCCCGCGTGCCGAGTCGGCGCGGTCGCCATTCACCCGCCCGCTAGCCCGAGCACTCCCTCACTCACGCACTCATTCATGCGCGCCCCCTCCACCCCCATTCATTCAAGCGCGCCGAGAGCTCCAGGGTGGGTGCCCCTGAGCCGGAGGAGACACACACCGTCATTCGGCAGCTTTGCTGTCTTTACCCAACTCGTGTGGGAAATAGCAGCCGGGGAAAGAGCATGGTTTAATGACCTCTTCCTCAAGAGCGTGTCTACACTTTATTTTTTTAAGATCAGATTCCAGCTCATCTTCTAAAGTCCAATTTCATATCGCTCCTGCTTCTCGGAGCCTTCCCCCGACCACTCGAGGCGCAAAGAGGTGTTTCTACTCTGACTGCTGCCGGGACTGAAGGTGGGCCGCCCCACTGCCCGCCTGGAGCGGAGGAAGAGGGCGTGGCCAGAGCGGAGGCCAAGAGGTTGCTTGTAGCATCAGTGCTCTCTCTGGAAAATTGACAGTTACTGGTCTGGGTGCCTTTTGTGCTCCCAGAGGTGAGCTTAGTTCATTCCACAATCATCTGGTCTGACCTCAGCCCTCTCTATGCCAGATACCAAACGGCCTAGGGGCAGAGCGCCGGTTCATCTGGGACAGAGACAAGTCAAAGGTAACTCAACCTAGGGAAACAGATGGCAGCTCTGGGGCTCCTTTATCAGCCTGGGAAGGGCAATCTGGAAATGCTTCCTAGTAGAGGTGGCTACATGAATTAGCCCTGGAGACAGAGGGACAGGGTGGTCATCTGTCTAGGTACCTATCACAGCATGGAGCCTATGGTAGGTATGGAAGTGTAAAGATAAGGTAAGATGTGGCTGAAGGGATGGACAGTGGCTAGGGTCTTGGAAGTCAACTAGAGTTTGATCTTTCCTCAAGATTAGTTGAGGCCTTTAATCAAAGTAATGCTTTATCAGATTTACATTCTCCAAAGATCTCTCAGTGGAGTGAATGGATGGAGGAAAGCAAGCTTGGAACTCCTGATACAGTCCAAGCAGAAGATGATGCTTCACAACCAGGTTAGCCATTGGTGGGACAGCCAAAGGGGGTCTTGACCAAGTATTTATTGCACTTATCCTACTGTTCTGTCATTGCCTGTTTGTACTTGTCTCCCTCCTAAAGCTGTGAACCCCTTCAAAGGGCAAGAATGCTTTTTATATGTGTCTGAATTCTCTATACCCAGCCCAGAACAGATGTTGAATAAATGTACTTTGAATTGACCTGAGTGGCATTCTGACCTGGACTTGCATTTACTGTATTTGGGGGCTCTCCACAGCAGTCCTTTCTATCCCCCATCAGGAAACTCGTGGAGCACCTACTCTGCAAGCTACTGAGGGGGCTATGGACACAGATGAGGGACAAGAAAAGAAAATTTTGGGGAAAAGATACAGAAGACAAAGGGAATTGAAAGATTTTCAGTGGTTTCTCCACCTGAACGTAGTCTGGCTGACAGGGTGGGGGAGGGAGGGATATGCCCATCACTTGCCCTCTTTGCTGGGAAATATCACAACAGCTTCAAGGACAAGATAGGGATTGAATAGTTTGAGAAACTAATTTTTCCCTGGGGGCTCCAGATAGCTTCAACCTGCTGACCTCTTCAGATGTGCCTTAGGCCCAAAGATGTAGACACAACACCATCCCAAGTGTCCCTAAAATACTCCAGCCCCTGGATACCAAGCAAAATGACTTGTCATTTCGGGAGAAGTCAGAATAGCCTGGCTATTTTTTAATAAAACTCTTCACATTGAGGTAAGCAGCCTCTAAGATGTCTCCAGCAATCTCTGCCCCTTGCTTTCACACTCTTGTATAACCACTCCGTTTAGGTGTGGCCGGCCTCACGGACTTGCTTCTCACTCAGAGAATAATGTGGGAGTAGTGGATGGCCCAGCCAAGATTAGGTTATAAAAGATGGTGGCTTCGGCTTTGAGCATGCATGCTCTGTCTCTTGCATGTTCGCTCTCTCTCTCTTTTTTTGAATTAGCTCTCTGGAAGAAGTCACCTGCTATGTGCTGAAGCAGCCTTGTGGAGAGGCCCATGTGGTAGGGACAGAGGCTGCCAACAACAGCCTCTGTTGAGTGAACTTAGAAGCTGATCCCACCCTCCAGTCCTAGCTGGGCCTTCATATGAGAAGGCAGCCCTGTCTGACACCTTGATTGCAATTTCATGGGAGACTTTGAATCAGAGAAACTCAACTACACTGTGCCCAGATTCCTGACCACAGAAACTGTAAAAGAATAAATGTTCATTGTATTAAGCTGTTCATTTTCGGGGGTAATCTGTTGTGCACCAATAGATAACTCATGCAAGATGTTCTTAACTACCCAAGGGCGATTCAAAAAACAAACCCTTGAAGAACTAGCCAGTCTCACTCCAAAGAAAACACATATTTCACGGGTATGGCCAGGGAGCCTTTGGGTTTAATTTCAATTCAGGCTCTTTGAGTCTTAGCTTTTTCACTATAAAATGGGGACAGAAGGATTTCCTAAGTATGGTTATGTGTTGTAGCATTTACATACAGAGTAGGTACTCAATAACTCTTTTTCTTCTACCTCTCCGCAGCAGACAAAGATCTGCAGCATTCTTGGAATTCTTGGGCTAAGGCAAACTTAAGCCTGGAGCAGAAGGTCCATGGAGGGGCTGCTACTGTCAGGGGTCCAGAATCGCTGTTTATAATGCAAAGCTGTGGACTTCTGTGGTGGGCCAATACTTAAGAATCCACTTGCCAATGCAGGGAATACAGGTTCGATCCCTGTTCTGGGAAGATCCCGCATGCCGCAGAGCAGCTATGCCTGTGGGCCACAACTGCTGAAGCCCATGCACCTGGAGCCCAAGCTCTGCAACTAGAGAAGCCACCTCAATAAGCAGCCTGTGCACCACAATGAAGAGTAGCCCCCACTTGCTGCAACTAGAGAAAGCGCTCGTGCAGCAACCAAGAGCCAGAGCAACCAAAAAGGAACTAATTAATTAAATACATTTGATACAAAGCTGTGACCCCCACCATTTGCCTGCCTCTTTCTCCCAGGTGACTTGGAATCGATTTACTAGGTTTCAGCAAACATGGTCTCCTTCTCAGTATCAACTGTAGTTTAATAGAAGTTGAGGAAAAACTCTCAGTCCTGAGAAATTCTGGCAAGTGAGGCTTGCTCCGAGGAGGTGTATGGCAGGGAGGAGGACTATGTGCTGTGCAGGTGGCATGTCTTCTGCCCTCCCTCAGAGGAAACCTCATTTGAGCCTAGTCCATGGCGTGGGACGGTCTGTCTGAGATTGGTCCCCTCTAGTGCTTATGCTTGCATGTGTGTTAAGTCACTTCAGTATTGTCTGACTCTTTGCGACCCCACGGACTACAACCCGTCAGGCTCCTCTGTCCATGGGATTCTCCAGACAAGAGTACTGGAGTGGGTTGCCATGCTCTCCTTCAGGGGATCTTCCCAACCCAGGGATCGAACCCGGGTCTCTTAAGTCTCCTGCGTTGGCAGGCAGGTTCTTTACCACTAGCACCACCTGGGAAGCCCCTCTGCAGCTTATGCACCACTGTCTCCTTCCCTAACGGCTCTGCTTCCTCGCTTCCACTTTGTAGCCAAAGCTGTCTTCTCAAAGTCACCCCTGCCACCCCCTTCAGAGAATGGCCCACAGGATGGTTTTCCCACTTCTTAGCTGAATCTGGTGCTAGCCTCAATTTCCTGCACCTTTGCTCTGGGCCAAGCCACCCTAAGACCCCCTGAGCTACTCCAGGAAGCCATGCGCCCTCCCTGACACCAGCCTTCGAACACGCTGACCTTGCTCCCTGGCACAGATTTTGCCTAGGTAACTCCGATTCTCTGCCTGTCTGCATGCCCTTTGCTCCAGGAAGCCTTCCCAACACCCTGGGCTCAGGGTCCGCTGTCCTGTGTGTGCCCTCCCACCTGTTCCCCCCACCTCGGGGCTCCATTCCACTGTTGCTGCTGTCTCTTTTCTTGCCATCCTCTCCTCCCCCAAGATGTGAACACTTCCAGGGCAGAGCTGTCTTTTTCTTTTCTGTAGCTTTTGCACCCCCACCTCCCATCTCCATTTCCATCTCACTAATTTCTCTAAGCAACACGCTCCTCCCCAGTACTCCTCCCCCTGTGGGTTAGGGCCCCTTTCTTGGAGCCCCACAGCAGCTTGTTGTCTTCTCTCTGCCACTGCACTTTGCAAACCCTTTGGGAAATGTCAGACTCCCGCAGCAGACAGTGGCTCTGCTAAGGGCACAACAGTGTCTGTTTCACCTCAGTGCTCCTGGCACCCAGCCTAGTGCCAGGTATGCAGCAGACAGCCAAGAGATGTTCATGGAAGAAATGACTGAAGGCAGGGCAGAAAGAAGGAAAGACAGAGGCTGGGAGGAAGAAAACTTGTCTCCATTACCCCCGTCCTTCCTTCCTCTCTCTCCCTCCCTCTCTCTCTTTCTTTCTGAGATCAGAGTTGAGAGTTGGATTAATCATAGTCCTTGGTTCATGACACACTTTCATCATTAACCCATGCATGGCCCTTATATATTTACATATGTATTCATAATATTAAATATGTATGCACTTGGTATCCAACCCAAGGCACCTGCATCTCCCACGTGCTGCTATCCTAGCCCATCTTTCTGCCTCCTTGTCACATAAAACTACTCTTCCAATTGTTAAGACTTATCATTTCCTTAGATTATTTTTTTCAAATATCTATACAGTTAACCCTTGAAGAAATCCAGGGGTTAGGGGTGCCAATCTCCTCACAGTTTAAAATCCTTACGTAACTTCAGCGTTGGCCCTCTGTGTCTGAGGTTCTACATTCAGGGGTTCAACCAACCACAGATCTCGTAGAACATATTTATTGAAAACTGTTCACACATAAGTGGACTTGTATGGGGCAAACCCAGGGGTCAACTGTGTGTGTGTGTGTGTGTGTGTGTGTGTGTGTGTATGTGAGTGAGTGTTCAGTTGCTCAGTTGTGCTTGACTCTTTGCGACTGCATGGACTATAGCCTGCCAGACTCCTCTGTCTGTGGAATTTTCCAGGCAAGAATACTGGAGCAGCTTGCCATTTCCTACTCCAGGAGGTCTTCCCGACCCAGGGACGGAAAGTGAGTCTCTAGCATCTCCTGAACTGGCAAGTGGATTCTTTACCAATGTGCCACCTGGAAAGCCCACTTTGTGTATATACATATATATGTATGGTAGTGGTGGTGGTTCAGTCAGTAAGTTGTGTCTGACTCTTGTGACCCATGGACTGTAGCCACTCCTCTGTCCATAGAATTTTCCAGGCAAGAATACTGGAGTCGGTTGCCACTTCCTTCTCCATGGGATCTTTCTGACCCAGGAATTGAACCCGAGTTTCCTGCATTGCAGGCAGATTCTTTACTGACTGAGCAACAAGGGAAGCCCTTGCTTAAACATTATTTAGTTTTATTTGTTTTTTGACTGTTATTAAAAGATGCTATACTGTATGTAGTTTTCTAGGACTTGCTTTTTGAATGCAACAAGATTCATCCATAATGATGCATGCAACTGTACTCATTCATTTTCTTGGCTATGATAGCTTATTGTATGAATAAACATAATGTTAAAAAATTATTCATGACACCTGTTGAAGATGGTAAGGCAGACTCTTTGGTGAGGGCTGGGTGGGGGGGTGGGCAGGCGGTGATGTGTGGACTACAATGGGGTTTCATAGCCAGGGAGGGACATCAGGCTCAACTTGAGTACAACAAGGACAAGTAGGGATTTATAGCCAAGGAGCAAGGTGGAGGGTGGGTTCAGTGGATGGAAAATTGCTGGAAGCAAACACAAAAGTAAGATGGATTCATGCTAGACTGACTCAACAGGGTCCTTGTTGAAGGCAGACCAGCCTGAGGGATGAAGCATTTGATCAGATACTGAGGGTGATCAGATACAAAAGTGTGGGAGGGTTTTGCTAAACTAATTTACCAAGATTCTTACTCAAACTCTACAAGGACGAAGAGGCAAGCCAAAGATCAGGCCTGGATGAGCAGAGGAAACACTCAAGTTTGGTCAAAAGAAAGCATCTTTGCCAGCAATTTATTTTTTCATGGTCCTTTCAAGGGGTGTCAAGATTGATTCTAGTTTGGGGGCTATTAGGAACAGTGCTGCTATGAACATTCCCAAACAGTTTCCCTCCCACATCCATGCTAATGTTTTCTTGGGCCCATTTGTAGGAGTGGATTTGTTGATGCACTGTCTAGCATGGGCCAGCCCATCCAAAGATGTTCTAAAAACTGTTTCAATCCTCCACATCCAATGTCATCAGGGAGATGCAAATCAAAGCAATGAGGTGCCACTATACTTCTATTAAAATGGGCAATACCCAGAACACTGATGGCACCAGTATAGTCAGGATATGGAGCAACAGGCACTCTCACACACTGCTGGGAGGAACGCAAAATGGTAGGGCCACACTGGAAGATACTTTGGTTCTTTCTTATAAAACGAAAGCACTCTTACTATCATTCATTCATTCATTTCAGTTGCTCAGTTGTGTCTGACTCTGCGACCCCATGGACTGCAGCATGCCAGGCCTCCCTATCCATCACCAACTCCCAAGGTTTACTCAAACTCATGTCCATTGAGTCGGTGATGCCATCCAATCATCTCATACTCTGTCATCCCCTTCTCCTCCTGTCTTCAATCTTTCCCAGCATCATGTCTTTTCATGAGTCAGCTCTTTGCATCAGGTGGCCAAAGTACTGGAGTTTCAGCTTCAACATCAGTCCTTCCAATGAATATTCAGGACTGATTTCCTTTAGGTTGGACTGGTTGGATCTCCTTGCAGTCCAAGGGACTCTCAAGAGTCTTCTCCAACACCACAGTGCAAAAGCATCAATTCTTTGGCGCTCAGCCTTCTTTATAGTCCAGCTCTCACATCCATACATGACTACTGGAAAACCCATAGCTTTGACTAGACAGATCTTTGTTGGCAAAGTAGTCTTTGCTTTTTAATATGCTGTCTAGGTTGGTCATAACTTTCCTTCCAAGGAGTGCTGCTGCTGCTGCTGCTAAGTCGCTTCAGTCGTGTCCAACTCTGTGCCACCCCATAGACGGCAGCCCAGCAGGCTCCCCTGTCCCTGGGATTCTCCAGGCAAGAACACTGGAGTGGGTTGCAATTTCCTTCTCCAATGCACAAAAGTGAAAAGTGAAAGTGAAGTTGCTCAGTCGTGTCCGACTCTTCGAGACCCCAAGGACTGCAGCCTACCAGGCTCCTCCATCCATGGGATTTTCCAGGCAAGAGTACTGGAGTGGGTTGCCATTTGATGGCTGCAGTCACCATCTACAGTGATTTTGGAGCCCCTCAAAATAAAGTCTGCCACTGTTTTCACTGTTTCCGCATCTATTTGCCATGAAGTGATGGGCCCAGATGCCATGATCTTTGTTTTCTGAATGTTGAGCTTTAAGCCAACTTTTTCACTCTCTTGTTTCACTTTCATCAAGAGGCTCTTTAGTTCTTCTTCACTTTCTGCCATACTTTAACTATACAATTCAGCAATCACACTCCTTGGTATTTACCCAGAGGAATTGAAGTTTTCACACAAAAACTTGCACATGGATGTTTATAACAGCTTTATTCATAATTGCCAAAATTTGGAAGCAACCAAGATATACTTTGTAGGTGAATGGATAAACTGTGGTACATTCACACAATGGAATATTAATCAGTCATGTCAGACTCTTTGCCACCCTATGGACTGTAGCCCACCAAGCTCCTCTGTCCAAGGAGTTCTCCAGGCAAGAATGCTGGAGTGGGTTGCCATTTCCTTCTCCAGGGAATTTTCGGACCCAGAGATCGAACCTGGGTCTCCTGCATTGCAGGAAGATTCTTTATTGTCTGAACCGCCAGGGAAGCCATATTATTTAGTACTAAGAAGAAATGAATTCTCAAGGCATAAAAAGACATGGAGGAAACTCAAATTTATATTTCTTACAAAGTGAAAGAAGCCAGTCTGAAAAGGCTACATGTAGTATGATTTCAACTATATGACAGTCTGGAAAAGGTAAAAGAGTATGGAGACAGTAAAAAAATCACTGGTTGCCAAGGGTTAGGAGGGAGGGAGGGATGAATAGGTGGAGCACAGATTTTTAGAGCAGTGAAACTACTCTGTGTGACGCTATCATGGTAGATAAAGGTCATTAGACATTTGTCAAAACCCATACCATATACATCAAGAGTGACCGTAAGAGAAACTACAGACTTTGGGTGCTATATGTCAGTGTAGGTTCATCATTGTAACAAATGTACCACTCTGGTGTGGAATGCTCATAGTAGGGGAGGCTTTGCATGTGTTATGGCAGGGAGTGTATGAGAAACCTCTGTACCTTCCACTCCATTTTTCTGTGTCCCTAAAACTGCTCTAAAAATACAGTCTATTTTTTTAAACTGTTTCAGTCCAACCACAAAACATGGAGGGTCAAATGCACCGAAAGTAATTTGCATCATTTACAGGTTGCCACAATGATTGACCTAGGGATCCCCAACACTATTCCCTTGGACTCATTTGCATACAAATGATTTGCATACTGACATAGTTGCAGATCTCAGGTTATTCCATTCCCTTCTTGTTGCTGTTTATGTCCTAGATAAGCACAGCTACTGGCTCCCAGAGGACTGAGCACCCCAGGACTCTGGGATACACCCTAGTTAATCTGTAGCAAGAAAGTAGACAGGTGTGACTCAGTGACACAGGCACCCAAATTCATCCAGTGAACGCTGAACTTGGTGCAGGATAAGATTTTAAGGACACACACAAGCATGCACATACACACCGATGCCCAGAGTCCTGGACCCTGGTACATCGGGATGAGGTGGCAGACAGAGGACAGATCTCAGCAGGGTCACACCACAGGGTTTTAGCCTTTTAATCAATTTCTGCAATCCTCACGTTTATAAAAAATGGTATAGATACTGTCTACCACATAGAGTTGTAAGGATTAAAGGAGGTGCTGTCTATAAGGGCTCGGCAAATGTTTGTTCTTCATATTGTGATCTTGCACGAGGTACCAAATGCCTGGAAAATGGAACTAATAAGTGTACCTTTATCTAGGGGACTTCCCTGGTGGTCCAGTGGTTAAGATTTTGCTTTGCAATGCAGGGGGTGTGGGTTTGATCCCTGGTTGGGGAGTCAATATCCCACATGCCTGTAGCCAAAAAAACAAAACATAAAGCAGAAGCAATGTTGTAACAAGTTCAAGAAAGACTTTTTTTAAAAGTACCTTTCTTTAGTGGCATTTCTCACATTGAAATACTGAGCAGTTGAACCACCTCTCCAAGCCTGAGAAGTTCCCCTCCACATGAATCCAAGCAACTCTGCTTCCTACAGATGAACAAAAAGCCCAGTGCCCATCGGACCTCCTTGGTGGTCCAATGGTTAGGACTGCGTTGCCACTGCAGGGGACACAGGTTCCACCCCTGGTGGGGGAACTAAGATTGCACATGCCAGGCTGCGTGGCAAAAAAAATGGAAAAAAATTGCCCAGTTCCCAGTCATAGCTCTCAAATCTCTTGCAAACACTCATTGCATTTTATTTTTGGTAAAATCAAGCAAATAAAACCCCTTCATGTCCTAGCCTCCCTTGCCCTGGACACGGCTGTGATCTGGATTCTGCCGTGATCTGGATTCTGCCAGACAAACATACCGGTCAGATTCAGAAGTTCGCTCCTCTAGAACATTCTCTAGGCCTACAGAATCCCCTCTGGCTGGTACTTCTGGAGAAGTAGAGGAAGCTCTTTTCTGGAATTGGAATGAGAGTGGCAGCTTCCTCATCTCATTTGTGGCAGAAGCTCCCTTACCAGGCCCATTTTGCAGTGTTGACAGAATTATTTTCCTGAAAGTTCCATCTGGAGCCTAGTTTTCAACAATCCCAATGATTCCATAAGCTATTTATTCTGCTTCACTAAGTCCCCACCTGCATGAAATAGGTGGAGTGGATTCTACTGTTGGCAACTAAGAACTCCTGTTACCTTCCCTTTTCCAGTCTTCCTGACAGCTTGGCTAATCACACCCTTCCTCCTGGGTTTTCAAAGCTGGAACCAGCTATTCCAAAAAAGGCAAAGATGGTGGAGAATTCATTTTGATGGAGGCATTGGCAGCAGCAACATCCAGCCCCCAAGGACTCCATCAGCTGTGGTACTCACTCCCACATCCAATGATCAGTGCTGTCAATGGCAGCTCAGTAGACTGGGTTTGGGGTGTGATTCCAGCTGTATTTCTGCGTCCTGCATTTGTTGTTGATTTTGTTGTTCCTGCCTTTTTTATGGTTTTTTTCTTTTTCCTGGATCTTGCTCTCTAGCCTTCCAAATCATTCTGTGATTTCCCAATTTCCTTTCTTCTTAAATCTAGTCATAGAGTGAATTACACTGATTGGGTTTTGAATGTGGAACTAGCTTTGCATTCCTGGGATAAATCCCACCTGGCTGTGATATATTGTCCTTTTACTACATGGTTGGATTTCCACTAGTGTCTCTATTCATGAAGAATACTGTCTGTGCTTTTCTTGTAATATTTTTGTCTCGCTTTGACACCAAACTAAGACTGGATTTCAAGAATGAGTTAACAAATTGCACTAAAAAGGAAAAAGGAAAAGAACAGAATGAGTTAACAACATTCTTCTTTCTTCTAAGAAAAAAGAAATATAGAAATGATAATATTTCTCCTTAAATGTTTTGTGGAATTCACCAGTGAAATAATCTGGCCAGGGAGAGTTTTAAACAGAAATTCAATTATTTTAAAATAGATACAGAGCTATTGTGTTTGTTTCTTTTTGAATGAACTACAGTAGTTTATATCTTTCAAGACATTTGTCATGTCATGTAATTGTTGACTATATTGGCATTGAGTTCATAATTTTTCCTTATTATCTTTTTATTACATGAGAATTTCTGTAGTGATGTCAACTTTCTTATTTCTGATATTGGTATTTGGGGCCTTTTCTCTCTTATTTTGCTTGTTCAGTTTGGCTAGTAGTTTATCAATTTTATTGACGGTCTCAAATAATCAACTTTTGTT
Organism: Giraffa tippelskirchi; assembly: GCF_054371585.1. Classification (NCBI taxonomy): domain Eukaryota; kingdom Metazoa; phylum Chordata; class Mammalia; order Artiodactyla; family Giraffidae; genus Giraffa; species Giraffa tippelskirchi. The sequence continues at coordinate 93,164,933 of NC_137276.1, forward strand.
TTCATTTATTTTCTCTATGCTTTTTTGGCTCTCTTTCCTTTCTTGTGCTTACTTTTGGCCTCCATTTGCTCTTTCCCTTAAGGTGGGAAGCTGAGATCATTTATTTTAGACCATTTTTCTAGTCTAATACAGGCCTTTAGTGCCATACGTTGTTTTCTAAGTACTGCATCTCACACAGTTTGCAGCATAGCATTTTTATTTACATTCAGTTCATTGTAAAGTAATTTTTTTTTCTTTTTGATGCATAGCTTACTTAGAATTTAGTTATTTTGTTTCCAAATATTTGAAGATTTTCCAGACATCATTCCAGTATTGATTCCTAACATTTCTATGCGGTCATTCTTCTTATAACTTGAGTAGTTTTAAATTTACTGAAATTTATTTTATGGCTCAGAATACAGTTGAGCTTTATAAATGTTTTGAGTGCTCTTGAAAATAATGTGTATTCTGCTACTGTCGGTTGAACTGCTCTGGAAATACCAATGACATCAAGTGAGCTGTATTATTCAAGTCTTCTATATTCTTACTGATTTTCTGTTCATCTGTTCTGTCAATCATTAAGAGAGGGTATATAAGTATACTTGTGAATCTGTTTGCTGCTTCTTACAGTTCTATCCCTTTCTGTTTCATGTATTTTGAAGCCTTGTTTTAGGTGCATATAGTTTTGGGGTGTTATGTTCCTTTATGAACTGACTCTCTTTGTGCCTGCTAATACTCACTGCTCTGAAATCTCTTTTGTTTGCTATTGCTAAGTATACTTTCACTTCTTTTTAAAATTAGTGTTAGCATAATATATCTTTTCTATCCTTTTACTTTTAACCTGTATGGGTCTTATAGTACAGGTCTGATGGTGGTGAGTTCTTGAAGCTTTTGTCTATCTGAAAAAGCCTTGTTTACCCTCACTTTTGAAAGCTGTCTTCTTAGTAAGGAATTTTAGGTTGATGGATATTTTGTTTTTCTTCCATTGCTTTAAAGATGTTGCTGCATGGTCTTTTATATTAAATTGTTTCTGACCAAAAAAAAAAAAAAAAATCTGCTGTTATTCTCTTGTTCCTCTGTATGTAATATGTTCCCTCCTTTTCCCTGGCTACTTTCAATCATTTTTCCTTATCAGTGATTTTAATCAATTCAATTATGATGTGCCTTGGTGTAGTTTTCTTTATGTGTCTTATGTTTGAGTTTCTTTAAACTTTTTAGATTTGTGGGTTTAGAGTTTTCTTCATATTGAGAAATATGGGGGCTCTTATTTCTTCAAATAGTTTTCTGCCCCCTCCATTTCCTGCAAGGACCCCTACTCCACCTGCACGGGCTGCCTGAAATTGCCCCACAGCTCGCTGTTATTCCATTTAGATTTTTCATCTGTTTTTTCTCTGTGCTTCATTTTCAACCATTTCTATGTCTTCGGTTTTACTAACTTTTCCTTCTGATCTGCAATTAATCCCATCCAGCGTATTTTCATCTCGGACATTGTAGATTTGTTTCTAGAAATTCAGCCTGGATGTGGACACAGTGGGGGAAAGCGATGGTTGAGACGAATTGGGAGAGTAACGTTGACACACATACACTTAAATGTTGTTGTTCAGTCACCAAGTCATGTCCACTCTTTGTGACCCTGTGGACTGAAGCATGCCAGGCCTCCCTGTCCATCACCATCTCCCTGAGCTTGTCCATGTTCATGTTCATTGAATCAGTGATGCCATCCAACCATCTCATCCTCTGTTGCCCTCTTGTCCTTCTGCCTTCAATCTTTCCCAGCACCAGGATCTTTTCCAATGAGTCAGCTCTTCACGTCAGGTGGTCAAAGTATCAGAGCTTCACCTTCAGTCCTTCCAGTGAATATTCAGGGTTGATTTCCTTTAAGATTGACTGGCTTGATCTCCATGCTGTTCCAGGGATTCTCAAGAGTCTTCTCCAGCACCACATTTCGAAAGCATCAGTTCTTCAGTGCTCTGCCTTCTTTATGGTCCAGTTCTCACATCTGTACATGACTACTGAAAAGACCATAGCCTTGACTATATGGACCTTTGTCAGCAAAGTGATGACTCTGTTTTTTAATACACTGTCTAAGTTTTTCATAGCTTTCCTTCTAAGAAGCAATCGTCTTCTAATTTCAGGGCTGTGGTCATCATCCGTGTTGATTTTAGAGCCCAAGGAGAGGAAATCTGTCACTGCTTCCACCCTTTCCCCTTCTATTTGCCATTAAGTGATGTGACCAGATGCCATGATTTTAGTTTTCTTAATATTGAGTTTTATCTGTCTTTTTCACTCTCCTCTTCCGCCCTCAACAAGAGGCCTCTTTTCTCTCTGCCAGTATAGTGGTATCATGTGCAAAGTAGACAGCTAGGTGTATAAAATAGGTACACTACCATATGTAAAATAGATAGCTAGAGGAAAGCTGCCATATAGCACAGGGAGCTCAACTCAGGGCTCTGTGTTGACCTAGTGAGGTGGGATGGGGGTGGGGTGGTGAGAGGTGGAATAGGTATACATGTAGCTGCCTCGCTTGGTTGTACAGCAGAAACTAACACAACATTGTAAAGCAATTACACTCCAATAAAAAAGAGAAATTCAACCTCGACCTTTTTTATATCTCCCATGTCTTTATTTAACATATTCAATCCTTCCTCTAGAATCTTGAACATATGGAACACAGTCATACTTTTCAAAATGTCCTTATCTACTACTTCTGTTATCTGGGTCATTTCTGGGTTAGTTTCAGTGGATTGGTTTTTCTCCCCCCTTTGGGTTATGGGGTTGTAGCTACCTGCTTCTTTGCATCCCTGGTAATTTTTTTCCCACTGTGGAGCAAGATCCTTTTTGTAATTTGCCTGATGTCCACTCTGGCTGGTGGGGAGAGGTGCTATTTCTAGTCTTAGGTGAGCTCCAGGGATTGTTCCCTTTAGTTTTGTTGGTATTACTTCCCACGCCTTAGAGTTTCCTCTTACGCATGCTTTGACCTGTGCTCAACTGCATCTTTGAGGGGCACCTTTTGAAAATCTCCCTGGTTCTCTCTCTGTGTAGCTTTCTCCTTTCCAGTATGCTTCCCTGCAAATCTTAGTTGCCTTGGCCTTCTTGCTCTCAGCTCCATATTCCCAAATCTAGGAGATCACTAAGCTCTGCCAGGCTTCCCCTTTTTTTGCACCATGACCTGGAAGCTCCCATATCTCAGAGATTACTGTCCTTCACAGCCCATCATCTAATATCTTAAAAACCACAGTTTTATATATTTCATATCCTTTTTAGTTCTTTTGGGTATGAGAGCACATCCAGCCTCTGTTGTTCCCTCTTGACTGGAAGCAGAAGTCTTCCTCTTGTACTTCCTTTTGTACACAGCCAGAGTAATTTTCTGATGTTTACAAAAGAAAACACTGGATGAAACATTACCTTGCATGATTAATGTGAAGATTAAATGAGAGAACACACATGTATGCTCAGGATAGTGTCAGCACTGAACAAGTGTTCAGTTAATGTTGATGTACTTGTCAGCTTTTGCTGTGTCAACAAACAACTGCCACACCTCAGCGGCTTACAATAACAAACACATCTAGCTCACGGGTGTTCTGGTCTACTGGTCTTTATCTGTCATGACTCGGCTGTGCTTACCTCCCCTTGAGCACCAAGCTTTCTTATTCTGGGATGCAGATTGACAGTAGCATCATCTAAGAAGACAAGAACATGATTTATAAATCATGAGATGCATTTAATGTTTCTGCTCTGACGTGGTACCTGTTGCATCCTCTCACATTCGACTGGCCATCCTAAAGTCAATGGGATACCACTATACTCCATCCTTGAAGAGTTCTGGCAAAGAAGAGAGGTATGATTCCCTTACAGAAGAGGGAGCTGATGGTGATGGTGATGGAAGTCGCTCTTTGTGACCCCATGGACTGTAGCCCTCCAGGCTCCTCTTTCCATTGAATTCTCCAGGCAAGAATACTGGAGTGGGTAGCTATTTCCTTCTCCAGGGGATCTTCCCCTCCCAGGGATCAAACCCGGGTCTCCTGCCTTATAGGCAGATTCTTTACCATCTGAGCCACCAGGGAAGCCCGAGGGAGCTGATACTTGGGAACAAAATATCATTTACAATAGCTGGTGATTGTTACGAACATCTTCTGCAAGTAAGTTTCTCTGTATATTTTTGTGAAGAGCACTGGGGTGAACACATCTCTGTCCATTATTATTTCCTTTCTCCTAGGTACATACCTGTCCTCTGACTCATTTGCTATTGCCCAGTGGACTCTGATTACTGCAAGAGGAGGGACAATGCATTTGAAGTGGGCTCAAAGGCATTGAGACAGATGGACAGTGAGAACTGGCAGCTCAAGGACAAACAGTATCAGTGGTCTGGGCGTTGGGTGGGTAACTGAATGACTTTCTTCAGTCTTCCAAGTGCCACTTCTGTCTTAGGCATCCAAATCTTTATTCCTTATCTTTGGTACAGGAAACAAGACTCCCATGATGTATCTGAGCAAATCAGTCCATTCTTGCAGGATGCCAGGCACTTCCTTTCTTCATGAAAGAAGCTCCTCTACCCAGCTCAGCTTGAATTGCTCTCTCCTCCCCCAAACTCCAAGAGCCTTTATTTCAGGGCATTTCACTTGGCAATGACTTACAGGCAGTTTTGCAACAGGTCTTCAGTTTAACTTCTATTTAACTGCCATATGGTTTGAAGACAAAGGAACTCGGATTTTCTAAGGGCCTACCTTGTGCCAGGTCCCTTACATGGAGCAGCTATTCTAAACCTTGTGATGACCTCACCAAGTTACTCTGTTTCACAGGTGAGGAAATAGACATACAGAGAAGTTAAGTGACTGTTCAAGGTCACATAGCTAATAAGTGGCAGAGCTGGGGTTTGAACTCAGGTCTGTGTGTGCTTTGGGTTATAATTATTTATTTTTGTTTTATAATAATTATTTTGGGCCCTTAGTGGGATTTTATGTTCCTGGAAAGCAGGGACTGCATCTTATGCTTCTTTGGTTCATCCATAAAGTCCAATGCCGAGACCGAGCATTGTACAGGTGCTCAAAAACATTACTAAATGTATTTATAAAGAGAGAAGCAGGGCTCCCCTGGTGGTCCACAGTGGTAAAGAATCTGCCTGCCAATGCAGAAGACATGGTTGAATCCCTAATCCGGGAAGATCCCACATGCCTTGGAGCAACTAAGCCTGTGTGCCCCACCTACTAAGCCTGTGCTCTGGAGCCCACAAGCCACAACTATTGAAGCCCATGCTCTATAACCTGCGCTCCAAAACAAGAGGAGCCACCATAGTGAGAAGCCCACACACCACAACTAGAGAGTAGCCCCACTCGCCACAGCTACAGCAAGTCCTGTGTGGCAGCAAAGACCCAGCCAGACAAAAAGAAATAAATTAAGAAAAAAAATTTTTTTTAAAGGGCAAAGCTAATGACTCAGTGCTCCTTGAGTCCTGAAAAACATACCAGGTGTGGTTCAGGAGAAAGTATTTCTCCTTTCTGCTCTCATCCCTTGGTGGTCTAATCCGCATCCCTGGTTGAAGGCATTGTGGGGATGAGAGGATATGATAAATGAGGCTTTGTCAGGGCACAGAAGAAAATCCATGAAGCTGTGGAGGTAGAAGGAAAATCACATTTACTGTGTGTCTCTGTGCTGGGTTTTCACCATTTATTATCTCATCAAAGGCACATAATATCTTATGGGGTCAGATTTATTAACCCCATTTAACAGCCAAGTGAAAAGAGAAAGTGAAAGTCGCTCAGTTGTGTCCAACTCTTTGCAACCCCATGGACTATACAGTCTGTGGAATTCTCCAGGCCAGAATACTGGAGTGAGTAGCTTTTCCCTTCTCCAGGGGATCTTCCCAACCCAGGGATCTAACCCAGGTCTCCCACATTGCAGGCAGATTCTTTACCAGCTAAGTATCAAACAGTAATAAACAATTTGGAGTCTCAATACAGGTCTGACTGACTTCAAAGCTCTGATGGTTGCCTCTACACCCCACTACTAACATGGACAGCACCCCCTCCATTGAGAGAAAGCTAAGTAAAGCCATCACTGAGGCTGGCTGGCCTTGAGCACATGGGGATTAAATAACTGAGAATATATTCCACCCACACAACTGAAAGTTACCCACTTCACACTACCTGATCCATTGCCACTGGAGACTTTTTATAGCTATTACCTGTGTGGTAGTCAAGCAGTTCATCTTTTTCATTGAATCATCTCATTATGTTCTTGACATAGTCTCTCATTCCCTCTGAAAATAAAATGGTTTAAGATGAAAACTGCAATTATAGTGCCATCTATTAAAAGGACCTGGGATTCCTGCAGCTTTTAAAAGAATGTGTAATTGCCGATTAAAGAAAAGCATGCTATTGGTCCAAACGATTGATTAAAAGCAAATTTGGAGGAATTTTCTGTGCACCATCATGGACAGGCTCACACCCTTTCTCCTAGAGCCCAAGTGATCTGTGTGAGGCTCAGAGAGGTTAATAACTTGTCCAAGGTCACACAGCTAGCGTTCTTCTGACATAGGAGGATATACATTTGAAATGTATTATCCAGGGACCTGACACAGACTAGAGTGTGTAAGATTCTAGAAGGGGTCAGATGATTTCATGGACAATGGTGGGCTTCCCTGGTTCCAGTGTTTGTCATCTTGTCCCTGGACTTTGGCAGTTTATTTATTCATTTTTTAATATTCATTTATTTGGATGTGCTAGGTCTTAGTGGTGGCACGTGGGATCTTTGGTCTTTGTAGAAGCATGCAGGATCTGTAGCTGTGGCATGTGAACTCTTAATTGTGGCATGTGAGATCTAGTTCCCCAACCAGTGCTTGAACCCAAGGCCCTGCATTGGTAGCATAGAGTCTTAGCCACTGGACCACCAGGGAAGTCCATTAGCAGTTTAGACTCCTCTCGCTCACCTCAATCCCTTCCCACAATAACACCCTGAGAGACTGTGGCAATTATTATTGGTTGTCCACCAAAAAGGCTCCCCCATCCTTTTGGCATTACCAGAATGGTAGTTTTAATCCAGTAACAATATATCCAGGGAGAAATCTTGATAGGTTTCAGCCTCTCCTTGCAACTACACACATAAATAAATAAGTCTTGTGTTCTACTTAGTAGATTTGGTTTGCTGTAGTAGAATGAGTTGGAGAAGGCAATGGCACCCCACTCCGGTACTCTTGCCTGGAAAATCCCATGGACGGAGGAGCCTGGTAGGCTACAGTCCATGGGGTCGGGAAGAGTTGGACATGACTAAGAGACTTCACTTTCACTTTTCACTTTCATGCATTGGAGAAGGAAATGGAAACCCACTCCAGTATTCTTGCCTGGAGAATCCCAGGGACGGGGGAGCCTGGTGGGCTGCCGTCTATGGGGTCTCACAGAGTCGGACACGACTGAAGCGACTTAGCAGTAGCAGTAGCAGTAGAATGAGTACAAGGATTCTGAAACTATTTTCTATGTTTTTAGATCTGAACAAATAAATGAATATACTAATGTTGGGAATCAGAGTTCTCACTATGGAAGAAACAAACCTGAAATGGAGTAAAGCAAGCAAAGCCCTACAGAGTTTGATGGGAATTAGAGACTGGAGCGTGACCCTTTGGGCTTCCCTGGTGGCTCAGATGGTAAAGAATCTGTCTATAATGCAGGAAACCCGGGTTCCATCTCTGGGTGGGGAAGATCTCCCAGAGAAGGGAATGGCAACCCGCTCCAGTACTCTTGCTTGAAGAACTTCATGGACAGAGGAGCCTGGTGGGCTACAGTCCATGGGGTCGCAAAGAGTTGGAAACGACTGAGTGACCAACACTTTCACGTCACTGTATATCTAGCTTTGCCCAGAGAAAGGGCCTTGAAGTGTTGACATAATCAGCAATGAGCACACTCCAGCACGCAGTTTCAGTTTCTGAAAAGCATTTTCAGACTTCCTGACGATCCAGTGGTTAAAGACTCTGTGCTTCCAATGCAGGGGGCGCAGGTTCAATCCCTGGTCTGAAACTAAGATTCCACCGGCCACGTGGCATCTCTCATTAAAGGTAATTTTTTTAAATAAATAAGCATTTAAAAATAAAGAGCTTTCTTTGTTGAAAAAAAAAACAAACAAACAAGGGGTCCTTGAAGAAATGGCTGATTCAAGGACTGGGGCAGAGAAAGTACAAAGTGAGTTTGGAACATGGACTGCGACAGAAAATAAGAAATATTAATAATAGGAATAGATCAAAAGTACAAGGAGACACCCAAAGACAGTAAGCATCCAAATGTATGACAGTTATGGGTTATAACCAACTGAATTTATTAATAATAAAAATCTATAAGTTCACCCAAATTTGTATATACGCACTAGGGACAGCTTTCCCCTGTTGTAGAAAAATGCAGAAGAAATGACGGTATTAGAAAACCACTGTTTTGCTACCATCCTAGAAAAGAGCTGGACAAAAATCATCAAGGGATGCTAAAACATGTGGTTGAAAGTCTAATGAGGAACAAGATATTTACAGTCTCAACAAATCTCTCCACAAAGTAATTATTAATTAGAAAAGGAAAAATAGGAACTTGGCAAGTACCCTTTTAACAAAATGATCAAAGTTAACACCACCAATAATGGGGCAAATCAACCTTGCTGCCTCCTTATATTTTGCACTTCTGTCACCACAGATATTATTCTGGCCCAGAGTACTTAACCTAAAACTAATAATGAGGAAATATCCAGACAAACCTAAATTGAGGGGTATCCTACAAAACAATTGGCATGACTCTTAAAAATATCAAAGTTAGAAAAAGAAAGGGTGAGGAAACATTCCAGATTAGAGGATGCTAAAGAGACCTGATAACTAAATGTAACATACAACCTTGGATTGGACCCTGGAGCAGAAAAAGGTTTGTTATAAATTATAATATTTGGACAATTATAATATGGATTATAGATTAGATACTAGTAGTTTTCAGTGTTAAAATTCCTGCTGTTCTGTGGATTCATCAAAGAATTTTTTTGTTTGGGACTTCCCTGGTGGTCCTTTGAGGATTTGAAATAGCTCAACTGGAATTCCATCCCCTCCACTAGCTTTGTTCGTAGTGATGCTTTCCAAGGCCCACTTGACTTCACATTCCAGGATGTCTGGCTCTAGGTGAGTGATCACGCCATCGTGATTATCTGGGTCGTGAAGATCTTTTTTGTACAGTTCTTCTGTGTATTCTTGCCATCTCTTCTTAATATCTTCTGCTTCTGTTAGGTCCATATCATTTCTGTCCTTTATCGAGCCCATCTTTGCATGAAATGTTCCTTTGGTATCTCTAATTTTCTTGAAGGGATCTCTAGTCTTTCCCAATCTGTTGTTTTCCTCTATTTCTTTGCACTGTGAAAGTGCTGCACTCGATATGCCAGCAAATTTGGAAAACTCAGCAGTGGCCACAGGACTGGAAAAGGTCAGTTTTCGTTCCAATCCCAAAGAAAGGCAATGCCAAAGAATGCTCAAACTACCGCACAATTGCACTCATCTCACACGCTAGTAAAGTAATGCTCAAAATTCTCCAAGCCAGGCTTCAGCAATACGTGAACCGTGAACTTCCAGATGTTCAAGCTGGTTTTAGAAAAGGTAGAGGAACCAGAGATCAAATTGACAATATCCGCTGGATCATCGAAAAAGCAAGAGAGTTCCAGAAAAACATCTATTTCTGCTTTATTGACTATGCCAAAGCCTTTGACTGTGTGGATCACAATAAACTGTGGAAAATTCTGAAAGAGATGGGAATACCAGACCATCTGACCTGTCTCTTGAGAAACTTGTATGCAGGTCAGGAAGCAACAGTTAGAACTGAACATGGAACAACAGACTGGTTCCAAATAGGAAAAGGAGTCCGTCAAGGCTGTATATTGTCACCCTGCTTATTTAACTTATATGCAGAGTACATCATGAGAAACGCTGGGCTGGATGAAGCACAAGCTGGAATGAAGATTACCGGGAGAAATATAAATAACCTCAGATATGCAGATGACACCATCCTTATGGCAGAAAGTGAAGAAGAACTAAAGAGCCTCTTGATGAAGGTGAAGGAGGAGAGTGAAAAAGTTGGCTTAAAGCTCAACGTTCGGAAAACTAAGATCATGGCATCTGGTCCCATCACTCCATGGGAAATAGATGGGGAAACAGTGGAAACAGTGTCAGACTTTATTTTTTTGGGCTCCAGAATCACTGCTGATGGTGACTGCAGCCATGAAATTAAAAGACGCTTACTCCTTGGAAGGAAGGTTATGGCCAACCTAGATAGCATATTTAAAAGCAGAGACATTACTTTGCCAACAAAAGTCCGTCTAGTCAAGGCTATGGTTTTTCCAGTGGTCACGTATGGATGTGAGAGTTGGACGGTGAAGAAAGCTGAGCGCCGCAGAATTGATGCTTTTGAGCTGTAGTGTTGGAGAAGACTCTTGAGAGTCCCTTGGACTGCAAGGAGATCCAATCAATCCACCCTAAAAGAGATCAATCCTGGGTGTTCATTGGAAGGTCTGATGTTGAAGCTGAAACTCCAATACTTTGGGCACCTCATGCGAAGGGTTGACTCATTGGAAAAGACCCTAATGCTGGGTAGGATTGGGGGCGGGAGGAGAAGGGGACGACAGAGGATGAGATGGTTGGATGGCATCACCAACTCGATGAACATGGGTTTGGGTAGACTCCGGGAGTTGGTGATGGACAGGGAGGCCTGGCGTGCTGCAATTCATGGGGTCGCAGAGAGTCGGACACGACTGAGTGACTGAACTGAACTTCCCTGGTGGTCCAGGGGTTAAGACCCTGCATTTCACTGCAGGGGGCACAGGAAAAGTGCCCCTGGTCAAGGAACCAAGATCCTGCATGCTGCTCAGTGCAGCTAAAAAAAAAAAAAAACTACTTTGTTTTTAGCAACTATTAATACATAGGAAAGTATTCAAGGACAAAGGAGCATGATGTATGCAAGTTACTCTCAACTAGTTCAGAAAGAAAAATTATGCCACAAACATGGCAAAATGCCAACAACTGGTGAATTGTGGTACAATAGAGATGGCACACCCTTATTGCTACTCTTCTGATTGGGTTGCTTGTTGTTTAGTTGCTCAGTCCTATCTGACTCATTGTGCCTCCATGGACTGTAGCCCACCCGAGGAGCTCCTCTGCCCATGAAATTCTCCAGGCAAGAACACTAGAGTGGGTTGTCATTTCCTTCTTCAGGGGATCTTCCTGACCCAGGGATCAAACCCACTTTGCAGGCAAATTCTTTACTGCTGAACCACCAGGGAGACAGACTAATTCCTATCTTTAAATCTGAGCTGGTCTTAGTCACTTGTTAGACCACCAGGCTGGTGGGAAGCGATACTCTGGGGCTTTCTTGACTATGTTATGAGAAGCTTTGCCCTTTCAGCCTGGGCCTCTTGGAAAGCTCTCTCCAGAGCCCTTCAGCTGCTATAAGACATCTAGCAGCTCCCTGAGACCATCGAACTAGAGAGGCCATGCATAGGTGCTCCTGTCGACACTTCCACTCAGCTCAGCCTTGCTGCTCTCCCCACCAAGGTGCCAGACTTGTGAGTGAAGCTCTCTTGGATTCTCTAGATCATTCTATCCACGAGTTAAATAGCATTCCATGACCTCTGTCAACACCGCATGGAACAGAAATCACTCAGCTGAGCTCTGCCCAAATTCTTGACACAAAAAATCATGATACCTCCTATAATGGTTGCTGTTTTAAGCCATTAAGTTTGGCAGCAGGTTTTTCTTTTTTTTTTAATGCAAAAACAGATAACTAGTAATAGGGAGAGTGACTTTTTTTAAGAGGGCGTTCTTTGTATTGTTCTCACAACTTTTCTGTATGTTTGATATTATTTTTAAATTTTGAAAAATTTAGGGCCACCAGTTCATGGGTAAGATGGGTGTGTATTTTTGCTTAAACCAAAAGCTCTTTTTTCTCAGCAGGAAAATCATTTAGCAATTCCTTAAATCTATGCCAACTTCTAGACCCAAATTGAACTTCTCGAGTGAAACCTGGTGAGTCAAGACCACAAAGGGGTTTGCTGAACTTTGATGCTGAATGTGGAAACCAAAACTCATATAAAGTGGAAACATACCTGTTACATGTCTCACTTCTATGCTCCATCACTGTGGATCCAACTGCTTCTTCTCCTTCTCCACCAGATATGTCAATGACACTTCAGCTCATCATGTCCTAATCCTAACTCACAGCCTCAGCAACCTAAGCCCCAACTCCCACTGAAATAAACAAACAATAAATACAAAAATCCCTAGTCCTCCTTTAGTGTTTGCTATGTCAGAGAGTGGCTGCTCCATTCCTTTTCAAAATCAGAACCAGAATCTGAGACTCATCCTTGTTGCCTCCCTTGCCTTATTCTCCATCTTCAGCTGCACTGGTTTTACCTCTTGATCTTTCTCCCATTTATCCTCTTCAAGCCAAGTCACCATCACCTTTCACCTTCTAACCACTCTCCCTGGATTTAATCTTGCCCCCTTGAGAGTCCAATCTTCAGTTTCCTGGGCAGCAGCCACATTTAGAATACAAATCAGATTGTATCACTTTCCTGCTTAAAAACCATTCAAGGCTTCCTTTTGTTCTTGGACTTCCTGCAGGAAGCCATAAAGGAAAACTTTAAATTTAACTAGGAAAATGTATAAAAGAGGCAAAAAAGAATACACATAAATGGTCATAAAGCAGGCTAAAAACAAAGAATAAATTGGAGGGAAATATTCACACCACCATGTGAGTAACAAAGAGCTATAGTCCTTATTATATAAAAGAACTAACAAATCGACACAAAAAGGATCAAATTCCAATAGCAAAATGGACCTAGAACACAACAATTTAGCTCACAATAAAGAGGAAAATGGCATAGAATACAGAGAAAAGATGCTCAACTGCATTCATAATTAAATAAATATGAAACTAAGGAACAAGGAAAAATGTTACCTGTCAGGTTGACATAGATTCATAATTTTGAAAACACAAAATGTTGGGTTTCCCTGGTAGCACAGTGGAATGTGCCAATGCAGGAGACGTGGGTTCAATCCCTGGTCTGGGGAGATCCAACATGCCAGCGAACCACTAAGCCTGTGCACCCCAACTATTGAGCCTGTGCTCTAGGGGCCAGGAACAGCAACTAATGAAGCCCACACACTCTAGAGCCTGTGCTCCACAGCAAGAGAAGTCATCATAATGAGAAGCCTGCTCACTGCAACTGGAGAATAGCCTGCATGTAGCAACAAAGAACTTCCCTGGTGGCTCAGATGGTAAAGCATCTGCCTACAATGCGGGAGACCCAGGTTCGATCCCTGGGTCAGGAAGATCCCCTGAAGAAGAATGTGGCAACCCACTCCAGTACTCTTGCCTGGAAAATCCCATGGAGGGAGGAGCGTGGTAGGCTACAGTCCACGGGGTCGCACAGAGTCAGACATGAGTGAAGTGACTTAGCAGCAGCAGCAGCAGCAGCAACAAAGATCCAGCACAGCCAAAAATAATACACAAACTTAAAAAAGGAAAGAAAATACAAAATACTGATGAAGGTATAGTGCTCAGTTGTGTCTGACTCTTTGTGGCCACATGGACTGTACCCCACCAGGCTCCTCTGTCCATGGGCTTTTCCGGGCAAGAATACTGGAGTGGGTTGCCATGCCCTTCCCCAGGGGATCTTCATGACCCAGAAATTGAACCCAGGTTTCCTGCATTGCAGGCAGATTCTTTACCATTTGAGCTACTTGGAAAGCCTGATGAAGGTATAAAGATTCAAACAACTCTCTACACAGTTTGTATAATCAAGGCCATTTTAAGACCTTTAGGACTTCAGGCACTCTTACTGTCAGAAATCATGCTCTACATCATATGAAATACACATATATCCTATATTAAGTACAATTTTTGCTGATATTGAAAGGCTTCTAATAATTTTCTTTTGAAATTACTTGGCTTTAAGTAATCCTTATGATGAGTTGTGTAATTTATGATAAGCTATTTAATTTATAATAGCCTATTTCTCAACAGTCATTATACATACTTGTGAATTCTTGCAAAATAAGCAAAATATATAACCTACAAATTGTTTTCAAATATAACAGACTTTGTATGAATAATAGTATTACAAGTAATACATTGTAGAGATATTTAATTGAATATTTATTGATCTCAGATTTGCAGTTTCCCTGTGTCAGGAAGCTAATCCATACTGTTCAGTGCTCAGACATTTTCCTAGGCCCCTGATGCTAAGCTATGTCTATAGGACATTTTAATGGTGAAAGGGCCCCAGACAAATATCTCCAGAGGACAATTAGATAATGCCTTTCAAAATGATAAAGGTGCATATTTTTCACCAAGAAATTCTTCAGAAGTGAATTTATCCTATACATATACTCACACATGTGCCCAAATATGTCTTTACAAGTGTTCCTGGCTGCAGTGTTTCTAACAATGAAAAACAGTAAGAGCTTAAAACACCCATCAATCAGAGGTTGAGTAAACACATACTGTCACATCCATGCACTGGGGTACCATGCAGCCCTTGGAAACAACCTATGTGTGTCCAACTGCGCTGACATGGAAAAAGCTTCTGTATGTGTTGTCAAGTGGAACAAATGAAAGCGTGAAACACTGCAAGTAAAACCCCATCTGCCTTCCCCTCATATACTCATTGTTTCTTAGAAATATCTATATAGTGTATTACACGTACGTTTGTGAAATCGTTCTAGAAGCACATATGAGAAACCTTGACAATGGTCATCACTATGGCCTGGGGCAGGGACAGGGAGAGGACACCGAGGTTTTTTTGACTGTAACTCATGAGTCATTTTCTTAACGACTTAACAAAAGGGTAAAAGGGGTAAAAGAGGAAGGAGACTAAGAAACAGGAGGAGAAGGAAAAAACAAATTCCTAAACTGGACCACAACAGATTTCCCAAGCTGGGGATCTGGCAAAGGATCTGAGAACACCCAGGGACTCTGACTTTGAAGGCCAGTGGGATTTGATTACAGAACTTCCACAGGACTGAAGAAACTTAGAGGGTACAAACCAAATCTTGTGCATACCAGGACCTAGGAGAAAGGACAGTGTCCCCACAAGAGACTGAGCCAGGCTTGCCTGTGAGTGTTTGAGAGTCCCTGGTGGAGGAGCGGGTTGACAGTGGCCTGCCTTGGGGTCAGGGGCACCGACTGCAGCAATCCTGGGAGATGCAGCATGCTGACATAAGTCCTTTCGGAAGAGGTCGCCATTACTCCTACCATAGTTTGGCCTCAGGCCAAGCTACAGGGAGGAAACACAGCCCCACTCATCAGCAGAAAATTGGGTTAAAGATTTACTGAGTGTGGCCTTGCTCACCAGAGCAAAACCCAGATTCCCTCACAGCCAGTCCCTCCCATCAGGAAGCGTCCACAAACCTCTTATCCTCATCCATCAGAAGCCAGACAAAATGAGAACCACAATGACAGAAAACTAACCAAACTGATCACATGGGTCACAGCCTCGTCTAACAATGAAACTATGAGGCATGCCCTGTAGGGCCATCCAAGACAGACGGGCCACTGTGGAGAGGTCTGACAAAATGCAGTCCACTGAAGAAGGGAATGGCAAACCAGTTTCAGCATTCTTGCCTCAAGAACCCCATGAACAGTATGAAAAGGCAAAAAGATATGACACTGAAAGATGAACTCCCCAAGTTGGTAGGTGCCCAATATGCTACTGGAGAAGAGCAGAGAAATAGTTGCAGAAAGAATGAAAAGGCTGAGCCAAAGCAAAAACTATGCTCAGTTGTGGATGTGTCTAGTGATGAAAGTAAAGTCCGATGCTATAAGAACAATATTGCATAGGAACCTGGGAAGTTAGGTCCATGAATCACGGTAAATTGGAAGTGGTCAGACAAGAGCTGGCAAGAGTGAACATTGATATTTTAGGAATCAGTGCTAAATGGATGGGAAAGGGTGAATTTAATTCAGATGACCATTATATCTACTACTGTGGGCAAGAATCCCTTAGAAGAGATGGAGTAGCCCTCATGGTCAACAAAAGTCTGAAATGCAGTACATAGGTGCATTCTCAAAAAGGACAGAATGATCTCATTCGTTTTCAAGGCAAACCATTCAAAATCATAATAACTCAAGTCTGTGCTCCAATCACTAATGCTGAAGAAGCTGAATGGTTCTATGAAGACCTCCAAGACCTTCTAGAACTAACACCTAGAAAAGAAGTCCTTTTCATCATAGGGGACTGGAATGCAAAGTAGGATGTCAAGAAATACCTGGAGTACCAGGCAGGTTTGGCCTTGGAGTGCAAAACGAAGCAGGGTAAAAGGTAACAGAGTGCTGCCAAGAGAATACACTGGTCATAGCAAACATCCTCTTCCAACAACATAAGAGACGACTCTACTCGTGGACATCACCAGATGGTGAACACCAAAATCAGATTGATTGTATTCTTTGCAGCTGAAGATGGAGAAGCTCTATACAAAACAAAGCAAAAACAAGACTGGGAGCTGACTGTGACTCAGATCAAGAACTCTTTACTGCAAAATTCAAACTTCAATTGAAGAAAGTAGGGAAAACCACTAGACCATTCAGGTATGACCTAAATCAAATCCCTTACAATTATACAGTATAAGTGACAACTAAATCTGACAGGCAGAGTGCCTGAGGAACTATGGATGGAGGTTTGTAACATTATTCAGGAGGCAGTGACCAAAACCACCTGCAAGAAAAAGAAATGCAAAAAGACAAAATGGTTGTCTGAGGAGGCCTTACAAATAGCTGAGAAAAGAAGAGAAATGAAAGGCAAAGGAGAAAAGGAAAGATACATCCATCGAATGGAGAATTCCAAAGAAGACCAAGGAAAGATAAGAAAGCCTTCCTAAGTGAACAATGCAAAGAAATAGAGGAAAACAATAGAATGGAAAAGACCAGAGATCTCTTCAAGAAAATTAGAGATACCAAGGGAATATTTCATGCAAAGATGGGCACAATAAAGGACAGAAAGAGTGTGGAACTAACAGAAGCAGCAGATATTAAGAAGAGGTGGCAAGAATACACAGAAGAGCTACACAAAAATGTTCTTAATGATCCGGATAACTGAAATGGTGTGATCACTCACCTAGAACCAGACATCCTGGAGTGCGAAGTCAAGTGGGCCTAAGGAAGCATCACTATGAACAAAGCTAGTGAAAGTGATGAAATTCCAGCTAAGCTATTTCAAATCCTAAAAGATGATGCTGTTAAAGTGGTGAACTCAATGTGCCAGCAAATTTGGAATACTCAGCAGTGGTCACAGGACTGGAAAAAGTCAGTTTCATTCTAATCCCAAAGGATGTTCAAACTACCACACAATTGCACTCATTTCACACACTAGCAAGGAATACTCAAAATCCTTCAAGCTAGGCTTCAACAGTATGTGAACCGAGAAATTCTAGGTTTACAAGCTGGATTTAGAAAAGGCAGAGGAATCAGAGATCAAATTGGATATATAAATAGCAAGAGAGTGCCAGAAAAACATCTACTTCTGCTTCATTGACTAAGCTAAATCCTTTGACTGTGTGGATCACATCAAACTGTGGAAAATTCTGAAAGAGATGGGGATACCAGAGCACCTGACCTGTCTCCTGAGAAATCTGTATGCAGGTCAAGAAGCAACCGGACATGGAATAATGGACTGGTACAAAATTGGGAAAGGAGTATGTCAAGGCTGTACGTCAAGGTGACAATATACATATTGTCACCCTGCTTATTTAACTTATACACAGAATATTTCAGGCAAAATGTCAGGCTGGATGAAGCACAAGCTGGAATCAAGATTGCCAGGAGAAATATCAATAACCTCAGATACGCAGATGACACCACTTTAATGGCAGAAAGCGAAGAGGAACTAAAGAGCCTCTTGGTGAAGATGAAAGAAGAGAGTGAAAAAACTGGCTTAAAGCTCAATATTCAAAAAACAAAGATCATGGCATCCTGTCCCATCACTTCATGGCAAATAGATGGGCAAACAATGGAAACAGTGACAGACTTTATTTTCTTGGGCTCCAAAATCACTGCAGATGGTGAGTGCAGCCATGAAATTAACAGATGCTTTTTCTTGGAAGAAAAGCTATGACCAAACCTCGACAGCATGTTAAAAAGCAGAGACATCGCTTTGCCAACAAAGGTCTGTCTAGTCAAAGCTACAGTTTTTCAGTAGTCATGTATGGATGTTGAGAGTTGGACCATAAAGAAGTCTGAGAGCCACAGAATTGATACTTTCTAGCTGTGGTGTGGACAAGAATCTTGAGAGTCCCTTGGACTGCAAGGAACAAACCAATCAATCCTAAAGGAAATCAATCCTGGATATTCATTGGAAGGATTGAAGCTGAAGCTGAAACTCCAATACTTTGGCCACCTGATGGGAAGAACTGACTCACTGGAAAAGACCCTGATGCTGGGAAAGATCGAAGGCAGGAGGAGAAGGGGTCAGAGGATGAGATGATAGGATGGCATCACCGACCCAATGAACATGAGTTTGAGCAAGCTCCGTTAGATGGTGAAGGACAAGAATGCCTGGCTTGCTGCAGTCCTTGGGATCGCAAAGAGTCAGACATGACTGAGTGACCGAAAAACGACAAAACTGGACCAAGTTCGAGTGATCAGATCAAAGTTTGTGCACTTTCATGAGTTAAAAGGCTTCATCTTGTGTTCTGTGCCCTCCTGGTCCTCTACAATCTAGCTCACCTGGGTCTGTCCCTCCTGCACGTTTTCAATTCCATCTCTGAGTCTTTACACATGTTTTCCTTCTTCCTGGAACTAGGCCCACTAGCACACACACTTCATTAATTTTTACTCTTCTTTCTGATGATTTCTCATTCCTGAAGGAGGCCTTCCCAGACCTCTTGGGCTGTACCAAGCACCCTGTTATTCACTGGTAACTTCCTATGCTTTTAACTCAGGGTGTAACTTTTAATCACAGTTTCAAGTCCTATACCTGTGTGTTGTTTCATGCCTTGCTCCCTTAGTAAGTCACTGATAATCATATTTTTGTCTCCAGAACCTTGTCTGACAAACAGTAGGTGCTGTGTAAATGAAGCTCCTACCGGGGGAAGGGTAGGGGGATGGGGGGTGTCTTCCTTTGTGGAAGCAGGGCCTTGTTTACCAAACATGGCCCCTCTCCTGTTCTTCCAACATGATATGAGCTAAAGAATTTGTCTTCAGGGCTTCCCTGGTGGCTCAGTGGTAAAGAATCAATCTGCCAATGCAGGAGACACGGGTTCAACCCCTGATCCAGGAAGATCCCACATGACATGGAGCCACTAAGTCCGTGTGCCACAACTCCTGAAGCCCGTGCACCCTAGAGCCTGTGCTCCACAACAAGAGAAGCCACCACAATGAGAAGCCCGAGCACCACAACTAGAGAATAGCTCCCACTCGCCGCAACCTCGCCGCAACTGGAGAAAAGCCCATGCAGCAGTAAAGACCCACCACAGCCGTAAATAAGTAAATAAAGTTAAAAAAAAATTTTTTTTTAAAGAATTTGCCTTCATTACAGAACAGCATTCCACAAAAGGGTTCCCCCTCAGCACTGTCAGAACACACAAGAATGAACACTTTCTTGTAGAAAAGCAGAAGCGCTGTCAACAGGACTTCTTTTTATATCTTAGATTTTTGTTGATGTCATGGTTTTTAGAATTCAGCAAAATGAAAATTTCATTTTAAACTGGGCAATATTTTGTCAGATGTATGTTTAAAAAGCTTAAAATAAATTTAAAAGGAACAAGTGTGTGGACAAAGGAAGAAAGGATATTTTCACTGCCAATAGGGCCAAAGGACCTGATCCTCCCAGAGAAAACAATTAAAACTTCAGAAAAATGTACCAAAAAAAAAAAGGCCTGAAGACACTGAAGAATGAACCAAAGCAGGAAGATTCTGAGGATGAATCTAAGAAAAAAATGAATAGCACAAGATGAGTTACTCATATTTATGGGTATTTAGCTTTAAAGTAAGCCTAAGTTAGCTCCACATGAGGTAGGTAAATCTCTGCTAGAAAGCCTGCACTTTTGGGCCTGAAAAAGAAGACGGAGTTCAGGGCAACTGTAGCCACTGAAAACTGAAGGCAGATCCTGTAAAGGAGAGAGCTGAGAGAGGAAGTCCCAAATTCAGTGCCAATCTCCACTCACATCTCTAGAATCACTGACCCATACATGCCTGGGGCAGACTGTGAGCAGCCTTGTTGGGGAAAAAGAAATGAACTGAGATTTGAGCTGCTACTCAAAAGAGGGAATTTGCAGTAAGAATTCAACAAAGGTAATCATCTGCTAAGAAACAAATGAATAAATATACAAACCAGAATCTTGAGTCTCTACAAAATAAGGTGCACAATGTTGGGGATACAATCCAAATGTATTTGAAACAGGAAGATCAGGAGAATTTAGCCCATTATCAAGAAAAAAGACCTACCTGAGATAACTCAGATATTCAAATGAGCATTAAGGATTTTAAACGCAGCTATTATAATTGTATACTATAACTCTACACGAACTCTTCCAGGAAATAGAAGAGAACACTTTCCGGCTTATTCTATGAGCCAGTCCAGCCTCACCCTGATACCAAAGTCCAAGACGTGGCCAAAAAAAATCAACAAAAACTGCAGACCAATATGAACACAAACGATCCTTTAAAAAATTAACATATTTAATGCAACACTCTATTAAAGAAGAGACTACTGCAGGGGCTTCCCTGGTGGCTCAGTGGAAAAGAATGTGACTGCCAACGCAGGAAATACGGGTTTGATCCATGATCTGAGAAGATCCCATGTGACATGGAACAACTAAGCCCATGTGCCACAACTATTAAGCCTGTGCTCTAGAGCCCAGGAATTACAGCTACAGAATCTACCTTCCCTAGAGCGTGTGCTCTGCAGCAAGAGAAACCACCACAAAGAGAAGCCAACCCACTCTAACTAGAGAGAGCAGGCCCCACTCTCCACAATTAGAGAAAACTGTGCAGTAATGAAGACCCAGCTCAGTCAATAAATAAATAAATAAATAAATAAAATTTTATGTATATATACACACATATATATAAAGAATAGACTACATCACAACCAAGTCAACCAAGTGAGGTTTATCCCAGGAATATAAGATTGGCTGAACATTCAAAAGTCAATCAAGATAATTCACAACATCAACAGGTTAAAAATAAAACTATGTGATCATCTTAGTACATGCAAAAAGCATTTGAAAATTCCTTTTTTTTCATTTATTTAGGATAAAAATGCTCAGCAAATCAAGAATTAGAAGGGGACAAAGGGGGAAATTTCACAACCTACAGGTAAACTCATTTTTTGTTGTTCAGTTGCTCAGTTGTGTCCGACTCTTTGTGACCCCGCAGACTGCAGCATGCCAGGCCTCCCTGTCCATCACCATCTCCCAGAGTTTCCTCAAACTCACGTGCATTGAGTTGGTGATGCTATCCAATTATCTCATCCTCTGTCATCTCCTTCTCCTGCCTTCAGTCTTTCTCAGTATCAGGGTCTTTCCCAATGAGTCAGCTCTTCGCATCAGGTGGCCAAAGTATTGGAATTTCAGCTTCAGCATCAGTCTTTTCAATGAATATCCAGGATTGATTTCCTTTAGAATTGACTGGTTTGATCTCCTTGAAGTCTAAGGGACTCTCAAGAGTCTTCTCCAACACCGCAGTTCACAAGCATCAATTCTTCAGCACTCAGCTTTCTTTATGGTCCAATTCTCACATCCACACATGACCACTGAAAAAACCATAAATTTGACTAGACAGACTTTTGTTGACAAACTGATGTCTCTGCTTTGTAATATGCTGTCTAGGTTGGTCATAGCTTTTTTTCCAAGGAGCAAGCATCTTTTAATTGCATGGCTGCAGTCACCATCTGCAGTGATTTTGGAGCTCAAGAAAATAAAGTCTGTCACTGTTTCCATTGTTTGCCCATCTATTTGCCATGATGTGGTGGGACTAGATGCCATGATCTTAGTTTTTTGAATGTTGAGTTTTAAGCCGGTTTTTTCACTCTCCTCTTTCATCTTCACCAAGAGGCTCTTTAGTTCCTCTTCACTTTCTGCCATAAGGGTGGTGTCATCTGCATATCTGAGGTTATTGATATTTCTCCTGGCAATCATGATTCCAGCTTATGCTTCATCCACCTGGGCATTTTGCATATGTACTCTGCATATAAGTTAAATAAGCTAAACTCATACCTTTTGGTAAAAAATTGAAGTCTTTCCTCCACGAATGGGAACAAGAATGTTCACTCTCTTCATTCCTACCAACATCATACTGGAGATTCTAGCAAGAGCAGTGAGGCAATAAACAAAAACAAAAGTCATTTAAATTGGAAAGAAAGAAACAAAACCATCTTTATTTGCCAGTGACATGATCATCCAGGAAAAAAATCCCAGAGAACCACAAAAAAATCTATTAAGACTATTAAATGAGATAAGTGAAATCAGAAAACACAAAGTCATAATACAAAAATCAATTGTATTTTTACATAATATTAATGATCAATTGTACATTGAAATTTATAAAATGGTGCCATTTATAAGAGCATAAAAAAAAATACTTAAGGACAAAATGTTTAGAGAATGCACAAGATTTGTATGAGGGAGAGTAAAGAGGACTTAAATAAACAGATACACCATGTTCATAAATTAGAAGTGTCATTACTAAGATTCAGTTCCCTCAAATTGATGTATAGACTGAATACAATCCAAATCAATATTACAGGAGGCTTTTTTAAAGTGACAAGCTGATTCTAAAATTGATATGGAAAAGCAATGAATCTGTAATAGTTTACCCATCTAAACAGCTCACATTACCTGGTTTCATAACTTTCTATAAAGCTATCATAACTCAGACAGTGTGAAATTGGCACACACATAGATCATACAGACATATGGAGCCTAGAAATAGACCCATTCGTATATAGTCAATTATTCTTCAACAAAATTATTAAGGTAATTCAATGGAGAAAACACTATTTTTAAAAAACAAACAAAAACAGGACCATAATCTTAAACTTGCACCAATACAAAAATCAATCCAAAATGAATCATAGAGTTAATGTAAAATATTACTGACTTAACATTTAGGCCAAGACTTCTTTTCTATTATATTTAATTTCATTAATTAATCAACTTATTTATGGCTGTGCTGAGTCTTTGTTGCTGCTCAGACTTTTCTCTAGTTGCTGAGAGTGGGGACTAACTGTCCAGTTGTGTGCACGGGCTTCTCATTGCAGTTTGCTCTTGTTGCAGATCACAGGCTCTACGGTGCTCAGGCTTTGTAAGTAGTTGCAACACAAGGGCTCAGTAGTTTTGGCTCCTGGGCTCTAGAGCACAGGCTCAATAGTTGTGGCCCAAGGGTTTAGTTGCTTCTCAGCATGTGGGATCTTCCGGATTCGGGATTGAACCTATGTCTCCTGCATTGGCAGGTGGATCCTTTACCACTGAGCCACTAGGGAAGTCCTAAACTGAAAGTCTTTTCTTAAAAGAGGGCACAAAAAAGCCTGAACCCTACAAGAAAAATTGATCAATTGGACTTACTCAAAATGAAAAGTTTCTGTTCTTTGAAAGACTGTTAAGATTATGAAAAGACAGGACTGCCCTGATGGTCCAGTTGCTAAGACTCTGTGCTCCTAATGCAGGAGACCAGGGATTCAATCCCTGGTCAGGAAATGAGATCTCATATGCTGCAACCAAAGATCCCACATGCTGCAACTAAGACATGGTGCATCAATAAATATTAAAAAAAAAATTACGAAAAGACAAGCCACAATGCAGAGAAAATACATGCCATATACATATCTGAAAAGGGACTTATATTCAGAATTTATGAAGAACTCTCACAGCTCAATAATAAGAAAATAAGTAAATCAGTTTAAAAAATGGGCAATAAAATTGGTATCTGTACACAAATACAGAATGTTAATAGAAGTATAAATCACCCTTTTTTATACTTTAGGAAAAACAAAGAAGGATCTTGGAGATCATTATTTAATGGTAGAAAAAGCACTGGACCACAGGCTGAGTAGGGACACTCAATGGGGTGTGTGTGTGTTGTGAGCATCCAAGGTCACTAGAAGGTCAAGATGCTAAAATGGCTTCTCTCCTATGGCTTCCCTCCTTTCATTTGTGTACATATTTTCCCTTTCTGCTGTCAGACCTCCCCTCTGGCTCTGCCTCTAGGATGCTCATCATCCCTCCTGCCCTTGCTGGGGCTGCCTCTGCCTCTTTATTTTCATTCCTTCCTTCTTGGGGGCTTTACATCAGCCACCAGCTCTCTGACTGGAGCTGCTGCATTCCTCCCCGTGTCTATGGGAGAGAGGCCTGAGCCACTGTGGAGCATGCTTGGACTGTAAATGCTGCCAATTAAAACCAATAACAGGGCTCCTGGGATAAAAAGCAGCACCTGTACAGAGAACAGCTGCTCTTTATACTTGTAAGAATGCTTCCATATCTATTATCTCACTTAAGCCTTAGGACTGCCTTGCGCAGTGGGATGAGAACTCCTCACTTCATGGGAAAGAGACTTTGGCCCCAAGGGCCTTCTTTACTGACATCAAGTGAGCAAGCAGGTTGCTCACAGGATGTTTGATGTCTCATGGGAGACCAGGAGCCCTGAAGTGAGCACAGACTTTGGAACCAGAGAAGCTCAGATATGAGTTGACTTCCACTTGCTAGCCATGCAACTTTAGACAAGACACTTACCTTCTCTGAGCTTTCATTTCTTGTGCTCTGCTGTGGTAATACTATCTGCTGCCCAGGGTTATTTTGTTGTTGTTAAGTTGCTAAGTTTTGTCTGACTCTTTGTGACCTCATGGACTGCAGCATGCCAGGCTTCCCTGTCCTTCATTATCTCCTGGAGCTTGCTCAAATTTATGTCCATTTATTTGGTGATGCTATCCAACCATCTCATCTTCTGCCTCCCTCTTCTCCTTAATTAATGATGATCAAAAGCACAGTGAAGATAAAATTCTTCTACAAGGAACTCATTTGATGTCTTTCTCTGTGAAGACAAATCTGCTTATTTATGATATTTTTCCTTTGGGAGTGTCTTTCCTCACTTATTTTATTTGAAATATTAAAATCTAAACATTCAAAGCCTGATATTATGTATATAATTAAAAATGGAGGGGTTCCCCTGGTGGTCCAGTCACTGAGGCTCTGCGTGTTCAGTGTGGGCGGACATGGGTTTGGTCCATGGTCAGGGAACTTGGATTCTGCAATGCTGCACAGTGAGACCAAAAAAATACAAAAATAAATGAAAATGGAACTATTGCCCCTCCATCAGTTATTGAAACTATTCTTTTCCTTCTCCATTTTACCTTCCTCCAGTCCCTCCCTCTGTTCACAAGATCTCCTTGCGCTTGAGGCTAACTTGGAAAAAATCCACCAAAGTAAAGGGAACCCTGATACACTGTTGTTAAGAATGTAAATTGGTACCGCCACTATGGAAAACAGTTTGGAGGTTCCTCAAAATATTAAAAATAAATTTACCATGTGATCCAGCAATTCCACTTCGGGGTATGAAACTGTTTACCTCAAATTGGGACTTGACCCCCGTGGCTGGGACTCAAACCTGGCCAAAACCCACAGTCTTCCCATTGAGGTCACAGACCTTGTTTCAGAACTTAATGAAGCTCAGGTTCTTGATGTCTCATTACAGAAAGAAATCAGTGAGAGACAAAGTCATGTGTAAGAAGTGGATTTATTCAGAGTCAGAGAGAAGCACACTCCACAGACAGAGTGTGGGCCATTACAGAGATGAATGTGGTGGCCCCAAAATGTGACATGGTAAGTTCTTATGAGCTGGGTAATTTCATAGGCTCCAAAATCACTGCTCACAGTGACTGCCACCATGAAATTAAAGGATGCCTTTTCCTTGGAAGAAAAGCTATGACAAACCTAGACAAGTGTATTAAAAAGCAGAGACATCACTTTGCCAAAAAACATCTGTCTAGTCAAAACTATGGTTTTTCCAGTAGTCGTGTATGGATGTGAGAATTGGATCATGAAGAAGGCTGAGCACCAAAGACCTGATGCTTTAGAAATGTAGTACTGTAACAGGAGGGAAAGGGTCAGGGCACAACTTTTGAAAGAATGACATAGCCCAAGGACACAACATAAACTAATTAGAATCCAATGGGACCAAGATGGCAGACAAGACTAGACCTTGATCCTCAATCAGCAAGCTAAATGACACACTCAGAGGTGCCATGACAGTTCCAAGGCATTGTCAAAAGACCAAGGAGGGAGTGGAGGCCCAATCCTGGAAATTTCCACCCCTTCTCCAAAAATAGATGGAAAAATCCTCCCACTCATTAACATATGAAATTACCCAGCCTATAAAAACTAACCACACCGCATTTCACAGCAGCACTCTCCCTCTGCAGGGCCCACACTAAATCCACTTCTTAACTATCACTTTGTCTCTCACTGAATTCTTTCTGTGATGAGACATCAAGAACCTGGGCTTCATTAGGTCCTGAAACCAGGTACTGCAGGTTTTGGCTGGCTTTGAGTCCCAGAACATGGGTTCAAATCCCAGTCTGAGGTAAATGGTTTCAGTATTGGAGAAGACTCTTGAGAGTCCCTTGGACAGCAAGATCAAACCAAACAACCCTAAAGGAAATCAACCCTGAATATTCGTTGGAAGGACTGATGCTAAAGCTGAAGCTCCAATACTTTGGCCACCTGATGCGAAGAGCCAACTCATTTGAAAAGACCTTGATGTTAGTAAAGATTGAGGGCAGGAGGAGAAGGGGGTGATAGAGGATGAGACGGTTGGATGGCATCACCGACTCAGTGGACATGGATTTGAGCAAACTCTGGGAGATGGTGAAGGACAGGGAAGCCTGGTGTGCTGCAGTCCATGTGTTGCAAAGAGTCTGACATGACTGAGTAACTGGACAACAACAATTTCATAGGCTAATGAATGGGAAGATTATTCCAACTATTTTGGGGAAGCGGTGGAGATTTCTAGGAACTGGGCCACTGTACACTCCTTGGTCTTTTAACAGTGTTTTGGAACTGTCATGGAGCATCTGGGTGTGTCATTTAGATTGCTGATGAAAGATCAAGGTCTAGTTGAAGTTAACTTTTCAGCCATCTCGGACCATTTGATTCTAATCAGCTTATGTTGTGTCCTTGGGCCATGTTATTCTATCAAAAGTGGTACCCTGCTCCCCT
Organism: Giraffa tippelskirchi; assembly: GCF_054371585.1. Lineage (NCBI taxonomy): Eukaryota > Metazoa > Chordata > Mammalia > Artiodactyla > Giraffidae > Giraffa > Giraffa tippelskirchi. The sequence continues at coordinate 93,192,111 of NC_137276.1, forward strand.
CCCTCCTGTTTCATTTCTCCCTCAGAGATTTTACTCCCATATTAAGGGAAGCAGAAGGGCAATGGCCCATCTTCTTTAACTGCTTCAAGGCTGAGTATAAGCATGGACCCTACCTATCAGGGAGTAAAAATCTCTGGATACCTGATTTAGGGGCCCCAGGGGCAAGGCAGCTCCTTGCTTTAATCAGTGTGGACTGGAATCCCCATGTAGCCATCATCTTGATGTGAAACTGTTGTAACTGCTTCCTTAGGCTTCCTATGAATCTTGATGATGAAGCACTTTAAGCTGAAACCGTTTACCTCAGATTGGGTCTTGAACAGATGTGTTGGGACTTGAACCCAACCAAAACTCTGCTTGGGACACTAAGCCACGTGGCTGGGACTTGAACCCAGTGAAACACATGGTCTTCCCAATGAGGTCACAGACCTGGTTTTAGGACCAAATGAAGCTCAGGTTCTTGATGTCTCATCACAGAAAAAATTCAATGAGAGACAAAGAGATAGGTAAGAAGGCTGGGATTCAAACCTGGCCAAAATCCAGTTTGGGACTGTAACCCATTTGGACCCATTTGATTCTACTCAGCTTATGTTGTGTCCTTGGTTGCACTCAACATGCCAGGAAATTTGGAAAACTCAGCAGTGGCCACAGGACTGCAAAAGATCAGTTTTCATTCAAATCCCAAAGAAAGGCAATCCCAAAGAATCTTCAAACTACCACTCAATTGCACTCATCTCACATGCTAGCGAAGTAATGCTCGAAATTCTCCAAGTCAGGCTTCAACAGTATGGAAACTAAGAACTTCCAGAGGTTCAAGCTGGGATTAGAAAAGGCAGAGGAACCAGATATCAAATTGCCAACATCTGTTAGATCATATAAAAAAAGCAAGAGAATGCCAGAAAAACAGCTATTTCTGCTTTATTGACTACGCCAAAGCCTTTGACTGTGTGGATCACAACAAACAGAAAAATTCAAGAGATGGGACCACCAGACCACCTTACCTGCCTGCTGAGAAATCTGTATGCAGGTCAAGGAGCAACAGTTAGAACTGGACAGGGAACAACAACAGATAGGTTTCAAATTGGGAAACGAGTTCATCAAGGCTATACATGATCACCCTGCTTATTTAGCTTATATGCAGAGTACATCATGCAAAATGCCTGGCTGGATGAAGCATAAGCTGGAATCAAGATTGCCAGGAGAAATATCAATAGCTTCAGATATGCAGATGGCACCACCCTTATGGCAAAAAATGAAGAGGAACTAAAGAGCCTCTTGATGAAAATGGAAGAGGAGAGTGAAAAAATTGGCTTAAAACTCAACATTCAGAAAACTAAGATCATGGTATCTGGTTCCATCACTTCATGGCAAATAGATGGGCAAACAGTGGAAACAGTGACAGACCTTATTTTCTTGAACTCCAAAATCACTGCAGATGGTGAGTGCAGCCATGCAATTAAAAGATGCTTGCTCCTTGGGAAAAAAGCTATGACCAACCTAGACGGCATATTAAAAAGCAGAGACGTTATGTTGCTGACAAAGTTCCATCTAGTCAAAGCTATAGTTTTTCCCGTATGGATGTAAGTCATGTATGGATGTAAGAATTGGACCATAAAGAAAGCTTAGTGCCGACGAATTGATGATTTTGAACTGTGGTGTTGGAGAAGACTCTTGAGAGTCCCTTGTACTTCAAGGAGATCCAACCAGTCAATCCTAAAGGAAATCAGTCCTGAATATTCATTGGAAGGACTGATGCTGAAGCTGAAACTCCAAAACTTTGGCCACCTGATGGGAAGAACTGACTCACTGGAAAAGATCCTGATGCTGGGAAAGATTGAAGGCAGGATGAGAAGGGGACAACAGAGGATGAGGTGGTTGGATGGCATCACCAACTCGATGGACATGAGTTTGAGCAAGCTCCGGGAGTCGGTGATGGACAGGAAAGCCTGGTGTGCTGCAGTCCGTGGGGTCACAAAGAGTCAGACACAACTGAGCAACTGAACTGGCTGGGCTATGTCATTCTTTCCAAAGTTGTGCTCTGCCCACTTCCCTCCTGTTCCAGGTATATACATCCAAAGGAAAATAACTACCTCGATGAGACAGCTGTATGCCCAAGGTCACTACAACATTATTTACAACAGCTGAGAAATAGGAACAAGCTAAGAAAATGGAATATTATCGAATCATAAAAATAAGGTAATCGTACCATTTGCAGCAAAATGGATGGATCTTGAGGGCATTAGGTTAAGTGAAGTTAAGTCAGCCAGAGAAGGACAAAACTGTGTGCTCTTACTTATATGTAGAATCTTTTTAAAGCTGAACTTGAAGAAATGGAGTATTTCCTGTCATATCAGTAAACAAGGATGTCACAATCATCAGTGATTGCTGCCACCACAGGGAGCTGGTGAGCCCTGAGGGAACTCAGGAAGGAAAGAATACCTGCCACGTAGCAGCCATCAGACTACAGCCGCTCCCTGTGGTAAACCTTAAGGAAAGGAAACTCAGGATGTGAGAACACAGGATACTGGCCCCAGATGGCTGAGGTGCATATGAAAGGAATGATTTCAGTGAGCTCACATTCTTGCATCTTCCCTTACATAATTCAGTTTAGTCGCTCAGTCATGTCTGACTCGTGGTGACCCCGTGAAATGCAGCACACCAGGCTACCCTGTCCGTCACCAACTCCCGGAGCTTGCTCAAACTCATGTCCATCCAGTCGGTGATGCCATCCAACCATCTCATCCTCTGTTGTCCCCTTCTCATCCTGCCTTCAACCTTTCCCAGCATCAGAGTCTTTTCCAGTGAGTCAGTTCTTCCCATCAGGTGGCCAAAGTATTGGAGTTTCAGCTTCAGCATCAGTCCTTCCAACGAATATACAGGACTGATTTCCTTTAGGATTGACTGGTTGGATCTCCTTGAAGTACAAGGGATTTTCAAGAGTCTTCTCCAACACCACATTTCAAAAGCACCAATCACTCAGCTTTCTTTATAGTCCAACTCTCACATTCATACATGACTATTGGAAAAACCAAAACTTTGACTACTAGATGGACCTTTGTTGGCAAAGTGATATCTAGAAAATGCTAAATTCTTTAACTTAGGATATCTGGTTTTCTTTCATTTAGCAATAATCTTTTGATGTTCAGCCTACCTGCAATTTGTTGCAAAACTTCTGTATAACCTGGCTCCTCTCCGTGCCTCCTCGGAGCAGTTCTGTCAGGGTTACTTGAGATGCTGTCTCCCAGGCTTGAAGTCCCCCAAATTTCCACCAAATAAAATACAATTCTTAACTTTTAGGCTGCATGTAATTTTTCAGTCATCAAGTAAGATAGTTACTACCTGGAGGGTGAAGGTAATGGGGAGATGTTTGTCAAAGGGTACAAACTTTCAGCTATAAGATAAATGAGTTCTGGGAATCTAGAGTGCAGCATGGTGACTATAGTTTTTGTTGCAGTGCAAAGGGAAAAAGAGCAATGAGTTTTTCTCTTTCCCTTTCCCGAGAACAAAGAACATCAAGAGAACAGTGAGCAGGCCCCTTAACATTCCTAGGTTTTTTTTCACTTTAACTGCTCCTAATTCTGCATGTCTATAACTAAGTTTGCTTTTCTGCCCCCTAACTCTGCAGGAGCTACAGTTCACATTTTCTCCTTTGACTCTATGCTAAATACATTCCCTATCTGCTGTTTACCCTTATAACACCCTTCCCCTTGTAGTTACATATCAGAAAGAAGGCCACAGAGCCACTGAATTACCAGACTCAATTACTGGGTTACTGACACCAGCCTATGATTGTCCTTGAAACAATGCAAGAGAAAGAAATCAAGATTGTATCACCTTTGTTTCTCATCACTGACGCTTGACTGTCAGCCCTTGCTTTATATAAGCCCCTAGATTCTTCATGAAGATGGAGCACAGTTCTTGAGGCATGAGCTTACTGTGTTCTCATCTCCACTGGCTGAGAATAAAAGCCACTTTTCTATTTCCTCCAAACTCTGTCTCTGTATTTTTCATCAACTTTGGTGGACAGAAAAGGCCAAGATTTTGGCCAGTAAGATTACCAGTAGTGAACTGTACAATGGACAGTTGTTAAGAGAATAGATCTTAAATATTACACACACACACACAAGGAATTATGTGAGAGAATGCAAGTACTGACTACACTTTTTGTGGTAATCATTTTGCAATATATGAGTATATCAGGTCATCACATTGTATATCTTAAACTTACATATGACATGACGTATGTCAATATTTAATAAAGCTGGAAAATAAAAAATCCACCATCATCATGAGAAAATGATAGGAAAGGGAGAATTTCCTTAAAGAATGCTACCTGAACACATTGAATATGTTGATACCCCAAAGGGAGCAAGACTAGTTCCCAGGAGACAGAATTAACTTTGCATAAAGCTCTTGTAAATCCAAACAAACTTGGGCCTCCAGACCTGCCTGGTTCCCACAAAAGCTCAGAACTATCCTTGCAGAGGAGACCAAGGCCTGGGGTGAACAAGGAGGCAGTCTGGAAGGCCGAGCCCTTCCACGCCCATCTCTGTCTTCTGTAACTCACATTCCTGTCCACAAAGCCTCCCTTTGATGGCCCCTGCAAGGGCCTCGGCCAAGGGCCCATCTGGGCTTGGCTGGGAGGGAGAGGGGTTTCCAGGCAGATTCAAAGCAGAGACCTGACCCAGGCCGCCCCAAAGGCGTCCTGCATTGTTCAGAGGGAGGCCCTGGGGCAGCCCCAGGTTGGGGGAGGAGAGCAGGTGGGGTCCAGCTGGCAGGCGGCACCCTGGCCAGACGGATGGTGAACAAAAGGGGCAGACAAAGGAGGCGAAGGCCCCAGAACACATCCCCACCAAGGGCCCTAACTACTGCTCCAGGTCATCCCAACACTGGGGGAAGAGCACTGCCCTGAGTGCTGGCCTGCCTGCCTGAGACCCGGTTTCTTCATTTAAGTGTCATAGCCAAATTCCAAGTTCCGTTTTACAGGTGGGGAAACTGCGTGGAAGAAAGGCTTGTCCAAGGTCCGCATGTTGGGATTTACACAAAAGCAGGCTGCTTCCAAGGCCAATATTCTAGATCTGCTTCACAGGATTCTAGCCCTACTATAAATATTGAGCTCTTGGCCTCTTACATGACTTCTGACCTTGGTCAGAAAAGCAAAACACTAAAAATTCCTCAAGCTGTGTTATCAGAAGCCAGGAAATATCAGAATTCTCCACGGGGACAAATGAATCAAGCTACCAAATTTCTTGACTAGAGGTATTCATATCACAAGAAAATGCGTGTTCTCAGATGCTTGAAATCTTTTTTTTTTTTTTCAAAAAGACAGAATCTTGACCACACACAGATGTGTTAAAGCACAACCGCTGCCGGCTCCATTGAAAACATTTTGCAACTATTTGGAGTTGGCCTGGGACTTCCCAGGTAGCTCAGTGGTAAAGAATCTGCCCACCAATGCAGGAGATTCAGGTTTGGTCCCGGGGTTGGGAAGATCCCCTGGGGAAGGAAATGGCAACCCACTCCAGTATTCTTGCCTGGGAAATCCCACAGACAGAGGAGCCTGGCGGGCTAATGGTCCATAGGGTTGCAAAGAATTGGACACGACTGAGTGACTAAATAACAAGAGATGGCCGGACCAATTGCTGTGTAGCACTTCTGGGTGTGTGCCTGTGTGCTAAGTCACTTCAGTCATGTCCAACTCTTTGCGATCCTATAGACTGTAGCCCACCAGGCTTCTCCTTCCATGAGATTCTCCAGGCAAGAATACTAGAGTGGGTTGTCATGCCGTCCTCCAGAGGATCTTCCCCACCCAGTGATGGAATCCATATCTCTTATGTCTCCTGCATTGGCAGGTGAGTCCTTTATCACTAGTGCCACCTGGGAAGCCCAGCACTTTGGGGAGTTTTGCCAGTTCCAGGGCTGCCTGGTACTACCAAACAGGAGCAGAAAGTGTGGTGGGACTTCCCTGGCGGTCCAGTGGTTAAGACTCTGTACTCCCAATGCAGGGGAGCCATGGGTTTGATCCCTGGTTGGGAAACTAAGATCTTGCATGCCACAGGGCACAGCCAAAATTTATTTTAAAAGGAAGGGTCGGTGACATGAGGTAGTTGTACTACAGCACACACATGCTGGCTCGAGGGCTGTCTGAAGCACAAGCTCTGTCTTCATGAAAAGGAGCAGAAATTAGAAAGGGTGGCGGTGAGAATAGTTACACTTATCATGTTGCCAAGTGCCAGGACTTGGGAGATCCTGTTGACTCTTCAGGGCTTCCTTTGTTGCTCAGCTGGTAAAGAATCCGCCTGCAATGCAGGAGACCCGGGTTTGATCCCTGGGTTGGGAAGATCCCCTGGAGGAGGGAAAGGCTACCCACCCCAGTATTCTGGCCTGGAGAATTACACGAACTGTATAGTGCATGGGGTTGCAAAGAGTCAGACACAACTGGAGTAGGCAGCATCATCTCCGTTTAACAGATGAGGAATGGGGGCAGGAGCTGGTGACATGATGAAGAGGTATCTGTGTGTCTTCTCTGCCAATGCTGGAGCCCCTCTTCTTCTGGCCATAGCAACTGTTGTCCCTCTCATAGTTAGTGATGACTCAGGTGAGGCTGCCTGGCTCCCTCAGGGTGCAGACCTGACCGAGCTGGGCCCTTCACCCTCTTCAGTCCCTAGGACACAGCGATTGGCTCAGGGATGTGCACGTGCCCCAAGCCAGCCAAGGAAAGTCAGTCCTCGGGCTTCTGCTGGTTTCTTAGGAAAGAGGTTGCTTGCTAAAAATCTTCGCTTTCTCTGCCCAGCAAAGTCAAATAAAAAAATATGGAGTATGGAGACAGAGTTTAGAAAGGTGGCTTTTATTCTCAACTGGCGGAGAGGGGAACACAGTAGGCTCATGCCTCAAGAACTATGTCCCCCCTCCATGAGGAGTCTAGGCGCTTATATAAGGTGAGGGCTCGCAGTCAGAAGTCAGTGATGAGGCGCAAAGGTGATAGGATCTTGATTTCTTCCTCTTGTGTTGTTTCAAAGACAGTCGTAGCCTGGCTGTCAGCAACCCAGTAATTGAGTCTGGCAGCTTGGTGGCTCTGTGGCCTCCTTTCTGGTGTGCAACTATAAGGGGAAGGGGGTTGTCAGGGTAAACACCTGACACAGGGTGTATTGAGCAGAAAGTCAAAGGAAAATTAGGTGTGAAGTGTAGCTCCTGCAGAGTTAGAGGGCTGAAGAGCAAATTTAGTTATACGCATGCAGAGTTAGGAGCAGTTAAAGTAAAAAAAAACTTGAAATGTTCGGGCCTACGTGTGCTCACTGTTCTCCTTATTTTCTTTGTTCTCAGGAAAGAAAAAGAGAAAAGCTCATTACTCTTTTTTCCTTTTTACTGCAATAAGAGGACCCTCTCTCCACTAGAGTGGTAGAAATGATAAGTGGGTGCTTGGCCTTGGGAGGCTGAGGGCATCCTACCTAATAGGAACCTTCCTGAGGGGCTTCCCTGGCAGCCCAGTGATTAAGACTTCACTTTCCAAAGTGGTGAGACGGGGGCGGGGGAGGGAGTGTTCGGGTTCCATCCTGGGTCAGAGAGCTAAGATCCCTTATACCTTGTGGCCAAAAAACCAAAACATAAAAAACAGAAACAATATTGTAACAAATTTAATAAAGACTTTAAAAAAGGTCCACATTAAAAAAAAAAAAAAAGAAACTTCCTGAGACTGAACCATACAGAGCAGGATCAAGAGATGAGTGAGACCCTGTCCTGGGGTCCCCTGAGTCCTCCTGGAGTCTTTCAGGTATGTTAAAGATATTCACAACCTAAAAGTTGAGAGTTACGTTTTATTTGGTGGGAATTTTTAGGACTTCAAGCATGGGACACAGAATCTCAAGTAACCCTGAGAGAACTGTTCCAAGGAGATGAGAAAAAGAGTCAGGTTATATAGAAGTTTTGCAACAAACGACAGGTAGTCAGAGCATCAAAAGATTATCGTTAAAGAAAGAAAACCACATAAGTTAAGGAATTTAGCACTTTTCTACGCATGGGAAGCCTTGTTGTGGTGAAGCTTCTTGCAATACTCAATGAAGCTATGAGCCATGCCATCCAGGGCTACCCAAGACGAAAGAATCATAGTAAAGAGTTCTAACAAATCCTGGTCCACTGGAGGAGGGAATGGCAACCCACTCCAGGATTCTTGCCATGAAAACCCCATGAACAGTATGAAAATACAAAAACATATGTCACCAGAAGAGCTCCCAGGTCAGAAGGTGTCCAATATGCTACTGGGGAAGACCAGAGGACAATCACTAATACCTCCAGAGAGAATGGAGCTGCTGGGCTAAAGTGGAAACGATGCTCAGTTGTGGATGTGTCTGGTGGTAAAAGGAGTAAAGTCCAATGCTGTTAAAAAAAAAAAACAAAGAAAACATTGCATAGGAACCTGGAATGTTAGGCCCATGAATCAAGGCAAATTGGAAGTAGTCAAACAGGAGATGACAAGAGTGAACATCGACATTCTAGGAATCAGTGAACTAAGATGGACTGGAATGGGTGAATTTAACTCAGGTGATCGTTACGTCTACTACTGTGGGCAGCAATCCCTTAGAAGAAATGGAGTAGCCCTCAGAGTCAACAAAAGAGTCCGAAATGCAGTACTTGGATGCAATCTCAAAAATGACAGAATGATCTCTGTTCATTTTCAAGGTAAACCATTCAATATCATGGTAATTCAAGTCTATGCCCCAACCAGTAACGCCAAAGAAGCTGAAGTTGAAGGGTTCTATGAAGACCTACAAGCCCTTCTAGAGTTAACACCCAAAAAAGATGTCCTTCTTCTTATAGGGGACTGGAAAGCAAAAGTAGGAAGTCAAGAAACACCTGGAGTAACAGGCAAATTTGGCCCTGGAGTACAGAATAAAGCAGGGCAAAGTCTAATAGAGTTATGCCAAGAGAACGCACTGGTCATAGCAAACACCCTCTTCCAACAACACAAGAGAAGACTCTACACATGGACATCACCAGAGGGTCGACACCGAAATCAGATTGATTATATTCTTTGCAGCCAAAGATAGAGACACTCTATACAGTCAGCAAAAACAAGACCGGGAGTTGACTGTGGCTCATATCATGACCTCCTTATTGCCAAATTCAGACTGAAATTGAAGAAAGTGGAGAAAGTCACTAGACCATTGAGGTATGACCTAAATCAAATCCCTTATGATTATACAGTGGAAGTGAGAAATAGATTTAAGGGACTAGATCTGATAGACAGAATGCCTGATGAACTATGGATGGAGGTTCGTGACATTGTACAGGAGACAGGAATCAAGACCATCCCCAAGAAAGAGAAATGCAAAAAAAGCAAAATGGCTATCTGAGGAGGCCTTACAAATAGCTGTGAAAAGACGGGAAGCAAAAAGCAAAGGAGAAAAGGAAAGATATACCCATTTGAATGCAGAGTTCCAAAGAATAGCAAGGAAAGAAAGGAAAGCCTTCCCCAGTGATCAATGCAAAGAAATAGAGGAAAACAATAGAAAGACTAGAGATCTCTTCAAGAAAATTAGAGATACCAAGGGAACATTTCATGCAAAGATGGGCTCAATAAAAGTCAGAAATGGTAGGGACCTAACAGAAACAGAAGATATTAAGAAAAGGTGGCAAGAATACACAGAAGAATTGTACAAAAAAGATCTTCATGACCCAGATAATCACAATGGTGTGATCACTCACCTAGAGCCAGACATCCTGGAATGTGAAGCCAAGTGGGCCTTAGACAGCATCACTATGGACAAAGCTAGTGGAGGTGATGGAATTCCAGTTGAGCTATTTCAAATCCTCAAAGATGATGCTGTGAAAGTGCTGCACTCAATATGCCAGCAAATTTTGAAAACTCATCAGTGGCCACAGGACAGGAAAAAGTCAGTTTTCATTCCAATCCCAAAGAAAGGCAATGCCAAAGACTGCTCAAACTACCACACAATTGCACTCATCTCACACGCTAGTAAAGTAATGCTTAAAATTCTCCAAGCCAGGCTTCAACAATACGTGAACTGTGAACTTTCAGATGTTCAAGCTGGTTTTAGAAAAGGCAGAGGAACCAGAGATCAAATTGCCAACATCCACTGGATCATCGAAAAAACAAGAGAGTTCCAGAAAAACATCTATTTCTGCTTTATTGACTATGCCAAAGCCTTTGACTGTGTGGATCACAATAAACTGTGGAAAATTCTGAAAGAGATGGGAATACCAGACCACTTGACCTGCCTCTTGAGAAACTTGTATGCAGGTCAGGAATCAACAGTTAGAACTGGACATGGAAAAACAGACTCGTTCCAAATAGGAAAAGGAGTCCGTCAAGGCTGTATATTGTCACCCTGCTTATTTAACTTATATGCAGAGTACATCATGAGAAACGCTGGGCTGGAGGAAGCACAAACTGGAATCAAGATTGCTGGGAGAAATATCGATAACCTCAGATATGCAGAGGACACCACCCTTAAGGCAGAAAGTGAAGAAGAACTAAAAAGCCTCTTGATGAAGGTGAAAGAGGAGAGTGAAAAAGTTGGCTTAAAGCTCAACATTCAGAAAACTAAGATCATGGCATCCGGTCCCATCACTTCATGGCAGATAGATGGGGAAACAGTGGAAACAGTGAGAGACTTTATTTTTTTGGGTTCCAAAATCACTGCAGATGGTGACTGCAGCCATGAAATTAAAAGACTCTTACTCCTTGGAAGGAAAGTTATGACCAAACTAGACAGCATATTAAAAAGCAGAGACATTACTTTGCCAACAAAGGTCCGTCTAGTCAAGGCTATGGTTTTTCCAGTAGTCATGTATGGATGTGAGAGTTGGATGGTGAAGAAAGCTGAGCACCGAAGAATTGATGCTTTTGAACTGTGGTGTTGGAGAAGACTCTTGAGAGTCCCTTGGACTGCAAGGAGATCCAACCAGTCCATCCTAAAGGAGATCAGTCCTGGGTGTTCATTGGAAGGACTGATGCTGAAGCTGAAATTCCAATACTTTGGCCACCTGATGTGAAGAGCTGACTCATTGGAAAAGACCCTGATGCTGGGAAAGATTGAGAGCAGGAGGAGAAGGGGATGACGGAGGATGAGATGGCTGGATGGCATCATCGACTTGATTGCCATGGGTGGACTCCCAGAGATGCTGATGGACAGGGAGGCCTGGCGTGCTGTGGTTCATGGGGTCACAAAGAGTCGGACACGACTGAGCGATTGAACTGAACTGAGCCATTATATCTACGACTGTGGGTAAGAATCCCTTGGAAGAAACGGAGTAGTCCTCATAGTTAACAAAAGACTCAGAAATACAGTACTTGGGTGCAATCTCAAAAACAACAGAATAATCTTGGTTCGTTTCCAAGGCAAACCGTTCAACAACATAGTAATTCAAGTCTATGCCCCAACCACTAATGCCAAAGAAGCTGAAGTTGACTGGTTCTATGAAGTCTTGCAACACCTTACAGAACTAACACCAAAGGTGTCCTTTTCATTGAGGTGATTTGAATGCAAAAGCAGATAATCAAGAGATACTCAGAATAACAGGCAAGTTTGCCCTTGGACTACAAAATGAAGCAGGGCAAAGGCTAAGAGAATTTTGTCAAGAGAACACGCCGGTCATAGCAAACACCCTGTTCCAACAACATAAGAGACGACTTTACAAATGGACATCACCAGATGGTCAATACCAAAATCAGATTGATTATATTCTTTGCAGCTGAAGATGGAGAAGCTCTATACAGTCACCAAAAACAAGACCAGGAGCTGACTGTGGCTCAGATCATGAACTCTTCATTGCAAAATACAGGCTTAAATGGAAGAAAGTGGGGAAAACCACTAGGCCATTCAGCTATGACCTAAATCAAATCCTTTATGATTACACAGCGGAGGTGACGAATAGATTCAAGAGATTAAATCTGGTAGACAGAGTGCCTGAAGAGCTATGGACAGAAGTTGGTAACATTGTACAGGAAGCAGTGACCAAAATTATCCCAAAGAAAAAAGAAATGTAAGAAGGCAAAGTGGTTGTCCAAAGAGGCTTTACAAATAGCTGAGGAAAGAAGAGAAGCCAAAGGCAAGGAAGAAAGGGAAAGATATACCCAACAGAATGCAGAGTTCTTGAGAATAGCAAGGAGAGATAAGAAAGCCTTCTTAAATGAACAATGCAAAGAAATAGAGGAAAACAACAGAATGGGAAAGACTAAAGAACTCTTCAAGAAAATTGGAGTTATCAAGGAAATGTTTCAGGCAAGGATGGGGATGATAAAGGACAAAATGGTAAGGACCTAACAGAAGCAGAAGAGATTGAGAAGAGGTGGCAAGGGCTTCCCTGGTGGTTCAGTGGTTAAGAATCCACCTTGCAGTGCAGGGGACACTGGTTTGATCCCTGGTCCAGGGGATGCTGTAGAGCAACTAGGCCCAATAGCCACAGCTGCTGAGCTCATGTGGAGTAACTACTGAAGCCCATGAACCTAGAGTCCATGCTCCACAACAGGAGAAGTCTGCCCACGGCAACGAGAGTAGCCCCCATCCCCCATAACTAGAGGAAGCCGGGGAGCAGGAATGAAGACCCAGTGCAACCAAAAAAAAAAAAAAGAGGTGGCAAGAATACACATAAGAAGTATACAAAAAACATCTTAATGACCCGGATAACCACGATAGTGTGATCACTCACCCAGAGTCAGACATCCTAGAATGTGAAGTAAAAGGGCCTTAGGAAGCATTACTACAAAGTTTATGGAGGTGACAGAATTCCAGCTGAGCTACTTCAAATCTTAAAAAAAGATGTCGTTAAAGTGCTGTACTCAATATGTCAGAAAATTTGGAAAACTCAGCAGTGGCCACAGGACTGGAAAAGGTCAGTTTCCATTCCAATCCCAAAGAAGGACAATGCCAAAGAATCTTCAAACTACCACACAGTTGCGCTCATCTCACATGCTAGCAAGGTTATGCTCAAAATCCTTCAAGCTAGGCTTCAGAGGTACATGAACTGAGAAATTTCAGATGTCCAAACTGGATTTAGAAAAGGCGGAGGAACCAGAGATCAACTTACCAATAGCCACTGAATCATAGAAAAAACAAGGGAATTCCAGAAAAACACCTACTTCTGCTTCACTCACTACACTATAGCCTTTGACTGTGCGGCTCACAACAGACGGGAAAATTCTTAAAGAGATGGGAGTACCAGACCACCTTATCTATCTTCTGAGAAAACTGTATGCAAGTTAAGAAACAACAATTAGAACTGTACATGGAACAACGGACTGGGAAAGGAGTTCATTCAAAATTGGGAGAGGACTTAGTTAAGACTGTATATTGTCACCCTGCTTATTTAACTTCTATGCAGAGTATATCATGCGAAATGCTGGGCTGGATGAAGTACAAGCTGCGATCAGGATTGCAGGGAGAAATAGCAACAACTTCAGATATGCAGATGATACCACTCTCATAGAAGAAAGTGAAGAGGAACTAGAGAGCCTCTTGATGAAGGTGGAAGAGGAGAGTGAAAAAGCTGGCTTGGAACCCAATATTCAAAAAACTAAAATCATGGCATCCGGTCCCATTACTTCATGGCAAATAGATGGGGAAAAGGTAGAAGCAATGACAAAATGGCTATCATAAAAAAATCCACAAACAATAAATGCTGGAGGGGATGTGGAGAGAAGGGAACCCTCCTACATTGTTGGTGGGAATGTAAATTGATGCAGCCACTATGGAAAGTAGTATGGAGTTCCCTCAAAAAACTAAAAATAGAGCTACCCTGTGACCCTGAAATCCCACTCTTGGGTAGATATCTGGAGAAAAACATGATCCAAAAAGATACGTGCACCCCAATATTCATAGCAGCACTATTTACAATAGCCAAGACATGGAAGCAACCTAAATGTCCATCAAAAGAGGACTGGATAAAGAAGGGGTGGTACATATATACAATGGAATATTATTCTGCTATTAAAAAGACTGAAATAATGCATTTTGCAGCAACATGCATGGACCTAGAGAGCGTCATACTGAGTGAAGTAAGTCAGACAAAGAAAGAGAAGACTTATGACATCCCTAATATGTGGAATCTTAAAAAGAAATGGCTAGATCTCAGTCACATGTCCTGCTAACTGAAGGGAGTCTGAGAAATATATCTTTCCATGTGCCCTTCTTCTGTCCAATGAGGCCTGACAGTGACTGATGATGATGGGTCTTGACTGAGGAATAGGAGTAGCCCCATCCTCTGAACTTGAGGTTAAGAAGACAAGGGGAGCTGGGGAAGCTAAAAATCCATTTTGGCTGGTTTTGGTGGTTTTCTTTTTCTGCTTATTTCCCTTTGCTTTCCCAGCCTCCCTTAAGTTAGCAGGACCCGTGACTGAGTTCTAGCCATTCTTTTGTTTTTTTATCCTATTATCCACTCATCTTTAAACAAAACAAATCATATGAAATTCTAGATACCTTATCATTTCACCCTCAGATAAGGACTGTCAGAAAACATTACCACAGTACCATTATCACACCCACCAAAATTATGATACTTTCTTAAAATCATCTGATACCCAATCCATGTTCATATTTCACCAACTGTGTTAAAATTGAGGGCAGGAGGGAAAGGGGCTGATAGAGGATGAGATGGTTGGATGGAATCACTGACTCAATGGACAAGACTTTGAGCAAGCTCTGGGAGATAGTGAAGGACAGGGAAGCCTGGCATGCTGCAGTCCATGGGGTTGCAAAGAATAAGACACGACTTAGTGACTGAACAACAGCTGTGTTAAAATGTCTTTTTGCAATTGTTTTGTCCAAGTCAGAATCCAATTATGTTCCTTTTGCATACAGTTTATGTGTTTTAATATCATTTAAATTTATTTACATCTATAATAATAGCCTTTTGGACTTCCCTGGCGGTACAGTGGATAAGAATTTGGCTGCCAATGCAGGGGAAATGGGTTTGATCTCTGGTCCAGAAAGATTCCACATGCCTCAGGAAAACTAACCCCACACTCTAGAGCCCGTACACTGCAACAAGAGAAGTAACCACGATGAGAAGCCGGAAAACTGCGACTAGAGAGTAGCCCCCACTCGCTGCAACTACAGAAAGCCCAAGGATACCAATGAACACCTAGTGCAGCCAAAAAAAGAGGAACAAATTCATTTATCCAATAGAATTTCTGATATTCTGGCCTTTGAAGATCATATCCTTCTGGTGCTTTTTAATACATTCTTCCATCTTTTGTAGTTTTGGTAGGAAGATCTAGAATTGTTGTCCAGTTTGGAGTCAGTTGGGGAGTAAGGATGCTGCATAGTAGTGCTATGTATTTTCTGTGGCACATCACATCTGGGTGCTATACTTTTGATGATGTTACAATGGATCAGGAGGCTCACTATACATCATAAATACCCCTTACAATTTACTGCATGGTTTTAGCAGCAATGATGACCTTGGCTTAAATATATTATTTCAATAGGGGTTGCAAAAATATTTGGTTTTCTAGTCAAGTCATGTTTCTTGATTTTATTCACCATTATTCATCCATAAAGATAAACTTTTACCTATCAACTCTTTGATTACTCTGAAATATATTCTATCCAGTAAAGACAGGATGAATGTTTGCTTCTTTCATTTTACCTGTTTTCAAAATAATAACTCATTTCCTTCCAAACCTAAACAAACAAAAACCCCACAATACATTTTTCTTAAGTATCATTTTAAAAGGATCTAAAGGATATATGATATTTCAATAAATTACCACCATTATTCATTGTGATACTCCAACTGTCTCATCTGTGGCCATATACAGCCTCTTCAAGTGGATTCTACATCTTTTCCATAGGACCTGGGGTCCTGAGAGCTTCCTTGTTTTCTGGCACAAGATGTCCCAGGGCTTATCATATCCACATCCTGCCCTAGCCCTGGAGTCAGTCATTTTTCCAAGGCGCCCTGGTTCCTATTGATGCTTAAGAGAACACAATCATTTCAAAAGCCATTCTCCTGTGGAAGTGAAGCAGACAAGCAGTTCCCACAATCGCTGGTCAGATCTTTTCTGGTGCAGCCAGGAGAGACAGATGCTGCAAAGAAACCTCACTGCTTTCAAGATTTTGGCCTCTGGCTGGCCCTGCCGGAAAGGACCATGGAGAAAAGCCCAGAAAAACCAAGCCCAGCTGTCTTCGCATCCTTCCCGCTGAGCAACTGGCCAAGAACTGACAGGTGTGAGGCGGAGGTTTTCCTGAAGCCCTGCTTCCTCTCCGCACCAAGCTGATATCTCTAACAAAGAGTGCCAGGCTTCCTCATGAAGGACCCAATGGTGTTATTCCTAAGTGTGTAATTGTGTCTGTGTGGGAGAGGAGAGGTGGACATTTCTAAGTGCTTTTGCTAAGGCCTTTTCAAGAAGTTTAAAATTCACATCCACCCTAGGAGCTTAGTACCATTTCTGCTCCCATTGTACAGATAAGAAAAATGAGGCTCAAAGAGGTTAAGCCATGTGGTTAAAGTCATCACATAATAAGTAAGTGGATGGGCTACAGTGTGACCCAGGTCTCTTAGACTTCATAAAAATTAAGCCCCTTACGCCTGGGGAGGGAGATGCTTTTACAATATCAAAAACACTAGCAGGAGCAACTGAAATTGCTACCTGCCACTCCAAAAGCCATTTTCCCTTTCTTTCTTCTTATCCGAACTCTACTTCTATTCTGGAAAACAATGTACACAATTCAAAGACTACACTTCCCAGCACCCCTTGCAGTTGGGGGCAGCCAATGAGACGTAAGCAGAAGTTGTTGACTGGGACTTCTGGGTACCTGCTTGGAAGGGAACAGACAGACAGTTGTTGCCCTCCCCTTTCCTAGCTTCCTGCTTACATTGTGGCCAAGGTGACTGGAGCTCCATTGTCATTTAAAACAATATTGAGAATGGAAGCCTGGTGCTGAGGGTAAGGGAACAAAAAGATAAAAGAAACCTGGATCCCCGATGATGAGTGTTTGCAGTACTTAGTGGGACTGCCTATAACCAGGATTCTCTACTTGATCAAATTCTAATCTGACTTCCCTGGACTCTCTTCTCAATTAGACCCTGACTTTTGAGCTTTCGTGTTCATCTCTGCATCGTCTAGTTTTAGCAGGAATCCTGCAAAATTACTTCAGCCAGAAACCCCTCCACCCCCAGTCAATATTCGAACACTTGGTATCAGATCAGCTTCCTTATCCTCCGTCATCCTCCAGGTGATGTCTGATTGCTGTGGCCTGCTGCTTCAGCAGGAATACAATTGGCCACTTTAGGCAGAATCCTCCTTCACCCCTGATGTTTGCTTTCAGTAGTTTTCCATCTATTTACCTCCTACCCTGCTCCTTGGCTATAAATCCTTACTTGTCTTTGTTGTATTCAGAGTTTAGCCTGATCTCAGCCCCTTGCTAAAAACCCCATTGTATTGGGTCCCTTCCAATAGTGTCTTCCCTTATCGTCTTGAACAATTTTCATGAATCATTTGTTCTTTGACACTTATCTTTGGACTTCATTTGTGGGAGAGAAAAACCGAACTCTGTCTTGTTTAAGCCATGTATTTGGGTATTTTGTTTGGGGCAGATGAGCTTACTCCAAATAGATACAAGCAACAACGTCAGATGCAGAAGCACTGCAGAATTTTGGGTCTTCAGTGAAGCGACTTAGCAGCAGCAGCAGCAGTGATATTCTGCATCACAGGCTACCAGATTTCCTGAGACAACTTTTCTTTTATATGACAAATATTTTGCAAAGTTCCCTTTATCATCTTGAAATAAAAATCAATCACATGTAATATATCCAAATCAATGTAAGGTCCCAATTCTAATGTTATGTTAGAAGAAAGAAAAATAATTTGTAAAAATACATATTTCAATATATAAAAGCTTGGATGCAATTACATCCACAGACACAATGAAATAGATAGATGCCCATTTTTTTGTTGTTTTGTCTAGTTGCTATAGACTAAAAGCTCTAAAGACCCTGATGTTGGGAAAGATTGAAGGCAGGAGGAGAAGGGGACGACCCTAAGAATGACATTTTCTGTAATCTTTTGCTAATGAAGGACGAGATGGTTGGATGGCATCACTAACTCAATGGACATGAGTTTGAGCAAGCTCCGGGAGATGGTGAAGGACAGAGGGGCCTGGTGTGCTGCAGTCCATGGGGTCACAAAGAGTCTGTTGCTCTGTCACGTCCGACTCTTTGTGACCCTGTTGAGTGTAGCCTGCCTGGCTCCTCTGTCCATGGGATTTCCTAAGCAAGAATATTGGAGTGGGTTGCTATGGCCTTCTCCAGGGAATCTTCCTGACCCACAGATGGAATCGGGAGTCCTGTGTCTCCTGCATTGCAGGTGGATTCTTTACCCGCTGAACTATTAGGGAAGCACTGGTTAGATGCCCATACCTATATATAAGAGCACTGTGCATATGGCAGGCTAACAGTGGTGTTTTCTTTCTTAGTGACTCAAATACAGGAGTAGTTTCAACTTTCTAAAACAGCAAAACTCTCACTAAAGTTTCAATCATAATGAAATAAAGCATAATCTTACCTCAATTTACACAGTTGCATGCATTTCTAGAACACACTACCACACAGAAATATTACGTGTTTATATAAAAAACAAAGTTCCAGGATGAGCTAAGCAGGAATAGGCTTTTCATATACACGAGTTTCTGGTAGGACTCAGAGAATTTGTGTGGGGTGCAGGACAGCTTTGTTGTTTGGGACTGCCCCACACATTGCAGGGGATGGTACACACTTCCAGTGGATATGGGGGACTAGGAGCACTTCCAAAGAGACCCCTAGTGTGTGGTACTGTCCTTGATGAGGTCTGCTTGCAAAGCACAACTGCAAACATTGCCTCTGTAGCCCCACAACAGGAGCA
This sequence comes from Giraffa tippelskirchi, assembly GCF_054371585.1. Taxonomy (NCBI): domain Eukaryota; kingdom Metazoa; phylum Chordata; class Mammalia; order Artiodactyla; family Giraffidae; genus Giraffa; species Giraffa tippelskirchi. Next base: position 93,210,967 of record NC_137276.1, read on the forward strand.
GATTCTCCACAATGAGAACTGTGCTTTCTACTTTGTGCTTCTCCTGGATCCCAAGAGTGACTCTGGGGACAGGGATCACTGTCCTCATTTGCCAGGTGAAAAAGCAGCAGACACTGGGAAATTGCTGGTGCTAAAAGAGCTGAGCCTTGAGCCCTTCAATGACTCAGAGCTAAAAAAGAATAAGGAAGTATAACCATCAATACAACTCTGTTTTATACACAAACACCTAGCCAAGCCAGCATTGCACATTTTTCTTGTAAGACACTTGCCAGTTAAATTGGGCTGGCTTGGATGATACGAAATTATGATCTAACCACGCTTTGCTTGTATTGTAAGAATAGAGAGGAAATGTGTTTGTGGCAGATTTCTGCTAACAACTTCTCAGCCTGAAATGAGACAAGGATGAGCAGGAATTGTCTTCAGAGTCACAATTCTAAGCCAGCCTTTGACTGGTAGTCACAAGAAGGAACTTATTATAGGAGTTCCTGAGAACAGTGACTCAGGAGAAATCAACATGAAATATACCAAAATTCATATTTCTTCTACCAAAATACTAACCAACTTTTTCATCTTCTAATACCAGCTTGGTTTTGCAGAACTTTGGACCTGGCGAATTTATGATTTCTCTCCTTCCCTCTGTAGGCTCTGGTGAACTCAATTTACTGACGTAGTCCCTCTCACTGTTTTATTTTTTAAATTTTTGTTTATTTATTTGGCTGTTCTGCGTCTTCGTCAAAGCATGCAGGCTTCTCTTGCTGTGACTCTCGGGCTTAGTTGCCCTGAGACGTGTAGTATCTTAGTTTCCCGACAAGGTATTGAACCCTTGTGCCCTGCATTGCAAGGCGGATTCTTAACCATAGGACCATTAGGGAAGTACTCTCCTATCACTATTTTAATGTATGCTTTTCATTTTAAAATGGAGAAAAATGCTTTCTTTACCCCATTCTTTACTTGCACTCAAGTTTCTGCTTTTTTTCTTGAAACAGCAAAGATTGACGCTGGCAGAAATTTCTCAAAGCATAGATCAGGCTTTCAGTGAAGGCACAATAGACTGATTTCCTTGGACTGGGTGAAAAGAGGGGCCCAGAAAGATACTGCATGCATCGGCTTTCTACTAGGTAGCAGGCCTTCTCACAGGTGTATCTCATCTTCAGTGCCCAGATCAGCCTTGTTGGGACAGGTGTCACGGTTCTTATTATATAGGTGGGAGAAATAGGAGAAAATGACATGCTCAAGTTCCCAGAGCAGGTGCCAGACGCAGAATTTGAACCTGGATCTGTCTGAGCTAGGAAACCATGGTGAGTCTATCACTCCGTTTGAGAGTTATCTGTCTGAACAGGATTAAGTGAGTGCGTGCTAAGTCCCTTGTCGTGTCCAACCCTGTGTGACCCTATGGACTGTAGCCCACCAGACTCCTCTGTCCATGGGATTTCCCAGGCAAAAATACTGGAACGGGTTACCATTTCCTCCTCCAGGGAATCTTCTGGATCCAGGCGGTTTCTTCACCACTAGAGCCATCTGGGAACAGATTTGCCTGTCTCCATCTCCTCACCCGGGGCAGGGTGTTCACTGCCCATCAGGCACAATTTTGTGTGCAGCACAACAAGCCGGACTTTCTGCCCTTGGACTCTGTCTCCATCTCCAAGTCGGAAACTCCAGAGGCACAACTGTAAACGCAGATTCTACCTACAGTCCTTCAGAAAGCAGCTCTCTTCTAGCTCTATCTCTCCCACAAATATCACCGAGTACAATTATATTGGTCTTTCATCAGCAATGATGAACTATGGGAGGAAGTTCTAAATTCTAGCAAGCTCTGCCAGGATTTCTTTGTAACTCAGTAAACACTTCTGAATATGGATAAACAAATAAACGAGAAAACTGATGAGTGTGTGTTCTGTGCTTCCATGGACTGAGAACACATTCTCGATGACGGGGCCTGAGGGAGCAGCCAGGACAGGCCAACGGCAGTCATTGGCTCTTTTCCTTGTCCCACCTGCTTTAAAGGAGAAACCCTTGGGGAACAAAGAGGAAATTACACCAATAAACACAATATTACTTTAAATCCTTGATTTCCTTTATGACATTGCAACGTATTTAATGCCCCCTCAAGTCAGCATGAAATCCCACACCCCAAAAGGAGAGGGGCTAGATTGAGATAAAAAGAGGGCATTTATCAACTCTGCAATGGACATCAGAATCAAATTGTTTTAAAGATACAACGTCAATATTTTGCAGACTATTCCCCTATGGGTAGAGATTCTAGGAGCACCCAGCTGCTGTTTTCAACTTCATAATTGCATTCTGGCTAAATTATACTGTTAAATCATAAAATTATTAATATGCAGCCCACATTGGGACATATATAACCAGTCCCAAATTGTATTTTTCTTAGAGGACAGATACCTAATGGTGAATATATTTATTCAAACTACATTTAATTTGTTCCCTAGCATCACAGAAGACTATAAAATCATTCTTCATTTCCCTCCATGTTTAATGTTTGTAATTTACCAGGCCCTTAGGCATATCCCAGATTTTCCTAAAATGTTAATGTCACAAATTTTCGGGGCTGCTCCTCTGTGGGTGCATGCTGTTTCTAGGTTCTGTTGGTTCTGGGTGCCAGCCACTGGGCTCAGAGGGGAAGAGTCCTCTGCAAAACCCAGGAAACAAAACTGTGAGCGCCACAGCAGCTGCCGGGTGCCCCCTAGAGCTTCTGATGGGGCAAGACTCCTTACTTCTATGTCTTGAACTCATTATATCCCTGAAGACTTTTCAATTAGGAACAGGTTTGAATTGAGAGAAATATTGGGGTGGATCTTTTTCCTAAGCTGTTTTTCACATAAATTAAAAATTGGGTTGCATTAGTAATCATTTTCTAGTGGTTTCAGAAATAGAATTATCAGCTTTTTATACGTCTTTGTTGCTATTCAGCTGCTCAGTCAGGTCCCACTCTTTGTGACCCCATGGACTGTAGCCCGCCAGACTCCTCTGTCCATGGGATTTCCCAGGCAAAAATACTGGGGTGGGTTGCCATTTCCTCCTTCAAGGGATCTTCCTGACCCAGGAATCGAATCTTCATCTCCTACATTTCCTGCATTGGCAGGCAGTCTACCACTGAGCCACCTGGGAAGCCATCCTCTTCTCTTGCCAGACATAACCATCATCCAGAATTTTTGTTTCTCATTCTCTTGCTTTTTAGAAAACACATACATATTTTTGCCTAAACATGTTTTGTTGAGTTTAGCAGGGTTTTGAACTTCATCTTACATAAATCATGTTATATATACATATGCTTCTGTGATTTGCATTTCTTATTCAAAATTAAGTTCCTGAGATTGAACCATGCTTGTTGATCATGTGATTCATTCATTTTCACTGATGTGAATTTCTCCACTCTTTTATTCTTGGATACTTGGAATGTTTTCAATGATTTTCTATTGCACTCAAGCTGTTGTGAACACTCTTGGGCATGATTCCTTGAACGTACAAGCCAGGGTTTTTCTGATGTATACACCTAGGAGTGGAAGAGCCAGCTTATAGGTATAAGCATCTTCAACTTGATAATATAATGCAAAAGTTTTTCCAAAGTGATGATACCACTCTCCACTCCCAACTGGAGCACATAAGAATTCCTTTGTTCTATATCATTTTTGATGCTTATAAAATAGCCTCTCATGATTTTAATTTTCAATTCCCTAATTTCTAAGGTGAACATTTTTTCACATGGTTATTGCATTTCATGTTTTATTCTCCTATGCAGTGTTTATTTATGACCTTCGCCCAGGTTTTTATTGGGTTGTCTTTAACTGATAGATTTCGGAGAAGGCAATGGCACCCCACTCCAGCACTCTTGCCTGGAAAATCCCATGGACGGAGGAGCCTGGTAGGCTGCAGGCCGTGGGGTCGCTAAGGGTCAGACACGACTGAGTGACTTCACTTTCACTTTTCACTTTCATGCATTGGAGAAGGAAGTGGCAACCCACTTCAGTGTTCTTGCCTGGAGAATCCCAGGGACGGGGGAGCCTGGTGGGCTGCCGTCTATGGGGTCGCACAGAGTTGGACACGACTGAAGCGACTTAGCAGTAGCAGTAACTGGTAGAGTCACAGTTTTTTATATATTCTGATACTTTACTTTGTCAGTTGGACTTCCCTGGTGGCACTGGTGGTAAAGAACCCGGCTGCCAATGCAGGAGGCATAAAAGATGCGGGTTTGATACCTGAGTCAGGAAGATTCCCTTGGAGGAGGGCATGGCAACCCATCCACTATTCTTGCCTGGAGAATCCCATAGACAGAGGAGCCTGGTGGGATATAGTCCATAGGGTTACAAAGAATCAGACATGACTGAAGCAACTTAGGATGAACTTACACACTTGTCAGTTACATGTGTTACAAATATAATCTAGTTGGGGGGTTAATTTCAATCTTTTTGAAGTATTTTGAGAAAAAGTAGTTATAAAGTTTAATGTAGTCCAATTTATCAATCATTTCCTGTGTGATGTGTCAACTAAAAAACATACACAATTGAGAGTTGCAAGTTAAGTTTTATTTGGGGCAAAATGAGGGCTGCAGCCTGGGAGACAGCACCTCAGAAAGCTCTGAGAGACTGCTCCAAACAGGCTGTCTGGGTAGGTCAATGTATAAGATTTTGGTGAAGGGGGAGTTCAGTGCAATCAAGCGCTTACTTTACAAAAGATTTCTGCTAGTCAGGAGGAGTTGATGTTACCATGAAGGGATTTAGTGCTTTTCCAGATATGAAGAGATACAAGGATTGGGATCATAAAATCAGTTCCTGAAAATATCTAACAATCTAAAGACCTGTTCCACCAGTTTCTCTGGAGCACAGAGTCTGGTATTCCCATCTCTAAGAATTTTCCACAGTTTGTTGTGATTCACATAGTCAAAGGCTTTAGCGTAGTCAATGAAGCAAAAGTAGATATTTTTCTGGAATTCTCTTGCTTTTTCTATGATCCAATGGATGTTGGCAATTTGAGCTCTGGTTCCTCTGCCTTTTCAAAGTCCAGCTTGTACATCTGGAAATTCTCGGTTCATGTACTGTTGAAGCCTAACTTGGAAGATTTTACCTTGCTAGCATGTGAAATGAGTGCAATTTGTGTGGTAGTTTGAACATTCTTTGACATATTGCCCTTCTTTGGGATTAGTATGAAAACTGACCGTTCCCAGTTCTGTGGCCACTGCTGAATTTTCCAAATTTGCTGGCATATTGAGTTCAGCACTTTAACAGCATCATCTTTTAGGATTTGAAATAGCTCAACTGGAATTCTGTTACCTCTACTAACTTTGATCGTAGTGATGCCTTCTTAAGACCCACTTGACTTCGCATTCCAAGATGTCTGACTCTAGGTGAGTGATCACACCATTGTGGTTATCTGGGTCATTAAGATCTTTTTTGTATAGTTCTTCTGTATATTCTTGCCACCTCTTCTTAATATCTTCTGCTTCTCTTAGGTCCATACTGTTTCTGTCCTTAATTGTGCCCATCTTTGCATGAAATGTTTCTTTGGTATCTCTAATTTTCTTGAAGGGATCTCTAGTCTTTCCCATTCTATTGCTTTCCTCTATTTTTTTGCTTTGTTCACTTAGGAAGGCTTTCTTATCTCTCCTTGCTATTCTTTGGAACTCTGCATTCAAATGGACTTATCTTTCCTTTTCTCCTTTGCCTTTAGCTTCTCTTCTTTTCTCAGCTATTTGTAAGGCCTCCTCAGACAACCATTTTGCCTTTTTGCCTTTTTTTTTTTTCTTGGAGATGGTTTTAATCACTGCCTCCTGTACAATGTTATGAACCTCTGTCTGTAGTTCTTCAGGCACTCTATCAGATTTAATCCCTTGAATCTATTTGTCACTTCCACTGTATAATCATAAGGGATTTGATTTAGGTCATACCTGAATGACCTTTAGTGGTTTTCCCTACTTTCTTTAATATAAGTCTGAATTTTGCAATAAGGAGTTCTTGATCTGAGCCACAGTCAACTCCTGGTCTTGTTTTTGCTGACTGTATAGAGTGTCTCCATCTTTGGCTGCAAAGAATAGAATCAATCTGATTTCATTATTGACCATCTGGTGATGTCCATATGTAGAGTCATCTCTTGTGTTGTTGGAAGAGGGTGTTTGCTATGACCAATGTGTTCTCTTGGCAAAATTCTGTTAGCCTTTGCTCTGCTTCATTTTGTACTCCAAGGCCAAATTTCCCTGTTACTCTAGGTATCTCTTGACTTCCTACTTTTGCATTCCAGTCACTCATAATGAAAAGGACATCTTTTTTGGGTGTTAGTTCTAGAAGGTCTTGTAGGTCTTCATAGAACCATTCAGCTTCTTCAACATTACTGGTTGAAGCATAGACTTGGATTACTGTAATATTGAATGGTTTGCTTTGGAAACGAAAAGAGATCATTCTGTTGTTTATGTGATTGCATACAAGTACTGCATTTCGGACTCTTTTGTTGCCTATGATGGCTACTCCATTTCTTTTAGGGGATTCTTGCCCATGGTAGTAGATATAATGGTTATCTGAGTTAAATTCACCCATTCCAGTCCATTTCAGTTTGCTGATTCCTAAAATGTCGATGTTCACTCTTGCCATCTCCTGTTTGATCATTTCCAATTGACCTTGATTCATGGACCTAACATTCCAGGTTCCTGTGCAATATTGTTCCTTACAGCATCAGACTTTACTTTTACCACCAGACACATCCACAGCTGGGCATTGTTTCTGCTTTGGCTCAGCCTCTTCTTTCCTTCTGGAGCTATTTCTCCACTCCTCTTCAGTAGAATGTTGGGTACCTACTGACTTGGGGAGTTCACCTTTCAGTGTCATATCTTTTTGCCTTTTCATACTGTTCACAGGGTTCTCAAGGTAAGCATGCTGAAGTGGAAGAACTTAGTCAAAATGAAACTGTTTCCCTCAGATTAGGACTTGAACTCATGTGTTAGGACTTGAACTTGCCCCAAACCCATGGTCTTCCAATTGAGACTATATATCTGTTTCAGGATCTAATGAAGGTCAAGGTCTTGATGTCTCGTTGCAGAAAGAATTCAGTGAGAGACAAAGTGATAGGCAAAAAGTTGATTTATTTAGAGAGAAACACACTTGACAGACAAGAGTGTGGATTGTCACACAGGGCAAGTGTGGCCTCAAAATGTGGTGTGGTTAGCTTTTATGGGCTGGGTAATTTCATAGGATAATGAATAGGAAAATTATTCCAATTATTTAGGGGAAGGGGCAGAAATTTCCTGGAATTGGGCCACTGCCCAGTTTTTGATTTTGAGGTCAGCCTTGAAACAATCATGGCGTTTTGGGTATGTCATTTAGCTTGCTGATGTGTTACAATGAGCATATACTGAGGCTCAAGGTCTAATGGAAGTGACTTGTCTGCCATCTTGGACCTATTTAGTTCTAATCAGTTTATGTCATGTCCTTAGGCTATGTCATTCTTTTAAAGTTTATTCCCTTGTCCCCTTTCCTCCTTTTTTCTTTGACAATATTTACAATACTGTATTACATATCTGAAAGTTGCTAAGAGATCTGATTTTAAGTGTTTTACCACACACACACATAAATAAAATTATGTGAGGGGACCGAGGTGTTAACTAACTTTATTGTGGTAAACCTTTGGTATACAAAATTGTACTATCAAATCATCACATTTACATCTTAAAGGTATACAAGGTTATATGTCAACTATATCTCAGTAAGGCTTGGGGGAAGGTAGAAAATATTCTTATAATAGTATGGGGAAAATAAAATTTAAAATAGAATCTAAAATTCTATTCTCTAAATTATTTTCCCAAATGGTGGAATTTTGGAATTCCAAATTTGGAATTACCTGTATCCTATAGTAAGATAGTTAACATTTATTTCTTATTTTAAACAACAGTGACATCAGCAGAAAAACAAAAAACCCTCTGTATGATTTGGATACATGCTGAAGTATAAGACAGGCCTCCCTAATAGCTCAGTGGGTAAAGAATCTGCCTGCAATGCAGGAGAAACAGGAGATGTAGGTTTGATCCCTGGGTTGGGGAGATCCCCTGGAGGAGGAAATGGGAACCCACTCCAGTATTCTCCTGGAAAATTCCATGGACAGAGGAGCCTGGTGGGCTACAGTCCATGGGGTTGCAAAGAGTTGGACATGACTGAGTACATGACACATGAAGTATGAGAACCACAGCCCCAGTGTGATCTTAGAAGGAGAATTTTGAGAATTGCAGAGCCTCAGTCTACTGAAGAACTATTACAGCAAAACCAACCTGCTCTCAGTCCAAGATACTTAAATGCACAAGCAATAATTGCCTATTAGGTTGATCCATTATACATTTGAGTCAATAAACTACTGTGTACTAGCCAACTCTAACTAATACAAATGCTTGCCTCATTAATTTTTACCCTTTTTCCTTTTCTAATGTATGGAGTTAAAATGAAATTTTTTCTTAGGATTGCTTAAAAATTCATCAGTTTTAACATTTAGACTCTTTATTATCATTCAGCTTAAGATATTTTGTCCATTCAATTGAGGAGATTTGTGGGTTCTCTAGAAGCATGTGTCTCAACTTCTATGCTTATGAAGTTCTTCAGTCTTCTTGTTGATTTCCAGTTTGTTTTGTAGTCCGAGAAACTCAAGAAACTCCTCTGTATGACTTCAATATTTTGAAGTTGGATGAAATTGCTTGGGCTCAATTTTGTCAACATTCTGTGTATTCTTGAAAAATCGTGTATATTCTGTAGATGTTGAATGCAGGATTCCACGCATTTCCATTGGGTAAGCATTGTTAATTATCTTGTTGAAATCTATATGCTTACTGTTTTTTTTTAATTTTTAAAATTTTATTTATTTTTGGCTGTACTGGTTTTTCGTTGCTGTTCGTGGGTGTTCTCTAGTTGTGGCTTGCGTGGGCTACTCTCTAGCTGGAGTGCACAAGCTTCTCACTGCAGTGGCTTTTCTTGTTGTGGTGCTTGGGCTCAGTAGTTGTGGCACACAGGCTGAGTTGCCCCTTGGCATGTGGAATCTTCCTGGACCAGGGATTGAACCCATTTCTCCTCCTGCATTGGCAAGTGAATTCTTAACCACTGGACCATCAAGGAAGTCCCATGGTTTCTGTTTTTACTTGCTTGTTCTATCAAGTTCTGAGTGAAATTTGTCAAATACTCTCACTGCTGTGATGGGTTTGTCTGTTTCTTCTTGTGGTTCTTTCTGTTTTGGCTCTACACAATGTTTGGCTCTCACAATTAGATGCATGAAAAATTTAAATCATTGTGTCTTTGGTGAAACAAATCTTTTATTACCATGACATGACTAACCTTGAATTCTAGAAATGTTTACTTGCCTGAAAGTGTGTTTTCTCTGGGGCTTCCCTGGTAGCTCAGCAGGCAGGAAACAAGGGTTCAGTCCCTGGGTTGGGAAAATCCCCTGGAGAAGGAACTGGCAATCCACTTCAGTATTCTTGTCTGAGAAATCTCATGAACGGAGGAGCCTGGAGAACTACAGTCCATGGGGTCACAAAGAGTTGAACACGACTTAGCAACTAAAAAACAACAATATAGTTATACTTGTTTTCCTTTGGGTAGCATTTTTACATTTTATCCTTTTTTATTCTTTTACTTTCAACCTTAACATATTCTTATGGTTTAGCTATGTCTCTTACAGGGTTGTTATTTTTAAATCCAGCCTGAAAATCTTTGACCTTGATCATTTGATCCTATTCCAGTTTAACTACTGATATGTTTGGTCAACCTATATTATTTCATGCTTTTTGTCTCTCCTTTCTGGCTTTTTTTTAAAACTGAATTTCAAGTTTTCCCTTTCTACTAGTATGGGGAAGTGGTACTATTTCTGTCCCTTCAGTGGTTATCCAACATTTTATAATGTATATTTAAAACTTTAAATGAATCAAAATCTTTGTCTTTCTCTTGGATAATACAAGGTTCACAGAACATTTAAACTCCACTTACCTCCTTCCTCACTTTCCAAAAATTGTAATGTGCTATATTTTTCTTTCATTTAAAAAAATGTCACAATTATCTCTTTCATGTAAATACATTCTGCATTTGCCTGCCTAACTTACTGCTTTTTGGCTTACCATTTTTTCTTGCATCTTAGGTCTTCCTAAGATTTGATCTCACATTTCTTCTGCCTAAATCTTTTAGGATTTCCTTTGGTGAGCTTCTGCTGAGAGAAAACTCCCAGTTTTAATTTTTCAGAAATTTTGTTTCACCTTCATTTTGGAAAGATTTTTACTGGGTATAAAATCCTAGTTTGGCAACACCCTGAAAGGAATTGTTCCATTGTTTCTATTATGAACATTGAGTTAGTCATCAGGCTGTCATTGCTTTGAGGAATCTGCCAAAGAAAAAATTCTGCTTTTATCTCAAATTTTTCTCTTGGTCTTTGGTTATCTAATTACATGGCTTTGTGTCTTGATATGGGCTCATTTTTATTTATTCTGTTTGAGATTACCTGGGATTTTGAGTACCTGGATTTTGGTTCTTCATCAGTTGGAGAAAATTCTCAGCCTTTGTAGTTTCAGATGATATATATGATCCATTTTCTCTCTGCTTCTCTGGGACACTAATTAAACATCTATTGGACTTGCTTTGTATCGTCCCTGTATCTTACTCTCTCTTCTGTAATTTGTTCTCCCTCTTTGCTACATTCTACATTTTTTCTGCTCCATCTCCAGTTAAGTAATTCTCTTTCATCTTTGTCCAACTGCACTTTATTTTTATTTTTCATTTCTGGAAGTTATATTTGGCTTTCAAATCTGGTCTACCATTTTTAAGTGGCCTATTCTCCTGTTTTCAAGTATGCCTTGTGTTTTTAAAAATGTACAAATTTGCATTTTACAATCTACATTTGACAACTCCAGAATCTGTTTTCTTTTCGGAGGGTGTGCAGAATAGGCTGTTTTTGCTTCTATTTTGAGAGTTGTCCCCAGCGATGTGGTCTCCTTATGTGCATATTATTCACTGTGTGCTGCTCATAGTCCTTAAAAAAACAACTGATGTGCTTTTACCATGACCTGGGAGGAGGGATGAGGATTGGTTTTTCCAGAAATGAATGGGATTTGCTTCTATTGTGCACTCGGAATTTGTTTCTGGAACCACTTTAATTCATGACCTGAGAGTCCCTCTCCCCATTCTAGCAATGTAGATTTGGGCTTTAATTCTGCTCAAGGGTCAGTACTTGATCTACAGCCTCAGGAACAGGCTTTTCCTCTCTCATGTATTTTTTTTCCCTCATTTCTGTTCAGTACCAAGGAAACTTCGTCTGTTCAGTCAGTCAGTCAGTTTGGTCGCTCAGTCGTGTCCGACTCTTTGCAACCCCATGAACCGCATCACGCCAGGCCTCCTTGTCCATCACCAGCTCCCAGAGTTTACCCAAACTCATGTCCATTGTATTGTGTTGGTGATGACATCTAACCATCTCATCCTCTGTCGTCCCCTTTTCCTCCTGCCTTCAATCTTTCCAACATCAGAGTCTTTTCAAATGAGTTAGCTCTTCGCATCAGGTGGAGTTTCAGCTTCAACATTAGACCTTCCAGTGAACACCCAGGACTGATCTCCTTTAGCATGGACTGGTTGGATCTCCTTGCAGTCCAAGGGACTCTCAAGAGTCTTCTCCAACACCACAGTTCAAAAGCATCAATTCTTCTGCGCTCAGCTTTCTTTATAGTACAACTCTCACATCCATACATGACCACTGGAAAGACCATAGCCTTGACTAGACGGACCTTTGTAGACAAAGTAATGTCTCTACTTTTTAATATGCTGTCTAGGTTGGTCATAACTTTTCTTCCAAGGAGTAAGCGTCTTTTAATTTCATGGCTGCAATCACCATCTGCAGTGATTTTGGAGCCCAGAAAAATAAAGTCTGACACTGTTTCCACTGTTTCTGCATCTATTTGCCATGAAGTGACAGGACCGGATGCCATGATCTTAGTTTTCTGAATGTTGAGCTTTAAGCCAACTTTTTCACTCTCCTCTTTCACTTTCCTCAAGAGGCTCTTTAGTTCTTCGCTTTCTGCCATAAGGGTAGTGTTATCTGCATATCTGAGGTTATTGATATTTCTCCCGGCAATCTTGATTCCAGCTTGTGCTTCATCCAGCCCAGCGTTTCTCATGATGTACTCTGCATATAAATTAAATAAGCACGGTGACAATATACTTTGTCTGTTCAGTACCAAGGAAACGAGGCAAAAGAAAGAATGTAAATGTACTTCTGTGGTCCCAACTTAATGGGAAGGGTCTACAGGCTCCTCGACTTAGGTGAGGCCTACTTGGTCATCTGCTCTGTCCCTTGAAAAGCTATCAAGATTATAGATCAGCAAACATGTCTAAGTGGCTCTTAACTTTCTAGGTTCTTGTTGTATCTTAGATTTTGGCCTGCTCATTCTTCCTTATTATATTAACTCTTGGATGTTAAGATTTTTGAAATATTTTATCTAGTATTTTAATTGCACTCATTAGAAACATTGGCCTTAAAACCTAGCCCATCATGCAGGTAGCAGAAATCACACCTTCATCTTGCTTTGATATCCTTTAGTTTCACTAGGTGTATAGGCATGATTTAATCCTACATAGGATGCACTGTGATTCGTGGAGCTATGGATTCATGTTTATCAGCTCTGGGAATTTTAGCTTTTAAAATATTGCCTCTTCTCTATTCTCTTCATTAAATATAATGAAGTATTACACATTTCCATTCCATCCTCCATACCTCTTCTCTTTCATACAGTCCTTTTCTCTCTCTTCGCTGTCTTCTAGGTCAATTATTTAGATGTATCTTCAAGATTAAATCACTTCAGTTATGACTAGTCCATTTTCGACTTGTCCATTGAGTGATGTCAGTCTATTGAGTTGATGTCAGTTCCTATATTTTTCATTTTTACTGTTAACTTTAAGTCTGTTTATTCCTCTAAATTTTTAAATATATATATTTATTTGGCTGTGCTGGGTCTTAGTTGTGGCATGCGGGATTTTTAATTGAGGCATGCAGTCTTAGTTGTAGCACATGGGATCTTTTTCCCTGACCAACGATTGAACCCAGGCCCCCTGCCTTGGTAGCTCAGAGTCTTATCCACTGAACCACCAGTAAGTCCCTAATCTATTTATTCCTTGTTTCTTATTGTAAGCTCATGTTAATAATTATAGCTACTCTGCATTTTATCTATCACTTGACAATTGGATCTGTGTTCCCATGCTTCTGTAATCACTCCTAGTGGCTGGTCTTATGTGTTTGGTGACTATTAATAATGCTAGGAGAGTTCTGTTGGCCTAACTTGGAAGTTTCCCCTCTAGGGATCTGATTTGGTTTCTACTGGCATCTCCCACCTGGAAATACTTCAGCCTGTTCTAATTCCCCTATTCTTCAGCCCCAGACCTCAAATATAATTGCTCCCAGTCATCAAGCTGCAAAACCAGTCCCTACCCTGATTAATCCAGATTTAGTTCTGCTTTGGGCTTGGAGTGGCAGAGGGGAGGGAGAAATGTCCTCGAGGGAACCCTTCAGTTTGCCAGCAATGCCTTGAAAAGCATGTTCTAAGATCAGCTATCATGGAAGAGGTGAGTTGTTTAGGGGTCTGGCTTTACTCATGATACCAAAACCAGATGTTCACTTTTAAAACCTCCATCTTATTTCTTGAGACATTAAGCATGACTATTTATGAACTGTGGGCTTCCCAGGTACCTCAGTGGTAAAGAATCCACCTCCAATGCAGGAGACATGGGTACAATCCCTGGGTTGGGAAGATCCCCTGGAGAAGGAAATGGCAACTCACTCCAGTATTCTTGCGTGGGAAATCCCATGGACAGAGGAGCCTGGCGGGCTAGTTTATGGAGTGGCAAAGAGTGGAACAGAGCATATACTATTCTGTGCCGGGCTTCTTTCATGTTTTTGATACTCATCTCTGCTATGGCACGTATCAATATTCCCATCTTGATTTTTTACTATGCAGTATTCCACTATACAAATTACCATTCTCTTGATGACATTTAGTAATAAAGCTATGAACATTTGAGGACACATTTTCATTTTTCTTGGCAATCCTTTCCTCTCCAAATGGTAGTAATTCTGGCTAACAGAGTGGATAGTTTTAAATTTTCCTAGAAATAGAACTTCTCCAAAGTAGGTGTATCATCTTACACTCTAAACAGCAATGTGAGTCCCAGTTGTTTGTACATCCTTGGTATGGCATCTACTTGTCATTACACTGGGTGCACTGTAGTGTTCCTTCTTGGTCCTATTGGATTGGCCAAAAAGTTCATTCAAGTTACCATTTTAGAGAAACACCCCAATGAACCTTTTGGCCAACCCAGTTATTTGTTAATCAGGTTAAGCATCTTTTCTTATTAATGTCCTACCAGATAAAACTGTGATTTACTTTGTCTGCACCTGCACTTTTAATTGTATTTTTAAAATTCTGATGTTTGTTTTTAATGGTTAGTGCCATTTTTGGTTAAACTACCTTGTCTACTTCAAGGTTGCAGAGGTTTTCTCTAGGTTTACAATTTTAATCTTTAAGACCAAAATCCATCTTTTGTGTACAGTTTAGTAACTTCATTTTTATTCATATTGTCCAGTTGCTCTAGCATACTTATCGAGGGTATGGAATCAAAAAAATCAGTATATAGGAAGATATAGATCAAATAATCTGGGCCACTAAAACATGTAGTCCACATAATTTTGATTAATTTTATTGGTTAATCTTGAAAGCTATGTCAGAAGTAGCAGTTGAAAATGGGCTGTTTATTCTCGATAATAAGACTCAAGGAGGGATTATAAGGTGCTTTTAAGGGATAACAGAAAACAAGGGTCTAACAGCACTAAATTTCGTTGTACTGGATGTGATGAGCCCCTTTGAATTAGACTAGGTTTAGAATCCTGGGTCTACCACTAGTTTCAAAATGCCAGGTCAGTTATAGTTCCTTTTAAGTTAATTTACAGGAAAGAATAAAAGGGGCTGTTTCTCCTAATGGGCCATTAGAGAACACTTTGATCTTTTCTTCAAGTAACACCCATACCTGTATCAGTCTGTCAAATTTCCATCTTTGTTTCAAAGTCTGGGTAAAACTTTTTTTCCTAACATTTCCAGATTTTTCTAAGAGAACTAATCGCCACATTTCAGAGAACACAGGACACCCCTGACGTTCACAGGTAGTGTAACTGCGGGCAGGCCATCTAAGACAAATTGAACCTCATGTATATTAAGTCTGACTTTCTGTCGTCACGTTTTGGCGAGAAAAAAATGTTTCTCCAATAGCCTCAGGATGTAATCCAAGCTCTATACAGATCAGCTTCAGACAGTCCATGTTCTTCCAATTTACAAACTGAGCTCCATTTCTCATTACTCCCCAATGTTTCATTCTAGGCCAATCCCCATCCATCTTTATAGTTTTTTAAAACATCATCTCAGTGTCATCTGAAGTGCTGATGAATAACGTAGTGTAGTGACTAAGATTCAGAACACGGACATCAAAAAAGCCCAGCTGTAACTGACAAACCCTTGAATACCAAGTGTCTATTCACCCCATCTATAGGCTGTTGGGAAATTACTATATAAACACAGCAATCCACAAATTTACCGAGTTGACTCCATATATAAAGGTAGTCATCTGGTCTGTGCAATGCAAAAAATTAAGAAAACAAAGGAAACCACTGAACTACACTTTGCTTGCTTGCCTGAGTTTTATCAGCTGTACAGATGTTGTACCTTAAGAAATCTTAAATTCAGATTCCTTCCTCTATCACAGCTCCTGATAACTGGTAGTTAACACACATTCACATTTAAACTCAGGACATTTGAGCTAAGTCATACCAACTTCAACCATTATTTTGCCAGTATCTTCACTCTATACACTATTTCAGTCTCCAGAAAGAATAATGTAAGGAGGCCAAACAATTCCAGTTTTAGGTAATTTGAGAAAAGGAACATGGCAAATTTTCCTGGTTTCCTTACCAAAAGAACTAGATGAAGTTTGATGGTTGCGACAATTTGGGAAAATCTAAAAAAACCAAAACAGACAAAATATAAAGCGGGTAGGCATTACAAACACTTACGACGTGTCACATGTATTTCAGTCTATCACATGTGGATTCATTCAGCTATTCTAACAAGTTTCCAGCTCTTTTCCAGTTTAAATTTTAATACTCTTAGTTTTCACAAAGGATGAAGCAAGAAATTTCTCCCTGAACTAAGACAGAGTGGGATCATTTGACCTTTTAATTGCTAGAGACATCTATCACTAAGTCTAGCAGGTAGGAGACTAACACTTGAAAAAAAATGGCAATGCACTTTTGCTCTACACATAACCCTAAGAAAGTATGATTATATCTCACCATACCAGAATATTAGGATACATTATATAAAAACTAAAAAATGAGACACTGGATTTTTCATAAGCATATTTTAATTTTTTGAATTTTAACAACTCAAATAAAATTCAGCTAGTTAACATAAATACAGAGTAAATGCACATAATTTACAGCTACATACAGGAATGCAAGAATAGCAAACCTCACATAAATGGTCAAAGAATATCAACTCTTTGAAGTTGATTATTTAGCTACAACTGACAGGTCATAGTTTAAATGTTCACATATGCAGGGGTACACATTCAAAATGTTTATTAACACAAAAACTGAGTAAAAGAGGAATCTTCAGTTTCTAAAAGGAGTAGCGTAAAAAGCAGAGTATAGATTGAGAAATATAAGGGCACAATGGAGAAGAGATTTGTGTAAGCTGAAAGTTTGTACACTGTATTAAATACTTTTATTAAAATCCCCTTCCAATTTAAATCATTTAGAAATATCTGTATTCTTAGGAATGTTGAAGTCATGATCAAAACTAGACAAAAAGGCTGAACTATTACATCCACCAGCCCCAAAGGGGTCCTGATAGTACTAACAGTCTGGGCAGAAGAGCATGTAAACAACAAAAGACAGCACAGACAATGCTGGAAGATTAAAGGATAAACTGATGCCCAGCACTTAATTCTTTCAAGGTCAAATCAATATTTTTAGTGATCCAAACAAATCTAAAAAAGGCTGACATATTTATACTCCAGTAAGAGAGTCAACACTCATTCTTAATAACCCAAACTCAGCTGGTCCTAATATAACAATGCTATTCCATAATGGGCATTTGGTTTTAGGAGACAGAGACATGGTTAAATAATGTAAATGATATTCTCTGTTGGTGTCAGTTTAAAAAAATCAATTACTTGCGGGTCCCATCTAGTAAGATTAGTTCCGCAAAGTAACACACAGAAGGAAAACCAAGACAAAAGCTTTGGTGACACAGTTTTTTCCCTGGATTTAAAAGCACTGTGTGGTACCCCACAATCACAGGTTGCTGATTCTCAGATGTGCACTTTGAAATCTAGTCAAGTGTTTCTGTGAGCCAGAAGTACCAAAGTTCTTATCTGCTGCTCTATGAATATGCTCTTCAGTATGTACCGCTTTAAACTGAAAGGATCAATTAAATTTTCGAAGAAGATTCTCAAATAAAAGTACATACCAATTTGAAGAGTGCTGACTACCTCTATACAGTAATAAAGTTATCGGATAGAAACCAGATGAAAATAAAACAGTATAAAAAAAGTCAATGCTTTAAGTATGTTTTTCTTTTTAAATGTTTGCACCAATAAAAAAAAAACTTCCCAAGAAGTGTTTCAGAGACAGACTTTATATACAATTTTTATATATATATTTTGTTAAATTATCTGTCATAAACTGCAGCAGACTGTACTTTTGGGGGGACAAAACAATTAAACATCATTGCTCCTTTCCAGTTGTCACACAAAGAAACAAAGTCTGAGACTCTAAGATCCTTTTCTTCCAGCACAGAAATATACTCACTTTTAAAAGCTGAATACAATGCACTAAAAGGTCAATACAAATACAAACAGGAACAGAATATGAGTTCATCCTTGAAGGACACTTGTTATGAATTTGCTACAACTAAATAAGATGTTCCTTAGTTGCTGGTTTTCATATCATTCTTAACCATTTGTGGGTATTCAGATCACTAAGATTAGAGTCTCTTGTACATTCAATACAACTAATGTTTACAGATCTTCACAAGGCAAATGGCACTGTATTAGGCAATATAAGTGGCACCTGAAAATCAAAACACTATAGGTTGATACTTTCTCTACAGATTTAAGTTATAAACCCTATTATTGTTTTTTTTTGGCATGTTTCTCACAATAAATGTCAAAGCTGAAATTCACCATGAAAGATATGAATAATCCCAAAGGTAATGAAACTGAATTTGCCTTCGGTCTCCAAATAGACTGGAATATTAATTCCAATCGAAGCACCTCAAAAACATCCAGTTACTGTTGATTACATGGGAATTAAGAAGGTGGAGGAATTTAAGAGGGCACTGTGTTTCACTGGTGACAGCAGAGAAAGCTTGCAATGACATGCTATGTTTTTTATGTTAGGGGGACTGCAGTACACATAAGAATACTTAAAACATTTATATTAAAGATCCCCCAAACAATATACCTAAATCCCAGAAAAAAATGTTATGAATACTGTTTCTGCCTAATACATTATTAACCAATGTTTTTAAAAAATAATCTAACATGGGAATTCTCTCCTACTCACACCCCCCCCAGCCCCCCCAAAGGCCACAAAGTGCATTCATGAAGAGTCATTCTTAAGATAAAGCCATTGCACACAATGTACAGTTCATGTATACTGAAATGAGTACCACACTGGAGTTTAATGGTATAAGCTTCATACACCAGTATAGCAACAACCATAAGCAAAAGTCTTTAATATTATAGACTTAAAGCAAATATCTTCATAAGGGCCATACATATAATACACTTACAGTATTAAAAGGTGCAGTTGAACTCAACAGCAAAATGTAAAAGCTATCTCTTGTTAACACACTTAATCTGAATTAACTTGCATCTTTTTTTATGATTTACCATTCAAGAAATTAGGATGGAATAAATTTCTTATCCAAAGTAGTTTGTTCACTTATAAAACTATAGGTCAATTAGGATCACTATCCACTCAATCAGATAACAGAGGCCCTTCTTCTATAAATGTTTATGCTGCCCCGGATACTTATAATGTTGCCTTAAAAAGAAAAACACCTTTTAAGGGCAAAGCTGAAAATTACCATTTTCTCTACTAAATAAATGCAATGTATGAAGATCTTCCAGAAATAATCCAAAGGTTCAAATTCTTAACGTGAAACCAGAGAAAGATCCAGAAGCAGTACATTTTTTTTCACTTTAAGAAAATGATACCTATGTATGATGGGTGATAATTCAAGTTCATAATTAGTAAGTCACTGAAGAGACATTGCATTCATTCGTGTATCATTAGGTTAGACAAGATAAGAAGACATGCTCAAGTTGTCGAAATGGCCAAGAATCAACATTTTACTGGCTTATTTTGTCCCAAATTATTACCATTTGAGTTGATACATTGAACAATTTTAGTGTTCACATTGGGCTAAACATAACACACCTGTGAGCAATAGAAACCAACACATTTTAAAGCTAAAAGCACAATATTTAGACACTACCTCATTTGTCAAAAACAGTGACTACTAATACCAAACAATTAACTTTAAAATACAGTGCCAAATCCTCTCAAGGAAATGTAAATACTAGTATTGTTACTTTTCAATTTCATAGGAACTATACAGAAGCCGAAGTTAGAAATTTATGACTGTTAATACTTTCTTTGGATACTTCTAGTATATAGTTACGGATGGCTTTGTCTAAAAGACTGGAAAAGTGCTCATGGAATAAACACTGTACTCTGGTTGCCATAAACCAACAAAATGCCAGCGGTATCCTGTGAACATGATAGAGAAAATGGCAATTTTGAGGAAGGAGTGCTTCTAAAGGCTTTTTCTTGGAGGCAGCCATGGTTTTTTTTTTTCTTTCACATTACTAAAAAGACTAAGTAATGTGGTTACAATTACTTTAATTCCTACAACCAAACTTCCACTTAGGCATAGTTCCATGTTCCCACACTATTTTCCTTCTGTCCACCATGCTGGCTTTGGTACTTCATGGTCCAATTTCTCTTTTGGTCTTCCCTCTTCACAGCACAGCAGTCTGGCGGTGCTATCCGTTGAGCAGGTAAACAACCAGCTCGTAGGTGGCCATCATGATGGCCGTGTTTGGAATCTGTCTCACCAGATGAGTTGTCAGACCACGGTAAAGAGACCCGTAGCCTTCTTCCTGAACAAGCAAAGATAATGTCTGAAAAAAGGATCTATATTTTGTTCCCTCTTCACGCAGTCTTGTTCTTACAACTTCTGTATAGGAAAAAAAAAGGCATTTTATTTAAACATTAATAATATTTCATACCCTCCTAATATTGAGCACATTCCATTTATCAGACTGTAAGTGTGAGCTCAGAATAAGTGAGGAGTGATTTTTTAAATGTAACTTACTGACACTATTTTAACAACACCAAACTCCTAAGTTAGCTAGCTAAAATCACGCATATTAATTATAAAATTTCATAGGGTCCTGAATGGTAGAAGACAGAATAAACAAAAGTATCTGTTGCATACTGGATATAGATAAAAGGGAGAAAAGATGTGATTAAAAAAAAAAGAACAGGAAAGAGAATACAGGTGGTATCAAAGATGAATACAGACTTGCCTGGTGGTACAGTGGATAGGAATCTGCCTGCCAATGCAGGGGACATGGGTTTGATCCCTGGTCAGGGAAGATTCCACATGCCAAGGAACAACTAAGCCCACGTGTTGCAACTACTGAGCCCATGTGCACCTACAGCTTGTGCTCCACAACAAGAGAAGACACCGCAAGGAAAAGCCCCTGAGCTCACCAAAATGATGAGTGGCCTCTGCGTGCCACAACTAGGGAAGCTCTCACGCAACAACAAATATAAACAAATCTTAAGGGGGAAAAAAGCCTTATGCTACTCATACATATTTAATCCCATTATGATGAACAGTATTTTAATTCAGTAAAATGATAAAATAAACGGGCCACTGGCTGAAGTGGGAAAGTATTTCAGAATTAATGGATTACTCATACATATTCAGGGTTTCCCTGGTGGGTCAGTGTGACGAATTCTCCTGCCAATGCCGGAGACGCAGGTTCGATCCCTGGGTTGGGAAGATCCCCTAGAAAGCAGTGCCTGACGGGCTACAGTCTATTGGGTTGCAACGAGTTGGACATGACTGAGCGACTGAGTAACAATATACACTGTCACGTCCTCTTACCATGTGGATATGCTATACTTGTGGCACACGTTTTTGAGGTGGCGGCAGCTAGCATCATTCCCACAAAATCTGACACTTCTTTTACAGACTCTTCTTCATTTTCCATTGTAGAAGCAATCTTATATTCCAGTAGTTTTTGCTTAATACTTTCATATATAACAAAATGGATAACAGTCTCTGATATGCCAGCATATGAAGCAGACATGCCCCTATAAAATCCTCTAAGTCCATCTGCCTGATACACTTTACGGACACACTCGAAAGCACCCATTCGCTTTTCCCCACGGTTCCTGAAAAGCAAAAAGGAAAAAAATCTTATTAACATAAATAAAGTAGTACAGGTTTTTAAATAAAGTAAATACAATATGTAGGAAGAGCCACTCTACTAAAGAATAACCCTCTTTAATTCATGAAGAAGTACAAATGAGAATTTAAAAACATTTAGAGTTGCTATTCTTTTGTCTCAAATCTGTCGTATCAGATAGATAACTTATAAGGTAGTTTATTTTACTGAATGCAAAACACACTACATTGAACCTCCAGTTTCCCTGAAGTTTGTATTGTAGGAATAATCAACAAAATCCACTGCGACTGCAGCTCAAGAGAAAAACAAAATAAAACAAAAACCCCTCACATTATATTTAATGCAGTTCTAAGTTGAGAAGATTTTGTTAACATTTAATAACACATAAAAAGAATGATTGAGACACCAAAGACAATAGAATATTAAGAAGTACAATTAAGGTAATTTCAGTGCACCTGAGGGATTCCTCCAAGCCCACCCAATTTCTCCCCAAAAGTGACTGGGTGAATTTAAGTCAAATTTTCTATGATCCTTTGAAGGTAATGGCCGTCTCTTTTACCTCAGTAAATAGTGAATGAGGACTTCTACAGTTATCAAGTATTTATTGAGCACTGTGCCCAAGACAACTTTCTTAGTGCTGCTTAGGGGTGCAGCATCTACTCTTGGATGTAATTTTGAGTTCATAAAAATATTTATTACCTTCACTATGATTCCAATAGAACTTTATCTGTAAGAAATGGGTTTAAATTCTACCCACAGGGAAAGAAATAGAAAAGTTAACTAATTATAAATTATATACAACCTGCTTATGATGTGACAAAATAAAACCACAACTAAGACACCTACCCGATAACCTACAGACTCCCCCAACTTTATAAACTAGTAACTGTCTTGAATAACTATCCTCAACTAATGGTACTGAATCAATACCTTCTTAGTTGAATGATCCATGCAACCAACTGTAATTAGTTTCAGATGTCAGATTCTTTCTTACAAGAAAGTTAAGAGAGCTCTAAGTCCTAAAGGATAACATGCAAACACATCCCCCCTATTCTCGTTCTCAGTGTTGTAAGGCAGCACACCCTCAAATCAACCTTTCACTGCTACTCCAACTCCACTCCTAAGCCTAAAAAATTGTGCTGGCTTTACTATTATTTTTCACCTAAATCCTCCCTCTAACATACTGAAGCACACATACCCCTGGTAGTTTATAACAGGTACAATACAGACTGGCATCTAACACTTTTTAACCTTTGGGTTGTTTTATCTACCACTATCTTTCAGATCTCTGACTTCGAAATAAACTGCGAGTCTTGCTGTAACACTGTACTTAAGGTTTCACTAAAAAATATTTCAGATGAAACAAGGAATAGACATTTCAAGTCTCCAAGTGACATACAATTCCACATGACAAAATGCGGAAAACAGATCTTTAAGCAGGCATAATTGTTAATAATTTCTTAGATCAGTTTTATTTATAAATAACACTAGGCTTCCCAAACCCTAAAATATAAGAAACAGTGAAAATCTTTTACACATAGCCTACTCCAGACTGAAGAGTTAGTTTCAAAACTATTTATGTGATTATTATTATTACAACACACCAGACAGGATCATCTCTCTACTTAAAAAAGCGTTACCCTCTCCCCATCCTTCATTCTGAAGGCCAATGGGAGCTGAGATGGCAGGACTCTAAGCCACACCGCTTCTGGCCTTTCTCTCAGTTCCCAGAACTTGCCACAGGCACTAAACTTAAAGATATGTGAGGTGTGCACTGACTAGTGCCTCTGCTTAAAATGGGTTCAAAAACCATTCATTGACATTCTATTAAAATTGGTCTCTACTGTTTCCAGAGATATCTCTAGAACCTACCAGCACCTCCTCATTACAGATGTATTGAATGAATGAGTCTTGCTGCCATAAAGTGACTGGGGGTAACAGATGAAGTTCATGAATACATGAGAGCTAAATTCCATGCCAGAACACTCTGCTGTACAAGGTTCTTGAGTTTGAGCAATGATCCTCAAAGATTCAGTCTAGACTCACTGATCATGTAGTTAGTTTATTTAGGTATTTAGAAGGGCCAATTATAATCACACATGGAGTGAACGAAAGTATCACTGCTTTAGCTAGATCAACAGAGGTCCTTTTTCTTCTTTTACTGAAAAACACAATGCATAATATACTTTCTCTCCTAGAAATTCTCATACCTGTAAATTATTAACATCACTTTTGCATCTGATGGTACACCTAAGTTTCAAAACCAAATAAAACAAACAAATTCAGCAGCAAATGAGGGGAAAAACATGGTTAGATACCTGGCACTGAAATCTCACTGATGTAAATTTATAGAAAAAATTTAGCTGAAGCCAACTTTAATGAATTAACATACCTTGCATCGAGCTGTAATCGAGTCTTTATAAGCCAAATGGGGTTGGTCGCTGTGATTGCGGTAAAACCTAAACAAACATGTTTAAAATGAACTCTGGTAAAAATGAAGAACATACTGATTAACCTCAAGGTTTTTTAAAACTTTATGTAAGTCTATATTTTAAAAAATGCATATAAATATTTACCTATAAACTGATGTATGCTTTACTTTTGTTTTATAAATCCATTCAACCATGAACATTTGTGGTTTATTTTCAATTTAGTCTCAAATTCTGACTCATAACTAAAAAAATTTTTAAGAGCGAATCTGATTATATATAATTCCTCTTCCAATACCTAATCAAAATACCCTCTGGGCACCCTCTACTCTCTAAATTTAAAAACTCATTTTTGCAGACACAGAAATTTTGTGTATTCTAGGGCTTTTTAGCATGCAAACTCTACAGCAGCTACTTGGGGTCCAACTAACATCACAAATCACTATGTTCAAAATGGAGTCTACATAAACGTCAGCATTTACCAATATTTGATCTTAAGTTGACTATATGACAGAAAGAATTATTGTTTGGCCTTATCAATAACTTTATATAACCATACACTTATTAATACTGTTAAAATAATGGTATCACAGAGATAAGGTTTCTGTTAAAGAATTAAAAAGGGCGGATCTATTTTTTCATCCACTTAAAAACATACAAAAACTTAAAAGTACAAAAAGTTACAAATCAGAACTTCCCTTTCACTTTTAGACACTGAAGACAGAAACTGAAGGTAGAAGGTAGCTTTATTATACTTTAAAACTAAAGTACTAGGTATTAACCCTAAGGTGGCTCGTTCCAGGTAGTAAATTAAGATCTCTTATATGTTTCTAGGCTAGTGTGTATCTTTTACTTGCTATCTTCCTAGAGCTATGGAAAAAGAGCGCATGAAATGCAATCTTGATGATGGAAATTTATGAAGATTGCTTCATCTATACAAAACAGGGTTTTCATAATATAATGCTTGTGAAATATTTAAGATTAGCTGCTACACAAATTTCATAGAATTACCTTTCATCAACCTACGTTTATTCAATTGGCCTTTAAATTCAGTGAAAACTCACAAGCACAAATGTCTAAGGATCTTAACTGTTAATACTTTCTATCAAATACTAGCAGGTCAAGTACATTATTTTTAGAAAGGCTTTGAAATATAATCAGCACACTAATATTAGTAAAGTACTTTCAGGAACAAAAATGCTGTGGTACACTTAGGAATAATTTGGTTTTTGAGTTAACATATAGTAGAAACTAATCATAAATCTTGCTTCACTTTGCTTCACTGTGTTTTGTTAGTATGGCTGTATCTACTGATGCAAAATAATTTTACTATATTGTTTACTAATTGGAATTTAGTCTCACAGGTTCTTTCCCCTACTATAATGTCAGATCATTAGCTAACTCAAATTTTACTCCTTTAATCCACTATATTAATACTGCAGAAATTGCCAGATGTTTCACAGAGAGATGCTCAAATTGAATCTATTATCAACTAAGATAAATGAAATAAAAGTTTGGTTTAATAACTCCATT
Organism: Giraffa tippelskirchi; assembly: GCF_054371585.1. NCBI lineage: Eukaryota > Metazoa > Chordata > Mammalia > Artiodactyla > Giraffidae > Giraffa > Giraffa tippelskirchi. The sequence continues at coordinate 93,236,477 of NC_137276.1, forward strand.
AATAATTTTTTAATGATTATATAGTCTCCATTTCTTTTAAGTGCTTTTAATGCTACATACATACATACATACATACATATAAAACTAGAAAGGGATCAACAATTTTGTAATGATCAGCCAGTACCAAAACAATAAAAATTGAATGTGCTGAACAGAGTGTCAGGAAGATGTTTTAAAAGGTTATTTTCATGCATATATTCTTGATAAAAGGAAAGAGAAGAAAACTATGAAACCAGATCAGTTTAAATATTTTATTTGGAATAGATTTGTACATGGCCTGGCTTAATTGAGAATAAAGTTACAGACTTTATTAGAATAAAGTCTCTTGAATTTCATTTTTCCAAGTGAAAAAGTCAAACTAAAGATATTTAAATTACATTGTATATTTAAATTACACTCTAAAGCAAATGTGAACCGGACATCAGAATTCTGATTACACCCTTAATTTAATAATTCTTTTATTTTAAACCTAAATATCTGTATTAGCTAAACGTCTGTACAGTAATATTAGGAGTTTATCAACAAAAGGCTGCTAAGCAGCACAAACCAACAAAATACTCTGCATTACTCAAAACAGTTTTTATTAATTATTCTGTGGAAATTTTAAGAAAAAAAATTTGCTTTTTATTAAACTTTGAAAGCCTAAAACTGGGTATGCTTATATCAAACTTAAGCATCAAAGCTTTCTAAAAAAATAAAGTTCTGTATCTAAAAATATAAACTGAGTACCTAAGTTTATGAACACTCTTCCAAGTCTCAAATTCCTCCATTAGAGGCTGAAAAAAACCCCATATATGAGAACTTAAAATATTATAATACACATTTGTAATTATTACTAGGGATAAATTTTTAATTACCCATAATTAAGTTTTAATTATGCTCTGTACATGTTAATAAACAATGATAGGAAGCAAACAACAGGTATTTCTCACTTAACTAAAATTCATTTCCAGATACAGACTGACCTATGGAACATGACACACTAAAATTTAAGTGAAAGAATAACATCATCTTGTCCCTATAGAGCCTGAGCTTACTACAGCTGGGACTCACTCTCCCAGTAAAAAACTAGTTCAATAAACACACTGCCTCACTGTCAGCAAACCATTAAGTTAAAGAAAAGAATCGATCTATAATCCACAGGTTTTTTAGCTATTGTTCCTTTACCAGCTCTGGTCCTATTACATTCTCTTAACTGAAAACATTCTAATAAATTATGGAGACAGTATTAGGCTAATGAAATCTAGAAAACATAATCTATTAGTTAAAAAAAATCAAACAAGCAGGAAGAAACAAATTTATTACTAACTTGGAATTAAATATGGTAAGGTGATTCTAAGCTGACAAACAGCTTAAGTTAAACACCTTCCTACTTCTTTTAAGATAAACATACACAAAGATACTGGGAATGGTTCCCCTGAAATTTAGACATTTCCTATTACTTTTATTTTGGCATTTAAATTTTGTGACATTTTGATAATATGCTATTTCATATTAATATTCTGAGTATCCTGTTAAATATTAAAACTGACTTAGAAGTATATGAAGAATCGATTTGTAGGTTAAAAAGAATCAATATTGCTCCAGTCAATAAAAGCAAAATGGCAATATACTGGCCATACTATTAGTAATATGGTTAATATTTTATTAGAAAGTTTAAAAAACCTTTTAAATGTAATTTTTAGTTTTATTTCATTTAAGATTCTATTCGATAATGTAAACCAATTAAAAACTAGATTAACAGAAATCCACATAGTAAACTTGCTGAAAATGTCTATTTCATTAAGTGAGTGATACCTGTAGTATTGCATTTTCAGTACTTTTTGTTAACTTCTGTAAGAACTAAGCCCACCTAACCTTTGAAGAGAAATATATTAAAAACAAACAAAAAAAAAACTAAAAAAACTAATTAAAACTAAAATAAGATTCCATATATTCTTATCCCGTATTTGGAAAGTAATGGTAGGTATTAAAGATCAATGTTTTTGCAAGAAAGTAGAAAGCCAAGTATCAACAGACGAGAATGGAAAGCACTGTATTAGGCTTTTAAAATATGTTATACTAAACGAAGAGAACTACTATTTTCTAAAAGTTGTCAGATGGTATGATACCATTTACAGCTATGTAAATCTTAAATACTATTAAGGAATTCTTTGGAGGTCAAGGCTATTATGGCCAAGCTAAAGACCCCAGGCTTTATTAACAATAACTGAAAAGTTACTCCATTCTTCCTTCTAGAAGGAGTATTATCAAGGAATCAGAATTAAAGTTTTATGAAATACTCAGATAATGCACACACAAATTCAGGAAATAAAAATTCATTTCCCGCCTTCTATTCAATAGCTATTATAAATTCCCAGGGTGTGTTTCTTATAACTAGAGGCTGCAAGAGATGCTCAGATCAGTACTCACGAGGTTTAAGTTAGTCCATATTTCTACAGGAAGTGACCTGCGGATGGGGAGCATGAGATGACACGATCTCACTCTTTTCTCGGGAGAAATGTACAGTAAATGCCTAAAATAGACACAGGCTTTTCTGTATCATAACAACAAGCAGTGACCTCATCAGAAACACGTGTACAAAATGAATCCCATTGGAAGGATTTGAGAAATATTTACTGTGAGATCTAACTTTTGAAAATTTTAAGTTAAAAAAGAAAAAGGAATATCAGAATGGGCCATAATTTTTTTTTTTCTTAAAGTACCGAGTACTGAAAATTCTGCCATCTGCAGCAGTTTCAAGAGTCTAAATACTTACCCAAAAGAAGATCAATTTTGCCTTAATGAAAAAATGCTAACCTTGTCAAAGCGTAAATCTAAGAAAATATTCAGAGCAGACTGTCATATCCCATTTTCCTACCATTATTATTTACCATGCTCAGAGCTGAAATCACAAAATTTTCTGTTCTTTAACAATCAGCTTATTTGGTAAATCTAAAAAACAACAACAAAAAACCCAGGAGTTCCCTGGCAGTCCAGTGGTTAGGACTTGGCACTTTCACTGCCATGGGCCCAGCTCTGATCCCTGGTCAGGGAATCAAGATTCTGTAAGCCACACAGCATGGCCAAAAATATTTAAATTAAATTAAAAAAAAACAAGTAAAAATAAAAAAAATAGAAAATTCAAGGAATTTCATTTTATAACTATAATTTTTTAAAAAATGTAACGTATAGGTGGCTACAATAGTACCTTTCACTTTCTGCACTATGATCAGTAATATTGCACATCCATTTTTATGAAATATTTTGTATTCAGTTTCTTGTGCTCTACGAAACAAAAAACAGGAAGAATGTTTACATGAAAACACACAAAACATCTAACCATCCATCTAGCTGAATAAACTGCCAGGGATAAATTATTTTAAAAAATATTTTATAATGCAAAACAAACTTTCTATTTAATGAGTAAAATTTTAACCTTAAGCTTTAAGTCAAATAGAAAATGTACCTTGAACGCTATTAACACAAGCAAATAAAACCCACTAGTATCTAGGAAATGTTAAATGATTACATTATTGGTATTAAAAAAATTAAGCAATCACTGTGTAAATATATTATCCAATAAAAACCAGAATTCATTTCTGTTAAATCTATATTGTTGTATATAAAAGTATATCGAACCCAGATAAAAACTTTGGAAGATTGGGAGTTACTATAGAAGAAAAAAATTTGATACTATTTTTTCTGTATACACATCTTTGTGCAGGTGTATACAGAGGGATATGCAAACTCATTTAAACAAAAACACACAAATACCCTCAAGAAAATAAATACCCTCAATAACTAAGATATATTTAGTCTGGCAAAGGTCATATGTGGGGTGAGGGGGGAAGGTAGCAAAACAAAGTCACTGTTAAGTAGCCTCACAACTAGAAAAAAATTTTTAATGCATTACAATTTATAGCTCAAGTTGCGAGTTTACAAATTCTTACATTATCTCCTTGAAATACTAAAATAAATGAAAATAAGACAGCCTTTAAATAAACTGTCCTTTAAATTAAATAGGCTTAGTATTTAATTTCATATGAATAGAATGCAAAAGGCAACTGAACTGAGAGGTTACTTGGAATAAAAATTATGTACACAGTTACTAAACCCTTAATGCATGTGCTATTTAATGTGGCAAAATCTTGCAGGCATTATCAATAGTACATTTTTGATACTAAAGTGACAAGGTTAGCATTTTTTTGAATAGTAAGAAAACAAATTTTCAAATGACTGCCTCTAAGCACTTTGCACCCCCAATTCATATTTTGAAGACCTCTAAAAATGATCCTGAAGAAAAACCAGTCTAGATTATTACAAGAGTGAAGGGGGCCAAAGGCTACCTTAACAAGTCTGCATGGGACCATTTAGTTTCACCAACCATGTAGCTATGTATAAAAACTGCAAGCTAAATATTATTGCTCATGAACAGTTGCAAAGAAGCTCTGAAGGTGCAATTCTCAGAGAAAATCTAACTGCAAACAAATGGAAGAAGTATTTTCAAATTACACAAGTGTATAGTACAATATTCTCTGAACAATGTCAGTCTTTCAATTTACCAAAATTCAAGAAATTCAAGTTGGGAAATAGTATCAATGCATAGATAAAAACAGAACTACAAGTTAATATTTGTACACATTTGAGAAAAAAAGTACAAAATGACGATTCCACTGAAAATCTTTGCAATATGATACAAATATAGTAATAAATTTTGATGAGATAGTCTAATGAAAGATGTTCCAGTGGGAATTGGTTTTCTGAAACCCTAAATCTGCAATACTGAATATATTAACAACTATCCTCAACTTGAAATAATTGCTTACCTACTTTCTTGGCATCAAGTCTTTCAAAAAAGAAAGATTAACATTTCTTTACAATTTTCTGGGGTTAAAAAAACAAAAACATGAACACTGATAATCCAGAAATATATTCTTAAAGACCCTAACATAGTGGTTATATAGTTTGAAATTAGCCACTAATTTTAGACTCAAATTTGGAAAGAAAAATCATATATACTCATATCCAACATTTATCAAAATGTTAAAAAATCTAACTGTAACTAGATGATCTCTGTGGTATTAAAGAACTGATTCTCAAAATATAATCTATGTAGAGCAACCCACTCATTCTAGAATAAGGTAATGGAGAGTCACATAAACTACCTAACTTGCCTAAGATCTCTTTTCTTTGGTAAAGAGTATTTCATCACCTTGATCTTTAAAGCTTTACTTTCCAGTTTTAAAACTTTGTGAGTCAGTCAACAATAACTAAATATAAAAGCCATAAAAATAATTTGTAAGGTATGTATTAGATTATATGGCTATTGACCTCTCAGAAATTAGTATTTCACACTTACACTTAGTTCATTAATTATGTGGTTGAAATTGATCCAATTTATTTCTAAACAGAAAATAGTTAACTCATTATCAAGCACCTGACATTCAATTTCTTGATCAAGAGTTGATAAAAGTAGTTATAATTTGCTTTATAAAGTCACAGCATAATTTAGAAATGCGAGGCATGATTAAATATGCAACAAATCTCAGAACTATACAATTTTCTGATGAGAAATAAAGGTCATGGCTTTGTCTAACATGCATGGCAGCAAATTATTCCAGAACCACAGTGATCAAACCAATCTCCCAGCTTATCTTTAAGGCAGTGCAGAGGTCCAGGACTAGCTGTTTTAATTCACAATCATATATTCTCATGAATGATGATGAAAGAGTTCCTGGAAACATTTCTAGAGCAAGCTTGTACACATATCTGGTGCACAGCTACATTTTCAGTGCTATCTTAGTGTGATTTATGTGGAATGCTAAACATATTTTTCAATACATACATTATAATAACTGAGTTATCAGTAATACACCACTCGCAAAAATTTCAGCATTTGAGCACAGGACAAAATGAATACTTTACCAAGAACTGCCGGCACATTTCAGACAGAAGCCAAAACATGCAGCAAAAAAGGAAAAGGCACTAACAGAAATTGAGGAGAAAAGAGTAAATTACAGCTCTGTAATTTTAAGTGTAATTATGGTTGGATTCTTAAACAGTTAAAAGTGAGCACAAAATATTCAGTGGACTACACAAGACAATGTAAATATTATATTACCTGCATGTATCACAAACTTCTAAATACATAAATGCCAACTGACAACAGATTTTACATATACTATTTAATCAAATTTATGGTATACTAAAAAATGTAAAAATCATGCTTGCAGATGTGAATCAATGAAAAGCACATTGCCTTAACTTTACCAAGGTTAAATTCATCAAAGTGCAATATTAAGTCTCTAGGGGTCAGAAAGTTTTGTTTTTTAATATCATGTATTCATACCTGCCATTGCAGCTGAAATCATGTGTACCTGGGTAGAATCAGGATCAAATAAACCATTCAACTTTTCCTTGCAGTTTGAATAAGCAGCAAAGTATATGGCTCTAAAATAAAGATTTAAGTTTTGTCAATAAGCATGTTGTTTAATTCATAAGATTTAAATGGCATATAAATTGATCTTTATTATTTCAGAGTCCAGAAATCTAAAAACAAACAAAATCTTCTTAAGTTATTATTTATATTTTCATGTAATATCTACATATTTTTAAAGAAGACCATGAAGTATTTTTTGTATTGACTCGTCAAAGATAAACTTAAATGTAAAGCATTCTCAAACAGATGCTCATATCCAATATCTACATATTTTTAAAGAAGACCATGAAGTATTTTTTGTATTGACTCGTCAAAGATAAACTTAAATGTAAAGCATTCTCAAACAGATGCTCATATCCCAATATTTTAACAGCAACTGACTGAAACAAAAAGTGTTTGTATAAGACTGTGATGATCAGAAAACACATGAAAAAGGCTGAAAGGCCTATATAGCACTAAGGATAAGTTAAATACATTTAAAGTAGATGTGATATGGGTACTTTATGTTGTTTTTGAAGAGAGGAAGGTAGAACTGACAAATGATCAAAGTGAATGTTCAACAATTTTGACACACTGTGCCCTTTCATGCACTGGAGAAGGAAATGGCAATCCTCTCCAGTATTCTTGCCTGGAGAATCCCAGGGACGGCGGAGCCTGATGGGCTGCCGTCTATGGGGTCGCACAGAGTCGGACACGACTAAAGCGACTTAGCAGCAGCAGCAGCTATATATCAATCTATACTACATAGCGAGGAGCTTACAGCATCCCTAAACAGACAGAACAACTGCAAAAGAAATCAGTCACATTGGGTCATATCAGGTATTCTAACATTTGTAAACACTGCATTAAATTTGTAAATATTTTCCCTGCTAACTTATTAATTGTGACTTTATGCATTCAACTACCTCCTCACTGTTTATAGCTTTCCGAGCATTGAGCTACTTGCTGCTGTATCAAATATCTTGTTATTTTCCAACAATCCTGATTCTCTAAGAAGGGTAAGAATAAACAAGTAAAAATGGGGCAAATCTCACTGTTGTGTTTTTTTAACGTGCTTAAGAAAAAACGGAAGTCAATAAAACTGAAAATGAAATATTCTATTTCATGAAAAAAAAAGGATACACTGAATGATATCAACATAGGAAGAGGAATAAACACTGCATTACTAGATATGAATAAGAAAAAAAAGCACCCTCATGAGAAAATGGGCAAGGAATATGCATATGTAATTCACAGAAGAGAGATACAAATGAAGAACAGTTACAAGAAGGAGGACATAAAAGCACCAAAATAAAACAAATATATATTAAAACAGTGAAAATCATGGCTAGTCTATTTGGCAAGTATTAAAATACATGGAGAGTTGCCAACATTTGTAATATGTGGATAAAGAGCAACTAATTCCCTACTTGAGAATAAAAGGATGGCATGCCTTTTCAGAAGGCAACTGAGCAATATTCACTAACTTTAAATGTTCATATGCCCTTCTGTTCAGAAATTCTACTTTTAGGTAACTATCCTAAAGGAAAATACTTGCTTAAGTACTCACAGATAAAGGCACAACTATGTTTCCAAAACCATTGTTTTTAACAGCAAAAATCTGGGAATAAATCTCAGGGTTTACAAATAAGGGGGTCAATCATACTATTACAAGTTTTAAAAAACTCAGCTATTTTCAAGGAAAAAGCTTCAAGACAAATTTGGTGAAAATAGTTCAATATGATTCAATTTATATAAATGATAATAAACATATATATTGTGATTTTCATGTACACAATTAGCCAGAAAAAAATAAAGGAAGACTATAAACCAAACTTTTATCATAGCTATCTATCTACAGGGAGGGCAGAGAGTAACCGTGTGTAGAAAGGTACATGGGTGAGAGGGGATGTGTTTAAGGTGATGTGTCAAGCTTTACGCTACACATTTTTTTAGACCTCACAAAAAGAATGGATTTTGGATCAGGTTTTAAAAAGAAAGAGCCCACAAAAAGTTGAAATCCCATAGATAATGGGATCTGGTTCTGCTACACTGTTTGGATACAGAGACCTGGGTACACATTTTCTGAATGTGAACTCTGCTGTGTTCTATCATGGAAAAAGTCAATCTAAGATAAAAAGATATCAGAGAAAAATGACAAAATATTAAGGCCTTTTTGGTTTTTTTGAACTTGGTGTAAAGACTGCTTCATGACAATCTCATACACGACAATGACAACTGAGGTCCTTCACACCTCCACATGATACAATCTGCCCAGCCTTTTAGACGGTTACTGATACCCATCTGTCACAGTGCTTCATCTTTATCATCCTGACTTCTCATCGGCATCTCCTCTCATTAAACTTGAAACAAGAAAGACTGCCACAACTGAATAAACTTAAATGTATTTTTTTTTACCTGGAAGGGGCCACCCCCACCAAATTGGGGCCTAATCCTCTAAACAGGGAACGAGGCCCTTCTTTTTCCAAGATCACCCTGAAAGAGAAAAATATTATTTAGAAAGGAATGTCCTTCAAAGTGTGGTACTTTATTTATACAGAAAATATGAAAGTCTAAATCTCCTATGTTTGTACTATGTTATAAATGTTCTTGTCAGTGTTCCTCACCTCACTTATGAAAACCTGCTTTCCCTGACAGAGTATATAATAAAGACTGATAACAGATTTATTAGTGGAACTCCATTCAGATTCTTTCCTGAAAGTTTCAGAGACATAATCATCAATATAGATTTCTACATTTTCATATGATCATGCTACTCTTTTTTTTTAATCTCCTCCATTTTACCATCTTTACCAACAACTTCAATTCCCAATTAGAAATGCAGTTGCTTCCTAGTATTGGAGATCCCTTCCTTGATACTGAACAACGCTCTCCCACTGCAGCAGTATCTTATCCAACCATTTTAGTGAAATGCTATGGCAAAAATCTATCACCCTAACATCCTTCAGGGTACTAAAATGGTTAGATAGTCTGCTACTGTTTCTCCTTCCACTTAGTTAACATTTACTATACTGAACAGTTACTGTGTCAAGACTAAACACAGTAAGGAAATAGAAAAGATGGCAAGGCCCCTGCCACTGAGAAATCTGCTGTCCATTTGTGGAAAAAAGAATCAGACTGAAGTAAGTAATTTAACAGACCATATTAATAAGTAAATACTAAACACAGGCTCAGCAGGGAGAGGAACAGAGAGGCACGTCCAAGTCATAGAAGGCTTTCTGAAGGTGAGTTATTAAATGAGATTTTGGGGTAAGAAACATAAGATTGATGAAATGTACGTATTTTAACTCAGAGTTAACTAGCCTAGTCAGGCCAGTGGTTCTGAAGCATCTGTATGCTTAAGAATGATTGCCTGAAAGGCAGTTGAGCATAATGCTTAATTAAGGGCCTGGACTGTGGGGCCAGACTTCTTAATATAAAGCCCAATTCGGGTAACTGACTAGCTGTGAAACATAAAGTAACGACCTTTCTCTTATCCTTATTTTTTATCAACAGTAAACAGAAAAACAATATTTTTAGGGGGGAGGTAGGGTGGTGGTTACTATGAGGAATGTGTGCCATGTGCTAAGTCACTTTAGTCGTGTCTGACTCTGTGCGATGCTATGGACTGTAGCCCGCCAGGCTCATCTGTTCACGGGATTCTCCAGGCAAGAATACTGGAGTGGGTTGCCATGCCCTTCTCCAGGGGACATTCCCATCCCAAGGATCAAACCCAGATCTCTTATGTCTCCTGCATTGGCAGGCGGGTTCTTTAATACCACCAGACCACCTGCGAAGCCCAAGTTAATTAAAAAAAAAAGAGCTTAAAAGAGTACCAGGCTTATAGTAAACACTTGATAAATCTTAATATTATTATCATTATTATTGGAGCATTTGTTCAAAATGAAAATTTCTTAGATTCCACCCTCAAAGTATTCTGATTCAATAGGTATAGGACAGTGTTTAGCAACTTGCATTTTTACCATGCTGCCAGATGACTGATACAGGTGATACAGAACACTTTAGATAAAACTAGGTTAGACAGAAGTAGAATTAAGAATGACAAATTGTAGAACACATTTAAAAAATTTCAGTCTTTGTTACTCCCTTCTGTGATAAATTCTTTTGAGAAGTTAAGAAAGGTAACTGTCCTTTAAAATAAACAAACATTTGCAAACACTCACAATATTGCACACAATTTCAACCTAATTTATAGATCTCTGGAAGCTCATCCATGAGTCCCTAAGAAACTAACAGAACCTAAAGGGGAATTCCCAAAATTCCTGGTTAAGAAGCCATGAAACACTTCATACCTACTAGGATGGTTACATAAAAAAAGACAGATGGAGTAAAACAAAGGCTGGTGAGGATTTTTATTTTATATTTTATTTTTTGGCAAGGAACTAGAAACCTCATTCATTGGTGGTGGGAATGTAAAATGATGCATCCATTCTGGAAAATGGTTTGGCAGTTCTCCAAAGTGTTAAATATTTTAAAGTTGCCAAATGACCCAGTAATTCCACTCCTAATACAATATATATCCCCCCCACCCCCAAAAACATGAAAAAGAAAATACGTTTCTATAATGGCATTAGTCACAATACTCCAAAAGGGGAGACAATGCAAATGTTCATCAACCAATGGGTGGATAAATAAATGTAGTACATACCTACACAATGGAACATTTGGCAATAAAAAGATGCTTGCTACAGCATAGATGAACCTTGAAAACAGGCTAAGTGAAAGAAATCAGTCACAAAAGACCACACATTACATAATCCTATTTACATAAAATGCCCTGAATATGCAAGTCCTTAGTAACAGAAGGTAGGTTAGTAGTTATTGCCTAGGGCAGGGGGATGGTGAGGAAAAAGAACAAATAGGAGTGACTGCTAACAGGAAAGGGTTTCTTTTTGTGGTGATGATGAGTACGTTCTAAATTTCGAGTGTGGTGATATGAATATACAACTCTGTGAATGCAAACTCTGTGAATATAATATACTAGGGACAACTGAACTGTACATCTTAAATGGGTGAATTTTATAGTATGTAAATTATCTCTAAATAGAGATGATGGGAAAAAAGGAAGAAGCCATAAAACAGATTGATTAGGGAAAAAAATGGGAATGTGAAGAGAAGTTAAGGCAAGAAAACGCAGACCTGGAAGTCATCTGGGTACTGATGATCGGTGAAACATTAAACTGACTTTTTACATGGGGGCGTCCCAGGTGGCGCTAATGGTAAAGAATCCACCTGCCAATGCGCACGATGCAAGAGACTTGGGCTTGATCCCTGGGTTGGAAAGATCCCCTGGAGAAGGAAATGGCAACCCACTCTAGTATTCTTGCCTGGGAAATGCCATGGACAGAGGAGCATCGCGGGTTACAGTTCCTGAATCACTGGAAATTAAAACGGAAACCAGAGGGATTCCTATTAGTTCCCCTGAGAAAAGTCAGAGAAGGCAAAACTACTGAAAAATGAAATGAAAAAAATATAGTACTGTTAAAAAAGTCAAAGGAAGAATTTTAAGAAGAGGAAGTCAGTGGAAATATCAAAATCATGGCATTAAAAGATTATTATTAACCACACAGAAGTATTTACGTAACTACGGCGTGGTAACCCGAAATTGTTAAAAAGTTTATTCTGCCTACTCATGTCCTTAGGTAAGTTTGAAAAAAGTGATGAAATCTTTTAGTAGTGAAGGTAAACACAAAGTATGAGTTTACTTGCTACCACAGAATAAACACTATCGAACCAAGTTCAAATAGATTGTGTCCCCAGTGAGCTGATAAGACAGACACACAGGCCTTGAGTTACCCGCCATTCTTGTGCTCGGTCCCTAAGCTGTGTCCGATTCTTTGCGTCCCCATGGCCTGTAGCCCACCACACTCCTCTATCCATGGGATTTCCCAGGCAAGAATATGGGAGTGGGTTGCTATTTCCTTCTCCAGGGCATCTTCCCAACCCAGGGATCAAACCCACATCTCCTACATTGGCAGGTGGATTCTTTACCACTGAGCCACCTTGGAAGCCCATTCAGTTACATACTTAAGTTTAAACATGTAAAATCCAACTTCAATATTTTTTTAAAAAATATTTACTTTTTTATTTGGCTGTACTGGGTCTTAGTTGCAGCATGTGAGATCTAGTTCCCTGACGAGGGATCAAACCCGGGGCCCATGCTTTGGGTGCACAGAGTCTTAGCCACTGGACCACCAGGCAAGCCCCCCATTTTCAACAGTTTTGAAATTTCAAATCTAATTTGTAATATAATGAAGTATGACAATGTGAAAACACATCTTTTTTCAAACCACCAAGAAATGCCAAACACTGAATTACATTTTAAAATATGCTTTAAATCTTGGTTATATTTAGGCTGTATAAAAATCAGACTGCCATTAATTGGATGTACTTTTGTGTGAGTACTTTGAAAATTAAAAATACATACACAAGAATTAGCATTTAACATTATTACATTTCAAAAACTAAATTGTTTTAGAATTCATAATCCAAAACAAAATAGAGTATGAGTTTATTTTGATATCTTTAGAAAATAAATTGAATGGATAAATGTAGAAAAATATTTTAAATGCACATGATTTGGAAATAATATTACATTTTATATTATCCAACTTACTTTTTCTCTCCTAGAGATTACTGTTTCTACTGAACAGGTGAGAGTAATTCTGTCATTAAGTTTCTAAAACCTTTTTAAATATGGCAGAAGTTGATTAAGTCAACATGGCCATCATTAAGGTAAATCAACAACAAAAATTAATGAACACTGTGCTCTCACTTTAGACAATGGAGAGGTCCAGGAGACACTACTCGATTGACACTGGCTCCAGCCATGGTGCTCAGCTGAACTTCAGAGATATAAAGTGTCACAGAAGATGACTGCAGCCGTGTTTTCACAACTTCCAGTGGACATGTCAGAATAGCTCCCACTGTACCACCACATCTACAAGAAAGTACAAAGAACAAAACTCTACTTAATTCGTAAATTAGTAAACATGCACAGAGCTGTGAAATAAAATGAGCAACTGGGGCTATGAGAAGGTACTAAAATTTACAATTTCTATATTTAGGAGACTAAATAATTTTTTACATGTTTCATGTATTTGACTGTATAGAAACATTTAGAAGCTAAAAGGAACAGTTCAGTATCTACCTAGCAAGAAAAATTAGCTGAAGAGTCCAAACAGTGGGTGCTATTGTTAAAATGTATTGGTATATCACATCACAGCTTTAAATACTGTTATAAGGGTTTATTTAGTACTCCTTGACCAGATACTACTTATGCTGAAACTGAGACAATTATGTGAGATATATCCTATTTCTCAAACTCCTACCCTATCTTTCAATACTCAAGAAATAGTCTTGACAACCTGAGGATATACTGGGCCGCACGGAGTGCAAGATCTTCGCTTAATTCTTATGATTTTAATAATACTGCTAGCTATTTTATAAGATTATTGTTTTTTTGCATTACCAAATATATGATTGAATATCTGACAAAAATATAATTTTATGAGTTATGATCCTAAGTCTAGATATAGGAAGATAAATAAGAGGACACTTCCCCCTGGATCATAACAGATTAGTAAGACAGGTGGTACAGAGTCCTTTGGTTACTGTTGAAAAGACCGAGCCAAGTAACAGCACACCGAGTGGTCTGTAAGTGAAATCTCTGCCAGATCTAGGAATGCCTTTCTAGCACCACGGGACAATATGGTCATAAAATGCCTCCCAGAGTGTGGTTGAATTTATGACCATGAGGGGACCCTGTCAACAACAAATTGGCACTTGTCATCTACCTCTACAAGGATTAAATCATGTGCTGCTGCAGCTGCTGATTTTCAACACTGCCTGAAAGGAGTTCAGGGTGGAGAGCAGAAATGAGGCACTCTGTGCCTGGGGAAACTGGGAGAACAGGTCTTCAGATAGATATTTCTAGGAGCTGATTTTATGAACCCAATTCTTGTATGTCTTTATATCTAGAAGAGCACTAAAATCCTTCATGGTGATGACTGCTCCTTGTGACTAGCAGAAACCTTCTGCAAAAAGTATGTGCTTGATTACAAGTACTCCCCTTTCACCAAAATCATATATATACTGAACTTCCCTCCTACCTCTGGGGAGCAGTTTCTCAGAGGTATCTGAGATGCTGTCTCCCAGGCTACAGTCCTTATTTTGCCACAAAAACTTAACTCACAAAAGAAAAAAAAAAAAGAAAGGGTCTTGAGGGCAGTAAGAAATAATCCACTGATGGATAATCATGTATGTCTCCTATTTTAAATATGAAAACATTCAGAGGTGTTGAAATGTGTTTATAAGGCCCACATATGGAAATCTGTGCCAAGTAGGTAAGCTTAGCTAGAAGAATCCAATGAAAATACAAGGACTGAGAACCTAAACAACAAAATAAAAGCTCTTAAATGATATTATTTAAACTTTTTAAAGGCCAAGATAGGCTGAGTAATTATTCTTTTTAAATGCAAGATGGGAAAATATTTTTCTCTCAAAGCATCAAAAGCTATTCAATAAAGTCCTGAAAACTGCTTTTTAACCAGAGGAAAATCACTCAAGAGAGCTCTTAGTGCATGAAAGAGAAAAGCAAACTGAATCAGAAGTAACCTGGACTTCCAAAACAGGCACTAGAGAAAGAAGAAAAACAGCCATCACAGAAAAATAATGAATAATTTTAACTCTAGAATTTTAAAAATGCACAATATAAAAATATATAATAAAAGAAAAGCAGGCATGACAACAGTATAATTCCAAATAAAAACACAAAAAATCACCTTCACTTGGGATTAAGCACGCATTTCTTAAGTTGAACAAAAAGCAAAAGCATGAATTATAAAGAAAAAACTGATAAACTGGACTTCAAAGTTTAAAAATTCTACCTGCTAGAAGAAGCTGTTAAGAAAATGAAAAAACAATCCAGTCTGAAAGAAAATATTTGCAAAATACATATCTTGTAAATGATTATTCCAAGTTCAGTTCAGTTCAGTCGTTGGTCATAGCTTTTCCTACAAGGAGCAAGCATCTTTTAATTTCATGGTTGCAGTCACCATCTGCAGTGATTTTGGAGCCACCCAAAATAAAGTATGCCACTGTTTCCACTGTTTCCCCATCTAATTGCCATGAAGTGATAGGACCGGATGCCATGATCTTAGTTTTTTGAATGTTGAGCTTTAAGCCAACTTTTTCACTCTCGTCTTTCATTTTCATCAAGAGGCTCTTTAGTTCTTCTTCACTTTCTGCCATAAGGGTGGTGTCATCTGCATATCTGAGGTTATTGATATTTCTCCCGGCAATCTTGATTCCAGCTTGTGCTTCTTCCAGTCCAGTGTTTCTCATGATGTACTCTGCATATAAGTTAAATAAGCAGGGTGACAATACATAGCCTTGACGTACTCTTTTTCCTATTTGGAACCAGTCTGTAGTTCTGTGACCAGTTCTAACTGTTGCTTCCTGACCTGCACACAGATTTCTCAGGAGGCAGGTCAGGTGGTCTGGTATTCCCATCTCTTTCAGAATTTTCTACATTTTATTGTGATCCACAGAGTCAAAGGCTTTGGCATAGTCTATAAAGCAGAAATAGATGTTTTTCTGGAACTCGCTTTTTCGATGATCCAGCAGATGTTGGCAATCTGATCTCTGGTTCCTCTGCCTTTTCTAAAATCAGCTTGCACATCCAGAAGTTCACAGTTCACATACTGTTGAAGCCTGGCATGGAGAACTTTGAGCATTACTTTACTAGCATATGAGATGACTGCAATTGTGAGGTAGTTTGAGCAGTCTTTGGCACTGCCTTTCTTTGGGACTGGGATGAAAACTGACCTTTTCCAGTCCTGCGGCCATTGCTGAGTTTTCCAAATTTGCTAGCATATTGAGTACAGTACTTTTCACAGAATCATCTTTCAGGATTTGAAATAGCTCAACTGGAATTCCATCACTTCCACTAGCTTTGTTCGTAGTGATGCTTCCTAAGGCCCACTTGACTTCACATTCCAGGATGTCTGGCTCTAGGTGAGTGATCACACCATCGTGATTATCTGGGTCATGAAGATCTTTTTTGTACAGTTCTTCTGTGTATTCTTGCCACCTCTTCTTACTATCTTCTGCTTCTGTCCTTTATTGAGCCCATCTTTGCATGAAATGTTCCCTTGGTATCTCTAATTTTCTTGGAGATCTCTAGTCCTTCCCATTCTATTGATTTCCTCTATTTCTTTGCACTGATCACTGAGGAAGGCCTTCTTATCTCTCCTTGCTATTCTTTGGAACTCTGCATTCAAATGGGAATATCTTTCCTTTTCTCCTTTGTTTTTCGCTTCTCTTCTTTTCACGGCTATTTGTAAGGGCTCCTCAGACAGCCATTTTGCTTTTTTGCATTTCTTTTTCTTGGGGATGGTCTTGATCCCTGTCTCCTGTACAATGTCACAAACCTCCGTCCATAGTTAATCAGCCACGCTGTCTATCAGATTTAGTCCCTTAAATCTATTTTTCATTTAAACTGTATAATCGTAAGGGATCTGATTTAGGTCATACTTGAATGGTCTAGTGGTTTTCCCTACTTTCTTCAATTTAAGTCTAAATTTTGCAAAAAGGAGTTCATGATCTGAGCCACAGTCAGCTCCTGGGCTTGTTTTTGCTGACTATATAGAGCTTCTCCATCTTTGGCTGCAAAGAATATAGTCAATCTGATTTCAGTGTTGACCACCTGGTGATGTCCATGTGTAGAGTCATCTCTTGTGTTGTTGGAAGAGGGTGTTTGCTATAGCATTGCATTCTCTTGGCAAAACTGTTAGCCTTTGCCCCACTTCATTGTGTACTCCAAGGCCAAATTTGCCTGTTATTCCAGGTGTTTCTTGACTTCCTACTTTTGTAGTCCAGATTATATTGTTTGGGATTATATTCAAAAAGAAAACTAAAAACTGGAAAAAAAAAAAAAAAGACAAACTGATGCTTCACCTAAGACATATGGATACACATAAAAAGAGAAGATTTTTCAAAATAATTTGTCATCAGGAAAATGAAAATTTAAACCACAATGAGGTAGCACTGCACAGCTACTAATGGATTAAAATTTAAAAGACTGACAACAAGTGTTGATCAGTCAGTCAGTTCAGTCACTCAGTCATGTCTGACTCTTTGCGATCCCATGGACTGCAGCACAATAGGCTTCCCTGTCCATCACCAACTCCTGGAGCTTGCTCAAACTTATCCAACAAGTGTTGATACAGAGCAACTACTATTAATAGAAATCTTAAGTACTGCTGATGGGAATGCAAAATGGTAGGCTTTTTTTTCTTCTGGATACACTGCATGGCTTGCAGGATCTTAGATCTCTGACAAGCAATTGAACCTAGGCTGGCAGTGAAAGCACCAAGTCCTAACCACTGGACTGTGAGGGAATTCCCAGAAAATGGTAGACTTTGCGGGGAAAAAAAGTTACAGCTTGAAAAAAAGTCTGGTGGTTTCTTACAAAGTTAAAAATATTACTGCTGTATTCCTAATATCACTTGTAAGGTGCTGACCTGAGAAAATCAACATACACAGGCATACTTTAGAGATATTGTAGATTCAGCTCCAGACCATCCCAATACAGTGAATATCAGAATAAACTGAGTCACACGAATTTTTTTTAGTGCATACAGAAGTTCTGTTTATACTACAGAATATTAAGTGTGCAATAATAACGTCTAAAAAAACCTGTACATATCTTAATTTTAAAAGTGTTGTTCAAACATACGCTTTTTTTTTGCTTTGAAAAATAGCTTTAAAAATATTTATCTTATTTAAATATAGTTGCTTCACAATGCTGTGTTAATTTCTACTACAAGTGCAAAGTGAGTTAGTTATACACATATATACACATTCTTTTTCATATTCCTTTCCATTATGGTTTATCACAGGATACCGAATACAGTTCCCTGTGCTGTAACAGAAGGACTTCGTTGTTTAACCATTCTCTATATAACAGCAAAATTATAAGCTTTTGCATATTAAAGGCAACC
Organism: Giraffa tippelskirchi; assembly: GCF_054371585.1. Lineage (NCBI taxonomy): Eukaryota > Metazoa > Chordata > Mammalia > Artiodactyla > Giraffidae > Giraffa > Giraffa tippelskirchi. The sequence continues at coordinate 93,254,903 of NC_137276.1, forward strand.
ATAAATAAAATGAAAAGACAACCTAAAAAAACAGGAGACAATAGGACTTCCCAGGCAGAGTGAATAAGAACCTGCCTCCCAATGCAGGGGACAAGAGTTCAATCCGTGGTCTGGGAAGATTCCACAGGCTGCAGAGCAACAGGTACTGAGCCCACGCTCTACAGCTCGCAAGCTGAAACTACTGAGTCCACATGCTGCAACTACAGAAGCCCACCTGTGCCTAGAGCCTGTGCGCCACAACCAGAGAGGCTACAGCAACAAGAAGCCTGCAAACCGCAACTAGAGAAAGACTGCTCAAAACAACCAAGACCCAGTGCAGCCAAAACAAAAAAAAATGGGAGAAAACACCTGCAAACGATGCAACTGACAAGGGATTGATTTCCAAAAAGTACTGGGTCGACCAAAAAGTTCATTCAGTTTTTTCCCCTTAAGATGGTGCTGGTGGTGCTTGGTTGTCTTTAACCTCATCCGAAACAATTTTAAGATTGTATTATGACAGCTGTCTTATCAAGGTGCATTTAAAAAAAAGCTTATCAGGACTTCCCTGGTGGTACAGTGGTTAAAAATCTATCTGCCAATGCAGGGGACATGGGTTCGATCCCTGGTCCAGGAAGATCCCAAAGGTGGAGCGACTAAGCTCACATGAGCTACTACTGAGCCTGCATGCTATGACTACTGGAGGCGGGCATCTAGAGGCTGTGCTCTGCAACAAAAGAAACCACTGCGATGAGAGACCAGTGCACGGCAATGAAGAGTAGCCCCCACTCATCACAACCAGAGAAATCTTGTGCACAGCAGTGAAAACCCAGGGCAACCAATAAATAAGCTTATCAAAATTGGTGAAATTTCTGTGCAGCCATTTTAATATTGAAGATGGAAGGAAAAAATTTTCAGCATACTATGCTCTTATTTCTAGAAAAGTAAAAACACAACTGAAATGCCAAAAAGGATTTGTGCAGTGTATGGGAACGTGCTGTGACTGATCAAATATATCAAAAGTGGTTTGCAAAGCTTTTGCGCTAGAGATTTCTTGATGCCCCATGGCTGGGTAGTCCAGTTGAAGCTGACAGCAATCAAATCAAAACATTAACCGAGAATAATCAATGTTATACCACATTGGAGATAGCTGACATACTCAAAATATTTAAATCAAGCCTCAAAAATCATTTGAACCTCAGATATGCAGATGACACCACCCTTACGGCAGAAAGTGAAGAAGAACTAAAGATCCTCTTGATCAAAGTGAAAGAGGAGAGTGAAAAAGTTGGCTTAAAGCTCAACGTTCAGAAAACTAAGATCATGGCATCTGGTTCCATCACTTCATGAGAAATAGATGGGGAAAAGGTGGAAACAGTGTCAGACTTTATTTTTGGGCTCCAAAATCACTGCTGATGGTGACTGCAGCCATGAAATTAAAAGACGCTTGCTCCTTGGAAGGAAGGTTATGGCCAACCTAGATAGCATATTTAAAAGCAGAGACATTACTTTGCCAACAAAGGTCCGTCTAGTCAAGGCTGTGGTTTTTCCAGTGGTCATGTATGGATGTGAGAGTTGGATGGTGAAGAAAGCTGAGCGCCGCAGAATTGATGCTTTTGAACTGTGGTGTTGGAGAAGATTCTTGAGAGTCCCTTGGACTGCAAGGAGATCCAACCAGTCCATCCTAAAGGAGATCAGTCCTGGGTGTTCATTGGAAGGACTGATGTTGAAGCTGAAACTCCAATACTTTGGCCACCTCATGTGAAGAGCTGACTCATTGGAAAAGACCCTGATGCTGGGAAAGATTGGGGGCAGGAGGAGAAGGGGACGGCAGAGGATGAGATGGTTGGATGGCATCACTGACTCGATGGACATGGGTTTGGGTAAACTCCGGGAGTTGGTGATGGACAGGGAGGGCCTGGCGTGCTGCGTTTCATGGGGTCGCCAAGAGTCAGACACGACTGAGCAACTGAACTGAACTTGGTGATGTTAGGGTTCTACATAAGTGAAAAAACTTCCTGATCGTATTTCCCCACACAATTCTCCACTGAAAATGTAATGAAAATGTTTCATTTTTTAAATGAGTGAAGAAAAGTGGAATTGAAGAGATCATGGGGCAAGGGAAATGAACCACCACCAACCACACCAAAGGCCAGGCTTCATCCAAAGAAGGTGAGGTTGTGTACATGGTAGGATTGGAAGGGAGTCCTCTGTTAGGAGCTCCTTCCAGAAAACGATTAATTTCAACAAGTACTGCTCCCAATCCCAGATGGCTCAGTGGTAAAAAATCTGCCTGCTAATGGAGGAAACCCAAGAGATGCGTTTTCGATCCCTGGATTGGGAAGATCCCTTGGAGTAAGAAATGGCAACCCACTCCAGTATTCTTGCCTGGGAAACTCCATGGACAGAGGAACCTGCCAGGCTACAGTCCACGGGGCTCACAAAGAGTCTGATATAACTGAGCAATCCCACTCCTGGGCATATATATGGAGAAAACTGACTCAAAAAGATGCACACACCCAGTGTTCACAGTAGCACTATTTACAACAACTAGGACATGGAAGCAATGTAAACGGACATCCACAGATGAATGGATCAAGAAGATGTGGTATATATATACACAATGGAATGTTCCTCAGCCATGAAAAAAAAAGTGAAATAATGCCATTTACAGAAACATGGATGGACCTAAATGAAGTCAGACAGGGAGAGACAAATACATGATATCACTTGTATGTGGAGTCTAAAAAAAATTCTACAAATGAACTTATTTACAAAACAGAAGCGGACTCAGACACAGAAAACAAATTTATAGTTACCAAAGGGGAAAGGGTGAGTGAGGGATAAATTAGGAGTTTGGGATTAGCAGATACAAACCATATATATATATATATATATATATATATATATATATATAAAATGAGGTTTTACTATATAGCACATGGAACTATATTCAATATCTTCTAATAAACTTGTAATAATGCAAAGAATCTGAAAAGGATATATACATATAGCTGAATTACTTTGCTGTATACCAGAGACTAACACAACACTGTAAATCAATTCTAAGCTAAGTGTTAGTCACTTAGTTGTGCCCGACTCTTGGCAACCCCATGGACTATAGCCAGCCAGGTCATACTATACAATAAACAAAGAGCAATAAAACGTGGTATGCCTATATATGCCCACTCAAAGACCCAAAAAACTCAAAGACTCAAAAAAAACTGTTTATAGCAGTTTTACTCTTAAAAGTCAAAAGTTTAGCCAAAAGCTAAAATGTCCATCACCTGATTACAGATGAACAGGTTATGGTCTATCTATACAATGGATTACCAGTCTATAATAAAAAGCCACAACCTAAACCAATCTCAAAAGCAATCAGCTAACCAGAGGAAAAAAAAAAAAAAAAAAGACCACACACAAAACTGGCACAAAAGGCCTTCATTTTATAACAGCTTTATTTTTATGACATCCTGGAAAAGGCAAAACTAGAACCAAAATAAGATCAGCGGTAGAATCGACTGCAAGGGGCAAGGAATAATAGAAACGTCCTATGTTTTGATTATAGTATAGGCATACCTCATTATATCATGTTTCACAGGTATTGCGTTTTTTATAAACTGAAAGTTTGTGGCAATTCTATGTTGTTAGATGATGGTCAGCACTTTTTGGGGGGTTTTCCCATTGGCTCAGTGGTAGAGAACCTGTCTTCCAATGCAGGGGACACAGGTTTGAACACTAAGTAGGGAAGATCCCCTGGAGAAGGAAATGGCAACCTACTCCAGTATTCTTGCTTAGAAAATCTCAAGGACAGAGAAGCCTGGTGGGCTACAATCAATGGGGTCATGAAAGAGTCAGTCACAACTCAGCAACTAAATGACTTTTTTTAAATTAAATACCAATCAAGTACATTTGTCTTTTGTTTTTGTTTTTTTAATTGCCTGTGCCTTGCAGCTTGCAGGATCTTAGTTCCCTGATTAGGGATGGCACTCGAGACTCCTTCAGTAGAAGCATGGAGTTCTAACCACTGGACCACCAGGGAAACCCCAGCAATCAACCACATCTGATCCTTGAGTAACTCAGGGGGTTAGGGATGCCAAACCTCTGCAGTCAAAAATCCATGTAAAACTATACCCGCGGTTCCACATTTGTGGATTCAATCAACCATAGGTTGTGTAGAACTGTAGTATACATTTACTGAAAAATATCTGTCTGTAAGTGAATCTGTGCAGCTCAAACCTGTGTTGTTCAACGGTCATCTGTATTTTTACATAAAGGTATATACACTGTTGTGGTTTTTAAAAAAGATGTTATTGCACACTTAATAGACTACAGTATAGTAAGCATAGTATAAGCATAAGTACTGGGAAACCAAAAAATTAATTTCTCAAAAACTCCACTTATGGCTTTAAATAGAAAATTTAAAAATTTAATCCCACAAAAAATATCAAAACCATAATTATATTTTCATAAATAGCAGAGGGTATAAAAGTATAGTAGAGGCTATAAAAGATTTGAAACAAAAGTAAGTAATCCAAGAGACTTCTATACTCAATGAATAAGAAACTGATTTTTTCAGCTACAAAATAGGCTTAAAGACCTAATTATAGATAAGGCCCAAGGAGAATCTAAACAGAAGCCAGTTTATCTATGTCAATGGCTGAGATTAAGTAATAAGAGATGATCATCACAGTAAACTCAAGAGAATCTATGTGGTAAACCATGCTGTGTTCAGACTATAACAGTGATTTATTTACAGTAAATCATACTTGTTTCTAATCTGAGTTTGCCTGGCTTTTAAAAAGCTGTTTAATATATTTACTTTGTAAGCTTATTGAACATAAAATCCCATAGGCCAAGAGCATGTAATAAACATGCAGATTTTATATTCTGTAAAGAATATGTTTTTGGTTTTTTCACAATGAACATAAATTACTTCTATAAAAACAAAAAGCAAAGTTAGCATATAGGAATGACTACCTATACTCAGTCATTCCTGGTTCTGAGAGAACAAACGCATTACACAAAGAAAACAACCAACCAACCTAATAGGGAAAAACAGTATCTATGCCTCACAAGGCTTGCTGGCCAGTGTCTTCACTCTGACTCGGTTATGAGACTAAAACGGTTTCTCACTGCTCTAACATGCCAGAGAATCATCTCAGGGGGAGTGAGATGGATGCTGAGTTGTCACATTGAAGGAAGCAGCATTATTCTAAGAGCATCCATTCTTGTTTAAGCCTTCCACGGTTAAAAAGATTTGAGGTTACATAATATACTGTATGTTCATAACTGATGTGGCTGGAAAACTAGTATTGAATTTATAGCATCAGTAGAACAGAAAATGTGATGTTATTTTATGCATGTCAACAAAGGAATGACCTGTTCTTCTACAGAGAATGGAAATCGGAAGTCAAACAGGCTTTTGTGCTCCAAAGAAAAGTGAAGTGAAAGTGTTGGGTGCTCAGTCATGTCCGACTCTTCCAAGATAGGGTCTCAAACATTTTGTAACCTTCATTTAAGTTGTTAGGTGGTTTGGAGATATTAGATTAATCTACCTTCCAATACAGTTTAATAAAGCACTGAATAAATGATGCAATGGATCAATGGATGAGTGATCAACTAGTAGTTCTGCTAGTAACTAATTTTTTTACCAATAAAGTTACATAAATTAAAAAAAATTGTCAGTGTCAATTACTGATAATAGCAATTAAATTTTTTTTAACAGAACTATTACAAATGGGCCAGATCACAAACTAGACATATACAGTATGAGTCCTTAAAAAAAAAAAGGACCTCAATAAACAAAATACACGAGGATCTTAACTGTGCAGAGCTGGGGGTAAGTGTAAGTGGGTATACACACAAACACTTATACTGTGCCGAAGGAGTTTTACATTATAAAATGCAATAGGTATGCAGTACAAGAGTAATACTCCAGTGTTTCTCATGCTGCTTTATCTTAAGTTATTTTAAAGTAATTATTTTGTACATCAAAATCATCATTAATCGATGTAGAGAACAAAACTATTGCTGTTGATAAACATTTAAAATCCCTATTTTGTGAAAACAGGAATAACTACATTAGATTTAGCTCCTCTCCACTCTCTAAAGGAAAACGCCACAAGGACCAAGAGAGGGGAAAGGTTTCAAGCAATGAAGCAAACGGGAAGGATTAACTGTCTTGGCAAAGAGGAAGAAAGGCTTGCAGAAGGAAATACCAAAGAGTGGTAACGGTTTTGCGCTGCTGAGCCACTTTAGAGGTCTAAACAGCAAGAGCGCCAAGTACTCAAGATGGAGATAAGGCAAAGAATTGAACGCTGACAGTAACGTAGCAAAGTGGATACCTAGGTTGTATTCTCTCCCTCCCCCACCTACAATGGGTAAAACTGTATTCCAGGGGCAGAAGCCTAATTCTCTGAAGAACATGAACTCAAACTCTTGAGTTCAGGTTTAACAGGTACAATGGATCCAAGAAACTCATGTCAAGTTACAATACTGCAATCCCTCAAAATAGTGAGTATACACTGGAGGAAGTAGGGCAAGGGTAGAAGCAGAGACTTTTAGAAAGAACAAAAGATCACATACATAAAGAAGCCATAATAGCATCCGATTTCTCAACAACTGCAGAAGATAAGTTATTCTAGAATTCTAAACCTAAACGATTAAATAGATAAAATAAGACGTTTCCACTGGGAAGGAGACATGGGGTAAGGCAGCAGGGAAATGTTGGTTTTCATGATTTTTCAGCAGCTTTTTTTTTTTAAAACCTCATGTATACATCTTTATTTTCAAATAACTTTTTAATCAAAATTTTAGCAGTAAGTGTCCTTTAAAAACAGCAAGGGTTTTTAACTGGAGAATGTGGTTGACATTTCTGGGACTCAATGGACTGTGAGTCAACGGACTCCATGAAAAATAGTGTGTTTGTGCAAATGTCTTTGACTCAGAACTCCACAATAAATTCTCAACCGTGACCTACCTCTCACCATTTCCACTCTGGTCTAAGCCACAATATTGTATTGAGGTTACTGGAGCAACCTTCTAATTAGTGTCTCTCTGCTTCTACCCTTGCCCCACTCCCTCCGATGTATACTCAATAAAGTGACTGCATTGAAATCTTAAGTCAGAGCAAGTCTTTTCAAAGACTTCCTATGTCATTCAGACTAAAAGCCAAAGTCCTCACAATGGTCTATAAGACCTTACACAATGTCATCTATTTCCCTTCTCACTCTGCTCTGACCACACTGACCTCTGCTCTAATTCTTAGAATTTAACACACCAACCACGCTCCTGTGGTTTTGGAGGACAAGCATCAGTTCAAAGGGAGATAAAGGGACACAGAGGCTTTCTGATATCTGACTATTTTCACGTCTCACATGCTCTACATTCTAAACGTCCTTTCATATTTCCCGTGACCATCTTCACTGCAGTGCCTTAAAGCAGAGCCTCATTTCATGTCTAACCTTCTAACTGGTCCCGAATCCCTGTGATTCAGTGATGTGGCCATTGAGTTAAGATTGCAAGGTGTCACCAATGTAATTTGCTACTAATGAAAGTACTAAGTTGGATGCTTTACTGTTAGAAGTTATAATTCAAAATGTCTCATACATTTGCTTTAAAAGGTTTGATTAGCAAACAATTCCAAGGAGAGAACAGCCAACTTTGACAGCAAAAGAGCATATGGTTATTCTGCAACATCAAAAATCTAGCAAGGGTGGTTTCTAATCAAGAAAAACTTAAATGTAACTATACCTCTGTTATACCCAGGTTAAAAAATTTCAACTACATTCTCTTAGAACTATGAATACTTGGATCAACACACATTTTCAAGTTTCAAAAGCAAATATCACACCTTTTAAAGATATGAGGCCAAGGCTGCTTGGTGAGATCCTACCATGTAACTACAAATTGATTTTAGAGAATATTTACAAACTGTTTAACATGGTTATCAATGAACATCTTTACAAGACGTTTAAAACTATTCTATTTTTATGGTGTTTGAGAAATTATATGATAAGTAAATCAAGTCACACCAGGAATTTACTGGATTGTAGACACATTTTTAGCCTATGGTAATACGGGAGTGTAAATGTCTCAAAACTTTCCAATGTTGCTTCTACTTGTTTATAGTATATAATGAAGATAAAAATTTTGACACGTCAGACGTTCTAACTACTCAAGGGCCTACAGATCCCTTGAGAGTAAAGAACAGGCTAAAAGCTGCTTAGAATGGAATTTTTTTCCCCTTGAAGCTAGGCACAATGTAACCAAGAAACTGGTTAAAAAACAAAACACAAAAAAATCTGGTAAAACAGGTCTTTAAGAAAGAGAAAGGCCTCTGAGGGCCCTAAAGTACTCTCCTACACCCAAGTTATAGCAACACAGGAATCAGAAACTTGAGAGGTTGGGGGAAGATAGGGAAAGTGAAAAAGAAATTATTCACTAACATGAGTAACAAGCATATCAGTTTCAGCCAAGATGCCAAGAGCCATGAATCCCTAGGGTTGGTGCATATGCAGAACGCCATCATCAGGATAGCCTCAAGGGCCTGAACCACTAGGTTCAGTTTCTCTGGGTTTAGAGACTTTTACTAGACATATCTGTGGAGGAATCTAACTGGTGCCTCAGGTTTCTGCTTAGGAAAGGATGAAAAGTGAAAAGTGTTAGTCGCTCAATCGTGTCTGACTCTCTACGACACCATGGACTGTAGCCTACCAGGCTCCTCTGTCCGTGGAATTCTCCAGGCAAGAATACTGGAGTGGGTTGCCATTCCTTTCTCTAGCGGATCTTTTCAACCCAGGCATCAAACCCAGGTCTCCTGTACTGCAGGCAGATTCTTTACTGTCTGAGCCAACAGGGAAGCCCTAAGGAAAGGATGGGTCATGAAAAAGCAATGGGATTTAAGACTGTGGTTGTTACACATACATCTTTGATTTTGACCTTTTGAGCATGTATGGATCAGGACACTTGTTTTTACTAGGCAAGGTAATTAATAAATGAACAAAGTCTATTCTGCTTGGGTCCACAATATTGATGTGTATACACACACACATATATTTATATGTATGTCTATTCTGCTTGGGTCCACAATATTGATGTGTATACACACACACATATATTTATATGTATGTACATATATATAATAGGTACTTTAGAATTATATTTGTTAACACTAAGCAAACCTATTTTGTCAAACAACTGCAGTGTTTAGCTTTGCAAAGCAAAGTGAATAGGTTAAAACATTTTATCTCTCTGCTGCAGGTGACACTCCCTTATAATTTCCTAATTAGGACAATAGTCAAATTAAGAAATACCTCTAAGAAAAAGACTCATTAAAATGTCAGAATTCTGCAATCACAAAAATGTAGCCGGTCTCTGAAATTCTATAAAAACCATGTTTAGGAAGTCTTACTGAAAATTGTTTCCTCTGATAATATATTTGTAGAGGTACTTACTCTGAAGCTTTAATGTTTGAGGAAGAAACAAATTCTTGAAGAATGAAAGACATACTCTATATACTTGACAGAATAACTTATGAAAAGACAGATGTGAGATGTGGTTGAGAATAATGGTACTTGGTGGGGGTGGGTATCTGTAGTGTTTCTCATGCAGGAAAAAAATTAACAAGCTAGGCTTTTTCAAAATGCTAAAGCAAAGTCAAAGCACTAATAATATTGTGGGAAAAAAAAAAGACGTTAACCAACAACTTAGATAAACATGGAAAAACAATGACATCAGGATTAAAATTCACTATAGAAGCAAAATATACTGAGGGTATGAGATAGGTTTAGTAAAAATAACAACTCCCTCCGCCCCATTATTGCTTTGTTTCTTTGCTCCCCCCAGCAACAAATCTCAAAGTTCCATTTACTGTCTAATTTCCCTCCCACTTCCATCAGATTTCCACTCCCAGCTCTGCCTTGAAAACTGCTAATCACAGTAACCAAAGGTCTCCACAACTGTTAAATTCAATGATTAAGAACTCTGAGATCTCATCCTAACGGACAATGACATAGGACAACTAATCAGCCACTCTTTCCTAATATTGTATATATTTGTTTCTTCATTTGACTTTCAGAGCGCATTTTTGTGGTCTACTCTGCTGGTTCCTCTTGTTCTGTTTTCCTGAAATTTCCAGAGGTCCTCTCTTTCACCCTACGCTTACTCCCTTAGTGACATCATGTAAGCTCACGTCACCATCTATATACCATTACTTACTAAATGTGTGTTTCTAGTCCAGACCTCCTTTCTGGGCTCACCTAATACATGCATCCTGTTCAAACGTACGTCTTAAATGGAACTACATACTTACCTTCCTCCACCCCAGCCTTTTTCCATCCGCAATCTCACTCATTTCAATTAACAATAATTTCTTCCCCCTTCAGGTGACCAAACTAAAAAGCTTGCAGTTACAAATTTTTCTTCACATGCCACATACATTACAACTTTCTCTGAAGAACCGTTGCCTCTCATTTTGATTTCAATAGCCGAATCATTTCCTCACCTCTGGCCCTGCCCTATGTACAGTCTACTTTATGCATGGCAACCAGAGTTAGCCTTGAAAACTCCTGCAGTGTCTCTTCCAATTTCAGGAAAAAAAGCCAAACGGCCTAATAAGGCTCTATTACTCTGGCTATACTTACCCAAGGGCCTTTTCACTGCCTGGTCTACCTAAATAGTTAACTCTCTCCCCTCCAGGTCTTTGTTCAAAAGTTACCTTCTCAGTTATGACTCCACCAAGACTCCCTACTTGGAACTACAGTGTTCCCCCACCCCCATTATTCCCTTTATCCTGCCCCATTTTTTCCTCAACCATGGCACTGAAACCTTTTAATTAATGATATAATTTACTTAGCATAACAATTCAATTCCCCCTTTTCAGATAATTGTGGGCATTTTTCAATATTACATTAAAACTGGACATGTGGTAGGCTCTTGAAATTAGCTGCAATATGGAATCTGGACTACACCAATAAACTTTCACTTTGTTACATTAAAATCCATTGCTTTATCTTACGTTGTGATTCTTTTACCTATGTATTATTCTATAACATCATGCACTGGTCATTTGAAAAATACTGGTTCACTAGATTATACAGGTCTTTCAAATGCTGATACATTTTATTACACGATATCTTAAAAATTACATTCCCTATCTATTCAAGACTGCAAAAGTTCCAATTAGTGCTTGAAAAGTCAGATTTTATCACATGGCAACAAATGCTACCAGTGGTTTTCCTCGAAGCAACAGGCCCACTTCTTTCATTTTTTTTTGAGAAAGTATTTGCCAAATATTCAAGTCTGAATAGTCACAGTCGAGTGGTTCTCATGAAAAAAGAGGCTAGTTCAGTTTGAGGCTGCAACAATTGCAGAAGTACTTTAATCATGTTTCCCATTTTCTCACGCACAATATAAAATGAAGTTGTATACACAAGCGTCAAGATTTAAAACTAATTTTTACTATTTCAAAAACATTCTTAAGTGAACCTGTGTTTTTAAAGTGCAAGTGCTAGTGACTACCAGCACAGTCTGGGGATGCTGCCTTGATGCATGCTAAGGCATCACTGCTTTGCACCAGTGATCCAAACGTCAACAGTGAAAAGCAATAATGTGTTAACATTTTTATGAGAAGAGCTTTAACATCTCAGACCACCAAAAGTTCTTGGGAACTCCCAGGGGTTCCTGACCCACAATGCTATACCACAATAATCTACTTACAGGAATATAAGTTTCTTCAAGAATATTCTGCATCAGGATAATCAGCTTATCTTAGTCTTACAATCTATTAGGCAGAATTAATGTATTTTTAAGGAGAAAAAGTTGTAAAAATCATGAAAATAAGGCTAAGGAAAAATGCAGACAAAGTAAGCTGTATATAAACCACATTAATTATACTTTTAAGTATTCTACTTCTGCCCAGATCTTACAAGGAAACAAGTGAAGTCATTTAACAAATATTATGACAAAATTTCTGCAGAATCAAGATATCTGACACCCAATGGAGATTCTTACTGAAAAAATGAAAAATAAATGGTTTAATAAATGACTGGGTTAACTCCAGGATATAAAAATAAACAATCTTAGATAACCTGATATTGCCCACTGTATGTTTTAAGCTCTCACTGTCACAGGAGCTACACAGGAAAAAAATTCATCCACTTAAGTTGGAGATTTATTCCTCCCTTTTGAGGCAATGTCTCTCTTAAACAGAAAAAAACCCCCGAACTGCTTCTTGGTGAACGTATGCAATTGGCACACAAGTAAACAATGTAGATCTATCAAGAATGTAAAAACATACTGCTTAAATCTTCATATACAAACACTGTTATTAAAAGTATAGCTAAAATAAAATTGTATTTACATCCTTTTTGCAGGCTGTCATGAGCGGTCTCCGTTAACACAATCAACCTAACCGATGACCTTACTCTGAATATTAACCCTGACAAAAACTTAATGGGACCAAAGGGTGTGTTAAAGAAAGCACGAGTTACACACATGAGGCTGTCACTCAGACCCAAGGCCCAGTGCTAGAATGTTTCAAAATTTTCTGATTTAATAATATCACTATAAGACTCCTAAAAATCTGAGATGCAAACACATATTTGAATAAATAACAATTATAATCATCAAGAAAACAATTCAAAGGCTCTATCTTAAAATGACTTTTGTCTAATGATTAAATGTGACTGTGAAAGGTTTTTGGTTCTTGCACAACAGCTAATAAAAAGAATTCCTTTTCTCTATCTCGTTATTATTAAAGTAAAAAATAAGTTTCCCTAACTCTTAATTTACATAATTCTATCATGATAAAAAAATGAAATCTAGTTTTCTATAAAGAATGCCCAAGAAATGATTGCCTAAATACACAACTTGAGATATACTGTGTGTGTGCATGCTCAGTTGTGTTCAACTCTTTGCCACCCTAGGGACTGTAGACCACTAGGCTCCTCTGTTCATGGGATTCTCCAGGTAAGAATACTGGAGAAGGTTGCCATTTCCTTCTCCAGGGGATCTTCCTGACCCAGGGATGGAACATGTTTCCTGCAATGGCAGGCAGATTATTTACCAGGTGAGCCACCTAGACATTTTCAACCAAGAACAATGTTACCCACAAGTCAATTTGCGTTTCCACAATGCTTAGGATACAGACTTTCAGAACATTCCACAGCACTGATTTCATTTAAGACAGAGCTGGAAGGTTCCTTACAGATTATTTACCTCTCACTTAACATGTATGAAAAGTTGTTTGATGTTGGATAAGTAAATTTTTTATACCTTGGTATTTCCCCATATTTTGAAGGAGCTAAGCCAGATGCTCTTTACCATCCTTCCTAGTTCTAATGTTTCTCTAAGAAAGATAAGCCAAATTTTCCTGAAATAACTTACACAACGACATATAAACATAAAATGGAGACAAGATGCAAAGGAAGAATTTATAAGGCTGAGCACCTATCTTATGTCAGGTCCTATAAACAAGTACTTCATTTAAAGCTCTAAATAACCTGCACATGCTAAGTTCTTTTTTGGGGGCTAGTGAAAAGTCAAAGTTGCTTAGTTGTGTCCGACTCTTTGTGACCCCATGGACTATACAGTCCATGGAATTTTCCAGGTCAAAATACTGGAGTATAGAGGGGTAGCAGCAGCTGCTGCTAAGTCGCTTCAGTCATGTCTGACTCTGTGCGACCCCACAGACGGTGGCCCACCAGGCTCCCCAGTCCCTGGGACTCTCCAGACAAGAACACTGGGGTGGGTTGCCAGTTCCTTCTCCAATGCATGAAAGTGAAAAGTGAAAGTGAAGCCGCTCAGTCGTGTCAGACTCTTAGCGACCCCATGGACTGCAGCCCATCAGGCTCCTCTGTCCATGGGATTTTCCAGGTGAGAGTACTGGAGTGGGTTGCCATTGCCTTCTCCATGGAGGGGTAGAGGGGCTCCCAAACTGGTAAGTTAGTGCAGTCAAGCTAACACTGCAAACAAATATGCTCTATTTTTAACAGGGCTTCCCAGGTGACTCAGTGCTAAGAATCTGCCTGACAAGGCAGGAGATAAGGGGTCAATCCCCTCGAGGAAGAAATGGCAACCCACTCCAGTATTCTTGCCTGGAAAATCCCATGGACAGAGGAGCCTGGAGGGCAACACAAAGAGTCGGATGTGACTGAGCACATTTTAAACAAAACTTGACAGCACGCAGAGCAATAAAAATTTTAGGACTTAGAACAGGGCCTTAGAGATCGTATAGTACAACGTCCTCATTTTAGACATGAAGCAACTGAGATTAAAGAGTTTGTCCATTTTTCATTCAGATTAAAATAGTGGCCAGAAGCAGATGCGTGTTAAAGAATTCCCTTATGATCTAATTACAGAAGGGAACCCAATTATTTGCACAACAAGACATCTTTACAAGAATACCTACCATGGCTAATGGGTTTAAAAATGATTTAATTTGCCAAGATTATTGGTAAACAGATAATATAGAAAACAAACCCTGCCAAAACCGAGTCTCACAAACTAAATGAAAAGTACTTTAATGTCAGAACAGTGCCTGGTCCACAAGTGGTGTACAGTGTTTGTTGAGTCAATGTGCCAACCTAAGGCACATTGACCTATTGCCGGTCATCACTGGCAATAGAGTCCACACGTCTAACTCCAATGAACCCACTGTGAACAGAACCGCGTATGTATTAGTTTAATATTCTTAAAGTAGCTGATTTAGAAACAAACTGCATGGTTTGACGGGATGCGACTTTATATGGTCACAAAGGCAGAAAAGACCCTCAGCATAATTTATCGTATCCATTTTTGATAAGACTCTTTATGACCCTGCAAAAAAGAAGTAACTCCTAAATTTTACATTGCTACGCCTCTCCAAATTTGGAAAGAACAACCTAAAAAAGGAGACTAAATTGACTGAACAAAAGATCTGTAGCACTGAGACTGGCAAACAGGGAACTAAGACTTTCAGTCTTAACCTTGTACAAACTAGTAACTATTGTCAAAGCTTCTGACCTCTCCCCATCCCCGCTTTTCTTCTTTAAGCGAAAAGCAGTGGATGTGCAAGAGGATTGATTTTAAGGAAAACAATCTAACCCCGGACGCACTGTCGCTTTGAGACAGCACCTAGCAACCTGGAAAAGCTCAGGAAGGAAATTTTCTGAGCTAGAAACATACAGCTACTGCGAGCAACCGAACCCCAAAGCCTTCCCGCTGGAGCCGGAAGCCCCAGGACGACTCACCGGGACCGACTGGGGCCCGGAAATCAGCCGCGCGAGGTCCGAGGAGGGGCGTGAGCTACGTGAGGCCGCGCCGCAGCCCGCGCGCCAGGAGGGAAGGAGGAGGTGCGGCGCCCATTTTGTCCTCGGCCTCCGCACTTTCCGCCCCCGACCAGGCCGGGCAACCTACGTGAGGCCTGCAGCTACTGTCCTCCCGAGGCCGCGCATCCCCGACTCCCGCTAGGCCGCGGCGCGTGGACTGGGCCTACGTGGACCCCAGCGCCGCCGGCCACTCCCAAGGCCTCGCTCCGGCTCCGCGGGCCCAAAGCCTGACGTCTAGCCGGCTTCGCTCTCCCACCCTCCCCGCCTGGGCCTCAGCCCTCTGGGCTTCTTCAGGTCCCAGCTCCAGTCCCTTCACCCCTGCGCTCTGGGCCGCATCCCCCTCACCCTTCTAGCCCTCGGCCTCAGCCCGGAGCCCTCAGCCACCGTCCGCAAGCCACGGCTGCGACGTACCCTCCGGCAAACAGATGCACCAGCGTGTCCCTCTGGCTCATTCTCTCTCCCGCATGTCCTCCGGGCGCTGAGGCGGGACGCGGATCCGGCCGCCCGCGAAGGCCGCAGCTTCCGCCCCGGCCTGGAGCAGCACGGCGCCCCAGTAACGGCGAGGGGAGCTGACGGAGACGCGGCTGCAGAAGGAGCCGGCGCGGCCCTCCCCGTAGCGCTGCAGCAGGGCCGCCTCCCGCTCAGGCTCGGCGTTCACCACCCGCGCGAGAGGGCAGCGCGGCGGCGGCCAAGTGGGGATGACTACTCCGACCACCCACCCCCCCTCGACATAAACAGAAGCTACCATTGGTCCGCGCTGCGTGACGTCACGCAGCCAGCATGCCTCTTTCACGTGATCTCTAAGGCGTTTCTCAATGAAAGGGGCCGGGAGGCGGGGCCAGAGCGCGTGCACGGACTGTAGTAGGTCACGGTGTCCTCGCACCTCGAGCGTTTGCCCGGAGGGCTGCACCCTGCGCCCTCTAGACCCGAGCAGCCTAGCGGATTCGAGCTCCTCGATCCCCCGGCTCCCGGTCTGGGTTCCCGGTATGCAAGCGGAGTGGGGGTGCGAGCCGGTCCACTCTCTGATTTGCTTTAAGGACTGCTTGGTTTTTTTAAAGAGCTGTTATACATTGACAAAATTGAAACGGAGGTACAAAAAATTTCCATTTGCCACCTGCTTGATTCGCGTTTTAAAAATTGGATCTATGACCCAGCATTTCCGCTTCCTGTTATCTGTTGCTATCTCAGTCGTGGCATCATGCTTGAAATCAGTCATGTCCGACTCTTTACAACCTCAGGGACTGTAGCCTGCCAGGCCCCTCTGTGCTTGAAATCTTTTCAGTCAGGAATACTGAAGACAGTTGCCTTTTCCTACTCCAATTGATACCTCAGAGTAGTACTCAAAACAATCCAAGAATGAAAGAACAAATAAAAACAAAAGGTAACAATCAAAGAAAAGGCTCGAACAAAGATACTACTACAGGATAACAAACAACAGTACTGTATTTACAAACAGTGCTTGTAATAGTGGAAAACTGATCAGTAGGAGAATGGAGAAATGAATCACAGAATATTCCTACTATGGAGTACTATGCATTTGTAAGAAAGGGTGCTGTAGATCCATGTGGAAAAAAAATCTCTGAGGTGTAGTAACTAAAACAGGCAAATGGAATTAAAACACTAAGGTTTATTTTTGAAAGAAGAAAGAAAACCATTATTTACTAATTTTTCTAACTAGCGATTGTTTCTTATATGTATACATAAGAAGGTCAAAGACTGAGGGAAAGAAAATGTTTTATCCCTTTCAGCTCAGTTCAGTTGCTCAATCGTGTCCGACTCTTTGCGACCCCATGAACCACAGCTTCCTGACCTGCATACAGGTTTCTCAAGAGACAGGTCGGATGGTCTGGTATTCCCATCTCTTTCAGAATTTTCCACAGTTTATTGTGATCCACACAGTGAAAGGCTTTGGCATAGTCAATAAAGCAGAAATAGATGTTTTTCTGGAATTCTTTTGCTGTTTCGATGATCCAGCGAATATTGGCAATTTGATCTCAGGTTCCTCTGCCTTTTCTAAAACCAGCTTGAACATCTGGAAGTTCATGGTTCACGTATTGCTGAAGCCTGGCTTGGAGAATTTTGAGCATTACTTTACTAGCATGTGAGATGAGTGCAATTGTGCGGTAGTTTGAGCATTCTTTGTCATTATCTTTCTTTGGGATTGGAACGAAAACTGACCTTTTCCAGTCCTGTGGCCACTGCTGAGTTTTCAAAATTTGCTGGCATATTGAGTGCAGCACTTTCACAGCATCATCTTTCAGGATTTGAAATAGCTCAACTGGAATTCCATCACCTCCACTAGCTTTGTCCATAGTGATGCTGTCTAAGGCCCACTTGACTTCACATTCCAGGATGTCTGGCTCTAGGTGAGTGATCACACCATCGTGATTATCTGGGTCGTGAAGATATTTTTTGTACAGTTCTTCTGTGTACTCTTGCCACCTCTTCTTAATATCTTCTGCTTCTGTTAGGTCCATACCATTTCTGTCCTTTATCGAGCCTATCTTTGCATGAAATGTTCCTTTGGTATCTCTAATTTTCTTGAAGAGATCTCTAGTCTTTCCCAATCTGTTGTTTTCCTCTATTTCTTTGCATTGATCCCTGAGGAAGGCTTTCTTATCTCTCCTTGCTATTCTTTGGAACTCTGCATTCAGATGGGAATATCTTTCCTTTTCTCCTTTGCTTTTCGCTTCTCTTCTCTTCCCAGCTATCTGTAAGGCCTCCTCAGACAGCCATTTTGTTTTTTTGCATTTCTTTTCCATGGGGATTTTCTTGATCCCTGTTTCCTGTACAATGTCACGAACCTCTGTCCATAGTTCATCAGGCACTCTGTCTATCAGATCTAGTCCCTTAAATCTATTTCTCCCTTCCACTGTATATTCATAAGGGATTTGATTTAGGTTATACCTGAATGGTCTAGTGGTTTTCCCTACTTTCTTCAATTTAAGTCTGAATTTGGCAATAAGGAGGTCATGATCTGAGCCACAGTCAGCTCCCAGTCTTGTTTTTGCTGACTGTATAGAACGTCTCCATCTTTGGCCACAAAGAATATAATCGATCTGATTTCAGTGTCAACCATCTGGTGATGTCCATGTGTAGACTCTTCTCTTGTGCTGTTGGAAGAGGGTGTCTGCTATGACCAGTACGTTCTCTTGGCAAAACTCTATTAGCTTTTGCCCTGCTTCATTCTGTACTCCAAGGCCAAATTTGCCTGTTACTCCAGGTGTTTCTTGACTTCCCACTTTTGCATTCCAGTCCCCTATAATGAAAAGGACATCTTTTTTGGGTGTTAGTTCTAGAAGGTCTTGTAGGTTTTCATAGAACTGTTCAACTTCGACTTCTTCAGTGTTACTGGTTGGGGCATAGACTTGGATTACCGTGATATTGAATGGTTTGCCTTAGAAACAAACAGAGATCATTCTGTCGTTTTTGAGATTCCATCCGAGTACTGCCTTTCGGACTCTTTTGTTGACCATGATGGCTACTCCATTTCTTCTAAGGTATTCTTGCCCACAGTAGTAGATATAATGGTCATCTGAGTTAAATTCACCCATTCCAGTCCATTTTAGTTTGCTGATTCCTAGAATGTCCATGTTCACTCTTGCCATCTCCTGTTTGACCACTTCCAATTTGCCTTGATTCATGGACCTAACATTCCAGGTTCCTATGCAATATTGCTCTTTACAGCATTGGACCTTGCTTCTGTCATCAGCCACATCCACAACTGGGTATTGTTTTTACTTTGGCTCCATCCCTTCATTCATTTTGGAGTTATTTCTCCACTGATTTCCAGTAGCATATTGGGGACCTTGGGAGTTCCTCTTTCAGTATCCTAGCATTTTGCCTTTTCATACTGTTCATGGGATTCACAAGGCAAGAATACTGAAGTGGTTTGCCATTCCCTTCTCCAGTGGACCACATTCTGTCAGACCTCTCCACATGTCCTGTCCGTCTTGGGTGTCCCCACACGGCATGGCTTAGTTTCATTGAGTTAGACAAGGCTGTGGTCCGTGTAATCAGATTGGCTAGTTTTCTGTGATTATGGTTTCAGTGTGTCTGCCCTCTGATGCCCTCTCGCAACACCTACCGTCTTACTTGGGTTTCTCTTACCTTGTACGTGGGCTATCTCTTCACGGCTGCTCCAGCAAAACGCAGCCGCAGCTCCTCACCTTGGACGGGAGCTATCTCCTCACGGTCACCCCTCCTGACCTTGAATGTAGAGTAGCTCCTCTCGGCCCTCCTGCGCCCGCGCAGCCGCCGCTCCTTGGACGTGGGGTAGCTCCTCTCTGCTGCGCTTCTGCATGGTCCGTCACAGCCGCCACGCTTCATGATTAAATATTTAAAAATTTTCCTAATTAGTAGTTATTTCTGAGGTGCAGAATATAACATAACACTGAAACTATTTGTCGCTCACAGTAAATAAATGTTGATCTTTTCCACCTCTTTGGTGGCTTCCACTTCACCTTCAAGGCCCTCACCACACTTTCCCACCCTGAGAGATTATCCAAGGCCTACCTACCTTTCCTTCCAAGGTCACTTACTTCATGAAGTCCTCCCTGATTACCTCAGCTCTCTATACTCTTTACCTGCTCCTAAATTTCCACTAAATGTATGTACAGACTGCACATCACTGTCAAGTGTTCATTCACTTCACAGTAAATGCTCATCTGTAAAATGGGCATAAGAGTACTTATCTCACAAGGCAGTTGTGAGGACTGAACACCTTAAGATTCTGTAAAACGCTACAATAGTCCTGTGTTAGTTCTACCTTTAATAATAAGTAGTATTGTTTCACTGTGTTGTATTCTTAATAACAAAAATGATGGCAGCTGGTATTTCTTGAGTACTTACTAATATGCCAGGCTCTGATCTAAATCCTTTACAGCATTCTCTTATTAAACTCTCACAAGTACCCTGCGAGGTCATTGATCTTACTCCCCACTTTTTCATGAGGAGACTGAGATATAGAATAATTGACTTGCCCAAGATTATCTCTTTCACCCAGAAAGAGTTTGGATTTGAATCATCCAGCAGAGTCTCTCTGATCTCAGTGCCTCAGTTGGTGGAGTAATAGCTGCACATTAGAGAGGGGAATTTTGAAACAAAACAAAACAAAACCCCTAGAGAAGTAGAAATAAAAATTTGACACCCTGGCCATACTTCCCCCAAACCCTTGTATTAACTTTTGGTGGTGGTGTGGGTTGGGGGGTGGGGTAGATCTTTTTATTTGATATATACCGTTTTTATTGAGGCATCATAAACATGAGATAAAGTTCACCCATTTAAAGTATGGTGAGTGGTTTCTAGTATATTCTGATGGTTGCACAACCATCACCACTACCTAATTTTAGAACATTTTCCTTATCCTGAAAGAACATTTCCTCACTCTCATACTTGTTATCAGTTACTCCCATTCTCCTCTCTTCCTATCCTCTGCCTACCACTGATCTACTTTCTATCTCTCTGGATTTGTCTAATCTGGACTTTTCATATAAATAGAATTCTACAGTATGTGTCCTTTTATGTCTAGGTTCTTTCACTAAGCACAATGTATTCAAGGTTTATTCATGTTTTAGCACTTATCAGTACTTCATTCCCTTTTATGACAGGATAGCGGTCCATCGTATGACTGTACCACATTTTGTTTCTCTATTCTCAATTGACGGACATTTGGATTGTTTCCACTTTTTGGCTGTCATGGATAATCCTGCTATGAATATTTGTATACAAGTTTTGGCATGCATGTATGTTTTCAGTTCTCCTGGGAATATTCTTGGGAGTGGCATTACTGGATCATATGATAGCTTGATGTTTAACGCTTTCAGTAACTGCCAGACTGTTTTCCAAAGTGACTGCATCAATTTATGATGCATTTTCTCTAAGACAGTAACTGTGGCTCCATGTTTCTGGCATAGTGAATACTGTGGTGATCACATTTATTGAAGGTTCTGAAACTGGTAAGGAGGGAGCCTGAGTTCTTAGGTGCAGTAAATTATTCCCACAAGAACAATAGCAATTCATAAGGTGACTGTTTCCTTTGGATCCTCCTTCAGATACTATCATGGAAGGAGACTGTGTCCCCTGCACATTCTGACTAGTGGCCCTGGGGGCCACCCACTGGTTGGTTGCTGAGGCTGTTGTCCCTGCAAGGATTCTGGGGTTGCATTGGCTGTCCTGTGTCTTGAGTTTCTACTGCCCTGTGTCATCTGTCAGCTCTTTTATAACTCTCCTTCCTCATTCCTATTTTCTAATGCCTTCAAGTGCTTCACAAAGGACCAGCACAAGGAAGACGTTTCTTGAGCCCTTGTCCCTTAAACAAACAAGTTTCCAGGTACTTTTCCAGAATATTAAAGTAGGGTGGATGGGGCAGAGACCTTGCTTTGGTGTCAGTTATACCTGTACCTCTTTCAGATCCCCATTCCTACTGAGGGGTTTTCTGGGAGCTGTAGTTTTAAACTGAATGTAGGAAGAGAAACTGATGGGGAAACCATGGCTACATCTGGGCACTTGGCTCAAAACAAAGAAGCTCATTGTGAAGTGGAGGGGACTGCTACTCTGTTTTCTGATTGGTGCTGAGCTCAAATTTTCATTGCTAAAGGCTGAGGAGAAGTTCTGAGTACCTATTTGTTGGGAAGTGGAGCACAGATGGGCCAGTGATACCATTTCCCTCCCCTACTTTGCCTCAATTGGTCTTGTAGATACAGAAAATTCATACAGGTTCCAAACCTTGATTGGTAACATTAGTTTTAAATATTTGGGTGGATTTTTTTAAAAAAAGGTTGGTGTCTTCATAGCTTTTAATGGGAGGTTTGGAGAGATTGTTTTATATTCTCTTACCCAGATGCCTGGAGAAGGAAATGGCAACCCACTCTAGTATTCTTGCCTGGAGAATCCCAGGGACAGGGGAGCTTGGTGGGCTGCCGTCTATGGGGTTGCACAGAGTCGGACATGACTGAAGCAACTTAGCAGCAGCAGCAGCAGCCAGATGCCATTAAAATTGTTTTCCTTATGTTGCTTCTAATAAAAAGTAATAAATTCAAACAATATAGAGGTGCATGAGTTAGAAATTAAAATCCCCACCTCAACAACCTCCCTTCCTAAATCCTGCTCCTCAGAGGACATCATTGGTAAGTGTCGGTTAAGCACCCTTCTGGGTACTTAATGCCACAGTAGTAATCATCTCAAAGAGCTTCAGGTGTGTGCAGTGCTCACCATGTACCAGGCAGTTTTGGAAGCGGTTTTCACATATTTAACTTCAGAACCTAATGAAGGACATATTACAGATGAGCAGACTGATTTACAGAGGGATTACAGGATTTGTCAAGGTGGCTCAGCTAACACCTAGCCGAGCTGGGATGGAAACCTAAGGACTCTGGCTTCAGAGTATATATGTGCGTGCATGTTTAGTCACTAAGTTGTGTCTGACTCTTTGTGACCCCACAGACTGTAACCCTCCAGGTGGCTCTGTCCATGGGATTCTCCAGGCAAGAATACTGGAGTGGGTAGCCAGTCCCTTCTCCATGGGATCTTCCCAACCCAGGGATTGAACCTGGGTCTCCCACATTGCAGGCAGATTCTTTGCTATCTGAGCCCACTGGGAAAGCCCCTCACAGTCTGTACTCGCATCCTCTATTCCGCACCATCTCAATTGTTCAGTGTTTGACTGAGAATACTAGAAATAGTTTCAAAAAAAAAGTGGAGGGGGATGACCTTTGAAGGAACTAAGGAGATGTGATGTTGAGAGGATGAAATGTGCACTTATACTGAACCCTAGATGGAGTCATGAGGGCAGCTGCTCATGCAGGTTTCATGTCCCATTGAGCCACCTCTCCCATCAGCAACATCAGTTACTCTGTGTCACATTTCTATTCAGTCATGGTTAAAGGCTCTTCTTAGTTACACAGGTGGTAAGCAGAGCTAGTACCAAAAATAGATAAGGAGGTGGTAGAAATGGACTTCCTCCAGAAGGATTCAGTTAGCTTGTTGGAAACACTGTCCTCCAGGGAGTATTTTAGGAATGTGTCCCAGGAGGCTTAGAGAAAAATCCCGCAAGACAGAAAATGACTTTTTCTATCCTCCAAGACAGGAGTTTTAGAAGGGTAGTGAGACCTTGCAGAGAAATCCATAGATTTTTCTTGAGATAGGGGTGTATAATACACTTTATATGGACAATGCCTGGAACCTCAACAGTGTGGTAATACAGAAGTTATGGCCTGCCTCAAATTTAAGAATTTCCATCTAGGGAATTTCCATTGGATGGGAATTCCATTTGGAAATTTTTCATTTCCATTGGGAAATTCCATTGGAATTTCTACTGGATGGATCACCATCCAGTGGTTAAGATTCCACACTCTCACTGCTGAGGGCCCAGAGTTGACCCTTGGTCAGGAACTAAGATTCACAAGACAAAAACAAGAAACCATCTAAGCATCCTTGCTTTGAAACCCAACTTGCTTGTTGGGATTTGAATCTTGCTTTTAACATTTTCTTGTTGTTCAGTTGCTAAGTCATGTCCAACTCTTCCCAAACCCACAGACTGCAGCATAAAAAGCTCCTCTGTTCTTCACTATCTCTGTGCTGTGCAAATCACTTCCATTGTGTCCGACTCTTTGTGACGCTATGGACTGTAGCCCACCAGTCTCCTCTGTCTGTGGGATTCTCCAGGTAAGAATGCTGGAGTGGGTTGCCATGTCCTCCTCCAGAGGATCTTCTGGACCCAGGGATCGATTCTGCATTTTTTATGACTCCTGCATTGGCAGGCAGATTCTTTGCCACTAGCACCACCTGGGAAGGCCTCTTATCCTCTGCCACCCTCTTCTCTTCCTGCCCTCAATCTTTCCCAGAATCAGGACCTTTTCTAATGAGTCAGCTCTCCACATCAGGCAGCCAAAGTATTGGAGCTTCGGCTTCAGCATCAGTACTTCCAATAAATATTCAGGGTTGATTTCCTTTGGGATAGACTGGTTTGACCTCCTTGCTGTTCAAAGGACTCTCAAGAGTCTTCTCCAGGGCTTCCCTTGTGGCTCAGATGGTAAAGATCTCCAGCACCACAATTCGTTGCTTTGTTTTTGTCTCAAAGGAAAGATCAGCATGTAATTTTACAATGTCTTGACTCTAATAAAAGTCAAAACATTTTAACATTCTAGTAAATAAGTAATCTTTGGTTGAGCCTGTTAGCCATTGAAAGGACATCTTACATCTTTGCCTTATTTTCAAGCTTCAAGTAAATTTTCTTTACCATTGTTTGAGGAATACACCACAACTGTGGAGAATAATCTTGGGTTGTAAGGAAAAAACTGTGTCCCGAATCTGAGTCCTTGAGAATTTCTTAGGTACAGCACACCTGGTGATGCTCCTGCAGGTACAGTTGGTCATTGTAAATAAACCACATGTTTTGTGCACCGTGTGGCCTCAGTTGTTCTACCCAGGGCCAGAGATGAATGAGCAGAAACCCAACAACAAGGAAGGCATCACTTACTCTCCCAATGTGGTGGCTTTTGTGGATTGTCCTGGGTTGTGGCAGTCCACAGCTCTGCTGTGCTCCTTGACCTTGGGGCCACCAAGGGGGTTTGAACTCCTACAAATGGGTTGGGGTGGGTGGTCAGAGTTTATGGCCTCATTATGTCTAGTGAGGTGTCACCAAGCAAATAATGTGACACCCTAAAACCTTCACAAAGATGCAAATAATCACAAAGTTTTTTGTTTCTACTACTACAATATCATCTTTGGTTCTGTCCTTTCCCATGAGCATCGCATCCCTTGGAAGGAACAATGGGCACAAGCCAACCAGGAGTCTCCCTCAGGATGTCAGATGCGGGCAAAGTCACATGCGCTTAGGTTCACTTTGGTACGTGGCTACCATCACTCATATCTCACACACCCAAAACAGATAGTTTAAAGGATGCTGGACAGCCATCAGGAAGCCTTCCTGAATCTCTCTGGGCCTTGCTGGAAGCCTCAAGTTTCCTCTCCTCAACAGACTGAAGACCAGGGATTGGCACACTTTCTGATGCAAAAGGGCATATAGTAAATACTTTGGAATCTGTGTGTCACGTGATCTCTGTTACAACTACCTGACTTTGGCGTGAAAATGACAGAATATGTAAACAAACACCTGTGACTGTGGTCCAGTCAGTTACAAGAACTGGTGGCGAGCTAAATTGGGCCCATGATCCATGTTTCCTCTACCCTTGCTCTGGATCATAGCAGACTTCCTGTTAGGAAAAACCCTCTTATGTTTGCTCGGCCCTGACATGCCACTTCCTACACACTGTACCCACAACCTCAAAGTGAAGTAAACCGTTGATTTGATTTTCCCACCACCTGTGTGAGTGCCATCATTTACATACAATGAGCACAACCATCCCCTCCTGCAGGCAGCAGCTAGGGGACTCCACAGAAAAATAGCTCCTTAAAAGTGAGCAAGGGGAATGTGAAGGCTGGGAGACAGTGTGTTGCTGCAGGAGATAGAGCCTTAGAGCATCTAGTTATAGGTCAACTCATCAGAAAGCGTCAGATACCACAGCTGTTGATTAGTCTCCCAGTCGTGTCCGACTGTGCGATCCCATAGACCGCAGCACTCCAGGCTTCCCTGTCCTTCACTACCTCCCAGAGTTTTCTCAGACTCATATCCATTGAGTTGATGATGCCATCCAGCCATCTCTTGTCTATCACCCCCTTCTCCTTGTGCCCTCAATCTTTCCCAGCATCAGGATCTTTTTCAGTGGGTCCACTCTTCACATCAGGTGGCCAAAGTATTGGAGCTTTAGCTTCAGCATCAGTCCTTCCAATGAATATTCAGAGCTGTTTCCTTTAGGATTGTCTGGTTTGATCTCCTTGCAGTCCAAGGGACTCTCAAGAGTCTTCTCCAGCACCACAATTGGATGCTTTGTTTCCATCTCAAAGGAATAAAGGCAAACAAAAAACCCAATTCAAAAAAATGGGTAAAGAACTTGGGTAGACATTTCTCCAGGGAAAATATACAAATGGCAAATAACACAGGAAAAGATGCCTAACATCACTAATTATTAGAGAAGTACAAGTCAGAATTACAGTGAGATCCTACTTCACACCAATTAAGATGGCTAGTATAAAAGCAAAACCAAACAGAGAAACAAAAATCAGAAAATACCAAGTGTTGGCCAGGAAGTGGAGAAATTGGAACCCTTGTGTTTGCCAATGGGAATGTAAAGTGGTGCAGCGCCCATGAAAAACCCTATGGCGATTTCTTAAAAACTTAAACAGAGTTATCCTGTGTTCCAGTAACTGCACCTTTAAGTATATACCCAGAAGAACTGAAAGCAGAGACTCAGATACTCACATCAATTTTCACAGAATCACTATTCAAAATAGCTGAAAGGTGGAAACAACCCAAGTGTCTGTCGTCAGATGAATGGGTAAACCAAATATGGTATATACGTACAGTGGAATGTTTACTCAGCCTTAAAAAGGAGGGAAATTCTGACACATGCTATAGCATGGATGAATCTTGAAGACACTATGCTAAAGTGAAATAAGCTGATAAGCAACCAATATTGTAGGATTTCACAAATATGAGTTACATAGAATTGTGAAATTCATAGAGAAAAAAAAATAAACTGGTGGTTCCCAAGCGTCTGAGGAAGGGAGGATTGAGTAGGTAGTTTTTAGTGGGTGTGAAGTTTCAGTCTGGGGTGATGGAAAAGTTCTGGAGACTGATAGTGTATGGTGGCACAATAATATGAATGTAGTTAATGCCACTGAACTGTACACTGTAACATGGTTAAAATGGTAAATTTTATGTTATGAAAATTTTACCAGAATAGAAAAGTACTACAAGCAATGCACATAGTTGTAAAAAAGTAAATATATAGTATTAGAAAAGTTAGTAATTACTTCAGACTTCCCACCTCAATCCTCACTGTCTTCCTCGTCTTTGCTCCTAGAGGTAACCACTTTCAACTTTTTCTTTAGTTCTAGATTTCTCAGTTATAGCAATTCATGCTGTTTCTCTTGCTTTATTAATTTCAAATGTTATCCATTACCCTTTGGGTTATAAGAGATGCAGATTTAGGGTTCTTACTCCACCCCTAAACTCCTCATTTTTCCTGATTCATCTTCCCAATAGTTGTATCACATTTTTTTAAATTGACAATTATTTATCTTATCATGACTATGTAAATTTTGTCCACTACAAAGCCAATTGATGTACAAGGTGTACACCATATATCTATATCATATCTATCAATGGCCTAAAAATATTATTTTCCAAATGTTTTAATATCAGTCTATCAATCCTACTTCTTTTCCTCTACTCTAGAGACCTTCCTCTTGGATTCTTCTATCTTGCTGCCCTAACCAGAATTAGTTATAGGTACTTTCTTGCCTGCGTGATTGTCATCCTGGGATTTACATCCTCTTACCTGTATCCTGGACCTCATGTATTTTTTTTTCTTCTTAATTTGCTACTTCATGCTGTTGAAGTACATACTTCCGCAGATGCCAAGGAAAAGTTGCATAGGAGGTATTATTATTATTATATTTTGTATGCTTTTACTTTATCTTCATATTAGATAATGTGGCTAAGTATGGGATTCTACGAACAAAGCTAGTGGAAGTAATGGAATTCCAGCTGATCTATTTAAAATCCTAAAAGATGATGCTGTTAAAGTGTTGTACTCAATATGCCAGTAAATTTGGAAAACTCAGCAACAGCCACAGGATTGGAAAAGATCAGTTTTCATTCCAATCCCAAAGAAGGGCAATGCCAAAGAAAGTTCAAACTACCACACAATTGCACTCATTTCACATGCTTCCAAGGTAATGCTCAAAATCCTCCAAGCTAGGTTTCAACAGTACGTGAACCAAGAACTTCCAGATGTATGAGCTAGATTTAGAAAATGCAGAGGAATCAGAGATCAAACTGCCAACATCCGCTGGATCACAGAAAAAGTGAGGGAATTCCAGAAAAACATCTACTTCTGGTTCATTGACTACGCTAAAGCCTGTGACTGTGCTGATCACAACAAACTGTGGAAAGTTCTTAAAGAGATGGGAATACCCAAACATCTTACCTGCCTCCTGAGAAACCTGTATGAAGGTCAAGAAGCAACAGTTAGAACTGGACATGGAACAGTGGACTGGTTTAAAATTGGGAAAGGAGTATGTCAAGGCTCTATATTGTCACTCTGCTTGTTTAACTTCTATGCAGAGTACATATGAGAAATGGTGGGCTGGATGAAGCACAAGCTGGAATCAAGATTGCTGGGAGAAATATCAACAACCTCAGGTATGCAGATGATACCACCCTAATTGCAGAAAGCAAAGAGGAACTAGAGAGTCTTTTGATGAAGGTGAAAAAAGAGAGTGAAAAAGCTGGCTTAAAACTCAACATTCAAAAAACTAAGATCATGGCATCTGGTCCCATCACTTTGTGGCAAATAGATGGGTAAACATTGGAAACAGTGGCAGATTTTATTTCCTTGGGCTCTAAAATCACTGCAGACAGTGACTGCAGCCATGAAATTAAAACTCTTGATCCTTGAAACAAAAGCTATGACAAACCTAGACAGCATATTAAAAAGCAGAGACATCACTTTGCTGACAAAGATGACTATAGTCAAAGCTACGGTTCTTCCAGTAGTCATGTATGGATGTGAGAGTTGGACCGTAAAGAAAGTTGAGTGCTGAAGAATTGATGCTTTCAAACTGTGATGCTGAAGAAGACTCTTGAGAGTCCCTTGGACTACAAGGAGATCAAACCAGTCAATCCTAAAGGAAATCAACCCTGAATATTCATTGGAAGGACTGGTGCTGAAGCTGAAGCTCCAATACTTGGGCCATCTGATGGAGAAAGTGGGATTCTGGATTGAAAATAATTTTTCCCTTTTTTTTGGCTGCATCAGGTTTTAGTTGTGGCTCAAGGATTCTCTAGCTGTGGTATGTGGGCTTATTTGCTCTGTGGTATGTGGGCTCTTAGTTCGCCGACCAGGGACCAAACTCTCATCCTCTGCATTGCAAGGCCTATTCTTTTTTTTTTTTAATATATATATATATATATTTATATAATTTTATTTATTTTTGGCTGTGCTGGGGCTTCATTGCTGCTCGAGCTTTCTCTAGTTTCAGTAAGCAGGGGGTTGGGGGGCTTCTCGTCATTATAGTTCTGAGGCTTCTCATCGCAGTGGCTTCTCTTGTTGCAGTGCTCTAGGGAAAGCGGGCTTCAGTAGTTGTGGCATGTGGGCTCAATAGTTTCTGTTTCCATGCTCTAGAGCACAGACTAATAATTATGTTGCCTGGGGTTATTTGCTCTTTGGCGAGTGGTATCTTCCCAAGTCAAGGATTGAACCAGTGTCCCCTGCATTGGCAGGTGGATTCTTAACCACTGGACCACCAGGGAAGTCCCTCCCTCTGACTTTTGAAGTCACTGACCCGTTGATTTCTAGCATGCAGGCCCAATATGGAGAAGCTTGACTCTGTTCGTAGCTCTGGTCTTTCTATAGAACATGTGTTTTCTTTTCTTCCTTTCTTTTTTTTTTTTTTCTCTCTTTTAACCTTTTAGGGTCTTTCTTCTATGGTTTTGGGAAATTTCACCGAGTACCATGTTGATGATGGAGTCTCTTCATTCATTGTGCTGGGTACCCTATGGGCCTCTTATGCTTGGAAATGAATAACTAAAATTCACCCTTGGAGTGTTATTTAATGGTTTCACCAGTGCTCATTTGGGTCTTTCAGCTCTGAAACGAAAAAGTATAGCTGATCTCTTTTTTTGCCGATATCTGGCAATAAGTTTGCACTGCGTCAGTACCCAGTGTCAAGGGCCAAATGTTAAAAGGATAGACTTCTGGTTTGGCAGCAATGCTGTGGGAAAGCAGCACTTGGCAAATATTTGGTGGGGAAGGGAGTGATAACGGTTTTATTTCGTAAGTGGCCGATTCCCTTGAGTCTGGATGCCCCCTCAACCCTATCCCCACACCCAGAACTGATATAGCAGCTTTCCACCTTCTCCCTTGCCTTGACCTCAGGCCGTGCCCTCTTACCCTGCTGAGAAGTTGGGTGAACAGAAGAGAAACAGAACAGGACGGGGGAGTCTCACTAACCTTTGGATTAGGGTCAAAGATTAGTGCTGGAAGGGAAAGCTCCACACTCCATAGTCAGAATTGCCCTGGGAAAAACCTTTCAATCTCCCAGAAGTATGAGATATTAAGAACTTTTTGTACTTAATGTTTCTCTCTGCTCCTCAGTTACTCCTAGTGTCTTTTTTCAAGATGTCAATAAAACCGTCACCATCCACTTTTTTGGCCACAGCTGAATACTTTGTTTTCCCTCTTTTTATTGACTGGGAAATACTTAAAGTAGTTTTCCCAACTTTTCCATAATTTTGGCTATGTAAGTTTTTCACTTTCAAACAAGGTGGAGTAACAGGGATCAGAAATGTCATGAAAACTCAGGCAAAATACATAGAACTGTAAGCAAAAAGAAGAAAGAGCATTGCTCAATGTCCACTTACACAAAGAATTGAGTCACATTCCACAGTGTCAGTGTACCCTGAGAGGGATTCAAGATGAAAGAAGCTGGAAGCATTCTGTACTTTTGAATATCCAGGCTCCTAGACAGTTTTTAGGGCTTCCCATGTGGCTCAGCTGGTAAAGAATCTGCCTGCAATGCAGGAGAGACCTGGGTTCGATCCCTTGGTTGGGAAGATCCCCCGGAGAAGGGAAAGGCTATCCATTCCAGTATTCTGGCCTAAAGAATTCCATGGACTGTATAGTCCATGGGTTTGCAAAGAGTCGGATATGACTGAGAAACTTTCACTTCACTTCAGAACTTCAGACAGTCTTTAGGGCTTCCCAGGTGGGGCAGTGGTAAAGAATCCACCTGGCAATGCAGGAGATATAGTTTCGATCTCTAGGATCTCTAGGTTAGGAGGATCCCCTGGAGCAGGAAATGGCAACCAGTTCCAGTATTCTTGTCTGGAAAATCCAATGGACAGAGGAACCAGGCGGGCTACAGTCAGTCCACAGGGTCGCAAAGAGTCAGACATGACTAAGCACACAAACACACATACACAGTTATTACAGTTTGTGCAGTCATTTATTAGAGTTATGCAACTAACTTTTATTCAACACATTTTTATCAGTTAGGAATCTGACATTTAGTGGATGCTTCCACAGGTATTATGTAACTCTGTTCTTGTAACACACCTGTGAAGTTGGATTTCTTTGTTTTTTTCTGCTTGTAAGAAAAGCAGGAACTTCTCTCATAGTCCAGTGGTTAAGACTCCACACTCCCAAAGCTGGGGGACCAGTTTTGATCCCTAGTCAGGAAACTAGATCCTTCATGCTGTAACTAAAGACTCTGCATGCCTCAACTAAGACCCAGTGCAACTAAATTTAAACAAAGGGGGTGGGAAGGCAGGGAGGAAGTGGTGGGGAGAGAGAAGAGATGCAGATGATGAAGGGGAGGCAGAATAATGAGAGAGAGGGACAGAGAGAGAAGAAGCAAGAGAGACAGAGTTGAAAGGAGAGACAGAAGAAAGTTCAACTCCCCCAGATTGGCACTTCATGGTGAAATCCCTGTCTACCCCTCCCCGCAACTCTCTCAACTGTTCCTATAAGCACAGGTCCCTCTAGGCCAACTGAATTCCTGGCGTTGCACACATTCACACAGTTGCTTCACTCCTCTTGGCCTTCAGAAATGTCCAGGTCTGTGCTGGGCTCTCTAGACCATGCCCTGTCCACTCCACAGGCCCGTGTACTCCCTGAGAGCCAGGATTCCTGGCCAATCACAGGCACCATGCTTCCCCATGCTGGGAACCATTTTATATTTGCCTCTGTAGCCTCTTGGGCACTTGGCACTGTGGACATTAACTAAATATTTTCCATGTGCCTACCCTGTGCCAGGTACTATACTAGTCATGCTGGTCAACAAATAAAATAATTTCATGCTGTGAAAGTATTTTAATGTGAAGAAAAACAGATGATGGGAAGCTGTGGTTTAGACTGAGTAGTTACAGACATTCTCTCTGAGGACATGGCATTTATGTTGAGTGCTGAGAAGGCTGAAAAAGAACCAGTCATGTAAAGATGGGGCTACCATAAGAAAATACCACAGACTGCATGGCTTAAACAGCAGAAATTTATTTTCTCACAGTTCTGGAGACTCAAAGTTCAAGATCAAGGTGTTAACAGGTTTGGTTTCTTCTGAGGCTTCTCCTTGGCTTGCAAATGGTCGCCTTCTCACCATGTCCTCATATGACCGTCTCGCAGTCTGTTTATGCCCCTGCTCTAATCTCCTCTTATAAGGACGCCAGTCCTGTTGGATTAGGGCCCACTCGTGTAACCTCATTTTACCTTAATTTCCTCCTAAAAGGCCCTATCTCCAAATCTAGTCACATTCTGAGGTACAAGAGGGTAGAACTTCAACATCTACATTTTGTGAGGGCACAATGCAGTCTGCAACAAGAGTGAAGTGCGTTTCTAGGTATAGTAAGTGAAAAGGCTTTGAGTGAGTTTAAGGAAAAGTGAAGACAGCGGGGTAAGGGTAGAGTGAGCAGGAAAAGGCAGGTTGGAGATGGAGTTGGATAGGTGGACAGGGGCTAGCTTATGTAGGCACCTGTAGATCATGGCGAGGATTTTATCTGTCGACTGAAAACAAACAACCTAAAACTTGAGAATTATGTTTCATTCAGCAGTCTGACTGAGGACTTAAGCCTGGGACACAGCCTCTCAGATAGCTCTGAAGGACTGCTCCAAAGAGGTAAGGGAGGAGCCAGGATGTACAGGAGTTCAAGCAAACAAAAAACAGGTAGTTGAACTTCAAAAGATTACTGTTAATTAAAGAAAACCAGACATTTCAAGTTAATGAATTGAGTGCTTTTCTACGTATGGGAAGATACGCGAGTCTGGGCTCATTGAAATCATTCCTCAAAGGTTAAAACTGTCCTTTTTTCTCCATCCTAAATCCCCTCAGCGTTCACAGTTGGGAGCTGCAGTGGCTGATGGCTTGATGGCTGCAGCATTCTCTGTTTACTGATATAGCAGCTAACATTTTTAGCCTGCATATTCCAAGTGAGATGAAAACCCACTGGAGGGTTTTAAGCACAATGATGTGAGAACCTATTTTTCTTTAAATTTCTTTGTATTTTTTTGGCTTAGAATAAAATATGCATTTTATTTGAATAGTCAGTTTCCTATCTTTTATTTAACTTTCCCCTGTCCCATTGCCCCATTCTGCAAACATACAAAGAGAGCACTCAGAGAAATAATAAAAACCCAGACTTTGGAACTGGAAAGATCTGGGTTTGAATTCTCCTTCTTTGTGATATTAAGCAAGTTAATCAATAGTCTCTTTCATTCAACTGTAGAATTGAAACAGCAAAGTTCACCTTACATCATAATGATAATTTAAATTATGCCTCCTAAAGTAATGGTCATATATACAATTGGTAGGGACAGAGTGAAGGGACAAAGTAGGTGACTAAATAGTTAATACCATGAGGGGACTGTAAATAGAAAAAATATGGGAGACCCCTATAAGTTAATGATTATTTAAGAAAGGAGTTTATTTAATCACCAAACCAAGCAGTCTTGCTTAGCAACAAAACCAAGCAACGAAAGCATGAGACATGCCCAAAACAATAAAGCGATGGTGGCATGAGACCCGCATCCTGCCCAGTAAACTCAGTAAGCTAACGATCCCTAGGTTATGCTTTCTACACATATAAAAAACAGTAATTTGTGGACCTAGCTTGACCATATAGGGATAGGAAAACTCCCCTCCCCTATCTGGAGGAGGAGCTGATGATGGAAGCATGATGTCTTCTTGAGAAGACAAAGAAATTTTCTTCCCCCTACCTACTTTTCCTTTTATTATGAAACTGTAGCCCAGTAAGTTTTCTGGGCATGAAATTTCCTGCTCACCCACTTGTAAACCTCACAAGTGCCCTTTACTAATAAATAACTTCTTATTTGTCACTTTGTCTCTCGCTGAATTCTTTTCTGCACTGAGACATAAAGGACTGTGGTACCAGAGGGCTTTGTAGCCTCCAAAATGACACCAGTAGGTTTCATAATCAATATACATCAAATAATTTTGAAAACTATAGATTTTTTAAAACATCAATTGTATTTTATTTCTTTTTTCTCTTAACCATTTTTTAATTGAAGTATAGCTAATTTACGATGTTGTGTTAGTTTCAGGTATACAACATAGTGATTCAGATAGTATACACACACACACACACACACACACATACATATGCATGCATGCTAAGTCACTTCTGTTTTGTCCGACTCTTTGCGACCTGTGGACTACAGCCTACCAGACTCCTCTGTCCATGGGATAATCCAAGCAAGAATACTTGAGTGGGTTGCCATACACTCCTTCAGGGTATCCTGACCCAGGGGTTGAACCTGCATCTCCTGCAGCTCCTGAATTGCAGGTGGATTCTTTACCACTGAGAAAGCAGGGTGTGGGGGTGCAGGGGTAGTGAACCTGAGCCAAGGCCACCGTCCACCCCTAAGTGGTTTTCTGCTGGCCATGAGGAATGTTAGCAATGGACACCAAACAGAAACAGTCTTTATTTTTACTCAGCTCACAGCACACAATGCCACCTTCTCTTCAGGGGGCCCCAGGGCTAGGAACTGTTTTAAGCAACAGTCAACAAGAAGGCAGTGACTAGTACGTAGCGTGGGTAACCGGTGATTTTCAGAGATGTTTCAGCCTCCGCCCTGGGACATTCTCATCTTAATAGTGGTAGCAAAAGGGTCTCCCCCCACCCCCCCGTGGAGGAAGAAGTATCTTATTATGCGATGGCCTGCTGATAAAGGAGGTAACTGAATCACCACCTTTAGGGAATGGACCGCCTGAGAGAGTAGACAGGAGAGTAGACAGGAGGTCCCACCCAGGTTCATGATCTCTGTTCTCAGGGAGCTTCCTAATTCGTTCTTGGGCAAATTCCAATGTAGTTTACACAACCACTGTTTCCAGGAAAGTCCAGGAAATGGTGAACACATGCATGAAAATAACTTAGGTACTTTGTCACGTTTGAAGAAGTTTTAGTTGACATATAGACACCTCTTGTATTAAGTAACGATTAGACAAAGACTTTAAAATCCATCCTGTTTTTTAGGGCAGATGTATGGAGAGAGTCAGAGAAGGCAATGGCACCCCACTCCAGTACTCTTGCCTAGAAAATCCCATGGATGGAGGAGCCTGGTAGGCTGCAGTCCATGGGGTCGCTAGGAGTCGGACACGACTGAGTGACTTCACTTTCACTTTTCACTTTCGTGCATTGGAGAAGGAAATGGCAACCCACTCCAGTGTTCTTGCCTGAAGAATCCCAGGGATGGGGGAGCCTGGTGGGCTGCCTGCCATCTATGGGGTCGCACAGAGTCGGACACGACTGAAGTGACTTAGCAGCAGTAGCAGCAGCAGCACGGAGCAAGTAGCATGGAAATTTACAATACCATGTGTAAAATAGACAGCCAAAGGGAATTTGCTGTATGACTTAGGGAACTCAAACAGGGGCTCTGTGACAGGCTAAAGGGTGGAATGGGGAGAGAGATGGGAGGGAGGGAGGTTCCGGAGAGAAGGGACGTGAGTGCATCTATGGCTGATTCTTTTGATGTATGACAGAAAACCACAAAATTCTGCAAAGCAATTGTTCTTCAATTAAAAAAAATTTTTTTTAAATGCTGAAAAAAATTGGATGGCTAAAGATGAATCGGCCTAAACGTAAAAAAAAAGAAAATTTTGTTTTTTAGATCCAAATGCATATGAGAATTTGGTACAAAAGTGGCATTTCAAATTAGTGGGGGAAAATGAATTATTTAATAAAACATATTGTGATTACTGGGTTATCCCATTTGTAACAAACAAAACTTGGACTTCTAAGTTCATTCCTTAGGTCAAGATAAATTCCAGATGGATCAGAGATTTAAATACAAAAATGTAAGCCAAGTCAAAAGAATGAAAAGACAAACCACATACCGAGAGAAAATATTTGCAAAACACATCTATTATAATAATCAAGCCATGAAAAGACATGGAGGAGGAAACTTAAACAAATAATTACTAAGAGTAAAAAAAGCTAGTCTAAAAAGGATCTGTACTATATTAGTCCAAGTACATGACATTCTGGAATAGGCAAAACTATGGAGACAGTGAAAAGATCAATGTTCGCCAGGGGTTGAAGGAAGGAGAGATGAATAAGCAAAGCACAGAGGGTTTTTAGGGCAATGGAGCTATTCTGTATGATATTATAGTGATGGATACAGGTCATTACACATTTGTCAAAATACATAAAACGTACACCACCACAAGTGAAACCTAAGGTAAACTACGGACTTTGGGTGAAAAAGATGTGTCAGTGTAGCTTCGTCACAGTTAACAAATGTATCCCTCTGCTTGGGGATGTTGATATTAGGGAGGCTGTACATGTGTGGAGTCAGGGAGTGAATGGAAATTCTATACTTTCAACTCAATTTTATTGTGAACCTAAAACTGCTCTAAAAAATAAGGACTGTTAAAAAAATGAAGCTATCAGAAATGAAACAAAAAAGTGGAGTCAAGCATATTATGCATAATAACCAAAAACTGTAAAATATCCAGCGAGTGAAATGCTACTCAACAATAAAAAAGAAAGAAGGTACACACGATAACATAAGTAAATCTCACAGACATTGTGAAAGAAGCCAGATACAATTCCAATATTACATTCTCGAATAGGCAAGACTAATCTAGAAGGAGAGAAAGCAGATGCCTGGTTGCTGGGGTAGGGGCTAGAGGTGGGATTGACAGTAAAGGGGATGGAAACACAATGGAGGGAATTCAGTGACTGGAATGCAATCAATGAGGTGATGGACGTGCTCTTAACTGTGTTGCTGACTAGTTGGCTGTATGTATTTGTCAAAACTTGATTGAACTGTATACTTGAAATGGGTGCATTTTATTGTATGCAAATTATACATACCGTATAAGTGATTTAAAAAATGAAACCCTAAAAATGTTAGAATATATGAGAAACTTCCAGAAAGAGAAAGACAAATACCATATGATTTCACTTATCCATGGAATCTAAAATATGGCGTAAATAAACCTATCTACAAAACAGAAACAGACTTACATAGAGAGCGGACTTGTGGTTGCCAAGGGGAGGTGGGGAGGTTGGAGTTTACAGATGTAAGCTATTATATATAGATAAACAGCAAGGGCCTACTATATAGCACAGGGAACTATATCCAATCTCCTGGGATAAATCATAAGAATATTTTAAAAAGCATGTATATATATATATATATATAATATACATTATATATATGTATAACTGAGTCAATCTGCTGTACAGCAGAGATTGGCATAAAATTATAAATGAATTACTGTTGTTGCTGTTGTTCAGTCACTAAGTTGTGTCCGAATCTGCAACCCCATGGATTGTAGCCTGCCAGGCTTCTCTGTCCATGGAATTTTCCAGGCAATAATACTGAAACAGGTTGCCATTTCCTACTCCAGGGCATATTCCCAATCCAGGGATTGAACCCACATCTCTTGCTCTCTGCATTGGCAGGTGGAGTCTTTATCACTGCGCTGCCTGGGACAGCCAATATTGTTTCAAACCTGAGCCTGGTAAGGGATATAAGGATATACATGTTTTGATAACCATGGGTGGTGTTGGAGTTGTGTTAGGTTAATTGTGAAGGGCTTGGCTTCCTGGAGGAAATGACATATATTTTAAAATTTTTATTGAAGTATACTTGGTTTACAATGTTGTGTTAGTTTCAGGTATACAGCAAAGTGACTCAGTTATACCTATATTCATTCTTTTTCAGATTTTTTTCCCCATACAGGCTGAATTGCTGATCCTATATGTGACGCCAGTTGTTTTGCGGTATCTCACTGTGTACACTGTTTGTTGAACCCATGGTAGACAAGGGGCAAGCAGGGAAGCTGGAAGAAAACTCGAGGCGCCGTAGGAACTGCAGACTAGTGTATTCTCTCCTGGATGGTGCCGCAGCCATAGCAGCAGGCACGCTGTATTCTCTCCATTTGTGGTTGACCCAACGGACACAGCCATGACTAGCAGTAATGCTGCTGCTTTTTAGGTGGATCCCTGGGTCGGAAAGATCCCCTGGAGGAGGGCATGGCAACCCACTCCAGTACTCTTTCTGGAAAATCCCATGGATGGAGGAGTCCATGGAGTTGCAGAGAGTTGGACACAACTGAGCGACTTCACTTTTACTTTGCACTTTTTCATATAACAAAGGGCTTCCCTGGTGGTTCAGAAGGTAAAGAATCCACCTGCAATGTGGGAGACCTGGATTTGATCCCTGGATTGGGAAGATCCCCTGGAGGAGGGCATGGCAATCCACTCCAGTACTCTTGTCTGGAGAATCCCCATGGACTGAGGAGCCAGGCAGGCTACAGTCCATGGGGTTGCAAAGAGTCGGACAAGACTGAGCGACCAAGCACATATAACAAAAGTAGTCCATATCCAAAGGAGTACCTCATGATTTGCATGTGCAGTGCTATAAATGAGCTCAGGTGTTACACAGTCATTATTTACAAAACATGGGACTAGAGAACCTGAACACATCATCTTGGCTAATTTGCTCTCTCCCTACATAGGGCATTACAGAGTACTGAGTAGAGGTCCCTGTGGAAAATGATTTATGATAACAGGGCTTATCCCATCTGGGCAGTTCCTACTTGAAACTGAGATACGACCAAAATGTCACCATCTAACTGGTCTCAGACTACTAGTGGGCTGCTGATGTTGTAACCGCTGCTGCTGCTGGTGATAAATGACCTCACGTGCTTGCGTTTAGCATATTTATGCAGATCAAGATTGGGTAGGGAGCACTGGGATCTAGGAAGATTTTTATTCCCAGGGTAGTCTTTTCCCCTGCTCCTGTGTCTTGATCAAGATGTAGGAAAAATCCCTTTCTTATGTGTTTGGACTATTTTCCCAAATGAAATCTTAAAAAGGAAACAAGTGGAAAACTTCTCCTGGGCACTATTCCCCTCCTCCACTGCCTTGCATCTAAGTTTTGTCAAGAAACCTGGTTTCTGATTAACCAAAGTCTGGTCCCAGATTAGACTGGCTGACCCCGCTCATCTCACACTTGGCCCCAGGCTCCTTTACCTGATGGCAGCTTTGTCTGAATCCTAAATAAAGATAGCCTGGCCTCTAGGCCAAGGTCAACTGGTTGGCATAAAATCCAAGCCTGCTTGGACACTGTGTCCTGCCCAGAGCTGGCTTCCTGGTCTCAGGCCTTGGGCCTCAAGTCACCCTCTCAGCCCACTCTGGTGTTCCCACTCTAAGGCATGCAGCTGCTGCATGGTTGCCTTCATCCCAGCACTGGCCCCTGGCTTCTCTAAGAGGAAGTCCCTTTTCTGTGTGTCCCAAAGATCCTCCCCTTGTTCTTCAAGCCATTCACCATTCGCTTTGAAGTTGCTTGTTTTTCTTCTCCAGGAGCTGTGGATCTGAAACTGTGTAACTCATTGAAACCATGCAACTCAGATTGGGACTTGAACCCACAGTCTTTTTATTGAGATCATACACCTGGTCTTAGGACTTAATGAAACTCAGGTTCTTGATGTCTCGATGCAGAAAGAATTAAGTGAGAGACAAGTGGTAAGTAAGAAGTGGATTTATTTAGAGAAGCACACTCCACAGGCAGAGTGTGGGACATTTCAGAAGGCAAGAGGCCCCGAAATATGGCATGGTTAGTATTTATGGGCTGGGTAATTTCATAGGCTAATGAGTGGCAGGATTATTTCAACTATTTCAGGGAATGGAGGGGGATTTCCAGGAGTTGGGCCATCGCTCACGTTTTGACCTTTTATGGCTAGCTTGGAACTGTCCTGGCACTGATGGGTGTGTCATTTAACACGCTAATATATTACCAATGAGCATATAATGAGGTTCGTGGTCTACTGGAAGTTGAATCTTTTGCATCTTGGATCTAAGTTGTAACCAGTTTTTTGTTATGTGTTATGGCTATGTCATTCTTTTAAAGGTTGTTCCCTGCCTTCTTCCCTCCTGTTTCGGATATGAGCTCCCAGAAATCCTTCTCAATCTTTCTGGGTACCTGCTATGTACTTAGCTACCATTCAGAGCTAGATGCTGAGGTCAGCCCTGCCCTAAGTTGCTCACAGTTTAATGGGGGAAGTCAGACATGTAAACACGCTATAACAAATCATGGCTGTGATAAAGGGAAGCACAGCGTGGGGAGGAACAGTGAGATCCTAGAAGATAGCATGATTTACCCAACTGAGGAGATCAGAGGAGATTCCTGAAGGAGGTGATGTTTGAGCCCAGATCTGAAAGGCAGACAGAAAGCCTTGTCAGGAAGATGCCCTGGGCAGAAGGTATAGCCTGTGTGGAGGCGTGAAACAGGGGAGTGAGCTTTGGAATGTGGAGGTGATGCTGCAAACTTGGCCTTTGTGCACTGGTGCCAAATTGAATTTTGGAGACAGAGTTCTGGGTGAAGCAGAAAAGAGTAGCTTTATTACTATGCCTGGCAAAGGGGGATATAGCTGGCTCCTGCCCTTGAAAATTGTGTGTCCCAACCCAGGAGGATTTGGTGAGGAACTTTATAGCAATACTTCAAGGGTGCGATTGCTGATAAGATTAGGGTTCGTGCAGGGCCTGCTCTCCTTAAATCTGGTCTCAGATAGTCGTTTGTTTTTTTTTTTTTGTCCTCACAGCTTGTGGGATCCCAGTTCCCTGATTAGGGATCGAACCCATGCCCCCTGCATGGAAGCGCTGTGTCCTAACCGTTGGACTACCAGGGAATTCCCTGGTCTCAGGTTTGTTTGTTTGCTTTTGGCTGCGAGGGTTTCAGGACCTTAGTTCCCTGACCAGGAATTGAACCCAGGCCCTTTGCAGTAAGAGCAAGGAGGCCCAACTACTGGACCACCAGGGGATCCCCTCAGGTAATCTTTTGATGAGCTTCTTTGGTTCCTTCAATCTGGCTTTAGGTGGTTTTCTTTAGAATTAAGAAGACTGACAGATTCCATTTGTTGGATGTTTTAATTCTATAGAGAGCTTAAAAATATTGTGGTATGTATTGCTTAAGGTGGAACCAGAACTCTGCCCCAAGGCTGCACTCTTGTTTCTTAGCTGTCCTTTCCTTGTCTCTGCCCTCCCTCCCTTTCCTGATTAACAATTGTTTGAATATACCCTTTGGGACTCAGCGAAGGTCCTGGAGACTGGAGTCTGTTCCCTACAAACAAGAAATGGGAGACACAGAAGGGCTTCTGTGTCTAGGAGCCCCATAGGTTCCTGCTTGGTTTCAGAGGCAGGAGCTTGTTTTTTCTCTGTTGGGCTATATTTGTCAGGAGCCTCTCTTCCATCCATTTGCAAGGCCCATTTTACCCTGGATTAGCTATCTAAGATGTAACATAAAATTTAGTTTGAAGCAGCAAACGTTTATTATCACATACAGTTTCTGAGGTCAGGAATTGGTAGCAGCTTGAGCTCGGTGGTTCTGACTCAGGATCTCTCATGCAGTCGCAGTGAAGTTCTCCCAGGCCGGAGTCATCTGAAGATTTGACTCAGGTTGGACAATCTGCTTCCAAGATCATTCACGTGATTGTTGTTAAACTTTAGTTTCTCACCATGTGGTCTCTCCATAGGGATGCTTATAACATAGATAATACAGTAGTGGGCTTCAGTGAGAAAGCAGTAGAGAAAGAAGTCACAGTCTTTTGTAATCTAATCTCAGAAGACACATCCCATCACTTTTATCTCATGCTTTTGATCACACAGACCAACCTTGGTGTAATATGGCAGGGAACTACACAGGAGTGTGCATTTAGGAGATGGGATGAATGAGGCCATCTTGGAGGCTGGGTATCACATACCCTATGGTTAAACTGGATTGCATCACCTGTGATCTTAGGTGTAGTAGCATGTAAACTTAATTTCTCAGACATCCATGTGACTTCATTGAGGCCCCTCATTTTCACTTGGAGTCTCTTAGAAACCTAGACATTTCCTTGCCTCTTCCTACTTGGGGGTGTGGAAGCTTTCCTTTTGGTCTCTCATTTTTGTTTCTAGTTTTTAGAAATCCCTACTTTTCACTCCACTCTTTAGGGGGTTTGGGACACGCTGAGTCAGATGCATGACCAGATCTTCTCTGACTACTTTTTGAGAGTCTAGGGGATGGCTAGCAGCTAGAGGATGGCTCCTATTGACTCTGTTGGCTTTGATTTTACCATTTCAAAATATCAAAACACAACATTCCTCAAGAGAAGAGGAAGGTTGCTGTTGCCCACATCTTGGAGAGGTGGTATACGTAGTGTAGTGAAAAGAACAGGCTTAGATTGCAGACAAGCCTGATTCCCTCACTGGTCAAAGTCCTTAACCTCTCTGGCCCTGTTTTCTCACCTGTGAAATGGCTTACTCTAAAGATCAAATGAGATAATTCATACAAAGCGTTTGCTGGCAGTAGGTTGTAAAACTTGGTACTATATTTTTTCTGTTAATGGTACTGGTTTTAGTACTATCACTACCATCTTCTCTCAAGGTCCAACTCAAATTTTTATCTCTACTTCAAATCTATCACCATAATCAAACCAGTGTTGCCTTGTCTGTTTTCTAAACTCAGTTACCATCTGAGTCAGCACTTCATAACGCTTAATTACCTATCATTTGACGTTACTTTCTATTTATTTTGTCAGTCCTGTCTTCACAGTTAGATGCTGTCTTTTCTTAATTACTTGACATTTGTTCAAGATACTGAGTGTTCAAAGGAAGCTGGCTACAGAGTAAATTCCCTGCTTTGAGCTCAGAAGACTTTCAGATGGTAAAGAAAAGAGAAGGAGGAAGGAGTAGCTAAGTATAGATGCTATCAGAAATCTCTGCATGTGAAGGGTTGTATTTTATTTCACTTGCTATGATTTTGTTGGGTTTCCAAATTAACTGCTAAAACTCTTAGTACAGCTAGCCACTAGCTGGGTAGCTATCAAACCAGTTTGTATTCATTTCTTTAAAACAGTGTGAATTAATCTGACTTCTACAGAGGAAAACAGGCTCTCATCCTTTAAAACTCTGCTTCAAATAAACAAGCGTAATATTAATCTGAAAATATAAACATGTCTCCCTGCAAGACAGAAATGCTGCTATTAAACAAAGCAAAATAAAACCCAAACCTAGATTTCTTTGTCACAATTGACAACATGTTTATCAACATGGAGACTGTTTTGCAATAAGGGAAGAATGGTTCCATTAAGGCATCAGCTTTATGGAATCTAGCGGCTGGCTTCAAGTGCTATTTTAGGGCCTTTGTGACATGTATAAATGTCTGTGTTGACAGCTCTAGCTTCCTGTTACCAAATGTGAATCAAATCTGTCCTCATTTAAAGAAGGAACTTACTATATAAAGTTGAATTACAGAGTTTGTTCATTAGGGTGCTCATTCCTTGTATAGAAGCAGCCCTTGTGGATGGGAAGGATTTCCAGCACACTGTGCATTGTTGGAAATTTCTGCAGAAAAATAACATTGCAGCACTGCTCAGGTCATGACCTGAGCTGAGTCATTCTGTGGGTATCTGATGAAGCCAAAGAAGGGGCTGTTCCCCAGAAAAATTCATATTCAAAAATAAAAAATACACAAGGTTTCCATTAATTGCTTCTAAGAGTCAATGGATCCTAGGTCAAGTTGAACAGATAGTGTGGGGTTTTAGGAAGAAGCTGGAAAGTTGGCAGCAACCTGGAGAGTATCATCATGTCTTGCTGGTTCTCTAGAAGCCAGCAGGGAGCGCTTAGGCAATGGTGTTTAAATGAATGAACGAATGAATGGATGGCTGAAGCATGGCGAATACTTATGTG
The DNA here is from genome assembly GCF_054371585.1 of Giraffa tippelskirchi. Taxonomy (NCBI): domain Eukaryota; kingdom Metazoa; phylum Chordata; class Mammalia; order Artiodactyla; family Giraffidae; genus Giraffa; species Giraffa tippelskirchi. The sequence continues at coordinate 93,299,006 of NC_137276.1, forward strand.
TCTTTAAAATCATGACAGAGTCAGGTCAGTGACTTTAGGGAAGAGAAGCAGTGTCGGTGATAACCTCATATGGAATCTCTTTTGTCCTTTCTCACGTTCACTTGGGATTGCAGGTTGATAAGCACAGTCAGAGGAGTCATGCTTGCCTCCGACCTCTGAGCCTATTTGGAGAGGAGAGAATCCAGACATAGCCAGAAGGCATACTCGGTGTCCCTTCGCAGGTCCTGGTTCTCCTCTAGGAATCCCCGTGTCCTAAAGAGCTCAGTCTCCCAGGGGCTCCCACTTTGCAAGTCTCCCCTTTCCACACAGCACTTGGGGCCTGTCTGTACCTTCTTTTTCTTCCTGGAAGGCACTCACATCCTTGGCGCTGTGATCTCAGGAGGCAATATGGTAAATGATTTCACACCAGCCAATGTACAACAACCTAGCTCTGCTACTCAAAGTGGGTGACTCTCTAGGGGTGCTAATTTGACTACTGGGGACAGGCCAGTGGGGGAGGCATTTGTGAGTGGACTAGCCCTACTCAGGGTGGTGACAGCCTTCCCTGCCAATGAGCATCATGTGAAACCTTGGAGCACAGGTCCAGGTTTGGGTCCTGGCTCCTCCAGTCACCAGTGGTGAGATCTTAGCCAAGTCATGTTAATATCCTCGAGCTTTAGTTTCCTCTTCTCTACAGTGGGAAAATATCTCTTCTAGCCCTCACAGCGTGGTTGGGAAGAACAGATGAGTGTATAAATATAAAAGAAACCATTGGGCATTTGGTAAATATTTTAATGAACGTCATATAGAAACTAGCCTTATTGGGGGGCAGCGGGTAAAGTTTGGGGTGTTGTGGAAATGAATCCAAATAATCCTATTGAGATTCTGTTTCTAGGGGTCAGGTTTGGAGAGAAATTTCAGGAGTGATTGAACTCTGTGGGATGCTCCTACCCCCAAGTCCTGCCTCCACTGCTCTCAGTGGGTCCCAGCCAACACTGAAGGCCCCTCCAGTTATTTATTTATTTATGGCTGCACTGGGTCTTTGTTGCCACGCATGGGCTCTCTCTAGTTGCAGTGGGCAGAGGCTTCTCTCTAGTTACAATGTGTGGGCTTCTCATTGTGGTTCAGTTCGGTTCAGTCGCTCAGTCGTGTCCGACTCTTTGCAACCCCATGAATCGCAGCATGCCAGGCCTCCCTGTCCATCACCAACTCTCAGAGTCTACCCAAACCCGTGTCTATCGAGTTAGTGATGCCATCCAACCATCTCATCCTCTGTCATCCTCTTCTCCTCCTGCCCCCAATCTTTCCCAGCATTAGGGTCTTTTCCAATGAGTCAACTCTTCGCATGAGGTGGCCAAAGTATTGGAGTTTCAGCTTCAACATCAATCCTTCCAATGAACACCCAAGACTGATCTCCATTAGGATGGACTGGTTGGAACTCCTTGCAGTCCAAGGGACTCTCAAGAGTCTTCTCCAACACCACAGTTCAAAAGCACCAATTCTTCAGCGCTCAGCTTTCTTCATCGTCCAACTCTCACATCCATACATGACCACTGGAAAAACCATAGCCTTGACTAGATGGACCTTTGTTGGCAAAGTAATGTCTCTGCTTTTAAATATGCTATTTAGGTTGGCCATAACCTTCCTTCCAAGGAGTAAGCGTCTTTTAATTTCATGGCTGCAGTCACCATCTGCAGTGATTTTGGAGCCCAAAAAAATAAAGTCTGACACTGTTTCCCCATCTATTTCCCATGAAGTGATGGGACCAGATGCCATGATCTTAGTTTTCTGAACGTTGAGCTTTCAGCCAACTTTTTCACTCTCCTTTTTCACTTTCATCAAGAGGCTCTTTAGTTCTTCTTCACTTTCTGCCATAAAGGTGGTGTCATCTGCATATCTGAGGTTATTGATATTTCTCCCGGCAATCTTGATTCCAGCTTGTGTTTCTTCCAGCCCAGCATTTCTCATGATGTACTCTGCATATAAGTTAAATAAGGAAAGTGACAATATACAGCCTTGATGTATTCTTTTTCCTATTTGGAACCAGTCTGTTGTTCCACGTCCAGTTCTAACTGTTGCTTCCTGACCTGCATACAGGTTTCTCAAGAGACAGATCAGATGGTCCAGTATTCCCATCTCTTTCAGAATTTTCCACAGTTTATTGTGATCCACACAGTCAAAGGCTTTGGCGTAGTCAATAAAGCAGAAATAGATGTTTTTCTGGAACTCTCTTGCTGTTTCAATGATCCAGCGGATATTGGCAATTTGATCTCTGGTTCCTCTGCCTTTTCTAAAACCAGCTTGAACATCTGGAAGTTCACGGTTCATGTATTGCTGAAGCCTGGCTTGGAGAATTTTGAGCATTACTTTACTAGCGTGTGAGATGAATGCAATTGTGGTAGCTTCTCTTATTGCAGCACCACAGTTCTAGAGCACAGGTTCAGTGGTTGTGGCACATAGGCTTAGTTGCCCTGTGGCCTGTGGGATCTTCCTGGATCAGGGATCAAACCCATGCCCCCTGCATTGGCAGGTGGATTCTTAACCTGGACCACCTTCTTGAAGGCCTCTCTGGGCCTTCTTCGTGAGTCTTTCAAGCCTGGGCACCACACAAGTAGGAGCCCCCATGGGAACATGACTTGAGTTTTGTTCTCTTTCTTATCTGGGAAGTTGCCAGGGAAAGCAGAGACTCAGTGTGTCTTGGACTTTTGTGAATATTTGTGAATAAACAATTTGTGTCAGTGTCAGCCACATTTGGTTAGTCCCTCAGGATGTCCAGCACAGAGTCTTGTCACGAAGAGGCCCTCCAAAAGGGGCAGTGTGAGGGAGGCCATTGCTGACTCACCTGCAAGATTAGGGATGTGTCTCATACATTCCTGATAGCTTCCTTAAGCTCTTGTAGAGATGCATTTTCTGAGATCAGAGCACAGGGAAAGAGGCCAGGTGGAGTTCAGTGTCAGAGTGGGCTGTTGAGGTGGAAATGCTCTGCAGGCAGCTGATGATGCTGCTGCAGGAGAGAGAGAGGTCTGGGATCCACCAGCCAGGAAGTGGCAGGTGAAGCTGTGGGAGCTGATAAGCTCTTTGGGCAGGCGTGCTGAGTGACAGGAGGGACTCCTACATCTTGTGATGTACCGAAGTCAGGGTGGTGGGGACCTTTGGCCTGGGTGCAGGAATTAAGGGGAGCGTTGTCTGTGGATAATTTTAAAAAGTAACAAAAATGGATTGTGTGTGTGTGCTAAGTCTCTTCAGTCACTCTTTGTGACCCTATGGACTGTATAACCTGCCAAGCCTCTCTGTCCATGGGATTCTCCAGGCAAGAATACTGGAGTGGATTGTTGTGCTTCCTCCAAGGATCTTCCCAACCCGGGGATTGAACCCACAACTCTTATGTCTCCTTCAATGGCAGGCAGGTTCCTTACCACTAGCGCCACCTGGGAAGCCCAAAACTGATTAATAGCTTTTTATTATTGCGAGTGCAAGTGATTCTAAGCAACTTCATTGATAAAATTCCTCTTTCAGCTGGAGCAGATGGCTCCTAGCACCCCATACTTGGTATTTCACCACTGTGCTCTTCCATTTATTCATTTCCAAATGACACACCACTCTCCATGTATGCTCTGACCAAGAACTGGGTTGGTATTTGCCTGAGATGCTTGAATAGAATTACAACATGGTGATGTCTGGAAAAAGGAAGGCAAGAACTTCCAGAGATGAGAGAGATTCCTGCATTTGGATCCAATCATTGCTGAAGATTTCCCTAAAATATCCATTTACAGGGTCTTCCTGGTGGTCCAGTGATTGAGAATCTGCCTTCCAATGCAGTGGACATAGGTTAGATTCCTGGTCAGGTAACTGAAATCCCACATGTCTTGTGGCGGCTAAGCCTAAGCTCCTCAACTAGACAAACTTGAGAGCCTCAACTAGTGAGCCTGCACTCTGTAGAGCCCATACGCTCTAGAGTCCGCACTTGGCAACTGGAGAAGCCTGTGCACCTCAACAGAGAGCTCATATGCCATAATGAAGACCCGGCGTAGCCAAAAAAAAAAAAGTTCATTTACAGAAGCCAACAAATTCACATATGTGCCTAGTTTGATTTTTTTTTTGTCACCTGCAACAGAAAGAATTTCAGTTATATAAATATCATCTTAGTGACACGACTGAAGCAACTTAGCATGCATGTACACATATTAGTGACTAGAAGCACAGGAAACTCCAAAAGCATTTGCTACATAAGGTGTTCTGATAGTCGCCTAGTGACTGAGGTAGAAGCTGTGGTTGCTAGGTTTTTCCTGGCTTTGGTGACCTCTCTCATCACCAAGCAAACAAACACAGTTGGCAGGTCATACAGACACCGTAAGTACACACCAGAACTCAGTATAAATCTGCTTGGACCCCATCCAAGGCAATTATTTACAGAAGTTCCCAAAGCATATAATTATAGGGCTACAGTGCGAGGCCCTGCACCATGAGGGCAACTCCTGAGTGTAACCTAAGTGCTAGACAAGGAAATCACTGAACTGGTTGAACCTGCATTTAGGGTTAAAAAACAATCAAACAATAAAATAAATACTCCACTGCATATGCTTAAAATGAAGAGACCTGAACCAATAGCATTTCACATGAGAAAGCTTTGAAGATAAAATTTTTGAAAGAGGCAGAAGAAGCTGTCTTTGGGTTTTGAATTTATCCCTCTCCCAGAGCGATCCAATGGTTGATACTGGCCAGAAAAAATGAAAAAGAAGCTGATGTTATATTCCCAAGCAGGCTGTCTCTCCTTAGTAGGAAGATGGTTCTAGCACCTTCAGGTTTGTAGGGTCCTTATAGCTCATCATGATGCTTCCTTGATGCTAAAGCTGAAGCACCAATACTTGAGCCACCTGATATGAAGAGCTGACTCATTGGAAAAGATCTGATGCTGGGAAAGATTGAAGGCAAGAGGAAAAGAGGGTGACAGAGGAAGAGATTGTTAAATAGCATCACCGACTCAATGGATATGAGTTTAAGCAAACTCCAGCAGATGGTGAAGGACAGGGAAGCCTGGTGTGCTGCAGTCCATGGAGTCACAAAGAGTCAGACACGACTGTGCAAGACTTAGCGACTGAACGACAACAAAATAGCTCATCATCTCTTAAAGCAAGAGATCCTTTTCTTGCCTAGCAATTCCCTAAAATGGTTGTGAATACACCTGCTTGGATCGCATGCCTGTCCCTGAATTAATCACTGTCCAAGGGGATAGGAGGGAGAGAACTGATTTGTTTGGGTCCTTTGCTCACCCCTGTGCAGAGGGAGGGGACATCCTCCCTGACTGACAGCCCCACGTACCCCCAGGGCAGTTCCACAAAACCAGGAGTTGCAGCTGATGGAAGGCAACATTGTCCACAGGAATCCTGTAAGTTTCAAAACCTCATTTCCTTTCCCACTGCTGCTCCCTTCTTTCCAATCACTTTGTTTAAAAATTTATGAGTTGGATAGAGTCTGTCATCAATCAGTTTTCCCCTCTATAGTTTTCTAGGCTGGAAGCCTGCAAACTACATTTCCCAGAATCTCTTTTCTGCTTGCTTCTGTTGCTGCTAAGTCGCTTCAGTCGTGTCCGACTCTGTGCGACCCCATAGACGGCAGCCCACCAGGCTCCCCCGTCCCTGGGATTCTCCAGGCAAGAATACTGGAGTGGGTTGCCATGTCCTTCTCCAATGCATGAAAGTGAAAAGTGAAAGTGAAGTCGCTCAGTTGTGTCGGACTGTTTGCGACCCCATGGGCTGCAGCCTACCAGGCTCCTCCATCCATGGGATTTTCCAGGCAAGAGTACTGGAGTGGGGTGCCATTGCCTTCTCCGGCTTCCTTCTGTTAGGATTTTCTAATAGGAGCCACGGGCCAGAGACTGAAAGGTGAAAGAAAGGGAGAAGCCATCCCCCCACTCCACCTCCAATTCTGGTAGGGCCTCTGGGCAAAGTTAGGGGCAGGACCTGTGGGTAGGCCCCGGGTATGCCAGCCTTAGGAGTGTGCTGTTCCTGGGCTCTGGATGACGACACCATTTTCTCTCTTTCTTTATTTTTTTAATCAGTTCAGTCACTCAGTCATGTTCGACTCTTTGCAACCCCATGGACGACAGCACTCCAGGCCTCCCTGTCCATCGCCAACTCCCGGAGCTTGCTCAAACTCATGTCCATTGAGTCGTTGATGCCATCCAACCATCTCCTCCTCTGTCGTCCCCTTCTCCTCCTGCCTTCAATCTTTCAAAAAATAAGAGTCTTTTCTAATGAATCAGTTCTTCACATCAAGTGGCCAAAGTATTGGAGCTTCAGCTTCAGCATCAGTCCTTCCAGTGAATATTCAGGACTGATTTCCTTTAGGATTGACTGGTTTGACTGGTTTATCATTACTTTCTATTTAAGCAAACTTTTTTCTTCATGCCACCTGGCTTGCGGGATCAACTAGGGATTGAACCTGGGCCACAGCAGTGAAAGCATTGAATACTAACCCTTAGATAACCAGTGAACTCCCCTATCATCGCATTTTTCAAAAGTGTACAGTGTAGTGACATTAAGTACATTGATATTGTCGTGCAATCTTTACCGCCATCTATCTCTGGAACTTTTCCATCATCCCAAACTGAACCTCTGTATCTACTCCCCATTTTCCTCTTCACCCAGCCTCTAGTAACCACCATTTTGTTTCCTGTCTCTCTGAGTTTGACTCCTCTGGGTATTTCATTTAAGTGGAATCATATAATATTTTGAGATGGTCCTTATTTACCATAGAATAATGTCTTCAAGGGTCATCTATTTGGTAGCCTGTGTCAGAATTTCCTTCCTTTTTAAGGCTCAGTAATATTGTATTGTATATATATGTGTGTGGTTAGTTGCTCAGTTGTTCACCAATGACCTTATTTAAACTTAATTACCTTTTTAAAGGTCCTATCTCCAAATATAATCACTTTCTGAGGTACTGGGTATTCAGTTCAGTTCAGTTCAGTCACTCAGTCGTGTCTGACTCTTTGCGACCCCATGAACCGCAGCACGCCAGGCCTCCCTGTCCATCACCAACTCCCTGAGTCCACCCAAACCCATGTCCATCGAGCTGGTGATGCCATCCAGCCACCTCATCCTCTGTTGTCCCCTTCTCCTCCTGCCCCCAATCCTTCCCAGCATCAGGGTCTCTTCCAGTGAGTCAGCTCTTCGCATCAGGTGGCCAAAGTATTGGAGTTTCAGCTTCAGCATCAGTCCTTCCAATGAACACCCAGGAGTGATCTCCTTTAGGATGGACTGGTTGGATCTCCTTGCAGTCCAACGGACTCTCAAGAGTCTTCTCCAACACCACAGTTCGAAACCATCAATTCTTCGGTGCTCAGCTTTCTTTATAGTCCAACTCTCACATCCATTCATGACCACTGGAAAAACCATAGCCTTGACTAGAAGGATCTTTGTTGGCAAAGTAATGTCTCTGCTTTTTAATATGTTGTCTAGGTTGGTCATAACTTTCCTTCCAAGGAGTAAGCGTCTTTTAATTTCATGGCTGCAATCACCATCAGCAGTGATTTTGGAGCCCAGAAAAATAAAGTCAGCCACTGTTTCCCCTTCTATTTGCCATGAAGTGATGGGACTGGATGCCATGATCTTAGTTTTCTGAATGTTGAGCTTTAAGCCAACGGTTTCACTCTCCTCTTTCACTTTCATCAAGAGGCTCTTTAGTTCTTCACTTTCTTCCCTAAGAGTGGTGTCATCTGCATATCTGAGGTTATTGATATTTCTCCCGGCAATCTTGATTCCAGCTTGTGCTTCATCCAGCCCAGCGTTTCTCATGATGTACTCTGCATATAAGTTAAATCAGCAGGGTGACAATATACAGCCTTGATGTACTCCTTTTCCTATTTGGAGCCAATTTGTTGTTCCATGTCCAGTTCTAACTGTTGCTTTCTGACCTGCATACAGGTTTCTCAAGAGGCAGTTCAGGTGGTCTGGTATGCCTATCTCTTTCAGAATTTTCTACAGTTTATTGTGATCCACACAGTCAAAGGCTTTGGCATAGTCAATAAAGCAGAAATAGATGTTTTCTGATACTCTCTTGCTTTTTCGATGATCCAGTGGATGTTGGCAATTTGATCTCTGGTTCCTCTGCCTTTTCTAAAACCAGCTTGAACATCTGGAAGTTCATGGTTCACGTATTGCTGAAGCCTGGCTTGGAGAATTTTAAGCATTACTTTACTTGCATGTGAGATGAGTGCAATTGTGCGATAGTTTGAACATTCTTTGGCATTGCCTTTCTTTGAGATTGGAACGAAAACTGACCTTTTCCAGTCCTGTGGCCACTGCTGAGTTTTCCATATTTGGTGGCATATTGAGTGCAGCACTTTCACAGCGTCATCTTTCAGGATTTGAAAGAGCTCAACTGGAATTTCATCACCTCCACTAGCTTTGTTCATAGTGATGCTTCCTAAGGCCCACTTGACTTCACATTCCAGGATGTCTGGCTCTAGGTGAGTGATCACACCATCGTGATTGTCTGGGTCGGACTTTAATAAAAGAATTTGGGGGGGGGTCAGAACCCCATGAGAGACTACTTCCACTATTTGGCTATTCTGAATAATGTTGCCATGAACATATATAGATATTTATTCAAATCTCTGCTTTCAATTCTTTGAGTATACACCTAGAAATGGAGCTGCTAGTGCGTGCATGCATGCTAAGTTGCTTCAGTTATATCTGACACTTTTGCAACGCCATGGACTATAGCCTGCAAGGCTCCTCTGTCCATGGGATTCTGCTGGCAAGAATACTGGAGTGGGTTGCCATGCCCTCCTGCAGGGGATCTCTCCCAAACCAGGGATGGAACCTACATCTCTTATATCTCCTGCAGTGGCAGACAGATTCTTTACCACTAGTGCCACCTGGGAAGCCCATATGTTAATTCCCTGATTAGTTTTTGAGGAACTGCTAAATCATTTTTCGTAACACCTTCACCATTATACATTCCTATCAGCAATGCACAGGGTTCCAACTTTTCTACATTCTTGCCAACACTTGTTATTTTCTGTTATTTTATTTTTATAGTAGCCATTCTTTTGGAAGTGAAGTAGGAGCTCATTGTAGTTTTGATTTGCATTTCCCTGATGATTACTGATTTGAACATCTTTTCATGCCCTTACTGGCCATTTGTAACTTGTCTTTGGTGAGACTGTCTCTCAAATCCTTTGCCCATATTTAGATATTTTTATTTTTAAGAGAAACCATACACATACTATAGCAATGGTAAGTGAATTTCCAACAAAATGGAGAAATCTATTCAACAATAATACCTAGATGTGAGATGACCACATTATGGGGCAAAAACTTGGTATAATTTTGCAGAGTCAGCTATAGCAGGATGGTAAAGCAGGTGGACTTCAGAGCCAGCCTTGCCTGGGGTTTGATCCCTGGTTTCTCCACTTACTAGCTATGTGCCCTCAGCAACTTTCTTAATCTCTTGTGTCTTGTTTCCCTACTTAAGAAATGGGAATAATAATACCACCCATTTCATAGGGTTGTTAAAAGGATTAAATCAGTACAGTGCCAGGTACAAAGCAAACATTTCATATACATTAGCTATCAGGATTATTATTCTCTGGATCCCAACTTTCTGTGCTGCCTCCACAGTTGGGCACCATCTGGTGTCCCCTCCCCACACTGCTGGTGTTTCTCATTACCCAGTTATCCACCAGGCAAATAGGTCTATGCAGCAAATTTTTTGTTGTTTAGTTGCTAACTTGTGTCCGACTCTTTTTTGATGCCATGGACTGTAGCCCACCAGGCTCCTCTGTCCATGGGGATTTCCAGGCAAGAATCCTAGAGTGGGTTGCCAGTTCCCTCTCCAAGGGATCTTCCTGACCCAGGGATCAAATCCACTTCATGTAGCAGATACTACATGCTTTTTACACATTAACTTTAGTTTTTCAATTACTTTCAACTATAGTCTGGTGACGGCTTCCCAGGTGGCACTAGTGGTAAAGAACCTGCCTGCCAATGCAGGAGACATAAGAGATGCAGGTTTGATCCCTGAGTCGGAAAGATCCCCTGAAGGAGCACATGGAAGCCTACTCCAGTATTCTTGCCTGGAGAATCCCCATGGACAGAGGAGCCTGGCAGGCTACAGTCCTTGGGGTCACAAAGAGTCAGACATGACTGAGCAACTTAGTACTACACAGAACAGCTTGTGATTCGGTGATAGTCTGGTGAGCCTGAGCTCTGGTTTAGTGATCAGCTGGGAATCGGGGTTCAGATTACATATCTCTTCTGAAGTGACCTTGGGCAAGTCACTTCACATGTCTGGGCTTCAGTTTATTTATTTGGGAAATAATGATGAGAGTCATTCCTATTTCACAGAGTCCCTGAGTGATTAAATAAAGTAAGGCCTGTAAAGTACTTAGTATATATGGTACGTGGCACATAGAAAATACTTAAAAGATATTTATTACTATATATTATGTTATATCACTTTCAGATGAGGAAACTGAGTCTCAGAGAGCTGAAGTTCTTGCCCAAAGTCATAAACCTGCATATGTGAATTTTGTGCAGTTCCTGTTGTATGATAAGAGTATAGACATAATTTTATGTTTTAAAAAATTTATATTAAAGCATGTTAGTTTCATATTGCTATGGAGATATGAAGACATGACTATAATGAGCTTCTCAGGTAGCACTAGTGGTAAAAGAACATGCCTGCCAATTCAAGAGAAGTAGGAAATGTGGGTTGGATTTCTGGACTGGGAAAATCCCCTGGAGAAGGAAATGGCAACTCACTCCAGTATTCTTGCCTGGAGAATCCCATGGACAGAGGAGCCTGGTGGGCTATGGCCCATGGGGTCATAAAAGAGTCAGACACAACTTAGCAACTAAACAACAACAACAACAACAATGAATAACCTTGATATAGGTAAATAATCACCAGGGTGAAAGGAGTGAATAGGTTGGGGCTAGATGATAATCCTGCTTGGAAACATGTGACTAAGTAACTCCAGTTACTGGATGGGGTATATTGTTCTGGTCTACACAAAGAGGTGCTCACATCATCTGGTTAAGGAGTGTATATGTTATCTGTAAATGACCAGTTCAGTCTCTGGGTATATGAGGGGCCAGGTATCACCAAAGGTTATGCCTTGTTTACTAGGTCCTGCCGACCACTTGGCTCACCTCCCAAAGAGGCCTCTTGCTCTTAAAAGAACCTGGATCTGAGGGCTGGGTGCCTAAGTGGGAGTAATTCCTCAAGTTCTTAACTCAGGGTGTGGAGTCCAGGAGAACCGGGCTGACCTACTTTCTTCTTCGCTATTAGTCTTGGAACCTACAGAAAACCCTGAGAGCCTGTTTCTTTACCTGCACGAGGGGAAGGGTGACAAGGTAGATAGTAAATATTTAACAAATCTTCACATAGCTTCACATATACTAAATCACACCATTCTCAAACAACCCTGTGATGTATCATCACTATTCTTATTTTACAGATGAGGAAACTGAGGTACAGACTGGTTAAATAACTTACAGTTGGTAAGGGAGGAGCCAGGTTTCAACCCAGGTCCTCGGGCTCCAGAGCTTCAGACTTCAATGTCATGCTCATTGGTGAATAATGTGGAAAGTTAACAAACCTTAGCTTGAAGGGCTATTGTGAGAGTTGGGGATAAAGCCACATGTGGTATGTGGCTTCTGGTCTTGCTATTCTATAGAAATTGTCCCTCTTGCTCAATTTGTTGATGACCTCCAATTGGCCAACCCAATAAACACTTTTCTGTTTTCATTTCCCCTGATTTCTCAATAGCATTAAATCCAGTTGACCATTTCCTCATACTTCTGTTTTTTTTTTTAAACTCACTGGGCATGAGGTTAGTTTTTCCATTGTTTAAACAAATATGCACCACAGTAGTTCAACAAGTAAGGCAAATGCCAGGAATATGAAAGTTGCAGCCTGCAATTACCATATCTAGAACCCAGGGAATGTGAATTAGATAGAAATGGTGGTCACACTAAATGAACATGTGACATCATGACAAGTTGGTTTTTAGCATCAAAACTATCAAAACTATCCCATTTTCTTAACGATCAGAGGTCCCATGTTGGTTCCAGCCTCTTCACTGTGATGATCCGTCACAGAACGTGAACTTTTTGGCCTCTACCAATAGCATTAGGGGCTTCCCTTGTGGCTCAGCTGGTAAAGAATCCACCTGCAATGCGGGAGACTTAAGAGATGTGGGTTCAATCCCTAGGTAGGGAAGATCCCCCATGGCAACTCACTCCAGTATTCTTGCCTGGAGAACCCAATGGACAGAGGAACCTGGCGGGCTACAGTCCATAGGGTCACAGAGACTCGGACACAACTATAGCAAGTTAGCACAGCACAATAGCTGTAGACAACTTTCTCTCTCAAATCCTTCATGTCAAAAGCAAACACAATCTTGGAGTGTTCTTTCTGATTGTGAGGGTTTACCATAGATTTGCTGCAATGATTTTTAACATGAAATCTTTTGTAAGCTAACCAACTGCAGCCATCCCAGCAGTAATGGTAATGGCTGTGATCCATTCAACTTGTAAGCTGGAAGTCACATTCAAGGCGCTGTCACTTGCAGTGTGCGTACACAGGACACTGGGCACAGATGGCTTGAGTGGCCAGCTGCAGTCAAGATGTGAGAGGCGTCCTACAGGTACCAATTCCAGGATGCTCACTCCTCTTTGAAACATTTACTTCTGACTTTAGTGACAGCTCACTCAAAAGGGTTTGCTCCTACTCCACCAGCTGTTCCTTCCTAGTCCCTTTTTCTCTCTTTTTTAAAAAAATTTCTTTATTTATTTGGCTGCACCAGGTCTTAATTGTGGCACACGGGTTCTTTAGTTGTAGCATGCAGGATCTTGTTCCCTGACCAAGGATCAAACCTGGGGCCCCTGCATTGGGAGCGTGGAGTCTTAGCCATTGGACCATCAGGGAAGTCCCTCTCTTTTCCTCTTTTAACTGTAGAGACATGTTGGTGTGCCCTGGGATGATATCTCCTTAGTCCTCTTCTCTTTTCTTTCCCTGTGAGACCTCACACAGTCCCGTGGCATGAGGCACCATCTATATCATATTTGTTGATGACCCCTCTATCAGTCAGGGTTCGACCTGAGAGCTAGAACCAATAGGAAAATGTATCAAGAGATTTATTGAGAGGAATTTCTTGTGTGATTTTAAAGGCTTGCTAGATAAGCCCCAGATATGTAGGTCAGGCTGTCAAAAGAGTAGGCTGGACCTCTTCCATTGCCCCCACCGTGGCTAGCCTCCTTCATCTCCAGCCTGGATGACTGCCAACACCACTTAACCAGTTTCTCTGCTTACATTCCTGCCTCACCCTTCTTGTTTACATTCTTGCCTTACAACACCCACTTACAAGAAGTGATCCTTTCTCTTTTCTTTTCATGCCGGTTTTATTGAGGTATGATTGATATCTGACACTGTTTAAGGCATACAGCATAATAATTTGACTTTCATACATCATGAAAGGATTGTCACAGTAAGTGTAGTGAATATCCATCATCTCATACAGATACAAAATTAAAGAAATAGAAAAAAATATTCTTCCCTGTGATGAGATCTCTTAAGATTTCCTCTCACTGACTTTGATATATAACATGCGTGTGTGCCGTCACTCAGTCATGTCTGACTCTTTGTGACCCTATGGACTGTAGCCCACCAGGCTCCTCTGTCCATGGGGATTCTCCAGGCAAGAATAACTGTATTTATCATGTTATACATTATATCCCTATTACTTGTTTACCTTATAACTGGAAATGTGTACCTTTCGACCGCCTTCATCCAATTCTCTCTCCTCCCACCCCAGCCTCCTGTAACCATAAATCTCATCTCTTTTTCTATGAGTTTGTTTGTCTGTCACAGTGACCCTTTTAAAGCATAACCAAATTTACTCGATTCTCATATATGATTCTCAGTGACTTCTCACTGCTCTTAAATTAAAATGTAAACCTCTTCGCTTGGTGGAGTATGTTGCAGAATTGGTCACAAATTTTTTCCATCACTATGCTATGTGACTTTGCCTCTCCTCCCATAAAGAGGATTAGTTCATTTTCCTACCCCTTGGATCTAGACTGGCTTTGTGACTTGGTTGACCAATAAAATGCAGTGTAAGTGACATTGTTTGACTTTTAAGTCTAAGCCTCATAAGGCCTTGCAGCTTCTACTTTTGTTCTCTTGGAATGTTCCCCTGAGACTAACAGGTAAAGAAGGCTGGTCTAGCCTCCTGGAGGATGAGATATCATATTGATAGAGACAAGCTCGTCCATCTGAGGCCTCCTAGACTGATAAATCAGTAGCCAGCACTAACCACCAGACGTGTATGGGAAACCATCATGCATCATCTAGTCTCAGATGAGCAACCAAATGATGGGAGTCACATAAGTGAAACCAGGTGAGACCCTGCCCAAATGACTGCCTCCCAGAACTGTGAGCAAATACATGGCTATTGTTTTAAGCCACTGAGTTTTGGGTGGGTTTGTTACACAGCAGTAGATAACTGGTACACTTCACCTCCAAGGCTCTCCCTTGATCTCTGTTATCTCCCTTGATCATTCTATTCCAGCTATACTGGTCTCAACCTGTTCCTGGAATATTTCAAACTCTTTTCTTTCTCCAGGCTTTTGCTTCCTTTGGCAATTGTGTGCCAGGTTCATTTTCATCTTTCATTGTGTATTAAAACACCTACAGCCACTATGGAGAACAGTGTGGAGATTCCTTAAAAAACTGGGAATAGAACTGCCATATGACCCAGCAATCCCACTGCTGGGCATATACACCGAGGAAACCAGAATTGAAAGAGATGCGTGTACCCCAATGTTCATCGCAGCACTGTTTACAATAGCCAGGACATGGAAGCAACCTAGATGTCCATCAGCAGACGAATGGATAAGGAAGCTGTGGTACATATACACAATGGAATATTACTCAGCCATTAAAAAAACACATTTGAATCGGTTCTACTAAGATGGATGAAACTGGAGCCCATTATACAGAGTGAAGTAAGCTAGAAAGAAAAACAACAATACAGTATACTAATGCATATATAGGGAATTTGAAAGATGGTAACGATAACCCTATATGCGAGACAGAATAAGAGACACAGATGCATAGAACAATTTTATGGACTCTGAGGGAGAAGGTGAGGGTGGGACGTTCTGGGAGAATAGCATTGAAACATGTATATTATCATATGTGAAACAGAACACCATTCCATGTTCGATGCATGAGACAAGGGCTCAGGGCCGGGGCAATGGGATGACCCAGAGGGATGGGATGGGGAGGGAGGTGGGTGGGGGGTCCAGGAAGGGGAACACATGTAAACCCATGGCTGATTCATATCAATGTATGGCAGAAACTATTACAATATTGTAAAGTAATTAGCCCCCAACTAAAATAAATAAATTTATTAAAAAAAAAAAAGAAAAAAGAAAAAAAAAAAGGAAAAAAAAATAAAAAAATAAAACACCATTTTTTTTTTTTGAAATTTAGTAATGTTTATCTTTTTGTCAGTTTTTCTTTTTTTTTTTTTAATTGGAGGCTAATTACTTTACAATATTGTGGTGGTTTTGCCATACATTCACATGAATCAGCCATGGGTGTACATGTGTTCCCCATCCAGACCCTCCCTCCCCATCCCATCCCTCAGGGTCATCCCAGTGCACCAGCCCTGAGCACCCTGCCTCATGCATCAAACCTGGACTGGTGATCTGTTTCACATATGTTAATATACATGTTTCAATGCTATTCTCTCAAATCATCCCACTCTCGCCTTCTCCCACAGAGTCCAACAGTCTGTTCTTTAGATCTGTTAAAACAGCATTCTTTAAATTTAAACACCATGGAGCAGTCTCCCATGACCACCCCTCTATTTAAAGTTGCCTCAGGGGCTTCCCTGGTGGTTCAGTGGTAAAAAATCCACTTGCCAATGCAGGGGACACCGGTTTGATCCCTGGTCCAGGAAGATCCCACATGCCTTGGAACAACTAAGCCTGTGTGCCACAACTATTAAGCCAGCACTCTGGAGACCATGAGCTGTAACTACTGAGACCATGCACCGCAACTACTGAAATTTGTGGGCCTAGACCCTGTGTTCTAAAGCAAGAGAAGCCACTGAAATGAGAAGCCTGTGCACCACAACCAGAGACTAACCCCCACCCACTGCAACTAGAGAAAGCCCACACGCAGCAATGAAAACCCAGAGCAGCCAGAAAGAAAGAGAGAAAGAAAGGAAGAAAGAGGGAAAGAAAATAAAGTTGACTCTACCCGATACTCCCATGTTAGAATTTCTTTCTCTACCACAATTTAAAATTATCTTGTTCCTGCATTTGTTGACTTATTTTACTGGAAGATGAAAGTGAATGTTGCTCAGTCGTGTCCGACTCTGCGACCCCATGGACTATACAGTGCATGGAATTCTCCAGGCCAGAATACTGGAGTGGGTAGCCTTTCCCTTCCCCAGGGGATCTTCCCAACCCAGGGATCAAACCCAGGTCTTCCACAGTGCAAGCAGGTTCTTTACCAGCTGAACCACAAGGGAAGTCCAAGAATACTGGAGTGAGTAGCCTATCCTTTCTCCAGATCTTTCCAACCCAGGAGTCAAACTGGGTTCTCCTGCATTGCAGGCTGATTCTTTATCAACTGAGCTATCAGAGAAGCCCTACTGGAAGGTAAGCACCACAATTCTCCACACAGTACTACAGGCCACCACTATCAATGGATAGAGTTGGTACAAAAGATAAACTTGTTCCACTTTGTAGGCAAAGAACATAGTTGTTCAGTGAGGAAGGAAGGCAGAACCGTGGGGAACTCTGATGGGTGGCTGAGGGGCAGAATTTGGTGCGGGAGAATGTCTTCAGGGAATCAGAATATATCTAACTATATATTACAGAATATCTCTGCCAGAGATGTACTGCCTTTAAGTCACACTGTGGCAAGTTTCAGCTCTCCAAGGTTCCTGGCCCAGACCACTGATCAACCTGATTTCTCTTCTTCTTTTTAAAAACTCAAAAAAAAAATTTTTTTTTTTCTATTCTTTGACTGTGCTGAGCGGCAGGTGGGATCTTAGTTCCCCGACCAGGGATCAAATCCACGCCCCCAGCAGTGTAAGCTTGAAGTCAACCACTGGACCACCAGGAAAGTCCTCTGATTTCTCATCTTATCAGTCCTACTCGCATTATGGGAGTTGCTATGTATAAATGTTTTCAGTCTCAGGGACAGCCGGTGTTTTTGTAGAATTGCTAACAATGGTTAGTGTTTTCATTCGCAAACATTAAGTGGACTTTAACTAAACAGATTTTCTTCCTCCTGAACTCTTCATACAAATCTTAAGGTTTAGGCTCACTGTTAAAAAAGTGTTTTTACTCTTCAGAGCCAGAAGCGAGGGATATAAGAAGAGATACTGTGAGAAAGTTCAAGAAATACTGTTTTATTATTGTTTTCTTAGGTAATAAAAAAAATCCTTAAATTCCAAGAAAAAAAATGTATTAATCAGAAAACAGGCCTCCTAGAAACAGCTGTGGAAAGCTGAAATAAAAGGGGTGAAGAATGACAGCTTTATTCCAGATATGAATTTCAACACTTCTCAGCACAGGAAATGCACAAAATTACTGCAGGGAAATAAGACATGACGGCTCATTTATTTAATTGAGTTGAGAGAATCATAATTTTCTTTAAGCCTCTGAGCAAAATGTAATGTATTCTAGCACTCAGGAATGATGGTCAGAGAAGCCATAGAGTAGAAAACTGTTTGAATAAGAATGGGGTCCTCTGATTAATGGGCTGGTGGAAGTGGAGGAGTGGGGAATTTATGATTATTCCTTGTTCTTCGCCTCTCAGATCCATTCTCCTTCGTGTTCTGTGTCCTAGCAGCAGATTATCTCCAGCCTGTACCCTCTGGCATTGGATTGGGTCCAGTCAATGAAAACCACCAGCCAGGGACTGGAAGATGGAAGGAGAGAGAGGTCAGGGTATTTATACCTCCTCACTGTGGTTCTGTTCCTCTGAGGCAGTGGGTCTCAAAAAGTGGGCAGCATACCAGCAGTATCACCTAGGACTTGTTAGAAATGCAGGTTCTTAGTCCAACTTCAAACTCCTGGGGGACACAGCAATCCGTATTTTTTTTTTTTAATTATTTTTATTTATTTGGCTGTGCCAGGTCTTAGCTGTGGCCCTCAGGATCTTTTAGTTGTGTCATTTGAACTCTAAGTTGCAGCATGTGAGATCTAATTCCCTGACCAGGGATCGAACCCGGGCCCGCTGCATTGGGAGTGCAGAGTCCTAGCCACTGAACCACCAGGGTCTGTAGTTAAACAAGCCCTCCGAGGTGGTTTTGATGCTCTGTAAAGTTTGGGTACCAGTGATGTACAGGTGCAGTTCCTGGTGGGCAGACCTTTCTCTGTAGTCCCAGCTTTTACTAGACTTCAGTAATTCTGTCCCCTTCTTTTGTCCTTCAGGTCTGAGGGTGGAAAGGGCTTCTCAGCATGGCTGGTACTTCAGTAGCTCATAACCTCTTGATGGTTGCCTTATCTCTGCCTATTAGTGCCTTTGCAAATTCTCTTTGGTTAAAAGGTTTGAGTGCTCTGTTTGTCTCCTGCTGGGTGCATGATTGATTCTCAGAGGCACCAACTGTGGGCAAAGGCTGGCAAACACCTGTCTGTGGACAACGGAGCACAGTTACGTCAGGACTGCAGAGCAGGGAAGGCATGGGAACCAGCCTCTACTCTGTGCCAGATATCCATTCTTTTAAGCCTCACAAACCTCCTGGAGGAAGGTATCATCTGTGTTTCACTGATAGGCACCTTAGCCAGACCCCAGATTGCACCTGTGTCCTAGACTGGCTGATTCCTCTTCCTGGTCAAGGAGACTGCTGCCCTCCAAGTCCTCACACAGGTCACACCTTCACCCCTCAAGCCATCGTGAAGCTGTTGTTAGGGTTAGGTAGTCTACTTGGGGGTAGGCTGGTAGGCCACTTAAGAGTTGTGTGATACCGGGCAAGTTGCCTGGCCTCTCTGAGCCTCAGGTTCCTTATCTCTGAACTGCGATCTTCATGCCTGCTGTGTGTGGTGTACTGAGAGGATTGCATGAGGTGACCTGTGTGGAGCACCTGGGACAATGTCTGGCACAGAGTAGGCGCTCTATAAAGCTGAATGCTTTTGCCTTCCCTGTAAAGGTTCACTGGGGAGACAATGTGACTGTTTAAGTGAATCAGGTCAAACTTAAAAAAAAAAAATTTTATTGGAGTATAGTTGATTTATAATGTTGTGTTAATTTCAGGTGTACAGCATAGTGATTCAGTTAAAGACATACATATGTTTATTCTTTTTTTAGATTTCTTTCCCATATAGGTTATTACAGAATATTGAGTAGAATTCCCTGTGCTATACAGTAGGTCCTTGTTGATTGTCTGTTATACATATAGTAGTGTTTAGTGTTTGTATTTTAATCCTAACCTCCTAATTTGTCCCTCCCCGCCACTTTCTTCTTTGTTAAGTTTGTTTTCAAAATCTGTGACTCTGTTTTGTGACTTAGTTTATTTATATCACTTAAAAAATTAGATTTCACATATGAGTGATATCATGTGATATTTGTCTTTCTCTGTCTGACTCTCTTCACTTAGTATGATAATCTCTGGGTCCATCTATGCTCCTGCAAATGGCATTATTTCTTTTTTTTTCCCCATGGCTGATTTTAGTATTCCATTATATGTATGTACCATATCTTCTCTATCCATTCATCTGTTACTGGACAGTTGGGTTCCTTCCTTGTCTTGGCTATTGTAAACAGTGCCACTATGAATGCTGAGGTGCATCTATCTCTTAAAATTATGGTTTTCTCCAGATATATGCCCAGGAGTGGATCATATGGTAGCTCTATTTTAAGTTTTTTAAGGAACTTCGTACCCATTTACATTCCTACCAAAAGTGTAGGAAGATCAGGTCACGCTTTTTAAACAGATATTGGGCTGGAAGCATCCTGTCCTCAAGGAAAGATACTTTCAACTGGTGGATTCCTTGGGAAGCCAAGAGCACTTTTCTAATCTCTGAAGAACTTGCTCAGGCCTTAGGGCTTGGTGACAGAGAGATGGGGCTGACCACTGGATATGCAGCGTGTTTGTCTGTTAAAGTAGGTTGTGTTCTGGAACTTGTCCCCAGTCTGTCTCCTGTGCTCTTCCTGCCTCCTTGCAAGGTAGTGACAAAGGGGGGCAGTGCCTAAGGGGTATCTGGAGGAGGTGTTCCCCTAATATGACTTCACAAGCTTGGCTCCCTCTGCTTGGGCAGACATTTGTCTTGCTCACCTGTATCCTGGGAACAGGTCCGCAGAATGGTGTCGAGGTGAGAGAGTAGGAGTTAGCAGAGGGAGCCATGGGTGCTCTGTTATCTTCCCGATAACAGAGTGCCTTCCCAGCTGTTACCGCCCATTTCTAATATTGCAATAGTTGTTATGGTGAGGTGGGGTGACTACACACAAAAGGCCCTATCCTGTGGTCTCTTTGCTTACCGTGTCTATGGGTCTCAGTCTTATGTCATGGCTTCTTAGAAAACAATGCCCCTTACCAGCCCAGGAAATGTTTTAGAAATCTCAAACAAATGGGTTTTAGAAATTGAAATGCTTTGGAAACCTCAATCAAATGCAGACACATCTGATTGACACAGTGATTGGGGAATCTTCTGGCAAGGTCAGCATTAGGTCAGAGATGCCAAGCTCAGTGAAAAGCTATTGCAGATGGCATGTGACTCTCAAGTGCCCCACCTGACCTTCAAGTAGGTGAAAAACTTGTTTATAATGCTCTGAGCCTAAAACCTAATCCTGTTTTATATGTAAATGCAAAACTATTTTCTGTTCAATTTTAGCAAACACTTAATTTTCCAGGGGTGTAACTAACGTGTAAATCAAAGAACAAAGGACTCAGTTTTGTTTGGAACTTTGCGAGGTTTGTTTAAGGATTGGAGAGTGTGTCACCAGTGGCAACCCTGTCAGTTTTGACGCCCAATTCAACTTTCCTTTGTCAGTCTGCATTTATAATTGTTGCATTTGTACTGATTTAAATCTTATTTAAAATGCCCAAAATAAAAAGAATTGACCATCTGTTAATATATGCTTTAAAGCAAACATAACAGAGATGACACCAAGTACTGAGGTGAAGTGGGCCAGTGGTGACAAGAGAAGCAACTTTAGGATAGGAGCTCTTTTAGGTACAGAGTTCAAGGAATCCTTTCTGCAGAGGAGACATGACGTGAAAGATGAAAGTGACAGAGCCGGCCATGCAAAGGCCCTGAGGCTGAAATAGCTGGGCATGTCCTAGAAACTGTCAGAACGCCATCTAACTAGAGTACAGGTGAGCGAGGGCAGAGAGCATCAAGGATTGAGGTTTGAGGGAAAAAAAAATGGCCTTGAAACCACAGCAAGGATTTTATTCTCTGAAAGTCACTGAGGGCTGTAAAAGAGGGGATAACCTGGCCAAAATGATCTTTAGCAAGATGAGGCTGCAGGGAAAATTCGAGATGAGCATGGAATATTTTGCAGCGCCAGAAGAGCAAAGAAGGCAATCAACACAGAGAAATTACCCATGTCAATTTCCTGTCATCCAGAAAGCTTAAAGGGAGAGAATAAGTGCTCTGTAAATATTTAATGTTGCCCAGAGTTGATAGAAACCAATCACAGAGGATAATACGGCAGTTTGGTGTTAGGGATTTGTGTAGAGTTACACTATTCAGTACAGTGTTACTAGCCATCTGTGACTATTAAGCACTTAAAATGTGACTAGTGCACCCGAGGAACTGAGTTTTAATTTTATTCAATTTTAGTGTACCTTGAAAAGCTGAAACTTGACTCAGTTATTAGAAAATATTTCAGTGTTTTGAGACTATTTGATAATTCATTAATAATTTTACATGATTACATGTTGAATTGATAATATGGTAGATACATTGCATCAAGTAAGGGAGTTTATTAATATTACCAGTTCTTTTTACTTTTTAAAATGAGGCTACTAGAAAATTAAAGATTATATTCTGGCTTATATTATTATTATTATTTTAAAGTTTGTCTACCCTTCTTATTTGTTTTTAATTGAAGTATATCTGATTTATGATATTGTGTTAGTACAGCTAAGTGATTCGATTATACACATATATATCTACTTTTTTCAGATTCTTTTCTCCCATAGATTATTACCTGGCTTCTATTTATGTCTAGGAGACAGAGCTTCTCTAGATGTTTTAATGATGAGCCCCCAGTGCAATTTTCAACCACAAAGATTATCACACAGTTGAGGAACCACCGTTAAGATTTAATGTTCCAGTTAAGCAAAGCTTATAAATGAGATTAATGGGAAAAAACCAAGGCAAAGTCTGGCCTTAGTGTTGATGAAGTTAGAGGGTAACATGCCCACTTCTCCTTCCTCTTTGTTCTTAAGTGTCCCCTCTGCAGGCCCTCACTGCCTTTGTATAACTTCTGTTTTCTACAGAAAGAGGGCAAGTTTCTGCAGTTTGCCCAGTCAGACTTCCGGTCTTCCTTTTGCTTGTCCCCTTCTTGCCCTTCCTTCTCAGGGGTTCACATCCCTTAACCCTCCATATCACCCATCTTCTCTGGAGAAATGTAATATAGAAACTTAACTCTGAAGTAGGGGTTTACAGGACTTCTGTGGTGGTCCAGTGGTAAAGACTCCACCCTTCCAATGTAGGAGGCATGGGTTTGATCCCTGGGCAGGGAAGTTCTGCATGCTGCGTGGTGTGGCCCAAAAATACAAACAAATAAAACAGGGGTTGGCAACCTTTTTGTAAAGGGTCAAAGTAAACAATTTAGGTCATGTGGTCACAGTCTCTGATTCAAGTCTTCAATTCTGCTGTTGTAGAGTGAAAACAACCACAGACAACTTGTAAACAAAAGAGCAGGGCTACATTCCCATAAAAGTTTATTTATGGATATGAATTAGAATATCATAATTTTCCCATGTCATGAAATATTCTTCTTTGGATTTTTTTCTTAACTCTTTCAGAATGTAAAATCCATTCTAAACTCAAGGGCCATATAAAAACAGTCGGGCAGGATAGGCCCTCAGGTCCCGGTTTGCTGACCCTGCCCTAAACCGTAAGTGAAGACCCAATGTAATGAACTATCCTTTGTGGAGTATTGGGTCAGAAAGATCTTTTCATTCTTTTACCATACAGCTCAGTCCCAGCCAATTGTAAGTACTCAAGCACTCTACCTGAGTGACTGAAATTTCAAGAGCCCTGCCAGGGTCGGGAGATTAAATACTGAAGATCGTCAGAAGACTTGGGTGGCTGGAGGGACTTCTCTGCCGTAATCACTCTCAGAGATGGCTCCCTGCTCCGAGTCCTCTACTGGAAAGGGCCTGCTTTGGCCCTGATCTGGCTTTGCCCTTCACGTGGGATGAAGAATCTACATGGCAGTGGAGACATGCCCACTTAGAGACTTATCTCCATGCTTCAGGTGCTTGGGGCCTGTAACTCCGTGCCTGAGTGACCTCAAGACCACTTTACCCTGGGCCCATTCTCCTGTACAGAGACCACACTGCCAATGTGCTTATACAAGGGATGGCTTAGGGTCTGCTGTTTACCCAGGGTGCAGTGGAGCTTGGACACATGGACTAGGGCTGTGTGTGCTGAGGGTGAGCAGGAGCAAGGGCTGGGCCTGAGACAAAGGGACAGGGATGGCTGCTTCTTCTTTTTAAAGTATTTATTTACTTGGCTATACCAGGTCTTAGTTGTGGCATGCCAGGTCTTTGATATTCTTTGTGGCATGTGAACTCTTAGTTACAGAATGTGGAATCTGGTTCCCTGACCAGGGATCAAACCTGGGCCGCCTGCAATGGGAGCATGGAATCTTGGCTATTGGACCATCAGGGAAGTCCCGAAATGGCTTCTTCTCTCTGCCTGTGTTAGACATAGAATTCTAAATTTAAACCTGATTCGGTAATTATGAAGGCCTATTTGTCATGGCAACAGGATAGACAATATTTTAAAGAACAGTTTGTTAGTTTGACTTATAACTTAAATATTTAGACATATAATCTGTGGGCCTCCATTTGTATCCTCACCCTAAACTCTCCAAATATTAGGATGGGCTTGCTTCCACAGCTGATTTAACTTTGAAATGGTGGTGAAGGGTGGGTGGGAATCAGTGGTGTGGTAAAGCTGACTTCTGGCAGCTCAGAGCCCATTGCGTGCATCTGTCTCCAACTCCGCGTTCAGTGGTAGCTTGAAGTTGGCTACGGTAGGAGTATTTACATCATGGAAATGGCAAATGCCATGAAACAGTTTGGAGCTTACTATTATTTTGTTTTAATACCTATTTATTTGGCTGTGCTGGGTCTTAGTTGTCATATGTGGGATCTCCAATCTTCATTGTGACATGCAGTTTCTTTTAGTTTCAGCACTGGCACTCTTAGTTGCAACTAAGAGCGGGATCTAGTTCCCTGAGCAGGGGTCGAACCTGAGCCCCCTGCATTGGGAACACAGAAGCTTAGCCACTAGACTACTAGGGAAATCCCCCTCTTTGGTTTTCCTTTATTTTTAATTGGAGGATAATTGCTTTACAATTTGTGTTGGTTTCTGCCATACACCAGCATGAATCAGCCATGCTTTGAGAACTTGTTGCTAAGCATTTACCAGCACACCATACATTGTGTAATTTCTCACTGTGACAGAGGGTGGCTTGTCCCCTCCTTGCCCTGTATAGAGTCACTCCTCACTTCCTATCTGAGGAGAGAAGATCTGGAGAGATTTTCAAGAGAAGTGTTCAGCAGAAAAGTGTGGTGGAAGCTTGTTGAAACATTCACTCATTTGTAAGAATTTATGAAATCAGCCACGTTTCTGGTTGTCCTGAGACACATGCTTGCAAAGAGCCGAGCTGTGATCCTCAGAGCAGAATTTGTATTGAGAGACCCCTCTCAAATTGTGACCACTTATTTTGATCAGCTCTAGCAAGACATGAACATTCCCAGCCTCATACCTTTTGTTTGCAGAATAATTCTCAATTCAGATAAACATGTAACATTTTTATGGTGAAAATTAGATTCCTTTCCCTGAAAGTACTAGTAGTAGCAAAAGCTATGATGTGGTAAAGCGGACTTCTGGCGGTTCAGCGCCTCTTATTTTCTATGCCTGCCCTCTGGCGGTGAATTCGAGAAATACAGGTAGATTCCCACAAATGCCTGTTTCTGGAAGATTCTGGAAGATGCGTTTGCAAACTCAGCTACCTACTGGGCCAGGCAGGGAAGTGTAGAAGAATGAAGATGGCAGAGTATGAGCAGACTGGGGAGCTGTGGGGTGTACTGGAGAACTCAGGCCCCATCAAAAAGGGAATGACCCTACTTGTTCAAGGCTACGTCTAAGACTATGTGTCTAGACAGAGGCCATCGCAGCCTATAGACTGATGTTTTTTGTTTGTCCTTCACAGTGTTGATCCATGCAGTGTTTCAAAATAGTTGTATACATTAAAACTTTTTTTTTTCCAGAATTTTGATACATATTTTCGGTTAAAATTAGAAGAAAACGGAGACCAGTCTTGAAGTTCCCCTGAGGAGACAAAACCAGTTTAGTCATTAATTTAGCCTAATTACCAGTTATTGCAGAGACACTGCCTTCTGACTATATGAGCTTTTTTTTGACAGTGTACTCCCAGAGCCTCATTCCAGGTTGGGTTTGAGTGCTCCCGGTTCACAAACTGTCTTTTTGAAGGTGTACAATAATTTTTAAAAACTAATTACTACTTTTGTGTTCTTTGGTTTTATTTTGGCTATTTCTGAACTGTTGGCATGGGCAACCCTAAGTTTACAGTGCCACATGGCATTAAGTGGGTAATATAAAGACTATTAGAGAAAATTTGAAAATGGCAATGGACATTCAAGAGCAAGTTACTTTCCTCATGGTTCAGTGGCTAAGACTCCACACTCCCAATGCAGGGACCCTGAGTTTGATCCCTGGTCAGGGAACTAGATCCCACATGTTGCCACTAAAGATCAAAATGCTGCAATGAAGACTGTAGATCCTGCATGCTGCCAACTAAGACTGGCACAGCCAGATAAATAAACAAATAAAAAGAGCAAGTTATTGTAATTTTCCTAAAGCAAGAATTATCTCTACAACACCCTGACAGACATGGCCATATATTTGATGCTTTAGGAATTCCAGCAATAGTGAAGATATTATTTTTTATTTACTTGTAATTTCTATTATAAATTTTTTCATACAAACAAACCCACACACACACTATAAGTTATGTAGAATAATGAAATAAACAGCCTTGTCTCCACCGTTTATCCTAAGAACGTGCTTCTGAAAGCCACCTGTGTTCTATCCTGTTGAAACATCTCTCTCTCCACCGCGGGTAAACACCATTTGTTTTATTTACCATTCCTTGCTAAACTTAGATAGTCTGAGAATTATTCTAATAATTTGTTTATTATCACTTTGGGTTTTTCTAGGTAGAGAATCGTTGCATTTAGCTGTTATTTGTTCCTTTCCATTTCTTATATCTCAATTTGTTTTTTGTGAATTACTGTACTGATCAGGTTCTCTGATTCAATGTTACTGAGATATGGTAATAGTAAGAGTATCCTTATTTTATTTCTGATTTAAAAAAAAATGTTTGTTTCGTTATTTTTCACAAAATATTTCTTTAATTAGTCGTGCTGGGTCTTAGTTTCAGCATACAGGATCTTTTTTAGTTGTGGCATTCAAACTCCCAGTTGTGGCATGTGGGATCTAGTTCCATGAACAGATATCGAACCCGAGACCCTTGCATTGTGAGCAGAGTTTCAGCCACTGGACTACCAGGGAAGTCTCAAAATGTTTGTTGCATTATTAACTACAGTGTTTTTGTAGGTTTTGATAGGCAGGCTTAAAGAAATTCCTTCTATTCCTGGTTTGCTAAGAAGCCAATTATGAATGGGTGATGAATGTATCAAATGAGCTTTTTCTGGAACTGTTAAGGTGATCATATGTTTAACTCTTTATTACAGAACATACACAAAAATAGAGAGAATATCATAATGAATCCTATGACTCATCACCCAAATTCAACAATGTTAAGTTTCCTACCATTCTTGTACCATCTCTTCTACTTTAAAAATTTTTTTTTGAGTATTTGAAAATAATCTCCAGGCATCATATCATTTAATCTGTAAATACAATAGTGTTTTCTTTTAACAGAAAAAGACTTTAAAGAAGCATAGCCAAAAGCCCCATGGTTAGCCCGCACCCTCATAATAGTGGTGTGTGTGTGTGTTAGTCCCTGAGTCGTGTCTGACTCTTTGCAACCCCATGGACTGAAGCCTGCCAGGCTACTCTATCCATGGAATTTTCCAGGCAAGAATACTGGAATGGGTTGCCATTACTTACTCCAGGGAATCTTCCTAACCCAGAGATTGAACCTGGTCTCCTGCATTGCAGACAGATTCTTTACTGTTTGGTAATGAAAGTGAAAGTGAAAGTCACTCAAAGTCTGACTCTTTGTGACCCCATGGACTATCAAGATGGTGGAGTAGAAGGACGTGCACTCTTGTTCTCCTGTGAGAACTCCAAAATTACAACTCACTGCTGAACAACCATCAACAGGAAAATGTTGGATCCCACTGAAAAAGGATATCCCATATCCAAGGGCAAAGGAGAAGCCCCAGCAAGATGGTAGGAGGGGCGAAATCGTATTTAGAATCAAACCCCATATCTGCCAGAGATGCTTAGAGGGCTCAAACAAAACCTTGTGCACACCAGGAGACCCCACAGAGACTGAGTCAGACCTGCCTTTGAGTGCTTGAGTGTCTCCTGTGGAGGTACAGGTCAGCAGTGGCCTGATGCAGGGGCAGGGGCTTTGGGTACAGCAGACCTGGGTGTGGCATAAGCCATCTTGGAGGAGCTCACCATTAACCCCACCATAGAGCCGTCAGAACTCACACAGGACTGGGGAAACAGACTCTTGGAGGGCACAGACAAAAAGTTGTGCATGCCAGGACCCAGGAGAAAGGAGCACTGACCCCACAAGAGACTGACCCAGGCTTGCCTGTGAGTGTCCAAAAATTTCCCTCTGGTGGAGGTGTGGGTCAGCAGTGGCCTGCTGCAGGGTCAGGAGCACTGAGTGTGGCAGTGCGTGAATGGGACCTTTTGACGGAGGTCGCCATTATCTTCATTACCTCCACCATAGTTTGGTCTCAGGTCAAACAACAGGGGAACACAGCCCCAGCCATCAACAGAAAATTGGATTAAAGATTCACTGAGCATGGCCCAGCCCATCAGAACAAGACCCAGTTTCCCCCACAGTCAGTCTCTCCCATCAGGAAGCTCCCATAAGCTTCTTATCCTCATCCATCAGAGGGCAGACAGAATGAAAACTACAGTCACAGAAAACTAATCAAACTGACCACATGGACCACAGCTTTGTCTAGCTCAATGAAATTATGAGCCATGCCATGTAGGGCCACCCAAAACGGACGGGTCATTGTGGAAAGTTCTGACAAAACGTAGTCCACTGGAGAAGGGAATGGCAAACCACTTTAGCATTCTTGCCTTGAGAACCTCATGAACAGTATGAAAAGGCAAAAAGATAGGACACTGAAAGATGAACTCCCCAGGTCTGTAGGTGCCCAATATGCTACTGGAGAGAGTGGAGAAATAACTCCAGAAAGAATGAAGAGATGGAGCCAAAACAACAACAACAACAACAACAAAAACCGCCCAGTTGTGGATGTGAATGGTGATGGAAGTAAAGTCTGATGCTGCAAAGAACAGTATTGAATAGGAACCTGGTCCATGAATCAAGGTAAATTGGAAGTGGTCAAACAGGAGATGGCAAGAGTGAACATCGACCATTTAGGAATCAGTAAACTAAAATGGACTGGAATGGATGAATTTAATTCAGATGACCCTTATCTCTACTATTGTGGACAAGAATCCCTTAGAAGAAAAGGAGTAGCCCTTGTAGTCAATAAAAGTCTGAAATGCAGTATTTGGGTGGAATCTTAAAAATGACAGAATGATCTCTGTTCATTCCCAAAGCAAACCATTCAATATCACAGTAATCCAAGTCTATGCCCCAACCAATAAGGCTGAAGAAGCTGAAGTTCAACGGTTCTATGAAGACCTACAAGACCTTCTAGAACTAACACCCCAAAAGATGTCCTTTACATTATAGGGGACTGGAATGCAAAAGTAGGAAGTCAAGAGATACCTGGAATAACAGGAAAAATTGCCCTTGGAGTCCAAAATGAAGCAGGGCAAAGGATAACAGAGTTTTGCCAAGAGAATGCACTGGTCATAGCAAACACCCTCTTCCAACAACATAAGAGGTGACTCTACACATGGACATCACCAGATGGTCAATACTAAAATCAGATTGATTATATTCTCTGCAGCCGAAGATGTAGAAGCTCTATACAGTCAGCAAAAGCAAGACTGGTAGCTGACTGTGGGTCAAATCATGAACTCCTTATTGCCAAATTCAGACTTAAATCGAAGAAAGTAGGGAAAACCACAAGATCATTCAGGTATGACCTAAATCAAATCCCTTACTATTATACAGTAGAAGTAACAGATAGATTCAAGGGATTAGATCTGATAGACAGAGTGCCTGAAAAACTATGGCTGAGGTTTGTGATGTGTACAGGAGGCAGTGATCAAAACCATCCCCAAGAAAAAGGCATGCAAAAACGCAAAATGTCTGTCTGAGAAAGTCTTACAAATAGCTGAGAAAAGAGAAGCTAAAGGCAAAGGAGAAAAGGAACGATATATCCATCTGAATGCAGAGTTTCAAAGAACAGCAAGGAGAAATAAGAAAGCCTTCCTAAGTGATCAATTCAGAGAAATAGAGGAAAACAATAGAATGGGAAAGATCAGAGATCTCTTCAAGAAAATTAGAGATACCAAGGGAACATTTCATGCAAAGATGGGCAAAATAAAGGACAGAAACAGTATGGACCTAACAGAAGCACAAGATATTAAGAAGAGGTGACAAGAATACACAGAACTATACAAAAAAGATCTTAATGACCCAGATAACCACGATGGTGTGATTACTCACCTAGAGCCAGACATCCTGGAATGGGAAGTCAAGTGGGCCTTAGGAAGCATCACTATGAACAAAGTTACTGAAGGTGATGGAATTCCCGCTAAGCTATTTCAAAGAGTAAAAGATGATGTTGTTAAAGTGCTGCACTCAATATGACAGCACATTTGGAGAACTCAGCAGTGGCCACGGGACTGGAAAAGTCCATTTTCATTCCAATCCCAAAGAAAAGCGATGTCAAAGAACGTTCAAACTACTGCACAACTGCACTCATCTCACACACTAGCAAAGTAATGCTCCTCATGGTTAGATTTGAGTAATGCATTTCTTTGAAGGAGCACTACAAAATACTGTTTGCTTGTCAGTGCATAATATTAAAAGTCAATTGACGATGATTTGTTATGTAAACTTTGAGCACTTGGTTAAGGTAACGTCCAATAGTTTTCTCCACTGTAAAGTTACTTTCTGTATTAAGTAAATAATTTGTGGGAGGTACTTTGAAATGGTGTAACTATTCTATTTCTTGTCAAACTTTCACATGTGAGTTGCAGCATTCATTGTTGACACTTGCCTGCATCAATCATTACAGTGATGGTTGCAAAGTAGTAATTTCTCTAGCATCTTCATTTTTCATTTTTTGGTTGGCATTCTCTTTAAGGAAGAGTTCTTTTTTCTTCTTCTGTTATTTATCTTAGTCCTTTCAAATCTCATCAGCATCCATAGTTTTCTTCTAAATTTTTACTTATCACTTATTTGTTTCTTCTCCTTTACTGGTCCAATCTTGCCAGAACTTCCTGTATTTTATTAGAATTTTCAAAGATCAATTTCTTGATTTGTTCACTGCCTTAGGTTTGGTTCCTCCAGAAGCAGACCATCTGTGGCTTGCAAATAATGGTGCTGGCCAATTTAAAGGCAAACCCATAATCAGAATATGTATCATTTCTAGTAAAGATGAATTGTCATCCCCTCCAGGGTAGAAGAGATCTAAGGTAATGAACTTGACCACCAATGGCTATGTATGTCCTTGAGGGGTTGTACCATATCAGGGGCTCAACATTGCTCTGTACTGCTGATGGTCAGGCATTTAGCAGAAGTGGTAGCTAGACCAGCCTTGGGGGGAGGCAACTCATCATGTCAGGCCACCATGACTAACTTATTCCTTCATGAAACCCTTTGCAGAGATTGAGGTCATTGAGGACAGAGTGCATTGGCATTCACTGGATGAGTCATCATATCCATTTTCTTATTCAGTGTTTCTTCTTCTGCCACTCATACTTTCTGGAGAGCATTGATGGGGGGCAGAAAGATCCATGCTCTATGTGCCCATTTACAGATTCCATCCACACAGCTCATCCTCATACATCTTTGTTTCTAGTCTTCTAGTCCTGATCATTCCAAGTCCTTGACCAAGCAGCCAAACCATTTGTCATTATTTGGAAGTCTGTGTGTATCCTTAGCTCAGGCTATCTCTTCCCCCACATGAAGTAGATGATCGATTGTACTTAATTTTAATTTTTTTAATAATTTTATTTATTTATTGGCTGTGCTGAATCTTTACCGCTGTGCCAGCATTTTCTAGTTGTGGTGAGTGAGGGCTACTCTCTAGTGGCAGTGCATGGGCTTCTCATTGCAGTGGCTTCTCTTGTTGTGAAGCACGGGCTCTAGGATGAGGCCTCAGTAGTTGCAGCTTGTGGATTCTACAGCACAGGCTGAATAGTTGTGGCACTTGGGCTTACTTGCTATGTGGCATGTGAGATCTTCTTGCATCAGGGAAGGCAGGCAGTTTCTTTACCACTGAGCCATCAGGGAAGCCCCCTGATTGTACTTTAAACACTGCCCACTGGGAGTCTTTTCCCTCACCACTCTTTTTCAGGGCCGTTCTGTGTAGCAGCAGTCCATTTTTAGTTTACACCAACATGTTGTGCTGACCTATAATCAGGCTTTTATTTTTTTCCTCCTGTTAACTGGTTGTAGAGAAATCCCTAAGGGGCCACTGATTTGGGCTGAGGGTAAGGCATCTGTGCAAGAGCAGCAGGGTGTGGGACCTGGACCATCTGTTCGTACAATTTTCTTGTTTCCTCCATACCTGCTTGAGCCTGATTCCAAATGTATTATTTTCATTGGATGATAGACTGCAACTGTGCCTGTCTCAGTTTATGATTTGGTGGGTCTGACAATCGCCCCAGTTTATGATGTTCTGTGGTCAGACATTCAGTTTCCCTCAGGGACTGGTACTGAGCCAGAAGCTGTTTTTTGAATGGCACATAGTTATCTGCTATAGACATCATGGCTTGCCTCCAGAACCTTAGGGGTCTGGGCTGCAACTCTCATTCACGGTCTTGTCATAGACTCCATGGGGTGTCCTTAACTACCGCAGATGCTCTAGCATCATTGGATCTGCCAGACCATATGCCCAAACTTATACTGCAGTCTGAATCCACTGCAAGTTTCCTTCTTGCTCTTGACCTCTCAAAACTGGCAGCCTTCCATGTTACCTGCAAGGGGTTCAGGCAGTATTCCCAGTACAATATTTACTATCTCCAAAACCTGAAATAAGTGTTATGGCTCTTTTTTAGTAACAGGTGGTACAAATTACAGTAAATTGTCCTTTATTTTGGAGAGGATGTTTGGTGTATTCCAGACCGTGGACCCCTGAAAACTTCACTAGCTAAGCAGGTTTCCCAACCTTTGTTAGGGTTTATCCCCCACTCCCTGGTATGAATGCCTATTTCCAGGATATTCAGAGTGCTTGTCACTTCCTAGTGTCTGTGTCCAATTAATATGATGTCATCAATATAATGGACCAATCTTGATTCAGATCAAGATCCCTTTAGGTTATATTGTGACAGAGCAGGAGAGTTAATACAGCTGGGGAACAAGACTGTAAATGCACAATGCTGTCCATTCCAGGTGAATGGGAGGAAATTTGATTATCCTGATGAGGCCAAACCAGTAGACACAGAGGCTGTGTTCATCTGTTCTAATAAAGATACTGTATCTGGCATTGAAGCTGCAAATGTGGCTGCCTGTAGTTATGTTTATATTAGTCCACCATCACCCACTATCATCCATCTGGTTTTGCAGGGATTATATCAGTGAATAAAAAGGGGATGTGTGTACCTCTAAGTCTTAGAGAATGGCAGTAATCTATGTCATTCTGCCTGGCATCTGGGGGCCCTGGTCTCAGTATCACCTCACAACTTGCATACTTGTATACTTCACAACCTGTATTGCACAGTAAAGGTCTGAATATTTCACTTGCTCCAGTGTACAGCTACTCTGATAAATGGCTGGAAGTCCCTTTAGGGGAAAGATTGGGAGATATGCTACTATACTTTGTGAAAATTAATAAAATGAAACCTCAACTAAACTTGGAGTGGAGATGGTCTGTAGAGAGAGCTCTCATGCCCCATCACTGACTCATTGTCAATTATTCCAAACAGGAAGATGTCACTTACCCTAACAGGGAGATGTCACTTACTGACCTCAATGGGAAGAGCGGTATCTTGCACTCCCAAGCAGGAAGTGCAACTATTTTACTTGTCCAATAGGAGGAAGGCAGTCTTCTTTCTTGCCCAGCAACAAGTGCAGCCAATGAAAAACACTGCAACTCAGTCAATGGGAAACTGTTTTCACCTGAACTTTTACTCTCCTCCAGTGAACTTTCATTTTTTTCCCCCTACTGATGACTTCCTTGTTCCAAAAGCCTGTTATATGTATCTCCTTGGAGCACCAATTTGTTTGCCAGATGAGACATTGCCTGATTCATGAGTCATTTAGTAAACCCAATTAGATCTTCAAATTTACTCAGTTAAATTTTGTGTTTTAACAAAACTGTTGTACAGACTTCTATAGGATCTGGCTCCCCTTTTATAGACAGGCTCTGGTTTGAGCAGCATCTGCCTTCTGCTAACCAGCTCTTGATCAATTTTGGTTATACAGTCATCCCTTGGTATCTGCAAAGGACTGGTTCCAGGACACCTATGGAAAACAAAATCCATGAATCCTAATTCCCTTCAGTTCACTTCAGTTCAGTCACTCAGCTATGTCCGACTCTTTGCGACCCCATGAATTGCAGCACGCCAGGCCTCTCTGTCCATCACCAACTCCTGGAGTCTACCCAAACCCATGTCCATCGAGTCAGTGATGCCATCCAACCATCTCATCCTCTGTCGTCCTCTTCTCCTCCTGCCCTCAATCCTACCCAGCATCAGGGTCTTTTCCAATGAGTCAACTCTTCGCACGAGGTGGCCAAAGTATTGGAGTTTCAGCTTCAACATCAGTCCTTCCAATGAACACCCAGGAGTGATCTCCTTTAGGATGGATTGATTGGATCTCCTTGCAGTCCAAGGGACTCTCAAGAGTCTTCTCCAACACCACAGTTCGAAACCATCATTCTGCGGCGCTCAGCTTTCTTTATAGTCCAACTCTCACATCCATACATGACCACTGGAAAAACCATAGCCTTGACTAGATGGACCTTTGTTGGCAAAGTAATGTCTCTGCTTTTAAATATGTTATCTAGGTTGGCCATAACCTTCCTTCAAAGTAGTAAGCGTCTTTTAATTCCATGGCTGCAATCACCATCAGCAGTGATTTTGGAGCCCCCCAAAATAAAGTCTGACACTATTTCCACTGTTTCCCCATCTATTTCCCATGAAGTGATGGGACCAGATGCCAT
This sequence comes from Giraffa tippelskirchi, assembly GCF_054371585.1. Lineage (NCBI taxonomy): Eukaryota > Metazoa > Chordata > Mammalia > Artiodactyla > Giraffidae > Giraffa > Giraffa tippelskirchi. The sequence goes on from NC_137276.1 coordinate 93,333,702, forward strand.
GATCTTAGTTTTCTGAACGTTGAGCTTTAAGCCAACTTTTTCACTCTCCTCTTTCACTTTCATCAAGAGGCTCTTTAGTTCTTCTTCACTTTCTGCCATAAGGGTGGTGTCATCTACATATCTGAGGTTATTGATATTTCTCCTGGCAATCTTGATTCCAGCTTGTGTTTCTTGCAGCCCAGCGTTTCTCTTGATGTACTCTGCATATAAGTTAAATAAGCAGGGTGACAATATACAGCCTTGACGTACTGCTTTTCTTGTTTGGAACCAGTCTGTTGTTCCATGTCCAGTTCTAACTGTTGCTTCCTTAGTCAGCCTTTATATTTGTGGATTTTGCATCCATGAAAAGGGAGGGTTGACTGTGTAACTGAAGCATGGATGCTCACTTGCTTCAGTCGTGTCTGACTCTTTGTAACCCTATGGACCGTAGACTGCCAGGTTCCTCTGTCCATGGGATTCTCCAGGCAAGAATACTGGAGAGGGTTGCCATACCCTCCTTCAGGGGATCTTCTTGACCCAGGGATTGAACCTGAGTCTCCTGTGTCTCCTGCATCCGCTGGTGTATTCTTTACTGCTGAACCACTGGGGAAGCCCAAGAGAAGCACAGATCCTTGTTATTAGTGGTTTACTTACTTTATTACTTAATATAGCAAAGCCAAAAATTAATTACTTATCTCTCCTCCTAAATCTTAGTTTATTCTAACATTAATCATGTTAATTCCTCTTACTTCTAATTTTGTTTGGTATTTTAAATCCATTTTGTATTATTATGTTAACCCCACAAATTATACAGTACTTATTATTCTTTTATATAATTGACACTTGTTTAGATTTACCCATATATTTCCTAATTTCTTGACTCACCATCTCTTCCAGCATATCAGACCTTCCTTCTAGAATCACTTTCCTTTCTCCTAAAGTTCATTGTTTGGAAATATTTTTGTGAGGCTCTGTTGGGAAGGAATTATCACATTTTTGTTTGTCTGACAACCCCTTTACCAACTTCTCTTTTTTTTTTTAATGAACTTTTATATTGAATGATAACATACAGTAAAGTGAACAATATTAAGTATATAGTTTGATGAATTGTTTTCAAGGGTCATCCAGCTCCCTGAAGCCTCTCTCCCATACTCTTCCACCATTACCCACCCCAAAGGCTGCCACCACTTTCCTCACTTTTACTGCCATCTGATCTTAAATTTTATATGAATGGGATCATACGTTAGGTAATGGTTTGTTTCTGGTCTCCATCATTAATCATGATGTCTGTGAGGTTCACCTGTGTTGAGTATAGCAGTGGTTCACTCTCTTTTTGTATTTTTCATTGTCTGTCCCCTGAACATTCAGCTGTTTCTCTTGGGTCACTATTTTCCTGTAGTTGCTCAGTGCCCATCTTAAGACGTGGCTTGGGGCTCGACGTGTGGTCTGACTAACCCGGAGATGAGGGAGGTATTTTTTTGTCAGAAGTCGGACTGCGTACCTTCCTCCACATGGTATCCATCCTCCTCATGCTCTTCTTCACCTTAAGTCAGTGGACAGTCAACGCCTTTCCAGATAGACATTTTTCCTTCAAAACTGTTGCCTGCCTTATTTTATTTCTGTAGACCTGAGTATATGTCTTTATGTTTACTCTTGCTGAAATTCATCATTTATTTTCTTTTTGAACCACCTTTTCCTCCAGGAGAGAAGCACTGAGCCTTGATTTGAGTTTGGGCCTGGGAGAAAGAGCCTCAGCCCTCTTGTTTATAAAATTTAAACTCAAAGAGGTCTGTGTTGTTAATCCCAGCATCCTCAGTGCCTGGCGTGGTGTCTGATGCATAGTCAGTACTAAGTGAATGCTAGTTGACTATATGAAACAATATGGTAATAGTATCTACTTTGCAGGGGTTGTGAGGTTTAGATAGGATATATATATCAAATGCCTAACACAGGGGCTAGGGCCGACAGTGGAAGAGCAGAGAGGGGAGGCAGCCAAACTTCTTGGGTTTGTAGGAAAGAGGAAAAGAAAGCAAAGAGTGGTCCTGCCTGGAATTCAGTAGTAGGACTGTGTGCATTCCCTCATGTCTTGAATCTGAAGGAAGAAGCCAGTCTTTCCAGCAGAGACAGCGGACCTGGTGGAGGTGATAGCTGTAGGTCACATGCTGTTTTTCTAACACTACCCTAACTCTAACTCCCATTACAGTTCTCTTGATACAATTGATCTTTTATTCCCCTCACAATTGTAAGGTAGTATTTCCATTTTATGAATGTTAAAAACAAAGCTCAGAGAAGTTAAATGATTTTGCACATAATAAGTGGTGGACCTGAGATTTGAACTCATGACTCTCATATGAATGCTTTCTTCTCCCCTTTTCAAAGGAAATTCTAGCAGTGTTCTTTCTGTAGTAAGTGCTGCTCTAATTTGGTCTTCTATAACTTCAAGGGGAGCTTCCCAGGTGGCACTAGTGGTAAAGAAACTGCCTGCCAATGCAGGAGACATAAGAGACCTGGGTTTGATCCTTGGGCTGAGAAGATTCCCTGGAGGAGGGCATGGCAGCCCACTCCAGTATTCTTTTTTTTTTTAATTTTAATTGGAGGCTAATTACTTTACAATATTGTAGTGGTGCCATACATTGACATGAATCAGCCATGGGTGTACATGTGTTCCCCATCCTGAACACTCCTCTCACCTCACTCCCCATCCCATCCCTCAGGGTCATCACAGTGCACCAGCCCTGAGCACCCTGTTTCATGCATCAAACCTGGACTGGCGATCTATTTCACATATGATAATATACATATTTCAATGCTATTCTCTCAAATCATCCCACCCTCGCCTTCTCTTGCAGAGTCCAAAAGTCTGTTCTTTAGATCTGTGTCTCTTTTGCTATCTCATATATAGGGTCATCATTACCATCTTTCTAAATTCCATATATATGCATTAATATACTGTATTGGTGTTTCTCTTTCTGACTTATTTCCCAATATAATAGGCTCCAGTTTCATCCACCTCATTAGAACTGATTCAAATGCATTCTTTTTAATAGCTGAGTAATATTCCATTGTGTATATGTACCACAGCTTCCTTATCCATTCGTCTGTCAATGGACATCGTGCCATGTCCTGGCTATTATTCTTTTCGTTACAATGATGGATGGAATTATTTCCTCAATTTCTCTTGTCTTGTTCCTGACTTTAGGAGAAATGCTTTCAGTTTTTCACCATTGAGGATAATGTTTGCTGTGGGTTTATCATATATGGCTTTTATTATGTTGAGGTATGTTCCTTCTGTGCCTGCTTCCTGGAGGTTTTTTTTTATCATAAACGGATGTTGAATTTGTCAAAGGCTTTCTCTGCATCTATTGAGATAATCATATGTTTTTTATCTTTCAATTTGTTAATGTGGTGTATCACATTGATGATCTGTGAATGTTGAAGAATCCTTGCATCCCTGGGATAAAGCCCACTTGGTCATGATGTATGATCTTTTTAATACGTTGTTGGATTCTGTTTGCTAGAATTTTGTTAAGGATTTTTTTATCTATGTTCATCAGTGATATTGGCCTGTAGTTTTCTTTTTTTGTGGCATCTTTGTCTGGTTTTGATATTAGGGTGATGATGGCCTCATAGAATGAGTTTGGAAGTTTACTTTCCTCTGCAATTTTCTGGAAGAGTTTGAGTAGGATAGGTGTTAGCCCTTCTCTAAATTTTTGGTAGAATTCAGCTGTGAAGCCGTCTGCTCCTCGGCTTTTGTTTGCTGGAAGATTTCTGATTACAGTTTTGATTTCTGTGCTTATGATGGGTCTGTTAAGATTTTCCATTTCTTCCTGGTTCAGTTTTGGAAAGTTATACATTTCTAAGAATTTGTCCATTTCTTCCAAGTTGTCCATTTTATTGGCATATAGTTGCTGATAGTAGTCTCTTATGATACTTTGTATTTCTGTGTTGTCTGTTGTGGTTTCTCCATTTTCATTTCTAATTTTGTTGATTTGATTCTTCTCCCTTTGTTTCTTGATCAGTCTGGCTAATGGTTTGTCTATCTTATTTATCTTCTCAAAGAACCAGCTTTTGGCTTTGTTGATTTTTGCTATGGTCTCCTTTGTTTCTTTTTCATTTATTTCTGCACTAATTTTTATGATTTCTTTCCTTCTACTAACTTGAGGTTCTTCATTTCTTCTTTTTCTGGTTGCCTTAGGTGTAGAGTTAGATTATTTATTTGATTTTTCTCTTGTTTCTTGAGGTAAGCTTGTATTGCTATGAACCTTCCCCTTTAGCACTGCTTTTACTGAGTCCCATAGGTTTTGGGTTGTTGTGTTTTCATTTTCATTTGTTTCTATGCATATTTTGATTTCTTTTATGATTTATTCTGTGATTTGTTGGTTATTCAGAAGCGTGTTGTTTAGCCTCCATATGTTTGTATTTTAAATAGTTTTTTTCCTGTAGTTGACATCTAATCTTACCACATTGTAATCAGAAAAGATGCTTGGAATGATTTCAATTTTGTTGAATTTACCAAAGCTAGATTTATGACCCAGGATGTGATCTATCCTGGAGAAGATTCCATGTGCACTTGAGAAAAAGGTGAAATTCATTGTTTTGGGGTGAAATGTCCTATAGATATCAATTATGTCTAACTGGTCCATTGTATCATTTAAAGTTTGTGTTTCCTTGTTAATTTTCTGTTTAGTTGATGTATCCATAGGTGTGAGTGGGGTATTAAAGTCTTCCACTATTATTGTGTTACTGTTAATTTCCCCTTTCATACTTGTTAGCATTTGCCTTACATATTGCAGTGCGCCTATGTTGGGTTCATATATATTTATAAGTGCTATATCTTCTTGGATTTATCCTTTTATCATTATGCAGTGTCCTTCTTTGTTTCTTTTCATGGCCTTTATTTCAAAGTCTATTTTATCTGATATGAGTATTGCTACTCCTGCTTTCTTTTGGTCTCCATTTGCATGAAATATCTTTTTCCAGCCCCTTGCTTTCAGTCTGTATGTGTCCCTTGTTTTGAGGTGGGTCTCTTGTAGACAGCATATATAGGGGTCTTGTTTTTGTATCCATTCAGCCAGTCTTTGTCTTTTGGTGGGGGCATTCAACCCATTTACATTTAAGGTAATTATTGATAAGTATGATCCCGTTGCCACTTACTTTGTTGTTTTAGGTTTGAGATTATACACAGTTTCTGTGTTTCCTGTCTAGAGAAGATCCTTTAGCATTTGTTGGAGAGCTGGTTTGGTGGTGCTGAATTCTCTCAGCTTTTGCTTGTCTGTAAAGCTTTTGATTTGTCCTTCATATTTGAATGATATCCTTGCTGGGTACAGTAATCTGGGTTGTAGGTTTTTCTCTTTCATCACTTTAAGTATGTCCTGTCATTCCCTTCTGGACTGAAGAGTTTCTGTTGAAAGATCAGCTGTTATTCTTATGGGAGTCCCTTGTGTGTTATTTGTTGCTTTTCCCTTGCTGCTTTTAATATTTGTTCTTTGTGTTTGATCTTTGTTAATTTGATTAATAGGTGTCTGGTGTGTTTTCGCTTGGGTTTATCCTGTTTGGGACTCTCTGGGTTTCTTGGACTTGGGTGGCTATTTCCTTCCCCATTTTAGGGAAATTTTCAATGATTGTCTCCTCAAGTATTTTCTCATGGCCTTTCTTTTTGTCTTCTTCTTCTGGGACTCCCATGTTTTGAATGTTGGGGTGTTTGACATTGTCCCAGAGGTCTCTGAGGTTGTCCTCATTTCTTTTAATTCTTTTTTCCTCCCTGCTTCATTTATTTCCACCATTCTATCTTCCACCTCACTTATCCTGTCTTCTGCCTCAGTTATTCTACTGTTGGTTCTCTCCAGAGTGTTTTTGATCTCAGTTATTGCATTATTCATTATTGATTGACTCTTTTTTATTTCTTCTAGATCCTTGTTAAACATTTCTTGCATCTTCTCAATGCTTGTCTCCAGGCTATTTATCTGTTAACTCCATTTTGTTTTCAAGAATTTGGATCATTTTTACTATCATTATTCTGAATTCTTTTTCGGGTAGACTCCCTATCTTCTCTTTTATTTGGTTTGGTGGGCATTTATCATGTTCCTTTACTTGCTGAATATTTCTCTGCCTTTTCATCTTGTTTAGATTGCTGTGTTTGGGGTGGCCTTTCTGTATGCTGGTAGTTTGTAGTTCCTCTTTATTGTGGAGGTTCCTCCCTGTGGGTGGGGTTGGACGAGTAGCTTGTCAGGGTTTCCTGGTTAGGGAGGTGTGCTTCAGTGTTCTGGTGGGTGGAGCTGGATCTGCTCTCTCTGGAGGGCAATGAAGTGTTCAGTAGTGAGTTTTGAGGTGTCTATGGGTTTGGTGTAACTTTTGGCCACCTGTATTTTAATGCTCAGGGTTATGTTCTTGTGTTGGTTGGAGAATTAGCTTGGTATGTCTTGCTCTGAAACTTGTTGGCTCTTGGCTGGAGCTTGGTTTCAGTGTAGATATGGAGACTTTTGGATGAGCTCTTGTTGATTAATGTTCCCTGGAGTCAGGAATTTTCTGGAGTTCTCAAGTTTTGGATTGAAGCCTCCTGACTCTGGTTTTCAGTCTTATTCTTACAATAGACTTCTCCATCCATACAGCACCAATGATAAAACATCTAGGTTAATGGTGAAAAGATTCTCCACAGTGAGGGACACCCAGAGAAGTTCACAGAGTTACAAGGAGAAGAGAAGAGGGAGGAGGGAGATAGAGGTGACCAGGAGGATAAGGGGGGGAGTCAAAAGGGGAAACAGCAGTCTAGCCAGTAATCAATTCCCTATGTGCTCTCCGCAATCTGAAACACTGAGAGGTTCACAGAGTTACATAGAGAAGAGAAGAGGGAGGAAGGAGATAGAGGTGACCAGGAGGAGAAGAGGGGGAGTCAAAAGGAGAGAGACAGATCTAGCCAGTAATCAGTTCCCTAAGTGTTCTCCACACCATGGAACACACAGAAAGATTCACAGAGTTGGGTAGAGAAGAGAAAGGGGAGGGAGGAGATAGAGGTGACCCAGGGGAGAAAAAGGAGAGTCAAAATGGGAGAGTGCAATCAAGCCACTGATCACACTACTAAGTAAAAATGGGTATCAAAGTTTGGATTCTTAAAGGTACAAAATTGACAACAAAACCGAAAAGCAAAGATTAAAAATCTAGAGTAGAGGTTAGACTCTCAAAAATACAGTTAAAAACAAAACAAAACAAAATCACAAAAATTATAAAATATATATATATGAAATTTGCTTTAAAAATAAGGTGTTTTTTTTGCAAGGTAATAGTAGGTTATTAAAATGAAAATTAAAGGAGTAATAAAGAACTTAAAAATAAAAATTTTTTTAAATTGCAAAATGATAATAGTTAAATATATCTGGGAATTTCTCTGGAGCTGTTGAGGGAAGTATGGGGTCAGTTCAGTTTCAGATAGTTCCTTGTTCCAGCTTACACTTCTTCTCAAGCTCTATAGGCCACTTCCAGCGTAGTCAGTGCTAACTACAGGGTTTTAATCTGTTGCACCCATCACTTCCAGAGCAGTTCCCTCTTCTTTGTTTATTTTGGCTTCCTCTGTTTGCAAGTCTCTTTGGTGTCTAATTTCCACCCTGACACAAGGGGGCGAAGATGGTCACTTATTTAGGCTCATTTGTTCAGTTGTGCTGTGAGGAGGGAGGAACACTGCAAACAAATATCACTGGCATGTGTGAGGAGTGCTCGCAGTATCTGGGCCACACTGGGTTTGCCCCTGTTCATGGCGTGTGTGCTTTCCTGGTCTACACTGCTCAGGCTCCAGGTTGCTCCGCAGGGAAACTGTCTAAAGTGGGCCCTGGGTTGCGTGCACTTCTCAGGCCTAAGCCGCTCAGATTCAGGCTCTTGGGTACTCTACAAAGGCACAGACAGTTGGGTGTGCGTTTTGTGCCCTTCCCAGGTCTGAGCAGCTCAGGTAACCAGGTGCTTGGTGAACGCACTCTCCCAGCTGGGCGGTATATCTTATCACCTCCCTAGTCCCAACCCCTCGGTTTCCTGGGTGCGCTGCAAGAGCATAGTCTCAGGTGTGCCATGTATCTCCTCTGGGGAGCTGATCTCTGACTGTGACCCTCCTGGCAGATGTCAACCGTCCAGGATCCCAGGAAGACTTGGTTAACAACTGGGAGCGTGCTCAGTTTGGTGGAGAATGCCATTTCTGGGGCCAAGATTGCCCCTCGCCTTCTGGCTCTGGCTGTTGCCCGCCTCCCTCTCTGCCTCCGGCGGGGGGAGGGGCCAGTCCACAGCCAGCTATCTCTCCTCTGGTATTCACTCTATCCTTTGTTCTGTGAGTGGGCCAGGCTGTGCCTCAGAGCTTTTCACGGGAAAGTTCTCTTTTTTTCTCCCTGGCTATCCCACAGTTTGGTTTGCTATCTCATGTTAACTCCCTCAGATTGTCCTCAGGGCATTCAGGCCCAGTCCTTACCCTAAGCAATGCAGCCCGTGCCTCCCTGTTCAGTCCCCGCTAGCTGCTGGCGGACGTGAGCGTCTGGGCTACCTCTCCACTGGGAGCCGCGGCTAGGCATGTAATCTGTGTGTTCTTTTTTTTTTCCTCCCAGTTATGTTGCCCTCTGAGATTCCAAAACTCCCCACAGACCCGCTGGTGAGAGGCTTTCCTGATGTTTGGAAACTTCTCCTCCTTCACAACTCCCTCCCTGGGATGGGTCTCCATCCCTAACTCTTTTGTCTCTCTTTTTATCTTTTATATTTTGCCCTATCTTGAATGAGCTGCCTCTCTGGGTGCCTGGTGTCCTCCGCCAGTGTTCAGAAGTTGTTTTGTGGAAATTGCTCAGCGTTCAAATGATCTTTCGATGAATTTGTGGGGGAGAAGGTGGTCTCCCTGTCCTATTCCTCCGCCATCTTAGGACTGTGCCCCCAGTATTCTTGCTTATAGAATTCCATGGACAGAGGACCCTGGCAGTCTACAGTCCATAGGGTCACACAGAGTCGGACATGACTGAAGCAACTTATCATGCAACTTCATGGACGTTCCCTGTGCCTATTAATACTTTTTTTTTCTTTAAATTGAGGTATAATTGCTTTACAATGTTGTGTTGGTTTCTGCTGTACAAAGAAGTGAAACACCTATATGTATATATATCCCTCCCTCTTGGACCTTCCTCCCACCCTACCCGACATCTTACTATGCCAGTTCATCTCAGAGCACTGAGCTGGGCTCTCTGTCCTATATAACAGCTTCACACTAGCTATGTATTTGACACGTGGTATATATGTCAGCCTTAATCTCCCAGTTCATCCCACCCTCCCCTCCCCACCCCCATGTCCATCTGTCCATCCTCTACTTCTGTATCTCTATTCCTGTCCTGCAAATAGGTTCATTTGTACAATTTTTCTAGGTTCCACATATATGCATTAATATACAGTATTTTTATTTCTCTTTCTGACTTACTTCACTCTGTATGAGAGTCTCTAGGTCCATCCACATCTCTACAAATGACCCAATATCAATATCTTTCCTTGTTAAACAGTTTTGAAAGATTTTGTTTGAACATCTGAATTGAATCAGTTGCACTGAAGAAATCTTGCCAGCAGGTGGTGCACAAAACCAATAATTCAGGATGCAAAAGCTGTGCTTTCCTGAGGAGGGACTGGAACTCACTGCTGTGTCCCCGGTGAAGTGGGTGTCAGACTTCCTTTTGTGGTTTCTGGGCTGCTGGATACTCCACCCTGCTACCTGGGGAGCTCACCTAGGTTTCCCAAGGCCGTCAGGACAAAGTCCCCCACCTCTCAGACCCTTCTGGTCTGGTGAGTCCCTGTTTCTCTTGTCCTCCTCTGAGTCCTGCTTCCTGGCTTAATGCTTCTCACCCTCCTTGCTCTTCCACATTCCAAGCATTTGTTCTTGCTGGTCACTGTGTCTGGAGGACCCCTTCTTTCCTCCCACATCTAGTTAATTCCTTCTCATCCTTGGGGGCTCAGGGCAAGGCTCTCCCTCTGAGGGGCCACGCTGCCCACCCCTCCCCCACCCGCCCAGGCTGGATGGGGCTCCTTCACCTCCCATCTGCTTGTTACAGCAGTGGTGACTCCCGGTCCTATTCTCCACTTGTTTGCTTTCTTCCTAGACAGTGCCCTTGAAGATAGGTACTGTGTCCTGGCCATCTCAGGTTATTCTGAGTGCCAGGCATGGAGGAGGTGCAGAAAAAATGAGATGTAAAAAAAAAAAATTGTTGATGAACAAATGGGTGTTTATGCAAAGAGCCACTGATGTGCCAGGACATTCCATCCGAGGACCTTTACAGAGCCCTAGAGGGCCGAGTCTCTTGTAGTCACAGATGGTCATCACGGGGGGAATGTCTCTTCCAGGTCTGCAGGGTAGGCTATTCTTGCGTTTTCCGTATGGGGCATTTCTTGCTCATCTCAACAGCCTCCTTGAGTCTCCTTAAATATCTCTGAGGAAGGATGCATTTTCTCAAGACGCAAAGAAGAGTAATTTAAATAAGTGGAAGGAACATGCATTTTAATTGTATTATTATACTAATTTATGTCTCCTGCCCCCCTCCAAAAAGTGCTTTTTCACAGTGTGGAGGCCCATTAAGGCTGAGAGTTGAAACAGATTGTTTCAGATGGCTGCTGAGAGATGATGGGCTTTGTTTTTATAGCTCTCAAAACAGGTGGGTAAACAGGCCTGTTTCCTTCTGTAACCAGGCCAGGTCGGGTTTCAGGACTCAGGGACCCCAGCTGCACTATCTGCACTTGCAGCATCGAGTCTGGCATACACTAGGTGCTCAGGAAGTATTTGCTTCATGGATAGAGGAATGAATAATAGAGAGGGGTGGAGCTGGGTGCAAGAGTGGGTAGGACTCTGGGTGGTTGGGTCTCTTCCTGATGAAGTCTCAAGATGCATGGTTATAGGGAGAGGAAATGAAAGTGAAAGTGTTAGTTCCTCAGGTGTGTCCAACTCTTTGAGATCCCATGGACTGTAGTCCAATGCCAGGCTCCTTTGTCCATGGAATTCTCCAGGCAAGAATATTGGAGTGGGTTGCCATATCCTTCTCTAGGGGATCTTCTCAACTCAGGGATTGAACCTGGGTTTCTTGCATTGCAGGCAGATTCTTTACCTTCTGAGCCACGAGGAGGCAATAATCAAATGGCTACTGAACTCCTGTGTGTCCCTAGGTGTGGGGCTGCTGCTACATGCTTCCTGGGGGTGAGCCTAGTTTATTGTTGTTGTTTTCAGTTGCTAAGTTGTGTCTGACTCTGTGACCCCATGGACTGTAGCCTACCAGATTCCTCTGTCCATGGGACTTTCCAGACAAGGATACTGGAATGGGTTACCATTTTCTTCTCCAAAGGATTTTCCCGGATCAAGGATCAAACCTGTGTCTTTTGCATTGGCAGGCAAATTCTTTTTTTTTTTTTTTCCCATAGTGAGTTGCTGTGTGGGGGTTCTTACAGCTTTTTCTCCATCCTTGTCACCCTGCAAACCCTGGTATTGAAGTTTGAGGACTGTGAGGTTATCACTCAGACAAATAGGTTAAGAACATCTGGGAGGTAGACTGCTGGATCCAGTTCTTGGCTCTGCCATTTTCTAGCTATGACCCTGGACAGCTGACCTCACCTCCTGAAGCCTTAGTTTCCTCATCTGTACAATATAATAATCACGGCCTCAGGGGACTGTTATGAAGACGCAGTGAGAGAATCTGCAGAAAGCACTTAGCACACAGTACCTGGCTCAGAGTTCTCAGCAAACGTTCTGACCAATGATGATGATGACGCTTCAGTGCTGATAGTCACAGAACTCAGCTCTGCTGTTCTCCCTCAAATAATCTGATAACAAACCTCAAATGAAAATTAAACCATAAGTTTGCCCTCCAAATACAATAGAACCAGCCATAGATTTAAAGAGCTAAATAGCAGTAAGGGAGGATGCCACGCCTTCTTCAGCTCATCCTTTCTCGCCAAACCCCAACTCTGCACTTCACACTGGAGAACAAAGCCTGAAGAGAACAAAAGAATTGGGTGTGGGGTCCTTGCACTTAGAAGAGTTGCGGGTCAAACTCAGGTGTCCTGACTGTTAGTTTGTGTTCTCTCCAGGGTTCCACGTGCATGACTACATGCTCAGTCATGTCCAACTCATTGCAACCCCATGGACTGTAGCCTACCAGACTTCTCTGTCCATGGGATTTCCCAGGCTAGAGTACTGGAGTGGGTTGCCATTTCCTTCTCCACAGGCAATTTCTTGAGCCCAGTTTATAGATCAGCAAAATGAGGCACAGGTGAGTTAAGTAACTTGCCTAGGTCTCCATGTCAGAGACAGGCAGAGTCAGGATGAGGGCCTGGTGTGTGTGTGATGCCAGTGTTCAGTCCATTTACTCCTCCCAAGTCAGGCTCTTTTAAAGGATAGCTATCTGACCTGGAGTGCCTGCTATGTGCAGGCACCACACAAAGCATCTCTCTATATGACCCCAGTATCTGGTGCATAGAGAGTGTCAGGTGATTGGTTCCATCACCTGGAACCAATTGTGAATGTGAAAGTGTTTGTCACTCAGTTGTGTCTGACTCTGCGACACCATGGACTGTAGCCCCCCAGCTCCTCTGTCTATGGAATTCTCTAGACAAAAATACTGGAGTGGGTGCCATTTCCTTCTCCAGGGGATCTTCTTGACCCAGGGATCGAACCCAGGTCTCTTGCATTGCACACAGATTCTTTACCATCCTAGCCACCAGTGAAGACCCTGTTACTGAGGTCCCCCACAAAATCCTCCTTTTGAAGAAGGCATTGTGGTTTCCATGGTGTAATAAAAATCAGATCCCTGTTTAGTAGTTTTGGGGTGGCCTGAGATTCTGCATGTCTGATCAGCTGGATTGTGTGGGTCCAGGTTGCACCCTGAGTGGGGGAATGTAGAGAACAGAGCTGAGGTAGGGATACCTGCTGTCTCGTTCTCATCTGCCTTCTCTCACAATCTGTGGCCTCTTGGTTTTCAAGTCAAGTCATCTAACTGTGTGGGTAGACCTCCAGGACTGTGCTCTCATGGTGGTCAGGACACTCAGCATTGGGGCCAGCTGGGGCCAGCTCAGGGTGCTTGGCCAGGCCACCTTCCCTGGAATGGACTTCAGGGTGCTCTCAATGTGAGAACCGCTGCTCCAGGCCAGGTTGGACCTGGGCCAACCTGCCCAACCTGCTTCTCTCTGTTTGCCTGGTGCTTGTCTTCTATTATGTCATGTTGTTTGTTTTCAGCAACTGCTTTATTGAGTTGTAAATATCCTACCATATAATTTACCTAATTAAAGAGTACAAGTCAATGGTTTTTATGTTTTTTTTAAAAATAAATTTATTTATTTTAGTTGGGGGCTAATTACTTTACAATATTGTAGTGGTTTTTGCCATATATTGACATGAATCAGCCATGGGTTTACATGTGTTCCCCATTCTGAACCCCCCTCCTACCTCCCTCCCCATCCCATACCTCTGGGTCATCCCATTGCCCCAGCCCTGAGCATTTGTCTCATGCATCGAACCTGGAATGGTGTTCTGTTTCACATATGATAATATACATGTTTCAATGCTATTCTCTCAGAACGTCCCACCCTCACCTTCTCATTTTTATTTTATTTATTTTTGGCTCTACTGGGCTTTCTCTAGTTGCAGGAGCTACTTTCTCTAGAGCAGGGGCTACTCTCTAGTTGCAGTGCTAGGGCTTGTCACTGCGATGTCTTCTCTTATGGTGGAGTAAAGGCTCTAGATCACATGGGCTCAGTAGTTTTGGCACATGGGCTTAGTTGCCCCATGGCTTGTAGAATCCTCCAGACCAGGGATTGAACCCATGTTCCCTGCATTGGCAGGAAGATATTTAAACACTGAACCATCAGGGAAGTCTGTAAGTCAATTGTTGCTCAGTCACTCAGGCATGCCCGGCTCTTTGCAACCGCATGGACTACAGCATGCCAGGCTTCCCTGTCCATCACCAACTCCTGGGGCTTGCTCAAGCTCATGTCCATTGAGTTGGTGATGCTATTCCACCATCTCATTTTCTATTACTGCCTTCTTCTCCTGCCTTCAATCTTTCAAAAAATAAAGGTCTTTTCTAATGAGTCAGTTCTTTGTATCAGGTAGCCAAAGTATTGGAGCTTCAGCTTCAGCATCAGTCCCTGCAAAGAATATACATGAATGATTTCCTAAAACTGACTGGTTTGATCTCGCAGGCCAAGGGACTCTCAAGAGTCTTCTCCAACATCACAGTTCAAAAGCATCGATTCTTTGGCTCTCAGCTTTCTTAATGGTCCAACTCTCACGTCCATACATGACTACTGGAAAAGCCATAGCTTTTATTATAAGGACCTTTGTTAGCAGAGTAATGCAGAGTTAGCTTTTTAATATGCTGTTTAGGTTTGTCATAGATTTTCTTCCAAGGAGCAGACGTCTTTTAATTTCATGGCTGCAGTCACCATCTGCAGTGATTTTGGAGCCCAAGAAAATAAATTCTGTTACTGTTTCCATGGTTTCCCCATCTATTTGCCATGAAGTTATGAGACTAGATGCTATGATCTTCGTTCTTTGAATGTTGAATTTTAAGCCACCTTTTTTACTCTCCTCTTTCACCTTCATCAAGAGGTTCTTTAGTTCCTCTTGGCTTTTTGCCATAAGGGTGGTGTCATCTGCATATCTGAGGTAATTGATTTTCACCTGGCAATCTTGATTGCAGCTTGTGCTTCATCCAGTCTGGCATTTTTCATGATGTACTCTGCATATAAATTAAATAATCAGGGTGACCATGTACAGCCTTGATGTACTCCTTTCCCAATTTGGAGCCTATCTGTTGTTCCCTGTCCAGTTCTAACTGTTGCTCCTTGAGCTGCTTATAGATTTCTCAGGAAGCAGGTAAGGTGGTCTGATATTCCCATCTCTTGAAGAATTTTCCGCAGTTTGTTGTGATCTACACAGTCAAAGGCTTTGGTGTAGTCAATGAAGAAAATAGATGTTTTTCTGAAATTCTCTTGCTTTTTCTATAATCCAATGGATGTTGGCAATTTGATCTCTGGTTCCTCTGCCTTTTCTAAATCCAGCTTGAACATCTGGAAGTTCTCTGTTCATGTATTGTTGAAGCCTATGTTGGAGAATTTTGAGCATTACTTTGCTAGTGTATGAGATGAGTAAAATTTTGCAGTAGTTTGAACATTCTTTGACATTGCTTTTCTTTGGGATTGGAATGAAAACTGACCTTTTCCAGTCCTGTGGCCACTGCTGAGTTTTCCAAATTTGCTGGCATGTTTAGTGCAGCACTTTAATAGCATCATCTTTTAGGATTTGAAATAGCTTAGCTGGAATTCCATCACCTCCACTAACTTTGTTCATAGTGATGCTTCCTAAAGCCCATTGATTTCGTACTCCAGAATGTATGGCTCTTAGTGAGTAATCACACCATCATGGTTATCTGGGTCATTAAGATCTTTTTTGTATAGTTCTTCTGTGTATTCTTGTCACCTCTTCTTAATACCTTGTGCTTCTGTTAGGTCCATACTGTTTCTGTCCTTTATTGTGCCCATCTTTGCATGAAATCTTCCCTTGGTATTTCTAATTTTCTTGAAGAGATCTCTAGTCGTTCCCATTCTATTGTTTTCCTTTATTTCCCTGAATTGATCACTTAGGAAGGCCTTCTTATTTCTCCTTGCTATTCTTTGGAACTCTGCATTCAGATGGATATATCGTTCCTTTTCTCCTTTGCCTTTATTATCTCTTCTTTTCTCAGTTACTTGTAAGCCCTCCTCAGACAACCATTTTGTCCTTTTGCATTTCTTTTTCTTGGGGACGGTCTTGATCACTGCCTTCTGTACAGTGTTACGAACCTCTGTCCATAGTTCTTCAGGCACTCTGTCTATTAGATCTAATCCCTTGAATCTATTCGTCACCTCCACTATATAATCATAAGGGATTTGATTTAGGTCATACCTGAATGGTCTTGTGGTTTTCCCCACTTTCTTCAATTTAAGTCAGAATTTGACAATAAGGAGTTCGTGATCTGAGCCACAGTCAGCTCCTGGTCTTGTTTTTGCTGACTATATAGATCTTCCCCATCTATGTCTGCAAAGAATGTAATCAATCTGATTTTAGTATTGACAATCTGGTGATGTCCATGTGTAGAGTCATCTCTTGTGTTGTTGGAAGAGGGTGTTTGCTATGACCAGTGCATTCTCTTGGCAAAACTCTGTTAGCCTTTGCCCTGCTTCATTTTGAACTCCAGGGCCAAACTTGTCTGTTATTCCAGGTATCTCTTGATTTCCTACTTTTGCATTCCAGTCCCCTATTATGAAAAGGACATCTTTTTTTGGTGTTAGTTCTAGAAGGTCTTGTGGGTGATCATAGAGCATTCAACTTCAGCCGCTTCAGCATTAGGGGTTGGGGCATGGACTTGGATTACTGTGATACTGAGTAGTTTGCCTTGGAAATGAACAGAGATCATTCTGTCGTTTTTGAGATTTCATCCAAGTACTGCATTTCGGACTCTCTAGTTGACTATGATGGCTAGTCCATTTCTTCTAAAGGATTCTTGCCCACAGTAGTAGATATAATGGTCATCTGAGTTAAATTCACCCATTCCAGTCCATCTTAGTTCACTGATTCCTAAAATGTCGATGTTCATTCTTACCCTCTCCTGTTTGACCACTTCCAATTTACCTTGATTCATGGACCTAACATTCCAGGTTCCTATGCAATATTGTTCTTTACAGCTTCAGACTTTACTTCCATCACCTGTCACAGTCACAACTGGGCGATGTTTTCGCTTTGGCTCCATCTCTTCATTCTTTCTGGAGTTACTTTTCCATTCTTCTCCAGTAGCATATTGGGCACATACTGACCTGGGGAGTTCATCTTTCAGTTTCATATCTGTTTGCCTTTTCATACTGTTCATGGGGAACAGTATTCTCAAGGGAAGAATACTGAAGTGGTTTGCCATTCTCTTCTCCAGTGGACCTCGTTTTTTCAGAACTCTCCACCATGACCCATCCATCTTGGGTGGCCCTACATGGCATGGCTCATAGTTTCATTGAGTTAGACAAGGCTGTGGTCCATGTGATCCGTTTGGTTGGTTTTCTGTGATTGTGGTTTTCATTCTGTCTGCCCTCTGATGGATGAGGATAAAGAGGCTTGTGGAAGCTTCATCTGTTCAAGATGGTGGAGTAGAAGGATGTGCGCTCATCTTCTCCTGCGAGAACTCCAAAATTGCAACTTGCTGCTGAACAACCATTGACAGGATAATGTTGGATCCCACCAAAAAACAATACCCCATGTCCAAGGGCGAAGGAGAAGCCCCAACAAGATGGTAGAAAGGGCAAAATCACATATAGAATCAAACTCCATACCTGCCAGAGATGTTGGAGGGCTCAAACAAAACCTTGTGCACACCAGGGCCAAGAGACCCCACAGAGACTGAGTCAGACCTGCCTTTGAGTGCTTGAGTGTCTCTTGCAGAGGCATGGGTCAGCAGTGGCCTGCCACTGGGTTAGGGGTTCTGGCTGCAGCAGACCTGGGAGGCATGGTGTGTGGTATAAGTCCTCTTGGAGGAGGTCACCATTAGCTCCGCTATAGAGACACTGAGCTGACAACTCACAAACTGGAGAACAATTATACCAAAGAAGTTCTCTCACTGTTATAAAAGTTCTAGGCCCCACAGCAGATTTCACAACCTGGAGATCTGGCAAAGGGACTGAGAACCCCCAGGGAATTTGACTTTGAAGGCCAGTGGGATTTGATTACAGAACTTCCTTAAGACTGGGGAAACAGACTCTTGGAGGGCATAAACAAAACCTCGTGTGCAGCAGGACCCAGAATAAAGGAGCAGTGACCCCACAAGAGACTGAGCCAAACTTATCTGTCAGTGTCCAGGAGGCTTTGGTGGAGGCATGGGTCAACAGTGGCCTGCCACAAGGTCAGGGGTACTGAATACAACAGTCCTGGGAGCTGCCGCTTGCTGGCATAAGTCCTTTTGAAGGAGGTCACCATTACCCCTACCATAGTTTGGCCTAAGGCCAAACTACAGAGAGAGAACACAGTCCCACCCATCAACAGAAAATTGAATTAGAGATTTCCTGAGCATGGCCCTGCTCATCACAGCAAGACCCAGATTCCCCCACCGCCAGTCCTTCCCATCAGGAAGCTTCCACAAGCCTCTTATCCTTATCCATCAGAGGGCAGACAGAATGAAAACCACAATCACAGCCCAACTCTTTGCATCCCCGTTAATTACAGCACGCCAGGCTTCCCTATTCTTCACCATCTCCCAGAGCTTGCTCAAACTCATGTCCATTGAGTCAGTGGTGCCATCCAACCATCTCATCCTCTGCTACTCCCTTCTCCTCCTTTCCTAGCATCAGGGTCTTTTCCAATGAGTCAGTTCTTTGCATCAGGTGGTCAAAGTATTGGAGCTTCAACTTTAGCATCAGTCCTTCCAGTGAATATTCAGTGTTGGTTTCCTTTAGTATTGACTGGTTTGAGCTTGCAGTTCAAGGCACTCTGAAGAGTCTTCTCCAGCACCACAGTTTGAAAACATCAATCTGGGTCTCCTGCATCATAGGCAGAGTCTTTACTCTCTGATCCACCAGACAGTATATTAATGGTTTTTAATATATTCACAGAGATGTGCAGCCATCATTACTATTAATTTTAGAACATTTTCATCACCCCCCAAAGAAACCCTACACCCTGTAGCCATTACCTTCCAACCTTCTCAGCCCTATGGAACCACTTTTCTACTTTCTATCCCTATGGATTTACCTATTCTGGACATTCCATGTAAATGAAATTGTATGTGATCTTTTGTGATTGGCTTCTTTCGCTTAGTTTTCGAGGTTCACCTATGTTGTAGCACCTGTATTTCATTCCTTTTTATGACTGAATAATATATCCATTATATGGATATATTACATATATCAGTTAAATCAGTTTGGTTTTTGTTTCCACCTTTTAGTTTTCATGAATAATGTTACTGTGAACATTTGCGTTCAAGTTTTTGTGTGGACATGTTCTTTATTCTCTTAGATATAATATACCAAGTAGTGGAGTTTCTGGGCTAATGATAATTCTGTTTGACAAACTGCCACGCTATTTTCCAAAATGGTGCCACCATTTACATTCTCTCCAGCAATGAATGAAGGTTCTGATTTCTCTGAATCCTTGCCAACACTTGCAATGATCTGACTTTTTGATTTTAATCATCTTAGTGCAGTAGATGTCACAGCATCTCAACTATTGGGGTGAATAACTTTTTCTAGTATCTCTGCCCTCCAGCTATGCTATGTTGACCTCCCCTTCTTTCCAGACGACAGTAGCTGTCCCTTCATCAATCTCTAGACAAGAG
Organism: Giraffa tippelskirchi; assembly: GCF_054371585.1. NCBI lineage: Eukaryota > Metazoa > Chordata > Mammalia > Artiodactyla > Giraffidae > Giraffa > Giraffa tippelskirchi. The sequence continues at coordinate 93,353,009 of NC_137276.1, forward strand.
TATACAACTTTACAGTTACTTCTGGATATTAAATGTGTCTCATTCCAGTATTAAAGACTCTATCCTATTTGCTCACAAAAATGCAACCTCATGTCTGATTCAAAACTCTCTCCTTCAAGAGCTGTGTCTCTGAATGGTATTTTGGGGGTGTGAGATGGCTATGTCATCAGTCGTCATACCCTTTTCTTCTGTTCTGTTCTGTGTTCTGGCTTCTCTGGTGGGAAAATGAGAGGGTACCTCACCTGACATGGAGACTGGTGGTCTCTGGTGGTCAGTGCTGCTACTCCAGTCAATGCATCTGGCTCTTGGTGCCCTCTGTGTGGAGAATGTCCAAAGGCAGCCTGTCCTGGGGGTGCATTGCTGAGTTCTTTGTAGGACTCCTCACTGCACAGTTCTCTTGACATTGGAGACCTGGCTCTGTCTTCCCCTACCAACCCTGCTGGGACCACCCACCTCACAGCTCCTCCTGTCCAGGTCTCCATCTTGGGATCTCCGCTCCTAATGGCTGCTCCTCCTTGGTCTCACAGGGGATATAAACTGGGGCAGGAATAGCCTCTCTCTGTGTTAACTCTATATCTCCACAAAGGCTGAGGACCCAACACCTCTCATTCATTTCTCTTCCACTGCTGGGAACTTTCTCAACTGAGAATGTGGGGGCCTTTATCACCGTTTCCCTGCAGCTTTGAACTGCAACGGTGATACCAAGAAGAATCCCAGGGTACCTCTTGTTTCCTGTTTTGTGGGGCATGGAGGAGGAGGCCTTCTGGTACACCTGGCCAGGGGGAGGAAGAGAACTCAGGCAAGGCAAACAACCCTTGACCTCCACAGTTTTAAATTCGAATGAAATTCAAATAAAAATGTACGGAAGGCATTTCTGAGACCTAGATGTGGGTTCAGGGGGTTGAGAAAGGACTCCAGATGAGCTCCAGGACACTTACCCTGCACTTCACAGCCAGTCTGGATGGGATCAGTTTGCATTTCCTGTTTCCTATGCTTCCTTGGTGGTTCATTTGGTAAAGAATCTGCCTACAATGCAGGAGGCCCAGGTTGGATCGCTGGGTCGGGAAGATCCCCTGGAGAAGGAAATGGCAACCCATTAAAGTATTCTTTCCTAGAGAATTCCATGGACAGAGGAGCCTGGAGGGCTACAGTCCATGGGATCACAAAGAGTTTGACATGACTGAGCGGCTTTGACTTCTCTTCACTTCATGCCATTTCTCAGGGTCCCCGCATGGTAGCTAAGAGCAGGGCAACCTGATCCACACTGCCTGGCTTCAGATCTCCTCTCTTGTTTTACCAGCTGTGGACCTGGGGAGAGTGGCTGAGTATTTCTAAGCTTTGGGGTCCTCATCTGTAAAATGGGGATATTAATCCCATTCACCTCATAGGCTTGTGGGGACTGAAAAAAGACAATGCAAGTGTGTCTTAGTCTGTTAGGCTCTTATAACAGGATACCTTAGCCTGGGTGGCTTATAACAACAGAAATGTGTTTCTCAGGGTTCTTGAAGTCTAAGATCAAAGTGATGGCAAATTAGGTGTTTGGTGAAAGCTTTCTTACTGGTTCAAAGATGGCCATTTCTTGCTGTCATCACAGGGTGGAAGGAGCGAAGGGGGTCTCTTTTTCCCCCCTTCTTTTTTATTAAAGAGATTTTTTATTTTATATTGGAGTATAGCCGATTAACAATGTTGTGATAGTTTCAGATAGATAGCAAAGGGACTCAGCCATACATACACGTGTATCCATTCTCCCCCAAACTCGAGGGAGTCTGTTTTAAGGGCATTAATCCCATTCATGAGGGCTCCACCATTATGACCTAATCACCTCCCAAGGGCCCTATTTCCTAATACCATAATGTTGGGGGTTAAAATGTAACATTTGAACTTTGGAAGGAAACAAATATTCAGTAGTAATGTGCCTTATTTGGAGTCTGTACAAATTAAGAATTCAATTCTTCCTCCTGCAATTCCAACACAATTTGCTCTCAATGAATAATTTAACATGTAGATTTAAATTACTGCCTTCTCTAACTGCAGGATGAAAACTTATTTATTGCTATAGAGGAATCTGATCAGCAATAAAGAAAGGCACTATAGAGAGGTGTGACAGTTGCCTTCAGAAGCTTCTCACCCCTCAACCTATCTACCTCCCTTTTCAGCACACAAAGTAGGCCCTCTATCCATGACCTTTGGCCAATCACATGGACACAAGATGTAGTAGGGATATAAAAGGGAATATGGTGGACTTCCCTGGTGATCCAGTTGTTAAGAATCTACCTCTCAATGCAAGGGACATGAGTTCTATCCCTGGTCCAGGGAGATCCCATATGCCCAGGGGCATCTAAGCCCATTTGCCAAAACTGCAGAGTCTCTGAGTTGCAGCTACTGAGTCTGCACATCCTAGAGCCTGTGTTTTGCAACAAGAGTAGCCACTGCATTGAGACACTTGTGCATTGCAACTAGACAGTAGTCCCTGTTCTCTAAAACTAGAGAAAGCCTGCACACAGCAACAAAGCCCCAGCACAGCAAAAAATAAAATAAGTGAAATAACCTTTAAAGGAAGAGGGATCTGGTGCTTGAAGATGCTTGGTATAGAGCCATATTACAAAATCCAAATGTAGCCTGATTTACGTGATATAATAGTGACAAGAAAGGCATATTTTAAAAAGCTCTATATTGTGTTAGATGTAGAAAAATAGTGGAAACACTTTTAACTTTGTTTAAATGTACTATAAACTTGTTCAGAAGAGAAATCAAATTAAAATTGCCCTTGCAAAAATGAAGACTGCTGGGATTTTATGTTTTGAAAAACCCAAGGAGGGAGGAAAAGAATTTTAAAATGCTCATTTTGAGTTACATCTCAAGTGTATGATGTCATAAATATAATTAACGAACTGAATGTCTTCCCCTCTTATTGTTTTATGACATTCCATAATGTTCTTAAACAAGTTAGAGACTAGATCTCTTACAGGTAGCAGGCTATCATTTAAATGAGTGAAGATTAGCTCTGTAACATGAAAATAACACAAAAAGAGAATCTGGTACCTAAAAACAGAGCAAAGGTGGGTGTGTTTTGTCTTACTTGGCACCTTCGTCTCTGTTAATCAACCACCTAACCAGAAGCTCTTTGCTTAGTTCACGCTGTGAATATTCAGTTTTCTTATCATATTACAGACAGCATCTGAGTTTAAAAGTACTTCTGGGTCCTAGGAAATGGTTCCATTGCTTTCTTTTAGTAAGATCTGATTTTCTAATTAGGGTGAGAGAGAAGTTCGCATTTATTGAATCTGCCTTGTCCTAGTTTCATCCCAGTAAGCTCTCAACAACCAGCATGGGGCCTGACTCTCTTCTGGAATCTGGGAGAGGGCATCAGTTCAGGCAGTCAGGGATTCTGGCTGGTTTTCAACTAAGGGCTGGAGTCTCAGATGCCTTAGTACCTCCTGCATCCCCAGTCCTCTGTAGTATATTCAGATGCCTATCTGCCTGCATCCCTTGGAGTACCTGACTTCTTTGCCATATTCTTTCTACCAGAGGGCAGGGAATTAGGAATTATGCTCCAGTCTCTTGCCTGGAGCCTGTCTTTTCCCCCTTCTCTCCTCCCCCCACCCAGGACCTCATCTTTCCAGTTCCTTCTTATCAATGCCTAGCTCCATCTCTATTCTTACCTGCTTTTGTTTCTCTGCACCTTGAAATAACTTTGCTTGATCTTGAGTCGCCCCTGCTTCACTCACATGTCTGCTTATTGTCTCTGAAGTCACATCTCTTTACCACGATATGGTCAGTTATCAGTGTCTGGCCTGAAAGGGGACAAGTTCACCAAATGGACAATATTACTAATCATCACATATTTCACATATGGAGCATTCTTGTGCTCTGTTTTTGTCTACATACACACATACATGTATTTAATCTTCAATGTGACACATTATAAATATATGAAAAAATAATAAGCACAATTGCTTTTTGTATCTTTTGTACTTGTTTAACTTCCTTTATCTTTGGTAGTTTTCTCAATTTTTTTTCCAAGTTGGGTCTGAAGTGGTAAATTCAGTCCCGATTTGTTTGAAATAACTTCACTAGGATGAAATTGGGACTTTCCTGGTAGCTCAACTGGTAAAGAATCCACCTGCAGTGTGGGAGATTTGGGTTCAATCCCTGGATTGGGAAAATCCCCCGGAGGAGGAAATGGCAACTCACTCCAGTATCCTTGCCTGGAGACTCCCATGCACAGAGCCTGGTGGGCTATAGTCCATGGGGTCAAAAAGAGTCGAACATGACTGAGAAGCTAAGTGTAGCACACAGGGTAAAGTTAGTCATCCTAGGATACTAGGATACAAGTCTAGCTGATGTTATTGTTATAGATGGTTGACTGTATTTTCTCAGTATTTGAAAGATGTTTCCATATAGTCTTCTGCCCTTCGTTGATGCTATTGTTGAGGCTGTACTAATTTAATTAATACTATTTTGTAGGAAAATCTGTTACTGTGCAGTTTATACCAGTCTAATTATTATTTTGTTGAAAGTTTACCCTTTTTCTCTAGCTGCTTGTAAGATTTTCTTGGGTGTTCTATAGTTTTACTGTGATGTATGTGTCTAGGTTCAAGTTTATTTATTTTCCTCATACTTATGGTTCTTAAATCTGAGAAGCTGTGTCTTCATCAATTCTGGAAATCTCACCCATTATTTCTTACAATTTTTTCAAATATTACCCCTTTCATTTAGCCTATCTTCTTCTGGAAATTAGATATAGGTGGACATTATTGTTCTCGCCTCAGCTTTTTAAAATGCTCTTTCATATTTTTATATCTTTTTATCTATTTGTGCTTTGTGGAATTTCCTTAAGTTCATCTTCTAGTGCATCGCTTCTCTGTACAGCTTTGTCTAGTACTATTTCACTAAATCTGACTTAAGTTTTTAAGCATTATTTCAATGGTTGAACTTAAAAAAAAATATTCATTGAGATGTAATTCACATACCATAGAAGTCACTCAGTTAAAGTATATAATCCAGTGGGTTTTGGTATAAATGGCTGAATTTTTAGTGTCCAAGAATTCCATGTTTACTTTAAAAACTTTCCCACTTTGATAGTGAAAATGATCCAAAATCTTGAAAACAAAATGGAGTTAACAGATAAATAGCCTCGAGACAAGCATTGAGAAGATGCAAGAAATGTTTGACAAGGACCTAGAAGAAATAAAGAAGAGTCAATATATAATGGATAATGCAATAAATGCGATCAAAAACACTCTGGAGGGAACCAACAGTAGAATAATGGAGGCAGAAGATAGGATAAGTGAGGTAGAAGATAGAATGGTAGAAATAAATGAAACAGAGAGGAAAAAGAAAAAAGAATTAAAAGAAATGAGGACAACCTCAGAGACCTCTGGGACAATGTTAAATACCCCAACATTCGAATTATAGGAGTCCCAGAAGAAGAAGACAAAAAGAAAGATCATGAGAAAATACTTGAGGAGATAATAGTTGAAAACTTCCCTAAAGTGGGGAAGGAAGTAGTCACCCAAGTCCAAGAAACCCAGAGAATCCCAAAGAGGATAAACCCAAGGCGAAACACCCCAAGATACATATTGGTCAAATTAACAAAGATCAAACACAAAGAACAAGTATTAAAAAGCAGCAAGGGAAAAACAACAAATAACACACAAAGGGATTCCCATAAAGATAACAGCTGATCTTTCAATAGAAACTCTTCAGTCCAGAAAGGAATGGCAAGACATACTTAGAGTATTGAAGGAAAAAAACTTACAGCCAAGATTACTGTACCCAGCAAGGATCTCATTCAGATATGAAGGAGAATTCAAAAGCTTTACAGACAAGCAAAAGCTGAGAGAATTCACCACCACCAAACCAGCTCTCCAACAAATGCTAAAGGATCTTCTCTAGACAGGAAATACAGAAAGGGTGTATAAACTCGAACCCAAAAGAACAAAGTAAATGGCAACAGGATTATACTTATCAATAATTACCTTAAATGTAAATGGGTTGAACACCCCACCAAAGGACAAAGACTGGCTGAATGGATAGAAAAACAAGACCCCTATATATGCTGTCTACAAGAGACCCACCTTGAAACAAGGAACACATACAGACTGAAAGTGAAGGGCTGGAAAAAGATATTCCATGCAAATAGAGAGCAAAAGAAAGCAGGAGTAGCAACTCATATCAGATAAAATAGACTTTAAAATAAAGTCTGTGAAAAGAGACAAAGAAGGACATTACATAATGATCAAAGGATCAATCTAAGAAGAAGATATAACAATTATAAATATATATGAACCCAACATAGGAGCACCGCAATATGTAAGGCAAATGCTAACAAGTATGAAAGGGGAAATTAACAATAACACAATAATAGTGGGAGACTTTAATACCCCACTCACACCTATGGATACATCAACTAAACAGAAAATTAACAAGGAAACACAAACTTTAAATGATACAATGTACCAGTTAGACATAATTGATATCTATAGGACATTTCACCCCAAAACAATGAATTTCACCTTTTTCTCAAGTGCACATGGAACCTTCTCCAGGATAGATCACATCCTGGGTCATAAATCTAGTCTTGGTAAATTCAAAAAAATGGAAATCATTCCAAGCATCTTTTCTGATCACAATGCAGTAAGATTAGATGTCAATTACAGGAGAAAAACTATTAAAACGTCCAACATATGGAGGTTAAACAACACGCTGCTGAATAACCAGCAAATCACAGAAGAAATCAAAAAAGAAATCAAAATGTGCCTAGAAACGAATGAAAATGAAAACACAGTAACCCAAAACCTATGGGACACTGTAAAAGGAGTGCTAAGGGGAAGGTCTATAGCAATACAGGCTTACCTCAAGAAACAAGAAAAAAGTCAAATAAATAACATAACTCTACACCTAAAGCAACTAGAAAAGGAAGAAATGAAGAACCCCAGGGTTAGTAGAAGGAAAGAAATCTTAAAAATTAGGGCAGAAATAAATGAAAAAGAAACAAAGGAGACCATAGCAAAAATCAACAAAGCCAAAACCTGGTTCTTTGAGAGAATAAATAAAATTGACAAACCATTAGCCAGACTCATCAAGAAACAAAGGGAGAAGAATAAAATCAACAAAATTAGAAATGAAAATGGAGAGATCACAACAGACAACACAGAAATACAAAGTATCATAAGTGACTACTATCAGCAACTATATGCCAATAAAATGGACAACTTGGAAGAAACGGACAAATTCTTAGAAAAGTACAATTTTCCAAAACTGAACCAGGAAGAAATAGAAAATTTTAACAGACCCATCACAAGCATGGAAATTGAAACTGTAATCAGAAATCTTTCAGCAAACAAAAGCCCAAGAGCAGACGGCTTCACAGCTGAATTCTACCAAAAATTTAGAGAAGGGCTAACACCTATCCTACTCAAACTCTTCCAGAAAATTGCAGAGGAAGGTAAACTTTCAAACTCATTCTATGAGACCATCGTCACCCTAATACCAAAACCAGACAGAGATGCCACAAAAAAAGAAAACTACAGGCCAATATCACTGATGAACATAGATGCAAAAATCCTTAAAAAAATTCTAGCAAACGGAATCCCACAACATATTAAAAAGATCATACATCATGACCAAGTGGGCTTTATCCCAGGGATGCAAGGATTCTTCAACATTCACGGATCAGTCAATGTGATACACCACATTAACAAATTGAAAGATAAAAACCATATGATTATCTCAATAGATGCAGAGAAAGCCTTTGACAAAATTCAACATCCATTTATGATAAAAACCCTCCAGAAAGCAGGAATAGAAGGAACATACCTCAACATAATAAAAGCCATATATGATAAACCCACAGCAAACATTACCCTCAATGGTGAAAAACTGAAAGCATTTCCCCTAAAGTCAGGAACAAGGCAAGGATGCCCACTTTCACCACTACTATTCAACATAGTTTTGGAAGTTTTGGCCACAGCAATCAGAGCAGAAAAAGAAATAAAAGGAATCCAGATTGGAAAAGAAGATGTAAAACTCTCACTGTAGATGACATGATCCTCTACATGGAAAGCCCTAAAGAATCCACCAGAAAATTACTAGAGCTAATCAATGAATATAGTAAAGTTGCAGGATATAAAATCAACACACAGAAATCTCTTGCATTCCTATACACTAACAATGAGAAAATAGAAAGGGAAATTAAGGAAACAATTCCATTCACCATCGCAATGAAAAGAATAAAATACTTAGGAATATATCTACCTAAAGAAACAAAAGACCTATATATATAGAAAACTATAAAACACTGATGAAAGAAATCAAAGAGGACACAAATAGATGGAGAAATATACCGTGTTCATGGATCAGAAGAATCAATATAGTGAAAATGAGTATACTACCCAAAGCAGTCTATAGATTCAATGCAATCCCTATCAAGCTACCAATGGTATTTTTCAGAGAACTAGAACAAATAATTTCACAATTTGTATGGGAATACAAGAAACCTTGAATAGCAAAAGCAATCTTGAGAAAGAAGAATGGAACTGGAGGAATCAACCTGCCTGACTTCAGGCTCTACTACAAAGCCGCAGTCATCAAGACAGTATGGTACTGACACAAAGACAGAAATATAGATCAATGGAACAAAATAGAAAGCCCAGAGATAAATGCACACACCTATGGACACCTTATCTCGACAAAGGAGGCAAGAATATACGATGGAGAAAAGACAATCTCTTTAACAAGTGGTGCTGGGAAAACTGGTCAACCACTTGTAAAAGAATGAAACTAGAACACTTTCTAATACCATACACAAAGATAAACTCAAAATGGATTAAAGATCTAAACGTAAGATCAGAAACTATAAAACTCCTAGAGGAAAACATAGGCAAAACACTCTCCAACATAAACCACAGCAGGATCCTCTGTGACCCACCTCCCAGAATATTGGAAATAAAAGCAAAAATAAACAAATGGGACCAATTAAACTTAAAAGCTTTGCACAACAAAGGAAACTATAAGCAAGGTGAAAAGACAGCCTTCAGAATGGGAGAAAATAATAGCAACGAAACAACTGACAAAGAATTTATCTCAAAAATATACAAGCAACTCCTGCAACTCAATTCCAGAAAAATAAAAGACCCAATCAAAAAATTGGCCAAAGAACTAAACAGACACTTCTCCAAAGAAGATATACAGATGGCTAAGAAACACATGAAAAGATCTCAACATCATTCATTATCAGAGAAATGCAAATCAAAACCACAATGAGGTACCATTTCACGCCCGTCAGAATGGCTGCTATCCAAAAGCCTACAAGCAATAAATGCTGGAGAAGGTGTGGAGAAAAGGGAATCCTCTTACACTGTTGGTGGGAATGCAAACTAGTACAGCCACTATGGAGAACAGTGTGGAGATTCCTCAAAAAACTGGAAATAGAACTGCCATATGACCCAGCAATCCCACTGCTGGGTATACACACCGAGGAAACTAGAATTGAAAGAGACACATGTACCCCAATGTTCATCGCAGCACTGTTTATAATAGCCAGGACATGGAAGCAACCTAGATATCCATCAGCAGACGAATGGATAAGGAAGCTGTGGTACATATACACAATGGAATATGACTCAGCCAGTAAAATGAATACATTCGAATCAGTTCTAATGAGGTGGATGAAACTGGAGCCTATTATACAGAGTGAAGTAAGCCATAAAGAAAAACACCAATACAGTATACTAACGCATATATATGGAATTTAGAAAGATGATAATGATAACCCTATATGCGAGACAGCAAAAGAGACACAGATGTATAGAACAGTCTTTTGGACTTGTGGGAGAGGGTGAGGGTGGGATGACTTGGGAGAATGGCATTGAAACATGTATATAATCATATATGAAGCCCCAAAGAGCTGATGGTTTTGAACTGTGGTGTTGGAGAATACTCTTGAGAGTCCCTTGGACTGCAAGGAGATCCAACCAGTCCATCCTAAAGGAGATCAGTCCTGGGTGTTCATTGCAAGAACTGATGTTGAAGCTGAAACTCCAATTCTTTGGCTACCTGATGTGAAGAAATGACTCATTTGAAAAGACCTTGATGCTGGGAAAGATTGAGGGCAGGAGGAAAAGGGGATGGCAGAGGATGAGATGGTTGGATGGCATCATTGACTCGATGGACATGGGTTTGGGTGGACTCAGGGAATTGGTGATGGACAGGGAGGCCTGGCGTGCTGCGGTTCATGGGGTCGCAAAGAGTTGGACACGACTGAGCAACTGAACTGACTGACTGACTGAAACAGGTCGCCAGTCCAGGTTCTGTGCATGAGACAGGGTGCTCAGGGCTGGTACACTGAGATGACCCAGCGGAATGGGATGGGGAAGGAGGTGGGAGGGGGGTTCAGGATGTGGAACACATGTACACCCTTGGTGGATTCATGTAAATGAGTGGCAAAACCACTACAATATTGTAAGTAATTAAAATAAAGAAATTTATATTAAAAATAATCCCTTATTTCTTATGATCACATATCATTCATTTTTGGTTATTATTTTAACACATTTATTTATGGTCTCTATTATATTGTTCTGTTATCTGAAGCTCTTATGAGTATAAGCATCCTTTTTTTCCACTTAAATTATATATGTTTGCAGACTCTTACTCAAGGTGAGAGTCATTTGCTTTTTTAATTTTGGACTTATGTTCAGTAGACATTTATCTATTGGAATCCTGCACAGTGTGGGATGGAACTGTGTCCTTCTACAATGATTTCTCATTCACTTCTGTCAGAGTCTCTAAGGATATTACCAGCTTATAACAGATTCCTCTGCTAATTCATCAGTTTGAGGTTTTTTTAGGGTATACTGATAGTGTAAATTTTAATTTTAAAGTGTGAGGTACGGGGCTGTGATCCTAAATTCCCAGGGGAGGATTTTTTTCCCCACCCAGATCTCACACAGACTAATATCCTTTTATTTACCCTGTACTTATAGATAGACTTTTTTCCTCATCTACACTCCCACCAAGAGTATAGCCCTGTTGATGGTCCTGGCTTCACGTGGGCTTCTATGCATCATTTCCTTACTTTGCTTAGGCTGATGGTCTCATCTCACAGTGTCCCCAGATGAGATTTTAAAACCCAAGCCCTGCATATGTCCACCTGAAGAGTGTTCATGGCAGCTTCGTTCATCATAGTTCCAAACTGGAAACAATCCAAATGCCCATCAATAGTAGAGTTGATAACTAAGTAGTGAATTTTTTTACAATGAAATACTACACAGTAATGAAAAAGAGCAAACTGCTGATATATGTGATAATAAGGAGGAATGAAACAGACATATTGCTGAATTAATAAAGAAAACTAGACAAAAAAAGAATAGCCAGAGTATGATTCCATTCCTATAAAATTCTAAAACAGGCAAAACTAGTCTATGATGATGAGTCAGGATAGTGGTAACACTTGAGGGGAAGTATTGATGAGGGGATATGAGGGAAATATCCTAAATCTTGATCTGGGTAGAGTTACATGGTGGTACATATATGTAAAAATTCATTAAGCTCTACACTTTAGAAATGAGCATTTTTACTCTATGCTGGTTATACCTCAATAAAAAAAATAAACAAAAGCTAAGATCCTCCAGAGCAGCCATAAGGTAGCTAACATATTTGCCTCTTCAGTTTTGAGTTCTCTGTATTTCTGGGCCTGAGAGATTTCCCTTTCTTTATTTGTGAGTTCATCTGAGGAGGTAAAAGAATATTTGTGCTATGTTTCCCAGAATCCCTGCTGTTTGTTTGAGGATGGCTCACAAGAGTCCATCATATTGCAGATTGAGAAATTTTAGATTTCCTTCTTTTTAAGAAATTTATTAAAAATTAATTTTTTGTTGCACTGGGTGTTTGTTGCTGTGCATGGGCTTTTCTAGTTGCAGTGAGTAGGAGATACTCTCTAGTTGTGATGAGTAGGGGCTATTCTCTAGTTCTAGTGAGCGGGCTTATTGTGGTGGCTTCTCTTGTTGTGGAGCATAGGCTCTCGGGTGCACAGGCTTCCAGTAGCTGGGGTACATGGACTCAGTAATTGTTGCACATGAGCTTAGTTGCCCCACAGTATGTGGAATCTTCCCAGAGCAGGAATCAAACCTGTCTCCTGCATTGGCAGGTAGACTCTTAACCACTAGAAGTCCCCTTCTGTCTTAAATCACTTTTGCATGAATATAGCAGGTGCATCCAATGAAATATGACATACTTTTAGTATAGTTGTTTCTCTACCTAGGTGTTCATGACAAATCACTTTAAGGAGTATTTGTTTTCAGGAAGAACCCCGGATGTGGGCTCTTTTAATTATGTAAGTGTAAGTACCTCTGGATTTGATAAAAGGACAGAAGAAGGTCTGATGTGGCCTAATGGAGATGAGCCCTGTCTATGATTCTGGTATTCAGAGCTGATCTGGGGAGAAAGTATATAGATTTGCAGAGGGGTCAAGAGTCTCCTGTGGGGAAGGCATTGAGATTCTGATTGCCTCCACTGAAATGTTCAGCTGCTTCAGACATGGGTTGGGGTGATCTAGTCTGAGGTCTTCCAGTAAGAAAACAACATCCTATTCGGAGTCTGGACTCAAAACTGGGGTCTCAAGAATCACAGAGGAGCCATATCTGACATAGGTTGCAGCTGAGGCAAGAAGCCCTTGAGGACCCAGCCTCCTGTCCACTAAACTTGTAATTGAGGCATACTCACTGACTGCGCCTGTGAGTGTAATCTGAATGACTGCTACGTGAGAACCAAGCATGAGACCCCCATAGCCTGTCCAGTGAACTGGAACAATGACAGCTTCACCCCTGTGGTGGGCTGGCTGTTAATTAGCAATACAGCAAGGCAGAAACACACTCAGTGACTGATAACAACTTGGACTTCCATGGGGACAGGTCAGACTTCCCAGTTCTCACTCCACCTAGCCTTCAGAAGCAGAACCAAAGTCCTTAGGTTGAATAAAATATAGAGCATGAAAAGTGAACTTCCAAGCTTCCCTTGCAGCTTGGGGTGGTCATGTGATCTAGTTCTAGCGAATAGGATATAGGCAGAATTTACATTTCAAGAGAAAAGAAAAAAATCTCTTCCTCCTTTGCTCTTCCTAGAGGCACAGCCGCTTTCCTGTGACCACAGGAATGAGTCATAAACTAAAGATGCTGATCCAGGAGCCTGGATCCTTGAACGGTGGTCCAGTCTTGGACTGCCTAACCCAAATTTCTTATAGGAGGGAAATACTCTTGGTTTGTGTCTGCCACAGTTAGTTGGATTTTTGATGTTTACAGTGGAACCCACATTTAAGTGTTACTAGGGAGAGACCCAAGAGGGCAGACACTGTATTGCTTAATAACAAGGGCTTGCTGCTGCTCAAGCACAAAATGAAATTGGAAAACTGAACACACTCGTGTTTGTAAACTTAGCTGGTGATGTGGATCATGTGGATTTAGGCATTATCACATCATTCCCCAAGCAGGACTATGACAGAAGTGAGGCAGGTGTGATCCCACACTTGATACCCATGGAGACTAAAGCTCAGAGATACTCAGTGAGGAATTTGCTAATTATGAGAGTAATCCAGATTCGTTGTACAAAGCACGAAATATATAGAAAAGTGTAAAGAAGACATTGCTTGAAATACACTCCCCTCTCCAACATTTTGATGCATTTCATCCTGGTCCTTTTCCTTTGTGCAAACATATATCCATAGTCACACTTTCTGACTTTTTGTTGCTTTCTTTAGTGACTTTCCAAAAGCTGCATGGATCTCCAGTGTGGAAACCAGGATGGACACTGGGGTTATGGTGTGAGGACTAAGAACAACCATTTTGTTTACCAGATAGTAGGCTGTAGTGTAACTTGTTGGCTTTCTCTCTTCAAAAAAAAAGTAAGAGAGAGGATGCAGAGAAGGCCAGGGAAGGCCACACAAGAACCATGTGTGGGAAGGGCTGCCATCTCCAGTCTCCTTTGTTTCTCACTCAGACAATGACCTGTCCTTAGGGCAGCTCAGGGGCCTTTGCACAAAGATCGTCTTGTTCTCAGGGATGAGGCAGTGGTTAAGGTCTCCTGACAGGACTCAGAGGGCAGGGGACACCTATGTCCCTTCCTGCCAGTTGGAGTCCTGGGGCCCCAGAAGGCTTGGAGGAGAAAGTGAGGCAGGAGATGGATGGGTTCCATGTGAGGCATTTATGACTGGCCTCCTGTTCACACCTCCTGGGTGAGAAGATGAGCTCCAGGCTGGCCATTCATCACCAGCCCCTGTTTACATTTCCTGAAGCAAGAGACAAACTGGCTCTAGGACTACATATTTATGACTGGACTCCCGTCTGTATTTTAAGAGCTATACCTCAATATAAAAACCAGCAACAGGAATATGGTAAATAACTGGGCATGGGGCATTTTTATGGTAGGGACAGAGTGGGACTAAACCCTGTTAAAAGATCAGGAGGTCATATATTTCCCGTCCTTTGGACAAAGGCGACATTAGACATGTGCAGAAAGGCTCCTTGGGGGTCAAAAAGGGGGGGGCACCACTCAGTGATATGTGATGTTAAGGGTGTCCCCTAGGCCTCTGGGTCAGACTCCATCCTTGGAAAAATTTGTGCTTGCATGTTGGGGAGGGTCCTAGGGCAGGTCAGGAGTGGAGAAAGAAACCATACAATTGGCTAAAGGTAAACAAAGACCTAAAAGAACTGCTCTATATAAATGACTTAACCACCTCTTTACTGTGCTCCTCTTCATTAGGGTGGACCCCCACACCCTTTCTCTCTGAGTGTGCATCTCTGCCTTGCTTCTGTCTTTATTAAACAAATCGTTTCTCTGGGTGCTCTCCCACTTCTTGTGCTATATCTGTACTGATTAACTTTGTAGCTGCATTTACAGTTTTTCCCTCCTTGAGAAATGCATTTTTCACTGGGGGCAAAAATCCAGGGAAAACTAGCTTCTAACCTCTAGCCCTTGCTGGTCTGGTGGCTAGGATTCCCGGGTTTCATCCAGGCTAGCCAGGTTCAATTCCTGGGCAAGGAATTAAGATCTCGCTTCAAGCCACTGCTGAGAGCTGCCTCACTGAGATCAAAACAAGGTGGAAGGAGAAAAAGGAATAACAATGATGGAAAAAGCCGAACCCGGGAGACCCTGGCTGGGTGGGTTTCTCCCATCTCCACACAACCAGCCCTGGGCCTGCATGTCTGTCCCAACATGGTGTTAGCCAAACATACATAGATCCAGCCCCAAATTCTGCGTCTGCTTCTTGTTAGCTGTGACTTTGGCAAGCTTTTTAAATTCCTTGAGATTCTGTTCCCTTTTGTGTGCCCTAGGATGACATCCAAGGTCAGGAGGGCATCTAGCTGGGGGCACGGTGGTGGTAAAAACCTGACACTTGATGCTCAGTGAAGCTGGGTAGGGACGCCTGGTGAGAAGTGTTCAAGTGTGTCCTTGTTTTACTCAGAAGTACTCAGGAGTGGTCTTGAGTTGGCTGAGTTCTTTAATCAGAGCAAGCTGATCCTGTCTTCTAACTCAACTGGCATAATTCCCATGGATAGGGGATACATCTCTCTACTGCTCTCATTTACATGCAAATGTGTAAGGAGGGTATAAAGAAAGCTGAGCGCCGAAGAACTGATGCTTTTAAACAGTGGTGTTGGAGAAGACTCTTGAGAGTCCCTTGGACTGCAAGGAGATCCAAACAGTCCATCCTAAAGGAGATCAGTCCTGGGTGTTCATTGGAAGGTCTGATGTTGAAGCTGAAACTCCAATACTTGGGCCACCTGATGTGAAAAGCTGACTCATTTGAAAAGACCCTGATGCTGGGTAAGACTGAGGGCAGGAGGAGAAGGGGATGACAGAGGATGAGATGGTTGGATGGCATCATCAACTCAATGGACATGAGTTTGGATGGGCTCAGGGAGTTGGTGTTGGACAGGGAGACCTGGCATGCTGTAGCTCATGGGATCACAAAGAGTCAGACATGACTGAGCGACTGAACTGAACTGAACTGTGGAAGGAGGAGAGGAGAAAGACCAATGCTTCAAATTCTCCTGTGGTTCCTGCCACTAGAAGGCAAGAGTCTGGGATGGGGCCACACGGGAACATGGCTAGGCTCCTGGAAATCCAAAACCAGCATGCTGGATGTAGTCAAGACTCTTTCTCCATCTCTTATTATTTCTCTCCTTGACTCCTTTTTGTAAATATGCTTCATTGTCTTCCTAGAGTATTGTAGCCAGCATCTCCAGAGAGTTACATGTTACAGCCCCCATGACTAATGGAAGGCTGACCTGATCACCTCTCTGGTCCAACTCCAAAAGTCCCAGGGAACAGTCTCTCCGGCTGAATATGGATTTGACAGTCACACCTTGACCAATCCCTGGGGGTCATGTGACAGTTCTGCGGTACTCCCAGTGGGTGGATATGGGACTGGGATTTAGATGCGGAGGTGGTAGGAGGAAATTCCATAAGTGTCCACTAGGGGGATTCTCAAATGAAGAGTGTTTGAGATAAAGCTTGGACCCTCTAGAGAAAAGAGACGAGTGAGATCCCTTCAGAGGCTCCTGAACAAACGATACAATGAGATGAACAGGGATGTCTGGCAGTTATCTTTTTTAACTTTCATATTCTTTGATTTATTAATTTAGATTGTTGTTATTCAGTTGATAAGTCATGTCCGACTCTTTGTGACCCCATGGACTGCAGCACTCTAGGCTTCCCTGTACTTTACTGTCTCCCAGAGTTTGCCCAAACTCATGTTTGTTGAGTCTGTTATGCCATCCAACTATCTTATCCTCTGTCGTCCCCTTCTCCTCTTGCCCTCAATCTTTCCCAGCATCAGGATCTTTTCCAATGAGTTGGCTCTTTGCATCAGGTGATCAAAGTATTGGAGCTTCAGCTTCAGCATAAGTCCTTCCAATGAACACTCAGGATTTATTTCCTTTAGGATTGTCTGGTTTGATCGCCTTGCTGTCCAAGAGACTCTAAGGAGTCTTCTCCAGTACCACAGTTCAAAAGCATCAATTCTTCAGCACTCAGCCTTCTTTATTTGATTTAGATACATGCATTTGTTATTGAGGTACAGTTGATGTACAGTATTATATACATTTCAGTTGTACAACATAGTGCTTCACAATTTGCAAAGGTTATATTCCATTTATAGTTATTATAAAATTTTGGCTATGTTCTCTGTGCTGTACAATATATCCTTGTAGTTTATTTATTTTATATATAGTAGTTTATACCTCTTAATCCCCCTGATACTCAATCTGAAGCTCTTTGCTTTGCTGAGTTGTAAACCTACAACGTCTCCCCAAACATACTGCAAAGCCTGCCACGTGCTTGTTAATGCCTTGTGTGAGTGGTTTGATGAAATAAAGAATCTGTATCTTACATCTGGGTGGTGCTTAGCAGGAGCAGGAGATAAGTTGCAGATGGTGGGTGTGATGAGGTGAGTTTGTTTGGAACTGGAATTCGACTCAGAATGTGAACACTAGGAATGTTTAAAAAATCTTAAAAGTGGCATTAGATTTTCCACAGAATGAGGGGAATTGCTTGAGCTAACTTTAGTTAAATACCAGTGGATTAGAGACTTCAGGTGACTTTTGTGTAGCATACAAAATGAGGGCAGACCCTATACCACAAACAAGAAATAAATGATGTAATACATACACAGAGATTAGTGTTCAATAAACGTGGAGTAAGCAATAGTTGCTGTCTCCCTCACTCATCCTATTCCCAATATTCAGAGACATGATTTTTTAAAATTAATTTTTGTTGGACTATAGTTGATTTACAATATGTGTTAGTTTCTGCTGTATAGCAAAGTGAATCAGTTATGCATTTACATATATTCCCTCTTTTTTAATCCTTTTCCTATATAGGTCATTAGAGAGTATTGAGTGAAGTTCCCTGTACTATACAGTGGCTCCCTATTAGTTATCTAGGGACAAGATTTTCTTTTTTAAAAATTATTTATTTATTCATGTATGGCTGAACTGTGTCTTTGTTTCTGTGAGCGGGCTTTCTCCAGTTTCAGTCAATGAGGGCTACTCTTCATTAAGGTTTGAGGGCTTCTCATTCTCACTCTCTTGTTGGGGAGCATGGGCACTAGGGCACCGGGCTTCAGTAGTTGTGGAATGTGGGCTCAATAGTTGTGGTTCCTGGACTTTAGAGCACAGGCTCAATAGTTGTGGCCCACAGGCTTAGCTGCTCCACGGCATAAAGGATCTTCCCAGACCAGAGATTGAACCTGTGTCACCTGCATTGGCAGGCAGATTCTTAACCACTGGACCACCAGGGAAGTCCTGGGACACAGTTTTAAATGCTTCCTAAGATTTACTTTTGTGTGAAAGAAAATATTTTTTTGAAAATGTAAGGGGTTTGAAAATAGATCTAGATGTTCATGCATTTTAACCTCTTTCTGAGTAGCTTCTGCAATTTACTTACCCTCTCAGACATCAGTCTCTGCATCTACATCATGAGGGTGACAGTGCTCACTTCAGGGTGTGGGTATAACAGTTAGATGAGAGAAGGCATGTAAAACACCCAGTGCCTGATGCACACACTTTGGTCCGCATTAAGCAGTGATTCTAACCCATCTTATCACATGGACCACAGCCTTGTCTAACTCAATGAAACTAAGAGCCATGCCGTGTAGGGCCACCCAAGGTGGATGGGTCATGGTGGAGAGTTCTGACAAGACGTGGTCCACTGGAGAAGGGAATGGCAAACCACTTCAGTATTCTTGCCTTGAGAACCCCATGAACAGTATGAAAAGGCAAAAAGATATTACACTGAAAGATGAATTCCCCCAGCTCTGTAGATGCCCAATATGCTACTGGAGAAGAGTGGAGAAATAACTCCAGAAAGAATGAAGAGATGGAGCCAAAGCAAAAACAACACCCATTTGTGGATGTGACTGGTGATGGAAGTAAAGTTTGATGCTGTAAAGAGCAATATTGCATAGGAGCCTGGAATGTTAGGTCCATGAATCAAGGTAAATTGGAAGTGGTCAAACAGGAGAGGACAAGAGTAAACATTTACATTTTAGGAATCAGCGAACTGAAATGGACTAGAATGGATGAATTTAACTCAGATGACCATTATATCTACTATGGTGGGCAGGAATCCCTTAGAAGAAATGGAGTAGCCATCATAGTCAACAAAAGAGTCTGAAATGCAATACTAGGATGCAATCGCAAAAAGAACAGAATGATCTCTGTTCCTTTCCAAGGCAAGCCACTCAATATTATGGTGACCCAAGTCTATGCCCCAACCAGTAATGCTGAAGAAGCTGAAGTTGAACAGTTCTATGAAGACCTACAAGATCTTCTAGAGTTAACATCCCCAAAAGATGTCTTTTTCATTATAGGGGACTGGAATGCAAAAGTAGGGAGTCAAGAAACACCTGGAGTAACAGGCAAATTTGGCCTTGGAGTACAGAATGAAGCAGGGCAAAGGCTAATAGAGTTTTGTCAAGAGAACAGACTGGTCATAGCAGACACCCTCTTTCAACAACACAAGAGAAGACTCTACACATGGACATCACCAGATGGTCAATGCCGAAATCAGATTGATAATATTCTTTGCAGCCAAAGATGGAGAAGTTCTATACAGTCAGCAAAAACAAGACCGGGAGCTGACTGTGGCCCAGATCATGAACTGCCTATTGCCAAATTCAGACTTAAATTGAAGAAAGTAGGGAAAACCACCAGACCATTCAGGTATGAACTAAATCAAATCCCTTATGATTATACAGTGGAAGTGACAAGTAGATTCAAGGGATTAGATCTGATAGACAGAGTGCCTGATCAACTATGGAAGGAGGTTCGTGACATTGTACAGGAGGCAGGGATCATCCCCAAGAAAAAGAAATGCAAAAAGGCAAAATGGTTGTCTGAGGAGGCCTTACAAATAGCTGTGAATAGAAGAGAAGCGAAAGGTGAAGGAGGAAAGGAAAGATATACTCATTTGAATGCAGAGTTCCAAAGAGTAGCAAGGAGAGATAAGAAAGCCTTCCTCAGCAATCAATGCAAAGAAACAGAGGAAAACAATAGAATGGGAAAGTCTAGAGATCTCTTCAAGAAAATTAGAGTTACCAAGGGAACATTTCATGCAAAAATAGGCACAATAAAGGACAGAAACTGTAATAGACCCATCAGAAGCAGAAGATATTAAGTAGAGGTGGCAAGAATACACAGAAGAACTGTACAAAAAAGATCTTCATGACCCAGATAATCATGATGGTATGATCACTCACCTAGAGGCAGACATCTTGGAATGTGAAGTATAGTGGGCCTTAGGAAGCATCACTACGAACAAAACTAGAGGAGGTGATGGAATTCCAGATGAGCTATTTCAAATCCTCAAAGGTGATGCTGTGAAAGTGCTGCAGTCAATATGCCAGCAAATATGGAAAGCTCAGCAGTGGCCACAGGACTGGAAAAGGTCCATTTTCATTCCAATCCCAAAGAAAGGCAATGCCAAAAAAATGCTCAAACTACTGCACGATTGCACTCACTCTTCTCACACGCTAGTAAAGTAATGCTCAAAATTCTCCAAGCCAGGCTTCAACACACAGTATGTGAACCATGAACTTCCAGATGTTCAAGCTGGTTTTAGAAAAGGCAGAGGAACCAGAGATCAAATTGCCAACATCTGTTGGATCATCAAAAAAGCAAGAGAGTTCCAGAAAAACATCTACTTCTGCTTTATTGACTATGCCAAAGCCTTTGACTATGTGGACCACAACAAAGTCTGGAAAATTCTTAAAGTGATGGGAATACTAGACCACCTCACCTGCCTCCTGAGAAATCTGTATGCAGGTCAGGAAGCAACAGTTAGAACTGGACATGGAACAACAGACTGTTTCCAAACAGGGAAAGGAGTGGGTCAAGGCTGTATATTGTCACCGTGCTTATTTAACTTATATGCAGGGTACATCATGAGAAACTCTGGGATGTATGAAGCACAAGCTGGAATCAAGATTACCGGGAGAAATATCAATAACCTCAGATATGCAGATGACACTACCCTTATGGCAGAAAGCGAAGAGCAACTGAAGAGCCTCTTGATGAAAGTGAAAGAGGAGAGTGAAAAATCTGGCTCAAAACTCAACATTCAGAACACTAAGATCATGGCATCTGGTCCCATTACTTCATGGCAAATAGATGGGGAAACAGTGGCTGACTTTATTTTTGGGGGCTCCCAAATCACTGCAGATGGTGACTGCAGCCATGAAATTAAAAGACGCTTGCTCCTTGGAAGAAAAGTTATGACCAACCTAGACAGCATATTAAAAAGCAGAGAGATTACTTTGCTAACAAAGGTCCGTCTAGTCAAAGTTATGGTTTTTCCAGTAGTCATGTATGGGTGTGAGAGTTGGACTATAAAGAAAGCTGAGTGAGGAAGAATTGATGCTTTTGAACTGTGGTGTTGGAGACTCTTGAGAGTCCCTTGGACTGCAAGGAGATCCAACCAGTCCATCCTAAAGGAGATCAGTCCTGAATATTCACTGGAAGGACTGATGCTGAAGCTGAAACTTCAATACTTTGGCCACCTAATGCGAAGAACTGACTCATTTGAAAAGACCCTGATGCTGGGAAAGATTGAGGGCAGAGGAGAAGGGGACGACAGAGGATGAGATGGTTGGATGGCATCACCGACTTAATGGACATGAGTTTGAGTAAACTCTGGGAGTTGGTGATGGACAGGGAGGCCTGGCATGCTGCATGCAGTCCATGGGGTCCCAAAGAGTCACACAGGAAGTGACTGAACTGAACTGAAGCAGTGATTCATCCACTTCCTATGTTTCTCACTTCTTTAATTTTACCACAAGCTGCTTGAGGGCAGGAGCCATGTTTAATAACATTTTATCTTTCCAAGGTACTACACCATTTGCCAAGGTTTTTTTGTTTCTTTTCTTTTTTTTAAAGCCCACAATTCTTATTGAATTCTCACAATGGTCTTGTGAGTCTTTTCTTCTCATTTTAAGGAGGAGCCGACTGAGGTGTGCTTAGCATAGTCTGGCACATGTCAGATGCTTAATGTTTATTGAGTAAGTGTTGAATGAATTCTGCATGTGTAGGCATTCTGATGGCTTATAACATCCACCCATTTGTTTATTCATTCAGCAAATATTTATTAAGCACTTGTTATGTGCTTATCTGTGAGAAACAACAAAATTCATTGCCCTTGTGACTCACCTTGTAGGGAAATGAATGGGGAAATTAAGGTCCCAATGAATTGAGAAGTGGAGAAATTGCTGTTTAGATACCAGTTTCTATAGATGGATGTTTGTGTCCCCTCCAAATTCATATATGGCAACCTAATCCATCATGTGATGGTTTAGGAGGTGGGGGTCTTTGGGAGCTGATTAGGTCATGAGAATGGAGCCCTCTTGAATGGGATTAGTGCCCTTATAAATGAGAACCCAGTTTTCCTGGTGGCTCAGTGGTAAAGAATCTACCTGCCAATGCAGGAGACACGGGTTTGATCTCTGGGTCAGGAAGATCCCCTGGAGAAGGAAATGGTAACCCATTTCAGTATTCTTGCCTAGAAAATCCCATGGACAGGGGAGCCCTGTGGGCTACAGTCCATGGGGTTGCGAAGAGTCAGACACAGCTTTAGCAACTAAACAACAAAATGAGACTGCAGAGATTTTCCCTCATCTTTCTATCATGTACAGACACAATGAGAAACAGCTGTCTATGAACCAGGACGAGGGCTTTCACCAGATGGTATATATCTGCTGGTGTCTTGAATGCCAGCCTCCAGAACAGTGAGAAATAAATGTTTATTGTTTAAGCCACTTGGTCTATGGTAGTTTGTTATAGCAGCCTGAATAGACTGACACCAGTCCTGAATATTTTCTTTCTGACCTTTGAAACAGGAATAGTTGTAGAACTTTAGAATGACAGATATGGAAAGGACCTTGGGGAACATCTAGTCCCATGGAATATACTACTAAGAACACAGTGTTCAAATAAGAACTTACTGCAGACAGTTTATAAAACAGATAAAGGAAGTGCTTCTTTGTGCTGCTAAGTTGCTTCAGTCGTGTCCGACTCTGTGCGACCCCATAGACGGCAGCCCACCGGCCTCCCCCGTCCCTGGGATTCTCCAGGCAAGAATACTGGAGTGGGCTGCCATTTCCTTCTCCAATGCATGAGAGTGAAAAGTGAAAGTGAAGCCGCTCAGTCGTGTCCGACCCCTAGCGACCCCATAGACTGCAGCCTACTAGGCTCCTCCGTCCATGGGATTTTCCAGGCAAGAGTACTGGAGTGGGGTGCCATTGCCTTCTCCGGCTTCTTTGTATCTCTCTCCAATTACTTAAAGATGTTCTTTGCTTTTGAATCTCTGTCCAGCTGCCATTTCACTAATCCACTTCTCTTACAAAACTTGAAAGGGTGTATACACATGTTGTCTCCACGCTCTACATCCCCACTGGCTCTCCAACCACCTCTGTCCAGATGTCACCCTTATCCTCCATTGAAAATTGCTTTTGGCAAAGCTCTCCAACATCTCCATCTTGCCAGATTCAATGGCACTCTTCTGTTCACCCTGTACTTGACCTCTCAGCAGTGCTGATAAACTGCTTCCTCTTCCTTGAAACACCCTCCCCTTTGGCGTCTATGGAGTCGTTCTCTCCTTGTTTCCCTCCTATTTGACTGATCATCTTCTTCCATCTCTTTTGTTGTCTATCCTCTTCCAACTCTAGGTTTTGAATTTCCTATGAGTTCATCTTAGATCTTCTCATCACCCCCATAGTCACTACCTAAATAATCTCACTGATGCCCTCACTTTTAAATATCTTCTATGTTTTGATGTATACTTGATTTCTATCACCAGCCCAAATTTCTGATGAACGCAGGCTTAAATATCCAAATGTCTCTTTAACATTTTGGCATCTCAAAATTAGCTGTCCAAAGCTGAGCTCTGCATCTCTACCGTATCCAAATGACTTGACTCCAATTTGCCCCTTCTCAGTAAATGATCCCACCATTCATCCAACTGCTTAGTCCAAGGAATCTCCTATAATTCTTCCCTCTCCCTCAAACCATGCAGCCACCCCTGCAAGCCCTGCCTCCTTTCCTTTTCCCAAATTTATTTCTCATCTTTCCAATTTTTCCCACTGCCATTACTGTAGTTTCAGCTACATCAACTTTGCTGAATTCCAGCAATCACAGCTGCTTACCTAATCTGTTTCCACTCTTAATATTTATTTATTTGACTGCATCTGGTCTTAGTTGCAGCACACGGAATCTTCATTGTGGCATGCAGGCTTCTCTCCCATTGTGGCGCTTAGGCTTAGCTGCCTCATGGCACGTGGAATCTTAGTTTCCTGACCAGGGATTGAACTTGCATCCCCTGCATTGGAAGGTGGATTCCGAACTACTGGACAACCAGGGGAGCCCCTCCACTCTTTTAAAATACAAATCATTTCATAGTACTCTGAGGATTAAAGGTCCTTTCCTAGCCTTGCAGTACCTGAACTCCTTTCCTGCCTGGAAGGCCCCGTGTGCTTGAACTCTGCCTACTTTCAAGAGGCAGATCTTTCCGCTCTTGCCTTTCCACTGGGCTCCAGCCACAATGGACTTCTTTCAGTCTCCCATGTGGGGCAGGATCTTTCCTGTTTCAGGGCTTCTGAACACAGAGCTCCTCCCCAAGCCTGGAACCATCTTCCCTTTATTCTCCCTTCAGCTCCTTTTTAGTCTTGATCACAGCTTACTGGCTTCTCCTCTGAGTTCTCTCTAAAACCTCTACCCAAATAGCTGCCTAATTTTCTTCCTCACTTCACCCTGTTGGTTTCTTTCAAGGCACTTGTCACAGCCTCTCTCAGTAGGTTGTATGACCACGATCACAGCGATCATGTCTCTTTTAGTTACTGCCCTGTATCCGATGCAATATACATACTCATTGAATCAACAGTAATGAATGAGATCTAAGCTAGGTGGTTGGACTTCTGGCCTCCTTGTTTGTTGCAGCCTTCCTATCAGTGACTGGAGAAGCTGATGTTTTGGTTGCTTAGCACCTGAAACTCTTGTTTCATCTAGAAACACACCCAGGCAAGAGTGGATACAGCATGTTGACCTTGCTGGACCAGCAGTGGTTCTCCATCACATGGCCCTAGTTGCAGCCTAGGAAAGGGCATGTGACCCAAGCCTGGCCAGCCCGAGTGCTTCTCCTGCTGCTGCTGCTAAGTCGCTTTAGCCGTGTCCGACTCTGTGCGACCCCATAGACGGCAGCCCACCAGGCTCCTTCGTCCCTGGGATTCTCCAGGCAAGAATATTGGAGTGAGTTGCCATTTCCTTCTCCAGTGCATGAAAATGAAAAGTGAAAGTGAAGTCGCTCAGTCGTGTCTGACTCTTCGCGACCCCATGGGCTGTAGCCTACCAGGCTCCTCCGTCCATGGGGTTTCCCAGGCAAGAGTACTGGAGTGGGGTGCCATTGCCTTCTCCGGAGTGCTTCTCCAAGTTTCTGCTAACTGCAGCTGGCAGAAAGACTTTCTTTCCTCATTAGCTGTGAGGCTATAAGATGTTTGCTTGGAGCTCCTGCAGCAGGGGGCCCAAGAGAACAAAGCTAGCGAAGGGAAGACAAAAGGCAGAGAGTGGGGGTGTCCTGCTGGTGTCTCCATCACGGGCAGCACACTGAGCATGCGCTTTCGGGGAATGGCCGCGTGTGTTAGCTCGTTTTCCATCCTTGACTTATTACCTGTGTCACACAGACAGCTCATGGGCCGCAGGCTTTGATCTAAAACTGTTTAAAGTGAAAACAGCTGCTTGCCTGAGCGGTCTCACCCCAGGTCCCTGAAGAACACGATTGGATCATGAAATGCAAATAGTTGGACCACGGCTCTGGGGTGGAGGATGCGCTGCCTCCCTCAGCAAACGTCAGCTGTCTAAAACCCGCTGCTCAAGATTTCTCCAAACCATTTTTCCTGTCTCCAGCCAACCCCTCCTAGCTGTCCCAAGCGTCTGAGAACTGGAATGTCCACATGAACTTGAATTTTTCCCTGGTCACTGCTACATGCATATAAGCCCCCTAGAGATGGCTGCTCCAGTAATTTCCATCTTTTGAGCTCCAGTTCCTCATCCTCTCTCACCAGTCACTCAGTCTCAGCAGCATCTGTCCTGCAGAGCACTACTAGGTCTGAGGGGAGGGTCGTTTTGCCGCCTTCCCAGGTCCTCGTCTAGTCTCATTCACTTGCAGTGCTCCCATCCTTCTGCCCTGATCCCAGGCTCTGACCTTCAGACTCATCTTGACCCTTCTCTAACTTGCTCTACGGATCTAGGCAGCCACTGGGCCAGGTGACTTGCTGATTGATGGCTGCATCCAACCAATTACTCAGGGCTCTCTTTCTCAGGTCTTGTGTAGGTGCCAGGGAGACAGAAAATAGAGCTGCTGTCTCTTGGTCTACTGCTTGGATCACTGAAGCAGAACAGCTCTGCC
Organism: Giraffa tippelskirchi; assembly: GCF_054371585.1. Taxonomy (NCBI): domain Eukaryota; kingdom Metazoa; phylum Chordata; class Mammalia; order Artiodactyla; family Giraffidae; genus Giraffa; species Giraffa tippelskirchi. Next base: position 93,379,457 of record NC_137276.1, read on the forward strand.
CCTAGCCCAAGCCAGATTAAAGATCCCTAAATTGCTTGTTTGTGCTTATTGCTCCTCTGATGAGAATTCATCATGGTTCTCTGTCATCCATAGAATGAAGTCCAACTTCAGTCTAGAGCTGGGCTGTCCAGTGGCATCCGTATGTAGCTACTAAACACCTGAAATGTGTTCACTCTGAAATGAGAGGTGTGATAAGTGTATAATACACACAGAATTTCAAAGACCTAGTACAGGAGAAAAAAACAAGACTATGACATGCTTCATTAAGTTTTTTATTAATTGCATGTTGAAATTATAATATTTGGATATGTAGAGTTAAAGGATGATTCCAATTAATAATTTTTACTTTAAAATTTTAATAGAAATATTAGAAAAATCTAAAATTGACATGTGGTTTGCATTGTATTTCTATTGTCAGCCTAAGTCTAGAATATGACGTTTCTCATAATCTAACTCTTAATGACTTAACATATTATCTCCTGTTATCCTTGCAATGGCAGAGCTGGTTTGCATTTTTACACTAACTGTGTAAATGGGCTTCCTAGGTGGCGCTAATGGTAAAGAACTCACCTGCCAATGCAAGAGACATAAGAAATGTGGGTTCAATCCCTAGGTGAGGAAGATTTCCTAGAGGAGGATATGGCAAGCAACTCCAGTATTCTTGCCTGGAAAATCCCATGGACAGAGGAGCCTGGCAGGTGACAGTCCATAGGATTGCAAAGAGTCAGACATGACTGAAGTGACTTAGCATGCATGCAACACAAGTACTGTTTTACTGATGAAGAGACTGAGGTTCAAAGAGAAATGGGGATCTAGATAGATGGATGTAAGGGTCAGCACCAGACACACACACAGGCTTCAAGAGAGCCCTGTGTGGCATCACAACCATGATGCCTGTGTGCCATTGTCCTGTTGCTTCTCATCCCCCATTCCCCAGTGGACAAGATACAGATGAGGGACAATGAAATCAAGAAAGCCTTGATTGGACAGACCTGATGCTGGAGGACTGACTGATGTTAGGTGAGCTCAATAAGAACATCTAACTGAGATCTCTTTGTTGTGGGTACCATTTTGTGACTTAAATGGTGAATGGATTTCTTGTGAATTGCTAGAGTATTATGGGTATAGTGCTTAATATGTATCAACCAGATCTAGGGTACATTTATGTTATTTAGGTCATCTATATACTGATTTAATATTTTAATCTGCTTGATCTGTTGTAGATTGAGAGAGGAACTAAAATTTCCCTACCCTTTTTTTTTTTCTTTAAGCCCATTTCTCCTTGCAGGTGCTATAAATACTGCTTTTTTTTTTTTTTTTCTGACTGCTGTTTCTGTGTGTCTGTTGCGTTGATATTCATAACTGCTATATATTCACTGTGAGTTGCACTCTTTAGCCTTCTAAACTGTGCCTGTCTTTGTATTGCTTAATGTATTATGCACTGAACTTAACCTTGTCTGCTATTTAGGTTATGCCCTCTGCTTTTTTGTTTTTTTCAAATTTTCTGAATCATTTTGTCTTTTATATATACCTTGTATATAATTTAGGATTTAGCTTTGCTTTGTGATCTTATCTGAAATATATTTTTAAATGAAAATTATTAATATTTGACCTTAGTATGGCATATTATTTTATGTTCTGTTTCTTTTATATGGTTTATCAACAAGTTGCTACAAAATGAATTTTATTTGCTTGCAAAGAACAACTTGGGGGGTGGAGGGATAAATTGGGAGATTGAGGTTGACATATGCACACTGCTATAATGAAATAGATAACTAGTAAGAAACTACTGTATAGCATAGGGAACTCTACTCAACATTCTGTAATGACTTTTATGGGAAAAGAATCTAAAAAAGAGTGGATGTATTTTTGTCTTACGTTGCATAACACATCCTGTGATGTGTTTGTGCCCATGAACATTGAATTATACAAATAATATGTAATGGACTCAACATAGTCACCTGCCACTACAAAAGCTAAATAAATGGTCACTAATTTTTAAGAAGTACATCAACATAAAACATTAAAATGCCTGTCAGTGATATCTAGCCCACTGGATGCTTTATTCAAGGCATTGTGCTCGAATGAAAGAAACTGAGTATTTCTTTTACTTATTATGGCATCTTAGGGCTTCCCTGGTAGCGCAGTGGTAAAGAACCTGCTTTATAATGCATGAGATGCAGGAGATGTGGGTTCGGTCCCTGGGTTGGGAAGATCCCCTGGAAGAAATGGCAACCCACCCCACTATTCTTGCCTGGGGAATTCTATGGACAGAGGAGCCTGGCAGGCTACAATCCATGGAACTGAAAAAGAGTTTGACACAACTGAGATACTGAACACATGTATGTGTATAACTGATTCACTTTGCTGTACACCTGAAACCAATACAACATTGTAAATTAACTATATGCTGATAAAACTTTTTAAAATAAATAAAAATTTAAATATAAAGTAAAAAGGAACAGTTGCAATTCTGACATTCAGCAGAACTTGTATTTTTGTTCTCAAGTATACATTTATAATTGTAACTTTATATAATATTGTGAAGGGACTGGAATGGGTGAGTTTAACTCAGATGACAATTATATCTACTACTGTGGGTAAGAATTCCTTAGAAGAAATGGAGTAGCCATCATAGTCAACAAAAGAGTCTGAAAGGCAGTACTTGGATGCAGTCTCAAAAACGATGGAATGGTCTCCGTTTGTTTCCAAGGCAAACCATTCAATATCACAGTAATCCAAGTCTATGCCCCAACCAGTAATGCTGAAGAAGCTGAAGTTGCACAGTTCTATGAAGACCTACAAGACCTTCTAGAGTTAACACCCCCAAAAGATGTCCTTTTCATTATAGGGGACTGGAATGCAAAAGTAGGGAGTCAAGAAACACCTGGAGTAACAGGCAAATTTGGCTTTGGAGTACAGAATGAAGCAGGGCAAAGGCTGATAGAGTTTTGCCAAGAGAATGCACTGGTCATAGCAAACACCCTCTTCCAACAACACAAAAGAAGACTACACGTGAACATCACCAGATGGTCATTGCTGAAATCTGATTGATTATATTCTTTGCAGCCAAAGATGGAGAAGTTCTATACAGTCAGCAAAAACAAGACCGGGAGCCGACGTGGCTCAGATCATGAACTCCTTATTGCCAAATTCAGACTTAAATTGAAGAAAGTAGGGAAAACCACTAGACCATTCAGGTATGACCTGAATCAAATCCCTTATGATTATACAGTGGAAGTGAGAAATAGATTTAAGTGATTATATCTGATAGACAGAGTGCCTGGTGAACTATGGGTGGAGGTTCATGACATTGTACAGGAGACAGGGAGCAAGACCATCCCCAAGAAAAAGAAATGCAAAAAAGCAAAATGGCTGTCTGAGGAGGCCTTACAAATAGCCGTGAAAAGAAGAGAAACCAAAAGCAAAGGAGAAAAGGAAAGATATACCCATTTGAATGCAGAGTTCCAAAGAATAGCAAGGAGAGATAAGAAAGCCTTCCTCAGTGATCAATGCAAAGAAACAGAGGAAAGCAATAGAATGGGAAAGTCTAGAGATCTCTTCAAGAAAATTAGAGATACCAAGGGAACATTTCACACAAAGATGGGCTCAATAAAGGACAGAAATGGTATGAACCTATCAGAAGCAGAAGATATTAAGAAGAGGTGGCAAGAATACACAGAAGAACTGTACAAAGAAGATTTTCATGACCCAGATAACCACGATGGTCTGATCACTCACCTAGAGCCAGACATCCTGGAATGTGAAGTCAAGTGGGCCTTAGGAAGCATTACTATGAACAAAGCTAGTGGAGGTGATGGAATTCCAGTTGAGCTCTTTCAAATCCTAAAAGATGATGCAGTGAAAGTGCTGCACTCAATATGCCAGCAAATCTGGAAAACTCAGCAGTGGCCACAGGACTGGAAAAGGTCCATTTTCATTCCAATCCCTAAGAAAGGCAATGCCAAAGAATATTCAAACTAGCGCACAATTGCACTCATCTCACACGCTAGTAAAGTAATGCCCCAAATTCTCCAAGCCAGGCTTCAACACACAGTATGTGAACCGTGAACTTCCAGATGTTCAAGCTGGTTTTAGAAAAGGCAGAGGAACAAGAGATCAAAGTGCCAACATCTGTTGGATCATCAAAAAGGCGAGAGAGTTCCAAAAAAAATATCTATTTCTGCTTTATTGTCTATACCAAAGCCTTAGACTGTGTGGAGAACAACAAAGTCTGGAAAATACTTTAAGTGATGGGAATACTAGACCAACTCATCTGCCTCCTGAGAAATCTGTATGCAGATCAGGAAGCAACAGTTAGAACTGGACATGGAACAACAGACTGTTTCCAAACAGGGAAAGGAGTGGGTCAAGGCTGTATATTGTCACCGTGCTTATTTAACTTATGTGCAGAGTACATCATGAGAAACTCTGGGATGTATGAAGCACAAGCTGGAATCAAGATTGCTGGGAGAAATATCAATAACCTCAGATATGCAGGTGACACCAGCCTTATGGCAGAAAGTGAAGAAGAACTAAAGAGCCTCCTGATGAAATTGAAAGAGGAGAGTGAAACCATTGGCTTAAAGCTCAACATTCAGAAAACAAAGATCATGGCATCCGGTCCCATCAGTTTCTGGCAAATAGATGGAGAAACAGTGGAAACAGTGGCTGACTTTATTTTTTTGGGCTCCAAAGTCACTGCAATGGTGACTGCTGCCATGAAATTAAAAGACGCTTACTCCTTGGAAGGAAAGTTATGACCAACCTAGATAGCATTTAAAAAGCAGAGACATTACTTTGCCAACAAAGGTCCGTCTAGTCAAGGCTATGGTTTTTCCAGTAGTCATGTATGGATGTGAGAGTTGGAATATAAATAAAGCTGAGCACTGAATAATTGATGTTTTTGAACTGTGGTGTTGGAGAAGACTCTTGAGAGTCCCTTGGACTGCAAGGAGATCCAACCAGTCCATCCTAAAGGAAATCAGTCCTGAATATTCATTGGAAGGACTGATATTGAAGCTGAAACTCCAATACTTTGTCCACCTGATGCAAAGAGCTGACTCATTTGAAAAGACCCTGATGCTGGGAAAGATTGAAGACAGGAGGAGAAGGGGACAACAGAGGATGAGATGATTGGATGGCATCACCAACTCGATGGGCATGAGTTTGGGTAAACTCTGGGAGGTGGTGATAGACAGGGAGGCCTGGCGTGCTGCAGTCCATGGGGTCACAAAGAGTTGGACAGGACTGAGCTACTGATCTGAAGTGATAATATTGTGAGTGCTCTTTTTCTCCAGATAGAATCATTTAGTTCTTTTGTGTGAATAATGATAAAATTAATGTGCTTCATATTCCTTACCCTCTCTTCTATCACCCACTTTTAGTGTTTACCATTGTCTTATAAAGTTGTTTACACATACGCCTTACCTTAGTTTGTCAGCTTTGAACTATATTCTTTGGCTCCCCTATTACAAATGTAACAAGCTGCAAACTTACCCTGCTTCTGAATTTCTCTACCCCCTCTCCTTTCCATTTTTTATTATTTGTGTCATTTATACATTATAAAGGTATATAACACTTAAACTCTATCACCTCTACCTCCACCTTTGTTTAATAATTAATTTTTTAAAAGTTTATTTATTTATGGCTGTGCTAGATCTTTGTTGCTTTGTGCCAGCTTTCTCTAGTTATGGTGAGTGAGGGCTAGTCTTTGTTGTGGTATGTGGGCTTCTTCTTGCAGAGATGTCTCTTGCTGTGGAACATGGGCTTTAGGCCCACAGATTTCAGTAGTTGTAGCACACAGGCTCCGTACTTGTGGCTTGCAGGCTCCTGAGCACAGACTCAGTAGTTGTGGTGCATGGGCTTAGTTGTTTCGTGGCACATGGAATCTTCCTGGACCGGGGATCAAACCTGTGTCCCCTGCATTGGCAGGCAGATTCTTATCCACTGCACCAGCCGGGAAGCTCAATATTGTTTGTTTTTTAATGTTTTGGTACTTTGGCTATGAGGTATGTGTGACCTTAGCTCCCTGACCAGGGTTTGAACTCACATCCCCTGCACTGGAAGCCGAAGTCTTAACCACTGAACTGCCAAGGAAGTCCTAATTAATTAATTTTTAATTGTTATTGAGCTATAATTGACATATAGCATTATATTAATTTCAGGTGTACAACATAATGATTCATTATTTGTATATATTGCAAAATGATCACCACATTCAGTCTAGTTAACATTTGATGTTTAATCTTAATTTTGTGGTTGTGGTCCATAGTACGCAGTACCCTTAACTTGCCTTTTTGTTGTTGTTTGCTTCCTCAATAATCACCTGGTTGGCTGAATGTTGAGCTCTTGTAGATTCCCGAAGAAGGGTTCATGGGACAACATTACATAATTTTGAAGATTTCAAAGCTGTTAGCTTTGTTTGGTTTTGGAAGGACATTCTTTGCTGGGTATAAAATCCTTGGCACGCAGGTCTCTTTCTTTGACTCTCTTGTAGATGTTAAGTACATTATCTTTTTGTTTTGAATGTTGAAGAAATCTGAGACATGTCTGAATCTCCCTGTTTAATGGCTTGTCTCTTTGCCTGAACCCCCAGAAGATTCTTTCTCTCTTTCCCTTCCTTTATCCCCTGCTCTCTCACTTTTCCCTTCTGCCCTCCCATCTCTCTCTCTCCCTCTTTCTCTTTCACCCTCCAACCCTGTGGGATGTGTCTCATGGCTGACAGCTCCCATTTAATTTTCCCTGGTCCATGGTATACTCTTCTTTTTAAAAAATATTTGTTTATTTATTTGGCTATACAAAATATTAAATGTGTCATGCAGGATCTTCCATCTTCTTTACAGTGTGTGAGATCTTTAGTTGTGGCATGTAGGATCCAGTTCCCTGATCAAGGGTTGAACCCAGGCCTTCTGCATTGGGAACATAGAGTCTTTAGCCACTGGACCACCAGGGAAGTCCATCCCCTTCCAATATGTAATGTCAGGGCTTCTTTTATGTATTCAGTTCCATCGTTTCTGTTTTCCTCTTTATGGACTCTGATTTTGTACATGTCGGATCTCCTTTACTGCTGTAGCTATACTTTTCTTTCTAATCCCCTTAAATTCTATCTTTATTTCATTCAATCCTGATTGTATTTCTTGTATTTGTCTTTTATATTCTTTCCTGTCTTTTCTACAGCTTATAGTCTTTCTTGTAAATTTCCAATTTTGTCTTAATTTTTCTGATGGCTTATTAAACTTTTGGTCAATCATTTTACAGAGTTCTGCTAGCTCACAATTCATTTTCTCCTGTTTCTTGCTACAACCTCCCTGAATTCTGGTGTTTGTATTTTGTGGTATTCTTTCAGATGGTTGCTTTATTAATTTTTAAAATATCATGGTGAAATATTTATGTGATTTTTTGCTTTATAGAAAGATTTTTTGGGATGAATGTTGTTCATCTGTTGGTAAATTTTGCTACTTTTCAAGTTTTTACCTTACAGTAACATTATATAGATGCAATGCCAGTTTATGTTAAAAAAACATCTATCAATAAATGTGCTAAATGTTTTATTTCCAGCTATTTGCATATAGTTTTTGATGTGTGAACAAATCAAAGCTTTCTTTGCTTTTCCCAAAATGTATTGATTGCTGGAAATATGGTTTTACTGTGTACTCCTTTGTGTGATCTTACTTCCTCTGTTTCTTTGAACCCCAGGGGTACTCTTCCTATGCTTTCTGCTTGCCTTAGTCCCTGCAACTTGCTGCAAATAGGGTGGTAGCTTACACACTTCACAGTGAGTTGCTTGCGTTCGGGAATTTTATTTCTACTGGCACTTGTAAGATCTGCCATCATTATATTCTTTCACAACTCAATTTTCCTTTTTTCCCCTTTCTTTCCATGTGATTTCTGTCTGATTTTAGTTGCTTTTGTCAACCTTTAAGTATATTTTGGAGTGGGCAGATTATATTTGGTTTCATGTTTCACTGAAAATGGGGTTTGTAGATATATATTATTTTCAATTCTCCTGCTCCTTTCACATGATTTTAATGGAGAAGAAGACAGTAAGCCGATATGGGCAGCCATGTTCATACCAGAGGCCCTTTCAATGACTTTATTTATTCTTTAAAATTGAAGTATAATTTACAATGTTGGGTTATTTTACAATGTTGAGTTATTTCCAGGTGTACAGCAAAGTGATTCAATTATGTATAAAAGCAGAGGCATCATTGGTTATCCATTTTAAACATAGCAGTGTCTACATGACCATCTCAATCTCCTTAGCTATCCCTTCTCCTTGGCAGCCATGAGTTTGATTTATAAGTCTATGAGTCTCTTTCTGTTTTGTAAGTAATTTCATTTGTATCATTTCTTTTTAGATTCTATATATAATGGATGTTACATGGTATTGCTCCTTCTCTGTCTGACTTACTTCACTGAATACGACACTCTCTAGGTCCATGCATGCTGCTTTTGTATAGCACATGGATCTCTGCTCAGTGTTGTGTGGCAGACTGGATGGGAAGGGGATCTGAGGGAGAATGGATATGTGTACATGTATGACTGAGTCCCTTTGCTGTTCACCTGATACTATCACATTGTTAATCGGCTTTCAGTTCAGTTCAGTTCAGTTCAGTCGCTCAGCCGTGTCTGACTCTTTGCGACTCCATGAATTGCAGCACCGCCAGGCCTCTCTGTCCATCACCAACTCCTGGAGTCCACCCAAACCCATGTCCATCGAGTCGGTGATGCCATCTAACCATCTCATCCTCTGTCGTCCCCTTCTCCTCCTGCCCCCAATCCTACCCAGCATTAGGGTCTTTTCCAATGAGTCAACCCTTCGCATGAGGTGGCCAAAGTATTGGAGTTTCAGCTTCAACATCAGTCCTTCCAATGAACACCCAGGATTGATCTCTTTTAGGATGGATTGATTGGATCTCCTTGCAGTCCAAGGGACTCTCAAGAGTCTTCTCCAACACCACAGTTCAAAAGCATCAATTCTTCGGCGCTCAGCTTTCTTCACCGTCCAAATCTCACAACCATACATGACCACTGGAAAAACCATAGCCTTGACTAGATGGACTTTTGTTGGCAAAGTAATGTCTCTGCTTTTAAATATGCTATCTAGGTTGGCCATAACCTTCCTTCCAAGGAGTAAGCGTCTTTTAATTTCATGGCTGCAGTCACCATCAGCAGTGATTCTGGAGCCCCAAAAAATAAAGTCTGACACTGTTTCCACTGTTTCCCCATCTATTTCCCATGAAGTGATGGGACCAGATGCCATGATCTTAGTTTTCTGAACATTGAGCTTCAAGCCAACTTTTTTACTCTCCTCTTTCACTTTCATCAAGAGGCTCTTTAGTTCTTCTTCACTTTCTGCCATAAGGGTGGTGTCATCCGCATATCTGAGGTTATTGATATTTCTCCCGGCAATCTTGATTCCAGCTTGTGTTTCTTCTAGCACAGCGTTTCTCATGATGCACTCTGCATATAAGTTAAATAAGCAGGGTGACAATATACAGCCTTGACGTACTCCTTTTCCTATCTGGAACCAGTCTGTTGTTCCATGTCCAGTTCTAACTGTTGCTTCCTGACCTGCATACAGGTTTCTCAAGAGACAGGTCGGATGGTCTGGTATTCCCATCTCTTTCAGAATTTTCCACAGTTTATTGTGATCCACACAGTCAAAGGCTTTGGCATAGTCAATAAAGCAGAAATAGATGTTTTTCTGGAACTCTCTTGCTTTTTCGATGATCCAGCGGATATTGGCAATTTGATCTCTGGTTCCTCTGCCTTTTCTAAAACCAGCTTGAACATCTGGGAGTTCACGGTTCACATATTGCTGAAGCCTGGCTTGGAGAATTTTGAGCATTACTTTTCTAGCATGTGAGATGAGTGCAATTGTGCAGTAGTTTGAGCATTCTTTGGCATTGCCTTTCTTTGGGATTAGAACGAAAACTGACCTGTTCCAGTCCTGTGGCCACTGCTGAGTTTTCCAAATTTGCTGGCATATTGAGTGCAGCACTTTCACAGCATCACCTTTGAGGATTTGAAATAGCTCAACTGGAATTCCATCACCTCCACTAGCTTTGTTCGTAGTGATGCTTTCTAACACCCACTTGACTTCACATTCCAGGATGTCTGGCTCTAGGTGAGTGATCACACCATCATGATTATCTGGGTCATGAAGATCTTTTTTGTACAGTTCTTCTGTGTATTCTTGCCACCTCTTCTTAATATCTTCTGCTTCCGTTATCGGCTTTACCCCAATACAAAATAAAAGGTTTTTTTTTTTTTTTTTAAAGAACTCACCTGAGCAGTGCGTTAGGTGCTGTGTCATCAGTTTCCAGAATAAGAGAAGTGAATCCCTGTTCTTCCTTCCTTTCATTCCAATCTTCTTAAGATGATCCTAAAAATTCAGCCTCACAAGACTTAAGATGGGTACAGGTAACCAGCAAGTTGGGCAAAGCTATAATCAGACAAACAGATATCAGGTAACAAGAGGTGTGCCTCCAGATTGTTCAGAACACAGGGACTGGGGGTGGGGAGAGGGACAATAAAAGCAGAGACATCACTTCGCTGACAAAGGTCTGTATAGTCAAATCTATGGTTTTTCCAGTGACACCAAAGAATCGATGCTTTCCAACTGTGGTGCTGGGGAAGACTCTCAAGAGTCCCTTGGACTGCAAGGAGATCAAATCAGTCAATCTTAAAGGAAATCAACACTGAATCTTCATTGGAAGGGCTGATGCTGAAGCTCCAATACTTTGGCTGCCTGATTTAAAGAGCTGACTCATTGGAAAAGACCCTGATGCTGGGAAAGGAGGAGAAGGGAGCAACAGAGGATCAGATGGTTGCATGGCATCACTGACTCAATGGACATGAGTTTGAAGAAACTCCAGGAGATGGTGAAGGACAGGGAAACTTGATGTGCTGCAGTCCCTGGGGTTGCAAAGAGTTGGACATGACTTAGTGACTGAACAACAGTGGTATACATACATACATACATACATATATATATATATATATACACATATATATATATATGTATGTATATATATTCTGATTGTTTCTGGTATTGGTACTGATCTTCTAACTGCAGGGAGGTTTCGGCCTTTCTGCTCTAAGTTTAGACTTTAAAATGTATATAGATCTCTGCTTCAACCAAATGAAGCTGATCAACTGCTTTCTCTTCCTATTTGCCTTAGCAAAAGTTTTAGTGTCCCAAGAGAATGATGTATGTTATGACCAATTTAGTTTTCTTTGTTTTATTAATTTGTCCTTTAAGTATTTGTTGAAAGACTACTATGTGCTGCCATATTTTTAAAAATTGAAGTGTAGTTAATTTACAGGCTTCCCTGGTGGCTCAGCGGTAAGGAATCTGCCTGTCATTCAGGAGACTCAGGTTGATCCCTGGGTGGGGAAGATCCCCTGGAGGAGGGCGTGGCTATCCACTCCAGTATTCTTGCCTGGAGAATCCCATGGGCAGAGGAGCATGGAGGGCTACAGTCCATAGAGTCACAGAGAGTTGGACGTGACTGAGCAACTGAGCAGCAGTAGCAGCAGCAGCATAGTTAATTTACAATGTTGTGTTAGTTTCAAGTGTATGGCAAAGTGATTCAGTTATACACATATATATTCTTTTTCAGATTCTTCTACCATATAGGTTATTATAAAATATTGAGTATACTTTCTTGTACTATACAGTAGGTCATTGTTGTTTACTGTTTACAATGACTTTAAGGTTATCTCCCATCATGGGTTCTTCTTGTTTGAAACACTGGAGCACTGAGGTCTTTGGGTTCTTGAAATCCCTGCCTCTGCCCTGACTTAATAATAAAGGAGATTACAGATTTTTAAAAAGCCTCATACCTCTGGCTATCAAGAAAGTTAGAGAATATGTGTTTTAGCTAAATCTGAGTTAAAACTTTAAGCCTAAAATTTTCCACTGGAACCATTTTGGAAGGAAATCATTCGAAATACTAACATTTTTTGCTTTCTTGGAGCTTAAAGAACCTACTCTATGAATATGATTGGATACTAGGGGTTATTATGACTCAGTTCAGTTCAGTCGCTCAGTCGTGTCTGACTCTTTGTGTCCGACTCATATAGTATTATGACTATATTGTACTAAAAAAGTTATTTCATTGAAGGAGTGGAGAGTATTGACATATATAAGAAGAGGCTCCAAAATGTATGTTTGGAGCTTTTGTCACACATAGTTTTTCCCTTTTTTTCTGGTGAGTAGATTTTCTATGGGTGCCTTTTCTTATAGCTTTGTATTTGCCTGTCATTGTCCTCCTTTGGATTTGACGAAGGCTCAGCATTCAGACAGGTTTTCCTGGTGGCTCAGATGGTAAAGAATTCACCTGTAATACAGGAGACTCAGGTTTGACCCCTGGGTCAGGAAGATACCCTGGAGAAGGGAATGGCTACCCACTCCAGTATTCTTGCCTGGAGAATTATATGGACAGAGGAACCTGGTGGATTACCGGGGTCGCAAAGAATCAGACATGACTGTACCACTAACAGTTTCACTTTCAGCATTCAGACAACAAATATTGCTGGAATTTTATTGTTTTTGTTGTTGTTTAGTCCCTAAGTTGTGTCCAACTCTTTGTGTCCCATGGACTAAGCCTGCCAGGTTCCTCTGTGGATGGGATTTTCCAGGCAAGAATATTGGAATGGGTTCCCATTTCCTTCTCCAAGGGATCTTCTATACCCAGGGATTGAACTTGTGTCTCCTGCATTGGGAGGCAGGTTCATTACCACTGAGCCACCAGGGAGGAATTATATATTAATATATGGCAAAAGTAAATTCATGTTGGGCATGACATGAGGGACTCTCCCATGAGGAAAGTGCACAGACCTGGTCATATCTGCTTTATATCCGTTGCCTGGAAATCTATTTTTCCTGGATCTCAGCTGCCCCATTCCTCTTTGGAAGAAGAGAATTCCCATGGCAACAGTTCATCAGAATGGCAGGTAAGAAGTGAAGAATGCCCTGCAGCTGTGTAGGCCATGTAGGCCACACGGAGAAGGTCATTTGACTAGATTATGCCAGGTAGGTTACGTGTGTGGCCATTGCTAGGACCACACCGAAGTTATGTTTGGCCAGGACATAAAGCAGAAAGGAAAGGAAGATGAATAGTTACATTTCTGACACATTGGATGATACCGTGGTCTTGATTTTATATATGCTTCATGATATTATTGTAATTGAATATTGCAACTCTAATATAAAATACCACCACTATATAGTCTCTTTTCTTTGGAAACATCATGGAAATTGCCTTGCAGAGAAGGGTGTCTTTGTGTTCTCATCTCTGTTGTCCCAGCGCTGGGGGAGGGGCAGATGTTTGCTATGCAGGCCAAGTGCACAGGGAAGGTTCTAAAGTTGTTAAGTGCAAACTGCAAGATTCCAAGATTAATTGTGTTTCACTCTCCAGTGAGATTAGTGTATTATAAATCATAGAGGCATATCCCATCAATCTGGTGCCTGGATGCGGGGAACATGATAACCCCTAACTCAGCAGAAACATACCTTCCATCCATTACGGCATCTCTCCTGGAATGAACCATGCAGTCCTCAGATAGGGCCAGGGCAACAGGCAGCATTTTAAAAACATCTTTGAGATCACTTCCTTCTTTTATAACACAGAAAGCATTTCTATGGCTCCTTGGTTTTATTCTACAATAACTTTAAAGGAGACAGATTTAAAGAAGTATTTTCTGGGTACTTAGTTTTGTTCAGCCTTTGGGCAAGTTCTCTGGGGCTTTAAAACAAAAATATAAAGTAATCTCTACTCTCAATGAGCCTACCATTTAGTTGGGGAGAAAAGCCATTTTAATTATGATTATGTGATGTTGATGCTAATTACTATCATTTATTTTGTTTAGCACTTACAATGTGCATAGTGGGGCTTCCCTGGTGGCTCAGATGGTAAAGAATCTGCCTGCAATGAAGGAGACCCAGTTCGATCCCCGGGTGGAGAAGATCCCCTGGAGAAGGAAATGGCAACCTACTCCAGTATTTTTGCCAGGAGAATTCCATGGACAGAGGATCCCAGTGGGCTATAGTCCATGGCATCGCAAAAAGTTGGATGTGACTGAGAGACTGAGCAACAACAGTGTGCATACCAATAGAATATACTAAGAAATGATTCATAGAACATATTTCAAAATGAATGCTGACGAGATCAGAAAAAGGAGGAATATGGATTTACTAGATTAGTCATGAAGGTCCCTAGAGAAGGTAGGTCTGTGCTGGGTCTTGTTCACAGGAATGCTTTCGTGAAATGAGCCAGGCTGTATTTCTCAGTATGAGGGTGTAGATTGCAAGAGAGAAGGCTAGTTGGAAGTGGTGAGTACCAAAGAGGCTTGCAGGTGGCCAGTAGAACCACAGAATTTGCAGGAGTCTCTTGCTCTGCATCTCTTTGCTTTCCCACGTTCCTTCTGTTATATAAGTCACTTCCATTCCTCTTGGGAGCACCCTGACTAGAGGAAAAAAATGCCCATGGGAACATCTTATCAAAATAGCAGACGAAGAGCTGAAGGCACCATTGCTAGACAGGCTACGTGAAGATGATTTGATCAGATTATGCCAGCTAGGTTAAGTAGACACTGGTGCGGCCCAAATTAGTGTGATGATGTTTGGCATCATCCCTCCCTCCCTTTCCTCTTCCTCCTTCCCATTCTCCTTTTTTTTTTTCCTTTTAAAAAGATTTTTGTTTTGATGTGGACCATTTTTAAAGTCTTGATTGAATTTGATACAATATTGCTTCTGTTTATGCTTTGGTTTTTTGGCCACGAGGAATGTGGGATCTTCATTCCCCAACCAGGGATCGTACCTGCATCCCCTGTATTGGATGGCAAAGTCTTAACCACTGGACCACCAGAAAAGTCCCTATCCTCCTTTCCTATTGTGAATATATCAAGCTTATCATTCTGTCCCTGCTCCTTTTAATCTCTCCTCTTCCTTCATGCTCAACTCAGTTCTTTTAGCTGCAATGTCGCGGTAACACAATGCTCATTCTACTTCATTAATTTACTCACTCAGCAAGTGCTTACTGAGGATTCCATAGCATTTTCAGAAAATAGACAACCTTACAAGATGACAATTAAGACACAGTCACAATATATTGTGACAATACCTTGAAATGAGAAACATAGGATGCTATGGGAGCTGATAGCAAGAGGACTTAATTTTATTAAGGGGAGGAGAGTGTCAGAAAAGAAATGACATAAAATTCAGAACTAAAAGCATGAGTGGAGATGTTCTAAATTCTTCCGAAAGCTGTTGAGAGGGACCCCTGTCTGATCTGTGGTGCTGCTAGATACTTAAGCTTCTCGATTGCCTTTGGTTGTCACCACCATCACACATAGGAAATTAACACATATCATCACATATTATTCAATCAATACATATTTCTTGAGCAGTTCTGTGATTTAAACAGTGTCCTGGGCTCTGTGAACCAAACAGCTGTAAACAAAACAAGCAAAGCACCTGATTTCATAGAGCTTACATTCTGGTAAGAAAGAGCAGACAGTGAATAAATAAGTACACATATGTAATATTCTGGATGTTATGGGGGGAAAAATGAAACAGTGAGATGAGAGAATGTATGTTCTTGCATGTGTGTATGTGAGTATGTACTATTTTAAATAGGGTGGTCTGGGCTTCTCTGTTAAGGGATATTTGAGCAAGAACTGATGAACTGAAGGAGTGAGTCACGTGGCTGTCTGGGTGGTAGGGTGTGCGGTGGGGAGGGGGCAGCGTTCTATGCAGAGGGAGCAACCACGACAAAGGTTCCCTGGAGGATGTGTGCTAGGAGTGTTCAGGAAACTTTAGAAAGGCCAGGTGGCTAGAGCTCTAAGAAGAGCATAGAGATGAATGGTGTTGCAGAGGTCCCTGAAGGCCAGATAGAGTCTTGTCCCATGCAAGATTTACACTTAAGAGGATCCCTTTGGCTGTAGTGTGGAGATCTGATAATAGAGGGACAAGAGTGGAAACAAGGTCAAGTAGGAACTTATTGTAATAATCCAGGCAGGAGATGCTGGTAGCTTACAGGTTGGAAGAGGGAGAGTTGGCTGGATTCTCAAAGGCAGAATGGACAGGTTTGCTGATGATTTGGTGGGAGAATGAGAGAAGAAACAGCTCAATGATGACTCCAAGGATTTTGGCAGACTGGATTTGCCACTGACTGAGATGGGAAAGAGCATGGGAAGAACAGGTTTGGGGGAGCAAAGACATGTTAAGTTTGTTATACCCGGCAATCATCCTAGTGGAGATCTTACATAGGCAGGTCATTCCACAAGTTCAAGGGAGAGTTGGGAAGCTGTCATTTAAAGCCATAAGAGAGGTTGAGATCATCAAATGGGTGAGCTCAGAGAGAGAAGAAATGAGGTCTGAGAGCTGAGCCTTGTGTGCGTGGGGGGCTCTATCTATGGTTTATAGGTTGGGGAGATAAAAGGTCTAACAAGAGATGAAGAGGAAGCAGCCAATGAGATAGAAAAGTCAAGGAGTGCATGCTACCCTAGAAGCCAAGTAAAGAAAAGGTGTTTCAAAGAGGATGGAATGACCGCCTCTGTCTGACACTGCTGAGAGGTCAGTGGAGATGAGGTCACTGGGGACAACAGCAGGTGTGATGGAGTGGTGGGACCAACGTGTGATAGAGTGGGCTCAAAAGAGGACAAGAGGAATAAAAGGGAGACAGTACTAGAGTCACCTCTTACATGGAATTTTGCTGCAAAAGTGAAGCAGAGAAATGAGACTGTACCTGGTAGGGGAGGTGGGGCCAAGAGAGGAGTATTTCCAAGTGGGAGAAAAGCATTGAGTTTGCAGAAATGATCCAGTAGAGAGGAAAAGTGATGATTCAGGAGACAGTGACAACCTCTGGAGCTATATCCAGCAGGGGAGAGGATGTGGCATCCAGTGACCAGGTTGGAAGGAGCAGCAGCAGCTCATTCCTGTAACAGGAGGGCAGAAGGTGGGGGCCTGGGGTGGGTGGCGTGTGAGTTCTCTTCTGTGGCTTCTATTTTATTGGTGAAATGAGATGTTGGGTTCTCTGCTGTGCATGAGGATGGGGAGGAGATGTCAGAGGTGGGAGGAGAGAGGAGAAAGGAAAGTGGCTATCTAGGAGGGTGGGAGAGCACGAGACATTCTTGGGGGTAACATCAAGAGTCCTATTTAGGGAAGTGCTCATGAATTAAAAAATAGTCCAGGAAGACTGGGTCAGGACAGTGTTTAACTGGGTAAACCAGATCTTAGCTGAGAAAAGAAAAGACACAAAAGGCAAAGGAGAAAAAGAAAGATATACCCTTTTGAATGCAGAGTTCCAAAGAATAGCAAGGAGAGATAAGAAAGCCTTCCTCAGTGATCAATGCAAAGAAACAGAGGAAAACAATAGAATGGGAAAGTCTAGAGATCTCTTCAAGAAAATTAGAGATACTGAGGGAATATTTCATGCAAAGATGGGCACAATCAAGGACAGAAATTGTATGAACCTAACAGAAGCAGAAGATATTAAGAAGAGGTGACAAGAATACACAGAAGAACTATAGAAAAAAGATCTTCATTACCCAGATAACCACGATAGTGTGATCATTCACCTAGAGCCAGACATCCTAGAATGTGAAATCAAGTGGGCCTTAGGAAGCATCACTACAAACAAAGTTAGTGAAGGTGATGGAATTCCAGTTGAGCTATTTAGAAGCCTAAAAGATGATGCTGTAAAAGTGCTTTACTCAATATGCCAGCAAATTTGGGAAACTCAGCAGTGGCCACAGGACTGGAAAATGTCTGTTTTCATTCCAATCCCAAAGAAAGGTAATGCCAAAGAATGTTCAAACTACTGCACAATTGCACTCATCTCACATGCTAGCAAAGTAATGCTCAAAATTCTCCAAGCCAGGCTTCCACAGTACGTGAATCATGAACTTCCAGATGTTCAAGCTGGATTTAGAAAAGGCAGAGGAATCAGAGATCAAATTGCCAACATTTGTTGGATCATCGAAAAAGCAAGAGAGTTCCAGAAAAACATCAACTTCTGCTTTATTGACTCCTCCAAAGCCTTTGACTGTGTGGATCACACAGTGTGGAAAATTCTTCAAGAGATGAGAATACCAGACCACCTTACCTGCCTCCTGAGAAATCTATATGCATGTCAAGAAACAACAGTTAGAACTGGACATGGAACAAAAAACTGGTTCCAAATAGGAAAAAGAGTAGGTCAAGGCTGTATTTTGTCACCGTGCTTATTTAACTTATATGCAGAGTACATCACGAGAAATGCTGGGCTGGATGAAGCACAAACTGAAATCAGGATTGCCCGGAGAAATATCAGTAACCTCGGATATGCAGATGACATCACCCTTATGGCAGAAAGGGAAGAACTAAAAAGCCTTCTGATGAAAATGAAATAGGAGAGTGAAAACATTGTCTTAAAACTCAACATTCAGAAAACTAAGATCATGGCATTTGGTCCCATCACTTCATGGCAAATAGATGGGGAAACAATGGAAACAGTGACAGACTTTATTTTTGAGCTTCCAAATCACTGCAGATGGTGACTGCAGCCATGAAATTAAAAGACGCTTGCTCCTTGGAAGAAAAGCTATGACAAACCTAGACAGCATATTAAAAAGCAGAGACATTACTTTTCCAACAAAGGTCTGTCTAGTCAAAGCTATGGTTTTTCCAGTAGTCGTGTACGGATGTGAGAGTTGGGCTATAAAGAAAGCTGAGTGCCGAAGAATTGATGCTTTTGAACTGTGGTGTTGGAGAAGACTCTTGAGAGTCCCTTAGAGTGCAAGGAGGTTCACCCAGTCCATCCTAAAGGAAATCAGTCCTGAATATGCATTGGAAGGACTGATGTTGAAGCTGAAACTCCAATACTTTGGCCACCTGATGCAAAGAGCTGACTCATTTGAAAAGACCGTGATGCTGGGTAAGATTGAAGACAGGAGAAGAAGGGGACAACAGAGGATGATATGGTTGGATGGCATCACCGACTTGATGGACATGAGTTTGAACAAGCCCTGGGAGTTGGTGATGGACAGGGAGGCCTGGTGTGCTGCAGTCCATGGGGTCTCAAAGAGACAGACACAACTGAGCAACTGAACTGAAACCCTTGCAGTGAATGTTTTTGAAGAAGGATTCTCCAGACAGTATTGAACATCACTATCAGACTCATGTCAGGAGCACAGGGCTATATTCTCAACAAGTGTTTGTGTGTTTGTGTGTGCATTTGCATGCACTCAGTCTTGTCTGACTCTTTGCAATCCCATGGACTGTGGCCCACCATGCTCCTCTGTCCATGAGATTTTTCCAGGCAAGAATACTGGAGTGGGTTACCATTTCCTTCTCCAGGGGATCTTCTTGACCCAGGGATCGAACCCGTGTCTCTTGCATTGGCAAGAGGAATCTTTACCACTAGCACCACCTGGGAATGCTCTCCATCTCTCAGGGTCTTGGGGTTGTAGAACTCCAGGGGGTGTCATTAATATTTATGTTTCCCTCCTGAGTCTGCTCAACTTCTATCTCTTCCAGGTTAGTCCCTTGTTTGGCTCCAAGGTGCATTCAGTTTCCTTTCTGTGAATTCCTAACCTGTAGGGCAGAGTTGCCAGATTTAGCTAACAAAAACACAGGATGTCATTTAAATGTTACATGGGACACAATTGTACTAAAAAGTTATCGTTTATCTGAAATGCAAGTTTAACTAGGCATCTTGCATTTTATCTAGCAACCCAATGAGATTGGGAAACACACAGTTAAGCATTCATTCAACAAACCTTTGTGGAGAGGGAACATACCCCCTCCTGGACACTAAAGTAGAAGCATCAGTCCTGGACCCTGTGCTCTAGGCTGGGAGTACCAAACATGTATTTAGGACACCAGCCAAATAGGGTCTCAGAAAAAACACTGCAAAAGGTTCACCTTGAATAACTCCTCCAGAATTTTATGACCATAATATCTAAAGTAAAACTATTTCAATATATATGAAAATTTCATGACTTATTTTTAGAGTACTATATATATGTGTGTGTGTATATATATATATATATATATATTTTTTTTTTTTTTTTGGCTGTACTACACATCATGTGGGATCTTAGTTCCCCAATCAGGGATCAAACCCTCATGCCCTGCATTGGAAACATGCAGTCTTAACCACTGGAGTGCCAGGGAAGTTCCTATAATTTTTATTTTTAATGATATCTGGGAATGGAAGCATAGGTATCTTTTCAATGCTTTGGATATCGAAGTCTCCATTATGATTCATCTGTCTACGAGGAGTTTGTCATCTTCATCACCGTTGCCTTTGGCGTTGATCGCAAGTGGCTGTTGCTGGGCAGAGGCAGGATGAAGATGGTGCGGCATCCCTGCTGGGCCATCTACTAGCTGTGAGGTCTTTGGGAGCCTCTTGATCTCTCTGGGCCACCGTGTCCCCATCTGTACAATGACATTTAATCCTAAAATCGACCTCAGAGGGTTGATGAGAAGATTAAAGGGTTGAAACTTGTGAAGTGCTCGGAACAGTGTTTAGTGCATGGTAAGTGCTGGATAAATGTTGATGAATATAATTTGAACATCATTTAAAAACCTATGCTGTATTTGATATATGTCCTGGCACTATGGGAGCTCAGAGCAAGGAGTGCAGAGTATTTCTGAATTGTGAAATGACTATCTGCGCTGGTCCTTTATTTTCCCTTAAGCCTTCTTGAAGGTGCAAATCATGCTAGCCCTCAGCTTGGTGTCCAGCTGTCCCCTCCTCTCAGCTCCACCTATACTGGTATGGTAGGGACTCTGGAAATATTTGTTGGTGGGTATATTAATGCTATTGGCAGCCTCATGAAATGTTGATGACATTCATGGGTGATGTTTCCCCAAGGTCACTGAGTTCCAAAATCCTCTAAGTACCTGTAATTTCAGTATTCCTGATTTATTTGTAAAGACTAAGGCAAATGTATTTAATTTATGAGTCCCAAGGTGAGCTTTATAGATACCCTAGGAATGAGAGCAAATTGAGAACTCATTTACCATTCACATCTAAGTGTACCTTAGTATGCCAAGTAAGAATAAGTTCCAATTGATGAAGCATTTAATAAATGACCAATATTTTTTAATCACTTAATATGCATTATCTAACTGAATTCCATAAACCTCTCTGAAAGTTAGATATTATGAACTTCACATTACATACAAGGGAGTGAAGGTGTGGAGCAGAGAAGAAATTGCCTAAAGTCATCTAAATAGTAATTAGTTGACCCTGGGTTCAAGTTCTGGATTGTCAGATTTCAAAACCCATGTTCAAAATGAGTAAGCACATTTCTCAACATAAAAAGCTGGAGAACAGAGAAGAGGCCTGAGACCATTCCTTCATTTGGATACTTACTGAAGTGTGGGGCCTGGAGAGGTGTGAAGAACAAGGCCCTGTCCTCAAGAAGGTCACAGTTATATAGAACTGAGTATAGTGAGTATGCTAAGTGTTCCAGCAGAGGCTAGGAGGTTCCAGCAGAGGTAACATAAAGTGCTAGGATAACACAGAAGAGGCAGAGCTAAAGTTATCTGGGAATAGGGTGATGTCCTGGGAAGGCATCAGAGAGGAGAAGCTGTTTTACTGTACCAAGTAAGAGAAATGTGCTTATTTAGGTCTCACTCAGCATTTAACTGGCCTGTATGCCACTTTACCCACATCGCATACAAAGGAAACAAGTATTTTTGAAAGTCTGCTTGGTACAAAGTGCTATGCTGGGCACTTTCCATGGACAGAAGTTAACTTCTTGACAACCAATCTCCATTATACAGATAAAGATACTGAGGCTCAGAGTGGTTGAGCTTTTCCTAAAGTGGGAAGTTATTACTTATTTAACAAATTCAGGCATTTACTTATTCACTCAGGGAGCCCTGGTTGAACACCTACAATGTGGTTGGTGCTGACAAAAAATGGTGGGCCAAGGAGAGCTAGATCTACCCCCGAGGCAGGAGATAGATGGGCTCCAGTCTAGATATTTACAACTAGCCTCTGGTTTGCACTTCAGAATAGAAGTAACAACAAAAACAAGGTCAATAGCCAAGCTTTGTCTCTTGGCAGCTCTTCAAGATAACAGTCATGGCAGGAGCAGAGAGGGGCTAAACCCTGCTTTAGTAAAAGATCAAGAGGTCATGTATTTCCCATCCTTGGCACAAGGGAGACATTGCACATGTGCAGAAAGGCTCCTTGGGGTTCAAAAAGAAGAGCATCACCCCAAGGCTGCCCCATAGGCATCTGGGCTGGAATCCATCTTGGAAGAAGTTATGCATGCATGTTGGGGAGGGTCCTAGGGCAGGTTAGGTGTGGTAAAGAAATCAGACAATTGGTCAAAGGTAAGCAAAGACCCAGAAGAACTACCATATATGAAAGATTTAACTGCCTCTTTACCATGCTCTTCCTTGTTAAGGAGGACACCCACACCCTTTCTCTCCCGGTATGCATCTCTGGCTTGATTTGTCTTAATGAAACAGTTTCTCTGTGCTCTCCCACTTGTTGTTCTGTGTCTCTAATAATAAACTTTTTAACCTACATTTGCAGTTTTTACCTCCTTGAGAAATGCATTTTTCTGTGGCAGCAAGAGCCAGGGAAAATTTTCTTCTAACCTCTAGCCCTTGCTGGTCTCATGGCTAGGATTCCTGGTTTTCATCCAGGCTGCTGCTGCTGCTGCTGCTAAGTCGCTTCAGTCGTGTCCGACTCTGTGCGATCCCAAAGACAGCAGCCCACCAGGCTCCGCCGTTCCTGGGATTCTCCAGGCAAGAATACTGGAGTGGGTTGCCATTTCCTTCTCCAGTGCATGAAAGGGAAAAGTGAAAGTGAAGTCGCTCAGTCATGTCCGACTCTTAGCGACCCCATGGACTGAAGCCTGCCAGGCTGTCCCATCCATGGGATTTTCCAGGCAAGAGTACTGGAGTAGGGTGCCATTGCCTTCTCCGGCTACCCAGATTCAATTCCTGGGCAGGAAACTAAGATCTCACTTCAAGCCACCACTCACTGCTGCTGTCTTTTCTAGATCACTCGCACAGAGACTACCATCCAGTGGAAAGATGAAGATTAACTATATATCAGGTGGTGCTAGTTGTCAAGTATTTGCCTGCCAATACAAGAAACACAAGAGGCGCAGCTTCGACCCCTGGGTCAGGACCACCCACTGAAGTAGAGATGGCTACTCACTCCAGTATTTTTTCCTGGAAAATCCCATGGACAGAGGAGCCTGGTGGGCTACAGTCCATGGGATTACAGAGTTGGAAACAACTGAACGTGCACGTGTGCGCGCGCACACACACACACATATGGAAAACAATACATCTTTTGAGAAGTTTCAAGTGAGAGTGACTGGAGAACACTACGGATCTATAATTGGGATTGTCCTCTATTCTCTTTCCATGCAGGTTTGTGCCCAGGTTACAGGGCGAAGGTACCTTCAGTCAAAACCTCCAGTACAGCTCCACTGAGCATACAGGACTGCTGTGCCCCAAGTCTGTAGGGAGCACGGCAGGGACCCAGAGGAGAGAGGAGCAACATGGTGGACTCTAAAGGGTAATGGAAGAGACTGTTCACATGCATATGTGAGACACCTTTGGCAGTGCTCCATAGAGTGGTATAATTCTGGAGAGGAGAAAAATCTGAGCTGAGAAATCCACTTTTGTGCTCTAATTCTTTTAAAAAAAATTTTATTGAGTGCCGTATTTAAAAAAATTAATTAATTAGTTTATTTGACTGTACCAGGTCTTAGTTGTGATAATCAGGACCTTTAGTCTCAGCATGCTAACCCTTAGTTACGACATGTGGGATCTAGTTCCCTGACCAGGGATTGAACCCAGGCCCCCTGTATTGGGAACTCAGAGTCTTAGCCAGTGGACCATCAGAGAAGTCCCTGTGCTCTAATTCTGATACTAATTTTACTTTTTTCTTTTTTTTTAAACAAAGGTCAGTGTTAGGGAGAGCAGGCTTTCAGGAAGGTGAAGAGCAGGGCTGCCATGTCGATTTAGACTTTGGTACCCAGAGTGTGCAGAACTGGTCCTTGTGACCACATGCTGACTCTGGGTGGGAGTGGTGCAGAATGGGCTCTGTGCTAGGGAGAGACTGGATGGAAGCACTGGGCATCAGGAAGCCACAAAGACAAGTTCAATATTCCCTAAGACCAATTTTTCCCACTTATCACTTTGATCCTGGGAGACCCTTTGTATATAGTGAGGATTTCTCTGTTCACTTAAGGTTTTAGTCGCAAACAACAGAAACAGATCTTGTCTAATGTAACAAACTAATTTAGAAATCTCAATTCATTGGCGTATAAACATCAAATGTTGTATTTCATCCAACTATACCTGTTATTCTCAAATCTTAATGTGCTTATGAATCACCTGGGGATCATGTTAAATGCAGATTCTGGTTCAGGCTAAAGGCAGAAATTCTGCTTGCCTAACAAGCCAATGCTGCCAGTCTGTGGGCCACACTTGGAGTAACAAGAAAATCTACTTTATGGAATGTCCCTTGCCCCTTTGTGGTTCCGTAAATAGTCTTGGTCCTATTTTAACACTTTGCAACACTTGCAGGTTCTACTTTTTCTAGAAGTCAAAGCTTATTCATCCTGTTCCTTATTTTTAAAAGTTTAAAATAATGGTTTCAAGAATTTGTTAGTCTCAGACTTTTGGGATGAATTCTCCTTTCTCCAGTGAAGACTAGAATCATGATCCTACCTTCTTAGATTGGGGAGGAGGTATGAGGTCTGGTCCTGAAGTTACCCCTGCTCCCTGCAAGAGCATCTCATCAGGGGTCTTGGAGTCAGACAGGGAGTAGAGGTGGGGAGGGGAAGTCTCTCTCTTTTGGCTCCTCCATGATGGCCATGGGAAGTGTTGCAGATACCACTCTGCTTCTTCAGGCAGCGCCAGCTGTCACTGGGGCCCTCTGCTGGCTTCTCCTGACTGTGCTGTGTGGGGTTTTGGGGCAGTGCTCACCGGGGCTCCTCCATCTCTTGGGAACAGACCAGAGGGGAGGCTCCCTTCCCTTTGGCTCCTGGGGGTATACCCTTTTGTCAGGCTGGACATCCTCTCGTGTGGCCTTGAAACCAACTATTCCCGTGGAACCAGCCTCTGTGTCTGGTGCTGGGTCCTGGCTCTGGGGCTAGTCAAGGGGAGCGGCCATCCCGGGTTCTCCCTCTCATGGATGTGATACTTGGGACCAGTGTTGGGCCACTGAGCATCCCGCAGCAGGCTTCCAGGCCTCGGCGGGAAGTGGGCCAAGCCTCCTCATAAGACTCTCTCCACCTATCACACTCCATGCCCAGAAACCAATTTCTCCCCTCCTGCTTCCAGGAACCACCACCTTAGGAACTCAGTCAACACACCTGACTTGAGATGTGTGCTTCCTTGTGGAAGATTTTCCTCCCAGGTAAAGCGATCTCAGGGAAAAGAGGGGAAGGCAGATGTGAGTCTCAAACAACATCTTCACCATGTTTGTGCTGATGGCTTCCATCTTGCAGATGTCCTGTCTCTTTTTGGCCCACAGTGGGCTGGATGTCTGGATGTAAATCTCTCCTTTGTTGTTGTTGTTCAGTTGCTAAGTCATGTCCAAATCTTTGTGATCCTATGGATTGTGGCCTGCCAGGCTCCTCTGTCCATGGGATTTCCCAGGCAAGAATACTGGAGTGGGTTGCCACTTCCTCCTCCAGGAGATCTTTCTGACCTAAGGATCAAACCAGCTCTCCTGCATTGACAGGCAGTTTCTTTACCACTGAGCCACCAGGGAAGCCCTATAAATCTCTTCTTAGTCTATGCCACTGCATAGCACTGAGTAGCAATGCTCCCCCTAGTCCCTGTGGACAGAGCCCTGGTTGCTGGGCAGAGCAGCTCTACGGTGAAGACATGCTTGGCAGCCCCAGGTGTCTGAGGCTATCAGCTCTGCTCCGGCTACAGGGTCTGGCCTCATGCTTGGCGTCATCATCCCTCACATTCACCTGGAGAGACTGAAAACCTGAGCCATTACAAAGCAGACAGATCTTCGTATTTGTGAAAGGTCCCAATTAATATTTCATGGAGGAAAGATTAATAAAACATCATGCAATTAGCTGCTTCCCTTCAACCATCACATCTCATTAAGGGTGGCAGAGGCAGTCCCCAGGACTTCTGAGCCAGCAGCTGGCCTGGGCCCTGGCTTGTGCAGTGGCCCTGCTGGTTTAGGGGAGCCACGGCCCCAGTTCTGCCTTGTCTGGGGAATAATTTTCTCCCATCAGTGATGTGATAGATGGGGTTGGCTTTCAGCAGGATGGCTTTCAGCAGTCACACTTTGACCTGTGTCCCAGAAGTTTCCCATCACTTACTCATTTGTAGTCTTCTGTGTACTTGGTGCTGCACTAAGTGCTGGGGAAGGAGCAGTGGTCATAGCTCCGCTTCTGAAGCCCCTGCCGGATGGATCCCATCAAAGGCTCTGCTTATCCCTCTGAGTCCCTTCCTGTCTGGTGCTGCCTGCCCCTCCATTCCTCCTGCCCACTCAGCTCTCATCTTCCACCCCGTGAAGACCCTGAAGGGTTCATCCCGCACTTTTGTGCCTTTGATCTCTTCTGTAGGAGGCCTCCTCCCAGGCTTTCTTCTCTGGACCCCAAAGTTATACAAAGAGACCCTGTCTCCTCCCCCACTTCATGAGGAATGGCATAGAAAAGGCAGTGCTGGGGGCCATGAAAACTCTGTTTCAACGCCTCTTTCTTACCTGGGCCAAGATCAATCGGGTGAGCCCAGTCTCCCATCTGAATCTTTTTCTTTTCTCCTTGGTTTTCATTTCTCTGGAGTAGAATGGTTAAGAGAGGAAAATAGGTTTGAACATGTGTCTGAAGTCCTAGGAGAGTATCAGGTAGCCTTAGGCAGGTGACTGCATCTCTCCAAGCCTCAGGGTCATGCCCTATGTAAGGGGAGGACAGTACTGACTGTAGGGCATGGGGAAAGGCTTCACGATCTACACTTTCCAGAGGGAAGCTGCAATGGTTACTTGTGATGGTTAATTTGGGTACCTGCTGGGTGGGCATCTGACCCAGAGGTGCTGGGCTGAGTGGCTGGCTCTGCCGGCTCCCAGGGGACAGGTCCATTTCTGTGAAGCAGGGCACTAGCATTTTTTTACACCTTATTGATGCAGATATTGTTAAATGGTGACACTGTCCCTGCTTTCATCCTGGCGTCTCTGTGCGAGGCCGTGGCCTTGGTCTGGGATCAACATGTTGATGTGGTCCCGAAGCCCCAGAGACAGGAGCTGACAGCACCTTCTGACTCCCATCAGATCGCATCAGCTCGCGTCCTCCTAGAAGGCTGTGATCGCAATGAAGCCCAGTTAGATGTGTGGGATCGAGAGCATTGGGCCAGAATGTCATACTTGGCAGCCTGATGGTCTGTTCATGTGTCAGGCCACCTTCTCTGAGCCCTTTGAGGCTGGAGGCAAGAAAACTGGTCATTGGTGAAGCATCTTCAATGCCTAAGTGACAGAGGAGAGCATGCACTCATAGCTTTGTTTGATCTACCCATGCAGGCAGTTGGCATTGCTGTAAAACGAACAGATTAGAAAATGCAATTATCTGGATGATTGCTTCAGCTTGCTAGCCAACTTCACCTCTGTGGATAAGAGTGAGGAGAAGGAGGAGGAGAGGGAGACGAAGACAGGAAGGAAGAGGAAGGGACAGGGTGGGGAGAGACAGAGTGAAGAGAATGAACTAGAGAGGAATTTGATTTGGACTAGGTTGTGGAGAGTTTGGGCTGTATGTTTCCACCCCAGTCCAGTGCAGCTAGAATCATCTAATAGTTTTTATTTTCTTTCAGTCTTTATTGAATTTGTTACAATATTGCTTCTGTTTTAAGTTCTGGTTTTTTGGCCATAAGGCGTGTGGAATCTTAGCTCCCTGACCAGGAATTGAACCTGCACCCCCTGCATTGGAAGGCCACGTCTTAACCACTGGACCACCAGGGAAGTCCCTCATCTGATGGTTTTCATCACAGATATGATGAAAACAGACCAGTTTGTTGGGAAGGTCATCGAAGGTCACTGTAGTGAGTGCTGTTGGTGTCCAGCCTAAATCTCTTTTTTTACATTGGCATCATCTCCTAGCTACTGAGTGTTTGCTGCTAATAGCTCACAGCTGTCCCCTTTTTCTACAGTGTTGCCCTTGGCCAAAGTGAGCCACTCTGCCTGAAAAACAGCATGCCCTTTCCCTTGCCCCCTAGGTCAATGCCTGACACAGGAGGCAATGAATCCACTTTGCTTCGGTGTGGGATCAGTTCTGGTATAGCTAGTGTCATTTTTAAAGAAGCTGCTAAACTGCCAGAAGCATGACAGTTAGAGAAGACAAATTTCATATCCAAAATATGTACCTAGTCTAGTGAAACATGTTGCCACCCACCCCTTGATGAGAGAGATGCAATGTAATCAACTTGCCGCTAGGTGACTGTCCAGTGCCCTTAGGAAATTGTGCCATACCAGGGGCTTGGGGCTGTGCTGAGCTATTGGTAAGTTAGACCTTTGGCAGTAAGAGTAACTAAGTCAGCCTTAGTGAGGGGACGTTCATATTGTTGAACTTATGTAGAGCTGCCATTCCTGCCAACATCGCACTTCGTACATCATCTGTAGAGCGAACATTGGGGTGATTGACATCCACAAAGCATTCCCTCTTGTCCATGTTATGAAGAGTCTCCTCTATGGTAGATATTCTTTGGTGAGTATTCACATAGAACATAAATACCTTTCCATCCTGTGCCCATTCGTAGAAAAGACTCATTTCCCATATCCTTCACAAAGTTAAATAAGTTTGTGATCACCCCCAAAAAAATTTTTTTTTCCTGTACTAGACTCTTTCTTCTCTAATCCTGGCACTCTAGTGTCACAAAAGTTAGACCTTCTGATATTTTCCCTATAGATTCTTGAGGCTGTATTCATTTTTCAAATCTTTTATTTTCTTTGTTGTTTAGACTAGTTCATTTCTATGATATAATTTTGCTTTCTCTTTCCTCCATCATCTCCATCAGTTTTTGAGCTCATTCAGTGACTTTTAAATCTCACGTGTTCATATTCTCCTTTTTAGAGCTTTGTGGCAGAGTTGGAAATCAGGGAGTATGATACTTCCAGCTTTTCTCTTCTTTCTCAAAGTTGCTTTGGCTATTTGGGGTCTTTTGTGATTCCATACAAATTTTAGGATTATTTTTGCTACTTCTGTGAAATATGCCTTTGGTACTTTGACAGGTGTTGCATTGAATCTGTAAATTGCTTTGCATAGCATGGATATTTTATCAATATAAATTCTTCCAATCCATGAGCATGGTATATCTTTTCACTTATTTGTGTTATTTCCAATTTCTTTTATCATTGTCTTACAGTTTTCATAGCACAAGTCTTTCACTTCCTGATCAAATTCATTCCTAGGTATTTTATTCTTTTTGATAAAATTGTAAATAGGATTGCTTTCTTAATTTCTCTTTCTGATAGATTATTATTAGTATATAGAAATGTTACAAATTTCTGTATATTAATTTTGTATCCTGCAACTTTTCTGATTTCACTTATTAGCTCTGACAGTTTTTTGGTGGAGTCTATAGGGTTTTCCATATATAGTATCATGTCATCTGCAAACAGTGATAATTTTATACAAGCTACCTTCTTGATCATTTATAGGCAGATTTTTTTTTGAACATGCTATGCATGTTATTTGCTACCAGAGTCTTTAGAAATATGAGGTTTTTGCTTAAATCATGGTGTCTGCTGAGGTGTAAATGGCAGTTGGTGCCTGCAGTAACCAAAGGATGTCGCTAGTATTACAGAGTCCCTAAGTGGGTCCTGAAACTCCTAATGTGGTGATATATAATCTTCTCTTCTTAAAAGAACAAATAGTAATCATAATTTTAGACTCTTGTCTTTATGTAAGGGAGGCCAAAACCATTGTACCCCAGCTTGGAAATTTTCTTGCATATCCACAGTAGGGAGGAAGAACATTATTCTCATTCTCCTGTTTAAAGCTCCTTTGTTTAGCAATCCTATTTATTTAATGTATTGACATATATATACTTTTAATAAAAAAGAATTTATATGTGGCTTTTACCACTCAATGAAGCAAACAAAAATGTTAAAGAGAAATGTGATCCTCTGACTCCTAAATAAATCAAAGTGTTAGTCACTCAGTCGTGGCTGACTCTTTTCGACCCCATGGACTGTAGCCCACCAGGCTCCTCTGTCTGCGGGATTCTCCAGGCCAGAATACTGGAGTAGGTAGCCATTCCCTTCTCCAGAGGATCTTTCCGACCCAGGGATCGAATTGGGGTCTCCTGCGTTGTAGGCAGATTGTTTAACATCTGAGCCACTGGGGAATGGCTACCCACTCCGATATTCTTGGCTGGAGACTTACATGGACAGAAGAGCCTGGATGGTGTGTAGGCACACCAGCTCTCTGGGAGAAAAAAGTAAAGCAAAGGGAAATTGCAGTTGGAGTTTGCCTTGAACTCACAGTTTTTGCCCAGCAAAATTAATACAAAGGGTCATGACATTCAAGTCTGCCTTTTTCTGAGACAATTTGCTTGGGCCTGTGGGGATTCAGACGTAAGTTTCAGGCAACCTCTTTGTCACTGGCTTTGGTCAGTGAGGGAGAAAGGTCAGAACTAGGGTCAAGGATTTTAGATAAGGAGACATTCTGCTAGTTAGGGAAATGGTTGGGTAGCATGCAGATTATAGCAAGGTGTTGCTTGGATTTTGTGTTTGACATATCTAAAAGGCGTGTGAGACCTTGGCTAGTGTCTGTCACCTACAGCTTTGAAAACTTGCATTTTATCCTAATTGAAAATAATTAAAGTACCATTTAGTCATGGTAGGGGGGCAGCACCAGGGTTGATGGACATGTCTAAGCCTCCCAAACTTTTCTTTCTTTCCCTAGGGTCCCTCCCGAGGAAACATTCTTATGGTAATCCTAACTGAGGGCTCAAGTTTAAAGAAGCACCATAATGAGTGTTTGAAGGAGGAAGTTAAGAGAAATTGCCTTTATGCCTTTTACCTGACCAAGCCCCTTACTAATTAGAGTCCCCAGACAGCATGGTTCAAGTCATTCGGCACAAGATTACCTTTGGCTGAAAATGTCCCCACCCCACACCCCCAAACAAAAGACAGAGTACCAGTGAGAAGGACAGTACTAGGAGGGGGCTTCTTATAGTCGTCTGGGGTAGAAAGAACCAAAGACCAGTGTTTTGAGTCAGAGCCAGTATCAACACCAAGACCATGGCACAGGGGGAGGAATATACAAGATGGCTTAAGTGGACATTGAAGTGTCAGGCTGGGGGTGGAAGAAATGGAAGTGTTTCTGGAACAAAGTGAGGTGGTCCTAGGTGGTTGCTGGCTGCCACTGGTGTGGGTGAATTTAGCTTTGTTTGTTGGAGTAGAGTTGGGGACTGGTGTAGATACGCTTGCTAGGTGGTCCTGAAGGTAGAGGATCCAGTCAGACAATATTGAGGTGGACTCTCAGGGTTTATTTCCCTCTGTCTTTGACATGGTTGTGGCTATGGTGTGTGTGGTCAGTCGCTTCAGTTGTGTTTGACTCTTTGTGACCACATGGACTGTAGCCCATCAGACTCATCTTCCATGGGATTCTCCAGGCAAAAATACTGGAGTGGGTTGCCATTCCTCCCTCCAGGGGATCTTCCCCCCGCAGGGATCAAACCTGCATCTCCTGCATTGTAGGCAGATTCTTTACTGTTGGGCCACTGGGGGAAGCCCTATGGCTATAGAATCTGTTTTAAATGAACAACATTTTCAACTTGTACATTTTCCCATTTATAGCTATAAGTATTACTTTAACATATTATTTTATAAAAATAAAATGTGCTGAATGGTTTAAAAAAAAGTATAACAACTTCAAAAGCACTAAAGAGAATTAAGAAGAAAATAAAAATATACCAGGAATAAGGCTTCCCAGAGATAATTGGCATTGGTATTTTGGATGCAAAGAAACAATTGTTGGACATATATGTTCAACTAGGTGAGCTGACCAGGTGAGCCATGCTAGGTAGGTATGAACCAGATCAGCCAGGTAAGCTACCATCTAGAACAGATCTCCAGCTGGACTGTTGATTGCAGAAATCTTTAGATACATTGCCTCTCAGTAGATGCACCTTGTTAGGACTTCCCTGGTAGTGAAGGAGGAAACAGAACAGGCTCTATCTTGAAAGCAAGACTCCATCTTGGTATGGACTGTGGACTTTGAGCTATATGCCCACCATCTATGGAAACAACATACCAACTGGAAAACCAGCCCCCTGGAAGGAAGAGCCCCAGGGCTCTCCATCACCTAAAAGAATACCCGAATTATCTGTGTAACCAAATAGAATCATACATTCTATTATGCTTATTGGGGCATTACCACAAGCTATTGATAATTGTCCACTGTTAACTACCTCATATGCTAGTAAAGTAATGCTCAAAATTCTCCAAGCCAGGCTTCAGCAATATGTGAACCGTGAACTTCCACATGTTCAAGCTGGATTTAGAAAAGGCAGAGGAACCAGAGATCAAATTGCCAATATCCGCTGGATCATCAAAAAAGCAAGAGAGTTCCAGAAAAACATCTATTTCTGCTTTATTGACTATGCCAAAGCCTTTGACTGTGTGGATCACAATAAACTGTGGAAAATTCTGAAAGAGATGGGAATACCAGACCATCTGACCTGTCTCTTGAGAAACCTGTATGCAGGTCAGAAAGCAACAGTTAGAACTGGACATGGAACAACAGACTGGTTCCAAATAGGAAAAGGAGTACGTCAAGGCTGTATATTGTCATCCTGCTTATTTAACTTCTATGCATAGTACATCATGAGGAACACTGGGCTGGAAGAAACACAAGCTGGAATCAAGATTGCCGGGAGAAATATCAATAACCTCAGATATGTGGATGACACCACCCTTATGGCAGAGAGTGAAGAAGAACTAAAGAGCCTCTTGATGAAGGTGAAGGAGGAGAGTGAAAAAGTTGGCTTAAAGCTCAACGTTCAGAAAACCAAGATCATAGCATCTGGTCCCATCACTCCATGGGAAATAGATGGGGAAACAGTGGAAACAGTGTCAGACTTCATTTTTTGGGCTCCAGAATCACTGCTGATGGTGACTGCAGCCATGAAATTAAAAGACGCTTACTCCTTGGAAGGAAGGTTATGGCCAACCTAGATAGCATATTTAAAAGCAGAGACATTACTTTGCCAACAAAAGTCCGTCTAGTCAAGGCTATGGTTTTTCCAGTGGTCACGTATGGATGTGAGAGTTGGACGGTGAAGAAAGCTGAGCACCGCAGAATTGATGCTTTTGAACTGTGGTGTTGGAGAAGACTCTTGAGAGTCCCTTGGACTGCAAGGAGATCCAATCAATCCATCCTAAAAGAGATCAGTCCTGGGTGTTCTTTGGAAGGTCTGATGTTGAAGCTGAAACTCCAATGCTTTGGCCACCTCATGCGAAGGGTTGACTCATTGGAAAAGACCCTAATGCTGGGTAGGATTGGGGGCGGGAGGAGAAGAGGACACCAGAGGATGAGATGGTTGGATGGCATCACCGACTCGATGAACATGGGTTTGGGTAGACTCCGGGAGTTGGTGATGGACAGAGAGGCCTGGCGGTGCTGCAATTCATGGGGTCGCAAAGAGTCGGACACGACTGAGTGACTGAACTGAACTGAACTCCCTAGGCTTAAGGCATATGAACCACTGGTTAACTTTGATTGTATCTTTCTTTTTCCTTTGTTCAGACTAGTTTCAGGGAATTTGGGGAGGTGGGTTTAGGCATGTACGTTTAGGGTATATAAGGTTTTCTCAAAAACTGGTCGGAGTCCTTGGCTAAGAGAAGACTCTGCCTTGTGCCCACCGGTGTAATAAACTGCACTCCACTATCTGCATTGTCCTTCTGAGTGAGTTTGTTTCCCGGATCGCATGTTTACAATAGTAGCTCAGCTGTTAAAGAATCTGCCTGTAATGCAGGAGACCCCGGTTCAATTCCTGGGTTGGGAAGATCTGCTGGAGAAGGAAAAGGCTACCTGCTCCAGTATTCTGGCCTGGGAAATTCCATGGACTGTATAGTCCATGGGTTCACAAAGAGTCAGACACGACTGAGTGACTTTCACTTAGTGGTCTGACATCATTTTGTCAATATCACTGTGTGTTTCATCCTATGGAGCATCTGATACCATTTGGACATGAGACCTGGGAAAGTAAAGCCCCAAATGATCCAATTAATGAAATAGCTCTGCTTTGTGTGCAAGTCTAAGGAGGCCTATTTTCAAGTCAGTGTCATTACAGTCACTCAGTGGGGTAACATAATTTTCCAAGCATCTTCCGCCAGTAAGACCTTATTACGATGATGTAAAGAAATATCCATGAGATGTGCACATCAGAGGATAGTGAGAACCCCAAACCATGATGTGTCCAATGAACTGTTTAATTGGAAAGGATTTTATCGGAGATGGCGGCCGCCCTCCTGACTCTCCAACTATGATGGGAAGTTATGGAGTGTCGATCATCATCAACGCTGCCCACAAAATGGCAGGATGAAATCATATAAATGCAAATTATGCTGTAATTAAAGAGGAAAGAGGCAAGAAGCAAAAACATTTAGCTGAGCACAGCCTTCAGAGTCCTCTGTTGCCTTTGAGAGTCCAGGAAGGCTCTGAGGGTTTGCTTTGAAATCATCCCCTTAAGCTGTTGACGGGGGCATGAGGTTAATGAAGAGAGCTGGCGCGACATTTCAAACTGACAGTCACTAGGGGTGTCAGATTGATGGGACTCTGACCCCTCCCTGCAAGAAGAGGAGCAGGCTCCCTGTTATTTACTGAGTCTCCCCACCACTGTTAGTTAATCTTCCAGGGACCCAGCACTGGAGCTGATGGAAAAGGAAGAAACAAAGAGTGTTCTTCATATGGGGAGGCAGTGCTAAGACTGTTTTCATGGGCTATAATGACATCTATTTTTAAAAATTAATTAATTAATTTTTGGTTGTGATGGGTCTTCACTGCTGCGCATAGGCTTTCTCTAGTTGCGGAGAGCAGGGGCTACTCTGTAGCTTCTCTCTAGTTACTCTCTAGTTGCGGTGTGCCGGCTTCTCATTGCAGTGGCTTCTCTTCTTGTGGAGCACAGCCTCTAGTGCATGGGTTTCAGTAGTTGTAGCACTCAGGCTCAGGAGTTGCGGCTTGGGGGCTCTAGAGTACGGGCTCAGCAGTTGTGGAGCACAGGCTTAGGTGCTCTGTGGCATGCGGGATCTTCCTGGACTAGGAATCAAAC
Organism: Giraffa tippelskirchi; assembly: GCF_054371585.1. Lineage (NCBI taxonomy): Eukaryota > Metazoa > Chordata > Mammalia > Artiodactyla > Giraffidae > Giraffa > Giraffa tippelskirchi. The sequence goes on from NC_137276.1 coordinate 93,414,732, forward strand.
CTGTGTCCCTTGCATTGACAGGCAGATTCCCATCCACTGTACCACCAGGAAAGTCCCATGACATCTATTTTTAATTTAATTTTTTCAGTGGTTCTGACATTCAAGTCCAAAATGAAGCAAAATAAATATAAACAAGTGAAACTTCCTTTTCCACTTTTAGCCCCTGCCCAGTCCCGCATCCTCCCACCACAAAAGCCATTGTTATTAGATTTCTGGGTGCCTTCCAGAGTGTCCTTGTACTTATATATGCAAACATTGATATATATATTCAAATTTCCCACCATTTTTATTTCTAATTTTTTAAAAAAAATTATTTATTTTTGGCTACACTGGATCTTTGTTGCTGTACATGGGCTTTCTCTAATTGCGGTGCATGGGCTTCTCATTGCAGTGGCTTCTCTTGTGGCAGAGCACAGGCTCTAGGGTGATTGGGCTTCAGTAGTTGGTAGCTCATGGGCCTCATTGCCTCGTAGCATGTGGAATCTTCCTGGACCAGGATCGAACCCATGTCTCCTGCACTGGCAGGTGGATTCTCAACCATTGTGCCACCAGGGAAGCCCTCCCTCCATTTTTATGTGGAAGGTAATATGTTATATTTTATACCTTGCTCTTTTTATTTAATATCTCATGGAGTCCTATCCATACCAGTGCATAGAAAGCATCCTTATTCTTTTCTAAAGCTGCATTTTACTCCATGAATGTACCATACTTAGTAATCCTCATTCATGGACATTTGGTTTATTTCCAATTTGGTTACTACAAGCAAGTGTTTCTGTTTGAGAGGTCTGTTTATCCCTGGATTCCAAACTCCATAAGGACTATGTCCTGGGCCTTATTCATAACACATAATATAATTTCCAATACCTAATGGATGCTCATAAATATAAATAGTGAAATTCAGTTAAACTGAACATAGTATCCATACGAGGCAGTCATGGTGAACACAGCTGTAGCCTGCCCACTGGGGTGATTTCAGTAGGCTTAATAAGAACCTTTCTTCCCTCCGCCACTCAACACCAAATATTTTCAGATTTTTTCTGGATCATAGCTGGAATCCCTCTATTCCCTTCATCTCTTTAGCTCCCTCTTCCCACTAGTTAAAGGGCAAAAGCTTTACCCTGGTGTCTGCCAGTCATGCACCTCTCAGTGGGGGTCTTCAGACCTCCCTTTTCATGGCTACATCATACCTTCTGACCATTTAGGAGGCAGAGGGACAGACACTGACAATTGAGTCAAGTCATAACTGGCTCTCATTCATGTTACCAGGTAGTCAGTTACTTGGTTGGTCCAGGACTTAGAACAGAGACTCTTGGCTCAAATCTTGGCTCAGACACTTCCTCGTGTGTGGCATTAGGCAGGTCACTTAATCTCTGTGTCTCCGTTTATTTGGTCTGTAAAATAGAGATACTTACATTTATACCAACCTCATAGGGTTGCTAACGGGATCAATGAGCTAAAGTATTGAATACTTATGGCAGTGCCTGGCACACAGTAAGTGCTGTGTAAGGATTTACTGTCATTGTAATTGGCCCTCAGGGAGGGCAGGAAAGTGAGTCTCTGCTGCTCTCTGGTCCTGTTCTCTACTCCTGAGTCTCTGCCAGCATTTCCGGGCAACCTCTTCAAAGCTGCGTGGGGTTGGCACTCTCCTTCCTGCTTTCCTGGTGCAGAAATTTTGGGTCATGTCCTTTGACACCAGACCAAGGAGGGCTTGCACGAACTTCACTAACATTACTTGCTCCTTCCCTATGTTCCATTTGCCTTGTGTTTCCTGGGAATGAGTACACAGATCTTTGATGAGTTTTGCTTAAGAGTAACAGGAAGTAGCCATAGCCTATTAATTCCATCGATTTCCAAGTTAGACGGAAAAACCATGTCTTGATGACAGGGCTCCATAGATAGATTTGATTGAGGTTTTCCTGTATTAGTGGTTTTTTTCAAATAGGGAAGGGAGTGAGAGGTAGGGCATGGCTTGTATTATTGCAAGGTTTCTATATTTTTACAAAATATCATACAATTCTAACTTTAAGTAGACTGAAAAATTTAAGGATGTATATCATAATCCCTACAACAGCCACTAAAAATATAATTGAAAGAGACATAGTTAAAAAGCCAAAGAAGAATTCTAAAAATTATTAAATTATTTCAAAAGAAAGCAGGAAAAGAGGAGAAAAGGAACAAAAACCAGAGAACACAAACAAATCACATAAAAATGCTTGATGGCTTAGTCGCTAAGTTGTGTCCAACTCTTGTGACCCCACGGACTGTAGCCCACCAGACTCTTCTGTCCCATGGGATTTTCCCAGGGAAGAATACTGGTGTGTGTTGCCATTTCCTTTTCCAGGGGATCTTCCCCACCCAGGGATCGAACCTGGGTCTCCTGCATTGCAGAAAAACTCTTTACCAAATGAGCCACCAGGGAAGCCCCATATATATTTATACTGATAATCACTACTCAAAAATAAAATAAATGAATCATTGATACATGGAATAATATGGATAGATATTTAAATTTGTCTAGAATAAGCATAAAAAAGAATGCATACTGTGAATCTTTATTTTTTATATCTGTATCTATCTATCCATCTATCTAGCTAGCTAGCTATCAAATTCCACTTATAAGAAGTACTAAAGTTCTAAACTGAGTCTATGGTGGAAAAAATCAGCAACTTACTTTATTGGGAAGGGGACAGGGGTTTAACTGGAAGGGCATAAGGGGATTTTTTTGGGTGATATTTATGTTATTTATCTTCAAAGAGATTTGGGTTGAACGTATACATGCATGTCAGATTCATCAAATGGTACACTTAAGATTTGTGAGTTTCATTATACGTAGGTTTACCTAGACAGAAAAAAGTCAATTAATATTAACTTTAATTAAAGTTCACATGCTAAAGTACTTAGGGTGAAGTTTACTGATTTCTGCAATTTATTTGCATAAAAAATAAGGTAAATGATGGATAGAGAGATGGATAGATGGTAGATTTGTAATAAAACAATTATAATTAAATGTCAGTGGTAGAATTTAGGTAGTGAATATATAGTATGCATTTTTTCAACTTTCTTGTATATTTGAAAGCTTTTATAATGAAAAATTGTTTTTAAAAAAGGTAAAACAAAAAAGATAAAACCTGAGAAAATTTGTTGTCAGCACACCTGCTCAACAACAAATGCGGAGAAAGTTTCAAGTGGAAGGGAAATGATACCAGGTGAAAACGTGAATCTATAGGGAAGAAGAACTCTGAAAATGGTAAGTAGCACATACTGTTTTTCCTTTATTTTCTACATTCCTTAAAACTAACTGACTGTTTAAAGCAAAAATGACGACAAGTGTATTGTGGCATTTAAAATATATGTAGGAGTGAAATATACAACAACAAGAGTACAAAGGCAGGAGGGGGTGTAAAGAGAAATACACTTTGTTTCTTTGTTGTAAAGGAGTGATGTAATATTGATTCCAAACAGAATGTGATAAGGATATGTATTTTAATTATGAGAGCAATCATAAAGAGTCATAATTTAAAAACCAATGAATGAAATACAGAACTGAAAAATGCTTGAATAACCCCTAATGAAAGGTGAAAAAGAAAAAAAAACAGAGTAGATAAGTAAAAAATGAGAATTACATTAACTGTAAATGGACTAAACAGGCTGTTTAAAAGGCAAAGATTCTCAGACCAAATAGAAAGCAAGACCTAAGTCTATGATGTTTAAAAGTTATACACTTGAAATACAAAAACACAAGGAGGTTAAAACAAAAGGAAAGAAAATATATGACATGTAAATACTAAGCACAAGAAAGCCGGTGTGGCTATATTTCTACCCCAGAAAGAGGATTACCAGAAATAAAGTGGGTCATTTCATTGTGAGGGACTGATTTTTGTTTAAACATCTCTAATAAAGATTCTGAATTTCAATCAAAATTGTTGCCTAAATCAACTGTTGTTGTTTGTGTTCTGCATTTTTATTTCTCTTCCTCTCACATCTCATCTGATTTCTTCCTCTCTAATATTATTAATTTGTTATAAAGTGCTTTTCTCATTTTTATTTCTTGAAAAACTAATTAGCAAACATAAAATAATACTTAAATAATTGCCCATAGTTTCCCCTTTGAAACAATACATCTGCATTTTTAAAATTTTGTTCCTTTGTGGTCCTGGTGCATATTCATAAACAGCTTTGTAGCTGAAATTAAAACATGGATACAATTTTGCATTCTGGTCTTTCTCTTGTATAAGTAAAACACCCTGTTTATGTTGCATGTATTATGGCAAGTTTTCTCAACCTTGACACTACTGACATTTTGCACCAGACTTATTTGTGGGGAGCTCTCCCGTGCATTGTAGGTGGCTTAGCAGCACCCCTAACCTCTAATTACTTGGTTCCAGTAGTCTCCAACCCCCTAGTTGTGACAATCAAAAATGTTTCCTGACTTTGTCAAAAGTTCCTTGAGAGGTAAAATCATCCTTGGTTGAGGACCACTGATTTCTGTGCATCATTTTTATTCACTTCCTAACATTATATACATTTAGTTAAAGACTCATACTTTGCCAAACTATTTCCTATTACTGGACATCTATACTATTTATAACATTTTACATTTTAAATTGCACTACAAGAGGCATGCTCATAGCCATTTCTTTCTTCTAGGCTATTCATTTCCCATAGAGTAAATTCCTGGGAGTTGGGTGTGGGAGTTCAAGGACATTTGATCATTCTCTTTTGAGGACTTTGAGGAGAAGAGTGCTCCTCAGAGTGAGCGAAGGGTGGGGCTTTCCATGGTTTCATGCTCTGAATTAGTCCCTTGCTCATATAAATCACCTGAATCATTTAGGACCCATCTGTGTCATAGAAAAAAGTGCTAGGTGACTTGTACATTTTGGTGCTGGGTCGACAAATTAGTTATCTGGGCTATAAATTACTGCAATGATCCATAAATCAGATCTGTATTATATAAATCAAAGACACAGATGTACGACGGGAATTTAAGAATACTAATTTATAAAACTCATAATGATAGATTGAACCACACTGCAAAGGAAAACTATGGCACATTCATCAGACCTCCTCACCCAAGGAGATATGAGATTCCCAGGCTGGCACCAACACAGCTAGAAAGTAAAGTCGATAGACTCTGCATGGAAAGGGAATATGGGAAAATCTTAGTGGCTCCTGCAAAACAGATTGCTGATGTTTATTTTAACTTTCAAGAAACTTTTAAAGTGAAGTTTTCCTTTTTTGTATTTTTTTTCCTCCAAAGTATCTGGTTCCACTGGGTTTAGGGGTGGTTTAGAAAGAAGCCAGGGCTTCCCTGGTGGCTCAGATGGTAAAGAATCTGGCTGCAATGCAGGAGAACCAGGTTTGGTCTCTGGGTGGGGACAATCCCCTGGAGAAGGGAATGGCAACCCACTCCAGTATTCTTGCCTGGAGAATCCCATGGACAGAGGAGCCTGGCGGGCCACTGTCCATGAAATTGCAGAGAGTCAGAAACAACTGAGAAACTAACATTTTCACTTTCAGAAAGAAGCTGAGTTTTTTCTCATCTCTGTGCATACTGCTTCTCCAGCCTGAAATTCCCTCCATTTCTCTCTTTTCTTTGCTTATATTCATCCTCTCAGTTTTCAGTTTGAATGTCCTTTCTTCAGGGAGCCCTCCCCCACAGTCCCAAATGGATCAGGTCATCCTGTCAATGGCTCCCGTAGCTTCCACTTCCTCATCACGAATGTCTCCATTCCCATCCAATATTCATGCCATGATCGGGCTCCTGAATGAAAGCACAAGCTCCAGAAGAAAAATAGTAGCGTCTGCTTTGTCCTCTGCTGTATCTCTGGCACTTAGTACATTTCTACAGACTACATATGCTAGTGTTTCTGCAGTAAATGAATGAGAGGAGACAGGAGGGTCCCACATCTAGGGCCTGGGGGCTGTGAGTTGTCATCTCTAGCAGATGCTGGGTCAGTGATACGTAAGGTATTAATAGTATTTTCTAAATGTTCTCAGCTGCTTTATAAGAACTTATTAAAGATTCTAACAAAAGGAGGGTTTGTGTGTAGGTAAGTTTGAATAAGTTACATATTTCATTCCCCACTAGGAGACCTAAGATGCACATCACCATAGGAAAGGCTCCTCTCGTTAAAAATGTTAAATACTTTTTCACTGAGGTCAGGGTATCCAAACAGAGGGAGGTTATCTGGGTGGTGACTTTTGCAGGATCCAATCACCAGCCCCTGATCAACATAGATTTCTTAGGCATTTCATGGGCTCCCCATGCTGGACCAGCTGATGTCAGAGGCACAGGCTACATAATCCTTTCCCACTAAGAAATCTTGTCTTGTTGGGGATACACATACTTACCTGTAACTGAAATCCTGGCCGAAATCTCAGGGCTACAAAACAAAAATTTATTTCTTTCTAACCACAGCCTTCAAACCTGCTCTGTTGTATTTCCCTTCCCCAGTTCATCTGTGGGACAACAGTTCCCACAGATCCCTTGATTTTATGGTCCCTTTAACTGTAGAAATGGTTACCCTGACAATCAAGACACATTCAAGCAGCAGCAAGTCCTCTGGTCATATCCCCACTTGAGCCTCCCTCCCATCCAAAGGCACTCCTGCCCCAGGCTCAGTTGTGGTCTGTGACAGGTCTTCTTTTATTCTCTCTTCATCTTCAGCTTTTCTGGAGTGGGCAGGCAAAGGGGAATTAAGACAAGGGCCAAATCCTTTGTGCTTAATGGGGCCTGCCCCTGTGGTCCCCTTTCTGCTCCCAGGAATGGGCGTGGATGGTCTCCAAGGATAGGCAGGGACATGCTGGCTGTCTTGAAGGTAAATGAAGCCCCTCAGGAAGGTGTTCCTCATTGCCCAGGTCCCTGGCCTCTGTGACATTCCTGCCCACCCTCCTAGTCTTTCTGGTGGAGCCCCGTGCTCTGGTAGCCTATCCCTGGGCTGGTGCTCCCCACTTTCTCCCGTGGCACTGGTTAGGACCATGGGAGGGACACCCTTGTCCCTCCAAACTCTGTGCCTCTCTCACCTCATGAGGCTGTCCTGGGCTGTTTTGCTCAGCCTCCCACCTTCAGAATTCTCCAGGTGGCACTCAGGAGACTGCGGCCCCTCCCTCCCAAAGTACAGGCAACGCTTGGCCAAGCCTCCCAAGAACAGTCTCCCCACATTCTGCACTAGAGCAGCCTTGGGGCTGGAGTCCAGCTGGATGGAGGGGTGGACAGGCTCCCTTTCAGCAGCACCCTCCACCTTTCTGAGTAGTGCCCCCAAAGCCCTCCTCACCTGGCTCAGCTGGATCAGGACACCCACGTCCTTCTTCAAGGCCATTTCCTCCAAGGGCCCCATCAGTGACCTTCTCTGACCTTCTGGGCTGTATATATGCATACATGAGAGGGTGCAGTGGTGGGGTCAGTCTTACAGGACCTCTAGCTTGTTTCTTAATAAGCACCTCGGGGCTTTCTCCATGATTAGAGGCACTTAACACTAGACACTCAGCCGTGGGACTGTGATTCTGAACTAAGCAGGAAAATCTCATTCATCTTTCTGTTCATGCACAGATGAATGGGCAGCATCAAATCACCCGTGACAGTGGACTTGGCTGGAGGTCTTTGCAATGCTCAAGGGATGTTCAGAGATAGGCTGGGACAACAGATCTGCGAGTCTGGGGGAGTTTACCATGGGAGTTGGGACCTCATACGTGCCTCAGAAGATTTTTTTTTCTTAAAAAAAAAAATCACATTATAAAAGTTATATAAGTCTCTTATAAAAAACAACCACAGGATAAAATAAAACTCCCATCCCTCCAGTCTCACTTTCTGGATAACCTCTCATAACAGTTTGCTCTGTATTGCCCCCAGGTCTTTTTAAAAAATGTATATATAAGCACACATCTGAACCACAAATAAAGCACAAAGTTTTTTCTTTGTTCTTTTTTTTAAAGATTATCCCATGTGTACTGGCTTGAAGGATTTTAAACAGTCTTTCACCAAATACTTGCATGTGGCTGTGGGTTGGAGTGAGACCGGCTAGTCCCCGAGGGCAAAGAGACAAGGAAAGCTGACCACACGTGGAGGAACATGGCTGCTGGACGTGGCTGTGCAGTTTGTGCTCTGTCCAAGAACACTTGCCCAGGTCCTGTTGCCCAAGCACAAGCCATGATTGCGTGCCTGGCAAGATGCCCTGGATGGAGGGATACTTTTTCATAATTACAACAAAGGCATTGTCTCCCTGAGAAAGGTCCAGCTTACTGGCAGAGCTAGGGAAGGGAACAGAGCACCCTAATAGTGGAGCAAGGCTGGAGGGTGACCCAAGGCCATGTGTGCAGGGAGATGGGGGATCTCCACACAAAGGGAGTGTGAGCTGTGAGGTTGGGGACCACTGGGGACTCAGAGGAACACCTGGCTCCTGCCTCTGGGAGCTGACAGTGTACCTGGGGTGGAACCCACACCCCTGAGATAAATGTCAATGAACTGACCAAACTGACCAAACAGACCGTGCTGTTGTGCTGAAGGGAGAGATACAGCTGGTATTCTAGACATCAGCTTCTTCTGTGTGGGGCGTGGGGGACATGCTCGTCCAGGTTTTCTGATAGTCAGTGTCACTCCTCTGCTCAAAACCCTTCATTGGCCTGTCTCACATCACCTTCAGGGGAAAGAAAACTTAAACTTCTTGGCAGGGCACCTAAGGATGGCCCTTTGAGATCTGACTGCCCTCCATCACTCCCACCCTATTTCCTGGCCCTTGGGTGTTCTGGGACCTTCCACTCACATGGAGCCTTTCAGAGTCCCTGAAAACACCCTGGCCTCAGTGCTCTGCCGTCTCTCGGCCTTGTCCACAGGCTGCTCTCAGTCTGGGGGGCCTTATGTGCTCCCCCCACTGCCCCTCTCTCCGTCTGGCTAACTCTTGTGTGCCTGTGTGTTCAGTCACTAAGTCCTGACCAGCTCTTTGCGACCCATGGACTGTAGCCCAGCAGGCTCCTCGTGCATGGGATTTCCCAGGCAAGGATATTCTGGAGTGGGTTGCCATCTCCTGCGCCAGGGGATCTTCCTGACCTAGGGATAGAACCTGCATCTCCTGCCTTGACAGGTGGGTTCTTTACCACTGAACCACCAAGGAAGCGCCTAGCAAACTCTTACTTATTTCCTAACCATGGCAATCCCTGTGGGCTTTGGGAACTTGCTCCTAGGATCCACCTTTAATCTTTCTTTTAATTTTTCTCTAAAGTCTTTATTGAGTTTGTTACGATACTGCTTCTGTTTTGTGTTTTAGTATTTTGGCTAGAGCCACGTGGGTGTGCGATCTTAGCTCCCCCACCAAGGACTGAACCCACAACCCCTGCATTGGAAGGTGAAATCTTAATCACTGGACCTCCGAGGAAGTCCCTTTCTTTTAGTTTAAGTGGAGTTGGAAGCAGCCCTGTTGGTGACCTACAGTCTCCTAGTCGGTCACTTGTTTCTAAAACTTCACGGCAGACAGAAAGGAGAAAGGAGGTCCAGATAACCCGGTGTGGGTCTCGGAGAGGGAGGCCTGCGTGAAGAGACATTGAGCCTTTGTACAAATTAAACTTTTACGTGCAGTGGCAAACCATTACATGCTCTGCTGAGAAAGAAAATGGCATTTTTCTTTAAGCTCCGTTATGTTTGAAAGTTATTTGAATAAGAGTATACTTGTACAGCCAAATCAATTCCTTGTTAGAATGACTCTCTGCTTCTGAAACATTGTCTTTGAGGATACACATATTTAATCTTGGTGGAATATCAATCCGTTTCCTGACACCATTCAGCCTCGGTGTTCACTTGTAGCTAGAATGAACATGAAGGAAATCCTAATTGCGTTTTGAGAATTAAAGCCTAACAACAACCACAAAAAAGTAAAACTTTGTCTCAAAAAGAAAAAGACTTCTTATATATGGTGCCTTCTGGGTATTCTGGAAAGCCTGAGATTATTTCAGTCATCCAAGCATCTTAGGCTATTTGTGCCGGTGTTGGCTACGAGTGATGGATGTGTCCTTCCTGGGCACAGAGGAAGGTGGGTGATGAAAAATGGTGACCTGACTGCCTGCACGGGATCCTTCTAATTGCCCCCTTGCTCCCATCTCCTGCTTAGTGAAATTCATCGGGTGAGCACTGTTCTAATGGCTGCTGCAACCAAAACAGTAAAAACCTATCAGGGAGCCACATATTTGTATCCAATTGTGTTAACTTCCTACTAACGTGCTTTTCTTCTGCTTTGCTCTTAACTTCTGTGATGGATGATATAAGAAACATAGATGAGTAAAGCCCTCTATGGTATTTATTGTAGCTGGTGAGTGAGGATATTGTCCACTAAATCAGGGGACCTTGTTTGAAGAGCCATATGAAAAATTTAAAGCTTGAGCACAAGAAAGGCATTGTTTCATCTGAAGAACTACTATGATTTATTTTTCATGGACAGGTTCAATTTTGTAATTGATTGTCTTGCTTTGGCTGCCAGGAAACTCAGAGCCCTATTTGCAGTCCATTTTTCCTGTACTAGTGTATGACCCTGTGAACCTATATTTATGTATGCTGTCCCCTTGATCATCTTTCTATTTTATTTTCACTTCTTTTCTGAAAGATTTTTATTTTATGTATACCTGGCAGGCTACAGTCCGTGGGATTGCAAAATAGTTCGACGTGACTTAGAAACTAACCACCAACCACAAAATATTTGTATTCATATCTCCAGCTCTAGGCACTTCTATCAAGCACAAATAATGAGTAGAATCCAACAGGGTGCTAGCAGGAGATAAGTATTTATATGTATTTTTTTTCCCCACCACGTTCCCATCAGACCTGCTCTGTGTCTTGTACTTCCTTGCGCCTTGGTTGAAATCCCTGTGAAGTTCAGTAACTTTCCTTGACACTCTTAGGGGAAAATATTTTTTGTTCACTTTCCATCAACGTAAGTCTCATTTTAATAGTTAGAATGTTCACTCCAGAGCAGTAACTGAAATTCAGAACTTTTTTCCAGGTTAAACTTCTCCAGCTTTGAGCTCACTTCTGGATGGGGACCTTGGTGGGGAATTGTGGACTGAGGGTGCAGCCAGCATCTCTTTTGCCTTGAATTGCGCTTCTAGCCACCTCCCACCCTTTTTCCCAGCTTGCCCCTTGCTCCTCCTGAGTTGGATGGAAGATAAGGGGTAGGAAAGCTCCTACCTGGCTGAGGTTGCTTTGTCCTAAGATAGAAAGAGTCTTGGTCTTTGCAATATGAACCTCAGCTTCCATAATGAAATCTAGAGGCAAGACACAATACACATCTCTGTCCCCCTGTTGGTCAAAGGCATTTGCTCCTGGGCCAGCTCAAGCCAAATCTCTCATACATTTGTTTAGACTAAGGTGTTACACCTGTCTCTGTACCTGTTACACACTGAAAGCACAAAGTCAACTTCCCAAATGATTCTTATGATGCCCTTTTTGGATCTTGTTGACATCACTATTTGGCTGTGGACATTCAGAGAGCAACCTAGGAGGGATTACGGATAGAGGTGTGGCAGAGTAAGAACAAAATAAAGTGAGGCTCCTAGATACCAGTATCGTGCCCTGAAGTGGGTAGGGGAGGGAATGGTGAACTTGTGAAAGACAGGCTGCCGGACCGATGCAGTGGCTACGGGGAACCAGCCATAGCCAGATAGTGATATGTTATGGGTTGAATTGTGTCCTCTCAAAAAAATATGCTGAGGCACTAATCCCCAGTATTCTGAATGTGACCTTACCTGGAAACAGGATCTTTACAGATGTAATCAAGTTAAGATGAGGTCTCTACGCGTGTACCCCAATGTTCATCGCAGCACTGTTTACAATAGCCAGGACATGGAAGCAACCTAGATGTCCATCAGCAGACGAGTGGATAAGGAAGCTGTGGTACATATACACAATGGAATATTACTCAGCCATTAAAAAAAATACATTTGAATCGGTTCTACTGAGATGGATGAAACTGGAGCCCATTATACAGAGTGAAGTAAGCCAGAAAGAAAAACAACAATACAGTATACTAATGCATATATATGGAATTTGAAAGATGGTAACGATAACCCTATATGCGAGACAGAATAAGAGACACAGATGCATGGAACAATTTTATGGACTCTGAGGGAGAAGGTGAGGGTGGGACGTTCTGGGAGAATAGCATTGAAACATGTATATTATCATATGTGAAACAGAACACCATTCCATGTTCGATGCATGTGACAAGGGCTCAGGGCCGGGGCAATGGGATGATCCAGAAGGATGGGATGGGGAGGGAGGTGGGTGGGGGGTCCAGGAAGGGGAACACATGTAAACCCATGGCTGATTCATGTCAATGTATGGCAAAAACTATTACAATATTGTAAAGTAATTAGCCCCCAACTAAAATAAATAAATTTATTAAAAAAAAAAAAAAAGATGAGGTCTCTAGAGTGGGTGCTAATCCACTATGACTGGTGTCCTTATAAGAAGAGAAGACAGAGACACAGATGTAGACTGAGAAAAGGTAATGAAGGTTGAGTTGGAGGCAGAGATTGGAGTGATGCATCTTTAAGCCAAGGAGCACCAAGGATTGTTGACAACCATCAGAATCTAGTGGAGGAGCAATGAACTCCCTTGAGCCTCCAGGGGGAAGCAACCCTGCTGGCATCTGTGTGTGTGTGTGTGTGTGTGTTTAATGACTTAAAGTACCAACAAGTTTGATTGCATTCTTTTTGTATTAATTTATTTTTGGTTGTGCTGGGTCGTTATTGCTGTGTGCAGCTTTCTCCAATTGCAGTGAACCGGGGCCACTCTTCGTTGTGGTGTGCGTGCTTCTCATTGCAGTGGCTTCTCTTGCTGCAGAGCACAGTCTCTAGGGCATGTGCGCTTCAGCAGTTGCATCACGTGGGTCTGGTAGTGGTGGCTCCTGCGCTCTAGAGCGTGGGCTCAGTAACTGTGGCTCATGGGATTAGTTGCTTTGCAGCATGTAGGATCCTTCCAGACCAAGGATCGAACCTGTGTCCCCAGCATTAGCAGGAGGATTCCTACCCACTGTGCCACCAAGGAAGGGCCCCCTCCCCCTGCCAACATCTTGATTTTAGACATCCTTTCTCCATAACTGTGACAGATATATCAAACTTTTTAAAATTAGTTTTTATTTTTTAAAAATTTGAAATTTATTTGTTTATTCATTGGCTGCACTTGGTCTTTGTTGTGGTACACGAGCTTCTCTGGTCGCGAAGCACAGGCTCTGGAGTGTGTTGGCTCAGGTGCCCCGCAGCATGTGGGATCTTAGTTCTTCAACCAGGGATCAAACCTGCATCCCCTACATTGGAAGGTGGATTCTTAACCACTGGACCACCAGGGAAGTCCCCATTTTGTTGTTTTAAGCCATCCAAGTCTCTGGTAATTCATTCTGGCAACCCAGGGAACTAACACAGAATGGGGTGAAAAAATTCCATCAGCTCTGTTCTCCTGCCTTCTTCTCTCATGACGGTGCTTCGCACTGGACAGACACCTCCATGCCCAGAAGACAGAGAGCAAAGGAGCAGCTGGGCAGTCACCTCGAGGTCAGCCTCTGGGCATAGGGCAGGATGGGGAGTGGAGGGAGGGTGGTTGCAAGTGGAGAATAAGCCCCACTAGCTCTGCTTCCGGCTTCCATCTTCTTCAAGGTCAGAGTCAGGGGTGGCAGGGGGCCCATCCCAAAGGCACTGGAGAAACTGCTGCCTCAACCCCTCTTTTCTGCCCTTTGAATTTGGTTCTTTCACGAGCATGAAAGACTTGGGGCACAGCTGGCTCCTCAAAACTGTATCTTGGATCAAAGTTTGGCTTTCCCAGGAGAATGAAGTTATAACCAGGCCAGGAGTAGTATGTGCATGCTGAAGAAGGCAATGATATACACACTAAAAGCATGGGGAACCATAAACTCGAAATGCTGGTCAAACTCATTTGTAAGCAGGCAAACTCAAGTCAAAACTGCACGGAGATGAATCACTTGTCACCCTTCAGGTCAGCAGGCTCCCAGGGCTGCCTACTGCTTCATTCAGGGCTGGCTGTGCATTCCATCAGGTGTAGAGACTCAGAACAGCACTGGCGCATGGTAGGTGCTCAACAAATATGATTTCCCCTTGCTTCCTGGCTCAGTCTTTTCCCCATCTCCCCTAACTGGCATTGTGAAGAATGTGACAGTGAGCGCTCCAGGCACAGCATCAGGGTATCAGTGCATCAATGCTGTGCAGAGTTCACCTGTACTGATGGGAACCCAGGCTGCTTTCCCACTGCGCGCTCTCAGCAGTACCTCCTCCAAGGCTGAGCGAGCACACTCATGTGAAAACTGACTGAATTCAATCACATGGGTCTCCAGGGAAGTGGAGGGGCAGGGCGGTGGCTGAGAGTTAAGAACAACAGCTGCATCTTATGACAATTGCATCAGAATCGTAATCCCACTGAGAGAGCCCATGGAAGTTGAATGAGTGCAGCTGTAGTGGGCGCTCTGCTCCTATGTTCTCAGATGTTTTAATCATTTCCACCTTTCCCAGTCCAACATCCAGGAGACGGCACCTGCATCTTTGTTAGGGTTGCCCTTGGGCTACTGGGACCCCATTTGTCTCTGTGCACCGCTGGGCTGGAAGTGCCATTGAATTAACATCCTCTTGGGGTCAGCCATTAACCGCTGGCTGGTGGATGTTCAGGTAGAAGTCTCCCAGCCCCCTGGAGCTTTGGCCAGAATGTGTGTGTTAGTCGCTCAGTCATGTCCAACTCTTTGCGACTCCATATACTGTAGCCCTCCAGGCTCCTCTGTCCATGGGATTTTCCAGGCAAGAATACTGGAGCTGGTTGCCATTTCCTTCTCCAGGGAATCTTCCTGACCCAGGGATCGAAACTGTATCTCTTGCTTTGGCAAGTGGATTCTTTATGATACCCTTAATAGGATGGTACCTTCTCTATTTGGAGGAGGGCATGGAAATCCACTCTAGTATTCTTGCCTGGAGAATCCCATGGACAGAGGAGTCTGGTGGGCTACAGTCCACAGGGTTGCAAAGAGTTGGACATGACTGAAGCAACTTAGCAGGAACTGTGCACACACCTGCTGTATTATTTTGTATCACATGTATTTGCCATGATTCTTATTTTTATTTAAGTGGGTATAAAAATAAGCATAAAAGCTCATGGTGTTGCAGATGGCCATGTGCAGGGGAGTCTAACTGGGCACAGATTTCTTGAGTCCCTGTTCCTTTTCAACCAATAAATTCCATGCTTACATACAATGTATGTAAGTTCTCCATAGGATACCTCTGGGGTGGGGCTGTTTGGGAACCACCAACATGGTAAGAGATGACTAGATTTTCATTTTAAGATCAAGTGGACTGAAGTACTGAGATGAATTTCAGGGATGGGGGTGTTGGGAGTAGGAAGTTCAGTGAGAGGCCTCTGGGAGAGCAGGGGACTGTGGTAACTTGGAGTAGGGACCAGGAGACATGCAGAGAAAGAGAGGCTGGTGGATTTAAGACCTATTTTGGGATTAACATCAATGGTAAGTCCTGCTGTCATTCTTGGGAACACCGAGATCCTCAGGGACAGTCCATTCTATGCTTTGCTTCTTCAAGTCTTGCTCTCCGGACTTCAAGAAACCTTCATCTCCTCTCCATTTCACCCATCTAGTCCAGTGACCACTCCACAGTCCATACCCTCCTTTCACATGGATCTCCTCTGTTCTGATTTCCCAAACTGTGGTTATGCTCTGGCCATCCCTCTCAATCTTTCTATCACTCTCACTAGGCTCCTCCCACAGCACCTGCTCTTTGTCCATATTGAGATTTCAACCCCCTTGATCATTAACTTCTTTCTATTTTCACCCTTTATGTGATCACTTCCATTCTACCTTAGAGTCTATCACGCAATCTCTCTCTTGCCAAGGTTTTCCCTCCCTTTCATACTTTTTTTTCCCTCACTACCATCCATGCATGAGAACATGCTCTACATCAGATGGCTCACTCTGGCTGTCCACTTTCTCCAAGTGTGACTGGGCACAATTACACAATTTGGCTGGGTGGGCCACTAGAAACTCATGACTTGTGACTTGAGTTAGGTGCTCAGCTTTGCATGGAAAGATCGTATTTCCCTGGCAGTGCTCCCTTCTATTCCTCTCAGAAGCTCATTCATGCTTTCTCCTTTCTCATCAAACCCGCCACGCCAATACTTTTCCATTCACCCTTGGGGGTTGACTTGATCTCTCACTGAGCTGAGAAAATAGTTGCTCAGAAGGGCATCCTTCCAAAACTTGCTCCATCTCCAAAACCCCTTACACCTCCACTCACTTTGTCTCCTTCCCACTGGTCTCACAGGAGAAAGCTCTCTTTTCTGGTGTAAGGCCACTTGCTCCAGTTGGGTCCCAACTTTTCCTTTTTCTGCACATTCTGTTTAAATTCTGACCATCACATTTTCCTCATCTTGGAAGGGTCCTATGATCATCCTTGACCCCTGCTCTTCTCAGCTGGACAAGATCCCTTCCTGGTTGCCCCATTTTTAAGGTCCCCAACCCCTGTGTTGATGCTTTTGAACTGTGGTGCTGGAGAAGACTCTTGAGAGTCCCTTGGACAGCAAGCAGATCAAACCAGTCAATCCAAAAGGAAATCAACCCTGAATGTGCATTGGAAGGACTGATGCTGAAGCTGAAGTTTCGATACTTCAGCGACCTGATGTGAAGAGCCAATTCATTGGAAAAGAACCTGATGCTGGGAAAGATTGAAGGTAGAAGGAGAAGGGGATGACAGAGGATGAGATGGCTGGATGGCATCACCAACTCAATGGCTATGAGTCTGAGCAAACTCCAGGAGATGGTAAAGGACAGGGAGCCTGGCGTGCTGTAGTCCATAGGGTTGCAAAGATTCGGATATGACTTAGCAACTGAACAACAACAATAACCCCTGTGTTATATGTCTTCAGAGCTCAAGCCATGAGGCCAATGGGGGCCAGGGTTGGATAAGAATTCCAGACCCCTGTTTCATTCATGCACCAGGTTGGCCCTGGCCACATTGCTACCAAGTATGTCTTAGAAAACCTGGACACCTGAAGAGAGATTGAGTTTTCTGAATTGTCATCAACATTTGACCTTAAAAAAGAAGCCTGGTAAGAAGAAAAGAGGATTTGTCTCTCAATTTCAACCCTGTGAACTTCAGCTGGAGAGTTGTGTTTAGGGAGTTTATTCTTCATAAGCCTATTACAAAAATAATAATACAGCTACATAATTGCAGGGGAAAAATTTTATTCTCTTTCTGTGATGGCCTGGAGGAAAAATAGAAGCACAGAGAAAAATTTCTACTTAGGAAAAATAACCAGAACTTCCCCAAAATGCTATGTAATTTGGTCGTGAGGTGCTTTGGAAGAAAAAAAAGTCTATTTATCTTAAGCCCCTAAAGAAATATCTTCATGGAGAGATTATTTCATTGAAATTTATTTTAAGGAATTATTTAAAGAACGTTGGTCTTTACTACCCACTAATCAGATTTCATTTGATCTTACTTTGGTTTCTCTTTAGTTATGGGTAATTATTTTAAGACTGCTGATTGCCTGCTATAAAGGATTGGATTTTTATGTTATAAAAACATTTCGAATGATCTATGGGCCTGAACACTGTGGGGGAGACTGGGAAAGTTCTGGGAGGCAAATTGCTTTAAAGTCGATTGGGTTTTGTCTGGGCTGTGACAGTTCAGAAGAATGAAAATGGAGCAGCTCTGGAGCTTTGCTTTGGAGAAAGTTCCTCAAATGTGGCAGAGGTTTTAAAGGTGGTAGCAGATTGGACAGAATCTCTGGAGATGGGGTGTGAGTCAAGCCCACTTCTGGGGAGGCCTGAACCTACTGCTGAATGAAGAGGACTCTGCACCTCTCACAGCATGGGTTTCTTGGGGCTCCAGAAAGAGCTTGGGTGGAAGGATGAGTCCTTGCACACTTCCAGTGCTTCCCTCTGGTGGGAATCTTCCTCTCATTTCCCAAAGTCCAACGTCAAGTGCAAGCAGACAGGAGGGCAGGGACATGTATGTGGAGAACCCATGTGGTGTAGACAGTCATATGCCTAAAGTCAGTATGAACTGACGATATGGTGGGACCTTGGACAAATGACTCAGATGCTCCAAGTCTCAGTTTTCTCACCTGTACAATGGGAGAAATAAGGCTGTTGTAAGGAATTAGTGAGATGATGCACATAAAGCATTCAGCCTGGTGCATGGCCCATAGTAGAAACTATATGTCATTCTTGTGGGGCTTCCCAGGTGGCACAGTTGGTAAAGAACCCTCCTGCCAATGCAGGAGACACAAGAGATGGGGGTTCAATCCCTGAGCCAGGAAGATCCCCTGGAGTAGGATATGGCAACCCACTCCTGCCTGGAAATATTCTTGCCTGGAAAATTCTCTAGACAGAAGAACCTGGTGGGCTACAGTCCATGGGGTCGCAAAGTGTCAGATGTGACTGAGCACATCATTCTTGTTAGTATCTGGTAAATGGATTCATAAATGCCATCTTGGGAACCATTATGATAATTAAATAAGGTAATTTAGGTGAAGGACTTAACGAAGTGTAGGGCCCACAGCAAACACTCAAAACAGGGTAGTCATTAGTGGAAGTATCAATAATATGTCTGAGTAGCTATTTGCCCACCTTTTCGAGCTCTCCCCCACCCCACCCGCACTTCCCTTATGGACCTCCGGCTGCGCTGGCCTCCTGTTCCCCCACGTGCCCAAGCCCAGTCCCTCCTTACCTGCCTCCTGTATTTGTATTCAGGGCTCCTTCTTATCACTCAGGCCTCAAGTCAAAAGCTACCTCTGCAGAGAGAACCCTGGGCTCAAAAGTCTCTCCACCTCATCCCTCCCCAATGCCTTCCACCATCTATTCTGCGTGGTACAACATAAACCAGTAGTTACTCAGTGCTCTCCCAGGTCCTGTCCCAGAAGACCATCACAGCCTCCTGGAGGGACCAATGCTCTTGGGGCTTTGGGTGAGACAAGCTGGAATCAATGGGGTGAATGAACACCCACCTGGGAGTGGATTGTGCCAAGACCCACATCCCCCAGCACTTCACGGAACCAGCTCCTGAGGGATTCTGGAGTCATCTGTGTTTGATTTATAAAACTTTCCCACGAAGGATTGCTTTGGGCTAGCAGCAGATGGCTGGTGCTGGATTATCTTAATGTCTTCCTGGAGAAACTTCGTGCAGGTTATTCTTCTTGCTAATAAGTATCATATCTATTTATCTATCTGCCCAGGAATAACAATTCAACACTGCCACGGTTGTCCTTGCTGGAGAAAACCCTGTCTTTCCTGAGACATATGTGAGTGCAACCCAGATGACTTATCACGAGTCTTCCTGGACCCTGGCTGCGTGCATTTCTGGTGTTCTGTCTGGATTAGAGAGTAAATGGGGCAGCCCGTGCACGTTTGCCGTGACTCTCTGCAGGGGACTCAGAGATCTCCATAGCTTAGGGCAATACAATTGCATGAGTCTTCTTTCTACCTGCAGCATCATGGCTCGCAATTTTCTAAGGCTTTCAAACAAAGTAGTTCTACCAGCATATGTGCTTATGTTAGAAGGTAGAGTGGAGTAGTGAGGAAAAACAAAGCAAAACGATAAGCATGGAATTCTGAGGCTGAGATCAAAATTTGAATCCTGAAATTATTTGGCCTGCTGGCTGTGTGGTCTTAGCCACTGTGGTAGACAGAATAATGGCCCTCTGGAGAATCCATGCCCTAATCCCTGGAACCTTTGAATGTGTTACCCCACTTGGCAGAAGACACTTTGCAGATGGGATCAAGGCAAGAATCTTGAGAAGGGGAGACTATCTTGGATTCTCTAGGTGGGCCCATTGTCATCCCAGGCATCCATGTAAGAGAGATATAGAGTCAGAAGAGATGTGATGATGGAGTGAAGGGTGAGAGAGAGTGGTGAAGGAGGAGAGAGGGAGAGACAGGACAGAAAGAGAAAGAGAGAAAGAGCTACATTAGAAGGTGTTATACTGCTGTCTTTGAAGATGGACAAGGGGGCCATGAGCCAAGGAATGCAGGTGGCGGTTAGAAGCTGGAAAAAGCAAGGGAAAGAATCCCCCTAGAGCCTCTGAGGGAATATGGCCTTGCTGACATCTTGATTTTAGCCCAGTGAAGCCCATTTAGATTGTCTGACCTCCAAACCATATGACAATACAGCGTGTAGTTTTAAGCCACTGTTTGTGGTACTTTGTTACAGCAGCAGTAGGAGACTGATGCCAGCCTGCTTTCCCTCTCTTAGCATCTGTTATCTCATTTCTAATTAGAGAAGGAAAGGCAGGCTAGGAACTGCTTTTCTGTAAGGTTGCTGGGTGGGTGAATGAAGTAGTGAGTTTGCAGAGGTCTGGTAAGTGGGGAAGAGGAAGAAGGAAGTAGGGAAAGGTCTTGGGCATCAGGTGCTCTGGACCAGGGGGTCCCCAGCCCCCAGGTTGTTCCCCATTGCTGGCACTACCACCTGAACCACCACCCCTCTCCTTTTGAATAAATTTCAATCCATTGTGGGAGCAATTCTTTTATAAAATACAATAAAAATGAATCATTAGAAAAGTGAAAGACATACATAATCCAAGCCCCACTCTTTCATTGTTAGATTCAGTAGTCATCAAATTGCTCTTAAAATTTCTCGACACTGACTCTCATATTCTGTCCTGGTGTCACTTTCTGTGGGTGGGGAACAGACAGCCTGGTCCCTGGTGCCAGCCCCCTCTCTGAGCCAATTGCTACCTGGAGGTGAGTGTAAGTTGCGGCCAAGGCCTGGGGTGGTCAGACTGCCTTGCAGATGAGGCGATAGCCAGGCTGAATTCTGAGGTATCCAAAGGTGTTTACCAGGAAGAAACGGGCAAAAATAGAACAGAGGAAATAGCATGCTGAGAGGCATGGGGGCAGACAGAAAAGGACAAATATCATATGATACTGTTTATATGTGGAATCTAAAAAAAGATACAAATGAACTTATTTACAAAACAAAAATAGATCCACAGACATAGAAAACAAACTTATGGTTACCAAAGGGGAAATGCACCATAATTTAGGAGGCTGGGATTAACAGATACACACTACTATATGTAAAATAGATAACCAACAAGGACCTACTATTTAGCACAGGGAACTATACTCAGTGTTTTGTAATAACCTACAAGGGAAAAGAATCTTAAAAAGAATATATATACATACACATCTATATATACACACA
The DNA here is from genome assembly GCF_054371585.1 of Giraffa tippelskirchi. Classification (NCBI taxonomy): domain Eukaryota; kingdom Metazoa; phylum Chordata; class Mammalia; order Artiodactyla; family Giraffidae; genus Giraffa; species Giraffa tippelskirchi. The sequence goes on from NC_137276.1 coordinate 93,435,918, forward strand.
TACACACACATACACACCTGAATCACTATGGTGTAAACCTGAAACTAACACAACCTTGCAAATCAACTATACTTCAATTTAAAAAAAAATTAAAAAATAGAAAGGCACACAGGTAAGGAGTACATCATATCTCAAATATGACTTTACCTGCTGGGATTCACACAGGCTGAAATTTGACCTGTCCTTGAATCTTGATAAAAAGGATGGTATAGAGTTAATGAAGAGGACATGACCTCTCAACTTAAAATCTTTCAGAAGCTCCCCTCTGCCTTTGGGGTCAAGTAACGGCTCTCACTGGAGCCCTGGCACTGCTCCTTGATCCAGCCTCACCTGCCCCAGCCCCTGTGCTCCAGGCCAAGGGGAATCCCCACCCATTCATTGAGACACATCCTTCCCTAGGACCCAACATGCTGTTCCTCTGATGGGCATGCTTTTTTGCCTTCTCCTTGCTTGGTGAATTCTACCTGTCCTTCAGGTCTCAGCTTGAGCAACATTTCCTTGAAGACCATCTCTTCCCTTCCAGTTTTTGTCTTGTTACAGATTTTGGTGAGCATCTAAGGCAGGAGCTTCTCTGGTGGCTCAGCGGTAAAAACATTTTCCTGTAATGTGGGAGGTGCAGGTTTGATCCCTGGGTCAGGAAGATCCCCTGGAGAAGGGCATGGTATCTCACTCCAGTATTCTTGCCAGGAAAATCCAATGGACAGAGAAGCCTGGCAGGCTACAGTCCATGGGGCTTCAAAGAGTCAGACACAACTGAAGCTACTGTGCATGCATGCCCAAGGCAGGGTTTTGCCTGTTTGAGTGCTCAGTGAATATCTAGTGGTTGAATGAATAGACATGCTGTATTTCTCTCTCCCTAGCAGTCACCACAGTTCCAAAGAAAGCGTTTATGTACTTACCTGTTTAATGTTGTAATTCTCACTAAACTATGACTACATGGGGTCAGAGATCATGTCTGTTTTGCCTTCCACAGTGTCTTGCACACACTAGATACTCAGATACACATTGAATAAATATTTGAGTGATTGACAGAGGAACTGAATGATGGGAGTTGGGTGGGCTTAATGGGGCAAACTCTACAGGAAGAATTAGATTATCTTCCTTGAAGTTGCTTGAGAGTGGGGGTAACCACAGCTGACATTCAGAGGGCTCCCCCACCCCTAAAATCTCCTGCCGTGATCAGTGGTGAGACCCAATGATCCAATGAAGGAACTTTTCAGATTGCGAGAGGAATCAGTGAGGTGAAGTTTACATTTTCCAGAGAAACAAAGTCTTATCTTTTCCAATACAAGCAACTTCTTCATGCTCAAGGATTTGAATTTATTTAACTTTAGGAAGGTCTTGAATATTTTCTTCAGATAGAACGAACACATTTGATAACAGCCACCAAGCAAACAAAACCCACAATAAAAACAACAATAACAGCAACAAAACAACCAAATGACCCAACTGTATGAGCAATTAATCAACCAGGAGGAAACATCAGCTACTCCTGGGACACATGTAATACACAGGAGCTGGTTCTCGCATGTATTAAGTGCTCTATATATGTTAGCAGATGTGACTATGTGACTTTTGTTTTCTTAGATGCAGATGGCATTCCATGGTCCTCCTGACTTGGCAAGATCTGCAGTTTCTTGGAGCAGACAGAACAGCTGTTGGGTCCTTGGGAAGATGGGGCTGACTTGGAACTGCAATTGCTTTGTGCCTAGCTTGATGCAATGTGCCATGATGACTAAGAGGACTGGGGAGGGCCCCCTGACCACCTCCCAGGAGCCCCTCTGAAGCTGTTGGCACTGGCTCTCCAGATGGGGCTAGGCTTCCAGTCAAGGGTGCATAGTCAGAGCCTTTTCCTCTGTTGGGCAGCAAGCACGGCTTCACTGGGGTGTGAATTCCTCGGGCTCAGTGGACAGGCTTCTCTTTTGAGCCTTGATGGTCTCTAAGGCAAGGCCAGCACTCCGCTGTGCGTGTTAAAGACTCACTGACAAGCTATTCCCTAGACACCAGTTTATAATCCCAGACAGGAAAAACAATCGTGTGGAAAGAAGCCAACAGGAGGGGAATTCAGAGAGCTGGGACCAAGTCCTAGATCTGTGATATCTCAGTTGCAGGTCTGAATGGAAAAAAAGATGAGGAAGAAGAATTCTTCCCGGCTAACTTTGAGTGAGAGATTGTTTTTTTCATTACTTTGGACTTGAACTGAAACATCAACTCTTTCTAGGTATTGAGCCTGATGGCCTTTTTTAAAAAGATGGTGGATTAATAGTCTATTTTTAAAAGTTTTATTGGAATATTGTTGATCTACAATGTTGTGATAGTTTCCAGTGTATAGCATAGTGATTCAGTTATACATATACGTATACTCATCCTTTTTCAGATTCTTTTCCCATATAGGTTATCACAGAATATTGAGTAGAGTTCCTTGTGCTATACAGTAGATCCTTGCTGGTTATCTATTTTATATCTAGTAGTGTGTCCCAAGTTACTGATTTATCCCTCCCCCTCCCAAAGCCTGATGGCTTTTGGCTTTTGGACTGGAACTTCCCCATTAGCTCCCCTGGTTCTCAGCCTTTCGGACTCAGACCAGAGCTACTCCACTGGCTGTCCTGGGTCTCAGCCACACACACACACACACACACACACACACACACACACACACACACAGTTGATTCTGTTTCTTTGGTGAACCTAATACAGCACAGTCATAAAGTAGAGTGATCAGCGTGGTGATGGACGTCTGAGTGCTTTGTCACAAAGATTCTACCAAGACAGGAAAGTGGGCCTTTGATCCCGTTGTTTGGGAGTCCCTGTGGCACATGAACCCTCCCTAGCATCAGAGCAGGTCCCAGAATGGCAGCCTACCCTGCCCTGGCAAATTCCCAAGACCATGGCTTCCTTTGGGTCCAAAGCTTTGAAGGGGTATCAGCAGATGCAGAGGATCATTCATTTAGCAAATGTACATCAAGGATCCTTTATGGGATGGACCTCGTTATAAGAATACAGTCATGAATAATGCAGACGTACAAGTCTCCTCTCTTACCGGGCCTTTGGTACAGCAGGGATGGGAGAGCAGGCAGTGAAGAACAGTAATGTTGTATGAAGACTGTTAGGCATTATGTTGTCTTCTTGAGGCAGTAACATTAGGTAAGAAGCACATTCCAAGCAGAGGGCCAAGAGAGGGTGGAGGAAGGTGCATAAAGAGGGTGATGGGGCTGGGCCTGGTGAGCATGACAGGGTGGTCTTTGGTAAGGCTGGAGGGCTGGGCTGGGCCACCAACAGATAGGACAGATAGACCATGGAAAAGAGCTTAGACTTACTCCAAGTGGCAAGAACATTCTTTGGAAGGTCTTGAGTAGGGAACACTGTGATCAGATTCATAATGGAACACAACATCCCTCTGTCATAGTCGTCCAGGTGAGAGCTGAGGGTGGCCTGGACTAAGGTGGGGGCAGCGAGGAGGGACAGGCACAGTAGGTGGGGTGTATTTTGGAGGCAGTGGAGCTGTTGCTGATGAATTTGGGGGGAGGGGTACAAAAGAAGAAACAGATTCAAGAGAGAAACCTGATTTTCTAGGAAGTGGTGATCTGGCCGTCTCTGCGTTCAGCAGAGGCCCCAACTGGAGTCAGTGATGGCATCCACCACAGAGAGATCAAGGCCAGCAAGTTTTGAGCGGAGGCCATCCTGGCCAGTCCCTTCATCTCACCTGAGCACTGGGGTAATGCCCTCTGACCTCCTCCTAGTTGCCCTAACAGCCGGCCAGAGCCGCCTCTGGAAGCACGTTGCTAAGGTCACCTCTGCAGCTCACTAAGGAAACTCGAGGCTACCATCTACTTCTTTCGTTTCAGGCCCACCTGCCATTCAGAAGAGCTATGCCTCCTAGGGTGGGAAGGCTCCTCAGTTCTTGGGTGTCTTGGGTGTGGGGCAGAGGGCATCACAAGCTTCGGGGTGAGCGTGGGCGGGGGAGTGCTTCCCATGGGACACGGTCTTCTCCCGGCATTCCAGGCTCTCACCTGGGACCTGTTCATACCTAGAAGACCTTGGCTCTCTTCTGGATTCTAATCCTGCTCATCCTCAAAGCGTTTTCTGCCAGCCCTTCCCACCTCAGGCCTCCCCTCTAAGTGCCCACAGCCTCTACATGAACTGTTTCTTTACTTGAGGGTCATCCTTTCTGAGCTGGAGAATTTCTCGAGGGCAGGGACCGTGTCTCCTTTCTACTCCCAGCGCCCATCCAGGGGGCCTTGTCCCTGTTTGGAGTGAAGCCAACAATGCATCCACCAATGGCCACAGCAGCAGCGGGCTGGGGAGATTTTCAGCTTCCTTTTGTAGCATTGTTCAGTTTCCTTTTCACACCCAGCAGGACAGTGAAAACAGACCCCAGCTCTATTTTCAGTTCCTTGATTAGGAAGACCTAGTTCTGAGTTCAGGTTGTAAATGAGATACCACAATTGTTTTTTGAATAAAAGACCCCAATTTGCTTGAATTTAGGCGATAAGTATTCTACTTCTCTGACCTGTTTGGCATTAGGTTTAAAGCAGACTGCATCAGACGTTTTATGATACAGGCTCGGTGTTGGGCTAAAATTCAAATGTAGTCATATGAATGGGAAAAAATCTGGAGGCTTTAATCACAGCTTGTGATTCAGCCTGGTTGACAGTGTTTCCTTTTTTTTTTTAACATGCCTGTTTTCATGTGGAATGAATAACTCCTTTTTCATTTTGCTCCTGTAATAGGAAATGTTCTCATTGTGGAGGTAAAACTCTACAAGCAGCCCATCGAGTAGTAAAATGTAACTGTCTTGCCTGCCTGGAAGATCATCCGTGGGAAGTGTCAGTCCCCCTGGGGGTCCATCTTGAAGGAGGTTTACCCAAATCGCCAAGCTTGGAGGTAATTTGTTCATCACTTGGGGAGACATGCACTCAACATCAATGTCTTTCCTCTCCCCCAAATGAAACCTTAGTCTGGATGTCAGCTCTGGGAACTTCACTCCATCTACCTGAAGTGAAAAAGGACTTGGTTAGAAGCATCTTGGGTGTGTTGCTGAGTCCAACCTCAGAGATAAAGCTGGGCAGCAGGACCAGAGCTGGTCTGAATGTGGTCCCAACCCAGGAGTCTCTACCCCTTGTCCATCTTCAGTTTCTTCTCTTTGACCTTCTGTCTTGCTGTTATCCAGCCTTCTCCTGTTCCCCAGTTCTCATGGTGGGGCCTTGTCACCCCTTCCAGCTCCCAAATTTGCGAACTACACACCAGCCCCCAGTGCTCAATGTAGTGCTTGCTCCCGGGACCATCCACAGTAAGCAGAGGGTGGGGTGCATTATCATATAGGGCTTCTTCTACAACATCCTGGATGGACTGGGGAAGGGTCAGTTCCTAGAAAAGTCATCATATAGAAGGTAATCCAAGGGGTGTCCATTACATTGGTAGCAAGAGCCTAGAGTCACCCCACAAATGGATAGGAAGCTCAGGGTCTCCTGCCATGTTAGGATTCAAGTTCCAACAGGGAAACCCATAAATATCTGCTTATGAAGAAAGGGTTGTGTTTCCATGTGAACATCTGACTAGACCTAGTGAAGTGAAGTGAAGTGAAAGTCTCTCAGTCGTGTCTGATTCTTTGCAACCCCAGGGACTATACAGCCCAGGGAATCCTCCAGGCCAGAATACTGGAGTGGGTAGCCTTTCCCTTCTCCAGCTTATTTTCCCAACCCGGGGATCGAACCTAGGTCTCCTGCATTGCAGGCAGATTTTTTACCAGCTGAGTCACAAAGGAAGCCCAAGAATACTGGAGTGGGTAGCCTATCCCTTCTCCAGCAGATCTTCCCAACCCAAGAATCGAACTGGGGTCTCCTGCATTGCAGGCAGATTCTTTACCAACTGAGCTATCAGGGAAGCCCTAAGTCCCTGACATTTGCCACCTTATTCTGAGAGCTTGTGCCGCTGCTTTAGTCTTGAGGGGTCAACCCTCCCCACACACATGGTTCCCTTTCTCTCCTCAGAGTGGCTCCTCCTTAGGTGATATCCACAACAAACCAGGAGCTCCCGGCCACCTGATGCTGTCCCTCAGAAACATTGCTTCTGCACACGATTTCTCAGCCAGATAGCAGCCCATCTTACAGATGCAGAGCTGAGGCTCTAGGTTGGGGAACTTGTGTAGGTCACATAGACAGGACAAAGGGGGACTGGGACAAGCATTCGCATGTTTCTGGTTTTAAAGCCTTTATTTATTTTTTAATTTAATTTATATTTTATAGTGGAGTACAGTTGATTTCTAATGTTGTGTTAGTTTCAGGTGTCCAGCAAAGTGATTCAGTTCTTTATATTCTTTTTCAGATTCTTTTCCATTATTGAGTATTAACAAAATATTGAGTTCCCTATGCTATACAGTAGGTCCTTGTTGATTATCTGTTTAATTTATTTGAGATTTATTTATGTGTTTTATTTTTGGCTGTGCTGGGTCTTCATTGCTGTGCATGGGCTTTCTCTAGTTGCAGCAAGCAGGGGCTACTGTTCATTTCTGTGTGAAGGTTTTTCATCGTGGTGGCTTCTCTTGTTGCCCAGCACGGGCTCTAGGGCACTGGAACTTCAGTAGTTGTGGCACTTGGGCTTAGCTGTTCTGCGGCATGTGGGATCTTCCTGGACAAGGGATCAAACCCGTGTACCCTGCACTGGCAGGTGGATTCTTAACCACTAGACTACAAGGAAGCCCAATTATCTATTTTTTTTTAAAGCCTTTATGTCATAACACACACTGATAACATCGTATACAGCATCATATCTGGAGACCAGGTTGTTAACAAGGAAAAAACAAAAATGATGGAGAAGAAAGTGGGCTCATAATGAGACAGGATGTAAAAATGCTTTTGTGGACCAGATAAGATTTCTGGCCACTAGGACCTCAGATGGGCTTATAACCTATTCCGTGCCTTGTGGACTGTCATGGTCCTCCCCTGGATGTTGTGAATTTCCAGGTCCCCTTGTCACCCAGGTTCTTGGGCCTGTGGGTGCTTTCTCCTTGTGACCTAGCCTCAAACCAGCCGTGGAAACACACTTTTTTTCTTAGGTAATGCCCTGAGCCTAAGTAAAACCTATTCACACAAAGTGTTCGTTAATGTGAACGTAGGAATGTAATCCTTCCTTGAACACTGGGAGGTGGGTAGAAAATGGTTTCCTCCTGGCCATTCAGATAGTCTGAGTCACTCCCACTCTTACATTATGTATGGTGACCACACTCAGGGACATTTCCTTGCCCTCCTCCCCCGATAGAGTCTCCTTGCCTCTCACCATCTGCAGACCTCCCCTTTTCCTTTTCCTACCTTCTCTTGAAATTCAGACAAAAAGCATGCAGTTCTCCATTTTATTTTGCCTAGTAGCTCATGGATGTTCACTTTCTGCCCCTTTCATAGTCCTTGTGTGGAACTATGGCTTCTCTCTTACAAAGTCCTACTCCCCTATCCGCCCCTGGGGCTGCTGTCTCTGTTCTTCCAGGTCCAGCCTTGTCAGTCCACCTGGAGCTGTGGCTACCCTTTTGCAGCCACTCCCACAAGTTTCTGCTGTTTAAAGTCATTTTTCTCCGACAGCACAGCACTAGCTCAGCTCTCTCTGCCCGGAGCCTCCAGAAACAGCTATCCTGAGGGGAGAGGGAAGGCATTCCTTTCCTGCAGTTGGAGCAGCCAAGGAAGAATGCGGCGGCAGGAGGAGCCTGGGCGTCCCAGGAGCAGTGGGAAATGGGGCAGAAGGAGCCTTGGGTTGGAGAAATGGGGGAAGCTGATGCAGGGCTCGGCCTGCCTGGGAGGGGGCGCTGCAGTCTGTGCAGGGAGCAAAGACAACAGCACACTTGTCTTCGTCTGTTTGGCCAAGCACGGTGTTTAGGGGCTGGTTCTTATATATTTCTATGCCTCAGCCCTGAGCACAGCTCATAGAAGCAAATGGTAAATGCGTGTTGATGAATGAGTAAGTGCAGGAATGGGTTTTGTCAGCTGTGAAAGGGATTTAAGGTGCTAGGGAGTAGGTGGGTCCTGAAATCCCACTCCGCGCACACCCACTTCAAGGTCGGCTCCGGGGTTCGGAAAAGCAGTCCCCGGGGACCACAGTCCATGGACTAGTGAGGCCCACCAGCGCCTCGAGGGGGGAGTTAGCCTGCCTTAGTATTCCTTGTGTTTCTGCCCCCATCGCGTACAAAACGCGTCCCAGAGGAAACGCTTCCCAGTAGAGATCCTTCTCTCCACAAGGTGACGCCATTGTTCCGGCCAAAGACCGCAGAGCCTGTGGGCAGGACCACATGGCTTGGAACTTGGAGTTGACTCCAAACTCCTCCAACCTGTCAGGCTCTAATCTCAACGCAGTGATATATTCTAATCCCATAACAAGGGGATTAACAACATCACTGTAGCTAATTTGAACTGAGAAAATCTGTTTCAGGGAGTGAATTCCAAGACGCTTCGTTCCCTGAGCTGGAGGAGAAGGTGGGAGCAGTTTCTGCGGAGTCACGAATCTGCTTGCAGGCTGGGCTGTGCACACAGGTGCAGCCTCACAGAACCGCAGCGCTCACTGCCTCCAGCCCCCGTGCGCTATCTCGGTGGGTGTCACACAGGCAGCGGGGGACAAATGGAGGGAGGGTCCCCTACCTAAATTCCCATCACTCCTCCCCTTGGCTTCGGACGCCCCTCTGCTCTTCTTCACGTGTTCACATCGTACACTTTCTTCAAGGTCCAGTTCCCAAAGAGGCTCCTTGTGCACCTCCTACCGCAGGGACTAAGACTTTCTCTGAATTCTGGAAGCTCTTCTGATTGGATGACCGCTGACAACTAGGACAGGGACCCTCCCATTTCTGTACCTTTTGTTTCTTGACTCTGCATCTGGCTAGTAATTCACTTGAGACCACACCCCTGCACTTGGAAGTTGTTTCCTGCACACAGCGAGCACTGGGTCGATATTTGTGGATGTGGAAGAGTGAAGTAAGACATTACTTCCATAGTCAAGGATCTGGGAGATGTTCAATAGCAAAACATAAAAGGAGAGTTCTGCGGGTCATTCCTCTTATTTTCAGATAGCTATAGATTATGGTCTTAGATTGTAATCTGTAAACTAGCAGCGTGACTTTGTATTAATACTGTTGTAAATAACATTAAGAACAGGTGCATTTATTGAGTTCCTGATATATAGTAGTCCTGTGCTATGCCTTTTACAAACCTACTTCATTGAGTTCCCCCAACTATCTAGGAGGCATTATTTCTAATTTCCACAGGAGAAAAAGTAAGGCTGAGGAAGATAAAATTACCTGCTCAAGTTTCTAAGTTGGTGCTGGCCAAGCTCTGTGGGGTTGACTGTAGGACTGGATAACTCAAGTCACTTTCATAGGGACTCATGTGCTGGGGCCATGTGTGGCTACAGCTTCATCAGACCTGACTCCTGAAGGGCCCCTGGGGTATGGAGAGCATTGCAGCGGGAGGACTGGCCTGGTAGAGGCCACAGTGGTGCATCTTGAGGACCTTGATTGAAGTGAAACCCTCAAACTGTCCTTCAGTAAGAACCAGACAAGGCCGAGAGTAGAATGTATTTGCCCAGTAAAATTTGTGCAAAGAAGATATATCATTGCCCACATTGCCTATGATTTCATAGTCACCAGGGGGACTTCCCTGTTCCCAAATATCTCCCTCTCTGGCATGTTATGGTGCCCCATAACACCATTAGTTCTTAGTTCTCATTTCCTCTGAGTCTAAAATGTTTTTCAGTCTGTCAACACTTTCTGCGACAGGACTTCCCTAGTGGTCCAGTGGTTAAGAATCCGCCTTGCAATGCAGGGAAGATGGATTCAATCCCTGGTTAGGGAACTAAGATCCCACATGCCACAACTAGGACCCATTGCAGCCAAATAATTAATTAATTAAACAAATTCTCTATGATTTATCACACCTGGCAACAGATGGCTGTGAGTCATTTGGGAGGAGGGTGGGTGCCTGAAAGTGGCAGGGGGCTGGGGGGACAGCTTTAGTTCTCTTCTGCTTCATGGCCAAGGATGAGGCCAACAGGAGGCAGAAGGGGATCCTGGAAGGCAGGGAGAATCCTGCCTTTGGATTTGGACCAGAGTTCTCAGGACCCTGCTTTTCACCTGTTCTTGGCACCCTGATTCCCTGAGGCCGCCAGTCTTGCAGCTGGAGTTCCAGACACAGTGGTTTGTTAAACAGGAAGAGCAGATGCTGCTAGTGATGTGAGATGGAGGAGGGAAGACAGGTCTTCAGTAGGATCTTCAATTGGCTGAAGATCCTGCAATGGAAATGCATTTTCTGGGGGAAAGACATCTCTAGCTTAAAACTGAGTATTTCCTTGTGGGGGAAAAGAAAGCTAAAAGGGTCTCACTGGCCGGCTGCATGAATAGAAGGAAGCCCCCAGTTGATTTCTGATTCTGGAAATTCCTTCTGCAGATGATAAAGCCTTTTATCCTACTATTTAAAACTAAGCTCAGGCTGCATACCCTTGGCAGAGTAAATTCCTGATACTGCTTGCCTCTGAAAGTCCATTGTTATGGAGGAGAGACCTGAGCAACTGGGGAGAGTGGGCAGGTGGGGCAAGGCAGGCAAGTTATCAGAGATGTCCTTGCACTTGCTGGTTTCATGGTGCATTGTAGGTTGGCCTCCTTGTATGCATGCTCAGACAGTCATGTCTGACTCTTTGCAGCCCCCTGTATTGTAGCCCGCCAGGCTCCTCTTTCCATGGGATTTCCCAGGCAATAAAACTGGAATGGGTTGCCATTTCCTTCTCCAAAGGATCTTCCTGACCCAAGGATGGAAACTGCATCTCCTACATTGGTAGGCAGATTCTTTACTGATGAACCACCAGGGGAGCCCATGGTCTCCTTACATAGGTCAAAAGTGTATGCATATGACTGATGAGGCTGTAGCCTTGACTATTTAGTAGTTTTCTGAGTTACTTTTATAGCTTGACTCCACACTTGGTTGGCTTTGATGACTTCAGAAAGTCCTCAAAGAGATCCAGCCCTGAGGACTTCCCCGGCAGTCCAATGGTTAAGACTCTGTGCTTCCACTGCAGGGGACATGGGTTCAATCCTTGGTCAGGGGACTATGATCCTGAACGCCATGCTGCACAGCCAAAAAAAATTAGTAATTAAAAAGGAAGATATCCAGCCCTAATCCCTGAAATCTGTGAATGTCACCTTAAATGCAAAAGGGTTCTGCCTTTATGATTCCATTTAGGATCTTAAGACGGGGAGATGATCCTGGATTATTCACGTGGCCCCTATATGTAGTCACAAGTTTCCTTAGAAGGTGAAGGGAGGGGGAGACTTGGCTATAAACCAAGAGGAGAAGGCCCACGTAACAGAAGCAGAGAGAGGCAGGCCAGAGAGTCAGAGAGAAGGTACTGGCCTTGAAGATGGAGGAGGGGCCACGAGCCAAGGAATGCAGCTGTAGAGGCTGGGAAAGACAAGAGCAGATCCTCTCTAGAGTCTCATGGCCCTGCCAACACCTGGATTTTGGCTAGCGGAATCGTTTTGGATTTCTGACCTTCAGAGCTATAAGAAAATACATATATGTGGCTTTAAGCCACCATGTTTGTGGCATTTGGTTACAGCGTCACAGGAAACTAATACATGGGCTGAGGTGGGAATTTCACACTTGGGATCCTGGCCCTTAAGGGGGCTTCCACTTCAGGAGGTGAGATGAAACCCGCGGGGATCTCTGAGTACTAACTGTGCACCATAGTGTTTTCTACCACACTTAGCAGTGGAGTGGAGCAGGGCTGAGGCTTGAGGGCAAAGGGTGTAGGCTCAGAGATGCCAGTTCAAGGCTGGTGCTGCCGTCTGTCATCTGATCAACTTCAAGAGTGTTATGTGAACCCTTGAAACCCAGCAGCAGAAAATGGAGCTAACAGTGCAGGCTGCTGTGAACATGAAATGAACTAAGGGCTGCGATGGAGTCATGGTGAGCTCAGTGCCTGGTCCATTTATTGTAAATCCCTCATCCCTCTCCCCACAGACACACAAGGTATTGATGTTCTGAGTAACTGGGGAGGTGACTGTGAATTAGTCAAAAAAATCTGAATTCTAGGCTTTCAGTTAAAAAAAAAAAAAAGAAGCTCATTATTTTACAGATTGGGAAACAGGCTCAGAGAAATTTCTGACTGTATCTCCAGCCTTACCAGTCAAGTGATAGTAAGCACTGTAAGTAAGGTATGGTCAAATGCTCCTTCCTATCTTGCCAATCACCAAATCCACCACTATTCTTTGACTTTTAGCTCTCCTCCCTCCCACAGGCACAGATTGAGAAAGAAAAAAGGGTTGTTCTTAAATGAACATTGCATGGGCTCTGCTGACATTGAAGTGGTCTTGGATTTTTAGTGATGTAATCTACTGTAGCATAAGAAATAATGGCATCTAAAATCAGGCCCTGATGAGGCTGAAAAGGACAAATGCTTCATTTTTCTTGACTACAGTTGAGTTCCTCTATGCAGATAAAAATCCCTGAAGGATCTAAAAGTGTGTGAAGTGTACATGTGCACACATGACCAAAGGTGGTGCAGGTGAGAATGGGTGTGCTGCATCTGACTGAGCTGGCATGAGTGCCATATCCTCTGTTTGCTTGGACTGGAAGCCTCAGAAATCAAGGCAAGGTTTGCATGCAGGTAGCTTATTTTGGCAGATGATTCCAGGGAGCAGGAGTGGGGAACTCAGAGAAGTTAAACAGAGAAGGTGGGAAAGCTAGTCCGAGGGTGTGTCATCGAGCTGGTCACTACCGTGGGCAGTGGCCTCAAGGGGCCTTGGGTGGGTGTGCCTGGGGCTGGTCCCTGTCGGGGGTGGGAGAGAGGATCACTGGTGACAGTGTCAATGGCCTTCACCCATCTCACATGGTTTATGCTACCAAGGGCCTGGCTGCTTGGCCGCAGGCAGGTTCACAGGCAGGGACAGGGCAGCTGGGGGCAGGAGAGGGAGTCGCATAGCTGGGGAGGCAGGTGTTTAGAGCTGGTGGCTGCAGTGATGGGGGCAGAAAAGGCAGGCAAAGAGTATGTGAGACAGGGCTGAAGACGTGTGCACCACTTCCTCCTACCAGAAGGACTTTTGTGTTGGTGTTGAAACCTCCCTTCTGTCTTGTTATTAAAAGCATCTTCCAAGTATTGGAGTCTGCAAGTAGAGACCTGATGGGTTTTGTGCAAGCTCAGTAAACTATTTAGAACCTTTCTGTGCTAATTGACATAGCAAGGGAATGACATTGGGCAAGGATCTGGGATGCGTCATGCCCTGTGCTGGAAGAAAGGATAAGGAGATGAATACAACATGAGTTCCTGTCCTTAAGGAGGTACCACAGCTGAGGGGGTGGTGCCGGCTCCTGACAATTGATGGGAGTGAAAATCTCAGCTCCTTAACCATTAGCTGTGGACTTGGGAAGCCCACACCACTTTTCTGAGCCTCAGTTTCCACACTGATGGAGATAATAATAATGTCTTCAGAGGTAGGATATCAAAATGAAATAATGCAATGAAGGTAAACTGCTTAGCTCAGTCCCTGGCACGTTACACAATGGTGCTGATAAGAAGCTTGCTTGCAACTGGGAAGATGCTGGTACAGGGTAATTCCTGTTCATGTGCTGAGTGTTGTCTACATTTGAGGGAAGCAGAATGAGGAGTTAATGAAGGCTGAAGTGAAGTGAAGTGAAAGTTGCTCAGTCATGTCCACTCTTTGCAACCCCATGGACTGTAGCCCACCAGGCTCCTCTGTCCATGGAAATCTCCAGGCAAGAATACTGGAGTGGGTAGCTATTTCCTTCTCCAGGGGATCTTCTTGACCACCCAGGGACTGAGTCAGGTGATCTGAGCCACCAGAGAAGCCCTAATGAAGACTTCATCTAAAGATGAAGATTGTTGATACAATCATACAAGAAAAGATGACATCACATGGTGATTTTCATGTAAAATTCAGTCAAAGCAATTCAGAAACCATTAGGACCAGTAGCAGGTTCAGAAGTCTGAATGACTGGATTAGAAAACAAGAGGTTATATGAGAGAAGTTTGGAGAAAACAGACAGAGTAGATGCTACTAGATGGGAGGAGATGATATTTTAAAGATGGCAGTTCTTCTCAAATTATTGTATAGACTCAATAATTCATGTTCATTGTTAGTATGAGACTTGCTGCTACCTCATGATTGGAAAGAAATGTGGTCATATTTACCCTATTGTGCCTTTGACCAAACAATTCTGTTTTTAGGAGTCTTGCTGTTGTTCAGTTGCTCAGTCATGTCCGACTCTTTGCAACCTCATGGGCTGCAGCATTCCAGGCTTCCCTGTCCTTCACCAACTCCCAGAGCTTGCTCAAACTCATGTCCATCAAGTCGGTGATGACATCCAACCATCTCATCCTGTGTCTTCTCCTTCTCCTCCTACCTTCAATCTTTCCCAGCATCAGGATCTTTTTTAAGGAGTCAGTTCTTTGCATCAGGTGGCCAAAGTATTGGAGTTTCAGCTTCAGCGTCAGTCCTTCCAATGAATATTCAGGACTGATCTCCTTTAGCATGGACTTGTTGGATCTCCTTGCAGTCCAAGGGACTCTCAAGAGTCTTCTCCAACACAGCTCAAAAGCATCAATTCTTCGTCACTCAGCCTTCTTTATGGTTCAACTCTCACATCCATATGTGGCTGCTGGAAAAACTATAACTTTGACTAGATGGACCTTTGTTGGCAAAGTAATGTCTCTGCTTTTTAATACGCTGTCTAGATTTGTCATAGCTTCTTTTTTAGGAGTCTATCCTCTAGCAATACTTAATCATGAGTTCATCCAAGTTTCATTGCAATAGTTTGTGTTAGCAGAAAATTGGAAACCGTCTAACATTCTTCAATGGGGCTCCCCTAGTAGCTCAGCTGGTAAAGAATCTGCCTGCAATGCAGGAGACCACAGTTCAATTCCTGCGTCAGGAAGATTCGCTGGAGAAGGGATAGGCTACCCACACCAGTATTCTTGGGCTTCCCTTGTGGCTCAGCTGGTAAAGAATCTGCCTGCAATGTGGGAGACCTGGATTCCATCCCTGGGTTGGGAAGATCCCCTGGAGAAGGGAAAGGCTACCCACTCCAGGATTCTGGCCTGGAGAATTCCATGATTCTATGATGTTATGGAATCCAATGTAATGGCAAACAAAGTCTGCGTGTATTGACAGGGAAGTTTTCCAAGGCACTGATTCACAGGATAGTGTGTACAGTATGCTTCCAATTGTGTGTAAATGAAGATATTGGCCCAGGTCATCACTAATTTCTCTGGAAACTGGAACAAGTTTAAGAGAGATTTAATTTTTTAAAATGAAGGAATATTGTGTTAGTGTAAAAAAAAAAAGGTGAAAAGGAGTAACAGATATATTTTCCTTATAGAATAGTCCCAGTACATTTTTGGTATATAGTTGTTCCAAAATTTGACCCTTAAGTGACACTCTTAATTTAATGAAAATAGCTCAGTCATCAAGTAAAAGCCTAAATGAGAGTGTTTATTTCTACTTTTCCTGACTTATGATTCATTATTTAAAATATATCTTTTCATCATAATCATTGAATATTGACTTTTCCATTTTCTTGTACTTCAAGATTAATTTCCCATTCATGTAAAAATCAATGGATAACTTATTAAAATTTTACGTTCTTTTTTATTTCTTGATCTTTCACAATTTTTTCCTTTTTACATAAATCATACATGAATATACTCTTGAGTTTTGTATTTCACCTTGCAGCTCACTGTGCTGGTTGAATTAGTTACCTCTTAGGTAGGCCATGGGGTTTCCTGGTGGCACAGCGGTGAAGAATCTGCCTGTGATGTGGGAGACCCAGGTTCAATCCCTGCATAGGGAAGATCCCCTAGAGAAGGGAATGGCAATCCATTCCAATATTCTTGCCTGGGAAATCCAATGGACAGAGGAGCCTGGTGGGCTACAGTCTATGGGGTGACAAAGAGTCAAACACGACTGAGTGACGAACACTTTCACTTTCAGTGGGCCATGATGTCTGGAAGTCTTTGCTGATGAACGCTGCACCTAGATTTTGGGACTTGGATGCAAACTGTTCTCACAAGTGGGTCATGGTGGGTACTCAGGGGCTCCTTGGGCTCAGTCTTCCCTTTTATATATTTATTTGGCTATCTTGGGTCTTAGTTGCAGCATGCAGGATTTTCATTAAGTCTTGTGAGGTCTTTTGTTGTAGTGTGGGCTCAGTCACTGTGGTACACAGGTTTAGTTGCCCTGCAGCATGTAGGATCTGAGTTCCCTAACCAGGGATTGAACCCACGCCCCCTGCATTGCAAGGCTGATTCTTAACCGCTGGACCACCAGGGAAGTCTCAGTCTTCCCTTTCTTTTTGTTGTCTCCTTTAGGGTCACACCCTCCTGGACATCCTGCCAGAGAACTTGGAGTCTTGTGCAACCAGATGGGGAACTTAGAGTTTTCAGACTCTTCCAGGGAGCCCCACAAGACAAGCGAGTCCATCTCTTTTCCTAGGTTCAATAGCATTTTCCAGCTGTCATGATATTAACGTCTTCTCCAGGAAGGTGGGTAGCTGGAAAAAAAGAAGACCAAGAAAGGAAAAGCAGACCTCATTTTTTTTGCCACAGCAGATGAGGATGTAAAGTGAAAAGGAGCAGGACTGTGTGATGGAAGAGAAGGGTGTGTGGTCCAGGCAAAGAAGATGATCAGAGAAAAGAAACACTTTGGGGAGATGTGAACTCGCCAGAGACCCCTTCTCACCCCACCTCCACCTGCTTCAGTAAATGCCTGTCAGGGACCTTGTCAAAGGTTGTAGATCCTGACATCACAGAGTTTTTCTCTTTGCTGCAGTCCCTTCATCTATAAAACGAGACCAATGCTAGTGTATTGTGAGGATTTAATGAGTGAACATTTGTAAAGTGTTTAAAACAAGGCCTGGTGAGCCGTGAGGGCCATGTAAGTATAGGTATTAATATTGTGGTGAACGATCTGTGGCCTTTAATTTTTTTTCTTTGCAGATGAGCTGTCTGTTTTTAAATTTTCTTTAGGATATCTTCTTTTCTGTTCAGGGAGAGAAAAGAACCTGTCAGCTTTGTATATTTAAACAACAAAGTGGGTTTTATTTCAGAAACAGCCCCTATCATCCAGTCCTGGTCAAAACTTTTTTTGGCATTTGCTTCTCTTTTTCGTTTCTTCTTCTTTTTTTTTTTTTTTTTTTGCCATACCACAAGGCTTGCGGGATTTTAGTTCCCAACCAGGGATTGAACCTGGGCTGTGGCGGTGAAAGTGCCGAGTCCTAACCACTGGACCGCTAGAGAATTCCCAGCAAATTTGCTTTCCAATTGGGTTTACCTGATCTGAGAAAAAGTTGGCTGGCCTCTGGGTACACGTTCTTTTTTGTTGGCTTTTCCTGTTGTTGGAGAATCAGTGATGGCCCCATGGGAGCTGTTGGGAAAGCTCTGTATAGTTTGGAGAGAAGCTATGCCTTAGGTCCAAAGTTCCCCACAATGTCCAGCCACCTGCCAATGGGTTCTGGGTAAGTAGCTTGGTGGAGAAGTGTAGCCTGCCAGCAAGTTAAGCAGATAAACAGGTCCCAGGATGGGAGCTTTGATGTGTAGCATTA
The DNA here is from genome assembly GCF_054371585.1 of Giraffa tippelskirchi. NCBI lineage: Eukaryota > Metazoa > Chordata > Mammalia > Artiodactyla > Giraffidae > Giraffa > Giraffa tippelskirchi. Next base: position 93,453,497 of record NC_137276.1, read on the forward strand.
CCAATTGCTATAGTGTAAACAGTACTACCACGGCCGATTTCAGACAGCCAGCTTGAGGTCCCTGAATGTGGAACTGTGAGGAGATGCTGCTGGTGGGCAGGAACTGGCCTGCAAGCTGGTATGAGCCAGCTGGGGCTACCACCATCTGCTCAGGAAGAACACAGATGGAGCAGAAGAACACTTGCTCTCATAGCAAAGGGGCTGTGGCTGGTAAGGTCAGGAATGTTCCTGTGGGGATTTGTTTCTGAGCAGGGAGTATTGGCCAAACCAGAATGGATTAACATTGGCTGAGCATCTCCAGAGTACTTTCTGAGCTCCATGCTTTGCAGACATGATCTCATTTGATCTTTGTGATGACATTGCAAGCCGGCTAATGTCAACCCCATTTTCATAGGAGGAGACAGAGCCTCAGAGCTTTAAGTAACTTGCCCAAGGTGATGCAGTGGTAGAACAGGGATTCAAACAGTACCAGTGAAAGCGTAATGACTCCTGGGATGGAAAGCAGCAGAGAATAATGCTAATGAAGAAATTATAGGTAATTCTCTATGGGTGAATCCATTTTCACTTCACTCTATCACACTGACATAAAAACCACGGATTTAAGATTTGAAAGGAAGCTTTACTGAGCCTAACCCCTTATCAAACAGATAAGGAAATTGGGCTAGAGCCACTGAAATAGAGATACTATGAGCACATGTGCAGCCATTGTTAGGAAGGTAGTCTGTACTCTTGGAAGAAAGAGGGAAGAACTGATTTTACTCCCCAGGTCCCTTCCTCCCACTTCAGGGCAAGGGGCAAGGGCATTCTGTACCCTGATTTGGGGAAAACAGAGTGATTCCTTGGACTAGAATTGTAAATAAGCCCACAGGAGGATGTACATCCTTCCTTCCCTGAGGGGCCTTCCCATGGGCACTGGGGCCATGGATTCAAGCCCAAGGAGAGAGACATTGCTGAGGATGCTGATCGCTTCACACCTGCAGGCGGCCTGCTGGCTGGGCACACGTCCCGTGGTCTCCATCTGAGGAGGAGGGCTGCCTTTGAGAACAGCATCGTGGGACTTCCTGGTTTGGCTGTCACTTCCGTGCAGAGGGACTGGAGAAAGTTCTCGCCCTCACCTTGTATTTCAGCTTTTGTTTGTTAGGGAGGAGCTAAGGTGGCACATTTAAAACCTGCCGCTCATTCTGCATTGATTTCCTCTATGAATGTAATGACAGCCTCTGGGTCAGATGGGGTCACCATAGGGGCAGGGTCACCATGCCTTCGGCCTGCAGGCAGGCTTCCCCATCATGTCCTGTGTCCATGGACAGTGGGCTTCCTCTCTCTCTCTCTGTGGCCCCTGGGCAGAGTGTGGTCAGCTTTGGGTCACACCGTCTTTTCTCCACTCTGTAAGATCATTCTGGTGGTGGAGGCATAAAACAGATGCTTGGTTGAAGTGAATAGACTATTTTTTCCTACCATACTGCCTTTTGGTGTGTTGCCTATATGCCTATAAAATCTGCTGTTGTGCTAACCATAGTTTATTCACTCATTCATTTTTTTTATTTTAATTTTTTCTTTTTTATAAAATTTATTTTTAATTGGAGGATAATTGCTTTACAATATTGTGTCAATTAGTCATAAGTATACATATGTCCCTTCCTTCTTGAACTCCCCCCTACCTTCCATTCTAGGTTGTCACAGAGCATCCTGGGTCATACATCAAATTCCCACTGGCTCTCTATTTTACATATGGTAGTGTATATGTTTCCATGCTACTCTCTCTATTTGTCCGCTGCTCGCCTTCCTGCTGTGTGTCCACACGTCTGTTCTCTATGTCTGCACCTCCACTGCTGCCCCCAAAATAGGTTTATCAGTACCATCTTTCTAGATTCCATATATATATGTTAACATACAATATTTGTTTCTCTCTTTCTGACTTACTTCACTTTGTATAATAGGCTCTAAGTTTGTCTACCTCATTAGAACTGACTCAATTGTATTTCTTTTTATAGCTGAGTAATACTCCATTGTGTATATGTACCACAACTTCTTTATCCATTCATCTGTCTTTTAAAAAATTTTTCATTGGAGCATAGTTGATTTAAAATGTTGTGTTAAAAAAAAATGTTGTGTTAGTTTCTGCTATACAGCAAAATGAATCAGTCATATGTGTACATATACCCACTCCTTTTTCGATTCTTTTCCCACATAGGTCATTACAGAGTGTTGGTAGTGGCTTAGGTGGGTGGTTCTGGTTCTAGCTCTTTTATGAGAGCTGACAAGACAGTGCTGACAAGACACTGGATGGGCCATACGAAGGCTCGACGAGGGCTGAAATGTCCACTCACATGGCTGTGGGCAAGGGCCGTCACTTCCTCTTTGGCTGTTGGCAGGAGACCTGGGTTCCTCACCACATGGATCTTTCTTTAGGGCTGCCTGAGTGTCCTCTGACAGGGTAGCTGGCTTCTCCCAGAGCAGGAGATCCAAGAGAAAGCAAGATAAAAGCCACCTACCCTGGAGTCTCACCCTGTAATTTCTACCACATTCTATATATTAGAAGCGACTCACCAAATCCAGCCCGCCACACAATTCCCTGATTTAGCTCCACCTGTTGAAGGGAGGAGTGCCAAATAATTTGTAGACATATTTTAAATTTATCACACCAAGTGTGACTGGATTCAAGGATGAAAATAAGGTCTTTCTCTCTCCCTCTCAGTCTTTCCTGCTTCCTTTTCACCAAAACACATGTTAGAAATGCCTTGGCTACTCTTGTTAAACCCTTCCCCTCTGTTCCTCGTTTACTCAATCAGTGCTTATAAGGTACTTACACAAGGCAATGATTAAGCCAAAGGAACGAATTTCTAATGATAAAATATCAGGCATCATAGCAGGTTGATAGCGGAGATATTTGGAGAAGGCAATGGCACCCCACTCCAGTACCCTTGCCTGGAAAATCCCATGGACGGAGGAGCCTGGTAGGCTATGGTCCATGGGGTCGCTAAGAGTCGGACACGACTGAGCGACTTCACTTTCAGTTTTCCCTTTCATGCATTGGAGAAGGAAATGGCAACCCACTCCAGTATTCTTGCCTGGAGAATCCCAGGGATGGTGGAGCCTGGTGGGCTGCAGTCTGTGGGGTCGCACAGAGTCGGACACGACTGAAGTGACTTAGCAGTAGCAGAGGAGATATTTTGGAGGTGAGAAGGATAACTATGCCCTTGTTCCAGGCATAAAACTATTGCATCTCATAATAATTAAATGTGAGGGACCACTGCTTTTCATATCTTTTTTTTTTTTCATTTCATCCTCATAGCTCTCACTGGCTATGCCCTTGTACCAAGCACCAAGAGCTGGCTATATGAGTGTGGCCATTAATGCACAGAGTTCAACACCAGTTACAGGCTTGCAAAGCTGGGCCAGATAACAACACCAACAATAGCAAGGATAGCAATTTTAAAAGTTCCAGGCTCTCTTCTAAGTGTTCTACACATATTATCTCCTGTGATTCTCACTATAGTTCCAAAAGGTTAAGTACTGGTACTATTGTCATTTTGCAACTGATTAAACAGGCTCAAAGAGGTTGTATATTCAATTGCATCCAACTCTTTGCAACCCCCCGGACTGTAGACCACCAGGCTCTTCTGTCCATGGGATTTTTCAGGCAAGAATACTGGTGTGGGTTGCCATTTCCTTCTCTGGGGGATTACCGTGACCCAGGAATCGAACCTGTGTCTCTTGCACCTCTTGCATTGGCAGGTGGATTCTTTACCTCAGAGAAGTTGAGGTTGAGTCAGTTTTTCACAGTCATATGCTAAAAAGTGATGGTTTTGAACCAAGGTAATGTGATTCCAACTCTGCACTCTGAAAGCTGACTTTTGTTAACACACTACAGCCTAGGTCAATGACATGACCCTCTGGGTGGGGAGACTTACTTGTGTGGGTGGCATGTGGCATCTCTATGTGCTCTATGGAGCTGGCAGATGGATACTATTGTGAAATTCCTCCTTCCCCCACGCCAACTGGGGAATATTTTGATCTCTGTGAATCTCCAGGCAAGATTAGGATTTCAACTACTGTCACTCCTCTGGGAAATATCTTACAAGAAATAGCAAAGAAAAGCTTAGCAAAAAAAACAAAAAAACAAAAAAGCAGCATATCAGAACAGGAAAATGTAGCATAACAGAATGCAATTTCTCTCTGCCTGTTCATACAGGTACATTGCATTGAGAAGGGGCTCTGAAAGCAGCCTTGAGCTGAATTCTAGGAAAAGCTAACCCCAGTGTGGTCATTAGGAATGCGGTCCTCTGATTTTCTTCCATCTAGGGCATGACAAAGTCAAAGTTGCACATACCTGCCCCTTTGAGGTCAGGGGTGGCCATGGGGCTTTTGTTGGCTGGTGGAATGTGAGCAGAGGTGACATGTCTCACTTCTGGATGGAAGCCATGCTCCGCCCCTTTTTCTTGGGGCTGGGCAGGCTGCAGTTGGCGCATGCTGTCAGCCTGTGTCTCAGAGTGGCAAAGCCCAGTCAATCTGTGATACGCATGCAGTGAGAGAGAGCTATACTTTTCTTAGGCTGTTGATTTTGGAATTTTTGTTACTAGGATCACGATGTCATGACTGATTAGTCATGACTGATGCATCTCTCTGTCTTTTTAAAAGACTTTTTAAAAAGTCTCTCTGTCTCCCTGATGAAAGAATTACCCTACATCTCTAACTGAACCTGATCAAGAGGACAGGTCATGCTTAGGAGACTGCAGTAGTTGGATTTGGGATGGACCCATTGCTTACCTCAAAGTCACCTGAACCAAAGTAGATTAAAAATGGGAAATTGAGGGGCTTCCCTGGTGGCTCAGTGGTGGAGAATCTGCCTGCAAATGCAGGAGACACAGGTTTGATCCCTGGTCTGGGAAGATCCCACATACCATGGAGCAACTAAGCCTGTGCACCACAGCTGTTGAGCCTCAGCTCTAAAGCCTGGGAAGCGCAACTACTGAAGCCCAATGACCTAGAGCCTGTGCTCCAAGAGAAGCCACTGCAATGAGAGGGCTGGCCTTGCAACTAGAGAGTAGCCCCACTCGCCACAACTGAAGAAAGGCCTGAGCAGCAAAGAAGACCTAGCACAGCCAATAATAAATAAATAAGTAAATGATGTTTTTTTAAAAATGGAAAGTTGAAGTGAGGATCATAATGGAACTTGGTACATGGGAATTTAATTTTCCAGACAAAAGTTATATGAGACAGATTCTACTTTTCTGTATCTAATATTCCATTTGCTCTTTTGCAATGTGATCTTGCCCTTCCTCCAATAAGAGATGAGGTTGATTTCTCAGTTCTTGATTCCAGGCTGGACTTTGAGTACTCTTACCAAGAGAGTAAGTCCAGTGGAATTTGTGCTTCACCAGTTCTGAGAGTAACTCTTAATTGAGTGCATTTTGTGGGCTGTGTTCAGGTTCTGAGATACCATGTGGAGAGAGAGAGAGACTAAGAAGTATTATTGTACCAGATAAGTGAGTGATAGAAGCATCATGGAACTGGATTCTCCAGCCCCAGAGGCCCCGGTTGATTCCATGTAGGGTTAAGGTGAACCATCCAGCTGGGTCTTTCCCCAGATCCATGACCCATATAATCACGAGCAAAATAGATGGTTGTTTTTAGCCACTGTGTCTCATTGTAGTGTTAGGTAGTACTAGATAACTACACATGAAAACAACAGTAACACCTGGAGGTAGCTAAAGCATGACTTATTATTTTAAAGATAAGTAAACTGATGCTCAATGACACTAACTCTTTTGCTTGGGATCACAGTGCTCCTTGGTGCCACAGAAAGGGCTGAACACACATCTGATTATCAGCCTCGCTCAGAGGTTTTTCTACAACAAAAGACATCGGGGCACATAGGATGCTTGTGGCATATACTGCAACTGGATCTACATAAGAAGAAAATGAAGCCCAGGGAGACTGGGGGCCTAGCTCAAGGTCACCTGGGGAGTCTGGGCCACCAAACAGACAATAATCCCCATCTTTTAACTCCAGGTCCAGGTCCAGTTCTCTGCCCTACGGGCTTCTGATTTCTCTATTATCTGAAAGAAAAAGAGCCAAATTGCTTGAACAATTAAAATGTGTTTTGTTGCCTTTGTTTCTTGGTAATACCCTGTAAAAGCAAATGATCATTCTCAGGGGGATGTTAAATAAAAAGCTATAAAAGTATCTCATTGCCACAGGCTGAACATTTGAAGGGAAATTTGCTGAGCGTGAGCCATGTTGTTAGAGCCAAGGGAACTGCAGAGAGAAGGCAGCAGTCTGTTCCCACAGCCAGAGATCCCTCTTTCAGACACCCTGCCCAGACCCAGCTCTGGCTGTTGGTTTTCTCAAAATAGAAATAAAAATATAAATCTCAAGTGACATGCTTAATAGATGCTATTTAATAGTTATATATTATAACGTAAATTACTTAGTTTATAAATGGTTTAAATCCCTATTATTGTCTTCCAAATTGTTCTGTCTCATCTCTTTCTCTCTCCCTAACATTACTTCTAGAAGATTTTACAGCTTTCTAGTCACTTCTTGGTTACAAGAACCCTGTTTTCAGGTGTTAAAAGGTCTAGTCAAATCTAAATAAAGACTCTAATTTCGCATCTCCTTCCAGGTTAGAATGAGCCAAGCTGAGGGCTCTATAATGGGAAAGGGGGCATGGTGACCTTGTCACATTTCCTTGCTGTTCATTCATATCCTTGCCACTGGTTCCTGCTTCCACTGCTTTTTCCTCCAAAGGTACACCCATAGCCTCTAACTCACCTGGCAGACACTGCTTTTGAATGAGATTCATCAGGCTGCCTCAAGCCCTCTAACTTGTGTCCACTGGAGTTGTATGGGAATCTCATATATCCTCGCCCCACCAAATGGTGGCACTGTAGCCACCAACTGTGTCCCATCTCTCTTTGTCCTGACATTATGGGCAGCTTTTGCCAGGTGCTGCCCTCATAATTTTCCAGGCGTGAATCTCTAGGCTCATGTATCAAACCCCAGAGTAAATTATCAAGGTGTCTGAAGAACTCTCACCATTGTATCAGTCAGCTAGATGTACAATAAGGCTGTGTAACAACTCACCTCCAAACTGAGCAACATGTAGATTATTACACTTATTAAGCATTTATTTTCACAATCACAGGACTTCTGTTCAACTGATACAAGTTTGGCTTGTCTGCAGCTCAGCTTCAAGTGATGGTTCTAGGTGGTCTTGGCTTCTTGCTGCTGGGTGGGCTCAGGTTTGTTTCATGTCTGCTCCTTCAAGGCCAAAACTAAAGGGGGAGCAGCTTCCCTGGGAAGTTAAGCCCAAGAGACGACAGAAGTACAAGAGAAAAAAATCAAATCATGCCTGCACACTTCAAGTATCTGCTAATTACGACATCTGCTATTATCTCATTAGTCAGAACGAGCCCCACGACTTAGTGCAAATCCAGAGATAAGGAGGTAGGCATACTCTGCTCACTATGGGGTCAAAACAAGTCACATGACCAAGTTCAAACTCCATGGGGTGGGAAAGAACACTCCTATGGGGATGGCTGATTGGAGGGAATATTTGCTCAATAAAAATCTAGTTTACCACAGTCATTAAGATAGGATTTTGTTTCTGAAACTCAGCTTCTAGCTGGAGAGAAAACTGCCAGCCCTCCTTCAGTCTCTCCAGGAAGTTCTCCTCCTGCCCTGAGGGGGCACACACATTCCACTCCAGGGAAGAGGAAGGGAGGAGACCAATTCTCTAATTCTACTTTACATTCAATGAGATCTCTTTAACTCATCTTCTAATTTATAATTGGGGTGGAGCAGTGGTCACTGAATGGGTCACTGTCTTTTAGCAAGACCTGTAAGGATGTATCTAGAGATTCTCTTTAAAATAGGTGAATACATGTCATCTTTGGTTCTCAACTTCAGAGCTTCAGCCAACCAGAAGAAAAGTCCAGTTAACCCGTCTCTTTCAAAATGATTATGCTATAATTCCCCTCAGATTATCTGTTTCTCTCCTACCTCCCTTAACACCCATCAGTGGACACCTTTCCGTGCCAATTACTATTATAACGATTTTAGAGTATTTGAAAGTATGGAGATGTCATTATTTAAATACTCAAGCTCTTAAATCGTAGGCATTTAGCTTGTCTTTATTGTTTTGTTATTTTGAACAACTTTGCAATAAGTATTCCTGACATGCATCTTTATACACTTGTTTCCATAGAATATATTTCTAATGGTGGGATTGCTGAATTTGCAATAAATTCCAAAAATTTGTTTTTGTTTTTTTCATGGAGAACTTAAAACCTAACATAATATTTCCATATAACATTACTTTACAACAGCTATTGCTAGAGGCATCATTCTTTTACATTTTGGTAGACTGGCTAATTCTGATGTGAAAGTAGAAAGTCCCAAAGGGAAATCTGATTTAGAGTTGAGAAGACACAGGAAAGAAAAGCACTTCAGTTGCTCCTTTACTTTTCTTTTCTTTAAATTTGTTCTACATGTGCTGACCACCAGATTGAAAGATGTCTTACGATCAAAGGAGAGACCAAACATTGGAGTTTCTGTTTCCTTCAGGGTTTCCAGATTCTTTGCAGCAGCAGCATTTGGCGTCTTCTGAGCCAGACTAACATGCTGAATGCAGAAGTGACAAGGATGACTGTTCAAATAATAAATGGCCTCTTAATGGGATAGGCAATCTATATATCATGATTGCATCCAGATTCCATGAATTCATCATGTACACCATGGAACATAAACTCTTATATTGAATAGTAATAAAAGGTAATATCCCAGCAACTATTTTTCTGTGTTTGTTCTTTGAGTAATATTATTACATTGTAATAACTTTAAAATATTTTCAATTTATTTCTTTTCTGGTTATCAAAGAAACATATTCTCTTCTGAAAGTAGAAGAAATGTATAAAGATGCAGGAAGAGATTTACCCCCATAATCTTACCACTTACAGGTTTATAGAATAAATGTTGTTATTTTGGCCCTGATTTATACTAATATTATTGCTAAGTCTGCAAAACGGGGTATCACCCCCTGTGGAAGCTTCCTGAATTGCAGGTAATGCAGATAACCAATCATTTACTAAGAGAGAAACAAGAAAAGAAGCTTATCAGCTAGGAAGCAGTTTCAGAATGAAAACGACACCCCTTTCCCTCGGCAACATAATTCTCCTAAAAGTAAAGGGGGGAATGAGAGAGTAACAGGCAGGAAGGCTAGGGGTCTCCAAATGGAGGAAATAGGCTGCAAGTGTCAGACATTTTTTCTTTCTCTCTTAAGCGGCTGTTGTTGCTGCTAAGTCACTTCAGTCGTGTCCAACTCCGTGCGACCCCATAGACGGCATCCCACCAGGCTCCCCCGTCCCTGGGATTCCCCAAGCAAGAACACTGGAGTGGGTTGCCATTTCCTTCTCCAATGCATGAAAGTGAAAAGTGAAAGTGAAGTCGCTCAGTGGTGTCTGGCTCTTAGCGACAGGAGGAAACAAATTACAAGTGTCAGATTTTTGGCTTCCCTGATAGCTCAGTTGGTAAAGAATCCCCTGCAATGCAGGAGACACCGGTTTGATTCCTGGGTCGGGAAGATCCCCTGGAGAAGGGATAGGCTACCCACCTCAGTATTCTGGCCTGGAGAATCCCATGGACTATACAGTCCATGGGATTGCAAAGAGTCGGACATGACGGAGCAACTTTAAATGTAAATGTAAAAAAGGAAAAGGAAGTAATAGATCTGTTCACCTTTCAGTTCAGTTCATTTCAGTCACTCAGTCGTGTCCAACTCTTTGCGACCCCATGGACTGCAGTACACCAGGCTTCCCTGTCCATCACCAACTCCGGAAGCTCGCTCAAACTCATGTCCATTGATTTGGTGATGCCATCCAACCATCTCATCCTCTGTTGTCCCCTTCTCCTCCTGCCTTCAATCTTTCCCAGCATCAGGGTCTTTTCCAAAGAGTCAGTTCTTCCCATCAGGTTGCCAAAGTATTGGAGTTTCAGCTTCAGCATCTATCCTTCCAACGTATATTCAGGACTGATTTCCTTTAGGATTGACTGGTTGGATCTCCTTGTTGTTCAAGGGACTCTCAAGAGTCTTCTCCAACACTACAGTTCAAAAGCATCAATTCTTTGGCACTCAGCTTTCTTTATAGTCTAGTTCTTACATCCATACATGACTACTGGAAAAAACATAGCTTTGACTAGACAGATCTTTGTTGGCAAAGTAATGTCTCTGCTTTTTAATATGCTGTCTAGGTTGGTCATAGCTTTTCTTCCAAGGAGCCAGTGTCTTAATTTCATGGCTGCAGTCATCATCTGCAGTGATTTTGAAGCCCCCCAAAATAAAGTCTTTCACAGTTTTCATTGTTTCTCCATCTATTTATCATGAAGTGATGGGACCGGATGCCATGATCTTAGTTTTCTGAATGTTGAGTTTTAAGCCAACTTTTTTCACTCTCCTCTTTCACTTTCATCAAGAGGCTCTTTAGTTCTTTACTTTCTGCCATAAGGGTGGTGTCATCTGCATATCTGAAGTTATTGCTGTTTCTCCTGGCAATCTTGATTTCAGCTTTTGCTTCATCCAGCCCGGCATTTTGCATGATATACTCTGTGTATAAGTTAAATAAGCAGGGTGACAATATACAGCCTTGGCGTACACCTTTTCCTATTTGGAACCAGTCTGTTGTTCTATGTTCAGTTCTAACTGTTGCTTCTTGACCTGCATACAGATTTCTCAGGAAGCAGGTCAGGTGGTCTGGTATTCCCACCTGTTTAAGAATTTTCCACAGTTTGTTGTGATCTACACAGTCAAAGGCTTTGATGTAGTCAATAAAGCAGATGTTTTTCTGGAACACTCTTTCTTTTTCTTATGATCCAACAGATGTCGACAATTTGGTCTCTGGTTCCTCTAACTTTTCTAAATTCAGCTTGTACATCTGGATGTTCTCAGTTCATGGACTATTGAAACCTGGCTTGGAGAATTTTGAGCATTACTTTGCTAGCGTGTGAGATGAGTGCAGTTGTGCGTAAGTTTGAACATTCTTTGGCACTGCTTTTCTTTGGGATTGAAATGAAAACTGACCTTTTCCTGTCTTGTGGCCACTGCTGAGGTTTCCAAATTTGCTGGCATATTGAGTGCAGCACTTTCACAGCATCATCTTTTAGGATTTGAAATAGCTCAACTGGAATTCCATCAGCCCTACTAGCTTTGTTCATAGTGATGCTTCCTAAGGTCCACTTGACTTCGCATTCCAGGATGTCTGGCTCTAGGTGAGTGATCACACCATTGTGGTTATCTGGCATGAAGATCTTTTTTGTACAGTTCTTCTTGTATTCTTGTCACTTCTTCTTAATATCTTCTGCTTCTGTTAGGTCCATACCATTTCTGTCCTTTATTGTACCCATCTTTGCATGAAATGTTCCCTTGGTATCACTTTTTTTCTTGATGAGGTCTCTAGTCTTTCCCAGTCTACTGTTTTCCTCTATCTCTTTGCACTGATCACTGAAGAAGGCTTTCTTATCTCTCCGTGCTATTCTTTGGAACTCTGCATTCAAATGGGTATATCTTTCCTTTTCTCCTTTGCCTTTAGCTTCTCTTCTTTTCTCAGCTATTTGTAAGGCCTCCTCAGACAACCATTTTGCTTTTTGGGAGATGGTCTTGATCACTGCCTCCTGTACAATGTCATGAACCTCCATCCATAGTTCTTCGGGGAGTCTCTCTATCAGATCTAATCCCTTGAATCTATTTGTCACTTCCACTGTATAATCATAAGGGATTTGATTTAGGTCAGGTCCAGTGGACCAGGTTTTGTTCACCTTTGCTTCAAGACTTTTTTGTTCTCCTTTGCTTGGAAGATTCGGTAAGAGCTGGGGAGAGGGGATGGAAGAAGCACAGGAATGGACTCAGAGGAGGAACACAGAGGTGATGGAGAGGGCTTTAGAAAAAAGCTTCATTTATTCAACTCTCTTGCCCTAAGGCATCTTTGCTTTTTATTATTATTCAATTTCTCCCTATTTTCATTGGCTACAGTATAGTAAGTTGGAGATAGTGTAAACCTGTTAGTTTGATTGAGTATTCTTTGGAAGAAAATTGAATCATAGGCTTTACACATTTGAAAATCAGGCAAAACTATTTAATCATTCTAACTTAAGTTTCCATGACTTTAAGAGAGCAAGATGAAAGAAAAAGAAACAAAGACAAATCAACCCAACCACAACCTTCTTCTTTGTGTATGAGAGTCTAGTTATGGAGAACTGGCAAAGTGGCTATGCGGATATTCCATGACCAGGAGATCCTGGAAATGGGATTTATTTGCAGGGCTTAAATAAAGGGGCATGATTTTCTTCCATTTAAACCATGCTCTAAAAGATTTCCGGAGAATCCCAGGGACGGGGGAGCCTGATGGGCAGCCGTCTCAGGGGTCGCACAGAGTCAGACACGACTGAAGCGACTTAGCAGCAGCAGCAGCAGCTAAAAGATTTCCACTTTAATTAGGTTAGTGGCCACAGGAGGCCCAATACTCAGGCATTGCTAGGCAACCCTCTGTCATGGATGGTGATGCTGGGCTGGGGCTGGCGGAAGGGCAGCTGGACGGTAGCAGGGATTTCTGACCTTGTCAAGTTTGAGGGTTTCCCTAAATGTCAGACTGTTTCTGGTACCTGCACAGGCTGTTGCTTGTGCTTTCAGAAGCTCTTTGTATCTTGCATTTGTTCATTGCCACAGCAGCTTCAAGTTCGAAAAATGCAAGCTTGCCTGTGGAACAGGTGCTGCTATTTTTTCAGGCTGCACTCACTGCTTGGTGAGCATGCTGACTCCAGGGCTCTTTGGTTGCTCTGTGGCCCAGTACTGGGCTTCATGGCAGTGATGGTGATGGGCCTCCTGAAACTGCCCTGGGAAAAAAGTGCCAAGAGGCACCCTTACCCTCATCTCAGGGCAAAATGAAGGAGCTCAGAGATAGGCAAATTCTCCTGAATGCAGAGCCTTTGAACTTGGAGCCCCCAGACTCCCACAGGGTACAAAGGTGGGATTATGGGCTTCTGGACTGTATTGACTTCCTGTTCCAAATTTTGTGGGTATGTGCTTTATGCCAAAGTTGTCATTTCTCCATATTCTCAAAGTTGTTGTTATTGTTCAGTCGCTAAGGTGTGTCTATGACTAGGAATTTTGAAAAAATTCAGAACTGCTCTGCCTTAAAAGAGGCAGTTCTCATCCAGACATGGCTGAATGGAATGATGGCAATTGTGTGGATTATTATTGCAATTGTAGCAATACATCCCGGTTACTGGGCATCCATCACAGGTCAGCACTTCACTTGAGGTTGTGGGGACGTATTCTCCTTATACCCCATGGTCTTCATGAGAGTCCTTTCCAGTGTTACTCTCCCCTCTAACAGTGAACCCCTGAGGATCAGAGAATGTCAACACCCTGACAGAGTCCTACAGACACAGAGTGGCTGAGACAGCACAGGGGCCCAGCTCTGGTGCCTCCTAGGCTGTGCCTCTCTGGGGAATCACCCAGGGAAGGTGACAGCTGTTCAAATGAGGTGTCCTCCATGGGAATCTCTGCATATGTGTGAGGGACCTCCCCTTCCTGTCGCAGCTCTTCCTGGAGAGCTGGGAGGGAGATCATGTTTTTGGAGTTGGGATCAATCCCTTGAGACAATCCACACGTTACAGGCGAGGTCCAATCAGCTGGTGGGTTCTCGCCTTTAAACCCACAGAGCACTGGGCTGGTCCCAAGAGACCATTTCTCTACAGCTCAGCCCTTCAATTTTGCCCCCATAAGATCTTACCTGCTTTTAAAGTAGAAAACACACACTTGAGCTCAGGGCCCTAATGTGTGACCCTGGACCTCAGTGGCCCTTCTTTCAGTGTCCCTTGTGGGGGGCCACGCCCAAAGCCTCTGCTGAGATGAGACAAGAATGCAGAGGAAGAGCCCGTCTGAACTTGCTCGCGAGATCTTAGTGGGTGTCGCTGGGTCCAGGCCAGGACCTGGGCTCCTCTCCTAGTGTCTCTGTTCCCCTAGGGCCACCTGGCAGACTATACTCACCCTCCTCACCTGCCTCCTCTGAGAGCCTTTCCCTACTCCCAGGGCATCTTGGACCTGCTTAGATCATGACCCACTCAGGGTTGCACTTGAAAAGCCCCAATCTGAAAACAGTAAACAGTGAAGTGAAAGCTTATGTAAGTGGCAGGACCCCTACTCCAACCAGAGGATTTAAGAGGGTGGTGTGGATCCTGATCAGACCCAGAAGCATCCCCAGGTACCCATCTACCTCTCATTTTTCAGCTTCATTTTCAGAATGGCTGTGCATGAGACAGGGCACAGGGTGAAGGCAGGGCAGGGCCCTCTCCAGGGCCAGGCTGCTTTCTGTCTCTGTGCCACATATAAGCTGTGTCACTGTGGGCAAGTTACTTAACCTCTCTGTGGCTCAGTTCCTCGTCAGTGAAATGGAGATAATAATAATAGTGCCCGCTGTGCTAAGTCGCTTCAGTTGTGTCCGACTCTTTGCAGCCCCATGGACTGTAGTCCACCAGGCTTCTCTGTCCAGGGGATTTCCCAGGCAAGAATACTGGAGTGGATTGCCATTTCTTTCTCCAGGTCATCTTCCTGACCCAGGGATTGAACCTGCATCTCTTTTTTCTCCTTTATTTGGCAGGTGGGTTCTTTACCACGAGTACCAGCTGGAAAGCTCTAATATTAATAATAAGGCCTACTTCATAGAATTTTGTGAAAATTAAATGATCCCGTACCTGTAAAATGCTTGGTACAGTGCCTGGAAAGAGTCGTAAGCGTCAACTCTTTCGGTTATGGTTACTACTATTATTTATTTCCAGCTTAACAACCTCATCAGCCATAGAATAAACTTGAAATTTTTCATTTACCTCTCTTATCTGGCCACAAATGCCCCATCTAGGCTTATCACTCCTTGGAGAGGAAAAACACATTTCTGTGTATTTTTTCCTTCTGTGTGAGGGTTTCCCAACACCAAGTAATTCTCCATGACATCAGCTGGGTGTCCTCTAATTCACTTCAAATCTTACCCTGTCTACCTTCAGATCCCAGCAGTGAGGTGCTCAGTCCTACCAGACTGCCTCCGCAGTTCTCAGGTGGTCACCTGCATTTTTGAGCCACTGGCCAACCATCAGGGTTCCCACAACTCCTCCTTGGGCTTGATCATTTGCTAAAACAGCTCACAGAACTCAGGGAAACAATCCCCTATGTTTACTAGTTTAGTATGGGATAAAGGATATCATAAAGGATACAGATGAACAACCAGATTGAGATATAGTAGAGAGGTCTGGGAGGGTCCTGAGTTCAGGTGCTTCTGTCCTCGTGGAGTTGGGGTGCATCACCCTCCAAGCACATGATGTATTCACTAGCCTGGAAGCTCCTAGAACATGTACTATTGGGATTTTTATGGGTCATCATCATGAAAGCAAGTTTGCTTGTTAACTCCATTTCCAGACCCTCTCCCCTCTCTGGAGGATGGGGAGGGGTCGGGCTGAAAAATTCCCAGCTTCCAAACATGATTTGGTCTTTCTGGTGATCAACCCCTATTGGGAGCCACCCAGGAGCCCACCCAGAGTTGTCTCGATAGAACAAAAGATGCTCTCATCACTTAGGAAATTATGAGGATTTTAGGAGCTGTGCATCAGAAACTGGGGTCAAAGGTTATTCAGAATAAAAGATCCTCCCAGCACTCCTATTTACAAGAGTTTTAGAAGCTCTGTGTCAGGAGCCGAGGGCAGAGACCAATGTATGTATTTCTTTTTGTTTCACACTCATGCATTTGATACACTAATCTAGCTTCTACCTCTTTCTCCATGCTGTTCCTCTACCTGTTCTGCCTACTGCTTGTTTCTCTGGCCCTTTAATTTCCTTCAACTTTCATGGCCCTGGGGGTGGATGTTCCATGCCTTCAACCAAACCTGGTCTGGACACAGAGCCCAGTGGGGGTGGCTTTGAATTTCTCCTCTTGCTTCCGGTATGGAAACCCATGGAAGGTAGAGCGTCCTCTATCAGTTCCTCTATTTGGCTGATACAGTTTTAATTTTTTAAGTAATTATTTAATTTCATGTTTGGCTGCTCTGGGTCTTGGTTGCTGTGCTGGAGCTTTCTCTAGTTGTGACAAGTGGGGACTACTCTCTAGTTGCGGTGCACAGGCTTCTCATTGTGATGACTTCCCTTGTTGTGGAACATGGGCTCTAGGCACTCCGGCTTCGGTACTTGCAGCATGCAGGCTCAGTAGATGTGGCTCTCGGGCTCTAGAGCACCTGCTCAGTAGTTGTGGGGCAGAGGCTTAGTTGCTCTGCAGCATGTGGAATCCTCCTGGAGCAGGGATCGAACCCATGTCCCTTGCATTGGCAGGAAGACTCTTAACCACTGACCACCAGGAAAACCCTTGATCAGTTTTTATGGAGTGACTTTGTTGTCTACTTTGGGGCTCGTAAAGAAACTTGCTATGCCTGGCTTTATTAAGATGAAAGACTCCCTTTATCTTGATTTTCTTGGAAGGTAAAAAAAAAAAAAATCAAAGAAATAAACCCTGAAACATCTACACTTTTATATAGAAAGCATTATTTCTGAGCTAAATGATTTTTTTTTTTTCCTGAAGGAATATTTAGAAATTGTAGCTCCTGGTGGAATTAAAGGAATGTAAATGAAGTCATGCATAGATTCACAGCAGCTGAAGAACTCTGTTCGGGACTCTATTTTGCTAACTTCTACAATTTGCTGTAAAAAATTCAAGCTTCTGGGCCCAGTTCAGTTCTGCAGTAACCCGTGTCCCTTGGGCTTCTCCCTAAATTGCATTTTTCCCCTAGATTCAGTCAATTATTTGCCTTGGAGCATGTTGGCTTTTCTGAGAGCTTCTACACAACCTGACTTCTGGTTGTTTTTCTGGCAAAGAAATCATTTGATTTAAAACCAAAATGTCTTTGTGAATCCTTTGGAAAACAGGGTGACAGGGAAAGGTCTACCATCATCCCTCCATCACGTCAGACCTTCCCTTCCTCCCTGTCCGCCTCCCATTGCAGAACTGGAGTTACATTAGAGTATAATTGATTTGGGCTTCCCTGGTGTCTCACTGGTAAAGAACCTACCTGCTAACGCAGGAGATGCATTGATTGAACCCTGAACCCAGGGTTCAACCCCTAGGTCAGGACAATCCCCTGGAGAAGAAAATGGCAACTCACTCCTGTGTTCTTGCCTGGAAGATCCCAGGGCAAAGGAGCCTGGAGGCTGCAATCCATGGGATCGCAAAAGTGTTGAATACAACTTAGCGACTAAACAACAAAAACAAATAGTTGATTTACAATGCTGTGTTAGTTTCAGGTGTACAGCAAAGTGATTCAGTTATATATATATTTTCACATTTTTTTCCTTATAAGTTACTACAAGATATTGAAGATACTTCCCTGTGCCATACAGTGGATCCTTGTTTATCTATTTTATATAGTGTATATCTATTAATCCAAACTCCTAATTATCCCCCGTCTTCTCCTTTGGCAACCACACATCTATTCTCTGTGTCTATAAGTCTATCTCTGTTTCATATATAAGTTCGTTTGTGTCATATTTTAGATTCCACATATAAGGGTTATTATACATTTGTCTTTCTCTGTCTGCCTTACTTCACTTAGTATGATAATCTCTAGGTCTATCCATGTTTCTGCAAATGGCAATGTTTTGCTTTTTTGTGGCATACATTCCATTGTATGTATGTACCACATTTTCTATATCCATTCATCTGTTGATGGACATTTAAGAACCATGCCTCTTTGATCTTCTAATCCTTCAAATCTAAGTGAAAGTGAAAAGTGAATATGGTAGTTGCTCGGTCATGTTTGACTCTGCGACCCCATGGACTGTAGCCCACCAGGCTCCTCTGTCCATGGAATTCTCCAGTCAAGAATACTGGAGTGGGTAGCCATTCCCTTCTCTAGAGCATCTTCCCTACCCAGGGAGTGAACCCAGGTCTCCTGTATTGCAGGCAGATTCTTTATCATCTGAGCAACTAAGACAAGTTCCTATTGGTTCAAGTTTTTTGGGAGAGATGATATGGTTCAAAGGCAGTGAATCTGAAGTGCATGTGTGCATATATGTGTGTTTGTGTGCACATATATTCGTTCATACAAGTGTATGTGTGTATACGTGTATATGTGTGTGTGTGGCACAGCTGAGTGTGTGTGGCTGGGTGCTGCTGATGGCTTTTACCAGGAAGACATGTCAGTGGGCAGAAATAGGGGCACTTGTGTATAACATTGCTCCTGCCATTTTTGGTTCATATTATCTCTTTTTTTCCCTGCATATACCCCTTTATTTGTTTCAGAGGAAAGCAACTGTTGAAATGATATCAATATTTCCCCACATACCCTGTTTCTCATTATCTCTCAGAGCAAAATGAGAGATAAAGATAAATAGCACAGGGTAAATTCAGACTTCAACAACTCAAATCAATGAACATTTTCTGAGGATTTTTTGTGCCCAGCTTCCATTCACTCCCGCTGCCGTGCCCTTCTGCAAGCCATCTTCATGGTGGCCTCTCCTCTGGCCTGTGCCTATCATTCCTGCCCATCCCTCAAAGGCTAACTCTGGTCCTCCTGCAGCCTGGAACCATCTTCCAGCAACTCAGGCCTGGAATCATCTTCCAGCAACTCAGCAAATCTAGTGGGTCCCACATGTGTTGCTGGTCTGGGAAAGGGCCATTCCTCACAATCACTCAGAGGCTTTTAGAAAACACTAAAACCAAGGTCTCTGGGCCCTAAAATCTGATTAGTGGCTCTGGGGTGGACCTTGGGCATCTTTATTTTTAAAAAGCTCCATAGGTGATTCCAATGCTTTCTTGGATGGGGCCCCATAGCTCCAGAGGCCACAGAACAGATTCAACACCCATGTGCTTTCCAGGTGGCCTGGTGGTTAGTAAGCAACCTGAAGACCGGAACTAGCTTCTTGTCTCTCTGGTCTCTCCTGCAGAGCCTATTTGAGTTGGAGACAATTGATGCCATTAGTATTCTAGCAAATCACTGAATCACATCCACTGATGACTCAAGTTTGTGTCCCCAGTCCAGGCCTATCCTTTGGGTCCTAGTCTCACATAATTGTGCCAATTATTTAGCTAATGTCTCTCAGCCTCTACTCCACCTTTCTGGACTTGGTCTCTGATGCTGAGGTTGTGGCTCTGCAGATAGCATTTTTTTTTTTTTTTTTGCCAGCTGACTCCATGATGCTCTGCTACTAGGGGACACCAGAAGAAGATTGGGCTCCTGGGAGGAGGTGTAGGAAAAAGTTTCTTCCTGTCTTGCTCTCTCTTCTGGGCAGCGTCACTTCCCAGGCTGTGGCAGTTCAGCTGTCACTGACAGTTTCCAGCTTTTCTCCCCACACCCTAGAGCTGGCCTCCCAGAACTCCCCCAGAGACACAGCACCAGCCTGGTAGTGACCCTTGCTCAGAGATCTGAGTCCCAGCTCAGCAGGGCTCCTCCTCACAGCCTCTGGTTCTGGTAACCGCACCCTCTTCCCTCAATTTCCCTGTTCATGGGGGTGACAGTGGCACCTAGGGAAGATAGTTGCCACCTCTGTGTTATCCCAGTGTCTCTTTTCTGTCCTGAGTCTTCCAGCATCTGTTGACCAATTCCTGTGTTCAGTTCACTCTGTTAAAAGGACTGGTGTGGTTTCTGTTTTCCAGACTGAATCAGACTGACACAGCACCCAGGTGCTGCTGATTCCACTCACTAATCGTTCAAGCATCCTCTTTCACCCAAGGCAGAACTCGAATGTTTCCCTGAAACTGAAAGTTGTCTCTTCTTCCCTTTCTGGATCTGTCATCCACCCAGTGCTTAATCTGGAATCTTTGACACAATCCTTGGTCACTTTCGCCTGCTCACCCATATACACCATTGGTCAGAAAAGGCTCTTGATTCCACCTTGAGTCTGTCCCTTCAGCCCAGGTAACCACGCTGGTGCTAACAGTCCTCCTGCCTTTTCTCTTGGCTCCTTGCAACTCACTGTCCACAGAGAACCGAAAGTAACACTACTAAAATATAAATAGGGTTGTAACACTGCCTGGGTTACAGCTTCCTTACATGCACACCCTCTGTGATGGCCTTTAAGTTCTGCCAAGGCCATTTACCACCCTTCTTTTCTCCTAATTTCCTGCAATCAAGCCTCTAGGAATGCTGTGTTCCTGTTTTTTTCCTGCATCAGGGCCTTAGCACTGCTGCCACTCTATCTGGGACTTTTTTTTTTCTTCTGTTTGTCACATGGCTGGTTTATTCCCTTTCTTAAGGAGATAGCTTTAAATTTACTTCTTGGGGAGCCCGTTACTAACAAAGCATCATAGACTGGGTGTCTTATAATAACAAAAATTTACTTCTCACAGTTCTAGAGGCTGGAATTCCAAGATCAGGGCACCAGCATAATCAATTTCTGGTGAGGACCCTTCTTCTGTGGGTGTGGATGGTTGTCTTCTTGTTGCATCCTCGAGTGATAGAAAGACAGTGAGTTAGTTCTCTGGCTTCATCTTATAAAGGCACTAACCCCATTCTTGAGGGTCCCACCCTCATGACCTAATTACCTCCCAAGGCTCCACCTTCAAATACCATCACATTGGGATTAGGGTTTCAACAGGTGAATTTTGGACAATGCAACATTCAGGCCATTTCACCCTCTTTTGAATTAATACCTCCCAGCTCCATGCTCCTTTCCTCCCTAACATTTTTCATCATTTCTAGTCATCAGCATACTTATATCTTTGTCTTCCTCAGTTCAGTTCAGTTCAGTCGTTCAGTCGTGTCCGACTCTTTGTGACCCCATGAATCATAGCACGCCAGGCCTCCCTGTCCATCACCAACTCCTGGAGTTTACCCAAACCCATGTCCATCGAGTCAGTGATGCCATTCAACCATCTCATCCTCTGCCGCCCCCTTCTCCTCCTGTTCCCAATCCTCCCCAGCATTAGGGTCTTTTCCAATGAGTCAACTCTTCGCATGAGGTGGCCAAAGTATTGGAGTTTCAGCTTCAACATCAGTCCTTCCAATGAACACCCAGGACTGATCTCCTTTAGGATGGACTGGTTGGATCTCCTTGCAGTCCAAGGGACTCTCAAGAGTCTTCTCCAACACCACAGTTCAAAAGCATCAATTCTTCGGCGCTCAGCTTTCTTTACAGTCCAACTCTCACATCCATACATGACTACTGGAAAAACCATAGACTTGACTAGACTGACCTTTGCTGGCAAAGTAATGTCTCTGCTTTTCAATATGCTATCTAGGTTGGCCATAACCTTCCTTCCAAGGAGTAAGTGTCTTTTAATTTCATGGCTGCAATCACCATCAGCAGTGATTTTGGAGCCCCCCAAAATAAAGTCTGACACTGTTTCCACTGTTTCCCCATCTATTTCCCGTGAAGTGATGGGACCAGATGCCATGATCTTAGTTTTCTGAACGTTGAGCTTTTAAGCCAACTTTTTCACTCTCTTCTTTCACTTTCATCAAGAGGCTCTTTAGTTCTTCTTCACTTTCTGCCATAAGGGTGGTGTCATCTGCATATCTGAGGTTATTGATATTTCTCCCGGCAATCTTGATTTCAGCTTGTGTTTCTTCCAGCCCAGCGTTTCTCATGATGTACTTTGCATATAAGTTAAATAAGCAGGGTGACAATATATAGCCTTGACGTACTCCTTTTCCTATTCATTAGACTGTAAAATATGTGTGGCAGGACCATGCCTGTTTAATTCCCCACTGTGTTCCCTGTACCCAGGTCTCATTACAGATGTGTTAAATGAATGAATGAATTTAGAGTGAAAAGAAAAAAAAAAAAAGAAAGAAGAGGAGAGGTGCTCAAAAACTACCATTTTCTTAGCTAGCAACTATAGTAATATACTACAAGGTCTTTTCAAGTAGACACAGCCACTAATTATCTGTTCCTGTACTCAAACATGGTTCTCTAAAGAAAGACTGACAGGGATGTTGAAATATGCAGATACACAGTGAGATTATTGCTTAAAACATAGTGGTATATATTTATGAATCTCTTGGTTATATTAGTAGTACACACATATGTACTACTATGCACATGCAGAACTATAAATCGCTGTATTTTATGGCTGTAACTTATGAAATACTGTGCATCAAATACACTTCAATTAAAAAAAACTTCCTCTTTAGAACAGACTTGTAGACCCAGAGGGAGATGGAGAGGGTGGGACTTGAGAGAGTAGCATTGAGACATACACATTACTATATGTAAAGTAGATAGCTAGTGGGAAGTTGCTATAGAACACAGGGAGCTCAACCCAGTGCTCTGTGACAACTTACAGGAGTGGGTTGGGCTTGGGGGGTGGGAGGGTCCTCTTTAATAGTATTTTCTACTTTGTTACATGTTTTCATGTTTATTACTCATTTGCATTTGACAACAGTCCTAAGAAGCGGGAAAAGGAACATTATTCTTATTTTATTAAAGATTAGCTGTAAAATACCTAAACAAACCACATCATCATATAGACAATAAAGCCAACATCCAGCTTTACGAGATGAGAGGGACTCAGGGAAGGTGAGAGAGGAGCTCACTCAAGGCCACACGGCAGGTGAGGGAAGTGCTGGTTTTACACCAGATCCTTGCCTCCCTTTTTATACCACAGGAAGAGTCCCGGGAGGGTGCACTCTATATAAACCATAACCCAGGACCCAATGATGTGCAAGGATTTCTGCACCATTAAGAAACTCCATCTTGCATTTGGGAGAATAGTTCAGCTACCAGTGAAGTGGGCTTCTCAGAGAATCTCACTGACTGTCTTGGTTGCTGAATGCAAGTTTACATGTTCTCTAGATACGCAAGATGGGGTGCTAAGGCTTATCTGATTCTGGTCATTCTTATTGGCTCTGAGTAAGTGTGATCATTGTAATGCAAAATTGGTATCATTCAATTTTTTTCATCTAATTTCATTCTAGTTTATCAGTAGCAAAATCCCTGCTGGCATGTCATTTAATTTGCTCCCTGTGCTAATGATGATTCTGAAGCCTTTTACAGAAATGATTATATGGTAATACCAAATCTGATGATGGATTCACGCCATCATTTATAGTAATAAGATCATGGCGAAGCTCCCTGCGGTACTGCTTCTTCTAATACTGTTGGGGGGCAGGGCAGGAATCAGCTGAGCTTCATCTTATATTGTTAGAAGATCATCACCAGGGACTTCTCACAGGGAAAGGCCCTTTTCTGGCTCTGATGCTGAGCCTCTGAGCAAAATTATGGGTTGCAAATGCCATGGTCCTATGGGTGAAGCTAGGTTGGCTGGCCACACATGTCCATGGACAGCTCATGAAAAGAATGGGATTAGAGAAACGGGAGACTGCTGACCACCTGTCCCTTTCCATGCCCTCTCCCACTTCTGTGTATAGACCCTCATGGTGCAATTTAACATGTGGGGGGGTTCACAGGAGGGTCATTCTGTGCACCTGTCTTCCAACACTAGTTCCTCTGTCCCTGGTTCTAATGTGCAATGTGAGCTTCACTAAATCAGTCACTGGAACAGAATAAATGAGATGCTCTCCCTGCCCTAGAGACTAGGGACCAATGAGTGCTTCTGAGCATCATGGACTGGAATAGATATCTCTGTGGGGAATGAGGTGGGGAAGAAGTGCTCTGTGTTTAGTGAGACCCCAGGGAAAAAAAGGAGGTATCATCCCAAATTAGACCACTTGGAGAATCAGCAAAGAGTTCCTGAAGGAGGTGGTTGAGCTGGGGCCTGTAAGACTGGTGATGTCTTCTAATCAGCAATGGGGTGGAGTTCAGGAGAGGGTCGTTCCAGCCATGGGTCCTTGTCAGGCAAGAAGCTCTAGAGGCTTCCTATTGTCTGAAGGCCTGGCCAAGTTCAGCGAGGTTGGAGATGACACATAACTCTGCCATTCTTCACTGCCTTACTTCAAAGAACTGTAGGGGGGGCCTCCTACTAAGCATTCTACTGCTCCTCCTTTCCTCTGGGAACCAGAAGGAGTGAAGAGAAGAGGGAGCACTCTCATTCTTTTGGTTCCGAGGCATGCCTCAGACCATAGGGTTAAAGTTATGGGAAGGCAAGTCCAGGCTCAATAATTAGGAAGTGCATTCTAACAATATTGGCTTTTTCATATTAAAACAGACTGAATAGGAAGGGAGTGATAGGCATATGTTCATATGTGCCATGTGCTTAGTCATGTCTGACTCTTTGTGACCCCATAGACTGTAGCCTGCCAGGCTCCTCTGTCCATGAAATTTTCCATGCAAGAATACTGGAGTGGGTTGCCATTTCCTATTCCAGGAAATCTCCTACCCAGAGATCAAACCTGTGTCTCCTACGTCTTCTGCCTCCCCATCCATCAGTGATTTGCCCAAACATTAGTTCTAGTAACTAGAACTACTTAGGCCAGGACCAGAATGCACACCCAGGGACCTGACTTCAAAGAGAGTGACTTTTTTTTTTTCTCAACCAGTGCTGCCTCTTACAAAACACTACAGAATTTTGAGCCTAGGGTTAGACCTGAGATAATAAAACATACTGACTTGCTGACTGTTTTGTATCTTAGTTTCAATTTAATGAGCAAACAGCAAGCCAAGACATCAGGCATTTCTTTTTATTAGCTCTTAGTAGACTCCTGCTGAAATGGCTCAGAGGTCCAGGGAATATCGTCTACAACCTCACTGAAGAATGTGGTGAGAAAAATACTTTTACATATGTGTGTGTCTCTACGTGTCTATTTTGTGTTGCATCTCTGAGGTTGCTGCCTGCTCTGCAGGGGTGCTCAGAAGCGTTTCTGGAGGGCAGTCTGGATATTCTTCAGCAGGCCCCACTTAGCTCGGTTCTTTCCACGCCCATCTGGTGTTACCACCTGCAATCAGAAGCAGAGAGCCCTGGTACCAACCACAAGGACACAGCAGCCCCCAGAAGCCTGGCGTCTGCAGCGGGCCAGACACTACACATATTATCTGATTAGCTCCTCATGTCAACAATCACATGAGGCAGGTGCCATTGATCCCATTTCAAAGATGAAAAAACTGAGGCTCAGAAGAACCAGGTAGATTTCCTAAAGTCTCCGAGCTAGTATGTGGTGGGTTTGGGATTTCATAGAGAAGGTCCCACTTCTTTAAGGCAGCTCATGGGACTGAGTGCTGATTATTGTGTTGAGGTTGTGACCCCAGGTGGCTTCACTAGAGAGTAGCCCCAGGGTGCTCCCCACCCAACCCCTGGAAATTGTTTCTGTCACAGCTCTTATCATTTGTACATTTCAGTGAGTGTGTTTCATTTTCTTACCAGAGTGTGAGCACCTTGATTGGGATGTGGAAGCAATGACAGTCATCTCTGTATTGCCAACATCAGATATGGTACAGAGAAGTGTCTTAGAAAAGTGAATGAAAGGTGAATAGAACCATAATTTGTACATCTGCCAACTGTTTCTCTTTGATGCTTCATACTATCCCTGACCACAGTGCATAGTCAGTGCTGCCTAGAAAAGGCAGCTTGCATTGGGTAGCAGGACTTTCCTAGAAGTCTCACCAATTCAGCTTAGATGTGGAGCTCTGTGCCTTACCTTGAGGGTGATGGACTTACCAGATCCTGCTCTGGTGGAATTTCTGTTCCTTCCCAATACACATTTACTGAGAAGGCATTTAGGGAGTGAGGTCAAAATCCAGGTGTGATAGACAGCACACAGGATCAATGAGCTCAGTCTTGATGGATCAGGACTCATGGGGGAGGTGAAGTGGGGGTGCAGTTTGGTTTGTGAAGAGCAAAGTTTATACAAAGCACAAAGTCTGTCTATATAAAGATTTTTATGTTTGTATTCAAGGGGAAAGGACAAAAATTAGACACTATTACCATTATGCTCTCTAGTTTTGCAAAATTTATTTTTAGTTTTAGAGAAAACAGGGCTTCATGCAAGATAAAGATTATATGTATGGTGTTAGATTACCCATTCCTAGATAGAAATGGAAATAATACATGGAGATAACCCTGATAAGGGTTATATAAATGTGTAAGATACGCACACAGAGCTATTGGGGGCAATGAGGAAGAAATAACAGTGTTGTGACACGTTGGGAATTGACTCATAAAAATAGGGGATTTAAGCTCTGTCTTAAAGGACAGGATCTTCAGAGATAAAGACTGAGTACGACATGTGAATGGGGCAGTGGGGACTGAGGTGTGTCTATGAACAAGAGGATCAGATGAAACAGGACAGAAGAAACAGAGAAGAGAACTTGAGATACTAAATACTAAAGACATTGAAATGATACCTGATAGGCCTTCCCCTGCCCCAAACCTCAGATGGCTTTCCAAATCAATTCTATCAAGCTTTTGAAAAAGAGTAGTTTTAGAAAATAGAAATAGCTTCCTAGTTCATTTTATCAAGCTAGTAAAATATTGGTTCCAGAAGCAGATAAAACCACATAAGCAAAACAGTATAGGTCCAGTTCATATATGATCATAGATGCAATACTGCAAAACAAAATATGAGCTAACTAAAACCAAGTATATGAGAAAAATAATGCATCATGATTATAGAGGGTTTATTCCATGAATTAAAGTAGAGTTTAACATCAGAAAAATTAATGTGATTTATTTCATTAATGCCTAAAGGAGAAAAATCACACGATTATCTTAAATGATATAAAAAATTATAAAGTTGCATAAGCTCTCAAAAATTTAAAAGTAGAAAGAACTTTCCTTAACTTAATAAAGATTATACATCACAAAAACTAAATAAAAAAACCCATCAGGGTTCAATGCAAAAACATTAAGATTAGGAATAAGACAAAGACATCAACTCTTACAGTTGCCGTTTCTACAGGACCACTAGACCTGACCAAAGGTATAAGGAAAGAAAAAGAAATCAGTGTTCAAGAATTGTATGGAAAGAGATAAAACTATCATTATTTATAGCTGATATGATCTTATGCTTGGAAAAAAGAGCAGAATCAACAGATAGACTCTCAGAATAATGAGAGATGATTGAGATTGCTAGAATCATGATTAACCTATCAACACAGTAGTTTTTTTCCTAAGCCAGCAATACATTAGAAAATATAATTAAATAAAAATAACATTAATAATATAAACTAAGTCTTTAAAATATATAGTTTAACCAGAAACATGTAGTACCTCTACAAGAAGAATTCTAAAACCTTAGTAAAGCACACAGGTGATTTGAACAAAAATCAGAAATATTACAAAAATATTAATTGTCTCCAAATTAGAGACTCAATGCCTCCCCAACTGAATTATACTTGTTTTATCTTTTCTTTCTTTTTTTTAGGAATTCAATTTACTTACTCCAAAATGGAGTTGGCCTTCAATAAATGAGACCTTTAAAAAGCATTAATTTTCATGCTTCATGTAAAGGAATACATTTCTATGATTAACTACATAGATCTTACAAAAGAAAGAAGGACAATAGGGAGACTTACCTTAGCAGTTCATTAAGACATAGCACAAAACTGAAATCAACAATAAAGTAGTGTGGTACTGACGTAAGAGCAAACAGACCAATAAATACAACAGAGAACTCAGAGAAATGCCTCTAAATATATGGCAATTTAATACAAGATCAAAGTGGCATCTTTTTTGTATTCTAATGGAGAGGATATTGCTAGGTAGGTGATATTGGGAAAACTGGCCCATTCAATGTCCAAAAAAAGTAGAACATATATACCTAGCACTATACACAAAGGTGAACTCTGGATGGATTAAAGTCCTAAATTTGAAAGGTGAAACTCAAGTTAATAAAAGAATATGTAGAAGATTACCTTTGTGATCTAAGCCTTCTTAAGGACTTTTTAAACAAAACCTCAAAAGGTCAAACCATGAAAAAAATAATTGGTGACACTGATCACATCAAAACCGAAGATTTCTGCTGTTTCATGAAGTACACAATGAACAAAGTTAGTAGACAAATGTCAGAACTGAGAAGATATTAGCAGTATCTAAAACCATGATCTAGAATATACAAGGTCATACTGCAAATCATCTAGAAAAAGAAAAATGCAATGGAAGAATGAGTACATGATATTTAGCAGGCTATCTGCAGAAGAAGGAATCCTGAAAACAAACATAAGAAAAGAAATTTTAAATAATAAGGAGACAGCATCTTATACCTATTGGGCTAACAAAATGGTAATGGGCTAGGTGGGGTCTAGGATATAGGGACCCTCATTCATTCCTTATGGAATGTACATGAATCCAGTCAGATCAAGTACCATACACTCTATCCCCAGCAATTTCACTCATGGTTTATGTCTGATAAGGGCTGAATTGTGTCCTTCGAAAATTTTTATGTTGAAGTCCTATTCTCAGTATTTCAGAATGTGATGTGTTTAGAGACAGGGCTTTCAGAGAGTTGATTAAGTTAAAATGAGGTCATATGGAGGGTCTTAACAAACCTAGACAGTGTATTAAAAAGCAAAGACATCACTTTGCTGACAAAGGTCCATATAGTCAAAGCTATTGTTTTTCCAGTAGTCATGTACAGGTGTGAGAGTTGGACCATAAAGAAGGTTGAACGCCAAATAATTGATGCTTTTGAATTGTGGTGCTGGAGAAGATTCTTGAGAGTTCTTGGACAGCAAGGAGATCAAACCAGTCAATCCTGAGGGAAATCAGCTTTGAATACTCATTGGAAGTACTGATGCTGAAGCTGAAGCTCCAGTACTTTGGGTACCCGATGCGAAGAGCTGACTCACTGGAAAAGACCCTGATGCTGGCAAAGACTGAAGGCAGGAGGAGAAGAAGATGGAGAGGAGAAGGCAGAGGATGAGATGGTTACATAGCATCACTGACTCAATGGACATGAGTTTGAGCAAATTCCAGGAGATAGTGAAGGACAGGGAAGCCTGTTGTGCTGCAGTCCTTGGGGTCACAGAGAGTCAGACATGGCTTAGCGACTGAACAACAGCAACAAATCCAATGTGATTGTCCTTATAAGAAGAGGAAGTCTGGACACACAGAGACACACCCGAGGTGCACTTGCATGAGAAAAAACCCTGTGAGTCTTTTCTCACAGGGAGAAGGTGGGGAGAAAGTAGACATCTGCAAACCATGGGGAAGGGGCTCAGAAGAAACCAGATCCTCCAACACCTTGATCTTGGACTCCTGGCTTCCAGAACGGTGGGACAATACATTTCTGTTGTTTAAGCCAACTAGTCAGTTACATTTTATGTGACAACCCTAGTAAACTAATAAAATGTCCCAGAGAAAGTCTCACATCCCCATCCCAGCCACAAAATATGAATAAGGCTGTTAACCGAGCATTATTAGAGGTCACCTGAGTGTCTATTCTGCTGAGTAAACAGGTAAAATATGGTGAACACCAGCTCATTATAAAGGACAGGGCAGTGTTAGGAGTTAGAGGCTAAATGTGCCCAACAACATGGTGGTTCATAAAAACAGTGTTCAGAGTAAAAAGGTAAGACACAGTAAGTTATGTAACACCATATTGTTTGTGTAAATTAATAATACATTCAAAACAATACATACCATGTAAGAACACATAAAAGCAACAAGATGCACAGAAAACATACTGGAACAGATATTTAGGGAGGAATAGTCAAAAAAGGAATTAAATACATAAATAAGAAAGGGCTTGAAGTCCTAAGATTTTTTTGCCCAATAAAACATAACTCTCAAGAACAAAAGCACCCCCTAATACAAAAAAATCAAACAAACAAAAAGAAAAGGGCCTTACATAGACCCATGTTGATAATGGACCATGGATTGAGGTGTCTGACTAATTCCACCTTCTGTGTGTGAGGTTAAAAAATGATAGATCAGGTTTGAGCCTAAATTATACTCATTCCAGGGTTCTAACTTATTGGCAGGGAAAATAGGAAGGGACCAATAGGGTTCTCTTTACATGAACCATCAAGGGGCCCTTTAGAAAATAATGAATTCTAAGGAGACAGAGCATGTAAACCACTTCAACTTCATATCAGGGCATGGAGTATATACTGTGAGTATGTGGGTGAGTGAGTGGGTAGCTTCAGGGTAGTTATTTTGAATGTGTACTAGTGTTGGGCACTCAAATTATCCTTAACTCCAGCCCCTGAAGATGTATATGTCACCCTAAGGCAGGGTGTCTGCAGTAGGGACAGAATGAAAACCAGAAGGACGCTTTTGTGAAATCGAACATGTCCAGGAAGGCCAGGTAGCCCTGCTCTGTGGCTGGGCTTCCAGCCTCAGCGCAGCCTGAGCAGGAAGGAAGCAGCCCTGTGGATACTCAGGGTAGCTGGCAGGAGCAGTTGCTGAGCACACAGGAGGCACAGCTGAGGGGCGGGACCCAGTACAGACTGAGAACGAATTTGAGAGGATGGGTAGGGACAGGAATTGGTGCATTTCCTTAAGAACTATAGGGAATGACAAAGAACAGTACCAGTTTGTGACTATTCTGGGGCCTGAATATCTATCCCCAGATCTGATGTAATCTGGGACATCTGGTTTATGTCGGGTTGTGGTAGGCAGAATAATGTTCCCTGCAAAGATGCCCACGTGCAAATCCCAGGAGCCTGTGAATGTCCTGTTACATAGCTGCGCTGTGTGTGCTGTCGCTCAGTCATGTCCGACTCTTTGTGACCCCATGGACTATAGCCCGCCAGGCTCCTCTGTCCGTGGGATTCTCCAGGCAAGAACACCGGAGTGGGTTGCCATGCCCTCCTCCAGGGGATCTTCCCAACCCAGGGATCGAACCGAGGTCTCCCACAATCCAGGCAAGTTCTTCACCGTCTGAGCCACCAGGGAAGCCCTGTTACATAGCAAAGGGGGATTAAGGTTGCTAGTTAGCTGGTTTTAAGATAGGGAGATTAAGGACTTCCTGGTGGTCCAGTGGCTAAGACTCCACGCTGTCAGTGCAGGGGCCTGGGTTTAATCCCTGGCCAGGGAATGAGATCCCACATGTTGCAACTAAAATACATTTGAATCGGTTCTACTGAGATGGATGAAACTGGAGCCCATTATACAGAGTGAAGTAAGCCAGAAAGAAAAACAACAATACAGTATACTAATGCATATATATGGAATTTGAAAGATGGTAACGATAACCCTATATGCGAGACAGAATAAGAGACACAGATGCATAGAACAATTTTATGGACTCTGAGGGAGAAGGTGAGGGTGGGACGTTCTGGGAGAATAGCATTGAAACATGTATATTATCATATGTGAAACAAAACACCATTCCATGTTCGATGCATGAGACAAGGGCTCAGGGCCGGGGCAATGGGATGACCCAGAGGGATGGGATGGGTAGGGAGGTGGGTGGGGGGTCCAGGAAGGGGAACACATGTAAACCCATGGCTGATTCATGTCAATGTATGGCAAAAACTATTACAATATTGTAAAGTAATTAGCCCCCAACTAAAATAAATAAATTTATAAAAAATAAAATAAAATAAAATAAAGATCCTGTGTACTGCAACAAAGACTGAAGAGGTCATGTGCAGCAACTAAGACCCAGTGCAGCCAGATAAATAAATATTCAAAAAAAAAAAGATAGATGGATTATATTGAATCATCAAGTGGATCCAATGTGACCACAAGAGTCCTTTGAAGTTGAAGAGGGAGAGGCAGAAGGGAACCGGGGAGATGATGACGTGAGGATTCAGCTTAAAGTTGCTGGCATTGAAAATAGAGGAAGAGGCCATGAGCCGAGGAATTTGTCAGCTGCTTGAAGCCCGAAAAGGCAAGGAAATGAATTTTCCCCTGGAGCCTCTAGAAATCACATAGCCCTGCTCACACCTTAGATCTCTGATTCCCAGAATTGTGAGTTAATAGGGAAATTTGTGTTGTTTAAGATACCAATTTGTTACAGCAGCAATAGGAAACCCAGGCACAGGGGAAAAGTTAGATTTGTCATGGAAAGACTTCCCAGAAGTTTGAAGACTTCCCTGGAGATTTGAAGTCAGAGGGAGACAATGGGGTGAGAATGGGGGCAGTGGTCATTAGGTGCACTGAGGTCTAGAGGAAGAGCAGGAGGGACGGAGGCCACAGAGTACATGACTGATCCAAAACCACGTCTCCGTTCCTTCTCAAACATCAATGAAGCTCTTGGATGTTAGAAGCTCTCACCTGGGAACTAGGGGCCAAGAGGGGTGAGCAAGGCCAGCATGATGTCTGACCTCACTGAGTGGGCTGCCTAGTGGACTTGGGGCTTGGACCCAGGTACACTGCTCAAGTCCAGTACTCTTCTTGATGTATGATTTTGCTTCATAAAAGAAAGTCCCACTCACTGCTGTTGTTTGGACAGCATCCTTCCAGAGTATGAGGCCAGGTCCCCGTGGCTGAGCCCACCCTGCCCAGACTTCATTGCATCTCATTATCTGATTACGGGGCCTGGGACGAAGAACTCCTGCCTTGGATGAGACCTAAATTCCCACTCAACTCCTTCAGGTTACATGAGGCCAGTCAATTTCCCTCTTTGAGCCTCAGTTTCCTCTTCTGTAAACTAGAGGCAGTAACTCCCTGCCTTCGAGCAGTTGGGATGATCACTGATAATGAATATACAGTGTCGGACACAGAGTCAGCCTGCAATGAATGAGACCTTTAAAAAGTGTTAAAGTTAATTTTCATGCTTCATGTATTAGACTGCAAATAAAATCTCTAAAAAATAAAATCAACAAGCCACAGACTATGAAAATCAAATATAAAAGGTGTTATTTCACTTCCTTAACAAAAGGATGGGAATATTGCATTTTGGATAAGAAATGATTCTGCTGCCTCATTACGGCACTTTAAATGAAACCTTTCAGGAATACCTGCATAGCACTGATGCCAAAGGAAAAATATTTCGATTTTATAGGAAAGAGCTGAAGTCATTACTTTTATGAAGCTTTATAAATGTCATTCAAACATACCATCTTATTTTCATTTGCTATTGAAGCCTTTACTTATGCAAATCATGACAAATGTTAAGGAAAGCTGAGTTTCCCCTGGAATGCTAATATAATCACAAAGAAGGAGGAAGAATTACTTCTGAAGGAAAAATCTATATTGCAGCCTTGTGAGTCAGATAAAAATGAAGCTTCCAGAAAAGCTCATTAATTAGTGCTCTGCTTATTTAGAAATTGTGTTAAAAAGAAAAGAAACGGAATGAGTTTTCTTCCCTTATAGGGAGTGCAAATGCTTGACATAAACAGTTTCAGGGGGATGTTGCTTCTTGATTGATTGTAAAATAGCACATAACAACTTTCAGGTCTCTTACAGTATTTTGCAATTATTAATTTTAGGTATCAGTTTCTTTCCTCACTCTTTTATGCAGACATTTGTTCATATATTTATTTGTTTGGTCACATTTTCACTCGTGTGTTCATTCAATAACCATTAAGAACCTGCTCTATGCACAGTGCTTTGGTAAGCACTGTGGGAGAAAGAAAGATGAATTAAATGTGCATTTTGTTTTCAAGCAGTTTAGAGTGTAAGAGGGATGACAAAATATCTACCTAAGGAAGGCTGACGCTCTTTGGTCTCTCCACCCACATCTTCGTCCCTTGCATCTAAAAATGACTTAAGATACATGTAAAAAAAATGAGTAACAGCACTGAGTGCCCTTCATGGGCAAGACATTTCAGAGGAATTTCTAAAAAATGAGAAGGCAGATGGAATTAGATCGAAGGAAAAATCCATAATCAAAAGGACATGCTGTGAAATGTGGTGGCAGCAGAGTGTGTTCTTTGCTCTGGAGAGAAGGGTACCAGCAAGAACTGGGCTGTGGGGCAATTGACAGACAGGGAACCTGGCTGGGGTCTAACAGGGGGAGTGGCCAGGCAACTTTCTCATCACTCACTCTGCCTTCCCATGTGAGTGTCTGACCTCTGTGGAGGGGGAGGGGATGCATAGAGGTGCTGTGCTCCAGAAACAGCGCATCGGGGTGGAGTAGAGGCTCTCCACCCCCCAGGAGACTTGCTTCTAGTGTACCGAGCAACAGCACGATCCTGCCCCACCCTACCTCTCACTTCCCTTTATCACCAGAGGGAGCAACCAGTCAGATTCTCTTCTGCAAACATCTGACCGGAGTTCAAGGGCGTGGAGCTAGTCAGACTGTGTTGGTCACACACAGATTGCACCACAAACCTCCAGAACCACATGCAAGCTGAATTTAGGGGAGGAGAAATGATGGGCTAGCTAACAGTGGTGCAGATTTGGACAGAAGCAGAGATGGAAGAAGGGTGTGTGTGGGAGGGAGTAGGACAAGATATTGCTGGAGAGACTGAGAAAAACTGATGACTTGCCAGTTTTCTTGTGTATCAGGTGTGTGTCCCACATGGAAGTGGTCTCATGACAGTCCTCTCTCTCTGTACTATAAATTTCTCTTTTCAAAAGTCAAAAGGAATGGATTTATTCTCTTTACTTCTAAAGAATTTCTGATTAAGATATAATTTACTCTGATTCCTAAGAGCACCATCATGGCTGTACAGTAAGATAGTTCTAGGCAGTCTTGGCATTTTTCTTCCCTTTGTCCTTTGAATATCTATAAAATTATGCCCATGAATGTATTTCCTCTGGAGATACAAGGAAGAACCAGCCTTGCATCACAAAAAAAGATAGGAATAATCTTACCCCTTCCTTTTTTGGAATCTTTCCTGGCTTGCTCACTGGCAACTCCTTGACTTTCAGATACACAACAAATACATTTATTTTTTTAGTATAAGTATTTCCTAAATATGGCATGGGACACACTGACACTAAAAAATTTATTCATTGCATGCTTCCTGTATTTATATTGATTAAATCTGATACACTATCTTTGCTTGAGTCACCACTGGGGCTAATGTGTCATTTTTTTGTCCTTCTTAAACCAAGATTATTTGTTTTCTAGACCTTGAGCTCCTTGAAGGCAAGAATTATGTCTTGTTTTCCTTGGAACCTCTACATTCTAACCTGATACCTGGCACGAATGTTTTCTGTACCAGACTGAAGTGATGATTCTCAGGCCTCATTAGCAAAGTTGGTTGAGGCCAGGGGCCCTCTCTGTGTCCTTGAGTAACAAGTTTTCTGGGAGTAGAGGGCCTGTCACAGGGTGAGTTCCATGATCTCACGATCATCCTGACAGCTCCATCCAGAGTGGATCAAGAACATCTGTCTGAGAAATAACGTGCACAGTACCTTGCAAATGTCACTCCACTGCCCGGGACCGTTATCATTGATGGCTCGCACTTTAAACAGATACTCGGTGTTGGGAGTCAGGTTGTGTAGCTCCAGATTCTGCTGCATTATGTCCCGAATTTGCCCACAGAGCTCTGTCCGTACATTGTTAGGAGGGGAAGTAATGAGTTCGTAGAATTCCATCTCAAAAGAGTCCACGTCTTCTGTTGGGCATGTCCAGTAAACCTAGGAAGAAATGGATGTGTCAGTGGGGTACTAGCACACACCATGCAGTTTTCTATTCCTTGAAGATCTGTGTTGTTGACCCCATGAGGTAAGTTTAAACTGACTCAGCTCCTCTAGCTGCTGAAGACCTTGTGCAACAGTCTTGAAAGGCTGGGTGATGTGTCCTGACATGATGCTTACCATGCGTTTTAAGAACAGATGGATGCTCCTCTGGCTTCTCTTCCTATCAGTCAACGTGCAGGTGATCTTGCCCTCTGAACACCACTAACCAAAGTGTCTACCACTTACTGAACACCTTTTATGCATCAGATTCTGTGTCAGACATTGCCTGACTCATGTGGTCCTCACAACTCCCTCGGAGGGAGATTTTATTATCCCATTTTACAGTGGGGGGCTTCCCAGGTGGTGCCATGGTAAAAAGCCTGCCTGCCAATGCAGGAGATACAAGAGATGCGCGTTCAATCCCTGGGTCAGGAAGAACCCCTGGAGTAGGAAATGGCAACCCATTCCAATATTCTTGCCTGGAAAATTCCATGGACAGAGGAGCCTGGCAGGCTGTAACCCATGGGGTTGCAGAGTCGGACACAACTGAGTGACTGAGCATGTATGCAGACATTTTACAGTGGAGGCTCAGAAAGGTTACATTTAGCAATTTCAACTAGAAGTTGTAAAGGGTATACATTTCAACCCTTCATTTATATACAAAAGAGTCACAAAGAGGTGAAACGACTCATCCAAGTAATGGAGAATATATTTTCACACTCAAAGCATAAAATGTCAACTCTTGGGAAGAGAAATATTAACAAATGTTAATTAGTAGATTGTGCCTGACATATACATATTTTATAATAACTGTATTTTTAATTATACATTGCATATTTTATTTAAATTTTCATAAAATTAAGTGTTATTGTGTGTCCAGGGAGCTCAGCCCAGTTGCTCTGTGATGACCTAGAGGGACAGGATGGAGGGTGGGGTGGGAGGGAGGTTCAAGAGGGAGGAGATGTGTGTATACTTATGGCTGATTCATGCTGCTGTGTGGCAGAGATCAACCAACATTGGAAAACAAATATCCACCAATTAAAAATTTAAAAACGTTGTGTATAAAACAAAGCTAATTTATAACTACTTTTATAAGTATACATATTTTAAAGTTTCTATGAATTTGTATGATTAATTTATAATTATTTTTATATATTTACACTTTTGAAAGTATAAAAAGCTTGACTTATTATAAGTCATATAGATGTATAAAGTTTTTAAACATTTTTTGATTATCAAAATGTATCCATTTTAAATACAAACTTGGAAAACACCTAAAAAGTATAAGAAAGAAAGAAAATAAACATCTCTTATAATCTCACAGTTCAGTTAATAGCTCATTATTATTTCTTTCCAATTTTAGAATACACACAAACACAAAAATTTATATAATTTGAATTATATTGCTTTGATTCCTGCTTTTTTTTTCACTTATTGCATTTTATATATGCCCCTATATCATTAAAAATTCAGTAAAGTACCATTTTAATAATTGTCTCATAAATGATTTAGTCCTTCTATAGTTGAACATTTAGGTTACTTCTAATTTTATACTCTAATAATGATGCATTGAACACTTTGGGGCATGGATCTTCATCACAGTTTTAATCATTTCCTCAGGAGGGATTTCTAGAAATAAAATGGAGTTTTTATTAAAAACTCTTTAAGATTTTTAAGATACCTAGTGACAACTCATAAGAGTAACTTAAAGAGTATTTCCTGTGCCAAAAGGAGACAATGAATTTAAGGTTACCAAAGGAGAAATGTGTAGGGGTGGAGGTATAAATTAGGAGCTTGGGATTAACATACACACACTACTGTGTATAAAATAGATCACCAATAAGGACCTACTATATAGCACAGGGAACTGTATTCAATATTCTATAATAACCTATATGAAAAAGAATCTGACAAAGAATGAATATATGTATATTTGTAACTGAATCACTCTGCTGTACACCTGAAACTAAAAAATCGTTGTAAATCAACTATACTCCAATTAAATTCAAAAAAACAAAAACAAATATCCCCAAACAAAAGAGAACTGTTAGTCAATAATCACTTGAGAGAGATGCCAACACTGATTTCAACTTCTGTATCACTGGACAGTATGATTCCTGTGTGAACTATATCCCATGATCCTGAAATAGGTGTATTTCACCTATTCAGGTGAAGATATTAAAAAAAAAATGATATTTTTACACCAAATACCACTGTCTGGCAGTAGGTTTAGGTGTCCTATTTCGAAAGTCAGTGACTTCACTGAGTTTTCCTATGTACGTTCCTTTCTTGAATTCATCAAGGGACCATTTACAGGTGGCATAGGGAGACTATTCTCCAAGCCCAAGTGCAGAGCAGATATCACCAGTCACTCCCATCCAGAGCAAGATCTTGCCAACCTCTCAGGTGGTCTGAGTTGCGTGGAGATGAGACCTAATGCAACCCTGATACAATGTCACATATATTGCAGGTTTTGCTCATCTAGTATCATTTGGAGGTGTAGGTTCAGCTGCTTGGTTGTGGGTACCTATTATGTGAAGGGCAGAGATACATTTGCTGTGTGTCTGACAGCCCATGGGGGGATATGTTCTGTATGTTCTACCTTGCAACATAAGGTCATTCTTGGAGTCAATTATAAATGCCAAAACATAGATTATTATGTTTCAGGAGATAAAAAAGTAAAGCTTGGTCAGTGTCTCCCTTTAATTTTCTTGTTTCTAGATCCTTTGATACTGAAGTGTGGTCTGCTAATTGGCAGCAATGCCAACATCTGGAAGTCTGTTAGAAGTGCAGAATCTCAGGCCCCAGTGAGACCCACTGAAGCAGACTCTGCATTCAACAAGATTCCCAGGTGCATGTTAATGTTTGAGAACCACTAGTTTAGGCTTCAAGGATGTTAAGTGTCTTTGTGAGTGTTCTCAGATCATGAGGACAGAAGGTGGATTCTGCTACATGGAAGCAGGCCATGGGTTGGCTTGGGAATTGTCCCTCTAGTGACCCCAAGTGGAGGCAAGATATGCTCTCATAGAATACATTTTTTTCCTCCCTGGATGCTAATAGAACATTATATAAACTATTCAATTTAGAGTCATTCAGCTAGATTTGAAAGGAATGTTAAAAGACGGGCTATTTGTTCATGTTAGGCCAAGAAGGTCAAGGAAGAATCACATCCCTTGACACTGAGTGATGGCAGTTGCAGAGGCCTGTGAGAGATACATACCCCCCCCTCACTAAAAGCTGAATCTCAGGAGATAAGAACTGGAATTCCATTGGGGATTATCCTTCTAATCTTTCCAAATCATGACAGTCAAGATATTTTCTTTAGAAAAAGAGGAATCACAGCTGATAGATCATGGAGCCTGCTTTTCTAATTCCGATTTCTGTTCTCTTTCTACTGTTAAAGGCTTTCCTTTGGGAAATATTATCCTCTTCAAGCAGTCTCTTCAGATTACTTTGGTTCCCAAATTGCAGTCTCTTTCAATAGAGAAGCTGCCTTTGAAGTGGAATTGGGGCTTTCAGATGCATTTCTGGCTATGAGTTAAATATATTGTTTGGTTTAAGCCAATCTTGGGCTCTTAAGATTTCAGGAACTTATCCCTTTTGAAGGGACTGACCACACAGAGTCCAGAGGAACAGATCTGAGTGACCAGATCCTAGTGGTCAATGACCTAAGTGACTACCCACCGTCATGCCATAGCTCACACCCTCCCATCTTCCCTACAGGGCCCAGAGCCTTTCTTACCTTGGCAGCTCTTGGATACACCAGAGTCTGGTAGATAATAATTGGGCCTGGAGTCTGCACAGAGCTATCGTTGAACGAGTACCAGTTGTGGAAGCTACTGCTATTCTGCACAGACTGGTTTTCTACTCCTGCACTCCAGTAGGTGTAGAGGCCATCTGTGGGCTTGGCAGGTGCAGCTGACTGGGCTCGCCCATAGGCCTCCAGACCTATCTTGGTCTTCTCACAGGCAGGGGCATTGAAGGATAATAAGGAGGAGCTTCGCTGGTATATCTGCTGGTTGTCGAAGCTGTGGGTGCTGAAAGTGACCTTCCTGGCGATCATCATTTCTGAGTGCAGGGGGTAGGGGGATGGCAGGGAGTCCCCAGAGGAACACACCTTCTTGGGTCCTGTGGGGAAGAGCTCATGAATTGCACTGGAGAGCTCAACGAAGTCCAAGGGCATGCAGTTCAAAGAGTGTAGCCGGAGCTGTGGGTCGGGCCTGTAAGTGCTCTGGATGCCATCCTCGATCTGGTCCACCAGGATCTTGGCTGACTGCAGGAATGCCACTTGGCCTGTCTCCTTCAGCGCCTCCTTGGAGTAGGCAATCAGGCCATCCATTTCGTTCACTTTCATGGTAGTGACATACACATACTTTTCAATCTCCTTCTGCCTGGACACCTCCAGATTCTCTATCTGCTCCATGATGGTTTTCTCTTTCTCCTGGAGAATGCTGCGCAGCTTGAGAAATCCATTTCTGATCTCTTTTCGCTTTACCTCCTTGTCAGCTTTAAAGCTGTTTTTTAAAATATTGAATTCCATGAGGTCATTATCAATTTCATAGCGGACTGCAAAACAACCAAGTTAGTTACTTCAGTTAAATTTTTCATTTCCCCAGATATCAAAGCCAGTGGCAAACTGGAGCATACTAACTTGGGCTCCAAAGAAGTGGGTGGAAAGAGAGGGAAACCACTTGTTGCTGGGCTGAAAGATGCTATAAGCTTTTGCAGGGGTGGGAGAAGAAATAAATTTCTGATGACTACTTTTAAATATTGCTTTGCCTCATTCACCAAAACCCAGCCCTAGACAATGGTGGCAAATCAGCAAATTTCCTCTTAGCTGTGGCTTCTCTTTGACATGTCCTTTTCCTCTACTGGGGGCTTTGACTCCCTTGGGTTCAGCTGGACTCCCTGTCTTGCCTGCCCCACCTCCCACTTCCTTTCCAGAAAGGGTCTGCTGTTACAAGTCAAGGAAAACCAAGTTCATCCTGTAGCCTTGACATGGCATTTGGATTTTAAGTCCACTCAACCATTCAACAACCATTTATGGGACACCTGTTCCATATCATAAACTTTTCTAAGCTCTAGGAATAAAGATATGAGTATGAGAGGCCACTGATGCTCCAGGAATGCACAAACCCAATGATACTGCAGTGCGGAGGATGCCAGGGCAGGGTGAGCATGAGGCCCATCTCTATCTGTGAAATGGCAACTTCATTGGCTTTACAGGGTTTTAGGCATTAGACAGCAATTTGAATACAGGTCAACCTTTTGTGGCCTATTCTAGAGGTAAGGTCCTCTCTAGGAAAGGCTGACCCTACAGTGAATTGATGGGCTACAATCCTTTCCAGATTTTACTCAGCCGTGGGGGTGACCAAATCTTGGTTGGTAACATGGTCCTGGATCCACAGTAAGTTGGATCTCTGTGGGTGGTGGCCTTTGTCCAATGATGTGCATTAAACCCTAGGGTTCTGGCAGACTGTGAGAACAGGACGACAACTGTCTTGGTTACCACCGTGACTAGGATATGTAGAGGTGCTGGAAAGGTGTTTGTTGAGTGTAAGCCATTCTGTTGTGTTTTCTAACATCTTCAGGGTGAATGTCAGCAGTGTTGCTTTCTGGTCTACTTTCTGAAGCCCTCATTTCCTCTGCCCACCTCCTTCCTCACACTGGCCCAGAGGGGTGGATGGAGAGGCAATGCAGATGGGGGCTGAACAGGGGACTATCAGGATGTGATTGCAGTGGTGCTGAGAAATGCTCCTTGCCCTCCCCACATGCAAGCCCTGCTTGTGACTTAGGGCCCAGAAATTCCACTTAATGATGCACTGATTCCTTTGACTCTTCAGCAGTTACTCACTGTTAAAATATTTGAATAGGAAGTTCCTTGCTTTATTAGGGATTAGTTAGATATCTGTAGAGCGGAGTCCAGAGAGACAAGATAAAAATGTCTTGATGAGGGGGAAGGGGGGGGTACCAGGAGAGGAGAAAAGAGAGGAGAGACCAGAAGCACTACCCTCCTCCCCACCACCTCCAAATGCAGC
Organism: Giraffa tippelskirchi; assembly: GCF_054371585.1. Classification (NCBI taxonomy): domain Eukaryota; kingdom Metazoa; phylum Chordata; class Mammalia; order Artiodactyla; family Giraffidae; genus Giraffa; species Giraffa tippelskirchi. The sequence goes on from NC_137276.1 coordinate 93,494,919, forward strand.
TTTGCAAGAGCTCTTCTTAGAACAAATTCAGAGCAAGGTCTCTTTCAGGCACTGTATTTAAAATTAACTACTATTTATTAAACATTTATTATAGATCCAATCCATACATTATTGTGTATCACACCTTGAATCATATCCATATATTATTATATACTGCATATAATTTCCTATGAGGAAGATACCATTTCCATTTGTAGAGGACACTAAGGCTCAGAGAGGTTAAACGACTGTCCAGTGTCACACAGCAAGTAGAAACCAAGGTCTGTTCCTAATTCTATTTGCCTAACTCCAGAGCCTTATGTTTTTAATTGCCCCAGTTGCCCTTCTCAGCCCTCTGTGAGCACCAGAATCACCTGGGAAACTTAAAAAAAAAAAAGAAAGCTCTTAACTTTACCTGCTCAGTGAATCAGGCTGAGCTGAGGCTTATGAATCCAGGTGAGACTGTCTGCAGCTAGATTTAGAAACTAATCCAGGGAACCTTCAAGGGGTCTTGTTAAAAATGCAGATTCTGATGGGGTGGGACCTGAGGCTCTGCATTTCTAATAGGATCCCAAGTGATTCCTATGCTGCTGGACTTGGACCACACTTTGAGTGGCAAGGCACTAAACTTCTGAGCTCCCTTGAAGCCAGTGGTTCTCAACACTAGTGTCACATTAGAATTACATGGGAGTTTTGAAAAATGCTCATTGCTTAGCCTATACCTCTATGGGGACAGGATACATTTATCAGTTGTTAGTAAAGCTTCCCACTGGTCCCAGTGAGCAGCCGGACACTGCACAGCATCGACCCAAACTGAACCTTCTCTTCAGAGCCCAGAGCTTCCCAAAGTGTGTTCTCAGATCACCTGATTGATTTTAAATTATGTGGAGATCTGTTAACAATGCAGATTTACAGCACCTCCCTGAAAATGAATTGAGTCCTTAAGAACAAGTTTGAGCCCTGGTTTTAAAAATAATTTTTAACAAGGATGGACAGGCTCAATTCTTCCCCTATATCTGAATGGATATGTCACAAAGGTGGCCCTTTCCCAATGGCTGGGCTCATTGGAATTTGTAGCAATGTCCCTTCACTGTCTTGTTTTTCAGGTGTCCTGGACTTTGAGAAAATGATCCCAGCATGACTTTGTTAAAGACCCAGGCTTTCTATGGTTGCATTAGGCCCATAGCAGGCTACATGCAGCATCCTCTTCCCTAAACCGAGGCTCTGGAAAACCCAGTCAAGCTCAGGCCATGGGTCTCACCTTAAGAAAACCCTGTAGGAACCAGTGGGGCTTCCACTGGCCTGGCAACATGGCTCCAGTAGGATTTCTTTAATATAAGTGCTTCCCTGGTAGTGTCCCAAACTCAATAAATGTCCACTGACAAACCATGTTTCTAGGAATGGAGCAATTGAGAAATCAAGGTGTTCCTGGAATAAGATGGTGAGAGGTCCTGATAGGCATAATTAGCAAGGTCTGTCTCTGATCCACCTCTCTGTCCAATGGAACCTTTCTGTGCAGTTCAGGGGAAAGCTGCCCCCTTGTCATCTGTTCAGACATGCTTCTATGGACACTGACATATCTGACAGGGGAAGAGCTAGGCTGATCTGGGGCATTCTGGTCACTTGACTCTAGGTTACCACTTAGAGGAATAGGCGCAGGTGGTGGTGGTGGTCGCTGTTGGTTTTCAGTCTCTCTGTCTTTAGATTCTGGCCCCTGTTTAGCAAAGTAGGTTGTGAAATGAATACTGTGGAATTAACACAGGTTTTGGACTCAGAGAGACTAGGTCACCATTTACTAGGGGCCTTGTGCCAATTACTTCTTGGAATCCCAGTTGTCTTATCCATGGAGGGAATTTTAATGCCTGTCCTATAAGATTATTGAAAAGATTAGACAATTCTTCTGAAAGACTTGGGTAAAGTAGGCCTCTGTTCAAGGAAGCTATCCCTTCCCACTGATAAAAGAGCCTAAAAGGGTCAATGAGGTCCTCATGTCTACCCTGGTGGATATACACACAGAAATTATTGGGCTCTTTGCTGATATCTGTAAAACATCATTATACCAGGTTCCATTATGAGAACTTGAGTCAATTTCCCTTACAGAAACTACAACTATGGTATATGTAGTATTTACATATACCATGAACAGGTATGCAGAGGAATAGCAAGCTGTGCACTAGAACATTATTGGCCATTTCTGGGTATTTGCTACCAGTTCATTTACTTTACTGCTTGCAGCTTTGGGGAAAATTTAAAATCAAGGTAACTCTCAACATCACTTAATTCTTTTCCCCTTCAAATTGGGAAAATACTGCAAGAAATCCATCCTTAAGGACAAAACATCTTAGACAGGCTCACAGAACTTCAGAATACTACAGGATCAAGCTCCTTCAGTCTCCAAAGAGCCATATGAGCCCCAAGGTCATGAAAATTACAACCAAGATTATAGAATCTTTATGCATTTACTATGTATGAGATCGGTTTTTACATGTTTCAGGTAGAGTAACTCATTTAATCCTCACAAGCATCTAATGAGGGAGTTATTACTATTGTAACAGGGAAGAACAAATCTGACTCCATATTAGATCTGTTCCTTTCCTTTTAACCTTTGTGTTTTGTTAACCTGTGGTTAGTCCTGCTGACTCTGCACATTTTGTAAAAGAATGTTGCCTGTAGCCTGAAATATACATGATAGCCTATTCTCAAGACTCTGATCTTCAAGAGTCCATTCATATAGAGATTAAAAGTTGCAGAACAGAGAATAACGTTTGTTTTGTTGCAGGTTTGCAAGAACATGGTGACCTGACCTAGGTGGACAGCTGCCAGAACAAAGGATATAGACACCAAGAAGTTTGCAGCACCCTACCTTGCCCCTCCCTTACTCTGCCTTTAGAAAAGTGCTTTGCTGAAACCCTTTGGAGAATTCGGGAGTTGGGTGGGGCAGGAGCCACCTGTCTCCTTGCATGACCCTGCAATAAACCTTTCTCTGTTCCAAACTCCAACATTTCGTTGGTTTGTTTGGCCTTACTGTGCGCTGGGCACATGAACTCGCATTGGGTAACACTATTATCCCCATTTTCCAGCTGAGAAAACCAAGGCACAGGGAGTTAAATGGCTGGCAGTAGTTGCCAGATGTGAATACCAGGCCGCTGACTTGCAGCCTGGCTCAGTGTCTCCCAGGGCTTGGACCCCTCCACCAGGCGGAGCTAAGGCTCTCTGTAAACAGATCCTCCCAAATCACCTTTCTCATCAGTTCCTGAACTAGAAGTAGTGGAGAGAGAAAAAGGGATCAGGACCTGCTTTGAACTTGGCAATGGCGCTGAAGAGCGCGGCAGCCCTCTCCGAGCAGGCGTCGATGAGGCTGATGGTGTCGTGGCCGTTGTGGAGGGAGGTCTTACAGAAGCTGCAGAGCAGCTCGTTGTCGTTGCGGCAGTACTCTATGATGCGGCTGGACGGGTGGTGAATGCAGATCTTCTCGTCCTGGTCCTCCGTGCTGGTATCCACGAACACGTGGTCCTGCATGGCCACATCCGAGTGGAAAGTCTTGAGGCACTCGTTGCACAGATTGAGGCGGCAGGTGAGGCAACGCTTGTAGGCAATGCGCTGGCTGCGGCAGACCTGGCAGACAATGGGCCCAGTGGAGCGGTCGAAGCGCCACTTGAGGTAGCCGTGCTGCTGCATGTAGCGCTTGGTGAGGCGGCCGCGCAGATAGTTCTCGGGTAGCTGCATCTTGTGGCTGTAGGGCATGCAGTGCGAGCGGCTGCACACCGGGCAGATGAGGATGAAGAAGTTCTCGGTGACCTCAGCTTGCTTCTGCAGCCGCCGCAGGCACTTCTCACACAGGCTGTGGTGGCAGGGCAGCATGAAGGAGTGCAGGCGCAGGCGGCCGCAGATGGGGCACGACAGGTGGCTGACCAGATTGCTGTTGGCCGTCGGCATCATCTTCACCTCCTCCAGCTGCGTGTCGCTGCTCCCGATGCGCAGCGCCGTCTTGGAGCTGCAAGGAGAAGCAAACGTGCGAACTCAGGAGGCTGCCTCCGTTTCTCCCTCTCGGAAGGAACCGGTGCATCGCTGAGTCGCAGCGCGGTATGATGGGGAGGAGCACGGGTTGTCCGGCAAACCTGGTTCTAAACCCGCCTCCACCATCCTTTAGCTGGGCTCACGCATTTAAGTTAATTAACCTCTGTCTGCCTGTCTCCTCATTATGGAATCACTTGATGGGGCTTCTTGAGAAAACTAAAATGGAACTGAATACCTGGATGGCCTTTGAGCAGTCCCTGGAATGATGTACCTGATATGCAACTGCTTGTTGTTTTTGAGCGAGAGAAAAACAGCCCAGAGGGGCAGGCACTTTCAGCTGGGTATTGGGATTCTGTTGGCCATGGATAATCTCACAGAACACCCACAGCAGACAAGGCCATTCTGGGACTGTGGTGAAGCAAAGCAGAAACAAATCACTTCCTCATGTTTGAACTCAGAAGCAAGAACATTGTCCAAACCACAAAAATCTCCAAACATCCCCTGTCCTGATTAAAAGTGGTGACTGCTGCTTTTTTTTTCCAATCCAATAACAGGCTCAACCCTGTTATTTCCATCTTCTATGCAAGATTTATTAAGATACCCAATAGGAGATTTACCCCTGTGTCCTCAATGGCACCCCACTCCAGTACTCTTGTCTGGAAAATCCCATGGAACGGAGCAGCCTGGTAGGCTGCAGTCCATGGGGTCGCGGAGAGTCGGAAACGACTGAGCGAAGTCACTTTCACTTTTCACTTTCATGCGTTGGAGAAGGAAATGGCAACCCACTCCAGTGTTCTTGCCTGGAGAATCCCAGTGATGGCGCAGCCTGGTGGGCTGCCGTCTATGGGGTCGCACAGAGTCGGACACGACTGAAGCGACTTAGCAGCAACCTCACCTACCATGAGCATAAATACTGTAATATCTTAGTGATGCCTTCCTACCGAGACAACTCAAATTTGTTCACGGTGCCTCTCTCTCGTTTCAGTGGGACAGTGAATCCAATCTCCCCCAGCTACAGGTTGTGTTCTTTGTGGGTTTTACCTAGAGGGCACTGACATCATTATTACTGTTATGTGTGAGAGGGAACACAGAGATGGGCAAAGTGTTCTTCCCAGGCACCAGAAGGTCAGTCTCTCAGCCAAGCCCAGAACTTGAGTGTTCTAATGATCAGACCACAACTGTGACTTAAGGGGGTAGAAGCCCCCTTAAGGTCGCACATGATGGAATGCACTGCTCTAGAGTTGCACCACTGAGATGTGTCATCACCTCTCTCATCCTCAGTTCCCTCCTCTATAAATCAAATCTCACAATACTACTTCCTTCATGAGGATTTTAAAGTCTCCATGGGATAATCCATGATACGTGCTTAACTGCCGGGACATAGTAAGCATTCAATAAATGTGCACTGTAATGACTTCATTCTGCTCCTAGCCAGCCCATGTCCACAGCAGAGAAAAACAATGGTCAAGCCTGTGAGAAGTGTATGCTTCTACTGTATGTGTGTGTTGAAACTTTATCTAGTATCTGAGGCTGATTTCATATATTGTAAGAACTGTGGATGAAGTAAGTGCATACTTGTAAAATTCAAGTGCATATTCTAAGAAACTATAATCAGGGCAGAAGCAGTTTGTGAAAATAAGTGACTTAGATGGAAGTATGGTAAGACACTTAATTTGTGACTATTCCTGTCTCTCTTATCCTCTGTATTAGTGATGTCTGGGGATTGAGTTTGACATTATGCCTGTGTTTCTTTTTTTACTTTTGCCTTCTTGTAGTCCCTATATGCCCCTGGCTTCTTCCCCATTCCCTTAGCCAGGGACCTACGTCTCAGAGCCCAGACAGTCAAATGTGATGCCCAAACACGCTGGAATGGAGTGGCCTTTTGGTGACAGTGCCCCTATGGAGACTTGGGCACCTGGGAAGCTCTCTCTTAGAGATTTGTATGCTGGTATCCAAGCCTGCTAGCCTCAGTGTTTTCAGTCTCATTCTTCCTCTGCTTTCCTAGCCTCTCTGCTTTCTCCTGCCCAGGTCCTGAAGGGGTCAGTCACCTGGAGAAGCAGGCTAGTTTTACATATGGCAGCTGGATAGACTACTCCAGTTTGATAAGGTGGGACTCTGAGATTCAGGGTGTGATATGAAGAGAGATAGCAAGAGAATTCAGAAAGAGACAGGGAGAGACGAGGGTGTTGGGGGAAGAGGAAAAGAGGATGCAGTGAGGAGACAGGTATTAATGGCCCAGGGAGCTGGCCTGGAGGTGAAAATGAAAGTGGGAAAAGGAGACCAGTAAGGCAAGGAAGGATGAATGAGCTCAGAGTGAGGTGGGATGAGGAAGATGCTGACCAGGAAGCAGTGATGAAGAACAGGGGAGGCAGGGATCAGACACCAGGCAAGAGGCCAGATGGAAGGAATATATCTCAGCGTACCCAGCACAAAGCCGCCTGACCCTTGTGGTAGCATCTCTGACCATCATCAGAAGGCCTCAGGCCTGGACTCAGTCATTCAGTGGCCATCGTTCCATGCCAAAACAGTTACCAAGCCAAGCAGCCTTGCCTTCTTGTTGAGATAATGGCCTCTGCTCCTCTGTACAATGACTGCCTTCTCTCAGATTTAGGCCTGTTCCTTTTGTACTTGAGTTCCCATCATATCACCTGCAAGTCTCCTGGCTTCCCTTCTTGTTCCCTCCAGGCCATTCTGCACTGTAGCATCATCGGGGGTGGGGGAGGCTTTTCAAATCCTGATGCCCAGGTCCTACCCCAAGCCAGTGAAATCAGAATGTCTGGGGGTGGGGGACAGGCATCAGTAGTTTGTAAAGATCCCCAGGTGACTCTCATACAAAACAAACTTTGGGAGTTCCTGGTCTAAGCATCTCCCAAAAGACCAATGTCATCCCCCTCTTGTTGGAATGGCTCCAAGACGCTCCGTTGCTGATTTGCAGAAAATGGGGCAGTTGAGAGGAGAGAGGGGTGTGGAAGCTACTTTCTGCTCCTTAGACCTTCAGGACTTGCATTGAGAACCCCTGGGTTCTCTATTCATCAAAGATCACAAGAGGTCCATGAGTTGAGAGTAACCTTTACTAAGCATCTACTAAGTGCTGACCTGTGAGAGAGAGCATATCCTTCCCTGAATTCACTGAACCTTTGCTTACAGGATTGTTCTTCCAGCCTTGAAAGGCTTCCAGCCTGCCTCCCATCTTTCTGCCTTTCCAAATGCTGTCATCCTAGAGGGCTGAGTTTTGGTCTTTCCCCTGTAAGAAGCGTGCCTCTGCCATCCCAGACAAAGTGACATAGACTGCTGTGGTCAGAGCAGGAACAGGATGTTCAGTGCCTGACACAGTGGTTTAATACCCTAAGTGAGTAATTGAGACTCTCAATGCTATGACGTCTGGTTAGGAACAAAGAGAAGGCTAGCAGGAGTTCATGGCCATCTGGGGTACTTACTCAGGCCATAGGGTCAAAAGCAGCCTGTGGAAGCTATTGCTTTTCCAAGAAGTGTTGCAGATATGAAGGGTTCAGAGGAGAAAGAGGAAGAGCAATTTATATTTTTATATCACATAAGAGATTTCAAAGCGGTATTAATCCTCATACCCTCTGAATCATTGCACATACCATACTCTGCATTTTGAAAGACAGCATTTCAATTTAATTTTAATTTAAGCACACAAACTCTGGGTTCAAATTCTGACTACATCTTACTAGTGGTGTGATCTTGGGTCATTCAACATCTTAAATGCTCAGTTTCCTCATAGGTATGGTGGCCATGGGGCAGGAATTACCTGGGGTCATGCACATGGGTCCTGGCAAGTTATTTTTGCACTAAGCATCAGCTATTATTATTTTGTAAAGGTGAGAGAGGTGGGGTTCAGGAGATCTCAGCACTCATACGGGGTGGGGCTTTGTTTGGAACTCAGGTCTATACTGGTTAGTGGCTGTTTTGGACACTTCATTGCTACAGAATTCTTTTTTTGAAGTGGAAGTAATTTTTATTGCTACATTTTGAAATGCAAACAAAAATATTTAAAATAATAACATCATTCAATATATATTTTTATTGTTACATTAAGTACAAAACAGATTATTTGTAGTATTTTTTTAGCTCTTCTTTTCCCTTCTAGTTTTATTGAGATGTAGTTGACATTTAACAATGTATAAGTTTAAGGTTAGAATCATTAGAACATAATGATTTGATTTACAAACATCAGGAAGTGATTATCACAGTAAATTTAGTGACCATTCATCTTCTCCAACAGATAAAAATTAAAGAAATGGAAAAAAATTAAAAAATTTTTCTTGTGCTAAGAACTCTTAGGATTTATTCTCCTAACAACTTTCATATATAACTGACAGAAGCATTAATTATGTTTATCCTCTTGTATATGATATCCCTAGTACCTACCTTTAAAAAGTTTTTATTTTATTTTAATTGGAGGATAATTATTTTACAGTATTGTGATGGCCTCTGCCATACATCAACATGAATCAGCCATAGGCATAGATGTGTCCCCTCCCTCCTGAACCCCCCTTCCACTTCTCTCCCTGCCCCATCCCTCCGGGTTGTCACAGAGCACTGGCTTTGGGTTCCCTGCCTCATACACCAAACTCCCACTGGCAATCTATTTTACATATGGTACCTATCTATCTTATAACTGGAAGTTTGTATCTTTTGACTGCCTTCATCCAATGCCACATCCCCACCTTCTGCCTGTGATAACCACACATCTACTCTTTTCCCCTGTTTGTTTCTTTTTGAAGTGTAACTGACCCACAACACTATGTTAGATCCTGTTACACAACTTAGTGATTTGATATTTCTGTACATTTCCAAATGATCACCACCGATGTCTAGCTACCATCTGTCACCATACAAAGACCATGTGATATATCTGTACCATGACAAAGTGTAACTAGGGACTTCCCTGGTGGGTAGATGGTAAAGAATCCACCTGCCAATGCGGGAGACATGGGTTGGATCCATAGGTGGAGAAGATCCCCTAGAAATGGCAACCCACTCCAGTATTTTTGTCTGGGAAATCTCATGGACAGAGGAGCCTGGGACTACAGTCCATGGGGTTTCAAAGAGTCGGACATGACTGAGCAGCTAAAGAAAAAAAAAAGCATTGTAACTAGAGTTGATTGTTAGCAAGTTCTTGGCTTCTCGTTTCCAGATAAGGAGGTGGGCTTGGGGCGGGGTGGCTGGCCTGCCCCGTCCCCACGGTTGGTAGGGCACCCCCCAGGTTTCCGGAGTCACGGTGGCCCATGTCAGGTGCGCAGCACTTACGAGGTGCGGATGCTCCGGAGGCGGCCCTTGCGGAAGGTGATGGTGGCATTGCGGCAGCAGCGACTCTCGTAGTAGTAGCACTTGAGGTTGCTGCTGGCCGTGCAGCAGCACTTACAGTTGGGGTCATTGGCCCAGGAGCAGCAGCACCAATGGCAGTTGGGGTTCTCGGAGCAGGTGCAGTGGCAGCACTGGCAGTTGCGCTCATCTTTGTAAGGGCAGGGGAAGCAGGTGCAGTTCCGCTCCGAGGTGAAGAGGAACTTGCAGCACAGGCAGGAGCATAGCCGCGGACAACATCTCTGCCACGTACAGCATGGAGAGCAAACACACATAGCAGTATCCATGGCGCCTACATGATGGCCACCCGCTCCTTGGACGTTAGGAGGCCTCCTCTACCAGATCCTGCTGTCAGTTCTCCCGTGAAGGGGGTCCCTCCTCCCCCTGATGAGGCCCGTCAGCTTGGAGGTTGCAAGAGGTTGGCTGTTATGAGGCCTTCACAGGTGGTGTACCTGCTAGGAAGCCCATGCGCTGGCATTTACATAGATCAGCCCCAGGCCATTTGCTTATGTCATAATCCCTGTCCCCCCACCATGTCTCACCATAAAGGGTAGGAGGGAGGGTGGGATCTGGGGGGTAGTGGCAGGAAGGCTGATGGACACTCCCTGCTTTCAGAGGACCAGCTCCAGAAGAGTGTCAATGCGGAGAGTATCCTGGACGTTTAGCTGTCGTTTGGCACCTTGGGTTATGAGTTGGATTTCAGAAGCTATTTCTCTTTCCTTGGAACTTGGGCAAGTTGAGGCAGGGGTGTGTCTTCATGGGCTGAAAGACCTGGGTATGGTGCATTGGAAAAGCAGACATGATATTCCTCTCCTTGGGCTGTTTTTGCATTGCTAGAACTCTTTATTTGATGAACAAACTGCAGTGCTTACAAATAATAATGCCATATATAAAGGGAAGTACCATTTGTAGAAAGAATCAAAGGAAAAAAAAAGATATAGGTTCTTTAAGGCACTTCTTTCTGTAGTCACTGAGTTTGTTAGTCACTGCATAGTCACTGCTGATTTTCATGAGGTTTCAGGCATAAGTCACTCTGAATATTTCTTGGCACTTTTTTTGCAGGCTCATGGAGTTTGGCTGAGACTCAGGCTGTTTCCTATGCCCCTGCTCTCCTCCCCAGTCCCATCCTACTGTATCCCTTCTATCAGGAGGCTGGAATTCTACACAAGACTCTTTATCTCTGCTTTTATCATTAATATATGCTCAGTATCTCTAGAAATGACCTTCTATTTTAGGGGAGAATTTTGCTTTCCACTTTATGCAGCTTGCAAAGATTAAAAGAGCAGAAATTTCATGATCATACCATATATATGGTATGAACACTGTCTTATTTTTTGTCCAAAAAGAAAGAGAAGTGAGAGCCAATTTGGCTGTGGGAATTTATTGCATAATATATTATCTCTCCCTATGATTATCACCTTTATAATAAGAAAGAACATTCATTGAGTGCTAGCTGTTCCATCCACACTTCGATTCTAGGTTCCTACAGATGAAAATTTTGGATCATAGGCTATGTGCTTTATGTATTTATTTGTAATTAATAAATTGTTTACTTAAATGAATATGCCAGTTCATGCTGACAGCAGCAGTGTATGAGACACTTTTCCCCACATAGTTTCCCAAACTCAGTTTTGTCAGTATTCTTATCTGTTCTCCATGCACAGAGGTTTGCATTTCATTCCTGAATTTACTTGCATCATTGCTCTCGGCAAGACTTTCTCTTTTTTAAAAAAAAATGTTTCTAAAATTTTTATTAAGATAAAATTCACTGACCATTAAACTCACTGTTTTATTTATTTATTTATTGGCCGTGCTGGGTCTTCATTGCTGTGTGGGCTTTTCTCTAGTTGGGGTGAGTGGGGGCCACTCTTCACTGCAGTGCGTGGGTGTCTCAATTTGGTGGCTTCTTGTTGCAGAGCACAGGCTCTAGGCACACAGGCTATAGCAGTTGCAGCACGTGGGCTCAGTATTTGTGGCTCCCAGGCTCTAGAGCACAGGCTTAGTGGTTGTGGTGCATGGGCTTCAGTTTCTCCGCAGCATGTGGTATCTTCCTGCATCAGGGTTCGAACATTTGTCTCCTGCTTTGGCAGGCGGATTCTTTACCACTGAGCCACCAGGGAAGCCCTAAACTCACTGTTTTAGAGTGAATAGTTCAATGGTTTTTAATATATTCACAATATTGTGTAACTACCACCACTGTCTAATTCCAGAACATTTTCACCACCCCCAAAGACACCATGTACTCATTAGCTGTCATACCCATAGCTCCTGGCAATGATTAATCTGTTGTCTGTATATATATAGATTTGTCTATTCTGGACATTTCATATAAATGTAACCATATAATATGTAGGTGTTTGAATTTGATTTCTTTCACTTCGCATAATGTTTTCAAGGTTCATACATGTAACAGTGTTTCGCTTTTTATGACTGAATAATATTGTATGGGGGGCTTCCCTTGTGGCTCAGTGGTAAAGAATCCATCTGCTAATGCAGGAGACACGGGTTCAATCCCTGGGTTAGGAAGATCCCCTGGAGAAGGAAATGGCAACCCACTCCATATTCTTGCAAAGGAAATCCCATGGACTTTTGCATCTGTCTGGGTTTTGGTGGTAACCGTTGCCCCACTACTGCCTGAACTTAATGTAATCTTTGAGCCTTAGTTTCCTAAGCTCCCAAATGGGAAAAAGTACTATTCTATTGCAGGATTGTTGTTCTAAAATATTAAAAAATAACATAGGTAAATTGATAACATAATGCTTATTGCATGACTATCATTCATCTCTGCTATGATGATTTAGGCATGTGGGCATTAGAAAAGGGATTAATCATCTAAATATGAACATGTGTTTTCAATTCTTTTGAGTATGTACCCAGGAATGGAATTGCTGGGTTATAAGGTAACTCTATGTTTAACTTTTTGAGGAAATGCCAAACTGTTTTCAAAACAGCTACATCATTTAACATTTTACATTCTTACCAACAATGTTATGAGGGTTGCAATTCCTCTACATCTTTATCAAAACATGTTTTTTTTCCCCAAAAAATTATTATTATAGCCATCATGGTGGGTTTAGAAGTGGGCTCTTGTTGTGGTTAGACTTGAAGTTTCCTTATGACTAATGATGTTGATTTGTGTATCTTCTTTGGGCTTCCCTGGTGGCTCAGATGGTAAAGAATCTGCTTGCAGTGCTGGAGACCGGGGTTCAATCCCAGGGTTGGGAAGATCCCCTGGACAAGGAAATGGCAACCCACTCCAGTATTCTTGCCTGGAGAATTCCATGGACAGAAGAACCTGGCAGGCTACACTCTATGGTATTGCAAAGAGTAAGACAGGATTGAGCAGCTAACACAACACTTTGGAGAAATGTCTATTTATATCCTTTGCCCAATTAAAAATTGAGCTATTTGTCTTTTTTATTGTTGAGTTGTAGGAGTTCTTTGAATAATATAGAGACTACACCATTACCACATACAAGATTTGTAAATATTTTTTCCATTCTGTTTTTAGGTTTAAAAAAATTTTTTTTTCACAGTGTCCTTTGAAGCACAAAAGTTTTAATTTTGAAGTCTAATTTATTTATATTTTTGTTATTATTGCTTGACCTTTTTGTGTCATTTAAGAAACTTTTGCCTAATATAAGATCAGGAAGACTTACACCTACATTTTCTCCTAATACTTTATAGTTTGAACTATTACACTTAGGTCTTTGATTCATTTTGAATTAATTTTTTAGTTTGATTTGAGAAAATCAATTAACCATAGATGGTTTACTACTGGACTCTATTCTGTTCCTTTGTTCTATGTGTCTATCTTTATATCAACCACACTGTTTTGACATGGCAACTTTGTAGAAAGTTTTAAAATGGGGAAATGTGAGCTCTCCATATTTTTTTTTCCTTGTAGAACTTATTTAGGGTATTCTAAGCCTGGTATCAGTGACTTGATGGACATGAGTTTGGGTAAACTCCAGAAGTTGGTGATGGACAAGGAGGCCTGGTGTGCTGTGATTTATGGGGTTGCAAAGAGTCGGATACGACTGAGTGACTGAACTGAACTGAATTGAAGCCTGGTATATTTCAATATAAATTTTAGGATCAGCTTTCTTATTCTTTTTACAAAAGGCTACTAGAATCTTGATAGGGGTTGCATTTAATCTGTAAATCATTTGCAGAAGTATTTTCATATTAAAATTAAAATTTCCAATCCATGAACACAAGATACTTTCCCATTTATTTAGGTCTTCAAAGATTTCTGTTAACAATGTTTTTTAGTTTGCAGTGTACAAATCTGACACTTATATGGTTAAGTTTATTCCTAAGCATATTTTTTGGATACTACTATAAATAAACTTTTTTCTTAATTTTACTTTTGGATTGTTCATTTTTAGGGTATAGAAATGTAACAGATCTTTATATACTGGTCCTGTGTCCTGCAACTTTGATGAATTCATTATTAGCTCTAATATTTTTAAATTAAAAAAGTTTTTTAAACTTCATGTCATCTGTGAATAGATATACTTTTACATGATTTTTTTGAATATGACAACAGAAGCATAGGCAACAAAAGCAAAAATCAACAGGTGGGACTATGTCAAACTAAAAAGGTTCTGCACAGCAAAGGAAACAATCAGTAGAATGAAGAGGCAATCAATGAAATGATGCAAGAAAGTGAAAAAAATAGAAATGGGAGAAAGTATTTTCAAACCATGTATTTGATAAGAGGTGAATTTCTAAAATATATGAAGGACTCATATAACTCAAGAGCAAAAAAAAAAAAAAGAAAAGAAAAGAAACCCCAGGTAATCCAACTAAAAATGGGCAGAAGACTTGAATAAATATTTTTTTTTCCGAAGAAGACATGCAAATGGTCCACAAGTACATAAAAAGTGCTCAACATCGCTAATCATTAGGAAAATGCAAGCTAAATCCACAGTGAGATATCACTTCACATCAGTTAGGGTGGCTATTGTTGAAAAGACAAGACATAATAAGTGTTGTTGAGGATGTGGAAAAAAGGAAAACCTAGTACTCTGTTGGTGGGGATGTAAAACGATATGACTACTGTAGAAACAGTATGGAGATTCCTTGAAAAATTAAAAATAGAACTAATGTAAGCAATCCCAGAAAGCCTACTTCTGGTTATGTAACTAAAGGAAAAAAAGTCAGTATCTTGAAGAGATGTCTGTACTCCTGTATTCATTGCAGCATTATTTACAATAGTCAACATATGGAAACAAATTAAGTGTCCATCAGTAGATGAATGGAGAAAGAAAATGGGATACACACACATACATACTCACACTGGAATATTCAGTCATAAAAAAGGAAATCCTGCCATTTGTGTGACAACATGGATGAGCCTGCAGGATGTTCTGCTGCATGAAATAATTCAGATGGAGAAAGACAGCTATCATGTGATCTGGAAAAAAAAGTCAAACTCAGAGAAACAGAGAGTAGAATGATGGTTTCCAGGAGTTGGGGGTAGGGACATGGGCAGATGTGGAATAGGGAGTACAACCTCCATTTATAAGATGTATAAGTTCTGGAGATCTAATGTACAGCATGGTGACTATAGTTAATATTATATACTTGAAATATGCTAAGACAGTAGATCTTGAGTATTCTTATCACACTAGAGACTATGGATATATTGATTAACATGATTGTAGTAATCATTTTATAGCTTATATGTGTGTCAAGTCATCATGTTGTATCCTTTATATATATACAATTTTGCAGCCCAATTGTTCCTCAATAAAACAAGGGGAAAAACAAAATTAACATGCAAAAATCAATGACCTTCATATATACAAACAAAAACCAGAAGATATAAAAGGAAGGACTACCTGTTTACATTCACAAACAAATTAAAAGCAAAAAACAAAGAAGTAAATAGGTATAAACTTGACCAGAAAGTTCAAAATCTATATTGGGTAAGTTCTAAAAGGCCCTTGAAAGACTTAAATATGGGCCTTGAACAAATAGAAATATGTACCATATTTATGGATAGCAAAACTCAACATCCTAAAGATGTTGGTCTCCCTAAATTAACACATCCAATGTAATTCTAATAAGAATAGAATTTTTTTTCTGAAGCTAGAGATGTTGCTTATAATGTTTACTTAAAGAACAAATAAGCAAGAATAGCCAGGAAATTCTGATGGAGAATAGAAATAAAGGGGTGTACTTGTACTTCCCTGGTGGCTCAGAAGGTAAAGAATCTGCCTGCAATGCAGGAGACCTGGGTTTGATCCCTGGGATCCCCTGGGGAAGGGCCCGGCAACCCACAGCAGTATACTTGCCTAGAGAATCCCATGGGCAGACGAGCCTGGTGGGCTACAGTCATTGGGGTTGCAAACAATCAGACACGACTGAACAACTAACACTTTGACTTTTCACTTGTACTAAATATTTAAAATTTTGTATGCCTCTATAATTAAACAGTACTGGTGTTGTTGAAGAAATAGACTGACCCTGAAAGAGAAATAGAAAAATCCTAATAGACAATATTGGATATGGAAATTTAATATGTATATAAAGGTATCATCTCAGGTCAATGGAGAAAAAGACAAGGTATTTAAAGTATATGGTTAGGAGGACTGGACAGTCTTCTGTAAAAAAAGTAAAATTGAATCCATTCTTCACATCAAGATAAATGCTGAATGGATCAGAAGTTTACATGTTGTGAAAAATGAAATTATGCAAAAAAAAGGAAACATGGACTAATTGCTTTGTAACTTGGGAGTGGGGTAAACCTTCCTAATTATGACAAAAATGCAAACACAATAAAGAAAAAAGATTGGTAAATTTGATTACATAAATAAAAACATTTTAAAGGATTGAAACAAAACATAAACAAAAAAGTGAAGCAACCCCCCCCCACAAAACTACCAAACCCACTCACATTAACAAAGTAGAAAGATGATGAAAAATTGAAAACCATGTGTAGCCTATGGGCAAAGATTTGATGTCTTTAACATCTAAGGAGCTTCTAAAAATTTTATATGAAAAAGATCAAGTTTCCTTCAGAAAAATGAGCTAAAAATATAAAGTTGATGGAAAAAATGTTATTAGCCTTGGCATGCTCATGCTCAGTCACTTCAGTCACATCCAACTCTTTGTGATCCTATGAACTGTCACCCACAAGTTCCCCCTATCCATAGGATTCTCCAGCAAGAATACTGGAGTGGGTTGCCATGCCCTTCTCCAGAGGATCTTCCTGACCCAGGGACTGAACCCAAGTCTCCTGAGTTCCAGACATATTCTTCACTGACTGAACCACCAGAGAAGCCCTTGAAAGTGAAAGTTGCTTAGTCGGGTCCAACTCTTTGTGACTCCATGGACTGTAAAGTCCATGGAATTCTCCAGGCTAGAATACTGGAGTGGGTAGCCTTTTCCTTCTCCAGGGGATCTTCCCAACCCAGGGATCGAACCCAGGTCTCCTGCAGGTGGATTCTTTACCAACTGAGCTATCAGGGAAGCCCAGAGAAGCCTTTACTAGCCTTTAATGATATATAAAGTTTCTCACTTTTGCTCATCATAAGTGAAATGCAAAATAAATCAACACTGAAAAATCAACATTTTCTACCCATTAGATTACCAAAATTAAAAAAAAAAAAACAGAAAATTGAGAACATATTCTCTTGGCAAAGCTCTAGATGAACAAAAGTTCTCATGTATTATGTTACTGATGGGAATGTTACACTGGGGTGGAGAGTTTGACATAACTCTCAAAATCTCATCTACCTGTTGACTCAGCTGTTTCAGTTCTAAGAATTTCTCCCAAAGATACACTGACAAAATTACAAGCAAGATTCATTCATGGTGTTATTTATTACAGCACTATTTGTAATAGCACAAAACTGGAAACAATTCAAATGTCCATCATCAGGGAACTGATAAAATAAGCTAAAGCACACAATGGTGCTTAATGCTGTTACATAAAAGAATGAGAAAGACCTCTGGTGACTGTTTTAAAATGATTTCTAAAATATGTTACTGAGTGCAAAAAGGTGTAGCAATGTGTGTATGATATGCGGCCATTCATCTCAGAAAAGGTCTTAAGTTGTTGGTTTAACTTGACACATGAGATAGAAAGAGAAAACAAAAATTTAGATTTATAAGGGAGTGCAAGAGTAAGGTAGAGGGGGAATATATGTTTAGAAATCACTTAAATTTGTATAATTATAATGCAAAACTAAGCTAAAAGAGCAATCCTAAAACTTAAAGCAAAATGAAAAAAAAAATGAGCCTGTGAGTTGAGTTGGTGGTACAGTCATACCATGAGGAATTATTTTCAGTTAGTTTAAAACACAGTAATTTTATTTTTTCCCAGTGGGATTGATCCCTAAGTAGAGGCAAAACAAAGCAAGGAGAAAGCTTATGTTCTTTCACTAATCATGTTGTTAATGGTAGTGTTAGTATTGTTCATCTGAAAGGATTGTGTGTGTATTTTTCAATAAATGAGGAATTTTTTTGATGTCAGTGAGTACCATAATCTAAGGCATGGGAGAAAGAACATACAGAGAGATGACTGCTGAAGTTAAGAACATTGGGTAGTCCTGATATGAATTAAAAATATCAATATCAACTCCTGATGTATTTTACCTGAAGAAAATTTCTTAATTCTAGCCTCTGAAGAGGCCTTGAAACCATGACTCAGTTCAGTCGCTCGGTTGTGTCTGACTCTGAGACTCCATAGACTACAGCATGCCAGGCTTCCCTGTCCATCACCAACTCCTGGAGCCTACTCAAACTCAGGCCCATCGAGTCAGTGATGCCATCCTCTGTCGGCCCCTTCTCCCCTACTTTCAATCTTTCCCAGCATCAGGGTCTTTTCCAGTGAGTCAGTTCTTCACATCAGGTGGCCAAAGTATCGGAGCTTCAGCATCAGTCCTTCCAATGAATATTCAGGACTGATTTCCTTAAGGACTGACTGGTTGGATTTCCTTGCAGTCCAAGGGACTCTCAAGAGTCTTCCCCAATGCCACAGTTCAAAAGCATCAATTCTTCAGTGCTCAGCTTTCTTTATAGTTCAGTTCTCACATCCATACATGACTACTGGAAAAACCATAGCTTCGACTAGATGGACTTTTTCGGCAAAGTAATGTCTCTGCTTTTTACTATGCTGTCTAGATTGGTCATAGCTTTTCTTCCAAGGAGCAAGTGTCTTTTAACTTCATGGCTGCAGTCACCATCTGCAGTGATTTTGGAGCCCAAGAAAATAAAGTCTGTCACTGCTTCCATTGTTTCCCCATCTATTTGCCATGAAGTGATGGGACCAGATGCCATGATCTTAGTTTTCTGAATGTTGAGTTTTAAGCCAACTTTTTCACTCTCCTCTTTCACTTTCATCAAGAGGCTCTTTAGTTCTTCTTCACTTTCTGCCATTAGGGTGATGTCATCTGCATATCTGAGGGTGTTGATATTTCTCCTGGAAATCTTGATTCCAGCTTGTGATTCATTGAGCCTGGCATTTAGCATGATGTACTCTGCATATAAGTTAAATAAAAAGGGTGACAATATACAGCCTTGACATACTCCTTTCCCAATTTGGAACCAGTCTGTTGTTCTATGTCCAGTTCTAACTGTTGCTGCTTTACCTGAACACAGACTTCTCAGGAAGCAGGTAAGCTGGTCTGGTATTTCCATCTTTTGAAGAATTTTCCACAGTTTGTTGTGATCCACAGTCAAAGGCTTTGGTGTAGTCAATGAAGAAAATAAATGTTTTTCTGAAATTCTCTTGCTTTTTCTATGATCCAATGGATGTTGGCAATTTGATCTCTGGTTCCTCTGCCTTTACTAAATTCCAGCTTGAACATCTGGAAGTTCTCTGTTCATGTACTGTTCAAGCGTAGGTTGGAGAATTTTGAGCATTACTTTACTAGAGTGTGAGATGAGTGCAATTGTGTGATAGTTTGAGCATTCTTTGGAATTGCCTTTCTTTGGGATTGGAATGAAAACTGACCTTTTCCAGTCCTGTGGCCACTGCTGAGTTTTCCAAATTTGCTGACATATTGAGTGCAGTACTTTCACAGCATCACTTTTAGGATTTGAAATGGCTCAACTGGTATTCCATCACCTCCACTAGCTTTGTTCGTAATGATGCTTTCTAAGGCCCACTTGACTTCACATTCCAGGATGTCTGGCTCTAGGTGAGTGATCACATCATCATGGTTATCTGGGTCATGAAGATCTTTTTTGTGCAGTTCTTCTGTGTATTCTTGCCACCTCTTCTTAATATCTTCTGCTCCTGTTAGGTCCATACCATTTCTGTACTTTATTGAGCCCATTTTTGCATGAAATGTTCCCTTGGTATCTCCAATTTTCTTGAGATCTCTAGTCTTTTCCACTTTATTGTTTTCCTCTATTTCTTTGCATTGATCGCTGAGGAAGGCTTTCTTATCTCTCCTTGCTATTCTTTGGAACTCTCCATTCAAATGGGTATATCTTTCCTTTTTTCCTTTGCCTTTAGCTTCTCTTCTTTTCTCAGCTATTTGTAAGGCCTCCTCAGACAACCACTTTGACTTTTTGCATTTCTTTTTCTTGGAGATGGTCTTGATGATTGCTTCCTGTACAATGTCACAAACCCGCATCCATAGTTCTTCAGGCACTCTGTCTGTCAGATCTAATCCTTTGAATCTGTTTGTCACTTCTACTGTATCTAGGTTATACCTGAATGGTCTAGTGGTTTTCCCTACTTTCTTCAATTTAAGTTTGAATTTTGCAATAAGGAGTTCATGATCCGAGCTACAGTCAGCTCCTAGTCTTGTTTTTGCTGACTGTATAGAGCTTCTCCATCTTTGGATGTAAAGAACAGAATCAATCTGATTTTGGTATTGACCAGCTGGTGATGTTCACATGTAGAGTCTTTCCTTGTGTTGTTGGAAGAGGGTGTGTGCTATGACCTGTGCGTTCTCTTGGCAAAACTCTATTAGCCTTTGCCCTGCTTCATTCTGTACTCCAAGGCCAAACTTGCCTGTTACTCCAGGTATTGCTTGACTTCCTACTTTTGCATTCCAATCCCCTATAATGAAAGGGACATCTTTTTTAGGTGTTAGTTCTAGAAGGTCTTTTTAAGTCTTCAGAGAACCGTTCAACTTCAGCTTCTTTAGCATTACTGGTTGGGGCATAGACTTGGATTACTGTGATATTGAATGGTTTGCCTTGGAAAGGAACAGAGATCATTCTGCTATTTTTGAGACTGCATCCAAGTACTGCATTTCAGACTCTTTTGTTGACTATGAGGGCTACTCCATTTCTTTTAAGGGATTCTTGCCCACAGTAGTAGATATAATGGTCATCTGAGTTAAATTCACCCATTCCTGTCTGTCTCAGTTCACTGATTCCTAAAATGTCAACGTTCACTCTTGGCATCTCTTGTTTGACCACTTCCAATTTACCTTGATTCATGGACCTAACATTCCAGGTTAATGAACCCTCTTGTCTCCTAGATTATGGTCTCTGAATTTCAGCAAAACAAACCAGGACTTTTTGGACAAATGATGGTCCCAGGTCTAGGGCAAGAAATGCATAAAACAAATGTGGATTTGGATATACATTTTACAGAAGTCAACAAGTCCCCTTATGGTACTAGCTTGTTTAGCCTTGCTAGAGGATACAGGGCAAGAAGAATAGCATGCCAGGGGCAGGGGCAGGTATGTCAGCTCATGTACAAAGGAATGAGACCAAATGAGTGGGTACAATGATGCTGTAATCCACTATCCAGGTATCTTTGTTAAGACTGAGATACTCATTCCTCTTGTTGGCTGCTTGCAGTCCACGCCTGAATCTTCCTCTGGGAATTGCTTTCAGTGGAAGAGAGCTGCCTTGCTCCAATTCAGGGAGCAGTCCTGCCTAAATTGGGGCCACCTCAGTTACTGAAGCTTCCCTGATAGCTCAGTTGGTAAAGAATCTGCCTGCAATGCAGGAGACCCTGGTTTGATTCCTGGGTTAGGAAGATCTGCTGGAGAAGGGATAGGCTACCCACTCGCTGACTCTTGGGCTTCCCTTGTGGCTCAGCTGGTAAAGAATCCACCTGCAATGTGGGAGACCTGGGTTCGATGCCTGGGTTGGGAAGATCCCCTGGAGAAAGGAAAGGCTACCACTCCAGTATTCTGGTCTGGAGAATTCCATGGACTGTATAGTCCATGGGGTTGCAAAGAGTTGGACACGACTGAGTGACTTTCACTCACCAGCTACTGAGGAATTCCAATTAGATTGGCTGAGGTTTCTAGTTTCAACTACGTTACAGTTTAACTTGTCTCTCTGTACAGTCCTGTTCCCCTCACTCCCCATGAGCCCCCTCCAGTGCACCTCTAGTGCATAAATTTCCATCTCATAGTCTGTTTCTTGGGGAACTGATGGGTAAGGGAGCCATTCCGGCTTATGAGCACCATTTCCCTTATGAAACAATATGGTTTACTTCCTCCCAGGGGAATTGTTTCCAGGGGTCCTAGCAAGGGACACGTAGTTACAAGAATGCACTGCTTTCAGAGAAGCTCAAACTATGGATCCCATTTAGATATTTATAGTTAATTCACAATTCTCTCAGTCCAGGTGTAGTTTACTAATTAGAAGTAATTTTATAAGAATCCTCCAAGACCAGGTGTAGTTTACTAATTAGAAGTCATTTTATAAGAATCATCCAAGGCCAGGTGTAGTTAACTAATTAGAAGTCATTTTATAAGCAATGTTGCCTGGTAACATAGACGACTTCCACCTTTATCATGTTTCCAGGGGAACAGAGCTAGGAAGTTAACTCAAGGTCATTTTTCTGGAGAGAAAGAGAGTGAGTTTGTTAACCATTCACATTTAAAGATAATCACAAAGATAACTGAAACAAAAGAAAAAATCCCAACAATCCTCTCTTGGATGATACTAGGAAACTAACATATTTTGAGACCTGGTAAATAAAGGGAGAGAATAATTTATCTAGATTTTGTTATATGAACTGTATAAGGGGAATTTTCTCTTCACAGAAGTATCCTGGCTTCTGTGAGGATCGAAGAGAGGTTGAATTGTGATATCATCCATTGCAACTCCTACTGAAAAGGTGAATCTAGACAGGGGTCCCCAACCTCCAGGATCTAATGCCTGATGATCAGAGGTAGAGCTGATGTAATGATAGTAGAAATAAAGTGCACAATAAACGTAATGCCCTTGAATCATCCCAAACCATCCCCCACCCTCCTGTTCTATGGAAAAATTGTCTTCCATGAAACTGGTCCCTAGTGTCAAAAAATTGGGGGACTACTGATCTAGACAATATCACCAGGGACAGCTAATAGTGCCAAAGACCATCATACATTGTGAGCCCCCTGATGGAAGTACACAGCACAACCTATAAAGTATTGCAAAAAGTTCTCACCTGAATTTAACCAGACTTCTAGATCTAACTACCAGTTGTTCAGACAGTTGATATCAAGGTGAAACAGTTTGCAAAATGCAGATTGTGGAAAACACAATGACCTAGTTTCTTCAACAGAGACTTTGCAAGGGAGACACACACATACACAGATATAAAGGCGAAAATTTCTGATTTAAAAGAGATCTAAGACACAAGAGACATATAAACCAATTGTAATTCTTGAGTCTAAGATCCTGATTTGAACAAGTTGTAAAACTATTTATTATTCATGATTCAAGTGAGGGATTTGAATATTGCTGGAAGATTGGATGATAGGAAGAAATGATTATTAATTTTTCAGGTTTGATAATGGTATTGTGGTTATATTATTTAGGAGAGTCCTTAACTTTTACAGGTAAAGATAGATACATTTATAGATTAAGTGATAAAATATCTGTTCCCCTTCCTCCAAATAATCTAGACTGTAGCGAAGTGGGTAAGAGATTACATGAAAGAGATGAAAGTGGGTGAGAGATTAAAGACTGGCCATGACCTGATAACTGCTGAAGCTGGCCACTAGGCTTATGGGGGTCCTTTATACCATTTCCATGACTTTTATGTGTTTGAAATTTTTAATTATAACAAATAGAAGCATATACACATTTACTTTTTAATATAATCATCTCACTCCTGGAAATCTTCCATAGGTATAAGGATTCTTAATGTAGCAACACTAACAAAAAGAAAAGAAATCCTGGAAATAAAATGAATACTCAACAATGACATATGGTTGAATGAATTGTGATAGCATACTGTCATTAAAAAGAATAATTTAGAGCCAACCCAATTCACCTGGAGGAGTTTTGGGGAATAATGTTGAATGAGAAAAGCAAGATGCACACAGGAGTATACTTTTTGAAAGAAAGAAAAGACGTGTGCCTATTTGTCTACTATGTGTAGTGTATATTAGAGGGTGTCCAGAGGGGCGTTAGCATGGTTTCCTTGGGGCTGGGGATTGAGAAAGTATGAGCCCCGGTTGTGGGGTCAGACTGTGTTCTGGTCCAACTTTGTCACTAGTGGTATCACTACGGAGAGTTCAGCAGTGTGCATGGAGCACTTCCTGTGTGCCTGACTGGCCTAGCAGCTGATGATACAGCAATATAGATGCTTCCCTGGAAGTCTAGTGGTTAAGAATCCACCATCCAGTGTAGGGGATGCAGATTCCACCCCTGGTCAGGGAACTAGGATCCAACATGCCTTGGAGCAACTAAGCCCGTGTTGAAAATAACCAAGCCTGAATGCCTCCATGAAGATCCAGCTTAGCCGGAATAAAAAAGATAAAATGTTGTTCCTATCTCTGGGAAGGAGATGTTGAGGAGGGAAGGTTGAAAGGTCAACATGCGTAAATTGCAGAGTGCTGTGGGCATGTTGCTTAACTTTTATGAACCTCAGTTTTCTTATTTGTGAAATGGGATTATGACATATGCTTCATAGGGTAATTTTGAGGTTTAAATATGTACAACATGAATCTAATTGCACCATCTTGGGCCACAACCTTCTCATTGTAAGGCCCTAGCAACCTGCTGGTATTGTCCCCAGGGGCAGAAAGATGGACCCTGAGAGCCCACAAGGTGAGGGAGAGTGTTGGTCAAGGAGTCAGTCTGAGAGCTAAGACAGAAGAGGGAGGTAGAATTGTATGATGGTTTCTTGAGAACATAGAAGAAATGAGGCAAATGTGTGCATTTATCCTTCATTTGAAAGCATTCAGTTAATCTGTGTGTGTGGGCTTCCCCAGTGGTGTAGACGGTAAAGAGTCTGCCTGCAATATGAGAGACCCAGGTTCGATCCCTGGGTTGGGAAGATCCCCTGGAGAAGGAAATGGCAACCCACTCCTGTATTCTTGCCTGGAGAATCCCATGGACAGAGAGCCTGGCGGGCTACAATCCAAGGGGTCACAAGTAGCCGGACATGACTAAAAGACTAACACTCAATAACTGAATGTGTGTGTTAGTCGTTCAGTCATGTCCGACTCTTTGCGACCCTGTGGACTGTAGCTCACCAGGCTCTTCTGTTCACTGGATTCTCCAGGCAAGAATACTGGAATGGGGTGCCATTCGCTTCTCCAGGGGATTTTCCTGACCCAGGGATTGAACCCAGGTCTCCCGCATTGCAGGCAGATTGTTTACCATCTGAGCCACCAGGGAGGCCCATTCACTTAATTCTTTATATTAATACCTATACACGAGTGAACAAAGTAGACGAAGACCTGTGCCCCTTCAGAAGTGATAGTCCAAAAAGGGGAGACAGACACTAGACATGAAAAGGAATAAATGAGTAAATCTGATGATTCATTAAAGTTTCGTGGGAAAGAGGAAAAGCAGAGCAGAGGAAGTGTATTAGTTAGCTAGGGCTGCTGTAACAAAGTGTCACAGACCAGGTGACGTAAACAACAGAAATGTGTTGTCTCACTGGTCCAGAGCCTGGAGGTCTGGGATCAAGACCGTGCTTCCTCTGCCGAATCTAGAGAAGGATCTGTTCCAGGGAACTCTCCTAGCTTCTGGTAGTTTCCTGGCTTGTGGCACCTTAACTGCAATCCTCACCTGGCATTCTTCCTCTATGCATGTGTGTCTCGGTGTCCAAATTTTATTTTTTTCTAAGGACATCAGTAAGATTAGGGGCCATTCTGCTCCAGTGTGACCTCATCTTAACTAATTACATTGACAATGACCCTATTTCCATATAAGTCCCATTTGGAGTTATTGGGGGTTGAGACTTCAACAAACGAATTTACAGAACAGGAAGGGATGTGGAAGTGCCCAAGATAGTGGGCAGCCTGCAGTATTAAATTGGGAAACTTGGTGAGAAGGGGACATTGGAGAGGTTTGAAGAAGGTAGGGAGTGGGCCAAGTGGCTATCTGGGGAACTGAAGACTATCCCAGGTAGAGAGGACAACCAATGCAAAGACATCTTGGCAAGCGTGTGCTTGAGATTTTCTAGGAGCAGCAGGAAGGCACTGTGGCTGCAGCAGAGAAGGAGTGAACCAGGAGATGTCAGATGGGATCATGCCCTAAGCATGCGGCCCTTGGACACATGTGAAGGACTTTGGCTTTTACTTGGAACGTAATGATCGGTGGTTCTGGACAGAGTGGCTGTGTTGATAGACACAGTAGATGGATGGGGAAGCAGTTAAGAAGCCATGTCTGTGATCCATGTGGGAAATGACTGAATTAGGAGAGAGGGGAGAATTGCTGGAGCAATCTCCTGAGTAGAGAAGGGGAATCGGTCCAGTGCACAAGTAGAAGGATTGGCATGGGTACTTGGCCTTGGTGAATGTATTTAATTTAAATACTTTCCCCTTATGACATATTTAAAGAATCTAGCAAAGTATGTGGTGGACAGAAGATTCTCAGTACAGGTTAGTTTTTCTTTCCTCTCCCTTCCATCCCAGAATCTGGTCTCCTCAGCAACCACCCATCATTCTCCATTCCCATCACTCAACTTGCTCTCTATTAGTTCTTTAATCTTTAAAGAATGTGAGCTGGTAGTGGCTTATAGAAATGTTTTAATGGTTGCTCAATGAATCCCAGGTTTTGGAGAAGTACATTGGGGCCATGTGAGGGTTCAGGAAATCCTAAATGGAGGAACTCTCAGGGATTCCTGCCCATTCCCCCGTGCCTACTCCATTTCTCACTTTATCCAGAAAATTCAATACCTATGGTTTGTATGAAAGTGTTCGTTGCTCAGTTGTATCCAACTCTTTGTGACCCCATGGACTGTATCTCGCCAGGCTCCTCTGTCCATGGAATTCTCCAGGCAAGAATACTGGAATGGGTAGTCAGTCTTTTCTGCAGGGTATCTTCCTGACCCAGGGATTGAAACTGGGTCTCATGCATTGCAGCCAGATTCTTTACAGCCACCAAGGAAGCCCCATGGTTTGTATAGAGGGGCACATTCAAGAATTTCATTTAAAAGCAAGAAGATTTCTGCTTCTTAAAAGTAATCCATTGCCTCAGAGCATTTCTTTTGTCTGAGATATTTTAAAACCCCCTAACTCAAAAGAAATGAATCTCTAATGGTAGAATTTTAGATCATGGTTCTATTTATTTTGCGGCAAACAGATTTTTTCTGACTTCACCCAATAATAATGATGACAGCAATGATAACTAATACTAATTCTGGGCTATACTTGCCCTTGTTTAGGATCCTGCCAAGGAATTATAAAGAATGAAGCTACTCATAGTCAAAGCATAGATTTGTGAAGCCATTATGTTAAACCTTGGAGAGCTCTTAACAATACTCTAGTTTCAATCCTCTCATTTTATTAACAAATAACTGAGAGAAATGTTGACTTGGTCAAGTTTATCCGATGGCTGGGTCTAGAATCCAAGCAACCTATGTCCCAGGTCCCCAATTTTCTCATTACATCCTGCTAGAAGGTAGGTGTCCTCAGATTAGGATAAGGAGTGCCATATCACAGCTGTTGAAACAAAGGGTAGACATGCAATGAATACTGAAGACATTTGATGTGACATTTACCATCCCTGGGAGTTCAGGTTTATAAGCTCCACCACATGTAAGAGCCTTTTAAAGTCTCTAATTGCTCATTTATCTGATGTTGCAAAAACAGTCTCCACAGATACAAACTGGCAGATAAATATGTTGCTGAGAATTTATTTAAAGTGATAAACTAGCATAATGCATCTTCCCTTGAGAGAATTATCAAAAGCACAGGATTATACCACCATTTGAAGTCATATTTCTTTTGGAGTCATTATTGGCTGTGGCCTCCTAATTTTCTTGGGGGAATATTTCATTTTTTACTCCACGAACGACTGCACTATAAATAAACCTGCCAGCTCCCATGGGTACATGTGAATCAGAGCAACCTGGTAAAGGGTAAAGAAGACAATTTGGGGGTTGGCCAGATGTGGCTGTGGGTTCTACCTCTGCCTCTTAGATCTCTCTTACTTGGGGTGAGTGCTTTAGTTCTGGATGCCTTAATTTTCTCTTTGGTAAAATGGGAATTATAATATCTTCCTCGTAGGATGGTTGTGGGGATTAAGGGAATGAAGGCTGTAGGGCATCTTATGCCATGGCTGGCTATGGTGGTGGTTTAGTCGCTAAGTTGTGTCTGACTCTTG
The DNA here is from genome assembly GCF_054371585.1 of Giraffa tippelskirchi. Taxonomy (NCBI): domain Eukaryota; kingdom Metazoa; phylum Chordata; class Mammalia; order Artiodactyla; family Giraffidae; genus Giraffa; species Giraffa tippelskirchi. The sequence goes on from NC_137276.1 coordinate 93,522,735, forward strand.
CAATCCCATGGACTGTAGCCCACTAGGCTCCTCTGTCCATGAGATTTCCCAGGCAAGAATACTGACTGGAGTGGATTGCCATTCTCTTCTGCAGGGGATCTTCCCAACCCAGGGATCAAACCCAAGTCTCCTGCATTGCAGGCAGTCTCCTGCATTGCAGACACATTCTTTACTGACTGAGCCACAAGGAAAGCCATAGCTGGGTATGGTAGGTGATAAATAGTGAACCACTTTGTTCAGAGGCAGAATAGAGATGTGACTTACAGGCCAAGTGTAGCCGCTGGACCAGCAGTTCCAGTTTGGGGGCTTTGACATCAGTCTGGTTGGATTCGAGCTTCAGTGTGGTTAGTAATTAGCTATGTAGCTTTGGGTGAAATCACTTTCTTAAAGTTGATGTTTGTTCACCTATAAAATGGGAAGGATGACCATAGGAGTACCTATTTTGTGGGTCATTTTTACATACCAGTGAGATGTTGCAGAGACTCTCATCCTGGCTTGGCATTTGAGGAATCGCTATTAGAATTTTCTAGAGCCTGCTGTCCAGAAGCAGTAAGCCTGTGGTAAATAAAACTAATGTGACAGTTTGGGAAAAGGAAAGCTACTTCTGTGTTCCTGTTTCACATCAAAGTATTAGATGGATCTTTGGTTTCCAAACCACAACCTACCACATTGTGTTAGTACTAAGTCTTAATAGTGATTAGTGTACTTCTGGGGCAGTTGGAGAGGAGGTAAGGTGGGGAGAGGGCTGGCAGTTGGCTCAAGCTTAAAATAAAAGGCTTGTACCAGCAGGACTGGAATAGACCTCAACAGTCATCTGCTCCAGGCCCTGTTGATACGGGAACACTCCCCCAGCATCCCCGACTCATGAACCCTCAGTTTCTCCCTGTACTCCTCTAGTGTTGGGGAGCTTCTTCCTTCTGCCAAAAAAAGTCCATTTTTGTTCAATTTGTGAGGTCTCCAGTTGGGAAGCTCTTTTAAGTTAAGATGTGCAGTTCAGTTCAGTTGCTCAGTCATGTTCAACTCTTTGCAACCCCATGGACTGCGGCATGCCTGGCTTTTCTGTCCATCACCAACTCCCAGAGCTTGCTCAAACTCATGTCCATCAAGTCAGTGATGCCATCCAACCATCTCATCCTCTATCATCCCCTTCTCCTTCTGCCTTCAATTTTTCTCAGTTAAGATGTAGTAAGGCTCAAAGAAACATGGAGTCAGTCTGGAACTGCTGTAGACTGACTGTTTGTGTCCCCACTAAAATTCACACATTAAAACCTAATCTCCAGTGGGATGGTATTTGGAGATAGGGTCTTGGGAAGTGATTAGGTCATGAGAGTGGAGAGTTCACAAGCAGGATTAGTGCCCTTAAAAAGAGACCAAATAATACTTTGCCCCTCCTGCCATGGTGAGGACACAGCAAAGACTGCTGTCCTCAACACGGCAGGAATGGGTCCTCACCAGATCCTGCATCTGGGCCTTGATCTTGGACTTCCCAGACTCCAGAACTGTGAGAGATAAATGTTTGCTATTTAAGCCACTCCGTCTATGGTAATTTTGGTTATAGCAGTGTGAATGGACTAAGACAGGGACTATGTCTCAGGGTTGGGAACCAGGTTTTCCAATGTGATGTTTCCTTATTATGAAATCATTCTAGTGTGATTTTTATTCATTAATCAATTTTGGGGGACATTTATACTCTCAAAGGGTGAGGCACATTTTTTATGAGATATTCGTATGTTTAATTTGCAAGGAAAGGTTTTGAATTCCACAGGAAACTAAGTACTTTCTTGATTGAATTAAGTAAACAAACTATTGACTTTGTATTAGCTCCAAGCTACACTCAAAACCTCAAATTTCTCTTGTGTTAGTTATATGAAAGGGAACATTAGCCTTATTATTCAGAGCCCTCACTTTATGACAGCCCTGAGTTAGCTTAACAGTAATTGGTCAATGTCATTTACTGGAACAATCTGAATACTTGCCAGTACTGAAAACACTGTCTTTACTGGGTAGAAAAGGTTTAGTACTTGGGTTCCAGGCATTGACGCTCCTTGTGGCAACAAAATTTCTCCTCAAGAGATAGGATTAATCATTCCAGACAAAATTGTGATCCACTTCTTTGCCTGTTGGATCACCAGCATGCAGAGTCCAACACAACCAGATCTCCATCTTGACTTCTAAGTCAAAGGAAATGTGTCATCTAGCAGCAAGATTTCCCTCTTGAATCTAAGACTGTTTAAGCTAGCAGAACCCAAAGGTGTAAGGCAGCAAGTAAAAATTCTCTAAGTGGATTACCAGGCATGCTGATGAGAAGAACTACTCCTATTTCACCTTGTGATTCTCAGATGCAGGCACAATACCGATGGCGGAAAACTACCATCTATCGGATGTTTACCCTCCTAAAAGAGCCTTTAGGAGGGTACCCCAGTCTTGTAAGGTATTGTTTCCCGGCTAGCTCTGTGGTGAGTCTTCAGCAAGCTGTTCCATGATTCTGAGTCTAGTTGCTTCTAGGTGATGGGGTAAATGCTAGGATGTGTTGGAATTCTGTGAGCATGAGCCACCTGTTGTACTTCTTTGGCCATGAAAATGAGTTATTTGGTCAGAAACAATGTGGTGATGGTTAATGAGATAATGAATAAGCATTTAAGTTCACAGATGGCTGTGTGCTCAGTAGGGCTGATCTGGATTCAGTAGAAGGACCTAATTCAGTGAGGTCACATTGTTGCCCCTCTAGGATGGAAGGGCAGCATGGCAATCCCAGTACCACAGGGTGACTGGACGACTCTGCAGGGAACAGTGCCATGTTGGGATTTCAGCACTGATCTCTGCTGTTGGCAGGTCACTCTCAGCAGTAGTTTAGGTGGGTTAGGATTGGTAGGGAAGGTCCATTTGGAGCTCACATATAGCTTCCCTCCTTGTCGCTGCATTCAGGAGCCCATTGAGCAAGCACTGAAGTGGCCGGGGAAAAAGGTTGACAAATCAACAGATTCTATTGGGTTAGCTAAAAGTTCATTAGAGTTTTTCTGTAACATCTTCCTGAAAAGCCTGAATGAATATTTTGGCCAACCCAATATTTTGTCCACTTGATTATAGCAATCGCCTTTGAATGAGCAATCACATAGGACATAAATATCCAGATTTTGTACCCATTTTGAGAGGGCCATCCATAAACTTTCCCTGCAGACTTCCCGGTCACCAATTCTTTTCTTTCCCAACACTGACCTTATAGCCAGACTTGTAGCCATTGCTTCTGAATCAATGTAGGCTCTAATTTTCTGTAATGGGATTCATCAGGCTTGTTTTTGCCTGAACTAGAGTATTTACAGCTATGTAGATAACATTAATTCCTCAGTAGGTTGTCAAACTCTTTCATTTCAAGGAATGCTGTGATCAATTATCCATCGCCAAAAGTCCCGTGGAGTTAAAACATTGGTAGTCCCTTTATCTCTGTTTCCCATCACAGTGGTTACACCAACTTTGTTTGTGGTGATTAATTTCTACCACCTGGCCTCTCTGCCTCTTCCAGATACCATTATTTCCATTAAAATAATGGAATCATTAAAATGGCAGTGGTATTGCACATTTTATATTAAATATATTCTTAAAGGAATAAGTTTGTTGACTGCATTGTAACCGAAAATTTAATTTCATTTTCTGATTGTTTTCTGCTGAGCCTGATTTTAGTATGTTGAATTTGTTTCCTATGAACTCACTAAAATCACTTATTAACCCTAATAAATTTCATTGTAGATTTCTTAAGATTTTCTATGCTATCATGTCATCTGTGCATAAATATTTTACTTTTTCCATCTCATTTTTTTCTTTCCTATTGCACTGACTGGAACTTCCAGTACAATGCTGAACAGAGGTGGTGATAGTGGACATGCTTTCCTTGTTCCCAAGCTTAGGGAGAAAGTATTCTATCTTTTACACTTAAGAGTGATGTTGACTGTAGTTTTGTTGATATTAACTGTAGTTTTAAAATTATATTACTTTTATAAGTTTCTTCTATTCCAAGTTTTAAAGTTGTTAATGGATGTTATTTTATCAAATAATTTCCTGCTTTTATTGAGACAATAAATGGTATTTAAAAATGTTTTTAATTCACAAAAGAGACCATCTGTCCTTCACTACAGGAACTTTTTTTGTTTTTACTATAAATTCAATGTCTCTAATAGCTATAGGGCTTTTCATATTATATATTAAATTTTGTCAGTTTTGGTAGGTTGTGGTTATAAAGGAACTTATCTATTTTTTCTAACTTGAATGTATTGGCATAATGTACATAATCTTTTTTTTTTAGTATTTACAAGATCTATAGTGATATCCATGTTTCAATTTCTGAAACTGGTAATTTGTATTTGTCTCTTTTTTCTTGTCATTCTCACTAGCAGTTTTTAAATTTCTTAGTTAAAAAACTTTGTTTTATTGATGCTATTTGTTTTCCATTTTATTGATTTCTATTCTTGTTTTTTATTGTATCTTTCCTTCTAGTTGCTTTGGTTTAATATGCTCATCATTTTCTATATTCTTAAGGAAACTTAGAGTATTCATTTAAACTTCCATTTCTAATAATAGCATTTGAAGCTATAAACTTCCCAATCACTTCTTTAGCTATATCCCATAAATGTTATCTTTTATTTTCATTATTATTCAGTTTTTAATATTTTTAATTTTTCTTGTAACCCCTTAATTTCATTTTGACTTAAAAGTTATCAAAAATATGTTGTTTAATTTCAAATATTTAAGATTTTTCTAGATATATATTGCCATAGATTCTAATTTAATTGTATTATGGTCAAGAATATACTCTGCAATTACAATGTTTTGAAATGTCTTAAGCCTTATATTACCCAACTTATGGTCTAGATTGAAGAACATCCCACTCATGCATTCTTCAGTTGTCTTATAAATATTATTTAGTCCAAGGCACTTGATAATATTCTTATCATCTGTATTTTTAGTGATTTTTTTGGCTAGTTCTATAAATTACTCAGAGAAGTATGTTGAAAGTCTCCAACAATGATGATGGTTTTATCTATTTATTTCTTTAATTCTGTCAGATTTTGTTTTATTTTGGAAGCTCAGATATTATGCATATAAACATATATGGTGGTTATTAGTTCCAAATGAGTTGATTTTTTTATCATAATAATGGCCTTCTTTTTTTCTGTAATAGGTATTAATTTAATTTTTTATTGGAGTGTAATTGCTTTACAATGTTGTATTAATTTCTGCTGTACAACAGACTGAATCAGCTATATGCATTATATTAATTAATCACCAATTTTTTAATGTTCAATATTTGATGGACAAATACAAAATCTTTTTGCCTTTAACTTATTTTTCCTTTATATTTAAAGTGCATTACATGTTGACAGTATATTATTGGTTCTTATTCAGTTTGACAACCTCTGACTTTTTAAAAATTGAAGTATAGTTGATGTATAATGTTATATAAATTACAGGTATACAATATAATGAATCACAATTTTTTTTTTTTGAGTTTTGTGCATTGTATTTAACAAATGTAGGCCATAAACTTAAATCTTAAGATTTGCATAATATCTTGTATTTACACATATCTTTATTTCAGTTCTCTTCAGTCTTTTTGTGTGGACTTGTATTTCTATCTGATATCAGTTCCTTTCCATCTGAAGCACTTCATTTAGCATTTCTTGAAGTATTATTCTCATGATAACAAATGTTCTCAATCTTAGTTTATCTAAAAAAGTCTTTATTCATTTTTATTTTTTGAGGAATATTTTCCACAGGATATAAAACTGTGAATTTTTTCTTTCAGCACTCTACAGATGTCACTTCTTAGTACTTTGATCTTGGTTGTTTTTAAAGAGAACTGGTTATTATTCATATACATTTTTCCTTTATCTAGTGTACTGTTTTCTGTGGCTGCTTTTGAGATTTTTCACTTATCTTTGGATTAAGCAGTTTGACCATGGCATGCCTAGCTCTGCTTTTCTTAGTATTTTTTTTGTTTTGTTTTGGTTTGGTTTCTCTGAGCTTCATGAATCTATGCGTGCTAAGTCACTTCAGTCGTGTCTGACTCTGTACAACCCCATGGACTGTAGCCCGCCAGGCTCCTCTGTCCATGGATTCTCCAGGCAAGAATACTGGAGTGGGCTGCCATGCCTTCTCCAGGGGATCTTCCCAACCCAGAGACCGAACCTTCGTCTCTTATGTCTCCTGCATTGGCAGGTGGGTTCTTTACCACTAGTGGCACCTGGGAAGCCCTCATGAATTTATAAGTTGATGTTAACAAAATTTGAAAAAAATTCATCCATCATATTTTCAGATGTTCCTTTGTTTCCCTGTTGTCCATCTCTTCTTCTGGGACTGCAGTTGCTTGTTATTGTCCCATAGGAATAGGACACTGCGACCCTTTCGTTAAAAAAAATTCTCTGTTCTCTCTGCTTTTCAATTTGGAAAACTGATATTGATCTCTTTCAAGTTCAATGACTCTTTCTTCTGCTATTTTTAATTTTCTGTAAAGCTTATCCAGAAAATTTTTATGTCAGAGATTATACTGTTTTAGTTTTTAATTTTCTATTTGGTTCTTTTACATTTCTCTGCAGAGGATCCTGTTCTGTCCATCCATTTTTATATTTACCTTTAAGAGTTTGAAAATATAATAGCGACTTTAAAATCCTTATCTGGTAATTCCAATATCATCTCCTCAGTTGATATCGATTGATAATTTTTTCTTAACTATGGCTCACATTTTCCTGTTTCCTCATATTGTCTAGTTAAGATATAATTGTAGGAACTTCCCTGGTGGTCTAGTGGTTAGGAATCCACCTTCCAGTGAAGGGGACGTGGATTCAATTCCTGGATTCAAGCCCATGAACTGCAGTGATACATTCAAATAAATAAATAAATATTAAAAAGACTGTATACTGAACATTAGGATGAGACATTGTTCAAACTGTAGATTTTCTTATTTTCCTCCAAAGATTGGTGGCTTTTAATTTTAGGAACCAGTTTTCTTATTTGAACTCAGATTCCAAACTCTATCTCTTCTATGATTGGCAACAGCTGAAATATGCATTCAGTTCTTTCTGTCTTTTGACTATTAAGTGAAGTGAAAGTTGCTCAGTGTGTCCAACTCGTTGTGATCCCAGGGACTATACAGTGCATGGAATTCTCCAGGCCAGAATACTGGAGTGGGTAGCCTTTCCCTTCTCCAGGGGATCTTCCCACCCCAGGGATCAAACCCAGGTCTCCCGCATTGCAGGCAATTCTTTACCAGCTGAGCCACAAGGGAAATCCTGCCAAAGCTCCAGGTATTTTCTCCCACTTGTATGTAATTCATGGGTCAACTGAGGATTTGAGTAGGCTTTACATGCAGATTGTAGGCTTTATCTCTGTGGCCTTCTTACTTTCCAGGCACTCTGGCAGCCATGAACTCCATCCTCTGAGTCGGTAAGGCTGCAGGGCTATGGATGTTTGCTAGATTTCCAGCCCGGCTTTGTATGGACTGGGGAAAGCCTGAAGGTGAAAATATGCACAAACCATTATTCAGCGCTGTCCTCTTTTAACAAGTTCCTCCAGTATCTGCCTGTTTTGATTGCTTTTTAATGCTTTCAGGTAGATTAGATTTTCTTCAAGTTTGTTCAGTTTATAATTAATATCCGTGGGAGAGTTTATCTGATAGTAGCTACTTTTGTTACAGAAGCAGAATCCCTGTACCTTAAACTTTAAATTTAAATTTTACTATAAAATACATACTTGCACATAAATTCACCAAGTTTTTCAGAGAGGCCATTGCATTTTCTTCAAGTATGTTCCTTTTTTGAGTATGTATGTCCACAGCTTCCAATTTGGATTTCTTCAAGAGTAAAATAAGAACTTAAAAACACTTACGAAGGACAAAGCCTTTCTTCGTGGTCTTAGACTCAAACTGACAATTGTGCTCATCTGATTTCAACAGGCACAGCTGGCTTCAGCTTCAAATAGAAGGATTGCTGTTGTTGCTTAGTTGTTCAGTTGTGTCTGACTCTTTGTGACCCCATGGACTGTAGCCCACTCAGCTCCTCTGTCCATGGAATTCTCCAAGCAAGAATACCCGAGTGTGTAGCCATTTCCTTCTCCAAAGGGTCTTCCCAACTCAGGGATTGAACTTGCGTCTCCTTCATTAGCAGATGGATTCCTTACCACTGAGCCACCTGGAAAGTCCTTGACTAGAAGGATGTAGGACAGTAAATACAGAAGGACAGCGTCAGGTATGCTTTTGTTCATGGTGTTCTCACACTAGTCAAAAGTCTATTTTTTAGAGCTTTGAAGGGCAACTCAGGTTCTGCAAAGGATACCAGAACTGTGGTATGAAAGTGAGACATATTTTCCGGTTATAGACAGGACAGTATCTCTCATCTTATATGCTCTTCTTAAAATGTGAACCTGTGACTTCTGTCACCTAGTGGTAGAGAATTTGTTCCCTTACTTTGGACCTACTTTAGAACAATTTTGAAAAAAATATGAGAATTATCTACCCCTCAAATATTCATTAGTAAAATCACCTGGCTATAGTATTCTGGGCAGATGTGAGATCTTGACAGGGTGACTCTTTGACATGTTTCTTAGTTTCTACCATGATTTTCTCCTTAATTTGGAAGTTTTGGTAATTTATATTTTCTTTAAAAAATCATACTTTTTGTTCGCATTTTCAAAGTTACTAACTCAGTATTGGGCAAAATATACCTTTGAATTTTCCTCCGCATTTGTGTTTTCTTCTTTATTCATTTCTAATTTTTACAATTTTGCATTTTCTTTCATTCCTAATTAGGCCCAGCAATAATGTATTGTGAAAGTGAAAGTCACTCAGTTGTGTCTGACTCTTTGTGACCAGATGGACCGTAGCCTGCCAGGATCCTCTGTCCACGGAATTCTCCAGGTAAGAACACTGGAGTGGGTTGCTGTAGTTGTGCTGATTTTTTTTCTCTAAAGAACTTGATCTTAAAAATCTTTAATTCTATTATTTGTTGATCACAAGTTAATTATTTTTCCTTGAACTTCTTTTTTCTTTCTTTTTAAACTTTTTATGTTTCATGCTAATTTAATTTATATTCATTCTTGTTTATTGTTGTAATATGTGTTTAAAGTTATGAGTTTCCTTGTTGGTACAGTTTGAATGTCTCCCAGTTCTAATTTGTGATGCTATTATTTCATTTTTAAGATATTTGACAATTGTAATTTATCTATTATCTTTGACCCAGTGGTTAATTAAGAGAGATATTTCCCCCTTAATTTCCATGTGTCTGGCATTTCTTCGTTTCTGTTTGCTACTTATTATTGTTTTATTGTATTACATTCTTAGAATGTAGTTTGCGTTATAACAACTTCTTGGAATTTATGTCTAAAAGATGGTAATTTTTATAAATGTACCATAGCTTCCTGAGAAAACATAAATTCAATTATATAGTTCATATAGTTTATATCCTCATTTGCATCTACTTGATCTGTTACAGATCTAAAGAGGTACATAAAAATCTATTAGTTTTATATTTTTGTCAGTTTCTCTTTGTATTTCCTGCAGTTTTACTTTACAAAGGTTGATGCTTTGTTATTTGATTCCCAATGGTTCGTGACAGTATTATCTGTAAAGTGGATTGCGGCCTTCATCATTATGAAGTGATTGCTTCTGCCCTCATGCAATGCTTTTGACCTTGAATTCAACTTTATCTAACAGCAGAGTCACAGCTCCTGCCTCGTCTTCATTTAGGCTTTTGCTCCAGGTTAGGAAGCTGGCTTGGGAACAGGAGAAGTGGTGTGGCTGCCCATCTGTCTCCCTCTGCCCTGCCTACATTGCTTCTCTGTGTGGTGGACGGACAACATCCTGCAGAGGGCCCTGCTTCTCCCCTGGCCCATGAAAGCCCAATGTCCCCATCTCTCCCAGCTGAGGGCTCTTCAGGTCCCCTTTCCCGATCTTCTCAAGTTTACCTCGCATTGGGTATTCACTGGTGAATAAGACCCAGATCCTGGGAGACATTCAGAGGGAGAAGTCACACTAGAGAATAGCAAGAGTTACCTCTGATGCAGCCTCTGTTCTGTGTGGGAGGACACAGGGCGCCTCCCCAATCCAGTCTTCCTGAGGAGGTGACACAGGTGACATACAGCCTCCATAGAAGATAGCCAGGCAAATGGCAAGGAATATGTGGACTTTCAAGACAGAGAGGATGTAATGATCAAAGGCAAGGAGATAGGTATTTATATACTCGTGTCACAAAGAAGGTAGTTGAATTTCAAAGGAATGAAATAATTAGCCCAAGGTAACAGTTAGTAAGTGATAGAATCAAGATTTGAATCCAGGTTCTTCTGACTTGGAAGTCTATGCTCTGCCCACTTTATTGTGCCACTTGCCCAAATGCCATTTTCCCCTCAACAATGTTCCATTTCCTTATCCTCTTCATGTATTTACGTTTTTAGTTACCACACTTTCTGCTCTAGTAACAAAGCTTTCACAAAGAAGAGCAAATGATTGACAACAGTTTAAAGTCTGAGTTATTTTCTCTCCAAGGAGATCTGGATTTTAATGAGATTAAAGTCAGAGGCTAAAAGAATGCAACTCTAGTGGTGGAATTCTGTTCCTTGTTTAGAGATGGGAGTCATTCAACACTTGAGAAGTTTCACCTCTGGAGCTGAACTGAAGGCTGGCCTCCCTCTCATCATCTCTGTTTTTCTTTGGTTTTCCATTCCTGTTGTTCCTTCATTCACATAAATCCCCAGCTCCTTTGTGCCAAGGAGTCCTAACCCATCTCTTGTGATTGAATCCACACTGGAACCCTGGACCTCTGGGAAGAAGGTGCTGAGAGGGGAACACAGGCTTCAGTGAGTGAGAGCCAAACTTTGCTCAGTTTACAGTTTTCTAAAGCTGTTCCTGCTTATATACAGATTCTTCCTTCATTTACAAGACTCCCTTCTCCTGGAGTCCAGGGCCTTCCAGCTCTTGAATTGCCAGGAATATTTACCTGACCTGTGTCAGAAGGAAGCCAGCTTCTTTCTGCCGTGGACCTCTGGCTCTGAATGAGTTTCTTCCATAAATTCATGCTGCCTTTTTCACCCCACATTCCCACACCCCTTTGAGATGGGAGGCACTCTTGAGGCCCTGAATTTGATTGCTCCCTGCTCCAGAGGCCCATCTGAAATGGGGAAGTGGGAGTGATACCTACCAGGACTCTTGGTCCTCCCCAGTCAACAGAAATTGATAAGATGTCAGACAAGATATTCAGGCAGGGCTTTACTGGGACTCCTGCAGCTACAGGAAGGAGTGAGAACAAACAACAGATTCCTTTGCTTGCTCCCTGAGTAGGGTGTTAGTTGGTTCCTTATATAGGGTTAGGGTAGGGGTGTGTCCAGGGGGTCAAGATGGAGGGTGGCTTAGGTGGTTTGGTGGCAATTCACCACCCTTTGGTGGTGTTGAGTGCAGGGGACATGCACAGTACCCTATTTTTGCTCCTGGTTCTTCATAAGTGGTAGTTGGGTTTTGGGGGGATTTTTGTATCTTGTTGTCCAGAATTCACTCCAACTGCACATGTATGCAGTTATTTTTAGTCCCTTGTAGTTTTTTGTAGTTTGTTGCCCAAGGAGATATTTGTCCAGGTGCAAGGACTGCAGCAAAGGGTCCCAGGTCCCAGCCTGTCTTGAGAGGGAAGCCTTCCCTTAGGTTTTGCTCTTCTCTCTTTGGCCTTGTCAAGAGTCTGGCCAGTGAGAGCACAAGAAATACAGAAATGCAAGCACTTTGTTACTCAGTTTACACTTTTACTGTCACTGAATGTATTTTTCAAACTTAAAATCAGTGAACGTGGTGGGGCACTCAGGATTTTTTGTTTGGATTGAAGTAAAATAATACCCATTCAAAACCTGCTTAAGCAGAAAAAAGGAAATTTTGACTCATTTAACTCATTTAACTGAACCGCCCAGATGGTTTCAGACATCTATAGATGGATTTATTTCAGAGTTATAGATGGATTTAAAGATTCAAACACTGTTATATCAGACTCAGTTTCTCCCCACATCTCAGCTCCGTGTTTCAGCTCTGACTTGGCTGACAGTCTCAGGTTCCATATGGTAACATGATGGTGGCAACAAGTCTCAAACTCTTTTCTCCTTACAGTTTAAATCCAGAAATGAAGACACTTGTCTCTCTCCTAGAAGACCTACGTGCTTGTGTCAGTCTTGTCTGACTCTTTGCAACCCCATCCATGAACTATAGCCCACCAGGTTCCTCTATCAATGGGCAATTCTCCAGGCAAGAATACTGGAGTGGGTTGCCATGTCCTCTTCCTGGGGATCTTCCCGACTCAGGGACCAATCCTGCTTCTCTTCTCTTATGTCTCCTGTATTGGCAGGCAGGTTCTTTACCTCTAGCTGCTACTGCTGCTGCTGCTAAGTCGCTTCAGTCGTGTCCGACTCTGTGCAACCCCACAGACGGCGGCAGCCCACGAGGCTCCGCCGTCCCTGGGATTCTCCAGGCAAGAACACTTGAGTGGGTTGCCATTTCCTTCTCCTCACCTCTAGCGCCACCTGGCAAGCCCTAGCAGCATCTTATTGGCTCGAGTTGGGTCATGTGACCATTCCTAAGCCAATCGCTGTGGCCAGAGGAATGCAGTGTGCTGGCGGACTTAGACCCAACTTACATGTTCACTCCTGAAGCTGGGCATTGGCTGAACCTACCAAGAGCACATGGACTGAGTGTGGGAGGGGGTGATTCCCCAGAGAAATACAGGGATGGGGTGGGGTTACCAGTACCATCACAGATAGATGGTAAAGAGCAAAAGTACAGATACTCACCACACCCGAACTGACCAAGAATTTTGAACTTCCAGACTTAAAGCCAGATTGAGAGAAGTAATATGATGCCAGTGTATTGTCATTTCTGGAACATATTTTTCGTTCAGTGACAAGCCTGTCACAGAGTATCAGTGATTTACGGTCACTGAACTGTTACCTCAGTCCCTATGGTCTTTATAATTATTTGGTGATATCTTCCAGGGGAAACCAACAGAGAAAAAACCGAATCTCACCCAGTCTAGATCATGTTGGATATTTTAAGAGAGATTGTTTTGAAAACCTATTTATTATATGGGCTGAGAGCCTATAAATTGCTCTCAGTGTTTTCCAGAGAAGTGTGACGTGCCCTGAAGGCTGCCAACAAAATGTCAAGTCAGCCAGAGAAAAGTAGAGAACCTTGGAAAAGACGTTATTGTTTCCCATTAGCTTTCATTCCATCTGAATCTGAGCAGGTGACATGAGGAAGGAAAGAGGAGAGAAGAAAGGCATGGAATGCTGAATAAGCCCTTTACCAATAGTTTCAAAGGGAGAGATGCCACCTTCATCATTTTAATTCGAAGGGAAGCACTCATGGTTTCAAAGACATTGGAGTGTCTCTGCTTGCAGAACAGAACTTTACAGTGTGAAAAAGAGATCTCAGCACAAATTTTGGGTGAGGGGGGGCATCTTTTACGAGTAAACTCAAGCTAACCAAGTGATTTCCTCCAAAGCTCATCAGATTTCCAAGAAGGCAAGCAAAATTATTAATCATGGCACATATTTTAGAGTGAACACGAAACAGTGAATTTGTTCTATAGTGATCTGATAGTGTTGGGGAGAGAGAATCAGGCTGCATAGACCAGAAAACAGTGTAGCAGAGAAATGGATACAGGTGAGTGGAAGCCATTTAATTCAGGAGTCTCCCCGAGAAACTTCCATTCCACTAGAGGAAAAGTCTCCCTGCCACCAAGGGGAAGTGTTTGGGCAGATTGATTAAAGACAAAACCTTGGTAGTTCCTAGAGAATCATAGGCCCATAAACTTTGAGGGTTGTCTCTTGGAGCCTTGGGTGGCAAAAACACTGGGCTGGGTAGTTTATGTTTTTCATTTTGTTTTTATAAATAAATTAACACGATGTATTACTTTTTGGAAAGGTTTTATGTCAAAAGGCCAAAGGTCATTCCTATGGTCCTGAGGTCTTCTAAAGGACAAGTTTAGGGACTTAGGTGGCCAAGAAAAAAATTAAAAGCAGAAGATGCTAGTAGCCTTATCTGATCTAGAGCTGTAAGTCCTAAAAAACTAGTCAGGTTTTAGCTCTCCTTTCCCACTTCTCTCCTGTCCCTACACGTAAAGGTCAGGGCACCTTCTGCCTGGAAAGGGCCTCACCTAGAAAAGGCCTGGGTGGTGACCTGAGAAGGGCAGTTCTACTCTCCAGATTAGAAATTTCTTTCCAGCTATTTTTGGGGTGGCTTCTTTTGAGAATAACTTTCCTCCCCTTTGGAGAGAGGTAAGACCCTAAAAGGAAGCATCTCAGATGGTTTTAGTTACAACTGTGTCTTTCTCAGGTAACAGAAGTCCTCTGCATGGTTCAGCCTAGTTTACTGAATGGAATTTGGGGCCATAGTCTCATGATTACACATAACGTGTCTCTGTAGGAGGTTGGTCCTGGGAATATGACCCCTGGGATATATGTAGGAAGGAGGGGAAACTGAGACAGATGAATATGCAGAAATGGATCCTGAATATTTTGTACTCTCATTCAGACACATTCAGCCTCTTTCCATCATTCATAATTACCCTAAGTTGAATTTAAACCCAAGTCAGTTTGATGTCAAACTCATGCCCTTTTCCTTTGCTACTCAGAAGTAAGGGCTTGAAGTACAGGCAGAATTTAGAAAAGCAGAGGGATGGGGAAAGAAGATCCAGCAGAGGGCAGAAGAGCAAGAATAGGCAGAAGGATGAAAAGGCCCTGGGTATGCTAAGCGTGAAAGGTGGAAGGATGATTGAAGAGGACGTCGGTGCTGGGACCAGAGGCCCATGGAGCCGTAGAAATGAAAAGTCTTGGTGGAGAAAAGGTGACCAGGATGGGACTCTATCTTTAGGAAGCAGATGGATAGTCTGGGAGCTTTGAACAGACGGGGGATGTGATGGCAACAGAATGTCAGGGGCAGCAGCATACTGACCACTGTGGTGGACACCTTTACAGACAAGAAGTCTATCCACTGGGCTCCATTTCCATTATTGCCTCAGAGAAGACTGTGCTGTTGACTCTTCCTGCTGCCTTGGGGACCTGTGGGCCCATGTCTGAGGAGGTGCAGCTCCCAGCCTGCCCTCAGCACTGTTAGTTAGAGGAAGCTGAGAGTCGCAGGGCTCTTGATGGATGTTCCAGAGTCCCCACAGTCAAGTTATAGCTAGATTTAGTCGAATCTTAAGTGTGGAAGAGATCTTGGAAATAGAAGAAAGGGTTTAGAAAGAAAAAAAAAAAAAAGGCTCTTTATTAGCTAGTCTACTGCAAATGTGCAAAGACAGCTCCTGGAGGTAGGGTGGCATTCTGGATAAACAAATGGGAAAGATGGCTTCCAAGACATAAACTTTCTCCACCCCACTTCTTACTTATTTTTAGCACTTTGGGACTAGTGTGGCAAAGATGAATTTGGTTTCAAAGTAATGTGGAAACAAAAAAAGACTGGCTTTAACAAATAGTGACTTGCATGACTGAAATGTCTAGAGGTAGAAAATTCCATTTTCAGGCTCAGTCTGACCAGGGTGCTGGCTCCATTTCTCCAGCATTTCTTCTGCTCTGCTGTGTGTCAACTGCATTCCCAGACTGGCTTGCTTGAGTTCAGGCTGGATGCAGTAGTTGTAGCCTTCATATCCATACACCACTCCATCCAGAGCAAAAGAGCTGTTCTTTTCCAAACCACCCAAAGTCCTGAGTTGTATCTTAATTGGATCAGTTACTGTGGTGAAAAGGAGGGAGTTATTCTGATAGATTCAGGACATTTGGGGCTGATATCAGGAATGAGGGGCTTCCCAGGTGACTCTAGGTGGCCTGCCAGTGCAGGAGATATAACAGACCCAGGTTGGATCCCTGGGTTGGGAAGATCCTCTGGAGGGCACAGCAACCCACTCTAATATGTTTGCCTGGAGAATCCCATGGACAGAGGAGTCTGACAGGCTATGGTCCATTGGGTTGCAAAAGTTGGACACGACTGACATGACTTGGTGCACACACACACACACACACACACACACACACCAGGAATGAGAGTGGTAGGTCAACCTTAGTCAGACCTTATGCCTACTAATGCAATAGGATGGTGAGCGATAGATATTGTGGCTGGAGGGGGCAACTAACAATGTCCTCTGCAAGGCTGGTCACTTTCTTATTAGGGCAGAGGACAAATACATTCATTCTGGGGTGCATGTGTGGAAGAGATAAAAAAAACTCATGTTTATACCAATATAGATCCAGGACCACAGGTGGAATGGGTATGCATGGCAATGAAAATGCCGTACAGTTCACAATGCCATCATTCTTTTTTGAAATTAATGAATTGCCTTCTAAACATAGTGAATGTGAAAGTGTTAGTCCCTCAGTCATGCCCAGCTCTTTGCAGCCCTGTAGACTGCAGCCCACCAGGCTCCTCTGTCCCTGGAATTCTCCAGACAAGAATACTGGAGTGGGTAGCCATTCTCTTCTCCAGGGAATCTTTCTGACCCAAGGAGCAAATCCAGGTCTCCTGCATTTCAGGCAGTTTCTTTACCATCTGAGCCACCATAATTCATATTAAACAGTTGGTCTAGATATGGCATTTACAGACGAGCTGTTTGCTCAATGTAGGTTATTACTTGAGTATGTAATGGTGTTTGCCAAGTCATTGAATATTTAAAGTAAGTAACACAAATTTACTATGAAAATGAAGTGTCTAAATAAATAATATTTTCTTTTTTTCCCATAAAAATATACCATTTTCAGCAAAAGCAATTATACAGAGTTATCTGCTCTATGACACTTCCATACTCTTGTTACAGAAATAGATAAATTGATGGATAAGGTGAATTATCTCCCTTTACCATGTTTTTCCTAAAGATCTTGACAGACATAGACTTCTGGTTGCTTCCCTTTTGATGAGACACAGAAAAGTTAATGACAGCTGTTCACCCACCCAAGCCTAGAGCACAGCATCACTCTATGTAAAATTAATTTGAAAACTAGTATGTTTTCCTTGGGGCTTCCCTTGTAGCTCAGTTGCTAAAGAATCTGCCTGCCATGCAGGAGACCGCAGTTCAATTCCTGGGTCGGAAGATCCGCTGGAGAAGGGAAAGACTACCCACTCTAGTATTCTGTCCTGGAGAATCCCACGGACTATGCAGTCCATGGGATCACAAAGAGTCTGACACAACTGAGTGACTTTCACTTCACTTCACTTCAGGTTTTCCTTGGGCTTCCCAGGTGGCGCTAGTGGTAAAGAACCAATGTGCCAATTCAGGAGACATAAGAGATGTGGGTTCAATCCTGGGTCAGGAAGATACACTGGAGGAGGGCATGGCAACCCACTCCAGTATTCTTGCCTAGAGAATCCCATGGACAGAGGAGACTGGCAGACTACACTCTACGTGGTCAAAAAGAGTCGAACACAACTAAAGTGATTTAGCACGCACGTACACATGTTTTCTTTGCTCTCTCTGTCTTTAAGATGATTTGATACAGGTAGGGAAAGTCATTGCAATAGGCCCAGCAGGTGCAACAGAAGACCCACAGGTCCCTCACTTCTTCAGGAGATGAAGAAACTCAAGATGGGTCTTTCCTGTTGTAGGTGTGGAGAGGCTTCCTTTACGTGTTCAAGGAAATCAAAATGAGAGGAGTTTGCAACGGTGTTGGATTTTTAAGCCCTTTTGGAATGTGCCGTTCCGTAATGTTGGGATATAATCATCAGCATCAGCAAAATAGCACCTCTGAAGAGACGGGACTGAGCCATGTGCTGGGGACAGAATGGTGCAACAAATCACCTAGATGATAGAGTTTGATGGTTTGTAGCTTTAGATCTTGTCAAGGAAGTGACTTTTTTCTTTCTCATCTGTGGAAGAGCTCCATAGGACACCTGGGATCCCAAATCTGTCCCCCACTAGTCTGTCTCAGGAGTAGAAATTTTATTTAAAATAACTTTTTTTTGTCCTTGAGACCCATGTACTCAGACTTTGTTGATTATACCCTTCAGCTCAAGGCACATTATCATCCCCTGTTTGGTGCAAACTCTCTTTCATTTATTTTATCTCCATTTTCCCCTTTTATCCCATAAGCCCACTTCATTTCCCTTATTCTATAGGAGCCCATTCTAGAATATTTTATGTCCATCCATTCAGTCCACCTTCCATGTGTTTATTCAGATAAGTCTGTTCTTAAAGATCCATAATGCAGTTTCTTTTTATTTATGTGATTGGTTCTGTGCTTTAGATCTCCTTTTGTTGTTTACTTTTTCCACTCAATATGTTGTTTAGACTTATCCATGTTGCCATATTAAAATCAAATCTATTACTTTCTCCTCCTTTGGAGCATTCTATCATAGGCAGATTCCACAGTTATTTATCCAGAGGGACAACTGGGTTGCTTTCTCCTCTTTGTTATCATAAACAACATAGTGATAAAGATTTTTGCATGTTTCTCCTTATACTTGGATTTATGTAAGAGTTTCTCCCAGATAAGCATCAAGATATGGGGTACTTCTTGTCATTCAGACCTTCAAGATTGTCCTCAAACATGACAACACCAGTTTCTCTTCCCAGCCAGGCGCTAGGTAGTAGTGGTTTAATTTATGTCAATAATCGGGTGTCTTATCACAGCAAGAACTCTTGTGTCCCACTGAGAGGGAAGCAACCAGAAGCTTGTGGCTATTGAGCTCATTGGGTAAAACATGGTGTTTTCTTTCTTTTTCTTTTCTTTATTTATTTTTTCATTTGGCTGAGAGGGTGCTTCATTGCAGCACACATGGGCTTCTCTTTTCTTGGTGAATGGGCTTCTCTAGGTATGGAGCACAGGCTCTAGAACATGTGTGCGAGCTCAGTAGCTGTGGTAGGTGAGATTCTCTAGTCACAGTGGGCAGGCTTAGTTGCCTTGTGGCTTGTGGGATCTTAGTTCCCTGACCAGAGATTGAACCTGCGTGCCTGCATTGGGAAGTGGATCACCAGGAAAATCCAGTGTTTAACCACTGGACCACCAGGGCAGTCTAGTGTTTTCTTATTTTAATGTGCAATTCTCTGATTACCAGTGAGATTGAGAATTTCTTCATATACTCATCAGCAATTTGTGGTTCCCTTCTTGTGGTTTTCCCACATCATTTGTCTATATTTGTTCTTAAGTTTCTTACCTTTTTATCACTGATATGGTAGCGAAAATAAGGGAGAAGGGTATGTGCAAACTACCATGTGTTTAACCATTATCCTATTGACATGTGGTCATTTCCAGCTTGGGATAAAGCAGCAAGCTGGTTTATTTAAAATCTTTCAGCATAATTCATATATTAGTCACAGACTAGCACAGAAAAAAAATATTTCTCTTAATAGACACAGAAAACATATTTGACAAAATTACAACAACACATGATGAAAACACTCAGAAAATTAGGAATAAGGGACTTCCCTGGTGGTCCAGTGGTTAAGAATCTGCCTTCCAATGCAGGGTATGTAGGTTTGATCCATTGTTGGGAAACTAAGATCCCACGTGCCACAGGGCAGCTAAGCCAGCACACTGCAACTAAAGAAAGCCCACGTGCTACAAAGAAGAGCCAGCACAGCCAAAATAAAAAGAAAAAAGAAAATTAGGAATAAATGGAATTTCCTAAACCTGATAGAACATTTACAAAACACCTACGGTTAACATTATACTCAGTGGTGAATGATTGAATGATTTCCCCCAAGTTTGGGAAGCAAGGGAAGCATGATCCCTCTCACCACATCTCTTTAACATTGTACTGGAAGTCATAGCCACTGCAATAAGGCAGGAAAGAGAAATAAGAAGAATTTAAATTGGGAAAGAAGAAGTAAAATTGTTTTTATTCAAGGATAACATTATTGTCTCCATAGAGAATCTTAATAAACCTATTAAAAAGCTATTAAACTAAAAAAAAATTTATAGGGTTGCAGGATAGAATGTCAATGCATGAAACTAGATTGTATTTCTATATACTAGCTTTCCTAGTGGCTCAGATGGTAAAGAATCAACCTGCAATGCAAGAGACCTGGGTTTGATCCCTGGGTTGCGAAGATCCCCTGGAGAAGGGAATGGCAACCCACTCCAGCATTCTTGCCTGGAAGAATTCCATAGCCAGAGGAGTCTGGTAGGCAAGAGTCCATAGGGTCACAAAGAGTCAGGCACGACTAAGCAACCAACACTTGTACTAGCAGTGAACACATCAGAATTAAAATTAAAAATGTTATTTAAAATAGTATTGAAAACACAAATTATTTAGGGAAAATATAGAACACTGGGGGGAAATTTTAAAATACACACAAAATCTGTATGTACTGAATATATATTTAGTATACTGGAAAGTTATTGCTGGGAAAAAATTTAGAAGACTTATGAGACTTCTAGTTTCTGGTTCTGCTTGTAAGGAGCAGACATAATCATTCCAGGGTTTCCCCGGTGACTCAGTAGTAAGGACTCCATCTACCAATTCAGAAGACATGAGTTCCATCCCTGGTCTGAGAAGATGAAACTCTTATGAAACTCTTATTTGCCACAGGGCAAATAAGCCCATGCACCACAACTGCTGAGCCTGTGCTCTAGAGCCTAGGAGCTGCAACTAATGAGCACATGTGCCGCAACTACTGAAGCCCACGGGCCCTGAGCCTATGCTCCACAAGAGAAGCCACCGCAATGAGAAGCCTGCACACAGCAACTAGAGAGTAGCCCCTGCTCACTACAACTAGATAAAAGCCCTTGAAGCAACGAAGACCTAGCACAGCCAAAAATAAAATAAATAAATAAAATTATAAAAATAAGTCATCGCTCTGTCTTAACAACAGGTGAAAAACTGACCAGACTGAAAAATCAACTCTTCTTGAATCTGTAAAAGAGGAGAGGAGACAAAGAAAACTGCTGCCCCCAGGACTGAGGGAAACTTCTGCCCCCAAGACTGAAGAGACACAGGAATGTAGAGGGTCATAGCTCACTGCAGCAGAGACTCACTAATGGAAATTGCCAAGGGAACCAGTGCTTGGGAGTAGGAAAACCTGAACTGTAATTGACTAATTGCCAGAGGCTTCCCGTGGACAAATCTGAAAGTTAAAATCTCTAAAAGAACGCAGTCATAGGGTAATGTGAGACTTACCTCCAGGAGCTTGACCAGCTTCCCATAGTAAGTAGAGAAAATTCCCTTGTGCTTCCCAGAGGAGCAGGGGAAAGGAGTCATTTTGAAATCTGCAGATCATTTTGTTCTTCCTAACAAAGCTTGCATTGATGGGAAACTAGTTAATAAGAGCTTAAACTGCTGGGGTATTTTCAGAGCCCAGTTGACCTAGGGAAAGAAAAACAGACAAATCAGGCTAGCTCTAGCCTATCCTGTCCCACCTAATGGAGGAGAAAAACACGGAGAAACTCTTATGAAGTCCACAGACCAGGAACATTGTACAGTTGAACACTTCCCCTCCCCCACACCTTCCCACTACATCTCTAAGGGCCTGTTTACTAGAGTTTCTTTTACCCTGTAAATCATGTGCAGCTGTCAGGGAGAAAAATCACAAAGCATACATTTTGCATGCCTTTGCCTTTTTGGCAAAAAACACAATTTGAAGAGACAGAGCAAGCAGCAGAACCAGGGATGCTGGAATTATCAGACCAAGAATTTAAAACAAATATGATCAATAATGTAAGGGTCCTATGGATAAAGTAGACAAAATTAAAGAACAATGGGCAATGTATGCAGAGAGATGGAAATCTTTTTTTTTTTGGCCATGTGGCAAGCGAGATCTTCCCTGACCAGGGATTGAACCCATGCTCCTGTATTCACTGGGAGCGCAGAATCTTCACCACTGGACCACCAGGGAAGTCTAGAGAGATAGAAATTGTAAGTTAGAACCAAAAATAAATGCTAGAGATAAAACCCCCTGTAGCAGAAATGAAGAATGACTTTGATGGGCTTATTAGTAGACTGGACATGATTGAGGGAAGAATCTTTGAGCTAGAGGATGTAACAATAGAAGCTTTGAGAACTGAAAGGCAAAGAGAACAAAGACTGGAAAAAAACAGAACAGAATATCCAAGGACTGTGGGACAACTACAGAAGGATGAGCATCTATAAAATGGGAATACATGAAGGAGAAAAAAGGAGGGAACCAAAGATATACCTGAAACGATAATGACTAGACTTGCCCCAAATTAATGTCAGACACCAAACCACAGATCCAGGAAGCTCAGAGAACAAAATTATACATAGGCATATCATTTTCAAACTACAGAAAGTAAGAGAGAATAAATAAAATCCTGAAAGAAGGCAGAGGAGGGGAAATGTTATCTATAGAGGAACAAAGACAAGGAATTACATCTAGATTCTCAGAAACCATGAAAGAAATAAGAGTGGAGAGAAATATTTAAAGTGCTGGGAAAAAATCCATCAGACTAGAATTTTATACTTTGTGGAATTAATCTTCACAAATGAAGGAGAAATTAAGACAAACAAAAATTCATTTCTCAGACAAATGAAAATTAAGAGAACTTGTGGCCAGTAGTAGTCTGACTTGCAAGAAGTTCTTTGGAGAAAAGGAACAACCAAAGTCAGTAACTTGGGTCTACATAAAGTAAGGAAGCACACTGAAGAAGAAATACATGAAGATGAAATAAAAACGTAAGTTTTTCTTATTCTTAATTGGTTGAATATATGACAGTTATATTTGAAATAACATCCACAATGTATTTGATTATGTATATATGTATATATATATATGTATTTGCTTATGTATATATTAACTTATTTGTATATATATGCTTATGTATACTTTAAAAAGACATAAGAAATGGAATAATATACTATACCAATTTGCAGCCTCGATATTAAGAGGAGAACTGACCTCTTTGGATCTATACATCCAAAGCAATTCCAACTGAAATCCTAAAAGGTTCTTTATAGCTTCTTCAAGAAGCAGATTCTATGATTTTTATAGAAATGCAAGGAACTGAGAATAGACAAAGCCACTTTTACAGTGTAGAATAACAAGAGAGGACATACAGTACTTACTTTCCAGACTTATTACATAAACCTACAATGATCAGGGTAGTTTGGATTTGGCATAAGGATAGACATGTAACTCAATGAAATAGCGTGAAAAGTCCAGAAATGCACCAATGTGTATATGGTCAATTGATTTTCAACAAAGGTGTGATAATAATTCAATGAAGGAAAGCTAGTCTTTTCAACAAATGGAGTGGAACCAACTAGAAAGTCATATGGAGAAACAAATGAACCTTGATCCTACTTTCATACTATCTGTAAAGATTAAACTCTAACAGAACATATTATAATCTAAAAGCTAAAACCATACCTTTTCCAGAAGTAAATATAGGAGAAAATGTTTATGACCATGGCTGAGATAAAGATTTCCTAGATAAAACACAAAAAGCAGAATCTATGAAAGAAAAAATTTGATCAGTTGGACTTCATGAAAATTAGGGATTTGCCCTTTGGCAGCTCTGTTAAGAAAATAAAAATGCAAGTCTCAGGCTGGGAGAAAAACTTTGTCGGCCATGTATTGGGTAAAGGACTTGCATCCAGAATATATAAAGAACTCTTAAAACTTAGCTTTGAGAGTTCAAAGAACCCAATTTGTAAAAAAATGAACAAAGATTTGATGACCCTTTACTAAAGAAGATAAAGAAATGGCAAATAAGCATATAAAAAGGTACCCAACACCATTTGTCAGAAAATAAATTCAAATTAAAGCCTCAACAAAATATCACTACACACAATTTAGCATAGCTGGATTGAAAAGCTGATATTAATAATATTAACTGTTAAGACAGGATGTAGAACTGGAACACACACATTATGAGAGAGGAAAATGGCCTAGCCACTATGGAAAATAGTTTGGCGCCTTTGTACAAAGTTAAATATATACGTACCATAGACTCAGTGATTCCAATTCTAGATTTTTATCTTAGAGGAATTAAATTATATTCCACATAAATATTTGTACATAAGGTTCATAGCAACTTTATTTAAAATTGACAAAAACTAAGAACAATGTAAATGTCCCTCAACAGGTGAATGGAGAAATGGTGATATGTGTGTGCAATGGAATTCTACTCAGTAATAAAAAGAAACAGTCTGAGGATAGATGCAACAACATAGTTGAATCTTTTTAAGTATTTATTTATCAGTATTTTATTTATTTGACAGTGCCAGATCTTAGTTGCAACATGTGGGATCTTCCATTTTTGTTGTGGCAGGCAGAATCTTTAGTTGTGGCACATGAACTCTTAGTTGCAACATGTGGGATCTAGTTCCCTGATCAAATCTGAGCCCCTTGCATTAGGAATATGGAGTCTTAGCCACTAGACCACCAGGGAAGGCCCTGAATCTTAAAAGCATTGTGCTAAATGAAAGAAGGCTCCAAAGAACGTAGATCCTATTCTTCCATTTTATGACATTCTAGAGAGAGCTAAACTAGTGACAGGATGCAGATTGTGGTGGCCTGCAGCCAGGAACTTTGGGGGGTTCCACAGGGAACTTTTGGGGATGATGAAAATATTCTATATCTTGACTGTGGTGGTTGTTACAAGATAGTATACTTCTGTTGAAACTTCTCACACTGTGCACTTGAAACAGGTGACATGATCAAAGTTAGACTTTAATAAATCTGATTTTCCAAACTGTTTTAGTGTTTTCTGTGTTGTAATATTTCCATATTGTTGGACAGTGGATCCAGCATCAGAATGCTGGAGGGCTTGGGATAGGGTATAGGGGGAGTACTTTGAATAAAGGGAAGTGGCTTGGGCTGGGAAGGTGTCCACAGCTTTAGGGAAGCCTCTGACATCAGGCCCATCATTACCAAATGAAGTATGGCTTCTGTCTGAATAAACTAATCATAGTAACAACTATCAGGCCTCCCAGGTAGTGCTAGTGGTAAAAAACCCACATGCCAATGCAGGAAACACAAGAGACACAGGTTCAATCCTTGGGTCAGGAAGATCCCCTGGAGTAGGAAATGGCAACCTACTCCAGTATTCTCGCCTGGAGAATCCCATGGACAAAGGAGCCTAGTGGGCCATGGTCCATAGGGTCACAAAGAGTTGGACATGACTGAAGTGATTTAGCACACATGCAAGCTGTGTAAACATTATACAATTTAATCCTCATATACATCATGTGGGATCTGTACTGTTAGCCTCATTTTTCTCAGGAAAAAAATGAAGCTCCTGGTAGTTATATACCTCTCAAGTCACCTGGACAGTGAGCTTTGACTGGAGTGAAGGATGATTAGGAAAGCAGGACACCCGCCCTTTTTATCTTCAAGTCTTATCCTGGCTTTGTTATTGTTATCAAGAACAGCAAACCCAAATGCCTTTAGGAGCCAGGTAGGTAGGTCATGTAGAAGAGGGGGAGGCCTGGGTGTCAGACTGCTTAATGGGTGGAGTTGTGAGGAACATGCCCCACCTAAAAAGCCAGCAGCTTGTCAGCTCCAGTCAAGTTCTGCCAAGCAGGGGTGCCGCTCCATGTGGCCAGCTCTTGTTTTCCAGGAGAAGCCAAATCTGAATTTAAAAGTAATCTTTAAAGTGAAATATCCTGGGTTCTAATTTATAGCTTGAAAATTAAGAACAATTTTGTGTGGACCTAGCTAAACACATTATGAGTTAGATTGGGCCCCAAATTTTGCAAGATCTGTCCAATATAATTTTCTTTTAATCTAAGATTAAGAACCAAAAAAAGGAATTTTTTTGCCATATGCTATATTCAAAGATCTGGAAGAGTATATTGAATTTTTGGATGACATGCTACTTTAAACCATCTTGGCAGTTGCATTAGGCAGAATTTTCCAGAGAGGCAGAACCAACATATATGAGAGATATATCTTTATTTTAAGGAATTAGTTCATGTGATTATGAAGACCCAGGAAAGAGCCAAAGTTGCAGCTCAAGTTTGACAAATTCCTGCAGAATTCCTGCTGCAGAATTCCTTCTTGTTCAGGGGAGGTCAGTCTTTTGTTCCAGTTAGGCCTTCAACTGATTGTATGAGGTCCACTACTGTATGGAGGACATTGTGCTTCACACTAAGTTTACTTATTTAAGTGTTAATCTCATCCAAAAAAGAAAGAAAGAAAGAAACCCTTACAGAAACATCCAGAATAATGTTTGGCCAAATATCTGGGTGCTGTGGCCCAGCCAAGTTGATACATAAAATTAACCATCCCAGTTGGTAATATGCATAATTGAGGGGCAGTTTTGACAGGTAGGGCTGGGCTTCCTTAAGGGCCTGGAGCAGGGATTGATCTGGGCTGTGAGCAGCAGTCTTACATTTGGGACTGTGTTCCATACCAACTGTCTCTAGAATGTAACAAGGAACACATCTAGGAAACTAGAAAAAGGGGACAGCAGCCTGTTATCCAGACTTGGCAGCCTTAATACAATAACTTTCAAGGAAAAGGTTGAAGTCAGAAGTTTGTTGCTGCTTGGAACAACTTTGTTAATCAGTACAGACAGGAATCAAGACCATCCCCAAGAAAAAGAAATGCAAAAGAGCAAAATGGCTGTCAGAGGAGGCCTTACAAATAGCTGTGAAAAGATGGGAAGTGAAAAGCAAAGGAGAAAAGGAAAGATATTCCCATCTGAATGCAGAGTTACAAAGAATAGCAAGGAGAGATAAGAAAGTATTCCTCAGCGATCAATGCAAAGAAATAGAGGAAAACAATAGAATGGAAAACACTAGAGATCTTTTCAAGCAAATTAGAAATACCAAGGGAACATTTCATGCAAAGATGGTCTCAATAAAGGACAGAAATGGTAGAGACCTAACAGAAGCAGAAGATATTAAGAAGAGGCGGAAAGAATACACAGAAAAACAGTACAAAAAAGTTCTTCACGACCCAGACAATCACGATGGTGTGATCACTCACCTAGAGCCAGACATCCTGGAATGTGAGGTCAAGTGGGCCTTAGGAAGCATCACTATGAACAAAGCTAGTGGAGGTGATGGAATTCCAGTTGAGCTACTTCAAATCCTGAAAGATGATGCTGTGAAAGTGCTGCACTCAATATGTCAGCAAATATGGAAAACTCAGCAGTGGCCACAGGACTGGAAAAGGTCAGTTTTCATTCCAATCCCAAAGAAAGGCAATGCCAAAGAATGCTCCAACTACCACACAATTGCACTCATCTCACATGCTAGCAAAGTAATGCCCAAAATTCTCCAAGCCAGGCTTCAGCAATACGTGAACCGTGAACTTCCAGATGTTCAAGCTGGTTTTAGAATAGACAGAGGAACCAGAGATCAAATTGCCAACATCCGCTGGATCATCGAAAAAGCAAGAGAGTTCCAGAAAAACACCAATTTCTGCTTTATTGACTATGTCAAGGCCTTTGACTGTGTGGATCACAATAAACTGTGGAAAATTCTGAAAGAGATGGGCATACCAGACCACCTGACCTGCCTCTTGAGAAACCTGTATGCAAGTCAGGAATCAACAGTTAGAACTAGACATGGAACAACAGATTGGTTCCAAATAGGAAAAGGAGTGTGTCAAGGCTGTATATTGTCACCCTGCTTATTTAACTTATATGCAGAGTACATCATGAGAAATGCTGGGCTGGAAGAAACACAAGCTGGAATCAAGATTGCCGGGAGAAATATCAATAACCCCAGATATGCAGATGACACCACCCTTATGGCAGAAAGTGAAGAAGAACTCAAGAGCCTCTTGATGAAAGTGGAGAGTGAAAAAGTTGGCTTAAAACTGAACGTTCAGAAAACTAAGATCATGGCATCTGGTCCCATCACTTCATGGCAGATAGATGGGGAAACAGTGGAAACAGTGGCTGACTTTATTTTTCTGGGCTCCAAAATCACTGCAGATGGTGACTGCAGCCATGAAATTAAAAGACGATTGCTCCTTGGAAGAAAAGCTATGACCAACTAGATAGCATATTAAAAATTAGAGACATTACTTTGTCAACAAAGGTCCATCTAGTCAAGGCTATAATTTTTCCAGTGGTCATGTATGGATGTGAGTGTTGGACAGTGAAGAAAGCTGAGCACAGAAAAATTGATGCTTCTGAAGTGTGTTTTTGGAGAAGACTCTTGAGAGTCCCTTGGACTGCAAGGAAATCCAACCAGTCCATCCTAAAGGAGATCAGTCCTGGGTGTTCATTGGAAGGACTGATGTTGAAGCTGAAACTCCAATACTTTGGCCACCTGATGTGAAGAGCTGACTCATTTGAAAAGACCCTGATGCTGGGAAAGATTGAGGGCAGGAGGAGAAGGGGATGACAGAGGATGAGATGGCTGGATGGCATCACCGACTCGATGGACATGGGTTTGGGTGAACTCAGGGAGTTGGTGATGGACAGGGAGGCCTGGCATGCTGTGGTTCATGGGGTCACAAAGAGTCAGACACGACTGAGCGACTGAGCTGAACTGAACTGAACAGACTCAGGGCTAAAAGCCAGGAAGTTGGAGATTGAAAGCTAGCACTTGTGAGTCAGTGAGTGAAGATTTTACCTGCCTGCAGGTCTGTTGATCATACTTGGCCAATGGACGGAATACCTTGATTTGCATGTATTTTATAAGCCAAAGAATAATTTATTTGTCAATTCAGGCTTTAAATGGATAAAATAGCTGCCTGAAGATGCTGAGTAGAAGAGCCAAACTGGACCAAACCACTAGTGCTCAGAGTATGACCTGTGTCCCCATGTACAGTGTACACACTGTGCTCTGCAAGGTTGTGGCAGGGGCCTGTGCTCAAGGGCTGGAGGTCCAGCTTCCAGCTCTGATCAGTTAAGAAACTGATCCACTCCCAAGAGGGTGTCGGTGGAGAACATGAAGCAACCACTCTAACCCTTGGCATCCTCATCTCCTAAATAAGAACATTTCCTGAGCTTGCGTTGGTACATTTTTGACTACACACTCTTTGATGGTCTTTTTACACGTTAATAATTTTGTAATATTGCTTACAGACTAAATAAGTGGTAATTCAGGGTTTCCTCTAGCATGGTGGATCCAAATTTGCTTTTTAATGTTGATTGTTTTAGAAATATTTCTTTCATTTGAAGAATTTATTTTAGGACACATCATGTAAATTTTTAGGGTTGTCACATTTGGAAAACCTTCAACGTTTTTTTTTCACATTGTCTCATCTAATGATATATTTGCTTAAATATTTGTGTAAGATATCACAAAATTGAATAGTTTTGTCCTTTATGTATTCCTCCATTATTTGAGGCATCTTTTTCTACCTTGTTTTAATATTTCTAAGAATTTTAACAAATCAAATTGATATGCCCTTAGAGGAATTGAGTAAAGCAGTGGTCTCCGACCTTTCTGGCACCAGGGACCAATTCATGGAAGTTAGTTTTTCCATGGACCATGGCGGGAGGATGGTTTCACGATGATTCAAGCTTATTATGTTTATTGTGTATTTTATTTCTTTTATTATTACAACTCCACCTCAGATCATCAGGCATTAGATCTCGGAGGTTGGGGACCCCTGGACTAAAGCATCCTTGAAACGCTTGACACTAGGCAAAAGAGAAAAAATAATGAGAACTTTAAAATGCTTTAAAGGAGCCACACAGACTACATTGGGCTTACCAGGTGGGGTGGTGCTAGTGGTAAAGAATCAACCTGCCAATGCAGGAGACACAAGAGACACGAATTATATCCCTGGGTCAAGAAGATCCCCTGGAGTAGGAAATGGCAACCCATTCGAGTATTCTTGCTTGGGAAATCCCATGGAGAGAGGAGCCTTGTGGGCTAGTCCATGGGGTCGCAAATGAGCAGGACGTGAGTTAGCGACTAAAGAACAATGATTTTAGCAGTTTTCTTTTATATTTCACCTGTTACTCTGTACTCAGATTGGAGGAAAGAAAGAGGGCTTCAAATTATGTACTTATAATGCTACATTGACCCAAGTCCCACTCTCCTTTCTGTTTTAAATTATGGGATGTGAACACATGGTGGGTCAATGATCAAACTCACACATCTTATGGAAATAAAATTTACTTGGTTTGAAGGATGTGGACCGGAGGGGAATGGTAGGGAGAGGGCCAGCTTGTACAACCCTTGTGCATGTGTGAGGCACAGGTGAAGCTCAGAACAAGACATAAACACCCTGCACAAGATACATACCTACCTGGAAAGGACACGCCTGTTAATTCAGCTTACTAACACTTCAGGGCAGAGTTTAAGCCCAGATATACTTTCCATGTGAACCTGAGCTCCAAAGTCAACTACTAAAGCCAGAAGTTTTGTTACTTAAACTCTGAATTAGTTATGCTACGGTGGTTGTGGAGAGTATCAATATTTCACATTATTTAATTTTCACTTTAATTACCTGGAATGTGACTTACTATTTGGAAATGACTCTTGAGAATACCTTGGACAGCAAGGAGCTCAAACCAGTCAATCCTAAAGGAAATCAACTCTGAATATTTACTGGAAGGACTGATGCTGAAGCTGATGCCCTGATATTTTGGCCACCTGATGTGAAGAGTCAATTCATTAGAAAAGACCCTAATGCTGGGAAAGCTTGAGGGCAGGAGAAGAAGGGATCGACAGAGGATGAAATAGGTTGGATGGCATCAATGACTCAAATGGCAAGAATTTGAGCAAACTCTAAGAGGTAGTGAAGGGCAGGAAGGGCATGCTGCAGTCCATGGGATTGCAGCGTCAGACATGACTGAGTGACTGAATAGCAACAAGGGGTAAGATGTCAACCTTTTGACCCATAAATTCTTTTTTTCCCCTGCCCAGTAGTTTTTTATGTCTACTCCACAAGGCCTGGGATGGGGGGTGGGGAGGGGTTGTCAGGTAGAGGGAATTAGAGGGCTTTTTCTGTAACTTTCCTGTGGGAGGACATTTTTAAAAAATTAATTTTATTGAAGTGCAGTTGACTTACAGTTTTGTGTTAATTTCTGTTGGACAGCAAAGTGATTCAGTTATGCATATGTATATTGTTTTTCATATCCTTTGCCATACTGGTTTATCACAGGATATTGAATATAGTTCCCTGTGCTATATAGTAGGACTTTGTTGTTTATCCCTTCTTTGTTTTATTTTTGGCTGTGCCACGTAGCATGAAAAATCTTAGTTTCCCCACCAGGGATTTGAACCTGTGCCTCCTGCAGTGGTAGCACAGAGTCCTGATCCCTGGACTGCCAGGGAATTCCCTATCCACTCTGTATATACTAGTCTGCATCTGTTAATCCCAAACTCCCAGTTCATACCTCCCCCCACCCCCATCACCAGAGGACATCTTTTGCAGATTAAGGTATAACAGAGCAAGCAAATAACACTTTGAGTTTCCTGTGCACCTATTTGTTTATAACTGGCTTTTCTAGACTGGCTAGACCAGTTTTGGAGCAGAGGCGGGGCTATTTCAAAGGCTTTCTTTCAAAGCTTTGTTTTCAGAACTCATTTCCCCCTCTTGCTCTCAAAGGCGGGGGGTGGGGGGGGTGGGGGGGTGGGGGGGGTGGATGGTAGTTTGGTATAGTTTATTTACTAGCAGCTTTTCCAAGGGAATTGAAGTTCGGCATTTCAAAGGCTTTGTTTTCAGGACTTTTTTCTTTCCAATTTTTTTTTTCCCTTAAAGATAAAAGTTAGATCTATACAGTTTACAAAAGAAGTTCTTCTATAGGGATTTGTGGGCAGTTTCTTTCAGGATTGCCAGAAGTATTCATTGTCAAATTTCCCCTACTTCCTCATCTGCTGGATTCAAGCAGAAAGGGGCTTCAGCCTGTGACTTTGGGGTGGGGGGCTGTAGCTGCCATCTTATTACCCCTCCTCACAGTCTGGGGTCCAGCTTTATAGCTGCTCGGCTTCTGGCTGCTACCCAGGCCCCAACTCAGCCTCTGACAACATCCACCTTCATGTTCATATCCATTCTGGCCTCTAGCCTGGTTTGGGATTGGCCAAAGACTACCTCAACCCCACAGCTCCTCCATGAGATCCAAAGCCTGCAGCATCCGTACCCCACCTTCTCATTTCATCAGCTGAGACTGCGTCTTTGAAGTCATCTCTGTGGGAGAAGTGAAAGGCAAAGGAGAAAGGGAAAGATACACCCATCTGAATGTAGAGTTCCAGAGAATAGCAAGGAGAGATAAGAAACCCTTCTCAAGTGAACAATGCAAAGAAATAAAGGAAAACAATAGAATGGGAAAGACTAACAATCTCTTCAAGAAACTTAGAGATACCAAGGGAACATTTCATGCAAAGATGAGCACGATAAAGGACAGAAATGGTAAGGACCTAACAAAAGCAGAAGAGATTAAGAAAAGGTGACAAGAATACACAGAAGAACTATATAGAAAAGGTCTTAATGATCTGGTTAACCACAATGGTGTGGTCACTCACCTAGAGCCAGAGATCCTGGAGTGTGAAATCAACTGGGCCTTAGGAAGTGTTACTACAAACAAAGCTAGTGGAGGTGATGAAATTCCAGTTGAGCTATTTCAAATTCTAAAAGATTATGCTGTTAAAGTGTTTCACTCAATAAGCCAGCAAATTTAGAAAACTCAGCAGTGGCCATAGGATTGGAAAAGGCCAGTTTTCATTCCAATCCCAAAGAACGGCAATGCCAAACAATGTTCAAACTACTGCACAATTTCATTCATTTCACATGCTAGAAAGGAAATGCTCAAAATCTTTCAAGCTAAGCTTCAACAGTCCATGAACTGAGAACTTCCAGATGTACCAGCTGGATTTAGAAAAAGCAGAAGAACCAGAGATCAAATTGCCAACATCTGCTGGATCATGGAAAAAGCAAGGGAATTCCAGAAAAACATCTACTTCTGCTTCATTGACTATGCTAAAGCCTTTGTGTGGATCACAACAAACTGTGGAAAATTCAAGAGATGAGAATACCAGACCACCTTACCTGTCTCCTGAGAAACCTGCATGCAAGTCAATAAGCAACAGTTACAACTGAACATGGAACAACAAACTGGTTCAAACCTGGGAAAGCGGTACCTCAAGGCTGCATATTGTTACTCTGCTTATTTAACTTCTATGCAGAGTACCTCATGTGAAATGCCGGGCTGGATGAAGCACAAGCTGGAATCAAGATTACCAAGAGAAATATCAACAGCCTCAGATATGCAGATGATACCACTCTAATGACTGAAAGTGAAGAGGAACAATAGAGCCTCTTGATGAGGGTAAAAGAGGAGAGTGAAAAAGCTGGCTTAAAACTCAAAAAACTTAAAATTCAAAAAACTAAGATAATGGCATCTAGTCCTATCACTTCATTACAAATAGAAGGGGAAAAAGTAGAAGCAGGGATAGATTTTATTTTCTTGGGCTCCCAAACCACTGCAGATGGTGACTGCAGCCATTAAATTAAAAGACATCTGCCCCTTGGAAGGAAAGCCATGAAAAACCTAGATGGTGTATTAAAAAGCAGAGACATCACTTTGCCAACAAAGTTCTATGTATTCAAAGCTATGATTTTTCCACTAGTCATGTACAGATGTGAGAGATGGATCAAAAAGAAGGCTGAGCATCGAAGAATTGATGCTTTTGAACTGTGGGGTTGGGGAAGACGCTTGAGAGTCCCTTGAACTGCAAGGAGATCAAACCAGTCAATCCTAAAGGAAATCAACCCTGAATATTCATTAGAAGGACTGATGGCTGAAGCTGAAGCTCTAATACTTTGGCCACCTGATGTGGCCAACTCATTGGTAAAGACTCTGATGCTGGGAAAGATTGAAGGCAGGAGGAGAAGGGGACAACAGATGACTGGATGGCATCACCAACTCAATGGACATGAGTTTGAGCAAACTCTGGGAGATAGTGAAGGACAGGGAAGCCTGGTGTGCTGCAGTCCATGCGGTGGCAAAAAGTTGGACACCACTGAGTGACTGAACAACAACCACCACAACTTGGGTATCTGATGCTTTCTGATCAGTTGACCTATAACTAGAAGCTCTAAAATTCTGTCTCCTGCAGGTACACACTGTCTCCCAGCCTTCAAATTCCCCTTCCCCACTTTCAAGGAGCTATTTTTGTGTGCAGCCCCCTAGCTGCTGCCTGCTGGAGGAATGGTGTGCTCATTGTATGTAAATGATGACCCTCACTCAGGTGCTGGGAAAAACAAATCAATGGTTTACTTCACTTGGAGGTTGTAGGTACAGCACGTAGGAAGTGGCCTGTCAGGGCGCATGCAAACATGGGAGGGTTTTTTCCATAACAGTAAGCCTGCTATGATCTAGAGCAAAGGTTGAGGAAATATAGATCACGGGCCCCATTCAACTTGCCACCACTTTTCGTACCTGACTGGACTACAGACACAGGTGTTTGTTTACATATTCTGTCACTACTTTCATGTCAAAGTCAGGGAGTTGTACCAGAGATCGCGTGACATACAGATTCCAAAGTATTTACTATCTGATCTTTCCATCAAAAGTGTGCCAATCCCTGGTCTTCAGTCTGTTGAGGAGAGGAAACTTGAGGCTTCCAGCAAAGCCTGAAGAGATTCAGGAAGGCTTCCTGATGGCTGTCCAGCATCCTTTAAAGTATCTGTTCTGGGTGTGTGAGATACGAGTGATGGTAGCCACGTACCAAAGTGAACCTAAGTGTGTGTGACTTTGCCCGCATCTGACATCCTGAGGGAGGCTCCTGGTTGGCTTGTGCCCATTGTTCCTTCCAAGGGATGTGATGCTCATGGGAAAGGACAGAACCAAAGATGATATTGTAATATTAGAAACAAAAGAACTTTGAGATTATTTGCATCTTTGTGAAGGTTTTAGGGTGACACCTCACTAGACATAATGAGGCCATGAACTCTTTGACCACCCACCCCAACCCATTTGTAGGAGTTCAAACCCCCTTGGTGGCCCCAAGGTCAAGGAGCACAGCAGAGCTGTGGACTGCCACAACCTAGGACAATCCACAAAAGACACCACATTGGGAGAGTAAGTGATGCCTTCCTTGTTGGGTTTCTGCCCGTTCATCCCTGGTCCTGGGTAGAACAGCTGAGGCCACACGGTGCACAAAACATGTGGTTTATTTACAATGACCAACTGTACCTTGCAGGAGCATCACCAGGTGTGCTGTACCTAAGAAATTCTCAAGGACTCTGATTCAGGACATGGTTTTATCTTTACAACTCAAGATTATTCTCCATGATTGTGGTGTATTCCTCAAACAACAGTAAAGAAAATTTACTTGAAGCTTAAAAATAAGGCAAAGATGTAAGATGTCCTTTCAATGGCTAACAGGCTCAACCAAGGAGTACTTAATTATTTATGAGAATGTTCCTGTATTTGGCTTTGGTATTTGTTATTTATTAGAGTTGAGACGTTGTGAAATTACATGTTGACTTATAATTCTGTTTGATAATCACTGCTGCTCTCCCCGCCCTCAAATTGTGATTCTATTGCTCATTAAAACAGTAACTAGTTTTACATCTGGCACAGCAATTGTCTTTTAATTCCCCTCCCCCCCTTTCCCCCAGCAATTTCATTTGAGCACTCTTTTTTTAGAAAGACTTTTGCTGATGAACGGTACAAACTGTGCTCCCACATACTCTTGGAAACAGCTATACCATTTTACTGGCATGTAGTTATGATGAAAGTTATGCCCCAGCTTGTAATTTCAAGCCCCTTCTCCCTTAATGGACTCTGACATCCCATTGGCCAAAGAAAATCTCCTCAAATGCTAGGGCAAAGGAAGTGGGAATGAATAGTAGCTCAATAAGTATCTAACCTATTGTCATGGTTAGTTTCAGGTGTCAACTTAATTGGGCCTTGGGGTGCTCTGATAGCTGGTTAAACAGTATTTCTGGATGTGTCCCTGAGGGTGTTTTTGGATGAGATTAGCATTTGAGTTGGAGACTTGAGTAAAATAGATGTCCCTCCCCAATGTGGGTAAGCACTAAGCCATCTACTGAGGGTCTGAATGGAACAAAAAGGCAGACAAGGGAGACTACCCTCTGCCTGACTGCGGAGCTCAACAGCAGTCTTTGCCCTCAGCACCCTGGTTCTCAGGCCTTCAGACTTGAACTGCAATCTACGCCATTGGCTCTCATGCCCATGGGCCTTTGAACTATACCACTGGTCTTCCTGGCCCAGCCTGCTGATGGCAGAGTGTGGGCCTTCTCAGCATCCAGTATCCCGTGAGCCAATATTATCTATCTATCTATCCATCCCAGCATTTACATCTATACCTGTATTGTGTCTCTCTCTCTCTGTATCTCTATAGCTCTTGCATTAGTTCTGTTTCTCTGGAGAACTCTGACTCATACACCAACCACAGCGGATCAACCGGGGCATTTCACCAGCAGTTCTCACTGCAGTGCACTCAGTCAGATTCCTAGGACAAATAAAAATGATCATGTATTATATAAAATATAGAAGCGTGCAAACTGACTTCTCAGCAAAAGTGCTGATTACAAATTGCACCCCCATGAATGTATATCACAGATTTGTGATACAAGGCTGAGCCAGTTGGAGATAATAAATAGATTTAACCAATTCAAATGTTGTAATGCCATAATCCTACACTGGTATCAGGTACAGAGATTTGTTTTTTTTTTTTTTTTAAAGAATGTCACTTGTCACAACTTTGTAGGTAAATAGATAGAGCCAATGTAAGCATGCTCATAAAAGACTAAGGTTACCCCCATTCAAAAAACATCTAAGATGAAGCAGAAAATTTGAATTAGAGGTGAGAAACTCTACAGGCTTGCCCATCTTGAGTTTTGTAAATAAAGTTTTATTGAAACACTGTCATGCACATCCCTTTACGTGCGATGTTATGGCTGCTTTGGTGCTACCAGGGCACAGCTGAATATTTGCAACAGAGCCATAGGGCCCACAGAATCTGAAATAGTTACTCTTTAGCCCTTTACCGGAAACATTTGCTGACCCCTGATCTAAAATAATCCAGGTCTGATTTTTGTCTATTCTTAAGCCACCTCTGGATGCACCATAAACTGCAAAGTGACATTGAAGGCAGCAGGGTGAGCCTTGCTAATCCCCCAATCTCAGAGAACCAGAGCCTCCTCGGAGCTGTGGAAACAGGAGTCTGCTAGGGGACCTGTTGAGAGCTTCCCTTTCCCTGTTTCTTTTCAGGCATTCTAGAGAAAAGTTTTTCTAAAGGGAAAAATGTTCAGGGTGTTACCATCCCTCAAAGATTGGAAAGATTTTCCTCCCTCATACACCTTGAGCTGAAAACAAAAGATATTTCTTTGAAATGTGAAAAACTCCATTTGTAGCAGAAGAGACAGGCACATGCAGTGTCAGGCTGCTGGCTCCCTGCTGACATTGCCAGGATTAAAAATAGCCGTTCTGTTTGTCCTTCAGCTCTGTATTGAACTGGAGCCTCTGAGCCAAGTTCTCCTTAGCGTCACGCTTAACGAAGCATAATTTGTATTAATAGCAGCTATTAAATCTAGAGTGCTTAATAGGAATTTACAGAGGAGGCCCTGAGTCACTAAACTCCTCAGACATGGTCCCCAGAGAGCTGAGCTCAGACCTGGATGGTGGCAGTGATGAATCTTGGGCATGGTGAGGTGAGGCAGCTGCGAGTGAGCAGGGGAGAAGCAGGGCTCAAACCTTCCACCAGCCTTGGGCTTTCTCAGGTCCCAGGTCCTACTCATGGTCCCTGCATCAGGTAGTGGCTGCATTCCAGAAAAGGCAGTGTTGGGTGCTGGGCAACAAGTGGACTCGATGAATTTACAGACTTGCACTTAGATTTGAATTCTGCTGTGTCAGCTGGCCCTGTTCTCTTAACGTCTCTGAACCTTAGGGTTTGTTTTTTTTTTTAAACCTGAGAAACAGAGATAATTAAATAGGGATAATATAGTATGATATAATGGGAATTTCTGTGAAGAATAACAAGGAAAGACAGAAATGAACCTTTGATGCTGGTTCTGTATCTCTGTTTCCTCATCCTTCTTTAAAACTATCTCCATTTTAAATGTTATATGGAAGGATTTCTGTAGAAAATGATTGCAAGAAGCAAAAGAGCTCCTTTTCAGTTGTTCATCAGCAAACATTTTCTTACTAGACCAGGCTTCCTGCCATTAACACATGCTGTGTTTGTATTTCCACTTTTGTAAATCCCCTGCTCAAAGGTCTGTCCCTGTCCCCGTACCCACCCACACCCTATGAGCTCCTTAAAGGCAGTGGAGAAGAAAATGGTCCTTCTCATCATGAACTCTCCACTGTCTTAGCACAGAATCCTAAGTAGGTGTGTGATTGTATGGTTGCTATCAACAATCTCATTGTACAATTAAGAAAACAGTGTTAAACACTGGTTTTAATTTTCCTTTATAATATTTCCAGCTGCTTGTCCCTGGGCAAATCACTTCGTCCATTTGGGCCTCAATTTCCACATCTGCAAAATGGGGCGAATAAGAATACAACTTCATAGATCATTGAGACGATTAACTATAAATATAAGCACTTAGATTGGGCTTGTGCCCTCTAGTGGTTATTTTTACAGGAAGTGCCATATAGTTATATTCCTCAGAGCAGAAAAGACTGAAGAGCCTTCAGTGAGTAGCCAGTAGAGTTTTCTGACAGTTGCATGCTCAGTGTGAATGTCCCTTTCTGTCCTGGGCCATGGAATTGGTCTCCATGGTGGAGGTCTGGCTTCAAGCACAGCTTCTGCTCAGCACTTGGGGAGCGAGGAGAAAGCAACAGAACGCAAAACTTCAAAGAAACGATCAAGTTTGCAGCCTCCCTTTGGAAAGTACTGTTTGAGGTAAGTCATTGCAACCATGCCCCAGGGCCATTTAAACATGCCCAGGAGAGAACGCCTTTCAAAATCTGTTAAAGCCCTGAAGCGGGAGCATTCATAACAGCTGTGGTCTGAGACTCAGGCAGCAAACAGGAAAACAGACTGTCAAGACCTGGCAATATGGGAGTCTGAGCAACTTAACAGAGCCACCTTTTCCAAGGAGCCAGCGTTAGGAGAGGAGGAGACTGCTCACTGTTTTATTGGGTCAGAAAGAAAGCTCTCAGTTTCATGAGCAAGCTCATGAACCTGTAACTGTCCACCCACATGCACCAGGGGATTCTATTTCAGGGGATTATTCATTTCCACGATGTTGGCTTAGCCAACACAGAGGTAGGGCTCTTTGCTGGACTGTGTACATGCAGACAAGCATTCCCAGAACATTTGCCCATCTGTGGAAGGAAGGAGGCATCTTCAGGGTTGATGACCTGGCAGGAG
Organism: Giraffa tippelskirchi; assembly: GCF_054371585.1. NCBI lineage: Eukaryota > Metazoa > Chordata > Mammalia > Artiodactyla > Giraffidae > Giraffa > Giraffa tippelskirchi. The sequence goes on from NC_137276.1 coordinate 93,561,892, forward strand.
CTGAGGCGGATCCCCCAACTCCAGGTAACTTAGCCTTTGGGACAAGAAAGGACTCTGTGTTTGCAGAGGAATAAACTGTGAGGTGACTTAGGGAGTCACAGGGACAGGGCAGTAATAATCTAGTTGGCTCCTAAGCTTGCTCCTCTTTCCTTCAGTGGGTAAATGCTGAGGTGCCCGCACAAGCTGAGACAGTGCGAATGAGCCCTACTGGGACCTGGGACCTAAGATCCTTTACTTTGGTGCTTGCACCTGGACAAATATCTCTTGGAGCAACAGAACACAAAGAAACTACAAGGAACTAAAAATAACTTCATGTATGCTGCAGCATGAGTCCCAGTGAAGACTTACCTGAATTCCTCATCTGGCCTCTTACCAATTTCTGTTGATTGAAGAGTCCAAGGACCCGAGTCAGTAACATAGAAACTTGGAAACAGCAAGTTCTCCCATCAGGGAGTGGATCCAGCCTTTGCTTGGTTTTTACTGATTATGACTACAAAATTAGATTAAAATGGATATTTATTTATAATAAGACAGAAATTACATCGCATTTCATATATTTAAAAGCTGACAAAATCAGAAAAATAGCATTGAGCTTAAATCAACAATCAGACACAGTTCTGTGATGCTTGTCACAAACATATTTTGATAGTACATACTTTGATCATCTCTTCATGTGGCAACAATTTTATAATGTTGTTTTCTAAGGAAGAAAGAGATGATCCAGTCATTCCTTTTGCCTAGTTTGTCAAAAATTGCTTTATATTATTGGTAGTTGAGGAAAGTTTCTTTCATCCTCATGTATCATCAAAGTAATGGCATGTAAGTGGGAGAATTGTGAATTAGGGGAAACCTATCTCCAGTGTAAGGATTGTATATTCTATTTCCCTTGCTGTTTTTTTTTCTTGTTCAGTAATGTTCTGATTCTCATCATCTCTTTTATCTTTTCTGCTGTTTTTTAATCTATACATTTTAAATATCATAATTCCTTCCTTTTCTTCCTCTGGACCATCAATGTTTTAGTCTGGAGTGATATAAGCGGTTTTGACATTTTGAAGCCTGTGTTAGTCTGTCTTTCAGTTGATACTTTTGACTTCCCCTAGGACAGTTTCCTTCTGTCATATTTTTGTTTTAGAGTGATCGTTAATTTTGAAACTTATACAAAATTGATCTATAATTAAGAATTACACAAAGGACATTGAAATCCACTTCTGTGATGCCAGTTATCGTTGTTCAGTCCCTCAGTCCTGACTCTTTGTGACCCCATGGGCTGCAGCACACCAGGCCCCCCTGTCCTCCACTATCTCCTGGAGTTTGCTCAAATTCATGTCCATTGAATCAGTGATGCCATTTAACCATCTTATCCTCTGCCACCCCCTTCTCCTTCTGTCTTCAATCTTTCCCAGGGTCAAAGTCTTTTCCAATGAGTTGGCTCTTCATATCACATGGCCAAAATGTTGGAGCTTCAGCTTTAGCATCAGTCACTGCAGTGAATATTCAGCACTGATTTCTTTTAGGATTGACTGGTTTGATCTCCTTCCAGTCCAAGGGACTCTCAAGAGTCTTCTCCAACACCACAATTCAAAAGCATCAATTCTTCAGTGTATCATCCAACTCTCCTACCTGTACATAACTACTGGGAAAACCATAGCTTTGATTATACTGACCTTTGTCAGCAAAGAGACATCTCTGCTTTTTGATATGCTGTCTAGGTTTGTCATAGATTTCCTTCCAAGGAGCAAGCTTCTCTTAATTTCATGGCTGCAGTCACTGTCAGCAGTGATTTCAAAACCCAAGAAAATGAAATCTGTCAATGTGTCCATTTTTCCCCATCTATTTGCCATGAAGTGATGGGACCAGATGCCACGATCTTAGTTTTTTGAATGTTGAGTTTTAAGGCAGCTTTTTCACTCTCCTCTTTCACCCTCATCGAGAGGCTCTAAAGTTCTTCTTCAATTTTTGCCATTAGGGTGGTATCATCTGCATATCTGAGGCTGTTGATATTTCTCCCAGCAATCTTGGTTCCAACTTGTGATTCATCCAGCCTGGCATTTAACATGACATACTCTGCATCTAAGTTAAATAAACAGAGTGACAATATACAGCTTGGATGTGGTCCTTTTCCGGTTTTGAACCAGTCCACTTTTCCATGTCCAGTTCCAATTGTTACTTTTTGAATTGCATACAGGTTTCTCAGGAGACACATAAGGTAGTCTGGTATTCTTATCTCTTTAAGAATTTTCCAGTTTGTTGTGATCCACACAGTCAAAGGCTTTAATGTAGTCAACAAAGCAGAAGTAGATGTTTTTCTGGAATTCCCTTGCTTTTTCCATGATCCAGCAGATGTTGGCAATTTGATCTCTGGTTCCTCTGCCTTTTCTATATCCAGCTTGTATATCTGGAAGTTCTTAGTTCACGTACTGTTGAAGCCTAGCTTGAAGGATTTTGAGCATTACCTTCCTAGCATGTGAAATGAGTGCAGTTGTACAGTAGTTTGAATGGCAGTACTTTGTATTTAACTGCATAATTTTGAAATAAACTTACTTTCATACTCTGTACACTGACTGTGTAGGAGTTTGGCCAGACAAGTTTCTTCAGGTTGTTTTTTTGTGTCAGTGGTAATTTTGTATGCAGTTTTATCTGAAACTTCCAGACTTTTTGGACGACAAATTACATCAGCTGTACTAAGCTGTACCTGATGTATGGGAAGGTTTCAGACACGGTATTTCCCACATGGACATGTTCTTTGTTTGCATTATTGCTACAGGTTTGTGCCCTATAACACAAGAATTGAGATAAAATTTACTGTTACGTTCCATTAAAAGGAATTTTAAAATGTGTGCCAAGTTGATAATTGTGTATACAACATTATTAATTATAATCCTGAGAAGATGGACATTTTTATCTGGGCGTGGATGAGCTCCAAAGCCTTTGCTTACAACTGTTTCTTCCTATGATGATAAGAGCGTTACACATTTGGCTCTGGTTCCATGCTTTCTTTTTTTTTTTTGGCTGTGGTGGGTCTTTATCTCAGTGTGTGGGGGCTTCTCTAGTTCCAGCCTGGGAGTTTAGTTGCCCCGTGGCATGTGGGGTCTTAGTTCCCCGACCAGGGATCAAGTCCATGTCCTGTGCCATTAGAAGGGACATTCCTAACCACTAGACAACCAGGGAAGTCCCTGGCTCCATGTAATTTAACCTTTTTTTGTTATTGTTCACCTGCAGATGCAGTGGAACATGTTTATACTGTCACCTCACCTCTGGACCTTTGTCCCTGATGCTGGAGGAGTTGACCCACATAGATGAAAGCGTATCCCACAGAAGAAACTGTAGCACTTTGGTAAAATGTCCCACTCAATCCAAACTGACTCTATCCCACAGCCACTTCAGTGCTACCTGCATGAAAGGAAGTGACACAGGGGGAAGTCAGATGGAGAAAGATGGCAGTGTGAACCCGCTGTATTTAAGTATCTTATTTTTGACAAACTGCGTGACCATGAGGATACATTGTTGGGGCCCCTGGCAGAACCTTGGGAAGGAGCTGGGCAAGTGAGGAGCCCTGAGACCAGAGCATCCTCAGCCTCATGGAGTATCCACCTCTGTCCCTCCATAGAGAGGGAGAGAGGTGGAGAGAGAGGCTAGTAGACAGACATGCAGGATAATCTGACCCTTCTATGTCCAGGGAAAGCACATGGCAGTGGGCTATTAAAGAGGAGGGGACCTAAGTCAGTGTGGGTGGCAGAGAAGGTATTCTTGGGGAGAGAGTGTCCAAGCTGGAACCTGAATGATGTCCAGCACTTAGCTAGACACACCAGCTGAGAGAGATGTTTCAGGTAGAGGGCACAGAATGAGCAAGGGTCCAGAGGTGTGGATGTCCACAGAGTCCAGGGATGCACAAATAGCTTGTGCTATAACTCAGAGTGTCAGGAGAGAACGGGACAGAAAAGCTCAATAAAAAAGCAGGAGTGAAGTCACAAAGGGCCTGGAGGACCATGCTCAGGGGATTCTACCCTGGGTTATGGGGGGAGACTTTGAAAGAGATGGATGAGATTTGCATTCAGAAAGCTCACTTAGAGCAATGTTGAATTGCATAGAAGTGGGGTAATTAAACCAGGGCCGGTGCAGTTAATATGGATAAGAGTAGCTTTGTGTGAGAAGAAAAGGTCCAAATGTTAGGAAAAAAAATAAGAAAAAGATGAGAAAAGAGACTGTATGTGTGAGGATTTCCAAGGATAGTGATCTAAGTGTCTAAGCTGGTGTGATGTTGAGAGTGGCAGAGGAAGAGAGTGGCTTTGTTGGGGAGGCTGGATGAGCTGCTTGAGATTCTTACAGGGCATCTTGGTGAAGATGAACCAGTTGCATCTGCAGTGCTGGGGAGGCGCTTGCAGTGACTCCTGGAAGTTAGTGAAGCTACAAACATGTGCAAACTCTTCCAAGGAGAGTCTGTGGCATGGCAAGAGCTGAGGACATAGCACCAAACCCTGAAACAGTAACAGTGAAGGCAAAGAAGTGGAGGGATATGCATTGGAGATTGTGAAGAAATGGTCAAAGTGAAGGAGGAAGATCAGTCTCCAGAGAAGTTTTCTTGAATTTGGGTGTGATCCTAGGACAGGTTAGAATCAGACAGAGCTTCCAAGGAACCAGTGATGGTTGGGAAGTGTTAGTTGCTCAGCTGTGTCCGGCTCTTTCATGACCGCATGGATTGTAGCCTGCCAGGCTCCTCCGTCCATGGGGATTTTCCAGGCAAGAATACTGGAGTGGGTTGCCATGTTCTTCTCCAGGAGATCTTCCCAACCCAGGGATCGAACCCAGGTCTCAGACATTGGAAGGCAGATTCTTTACTGTCTTAGCCACCAGGGAAGCCCACAGATGGTTGGGGAAGCTCCCAAAATGGCAAGCATGATTTCCATTTTAGAATTCCAGGTTAATTTTCTTTTTTTTTTTTTTTTTTTTTTTTTTTTTTTTTTTTTTTTTATAAATTTATTTATTTTACTTGGGGGCTAATTACTTTACAATATTGTAATAGTTTTTGCCATACATTGACAAGAATCAGCCATGGGTTTACATGTGTTCCCCTTCCCGAACCCCCCACCCACCTCCCTCCCCCTCCCATCCCTCTGGATCATCCCACTGCCCCGGCCCCGAGCCCTTGTCACATGCATCGAACATGGAATGGTGCTCTGTTTCACATATGACAATACACATGTCTCAATGCCATTCTCCCAGAACGTCCCACCCTCACCTTCTCCCTCAGAGTCCATAAAATTGTTCCATGCATCTGTGTCTCTCATTCTGTCCCGCATATAGGGTTATCGTTACCATCTTTCAGATTCCATATATATGCATTAGTATACTGTATTGTTGTTTTTCTTTCTGGCTTACTTCACTCTGTATAATGGGCTCCAGTTTCATCCATCTCAGTAGAACCGGTTCAAATGTATTTTTTTTAATGGCTGAGTAATATTCCATTGTGTATATGTACCACAGCTTCCTTATCCATTCATCTGCTGATGGACATCTAGGTTGCTTCCATGTCCTGGCTATTGTAAACAGAGTCCAGGTTAATTTTCTATGTTGGCTTCATCTGGTTTATTGTGCCAGTAATTTAAAGGAGAAAACAATTTCCATTTTATTCGTATTTTTCTCCAGGGGGACTCAAGAAAATACAAAACAATAGGACTCTCAATATCTGAGTTAGACATCCATGCAATCAATAGAGAACATAGACAAATACAAGATAGTTATAGTTTTACATTGCATTCTGTTTAGATGAATACAGTTATACATTCTTCTACTTAAATTAGCCAGAATAATGCTATATAGCTTAAAACAATGAAGGTTTATTTCCCACGCATAGTTCATATTTACCATGGTCAGTGAGCTCAGCCCCACATGGTTACTCAGGATCCAGGCTGGCAGAAAGTCTACCATCTTGAAGCTACACCATTTGGAACATTTGACTTCTGCAGTCACTTTACTAGGGAAGAAGAGAAGTCCTGGCTTTGTCATGTCCTGGCTCTAATTTGCCTTGTCCCAGAAGGGAACCACTTAAAGTCATAGTCCTTTGGCCATGTAACTGCCCATATAACTGCATGGAGCTGGGAAATGTGGAGGATTTGGTGGCCGGTACACGTCTCTGCCATGCTCCATATTGTAAAAATCCAAAGTCCCCAAAGCCAATCTACATCAAAAAATATATATACAAAGCAATAATAAAATACCTTACAATTAATATTAGCAAAAATTAGTAAAATGCTTTTATTGAAAATCTAAACAAACATAAATGGAAGTGCATCTATGTCTGGTTTCATTAGAAGCAACTTACTTCTTTAAAACCCTAGTTATTTAGATGCTGACACATTATCTGTAACACTACCCCAATGACATTACATTTATATATTTCCCAAGCTTCTAATCACAACTTGTTCTTTCTGGTGATTGGCCTTCACCAGCAGCACACCAAGAGTCACCTCATTAGAACAAAAGACACTTCTATCACCCAGGGAATACTAAGCGTTTTAAGAGCCCTCTGTCAGGAACTAGGTGCAGAGACCAATACATGTATTTTCTATTATTTCACACCTTGAGGAAATTTTCATGTTATTTTATGTTTATTTAAAGCTCATATTACTATGGCACAGAATAATTTTAGAATTTTACCAGTTTCCATAGCATATGGAAAGGAGAAAGCAAGGGAATTATTGCTTATTATTATGTTTATTATTTCTTATTGAAAGGAGTAAGCAGGGAATTCCAGAAAAACATCTTCTTCTGCTTCATTGACTATGCTAAAGCCTTTGACTGTGTGAAAAACAACAAACTGTGGAAAATTCTTCAAGAGATGGGAATACCAGACCAGCTTACCTGCCTCCTGAGAAACCTGTGTGCAGGTCAAGAAGCAGCAGTTAGAACCAGGCATGGAACAATGGAATGATTCCAAATTGGGAAAGGAGTACGTCAAGGCTATATGTTTGCACCCTGCTTATTTAACTCAAGTGCAGAGTACATCATGTGAAATGCCGGACTGGATGACCCACAAACTGGAATCAAGATTGCTATAGGAAATATCAGCAACCTCAGATATGTAGATGATACCACTTAATGGCAGAAAGCAAGGAGAACTATAGAGCCTCTTGATGAAAGTGAAAGAGGAGAGTGAAAAAGTTGGCTTAAAACTCAACATTCATAAATCCAAGATCATGGCATCTGGCCCATCTGCTGCTGCTGCTGCTGCTGCTAAGTCGCTTCAGTCATGTCCGACTCTGTGCGACCCCATAGACGGCAGCCCACCAGGCTCCACCATCCCTGGGATTCTCCAGGCAAGAATACTGGAGTGGGTTGCCATTTCCTTCTCCAGTGCATGAAAGGGAAAAGTGAAAGTGAAGTTGCTCAGTCGTGTCCGACTCTTAGCGACCCCATGGACTGTAGCCTACCAGGCTCCTCCATCCATGGGATTTTCCAGGCAAGAGTACTGGAGTGGGGTGCCGTTGCCTCACTTCATGGCCAATAGATGGGGAAAAAGTGGAAGCAGTGACAGATTTTATTTTCTTGGGCTCCCAAATCACTGCAGATGGTGACTGCAGCCATGAAGTTAAAAGACGCTTGCTTCTTGAAAGGAAAGCTATGACAAACCTAGACAGCATATCAAAAAGCAGAGACATCACTTTGTTGACAAAGGTCATATAGCCAAAGCTATAGTTTTTTCGTAGTCACATACAGATGTGAGAGTTGGACCACAGAGAAGGCTGAGCACTGAAGAATTGATGCTTTTGAATTGTGGTGCTGGAGAAGACTCTTGCGAGTCCTTTGGACTGCAAGGAGATCAAACCAGTCAATCCTAAAGGAAATCAGTCCTAAATATTCATTGGAAGGACTGATGCTGAAGCTGAAGCTCCAACATTTTCGTCACCTGATGCGAGGAGCCGACTCACTAGAAAACACCCTGATGCTGGGAAAGATTGAGCACAGGAGGAAAAGGGGGTGACAGAGGATGAGATGGTTGGATGGCATCATCAACTCAATGGACATGAGTTCGAGCAAACTCCGGGAGATGGTGGAGGACAGGGGAGCCTGGCGTGCTGCAGTCCATGGGATCGCAGAGTCGGACACAAATTAGTGACTGAATAACAATGACATACTTTCAAATTAGTAATTAAAATGAGCTTAATTACAATAGCATCTTATTTTTTAATTTTCAATTTATCTTGAAATTTCTGAAAGTTGTGATTTGCGGCTCTTTAAAAGTACTTGCGCATAGGCCATTTTTTCCCTGGTCAAAACATATTTATTTCTCAAGAATGCTTTTTTGAAAGAAGTTTTTAATAAACAATTTTACAAATGGGGTTTTAGACATTCAATTACCATTTTTATATTGGATATTTAAGAGGTACCTTTACTTATCAAAGGGCATTCTAAGTACTCAGTGGTAAAGAATCCACCTGCCAGGGCAGGAGACACAAGAGATGGAGATTTAATCTCTCAGGCCAGAAGATCCCCTGCAGGAGAAAATGGCAACCCGCTCCAGTATTCTTGCCTGCCGCCCTTTCCAGTCCTCTCATCTCTGTTCCAGGCAGGAAGAAGAGAGAAGGGTGAAGTCGAAGGCTACCTCAGCCTTGCCTTTTAACTCAGGCAAGAGCATCTTCCTCAGGGTCTTCCAGCTACATCTAATTGCCCAAACTGAGTGAAGTGACCATGCTTAGCTGCAGGGGCACAGGAAGGTTGTATAATTTTAACTGTTCTGTCCACAAGCAGAGAAGTGAGAGTGGGTACCTTATAGGCAATTAGTAACATTTGCTGAACTTACAGGAGTTAAAATAAAGCTACTTATGTAACTAAAAAATTAACAAGTACATATTTATTTGACCAGTGGGTAACAGTCAGTGTTATTTATAATTGGCCTTCCTGTAAAGAGAGCCATCTTGGAGCATTTCTCAGCTCCAGTCTTTTATCTTTCTATGTCTGACCCCTGGGTATTTACCCCCTTTTAAATACAATGCTGCTGCTGCTGCTAAGTCGCTTCAGTCATGTCCAACTCTGTGCGACCCCATAGACAGCAGCCCACCAGGCTCCCCTGTCCCTGGGATTCTCCAGGCAAGAACATTGGAGTGGGTTGCCATTTCCTTCTCCAATGCATGAAAGTGAAGTCGCTCAGTTGTGTCCGACTCTTCGCGACCCCATGGACTGCAGCCCACTAGGCTCTTCCATCCATGGGATTTTCCAGGCAAGAGTACTGGAGTGGGTTGCCATTGCCTTCTCTGTTAAATAAAATGATCTTTGTTTATTTTTAAAATTGAATGAGGAGAACTCTTTCGGTTAACCTATGAGATAACCAGGCAGATATAAACAGATCTAAATAAGGAATGCTAGAAAACTTAATGGGGCTTCCCAGGTGGCTCAGTGGTAAATTGGTAAAGAATCTGCCTGCCAACAAAGGAGTTGCAGGAGCTGTGGGTTCCATCCCTGGGTCAGGAAGATCCCCTGGAGAAGAAAATGGCAACCTACTCCAGTATTCTTGCCTGAAAGGTCCCATGGACAGAGGAGCATGGTGGGCTACAGTCTATGTGTTCACAAAAGAGTCAGACATGGCTTAAGCGACTAAACAACAATTAACAGAAGTCTTAACACAGATCCAAGTGTATCGAATGATTACCAGCCTGAAATGTTATATTTCCCAGGTTTGTTCAATAATATGTTTTAATTTCTTTGGAGCTTTCTCATGTCAAGTCCAAAGCAAGTGTTCCTGATCAGTGGGCAGCTCTGCCTCAAGTGGTCCATCTCCTGTTTCTACCATCATCAGCCAAGGATGCATGTCAGTCTGCACCCGATGGCAGAAGGGAAAGAGCCTGCAGAACTAACTGTTCACAGCCAGCTTCTAACAGCCAGTTTCTAACAGTGGCTGGCTACCTGTCCATGCACATGCTACTGGTTAGAACTTCATCTTAGGACCTGTTAAGAGCTGTGTTGCAAGGACGGGGCACTGTGAACTGTTTGCCAGGAAGAAGAGCAAAGGGGTTCAGAAGGAGAGCTGGGCTCTGTCACATAACTGATTTGCCTGGTCAACAATATCTTTTGGCAAACACTAGCTGAGTCTGGCAAGGTTGGTGGGGCTATATTTCTCTCCTCCACAATTTTGCTGCAGAAGAACCACAGAAAGATGTTTTAAACTCAATTCTGATCAATGTACGAGAAGTTACAAAACAGTCACATGAGCTCTGCTTGTAAAAAAGAAAGTCCTCATTCTCTGTCCTTAATGACTGCTATGAATACCTTGAGTGAAAGGTTCACTCCTGGACAGACCCCCAAATACTCAAATATTCTGATGGCAGGAGCAGCCAGCCATAAAGCTAGGGGGCTGGATGGAGTGCTCTATAAAGTGGGTGCTCCCAGGACCAGGGAACTCTAGACCTTAGTGCTGGTCTGAAGGAAGTGGGCTGCCATGCCTGCTTTCTCATTGTTTTTTTTTTTTTTTAAATAATTTTATTTATTTATGTTTTTGGCTGTGCTTGGTCTTGTTGCTGTGCTTGGGTTTTCTCTAGTTGAAGTGAGTGGGGGCTACTCCTCATTGTGGTGGTTTCTCTTGTTTTGGAGCACGGGCTTTAGACATGCGGGCTTCAGTAGTTGTGGTGCATGAGCTTAGCTGCCTTGGAGCATGTGGGATCTTTCTGGACCAGGGATGGAACCCATGTCCCCTGCATTGGCAGGTGGATTCTTAACCACTGGACAACCAGGGAAGTCCTCTTACTGATTTTAATACAAGGGCCATGGAGATCCAAACCATCTCGGTAGGCAGCCATATATCCAGAACCAACCCTCATTTCATCTATTCAAGTTCCTTTATTGTTATGAGTAATAGTAGCAGTAATACTAATTTGGACCTCAGGTGCAAAAGGGCTGACCCAGTGCACCCTTCAGCTCCTGTCGTGCTGTCATCATTGTTCTCTGTTTAAAGTCCTGTTCCTCTCCTGTTCTCTTCTCCGTTGCGTAGGTAATCCATGTAATGTTCTTTTATCTGTATGTGTTCTTGAAAGCATGTATAGTTTTGTATGCCTTTTCAAAATTTTTATATTTACTCTATTGGATCAGAGACCTCATTCTACTCTTTTTTTTTTCTGCTCTTACCACTGTCCTTACATGATATGTTCTTACATGTTGCTATGCATGTTGAGTTGGATTTCCCAGAAAACAGACTGAGATAGAGATTAGCCTGAAAGAAGCTTACTTGGAATGTTCTGTGCTTCAGGAACAAGCCCTGGGAGAGTGAGGAGGAGGGAGAGAAGCAGGACTGGGCAGTGGGTGGACCTGACCTGTGACCCAGATGACGGGGACCTCATGGGGAGCTCTGGAGCTGGGACGTTCCAGCAGAGTTGCCTGACTTAAGGCAATGGGTCCAGCCTCAAGGCATCAACCAGTTATTGGACCTGGGCTGCTCTGGGAGCATGACTGGGAGAGGGGCTTGCACTGGCTAACAGCAATTGTCAGAGAGGATTGCGGGTAAGAGTATCAGTGGCCAACAGTTCTAGGAGCTGGAAGAACTGTTCAGTTCTGAATGCTTCTGTTCTGAGAGAGGCCGCAGAACACACTCTACTATCTGCCACGCTACATGCTAAGTCCAGGCTGTTCTTTCTAAGATGTGCTTCACATCCCACCATGTTTACTTGCATGGTTTCATATGGCCTCGACTCCCTGGTACCAGAAATGATGCTGCAACAAACATCCCTACTTATTAGGTGGATCCAAGATGTTTCCCTGGGGATTGTCAAATGGAGTTCTGGGTGATGGTGTTGGGTGCCTATATTCCCACCAGCGGTGCACAAGGGTGTTTAGGCTTCATCAACTCGAAGTTATATAGCTCTCTAATTTTTGCCATTCCAATGGGTCTGTGATGTTTGAATTTGGTTTAAATTTGCATTTCTATCATTTTTAATGGGTTTGAGAATATTGTTATATGCCTTTTAGCCCCCTGAGTTTTCTCCTTTTTGAATCGTCTGTTCACATTCTTTGTCCATTTCCTCTTGGGTTCTTAAAAATATTTCTGATCTCCTTTAGCTGGTAAACAAACCTCTTGTATAGATTTTTATCTAAAGAATTTAAGCAGCCCTCCTTGGAGTATGGATTCCTGTTCAGAATATTTCAATATTAACTAACCATTCTCTCTCTCTCACACACAATGCTGTTTATTATGAAGTATTTTTGAAGATTATATAACAATTGTCTAGTTAATTTTAGCTGAGGATTTCTTTGGAGTGGCTGACAGTGTATGTGTGTGTGTTTAAGTCTCACTGCATTCTTTGTGCCTATTATTAATCCTTTTACATCTAAATCTACAAAAACTTATAATATTTTCAACATTTTGGGGTTAGAATTTCTCAACTTATAGTCAATTGAATCTATAAATGCACTGAAGGAGGTAGAAAGACTGATATTTCTTCTCCTATCTCTCTTGCAGCCTCCCCTGCTCTCCTCTTTTCTGTCTCTCTCCGGTATATTGGTCAAAATAAGGTCTTGGAATCCCTGAATTCTATAATTTCGGGAATGTTTTTAAGGTACATGATTTTATCTAAAACAGAATATCCTATAGTTGAGGGAAATGTTTTTCATCCCAGAAAATGTAAAGCCTTTCCAGACACATGATGGGCCACGATCCTGAACAGGTTCATCTTTAGACAATCCTTTCATAGCTCGAACGGCAACCCACTCCAGTATTCTTGCCTGGAGAATCCCAAGGACAGAGGAACCTGGTGGGCTACAGTCCATGGGGTCACAAAGAGTTGGACAGGACATGACTGAGTGACTAACACTTTCACTTCACTTTCATAGCTCATCTCCCACATGGGGGAGAAACATCCTCAGGATGGTCTGCTTCAGCTTTCCCCAGGGGAAGTTTATGTCAGGGAATGAATCTATTCACACCCTTCTGTCTTGGGTTAAGACACTGAATACAGACCAAATCCTCCTGCAGTCTTTCCTGCAGAAGCCTGGGTTGTCTTTAAGATGGGCTGACAGTACAGACTGTGTCCTCCCACACCCAGGAAAATTCAGAGTAACTATTCCAGCTAGAGCACAATATTTAAAAAATTCCTTTCCCCCTTATTTTTGGGCCAAGCTGCATGGCATGTGGGATCTTAGTTCCTTGACCAGAAATTGAACCCATGCAGTGAAAGCACAGTGTCTTAACCAGCAGACCTCCAGGGGAGTCCCTAGTGCACAGTTCTGAAACTGGTACCTTAAATTCATTTCTAAGCTGGAAGTGGCTTCTATTTATCTCATTGATACCACCTTTATTCTGGAGTCTAGACACCATATTTCCTCTTGGATGAAGGAACTGGGAAAGTCTGGCAGCACAACTGGCAAGGATGGTGGACATGCGCCCAGGGTGCGCATCTCAGAAAGTGCTCACCAGAGCCTTCTGCCCCACTGTCCCTCTGTCAAACCTAGCCAGAGGTACCTTCTAGTGAAAGAAGCATGTTTCCGGTTGTGTTTGGGTCAAAATCTGCTAGCACCAGTCTCTCATGCTACCTTTTGGCTACTGTTGAGAAGCAGAAAGTGTGCACCAAAGGGTCTTTTTAATCAAAGTGTGCTCCTGCCAAATGACAGAGTCGACATATTTTTGTCAAGTGAAAAGTTACCCCTCTTATCATTCATTAGCAGGAGGAAAATACACAATGTAGTTTTTCAATTTTTTAAACACTGAGAAGGCTCATGGCTGCCCATCACCGGCATTACAGGTAAATAGCTACATTTTCCAGAAAGCAGCTTCTTCCTTGAGATCACTTCAGGCCCCCCCCCCCCTTACCCCATATCAGTTAATTCTGATGGACACACACACATGAACTCTGGACTGCAGGATTCCACACAGGAAGGAGTGGAGGATGCATGTCTGTTACAAGTAGGTGGTAGCTAGCTTATTAACTGTATTATAAGCCTTGCAGTAGGTCTCCCTTTATCTTGTGGTTATGGGGGTCTCTTGGTAGATTTTGAGCAAGGAAGTAGCATAATCTTAATTGACAAAATCTGAGTCCATTTGGATTAGAATAGCCCCATGCTTAGTCTACATTCTCACTGACTCTCAACCAGTGGGCTCATCCAGGCTGAGACATGGCATTTCAGGAGGTGGAGTCACAGGGAGTTTTGGAGTGAAATTGTTAGGGGAGGAATGGAGAGGGGAAAGCGAGATGGAAATCCTTCCGGATCTGCAACCCATATCTGAACTCTGGCCTCGTTTCATTCGTGCTGGAGAAGGCACTGCTGGATGGTGTTTCTGGAAGCTCAGTTTCTCTTGTCGCCCCAATCATTCTGTTCATGAATATCTGCTGGCTTCCACTAGTTGATGGTGACTTTCTTGTTTGCAAATAGAAACCTTGACCAATTCACTTCCTTTTTCTCCTTCTTCTCAACTTAATCCTGGGAACTTTGGCTTTCTGATGAAGGTAATCTACCCTGGCATAGATGCCCGTAGCTGCAGAGGTGCCTCCTTTGCAGTGTTCATAAGTGCAATTATACCCTACTTATGAGTTATTTAATAATTGTTTCTGTCCTCCACTTGACTGGTCATCCAGTGAAGGTGGGAAGCTGGTGTTGCTGGTATCCTGGTACCTAGCATGGTGGATGGTTCACAAGAGATGCTGTTAGGATCATGGAACAGCTTTGGGCAACTAACAGACAAATGAATGAGTGAAGACTCCAAGTTGCTCTCAGCATTGTCGTAGATTCCAGGATGCAGAGGTCAACAGAGACTTTGAGGACAGTTAGCTGGCATTACTGCTCTGGGAAAGGAGACCCATTTGCCCTTGTTTCTAAGTATGTATTTTCACATAGTTTGCTTTCCTGTTGGTTTTTAGGCTTCCTCTGGTTTACATACTTTTAGCATTTCTATTATTTTTGGAACTCTAGTTGGCTAATCAGGACTTTTCAGTTCCTATCTGCTGTGTGCTTTGGGAATGGTGGTTGCCCAAGGCACTAAAAAGGAAAAGAGCATTCGTCTCTGGGCTCTGGCACCTGCCACTTGGCTTTCTCAAAGGCAATATTTTACTCTTTAAGGCTGGTTACTTCTTAGCTGCATGGGCAGACAGTTGGTTCAGCAGCCCAAACACATTCTGAAAACCACATCTGTGGGGGAATCTGGATTCTGCTGTTCACCAGCTGTGTGACCTTGACAGGAGACCTCCTCTCCTAGTTCCTTCATGTATAGGATGAGGGTGAAGGTTCTTTCCACATGGGGCTGCTGGAAGGATTCAGTTAGAAAATACCAATGAAGTGCCTGATCCACAGCAAAATACCTTCTCTTTCCGAAAACCTCCACATCAAAGAGATAAAGTGGAGATACCTATTGAGAGTGTGGTTCAGGACAGACCCCAGGACCACTAAATGAATAGATGAGAGAATAGACAAAGGACAGATTGAATGAGTGAGGGTGTGACCCACACTATCTCTGACTAACGGAGATTGGAGATTAGAACCGTGATGTAAATACTCAGTAAATACCTGTAGAGCTGGACATTGTGGTAGACATTTTTTTTATTGGAATATAATTGCTTTTTAATGTTGCACAAGTTTCTGCTGTACAATGAAGTGAGTCAACCGTATGTATGCATATATCCCCTTCTTGGACCTCCCTTCTACCTCCCTAATCCCACCCATCTAGGTCATCACAGAGCACTGAGCTGAGCTTTTTGTGACTTACAGCAGGTTCCACTCACTATCTATTTTACACATGGTAGTGTATCTATGTCAATTCCAGTCTTCCAATTCACCCAACCCTCTTTCCCCACACCCTGTGTCTCCATGTCTATTCTCTACAGATGAACCTGAAAACAGGTTCATCTGTATTATCCTTCTAGATTTCACATATGTGCTTTAATATGTGATATTTTCTCTTTCTGACTTACTTCATTCTGTTTGACAGACTATAGGTCTATCCATATCTCTACGAATGACCCACTTTCACTCCTTTTTATGACTGAGTAACATTACATTGTGTGTATGTCATCTTCTTTATCCATTCATCTCTAGATGGACATCCAGGTTGCTTCCATGTCCTGATTATTGTAAACAGTGCTGCAATGACTTGGGGGTCCATGTGTCTTTTTGTTTGGCAGATTCTTAATGGAAATTATCTCATTTAATTATCACAAGAATCATTTAAGAAAGGTACCATTATCACCATTTTGCAAATGAGGAAATGAAAGCTCATGGAGAAGGTCACATAACAGTGGTGCCATGACCAGTAAGTGGTTTTATTAAGGAATCACAAAAATGGAAGGCCCTAGATATGAACATGTGTGCATAGGGGTATTTGTGGGTATATGTATGTGCCTATGGTGCAAACTGGAAGTGGTCAAACAGGAGATGGCAAGAATGAACATTGACATTCTAGGAATCAGCAAACTAAGATGGACTGGAATGGGTGAATTTAACTCAGATGGCCATTATATCTACTAATGTGGGCAGGAATCCCTTAGAAGAAATGGAGTAGCCATCATAGTCAACAAAAGAGTCTGAAATGCAGTACTTGGATGCAATCTCAAAAAAGAGAGAATGATCTCTGTTCATTTCCAAGGCTGTGATTCAATATCACGATAATCCAAGTCTATGCCCCAACCAGTAATGCTGAAGAAGCTGAAGTTGAACTGTTCTATGAAGACCTACAAGACCTTCTAGAACTAACACCCAAAAATGATCTCCTTTTCATTATAGGGGACTGGAATGTAAAAGTAGGAAGTCAAGAAATACCTGGAGTAACGGGCAAATTTGGCCTTGGAGTACAGAATGAAGCAGGGAAAAGGCTAATAAGAGTTCTGCCAAGAGAACACACTGGTCATAGCAAACACCCTCTTCCAACAACACAAGAGAAGACTCTACACATGGACATCACCAGATGGTCAACACCGAAATTAGATTGATAATATCCTTTGCAGCCAAAGATGGAGAATCTCTATACAGTCAGCAAAAACAAGACTGGGAGCTGACTGTGGCTCAGATCATGACATCCTTATGGCCAAATTCAGACTGAAACTGAGGAAAGAGGGGAAAACCACCATTTAGGTGTGACCAAAATCAAATCCCTTATGATTATACAGTGGAAGTGAGAAATAGATTTAAGGGACTAGATTTGATAGACAGACTGACTGATGATCTATGGACAGTGGTTTGTGACATTGTACAGGAGATAGGGAGCAAGACCATCCCCAAGAAAAAGAAATGCAAAAAAGCAAAATGGCTGTTTGAGGAGGCCTTACAAATAGCTGTAGAAAGAAGAGAGGGGAAAGGCAAAGGAGAAAAGGAAAGATATACCCATTTGAACGCAGAGTTCCAAACAATAGCAAGGAGAGATGAGAAAGCCTTCCTCAGCAATCAATGCAAAGAAATAGAGGAAAACAATAGAATGGAAAAGACTAGAGATCTCTTCAAGCAAATTAGAGATACCAAGGGAATATTTCATGCAAAGATGGGCTCAATAAAGGACAGAAATGGTATGGACCTAACAGAAGCAGAAGATATTAAGAAGAGGTAGCAAGAATACACAGATGAACTGTACAAAAACGATCTTCATGACCCAGATAATCATGAAGGTGTGATCACTCACACTCACCTAGAGCCAGACATCCTGTAATGTGAAGTCAGGTGGGCCTTAGGAAGCATCACTACAAACAAAGCTAGTGGAGGTGATGGAATTCCAGTTGAGCTCTTTCAAATCCTCAAAGATGATGCTGTGAAAGTGCTGCACTCAATATGCCAGCAAATCTGGAAAACTCAGCAGTGGCCACAGGACTAGAAAAGGTCAGTTTTCATTCCAATCCCAAAGAAAGGCAAGACCAAAGAATGCTCCAACTACCGCACATTTGCACTCATCTCACATGCTAGTAAAGTAATGCTCAAAATTCTCCAAGCCAGGCTTCAGCAATATGTGAACCGTGAACTTCCAGATGTTCAAGCTGGTTTTAGAAAAGACAGAGGAACCAGAGATCAAATTGCCAACATCCGTTGGATCATCGAAAAAGCAAGAGAGCTCCAGAAAAACATCTATTTCTCCTTTATTGACTATGCCAAAGCCTTTGACTCTGTGGATCACAATAACCTGTGGAAAATTCTGAAAGAGATGGGCATACCAGACCACCTCACCTGCCTCTTAAGAAATCTGTATGCAGGTCAGGAAGCAACAGTTAGAATTGGACATGGAACAACAGACTGGTTCAAAATAGGAAAAGGAGTACGTCAAGGCTATATATTGTCACCCTGCTTTTTTAACTTATATACAGAGTACATCATGAGAAATGCTGGGCTGTATGAAGCACAAGCTGGAATCAAGATTGCTGGGAGAAATATCAATAACCTCAGATATGCAGATGGCACCACCCTTATGGCAGAAAGTGAAGAAGAACTAAAGAGCCTCTTGATGAAAGTGAAAGAGGAGAGTGAAAAAGTTGGCTTAAGGCTCAACATTCAGAAGACTAAGATCATGGCTTTCGGTCCCATCACTTCATGGCAAATAGATAGGGAAACAATGGAAACAGTGTCAGACTTTATTTTTCTGGGCTCCAAAATCACTGCAGATGGTGACTGCAGCCATGAAATTAAAAGATGCTTACTCCTTGGAAGGACAGCAACCAACCTAGACAGCATATTAAAAAGCAGAGACATTACTTTGCTAACAAAGGTCCATCTAGTCAAGGTTATAGTTTTTCCGGTGGTCATGTATGGATGTGAGAGTTGTATTATAAAGAAAGCTGAGCACTGAAGAATTGATGCTTTTGAACTGTGGTGTTGGAGAAGATTCTTGAGAGTCCCTTGGACTACAAGGAGATCCAACCAGTCCATCCTAAAGGAGATCATTCCTGGGTGTTCATTGGAAGCACTGATGTTGAAGCTGAAACTCCAATACTTTGGCCACCTGATGCGAAGAGCTGACTCATTTGAAAAGACCCTGATCCTGGGAAAGATTGAGGGCAGGAGGAGAAGGGGACGACAGAGGATGAGATGGTTGGATGGCATCACCGACACAATGGACATGGGTTTGGGTGGATTCTGGGAGTTGATGACGGACAGGGAGGCCTGGTGTGCTGTGGTTCATGGAGTCGCAAAGAGTCGGACATGACTCAGTGACTGAACTGAACTGATGGTGTTTAACTTCATCCCAAGAAAATGGTAGGCCCTGATGACATGCTTGTGCAATGATTAGATGACTATAAATGTGGTGGTAATTAGAAGGGACAAGGCAGATGAAGGGAAGGGTAGAACAGGAGTAATGGTTTTGACAATGTGGCCTTGAGGAAGGGAACTCAAGATCAATTCATGGAAGACTTCCAGGGCTGCCTTCCTATATTTTAGGGTAGAGAAAACTGGACTGAAGGTCCTGAGCAAGGTCGGAGGGGTGTGCCTTAGGATTCCAGGAGCCATGGCTGGGGGGCTTGTGTCCAGCGAGCATCCTGGTGAGATTCATGGGCACATGTGGAAGTCTCTTCAATATGACCAGTGTATACGAGCACCCAGAACATTTCCTTTTAAAGGTTTTCGAGTAACTCCATGAATATGGAGCTCATAGAATATAGATATCTGCTTTTGGACTGACGTTATTTTTGTTTAGTCACTAAGTTGTGTTCAGCTCTTTTATGACCCCATGGCCTATAGCCCACCAGACTCTTCTGCCCATGGGATTTTCCAGGTTCCCACTTCTTTCTCCAGAGGATCTTCCTGAACCAGGGATTGAACCTGGGTCTCCTCCATTGGCCGGCAGACTCTTTACCAATGAGCCGCCTAGGAGAGTTAAAAACACCAGTTTGAGCCTGAGAGACCCTGAGCTTTAGCATCATATCACCTCAGATTATGCACTTGGCCTCTCTGTACTTTGTAAATGGAGATATAAATCTAATAAAATTTTTCTGAGGTTAAAATGAAATAATGCATATAAAGCACAGCACAGTTCCAAGTACCTAGTTAGTGCTTAATAAAATAGATATATTAATAATGATTCCCATGACAAAATTTGTTAGAATGGGAAGTACTTCTAAGCCATAGTCCATTCGGTTTTATTTTAAGATCATTACAGGGGCTTTGCTGGTGGTCTAGTGGTTAAGAATCTGCCTTGCAATGCAGGGACATGGGTTCAATACCTGGTCAGGGAACCAGGATCCCACATGCTGTGGGGCAACAGAGCCCATGCTCCTAACTAAGACCCGACAGAGTCAAGTAAATATTTTTTAAAAGATCATTACAAAAACACAGAGAGGCTCTTTGAAGTCCTGTCCTTTGATTTACTTTGCTAACATGTTCTGGTCTCAGTTGGGTGGGACTGACACAGAGTTTCAAACCAGGGTGTTAACATGGTGACCAACCAGTGGCGAGGAAGAGATTTCCTGCAGGTGCTCTGGCCACCTGTGGTACCTGGTCTTGAAGATCAGTGAGCCCTTTATCTTTTCTATTTCCCTTTGGCAGTCCATCGTCTCAGTGTGCAGGACACCAGCCAGCTCCAGCCTGTAGATGTCACCCTTCTGCTGGCCAGGCATCACTGCTGACATCACACCCCCACACTGGTGCTGTGCTATCAGCAGCAATCTGTACATGCTTGCGTTCCACAACTTTTCTTGGCTGATTGAACCTGAGATATTGCCTTCATGTGCAAGATCAAGAGGATAGAAATTGGAGGGACTTGCCCGGTTGTCCAGTGGTTAAGACTCTGCATCTCCAATGCTGTGGGTTTGAATTCGACCCTCAATCAGGGAACGAATATCCCACACACCACGTGGCCAAAAAAACAAAAAACAACAACCAAAAAAGAGGATTCACACTGGAAATTTAAGGTGTGATACTGAGTGGGCTGTTGGAGCAGATAGGTATTGAGGGAAGTGGAGCAGGGACTCAGAGGTGTCATGCTTGGGATGAAATTAACTGCTTGGTTCTGGATCGTTCTCTTGGATGAGGCACCGACAAAGGGAAGAACTGTGGATCTGGGCTCCAGGTCCTTATCTCAGGCTAAAGGCAACATTTCCCAAAGTGAATGCTGGTCAGAAGGATGCTTTAGGAGGGCAAGCATTCCACAGTCCAATCAGTTTGAGAAACTCTCTTTCCTACATTTTCTTCCAGATGATTCCCAATGCATGTTCTGAAACTTTCTGGCCTTAGGTCATGGGTACAGGTGCTCCTGGGATCCTCTTGATACCTGAACTGTAAACAGTGGTGTGTGAAAGTGGCCTTGAAAAAGCTCACTATTAGGATCTCTTTCTAACCCTGACTTTAGTGATGTCACGTTGGTGGCTTCAAATCAGCCAAAGAGGGAGTAGTTAATGTCATGGGAGTCAGCAAATGCTACAAATTTGAACTCTTCCCCCCAGAACTGCTTGATAGCCATCCTCCTGTACACCACAGCCCAGAGACCTGCTCACCTTGGTCATGCCTTTGAGTACCCACATGGCTGACCATGACCCACGGGACTAAATAATCTGAATCAAGGGTGGTGTGATGATTCTTTGTTTCTGATGAATTGAACTCACCTGATCCACACTAATATGGTCTAGAATAGAGGTCACAAAATGGTCAACTGAGTCCTGAAGTCAGCCTGCTAATCCATTTGTGGGGGGAAGGGGGGGATGCAGTCCATACAGCAGTTGTTAAAACCTAGGAATTAGTTGCCAAAATTTAAAATCTGGTCTATTTCACATGAAAACCCAGGTTTCTGACTGTCTCAAGAGAGAAAATCAGAAGCTCTGGCAATCATGAGCAATACTGTTGCACTGAGATAGGGGCTGGGGCTGAGAGCCAGTCACCCCCATGGACTTGCACACATTTGTCTTTATACTGAAGGCCCCATCCAGATAACTGTGCTCCCTTTGCCTACCTTTACCTCTGTAGGCACATGAGTTTGGCTTATAACAACAAATCAGTCCTACTCTCCGTTCCTCCCACAGTCGGCTTGAGGTGCTTTACAATAAGGCAGGCCATGCTCCAGGGTGCAGAGGTGGGTAGGATCATCTTCCACTGGGGAAATCAAAGTGGCATTACTGATCTATAGCCCTGAAGCTCAGGGGGGAACTTTCTATCAGAGATCAGACTTCCATGATCTTGGGTATCGGAGGATAGATAGCATTCTAGGTAATAGGACCAGCAGGAGCAAAAGCATGGAGATAAGAATGTTCACATGTGCTTTGGGAATTCCAAGGCCTAGGATTTCTGCTAGGCAATTGGGTGATACAAGGGTGAAAGCGAAGACCAGGTCAGGTCACAGAGCCCTTTGGATTTGAGGTTTAATTCAGTTTAGCTTCATCAATGCTCTCTGAGCCCTTTCTAGCCCAGGTTCTCCACTAGAGCATGAACACAGGTCTGACTGAGGTGAAACCTCTATCCAGAACTTTTACCCACAGCGTAGTCATTTGTAAGTTGGTTTTTGTCGGTGTGTGTGTTTGCCATGGACCCTCATCAGGTTTACCTAATGTAAAGCCCTTTATTCGAACCTGATAAACCAGAACATTTTCAGTTTTAAAAAAATCTCTTGTTTGACCTGAGGGACAAGGAAAGCCCTGGAGCTCCAGTGGATTTCCATATGAGAGGTAAGTTCCTAGAAGTCTCTGTAGCCTGTCTGCCCGGGAGGGCACTGCCCAGTGGAGCTTCAATCTCACGTGGACACAGAGTCAGAGAGGGAGGCCAGGAGCAGGCCATTGTGGAGGCTGAGGGGTGAGGGGATGTGTTTGAAAGAGATGAGAGGAAATAGGCAGGAAAGAAAATGAAGGGTCCATTTATCAGATAGCAAGAACATGGGCCCGATTGTTTCAGGAACAAAGGAATGATGAGAACTGTCAAGGGCCCTCTATGTATAGGGCTCCAGAGATGCCCAAGGATAGGGTGTGTGTGTGTGTGTGTGTGTGTGTGTGTGTGCTTGTGTATATGTGTATTTGTGTGTGTATTATATCCATATCCAGATGAAGATGGAAGGATCCCCCAAACAGACAAAATCTTCTCAGGCTTCTTGCTGCCTCTCTGAGACATAAAACTAAAAATATAGTTCATTGTGATAAACGTGCTGTCTTCACATAGAACAGAAGAGCTCCTCTTAGGGTGTGAATAGCCTGTATTTGGGGGATCATCATAGATGGGGAGATGTGAGCAGGGGTAGGAAAGGAAAGGGTGGCAAGGGTAGGTAGATGGCATATGGCTGGAGGAGGGTAGCCAGAGCTGCTTTAAAAAAAGTGTCTATTCATACAGATGGCTAACAAACACATGAAAAGATTTTCAACATCACTCATTATCAGAGAATGCAAATCAAAACCACAGTGAGGTACCATCTCATGCTGGTCAGAATGGCTGCTATCCAAAAGTCTACAAACAATAAATGCTGGAGAGGGTGTGGAGAAAAGGGAACCCTCTTACACTGTTGGTGGGAATGCAAACTAGTACAGCCACTATGGAGAACAGTGTGGAGATTCCATAAAAAACTGGAAATAGAACTGCCATATGACCCAGCAATCCCACTGCTGGGCATACACACTAAGGAAACCAGAATTGAAAGAGACACGTGTACCCCAAGTTCATTGCAGCACTGTTTATAATAGCCAGGACATGGAAGCAACCCACATGTTCATCAGCAGACGAATGGATAAGGAAGCTGTGGTACATATACACAATGGAATATTACTCAGCCATTAAAAAGAATACATTTGAATCAGTTCTAATGAGGTGGATGAAACTGGAGCCTATTATATAGAGTGAAGTAAGTCAGAAAGAAAAATGCCAATACAGTATACTAACGCATATATATGGAATTTAGAAAGATGGTAACAATAACCCTATATGTGAGACAGCAAAAGAGTCACAGATGTATAGAACAGTCTTTTGGACTCTGTGGGAGAAGGTGAGGGTGGGATGATTTGAGAGAATAGCATTGAAACATGTTATTATCATATGTGAAACAGATCGCCAGTCCAGGTTCAAGGCATGAGACAGGGTGCCAGGGCTGGTGCACTGGGATGACTCAGAGGGATACGATTGGGAACACATGTACACCCATGGCTGATTCATGTCAATGTATGGCAAAAAACACTACAATATTGTAAATTAGCCTCCAATTAAAATAAATAAATTAAAAAAAGTGTCTATTGGTGATGTTTGCTGTGTTGCATGGAATGCGAATCCCCTCCATGACCTCAAAACTTCCAAGAAAACTGACTTTTCCTTCCTTCTCTCTGGAAGCAAAAGGTAAGACTTAACCTGTGGGTGGGCCCAATATAAATTAGGAGGGAGCGGCAGCTGTACCCGTGACTCACATGAAAGTCCTCTGGCTGTCTCCCGGGTTTGGATGGAAAGACAGCCCATCTTCAGGTTTCAAGAACAATGTGGCCCTGACCGGCACCTGGGTGTTAGGGAAGGTCAGCGGGAATGGAAGAGCAGGAAGCTATGGGCTGGGGGAGAGAGAGAGGGAGAGTGCCGGGCTCAGCCCCGCCTGCCCTCTTCATTGCTCCCGGCTCCCCTGGGCCCCATCTTCATCTGAATTAAGATCACACACATAGAGCTCCAGCGCTTTGGAGGTGCTCAGTAACTACCTTAGCACCGCCTTTGGATTGGTCTCCAGTAACAGCGCTGCCCAATTCCACTCTGGGGGTAACAGGGTGCCCTGACGGAGCCCAGATAGGGGCCAGTTTGCCATGTCACCATCCCTCAGGTCATCCCAAGTTCCTCTCTCCCCCAGGCATGGATTTAGGACAGAGCCCCAGAGACTACTGACCCAGTCAAAGCTGTTCTTAGCATCTCACCTCATCAGAGAGTCTCGAGAATAAAAAGCTCTTCGAGGTCACCTTTACTGTGAAATTCGAAAATCATATTTATTCACCAATTCACAGAAAGTGTCATAATGACCACCAACATGAATCAGTTTGTAGGCATTTACAAGCCAAGGCTGAAAATAAATATCTGTCTGTGTTGAATAGGCATTTAACAAATTACTTGGAAACAGCAAGAATCTGAATTGTTAGAAATTTAAAGTTTGTGATTCACACACGGGTAAGATCACAGTCATGGGAAGGAGCCCAACAGATTCCTATGATGGTTCTTATTTCTTCTTCTATCTTTATATACATACAACTTCTTGGTGCCCCTCACTCTGTGTCAGCCTGGAGTGGATCTGACAGCTCAGTTAGGCGGGGGAGGGGAGCTGAGAGAGGGTGAGGGGAGGCGAAAGGGCATTTTCCTCTGTGACTGGGCAATCTCGTTCAATGAGCAAGATGACAGCATGATCTCCTGAAATTAGATTCAGTATTCTATAAATGCATCCTTCTAATGAGATACTCCAGAGTTTGCCTTGTGTCACACT
The DNA here is from genome assembly GCF_054371585.1 of Giraffa tippelskirchi. NCBI lineage: Eukaryota > Metazoa > Chordata > Mammalia > Artiodactyla > Giraffidae > Giraffa > Giraffa tippelskirchi. The sequence continues at coordinate 93,587,174 of NC_137276.1, forward strand.
TGTACACACACAATAGTATATTTAGTAAATAAACCCATTTTCTAAATTGAAGGAATTCACTCTGAGACAGCTGGAAGATCTCATAAGTCTGACATGTGTCAGGTACACACTGGCCCAGCCATGGAGCTGCAGATGGCCACGGCGAGAGGCACTTTGGCCACACTGGCAGAAACTGTCCAGACAGTAATGGCGATCAAAGGTGATTCTAGAGAATGATGCTGCTGGCCCTTCCTCTGTCTACAGTGTCAACACCACAGAGGTTCTGAGGAGAGAAAGCTCACAGGACATTTTCCCCACACACTGTGGTTGGGCAGATTGGAATAAACAGTCATCCAAGGCTTCTAAATGCTGGCTGGTGGCAGCTCCGGATAAGGCAGAAGAAATCTCTAGACCTTTCAGATCAGCTGAGCCCAGAACCTTTTCATTTAGCTCCAGAACTGAAGTTGGCAAAATTCAACAGCATTTCATTGAGTATTTAGGAAATGGCAGAGACCACAGGAAGAGAGCCCCTAGCCCCGTTCCCTGTAGAAATATCTTGCTGGGAGTTATGCTGATGTGGCTTTAGTGGTACTGACTCACTTACTGTAACATTCTGTCACTGATCACTACCAGAGAGCCTGACCCAAGACCTGCAGCTGGCTGACAGGATGCTGAATCTGAATCTGTGAATCCCCAAAAGCTTCTCTTCAGCCAGCTGTGATAATCTACAAGGGGGATATGGCTGACCTGCTTCTTTGCAACTCATTTAACTTGGGTGTGTTGATTCTAGGGCTTCCCAGGTGACTGAGTGGTAAAGAATCCGCCTGCCAAGCAGGAGATGCAGGTTCCATCCCTGGGTTGGGAAGATCCCCTGGAGAAGGAAATGGCAACTCACTCCAGTGTTCCTGTCTGAGAAATCCCATGGACAGAAGAGCCCAGCAGGCTACAGTCCATGGGTTCGCAAAGAGTCAGACATGACTTAGTGACTAAGCAACAGCAGCAGCTGCATTGCAGCTGCTACTGTGTATTTGCAGAAGCAGAGAACCAACCATGAGTCTCAGCGACAGGTTCCAGCCCCCATGCAGAAAAGGGGGTGAAAAGGAGGAGGCGGCATCAACGCTAGGAAAGGGTTAATAGCTCTTTGATGCGGGGCTCCGCCTATGCCTGAGGGAGGGGGCGGGGTCACAGATGTGAATGTACTGCGCACATCCACCTCAACCACTGACATCTTCATTCTACATCTCACATCTCACTTATTTCTTCATTTTATATATATGTGTGTGTGTGTGTGTGTGTGTGTATATATATATGACACATATTTAGCTGTCCTTAGCTACTTGTCTGAAAATTTATATTTAATATATTAATTTTCCAAACATATGTCCCAACAAATCATTCTGATGCTTACCTTACTGACATTATACCATCCATACCAATATAACATATCCAATCTACTACCTACAGATGTCTTTGAAAACAACTTATTTCTGCACATAGTTTCTTTTCTAAACTCATCAACTGTTTTTCTTCAATCTCCTATCAAGCCTGTCCAGTAGAGACCACCATCAGCCCCTTTTGGAAGCCACTGAGGTCAGGCTGGAAGCAGTCAAGTGGATTGATCCATAATAACTAGTTCATCTAGAACTGAAATCAACTTCAAATGTCTCAGAGTTTGGAAGCAATTGATTTGTTTGCGTCAGCAGTCACATGACCAGACTCACCCATACTTGGCTGAACCTTGGAAACTACAGTTCTCAATCTAGAGCAATCCTCTGGCTTCCCCAGGGAGCTACGTCCCTCTTACTGTCACTCCTACTCAGCCTCACCTGTTCCCTCTCCCAATTCTTGAGTCACCTTTCCCCTCAATCTCTTCTCTTGTTTTTTGAGTAGTCAGTCCTGGGTAGCAAGTCTGGCTTCCTGATCTCCTAAATGCTTCTGCTTTATTTCCAGCATTTGAAATTAGTGAAAATGGGCACGACCTCTCCCGAATCCCACATGTCAGTGCCTCCTCTGCAGCCATGTAAGGGAGTTGGGGGTGGGGGTGGGGCTCCTGATCCTTGCGTTCCATATCCACCAGGATGGATGTACTTTTATCTCCTAGGAGGCTGTGCGCAGTACATTCACATCTGTGACCCCGCCCCCTCCCTCAGGCATAGGCGGAGCCCCGCATCAAAGAGCTTATTAACCCTTTCCCAGGGTTGATGCCTCCTCCTCCTTTTCACCCCCTTTTCTGCATGGGGGCTGGAACCTGTCGCTGAGACTCATGGTTGGTTTTCTGCTTCTGCAAATACACACGACCTGTCAACTCATTTCTCTGATAGTTCTTCCCATTGGGGAAAAAGAACCCTCCAATTTGTGTGTGTGCGCGCATATGCACGCATGTGTGTGTCCCATTTCTGCTCTGAAATGCTCAGGAAAAAAAAGGTCTTGGCAACCGAGATGCATTTTTGTTTCAAGATAAAAGCAAACAGACATTAGAGCTGACATGTTTCTCTTGCCTGTGATTAATACACACCGTCTGCCTTTCAGCTCTTCTCATGTCTGTTGCCCTCTTTTCATTATTCTATAGGGAACTGAGCTTCATCTTGATGAATCTCCTCTGCAGTGAATCTGATAAAAGGGCCTGAAGAGCAGCACAGGCATTAACAGAGTATGACTTTCTCTCCTTGGTCAGGATGCTGCCCATGACCTTTGGGGCAAAGCCAGTTGACTCATCAATGCCCACCTACCATTGCTCCTTGCCGAGGGGCTCCTGTTACGGGTTATAGGTGGGAGGGGATCCCTTTCCAAAAAACCCCACTCTCTTCTTTTTCCACTGGGGCAGCAGGAGTGCTCCCCTTCCTCTACTGCACTTCTGTTCTCCTCCACCTGAATTTATAAAGGACCTGAACTTGTATATGGAGAGAAAAGATTGAGCCATCTTCCTCCATTGGAACATCTTAATTTTTCAAACCCCATGAATTCATGGAGGTTAAGTGATTATTGCTATTCCACTTACTTGAGCATTTATAGAGCACATGCTGTGGCCAAGGTGCCTTGCTAGACACCCAGGGTGTTGCAATAGATAAATTTCTCTTCTTGCTTTGAGGAGGGGGCCTGGGGCAGCAGAGGAGGCCAGAGTCAGGCAGCCGTACTAGCCTTACACAAGCATGTTTTCTAGTGTCCTAGTCACCCTATCTGGTGCCTGGGAAATGAGGGCTGTGGTTCCTTTTCACTCAACAGAAAGTTTTCATGGAGTGGGCCCCTGATTCTGGAGATGTGGCACCTCAGTGGTCCAGAGGTACCAGCTCCCCCCTGCTCCTCAAGATGGGGGGAACTGCTGGTATTGGGACATGATTTTCTCTAGTGCTTCTGGCTAATGTAAATGGCTGTTATGTCCTGCCCAGTGCCACACTGTGTGTGTCCCACCTGTATCCAGGGCTTCAATGAACACTCCCGTTATTCACTCACTCTACCTGATGTCGTGGCCGGATCTGAGTCCTCACCCTCAGTTCACGGTGTGTCCCTGTCCTGCCTGCCAACAAGAACAAAACCCACCTGCTCCTGGAACTGCTGAAGGCCTCTCCATCCTCTTTCTGCCACCCCCACGGGAGCTTCTGTCCCACGGGAGCCTTTGTAATAAGTGACTAACCTCAGGGAAACATATAACGTTGCCTTAAGGTCATCGGCGAGAAATGTTTCATGAGAGAACTCACAAAGAGAGGCCGGCTGTGAACAGAGGCTCTCCTGAATCTAAGCGACATGAAGGAATGCTTTACCTTCCCCTCTTGGGTCTGGCTGGTTCTCCCCTCTCTCTCCCCCCCAGCACACAACTGGCCAGCCCCATTTGTCCTTGTTAGTACATTCTAATCTATGAGAGATGAGTTGTTCCCGATAGGATCTCTGTGGTCTTAGGAAACTGGACATTTAATTAGAAGATCTTTTCCAAGCTGGATTGGGGAAACGGAGGTGTCCTGCGGAGGGGGGTGGTGGCATTTGGGAGGTATCAGCAAGGAGATGGCTGAGAGGACCAGGAATGAGTCCGATCAGGAGCGGATGGGGGTTCGTAGGAGTTAAACAGTAGATGCTGGATCTCTGAGGTCATGTATCAAGGCTCCTTCCCAGCCCGTTTCTCCTCTGTGCTTCCGCCCCAAGGCCCAGCACCCCATTCTCTGATTCCCAAAAATCCATACATGAAGACAGATTCAGTACCCCAGAGCTAGGTGTAAATGACTAATAGGGCACCAACTAGTTCCTTCCAAAGGTTTGTGGACCTTCACAGTTAAAGCCTAAATCAAGAAGCTAAATCAATAAAAGGTGGACTTCAGGGATCCACTTGATGGGGGAAAAGGGCATTGGAGGAGCCTGAAATCTTTGCAGGTCTTAGAAATTCGAGGGCCAAAACATTGTCTGTGCGGAAGGCTGTAGGTTTGTTTTGGGGTTTTGTTTTCTACTTTCAGTAGCATCCAGAGTGAGTTACTGCCCTTCCAAAAAAAAGCCATTCATTCCCCATCCAATTTAGTGGCTGCATGTGACATCGCATGCCCCCATCTCATTACAAATGGAGCCATGCTACAATCACCTGGCTGTGTCCTTAACTGACCCGGCTCCACTCTTGCCAGGCCCTGGGCCACTCCACCAGCGTACTGCAGTTTAATTGTTTCCCCTTAAAATACAGACGTGGAGGAGGCCACTCAGGTTATAGGACCCTGGAAGGTGGCCTCCCTAGGGCTGGGTGGCCTCACTGCAGCTTCTCCTGGGCTTTCTCCAGGATGAGTGGGGCCAGACCAGCAGGGAGTGGTTTGTGCCCTAGGGGAGGAGCGGAACTGGGACTAGGACCAGGGTTTTCTGAAACCACTGACTCAGAGAGAATGGATTAGAGCCTGGAGGGCCCAGGAGAGAGGTGGGGCAGTCTACTTCAGCATTCTCATCAGTACACATTTTCTTTTTACATCTTGTTAATAAACATTGGCTCCCAATGCCAGCTTTAATCCTTCTTCTCATCCTCTGGATCAGTGGTTCTGAAACCTTAGCGTGCATCAGAATCAGAGAGCTCCTTAAAGCATAGGCGCCAGACACCATCCGTTTCTGGTTCAGCAGGTCTTAGCTGGGGCCCAGGAATCTGTATTTCTCATTCAATCCCAGGTGATGCTACTGCCTTGGCCTAAGGACACCTTGAGAGCCTGGATTCCATAGGATGGGGTATGAACCCACAGTAGGTCCTCCCAACTCAGCCATTTTTTCCTTCTTCAGCTCTAACCTGGGACCTCCAAGCCCCAGGCTGTTCCATGGCTGTAGATCTAGGCTCATGCTGGCTCCTGGACCTGGGTTACCCTTCCTAACTTCCAATGTCTGGCTGCCTGCTGTTTCTACATAAGAACTTCCTTTGGCTGGTTTCACTGAATCTCAGCCCTTGGCCATGCTATTTCTGCCCTGTAGGCAGGGTGACTGGCTTCCATTTACTGGTGAGCTGAATCAGCCTGGAGTGGAATTAAGAAACATGTAGTATAGGACTGCCTACATACCTAGAAAGTTCTCCACTTGGCCTCAGCAATGTGTGGCAGGGTTCCCACCTACCATCTGACATAGTTGGAGAACTGCCAAAGCAAGGTATCCCCCTCTCCCAATCCCAACTTCTGCCCCACCATCCTGATTGCTTGTGGATAGCCTCCAACAGGACAGAGGACACATCCCAGCAGCTCGAAAGATCCTCACGGGTAGGGCCACCACTCATCCATCCTCCCTTCCCCATTCCTGGCACAGGGCCTGGCACACCACAGGGGCTGAGCAAGGGTTTGCTGAATTACATTGAACAGAGCTGCAAACACAGAATCCCATCTGTTCACTCATGGCATACAGGGGGTGTCTGATTGCTTTCTGGGGCGCTCGTGATGGTAACATCTTCTGTCTCTTTTCATCTCCCTGGAAGAGTCAAGTTTGGCTTCTAACCCACTTCTTACCAAGCCAACTCTTCTTTCGGGTTGGCGCCCCAAGGAAAACTAGAGCAAGATCTATAAAGCAGGTACAGAATAAATTTATAAAGTAAAGCAAATAAGGGCAGGGAAATGAAGGTGCTGGAGTAGACTTCAAAACTTTCATTACTCATTGCCTTTGCCTACAGCTGGACAACAGAAAGTGGTTACATGAAAATTAAATGGTGCCCAGGGCTTTGGCTTCTCAGCCTCGATAAATGTCTGATGCCAATGGAGAATGCTATAGCATCCGCAGCCTGCCAGGGTGCATCACAGGAGGCTTGGGGGTCCCCTAAAGGCCTCAGGATGGTCTTCCCTGAAAAGCATCTACATTGCATTGGTACAGTTTTCTCAAAGGATTAGACCCGCTCTTTTTTTTTTAATTAAAACTGATTTGGTTAATTCAAATAGGGGGATGGTTAAGAAGGAAGCTCTCCTGTTCTCCTTTTCTTCCTTTGGCTAATGTTGACTCATACAGCCGAGAAGACTGCTAATTTTTAAGTGTGCCTGGCTGGGCTTTCTACTGATTATGCTGTATTGATTTAAACAGTCACAAGTCTTTAAGATCATTTTTATAGCAATGGCATGAGCAGGGCTGAATGGAAATCAGTCTGAGATAATGAACATTCCTGCTTAGAAATCATTATGGGCTGAGTTGCTGGGAAAAGGCCCTGCACCTGGGAGTCAGCACTTAGCTCAGTGGCTTTGCGCTCAGTAGTCAGCGGGTTCCTGGATCCCACGCTTTTGGCTCTTGACAAATGCTCGCCTGAGCTTGAGTCAATTCAACAAGTAACAAGTTAGTTTTTGGTTTTGGTTTTTGTTTGCCCTCTGGAACATGGATTTTAAAAACAGTTTAGTTAAGGACTGTGCATTGTTTGCTATTCGTTTTGGAGGCAAAGACCCCTGAGTAATTTATGGGAGGGCCTAAGATATCTGCTTTCTCTTGGCAAATGAAAGGCTGGAAGGCTGCTTTCCATACACACACGGTTGAGGTGTGCAAATTGTGGCCCCAGGGCTGAATCTGGCCAGCTGCTAGTTTTTGTAAGGCCCATGGACTCAGAAAGTTATTTCTGTTTTTAAAAACCAGAAAATAAAAGTCAAACAAGTAATACATTTTTTGTGACATCTGACAATAATATGAATTCTAACGGCCTGATTTTTTTAGTGTTCATAAATAAAGTTGTTTTTCTTTTTTGGAATATAGCCATATTCATCCATTTAAGTATATTGTCTGTGGCTGGTTCATGCTACCATGGCAGGGTAGAATACTTGCGACAGAGACCTTATGGCCTGAAAAATCCAAAATATCTACCAACTGGATCCTTCCAGGTGAAGTTTGCCGATCCTGCCATACATATAAGAACAGGATACATTACTTCCCTTCCTGTTGTCCATCTCCCTGCAGGGTCCAGATCTGCAAGGCCACAGCCCTTACTACAAGCAGGGCTGTGTGGGCTAAGCCCTGTTTGATAGAATGATTGTATATATTTAAGACAGAGGTGGTGAAAGCAGAACCCACTGAAATTACATTTTTGGTAACTAAATGAACTGAGGCATCGATCAGATTTATAGCACTTGATTAAACCTACTAGAGTGTACTTAGTATTATTTAAAACAGGTGGCCAACTAGTTGATTGCTTTACTTCACTAGGGCAACTCATTCTGTACCAGCCTTTCCCATCAATCTCCTCCTTCTCTTCTTCCTTGTCACCTGAGGTTTCAGCCCATGTGTTTCCAACCTCCAGAGAGCAGGCAGGATCTGGTCATCTGCTTGGCAAGACAAGCAATGGTCTGTCCTGTGGACAAACTGGTCAGCTATTCCTCCCTGTCCAGATGGACATCTGCTGCTGCTGCTGTCTGGGTAAGAGGCCACAGGGTATCCGGCCATCTGGGAGTTTGGGTTCCCAGATGCCAGCAGATGGAGACTGGAAACTGCTGGGCTGATGAATGGCATTTTCCACCTGTGGCTAGAATCCTTGGGAGATGGCAAGTTATGTTACTCACTGCTCACCTGGATACTTCCTGAAGCTTCTGCTGCTGCTGCTAAGTCGCTTCAGTCGTGTCCAGCTTCTGCTACTTTTATATAATTGCCCCTTCTTGTTCTCACCTGTGGTGCTGAGTTTGGCACTGGGAACTCTATAAATGCCCACAGACTCAGCAGCAGCATCTCAAGTGCCTCGTCCTCAGGGCTGGCAATGCAGGCTGATCTCCTACAGTGGGAGTAGACAGAAAGGGCTCTGACTTGACCCCACTGTTTCCCTACATATGAGTCCTGTCACAAGTGAATCAACTGCGCTGCCCTGGCCAAGTGCCACTTTCACCTGCTCCCTTCCCTCCAAAAGCCCCCAAACGTATAATGGTTTCATGTGCTCCAAACAGCTCACTCAGCCGTAAATAAGTGATGTAGCCATTGGAGGCAGTGGAGGGCATGGAGACCACCTTCCCCACCCCAGCCAAACCGAAAGACCTAGCAGAAGAAAGCACTCTCCTCAACACCAGACTTAAATATTTTAAATAAAAATCCAATTCCAAAAGAATTGGCTTTAAACATATCCATACAGTATTCATTTTACTGTCATAATTTTGCAAGAATTCTGTTAGCTCCTGAAGGCCCAACTAAAGGATCTCTTTATTTAACTAAGGGGATTGTAAGGAGTAAAAACCCGAGATTTTCTTCTAGTAGATGCATAGACCCAGCCTGATAGAAAAGGGCTATTGGGGAAATTCACAGAGGCATCTATTTCCATTCAATGAACAGAAAATCCCAAACTTCTGCCAGAGCTTCTTCTGTGAAAGGAAAAATGAGAGCATAGGTTGAGTTTGTGAATGAGTCCCTCTTCTTCCTGTGACTCCTCCCTCTCCCTCTGCATTTGTCTCTTACATGATTTCTATGCCTATTTCTCTTCTGCAACTATCAAGTCCTCTAAGGGTAGGAGGGGTTTATTGTCTGCTTTCTCCCTTTTCCACAGCTGCTGGTAGAGTGCTTAGCACACAGCAGATTCCCAGCAATGCCTCTTAGCTCATGAACACAAATAAGTAGAATCAGAGTGGCAGGCCCTAGGCAGGCGGTGGGTGGTGGGGAGTCCCATCTAGTTGATGCGTCAGAAAAACTCTGAGCAAGATGCTGAATCTCTGAAGCTCAGTTTACTCAACATGAAAATGGGTCTAATAATAGATGTCCCCACTACCACATGGGATTACTGGAGGCTCAAAGGAGAGAACAGATGCAAAAAGACACTCTAGGCGATGGGGAAAGCTGCCTAAGGTGGTTTCCTCAAATCAGAAGGTTTCTTCGAATCAGAAAGACCTGTCATGGATCCTCACTGGGTGGAGGTCAGACTAAAGGACACTGATGGTGGTCCCCCTTCATAAGTTCTCTCTGAGTTGGTAACACAGCAAAGTAGAGTGAATAGATTCTGAACCTTTCTTTTGAACCTGAATGCCCTGTGCCTATGGACCAGGTCCATTGCTGTGCCAAGGCAATATGAGACAGTTAGGGGATGGGTGTGGGGACAGTTCGGGGACAGATCATACATACTAAGGACAAAAAAGCCCAAGACATTTGAAACAGACATTCGCAGAGCCTCGTGGAAGTCCTATAACAGCTCTAGTTCTTGCCTGCTATCTTCTTGGCCACAAAAGATCACAGACCAGTTACTATAGCAACAACTCTCCTCCAAAAGTGTCCACATTAAGATGCAGATGGAAAAGATTTTCTTATTAAAAAAAGAAGAAAGAAAGAAACTAGGTTTTTGGATATATCTGCCATCTACCTAAAGCGCTGGTCCTTTTCTGTGAAGAAAAAAGAAGCTGTTATTATGGCAAACATACTTCTAATTTCTAGCAGTTTAATCTCCAAACTCTTGTTTTAGACTTGACGCAGTCCATGCTTGTTTCAATACATCCAAGAGGAATGTATCTTCTCAAGAGGCAGAACTGTGAACTAGGGGATGAGGGACCCTAAGACTAGACAGTGAGAGCCTTGTCCACTTCAGGGCCACCTTCTGGCCTGGGCGGGTCCAGCCACCCTTGTCACCCAGCTCTGTGTCCATCATGCAGCCCAGCTGTACCATCTCCTCAGCCCTTCCTTCTGCTCCCCAGCTGTAAGCTTGTCTCAGTTGCTGCCAGGGGCAGTAGCTGTGTAGAATGCTTTCTGGTCTCCATGGTTGCCAGCAAGGCAGGTTCTTGGAGCGCTTTGGCGGGAACCAGGCCCTGATGTGGCCAAGGACCTATTCTTGGTTTTGGACTTTTCATATAAGCTTCTATGGCCTCAAAAAGAACAAAGGAAAAGGCTCTCCAAAATGAGAGAGCGGATGTGTGTGGGGGGTGAGGGAAGCCCAAGCAAACCTGTCCTGCAAACCTAATTCCACCTGGGTAAGGATGTTCCTTTGACGTGTAGAGGACTTAGACCTCCGGTGTGTGGAGTCTGACCACCCTGTCTGTAGAGAGTGGGATGCGGAGAACCTGCCAGACTGTTAGGAGAGAACATGGAGTCCGTGCTCGCACAGTGGGTTGGAACCTAACAGCCCTAGGGACGCGGAGCTCCAGTTGGGGAGCAACATAAAGGCTGACCTTCTCCCCTACTGGAGCAACCAGAGACAGTACCCACAGATCTGGTTAACAGGATGCTGGGCGAGCCCAGGGCCAGAGAAGTGGGGGCTACAGGAAAAAGTTCACCCTGAAGTCCCCACTGAGGGTGACGCTGGGCTTCTGGAAACTGCCTCAGGACTGGGACACGAACAGTGCCCAGGGCATCAAACGTGGGTTCCAGAATGCTGGGGAAGGCCTGCCCGGACCATCAAGGAAATCAGAGGCGACATGTGATAGGCTGGGGCGTACATCAGGGCGGGGCTTACAAAACGAACGGGTGGGTGGGCGTGGCCTCGGGCACTAGTAGGGCAGGGTGGAGTCGTCCCACTCCAGCTGGGCTTGCCTGGCTCCACTCTGCCCGTGTCTTCCCCTGCCCACCCCTTCCTCTTCCTCCTCCTCGCTGCCCTCGGACTCGCTGCTGCTGGAGCTAAGGTCTTCCTCCGCTTCTTCCTCCTCCTCCTCTTCCTCGGTCTCCTCTTCCCCATGCCCTGGGGCTCCGTGTTTCTGGATGTCAGGAGAGAGAAGGGAAACGCTCATCATGGATCAGACAGAAGCCATGTTGACGCTTATGTCTTGCTCTCTATTAAGGAGATAATTAGGGCCCCTTGGAAATCCTTCCCTTAATGCTAAACCCTTGCGCCAGAAGATAGACTTGGGAAGGGAAGTCCTCTGGAGAAAGACCAGTTGGAGGACTAAGGAAAAGACAAGAAATGGCGAATTCTAAGACCCAAACTCAAGGTAAATTATTGTGTTTTAGGTACTGCACATTTAAGTTGATCCCATCCATCATCCAGTGAATCTTTTGGGCTAAAGTTTTGTTGTTGTTTTGTTTTGTTTTAAATTTTTGGTGAGACTTCCCCGGTGGCTCAGATGGTAAAGAATCTGCCTACAATGTGGGAGACCTGGTTTGTTCCCTGGGTCAGGAAGATCCCGTGAAGAAGGAAACCCACTGTAGTATTCTTGCCTGGAAAATTCCACAGACAGAAGAACCTGGTAGGCTACAGTCTATGGGGTCACAAAGGTCAGACATGAGTGAGTGACTAACCCTAACACACTTACATTTTTGGCAGCACCCCACAGCATGTGGGACCTTGGTTCCTTGACTAGGGATCAAATCAGCACCCCTCTGCACTGGAAGGTGGAGTCTTAACCACTGGACCACCAGGGAAGTCCTGGGTTAAGGTTTGGTTTCTGGCATTTCTGCAACCTATCTACATGGAACTTTCCAAGTCTTTAGTGACTTGCTTCTCAATGAAAGAATGACATTTAAGTTTGTACCCCTTTTCCAGGTGGGAAAATAATGTCTCTGGGAGCAGAAGGTCTTCTAAGCCAAGACTCAGGTGTGCTGCCCTTCAAAAATACTCCTTCCAGAAGGACAGAGTTCATGGTCCTCATTTTCCCTGCCTGCCCTTTATCACCTGACTTGTGTCCTAAACTCCACCCCCACTCTTTTCCAGTGTTATCCCCTCCCCTGAGCTTTTTGGTGATTCCAGTAAAATCTGATCTGGATTTATGCTTTGAGTGATGAACTAGCCATAAAAGACACACACCCATGCCTGTCTTCATCCCTTCTCTGTAGTGTTTTCTCTTCTACCTTTACCTCCCCCTAAATCCCATTCTTCAAGGTCTCTCTTAGGCTTCAAGAAGTCTTCCCTGAACACTCCAGCCCCAAAGGCTTGCCCTACTCCTGCTTCACTGACTGCCAGGTTAGCCCTTGGCAAGCACATTCTGGTCAGGTAATCAGACTACTTCAGGCATAACGATCTTGCATCCCACACCCAAGGCTTAGTTCTTTGAGGGTGGAAATGCTGGGGTCCCACAGTGATGCACTTAGCACTACACCTCAGCATATGATGGAAGCTGCATCAGCCTGCTGGTTCTGAAACTGGAGCATGAAGCCAGGTGAGGGGGAAACTGGGGACAGGCTAGGATACTTCATTCCTCAGTGGCGCCTCGATGGCCAGTGGCTACCTTGCTTTCCTGCTCCAGCCTTTCCCTCCACCCAGCACCCATGGGCAGACCAGAGGGCACAATGGAAGTGGCTTTTGTTGGTATTCATACGCCCATATCAGGAGCGTTGGACACTCATGGGTGGATTTGGGGAGCTGATGGCCAACTGAGACAATAAGAACTTTAGAATCAGGCAGTGGTGAGTTTGAATACTGGTGCTGACATTACCAGTTATGGGAGTCTGAACACTTTACTTTGCCTCCCTGAGTTGGTCCCACATTGGTAAATGAGGATGGGGACTCCTACATCACAGGTTGCTGGGAAGATTAAATGAGGTGATGTGTACTGAGGACCCAGTGCAATTCTGGCATGATGGGGGCTCAATTATTGGCAGGTGTTAGCATTGTGTTTTTGTATTTACCTACTCTGAGCCTCTAAGTGAGCTTTGCAGGCAGATGGAGCATAGCCACCTAATTTATACTGGTAGCTAATCAAAAATTCAATCCTGAGTCCCTGAGTATGAGTCAGCTCTGAGTTAAAGACTATGGGAGAGGCCAGGGACAAACACCACTTTGCTGCTTGGCTTAAGAAATGTCTGGTTCTGTTTGTTGGCTGAGAGCAGTTCACAGGTTTTTGAGCAGCGCATGCAGTGGGTGGGGAAAGTGTGGAGCGTTCAAGTTGAGAGGACTGGAGGAGCCCAGAGAAGGGAAGGATGAGTGGGATTAGGCTAGCTGGACAGGGCTTCTGGCACAGGATGGATGGAACCCAGTGGAGGAGAGACATCCCACTTCAAGCTCCCAGTCCCTGCCTGAGGATCACCTCCATGGGGTTGACCGTGATAGTGAGCGCAGAATCGTCCCAGTCCATCTCTGCTTCCTTGGCAGCCTCAGTCTCCTGGATGAAGTGCTGGTGGGCGATCCGGACCCGGTACACGCCCATGGCCACAACAAACACTAGCATGCACACGGAGATGATGATGACCACTGTGGCAATGCTTGGGACCACTGGAACGAGGAAAGAATTTGCACGACATAGTGAGCAAAGGACTAGCTTACGCTTGGGATGGAACATGATTGAAACATTCACATGTAGCTTAAAGTCTGCCTACACCTACCTCAGCTGGGGAACTCTTGGTCAGCACCTTAGTCTCTCTGGGCTTCACTTTTGTCATCTATTGATAATGTAATAGACTTAATCATATGTTTATTGTTTATTGCATCTATGTCTCTATTTCTGCTTTGTAAATAAGATCATCTATACCAGTTTTTTCAGATTCCACATATGCTTTAGTATACTATATTTGTTTTTCTCTTTCTGACTTACTTCACTCGGTATGACATCTCTAGCTCCAGCCACATCTCTACAAATGGCCCAATTTTGTTCCTCTTTATGGCTGAGTAATACTCCATTGCATATACGTATGCCACATCTTTATCCATTCCTCTGTTGATGGACATTTAGGTTGTTTCCATGTCCTGATTATTGTAAACAATCCTGTAATTTGATACTATGTATACTGCTAAGTCGCTTCAGTCGTGTCCGACTCTGTGCGACCCTATAGACGGCAGCCCACCAGGCTCCGCCATCCCTGGGATTCTCCAGGCAAGAATACTGGAGTGGGTTGCTGTTTCCTTCTCCAGTGCATGAAAGGGAAAAGTGAAAGTGAAGTCGCTCAGTCGTCCGACTCTTAGCGACCCCATGGACTGTAGCCTACCAGGCTCCTCCGTCCATGGGATTTTCCAGGCAAGAGTACTGGAGTGGGGTGCCATTGCCTTCTCTGATGTATACAGTAGATAACTAATGAGAACCAACTGTACAGCACAGGGAACTCTGCTTAGTGCTCTGTGGTGATCTAAATGGGAAGGAAATCCAAAAAAAGGGGATGTATGTTTACGTATAAGTGATTCACTTTTCTGTAGAGTAGAAACTAACACACTGTAAAGCAACTATAATCATATATATATATATATATATGTAGACTTAATCATTCCTATTCCATGGGTAGTTGTGAGAAGTAAATAAAATCATCATGTGAATTTTCACAGAGGCACACAGTAGGTGCTTAATAATTGCACATTCTCTTTTATCTCTTGCTTTTTCCATCAAAGCATAGGGCAGTTGCCCTGAGAGCCAGGAACTGTGGAGTTCAGTCGGGACAGAGAGAAGTGCCCACCAGACAGGAAGACAATATGGTGAGTGCTGGAACAGAAGGAAGGGTAGGAGCCTTTTCAGTATGGTGCACATATGTGTGAGCATACGTGAGGTGTTCAGGGAAAGTGCCACGCAGCACATAGCTTTGAGTTGGGCTTAAAAAGATGCTAAATTTTACCCTAGCCCTGTGTACGAACATCTTTTATTATACACTGCCCGTAACTTCTTGAGTACTTGACCAGCTCCCTCCCAAGGCTGTGAGCATCTCAGAGCAAGGCTCATAGCTTCTCCATAGCGGGGTGCCTCCTTCAGTTCTGGCTGCTGCACCCAAACTGTTGAGTCACAATGACCACCTAGTATCCTGAGGTCCCTCTCCTCAGGTGACCTACCTGAACTGTGCTGGATGCTAGTCTGGGACTCTGGGTGGTGGACGGACTGGAGGAAGGGTGGCTGTGCGATAAGGTGGTTGACGTGCTCATTGTCCGAGACTCTGACCTCATGGAGGACACTGACCTGGGAAGAGCAGGGAGAAGGTGCCGCTGACTGGGAGTGGCTGGTGGACCAGTGGTGGCAGTTTCCTGAATAAATGAGGGAGTAAATGGGTGAGCTGGGGCTTCCCTCATCACCACAGAACTCACTCACCTCCAGGTTGAACTCATTGCTGGTGTAGCGCCCGTTGAGTTCTGAGCACTTGATCCTGAAGCGCCGGGACTCCAGGGCAGCCGGACGCCAGTTGCGGTAACGGATGTGACGCAGCACCTGCTCGTAGCGGCTCATGGAGCCCACACCTGTGCCAAGAGACCACACCTGTCATAAGAAGGCAGAAGAGGAGATGCTGTGGAGACAGACTGCGCTTATGGGGAGCGCGGGTCTCCCTGAATTCGGCCAAGGTGAGAGCTCGGGGTGTTTAGGGGCAGACCATGTGCAAAAGCAGAGGTTCCAAGGAACCAATTAAGCTGAAGCACAGATTTTCCATGTAGACTGGCTCTCACTGGAATGTTTGACCTCAGTCTGCCAAATGCTGCTGTGATACTTGCTGAGATCAAATATGATAAGAGCAGGCTTCTGCCTAGTTTCTACAGAAGACTTCCCCAGGAATGGAATGGAAGCCAGGACCAGAGGAGGCTGGAGCATCTTGTCCAAAGAGGGGCTAGAAGTCCACACTTTAAGCTCAAGTGTTCCCTCCTGACCCCCCTCCACAGGTGATGGAGCTCCCATTGCACTCACGACTCCCTGGACGTGAGAGGGGCCCACCCGGTCCAGGACTGAGCATCGCCTTACCGTAGATGGAGTAACCTGCTGTGGAGTTGGTGGCGTCCAGGTGTCGCTGGTGGAGCTCACTGTGGTTGAGCTCCAAGCACTCCTGTCTGGGGTCCAAGTCCCCTCCCAGCACTAAAATGTCACAGAAATCTAAGTTGTGAAGCATTTCTTCTAAAACTGCTGATTTGGGGGCTGTGGGAAGAGAGACAATGAAAAATATGGGCATGAGGACAGCGCAGATATTGGCGCCTGCACACCCCCCTCCTCCTCCGTGTCTGTACCCCAGGTTCAGGCTGGGTCAGGAGGAGAGGCTGTAAGTCCCCCCAGGTCACCATCTCTGCTCGGATGGATGTCCAGGCAACTCCTGAGGCTGGGCAGTGTGAATTTGTGTGAAGAGCATGAATACTGCAGTCAGAAGATGTGACTCTGAGTACTAGCACTGCTCCTGAGAACCTGTCTAGTTTACCCGTTGATTTCCTCATCCACAAAGAGGGCAGGCATTGAGAGGATGGAAAACAGTGTCTAGCCTCTGTATGATTTCAGTACCTTTAAACTATGAAATTTTGCACCTTATTTAATATGTTCTATGTCTCTGGGTTTATAGTCTGTGGGAACTTGAATAGAATTTGTATCCCGTTGTTGTGTGAAAGTTGTGTAAATCTTAATTATGTTGAGTTGGTTCGTAGTGCTTTTCAGGTCTACTGTATCACCTCTACTTTTCTATACATTCTATTAATTTTTGAGAGTTTGATATTGAAACTCCCAACTAAAAATCTTAATTTATATTATTAAAAAGCAATTGTAATGTATAGTGGAGCTGCAGTCCATGGGGTCACAAAGAGTTGGACACAACTGAGTGAGTGAATAACAAATAGTGGAACTGTATGTAACTTTGTTGTGTATTTTCCAAGTCTCCTGTAAATGTATTATCATACTTCTGTAATTTGAAAAAGAAAAAAAGAAAATGGTGTCTGGCACAGAATAGACGCTCAAGAACTGGTCTCCTTTGGGACCAGAGGTGAGTGCCCCTCCATGAGGCTCTCATAGCTTTCCCCACGTGGTTATGGTGTATGTCTCTGTTGTTTCCAATGGACTCTGAGCTTCTCCAAAGCATTTTGCATGACTGACTCCTCAGTATGTGACCCAGAGGCTGACAGACCACTGTATTATGACACAGTGCTCAAGTGGAGGTGCACTGTTGATATAATTAAATAAGTAAATTGGTTAGGCTAGTTGGCAAGCTACTGGTCAGCCTAGCTGTCCTTGACTGATATTATGACACCCAAGTTTCCCAGAAGATGTCTGAGTACTAGAATGCTGGACAGGTTGGTAGTCCTAAATTAAACTCCTACTTTAAAATAAAAGTGGTGGGTGTTTGTGGAGTCTTTGCTTTATGCTAGGCACAGTGGCAAAGGAAATCCTGACAGACACTAGAGGAGATACTATTATTATCCCCATTTCCCTGAGGGGGGAATGGACAGTCCATGAACTGGGCTAGATTGCCTGGGGTTACACAGACAGCTGGGGAGGAGCTGGGATGGCAACCAGGACCTTTTTATTTTTTAAAGATTTTTTTGATGTGGACCATTTTTAAAGTCTTTACTGAAGTTGTTATAATATTGCTTCTGTTTTACGTGTGGAATTTTTGTTTTTTGGTTTTTTTTTTGGCTAAGAGGCATGTGGGCTTTTAGCTCCCTGACCAGAGAACAAACCCGCACCCCCTGCATTAGAAGGCAAAGTCTTAACCACTGGACCACCAGTACCTGCGTGCTAAGTCGCTTCAGTCATTTCTGACTCTTTGTGATGCTATGGACCATAGCCCTCCAGGCTCCTCCGTCCGTGGGATTCTCCAGGCAAGAATATTGGAGTGGGTTGCCATGCCCTCCTCCAGGGGATCTTTCTGACCCAGGGAACCCATGTCTTTTATGCCTCCTGCGTTGGCTTGTTCTTTACCACCTGGGAAGCCCCACTGGACCACCAGGGAAGTTCCCAGCCATGACTTTCTCATTTCACACTTTGTGAAAGTCTCAGCCTCTGGGCCATTGCTCTTCAAATGTTTTTGATGTTGCAGGCATTTATTAAAAAATTTGTGAACTGAGATCATTTAAATAAGTATATTTCCTCATTAAGCAGACTGTTGTATTTCATGCATGATAAAACATTTATGAAAACAGAAATTTTAAAAGGCTTCACAAAAGATGAGAGAGCTATTTTGAAATAATTATTTTATTTTGTTTAATTTTTAAGGAATACCCAAAATATTTTCTATTCTCCCAGGATGTATGTTGTTAATAAATAATTCCATATGCTTAATTTTGAAATGCTTGCCAATGTCAATGGCTTTGTGTATTGTTGGCAAAATCTAAAAGCACATTGATAAACACTTAACAAGGTCTATTATTAATAACGGTGCACATATATCTCTCTTTCAAATGGCATATGGTTTCTGGGGTTTCTCTGGAGCCATATCCTTCTAAGGTCAGGGTGGGTTATCCTTCCTCCTAGGACCCCATGTGGTTGACTGATTGCTCCCCCTAGGCAGAGGTGTGTTGACCCCACAATCTTCTCTTGTTCTCTCATGCTTGCATAATGGGATAAATGTTCCAATGGCAGTTTCCCTGATTCCCACTGCCCTAAAGGGACTGTTCTGGGCTGAGGAACTTACTGGAAAATCAGCCATGGTTGGTCCTGGGGGAGCTCCTTGTCTGGTTATTAGTAAATAGATAATCACAAACCATGGGCTTGCCAATGTGTGTGAGAGGGAGCCTTAGTGGTTGGGGGGCATACAGAGTGGTTGGGGGTGTATAGTCTTGGGTCAGACTAGGGGCTGGCCCAATGGTTGGGGGCTGCCCTCTGGAGGAGACATTGAAGGTAGACTTTGTTTTTTCAGTAATAATAGGGAACAGGACAGAGAAGGACCTTCCAGGTTGAGGACAGACCATGAGCAGACGTGTAAACTAACACAGAGGTGTGGGGGGAGAAAGGGGTGTGTGTGTCATTGGTACTGAAACAGCACAGTAAGTGAATCCATGGGGGCAGAAGAAGGATTGTTGAGAGGGTCACTGGTGGAAGGGCCATCAGCCTGCTTGTTTACTGCACCCACAATAATGAGTATTCTTACAACCATAAGAGTAAAATTTTAAAAGTACTGATAATAGCTCTCAGGCACTTTGCTACATGGTTTGCATGCGCTACTAATAAACAGAAGGTGACACGTGGACCCATATAATTGCTTGTCGCTGGATTACCTGTACGCTGATGTCAGGCCTCGAGAATTCAAATACTCTTAGCTATGGCCTGCAGCCCCTGCAATCATAGTCTCTTCTTTTTCTGTCTGATTTCAGCCACAAATGAGGGCCAGAGGGAAGACCACATGACCCAGTGCACCTTGGAGTGTAACTGGGAAATGGTTCTGCCCGGACAGTTGGCCCAACACCATCTATTTTTGTGAGTTTAGAAGGACAGCCTTGCCAGGCCTCCCATTCCTCAGTTCAGTTCAGTCATGTCCGACTCTTTGTGACCTCATGAATCGCAGCACGCCAGGCCTCCATGTCCATCACCAACTCCTGGAGTTTACCCAAACCCATGACAATCGAGTCGGTGATGCCATCCAACCATCTTATCCTCTGTCGTCCCCTTCTCCTCCTGCCTCCAATCCTTCCCAGCATTAAGGTCTTTTCCAATGAGTCAACTCTTCGTATGAGGTGGCCAAAGTATTGGAGTTTCAGCTTCAACATCAGTCCTTCCAATGAACACCCAGGACTATCTCCTTTAGGATGGACTGGTTGGATATTCTTGCAGCCCAAGGGACCCTCAAGAGTCTTCTCCAACACCACAGTTCAAAAGCATCCATTCTTCGGCGCTCACCTTTCTTCACCGTCCAACTCTCACATCCATACATGACCACTGGAAAAACCATAGCCTTGACTAGATGGACATTTGTTGGCAGAGTAATAATGTCTCTGCTTTTCAATATGCTATCTAGGTTGGTCATAACCTTCCTTCCAAGGAGTAAGCGTCTTTTAATTTCATGGCTGCAATCACCATCAACAGTGATTTCGAAGCCCCCAAAAATAAAGTCTGACACTGTTTCCACTGTTTCCCCATCTACTTCCCATGAAGTGATGGGACCAGATGCCATGATCTTAGTTTTCTGAACGTTGAGCTTTAAGCCAACTTTTTCACTCTCCTCTTTCACTTTCATCAAGAGGCTCTTTAGTTCTTCTTCACTTTCTGCCATAAGGGTGGTGTCATCTGCATATCTGAGGTTATTGATATTTCTCCCGGAAATCCTGATTCCAGCTTGTGCTTCTTCCAGCCCAGCGTTTCTCATGATGTACTCTGCATATAAGTTAAATAAGCAGGGTGACAATATACAGCCTTGACGTACTCCTTTTCCTATTTGGAACCAGTCTGTTGTTCCATGTCCAGTTCTAACTGTTGCTTCCTGACCTGCATACAGGTTTCTCAAGAGACAGGTCAGATGGTCTGGTATTCCCATCTCTTGAAGAATTTTCCAGTTTATTGTGATCCACACAGTCAAAGGCTTTGGCATAGTCAATAAAGCAGAAATAGATGTTTTTCTGGAACTCTCTTGCTTTTTCGATGATCCAGCAGATATTGGCAATTTGATCTCTGGTTCCTCTGCCTTTTGTAAACCCAGCTTGAACATTTGAACGTTCATGGTTCATGTATTGCTGAAGCCTGGCTTGGAGAATTTTGAGCATTACTTTACTAGCATGTGAGATGAGTGCAATTGTGTGGTAGTTTGAGCATTCTTTGGCATTGCCTTTCTTTGGGATTGGAATGAAAACTGACCTTTTCCAGTCCTGTGGCCACTGCTGAGTTTTCCAGATTTGCTGGCATATCGAGTGCAGCACTTTCACAGCATCATCTTTGAGGATTTGAAATAGTTCAACTGGAATTCCATCACCTCCACTAGCTTTGTTCATAGTGATGCTTTCTAAGGCTCACTTGACTTCACATTCCAGGATGTCTGGTTCTAGGTGTGTGATCACACCATCATGATTATCTGGGTAATGAAGATCTTTTTTGTACACCAGCAATGGATTAAGGCAGTGGGTAGTTAGGATTATTATAGAAGCAGTCCTTCAGGGACTCAGGCCCACTGGCACTAGCACATCATTAGCAGCTGCTTTTGAAAGGGGAAATGGAGAGTTGAAAATATTCATTTGGAGGAGGCAAAGATGGTTCTCAAACATATTCTTCCCGTAGCTGTGGCTCCAGAGGTTTCCTGCCTTCTTTCTTTATCTTTCCATCCTTCTTCCCCTACCAGCTGAATATACTATAGCTTTCAGATCAATGCAGTGTTTCTTCCTAGCAGATAATTCAAATTACTTTTACTGAACAGCCCTCCCAACAATGAAACCACTGGAATGGACAATTGCAAAGTTCCCTTAGAGTTGAGAGTGATATTACTGAAGGACATGTTTACAATGTATATATTAAGATGCAGCTCTGTTTTTTTCTTCATGCTTCTTTAGCTTTTCTTCTGATCACCAGAATGATACATTCCTACTATAGAACATTTTGCAGTTGTAGAAAAGTGAACAGTAGAAACAAATGAGTTATCATTCTGCTTCTCAGAGAATATCGTTGTTAGCACTAGGTGTGTTTCCTTCTGGGGATTTTTCTATGTATTTGTTTTTTCTTGACATAGTTGTGATCAGTATGTGTGTAAATACTCTATAATTCACTTCTTGCTTTTTTTTTTTAACTTACAGTTTGGTATAAGTGCTTCCCCTCCAGCATCATACCTCTTATATGTTGTTGTAGTTCAGTCGCTAAGGTGTGTCGACTCTTTGCGACCCCATGGACTCCAGCGCACCTATCCGTGTTTGTCTTTCACCATCTCCCCGAGTTTGCTCAAACTCATGTCCATTGACTCAGTGATGCCATGGCATCACCTCTTATGTGGGGGTACCACAATTTGCTAAGGCATTCACTCCCCCACCCTGTTATTTATCTGCATTATCTCTAGGATTTTTTGTTCTGTTATAAATTACCCCACTATGGTGACCAATACTGTTGTCCTGAAGTGTGATTTGACAAGAAGCATACTTTATGTGAGAATTTAAGACCTACCACCCTCGACCCAGTGTATGCACCTATACCTGTGGTCTTCAAGTCACCGGGAGCCTCAGCTTTGGTGAAGGTGCTCACAATCTTGATGTCAGGGAAGAGGATCACCCCTCTCGTGCTTTCAAACTGGGCAGCGGGTCTCCAGAAGCGGTCTGTGCCGTGGAGGGTGATCTGGGGCTCGACCGCCTGCAGCACCATCACGTAGGCGTCCATGTCGGGGATGCTGATACACACATCTTCTCCAAAGCACCTGGGGAAACAGCAGTCATTTCTGAAATCATCCATCATCCGATATGGACGAGGATACCTGCAGCCACCTCTAGCCCTCAATGAGACATCCTGACTGCTTGAGAGCCTCTGAAGACGTCAGTAGACATTCAAATTTAAAGTTACATTATTGGCTCAAGTGGTAAAGAATCCCCCTGTAGTGCAAGAGACACAGGAGACAGGGTTTGATCCCTGGGTTGGAAAGATCTCCTGGAGGAGGAAATGGTAACCCACTCCAGTATTCTTGCCTGGGAAATTCCATGGACAGT
Organism: Giraffa tippelskirchi; assembly: GCF_054371585.1. Taxonomy (NCBI): domain Eukaryota; kingdom Metazoa; phylum Chordata; class Mammalia; order Artiodactyla; family Giraffidae; genus Giraffa; species Giraffa tippelskirchi. Next base: position 93,609,693 of record NC_137276.1, read on the forward strand.
AGAGTCTGGTGGGCTACAGTCCACAGGGTCACAAAGAGTCAGACATAATTGAGTACAAACACGTATCAGTTCAGTTCAGTCACTCAGTTGTGTCCGACTCTTTGCAACCCCATGAATTGCAGCACGCCAGGCCTCTCTGTCCATCACCAACTCCCGGAGTCTACCCAAACCCATGTCCATCGAGTCGGTTATGCCATCCAACCATCTCATCCTCTGTCGTCCCCTTCTCCTCCCGCCCCCAATCCTACCCAGCATTAGGGTCTTTTCCAATGAGTCAACCCTTCGCATGAGGTGGCCAAAGTATTGGAGTTTCAGCTTCAACGTCAGCCCTTCCAATGAACACCCAGGATTGATCTCTTTTAGGATGGATTGATTGGATCTCCTTGCAGTCCAAGGGACTCTCAAGAGTCTTCTCCAACATCACAGTTCAAAAGCATCAATTCTTCAGCGCTCAGCTTTCTTCACTGTCCAACTCTCACATCCATACATGACCACTGGAAAAACCATAGCCTTGACTAGACGGACTTTTGTTGGCAAAGTAATGTCTCTGCTTTTAAATATGCTATCTATAATAGCAATCTAGGGATGTAAAAAAAGATTGACTTCTAGGAGAAGTGGGAATTTTCTAAACCTAGCAACAAGTAACTATTAAACCTTTAATTATCCTGTAACAAAGTAATCAACAGCAACATTACTTAGACAGCAACTGCTTGCTCTGTGCATAAGGATTTGGTAAACAAGTTGTCATCTCGCTGGTTAGTTACAGCCATCTTACCAGGTGAGACCCCAAGGCTAGTCTCCCCTGTCTGCTGGAGTAGTGTATGTGTTCTCTTTCTGTGAGGATATCACACACATGTGTGCCTGTTCCAGATGTACCAGCGGACTGCTATTGTAACCACACTCCTTTGTCCTGATGTACTGCCACAAAAATGTCTGGGAGCCAGGGTGGTGTGACAACAAGAACAAAGCCTGGGACGTGAGAGACAAGGGTCCACACCCAACTCTGCTACCCCTGGGCTCGGAGGATCTGGGCAGGAAGCACAACTCCTGTGAACCTCAATCTCTTTATCTATACAATGGGACAATAATTACCTTATAGTAGTAAGACTTGAGTGCCGGTGACATGTAGATAGGAAGCCATCCAAGAGCCTGCATCATGGTTGGAGCTCAGTAAATGCTGACAGACTAACACGCTTGTCAGACCTCATCAGGCATGTGTGTCACTGGCATACTCTGCTGCTCACTGTGACCAAGACCCAGGCTCCATGGAGAACCCAAGGGTCTAGATGGATGCTCTGGGAGTGATGGTGGACTCCAGCTGATGGCAGTCATCAACTTACATCCTTTGGCAAGGTTCCTGGGGGCAGGGTAGGCTAGCCACTCCATCTTCTTCTCCAGGGTGGGCTAGGTGTGGGTGTGGTGGTGGGCTCTTGCTCCCACTTTTTTTTTGGCTTTTGTGGCCCCAGCAGCCCCTCTGCTTGCCAGGTTATGGAAGCCTGGTCCCAGAGCTGGAGACCAGCAGTCTGGTCTCTCTTCTTTACTACAGTGTAGGGCTGACCTGGAGGTCAGCTACCTGCTCCCTATCATAGCCTCCAGGGGTGGCCTTTAGTGTGGAGGTGGGAGCACTTTCTCCATCACTAGAACTGTTGGACATATTTGCCATCTGTGAGCTCTGTTTTGGCATCTGTCCCAGGCCCCAGCAACATGGTAGGCAGCAGACCCATCTTTCCCACCCTTCCTGCTGTCTTTCTGGCTCCTCCTGATGGCTCCAGGTGCCAGGTGATTCCCTTTGTGCTTCTCAGGAGTTGATCTGGGATCCCTTTCTTAGCTGCCCTCCCAGGCAGATGTTTGGCTGAGAAACAATTTGATAGACCAGTAAAGGTGTTATCTAAATGTTGCAGTGATAGTCTCATCTCCTTAATTTAACTCTGATCCCTAGGGACAAGAACTATGCTTTCTCTTTCTTTCGCATACTTATTGTATTTAGGAACTCTATCAAGGCTAGGTTGGTTAATTTAATTCAATTAATAAACATTTGTGAAGCATGATACTATACATAGAAAAATCCTAAAGATGCTACCAAAATCTATGAGAACTAATAAATGAATTCATTAAGTTGCAGGATACAAAATTAATATGCAGAAATCTGTTGCATTTCTATACACTAACAATGATCTATCCAAAAAAGAAAAAGAAAACCATTTACAATTGCATCAGAAAGAATAAAATACCTAGGGATAAATCTAATTAAGAAGGTAGAATATCTGTACTCAGAAACTACAAAACACTGATGAAAGAAATTAAAGATGTTACAAACAAATGGAAAGTTATGTATGGCATGTTCATAGATTGGAATAATTAATATTATTAAAGTGACCATCCAAGGCAATCTACAGATTCAACGCAATCTCTATCACAATGCCAAGGGTATTTTTTTTTAACCAAACTAGAACAAAAAATTCTAAAATTTGTGTAAAACCTTAAAAGATCTCAAAAAGCCAAAACAGTCTTGACAAAGAGGAACAAAGCTAAAGGTCACTGAAGTCACTCCCTGACTTCAGCCTATGCTGCCAATCTAGAGTGATCCGAACAGGTATGGTACTGGCACAAAGAAAGACATGTAGATCAATGCAACAGAATAGAGAGCTCAGAACTGAGCTCGTGCAGAGAGGGTCAATTAGTAAATGACAAAGGAGGCAAAAATATAAAATGAGGAAAAGACAGTTTCTTTAATAAATGATGTTGGAAAAACTGGACAGCTACATGCAAAAGAAACAAACTGGACTACTTCCTCACATCATACACAAAAATAAACTCAGAATGAGTAAGACCCAAAACCATAAAACTCCTAAAAGAAAATACAGGAAGTATGCTCTTTGACATCAGTCTCAGCAATAGTATTTTGGATCTGGCTCCTCAGGCAATGGAAACAAAAGCAAAAATAAACACATGAGACTATATCCAACCAAAAAGCTTTTGCCCAGTGATGGAAACTCTCAACAATATAAAAAGTCAGCCTAATGAATGGGAGAAGATATTTGCAAATGATGTATATAGTAAAGGAGACTTCCCAGGTGGTACAGTGGTAAAGAATCCACCTCCTAATGCAGGAGATGCAGGAGATGTGGGTTTGATCCCTGGGTTGCAAAGATCCTCTGGAGTAGAAAATGGCAACCCACTCCAGTATTCTTGCCTGGAAAATTCCATGGACACAGGAGCGTGGTGGCTTGTAGTCCACGGGGTCACAAAGAGTCAGACACAACTGAGCACACACACTATATAGTAAGGGGTTAACATCCAAAACATGCAAAGAGCTCATACAACTCTACAGCAAAATCAGATAACCCAACTGAAAAGTGGGCAGAGGACCTGAATAGACATTTTTGCTAAGATTTACAGATTACCGACAGACACATGAAAAGATGTTCAATATCACTAATAATCAGGGAAATATGAATCAAAACCACTAGGTGCCACCTCACCCCTATCAGAATGGCTAATATCAAAAATAAAATAAATAATAAGTGTTGGTGAGGATGCAGAGAAAAGGAAGCCTCTATGCAGTACTGGTGGGAATGCAAATTGGTGCTGCCACTATGGTGAACAGTATGGAGGGTCCTCATAAAAACTAAACATAGGATTGCTGTATAACCCAGCAATTTCATTTCTGAGTATTTTCCTGAACAGTGCTAATTTGATAAGATATATGCACACTAGGAGATCAATCCTGGGTGTTCATTGGAAGGACTGATGTTGAAGCTGAAACTCCAATACTTTGGCCACCTCATGCGAAGAGTTGACTCATTGGAAAAGACCCTAATGCTGGGTGGGATTGGGGGCAGGAGGAGAAGGGGACGACAGAAGATGAGATGGTTGGATGGAATCACTGACTCGATGGACATGGGTTTGGGTAGACTCCGGGAGTTGGCGATGGACAGAGAGGCCTGGCGTGCTGCAATTCACAGGGTCGCAAAGAGTCGGACACGACTGAGCGACTGAACTGAACTGATGCACACTAATGTTCACTGTACCATTATTTACATACATTAACTACAATATGGAAGCAGTCTAACTGCTCAAGGATAGATGGATAAAGAAGATGTGGATTTATATATTTATGGTAAATACATATTTGTATATATATAAAGTATATATATTTAAAATATAATTAGACAGACATATTTATGGTGTATATTTATATCAGTTCAGTTCAGTTCAGTCGCTCAGTCATGTCCGACTCTTTGCGACCCCGTGAATTGCAGCATGCCAGGCCTCTCTGTCCATCACCAACTCCCGGAGTCTACCCAAACCCATGTCCATTGAGTCGGTGATGCCATCCAACCATCTCATCCTCTGTCGTCCCCTTCTCCTCCTGCTCCCAATCCTACCCAGCATGAGGGTCTTTTCCAATGAGTCAACCCTTCACATGAGGTGGCCAAAGTATTGGAGTTTCAGCTTCAACATCAGTCCTTCCAGTGAACACCCAGGATTGATCTCTTTTAGGATGGATTGATTGGATCTCCTTGCAGTCCAAGGGACTCTCAAAAGTCTTCTCCAACACCACAGTTCAAAAGCATCAATTCTTCGGCGCTCAGCTTTCTTCACTGTCCAACTCTCATATATCTAATACATATATTAATACTATAGCAATAATAAATTATATATATATACAATGGAATATTACTAAGTCATAAGAAAGAATAAAATCTTACAGTTTGCAACAATATGAATAGAGGATATTATGTTAAGTGACATAAGTCAGACAGAGAAAGACTGTAGGATTTCACTTATATGTGGAATCTAAAAAACCAAACAAAACCAGACACAGATACAGAGAACAAACAGGTGGTGGCCAGGAGAGTGGGGGTTGTTGTTGGGGTGAAATAGGTGAAGGAGGTTAAGAGGTACACACCTCCAGTTATAAAATAAAAGATCCACAGTGATGTGACATATAGCATAAGGAATATGCTCAATAGCATTGTAATAAATTTGTATAGTGACATATGGTTACCAGATTTATCATGGTTATCATTTCATAATGTATGCAAATGTCAGATCACTATGCAGTACACCTGAAACTAACATCATATTTTACATCAATTATATTTCACTTAAAAAACAAAACAAAAGGAGAACAAAATCCATTGGGGTGGCCTCAGAGGAACAGCAGAGAAGCTGCTGGCAGCTAAAGAGAGGTGCATCTTAGTTTACAAGGGAATACTCCCCAGGGACTATCCCTGATGCCTTGGCTGGGCCCCAGGCTGCCCAGCGTCCACTCACTGGACTTTGGAAGAGACTTTCAGGCGCCGCACACCCGCAGTTGGGAACTGCCTGGAGTTGATGTAGGAGACCTTCTGGAGAGCATGGTTGATATTCCCGATGTCATCACCTTCCATCACCAGGACGGACTGCGAGGGGTTGAAATGATACTGGAAGACAGGGGTATCACAGGAGAGAATGGTCAGGCATGTTCACAGTTCCACGGAGACCCTCCATCTCCATACAAAGGCCACTGAGGCATCTCTAGAGCTTGTGGAAGAGCAGCAGCTGTGTGCACAGTGACTGTTTTAATTCCTCAAACAATCTCTGCTCTCCCCTGGTGGACTTTGGGACTCTCCTCTGTAAGATTCCCTGGGATTATAAACTCCTGATAATAACCACCCGGAGCCACAGGATGAATCCTTTTTAGTCATCATGCTCCTGTGGTCCAGCCTTTGGTGGGCTCATGCTCGAGGCTACTATGAGGTCCTTCTCAGAAACTTTCAGCTCCTGGACTGCCCACCCCTTCAGCTGACAGCCTGGAAATCAGGGGCTTCAGCTCCTTTTGCTGTCTTGACTTTGACCTTGAACTGCTCCTCCATTCACCCTGCACTCCACGTCCTCACCCCATGTCCCATCTTTTCAGCTTCCAATCATAAAGTTCATTTTTAAGTTAATGGCCTTCTCTTTCTCATAGATCTGATTCTTGATCTTGCCTTCTTGGTGCTAAACTTTGGTTTCCCAGGACTTTTAATCACTTGATATTTACATACCTTTCAGCTGCCTATTCATCCTATTTGGGGTCCCTGGTATCTCACATTCAGTGAAGGTCAAGGGGCTACGATGCTCCCCACTGAGTCACTTGCATTCTCAAACCAGATGAACTCAATCCAAACTTCTGTCTCTTCCATGGTATTATTCCATCTTCCAGCAGTTACTTTATTTTTGAATGAAGCATGGAGAACTGCTTTTGTACTAATCTGAGTTACTGACCTTGACACACTTCTGAGTAATAACTATTAGGAACTTCTATCAATAATATGTCAGGGACTTATCTGTGGATTCAGATTTTGTATCCAATACTCGTGTCATAGGAAAGAGAGACATGGATATATTTTAATGTAGCTACTTGCCAATAATTATTTATATTTTTGAATATATAACATATCCACATGGTTCAAATATATATATGAATATATGTGTCTATATATATGTATATATATGGGGCTTCCCTGGTGGTTCAGTGGTAAAGAACTTGCCTGTCAATGCAGGAGACATGGGTTTGATCCCTGGGTTAGGAAGATCCCCTGGAGAAGGAAATGGCAACCCACTCCAGTATTCTTCCTGGAAAATTCCATGGACAGAGAAGCCTGGCAGACTACAGTCCATGGGATCACAGAGAGTCAGACGTGACTGAGTGACTAGACAGCAACAACAGTGTGTGTGTGTATGCTAAATGAAATTGTCCATCTTATTTCTATCTTCTGTGAAACTAATTTCCCCAACCCCATCCCACAGGTGATCACTGTTCCATTAATTTCTTAGTGACAAATTGCATTATTATTCATAATTAGTTATTTCTCCTCCTATTGAAAGGCTTATACAAGCCTGTCAACAGGTTTGATCATGTAACTTACAGTACCCTTCTATAGGGTATACATTTTTGTCCTGTTGCACTCAATAGTGGTCATGTGACTTGCTTGGGTAACAAAAAGTGGGCCAATGTATTATTTGGTTCACAACCTGGGTGGAAGATTTAACAGCCAGTTAATTCATGGTGCCATGTCCCTTTCCCTCCGTCATGAAACCTGCAAAGTTCCCCAGTGGTCTAACAGCCTGGGTCTCACAGTGAGGGGGATATGGATAAGAGTTGCAGCTAATCTTTAATGGACATGAAGTGTGTACTATAAAAAAAATTTCTATATATTCCATTGAAATTTTAAAGTCATTTGTTACTGCAGTATAACATAGCCTATCCTGACAGTTGTATTTAAGCATTTAATGAATGTGTAATCAATGAATATAGATTCCCATTTTTCTTCTTTCTTCCACCAAAGATAGCTTGTTACATGCTATATTGTACTTTTCTTTTTCACTTAGCTTGTGTCTGAGGTCTTTTCGTTCTTTTTTTTTAAGTTGTATAATATTATTTAATATTAAATAAATTATCTAACCAGTCTTCTAATATGAACATTTGGGTTGTTTCCAGTCTTCTACTAATGATGCCACAATGAATAATCTTCTATATATAACACTTTTTAAGTGTGTAAATTTATCTGTAGAATAAATCCCTATGAGTGAAATTGCTACATCAAAGGGTATATGCAGTTTAAATTTTAACAATGTTGCCAAATTTCCCTGTGCTAGGGATTATATCACTATATATTACAGATAGCTGGGAAGAGAAGAGAAGCGAAAAGCAAAGGAGAAAAGGAAAGATATTCCCATCTGAATGCAGAGTTCCAAAGAATAGCAAGGAGAGATAAGAAAGCCTTCCTCAGCGATCAGTGCAAAGAAATAGAGGAAAACAACAGATTGGGAAAGACTAGAGATCTCTTCAAGAAAATTAGAGATACCAAAGGAACATTTCATGCAAAGATAGGCTCGATAAAGGACAGAAATGGTATGGACCTAACAGAAGCAGAAGAGATTAAGAAGAGGTGGCAAGAATACACAGAAGAACTGTACAAAAAAGATCTTCACGACCGAGATAATCACGATGGTGTAATCACTCACCTAGAGCCAGGCATCCTGGAATGTGAAGTCAAGTGAGCCTTAGAAAGCATCACTACGAACAAAGCTAGTGGAGGTGATGGAATTCCAGTTGAGCTATTTCAAATCCTCAAAGGTGATGCTGTGAAAGTGCTGCACTCAATATGCCAGCAAATCTGGAAAACTCAGCAGTGGCCACAGGACTGGAAAAGGTCAGTTTTCATTCCAGTCCCAAAGAAAGGCAATGCCAAAGAATGCTCAAACTACCACACAATTGCACTCATCTCACACGCTAGTAAAGTAATGCTCAAAATTCTCCAAGCCAGGCTTCAGCAATACGTGAACCGTGAACTTCCAGATGTTCAAGCTGGTTTTAGAAAAGGCAGAGAAACCAGAGATCAAATTGCCAATATCTGCTGGATCATCGAAAAAGCAAGAGAGTTCCAGAAAAACATCTATTTCTGCTTTATTGACTATGCCAAAGCCTTTGACTGTGTGGATCACAATAACCTGTGGAAAATTCTGAAAGAGATGGGAATACTAGACCATCTGACCTGTCTCTTGAGAAACCTGTATGCAGGTCAGGAATCAACAGTTAGAACTGGACATGGAACAACAGACTGGTTCCAAATAGGAAAAGGAGTACGTCAAGGCTGTATATTGTCACCCTGCTTATTTAACTTATATGCAGAGTACATCATGAGAAGCGCTGGGCTGGAAGAAACACAAGCTGGAATCAAGATTGCCGGGAGAAATATCAATAACCTCAGATATGCGGATGACACCACCCTTATGGCAGAAAGTGAAGAAGAACTAAAGAGCCTCTTGATGAAGGTGAAAGAGGAGAGTGAAAAAGTTGGCTTAAAGCTCAACATTCAGAAAACTAAGATCATGGCATCTGGTCCCATCACTTCATGCGAAATAGATGGGGAAACAGTGTCAGACTTTATTTTTTTGGGCTCCAGAATCACTGCTGATGGTGACTGCAGCCATGAAATTAAAAGACGCTTACTCCTTGGAAGGAAGGTTATGGCCAACCTAGATAGCATATTTAAAAGCAGAGACATTACTTTGCCAACAAAAGTCTGTCTAGTCAAGGCTATGGTTTTTCCAGTGGTCATGTATGGATGTGAGAGTTGGGCGGTGAAGAAAGCTGAGCGCCGCAGAATTGATGCTTTTGAACTGTGGTGTTGGATAAGACTCTTGAGAGTCCCTTGGACTGCAAGGAGATCCAATCAGTCCATCCTAAAAGGGATCAATCCTGGGTGTTCATTGGAAAGACTGATGTTGAAGCTGAAACTCCAATACGTTGGCCACCTCATGCGAAGGGTTGACTCATTGGAAAAGACTCTAATGCTGGGTAGGATTGAGGGCAGGAGGAGAAGGGGATGACAGAAGATGAGATGGTTGGATGGCATCACCGACTCGATGGTCATGGGTTTGGGTAGACTCCGGGAGTTGGTGATGGACAGAGAGGCCTGGCGTGCTGCAATTCATGGGGTTGCAAAGAGTCGGACACGACTGAGCGACTGAACTGAACTGAACTGCTATCACTGTACCCTCCCTCTCACAGTGTATGAGAATGCTCTTTTCTCAAAACCTCAACAAAAGAGCATGCTGTCAAACTTTAGGATTTTTGCCAATCTGATAGGTGATAAATACTATCCTAGTGTAGTTTTATTTTGCATTGCTCTTTCCATGAAGTAGATTCAGTATATTCTGAAGGGCTTAAGGGAAACATCTATTTTAGCTTTTCCCTGATATGACCTGGATGTCTTCGCAAGAGTTTCTCATTCTGTGTCTGGACCCCACTGGGAGGTGGATGTCTCATGAGCACTGTGGAGCCATTGAACATGGCAACCCACTGCAGTATTCTTGCCTGGAAAATTCCATGGTCAGGGGAGCTTGGTGGGCTACAGACCATGGGTTTGCAACGTCGGACACAACTGAGCACACACAATGCACATGGTGGCCCCCAGCCAACAGATGCTCAATCTCTGTCTCTTTCAAGTATTACACTAGTGTTTCGTTGTTACATTCTCCTTAAAGCCTCCCTGGCTTCCCTCACTTATGTCCCCACTGGGTTCCTAAAGTGCCTATGAAATGGTTTGTCGTTGTTTAGTCACTAAGTCATGTCTGACTTTTTTGGGACCCCATGGACTGTAGCCCACCAGGCTCCTCTGTCCATGGGATTTCCTAGGCAAGAATACTGGAATCGATTGCCATTTCCTTCTCCAGGGGAGCTTCCTGACCCAAGGATTGAACCTGCGACTCCTGCATTGTCAGGAGGATTCTTTACTACTGAGCTATTTGGGAAGCTCACATGAAGTGGTAGTATAATTATAGCGCAGTGACTGTGAGCTCACTGAGGACAGGAGCTGTGACTCTCATCCCTGAATCTCAGAACCTCATCCTGAGTGCCCAGAAGCCCCTGTTAGATGAATGAGTGAATGGTCTTCCAACCCATATTTTACTGTCATTTCTTTTTACTCCTCAAAAGGACTTTTTTCCAGTCACTTGTCTTTTCAGTCAAGCCTTGGTGCAAATCATCATCAGTGCTTCCCAAACCATGTTCTCCTTTCCTTCCTGGACTTCCTGGAGGCTGTACTTCTCAGGTGCCTCAAGCCACCTGCAGTGGGCCATGTGACTGTGTCTGCCCAATGGCATGTGAGAGGAAGTAATGCAGGCACTCTGGGCTGAGGTAGTGATGAGCCCTGCTGGATGCCCCAGCTATTTTCTTTCTCAACTCTGGTGTTCTAGGTAGAAAACCTACCTCATTTCCCTGACTTAGTGTGGGAGCAAAATAAACTTTCAAGCACTAAGTGATAGAGTTTTGAAGTCATTTGCTATTGCAATTGTTTGATCCATTGGAAGAATTCAGCTCTTCCTTCCCAGGCATGAGTCACATCCCCAAGGCTATGTGGTACTTTTGAAAGGTCATGGGCTATGTAGACTTTGTACCCCAGGTCTAGAACGAGCTACAGAATGCAGCTTGGGACTATTCACTTCCTCTTTCTGGACTTCATTTCTCCACTTAAAATGAGGGGGATATTCATATGTACGTGTCTGGAGCTTAAGTAAGATAATGTATGTAATGTATCTAGCACTTAAAAAAAGGTACTCATTCTATAATAGCTTTTATTATAACTCTTAATACTGTAACTATTTCTGCACTGAGGCTTTGGCTATGCTGGTACCATTGCCCTCACTGTTCATCATTCCCTATGATCCAGTTTTCTCCCATCCTCAAAGCCCTGAGCAGAGTCTCTCTGAGCTGGGACATGTGGTCCCAAGCACTGTTCCCTGTGTTGGATTTGGGAGCCTCTGGGCATATGGACAGCCTCTGGGTGATGCTTCAGTAAGCCCCTAGCTGGCTTTTCTCTTGCTGGGGCTGACTCATTAGCTTAGAGTGCTCAGCTGTGGAGATGCCACACACTGGTGAATCATCAGTAGTTCTCAGTGTTGTACAAATCATCCACTTCTGATCTGAGCAGATTCAAGATCATCCTTCTAAATATACCACTTAAGTTTCTGTGTTTTTCCCTGCCCTCATCTCTACAATCCCTGCTATAGAAGTCTTCTGGTGCTTTTGCTGTCTGTCTCCTCCCTTAGCAGATTGCAAGCACCTCCAGGGCAGGGTCGGCTGACTTTTTCAGCATCACCACAAGGTCCAGTACACAATATGCATGAGACAAGATGATGTCCCCTGCAGAAAAGGCTGATTTCTGAGCCTTGCATGAGAGCTGCATAGGAAAATCAAGCAGTGCTTCCAGAGGAACGGACTGGCAGCAACCTGTGGCATCGGCATCAGCAGAAGGCATTCCCACTGCAGCCTCCTAGAGAGAGGGTGGGTTAGGGAGTGTGTCGGATCTCTAGTAAATGCACAATTCTGGCTTCCGGAGCATTCCAAAGACTGCCACAGGGCGTAAGGTAGGCACTGGCCTAGCTACCAACACATTTTCTTACAAGATCAATAAAATCCTCCACTAGAGTAGGTTTTGTTTGTATGCTTGTGTTGTCTTTTGTGGCATGACCAAAGGTCAGGCTCTGGTACTACAGGACACAGAATGGTATTGGCATTGCCACAGGGGCAGGAGATGGCTTCTTGGGAATCAGCACTCACTCAGCCTGGAAAGCTGGTCTGTAGCCAGTGGTTCCTTTTTTTGAACCAAGGAGTGATTAGACAGATGGCCTTTGCAGAACAGTCAGCTGTCCTGGAGGGTCAGGCTGGGACATCAGTGAAGTCCCTGCCCAAAGCCCTGGCCTGTTCTTGGGGAACAGACTGGCCATGGCACGCTGGGCATGTTACCCTTCCCTTGGGCACCTGCCAGCTTTTCTGTGCTGGGCCAGAGGAAGATTCACCACAATAGAGGCTATTCTGTTGCAAATATCACCCAGACTTACTTTTCAAAAGAAGCTGGGGGCAGCAGCAATGCCAACTGCAAGGTCAACCCAGCAGGAGAACGGAACTGATTTGTTCAGAGCCTATTTATCAGGTTTTCTAGGGGAGATTTGTATGTATACCTCATCTATATGGATATCTTTGCTATATCTGATATATAAATATAAGTAAGAATATATAAAATATATGTATTATTCAATTCTTACATTGCTACACAATGATATTAAGTCCATTTTACACATGAGGGAATTGGGGTTTAAAGGATTAAAGTACGTTGCCCAAGGTCACCCCGCTCAGAAATATCTGTACTGTGCTTTTAATCTAGAAGTGTTTTGTCCCAAAGTTCTTCTTCTTTCCCACACTTCCACACTAGAGATGACAAATTGGCAGGGATGAGGCTAGGAAAATCAGAAGCAGATTTTCCTCAGGAATGTGGTGATTCCACCGTGTCTTGTATGGATACATAACAGCAACCACCTTGGCCATTTACTCACTCCAGACAAGCTGGTGAAATATCCAGAAATGTACATTTTCCAGAGGAAAACAAGTGAGAAGAGGAACCCACCTGGGTCCATGTGAGCGATCAAGATGTTTCCTTAGTTCGTGGGAGGCTCTGGCTCTTTTGGACTAGCCAGAAAGCAAGGTGGAGGCCGGGAGCCAGTAGAGAAAACATTGTGCATGTGTGCCCAGTCGCTTCTGTCATGTCTGAAACTCTTTACAATCCCCTGGACCATAGCCCGCCAGGCTCTTGTGTCCATGGGATTCTCCAGGCAAGAATACTGGAGTGGGTTGTCATGCCCTTCTCTAGGGGATCTTCCCAACCCAGGGATTGAACCTGAGTCTCTGCTGTCTCCTGCATTGCAGGCAGATTCTTTATCCCTGAGCCACCAGGGAAGCCCAGAGAAAACACTAGTCATTATTCAAAAACAAAAGGAGTTAAAAGAGGGAATACAGGTAGGAAGCAATTTTAATCATTTTCAAGAATGTCTTCTAATCTGAGCTGTGTGGAGGAAAGAGCCTAGACTTATTTTGGACAAGTCCCCGAGCCCTAATCTCCTTATATCTGAAATGAGGTCATAATATTTAATTTGTTGTGAGAAGTAGGGATAATGAACCTAAAATAGCTCCCAGTGGGTGCAGTGTAAGTCGTGTGTGTTATCATTAACTTTTCATACGTGATCTAGTTCTTGCCTGCTGTGTCCCAAGGATGGAACAGGATCATTTGCAGCGGCTGGTTCTCAGCAGGTGGTATCCTAAAAAATGTCAGATTAGCCTCCTCCACCCCCCACAGCTATGGGTGCCACTGAATTTAGCACTTCCTCTTTCACAGGATACGATCACTAGGTAGGAATTGCTATGGTTCTTAATTTATATTTCTGAGAATGTGTGGATTTTAAGTGCAGCATCTTTGGTTGATTTGTTCTGCAGTGCTTGGAGTCCTGACACTGAGGCCCAGGGGATGGTCCAGAGCAGAAAAGATCCACCCAGAGGCAGGGAGCGAATCCAGAGTCAGAGAGGGGACAGATTCAGGATCTACTGGAGGACAGATTTCTGCATCACTGGCTTGACAAAACACTGAGAGAACAATACACACAGGAGATCAAGGATCAAACCCCAGGCTCTGCCTGTGAGAATACCTCTATGAAATGTGCCATGAGGGCCTTGCCTGGGCCAGTTGCCATGAAACTGACCAGTGGAAAGCTGGCCTTTGCAATACATGTGGTCTTGTGAGTTTCCTTCGATGACAGCTATGTATCCAGAGCACCTGAGTGTGTATTTTCATGCATGTTAAACAGTGTTCTGGAAAGCTATTCTTTACATTTTCCAGGTACTCCTCCCATCATCTCCCGCTGACCCAGGTTCCAGGGTGAGCATTCTGAACCCCACACCTGTCCAGATCATGTTCCCTTGCATGGATGGAGCCCTTCAATGACTGCTTGTTGCCAAAAAAGGAAATACCAGACATTAACAAGGCCCCATGATGTGGCCTCTGCCTACCTCTCTGGTGTCTTTCTAGCTTTCCTCCTGCAATTTTGGTACTCGTAACACTGACCTTCCACCTAGAGTGACCTCCCTGCCCTCTCCCCCACCACCCTCTGCCTTTTTCCTGGTTGGTTCTTACTCATCCTTAACAATGTGCTCAGACCAAATTTGCCTGAGGAGTCCAATTCCTCCAAGAAACCTTCCCTCACTGCCCGTGCCCCAGGTTCTGAAGCTCTGGAGCAGAGCTGTCTGGGTTCACATTCTGGCTCTGCTGTTTACTCACTCTGAGATCCTTGGAAACTTTCTCTTCCAGGCCTCCATTCCTCATATGCAAAATGGGAATATTCATGGTATAATTCTTTTTATCATAGGGTTGTCCTGCGGCTTAAGGGAGTTAAATCCATAAAGCTTTTAGATCAGTGCCTGGCACCTAGGAGACCCTCAGTAAATGTTGGTGCTTGTAAATTACAGGTATCTGCTTGGACCATTGAGTTCCCCAAAGACAGTAAGCTTGGACCATTCACTTCTGTGTCCCTCTACTCCACCCAGAACTGAATTCTGTGGTTGTCTATGGAATGTTTGCTGAAGTGACTGCTATGGAAAGAGAAGCATGATGTACCCAGACCACTGGTTCCTTCAAGGCCAGCCTGAATCACAGCCCCACAAGCAGTTGGCCACTAAGAATGTAAACAAGAGGCTCCTCTGTTGGAGGGGTGACTCCTTGGGCTCTGGCTAGGGACAGGAAGGCAGGGCAACTCCATGGACAGTGCTGAGTGGGGACAGATGGGAAGCAGTGGGAAACCTCTGCTCTGGTCACTGCCTCCTTGGGAAAACTTCTCAGGGCTCTCCTGTGTTCCAGAGGCAGAGGGCGGGCCACCCTGACTTCCAGAGAGGAGGCCAAGGGACTGCCTGTTCCCACTGGGATCCGCTATGATGGAGCGCAGGCCATAATGATGTTTACCCCCACACTTTGCTCAGGACCCTGAGGCCTGAGGCTGGCATGTGCTCCCTGATCCAGGTGAGGCCAGAGCTATCCCTGCCCATCGGGGCTGAGGGGCTTGATGAGGACAGTCAGCCATATACTGCCCCCTTGGAGGAGCTTTTCTCAAAATGTAGCTGGGATTTCCTGGGATCACTTTAGTTATATTGTGCATGGATGACAAATATCGTAAATCTGCTAGTATTATCTCTGATGGGAGACATTGCCTGGAGCCCAATCTGGGCCTCAACTTAATAATGGAGGACCCAATGACCTCAGCATCTGCTTTCTAATCCCACCCCATACCAGGATGACCTTCTGTGCTAATTCATATTCTCCATGGTCCAAACTTTTAAATCCCCTTTTTTTAATATTTCTGAAAGGTATGCTTGCATGATCCCTCAGTTCCTTTGGGCAAATAAACAACAAAGCAGCCCACCACCAAGGAAATCAGTGAAATATAACAATTCCCTTCAGGTAGACATTGAACGTGTGCCTGCTTTTGTGCATTGAACTGATTACCCTTAGGCTTCATCAAGGAATTTCAGGAGATGGCACAAAGTCTTTTGTGTAGTCATGGTCATGATTCTCCCCACTGTGGCCACACCGTCGCCGTGGCACCGTCTCTGTGTCACATGGCAAGGAGCGACTCGGCTTCCAGGATTGCACTGGTGCTCCCTCTCACAAAGCCCCATCTGACCGGGGGCGAGGCTGGCTCCTTTCTTACCTTTATTCCTTGGCCCAGGCTTTCCAGGGAATTGATATCCAGCCCTTCCTTGCAGGCCTGCAGGCAGGAAATCACCTTCTGACTGTCCATTTTGCCAGGGCGGATGGTGAGACTGGCCAGGCTGCCGTGGAAGAATTGAGCAAAGCGTGGCTTGCTGACTTCTCCTCCTAAAAGATAAAGAAGCACCATTATCTGCCCTGTGGAGATTGGGCAGGCAACATTTCTTCATGGTGCCATCTGGCCATGGAGCCAAGGATCCAGTGGTTGTGTCCCTTAAACGCGAGTTTTTCCTTCCAAGTGGAGAGTGCAGAGTTGTGAACACAGAATGTCAAGAGGATGTTATTGGCTGCCAGGACCTTGGCATTCCCCAGCTGCACCTATTTAGGATTCTGGAATTCTTGAATTTAAAACATTTACTTTCAGAGGCACAGAATGTTTTAAAACAGCGGTCCCCAAGCTTTCTGGCACCAGGGACCAGTTTCATGGAAGACAATTTTTCCATGGACCGGAAGAGGGGGATGGTTTCAGGATGATTCAAGCACATTACATTTATTGTGCACTTTATTGTTATTGCATCAGCTCCACCTTGGATCATCAGGCATTAGATCCTTGGAGGCTGGGGACCCCTGTTTTAGAAGACAGAAAGTGCCTACAGAGTAAAAGCAGGGGAGAGGGAGTCTACCAGTGATGAAAGACGTGCTGTGTGTCAGGCTGTCTGCTGGGGACTTCATCGGGGTGAGCTTGCAAAGAGGAATCATTGTCTCCAAATCACAGATAAGGAGCCCTGGGACTCAGAAAGGTAGAAGGACTTGCTCTAGGACATACAGCTAAACGCTGGAGCTGGTACTCTGGTTCTGGTCTGTGTGACTGCAGAGCTGGCATCTGCTACCCTGTGTTCATTTCACTGAGAGGCTGGCATGTGATTGATGGGTCCTAGAACCCCGAGTCCCTGGGCTCTGACTCTCACAGAGTTGCTTTCATATCTGCTCAAATCCAAGTTCTTTGTCATATAGGGGCTTCCTTGATTCTGTTCTACCTCTGTCCTTCTTCCTCTCACCTATGTCCTTCTACTGTCTGTGCCCGAGTCCGCTCTTCAGCTGGGGAAATTGTTCAGTGTGGCTTGTGTTGCAAAGGCAGCCTGGAAGCTGCCTCCTCCCATTCTGTCCCTCATTCCCCAAAGTTCCTTAACATCAATGCCCCTTTAGGTCCAGTGGAAGCCTCACCTCCTCCAGGAGCCCCTTCCCACTGACTTCATTGAGCACAAACACTGTTTGATCTGGGGGCAGCCTACATCAACAACCTGAGCTTTGATCTTGTACTTCAGTTCGTTCAGAGAGGTAGCCAAATGTGCAGGAAAGATGCATCTGGGCAGAACTCCAGCTTTGCTAATTCCCTGTGGGAGGTTTTGTAGCCTTTCTGAGCCTCCACTCACTTGTAGGGGACACTACTGGGTTTTGCCTCCTGGTTCTCCTGTGCTGCCTAAGTGGCCCCCTCATCAGTTTCTCTAGCACCTGGAGGGCAGGTTTCTGGAAGGTTCTGTCAGAGTAACACCAGAGTGACTTCTTTGCCCATGAGTGAACCATGCTGTGTCAGCAAAGTCTGGACCTCAGCCTGGGTGGCTGAGGACTCTCCACTGGGGGCCCTGTCTCAGTCTTACGGGAGTGGGCATCCTGATACCTGCATTCCTATAGTCTTCAGAGTTCTCTCTTAGCAGCTAATCCTTCATTATTCTAGTGGCCTGTTACAGTCAGTGAGTTTTTATATTTTCTTGTTGAAATTACTGTGTGGTTTCTCTCTTCTGATTGGGTCCAGACTGACACACCCTCTATGTTTGCACACATACTTTTGCTCTCACCCATTCCTCCCCACACTGAGATACCACCTCCAAAGTGCTCAGGTCAGGAAGATCCCACTGGTTCTCCAAGGCCCCTCAAGCTCCCTGCTCACCTTGCCTTCTCCCTGTCCTGAGCCTTGGAACAGAGATAGTTCATTTCAGTGCACCTCTAAGAACTCAGCACTGTTAGTTAATGTACGTGTGTTTCATGTCTTCAAGAGCCTGTAAGGGATGATTGTCAATTTTGGCTGCACATTGTAATCATCTGGGGAATCTTTAAAAGAATAATCAGATGCTGGTGCTGTTTCCCACCCACAGAAGTTATGACCTCGCTGGTGCGGGGAGGTTTTCTTTTTTTATAGAAGTATAGTTGATTTACAATGTCATGTTAGTTTCAAGTATACAGCACAGTGACTCAGTTATATATATATGTTCCTTTTCAAGTTCTTTTCCCTTATAGGTTATTACAAAATATTGAGTATAGTTCCCTTTGCAATATGGTAGGTCCTTGTTTATTTTATATATAGTAGTAGGTATATGTTAATCCCAACCTCCTAAATTATCCCTCCCCTGCACCTCTCTTTCTCTTTTGGTAACCATGTTTGTTTTCTATGTCTCTGAGTCTCTTTCTCTTTTGTAAATACACTTATTTGTATCTTTTTTGAGGTTGCACATATAAACCATATTATATTTGTCTTTCTCTGACTTCCTTCACTTAGTATGATATCTCTAAGTCCACTCATGTTGCTGCAAAGTGGCATTATTTCATTCTTTTGTGGCTGAGTGATATTCCAGTGTGTGTGTGTGTGTGTGTGTGTTTGTTTAGTTATTCAGTCATGTTCAACTCTTTGCGACCTCATGACTGTAGCCTACCAGGCTTCTCTGTCTAGAGAATTTTCCATGGCAAGAATACTACAGCAGGTTGCCATTTCCTGTTCCAGGGGATCTTCCTGACTCAGGGATCTAACCTGTGTTTCTTGTGTCTCCTGCATTGGCAGGTGGATTCAAAGTCATATATATATATATGTATATATAACATTATATTAATATATGTGTATTGATATACATACCTCACCTTCTTTATCCATTCATCTGTCTATCTCCTTTAAGTGAATCAAACATGAAGTCAAGGTTCAGAACCACTGGGCTATAAGCTTCTTGAGGCCAGGCTTCTGCTTACTCCTAAGTGATCTCTCTCCTTCATGCCACCTGGTGGCTTACTCTTGCCCATCCTGGCACATTACTAGAATTTATTTAAGTCTGTCTCCTGGTTGGAAGGGAGCAGTGATGCATGATTCATTGTAATGAAGACAATAGTGGGCAGGTAGTAGGGGAACTGAGGACTGTCCCAGGCACTTTGCACACATTGGCTCATTTATCCCTCTCAACAACATGAGCCCCTGTCCCAGTGTCATTGGGCATCCTGCATGCTGTCTGGCACACAGTGGACACTTCCTAATTGTTGGCTGGATTGAAGGAGATGCTCCAGCAGAGTAGCTGACCTGTGGCATCTCTCCAGCATCCACCTCACTCCTGCCCTCTTGCAATGGCAGCACTGAGGTTTGGGGGGTTGACTCGAGTTCCAGGGATGGACTCTATTTATTCAAAGCTAATGTTTTATATATATATACATAAAACATATATATATATATATATATATATATATATATATATATATATATATATATGTATGTATAACTTTGAATTCACCTGCCAATGCAGGAGGCACAAGAGACACAGGTTAGAGTCCTGAGTCAGAAAGATCCTCTATTTAGTCAAAGCTGGGCTTCCCTTGTCGCTCAGCTGGTAAAGAATCCTCCTGCAATGCAGGAGACCTGGATTCAATCCCTGGGTTGGGAAGATCCCCTGGAAAAGGGAAAGGCTACCCACTCCAGTATTCTGGTCTAGAGAATTCCATGGGCTGTATAGTCCATGGGGTTGCAAAGAGTCGGTCATGACCGAGCGACTTTCACTTTCAATCAGGCTGTTTTGTCTCCATTGCTCCAGTGACTGAATCAGGTATGGACTTGGGATTGGCCGTACCAGGTGAAGCCAGTCAGCACCTGGCATCCAAAAAGCCACAGGGGTGGTCTAGGGATAATCAAGAGATCAAGTTTAAGCCAATGAGATGAGCAGAGAAACTGGCTGGCAGCCTCTGGGACAAGAGCTTCCATCTTCTCTCTAGAAGGTTTCTGGAACCTATTCTTGCTCTCTTTCCCTGGGGATCATTCTGTGAAGATAGAAGGCTGAGAGTGGCTGCAGCCATCCTGCAAGCACACCAGGGACAACTAAGGCAATGCCTGGAGCAGGGGCAGAGCCAGGAGGGTACAGCAGGCTGAGCGAATCCTGAGATCACCTCACTGCTTTACTGCGGGATGTTTTCAGCTGTGGGAGCCGAGAATCCATCTTTAAGGGTTTAAGCTGTTTTGACTCACGCTATCTAGAACATCTTCACGTTGGAAATGAATGGACAAGGCTCTATCTAAGTGCTCCGTCCACAGGTTTGACTTTGAGAGAGGACCTGAGGTGATCTCTCAGGCCATGGCTTTGGGTGTGGGGGAGCCAATCTGGGGGTCTTTGGGTTTAGGTCCCTGAAGCCATCATGGTTAAGGTGCTCCTCACAGCCATTAGCATGCTCCTGCCCTACTGAAAGAACACTTTTATTATCCTGCAGGAAGAAGGGTATGAGCCTGGATCTGATTGGCAGACTGCCACACTCCAAGGCATCCAGGTGGTTATCTCTTCCCTGCCTTGTCTCCCACTTAGTGCAGCAGATCCAACAAGTCTCAATGACTAGGCATGAACTCTGTGCCCGACACTGTGTGAAGTCCTCAACATACATCATCTTATTGAACCTTCATAGAACTCTTGAGAGGCAGGCATTTCCTCTACAGCTAAAGAGGAACAAACTCAGGTTTAGAGAGAAGAAAGTGGCCAAGGTCACCTGAGGAGTAATTGGTGAAATGTAGGCTTCTAGAGAGTGAGTGCATTCATCCATGCTCAGGACCAGCTGGTCCTCCTGGTGGTACTGGGCAGCCCAGTCTAGAGTGTGGCTGGTACTATGGAGAAGAGCATGGAGATTCCTTAAAAAAAAACAAACTAGGAATAAAACTACCATATGGCCCAGCAATCCCACTACTGGGCATATACCGTGAGGAAACCATGATTGAAAAAAAGACATGTACTCCAATGTTCATTGCAGCTCCATTTACAATGGCTAGGATGTGGAAGCAACCTAAATGTCCATCCACAGATGCATGGATAAAGAAGTTGTGGTACAGATACACAATGGACTATAACTCAGCCATAAAAAGGAACACATTTGAGTCACTTGTAGTGAGGTGAATGTAGACTACACTGATGTAGTCAGTGTAGTGAGGAACCCAGAGCCTGTTATACAGAGCGAAGTAAGTCAGAAAGAGAAAAACAAATACCACATAGTAATGCATATATATGGAATCTAGAAAAATGGTACTGATGAACCTATTTGCAGGGCAAGAATAGAGACACAGACATAGAGAACAGATTTGTGGACACAGTGAGGGAAGAAGAGGGAGGGACAAATTGAGAGAGTAGCATTGAAACACATACATTACCATGTGTGAAATAGCTAGCTATTGGGAAGTTGCTGTATAAAACACAAGGAGCTCAACCTGGTGCTTTGTGATGACATAGAAGGGTGGGATGGGGTGGCGGGTGGAAGGGAGGTTTACGATGGAGGTCACATAAGTATACTTATGGCTGATTCATGTTGATGTATGGCAGAAACCAATACAATATTTTAAATCAGTTATCCTCCAATTAAAATCAAATTGGAAAAAATAGAGTGTGGCTGAGAGAGAGCCCTTGTGGTCTGCCACCCAGAGCCCCTCAACGGCTCACTCACCATTCACCATCCTTCATACTCTCCTGGATGCCAGAACATCTTCCTACACAGTGTTTTCACTCAGCAAAACATTCATGTTTCTTATTTTTGGCTTAAGAATCCTAGACCTGTGATTGCACTCTATTTATTAATGACACGACTCCAGGAAAGCAATTCAATTAGCATTGTGCGATAGGAGGTTAGCAAAAACTAGAAATATATTTGCACTTAGAGGTGATTGTGATGCAGGATTAAAAAAAATAGTGGATACATATACTGAAAAATCTTTCTATTTAATATCTAGGGTGTCTGCACACACCACATGGCTTCTCTGCTAACATTTAGACATACACATGCTCATGAATTATTTTAAGAAAAGAAAATAACCCGATTTCCAACACAAAGAACCTTCTCCAAATATTTACAAACACAGATTCCTGAGGCTAGATCTGCACACATTTTTAAAGTGTTTGCTGTTTGCCTAGCATTCTGTTTGATTCAGCTGATGATAAGATAGGACTGTGTTTTCCAGGAGCTCACTATTCAGTTGGGAGAATAAAGTATAGACACGGGAAAAGTAAAATAAAAATATAAGAGTAAATTGCCAGTTCAGTTGATTTCCTAAGGCAGTGCATGATTAATTTCCAAACACATGATATAGAAAATATATCCAACAGATCAGAGGGAAAAAATAATAGCTGTGATTTATTTAGTCCCCAGGTGATGCTCTTAAGGGATTTCTTAAGTCCCCAGGGCTTCCCTGGTGGCTCAGATGGTAAAGAATCTGCCTGCAATGCAGGAGCCCTGGGTTTGATCCCTGGGTCCAGATACCTTGGAGAAGGGAGTGGCTACCCACTCCAGTATTCTTGCTTGGAGAATTCCATGGACAGAGGAGCCTGGTGGGCTAAGTCCATGGGGTCAAAGAGAGTTGAATACGACTGAGCTACTAACACACAGGTGGTGCTAGTGGTAAAGAATCCGCCTGCCAATGCAGGAGACTCAAGAGGTGCAGCTCGATCCCTGGATTGGGAAGATCCCCTGGAGAAGGAAATGGAAACACACTCCAGTATTCCTGCCTGGAGAATACCACGGACAGAAGAACCTGGCAGGATACGGTCCATAGGGTCGCAAAGAGTTGGGTGTGACTGAAGCAACTTAACACACACACATTAGGTCTTTAAAACATGACGATTTTTTTCCCCAGGGTATTTTATTTAATAATGCTTAAGTGGCAGGATAGTACCTTTGAGATCATAGTCTCTCTCTTCTGATTTCTTCCATGTTACCCTCAGTTTAAACACATCTCTGCCTTGTGCTCATTGCTGCAAGAACGGTTGTGACAGGAGGGAGAGAAGATGGGGCTTGGAGCTGAGTCTCTTCCTCAATTTCATTTCGAGTCCTAAATTTAGAAGGGTGGGGAAGATGTATCTTCAACATCCGTGGAAAATAGAGGGGGAGAAACCTGCCTTTCCCCAGTTTAGGAGATGATACCCCAGGCTAGGGGGTGGCAGGAAGGTGTGGATGGATAGGATGACAGAGATGCAGAGTGAGGGTACACACCCTGGAAACAGTGTGTGAGGTTGGGAGGGAAAGCTAACCTGGCACATCTGGAGAGATGGAGAGAGGGACCAAGCATGGTTTTACAGGGTGTGAGAAGCAGCAGAGGTGTTTCTGTGTCCCTAAGTAAGACAAGGAATTACACAGAGCACTGATGACCCTGAAGGACCGTTAATGACCGAGGATGAAAGAGATGGACAGTTTCAGTAGACACCTGCATGGAAGGATGACTGGAGGCCCCTCAACACCCCAGCACCTTATACATCCCCGTGTAATCAGCTGGCACCCTAAATGGCAACCCACTCCAGTATTCTTGACTGGAGAATCCCACGGACAGAGGAGCCTGGCAGGCTACAGTCCATGGGGTTGCATGAGTCAGACACAACTGAGTGACTAAAGAAATGGGAGAATTCCAAATTTGCCAAGGTTGAATCTCCTCCCCACTCAGATAGAAGAGGGACTGGAAGTGACACTGAAATGGATGTGGAAAAATGACGTTTTCTTTGTGAATTCAGATTCTTACCTGCTCAACTACAACTCCGGTTACGGATGATGTTTTCACAGCTCGGTAACTTGCCTAAGGCCCTACAGGCAGAAGTTAGTGAAATTCTGATTCAGACTCAGGTTTTGCTTGCTCTCAAGCCTTTGACCTGAGTGCCATACAATACATATGGCTGGGAGGGTTCAAGCAGAATTTCTTGGAGGATCTCATAATTGGGCTGCTTCAGAAAGATGAGGATAGGTTGGGATTGATACAAGGCTGAGGGAGAACGTCCAATTACATGGAGTTCTGTAGACACTGAATGATTCCAGCAGCAACTCCCAATGATTTGTATCAAGTTTACTGGGAAACACAGTTCTCATGAAAAATAATAGTATTTGGCAAAAGTGATTTAACGTAACTCGTGTTATTCTGAGCCAGAGTTTTCATTCAGCTTTCTTTCCACTGAGAGGTGGGCCCACCAACTATACACATAGCTTTAGAATCAGTAATATTCACTTTCCTCTGAGTAAAAGACCTGTGTTGTATGAATGGACAAAGTATCTTCCCTTTGCAAAGTATGTGTGGGATGCTGCTGGTCTTTTTTTTTTCCCCTGCTGTCATTCCCACAGCTATTTAGTCTGAGAAGCACATGGAAAGGAGCGGGGGCCATGTCCCCTCCTGCTTGAGTTGGATGCGCAGGGGGATGCTCCTCAATGAACACAATTTCATGGATGGCTGGCTATCAATTTTGAGCAATGCAAATGGCAAGACCATTGGAAATCTTGCTTTCTCTCATTTCAGTGATGGAGATACCCACTGAATGCAAAGACTAAGTGAAGTGTGTAATAGACTCCCACAAACTGTGGCTTTAAAACCTGCACACAACCCCAGGGTTTAGAACTGTAGTTGTAAAGACTGGTGGTCAGGGATGCTCTGCCCTCAGGGCTGGCCATGACACAGTCTCAGCAGGCTTTCTTGATCCTTTGGTTGTTATGTCTCCATCCTTCCAACATTTTCAGTGAACATTTACATGGTGGGTTCTAAGTTCATAAGAAACATATGACTTATGGGATGACCCCAAAAGTCAGTACTCTGGGGTTAGGCAACCTAGATTCACGAAGCTGGAAGGGCCCTCATATATCAGCCAGAATGGCCTGCCATTCTCCAGGAGCACAGAGGCAAGACACAGTCTTCAAAGACCCAGAGGAAGTAAGCAGCAGCAGTGAGGGTCTGGAATTCTTTTCTGACTCCAGATTCAGCCCTCCCATTAAACCAAGATGCCCAATGGGCCAGTCATTATCTTTGGCCTCAGCTTGACTTTGTCTGACCTGGGGAAGAATGCCCAGGGAGTCTAGGCAAATGGTTTGACTGCAGATTCCAGAATCTTCTGGCCTTCGTTGCTTGGCTATCGAATGTCATCTGGTTCTACACATCTCTAGAAGCAGAGGTGGGTGTAGCAGTGTAATTAAGGCTGTGGGTGACACAGTTCTTGGTGCAAATCCAGGCTATAGGTGACCCTTCCCAAGGTCCTTATGTTCTCTGAGTCTCAGTTTCCTCATGAGCAAAATGGAGATGATAATGATATCCACAACATAGGGTTGTTAAAGAGAAGACAAGCCAGAGCTGAGCACAGTGCAGGAACTCAAAACTAGCAGTCAGTTTTGGTGCCAGCAAGAACCAAGGAACTCTGAGATGAGATGATGTCATGGTAGTCTTCTCTTTCTTCAGGGGCCTCTTTCTCTTTTTTTTTCTCCTTGCCCTAGTGTGTCTCTCAGAGAAGTTAAAATGATGCTTAGAGTTAAAATGGTCTTTTTGCTCTAAGACCCTTGTTAAAATTTTCTAATTAATATAACTTTCAGAATGAGATTCAAAGTTAAAATTGTAACTCAGTTATCCTGTGTTTCCACACATAAATCACTGAATTTTAAAGCTGATTTCATCTGTGTTGTCTTTAGACCAATATTCCCTTATGTTAAATGAAATCTCGGGCCTAGAATCATCTTTACTTGATTTTTTAAATACAGACAATGCTAAGAGACACCGTGTTAGTCACCCCTGTGTGTTAGACATGAGCCATACACCTTTGTCAAAACAAACTGAAAAATGGGATATAATTCAATAACCAATAATGATTGACCTTCTCCAGGATATGAAATAGGAGGAAAGGGGAGGGAAGGGGAATCTTTGAGAGCAGATAGTCCTTGCCTTCTGCAAATCCATGTCTTAGTGGGTGATAAGAGACCTCCATTAATAACTCCAAAGAGATGGTTCCCCAAGAGTGCTCCAGGAACACTAATCTACAAAGAGTAAGTTCCACAGTGAAATAAGACTGAGAAACATAGTTTAGGTAATGTCAAACTGATTGGTTTCTTGGTGGGTTTCTGAGAGCTTTGAATAAACAAAGGTGCATTGTGACTCTTCAGTGTGGGGCTGTGGGGATGGCTTATATGGTTTCCCAAACTTGACCTTGGCCTCCTTGTGGAACCTGGGGGACCCAAGCTTCATGAAGCCCTTGGGAAATGCCATTTGAATGTAAGGCAGACTATGCTAGCACATGCTTCTCTCCCAGCAGCAGAGACCTCTAGGGATGCAAAATAATTTCAACACAGACTTTATTAAGAGAATTTGTATTAAATTAGACCAAGTTTATTAAGCGATGACATGCACTCCAAGTCTGTGCTAATTTTAGTGTCTGGCAAAAATAATGACCTGAAAATGTACACCAGATCTCAGCACCACATGTGGCTCCAATTCCCCTCTGTCTGAGGAACAGATGCTATTGATTACTGCAACTTTCAGCATCATTTCTGCCTCTTTATCCTTTTTTTGGCCATTCGTATTCTTTGCCTCAGCCCCTCCCAAGAGCCACAAGGCAGTGGGGATTCTGCGTCTGTTCCTTAACAGAGTCTAATTTTTAGAACCATCCTCTTCTCTATCTCCTGTTGCTTTGTTTGTTAAGTAGCGAGTAGGACCCAGCCAGACCAGAAGCTAGGGTAGAAAGCCCTCCTCATCCAAGACCAGGGGGGTGCCATCGTTAGGAAGAGGCAAAGCCGGAAGGCCAAGGAAGGCAAGGAAGGCGAAGCTTGGAAGGCCAAGGTCCAGAGCACAGGAGGAGAGTCCCCAGCGGAGGCAGAGATGAGGTGGTCGCTGGGGACAGAGCCACAAGCAGGGAAGACAGTGATGAGCTCTGCCAAGAGCAGATAAGGCTCAGGCAGGGGACAGGGTGGTACCTTCTTAAGTGTGTGTTTATAGCTATGCTTCTTCAAACATTTTTAGCCATTTCATTAAAACAATTCTAGCTCTGATATCATATAAAATAAGTAAGTCAGAGCTTCTCTGGTTATCATGTTGGGGGAGAGGTGCTCTGGAGTGTCACCTGCTGGGGCATCTCTGTGGCTGGCGCATCAGTAGCCTTCCTGACTCACTCCCATGACAACTGAGTTATAGGCCCTGGGTGGTTGGACCCAGGGTAGAGGTCCAGGCACAAAAAAGATTATATAATTTTTATCATATATGAGTAGAACTTGAATTTTTGTTGTTAGAAATGGATGAATAGGGACTCTAAGGAAAGGGACAAATTAATTAGTCTTTTAAACAATCTTCCCGCATGGCATGACCCAGAAAGAGACAAGGGACCTGGTATTTGTCTAAAGGCAGCAGTTTCTTAGTCAGCACAGACTGATCTTGGCCAGGAGAGAGGGTCTGACTCCATCCTGAAAACACTGACACGGAGCACAGAGGTGATGGCTAGGTGGCAACCAGCAGCTGCACAGAGACAGAAGGATTCTTTTGAGATGCATGGTCCCTCCTGACTTCAAAAGCCCTTCTCTAGAATTAAGATATGCTGCCTGCTTGAGGCCATACTGGCAATATTTCTTAAGTGTAAATGAAATCTCATTTTTTTTTTAATTACTGGAAAAATACCAATGAAAATGAAGTTCCACTGATTACTCTGGCTTTCTGATTCAATCACAGGACACAGGAGACTAATTGGGGCGGCAGAGTCCTGCCCAGCCTCTGAGCTGGAGCCTCTGAGTTCCAGCTCTGAGTTCCCGGGAGCACCTAGCAAGCAGCTGCTAACACATTATTTTCTATCCCCATTGTTAACCCCCTGAATGGAAATTTCACAAATGGCAACTGGTTCCCTTGCCAACCTCAAAAGTACCTGAAAAACTCCCCACGATTACAAGCCCAAAGGGGCCTGTTCACGCAGTGGGTTTATAATGTGTATGTAAGTGGACATCGGAAGGCTTAGAAACATGCTATATTACAAGGGCTGTATTACAGCCCATCAATTTCACAGCACTGTGTCCTATTGAAAGACCTTTTGATGTCTCCTCCCAAGACAAAGGGGACTTCCTTCGTAGCTCAGTTGGTGAAGAATCTCCCTGCAATGCAGGAGACCTGGGTTCAATTCCTGAGTCGGGAAGATCCCTTGGAGAAGGAAATGGCAACCCACTCCAGTATTCTTGCCTGGAGAATCCTATGGACAGAGGAGCTGGCAGGCTACAGTCCGTGGGGTCGCAAGAGTTGGACACGACTTAGCGACTAAACCACCACCCAAGACAAAAACATGGCTCCACGGAGCATGTAAATATTTATGAAAATCCAAGCTCCTAACAAGGCAAGATGCACCCTATGGTCTGGTCTCAACTCTATCTCAGCCTCATCTCTACTCATCCCGATCCACGCACATTCCAGTGATAGGGCACCCTGGGCATGCTGACGTCAAGCTGCTCTGCCATGGCATATGCCGTTGCTACCTTTATCATCCTAGTGAACTCATACTCATCCCATAAAGCTCAATTTTAAAGATTTTAAGGGATTTTTCTCCCATGCTGAAAATTCACCAATGAAAAGATACCTAAATCTTCTCCGCACTCAGAAGCCTGGATGATGAGTTCTCTCGTACAACATCAGCCCCGTCTTCCAGGGCTTGTCTTCTGACTGACTCTTTCCAGGCTCAGTGACCTTCTTTCTGACCTAGAGATGGACCTGGCTGGCCAAGGCCTGTCTGTGAGGGTTAGTCCTTGGGAAGGGGAGAAGGTCAGTACGTTCAGGGAGCCGTGGGGAAGCCGGAATCACAGAGGCCAGAGTGTACCAAGGTCTTGTGGAAAATCTGCCATATAGGGTTTAGGTGCAAAGAACAGAGAAGGAGGTAGAGGAGGCGGCCAGCAGATGTTTTCAAATTTACACGTTCATTCTATGAAACATGCCGAGCACACTCCAAGTGCCTGCCACCGAGTCCTTATAATAACCTTGCAATATACGATTACTCTATATAAGGAAATAGGTGAAAAGTATTAATAGGAGCTCAAGGAAGTTAGAGATTCTGCAGGTTTCCATTGCAGGCTGGGATGATAGGTATCAGATGTGGTCCCTGAGGGCCTCTAGGGAAGTCATGGTAAGGTTCATGGTGATGACATGATTAGGGCCCTTTCTTTCTTTTTTAAGTTAATTTATTTTAATTGGGGAATAATTTCTTTACAATATTGCGGTGGTTTCTGCCATACATCGACATGAATCAATCATGGGTGCACTTGTGTCCCCCCTTCCTGAAACCCTTTCCCACCTCCCTCCCCACCCCATCCCTCTGGGTTGTCCCAGAGCACCAGCTTAGAGTGCCCTGCTTCATGCATCAAACTTGTACTGATCCTCTATTTTACATATGGTAATATACATGTTTCAATGCTATTCTCTCATGTCATCCCACCCTCGCTTTCTCCCACAGAATCCAAAAGTCTGTTCTTTACATCTGTGTCTCTTTTGCTGTCTTGCATATAGGATCATTGTTACCATCTTTCTAAATTCCACATATATGTATTAAAATGCTGTATTGGTGTTTCTCTTACTGACTTACTTCACTCTGTCTAATAGGCTCCAGTTTCATCCACCTCATTAGAATTGACTCAAATGCATTCTTAGCACTCTTTCTTATGGGCAGCATCCAATCTATGTTCCAGAATATCTACGGGCTGGCTGTGGCGTCTAGCTGGGGCATGAGCCACATGAGAGGGCCGTTGTTCCAACACTGTGTTCAGTGACTAACAATTCCGGAGCAACCTCTGAATTAGTGCCTTGCTATACTAACTAGTTTCATGGGCTCGTGCCAGATGACACAGTCTTCCTCTCCTGATACCCTGGGGAATTCTGCAATACTGAGGGAGCTCTTATCACATTCTATGAAATGTTTGAGAAGATTTTTACTGTCATGTGATGTATATCAGACTTCAAGTAGGTGACTTCTACTCAAAAATACACTCTTACTCGGCCATAAAAAAGAATGAAATAATGCCATATGTAGCAACATGGATGGACCTAGACATTATCATACAAGGTGAAGTAAGCCAGACAAATGTCATTGATAATGCTTATATGTGGAATCTAAAAAAAAGAGATACAAATGAACTTACATACAAAACAAAAAACAGGAGAAAGTAGCATTGACATATATATATATACTACCATGTATAAAACAGATAAATATTGGGAAGCTCCTATATAACACAGGGAGCGCAGCCTGATGCTCTGTGGTGACCTAGAGGGTTGGGCTGGGGGTGGGGTGGGAGGGAGGCTCAAGAGGGAGGGGATATACATATACATATAGCTCATTCATATTGTTGCACTGCAGAAACCAACACAACATTATAAAGCAATTATCCTCCAATTAAAAATTTAAAAAATTAATGCTAAATAAATTCTTTTAGTTGAATAACAAATATATTTAAAAACTTAAAAAAAAACCCAGATACAGACTTACAGACAGAAAACAACCATGGTTACCAAAAAAGGAAAGGGGGGAATTTGGATTAACATATACACACTACTATAAACACAATAGATAATCAACAAGGACCTACTATTTAGCACAGGGAACTCTACTCAAGATTTTGCAATAACCTATAAGGGAAAAGAATTTGAAAAAAAAAAACCATATATATATAACTGAATTATTTTGCTGTATACCTGAAACTAATACAACAATGTAAATCAATTATACTTCAATTTTTAAAAAAATACAGTCTTCCGTTGTCTCATTCCTGCTTTGTCTCCTTCCTGGGTTTTGTATCCCTAGTGCTCCCAGGGCTGCACCATGTGCCCTTCTTGCCATCTTCTCTTTCATGGAGCTGCTGCTGCTGCTGCTGCTGTGAAGTCGCGTCAGTCGTGTCCGACTCTGTGCGACCCCATAGACGGCAGCCCACCAGGCTCCCCCGTCCCTGGGATTCTCCAGGCAAGAGTACTGGAGTGGGTTGCCATTTCCTTCTCCAGGGCATGAAAGTGAAAAGTGAAAGTGGAGTCGCTCAGTCGTGTCCGACTCAGTGACCCCATGGACTGCAGCCCACCAGGCTCCTCCGTTCATGGGATTTTCCAGACAAGAGTACTGGAGTGGGGTGCCATTGCCTTCATGGAGCTGCCCAGAACTTACTCTTTGTCCCAACCCAGAGGGACTTATGTCTCCCCTAGAGGGAGCCAGTCCTCCAAAGTCATAATCTTGTACCACAACCCACCTTCTTCCTCCGCCCCCACAGCAAATGATCAAAGTCTCAAATCTTAGTAATCCTCAAAGAAGGCATCAACAGGAGTTTGAGCCGACGTCTTAAAGTACTGATCTGCTTATTTGAGGAGCATTTAACTTCCCCTCTGGTCTCTCACTGATACTTCAAAGAACCTCAGCTGTTAAGGGAGCAAAGATAAAGATGCCAACAGATCTGAGTGGGGAACAGAAAGGCTAGATGCATGCTCAGAGAGCTGGCTCTCCTACTTCCAAAGAGATGATGAGTCTGGGTTTGGGGACTGGAGGAGAGGCAGCAGCAGAGGAAGTGAGTTCCCAGAACAGAGGGTCAGGGTCTTAGACAATTTGAGTGGGGATAAAGAGAGATCCTTGGCTCCTGACCAGTATAGAGAGCAACAGAGCCAAGTGGCAATTTTGATACCAGATTCCACTTGCAAGCTTTTCTCTACACAGCCCCAGTTTGAAACCAGATAAGGTTCCAGAACAATAAAATGCATTAGCAGCTCAGAGGCAATCCTGAAATTGCTCATCTTGATTTAAAGGCAAAATCTTGTCTCAAGCCAAGTGCTTTATTACTATACAAGCTTAGTGCTTGGATTCATCCTTATCTTTTTAAGTCCTGTTTTATTAGTTGGGGATAGTAAATTTTCCTGGCTGAAGCTCATACCACTTGCTTTGCCCTTTTTTCTGCCTGTACCTTTCATGGACTGTACACAGTTGGGCCAGGGAGAAGGGCTGGACTTAAGGGTTACCTTGCCAACAAGCGCCGACTGTCAGTTGCATGGCAATGTGAGATGGATGAATGGGCCAATCGTTAGTCACCAGGTATGGTTCATACGTTGCTCCATCCATGTATAAGGTGACCACAGGAAACTCCACATTGATGACATAGTAATGCCATTCTTTGTCACAAATCTAGTGAAAAGAAAGAGAAGCAACACTTAAAATTGAATACGCAATGCAACATCCAACAGACTTTTATTCTAATTATGAAAGAGGTAGAAGAGACCTTTAGGTTAACAATGTTTATTGCAAAGAACTCAGTGAACATAATGGCTGATGTGCATTGAGGTTATAGAAACTCACATCAAACATGATGGAGCAAACCATGGGGTAGAGGAACATCTGGGAAACTAATCATTGGGTAAATATCTGACTATGGACAGATAATCTTAGTTACATAATTACCAGCTGTCTAGGTTGGCAAGTTCTTGGTGGACAGGTGGGGGTGTCAACTTAAATTTGCTCTGTATTAAATTTTTACTTAGTTCCTCAATAGAGAAAAAGTTAAATGAAAACTGTTTTTTGAAGCTTGGGGATGGATGGAGCTATAAAAAGAAAGATGCTAGACTGGAAGTAGAAATGAAGATGAAGATAGAGAAGGGGCAGAGGAAGGGAAAGAGAAAGAACAAAATAGAAGAGGAAGAAATTAGGAGTTATGAGCAAGGACAAGGCAACGGACAAAGGAAGAAGGAGTTTCATAAGAACAGAAAACCTTCAATTCCTTTGTCTCTATATTAACGCTTGCCCAAGGAGCTGTTGTAGTCTCATGCTCCTTTCAACTGAAGCAAAATAAATTCTGAGACAGACAGTCTTCCCAAGAAGATTCAGTTCCATCCTTCCTTAGAGTCCCTGGGAAGCCAAAGAAGGATGACAGATGAGTCCTCCTGGCTGAACTTGGTACAGAGCACACTCACATTCATGTCCCCTCATAATTTCAGTACCTAAGACTTCTGGTCTTAGACCTGGGACCCAAAACCTAACCTTAATGGGTGGGTAGAGACATTTGGAGCCAGGATAAAGTCACTATTCCTGACCTCAAGGTACTCAAATCCCACTTGCTGTTCAGTCGCTAAGTCATGTCTGACTCTGCGACTCCATGGCAGACTCCTCTGTCCTTCACTATCTCCCGGAGTTTGCTCAAATTCGTGTCCATTGAGTTGGTGATGCTATCTAACCATCTCATCCTTTGTTGCCCCTTTCTCATTCTGCCTTCAATGTTTCCCAGCATCAGGGACTTTTCCAGTGAGTCAGCTCTTTGCGTTCGGTGACCAAAGTATTGGAGCTTCAGCTTCAGCAGCAGTCCTTCCAATAACTATTCAGGGTTGATTTCCTTTAGGATTGACTGATTTGATCTCTTTGCAGTATGATCCAAATTAGAAACCAATATGGCGTGTCTTGGGAAAGGAGCTAGGAAGAACAAAAAGTGGCAAGGCTGGGGAATGGCGCCCCCTCCCTCCAATCCAAGAAAGTGCCTTAGAAGTCACATTAGACTCTGACTCTTCCCCGCTCCCTCCCCCTCAGATCCTTCTGCATCCTCTTGTCTTCATCGCCCCTGTCATCTGTGGCAGTGGAGACAGATGAGTTCTGCAGGAAGGTGACCCCAAGTGAGGGCATCAAAGTCCTCCCTACACCCCACTCTGGATTAAATGTGCTGTTTCTCATGAATAGATAACACCAACAGGGATGCTAAATGATCTTTTCCCTTTCATTTTAGAGTAAGATTTTTTTCCCTTAATGTTCATTTTATACTGTCTTGTCTCATGTCTCAGAAAATTACTCCTTTTGAAGTCCATTAACCTGATAAAGCCTGATGAATATTTTAGGGACCTTTGGAAGGTAAGCAGGAGGGGTCCAGGCAGACATTTCCAAAATCCTGTTACACTTAACTGAGTATACAGCTCAGTACTGCGTATATCCCACTAGAGGTCCTAACCCAACTCCCCTTCTGCTTGATGCCTGCAATCAGACACTGGACTGGGTACAGGAGTCTGGGGGTGGGTCTGGGACCCAGGTGAGGCTGACCTAGGGGTATAGGTGTGGTACAAAGGAAGACCTGGATACAGGGTCTGGGGGCAACAGAAGAATGAGGAACTAAGAGGAAGCTTCCAATCTAAGGAGACACAACGTACCCTGGACTTGCAGTCCAGGATGCAAGTCAAGGATGGCTAGACAGAATACCCCCACCCCCAGGGTATTCTCTGAGGCATCCGGAAACCTCTGACCAGTCCAGGGTGGGAAGGGAGCAGGTGGAGGTGCAGTAACCCTCTCCATACCTCATGCCCTTTGAAATGTAGACAGAACACAAAAGTCAATTGGGCAGCACAAGGGGGCTCCCTTGCCCAGGTCGCCATCACCCCACTTCCAGCGGCCACGCTCTCGGGCCTGATGGCCACACTGAATCCACATGCTGGTTGACTCTACACTGCTCCATGTCTGCCAAAGCTGGGTGGAGGCTGGGTCCTCTGGCCCCCTTTCTTTCACATCACTTACAGGGTGGGTAGCAGGAACAACGCCAAGGAGGTCCGGGCTGGGAGCAGGGTGGTACTCCAGGGTGAGCTGGGGACTGGAGAAGCCTCTCAAGAGAGGGGAGGAAGTTAGGCTGCCAGGAGTTGGTCTAAATGGCCTAGAAAGGGCCACATGGGAAGTTCTGAGTTGGTTTCCTCAGGAAATGAGGTAATTTTTGAACATAGTTATTCAATGTGTGATGCATTTACCTACAAACCAATGTGTGAGGGAGTGTACTAGAGGCTGTGTGGAATGCAGAACTTATCAGGTATGTGCTTTGCCTTCAGATTTTCAGTTTGGGGCAGGGGTGGTGGTCGTGGTAGTGGTGGTTAGGTATCAAATACACAAGAGACTCGAATGAAATGGGAATTGAGATTAGTCTTACAGACAAGACACAATGCACTGTGAGACCCAGGCTTCTGGCTGAGAGAAGGTGGCATGTAGGGTGACTAGAACTGCTAAGACTCCATTAAGAATAGATGGCAAGGAAAACATTCCAGGAAAATGGAGCAGCAATCTTTTAATCCTTCATTCATCAGCCCTATTGCCAAAAAAAGATACCAGGTTTGGGACGAATGGAGATTCACTCATCCATTCAGTCCTGCGGACATTTACTAAATGCATATCCTGCTTTGTGAAGGAAAGAAAGCACCTGCCCTCATGGAGCTTCCAGTTCAGACACAGAATTGACAAAAAGGCTTGCAACAGATGTGACTCATGCCCACAGATTTGTGTGAGGCACCAGGGTGACGTGGTGGATGGGGTGGGTGTCTGATTGCCCTGTGAGGAGGGAAGGAGCACAGACACAGTCACTTTGGTTTGGGAAAGGTGAGGAGTGGGAGATGAGGCTACAAGGATAGCTTGGAACTGACTAGGAACTGATAGCTAGGACTTGGACAGGTTTTTTTTTTTTTTCTTTCTACAGGGAGTACGAGGTACCAGTCTTTGAGGACTGGAGGAAGGTGTTAGTCAAAGCAACAATCAATCTTGGAACATGCTTCTCAATATCAAAGCAGCTTTTCCTCTTCCTTGTACCATTTAATCCTCCCTTGTTGTTGTTGTTTAGTTGCTAAGTCGTGCCCGACTCTTTGTGACCCCATGGACTGTAGCCTGCCAGGCTCCTCTGCCAGGGGATTTCCCAGGCAAGAATACTGGAGTGAAATGCCATTTCCTTCTCCAGGGGATCTTCCCAACCCAAAGATGGAACCTGCATCTTCGGCATGCTCACCGCCAAATCAGGGTCTTGAGCAGATACTTATCTCTTATTCTTTTTTTTTAATTTTTTACTTTTAATTTTTTTTGGTTGCCCTGTATTTTCATTGCTGCGTGTGGGCTTTCTCTAGTTGCAGTGAATGGAGGCCACTGTTTAGCTGCGGTGTGCAGGCTTCTCTTGTTGTGAAGCATGGGCTCTAGCACGTGCAGGCTCAGTAGTTGTGGTGCATGGGCCTAACTGCCCCCTGGCATGTGGGATACTCCAAGACCAGGGATAGAATCTATGTCCCCTGCCTTTGCAGGTGGATTCTCAACCTCTGGACCACCAGGGAAGTCCCAGACACTTATCTCTTGAGTGATGGACTCACGTGTCAGATTGCCCAAGTGGTCTGCTAAATGTCCTACAGGCACTTCAAACTCATCATGTCCAAAACCGAGCTCTATAGCCCTGTGCCCCAGCCTCTCCTGCTCCTTGTCCTGTGTCCCCTGCCTCAGCGAATGCTCCCTCATCCAATCTGTCATCCAAGCCAGTACACTGGGCACTGCTTTTGACTTCCTCCCTCTGTCCCTCCCTTCAGCTAAGTTACTGCCAAATTCCAAAGATGCTTCTCTCATTTGTTGTCACCCACCACCCTTGCTTCTCCTTAGAATTTACAGTATGTACTAGAGAGGGGAAAGGTTGAGAAAGTGTGTTTGACATTACAGTAAGATGGAAGGCATTTCAGCGGGGGGAGAGGACCAAATGTAGCAGGAGAAGCGTGAGAAAGCTTTGGTGTGAGTGTGGGTTGGACAAAGTGAGGGGCTGCCCTGGGGTAGAAGGCAGCCACAGAGTGCAGTGGGCAGGACAACCAAGGAGGGGGTGGGGAGTCCTTGTAGGGTGAGCCTAGGGGTCACAGGGTGGGTATCACACTGGCTTTAGGAATTTCTGGGGAACCATGTTCTGGACTTCAGGAAAGTACTTAAAGCTTCCTGATCCTTAATTCCTTCACCTGTAGAGAAAGGATCATCATGGGGTTGTTGTACAAATTGAGCTAAAACAAAGCACTCAAAATACTTAGAGCATATTTTCAACCTGAACAGATATGGAAACTCCTTCCCTTTTCCAAACACATTGAGATGCTGCATAAACTATAACAACAACAGCAACAATATAAAACAAAAATAAGAGAGAAAGGCTCAGCCTATCAGCTGTGGTTTCAAAGCCCACAGGAATCAGGAATGACTCAAGTCTTCTGTGCAAAGAAAACTCGAGTTGGCATGTCTGCATAAAGTCTGGGACTGTCTGAAGCCTGGGTCTTGGGACAACTGCCAACATTCACCTAGGGATGTAGGGGGAAGCCAGCCAACCACTCTGGTAAGCATCTCTTCTGGGATGTTACCCCTCCAAGCCATTCCTGAGCATGCACATTAGCTTCAAGTGTAAACAACCCACTTGACGTGGAAATCCAGAACTTAGACTCTAGTTTAAAAATGCACCTCTGAAGTCTTTAGGCCTCTAGCAAAGACATACTCAAAACCTCTGGACAGACATGTGCTCAGAACCCAGGGCATGAGCAGGACAATTCCTGTTGGAGATGAACAGAGAGTAAAAACCAATAAAACATAGAGAGAACAATCCTTTGCATGCATGAGAAAAAGCAGACAAAACAGATGATCAAACACATTCCAGGAACCAGAGAAAATGGAGCAATTGGAAAGGAGATAGGGGAAGGCAGGTTTGAAAAAGAACCGGAGAGAAATTTCAGAAATAAAAGACATAGTTGTTGAAATAAATCAAGAAAACTGACGACAGAGTTAGTGAATTGGAAGAAAGATAAGATTACAGCAAAATGAAACGTTTGATAAAGCAATCAAGAGAGATGGATTCTGTGCCTGATAGAAAAATACTTTCCAACCAGCGTTGTATCAGATGTGTGTGGCTGGAGGCCAGGCTGGTGGAAAGCAGCGAGGCTGGTGGAAAGCAGCAGGGCTGGGATCCTGAGAAGCTTGTACACCATGCCAAGGAGTATGTTACTTTGTTTAAGTAAGTGCTGTGTTCTAGAAAGCCACTCTTCACTGCAGCAGCCTTCTCATGTGTTAAATTTAGATGACAGTGGATACATAAGCTTCATAAGCTCCTGCGCCACAGGACATATTTGAAGTGTAGATCAAAATTGAACTTCGGTTGCTGAAATGGAACGCTAATGAACCAAGAGGATTGAAACCAACGGCATTCTCACTGAGGACTTGCAAGCCCACCTGGCCCCAGGGCACTGTTTTGGAACATTAGAAAGATGAGGTTTTGGTTAGTGCTAAGATCAACCTAACGCCAAGGCAAAGATGCCACTCTTATTTGCAAATCGATTTAAGATCTCCCCAGGAGGTCGCCTGCACTTCTGAATTGGCAGGGAAAAGTTCAGTGGTTTTTCAGCAGCAGGTGTTTATGACAGCTTGGAAAGCACCTGCTGGGTCTTCTGTCAAAAAGCAATTGCTGACTCAGGGCAATGGAGCCCAGGGGAGCAGGAAACAAAAAAGGTGGTCTGTGTCAAAGAGACTACTCCCATTTGCAATTTGGTTGAGGAACACTTGGGCAAATCCTCAAAACCATCCTGAATGGTTGCCCTTGTAATTTGTGCTGAGAGTGTAAATCAAGAATTGCTAGCACCCAGGATTTAAATTTATCCATGGGGAGGGAGGAACACCTTTATTATGCAGCAATAATAAGACTGGTGCCCTAGCACCATGATATGATTTTTGCCTGTGTGATCAGCTTACTTGATCAGCTGGTGTCACCCCAGCATGACACCCTGGGGAGATCCTTTAATTTCCAGGTCTTACTGGTGGGTCTTATTTCCATGCAATGAAAAGGTGTACTTCAATTAGTCCCTCAACCAGGACAAAGGTTCTCTTGCCCAGCCTGGGGCTGACTGGCAAATTCTGCAAAGCCGCACAGAGGTAGAGTTGGCTGAGTTGATGTGAGAGTCAGAGGGTAGGGCAGAAATCTCACTCTCAGTAAAGTGAGAGTGAATCAACCCTGAATATTCATCAGAAGGACTGATGCTGAAGCTGAAGCTCCAATACTTAGGCCACCTAATGCGAACAGCCAACTCATTGGAAAAGTCCCTGATGCTAGGAAAGATTGAAGGCAGAAGGAGAAGGGGACAACAGAGGATGAGATGGTTGGACGGCATCACTGACTCAATGGACATGAGTTTGAGCAAACTCCAGGAGATGGTGAAGGACAGGGAAGCCTGGCGTGCTGCAGTCCATGGGGTTGCAAAGAGACAGACATGACTTAGTGTTTGGACAACAACAACAACAAACATCTGTTGTCTAAACTGGCAATCTGTGGTATTTTGTTATACCAGCCTGAGCAGAGACATTTAGGAACCTGAAGCTCTAGACATGCAAATTCTCGAGCCCTACCCTAGACCACTGAGGGGGAGTGGGCCTGGCAGTCTGTGTTTTAACAGGCCCTTCAGGTGGTTTACAGAGGCTAAGTTTGAGAACCACTGCTGCAGAGAACTTACTGTGCTACTGTGGGGAATAGAATAGTCAGTTTGCCAAATTTCTGAAGTCCTTTATTTTATTTTCCCGGGTGTGTGTGTGTGCGCGTTCAGTTGTGTCCAACTCTTTGCGACCCCATTGACAGTAGTCCCCCAGGCTCCTTTGTCCATGGGATTTCCCAGGCAAAAATACTGGAGTGGGTGGCCATTTCCCACTCCAGGGGATCTTCCTGATCCAGGGACTGAACCCACAACTCTTGTATCTCTGGCATTGGCAGGCGAGTTCTTTACCACTGCACCACCTGGGAAGCCCTTGGGGCACCTATGAATATCGGCTGGAACAAAACTCTCAGAAGAGACATACTGTGAGATTCATTCAGTTCATTCAACACAGACTGATCGAGCACCCACTATGTCCCAGGCACTTCCCTGGAACTGGGAATGTGACAACAAACAAAACAGGAAGATTTCCGCCAGCGCCTTCTCGCTGTCCACCAGATAGATACTCCTTTCTCTGCACACCCTCTCCTCCCGCCACCCCTCCTGCCCCACCTGGAAGCTTTCCTGCCTCTGATCACACATTTGAGCACTCCCTCACACCCCCGAAACAAAAAGCCTCTCAAGCCCAGCTTTCCCCTTCCTCCCTGGTGTTTGTTTCCAGGACATGCCATGGAATTCATCTGCAGGTATTCTCCAACTGAATTCCCCAAATAGCTGACATCTGTCAGGACCCTGGGGCTCAGATCGGAGCCTTGGAGGCATGGCCTGCCTGTTGCAGGTTGTAAGCGACTGTGTACAGAGCAACTTTAATATTTAACAGGCCAGGAGCACATGTCTTCAATTTGACAATTAGGAAAGAGACTATTCCTCTTCTAGGGTTCTTTCCCTGATCACAATTGACTGCACCAAGACAGATCATTTGGTTCCAGAAAGGAACTGTCTTGAAAGTGAGTGAACCCCATCACTTTAGGATGGGGTTGAGGCAGTTAGAGTTCCACTGCATGAGTGAAACTCCCTCCCATAAAAGACTGTGAGTTTCTCAAGGTATGGTCTAAGGGAAACATTGGCGACTTACAATTACTGAATGAATGAATGATTACATTATAAGCCAGCAACAGTGGAAATGGTTCCTCTAGAAAAAGGTGATGAGAGTCCAGATTAGGAAGCTGGAGCATGATCATGATCATGGGGATGAGGCCATATCTGTGTCAAACACTTGGAATCCTGGTGACCTCACTAGGCTGGCAGCCCAAGAGGAAGGGTTGCAAAAGTTCAGCAGACCATAGAGAGTTCTGGAAGGTGGGAGCCTCATGAGGTAAAGGAAGGAGGGTGAAGGTCATCAGATATAAGTGAGTCCTAGTAACAGGAAGACCCCGGGCTGGAAAGGACCCAGGACTGTCTTATCAGCCTCCCACCCCCCATCCCACCGCCAGGCATGGTTGCCTCCTTGCAGTCTCACTGACAGGCAATGGGTTTGTAGTGGGGGAAACTGCCTGTCTGATCTGGAACCTGGGGCAAGTTTCTTTAAGCGCCAGTTTCTTCATCTGTACAGTGGATAGAACATCCATGTTGCAGGAAGATCTGATTATGTATCAAATGGATACTTACTGATAGCAGCAATGGGTCAGGAATTATTCTAGGTGTTGCATATATAAAGTGAGCAAAAATAGACACAGTTCCTTCCTTAAGGGAATAGACAGAAAATGAAATGTTCACATAAATAAATGTAACTTTATATCTGAAAGAAATACTGTGAAGGGGATGTGCATGCATGTGTGCTAAATCCCTTAAGTCATGTCCAACTCTTTGCGACCCTATGGACCATAGCTCACCAGGCTCCTCTGTCCATGGGGATTCTCCAGGCAAGAATACTGATTTGGTTGCCATGCCCTTCTCCAGGGGATCTGCCCAACCCAGGGATCAAACCCGCATCTCTTATGTCTCCTACATTGGCAGGCAGGTTCTTTACCACTAGTGCCACCTGGAAAGCCCATGAAGGGGATGTACCAGGTGCAAAATGAGTCCATAATTGGGAGATTTATCCAGTTATAGAGGCTGGAAGTGATGGTGAAAGGAAGGAGGCAGGTGAGGGGGTCAGTAAGAATGTTGGAGGCAGAGGAACAGCGCAGGTGGTGGCCCTGTGGCTGGAACACAAGGATGAGGGCACAGCTTGTAACAGGGTGGGCAGAGGACCTGGCAGAGCAGGCACCATGGAAGCACCAGTCTTGGCCCTTCTCCCAGCCCCACTGCTGCCAGCATACACTAGGGTGTTCTCCAAACTCCCTGCACCCAGATTAGCCTTCCTGTCTCCTCAGACCGAGCTCTTTGCTGCTCCAAACCTATGAGGGTGTGCATTCCCCACCAGGGGCTCACTCCTCAGCCCAACCCTAGAGAGGGGCTGTAGCAAGTTCAATGCTGAGGCCCTGGAGTCTGGCCCCCACACTCAAATCCTGATTTGACTACTTCTTGGCTGTCATCACACAATGTGACAGGTGACAGGCAAGTCACATTCCCTCTCTGTGCCTCAGTTTCTTCATCTATAAAATGGAAATAATTACATTAGTAACCACCTCATGAGTACCTCATATATATGACCTGACATCAGTTCAGTTCAGTTCAGTTCAGTTCAGTCACTCAGTCGTGTCCGACTCTGTGACCCCATGCATGCCAGGCTTCCCTGTCCATCACCAGCTCCTGCAGCTTGCTCAAACTCATGTCCATTGAGTTGGTGATGTCATCCAACCATATCATCCTCTGTCGTCCCCTTCTCCTCCCACCTTTAATCTTTCCCAGCATCAAAGTCTTCAAATGAGTCAGTTCTTTGCATCAGGTGGCCAAAGTATTGGAGTTTCAGCTTCAGCATCAGTCCTTCCAATGAATATTCAGGACTGATTTCCTTTAGGATGGACTGGTTGGATCTCCTTGTAGTCCAAGAGGCTCTCAAGAGTCTTCTCCAACACCGCAGTTCAAAAGCATCAATTCTTCAGCACTCAGCTTTCTTTATAGTCCAACTCTCACATCCATACATGACTACTGGAAAAATCATAGCCTTGACTAGATGGACCTTTGTTGGCAAAGTAATGTCTCTGCTTTTTAATATGCTGTCTAGGTTGGTCATAACGTTTCTTCCAAGGAGCAGAATCTTTTAAACTCAACGTTCAGAAAACTAAGATCATGGCATCCAGTCCCATCACTTCATGGCAAATAGATGGGGAAACAATGGAAACAGTGAAAGACTTTATTTTTTTGCACTCCAAAATCACTGCAGCCATGAAATTAAATGACCTGACATAGTGAGTGCTTAAAAAAGTGGGGGCTATTCTTGGTGCTTGCTTGGTCCTCATTACCTTCAACTACTTCCTCTGCCCTCCCTGCAGGTGGTCCAGGACATGCCCACCTTCTCGCCCCCTCAGGCTACCCAGGCTACTCTGTATCAGCCCATCCCACCCCTGCCCACCTCCACCCTCTCAAAACTTAAAGCATATATATAATCCTACATTTTCTAGTAGCTCCATTAAAAATCTAAAAAAAAGAAAAAAGTGAGTCAACTTTAATACTATGCTCTATTTAATCTGATATATCATTTATCATTTCAACATGTAATCAATAATAAAACTTAGTAAGACATTTTCCATTATGTTTTTCTTATGAAGTCTTTGTGTCTGTCACATTAACAGCACATCTCAGTTCAGACTAGCTGCATTTTGAGGGCTCAACAGTCACATGTGGCTGGTGGCTGTCCTATTGGTGAAGCCAGTCCTTGACTCCAAGATCCATGAGGGCAAGAACCATGTCTGTCTCCAGGTATGTGGTAGGTTCTTGGTAATGGCAGATTGCATGAGTTAAAGCATGGATGGATGGATGAATAGGTGCCATATTCTGCAAAGCCCCGTCTGCTCTCCTTTGAGGCCTCTTCTTCTGTTACTGGGCACACAGCCTTTCAGCCATGATGGGGACCAAGTCCTGGGTACCAAGTGCCCAGTGACCTTTCCAAAAAGAAAGTGAGGGGAGAACTTAAAGGACCTGGAGACAGGGTGAGCACCATAAGGAGGGATGTGCAAAGAAGGAGAGGGGGCTGGCGAAGATTCATGTTGTGTCAAGGAG
The DNA here is from genome assembly GCF_054371585.1 of Giraffa tippelskirchi. Taxonomy (NCBI): domain Eukaryota; kingdom Metazoa; phylum Chordata; class Mammalia; order Artiodactyla; family Giraffidae; genus Giraffa; species Giraffa tippelskirchi. The sequence goes on from NC_137276.1 coordinate 93,653,097, forward strand.
GATAGACCCTGTCCTCGGGAGCCCTCAGCCTCCTGACTTCAGGGAGAGAGGGAGGAATATATGTTTTGGAGGAGCTGCAGAAGAGTAGGTGGGAGGGTCCCCTCGATCCTCTGACCGGCCTTGGGCCAGAGAATATCAGGGACTCAGTCAAGGTGAAGGAACTTGTAGGAGGCAGAGCTGGAGCGCAGAACTCCTGCTTCCTGTCCTCAAGTGCCTTTGAATGTTATCCTTCAGCAAAGATAAAAATGAATCATAGGCTCTTTGAAGGGGACCCCAGGCTGCTCAGATGCAGCTGACTATTCAGTAATGTATGCATTTGAAGAAAATTAATTTTTCATCCTGCCACTCGGAATATTAAGGCTGGCTGTCCATAAATACACGGTTTGACTCCTCCTTGCAAGTTAAAAAAAGAGGAGGCATCTCAGCAGATATCTTTAGAGAAACATAATTATAATTTAGTTGACATTTATTAATATCTTGGTGTGGATGAATAAAACTCCCCTGAATAATTCAAATAATAAATTCTGCCCCCTTGGAAAATTGAGCTGATCTTGAATGGAATTATTTAAGTGTTTCCATCTCCAAAGACATAGCACATGCCAAGTCAGCCAATGCCTCCTGTATCTCAGATCTCACTGGGATCTCCTTAGGTATTGGTTCCACAAACCAGGTGCCACGTGGCTAGCTTGTCTCACCTTTGGTCACATGCCCGCCTGGTATGTATCTGTCAGCTCTCCAGGAGAGTGGCTGAGACAAGCGTGCCTTCCAAACAGAGCGGCTGAACTTCTAGCACAGACACTCCACCACATGGGCTTCCCACTCTGATTTTGCCCTGGTAGCCTCTGGAGTGCCTGATTATAATTACAGACTTTCAGTGCACCTTGGCTATAAACTTCACATGGCTGGTCCAGAAAAGATCCATCCTGGCCACACATGTATCACCTGCTCCTCCCCCTGCCCCCACCCGCAGAGTGATTTCTGGAGAGGGAGGGGCCGATCTGCATTTCACAGGGGCCTCCAGGGAAGGCGTGTGAACAGGTTGCCTCTGCTAGGAATTCCACAGCAAAGAAATTGGGTGCTCTGTCTGAACAAGTCAGCCCATTAAGTTTGGGAGATTGTGTAGAAATCTTTAGGGAACAACTGCAGTTTTAAATCCATCAGCACTTCAAGATCTTAAGACCGGTCTGTTAGGGAGATTCACCACTTGGAATTTGCACTCCTGGGTTTTAGTCTCACACAAAGCTTTGGGAACAGTTTTTAAGATCCAGCAATATCTCTTCCCCCTCCCTACTTTCTCTTCCTTCCCCACTGGAACACCCAAAGAAACATAGGAACCTGCCAGCACCAACCTTCTCTTGTTTTGGAGACAAGGTGGTGTGCTCTGACCAGCTCCATGCCCAGAATAGACACTCAGCATGGACTCTGGGGCACCAATGAAGCGCTGATCAGGTGCAAAGCACCTGCTGGTTTCAACCTTGGGTCTGATTGCAGATATCAGGAAATACAAATGGGCCACTACATTAAGAGAGATACGTGTGGTTCATTCACCCTGGCCTCTATCCAAGCTACACTGTGTGGGGACCAGGCTATATAGTCTTCAAACAAGACCAGGGAGATCTAAGTGCACAATTCTGTGTTAGCCTTTGTATTAGTTTGCGAGGGCTGCTAGGGACCCCAGGTAGTACAGTGGTAAAGAATCCACCTGCAATGCAAGAGACACAGGTTTGATCACAGGGTCAGGAAGATCCCCTGGAGGAGGAAATGGCAACCTGCTCCAGTATTCTTGCCTGAGAAATTCCATGGGCAGAGAATCCTGGTGGGCTACCATCCATGGGGTCACAAAAGAGTAGGACATGACCTAGCGACTAAGCAACAACAAGGGGTCCTACACCAAAAGACCACCCACTGGTCTCCTAAGACCAAGAACTATTGATCTTACAGTTCTGCAGGCTAGAAGTCTGAGATCAAGATGTTGGCAGGGTTAGTCCTTTGGAGGGTTCTGAGGGAAGGTCTGCTCCATGCCTAGGGTCAGGTAGCCACAGACCTCTCCTGGGCTCACAGATGCATCCCTCTAATCCTCCATCTTCACATGGTCATCTTCTAAGACATCGGTCATATGGGTTAGGGGTTGGGGGTCCACCATATTCCAGTATGACTTCATCTTACTAATTCCATTTGTAACAACCTTTGCAAGTAAGGTCATGTTCTGGGGTATTGGAGGTTAGGACTTTAACAACTGTTTTGGAGAAATCCAGTTCAACCCTTAACAGCCTTGTTCCGGCCATGTTTCCAAAGTGCAGGGCTGGGACTTATTAATAGAAAGTTCTTCAAGGCTGTGCCCAGCATTCTATCCTACCATGTACCTGACAGAAACAGCAAAGTGGCCACATAGGTCACCATTGTTTTGGGGATGAGGAAAGGCTATTTCAATCCTGTGTAATAATGGTAAGCTGGGACATGTTATAGGTGTTCTGGAAATGTACATAAAAGAAGAATCAATAATTAAATAATTGAATCCCATTGAAAGGTCTGTACACTATATTCATTCATTCATCCAACAAATATACACGCAGCCTGCCATGTGCTTAGGCATCCTGCCTTGTGTGGAAGAGGTTGAGGTCCTGCTTGGGGGAGCCTGGAGCCTTGGCTCTACAAGGCCAGGCCTCTGAGGTTCTCTTCCTGGTGATCTGGCAGAAGTGGGGGAGATGCTCAGACTTAAGACCACTTCATCGAGCGTTTATTATTATGCCTGAATATGAGCAAGATAATACTATATATATATGTGTGTGTGTGTGTGTGTGTGTGTGTGTAAAATACTGGTCTCTGCCTCTGGTTCCTGACCTAAAAATCCTTGTAAATAGGGGTGCTAGGAGAATCTTTTGTCCTAACATTTAGTCTTTGATCCCAGTTCCTGACACAGAGCTAAGACCTTTGTGATTTCCTCAATGATAAAAGCATCTGAGACCAAGCACCTCACCGTCTTAGGACTTCCTGTGTGGTAGAAATGCTATTTGTTTTAACAGGGCTACTCTTGGTGGATGAGAGTCAGTCCCCAGAAAGGCCAAGCCATGATTGGAAGCTTGGAACTTTTAGTCCTACCCACTATTCTAGGGAGGAGGGAGAGGGGAAAGGGGTTGCAGACAGAGTTACTCATCTATCATGCCTACATGAAGAAGCCTCCATAAAAATCCCAATAGTATGGGGTTCAGGGAACTTCTGGGTTGGCGAACACACCTATGTACTAGAAGGGTAACAGACCCCAATTTCACAGGGACAGAAGCTTCTGAGTTTGGGACCCTTCCAGACCTCACCCTATGTGTCTCTTCATCTGACTGCTCATCTGTATCCTTTATCTATATATTTTATTACATAAAACTGATTAACACAGGTAAATGTTCCCCTGAATTCTGTGAGCTGTTCTAGCAAATGATCAAATCCAAGGAAGGGGTCATGGGGACCTTCAATTTGTAGCCTAGCTGGACAGAAGTGGTGGGTAACCTGGGGACTTACTACCTGTGATTGGCATCTGAAGTGGGTGTGTCTCACGTGACTGAGCCCTTAATCTCTGTGGTCTGTGCTAATTCTAGTTAGTGACAGAACTGAATCAAATGGTAGGACATCTGCCTGATACTGGGGAGAATTGCTTTGTATGGAAAAGGCGGAAAAAAGCACATCTAATATCAGAAAAGTTATGAGTGTGGTGTAGTATGAGAGTAAAGGAAAAGGACACAGGAGAGTTTTTCTTAATACACTGAGATTCTAGGGGGAGGGGTTGAATTTATCAGGTAAGGGGAGGGTAGTGCTGAGAAGAGGGAGGGAAGACCAAGACAAGGACTCTCCCAGGTCCTCATGGCCTACAGGCTGCCTTTCCTGTCCTGTGGCTCTTCCTTAGAGATCCCAGATGAAGGCAACTCTACCAGGATGCCATGTATGACCTTGGTCCTCAGTGTTTGTGTAAAGGGGAAGTTCTCCTTACAAATCTGCTAATACAGTAATATTGGGTCATGAAAAAAAAAATTTCCCTCTGTCCCAAACTCCTGGATAAAATTTTTCTTTTCTTTCTTTTTTTTTAGGAACTTCTTTAATAAGTTGCATTTCTAACAAAATCCTGGAAGAGAGACACATTAAAGTCACCCCCAACTTGTAGGCTTGGATGTGAGAGTTGGACTATAAACAAAGCTGAGTGCTGAAGAATTGATGCTTTTCAACTGTGGTGTTGGACTGCAAGGAGATCAAACTAGTCAATCCTAAAGGAAATCAGTCCTTAATATTCATTGGAAGGACTGATGCTGAGGCTGAAACTCCAATACTTTGGCCACCTGATGTGAAGAAATGACTCACTAGAAAAGACCCTGATGCTGGGAAAGATTGAAGGTGGGAGGAGAAGGGGGCAACAGAGGATGAGATGGTTGGATGGCATCACCGACTCCATGGACATGAGTTTGAGCAGGCTCCGGGAGTCAGTGATGGACAGGGAAGCCTGGCATGCTGCAGTCCATGGGGTCGCAAAGAGTCAGACATGACTGAGTGACTAAACTGAACCTGTAGGCAGAATAATGGCCCCAGAGATGTCTATACTCTAACCCCTAAAATCTGTGACTATGTTCTCTTACTTGGCAAAGGGACTTTTCACAAGTGATTAAGTGAAAGTTTTTGAGATGATAAATTAGCCTGGTTATCCAGGTAAAGCCAATGCAACCTCAAGGGTCCTTGTAAGTGAAAGGGAGGCAGGAGGGTCAGAGGTGATGTGATGAAGCAGAGGCCCATGCGACTGCTAACCTGGAAGATGCAGGAAGTGCCACAAGCTGAGGAATGTGGAGGCAGCCTCCAGAAGCCTGAAAGGGAAGGGAGTCCCATTCACCCCAGGGCTTTCAGAAGGAACACCACTCTTCCAACACCTTGATTTTATTCTGTTGGTCAAAAACTTCCTTCAGGTTTTTCTGTAACATCTTATGGAAGAATCGAACAAACTTTTTGGTCAACCCAATAGCTCTGATCTCAGACATCTGACCTCCAAACTCCAAGATTATAAATTTGTGTTGTTTGAAACTACAAGTATGTGGCAACCTATACAGTAACAATAGGAAACCAATATACCCATCTCACTAAACCCATAATCCCTGCTTCTCCAAACACATCCATTTCCTCACTGTCCTCTTTTGGTAGTCAGCTCTACTTTTGCATCTCACTTTCATTGGTCACCCCTCCTTCTCCTACTTCTCTCACCCTGTTCGGCCCACCCAGACCAGTTCCCACCTGTACACCCTACACAGCTCTCCACCTCCCCACCCCAGCCCCAAATCCTTCACTGATACCAGGCACAGTTACTGTGATCCCTGATTGCCCTCAGCATTTTAAAGAGTGTTTCTCATTACATGTCATCTGTGGTCACTTGAAATAAACAAACAAACAAGAATTCCATGTATCTAAAGACATTTAAATGGGCTGGCCACACGCCACACAACTGGGGACCTACTGAATCTCTCCAAAGCTAGTTTCCCCATGAATTAAATGCTGTTTAATAGGGGTAAATTTTCCTGAAATGCTAACAGTCTTTACATTCAGAGATGTGGAAATGGTTGGCCTTGGTTCCAGGCAGTACTAAACCTGAATGATGTGCCCCTCAAAATCTCTGAAACATCTCCCCAGGGAAAGGCACCCTTAGGAGAAGGGTTCCCCCCATCATCCTGTGACCCCATGCAATGTTGGTACTGCAAGTCCCACCCTCTCTCATCTGCTTTGTGCTACTCCCAGGGCCAAGAATTCTGCAGGCATTGCCTTACTCAGTTCTTCCAACAGCTCTTGGAGGCAATACTATTATTTTTGCCACTTTACAGATCCAGGGAGGCTCAGAGAGGTTAAATAACTGGCCCGAGGTTTCACAGTGAGTTTGTGTCCAGAATCTGGCTGGAAAGCCTTGCTGAGAAAAACATGAGTCATCCATCAGCAACAGCACCTGCTAGCAGCAAAGGTGTCCCCCGGGAGCTGGTCAGAAATGAGAATCTCAGATCCTGCCCCAACACTGAATCAGAATCCACATTCTAACAAGATCTCCAGGTGATGGGCTTCCACATGAGAATTGAGAAGCTCTTGCCTAGAGAATCCCAGGGACGGGCTTCCGTCTATGGGGTCGCATAGAGTCGGACACGACTGAAGCGACTTAGCAGCAGCAGCAGCAGCAGCTCTACACCAAGATGCGGTGTTCTCACTCAAGAAAGATCAATTCATTGTTGGATGAGAATTTGAAGAGGGTGTCTGTCACGGTTCTTGCAGATCAAGTGGACATAGGCACTGTTGGAGGCTGGAGGGCCTTGGGAGAGGAGGTGCGGCTTCCCAAAGCATTCCATTTCATCCTTAAGCACTGAGTAGCAGGGTGTCCTGCAGGCCGGGCAGGGGAGGCCGCTCCTGCAGGTTTGCTGGAGGCCTGACACCATACCCGCTTTTGGTCCTGTGGGGTGGCTGCAGGTAGATGACCTGCAAAGGGTGTTCGAATGTCAGAGTGATGGCGAGTGCCCTTGCAAACACCCCTGTCCAGACTGCACCTTCAGTCCCTTAGCCTAAGGAGAAAGGGATGGAAATTCAGGCAAGCTAGCTAGTAAGGAGAGGGAGAATAGGAGTAGGTCAGGGGAGGGGATGGGTCACTTTGGAAAGAAGATGCCTCGTTCACCAGCAGTGCTGAGTACAGGGCCAGCTCTCTCAATAGACTCCCTCCATTAAGCGGGTCAGGGAGGTCTCCCCTCCCCACAACACTCACCTAGAGATTGGAGGAGCCAGGCTGCTTCTCAGTTGCTATCATTACTGCCTTTTAAACCCATTCACTTAGATCTCTTTTACTTATTTATACCCACCTCATTCCTCACCAGATTTAGGATTAATTTGTATTTATAATAGATACTTAATAACCATCATTAATGGCAACAGCACTCATCATGAACTAACGCCTTATCATTTTCAAAGTGCCCCTCATGTTATCCAACATTCTCCTCCGAGTCCCAGGGAGGATGAATGCCTGAGTGTTCTACGTGTTCTACAAATGAGAACCATACATGCCTGCAGAAGTGCCATGATTCCATCAGAGGCAGCTTAGGGAGCTGGAGGGCTCCTGATTCTAGATGACACTGCTTCCTTGGTATTTCCTTCAACCCAGTAAACACATGAAAACAGACCCAGCAGTAACAATACAACACTAGCTCAACGCAGGCAAAAAGAGAGAGCAGGCCCCCCCGCCCCGGATTCAGGAAGACTTTCCCCAGTTCCCCATCCTTTGATCACGCGCCATGTTTTCGATTCACGACTGCAGGCTCCTGCTTGAATGCTTTGCTTTGGTTCCACTGTGGGATTGCCCACATCTATTAGAAAGCTTCTCTCCCTCACAGATAGGGGTGTATTTCTAATTTTCAAATACATTTCTCTATTTTAAATTGAAGTATAGTTTACAATATTGCATTAGTTTCAGGTGTGCAACAAAGTGATTCACATATATTTTTACATATTCTTTTTCAGATTCTTTTCCATTATAGGTTATTACAAGATACTGAGGGGCTTTTATTCATTGGAAAAGACCCCGATGCTGGTAAAGATTGAGGGCAGGAGGAGAAGGGGGCGATAGAGGATGACATGGTTGGATGGCATCACCGACTAAATGGACATGAGTTTGAACAAACTCCAGGAGATAGTTTTATTCATTGGAAGAGACCCCGATGCTGGTAAAGATTGAGGGCAGGAGGAGAAGGGGGCGATAGAGGATGACATGGTTGGATGGCATCACCGACTAAATGGACATGAGTTTGAACAAACTCCAGGAGATAGTGAAGGACTGGGAAGCCTGGCATGCTGCAGTTCATGGGGTCCCAAAGAGTTGGACACAACTTAGCGACTGAACAACAAGAACAAAAAACTGAATATAGTTCCCTATGCTATCCAGTAGAATCTTGTTGGTTACCTATTTTATATATAGTAGTATGTATATGTTAATCCCAACTAATTTATCCCTCCCTTGCTTTCTCCTTTGCTAACCATAAGTTTGTTTTCTATGTCTATGAGTCTATTTCTGTTTCATAAATAAGCCCACTTGTATCATCAAATATGCTTTTCCTCTGTGGTCATCCATATATGTATGTGCTGCTTAGTCTGCTCATTTCCCAGATATTTTCTGTCTCCCTAGACATTGATCAGAAAGACTGGTTTGGGGACCAGCCTCTGATATTTAATGAGAAATGCCTTCCTCTTACGCTAAGTGGATGAAGGAGGAGATATTTATGTTCAGAATCCTCAAGGGTCATAAGCTGACTCTGAACTCCTGAACCCCGCCCTGGGGACCCCTAACCTGGACCTAGGGCTTCCCAGGTGGTGCTTGTGGTAAAGAACCTGTCTGCCAATGCAGGAGGCCTAACAGACATGGGTTTGATCCCTGGGTCGGGAAGATCCCCTGGAGGAGGGCATGGCAACCCACTCCAGTATTCATCTTCTTTTTTATTTAGTTAATTTATTTTAATTGGAGGCTAATTACTTCACAATATTGTGGTGTTTTGTGCCACACATCAACATGAATCAGCCATGGGTGTACATATGTCCCCTCATCCTGAATCCCCTTCCTCTGGGTTGTCCCAGAGCACTGGCTCTGAATGCCCTGCTTCATGCATCAACTTGCACTGGTCATCTGTTTTACATATGGTGATAAATATGTTTCAACGCTATTCTCTCAAATCATCACACCCTTGCCTTCTCCCACAGAGTCCAAAAGTCTATTCTTTACACCTGTGTCTGTTTTGCTGTCTTGCATATAGGGTCATTGTTACTGTCTTTCTAAATTCAATATATATGCATTAATATACTGTATTGATATTTCTCTTTCTGACTTAATTCACTCTGTATAATAGGCTCCAGTTTCATCCATCTCATTGGAACTGACTTAAATGCACTCTTTTTCATAGCTGAGTAATATTCCATTGCATTTATGTATCACAGGTTCCTTATCCATTTGTCTGCCAATGGACATCTAGGTTGCTTCCATGTCCTGGCTATTGTAAACAGCACTGCAATAAACATTGGGGTACATGTTTCTCTTTCACTTCTGGTTTCCTCGGTGTGTATGCCCAGCAGTGGGATTGCTGGGTCATATGGCAGTTCTATTTCCAGTTTTTTAAGGAATCTCCACACTGTTCTCCGTAGTGGCTGTATTAGTTTGCACTCCCACCAATAGTGTTTAAGAGGGTTCCCTTCTCTCCACACTCTCTCCAGCATTTATTGTTTGTAGACTTTGTAATGGCAGCCATTCTGACTGGCGTGAGATGGTACCTCATTGTGGTTTTGATTTGCATTTCTCTGATAATGAGTGATGTTGAGCATCTTTTCATGTGTTTGCTAGCCATCTGTATGTCTTCTTTGGAGAAATGTCTGTTTAGCTCTTTGGCCCACTTTTTGATTGGGTCATTTATTTTTCTGTTATTGAGCTATATAAGCTGCTTGTATATTTTGGAGTATTCTTGCCTGGAGAATCCTGTGGACAGAGGAGCCTGGCAGGCTATGGTCCATAGGGTAACAAAGAGTCAGACATGACTGAAGCGACTGAGCATGCACACAGCACAACCTGGATCTTTCTAGATCCCTATGAAATGCCATGATATCCACACCCTGTCCTCCCTTTGGTAAGAACATGTGTATTTTTTTTTTTTTTACAGGGGCCTTAAATATCTACCCCATGCAAGGCAAGGGGTGAACCTCAGACACCCGGGGAGGCCAGTGAGAGGCAATCCACAAGAAATACTTAGAGACGGAGGAATTGTACCACCCACTCCACCAAGGGCACTTCTGCCAGGAACCCAGCTGCCTGGCACAAAGACCAGCCCCTCCATCTCTAAATGCTGCCCTAGCATTCAGGCCTTAGGGCAGCTCAGCACCCGGCTAGGTCTCTGTTTGTGGGACTGCAATTCTCAGGGCCTCAGCCCAGAAAAAGACAGAAAAGAATCCCAAGTGAGTGGTATCCTCTCACGTGTTTGTCTGACCATTTAATTACAAGGTCCAGTCAAACTAATTACACTTTTGGGACACTGAAGACATTAGGTAATTAAAGGCTCCTCACTGCTGAGTTCTGGAAGGCAGATGGTTTTTAGTGCAGGTGGTAGGTGGGGCTGTGAGTCACGCAGTGAAAAGGAAACTTGGAGACCAAGGCAACCGGAGAAAGAGAAGCATCCAAGATGGCAAATTCTCCAAGGACTCAATATTGTGTTGACATTTTCAGAGTCAGGGAGGTAGTATATAAATTTTTTTCTAGCAAAATCCATCATCATAGAAATCTGGTTTTGCCATCAGGTTATACGGCTGAGCCACAGATGGTAGGAGCTGAGTTCTGTGAAATTCAATGACATAAACCTGTTCCAGGGCAGGGTTGGGCATATAGTAAATGCTCAATAAATGGTTCTTATTAGTACATAGGTATTGTTACTTATTTGAGTTACTTCAAAAACATTCATCAAGTGCTCAGTGTTGGGGACTCCAAGGAATATTGTTCTTGCAGGTTCATGGGGTTTCCAATAACAGATGTAACCAAGGTTTAGAGGAAACAGTTCAGGAAACCAAGCCTTACACTTGGCATGAGAGTTTAAGGTTACCAAGTTGTGTAGAGAGGTGATGACAATGGCTAGTGGTTGCACCAATTTAGCCTCGAGCACCCACTTTAGCCACCTTCAGGGACGAAAGAGAAGGGCTGTCTTGAGGATATGACTCTCACTGGAGAGACTGGATTAGCACACAGCAAAGATTTTGGGATTTATGTATACCTCAGCCCATCCAAAAGCAGATTGCATGTGGCTTATGAGGATAAAATCAATACAGGTTAAGAAAGCAGGTCAGAAAATAGGAAGAAGCCATGGAAAGGAAGATGTGGGAAGAACAGTTTGTCAGACCCACCTTGGGTCTTGGTACCACCTCTCTGTGGTGGTGGGGAGGGACATGGCCGCACATTGGCTCCAGCTGTGTGGCAACTATCTCTGCGTGGTCTGCCCAGCTGCTGACCAATAGTGAGCTTCTCAAGGGTACAACCCACAGCTCTGCCCCTGCTATGGGCTCCCCAGCCATCTCTGAGCCATGAGACACAGCAGGACTCATGCCACCCAGACATACAAGAGGGGTGAACGCTCCTGGGGCAAAGAGGAGGCAAGTGCCTGTGGACGAATTCTTCCTTCCTCTCCTTGCCTAAGACACCGTAGTTTATTATTCAAAGTTAATAACTGCTTTGGAAGCGCCATCACCTGGACTTGATAGTAAGCAGTGTCCACGCCTGTAACATACTCTCTTTTTCATTGTATTAATATTTTTTAATTGAAGTATAGTTGATTTATAATGTTGTGTTAATTTCTGCTGTACAGCAAAGTGATCCAGTGTATACATATACATTCTTTTTAATACTCTTCCATTATGGTTTATCACAGGATATTGAATATAGTTCTCTGTGCTATATGGTGTGTGCGTGCATGCTAAGTCGCTTCAGTCATGTCTGATTTTTTGTGACCCCATGGACTGCAGTCCACCAGATCTCTCTGTCCATGGGATTCTCCAGGCAAGAATATTGGAGTGGGTTGCCATACCCTTCTCCAGGGGATCCTCCCAACCTAGGAATTGAACCCATGTCTCTTATGTTTTCTGCATTGGCAAGCAGGTTCTTTACAACTAGTGCCAACTGGGAAGCCCATGCTATATACAAGGACCTTGTTTTTATCCATCCTGTATATAAAAGCTGGATTTTTTACATATAGATATATAAAAGTTATATATAAATGTAGGTGACCCAGGTCTCTTGCATTGTAAGCAGATTCTTTACCATCTGAGCCACCAGGGAAGCCATATATAAAAGCTTATATCTGCTAACCCCGACCTTCCAGACCATGCCTCCCACAACCCTCTCCCCCTTGGCAATCACTAGTCTGTTTTCTGTGAGTCTGTTTCTGTTTCATTGATAGGTTCATTTGTGTCATGTTTTATATTTCACATATAATTGATATATGGTATTTGTCTTTCTTTTTCTGTCTTACTTAAGTTAGTATGATAATCTGTAGTTGCACCCATGTTGTTGCAAATAGCATTATTTTGTTCTTTTTATGGCTGAGTAGTATTTCACTGTATATATGTACTACATCTTCTTTATCCATTCATCTGTTGCTAAGATATTCAGGTTGTTTCCATGTCTTGCCTAGAACACACCCTCTTTATTTATCTCCTTTATTTGTGCCTCACTCCTTTCCCCCGCACTCATCTCCCTGAGCTTATCCTCCTTATTGTAAAGGAGAAACTCATACGTTTTCACTTTGGGCTTTGCTTTCCAGGGACTCGGGTGAAAATAGAAAGTTAAGATGAAGCTTCGGAGGGAGTATGTGTGGTTTGCCCCTAAATGTGTGCTGAAAGGGTCTACATTCTTTAGCAAAGGGGCCCCCAGCTTGTTCTACAAGCTAAAGAAGCCAGTGCACAGAGGAAATCTACTGAGTCCTATTACTGCACCACACCCATGCAATCAAAAGGCAGCTTTTGTCAAAGAGAAGCAGAGCTCTTCCTTGTACTGAGTCTAGACAGAGATCTCTCTTGTGGTTCTCAAAAGAAGGCACTGTGTGATGGAGACAACACTATACTCAACATCACCCTTTACAAATCTGATAATGAGTTTTGGGGACTGGTTCTTATAACACCCTTCAATGTGGTCTGAAAGCTTAACATTAAGGTACACTCCAATAAGAATATATAACTGAAAAGATAGTGTAGTATAAGATTGAGAATAGGGCTTTGAAGTAGCTTAGTGTGATTTCCAGTTCCGCCACTAACCACCTCTGTGACTTTGGGCAAATTAAATCCCCTAAATCTCAGTATTCTTCATCTATAAGACAGGTTGTGGAAAGGACAAATAAGATAACACACAAAATGTTTTCAGTATGATACTCAGCACATAGTGAGTATTCAGGAGAACTCGCTATTGATAAAACTGTCCTGAGAGGGACCCTGGGATGAAATCTAAGAACAATGTGGTTCTCAGATAGTCTGTCTTAATTCAAGGATTAAGTGTAGAGTATTTTGTGTTGTAGCTATTGTGTTATAGATATATTTTCAAATAATCACACAAACAACAATATATTTTATTTTATTTTATTTATTTTTTTTTTTAAGAGCAACACCACCAATCAGGTGCCTCTTTGCCCACTGCCAGGGGGTAACAATATATTTTAAATCATGACAAATGCTTTGAAGAAAGAGTCCTGTAGTCTAGGGATTGGAGAAGGCTTGCTGAAAAAGTCTAGGGCCATGCCTCCCTCCTCAGACTAGCATGATGGGCAATGTGATTCACAAATGTGGAAAAGGCCAGCCTTCACGAATGGGGGTCCCTCAGCCTCTCTAGGAGACAGTATGCTGAAAGAACACAGGTTTTTAGACAGCTTAACTACAGAGTCGTGTGGCTTAGGACCAGCCACTTCAGTGCTCTGAGCCTCAAGTCTCCTGTCTGTGAAAAGGGGGTAATGGTTCTCCTGTGTAGACTGCTGTGATGACTAAAAGAAAGAATGCAGGCAAAGTGCCTACAGCAGATAACAGTATGGGAAATCTCAGTAGCGTTCAGTCCTTCATCCTCCTCCCTTCTGCTGAATTATAGCTGGTGATGCCATCCAGCTCCTGGTATGGTAGGCAGCAGTTTTGCCAAGAATTTCTTTGTGACTCCCTCAGAACCTAGCTTAATGACTAGTATACAGCAGGCATGCACTGTAGGTGCTGCTCACAACATATTCTACTGAAGAAGCAAACTTGTCACATTGCCCTTAGGTTCCATGACTAATACTACAGTTATAAGAACAGCATGACTGAGATTCTAAATAAACCCTGTAATGCACGTAAATGATTTTCCACCATCCTAAATAATAACAGATTTAATTAAAAACACTTTAAAGACATCCTTTCAAAGCCTCAGTTCATCCCTCTGTTCCTTTATCAGCCTCTCAATTTGCTGACTAGAGTGTGACTTTTGCTGAAACCTCTGAATGGCAAATCACATTTTCATCCCGAAGTGTCAGAGATAAAGGCATGCAACAGAATAAAATAATTAAAGGCCAAAGAGGTAAACCCAGCTAGGAGTGCAATGGGAAAACATAAGTGGGCCAATGATCTTCACAGACTTTTTTTTCTTTTGCTGATTAAACCAAAGTTCTTTACTGTAAATTAGAACAGTGTTCTCCTAAAATATTAATCTATGTTGTAAGTAAAAAAAAAATAGTCCATGGTTGATTGTAACAATTCAAACTACTGATGGATGTTCTTGGTAGAGATGAGTGAGTTTATCAAACTCTTTGTGGAATATTCCTTACATGGTGAGAGGTTTCTACCTCCAGTGGGAGCAGAATTTACCTACAGACTACTAACCTCTTCCCATTTATGGTCATTTTCACCCACCCACCCACTCGCTTATCCATCCATCCACCTCCCTACCCATCTACCCACTCATCTATCCATCCATCCATCCACCTATCCATCCATCCATGCTGCCTCTAGCATGTGCCCCATGAGCCCCTGCTGTGAGCCAGGCACTGCTAAAGTCCAGGGGGACACAACAGGAAAAAAAGACTGATGGGGTTCCTGCTCTCATGGAGAGAGACGACATAACTACATAAACAAATAGTTAAAGAATATAAACCAGAATTGTCCATACTGACATTCATGCAACCAAATTTCCTTGAGCTAAGTGCAAAAGGCCAAGATCTCCTGGTTATGGAGGAAGTGACTGTGTTTTCCCAAGAGAGTACAGCCCATCTCTAATTTAGAACGTATTAACTAGTGCCTAGCATGAGACCCGGTACCGTACACACTCAGGAAAGTGTTTAGAGAAGAGAATCTACTCTGGGGCTACTCAAGGACCAGCATATTGTCTTATTTGCCTCTGCACAAAGCAGTGCAGGTAGGTTTTAATTCTACTAGCATTTCCCGAGACCTGTTCATTTCCAAATATTGTACATGTTGTTCAGTGAACATATGTATGTGCTTTTGCTGGGTAGACTACTAGGAGAATTACTAGGAGATCCTGCCAAGCAGTTTTCCAAAGTGGTTGTACCAATTTACATTCCCATAAGCAATACACAAGAGTTCCAGTTGTTCTGCACTCCTGCCAAGTCTGAGTATTGTCTTTTGTTCTTTTCTCTCCTCTTTTCCTTAACCATTCTTGTGGCTGTTTAGAGCACTTCATTGTGGACTTAGTTTGCATTTCCCTGATGTCTAATAAAGTTAAGCCCCTTTTTAAGCATTTACTGGCCATTCAGATAACTTTAGTGCAGTGCTTACTTTAGTGTTTTGAAGCCCCAGGATTTCTGTCTGCTTGGCTCACTGCACATTCTCGGACCAGAGCAACTCGTGCCACGTACTAGGTGCTTGTAGGAAGTATTTGTTAAGTAAACGTGCAAATTCACATACGTTTTCTACCATCATTTCCCTAATAGTTTTTCTTTAAGTCAACTTGTGGTGGTGGTGGTGGTGGTTTAGTCGCTAAGTCATGTGGGACTCTTGTGACCCCATGGACTGTATCCTGCCAGGCTCCTCTGTCCATGGGATTCTCCAGGTAAGAATACTGGAGTGGCTTGCCATTTCCTTCTCCAGGGGAATCTTCTGGACCCAGGGATTGAACCTGGATCTCCTGCATTGCAGACAGATTCTT
Organism: Giraffa tippelskirchi; assembly: GCF_054371585.1. Taxonomy (NCBI): domain Eukaryota; kingdom Metazoa; phylum Chordata; class Mammalia; order Artiodactyla; family Giraffidae; genus Giraffa; species Giraffa tippelskirchi. The sequence continues at coordinate 93,668,767 of NC_137276.1, forward strand.
TACCAACTGACCTATGAGGGAAGCCCCTTAAGTCAACTTACTTTTACTTAAATAACTGACTTTTTAAAAGTAATTTAATATCACTTCATAGCTCTGAAATCATGGCTGTAATATAAAAGTAACACTTTTCCTCTTACACATTAAAATAAATGGGCAACAAATTTAAAAAAAAATCCACTCATGTATTTCTAATTTTTTCCCTTAATGCCACTGGTGATAGACTAATATCACCCAAATTAAATGATTTGATCCCCATGAACATTTAAGTGCTCTTATGTGTTGGGTATGACTAGCTTTCCTGTTTGTGTTACTTGCTCAGTTGTGTCTGACTCGTTGCAACCGCATGGACTTTAGCCCATCAGGATCCTCTGTCCATGAAATTCTCCAGGCAAGAATACTGGAGTGGGTTGCTGTTTCCTTCTCCAGGGGATCATCCCGACTCAGGGATTGAACCCAGGTCTCCTGCACTGCAAGCAGATTCTGAACCATCTGAGCCACCAGGGAAGCCCAGCTTCCCTCTATACCAGTGGTATATGAACCACATCAGCATTCAGGGCAAGGGTGAAGTGGGATCAGGAAACATGCATAGGTCAGACAGTGTTGCTGCAGCCCCTGCAACATCTTTAGAAAAATTGCCAAAGCAAGGTAGCCAAGTGGACAAAAGGCTGGGGGCAGGGGGATGGGGGTGAGCAGGCAGATGGGTAAGCCACGTGGAGACATGGTAACACAAATTAACATGACTATGCTCGTGATTGTGCGGTAGTTTGAGCATTCTTTGGCATTGCCTTTCTTTGGGATTGGAACAAAAACTGACCTTTTCCAGTCCTGTGGCCACTGCTGAGTTTTCCAAATTTGCTGGCATATCGAGTGCAGCACTTTCACAGCATCACCTTTGAGGATTTGAAATAGCTCAACTGGAATTCCATCACCTCCACTAGCTTTGTTCGTAGTGATGCTTTCTAAGGCCCACTTGACTTCACATTCCAGGATGTCTGGCTCTAGGTGAGTGATCATACCATCGTGATTATCTGGGTCATGAAGATCTTTTTTGTACAGTTCTTCTGTGTATTCTTGCCATGTCTTCTTAATATCTTCTGCTTCTGTTAGGTCCATAACATTTCTGTCCTTTATCGAGCCTATCTTTGCATGAAATGTTTCTTTGGTATCTCTAATTTTCTTGAAGAGATCTCTAGTCTTTCCCAATCTGTTGTTTTCCTCTATTTCTTTGCACTGATCACTGAGGAAGGCTTTCTTATCTCTCCTTGCTATTCTTTGGAACTCTGCATTCAGATGGGAATATCTTTCCTTTTCTCCTTTGCTTTTTGTTTCTCTTCTCTTCCCAGCTATCTGTAAGGCCTCCTCAGACAGCCATTTTGCTTTTTTGCATTTCTTTTCCATGGGGATTTTCTTGATCCCTGTCTCCTGTACAATGTCACGAACCTCTGTCCATAGTTCATCAGGCACTCTATCAGGTCTAGTCCCTTTAATCTATTTGTCACTTCCACTGTATACTCATAAGGGATTTGATCTAGGTCATACCTGAATGGTCTAGTGGTTTTCCCTACTTTCTTCTTTATTTTTTGGGGCTCCAAAATCACTGCTGATGGTGATTGCAGCAATGAAATTAAAAGACGCTTACTCCTTGGAAGGAAGGTTATGGCCAACCTAGATAGCATATTTAAAAGCAGAGACATTACTTTGCCAACAAAAGTCCGTCTAGTCAAGGCTATGGTTTTTCCAGTGGTCATGTATGGATGTGAGAGTTGGACGGTGAAGAAAGCTGAGTGCCGAAGAATTTATGCTTTTGAACTGTGGTGTTGGAGAAGACTCTTGCGAGTCCCTTGGACTGCAAGGAGATCCAATCAATCCATCCTAAAAGATTGATCTCCTAAAAGAGATCAATCCTGGGTGTTCATTGGAAGGACTGATGTTGAAGCTGAAACTCCAATACTTTGGCCACCTCATGCGAAGTGTTGACTCATTGGAAAAGACCCTAATGCTGGGTAGGATTGGGGGCAGGAGGAGAAGGGGACGACAGAGGATGAGATGGTTGGACGGCATCACCGACTCGATGGACATGGGTTTGGGTAGACTCCGGGAGTTGGTGATGGACAGAGAGGCCTGGTGTGCTGCAATTCATGGGGTCGCAAAGAGTCGGACATGACTGAGCAAATGAACTGAGCTGAACTGAATGCTTGTGATGTAAAACATGTTTTCCAAGATTTTAAGTGACTAATCGTGCTTTCCTCCCCGGATATGAAATCTATCAGAGACAAATGACTTGCAGGGGATTGAGACTGTACTAAAATCTTATTAAATGAACAGCCTTTAAATGTTCAGCCTCTCTCTCCCTAGATAAGCGGCTGTTAGATGAAATGCAGAAATGGAGCAGTCACCAGTAATAAAGTGTAATGAGGAAGCCTCCTAGGCTTCTTTAATTGACCACATGTGAACCTGCCCTGACATCACAGCCGGGAAGGCTGGTCTGTGGGACCTTTGCAAGGTGTGGGGTCTGCATATGGTGATCTAGCTGATAATGGTGTCAGCGTTCAGCCTACGACGCTGCCGGGTAAGCAGACTGTGCATAGCTGAAAGGTGGCAAGTCACAGAATCCTTTGTGTTCCGAACATACTCCCAGGGGATGGGCCACATTCTGAAGTGGTCCAGGGCACTTCAAGCAGACTGGATAAAAGCCTTCTCTGTAGCTCAGGCTTAGGGTTCTGAAATGATAGTCAGTGGAGCTCCTACTCTGGGGCAAATGATTCTTCAGTGATGCCTATTAACTGTTTTTTTCTGGGAATGGGTGTCTAACACACAGGCCCCAAGGGGCATTCCAGTAGGAACAGCCCCGGCTTCCAGTAGGAAGGTATCCTTCCTTCCTTCATGTTAGTTAGTTACTGTTAGTTGCTCAGTTGTGTCTGACTCATTGTGACCCCATGGACTGTAGCAAGCCAGGCTCTTCTGTCCATGAAATTCTCCAGGCAAGAATACTGGAGTGGGTTGCCACGACCTTCCCTTTCCCACCTCATTGGGGGTATAAACATACACAGAGAAGAACTGATTGGTGTGGAGCCCACAGGATCCACAGAGCAGAGTCCCAGGCTGCCATGCTTGTCCAGTGGGCTGAGCAATAGGAGGAAGCAGAGACTCAAGTCCTTCATGTCTTTAGCCTGCGCTGAGTCACCGCTTAGCAAAGTCAGAACCTCTGCTATGGAAACAGGAGTTGAGAAACCCCAGAGGAGCCAGTGATGCCCAGGGAAGGTGCCAGTCAGATTGACAGGGATGCAGAAAGCCTGGAGTCAGAAAGCTACACAGGGTACAACACACTATATTACCACGTTTGTTCCTCCCAATCCTATGGGGTGTTATTTTTATCCCCATTTTTAGAAATTGGGAAATGGAGATATAGTAAACTTCTCAAGTTTACATATGGCAGAGCACAGATTCAAGCCCAGAAAATCAGGTTCAGAAATCTGTGTACTTCACCACTAAGCCAGGCTACCATGCACTGCCAGGTACACCGGAGGGCATGACTTCTTGTTTCTATTAAGCTCAGAATTCTATAATTCTCCAGAACAGATTCAAACTGGCTAGGCCAAGACTTTGATCTCTAGGATGGACAAGACCAAGTAAAAACAAGAACAAAGATAAAACAATGTAATTTATTATCATCCAGCACGAATCAGGTGCTTTTTATGGACACAGCTAATGCTCACTAACCCATGTTTAAGATGAGGACATGGGGACTTGGAGGGATTAAGTAACATTCCTAAGTTCCCACTGCTAGAGGGTGGCCATGGTGCAATGTGAATTTGAGATTTCCTGTTCAAAAATTACACTCTCACTCCTATATGATTTCTTCTGCCTTCATGAAGCTGTATATTTTCTCCAAGAATAGTGTACACACATCTGTTCTTCTTCTGCCATGGGTGTTTGAATGGAAAAGTGTCATCTGTCACCTGGGAAAGCGGCTGAGGTGCCAGGATAACCCTGGGAAGCTTGCACGGATTCATAGGTGCCCTGTTGGCACACGTGTAATGTACTCTGATTGTGCTTGGTGCTCCCATTAAAACAAAAAGCTGTGTTACTTTGTTGTTTTACTTGGTAACAATGACTTTTTCACTTTTATCATTTGTGCTTTTCTGTTGCCAACCCCTCCAAGTCCTGGTCAGCCCACTCCCCCAGACACACCAGCTGGACCTGTCAGGGAACCTGTCTCAGCCTTCCCTGGTAACGTCATTGGTTCAAGAGTGTAGGTTTGGGTTCAACTCTCAGCCCTTCTAGTCAGTGACCACTTGATTGAGGGCAAATTGTTCTATATCTTGTCTAAGCCTCAGTTACCTCCCATCTGAGTAATGAGGCAATAATGTCCGGCAGGAATTAACGAGACGCAGAGGAGAAGTGGTGTGAAGTTCAGGGCAGGGTTCCCTGTCTTTGAACAGATCATCTGCCCACATCACCGCAGTGAGACCACACTCAAGCTCCTTTAGAGCCAAGACAGAGTCACCACCACCCCGTGTGCCCACACTGGACCAGTGTGTTGTTGGTATTCACAGTTGTTAGGTCCTGTCCCTGCTGTTCACGACAAGCCTCAGCTGCCCCTCAGGGCTAGCTAGGCGCCCCTCCCTCTCACCTAGCTCTGATCGTGATAATCCAACTACCTTCTCTCCCACTCAACTCTAACCTCCTTCAGGGCCAGGCTAGAGCGTCCCTCATCGCCAGAGCACATGGCAGAGTCTCCAGTGCACAGCAGCCCTACCCCAACACATGCTGCATCCTGAGTTACCTTTAAAAATTTTTTAAAAAATTTTAACATCCGCAAATCAATCAATGTAATACACCACATTAACAAATTGAAAGATAAAAACCATATGGTTATCTCAATAGATGCAGAAAAAGCCTTTGACAAAATTCAGCATCCATTTATGATAAAAACCCTCCAGAAAGCAGGAATAGAAGGATCATACCTCAACATAATAAAAGCTGTATATGACAAACCCACAGCAAACATTATCCTCAATGGTGAAAAATTGAAAGCATTTCCCCTAAAGTCAGGAACAAGGCAAGGATGCCCACTTTCACCACTACTATTCAACATAGTTTTGGAAGTTTTGGCCACAGCAATTAGAGCAGAAAAAGAAATAAAAGGAATACAGATAGGAAAAGAAGAAGTAAAACTCTCACTGTTTGCAGATGACATGATCCTCTACATAGAAAACCCTAAAGATTCTACTAGAAAATTACTAGAGCTAATCAACGAATATAGTAAAGTTGCAGGATATAAAATTAACACACAGAAATCCCTTGCATTCCTATACTCCAAGAATGAGAAAACAGAAAGAGAAATTAAGGAAACAATACCATTCACCATTGCAACAAAAAGAATAAAATACTTAGGAATATATCTACCTAAAGAAACAAAAGACTTACATATAGAAAACTATAAAACACTGATGAAAGAAATCAAAGAGGACACAAACAGATGGAGAAATATACCGTGTTCATGGATTGGAAGAATTAATATAGTGAAAATGAGCATACTACCCAAAGCAATCTATAGATTCAATGCAATCCCTATCAAGCTACCAATGGTATTTTTCACAGAACTAGAACAAATCATCCCACAATTTGTATGGAAATATAAGAAACCTCGAATAGCCAAAGCAATCTTGAGGAAGAAGAATGGAACTGGAGGAATCAACCTGCCTGACTTCAGGCTCTACTACAAAGCCACAGTCATCAAGACAGTATGGTACTGGCACAAAGATAGAAATATAGATCAATGGAACAAAATAGAAGGCCCAGAGATAAACCCACGCACCTATGGACACCTTATCTTCGACAAAGGAGGCAAGAATATACAATGGAGAAAAGACAATCTCTTTAACAAGTGGTGCTGGGAAAACTGGTCAACCACTTGTAAAAGAATGAAGCTAGAACACTTCCTAACACCATACACAAAAATAAACTCCATTCCATGTTCGATGCATGAGACAAGGGCTCAGGGCCGGGGCAATGGGATGATCCAGAAGGATGGGATGGGGAGGGAGGTGGGTGGGGGGTCCAGGAGGGGGACACATGTAAACCCATGGCTGATTCATGTCAATGTATGGCAAAAAATATTGCAATGTTGTGAAGTGATTGGCCCCCAACTAAAATAAATAAATTTATAAAAAAAAAAAAAAAAAAAAACTCAAAATGGATTAAAGATCTAAACGTAAGACCAGAAACTATAAAACTCCTAGAGGAAAACATAGGCAAAACACTCTCCGACATAAATCACAGCAGGATCCTCCATGACCCACCTCCCAGAATATTGGAAATAAAAGGAAAAATAAACAAATGGGACCTAGTTAAAATTAAAAGCTTTTGCACAACAAAGGAAACTATAAGCAAGGTGAAAAGACAGCCTTCAGAATGGGAGAAAATAATAGCAAACGAAGCAACAGACAAACAATTAATCTCAAAAATATACAAGCAACTTCTGCAGCTGAATTCCAGAAAAATAAACGACCCAATCAAAAAATGGGCCAAAGAACTAAACAGACATTTCTCCAAAGAAGACATACAGATGGCCAACAAACACATGAAAAGATGCTCAACATCACTCATTATTAGAGAAATGCAAATCAAAACCACAATGAGGTATCATTTCACACCAGTCAGAATGGCTGCTATCCAAAAGTCTACAAGCAATAAACGCTGGAGAGGGTGTGGAGAAAAGGGAACCCTCTTACACTGTTGGTGGGAATGCAAACTAGTACAGCCACTATGGAGAACAGTGTGGAGATTCCTTAAAAAACTGGGAATAGAACTCCCATATGACCCAGCAATCCCACTGCTGGGCATATACACCGAGGAAACCAGAATTGAAAGAGACGCGTGTACCCCAATGTTCATCGCAGCACTGTTTACAATAGCCAGGACATGGAAGCAACCTAGATGCCCATCAGCAGATGAATGGATAAGGAAGCTGTGGTACATATACACAATGGAATATTACTCAGCCATTAAAAAAAAATACATTTGAATCGGTTCTATTGAGATGGATGAAACTGGAGCCCATTATACAGATTGAAGTAAGCCAGAAAGAAAAACACCAATACAGTATACTAATGCATATATATGGAATTTGAAAGATGGTAACGATAACCCTACATGCGAGACAGAATAAGAGACACAGATGCATAGAACAGTCTTATGGACTCTGAGGGAGAAGGTGAGGGTGGGACGTTCTGGGAGAATAGCATTGAAACATGTATATTATCATATGTGAAACAGAACACCATTCCATGCTCAATGCATGAGACAAATGCTCAGGGCCGGGGCAATGGGATGACCCAGAGGGATGGGATGGGGAGGGAGGTGGGTGGGGGGCCCAGGAAGGGGAACACATGTAAACCCATGGCTGATTCATGTCAATGTATGGCAAAAACTATTACAATATTGTAAAGTAATTAGCCCCCAACTAAAATAAATAAATTTATCAAAAAAAAAAAATTGGGGGCCCTAGCTGTGTAGCGTGTGAGACCTTAGTTTCCTGACCAGGATTGAACCCATACTCCCTGAAATGAAAGTGCAGAGTCTTAACCACTGGACCACTAGCTGCTGCTGCCAAGTCGCTTCAGTCGTGTCCGACTCTGTGCGACCCCATAGACGGCAGCCCACCAGGCTCCGCCATCCCTGGGATTCTCCAGGCAAGAACACTGGAGTGGGGTGCCATTTCCTTCTCCAGTGCGTGAAAGGGAAAAGTGAAAGTAAAGTCACTCAATCGTGTCCGACTCTTATTGACCCCATGGACTATAGTCTACCAAGCTCCTCCGTCCATGGGATTTTCCAGGCAAGAGTATGGAGTGGGGTGCCATTGCCTTCTCCACTAGGAAGCCCCTAAATACCTTTTTTTTTTTTTACCATAACTTGAAATAAGATGCCAAGAGCCACATAGATCAAGTGTAGAACCTACTGAACTATTTACATTATTGAGCAAACATCCTTCCAGCCACTGTTTAGGCTGAGAAAGAACTTTACCAGTTACAATCTCCCAGAAGCTCACCCTTCTGGTGATCCCTTCTGACTGGTGGATCCCACCTGTCAGTACCCTCTTCTTCCTCTCAAGAGTATGGTGTCCTGACTTTTAAAGTCTTTACTCGTACAGTATTATCATTCACGTGGGGCTTCCTAGATGGTGCTAGTGGTAAAGAACCTGCCTGACAATGCAAGAGACCTAAGAAACTTGGGTTGGATCCCTCAGTTAGGAAGATCCCTTGGAGCAGGGCATGGCAACCCACTCCATTATTCTTGTCTGGAGAATTCCACAGACAGAAAAGCCTGGTGGGCTACAGTCTGTAGGATTGCAAAGAGATGGACACAGCTGAGCAAATTAGCATGCGTGGTGACACACGCATTATCATTCAAATTTGTGTCCCTAGATACTATGGTTTAGTTTTTCCCATTAAAAAACTAATTTGTTATGCTTTTAAGTTTTTTTTTAATCTGAAGATTCCTCCTCTATTGCTCTTTTCCTCAGAATGTATCTGCTGAAGAACGTAGGACATTTGACAAAGGAGGCAAAAATATACAATGGAGAAAAGACAATCTCTTTAACAAGTAGTGCTGGGAAAAGTGATCAACCACCTGTAAAAGAATAAAACTATAACACTTTCTAACACCATACACAAAAATAAACTCAGAATGGATTAAAGATCTAAATGTAAGACAAGAAACTATAAAACTCTTAGAGGAAAACATAGGCAAAACACTCTCTGACATAAATCACAGCAAGATCCTCTATGACCCACCTCTTAGAGTATTGGAAATAAAAATAAACAAATGGGACCTAATTAAACTTAAAAGCTTTTGCACAGTGAAAGAAACTATAAGCAAGGTGAAAAGGCAGCCTTCAGTATGGGAGAAAATAATAGCAAATGAAACAACTGACAAAGAATTAATCTCCAAAATATACAAGCAGCTTATGCAGCTCAATACCAGAAAAATAAACGACACAATCAAAAAGTGGGCCAAGGAACTAAACAGACATTTCTCCAAAGAAGACATACAGATGGCCAACAAACACATGAGAAGATGCTCAAATCATTCATTATCAGAGAAATGCAAATGAAAACCACCACCTCACACTGGTCAGATGGCTGTTATCATAAAGTTTACAAACAATAAATGCTGGAGAGGGTGTGGAGAAAAGGGAACCCTCTTACACTGTTGGTGGGAGTGCAAACTAGTACAGCCACTGTGGAGAACACTGTGAAGATTCCTTAAAAAAACTTGAAATAGAACTGCCATATGACTCAGCAACCCACTGCTGGGCATACACACTGAAGAAACCAGAAGAGACACATGTACCCCAATGTTCATCACAGCACTGTTTGTAATAGCCAGGACATGGAAGCAACCTAGATGTCCATCAGCAGACGAATGGGTAAGGAAGTTGTGGTACATATACACAATGGAATATTACTCAGCTATAAAAAAGAATGCATTTGAGTCAGTTCCAATGAGATGGATGAAACTGGAGCCTATTAGACAGACTGAAGTAAGTCAGAAAGAGAAACACCAATACACTATATTAATGCATATATATGGAATTTAGAAACACAGTAACAACGACCCTATATGCAAGAGAGCAAAACAGACACAGATGTAAAGAACAGACTTTTGGACTACGTGGGAGAAGGCGAGGGTGGGACAACTTGAGAGAATAGCACTGAAACATGTATATTACCGTATGTAAAACAGATGACCATGAAGCATGAAGCAGGGCACTCAAAGCTGGTGCTCTGGGACAAGCCAGAGGGATGGGGTGGGGAGGGAGGTGGGAGGGGGGTTTAGGATGGGGAGACATGTGCACCCATGGCTGATTTATGCTGATGTATGGCAAACACCACCACAATATTGTAAAGTAAGTAGCCCCCAATTAAAATAAATAAATAAATTTTTAAAAAGTCACCCCCTCAGAACAAAAGAACACAGGATATTGACCTGACGAGTTTCCCAGTCTGGATTTCATTAACTGCTCACTCACGTTCAGCTCTGTCCCAGTATTTCCTGCAAATAGGCAACTGGATCCAGATTTGTATTGTTCATTTTCTGCCCCAAGCCTGGAATTAGCTATTTCTTCCAGAAAAGCTAGTTTCTTTAGACACAAATGATATGCTAAGACCATAATCTGGATAATGAGAGCAGAGACCTATCAAAGTTGTTTTCACCAGATCAGTGCCTGGCATGGAGAAGCTGCTAAAAGAGCATGTGTTAAATGCTTGTGTATTTAGAAGTAGGAGAGTGCCTATTCTACATCATCTATCTATCTATCTATCTAATCTATCTATCTCCTTCCCTTCCCAGGTTACTCAATGGTAAAAAGACCTGCCTGCCTGTGCAGAAGATGCGGGTTTGATCCCTGGATTGGGAAGACCTTCCAGAGAATGAAATGAAACCCACTCCAGTATTCTTGCCTGGGAAATCCTATGGACAGACGAGCCTGGTGGGCAACAGTCCATGGGGTTGAAAAAGAATCAGACACAGCTTAACATGCTTGCATCTATCTACCTCATTATTTATCCATGTGTATATCAGGGACTTCCCTGGTGGCTCAGAGGTTAAAGCGTCTGCCTCCAATGCGGGAGACCTGGGTTCGATCCCTGGGTCGGGAAGATCCCCTGGAGAAGGAAATGGCAAACCACTCCAGTATTCTTGCCTGGAGAATCCCATGGACGAAGGAGCCTGGTAGGCTAGAGTCCACGGGGTCGCAAAGAGTCGGACACGACTGAGCGACTTCCCTTTCATATATATATCATGGCAGTGCTGGCCCTATACCACACTTACATGGATCTGAATGTTCTGCTGTCACTCCTTCATTGACCTTCCTTTACAGTCATTATATCATTTAATCTTCACAAACAACCTCGAGGTGTTTACAACTAACCTCATTTCACAGATGAGGAAACCAAGGCTCAGAGCGGTGAAGTGCCTCATCCAGATCACACAGCTAATAAGGGCAGAGCTCAACCACAAACTCAAGTCTGACAGACTCCAAAGCCTGCCTGCTTTCCACTGCTCCTTCATGAGCATTTGCCCCTGAAATATTTTGTATGTTCATTTAAAAATTTAATCTCAGTTGAGATTTGTTATAAATGAGTGATTGAATAAGCCTAACTTCATGGGGCCAAGTATAGACAATCAAGCTTTGCACTCAGCCCATGAAAGAATCTTTCCTTCCTTATTTTATTTTTAGTTCCCTAATGTGACATATTTTGGCTGGATATGGCAGAGGGATATTTTTAGTATTCGGGAATAAACCTGAAGGTATATTTTTCACTCTTGGCTTGTGAGGCTCATTTTATTCAAGTGTTTACAGATATAAAAATAAGTGAATGATATCTTCACGTCACTCATGTCTCAATTCTCATGTATGCACCATTTATGGGCTCACTACTTATTTGAGTCTAAATAATAGTTATGAGTTTCTCTTTGCTTTGTGCCCACATAGCCAAAGCCTCATTGTCCCCTTATATTTGTGATGGTAATGGAACCTTTTGAGAAGGTTGTTTGATGGAAGGGTATGTGACCTTTTTAATAGAAGCAGACCACATTACAAAGCTGATACAAAGCTCTGTTTCCTGGGAAACCTAAATAGAATGATAAGGGGTGCTTGGTGTCTAACATTTCGTGTAATGTTACGAAGGCAGATATTAGACTTTCGTATTGGGATAGGAAAGAGTTCTCTTCCCCATGAGCACATGTAAGTTACCACCTACCCACTAAAGAGAAAAAGACAATGAATCCACAGGGTCAAGCACCGGGGCGGCTCCAGCACTGTCCTGTTTTAGTCTTGGACAATGAAATCAGGACAGTGTTTTTAGGAAGAATAATTTATCCCCTCTGATAAAGATGAGGGAGGGTCATAACATGTTTGTACCTTTATTTAGCCTAGAAGATTATAAGGAAATTGACTGCAGAGCGTCCACTGGACTGTTCATAGAGGCTAGTTTGGCTTTTGAAGACAAAATGGCCACAAGGTCTGGAGGTGAGAGATGAGGGATTTAAGGAAATGCCAAGTAAATATGGGAGACTCCTGATGTAAATGAGGGATTATTTTTGAGATCTTTGTGAATACCTTAACTCATAAATACTATTTATAATTCCCCCCTTTAACCTCTAATTTATGGCTAAAATCATTGCTTTTGTAGCCCTCTTCATTTATTTTTTATTTAAATAAAGAGTGATGCTTATGTTTTAAAATGGAAAGGACGCTTACTCCATCTCGGGTATGCTGATCATCAGATCACACACACAGGCCTCAAGGCCTCTATGGTACACAGTTTTTTTTTAAATTAATTAATTAATTTTAATTGGAGGCTAATTACTTTACAATATTGTGGTGGGTTTTGCCATACATCAACATGAATCAGACATGGGTGTAAACGGAACCTAAGGTTCATTTTAATCAGGTATGGTAAGATACCCCTGTGAAAGAAGTTTTTATACTCATAGATCCCTAGAAACAGGAGACGTGGCACACCATGAAGGGCTACACAGGGAAGCGCTGGGGTTGCTCAGGAGACAGAGGGGGTGAGAGGAGAAATTAGCTGAATAAATTCCAGTGGGCTCTAGGCTATAAGTGTGGTCCCTAGTTGTCCAGTACTTGGTTCTGGAATGCTTTAGGGCAGGTGTATAGTGTCCTGGTCTGCAGAAGTCCAATCAAAGGAGGCAGGTGGGGTAGGAACTCAGCACACCTTTCATGACAAAGAAATGCTGACAGACAAGTCATTTACTATCTCCAGAAATAAACTAGCTCTGAGGGGGCACTTCCTTCATGGGTTCACAAAGCCCCCAAATGTCAAAGCATCAAAATATAGGGAAAAAACCCCATGACCGATACACAAAGGGACAAGGTTGACACAACTGCTTGCAGCCATAAGAACAGCAAATTCCACCTTTCTTTCTATTCCTACACTTGTAGGTCATTTTTCAAATCCTTTAAACTTTCACCTGTTGCTTCTCTTGCTTACTTTCTGAAACCCAAACCTCAGAATTTTCTCGCTAGGCCCTCTAAAACATGACAACTCTGTTTCATGGCAAACAGACAACCATACATTCTTAAATATTGTGCCCAATTCCAATTAAAGATTGGGAAGTAAAATCAGGCCCTCCTTCATCATTCATACCATCCCTTGAGCACTCTTTTTAAGCATTATTTAAAAATCCCAGGCTCAATTTATCCACTCCTTTTGTGACCCATGCACATCAATTGTTCTTTCCCATTGTCACCACCATCATCCAATTTTGTCTGTTTCAAGAAACCTACACCATCCTGGGCTCGTTTTTTTGTTTTTTTTTTTCTGAGCATCCCTTTAATTTCATGGTCTCTACTCTAAAGTAGGCCTTCTTTCACATGCATCGTTAGCTTATCATAGTATACTTAGAGCTAACATTAAAGTACTTTACATAAAATGTAAGAAGCGTGCAACAGTATAACTCCATTTCCCACACTCATCATTTGGTCTACTGCATTTACGTATTTTAAATCTATGTACATTTTATGCCCACAGCACACTTGTAACTGGTGCAGTAAAAGTCGTCATTTAAAGAAATTAGGAGAGAAGTAAAGATATTCTTTTATGTTCACTCACATATTACCATTTCCAGTTCTCTTCTTTCCTTCCTATAGATTTGTTTTTCCATCTGATACCACTGCCTTTCTATCTTGAAGACTCTGTCATCCCATTGTCTTCTGGTTTCCATCATTTCTAGTGAAATGTCAGCTGTAATTCATATTATTGTTCTCCCACATGGAAGAAAAAATGTTTTTTTTTCTCTTTCTCTGAGTGCTTTCAAAATTTTCTCTTTATTTTGCATTTTCTACTTGTTTAGGTGTGGTCTTCTTTGTATTTATCCAGTTTGGAGCATGTTTATCTTATTTAAATTTAAAAATGATGTTTTGTACCAAGTTAGGAAAACTTTTCAACCATTATGTTTTCAGTTAATTCTTTTATGCTCCATTCACTTATTTTTGTCCTTTGGTCCTTTTGAGACTTTTCTCTGTTCTCTCCTCCTTTTTTCTTCTCTTGCCCTTCCCCCTCACTGACTCTAGATTTTAAAAAATCTATCTCCTCTCCCCTTCTCTCTTCATATTGTACCACTGCTTTTGCTCTCTCTTCCAGTTTACTGACTCTTCTATCTCCAATCTGCCACTAAATCCTTCCTTTCATTTTAGATGTTGTATTTTCCACTTTAGATTTTACATGTATGCATAGTTCCTATTTCATTGCTGATATTCCCTATCTATTCATTCATTATGACAATACTTACTTTAAAACAATTTAAAATAGCTGCTTTAAACTTGCTTTCTGAAAATTCCAATATCTGTGTCATCTCAGGAACTGTTTCTTCTGAATGATTTTACTCTGAACCTTCAGTCAGTCAGTTCAGTCACCCAGTCATGTCTGACTCTTTGCGACCTCATGGACTGTAGCACACCAGGCTTCCCTGTCCATCACCACTCCCAGAACCTGCTCAAACTCATGTCCATCGAGTCAGTGATGCCATCCAACCATCTCATCCTCTGTCGTCCCCTTCTCCTTCCGCTTTCAATCTTTCCCAGCACCAGGGTCTTTTCCAACTCTGAACCTTAGGTCACATTTTTTCCTCTTTCCTCACATGTCTAATAATTTGTATCTCATACTGGGGACTGAATTGTACATAACAGAAACTCTGGATTCTTGTTATCTTTCTCTGAGACTGTTGATTTTTAATAAATTATTTAAAGATCACTTTGTACCTGTAGACTTTGATTTTATACTATATAAGGGTATTAGTGTTTAGGTTTACTCTTGAACAAGTCCCATAATTCTGATATATGAACTTCACTTCTAATATATGTTTATTCTGTCATTTTGTTGGAAAACTATAAATGTTTATTTAGTCCTTATAACTTGGAGGAATTTAAAATTTGTCTCACTTGAAGTAGACAGTAACTAAAATCTCTGATCAGTATTTTCATCTTTTGTGCTATCTCTTTTCACTGGGTTTCCAAAATCTCCTCTGTGTGTCCACAGTTCAGGGGTCAGTCAAGGATCTGAAGTAAGTTTGCTTTCAGAGTGTGAGATATCTTCCTATATATCCCTCCTTTCTGGTGTTACGTATGCTGTATGTATGCTTAGTCACTCAGTCATGTCTGACTCTTTGCTACCCTATGGACTGGAGCCCCCCAGCCTCCTCTGTTGGGATTCTCCAAACAAGAATACTGGAGTGGGTAGCCATGCTCTTCCCCAGGTGATCTTCCAGGCCCAGGGATTGAACCTGGGTCTCCTGCACAGCAAGCGGATTTTTACCATCTGAGTCACCAAAGCCTTTCTGGTGTTAACTCCCTAAATTTCCAGGAATTCTGGAACAGATGAACTTCATCTTATGACACCTCAAGCTCAAGGAACTGTGGTTTGCTTTCTTAGTTCCTTCCTTCCCTCTTTTCATTCTTCTTCACTTTAAAAAATTTTTATTTTTAATAATTTTATTAAATAGCTTCATAGATAAAAGCTATCTTATACATCATCCAATTTATTCATTGTAACTGTACAATTCAATAATTTTAAATAAATTTATAAAGTTGTGCAACAACCATCACAATCTAGTTTTATAACATTTCTGTCACCAAAAAATGACTGTGCTCATTTATAGTTTACTCCTCCTCTGACTTTGAGTCCCAAGCAACCATTGATCTATAACATTTTCCATCTTAAAACTGTGTTTTGTAGACATTTCATGTAAATAAAGTCATGTACTATCTAGTCTTTGTTGTCTAGTTTTCATCACTTGGCATAATGTTTTTTTTTTTTTATATAAATTTATTTATTTTAGTTGGGGGCTAATTACTTTACAATATTGTAATAGTTTTTGCCATACATTGACATGAATCAGCCATGGGTTTACATGTGTTCCCCTTCCTGGACCCCCCACCCACCTCCCTCCCCATCCCATCCCTCTGGGTCATCCCATTGCCCCGGCCCTGAGCCCTTGTCTCATGCATCGAACATGGAATGGTGTTCTCTTTCACATATGATAATATACATGTTTCAATGCTATTCTCCCAGAACGTCCCACCCTCACCTTCGCCCTCAGAGTCCATAAAATTGTTCTATGCATCTGTGTCTCTTATTCTGTCTCGCATATAGGGTTATCGTTACCGTCTTTCAAATTCCATATATATGCATTAGTATACTGTATTGGTGTTTTTCTTTCTGGCTTACTTCACTCTGTATAATGGGCTCCAGTTTCATCCATCTCAGTAGAACCGATTCAAATGTATTTTTTTTAATGGCTGAGTAATATTCCATTGTGTATATGTACCACAGCTTCCTTATCCATTCATCTGCTGATGGACATCTAGGTTGCTTCCATGTCCTGGCTATTGTAAACAGTGCTGCCATGAACATTGGGGTACACGCGTCTCTTTCAATTCTGGTTTTGGCATAATGTTTTTGAAATTAATCTATGTTGTATAAGTCAATATGTTGTTCCTTTCTATTGCTGAACAGCATTGCATGTATGGATATACAATAGGCTCTTCATTCACCTGTTAAAGGACATCTTGGTTTTGTTTTGTTTTGCTTTTGGAAGCTTTTTTTCAGTGTTCCTCAGATAATACTTATATAGCCCAACTGGTACTTGTAGATCTATGGACCAGTGTTTGGGAATCATGGTGTAGAAAATCAAATTATGACATTCAGATAAGGACTCATCTTTCAAATTTAAGAAGCATATTTTGGACACATATTTGTGTTATATGCTCTGTTAAAGGTTAAAAGGGTGAATAAGACATGATATCCCAGCACAGTAGAAGAAATGAACCAACAAACAAAGAAGTGTAATGAAGTGTGAAAAATGGTGTGATAAAATTCTGGAGCCCTCATGGAGTTACAGAGAAGGCAATGGCACCTCACTCCAGTACTCTTTTGCCTGGAAAATCCCATGGACGGAGGAGCCTGGTAGGCTTCAGTCCATGGGGTCACTAAGAGTCGGACACGACTGAGCGACTTCACTTTCACTTTTCCCTTTCATGCACTGGAGAAGGAAATGGCAACCCACTCCAGTATTCATGCCTGGAGAATCCCAGGGATGGCGGAGCCTGGTGGGCTCCCATCTACAGGGTCGCACAGAGTCGGACACGACTGAAGTGACTTAGCAGCAGCAGCAGCAGCATGGAGTTAAGGCTAATTCTTTATGGGAGAGAGAATTACAGAAAAGTCTTATAAAGGATGTGATCCTTGAGTCTTGAAAGATGGTCTTAAAAGATGAACAAGTAATTGGTCAGTAAGATAGTGGAAATAACTTGCTTTGCCATGACAAATTCTGTTTTATGTTTAAAAGCTATGCAGATAGGTGTAAACATAGTATTGTTCAAACTGTCTTTTTCTTGGAATTTTATGGAAGCAAATTATTCCTGTGAGTGTCTGCTGAGATCAATGGATGGAGAAATATGGTGAAAACTTGGCAGATACCCCATTATGCCAGCTATGTAAATAGTTCTCAACAAGATAAACACATAATGGAAAATAACCTATGTTCTTTTGGAGAATAGTGGACTTGGTCCAACACCTTAGGCAAATTTCTTAATCTTTCAGAGCCTCATTTTCAGTATCTAAAAAACTGAATTAAGAAATAGCTTCAAAAGTAACTGAGCAGATTAGACTTAATGTATGCAAATCATTGTATTTAGGGATTGGCACATAACAGCCTTTCAAAAAATGCCAGTTTTCCTTCTTTCCCTCACACATTGGCTGTTTGCCATTCTTGCACATAAGGGCTACAAGAAGTTAATGCAATCACAAGGCTTATTTGTCTTTTGATTCCTATTTCTATTGTTAAGAACAGTACCTTCTTCCTAGTAACTAAGGGGTGCAATAGCTGTTTCATAATGAGGCCTTGCTTCCTTCTAAATATGCACTAATTGTCAAGGTGATGGAGGAGGTTCATTATTTAAAAGCATAATTAAAGGGCACTTCCTTTAGCTAAACTAATGAGCAGAAAGTGCAGCAATGCTTGCATGTTTAGACATTAAGGATGGAAACAGATGACTCATAGGAGAATGGGAGGAAGCAGGAAAGGTAGGGCAAATTAATCTCACTGCCTAGGACCTCCAGGGTTACTGCATTGCAGGACATCCCTGGAGGAGTGTTCTTCCCTGAGAAGTCAGCTTCACTGGCTTTTCTTGTTTTATTGGATGAATAGCCCTCTCAACCCTGTACCTCAGGAGAAAGCTGATCTTTACTGCAAAAGATGCTAAAACATGATTCCTGATAAGCTGATCTTGGAATCTGTTTCTCGCTGGACATCCATGCCCTGTTCTAAACACTTAGGTATCAGCACAGATATTGATTCATTTTTCTCATGCTGTGTATTCACTAAGGTTGTAAATCCTCCCAAGTCAATAATAGTGCATTTTACCCTCTTGGCACATGTGTGTCAAGGTCATATTCAAGGTTCTTCCATTTATTAGAGGAGGGCATGGCAACCCACTACAGTATTCTTGCCTGGAGAACTCCATGGACAGAGGAGCCTGGCAGGCTGCAGCCCATGGGGTTGCAAAGAGTTGGACACGACTGAAGTGACTAGGCACATTTATTAGATAAGAGATGTGGAAAGCACCCTATTATATCTCCTATTCTTCATCCTTAACCTGGGTGTTTTGCCTAAATTGCAAGATTTTTGTTAGAATAAAAAAGAAAATGTCTGGAGTAAAGTAAGAATAGAAATAATGTTCAATCCAATTCTCCTCACTATACAGCAATTTCGTGGTCATCAGTGCCTCTGCCTTTTGTCTCCTAAACGGGGGTGTTAGCATTAGAATGTGCCATCTTATATTAGGTTTCAATTATGCCAATTTCTTATTTTCTATACTGTGGAAGTGACACAGAGAGAAAAATATCTTTCATACGACAAATGCAGACGCTTGGGTTTGATGGCAAGGAGGAGTCTCCCCCCCACCCCCCGGTACCTAATCCCTAAAGCAGTCTAGAAAGATAGGAGCAAGTCACAGTCAGTGTGGTAACTGAGTCAAAGCTACTTCTACTGGGACAACCCCAAGGTCTGAGCATTTTATTACTGAAATGGTGATTTGATTTACTAAGCATTTGTAATTATGTTGACATTGTTTTTGTCTTTTTAACAGTAAAATGAGACTGATTTAAAATATGTATTACAGGATGTCTACTGAACAGAAAATGCATTTGTTGCCTCTGGGCAGAGGTACAGGCTAAGGCACAAATAATGATTTCACAGGAGCAAAAGGAATTACTGAGCAGATGCTCATCTGGGGAAAAGAGGCCAGAGAGGAGCCATGCCTGCCAGCAGAGGGAGAAAGTATAGTATAATTAGCATCTTTGATTTGTTTAAATTTACCAGCGGTATAGCCTTCTACTTCAAGATGGAATAAAAGAGTGGGAGAAGCCAGTGAGATCGCAGCAGAGAAGAGAATTCTAACTGAGCAGGACCCTATGAGACCTTTCTGGAACAAACTCCCCCTTCCCCACCTCCCCCAAGTCCTTTGCTTGCATCTTATCTGAAGAAAAACTTTTGCCTCCTAGGCTTTCCCTGAGTTCCAAAGAATAAAATTAATCAGAGACATGAGGAAATGCAGAAAGAAAGGAAAACAGTCAAGCAAGACAAAATAATAGTTTAGCCATTAAACAAAGTCAAGGACCTTTCGATCCTCCTCAAGAGCCATAGATAATATTGTGAGAAATATCCTTTGAGATGTTTTGCAGGTAGTGAAACCTCCACCAGGTGGAAGAAGTTAACTGTATGTTGCCCATAAGCACATGGACCCCAGACAAGTTGACACCAGGAGCCCAATGATATCGACTCCCAATTACCTCACCACAAACTAATCAGAAAATGTCCAAAAGCTGATCAAGCACCTCATAACCCCCTTCCATCACCTTGACTTTAAAAACATTTTTTTGAAAGCCATTGGGGAATCCAGGTCTCTTAGGCACAAGCTGCCTGGACTCCTTGCTTGGCACCCTGCAATGAATGCTGTGCTTTCTTTCACCACAACCCAGTGTCTGTAAATTGGCTTTACTGCATGCAGACAACCCAAGTTTGGTTTGGTAACATAATTGCATTCCTGCAGCTCTTGATTCACCAAGAGTCTGGATTCTCCTTTAGCACAGGCTCTTCAGAAGAAAAATTAAAGAAAATCCTTTGAGTAATAATGGAAATCCAAGAAAGCCTTGCAAAACCCCCTCTTTAAGCAATGACTCAGGATGTACTGATGAGCAAGGCTAAGGGGACCCTCAGCAGGTTTGTGGAGACTATGTCCCCAGTACGACAGATGGAATTATCTATTTGTCATCAGATCATACTGCAGGTGAGGCTTGAGATCAGTTCCACTCACAGCCCTGGCAGCCTTGATCTGCACCTTGCTAACCTTCCTTTCCTTCCTTTGGCTCACTTCATTTTGGTCTCTTGGTAATTTCCTCCTTTTAGTCATGGTTCTGCCCCTGAAACTCTGCAGAAGTCCTTTTCTTTCCAATAATAATAGCAGTGGCTGTTTGCTAATGGCCCACTGTAGATCAAAACTCTACCTGTGCATGCTAGCTGGCCAAACCAGAGCAGAGAGTTCATTTGGGAGCTGATTCCAGGGAGAAATAAAGAGGAAGTTGGAGAACAAGTCGGGGACAGAGAATGACAGGGGGCATGGACAAGGTTACGGCTGTGGCTGGTGAGGTAGGGGGTTGGCTATCAGTAGGACTCCTAAGAAGAGTGAAAGAGGTCACCAAGAAATGCTCCCCACCTTCACGCCTGGCTGCTCCCATGCCCTCTGAGTGAGGGGTGCTCCCAGGGCAGTAAGGCTGCTGCTCCTGGACTGTGGTCCCGTGGAGCCAGCAGGCTTCTCTACCCTGGGAGCAAGCCCTGAGGCACCAAGCTGAGAGCACAGTGGGGTGAGGTGTGAACTCCAGTAGAGACCTTCCAGTGAAGCAGGTTTCTGTTCTTCAGAGGAATGACAGGTATTATCTAGAGGATCTCATTCATGTATCAACTCTGTCATTCTTAAGGTTCCAAGTGAGGCTCTGTCAAGAGAAGGAGGATTTTCTAAGTTTGTCTTAGCATTTTTCAGAACCAAGCATAAAGGACTCATGCTTCTTCCCTTAAGGCAGAGAGGTACCTTTCCCACTGATCATGGCTGGTCAGGTGACTGGCACCTTAGGTTAGAGGAAAAATATGGCTTAGGGCAGAAGGAAAGGCTCAATCTGCCCCTTGGGGATCCTAGTCCAGAGGCTTGTAAGGAAGCAGGCTTGGTGAACAGCAGGCGGTGAATGGGGGATGTTAAAGGCAGTGGCTCTTCATCCCTCCCTCCTACGGCCATGCCTCCAAGGGGAGGGGTTCTATAGAGACCCTGGACAGAGGCCCCACACTGGGGGTACAGAAGAGTCTCTGAACCTGCCTGGAAAGCTGGGCCCAGGGTCACCTCAGTTAAGTGTGGGAAGATGGGAAGTGATCTCCCAAAGGGTCATGAACAATGTATGTGTTTCCTACTGCTGCTATAAAAAATAACCTCAGCCTTTCTGTTAAAACAACACAGATTTATTATATTACAGCTTTGGAGGTAAAAAAAAAATCTGAAATGAGTCTCTCTGGGTTTCAATCAAGGTGGCTTCTGGAGACTATAAGAGATAATCTGTTTCCTTTTTTTTTAACCACCAGGTCATAGAAGTGGGTGCATTCTTTGGCTCACATCACTCTGACCTCTGCTTCCTGTCATGTCTTCTCTGACTCTAACCCTTCTGCCTCCCTTCTGTAAGAATCCTTGTGGTTACATTGGATCCACTTGACTAACCCAAGATAATCTCCCTAGCTCAGGATCTTTAATTAGGTCTATAAAGACCTTTAGCCATGAAAGCTAAAACATTCAGATTTTAGGGATTAGGAGGTGTACACCTTTGGAGCCATTATTCTGTCTACCACAGGTAGACACACTTTCCTCACCAAGAATAAAAGATTTCTCCTCTCCCAGGAGCTTTGGATTTCTAAGCAAGTAGAATGGACTTAATGGGCAAAGGCACTGGTCTGACAAATGTGAGTATTTGACTCAAATCCCAGCTCTGTCATTTTTTTCCAAAGTTCCAGAGGAACTTTGGCCTGTGATGTATTCTTTTCTTTATGTGGGAGGAAAGAAGACCACCTGGGTCTAAGGGACCTGCCGCACTCACAGCTGCCCCTTCTTCCTGGGTGTGGTGAGGAGGCCACTGGGGACACAACATGCATCATAGGTGGTTCGCTGGGGGCCCTGAGGAGCCCAGGTGAGGTGTTGTGGGATGGAGGTAACCAGCGCAGCAGAGATGGGCAGGATGAAAGGCTGCCAGGAAAGGAGCTTCAAGGTGGAGAGAACATGGCTCAGGCAATGGGCTGAAGGGATGGATTTCCAGGATGTTGGTACCGTCTCTAAAGAAAACAGAATGACTGGGATAACCATGTCAGCAGTCACTTTCCAGAGAGCAGGAAATGCGGTCACTGCACCTGCCTGACCCAAGAGGACCGAGGGCATCTGAGGACCGTTCTCTGCCAACAGCACGAAATCACAGATGCCCCCTCTCCCCAGATGTCTCTAGAAGTTCTTGGAGATGAGAAGAGGCAGGGAGAGGGACACTGAAAAAAAGTGAGGGCTTATAAAGGGGCCTTATGTATTACAGAAAAAGAAGTAAGAATCACTGTGTTTGTGACTCTCCCCATCTCCTTATCCATTGTGAACAACCCTGCAAGTTGGCATCTTAAGGGAAGTCATTTGGGATTCTGCCTAAAGGAGAGACAAAAGAGGTTCTGGACATTCTTCCTCTCCATCTGATTAGGACACATGTTCCTAAAGGGAAGCAGGTCTTACCAAAGGCCAGTGTGCCCGGTGGGGTGTTGAGTGGGGTGTGTCACTGCATTAGAGGAAGCATGGCCATTGCACCCAAGAATCAGTCTTTAACTGTGGAATTAGAGCATTGACGATGCCCAATTATTTTGCTCATTAAGACGACTGGTCTGGACTGGATTGACCATTCTCCAATTAACTCCTTGGCACTTGGCTATAATAATGATTGAACTAACTCATTTGACTCTCAGTGTGGCTGAAAGAGCAGATGTGAGTAAACTCATTCTACATCATTCAAACACACTTTCCTCACCAAGAATAAAAGATTTCTCCTCTCCCAGGAACTTTGGATTTCTAAGCAAGTAGAATGGACTTAATGGGCAAAGGTGATGGTCTTACAAATGTGGGTATTTGACTCAAATCCCAACTCTGTCATTTTTTCCAGAGGAACCTGGGCCTGTGCTTATTCTCTCCTTTATGCAGGAAGAAGAAAAGACCATCTGAGTCTAAGGGACCCTGCCCCACTCACAGCTGTCCCTTCTTCCTGGGTGTAGTGAAGGGGCCACTGGGGACACAAAATGCCCCCCCACCACCACTTGATACTGGGAATCCAGCATTCTTCATGGAGGGTGGAGCACGGGACTAGGACAGGAGATGCTCAGAAAGGACAAGTGGGCCTTAGTGACGAAGATCAAACTTCTCAAACAGTCATGTTATGGTGTGGTTTTCCTGTGTCCAAATGACAGTGGGTTTTTTGGTGACTGATCTTTTGTTTGTTTTTATCAGTGACCAGATTATAAAGTATACCACGGAACATCTGGTTTGATGGTATGTTTTTTAAATGAGAAAATACTCAATTTGGAAGGTTTTCTATGGCAATCTGACTCCCCATTTGTGAACGACGGGAAGTGCAGCATCAGGCTTGGATTCTTGTGTGGCCTGGATCTGTGTGGTAGGTGAGTCTGAATGAGGAACTACAGCCACCCAGCCAGGCATCTACACTCACTTTGACTGCTTCTCCTGTCCATGACTATTAGAGTTTGGGACTCTTGCAGGAGAATAATCCTCAGGTCTCTAAAATTGGGCATAATCTAGGCAGGCTGTGGGCTCCTAGGGCAGGATCCTTAGTGTCCTTCTTCTCTCCCCTGGTGCTTGTTGCAATTTCTGGCACAGAGAAGATGAGGGCCAACAGAATGGATTTCACTTCCTTGCAATTTTTCAGAGATACATTTTTTTTTTCCTTGTCTGAGCCTGTGGCGCCTGTCCTCTTATTGGTCCATTAAGGCTGTCACTCAAGCTGTGTCTTCCAATAAGTGAGTGTGCTGTCTCCCTCCAGGCACCAATAAGTCCAAAGGGAAGATCATTAGAATTTGTGATGCTGAGTCAACCATATCCAAATAACATGAAAGCTGGGAGGGCTGTAAATTAATAAACTTTTCCCATGTGAATTGGCAACTGGCCTTCTCCTCTGCTCCTGTCTGGGTTTGCACATGACTAAGAGCAGGCCTGAGGGATTTGCATTAGCAGATCATAAGGAAACATCCCATTAAAATGACAGTCTCCTCATCGTGGATTCATTTTCAAGAGGTACACTGGGTAGTTGGGGCACTTCTTGGGGTTGCCTGGTAATGGATTTACCTGGCAGCCTATATACCCTGGCAAAGGCTTTCTGAGGTGCAGGGGAAAGGGATGGGCTTTTTGGAAGCATGTAGCTCCTCTGTGACAATTACCACACTCCCTGGGCACACACTTGAAGAGCTATGTAGAAGCCAGCCCACCTATCATGCCCTCGTTTCCATGCTCACAAGCAGCATCTGTCATGTGCTTAGTCTTCTGGCTGCAGAGAAAGGAAGAGGGAGACCCTGATTCTATCATATCCCCTGCTACTGACCCCAGTGAATGACCTGGCCTGAGTTACATTTGCTTGAATGTGATATTTTATGAATGTCATACTAGCATTCCTTGCAGTTGTAGTCCCCAAATTATCAGTCTTCTTTTGAATAACAAAATGCTTTGATTGTGGCCCATTCTTTGGGGATAAGTTACCAACTCAATAACATGCTATAAAAAGCCTCCTGACGTTTAATTCCCACTGCTCCTCCAAACTGGGTCCTAACACTTGTTGAAAGTGTACTCAAGTCCCTGTGTCCATGTCCTTTGAAGTAAAACTATTTTGTTTTCGTCTCCCAGGTCACCTCTCAGTCTTAAAAGAATCCCTAAGGTGGGCCAGCAATTTGAATGCACATAATACATTGCTATTGTTGTTTAGTTGCTAAGTCCTGTCCAGCTCTTTTGCAACCCCATGGACTGTAGCCCACCAGGCTCCTCTGTTCATGAGATTTGCCAGGCAAGAATACGGAGTATTCTCCAGGGGATCTTCCTGACCCAGGGACTGAACCCATCTCCTGTATTGGCAGGTCAATTCTTTACTACCGAGCCACCAGGGAAGCCCACACAATACATCAGACTGGCTTCAAAGGGTTAATGATTAGGAAAGTGTAGAAAGTGTAGAAAGTGTAGAAACAAAGACTAGCTGTTGAGCCAACAAACTGGTAACAATTTAGACAATAAGCCATCCACAAAGCAGTGTCACCAAACTCCCAGGTCCCTGAAAAATACAGATAAAGGTCTGACACACATTCCTAAGTTGTTTCACAGGTTGCAGACCCCCATCAGATGAAAATTACTGACTAAAAGCACAGAGACTCCAGACAGGTTGAAACCAGAAGACTGGTGATGCTTAAAACTTCACCTTGATGCCAATCAACTAGAACTATGCATGAGCTGATCACGTACCCTGAGGCCCACTCCCTCACACCACCTTTAAAAGATTCTTCCCTGAAAGCCATGGGGAGTTCACAGTTTTTTGACCATGAGCTGCCCATTCTCGTTGCTTGGAGCTTTAGAATAAATGCTGTACTTTTTTCCACCATAACCTGTGTCATTTGGACGAATGGACCCAAGTCCAGGTTCAATAACACTGTCAACGTCTTCCCCTTCCACCCTGTCCTTGTGCCCTGACACACAGAAAGCTTACAGTCCCCTGAAGACCCTCCTTTTCATTCTCTCCAAGCTTGGCTACCTGGCTCTACCTCCTCTGAACCCTCCCACCTCTTCCAGAAGCTTTCCCAGGCCCTTATACCCAGGGACGTAGCAGGATCCTCCAGACTGATCCCGACAGACTCCCCCTACCTGGTTCCCTGCCTTCTTCACGTATCACATAGGATTGTACACTGTCTGTTTATGTGTTTGTCTGCCTTGTTGTCATGGATACTTCTAGAGAGCAGAGGCTTTATTTTAGCTGATCTCTGGTATCCAGCAAAGAGTTTGGCACATAGTTTATGCTCAGAATAAATGAGGTCTCATCAGGCAGTAGGACATTTATTATGCTTTTAGAACCCCTAAGGTGGGCCAGCAATTTGAATACACACAGTACATTAGACTGGCTTGAGCCTTTTCCACTCAAGGCCAGAAAGTTTTATAACAGTTACAGAACCACTGGGGGTAAAGTCAGTGAGATCTTTGAAATAGAAAAATTATCAAGATCAAAGCTGAACCTCTGAGATCCAGAGAGTGAAAAAGGGCAAAATTTTAGAATTTTAAAATGTTCCATAAAAATGGATCAAAAGATCAATTAATCACCAGGAGGTTTTAAAAGATCTCGATTTTTCTTCTCTACTTCCCTCTCTTCCTCCCTCATTTTGTCTCTCCTTTCTTTTGATCTCAATATCCATTCATTTTTATGCAAACATTTACTGGACACCAACTGTGTGCTCAGGGCTCTAATCTGCACTAAGAATTTGGAGAGAGTAAGACACAGACCTGCCCTCCAGGATCTTGGCACAAAGTGGGCAGAAAGGCAGGACAAATAAATGGGTAACTAATGTAGGTAAGTATTGGGATGGATTCTGCATGGAGTCTGAGGAGCATGGGGAAGAGGCAAGCTATACAAGAGGTGGCCCAGAATGGCTTCCTGAGGGAGGCAACTTTGTCTGATATACACAGTTTGGCATCAAATGATTTACATCCAAGAAACTTCTGATATGTTTCTGTCTACAGAGAGAAGCTAGAGAGCTAAATAGTGGACAGAGGAATCTGGGCTGGTCTATACATACCACTGGATTGCTAGTATGTGTCTGGTGGAGGTTCCCTAGTCCCACCCACTGTAGCTCCTCTCGGGGTATGGGCAACTGTTAAAGTGAGCTGGGGCTTCTGACCATCAATAGGCAGGCTTTACATTTTTATGTTAATTTCTTTAGTAGAAGAATACTAAAGCTAAATTGTTGTTTGTTGTTTTTGTTTAGTCACTAAGTTGTGTCTGACTCTTTTGCAACCCCATGGACTGGAACCCACCAGGCTCTTCTGTCCATGGGATTCTCCAGGCAAGAATACTGGAGTAGGTTGACATTTCCTTCTCCAGGGAATCTTCCCAACCCGGCGACTGAAACCACGTTTCCTGTATTGGCAGGTGGATTCTTTACCACTGAGCCACCAGGGAAGCCCCGTAAGCTGAACTGCATCCTTTCAAATTCATATGTTGAAGCTCTAACCCCAAACACGGCTGTATTGGAAGAAAGGGTCTAACTTTCATTAGGAGTAATGAAGGTTAAATGAGGTCATCAGGGTGGGGCCCTAGTCCAATAGGGCTCCTGCCTGATAAGGAAAAGGAAAGGTACCCAAGCTCTCTCCACCATGTGAGAACACAGTGAGAAGGCTGCTGTCTACAGCCAGGAAGAAGGTCCTCATGGGGGAAATAGAACTGGCTAGCACCTTGATCTTGGACTTTCCAGCCTCAAGAACTGTGAGAAATAAATCTCTGTTGTTCAGGCCACCCAGGCTGTGGTATTCGGTTATGGCAACCCAAGCTGACTAAGACACGGAAGACAGAGCTTGAGCGAAGTGAAGATTTGACAGTTTCATAGGGTTTCATCAGGATAAACATTTTGCACTTTGCATAATTCCGATCTCCAAATAAAAATTATTTGAAATTTAAAAATGCAAACATTTTGCATTTTAATTAGCACGCTCACCAAAGAGCACTAGAGCATACGGAAAAAGGAGGTCCTGGCCATGTTTATTGTGTGACCTTGGCCAAGTTGCTGGATCATGGTCTCCTGCTCCATATTATCCACCCAGCAGGACTTGGGAGAGATGAGAATGAGCTCTGCACACAGAGTACCTGGCACAGAGCAGGCACACATGAATGGTAGTAAATGAGATCAGAGAAGTTTCAGCTCCTCCTTAAAGTCATCAGTTTGGGAACAGATTTCAGAATTCCTAGATTCACTATAGGGCTTCCTTGTGACTCAGATGATAAGGAATCCACCTGTAATGCAGGAGACCTGGGTTCAAGATCTTTCCTGGGCCAGGAAGATCCCTCAGAGAAGGGAATGGCTACGCGCTCCAGTATTCTTGCCAGAATTCCTTCCTCACCTAGTTTAAATTCCAAAGCCTGTGACTTTCATTTGCCTGTAACAGTGCTTTTCATTCCCATCTTAGGAAATACTGAAGGGCATCTACAATGATCTCAGCCAGTATAGAAATGTTTTTATTAAAACCCCTCACAATATGGAATTTATTCTAATTCACCTCAATTCATATTATGTATTTATAAAAATATCCCATATAAACCATATGGCATTTTAGAAAGTAGCCAAGAGGTTGCTGGGAGATCAGATAAACAATGTCAAGATAGCGCAATTTCTGTAAGGCCCAGAATTCCTAATTCAGAAGAACATATATTAATCCAAATGCCATATTTCCAAAACCCTAGGGTCCAGCAGGATGGGATTTATTGAGAATGGATTAGGCAGTTGCCCCAGGGCTCCCTCAAACATCTTTCCCATCAGCCTGGCATCCTTGACCTTGCCATACTGCCTGATGTCCCACCATTGAGACATTCCCTGAGAGTAATGAATCTCTCTCCTAAAGAGCATATGTCAGTACTTCCATATAGAGGAAGAGCAGTAGCAATCATTCTCGTCTCATGGAAATGAGTTCCTTCTGGCGTGCTTTCCAGTGACACACTCTGAGATCAGCCCCAATGGGTGCCTGGGGCTTCAGCAGAAAAGGGAGTGGGGAGTGGTAGACACAGGTAATAAGGAAAGAGAAGGGAGAGGATTATGAAACATTCAGCCCTAGGCACCATGAGGCAGGTGGCATCCACCTGGAGGGAGAAAAGGAGGTCGAGGGCCCCAGAAGCTATCAGAATATGGGTTGGGCAGAAAGAAAGCAAATAAGAGATGCAGTAGAATGAGCATCATTTCATCTGCTTCATTAAGCAGCACCCATGCTATGACCCTCTTCTCTGCCAACCGCCACACTCCCTCTTGACAATGTAAAACCATTGAACAAAAATGTATGCCCCCCCCCCCAAATCGAAGCAGAGGACAATTCTAGGTTTGCTGCACTGACACTTCTTCAGCAACACAGCCACCCATGGAGGAGAAATGCCACCTCCTCAATCTCCTCACTGCACAGTCCCCAGACATAGACACTTCAAAGCATTTCATTCCAACCAGACACTTCATTTGTCATTGACAAGTACGACACAGCACCCCTTGTGATCACAAGTCAGGAGTCAGAGATTTTCCTGCTTCAGAAGAGAACATGCACTGCTCACAGGGCACTGTGTCACTGATGACTTCAAAGTCCTCAGGCCCCTGCTCTCAACCTGTGTCACCAAAGGCAAGGCTGCACCGTCACCCAAAGGAGAGCATCAAAGAGGAGACACAGAGCATTTGTGACAAAAAGATGTGCTAACAAAGATCAGAAACTGGGCCTGGGGGTCAAGAGGATCAGCTTCTCAGGAGCTCCACGTGGAGCAAGTCGACAAGATGCACACTGGCAAGTCCACTGATGGGTGAAGGTCCCAGCCAGGGTGGTCCTCCCCACTTCCTACTGGTCTTTAAGACGGCAGTTTCCATCCTGACTACAAGACGCTATGTGTCTCCCAGAGTTGATTTTCCTCCAAATCAGCAAGTGACCAGAACCGTGAGATACCTACCCATTCCCATCATCCCTGGACCACATCAACCATCCCTGCAGAGGGGTGGGGGGTGGGGGGTGGGCAGGTGTGAGGTGAGCCCCATACCTGGTCCAGCTTCCAGTGGAACTCTGCGGGGCGGAAGGTGTCTGCCTGGTCAAAATCCTTGCGCAAGAGGAAGACAAGGCGGCAGTTGTGCACGTACAGGGCGTAGTGATGCCGGTTCATTTCTGGAAAGCAGAAAGAGGATTTGAGTGGTGCCAGAATCCCTAAGCCCATCTCCCCTAGAGGAGTCTTCCCAGTTCATCACTTAGCACAACCCCAGAAAACAAAGAAACGGGCATTCTAGTTTTTTTTCTTTTCCAACTGATCTAATGAATAGTTCTAGAACACACATGGTGGAGCTGTCTGAAATGGAAGAGGTAGATTCAAGAAAGCCCACAGAAAACTGCTGCCAAGAAGGCATTCGGGCCTTAAAAACCAACCTTTACTGCATTAGCGCCTGGATAAAATTACATGTGTTTACAAACTTTTTTTTTTTTTGTACATAGACTTCTGGGAGGGCCAAGGACACTCTGACAATCACATCGGCCACTCCAGTTTCCTTTAACACAGCTGGATCCTCCCAGAGTTCTGGGCTCTTATTTTATTTCATCAGGCTTGACAACAGTAACCACAGAGGACGCCTCCATTTCTGTGTGCAGTTAAGGAGAGTTGCCTCACTTCTGGCTGCTGAGAGGAGAGGGCAGGTTGATTTTCCAGCACTAGACACAGTTTCCTGAATTTCCAAGGCAATGAATAAATACTTCTTTCCCAACACACAGACAACAGATGGGACTTTTCTTTTCCCTGCTAAAACTTCCTTTTCTGGTTAAAAAAACAATCAACTGGGTCCCAGCCATGACATCCTTTAGTCACAATATAATAGCCATTGGGAGGGGAGGAGCTGTTCTTTGATCAATACTCAGAGAATTCACACTGTACCACAAAGTACCACATGCAGAAGTCAAGTATGATGCACATGTTCTGTAAGTATTGGGGAAATGAGCAGATACAGCAAGAAGGACATGGGCCCTGGATTCAGAGAGACCTGGAGTGAAGCCATACCTCTGGATGATGCTGGAAAAGTAATTCAACCTCTTAGAGGCTTGATTTCCTTAGCTGTATCATGACAGGGATGCTGGATTACCCTAATGTGTCACGAGAATAGGATGTTGTGATTGATTGATTTTTGCACATCCTGTACACACCTTGCTTATGGAGGAATAAGTGGGAGGAATCAACACCAAATCCTACTTCAAGGCATGGGCTCCGAGTTGGTTTCAGCCAAAGGGGCTCCTGAAACACCCCCTGCCACAGTGTTTGGTTCAGAACCCAGGTCCACATCTAGCACTGCAGACCATTCTCCTGGCCATGGGGCTTCTGTCAGGAAAGTGACTCGAGTCAGGCCAGTGACTCTGGAGCTGTTCTAAGTAGTCTAGGAAAGAACTCTCTCCCTCTTTTAGCACCTAGCATGAAGAGACCCCCATCTCTTTCAAGAAGTTGCAGTATATACTGGGAGGCTTGGAGCTGCTGCAGCCATGTTTGCTAACATGAAATTGATACATATAAGGTGGCAGATCTGAAAAATTGTGGAGAAAAGCAGCCAGGACCTTGATCACACTTTATCAGAAGCTGTCTGTCTTAGCTCTAGCACTTTTAGTTACAAGAAGCCCACATTCCCTTTATAATTTTGATTTTTAATCATCCAATATCAGTTTGCTCTGTATTTCCCATTCCTTGTAACTGAAAGCATCTTAATTGATACAATGAGGAAATGTGTATAAACCATATGCCCAGAACAGATGTTCAATGGCTGTTGGTTATGATAAGGACTACTACACTGCCTCCTGACCATGACAACATAACAGAGTAGAGTCAGATGCTGTTTTCACAAAAGCATTACCATTCTTCAGGATGCAACCAAAAGATGGACAGGAGAATGGTCAGTTGCCAAATGTGGCAGTATTGATCAAGGCCAATATTCAGGTGACTACTTGGTCTTTATATTGTTGAAATACACAGACCTGGTTATAGGAATTTTACTAACCAGTTCTTGTCTCCCACACTATTGCCTAACTGATTTCCTGTAGTTTCTATGGATAACTGTTAGGAAGATACAGAAAGATTTCTCCCCTTGAGCTTCATTTGGCATCAGGAGAGGTTGATGCAAGGACAGACCTCATGGGAGGTTTACAGCATCTCCTGGCCTCCCTCCAGAGGTCCCCCTCCCCCACCCTCTGTTAGCTGGATCCCTGGAGTCACCACCCACACCAGGGTAACTGGTCCCTCAATGCCTTAGTGACATGATACACTCAGAATTCAGCTCCTCTTTTGCTGTCCTTCAGTGTTCTCCCCGGAAGCCCCCCTCCTTCTCCTTGCCCACATCTCTGGCATATCTTAAAGGCTTCTTGGCACTGTCAGATATTAAAGTAGTCCAGAAAGGTTCTCTCCAAATCAAATACCAGAGTGTCATTAGTTAAAAGATCTTCCCCACTCAGCCTTGTCCGTGGCTCATTGGCCACCAGTGGGGAAAAGACTCTTCTTGTCCCACTGCCTCCTCCCCCAAACTCCTCCCAGCTCCAGTCTTGGTCAGGGGCAGGGAAGGCAGATCAGGAGAGAAGTGGAGTCTCTTTAAAGAGGCAATGGACTTTTTCATTTTCTCAGGGATGTCCAGTGTCCTCTGTCATGTGGGTCTACATACGGGTTCCTTTACGGGTGCGTTGGCTAGTTTTTGGAGAGGCTTTGCAGGGATCACCTGTAGCCATGAAACTGGGTGTGGGCCCTGGTTAAAAAATGTTTTCAGCCCTTCTCCCCCCACCACCCCTTCAATCCCTAATAAGAACACCCTCAATAAGAAAGGGTCTGTTACAATCTTCACATAGGAGTTGATCTGATACATGACACAGTCCTGTTCCGGACAGCAGGGGCATTCACACAACTTCCATTCCCACCTTTGTTGGCTCTTACCTCTCCCTTTGGAGAAGGAAATGGCAACTCACTCCAGTATTCTTGCCTGGAGAATCCCATGGACAGAGGAGCCTGGCAGGCTACAGTCCATGGGGTCTCAAGAGTCGGACACGACTTAGTGACTAAACCACCACCACCACCGCCTCTCCATTACTTCTCGAAGCCATGCTTTTCATGATTCCTTTCATGATTTTCATGATACCTTTCATGATCTTGGCTCCTGCCCTCGGTTACTTATCCCTGCCCCCTTGCCAATCTGCTTCTCCTACTGGATTCCCTCTTCCTGGGACTCAACCCTCTTGGCTCCAGTCTCAACCATTTCTAGATGTCCATTTGGTTCCCATGAATAAGAATAAAAACACTGATGTTCTGCTAAACTGTAGTAGGGCAGCCCTTCCCCCTGCTGCCCCTCGCTCCTCACTGCTCCCCCCTCAGAGGCAGCCCCCATTAGCCTCTTGCTCTCAGATCATCTGGGCAAGAGTCAGAGCCAGGTCCACCTTTCCTGCACCCTAAACTCCTAGGACACAAGTCACACTTGCCCAGAGCTCCCCTGGGCTCTGCTCCGACAGCAGCCTGGAACAGAAGTAAAAGTGTTTGCAGCTCAGCCAACAGGCAGGTGGGAATCTCATTCCCACCTCCTCTCTACTTTAGACAACTTTGGTCCCTCTGAGAGGTTTTCGGGGCACCTCTGGATGTGTGAGAGCATCCTTTCCTTGTCCCGTAGGCTGAGGGACCATCCTAGGACTCTCTACCAGGCTGGCAACTCTGCCCCCAACACTTGGTGATTTCTGGACTGGTTGGCCCCTCTGTCTTAGAAGGCCCTGTATGAAAGTAGCTGGCACTGCAAGTGGCACATCATATTCAAATGAAACTCAGAGGCAGCGAGAGGGCTGATGCCAGGAAGAAAGGGTCCCACAGGAGGGGCGGGTGTGTGGGGGGAGAGGAGTTTCTAAGAGAGGCCAGGAAAGGACATCGCTCACACCAGGAATGGAGAGATAGGGCCAACAAAGGTGGGCTTGGAGGGAGCACAAGTGCCCCTCACAATACCATGTGTTAGAGCCATTGCTATGTATTTACCTAACCTTGTATCCTCACTCTTAGAAACATGGCCTAAGCCATACTGCTGCTTCTCTCATGGTCAGATGGAACACTGAGATCAAATTCTCACCAGAAAACTGTGAGTATGTGGCTTGCTGGTCTAGCTAATAAAACCTTTCTGTGTTCAACCCTCTATTCTAACTTTCTGTTCCGTGGTTGAAAATGGCAGTGACAAGTGATGGAAGGATCTCGAGTCCCCGAATGACTGGGCAAAGCTGAGCCTCACCCAGCAGCTCCATCTTGGGCTGCTGGACAGTGACAGGAGGGAAAACTAATGAAAGGGTGTTAGTCATCGTGAGGCTTCTTGGTGGTTGTGCTGAGAGTGTTTTTTTTCTTTTATAAAACTGAAATTAACCCTTGATAGCTAATCAGTTCTGTTATCCAACTATTAATAAACTACTTCATCATAGGCTAGCATTGGTGAGTTTTACTTCGGAAACTAGTGCAATTTTCATGAAGGGCAATTTTGTAATTTATATCAATAGCCTTTCTAACATTTATTGGGTTGACCAAAAAGTTTGTTTGGTTTTTCTCCATAACATCTTATGGGAAAAAACCAAATGAACTTTCTGGCCAACTCAATATATTCTTTAACTCAATAATTCAGCTTCTGGTCAGGAAATAATCAGAACTATCCATACAGGTATATATAAGAATGCTTATTATATATTGCAATAATGCCGATTACAGCATTGTTTCAGTTGCATTTAAAAGGAAACAATCTAAATGTCTAACAAAAGGGAGCCAGTTAAATGAAGTATAATAAAGCCTCATGACTGTCATGTAATTCATATTTTTAAAGGATAATTTATCACATAGAGAAATGACCTGGTACATGTAATGTTATTTAAGAGAAACATAATGGTATCACAGGTATTATAAAAATAGATTTAAAATTGTAAGAATACTCTATATACATAGAAATAAAAATAAGATTTCATTTCATAGTGAAATATGCCAACTGTTATCAGAAAATGCCTCCAATTATTAGAATTTTAGGTGACTCATATATTTTTCCTACTTTTCTGTGATTTTTAGGTTACTTGCTATAAACATGTGTTGCTTTTATAACTTGACAATTCTTTTCCTGATACATAAAAGCCCTAATCAAGCTTTAGTTGATCCTGACAATTTTTTTTATTAAGGGGAGGAGATATATATAGGTTTATTTTCAAGTCAGAGAAATGAGAAAATCTTCCCCATCTCTTTTGTGCCAGTGTTGAGTTGATTGGCCCAGTGTTATTTCATGCTGAGGCCAAAGCTTCAGCAGTGCCACAACTTGCTGGTTGAAGGGGCTGAAATGCCTATTGGGGGTGCTACTCTGATGAAAGTGAGGCATCATCATCTAATGCAGAGTTTTCAGCCATGGCTACACGAAAGAATCCCCCAGACGCTGACTCATTGAGCTGGGGCAGGGCCCTGGCATCTATTTTTATAGGGCCACCAGGTTATTCTAGTGTATAGTTAGGGTTGAGAGCTGCTGTTCCAATAGCATGGTCCTGAAATGTGTAATTAGTCCTGAATATTCATTGGAAGGACTGATGCTGAAGCTGAAACTCCAATACTTTGGCCACCTGATGCAAGAACTGAGTCACTGGAAAAGACCCTGATGCTGGGAAAGATTGAAGGCGGGAGGAGAAGGGAATGACAGAGAACGAGATGGTTGGATGGCATCACCGACTCAATGGATGTGAGTTTGAGTAAACTTTGGGAATTGGTGATGAACAGGGAGGCCTGGCGTGCCGCAGTCCGTGGGGTTGCAAAAAGTCGGACATGACTGAGTGACTGAACTGAACTGAAACATGAGCCAGAGGAACTAGGGCTAAGCCTGTTTCTTTGGCTATCAGTTGTGTTATCTTAGGTTAGTTGCTCAACCTTTCATATTCCAGTTTCCTTTTCTGGAAGCCCAAAGGTCTCTATCTGTCTGACCTGCCTCCCAAGGGCATTTGATACATTTTAGAAAGGACTCCGTGTGTGGCTGCTAACCCCAGCTGGGGATGCTTTGCATTTGGGGTCCTGGGTTCATGATGGAAGCACCCTGCCAGGCACTGCAAAGATGGGGCCACAGGGTGGTTCCTGGGGTCCTGGGCTGAGCTTTGAACCCAGTCCCAATCTCCAGTGGCACCTTACGCAGGTCTGCGGGGCCCTTCCTAGAGGAAGATTCCAGGAAAACCAATCCTTGGCCCTGGCTTTGACACCTTACACCTAGGAAAATGGGCAACTTCCTTTGTCTCAGTTTCTACATCCAAAAAACACTTTAACATGTAATGCAAAGATTAGTGAAATAGGAAATGTGGGGTCCTGATAATAATAGAATGTGGAATAAAACCAGAAATAATAATGACAGTGACAACCACATTGAGTAAATTGGCACTGATTTTATGTCTGGATCTGCTAAGTGATTTCATACATTGTCTCATGTTTATCTCCCCCATTTTACATATGGGAAAACTGAATTGAAGCTGAGTAGCAAGCAAGTTCTCAAAGGTCATATGTTAAATAGTGGGAAATCTTCCATGTGAACTGCGGCGGTCCAGCGACAGAGCTGAGCATGCAGACTTCCTTCTCTCCTGTCTTCTCACTACACCATGGGCTGCTGTTATTTATTTGAAGTACTTTAACAAGAGTAGCATTTGAAATGGAAAACTGTGGGCATCAAATTTTCATAAGATATCAGAGTATTTGTGTGTGTGTGTCTTTACATGTGGGGTGTGATGAGCAGAACATGGGGTTGGAGTTAGCTGGAGCTAAGCTTACCTTCCAGTTCTGATATCTACTTGCTATATAATTTGGGACAAGCTACTTAACCTCTCAAGGATGTTTCCTTATCCTTAAAACAGAAAACACAATATTGCTTTTATAAAGTCAATTGTAGAGATGTGAGACACTGTTTGGAACAGGAAGAGCTAACACAGATTGCACTTCCTGTGTGTCAGGTACTGTTCTAAAGCTCTATACGTACATAAAGTCACTTAATTCTGATAAAAAACCTTATGAGGTAGATCAGTTCAGTTCAGTTCAGTTCATCTCAGTCATGTCCGACTCTTTGCGACCCCATGAACCGCAGCACGCCAGGCCTCCCTGTCCATCACCAACTCCCGGAGTTTACCCAAACTCAGGTCCATCAAGTCGGTGATGCCATCCAGCCATCTCATCCTCTGTCGTCCCCTTCTCCTCCTGCCCTCAATCTTTCCCAGCATCAGGGTCTTTTCCAATGAGTCAGCTCTTCGCATCAGGTGGCCAAAGCATTGGAGTTTCAGCCTCAGCATCAGTCCTTCCAATGAACACTCAGGACTGATCTCATTTAGGATGGACTGGTTGGATCTCCTTGTAGTCCAAGGGACTCTCAAGAGTCTTCTCCAACACCACAGTTCAAAAGCATCAATTCCTCAGCACTCAGCTTTCTTTATAGTCTAACTCTAACACCCATACATGACCACTGGAAAAACCATAGCCTTGACTAGACGGAATTTGTTGGCAAAATAATGTCTCTGCTTTTTAATATGCTACCTAGGTTGGTCATAACTTTCCTTCCAAGGAGTAAGCGTCTTTTAATTTCATGGCTGCATTCACCATCTGCAGTGATTTTTGAGCCCAGAAAAATAGTCAGCCACGGTTTCCACTGTTTCCCCATATATCTGCCATGAAGTGATAGGACCAGATGCCATGATCTTAGTTTTCTGAATCTGATCTTAGTTTTTTCATTCTCCTCTCTCACTTTCATCAAGAGGCTCTTTAGTTCTTCTTCACTTTCTGCCATAAGGGTGGTATCATCCGCATATCTGAGGTTATTGATATTTCTCCTGGCAATCTTGATTCTAGCTTGTGCTTCCTCCAGCCCAGCGTTTCTCATGATGTACTCTGCATAGAAGTTAAATAAGCAGGGTGACAATATACAGCCTTGACGTACTCCTTTTCCTATTTGGAACCAGTCTGTTGTTCCATGTCCAGTTCTAACTGTTGCTTCCTGACCTGCATACAGGTTTCTCAAGAGGCAGGTGAGGTGGTCTGGTATTCCCATCTCTTGAAGAATTTTCCACAGTTTATTGTGATCCACAGAGTCAAAGGCTTTGGCGTAGCCAATAAAGCAGAAATAGATGTTTTTCTGGAACTCTCTTGCTTTTTCGATGATCCAGCAGATATTGGCAGTTTGATCTCTGGTTCCTCTGCCTTTTCTAAAACCAGCTTGAACATCTGGAAGTTCGTGGTTCACATATTGCTGAAGCCTGGCTTGGAGAATTTTGGGCATTACTTTGCTAGCATGTGAGATGAGTGCAATTGTGCGGTAGTTTGAGCATTCTTTGGCATTGCCTTTCTTTGGGATTGGAATGAAAACTGAACTTTTCCAGTCCTGTGGCCACTGCTGAGTTTTCCATATTTGCTGACATATTGAGTGCAGCACTTTCACAGCATCACCTTTGAGGATTTGAAATAGCTCAACTGGAATTCCATCACCTCCACTAGCTTTGTTCGTAGTGATGCTTTCTAAGGCCCACTTGACTTCACATTCCAGGATGTCTGGCTCTAGGTGACTGATCACACTATCATGATTATCTAGGTCATGAAGATCTTTTTTGTACTGTTCTTCTGTGTATTCTTGCCACCTCTTCTTAATCTCTTCTGCTTCTGTTAGGTCCATACCATTTCTGTCCTTTATTGAGCCCATCTTTGCATGAAATGTTCCCTTGGTATCTCTAATTTTCTTGAAGAGATCTCTAGTCTTTCCCATTCTATTGTTTTCCTCTATTTCTTTGCACTGATTGCTGAGGAAGGCTTTCTTATCTCTCCTTGCTATTCTTTGGAACTCTGCATTTAGATCGGTATATCTTTCCTTTTCTCCTTTGCTTTTCACTTCCCATCTTTTCACAGCTATTTGTAAGACCTCCTCAGACAGCTATTCTGCTTGTTTTCATTTCTTTTTCTTGGGGATGGTCTTGATTCCTGTCTCCTGTACAATGTCACGAACCTCCATCCATAGTTCATCAGGTATTCTGTCTATCAGATCTAGTCCTTTAAATCTATTTCTCACTTCTACTGTATATTCAGAAGGGATTTGATTTAGTTCATACCTGAATGGTCTAGTGGTTTTCTCTACTTTCTTCAGTTTCAGTCTGAATTTGGCAATAAGGAGTTCATGATCTGAGCCACAGTCAGCTCCTGGTCTTGTTTTTGCTGACTGTATAGAGCTTCTCCATCTTTGGCTGCAAAGAATATAATCAATCTGATTTCAGTGTTGGCCATCTGGTGATGTCCATGTGTAGAGCCTTCTCTTGTGTTTTTGGAAGAGGGTGTTCGCTATGACCAGTGCATTCTCTCGGCAGAACTCTATTAGCCTTTGCCCTGCTTCATTCTGTACTCCAAGGCCAAATTTGCCTGTTATTCCAGGTGTTTCTTGACTTCCTACTTTTGCATTCCAGTCCCCTATAATGAAAAGGACATCTTTTGGGGGTGTTAGTTCTAGAAGGTCTTGTAGGTTTTCATAGAACTGTTCAACTTCAGCTTCTTCAGCGTTACTGGTCGGGGCGTAGAGTTGAATTACCGTGATATTGAATGGTTTGCCTTGGAAACGAACAGAGATCATTCTGTCATTTTTGAGATTGCATCCGAGTACTGCATTTTGGACTCTTTTGTTGACTATGATGTCTACTCCATTTCTTCTAGGGGATTCCTGCCCACAGTAGTAGATATTATGGTCATCTGAGTTAAATTCACCCATTCCAGTCCATCTTAGTTCACTGATTCCTAGAATGTCGATGTTTACTCTTGTCATCTCCTGTTTGGCCACTTCCAATTTGCCCTGATTCATGGACGTAACATTCCAGGTTCCTATGCAATATTGCTCTTTACAGCATCGAATCTTGCTTCTGTCACCAGTCACATCCACAACTGGGTGTTGTTTTTGCTTTGGCTCCATCCCTTCATTCTTTTTGTAGTTATTCCTCCACTGATCTCCAGTAGCATATTTGGGCACCTACCGACCTGGGGAGTTCATCTTTCAGTGTCCTATCTTTTTGCCTTTTTATACTGTTCATGGGGTTCTGAAGGCAAGAATACTGAAGTGGTTTGCCATTCCCTTCTCCAGTGGACCACATTCTGTCAGACCTCTCCACCATGACCTGTCCATCTTGGGTGGCCCCACACGTAATGGCTTAGTTTCATTGAGTTAGACAAGGCTGTGGTCCATGTGATCAGATTGGCTAGTTGTCCGTGATTGTAGTTTCAGCCTGTCTGCCCCCTGATCCCCTCTCTCAGTGCCCACCGTCTTACCTGGGTTTCTCTTACCTTGGACGTGGGGTCCTATGAGGTAGATCATACTATTAATACTATTAATAAAATGCATGTTTTATAGACTGGGAAATTGAGGCACAGAGAGGTTAAACAACTTGCTCAAGATTACACAGCCAATAAGTGGTGGAGCAAGCTGTGAATCCCCTTATACATACTTAGCATGCTGAAAAATAGCTAACAAGACTTAGCTATCCTTATTATGCACAGCAGTGATTTTCAAACTACTGTTGTAAGTTAGCAGGACCCTTTCATTGAAAATGATCTTAATGGAAATATGCCTATATATAATACAGTGAAGGTGGAGCTGCTTTGCTTGAATTAAAGATGAAATCTCCTCCCTCACCCTCAACCCCTGGTCTAGCAGCCCTAAGTTACTTCTGGGGAGGCTGAGGTTCTGAAGAACCCAGTCTGAAAACCACCAATGCCACCTTTTCGATTCTTTTGTGTCTGTACCCTACCTCCCATTTGTAGTCTTGCCCTACCCCAAGCCCAGGAAGTCAGCAGGCGGAAAACCAGAGACCAGAATATTTTCCCAGGTCTCCTCTCATACTCCTGTTTTTCTCTCACACTCTTGGTGGCCGTGGCCATGCCTGACCAGCTGGGACATAATGGACAGCTGCGAGGAGAGCTGGATGCGAGGCTCACCGGTTTTATCCGAGTTGCAGAGGATGGTTTCCTTCTCGGCTCTCACGCCAGGGCTGGGGCCGTGCTTCATCCACATGGTGATAGTGAACTGGTCGGTCAGGTTCTTGGGCACAACTCCATCAGGGATCTTGGCACCCTGCCTGCCATCGAACTTGAAGATCATTTCACTGCTGTCCACCAGCAGTCCTGTGGTCCAGTTGGTGGCAGCACTGGGGGATGGCAAGAGGTCAATGATGCCAGAGGAGGCTCCTACAGGGGGTGGGGACAGAAAGAACAACGGGTTATTCCTCCCAGGCCAGGTGTCCTCATGTTCTGTTTTCTGCTCTCAGGTTCACAATGAATTAATCTGCGTACTCACCCAGAGCTAAGAGCTCAGCCCTGAGCTAGGTGACTTGGGAAAAGAAGGGTTAAATGCCATCCTTGCCCAAGTTGCCTATGGTGGCTTGGGGAGGCATCAGTAACTTACAGACAAAAGTATTGCATGTGGGAAAACAGAGTGCAATTAACCATTATACAAGAAAAAAAGTGCTGAAGGAATTTAGAGAAATGAGATTACCCTGGGGGCTTCGATAAGCAGGCAAGGTTCCTGGAGAAGGCCAGGGCTTGATTCCAATTGATGGATTCATTCACGCACTTATCCATTCATTAACCCGTCAGCCATTTATTGAGCACCGACCAGGTGCCAAGACCCCTCCTGGGTGCTGGCAAAGTAAAAGTGAATCAGCGCAGTCCCTGACCTGGAGGAGCTTGGTCCCCACAAATTGATGGACACCTGGGATGCAGGGAGATCAGGGTTGTGATAGAGGACACACAACCAGATTCCAAGAGGAGTGTGAATCACTCTGCACTCATCACACTTTTTTCCAATCATTTGTTTAGGCCAAATGGTATAGGGGTTGAGAACACGGGTTCCGAAGTTGGCAGAACTTAAATCTGACGCCTGGTGGTGGCCTGACTTTCTAGCCTCGTGACTGTGAGCAGAGACTTCACCTTTCTGACCCTCCAACCCCTTCTCTGCCACCTGCCCTCCAAGGTGTCGTGGGGACTGGATGAGAGACTGCATCCTGGCTTGACATTGTGCTTGGCACACCATGAGTGGAGCTCACTCTACGTTAGCTATAACTCCATCGTTATTATTAGAGTTATGATTTCTGCTACCACTACGACTCCAGGCTAAGGATAACCTGAGGCAGTAGCAGTGCGATAGGCAGATTTGTGTTTTGGAAGAATTACACCAACAGCTTTGTGGAGGGTGGAGCTGAGTGAGCCAGAGGAGCTGGCCCAGAAGGTAGAATGACACAGCTAGGTGGGTAACTGGGCTGCCGTGGCCTTTTCCCTGAAGCTCAGGTGCTGCCAGCAGTGTTCTTGGCACCCTTATGCTCTGCAGAGGAGCAGAGCTCAGTACACAGGGGACGGGGAAGGTTGAGGGCTTCCTAATACCAGGGAACAAGAACCAGGGAGTCCAGGGTGTGCCTGGTGCACGGGACCAGGTGTGTGAGGCTCCCTCTTGGCACAGTACCAACCAGGCGGTCATAAATGGGTTTAATGGACAGCAGTTATGTGTATATAACCTACCATTTGTCAGGGATCACTGGACTTCTGAATTCTGTATATCAGAGACTCATCTCACCTGGGGACTGCGTTCCAGCCTCGGCCACCACAAACATCCCCTAGAGTTGAAATGACCCTTGAAAATTCCTCAGAAAGGTGCCATATTAGAAACCAATGTACTTTGAAAATGTTTCACCCAGCCAGTTTTCTCTCTAACCTTGGAACACATACCTATTAGTTTGCAACTGAAGGTTGGCTGCGTGAAACATTTGTATCCTTAGAGCCAGCTGCTCTGCTTAGCTGGTGAGAAGCTCACCTTAGGAGAGGCCTC
This sequence comes from Giraffa tippelskirchi, assembly GCF_054371585.1. Classification (NCBI taxonomy): domain Eukaryota; kingdom Metazoa; phylum Chordata; class Mammalia; order Artiodactyla; family Giraffidae; genus Giraffa; species Giraffa tippelskirchi. Next base: position 93,711,538 of record NC_137276.1, read on the forward strand.
CGGGGAACTACAGTGTCTGAGATGTAGGGGGTGGAGATTCCAGTCTCTTAATTCACAGTCACCCTGCGGCAGTGGCACCCCACTCCAGTACTCTTGCCTGGAAAATCCCATGGACAGAGGAGCCTGGTGGGCTGCCGTCTATGGGGCTGCACAGAGTCGGACAAGACTGAAGCGACTTAGCAGCTGCAGCTATGCTTATCAAGGGGAATCGTGGGCAGTCTGTTACTAACAAGCATGTTTCTTAGGGCTTTTGCCTGGTAGCATGCCTGACACATAGTAGGTGCTCCATTAATGTTTATAACTGCCTTTCCTTCTGCAGAGTACCTCTGTGAGATGCTTCTGGCCCCTACTCAATACCCACTGAGCTTATTCATCCAGCCTCTAGTCCATACCCTGCATCTCTCATCAATATTTACTTGTTGGGATTTCCCTGGTGGTCCAGAGGCTAAGACTCGGTGATCACAATGCAAGGGGGCCAGGGTTCAATCCCTGGTCAGGGACTAGATCCCACATGCCACAACTAAACTTGCATGACACAACTAAAACCCGGTGCAGCCAAGTAAATAAATATTAAAAAAGAAATTTTATTTGTTCTCATCCATACTCCTAGAGCCTTATTTGATATCCATTTTACTTATCTGATAAGCTAGTTCACACTAACATTTTAATGACTAGCAAAGCCTTCAGGGCTATGAACGTCCCCAGGTATTTGAAAGAAAGAAATCTACCAAGGAAGTGGTAGGTAAAGATTTGGGGATAGTTGGGGAGTGGGACATACGTGGTCTTTGGGATAAGTTCATTTTCCTAGAATCTCTCAGAATAATGCAACCTGGTAACAACTTCTCTGTCCCATAAATGAGTTGGTTCGGACACCAGGATTTGTCCAGGATAACAGCTGGTGACTAGGGCTCACACAGAATGTGTGTCATTCCTTAAATTTCAGGTGGCCAGGGAGATGCAGGCTGATCATGCAGGGCTCCTGACTTCTAGCTCAAGCCAGTGCTCCCAACACAATCTGGCAGGGCCCAATACAGGGATGTGTGTTTGGCCGTTATCAAGGTCAGCTTCGCCACCACACCAGGGAACCAGGATGACACTGACATAGCTCAAAGCTCCACCTCTTGAGCTTCCCTTTTGATTGAGGACCTTGCTGTTGCTAAGGAGCCAGTGTTCCTGCAGAATTCACTAGTCATTTAGGCTAGTGAAGGAGCTGATTGCTAATTTTCCCCAAAGCAAGTTTGGATAGAGGGAGGGAGGTTTAGAGCAAGGATGAGGTGGAGGGTGATGGAGAGAAAACAGAAAGAAAAAGTTAGGAGGAACAATTGGTTACACGTCATTTTATGTATGTGTATTTAGGGAACTTTACTTTTCATAGTTACAGACCTTTATTATTTTTTTTGACATTGATTTACAATGTTATGTTAGTTTGTGCTGTATAGCAAAATGATTCAGTTATCTATATGTATACATTATTTTTTATATTCTTTTCCATTATGGTTTATCGCAAGATATCGAATATAGTTCCCTGTGCTATACAGTAGGATCTTGCTTATCCATCTTATACGTAATAGTTTATTTCTGCTAAACCCAAACTCCCACTCTATCCCTTCTCCACACCCTCTACTCCTTGGTTTAAGTGCAAGTCTGTTTTCTATGTCTGTGAGTCTGTTCCTGTTTTGTAGATAAGTTTCTTTGTGTTAGATTCCACATATAAGTGATATCATATGATATTTGTCCTTCTCTGTCTGACTTACTTTACTTAGTGTGACAATCTTTCGGTCCCTCCATGTTCCTAGAGATGGCTGTAGTGCTGCTATGAATATAGGGGTGCATACATCTTTTGAATTATACTCTCAACAGACATTTATTCTTATTTTCCTTGGAACATTTTATTGGACACTGAGTGGGTCCAGACTTGAGTTAAGTATTCAATGCTTTTTTTTTAGTTATTCATCTAAGTGGTGGATATTATTGTGATTCCAGTTTATAGTAAGAAATCCGAGGCCCAGCAGGCCCAGGATCACAGCCAGCGAGTGAGTGGACCCATCATCAGAACTTTCCAGCCCCAAAGCCTACACTCCCCACTGCACCACCTCAATCAACCTGGAGGAATATCTTATCATCTCCTGCACATTAAAAAAAAAAGGAAGTATAGTGATTTGTAATATTGTGTTAGTTTCAGGTGTATAGCAAAGTGATTTGGTTACATATATATATGTATGTATCTATACACTTTTTTTGATTCTTCTCCATTATAGTTTATTATAAGATAGTGAATATAGCTCCCTTTGCTATACTGTAAAACCCTGCTGTTATCAACTTTACATATGGTAGTGTACATCTGTTAATCCCATTTTCCCCAATTACCCACTCCCAACCTCCTATACATTTACAAACATGGAAACTGAGGTCCAGAAAGGGGAAATAACTTGACCAGGATCACAAAGCCACACAGCTAGTTAGAGGCAGGCCCAGCTGTCAGACACCTGGTGATATTCTTTCTACCATACAGCACAGTGTCCTGCCAAGCTCAGCCCAGCTCCCAGGACCCCATCTCCCTGTACAGGTGGCTGTCCACAGAAAGGCACGTGCCCTGGCAAGACCATTGATGTCATCCCTGATGAGGGAAACAGCATGTCACTCTGCCCAGCCCACAGATGTTGCCTTCAGGAAAGCATGACACTGTGTTTCACTAGATGGTGCAGACTTCCACAGACTTAACTGATTGTATTTCATTTTCTAGGGGCTTCCCAGGTGGCTCAGTGGTAAGGAATACACCTGCCAATGCAAGAGGCTCGGGTTCGATCCCTGGGTCAAGAAGATCCCATGGAGGAGGACATGGCAACCCATTCCAGTATCCTTTCTTGGAGACTCCATGGGCAGAGTCTAGTGGGCTATAGTCCATGGGATTGCAGAGTCAGACATGACTTAGCGACTGAGCAACAATTTCATTTTCTGGTGCACTTAAATAAAATGAGAGAGATTTCTTTTGTCCTAAAGTTCTCTCTCCTCTCCCCAGGGTATCCCACGGAAAGCAGTGGGTAAACAGGATGCATAACTTGCAAAGAGAGTGTGGCATGGTCTGCATATTGGGGTATATTTAAGATGCAAAGATCCCTGGGACCCACTGGGCTGCTGAGAGCTCATACTGGTCTGGTGCACAGAAACTGTGGCCTGAGTGTAAGGGGATTGTAACCAGAAATGAAGTCTGCTTTGAGGTCTCTGAGCCCTATCAAGGTGGAGAAGCCTCACCGAGCCAGCAAGTAGATAAAGACAGGGGTGAATCAGGCAGGTTTCAGGACACACAGTGGAGTGAGAACCCACATGGAGCCTGGGGGCGGGGGTCACCATCTGGTCTTTTCTAATGTTTACTTATTTATTTGGCTGCACTGGGTCTTAGTTCTGGCACATGGGGTCTTTAGTTGTGGCATGTGGGATCTAGTTCCCTGACCAGGAATTGAAGCCAGACCCCCTGCATTGGGAGCAGGGAATCTTAGCCACTGGACCACCAGGGAAGTCCCTAGACCTCTTAACTGTAGGGTTTGTGTGCTGTTCTTCACCAAGGATGGCCTTGGTGAAGGCAGAGTGCTCTCAGCATTTCACAGTGGGCCTCTGGCCATGGTGACAGACATGGAGCCTCAGTCATGCCTCCTTATGGTCCACAATGGGATGCAGAAAGGGATGGAGGGAAGGGGAGGATCTCAGGGGAGAGGAACCATTGGAGTCAAGGACACAGGCCTCATTCTGTAGCATCTTCTATGATTAGCAACATCAAATCCATATTTTTTCATTACATGCTTATATAATGTCTTAGTTATGCCAGGCACTGTGGTGGGAATACAGCAATGAACCATGCAGCAATGGCCCTACCTCTAGAGACCCAATGGAAAGTCTTTTATTTTTGGTGGGTGGAATAGTTCATTGGTAGAAAGTCTTGGTGGAAGCCAGGGAGGCCCTCTTGACAAAGGCCATACTTGAACTGCATTAACTGCATGATGGTAGAAAGCATTCTTCTGTTCTTAACGTGCTTCAGTGACTCACTGATCACAGTTGGCTGTGTGACTTGCTCTGACCAAGAAAATGTGAATGCAAATGATATGTGCCACTTTAGGGCAGAAACTTTATGAGCCAGTCCAAGGTTCACCACATGTATTTTTTCCATCTGCCATGAGATCAACAATATTCTAGATAGAGGCTATTCTGTTAGCCTGGATCCTGGTGGGAAACCAACATGGTACAGAGCCACAGTCAATCCAAGAAGGACATGTGGTAGGAATGGAAATTAACTTTTGTTATTTTAAGCCGACCGACTTTGGAATCATTTGTTACTACAGCCTCACTTGCCCTGTCCTGACTGATACTGCATGAGTGACTGACAGCAGTGGCTACCATAACCACTTTTCTATCTGCATACCTTCAGGATGGAGGTGGAGGACTTCTTGATGTCCTTTCCAAAGCTCACAGCCTGTTGATCCTACCATCAGATTACCCTTCCACCTCTGGAATCCTAGACAAAGTGCTTCTTCAAAGGCCTTGGAATCTCCAGGCGAAGCAAGCTGAGCTTTGGATGAAGATGGTCAGCCATACTATTGGGGCAGGGCCATGTATACCCAGTTGCTGATCAGCCTGGGCAAGGCCACTGCAGGCAAAATCCTTCTCCCCAGAATAGAAGGGCATGCTATATGGTGGCTACTTCATTGACTTTAAAGAAGTCACAACCAGAAAGAAGCCCACTGCCTACTGTCATTACCCATTTCTCAGTGTGTGCAACCCTTGCTCATGTATGAATAGTGATTTAAGTGGATTCCCAACATGTGTGCATCAATTTTCCTTAGAGTCAAAGGCCCAATTCAGCTCTGAGAATGGAAGAACTGGTTATGACTGGGGAACTGGTGCTGTCCTTCTTGGACACTCTGGCTCTTTAGAAGAATCTTGGAGGAATTGACAATGGTTTCCCATAGTGGGGCTATCCTGAGGGTATAAAACCTTGAATTGTGATTCTTAGTGAGGACAGGCTCTGTTAAGCTGCCTAGTGTAGTAGAAAGCTATGGACTAAATTTTTTACATGACTGTCTTTACCTTGAACTGTTAAGTGGTCTTATTAACTTCTAGATAACCTCATGAATGAAAGCATTTGGACACTGAACAAATAGTTGCTGAATTAGAAATAAGCAAATGAGGACCTCCCTGGTGGTCCAGTAGTGAAGAATCTGCCTGCCAATGTAGGGGACATGGGTTTGATCCCAGGTCTGGCAAGATCACACTGCTGTGAGTCAGCTAAGCCCGTGTGCTACAACCACTGAAGCCCGCATACTCTGGAGCCTGTGCTCTGCAACAAGAGAAGCCACCACAAATGAGAAGCCCATGAACTGCAACTAATCAGTAGCCCCCACTTGTCCCAACTATAGAAAGCCTAGCAGCAAAAGAGATACAGTACAGTCAAAATCAGTAAATAAATTAAATAAGCAAGAAAGCTGAACCTGACTTAAAAAAAAAGAATGAATGAATGAACAGATTCTCTATGAAAATCTCCTGTGCTCACAAGTGTATCAACTCTGAGAACAGCTCACTGTCTGATTATCTGAGCTGGTCTGATGGACCCATTTCTTGATTTAACAGCAGGCTGTCACACTGCAGCCTTTCCTTCAACAGGACCTGTCCTCGGAGCTCTTGAGTCCACACACAGAGCAGCTGACCCCAGGTGTCATATGGGGAGGTGCTGGACAGATGCCAGGAGACTGTGGTTTCAGGAAGAAGCAGTCCCGGCCTCAGGGCTCCGACAGACACGTGTGTCACAAACTGCTTTGCTGCTTATTGTAATATGCAGTGACTCAGGGGCATGGAAGCAGGCCTTTTCTTAGGCTCGGGTTAATGTCAAATTGAATTTGGTCAGGAAGCCTCACTGGGGCCTCATCGTACATTTCATTCTCAAAGCAGTTGTGTGACACTTCCCCTTGGGAAAGCCTGGGACTGAGATGGCAGAGTCCTTCATCTTGAATTTCTGAATCCAGAGGAAGTGATTGTCCAACTTCCCCACGAGACCTGGCTTCACATTCAGGAAGGTCAGTGGGGGACCGTGTTAGGCTAAATTTGTTCCTACAAGTGGAAAGGGACACAGGTGCAGGACCTTGCATCATTTTTTTCAAAGTCTCAGCGCGCAAACCTCAGACAGCAATATGGCTGACGTCTGGTGCTCCCTTGGAAACAAAGAGGCTTTCTTCTGGTGCTATCACGCCTGCCAGGTACTTCCTGACAGTGGCTCTGCTCGGCTGTTGTCTGATGGCTCCTTATTCAGGGATGCCATCATTGCTCCTTGTGAATGATGCTGCAGGAAGAGGAAGCGGGTGGGCACTGATCAGACCTCTCTCAGAGGGGGAGACAGCCTTGCCTGGGCTACCTCACAAGGACAGTGTCACAGAATCAATGCCAGAATTCAAAAGCACCCAGGAGCCCTCCAGCACTGCTTCTGGTAGCAGAGATGGCAGGCAAAAATTGACTTAAGGAAAGGGTTTGGAACGGTAAAGGAGAGAGAGGTTCTAGCAGGAAAAACAATCATGAACAAAGGCATAGGGATGGGAATGAGCTGGGGATGGGGACAAATGGGGTACTCTGGCCCAGAAGAGGCAGCACACTGGGAAGAAATGGGCTCTAACAATGGACCAGTGGGATGGTGGCAGGTCCTCGGGAGCTCGGGAGGGTGGGGATTCATTCTAGAGCCGGGCACCCACACCTGGCTGTTCCACAGGTATTTGTCATCACTGTCCCTCAAATCCACCCTTGCCTGGAATTTCTAGCTCTGGTTGGTGGCATTCTCATCCAGTTAGATGTTCACATTAGAATCTTCTAAGATTCCTTGTTTTTCACTGCTTGACAGCTAATCAATGGTTGACTCTTACTGATTTTGCCTCCTAAATCTGTCTTAGGTTCATCCCTACCACCACTCCCCTAGTTCAGAAATCATTATCGCTTGCTTAGACTATGGCCATAACATCCTAATTGGTCTCCCTGTTACCACCCAAAGTCAATGAAGATATGTAGAATGAAAAATGCATGAACACTGGGGCTTAAAGTGTCAGGGTAGCCCTCTGGCTGGGAAACCCTGCCAGCAGCTTGTCTACGAGCTAGGGAAAACACAGAGAAGCTTGTCTTCAGAACCTAAGGAGCCCCACATGAGTCAGGAATCACAACCCAGGCTCTGCTTTAGAAGAGATCTGGTCTGCCTTTCCCTCACAGTCTGGAGGGAGTGTGCGGCCCGAGGAAGTAGACCTAACACAGATGGGCATGTGTCTCACTTATTTGCTTCTGCCTTTTCTCCTCTGTAGATTCAAGAGGCAGACTCCTGATCTGGAGGCAGGAATGGACCCGCCCCGTCAGGCTCACTCGGGGTTCCCAGAAGTGCACACCGGGAAGTGAAAGTGAGGACTATACAGTCCGTGGAATTCTCCAGGCCAGAATACTGGAGTGGGTAGCCTTTCCCTTCTCCAGGGGATCTTCCCAACCCAGGGATCGAACCCAGGTCTCCCACATGGCAGGCAGATTTTTTGCCAGCTGAGCTTGACAAAGGGTCGCTCCCAGTACCAGATAAGCTTGCATCTCAGGGTAAATGCTTTCCTGACTGAATTAACCTGCCTTCCTGCCAGGCGAGGCTGGCAACCCAGAGGAGTGAGCTATATTAACAACCAGATGCAATTTTGCTCTAAAGTTTCTTCCCTTGAAAAATCCTCTCCTTCTCTCCATTTCCTGTTCTCCCCCCAGCAACATTCAGAATCAAATCACCTGTGTGTGCCCTTGGGCTCATCTGATCTTTAACAAGTTGACTCCATCATCTCCTAACCTGGAGGAGTTGAGGAAATGACTGTAACCTGCGGTGGCATGGGGTTGAGCCGACTTATAATTCAGGTGCACGGGGAGCGAGATGGGATATTCATTCAAAATGAGATGTTGGCGGAGACAGCTTCTCTGTGTGTGGAGCAAAGAGCACCGCAGGCAGCTTTCTCAGTACTGCGGGCTTCTGATGGCCATTTTTACAAGAGCTGTTTGGAATACTTAGGTTGTGCTGTTTTCCCCAATCTCCTGCATCATTCTAGGAAAACCTGCCTTCCCATGGGCCCTCCTTCCAGCCTGGCAACATGATAAATGGGGCCCTGTGATACCTAAGCAGGGCATACTGCACATTTGGTTCTCAAATTGTCACTTGGTCCTTGGGCAAGAGCTGCGTGCCTGAAGGTGTGAGTGTGTGCCTGTGTATGTACCTGTGTGTTCATTGTGTGCCTGTGTGTGTACCTGTGTGTGCATGTGTGTGCTTGTGTGCACTGTGCATTTAAGTGTGCATGTGTGTGTGCCTGTGCCCCCTTTGTGTGTCTGTGTGAATGTGTGTGTACTTGTGTGCATGTGTGCACTTTGTGTGCCTGTGTGTACTTGTGTGCACCTGTGTGTGAATGTGTGTGTGTCTGTACGTGTGTACATGTGTATTTGCACTTTGTGTGTATGTGCACATAAGTGTGTGTGCATGTGTCTGTGTGTCAATGGTGAGGGAGGAAAACTGCTCCAAAGACAGTTAGTAGAGGGTTCCCCAGGAGGGGCTGCAGGCTGTGTTCAGGAAGTCACATCTTCCTTGGGAGGTGGAGTTACCCCCAAGTACAGGCCCCGTCTTAAGACTAAGCTCTTTCTGGAGCTGCCGACAGTCCAGCTGGAGAGTCTGTGTGAGGGCCTGAATAGTCTTGGAGAGATCAAGAAAGAAATGAAATATACATGGTGGGGAGGAAAGAGGCCCATCAACACACCCACGGTCTGGTTTACCAAGCACGTGGGACCATTCCCGCCACACTGTGTCTTATTCTGCAGTTGACTTGAGAGATTTCCATGCCAGCTCCAGAGGCCTGACCCAGCATTACAGATCCAGAGCCAAAAAGCCCTTCCCTCCCATAGACCTACTTTCAAAGTCTGGCTCTGTCACTCCTTGTGTGACCTTAAAAAAAATTTTCCTCTCTGGGCTTCTAATTGTCCACATTTAAAACTGGATGAATAAGACCCTCCTCAGTGTGAATTACGGTAGGGCATGTGAAGCACACTGGAGAAGGGAATGGCAACCCACTCCAGCTTTCTTACCTGGAGAATCGCATGGACAGAGGAGTGTGGTGGGCTACAGTCCATAGGGTCGCAAAGAGTCGGACATGACTGAGCAACTAACACACACACACTTGTGAGGTGCACACAGCAGGTGCTCAGTTAAAGCTAAGCTTCATCGGGTAGAACCTGCATCTGCCAGGCTCCCTGTTCCAGCCTGCTTCTTTCTTGGGGCACCATCTCTCAGCCCACTGACAGTCAGCCCTCTGTACCCCATACTTGGATCCTTCACGTTCCCCATCTCTCCTCCCAGCCCAGCTCTTCTCCAACATGGGCATCCAGGCCTGGCTTCACCAGCATGTGACCTGAAGAGTCACACGGGGCCCCCAGCTTGGTTTCGTGCTTTGCTGTTTCTGCCTTAAAAGTCTTCATAATTTTGGATCATAGGTCCAGCATTTTCATTTGCAGTAAGCCGTCGTGTTCCATAGCTGGTCCTGGAGGAGGAGACCCACCTCTCCCTAAGAGGCTGGCACCACCCTTCACATTGGCCCCTGGGAAGGCACCTCTCTGAAATCAACACAGTACAAGGGAGCCGTGTTCCTTCAGGTCCCATGCTAGGTGCTCTTCCACACCTGATGCTTGTGTCTACACGTGTGTGCCTGTGTGCGTACACAGGAACATAACATCCCTATGTTACTGATGAAGAATTGAGGCTTTGTCACAGCACTTGCCCACAGCCTTAGAGTTCGTACATGGTGGGGTCTGATCAGGTATGGTTGGTGCTGAAAGCTGTGCCTTCCAGCCCTTTAACCCAGGGGTCCCCAACCTCTGGGATCTAATGCCTGATGATCTGGGGTGGAGCTGATGTAATAATAACAGAAATAAAGTGCACAGTAAATGTAATGCGCTTGAATCATCCCAAAACCACCCCCACTTGCAGTTTGTGGAAAATTGTCTTCCACGAATCTAAAAAGGCATGATACAAATGAAGTTACTAACAAAACAGGAAGAGGTTCATAGTCTTAGAGAACAAACTTATGGTTGCTGGTGGGGGGCGGTGGGGAAGGAAGGGGAAAAGGGATTTAGAGAGTTTGGGATGGATATGTACACATCGCTATATTTAAAATTGATAACCAACAAGGACCTACTGTATAGCACAGGGAACTCTGCTCAATGTTATGTGGCAGCCAGGATGGGAGGGGAGTTTGGAGGAGAAGGGATATGTATATATGTATGGCTGAGTCCCTTTGCTGTCCACCAGAAACTATCACAACATTGTTTATTAATCAGCTCTGTGTGTGTGCATGTGTACTCAGTTGCTTTAGTCGTGTCCGAATCTTTGCAACCCTGTGGACCATAGCCCACCAGGCTTCTGTCCATGGAATTCTCCAGGCAAGAATACTGGAGTGACTTGCCATACTCTCCTCCAGGGGATCTTTTGGACCCAAGGACCAAACTCCCATCTCTTAGGTATCCTGCATTGGCAGGTGGGTTCTTTACCACTAGCACCACCTGGGAAGCCTGTTAATTGGCTATACCCCAGAACAAAATTGGAGAAGGCAATGGCAACCCACTCCAGTACTCTTGCCTGGACAATCCCAAGGACGGAGGAGCCTGGTGGGCTGCAGTCTATGGAGTCGCTAAGAGTCGTACACGACTGAACGACTTCACTTTCACTTTTCACTTTCCTGCATTGGAGAAGGAAATGGCAACCCACTCCAGTGTTCTTGCCTGGAGAATCCCAGGGATGGGGGAGCCTGGTGGGCTGCCGTCTGTGGGGTCGCACAGAGTCAGACACGACTGAAGCGACATAGCAGCAGCAGCAACAGCAGCAATACAAAATAAAAAACTTAAAAAAACTGTCTTCTGTGAAACCGGTCCCGGGTGCCAAAAGGTTGGGCATTGCTGATTTAACCATAATAAGTAAACTTGACAGAGGATGAGATGGCTGGATGGCATCACCGACTCGATGGACATGAGTTTGGGTAAACTCCGGGAGTTGGTGATGGACAGGGAGGCCTGGCATGCTGCGATTCATGGGGTCGCAAAGAGTCAGACATGACTGAGCGACTGAACTGAACTGAACTGAATATTCATCCAGGGGTTACATGTACAGTGCAGTGGGGAGGGGCTGATTCCTTCATAATATAGTAAGATATGCTTTGTATATATTGTTTAAAACAATGAATTAAAAAATAACCCGAACGGGGAAGCCTACCACATAATTTCTGAAGGGACTTCTCAGAGTAGGTCTCACGGTCGCAGCCCTTCCCAATGTAGTTGGTCTGCAGCTCTGTGGTGATCTGGATGGAGGACACGGCCCCGTCGCACGTCTCCAGGTGGATGCTGGGGAACAGGGGCATGCTCCCTGAGCCAGGCTGGTACTCAATCCTCTTGGTCCAGTCTGAGTAAACAAGGAAAGAGTGACCGTCAGTCAGGTGCAGACAGTTCTGCTGTAACATGTGCTTTGAAAATGTGCATTTGTTCCAACACAGTTGATACCTTTGAAGAAGGAAATGGCAATCCACTTCAGTCTTCTTGCCTGGAGAATCCCATGGACAAAGGATAGGCCTAGCAGGCTACAGTCCATGGGTTCACAAGAGCCGGACACGACTTAGCGACTAAACCACCACAACTGATACATTAGGAAATGATTCGAGGATAACAGGGATTTCACATGTGCTTATGCAAGATTTTGTCCCTAAGAAATACTAGGTGAATTCAGAAATCCAAGCCTAGCTGAGCTAAGCCACATAGGAAGGCACAAAACAGACACATGTACAGACCTCAAAACGTCTACTAGCTACTCCACTCGCCATGTGTACTGAGTCACACCTGCCTGCAACGCAGTTACAACTTTCTATGTCATTCAGAAAACCCTCTTTACAATAATGCATCGGCTTCAGCCCTTCCTATATCCACCACCACAAGCAAACCTCAGGTCTCTTCAAGGTAAAGTACTGTATTTATTGTAGTACTTATATATTTCTTAACCATTTAACCTATGTAAAACTGCTAGTGTTTTTTTTTTGTCTCTTTTTTTCAAATATGGTTGGCTTTTAATTTATTTTATTATTATTTTTGACTATGCTGGGCCTTTGTTCCTGTGCATGGGCTTTCTCTAGTTGTGGTGAAGGGGTGGTGTCTACTCTCTAGTTGCCGTATGCAGGCTTCTCACCGCAGTGGCTTCTCTTGTTGCAGAGCACAGGCTCTAGAACTTTGGCTCAGTGGTTGTGGTGCACTGGCTTATTGCCGTGGGGCACATGTGGGATCTTCTAGGACCAGGGATCAAGCCTGTGTCCCCTGCCTTGGCAGGTGAGCTCCCAACCACTGGACCACCAGGGAAGTCCCTTTGTCTCTTTTTATGCATCACTGATGATGTTTTTGACTGTTGAGTCCCTTGTCCCATTTTTCCCAGCAAGGTGATTTTCAGGAATGCATACACCTTGCCACAAGCAAACAAACAAAAAAAGAGACCAAGGTAATTCAGGATTCCATGAGGCCATGGGGTTAGGCACAAGGATTCACTCCCTTTCAGGACTGTGACTTAAGTAGGTCTTATCCCTGCATCTTAGTGGGAAAATAACTGAGAGACATCAAAGTGTTGGAGAGGAACAAAATCACAATCAAAATGACACCACACAAAAAAGAGCAATCAACAAAAATAAACACTGAGAGTGCGTGTACACATGAACTGATTGAAACGACAATAGTGGAGAGTCAGCCCTAGGCAAGGCCATGCTCATGGTGACTGGCAACAGCGCTTGCTGACAATGATGCCTGCCTGAGAAGTCTATGTAGGCCTGAACCAGACTTGTGGGTAGAAGTCTGAATCATCAAGGAACATGAGTTGTGGATAACATTATATATGACTCTCAAACGTTTGTCACGTTGCTAGATGGTACCTCTTTTTTAAAAAGTTTTTTATGTGAACCATTTTTTAAAAGTCTTTGTTGAATTTGTTACAATATTGCTTCTATTTTATGTTTTGGTTTTTTGGTCTGGAGGCATGTGGGATTTTAGCTCCTGGACCAGGGATTGAACCTGTACCACATGCATTGGAAGGCAGTCTTAACCACTGAACCACCAGGGAAGTCCCTAGACGGTATCCTTATGCCAAGGTAAAAATGAAAATCTATGGACTGCCTGCCTCACCCTTGGGAAACTCAAAGTCTTGCATTTAGGATCATTCATCAGCTACCAAGGGGCTCCCTGATAACGCCCACTGGCCACTGGCCGCCACCTTGAGGAAGCCAGCGGAGTGAAAGGGCTGGGCTTAGAGACAGATGGCTTTGTTCAGTGAGCAAGTAGGTGTTTGAGCTTCTTATGTACCCAGCTTTGCTTAGAGCATCACAGATACAGCAGTGAGGGAGTTAGAAGGGGTCCCTGCCTTGTGGAGCTAAGAGAGAGACAAGCGATGAATATGCCATGCTGCCCTATCACGGAGGGTAAGTGCTATGAAAAGAAAAGTGGTGGCAGAGAGGAACTTGTTTAGATGGAGAGAGTTCCTGTCTGAGCTGACGCCTGAAGGTCAAGGATGAAAGCCCATGGGGAGCCTCAGAGAAGCTTGTTTGAAGTAAAGGCAGCAACGATCTTGGCTTGACTCCATCAGGTCAGAAAGTTTTTGGGCAGGTTAGTGAAGGTTCAAGCCTCAGGCACCTTATCAGCAAAGTGGGGACCACAGTGTGGGGGTGAGGACTAGGTGCAACCATGTGGGCCTGGCATGCAGCAGGGCTCCAATCCTTGCTATTCCTTCCCCAGAGAGGAAAGGAGATGCTCACACCCCCTGCACATTCCACATAACCCAGCAATCTGGGTTTAGCTCTGAACCCCCACGTTAACCAAACACCCTTTAATGTATTTTTTGGAGTCATGAGCAAAGATTTAACACCACGTTGTGAGGTTTATCACCAGGGAACTTGCTATGAGATGATTTTTGTTTGTTTGTTTTTAAATTAAATTTTATTGGAATATACTTGCTTTACAGTATTTCCACTGAACAGCAAAGTGCATCAGCCATACATATATATATATATATATTTTCACTCCTTTTTGGATTTCCTTCCCATTGAAAGGATGTTTAGATGACAATGACTATAGGTAAAAGAGAATACACCCAATTATATGTCTTTACTCAGAGCCCCCAGGAGCTGTGTCTGGAATGGCCCATTACCTCCTGGAGGATAAGACCATGGAGTTGCTATAGCCCATGTGGCCCCAAGGTCAACCTAAAGGACAAATCACTGGCAGACAGGAGGGCTTTTTGCCTGATACATCTGAAAGTCACAGGGCTGTAAGCAGCGGTCCACACATGACCAGGCTCGTCTCAACCTAGGCTCAAAATGTTGCATACCATTGTGCACTCAGTCACACAATTTCTTCTGCATGGAGTTCCCTTCCTATTCCTTTCTGTCTGTTATGTCCACCACATAACTTTCAGGATATCTTCAGTCTGGATAGAAACCCTTCTCTGCTCCCTCACAGCATCCTCAATGGTAGAGTCCAAGCTGACGGTAACTCTGAATCCCCATCATGCTGCACAATGCCCAGCACAGGGCAGATACTCACTAGACAGTGGTAGGAAGCATGAATGGATCTTTTAGGATATCATTGGAATGATCCATTTGTGTGCCTTCCCCTTCTTGTAACTAGGAACTCTTTAAAGGCAGGAATTGTGAGTTTATTTTTGATCCCTCCACACCAAGCTCTGAGCCCAGGAAATATTTTCCAGGTGGATCTGGGGAGCCGCAGAGACCTAACCTTGACTTCAGCCATGGCAGCCTTTCTTGAGGCACAGACAGAACCCATAGCCTATTTGTAGCTTCTCTGGTACTTCCCCTGTCTGGCCCTACTCTCATCCTACAGAAACAACCACTCCAACAGAAGCCATCAGGTGTTTGCTTTTCTTTGTTCTCAGTAAGGCAATTGGTCCAGAAATGATAATGGAAGAATCTCTTCCCAGTAACAAGACATGGTATCAAAGAGGAGGCTGCTCTCCTTCCCTTCCTCACTCCTGTCTCTCTGCATCATCCTTCTCTTTAGAGATGCAATTTAAAAAGATCAGAGAAATGGTTCTGTGCAGGGTGCTCATGGTATGGCCCTACATCACCAGTTCTTGAGTCTCTCCTGCTAGTGGGTGAGAGATTCCTCACAACATCTGCTTCAGAAAGCCTCTTCTGTTGGAGAAGCCCAAGACATCCCTGGTATTGGTGTTCTGTGGGGGCCGTGGGCATCTCTTTCTCATCCAGATATGTTAGTGCTTATCTTTGATGAGAAATTCCAGCTCAAGTCTTTTTAGAAGGAGTGTAAGTACTGGAGAAAATAAATAACAAGGCTGTATATTGTCACCCTGCTTATTTAACTTATTTGCAGAGTACATCATGTGAAATGCCAGGTTGGATGAAGCACAAGCTGGAATCAAGATTGCTGGGAGAAATATCAATAACCTCAGATATGCAGGTGACACCACCCTTATGGCAGAAAGAGAAGAGGAACTAAAGAGCCTCTTGATGAAAGTGAAAGAGGAGAGTGAAAAAGTTGGCTTAAAGCTCAACATTCAAAAAACCAAGATCATGGCATCCAGTCCCATCACTTCATGGCAAATAGATGGGGAAATCATGGAAATAGTGATAGGCTTTATTTTCTTGGGCTCCAAAATCATTGCAGTTGGTGACTGCAGCCATGAAATTAAAAGATGCTTGCTCCTTGGAAGAAAAGGTATGACAAACCTAGACAGCATATCGAAAAGCAGAGACATTACTTTGCCAACAAAGGTCCATCTAATCAAAGCTATGGTCTTTCCAGTAGTCATGTATGATGTGAGAGTTGGACCATAAAGAAAGCTGAGTGCCAAAGAATTGATGCTTTTGAACTATGGTGTTGGAGAAGACTCTTGTGAGTCCCTTGGACAGCAAGGAGATCAAACCAGTCAATCTTAAAGGAAATCGGTCTTGAATATTCATTGGAAGGACTGACGCTGAAGCTGAAACTCCAATACTTTGGCCACCTGATGCGAAGAGCTGACTCATTGGAAAAGACCCTGATGTTGGGAAAGATTGAAGGCAGGAAGAGAAGGGGATAACAGAGGATGAGATGTTTGGATGGCATCACTGACTTGATGGACATGAGTTTGAGCAAACTTTGGAAGTTGGTGAAGAGGAGCCTGGTGTGCTGCAGTACATGGGGTTGCAAAAAGTTGGACACGACTGAGCGACTGAACTGAACTGAACAGCGGAGACAGAGTCCTAGCAAAGTTTTCAGTCCTTTTTCTGCCTTTGGTTAAGGGGGAAAGGCCCTCTCCAAGGAGAAATCAGGCAGAAAAGAACTTGAAGAACATCACACCTTCCAGTAGCTTTTGTGATCTCATGAGGCTCGTTTTTGAGGGTTTATGGAGAGCAGGCAAACTGCAACCATATCATAAAAGAAATCAATGAAGCTTTCTGAGTGTAGCATCCTTGACATAGTGGGAAGCTCACTTGTGTGAGCTTCCCACAGACATCTTTCATTTTCCAAGAAAGGGTGAGGGTTTAAGAGAGCAAAAGGCAAGTCATCAAACTCAGTGTTTGCCACATGAAATATCTATTCCTTTTCATTTTCTGGAGGATAGATGGCAGGATGACTAAATTATGACCTGTAAATTCAGGGTGCCTGGATTCAGATTCCAGCCTTCTCACTTCCTGTGTAGACTCCAAGTAAACCACTTACCCACCTTGAGCCTGAATAAAAGTAGCACCTACCACCCAGGATTTGGGGAGAGTAAATGCTGAATCATTTCAGCCTCAAACACAATGGACACATTCATCAGATATAGTATTAATGTTGTTAATTGATCATATATTCAATAACATTTATTGCAGGAAATAAGAGGACATACAATTATTAGCATCTACAAGATGCTAAGTGCTTTGACACCTGTTCTTTCATTTAATCCTCCCAGTGACCCAGAGAATGGGTGTTACTATCTTAATAGTGCATATGGCAAAACTGTGGCTGAGAGTTGGTGTGACTTTCTCAAGGCTATATAGTTCTTTTACAATAATTCCTCTATGATTCTGAGGATTTTCTGGGACTGAGAATGGAGATTTTTACAGATTCATTTTTGAATATTCAATTTACACTGATAAATTATTTTTTTAAATGATAATCTCTGATGATGGTAAAGGATCAAGGAATATTGTCAGTTTCATCAATGCTTGGACTTGGGGGCAGTTGTAGGGGTCGAGGGGCTGCTTTGACACCGAAGACTTGAAGAAATCTGGGTTTGAATCTCATCTCACTCAAATTCAGGTCATGTGACCTTTGCGAAGCAGTTATCTTTGGGCCTCTGTGGCCTCATCTGTAGATCTGAGATACTTATACCTCCTCACGGGCTTGACGTATGCATTGAAGGCTAAGGGTCCAACAGAGCGACCTTTCCCCTGACACCTCATGATAGAAACATCCCATTTTGGTTCACAAGCTTCATAAACTTCTCTGAACTATCCCACCTGGAAACAAAATCGTTTTGGAAAGAAAATCATTTCAATTCATGAAAGATCTAGAGACTAGTTAATGAACTGTTGTTCATTTTTTTTTCTTAAATAAAGAGAAAAGAAGTAGACCACCTATTGTTTTAATACTCGGGCTCAGTGACATCATAAGCATTCCTGGAAAGGTTACCCTGGAATGCCTTCAGGAATTAAATTCCCTCTCAGGGGATTAAAGATTTAGAAATGGGATGAATGTATTATAACTCCTGCTAAATTGGGGAACATATATTTTCTCATTAGGAAAAGATTAACTACTTAGAACTCCCTTATTAGATGCCTGGAGGTGGAAAAAAGCTAAGCTGAGACTTCTGGAAAGCACAGGCTTTATGGGCTCTTGTAATTCAAGACACTCAGTAAATTGTTCCAACTCTGTACTCCGAAGTGACACAGAAGGATGGAAGGGAAAGACACAAGTGTGTCTGATGCTTCTTTTTCCTTAACTGCGTATGTTCAAGGGCCTCCAGCTCTTCCTGGTCTAAGCTCCTAGCAGAGGAAGAAGCATCAGGTTGTCCAGGAAATTTCTGCATTCATACAAAATAAATGGCTGGATGTGGGGATGCTGGGGAAGGGGAGGGATAGGAAAGGGGTTGTCCTGATCAGGGACTGTTCAGGCAGCTGGTATTCTAACCAGACTCTGTAGGTGTCAACCACCTGGTGTCTTTCAAGTCTTTCTTCCAGGGATGGGTGACTTTGATTTGGCACTCAGGGACTTCCTTTCCTACTGGGAGAGAAGCTCAGGCAGTATACATGCTTAACAGGGAGCATCTTTGTCTTCACTGGCATCCAGTGCACCTGAGCTGGCGGTGAGTGAAGAGGTAGAGATGGGCTGGAGAGGTAAGTGGAGGTCAGAGGATAAATGCTGGCTAAGAGGTTTGGGTTTCATCTTAGGACCAGTGAAGAGCTATAAATGGGTGTTTAGTGAGGGTATGAAGAATCCAGACTGTGCTTTGGAAATGTCACTTAGCAGCTAGATTAGGTCTGGTGTGAAGAACACTAAAATATCTCCGATTGCCACCTCACGATCAAGCCACACAGAGGGTCACCACTGACAGGGTCACACAATGGGGAAATTAACTTCAGTTCAATTCTGCTAAATTCAAGAGTGTTAATTCTGCAGTTGGACAGACTCAGGTCTGAATCATGACTCAGCCACTTTTTGGCTGTGTGGCCCTGGGTAAATCACTGAACCTCTCTGAGCTTCATTTTCACATCCGAAGAATGGTGATTACATAAATCTATCTTGAAGAGTTGCTTTGGGAATTGGAGAAAAGGTATGCAAAGCACAGGGCTTCCCTGGTGGCTCAGTGGTAAAGAATTTTCTAGCCTAGCAGGAGATGCAGATTCTATCCCTGGGTCAGGAAGATCACCTGGAGGAAGGCATAGCAACCCAGTCCAGTATTCTTGCCTGGAGAATCCCATGGAGAGAGGAGCCTGGTGGGCTACAGTCCATGGAGTTGCAGAGTCTGACATGACTTAGCAACAAAGCAACAATAATAACAAACCCAAAGCACCAGGAACAGAGAGCTACTGCTCCTATCATCAGTCTTGTATCATTCTTATCATTATTCTGATGCTGTGCATTTACTGACCACCTACTATGGGCCAGGCAGAGCCCCAGGCATGAGAGACAGAAAAGTGTAACTCATGAGCCCTAACTCGAAGGCACTGACAGTCAGGTAAGGGCAGTGACAGACACACAGCCAGCTTTAAGGCAGACAGAGGGACAAAAAGCAGAGCCCAGAGAACAAAGAAGAGATAAGTTATACTGACTAGAGTGAACAAAGGAGGCTTACTGGAGGAAGTGACCTGGACTTTGTTTTAGCATAGGTTGTATTATTATTTAAGTGTGATAAGGCCAACAGATCAGGATACAATTGCCATTGAAAGAGTTGTTATACTCACAAGTCCCAAATAGAGGAGGAGGGGTCCCCCACCACTGGGGATGCATGGAGAATCACCAGGGATAGTTAGGAGGCGGAGGGAGAGGAGAAAACCATGGGCAAGAGCCCGTGTTATGGTTTGCATGGAAGGAAGAGGTCAGGCAAGGTAAGCAGCCTTAGAATCACCTAGTTTGTATAATTTCAGTGGCTTCTGGGGCATGGAGCTGTCCCTAGCTGTATGGTAACTGGCCCTGGGGTGATTAGTACAAGTAAATGTTGGCTGGAGTGTGAGACCCTGAAAAAAGAGGTGGGTGGGATGTAGGTTCTGGGTTGGTTGGTCAGCGCCTGAAAAGCCAAAGGGTAAGTTGTTCGTTCTCTCTAGGAATTAGCTGATTGAGGGGGCAGTCCTGCCAGGCTCAGCCAGGCCCTGGTTGTCAAAGCATCAGGATGCAGGCAGTAGAAGGCATGGTTAACACAGCACTGCCGGATGTGGGGCACACAGTGGGCACAGAGAATTCAAGGGTGTCACCACCATGGCCTTGGGGCTGTACAACAACAAGCAGGGCTACAGAGATGGAAAATGATATGAATGGTGCACCCCACTCAGCTGCCTGGCGGGACTCAGCAAGTGGAGACAAATGTAAGGCCAGGAGTGGGCATCTAGGAGGCCTGATGTGAGATGGGCCAGAAAGCAACTTTGGGGCCAGATTACAAGGGACTTGAGTGCTGGGCCAGGTAGTGAGCTTTTTCATAAAAGAGTGAAAAGAGCCAGCTTCTGAGGCTCTCCTCCTGTCTCCTCTCCCCCCAGGGCTCCTGGAGTGAAGTCCTCAGAATCCTAGCCTGACTTTGGTTAAAGCCATAGTGATGCTTAGACAATGGAGTATAGACATGAGGGAGAAGGAGTCAGATGCCAGCCTCCTCTGCCTGCCAGCTATTGCACTCCTTGTCTGTAAAATGGGGAGAAATTACAACTATACTCCATGGAACTGGTGTGGAGATTAGGTTAGATCATACAAGTGGTAAAGCCAGGACTTGTGCCAGGCCTACTGGACTCCAAAACTCAACCTCCAAAAGGATTGCTGGCTTTTCTGAGTTCATTTTCTTTTAGCATTTTCTCTACTGCTGTTGTGGGTCTATAAGCACGAGATGGGACATTTAGCTGGAAGGAGTCAGAGACTGGGCATTCAGTCCTGGCTCCAAGACCAGCTTCATGTACAGAAGGGCCCCAGGCTTGGTGTAACACTCGGCAGTCCCTGTCTTGAAAATCATTTTGATCCCAATAGCTGGCTTTCCAGCTGAATAACCTTGGGCGTGTCCCTTAATGTTTCTGAGCCTCAGTTTCTTCATCTGTAGAATGGGAATATTAATTAACTATCCCAAAGAGAGGAGCCCAGGCTTTGGGGTCAGACTTAGGTATAAGTCCTAGGTCTACCTATTGGTACCATGTACTGGGGGGCCAGTCAGTTGCTTCCCCGTCTAAGTTTACTCATGCAAACACTGGTGATATTATCACCTATTTCACAGCTGTTGAAAGGGTTTATATCAGATGATAAATGCGAACTACTTAGCCTGGGCCCAATACATAAGACGTACATCTCTTTTTAAGCATTAAATTATGTGATTTTTCCCTTCCCCAATTAAAAACAATTACACGCAGGCACACTTTCAAAAGAAAGAAAACACAAACTCTCTGAACTCAATTACAGATATAAGGAATTCTCTCCCTTCCTTCATTACTGACCCCTTTCCATTTACTATACTTATCTTCACAAGAGCATTTTATTACCTTTTAATTCTTACTAAAAAGAGAGATCTTAATTAACTACAAAACAGAAGGAGGGAGAGAAAAAAAATACCCACAGTTCAGATCAGGGGGTACAACTCGGAGCAGCCCTTTGCCTGGTGCTCAGTCCTTGCCACCCCTGTGGCTGGTCCTTCTCTTTCTCCAGGTCCCAAATCACATGTGACTTTGTAAAGGAGGTTGTCTGGGTCTCATCTTGGTGATGACCCCTACCTCGACCCAACTCCTGCCTGGTCTTCCCCACTGAGAATTATGTATTATTTATTCATGTACTGGAACATAACTTTTACATCACTCTGCAGGGCCTGGCACATAACTGGTGCTCAATAAATAAGAAATGAGCGAATGATTAGATATATGAAAATCAAAACACACACACTGACACACACACACATTCTAATTTGGCTGCCTAATGCAGGGAAGCTAGACTTCCAGGCATTAAAACGGGAGGATCCTAGATGTAGCTGCTGTGTGTGTGTGCGCGTGTGTGCGTGTGTTTGTGTGTACACACATACATACACACTTCAGCCTGAGTGTCTGTGGATGAGTGTGTATGATGATGAAACTGCACTTACATGCGACTCCAATTTTGGAAACTCTCATGTATTTGCAACCTTTTTAGTCCCCCAAGACGTCTCAATAAATGTCAAATGAGACAACCAGTAATTTGTCCTCGAATTTTGTCCTGCCTGTGAAGTTGTCTTTACTTTCCTGATGATAGAAGGGGTTTAATTTCATCCCAAGTCACCACCTTGATTACCAAATCCTCGGTCTGAGAAAACCCTCACATCATCACCTGGGCGATTTCAAAGTCAGGCATGTGGGTGGACACTTTCAGGCCTTATTCTGGAAGCATCTGGGCAACTGCAGATAGTTTCCTGCCCAATAGCTTCTTGACAAAGTCTGGGGCTTCTGTCATACCCTCTTCCCTGGCCTGTTATTGTCAACCAGGAAAACCAGTACCGTGAGGTAAGTAAGGATCATATAAAGATGCTTATGATCAGATTAAATTGAAAAGATTTTCATGTTGCATGTGCATGCTCATTTGTGTCCAACTCTTTGCAATCCCATGGACTGTAGCCCACCAGGCTCCCCTGTCCAGGGGATTTCTCAGGCAAGAATGCTGGAGTGGGTTGCCATTTCCTACTCCAGGGGATCTTCCTGATCCAGGGATCAAACCCACATCTCTAGGGTCTCCTGCTTTGCCAGGCAGATTCCTTACCACTGTGCCATCTGGGAATCCCAAGCCTAAACCATTTCTGATTTTGTGGAGGGCAAAGGAAACAACGGATTCTGGGACAATGCTACTCACTGTGGTCTATACACGGGTGTGCCCTTGGAGTTGCTTGTTATAGGTCTGCCACAGAAATCCAGCATAACATTTAAAAAAATTTTATAGCAATTTGACAGGGTGATTTTATGTTTATCGAATCTAATAATACTTTAAAAATTGTCTTATATTTTGAATGTCTTTGCTATTTATTCATTTTTCTAGAAATTTGTTTCTTATTGTTTTTATAAAATTAAGGTCCATGATGATTGGGAAAAAAAAACAATCCTTCACCATAGGTGATTTGAGAAGTACAATAGGGAAGAACAAACCTGACTGTCTATTAGATGTTTCTTTTATTAGTTTTTGGCTACAAGAATTCTGCTTATACCCTGAAATATACATGATAACCTATTTTCAGTGCTCTAACCTTTAAGAATATAAAAGTTTTCCACTTATATAGAGATAAGAAGTTGCAGAACAGAGAATAACATTTGTCTTATTGGAGGTCTGTAGAAGCATCATGACCTGACCTACATGGATAGCTGCAAGAACAAAGGATTCCAACACCAAGGTGTTTGCAACAACCAACCACCCCCACCACCACCTCTCCTTTTAGTATAACAGCAGCCTGAATTCTAACTCTGATAAAATAGTTGTTTGGGACACCAGTCGACCATCTTCTTGGTTGCTGACTTTCTTATAAAGTTGTTATTCCTTGCCTCAACAACTTGTCCCTTGATTTATTGACCTGTCAGGCAGTGAGCAACATGAGCTTAGATTCAGTCCAGAAGCAATACTTTAGATAATATCCTATCTATTTCCTAAAACTTACATCCAAAGACTTCAAATCTAGAAGGCAATACTTCAGAGCACTGTAACATTTTACCCTATACATCTACAGGGCTACTAACGCCCTTCTGCTTCTGAATTTTAGATGACTCCTGAGATCAAACTCTTTCCACTCCAGGTTTTTTTTAAATTCTTTTAAAAAAATTAATTTATTTATCTTAATTGAGGCTAATTACTTTACAATATTGTGGTGGTTTTTGCCATACATTGACATGAATCAGCCAAGGGTATACATGTGTCCCCCATCCTAAACCCCCCTCTCACCTCCCTCCCCATCCCATCTCTCCGGGTTTTCCTAGTGCACCGGCTTTAAGTGCCCTGTTTCATGCATTGAACTTAGACTGGTCATCTATTTCACATATGGTAATATACACGTTTCAATGCTATTCTCTCAAATCATCCCAACCCCACCTTCTCCCACAGAGTCCAGAAGTCTGTTCTTTATATCTGTGTCTCTTTTGCTGTCTTGCATATAGGATCATTGTTAAGATCTTTCTAAATTCCATATATATGTGTTAATATACTGTATTGGTGTTTTTCTTTCTGACTTACTTCACTCTGTATAATAGGCTCCAGTTTCATCCACCTCATTAGAACTGACTCAAATGTGTTCTTTTTAACAGCTGAGTAATATTCCATTACGTACACGTACCACAACTTTCTTATCCATTCATCTGCTGATGGACATCTAGGTTGCTTCCATGTCCCAGTCCACTCCAGTTTTACAGCCATCATTGCTTCTCACCTGGACCAATCACTAGAACAGTTTCCTATTTTACCTCTCTTTTTGACCTTCTAATCTACAATGGTTAACATTGCCTAACCACAATATATCCAATTCTTCTTTCAGGAAATCCTCCATGATTGCTCCAACCTAGACTGTGCTCTCTCCTCCTCAACTCACAGGCCTTGCAATTTACCTCATCTACATGGAGCTCACACTGTGCTCCCCAAATTCTTGTCTATACACAGATTCAGTGTCAGGGCTGGCTTCAGGAGAATCACCTGTAAAAGTTCTCAAGACATCCTTTTGGGTCTCACCTTGGCAGATTCCAGTAGAAGGTTTTTGAGGAGGAAGCCCTGGAATCTGTCATTTTAACCAACCCCCCCCTCCCCCAAGTGATCTGGATGCAGAGACAGACTTGGAAATGACCAGCCAAAACAATTTGCTGTTTAGTCGCTAAGTTGTGTTCAACTCTTTGCAACCCCATGGACTGCAGCACATCAGGCTTCCCTGTCCATTACCATCTCCCAGTGAAGGCCTTGCTCACACTCATGCCCATTGAGTCAGTGATGCCATCCATCCACCTCATCCTCTGACGTTCCCTTCTCCTCCTGCCTTCAATTTTTCCAGCATCAGGGTCTTTTCCACTGAATCAACTCTTTGCATCAGGTGGCCAAAGTACTGGAGCTTCAGCCAAAACAATATTGGGCGTTAAACTCCCACTCCATCTCTCCCCACGTTCATGAGTGCCAACAGTCAGGGAGGGGCCTGAGAAGGGATTTCTGTTCCCTATGCAGGATGCCCACAGGGAGATCTGTTTGCTGCCTGAAAGCTGACCCAGCAGAGTAGGAGTTCACACCAAATGAGCTTAGAACAAGCATTCTTTTTTTTCTTCACATTGTGTGGGTTCCGATTCCAGAAGAATTGCAGATGCAGGAACCAGGGCTCTCAGTGGAGAGAGAGCCACTTCCAGTTGTGAGGCATTAGATTATACCTCCTGACCATGTGATTGATAAAACACTTTTTCATATATTGAGATACAGGGAAGTCACTTTGGTTTACACGTGAGGTAACTCGAAGTTTATGCTAACTAAAATAGCCTGTTTGTGGCCTATCAAACACACAGTATACATCTGCTTTAATTATGAAAGCAAAGGGCATGCTGGCCAGAAGCAAACAATGTCCATGTTAAAAATAAGGATTAAATGCCCCTCTACCTGGTACACCAATGCTGGTACTCCTTTGATGATAAGACTCCCTTCCCAGATGCCAAAGCCATACTGACTTGCTGTGTACATGCTGGTCTGGTTTTTTTTTTTTTTTTTTGGAAACCTTAAAGAAATGTAACCATGACTTGTTTAATATTCTTTGTTCTGACAAGATACAAAACTGTGATGAAAACTCTGCTTCTCTGGAGCTGTTTCTCAGAGAAATCTAGGAACCCGGCTTCTGGTTTAGTCTTCAGTTTGACTCAAATAAAACTCTTTTCTATTGTTATTATTGATTGTTTATTGACTATTTTCATTGACACCCTCCTCCGGTGGAAGGAGTACACTTCCCTTCCCTGGTGATTTTGGGGTTGGCCACGTGACTGATTGTGAACAGTAGCCTAAGCTGTTCATTTACTTCTGTGATTATTTTCCACCTGAAACTCTCACCCCTCACCTCCATCTCCATCTACCATCACACGTTCCACAAGAGCGGGTCTGTCTCTTTTGCTTAGATTTGAAATCTCCAGTGGTTGGTACAGTTCCTGGAACATGGCTGGTTCTCACTAAGTATCTGGGGAATGAATGCTATGGTTGCTTCGTGGAAGGTGTCTGGGAATTCTCCTGACCCTTTGCTCTGGTCAGACTTTCTTCTTGTTGTCTTTATTTTTGGATTCTCCTGCTCCTTCCAGCCTCTCTGAATTGAGGATGTTGCCGCTCTTCTGCTGGGCTGGTTTTGGGGTTCACTCTGTTCACTGTTTCTCCAGATCTGCCCACAGCACTTGGGCGGGGTCTGTTCTGCTCCCATGCCTGACACAGGCCCCCTTGGCACTGCACCCCAATCTGGTCAGCCCCTGGCTGTTTGCATGCTAGCAGGGAATCCATTCACTGGTTCTCTGATGCCCTTGTGAGCACCTTAGTTTTCCAACAAGCCTCTGAGCTTGCTGATGTGGGCGCCACTTCTTTAAAGCTTGGGTCCCTCCACCTTTCACCCTGGCTCCACACTCTCCAGGATTGTCAGTGCTGCCATAGACGTGAACCATATGGTTTTCAAAAACCAGGGCCCCACACCAAATTTGGCTACTCTTAATTCCCACCCTTTTCATTCCCAGAGATTCTCAGCTCACATGCAGAAACATGTCCAGTAGAATTGATGCTGGAAAGGTGCAGAAACCAGGCAATTTAGGAGCAGCCATTCTGGAAGACAAGTCTCCCAAGGGGGAAATCATTAACTCAACCAACCAGGGTACTTTCTCTTGGATTTATAGAAACTCTTCTCTCTTATGTCCAATAAACATGAGCATTTTCCAGGCAATTTTCTTATCTTGGGATGAATGCATTATTGGTACAAGATGGAGTAGCTATTCTTCAAGAATCTTTACTTTTATAGCCTTGAAAAGCATTTACAATGCAAGCATATGGTTTTTCAAGCACACACTTTCAGTCTTTTTGTAAAGATGGCTTATGTAAACTTTTCAGACTCCAGTCACGTAAATCTCTTTAATCGATAGATCAGTGGCACATGGTTGCACAATTTACTTTTTTAAACAAAAGGACCACAACTCCAGGTGATATTAGAAGACTGCAGGGTTTTTCATTTCAATGAGTGACTTTCTAAAATTGGAATCAAATTATCATCTCTTTGGAAAATATGGCACAAATCTGCAGAGTCCATCAAATACACTGGAAACCAGAGTCCAAGTGCCCAGGAGTGGGGAGAGGTGTCCCTCACATGTATGGGCAGTGGGAGTCATCACAGATGATTAGACTGATGCTCAGAAAAACATATCTTGGGCCTCAAAATGACCATATGCTTTGGCCCAGGTGATAATACTCCTGAGAGAGTAATCCAAAATGCAGACAAAGATTTTTGCACAGATACACAGAAAAGCAGAACCGAGCTAAAGCTGGACAATCACATTGCCCCATTTGACTTCAAGAACCCCATCAGGCACACTTGACCTTCTTTGAAAGAATGTTACGCAGCTGATGAGAGGGTGGTATGGTTTCATGAAGTGGGATAATACATGTGGCACAAAGTTAAGTGGAAAACACGCAAAGTTCAAATGACTATGTATGAAGGGAGAAAAGTATACTGTAATATTAATAATACTGCATTCATTGGATCATGGGGAACTTTTATTGTAATTATTATCTTAAAAGAGTTTCTTTTCAAGGGCTTCCCAAGTGGTGCTAATGGTAAAGAGTATGCCTGCCAATGTAAGAGACCCAAGTTCAATCCCTGGTCCAGGAAGATTCCACATGCCATGGAGCAATTAAGCCCATGTGCCACAACTCTAGAGCCTGGGAGCTGCAACTACTGAAGCTGGCGCACCCGAGAGCCTCTGCTCCACAACAAATGAAGCCACCATAATGAGAAGACTGCATACGGCAACAAAGAGGAGCCTCCACTCACTGCAACTAGAAAAAAGCCCACTCAGCAAACAAGGCCCAGCACAGCCATAAATAAATAAAATTTAAATATATATATTAAAAAATTCTTTTCAAATGAGCAGGAAACACTTTATAATTTAAAATATATTTATATTAAAAAGTTGCAGTGGTCCGATTGCTACTTATCATACAGAACTTGTAAATGCTGCTTGAAAACCATCCCTCTCCCTTGGCCACTTGGGCAGACAGACAACCTGCTGCTTCCCTTTGCCACAGAGCTCCTGTTGGCAGGTCTGAGTACCACCCACACACTAGGCATGGGGTGCTTTGTTTTGCATTCAGGCATGAAGGGTGTTACAAATCCATGGGGCACTGAGAGCCTGAACAGCAAAAGCCTTGGTGGTTGGCAGGGAGTGACATGCTGTTACTGTTTGCTTCTGGGCCTGGAGCCTGGAGCCTGGAAGAAGGTGGGTGAGTCAGTCCCCGTGTGGCTACCTTTCACCAGACCTCAGAGGGTAGATGGGCCCTGCTCTGCTCCTTGCCAACGCCTGCTGCCAAGTGCTACTGGCTGCTGTCACCCAGGGATGCAGGGTCTTGGGCCAGAGACAGACCCGGTACTGGGAGAGAGAGAGGGGCTTCTGGCCTCCTGCAAATGACTCATTGCTGAAACAAGGCTTAACATCCCATGTGTCTTAGACAGGCTGAAAATGAGGTCACACTGAACTCTAGATACTTATTTCCATCAACGAGGTTATCAGAAATTCATCATCCTCAGAGTGTGCTAGTTTCTACAGCCCCAGACAGATACCCCACATTGGCCACAGTCTGACAGGGGAGCTCCAAGCACCGCCCCTCCCCAAGAGCCCTTGAGCTTCCACGTTGCTCCGGGCCCATGTGTCCATGCCTCGCCCTGCCCTCCTGACCAGGGTGACCAGCTTCCTGGCTGAGGATCCCAACTGCGGATGCTCTGAAGGCCCCAGACCTCAGCGACTGACTCGGCTCCAAGGGAAGGGAGGGAGAAGGGACCCCCTCCCACCTGCTGAGGCCCACCATGCTCCTTTGGGCTCCAGTGAAGTCTGGCTGGTACACCCACAGCCCAGCAGAATCTCTCTGTAAAGTTCTGTCTACTTCATTCACTGTCCGCTTTGGAAATCTGACTGCATCTGTCATGGAAACAAACCGGGAAATGCCGAGTTTTCTCCACACTCTTATCTGCAACTCAAACTCGTCTCCCCTCGCTCACAGAGCGAGAAATGTTGAGTTGGACATGAACGAGAACCCATGGCTGGCAGGTGCAACTCTGAAGGACCAGGCTCTGCTGGAGCACTCCTCCCTGCCTCTTCCCATCACAGAGTCCATCCCTAACCCCTTGGGGCACCTGGCAAATTGTACTGGCCCCTCAATACAGCTTCAGTGCCACTTCGTCCATTGCCAAATGCTTAGGCACCCCTGCTCTCTGGTCTTCCAGGCTCTGGGCCCCGGTTCCTGCTCTGACTTCCCTGGATTGGAATCATATATTCAGGATCTGGTCACCTGCTTGCTCTCATCCCTCTTCCAGCTCGCAGCCCCAGGGTGCCCCATCCACCTGGCTCAGGGTGGGCCCTGGGGGAAGCTCCCTGTGTTTAATGGAAGCACTGAGAACATCTCTTTTGCGCTGGGACCTCAGCCACCCCTCTGCGTGGCTGGAGCGGAGTTAGTGCTCTAGGCCACTGTCCTGGCATCTCCAGGGTCACTACACGCTTCACTCTGTGAGTCCAGCGTGGACTTCTAGCTCTCCAGCCTGTTGCTCAGTCCACCAAGAGCCACATGATGAGGATGCAGAGAGGGGTTGCTGGCATTATTCTGCCCCCGTTAGAGATGAGGATAAGCGTGGCAAGGAGAGGTGAGTGGTTGGCTGTGGTCACATTCATAATGAGAACCAAGTGTCTGGTTGATATTCAGATGACAAATATCAGTGCTAGGCTGATGATGCATTTCAGTAACACAGAGCAAGAAGGAAACCACCACTTAGTAAACTCTTGGCTGGGCTTTTTATAAGTGCTATCAGTCTGCCTGGTATCCAACTGAGAAAGGGAGCAGGCCCTCCAAAAGGAGGAGGGCCATTTCACCGATGGTATAACTGAGGCTGAGATGTGAAATGACCTGCCTGAGAGCACACCCCCAGCAAATGGCACCAACTAGCTGGCCTGATTCCTAGAGGCCTCTGTTTCCTCATCTCCCTTGTAGTTCACACGGAGATGCTCCTGAGAGCTGCACATAGTTCTGCCTTGGGACCACCCTCTGAGACAAGTGCTGTTCTTAGTCTCAATTTGCAGACACCACATCCAAGGGCTCAAAGAGGTAAGTGACCTGCCCAATGTCCCTGAGCCAAGATGTGATGGAACCTGGATTTGAACCCAGATCTTTCTGGCTTTGGAGCAGCCCTCCCAAGCCCCATCCTCTGTTGACTCCCTTCAGGGAGAAATTCAAGTTGCCTGCAAGTATTTAAAAGAACTGTCCATGGAAGAGGGAGTTGGCTGATTACAAGTGGCTTTGGGGCAGACCAGATCCATGGAGAGATGGGGTGGTGGGCTGGGGCACTGAGTCAGGAGACCTATACCAGCCCTGGTTACACCTCTCAGCATCTGGATGTCCTTGGGTAAGTCCATCCCCTTTTTAGGGTCTAAGGGGTCATCCAAGAAGGCCTAGAGATGCGCTGCCCTCCTGAACAAAGGCAGGCATCACCTGTAGGCTTGTATGGCAGGAGTGGCACTCTCCCCACTGCTACCTGGCAAGCCATCGTCCTCTCTCATGGTGCCCTACTGCCTAACAACACATTTTCTTTATAACATGAGGAAAGGGTTCCAACTGTGGGACTGTCCCCAAGACAGCTCTCTTCCAAAGGTCTCCCAAGGAGGCCAGTGTCTTCCTTTGCTTTGAGACACTGCAGCTGAATGAGCAGTGGTCCTGTGTCTGCAGGCAGACAGGACTGGGTTTGCAGGCTGGTCCGGGATATTACTAGCTGGCTGGCAAGAGTCTCAACCTCCAAGTCCTCATCTGCAAAATGGGAAAAACACAGCTTTCAGGGTGTGATGAAGAGTGACTGGGTACACGAGTACCTGCCTCAGCCACACACGGCACACAGGAAGTGCTCGGTCAGCAGTGACTATTATTGTGGCTGAGTGCTGCTTGTGGGGAGTGCAGTCCACTCACCCCTCCCCCTCAGGCTTGAGATTATGGACCCAGAAACCTTGGGGCTCATTTCCCCCCAGGCTCACATGGAGCCTGGGGGAGCCGGGTTTTCGGGTGCGCACACTTATCCAGCAGGTCTTTAAGTGCATTAAAAAGTCATGGAGGGACTTCCCTGGTGGTCTAGTGGTTAAGACTCTGCACTTTCTCTGCAGTGGGCTAGCGTTCAATCCCTGGTTGGGAGCCTAAGATGCCACATGCAGGCTGCACAGCGTGGCCAAATAAAGAAGAAGTCACTGAGTAGGTAAATCAGCATCCTGTTCAGAACTATCTTGCATCTTAAGGACTGACTGTGTCAGCGGTGTCCCAACAGGTCATTCTTCACAGAGCAGGAGAGCCCCACGAAGCCCCTCTGGGAGCACAGAGGTGCACCTGGCAGATCTCAGCTGACTCAACAACCACAGTCCCGGGGTTAGTGGAATTCTAATTACTGGTGTTGGGGGCAAAATGTTCCATTGTGATCTTAAGAATTGAAATAAAGGAAACTAAAAAAAGAGCTGCTGTTCATTAAGCCCTGTCACGTGTGGTTCTGAGCATGGTATTGCACCCATAACCGTTCATCTCATACTTACAAGAAAGCATTGTTGTGCCCTTTACACTTGGGGGAAGCCCAGCCAGGCAGGAGTGACTTTCTCAAGGTTGAAGACTGGGTTGGAGCTGAGCTGGGACTGAGACCTGGTTTCTCAGCCCCCATAGACTGTGTTCTTCCCACCCCACCTCACTGTTTCCCTTCGGTTCTAGTCTTAGCCTTCAAAATCAAGGACATGGTGCTTATGCCACACAGCCTTACCCACTCTATGGATTTCAGTGTGTGCATGCGTCTGTACCTATTTGTATGAGAGTATCTATTTTATCAATTTTGATCACAACATTATTTGCCTGATGATTTAAATTTTGCAAAGCACTTCTACACATAGAGCCTCTTGTGGTCTTCCTAAATCATACAGAAGAGCCCTTGAGCCAAGGGTCATGATTCTTAATTTATAGTTGAGGAAACCCAAGCTAGCCAGGGAAGGGGCTTCAGCAAAGCCTGCAAATTATGATGGAGCTAAGTGTTGATGAAGCCCTTCCCATCCCCATCTAACTCTGTCTGCACTGTTTTTGTACCTAACTTCTGCATCCCTGTGCCCCGATCATCTTCTCCTCTGCAGGGATGTGGGGTGGGGGGTGGTAGAGAATCCTGATAAAGAGGAGAGTCAGGAGGACAATGAAGGGAGGGCACAGAGGACGAAAGAGCTGAGCCCCTGGGATGAACCTCAAATAAAGCCAAGTTCTGTCCTGTTGAGCAGAAGGGTAGATGGTGGATAATCTTCAGGCTTATGTCTCTGACAGGAGAAGGCATTGTCCTACTCTGGTGTGAGAAGCTGAGCTTGGGGCCAGCATCTTTTGGTTTGAAACCTAACACCCAGGTCTTAGGCTCACATTGGGTTTCTCTGGCACATGAGATCACCAGAGGCAACCTGAGGCTCAGACAAATGGTATCTATTTATGGGGCTTATTCTCATATGAACTGCAATCTCAAGGGAACAGGGCATTGGATGAGGCTCAGTTAAGGAAATGTGAAAAGCGTCAGGCATGGAGAAGGGAGGAAAAGAATACTGGGCACCGTTTAGATGCAAACTATATATTGCTTCATTGAACTCGAGCTGCTCCTTCAAGGTAAGTCTCATCATCATTTTGTAGATAAGGTGATAAAGAGATTACATATATTACCAAAGGACGTATGTGTCTCTTGAACAGTTTTCTCAGATGCCCTTTGTATAAAGCTGCCGCGTTGGAAATTCCCAACCTCCTTGTTCTATTCTCCTCCTTCCTCCTGACACCTTAGTCCCTCTGGGATAGACTGACACGAATGTGAATTCCATCTCTGCCATCTATTAGCTGTGAGGTTCTGGGCAAGTCAGTCAATCTCTCTTGGCCCAAGTTTTCCTCATCTGTGAAATGGGCTAGAATTGCTTCTCTGTCTTCTGGTGAGAGCTTCCCTAGTAGCTCAGATGGTAAAGAATCTGCCTGCAATGCAGGAGACCTGGATTTGATTCCTGTGTTGGGAAGATCCTCTGGAGAAGGGCATGGCAACCCACTCCAGTATTCTTGCCTGGAGAATCCCATGGACAGAGAAGCGTGGAGGGCTGCAGTCCATGGGGTCGCAAAGAGTTGGACGCAACTGAGCGACTAAGCACCGCACTGCACTTCTGTGTGGTGAACGTTGCTTTGGACTTTTGTATCAATACTTCTTTGCCTCTGTCTAAATGTGTTCATTTGTTGCTCTATTTTTTCTAGGCTGCCCTAGATACTCTGATAAACTACTACTAACTAAGGTGTCAACGGACAATAATAGCTCCATGCAAGTGTCAGCAAACATTTTATGGAAAGGGCCAGATAGTAAATATTTTGGCTTTGAGGGCCATCTGGTCCCCATGAAACTCCTCAGCCCTGCTGTTGTAGTGCAAAAGCTGCCATGAGATAATACGTAAATGAATGAGTGTACTGTATGCCAAAAACTTTATTTATGGGCACTAAAATTTAAATTTCATGTAATTTTCTTGTGCCACAAAATATTACTCATCTTTTGATTTTTTTCAACCATTTAAGATGTGCTCACCATTTTTGTAGCTCACCTTTTCACAAAATCAGGTCGACTAGATTTGGTGAATCCTGGCTTAATAGTGACATTTGGCATTTGCAATTTAAGTGGGGATTATCCTCTTAAAGAAGAAAACCACAGAGTCTAAATGGCATCACTAGGCTAAGGCCCCAGGATATCAAACCTAGATTTAATATTTGACCTAATTGCAGTTCCAATCTTGTCAAGAAATGCAATCTTAATCGGGCAGTCTGGCAGCACTAACAGGGTACTCTGTCATGTGAGATCTCTCCATCCCCCAAAGAAAGAAGCAATCTTCATGGTAGACTCTTGCCCTTTCCCCCCAGGAAAGTGAGCTGGTCTGAAACTATTCTGTCTCTGTTTTTTCTGCTAATAGCCTCCTTGCTCCACCCTCCTTCTATAAAAACCTTCCATTTTGTACAACTCCTTGGAGCATCTGTCTAGGTACTAGACGAGATGCTGTTTGATTCATGAATTATTGAATAAAACCAATTAGATTTTCACATTTACTTGGTGGCATTCTGTTTTTTAACAGATTTGATGGCAGTAGTGGGACTGAAGCAAACTTTCAATGGCATCTGGGGACAGCAGGAAACACAGGCATGGTGCCCTGTGAACACTTTTAAGTTCACCCTCTTTCTCACCGTTTCGGAGGGCCATTGGTAAGTTCTTCTCAGTCACTTTGCTCTCAAGCTCCCAGTATAATTGGCTTTCCTTTATAAGGCAAGTCAGCTTGAGCTGGTAAATGATTCTGCCTGGAGCCAATAAAGCTAGCAGATGACTCTGCCTGGAGCCAAGACCTTAGCCTTTCCAGACTACAATTTTCAGATTTTTGAGTGGAAAACCCCAGCCCTTGATTCTGTTTCCAGATTCCGCATTGGGAACTGATGAAGGTTTAGTGTGCAATTCCACATTTGCTTGGAATTCTCCAAATTCCATGTTGGGAACTGCTGGTAACAGTTGCAGTTCTCCGTTTTGTTTGGAATCAATCCTCAATGCCTCAGTCCTTGGGGTCTGCTGGTTCAGTCCTTTCCCCAAGCCTCCAGGGGAATTGTTGCTGTTGCATACAGGGCCTTCTTGTAGCCAGGATACAGAGTCATCTCTTGGTTATGTTAACATGAACATGTTTGTCTTGTTTTGTATTGATTGTGTAGATAAAGGCTAATTGCTAATGAGATCCTTTATATCCAAAACTTGAGTGTGCCACCTTCTGGCATACCTTCTTATTTTATATCTGAGAACTGTGATTCCAGAAGCTGTAGATATTTTGAAGAATGGCAAAATCTTGCTAAGCTTGTTTTGTGTCCTGAGAGCTGGGTTCAGTAGCCATCAGCTTGGGGGTTCCAAAATATGACCAAACAGAAATGTAGGTTATGCTCCATTTGTGACTAGAGATAGCTGGATAGAAATGTGGGCTAAACTCCATTTGTAGCCAGGGATCTACCAGATTGCTGTCATCTCTCAGAGGAATTACAATGGCCATTATGAGGGATAGATAGATCACTAAAAAACCCTACATAAAAGCTAGGGCTCCAAAATCATACAAACAGAATGGGATATCTATTTTGATAGGTATGCAGAAGTCTTCAAAAATTTTTGAAATTCCAAAATAGCTTCATTGAAAGACTTATTGCAAAACCTGTGAAAAAATTAAAGACATAAATGGTACCTAAAACAAAAGCTACACCTCAGTTCTTCAAGGAATTGAAAACAACTGTCTATATGTTGCAAATCACTGCAGGACCCTTTTTTTTTTGGTCTTGTCAACCCCTAACCCTCACCTATTCCTCTCAAAATGCTTTAAAAAATTAGGACATTGGACACAGAATTGTCCTGCACTTAATCTGTGCCTTTGTGATGTAAATTCCCTACCCCTATCTTCTTTAGGACCAAAGAGCCATTCTTTGAAATGCAAACTTAATAGAGAGTTTCTCACCAGAAGAAATAAGAGAGACAAAAAGGGAGAGAGACAGAGACAGAGAGAACACGTATTTGGAAACTGGGCTATAAGCTCTCTGCAGCTCTATGTTTGTGTGTCTATATTATATGTATGTTGTAGATTTGTTATGTTTCCCCACCTTTGGGGGGGTATCACCAATATTAATCTGTAAAAGAGCGCCATTTAGTTGGTTTGAAGGCAAGTGCTTGTACGAATTGGTCATTCTGAAGTTCTCAGATATATAACAGAAACTCAAATATTTTTCAAGTGCACATGATTTGGGATAATTTTCAGCAAATAAAAGCTATTTTAAGTTGGTTGGTTTAATTTAAACAGATCTGTCTTTAAAGTTATCAATAGTGAATATAATACAGATAACTTATTCTTCCCAGGTTTACTAGTCAAATTCATGTTTCTTAGTCACAAAATTTGTCAGCAAAAATTAAAATAACTCAGGACAATGGCTGATTTTGTCATGAAGTTTTTGGTGGGTGATTTAGACATAATTGATGGCAGCAAATGAGTTGAAGTGAAAGTGAAAGTCACTCAGTCGTGTCCTATTCTTTGCGACAACTATACAGTCCATGGAATTCTCCAGATCAGAATACTGGATAATCCTCTTTCCCTTCTCCAGGGAACTTCCCAGGAATCAAACCCAGTTCTCCTGCATTGCAGGTGAATTCTTTACCAGCTGAGCCACCAGGGAAGCCCAGCAAATAAGTTATGTAGGTGTAAAACAGGATAAGAATTTATACAGCAATTTTATATTTTATTGTATATGTACTTAAGAATAGCCTCCAAAATCTTTTTGGTATCTTGAAAATTTTGAATTTTCTTAAGTTAAATGATAGAAATTTGTTACATATCTAGATCATTTAAAATAAGAGAGTCATGAAATAGTTATTACTGAACATGTTTACCTACTTTTGGCTTTCGATTGCAGAGAAACTCAAGATAAATTTGGTTCTATTAGTAAACGTGTTCTGTATCACACTGAAAGACTGTACTGTGAAAAAAAGACATGTTTCTAGAAATGAAATATATTTGTAAATTTGCCAATCTAAAATAAAATGCTTGTCTGACATGTGGTTTACAATCACTTACTTCTTTAGTTTTCACTAAAAATTAAGGTTTCTAAGGGTTAAGAATCCTAATCAACATATGTGAAGTTATTAGTAATAATAAGGGACACAATTTTGTATGCAAGGAAAGTAGTATGTGTTTCTTGGTTAAGAAAAGATATGAGGTATGGAAATGCATACCTGTTAAGGGAAGTGAAAGTAATTTTGCCTAAACTAGAACTTCTGGTTATGAAAGACAAACTAAATGCATATAAAAAGTTGAAGAGAAAGAGAAAAAGCAAGAATTTTACCTTTTATAATCAATCAAGCTGGCTAAAATTGAATTGATATTATATGGATTTTAAAATATGCTTTAATATTTACTTAAAACTAAAACTTGGTTTTCTTTCATCTGCTAAAATGACAAAGGAGATTCTCTTTCCACATGCACTAAAAACCTCACTGACCCCTGGATTGAGCAGATAAAGGCAGAGAATAAATCCATCTCTCGGTTAGGAGTAAATACAAATGAGATATAATAATAAATCTCTCCTTAACTCTTGGAGACATTGCAGATTCTGTGGCAAAAGCACTAGCTGCCCAGCAAAGATCCTTAGGCTCTCTGGTCAAGATCGTTCTTGATAATAGAATAGGCTTTTATCCTATTTTATTCAAACAGCTGAACAAGTTGTCTGCACTATACCGGGACTGACACTTTAGGGAAGTTGAAACTTAGTTACATAAAATTACCGAACAAACCACTTGGCTTAAAAGGGTGACTGCTTCAGTGGGGTCTTTCTTTGATTGGTTTGGGTCCTGGAGACCATGGCTCTAAAGTGCACTCTGAACATTATGAATTAACCAGCTTATTATAATCACAGTAATACTCTAGTGTGTTTTATTTTCCTGAAAGTCTTAAATGCATGTTTGCAGTTGCTAACCACTGAGCAAATGATCTCCCTAAAACTAGAACATCAGAAAAAAGAAAATGAGGAGACTGATCAACTTAAGGATCATGAAGCTAGAACCATGGCCTGTGAATGTCACAGGGATTAAGCAAAGACATCATGAACTGTGGATACCACACCAAGGATCAACAAGGCTGTGAGAACTGCGGAGCAATAGGCGAGAGTGGTGTTTATGCCTGAACTTTTGATCTCTCAGACTGAGCATCTGACCAAAAACAGGGAATTATTAAAGGGAAAATCACAGACTCAAAAGGGCACTGCTTGTGCTAAAGCCCTAATACCAAACCTAGATTTAATACCTGAACTGACTGAGGTTTTGACCTTCCCCAGGCATGTAATCCCTTTTTTCTCTCTTTCTCCCTTTGCCTCATTCCTTCTTTCCTTTCTTCCTCCATCCCTCCCTCTCTCCCTCCCTCTTTCTTTTTTTCTTCTAAAGTATAGTTGATTTACAATATTATATTAGTTTCAGGTGCACAACATATATACAGGGATATAATCTTAATTGGCCAACCTGGAATTTTCTGATCAGCACCAGTGATTTGCCAGAGGGACCCTTTTCATCCCCCAAAGGAAGAAGAGATAACCTGAACAATAGACCCCTGCCTTTCCCCTCAAAGAAGGTGACATGACCTGGAACAATTCTTTCTCTTCATGTGCTCATAACTTCCTTGCCCCTCCCTCCTTCTATAAAAATTCTCCATTTTGTACAACCTCTGAGAACAGTAGTTGGGATGCTGCCTGACTCATAAATTATTGAATAAAACAACTAGATCTTCATATTTACTACACTGAGTTTTGTTTTTTGACAATCTTTTAGAACAAAAAGTTGGTACCTCGTAGTGGAATGTTGGACCTCCTGGCAGGACAATGAAGGAGGGAACAGAGGGCAAGGAGCTGTCCTTTCCTCTGTCTTTCTGGAAATGCCCTCTGAATCAGCCTGCAACAAGCCTGACATCGCCATAAATCCTCCAGTGGACACATCTCCAACTTCTGAACCCCATCTGTTTCTGTTTCTCTAAGCAAATCTGGGCACTTTTGTGAGCTTATCACTTTATGATTCAAAATCAATGCCTCTCAACTGGTAAAATCTAAGTCAGCTCTTTGCTATACTTGATCAATAACTGATCTGACTTTTGCAAGGCAGAGGGTGAAGCCAGCTGACCCCTGGGACCTGGGAATTGTTCTACATGGCAAGGTGGCAGGGAAGTGGACAGATGCAGAGGGGACAGAATATATATGTGACAAGGCTTAGCAGGCATCTTTTCTACCCTAGACATGCCTGACTGCCAGCCTTGTCCCCCTGCCTATGGAGTCTCATGGGATTTGCCTGAAAATCGAACCTCCTTTGCTGCTCAGTATTTTGATTGGTTTTGGAATAAATATATGACTTTAGATATTTTTCTAGAAGTGTTCTACTTAGTATACTCAGGAATAATAATCTTTTCAGGTGGTCTCCCTGCCCCAGTTTCTGCATCCCAGCCACCATTTACATGGTCAGCCAAGCACTGTTTCTGCTTCAGTATCCCCTTCATCATGTCTGGTGGAGCCTCTAGGCTTCCCATTGCCCTTGGGGTAACATAGGAAGTCCCCCTCCTGATCTGGTCCCCATTGGCCTGTCCAGTCTTCTCCCCCATGCCCAGGCCATATCATGCTCTCCCCCACCTTCCTGACACCTGCTCCCTCATCTAGAACACTCTTCTTCTCTGTGCTGAAACGACTATCCTTCAAGATCTACCCCAGGTACATCTCCTCCACGGCCTCTGCAAAGTTAAGTGTCTCTCCTTCATGTCCCCAATGGTCCCTCCAGGAGAAATTGTGTCCCTCTTATTGCCTTCTATACTATGAATCCTAGTAGGTCTCTTTCCTCTATATCCCCAGCCTGCAGCACACCATGGGCCTTCAATAAAGGGGGACTGAATTTATTGCAGAATATCTCCTACTAGGTCATGTGTGTGTCAATTTCAGTTGTCTCACAATGCAAATAACTAAGGGAAAATGAATCTCATCCAACAGCTTTCAGGCTGCTGTCTTTTCAACATAAGAATCTTAGACATCCTCTAGGTGTTCAGTAATATTTTCTGCCTGACCATCTGACTCCAAGCGAAAGCCACGGACCAGGAACATCCAGGTCTACCCCAGACTTACTGAGTCAGAATCTGGATTGCGCCCAGCCCCCAGGTGCTCATGCGCACACTCAGACGTGAGAAGCACTTCTCTAAGTGACATCCATCTCCTTCTTAATGAAGCCCTGATTTGTGGAATGGTAGAAATACCTCGCAGAGAAGGCAATGGCACCCCACTCCATACTCTTGCTTGGAAAATCCCATGGATGGAGGAGCCTGGTAGGCTACAGTCCATGGGGTCGCTAAGAGTCGGACACGACTGAGCGACTTCACTTTCACTTTTCCGTTTCATGCACTGGAGAAGGAAATGGCAACCCACTCCAGTGTTCTTGCCTGGAGAATCCCAGGGACGGCGGAGCCTGGTGGGCTGCTGTCTATGGGGTCGCACAGAGCCGGACACGACTGACGCAACTTAGCAGCAGCAGCAGAAACACCTTGACAGTTTGATGCACCTGGAGAATTAGTCAATCCCAAAAGAACAGAGAAGAGATGGCCATCTCCTTTTCTATCCATTTAGATAGGACACCTTACTGTGAAGGTAAAGGTAAAAGGAGCCGGAATTGGGCCCGAGGGAGAAGATCTAGGAACCGCCGGCGCTGGGTGAACTGATACTGGGTGAGGTGTAATTGGCTGCCGTGGGATGGTGCTCAGGGATGAAGCAGGCAAATTCTGCGGGGGCTGGAGTCTGGAAAGCTGATTTGATGTGGGAACTTCAGATACAAAATGGCTGGATGCCTGGTCAGCAACATGCCTGGGAAGAAAGGGTGAAGGCCTAGAAGGGAAGCGTACAGTGGTTCTCTTCAGAGGGGAGCTGTTTTGCATAAAGTGAAAAAGTAAAAATGTTATTCGCTCAGTTGTGTCTGACTCTTCGCGACCCCATGGACTGTAGCCCGCCAGGCTCCTCTATCCATGGGATTCTCCAGGCAAGAATACTGGAGTGGGTTGCTATTCCCTTCTCCAGGGGATCTCTCCAACCCAGGGATCAAACTTGAGTCTCCTGCATGGCAGGCAGATAGATTCTTTACTGTCTGAGCCATCAAGAAAGCCACCATTTTGCATAAAGGGGACAGTAGCAGACTGAACTTTGGGTTTCAGCTGGCAGGAGCAAGTAATAAATACAAAATCTGACTTGCAACAATAAAAAGGAAAATGTCCTAAGTAAGTGCTGTGTGGACGATACTTTCAGCTTGAAATGTAGAGAGACATGGGCCAAGGGATTATAAAGAACAATAAAGGGAGGG
Source organism: Giraffa tippelskirchi (assembly GCF_054371585.1). Taxonomy (NCBI): domain Eukaryota; kingdom Metazoa; phylum Chordata; class Mammalia; order Artiodactyla; family Giraffidae; genus Giraffa; species Giraffa tippelskirchi. The sequence goes on from NC_137276.1 coordinate 93,752,426, forward strand.
ACAGAGAAGGGATGTGGGGCTTCACTGGTGGTCTAGTGGTTAAGAATCCGCCTGCCAGTCCAGGGGACATGGGTTTGATCCCGAGTCCAGGGAGATCCCACATGTGGTAGAGCAACTGAGCCTGAAAGCCTCAACAACTGAAGTCTCCATCCCTAGAGCCTGTGCTTCAAGAGCAAGCCACCACAATGAGAAGCCCAAGCACTGCAGCGAACAGTAGCCCCCCACTCTCCGCAACTAGAGAAAACCTCTGCATAGCAACGAAGACCCAGCATGAGGAAAAATAAATAAATCTTTAACAATAAAAAGGAAGAGATGATAGTCCATCACGTAATGTCAAAGTTAAACAAACAAAACCCTCAATCAGCAACTGAACTGCAAATGCTCCTCAGGACACAGTCTGTGGCTCCTATAAGGGGAGGTCAGCAGGACCTTCTCAAAGTCCATTGCTGTTACTGCCCCCATCACCCTGAGAGCCTCTGAGGGCACTGCATCCTCTGTGGTGCTCTGACCCATGGATAGATGCAGATGTTTCCTGAAGTCCTCAGGTGTGGGCACGAACAACTGCTTGGCAGAAGGGAAAGAGACCCTAAGAAGACTGCAAGTCCAGATGCCTGGCATGAAAGGCACAAGCTCGTCTTCAGTGTATGTGTGGCAGGCACACTGTTTTCCTGGTTCCTATTAGAATCGTTCACCTCCATGAATATGAGCTGCTATCAGGCCCCTCTGAGTTCTCTGAGCTCAGGACAAAGCACAGAGATTTAGTTTTCCCTTCCATCTGCACTAGTCTAAGTGAAGCTTTGAGGACCCTTTTCTTCCCTGAGTAGCTGAGAAATGGGAGTAACACAACCTCAGGCAAATCTCCACCTATCCCTGCAGAGCGAGCTGACCCCTAACACCTTTTCAGAATTACAATCTCAGAATACAGCAGAGAAGACAAAATGTAAGAGCAAGACACATGCCCCCAGTATCCTGGGGTCATTTCTGGATGCCAAGCCTTCCTCCCTTGCTGTCAGCTGAGCCTCTGTTAAGTCTTGCTCTGCCACTGGTGAGTGTTGGTGGTAAGCAAGTTTACATTTAGGGGATGGATGGAAAATTCAGTGAGTGTCTGTGGGAAGTCCCACAGACAGAGCCCATATCATTTCTGGGAAGACAAGATTCACCCACAGAAGAAAGTCAGAGAATGGAATATTGTAGCTCAAGCAGATGATGCCTCAGCCAAGGTATAAAAGGTAGGTGGAAGCAAAGCCAGGGGATGGGAGGTCCTTCGTATACAGCTGGGTAAGGCCAGCATCACCTTGGGAAAGCTTCAGCCCTACATTCCCAGAAGGGGTTATGGTGACGGATAAATGGTCCAGGGCCCTAGGGCATCACTGGGGTCTGGGAGGAAGGGAGGGCTCTAACTGTGAGCAGGTCCCTGTCTTCCCCAGGACAGCTCCCAGGGAGAAGCTAAGCACAGTAAGGCTTCAAGGGCAGATTGGGAGAGAGTGGTCCAGGGGAGACAGAAGGCTCTGAGCATGATGGATTGCTTTCAGTATGCTGCAGTCCCCTCCTGCCTGGAGGGAAATGACTTCAAACAGGTACAAGAATTTGAACTGCCAAATTGTGTTTGCTTGGTAGCCCTTGCTGCTTGCCAGAAGCCAGCCCAGGGAGGAGCTTGTTCTTCTGGGCAGTTACGCCTGGCACATATCTGCAGATCCCTCACTCAGAGCTGGGTCCCAGGGGCTTGGGGCTCATCACAGCTCGTCACCCTGGCATCCAAAATCTTGACTGTCAACCCTCCCACCCCCTGATCACTCCAAACTCACTCCCCATTTCTCCCTAGTCCCCACCCACTCCACAAGCCAGACTGGCTTCCCGATACTGCTCACTGGGCCCTGAATAGCCTCCTACAGTGCAGCTTCCACCCCTACACCTGCTTCAGGAAGAGCCAGCCCTTTCCCTTAGGAACGGAAGGCCTCCCCCATTGAGGGACAGCCTGCTTCATCTGTGATCAGTAAAACAAAACAAAACCAACCTGGTAAAACATGGCTCACTCCAGTTTGCTCTAAAAAGCTGGGAGAAGGGGCTGGACAGGAGACATATATCTGGGACAAGTGGTGATGCTCTTCCCTGGAGAAAGGAGTACTTCCAGTTCCCAGGCAGCCCTAGCCAGTAGAAGAGAGAACTGGCCCCAAGTGGGGGGCGGTCAGAGATGGAGTTTGCCCCCGTGGAGGAGTAAAGTGGGCCAGTATGGTAGAAGGAGGCAAGATTCTGCTCTCGGTCTGGGGGCTGGGATAGGAATTCCAGGAAAGCATTTTGATTTTGACCACTGCCACACATATCAAAAAACCAGGAGTGCCTGTCTGTGATCTGTTGGCCTGCTGGGGTGATGGCTGGGGAGATAGACCTAATGCTGTCCACAGCGAGTAAGCTTGAGGGAAGAGGGGAGTGATGCAGAATCAGCATCAGCCACCCAAAGCTGGCAGACTCAGGCAGGGAGCCATCATCAAGTCATTGGTCCTAATGTTACATCTGTTTACATCACTTTGCTTGGCATGGTGAACTGATACAGGGAGGTGCTGCTTCCTTCTTGTCTTTGTTCCACACAAAGTTACATTTTCCACCATTCATTCATCCACTCAATGCTTGCCAATCACCTGCCTTGTGCCTGGCCCTGTGCTGGGTCCTGCAGACACACCAACACATGGATGGCATCCTTGCCTCCTTGGCCTCCTTGTCAAGAGCGGAAAATAGCCTTGTGCCCCAAGGTAGGGGCCCCACAGATTTTTCATATACAGAACAAAACATTATCAACATGATTTATTTGCATACATTGAACACTGAAATAAGTACAAACTCTGTTTGGAAATTACATTTAAATTTAAGTACAGAAATGTGATTCCAAATCTGTAGGTATCTCATTTATCAAAGACAAAACAGATTGGGATCATTCTCCAGATATGGCTTTGGGTTTTGCCTTCCTCACTTAAAATCCCATTGAGAACGTGGTCCAGGCTTAGAAATCTTTTATATTCTCTCTAGGCTTTCTTTTCAAAAGCAAGACTTTCACTGGGGCTAGTTGTTACATGTCAAAATAAAACAAGGCAAGTTCTTTACTCAAATAGCTTTCCATTCACTCATTCATTCATTCAAGGCCCATTTCTTGAGCACCTACCATTGGGGCCAGACATGTGTTAAGCCTGAGAAATTCTACTATGAACAGGAGAGACAGAATCCTGTCCTCAGGATCCTAAGGGTCTAGTAAATTACACTCAACCAGAGCTCAGGCCTCCTGAGGTTGAGAACACACAGTTTCCCACTCTGGTTGGTACTCTTTTCTCTGCCTCTGGCTTGATCCTAAATAGACGGACACCGAGATGACCCACCACGCTCCTTACATCTCATGTATCTCACCTGTGTCTCCTCTTACTGAGCATTTCATCTTTTTTACTTTGTTTAAAGGGGCTGCCCTTGTGGCTCAGTGGCAACGAATCCGCCTGCCAATGCAGGAGACATGGGGGTTTGATCTTTGGGTTGGGAAGACCCCTTGGAGAAGGAGATGGCAACCCAATCCAGTATTCTTGCCTGGGAAACCCTATAGACAGAAGAGCCTGGTGGGCTACAGTCTATGGGGTCACAGAAGAGTCAGACACGACTGAGTGACTAAAAAACAGCAAACTTTGTTCAAGAGCTAATGATTCTGGCTCTCTCCAAGGGTGGATTTAATTACCCCTCCATCTTTCTAGCTGCAAGATTAAGGGAGATAAGGTTGTGCAGGGGAAGTCTGAGGGCAGAGATTCAGGTGGTCCTCAGGTGTCCTTGCTTTGTACCATGAGGTCCCGCCAGGCTGGCCGGCTGAACTGGATTAGGACTGAATGCCTGACTAAAAGGCAGCCATTCAAAGTCTGACCAGTGGTCTGGCATCAGCCTGCCTGATAGGGACATGAATGAAAAACACAGCTGATCACACCCTTTCTCTTGTTGTTCAGTCACCAAAACATGTCCGACTCTTTGCAACCCCATGGACTGCAGCATGCCAGACTTCCCTGTCCTTCACCATCTCCCAAAGCTTGCTCAAACTCATGTCTATTGAGTCAGTGATACCATCTAACCATCTCATCCTCTGTCATCCCCTTCTCCTCTTGCCCTCAATTTTTCCCAGCATCAGAGTCTTTTCCAGCGAGTCAGCTCTTCGCATCAGGTGGCCAAAGTATTGGAGCTTCAGTTTCAGCATCAGTCTGTCCAACGAATATTTATGGTTGCTTTCCTTTAGGATTGACTGGTTTGTTCTACTTGGAGTCCAAGGGACTCTCAAGAGTCTTCTCTAGCACCACAGTTCAAAAGCATCAATTCTTTGGCGCTCAGCCTTCTTTATGGTCCAACTCTCACATCCATACATGATTACTGGAAAAACCATAGCTTTGACTATACGCATCTTTGTTGGCAAAGTGATGTCACTGCTTTTTAATGTGTTGTCTAGGTTTGTCATAGCTTTCCTACCAAGGAGCCAGCTACTTTTAATTTCATGGCTGCAGGCACTGTCCTTAGTGATTTTGTAGCCCAAGAAAATAAAATCTGCCACTGTTACCATTTTTCCCCATCTATTTGCCATGAAATGATGGGATTAGTGCATTCTCAGAGCAAAACTCTGTTAACCTTTGATCTGCTTTGTTTTGTACTCCAAGGCCAAATTTGTCTGTTACTCCAGGTTATCTCTTGACATCCTACTTTTGCATTCCAGTCCCCTATGATGAAAAGGAGGACATCTTTTTTGGGTGTTAGTTCTAGGAGGTCTTGTAGGTCTTCATAGAACCATTCAACTTCAGCTTCTTCAGTATTACTGGTTGGGGTATAGACTTGGATTACTGTGATACTGAATGGTTTGCCTTGGAAGTGAACAGAGATCATTCTGTTGTTTTTGAGATTGCATCCAAGTACTGCATTTCGGACTCTTTTGTTGACTATGAAGGCTACTCCCTTTCTTCTAAGGGATTCTTGCCCACAGTAGTAGATATAATGGTCATCTAGTTAAATTCACCCATTCCAGTCCATTTTAGTTCACTGATTCCTAAAATGCTGATGTTCACACTTGCCATCTCCTGTTTGATCACTTCCAATTTGCCTTGATTCACGGACCTAACATTCCAGGTTCCTATGCAGTACTGCTCTTTACAGCATTGGACATTACTTCCATCACCAGTCACATCCACAACTGGGTGTTGTTTTTGGTTTGGCTCTGTCTCCATTCTTTCTGGAGTTATTTCTCCACTGATCTCCCATAGCATATTGGGCACCTACCGACCTGGGGAGTTCATCTTTCAGTGTCCTATCTTTTGTGGATAGGATAGTGACTGTGGCTCAGACCATGAACTCCTTATTGCAAAATTCAGACTTAAATTGAAGAAAGTAGGGAAAACCACTAGACCATTCAGGTATTACTTAAATCAAATCCCTTACAATTATACAGTGGAAGTGACAAATAGATTCAAGGGATTAGATCTGACAGACTGTGTGCCTGAAGAACTATGGACGGAAGTTCGTGACATTGTACAGGAGGTAGTAATCAAGACCATCCCCAAGAAAAAGAAATGCAAAAAGGCAAAATGGTTGTTTGAGGAGGGTTTACAAATAGCTGGAGAAGCCAATGGCAACCCATTCCAGTACTCTTGCCTGGAAAATCCCATGGACGGAGGAGCCTGGTAGGCTATAGTCCATGGGGTCACTAAGAGTCGGACACGACTGAGCAACTTCACTTTCACTTTCCCCTTTCATGCACTGGAGAAGGAAATGGCAACCCACTCCAGTATTCTTGCCTGGAGAATCCCAGGGAAGGCGGAGCCTGGTGGGCTGCCTTCTATGGGGTCGCACAGAGTTGGACACGACTGAAGCGACTTAGCAGCAGCAGCAGCAGCAGCATCACAAATAGCTGAGAAAAGAAGAGAAGCTAAATGCAAAGGAGGAAAGGAAAGATATATCCATTTGAATGCAGAGTTCCAAAGAATAACAAAGAGAGATAAGAAAGACTTCCTCAGTGATTAGTGCAAAGAAATAGAGGAAAATAACAGAATGGGAAAGACTAGAGATCTCTTCAAGAAAATTACAGATACCAAGGGAACATTTCATGCAAAGATGAGAACAATAAAGGATAGAAATGGTATGGATTTAACAGAAGCAGAAGATGTTAAGGAAAAGGAAGCAAGAATACACAGAACTATACAAAAAAGACTTTCATGACCCAGGTAACCATGATGGTGCGATCACTCACCTAGAGCCTGAGATACTGGAATGTGAAGTCAAGTGGGGCTTAGGAAGCATCACTATGAACAAAACTAGTGGAGGTGATGGAATTCCAGTTGAGCTATTTCAAATCCTAAAAGATGATGCTGTAAAAGTGCTGTACTCATTATGCCAACAAATATGGAAAACTCAGCAGTGGCCACAGGACTGGAAAAGGTCAGTTTTCATTCCAATCCTAAAGAAAGGCAATGCCAAAGAATGTTCAAACTACTGCACAATTGCACTCATCTCACACACTAGCAAAGTAATGCTCAAAGTTCTCCAAGTCAGGCTTCCATAGTACATGAACTGTGAACTTCTGGATGTTCAAGCTGGATTTAGAAAAGGCAGAGGAACCAGAGATCAAATTGCCAACATCTGTTAGATCATAAATAAAGCAAGAGAATTCCAGAAAAACATATACTTCTGCTTTATTGACTACACCAAAGCCTTTGACTGTGTGCATCACAAGAAACTGTGAAAAATTCTTAGAGATGGGACTATCAGACCACCTTACTTGCCTCTTGAGAAATCTGTATGCAGGTCAAGAAGCAACAGCTAGAACTGGACATGGAACAACAGACTAGTTCCAAATCAGGAAAGGAGTATGTCAAGGCTGTATATTGTCACCCAGCTCATTTAACTTATATGCAGAGTACATCATGTGAAATGCTAGGCTGGATGAAGAACAAGCTGGAATCAAGATTGCTGGGAGAAATATCAATAACCTTAGATATGCAGATGATACCACCCTTATGGCAGAAAGCAAAGAAGAACTAAAGAGCCTCTTTTTTTTTTTTCTTCTAAAGAGCCTCTTGATGAAAGTGAAAGAGGAGAATGAAAAAATTGGCTTAAAACTCAAAATTCAGAAAACTAAGATCATGGCATCTGGTCTCATCACTTCATGGTAAATAGATGGGGAAATAACAGAAACAGTGAGAGACTTTATATTCTTGGGCTCCAAAATCACTGCAGATGGTGATTGCAGCCATGAAATTAAATGATGCTTACTCCTTGGAAGAAAAGCTATGACCAACCTAGACAGCATATTAAAACTCAGAGCTATTACTTTACCAACAAAAGTCCGGCTAGTCAAAGCTATGGTTTTTCCAGTAATCATGTATGGATGTGAGAGTTGGACTATAAAGAAAGTTGAGCGCCGAAAAATTGATGCTTTTGAACTGTGGTGTTGGAGAAGACTCTTGAGAGTCCCTTGGACTGCAAGGAGATCCAACCAGTCCATCCTAAAGGAAATCAGCCCTGAATATTCATTGGAGCGACTGATGCTGAAGCTGAAACTCCAATACTCTGGCCACCTGATGCAAAGAACTGACTCATCGGAAAAGACCTTGATGCCGGGGAAGATTGAAGATGGGAGGAGAAGGGGCTAACAGAGGACAAGATGGTTGGATGGCATCACCGACTCGATGGACATGAGTTTGAGAAAGCTCCGGGAGATGGTGAAGGACAGGGAAGCCTGGCGTGCTGCAGTCCATAGGGTTGCAAAGAGTCAGACAGGACTGAGTGACTAAACTGACTAACTGATGGGACCAGGAAGGTGAACAATGAAAGATACAGACAGACATAGATAGAGAAAGAGGTAGAATGTAACAGGGGCTTTAAAGCCGTGTGAAGGGAAGGCAACAGATAAAGGCCACAAGGCAGAGAAGTCCATGGAACACCATGAGTTATCAGTAAGCAGAAGCTGCAGCAGCAGCAGCAACCAAAGGCAGTACAGAGATGATTCCAGCATCCCTGCCCAGCCGGCTGAACTACTGATGTTACCACTAGAACTCTTGTTACTCCATAAACTGTTCAGTCCTCTGTGAGCTCCTTCTGTGCACTAGCCTTCCCATCCTTATTTCTCCTTCATTCATTGCTATATCACCATCACCTAAGAGTAAGCTGAATCTTCTGTCTTTGCATCCTAAAAGATCTAAACAAAAATCCTCATCCTTTTAAGGCTATTGTGTCTCCATTGCCAGATCCAATAGTTTAGAAACCTGCTAACACAGAAGCTGCATTCTGGATCTCCAACCTCTGCCTGTATGTCCTCCGTGCAAGCCCAAGGAACACGCAACCTTCTCTGGGTGCTGAGCGGTGGTCAAAACTTGAAACGCACTATGTGTACTCTGCATCCTTACATAAAGTGTGTAGGCTTTCCGGCACTTTCTCCTGAGCACTGTCGGATAATTACTATTGATTGGAAGATGTCATAAGACTTGAGAAAGGGCACCTTGGACAAACTGGGCACATGAATTAGATGAGTTGCCTTGGACATTCTGAGCTGTAAAATGGGGGTAATATATCACCCAGGAGTTGTGAGAACAAATAGACTACTCTATTTCTCACAGCAGAGTGCCTGTGCTTTACAAACTCCTCTAGTGATACATTGTGATGATCAGAAGGCAGGTGCAGCCCCTCTGAGACACACAGCCAAGCTGCCTTCAGCCAACAAGACTGACAAGAGCAGGCCCACCTTGCCAGCCAGGCTTGCAAACTGGCTTCACGTCCACCTGCACCAGGGTGTCCTGCGCTGCCGGCTTCTGTCCACAGTCGTAGGCGGTTACTAGGATCTCATACTGGTGCTGCTTGTCATAGCTCAGCTTCTCCGTGTTTCTGACGTTGCCTGAGGACACAGGGACATTGAAAATAATTTCAGATCAAGTGAACCAAGTTGCAGTTCTTCAAAATCCCTTCTGCCCTCCTCCAGCCTTTACCAGAATAAAATGTCCCCTTTTTCCTATCCCTTTATAAAAGCTAGGGCACGTAGGGAGCGTGGCTTCCACACGTGGCCTGTTTGAACCTTAGGAGTGGCAGACTCCTAGAAATTGCTGGCTGGAGCCACTCCAGCTGTGGGACAGAACTGGTAGGGAATTCTGTGCACACATCTGGAATCCAACTGGTTGTATTAAGTATGGGGTTGTCAGAATACCACGCTAAACTGTGCCCATGTGGCTATGTCCCTAACATAGGGTGTCGTGTGCTCACGTTACACGAAATCTCTGGGAAAAAGACGGAATTCAGAAACTTCTCAACATGTATTTTTTTAAACATCTGGGCTCTTTGCCAGGAACATTCGCTGCCTCTTCTCACATTATTTTGCTACCAAATAGGAAGCAAAATCAATAAGAGAAAATGTGTGACCTCTCTTCTAAAAGCTACACAGAATAATAGATTCCTTGCCCCGGTGGCAAAGACATTTTTCTTATCCAAGAGAGATCAGATGTTGTTTCTGAGCCATTTGTGTGTTTTTGTTCCTATGGGTTTGATACAATGGTTCAGAAATATTTGACAATTAATGAGCAAGCTGTTATTTGACTATTTTTGCTGAAATACAATTTTGTTTTCAAAAATGAATCAGGCCTGATGTGCATTTAATTCTTTTAACTTTTTGATTCCCAGAGATTAAAGTCTTCCTTTTAGAAGAATAATTTCATTCTGGCTTTTCTTTTCCAATGAAAATTAGAGTTGACAGCAAATTAGAACTCAAATGATATCATCATACTTTGCTAGAAGCAAAATCAAGAAGATGGAAATTAAAAAACAAATCAACAAGCAAATACACAAACATGGAATCACTGACTCAGGTATACAATTTCTGTGCACCTTTGTTGAATTTTTTAAAAAAATTATTAAAGTATAGTTGATTTGCAATGCTGTGTTAATTTCTGCTATACAGCAAAGTGATTCAGTTATACATACATATTCTTTTACATGTTCTTTTCCATTATGGTTTATCATAGGATATTGAATATAGTTCCCTGTGCTATACACTAGGACCATGTTATTTATCCATCCTATATGTACTAGTTTGCATCTGCTCATCCCAAACTCCCAGTCCTTTCCTCCCCCACATCCCTTCCCCCTCTGCAACTACTAGTCTGTTCTCTACGACTGTGTGACTCAGGTATATATTTGTTTCAGTCTCAGCTCAGGGCCCTGCGCATGTGTGAAAGGGCTCAGTGTGGGTTTAGTAATGTTCTCTTTGGCTTCTGTTAACAAACTAGTTCATGGTTATAGCCATCACAAGGGAGTACTTCTGCCAGGTGGAAGCACTGTAATAGGACCACGAGAATATGCTTCAGCAACATCAAATTGAATTTTGAACAAAAAGTTTTAACTTTCTCTTTCTTTAAAGTTAAATGGCTCTCAAAAGATATACACCTTGTAGAAGAGGAAGGCTCAAGGTTTACAGGCCGTGTGACATTCAGCAGACCAACACTATTGATTGTGGGAGAAAAATAAACACACAAGACCGCAATCTTTGGCTCAATTTACCACAGCTCCACTTGGGTAAGAAGTCTTAATGAAACTGTCTGAGAAACTAATTTGCTTTCTCTACCACCACCAGCTTCACACAAGGGAGAATGGGCTTCAGAGGATAGGATTTGAAGTATTAGGTAAACATGAGAGTATAATACTGTTGCCGATGGTTGTGGAGGAAGGGTTGTATTTGGCTAAGTGACACTTTAAAAAAATTTTTGCAAGATCACAAAAAACCATCCTTTTGCTTTTGTGACAATTGTTATTATTCTCCCAACTTGTTAATGATTTCTCCTAGTGGCATCTTCTCAGGAGACCTGAGTCCACAGTTACCCCAGGTGGGCACTGATCTCTGTGTGTACTTCTCTGTTCCAAATGAACCTGGGAAGCTAACTCTCAAAGAACTATCAGTATCTACCATGTGTCACAGTGAAAGTATTTTTTGAAAACTCAGCTGGGGTGGCAGATGCAATGAGACAAGTGCAGTGACCTACACCCTCCTTCTGCCGGAATTTAAATTGGAGCAGCCGTTTTGGAAAGCTACACAGGTTGGTCACTTTGCAACTGCTCATACCTTTTAGCCAAGCATCGAAAAACTGACTCTAGGAAAATGATACAAATTGCAAATGAACAAATATGTTCACCTAAGCATTATTTATTATTAAAACATTGAAAAAGAGTAAAGAAACTGGATGCCTAATAGTCAGGAGACAAGCTAAGCCTGAATCTCTGCTTCGATGGACTGCTGTTCACAGTCAAGTATTCATTATAAAGTGTTTTATGGATGCAAAAAATCCATACAATCGAATGATAAGTGAAAAAGGGAAACTGTGACCTTACTTTTGTTTCCAAACTTCATAGAAAAAGTGCTGGCAAAATGTCAGTGGTAGTTCTCTTTGGTGGGATTACAAAAGTGACTTCTTCATACTTTTCTGTGCGGCCCAGTTTCCCACCAGGGGCGTGCAGTTCCTCTTCCATTCCGGTGGAAGAGAAGTATGTTCACATACTTGGAGATTAGCAGACTCGGGCTCACATCTCACTCTTAGGTGGCCAAGGGCCCTGATTCTCCAGGGTGGCCTGCGGAGGGCTCAGTGGAGACTTGGCCCACTTGGAAGGTATGAAAGCCTGCTAAGTGGAGGCGGGCGTCCTGGTGAGCCCTGCAGCTCCCCGTGCGGTCATCCCCACCCCGGGTTGAGTGCTTGCTCTGTGCTGACAGTCTGAGGAACGCCTTGTGAGATCCGCCCTCTTACACAGGCAGTGTTTATTTTGGCTGCGCTGGGTCTTCACTGTGGTGCTCGGGCTTTCTCTACTTGTGGCTGATGTGGGCTTCTCTAGCTGTGCTGTGCAGGATTAGCTGCCCCACAACATGTGGGATCTTAGTTCCCTGACCAGGGATTGAACCCGTGTCTCCGGCACTGGAAGGCTGATTCTTAATAACTAGACCACCGGGGAAGTCCCTCAGGCACAGTATTTAATTCCCATTTTACAATGAGGATCTGACATCAAGTTTAAGTAATTTATCAAGGATCTCCTTCTTCCTCTCTCTCTCACAGTGGTGGGCAGAGGATTAAGATGAAACTTTGTATTTTTGAACTTAAGTATCATTGCCATACATTCCTGTCAAATATCACTGAGGACAGTGATAATATCACTGGTGAAAAAGCTTTGGGACCACCATTCAGGGGACCTGGCTCCAGTCCCCATTCTGCCAGCTCTTTACTCTTTAGGAATCAGTTTTTCCATCAGTTCAATGGAAGTGAGGATCTAGGACCTACCAATCTGAGAGAGACTAGTCAAGTGCTATAAGATACAGGGGAGCTGGAAGCCATCTGAAATGGATCCAGAGTATCCCAAGAGGTGGCAATGCCACCAACTTAGTTACCTGCTCATAATTTCAGCTTGAAAATCCATGGGGAGTGAGTAACCTTCATGTCCTAGTCACCCAGGCAAGTATCTGATAATCATGGTGTCATGAATGGAACACTCTCTATGCCAGGTACCCCAATAACATCATCCACAGGCACTGCCTCTCCTTGAGGCCTCACTACTATTGCCATGATATTTCAGGGGAGGAATTCAAGGAAAGGGAGGCCAAGGACCCTTGGTTGGAAGAGGTTGATTCTTGCGTTCAGATGGGTCAAGCCACTTCCACGTAATGTCATCTCTCCTCCCTGATGCCCTGCTCGCCTTCTTTCCCCCACAAGCAAAGAGTCTGGCAGGTGTGAGGGCCCAGGAGCCATCTCCCTAAAGTCCTGGGGCCTGAATGAGTGGACCCCAATTCAGCAGTACTTCTTCTAATGTGCATGTGAAGAACTTCTTCAAGGAGCTGGGAAGGTCGCTGGGAGAAGTGACGGATAAGGGCCAACTGGAAAGCTCATTAGAATGGGAGCTGCTTCTGCATCTGCCCTGAGGTCCTGCCTTCATTACTGGAGAACTGCTTTTGTAAACCTTGCCGTCAAGGGCCCACAATCCCTGGGAGTGCCTGCTCTCCACTACATCTCAGGCTGTAAACCAACGTTGGAGGCAGAGGCCTGGCGAAGGACCATTACTCACTTTTAATGAGACAGCCAGGGAAATAAATTGGCATATGTTAGTGAAATGGCTCATCAAGGTGAGTAATTATCTTCATGGCTGGGGCAGTTTACCCTCTGATAAAGGAATTAGCATCTCCTCTCTCCCGGGGCTGTGGCTCTCCAGAACTAAGGCAGGAGGCCAAGGGCAGCTTGACCACTCGTTCTGGATGCCCTCCCCCGATCCAGTCCAGCTCTACAGCAAGGACTTGTCACTCTCCCAGTTCCAGAGCTCTCAGAGTCATAGACTGCACAGCTGATCATAGGAGACCAGAAAAATGCAAAGCGTTATTCCATATTTTATACAGTAGGGTGTGAGGGCCTGTGTGTGTGTGGTGGGGACAGATCAGCTACGTCACAGGGCCTTGTTGGAAAAGCTATCCAGAGCAGTTCTGGCAGGCTCTACAAATGAAATTACCTGCTTCTTAATCCTGAGCCAAACTTTAATTACGGTACAGTATTTTCTCCTTTATTTTCTCATGCACTGATTTTGTATCCCACAGAATTAACCTCTAGTGAGTGATGCCCAGGTGTGTGACTGACACTGGCCATGTGCTTGAGCATCTTATAAAATAAAATGCCTCTATTATCATGTTATCTGCTTTATGAATATTGATTTCATCTTTCGAGACAGATGATAAAATCCTGGAGGCCAAGGATGAGGGAATCTGCAACAGTTCCCAGGATGTACAGCACTCTGTTACAGGGTATGTTTCTCCTGGTCATCAGGAAGCCTGGGAAGCACCGAAGATTTGCAAGCAGGTGACTGATGGTATTTCTCTCTAGGCACTGGCTACCAGGAGGCTCAGGGCTAAGTCACTGCCTACCCCTGGGTCTGGTTCAGGGCATGCTTTGTGCACCACCCTCATCCCTGATGCTGCCTTTCTAGTTTTTATTTTTATTTTGCTAGATGGTAAGCTCCATGTGGACAGGCCCGCTTATGCTTTGACTTCCCCTGTCTCCCTATTCTCAGTTTCCAGACTGTGCCTTGCACTTAATAAACATTGACAGAGTGGATGAACCTCAGGTTATACAAAGTTTACATCTTTGAGCAGTTAAATCCTGTTTGAAATAAAATGAGGATAATATACATATAACCACACACTCATGCTAATAATGAAAGGACATACTTGGCAAATAATTATCATTTGATTAATATCAAATTATTGAGAGTTGAAGTGGGCTGAGCTGCCTGGGCCTCTGCTTATGGTGTTTATACTGGAATGAGTTTTTAAAATAATGGTGATGGGGAAATATCCAAATGGCTTTCTAAGTTTAGTTTGAGATTGGGGTGTAGTGGGAGGGGTCTTTCATTCCTCGTTCCAACTAGGGTGGAAATTCTAAAAAAACATTGGCAAGAATGGATAAAGATGGTGTGGCACATATATACAATTGAATATTACTCAACCACAAAAGTGATGGAACTGTACTGTTTGCAGAGACATGGATGGACCTAGAGACTGTTACACAGAGTAAAGTAAGTCAGAAAGAGAAAAACAAATACTGCATATTAATTCATACATGTGGAACCTAGAAAAATGGCATAGATGAACTATTTGCAAAGCAGAAATAGAGGCACAAATGCAGAGAAAAAAATATGGATACCAAGAGGGGAAGGGAGGGTGGGATGATTAGGGAGATTGGGATTGACATATATACACTACTAATGAGATAACTAATGAGAGCCTACTGTATAGCACAGGGAACTCTACTCAATGCTCTGACCTAAATGGGAAAGAAATCCAAAAAAGAGGGGATATATGTACATGTGCAGGGGATTCACTTTGCTGTGCAGCAGAAACTAATACAACATCATAAAGCAACTATAATAAAAATTAAAAAACAAAACCAAAACCCCCCAAAAATTGGCAAGAGCTTTAAAGATTCCTACAGATTAGAAAATCTACAGCTTAGAAGGTGTTTCCAAAATCTCCACCTGTTTTTTTAGCGTCTCTTTGGGAGCAGACCGTTTGGGTGCAGAAGTGATGTTACAGTTTGTTATACAGGAAGCTAAGATGTGGCTGAGTTGATGGTATGGCTCACACTTGAATGACAACAGGAAAATTCTACCAGAAAACCAACCTGTCTTCAGCATCCAGCTATACGGCATCGTGAGTTCTATAGACTATTCACTAAAGAGGTTTACGAGGTGTCTTGGGGTGTTTTGGAGAAGAGAATTGGAACCCACTCCAGTATTCTTGCCTGGAGAATTCCATGGATAGAGGAGCCTGGCAGGCTACAGTCCACCAGGTCACAAAGAGTCGGACCACAACTGAGCGACTAACACTTTCACTTTAGACCTGGCTGGGCTGCTAATTATGTGAAGTCATCCCTTCTAGTGCAGGGAGTGTACTCACGTTCTGGGTACAGAGCCTAGATCAGGGGTGGCAGGGAGGCATCACCTGGCCAAGTACATTCAAAGCCTGAACTTGGCCTTCAGAGGGGTGGGGGGTAGAGCTGTTCCCTGTTCCCATCCACTGGGGTCCTCTAAGGACACTCACCATTCCTGTCAATGGCAAAAGGCACATCAGTCGTGACGATTTCATAGTTGCAAATCTGGCTGTACTGGGGGGAGCAGTCTTCATCGATGGCCTCTACTTGCAGGATGCTGTCGTAGATCTTGCCCTCCGTCACGATAGCCTTGTAGGCCGGCTCTTTGAAGGTGGGAGCAAACTCATTGACATCCTTCACCTGGATATGGACCACGGCCCTAGGACAACACACAGGAAGGAAGAGATGACAGTAATGAAAGAATCATACCAGACTCCTGCACTTCCCATGGGCATTGATTCAGGTCCCAAAGCCAAGAGAGTGGAGAAATCATATGATAATTGGGGTGGCTGTTGTCTGAGGGCTCTGTTCCCCCCTCCACTGAGATGCCTCTGCCTGTCCTGCTCCAATCCTTTGAGATGCATTCACCCCAGAGAGATATCCTTCACCCAGCTTCTTTGACCTTCCTTTTTACCCAGCCTTAGGGCTCATATTTCCTCTAGAATTCAGTGGTCTCCAAGCTTTTTGGCACCAGGGACCAATTTCACGGAAGATAGTTTTTCCATGGACCGGGGGTGGGGAGGGGATGATTTCAGGATGATTCAATCACATTCCATTTATTGTGCACTTTATTTCTATTATTATTACATTGGCTCCACCTCAGATCACCAGGCATTAGATCCTGGAGGTTAGGAATCCTTGCATCTCTCTAGCTCATTTGTCTATTCACACTCCACTCAGTAAGAATTGAGCCACTCTTCAGTTCAGTTCAGTTGCTCAGTGGTGTCCAACTCTTTGTGACCCCATGGACGGTAGCACACCAGGCTTCCCTGTCCATCACCAACTCCCGTACCTTGCTCAGACTCATGTCCATCAAGTCGGTGATGCCATCCAACCATCTCATCCCCTATTGTCCCCTTCTCCTCCTGCCTTCAATCTTTCCCAGAATCAGGGTCTTTTCCAATGAGTCAGTTCTTCGCATCAGGTGGGCAAAGTATTGAGCCACTCTTATTCTGACCCAATTTGAGAGAGTTATAACTCCAAATGAGGCTTCCTTGGTGGCTCAGATGGTAAAGAATCTGCCTGCAATGCAAGAGACCAGGGGTCGATCCCTGGGTCAGGAAGATATCCTGGAGAATGAAATAGCAATGCACTCCAGTATTCTTGCCTGGAGAATTTCATGGACAGAGGAGCCTGGTGGGCTACAGTCCATGGGGTTGCAAAGAGTTGGACACAACTAAGTGACTACCACTTTCACACTCTATAACCCCAAAATGAAAGGCGCTGTGACAGACAGAAGCATATGGCCTGGCAGAAATCCAGGGAAAGGTCCCAACCATTCTGCAGGGATAGGTTGGATCATGGAAAGCTTCCTAGAGGAAGTGACAACTGACCTCAGTCCTGATAGTAAAATTGGAGTGTCTGCATGTGAAGCAGAGGGGTAGAGTATTCCAAGGGTAGAAAGTGACCCACGCTGATGCCTGCAGGGGCCTGTGGACCTAGCCAGTGGTCTGGCAAGCTGGAGCTTCAAGGAGTGACATGCATGCATATCGAAACAGACAGGCAGGCAGGGGAGGGAGGTAGGGAGCTCCATCAGGTCACTCACTTGTGAGACTTCTTCCAGGCTGTCTCCCGGGGCCCCGTGCCACAGTCATAGGCCTGGATGATGAACGTGTACTCCTTCTGCAGCTCACAGTCGATGGGGCTCTTGGCACGGAGCCGGCCTTCTCCGGACGTCTTGTTGAGTACCACGGCCTCAAAGGGCAACTCCTGGCCATGTATCTTGAATGCACAGATTTCTCCTGCAGGAGGACAGAAGGAGAGAGCAAGTGTCTTAAGAACGGCCAGACTGCACACAGAGCTTTGACTGGACCAGACTTACAAACCCAAAAGCCCTAGGCCATTTCCCTCCACTGCAGATAATTGTCAAGCCGGAAGCAGCCTTTAGGGAGCCAGCCCAACTTGTTCTTTTCTGGGATGGTAACACTGGGATGTCCCCCATCCAGGGCAGCTGGCAGAAAAAGCAAGGGGGTGGGGAGGGTGGTCATCATGCAGGGGAGCTGGCTGTTCATCATAGTTTGCCAGTTTTCCTGGCAGGCTTCTCACCTGCCCTCTGCCCAGTATGAGATTAAGGAATTTGACCACAGTCAAAAGACAACTGACTGCAGAGGAAAGGAGAAAAAGGCCAAAGCTTTCACTGTCTTTTGTTCTGTGACAACATCCTCGATTCTTGAAAGTGTGCTCTGTGAAGCAGTGACCTGGGCATCCCTGGGGAGCTTGTTAGGATTACAGACTCCTAGGACCTGGACCCTGGACCTCCTGAGTCAGGAGCTGTATCTTTTTTA
Source organism: Giraffa tippelskirchi (assembly GCF_054371585.1). Classification (NCBI taxonomy): domain Eukaryota; kingdom Metazoa; phylum Chordata; class Mammalia; order Artiodactyla; family Giraffidae; genus Giraffa; species Giraffa tippelskirchi. Next base: position 93,770,352 of record NC_137276.1, read on the forward strand.
TTTTTATTTTTTTTAGTATGTCCATGATATTGTTTTTATTTTTGAAGTATAGTTGATTTACAATGTTGTGTTAATTTCTGCTGTACAGCCAAGTGACTTACTTATACATATGTATATATGCATATATATTCTTTTTTATATTCTTTTGCATTACAGTTTATCACAGGATATTGAATATAGTTCCCTGCGCTCTAGTTGGACCTTGTTTTTTATCTATCCTATATACAACAGTTTGCATCTGCTAACTTAATTAGGGTCCACAGGTGACCTGTTTGCTCAGTAAACGTGAGCAGCACTGCTCTGCTCTGTTCTTTACTCCTGGTTTAAGCACCCCACATTGCTGCATTCCCCTTCACGTCTCTCACCCACTACTTCTCTGTGGGGACTGGGACAGACACCACTCCAAATTTGCCATCTTCTCTCCAAACAGTGGAGGTGAGTCTATGTGAGTTTCAGAATCCCCGTGGAGCCTGAGAAACCACTTTCTTAAAGAACTGGCTGTGTTGTAAAATGAATGCATTTCTCTCCCCCAGCTGGGTTCATATGTATTATACCTTTTTCTCTGCATTAAAACGATAAAGCCATGAAAATATCTTCTTTACCTCTATTGGTGAATGTTGATTTCTTGAACCTTGACTGTGAGCCCTGTAGTAAGTGTTCTGGAAAGTACTAAAGGTTTGAGACACATTCTCTCCCTGTGTTGAGGGAGCTTACAGACTTGTTGGGGAGACAATGTGTAGATGTCCAGAAGGACCATTCATAGTGCAAAGAGCTGGATGAGCATCATGTGACACGGGCATCAAGGGGTCCAGGCTGCTGGTTGAATAAAATGTAGGCTTGAGCCCAAGGGCCTGAATCATGTTCTAGGTTTGCTACTTACTAACTGATTTAGTCAAATTATGTTGACTCACTGGGTTTCAACTGTGTCATCAGTAAAAGCACCCAGGAGATGATGTCGCAGGCAGAGCATCTACCTGGCATGCCCCAACCCTGGTCTGACATTGTCCCAGCTGCACTGCTGGGACCAGGGTGAGGTGCCCACTGTATATACTTTAATGGGGTCTTCACATTCAGAGTGACCAAGCACCTGCCCAGCTGCTCCAAAGAACAGACACCATGAGAAGAAGGGATAACATGACTGCATGTCTGCTCTGCCCAGGCATCCAGCTTTGTACCTCCACCCAGGTGATCTGGTTTAATCATCCCAGCAAACCCACAAGGCAGACGTTTTATACCAATTTGTACAAATTAACAACAAAAAGGATCAGAGAAGTTATTGCTTGCTCAAGGTCACAGAGTGAAAGTTGGTATAAACCCCAGGTATGGCTGAGTCCTAACTCCACACCCTTTCTGCTTCACTGTACCATCTCCAAGCAGCCTTCTCAGAAGACCACCACAGGAATTGCTTCCGGTAACATTCTAAAATCCTGTTCAAGCCTCACTCGGGAGAGAAAGCCCCCATTTTACATAGAGGAAGCATGCCCTGATCTCTTACTAACAATGTTTTCTGAGATGGTCAATCAATACCAATTTTACCTTTAGGCTTTTGTTTTTTATTATTTCATCGATCTTCAATTTCATTATGAACACTCCATTTTCACTACATTCCCTCCTGGCCATTTCTCAAATGTAGTCATGGAATAATGAACAAGACAGACAGCTTGTGGGCCAGGTTCTAACAAGAAGGCTGCTTCCCATTCTGTCACTGCACTGCCTCTTGGACAAGACTAGGTCTACAGCCTTCAAGGAGGGAGAAGGGGTTTCTTCCCATCCTCAAGTTTCATTTCTGCTCTGAATTGGCTGGGCTTGAAGGGATGGACTTCTGACATGCCTGCCTTGAGATTCTATCTCAAGATCAATGCCAGTTACAGGAATACTAGCGGTAAATGTGCCCAGATTAGTTCTAAGGTATTCTCTGACATTCCCAACTACTGCCACAATTCTAAGACTCATTGGATCCTTTCTCTTTGAAGAGTCCAACTAAACTGAATGTAAATGAGGGCAATTCTCTGTTGGAGACACTCGATCTCATCTAGAGTAGTCCTCAAGGCTCAGAAATTCTGAACCAGAAGAAAGGAGAGGAAGGAGGAAAAGGCAAAGGAGGAGGGAGAGATCCAGACACAAAGGGAGGCTGAGAAAAGTAAACCTCAGGGCCACATGTTTTCATGGAACCAAATGCAGCTCAATTCAACTCAATAGAACCAGTATTTTTTGAGAACAGAGTAAGTGCAGGGCACTGTGCTGGACCTGGAGACACGAAGAAAACAACTTGGATACCTTAAGGCAGTTGTCCCCAGTGTTTTTGGTACCAGGAATTGATTTCGTGGAAGATGATTTTTCCACAGATTGGGGATGTGGGGGGGATGGTTTCAGGATGATTTAAGTCATTGCATTTATTGTGCACCCCATTTCTAATCCAATGTCACCACTGATCTGACAAGAGGCACTGGCTGTGGCCCAGAGGTTGGGGATCTCTCCCTTAAGGCATAAAGATACCCAATCCTCGAGTCCTCATTGCCTCCTAGAAGAGATAGTGAAGTTCACAAGGGCTATGCCATGCTCACTAGTCTGCACCAGCTCAGACTGAGATGAGACTTAGCCTCCTTTGAACAAAAACTAGAATTCACCCTAGTGAAACACATCACCCTCATGGATCCTACCTCTTCATCTGACTCTTGTGTTCTGGCTGCAAAAGCATTCATTCATTTATTCATCCATTCATCCATCTGATAAATATTTATTAGGAACTATGCTCCCAGCACTGATGAAATAGTGATGATCAAACCCCACCCAGTCCTGGCCTATAAGCTGATAGCAGTCCAGTGTAGGAGGAAGTTAAGGAATTGGATGATTACCCGCTGTCAGGAAGGATGGTGATGGTGATATGTGCATTGAAGGAGGTGCTGAGAGTCCTGACCTGGGCAGACTGGGCAGGGAGGTCTAAGCTAGATGTGATAGCTGAGCTGAGATTACAGGAAGAGAAAAAGGGAGACACCCAGGCCACAGGAGAGTGAACTGAGTTTCAAGCAGGGCGGTAACACATGGGAGTGTCCTTCAGCAGGAAGGGACTGCAGAGACCTGTGTGGCAGGAGTAGAAGCAATGGGGCAGGGCCAGCTTCACGGATTTGCAACTGGAGAGGCACTCAGGGGCTGTGTGCTCAAGCGGGCCCTGAGGATGGTTGAAATCTCTGCTGTTGCCACACTGAAATTCTTAATAATGTTATCTTTGAACTTGGGTTTTGTAAATGAAATCTGATGGGACAATGGAGTCTTTCTTGAGCAATGGAGGTGCTCCCTATTCATTGCTCCCCATTCGTATCTAGTGGACAGGATACACCACGAGCAGAATATTCTCGTGGACCCATGATGTGGAGAAGGAGATTCAGGAACCTCAGCGAGAATAAGGTGAGCATGTGACATCTACAACTGAGTAATCCACTAGGCAGGGAGCTGATAACCCTATGAGGCTACCCTTTCTGTTTAAACCAATATTGAACACAGAATGAAGGCAAGTGACCAAAGAACCTTGTCATATCCTCTCTTACTATGTTCTTCCCTGTAGTAGCCAATCACTTAGGCTGAAAAGGATGACAGAGAGTAAAGATAAAACCATCCATTATTCCTTTTCTTTTCACACCATCCTTACTACCAGCAAGCCAAAGGTACAGAACGTTGGTAGAATATATGCATATGAAGAAGTGAAATGAAAACAGTTGAGTATTGCTTGCGTAGCATTCACACTGCTCTGGTGAAGAATAAAATACGTATGCATACCTGAGCTAGGACATGCAAATTCTGTAATTTTCAGAGATGCTGCATAGCAGTTAACTGCTCTTCTATTTGCATTTGAAACTGCCATTGCATAGTATAAAGATAAATGGTAGAAATTATGCTAATAATTGAAAATTTTAATTTTTCTTTACTTAGAATCACATCCAAAGCAAATTAAAAACACAGCAAGTTGAAAGAGAGACTGAAAGACAGGAATGTGCTGGGACAGAGTCCTGAGGAAGAAGCATATTTAAAATTGCAGTTCCTAACATCTGTGAGTGACACATTAGGCTGTCTTGATCTTTTGTGAGGCCTATCACCAGAATTTGTTGCTACTAATAAAGCACAGTAGTAGGAGGGTGATGTACTTACAAGATCAGACCTAATGGCTTCCATGTAAAAAATATCACTTTTAAAATCTTGCTTTCCAATCTGCTTTCCTGGGTGGGACAGTTGGTGTGTGACCTGTGTGTGGGAATTCAATGCACAGATGCACAGGCAGTTGGGATCAGCAATGGACTCTGTGGTGATATGGGGCCAGCAGCATGGGGCATTAGCTGTGGCCTAAGGTGGTTGAACTCTGCTTCACCAAGAGCCCCTGGAGGGGCCAGACCAGTAGAGGAGCCCCTGCAGTGTCGGGGGGGGCGGTTGTCATGTGGCTCCAGCCCCTCATCACCTGCCTCTTTCTCACAAATACCTTTTCCTCTGCAGTAACACACCATATGACACATCAGCAGAAATTGGTGTAGTTATCTCTTGAGAAAAAACAATCTCTTAATTCCTCCCATAAGATTCTGGGGAAAATGAATGAATGAAAAAACAGATGAAATTGATGAATGAATGAATTAATGAAACTGATTTTTAGAATATATTTTCTTCATACCCTTGAATACCCTTGACCAACAGATTGGGTTGATTTTATTTTTCAGGTGCAAAGACTGAGCCTCAGAGAGATTAAGTGGTTGACCCAAGGTCTCTTTGATAGTAAGGAGTGGATCAGGAACTGAGGTCTAGACCCTTTGAATCCTGTGCCCTCTGTCCTTTCATGTTGCTTATCACTGAGTGGGTATGATGTTCTAGGAGAGGGGTTTTCGAAGTGTGATCTGTACACCCCTTGGGTCCCTAAGGCCCTTTCTATAAGGTCCTCAACATCAAAACCATCATCATATTAACACTAAGATATTATGTGACTTTTTCCCTGTTGATATTTGCACTGATGGTAAAAAAGCAATGGTGAATAAAAGTGCTGATGCCTTAGTAGCGCCTGATTGCATTCTATGTGACAGGTAGTCAACTGTAAAAATAAAGGAAGAAGTCCAATTTCACTTAAGAATGTCTTTAATGATGCAGTAAATATTACCAATTTTCATAAATCTCAATCCTTGAGTACATGTATTTTAATATTCTGCATAACAAAATGGAAAGTACTCATAAAGCATCTTTGTACAGCAAAGTTTGGTAGGAAAAGCATCCGTGTGATTTAAGTTGAGTGGGAGCTAAACTAGGATGTTTTCATAGGAGATGCTACTTTTACTTGAAAGAATGACTGACAGACAAACTATGTTTATTCAAATGAGTGTGTGGCAGACTTTCTTTTAAAGTAAGTCTGTCACTTCAAGGAAAATAACTCATCATAGTGGTTCAGTTCAGTTCAGTTCAGTCGCTCAGTCGTGTCCGACTCTTTGCGACCCCATGAATTGCAGCACGCCAGGCCTCTCTGTCCATCATCAACTCCCGGAGTCTACCCAAACCCATGTCCATCGAGTCGGTGATGCCATCCAACCATCTCATCCTCTGTCGTCCCCTTCTCTTCCTGCCCTCAATCCTACCCAGCATTAGGGTCTTTTCCAATGAGTCAACTCTTCACATGAGGTGGCCAAAGTATTGGAGTTTCAGCTTCAACATCAGTCCTTCCAATGAACACCCAGGACTGATCTCCTTTAGGATGGACTGGTTGGATCTCCTTGCAGTCCAAGGGACTCTCAAGAGTCTTCTCCAACACCACAGTTCAAAAGCATCAATTCTGCGGCGCTCAGCTTTCTTCACCGTCCAACTCTCATATCCATACATGACCACTGGAAAAACCATAGCCTTGACTAGATGGACTTTTGTTGGCAAGTAATGTCTCTGCTTTTAAATATGCTATCTAGATTGGCCATAACCTTCCTTCCAAGGAGTAAGCGTCTTTTAATTTCATGGCTGCAATCACCATCAGCAGTGATTTTGGAGCCCAAAAAATAAAGTCTGACACTGTTTCCACTGTTTCCCCATCTATTTGCCATGAAGTGATGGGACCAGATGCCATGATCTTAGTTTTCTGAACGTTGAGCTTTAAGCCAACTTTTTCACTCTCCTCTTGTTACCAGTGATAAATTTGAGACTTCAATTTTGGAAAATCGGTGTCTGCCACAGACAGTGTGACAATTTACCAATGCTTTAATACTTTTCTAATGAAATGAGTAATGGTATTAAGGAATGTAAAAGTTGATAGGGTATAATGAAATATGTAAACTTTTGAAAGATCTACTTAACCTGAAATCAATATCTCCTAAATGACCAATGCATATTGTTATGCAGAATGTATGAGTAAAAGATTCATTCAAAGTGTGAAATGGACCAATGGATTTTAATACAGCAGTATATAGTAAGTTCATCGATGTGATTTCAGATTCTTTATGGTAGCTAAACTTTAATAAACTATTACTGGGACTTCTCTGGTGGTCCAGTGGTTGAGAGTCTGCCTATTAATGTAAGGGGTTATGGGTTCGATCCCTGGTCTGGGACGATCTCACATGCCTCAGAGCAACTAAGCTTATATACCACAACTACTGAGCCCACTCTCTAGAGACTTCGGGCCACAACAACAGAAGACACCACAATGAGAAGCTCACACACCACAACTAGAAAGTAGCCCCTGCACGTGGCAACTAGAGAAAGCCTGCTTGCAGCAATGAAGACCCAGTGCAGCCGAAATAAATAAATAATTTTAAAAAGAAGTTATTACTTACAGCGTTCTGGTGAGGTATCAGAGAAAAATAGCTACAATTATCTGAAAAGATTACAATACTCCTCCCTTTTCCAACTATATACCTGAGTGAGGCCCTATTTTTTTCTTCACATACTTTAACCTACACAGCATATCACAACAGATTGAAGGGAGAGAAGTTATGAGGGTCAAGCTGTCCTCTATTGAAGCAGACATTGAAGAGACTGCAAAAATGTGCATGGTGCCACTCTTCACACTAATTTTGTTTTGGAAAATTTATTTTTTGGGCCAAATCAGTTATATATGTTAACCTGTGATGAGTTTATTATTGTGATTTTTTAAAAAATAAGTTAATAAATTAGCATTTGGAAGCTTCTCAATTTTTGTTTCGAATATAGTAAATATCAGTAGATATAGCCCAAAGTGTCATTAGCAATGTTTAAGAGTATAAAGTGGTCATGAAACCAAACATTTATCATTTACCAACCATAGTTGCCAGCCAGATCATGATTCCATATTCTATTCCTGGTACTCACAACATGACCCACCACCTGTCAGAAAACTCCTGATCTCAGAGCAACTAAGTTTTCTCTGCATTGCACAGCTACGGGATTTGTAATTAGAAGAACCAGGCAGACCTTGATATCAACAAGGTGCTAGGGGTGGGGCTTCATTTCCACATCTTCATTCAAGCATGGATGGTTAACATCTGGCTCTGGAGCCAGACAGGCTCGACTCAAATCCTCCATTATCTACATGTGTGACCTTGGGCAAGTCACTTATCTCTCTGTGACTGCTTTCTCATCTATGAATTGGCATGATATTAGTAACAGTTATTCACAACATTCTTGGCTGTTGGAAGGATTAAATGAGTTAAAACATGCAAGGCACTTAACAGTGCCTGCTATGAAGTAAGTACTATATATACGTCAGTGCTTACCACTGTTATTATATTGAAGAAAAGCCACACCCTCTGGCAGTCTCCCTGTTCATGTTTGAGAATGGAAGAGGCCAAATGTGGAGTTCATTTCACCATCATAAATATTTTCAATGTGTGTCACATGCGTCATTAAAAACAGTCTAGGGGCTTCCCTCATGGTCTAGAGGTTAAGAATACACCTCCCAATGCAGGGGACACGGGTTTGACCCTTGGTCCGGGAATACTCCACATGCCATGAAGCAACTAAGCCTCTGGGCCACAACTACTGAAGCCCGAATGCACCAGTGTCTGTGCTCCACAACGAGAGAAGCCACCACAATGAGAAGCCTGCACACCACAACTGGAGAGTAGCCTCTGCTTGCTGTAATTAGAGAAAGCCCCATGTGCAGTAATGAAGACCCAGCACAGCCAAAAGCAAATAAAAGTTAAAAAAAAAAAGGAACATTTGCCTAACAAGCCAACAGTCTGGCTCCTTGAAGTACTTTACACTTATCAGTCACAGCTTAACAACTTTCCTGGATATTGTTGGCCAATGACTGCATCCTATGAATCTGCAAAATCTCATCCAGGGCCAGTCCTGCCTCATGGGGAGAGATTTTGAGGAGGTAGGGTTTGTGTGTCTGTCTGATTTTGCTCATCACAGCGACAGGAGGTTGCTAATGGCCTTTACCGGGCAGGAGTCAAGGGTGCTAAGGGCTTTCCTGGTGGCTCGTTTGGTAAAGAACCTGCCTGCCAATGCAGGAGACACAGGAGACACAAATTTGATCCCTGGGGTGGGAAGATCTCCTGGAGAAGGGGTTGGCAACTAGCTCTAGTATTCTTGCCTGGAAAATCCAGTGAACAGTGGAGCCTAGCAGGCTACAGTACATGGGTTCCAAAGAGCCAGACATGACTGAGCGACTGAGCATGTACGCAGGTAAAGGTGCTAAATGCCCTGTCCTGAGCGGGCCAGTCTTCTACCACTGAGAACAGTCTCACCTGAAATGGCCATAGCATCTTCTTAAGAAACACTGCACCCCAAGCACGCAGATAGAATTGTTGGAACAAACATCAGGCCAGGTTCATGACCCCAGGTTTGAGGAAAATGATAGATCTTGTCAAGGCTTCTGCTTCAGATTGGTGAGGTCCCTGCCAGTGGAGGATGGAACCATCTGCTCTGAGCTGCATGCTCTGTCCTCCCAGTACACACACTCGGCAGGCAGGGAATACTAACCACACCACCTGAGGGCTGGGCAGAAGGGTTTCTTAAAGTGTACTCCACACCTCTATGTGGAGCCACCTGTAGTCACTTAAGGTGTAATAAAAAAGGGACAGGACAAATGCTAATCACACCAAGCGGTAATCATGCCCAGAATATCAAGTTAGGGATGAATTTATACGTTAAAAAAAAGGTTGATTTTTAAGCCCTCAGACTTCAAATAAAAACTTGAAATTTCCAAAAGTGAAAAGTTGAAGGGAAAGGTTCAATGGAGTATCCTTGAACTTGGCTGCCCCCTCATGTACCTCGGTGGCAGGAAGATCTCAGATCAACCAACACAGGCAGATGGCCTTGCTCTGAGCCCCAGCTCGGCTCTTCTCAGCTGTATGACCTTGAGTGTATCCCAAGTTCCTCTTCACAACTGAGGATATAGCCATGCCTGATCCTGAACGTTCAGTGAGGATGCACTGATACCCTAAATGTGAAAGAACTTTGGAAAGCATAAAAGTCTACCTACTTTTTATTATTACAATTATAATAAATCCTGCCTGAAGACCTGTAGCAGCTAGAAGCATATTGGCAACTTACTTTGTTTCTATTAGAAACCAAAGGTGGTGGTGGGGGAATGTCATCATTTACAGTTACCTACTCAATATTGAGCAAAAATAAAATATACTCTCTTATTTCAAAAGTCATTTTCATTTCCTAAAGCTTTGTGCTAAATCAAAATCCCCCTTTTGAAAGATTAACACAGCGGTTATGTTGTTGCTGAAAAACCAATGAAGTTAATGCATCTTTTCCTTCTTCAACAATATTGTTGAAAGAATAAATGGTGTAGCAACCAACATATATGCTAAGAGATTTGGAGTGATCCCCAGGGTTCAGTGAGTCACAACTGGGTCACAAAGTGTTTGGAGAGATGTCAGGCAACCATTTGTCTGGTTGGAGCCCATGGTCTGGAGGTGAAGGACTTCCAAGTACAAAAACATGCTGTAGTTATCATTCACTCATCAAATCTTCCCCAGGTATAAAAAAATATAGTAAGAAGAAAATGAATAATAATAATTTATAAAATTTACTCTAGCTCACATTTATGGGGTATTTATAGTGAGCCAGATATTTATTTAGGGCTACAGCTTCCCTAGTGGCTCAGTTGGTAAAGAATCCACCTGCAATGCAGGAGACCCTGGTTTGATTCCTGGGTCAGGAAGATCCACTGGAGAAGGGATAGGCTACCCACTCCAGAATCCTTGGGCTTCCCTGGTGGCTAAGCTTGTAAAGAATCTGCTTGCAATGAGGGAGACCTGGGTTGGGAAGATCCCCTGGAGAAGGGAAAGGCTACCCACTCCAGTATTCTGGCCTGGAGAATTCCATGTGCTGTATAGTCCATGGGGTCACAAAGAGTCGGACATGACAGAGCGACTTTCACTTCACAGTGAAAACAAGTAGCCCACTTCTCTCTGTGTGCTGACCAGCCTGGCCAGGGATGGGAGGTTTAGATGAACCAGAGACCAGCTCTGTCTTTGAGTACAGGAGAAGGAGGCAGACATACAAAGAGATGAGTGCGACAGTGTACTGTTGAAGCTGCAGTTGCTGTCTGTTCTGGGTGTTGTGAGAACATAAATGATGATGGATCAGTCAATCTCTCTCCTAAATACTTCCAGGATTAGTCATAGTTGTCATGTGGCCACCACCATAACTACAAGAAGGAAAACCTTTCAGCCTCTGCTGAGACAAGACCCTGTTCGGTAGACATGGCAGTGTCTTTCTCTTTGCAAAGGTTTTGGTGCTGCTTTTCCCAGCAGAAGGATCAGTGCCTAAGGGTAAGGTAAACCTAGATTCAAACCCTGACTCTTCACTTGTCTTCTCTAAAATTTATAGAAAGTTAATCTTTCCTATACCTACATCTCTCCATTTGTGAAATGGGAATACAGCAATTTCCCTCCAAATGGCCACCATATTAGAATCAGAATAGTACTTTTTTCTTTCTGAAGCTGAGAATTTACGATGGCATCAACTGGGTTGAGTGATTTGTGAAAAGCTATAGAATGGAATTCTCATCACAGCTGAATGAGGGAGGCAACAGAAAGGGATGGCAGGCCATATCAGATGGACTCTTTCCTAGTTCCACTGTGTGATCTTACCAATGTTAGTAATGCCCAGTCCTTCTGCTGACCTCACTGGTTGATCCTGAGGTGTCCACAATTCAGATCAGATGTGGACAGATGGCAGGAGGAGGGAATGAGCAAGAAAACCTCATTGACCAGGACAGTGACTGTTTATAGTGGCTGGATTTTTAATATTTACAACAGAGTGTTTAATTTTTGAGTGTATCAAAAAATACTGGCCTAGATGCAATTACAGGATGGGGATAAGTACCTTTCCCACTGCCAGTGGGAATGAGGACTGTAAAATAAGGGTATAGAAACTTATATAAAAATGAAGGGATCTTGTTTGCACATACCTGTTGGATACAGGTGAAGACCTACAAAACCTTCTAGAACTAACACCAAAAAAAGATGTCCTTTTCATCATAGGGGACTGGAATGCAAAAGCAGGACATCAAGAGATACCTAGAGTAACAGGCAAATTTGGCCTTGGAGTACAGAAAGAAGCAGGACAAAGGCTAACAGAGTTTTTCCAAGAGAATGCACTTGTCATAGCAAACACCATCTTCCAATAACACAAGAGATGACTCTACACATAGACATCATCAGATGGTCAATACTGAAATCAGATTGATTATATTCTTTACAGCCAAATATGGAGATGCTCTATACAGTCAGCAAAAACAAGACCAGGAGCTGACTGTGGCTCAGATCATGAACTCCTTATTGCAAAATTCAGACTTAAATTGAACAAAGTAGGGAAAACCACTAGACCATTCAGGTATGACCTAAATTAAATCCCTTATGATTATAGAGGGGAAGTGACAAACAGATTCAAGGGATTAGATCTGAAAGACAGAGTGCCTGAAGAACTCTGGACAGAGGTTTGTAACATTTTACAGGAGGTAGTGATCAAAACCATCCCCAAAAGAAATGCAAAAGGGCAAAATGGTTGTCAAGGAGGCCTTACAAATAGCTGAGAAAAGCAGAGAGCTAAAGGCAAAGGTGAAAAGGAAAGATATACCCATCTGAATGCAGACTTCCAAAGAACAGCAAGGAGAGAAGAGAAAGCCTTACTCTGTGATCAATGCAAAGAAATAGAGGAAAACAATAGAATGGGAAAGACCAGAGATCTCTTCAAGAAAATTAGAGATACCAAGGGAATATTTCATGCAAAGATGGGCACAATAAATGACAGAAATGGTATGGATCTAACAGAAGCAGAAGATGTTAAGGAAAGCTGACAAGAATCCACAGAAGAACTATACAAAAAAGATCTTCACAACTCAGATAACTACGATGGTGTGATCACTCATCTAGAGCCAGACATGCTGGAATGTGAGGTCTAGTGGGCCTTAGGAAGCATCACTACATACAAAGCCAGTGGAGGTGATGGAATTCCAGTCGAGCTATTTCAAATCCTAAAAGATGATGCTCTGAAAGTGCTGTACTCTATATGCCAGCAAATTTGGAAAACTCAGCAGTGGCCACAGGACTGGAAAAGGTCAGTTTTCATTTCAATCCCAAAGAAAGACAATGCCAAAGAATGTTCAAACTACCACACAAATTTCTCTCTCTTGCATGCTAGCAAAGTAATGCTCAAAATTCTCCAAGCTAGGCTTCAACAGTACGTGAACCAAGAACTTCCAATGTTCAAGCTGGATTTAGAAAAGGCAGAGGAACCAGAGATCAAATTATCAACATCATTGGATCATAGAAAAAGCAAGAGAATTCCAGAAAAAAACATCTACTTCTGCTTTATTGACTATGCCAAAGCCTTTTTGACTGTGTGGATTGTAACAAACTGTAGAAAATTCTTCAAGAGATGGGAATACCAGACCACCTGACCTGCCTCCTGAGAAATCTGTATGCAGGTCAAGAAGCAACAGTTACAACCAGACATGGAACAATAGACTGGTTCCAAATTGGGAAAGGAATATGTCAAGGCTGTTTATTGTCACCTTGCTTATTAACTTCTATGCAGAGTACCTCATGCAAAATGCTGACAGGATGAAGCACAAGTTGGAATCAAGATTGCTGGGAGATATATCAACAAACCCAGGTATGCAGATGACACCACGCTTATGGCAGAAAATGAAGGGTAACTCAGGAGCCTCTTGAAGAAAGTGAAAGAGAAGAGTGAAAAAGCTGGCTTAAAACTCAACATTCAAAAAACTAAGATCATAGCATCCAGTCCCATCACTTCATGGCAAATAGATGGGAAACAATGGAAACAGTGAGAGATTTTATATTCTTGGGCTTCAAAATCACTGCAGATGGTGACTGCATCCATGAAATTAAAAGACTCTTGCTTCTTGGAAGAAATCTATGACAAACCTAGACAGCATATTAAAAAACTGAGACATTACTTTGCTGACAAAGATGCATATAGTCAAAGCTATGGTTTTTCCAGTAGTCATGTATGGATGTGAGAGTTGGATCATAAAGAAAGCTGAGCACCAAAGAATTGATGCTTTTGAACTGTGGTGTTGGAAAAGACTCTGGAGAGTCCCTTGGACTGCAAGGAGATCCAACCAGTCCATCCTAAAGGAAATCAGCCCTGAATATTCATTGGAAGGACTGATGCTGAAGCCGAAACTTCAATACTTTGGTCACCTGTTGCGAAGAGCTGACTCACTGGAAAATACTCTGATGCTGGAAAAGACTGAAGGTATAGGAAAAGAGATGACAAGATGAGATGGCTGGATGGCATCACTGACTCAATGGACAGAAGTGTGAGCAAACTCTGGGAGTTAGTGATGGACAGAGAAACCTGGCGTGCTGCAAAGTTGGACATGTCTGAGTGACTGAACTGAACTGACAGGTGAGTCAGACACACTTCACAGTGAGCCTTCACCTTGAGCCTTATCTCAAGGTGATGTTAACTCCTTCTTTTCCCTTACAGAAAATAAAATGGATGTTGAAGCACCCCGGAAATTGAAAAAGTCACATACAAATATAATGGCCTTTCACTACTGTCCAATTATCACCATCAACAAAATTTCTGTAAGCACCTACTTGCTGTCAGAAGTGAAACTTACTAGGTGCTGATGTCCCCAGAACCCCAAGACTCTGTCCTTACTCTCCTGGGGCTCACAACTGAGTTTCAGAAATAGAAGCTATATATCAGACCAAATATTTAAAGATGTTTGAGGTTAATAAGTGCTAATGAGTTCTCAAGATATAAGGGCTGAATATGGCAGCCTCTTCAATTAATCAGAGGAAGACCTAACATTCAAATAGAACTGGTAGAATCATGCTGACGGCTAAAATCTTTGGAATCTCTTTCTGTCCCCTTTTTCTCAGTGTCCAGACAGAGGGCTCAGACATGGCCTCAAGATTGAACCAGTCAGAGGTTCAAGCTCAGTTTTTATTTTCCCCGCCTCCTTTATTCTGAAATTTTTTTATCTGCAGTATCTTTTAGAACTTGGATAGACACAGGATGAAAGTTTCTCTTCAAAGAATGACTTCTTGAACACTTCATAGTTTTCACTGTGGAAAAAGATCTTTTTAATGAAAAATAGAATGTAAAATTTCTCAATAATTTTCTATTTGCTAACATATCAAAATGATTATATTAGATATTTTGGGTTATATAATGTATATTAGTAAAACCAATTTCACCCGCTTCTTTTTACTGTTTCAGTGAGGCTACTAGAAAACATATATCATGTATTTGTTTGAATTATGCTTCTGTTGGACAATGCTGCTCTACATTATTAATAATATACATCATTAAAGGCTAATTTTCCCATAAAAATAAATGTAGAGAGATTCACTCTACAGTAACTGTAGAACTGTTCTGCTTTAAAACTGATTTTTGCTTCTTAGCATGACTCCTAACATTTAGGAGAATGCTCCCTCTTAAAAAACAGCCCATTTGGCCTTCTTCAGATGATAAATCCAAATTTAGCTCAAGTTCCCAAAGTGTTCATTGTCAGGCTTTGAATTAGCATTGCATCTTAATCACTGCTTGGATGGCATTGTTATAGGACAAAAAAATTTGAAATTTTAATGACAGTAAAAATTTAAATAATAGCACAGTGGTCACTTTTATAAATTCAGATGTATGCACTGATAAATGGTTTTAATACTAATTACCACCTAAGGTAGAAGTCTTTTGACAATAAGCTTCTAGTTTACAATTTATTTAATCACTAGAATTCAAAATGCATCGCCCTTTATAAAGAAAATTTTATTTTTATAAAACAAATTTAATATTACACTAGTCATTAATACTAAATAATAATTTTATAAAATAATAAATATATATTGTAAAAGTGATACTATGTCAATATTCTGACTGTACTTTTCCTAATTATAATAATTCAGATTCACACAAATTTAATGCATTGTGCTCCTTTCCCTGTGAGTAAAAGGATAGAACACTTGAGATTGTAAAAGCTACAAGCAAAGGGACATAAAGGGAGATGAGAAGACTCCGAACAGAGACTCTCTCACAGGAACATCCATAATCCTTGGAAAATACCACCCTTCCTCCCCAACCCCCCCAAAAAACCTAATGGTCTGGAGAATGATTCGAAACAGGTAGATACTGGAGGGGAGTAGAAATTAGAGGAAGCTACACACACTGTGTGATTTTTTTTTTTTATGGTTTAAAATCATTTTAAAAAAATTGGTGTAAAATACATATAACCTAAAATTTAATCTTAACCACTTTTCAGTGTGTATTTCTGCATTACTAAGTGCATTCATGAGTTTTCTGTTTTGATCCTGTGCCTTGGGAGCAACTGTGGCCCTGGTGGTGCAGGGGGAGCTGAAACTCTAATAGAAGAAAGTCTGGTCAAGTACACAGACCTGCTAGAGTAGGAGGGAGAATCTTAGAGAGGAGCAAGGCAGGGAAGGGAAAGCCCAAATTCCATGCTTAAACCCTACCAGTTGACCCCAGAACGATGCACGCTGGGGACAGACTGAAAGCCATCTGCAATGAGATCTGAACTGCTGCCCACAGCAGGCAAAAGAGAGTTCACAGTTTGGGTGGAACTAAGTAAACTGTCTATTAAACAAAATATCATCATTTTTTGAAGGGATATCACAATCTACGGCCTTCTTGAAATAACATTCAAAAAGTCTAGGATGCAATCCAAACTTACTTGACACATGAACAGCCAGGAAGATGTGACCCTTTCTCAAAAGCAGGGGCCAAATCTCTAGATGACTCAGATATTTGTATTTTCAAACAAGTACATTAAGTTCTTATAAGATGTGTAAGGCTATAAAAGAAAACATGCTTGTAATGAATGAAAAGACAAATATAGAAAAAAATCAAAAACGAATTCTATAACTAGAAGAGATAATATTTGAAATAAAATATTCATTGGATGGATTTCATGGCAGAATGCAGATGATAGAAGGACAGGTCAGTGAGTGCATGACAGCTCAGTATGAAAATAGCCAATCTGAAGGAAAGAGAGAACAAAGCTTGGAAGGAAA
Source organism: Giraffa tippelskirchi (assembly GCF_054371585.1). Lineage (NCBI taxonomy): Eukaryota > Metazoa > Chordata > Mammalia > Artiodactyla > Giraffidae > Giraffa > Giraffa tippelskirchi. Next base: position 93,786,809 of record NC_137276.1, read on the forward strand.
GGAACAGTGCTTTGGTGACCTGTGGGAAATCTGAAGTAGAAAAAGAAAAAAATATTGGAGAAAAATAAAACCTCAGGGATGTATGGAGTGATACAAAAAAGGCTAACATAACAGGTAACTGGGGTCTCAGGAAAGAGAGGAGAGAGAGAATGAGGCAAAAATAATATTCAAAGAAATAATGGCTGAAAAACTTTCCACATTTGGTGAATGGCATATATTTACATGTTAAAGAGGCCAATAAATCCCAAGAGGACTAAATATGAGTGAAATCACACCTGTGCACATCAAAGCCAAAGAGAAAGAGAAAGCAGCCACAGATGAATGACATATACAAGGGAACAATAATTAGAATGCTTGTGGGCTGATCATAAACCATGTAGAGAAGGCAATGGCACCCCACTCCAGTACTCTTGCCTGGAAAATCCCATGGATGGAGGAGCCTGGTAGGCTACAGTCCATGGGGTCGCTAAGAGTCGGACACGACTGAGCAACTTTACTTTCACTTTTCCCTTTCATGCACTGGAGAAGGAAATGGCAACCCACTCCAGTGTTCTTGCCTGGAGAATCCCAGGGATGGCGGAGCCTGGTGGGCTGCTGTCTATGGGGTCGCATAGAGTCAGACATGACTGAAGCGACTTAGCAGCAGCAGCAGCAGCATAAACCATGAAAACTAGAAGATAGAAGAACAACATCTTTAAAAAACTAGAGAAAAAGGATCTATCAGTCTCTAATTTTTCAGCAAACAAAAATAGCCTTCAAGAAAGAAGGTGAAATGAAAACATGTTAGTTCTTCTCCACTAGACTGGAGCTACTAGAAATATTGAAGGAATTTTTTTTCTGCTAAAAGAGAAATGATACTAAGGAAACATGGGTCTTCAGGGATAAAGGACGATCAATAGGAATTGTAAGTATCTAAAAGACAATTCTTTCTTCTTAATTAGCTTCAGTTCAGTTCAGTTGCTCAGCTGTGTCCGACTCTTTGCAACCCTATGGACTGCAGCATGCCAGGCCTCCCTGTCCATCACCAACTATTGGAGTTTTCTCAAACTCATGTCCATTGAGTTGGTGATGCCATCCAACCGCCTCATCCTCTGTCGTCCCCTTCTCCTGCCTTCAATCTTTCCCAGCAACAGGGTCTTTTCAAATGAGTTAGTTCTTCACATCAGGTGGCCAAAGTATTGGAGTTTTGGTTTCAGCCTCAGTTCTTCCAGTGAATATTCAGGACTTATTTCCTTCAGGATGGACTCGTTGGATCTCCTTGCAATCCAAGGAACTCCCAAGAGTCTTCTCCAACACCACAGTTCAAAAACATCAATTCTTTGGCACTCAGCTTTCTTTACAGTCCAACTCTCACATCCATACATGACTACTGGAAAAATCATAGCTTTGACTAGAGAGACCTTTGTTGGCAAAGTAATGCATCTACTTTTTAACGTGCTGTCTAGGTTGGTCATAACTTTTCTTCCAAGGAGCAAGCACTTTTTAATTTCATGGCTGCAATCACCATCTGCAGTGATTTTGGAGCCCAAGAATATAAAGTCTCTCACTGTTTCCATTGTTTCCCCATCTGTTTGTCATGAAGTGATGCGACTGGACACCGTGATCTTAATTTTCTGAATGTTGAGTTTTAAACCAAATTTTTCACTCTCCTCTCTGACTTTCATCAAGAAGCTCTTTAGTTCTTCTTCACTTTCTGCTATAAGTGTGGTGTCATCTGCATATCTGAGGTTATTGATATTTCTCCCAGCAATCTTAATTCCAGCTTGTGCTTCATACAGCCCAGCATTTCTCATGATGTACTCTGCATATAAATTAAATAAGCAGGGTGACAATATACAGCCTTGACGTACTCCTTTCCCGACCTGGAACCAGTCTGTTGTTCCATGTCCAGTTCTAACTGTTGCTTCCTGACCTGCATACAGATTTCTCAGGAGCAGGTCAGGTGGTCTGGTGTTCCCACCTCTTTAAGAATTTTCCACAGTTTATTGTGATCCACACAGCCAAAGGTTTTGCTATAGTCAATAAAGGAGAAGTAGATGTTTTTCTAGAAGTCTCTTGCCTTTTCCATGATTCAATGGATGTTGGCAATTTGATCTCTGGTTCCTCTGCCTTTTCTAAATCCAGCTTGAACATCTGGAAGTTCACGGTTCACGAACCATTGAACTAGCTTAAAGTATGTATTTTAAACTATTGTTTAATGTAAAATTATAACATTGTTTCTACGGTTTATAAGGATGGCAGGAAAGGCCTTGTGAATGAACCTATATGGTTGCAGGCTTTCTGCAATTTACACAAAGTTATAAAATATAATTGTAGGAAGACTGTGAAAATTTATAGAGATATATATAAAGAGAAACTAATCACTAAAAGAAAGAAAAAAGACATCGCAGAAAACTCAATAGATAAATGAAATTATAAGAATATTAAAATAATCTCAAAGAAGACAGGAAAGGAGCAATAGAGAAACAAACATCAGAGGCTAAACAGAATAAAAGTAATAAAACGGTAGATTTGACTCTGCTGCTGCTGCTAAGTTGCTTCAGTCATGTCCGACTCTGTGCGACCCCATAGACGGCAGCCCACCAGGCTCCGCTGTCCCTGGGATTCTCCAGGCAAGAATACTGGAGTGGGTTGCCATTTCCTTCTGCAGCGCATGAATGGGAAAAGTGAAAGTGAAGTTGCTCAGTAGTGTCCGACTCTTAGCGACCCCATGGACTGTAGCCTACCAGGCTCCTCCGTCCATGGGATTTTCCAGGCAAGAGTACTGGAGTGGGGTGCCATTGCCTTCTCCATTAGGGGTAATAGTCATTGCTAAAAACCATGTTTGCAAATGAGTGCAGGATCAAGGTCAGAGTGATCTGGGAACTGAGAAAACAAAGCAACAAGCACCTAATTTCTCCTTGAGAAGTGTAGACATGGAGAGAACCTTTGCAGGGTAGTCTTAATTCTGGGCTTCCCAGGTGGCGCTAGTGGTAACTCTAATCATATCAATAATTATGTTAACTATTCCAATAAAAAGAGGTTATTGGAATGGATAAAAATTCAAGACCCAACAATAGGCATGCTATCTATAATAGATGCACTCCAAGTATAAAAACACAGATAGGTCAAAAGAGATGACTGAGAAAGAATCCAACATAAATAGCAAGTATAGGAAGGCTGGAGCAGCTAAACAAATAGCAGATGAAACTGATGGCAAACAGAGGTTAGTGCTAAAGAAAAACACTTTATAATTATAAAGGGAAGAGACAATGATAGTAAAACATATGCACCGAATTATTATCCTCAAAACACATGAAGCAAAAATGGACAGAATTAAAGGGAGAAATAGACAATTTCACAGCAGTGTAGGAGAGTTTTAGTAATTGACAGAACAACAAAACAAATATGATGAATAAAGTCATAGGTAATCTAAATAACACTACCAACTGCCTTGTCCCAGCTGATACTTACCGAACTGCACCCAACTGTGGAATACACATTCAGTTCAACCTCACAAGTTATTCTGACAAAGAGCATACTCTGGGCCATAAAATGACCCAATCAAACAAAAAGGTTGAAATCTTAGAGTCTGTTCTCTGATCACAATAGCATTAAATTGGAAACCACTAACATTTAACAATAAGAGATCTAGAGAAACCCCACACATGTGGAAATCGAACAATACACAATTAGGCAGTACATGAATCAAAGAAGAAATGGAAAGCGATATTAGTAAAAAATTAAAACTGAAGGTAATATAAAACCAATATATCAGAATGTGTGCGTAACAGATAAATCTGTGCTCAGAGAGAAATATAGCTTTAAGTGCATATATAATAAAAGAAAAAGATCTGATATCAAGAAGCCAGGAAAAGAGGAGCAAAGTAATCCACAGAAAGTGTATTTTAAAAACCCTATTATTACCACATTTAATCAAATGTTAAGTAATTTGGAATTTTTGTAAAAACGTCTTCCCACAAGGAAAACTCCAGTCCTGGATTGTTTCATTAATAAGTTCTATCATATATCCAAAGAAGAAATAACACCAATTACACATGGCTTGTTTTTAGAAAATAAAAGAGGAGGGAACACTGTCTCTTTTTAAGAGATTGATGTTATCCCAACACCAAAACCTGAAACAGACATTATAAGTAAGGGAAATGACAGACCTCTGTCATGAACACAGACACAAAAATCCTTAACAATATCCTAGCAAATTTCATCCAACTCTAAAAAAGGATTATGACTAAGTAGAACGTATACTAGAAATGCAAGGTTCAGTCAGTGTAATTCACCCAAACTTATTAACAGAATAAAGGAGAAAAACCACATGGTCATTTTTCAATAGACAAAACAATTTGTCAAAATTCAGTATCCATAGGAAATGTAGTCTCTAAGTAAATTAGAAGTAGAAGAAACTTTTTCAAACTGCTAATGGGCATCTATGACACATCACGCTAATGGTGAAATAACAAATCCTTTCTTCCTGAAATCAGGAACAAGGTGGGAAGTCTACTCTAGCTACTCAGTTGTTCTTGGGTGCTTCTTTTGTGCCAGGTACAGTGCCAGTCACTTTAGAGCAACTCTTTGTGCCAGCAGAAATGAGAAGACTGGAGCACAGAGGGCTTAAGAAACTTCCCCAACATCACAGAGTAATCATAAGCCAACATTTACATTCAGATACTACAGAGTTCACCTCTGCTCACATTGTCTTCTCAATAGTATAGTAATAATTATTATTATAGAACCTAGTTCAGTTCAGTTCAATCACTCAGTCGTGTCTGACTCTTTGCCACCCCATGAATCGAGCACGCCAGGCCTCCCTGTCCATCACCGACTCCCGGAGTTTACCCAAACCCATGTCCATCGAGTTGGTGATGCCATCCAGCCATCTCATCCTCCATCATCCCCTTCTCCTCCTGCCTCCAATCCTTCCCAGCATTAGGGTCTTTTCCAATGAGTCAACTCTTCGCATGAGGTGGCCAAAGTATTGGAGTTTCAGCTTCAACGTCAGTCCTTCCAATGAACACCCAGGACTGATCTCCTTTAGGATGGACTGGTTGGATCTTCTTGCAGTCCAAGGGACTCTAAAGAGCCTTCTCCAACACCACAGTTCAAAAGCATCAATTCTTTGGTGCTCAGCTTTTATCACCATCCAACTCTCACATCCATACATGACCACTGGAAAAACCATAGCCTTGACTAGACAGACCTTTGTTGGCAAAGTAATGTCTCTGCTTCTAAATATGCTATCTAGGTTGATCATAACCTTCCTTCCAAGGAGTAAGCGTCTTTTAATTTCATGGCTGGAATCACCATCAGCAGTGATTTTGGAGCCCAAAAAAATAAAGTCTGACACTGTTTCCATTGTTTCCCCATCTATTTCCCATGAAATGATGGGACCAGATGCCATGATCTTAGTTTTCTGAATGTTGAGCTTTAAGCCAACTTTTTCACTCTCTTCTTTCACTTTTATCAAGAGGTTCTTTAGTTCTCACTTTCTGCCATAAGGGTGGTGTCATCTGCATGTCTGAGGTTATTGATATTTCTCCTGGCAATCTTGATTCCAGCTTGTGTTTCTTCCAGCCCAGCGTTTCTCATGATGTACGCTGCGTTTCTCATGATGTACTCTGCATAGAAGTTAAATAAGCAGGGTGACAATATACAGCCTTGACGTTCTCCTTTTCCTATTTGGAACCAGTCTGTTGTTCCATGTCCAGTTCTAAATGTTGCTTCCTGACCTGCATACAGGTTTCTCAAGAGATAGGTCAGATGGTCTGGTATTCCCATCTCTTTCAGAATTTTCCACAGTTTATTGTGATCCACACAGTCAAAGGTTTTGCTATAGTCAATAAAGGAGAAGTAGATGTTTTCCTAGAAGTCTCTTGCCTTTTCCATGATTCAATGGATGTTGGCAATTTGATCTCTGGTTCCTCTGCCTTTTCTAAATCCAGCTTGAAAATCTGGAAGTTCACGGTTCACGTATTGCTGAAGCTTGGCTTTGAGAATTTTGAGCATTACTTTACTAGTGTGTAAGATGAGTGCAATTGTGCAGTAGTTTGAGCATTCTTTGGCATTGCCTTTCTTTGGGATTGGAATGAAAACTGACCTTTTCCAGTCCTGTGGCCACTGCTGAGTTTTCCAGATTTGCTGGCATATTGAGTGCAGCACTTTCACTGCATCATCTTTGAGGATTTGAAATAGTTCAACTGGAATTCCATCAGCTCCACTAGCTTTGTTTGTAGTGATGCTTTCTAAGGCCCACTTGACTTCACATTCCAGGATGTCTGGCTCTAGATAAGTGATCACACCATCGTGATTATCTGGGTTGTGAAGATCTTTTTTGTACAGTTCTTCTGTGTATTCTTGCCACCTCTTCTTAATATCTTCTGCTTCTGTTAGGTCCCTACCATTTCTGTCTTTTTTCGAGCCCATCTTTGCATGAAATGTTCCCTTGGTATCTCTAATTTTCTTGAAGAGATCTCTAGTCTTTCCCATTTTGTTGTTTCCCTCTATTTCTTTGCATTGATCGCTGAGGAAGGCTTTCTTATCTCTCCTTGCTATTCTTTGGAACTCTGCATTCAGATGGGAATATCTTTCCTTTTCTCCTTTGCTTTTTGGTTCTCTTCTTTTCCAAGCTATTTGTAAGGCCTCCTCAGACAGCCATTTTGCTTTTTTGCATTTCTTTTCCATGGGGATGGTCTTGATCCTTGTCTCCTGTACAATGTCACGAACCTCTGTCCATAGTTCATCAGGCACTCTGTCTATCAGATCTAGTCCCTTAAATCTATTTCTCACTTCCACTCTATAATCATAAGGGATTTGATCTAGGTCATACCTGAATGGTCTAGTGGTTTTCCCTACTTGCTTCAATTTAAGTCTGAATTTGGCAATAAGGAGTTCATGATCTGAGCCACAGTCAGCTCCTGTTCTTGTTTTTGCTGACTGTATAGAGCTTCTCCATCTTTGGCTGCAAAGAATATAATCAATCTGATTTCGGTGTTGACCATCTGGTGATGTCCACGTGTAGAGTCTTCTCTTGTGTTGTTGGAAGAGGGTGTTTGCTATGACCAGTGCGTTCTCTTGGCAAAACTCTTGCCCTGCTTAATTCTGTACTCCAAGGCCAAATTTGCCTGTTACACCAGGTGTTTCCTGACTTCCTACTTTTGTATTCCAGTCCCCTATAATGAAAAGGACATCTTTTTTGGGTGTTAGTTCTAAAAGGTCTTGTAGGTCTTCATAGAACTGTTTAAGTTCAGCTTCTTCAGCATTATTGGTTGGGGCATAGACTTGGATTACCATGATATTGAATGGTTTGCCTTCAAACCATTGGGGCCATCCCAGACGGATGGGTCATGGTGGAGATGTCTGACAGAATGTGGTCCACTGGAGAAGGGCATGGCAAACCACTTCAGTATTCTTGCCTTGAGAACCCCATGAACAGCATGAAAAGGCAAAAAGATAGGACACTGAAAGATGAACTCCCCAGGTTGGTAAGTGCCCTATAAGCTACTGGAGATCAGTGGAGAAATAACTCGAGAAAGAATGATGGGATGGAGCCAAAGCAAAAACGATACCCAGCTGTGGATGTGACTGGTGATAGAAGCAAAGTCCGATGCTGTAAAGAGCAATATTGCATAGGAACCTCGAATGTTAGGTCCATGAATCAAGGCAAATTGGAAGTGGTCAAACAGGAGATGACAAGAGTGAACGCCGACATTCTAGGAATCAGGGAACTAAGATGGACTGGAATGGGTGAATTTAACTCAGATGACCATTATATCTACGACTGTGGGTAGGAATCCCTTAGAAGAAAAGGAGTAGCCATCATGGTCAACAAAAGCTTCCGAAATGCAGTACTTGGATAGAACCTAGAGGTGGGGAAAAGCCTCTGTATCTGGCTCCTTCCGCTTCCCCTCTCCCCAATAGGCCCAGAGGCAAAAATGACTGCTGACACTTGTCCACCGGGCACAAAGCTGACACGGGTTGAAAGGTACATGGTTCTTAGGAGATGCTAGTGAGAGCTGCTGCCTGATTTATACCTCTCCATCAAAGACGCCATGCTCTCCATCAAAGCAATATTCACATTACATTGGTATTTTGCTATTCAAAGTGAGTCTAATTTGCTCATGTTCATTATTTAGAGGCGGTTAATTAAAAACTCAGCTGATATTTATTTTGCTCCCTTCACATCACCAGTGATTTCTTGCTACTGTGCTTTCGCAACATTGCAGGTTTATGACTTGACACAGCCTATCGTGGGTTTCTTACGGTTTTGTCTCCCATTATTTTAATTTCAAGCAAGACATTAAACTGCTGTAAGAATTCAGCCATTGCTGGTGAAGCATGAAGAACAACCATGGTGCTCATCTTAATGAAAGAGCAGGTCCTACTGGGTTTTACAGTAGGGAATGGACACCTCATCCTTTCTACAAGGAGGAGGGAGGCTTTGGGGCTAGAAGAGGATTGACTGCCAGAAACTGACAAACTTAATCCTAATCCCATCCAGCCATTTCACTAATGCTATGCCAAAAAGTGGCCTGTGTTAACTGTGATGTTTCTAACAAAGCTAATGTATTATTTCTTAAGAGTCATGCTAATTTTGCAATTCACTCTGTAAAATATCCAAATATCTTTAAGACTTCTCTGGCGGTCAAGTGGTTAAGACTCCATGCTCCCAATGCAGGGGGCCTGGGTTCGATTCCTGGTCAGGGAACTAGATCCCGCATGCCACAAACTCAAGATGCCACACATTCAAAGATATTTATTCTTAGTCAAAGGTATTTATTTATTTATTATTTCCCTGAACCAGATCTTAATTGTGGTACTCAAGATCTTTGTTATGGCATGCATGATGCAACTAAAAAGATTCTGCAGGCCACAACTAAGACCCAGCACAGGCAAATACTAAATAAATAAATACCTTTGACTATGAAATTAATGTTGTTTATCCGTGTCTCTTTGAGTAGAATTAACATTCTGAGAAAAGGTGTCATGCTTATCTGGCAACTCCCGACTTGCTTGGCAAGGGCCACTTCAGGTAGAGAGAAGCTCTGCTCAGAAATTGCTGGTTGAAGGTTAGGATATCAGAAAGCCAAATGGCAAACTAATGCACAAGCTTTTTAATCTGGAAATCAAGGAACAAAAATATCCCAACAAGCAGGCTTCTGCAGATTATCTGCAAACAGAAACCTGTGGAAACAGAAAGGCTTGCAAGCTGCACATTTGAGAGGTTAGTAAGCAGCCGATATTACCATCAGCAGCCTTTATTCCTAGGAAAAAGGGCCATCCAAGTTGCTCTTGGTCAACTAACAGAGAACTTTCCCTTATAAGTATCTACTGGGAGAACTCCTACACAAGCTTCAAAACCCAGTTATCTCCTTTGAGGAGCCTGCTCTGACTTATCAAGCTGAGATGGTCATCACCTCCTTGGTGCCCCTACTCCATGCCCCATGCTTCCCAGGCTCCCTGCACTTTCTGCATTATGAATTGCTTCCACACATCTTTTTTTTTTTCCCTTTGGAGCTTCCGGAAGTAAGAATCTATACTTATCTTCCTGACTTTACTGCCTAGCTTAAGACCTGGCTTAATATAGGTGTTCAGGGAATATCTATTGGATGTCAAAGTCTTGATCAACTCATAGGAAAAAATGGGATGATGGTTAAGAATCATTGGAATCAGGATGACTTGGCTTCAAGTACCAGTTCCAACATTCCTAACTCTGTGAACATGGCCAAAATGTATGGACTTTTCTAAACCTCAATCTTCTCATCCATACAATGAGAATAATAACAGAACCTACTATATTGGGCTTTGTAAACTATAAATCAACAAAGCAAAGTGCAGGAAGCACTTTACAGGATGCTGGCATGGAAAAAGTATACAGTAGGTGTTGGCAACTGCTCACATCAGTGGTGGCACGTTTGTACTAAAGCTGGCAAAATCATTTCCTTTGGATTTTGTCCTCCCAGGAGAGAAAGAGCCTCAGAAGTCACCATCTGGTGTCAGAAATATCCCAGCAAGGTCATCACTAGGACCCTGCCTCCAGGTTTCTCTTAGCCAGTTACTAAGCCCCTTTCTCTTTTATCTGATCATTTCAAAGTCTGTTTAGCCCCTACCTCAGATCCCAGTTTGTGTCTGGGGCTCTGTCCTATAAGACATCTCTGGTGGGCTGTCCTTCCAGGTGCCAGGGCTCCTCTAACGCCTGATGCTATCAATAAGCTTGCCCCATGGCTTGCTTCTTCTTAGCTGGATACACCGTTGCATCCTTCCGAAATTCAGGTCTAGTCAATGGGCAAGCTGCCAGTAGGAACCATCACCTTACCAGCAACCCCACTGTCAGTAGGTATTCATCCCATTTGATGGATGAGTCAACTGAGGCACAGAGCAACTGGATGACCTGTTCAAGTCACTGTGGGATCTGATCCCATGTGTTTCCTAGCTCCGGTGCTCAGTCTCCACATCAAGCTGCTTCCTTGTACAGCAAGGCCTCTGAAACCTGACAAACTACTGCAGGTGTACAAGACCTCACATTTTCACTTCTTGACAAGTTCTGCCCATAATCCATATCTGGTACTGAAGTTCCCAAGTGTTCAGGTGGGGAACCCCAAAGGGGCAGAGGCATATTTTAAATGTTTAATTCAAGTTAAGGCAAGTGTCAGGAAAATCCATATTTCCAGCTGCAGAAAAAGAGAAATGGCAGCCCAATCAATATTACAGAAGTATATGGACTCTTTTTACTGTTCTATCAATTCTGGGAGCTAATAAGTCAGCCTCCTGGGGGACAGCTTCACAGCTTAAAACCAAAGTTCAGAGGCCACTGCCTGTCAGGCATGACTCCAGCTTTCATTCTGATCAAGGTGGCTGGGAGATGAAGGACCTTCTTACACAAGGACCCAATGACCCCCTGGATACTGCTCATCAAGACCACGGCTGCCTGGCTGATAACAAGTGCCTCTGATGTGGTTGGCTAATTCTTCATTTCCTTGTCATCAATAGTGCCGGCAAAGCCCCCACAGAAGGCAGGCAGATTAAAATGTTAAATCAAACTCAGAAGAGAAATTTGAAAATCAATTTGAGGTTCCTGAAGAAAAGGCCAGGGAAGATAATTAAGGCTTGTAACTCCCAACTTCAGCTGCTTCATTTTCTAATTCTGGGGCAAAATAAAACCATCAATCCCCAAGGAATCAGAGGGAGCAGGGATGCAATGTGAGGTCTGAGCATGCTCTGCAGGATGGCAGCCACCATGGCCAAGCCATTCCAAGTTCATGGACAGGACGTGCACTCCAGTAAACCAGCCTTTCAGTGAACTGACTTGAAACATCTCTCTCATTTTCTTTTCATGTACTGTTTTTTTTTCCCCTTTTTCCTGGCAACAGAAAGCCAATGCAAATGTGAAAGGTTGGCTGCTTCCAAGTTTACAGTAAATAACTTGAGAGAGTTGTATATTGCCCGGGCCCTGGGTGTCAGGAGCTAATGCATTCTAAATGTAACCCATTTCCAGCAGAGCCAAACTCTGCTTTGACATTTTCCTTTGCTGCACACAGATATTTGTATTATCGGTGCTGTGCTCTGGCTCTAATTTGCTGATTGTGAGTCACACGGACCAGCAATGTTAATAGGATGCTTCATTTTCCCCTTGGGCCAATGCAAGATAAATTACAGCTTCATGATCTATCTCATTGTATAGTAAATACCCCTTTGCTTCTTCATACCTTCCATGCAAACATATGTGGATGTAGTTCACTTTTTTAAGCTACAGAGAAATGGAAAGAGAAATGGAATTCCTCCTTCTCTAGGTAGGAGTTATTTATAGAAGACCCAGGAGAATTTAATTCCCTTGCTGCCAGCAGCAAAGGTCACATAATTATACTATCTCCAATGAAATCCAAAATTCTGCACACCCCAGTAAAATAAAATTGACAGAAGGAGTCATTTCTGCAGATACTCAGAATTACCTTTGTTTTTATCGATTAGGAAGTCTGCATTGCACATTTCTGCACAAAATTATCAGCCATAGTTTTTCATCCTCCTCCTGCTTGGTGAATGGCATTTGGCTTAGAACTACCAGGATAAGATTAGGGTACAACTACTTACATCTTTTGTCACTTGTTACTCTCCTAGCCAATCACACTCATGCATGGGATACTAGGAATAATTAACAAGCACCTGTTATATTCCAGACACTGCAGAAAAGGCAAAAGAAATAGAATATAAGCTGACATCTTCTTAGGAAGAGGAGCTATATGCACATAGCCGTGTGAAGTTTTAGACCAAAGAAAGATTCAGGCCTTTATTTTAATGTTTCTCAACCTCAGTTTCCCAAGTATCACCTTTGTGATTTTTGTCTATAATCCACAAAGACTTACAACATTTTTACTTCATAATTTCAATTAGATTTGCTCATTTTTACTTAAATTTATTTATAAGGAGAACACACTGGTGGCTCAGTGTAAAAAAAATCTGCCTGCCAAAGAGGGAGATGAGGGTTCAATCCCTGGGTTGGGAAGATCTCTTAGAAAAGAAAATGGCAACCCACTCCAATATTCTTACCTGGAAAATCCCATGGACAGAGGAGCCTGGTGGGCTATATAGTCCACAGGGTTGCAAAGAATTGGACATGACTTAGTGACTAAATTTATTTATAAAGGAGATTTTAACCATTACTACAGTTTGATAAGCAACACAATAATTCACAAACAGAAAGTGCTGCTTAGGTATGATTTCCAGTTTGACAGTGTTACTCGCATAGTGAGGAAATAGACACAGGCCCACCCATTTAATATAGCGTCTGAGAAGTACAACAGAGACAAGCTAGTCAACAGTAAGGATGGGGAAGGCTTCCTGGAGGAGGGGGCATCTAAATTGGGCTAGAAAGATGATTTAGAGTTCATCAAGAAGACAAGAAAAACTTCCATATTCCCTTGCGCTTTTCCTTGTGTCTCTGGCACCAGCCAAGATGTCTTGGTGTTAATTTACCTGTCATCCTTTCTGGAATAATGCAGAGAAATAAATTACTGACTATCCATCATAGACATCAAAATTGACTTGCACCAGCACCTTTCAAATTGCTTAAGCAGTTACTGTGACATGATCTGATCATTTCTTTTGTGAAACAACTCAAAAAAGTCTATTTTCACACTCAGCATCTCTCATGTGTTTTGATTGTTATGATTTAAAGACCACATTATCGGCTATTCCCACTTTCCCCAGGTTCTGATCCTCTGTTAGGATCAGAAGCTCAGTCTCTAGCTTGCCACAAACATCCCAGTTTTCAAAGTGCATGAAGTGTAGTGATGCCTGGAGACTTGGTTGTGGTGACCTCCCTCCTGGAACTGAAGAATCCACTTTCTGGTCATCTGATTGTCATATAGGGGAAAACCCCTGAAGCCTTTTAGTTGGAGCCCCTCCATTTCTCCTCCTGAGGGCACAGAATCATCTCATTTCTCACAGGGCCTATGTGAAGCATGCTTGAAGTTTATGCAAAGAATAACAACCTCTGCTGCTTCCTGTTTTTCATATTACTTTTCTGTAGCAGGAGGTTTTTAGCAGGGTTATCCTAGTAAATTGGGCCCCAAAAGGAATGAAGTAGAGCATAGTCCATGGATATTGACGAAGATGGTGCTGGTTGCAGGGGTGCTTGTTAACTTCCATGAAAACAAGCAGACTTCCTTGGCAAATCATATCGACTGAATCACTCAGTTGAAAGTAGAGACTATGAGTTACTCATTTTCCCTGGATGATCAGCATCCCTTGGCCTTATGGGGCCACATGTTATCTAGAGTAAATACTGTTTCCATCTGTTAGAGATCCACAAAAGAGTCCCCAGCAACCACTATGAGCACAGTCTGAGCTAGGTGGCAGTAACCCATGGATAATAAACTGGGCAGGACCTTGTAATCTTGAATCTGGTCTAATGGTAAAACTAAGTCTCCTTGAAACCAAGTTCCTCTGCCAAATTTATGATTAACCTCTCTGTTTAAAATGTTATTCCCTCTCTCCTTGTCCCCAGCCTGTTTCCCCCAGGAATGAAGAGCATCAAAGAAAAGGGGTGACTGAAACCTAGCAGGACCCTCTGGAGGCTTCCCAGGGCCAGATCTCTACTCACCCCCACCACCGTGCCCCCCACCTCTTGTTTGTTGGAAAGCTTTAGTTTCCTAGGCCTCTCCTGAGTCTCAGAAGACTGGCTAAAGGCTATGAATAACAGTATGGAGGCTCCTTGCTGCTGCTGCTGCTAAGTTGCTTCAGTCATGTCCAACTCTGTGTGACGGCATAGACGGCAGCCCACCAGGCTCCCCCATCCCTCGGATTCTCCAGGCGAGAACACTGGAGTGGGTTGCCATTTCCTTCTCCAATGCATGAAGGTGAAAAGTGAAAGTGAAGTCGCTCAGTCGTGTTAGACTCTTTGTGACCCCGTGGACTGCAGCCTATGGGATTTTCCGTCCATGGGATTTTCCAGGCAAGAGTACTGGAGTGGGGTGCCATTGCCTTCTCCAATGGAGGCTCCTTAAAAAACTAAAAATAGAACTACCATGTGACCCAGCAATCCCACTACTGGACATATACCCTGAGAAAACTGTAATTCAAAAAGACACATGTACCTCAAAGTTCATAGCAGCACTATTTACAATGGCCAGGACATGGAAGCATCCTAGATATCCATTGACAGATGAATGGATAAAGAAGATATGGTATATATATACAATGGAATATTACTCAGCCATAAAAAGGGGTGGATTTGAGTCAGTTGTAGTGATGTGGATGAACCTAGAGCCTGTCATACAGAGTGAAGTCAGAAAAAAAAAACAAATATCATATATTAACACATATATATGGAATCTAGAAAAATGCTACAGATGAACCTATTTGAAGGGTAGGAATAGAGGTGTAGATGTTGAGAATGGATATATGGACATGAGACAGGGGAGTGGGAGTGGAATGAACTGAAGGATTGGAATTGACCTGTATACACTGCTGCTGCTGCTGCTGCTGCTAAGTCGCTTTAGTTGTGTCTGACTCTGTGTGACCCCACAGACGGCAGCCCACCAGGCTCCCCTGTCCCTGGGATTCTCCAGGCAAGAATACTGGAGTGGGTTGCCATTTCCTTCTCCAATGCATGAAAGTGAAAAGTGAAAGTGAAGTCACTCAGTCGTGTCCGACTCTTAGCAACGCCATGGACTGTAGCCCATTAGGCTCCTCCGTCCATGGGATTTTCCAGGCAAGAGTACTGGAGTGGGGTGCCATTGCCTTCTCCACCTGTATACACTACCAAGTGTAAAATAGATAGCTAGTGGGAACCTGCTGCATAGCACAGGGAGCTCAGCTTGGTGCTCTGTGGTGACCTAGAAGAGTGGAATTGGGGTAGGGTGGCAGGGAGGTCCAAGAGGGATGTATACATGTAGCTGATTCACTTTGTTGTACAGCAGAAACTAACACAGCATTGTAAAGCAGCTATACTCTAATTTTTTTTTAAGAGTGAGTGATTGTAAGCATGTGAATATGCAGTAACAAAAAATAGCAGTTGGGCGAGAAGAATGGGCAACAGTTTAAACCTCAGATCAGCCATACTGCAGACTCACAGAATCTTTACTTCCTCCTTGATGGACATAGATAACAGTCTCTGATAGGCATTCCTGAGTTGTTTTTTTACAGAAGTCAGACTACCACCAGATGGAAACTGCTGACCACAAGCACGTAGAGCTCAGACCAGTTAGCCCCAGAAGGTTGATGATGTTGACTCCCCAAATATCACCTGGTTACCTCACCATGCATGAATCGGAGAGCTGTGTGCCAGCCAATCACACAGCCCAAGATACCCCCTCCATTTCCTTCCTTTTGTTTTTAAAAAACTCACACCCCAGCCAGCCAGTAAGATGGATCTGAGACAAACTGAAGTTTCCCATCCTCTCAGCTGGTACCTTCTCATTCAGTAAACTTCTTTCTCCTTTGGTTTGTTTGGTCTTACTGTGTGTCAGGCATATGAACTTGGAACAATGGAAAACAATGGAAAAGATAGGTATCAAATGAGTACAAGGCTGATGATGTGGTTACACACTGGGTTTAATGTTAGGATGGGAATGAACAAGAAAGTAACTGCATGTAGGGAGGATGCTAGGTGAGTAAAAAATGAGAAGAAATTTGTCAGACATATTGGGAGACAGGGAAGAAGGGTGGAGGGTAGATATATAGGGCATTTGGGGTAGAAGAAACAGCAGTGCAAAGGCCCTGAGGTAGGAGTGTGCTAGCCTCTTCTTAAGGAAGAGAAAGGGAGTCTGAATACAGTGAGGATGTGATCAGTAGCACGAGAAGAGTCAGAGAGGTAAGTATAGACATGTTTTCTAATTCAAGGCTTTCTGGTCTGACCCTAAATTTATTCTTTAAAGCCCTCTTGTTTTCTGTTACTCAGTAGGCTTTGTGGCAAAGGTGGCCTCAGTGATGTTGTTTTAAAATGGCAAGGTCCAGTTGTTCAATTCAACAAACTCTGATACATTACCAACCTTGGGTCGGCACTGTGCTCTTGCTGGGGACACCTAGCTGGACAATCTGGGAGGCTCCTGATGGCCTGTCACTCTCAGACTCTCCTCACTGTGGAATCAAAACTACAGAGTCAGCTCTGAGTGGAGGAACTGTGTGATCAATAAATGTAACTCCATAACAATGAGAAGTCCCACCTAGGATGAGCCAGGCATCATGCTGTATGCGTTACACACAGAATTTCATTTAGACCTTGCAATGACCTTGGTGTTAGGCTTATATCTATCTAGATATATAGTAGGAGGTGGTTGAGCTGAAGAGAGACTGAGTGATTTCCAAGGCTATACACTTAGTGGGTGACAGAATCAGCCATAGAAACAACTGAGTGTTGAATTGTATCCCTCCACTGAAAAGCATGTTGAAGCCTTAACTTCAGAATGGGACTGTATCTATAATTAGGGTCTTTACAGATGTAATCAAGTTAAAATGAGGTCATTAGGGTGAGTTCCAGTCCAATATGATGGTGTGCTTAGAAAGGGGGAAATTCCAAGGCAGAGACAGACATGCACATAAAGATGATGCGAACACACAGAAGAGGACCACGTGACTAGAGTGATGCAGCCATAAGCCAAGGAACATGAGGACCGCCAGCAAACACCAGCAGCTGGAAGAGACAAAGAAGGAACCCTCCCTAGAGACTGGAGCAAGCAGGCCCTGCTGACACCAGATTTTGGACTTCTAGCTTCCAGAACCCTGAGACAGTAAGTTTCTCTTGGTTTAAGCCACCCAGCTCATGGCATTTTGCTATAGCAGTCCTTGGAAACTGATACAGAAATCAAACCAGGAGGCTGATACTCTCTGCTTTCTGAGCTGCAAAGCCCACAAACACACTTTTGCTCGGCTGCCCTTCAGGTCCACTTGGTCCTGTGTGGGGACCCTGGGGAGGCAGAGGGAAAGAAGGTCCTTGAAGGACATGCAGTCCAGCCATGACTGTCATATGTGTATCCTGTTCAATGTCACAAGCCCCATGTGAGCTGATGGGAATCCAGCACACAGTGTGCTCAGAGTAAGTTTGTTAAATAAATGAAGAGTCTGCCACAGGGGTGGCTGAAGAGGCCCAGGCAGGGGAGCCCAACCAGGGGGTGTCTTGAGGGGGTTGGGCAGGAGGCTAGGGTCACCATAAAAAGCCCTCCAGAGTTGGTTGAAGGTGCTTAACTAGGTTTTGTGCCTCTGACTAGATTTCTTTCAAGAGGAAATGAAAATCCTTGTCCATGTTTCCAAAATTTGGAGGAATTGCTGACTTAAAAAAATAAATTGTCAAGAACTTCCATAAAAGGACTATAAATAAAATCATTATTACTTCATTGTTACATGCTGTCTCTCAAGGTGGTCAATCTGATAGGCATTCCACTGTACAGCTGGCCAGACAAGACAAGATAGAGGGATGATGCAGAATGGGGGTAGGGGGCACTTTTGGGGTGAGGTTGTCATGTTTCAGTGGAATCATTTATTTATTTTTAAAGATTTTTTTTTTTGATGTGGACCATTTTTAAAGTCTTTACTGAATTTGTTATAGTAGGGTTTCTGTTTTATATTTTGGCTGAGAGGAAAGTGGATCTTAGGTCTCCACCCAAGGATCAAACCCTTACCCCCTGCATTGGAAGGCAAAGTCTTAACCACTGGACAACCAAGGAAGTCCCTCTGTGGAATCATTTATAAGGAAAAAAGCATCCAGGCTCTCTCCCTTCCTTATCCATCATGGCCTTTGGGCAGGGAACCTGCCTGCTACAGCCTAGAAAGTACAGTCTTGAGTACTACTTGCCACCATCCTGATGGCTGATGCATGTAGCGGTGGGGCAAGAGACAGAAGTTGAAAACTTAGCCAAGCTGAACTGCCCAATCAGAGTGTCTCTTCCGGGTGTTTGGAACTGACTGATAGTGACTGAGTCAGTTCTATGGTGATAGGTTCTGGACTATAAGTCATGCAGACTTGAGCTGGGGGCTGGGGTTGGCCCTTTGGGAAAGCAGATCTGAACTGTTGGAAGAGGACATACGAAAGAGAGGAGCAGAGAGGGAGGAACAAGGGACCCCATAATGAGAGACAGGCAGAGAAGACAGCTGTTGATGATAATTTTCCATTTCTAATAAGGCTTGAATATCCTTACTGCACTTTGTTTCTTTGGTATGAGCCCATATCCTTTCAACAAGCCTTCTTTGTACTGGAGACAGCATGAGTGGCTTGCTGTTTCTGACCACTCAAGGTGTCCTTTCTGAGACACCGGACAAACCCTCACATCTGGTTCTTTCAAGACTTTTCTCAAACTTACCATTTGGTAATTAAAGAGCATACAAGACATAAAGTAACAGTAGGCTATCAACAAAAGAGATGAATCAAGGCAAAAGCCATTTTAAAACAGCATGAAAGGCAAATAACAAGGCTAAAATAAAAAAGAACAACATAAAGATAAAGCTCAAAATAAAAGTTGAATATGATGAGAGAACTGGTAGATAAAATATAAGCCAGGGATAAAAGTATAAGCAAGATAAAAGAAAGTCATTAAATCCTACATCAGTTGAGAATAATTAACATATAAGAAACTGAAGAGCAAAGTGAAGATGAAGAATATAATCTACAAACTATAAAACTAGGATAATCAGGCAATAAAACAAAATAGATAAGAAGATAGAGCTCATTTGTCTCCAGTGCATATGCCAAAGTCTTGAGTCCCTAAGAACAAAGACCATCAGGGCCTCTCCAGCCACATTAGTCACTGCTGGGGCACAGGTTCCCAAGACTGTCACCCGATGGCAACCGGCTCCCAAGCAAATTTCTCTGACTAGAGCACCCCAGGATCAGACAGAAGCCCTCTTTCCTCCCCTTTTCCCTTTCTTTCCTCTCGCCCTCAATTTGCACCTCCCCCCCCAGGCTGCCCTCTTTAACGCACCCCAGTGAAACCTGCACCAGGGCAGCTGCTCTCCATCGGGCGCTCAACCGCATTGTGACCAGCAAGGACTAGAGCTCATTCATTCAGTTCACTAGAGAGTCAAGATGTCAAGATTCAGAACCACCAGAGATAGGGGAAAGGGAACTGTTGGTGGTCATGTCAACTGGTGCAGCCATGATGGAAAACAATATAGCGATTTACCAAAAACTTAAAATAGAAATTCCATATGAACTAGCAACTTCACTTCTATTTTTCTGAAGAAAACAAAAACCCTCATTTGAAAACAGAAACACTCATTTCTGTTTTCCGTTGAAAAACAGAAACACTGTATTCTTTGCAATATTATTTGTAATATCCAAGATATGGAAGCAACCTATGTGCTCATCAATAGATGAATGGATGAAGGCGTGTGTGTGTGTATATCTATAATAGAATACTACTCAGACATAAAAAAGAATTAAGTATTTCCATTTTTGACAACATGGATGAACCTGGAGGGAGAAATAGTCAAAGAATGACAAATACCATATAAGGTCACTTGTATGTGGAATCTAAGAAACAAAACAAATGAACAAACACAACAAAACAGAAACAGACTCATAGATAAGGAAACAAACAGTTGGTTGCCAGAAGGGAAGGAGGTGGGAGGATGAGAGAAAAAAGTAAGGGAGATTAAAAGATACACATTTCCAGTCGCAAAATAAATGAGTCACAGGGAAATGTACAGTGTGGTTTGCAATATAGTCAATAATTGCATAATCTCTTTGTATGACAACAGATGGTAATCAAACTTATTGTGGGGATAGATCATTTTGTGATGTACAGAAATACTGAATCATTATGTTGCGTACCTGGAACTAACATAGTGGTGTAGGTCAATTATACTTCAATTAAAAAAAAAAAAGATTCAGAATGGTCATCCTGCTTCTAGATGGGCAAAGGGAACTGGAAGGCTAAAGGCCTTATCTGAAATTCTGCAAAAGACACAGAAGCTTTACGTTAGGCTGGGGTGGCCAGAGGAAACCATTAGAGCAACAGAGTTGTCTGGGAGCAGCTGGCCTTCTCCTAACCCTCCCCAGAGTACTGGGAAGGATAGGATGGCCAACCTCAGTCAGGCGATACCGATATACCTTCTGATGCAATCAAGGAGTTACCAGGGAGCTGACAGCAAAGCTGGTAGGAAACAGGCATCTGACTATGACAATTATTGGCTCCTTTTATTTAAGTGTTATATGATTGTTCTCCATTTATTTTTATATCAATTTGAAAAGCCATATTAGAAATTTGTTTATGTTGGTTATATTTTCAAATTTATTGTCATAGTCATTTTTAATACCATTGGATTATCATGTACTATCTGCTGTCCCCTCTTTTCTTCTTGCTATAGGTTATGTCTTCTTTTTAACCTGCTCATCATTAGCAGAGGTTTACCAACCTAGACAGCATATTAAAAAGCAGGGACATTACTTTGTCAACAAAAGTTCGTCTAGTCAAGGCTATGGTTTTTCCAGTAGTCATGTACGGATGTGAGAGTTGGACTATAAAGAAAGCTGAGTGCTGAAGAATTGATGCTTTTGAACTGTGGTGTTGGAGAAGACTCTTGAGAGTCCCTTGGACTGCAAGGAGGTCCAACCAGTCCATCCTAAAGGAGATCAGTCCTGGGTGTTCATTGGAAGGACTAATTTTGAAGCTGAAACTCCAATATTTTGGCCATCTGATGCGAAGAGCTGACTCATTTGAAAAGACCCTGATGTTAGGAAAGATTGAAGGCAGGAGCAGAAGGGGACAACAGAGGATGAGATGGTTAGATGGCATCACTGACTCAATGGACATGGGTCTGGGTAAACTCTGGGAGTTGGTGATGGACAGGGAGGCCTAGCGTGCTGCGGTTCATGGGGTCGCAAAGAGTCAGACACGACCGAACTGAACTGAACTGAACTGATCCATTTAATCAGTGTTTTCAAAGAACCAGCAAATCCAAAGAACAGAAATCAAGGAAACAGCAAAGAAACTTCCAGTAGAGAGGCTTATTTGGGGTGGCTGGGGAGGAGATCTATAAAACAGTTAACAACACGGAGAGGAAGGTGAACACTCATATAGTGTTTAATAATGGGTCCTATCAGAGTTCACTCTAAAGACACACCAGGCAGGATGTGGAACTTCAGGTGGGCTGTGGAGAAGGATAGGATGTGCATAGTCTGAGAGGAGGAGGAAGAGGAGGGGCAGGGAGGATGAAGAGGAAGAGGGGGAGCAGGGGAAGGCATAGAACAGACAAGTTGACTGACCTGGTTCCTCTGCTAGGATTTAAGGCACAGAATTACACAGCAACTAAAGGCCAGGTCACAAAGGGCTGCGATGTGAGAGCCAGTGGGCAGGGCTGTGGCACATCCTACAGTTAGTGGGCCTTGAAGGAGTCTGATGGATGAAGGAGGCTGCCCTGAAGGACTTCTTTGCAGAGGAGCGGAGGGGCAAGCAGCTGGACAGGGAGGTTGCTAGTGGCACTGAAGGCCGTCCGGGCCCAAGGATGGGGTCCGGCCGCAGGAAGCCTGCAGAGAAGATGGAGAGAAGGGTCTAGAGCCTGAGAAATTGGGAAGGAAAATAGCTGGGGGCACGTGAGATGGCCAGTCCAGAGGGAGGGCTCCAGAGAGTGGCCCATTTAGCGCCCCAGTGCTGACAGGAGCCTCAGCCTCTTCAGTTTGACCCCTTTCCCTTGGGCAGATTGGGGAGTGAGGCTCCACTTCACTCTTCAAAGACATGATCACACCCCTACCATTCCCCACTGTCAGAGCCCACTCATGACAGTGTGTGTAGGTCAGAGTGACTGCTCCTATTGCCCTAAATAGGCAACAGTTGGCTCCTTCCTGAGCCAACAGTCCTGACTGCCAGCACTCTGCACACTCAGAGAGCTCTTCCCACTAAAGGCGGTTGCACACCCTGGATGCACAGCCCCATGGCTCAAAAGAGAAAAAGCTGAAGAGATTCCCTCTGAGCTGTTGGTCTCTGAGTCTCCTCTCAATAGACAGCACATAGGGTGCAGAATGGACCTTACGTGGGAGCGCAGTGAAGGAGAAAGCTGATCGCTTTCCAAGTGTGGCTGCTCACATTGGGCATGTTTTCATGCCGGTGGGCACTCACAGAGCAGTCACAGGGAAAGAGGTCATATTTCTCTATGACTGAGCTGAGCTTCTCCCAAGAATAAAAAACAAACAGTCCTCAATGTTTCAGTGAAATTCTCTCTCATATTATTAATATTAAAGTAGTCTTATGATCATGTTTGCTAAAATATATTCTGCTGTTTTTAAATGGATATTACATACACTTATAGTTTCCTTTATGCTACGACCTATGTTTGGAAATTGTTGGGTTAAAACAGGTTTCTTCACTCCAAGGCTTCTCAGAGACTTTAATATGCTAATTTGTACTGGGGATTTCTAAGAGAAATGGTGTTCCTAAGACTATGCATCCTTGGAACTATTAATATCTTTTTATAGAGCATCTCCTGCAACTAGCACTTCACAGGGTACCTTTAGGGAAGATTGGATTTCATGCTGGAAACTATGAAAGTATTATGGCCAGGGACACAGGCATGCGTGTTTAAGTGTGGGATTCCAGGAGGAACAGTAGTAAACTGAGCTCCTGTTCCTCCCTCCCCAAGCTGGATTTCCCAGGCTGGTTATATCTTCACCTGCTGTACATCTTTCTCCACATTCATCCTATGCCCTTGCTCCACTCAGATCCCCCAGTTACAAACCCCCTTGCCATGCAGCTGTTACTGGCTTGGTCTCTCTGTTCTCCACCCAAGGCCCATCGTGAAGCATCAATGTATTACAAGCGCTCCAGGAAGGGTGAGGTGGACATCGTGGGTGTCCTTCTAGGGTTAGGGTTGATGTGGACAGCTTGCCCACTTAGTGGCAGTACTACTGTTTAATGTGAAGCTCCTTGAGCACAGATTTGCTGAGCATATGCTACTCAGCCATTGTACCCTAACTGGTTTGATAGAGAAATCCTGAAATTGATGAAAATGTGTGGTTCTACCTGAGTCCTATACTTTTCCTGAGAGGTAGTTGTTAGTTGTTCAGTTGCTAAGTTGAGTCCGACTCTTTGCGACTCCAGGAACTGCAGCATGCCAGGCTCCCCTGCCCTTCACTATCTCCCAGAGTTTGCTCAAATTCATGTCCATTGAGTCCGTGATGCCATCCAACCATCTCATTCTCTGTCATCCCCTCCTCCTTTTGCCTTCAATCTTGCCCAGCATCAGGGTCTTTTCCAATGAGTCGGCTCATTGCATCAGATGGTCAAAGTATTAGAGCTTCACCTTCAGCATCAGTCATTCCAATGAATATTCAGGGTTGATTTTCTTTAGGAATAACTGATTTGATCTCCTTGATGTCCAAGCAACTGTCAAGAGTCTTCTCCAACACCACAGTTTGAAAACATCAATTCTTTGGTGCTCATCCTTCTTTATGGTCCCATTACTCAGCTGATGTGCAGTTACTCAGCTGAAAGTAAAGATACAAGTTCTTTCTCAGGCTTTCTTTAGGATGGATTATATTGGATGATGGGCATTGAGGCTTTAGTCCAAGCTTAGACTGGACTCAACATACCTGGACATAGGTGACTCACTGGAGGGTAGGCATCAGGATGATTTACAGGAAGGTTCCAGGGTGACCACTTGGTGTCCCCGATGAAAGCAAGGGTTGGAGAGTGTATTCATTGGGCCAAGTTGCTCCACAAACTGGGTGGCTTCAACAACAAATATTCATTGCCTCACAGATCTGGAAGCTAGAAGTCTGAGAGTAAGGTGTTGGCAGAGTTGTTTTTTTCTGAGGGCTGTGAGGGAGAATCTACCCACATCTCTCTCTCAGCTTTCTGTGAATTTCTGGCTTCACCCCAATCTCCACTTTCACTTCTGTGTGTCCATGTCCAAATTCCCCTTTTTTATCAGGACAGCAGTCACATTGGACTAGGGGCCTACCTACCCCAGGATGACCTCATCGTACCTAATCATATTGGCAAATATCCTCCTCCCATATAAGGTCACAGTCTGAGGTACTGGGGCATAGGACTTCAGTGAAAGAATTTTGAAGGGACACAATTCAACCCACACCAGGGAGGAATGTGGGATGACCTAGGAAGTTCATATGAGACCTGGAAACTGCAGGACTTTGCATGGTCTGAAGCCTGCATTGTGCCAGTGTCTTGAACAGCCTAAATGTCATGTTGCTCAAACTTATGTCCATCGAATCGGTGATGCCATCCAACCATCTCATCCTCTGTCGCCACCTTCTCTTCCTACCCTCAATATTTCCCAGCATCAGGGTCTTTTTCAATGAGTTGGCTCTTCACATCAGATGGTGTGACAGTATGTTATTTGTTACTGGTATGGAGGCTCCACTGCCACCAAAGGTTGGTGCGGTCTGCAAAACTAGTTTGTGCACAGAATGTCTAGCATGTATCTAGTCTTTACGACAGCTCCTTGTCAGCCACCCCCTAACTCCCTATGTTCCAGGTGAGCATGTTCTCTCTTTAATCCTCTTGTAAATTTTGTTTTTTTGCCACAATTTTCTAGGGCCATGTCTTCCAGGCCCAGCCACTCCTGACTTCAAAGATCAAGCTACATGCTTCCTGTGGCTGAGCTCTCTGCTTCCCAAAGCCCTGGCAGACCCCTGGCTCCAGAGATCCCTGCCAGGACTTGTAGAAGGCACGTCATACCGGGCCCTCTTTGTCTTTTAGCAGCCTCGGTGCCAGGGGAATTGCTGGGTGGAATATGTCACCTCTGAGAAGTGAGAAAATTCCTGCAAAAGGTATTGTTTTCACTTAGCAGGTGTTTAAATTTTTATGAGATGCACAAACTTGTGGAAATCGCAGACTTTCAGATGGGTGTTTGTTATCTAGAGTCACCGTGGTTTCCCAGCCAAGTGACTGGAGGTGGTGTGGGGTGTCTGTTTGGTTGGGGAGGGGTGGTACTAGGATGTTTCTTCTCATGGAAGAAACATCTTGTGCTCATGGGTTCAGCATGGTCCCTGCTGGGAGGTGGGTATCAGAAGAAGTCAGCTCATCTCTAAAACATGTATTTATTCTTCTGTAAGTATGAAGGATTCTCTTTTTCCAACTACATGTCCTTCCCATGTAAGCTTGACTCCAGACTGCCCAGGGCGAGAGCATGCTGAGTAAACACAGTTCTCTCAAGTTAGTGTAGTCATATTGAGGTCTTCCTCCTCAAACCTGACATGGCAACAATATTCTAGAAACACAAAATCAGAGCCAAGCTGGATCATAAGCTTTCCATGATAATGCCTTGTTTCCCTCTCTTTCTTTCTTCCTTCCATAAGTATAAACCGAGTATCTACCATATGCCAGGCACTGTGCTGGGAGAAGGCTATAACACCAAATCATCTTGGGTCTTTGGTCTGGCAGGGCAGGCAAAACCCCCAAGCTTTCAACCTAGGACTGTGTTTCAGTCCCATGATTACTGACCTTAAGAAGACAGACTTCCTTGGGATCAGTGATTCTCTACCACGACTGCCCATAAGAATCACCGAGGGACTTTTTATCAAAACATATGTGGGTCCCAGGCCTCCCCTGAGAGCAGCTGAGTCAGACTGGGCATTCTAATACAGAGCCAGGGTGGAGAAGCCTGCCCTGGACCATCCCAGGGCTTCTTTAGACAATCCAAACACATGTCTTGTCCCCTGTTAGTTCAGTCACCCTGGTTAGTTCTCATGATTGATGGGGTGCTTCTAGACAAGACATGGAAATCAACTCTTCCTGGAGTAGGGGACTCTCAGACCGAAGACACGTTCTCACAATCCTATGGCAGTAGTCCTATTCACTCCTAGGATAAATACGTAGTTTCAGCTTTTAATATACCGTATACATCTGTAACAAAAAGTGACCCCTAGAAACAACTTACATGGGGCCCTACTTGCAGCTTCACGTGGTGCTTCCCATGGCGAGGCCTGTGTGTCCATCTCCAGCCTTGATCCTCAACCACCTGCAATTAGGGATTTCAATTCCTGGTGGTAGTAATACAAGGCTGGGTAACAGAAGTGAGTGAGGCAGGCCGAGTTAAGAATGACAAGGGGGAGGTTGGCCATAGGAGTGCTGATGCCGGGTCCAAAGTGGTTGGACTGTATTTAGCTCCCATTGGTTCTGGACAAGCAAAGACTGAGATGTCAACTGTAGATGTTGACATCTACAGATGCTTTGCAGATTTTTATAAGATATCTCCTGATTTTTAAATATTAAAAGCCAATCATTTTTTTTTAATTAAAAACAAACAAGCAGGGGCTTCCTTGGAGGTCAGGTGGTTAAGAATCCATCTGCCAACACTGGAGATGTGGGTTCAACCCTCGGTCTGAGGAGATCCAACATGCCTCAGAGCGACTAAGCCCATGCGCCATAACAACCGAGCCTGTGCTCTAGAGCCTGTGCTCTGCGACGAGAGAAGCCACTGTAATGAGAAGCCTTCATGTAGCAACAAAGACCCAGTGCAGCCAAAATTAATTAATTAGTTAGTTTTTTAAAACAAACAAGCAAATACCACACTGAGCAATGCAAGTCAGACTGTCAACTGATCTGATTCAAGTTCTGGACCAAAAGGATGGAAAGTACATTGGCCAGGCAGGGCTCTAACTAGTACAGATCTTCCATTATGGATCATTGCTGGTGACTTCTGCTGGATCCTAGGGTTAATTACTTGACGTTAGAGGCAGGAAAGCCCCATAGCTGGCATTCCTCTGCTGCCCAATGCGAAATGCAAGTATGAAGTTCATACAGATCCATGATGTGAAAATCTCTCTCACTGAATCGGTATTGACTTACAATGGTTACTGATGAATTTTACACAAGACAGTTTAATAGGAAGCTGTAACAATGGAAGTGCCTAGAATCCAATTGATGAATTTGCTAGTTACGGTTTTTCATCTCAGCGATGGGTCTTAAGTGTTGCTGGGTAATGCTGGAGTCACAGTCTAGCCAGAAATTCATTCATTTACTGAAAAACTACTACTGAACCTCTGCTTAAGGTGGGAAGGGGGTACTATGACCCAGATGGGATGGCAAAGTCAACACTCTCCTAGAGGAGAAGAGACAACTGTCAATCAAAATGCCTCCACTGTGCTGTGAGAGGGGCAGGCTAACTCTGGAAATCTACACAATAAATTACATTCTTTTATGGGTCAAGAGGTTGAGTATGTGGCTTACATTTCTTTTTTTTAGTTAATTTATTTTAATTGGAGGATAATTCCTTTACAATATTGTGACAGTTTTTGCCATACATCAACATGAATTGGCCACAGGTGTGCATGTGCCCGCCCCCCATCCTGAACCCCCCTCCTAGCTCCCTCACCACCCTAACCCTCCGGGTTGTCCCAGGGTACTGGCTTTGGGTGCCCTGCTTCATGCATTGAACTCACATTGGTTATCTGTTTTACATATAGTAATGTACATGTTTCAATGCTATTCTCTCAAATCATCCCACTCTCGCCTTCTCTACTGAGTCCAAAAGTTTGTTCTTTACGTCTGTGTCTCCTTTGCTGCCCTGCATGTAGGATAGTCAGTACTGTCTTTCTAAATTCCATATATATGCGTTAATATGCAGTGTTTGTCTTTCTCACTTACTTCACTCCATACCACAGGCTCCAGGTTCATCCACCTCATTAGAACTGGCTCAAACGCATTCCTTTTCATAGCTGAGTAATATTCTATTGTGTATATGTACCACAACTACCTTATCCATTCATCTGCCGATAGACATCTGGTTTGCTTCCATGTCCTAGCTATTGTAAATAGTGCTGCAATGAACATTGGGATACATGAGTCTCTTTCGATTCTGCTTCCTCAGGGTGTATTCTCAGCAGTGGTATTACTGGGTCATATGGCAGTTCTATTCCCAGTTTTTTGAGGAATCACTGAAAGCAAATGTTGTGTTTTCTAGATTGATCCTCCATGCCATAGAGATTTAATGGATGAAATCAGATCTAGTGGGAGAAATCTGCAACACCTCGGTTCTAAAGACTATATGAATCTTAATTTGCTTTTTAAGGAACTGTAATAAGCATGGAAAATTTAATCTCTTAAATATCTTAAATGTATTTAAGAGTATCCAAGTGTTTAATAAAGGTCATGTTGTACTTCATTTAAAAAAAAAAAAGGAGTCACCCACCTTTCCTTCTGCTTTCCAGATTGTTCTTTTCACTTAATGCTTCCATAGAACACTGTAAGATAATCAATGAATGCTAAAGCTATAAAAAAATAATTCTTTTTTAAAATTGGAGTATAGTTGCTTTCCAACATTGTGTTAGTTTCTGCTGTACAACAAAGTGAATCAGCTATTTGCATACATATGTCCCCTTCCTCTTGAACTTCCCTCCTACCCCTCTAGGTCACCACAGAGCACTGATTTGAGTTTCCTGTTCTGTATAGCAGGTTCCCATTAGCTATCCACTTTACACATAGTAGTGTATATAGATCAATCCCATTCTTCCCATTCCCCCAAACCCCCATCCCCCTCTCCATGTCCACACGTCCATTCTCTATGTCTGTGACTCTATTCCTGCCCTGCAGCTGTACCATTTTTCTGAATTTCACATATATGCCACAATATACAGTATTTGTTTTTCTCTTTCTGACTTACATCACTCTGCAAGAGTCTCTAGGTCCACTCACATCTCTACAAATGACCCAATATCATTCCTTTTCATGCTGAGTAATATTCCATTGTATATATGTACTACATCTTAAATTTTCCCAGTGAATGAATAGCAGGTGGTGGGCACTGTGGAGAAAGATGGCAATTCCTTTGCTCTCTGATCGTAGGTGAGACAGAGGCAGAAGGACGGTGGAGGTGAAATTTAGTGACCTGAGTCCATGCTGGGTGCTGGAACAGCTTTTTGACAACTAACATGGGTCATCTTGAGGGCCTTCACGCACAGGCAGGGACAAGCACAGATTGAGAATTAAAGGCCACTTGGAACCAGCAGGAAAGATGAGACTCTGCTCTGACACATTGAGGGATGGGGCTTGATTCAGGCCAAAAATTGGGTCTTCCAATAGGGTCTCTAGGATAGTTCTGGGTCCCATCCTTCCTTCTGGTAACACTGTCTCTTCCAGCCAGGCTGGCTTGTGTCCTTCTACTGGGTTATTCCCACATTTGAGCCTCTTCTCATGGAACCACAGTGGCCCTGCCTCTTTCTTTGCACATCCCCCAAAGTCATCTACCTCCAAGGCCAGTTTTAGTCCCATGGAGCCTTCTCCTTCAGGAGCCCTTCCTATATACTTCAGTTCCCTGGTGGAAGCTCCTGTACACATGTATTTACTATCTACCACATCAAAGGTACTTTATCTGCTAATTAGCCTCTTTCACTCTCACCTGCTTTGGCCACCTGCTGTGAAGAACTGACTCATTTGAAAACACCCTGATGCCAGAAAAGATTGAAGGCAGGAGGAGAAGGGGACGACAGAGGATGAGATGGTTGGATGGCATCACTGACTCAATGGACATGAGTTTGAGTAAACTACGGGAGTTGGTGATGGACAGGGAGGCCCGGTGTGCTCCAGTCCATGGGGTCGCAAAGAGTCAGACATGACTGAACTGAACTGAACTCACTCTCACCACCACCCAGCACAGAAGGTTCACAGAAGAGAACATGGAGGGTCAGAGAAGTGCACCACAAGGGATAGGGCCACCCAGCTGCTAAGTGGTATGTATGGAGTTTGACCTCATACTTTTTTCCCTTTGGGGAGAGAAGTCACTCATTTTCTATATGGTGCTTCTTTCAGCCTTTCCTTCAGGAACAACTATACCATCTACAAAAAAAAAAATCTCAATTATTTTTTAAAGAATTTTTAAGGTGTTCTCTTTCACTTAAAACT
The DNA here is from genome assembly GCF_054371585.1 of Giraffa tippelskirchi. NCBI lineage: Eukaryota > Metazoa > Chordata > Mammalia > Artiodactyla > Giraffidae > Giraffa > Giraffa tippelskirchi. Next base: position 93,817,084 of record NC_137276.1, read on the forward strand.
TCTTTGGGACTTCCCTGGTGGTCTAGTGGTTAACAGTCTGCCTGCTAAAGCAAGGGACACTGGTTTGATCCCCAGTCCAGGAAGATTTCGGGCTTCCCCAGTGACTCAGTGGTAAAGAATCTGCTTGCAGGATCCTCTATGACCCACCTCCCAGAGTAATGGAAATAAAAGCGAAAACAAACAAATGGGACCTAATTAAATTTAAAAGTTTTTGCACAACAAAGGAAACTATAATCAAGGTGGAAAGACAGCCTTCAGAATGGGAGAAAATAATAGCAAATGAAGCAACTGATAAAGAATTAGCATCAAAAATATATAAGCAGCTCACGTAGCTAAATACCAGAAAAACAAACGACCCAATCAAAAAGTGGGCCAAAGAACTCAACAGACATTTCCCCAAAGAAGATATACAGATAGCTAACAAACAAATGAAAAGATGCTCAACATCACTCATTATCAGAGAAATGCAAATCAAAACCACAGTGAGGTACCATCTCACGCCTATCAGAATGGCTGCTATCAAGAAGTCTACAAACAATAAATGCTGGAAGAGGGTGCAGAGAAAAGGGAACCCTCTTACACTGTTGGTGGGAATGCAAACTAGTACAGCCACCATGGAGAACAGTGTGGAGATTCCTTAAAAAACTGGAAATAGAACTGCCATATGACCCTGAAATCCCACTGCTAGGCATATACACTGAGGAAACCAGAATTGAAAGAGATACATGTACCCCAATGTTTATTGCAGCACTGTTTACAATAGCTAGGACATGGAAGCAACATAGATGTCCATCAGCAGATGAACTCATAAGAAAGCTGTGGTACATATACACAATGGAATATCACTCAGCTATTAAAAAGATCACATTTGAGTCAGTTCTAATGAGGTGGATGAAACGAGCCTATTATACAGAGTGAAGTAGGTCAGAAAGAAAAACACCAATACAGTATACTAACGCATATATATGGAATTTAGAAAGATGGTAACGATGACCCTATATGTGAGACAACAAAAGAGACACAGATATAAAGAACAGACTTTTGGACTCGGTGGGAGAAGGCAAGGGTGGGATGATTTGAGAGAATAGCATTGAAAGATGTATATTATCATATGTGAAACAGATCACCAGTCCAAGTTCGATGCATGAAACAGGGCACGAAAAGCCAGTGTACTGGGACAACCCAGAGGGATGGGATGGGGAGGGAGGTGGGAGGGAGGTTCAGGATGGGGGACACCCGTGGCTGATTCATGTCAGTGTATGGTAAAAACCACGACAATGTTGTAAAGTAATTAGCCTCCAATTAAAATAAATAAATTAATAAAAAAAAAAGAATCTGTCTGCAATGCAGAAGATGCAAGAGATGTGGGTTCGATCCCTGGGTTGAGAAGATCCTCTGGAGAAGGGAGAAAGACATGGATACCCACTCCAGTATTCCTGCCTGAAGAATTCCATGGACAGAGGACACTGGCAGGCTTCAGTTCATAGGGTTGCCAAGAGTTGGACACGACTGAAGCAACTGAGCACACTCACACATCAGGAAGATTCCACAGGTCATGGGGCAGCTAAGCCCATGTTCCACAACTACTGAGCTGGCACACCCGAGAGCCTATAGTCTGCAACAAGAGAAGCCACTGCAGTGAAGAATAGCCCCTGCTTGCCACAACTAGAGAAAATCTGTGTGCAGCAATGAAGACTCAGCACAGCCAAAAATAAATAAAATTTTTTTAAAAGAATATACACAATGGAATATTACTCAGCCATTAAAAAGAATACATTCGAATCAGTTCTAATGAGGTGGATGAAACTGGAGCCTATTATACAGAGTGAAGTAAGCCAGAAAGAAAAACACCAATACAGTATACTAACGCATATATATGGAATTTAGTAAATCGGTAAAGATAATCCTGTATGCAAGACAGCAAAAGAGACACAGATGTATAGAACAGTATTTGGACTCTATGGGAGAGGGCGAGGGTGGGATGATATGGGAGAATGGCATTGAAGCATGTAAATTATCATATGTGAAACGAATCGCCAGTCCAGGTTCGATGCAGGATACGGGGTGCTCGGGGCTGGTGCACCGGGATGATCCAGAGGGATGGGATGGGGAGGGAGGTGGGAGGGGGGTTCTGGAAGGGGAACACATGTGCACCCATGGTGGATTCATGTCAATGTATGGCAAAACCAATGCAATATTGTAAAGTAAAAAAAAATAGATAAATAAATTTTTTAAAAATTTTCTTTTATTTTTAATATCTTGATAAATGGAATTACCATCTACCAAGTGTTTTGATCCAGAAATTCAGAAAGTTTCCTAGATTTTCCCCTTTCCTCTATCCCTCACACTTCACATGTAATTAATCCCCATACTCCCACCTCCTCTTCATCTCATCAAAGTGCCTTTGTCTCACCTTATAGTTTACCTGGACTATTACAGTAGCCTCCTAACTGTCTCCCCTCCAGTTCAACCTTCATAAGGTCACCAGAAAGTTCTTTCTATAAAGCTAAGCTGATCATGCTACCCCAGTGTTGAAAATCCTTTAGTGGTTAGCATTACCTTCAAATATACTCCAACTTCCTTAGCTTTAGCACCTCAAAATTTCATAACTGTATGAACTTTTCTTCATACAGTTAGCTTCTCTGTATGGAGTTCCTGATTTCTTCTCCAGTAGAACCACCCACCAGCCTCCCATGCAGAGGGCTTTGCAGGGCCCAAGGCCAGCTTTTGTCTTTTCACTTGATGTAGGTTTCTCTTTACCTCCCTCTCCATCTCATCTCTACCTAATAGCCACAGTCCCAGGAGGAAAGAGAAGTGGGCAAAGGGACTACTGACCAGGGAGACGACGTTCAGACAGAGAGAAAGCACAGAGACTGGAGCAGCAGCCAGGGACACAGACAGCACCGGGGGCCTGGGTCAGGGTGAGGAAGTGGTCTCAGAGGTCTGAAACCAGAGGCTGTGATGATCAGGCCATCTGACGGGACCTCTGGTCCTTGATCAAGTGCACATCCGCTGGCAGTGGCCAAGCAGGGAGGGTATCTGGGCAATGAATAACCTGGTATCTCTCTCTTTCCTTTCCTTGAGCTCCTGCATGGCCCCAGTGACTGAACCAGCTGGAAGCCAGAGGGCAGGGCACAGAGCAAGGCAGGAGAGGAGGACTCTGATGAGCAAGAGACCCTGTACTTAGCCCTCTACACATCCATTAAAACTGCCAGGCAACCTGGCCTAGGAGGCCCTCTTGACCACTCCATCCTCCATCCTCAGCTAACTCAGGGGTCCTTCCTCTGTGCTCTCAGGGCTCCATGACTGGCTCAGCTTGGGGGCTCAGAGAAGCCACACTGAGCACATGAATGAATGAATGTATTTACATTCCACTGGTGGCCCTTCTCACCTCCAACTTGGGTAATGAGCTTCACATATTTACTATTTTCTATGTCAAATAGGCATCCAAAGCCCTCCATGGTTTAGATTTCAGGTTCTGGAGATTTTTAGATTCTGGAGAGTCTTAGATCTTACTTAATTCCCTCCTTTACCCTAGTGATGCCACAAGTAACCATGACAACTGCCTCCTGTGCCCAGACAGGAGTAATGACAGTTCTGGTTTTCTCCAGTTCCCATGCTCAGAACTTATAGGCTTACCAAATTCATCAAACATCCTAGGAGGTAGTGATACCATTCCAGTTTGACAAATGAGGAAGCAGAGGTTCCCCACTATACCCAGTGCTACACATTTACTAAGCGGTAGAGCCAGGACAGGGGTGAGCACTTTTGGAGCTTCGTGCATTAAAAATGCGCCACAGCCACAATCTTCCCAATTCAAAATATAAATAAAACATTGACACAAAACCAATGTAGATGACGGAGTTTTAGAATTCTAAAGTTCTGGATACACATCTCTAGAGCTGGACTACTCTCCCTTTTGTGTGTTCCCCTCTTTGCTGGTGCCTGAAGCACCCCTTGATATCCCTCCTGGGTAACCTGGCCCTGAATGAGAGGGCTGGAATCTGGGTGGTGGCCTCAGCATCCAAGTTCTTAACCACCAGGCCCACTGTCAGGCCATCCTGGCAAGCGCTCTTTTGAGTGTAGAGTGACCTAGAATATTTCTTTCTGGCTGCATATGGTCACACCAGTCATGTGAGTTTGGCTCTCCCTACCCTCCTACACATGCTGTCCAGCCCCATCCCAGTACTGCCTCTGCTCTGCATTGGTCAGTGTGAGTATCAGGGTCATTCCTAGCAATCAGGTCATGGCATCTTCCACTTTTCCCAGGTGCCAGCTGGTCCCAGAGGCTGTAAGAGAAAAACTCAAATATAGTAGTCCTCACTTATCCACGGTTTCAGTTACGTGCTGTCAACCATGGCTTGAAAATGTTAGATGGAAAAAATCCAGAAATGAACAATTCAATCATTTAAAATTGTGCACCATTTTGAGTAGCATGATAATATCTCATACATCCCACTCTGTCTGGGATCTCCATCGACATTCTCTGTTCCAGACACCCAACCTTGGACATCATCATGGCTTGATTACTCAGCATTGCCCTAAGCAGATAATCCTCTTTCTGATGTAACATCAGAAGGTCAGTAGCAGCCTAACACTGTGTCACGGTGCGTACATCATTCACCTCACTTCCTCTCATCATGTGGGCAATTTATCATATCACATTATCACAAGAAGAGGGAGAGTACACCACAGTAAGATATTCTGAGGAGATTCCCTGGCAGTCCAGTGGTTAGGACTCCCTACTTTTACTGTTTAGGATGTGGGTTCGATTCCTAGTCTAAGAACTGGAATCCTACAAACTGTGTGGGGTGGCCCTCCCTAAAAAGAAGATATTTGGAGAGGGATTACATATATAGCTTTTACTAGAATCAGTTCAGTTCAGTACAGTTGCTCACTTGTGTCTGATGCTTTGCAACCTCATGCACTGCAGCACACCAGGCTTCTTGGTCCATCACCAACTCCTGGAGCTTACTCAAACTCATGTCCATTGAGTCAGTGATGACATCCAACCATCTCATCCTCTGTCGTCCCCTTCTCCTCCTGCCTTTAATCTTTCCCAGCATCAGGGTCTTTTCCAATGAGTCAGTTTTTGGCATCAGATGGCCAGAGTATTGGAGTTTCAGCTTCAGCATCAGTCCTTCCAATGATTATTCAGGACTTATTTCCCTTAGGATTGACTGACTGAATTTCCTTTCAGTCCAAGGGACTCTCAAGAGTCTTCTCCAACACCACATTTCAAAAGCATCAATTCTTCAGCACTCAGCTTTCTTTATAGTCCAACTCTCACATCCATACATGACTAATGGAAAAACCATAGCTTTGACTAGATGGGCCTTTGTTGGCAAAGTAATGTATCTGCTTTTTAATATGCTGTCTAGGTTTGTCATACCTTTTCTTCCAAGGAGCAAGCATCTATTAATTTCATGGCTGTGGTCCTCATCTACAGTGATTTTAGAGCCCAAGGAAATAAAGCCTCTCTCTATTTCCACTGTTTCTCCATCTATTTGCCATGAAGTGATGGGACCAGATATCACGATCTTAGTTTTCTGAATGTTGAGCTTTAAGCCAACTTTTTCACTCTCCTCTTTCACTTTCATCAAGAGGCTCTTTAGTTCTTCTTCACTTTCTGCCAAAGTGTGGTGTCATAAATAAACAGGGTGACAATATACAGCCTGGACGTACTCCTTTCCCGATTTGGAAATAGTCTGTTGTTTCATGTCCAGTTCTAACTGTTGCTACCTGACCTGCATACAGATTTCTCAGGAGGTGGGTCAGGTGGTCTGGTATTCCCATCTCTTGAAGGATTTTACATAGTTTGTTGTGATCCACACAAAGGCTTTGGTGTAGCCAATAAAGCAGAAATAGATGTTTCTCTGGAATTCTCTTGCTTTTTCTATGATCCAAAGGATGTTGGCAATTTGATCTCTGGCTCCTCTGCCTTTTTCTAAATTCAGCTTGAACATCTGGAAATTCTTGGTTTATGTACTGTTGAAGCCTGGCTTGGAGAATTTTGAGCATTATTTTGCTAGTGTGTGAGATGAGTGCAATTGTGCGGTAGTTTGAACATTCTTTGGCATTGCCTTTCTTCGGGATTAGAATGAAAACTGACCTTTTCCAGTTCTGTGGCCACTGCTGAGTTTTCCAAATTTGCTAGCATATTGAGTGCAGCACTTTCAGAGCATCATCATTTAGGATTTGAAATAGCTCAACTGGAATTCCATCACCTCCACTAGCTTTATTCGTTGTGATGCTTCCAAAGGCCCACTTGACTTCACACTCTAGGATGTCTGGCTCTAGATGAGTGATCACACCATTGTGGTTATCTGGGTCATGAAGATCTTTTTTGTAAAGTTCTGTGTATTCTTGTCACCTCTTCTTAATATCTTCTCCTTCTGTTAGTTCCATACTGTTTCTGTCCTTAATTGTGCCCAACTTTGCATGAAATATTCCCTTGGTATCTCTAGTTTTCTTGAAGAGATCTCTAGTCTTTCCCATTCTGTTATTTTCCTCAATTTCTTTTCCTTGATCACTGAGGAAGGCTTTCTTATCTCTCCTTGCTATTCTTTGGAACTCTGCATTCAAATGGATATATCTTTCCTTTTCTTCTTTGCCTTTAGCTTCTCTGCTTTTCTCAGCTATTTGTAAGGCCTCCTCAAACAACCATTTTGCCTTTTTGCATTTCTTTTTCTTGGGGATGATTTTGATCACCACCTCCTGTACAATGTTATGAACCTCCACCCAGTTCTTCAGGCACTCTGCCTATCAGATCTAATCCCTTGAATCTATTTGCCACTTCCACTATATAATCGTAAGGGATTTGATTTAGGTCATACCTGCATGGTCTAGTGGTTTTCCCTAATTTCTTCAATTTAAGTCTGAATGATCTGAGCCACAGTCAGCTCCTGGCCTTGTTTTTGCTGACTGTATAGAGTTTCTCCATCTTTGGCTGCAAAGAATATAATCAATCTGATTTTGGTATTGACCATCTGGTGATGTCCATGTGTAGAGTCTTCTCTTGTGTTGTTGGAAGAGGGTGTTTGCTCTGACCAGTGCATTTTCTTGGCAAATCTCTGTTAGCCTTTGTCCTGCTTCGTTTTGTACTCCAAGACCAAATTTGCCTGTTACTCCAGTTATATCTTCACTTTCTACTTTTGCATTCCAGCCCCCTATAACAAAAAGGACATCTTTTTTGGGTGTTAGTTCTAAAAGGTCTTGTATGTCTTCATAGAACCATTTAACTTCAGCTTCTTCAGTGTTACTAGTCGGGTCATATACTTGGATTACTGTAATACTGAATGGTTTGCCTTGAAGATGAACAGAGGTCATTCTGTCGTTTTTGAGACGGCATCCAAGTACTGCATTTTGGACTCTTTTGTTGACTGTGATGGCTCCTCCATTTCTTCCAAGGGATTCCTGCCCACAGTAGTAGATATAATGGTCATCTGAGTTAAATTCACCCATTCCAGTCCATTTTAGTTCGCTGATTCCTAAAATATCAATGTTCACTCTTACCATCTCCTGTTTGACCACTTCCAATTTGCCTTGACTCATGGACCTAACATTCCAGGTTCCTATGCAATATTGCTCTTTACAGCATTGGACTTTACTTCCATCACCAGTCACATCCACAACTGGGTGTTGTTTTTGCTTTGGCTTCATCTCTGCATTCTTTCTGTAGTTATTTCTCCACTGATCTCCAGTAGCATATTGGGCACCTACTGACCTGAGCAGTTCATCTTTCAGTGTCCTATCTTTTTGCCTGTTTATGCTGTTCATGGGGTTCTCAAGGCAAGAATACTGAAGTGGTTTGCCATTCCCATCCCATTCAACTTGGTGGCCCTGGGGCATGGCTCATAGTTTCACTGAGTTATACAAGGCTGTGGTCCCTGTGATCAGTTTGGTTAGTTTACTGTGATTGTGGTTTTCATTCTGTCTGCTCTAATTGTTCTATTTTATTATTATTGTTGTTAATCTCTTACTATGCCAACTCATAAATCAAAGTTTATATATTCTGAATTCCAACCCTTTATCACATATATGATTTGCAAATTTTTTTTCCAAGTCTATCGCTTATCTTTTCATATTCTTTGTAGTGTCTCATGAAGCACAAACTTTTAAAATTTTGATAAAGTCCAATTTATCTATGTTTTTATGGGTCATACCTTTGGTGTCATATCTCAGAATTCTTTGCCTAATTTAGGATCATGAGATTTATAGTAAATTTTGAAGTCATAAAGTCTAACTCTCCCAACTTTGTTCATCTCTTTCAAAGTTGTTTTGGCTAGTCTGAGTCCTTTGATCAGCTTGTCAATTTCTGCAAAAATAAGCCTGCTGAGATTTTGATAGGGATTGCATTGAATATATGGATTCATTCCTGGAGAACTGCCTCTGTAATAGGGCTTCCCAGGTGGTGCTAGTGGTAAAGAACACGCCTACTAATGCAGGAGATGTAAGAGGTGTGAGTTTGATCCCTGGGTTGAGAAGATCCCCTGGAGGAGGGCATGGCAACTCCAGTATTGTCTGGAGAATCCCATGGACAGAGCAGCCTGTTGGGCTGCAATCCATAGAATCGCAGAGTCAGACATGACTGAAGTGACTTAGCACACATGCACGCCACATAATAATAGTTAATCTCCCAATTCATCAACTTGGAATATCTCTCCCTTTATTTTGATATTTCTTATTTTTTTCTCATCAATTTAAAAAATAATTTGCAGTGTGAAAGTCTTACACTTCTTTTGTTAAATTTGTTCCTAGATATTTTATCAATTTTGATGCTATTTTGAATGGAATCATTTTATTTTCACTTTTGTAGTGTTCATTTTTGGTATATAAAAATATAATTGATTTTTTAATATTGATCTTGTATCTGTGACTTGCTAAATTCATTCATTAGTTCTAGTAGAATTTTATTGATTTTGTAGGATTTTCTACATCCAGGTTCGTGCTGTTTGTGAATAAGGACAATTTTTACTTCTTCTTTTCCAATCTGAATGTTTTTAATATCTTTTGTATTATTGTTGTCTTATTTCACTGACTTAGAAGCATCAGTTCAATGCTGAATATTAATAGAAGTGTTGAGAGCAGACATTCTTGTCTCCATTTTGTGGGAAAAGCTGTCAGTCTTTCATCATAAAATATAATAAGAGTTATAATGTTTTGTAAATTCTCTTTATTAGGTTAAAGAACTTTTTCTATTTTTAGTTTGAGTGGATGTTGAATTTTTTCACATGCTTTTTTTGTATCTATTGAGATGATCATGTGGCCTTTGTCCTTGCCATTTTTTCCTGTTCTAGTAAGATGATGTAGTATATTAATTGGATTGGTTTTTGGACACTAACTCAGCCTTTGATTCCCAGGATAAATTCCACTTAGTCATGATGTATAATCTTTTTTATGTGTGGCTGGATTTGATTTGTCATATTTTGAGAATGTTTGCATCTATATTTTGGGAACCTATTCCAGCATTCTTGCCTGGAGAATTTCATGGACAGAGGAGCCTGGTGGGCTACAGTTCATGGGGTTGCAAAGAGTCAGACAGGACTGAGTTACTAACACTTACTTATGTTCATGAGAGATGTTGGTCTGTGGTTTTCTTATGTCTTTGTCTGACTTTGGCCCAATAAAATGAGGTGAGAAGTGTCTCCTCCTCCTTTAGTTCCTGAAGCGTTTGTGAAGGTCTGGTGTTATCTTCTTTAAATATGTGATGGGATGGATTCACCAGTGAAATCAGCTGGGCCTGGGCTTTCTTTGTGGGAATATATTTCATTACTAACTCAATATATTTGCTTGCTAGAGGTTTATTAAGATCTTATATTTCTTTTTGAGTCCGTTTTAATTATTTGCGTCTTTTTAGAGATTTTTCCATCACTGAAGTTATCTAATTTATTGACATAAACTTGTTCATGATAGTTCCCCAACCTTTTGTTTGCCTTTGGTCAATTTCTAGAGTCCAGAAATGGTTGTTATTTATAATTTTTTTAGTTTTAATGTCTTTAACATTTTTTATCATTTTTCCTTTTTAAATTAAAATTAAAACTTTTTTTTTATTATTGTTTGTTATACTCCTTTTTGAGGAGAGTGAGAGCATTTGCCAAGCTCCTCACTCCACCATTCCAGAAGTCACATGCTTCTTTTCCGGCTCTGATACCATATCCTCATTTCTCGGTGAAGGATTTAGTGTGGATGGCTAGTCAGATGTTTGGGTTTCTGTTCAAATGACAACTACTCTGAGAGGCATTTCTTGGTCACTCTCCTCTCAAAAGCCTCCTCACTTCTCTTCTTTCCAGGTACTTATGATCACATCAATCAGTTGTAATGTATCATAGCACTGATTACTAGAAGAATTTACTCAATTTAGTCAGTCAGTTTTTCACTTATTTTCTTTAAACTTTTTATTTTACATTGGAGTATAGCCTATTAACTTTGAATATGCATTGGAAGGACTGGTGCTGAAGCTGAAGCTCCAATGATTTGGCCACGTGATGCAAAGAGCCAACTCATTGGAAAAGACTCTGATGCTGGGAAAGATTGAGATCAAAAGGAAAGGGGGACAACAGAGGATGAGATGGTTGGATGGCATCACTGACTAAGTGGATGTGAGTTTGAGCAAGCTCCAGGAGACAGTGGAGGACAGGGAAGCCCAGTGTGCTGCAGTCCATGGGGTCGCAAAAGACTCGGACCCAACTTAGCAACTGAATAACAACAATAGCCTATTAAGAATGTTGTGATAGTTTCAGGTAGACAGCAAAGGGACTAGGCCATACATATACATGTATCTACTCCAGTTTTTCACTTGTTTGTCTGTTTCTTGTCCCATGCCTCCCTTAAGCCCCTCTGACAGAATATTAGTGCCATGAAGGCAGAGGCTGCCTTCAACTCTATCTACAGCTGCCTGGCACCTTGAGGAGCCAAATAAATATTTTCTGATGAATGAGGGAATGGAGGAAAAAGGAAAGGAAGGGTTATAGGAGGACTGAGGCCTTGATTTCCAGATCAGTGGTTTTCCCATCCTCTGCTCCTCTTTTCTAAATTATAAATGTGTTCCCAGGAGCACAATGAGGGAAAACTAACATACATGGGGCTTTACTGCCCAAGGGTGGTAGTAGACATTTACTGCACATTTCTAAGCCTCCCTTGCTGTTAGGTTGGGGCCAAGTGACTGGTAGAATTTAACCGGAGTCAGACTTTATTTTTTTGGGCTCCAAAATCACTGCTGATGGTGATTGCAGCCATGAAATTAAAAGACGCTTACTCCTTGGAAGGAAGGTTATGACCAACCTAGATACCATATTTAAAAGCAGAGACATTACTTTGCCAACAAAGGTCCATCTAGTCAAGGCTATGGTTTTTCCAGTGGTCATGTATGGATATGAGAGTTGGATGGTGAAGAAAGCTGAGCGCCGAAAAATTGATGCCTTTGAACTGCGGTGTTGGAGAAGACTCTTGAGAGTCCCTTGGACTGCAAGAAGATCCAACCAGTCCATCCTAAAGGAGATTAGTCCTGGGTGTTCATTGGAGGGACTGATGTTGAAGCTGAAACTCCAATACTTTGGCCACCTCATGCGAAGGTTGACTCATTGGAAAAGACCCTAATGCTGGGAAAGATTGTGGGCAGGAGGAGAAGGGGACGACAGAGGATGAGATGGTTGGATGGCATCACTGACTCGATGGACATGAGTTTGGGTAAACTCCGGGAGTTGGTGATGTACAGGGAGGCCTGGCGTGCTGCGATTCATGGGGCCACAAAGAGTCGGACATGACTGAGCAACTGAACTGAACTGAACTGAAGCCTGTTATGTCTTGACTGTCCTAACTCAGTAAGATAGATATTTAGAGATGAGACTGCTGAGGGTCAGAGGTTAATAAGCAAGATGACCAATCTCACCCAACTGATAAAAGGTGATGCTAGCCTTCTTTTTAAACCTGGTTCAGAAGATTTGTGATGTTTCTGTGTTTTCATTATTCCCAGCAATCTACATGGGAGTAATTATGCCATTAAGTTATTATAAACAATTAACACCATAAATGGTTTATTGCGAGTTAGGCAGAGAATCAAAAACCCCATTTCTTTTTCCTTTTCCTTCCTTAATGTGAGTACACATAATGTTTAGCACCAGTGCAGCCCTGGCTAACTATCAAAATTATTTTTATGCTGACTTAATTAAAATTTAGGACAGAAGAGCTAGTTGAGTGTGGAAATGGTTTCATTATATGATGTTCAAGGTTTAAATTTAAGCCTTGTGTTTGAGCACTTCAGATGCTTTTGTTCGTCCACTTAATCTCTCACTCATTCGCCCACCAAATGTTTTTTTCTGGTTTGATTTCCTCTGCTGGGGGATGCAGAGATGAGGACATTCAGCTCCTGCCCTGAAGAGCTGAGTCCAGAGGGAGAACAGGACAACAGGCTGTTTTACGCACAAACACCAGCAAATAAACCACCATCTCCTGCAATGGCACTAATTCCCAGAGCAATATTCGTGGCAGATGTTGTTGAGGAGGGTGGTGGTAGGGTGACTGCAGACTTGAAGATGATATATTTGATTGACAGGATTTCTGCTGCTAGGTGTAGATGCCTGGATGTCAGAGGGTTTGGTTTCTGGCCTGCCTGGGAGAGCTTGTGTTTTCTTTTTTTTTACCCCCTGGTGACTGCCTCCTGTGTACCTGTGCAGGGGGTTCCACTGCTCCCAAATTCACTGCATCAGTACCTCCAAACCCAGGGGCTGAACCAAGCCAGTCTTTCCCTCCCCAGGTGCACAACATCTGTGGCATTTAAAGTCCACTCATGTTGTTATCCCACCTCCAGACTAATAGGATCAAAATGTGAGAGTTGGAGGGTTGGAGTGATGGGTTGGGAGGTGGTGGTAGAGGAATGGTACTTTTGAAAAAGCTCCCAAGAGCCGCCAGGGTTGGGAACTAGAATAATATTAATCTAAAATAATCTTCTGGGTCCCTTCCATCTCTGTGCAGAGGTTCAAATATACAAGACATGATCTAAGAAAGGGTCACAGTCTCAAATCATTTCCATGGCCAAAAGGCATTCTTAATGCCTTACTTTTGATATTGGCTTATGCTTTTCTAAGTGCTTTCATATTCATTAAGGGAATGATCTTTAAATAGTAATATTACAGGAAGATAGGCTATTTTCGCCATTTTATAGGTGACAGTTTTTAATAGATGAAAAATCCTCCTCAAAAGCACAGTCCTCTATCAAGGTCACCAACTATTCAGCCACAAACTGGGACCAGAGACCAGCCAGGCTGTGGACTTTCAGCTCAGAGCCCCTTCTAGGAGCTCTCACTGCTCCCTAAAGCCAGGAAACTTCTAGGAAGTTTTTCCAAGGGGAGGTGGTATGGGGTTGGCCATGTCTGCTTGACACTGTGAGAGACCAAGGACCCAGGCTTCACAGAATACTCAGCAGAGGAGACCTGCTGATGGGCCACCTCCTGACACACAGCATGGGGAGCCCTAGCCTGCCCTTGGTCTGCTGGAGGATCAAAGACATCTTAGCCCATGTGGGTGTGGTGAGAGCAGGCTCCCTCAGCATCAGCCTGGCTCATGCTGTAACAGGAAGAGACATTCTCTCGAGGGCACTTCATACTTCACCCCTCACTATTGGCTAATGGACTGTCAGAATCCATAAAAAAGCCTGCATTTCTGCCATGCAATCCAGAAACGCATCATACTTTCCTCAGTATTAAGTTGACAAGACTAGTTGGCTCAGCACTGGATTTAATGGCTCAGACGGAGAAGTCTGAGCCCCTGGAGCATCCTGGTGATCCTTAGCTGGGCTGGAAATGATGGTACCTATATGTCCCTGAACCACAGTCCTCTGTGCCCTGTGTAAGACAGTCTGAGTCCCAAATATCCCCTTCCAAGAATCTCATTCTAAAGGCACGTGAAAAAAGGACAGGATGAGGTAGACGATCGAGCCTCAGGTGAGCTCTGACCCCTGCAAGCAGCATCTCCCGCTGCCTCTTCTCTGCCCAGGCTCCGCATCCCTGTCTGTGCCTGCCTCCCTCACATGAAGGGACCATCCTGGGACAACTAGGCAAATGCCAAGTGACAACACTAATAAAAATCTCTGTGCTACAGGGCCACATACTCAAGGCTCCCAGCCCAGCCTGAGGCCTGGAAGGCTTCCTGGAGGAGGTGTCCAAGCAGCAAGAGGAACACACAACTGGTGCTCCATGACCACTGGTGGGGATGTGTGAAAGTGAAAGTCGATCAATTGTGTCCGACACTTTGCGACCCCATGGACTGTAGCCCACTAGGCTCCCCTGTTCCTGGGATTCTCCAGGTAAGAATACAGGAGTGGCTTGCCATTTCCTTCTCCAGGGGATCTTCCTGACCCAGGGATCAAACCTGGGTCTCCTACTCTGCAGGCAAATTCTTTACCATTTGAGGTGGGGATGGGAGGGGTATTTTCTCATTTTAGCTTCACAACAATCCTCTGTGACTGATATTAATATGCCCATTTTACAGATCAACAAAGAGAGGCCTAAAGAATCAAAACAAGCATGTGAAAAGAGATGAATTCTCTGAGTCAAACTGCTTATTCAGGAGAGTGAAGGTTCATATTTAAGTTTAAAGAAAGAAAATAAGAGGTGCCATTTTGAAATTAATAATGCCATTCTAAGATGGGTAGTTCTTACGTCCACACACAATTGGGTAGCAAAGCCCCTTCTCACTGTAAAACACCTCAGACCTACATGTTAGCTTAGGTGTTCTTCTGATAACACAGTGAGAGGTGTGCGGCCTCTCCTTCCTAACTCACTCTGGACCTCACCAGGACTGGTGGGGACCAGGTGTATACAACCTCAGACACCTCAGAGTGTGGCACAGGCTTGAGCATGTGACAGGGTTTGAAGAGACGCCCAAGATGAAGAGCATCTGCCCGTGAGCAGTACACCTGTGCAGCGGGCAGCCCCCCACCTGAGGTGCAGCCTAGCAAAGTAACTGTGAAGATGGTGAGGAAGACATGCAAGGGGAAGTGGGTGAGAAAGCAAAGTCTCTCTTCAAGACTCTCTTGCAGAAGAAAGTTAAAAGGGGTAACTTTATGTACTTGATTCCTACCAACCATGGGCCACTCCAGATTCACCCCACCACATTAAAACACGACACACCTGGAGCTACAGCGCAGGCTGGGACTGCTTCCTTTGAAAGCAGACCCTCACAGAATCTCAGGAGATGCCCAAGGGGCTGGGGCACGGTGGGGGAGTCAGGGAGCATGCAAAGCAGGCAGAAAGCCTCTTCCCCCAGCAGCACCATCCAAAGTGCTAGAACACTGGGCAGGGTGGGCTGATGTGGGGGCAATCACACATAGAATGACATGAAAATGAAGTTTACATGTTGTCACAAAGATGGCACTGTGGCGGGTACCATTGACTACAAAGGCTGTAAAGTTTCTGTACAATTAAAGGGCATAAAGTGTCTTTAACCACACATGATAAGTAATCTTACAAAGCTAGGTACACAAACACTCCCGGATGGAAGTCCAGCATCCACCTGTGGCTCAAAGTTCTGCCCTGATCCATGGAACTAGGGTGACAACATGACCTGGAGACTGGATGCAGTCAGGTATGAGCATCCGTTGCCATTTTCAGGACGGTCTTTCCTAACTATTTTCAGCCTCACCCTCTCCACCTCCCTTATCTCCTAGATAGCAAGGCTATGTGCCCAGCTACTCTCCAAATACAAGGAGCCATTTCACAACAAGCCAGCACACTCCTCCTGAGTGGTCAAGTGTGAGGGATGAATAGGAGGCTGGTGGCCCAGGCTGACCATTTTCCAGTGGGCTCATCCTTAGAACTGCCTTAGGTCCACTCTTGTGGTTCAGAGTCTGCAGTCTGATGTGGACTCAGCACTGGGGCTGTTCCTCTGCCCTGGATCACTAGGCAGCCTGTTGGCTTGAACCCAGGCAAAGATGGACAGCACTGTGTGGCATCTGTACCATTAGTCTAACAGTGGGGGCTTCCCAGGTGGCACTAGTTGTAAAGAACCCACCTGCCAATGCAGGAGACACAGGAGATGACAGTTCAATCCCTGGGTCTGGAAAATCTCCTGGAGGAGGGCATGGCAACTCACTCCAGTATTCTTGCCTGGAGAATCCCATGGACAGAGGAGCCTGGCGGGCTAAAAGTCTCAAAAGAGTTTGACATGATTTAGCGCGCACACATGCACATTACTATTTAGACATTTCAAAGAAATACATAATTGGTCTGGAGCAAATATTTTATCATCATTATTTGTTAATATTTCATTTAGGCAATGTGAGCAAGTGTTAGAGCTGCAAACAGAGATCAGATATTACTAGCAACCTCAATGAGACAGAGGTAGCTCCCTGAAAAGATGGGGTGGGGGTGAGGTTGCCAGGAGGTTGGGTGGGAAGACATGAACTCCTCTGCTTTGAAGGAGATAACTGGTCCCAATTAGCAAAACAAACAAACAAACAAAAAAGCTAATAATAGGTAGTTTTAAAGAGTGGCTTTGAGTAAGTGCTGGAGGCTGTTGACAGGGCCACAAGCAAAAAGGGCTGCTATATTTCTTAGAGAATCTCTTAGGGCTTTAACAAATGGGTTGGAATCATTCTTAATTAGCACATCCATTGTCTGAATGCAAATACAGCTGGTAACCCAGCAGCATTGCTCAAAGTACACTCACTGGGCTTGTTTATAAAGTTATTGTCCCCAGAGCGCTGTTGCTTATGAATTGCTAAAAAGGGTGGGGAGGCAGTGTAAGGAGATTCTTTATAGGAATTCCAGGAAAGGGATATTGAAGGGAGAATTTGAGTTGGTCTAGGACAAAGCCTCAAATACTGAATACCTTAAATGGCAAGGAAGGGAGCAATAGGACTTGCCATTCCTCCTTCATGAGCCCAGCAGCTATCCTTCCCAACAAATAATTCAACTGTAGCCCTAGGACATCCCATTGGCTTTGATTAATAAAGAATATCAATGATGATTTTATAATTAAAACCTATCATTTGTTGAGTATTAGGACATGCATTGTTTCTTTTAACTGTCACAGCAACCTCTGATGGGCTCAATATTATCCTTATTTTTGAAGCAGGAAAACTGAGATTTAGTAAGGTTCACTCAACCTTCACAGGTCACTCACTGGGATTAGAACCAGGTCTGGCTCTCTTCCTTGCCCAGGTGTATTACTCAGGTATACTTATAACTATGGGTAAAATTATGGCTGATTTTTTTCCTTAATAATCCAGCTTTATTTTTAATATGGGCTTCCCAGGTTGCTCAGAGGTAAAGAATCTGCCTGCCAATGCAGAAGACCAGGGTTTGATCCCTGGGTTGGGAAGATCCCCTGGAGAAGGAAATCGTAACCCACTCCAGTATTCTCACCTGGGAAATCCCATGGACAGATGAGCCTGGTGGGCTACAGTCCATGGGGTCACAAAGAGTTGGATATGACTTAGCGACTAAAACAACAACAATTCCTAATACACCCTATCAGTGTTCCAGGAATTTTAACTTGGTCATAGTTCCCAATACAATGTGTGAGCTCATGCCCTATGCCTTTGCATCTGTTGTTTCTTTTACTTGAAACCTGTTAAGAAAAAAACACCAAAATGTCAGTTTTCTGATTGAAAGTAAGTTCATCGATGATTATGCGATCTTTTAAGGTCATCATGGAGAGGATTCCATGGCTTGTGGGCCAGATCTAGAGAGCTACTTGGTTTTACAAATAAAATTTTATTGAAACCCATCCATGCCCATTTATTTAACTACTGTCTAGTTAAACTATTTATTTAACTATTGTGCTATGAGAGCAGAACTGAGTAGTTACAATAGTTACAAAGTCTAGAATATTTACTCTCTGAGCCTTTATAAATATGGTTTACTAACCTTTGCTCTGGGAGGACTTGGCTGTGTTTTTCTTACTGCTTACTATTGATTTGGACGGAGTATTTTGTATTCTACAAAGGATAAAGGTTAACATATAGAAAACATTAGTTTTCTGATAAGAAAGAGATGCTGGTAGAAAAGAAACTGAAAAGTTATGTTATAGTTTCATGGCCCTGCAGGAATTACCTGGCTTTGCATCTAATTTATCTATCTCTTTTCAGCATTCCTTTTTATTTCACAAGTTATATAAAATCCCAGTGCTCATTTTTCTTTTGTACTGATTTTCTCATCTTGCTGGTTCCCTCGTTGAAAAGTTAAATAAAACTCTGATACATTCTCTCTCTCTTTCCACCCTTCATACTGAGAAGTGTTTTTCGACAAGCTTGTCTAGCCTCTTCTAATCATACTTCCATATTTATTTATGTTGCCCCACTCTCTGGGCAGTTTTCCCTTATCCTGGTTACTGGCCCCTCTCTCTGCCCCTGAAGCATCCTGCGAACCCTTCTTCCACCAGCACTAATCCTCTTAGGTTAGGGGTAAAACAAGGGATGCTGGGTCAATCAAGACTAAGCTTTCTGTGGGATCTGAGAAAATAAACTACTCAGGTGTTGGCAGGAGAAGGTGGGTGGGGATTAGTTAGGGTTCAGTGTTTGTCAAACACCTAATCAGCATTATGATAACTTTACTCAATGATTTTCTCCATCTTGAACAGCTAATCGCTCACTCTTTAGAACTACCGAGAGCCCCAGGCTTCAATAACTTGGAATCTAAGGCAGAAAGTCATGGATTACTTAGATGAAGGAAGAAAGCAAAATAAGTGCCTCATTCTGTGCATACCACTTGCAAAGATTAACATGAACTTAAAAGTATCTTGTGAAAACATCTGGGAGGAGAGAACCCAAGAAGTTGCTAGCAAGCAAGCAGTACATGAGTAAATGAAACAGAATCATACAGAGCAGCCACTGTTAAGACTTTGAGCTGGCACTATGTCACTTATACACTCATTACTTAATGTGTCCTTCAATGTTTTACTTTTGGAAACTTGTAACACACAGGGGCTCTCACAAGTCATTCTCTCCCTGCCCTGTATCCTGTTTTTCTGCATGAGAGCTGGTCCCTCACCACCAGACTTTCAGAAACCCAAAGCTTTGTGTTGAAGGCGGAAATCTGTAGCTAGCTATGCGGGATCTTAGTTCCCCAACCAAGGATCAACACCCCCTACAGTGGAAGTGCAGTGTCTTAACCACTGGATGGCCAGTGAAGTTCCTGCAAATTCATTTTACATGAGTGACACTTCTTTAGCTGTTATTACCTTCTGAGATTAATGTGAGTGTTCTTGGCATCATTTAAGAAAGATTTGCTTTTCTTGGATGTGCTCCTTTCAGCTTTCCAAAGTTATTATCTTTTTTCTTAAGCTGCCGCCAAGCCAAGAGGGAGGACCTCACTTGCCGTTGCAGCCAGCTCATTTCCCCTGGGGATGGCAGGGTGCCTATGTGCAGAAAGAGGTTCATTAGCCCTCAGCCACTGCCTGACTCTTGGCTCTCCTTCCTATACTTCTGGCAAAGTTTCAAAAACTGTCATCGAAATGAACCCCTCAGTCTTATGAGACATGTCAGGAAAGTGAGGGGGTGGAGAGAGTCAGAGGAAGCTTTGGAGAGAGATACTGGGATACAGAATGCTTGTCCTCTGTTTGCAAGCCAGCCAGCAGTGCAGAGTGATAGATGGGGATACGTGTGGCTGCTCATTCCCCCTGAACCTGTGTATCTTCAGAGTCTTGCTGGAGAGAGAAACACAGCCATGGAAGGAAAGCTAGCAAGAGTACATGGGGGCCCTTCCTGTAATAAGGGTCTTTCACTCCTTACAGAAATTTCAAACTTTATTTTCCGAGAGAAAGAAAAACAGTGAAACTCAAGCTGAGATGTAAATGACTAACAGCAAATCCTTTCTTGAGAGCAGACAAGTGCTGAAGCCTGGTTGGCAGGAAAAGTGCTCTGGCTGACAAGGACCCAGACACAGAAAAGTGAGAATGCAAGGCAAGTAAGACAGTCTTTACTGATTGACCCTAAGTGGGAGCATGGATATAAAGGTGGTCAGAGAAAGAAAATGCCCTTATAACTTGAAACAGATTTAAATTTAATTTTAAAAGTTAAAAACCTTGGTTTGGGGCATCAGGGTTCATTTCATTCAGAAGTTCAGCCTGTCCAGGCCTGTGGGATAAGACTGAATGAATTAGTTTCTATCTGAGAGTTTGAAGCCAAAGAATTACAGCCACATCACATCTTGGTTACAACCATTTCAAGAGGAACTTTTCCAGGGGCCAAAGCTTGAGAACTTGACCACAACTGGTTAGGTTTGCAAGTCTAAGAGGCAGATCCAATACCCAATGCCTGTGCCATGAGTCTCCCTTTCTACCCAATGACACGTGTGCTCAGTTGGTCAGTCATGGCCAACTCTTTGAAACCCCATGGACTGTAGCCCACAGGCTTCTCTGTCCATAGGCTTTCCCAGGCAAGAATACTAAAGTGGATTGTCATTTCCTTCTCCAGGGGATCTTCCCAGCTCACAGATCCAATCTGTCTCCTGCATTGGCAGGTGGATTCTTTACCACTGAGACACTTGGGAAGCCCTCTAAGTGGGACAGAACAGTCCAAACTTGGTTAGAGCAGTGAGTGTCCCTCAAGTACAAAGGTACTATAGAGTTCTACATGCATGTGAAAGATTACAAAAAAAAAAAACCCAGCAACAATAACCCAGTGATTGTAAAGATGAAGGAGAATTTTAATTACTTCAATTCTATCTTCCATGAGACAACTTGTTGAACAACTTTTTATTTGTGTTTAACTTTTAAAACAGTGAAACAGTATGAAGTGAGAATTGTAGTAGGTGCAAATTTTGCTCATAAGTGAAAATTTTCACCCAAGTGACAGTCAATCCCAATTCATTGCAGTATCCTCTGTACTGAGTCAGTATTAAGCAGCAGATCCTTCTCAACTCACCTCTTTATGCTGCCAGAATTAGTAGATGGGACTTGGCTCTAGGGTCAAAATCTAATATTTTTTTCTCCATCAAGTGCAATGAAGAGATTCTACATATAAATTCTCCAAAGTTTCCATCTCTATGCTATTTTTCCCTGAAGAAGCAATTCAGGAGAGAGCACCTTAGTAGATATGCAGTAGGTCTATGAGCATTTGATAAAAACTCATATGAAAACAAGCACACACCATTGACCCTTTTAATAATGATTGCTGAGAGGCAGATTGAAGGAAGCATTACCTGGAGATCATAAAAGTATATTTGCTATGACTGCTAACTCTCTCTTGCTTTGAGAGAAGAAATGATTCATGGAGATCTTATCTACACAGAGCAGCAGTAAAGAAGTGCTGTGGTCTGTGTTTTAGTGATTAATCAGATGTTTGCTTCACCAAACAACAGAGGAACCATGACGAGGTAGTAAGTCCATCACAAGTGACTCACCTTTGTTTACTCTCTGATTTAGGATGGCAGGAAAATGACAGCTCACCAATATGGTAGACTCTGTAGTACCATCCTGTAAATATCTACTGAACAAAGCCACAGTGGACTCAAGATTAAGCTAAACCTGCCTGGGATCTCCAGCTCACTCAAATTTCACATCATTGGAATGATTCAATCTCTCCTGTTCAACACGGAAAAGTTCAAGAGCAAAATATTTTTGTGTGTTTATTTTAGGGTTGTGTTTTTTTTTTTTTCCGGTCAATTAGGAGACTTCAAATGACACATTTTACTCAATGGTACTTTGTGAGAAAAGCATCAAGAAAATAACTCTGTTCAAAATGTGTGTATCATTCTCAGAAGAAAACAGAATCTGGGCCCCTTGAAAGAAAATAAAGCAAAACTTTGGTAGAGCTGTGAAATCTCTCTCAGGAGAGAAAAGTTATAAAAAAATGTTAGAAAAGATGTTCTTTCAGTGTTTACTATTTATATATTAGAAGAAAATAAAAATATGATAACCTAGGGACTAGTACAGGGAAGTCTGATATTAGCTGAGGCAGGTTAAGTGGATTGGTAGTTATAGATTGGTAGATAGATAAATTTTAACCTTTATTTCAGATTCCAGATCATATAATGAGGGTCACATGCATTTCATTCTCTATCCATTACCCATAAACCTCACAGCCACAATGAAGGTTGTTATTATCTCACTTTTTGCTGGTGAGTACCGTAAGATGCTATAGGATAAAGTCAGTGGCTAAGAGTCATTACAGAAAGTGAAAGGCTGACTATACAAACAGATTCAAAGAGTTTTCAACCCCAATTTTAGATAAATAGGATTGAAAATGGCTCAATTCAGAGTTTCTGCATATTGGACTTTTGTTCCTAAGTGTACTTAATTCTCATAATTCAATCCTACACATTTTTTGAATAACTTCTCTGTCCAATGCCCTTGGACTAGCAGGGGATGCTGCCCAGAAGATCTGAGTGGGCAGAATTGGGAAGTGGGCAGGTAAAGCACAGCCCAGGGCTGTGGATATAGAGTAAGTCAAATGGGAGCAATGAGCAGTGTGGGTCACTGAAAATGAGATGAAGGTGCCAGACAGGCCCTGTACCTCTATCCCCTATGTTCTTAGAATAGCTCCCTGAGGCCTGTTCCTAAATAAGAATACCCAAAAGAACTTGTTTAGGCCATTATATGCAGGGTAGCTGCATGGATTTGGCTACCAAGAAATTATAAACTTGAATAAACAATGCAATATCTGTCTGATGAATTTCATGGCAATTCAACTGGCATGGAAAAAAATACCTTTGAGATGGTGAGACTCATCTGAACATTTGTATGCCTAGGGGGATGAAAAATGACACAAGAAGAGGTAGCAGGGTTTGGGGCTCTGCCATTCCCTCTGATCACTCATATTCTGTGTACTGATTTGGAAGAGGCTTTTGAACGTCTCCACTCACTTCTTTGGATGGAGACCCAGCCTGGGAAGCCATGCGTTGTTTCAGAAAGCTGAGATGATGGGTTATTACATCTAAGAGCACCATATTGAACCAGCAAATGCAGATAATTGCGTTACCTTCAAATTGATCCTTCACAGAGAAAGGCTTTGGATTTCTTTAAATGAAGAACAGCTGTGACTTTAAAGCACCACCTGGGAAACATAGAAATTCCCATTTCCAACCTCATTCTGAAGAAGTTGAAGAGGGTTGAAAGCTTGTAAGTCTGTCCCCTTCACCCTCCTTACTGCCTCTGGAAAATTCCAAACAGAGATGAGCGATGGCCACATATGTTACTGCCTTTAACCACATGCACAGCCTTCTGCTCCACATTCCCAGCTCCACAACCTTTACCAACAACAACAAAAAATCAACACAGGAACATCAATGGCAAATCGATGACAGATCCTGCATAAAACAGCCCATATCTACCCAATGCCTCTTGGCCTCAAATTCTCCAAGCCTACTCCTTGGGGAGCAAACTGGCAGCTAATCAGACCCACTCCCCATCTAAGTCAGGATAGGAGGAACAAAATTCAAAACGGGCAAGTGAGGATCTCATGCCCTCCAGAACAGAACCTAAGCCACACAATCTACACTGATTTCCCAGTCTCCACATGCCTCCAAAGCAGATGGCACTTGTTGGACACAGTTAGATGTGCCCAGACAGCTTGGATAGTTCACTCCAAATGGCCCTCCCCCTTGGAAATGTTGAAACCCCAGTTCTATCTGTGTTTCTTCCCGAGAGCTGTCAGTGTAGAAAGATCACAAGCCTTCATCCAATGCCACAGATACAGTGTGCCTTTGCTTTTTAAGTCCTTTGAGCCTTGGCTTTCCTTGTGCCTCAGTGGTAAAGGATCAGTCTGCCAATGTAGAAGACATGGGTTCAATCCCTGGTTCGGGAAGATCCCACATGCCATAGAGCAACGAAGCCCGTGTCCACAACTATTGAGCCTGTATTCTAGAGCCCAGGAGCTGCAACTACTGAGCCCACATGCCACAGCTGCTGAAGCCCGTGCGCCCTAGAGCCCATGCTCCTCAACAAGAGAAGCCACTACAATGAGAAGCCTGAGTACCACAATGAAAAGTAGCCCCAACTCTTCACAACTAGAAAAAAAGCCCTTGCATCAGTGAAGACCCAACACAGTCAAAAATAAATAAATACATACATAAAATATAAGAACAAACAAAAAACAGGACCAACTTCTGAGTCTGTGCTGTATGCTGGGGAAAGAATGGTGACTCAGATGTGGTTTAACACTCATGAATGGAATGGTGGGGGTGATAGAGACCAACAGATACATCCACTTGGTTCAGGATGTGCAGGATATTACGGGAACCTGGAGAAGAGTCCAGAAGCCCAAGTGTGTTATCAGGGAAGGTGTCCTAGAGGAGGTGGCTCTGGCCTGGAACCTCAAAAGATGAGTCAGGGAATCGGATATTTCAACCTCCAATGGAAGAGTATTCAGGTCCAGGTGATGGCATACTAAGGTCCAGAGGCCAGAAAGAGTATGGCTCTTGTAGAAGAAGTACTGGGTGTGCTTAATAAATATTCAAGCACTTTCC
Source organism: Giraffa tippelskirchi (assembly GCF_054371585.1). Classification (NCBI taxonomy): domain Eukaryota; kingdom Metazoa; phylum Chordata; class Mammalia; order Artiodactyla; family Giraffidae; genus Giraffa; species Giraffa tippelskirchi. The sequence continues at coordinate 93,841,488 of NC_137276.1, forward strand.
CCCTATCTCCTGGGAGGAGTCTACTGGTATGCAACTTGACTTTGGGCTGAGAATATGACTTGTTTTGGTCACTGGTAAGTTAGTAGATAGGCTTCCCAGGTGGCACTAGTGGTAAAGGACCCGCCTGCCAATGTAGGAGACATAAAGATTCAATCCCTGGGTCAGGAAGATCCCCTGGAAGAGGGCATGGCAATCCACTCCAGTATTCTTGCCTGGAGAATCCCATGGACAGAGGACCCTGGTAGGCTACCATCCACAGGGTCACAGAGTTGGACACGAGTGAAGCAACTTAGCACATACACACACACACGTTAGTAGACATGATATGAGCAGAGGCTTAAAATACACTTGCAGAGTGAGATTTTCTTTCTGTGCTCTTGCCTTTGTCATGAAAATATGTCTTAGCTAGCTTCAGGCCCAGCCATGAGATATGTGTAAAGCAAACTTGAACCCTATCTTAATTGAACTCAGCTTAAATCAGCCGAACTCCAGATAATGGTAAATGCTTACTTTTGTATGCCAACAAGAAGTGAGGTGGCTTGTTAAACAGGATTACCAAAACTATAGCAGACTGATAAACCAGGCAAGGCAAAGAATGGGAATAGAGGAGGCTGGAGAAGGAAGAATATGCTAATCATAACCAACTGTAAAAAAAATATAGCAGATAAACAAAGCTAAAAGTGCCCTAAGACTTGATGTCTGCCTTCTTTTGGATAGCCACTCATGCCTGCCACTTAGGATGAGTCTAAGCACACAGCAGGCAGTAAAGGACAGTTGAACAATCAAACCAGGGAGTCCTCAGCCAGGAACAAACAATGAGTTGCATGTACATCAGCAATGCCAGACTATTTGTAGCATCAGCTCAAGATTACCATAGGCAAAAATTTAGCTATGGCCACCTGGCAACTCAGATGGTAAAGAATCTACCTGCAATGCAGGAGACCTGGGTTCAGTTCCTGGGTCATGAAGATACCCTGGAGAAGGAAATGGCTACCCACTCCAGTTTTCTGGCTGGGAGAATCCCATGGGCCGAGGAGCCTGGTGAGCTACAGTCCATGGGGTCTCAAAGGGTTGAACACGACCAAGTGACTAAGCACAGCACAGCTTAGAAACTCTTTCAAGTTATATTATTTCAGAATAATTATGTGAATTACTCAGTGCAACCAGGATTTGCATGAGGATTAAATAAAAGTAAAACTTTATATTCTGTTTCTCTTTTGTCTAGATCTTCCAGGCTTAAGGAAAATATCACAAGCCTCTGATATAGACAATACTAAATTCAATAAAATGCCTGGTCACCGAGGTCAGAAACAGTTATTCAGTAAACACTAAGAACCCAGTGTGTGCACTGTGTATTGCTGGACTCTGGAAGACATAAGTTCACTCTTTAGAATAGTCTCTTAAACGCAAAGATTTGTGTGCAATCTTATTTCAAGTATACCAGTCTCATAATTCTTTATCGAGCTAACCTCACAGCAACCAATGCTGGTGGCTTTTGCCTTAAAATGAGCTTTTTCAAGGTGAAATGGAGTTAGCTATTCTTAGGACATCTAGAATTGAAGATCAAAAGGTTCTCACAGCCACTGGAGATATTGAGAGGGAATAAACCAAACAAAACCCCAGTATTATCCTTTCTAGCTGATCTGGAGGGTAATTTCAACTCAATCTTTTTGGTTATGGGGGAGCCTCTATGATGAAATAAAAGAGAGGAGAAAGCCTGAGAGAAGAGAGTCAGGAGTCAGGGCCCATGGGATGGGGTGAGGGAAACACCCTCTTTTAGGAAGATAAAGTCAGGGAGGGAACTTGGGCAGATAATATACCCTGCCCATATGCTCTTCACACATACCTGCCATCTGGGAGTGCTTCTGATCACAGTAGAAGCTGCAGTATGTGAGTTCCAACACCTGGTCATAAAAGGCAAGACAGTTTCCCCCTGCTCCTCTTTTGATAGTCACTTTTGGAACCCCAAGACACCACATAAGCATCTGAGTGCCCTGAGGCTGCCATGTTGTAAGGAAACCCAGATCACATGGAGAGGTCACAAGAACATACACTGGCTACAGTCCCAGCTTAGTTCCAGATGACAGCCAGTATCAACTAAAAGTCATGTAAGTGAAGACAGCCTTGGATGATTCTAGGTCCCAGGTGTTAAGCCCCTCATAGCCTTCGAATCTTCCTGCTGAGGGCCCCAGACATCAAGAGCAGGGGAAAAAGTCCCCTCCTAAAGACCATGGCATACAGAAATGGTTACTGTTTTATTGCACTAAGGTTAGGGTGCTTTGTTATATGACAGTAGATAACTGGAACAGGAACCATGATGGGGACTACCTTCCTGGTTGCAAACCCTTGTACTTTCTGCAGTTAATGGTTAGCAAGTCATTTGCCCTATACAGGCAGGAAGTACCTGTATCTCCTAGTCCTCAAGCAGAAACACAAGCATAACCAAGAGGTGTAAATGCATTCCACTGTACAGGACCTAGACAGATACCCAGCCCTTTACAATAGTGGTTCTTAGTGGAGGGTGATTTCCCCTCAGGGGACATTTGGCCATGTCTGAAGACATTTTCGTTTGTCACAACTTGGGAGAATGGTGCTACTGTCCTCTTGTGGGTGGCAACCAAGGATGCTGCTACATCCTAAATGCACAGGACAGTCCTCTAAACAAAGAATTATTCTGTCCACAGTGTCAGTAGTGCCAAGGTCGAGAACCTCTATGTGAGAAAACAGCAACCACACAGAGCTATGAAATTTGCTGAGAATTTTCCATATTCCCAAAGAAATGCTACCTGGTCCAGGAAGACAGGCCAGGACAAGGTATGACTGAAGACTCTTTTCTTCTCCTTTAGGTGTTAAATAAACAAAGCTAACTTCACTGGTCAACCATCCTGGGGAACCCAGCCCCAACAGTGTCCTTTCTGAACTTTGCCTTCTGCATCAGGCTCCTTTTAAAGCAGAGAAATCAGCCACCTGCTCTCAGACTCACTCTGGAGAACTGTTTCCTTCACAAAACAAACAAACAAAAAACAAGAAGAGTAAATTTCAGGACAGCGTGGCTGCTCCAGGTGGCCAGGAAACTGGTATCATAGGAAAAGCTGTCTCATTTTCATGCATCACTCTCCTTTGCTTCTTTGACAAAAAGCCAGGGATGAGAGGAGGGAGGAAACTGCTACAATTCACTCATTTATCCCACTGAAAATTGAACACAATCTGCCTGGCCTGGGGCAGGGAATGGGTGTTCTGAAAGGACAGAGTTGAGAAGCAGGTTGTCTTCCAAGCTGCTGGGATGTTTTCAGGTGGCTGGATAAGAACTTCTCCTTCAGCAAGATTTACGCCCTGTTTACCTTGGGCAGCAAGGAGAAGCTACAGCTGAAAGTCCTCTTTAATTTTACAGTGAGGATAAAGTTCCTGGTTGATTTATGGGGCTGCTCACATGGCATCATCAGAAGTTACATTGCACGATACACTCTCCGTGAGGTGGTCAGCCAGGGTCAAGGTCAGGGTCATACTCAGGAGGAACCGAGGCTGTGACCAGACCACTCCCTGCAGGGTCTTCTGGAGGAATCAGGAGCAATAGTGTGAAAATCAAGCCATCACAATATATAGAGAAAGGATGAAAGTTTTATGAGACTTTTTCCGAAACAAAAATATATTTTTTCTCCCTGATTATCTAAGTAATTACTGATATGATCATTGAAAGAAAAAAACTTCAGAGTATATGGAAGAGTAAACAAAAGAGTATAGTACAGAAAGTGGGGGTACAACTGCATTTATGGTGGAGAAACCTGACAAACGCAACCTCAGTCGGGTGATCAAGGTCAGCATCAACAGTGGTGAGTCAGGTTGACAGTATGTGCCCATGAGACAATGTGATGAAAATGGCTCTGAGATCTTCCTCCACAATACCCTTAGCCCCAGTCTAATCATGAGAAAAACGTGACACAAAGACCCATCAAGGGGCATTCTTCAATATATCTGATCAGTCTACCTCGAAACTGTCAAGGTCACCAAAAACAAGGACAGTCTGAGAAACCGTCTCAGCCAAGAGGAGCCCGAGGAGACAGGATGACTGAATGTAATTTTGATGTGCTGGATGGGATCCTGCAGCAAAAAAGAACATTCAGTAAAAAAGTGAGAAAATCTGAATAAAGTATGGACTTTAGTTAATTAGAATCTATCAATACCGGTTCATTAATTGTAACAAATGTACCATCTTAATGTGAGATGCTGATAATGAGGCAAACTGAGTGTGAGGTTTATGGGAATTCTCTGTACTATCATGTGAAAGTTTTCTGTAAATCTAAAACTACTCTAAAAAATTAAGTTTATTAAAAAGCAAAAAGGAAATGAGAATCCTCTACAATTGTACCCCACCAGGCTACTATGAATACTATGCTGTACAACCTTCTCTTTGCATATACAATCATTCTATTTGTGTACATACTTTTATTATTTTCTTTTTACATTTTTAAAAATATAAATTAGGAATATTCTGTAAGTTTTTAACTGTTTTAATTCACTCATTTCCAAATCTATTCAGCGTAGATTATTACAATGTTCCACATACAGGGGAAGGTGATATATGTGTATTATGCAGAAGTAAATTAGAGCTCCTGAAAGTCAGGTGTACTTTACAAGGTAATCTGGACTACGATGAAAAGCATGCTTTAGGAAGACATCTGCTAGGCAAGTACTAGTTTCAACAAGATCTTAAAGGGACACATTCAAGCCATAACCAAGGGAGTGAGACTTGAATCCTGATGCTGTTTTACACACTACTCACTTCATAACAGCTATGACAAACCTAGACAGTATATTAAAAAGCAAAGACATCACTTTATGGACAAAGGTCCATATAGTTAAAGCTACGGTCTTTCCAGTAGTCATGTATGTATGTGAGAGTTGGACTATAAAGAAGGCAGAGCACCGAAGAATTGATGCTTTTAAACTGTGGTGCTGGAAGAGCTCCTTGGACAGCAAGGAGATCAAACCAGTCGAACCTAAAGGAAATCAATTCTGAATATTCATTGGAAGGACAGATGCTGAAGCTGAAACTCCAATACTTTGGCCACCTGGTGCAAATAACTGACTTATTGGAAAAGACTCTGATGCTGGGAAAGATTGAGGGCAGGAGGAGAAGGGGGTGATGGAGGATGAGATGGTTGGACGATATCACTGATTCAATGGACATAAACTTGGGCAAACTCCTAGAGATGCTGAGGGACAGGGAGGCCTGGCGTGCTGCAGTCCACGGGGTCACAAAGAGTCGGACACGACTTGGCAACTGAACAACAACAACAACAACACTTCATAACCACCATCTATTTTAATTATTATAGAAATCCTTCAAGGTTGGACCTGTTTACCCTTATTTTCAGGAAAGGAAACTGGGGGACATATGTACCTTGCCAAGACAATTAGTAAGTGATGGAGCCAGTGTCTGAACCAAGTCCAACCTCCAAAACTTCGGCTCTTTCTCCTGCATAATGCAGTGCTGTTGCTTAGACCAGGGCTAATGTCCAGAGGGGAGGAAACCACGGCCAGATGGGTTTATAATCAACCTCAGTGCAGCTGCTAGAATAACATTTGTAAAGTAACATATGCCCCAAGTACTTGTCTTGCATAGTTTGAATATCTGAGTGGTCTAGGGCTTCTACTCTATGTAAGGGAACCACAGGACATGTGCAGTTCAGCTAATGATGAAAACTTCTCAGCTACATTTCAAGGCCCCCAAGGCTGTGGAAGCATGATGCCAGGCTGAGTGCAAAGATTCACAGGCTCCAGTCCCAGGGATCTCATTTGGCAGGTCTAGTTTGTGACCTGGGAACTGGCATCTTTTTAAAGTTCCCCAGGTGATGCTCATGTACAGTGAGCTTTGGAAACCACTGAGCTAGATGATCCTTTGTAGCTTTAAGATTCTAAGAGCTATTAACTAGCAAACTAAATTCCTGTAATTACTCTTTACAGACCTCACTGTAATTCCAAAGGGTCTCTTCTGGTCTTCATAATACATTTTCCCTGAATAATGAGGTGGTAGGGGGTTCGGAGAGAGAGAGAAGGAGAAAGTGAGAGAGAGAAGCATAGCTGGCCAGCACAGAACATTGATCCTAGGGCCAGGGCTCTTCCTCGGATTTCAAAAATAATCCAAATGGAAAAAGAAAAATCTTGAGATGCTTCAATTTAGCCCCTTACGATACAGACAAGGTACTAATGTTCCAAGGGCCACATTCAAATGTGGACTGTCCTCCTCAAACCCACAAGCCACTGTCCGAGAAGCAGATGGCACGGTGCTGCTAGTCATGGCTGCTGACACAGGGCAGCTTTGCCGAGAGAAGCCACTGCATAGCGTGACATATCCCCATTCCCTCCTAAAGGAGCAGTGCATGCGGGTCTGTGTCAGGAGCCCAGAACCCTCATCTCTGCCCCCACCTCGTTAGCTAAAAGCTCATATGCCCCACTATCTGTTTGGGAAAAGCAGACAAGCACCGTGCACATCAGATTAACAGAGCAGCTGACCAGGTTGAGGATGGGGAGGAAGGGGCATCTGTACACTAAGAACCTTTAGGCCTGGAGGAAGGATGGTCCACCCTTCCCCCATTTGTTCTACTAGGTGTGTGTCCTCCCGAGTCTCGGATATCAAAAGCTCCTCTGGAGCTAGTGCCAGGTCTGTGCAGTAAAGAACACTAGTCTTTGCACAATTATTGCACATCCTTCTAGAGTCCCACAAGTTAAGAACTCTTAAGAGTCATGCAATGCTGAACATTCCAAGAGTGCACTTACCCAGAAAGCTGCCTCTGACTGCTCGCCACCTAGAGGCTAGGAGTGGAACTGGACATGTTCTGTGCATGGCCATGTTCCATGCATCGCAATGTTCCATTCTGGCTGCCACCTTGTGAAGTGATGTTATTAAACATTTCTGCTTTATAGATGAGGCATAGAGGGCTTAAAATACTTGCTCCATTGGCAGAGATGGAACTTAAACCCAAGCACGAGCAGGAATGGCTCCCGGAGGGCCTGTGGCAGTGTTGTGGATACAAGTTTTATTCTAGGAGCTACATGGTCACAGACAGATCTGTGGCCTCAGGTTTGCCTTGCAAATAGATTCCTTGGGCTGCTGTGTGGAGGAAGGTGGAGTGGTGGTGTATGGAGACCCGTTACCATGTGCCTGAGAGGAGAGAGATAGCAGTCAGAGAAGAGGGAGGAAAACGATGGTGCTTACCCTTGCTACTCCAAGGTCTGTAGATGAACGACCTTTTCTAACAAAGTCATTTCCATGGAAACAGGAGGACACTGTTAATCCACGTATAAACTGTAGACTCTGCAGCAGGATCACTACAGGTACTCTTAAAATTCAGATTCCTGAGCTCCATCTCATATTTGCTAAATCAGAATCTCTGGGTCAGGGGGTAGTGTAGGGAGGAGGAGGTGGTTAAAATCTGCATTATCAAGAGTTCAGGATTAAAGGTTTGGATCCTGCAGTCAGAGTGCCTGAGTTTTCATCCCAATTCTGTCACATTAGTGAGCCAGGAAAGTCACTTGCTATCTATAAAACAGGTCTCATGCTAGTATCCACCTCCTAAGGAAATAATAAGTGTTAAATCAGTTAACATATATAAATCCCTTGAACCAGTTCTAGGCCAAGAGTAAGAGCTCAACTAGTGTCCAGCTACTTCTGAAAAGAAAAATGCAGATAGAATGTCAGCTGGTGGAGGCTCAGGCTCCATTCCCTCCAAGCACAGATGCTTTCTTCATGGGCTGGTCCGGAGCTCAAGATCTCAGAGTGAAGAGGATTCTATTCTGCAATTCAGACAAGGCTGTCCCACACCCTGAGTATCTCTCCATCACCTTGGCAGCCTATGTATCCATAGCTCCCATGCAGATTCAGACACTAAGGCAGCATCTTGGCTGTTAATGGGTTGACTGTGTCCCCCTCAAAGATGTTGGAAGTCCTAACCTCCGGCACCTGTGAATGTGACCTTATTTGGAAATAGAGTATTTATAGAAGATCAAATTAAGATGAAGGCATTAAGGTGGGCCCTAATCCAACACGTTTGCATGCTAAATTGCTTCAGTCATGTCTGACTTTGTGACCCTATGGACCATAGCCCACCAGGCTTCTCTGTTCATGGAATTCTTCAGGCAAGAATACTGGGGTAGGTACCCATGCCCTCCTCCAGGGGATCTTCCCAACCCAGGGATCAAACCCACGCCTCTAATGTTTCCCGCACCGGCAGGCAGGTTCTTTAACACTAGCGCCACCTGGGAAGCCCAATCCAACATGTCCACATCCTTAATAAAATAGGAAATTTGGACACAGATGAGACATGTACAGAGGGAAGATGATATGAAGACCCAGGGAGAACGTCACCTATAAACCAAGGAGACCACCAAAAACCATAGGGAAGACTTAGATCTTCCCACACAGCTCTCAGGAGGAACAAAAACCCCTTGATATCAGGCTTCCAGTTTCTAGAACTTGGAGACAATAAATTTCTGTTGTTTATGCCATTTGGTTTGTGTTTGTTACAGTAGCCTTTGGACATTAATACATCTGCCAGTACAGAAAGGGCAGTAACTGGGCCCTAGAGTAGACAGAGATGAATGGCAGCTCCCCAGAAGGAAGCCCTACATTCCTAAATTTGGATGCAGGATCTGGCCAGCTGAGCCCCAATGGGCAGCAGCACTTCTGGAGACTGTAACATGGCTGCTGATTGAAAAATGGCAGCTGCTCCATACTTTTCTCAACTGTTCATCCAGGGGGTGATGGAGGGTGATATTGCCAGGACCACCAGCCCCTTCCTTGCTTGTGAAGCTGTGCAATCTGGTTCATGATAATGGAGTGTACTCATATGCTCCAAAATCAATACAGACAGTGATTGCAGCTATGAAATTAAAAGATGTTTGCTCCTTGGAAGAATAGCTATGAAAACCTAGACAATGTATTAAAAAGCAGAGACATCACTGCCAACAAAGGTCCATATATTCAAAGCTATGGTTTTTCCAGTAGTCATGCATGGATGTGAGAGTTGGACCATAAGGAAGGCTGAGCACCAAAGAATTGATGCTTCCAAACTGTGGTGCTGGAGAAGACTCTCAAGAGTCCCTTGGACAGCAAGGAGATCAAACAAGTCAATCCTGAAGGAAATTAATCCTAAATATTCATTGGAAGAACTGATGCTAAAGCTGAAGCTCCAATACTTTGGCCACCTGATGGGAAGAGCTGACTCATTGGAAAATACCCTGATGTTGGGAAAGATTGAGGGCAAGAGGAGAAGGAGGTGACAGAGGATGAGATGTTTGGATGGCATCACTGACTCAATGGACATGAATTTGAGCAAACTCAGGGAGATAGTGAAGAACAGAGAAGCCTGGTGGAGAGGGCAATGGCACCCCACTCCAGTACTCTTGCCTGGAAAATCCCGTGGACAGGGGAGCCTGGTAGGCTGCAGTCCATGGGGTCGCTGGGAGTCAGACACGACTGAGCGACTTCACTTTCACTTTTCACTTTCATGCACTGGAGAAGGAAATGGCAATCCACTCCAGTGTTCTTGCCTGGAGAACCCCAGGGACGGGAGAGCCTGGTGGGCTGCCATCTGTGGGGTCGCACAGAGTCGGACACGACTGAAGCGACTTAGCAGCAGCAGCAGCAGGAGAGAAGCTTGGCATGCTGCAGTTCATGGGGTTGCAATGAGTCAGACATGACTTAGCCACTAAACAACAACAGAAGCCCCATCAGCCCATCGTTCAGTGAAAGCTGCCAGTCAAAGTCTCTCGCAGCTGATTTTCTGCAGCACAATTCACAAAGAACAGCAGCAAATGGCTCCATTAAGAAAACACAAAAGACGTCCCCCTCCTCAGTACTTCAGCTTTTAATACATTGAGAGCAGGTGGTTTTCAGCGAAATCTTGGCATGCCTACACTGGCTCTGACAGGCCGATGAAAGCTGGGGGGACTGTGAGATTGGCAGAGAGTCAGTTCCTAGCCCTACCTTGTTTGGTGGGGACTCTGTGCCTATGAGTCCTGAGCAGGGGGAGAGCTCTGCCATTCCATGGACTTGTCCACATTTCAGGGGATGCCCGGGAGGGGCCAGTCCAGAGGCAGAATCTGGAAACTAGAAAGAAGGAAGGCCAAGCCCCCTAGAATGATTCCTCTAGAATAACCTTTCATGACTCATCTCCAGCTGCAGGCCACCCCTCATCTACTTCTTCTTCTCACACACCAGGCTCCAGAAAAGCTGAGCAAGGGATTATTCTTGAATTCAAATCCAGTCTCCAATACCTGCTTTGCAAGCTTACAAAGACAGAAACTGAGCCTCAGTTTCTATCTATCTATCTTTCTATCTATCTCTGTAAAATGGGGAAACAAATGTCTATTCTTTTTAGTTATTTATAAGGATTATATGAGGTAAAATGTTCAAAGGGCCTTCACGATTCCCAATGCACAGTTAGTAAGTGGGAGAAGCTATTATTGGTCATCAGTAACTCTTGTGCTGGTTAATTCAACAGTATTTAACCTACAGATAAGTCCACTGATTGACAACAGAATCATCAGAATCAAAAAAGCAGTCATTGACTCATTGAATCTTACACTGTTGCTTCCAAAGGCCCAACCGTGACTCTGGAAAGGACGAAAGAGCAGTTTTTTTGCTATCTAGTGTCTAGCTTAACTTAGACTCTGGTGTGGCCTGGAGCCTCAGTTCTGAGCACTGTAAAGGTCAGAGAAGAGGAGGCCGTTCTGAGCCTCCCGCTCTTTGCTCTTCACATACACACAGACACACATACACAAACACATACACAGAGACACACACAGACACACATATACATCATACACACACAGAGACACACACACACAGACACACATATACATCATACACACACACAGATACACACACAAATCACACACACAGACATCCACACACACGTATACAGACACACATACAAATCACACACAGGCACACAGACACAAACACACACACAGACTCATAGTCAAGTCTTTTGCAAATTCATTTTCTCCCTCTTCCTGGAAGAACTGACTTCCTGAAGCTCATGGCCACCCAATTTTAGGTGTCTGACTGAATTAATGTCAGCATGGTGGGAATCAACAGCCATTTGAAAAGAACTTTTGACATAATAATGTTCTCCCTTCTGTCTTTATTACACATAATGATAACCAGTCAGAAATGCAGTCTCGAAGATTTCTGATCTGATATACCCTGTCTTTAACTCTCTTTGAGACTCTGGCTGTCTCAATCAGGGGTAACCAGACAGAGTTTCTTTGTTTTTTTAAGGAAGCTTTTAAAATTATTATTATTATTATTTGGCCATGCCACATGGCATGTGGGATCTTATTTCCCTGACCAGAGATCAAACCCATGCCTCTTGCACTGGACCACCAGGGCAGTCCCCAGGCTTCTGTGTTCAAGCACAGTGGACCCAGGCCTGCAGAAGAAGAGAGGGCCTCAGAACAGAAGAATGCATGGAGTCCTTTGATTCATGTCAGAAAAAAAGCCACTTCAAGTCTCAATGGGGCTTTCTTTGCCTTCTTCATCTTCTGAGCAAGGACACACTGCTCTGAGTTCCCTTGACAACTTCTCCCCACCTGCTACCTGTGGTAGTTGATCCTTTCTAAGAATTGGAAGGTTGTGCTGAAGTTTATTCTCTCTTTAACTGCCACTAACTTCATAGTTAACAGTCTTTAACAGATGAGTCTGCCATGTGCCTTGCTCCATTTCCAGCCATAGCCACCAAATGGGTCACCAGGTCCAAAGGTCTTATGTGGCCAGAGGCAGGCTGCCTACCCCACACTTGGATTTTAATCAAAACTAGGATGTAACTTACTACTCACAGGGCAAGACACTCAACAACAGTTCCATACAGAAGGTCTGGGAAGATTCCACTTGCCTCTGGGCAACTAAACCTGTGCACCACAACTACTGAGCCCACATGCCCTATAACCCCTGCTCTGCAACAAGAGAAATCACAGTGAGAAGTCCGCACACCACAACTAGAGAAAGCCTGTGTGCAGCAATGAAGACCCAGCACAACCAAAATAAATAAATAGATGAATGAAAAAGAAGCTCCTGTGGCCACTCCTCTGCTGCTGCTGCTGCTGCTAAGTCACTTCAGTCATGTCCGACTCTGTCTCCTGGACATAAGCAACTTCCCTGGACACCCAGGCCCTGTGCCCACCTGCCCACAAGGTAGCACCAAGTAGTATCAATGATGGCACATCCCTGAAGCTCTGGGGTAAAGGAAAGGTTGACTTCCAGGGTCAACAGGCAGACTGCTGGCTTGGCTTTACACTTGCATGCTGGTCCATTCCTACACTTTCCCTACACCTTCTGCCTATTACTGACATTCAGCCCAAACTCAAGGCTCATCTCCCCTGCCACCTGCCGGCTCCCCGTGCCCTTCTGCAAGTGCCTCACCCTTCCTGTAAGACTCCTCTTAACTTCTGTCTCCTCTGTGAACCTCTCTGGATTCCTCTGGATGATTTAGTGATCCTTCTCTTGGTCTCCCACCCCTTCATTCTGTCCCTGATCAGAACATATTGCACATGCTTTGGCTGGGCCTCCCCATGTGGCTGGGAGGTGGTCTAAGGTAGGGCCTTGGCCTTCCATTCATGCCTACACCGCCTAGTCCAGGGCCTGGCACAGAGCAGGGCTTCAGCACATGTTGTGATGCACTCAGTGAATGAACGTAGGGTAGTAAATGCATGAGTAACACAAAGCAGAAACTTGCAGGTGGGCAGTGACAAATGAGGCCACCAGCCTGCTTCTGCATTTTTATATTTTAGAGCTGCTATACTTCCTCCATTTATTCAGGACATCCATGAGAATGAGTCATTTCTCAGTGGCTGGGGTGGATGATAGGTTTTGCTCATTATACAAAGCCTTTCTGTAACGGGGGACAAGCAGGGACTTCAGATACTGTTTGTCCCTCTTTGGGGGTAGCACTTGGCTGTTTTTCCCAAGGGATCTCTGTGTGCAATGTCTCAATCAGGGCACCCTCCAGAGATAAGAGCACCTTCACTTGGCAGATGAGGAAACTGAGATCCAAGAAGTTAAGCAGTGGGACTCAAGGGCATATGGTGACTTAAGATAAAGTTGAAATGAGGCTTCTACCTCTGCCTTCTTCTGTTACACTGTCCACAACTCCAGTCTGCCCACCCTTGATCAAAGTGACATATCCAGACCCAGAATCCATGTGTGATTTTCATGTCATCTGCTCATAACAGTCTCAACAGCAGGTTGAATGTGGAGCTGTAGGTACTTCTGGGGCCAGTGTTTCTGCCCTAACAACTGTGTAGACTGCTCGGTCTAGTGAACTCAGCAACCATATCTCTGATTATAAGCTCAGGCTTTCTTTGTCTTCCCTGCAGTAATATTCAGAATAAAATTCCAAATGAACACAACAGAAAAAAAATATTGCATGTCTCCTCTCTACTCAATACTGTTAATTGCTGCAATGAAACAGATTGAGTGAGGAGGAAACACCTAGTGTGATAGGGGTCCTAAGTGGGAGCAGAGAATTCTACTGGGGTGAGAAAGCAAGGGATTGGATAGCGGAAAAGAGAAAACCAGGGATGATATGAGTAAGACTGTAGTCAAACCATGGGGCAAGGGTCCTGGTGAGAGCTCACATGCTATGCTAAATAAAGCATTTGAGCTTTAGTTCCAGGACAGTGTATAGCCATGGAATCATAATGTCATATAATGTTGGAGCTGGGAGGACTCTCAGAAACTATCTGATCCACTCATCCATTCTACAGATGGACATGCTGAGGCCCAGGCAAGAAATGTGACTTGCCAACAGTCACATGGCAAATTATTAGCAAAAATAGTGCACAATCAGAGCACTGATTCAGGGTATCCTCACTGGTGGTGACACAGTAGATTAACCTGTAGAGAGACGAATGAGTAGGATGATGCTGACATATCTTGGCATAGAGCTTGTATATTTACAAAGGGAGGGTGAGGGCCTTTCCTGGTGGTCCAGTGGTTAAGACTCTGCACTTCCACTAAAGGGGGCATGGGTTCGATCCTTTGTTGGGGAACTAAGATCCTGCATGCTGCTTGGTGAGTTCAATCAATCAATCAATAAAAAGAAAAGAAAAAAAAAGAAAAAGAAAAGGAGGCTGAGAGAAGTGGAAAGAGATCCTTAAAGGAGGGAGAGAGAGGAAGGCACCAACATCTAATAAACTTCAACAGGGGTCACCATCAGAACCAGGCTCTGGGCCAGGCACTCTGTTTTGTCCCTTTCATTGTCCAAACAGCCCAGGAAGGCAAGGACCATGAACTCCCGTGAGAAGGAGATCTGAGGTTCAGAGAAGATTGATGAGTTACCTGAGCTTGAATCTGGCTTTGAATAAAGGCCAGTAAGACACAATGACCTCACATTTTTTTCCTGCTCATCTGAGGTTCCCTACATTTTACAAGGTCATGCTAAGATCTTGAGCAAACAAATAGGAATAGGTCCCTGTCCTCCCAGCCCACTGCTAACCCCCTGCCTGCCTCTCTTCTTGCTCCTGTCTCATGCCTGTGTCCAGGAGGGAAAGGAGTCTCTTCCTATAGACTTTCACAGCAGAAAAGACAATGGAATTCACCTAGGAGGAGCGTAGACCAGAAAATCTACTGTGTGAAAGGGACAGGGATCAACAGGGATAATCACAGCCTCCGATCCTCATGACTCAGCATCTTCCAAGTTGAGAAGACTAAGTCCACATCCATGACATTTCTCATCCACTCATTATGGCCAAGTGTTCATCCCAGTCCAATGAACTCCAACTCTACATGCTTACCATCTAGGAACACAGGTAGATTTGGGGGGGAAAATCAATTGAAGTTTTATTATTCGTAAAATAGAAGCAAGGGTGAAGCTCTTGCTGAGCACCTGGGGTGTCTCTCCAAACCTTACAGGGTTGATTACTATCAGCACCTTACTGGGTTTATCCTGTTAGGCAGGACTTTGCTTACCACCTGCACCTACCATCCCCCCACCGCAGTTCAGCCTCATCTCTCTGTTTTCTCTATCTCCAGTTTATACTCCAACAAAGGCCCTTGTGGACTTTTCTTTTCTCCTTGTCCTTGAACTTGCTATTCTCTCTTGGAATGTTCTCCACATCTCCCACCCTCCACCTCTGCCTCATGTGAGGACAGCTATCTGTCACTGCTCCGCCCCAGGCTAGGAAAGGGACCCTCATGCTCACAGAGCCCCTGTGCACTTCTGTCACTGCACTGTCAACTGTTCTGTTTCTGTCTGTCTGTCTTTCCCCAGAACAGGGGTTAGATTGCTTCATGTCTGCAGACCCAGAGCCAAGTATTTATTAAAAAACACTGAATACATTCTTGAAGAATAAACATATGAACAAATGGATGAATCCTAATAAGCACTGTAGTGACCCAAGTCAGCTTGGAAGCTTATAGAACAAGTGGAGACAGGAAGACAAACACTGCAGAACATGGGAGTACCTTTTGGGAGAAAAGTGAGGGACAAAGTCAGTATCAGCCGAGGGTAGATGCAGAAATAAAATGATAAAATGTCATATGGAACACGGGAGAGAGACTGCCTTGGTTACAGTGTCAGGTGTGTGGATAAAAGTAGTCAGACACAGGGCAGAACCTTATGTGGAATGGAAAAAGGTACCTTCTTGGTGTAGATGCCAACTGAAGCCACAAGACCTAGAGAATGAGTGATCAGTATCCTGTTAAGAAACAGGAAACTTTTATTCTGCTGGATGCAGCCCAGCACTTGAGGGCGTGGCCTGGTGAGCAGAACAAGGGCTCACTGGGCTCTGTGAGCAGAGGGTGGGATGGTTGATGCTCACGGAACAAGGGCTCTGTGAACATGAGGGTCCCTTTCCCAGTATGGGGCAGAGCAGACCAAGTGCCAACTTTCAAACTCCTGTGTTAAGTGCTCTTGTATGATACCCGGCCTGCACAACTGTGGCCTGACCTGGACAGTCTGGGGAAGATGTATAGAGAACAAGATGCACAACTGAAGCCCAGTTCTTTTCATAGACTCTGACTTTTAGAGATATTTGGTTTTTTTGTCAGCTCCTAAGCCTCAAAGTTCACTTCTTCCATAAATCCTCCTCATATTGTGTCCTGAATGGGTCCTCAGAAAGCAGAACCTGAGACAAGGACTTGGATCAGGTAATTTACTTGGGAGGTTTCGCAGGAAAGTGGAGTGATGGGGCAAGGAAAACAAGATAAGGAACCTTGGAAAGGGTCAGAACTGGACAAGTTACTGCTGTGGGCAAAATAAGACTCAACCCTTTGGGGACCCTTTGAGAATCATGTAGAATGCACATCGAGACTGTCCCTCTAAAGGAGGAGCAGCTGAGATGTTAATCAACCATCCCACCCTCTGCTCCACTAGTGGGGAGTTGTTACTGGGAACAGGACCTTTCCCACATTTCTGGGCTGTGTCTGAGCGTGAGGTGGGTGCTCCAGTGGATGAAGGGATTCTGGCAGTGTGCACTAACCTGTCCACTGTGGTTGCAATGAGACCATATGGGTTGAGGGGGCAGGATTTCAGGGTACAAAGAGCATATGACACAGCCTATCCTTAAGTCTCATCAGACATTGGGAATCTTCTTTTTAGTTGAAGAGGTCAGGAAGAGGAGCAGCCCCTTTGGCTCTTTATCCCAGAAGACAAAAATGTTGGGTGCAGACCTGGCTCTCTATCAATCATTCCCGGCAGTACCAAGCATCATGGGACCCTAAGAAAGGCAGCTTCTAGCTGTGAACAGTAAAGGTGCAGGAACTCACCAGTATTTGGGAGCCAGGCAGGGTACTCAGGGCCATTCATCCCTGAACAGGGGAAGGAAAATGCTCCAACTTGGCTCTGGCCTCTGGGTAACATTGAATTACTTACATTTAATATTTTATGGTAGGTGTAATGATATAAACTTCATTCTTCAGCATCCATTAGAAATGAGGGAACATTTATATTTCAGTGGCATCCAGTCATAGATTTTCCCATGCTGGCTTTTCTTGGGCCATGCCATGAATACAGGAAGCAGATGAGAAACCATCGATCAGAGCTTGGATTTTAACCCCATAAATATGACCCAGAGTGCTTATGCCTATGAAATCAAAGGAAGAGGCTGATTTTTTATGAGGTTGGGCTCAATTTCTTTTTTTAATTCAAGGTGTGTCACGTATATTTATAAGCCCCAATCACAATCCTTTCAGGGAAGATTGGGAGATTGCTCTGTGAATACAGAGTACCTAGCATAGGAAACTGACATGGGAAGAAGGACCCAAGCAATGTGCTGGGCAGCAGAACCCATAACCAGTCCATTTCTGCCATGTCAAGCAGAAAGTCACAAAGTCAGAAGATATAGAAGACACCTCACAATCTTTAGGGTAGCCACTTAAAAAAAAAAAAAAAACCTAACCCAGGAAATAACAAATGCTTTGAGGAGGTGAAGAAATTGGAACTCTCAAGTACTGTTTTGTGGTAATATAAAATGGCACAGTTGCTAGTGAAAACAATATTGTGGGTTCTCAAAAAACTAAAAATAGAATTACCATATGATCCAGCAATTCCATTTTTGGGTATATGCCAAAAATTACTGAAAGTTGGAAATCAAAGAGATAATTATGCATTAATGTCCACTGTAGCATTATTCATAGGTAGCCAAAAGGTGAAAGTAACCCAAATGTTTATCAGTGGATGAATGGATAAACAAAATGTGGTGCATACACACAGTGGAATATTATGCAGCCTTAAATGAGAAGAAAATTTTGACATGTGATACAGTGTGGATTAACCTTTATTTCTTAACCTTAACCTTAAAGGATTAACCTTTAAATATGTATTTAACCTGAAATAAAATAAACTAGTCAGAAAAGAACAAATATTGCATTATTACACTTACATGCGGTATCTAGAGTATTTAAAATCCTAGATTCAAGAAAGTAGAATGGTGGTTACTCAGGCCTGGTATAAATAGGGAATGAGGAATAATTGATCAATGGCAACAGAGTTTCAATTTTTCAAGATTTAGAATTTTGGAGATGGATGGTGTGATGGCTGTAAACAATGAGAATGTTAATGCCACTGTGCTGTGCACCTAAAATGGTTAAGATGGTAAATATTATGTTACATATGTTTGACCACAGTTAAAATTTTTTAAAAAATAGATATTGGAAGGGAGGTCAACACAGCCAAGAAGGGGGATGCAGACAGAGCTCACCTCCCTGCATGAATACACCTAAAATTCATATTCAAGTGGAGCAATTCTTGTGGAAAACAAACTTGAGACTGCCAGAAAGTCTCCTCTACAACTAAGATTTTAGAGAAAGATCTATAGGGAACTGGGTATTAAGGGAGACGTGATCAGATCAGAACCTGGGGGTCCTAGCAGGGGACACAGGGGGGAAGGAGGATATCACAGACTTGGAGATCCTCCTTGGAGAGTGAGAAGTTCAAACCATATATTTGGCACCCCAGCCTTGGGTCTGACACTGGAAAGATAAGTCCCTTTTGCTGGTTTGAAAACCAGTGGGTCTTACTGGACAGCTGTAAGAAGCCAAGACTCTGCTTATGAAGAATATGCATACACACTAGCTTATTCCTGGAAGTAAGGTGGAGGAAGTAGATTAAAAATGGCTTGGGGTTCTGGCCAGTCTGAAATGTCACCAGCATGCACCCCAGACAGCACTAAGTTCCTGCTCCAGCCCCTATTACTTTGGTTCAGTGTCACACGAATGGAGAAGACTGCTACTGCCAAGGAGAGTATGCACTTGGGGGGTCAGAGCCAGCTTGGACCTGGCCCTGCATCTGAATGGGGTGAGGGCAGCTGTTTCTGGCAAGTACACAGAGGCAGAGAACTGGAAACAGCCTGGGGCTTTGGCTGGTTTGCTAGGACCATGCCAGCCAACACTTCAGCATGCACTAGGTGCCCACTCCAGCTCCTCTTGCTCTGGCACTGATCTCCACTAGAGTGGAGGTGCCATTGTTGGCGGTGGTGGGAGAGTACAGTTAGAGGGAATGGAACCACCTTGGATCTGACCCTCAGGGCTTCTGCACCAGCACTTTGGATACTGCCCCTGCCCCCAGTAGAGCAGTGACAGTCACTGAGCATAGAAGCCTGGCTCACAGCTCATACTGGCTCTAGCCCTTCCGTCTGCAGCCCTATTTCCTACCTAGGTGGTAGCTGCCAGCACACTGAGAGGGAAGATGTGACACATGCTCACTTCAGATCAAGCTCTCCCAGCAAAGCCACTGGGCACATATATACTGCATATCGATAATCCCACATAAGGATACACCTTCAAGACCAAGGTAGGTAACTGTTTCACCTAAATTCATAAAGACAGAGAAAGTCAAACAAACATGAGAAGGGTTTGTTTCAAATGAAAGAACAAGAAAAAACCCGAAAAAACAACAAATGAAACAGAGATAAATAATTTAACAGGTAAAAAATTCAAACATCAGTAATAAGAATGCTAACTGAACTTGGGAAAAGAATAAATGAACACAGCAAGAATTTTAACAAGGAACTAGCAAATATAAAAAGAATCAGTCAGAAATGAAGAATACAATAACTGAAATGAAAACATACTAGAAGGAATCATGAGCAGAGTGATTTATAAAATAGAATGCATAAGAAATGTGCAAGATAGAATAATGGAAATCACCCACTCAGAACAGCAAAAAGAAAAACAAATTATAAAAGAAAGAACAGTTTAAGGGACCTCTGGGATAACATCAAGCATACTAATATTTTCATTGTAGGGTTCCCAGAGAGAGAACAGAGAGAAAGGAGTAGAAAATGTATTTGATGAAACTATGGCTGGAAAATTCCTGAACCTGAAGAAAAAACAGATTTCCATGTTCAGAACGCAGAAAGTCTCAAACAAGATTAATCCAAGAAACTCACACCAAGACATATCATAAATAAAATGGCAAATTTAAAGAGGAAGAGAGAATTGTAAAGTAGCAAGAGAAAAACAGAGTCATACACAAAGGACCCCCATAAGGCTATCAACTGATTTTTCTGGAGAAACTGCACACCAGAAGGGAGTGGAATGTATATTTAAAGTGCTGAAGGGGAAAAGCTACAACTTAGGATACTCTGTACAGCAAGGTTAGCATTCAGAATTGAAGGAGACAAAAAGAACTTTTCAGATAAGGAAAAACTGAAAGTGTATATCAATACCAAACTGACCTTAAAAAAGGTGTTAAAGGGTCTTCCCTAAGTGGAAAAGGAAAGGCTACAACAAGAAGTAAAAATCTATACAAATTTGCCACTAGTAAAGGCAAATATATAGGAAAGGCTATGGATTAACCAATTAAATAGGCAAGTATAAAGATTAAAAAAACAAAAAATATAAAATGAATTATAAACTACAACAAACAGTTAAGGGACAGATAAGAAGATGTAAAACATGACATCAAAAACATAAAAGGTGGACAACAGGAATAAAAAATGTGTATCTTATGTATATCTTCTAGAATGTGTTTGAACTTAAAGGACTATTGGTTTAAAACAAGTAGATACAGTTATATCTCAACTTTTATGTCCATGGACTTCTCCAGGCAAGAATACTGGGGTTGCCATTTCCATCTCAAGGGTATCTTCCCAACCCAGGGAGTGAACCCAGGTCTCCTGCATTGCCGGCCATTTTTTACTGCCTGAGCCACCAGGGAAGCCCATATATGACCCCACCCCCCACCATAGTAGCCACAAATCAAAAACATGCAATATCAACACAAACCAGAGAGAAACAAACACAAGCATACCATTAAAGAAAATCATCAAATCACAAAACTAAAAGAAGAAAAGAATAGAGAATAACTATAAAAACACCCAAAAAATAAACAACAAAAGCAATAACTACATACCTATCAATAATTACGTTAAATGTCAATGGACTAAATGCTTCAACCAAAAAACACAGGGTGGCTGATTGAATTAAAAAACCAAGACCAATGTATATGCTACCTACAACAGACTCAGTTTATATCTAAAGAGGCACACAAGCTGAAAATGAAGGGACAGAAAAAGATATTTCATGCAAACAGAAATGAAAAGAAAACTGATGTAGCAATACTCATATCAGATAAAGTAGACTTTAAAACTGTCTATAGTGAAATATAAAGAAGGATAATATGTAACGATAAAGGGATCAGTACAAGAAGAGGATGTAACACTCATTAAAATATATGTACCCAATATAGGAGCACCTAAATATATAAAGCAAATATTCATAGACATAAATGGAGAAATTGACCATAATACAATAATAGTAGGGAACTTTTAACACTTACATCAATGGACAAATGATCCTTACAGAAATTAAGGAAACAGTGGCCTTAAATGACATTTTAGACCAGGTGGACTTATAGATATCCATAGATATCTATAGGACATTCCATCCCAGAAAAGCAGAACACACAATCTTTTCAAGTGCACATGCAATGTTCTCCAGGATAGATCAAATGCTAGGCCACAAAGCAAGTCTCAACATAATTAGAAGGACAAAAATCATGTCAACCATTTTTTTCTGACTACAACATTATGAAACTAGAAATAAATTACAGGAAGAAAAATTGGAAAAACACTGGCGACTACACAGCATGCTACTAAAAATAAAGGCCAGTGAATAAATTAAGGGGGAATCAAAAAATATCTTGAGACAAGTGAAAATAAAAACACAACTTTCCAAGGTCTATGGGACATAGCAAAAGCAGTTTTAAGAGTAAAGTTTATAGTGATACAGGGCTACCTTTTCTTATTTGAGATAAGAAAAATCTCAAATAACAACCTTACCTCCCATCTAAAGGATTTTGAAAAAGAAGAAGAAATAAAGCCCCAAATCAGCAGAAAAAGGAAGTAATAAATATCAGAGAGGAAATAAATAATAGACCACAAAATAATAGAAAAGCTCAATTAAACTAAGATCTTTCAAGGTATCCCATGTTCATGGATTGGAAGAATTAATATTGTTAAAATGTCCATGCTACTCTATATATTTAATGCAATCTCTATTAAAATACTCATGACATATAGTCCTAAAATTTGTATGAAAACACATGAGATCTGAATATCAGTCTTGGGGGAAAAAAGGAATAAAGCTGGGCTTACCATGCTCCTTGACTTCAGACTACACTACAAAGCTATAGTCATCAAACTAGTATGGCACTGAAACAAAAACAAGCACATAGATCAATAGAACAGAATAGAGAATCCAGAAATAAACCCGCATACACATGGTCAAATAAAGTATGACAAAAGAGGCAAGTATATACAATGGAGAATAGATAGTCTCTTCAATAAGTCATGCTGGAAAAACTGGGAAGTTACATGTAAAAGAATTAAATTAGAATATTTTCTCACACCATATACAAAAATAAGCCAAAATGGGTTTAAGGCCTAAATGTAAGACTGGAAACTATAAACTTGTAGAAGAAAATACAGGCAGAATATCCTTTCACATAAGTTGTAGCAATATTTTTTTAGATCAGTCTCTTCAGACAAAGGAAACAAAAGCAAAAATAAACAAATGGGACCTAAATGAACTTAAAAGCTTTTGCACAGCAAAGAAAACCATTGATAAAATGAAAATACAGCCTACTGCATTGGAGAAAATATTTGCAAATGATATGTCCTATGAATCCAAATCTGTAAACAGCTCACACAAATAAATATAAAAAGAAACCCAAACAACCCAATTGAAAAATAAGCAGAATACCTGAATAGATATTTTTCCAAATAAGATTGTCAATAGGCACATGAACAGATGCTCAGCATTACTGATCACCAGAGAAATTAAAATCAAAACCATTATGAGATATCATCTCACACCTGTCAGAATGGCTATTCTCAAAAAGACCACAAATAACAAATGTTGGCAAGGATACAGAGAAATGGAATACTAGTACCCTATTGGTGAGAATATAAACTGGTGCAGCATTATGGAAAATGGTATGGAAGTTCCTCTAAAAGCAAAAATAGGACAATTACTTTGCTGACAAAGGTCCGAATAGTCAAAGCTATGGTTTTTCCAATAGTCATGTATGGATGTGAGAGTTGGACCATAAAGAAGGCTGAACACTGAAGAATTGATGCTTTTGAGCTGTGGTGTTGGAGAAGACTCTTGAGTCCCTTGGACTGCAAGGAGATCAAACCAGTCAATCCTAATGGAAATCAATCCTGAATATTTACTAGAAGGACTGATGCTGAAGCTGAAGCTCCAATTCTCTAGCCACTTGATATGAAGAGCTGACTCATTAGAAAAGACCCTGATGCTGGGAAAGATTGAAGGCAGGAGGAGAAGGGGATGAAAGCGGATGAAATGGTTGGATGGCATCACTGACTCAATGGACATGAGTTTGATCAAGCTCTGGGAGATGGTGAAGGACAGGGAAGCCTGGCGTGCTGCAATCCATGGGGTAGCAAAGAGTTGGACATGACTGGGCAACTGAACAACAACAACATGATCTAGCAATTCTACTCTTGGATATGTATCTGATGAAAACAAAAACAATAACTCATAAAGATATATAAACCCCAAAGCTCATAGCTTATTTAGCTTACAACCAGTCCATCCTAAAGGAGATCAGTCCTGGGTGTTCATTGGAAGGACTGATGTTGAAGCTGAAACTCCAATACTTTGGCCACCTCATGCGAAGAGTTGACTCATTGGAAAAGACCCTAATGCTGGGTAGGACTGGGGGCAGGAGGAGAAGGGGACGACAGAGGATGAGATGGTTGGATGGCATCACTGACTCGATGGACATGGGTTTGGGTAAACTCCAGGAGTTGGTGATGGACAGGGAGGCCTGGTATGCTGTGATTCGTGGGGTCGCAAAGAGTCGGACACGACTGAGTGACTGAACTGAACTGAAATAAAGCTAAAATGTGGAAGCAAGCTAAATGTTCATAAATAGATGAATGGATCACAGGATATGGTATATATAGATATCAGACAGAGAAGACAAGTGCTGTATAATATCACTTTTAGGTGGAATCTAAAAAAACAAAACAAATGAATAGATATAACAAAACAGATACAGACTCATAGACATAGAGAACAAACTAGTGGTTACAAGTGGGGAGGGAGTGAGGGGAAAGGGGAAGACAGGGATACAGGATTAAGAAGTACCAACTACTACTATGTATAAAATAAATAAGATATAAGGATTTATTATACAGCACAGAGCCAATATTTTATAATAACTTTAAGTGGGGTATAATCTACAAAAATATTCAATCACTATGTTGTATACCTGAAATTGATATAATATCATAAATCAATTTTACTTTAACAAAAACATAAATAAATAAAAGATATAGATGACAGGAGGCCTTATAGATGATCTTCTTCAACCCACTGATAATATAATTGTGAGAAAGGCCCAAAGAGCAATGGTAACTTGACTAAAATCACACATCAAGTGGATGGGAGACCTAAGACTAGGACATAGCTCCTGACTGTCAGTCCAGTGTTCTTTGATAATCCCATACTAACTCATTTCATTATAAAACACTGTAAAATGTCAGTGAGAAGTTTATGGAACACTTAATGCACACAAGGCACTGTTCTGATGTCTTTACATATTCTAATTTATTGAATGCTCATAATGACCCTGTGAGGAAAGAACTATTAATACTATTATTTAAATTTTACACATGAGAAAACTGAGGCAGGGAGATGTTAGATAACTTGTGCCAAGCCACCCAGTGACAGACCCAGAGGCTGAATCTAGAGAATTCAACTCCAGAGTCCACTGACTTAACCAATCCACTGTTCTATTTTCTCAACAGAATTCCTAGCATCCCATGTTTCAGGGGAGTCTTCCCAAATACAAACAATATAATGAACAGTACTGTGAGGAAATGTCTTAGTTCTCTTCTGTCCATCGTGTATATACTGAGCTCCCTAGGGCTTTCTTCTAGTGTAGGCAAAATGAAAAATAGAGGAGTTGATAACTGTGAAGAAACAGCCAAAGATATGATGTCCCCCAAGTCCCAGATGTTTTACAATCCAGTGAGAAGCTCACTCAAAGAAGAGCCTGTGTAGACTGGGAAGCTCAGTGAAACTTCTCTTTGGAGGGTCAATTTGCCCTGGGTTTTGACGAATGAACAGGACTTGGTTTAAAGGTATGGCCTATGCCCTGAATATGGGATGTGCAGTCCCACCCTGGGAACTGTGCAGAAGATCAAAACACAGATGCCATGTATTTACTTTCCAGGATGCTAGGAAAAGTCTGTCTACACTCATTTGGTTGGAAATAGGGTCCACCTCCTGGAACTTTCTAGTTTAGGGCTAAAAACTATAGAAGACACCTAGTTTCTTTCTGAAGAATCTAACCCAGTCACAAGGCCAGTATAGGTGGAAAGAAGGCACAGTGAGTACCCAGAGCAATTGATACACCATCCTTCAGAAACCCATGATTCTCACGGACTCGTGGGATCGTCTCAGAGTTCTGAGGTTGAGTACACCTGGCCTGAGGTGCTGGAGCCCCAGGTCTCCCACCCTCACAGTTTCACTAAACAAATGGGCCTGTGACTAAATATGTCTGAAAACAATAGCAAGAAGTTAACATGCTACACTGAATTCTCAGATCCCATAGTATTCCCTGGATTGGCAAGTAAACCAACATTTATTGAGTGCATGGTACTAATTTCTATCAATCCCCACAGAAACACTAGAGGGTAGTATCTACAGTTATGTCCACTTTATAGATTAGAAATCTGAAGTGAATGAAGGTAGAATGACTTGCCAAAGATGGCACAGCTGTTTGTCAGTGGAGCCAGTACACGAACAGAAATCTGTTAGACTCGGAAACCCATATTCTCTTGAGCACAGCAAGCAGTGTGTATAGAATTTTCACAGGTTCCATCTTCTAAAATTGGGGAGAAGTATGCAGGAGGTTTGGCTACAGAAGACCTGCACCCCGAATTTGAGACCAGCAATGCACGGATCCTACATGAGTTCAAAGAGGCTTTCCGTTCTTCTGCATGAAGGCATTTCATAAGTTGCACCTGTTGCCCCAGCAACAGGGGCAGGTTGTGAATGTCTGAGGTTACCATGCCTGTTATTGTCCCTCTGGAGGGCACAATGATGGCTATGTTGTGAAGGGCAAAAAGAGCCTTTGTTACCACAGTGAACGATAGAGCATCAGATTTTGATTAGATATCAGTAAGCCTGACTTCAATTCTAATGATTCTCAGTTTTTCCCATAAGAATGAGTCCTGGCTCATTTAGGAATGAGACAAGGTAAACTCATTCTCTTTGCTGTGTGCTTTCTAGCATTGCTTTAATGATACTCACTTGTTTGCCAAGAGCTATATACACTGTCTCTTTAATGAGATGTTATTTTTTCTATGCAATAGATAATCTTATTTGACTGCATTTTTAGTTACTCTTCAGGGCAAACACTCTGTATTAATAGCAATGACAGACAAAAGGTCACATATAAAATATTTCACATCGAAAAAGTTGACCTTTCCCTCTTTAAATTGATGTCTAAAGCAAATGTGGTTGTAGAGAGCACTTTGGGAAAATGTCACAACAAATTGCACAGGTCAAAGAGAGAGTTTTGTCTGAAGGTGCAGAAGCAAAAAGAAAGCTACTGTCCTTCTAAGGAGGACCAAAGCTTCGGTTCCTTTGGTGCCTCATAACTGGTGTAAATTCACAGCATTCAGTACCACGGCCAGCAGCACGGCAAGACTTGTCTGGATAAAACTGGCAACTGGTCAGAGTCCGGTGGTAGCTTTTGGAGAATTCTGTCTCCCAGGCTCTCGACTTCTTGCCAAAATCTGCTATGCATTAACATGAAAACATCTAAGTTCCTTAACTAATTAGAGCTGATTTTATTCTGAAAATGAAGAAAAGCTGGGATGATGCAATGATATATGGGAAATGCTCAATATACAAAGTTCCCTGTTTCTCAGTTTCATGGAAGATTTAGGTAATTCACAGCAACAATCAATGAGAACACGATATTTGGATGCTTCAGGCACAAGACATGCAATGTTGTGATGATATTGCCTTTTGGGGCCTACTTCCTCCTCTTGTTTTGCCTCTCCAACTTCATATCTAGATGCTTTCCTTAATGATTAGTGTTGTTACTGATGGTCCTCTTCTAATCTATGAGCTGCTCTGATAGTCAAATAAAGCTTTACACCCCAGAAGGAGAGCATTGTTTGAGGAATCTTAAGAAATGAGTGGTTATTCAAGGGTCAAAGAGTAAAGCGATAATGGTGGCATTTCAGGTATGATGCCAAGCAGCAGGGGAGAGTTTGGATATGAAACGTGCTGGGTGAAATTCTGACACACACAGAGTTTGTTACAATGCATTAAAAGGGTACTTCTTTCTGTGGCTAACATTTCATTGTGGGGTAGGACTGTAAGGAATAAAAGCACACATTTGGCTTCTTAAAAACTGATTCAGTAATAAGTTATAGATGAGGCATTTGGAGAAGGGAGGGGGTCTTTCATGAGCAACTCATCCATTGTGAAGTGAACTGCACTGTCCATTTAGACATAAAACTGGTTCTCTGGAAACCTCATCTCATGCTTTCTGATCCATCTCATCAAACTTCTTGTCTTGGAGGCAGCCTCAGCTCTTTAATCTCTTTGTAATTGAAATAAATGTCTTAATAAAGATGCATGTCAATCCTCTTTAATTTGTCACATATAATAACTGTGGCTTCCCAAGTTTCCAGCATTTTCATGACATGTTTGAAGTCTCAGAAGGGTCTCCTAACCTGCATTTCTGTGGTCACTGTCACCACAATATCACTTCTTGTTTATATAACCTGTTCTCAGGGCAAAGAGGTCCTCTCCCTCATCTCTCACTTGTTTCAATAAATCTGTTAAAAATGCATGAGATGCAGAGACTTTTCCACATAGTCTGAGTTGACTTTTCACATTGATTTTGACAGAATAGAGAGATGTAAATATATATGCAGATCCATGTTAAGAAGGCATTCTCTGTGGTCAGGCTAAGCACCATTATTTTTTAAAATTATTTTTCTCTCTGTTAAAAGTGTAAAGACGTGAATCATGTCAGTGTATGGCAAAACCAATACAATATTGTAAAGTTAAAAATAGATAAATAAATAAATTAAAAAAAAAGAAATTTTGAACATTGTAGGGAAAAAAGAAAACCAGTCCATCAGGTCCCCATATGCTATAAAAATCACTGCCAATATTTTGGTCTGATTTCTTCTAGTGGATTTTGTTTTTTCCTATACATACTTGTATTTTACAACTATGTTTGTTTCCTTAGTAGAAACAATGTCATGTATATGCATTTTTATTTACTCACTATACATTATAGGGGCTTCCCTGGTGGCTCAGACGGTAAAGTGTCTGCCTACAATGCGGGAGACCTGGGTTCGATCCCTGGGTCGGGAAGATCCTCTGGAGAAGGAAATGGCAATCCACTCCAGTACTCTTGCCTGGACAATCCCATGGATGGAGAAGAGTGGTAGGCAACAGTCCATGGGGTTGCAAAGAGTCGGACACAATTGAGCGACTTCACTTTCACTTTTATACATTATAGAGAAGTTTTATATGTTATCTAAAATCATTTTTAATACTTCAGAATTAGAGGGGTGCATTATTGATTATCAAACCATCCCTCTATTGTAAAACAATTAACTTGTTTCCTTTTCTTTCTTGCTTTTAGAAATTATACCATAGTTGACAGCTTTCTACATAAAGAATAAATACTATAAGCATGATAGTTTTTAAATAATGGAGTGTTTCACTGTTTTTAATTAGAAGTAACACTTTAGCAAAGGCCTAATGTGTGCAGTCCTTTTCTAAGTAGTATGAGAGAGATTTGAAGTCTATGAGATCATATCTTTAGCCTTAAGCCTTATTCAAGAGGGTAGGGCACAGGCTCTTATCTGGCTGTTCCTTAGAGATCCACCTATTTTCCTTATTGGTAGATTTCCTAGTCTATTGATATCAGGAGGACATCCACTTCTGGGTATGGCCTGTGAACACTGTTGAGTGGGCATAAGATTCTGAGAATTGTTGCAGGCATCTTTGAAGAAAAGCAAGGGACTAGCCTTTGGAAGCCAACATTGGAATTTGGATCTTTGGTGATGTCACTGAGTTGATTGATACTCAATTCATCCTGGTTATGTCCTGACCCCAGACTTCTTATTACATGAGAAATACACTTTTCTTCTGCTAGTTTTTTTTTTTTTCCAGTTGAGTTGGGTTTCTTTATTATTTGCTGAAAGTATCCTAATAGAGTAAAATCCACATGTCATAACAACAGCTACCATTTATAAACCTATCTTACAGACTTTATCTTTTTTTGTCTTTAAAATGTATGATGTAATTTAAAAGTTATTCTTTTTTAAAGAAAATATTTATTTTTATTTATTCACTTATTTGACTGTACCAAGTCTTAGTTGCAGCATGCAAACCCTTGAGTTGCAGCATGTGGGATCTAGTTCCCCAACCAGGGATTGAACCTGGGCCACCTGCATTGGGAGCGCGGAGTCTCAGCCATTGGACCACCAGGGAAGTCCTGAAAAGCTATTCCTACCAAATATAATCACATCCATGGGGAGTTTAAGCTTTGGAAAAAAGCTTCCTGCTAACTTTGTTTCTACCAGTCAATCTTTGTTGTCAGAAGATCATCATCCAGCAACCATGATCACCCTGCATTGCCGGACCCTTGAGTGGGTTTTATTGCATTCATATGTGTTTTTATACAGAGGGAATTCATTTATTCTCCAGGTTTTCATTTTAAGTTCCATGAAGAACATTCTTGTATGTATCTTCTGGAACAAATATTGAATGAATGCAGTACAGTGTACTCAGATTAACACTTCAGTCTGGTCACTGTGTACATCAACATGTGCTGGACATGACTCCTGTTGTGCCTGAGGAAGAGTCATTCCTGATTCCTTTTCTTTCCTCTTTCTCATCTTTTGGGCTTCTTCCTTAGGTATCATGAGTCTTCAGAGGTCTACCTTTGAGCACATAACTGCCATTTTGTACTCTCCACTTCTGGTTTCATTCTACAGACTTTATCTTTAACTGAACAGTGATTCTCTTCATTGAACAGATAAAGGGACTGAATATAAGAGAAGCCAAGCAACTTGCTCCAAATCACAGATCTGGGATTTGAATCCATGTTTGGTGGAGCCTTGTTGATGGGGAGATCAGAGAGAAAACAGTGTCAAGAACATTGTTCATGAGGGTGAAGAGGAAGCGGACAGCTTTCTTAGCATCTGTGCCCTTTGTTGAAATGTGCATGTGTGGAACTCACTGCTTTCTGAAATCTTTTGACATCTATTAGTCTATTATGCTGCTGCTGCTGCTAAGTTGCTTCAGTCGTGTCCGACTCTGCGCGACCCCATAGACGGCAGCCCACCAGGCTCTGCTGTCCCTGGGATTCTCCAGGCAAGAATACTGGAGTGGGTTGCCATTTCCTTCTCCAATGCAGGAAAGTGAAAAGTGAAAGTAAAGTCGCTCAGTCGTGTCCGACTCTTAGCGACCCCATGGACTGCAGCCTACCAGGCTCCTCCATCCATGGGATTTTCCAGGCAAGAGTACTGGAGTAGGGTGCCATTGCCTTCTCTGTTAGTCTATTATAGTCTCCCCCAAACATCTTGTGGAAGAGGAGACAGGTCGACCATAGAGGTTTAAGTGCTCCTATCCCCAGGCACAGTCCTAACTGGCATCAGAACTGGAAACCAAGTTCCCCGACCAGTGGTCCAGACTTTCCTCCACTAGAACCTACTGCTGGGGAAGTCTGCTCAAGAGAAGATTCCCATCCTCCTTCCTGGTTTTCTCTCTTTAGTCCCACCATTCAATATTCTTATTTTTTTAAGCGCAGCATCTACCCTGTGGTGATGTTAACAAATATAATACATCAGATAAAGAACTACAAATATTTATGGCTGCAATAACTTCCCACCCCAAAAGGGGCAGGGATCAGATTATTAGAGAAAATCAACCCAGCATGAAGTGTGCTTTTTATTTCTCCCTTTGATTTTAATTCAGATAATGTACATGGTTTTCTGAGAGTGAGAAACTTTGGCTCTGGGAAACAGGACTTTGCATGACAGGGATACTGGTTTGCAAATAAGGGATTTAGTTTTGATTCATTGATTCCATTGGAACTTTGTAATCCAGACATCCCTTAGTGGTTTTCCACCTGGGACTTAGAGATTCCAAGAGTGATGATAGCATCCTGGTGGGTGTGTGAGTCTGAGACACACATCACCTTCTCTCTCACTCACTCTGAGTCTTTCAAAACCTGCATCTGGACAAATCTTTTTGCTGACTTATTTTTAATAAAAAAAAAATTTTTTTAAGGTTCAACAAGAAATAACAAAAAGGTTCCCTTTAAAAGACAAGACTTGGTTTACTGTCATCTGCTCTAGAAAATTCCCCTGACTCCCTCCACCCTCAGGCTGGCTTGGGGCTTCTCCTCTATATTTCTACAACCCCTGGAGATGATCTTGGCATTTATCACTCTGCATCTCACTGACTGTTTTCTTGTTCATGTCCTCCACTAGACTCAAGTTCTTTAATCAGAAACTGTATTACCAACCCTTAGCATGGAGCTTGCCATGGGGATAAGTGTTCAGCATGTTCTTCAGTCCATCACTCCTAAGTGGTACGCAGAACACGATCCAGTGTGTGTTCACATCTCAGTATTCGGCTGAGAATTTGTAGCTAGACTACTTCAGCCTGATGGAAACCAGCAATGTAAAACACAGACCAAAGGAAGTCCTGCCTCTACCCAGCATTGAATTTCCGTCTCTTTCTCTTCAATAACAAAGTCCCTGTTCTGGGAACTTACTTATGAGTAAGACACTACCCTGTGAATTAACCCTGTCCTAGTGCTTCCTTTCTCCTGGAGGGGCCTGCAGCCTGGAGAGATAGATGCACAGAAGGTGATGGAAGGTGCTGGCCAGGGCCCTCGGGTCTGCTCTAGAGTTAGACGCTAGTTGAGCCCCTCTGCTCCAGGTGCCGATCCTGTGCTGGACAATCTTGCAGCACCTGCATAGTCCCTAGATTCCCCCAGAAGCTGGGAACAGTAATGGCCCCTTGAAAGCCAGTTTGAATTGGACACTGAAATAGCAGAAGTGGGAAAAATATGTATTTCCCAGAACTCTTTCCAGGGAGAACAACTTGATCACCTCTGGGGGTGGTATGGGGCTGAAGGAGCACTGGTATCTCCTAACCACCTTCTTGGAAGGATGTGCTGATTATCTGAAGGCTCTCGTTATCTGAAGGCTCTGGTTATCCGAGGCCTCGGTTTCTCAGGGGGATGTGCACCCCCTCCCACAGCCTCACTCTTTATTAAAAGTGCAACATTTTAAGGACTATTGGTTTGAAGGGATGCTAAGTTATTAGCTTCTAGGGTCCCCAGAGGTCATGAGTGGAGTCCACACCTGAGGGTGTAGGAAGCCAGCACAGAGGAGGTGGCACAGGCTGGATGGCACAGGCCACTGGTAGGAGCTGCCTAGAAGGAAGCAGAGAGAAGGAAGGGGAGGCAAGTTTGGGGCTGAGGCACACATGCTCACCAACTGGCTGGGCCAGACCCCCCACCTGGCTTTGCAGGTAATTATGTAGGAGGTTGACCTCACTGGGTAACATGTATCGAAGGTACTGGCAGAGAGGAGAGAGGCAGGATGTGGAGGCTTGAGCGTGAGTTTGGGCTGACCTCGGGTCCAAGGCTATGCAGAGTCCCAGGATATGTCCTTTCTAGACTCATCTTGAAAACCCCAAGGCCCCTATTCCAGGAATAAGCTGTGTTCTGCCCAAGGTATACCATACAGTCAGGGAAGCCAGCCTTTCCCATAATCGCTCACCACAATCACTCGCCATCAGTCATCTAGACACCCTTGCCCTTTATCTGTTGTAACCAAGCCCATTGACTTCAGCTTCACAGCCCCCAGAAGATAAGGGGACAACCTGCAATTTCCCAGCATCCTTTGTATGGGGCTATTTGGTGAAGCCTTGCTCTTGGCATTCAGTAGATATGATTTCTCCATTGCCCCTGCTAACCTCCCATCAAATAGAAAAGCAAACGTAAGCAACTCAGTTTCTTAGTGACTACATTTACCTTCTGTTTCTGCCTTCTCACAAGCCTGCCATCTATTCTTGCATTTCTGGAGTGACTTAAGGCTACAATTGCATTCCCCCAAATGGTCTTTTCCTACTTGACCTAGTTCAGAGCTCCAGCTAATAATGAGATGCTCCTGAATCTGGTATAATCTAGAAGATACATAAATTGAGTCCTCTCAGATAAAAATGAAGTATGGGTATTACTTATGTGGAAGTCGGGTCTGGTGGGCACCCAGCTCTCTTAGGACCACGGCCAGTCTGACTTTGCATGGTTAGGCCTGAGGTGTCTACTCAGCACCAACAGTGTACCCTGAAGCATGTGATGCCTGCATCTAAAATCATCAAATCAAGACCATGTCATTTATCACTCCATTATTTTCCAGCAACCCTATCATACCCTCTTTCCTTTGAAAGAAGGCAATAGGGCCATCACTTTCAGTTTTGAACCCATGGCTGGGACTCCCTTTTCTGTGTTCCTCTTATTTGGTCTCCCTACCCTCTACCTGGAAACTATAAATCGGAGTGAGTTCTGACAAGGTCCCCCAATCTGTGATGCACTCCCAGTGAGAGGTTGTCCTGGTAACCCTATTCCTCCACCCATCCCCGGGATAGCCTGGCTGGCTTGCACCATGCAGAGCTGCTGCAGGGAACCCAATGACAAGGGGCTGTCAGAGCAGCTGGGCTGAGGGAAGATGCAACACACGGTTGCCTGTGGTCAGACCCTGGACGTACATCATACCCTGAGATGACACTTCACGTGAGAAGGCATCTCACGGCAGGACAAGGATGCCTGTTTAGGACACTAGAACACAGCATTCAGAGACTGTTGGGAATGCACTTGCAATAAAGTATAAAAGCCATAAAGCAGCCACAAAGTGTTTGCAGTGAGAATGGCCTTTTCTCTAAGGGGAAGTGGCTCAGATGCCACTTCTCCAAAGCGTCAGCATAGTGCTGTGCCTGGGGCATGTTTCAAAAGAGCAAAGCGATTATTACTTGAAGAGGAGACAGAAATTCCTAGAAGGGTTTGTGCCTGTGCTTATTATTAAAGTGATCTACAATCACGCTAAGGTGCAAGCTCAGAACTTTTCACGTGTCATCCTTTTATTCTTTGTGACAAACCTCGGTCACAGTACTTGTGCTGGACACTGTTGTTGGATGCCTTCCCAGTATCCATGTCCCCACCCCTCTTCCTAATTAGATCACGATTTGATGTACAGCCACCCCAGCTCCAGCCCCACAGGGGCAGCCTAGTGACTTAAGTAAATTGGTGCATGGCGTTTCTCTGGCCATTGTAGCTCGACTAGGAGGGGACTTATGACCATGGCCCTGAGGATGAAGACACATGTGGCATGGTTGGGGACCTGATTCTCTCTCTCACTCTCCCCCAGCATGAGAAGAGAGTAGCACACAGATCCAAGTGCCACCAGGGGCCACCTTGGCATCTCAGCAAACTGTCCTTAGCCTAGTATCCATGCTGACGACAGCAGAGCAGAGGGACAGGTTCAAATCTTCTACTTTATTTTTTCTTTCATTTCCTCTTCAGCTAGGTGCAGAGTAGACACTCAATCTGTTTTTATTAAATGACATGTCTCAGCTCCCCAAGCAGGGAATGGTGGCTCTGAGGAGGGGCCTCGGGTCCTTGGACTCTTTTTTGCATCACAATAATTCTCTGGAACTCCAGCATGAAGAAAATAATCAGCTTTCAGCAGTAGCAAAGTTTTCACAAGTAATCACTTTCAGGTCACAGCCTGAGACCTGAGGGACCGTTGTTAATTCCCTAGGAATGAGCATCCCAGGGGGGTTCTTCAGTAACTGCTTTGCCCTGCTGGGTACCATGAGTCAGCTTCTGCAGAAACCTAGCATCCTGACCCCATCCTTTGTTAGGAAATGGGATTCGTGATGCACCTGCTTTGTCTTTGCTGTACCTGACTCTGCCCTCTGCTCTACCACACTTGGGGTTCATCTCACCACTTAGCCTCCCAAGCCCCCTCTTTACCCCTGTTTTCTGTCAAATGGCATTGGCTGGTCATTGGACCAAATGTCTGTCTCTGCCCAAGGCACCTGAGATTTTCCAGGAGAGCACTATTCCTGTGAGATTTCCTGAGAGATGACATAGCATAGGTGCTAAGAGCATGGCCTCCAGAGCCAGTACACAAAGCTCCATCACTCACAAGGTGAGTGAATTTGGAGAGATCACTTCATTTTCCTGTGCTTCATGGTCCTCATCTAACACGGGGGCTGCAACAGTCCTTGCCCTATGTTGCTAATATTCATTGCCCCACAGTCACAGAGTAATGAGCTGCACAGCCCTGGAGGGTGTGTGCACAGTGTGTGCACAGTCTGCACATCAAGGTGGCCCTGAATTGCATGAAGCAAGCAATGAATCCATACTTCATGTTAGGTATTATTATCATTATTATTACTTTTACTGACTAAATTCCCTGGGATCCTCCCAGTCATCTATGCCATCCCAGCTGGCCTCTAGCTATTATGTCCTTACAGAAGGGGACCAAGTGGGTTAGACTCCCTCAGTGCTATGTTTGGCATGGATATTACTATAGCTGGGGTGGGGGGCGGTTCCAGTTTCTAGGAGCCTTGATAACAAGAAGTACAAAACTGTGAGGCTTCCTATGAAACTAACAAGTCTGCCATGAAATGTGAGGGAGGATCTAGCTGCATCTTTAATATGAATTTTGGTATTTCTCACTTCTCTAACAACTGGACATGGAATCAGGTAACCTTAACAAGCTCTTATTTATTCATTTAATAGAAGTGTAGTTGATTCATAATATGTGTTAGTTTCAGGTATATAGCAAGGTGATACAGCTACATATGTGTGTGTATATACATGTATATATAAGAATATACAGTTGAAGTGAGAAATAGATTTAAGGGACTAGATCTGATAGACAGAGTGCCTGATGAACTATGGACGGAGGTTCGTGACATTGTACTGGAGACAGGGATCAAGACCATCCTCAAGAAAAAGAAATGCAAAAAAAGCAAAACGGCTGTCTGAGGAGGCCTTACAAACAGCTGTGAAAAGAAGAGAGGCGAAAAGCAAAGGAGAAAAGGAAAGATACACCCATTTGAATGCAGAGTTCCAAAGAATAGCAAGGAGAGATAGGAAAGCCTTCCTCAGCAATCAATACAAACAAATAGAGGAGAACAATAGAATGGGAAAGACTAGAGAGCTCTTCAAGAAAATTAGAGCTATCAAGGGAACATTTCATGCAAAGATGGGCTTAATATAGGACAGAAATGTTATGGACCTAACAGAAGCAGAAGATATTAAGAAGAGGTGGCAAGAATACACAGAAGAATTATACAAAAAAACATCTTCATGACCCAGATAACCATGATAGTGTGATCACTCACCTAGAGCAAGACATCTTGGAATGTGAAGTCAAGTGGGTCTTAGGAAGCATCACTACGAACAAAGCTAGTGGAGGTGATGGAATTCCAGTTGAGCTATTTCAAATCCTAAAAGATGATGCTGTGAAAGTGCTGCACTCAATATGTCAGCAAATTTGGAAAACTCAGCAGTGGCCACAGGACTGGAAAAGGTCAGTTTTCACTCCAATTTCAAAGAAAGGCAATGCCAAAGAATGCTCAAACTACCGCACAATTGCACTCATCTTACACACTAGTAAAGTAATGCTCAAAATTCTCCAAGCCAGGCTTCAGCAATACGTGAACCGTGAACTTCCAGATGTTCAAGGTGGTTTTAGAAAAGGCAGAGGTCTAACTGGTCCATTGTATCATTTAAAGTTTGTGTTTCCTTGCTAATTTTCTGTTTAGTTGATCTATCCTTAGGTGTGAGTGGGGTATTAAAGTCTCCCACTATTATTGTGTTACTGTTAATTTTCCCTTTCATATTTGTTAGCATTTGCCTTACATATTGTAGTGCTCCTATGTCAGGTGCATATATATTTATAATTGTTGTATCTTCTTCTTGGATTGATCCTTTGATCATTGTGTAGTTTCCTTCTTTGTGTCTTTTCATAGCCTTTATTTCAAAGTCTATTTTATCTGATATGAGTATTGCTACTCCTGCTTTCTTTTGGTCTCCATTTGCATGAAATATCTTTTTCCAGCCCTTCACTTTCAGTCTGTATGTGTCCCTAGGTTTGAGGTGGGTCTCTTGTAGACAGCATATATAGGGGTCTTGTTTTTGTATCCATTCAGCCAGTACTCTTTCCTGGAAAATCCCATGGACGGAGGAGCCTGGTACGCTGCAGTCCATGGGGTCACGAAGAGTTAGATAACACTGAGCGACTTCACTTTCACTTTTCACTTTCGAGCATTGGAGAAGGAAATGGCAACCCACTCCAGTGTTCTTGCCTGGAGAATCCCAGGGACGGGAGAGCCTGGTGGGCGGCCGTCTATGGGGTTGCACAGAGTCGGACACGACTGAACCGACTTAGCAGCAGCAGCAGCAGCCAGTCTTTGTCTTTTGGTTGGGGCATTCCACTCATTTACATTTAAGGTAATTATTGATAAGTATGATCCTGTTGCCATTTACTTTGTTGTTTTGGGTTCGAGTTTATAAACCTTTTCTGTGTTTCCTGTCTAGAGAAGATCCTTTAGCATTTGTTGAAGAGCTGGTTTGGTGGTGCTGAATTCTCTCAGCTGTTGCTTGTTTGTAAAGCTTTTGATTTCTCCTTCATATTTGAATGAGATCCTTGCTGGGTACAGTAATCTGGGCTGTAGATTATTTTCTTTCATCGCTTTAAGTATGTCCTGCCATTCCCTTCTGTCTTGAAGAGTTCCTATTGAAAGATCAGCTGTTATCTTTGTGGGGATCCCCTTGTGGGTTAATTGTTGTTTTTCCCTTGCTGCTTTTAATATTTGTTCTTTGTGTTTGATCTTTGTTAGTTTGATTAATATGTGTCTTTGGGTGTTTCGCCTTGGGTTTATCCTGTTTGGGGCTCTCTGGGTTTCTTGGACTTGGGTGGTTATTTCCTTCCCCATTTTAGGGAAGTTTTCAACTATTATCTCATCAAGTATTTTCTCATGGCCTTTCTTTTTGTCTTCTTCTTCTGGGACTCCTATGATTCGAATGTTGGGGCGTTTGACATTGTCCCAGAGGTCTCTGAGTTTGTCCTCATCTATAATAGCTAGGATTTGGAAGCAACCTAGATATCCATTGGCAGATGAATGGATAAGAAAGCTGTGGTACATATACACAAGGGAATATTACTCAGTTATTAAAAAGAACACATTTGAGTCAGTTCTAATGAGGTGGATGAAACTGGAGCCTGTTATACAGAGCGAAGTAAGTCAGAAAGAAACACCAATACAGTATATTAACGCATAAATATGGAATTTAGAAAGATGGTAACGATGACCCTATATGCGAGACAGCAAAAGAGACACAGATGTAAAGAACAGACTGTTGGACTCTGTAGGAGAAGGCAAGAATGGGGTGATTTGAGAGAATAGCATTGAAACATGTATACTAACATATGTGAAATAGATCACCAGTCTAAGTTCAATACATGAGGCAGGTGCTCAGGGCTGGTGCACTGGGATGACCCTGAGAGATGAAATGGAGAGGGAGGTGGGAGGGAGGGTCAGGATGGGGAACACATGTACACCCATGGCTGATTCATGTGAATGTATGGCAAATCCACCACAATATTGTAAAGTAATTAACCTCCAATTAAAAAGAAAAATAAATAAATAAATAACAGAAAAAAAAAAGAAAAGGCAGAGGAACCAGAGATCAAATTGTCGACATCCACTGAATCATTGAAAAAGCAAGAGAACTCCAGAAAAAACATCTATTTCTGCTTTATTGACTATGCCAAAACTTTTGACTGTGTGGATCACAATAAACTGTGGAAAACTCTGAAAGAGATAGGAATACCAGACCACTTGACCTGCCTCTTGAGAAACCTGTATGCAGGTCAGGAAGCAACAGTTAGAACTGGACATGGAACAACAGACTGGTTCCAAATAGGAAAAGGAGTACGTCAAGGCTGTATATTGTCACCCTGCTTATTTAACTTATATGCAGAGTACATCATGAGAAATGCTGGGCTGGAAGAAGCACAAGCTGGAATCAAGACTGCCGGGAGATATATCAATAACCTCATATATGCAGATGACACCACCCTTGTGGCAGGAAGTGAAGAAGAACTAAAGAGCCTCTTGATGAAAGTGAAAGAGGAGAGTGAAAACGTTGGCTTAAAGCTCAACACTCAGAAAACTAAGATCATGACATCTGGTCCCATCGCTTCATGGCAAATAGATGGGGAAACAGTGGAACAGTGGCTGATTTTATTTTTGGGGGCTCCAAAATCACTGCAGATGGTGATTGCAGCCATGAAATTAAAAGATGCTTACTCCTTGGAAGGAAAGTTATAACCAACCTAGACAGCATATTAAAAAGCAGAGACATTACTTTGTCAACAAAGGTCCATCAAGTCAAGGCTATGGTTTTTCCAGTAGTCATGTATGGATGTGAGAGCTGGACTATAAAGAAAGCTGAGTGCAGAATTGATGCTTTTCAACTGTGGTGTTGGACAAGACTCTTGAGAGTCCATTGGACTGCAAGGAGATCCAACCAGTCGATCCTAAAGGAGATCAGTCCTGGGTGTTCATTGGAAAGACTGATGTTGAAGCTGAAACTCCAATACTTTGGCCACCTGATACAAAGAGTTGACTCACTTGAAAAGACCCTGATGCTGGGAAAGATTGAGGGCAGGAGGAGAAGGGGATGACAGAGGATGAGATGGTTGGATGGCATCACCGACTCAATGGACATGGGTTTGGGTGGACTCCGGGAGTTGGTGATGGGACTGGGAGGCCTGGCGTGCTGCAGTTCATAGGGTCACAAAGAGTCGGACTCGACTGAGTGACTGAACTGACTGAACTGACTAACTGAAGAATACATATATTCTTTTTCATATTCTTTTCCACTATGGTTTATGATATGACATTGACCACTTATCTGTACTACATAGTAGGGCCATGTTGTTTATCTCTTTTATATACAATAGTTTGTATCTGCTAATCCCAAACTCCTAATTTATCCCACCCCCATTCCCTTTCCTCTTTGGTAACCAAGAGTTTGTTTCTATGTCTGCAAGTCTGTTTCTGTTTTGTAAATAAGTTCTTTCTTAACGAGCCTTTTGAGTATTGAGAGACTCAGTTAGTTCCCAAGGTGTCACCTGCAACTGTCTCAGGTGAACCTCCTTGTGTCCTTGAAAAAAAATCAGAGCAGAGAGTTTCCATATTTTGATGTGAGGAAAAGAAAAACTCTGAAGACGTGGTGACTCCTGACACAGTGAGTTGTGAGTCTTATTCTTGAATTGGGGGCCTGAGGCCACTGGGCTGCAGGGCAGCCAGCAGAGGTCTCTGGCCTCTGTCACCTCACCTCTTAGTTTTGGTTGCATCATTGTTGTTTAGTTGCTCAGTAGTATCTGACTCTTTTGAGGCTCCATGGATGGTAGCCCGCCAGGGTCCTCTGTCAATGGGATTTCCCAGGCAAGAATACTGGAGTGTATTGCCATTTTCTCCTCCAGGGGATCTTCCTGACCCAGTGATCACACCTGTGTCTCTTGCACTGGCAGGCGGATTCTTTACCACCAAGCCACCTGGGAAGCCCAGTTGCATCAGAAAGCCATAAAACTGCTGCTTCCAAACACTGAGGTGGCTTATTAGATGTGCCCTCCCAGAAGATTCTTTATACTTTACCACCTGCACTTTCCAAGGATGATACAAAAAGCAACAAACCTGTTGGTAAATGAGCCATCTGGTCCACTCACCACTTCTTGGATATAATTCATGGAGATTGTTTTCTTTGTTTGTTTGTTTATTTTTTAAAGGCTCAGCTTCATTACAAAGACACATTCTTCCCAGAGGATCCACTAATCAGGGAAATCATTGAAACTCTCAAACGGAAATGCCTCTAATAATTCACTTTATTTAATGACTCTGACTAGCACTAAGAACTTATTTTCTTGATTTCCTCAAGTTATCCCTAAAGTGAGACAATTTTCCCATCATCATGCTGACAGCCTACTCTGCATTTTTCCATGGAAGTCTTTATTTGCATTCACAGTGAGTTTAAAACTTGGAGTAGTTTGATGAGATTAATATGAGGTGTCTCTTCAAAAGTTGAGTGGTATAACAATTTCACGATGCCTCCACTAACTATATGAAATGAAATATTAACTCCACAAACACAGTGGCAGATTAGAATATCATTTGCCTCCAAGGCAATTATGGCTTCTGATCACATGTCACCACCACCCCAGGGAAATGTGTGAGCCCCTGTCAATCACTCCCCAGCTGGTATTCAGTGAACACCTGCTTTTGTCCCACACAGCTCTGGGAGACCTGAGATATAGTCCCTGGCATCAGGGAGCTGACATACCAGTGGAACTAACCAATGATTAAAATGGCATGTGATCGAGAGGCAAAATGGGTGACACAGACACCAGGAGATGTTGAGAAGAGAAGATAGTGTGGGTTGAAGAAGTGGATCCACAGAAAAGACAATAAAAAATTGTAAAAGTACAGGCACCATTTAACAAATGCTACTTGCACCAACACCATGCTTGGCATCTGACATATGCTGCTGAATTCAGACTTGATCACAATTCTATGAGTCTGAAGCTCATCCAAGCTCAAACAGCTATCATCATTGCAGCTGGCAGGGCTGTGGTTCTCCTTTAGGACCTAAGATCTGGGGTCATGAATCAGGCCAGGTGAGATCCCATTCCCTGTGCTGTCCTCTAGAAAGGGCTTCTCTCCTTGACACTATTGCTCACACAGAATTGTAATCATATGTTAATTTGTCTACCCCCAGACCAGGCTGTGAAGCTCATAGCTGGGTTTCATTTATTAATACTATCACACTGGTGACAACTCAACAGAGCCTGACACACAGCTGGAACATAGCAAATGCCCATGAAATGAGTAAGTGAGTCTAAAAACACCTAATTCCTCCAGGGCTGGGGTAGTTGCACGCTCCTTTGCAAGCCCAACCTACCTCTTTCTCCCTCTGCCAAGCTCCCCTCCTACACCTCAGTGAGACAGAAGTCATCATGGAGGTAGTGACCAAACATTCTCCACTTTTTATCCTCTCTACCTTCTACCCAGACTCTGTACCACGCTGAGCCCATTGCACAGACTTGGGAAACTGACTTGGATTGTGACCTTGATGAAAGACGTCAGCTCTGACTTGAGACTTTTGCTCAGACAGATGTGGTCCCTGGGTCCCTCAGAAGCCAAGTTGCAAGGAGGATGCTTCATTTTCAGGAAACAACCACTCCCTGGAGTACCCCCCAGGACATTGGAACCTTTTAATTGCCCTTTAATAATTGAAAACCAGTTTAATAACTGAAGGACTTGAACAAGGGAACAATGGACGGTCTCACATTTGGCACATGAGGAAGGCAAAAAAGCCCCAGTAGTGAGGGATAACAGCGTCTACATGAACAAATAAATATTTTCATAATTTGCCTACCAGTTAAAATAGCAAATACTATCAAATCCAATTAATGTGGACTGGTCTATGGGGCTTTAAATCAGAGGTGATGACTCTGGAGTCATTAATTAGATCTGACGTGATTTCTTCCAAGCAAATCCTGTTGGCGTACACCTTTCCCAATAACGGGGTTCATGATCAGCTGAGAAATCACAGGTGTCATTCAGAACTGGACTCTGGCAGGGGCCTGTTTCAAGGCTTTCATTTGTTTCATTCAGGGAAGGCTTTCCATATTTCTGAACTTGGTTGGTGCAACTGGTGGTTCCTGGGGTTCAAGGCAGGATCAGGGATGTGAGTAAAGGCAGGTCTCCTTTGTCTTCACCCTGTCCCTTATCAGCAGTGCTCTCTGCTCTCCACATCATGCCCTCACCAGGAAGCATCCACAACTTCTGGGTCACTGTACTAGTAGTTCCTTGGCTGAGGCTAGAAAGTGATGGAATGCTCTCATCTGACTGAGATAAAGAGAAGCTTGGTTCAAGCTCAATTTCCCTAAGGGATATTTCTTGGTGCTGGCTTTGTGCTAGAGGGTGTCCATGAGTGAGCAGAGGTCTTGCACTAAGGAACACAGATGTACTTCCTTTGGGAAGACAGACATTTTACAGAGATATTAACAGTTATTCCAATGCCCTCAAGGGCCAGGCCTGGTACAAAACCAGAAAGTAAGCCTCATGTAAGAAAAACAGGGAGAGGTGGGACTAAACGTGAAACTGTAAGCTCCTTTCTAAGGAGGTGACCATTACTAACTCACCATGATGGTTTCCTGTCAGGGATCCATGCCCCAGTTCCTAGAAGTTCTAGGTTTACCCAAAGGTTAGAAATCCAGATTTTTATACAAAAAGCCCCATTTTTGTTGTTGCTTATTAGTTTTTCTAAACTGGCTTATTAAAAAAAGCAACAACACAGGAACATGGATACATGGATAGTCCTCTGCAGTCTCCAGGGGAATAGCCATATGGATTAGGCTTAACAACAGACAATTCTCATCCAAATTAAGGAGGTAAAGACAGGTAGAAGGCATAAGAAAGAATATGTGCAAAATCATGGTTCCAAGGGATAACCTGACCTCTTCCCCATCCCAGGAGTCTTGCAGGTGAACAGCCATCCCATGAGGAATGCCAGGGCAGCAGCTAAGGGAACCTCCATGTCAGGAAGCCTAGGGTTTTTCATGTATCATGAATAATTTAGGGGCTTTGAATCAACATCATAAGATTTCCTTCTTATCCAAATTCCTCCTAAAAGCTTGGTCTTAAGGATAGCTATTTAATTTAAAGGGAAGATGGAAGCAAGGAAAAAGAAATCTCACTTCATGGTGTGGTTGTAGGGATCCCATGAGACCATACTCAGGAAATGTCCAGAGCCTGTCACTTGCCGATGTAATGTGTGCCCTACAGGTCATGGTACAGCCCACAGCATTCCCTTGCATTGAACCAGGTTGTCTGTACTGCATACTCTAGTTCCTTGGTCCTGTGGTCACCCAAGGACTGGGATGGAGTTAGATCAAAGAAGGCAACCTCAGAAGGCAGGGCCTATTTCTATCTCCACTTTGAGCTGCCCTTGACATTCCCAAACTGGCAGAGGTAACTTCCCAAAGGGCTGAGGACCTTACCGAGGAAGCTTCTGGTGTATTTGCTGGGATCTGGAGATGGGGGCATTGTGCTTTGTATCACAAAGCCATTATGAGGTCTAGACTCTTTACAAATGACACACTTCACATTGTGAGTATAGAGTCCCTGAGTAGCTGGTACTGATGCACCTGAAATTGTGAAAGCTACCCTGTCAATCTCTGAGTTGTCCTATTCCTGGAATCATTATGCTCCTTTGCTACAACTTTATAATCCATTTGTGCTTCTTCTAAAGCGCTGACCACAGCTGCTGCCTCCTCCAGGCGTTCTCTGCTCGCCTCTGCTCTCAGCATCTCTCAGCAGTAATTTGTCATATAATTCAAAATGACACTCTGCTCCACTGAACTGCCATCTCTTCTATGGAGTTTTCAGGAGGACCCTCCCCTGACAGAGAAGCTGTGTCCTCCCCTTAGGGCATGGAGTCTACACTGGAATGAGGAAAGAGCAATGGACCTTAGACTTAGAAAGCCCTGCATTCAGTAACTCTGGCCGACCACTCTGAGCCCCAGTCTACTTAGTTGTAAAAAGAACTAGTAGTCCTTCATTTTCAGGGTGATCAT
This sequence comes from Giraffa tippelskirchi, assembly GCF_054371585.1. Taxonomy (NCBI): domain Eukaryota; kingdom Metazoa; phylum Chordata; class Mammalia; order Artiodactyla; family Giraffidae; genus Giraffa; species Giraffa tippelskirchi. Next base: position 93,886,245 of record NC_137276.1, read on the forward strand.
GAAGATCAAGCAATGAGACATCCACAACACATAGCATCTGACACATAAAGGGATTCAATGAAGAGCTGTAAAATGACATGTTGCACTTGTTTTTCTGTCTCTTCTGCTAAAGAACCAGTTTCCAGATGGTGATGGAATCTGATTCATCCATCTTTATAACCCCAGCACCTAGCACCACAATTGGCACATTGTTTCATTCATTCATTGTAATTGCCTGAACTTCCTCCCCCCTCCACCCCCACTCCCACCAGAGGCTTTGCGTTATTTCTTTCCAATGTTTATGTTAAAAAAAAATTAACACATAAACCAATAACACAAAATAAAATTGCCCAGGATTAGGGTGGAGACCTTTGGAGACAAGCTAACAAAGAATCCAATTGCTGAAAATGTCACCCTTTGAGGGGTTTTGCTCTCAATTTTTAAAACAAATGCAAGTTCCCAGTTCTATTTCTCTCACATACTTGTTGTCAGGCTCTAAAACCAAGGCAAACCAAACAGTGTTCCTCTGAAATAACGACCCCCCTACCCCATCCATTTTCCCCTTGACCTCAATTAATTACAATTTCATTGTGGTTTTAGAGGTGACTTCACTGCTGACTGCAACTGGCTGGCTTGTCCTGACTCTTGACAAGGCCCATCTGAGAGGAGGTGGGACCCAAAGGTGGTCAGTTTCCATAGATCTCATTATTTTAAAAGAGGGTTTAGGGTTGTCTTGCACGTTCCCAAGGCACAGAGACAGCCTCAAACCAGCTCACAGTTCAAACCCAGAAAGTATTGCAGACTGAAGGGGATAACATGGCTGTCAAAACAGTGTGTCTATTTCCCTCAGGGAGAAAGACTTTAAAGACAAATAAAGAGAAGGAAAGTCAAACACCTCATACGTGACCATGAAACAGCAGGTCAGGGGCCCAGTGCTGGGGGGAATCGCCGAGTGATGGCTCCTCAGGCAGCCTGTTGGAGGAAGGTCACCGTACACAGAATAAGTGGCCCCGCCGGAAGCAGGAAATCGTTTATTTCTGGGTAACTGGGATCCCAATTTGTAAAGTAATGCCCACCTAGCGATCTGAAACCAATTACTTGTTAGCAAAACTAGCACAGAGCAAACAGCGACCAGGAGGAGAGCTCAGATTCATGTCCTAATGAAACTCTTGGCCCTCTCATTAAAAATAAATGTCTACCTTGCTTCTCAGCATTTGGAGATGACAGGCACAGACTGCAGGGAGAAAGGAAAGCCCTGTGGGTTCAGATAAACCACAGAAAGCAGAACCAGGCTTAATTGGATTACTGCTAATTAGGTGCCACTAATGAGAACGGAGAACATTGGATGCACGTGTAGAAAAATAACTGGAATAATCTTCAGTATTAGAGATACAACTTTAGATAAGGCTTTTCATTTCCTGGATGGTTTGTTAGTACAAGCTTGCTCCTCCATCTTCCTGTCCACAGAGCCCAGGGTTGGGTCCTGGGCCTGGGTAGAAATCCTGACCCACTCTCACTAGCTATGGGACTCGGGCAAGTCACTGAACTCTGTGTCTCTTTCTCTCCTCATCCGCTGAACACAAATGATTAAAATAGCATTTACTTCATAGGGTTCTAGTGGGGATTATATGTGTTATTACATTTAAAGCCCTTAGGATAGTATCTGCTGCTGCTGCTAAGTCGCTACAGTCGTGTCCGACTCTGTGTGACTCCATAGACGGCAGCCCACCAGGCTCCACTGTCCCTGGGATTCTCCAGGCAAGAATACTGGAGTGGGTTGCCATTTCCTTCTCCAATGCATGAAAGAGAAAAGTGAAAGTGAAGTTGCTCAGTCATGTCCGACTCTTAGCGACCTCATGGACTGTAGCTTACTAGGCTCCTCCGTCCATGAGATTTTCCAGGCAAGAGTACTGGAGTGGGGTGCCATTGCCTTCTCTGAGGATAGTATCTAGAACATAGTATATATTCATGCACTTTAGATGTTGTCATCTATTTACTCAAACAATTTTGTTAGGTATTTTCAAGGTCCCTAGTTCTGGGACAAGCAAGTCTGGTCACACCAACCCCAATTCAACAGCTTCCCACTAATCTTTTTTTTAATTGAAGTATAGTGGATTTCACAAGTGGAGCAGTTGATAAAGAATCTGCCTGCCAGTGCAGGAGATGCAAGAGATGTGGGTTTGATCCCTGGGTGGGGAAGATTCTCTGGAGTAGGGAATGGCAATACTCTAGTATTCTTGCCTGGAAAATTCCATGGACAGAGGAGCCTGGTGGAGGTTACAGTCCATGGGGTCACAAAGAGTCAGACACAACTGAGCACATACTGGCTGGCTGGCTATGGAGCACTTTTCTACCTAGAGTGGATTTACAACGTTGTGTTAGTTTCAGATGTACAGTAATTCTACACAAATATATTAATATACATGCTTATATTCACATATATATTTTTGGATTCTTTTTCATGATATGTTATCACAAGATATTGAATATAGTTCTCTGTGCTATGCAGTAGGTTCTTGGTATCTATTTTATACATAGTAGTGTGTATATGCTAATCCCAAACTCCTAATTTATCCCTCTGCCTCACCTTTCCCCTTTGATAACTATAAGTTTGGGCTTCCCTGGTAGCTCAGATGGTAAAGAACCTGCCTGCAATGCAGAAGACCTGGGTTCTATCCCTGGGTTGGGAAGATCCCCTGAAGGAGAATATGGCAATGCACTCCAGTATGCTTGTCTGGAGAATCCCCATGGACAGAGGAGCCTACCAGGCTACAGTCCATGGGGTCACAAAGAGTCGGACACAACTGAGTGACTAAGCACAGCACAACTATGTTTGTCTTCTATGTCTGTGAATCTGTTTCTGTTTTGTAAATAAGTTCATTTGTATCATTTTTTAGATTCTATATATATGATATCATTTGATATTTGTCTTTGACTTATTTCATTCTTTTTTATGACTGAATATATATGCATCTTCTTTATCCATTCATCTGTTGATAGATACTTAGGACACTTCTATGTCTTGGTTATTCTGAATAGTACTGCTATGAACATTGGGGTGCAGGCATCTTTTCGAATTAGAGTTTTCATCTTTTCCAGATATATGCCCAAGAGTGGGATTGCTGGGTCATATGGTAACTCTGTTTTTAAAATGAAGACTCGATTGACCTGCGGCCACATCTTGCTCACCTGTTCCTTCCTGTCTGTGCTCTGGGAAGACTGGCCTCCCTCCAAGCTCTGATCAGCCATGCTCCCTGCTCCCGAGAGCCATTGCTCAGACTCTTCCCTCAGGCTGGGATGCTTCAGGAAGGCAGAATCTCTATCTGTTTTTGTTTCTTCCTGAATCCGTAGCAACTAACATAGAGGCTGGTTTGTACCAGGTGCTCAATTAACAGTCATTGAACTAATGGATCAATGAATTAAAGACTAAAAAACAATACATAAGACAGTGCTAAAACATGATAGTACTAGCTCACATTTATTTAGTGCTTGCTCTGTGAAAGACAATGTTCTAAATGCTTTTCTTATATAATCTCATATCCACTGCAGCTTGAATAGCAGGTAATAGAATAATTGGAGAACAAAGTACTGGAATAGCACTGGGTAGGAGAGGAGATCCCAGGCTAAGCCACTAAGGGAAGGATAGCTGGAAAAAGGCCACTGGAATCAGTGAGTTCACCCCACAGTTAGGGAGGGCAGAGAGCATGGCAGCAGCCCAGAAGTGACCCCTCAGTTGTGTCTGCAGACACTGAGGACGATCTCACAGAGGGGACCAAATCCTGAAAAGAGTGTTGAAGGACAAGTAGGGGAGCCTGCTTCTACAGGAAGTAGGTGGGGTCTTTCCAGAAAGAAGAACAGCAAGCAGCTACAGTAGCATGAAGGCTCACCAGAGCCTGGGAAACTAACCAGTGTATGAAACAAGTCAGTGGTAGTTCTAGGGAGGGGCGGAAAAGGGCTAGGGAGCTGGGGGCCAGCCAGACCTGCCCAGGCCTACAGGACAACCTGAGCGTTCACAGAAATCTTTAAGAGTCAACGACCAAACATAAACACATCTCTGGCCGCAGGACTGAATTTAGATGGGATGGGACCAGGCAGGAGAGAGGTGAATAGTGGGGAGGACCCCTCTAGTAGTTCAGGGGACAGATGTTCAGACCTGAGCTTCTGCAGCTGTAGCAGTAAGGGGAGGAAGGCCAAGTTGGAAGGAGATGAAGGTGGAGCAGGAGGAGGAAGGGGAGAGAGCATGGAGGTTTAGAGCCCCAAGGCTAGACCTTCTCTGGAGGTGATAATGGCAAGTCAGGGCTGAGGGGCCCAGCAAAACGACCATGCCACAAACAGCAACACTCAAAAGCATCAGTCCAACACCCAGGCTTGTGTCCTGGGAGAATTGGGCCTGTGTGTTTGCATGTGCATGGTTGCGGGGGGGGGGGGGTGCAAAACCCAGGCCTAAAGAAGTGGGAGGACAGGGCCAAGTGCCAGGGCATGGTGCAGACATTCAAGGGACAAGGAAAGAGCGGAGGGGCTGAGGAAAGACTTAGTCCCCGGGGGATAATTTCTGGCTGGGCCTGTGGGGAGATTCTTGTGGCTGCCAGCTGTTATAGCTGTGACCTGAAATCCTTGACTGAATGCCCTGATCACAGAGGGATCCTACTATGCCCAACAGGTCTGTTGGCATGTCCAGGTCCTGCATCCTCTGGCCTGTCTACCTTAACACTGGCTATGTCCTGTTCAGAAGAGTAGCCCTCCAGAGTATTGTGACATTTATGGTAAGACTAGTTCCCAGAGCTCCCCCTCATCCTGCTCCATCCCTGAGCCATCTGGGCCACTTGCCTCCTCGCCCTCTTCAGACACCCAGTGCCCAGGGTCTTTCCCACCTTCTCCTGTCTCAGCACCAGGGGTAATCCACCAGTGCACACCACAGTCCTGCTCAGGGCCTGCCAGGCCTGAGGAATGAGAGAGTCATTTCCTAGGCAGGTTGATAAGAAGTCTAGGGGTCCCCACGGAGAGAGGGGTCTGGAATTCTCAAGGAGGAAGAAAGGACAGACATTTTTTCTCCTCTACATTCCTTAAGATTATATAACAACAATGTATCCTGGTTGAGTAAAGTCTCTGGAAAAAACCTTCTGGCTAATCCTGTTATCTTAAAATGTAAATTATGAGAGTAGGTCTAGTGAGGTCTTTACAACCTCCAGAGGTTCTTTTGATTCAGTGTAATAACTAATTAGAGAGTATATAATTCCATTGCTAACACTAGCAAGTGAGTATTCTTTCTGCCCCCTTCTGATGCCTATGTCAGAAGCTTTCTCTATCTCCTTTATACTTTAATAAAACTTTATTACACAAAAGCTCTGAGCAATCAAGCCTTGTCTCTGGCCCCAGATTGAATTCTTCTCCTCCGGAGGCCAAGAATCCCAGTGTCTCTTCGTGGTTCTGCAACAACCTTTCAGTAACCTGAGGCCGCCTCTCACTAGCCTCACCTGGCACCACTGCCCCTGGGAGCAGCAGGCGGCCCAGACATCTTCCCAGTACCCGTGTGTCCTAAGCATCTCGTTGCCTCTGACCCTTCACAGGTATGTTCATGGCCACCTTGCCCCCACCGCCTATTCAATCTTCAGTTTGGGCCTAAGCAGGCCTCCCTCAGATAAGCCTTCCCTTGGAGCCCCAGTTAGGCACTCCCTGTACCCACTACTTCTGCTTTGCCTCACTTGTCAAGATGACAATTCAAATAACCAGCTCCTTAATCATGTATTTAGTGTCTGACTCTAAGTTCTGTGAGGGCAGGGGCCAGGCTGATCTATCCACTGCTCTATCCCCAGCACTCGAAATAGAGCCAAATACATAGCATGTGCTCAATTAATATTTACTGAATATACATGAATGAATGCCGAACGCAACCATGGCTCAAAGATCACACAGCCAGTTAAATCAGGATGCAAATCGCCTATTCTGCATAGGCTACAGGCCAATTCAGTTAAGAACCAATTTTTAGCAGAGAATTCGCTTTTACATCTATGTTAGGGTGGTGCTTAGGGAAGCAGCGAGATGGGGGAGGGAGAGAAGGGATATGACGTGCATACTGATTTTCTGAGAATCCTGGATGGCTTAGCACAAAACTGGAGTGAGGGCTATGCTTCTGAAATGCTAAACATTATTTAATAATTTGGTGCCATACGATGAGAGGTTTCTGTCAACACGGAATGCGTGGCACTTTCGGCTGGCTGAGAAATGAGCAGGGTGGTTTTGAAAAATTCACCAGTTCCCTTGGGAGAGGCCGACTAATCTGATTTTAGCACCTCACACAATGATTTGGATTGCGTTCATTCACTGCAAAAATGTGCTTGCCAAAATTAAGTAGGTAGGCTCTCCCAGAGGAGATGCAGGCTCCTCCATCAGGACCACATTTATCTATCAGGATGCGGCATGCATTCCAGGAGAGCCTGCAAAGGATTGATAACCATAGGGTCATATATGATGAGCCTACTATGAGCCAGCCCGGTGTGTCCTCACCTGGTGACCAGCTGTCTCTGAGTGGGTGATTCTTACACCTTTGCCATAGTGAGTGACTTGCCTGGGTCCTGACACCTACCTGAGGAGAGCAGGTGGGCACCTGAGGCCCTCTGGCCCTGAAGCCTGTGCTCATCCACCAGCTCTATCTTGTTGGCTCCTGAGTTGGTATTGGTACCATCAGTGTTCCAGAACTGAGGGTTCTGTAGCCTTCCAGTGATGCCAGGAGGCTCAAGATGGAGTTTACAGGCTCAAAGTTTAGCCAAGTGTGGAAGGGGAGGTTTATTATGGGCTGTTGAGGGAGGTTCCTTTGGTCCACTCCTCACCTTCAAGAAGAGCCTCATAAAGAGACTTGATGTCTGGTCTGCATGGTTACACCTGTGGACCATGTTAAAGGGACACCTCGAGAAACTCCATAGGAAGCAGTCACTACATAACTCTCAATGTAATCTTTGACAGTGGGCTTCTCAGGTGGCACTAGTGGTAAAGAACCCGCCTCCAATACAGGAGACTTAAGAGATGAGGGTTCAATCACTGGGTTGGGAAAATCCCCTGGAAAAGGAAATGGCAACCCACTCCAGTTTTCTTGCCTAGCATATCCCATAGACAGAGAACTCTGGTGGATTACAGTCCGTGGGGTCACAAAGAGTCAAACACGATTGAAGTGATTTAGCACATAGCACTGTGCCAGACAGCATTGTATCACGGTGTTTCTAATGGGTTTGTCATTGCTCTATTTTTCAATATACCAGAAGCTTCACGAAGTAGAAATGGCTGAGACACCTTTGTTCCCATGAGTGATGGAGGAAAGCATAACATTCCCAAACTAGGGTCTGGCCATTTTAGAGAAGTTGGTTTCAATAAGACAGAGGGAATACTGGGACGGATGAAGGAGCAAGACACAATGAACCCATTTAAAAGAACAAATATTCAGTCAACAAACTTTTAATGGGCACTCACTCCGTGCTTTTCCCTGAGTCAGGCATGGTTCCATGGATGTGACTAAGCAGAGGTGAGCACTTACTGTGTAACCTCACACTTCTATGCCTAGTCCTGAGGGGACTGTTTAGAGATGATCAGCCTCACCCTTCTGTTTGCACAGCATGGAGAAGTGAGGCACGGATGCAGGGTTGTCAAGAGGCACAGTCTATATGCCCTGCTGAAGGGATCAGGGAAACACAGGAGCCAGGAGTCCCCAGAAAGAAGAGCAACGAGGGCGAGAGGAAAGATGTAACGGATCCTGTGGGGGGGTTCACACTGGCTCGTTGGAGACGACCGGGGAGACGTCCCACAGGGCAAGGGACTCTGAGTACTCAAACAACACCAATGAGAAAATAAATTCTTATAAAAAGAAAAACAAAAATGGATCCCAAAGCACCAGAAATCTGGTGAAGATGAAACTGCCTTGAATAGGCAGAAAACTGCTTCTGCAACAGAGACATCAGTTTGCTGGAAAAGCCACTTTCTGTGGGTGCTGAGACCAGAGGCCAAGCAGCAATAGGGCTGTGGGTCTGGAGCAGGTGAAGAAACCGGGGGTAACCCATAAATCTAGGTAAATACACAGGGGTGGGAGACAAAAATGTGTGGGGCAGGCATTGCTCTCATAACATTCATTTTTCTCTCATTCTCAAGTCCTGCAAATCAGACTGTATTTTGCTTCCACTTGACAGAGGTGGAAACAGAGACTCAGGAGGTTCAGCAATTTGCCCAAGACCACAAAGAGGTGGAGCCAGGATGAGCGGTCAATGTAGCCACGAGTCCATGGTACTAAAGCACGAACACGTTGCCATCCTCTTAGAGGGATGATGCTGTGGGGAAGAATATATCTCCTAATTGGAGAGGTCATGGTGGGTGTTTGTAACAAAGGGAAACAATTAGAACAGGAGAGATTCTACATGGCAGGTGGGTCATTGATTCAGAGTATTGATGAGCACCGGCTGGGTGCACAGAACTGTCCTGGGCACTTTGCATTGATCCCGAACACACTGGGATGCCTGTGAAATCAAGGCGGTGCACAGATAGCGTGCTGTGAGTCTATTTGGCAAGGGCAGTCTGGCAGAGACTGGGTGAAAGATGAATAGGCTCTGGAGGAGGAGAACTTTCTGTGGTGGGGAGGGGCACAGCGTGAGCCACCGGTGGGGGCAGGGACGACTACTGTCTACACCACCCGCTCTAGTCAAAGCCAAGAGATGGATGCTTCAAAGCACCATTCCCTGCCTGATTGTAAAAGTAACATATGCTCACTGCAAACATCCTTGGAAAGACAGAAAAGCATAAAGGAATAACTAAAAAGTCATCCATCAGTATGGTGTCTATCCTGGCAGGCTTTGTTCTATGCATTAAAAAAACCAAAAGAAAAAACTAACCCATGATCAGACTACACAGACATTTCCCTGGCTTGCTTTTTTTTTTTTTTAACTTGTCAAAATATTGGAAGCCTTTCATTCTCCTAAAATATTTTTCATGAATCTGGTAGTCATGGCTGCACGGGCTTGGTTGAAGGCCTGCCGAGTTCTTCTTTGGCCCTGACAGTGTGTTGCCCTGCACTGGCTGATACACATGTGGCTTTCTGGAATGGTGAGGCTGGTTCACCAAGGCCCTCTTGGCTCTGGGCACTGCTTGAGGGCTCATTTATCTCTTCCCGTGCCCTGACTGTACTGTGCTCCCCTTCCCCTCTCCTCCCACGGCATCTGGCCAAGCTTGGGGTGATGTAAAGCAGGGGTCCCCAACCTCTGGAATCTAATGTCTGATTATCTGAGGTGGCGCTGATGTAAAGGTAATAGAATTAAGGGCACAGTAAATGTAAATCATGCGGACACCCACTCCCCACCCCCTGGTCCGTGGAAAAATTTTCTCTCATGAAAGCTGTCCCTGGTGCCAAAAAGGTTGGGGACTACTAATGTAAAGGAAATAGGAGGAGCAGTCTACCTCCTCTTTGGAAGCAAGGGTCCCAAAATGCCTTCATCCCACCACACTTGCAAACACAGTGACTAAAGGATTTTATTTTTATTTTTTTGATATTAAAAAAAAATAACTTATTGGAGCAGAGTTAATTTACAATGTTGTGTTGGTTTTAGTTGTATATTTCCTAGAGACAACACAGTTTAAAGGAACTTGTGTCCAAAACAGACTCACAGACTTAGAGAACAAACCTAGGGCTGCCGGCGGGGAAGGATAGGGAGAAGGGATAGTTAGGGAGTTTGGGATGAACGTGTACACACACACTGCTGTATTTAAAATGGATAACCAACAAGGACTTACTGTACAGCACAGGGAACTCTGCTCAAAGTTATGTGGCAGCTGGGATGGGAGGGGAGTTTGGGAGAGAATGGATACATGTATATGTATGGCTGGATCACTTTGCTGTCCACCTGAAACTATCACAACATTGTTAATTGACTACATTCCAATATAAAATAAAAAGTTCAAAAAATGAACCTGTTTCAGGTTTTTGGAAGCAATAAGAGATGTGATTTCTAACTCAACTCCTGTTGGAAATGAGCATAACAAGCTATTACTATACAAATGAAGCCCCTTCTGACCCTGGTTTTTGTGGTGACAGCTTGGATCTGTCTATAGGGTCCTCACCACAGAGCAGAGGCTGCCCCTTGATCAGTATCGGAAATGAGGAGGGAGGGAGCATTGCATACAGTGTGTGTGTGTGTGTGTGTGTGTGTGTGCGCGCGCGTGTGTGGGCGCTCATCTGAATTTACCTTGCAGGGAGAAGCAGACCATCACGCATCACCTACTATTTACAGACATGTGGGGCACCAGGCACTTGATAGAGATAATTTTTCCTTGGATTTATAACAATAGGCATGAAAAGAACATTGCCAGCTCTTCTTACCTGAGGATATAGGGAGGTTAGCCTCTTGCCCACATACATAGATGACATACCTACCAAGTGGTGGGGTTGGGATGAGGATTTGGGTCTGCCTGGATGCAAAGTTGGCTTTCTTCCCACACCACTCTCTACCACCCCCTACCCCTGAGCTGGCTCAAGTAGATTAGAGGCATCCTCTCTCTCCATCACCATGGCCACATAGAGCCAGTGGTAGCAGCCAGACTTTCAACTGCAGCTCAAGTCAGAGTCCCACTGTCAGCAAAGGACTCCATTTGGAACTGAACTTGGCATTTTGGAAGATTATTAGGGATGAAGAAAGAAGCATGCAGGGCTTTGAGGTTGGCCACAGTTATCAGAAAATTTTTAAAAAAATGAAGTTTTATGTAGTTACAGTCGGGAGCCATTTAATCTTCTCACTGTCAATTTCCAAGGTAACCACCTAGCTTGCCTATATCCTTTTCTGAATTTTACATATATTGGCCATTTAATCCACACAATTCCCCTAATGAGGATCATTTCTGATCATTTCAAAGATAAAGAAAAGGAAACTCAGAGATAGAAGTAACATTTAAAATCAAAGAGAAAGAGTAGCATGCACTGCTGTAGACTTTACTTCCCCCGAGATTGTGGATTCTCAGTGCCAGGGCCACAAGCCCCGCCCTGTGACAGTGACCTCATGTAAGGTCAGAGTGGGGGTCTTGATGGTGGCTGGTCTCCTCACACATCCAGCCAGAGAGGGCTGACACTTCCTAGCACGCAGGTCAGTGTTCCCTCCTTTAGAACATCTAAGATAGTTACAATGGCCCAGGGCCATTGTAAGGTAGTTTCAGGTTACAATGACCCAGGGCCAGGCTGGGACACTGAATGGTCCCTTCAGGCTCAAGTTTGCTCTGATGGCTTCTGCAGAGATCCCTAGACACCTACCTTGTCTGCAACAACTGACTTTCTTTCTTTTTAATATAAATTTATTTATTTTAACTGGAGGCTAATTTCTTTACAACATTGTAGTGGTTTTGCCATACATTGACATGAATCCGCCACGGGTGTACATGTGTTCCCCATCCTAACCCCCCCTCCCACCTCCCTCCCTATCCCATCCCTCTGGGTCATACCAGTGCACTAGCCCCGAGCACCCTGTCTCATGCATAGACTGGATTCACTTTAAAATTTGGAAGGTGATTCCCTGGCAGTCCAGTGGTTAGGATTCTGTGCTTCCATTGCAGTGGCCCAGGTTTGATTCCTAGCTGGGAGACTAGATCCTGTAAGCTGTGTGGCACAGCCAAAATAAATAAATAAGTAAGTGCTTATTTGTAGAAAAAAAAATTTTAAACCACAAATTTATGCCATTATAAAAAAAAAAAATTGGAAGTAAGCGTGTTTTGTAAACTGCAGGAAGCGCTATGCTTGGAGGATGTTATTATATTTGCACTTGGAAAAAATTCTGGAAGGATCGTTACAGAGATTATCCCTCTTTTATAAATGGAAAATTGTCCAAAGGAGCTGCTGCTGCTGCTGCTAAGTCGCTTCAGTCGTGTCCGACTCTGTGCGACCCCATAGACGGCAGCCCATCAGGCTCCGCCGTCCCTGGGATTCTCCAGGAAAGAATAGTGGAGTGGATTGCCATTTCCTTCTCCAGTGCATGAAAGGGAAAAGTGAAAGTGAAGTCGCTCAGTCGTGTCCAACTCTTAGCGACCCCATGGACTGTAGCCTACCAGGCTCCTCCGTCCATGGGATTTTCCAGGCAAGAGTACTGGAGTGGGGTGCCATTGCCTTCTCCGGTCCAAAGGAGCTAATGACTTGTCAAAGATGGTGAGGTTGGGCAACGGGATAGATGAGACCAGAGTCTGACCTTTCTTTTGGATTCAGGTCAGTAACATACTAATTGAGCACCTACTGTGTACCCAGCATCCTCCTAGGCTCATAGGAGAAGAAGACGTCCGTCCCTGAAGGAGGGGGAGCACAGATAATCTCTTCCAGTTCTCCAAGCCTAGTGGTAGGCTGGGCACCAAATATGCACTCAAGAGCTAGTGGTAAAGAATCCACCTGTGAATGCAGGAGACGTAAGAGACGAGGGTTCAATCCCTGGGTTGGGAAGATCCCCTGGAGGAGGGCATGGCAACCAACTCCAGTACTCTTGCCTGGAAAATGCTATGGACAGAGGAGCCTGGCAGGCTACAGTCCATTGGGTCGCAGAGAATTGGATACAACTGAAGCGACTTAGCATGCCACATGCATGCACTCGAGAAATACTGCTATATGAGTGGCTAAACTCAAACAAGCTGACACTCTTTTTAAAATATTTATTTATTTTTATTTATTTATTTCTCTGTACCTAGTCCTAGCTGCAGTGTGTGGGATCTAATTCCCTGACCAGGGATTGAATCAGGGCCTCTGCATTAGGAGCACAGAGTCTTAGCCACTGGACTACCAGGGAAGTCTTATACGTGATCACATTCTTGTTTCCTCTTATGAACACTTAGAGCATAAACTGCCTACCTGAGGCCTGAATTCATCCAAGAAGGCCCTAGGCTTTCCTGTCCTCGTGCCCCCTGTGCTCATCAGTATCCTCAACAAGATCACATACTGGTTGATGATAGAGACCTTCCTCTTGCTTCAGCCTCTCCTGCTGTGTACATCACAGGCCTGGACAAAGCCTGGGGACTCAGCAGTGGCCAAGGAATCACAATCCTACATCATTTCTGAGACCGACAGCCTCGTTGAGGCAGGCACACCCTTGGCCCATGCCAGAATGCTGGCATCCTCATTTGGCATCTTAGCCCTCCTGGTTCCACACTGGGCCCAAACCATCCTCCCTCAAGCCACCACTCCCACCCCACCCTACCACCCAGCCTCCCAGAGAGGAACCCTCCCTTGTCTGATCTGTACACCTGTCTCACCCCCCATGTGGACTGTGGGGCACTCTTTCTATATCTACAACCACCTCAACACCTAGATCAGGGTTTTTCACATGGCAGGTACTCCAGAAGTTTGTGTTAACACAGAAAACATTTTAGCCACATGTGTTTGGTTTGTTTTCAGTGAAGGTTTGTTGGCCTTTGAGAGTAACTGCTTTGAAGACCATATTTTTCAAAGAGCTCCTATGCAAAGGCAGAATTAATAAGCATCTAAATTACAAACCTCACCATGTAGAACAAATTGGATTTCTTTTCATTAATAGCAAGGAAGCAGAAAACAAGCCCAATCCCAAGGGAGCCAAATGAATACAGTTATTCACCATTTTCACTGGCATTCTTTTTTTCCATCTCTAAACCCATCTTTATTCAATTATGTAGCTTATAAATATGGCCCCCGTATGTCAGCACAGCTAACAAGCGGTCTCCAATGTCAGGGGCCTTCTGACAGCTCATCCAGTCTTGCAATAACAGAGTTATGGCTGTAAGTATGGGAGTCTTTTTCTCTTTTTGCTTTCAGAGAGGGAAAAAAAAAACAACAAAAGCTAGCAAAAACCAACCAAGCCTTAAATGATCACAATGTTCCAAATATTAAGATGTGGGCCTACTGGCTTTTTAATCAAATAAATGTTAATGCTGTTCTCTATAATAGCATAGAAACTCTGTTGTTGATGGAAAACAAAGGCCAGTCCATGCATGGAGTATTTTCACATATTCCTTCTTAAAAATGTATTTGCTTTTAAAACAGACCTCTTTTGCAGGAATCTGTATACACTGATAGCAAAGGTTCTATGCCAAAACAACTCCTATAAGAGTTGGAGGAAATTGCACCTCTGTGCTGGGATTGTGTCTATACATTCCCCATTTGCCCTGTTGGGCAGAAAGTAGGGGGTATCCTCCAGGAAAAGGAGTAGGTCCCTTGCTTGCAGAGCAGAAGTCCAACACCTAGCAAGTTAGCCAGTCCCACATCCTTGACCTTCTTGTCTCCAAAAGGGAAATTCTTCAAGTGCAATCCAGGGCCCCTGGGTTTGCCTGTGGCCCCTTGGAGGAAGAACCTGTGAATTCAAAACTGTTTTCATAATTTCATGAAGATGTTTTTGTCTTTTTTATTTTTCATAACTCATGAATATACAGTGAAGTTTTACAAAAGCTACACAAGATATAATATTATAACAGATCAAATGGAAAAGCAGCAATGAGAATTCTGCTGTCTTCTACTAAGCTAGATCCTAAAGATTCACCATCAGGTAAATCAAAATCAATGACACTCTTCTCACTGGATTCACTTTGTTTGGGATCATATAGTTAGTTTTCAGAAAAGATGTTATTTATGTTCACATCTAATGGGTTGATTACCGATGAATGAATAAGTGTGCTCAGTTGCCCAGTCACGTCCAACTCTTTGGGACCCCAAGGGCTCCTCTGTCCGTGGGATTCTCCAGGCAAGGATATTGGTGTGGGTTGCCAATTCCTCCTTCAAGGGATCTTCCCGACCCAGAGATCGAACCCATGTCTCCTGCGTCTCCTGCATTGTAGGGCAGATTCTTTACCATTGAGCCACTGGGAATGAATAAATAAGTATAACTAAAATAGGTCAATTTTCATTCTAATAATATAAGTGCTAATAGATAGAACATACATAAATAAGTGCTTCATGGTCCTCAATAATTTTTAAAGCATGTAAAGAGGTCCAGAGAACAATGAGCATGAGGGGTCCTGTCCAAGGATCCCCCTCAGCTCTGCCTTCACAGTACATGAACCAAGAACTTCCAGATGTTCAAGCCAGATTTAGAAAAGGCAGAGGAACCAGACAGCAAATTGCCAACATCTGCTGGATCATCGAAAAAGCAAGAGAGTTCCAGAAAAATATCTACTTCTGCTCTACTGACTATGCCAAAGCCATTGACTGTGTGGATCACAACAAACTGTGGAAAATTCTTCAAGAGATGGGAACACCAGACCACCTTAACTGCCTCCTGAGAAATTTGTATGCAGATCAAGAAGCAACAGTTAGAACTGGACATGGAACAAAGGACTGGTTCCAAATTGGGAAAGCAGGATGTCAAGGCTATATATTGTCATCCTGTTTATTTACTTTTATGCAGAGTACATTATGCAAAATGTTGTGCTGGATGAAGCACAAGGTGGAATCAAGATTTCCAGGAGAAATATCAATAACCTCAGATATAAAGATGACACCACCCTTACGGCAGAAAGTGAAGAAGAACTAAAGAGCCTCTTGATGAAAGTGAAAGAGGAGAGTGAAAAAGCTGGCTTAAAACTCAACATTCAAAAAACTAAGATCATGGCATCCAGTCCCATCACTTCATGGCAAATAGATGGGGGAAACAATGGAAACAGTGAGAGACTTTATTTTCCTGGGCTCCAAAATCACTGCGGATAGTGACTGCAGCCATGAAATTAAAAGACACTTGCTCCTTGGAAGAAAAGCTATGACAAACCTAGACAGCTTATTAAAAAGCAGAGACATTACTTTGTCCACAAAGGTCCATCTAGTCAAGGCTATGGTTTTTCCAGTAGTCATGTATGGATGTGAGAGTTGGACTATGAAGAAAGCTGAGTGCCAAAGAATTGATGCTTTTGAACTGTGGGGTTGGAGAAGACTCTTGAGACTCCCTTGGACTGCAAGGAAATCAAACCAGTCAATTCTAAAGGAAACCAGTCCTGGATATTAATTGGAAGGACTGATGCTGAACCTAAAGCTCCAATACTTTGGCAACCTAGTGCAAAGAACTGACTCTTTGGGAAAGACCCTGATGCTGGGAGTGATTGAAGTCAGGAGCAGAAGGGGGACGACAGAGGATGAGATGGTTGGATGACATCACCGACCCAATGGACATGAGTTTGAGCAAGCTCCAGGAGTTGGTGATGGACAGGGAGGCCTTGTGTGCTGCAGAGCATGGGGTCACAAAGAGTTGGACATGACTGAGTGACTAAACTGAACTGAACTGAATTGATGGCTCAGATGGCAAAGAATCTGTCTGAAATGCTGGAGACCCAGGTTTGATTCCTGGGTTGGGAAGATCCCCTGGAGAAGGGAATGGCTACCCTCTCCAGTATTCATGCCTGGAGAAATCCATGGACCGAGGAGCCTGGTGGGCTAGAGTCCAAAACTATATAAAAAATATACTCAGATTAGCCTAGCTTTCATGCCTATGCTTCCACCCCATTCCTAACCAATTCCTTTAGGTAATTATTTTCATTAGTTGCTAGTTTATCTTTCCCGTGTTTCTTTTTAAAAAATAAATGAGTGTGTATACTGGTGTAAAAAAATGAAATAAAATCTCACAGATATTGCATAGTGTGGCCAAAAAAAGTCATATCTTTATATCACTTTTCAAACCAAAATAAATTTCAGATAGATCAAAGGTTTATATGGAAATAACACAAGTACCTAAATATTGGACAAAAACGAGGGTAAATCCTTTTATTATTTTTTACAAGTCTTTCTGTAAAGGAACAACTATGCTAAACAAAGTTAAAAGATAAATTTAAAAGATAGGGGAAATATTTTAACATATGTAATTGATAAAACACTAGAATCCCTAATATACAAACTTATTCCAAATTTATAAAGAGAAGTTCAATATGCTTCTCCCTAAATGGACAAAGAAAACAAATAGGCAATTTATAGTAGAACTATAAACAGTCAATAAATACATGTACATCTTTGCTTATGACAAAATAAATATAAAGAAAAACAAGGTATATTTTTTTCCTAGAAAACTGGCAAAATCATACATATAAAGCTATGTGTTGATATAAAGTTTCAGAGAGAAACGAGGGAAGGAGAGAGAAAATGAAAGCTCATTGATGACAGGGTTTGATACACTCACACATCGTGGGTGGGGATGAAAATTGGTCCCCAGACTCACGTCCCTCCTTCGCCATCAGCTACAAATGAAAATGACAATAGCTACCTGCAAGCTCTGTTACTAGTTGAAATACACAGTACTGAAAGTAGTCTATAATTTTATAAAGCATAGTCAGACACCTTCCTGTGTACAGCTCTGTCCACAACACTGGCAGTGATATATCGTTATCCTCACCTTCATTTGGCAGATGATGAAATTGAACCTGAGAGAGGTTAAGTAACTTGCTTAATGTCACTTGACTAATAAAGGTTGGGAAATGAATTTACACTGTACACCCAAGTCTTTGGACTCTGCATCCTGTATGATTCTCTTTTCTGTGTAGCACTTGTTCTAACAGGCACTCGGGAATGCTGGGGTAAGCTGAGACAGATGCTGTAGCAGGTGGGCAGGGTTGTTAATTGGTTCATTCTTCAACAAAGACATGTGAAGGAGTTAGTGCATAGCCAGCATGATGTAAGATGCTCAGGACACAGTTGTGTTCAAGGCAGATATTGTTCTTCATGTTGTGTGTAGGGCTCTATTTTAGAAGGGGAGATAGAAAAGAAATTAACATCAATGGCATGGCTAACTTGTATCACCCAGAAGGCTTAACTGAGTAAGAGATATTTTGGCTAAGATGCTCATAACAGGAAGAAAGCAGCTGAGAGCTGATGGACAGAGCAACAGCATCCCAGGAAGGGAGCAGCAAGGGCAAAGACCCCACTGTTGGAGGAACAGAGAGAGACCACAGGGCTTGAGTGTCCTGTGTAAGGGCAAAATCAGCAGGAGAAGGGCACAGGAGGCAGGACTCTGGCAGTCCCTGGGGGAAGGGATGGTTTTTATCTTCAGGGCACTGGGAAGTCTTTGAGTTGAACTAAACAAGAGAGAAACATGATCTGGAATTTGCTTTAAGAAGACCCCCCAGCTTTGAAAGAAGAATGTACTGAGGAGGGACAAGAGCTGGAGCAGAGACCAGTGGGGAGGTTCATGGGGTCCTCCTGGTGGGGTCGATGTGGCCATGGATGTGGATGGGCATGGAGGACTCAGCCCTGGCTGTGAGTCTGAGGGGTTGGAGCTTGTGTTTGAGATGGAGAGGATGGAGGGATGACCATCTGAGGTGGTGGGGGGGGGCAGAGCTCTGCTTTTGACAGGAGATTCAAGGTGACTGGGACACAGAGGAGCAGAGACCAGTGAGCAGGGGAATATGCGGGTCTAGTGTTCATGAGAGGTCTGACCTGGAGAGGGTAGACAGGCCAAAACAGTATGTCAAAGACTCAAATATCTGTCTACCTAGTGGAAGGAGGCAGCAGAGCAATGGAGCAGGAGCTTCTAGAAAAACCACGGAGTCCCAGAGTCCAAGGGAGAAGTGTTTCCAACAGGAGAGGGCAGCAGGCATTGTGGAATGATGTGGGGTCCAACAGGGAGCAGACAGGGGAGTGGTCATCTGATTGAGCTTCATCTCATCTACTGGTGACCTTGACAAAAGCCACTTCAGCTGCACATTAGGAGGGAAGGACAGACCAGAGGGGAGTGAAGACTAATAAAATGAAGAGGTCAAGAAGTTAGTACAGGCAACTTGTTGGAGTTTAATAACTGTTAACAGTGAAAACTCATCCCAGGCTGGGCCCTCTCTATATACTTCATATGGATTTGCTGATTTAATGTTTCAGCGACCCTATGGGATGATTACGATAGGCTCTTTTTATGAGGAATGATGAGGAAACTGGGGTGCAGAGAAATGAGCAGTACTTTCCTGGGGAGGGTAGCAGAGATCGTTGGATGCAGCTGAAGGTGAAGAAAAAAGAGGGATTTAATTTTTTCCTTTAGTATCAGATACTTGAGCCTGTTTGTATTCTGATGGGAGTGGTACCTTACTGAGGGGTATGAAAAAGAGTATCATTGCAGGTCAGGTGATGGATTGACCCCAAGAGGAGGAAGGACTTGCCTCCATTGAAGGGTAGGAAAATGTGAAAGCTGTCTTCCAATGGCTTCTATTTCACAGTAAGGTATGGAGTGGGGGTCATCAGCTAGAGGAGTAGAGGCTAAAGGTGGTTTGACGACAGAGGAGGAAGTGTGAATCAGATATGACTACACATTGCATTATCCATACCACACTCTCAAGCGGAAGGGGAGCCAGGAAGCCAGCACCCTGCCAGGATCTCAATCAGGGAAGAACTTTCCCTATGTTATCTGTCTGTTGCACTATGGTTGGTTGCATTAGGGTCTGTTTTCCCCAATGGACCATGAACTTCTCAAAAGACATGGGGATGCCCCTTTCTTCGCTTCTCTTTCTCTTCATTTGCAACAATCTCTCCACCTGTCCCTCACCCTCACTTGGAAGACCACCCCTCTGAGAGGACTGAACTGGGTCTTCTGTGTTTACATCAAAGAACACTCTCCAGAGAGACAACTTGCAGGCTCCTCCTGCTACATTAATGCTCCCTCCCAGGGATAGGAAACTCCCTGAGGGCAGGACTCTGTTCTCTCAGCTGCCTTGAAAGCTCACTCTATGACCAGCTCCCTCCCCCACCCTAATCCCCACCCAGGACTGACTGCAGTGCCTGACTTATGGGAATGGCTCTGTAAATGACTGCAAGATGAACTCAACCCCACACCAAACCAGGCTCAAAAAAATTCATAAAATGGGAGTTTGTAGCCAATTCCAGAATCCTTCATTATCTTAAACATGCAAAAAGATAATGAAAGTCTTTTCTGATGCCTATTAGCAAAATTAGAGCACTTAAGGGACTTTTGATCTTTATTTCTCCACCTTCTACATAAAGTCTGGTTTTAAAAGTCTTAAAAATGTCTGTTCAGCATCTAGTAGTCTGGTCAAAGAGGCTTCAGAGACTATTTTACATGCTTCTCAAGCCCCATTTCTACCTGAAAACACAATTTTGCCTGACTCAATATGAAAATTTGTCATCATTTAGCATATATGAGATCCTGATAAAATCCTATGTTTTAGGTCCTTAAATCTTGTCTGATGTGTAAGAAACATATATTGAGACTATTGACAGGGTTATATCTTTAGTTCAAGAGCAAGTTGGCAGGGCTGTGATTTTAGAAAGGCAACAACTGCTAAATTCTGTCCTTAAACAGGTATATGTTTTGGTGCATGCATGTGCTTATTTCTTCATTCATTCATTTAACAAATGTCAATTAAGTCACTTATGATGCGCCAGTCATTGAAGAGAGGGTAAAGATTTAGTCAAGCATTTGACCTTGACTCTGAAGACCATGAGGAAAGGGTCTGAAATAGGACAGAGACCTGGTTGGCAACAGCTGGGACTGAGCTATAGAATTAGGCTATGGCCCCCATAGGTGCCATTCCTTCAGCTTAAGTTTTTGGTCCAGATATTAACTGTTAATAGGTATCTGAAAAAAGATCTCAGTTTCTAAAAATACAAGTCAAGGTATGCCAACAAACTTTTTGAAATTGGATTCTATAGCAGACTCTCTGGGTTTGAACCTCAGCACCTCTGTGTCCTAGCTGTGTGACCCTCGACAAGTAATTGAATTGTTCTGTGCCTCAGTTCACCTGTCAATAGATCTGTGCTGCTGTTTAGTTGCTCAGTCATGTCCAACTCTTTGCAACCCCATGGACTGTAGCCTGCCAGGCTCCTCTGTCCATGGGGATTCTCCAGCAAGAATACTGGAGTGGGTTGCCATTTGCTTCTCCAGGGGATATTCCTGACCCAGGGATTGAATCCATGTCTCCTGCTTGGCAGGCTGATTCTTTACCACTGAGCCACCTGGGAAGCCCCATATACACATTACTATATATAAAGTAATAATACTACAACTCATTTCATAGAATTCTGAAGATTAGAGGACTGGATACAGGTAAAGTCCTTGGGGCCTACCTGGCCCACAGTGGACACTTATACTGACTATCTTGGGGCTACTTTTTCTTGGGTCCTGTGGATACAAAGGAAGTAACTATGGTCTTTCTCAAGGAGCAACCAGTGGAGATTCCAGAGGACTTCAGCAGAGTGTGCTCAGGGCAGTAATGTACTAGCAGCAGCATTGACCCAAGTGAGGAAGAACAGGGTGGGAGAGGAGAAGTGTCTGGGGAGGCTGTCAGGGTTGGGGAGGTGGGTATGAAGGATGGATGGAAAGAATCCAGCTGTGGAGAATGCCCCTACCTGCTCAGAAGAGATTGGAGTTTCCTCACTAATAGATTAATTCATTAGTGTCCAAGTCCGGTTCACAGTCATTTTCATGTAAATCCCTCAGAAGGTGCTAATGGGACCTTCCACAGCATCGATGATGGCATTGGGAGCACTAATTAGTCAGTGGTGTTGGTGTAAGCACAGGCTGCTAACTGGAGCACAGTGAGAAAGAAAATCAAAACAATCGATCGGCATTTCCTCAATCCAATATACAAACCTCAGAAATTATGTCCTGGACTGAGGAGGCTGAATGCCACGAAAAAACTCAGGAAATCAAAGGGTCCCAATCAGCTGCATTTTTTTCTTAGGCACCATTGAAGACTCTTTCCTAAACATCCAGGAAATGGTGTTCAGTGATTGCAATAGAATTTTTCTCCAAAGAGCTGGGTCTCTGAGGATCCCAGGGAGTTGGTGTGATCATCACTTCTTAGTGCCAAGCATCTTGGGTGAGAGCAGAAGGGCCAGGAGAATAAGTTGACTATGCACTGATCTAGACGTACATCCCCAAGTAGAGAAATTTTCCTCCATCTCTTCTTCCTCTTCTCTCTCCCTCCTTCCTTCTTCCTTCTGCATTTCTTTCTACTCCCCTTTCTCACTTTCCTCAACATTTCACTTCTATTTTTATATGATACATGTTCATGATTAATCATTCAAAGATTACAGTGGGGTTATATCTGAAACGTAAGTGGCCCACACCCATCTCTGACTCTTTGTTTCTGTTATGCTGATTGCTTTTCACATGAAGGCTATGCCTTGCCTATTTAGAAGAGGAAATGATTAGCAATCAGTGGTTGGGTTAAAAATTTGAGCTAAAATCACTGTGATAATCATTATGTAAGATTACCCCACCCCCAAACCAAACCCATTCTGAAAGATGAGATGCAGTGTCCTCAGAGGTTTTGGAAGCGCTGTTTGATTCATCAGTTCATCCCTCTCCTCCTGAGCACGGGGGAAGCTTTCAGATGGAGAATCTAGTTTGAGAGGCACAGATACAGAACATGGCACAGTGATCTGGAGATCAGATAGACATGTGTTGGAATTCTGGCTCCGCCCATTACTCACAAGCTGTGTGACCCTGAGTAAGTCACTGAACATCTTTGAGCCTCAGTTCAGAATTTGTGAAATGGGAATTTAATACCTACATCACTGGGTTGCTTGAGAGAATTGTAAGATTGACATATATAAAGTATTCTATTTTACTTAAGAAAATATACTATGTTTTCTCCACTAACGCTGTTGTGGTGGATAACCTTTAAAAAAAAAAAACTTAGTGAAACATAATTGAAGTGCAAGAAACTGCACACATTTAAAGTGTATGTGTATACACTGTGAAACCATCATTTCAATCAAGATAACAAGCATTTCATCAGCTCTCCACATTTCTTCATGCCCCTTTGTAATTAACCCAGCCCTCTGCTCCCATCCCAGGCAAACACTGATCTGCTTACTGTCCTAAGAGATTAGTTTTCATTTTCTAGAATTTTGTATAAATGATATTAATGGAATCTTACAGGATGCCTTCCTCTTTATTTATGGCCTAGCTTCTTTGACTCAGTATATCAATGATTTTGAGATCCATCCATGTTGTTGGGTCTATCAATGACTCACTGCTTTGGAGACTTCCGTGTGGTCAAGTGGTTAAGAATACTCCTGGCATGCAAGGGTTGCAGGTTCAATCCCTGGTTGTGGAACTAAGATCCCACATGCTGTGTAGCAACTAAGCTCACAGGCCACCACTACTGAGCCCAAGCACTCTGGAGCCCACACATTACAACTGCTGAGCCTGAGATAGAACTAGAAAGTCCATGTGCCACAGTGCAAGATCCTGCATGACACAGCGAAGGTTCCAAGTGCTACAACTAAGACCTGACATGACCAAATAAATCAATAAATATTAAAAATTAATTCACTGCTTTGTACTGCTTAGTAATGTTTCCTTAACTGTACTATTTAGCTACTAAGGCCACCTTAACAAATCACACAACATCTTGGAAAAATCAGGAAGTCAGAAAGATCGTATTGTCCTTAATTCTCAGAAAACTTTGTTTACCATTATATTCCAGTTGAATACATGATCTAACAGCCCACTTCTCAGCTGGGCTGTTAAGGCCCTTCATTATCTGCTCCTTGGATTGGGCCACTCTCTTTCCCCTCTGCTGACCAGCCTGATCCCTCACTCCAGCCAGGCTGGGCCACTCCCTGTCACCCATACTTTCTAGGGTCTCTCCAGTGTCTGTGCCCTGATGATACTGTTTCACAGCCAAGAGCACTCTCTTACCAACTTGCCTCTAAAAAGCCTACCTTTCACGTTGCTCCAGGGCCTGCCTCACCTCCTCCTGTCCCCTGCTGCCTCCCTGGCTACCATTCAGTTTCTCTTCTGGCTGAACAGCTTCCAATTGGCAGCTCCCTGTCAGGCTCTGAGCTGAGCCTGGGAATCTGGGAGACAGGTAATATGGTCCCGGCCCTCATGGTGCTCACAGTCTATGGCTGGGCAGGGAGGCGGACAAACACTCCATCAAGCCCAAGGGTAGACAGAAAATAGAATAAGAGGGAGAGGCCGTGCATACATGTTTGTCTGTGATTGGGAACTAGGGATGGGTGTCCACAAACCATTCTTTCCTTACCAACTGGCCAGGGACATTCTAGAGCAGGAATCAAGCTTTGCTGATCCTCTTCACCCCCTTCCAATCAAACATCTATACAGGATTGAACAGAGATGACAATTAATATTTAATTGATTAGGAGAAGGTTCCATGTGCGCTTGAGAAAAAGGTGAAATTCATTGTTTTGGGGTGAAATGACCTATAGATATCAATTAGGTCTAACTGGTCTACTGTATCATTTAAAGTTTGTGTTTCCTTGTTAATTTTCTGTTTAGTTGATCTGTCCATAGGTGTGAGTAGGGTATTAAAGTCTCCCACTATTATTGTTGATTTCCCCTTTTGTACTTGTTAGCATTTGCCTTACATGTTGCAGTGCTCCTATATTGGGTGCATATATATTTATAATTGTTATATCTTCTTCCTGGATTGATCCTTTGATCATTATGTGGTGTCCTTATTTGTCTCTTTCCACCACCTTTGTTTTAAAGTCTATTTTATCTGATATGAGTATTGCTACTCCTGCTTTCTTTTGGTCTCTATTTGCATGAAATATCTTTTTCCAGCCCTTCACTTCCAGTCTGTATGTGTCCCTTGTTTCGAGGTGGGTCTCTTGTAGACAACATAAAGAGGGGTCTTGTTTTTGTATCCATTCAGCCAGTCTTTGTCTTTTGGTTGGGGCATTCAACCCATTTACATTTAAGGTAATTATTGATAAGCAGAGGTTCGTGACATTGTACAGGAGACAGGGATCAAGAAAATCTCCATGGAAAAGAAATGCAAAAAAGCAAAATGGCTGTCTGAGGAGGACTTGCAGATAACTGGGAAGAGAAGAGAAGTGAAAAGCAAAGGAGAAAAGAAAAGATATTCCCATCTGAATGCAGAGTTCCAAAGAATAGCAAGGAGAGATAAGAAAGCCTTCCTCAGCGATCAACGCAAAGAAATAGAGGAAAACAACAGATTGGGAAAGACTAGAGATCTCTTCAAGAAAATTAGAGATACCAAAGGAACATTTCATGCAAAGATGGGCTAGATAAAGGACAGAAATGGTATGGACCTAACAGAAGCAGAAGATATTAAGAAGAGGTGGCGAGAATACACAGAAGAACTGTACAAAAAAGATCTTCACGACACAGATCATCACAATGGTGTGATCACTCACCTAGAGCCAGACATCCTGGAATGTGAAGTCAAGCAGGCCTTAGACAGCATCACTATGAACAAAGCTAGTGGAGGTGATGGAATTCCAGTTGAGCTATTTCAAATCCTCAAAGATGGTGCTGTGAAAGTGCTGCACTTGATATGCCAGCAAATATGGAAAACTCAGCAGTGGCCACAGGACTGGAAAAGGTCAGTTTTCGTTCCAGTCCCAAAGAAAGGCAATGCCAAAGAATGCTCAAATTACCGCACAATTGCACTCATCTCACATGCCAGTAAAGTAATGCTCAAAATTCTCCAAGCCAGGCTTCAGCAATACGTGAACCATGAACTTCCAGATGTTCAAGCTGGTTTTAGAAAAGGCAGAGAAACCAGAGATCAAATTGCCAATATCTGCTGGATCATCGAAAAAGCAAGAGAGTTCCAGAAAAACATCTATTTCTGCTTTATTGACTATGCCAAAGCCATTGACTGTGTGGATCACAATAAACTGTGGAAAATTCTGAAAGAGATGGGAATACCAGACCATCTGACCTGTCTCTTGAGAAACCTGTATGCAGGTCAGGAAGCAACAGTTAGAACGGACATGGAACAACAGACTGGTTCCAAATAGGAAAAGGAGTATGTCAAGGCTGTATATTGTCACCCTGCTTATTTAACTTATATGAAGGGTACATCATGAGAAACGCTGGGCTGGAAGAAACACAAGCTGGAATCAAGATTGCCGGGAGAAATATCAATAACCTCAGATATGCGGATGACACCACCCTTATGGCAGAAAGTGAAGAAGAACTAAAGAACCTCTTGATGAAAGTGAAAGAGGAGAGTGAAAAAGTTGGCTTGAAGCTCAACGTTCAGAAAACTAAGATCATGGCATCTAGTCCCATCACTTCATGGGAAATAGATGGGGAAACAGTGGAAACAGTGTCAGACTTTATTTTTTTGGGCTCCAAAATCACTGCTGATGGTGATTGCAGCCATGAAACTAAAAGATGCTTACTCCTTGGAAGGAGGGTTTTTTCCAACCTAGATAGCATATTTAAAAGCAGAGACATTACTTTGCCAACAAAAGTCCATCTAGTCAAGGCTATGGTTTTTCCAGTGGTCATGTATGGACGTGAGAGTTGGACAGTGAAGAAAGCTGAGCGCCGCAGAATTGATGCTTTTGAACTGTGGTGTTGGAGAAGACTCTTGAGAGTCCCTTGGACTGCAAGGAGATCCAATCTATCCATCCTAAAGGAGATCAATCCTGGGTGTTTATTGGAAGGACTGATGTTGAAGCTGAAACTCCAATACTTTGGCCATCTCATGCGAAGAGTTGACTCATTGGAAAAGACCCTAATGCTGGATAGGATTAGGGGAAAGAGGAGAAGGGGATGACAGAGGATGAGATGGTTGGATGGCATCACTGACTCGATGGACATGGGTTTGGGTAGACTCCGGGAGTTGGTGATGGACAGAGAGGCCTGGCGTGCTGCACTTCATGGGGTCACAAAGAGTCGGACACAACTGAGCGACTAAACTGAACTGATGATCCCACTGCCATTTACTTTATTGTTTTGGGTTCGAGATTATACACCCTTTCTGTGTTTCCTGTCTAGAGAAGGTCCTTAGCATTTGTTGGAGAGCTGGTTTGGTGGTGCTGAATTCTCTGAGCTTTTGCTTGTCTGTAAAGCTTTTGACTTCTCCTTTGTATTTGAATGAGATCCTTGCTGGGAACAGTAATTTGGGCTGTAGATTATTTCCTTTCATCACTTTAAGTATGTCCTGACATTCTCTTCTGGTCTGAAGAGTTTCTATTGAAAGATCAGCTGTTATCCTTATGGGAATCCCCTTGTGTGTTATTTGTTGTTTTTCCCTTGCTGCTTTTACTATTTGTTCTTTGTGTTTGATCTTTGTTAGTTTGATTATTATGTGTCTTGGGGTCACATAGATCACATCATGGGCCATAAATCTAGTCTTGGTAAATTCAAAAAAATTGAAATCATTCCAAGCATCTTTTCTGACCACAATGAAGTAAGATTAGATGTCAATTAGAGGAGAAAAACAATTAAAAACTCCAACATATGGAGGCTGAACAACACACTGCTGAATAAGCAACAAATCACAGAAGAAATCAAAATATGCATAGAAATGAACGAAAATGAAACCACAACAACCCAAAAACTATGGGACACGGTAAAAGCAGTGCTAAGGGGAAGATTCATAGCAATACAGGCTCACCTCAAGAAACAAGAAAAAAGTCAAATAAATAACCTAACTCTACACCTAAAGCAACTAGAAAAGGAAGAAATGAAGAACCCCAGGGTTAGTAGAAGGAAAGAAATCTTAAAAATTAGGGCAGAAATAAATGCAAAAGAAACAAAAGAGACCATAGCAAAAATTAACAAAGCCAAAAGCTGGTTCTTTGAGAAGATACATAAAATTGACAAGCCATTAGCCAGACTCATCAAGAAACAAAGGGAGAAGAATCAAATCAACAAAATTAGAAATGAAAACGGAGAGATCACAAGAGACAACACAGAAATACAAACGATCATAAGAGACTATTATCAGCAACTATATGCAAATAAATTGGACAACTTGGAAGAAATGGATAAATTCTTAGAAAAGTACAACTTCCAAAATTGAACCAGAAAGAAATAGAAAATATCAACAGACCCATCACAAGCACGGAAATTGAAACTGTGCTGAGAAATCTTCCAGCAAACAAAAGTCCAGGACCAGATGGCTTCACAGCTGAATTCTACCAAAAATTTAGAGAAGAGCTAACACCTATCCTACTCAAACTCTTCCAGAAAATTGCACAGGAAGGTAAACTTCCAAACTCTTTCTATGAGGCCACCATCACCCTAATACCAAAACCTGACAAAGATGCTACAAAAAAAAGAAAACTACAGGCCAATATCACTGATGAACATAGATGCAAAAATCCTTGACAAAATCCTAGCAAACAGAATCCAACAACATATTAAAAAGATCATACATCATGACCGAGTGGGCTTTATCCCAGGGATGCAAGGATTCTTCAATACCCGCAAATCAATCAATGTAATCCAACACATCAACAAATTGAAAAATAAAAACCATATGATTATTTCAACATGCAGAGAAAGCCTTTGACAAAATTCAACATCCATTTATGATAAAAACCCTTCCAAAAGCAGGACTAGAAGGAACATACCTCAACATAATAAAAGCTATATATGACAAACACACGGCAAACATTATCCTAAACGGGGAAAAACTGAAAGCATTTCCCCTAAAATCAGGAACAAGACAAGGGTGCCCACTCTCACCACTACTATTCAACATAGTTTTGGAAGTTTTGGCCACAGCAATCAGAGCAGAAAAAGAAATAAAAGGAATCCAGATTGGAAAAGAAGAAATAAGACTCTCACTGTTTGCAGATAACATGATCCTCTACATAGAAAACCCTAATGACTCCACCAGAAGACTACTAGAGCTAATCAATGAATACAGTAAAGTTGCAGGATATAAAATTAACACACAGAAATCCCTTGCATTCCTATACATTAACAACGAGAAAACAGAAAGAGAAATTAAGGAAACAATTCCATTCACCATCACAATGAAAAGAATAAAATACTTATGAATATATCTACCTAAAGAAACGAAAGACCTATATATAGAAAACTATAAAACACTGGTGAAAGAAATCAAAGAGGACACAAATAGATGGAGAAATATACCGTGTTCATGGATCGGAAGAATCAATATAGTGAAAGTAAGTATACTACCCAAAGCAATCTAAAGATTCAATGCAATCCCTATCAAGCTTCCAATGGTATTCTTCAGAGAACTAGAACAAATAACTTCACAATTTGTATGGAAGTACAAAAAACCTCGAATAGCCAAAGCAATCTTTAGAAAGAAGAATGGAACTGGAGGAATCAACCTGCCTGACTTCAGGCTCTACTACAAAGCCACAGTCATCAAGACAGTATGGTACTGCCACAAGGACAGAAATATAGATCAATGGAACAAAATAGAAATCCCAGAGATAAATCCATGCACCTATGGACACCTTATCTTTGACAAAGGAGGCAAGAATATACAATGGAGAAAAGACAATCTCTTTAACAAGTGGTGCTGGGAAAACTGGTCAACCACTTGTAAAA
Organism: Giraffa tippelskirchi; assembly: GCF_054371585.1. Taxonomy (NCBI): domain Eukaryota; kingdom Metazoa; phylum Chordata; class Mammalia; order Artiodactyla; family Giraffidae; genus Giraffa; species Giraffa tippelskirchi. The sequence continues at coordinate 93,915,431 of NC_137276.1, forward strand.
GAATGAAACTAGAACACTTTATAACATCATACACAAAAATAAACTCAAAATGGATTAAAGATCTAAACGTAAGACCAGAAACTATATAACTCCTAGAGGAAAACATAGGCAAAACACTCTCCGACATAAAACACAGCAGGATCCTCTATGACCCACCTCCCAGAATATTGGAAATAAAAGCAAAAATAAACAAATGGGACCTAATTAAAATTAAAAGCTTTTGCACAACAAAGGAAACTATAAGCAAGGTGAAAAGACAGCCATTGGAATGGGAGAAAAAATAGCAAATGAAGCAATGGACAAACAATTAATCTCAAAAATATACAAGCAACTCCTGTAGCTCAATTCCAGAAAAATAAACGACCTAATCAAAAAGTGGGCCAAAGAACTAAACAGACACTTTTCCAAAGAAGCCATACAGAGGGCTAACAAACACATGAAAAGATGCTCAACATCCCTCATTATCAGCGAAATGCAAATCAAAACCACAATGAGGTACCATTTCACACCCGTCAGAATGGCTGCTATCCAAAAGACTACAAGCAATAAATGCTGGAGAGGGTGTGGAGAAAAGGGAACCCTCTTACACTGTTGGTGGGAATGCAAACTAGTACAGCCACTATGGAGAACAGTGTGGAGATTCCTCAAAAAACTGGAAATAGAACTGCCATATGACCCAGCAATCCCACTGCTGGGCATACACACTGAGGAAACCAGAATTGAAAGAGACACGTGTACCCCAATGTTCATCACAGCACTGTTTATAATAGCCAGGACATGGAAGCAGCCTAGATGCCCATCAGCAGATGAATGGATAAGGAAGCTGTGGTACATATACACAATGGAATATTACTCAGCCATTAAAACGAATACAGTCGAATCACTTCTAATGAGGTGGATGAAACTGGAGCCTATTATACAGAGTGAAGTAAGCCAGAAAGAAAAACACCAGTACATTATACTAACACATATATATGGCATTTAGTCAATCGGTAAAGATAACCCTGTAAGCGAGATATCAAAATAGACACAGATAAATAGAACAGTATTATGGACTCTATGGGAGAAGGCGAGGGCGGGAGGATATGGGAGAATGGCACTGAAGCATGTAAATTATCATATGTGAAAGGAATCTCCAGTCCAGATTCAACACATGATACAGGGTGCTCGGGGCTGGTCCACTGGGATGACCCAGAGGGATGGGATGGGGAGGGAGGTGGAAGGGAGTTCTGGAAGGGGAAAACATGTACACCCATGGTGATTCATGTCAATGTATGGCAAAACAAATACAATATTGTAAATTTAAAACATAGAAAATAAACTAATAAATAAATAAATAAAAATATTTAATTGATTTGGAAGAAGAAATGGTCCAGAGAGTCTCTCCTTGAAAACATCACACCTAACAAGGAAATAAACCTACCACCAGGTGGGAATCAAAGGCTCCCTGCAGAGCTCCCCACCCTGGTTGATACCACAGGAGCCTTACCTCCCAGCCTTACCCAGGAGGATCTGGACCTAGACAGTGGGGCTCATTTCTTTGCCAGGGCTACACTTCTGGATGCTGCTCAGAGGCTGGGGATCAGATCAAGTTTCTTGCTCCAGAGGCTCCCTGCACCCTCTGCCATTGGAGAAGCAGCATATCTTAAAGCCCAATGCTATAATTTCCTAGGCATCACACACCACAGCCGCCCTGAGAGGCAAGCAGGACTGGGCTTAAACTTCCCACTTGGCAAAGTCACTGAGGAACAGGTGGCCAAGTGCCAAGATGCCTCCAATGAGGGTGATCACCCTGTCTGGCTTCTCTAGGACTGTTCTGATTTGAACACTAAAAGTCTCATGTTCGCGGTGTCAGGCAAACCGGGTGGCTGGTCACCTCAGTTCCAACTCTGGTCCAGCTTTGACTTGAGCCCAGGGATCTGGTAATGTGGCCAGCAGCATGGGTATCAGAAGCCCCCAGGCTGGCCACCAGCAATCTGTTTTAACAAGCCTTCCTGGAGCTCCTGGTGCTCGTGCTGATTTGAGAACAACTGCTGTAGGCACTGGGTTTCCTTTGTGGCTCAGATGGTAAAGAATCTGCCTACAATGCAGGAGACCCAAGTTTGATCCCTGGGTTGGGAAGATCCCCTGGAGAAGGGAATGGCAACCCACTTCAGTATTCTTGCCTGGAGAATTCCATGGACAGAGGAGCTTGGCAGTCTACAGTCCACAGGTCTGTTGTAAATAGCCTCAAGCAACTCCTGCCTCTGCTACACCAGCCAGAGCCCCTCCTTTGTACCTCCAGCCCCTCTGATGGAGCAGTAGTGCTGGGCGGGGGGCAGAGGGGGTTCCTTTAGGAACCTCCTGCATCCATGTAGGCTGACAGACCCTCTGGGATATAATACCCGCTGAAGCAACAAGAGACAGAGCCACTGAGGCAATGACACCCTCTTCCACCCTCTGGGCTGGCAACTTGAAAGCACACATTGTTGTTGTTTAGTCGCTGAGTCGTGTCTGACTCTTAGTGACCCCATGGACTATAGCCCACCAGGCTCCTCTGTCCATGGGATTTCCCAGGTGAGAATACTGGAGTGGGTTGTCATTTCCTTCTCCAGGGAATTTTCTCGACCCAGGGATCAAACTTTCGTTTCCTGTGTTGGCAGGCAGATTCTTTACCACTGAGCCACCACATAATCAATAATAAAAATTAAATAAAAAGAAATAAATGCAAAAAAATCAGTTTCTCAATCTCACGGGCCATATTTCAGGTGCTCACCAGTCACATGTGGCTAGTGGATGCAATACTGGACAATATGAGAATATATTCAATATCACAGGAAGTATCCCTGGGCCCCAGTTTGCACACAGTGGTGACCATCTGGAGGGTGTTCCTTTGTATGGGCTTTTCTTCCCTTCCCTCTTGCAAGCCACTCAGCCCTCATCTTGTCACCTGGAATCAGTAAGCCTTTGTCTCACTCAGCTTTCTCCAGGAAGGGAGGGACGTGGGGGTTGCCAGTCAGGATTGGCAGCTTCGAGGACAAAGCTCGTCCTGCCTTCACCTTCCACTGGTCCCAAGCTCTGTCCATCCCTCCGTCCTGGCTGAGCCAGCTGAGCTTGGACAGGTTCTGCCACCAGACCAGCAAACACAGGCTTTTGACAGAGGTGTCTCTACATTGAGAAGTATGACCTGCAGCTTACTGGAGAACAAAGCCTCCGGCATGAACTGTTTCGGGCAGAGGTTTGCACTGGCTTTGAGAGGACTTGTGCTTCTGGAGCTTGTCTTTGCACAGAAAGGGGACACCCGAGGCAGGTGCAGCCAAGGCAAATTGATCTTGTGGTAAGAAATCCACAGTTGGTAACACGTACCCCTGATTTGATAACTTGATCCCCACAGTCCCCTGCAGTGTATAAATAATGTGATTTTCTAAGGGAAAAAAATCACTCATATTTTCTTTAGGACTCCATTAACATTATATAGGAGGAATAGGCCTACAATTTCTGTTATCTTAAAAGCCTGGTTAAGGGTAATTGTGTCTTGAGGTCTTTTCAATTCAGTTCAACTTGACAAGCATTTACTGAGTAATTATGGTGGGCCCAGTATGGTGCTTTTTAGCCCAACAATAAATTAGAAGTCCAATCTATTCTTTCACTTAAAGAAATCTAATAGCATTTAAATTTTAAAATATATGTAACTCATTTTGACAAAAGCCTACCCGGTTTTCATCTGTCATTACTGCATCTTTGGTAAAACCTTGATTTCAATAATAAATATCCCGCTGCTTTCTCTTTTAAAGCAAAAAAAGATATGTTCTTTTGGATGACAATTTTATTTGATCAATAATTGCATCAGCTCCTGCCAAAAGCACAAGCTTGAGCTGCCCAAGGTGAAATTTACCAGCTTCCAATTTTTAATTAGCCTGTATCTCCTTTACAGTTGGAGCTTCTCACAGAGAATTAGAGCAAAGTAACTCACTGAAGAAAGGCAAGTCATGCAGAAAATGCCAATATCAATTTCCTAAATAAGTCATAACTTAATGCAACCCATCCAGCTCCCAGCTCTAAGGTTTAAAAAGGGGAGTAATCAAAGAAACTGATTGGGCAGGGAACATTATCAATTAATGAGAGAAGTTAAAAGGGAAAAAGAGTGTACTACATAAATTGGAAAGACAAATTTCAACTGAGACTTGCTATTTTCAGTCGGTGAAGAAATGACTTTTCTGTTCGGACTCATCCAACTTTGCCTGTGACTGAGTGACCCAGAGCAAGGCAGAGACCCTGCTGTGGGTGCTAGAGTTGGTGGCAGGGGCGGGGGTGGGGGGTGCCCTAGAGCTAAGCAGAGGAAGCCCAGGTACAAGTCTGGTTCTGCCACCTGTGAGCTCCTGCCCATCTCCTACCCCCTCTTGAAGTCCTTATTTCTCTTCCAAAAAGTGAGAAAATGCAATCTGCCCACTAACCCCACAGGCTCACTGAAGAGACCAGACAAGATCTGAGGCAGAAAGTGAAGCATGAATCTCCTGTAAGGAAAAGTGGAAACCCTATATGTGGATGTGGGTGCATGAACACATGTGTATATATATGGTATACATGTGTGAGTGTACATGTGTACCAGTATCTGCATAAACGTGTGTAACCTAGAAACATACATAGACTTTGGCTCTTGGAAAGAGGAGGATGCATGGAAATGATAAACACCAACTTTCTGCTGACTAAATCTGAAAGATTTGGTCAGAGAGAGGCACATAGGGCTTCACCTGAATTGGTGATGTTTTATTTCTTAAGCTGGTTAGTAGGAAAACAGAGTTTAGCTGTGTTAGTCTTTAGAACCTTCTGTATTTTGAAATCTATCTAAATCTATCTTTCTACTCTGTGTCCATATCTATCTCTATCTCCCTATCCATCTCTCTATCATCTATCATCTGTCTATATAAAGAACAAAGGGTTAGCCCAAGTGTATCCACTTGATAGGAAAGTCAGAGGTTTGACACCATTAGTTCAGGACTGTACCTCACCTGCAGCTGAGCGTCTCTTTATGTCATTTCTCTGGGAGACGACAGCTCAGTTTTAGGGGGAAAGCCATTTTGAGGAGTGATCATCACTTCCCCTCTGGAAACAGCAGCTCAGAGACTTGCAATGGAACCCACCCTCAGCTTGGTGAGGATGGGCTGCAAATGATAAAAGTAAAGATGCCTGACACTTTAAAGCAACGCACACACTATACAAACAGCACAGTGAAAGAAGTGTCACTCAGTTCAAGCACTCAGTCGTATCTGACTCTTGGCAACACCATGGACTACAACATGTCAGGCCTCCCTGTTCATCACCAACTCCTGGAGCTTGCTCAAACTCATGTCCATTGAGTTGGTGATGGCATCCAACCATCTCATCCTCTGTCGTCCCCTTCTCCTCCTGCCCTCAATCTTTCCCAGCATCAGGGTCTTTCCCAATGAGTCAGTTCTTCACATCAGGTGGCCAAAGTATTGGAGCTTCAGTTTCAGTATCAGTCCTTCCAATGAATATTCAAGACTGATTTCCTTTAGGATTGACTGGCTTGATCTCCTTGCTGTCCAAGGGAGTCTCAAGAGTCTTCTCCAACACCACAGTTCAAAAGCATCAATTCTTTGGCATTCAGCTTTCTTTATGGTCCAATTCTCATATCTGTACATGACTACTGGAAAAACCATAGCTTTGACTATACAGACATTTGTCGGTAAAGTAATGTCTCTGCTTTTTAATATGCTGTCTAGGTTTGTCATAGCTTTTCTTCCAAGGAGCAAGCGTCTTTTAATTTCATGATTGCAGTCACCATCTGCAGTGATTTTGGAGCCCAGGAAAATAAAGTAAATCCCTTTTAACACAGACCTAGTTGCAGTTTTCAGTTCCTCTGCCCACCAGCTCTGGGAACTTCAGCAAATCACACTGGTATACACAGAATAATACCCCTTCAAGCAGATGGAGATCACACATGGGGAAGGGGATGGGGGAGAAGGAATTTGGGAAAAAAGAAAACAAAAGGTCACAGGCAAGGTTCTTTGGTCCATGTTGTTGTTGTTGTTTAGTTGCTAAGTCACGTCTACCTCTTTGTGACCCTATGGACTATAGCCCACCAGGCTCCCATGTCCATGGTATTTCCCAGGCTCACAAGAATACTGGAGTGGGTTGCCATTCCCTTCTCATTGGTCCATAGAGTGCTTTTAAAAAACTGAATTAGTGGCTAATATTTTAAACTTGGGAGATTTCCCAAGAAGCCCTGATGTCCGGCTTCTTGGAGAATCAGAAGTTCTTCTTCACCTAGCCCTCCTCCTCATCACATGGAAGTCTGCAGTCCTATGGGCACCACATGCTTTCTGGCCCACCCAGACCCTGTGGGCCCACCGCAGCCATTGTGCCACCTGTCTGCACCTGCCCACTTGGGGGTGAGGCCCTCTCCATGATGCTTGGGGGAATGTGTATGAGGGATCTAACTTAGCATTGCATCTCCATCATCCCTTGTCAAGTAGGATATAGTTTCTGGCTGGTGTGCTTATTGCCTAAATAATGCCACTGTTGAGCTTTATTTCTTTGAGATTGACATGGCCAGTTGCTTGCCTCCTGTAAGAAGCATCCTTGTCCTCATGCTTGTGTCCTCCTTGGACCAGTTAGCCAGTCTGATGCAGCAGTGTGTGCCTGGAGGGCCAGTGGTTGAGAGGGGTGGGTGGTTCCCCTAAGGTTGGGCTTTCATTTGGTTTCATGTCCTCTTTTCTGCTTGTGGTTCCCAGGCTTGTCTCTGGCTGTCTCTTTTGAGTTTCTTTTCTAACCTTGATCAGAGGGCTCCCTCTAAAATTCTCCACTCCTTACTCGCAACCTCAAAATTTGTGCTTCTAATCAGTTATGGGTTGAGGAATCAGACTGTCAAGATTTTAAAATCAAAGATTGTTTTTTCCATAAAAGCTCAATGAGTGGACTGTGAATGGGAGTATTTCTCAGAGCAAACTAAGCAGGTAACAGGAAGTATCTCCCCATGTTTCTGGAATTAGAGATATGGACAGAAAAGAGTGGTGATCACAGAACCCCAAACCTGCTCCACCTACAGTGAGCAGCTACCAAGATACATTTTCCCAACACCAGTTGCCCTGAGGCTGATGTGATCATGGTGAACTTCATGTTTGTTTTATTTTTTCATTTCTGAAAGGTCGTCAAAGTCCAAGAGCTCACTGAGGGCAGGAACACTCTCCTTTCTGCTATCTTTCACTGTACCTGTTACTTTATTGGCACCAAATCAGTATTTGTTAAAATGAAAAGAATTCATTCCTACTATGTTCTAGTATTTGAGGCACCCAGGGTTCCCAGGTGGCTCCGTGGTAAAGAAGCTGCCTACCAATGCAGGAGAAGTGGGCTCAATCCTTGGGTTGGGAAGATGCCCTGGAGAGGGAAATGGTAACCCACTTCAGTATTCTTGCCTGGAGAATCCCATGGACCATGGAGCCTGACAGTCCATGGGGTCGCAAAGAGTCAGACACAACTTAGTGACTAAATAGCAACAACATTCCAGGCACCTACATGCATTTAAGAATTCACTCAAAAGCATTTACAGAATTCCTACTCTATACAACATACTCTTTGAATGAGATTTTAAATATTTCATGACGCTGCCCTTCCCCTTGTGAGGCTATATCCACCGCACACGAACTTACACTCACAATTTGACCTTGAGCCTTAGGGAAACTCTAAACCCGGGCCACTGTCCTCTCCACGGCATCCAGGACAGATGCTGCCTAGCCAATTATGTCAATCATGACACTTTCTTACTGAGCTCAGATTCTGCCTCAAAATCCTTCTCCATACATTCCCCAGAGGACTCTACCAATTAAGCCTAACTGGCTTTTGAATGCATGAAAGTTATTTACCATCACAAATCAAGTTAAATGTACCAAAGCCCTCATTTTTATGAAGACTGGGGCCAACCCTGGACATGTTCAGTCACTAGCATCCATTCTCAAAGTCCCTCGATGCAACCTGGACTCTCCTGCCCCCGGGGCACCTCAGCTATGATCTCCAGGTATGTCATATCTACATAAAGCCACCTGCTTCCCCTCCCCCCACCGCCGCCCACCTCCTCCAGCGCACATTGCATCATGGCGCACTAGAAGATGCCCTAGTTCTACACCCAGAACAACTGAACAGAAAAGCAAGTCTCTTCTGAGATGTCTCGGAAGTCATCCAAGGAGAGTTCCTCCATAACGCACAGCAAAACATTCTGAACATTCTCCTTCTCAGTTCCTCACAGACACGGCAGGCACTTCCTAGTTACTTTCCTCACCCTCCTAACTCACAAATTCTCCTCTCAGTTGACCCCTACCTTTGGCTGTCCCTTTTTCTTATACCTTTCAGGTATCTCCTACTCATTCCACCAGTCATTTTATGCCTCTGTCATTGCAAATAAATCCAGTCCCTCAATTTTCCCACTTACCTATTATTGTGATTCTGTACAAAAAAGCCCAGGACCTGATGAAATGATATTTATTTCTTTTTGCACATATATGATTATGTAAGATTCAGGAATTTCAGAATGTCACCTACTTTGGACGTGCCTTCTTCCTTGCTAAAGCTTCCTGTTATTTAAGAGAAGACATGAATATTTTAGTTTGAGGCCCACACAATTTCCTGAGCTCCCTGCTCTGGCCTGACCCTGTGCTGGGGCTGCAGGTACAGGGATGAATAGAGCAGGACCGTGGCTCTGGGAGCAGACTGCCTGGGGGCTGACGCGAATGTGGAGTCAGGCTGGCGCTGGGTTCACTGTCAGGTCATGGCCTTCATTGCTCTAGCAAGGCCTGCTCACCTCTGAAACAGGGCAAGAAGGCTTGATGGGTGTAGATCCCCCATGGCAGTATGAGGAAGGAGGACTGATCATCACCTCAAAGCAGGACGGTCTATTCTCCCCCTCCTTTGGTCATTTGGCACCAACGTTAACTGAGCACATGCCGTGTACCAGGCAGTCTGCTGGCTCTGAGAGGCTCATGTCCACTTCAGATAGGCAGATGGTCACCTGCTTTCCCAAATTCACCCAGCTGGACCTGAGTGAAAACATAGCTGCTTTGCTACAGTGAACAGGAAGGCGGGTTCCTTCAGAGGCAGTGATCTGATCGGCAGAGCAAATCAGAGGTTTCCTGAGGGCACAGCCGTCTGCCCATATTCATCACGATGGCTCCATCTTCCTCTGATTATCTCCCTGCCCAGTTCCTGGGAGGATACACTGAACAGCCTCTTCTCAGAGAGCCAGGGCCTGTGGCAGCTTCAGCCCACAGGCTGGTCACCCAGCAGTGACCTGGCCATTGTCCCCATGCCCTGAGCTCCAGTGCTGCACCCGCAGCAGCTAGTGGGAGCTCTGTCTGCAGCCCTGGCTTGTCCCTGTCTTCCACAATAGGGGGTCCCCTAGCAGGATCAAACAGGGGAGCCCTGCAGGGGATGAGCTCAGGGCACACTAAATGCCATCAAGATGAGCCTCACAGACATAACGGAGGGAAAGAAGCCAGACATAGTCCCTGCTGCGTGATTCTGCTTCTATAAAGGCTGCCAACAGGCAAAGCTGATCAGTGGTGATAAAATCACAAGCATGGTTACCCTGGGGGTGGGAGGCAAGAGGGGGCTTTCTGGGGTGCTATAAGGGTTCCATACCTTTATCTGTACAATGGCTACATGCTGGCATAGACATGGAAAACATAATCCTTGTGTGCCTGCAAGATTAGTGAACTTAATGTAAATTATACCTCCAATGGAAAAAAAAAAAAACACCTTTGGAGGCATTGGCAAAGAGGTCATTATAAATATGCACAGATAAGCTCCCTGGAGCCTGCAGGCTGCTCCTGGCACTGCACTGGGGCCCAGTATGGCAGTGAAGAGGCCTAGGGCTGATGCTCACAAAGTTCATGGACTGACTGAGACAGCCATGGGCCATGCAGAGAGCCTCAGCTGCAGGCCAGGCCTGGAGGGTGAGCAGCCACGGGTCTGGATGCAGTGAAGGCAGGCTTCCTGGATGAGGAGCGGCTGAGAGAAGCCACTGGGAGCAGTGGTGTTTGCATGAAGGCAAGGAGGGCAGGGAGAGCAGGGCCAGACTTCAGGGTAATGTCTATGAGTACCTGGGGCCGCTCCCACTCATCTCACCTCATTATTCAGGCCAAGACCCTCCAGGGATCTCAAGGATGACTTATTATAATCCAATTTAGAGTCACCCATCTTGAATACCAAGTAGATGCAGGAGCTCAGGGAAGGGCCATCTCAGACCACCCAGATCACACCCTCCACCTTATTTCAGCCTCTGCCTTATTTCAGCGGGCCACAGACTGGTCAGGGGGCCTGGTTTCCAGTGGGACAGGCCTCAGACCTGATATTTTACCAGCACCTGCAGAGAGAGGCTCAGCTGCTTAAGATGCAGGTTCATTCTTCCTCTGCAAGCATCGTTGTCATGGCCAACAAAGAATCATTCCTTGTCTACATGTATTGTTTATTTCCTCTTTTAATAAAGCCTCATGGAACATGGATATTCCTTCATTTCCATTTTTATTAATTGCCATGTCTTTGAAGTGAATAATAAGGCTGAGCAATCAATAGTAATGATGGAACCACTGAACACAAACAATATCTCCTCTACCATCTCTCCCCCAGCATCTATCTACTTTATTAAGTGGCAAAGTATATTAGTTAAAAAAAAGTGTGCTGGTAAGGGAAACAAATCTACAAATAATTATTTAAAAAAATTAATCGGTGGTATAATTCAATTATGCAGCATGCAATGCAGAAAAGTTCTCTTAATTACAACAGAATTAAATAGAGCATTCTTCAGCCTTAACCTTGTTATTTTTCAAGGTGAGTTATTACTAACTCAATTCTAGGATGGCGTTCAGTAGCCTCTCTTTGTAGCAGCTGTCTGCCGAGCTATTTAGAAGGGATGTGTCTCAAGCTAGATGCAGCTGGAGATGGATAGAGGATAACTAGATGACTGGAAACCACAGGTGAAAGGCAAGGTGAGTAGGCTCTGAGGTTGGACACCTCTTGCTACCAGAACAAAGCCAGTGACCTCAGGGGAAGCAACTTAACTCCTCAGACCTGCAAGTTACCTCATTGGTCCTACCTTGCAGAGTTCCACACCTAAGATCACAGGTACTGGCAACTGACTTTACTGATGCTTCCACCCACATCCTCCTGGCCCACATCTGAATTCACCTGCAGCTCCACGGACTGTTCAGTGTATGCAGATGGCTTCTTACCTCAATGGCCTGCATCTCCCAGCTTCTCTGCCTGAGGGATTTCTCCTGTGTCACAATATCGATAGCTTGCTCAATTGCTTATGTGGGGCAGCCCAGAAGTGCCGATCCCCAAAGGCAATGCTCAACCAGTGAGGGACTTGTGTCAATAAATGCTTCAATCTCTGCATTCTTTGGTGTATATTCCTGTGACATCAGTGGCCATCCTGGTCTGCAAGGAGCTGAGGAGATTCTAGGGATGTGAGACTTTCAGTGCTAACGCTGGGTCAGTCTGGCAGACTTGGGTGATTGGTCATTCTCATTATACTGGGTTGGCGAAAAAGTTTGTTCAGAGATGGTATGGGAAAACCCAAATAAATTTTTTGGCCAAATCAATATCTATGAGGGTTGCCAGGTGGGGTAGAACCTGCCACAGGAGCCTGTGTGCTATGCTCCATTCACTGGTTTTCTTCCCTCTGTCCTAGGTCCCCCACTCCTGTACTTGAGCTTCCTGGGGTCACCTCCCCCCCCAATAAACCACCTCCATCCTTGTCTCAGGGGAAGCCCAGACTGAGGTAGCACTCAGCTACGAGGTGGTTCTCTTCCCACTTCTGGTCTTTGCTCCACTGCAAATCCTACTCATACGTAGACTGAGTGTGGGCTGGTGAGGAAGTGATGTGCCATCATGGACACGAGTCAGATACCTCCTAAGGGGGCTCCTGAGAAGCAGACCCTGAGACAGAGGTTCTTGTGTTAAGTGGTTCATTAAGAAATCCTCCCAAGGGAGACCTACAAGAAAGTGGGCTGGCTGGCCGGGAAAGGAGGAAATCAGGCGAGGATGTGATTTCACGCAGAGTGCCACGGAGGGTGACTTCACTCGGATCCGGATCCAGCAGGGGTCTCTGGAGTATATGATACAGCTCAGAATTGTCCTGACCTGAGGCAAGGGGGCTGGACTTTCATACTTCTGTAGACAGTCACTGGTACAGGGTGCCTGGGGGGGAGATGCACAGATTTCCAGGCACCTCCCTCTCTCTGTCAACAGGCAAAGCACTTCCAGGAGCCCAAAGGCAGTCCTCCCAAGAGACTCAGCTGCTGGCCACCGAGAGACAAAGCCAAGGAAGGTACCAGCTGCCTGCTCTGGCTACCTGGGCACACCAACCTCCACGCTCTACAAAAGTCGCTGCCTCATAAAGGCAAGTATCTGAAACTTCCCCAGTTTCCAGCCTAAATTCTGACCCACCTCCCCTAGCTCATCTTACCCTCTGTTTTGCTATCCACACCCTTTACCCCCTGATCCCCAACAACTTTGCCTCACTCCCAAGATCTGATGAGACCACTGTCTCACAGGCCCAAATCTCTGACTTGCCTCCTTAAAGAGGGCCACACTCACCCTCTGAATAAGTTACTTCCGGTAGCCCTGGGAACCATCCACACTGCATCCCATCCCAGGACCTGGGGCAGACATGCCTGACATACCTGCCCTGTTTCAACTCTCCCAACATCCTGGCCATCCAGGTGTTTCAGAGCCTGTGAACACAATGGTCTGCCTTTCTCTCCTATTACTATATCAAGATGTGGCCCATGCTTGGTAATTTTACAGAGTAAGCCCTAATAAGGCAAATTTACATGAATGATTACTATTGAAATTGGCTGAATGGACAGAGCTGGGGTAGCATCAAGCAGACCCTGGGAGATTGTCCCAGCCTCTCTGATGAGCCAGAGTCTGGGTCTAAGTTGCCCTCGGTCAGAGTTTTAACTGCTCAGGAGAAGCAGGACCAAGGCTCCCTATTCCCTGACATTCCTTATCTAGGAAGAAAGCCCGTATTAACCTGCATGGCCTCTCCTTGGTGCATGCGTGGTTTGTTCCCCTGTGCGAGGGGCCCAAAGGCCCCCAAGCCTCGTGTGTTCAGCTCAGTGTCAACGAGCAAGTGCCAAAAGGACAGGGGTCTCTGAGGGGAAGTGTGCAGACTTCTGCTGGCTATGCCCTGGAAGTGGGTGGGGCTACACTTTAACCTTTGCTTAACACCAGTCCCCTGAGCATGCTGCAGGGCCGTGGCATTGTGAGTTCAACTGTCAGACATCCTTTGAGTCTTCGTGAGCGGCTCTAGCTCCACCTCCCTTTTGGAATTAATCCAGACCCACCCCTACCCCCCATCCAAGTCACAGATGTTGCAAAGAGAGAGTGAGGTGACTACATATCTACAAAACATCTTCCTAATGGAAAAGAATACAAAAAAGAATGTATATATGCACAACTGAATCACTGCTGCACAGTAGAAATTAACACACTGTAAATCTGCTATAATTTAATAAAATAAATTAAAAAGTAAAACACCTTCCTACAACTAAATTATCAGTATTTCAACATTTGTTCAGAGCCAGTGCTCTGACTCCACCACCAGGAGTCAGTAGAGCAGGTGAGTTATCCAGAGGGATCGTTTCTGGGGTTTTGTGAGGAGGGCCCAGTCTGGCGGTATGGGAAACCAATAGTGAGCATCTGGAAGGTTGGAACTGACTTTATACCAGGCCGGGGGCTCTGAAATGGCAGCTGTTTTACATTCTCCCAACAGCTTTCAGATTTTTCCTCTGCACCTTGATATTGTCAGCCCTATAATTTTTATAAATTTATAAAAATATTATCCTTTTTCTATGTGATATGGGAAATATGGACTTCCCAGGTGGTGCTAGTGGTAAAGAACTGGAGTGCCAATGCAGGAGACATAAGAGACATGGGTTTGATCCCTGGGTTGGGAAGATGCCCTGGAGAAGGAAATGGCGACTCACTCCAGTATTCTTGCCTGGAGAATCCCATGGACAGAGGAGCCTGGCAGGCTGTAGTCTATAGGTCTGCAAAGAGTTAGACATGATTGAAGCGACTTAGCACAGGAAAAAATATGAATGTGGAAGTCATCCTGAGGCTACATATACCTATGAGGCTTCAGTTGCCTTAGCTATAACATTTCTGTGAAGGTTGCATGAATGAACACAAGTTGCAGCATCATGGATGATCAAGATTTTTAAGGAAAAGAGAGAAGTGAGTATATTCTCCAACCAGAAGGAATTCAAAGATCAGAAGTCTGATTTCAGTGGTGTAGTCATTTTACAGGAAGTTTGCCCTCAAAGTGTGAGCTCACTCCTTCATCTCCTGTGCTTTCTGTCTTTACCTGAATATGCCATTCATGACAGGGGAGCGATAGAGCCAAGGGGGGCATGGGGTGGGGGTCTGAGCCCCAAAATACCTGGGTCCATGTGTGTAAGAGCTTTTCCCTCAAGGTTTTCAAATGAACCGAGACAAAAAGGAACGTTGCCAATCACAACCTTCCTTAAACATTCTATGATTTTCCCATCTGGTGATCAATACAATGAAATGCAAAATACATAATATTACATTTTAAATAGTCATGCCAATGATACTAATCGTATTGAGTGGCTCTCGTGTTCTGGACACTGTGCACATCCTTTCAGGATCTTATTTCTTTTCACACACCCTGTGAGGTCTTAATTGCTGACCTTTTACATGTCCTATGCATATTGATTAAATTGTCACTCTGTCTCACAAGGGAGGGGAAGAAACTGAAGCCAGCAATGTGAAATAACTTTCCCAAGATCTCTCAGCTAGACTTGGAGGAGCTGGGTTGTGGCTCTGGATTTAACTTGTTCAAAAACCTCTTAAATTTTCTTATCCTACATCACTCCAAAGGCTTTTATGGATCAAAGTGTAAGCAAAAAAACCAAAGCAGGGTAGCTGCATTAAACATTGTGCTATTATCATGACGAGCAGGAAAGGAGACTGCAGAATGCAGAGTTGGTTTCTGTGTGTACTTTGATTCTAGAAGCTAAGGGTTCACTGGTTTGAGTAAACATGTCTTGCCTCAGCTGGGAACGCACACACATTTGTGAGTCTGTATTACATCAGCACATTTAGTTCCAATGTCACAAGATTTTCTTTTGAAATGAGTCAGACCTAGTGAGCAGCTTCACACACTATAAAACTGGCAGATCCTTTGATGAAATCAATGGGCTGTCTGGAAGGGAGGTGAGCAGACAGAAGCACCCCGCCTATCCTGCCACTTGCTCTTCCCTGCTTGGACTTAGCTGGCACTGGGGCTTATGCTGTTTTGGGTGTCAGGGCCCTGATGAGCGGAGGTGACCTCCAAGAGATTTGGGGGTAAATGATTGCAGAAAGCAAAGGCGTTCTAAATCCATACGATTGGCAGCAATGATGCACCAAGCCATCGGCTGTTTGGTGAGCCAGTACAAAGTGATTATGCTGCTCTCTGGGAAGGAAATCACCCAGAGATGCTGGGAAAGAATTATCTGGCATGAGGATATCAGGGAGTAATTTCTCTTAAATTATGACTTTGTTGCAAGGGTGCTAAATTTTCCCTGTGCTGGGATGAGAGGTCAAAGGCAGATGTCTTACTGGGTCTGCTGGAGATGAGTAATGTTGGGGAAGGAGCTGTAAGCCCTCCCTTGGGACCACTCTGAACTGCAGGTTCTAGAATTCTGCTAGCAGCAGCCAGGTAATGAATGTGCTTTTCTTTCCTTTTTTTTTTTTTTTTTAATATTCATTCATTTAGCTGCTCCAGGTTGCAGCGCTTGGATTTTTTTTTTTTTCTTTTTAGTTGCAGCATGTGGGATTTAGTTTCCTGACCAGGGATCGAACCTGGACCCCTTGCATTGGGAGCGTGGAATCTTAGCCACTGGACCATATGAATGTGCTTTTCAAGTAAAATGAAGATCCAACCATTGTGTAGGCTATAATAAAATCATCTGGAAATGCTGGGTCCCTGTAGCACTTGCCACCTTCTGGACCAGGATTTCCAATCACAGATCCACAGACACTCAAGGTGGACCAGGTGGATCCCTGCACCCCAGTACCTCTGCCCCTTCTGCACCCACACAGCCTGGCTTCACAGTAGAGGATCCTGTTCTTTATATTCCAAAGTGTGCATTGCTCAGGTGAGGGCCACAGGGGTTGACACAAAACTGATAGTGGGTCACACACATTCTTCCGTTCTCTGATTTTGAATTCCATCCTCACAACCAGACCACGGGCACATTCCAAGCAAGGATCCTGTCTCATTTTGTCACAAGGGCAGCTGACAAAGAAAGTGGGTGCCAGTCATCTTCCCTTTAGCCTCCTCCCTTCTGCAGACACCCCCTGGCAGAGGGGAGCCGGGTACCTCTGGGCGCAAGTCCAGCTGTGGCACAAACTCTTGCCTGACCTTCTTGAGTCTCCATCTTACCTGTGTCAGAAGGTCCCAAGTACTATAAGTAAGGATGCAGGCAATGAATGAACAGTGCCTTGTTGAGAACATGTGGTTAGTCCTCTTGGTAAATGGGAGGCAGCAATCCTCACTCACTAGGGCATGCAAGCAGTTCTGGTATTCACTGTTTCCCAGTTTCTTTGGCATGTTCATCAGTGAAGATGGGCTTAATAACACGCACCTCATATATCGACTTTGAGCTTAAACGTGCCCCTGTCTGTAAAGATCAGGGTCCAGTAATGAGCATTTGCTCATGAAACCATCCAGCACTTCCTCCCCTTTGTGTTCCATCTTTCTATCTTTACCACTTTGAACTCATCAAATCCTCATAAAACCTGTCTGACACATGTATAATTACTATTATCATTACTATTACCATTTTACAAATGAGGAAACAGAGAGGTCAAGTAATTTTCCTGGGATCACACAGCTGGGATTTGAACTTAGGAGTAAGCAAGCCCCTTCTCTTAATACTACCCCAAGTTCCTGTGGGGCCAGAAGCATACTGGTGATGCAGGTCAGGAGCTGCTTGTCAGCAGGTCTCCATTTCCTACAACACCTGGTTTGATTCCCTATCGGTAAGAAAACTGCGCTATGTGTAGTGTTGAACTCAATAATAATGAAAGCTTTTCCTTCCAGAAGGGTCCACTGTTTAATTACCTCCATGTCTGTGAACACACTGCAGGTTTGGACCACTCTGCCCCACAAGAGTGTCCATCATTAGATTCCCGTTAATTAGTATGGAGTTTAATCTTCTTTGATTACAAACATTGATTATTGCTGATCTTTCAGCATCCCTGCCAGCGGGTATGTATCTGAGTTCCAAAACACTCTGGCACCATCATGCCAGGAGAAAGGTGAAATAAAACATTAAGCTGGGTTTATGGTCAATTTAATTAATGCAAATACGCAGCTCGGTTCATTTGTCCCAATAATGCTTTCCAATCTCGCTATTGGAAACCAACCCTTCCTGACTGTTTGTTTTCTATGTCCTCTTAAAAAAATCCTTTCTGTAAAAACTAAGGAAGCTAGGGACTTAAGGACACTGCTAAGTTGTACGTGACTCTATGACTCCATAGAAAACCTGCCTCTTGACTGAAACTCTAAAAACAAAGATATGGGTCTCTCAGCAAGCAGACAGTAAGCCTGTGAACTGGCAGAACTGATGGTGGCAGGTAGGTGTGAGTGTGAGGGAGAGACAGAGATGGGGGCAGGGAAAGGGAGAGGAGAGAAGCAAGTAGAGGTAGTGAATGTAAGGTTTACCCACCGCTAGATTTAGTAAAGATTCCCCTGGTCCATAAATCAATAGGCAGATCTCAACTGATTAATAATATTTAACATCTGTGTAGAGCCTTCCAGGGCCCAGAGTACCAGCATATACACTAACGCACACACAGTAATCAAGGTAGGTGCATATTATGGTTTCCATTCTGCGCTCACAGACAATGAGACTTTGAGAGCTCAAGTGTGCTGCTTAGGTTTACACAACATCAAGTCAAGACATAGGCAGTGTGCTTCTAGTCCACTGCCACTGGGACACTACGTACAGTAGCGCAGGTTGCACACTGCACAAAGAGTGCCTGAGTGCTCCCATTGTTCACAGGCTAAGGCAACACCATGGCTGGGTACAGATTCAGTCAGAAGACTGGGGCTCTTTCTAATTTCCACAATGAAGCTTCTGCTTGTCAAGCCACATGTCTGTGGGTGATGTCTGTCCAGAAGAGGTGCCATTCTGCAATGTGCCCTGAAGTGCCTCATGGAGCAGCCAGTCCAGCCTGCCCACCTTTTGGCCCATCAGATCCATCCTAGCACCCATAACACTATCATCATGTGCCTGACTACATGCACTCCCTGAACTCCCTGATGGGGAGAACTGCGTCTGTTCATCTCTGTGACCCCAATGCTCATGGGTTTTCTAAACCCCATGAATGAAAGGTTGGTTAAAGGGCTAAGGAATAAATGCATAAAAGCATAACCAGTGCCCCTTTCACTGTCCATTCTTGGCCCAGCCCTCTGATGGGTGAGAGCCCCTCCTCTGAAGACCCAGAGACCTAGGTCCCTCCTGGTTGGGTCTCAGGTCATTGTGTTCTTATTAGACAGTAAGCTACATGAGGGGGCTTCCTGGAAGGCATCCACAGGGCATGCCAGTGAACCTTTACACCACCAAGTTCAAAGCTTGACATCACATATCACTTCCCTCTCCTTCCCTCTGCCTCCAATTCATTCCCCGTTTTTATGTTGTATGTTTCTCAAGGACAAATGATATGCATATGTGACAGGAGCTAATGGATATCAGTTTGGTGTAATTTCATTTCACAGAATCAATCAGAGTCCAAGAAAAACTACACCTTCCAGGAATCCCGTCTTCTGTGCTGTTTTCCAAAGCCTTTATCCACACCATACTGTTCCTACGCTGGGGCTTCTGAGCCAAACCAGAATTCCCATGCCTCCAAAGCTCAGTGCAGTGTGAAACTGAGGTATCAAAAAGATGGCAATGACTTCCCTCAGACCAAGCAAGCTAGCAATCACTGAAGCTTTCCCTTGTACTTTCACAGGTTTCTTCTACTTACATGTCTGCTAGCCTGGGGTGTGGCAGACCACCTGGACTTCTATCAGAAGGAGGCAGCATAGTGATTTTAAGCAGCTTGAACCTGGAGAATGTAGGTACGCTCCTATCGATCAAAGGATGCATCCATACACTCTCAGCTTCTTTAGGTGATCGTTATTGCTTGACTCTTTCTGCTTCAGCCAGGTTCACCTTTTCTCCCTGACCTACAGTGCTTCCTCAATACCCATAGGATTTCGTCTTGTTCTGAAGCACAGACATGTGCAGCAGACGTGGGGATAGCATCCTATGGACAGAGGTGCTTAGGCAAGGGCAGAGGCATTCTGTAACATCAGAAAATACTTACACAGAGGAGCAACGTGGAGCTGGGTGTGCTCCAAATCTCATTTATCTATATTTGCTCCTTAGGCTGTATTCTCATCCTCCTTGCTAACGAACGATCAGAGACTTCTGGAGAGTGACAGATGCTCAGAAGAGCCTTGGAATCTTGAAAGGGGGATCCCAGTGCTGTAACAGACAAAAGGATACACAATCTCCTCCCTACTCAACTTGATGCCCTGAGAGGTACCTGGCCGATCTTCCATCTTCCTAGGATTCCCCATTATGGTTGGTTTCAAATGTTGCAGCTCTAATCCAGGGATGCAAAACATGGGTGTCCATTGTCCCAGTTCTCTCTACATGCACTCATGGTAAACATCACTAATTGATCATGATACTGTTCCCTACTGAGCCAGTTTCAGACTTGGAATTCTTTCCAGTACAATGATCCAGACAATAACTAATAATCAGAGATGGCACATAAAAAGCCATGGTTCTCTTCTTGCTTTCCATAGAGCTAAAGACAGATCATTGTTTTTTTTAATTAAATAATTTTAATTGGAGGATAATTACTTTACAATATTGTGATGCTTTTTGCTATACATCAACATGAATCGGCCATAGCATCCACAGTCGGACGGATAACCAGTGGACCTGGGAAATGGGTCTATTTAAACTTACCGGTGGATCATCGAAAAAGCAAGAGAGGTCCAGAAAAACATCTATTTCTGCTTTATTGACTATGCCAAAGCCTTTGACTGTGTGGATCACAATAAACTGTGGAAGATTCTGAAAGAGATGGGAATACCAGACCATCTGACCTGTCTCTTGAGAAACCTGTATGCAGGTCAGGAAGCAACAGTTAGAACTGGACATGGAACAACAGATTGGTTCCAAATAGGAAAAGGAGTACGTCAAGGCTGCATATTGTCACCCTGCTTATTTAACTTATATGCAGAGTACATCATGAGAAACGCTGGGCTGGAAGAAACACAAGCTGGAATCAAGATTGCCGGGAGAAATATCAATAACCTCAGATACGCAGATGACACCACCCTTATGGCAGAAGAACTAAAGAGCCTCTTGATGAAAGTGAAAGAGGAGAGTGAAAACGTTGGCTTAAAGCTCAACGTTCAGAAAACTAAGATCATGGCATCTGGTCCCATCACTTCATGGGAAATAGATGGGGAAACAGTGGAAACAGTGTCAGACTTTATTTTTTTGGGCTCCAAAATCACTGCTGATGGTGATTGCAGCCATAAAATTAAAAGACGCTTACTCCTTGGAAGGAAGGTTATGACCGACCTAGATACCATATTTAAAAGCAGAGACATTACTTTGTCAACAAAGGTCCGTCTAGTCAAGGCTATGGTTTTTCCAATAGTCATGTATGCATGTGAAAGTTGGATGGTGAAGAAAGCTGAGCGCCAAAGAATTGATGCTTTTGAACTGTGGTGTTGGAGAAGACTCTTGAGAGTCCCTTGGACTGCAAGAAGATCCAACCAGTCCATCCTAAAAGAGATCAGTCCTGGGTGTTCACTGGAAAGACTGATGTTGAAGCTGAAACACCAACACTTTGGCCACCTCATGCGAAGAGTTGACTCATTGGAAAAGACCCTAATTCTGGGAAGGATTGGGGGCAGGAGGAGAAGGGGACGACAGAGGATGAGATGGTTGGATGGCATCACCGACTTGATGGACATGGGTTTGGGTAGACTCCAGGAGTTAGTGATGGACAGGGAGGCCTGGCGTGCTGTGATTCATGGGGTCACAAAGAGTTGGACACGACTGAGCGACTGAACTGAACTGAAATTTACTATGAAGGATGTTCACTTGTCAGACTAGTCAACATCCTATACAGTGACCAACAGCCCCACAATAAACTGTCAGACCTTCAGTGCCAGCACAAACAAGATAATGAAACGAAAACTGAGCAATGGAAATTCAGACGCATTTTCATTTATTCATCCTCTACTCGAAGCAGAACAACCTACTTAAACCAAATGATGGGTTTAAGCAACCAGTATGTAAACAGAAGGGAGAAGGAAATGGCAACCCACTCCAGTGTTCTTGCCTAGAGAATCCCATGGACAGAGGAGCCTGGTGGGCTGCTGTCCATGGGGTCGCACAGAGTTGGAAGCGAATTAGCATGCATGCATGCATTGGAGAAGGAAATGGCAACCTAATCGAGTATTCTTGCCTGGAGAATCCCAGGGACAGAGGAGCCTGGTGGGCTGCCATCTATGGGGTCACACAGAGTCAGACAGGACTGGAGCAACTTAGCAGCAGCAGCAACATGTAAACAGGATACCAATGGATATATCTTCAAATTGTCCTCTAGGAGCTGTGAATAGGAATCGTTCTTTAGGCATGCATGTGTGGGCGAAGGCAAACATTTCTTACACTTTAAGTGGAAAAAAGTTGAAAGATATTCTCTTTGTTTTATTAGAACATCAAAACTACTTTATATAAACACACTCAATATTTTTTCAAGTTTTCTGTGGTTGTTTTGGATCTCACTGTTGGGGTGTGATTTCTACTGCTTTTCCTTTACATGTCTTATCGGTTCCATTCACTTACAAGACTAAAAGTTGAGGAGCATCTACTCAGGGAACCATATCTTCTCTGTGTTCCCTCTAGAAACTGGGAAAATGAAAGGACAAAAGGTTTGTGGGGTCAGCAAGCCAACAGTGAGTGCAGAGAGAGGGACCAGATAGTCGGGTGATGGATTAAGTCACCCTCAGAAGTCCAGTGCCCCTGTTTCTGGCATTAGGCTATTGAAAGGTGTCAGGTGCAGTACTGGAAGATTTGTTTGGAACACCCATGAGTCACGGGGATCTGTTGTAGCTGGCTAAGCAGAGGCAATGCAGTATTGGTATCTGCACCAGCTATGCCCACCTCGCCAGGGGCCTGAGAACCCTAGAGCCTAGCTTTCCTGACGCAGGAGAGCTTTCTGAATTTATAGCTGAGGCTCACAGGAGGGAAAACAGACCTGCATAGATGCCTCTATCTGCCTAATTTTCCTGGGCCTCTAGCCCTGATGATCTCTTTGATGTGGAACAATCTTGCTGACTTACTTCCCTCTTCAGGAGCTCTGTGTGGGAGTGGGAAGAAGGAAGAAAATCTAGCCCTTACAGAAGAAAACTCAAAGCATTGATGGCTTTCTCTTTCTTCCAGATAAAACCAGTTTTTATTTCCTATCTGCAGCAGGAGAATCACTCTTAAAAGTCAATGTCGATGGAAAGTGCATTCAAACGGCACTTAATCACACTCAGTGGAGATGGGTTAGCCAGAGTGATTGCCTTTTTTTTGATGAAAGCTTGTTTTCTTGCAGGCTGGCCTTAAGGAGCCTCAGATGGCCCACGCACAGCTGTGGTTTAGAGTTTGACCTCATGGAGGCTGTGCAGTGGCACTGATTCTCTGAGCCCTCCCCACTCTGTTGAGAAGCTCTGAGTTCACACTTTCTCTTACTACTATCTGAGACTCTGGAGGTAACGCTGGCCTAGGGTTCCCTCAGCCCCTGGGAGCACCCCCAGTAGAGAGCACCTTTACCTGGAACTGTCTTTGTTTCCACACCCATCCCCTAACCAGGAAGGGTAGTGAAGACCAGCATTTGAAGACCTGGGTGTCTGCAGCTCCACTGTTTGGACCAAATTCCTGCAGCTGTCATCACGTACTGTGTAAATTCAGGCAAGTTCCATTCATACCTCTACAAATGACCCAACTTAATTCCTTTTTATGGCTGAGTAGTGTTAAATTGGGCTTCCTCTGGTGGCTCAGTGGTAAATAATCCTCCTGCCAATGCAGGAGATGTAAGTTCGATCCCTGGGTTAGGAAGATCCCCTGGAGAAGGCAATCCACTCTAGTATTCTGGACAACTAGTATTCCTGGACAACTCGATGGACAGAGGAGACTGGTTGGTGGGTTACAGTCCAGGAGGTTGCAAAGAGTCTGCCATGACTTAGTGACGAAACAGCAAACAGCAACAGTATTACATTGTATGTTTGTACCACATCCTCTTTATTCATTCCTCTGTTGATGGACATTTAGGTTGTTTCTACATCCTGGCTATTGTAAATATTGCTGCAATGAACAATGGGGTACATGTGTCTTTTTGAATTATGTCTTTCTCTGGATATATGCCCAGCAGTGGGATTGCTGGGTCATATGGTAGTTCTATCTTTAGTTTTTTAAGGAAGCTCCGTACTAGAGACTGTCATACAGGGTGTAGTAAGTCAGAAAGAGAAAAATAAATGTTGTATATTAATGCATATATGTGGAATCTAGAAAGATGGTATAGATGATCTTATTTGCAAAGCAGAAATAGAGACACAGACATAAAGAACAAGATGGATAGCAAGGGAGAAGGGGGGAGTAGGATAAATTGGGAGATTGGGATAGACATAGAAACACGATTGATACTATATATAAAATAGTTAACTAATGAGAACCTCTACTCAATGCTCGGTGGTGACCTAGATGGGAAGGAAATCCAGAAAAAAAAGAGGATATATGTATACATATAGCTGATTCACTTTGCTGTACAGTAGAAACCAACACAACACTATAAAGCAACTATGAAAAGTGAAAGTGTCAGTCACTTAGTTGTGTCTGACTCTTTGCGGACCCCTGGACTCTGTGTGGCCCACCAGGTTCCTCTGTCTATGAGATTTCCCAGGCAAGAATACTGGAGTGGGTTGTAATTCCTTTCTCCGGGGATCTTTCTGACCCAGGGATCAAATCCAGGTCTCCTACATTGTACGCAGTTTCTTTACTATCTATAATCCAATAAAATTAATTAAAAAACCCTTAGGCAAGTTATCTGACCTCAGGTACCCACTCTAAAAAGTGACAGTAGTATTAAATAATAGTATCTCCTCATACAGTTATGGTGGAGATGAAGATTAAGTGGACTACAATGGTGATGGATTACATGGCAGCTCAGCACACACCCCCAATTCTTTGATCAGTGTTGGGATGGAGAGGTAGGGACCAAAGACAGCCAGCTCCTCAGGAGCAGGGCTCTAAGTCACCTTTGTCATCTCAGCATCTAGTCTGACACAGAGAGAGCTTCCCACAAATGCATGTGGAAGCTGGCCTGTTCACTTGGATCTCCCCCACTGGCTTAGTTCTCAGTTAATAGCCTTGTTCAAGGAGAACTGCCAGCTTTTTCTGCTGCTGCTAAGTCACTTCAGTTGTGTCCGACTCTGTGCGACCCCATAGACAGCAGCCCACCAGGCTCCCCCGTCTGTGGGATTCTCCAGGCAAGAACAGTGGGGTGGGTTGCCATTTCCTTCTCCAATGCATGAAAGTGAAAAGTGAAAGTGAAGTCGCTCAGTCGTGTCTGACTCAGTGACCCCATGGACTGCAGCCTACAAGGCTCCTCCATCCATGGGATTTGCCAGGCAAGAGTACTGGAGTGGGTTGCCATTGCCTTCTCCAGCTTTTAGGTGCCTAGAAATCCCTGAGAAGTTCTCACTTTCTTCTCCTTCTGTCCGAGGCTCCTGGGGCACTTCCTTCACAGGCTAGAGATGATAGATCTCTTGCTGGCAGGTCAGGGGAAGGCAGTGCAAGGGGATCACCCCTCAAGGGGAATCATCACCAACCATAGTTGATTCTTGTCATCTGCCGTATAGTTATAGCCCATGAAGCCACCAAAAATGCTGAAGTAGTGAATACTGAATCATTGCCCTAGGGGAGAAATACAGGATTAGGTTCCTGAGATCCTCTGGTCATAACATTTTCAACTGATAAACATGTAAGCTTATTTTAGACCTGTTTCTGTTTAAAGACACCGTATTTAATATACATCATTGATTCATTAACGTTGAACTCATGACCAGCAGCTCTAGAACTCACGCCTGAATGAAGCTCATCTAACCCAAGTATTTTCTCCATAAAGCACATCACTAACACTTTGTGCTCAGGGACACTAGACAGCATTTCAACACTATGGAAGAGGCCATTTTAGTTGTTGTTTTTTTTTTTTTTTTTGGCCATGCTGCACTGCGTGTGAGATCTTAGTTCCCCTACCAGGGATTGAACCCATGCCCCCTGCAGTAGAAGCACAGAAGCTTAACCACTGGACTACCAGGGAAGTCCCAGAGGCCATTTTAAACAGCAAAATTACCAACAAAAAAGCACAAAAAATGCAATAACACTCAGCACTAAATCGACCATGGAAAGGACATTTGTTAACAAGATGAGCTGAAACACAAAGGCAAAGCGTCATGCTGTTCCGCCTCAGCTGGAAACTGGTGCACTGGGCAACTCAAGCTTTTGCCACTTTGCACATACCCACGAATGACTTTAAAGGCATTGTGACTACTGCTTATTGGGATTACAAATAATGTTTAGCAAGTAGGTGAACTCGCAAATATGGAATCCATGAAAGATGAATACGGAGTCTGTATGAGCATGAAATATGGAAGGAAAATACTCAGTGTGGCATTTGTAATGAATGTCTGTAAACTGTAGCTTTGAATGTTCTCAGACTATCAAGTTCAGCTTTAAATTTTCCTTCAAGTAAGTTTCTCCTTCTTGGAACCATCAATGAATAGTTAATCTAAATGTCTCATTGTCCGAATGAGGGATGGAAAGATGTGTCTTTCTTCCTCTCAAAGGCTAGCCTCAATATTCACAGGCTGAATCTGATCACCATTTGCCTTCATCCCAGCCATCAGCCCCTCTTAATGCCACACTACATTTTTCATAGTCTGCGACATCATTTCCAAACACATACAAACACATTTTTCATACTTTGCTGGATCATTTTATCTGCAAATAAACATTCACAGAAACACAGTGTATATAATAAACACAATTATCCTGCAAAGTTTTTACTCTAATCTCTTTTTTCAAAACCATGCCTCAGAGAGGTTAAGACACTTACCAAGGTCACACAGCTTATCAGGCAGAACAGAGCAACTCTAAAATCTATAATTCTTATAGCATTATCCCAATTAGCTTGGGTATATGGTTGATCTTGAGATAACTTCCAATAACAATGACAACTAGCAGAGGAAGCTCTGAAGACATTCCATTGGCCAAGGTAAGCTATAAAGATACATGGAGCTATTACACAATTACCGAAGGGACTGACCCAAATGTGTGTCAATAGTATGATACCGACATCACATGTGTGAGGTTATCTGTTTACTACCGAAGACATGTCCACAGCGGCTTACATCTCCCTACACAGACAGTCATGACATTATATACGTATCATGATTTTCATCAATGAGAAAGCTGATATTGTGGACCAGTTATAGCATCCCAGTATCCTTGCCTGGAAAATCCCATGGACGGAGAAGCCTGGTAGGCTACAGTCCATGGGGTCGCAAAGAGTTGGACACAACTGAGCGACTTCACTTTCTTTCTTTTGAAAAGAAAGATAATTAATTATACAGAAAACCCTCTTTGTTGTTAGTTTTTAAAAATTGTATCTATATTTTAATTGAAATATAGTTGATTTACAATGTTGTGTCAATCTCTGCTGTACAGCAAAGTGACTCAGTTATACACACATAGATATTCTTTTTAAAATATTCTTTTCCATTATGGCCTATCACAGGATATTGAATATAGTTCCCTGTGCTATACAGTAGAACCTTATGTAAACTATGATATATTGGATGGATAAACAACAGAAGACCCTTCTTAAGCACTCCTTGTCATCAGACAGCTTCTGGTAATCACACGGCAAATGTCAGAAGAATGGAAATTTCCAATATTTTGTTAAAACGCAAAGAGGTCTTGCACCCCGTAGAAAACTCAAAGCTCAAAGATATTAAGATGGAAGTTTCCACAAAAGACCTTAAAAGAAGGAGAAAAAGATGAATTGGGAGGAAGTAATGGAATTTAGTAAGTAGGAAAATTCATCCTCACTTCAGGTTTGAAAAGAATACATATCTCAGCAGCAAATGGGAAATGACAAACTTCCTATCAGAAACATGACTTTTCATTCTCATTGTGTGCATTTGCAGCTTTTCCAAGGATTTGACTAAAGAGAGCCAGAAGAAGAAAAAACGAAAAGACAAATGAACTGGAAATGACCTCATCTATTAATATTATCTATGGCCACATGGAAGAAATCATGCTTTCCCAAAGCTGAGCCATGGATTAGCTGTCAAATAAAAACCTTATGTATAAATATTTGACCTAAGCACAAAGCACTGAAATAATCATTTCAGCTACAAACATTAGTGAGGAAGTCACTGCCAGGTGAAATTAGCAAGTAGATAGATAAAGGTCTCCACGCTGGGCTTTCTTTTCCTAATCTCAAGGTTTGTTTAAATAACTTTACTAAAGCCAGCCTAACACAAAGGCATAACACAATGAAAAGTTACAAACCGAGCATGTGTAAAAGAGGAAATTAAAAATGTGATTAAGCATTGGGGAAAGTGCTCAATCAATAATGAAAGAAAAACAAAGATGAGATCACTTTGTGACCAGCATAGGAAAAAAATATATAATAATAGTCAATGCTGGCAGAATCTATGAAAGGGAGAATACCTGGATACTGTTAGTGGAAAAATAAAATGACAAACCCGAAAAGAATAGATGTGGAGAGAGTCTTAGAAATGTTTATAACCTTTGACCTAGCCATTTGTCTATGGGGACTTCATCTTAAGGAAAGAATCTGAAATAGAGAGTGATATTTTGGCACGAGAGTGATGACTGCAATACTTTTTAAAATATTTATGTTTCTATCTGCAAAGGTTTGGAAACAACCTACATGCCCAGGAGCAGGAGAACTGTTAATTAAATTGTGACACATCTATATGTCAGAACAGTTTGCAGCCATTTAAAAGCACATTTTCAATACATTTTTAATGCCATGGGAATATTTAATATACAGAAAAATAACTGTACATAGAATGTGATCTTATAACAAACACACACATATGCACTGCTACACACAGAGCACTGAAAAAGGCTGGAATACCAACAATGCTTGCCATCCCTTGCCAGGGAGACTACCAGCTATTTTAATTTTCTTCTTTATAAACAATTTAATAACAACACAGTTAAAATACAAGAAGTTACTATCATGACACTTATGATCTACCGTAAATCTTTCTCATCTTTTCTCCAAGTAAACAAGACCTTCCTCATTACACAGGCAAACTGTGTTACTGTTGATCATGTCTTGACCACTAGATCATGGTTTTCTACTTATCACTTAACACTTTCCCTTATTAAATCATTTTACGCTCTTAAGTGATCCCCAGAGACTTTCCCACTTGCAACTGTGCATGGAGGGCTGTTTATGGAGCACATGCTCAGTTCTTATGGAGCCTTTCCTTAGTCTGATGAATGTCTGTTTTCAAAGTTTGAAACTGATCCTCTACACGCTTCTTCAACCGTTCCAGTGAACACAGAATTCAGTTCCATGAATACATTCATTTTTTAAGCATCCACTATATGCCTTTCTACACTACATATATTGCTCTCAGAAGCCCCCCATGCATCAAGCTTGCCACCCCATCACACCCTGGGGGTGTGATGTCCAACTTCCAGTATGCAGCATGGAGTTACACGTCTGGTGTGGCCTTGCTTGGAAAGACACCCACTTCTCACATCAGAATGCAAATTAAAAACAAATAAGCAGTGCATTACAAATGTCATGCAATAGTGCTGATGATATTTTAGTTATTGATGTTTCTTTGGCTTTCTGTTGGACTGAATCAAATGGAAGTCTCAAATGAGTAGAAAAAGTAATAATGAAAATAATGACAAGTCAATGACTTCTAAAACAAATGCAATATAGGAAAAAAAAACTCTAAAGCATTGAGAGGAAATAAAATTCCAATTAAATAGAGAAATATCATCTTTATTAATGATTAGAACATTTTAATGAGTTCATTTCCATCCAGAGGAAGTGATTAAGTGTAATAAAGTTAGAACAATAGTATAATTTGGGGGAAGTAGAGATTTTGATTCTCAGTCCACAAGAAAAGGAATTTATTCAAAGAGAAAGAAGAACTTTTATTGGGTGGGAAAACATAAGAGGGGATATGGAAAAAAAGCAATATACTAAAACATTCTCAAAAGTCATTATTGGAAAATATCTCATCAAAGTGAATATTGAATAGTCTCAAGAAAGTGAATAGTCTCAAGAAAAAAATTCCATTTTTATTTGGAAACTGACTAGTTGATAAAGTTGCCATTTTAATTAAGTTGGAAAATTACAATTTGAAAGAAGAAGAAAATATAATTATTGTTATATTGGCTACTTTCTAACATTCAGAAAAAAATCTATTTATAAATACAAAAAGAAAAAAGAAAATTTTAACCCAAGGACAACCAAGTTGAAAAGATAAGTACTGCAAAGCCTGGAGAAACACGCCTTTCCTAGAATGTCAGGTCCAGCACATGCTTTTCTATGATGTCAAGCAGGGAAGACAGAGAATGGAACTACCAACCTGAAACTTATTCTGAAGAGCGCCAATGCAAATGACCACTACTCAGAGTGATGGCATGCTCTCATTTCATGTCACTCAGTCTGTACAAATAGCCCAGTGAGACTGATGTGATGACACTTATCCCGTAGAGCTTGGAGAGGTGCAGTATCAGATTTCCATTCACGTATTGGAACAGGTTGCAACCATTCAAATACACATTTTCCTCTAGGAATTAGTTTGCTCGTGAATTTAAAATACAGCATTCTTTTTTTTTTAATTGAAGTCTAGTTGATTTACAATGTTGTGTTAATTACTGCTGTACAGCAAAGTGATTCCGTTACACGTAGATAATTATATTTTCCATATTCAGGTTTACCACAGGATATTGAATACAGTTCCCTGTGCCATACAGTAGGACCTCATTGTTTATCCATTCTACATATAAAAGCTTACATCTGCTGACCCCAACCTCCCACTCCACCTCTCCCCTAACCCCCTCCCTCTTAGCAGCCATTAGTCTGTTCTCTATGTCCAAAAACAAAGTATTCTTAAGGTTGCTTTTTGGAGAAGTGTGGCTCAAAATGAACTTTAATGTTCACCTGCATCAAAAGAGAGGTAAGCATCTACATTTTGAGATAAGAATCCCAACACCCAGCAGAGGACTGTGGCAAGGAGGCTTTGTGGACATTTTGGTGGGAAGGACTCTCTTATCTTTAGCTGTTATACCCACGGTTAACTTTGACCTAGAAAAAGCTTTGTCATTGCATATAACTTCGTATCAGCAAAATGTAGGGAAAGGGAATATTTGGGTTGGCAGAGATCTGACGTGAACACACAGTTTTTCAGACTTTAACAATCTTAAGTTTCCAAGTGTCCAGCTGTCCTGAGTTACTTGGAGTTGATAATTTCTGTTCTTAAAGTTTGTGCTGGAATCGAAGGAACAGGAGTCAGAACTTAGGTTATATGTACAATTTCCAAAAACCAAGAGGCATGTGGCCAGTGAGCACTGAACACCTCTATGCCTCAGTTTCCTCGTGATAAGCTGAAGATAATGGTCTCCACTCTGCTTCATTCACAAGGATGACATGAGGACCACATGGGCCATATCTGAAGGATTTTCTTAAACTTAAAAAAAAAAAACAAGAAAAAAAAACCCCCAAAACTCTAAGTTCTTAAGCTACTTTAAATCATAGCCTTTACAATTTTATGAATTACCTGATATGATTCCCATAAAAACATACAAATACACACATACAAAAATTGTACCCACAATTATTTCAGATAGTTATGGAATTCCTGAAGCCACAGTGAGTCCTAGATTGAGAAACTCTTATAAATTAGTTATGGGAAACTCATAAAATTCCTCCCCATGGGGCCCAAGACCTCCTCACCCCTATATGCAATAATTTTTCCTTCTTGCTGGAAGCCAAGAAGATTATTTCCACCTCTTGCATAAAGTTTGCAAGGATCTGCATCTCTTCTTAGATCTGTCATGAATTTGCAATGAGAGGTGCGACTATAGGAAGTCTGCAAATATCTTGTAAAGAACCCTTCCTTACCTATTTTATGATTTTTAGAGAAAACTGGGGAGAGATGTGCCCAAATGAAGTAAGGGATTCACAATTTCTGCCCCAAGGGTAGTTCCAAAGGAGGCAGAATGGGGCTCCCTGACGGCGGTGAAGAGTTACCCAACTACCTCCAACAAAGGCCTGCTCGGCCCTGCCTCCTGTGATCAAGCATAGGGATTCCAATTCCAGGAGTCATTCAATCAAAGATTCTCACATCTGTCAGGGGGTGATGGCAATGGTCATGTCTGGAGGATGCGAGAAAAAAAGCAAAGACTGAAACTCTTGGTGGGACCCTGTCTCCCGGGATCCTGAACGCCCTATCTCCTTGTAATGAAAAGAATTCAACTAAGGTCTGACCCTGAGAAGGGAGCCATCCCTGATTCTGGCAGATCTGGAAACAGCCCTTCTGCTTCCTGTTCCTCCTGTGTTCTCTCTTAGAGCACACACTTTGCCCTGGGAGGAAAGGCAGGAATGCCAACCTATCAGACACCCCTGCTCATCCTCTCCCTCTCTGCACTGTGCTGTTTCGAATTTTTTAAGTGAGTTATAAAAGAGCAATTACATAAATTTGATTATGTAATGTCATAAACAAATTAGTGATGCCAATCACTGCCACTAATTAGGGGCATCAACTCCTTGGGTACCACATGCATGGTGCCCTCGAGCTCAGAGCAGCTAAAGATAGCTTTCCTGGGTAGGGAGACAGCTCCTGCAAGTCACCATGGAGGTAACTCCCATGCGGCATGCTCCCAGCCAGTGAAGGGCTTGGCAGTGACCTTGGCAGAGCTCAAGTGCTAACCTTGGCTGCTGCTGCTGCTGCTAAGTCGCTTCAGTCGTGTCCGACTCTGTGCGACCCCATAGACGGCAGCCCACCAGGCTCCACCGTCCCTGGGATTCTTCAGGCAAGAATACTGGAGTGGGTTGCCATTTCCTTCTCCAGTGCATGAAAGGGAAAAGTGAAAGTGAAGTCGCTCAGTCATATCCGACTCTTAGCGACCCCATGGGCTACAGCCTACCAGCTAGCCCCCTTCTTACGCCTACATCTTGCCCATGCCTAAGATTCACTGATTCTGTCTTTGCAACTGTAACTGTGATCTCGAAACGGCCTTTTGCTCTCCATCCATCCCTCTGCCTTGACCTAGGGTAGGGTTTCCCCCGTCCCTTGCCTGATGTACCTGGACTACACTGTGAGTCAGAAGGATCCTGGTGATCAGACTCACACACATGAAAACAGTCTTAGGCGGGAACACACATTTGGTGGACAATGAGATAGTTTAGCAGAGAAATCACTTTGACAACAAAGGTCTGTCTAGTCAAAGCTATGGTTTTTCCAGTAGTCATATATAGATGTGAGAATTGGACCATAAAGAAGTCTGAGTGCTGAGAATTGATGCTTTTGAACTATGGTGTTGGAGAAGACTCTTGAGACTCCCTTGGACTGCAAGGAGAACAAACCAGTCAATCCTAAAGGAAATCAACCCTGAATATTCATTGGAAGGACTGTTGCTGAAGCTGAAGTTCCAATACTTTGGCTACCTAAGGCAAAGAGCCAAATCACTGGAAAAAGACCCTGATGCTGGGAAAGATTGAAGGCAGGAAGAGAAGGGGATGACAGAGGATGAGATGGTTGGATGGCATCACCAATTCAATGGTCGTGAGTTTGAGCAAGCTCTGGGAGATAGTGAAAGACAGGGAAGCCTGGCGTGCTGCAGGCCATGGGGTCAAAGAGTTGCACACGACCGAGTGACTGAACAACAACAACAAGAGAGTTTAGTTTGGGGGTGGGGGAGATCAAGGGATTGATGTTAGCATGCTGGCTGGATCTCCCTGGCCCTCTGGAGACACACAGGCCAGCAGATCCAGCCATCACTGGCTTTCATAAAATGGCCTAGATCAAGCCTGACCCTTCCTCAGCTGCCCATGTATCTCTTCAAGTCTCTGAGCCTAAAGCTGCTACTTCCCTGAACAACATAATCAGCTCTACAGGGTGCATCTGTACGCCACACTTTCCTAAATGCCTGTGCCTTACAGAGTTGTGCTCCTTCCCACGATCCTCTGCAGACATGAATCTCCAGCTTCCACATGATCCTGATGACCCAGAGAGCTTGTTCAAATGCAGAATTGGTGGGGACTGAGGTCCCCCATTGGAGGCCCATGCTGGTGGTCTGTGGACCATGCTTCACGCAGTGAGGGTCTCTGAGTGCTACCACGGGACCTCTGACAAGGGTAGACATGTGAGCTCACATCTTTACACAGGATTGGATTTCAAACCTTGGGCTTTATTCTAGAATCTGCTCCTTCTTTTCCCCTCACTGTCCACTGAACCTGACTCCTAATCTCATCTCTGCTCGACCCTCATCTGCCCCTGCTCCCCTCAGTTCTGTTTCCAAGGTCTTCTCTACAAATAAAACCCATGTCTCATTGTGTCACTCCCTTGCTCAACACTCTTCAGGGCCTCTCCACAGTGCTTAGGCATGAATTTCTTCATGTGGCATCTGTGACTAGTTAGAACGTAGCCCTATCTCCCCACTGCTGTCTTCAGACCTCGAGCAGATGCCAAAGCAAGCACACCGCAGTCCCGGGTGTGCCACGGCTGTCTGCCTCTAGGCTTTGAGTGTGGTACCCTGCACTGAAACCACCTCCTTCCCACCTCCCCCTTCTCCACCTTGGCAACTCTCACTCCTTCTCCCAGGCATGACATAGATGCCACTGCCTCCGGGTACTAGGCTCAGGCCTTTGTGCTGTTGGTTTACTTCTTTGTTTTCCTCACTTGACAGAGCTTTGTGAAGGTGGGAGCTGGAAGCTCTTCATTGTGTATACAGTGTACTGTTGACAGCACAGATCAGGGGCTTGGCTCAGGGAGGGTGCTCAGTAACTCTCCAGGGAGGAAGGGAGGAGGGAGGAACGAGAGAGGCATAGAGGGGAAGGGAGGAGGGAGGAAAGAGAGGGAGGGAAAGGGGGAGGCAGCGGGAAATGGGGAGGGAATTAGCAGCTGCTCTTGGTGACCTTCCTCTCCCCTTGCCACCCTAGTCAAGGAACCACGTGTCCAGCACCAAGCTAATATAAAGATGTCTCCAAATTTCATGAAACGTTTTTAGCTTTACCTGCCAACATTTTGAAGAAAGCAAATTAGCTCTTCAGACTCTTAGTCACAAAACACTCATTTAATAATCGGCAAACTGAAAAAGTATAGAAACAGATGCTGAATAAATAACATAGGCCAGAGCAAATTTTAATGGAAGAAGGTACTTATGATGATTCTTGCTCAAAAAATTTTATAAATGTCAAAAACTCAATGGCCTTGCCCCAAAGGAGATGCCAAATTTTAGTATTGAGAACAATGAAGTTACTCTTTGGTAATGTAACTCTTTCCTTCCTTCTTCCTTCTTTCCCTTCCCTCCTTTCCTGCCTTCTTTCCTTCCCTCCCTCCTTCCCTTCCTTCCCTCCTTCCTTCCCTCCTTCCACAGACAGTGCCTGAATGCCCAGCAGGCAGGACTCAGAGAAAGCCAGCCAGGAAGGATGTGGTACTGGCACTCACAGAGAGGACCGAGCGCCCAGGCATCCCCACACGCGTGCAGCCTGCAGGAGTCATAGTCAACATGTGCTTGGCACAATGTCACAGCGTGAACACACCTGCCACACGAAGAACCAAGCCCGTGGGAGAAAAGGCTCTTCTCGGAATTCTTAAGAAATCTTTTATAATTCCATATCGTCAGCTCTGGATTTATTAAAGGTCACCAAAAAGCAATATTCTTTTCCACTGAAAAAGCAGGCTTTGAATTAAGGTCTGCCTAAAACCACATTTCACATTAATGAAGACTATATTATGAAAATGGATTTTAATTTTAGTGTTTTACTCACAAGTTTGGGGAAAAGAGTGATTAATTAAAGAGATGGCTTTTCTTTCTTTTCTCCCCCTGGGTGGGTTTTCACAACCATTCGGCCTAATTATCCCTGACCGGGGGCCCATCCCATTGCAACTGAGCGCACCCTGGCTCTACCCACCCCTCCCCAGTGCAGAGAAAAGTCTGGCCACAATCCCAGGCGCTGAGTCCCTTACAGGGACAGCGGCTCCCATGCCACTCCAGGGAAGCCTGAAACAAATGATATTATGTCAAACGATTATGTAAATTTGACTTCTAAAATGTAATTAAAATAGATTTTTCTCATTTTTTTCTCTATGAAAACTTCATGGAGCCTAAGTCCCAGCTGCCCAGAAAGGCACAGCCAAGTAGTTGTGACTCTCAGTTGAAACCTTCTAACATGGAAATCTCTAGTATATTCTCCAATGATGGACTCCCCTTCCACTGTCAGTTTGCCATATTCTTTGGGGGGCCCTGGAGGAGTGTGGGCTCCTGGAATGACGAAGCAGATCCAGCTCTCTCAGTACTGCGCTGAGAGAATACGGGATGGTCAGACAGGTTTCCCTGGTGGTTCAGACAGTAAAGGATCCACCTGCAATGAAGGAGACCTGGGTTCAATCCCTGGGTTGAGAAGATCCCCTGGAGGAGGGCATGGTGACCCTGTCCAGTATTCTTGCCTAGAGAATCCCCATGGACAGAGGAGCCTGGTGGGCTACAGTCCAGGGGGTCACAAAGAGTTGGACATGACTGAGAGACTAAGCACACAGCACAGACAGGCTTGCTGCCGGCCCTGAATGTTTGCTTCTTGAGTAATGTCTGTCTTCCCAGTGTGTTGTCAGTCTTATTTTAATACATCCCACCACAGCACGGATTAGTTCCAAGTTTCCGATAAAAAATGAAGCAGGCTCTTTGTGTAAGCCAACTGAGTTGATCTCTGAAACTGGATTGGTATTTGCTTAATCAAGAACATCTTACAAAATCATGTCAATCAAGAGATTCAAATTTTTATGTCCACTTTATGAACACCCATGTGACTGCCCAGGCCATCATGTTTGTATATCCAATAAGCCACCAAGTATCTATAAGATGTCACTTTACAGGAGCAATGGATGCTATTCTATCCTTACAATGGCGGATCTGGCAGATGTGTCCAGGTGAAACAGTGGGGTCAGACACAGGGTCAGTGGCCCCAAAAGAGTTCCGTTTGCTGCACAGGCTTAAAAGTACAAAGAGTGATGATAAACTTAAAGGTTTGGAGGTAGATTGTCTGGTCATTGAGAACATTCAGGTGACCAAAGCTACCGTATGTATAAAACTCACGGTTGGATTAGCCCTACATGAGCTCTGCCACAACATTGAGACGCTTGTTATTAAAGAAGAACAGATTGTCCCTAAACATCAAGAGGAGGCTTCATGGAAGAAAAAATACCTTGGGACTTTCCCAGAAGTCCAGTGGTTAAGACTCAGCTTCCAATGCAGGAAGTGCAGGTTCTGTCTCTGATTGGGGAACTAAGATCCCACATGCAGTGTGACACAGCCAAAAAAATGTAATAAGAAAAAGATACCCCAAAAGAGGGCTTCCCTCATGGTTCAGTGGTAAAGAATCCACCTACCAATGCAGAAGACGAGAGTTCAATCCCTGGGTTGGGAAGATCCCCTGGAGAAGGAACTGGCAACCCACTCTATTATTCTTGCTTAGAAAATCCCATGGACAGAGGAGCCTGTCCAGCTAAAGTCCATGGGGTCACAAAAAAGTCGGACACAACTTAGCAAATAAACGACAACAACAAGAATAAGAAAAACTTATGGCTCAGGAATAAATTCAGCATAAAATAAAAGCAAATAAAAGTGTTGTTTTTCTTTTTGTTTTTTTAATTAAGCAGGCACCTTTTGAAAGGAGCTCTTGCTGTTTCTTAAATTGACCTGATTCTCAGCTAGCATCCGAAGTCATACTGCTGATGTTCTGTGCTCTCCCTGCCAGCCACAGGCCATAAGCCAGGAGGCGTGGCTGGGTTGGTACTGGTGCTGCTGCCAGCCTGCTGCCCTGCTGAGCGAGGCTCCCTGGTGACTGTCCTAAACTCGGGCCTTTTCAAACTCCTCCCTGACACCTCTAACCTCCTGTACTCCCAAGTTATCTTAGCTGGGACTCATGAATTACAGCAGTTTCCAGGAATGGTGAGTGATAAGCGTACCTAGCATTTAGCATGTAAGACAGGAAAGGAAATAGGCTTTCATGCCAGACCACTTGTGGCACAAAGGAACTCTCCCTTTAGAAACCCATAGAAACCCACTCCAGTATTCTTGCCTGGAGAATCCCATGGACAGAGAAGCCTAGTAGGCTACAGTCCATGGGGTCGCAAGTCAGTCAGGACTTAGCAACTAAACCACCAAACCTTAATTTTCTCATCTGTAAAATGGAGATAATAATGTCCTAAGGTTTGGAAGACATTGGAAAAAATCTGCAAAGTACCAGTACTGTACCTGGGACATTATAGGTACCCAATACGGAAGTCATGTGTTATTATCTCCCACCAGGTCATGTCAGCTAGTTAGACCAGAACACACAGCCCTTGACTCCCTTACCCATTCCCTCCTGAGAATCCCAGCCCCCACAGCAATACGGTGCCTGATAAGCCCTCTGCTCAACCCTTGGCCTTGTTAGACTTCTCAGTCTAAAGGCTGGGCACGTCAACTAAACTTTCTTATGTGAGCTGCAGGGCAATTGCTCTGGCTGGAACATTTGTCTGTGTCAATTTATCTTCACTGGAGCTCAGATTTTCAGCTGGACTTGTCTGAACAAAGAAATAACTTAGGAGGCAGGACAGTCTCTCTCTCTTGAGGTTCTGTCCATGGAAGTGACATCTTAACAGAGGTAGGGCTGGACTTGCACAAGCTGACTGGTATCTCCGCCCCTCTGTGGCTCCCAGAGTTGTAGGGATGTGCTTAGGAGAGCGGAGTAGGGGAGGGCGACTGTGGCTGGTAATGAGGAATCAAAGACCTCATGGGTAAATCCTTCCTCAGGACCTCTCTCTCTTTCCATATTTACTGTGTGATCCATGGTTAATTTCTCTTTTTTGGCCGTATTGCCCTGTGGTTTGTGGGATCTTAGTTTCAACCCATTCCCTTAACTACTGAACTACCAGGGAATTCCCTGTGGTAGTTAATTTCATGTGTCATCTTGATGGACTATGGGGTACCCAGATTATTTCTGGGGGTTTCTGTGAGCACGTTTTCAGAGGTGATGGTTATTTGAATTGGTGGAGGACTCAATAGAGTAGATTGCCTTCCCCAAGCTGGGTGGGTTTCTCGCAACACTTTAGAGCTGTTTAGGCCAAAAGGCAGAGGAAAGATGAATTTGTCCCCTTTTTTTCTGCATCGCTGATTAAGCTGGGACATTTCTTTTCATCCTCTTCGACTCTTGGACTGGGTTTTACCCCACCAGCTCCTCTGGTTCTCAGGCCTTCAGACTTGAACTGAATTAACCCTCCAGCCTTTCTGAATCTTCAGCTTGAAGACAGCAGATCATAAGACTTCTTAGCCTCCACGACTGCATGAATCAATGCATTCACACACCCCGCCCCCCTTCCCCCAGGTTCTGTTTCTCTGGACAACCCTGATGAATACAGACATTGAGCTAAAAAAAGCATGAATATCTAAAGAGTCAGTACTAAGCTGTCTCCTAGAAATCATCTGATCCACATCTCTGATTTCAAAATTGGCTCAATAGAGGCACAGGGAGGGAAAGTGACCTGTCCAGGGTCATACAGTTACTTGGTGGGAGTGGGAAACCGAAGTTGAAACTTGCCCTCCAAATCTGTGCAATGTACCTCCTTCTCTCTCCTGTGTGTAGACAATGATCATAAACTGATCTTCAAATGCATTATGGAAGCCCTCAGTTGAAGAGGTTTTCCTTTTATTCGTGTGCAGATCCTGCAGTAGTGTGCACAGGTGGAATTGCTGTTACCAGATGGGAGCTGAACTGATATCTGAGTGTCCCAGGAGCCTCAGCCCTAACTTTCCATCCCAGCATTTCAGCTGTCCCTCTTCTGACTGCTGATGGAGGTCTTCCCAGGTACTATTGCTGAAGTTCTCCGAGTGAGCCTCATATGAGCTGGAGAGCAAGGCCACTTAATGCAGCATTTCAGGAAGATTCTTAGTCTCCTCCATCTCTGCCCAGACTTGCCACCCTTTCCTCCTCCTCTGGGCTTGGGTCCACTTCTGCTCTGCAGACTCAGCCATTGCTGCCTGCAGGAATCAGAACAAGATGCCTTGTTCTTGACTAGTGCACTCCCCCACAGAGGCCCCAGGCAGTACAGTTTGTGTCCTTTTTTAAAAAAAAAAAATTTTATTTGGTTGTGTGGGGTCTTAGTTGCTGCATGTGGGATCTTTCATTGCAGTGCAGGGACTCTCTAGTTGTGGTGCCTGGGCTCTGGAGCACACCATCTCAGTAGTTGGGATGCTTGGACTTAGTTGCCCTGAGGCATGTGAGATCTTAGTTCCTTGACCAGGAATCAAACCCATATCCCCTACACTGCAAAGCAGATTGTTAACCACTAGACTATCAAGGAAGTCCTCACTTGTGTCTTCACTTCAAAATGGCCCCTTTGGTTTAACATATACCCAAATTTTCTGTGTATATCAAATCAGATGCTTCGTTCTGCCCAGGGAATGGACATCACTGCTTCTCATCTCCTCTCAGACACCCACAGACAGGTCTCTGAGGTTCGCCCCTCACATGACCATCAATTTGTGCCTTAGATGCCTGGAAAGTAGAGGGTCTGAAATGTGCTGATGTCCGGAACCCCTACTGCTTGTACATCCTGTT
This sequence comes from Giraffa tippelskirchi, assembly GCF_054371585.1. Lineage (NCBI taxonomy): Eukaryota > Metazoa > Chordata > Mammalia > Artiodactyla > Giraffidae > Giraffa > Giraffa tippelskirchi. The sequence goes on from NC_137276.1 coordinate 93,955,445, forward strand.
TGATTAGAAACGTGTCCTGGCAGTACTGGCAACATGTTAGAATCACCTCAGGGGACTTCGAAGGAATCCTGAGGCCTGGCCCAAACTGGGCTTAATTAAAACAGAGTCTCTGTGGGTGTGGCCTAGGAGTCAGTGTGTTTACCAAGCTCTGAATGCAGGGACGGTGGGTCCTGTGGGGCCTAGTTGGGCTGGGGTGTGGGAGGCCGGCCAGGGTGGTGGGACTGTGTCTTCATCTGTCACACAAAGGGGCAAAGGTTTTGTCTGAGGAGGGTTTAAGGAGAGGAGGCGTCTCACTGCCCAGGTGCCCCATGGCCCTCTACACACTCAAATGCCTGCATTTTCCACTTAAATAATACCCATTCAAAAAAAAGCCAGCAAGCACACCAGAAACCATTAGGAGGGGAGAATAGCAGCAGAGGACATAAATCACATCATTTTGTTTTACTCTTGAGACCCAGGTGTTCTGTGTTCTCATGCTTGTTTTTTAAATGAAAGAAATCTGTCTAATATACAGGTTTGACACTGATTTTTTAGGTTTAGGAGGAAGGTAGCTTAACACAAGTGTAGTTCTGAACACTACAAGGATACCAGGGCTTTCCAAAGGTCACCTCTCATCTGTAGGGTGACAAGTAGGGGCATGAGCCTTCTAGTTTTCCTGGAACTAAATAATTTCCCAGTACGCAGGACTTTTTGTGCTAAAACTGGGAAGTTCAGTTCAGTTGCTCAGTCGTGTCCGACTATTTGTGACCTCATGGACCACAGCATGCCAGGCCTCCCTGTCCATCACCAGCTCCTGGAGCTTACTCAAACTCATGTCCATTGAGTTGGTGATGTCATCCAACCATCTCATCCTCTGTCGTCCCCTTCTCTTTCTGCCTTCAATCTTTCCCACCATCAGGGTCTTTTCCAATGAGTCAGTTCTTTGCATCAGGTGGCCAAAGTATTGGAGGTTCAGCTTCAGCATCAGTCCTTCCAATGAATATTTAAGGTTGATTTCCTTTAGGATGGACTGGTTGGATCTCCTTGCAGTCCAAGGGACTCTCAAGAGTCTTCTCCAACACCACAGTTCAAAAGCATCAATTCTTCAGCACTCAGCTTTTTTATAGTCCAACTCTCAAATCCATACATGAGTACTGGAAATACCATAGCCTTGACTAGACGGACCTTTGTTGGCAAAGTAACGTCTCTGCTTTTTAACATGCTGTCTAGGTTGGTCATAAATTTTCTCCCAAGGAGTAAGTGGGAAACTTACTTACTGGGAAAGTCCCAAGAAAATCAAATAAGTTGGTCACCCTGTTAAGAGTGAAGTCCTAATTGTTGAGTGACTGGGTTCTCAACATGGGCCACAAAGGAGACATGTGGTTAAAAATAGGCCCCTGTGGGGCAGATACCAGGCATCCCAGGTGGTTTAGTGGGTAAAGAATCACCTGCAATGCAGGAGATGTAGAAGATGTGGGCTCAATCCCTGGGTCAGGAAGATCCCTTGCAGAAGGGCATGGCAACCCACTCCAGTAATCTTGTATGGAGAATTCCATAGACAGAGGAGCCTGGTTGGCTATACTCCATGGAGTCACAAAGAGTCGGACATGGCTAAAGTGACTGAGCATGCACAGAACAGATATCACTGACAGCCAAGTCATGACCCAAGGTCAGTGTCAAGGGCCATTCATGATCAACCACTCATTTTTCTGAAAACCAACTAAGATCTCAAGCGCATTCCTTCCTGGTTAGAAGGGGAATCTTCAAAAGCCTGTCATGGTGGACGAGTTCCCCACTCTACATTTTCAGGTATCATTTTATAAGTACAGTCCCAGGGTATTTGGCACCAAGAATTTGTTTTGTTTTTTCAGCATCAGACAGGTTGCAGGATCTTAGTTCCCTGACCAGGAATTGAACTCAAGCCCTGGCAGTGAAAGCACTGAATCCTAACCACCACTAGGGAACTCTCAGGTGCCAAAAATGTTCATGATGCTTTCATTCATTACTCACAGTCCCTCAGTAACTGGAAATAGCACTATTATTCCCATTTTAATAATAACCCTAGGATTGGATCCCAGGTCTATCTGAATTCACAGCCCATGCTCTGCTTACTATGTTTACTGCCTCTCAGAAACAAGTGAGTGTCCCCAGGGCATAAGCAATACCCCTGGATGACTGCTAAGGAGCCCAACACCCCCTCCTGGAATTCCCTAAATTCACCCTCCTCCCTGCCCTGAGATGCCCGTCACTCTCTGCCCCAGGGACTGTAGCCCACCAGGCTCCTCTGTCCATGGGATTCTCCAGGCAAGAATACTGGAGTGGGTTTCCATGCCCTCCTTCAGGGGATCTTCCTGACCCAGGGACTGAACCCGCATTTCTTGTGTCTCCTGCACTGGCAGGTGGGTTCTTTACCATTAGCATCACCTGGGATGCTCAGTAATAGGTATAATACAATATAATATCTATGGGGAAAAAAGTGAAAGTGTGAAAGCTCAGTCGTGTCTGACTTGCGACCCCATGGACTGTAGACCACCAGGCTCCTATGTCCATGGAATTTTCCATACAAGAATACTGGAGTGGGTAGCCATTCCCTTCTCCAAAGGATCTTCCTGACTCAGGGATCAAACCCAGGTCTCCTGCATTGCAGCTGTATTCTTTACTATACTATAATATGGGGTTTCCCAGGTGGTGCTAGTGGTAAAGAATCCACCTGCCAATGCAGAAGATGTGGGTTCCATAATAATAATAATATCATCATTATCATAAGAATACCACCAATACCAGTGTTAAGTGCATTTACTATGTACCAGGCATTTTGCAACACATTTTACAACATGTTTCATGAAATCCTCATCTGGGGACGTGGGTATCATGGCCAATGTTGAGTTGAGGAGACCCAGGCTTAGAAAGATGAAGTAAATCATCAAGGTGTGCACAGCTACCTAATCAAAACCACATAGTTCTGATTCTTCCTTCTGGCTCAGAAAGGCTGTGTTGGGGAAAGGCATCTGGAATGATGCTTTGAACTCATGGCAGTGAAAGTTCCCCCATTAGCAACTGGCCACTCAGAACCACTGAGCAGGGATATCCTCTGATTGAAGGGGCAGGAGGTGAATTCAATTAACAATTCATGCAAAGTGAAAATTCATGAATCTCCTGGGGAAAATAATAGAATGTCACCTTAATCATAATTAAAAATGATACTCAACTTCCATCTGATAGGCATCTAAATCTATTTTAGTGTTATTAGTGTAGAAACAGATTCTCCATCAGTGCCGTTCCTGGCTCATAAATAAACTAAAGTAAAAGCAAAATAAATTTTAAGTTGGAAGTATCAACATAAATGTATTTTTACAAGTTGTCTTATTTATAGTCACAGATTCACAGTTTATTGATTGTAAGCTGAAAAAAAAAAGATACACATATCTGTACTGCATAATAAGAAGATTTTAAGCAAATAAGTATGTTGTGGATATACATCCCTCAGTAGACGCCATCAGCCACGTGCTAGAGCAGGGCCCACACTCTACAGCAGCCTTCCTCAGTCCCAGAAGGACAGCAATTGAGCGAGAGTTCACAAACAGCGAGGCCACTGTTCAAAGCCACCACGGATCCCTGGAGTCAGGGAGTGTAGCACTTTCCAGAATCAGGGTGAAACCATGTCCCTGCAGAGCTGTACTGCCTCTAGAGAAGCAAGGAAGTACACACTGTGACTGAGGATAATCTCAACTCCAGTACTTGTCAGTCATTAGATTTTCCCTTTTGGAAGCCCTGGACCAGCATGGACCCTCTCCCTGCATTACCCACCCCTCTTCTTGTCAACCTGGTAATCTCACTGTTATCCTTCCAAAATCCGCTTTAGTCATCATGAAGGTAAAGGGTTAAATATTCCTTTTCCTTTGCAATCTCCAAGCCTCATACATCCATCATCTGTCCAATTTATCCACAGTTGGGTGATTTCTTTATTTAAATGCCTGTCTCTCCTTCAAGGCTTTGAGCTTCTCAGGGACATGGCTGAGTTTCCTTCATGTTTATATTCACTATGCCTAGCACAGTGTCTGGCACAAAAGCAGTGACCTGCACATGTGCACTGCATTGGATTAGAACCACATTGATGGAATATGTTTTACCCTGGAACTTACATCTATTGACTTTCTCACAGGCATATTTTTATCAAGTTACTTATTCATTCAATAGACACTCCCTAAATTGGTATAAACAATCTTATTTACAAAGCAGAAATAGAGACAGACATATGGAAGAAACATATGGATACTAGGGGAGAAAGGGAGAAATGGGATGAATTGGGAGATTGGGATTGACATATATACACTATTGATACACATATAAAATAGATAACTAATGAGAACCTACTATATTGCACAGGGAACTGAACTCAGTGCTCTGTGGTTACCTAAATGGGAAGGAAATTCAAAAAAGAGGGGACATATGTACATGTATAGCTGATTCACTTTTCTGTACAGCAGATAATAACACAGCATTGTTAAGCAAATATAAACTCTGATAAATTTTTTTTTTAAAACAGAAAAGAAAGACCAACAATCCCTAAATATCTACTGTGCCCTCTGTCTTGAGGACTAAAAGCCAAGTACACAGCACTTTGCCACTCCTGTAACGTGTACTTGTCAAGTTAGGAGACAAATGACATGCATAGTAGGCCAAATAGATCAGTGCTTCCCAAAGTAGGTTTCGAGAACCCAAGACACTGTGAGGAAGAGGGTCCATGGTGAGGTCAGTGTGGAGACGCTTCCACCCCTGCTTCCTGAGAGCACAGCTCAGCAGTCCTGCAGCATGACACACCATCATGTTTTTGAACCCGATGCTTCAGAATTTATTGGGCTACAGAACTTTTAAAAATATAATACAAAATGAACATTCTGTAGGAGCAAGTGTTACAGAGAATTGATCACAATTTACATCAACCTAGAACTGTAAGACTAATGAAACATAAACACAAACAAACAAAAAAAGAAAACTCCCTTCCCTCTCCCAGAGTCTACAGTGCAGTTTCTCAGCACTCCCGGTAAAGGTGGAGACCAGGGAATCTGTGGGGACTCTGCACGTATACAGTAGAGATTACCTGTGTGTCTCAGCCACACACAACCCATATGGGGCACTTTCACTCTACTGACATGGGAAACAAGTAGGTATCCATAGAGCACGCACTTCTTTTCAATCATTCACATGTATTGACACGTGCCACAGGTCCTGTGTCTTCTCCACCCCATGTTCACCAAAACCCTCCTCCACTCTTTAATCACAGACACATGAGGGCATCATAATCTAGGATGCCTTGGGACACTGACACAATTCATGACCCACTTGTGGGAAGCACAGCACTAGTTGATCATTTACACATCAAGGGCTTTCCTCCTAACTGCTAAGTCACCTCAGTCGTGTCCGACTCTGTGCGACCCCATAGATGGCAGCCCAGCAGGCTCCGCCGTCCCTGGGATTCTCCAGGCAAGAACACTGGAGTGGGTTGCCATTTCCTTCTCCAGTGCATGAAAGGGAAAAGTGAAAGTGAAGTCGCTCAGTCGTGTCCGACTCTTAGCGACCCCATGGACTGTAGCCTACCAGGCTCCTCCGTCCATGGGATTTTCCAGGCAAGAGTACAAAGTCTGGATCAAAATATTGCACCTTTGGTAGTGAGCAATCCCACCCTGACTTGGGAAGTGAAGGCCAAAGCACACTGCTGTTTCTATCTATTCCCAGTAGGCTTTGTCACATACACCTCATGTGTTGCTGGCTCTGTGCTACACTCTAGTGTGATGGAGATGAGCTGAACAATGGGAATCAAGAAGACCTCTGCCCCAGGGGTGTATTTTGGAAAACAGAATTTATGCCATAAGCAAACATGTGCTTTTGAGGATCAACAAAGGAAAAAGTGCAGTGGGCTGCACTGGCTTGGCAAGGGTTCTAGAAGAATCAGAGCTTAACAGTGAGTCAGGGAGAAAAGAAAGAACTGTGTGTTGACAAAATCAAGCACATAAAAAGTACAGATAACTCTGGAAATTATTGTGTGTTCCCAAATGTGAGTCCAGAATGAGGGCTACCTGGGTTAGCCCAGGTCTTTCATCCAGGATGAACATGGAGGCACTACAGCGGTCCTCTGGGAGAGAATCATTTGGGAAAGGAGTGTTTTTCCTCCACAGGCTGTTGGGCAGTAAGGACTCCGACAGGCCCCACTGCCCCTGTGAATGCCAGACATGTCAGTCTGGGGAATGAGAGTCATGTCCTCTCATAAAGCTCAGGGTCCTGTGAGTGTGCACTGCTTGTAAGTTTCCCCGTGGGAAGGTGATGGCTGAGTGTCAAAATCCCTCAAGGTCCATAAAAACCCTTAGTGTCCAGCCAAGTGGGAAGACACTGTGGTGGGGGTTGTGTTCCTACATCATGTAGGGAAAAGTTAACTTCTCTGGTCTCCTGGAGGTCAGAGCACAGAGAATGGACATTTGGAATAAGGCACACCAGGCCCAAAATGTAAAGTCAACTTGAATAAAAAATACTCTCAGAAGTTGGCCCATGATAGCCCCATGGCCGCCTTTACCAATACTATATTACAAATGTTCTTAATATTCTGTTCATATGTCTCATAGACAGGTTTCAAAAATATTAAAGATGCATTTAAAAACGACAACATTTTTTTCAAGGAAACTTTCATTGCTTCGTGGAATAGGTCAGGTTCCCCTATTTTTATGTATTCATAATATACTATACAAGTTTCCTCCTCTGTAGCAGGTAAGAGAGCAGTATTTTGGGGGTGGGGCTGTGCTTGGCATGTGGAATCTTAGTTCCTTGACCAGGGATCAAACCCATGCCCCCTGAAGTGGAAGCTCAGAGTAGTAACCATTAGACTGTCAGGGAATTCCCAAGGGAGCAGTATTAAATAGCATGTGTGCTTGTTGAACACCTTCTTTCTTACAACAGGATTCCATCTGTCTCATTCACTGATCTATCCTCAGATCCTAGCACAGTAGGATCTGATCACAATGAGCACCCAACAAAATTTGTTAAATGAATGAATGAAGACATAATCGAATCACTTGTGGCAGAAGAATCAGGGAAAGATGCCTAGGAACAGTTATAGGACATTAATACCAGGATGAGAATTAAGTGCAGGATTAACTTCTTCCTCAGTTGACTCTTAAATGTTTATTCCAATCTACAGATTTGAACAAGTGACCTGGAGCACAGGCAAGGGTCAGTGGATTCGTGGAACACTGACTCCATTATCCTCTTCCTCATCCATGACAGATACTAAAATTTAAGTCCTTACAGAACACTTACTTGCTGAACATGGACATGGCCTGAGACTATTTTACAACAGAGTACTCCCAGAAGTCACTGCCAATTGCTTGCAGATGATGGTAGATATAAAACCTACTTACTATCCTGAGTATAGGTGACAGGAACAGGCAGGCACTACTAGACAAAATGGATATAAATCACAACCATGAGATGGCACTCTTAACATTGCTTTTTTAAAACTACCTTGTTAAAAATAATGAGAAACCAAACACAAGAAAATAACTTAAAAATCATAATTTCTACAGCTGATTTCAAGCATTATCATTTTTCATGTTTTGTCACATTGTCAACAGTTACAACTCCCCATCCCTGGAATATTGGTACATTACACCTGATGACTGGGGACACATACCACTTCCTCCACTCTGAGGCTCCGAGATGATGGTCAGTATGTCATCTATGAGCAGGAGGGTTCTCTGTTGGAGAGGGTGAGTATAGAGTAACAGAACCTTACTGCTACAAAAGAACTTTGCCCTCCTTGTCTATTCCAGCTTCAAAACAGCCCTTATGCCCTGTTCAGTCCTATTACTTCAATCTTTCGAAGCTGCTCTCTAGCTCTCTATTCTTTTGCTTTTCTAGAAGTGAAGTTAAGGATTATCTACCATCAGCAGTCTTCACTTCTTGGTACACAGGATATGTATAAGTGAGATTCATATGTGTATCATTTTATAGCTCTATCAATGTTATCTTATCTGCATACTCATCAAACTTGCCAAGTTGGTAATGATAGCACCATCATTTGCAGATGAGGAAATGAGGTTGAAGGAGGATATGTAACTTAGCTAAGGTCTCAGCTGGTAAACATTATAGCTCACTTCAGATCAGTTGCTCAGTCGTGCCCGACTCTTTGCGACCCTATGAACCACAGCACGTCAGGCCTTCTGTCCATCACCAACTCCCAGAGTTTAAGAAACTCATGTCCATTGTGTTGGTGATGCCATCCAACCATCTCATCCTCTGTCTTCCCCTTCTCCTCCTGCCCTCAATCTTTCCCAGCATCAGGGTCTTTTCAAATGAGTCAGTTCTTCACATCAGGTGGCCAAAGTACTGGAGTTTCAGCTTCAACATCAGTCCTTCCAGTGAACACCCAGGACTGATCTCCTTTAGGATGGACTGGTTGGATCTCCTTGCAGCACAAGGGACTCTCAAGAGTCTTCTCCAATACCACAGATCAAAAGCATCAATTCTTCTGTGCTCAGCTTTCTTTATAGTCCAACTCTCACATCCATACATGACCACTGGAAAAACCATAGCCTTGACTAGAAGGACCTTTGTTGGCAAAGTAATGTCTCTGCTTTTTAATATGCTGTCTAGGTTGGTCACAACTTTTCTTCCAAGGAGTAAGTGTCTTTTAATTTCATGGCTGCAGTCACCATCTGCAGTGATTTTGGAGCCTGGAAAAATAAAGTCAGCCACTGTTTCTACTGTTTCCCCATCTATCTGCCATGAAGTGATGGGACTGGATGCCATGATCTTAAATTTTCTGAATGTTGAGCTTTAAGCCAACTTTTTCACTCTCCTCTTTCACTTTCATCAAGAGGCTCTTTAGTTCTTCACTTTCTGCCATAAGGGTGGTGTCATCTGCATATCTGAGGTTATTGATATTTCTCCCAGCAATCTTGATTCCAGCTTGTGCTTCATCCAGCACAGAATTTCTCATCATGTACTCTGCATATAAGTTAAATAAGCACAGTGACAATATACAGCCTTGACATACTCCTTTTCCTATTTGGAACCAGTCTGTTGTTTCATGTCCACCTCTAACTGTTGCTTCCTGACCTGCACACAGATTTTTCAAGAGGCAGGTCAGGTGGTCTGGTATTCCCATCTCTTTCAGAATTTTCCAGTTTATTGTGATCCACATAGTCAAAGACTTTGGCATAGTCAATAAAGCAGAAATAGATGTTTTTTTTTGGAACTCTCTTGCTTTTTTGATGATCCAGCGGATGTTGGCAATTTGATCTCTGGTTGCTCTGCCTTTTCTAAAACCAGCTTGAACATCTGGAAGTTCACAGTTCATGTATTGCTGAAGCCTGGCTTGGAGAATTTTGAGCATTACTTTACTAGCGTGTGAGATGAGTGCAATTGTGCAGCAGTTTGAGCATTCTTTGGTGTTGCCTTTCTTTGGGATTGGAACGAAAACTGAACTTTTCCAGTCCTGTGGCCACTGCTGAGTTTTCCAAATTTGCTGACATATTGAGTGCAGCACTTTCACAGCATCATCTTTTGGATTTGAAATAGCTCAACTGGAATTCCATCACCTCCACTAGCTTTGTTCGTAGTGATGCTTCCTAAGGCCCACTTGACTTCACATTCCAGGATGTCCAGCTCTAGGTGAGTGTGAGTGATCATACCTTCCTGATTATCTGGGTCGTGAAGATCTTCTTTGTACAGTTCTTTGTGTATTCTTGCCACCTCTTCTTAATATCTTCTGCTTCTGTTAGGTCCCTACCATTTCTGTCCTTTATTGAGCCCATCTTTGCATGAAATGTTCCCTTGGTATCTCTAATTTTCTTGAAGAGATCTCTAGTCTTTCCCATTCTATTGTTTTCCTCTATTTCTTTGCATTGATTGCTGAGGAAGGCTTTCTTATCTCTCCTTGCTATTCTTTGGAACTCTGCATTCAAATGGGTATATCTCTCTTTTTCTCCTTTGCCTTTCGCCTCTCTTCTTTTCACAGCTATTTGTAAGGCCTCCTCAGGCAGCCATTTTGCTTTTTTGCATTTCTTTTTCTTGGGGATGGTCTTGCTCCCTGTCTCCTGTACAATGTCACGAACCTCCATCCATAGTTCATCAGACACTCTGTCTATCAGATCTAGTCCCTTAAATCTATTTCTCACTTCTACTGTATAGTCATAAGGGTTAGCTCAGTGGGGCTCAATCTTGTCTTTTTGTTTCTAAACCTCATTCTTTCCCCAAAATGTCATGTATCCACTCATGTTTACTTTATTTGTTTATGATAACTTTCTCTGTAAGTATTGCCATAAAAACAGCAAGGTATCCAGATGTAATTAATATAGAACTATGGCTGAAGCTGGGGCCAGGGCTATGGAAATGCCAAGGCCAGAGTAAGTGCACAGATGGAATGTTCTGCACAGGAAAGAAATAAAGGCAACCTATTCTCTGGTGTGAGTTCCTAGAAAACAGGAAATCTTTTGTTTCTTTTATAAATGTTTATATATCTATGTGTGTATTATATATACATACATACACACACATATTTATATGCATATACAGAAATATATATAAATATATATAGCATTTCATGTTTTCTAGGATGCATAGTTTTTATATTTTATCATCATTGAAATCTCAATTAATTTTAAAATCAGTGACTTTATGGCATCTCACACTTTCTGGCCAGGCTATAGTCAAGTTGTAGTTTTCACTGCCAGCATATACATATCAAAATTTGCAGAATGGCTTGTAGCACTTGGAGAAAGTGCTGGATATAATAATGAGGCACTTTTTAAAAATGCTGAATGAGCAATGCTCTAATGGCATAATATTGTATGTAAAAACTGGATTGGACAACTCTAAATGACATGTCATTAGAAACCTCAGCCTCTACATATAAAGATGATTTGAAGGTTCCTCAATCATTTAATTTCACCTATATTATCATTTTGAAGTATGCATACAAGGGATAACAGTCTATTATTTGTTTTAATAAGTCTTTCAAAAAGTATGAAATAAATTTTTTTCAAATTATTAGGAAAATATGCCATAGTTTACCTAGCAGTGTTTTCCCTTTCTTAGTAGTACAAATAATGGTGCATCTGATATCTGATGGCACCCTAACTCTGATAAATAGAGCTAACATACGTATTGTGTGTGTATTCATATGTGGGTGTGTCTATTCTCCAACCTTATACAATATCTGAAAACCACTGAAGAAAAACTAAGTAGCAGGTTTGGGCTAAATCAAAACTGTGAAGTTATCTCATTTTGCTTTTCATGCCACCAACCACCCCACCCCACCCTTACAGTCAGCATTTGAAGAGACTGGCAGCAAAAACTACAATTATTAGGGCATTCCTGCAATCTAACTGTGACAAAGATTGCTGGGATCAATGATGAGAGGCAGAGTACTTTTGAGAAATGTACAGATTTTTTTTCCACTTTGATTTCACCCCCTCCCCCAAATGAATGTCTTTAATTCAGCTGGGGAATCTGATTTCCCTTTTAGATTTACATCCATTGTACTTTACACCATGAATGCTGAATTAAAACTCTGGAATTTAAGTCCTTGCCTTAGTCATTCTATTATTTCAATGCATTACAAATTTCTTTGTAGCTGAATCCAAGGCTCTGAGGCATTCTTGAAATAGTCCTTTTAAAGCTGACATTTTTTAATCACCCCTAACTCAAATTAAAATGGTTTTGACATGGTGTTCTGAGAAGGCACAGTGCTTAACAGCAAACACTTCTCATGTATTAAGCAAGATTAGTCAGCCTAATTCTAAAAAATGTCATAATGAGTATGCTGCAATAGATGTTTTAAAACTTGGGCCAAATTTGCTTCTATTTTTTTTCCCTTTAATGTCTTGGAACATGAAGGGAAAGTTCCACTTCTAAAATGAAGAGATATCTCTTATTACCAATTACAAAACACAATGCAAGGAAAGTGGACGTTCAGACTTATTATTTCTTTTCCCTAGTAGAAGTAAAATACATCAAAAATAGTTGCTTCTGGACAGTATAGATTTTTTTTTCTACTCTGTGCAGAAAATATTCTTAAAATAGAACACAGAGAACTTTACCTAGCTGAAAACCATGCATAATTCAGCATAGAGAGTGAACCATAATCTCTTTACTGTTTGGTTAAATGGTTTGTGCTCTGAAAACAGGAATTTTCCAGATAGCAGTGAAAAGTCAGATTCTATTTCTTTTCAATACAAGAATCTGTCACAAATGGAGGCTCTAGCAATCTATCCTGTGGCCCCAAAGGGTCAAGAGAAATGTCTTCTGTCCACAGAACTGAGACAGTATGCAAATACAGCATTGGGGTGATGCCTGAAGAAGCACCATGCTTAGCTGCTCTGAGCACATGGATGAAAAGAATGGGCCGGTTTCTTTGAATGCTGGATGATTTATGTGAAAACACATGCTTATTTCCTTCTTCTGTAATAAGGAAATACAAATTATAATTGGTAAGAATTTTGACTTGATTTACAGAAATACTTTTGAGGAAGCAGTGCCTCAGATTTAAGAACATGACTTCAAATCTCTGTCTATTCCAATTGTTAACCATGCAAGCTTGGGCAAATTATTCAAACTCTTCATGCCTCAGATTCACCATCCATAAAACAAGGATAAAAATAGTATCTAATAGAAATTCCACTTCCCACCATGATGGAATAATAAGAACCTACAGCCTTAAAAAACTAGAACACTGGGACAAGATATAAAACACAGTGGTTTTCAGGTATTGTACAACAGACAACACTGCATAGTGATTTCTGAGGGAAGAGAAGCATGAGAAAACTACCAAGGCTGGGGGGGTGGGGAACTACTACTAAAAAAAAAAAAGCAGACAGAATAATCCCTGGAGCTTGGTGCTAGGAATAGCTTGTGTTCCTATCACCCAGTGAGGGAAAACCTTGTAATGCAAGAGGCATGGAATAATGCCTGGGTAATGAGGACAAATTATCCCTAGACGAACAGCTGATCTGGTCCCACCTAATGAGGCTGAAAAGCTAGGCTTGAAAAGCTAAAAGTGATTCCAAGAAACTTAACTGCATTCCAGAATGAAGTCTGAATATATTTAAAGGTATCAAAAACATGCCACAGCTCAAAACCATAAAATTCACAATGTCCAGTATCCAGTAAAAATTTACCAGACATGCAAAAGAAGTAGAAAAATATATATGGAGAATAATCTGTTGATAGAAAGATTATTAATAGAAACAGAAAATTAATAGTCAAGAACATTAAAGCAAATATTATAAATATGTTTCAGATGTTTAACAAGTAAAGAAAAGAAAGCATGGGCAGATAAGAAAAGAGATGGAAAATTAGGTAGACGTTAGATAGATAGGTAAGTAGATAGATATATATTACTCTTCACTGCTATCTCCTCTTCATATCTGTGGCTTTTCTCTAAAATTTCCTTTTCTCAGAATTTTCCCAAGTATTTTATTCTTCTCCATTCTTTTCCTTCCAGCAAGTAAAGTGTCTTCACCTTCTTTAATCACCTAGCTCCAAGCAAGGTTCAAACCTTGGATGAAGACAAACCTCCCATTCACTCATGGATTGGGAATGCATTAGTCTACACACTTGGGAGGAGGCTTAGGAACCCCAAGGATGGTCTGAATCTTCCCCTTGGGGCCTCTACCTCTCCCACCTCTGAACCTGCTGGCACAGACTAGGTAGGCAGCAAAGACTCCTCACCAGAGTGCAGCGGAAAGGTAAGACTAGCCCTCTGCCAGTCACAGCAGATCAGAAGATTAACTAATGCCACACAAACCAACAGGTGGGTCCATAGACCTGCATGGCACTGAACATATCTCAAGTTCTGATTTATTGTTCCTACTGTGTTCACTGAGCATGCATTTAAATGTCTCTCCAAACAGAATGATCCGTTTCTGTTCCCAGAAGCACTGAGACTCTGCTTTACCACCACCTTTCTTCTTGAGGGTGAGGGTGGGGTTATATGCTAACCCAGAAAGTCTTTAGGGAGAGGAAAAGGTGGAAAGAACAGATGGGGGAGTGTCAGGACCCCCAGCCAGCCCCCTGAGGCCATCCCCTACTGAGAGCAGCACTGCTATCTGGGGCAATTCACACCTATCAGTCCAGGTGCCCAGCTATGTGCAAAAAGTCATGCGCTAAAAGCAAACCATGTACTAGAAACAAATTATAGTTAAGCCTTACAACAAACTTAAAAGATAAAGATTCTTCCTATTTCATAGTTGATAAAATTGAGGCTCAGGGATGTTCAATGAGTCATGCAGTTAAATAAAGGCTGAGGAGGCAGTTCTCACAGACAGAGCAGTTGTTTGTCCTGGGGCTGTATGAGCTCTGAGTAAGAGGATAACACTCTGAGTGGGGACCATAGTCCTGGATGACTTCCTGTAGGAAGTGGCATGGCAGCTGGTCTTTGAGAAGGAGGCTGAGAGGTGGAGTGAGAGAATGTGAACTTGGGGGAACAGTATGATAAAGCAAAAGAGCAAGAAGGATCAGGGCAGGGAAAAAGCCCACTGCTGGGGACATTGGCTGAATGACATCAGAATGGATAACGATGGATGCCAGTTTTGATCTTCCCACATGAGCACTGAGATATATAGCCAATTTCACGCAAACAAGAAAGTTTTAGGAAATCTGGTTGTTCCTAGAGAGCTAAGTTATTCCTTTTAAGGAGGGAAGTCCAATATTCAGGAGATCTCCTTGGAATTTTTTGCTACAGTCCTAGAACACAACTGAAGAAAATCGTAACAGTTGACATTTATTAAGCATTTTAAATTAAAAAAAACACTGCAGTAATAGTTTCCCACGTCCCATCTACTCTCCACTATAACCTTGGCAATTGATGTTACTTTCATTAAACACATTTCACAGAGGAGGAAAACAAGGCCCAAGGGGTTAAGTACCTTATTTGCTCCAGTTTACACCACTGAATAGTGAATCAACTGTAGGCACAAGCAGAGCCTATGCACCACCGCCTCACAACCCAAAGTGTAGGCCGCAGAGCAGGCACAGGGGCCTCACCTGGGAGCAGTAATACTTGGATTTGAAGACCTTTTCCTTAATGAATATGAAAGTACTTAGACAAACAAAAAGCTTTATCACAGGAAAAGTATTAGGAATGCCTCCCAGTCATGGAAGTTGGATTTAAGACCATGACCCTTTCTTGGGTTATGCCTTGCATATTTTAATCTCAGCCCAGAGCTAAATGGGCCCAGATGCTCTCAAGCAAAACTCTAAAGCAAACTTTTTTTTGTAAAGGTCCAGGGAGTAAATGTTCTAGACTTTGCAAGCCATATGGTCTCTGTTACGACTACTCAACTCTGCCATGGTGGCATTAAAGCAGTCATAAACAGCATATGAATGAACAAGGGTGGCTGAGTTGCAATAAAACTTTATTTACAAAAACAGGTGGTGAGCTGAATTTGGCCCTCAGGCTACAGCTTGTCCTTCCTATTCTAGAGCACCAAATATTACTCTCTGAAAGAGGGAATGTGGAAGGGAGGGAAAGGTAAGAAAGGATGCTTCAAGCTAATGGACTTTCTACTAGCCACCTGGATGCAGAACATTTCGATGAGAGACAAAAAAATCTTTGGATTCTGGGTGTCTGGGATGAATATCACAGCTACTAAAAGGGTGAAGAAGAGTTTCAGACTATTTACGGCAAGGAGACTTTTTGCCCCTTCATATCCAACTCTTTGTTAGATGAGCTCTATAGAGGGAAATGTCAACTAACATCTGTCAGTTCTTTTTATTCATTTATCTTTACCGAATGACTACCATATACCATGTAGTATAAATAAACATGGACTTCCCTGGTGACTCAGTGGTAAAGAATCTGCCTGCAATGCAGGAGACCTGGGTTCGATCCCTGAGTTGAGGAGATTCCCTGGAGGAGGGCAGGGCAATCCACTTCAGTACTCTTGCCTGGAGATTTCCATAGACAGATGAGGCTGGCCAGCTACAGTCCATAGGGTCGCACAGAGTCAGACCTTAGTGAAGTGACTAAGCAGCAGCAGCAATATAAATAAACACAGGATAAATTATGCAGTGTTCCTGTTCTCAGAGAGCTCATAATCCAGTGGGGAGGAAGATGTAAACAGGCAGCCTACCTATATGCATGCTGGCACAGAGATACCACGGGGCATGGTGTGCGCTTGGAGGAGGGCACCTTACACGCACCAGGAGAAGGGGCTCAGAGCAACTTTCTGGAAGAAGATAAGCCTCTACTGACACTTGAAGTCTTGGAGGATGTAGAATCAACAAAGTGAAGGAAGAGGGGCAGAGTGAACAATGTTCAAAGGTTAAGAGGCAGGAGGCTAAAGCAATCTGACTGCCAAACCAAAGAATTAGTCTGAAAAGCAAATGGTGGGTAATGGGTGAGGGAGAATCTGGAGCCAGATTATCAAAGACCTTTGCAACCTCTGAAGGAGGTGGGCTCAGTTCTTAAGGCAATGGGTTTCACTGAAGCCTTTTAAATCAGAAAGAAATAATGCATGGATTTTTAAGAATCTAAAGAAATTTTACTAAGGTTTCACTGTGGAAAATGTATAAGACTGAAGATGTGGAGGGTGGGGTGCAATACAAAGGAGAGGCCGATCAGGAAGAGTCAGTGGTCAGCGAGAGGAGGTAGTGCTAGAAGGAAGAATTATAGAAGGAGAGCTGGTGGAGCTTGGGGGATGTTGAAATGTCAGTGGTGAGAGAGAGTAAAGACACTCAAGTTTCCAGCTGAGTAACAGGGTGAGTGTTTGTGCCATTTTTAGCAACATTCAGGTTTAGTGGAGACAAAGTGAGGTTAGTCTTTGACTCTGAGTGTCTGTGGAATAGACTAGTGAAGATGTTTAGTAGGTAGGTATATGGGACTGAAAATTATGGAGAGATCTGGGCAGAGGGTAGGAATTTGGAACATCATCCTGTAGGAGATGTGATCAAAGGGATGGCAGAGAGGAGACCACACACGGGGAATGCCTACAGTAAGAACAGAGGGCTTAGGAAGACTCTAAGGGGAGAGATGGTCAGAGTAGGGAGACCATGAGGGAGAAGGGAAAGGGCACCCATGATGAGGCAAGGGGGACCAAGAGAGACCAGCATAACATAGTTGTCAAGAATGGCACTTGGATTACCTTCTGTAATATTTCCAACAGCTGTATGGCTAGACCTGATTATTCTTATTTTACAGATAAGAGAATTGGGAATCAAAGAGGGAAAGTAACTTGACTAGGTTTGTAGTGCCAGTAAGGTTTACCAGTAAGGATTGAAACAGTCTATATATTTCTGTCCCACAAGCTACATCACAGCTTTCAATAATAAAATGAATGATATTTGTTTGTAAATATGTACTTGGCTCTAGACACTGTTATAAACACTTACAATATATTCACTCATTCAACTCTCAAAGTAATCCAATGATATACAGTACCAATAATCCAGTACCATAATTTTCCTTATTTTTCAAATGAGAAAACCCTGGCACAAATTTGTTTAAGACCGCACAGCTAAAAAAAGGCAGATCTTGGATTTGAACATAGTAAGTCTGACTTTCAAATCTGTGTACCTAACCACTATGCTATAGAACTTGAATTAATCCAAAACCTTTCATTCAGCACAGGCTAATGGGGTGGCTTAGATGGTAAAGAATCTGCTTGCAATGTGGGAGGCCTGGGTTTGATCCCTGGGTTGGGAAGATACCCTGGAGGAGAGCATGGCAACCCACTCCAGTATTCTTGCCTAGAGAATCCCCATGGGCAGAGGAGCCTGGTGGGCTACAGTCCGTGGGGTTGCAAAGAGTCAGACACGGTTGAGTGACTAAGCACAATGGAGTGAGAATTGCACTCGAGGCATCATGTCCAAATTGGCAATTCAAAAATGGGCTAAAATGTTAAAATTCCTACTTAAATAGATCTTACAATTCAGTATCTCCTAGAATTGATCCTCAATCATATTTAGAGAAGATGAACAATGAAGAGATAATAGAGTTGAGTGACAGAATATGGACAAAACTTGAACTCAGGACTGTTGAGAGAAATGCAGGCTTTTATTGAATACTTCAGTGTGCAGTACTTCTCTAGACTTCAGAGGAGCTATACTGGGTAAACTAGTTTAAGAGCACCATCACTTAAGGATATTTCAGACTTGCCTTGACCTGAAGTTTTCTCTTCTTATGTTTTCCAGTGGATGTGATGGTTTGTGATAGTTAATTCACTGTTCATGAGACAATCTGCACTTTTTAAAAAGTCATAAAGCTTTTTTTAATATCCTTTTTATGATGGGAATAGATGTAGATGTTTAGAATTTAGAAAGGTGGGATTTATGGAATCATGGAGCCCATCCAGGGCTGAAGGGGATTGGGAGGATATTAACAACTCTGGAGCCAGGAAGAGAAAGAGTGTCTACTTCAGGCGGGAAGGACTCTTGGGTGATACCACCAGGGACAGTGAGAGCCTCCCCTAAAAGCAGTTAAGATCCTTGTTTCTTGTTAATAATAGTCTCCTCTACCTCTGGATAATAATTCTTTTCCCCAATGTTCACCATGGGACTCCATTGTTATGGAGATGAGAAAGGTCTGAATTAGGAAGGATCTACAATATATATTTCATTGTAGAGATATAGTATTTGACTTATAAAAAATTAGAAAATGATTCCTCTATTAAAAGCCAAGTTTCAGCTATCTCTTTGCCTTTAGGAACTGACAGGCTGTCCTGGTAATGAAGTCTCTTGAGAACCCATAAGGCTCTTTGTTCTCATATAAATAGGAGAGACCCCGGAGAGACCACAATATCCTAAGAGTGGTTTGGGAGGAGTTCCCTCTACAAATGACCAAAGGTGGTTTCTGAAATAGCTGTATTTACTACTTGAGATATACTTCAAGGACTGAACTAAATTTATTCAGGGTATTACAAGTAAGTCTAAAGTACCCATGGGTTTGATCTCTTTCTTTGCACTTAGGCTTGCTATGTATTGGACCACACAATATTACTGTGTGCAACCTTCTCAGCAAATACATTTGCCTCATATCAGTGCTGTCAGGACGTATTGTTCCATACATCAGAAATCAATGTCAAAACTACCCCTGCCCCTGCTCACTGAGGCCTGATACTTCATCAGTGCCCCATCTGTCCATCCATCCGTCTCACTGATCCAGGAAACACTAGATGAGCATTTAATTTACTGAGCTTTACTATGGGGGCAAGGAGATGAATCAGACACATCCTCCAAGATGCTCAGAGACTATTAGAGAAGATAGAAAAGCAATAATTTCAATCCAGTGCAATTGATTCTATAATAGCTATGTATCAAAAACAAACCTAGAAAGCATATTAAAAAGCAGTGATGTTCCTTTGCCAACAAAGGTCCGTCTAGTCAAAGCTATGGTTTTTCCAGTAGTTATGTATGGATGTGAGAGTTGGACTATAAAGAAAGCTGAGTGTCAAAGAATTGATGCTTTTGAACTGTGGTATTGGAGAAGACTCTTGAGAGTCCCTTGGACTGCAAGGAGATCCAACCAGTCCATCCTAAAGGAAAGCAACCCTGAATATTCATTGGAAGGACTGCTGCTGAAGCTCCAATACTTTGGCCCCCTGATGCGAAGAGCCAACTCATTAGAAAAGACCCTGATGCTGGGAAAGATTGAAGGCAGGAGGAGAAGGGGACAACAATGGAAACGAGTTTGGGTAGGCTCCAAGAGATAGTGAAGGGAAGCCTGGCATGCTGTAATCCATGAGGTTACAAAGAGCTGGGTACGACTGAGAAACTGAACAACAACAACATCAAAAACAAAAAATTAGGTTGAGCTCCCATCTCACATCCTATTCAGAGTGACAATCATGGGAGAGGGAACAAGTGTGAGACAACTCGTCAGCAGAAGTTTCTGTCTATGCACACATAGTGCAAAAAGAAATTCTTCCTCATTAGAGCTTTACCTCTTACAGAGCAAGATCTTAGTTTGCCTTTGTAAGAGAAGATATTGATAAAGAGTAAGCTGGAAAGCTGGGTCTAGAGGAGCCCTGGAGGAATTTCTGGAGAAGGCAAAAGTAGGTACAGTATTTTAAGGCTTTCAGAGTGAGCATGGCAGTTTCCCCACTTCCTCCTTCACTTCCTTGTTTACTTACTTCTTAAACACCTGGACGATTTTTAGTTCTCTTGAATAACCACATAAGTAGCATCAGTATGTTTTTTGTTTTGTCAAAGGAAAACAACTTAGGATGCTAGGGAAAAAGGTTGTGGAATGGAACCCTCAGAGCCTCCTTCTCCCATGGAGACACTGACCCAGCAACAAAACATGAATGAATCCCCTTTGTGAGAAAACCAGAAATCAGTTAAAAGGATACAGTATTCCAAGTGAGTGCAAAACCAGCTGTTATGACTGTAAAACGTTTTATGTATGACCCATGGTAACCACAAAGAAAAATACCTATAGATGATACACAAAAGAAAATGAGAAAGGAATCAAAGCATGTCTACACAAAAAATCAACAGAATACAAAGGAAGATAGCAAGAGAGGAAAGGGGGGACAAAATTGCTATAAGACAGACAGAAAACAACGAACAAAATGGCAAAGTAAGTACTTCCCTATCACTAACTATTTCAAATATAGTTTAAACTTCTAATCAAAAGACATAGACTGGCTGAATGGATTAAACAAAACAAGATCCAACTATATGCTGTCTACAAGACATTTACTATAGGATTAAGGACCCATATAATGAAAATGAGGGCTTCCCTGGTGGCTCAGAATCTACCTGCAATGTGAGAGACCCAGGTTCAATCCCTGGATTGGGAAGATACCATGGAGAAGGGAATGGCTACCCATTCCAGTATTCTTGCCTGGAGAATTCCATGGACAGAGGAGCCTGGTGGGCTGCAGTTCATGGGGTCACAAAGAGTCAGACACAACTGAGTGACTAATACTTTCACTTTTCATAATGAAAATAAAAGGAGGTAAAAGACATTTGACATAAATGTCAAACAAAAGAGAACAGGGATGGCCACACTTATATCAGACAAAACAGACTTTAAGTCAAAACTGTCACAAGAGATAGAGAAGGACACTATATAATGATAAAAGGACAATTCATCAAGAAGATATAACAATTATAAATATATATGAACCCAACAACAGAGCACCCAAGTATGTGAAATAAACCATGACAGAATTGAAGGAAGAAGTGGACAGTAATCAATAATAGTAGGAGACTTCAATACCCCACTTTTGATAATGGATGGAACATCCAGACAGAAGATCAATAAAAAAACAAGAGACTTGAACAACACTACAGACCAAGTAGACTTAACAGACACATAAAGAATATTTCTCGCAATAGAAGCAGAATACATATTCTTCTCAAGTGCACATAGGACATTCTCCAGGATATATCATTGTTTTAGACCACAAAAAAGCCTTAATAAATTTAATAAGATTGAAATGTTTTCTGAGCACAACGGGATAAAACTAGAAATCAAAGGCAGAAGATCAAAAATTTCACAAATATGTGGAAATTAAACAACACATACTTGAACAACCACTGGGTCAGAAAAAATCAAAAGAGAAATTAGAAAATATCCTGAGACAAATGAAAATAAAAATGCAACATGTGAAAACTAAGGAGATGCAGCAGAAGCAGTATTAATAGAGAAGGTTAGTGATAAACACCTATATTAAAAAAGAAGAAAATCTCAACTAAACAACATAAATGTACACTTCAAGAAGCTATAAAAAGGAGAATAAGCCCAAAGTTAGGAGAAAGAAAGAAATGATACAGAGTAGTATAGAAATAAATGAAATAGAAAATAGAAACGCAATAGGAAAAAAAATCAATAAAACTGAGAGCTGGATTTTTTAAAATATCAACAAAATTGACAAATCTTTAGCTAGACTAACTTAGAAGAAAAGATTCAAATAAATAAAATTGGAAAGAGGAGGCATTTCAACTGATGCCACAGAAATAAAAAGAATTACAAAAGACTGCTATGAACAATTATACAACAACAAAAAAATGGATACCCTATTAAAAATGGACAGATTCATAGAAACATACAATTTACCAAGACTACATTATGAAGAACTAGAAAATATGAACCTACCTATGAGTAGTAAGGAGATTGAGCCAGTAATCAAAAACCTCCAACAAAAGCCCAGGATGGCTTCCCTCGAGAATTCTCCCAAATTTATGCCAATCATTCTCAAATTTTTCCAAAAAACTGATAAAGAGGGAACACTAATATTTTGAGGCCAGCATTATCTTGATGCTAAAGCCAGAAAAAAAGACACTTCAAGAAAAGAAAACTACAGGCTGGTATCTCTGATGAATACAGATGCAAAAATCGTCAACAATATACTAGCAGATTGAGTTCAATAATATATTAAAAGGAGCACACACCAAGACCAAAAGGGATTTATCCCTAGGATGCAGGGATGCTTCAATATATGAAAAAATCAGTTGATGTGATGCACCACTTAAAGAGAATGAAGAATAAAATAGCACATGATCATCTCGATAGATGTAGGAAATTTTTTTTAAATTCAACACTTCTTCATGATAAAACATAGAACAAATTTGGAATAAAAGGAAATTGCCTCAATATAATAAAGATATATGAAAAGACCACAACTGACATCATAATCAAAGGCAAAAAAAAAGCACCCTGAAAGCTTCTTCTCTAAGATCAGGAATAAGAACAGGATGTCCACTCTCATCATTTCTATTCAACAGTCTTAGAAGTTCTACCCAGGGCAAATAGGTAAGAAAAACGAATAGATGGATATAAATCAGATAAAAAGAAATAAAACTGTCCCTATTTGCAGACAACATGGTCTTATATGTAGAAAAGCCTAACTATTCCACAAAAAAATGGTTAGAATTAATAAACAAATTCAGTAAAGTTGCAGGTTATAAAACCAACATGTAAAAATCATACATGTTTCCATACATGTATGAAAAACTGTAAACACTGATGAGAGAAATTAAAGGAGATACAAACGAATGAGAAGATGTCCTATGTTCATGAATTGGAAGACTTAATATTAAAATGTCCATACTATCCAAAGCAATCTATAGATTCAATGCAATTTCTATTAAAATTTCAATGTTACTCTTTGCAGAAATAGAAAAAATCCAAAAATTCATATGGAAACACAAAAATATCTCAAACAGCCAAAATAATCTTGAGAAAGAAGAAAAAAGCTAGAGGCTTCAAATTTTCTTACTTCAAAACATATATAAAGCTACAGCAATCAAAATAGAATTGTATTGACATATATATATTATATATATATATACATATATATATATATATTTACATACACACATAGCAGTGAAACAAAAGAGAGAGCCCAGAACTAATCTACGCACATACAATCAAAAAATCTTTGACAAGGGTGCCAAGACTACACAATAGGGAAAGAATAGTATCTTGAGCAAATGGTGCTGGGAAAACTGAATATCTACATGCACAAAAAATAAAATTGAACCTTTATCTTACAGTATAAATAAGAATCAACTTAAAATGGATTGGACTTAAGCATAAGATCTGAAACTTTAAAAATTCCTAGAAAAAAATGTAGGGCAATAGCTTTACAAGATTGGTCTTCACAGTGATTTCTCAGATACAACACCAAAAGCATAGGCAACAAAAGAAAAATCAGACAAGTGAGACTACCTCAAACTAAAAACCTGTATAGAAAAGGAGACAATTGGCAGACTCAAAAGGTAACCTATGGAATGGGAGAAAGTATCTGCAAATAATATATCTGCTAAGGGGTTAATATTCAAAAAGTATAAGGAACTTCGACAACTCAATAGCAAAAATTAAAATAACTTGATTAAGAAATAGGCAAAGGATATTTCTGCAAAGAAGACAAATTGCCAATATACTTGCCAAATTGCCAAGTATATAAAAAGATGCTCAACATCATTAATCATTAGGGAAATGCAAATAAAAATCATGACAATTATCACTTTACACCTGTTAGGATAGCCACTATCAGAAAAACCAAAACAAACAAACAATAAACAAACAAAATAGTCAGTGTCAGCAAGGATGTAGAAAAATGGGAACACTTGTGCACTGCTGATGAGAATGTAAAATGGTTCAGCTGTTATGGAAAATAGTGTGGAGGCTCCTCAAAACATTAAAAATAGAACTACTATATGATTTAGCCATTTCACCTCTGGATATTTATTCAAAGAATTGAAATCAGGATCTCCAAGAGATATTTGCCCTCTTACATTCACTGCCACACTATTCACAATGGCTAAGAGGCTGAAGCAACCTACTATCCTCCTTTTCCACTCCCTCCTTAATCTTCCCAACCACTAAGCTCTTTTCCATTTCAATAATTTGCAACTCAAAAATATTATAGAATAGGACTTCCTTGGTGGTCCACTGGTTAAGACTCCAAGCTCCCAACGCAGGGGGCCCAGGTTTGATCCCCGGTCAGGGAACTAGATCTCACGTGTCATAACTAAGAATTCACATGCCACAACTTAGGATCCTGCACGCTTCAACTAAGACCCATCACAGCCAAAATAAATAAATACTCAACAAAAATGTTACAAAATGGAATCATGCAGTATAGCCTCTTGGGATTGGCTTTTTCACTTAGCATCATGCTCTGGAGACTCAGGTAAATATCAATAGTTCAATCCCAATGTGCTTTCAAATGCTTTTTCATACCTAGGGGAACTTCTTCATGAGCTTGTGTCAATGTCAGTTAGTGAAATTCCTTGCGATGTTAAAGAAGGAAACATATGCTCTAGAGTCTTTCCTTTTTTAAAACAATCACCTTCTGGTGGTTCTGACACTTTGTGGTATTGGTCACAAATGTTTTGAAAAGTTTCCAATATGATTTCTGTGCGTGTGAACTTGAAAAGGGAATAAAAATGTCAGTGGCCATATTCATCTTGCATAAAATATTTGAACTTTACGCTGCACTAAAACAATAAATTCTCTCTGTAATAAGACATGGGCAATTAAACAAGCAAGAGAAACAATTCATGTAGCTTGAGTTGAACAGAAGCAGTGCAATTGAAGTAATGTAATCACACCCTAGGAACTCAAGGAGGGGGGTGTATGCCCAGCAGAGGTGACTGGTTTATGCTTCCTTATATAATGTATAAGGGAAGTGTAATTTAATTTGCAAACAGCAATCTTTAGAAATCAATTAGTAATTTATTCCAAAGAGGGCAAACACCAGTCAAAGATTTACAGACTCCTCTACAAGAGGAGGGTAGTTTAGCATTTAGAGCTCAAGTCTTGCCTTATACATCTCCACAGGACTGACTCTGTCAGGGAAGGATATGGTGAGGCCACAAGGAGAAGTGTCATTCTTTGCAAGTAGCCCCTTGCTTGGGCTTCTTGGTGGAAGAACAAACTCTATTATTTCTCATCATACATTAGAGTTTCTTTTTCAGTCATCTCTAGCCAGTATTTTCCTTTTTGTCTTTCTCAGAACATAGAACACAGGCAGTCAGTCTAATAGGAATTAGCAAACAAAGGTTTTGTGGTCATATGAGTTTGGGGAATGCTGATTTAATCAAAGTTAAGCAGGCATCTTTATCACAGGACCACTCAGATCCTTTGATAAGAGGCTGTGCATGGGAGATCTACAGATTATTGTAAGGTTACACAGTTACAATGACTGATTATACCATTATAATCAGGATTTTTTTTTTTTTTTTTTAGCCTATCGGACCAGGAGACCTCATTTTCTTGTGAAGCTTTACCCAGACAAAAGTGCTCTGAGTCCCACTTTGAGGAAAGCTGAGTTCCTTGATTCCTGCCTGGGGGCTTCCCATTATGTCCCTGATGTATCTCCACCCCCTACATAGTAAGTGCCCACTGAATGTGGGTTGAATGACTAAAAATAGTAACTATTATTGCTTGAGGTCTAGGAATGGTGAATATTTTCAGGTATTATCTCATTTTAACCCTCAAAACAATACAGAGAACTAGGCCTCATCGTTACTTCCTTCCACAGATGAGAACACTGAGAGTTACCACGGTTCAATAATTTTCCCAAGTTCACCCAGATCGGAAGGAGCAGGTTGATGCTTGAATTCAGATTATATGAGTTTTCAAGCCCAGACTGGTAACTGGGTCTCTATGCTTCTTCTAGGAAGAAACAGATATGTAGATAAATGAATCCAGAGCCCATGTAGGAATCACTCACAGTAAGGGAACCAGCCCAAGGGGCCCCACCTAATCACCCCACTCCTCTGAGCTAATGGATCCTTGGACATGACCTTACAGAATGCTCAGGAATAACATACATTTCCAGAATCTTCCTGGCTGCAGAGGCTGGCAGGTCTCTTTCAAAGAGTCCACACTGAACGTGGTGGCATTTGGAATAAAACAGCCATAGCAACAGGTGTGACGAGGTGGGGGGATGGGGGGAATGAAAGCCTTGGAAGCAATCACCAAGGCTTCCAATCAAGAATTGGTGGTGGTTTAGTCACTAAGCTGTGTCCGACTCTTGAGACCCCATGGACTGTAGCCTGCCAGGCTCCTCTGTCCATGGAATTCTCCAGGCAAGAATATTGGAGTGGGTTGCCATTTCCTTCTCCATGGGATCTTCCCAACCCAGGAATCAAACCCAGGTCTCCTGCATTGCAGGCAGATTCTTTACCAACTGAGCTATGAGTGAAGCCCCTCATGAATTAGGAGCATTTATTTTATCACAGTAGAAGGAGGTCCAGGAGAGAGGGCATCTCAGCCTCTCAATATTTCCAGTGAGTCTACATGATGATTCTACCTGACTGTGGTAGACAGGAAATAACACACCTGCCCAGGAAGGAGGATGTCAATAAGGTAAAATGCTCAGTGCAGAGAGACCTTCTGAGGATCCCTCTTTGGAAAGAGGAAGTTTCTCAGAAAGTGATGAGTTAGTGCCCCAACACTCAAGGGTCTCTTGAGTTTTGTCCAAAGACTGGCAAAAGACTCCAGAGGCCAGCTCTGGTGCTGGGAGCGCACCTTTGCTTCTTCCTATTAATGATTTCTCCATGCATCTAGTGTCAGATCCACATAGAAGTCACCTCTGACCCAGAGTGAATAGGACATTTCTTGGTCAACATGACTGCAACTCAGCAGAGGACAGTGGTTAAGAAGAAAGATTTTCAAGCCAGATTGCCTGGGCTTGATTCTTAACCCTTCCACTTTCTAAGTGGGTCTGCTTTGAGCAAGTTATCTTATTTCTCTGGGCCTTAGTGTTCCAATCTATATCATTGGGATAAAAATGACAGCATCGCTTAAGATTATAGCAAGGATTAAAAGACACAAGAGATGTAAGATGTTTACATGTGGAGACTCATCTTCTGCATGACTATAAGTCTTGCTGGCCCTCTGGTTTTCACATCAGCCTTTGTGTGTTTAGGGTGGAGAGGCAATTTCTCAGTGTTGGATCAGCTCCAGAGCACTGATAAATTCTGGTTTGGGGAGCTGCAGTGCTGGGGTTCCAGTTCTGGCTGCCTTGTGAGTCTTGCAGACCCTGGATCTCAACACAGGTGCCAGCCAACCTTCAGCACAGTTCCTCATCAACCCCCAAAGGATGTAGTGCATGCTAAGTCACTTCAGTCGTGTCCAACTCTGCAACCCCAGAGGACCCCACGAGGCTCCTCTGTCCATGAGATTTCCCAGGCAAGAATACTGGAGTGGGTTGCCATGCCCTCCTCCAAGTAATTTTCCCAAGACAGGGATTGAACCTGGGTCTCTTATGTCTCCTGCATTTGCAGGCAAATTCTTTACCACTAGCGCCACCTGGGAAGATTCCCAAGATGTGCTGGCATCAGAATGAGACCCTCAGGGGCTACAAATCTAGCCTGTCCTCCTGCCTCCCAACATTCCAGGTCTCAAGCATTTGCCCCACATTCTGATGAGATGTTTAGTTCTTTGCTGCAGGCACAATCTGAGGAGTATCTAGAGTAATAATTGAGAGTTAAAGTCATAGGCAAAGACTTGAGGACAGCAATCAGGAGTTTAAATTTGTTATCCTTCTGAGTATCCTTCATGTTTCAAGCCAGAAGAGCCCTCAAATGATATTGTTAATTCATTCTTTCAATAATATAAAACATTTTCTCAGCAAACGGTAAAGGCCTAACATTGTTGAGATACAAAGAATAGGTTTGGCTCTTGATGTCTGCTTTGATTGGTGGTACATTTGAAGTCAGACCCAGTATGGGACTGGGTTCATGTGTGTCCAGAGCCTGGCTAACTCCTTACCTGTCCCCTGAGCTCCACCTGCTCTCAATATGGTTTTCTTACAGTCCCAAACCCATAGTCCCACAGAGCCAGCACCTCTGTTTACTTTCTGCCCTTCCTGGCCCCAGAGGCCAAATCTACTAATGCAGATAATAATATTGACCTCACCAGCTGTTTGTGTGGATCCAAGGACACCATGTAGGTCAATGTGCTGGGCAGGCAGTCTGGGCACACAGAGGAATCTGTAAATATCATCCTCCTATCTTTCCCTGGATGGAAATTGCCTTGTCTCTATTACAGATCAGCACAAAATGATATTTGGTCTTGTTCTGTTCTTTCTCTCCTATGAGTTCATGTGTTGGCTTTTGCTTATTGATTTTCAATTAGATGGAAAACATTATGGAAGCAGACACCAATTCTGCTCACGTATCTCCATGATGTATTTCTATTGAAGACATTTCTACTGAATTGAATGGAAATGGCTCTTGGCAAGTTTGTCTCTGAATGCACCCAGAATCTTCTTCATGAGTGATGGAGTTAATAGTCATTGACATAGCGGGGAGGGGCACTTGCTACGCCGTCCAGGCAAGGATGTTTGGTTCCAAAGCTAAAGACATCTAGACCAATTTAAGGCTAAAATTGGAAGCTGTCTGTTGACTAACCATGGGGCTCAAGTAAGAAGAGAAGAGGCCAAATTCCACATGTGGTCCTGCTAATGTCCACAGTTCTATTCTCCCAGGGAACCTGTACTCCCTGCTCCCTCCAGTATGACAGACTGGTGAACAAATACATCATGACACACGTACAGCATGATGAGCATAGGAAGATGACATTTGGAAGGTGAGCCAGCTCTGCCAGAAGGCACTGTGGGCAGCCTGTGGGTCTCTGAGGACTCCTGCAACAGGTGACACAGCAGTCTGTGCCCCTTCAGATGCTTAAAGCTGAACTGATGCATTTGATTGCTTTTATCTGGGTGTTATCTTCTTGATAGTAGGAAAACCATGAGAGGCAGGATAGCATAGCATCTGGAGCCAAACTACCTGACTCTGACACTTACAGATGTTGACAACATACCTGAGTCCTTATGTCTTCCATCCCCAAACCTATAAAATAAGGTCAATAAAAGTGCCCACTGCCCGAGGTTGCAGTGATGTGGAATGAGCAAATATGGCCAAAGATCTCAGAACAGCATGGAGCACAAAACCTGCAACTCAATCAAACAATGGACAGAAGATCAAAATAGACATTTCTCTAAAGGGGACATATACACAGCCAAAAGCACATGAGACGATGCTCAGTATCACTAATTATTAGAGAAATGCAAATTAAAACTACAATGAGGTGTCATCTCACACCAATCAGAATGGCCATCATCAAAAATGTCTACAAATGAGAAATGCTGGAGAGGATTTTGAGGAAAGGGAACCCTCCTACACTGTTGGTGGAAATGTAAATTGGTACAACCTCTACGGAGAACAGTATGGAGGTTCCTTAAAAACTAAAAACAGAGCTACCATATGATCTCACAATCCCACTCTTGGACATATATCCAGAGAAAACCATAATTAAAAGAGATACATGCCCCTCAGTATACATTGCAGCACTATTTGCAATAGCTAAGACATGGATGCGACCTATCTAGGTCTATCAACAGATGAATGGATAAGAAAATGTAGTACACATATACAATGGAATATTACTCAGCCATAAAAGAGAATGAAATAAAGCCTTTTGTAGCAACATGAATGGACCTAGAGATTATCAAAAAGTGAAGTAAGTCAGACAGAAAAACAAATACCATATGATATCACTTATATGTGAATCTAAAAATATGATACAAATGAACTTATTTACAAAACAGAAGCAGATTCACAGACTTAGAAAACAAACTTACAATTACCAAAAGGAAAATGCTGTGGCAGGGGGCAAGTAGAGAGGGATAAATCAGGAGCTTGGGATGAACATACACACAATACTATAAGATAGATAAGCAACAAAGACCTACTGTATAGCACAGGGACTCTACTCAATACCCTGTAATAATCTTGTGAAAAAGAATGGATGTATGTATATGAATAGCTGAATCACTTGGCTGTATACTTGAAACTAACACAACATTGTAAATCAACTGTATTCCAATATAAAGTAAAATTTTAAATTTAAAAATAAAATTTCTATAAATGAAAAACAAAACAATGCCATAGGTTAGCAGCAGATGTGACAGTGCCATGCCATATTTCAGAGACATTCCTGCCTACCTGACATAGAACATTCCCAGGGAGGTGCCAAGTTCTGCCAAGAAGCTTTTATAAAGCCAGGTTTCCAGGTATTTTCTTTTTGTTTAATTTAATTTAATTTTTAATTGGAGGATAATTAAAATACTGTGATGTTTTCTGCTATATATCAACATGAATCAGCCATAGGGATACATATGTCCCCCCCTTCCTGAACCTGCCTCCCATCTCCCTCCCTACCCTACCCTCTAGGTTTTCACAGGACACTGGCTTTGGGTTCCCTGTGTCATACAGCAAATTCCCACTGGCTATCTACTTTACATATGGTAATATATATGTTTCAATGCTGCTCTCACAAATCATCCCACCTTCTTTCTCCCCAACTGTGTCCAAAACTCTGTTCTCCATGTCTGCATCTTCATTCCTGCCCTGTGGATGGGTTCATCAGTACCATCTTTCTCAATTCCATACATTTGCATTAATATACAATATTTGTCTTTCTCCTTCTGACTTACACTTCACTTTGTATAATAGGCTCTAAGTTCATCCACCTCATTAGAACCAATTCAAATGCATTCCTTTTTAAAGCTGAGTAATATTCCACTCCAATACTTTGGCCACCTCATGCAAAGAGTTGACTCATTGGAAAAGACCCTAATGCTGGGAAGGATTGGGGGCAGGAGGAGAAGGGGACGACAGATGAGATGGTTGGATGGCATCACTGACTCGATGGACATGGGTTTGGGTAAACTCCAAGAGTTGGTGATGGACAGGGAGGCCTGGCGTGCTGCGATTCATGGGGTCGCAAAGAGTTGGACACAACTGAGTGACTGAACTGAACTGAACTGAATATTCCACTGTATATATGTACCACAACTACTTTATCCATTCATCTGTCGACGGACATCCAGGTTGCTTCCATGTCCTAGCTGTTATAAGTAGTGCTGCAGTGAATACTGGGGTACATGTGGTTTTTTCAATTATGGTTTCCTCAGGGTATATGCCCAGTAGTGGGATTACTGGGTCATATGGTAGTTTTATTCCCAGTTTTTTAAGGAATCTCCATACTGCTCTCCATAGTAGCTGTTATCAATTTGCATTCCCACCGACAATCAAGCAGGTACTTTCTTGATGAGTTACTTTACCAAGCAGATGTGCAGGATCCCAGCTGCCCTGAGGCCTGAGCTGAATCCACTGGCCAGTCTGGAAGGACTGGACACTGCCCCTCCATCAAGGCACCATGGACTCCTTCTCACTGTATTTACCAGCATCCAGGACACCATGAGAAGACTTGCTCTGAGGGAAAAGTGAGCAGCATCCATAAAACATTAAATAAAATACACCAAGAAAAAGAACCCTAGAAACAAGATTGCTCCTAGATAAAAAGCCACCCTGTTTTCTTCAGGAGCTCAGAATCCTCAGAAGGAAGGAACTGTGGTTTGAAAAGTTACCTTTGGGAAACCTGGAGCTTTTAAAGCCCTGAGCTTTAATTAAAGCTCACTCATGCGCAACTCATGTGTGAGCCCAGAGGTCCTCTGAGCGCTCTTCTGGAAGGCAGGCCAGATAAGGGCTTTCAAGAGATGAGAAACTCCCGAGTCCTTGGCACACATGTGAGACCTGTGTGCCCCTGTCTCCATTTGCACTCTTTAGGAAAGGCTGTACTCTCCACTCTTCAGAGGTGAATGCACCCAGCCATCCGAGAGTCCATCATCCCTGCAACTTGTGTATGATGGTTGCTATGGTGCTACCCAAATGGACTACAGTGTGGCTGGAGTTGATGCATCGGTGGTATTTTTTTTAAACTCTCAACTATTAAAATAAAAAATAGGTTCAGGCACTATCTACGAAAATCCTGTGTGCAAACTAAATGCTGCCAATTGGGCTTTCCTGCTCCACCCAGGTTGGGTCCCCATCTGTCACCACTCTGCCATCGCTGCTCCTGTGGTTCACAGAGATGGTTCAGATGATTGCAACATTTAATCCTGCTGCATATGACCATGTTGGTGAAGCCTGTTACTATATCCTCATCCCCCAAGAGCCTCTACATACTCTGTTTTTAGGAGCAAATGCAAGTCATCATTTCCTACAACAGATTCACCTCAAACACTGTCTTTATTCCAGGTGTCATGAGGCTTGGGCTATTTGGTAAAACTGCCACCCACCTTAAAAGATTTCTGGGGAGAAAGCTCCTGTGGGCTAATTTGGCCTGAAGACATGCTTGCTTGACCTGCTCAGTATTTCAAAAAATGTGAACTACTTACTGATATGTAAAATTCAGGAAGTTTATATGCATCAACTCAGATTCCTCTGAAAAATTAGGAGAGCTAGCAATCTGGGCCAACAAGGCAACAAATGTTTGGTCCACTTTCCCTGAGAGCAGACTGTCTTCAGCTCAGCACGATCGCAGGGCCCCTCTGTCTTATACACTGCTGCCTCACTTGAATTCACATTCTATTTGGTCCTGGGGTAGGTCTTTCCAACCCCAAAAGTAAGAACTAAATAATGAGCAAACGGACTTCCCTGGTGGTCCAGCGGTTAAGAATCCGCCTTGCAATGTAGGGTATGTGGTTCTATCACTGTCTGGGGAAATGAGATTCCACATGCCATGCAGCAACTAAACTTGAGTGCCTCAACTAGAGAGTCTGTGGACTTCAACAAAAGATTCCCCATGACACAGTGAAAATCCTGTGTGCTACAACTAAGACCCAAAGCAGCCAAGTAAGTAAATAAATATTTTTAAATAGTTAAAACAATAAATAAATGAACAAATGTTTATGAATGCCTGGATGGGATCGAGAGCGCCACCCCCAGATCCCTAACAGCTTTGCAACTAAGGAGATCTGTGAGGTTCCATCTTTGCTGACACAGCATGGATGAATGCAGGCAGAACATTAGCAACTTTAATGACTGAAGAATTTTGTTCCCAAATACTGGAGAGCGTTAATCGCTCAGCCGCATTTGACTCTTTGCAACTCAATTGACTGTAGCCTGCCAGGCTCCTCTATCCATGGAATTCTCGGGCAAGAATACTGGAGTGGGTAACCATTCCCTTCTCCAGGGGCTCTTCCAGACCCAGGGACTGAACCTGGGTCTCCTGCATTGCAGATGGATCCTTTACCATCTGAGCCTGGGAAGCCCTGGTGGCTCAGATGGTACTGAACTCTCTCAGCTAACAGTGGTGGTCGTTTTGCTGACAAGAACTGGGAAATTTCTGCTGATGAGAGCTTAGTTATGCAGACATTCCATTTTTACAAAATAATAACTGTTATGTTTCTTATCAGCATTTATTTAGTTTTGTTTTCATTTCCTGAGTTCCAGCTCCGTGATGAACTCTTGAAAAATGACCAAAGGTCCTATAAATGGTCATCTCTCTGCTTGGGGCATTCAGAAAATGGATCAATTCTTCTATCCTGAGTCATTAATTAAGACTTTGAGAAGGGTCTGGTTCATTCCAAGGCCATGAGAGTTGCTAATATGCTTTGGAGCTGAAGCAAAACATGATTTGGTTTCTTCCTTCCTTTCTGCTTCAGAGATATTTAAAATTTAAAACATAATTTCCAAGCTTCCTCTGTATTTGACATTTCTTAAATAAGTTTCATTTTCTATCCCAACAAGAATGTTCTTGCTTTCTAAAGCAAATATGGATTTTTTTATTTGCTTTAGAAGCATCTGACTGGGAGAAAACCAAAGGTGAGGGGAGGCGATTAGAAGAAATGTGCTACATTCAAGTCCTAGGGCCAAAACCCTCTCTCAAGACGGCAACCGTTTCTATTCCTTTCAGATCTTGAAAAGGTACAGAAAATATTGTAGAGCAAGATTCATTTTGCTTTTTGCATTTTCCTATTTTTTAATTTTTGTCAGGTACAAAGTAATTAACAAAACTGTATTTTAATGGTGACTATTTAACGATGATCAGTTTTTCCTGGATCTCAGCAAACCATAGGGGAGGTGCCACTATGGGCTGAATGGGAATGAATTCTAGTAGGAAAAGTCAATTCTTAGGGCAAATTATAACTCTGCTTCATGGACAGCCGTCTTGGGACAAAGTGGCTTAGTTTGGCTTGTCAAATTATTTTTGATCAGAGAAAACATTCCCAACCTTGGTCCCAAATTGTTTTTAGAAGAGCAAAATAACAACGCGTGCTTTTTAAAATAACCTTTCTCTAAGGATATAGAAACCAAACTGGTGCATAATAGACCCTCAGTTCCAACCAGAGCCAGCTCCTAGGTAATTATGAAGTCAGCCAACTCCAACTCAACATCCTCTCCTTTCTCTGTTACCTGGCAGTTAAGAAACTGACCCCTGGCAAGAATAACTGGAGTGGGTTGCTATTTCCTTCTCCAGGAGATCATCCCAGCTGGGATTCAAATCCTATTTACTAGCAATATGACATCGGGCAAGTTACTTGCTTGCAAGTTACTTCTCTGGACCATAGTTCCTCATCTGTAAAATGTAATAATAGTACCTCCCACATGGGCTTTTGTAGGATTAAGTAAGTTAGTGCCTGTAAAGCCTTTATACTAGAGCCTGGCGCATGGTAAAGTCTTGAATGTGTCAAATTATCTATGGATATACTTACACTCCACTGTCAGTTGGTTTCCCAGGTTTTCTTATCTAGTCTTGGATTCATTGCCAGGGCATATTCCTCCCACTTCACTCCCATTACCATCAAAATCTAATACTAGCATGGAAGTTTGAAGTTGACAAAATGCTCTTACACTCTAAACCTCATGTGCTCCTTATATCAACCCTAGGTATCATCCCCACGCTGCCTGAGTGTTATGAACAACTTAACATCACTTTCTCTCCTCTGTGTTTTGTCCTGCATCACAGGCCTAGAGTTCTGAAAAGTAGATTTCCTTGAATCTTAACCAGCAGGTAATAGATTTCTATCTTTGTAAAGAGAGGCACATATTGGAGGATTTGAAGGTAGAGGAGGAGTAGAACCTTATTGCTCCTAAAGCCATGGGGGGTGGGCAGACATATGGGCTTTCCAGCAGAGATGGATGGACTGATGCCAGGAACATTGTGCATCGTCCTGCAAATCACCTCTGCCGGTGCTGCAATCCCTGAGTTCCTAAATGCTAGTGGTGGCTTTCCCTTTTTTTTACCCCACAGCTCCTCTAAAGACCTTATATCTTCTAATCCCCTCTATGAAATCCCTTCCTGTTGGAAACACTAGATGTATTTGCAATTTTCCTGACCAAACCCAGACTGATATACCTACTTTACACTGGGTGCCACACATTGTTATAATTCACATTGTTATATACTAAGCACTGTTTTAAGCTTTTCATACAAAGTACTTATTAAATCTACCAATAATGCAGTTTGGATAGCAGCACTGTTATCTTGATATTTCAAATTTAAAAACTGGGGCACAGAGAGGTTATGTTACTTGTGCATGATTATCACCAGACTCTCCTCTTAATTGATGGCATGTTTGTTCTATGCCTGGCATTGTGCTAAATGCCAACAGGAACAATGAGTCTCAGGTTTCCTGAGGTAATACAGGTGGTTAAGAGCCAAGCGAGCATCCCCACTCCTCCCCAAATCTACATCCAGGGTTTCTTTCTCTCAAACCTTTGATACCTCTTGCATAGAGACAACCTTTCTGGGGATGTGTATGTGTGCGTGCTCAGTCATGTCCTACTCTTTGCAGCCCCATGTACTATAGCCTGCCAGGATCCTCTGTCCATGGAATTTTCCAGGCAAACATACTGGAGTGGGTAGTCATTTCCTTCTCCAGGGATCTTCCTGACCCAGGGATCAACCCCAAGTCTCTTGCATCTCCTGCACTGGTAGGCAGATTCTTTACCACTAGCACCAGCTGGGAAGCCTATCATGGAGATAAAGACATCAAACTGTTATGGTTAAAGGGTGTCTGGCTAAGAACTAGTTGTCCACCTCCTGTTCTGTGTGCTTCTTGCATTTTACAGAGGAAACTGTTTTATCCCAAAGGACAAGCCTGTAGTGGTGGGACTTGAAGGCCAGGGAGAGTTTGTGATTGGCACAGAAAGAAGTTGGGGCAAACAGGGAAAGAGAAAGGGAATGAAGAGAATGGGAGGTGAATGGTGTAAGAGGAGTGAAGGAAAGAATGAAGGAAAAGGATGAGGCCAGAAGAGGAAGAGGGCGGGGGAAGGAAGGCAAAGTGAGGGGCAGCTTTTCTGATCATCAAAGCTAACAGTGGCACAGAAGAGCGAGGGTGGAAAGAGAATCCTCCTACCTCTTATTTCTACCAGGGGATCCATGTCCCTGTCATTGCAAAGACTAAGTGAGTTACTAAAATATTCATCTTTCTGTCCTAGATTTACATCATAATGCACAATCCATAAGTGTTTGTTATTTTGGTTGCTTGATAAAAATTTGATACATTCAGATTAATGCACATAAAATAGTCTAATTTTATTATGCTGTATAAAGACTTCCAAAATACATGGTGTCTGTGATTTTCCAAAGTGTAAGAAAACAGATAAGGCTTCAGACAGTAAAAGAAAGATTGCTTTCATTAAATTATGCAGTTATTGAATTTTCTCCTATGCTATACTCTCCCTGGTCTCAAAGCTGTCTGCCACATGAGCAATCACTTGAGGTGGGAATTTTCCCTCGATCTCTGGACGGGATCCTTGAAAATTACATTTAAATAATTGGGGAATTCTTTACTGAAGACCTGCAAGCAATGAGAATGTGTCAGAAAGAGGTCAGACAAGCTGGTAAATGTTGTCTCAGACTATTTGGAAAGGATGCAAGCTCTGACTCTAGCCCTGGGATATCTTGAAGTTAAAGAATGTTGACCACCTACTCTGTGCTGGGCACTTTGAAAGCCCTTTCAAAGTAGGTGGGCATGTTCATCTCTCTCTTTTTTAAAAAATATATAACAGATAAGAAAGCTGGGGCTTGGATAACATTATCTAAGATAGGCTTAGAAATGCTATCTTGGGATGTCTTATAGTCACTGTTCTTTATTTTAGATTGGAACCATAAACCAAACTGCCAGGCCGACTGAACTTTCTGGATCACCAAATCTTGAATAGATTGTCTCCAGGATGGGAATTAAATTTGGATCCTCAACCTTCTCTCTGAGAACTCACGGAGGGTATGTGAGTTCCTTCTGCTCTCATATTCTTCCAATAAATCCTCTTCTGCTTCAGCCAGAAGGGTCTGTTTCTGTTGCTTGCAACCAAAGCGAACTGGGTGATAGAGAGCAGAGCTGGATTTGAGATCTGATCTTCATGCAGCCAATACTAACTCTTTGTGAAAGAAATGAGACTCCTCCTGCTAATTCCACCAGGGGCCCTACTTTCACATCACCAGGTCAAACCTTAGACTAGGTGAATGAGGGTCGACTAGATGTTCTCCTGGACCAAACAGAGAGGAGATGACACTGGGCACCAATAGTTACTACCCAGGACAGTGCTCCTGCCTGGTATTCTGGGCATCTCTGGGCATCAGGGGGCAGGTGCTCCTCATTTCACTCCAATAAGAATCAGTAGGCATCACTACTGCCTTGGAACTGACTTCCTCCATGGCTCATGCCAAGTAAAATGATCTGTGGGAGAGATTATGCTCTCTGTCCCCTTTGCTCATTGGCATTTTCTAAAGGCAATCAGCATCCTCTTGTCCCTCCCCACTCCCCCAGGCCTGCATTCCAGGGGAACAGGTCTCACCCAAGGTCATCAGGTACTCATTCCCAAGACCAAATCTGCTCATCCTGCCTCCTCATTCTTTGGGGCCTGAAGCTATGCAGATACCAGGTGACATAACACAAATCTAGTGGTGAGATGAAGGGGGAGGATAATCCCAAAGAGGTCAGAGCTGGTTTGGCTTTATCTAGCATGCTGCATTCCCTCCTAAGAGTGACACTTTGAGAGAGGATTTCCCAAACTGTCTGCCTTCAGGAGGCTGCCTGATGTTCACAGAGTCTAGAAATCAAAGGGCAGAGGATTTGGCAAAGTCTAAGAAGACTGTTAGTGGGAGATATACCAGTTCCCATCACACATTCAGAGGGCAAGTATGGCAATGGGGAGGAGGTACACTTAGTGGTTGTGGTTCCAGAGGACAGAACTGAGAAAGAAGGGTGGGAATTACAAGGGGGAAGATCTTTATTTACTGTGGGAACAAATTCTAGTTAGGGTTGCCTTCTTTAGTACTGAGCATTCTGTTTCTTACAAAATCTGAGCAACAGCAGGAGATGTCTGACCAGGGATGCTACTGGAGGGACTCCAGGTTCTAGAGAAGATCTGATCATATGATCCCTGATGTCTCTCTCTCTTAAAGATCCCAGGATTACAACATACTTAGATGTTAATGGACAATAGGAGAGTAACTAAATAAACTTTTCTATCCATGTTGGGAAATCCTGATAGCCTCTAAAATGAATGAATCAGAGCTAAGGGTGCTAAAGCCAAATTTACAACATATTATGCACTCATCTGCAAGGAGATCCAATCAATCCATCCTAAAGGAGATCAATCCTGGGTGTTCATTGGAAGGACTGATGTTGAAGCTGAAACTCCAATACTTTGGCCACCTCATGCGAAGAGTTGACTCATTGGAAGAGACCCTAATGCTGGGTAGGACTGGGGGCAGGAGAAGAAGGGGAAGACAGAGGATGAGATGGTTGGATGGCATCACTGACTCGATGGACATGGGTTTGGGTAGACTCCAGGAGTTGGTGATGGACAGGGAGGCCTGGTGTGCTGCAAATCATGGGGTCGCAAAGAGTCGGACACAACTGAGCGACTGAACTGAACTGAACTGATGCACTCATCTCACATGCTAGTAAAGTAATGCTCAAAATTCTCCAAGCCAGCCTTCAGCAATACGTGAACCATGAACTTCCAGATGTTCAAGCTGGTTTTAGAAAAGGCAGAGGAACCAGAGATCAAATTGCCAACATCTGCTGGATCATCGAAAAAGCAAGAGAGTTCCAGAAAAACATCTATTTCTGCTTTATTGACTATGCCAAAGCCTTTGACTGTGTGGATCACAATAAACTGTGGAAAATTCTGAAAGAGATGGGAATACCAGACCATCTGACTTGTCTCTTGAGAAACCTGTATGCAGGTCAGGAAGCAACAGTTAGAACTGGACATGGAACAACAGACTGGTTCCAAATAGGAAAAGGAGTATGTCAAGGCTGTATATTGTTACCCTGCTGATTTAACTTATACGCAGAGTACATCATGAGAAACACTGGGCTGGAAGAAACACAAGCTGGAATCAAGATTGCCGGGAGAAATATCAATAACCTCAGATATGCAGATGACACCACCCTTATGGCAGAAAGTGAAGAAGAACTAAGGAGCCTCTTGATGAAAGTGAAAGAGGAGAGTGACAAAGTTGGCTTAAAGCTCAACGTTCAGAAAACTAAGATCATGGCATCTGGTCCCATCACTTCATAGGAAATAGATGGGGAAACAGTGGAAACAGTGTCAGACTTTATTTTGGGGGGCTCCAAAATCACTGCTGATGGTGATTGCAGCCATGAAATTAAAAGACGCTTACTCCTTGGAAGGAAGTTTATGACCAACCTAGATAGCATATTTAAAAGCAGAGACATTACTCTGACAGCAAAGGTCCATCTAGTCAAGGCTATGGGTTTTCCAGTGGTCATGTATGGATGTGAGATTTGAACGGTGAAGAAAGCTGAGCGCCGAAGAATTGATGCTTTTGAACTGTGGTGTTGGAGAAGACTCTTAAGAGTCCCTTGGACTGCAAGGAGATCCAACCAGTCCATCCTAAAGGAGATCAGTCCTGGGTGTTCATTGGAAGGACTGATGTTGAAGCTGAAACTCCAATACTTTGGCCACCTCATGCGAAGAGTTGACTCATTGGAAAAGACCCTAATGCTGGGAAGGATTTGGGGGCAGGAGGAGAAGGGGACGACAGAGGATGAGATGGCTGGATGGCATCACTGACTCGATGGACATGGGTTTGGGTAAACTCCGGGAGTTGGTGATGGACAGGGAGGCCTGGCGTGCTGCGATTCATGGGGTCGCAAAGAGTCGGACACGAGTGAGTGACTGAACTGATACATTTCCAAAAGCAAGCTGCAAAGAGATGTTTCCATTTAATACTGTACATTTTGGAGGGTATGTGGGTGCATGAATACAAACCTGCAAACACACACACACAGGTCAGGAAAAATAATATGAAAAATAGTTGAGGAGTCTGGGACTGGAAATGGTATGTAAGAGGAATTTAGCCTCATTTGCAATGTTTCTCTTCTTTGTTCTTTTTATTTTTTTAAAAAGGAGAATATATTAATGCACTACTTCTGGTATTAAAAATGAAAGGAAAATTTGCTGATGGCTATGAGGTTATAAAAATGAAAGGATTGTTTTTTTTTTCATGTCAATGACTAAGAAACTATTTCTTCTAGTTAGAGAATTTGAAGTTTAGCCTTGGTTGATGGTTGATTGGTTGGATGGTTCATTCATTTATCAATAGCCATGGAGTACCCCTGTGCACTGGCAGTGTGGGGAGACAGCATGGTGGAAAGACAGACAGGTTTCTACCCTCAAGGAGCTTATAGTAGAGGAATCAGGGACTACAATAGAGAGTGTGGAGAGCACAAAGCCCAGGCAGAAGGCATCAGAACTAGCTTCCCAAAGACTGAGGGCTGAGATGTGGGGTGGGGGATCAGAGAGTGGTGGATGAGGATCCTTGGCGTAAGCAATATTATGTGGCAAGGTCTGGAGTGAACAGAAGGGCAGTCTATTTGCAGATATGAAATAAGTATGTTAGGCTGCTGGGAGGTAAGGGGAACAGAGGGAAATGAAGCTAAAGATACAGAGAGAATGCAGATACTGGAAGGACTTATGGGTCATGTTAAAGAGTTTAGACTTCAGCCAAAGTCAGCAGGGATTCACTGAAGAATTATAAGCAGATAAGAGGTGGAACTTCCAGCTAGTTAAAGGCAGTTTCCAGGCTGGGTGGCTCTGGGTGGTCCTCAGAACACAACACATAAGCTTTCTACTTATATACATCACAGTCTGGATTTCGAAGAGGTACAACCAAATCAACCTGTAATTATCTGTATGCAGATTAATTGCTTTGTAGATTACCAGTGGCAAATGAAAAATGTTAACCTGTAACTCATATTCCATTCTTGCACAGGACACAGATGGCTGCTTTTCTGTCATTAGTCACCAACTCCCCTAGGCCTGCAAACTCATTTTAATGGTGGATAGAACTAAACCATATGCAGAAAGAGAATATCTGCTGAAAATGATTAAAATAATGCATAAGAAAGCTAAGCATAACTGAGTGATTATTCAGAGGAATGCCCACAGCACACACCCATCACGTTCCTGAGGAGTCCAATGTCCGTGGTTGATTCTGCTCAGCCATGCAGAAAGCTGGGGACAGGGAAGGGGTCTCATCATTGGTGTCACTGCACTTGAGTCCTGGTTGCTCACTAGATCCTTAACCCCTGATCATCAGTCTTTTCATCTGATAGCTAATAAGGGTGATGCAGGGGAAATCTATGCAAATTAAGAATCAAAAGTCAACAGGCATGCTGAGAACTGAAAATTAAGCACAATCAAAATTACTTGAAAAATAAAAAAAAAAAAACAAAACCTTACATCCTCTGTGAATTATGAGCATCAGGCACTTGGAAACCTGAAAGATCCCATATTTTTTCTTTTTATTTTCCCATATTTTCCTGATTACTGGAGGTGAAGGTCCAGTTTGAAAGGCTGAGGGAGAGCTGGGGAACAGGGTGGGGGGCAGGGGATGTAGAGGTGAGATAAAGCCAGGTCCTCTCTCACAATTCACATCTGCTTTCATTTAGGTAAATTAAATCTGTATGATAACTCAGCTCCACTGTTCCACTGTAGGTATTACAACAAAAGTTTTTTTCTTGTGAGGATTAAATGGATATATATGAATTACCTAGCATATCTTATGTTGTTTGGGACCTCTCCTTTTCTCTACTGGTAATAGATAATTGAGAACAGATTGCTCATCCCTGCAAAACAATTACTCTAGAATGTATCTTAAATAACAGAGCTGAAAGTTTCTTTAAAATAATCTAAACTGAATTGCTGAATTTATAGAGGAGGAAACTGAGGCCAGGGAGAGGACTGATGTACCAGAGCCACACTGTCACTGCTGGTGAGTGACGGGCCTGAGATGAGGCCCCAACTTGCTGACAGTCAGATTCTGGTTCCACCAGGCAAAGCCTGCACAGGAGCCTGGCTCTGTCTGATCAGGGAATGAGGCAACCTCTTTCAACTCTTCTAAAAGTTATGCTCATATTGATATAGGCAACAGAGGCTCTGGTTACTGTTGATGAAGTACTGGGAGTGGGGGAGGGGCAGGGTATTATGAATTTGGAGACTTGACGCTTCCTAGGAAGCTGTGGTATTCTTAGCTTCATAGATATCTTATGTATTTTTTTTCTCATAAAACCTTCCCTTTTCCACCATTTTCACCCCAATTGTTATATCAATAAATAGGTTTATTCTGCAGATTTCTATAAATACTCGTCTCCATTGAGCCCACTGCATGGACAGGGCCCATACCAAGATCTACTCAAGAAGAAACATCCAGAAAAGTGACACTTTCCCTGAGGAATGGGGCAAAGACAGGTCAGGACACGGATGGCT
This sequence comes from Giraffa tippelskirchi, assembly GCF_054371585.1. Classification (NCBI taxonomy): domain Eukaryota; kingdom Metazoa; phylum Chordata; class Mammalia; order Artiodactyla; family Giraffidae; genus Giraffa; species Giraffa tippelskirchi. The sequence continues at coordinate 93,998,480 of NC_137276.1, forward strand.
TCACTGCGATGAATTATCCAGAAGAGAAGCAACTTGATGTCTTCTTGATCCTCTACGACCTCAGCTCAGGCTACTGCACAATTTCCCTGAGGATTACAAGAGCAAAACTGAACATTTCTCTCAGACTACAGAAGTCTATCCTCCAGGCGAGAAAGCCTCTTTCCTGCTGGGTGTGTGTCATGCCAGTTGACTGGCTCCTTGATGCCAAACACCTGCCTAAGAATGAGTAATATTTCCAGATGTTTCTTAGCATCCAGCTGTACCGCATTCTCCAGCTACTGCTGCTTCTATCAATGTGAACATCATGGCTCTGTTTCAAGTCACATCCTCGCAAACATATTCTCATCATTCACAGGATTTGGGGATTGGTGGATTTAGGGAGCATGAGGTAAGGGCTTTAGAGTCAGGTAAATAGATGGTCAAATCCTGTTTCTCCACTGACACAACCAGCAAGTTCCTTTGTCCCAGGTCTTCATTTGTGAAACAGAGACATGGTAGCAACCTCCCAGAGTTATTACACAGATGTGGTGGTGATACATGTAAGGCGCCTAATAAAAGAGGATGAGGGACTTCCCTGGTAGTCCAGTGGTTAAGATTCCACCTTGCAATACAGGAGATGCAGGTTCGACCTCTGGTCAGGGAACTAAGATCTCACATGCTGTGGGACAACTAAGCCCAAGTGCCACAACTAGAGAAGAAAAGTTTATGTGCTGTAATAAAGACCCAGCACAGCCAAAATAAATTTTAGGAAGAGAGGGTGACATGATAGGTATGCAGTGAAGGATGGATTTTCTCACAGGAGACAGAGAAGGTTCTGTCTTGTTCACCACTGTATCTTCAGCACTTAGCACGTGGCAGAAGCTTAATAAATATGAAAAAGGGAGGAAATGAATGAATACCTGAATGGCCTCTGATTTGCAGCCCTGTAGGTACTTAGAATCCCATGGCCGGAGGAGCCTGGTGGGCTTCAGTCCAAGGGGTCGCTAAGAGTCAGACACGACTGAGCGACTTCCTTTTCACTTTTCACTTTCATGCATTGGAGAAGGAAATGGCAACCCACTTCAGTGTTCTTGCCTGGAGAATCCCAGGGACAGGGGAGCCTGGTGGCTGCCATCTATGGGGTCTCACAGAGTCGGACACGACTGAAGCAACTTAGCAGCAGCAGCAGCAGCAGCAGCAGGTACTTAGAAAACCCTTGAAATCTATGTAAGAACTCCATTCATTAAGGCTTCAAGTTACACTTAAAAAGTTAGAACCACTTCAAGGTTGAACCGCTGAAAAGCCCTCTTCCTCCACCACTTGAACTAAGAGTCCACTGCCTCTCATCATGCTGGCCTCTTTATGCCACTGCTCCTTTCCAGCTTCTAGCCCCCAGGAGAGAGTGGTGAGCAGGGGCCTGGTCACCTTCTCCACCACTAAATACCAGGGTGCTCTGCTAGCTCAGCCTGGGGAACTTCAGGTTCAGATAGCAATACAGATGTTGTTGTACTTCAGGCAACTACCTTCTGGAAGGGTCCCTGATTAGCAACAGCTGGTGCAGTCTCCCTCAGTACCCCCACGGAAGTATGTATGAAGACACAGCAAGGATCACTCCTCATAAAAGCACTCAAATCTGGCCCTGGCAGTTAACCTCCTGCCAGAATTGAGAGGAAAGTCCTCTTGCTCACCAATAAAATGAACATGAAAAAAGATCCATTAATGGCCACCAAAGCTCTGTGGATGAAAGGAAACGACCTGCTGATCCAAGAGTCCACTCAGCCCCCCATGTAGTTCCCATCCAGAAATGCAAAATCAGTATCTACCCAAAGACTAAGCCATCTTTGTTTTACTAAGTAGTTCTTGGTTTGATAAGCAGAAGGTTCTCCTCCAGGCAACACCCTCAACTCTCCACCCCCACTCCTGCTGACAGCTACCAAGAGACATACATCATGGTTTTTAATCAATAGATAGTTGAAGCCCCAGAGTTTTAAAAATCTGAGAGCAAGAAATGGGTGTGGAGTAGATGAAATCGCAGTGTTATATTTTTCTAAATAAATGGTTCTCCTAGGAAGGTGCTGTGATGGTCACAAAGATACAAAGAAACTTGGGGGGCAGTTCACACTGGGAATTGTCATTTTCTATCCATTGCATACTTTCAGAGTGTAAAATAACCAGAAAGTGGTGGTGGGTATTGATAATAATAGGTAAGAGTAATTGAACCCTTTCTGTGTGCCAGGCATGGTTACAACCTCTTTATGAGTATTGATTCATTTTATTCTCCTAATCACCCGCTGAGAAGCAAAGAGAAGTTACACAGCTCACTTGAAGTCACAAGGTCTTTAGGTGCAGAACTGGGTTAAAAGATAACAAATAATGTGAAAACCCAGCAGAGTTCATTAAAACAGGATGAGTAAAATATAAGAGAATTGCAACAGAACCCCAAAATGTAGGATCATAATGAAAATTTGTATTCATAGCACAGAAAAGCAAAATGAACACTGGAAAACTGTCAGTGATGAAAAAAATAAATAAAACAGGAAGATATCTAAGAAGGCAGGTAAATGCCAAAGCAACATACGACAATATCAGAACACATAACATGCAGAGGGCAGAGGTCCTAAGCATTACCTGTATTGGGGAGAAACAGAATCAGTAAACAAAGATATTGTAAATTCTTCCTGGCTAAAATGAAAAAAAAAGCTGAAACAAACAAACAAAAGATTCACCATAGTTGTAAGGTTAAAAGATCTTATTTTATTCCATAATCAGTAAAAAGAAACTTTTTCTGGATACAGTCAGATAAATTTACTAAATCGGGGATTAATGAAATTATTATTAATAAATAATTAATAAAATTATTTTAAGACAATTAGTAAAATACTTTTTCCCATAAGAAATTTTTAAAAATATTATTTATATATTTATTTGGCTGTATCAGGTCTTATTCGTGACATGGGAATCTTGTAAAGCACAGGTTTCTCTCTAGTTTCTGTGTGCAAACTCAGTAGTTGTGGCACATGGGCTTAGCTGCCTTGCAGCATGTGGGATCTTAATTCCCTGACCAATGATGGAACCCACATCCTCTGCATTGCAAGGCGGATTCTTAACCACTGGACCACCAGGAAAGTCCCCATTTCATAAAGAATTAAGTTAGAATCTCATCAATCCTACATCAAAACAAATTTCAAATACAGGTATCTCTGCTTTTCAAAAGTTTGCTTTATGCCACTTTGCTTTTTTGGAAGACCTACATTAGCACTTGATTTGCTAACTGAAAGAAATACAAAGAGGGCTTTCACTTTTGCAACAACAATAACAAAAAAGAGTGAAAAGTGAAAATAGTGTCTAGGGTTTGTTTTGCAGGGAGCCTTTATGCACTTGGACCAGAATGACACCACCAAGCTCTTTCCCAGGAAACTAGACTCAGTGCCTCAACATCAAGGCACCATAACTTTGAGCTATGTCAGTGAGCATCTGTAATTTATCTTGATTTATTTTGCACATCTGTTAGCAAGATATGTCCTAAGAATTGCTCTTTGCATTATGCCATTTTGGCTTATGAAAGGCTTCAAAGAAATGCTCTACCTTTGGATAGTGGGGGAAACCTGTAGTTTAAAGAGTTAATTTAAAAATAAGCCATGTATAACCTTGGGGTGAAAATGTATTAGTATTGTTTGGATATTTGGATGAAGAACCTTTTTTTCTTTCTTTTTGCTTAGAGCAAAAATTAATGGGAAAAAAAATCACAAAAGCAGACATCAATGGATTTGACTAACACAGTTTAAAATGTATATCCAAAACAAACTAATCAAGATTTAAAAGCACAAAAGAGTAATATTTCTTACAAAAATATAGCAGTGGATTACTATTAAAAAGAGGAAATTAGAGCTGGATATTTTGCATTTTAATAGGGAAGCAATAATCACTTCATTTACAAATATATATGAATATAAAACTTACAAGACAAAACACCCATAAACATTTTGTAAATGTTCAAAGTCCTCAGTAATCAACAAAATGCAAAACAAAACTGCAGTTTTGCTTATCAAAGGGGCAAAACAGAAGAGAGAGTAGTTTGTTTCTTAACTTTTGGTAAGTCAGTTCCTTTCTGGAAGCCAGTTCTGCACTGGGTACCAAGAATACGAACAGTGTACACATTTGACCCACAAATTCGACTCCTAGAAATGTATCCCATGCACCAATAAAACAAGTGCATCAGGACTTCCCTGATGGTCCAGCGGCCAAGACTCTGAGGTCCCAATGCAGGGGGCCTGGGTTTGATCTTTGGTCAGGGAACTAGATCTCACATGCTACAACTAAGAATTCACACGCTTCAACTAAAGATCCCTCATGCCACAACAAAGATCGAAGGTCCTGAGTGCCACAACTTAGACCCAGTGCAACCAAATAAATATTTAAACAAAAACAAGTGCATCAGGACTTCCCTGGTGGTCCAATGGCTAAGATTCCACACTCCCAATGCCGGAGGCCTGTGTTTGACTCCTGGTCAAGGAACTAGATCCCTAAGAGTTTGCATGCTGCAGCTAAAGCTCCCACATACCACAACGAAGACTGAAGAATCTGAGTGCCAAAACTAAGACCCAGCACATCCAAACGAATAAATATTTAAACAAATAATCAAGTGCATTAAGGGGTATCCAGGAGGATTTCTTCAATCCCAGGATGCTTGATCTACTCTGTTCTAGATTATTTTTAAAACTACCATCAACCTCAGTCCTCACAGGTGTTTTGACCTTCTGAATTTATGGATCATGTTCCCAATGTCATCTTCTTTAATTTTTGAAACAACTCACCAAGGAAGGCATTATCATTATCCCCACTTAAAGACAAAAAGGAGAGGCTGATGTAGTCCGAATTCAAGGTCACAGAAAGTTTTCTCTGCTGGCTGAAATCATGCCACCAAGACATGAAAATATAATGATAGAATGGGAAGCATGGGGACCTAGACCAAATCCTTTCTCCTACAAATTAACAACTGGCATTTATAGAGATGAAGGTTCTTACTGAGGTTCACATGGTGATTCTGGAACACTAACTCTTTGAAAAGCACAAACATTCCTGGCGAGGAGGACCTGCTCTCAAACCCTTCTCTTTACTGTTTGCTAGGTTATTACTTAAAACGCAGACATCCAAGAAGTTGGAAATAGGACATGGAGAAAAAGGAGGTTAAGGGAGGTCTAAGAAAAGGTCTGGGAATCTCCCAACCTTCCATCTCCACTGAGGAGGGCTCTGGTCACTCAGTGATCCTGGGGATGAATAAAGAAGGAGGAACAGAAGAAGGCGAGAACCAATCTCAGCTGCTCATGGCAAGCTCAGGCCAGGGCAGGCTCTGACATCTCCCAGGACTAGGAATTCCTGGGTCAGGCAACTGTGTTGTGGACCCACATCTGCCATTTCAGGCTAACCAGTGCCTGCTGAGCCCTGAGATTTGCCTGGAAGGACCCTGGACAGCACTCCACCAGCATTCCAAAGAGAAAAACCCATCCCTAACTGGAGATGCTAACAGCAAGTAGGGATGTCTCCTTGGCAAGTCTGTGAGGAGGTTCCCTGGGAGATTTTAAACCTGATCTCACCCTCTCTCCTGGGCTGCTCGGAATCCACTTAGTAGTACATTTATGGGATCCTTCATTATTTAAAAGAAAAAGCCCTGAAGAATTGGTTTGGGGAGCTAATTCGGGTCTGGAAGATGAGTCAGGTTTGGCTTTTACTGTCAGGTGTCCTCCTCTTTGATAAGAGCAGATGGATATTCACAAAGCCAGATCCCGCCTGGCGTGCTTCAAGCTCATTTTCTGATGGCTGGGGCCGCAATTCCTCCAGCAGTTCCTTTAGGGATACTTTGCTGAATCCCTGCCCTGCCACTCAGCCTTCGTCTCCCCCTTAGCCTCTGCTCCTAAGCTGGGGAAGGGCGGCCCCATCCACCAGAGCGTGCCTTTCCCTCCAGACATCCACTCCTGCTGAGCTCAGGTTTCCACCTGGAGAAGGTGTCCTGTGGATTACCTCCCTGCCTCCCTCAACACCCCGACTCCACTATGGATAACCCACCCTGCCCCCACCCTTTCCTACTCCCGTGAACAGACTAATTTGGAGTTGTTTACAGCTGTGAATCCCAGCAGCAGTATTTCCACAGACAGTGATTTGTTACTAATAAAAGCAAACGTTCTTTAGTTTGCAAATTATTTCCTTTCTATTCTTCTTTAAGTAGGAGCAGATTCAAAGTTGTATTGATTATAAAATCTCTTGCTCCTGTGCATTCTGGTGCATTTTTTTCCGGAACAGAAGATAGAGCTTCCAGCCCCCCGGGGCACAGCACACATTCCATCTACCCCCTTAGGCTGACCAGTTGGCATTTCTGATCTGGAGCTTTGTGAGGCCTGGCTGTTTGCATTGATCGGGGAGTAAGAGCTCCTTAGGGCAGGGACCTTGCCTCATTGTCCTCTGTGCTCCAGCCCCAGCCATGGTGCCTGCATGTGGTGGGTGCTTAGTTGTCATGGAGTGGCAGAGGCAGTGCTTTGACTGATGAGCTCCTGTACTGACCAAGCCCTAGGGGTGTCTGAGCATGCATAGAGCACAGCTTTGTGCAGTCAAGTCTGAACAGCAAGGACACCCAATCTTCAGCCTTCTCCCCCCTCCTTCTGTGGACTTCCTCACCTTATCTGCTTTCCAACCTCAGTTTAATATGGCTCTGATTAACCCCACCTTTGTGACCCAGGAGGTACCTGCAATCACTTTTCTCTGAAATCTCTGCTTTACAGCTTCCCTAGTGCCTCGGACAATAAAGAATCCGCCTGCAATGCAGGAGACCTGGGCTTGATCTCTGGGTTGGGAAGATCCCCTGGAGGATGGCAACCCATACCAGTATTCTTGCCTGGAAAACTCTCATGGACAGAGGATCCTGGCAGACTACAGTCCATGGGGTCGAAAATAGTCAGAGATGACTAAGTGACTAAGAACAAGCACAAAAGCACACAAGCACACACTGCTCTATGGCTTGGCTCACCTGACCATTCATTGTGTGCTCAGGGGCTCCCTGAGTACAACGTGCCTTCTTGGCCTACACTCAGCACGCCTCATGGTGGGCGTAATATCTTCTGCATTCATATATGTTCTGCCTTCTGGCATCAAGGACTCATTGTGAGCTCCATAAGCATTTGAACTGAGTTTAACCATACATGGGAATAATGAAAAAGAAATTTAAAAAACATAATATTTGGGTGTCAGCGGGACTTGGGTTCAGAGCCCAGCACATACCTTGGGATACTTATGTGATCTTGGGCACTTTACAGTCTCTCTGACTTTTACTTTTCTTAACTTTTTTTTTTAAGAGCCCAATTTATTTTATTTATTTATTTGGCTGTGCCAGGTGTTAGTTGCAGCATGTGAGCTTTTTGTTGCAGTGCATGGGTTCAGTAGCTGTGGCACGAAGGCTAAGTTGCCCCATGGCATGCAGGATCTTAGTTCCTTGACAGGGATCAAACCCACGTCCCCTGCATTGGAAGGTGGATTCTTTATCATTAGACCACCAGGGAAGTTCCCACTTTTCTCAGCTTTTAAGATGCACATGATAATGTTTACCCTGTCATGGGCAGGACAGAAGTCACATCTCATAGAAAATTTCTGGTCTTTTCTCACACACCTCCTGACTCCCCCACCCCCACCATATTTTGAGCCCCCAAGAATCATTAGCAGATCAATAATATCATCGTCAATGCACTGTCATTAGGTATTATCAGTCCCTTCCAATGCCTCATAGAGCCAGAGCTGGGGACAAGCAGGACTGACCCATCAGGAACACTACTACAGCTTGGCTGCCTGTAGGGCAGTGACCAGGGTAATAAGACCCCGGTGCTGCAATAACCTCATGGTGGCTCATGTTGGCCCCTCAGATGATGGGGAGACCCATCAGCATATCTAGTTTCCCCCAGGAAAGGACATTTGGACATACCTCGAGTGACAGGCACTGTTATTCAGAAGTAACAGATCTGCAAGTTTCAGATCCTTTGCCACATTCCCAGGTTCTGCCCAGGTGCCATGTTAAGCACAACCAACCAGACAAGGAATGTGTCTTTTTCCAAATTAACACAAAACCACACACATGTGCAAATAATTCTAAGAACTAATTCATTAAGAAGTTAGGATGCACCACCAGACACTCTTTTCTATGTATTCACTCATTAATAACCCCCTCCAATCTGGGGCATAGGTATTATGATGACCTTCATATATGGATAGGAGAGGAAGGCACAGAGAGGCTCAGTAACCTGGGCAAGGTTGGAGAGAAAGAACAGGATGATAATCCATTAGTTCATCTTCTCTGGACCACCACATAGTTCCCCTACTTATAGATCCCTGCCTCATGCCAGAAGTTCTTTCGGATATTACAATCTCCATACTTCAGAAGGGGAAATTGAAGATTTGAAAAGTTAAGTGACTTACTCGAGATCAGACAGGCAGAAAGTGATGAAGCGGGAATTTAAAGTCAAGCCTTCTAACATGCCACACTGCAGCCCGAAGGACACCTTCTTTTGAGAAATGGAGAGCCAGGGGAGATCCATGGAGATTAATTGCAAAAGGAAGTATCCTCTATTCTCATAGGGTGGTCCTGGCTGCCTCCTACTAACCAAGACCCTTCTCTCATGTCTTCGTTCCCTCCGCCAGCTTCTGCCAGTTAGGCAGAACCTGGGAGCTTATTTCCTTCCCACGTTAAGTTCAGGTTCCATGTTAAGTAAAATCTTTTCAGTGTTTCCCTCTTCCTCCTCCTCTGCCTCCTTCTCCCTTCCCATCCCTCTCCCCGCCCCCTGCTCCTCCTCTTCCTCCTTCTCCTCCTCCTCTTCATCCTCTGTCTTTGAGCGTAATGCTGTTCATTACCATCCCTGGATCCTCTCCAAGACAAGCACTGCCAGGAGAAGCCATTGTCTTGTCAGAAAAGTCCATTAAGGCTGTCAGGTTACCTAACAAATCAATCAGACACCACGAGGCCTTTCAAAACGATATCATTTGCTATTCAGGCGGAAACAAATAACTCTCCCAGGTGAGCGGCAGAGGCACGGGCCATGGGCCAAATTGCACCACCGTCTCAGCAAAGAGCTGACATTTTCCACCAACAAATGGCACAGGGTGTGCTTATTTCTCCCATATTAAAACAATCCTTTTCCCGACCCCTCTTTCTCCAACAGAGAGCACGTCTGAACTCATGGTCATCAATTTCTTTCCTTTTTTTTCTATTGGACCAACTCCAATCAGACTGTCCTTCACTCTCCCCTGAGACTACCCTTCTCAAGGTCATCAAAGACCTCCATGTTGTTTCATGGGAGGACCCTTTCTCAGTCCTCACTCATCTTCCTTGACCATGTGATCAGTCTCTTTGTCAGAGATACTAAATGCTGTAACAACCAATTCCTAAATCTCCGTGGCTAAAAATCATAAAGGGTCATTTCTCACCAGTGATACATCCCAAAGGGTGTGGCTCGTATGTGTACAGGGCTGGGGGTGTTGTTCCACAGAGTCATTAGGGGCCTAGATCCTCCCATCCACAGTCTCTACTCTCCCCTGAGGCCATGGTCCTCTGCTGCTCTAAGGGAGCAGAAGATGTTAGTGGCCAGGCCTGGAGGTAGCATACATCACTTCCACCCACATTTCACTATCCAGAACTCAGTCACTTGGATGCATCTAATTTCAGGGGAGTGTGGGAAATATAATCCCATTCCCAGAAACAAAAGGAGCTGGTTTGGGAGCATCTTCCCAGTCTCATCCATGCTCCTCCACAATTTCTTCACTTTATCTCCAGATACTTTATTCTCTTGGTTTTTTCCTAATGCACTGGCCATTTCTTCTCAGTCTCCTGTGCTTATTCCATTTCTTCTCTTGAACATCTTAACAGCCCATGGCTTAAAAGACTAGCTGTATACCAACAATTCTTAATTTATTTCCCCAGTCAGACCTTTCTCCCAAACCCCAAATTTGGGTATCCAATTGCTTACTTCACATCTCCACTTAGTGGCTAGAAGACATAGCAGTGGAATATTCTAAAGTGAATGCCCAGTATTGCTTCCCGAATCCACTCCACCCAGTCTTTCCCAGCTCAGGCAATGGCACCTCCATCCTTCCAGTTTGGGCCTGAAAACTTAGTGCCGTCTTAGATTCCTAGATTTCTCTCACTTGGCATATAACACATCAGGAAATTCTGCTAGCTCTACATTCAAAGCATACCCACCCCGCAAAAATAAATCCCACTATTTCTTACCTCCTGTTAGAAGCCACCAGCATTCCCAGCTGGATTATTGCAGTGGCCTCCTGCCTGGCCTTCCAGATACTACCCATGTTCTTCTACAATCTGTTCTCAATGCAGCAGCCAAAGAGATCTTACCAGAAGGTATATCAGTTCATTATACTCCTCTGCTCCAAAGCCTGAAATGGCTCCCACGTCACTCAAACAAACAAACAAAAAAAAAGCCAAAGTTCTCACCATGACTACAAGCTATGCTTGATCTTCCTCACCTTCATCATCTTTCTGACCTCCAGCCTTTCCTTAAATAGTCAGGCAGGCTCCCATCTCCAGGGCTCTGTACTAATAATTCCCTCTGCCTGAAATACATGCCGCTCCATGACACAGGGCACATCCCCTTCTTCCCTTCAATATCACTCTCACAGTGAGGCCACCTGACACTCCCAATCTCCATCTCCCTGCTCTGCTTTCTCAGGATTCTTTCCCTTTTCATTTTTCTATCCAACTTACTGTATAATTTGGGCTTCCCTGGTGGCTCAGGCAGTAAAGAATCCGCCTGCAATGCAGGAGATGTGAGTTCGATCCCTGAGTTGGGAAGATCCCCTGGAAAAGGGGACGTCAATCCACCCCAGTATTCTTGCCTGGGAAATCCCTTGGACAGAGGAGCCTGGCGGGCTTGTAAAAGAGTCAGACATGACTTAGCGACTAAACAGCAACACTATATAATTAGCATATTTGCTCTGTTGTTTATTGTCTTTTTCTCACCTCCGCTACGATGTGAGCTTTACAGGGGCACGGGGCTCTTTGTGGTTCACTAATATAAATCCTAAGTTTCTAGAACAGAGCTGACCACATAGTAGGTGCTCAATGAATAGTTTTTTGCATAAACAATTAGTTTCGCAACACCAAAATGTATAGAGTATTCGCAGCAACTCTTGTAGTGGCCAAGATTTTTGACTTCCCATGCCTCTATTCCAGTCCTGTCAATTGAAAACCTTCCTGGCTCCCCACTGAGTACAAACTCCCTGGCTGGCAGTGAATGTGCTCCATGTCTTTGTTCTGTTGTTTTTTCTTGGCTGTGGCTCCCACTTCCGCTGTATGAAAAGCCTGTGCTCCAAGCAAAGGTAAAGACCACATCTTTCTCCCCCTGTGTCTCTGCTCCTGGCTTCCAGTCTCGTTTTGAATGAGCCTCTGGGACTCAGTTGTCTTTCAATGGCCATTTCAAGAACTACCTTCCATGATGAAGCTGAACTGAGGCCATATCACTCTTTAAAGGCCACAGTGCAGTTGAGGGCATCTCTCATGTCAGCTTTCTCTCTGAGTAAATGTTTAGAGGGCAGGGCTTTTGTTATGCTCACCTCAAGGAACAAGGACAGGACTTTAAACTCATTTATTTCCCTTTGTGGAGAAAGCAATGGCACCCCACTCCAGTCCTCTTGCCTGGAAAATCCCATGGACAGAGGAGCCTGCTAGGCTGCAGTCCATGGGGTCGCTAAGAGTCGGACACGACTGAGCGACTTCACTTTCACTTTTCACTTTCATGCATTGGAGAAGGAAATGGCAACCCACTCCAGTGTTCTTGCCTGGAAAATCCCAGGGACGGGGGAGCCTGGTGGGCTGCCGTCTATGGGGTCACACAGAGTCGGACACGACTGAAGCGACTTAGCAGCAGCAGCATTTCCCTTTCATTTAACAAACATTTTTGCTCTGTGCAGGTACGGGGATCAAAAGGCAAGTTGGTCACCCTCCCCGACTTCAGGGTGGTCCCTGTTGGGAGAGGAGAGAGCTAGATGAATAAGCAGTTCCAAGGTCCTGTAGAGGGAAGTATCGGGTGATGGGGCAATGGGCTGGGGGGAAGGGGCTGGGAGTGCTTAGCAGAGGAGATGATGCCTCAGTTATGGCCTGAAGACAGTACAGGTGCTGAAAAGAAGAGCCAGGTGGTAGAGGAGTGGGTATTCTAGACTAGAGACCAGAGAGGGACTCAATAATATTTGTTCGGGATTTCCTTCTTGATCCAATGGTTCAGACTCCACGCTCCCAAAGCATGGGACCCAGGTTCAATCCGCAATCTAGGATCTAGATCCCACGTGCCACAACTAAAAGATCCCGCATGCTACAACTAAGACCCAGTGCAGCCAAATACATAAACAAAAATATTTAAAATAATACTGGTATTTGTTCAATTCAATTCAATCTTTGAGAAATGTTCTGTCTTTGATGCATTTTTAAATGTTTGAGCACATTCATACAATGCCTTAATGAGACTGAAGAATAACTCAGATGCCTTAGAACCGGACACACTTTTTTTAAAAGCAAATAACAAGATCTTGCATTTCAGAATAGCCTCTTTAATGCTTCCAGATGCTTTCACATTCACGATACATTTTGGTTTTTATTTTTAACTATTATCCTGTAGATATTAAGAACACTCCCATTTCACAGATTTAGAAATAAACTTGGAAATGTATGGCATGCTAACGTTGACAAGCTAATTGCTTTAAATAAGGGTCCACTCTCTTCCTCTCCTAAGACTCTCTGCTCACTGTTTATAATAGCCAGGACATGGAAGCAGTCTAGATGCCCATCAGCAGATGAATGGATAAGGAAGCTGTGGTACATAATACACAATGGAATATTACTCAGCCACTGAAAAGAATACAGTCGAATCAGTTCTAATAAGTTGGATGAAACTGGAGCCTATTATACAGAGTGAAGTAAGCCAGAAAGAAAAACACCAATACAGTATACTAACACATGTATATGGTATTTAGTCATCGGTAAAGATAATCCTGTATGTGAGACATCAAAAGAGACACAGATAAATAGAACAGTATTATGGACTCTGTGGGAGAGGGCAAGGGCGGGATGATATGGGAGAATGGCATTGAAGCATGGGAATTATCATATGTGAAACGAATCGCCAGTCCAGGTTCAATGCATGATACAGGGTGCTCGGGGCTGGTGCACCGGGATGACCCGCAGGGATGGGATGGGGAGGGAGGTGGAAGGGGGGTTCTGGAAGGGGAAAACATGTACACCCATGGTGGATTCATGTCAATGTATGGCAAAACAAATACAATATTGTAAAGTTAAAAAATAGAAAATAAACTAATTAAAAAAAAAAAAGACTCTCTGCTTTGTTTGGGGGTTATTATCTGGAATCTAAGGATGGAGTGGTTTAGGGGCTTCAAGAGTCCCTGAAAACTTATGTGAAATTCTCTCAGCATTTTTCAGGGTACTAAATTCTCTATCATTCATAAGATTTCACAGGGACTGAGATTTTAAAATATGTACACACTTCTGCACCATACTACAACCAAGCTCTATTTAGAAAGAACATGGACATCTTGGCTTTCATGATGATCTTGCCCAAGGACAAACCTGGGCCTGGCTTGTACAGCTCATACCTAGAATGAAGCTCCATGTGAAGAAGCACCAGGCTACACGTAGAATATAGACTCCTCGGCACTGAACTGCCTTTGTGCCTATACTACAGGCCTCCTAGGAAGTACCCAGAATGAACCACCCACTGCTCCAATCCTAACATGCATAATGCCCTTCAGCCAGAACTTGAACTCTATTTGTGCACTGTGTTTGGGTTCAGTGCCACTAAATTTAAAAGACCTTTGCAATTTCTAACACTCATTGTCTGAGCTGAATGAAATGTCTTTTAAGTCTAACTAAGTGACTGCTGGAGGTGAACTCTGCTGCATCCACCTAACGGCCAGGTACATGTGTTTTGTTCATTCATCCCGGCAGGTCTCTGGAAAACAACTTTGGAGACCATCAGATTCACCTGCAGTGCTTGTCAGCCATCTGTCTGTCAAGAGCTCACCCAGACCCACTGACCACATCTCTGGGAAGGCCAGCTTCAGGCAAGTGTGGGGACTCTGGGATGGAAAGAGATTGGGAGAAAAGATGTCAGTGTGTCCCCATTATCCCTGGTGACAATAACCACCTGGGGCCTGAGTGGCTTCAAGTTTGAAAAGCACCCAGCTGATCAGAAGCACTGGTCTATTTGGTGGTTTTTAAATGTGACTCTGCATCAAGTTTCCTGGAAGGTCTCAAGACAATTCTGATCCTCAGGGCCACTTTAGACCTACTGAGTTGAACTCTTCAGGGATGAAACCCATGAAATATAAGTTTTAGATCTGTTGTTGATTCTGATGTTCAAGTAAGGGAATGGATGATTAGATGAAGAGTTACTCTGATGAACTAAGCCTGGCCAGCCACAAAGACCACACGGCTTGTTTGTGGTAGATGGATTCTCCACCTCTGGCCCTGTTGGCCATGTGGGGATTGAGAGAAAGGGAGGGAGTTAGCATCCAGATGGAAGATGAGCAGAAGATAAATCATTGCACATGCGGGTTTTGATTAGCTCTTGGAGAACCAGATGGATTGATTAGGTCTGGGAACCAGAACCAGACCTATCTGGAAGCTGACAGTCAGGCAATGATCTGAAGCCCCTGTGTCTCCATTTACTCATCTAGGGGATGAGTATTAACTTTAGCCTAATGAGATTATTAAGAGCAAGGAGCAGACACACTAGTAAATTCAGCCAGCTTGCTTTTTATAGCCTGCAGGGTAAGAATGCCTCTTATATCTTTAAATAGTTATACTTTAAATGGTTATATTAAGTACCTAACTAATAGGTTTGATGTTGCTTGTTGATCTGCAATGCCTAAAATATTTACTACTGGGCTCTGTAAGAAAGTTTGCTGACCTCTGGTTTAGAGGGTTAAATGAAATAATCAATGTAAAAAGCCTGGCATATATTACATTACTTACAACAACTTTTAGGAGCCGAGAACATCTCCTGGCTGGCAGCCAGCAAGAAAGCAGGGACATCAGTCCTACAGCCACAAGAAGCTGAATTCTGCCAACAACCAGGGAGCTGGAGGAAGACCCTAGCTCTGGGTGAGAATACAGTCAAACCGACACCGTGGACTCTGCTGGGTGAGACCCTGACCGGAGGACCTAGCCATACCACGTCCAGAGTCCTGACTCTAGGAAACTGAGATTATAAGTAGACATTGTTTTAAGGCAGTAATTTGTGATCTTTTGTTAAGTAGCAGGTGAAAACTCAGATAAGCTTCTGTACACCAAAACTCTGACTTTTCTCACCAGATAAAGGCATTCTGACTTTCCCCTCACTCTCTAGAAGTCTCCCATCTACTTTTCTCTGCTTTAACTTTCAGGTTCCCTGCCACCTGTGGAGCCACACTTGATTATCCCTCACTCTCAGGGAGTTTGCCACCCTCGGTCTACAGGCTCTTGGGCATGCCATTCAGCTGTGCATGACTTCATCCATTCCTCAGGGATTCCCTGGGCCAGGTGCAGGGGATACTAACACAAGCTAGCCAAGGATCTTCCCTCAAGGAGTTGCTAGTTCAGGTAGAGCTGCTGTTGCTGCTGCTAAGTCGCTTCAGTCGTGTCCGACTCTGTGCGACCCCATAGATGGCAGCCCACCAGGCTCCGCCGTCCCTGGGATTCTCCAGGCAAGAACACTGGAGTGGGTTGCCATTTCCTTCTCCAATGCATGAAAGTGAAAAGTGAAAGTGAAGCTGCTCAGTCGTGTCTGACTCTTAGCGACCCCATGGACTGCAGCCTACCAGGCTCCTCCGTCCATGGGATTTTCCAGGCACGAGTACTGGAGTGGGGTGCCATTGCCTTCTCCAAGAATTTAATTTACCAATTCTCAAATGCCCTCTTCTCTAAAATTTAAACAAATCCCTGTCTTTCTTTCACTGACCTTCACAAAAGCATTAGCAATGAATCTTTAAAACACTGAAGGTCTGCTCTCCACAATTATAAAACACTGAAGTTAAATCCTCATAAAATAAACACAAGTGAAGTGGTTGAAAGGCTTAATCCTTTGCCAAATGTGTGGGTAAATCTGTGCATATGTAGGTGTATATGTGTATAGCATGCTGGCAAAGCAATAATTTTTTGGCCTTGGAGTAATTTTTTCCTCTGACCTCTACTGGCCAGCTGGGTCAGTCCAGGAGAACTGAGCCATGGTAGGGTTTATGTGGTCTGTTCATGTTAAGGGCTCAGCCATTCTTGTGGTTGCCACAGTGTGTGTGTGTGTCCATAATACAGACAGTTGTTGGTAGCATGAATACCTTAGTCCCACTGTTAGCTGCTGTGTCTTCCCCAAAGGCACCAACATACCATGAAACACAAAGCTGGGCCAGCCATGGTGACACAATCACTAGTTGGCATAGAATGGGCAACTTAATTATGGTAAGAAGTCAAAATTTAACAGGATCATCAATGAAGACCCAGCTACAATAAGGTGAAGACAGTTTTTTCTACTGTAGAACGCATAAAGCATCCACACTATATAATGTACCAAGGCCATCAAAAACTCTCCTTACTTTTGCTTAAAGCCTCAGTCCATTTGACAGGCATTTTTAAGACTACTTCAAGAACCACAAGTAAAATTCTAAAGTTTTTCAGGATCTGTAGTGTGTGAAAGCTGGAAATATCTTAGAGGTAATTCGGTCTAATAGTCTGTTCCCTTTGATTTACACACAAGAAAATTGAGGCTCAAAGAGAGGAAGTAACTTTTCCAAAGTTAAATTCTGAGCTAGATGCAGAATAGAATCTAACACTGAAGCTTCCTGCCTTCCAGACTAGGGTTTCGCAGTCTCAACACTATGACCTGATGCTTTGGGTCAAATAATTCTTTGGTGTGGGGAGCTCTCAGGTTTACTGTAGGATGTTTAGCAGCATCCTTGGTCTCTATCCACTAGATGCCATAGCAACCCTCCATCCCATTAAGAAAACCAAAAAATATCTCTGAATGTTGCTGAGTGTCTCCTGGGTGGCAAAAATTGCCCCAGTGAAGAACCAATGACCTGAACAAATGATGCCAGCTTATGTGAATTCTGGCTCTAAGATGTACCTGGCTGTGTGATCTCAACAAGTCACATAATCTTTCTTAGACTGAGTTTCCTTATCTTTAAAGTAAAAATAGTGCCAGATTTACAAGTTCACATGACTGGAAAACGTAAATGAAATCATGTATGTAAGTTTGTCAGTAAAGTGCCAAGCACATAGTAGGCAGGCAACCGCTATGATTTTTATGAGACCTGACTGTATGACACCAGGCTATTTCCAGCAAGCTTGCTCCCCTCTGCAGTTTGCTGTAAATGCCAATGAACAATCATTCCCTAGTGGAGACAGCTGCCTTGGCTGAGGCTGAGGCTGGGGACTCTTCACATTTGGAGGAAAGGGAGAGTTCTTGCGAGTCAGGTGGGGTTGTATTTGCTGTGCAGGAAGACAAACTATGTGCTCTTTGTTTGTTTTCATCATGTCTTTAAGCTTCCTTATCTCCAGCTGCAGGATTCTGCAAAATAAAATTCAATTAGTATTTATCATCCTTTTCCTAGCCGAGTAAGTCAACTTCTTTTACGGCTGAAACTCATAAAAAATACGGAATTGCCAAAGAGCTCTGAAGATTTCAAGGTTTTGAGATGGAAAGGCCCAAGTGTAAGAGGAAAGAAGTAATTTTTTTTCATAAGAAAATAACGACGCTGTCATTGGGATCACAGATAATGTTCAGACATGAATGTAAACAGAAAGTTCAATGCTGGGGTTTTTAAACTTCGGCTTCACCACAAAATCTGTGTGTGCAGAAATATAAATATAATACTGTACAATACATGTGAGTGGGACAGCTTGTGCTATTCAGGCTGCCTCTCTGTTTCCACCCCACCATGGGTGTTTATGCTGTTTGGGATTTCAGGGAACTTGAAGACACATAAGCATTTTCGGAGGCAAGACGAATCTTGTATCCACCCTAATGACCAAAAAAGGTCAAAAGAGTTTGTAATGGTGCCTTCTTGGGTTCAGTCCTCTCTCCTTTCTACCCTGGAAATGGCAGGTGGTACCCACTCCATTCCAGCCCCTGGTTTGACCAGACAAGTGCATGCTGAGACAGCTGTTCTTAATTTTCACTTCCGTCTCTAGCCCCTCCCAATCCATGCAGTGGTAACTCATGCCCTACATCCAGATGTCAGCCCTCCTGTTTCCTTGACTTTCATTAGTGTGACTCCGGATATTTTTTCCCCAAACCACCATGAAGTTTGGGAAAGCTCTGGTATCTCTGACTATGGCCAGTTTCCAGGTCAGGGCACCTTGATAGCTAGGAGACACTTGTTCCCTCTCTTTTCACTGTTACTGGAGCCAGTGTGGCTGCCCCCAAGTATTTCTCTTAAATAATAAGAAAGATAACTTTGGATTCCTGAAGAAATTCACTAGGATTAACTATTAGAGAGATGGTTCACCTAAGAGGCTGCCCACAGAGTCACATCTCTTTATGAAAATCTTTTCTCCATCATGATGTCCACTATAGGAAGGTGTGTTTTGTTTGCGCATGTAAGCTCCATGGTGAGAAGCCCCTGACTGGCTCATTCACCACTGTAATTCACGTGCAATAGACACTCAAAATTTTCTTATGAATGAATCAAGGAACAAATGTGGGATAGGACAAACACCCTTCTTTGGCAGTGTGCAGACCTCCAAGTGTACCAAACTCACAGTCCATCATCCCTCATTGCCTGGGTAGCCTAAAACTAGAGGTCACAAAATGGTGGTCTTTGAAAAAATTTAGCTAGCAGTGATGTTTCATCTGTAGATTGTATGTCCACACAGTGCTCTATAGACAAAACTGAATTATTTACTTTTTAAAAAATGTTTTGGAAATTTCACACAAAATTCTGGATTTCTGGCTTCTTTTGGAAAATGACAAAACTTGGTAGACTTGAGGTTACATATGTAGATGAAAAATATTAGACTTTTTCCTGTTTTTCCCACTAAGCATAAAGATCCTAGAATACATATCATAGAGATATATACATATGTGCATGTATACATATATGGGTATATATATATAAAACTTAGGAAGATTCTGAAAGTTGGAGAGAATAAGACAAACCAGTCAGTTAGGGAGCTCAGGAGCAGAGAAACAGCATGATAATGAGTTCCCTGGGTTTTCATTTCGCCTCATATATCCCAAAACTGGAGCTGAAGAAGGCTGCAATTCCGAAATGCCAATATACACAGGAAAAAAAACAACCTCTGAACAAAAGTTTACTTTCTCTAGCCAAAGGACCAGAAAACAGAGCTATCTAGCAAAATAGATAACCTTTGAACAAGTACCACTCTACTCAGATAAATGCTACATAAAAAACTGTGACCTCACCTCTACCTATGCCAAAAAAGGCTCAGTAGGGATCCTAGACCACCCCTCTCATGAGGCTACACTGAAGTACCCAACATCCTGGCTGAAACATTGTCAGAGAAGATCAAGTAGGAACCAGGGACTTCCATCTTCAACAGTCAGTAACAAGGACTATCCTACAGTGTCAGTGAAGACCATGTGGGGAGCCTGGGTGTCCACCCTCACCTGGCAGTAATGAGGAGCCCTCCCAGCTCCCCACTGTCAGAATAAACTTAGGAAAAAGTGAGGTCTTTCATCATTGCCCCACTGTAATGAGGCCATCTCCATTGCAGTATCACTGGAGATGATGTGGGAAGCTGGAGTTCCCGGCCCAACTTGGTAGTAATGAGACTGCACCCGCAGGTATCAATGAAAGCCAAGACTCTCTAGACTCTTACCTCCAGATGGCACTAAGGATATAGTGCCCATCCTCCTCCTTTGCTCACTGTCAGAAAAAACCAATTAAAACAAACGGTATATATAAGATCTAGAGTCTCAGAGAATAATTTAAAATGTTTAAGGTTTCAATAGGAAAACGCTAAGAAAACCCCAAACTGAATGAAAAACAGAACATCGATAGATAGTACTGCTGAGAAAAAGGACCTATGAGACTTATTTGACAAAGACTTTAGAGCAGGCGTGATGGAAATGCTTGAAAGGCAAATTATAGACATGCATGAATCAAAATAAAGTAGAAAGCCTAAACAAGGAATTAGAAAACCTCAGTAAAAAAACAGTAGATATAAAGAAGGACCAAACGGAAATTTTAGAATGGAAAAACCCAGTGAATTAAAAAGTTCACTGGATGGGCTTATCAGAAGAATGGAGGAAGAAATCAATGCACTGGAAGAGAGAAAAATAGAAATGCCTAACCTGAGCAACAGAGGGAAAATGCACTTAAAAAAGAGAGAGAGAGAAAGAGAGAGCTTCAGGGGCCTGTGGGGCCCTACAATGGAAGATCTAACATTCATGTCACTGGAGTTCTGGAAAAAGAGAGCAGTGGTGAAAAAACATTCAAAAAAATAATGACTTGGAATTTCCCTGGCACTCCAGTGGTTAAGACTCCATGCTTCCACTGCAGGGGGCATGGATTTGATCCCTGGTTGGGGAACTAAGATCCTGCATGCCACGCAGTGTGGCCCAAAAAATGTTGGGGGCTGAAAACTCCCCTTTCGTACAAGAGACACAAACCTATAGATTCAAGAAGTTGAGTGAATGTCCAACAAGATAAACTCAAAAGAAGTCCAACCTAAGGTGATATAACTAAACTTCTGAAAATATAAGAAAAAATATGGAAAGTAGTTAACACAACACTTTATGTATAAGAGAAAAGCTGTTAGAATGACTAAGGAATTTTAACCAGAAACCAAGCAAGTCAGAAGGAAGAAGAACAATGTTATTCAAGTGCTGAAAGAAAGTAATTGTCAACCTGGAATTTGATATTCAATGAAAATATGCTTCAGGAATGAAGGGGAAATAAAGATACTCTAAGAGGAAGAAAAACTAAGAGAATTGGTCATCAGAACACCTATTCTGAAAAACTGGCTAAAGTAAGTTTTTGAAAAAAAGAAAAAAAGAAATAAGAACGTGATAAACAAAAATCCAGGTAAATATAATAGCCTTTCCTGAATTTTATAAATTATATTGGACAGTTAAGCAAAAATCATAACATTATCTGATGTGATTCTAAATGCATGTAAAATATTTAAGACAATTATAAACAGGGGAGAGTAAAGAGACATAAGTGGAGATAAGGCTTCTGTATGCCATTTGAACTGATAAAATAACGACACAAGTAGACTTGTGATAAATTAGGTATATATATATATATATATATATATATATATATTAGCCAGAGCAACCAAGAACAACAAAAAAAACTATATGAAAAGATACACTCAAAATACTATAAATATATCAAAATGAAATTTGAAACATATACAAGTAACTAACTGGAAGAGAGGACAAAAAACAGGAACACAAAAAGAACACACAGAAAACAGCAAATAAAATGGCAGACTTAAAACCTAAAACTGTCAATAATTACACTAAATATAAATGGTGTGAATACATCAATTAAAAGACAGAGATTGGGAGAGTAAATTAAACAGATTGGACCAATAAATGCCCAACACATTGTCTATGAGAAATTCACTTTAAATATAACGAAAGAGGCAGATTGAAAATAAAACAGTAGAAAAAGATGTAGCATGAGAACATTCATCAAAGCAAAGCAGAGTGGCAATATTAATGTCAGACAGAGTTAACTTAAGAGGGAAAGAAATGCTAGAGGCAGAGAGTGACCCTATATAATGATTAAAGGGGCAACCCAGCATGAAGACATAGCAATTCTAAATATGTATGCAATAGACAACAGAGGTGCAAAATGTATCAAACAAAAAGTGATAAAACTGAAAGGAAAAATAGAGAAGCTGAAGCTCTCTACAGTCTATCTCAATAACTGATAGAACTGGACAGAAAACCAGTTAGGATATAGAAAAAAATCAGCAACACTATCAATCAATAGGATCCAATTGACATTTTTGAACACTTCACCCAATAAGAGCAAACTATATGTTCTTTTCAATTGCCCAGAGAACATATACGGAGATATATCCTGAGCCATAAAACTAGCCTCGAACTTTCTTAAATTAAAATCATACAAAGTATGCTCTCGGATCAAAAAGGAACCAAAGAAGAAATGAACAACAGAAAGATAACAGAAAAATCTCCAAACATTGGGAAACTTAGCAACACACTTCTAAATAACTTACGGCTCAAAGAGGAGGTCTCAATGTAAATAAAACTAATACATCAAACTAAATAAAAATACATCAAGACTTGCAAGGCACAGGTAAAGCAGTGCTGAGAGGAAAACAGATAATACTTGATGCATACATTAGATAAGAGAAACAATCTAAAATCAATAAAGTACACTCTCACCTCAAAAGTCTAGCTAAAGAATAGCAAAATAAATCCAAACAAGCAGATGAAGGAAATATTAAGACAGGAACACAGTCAATAAAATGAAAATAGAAAAAGTATAGAGAAAAATCAGTGAAATAAAGAGTTGGTTCTTCAAAAGGATCAAGAAACGATAAAATTCTAGCAAGTCTGACAAAGAAAAAAAGAGTGAAGACATAAACTTTCAATATCAAGAATGAATTAGTATATATAATCACAGTGTCACATAGATATCAACAGATAAGAAAAGGCAAAAGGTTCAATTTGAAGAGAAATATGAGTATGAATTAGATAACAGGATACTAAAAACAATACTCCACACATATACATCTGTCAACTTATATAAAATAAACCAATTCCTTGAAAAACATAATCTATAACTAGTCACACAATATAAAATAGATAATTTGAATAGCCATATAACTACTAAGAAAACAATTTATAATTGTAAAACTCTCTAGAAAGCATTTTCACTGGAGGACTCTATCAAATATTTACAAAAGAATTAACACCAATGCTACACAATCTCATCCAGCAAATAGAAGGGAGAAAATATTTCCCAATTCATTTTATGAAACTAATATTACCCTGCTATAAAACCAGATAATAGCAATACAAATAAAGAAGATGACAGACTTATATCCCTCATGAATATGGATGAAAAAAATCCTTAATAAAATATTAGCAAGTACAATACAGCAGTCCATAAGTAGAATTATACACTATAAGTAAACTTGATTTACTTTACAGATGCAAAGTAGATTCATACATGAAAATCAATCAACATCATCACCATACTAACAAACTGAAGAAAAAAAAAGCACACATTCATAACAATCCATATTAGAAAAAAATTGACAAAAATCAAAGCCCATTTATGATAAAGAAAACTCTCAGAAACTTTGGAATAAAAATCTGCCTCAACTTGATAAGGAAAATCTACAAAAACCTTTTCGGTTATACTATACTTATTGGTCAAAGAGTGAATGCTTTCCCCTAGGATCTAGAACGAGGCAAGAAAATCTCTCATCTCTAGTTAGTGCAGTAAGGCAATAAAAGGAAACAGACCTGTTCCTAATTACAGATTACATGTTTGTCTATGTAGAAGTTCATCAAAGTTGCAGGACACAAAACATAAAGACAAATATATGAAAGCAACTGCATTTCTATACAACAGCAATGAATATATAAACAATAAAATGAAAAATATAATACCATTTACAGTCACTGTAAAAATGAAATATTTGGGTATAAATCTAACTAAACATGTATAGGATTTGTATGCTAAAAACTACACAACACTGCTGAAGGAAATCAAAGAAAAGTTAAACAAATGGAGATACATACCAAGTTCATGGATTGGAAGACTCAACTTAGTAAAGATGTCAATTTTCCCAAAATTGATATGCAGGTTTAACTCAATTCCTATCAAGTATCAGCAGGATTTTTCGTAGATGTAGACAAAATTATTCTAACATTTATATGGACAGTGCAGGAGGCTCAAGATGGAGGGGATATATTTATATATATATATACACTCACACTCCAATACTTTGGCCACCTGATGCAAAGAAGTGAGTCATTGGAAAAGACCCTGATGCTGGGAAAGATTGGAGGTGGGAGGAGAAGGGGACAGATGACAGAGAACGAGATGGTTGGATGGCATCACCGACTCAATGGACGTGAGTCTGAGTAAACTCCGGGAGTTGATGATGGACAGGGAAGCCTGGCGTGCTGCAGTCCATGGAGTCGCAAAAAGTCGGACATGACTGAGTGACTGAACTGATGTATACACAAAATGCAAATCAGTCATAAATATATATATATATATATATATATTTATGTCATAAATATATAAATATATATATTTATGTCATAAATATATAATTATGACTGATTCGCATTGTTGTGCAACAGAAACCAACACAACACTGCAAGACAATTTTCCTCTGATTAAAAAATAAAGTTGATATGGAAAGCTAAAGGAATTGAAATTAATATAAATAAACAGGGAATCTACCCAATTTTAAGACTTACTATATATTTACAATACTTAAGACTGCATAATTTTTATGGAACAACATCCAAATTAATGAAATAGAAGAGAAAACCCAAAAACAGATACACGCAACCATGCCCACCTGATTTTTGACAAATGTCCAAGAGGAATTTAATGGAGGAAAATACTTTCAACAAATGATGTAGAAGCAATTATACATCCATGGTGGGGGGGCAGGAATCTCAACCTAAGTGTTTTATTTTACACAAAAATTAACTCATAATGGATTATGCATTTAAACATAAAATGTAAAGCTATAAAACTTTTAGGAAAACACATCAGAGACTATCTTTAGAATCTAGAGCTATGCAAATAGTTCTTAACCTGGACACCCAAAACACAATCCCTACAATAAAAATTGGACTTCATGAAAATTTAAAGCTTTTGTTCAGAGAAAGACCTTGTTAAGAGGATGAAAAAGCAAACTACATAATGAGAAAAAATATTTATAAACCAGATATCTGACAAAAGACATGTTTTTAGAATATGTAAAGAATTTTCAAAGCTCAGTGTTAAAATGAAACCCTCAATAGTAAAAACACAAACAATCCAATTAGAAAATGGACAAAAGATATGAAGAAACAATTCATGGAGGACATACACACAGCAAATAAGGACGTGAAAAGATGTTTAATATCGATAGCCATTAGAGAAATGCAAATTAAAACCACAATGAAGTAACACTGCATAGTCTATCTGAATGATTATAATAACATAACAGTGATAATATCCAGTGTCAGTGAAGATACAGAGAAACTGGACCACTCATACATTGCTGGTGGGAAAATAAAAAGGTCCAGCCACTTTGGAAGATGCTTTGGCAGTTTCTTAAGAAACTAAACATGTGACTACCATACCACCTAGCAATTGCACTCTCTGACATTTATCCCAGAGAAGTGATGACTCGTGTTCACACAAAAATTTGTATGCAAATGTTTATAGCAGCTCCATATTTATAATAGTTCAAAACTGGAAACAACCCAGATGTCCTTCAGTGGGTGAACAGTTAAATAAACACTGAGTATGACCCAAACTAGTACATTTATCTCATTAAATTCCACCTGGCAATGAAAAGGAAGGATAGATGATTGATACAGGCAACAACCTAGATGGACTTTCAGGGAATAATGTTGAGTGAAAAAGGCATCAACTCTGAAAGGTTGCCTACTCTGTGATTCAATATATACAAAATACTCAGTATACTCAAAATAACAAAAGTATCGAAATGGGAACATAATCATGTTGCCAGGAGTTAAGGAGGGACTGGGTGGAGGAAAGTCACTGAAGTTATAGGTGGACAACATGAAAGATCCTTGTGATGAACGAAATGCTTTGTATCTTGATTACCAATACCAATCCCTTGGTTGTGATATTGTGTTATCGTTCCATGAAGTTATCACTGTGGGAAACTGGGTGGTGTACACAGGATCTTCCTGTGTTATTCTTTACAACCTCAAAATAAAGCATTTAATTTAAACAATGAACTTAAAACAAATTAGCCAGGCCTGAGTAGTAGCTACATCTTCCCTTAGGCAAGGTAACCCTCCACTGGCACAAAGGCTCTTTTTGGATCGTCACAGTTCCCTCTAGTTCAGATTCACCTGAGCCAGAGCTCTTCCTTCACTGGTTCTATGGGTGTGGGTGTAGCAATCTGGGCAACACACAAGGTGGGTGACTTTTCTCCAAAGTAAACCAGAGGGCCACCAGGAGTCAGCCTTATCCTCTTTAGTGGCAAAATGATGATACTATATCCCTACACCTATGCTGCTTAGCAGTAGGTTGCAAGCCACTTGGTCCTTTCAACTCAAATCAGCAAATATTTCCCAAGAACCTCTAAGTTAGATTATGTGCCAGAACATAGGGATAAACAAGCCTGCTTTGGTATAGTTAAGTAGCTCATTCGTGTCCTCTTTGAAACCCCATGGACTGCAGCATGCCAGTCTTCCCTGTCCATCACCAACTCCCAGAGCTTACTCAAACTCATGTCCATGGAGTCAGTGATGCCATCC
Source organism: Giraffa tippelskirchi (assembly GCF_054371585.1). NCBI lineage: Eukaryota > Metazoa > Chordata > Mammalia > Artiodactyla > Giraffidae > Giraffa > Giraffa tippelskirchi. The sequence goes on from NC_137276.1 coordinate 94,024,963, forward strand.
TCTGTCGTCCCCTTCTCCTCCTGCCTTCAATCTTTCCCAGCATCAGGGTCTTTACCAATGAGTCAGTTCCTCACATCAGGGGGTCAAAGTGTTGGAGTTTCAGCTTCAGCATCAGTCCTTCCAATGAATATTCAGGATTGATCTCCTTTAGGATGGACTGGTTGGATCTCCTTACAGCCCAAGGGACTCTCAAGAGTCTTCTCCAACACTGCAGTTCAAAAGTATCAATTCTTCGGTGCTCAGCTTTCTTTATAGTCCAATTCTCACATTCAAAGATGACTACTGGAAAAACCATACCTTTGACTAGATGGACTTTTGTCAGCAAAGTAACGTCTCTGCTTTTTAATATGCTGTTTAGGTTGGTCGTAACTTTTCTTCCAAGGAGCAAGAGTCTTTTAATTTCATGGCTGCAGTCACCATCTTCAGTGATTTTGGAGCCCAGAAAAATAAAGTCTGACACTGTTTCCATTGTTTCCTCATCTATTTGCCATGAAGTGATGGAACCAGATGCCATGATCTTATTTTCTGAATGTTGAGTTTTAAGCCAACTTTTTCACTCTCCTCTTTCACTTTCATCAAGAGGCTCTTTAGTTCTTCTTCACTTTCTGCCATAAGGGTAGTGTCATCTGCATATCTGAGGTTATTGATATTTCTCCCGGCAATCTTGATTCCAGCTTGTGCTTCATCCAGCACAGAATTTCTCAGGATGTACTCTGCATATAAGTTAAATAAGCAGGGTGACAATATACAGCCTTGACATACTCCTTTCCTGATTTGGAACCAGTCTGTTGTTCCAGGTCCAGTTCTAACTGTTGCTTCTTGACCTGCATACAGATTTCTCAGGAGGCAGGTGAGGTGGTCTGGTATTCCCATCTCTTTAAGAATTTTCACAGTTTGTTGTGACTCACACAGTCAAAGGTTTTGGCGTAGTCAATAAAGAAGTAGATGTTTTTCTGGAACTCTGTTGCTTTTTCAATGATCCCACACATGTTGGCAGTTTGATCTCTGGTTCCTCTGCCTTTTCTAAATCCAGCTTGAACATCTGGAAATTACGGTTCACATACTGTTGAAGCCAGGCTTGGAGAATTTTGAGCATTACTTTGCTAGCGTGTGAGATGAGTGCAATTGTGCAGCAGTTTGAACATTCTTTGGCATTGCCTTTCTTTGGGATTGGAATGAAAACTGACCTTTTCCAGTCCTGTGGCCACTGCTGAGTTTTCCAAATTTGCTGGCATATTGAGTGCACATATTTGGAGCAGGAAATGGCACCCCACTCCAGTATTCTTGCCTGGAGAATCCTGTGGATGGAGGATCCTGGTGGGCTGCTGTCCATGGGGTCGCACAGAGTTGGACACGACTGAAGCGATTTAGCATGCATGCATGCAATGGAAAAGGAAATGGCAACCCACTGCAGTGTTCTTGCCTGGAAAATCCCATGGAGGAAGGAGCCTGGTAGGCTGCAGTCCATGGGTTCGCTAGGAGTCGGACACGACTGAGCGACTTCACTTTCACTTTTCACTTTCATGCATTGGAGAAGGAAATGGCAAGCCACTCCAGTGTTCTTGCCTGGAGAATCCCAGGGACGGAGGAGCCTGGTGGGCTGCAGTCCATGGGGTCGCACAGAGTCGGACACGACTGAAGCGACTTGGCTGCGGCTGGCTGAGTGCACCACTTTCACAGCATCATCTTTTAGGATTTGAAATAGCTCAACTGGAATTTCATCACCTCCACTGGCTTTGTTCATAGTGATGCTTTCTAAGGCCCACTTGACTTCTCATTCCAGGATATCTGGCTCCAGGTGAGTGATCACACCATCGTGGTATCTGGGTCATGAAGATCTTTTTCATACAGTTCTTCTGTGTATTCTTTCCACCTCTTCTTAAAATCTTCTGCTCCTGTCCACAATAAAGGATAGAAATGGCATGGACCTAACAGAAGCTCTGGTGTAAGGAGCAGATATTGAAAGAGATTGCATTGAAAGCACAACAGAGCCCAAGATGAGCCCAGGAGCAAATGTGTCCAAAGCAATAATAGAGGATGTTAGATCAATTTAAGCATGTGATGTAATATGACTCTGCCGTTCATTCATTCCACAGACTTTCACTGAACACCTACTCAGTGTCAGGTACTAAGGACACAGAATGGACTGAGACACAGCTGCTCACGACCAAGCAGGCTCATGAATACAATCACAGCCCATTGTGGCAAGTACCATGGCAGAGGAGAGAACTACATGACCCTGGGGCCATGAGGATACCACTCAGAAGACAAGAGTCTATTTCTCATGATGTAGGAGCCCTGACAGAGGGGTGATCCTGATATGGGCATTCAGAATTATAAGACCCCTCTCACCATTCCCCTGCTCTCTGCCTGTACACACTGGGCTGCATTTGTCCCAGGACCCTCTTTGTAAATTAAGTTCAGACATTTAAGTCATGTCTGATGGATTAGATGTGGACATGAGAAGGGGGGTGAGTGGAGACACTCAGTGGAAACCAGACAGCAGGCAGGGATATCTGAGCTTGTGACAGAAGTAAAAAATCACTATAAATGAGACAGAAGTCAGATGGCAGAGGGCAGAATCAGGGGCAGACTGGAGTGGAAGGTTATGTGCCATAGCACATCTCTGGCCTGCACGTGAACCCTCCATCTCTGAGAAGGGAAGATTTTGTAGTAAAACAGAAAGAGATGTCAACACTAGGAGTCCAAACAATGTTTCTGTGGGAACCCTAAGCACAAGTGGACCAGAAGAGGAGAAATGCTACTTCTTCCTGGGCTGGGAGAGAGGTGATGAGGGGAGGTGATGAAGCCCTATTACATGGGCCCATCAACAATATAGTGGACCCCTGAGGACAGTGCTAGAGTAACAAGCATCCATAGGTGGGGGGTGATGGAGCACCCGCTGGTGGAGGTCAAGGTAGAATACACCTCAAATGGTATGGCTAGTCCAGGGCAGATACCATAGGAACAGGGAACAGCACCAAGAAGGATGGCCCAAAGATAGCCCAGATAGAGACATGGCAGAGGGGCAGGCAGCAATGACTGTTACATTTGGCATCTTAAGGACTCTAGGAGAGACATGAAAAAAGGCAAAGGGCCAAGGGGTGTTCCTGGACACTGAACTTGGGTCCAAAGAGTGTCATGTTTTTACCCTTGCAACCTTCAGCAAAATGAGCCAGGCGGCAGCTTTGCGAATATGCCCACACTCTTCAAATACGGGTTTTTTTTTAACTCTTCCCTGACCTTGAAATTTTGCTCTTAGTATCATTAATGAGCAAAAAGAACTCCTGCCACACTGAGATTCTCCTTTCTATTTAAAAAAAAACACAAAGTATTTGTATTTTAATAAAGTCAACAGCCACCCAAGCTGACCATTGCCAGGGATGTCATTTACCATGGTGCTCAGCAGGAACTTAGATAAATAATGATAATTTTTTAAGTTTGTAGATCATATTGAACTTGACTTAATAGGCCCTCTCTCCAAACCTCTAAAAGGATGGCTCATAAAAAACTAATTAGTTTATACAGACTGTCAAGGTTCATGGAGGACAGCTGGCCTTCGATGCCTCATCTGTGATTACAGGCAGCTACAAGATCATAAAATCGAGCTCTGAACTCACGCCAAGGTATTCCGTGATCTCACGCTGGACACTGTGCCAACGCAAAAGCACTGAACTATAAATGCCTGCTTGTGCTCCTGTTCTTTGATTTGGAATCTCAAAACAAGCTAAGACATTTAAGATTTGCATTCATAGGCCCCCGATTCCTGTTAAAGTCAAACCACTGACCTTACAAATCCATGTTCATAATTAATATTTGTGATGGGGCTCAATTCCAGGCCTATTCAATATGGCCACTGTCATAAGCTGCAGAAATAGCTTCTAGAAAAGGGATTAGAATCAGTATTAACTTGTCTAAGCTTGGCTATTAAATAGTCCAATTACAGACTGTTGGAGCTAGTTTTCAATCATCATTGATTTCACCGTGATGATCACTGGTTACAGCTTTTTAAGAGGATTTCTTCACTGTTTTCAAATTCCCAGTTCATTCCTCTCTATGCTGTACCCTTATCCTAACTGTCTTGGGCTCTTTTCTCTCCTGTAGCTCAAACAATGCCCTGTGCCCTCAACATAGAAAACCACATTGACAAGTGGTTTTTATTTGGCCTCTGGTTTTCAAAGACAGAGACATACTCAGTTATATCAGGGCAGAGAGTGGAAATACAAGTACAGCAAGATCACCAGGACACCAGGACCACTTGGGAACTGAGGCCACAGTTCCCATCAGGGACCACTTAGACTCCATTCCCTCTGGTCACATCTGTTTCTCTCTGGGACAGCTGCCTCCTCTCAGTCTGCTGACCAAGCTCTTATACTGTGATTTGCATGTGTCACAGAAGGTTTACCTGCAACCCCCACCCTCTAGCATGGCACCTCAGCATGCAAACAGAAGCCAACTGGCCCACGTGGTCTTTTCTATTCAGGTAGCAGGTCACAGGATGGAACCAGCTGATTCATTGGCCAGCTACAGTCAAGTGTCCACCCCGTGTCCAATCACAGTCAGGCAAGGGGGCTGGGTCATATGGCCTGGAATCTAGCCACCAGGGACAGTGAGTGTGAAAGTACCATAAACTTGTGATATCATGCTTGTCAATAAGGCCATAGATTGGGAGTCCTTTATGCTCAGATATCTTTGGGCTTGAAGCTTGGTGGATACCTGTGTCTTCTGAATTGTTTCTCCAGCAGACAAAAAAGGCTTTGTTTTTATTTTGTGTGTCTACTGATTTATTATATAAGGAGACCCTAACTTTGGAGTTAGGTTTGGCCCATTGTCTTTGGTTGAGCTGGACAGAGTCAGGGACACTTACATGGAGATGAATGAAGCTAAGAGTGTCCCCAGGGACTGAGGCCAGGACCTTCACCTTAGGGGCACTGTGGCCACTTCCACTGAGTCCACTAGTCATGGGATAGAGCAGAACTAAATGATGGTGAAAGAGAACAGTGGTTCGCAGGGAGCAGTAGAGAACAGTGAACTGAGGAGCCCTCCTACAGAAAAGACTCACCCTCAGAATGGGGGAATCTGGCACTATTTTTCTGGCAGGAATATCAAGATTGCTACAGGTAAGTCAAGTGATGGCTGTGTGCCTCCATTTCTCCCCCCTTTGATGAGAAGTTTACTGAGGTTTGCCTTTCCCTGGAGGCTTTGTGAGGGAAGAGATCTTTCTAGTTCACAAGTCTCTGGATCAAGAGGAGCTACATCCAGACTTGATGAGGATCACAAAATCTTGGGCTTCAAGCCAGACACCTGATTGGATTCCACTTTTGGGAGTTCCAGGATGCAGTGAGCATATTTTGCATGAAGAAGGGATGTGGATAATTGTAGCCTAAGGGTAGGGAGAGAATGACTGCACTGGTGACCCTAAGTTGTCACCTCTCCAGGCCCTACGGTAGTCTGCTCCTACTCTGGGATTAACCACATGACTTGTTTAGCTACTGGGACAGTAACAAACTGTCAAAAAGTTTCTTCAATCATAACAGGAATATATATGCTCTGGCCAGCCTGCTGACGTGCTAAGCCAGTGTGCTGGAAGATTACATGGCAGAGAATGGTGTCATCCCAGCCAAGGCCATCCTAGCCCAGCCAGCCTACAGTCTACCCACCAGCTGTCCATGGATACCCGAGTGAGTCCAGCTGAGATCAGCTGAGTTTGACTCAGATGAGCAGAGCTGCCCAGTCAATAAGTAGACCCATGAGAAAGAGTTAATGGCTCTTGTTCGATGCTCCTAAGTTTTATAGTGGCTGTTGGACAGCAAAACTTTACTGAGATATCAACTTCACCATTTGGAATTACAACTTCACCTTTATTACTGTGTCTGAGCAAATCATACAATCTGATTTAACTTCAGTCTCTCCTTCTATAAAATAGGGATAAGGAGAATGCCTATTTCAGAGAATTGCTGTAAAAAGTAAATAATACAGTGTGTGTAAAATATCTACTACAGTGCCTGAAATGTAGTGTGGGCTCAATAAGTGTTAGGTAAGGGACTTCCCTGGTGGTCCAGTGGTTAAGAATCTGCCTGCCAATGCAGGGGACATGGGTTTGATACCTGATTGGGGAACTAAGATCTCACATGCCAAAGGGCAACTAAGCCCACAACCTGCCACTACTACTGAGCCTGCATGCCTCAACTATAGAGGAGTCTTCACCCTGCAATGAAAGATCCCTCATGCTGTAACTAAGACCCGATGCAGTCCCCTACCCACTCAAAATACCCAAAACCTCCCCATAAAATAAATAAATAAATGTTACTTAACTTTCAGTGCTGTGTGCAAGCTATTTCCTATATGAGGATGTATGATCAAGGGGACAATTTACGGTTAAAATCCACCCCTTCCTCTACTTGCTAAGTCATGTGCTCTGGTGCAGGACAGTGTCTATCTGAAAGAAAGGGCACCTGTTTCTAACTGGCACAGTTACCATATGGATGGCAATAGCTCTGCTATTGTTACTGATTTCATTATTCACTTTTCATCTTGTTTTAGTATATTGTCATTAATTCAGAATCCAGGAAATTTGAAATTCTCACAACCAAGGGCTTTTCTCAAGATCTCTCCTAGGGCCAGCATGCAAGTTTTCCAACCTGGGACTCCACCTCCCTCCTATTGGGGTGACTAACTCACTCCATTTTATCAGGACCTTCTCAGTTTTGGCAACAGAAGTCCCACAACCTAGGAAACTTGCAGCCCCAGCTAAGCCAGCATCGTTTTTCTCCCTGAATGTCCCTTACTATTTAGTCTTATTGATGGAGAACACCCCACAGTATCCACTGGTTCCCCCATAAGTGTTAGTTTTACCTGGAACACAACCTCGCCAGTTTTCTCATCTAGAAGGTCAGGGTCACTGGTAGATTGTTTCCTACTTCCAGTCAGACCATGAAGTCCAGTCCCTGTTGTCATCCCCTTCTTCCTCCTTGACTGACCACCCCCTTGCTCCTATGCTCCTTCCCCTGTATTCTGGCTCGAGTTCCTCCTCCAGCTATCCTTGACCCTCTAACACCAGGAGAGCTTGTGTGACCACATCATAGGGTCTCCAGCTGCTGCCCAAGAACCTAGTCCAACCAGGCTCCCGTGGAGAGGCCTGGGATACCAGGATTAAGCACAGAGTGTGATAGAGGAAAACTGACCAGTAGAATCTTTAAGATGAGATGGGCCATCTGAAACTTACCAAGGCTGAGCAGATACATAGCCTGCAACATGAAACAAGTTAAAACCAATAACCACAAAAGGCCACATGGCAGGGGACACACAGACAGCTTCAGTTTAGGGTGGACAAAGAAAGAGAATAATTAACAAGAAGAAAAAAGTGGAAGGCTTTGTCACAACTGAGAGAAACAATTCAGGACAAAGACCCCAAAGTCATGGGGAACAGAAATCCAGGGAAGCTCCTTAGTTTCCCTTGGGCTGAGTGGCTTCACCCTACAAAGTATGGCACTAGGGGTGCTGTGTTCTCAGCTCAGTGAGGCGAGGGCTTCGTATCCCAGTCTCCTGGCATCTGAGGATGATATGATGGCCCCTGTCCACCCCTATGGAGCTAAGATCTGCCTCCTGAAGCGCTCAGCCCTCAGCAGACAGAAGAGAGACAGAAAATGCATGAAAGGAGAAAACTGGAATGAATGCAGCACCTGTGAAGGGATGACCAAGAAAGGACCCCCATTATGCCCCCAATTCTGGATCAATCACTGTCAAAGCTGGCAACTACCAAGTGGGTAGAACAAAGAGAACCAAGGAGCAGAGACAAACAACACTTTAACTCCAGAGTGATGGATGCATCAGGTCTTTCTTTCTCCCAGTATGCCTGGCAAACCCCTCCAGGAGCAGCAGAATCAGGAGCATAGATGCAGTCTGATAAGCTTTTCTGCTTCTGGGGACTACACATGAACCTTTCCATAGTCACCCCCATCCCATCTCCCCCATGATCACAGCATCAACTTGACCAGATCTTCTGGTTTATTGACTGGTTGATGCACCCTCACTTTTTTTCAGCTTTCAAATAACTCCTGTATTGTTCTCAAATCACAGCTGACCTACAACTGGAAACTTTCAGATCATAATCACTATAGTGAGGGGGAGAATTCACCATAGGGATGAAGGCCTGAGGACTATGGAGATGGGACCAAGGACTCGCCACAGGCTGCAGACAGGTATGGGACTCCTGTCTAGCCCTTACTTCCCTGTCTATGTCTAATCTGAACCTGCCATTTGCTTGGAAATTGGGCAATCACAGATTATATCAGCAAAAACATTTGACAACACAAGCTCAAATCTGTCACTGAAAATAGAACATATCTGTTTTTTTGTCACAATCTATGAACTAAACCATAAACATAAAATCCTGACTCCTATGTTTATATAAGAAAGGTGTTTTAAACAAACTTGCCCATGGCAGTGTTATTTTTTTAATGGAAAAATCGTGTAAACAACTCAAATATACAAAACATAGTAGAAAGGTGAAGTAAACCATGATATGGTCATATTATATATAATTATGCCTACACGTTAGTATTTTTGAATATGTTTCAATCTGCTTGGAAAATGTTCAGTGAAAAGAAAAAAACCACAAAGACTGAACCGTATATACTCCAGATGAATAAGAACTATGTATCTAGACATGAATAAAAATAGTCTGGCAGGGTTTTAGAAGTATGGGTATACTGTTTTATTCTTTTTTATTCTTTTTCTTTTGTTCTTTATTTTTATTTTATTCACATGTATTGGGTTGGCCAAAAAGTCTGTTCAGGTTATTCCTGCAGCCTGTCAGGCTTCTCTGTCTATTGGATTCTCCAGACAAGAATACTAGAATGGGTAGCCATTCTCTTCTCCAGGGGATCTTCCCGACCCAGGGATTGAACCTGGGTCTCCCACACTGCAGGTAGATTCTTCAGTATCTGAGTCACCAAGGAAGCCCAATACTATCTCCTTCTCCAGGGGATCTTCCCAACCCAGGGATCAAACCCAGGTCTCCTGCATTGCAGGCAGATTCTTTACGAGCTGAGCCACCAGGGAAGCCCAGGAATACTGGAGTGGGTAGCCTATCCCTTCTCCAGCTGATCTTCCCGACCCAGGAATCAACCTGGGGTCTCCTGCATAGCAGGCAGATTCTCTACCAGCTGAGCTACCAGGGAAGCCTAAGATGTTCAGTATTTGAATGCATAGATGCTGGTCCATATTCTTCTGTTTCCTGTTTATGCTAGGTTCCAACTCTGTGAGGTCCAAGGCAACAGCCCACATTGTAGATTTCAGAGCTAAGTCGGAACCCAATTCTCTGCCTGGCCTGCTCTGCACTGAGCTCTGGTTGAGACCAAGTGATGCTCAGAGAACAGGATGGGACACCAGCCTCTGGTCCTCAGGAATAACCCCGTACACCAACCAACTTGGAACACAAAGGCACATCCACAGTGAGGCTGACATAGATGGCCCCTCTACTGCTTGGACAAGAGCTCAGAGAGTTGCGGGGTGGGACAAACTGAAGATGGCTGTGTCCGGTGCAGGTAGTCCTGAGGTTGCTGGATGGGGCAGTGAGGCCCAGATGTGGCTGTTCCACAGTATCCCATGTGGTACTGAGCCAGACTTCTTTCACAGTTTTTGCTGCTGCCATAAACTACCTAAATACTTATTTACTTATACTTTTTCTTTAAATTGGGGCTTTAAAACTTCAGCAAATGTATTTAGAAAGAAAAGTAAAAAGCCAGCAATACGTGCCTCAAATAGAGCATAATCTAAATAAAATAGAACAGAATGTTATTAAAATTCTAGCACAACATGGTTGCCCGTGGAGTGCTATGGGATGGAGCTTGCTCTGTCTTTGTCAAAAAAGACAGATTAGCAAGTACTTGAGGGTGCTAAAGACATTTTGATCCTCCCAACTGCACCTTTCTCCTTGATAGATTCAGAAAGATTCAAAAAAGAACTTAAATGGTAATGACTTAACACGGAATTCAACTTTCTTTAACAGTATGTCCAGGTACCATGGGAATCTTGTACTGCCAGTGAGATATGCCTCACACACTGGAAAATTGGCAGAGGGGAAAGGAGGCAGGACTTGGAGTCTGAGGGTCTGGAATTGAGTGGCGGGGCTTAGCTTGGCAACCTAGAGCAATTACTTAATTTTTCCAAGTCTCAATGCCCTTATTTGCAAAACAAAATCATAATAGCTGACCTACTTGTTCCACAAGGTTGGTGAAAGGCTTGGATGTAATTCTGTGCATGGAGCACCCTGCACACACACACCTGTGTGTGTGTGTGTGTGTGTGTGTGCGCGTGTGCATTTATAACAAAAGAGTACACAGTCCGCAACTAATAGGTTATTCCACAGGGATAAATGATAGTTAGAACACAAGAATATTACTTTTCAACTAAAATTTCCAGAGTCCCACACAATTCATAAATGCTTTCCCCCAGCATTAGTTAACTGGTTGCCACATAACCAGACGATCCAGGCAGCATAGCTTGATGGTACAAGTGGGTGACTACAGCAAGCCTTCCAAAAATCCCTGAACTTGCTTTTCTTCTTCTTTCCTTAATATCAGCACCACCGATTATATCACCTCATTGTAATCAAGCTAAAGTGAATAAAACACAACTTATTGATGATTGTGAGAAGTATTGTTACTCTTGATTACTCTCAGTACTACCATTGCTAGGATTATCGGAACCATGATACACTGGGCATCCTTTGGCTGCTAGTGCTCTTGGCACTTGGTATTAGTATCTTATTTAATCCACATATTAACCCAGGAGTAGGTACTATGTTCGTTGTCATTCAGTCACTAAAACGTGTCTGGTTCTTGTAACCCAGTGAACTGTAGCCCGCCAGGCTCCTCTGTCCATGGGATTTCCCAGGCCAGAATAATGGAGGAGTTGCCATTTCCTTCTCCAGGGCATCTTCCCAACTCAGCGATCAAACCTGCATCTCCTGCATTGGCAGGCAGATTCTTTACCAATGAGCTACCTGGGAAGCCCCAGGTACTGTGTTTACCCCTATTTTATTAAATATAAACAAGTTACCCCTCAGAGGAGTTCAGTTCCTTATCTGAGATCATACATCTTGTCAATGGCAGAGCCAAACTGTGAATCCATGTGTGTCTGATCAGAGCCTGGGACTGTTCACAAGTAGGATTCCTTTATCATCATAAGACACCACTGCTGTACAGACCCCCAAGAAGGGTCTCTGCCATCAGGCAGCTGTGGAGTCCAAAGCATGAACAAGGGCCCTGGGTGGGTCCAAAGACAAGGAGGGAGATAGATTGGTAGATGCTGAGCAGAACAAGGAGGACCCAGAGAGACAAATATGGAGGAAAAGGTGTCTTCTGCTATAACCGGCTAATCAAACCAGGCCAAATCAAATCCCAGGCAATTTTCTGGGCAGCCTTCAGAGAGTCACCCAGGCTGAGAAGCCAGCCAATTATGCCTGATCATTCTCTGCAGCCCTATCCTCACAAAAGGCAAGTCCAGACTGGCCCAATGTAGACAAATGAGCAGTTCTATTATCTCTGAAAGGCAATCTAATTCCCTTCAAATTTAAAAGTCTCCACAGTTTCCTAACAGGCCTCAGTGGGGCTCATGCAGAAATTATTAAGTTCACGGTGTGCCCAGCTTGCTTTCATTATCATTTTTTTTTGCCGTGCAGTGGACAGAATTTTCATTATGACTCAAGGATTCTTCTGTATCTGATTCTCTAAGATTGTGTCCACTGAGCTTAGACACCAGGTTGATCTGCTGAGCTTAGACACCAGGTTGAGAACTGAGTCAGGACTAATGGACTTGACTGAGGTCTGAGAGAGGTTTCATTGACTGAGAGAGAGTGTCTCTGCTAATCAGCTGGGGCAGGGATCAAACAGAAATATCACAGGGAAAGGGAACTCACAGCAAGGATGAGAGTCCCACACTCAACTCCCAGCCCCATGGCTGGCCTACTCTGGGACACTGAGCAATTTTCTCAGGCTCCCTATGAGTTAGTGATCTCCTCTATGAAAGGAAGACAAGCATTATGAAAAGGAAACTCAGATCAACAAAAGTTTTACTATAACTTGAATCATTGCAACATTCTTTAAATTTAACCAACACAACAATCCTGGGAAGCTTATGTATTTATTCAACGAATGAAAAGAGTGAGACTACTGGGACTGCCCTGGTGGCCAATTGCTAAGACTTCATGCTCCCAACGCAGGGGGCCTGGGTTCGAACCTTGGTCAGGGAACTAGATCACACATACCACAACAAAAGATCCTATGTGCTGCAACTAAGGCCTGAAGCAGCCAAATAAATAAACAATTAAAAAAAAAAAAAAGACTGAGACTACGTAATTGGTGATTGCATCTTATTGCCATGAAATAAGATTCCACACCATTAGAATGAGGCATGTAGGGTCAGGGAATGAGAGATTTGTGTGAATGTGACTGCAAGTGCATTCAACTTTTCCGGAAAGCAATTTAATGTGTTTCAGAACTTTAAAATATTTGACCAATTAATTCTAATCCTGAAATCCATCCAAGTGATAGAATCAGAAATGCAGACACATGTTGTAATAAGACCAGAAATAGACAAATTGTCCATCCTCTCATACCAGTTAGAATGACCATCATCAAGAAGACAAGAGTTAATGAGTGCTGGTGAGGATGTGGAGAAAAAGAACCCCTAAAGTACAGTTGATGGGACTGTAAATTGGTATAACCATCACAGAAAACAGTATGGAGGTTCCTCAAAAAATTAAAAACCTGAACTACCATATGATCTAGCAATCTCACTTATGGTTATATATCCTAAGGAAATGAACTCAGAGTCTTGAAGAGGTATCTGTACTCCCAGGTTCATTGCAACATTATTCACAATAGCCAAGATATAGAAACTACCTGTCAGTCAATGGATGAATGAATAAAGAAATATATACAGACATTATTCAGCCATGAAGGAAAGACATTGTCCATTTGTGACAATATGGATGGACCTTGAGAGCAGTAACGCTCAGTGAAATAAGTCAGACAGAATGACAAATACTGAGATCTCACTTATATGTGGAAACTAAAAAAGTTGAACTCATAGAAACAGAGCAGAATGGTGGTTAAAAGGGCTTGGGAGTGAGGAAATAGGGAGATGCCCGTCAAAGCGTACAAACTTCCAGTCATAAACTTGGGGGATCTAATGGATCACAGTATGGTGATTAAAGTTAACAATACTGAATTATATACTTGAAAATTGCTAAGACAGTAGACCTTAAATATTCTCACCACAAAAATAAGTGGTAATTATGTGAGATGATGGAGATGTTAGTTAACAATATGTGGGGGTAATCATTTTGCAACATGTAACTGTATCAAGGCAACATGTTGTATGCCTTAAACTTACACGTTATATGTCAATTATATCTCAATAAAGTTGGAAAAAATAAAATAATGGTAAACTATAGAATATTCATTGAGTCAGAAATCATGCAGCCATTTAATGAGTTACAGAAGAGTACTTAATAAAATGGTATATATTCCTTAGTTTAGCAGGAAAAATAATATTGAATATGAAGTGTGATCAAAATTTTTAGATTAAAACAAAGTAGAACAATGACTGGAAGGAAATATGTGATAATGTTACAGAGGCTCTCTCTGGGAGTAAGAAATGTTCACATGTTCTATAATAAACATGATTGTCATAATCAGGAGATACACAGTAAAAGCTATTTTATATCCCTGGACTTTGTGTTTATCCACAAAATGCAATCATGATTTTTATTTAAATAAATGGTACCTTACATAGGAAATTTCTATTAAAAAACTTTTTTTAAAGGGGGGACATCTCAAGAGAAGCAAGACAGAGCAAAAGTGACATGGTTGGAACCATCCCCCCGTGAGCTTATAGCTCATCTCACTGGCTAAGTGGAAATAAAGACCACTGGGGTGAGGGTGGGAAACCTGACACACAACACCAGAGCAGCTGAGAAGGGGCACCGAGAGCTGCAGGTGACTTCGGGAAGTGATGCAGCTGGTAGATACGAATTTTTCAATTTTATGAGAATGATAGGAATCTGAAATAAATCTTCAGCATTTTCTTTTTAAGATAAATGTTTTAAAATAAACGCCTGCAGCATAGATGGATGGTTAGTGTCTGTGTCCTGTCTTAGAGCCGATCATAAATAATACTGAGAAAAATAGCTTTGACCATTCTAAAAAGCACCTTGATTTTTTTACTCTTAAGAGCTTGGAAGATTATATTTTTGATGTGTTAAGCTAGATTTTTTTTTTTTTAATTCAGCTGTAAATATCAAGAGGAGTATAGGGATTGTCTTCAGAGAGATTACTCAGGGCTTCACTTAGAAGCCAACCTTACTTTCAAGAAGTGTCAGGAAACCTGTGGTCACATTTAATGGTTAGAATTCAACTCCAAGTTTAGAGTATTTGATGGATTTAGAATTGAAGAAAATCCTTTGGTTAATCTTTAGGTGAAATGATTAAGTGTCCTTCAGGTCAACAACCAAGGAAGGTAAGTCATTGTAAACCCAAACTTCCCAATACCAAATTTGCTTGAAAAAAAATTTTCCCACTTTGGTCTTTCCATTATAGAGTCTATAACTTTACTGTAGAACAGCTTAATCAACAACCTCAGTTTCCTAGTTCACTACTGGATGAGAATAGGGTTACACTGATGCAGACACAATGAATACTCAGACACATCCTTCATCTTTTTAAGTGTAAGCCTCACTACACTACAGTGACTTAACAGCATCCATATACTTCTCATTTAATAAGTCATTAGTTTTCTCTCTTATGTCTTAAACAGGGTTCACACACTTGAATGGAAAGATGAATAAAGGACCTGTACATACTCTGTCTAACCAGGGAAGCCACGACTCAGTACTTCAGATACTTCAGATCTGACTCATCAAGATAAACCAGAATCCTGCAGTTTTATGCAAAATATCTCAACTTCTAAATGTTGTCTCTATTTCATTTTTTAAAGCACACATCACATGCCAGTTCAAACATGCCCAAATCCCAAACAATTTTGCTAGTGTTTGTTTCCAGAGGTTTGGTGAGAATGGCTGATTAACCCCAATATAGTTTAGTTATGTCCAAGAAGGTGATGAGTTGGAATATTCCCAGGGCTGGCAAAGAAGGTCTGGGGAAGACATTTCATCTTTTGTGGAAAAGACAGTTTGGGATTTACACTGCCAAGTGGCATTTGGTTGAGTTGGGACCTCTGAGAATGGCTGGAAAATATATGGAAATGCCCCAACTCTAAACACTATGGAAGTCACAGTTAGGTACTCTTTGTGGCTATCATCCTGCATAAAATAAAGATGAAGCCTTCTTCTGAGAGTCTCCCCCATGCTCTGCAAGAATGCTTATGGCTTTATCTTCACATAAGGCTGCATTTCCCTATTCTACTCACCCCTCATTCCTTACTTTATAAAATGTTCTGTAATGAAAAAAAAGGCCTTCACAAAGCTTATCTCTTAGAAATGTGAAAGAGCCAATTTTTTCTGCCCAAGTAGCTCATAAAGTAACAGACAAACTGTCAGAAAAAATAGACTTCATCATGGTGAAAACCTCAGGTTGGCACCCATCTATCATAAAGCAATCTTCCAGAAATCTTGAAAACCTTCATTAAATTTCCTGTCTTCCTCCTGACAGTTATAAAATGTTAACAATATCACTCATGATGTAGGCCTTTTCAGAAATTCTTTGTCCAACCCCTCCTACCCCTGCCATCACTCATCCCCTTTTCTTTGCCAAAATCTATGGAAACATGAAACATAGCCATCTTCTTTACACACCCTTCTGGGGACTTGGCCCTTGCAGGAGGTTAGAGGAGGAAGTAGTGGTCATCTTGATGACACTGAGATGACACTTTAGCTACAAGCTGCAAGGACAAAATGCCCCACCTCCAGATTCCTTCTCCAAATGGGACACCCATTTTGAAGCTCAAGGACATGACCCTTAACAAATAACTCTTGATACTTTTTTCTTTCCTTTTTCTCTTGTCAATCCACCAAGTTACAAGTCTTCAACTGCCCATGATCATGAATAGTGGGGACAGTGGGTCACACATCTTCTCATGTGTATGAGTCATCTTTCTAGAGAGAAAATTCCCCTATGGACCTTGATGGCCCAACTTTTCCAACTCCAGGGACCTCTTCAGCAATATATCATACACCATCTCTCAGAAGAAGAAGATATAAGGGTCTTGCATTGGAGGCAACACCAAGGAGAGAAACCATAAGGAGGTACAGAATTTACACCAGGAATCAGAAGAAACGCCCAGCTTTGAAAGCACAAACTCATCTGTGAAAGGCACAGGTAGTGACAACAGCAAAAAAATCTTCGTGGAGGTTTCTCGACACATGTCTCAAGTGAGTGGAGCCCAACCATGCTAAGCCATCATCTCACCTGCAAAAGGAACCGGTGCATCTTTATCCAGGGCGACCAATGGTGGGTCCAGAATGACTGTGTCGTTGTTCTCTGTTATGACTCCGTGATATGAAGTCTCAATCCATGGCTTGTGCTTGTTCACTGGAAAACAATGGAAACAATAAAACAAAAACTGACTTTTAATATCATCATTTGAATAACTAATCCATAATAATATTATGAATTTGCTAAAATCCCATTATTTCTATTTCTAGATGCCTAGCATGTGTGTGTATATGTGTTAGTCACTCAGTCACGTTCAACTCTTTGTGACTATCCAACCCACGGACTGTAGCCTGCCAGGCTCCTCTGTCCATGGAATTCTCCAGGCAAGAATATGGAGTGTGTTACCATTTTCTTCCCAGGGGATCTTTCCAACCCAGGGATCAAACCTGGATCTCCCACATTGCCGGCAGATTCTTTACCGTCTGAGCCACCAGGGAAGCATGCAGATGCTTAGTATAGATATTGTAAATAATTGACCCAAAGCTTTATTTCTCAAGTGCTACTATCTATTCATAGATGTTTCAGAGTTAAAGCTTGTTTATCAATCAACAAAATAGCAGATTACAACTGTGTACTGGGATTTTTTACCTTGACCTTATCTGATCCATCATTAGGAGTTATCACTGAACTTTATATACATATATATGGATAAGTACCAAAATATGTGTGAAAATATAGCACACATTTGAATATTTTCTGATCAATGAAAGATTGAGTCTATCTAAATTATCTAAATCACCTAGCATTTGAAGT
Organism: Giraffa tippelskirchi; assembly: GCF_054371585.1. NCBI lineage: Eukaryota > Metazoa > Chordata > Mammalia > Artiodactyla > Giraffidae > Giraffa > Giraffa tippelskirchi. Next base: position 94,042,176 of record NC_137276.1, read on the forward strand.
TGCTCTTCAATAATTTGACCAGCTGAATGATACACTATATAATATACAATTAATACATTTAAAATATGTTAGTAGTTGAGGTATATCCTCCCAAAACATTGTATTCTTAACCTCCAGTACCTTGGAATGTGACCTTACTTGAAGATAGGGTCTTTATATAGAGATAATCAAGTAAAATGAGGTTATTAGGGTGGGCTCTAATCCAAAATGATTGGTGTCCTTATGAAAGGGGGAAATCTGCACACAGAGAGGGACAGACATACACACAGGGAGATCACCATATGAAGACTGAAGCTGTGCTTCCACACCCGAGGAACTACCGAAAGCTACAAGGGAGACTTTCAGAACAAGCACGGTCCTGCTGACAATCTGATTTCAGACTTTTGGCCTAGCACTGTGAGACAATAAATCCCTGAAACCTATTTCTGAAGACTGAGTCAAGCCCAGGGAAGAGAGCCCCTCTGCCTAGAACAGGTCTTAATGTGTCAGCGGGCTCATCCATGCTCACACATTGGCATTCAAACCAGCGCTTCATTATGGACTCTGGAAGAATTACAGCCACTCTGGGCTGTCCCCATGCTCCTCTGCTCTTTTATTAGCCATCAACACAAATGAAATGTAAATAATTTGCAATTGTTGGGAAAAATAATTAATCTTTTTTTCCTTTAATTAAACCCAGGGGCCTATTCATTAGAAATGTGTACAAAAGATATGCCAAGAGCTCACCCAATGCTTCAGATTCACGTGCCACTCGGCTCAGTGGCAGACAACAGAATCTAGAGTCATAGTTGCTGGGTTTCAGCCCTGGCTTAGTCACTTGAGGGCTGATCCCCTGCAAGTCCATTGGCCACTCAGTATCTCAACTCCCTCAGTTGTAAAGTGGGGATGATGACGCCACCCACAGGGCTGTCATGTCATTCAGGTGTCCTGGGCTGGATACATAGCCCCTGACGTTTCCTCACTCAGATTCACCCCTGCTCTTTGGGCAGTGACAATGTCTACAGGAAAGGTGCTTTACAGACCCTAATGTTGAGAAGTTGACACTTCTTCCTCATTAATGAGGATTTTCCTCTTTATCACTACTAATGTTAGTTAAGTTCCTACCACACATTAGGCATTTAAGATACGTTCTTTAGTCTTCCCAACAACCCCTCTAGATACCCCTTCATATCATTGTACAGGTGAGGAACTGAGTCTCAGAGGGGTCTAAACGTTCCATTTTTAGAAAATAGGAAGGTTTGTTGTCCAAAAATTTCTTCATTCCTCTCCTACTTTCTGACTTCCTTCAGATCTATCTCAACTTCTGTTTTGTCAACATTGATAAACATTTGCATCTTGATGAGTAACCCAAATGAAATCTTTGTTTTGTGTATAGATCAAATCCTCAGGGTTGCAAATCAGTACGCAAAATTGACATTATTTTGATTATGAGGATACAGGTCATGGCTAATCCAACTATCGGGCAAGGATTACTTTTCCTTCTTAGAGGTCCAACTGTCAATTCAAGAACACCATTCCTTATATCCAGACCAGATGGATTTTTGATTCATTTATTCCATCAAATGGCTGAGTTGTCCTCCATTTTAACTTGCATCATATTTGGAACCAGCCTCCTTTGTATATTTTTGGTGTTCTGAACTTAATGATTGTCTTTTTTTATTTTTGTCAAGTAACGAAACACAGGAATTCTTCCCCACATCCTGACAATATTACAGATTTTAATCTTTCCGTATATTACTTATCCCTCATTTGTAAAATAGAGACACTTACTTCATTGGAATATTGTGAAAAACTGCATGATCATTTAGACAAATCTAGTACCCCTAGTACAACAAGGCATTTAAATACTCTTAAGTCCCCCTAGCTCATCTCATGCTCTGAGTGGCTGAGATGTACCTAACACTTCAGAGGTATTTAGCCCAGCTTCATTCATTCAACAAATATCTATGGAGTACTTAAAATGTGCAAACAGTCATTGGCAGCAAAATGGGGAAAAATGTCACTGAAAAAAGCATTTGACAAAATTCAACATCCATTTATAACTAAAGCCACTGGCAAATAAGCAGTAGAAAGAAACTTACTTAGCTCAACAATTTTTATAAAAACCTATAGCTAACATCATAATAATTAAAGAGTGAATGTTTTCCCACTTGGTTTGGAAATGAAAAAGTAAAATTGTTTTTATTCTCAGAGAACACGCTCATCAGTGAAGCAAATTCTATGGAATCTACAAAAGTGCCACTAGAACTAATATATGAGTTTATGAAAGTCACAGGATAGAAAGTTGATCTATAAAAATCAATTGTATTTCTATGTATTAGAAATAAACAGTTGGAAGTTTAAATTTAAAAATATGAATATTATAGCATGAAAAAACACAAACATTTAGAAATAACTTTCACAAAATACTAAAAAACTTTCACAAAATACATGCAAGATCTATACATTGAAAACACTAAGATATTGCTGAGAGAATTTAATGAAGACCTGGAGAGGTCTTAGTGGTAAGATAGGCAATGTTCACGATTTAGTAAACTTGATACAGTTAAGACGTAAACTCTGTTCTACTTGATCTGTAAGTGTCAATGCAACCCAAGTCAAAATAATAGCAGAATTTTTAAAATGGATAAGCAGCTAATCCTAAAATTTATATGAAAAAGACCTGATATAGTCAAAACAATTTTGAAAAGAAGAGCAATATTAGAGGACTTAAACTACTTGATTTTAAGATTTTTTGTAAAGCTACTCTAATCAAGACAGTGTGATACTAACATAAAGATAGACATACAGAACAAAAGAAAGACTGAAGAGTAAAGAAACAGACATACATACATATGGTCAATTAACTTCTGACAAAGTTCCAAGATAATTCAATGGGGGAGAAGATAATCCTTTCATTAAATGCTGTTTTGGATATCCATAAGCAAAAAAAAATAAAAATAAAAAACCCTTCAATCCTACTTACTACACATCATACACAAAAACTGTCTCTAGATAGATCATGGTCTTAAATGTAGGAGTTAAAATTACAAAACCTTTAAAAGAAAGTATAGGAAAAAAACCCTGAGTGTCCTTAGGTTAGGCAAAGATTTATTAGAAGGGACAAAAGCAAGTATGAATTATAAAAGATAAAACTGATTCATTCAACTTTATAAAAGAAATAGGAGACAACATTAAATAAGCATATCTCATAAAGGACTTGTATCTAAAATTTAAAAAGAACTCATACAAAACAAAGATGAATAATCTGTCTTCAAAAGGGCAAAAATTTGAACACACTTGTCACCAGAGCAAATACATAAACAGCAAATAAGAATGAGAAGAGATATTCAGCATTAATAGTTATCTGAGATACGTAAGCTAAAGCCACTGGGGGGTATCACCATGTCACTGATAGAATGGTTAAAATGAGATTGACAATACCAAGTTGTGATGAAGATATAAAGCAATTGAAACTCACCCATTGCTGGTAAGAATGTAAAATAATGAAATCACTTTGAAAACAGTTTAGCAATTTCTTATAAAATGGCTCAGCAACTCCATTCCTAGTATTTACCCAAGAGAAATGAAAACATAAATTACATAAAAACCCTTGCAGGTAAACGTTCATAGACTTTTTGTTCAGAATAGTGCGAAAGTGGAAACTAAAGTGGCCATCAACTAGCGAATGGATAAACAAATTGCAATATATCCATATAATGGACACCTACTCAGCAATGAAAAGAAATCAACAACTGATCCAGATGACAAAATAGGTGAATCTCCAAAGTATTTCACTGGTGAAATGAAAGAAGTCAGACACAAAAGACTGCATACCATAGAAAATGCCAAAGTATTGGGACAGATAACAGATCAGTAATTGCTAGAGTCCGTTTGCCAAGGAGTACAAGGAACTTTCTGGGATGATGGAACTACTCTGTATCTCAATTGTGGTGATGGTTACACCTCTGTGTGCCTTGTTGAAACTTACCAATATGCATATTTAAAATGAGTGAATTGTATTGTGTGTAAATTATACTTCAATAAATATGGGACAACAACAAAGTCTTTATCCTCAAGGGACTCTCAGAGTGGAAAAGGATCCGCGATACCAGGATACCAGGATAGTAAGAGGTAGGTAAGAAGAGGAAAAGAAGAATGCTATGGAAAAAAAGAGGAGAAGCACTCATCCAACCATGGTAATCCAGAATTAACTCCTGGAGAAAGCAGATTTGAAGTCAAAAGCAGGAGGAATTAAGCAGGGGTACGGGATATGGAGGGTTCCAAGCAAAGGAACATTGCATGGGCAAGGACTCAATGGTAAAGCACCTGCTACACCATGCGGAGTGGGTGGAGGGAGGAATATGAATAGTTACATTTGGTTGGAGACTATAGTTTGAGGGGCAAGGCCAGCCAAGAGGTGGGACTGATGGATATCATCTACATCAACTAGGGATTACTGTCTTGCACACAATCATCCAGGAACTGCCTCCAAACTCTGTCTTCAAGCTACACTGGAGAACCATCTCTTTTCCAGAAAGAAGTAATAGATACTGACACTGGTGACTTGGCCATAATTTCCTATTTAATCTCTTCCCTTCCCTGACAAATGTTTTGCCTTTGTGTTTCAACAGACCGAGGACAGTCAGCACACGCTTTGCTCCATTTGGTTGTAACTTCAGAACTGACTTCTTATCAGTTCTTCATAAGACAACGTTCCTGTTGGCTGTACAACTCCTCTCAAGGTTGAACCCTGTCCTTTCCACAACGTTTCAGCCTCTGGAAAATGCCTGCATCTTTGCATCTATATAGAGGAAACATCAGTGTGATATTTCTGCTCCATTTACACAGAAATTAGGTCTCGCTTCCCCTCCCCCCATGCACCTTTAACTAGAGCACAGACGCACCCTGAGAATACTCCTTGGCTCTTGTTTCTCTGCTTCCACCTCTGAAACACTGCACTAACACTTAATCCAAGCCCCAGCGCCAAGTGGCTGATGATTCATTATTTGATTCTTCCTACTTATACCCTATAGTTGACCCTCTGCCCATTGCTAGGCTCCTTGAACCTCAGAACTACAATGCTTTTCCCTGGGTAAAAGTGAATTGTGAGTAAAAACATACCATACTGCTTGCAAAATGCTCCAGTGAGTTTAACTACATCTTAGTAAACAGGTCACTCTAATGACAGACTGTTCTTTTGCTTGTTATGTCCAATTTCCCCTTCTGACTTCATCCCCTGGTAGAGCTGCCTAGACCAGAGAATCCGTGAGTAGAGTAGGCTGGGCCAATTAATTGGATCTTTAAAATTTCATTTAAGAGGGTGAGAAACTATAATGTGTTTGGTAATGGGCACTTGAGGTGAAAGTTCATAAGGAGTTGGGGCTGGTGTTCATGTAGTGATCACCCAACCCAACATTTAGAAGGAGCTGGAAAGCTATTAAAATCCAAGAAAGCTAATCAGCCAGGAGACAGAGGATCTGGGAGCCAACATACAGAGAGAAGAGAAGTACCCTAAGAGGCTGCAGGGGATATACAGGCTGCTCCCCACTCCTGTTCTCCAGTCCAGGACCTGCTCATCACACCTTCACTAACTTGCCAGCCTGCTGCAGGGTGTCTTAGGCTGCCAAGTGAAGCCTTTCAGTAATTCCTCCCCCAACCATCGTTTTTGAAAATTTGTACTAGTTTGAGTGGGTGTCTGTTCTTACAATAAAATGATTCCTAACTACAATAAATGTCATAGCATTTCAAAAAGTATTTTTATTCCTTGCTTGGGAGTGAGGGTGGGATAGGATCTCTGTCTCGGTGGAGGTAAGCCTGCCTAAGGGCACATCTGGTCCTGTGCTTCCCTGCCTCAGGTCCATCAGCAGTTCTCCTGTCCTCCAACCACAAGATCACGGAAGCCACCCAAAGACTCGGGCTCCCTCCATGACCCACGGCTTTGCCCTCATGGTGTTGACTACCCCTCTCCTCACACTCCTTTCTCCTGGCTCCTGTCTGTTCATCCTGCCAGATGTAACACCAGCCCCGCCTCCTCCAGCGGTCCTCCTCTGAACCCCTCATCCTCCTGCACTGCCCGCTCTCAGGTTATAGGACTGCTGCATTGCCATTAGCTGGTTCCTTGCCTCTCCTTCCCCCAATTCATGGAGAGGGAGCATCCTAGTTACAATGATGTCCACAGGTCCTGGCACAATGCCCAGCACCTTGACCAATGAAGTCAGCATTCCTTTGCTTTCCCAGCACCTCCAAGCCTAAAGCAATTAGCAGCACTTTAGTCCCAATGAGCAGGTATTCTGACATTACCCAAATAGAAAGAGGGTGTGTCTCTCAAAACAGGGTGACATTTGCCATCACTTAATTAGTGGCAATATATATCTCTTGCTAGAGGTACCAATTAGAGAGTTTTAAATGCAAATCCCATGTGTGTGACTCACACATGGCAAGATTCACAGAAGATGAATCTTAAGTTACACTGTTTTAATTGGGTTGAAAAAGTGAGGGAGAGATGGTTGAGTCATTAATCCTTATCTACTTGATGGGTGCAATCAGTGAGAATGGACCAGTGCTTTTCTTCCCTTCCTCTCTCCTTTTGATAGGGACAGAGTAAAGGGACAAAGCAGATCATTTAATAGTTAACCTCATTAGAAGATCAAAGTAGAAAAAAAAAAAAGTATGGGAAACCCCTGTAAGTTAATGATTATTCAAGAAAGCAGGTTTGTTTAACCACAACACCAAGCTTGCTTGCTTAGCAACAAAACTCTGCAAAAGAAGCAAGAGACATGCCCCAAATAGTAAAACAATGGTGGCATAAGACCCACATCCTGCCCAGTAAGGTCAGTAAGGTAAGGACCCCTAGGATATGCTCTCTGTACACATAAAAAAACCAATAATTTATGGAAAGGTGACATTTCAAAGTCAAAGACCCTCATTGTACTGAGACCTGAAATAATTTTTCCACAGTGCCATGACAGTCTTGGCTTGATCATGGATCAGGGACAAAATAACTCCTTTAACCATCTGGGAGAGGGGCTGATGATGGAAGCATGACATCTACTCAAGAATGAGGAAGAAGGTGGTTTCTTCCCTCTCCCCACTCTTCCTTTGATCATAAAACTGTAGCCCACTAAGTTCTCAAGGCATGGCACCCTTTTGCTCACCTACCTGTAAGCCTCACAAGCGTCCTATTCTAATAAATCACTTCTTATCTATCATCTCGCCTCTCACTGAATTCTTTCTGTGCTGAGACATGAAGGACTGGAGCTCCTCATAGTCCCCCTACCCCTGAAGATGCCACCTCATGGTTTCACTTTCCTTCTGTCCACCTTTCCATACATGTATCCACCATTCCTGTTTTTTCTTTCTTTCCATCTGTCATTTGCTATCCATAAATACTCAATTGTTTAGAGTGTGGGTTATCTCAAAGTCATGAACTAAATTGCCCCAGCCTGAGGATGACCCATATACCACTATTCCAGTGCATACTGGCATGAGGATCAGGAGAAAGGCTAGCAACGTCTGTGTGTACAGGAGAATTGTAGAATCTCACAAAAGTGAGATTTTTCAGTTGTCTCTAAAGAAGCCATCCAAATATTAGCCAATTACCCAAAGCTTGCCCTAAGACAGACCTTGAGATTGGGTTCAAGGAGTTCTGGGCTTCATGCCACGGTCCTGACACTATGTAACCAACAGGTTATGTTAGTCAATTCTTTCAATCTTCCTAGACCTCTGTTTGCCCTCCTTTATAAAATGGAGGTAATGCGAATCTCACAGGGTTATTGGGAATGTTGACTAAAAACTTATTCACAACTTAAAAGTTCAGAATTATGTTTCATTCTGCGGGAATTTTTAGGACATCAAGACCAGGAGGCAGCATCTCAAGTAACCCTGAAAGGCACTTCCTTCGTGGTCCAGTGGTTAAGACTCTGCACTTCCAATGTAAGGGACAAGGGTTCAGCTCCTGGTTGGGGAACTAAGATCCCACAGGCTATGTGGTGTAGCCAAAAAATAAAAATAAAAATACTATCCAGTCAAGTAACCCTGAGAGAATTGCTCCCAGGAGGCAAGGGGGAAAGCCAGGAAACATAGGAGTTTTGCAACAAAGGGCAGGTAGTCAGAGCATCAGAAGATTACTCTCAATTAAAGATGATTAATTAAACCACATATCTCAAGTTAAGGAATTTAGCGCTCTTCTATGTATAGAAGAATGCAGGAGTCTAGACTCGCTGACATCATTCCTTTGATATGCACCTCAGCTATCTGGGGCCAGTGTCCTGTGCCTTCTTATCCTGAGTTTCCCAGGGAGGACCTTAGGGAGGTGGCTGCAGTCTGATAGCTGTTAGATGGCAGGTACTCTTTCCTTCCTGAGCTCCCTTAGGGCTTGCTGGCTCAAGATGGAGGGCTGCAATTGCTGAAGACTATGACATCCTTTGTTTACTGATATGGCAGGCAATATTCCATTTATCAGGAGGAAGGTAAAACAAAGTGCCAGATCAGAGCTGACTCAGTGGAGATGAGCATCTTAAATATTCCCAGCAGAGGCCCTTTTGATTCTAAATCTCAACACCCACAGCCTGTCAAGACCCACACAGGACCCAGCATGCCCCCAGACAGGCAATGTCCTAATTACCCAATAAGTCTAGTGGTGGGCTGGGAAGATTAGATTAAGTCTCAGAAGACGATTGGGAGCCCAATCAAGAAAATAATCTTTTAGAATAGGAATGTGGCAGGCAGAAGATGCCCCCCAACCCAGGGGTAAGTGGCTGGAGTTCATTCCCTATGGACAGAAACTCCAAAATATCAATAGCAAGGCAATTGAGGGAGAAGGCTGGGCCCTGCTCAGATAAGAGATAAGAGACCACAAATTTCTAATTCTCAAAGTCAAGGAAACCCTCCCAACTAGAAAGTTCCTTGAAGGTCAAAAGGGGAATGATGCTAAGCCTACCAACCCATAGGCCTCTTTGGTGGAATCCATCTTGGCTGAGAGATGCTCCGGTATACATGGGAGGATCCTGAGGTATACCATGTATGGACTCAGAACCAGGAAAATCAAAATGATTAGTCAGAGAAAACCCAGAGGAAATGCTCCATATAAGTGAATTAAATTACCACAAGGGTGAGACTCTGAGTCCACTGTGTGTCTATCCACATTTACTGCCTTATTTTCCTCCTAATAAACACTTTACTTGTTTCACTGCTTTCCATCTTCATGAGAATTCTTTCCTGCAAAACTGAAGGGCCAGGGCCTTTTCACTGACCACTGGTCTAATGGCTAACATTTGGTGCCCTCATCACCCCAATCTGACCTCAGTCTCTAGCTGAAAACCAAAACCCTGCTTCAAGCCGCTGCAGGCTGAGGCCACCCGAGATCACGAAGATAGGGGGAAGAGACGGTGAAGGTTTAATGTTCCCATCAATTGCTAAAGCCAACTCGCTTTTCCACACAAAATGTCTTACCTACTGAACAACATTATTGGACTGAAGTGTGCACTAAATTGTTATATCTATAATTCCCCAAGATTGTTATTACTTCAATATCTCATCCTTCACTGCATTTTAAGCATCTCTAACCCCTAAAACTAGCCTGTAACTTACTTTGGAATTGATGCTACTAAATATAACTGTCTACAACTCTTTCTGTAATTGCCATTGTTCAACCACAACCACCATGTAACCAATCAGGAATGGCCATTCTGGAGGGCCTACTGTGTGCCAGACTTTATAGCTGTGATCTCATTAAATCCTTCCAACTGCCCCTGTGAAGGCTGCAAGGATGTCATCTCATAGATGATGTTATGGAGGCTCAGGAAGCTTCAGGAAATCATACAAGGCCGTGGTCTCTAATGGAAGAACTGAGGTTCCCATTTCCTGGGTCATTCCTCTTCCAACCAGAGGTCAATGCAGCAGCACATATTTGTTTCCATTCCAACCCTGGGGGTTAAGTCTTGGACCAAGTGCTCTGAGTAGACAGAGAGTTCTCCAGAATAGCCAGAGTTCTCCAGAGACATAGAACCAGTGAGAGACAGAGAGATAGAGATAGATAAAGAGGTAGAGATATACACATACATATACAGATATATACACATGTGCATATATATATATATATACATGTATGTATGTATATGAAAGTGAAGTGAAAGTGAAAGTTGCTCAGTCGTGTCTGACTCTTTGTTACCCAATGGATTATACAGTTCATGGAATTCTCCAGGCCAGAATACTGGAGTGGGTGGCCTTTCCCTTCTCCAGGGGATCTTTCCAACCCAGGGATCAAACCCAGGTCCCCCGCATTGCAGGCTGCTTCTTTACCAGCTGAGCCACAAGGGAAGCCTATGTATGTATACATATACTTATAAAGAAATTGGCTCACACAATTGTGGAAACTGGAAAGTCTGAAAGCCATGAGGTAGGCCTGCAGGCTGGAAGCTCAATCAGGAGTTGATGCTACAGTCTTGAGCCAGTCTTGGGCTTCCCTGGTGGCTCAGACAGTAAAGAATCTGCCTTCAGTGTAGGAGACCTGGGTTTAATCCCTGTGTTGGGAAGATCCTCTGGAGAAGGAAATAGCTACCCACTCCAGTATTCTTGCCTGGAGAATTGCATGGACAGAGGAGCCTGGCGAGCTACAGTACATGGGTCTCAAAGAGTCAGACATGATTGAGCAACTAACACGTGCACACACACACACACACACACTTGAGGCAGAATGCTCTTAAAGCCTTTCATCTGATTGGATGAGGCCCACCCACATTATTGAGGATCGTCTCCTGTACTTAAAATCAACTGCCTGTAGACATTAACCACATCTCCAAACTGCCTTCACAGCAACACCTAGATGAGTGTTTCATTGAATAACTAGGTATTATCACCCAGCCAAATGGAAACATAAAACAACCATCATACTCACTGAAGAATCTTTTAAAATGTTATATTCAAAATGAGTGAGAAGATTGGATACAGCAGTGCAAATTCCTTTTAACCTCAGATAGAAACACCAAATTCTTCTTTCTCTACTGGAAAACTAATAAATAAAACCTTTGTGGCTTTTGCTATCAACTTCGTTCTAGAGGGTAGCAAATGTGCGATACATTTTTATTGCAAATTCCATTTCATGCCTTTGATCCCAAGATGTTCAGAACAATGAATGGCAATTATCTGGTTTACAGTATATTCACTGCAAAATGCTCACCTCCTTCTCAGTGCTTCTGAAAGAAAGCATTGGCAGGTCAATTTCACTTCTTATTTATGTGGATAGTTATCTGCATTTCTCCAGCTCTGGCTCCTTCCCAGGAAGTTGTGGAATACCAGAGGTAGAGGATAGGAAAGAAAAGCCTCCTTTCCACCATCACCAAACACACAATCACCATAAAGCCACAAGCCAAATGCCCTAGGTCACTCTCATGATCAGCCCTGAATATCAAGGTATCAGACAAGGTGGTCTATTTGCATTCAAATTTAATTATCTGCTCAGCTCAGGCACCACTGACTTAGGAAAGCATTTTCTGACTCCCTGTTCCTCTCCAACCTGAAAAACACCACCAAACTGAATTAGCTCTCTCCTTGTCCTCCCATAGCTCCCTGCCTATCCCTAGCACATCAACAACTAAACCAGGCTGTAAATACCATTTTGTGCCTTTCCACTACCAGATGGTGAGGAAAGATGCCTGTATTTCTAACCCTAGTACATCAGTCCTTGAAGTATAGCTCAGGAGCTCTGAGGGGTCCCTGAGACTCTTTTTGAGATTCACAAGGTCAAACCTATTTTCATGCAGTACTGAGATACTATTTGCTATCTTTTCTTTCACTCTCTCTGCAGTTTTCCAGAGGCTATATAAAAGGTTCCATAACAGATTAAATCTGGAAACAGATATGAGAATTTATCTGTCTTCTAAAAAGCCAGACATTTGCAAAAATGTAAAACAATGGTACTCTCATTATTTTAAAATTTTGGATGATGTCATTCTCTTTTAATAAAAAGTATGCCATTTTCATCAATATGTGATAGGTTTTTAAATTATTTTAACTGAATTAATAAAGATATATATGTTAGATTTTATTACCTCTAATTACTAATGAAATAAATAGTAATAGGTGTGATCCACAAAAACTAAAGCTCAGGGGCTGTTAATGATATTTAAGAATGTTACAGTGGAGGCTTCCCTGGGTGGTCCAGTGGTTAAGAATCTGGTTTTCAATGCAGGGGACACTAGTTTGATCCCTGGTGGAGGAACCAAGATCCCACATGCCACAGGGCAACTAAGTCAGCACACCCCAACTAGAGAAAGCCCATGTGCTGCAGTGAAGACTCAGTGCAGTCTAAATTTAAAAGTAAATAAATAAATAAAAATAATGTTGCAGTGTTCTGAGACCAAAGAGTTGGCTGTGAGACCTGGCAGTGGACTTAAAACATAGAACCTGCTACTCATATAAGAATAAAAGGTGTGATCAGAGGAACTGAGGGGAGAGAGAACAAAGAGACAGAGTTGAGGGAAGGAAGAAAGAATACCTGAAGTTGTCAAGGACAGATTCACATAATCAATTCTTATATTCAACTTAGTTGGGGGAAAGTCCATTAACATGGTGACAAGATTAATCTTTTCTCTGGTTCTGAAAGACAAGCAACAGGTTGACTCAGCAGTTTGCACACCAATTGTTGCAATGCAATGGAAGTAACAAAGCCTCTGATTTTTCTGAAAAAAAGAAAGAGGAGCAACCTCTCTTGCTGTATGAACTTGAGCTCATGCTGTCAAGAGAATAACTGTCTGAAATTACAATCCTTATATCACTTGCAACATAGTTGGAGAAACTGCCATAAAAAGAAACAAACTTCATAAATCATTCCTGTAAAAGGCATCAAAGGTTAAACACATCATGATGAATTTCTGAAATAAATCTGGACTCCGAATTTTCAGAGAGTTGGGGAGGCAATCATTGTATCTCAATAGAGAAATCATGATCTCAGCAATTTTAGAGAGTAACTCCACTACTAAGGTATCAATTTCTCCTGGAGGTAAGTAGAACAGGTCTTTGGCAACTGGAAGAGTCTCTCAATGTTTAAGGCACCCTTCTCAAAAGAAATGTAAGGGATTTCTGATCTGATGATTTCCAAGTACCCTGAGGATCTGGTATGTGGCAGGTACCCAACAAATGTAATTACAAGATCAATGAATGAATATGCTCTTAGTGTCAATTATCTGCACAAAGACCCATGTAGCACTCTACATGGAATCACTATTCCTTCACAATTATATATTTTCTTAACCAAGACTTCTAGTTTGAACATATTTACTTCTGAATATGAACAATTTACTTCTTTGATGAACAATGCATAAAAATAGGGGAAAAAAACAGAAGGGGAAAGACTAGAGATCTCTTCAGGGAAATTGGAAATATCAAGGGAACATCTCACCAAAAGATGGGCACAATAATGGACAGAGATGGTAGAAACCTAGCAGATGTAGACAAGATCAAGAAGAGATAGAGAGAATACACAGAAGAATCAAACAGAAAAGATCTTAATGAAGCGGATAACCATGATGGTGTGGTCAGTCACCCAGAGCCAGACATTCTGGAGTGTGAAGTCAAGTGGGCCTTAAGAAACACTGCTGTCAATAAAGCTAGTGGATGCAATGGAATTCCAGTAGAGCTATTAAAAACTCTAAAAGTTGATGCTATCAAAGCGTTGCATTCAATATGTCAGCAAATCTAGAAGACCCAGCAGTGACCACAGGACTGGTAAAGGTCAATCCTCATCCAAAGAATGTTCAAACCAAACATTCAAAAACCAAAACAATTGCACTAGTCTCTCATACTAGTAAGGTCATGTTTACACTCTTGCATGCTAGGCTTCAGTATTACCTGAACCAAGAACTTCCACATGTCCAAGCCGGGTTTAGAAAAGGCAGAGGAACCAGAGATGAAATTTCCAACATTTGCTGGATCATAGGGAAAGCAAGGGAATTCCAGAAAAACATCTACCTCTGTTTCATCGACTACGCTAAAGCCTTTGGCTGTGTGGATCGTAACAAACTCTGAAAATCTCTTAAAGAGAAGGAAATATCAGACCATCTTACTTGTCTCCTGAGAAACCTGTACATGGGTCAAGAAGCAACAGTTAGAATCCTGTATGGAACAACTGATTGGTTTAGGATTGAGAAAGGAGTACGACAGGGCTGTCTGCTGTCACCTTGTTTGTTTAACCTATATGATGAGCACATCATGAGAAATGCCAGGCTGGGTCTGTTACAAGCTGGATCAAGATAGATGGGAGAAATATCAACAACCTCAGATATGCAGATGATACCACCCTAATGGCAGAAAGTGAAGAAGAATAAAAGAACTTCTTGATGAGGGTGAAGAAGGAGAGTGAAAAAGCCGGGTTAAAAAAGCTAAGATCATGGCATCCAGCCCCATTACTTCATGGCAAATAGAAGGGGCAAAGGTGGGAGCAGTGACAGATTTCCTGTTCTTGGGCTCTAAAATCACTGCACACAGTGACGGCAGCCATGAAATCAGAAGATGATTGATTCATGGCAGGAAAGCTATGAAAAACCTAGACAATGTGTTGAAAAGCAGAGACATCACTTTGCTGACAAAGGTCTATGTAGTCAAGGCTATGGTCTTCCCAGTGGTCATATATGGTTGTGAGAGCTGGACCATAAAGAAGGCAGGGCACCAAAGAATTGATATCTTCAAACTGTGGTGCTGCAGAAGACTCCTGAGAGTCCCCTGGACAGCAAGGAGATCAAACCAGTCAATCTGAAAAGAAATCAACCCTGAATATTCATTGGAAGGGCTGATGCTGAAGCTGAAGATCCAGTATTTTGATCACCTGATGTGAACAGCTGACTCCCTGGAAAAGTCCCTGATGCTTGGAAATATTGAGGGCAGAAGGAGAAGAGGGTATCAGAGGATGAGATGGCTGGATGGCATCACCAATGCAATGGACATGAACTTGGGCAAATTTCGGGAGACGGTGAGGGACAGGGAGACCTGGCGTGCTGCAGTCCATGGGGTCACAAAGAGTTGAACATGACTGGGCAACTGAACAACAATAACAACTTCTGAATAACTTTGGTTGATCAAGAGAATGTTGGTTTCTACATACACTGACATTACTTCTGGGGACAACTAAACAAGGAAAAAATAAAGAAAAACAAAGCAGATTGATGGACAGGTAGATAAAGGAAATTGGCAGAAGATAAACAACAGCCTAGAACAGTTCAGTATGAAAAGAGAATTCAAGGGAATTGAGAAAGGAAGGTCCTAGGAGGAACTCTGACTTATGAAATCTAACTGTCACAGAATATTTGGTGGGGAACAAGACACACATATTATCTGTAACAAAGCACATAAATGTATGAGCAATGAAGTGATTTAGGGTTGGGAAAGTCTACAAGATTCTTATGAGTACAGAATGATAAATGCAATTAATTGTGCAGAATTTAAGATGGGCATCATGCTATTGATAGTGTGTTATTCACAGTGCTGCATATTAATGAAAATGGAGAGATTTATTTTTAAAAGTTATACATTAATTCCCAATATCACTTTCTCATATCCTTTTTTAAAAATGAGGATTGAATTTCCCAACAGTGATGCTTCCTCCCATTGTACATTTCCAAGAACTCAATCCACTGCTGCCCTGTCGGCATATGACCCTTGTCTCTTCTGAAGTCAGCAAGGTGTGCTGGTCCAGGCCCTCCAAGAAACAGATACCGAGACCCAAGATGGGACTCAGTGTGCAAGAATTTTATAAGGGAACATGTAGATTTGACCTTAGTACAAATGTATTCCCAGCACAGGAGAAAGGAAAGAAAAGGTTGGATGAAAGTGTCTCATACTGTCCTGTAGTCTATGTGGGACTATACAAAGCCAAAGCCTTTGGGCTTCCTCCTCAAGCCAAAGTCAGCAGTGAGAGCAGACCTACGTCTTCCAGGACACTTAGTGTTCCCCAGCGGCCCCACACTCCATAGGAACAACCAATGGAAGATGTGGCCAGATAT
Source organism: Giraffa tippelskirchi (assembly GCF_054371585.1). Classification (NCBI taxonomy): domain Eukaryota; kingdom Metazoa; phylum Chordata; class Mammalia; order Artiodactyla; family Giraffidae; genus Giraffa; species Giraffa tippelskirchi. The sequence continues at coordinate 94,058,150 of NC_137276.1, forward strand.
TCAATTCCTAGCCCCTGGTTTTGTGAGAAAGGAAGGGCAAGGATGTTCAGCTTCTGAATCTGTTACTTGCTCATGTCTGAAAGATGAGCCCCTTACCAGGTAGAATTGACCATTTCCATTCAGATGTCCAGGAAGCCCTTCCCTCTGGCTGCCACTTGAAAACAGGAAACAACTTTTAATTTCTTCCCCAGACATGCCCCTTACCGAATGGGCACCATCTCAGAAAATGGCACCATTATAGATGCTCAAGCTGAAACCCCAGGAGGTGCCTTGATTCCTGCCTTCTCCTAACCAATAGTCCTTTCATATACATACAGAATCCATCAGCAAGTTCTGCCATTTCTACACCAATATATTAGAATGTGGATGGGACCTCTCTTCCTTCTACCTGCCGTGATCCTATCCCCAGCCAATACCATCCTTTGCCTGAGCCTCTGCAAGAACTCTCAACTTTATCTCTGTGTTTTCACTCTTCTCCCCTATAAACCCTTTTCCAAAGAGCTTCTGGAGTGATGGTTTCAAAAAGAAAACCTGATAATAAAGCAGGCCTGGCTATTTCTGCTGAAATCCTCTCAAAGCGGCCCATCACACTTGGAATAAAGCTCCAGTTTCCTCCCATGATCTATCAGGGCCAGTCCTGACTCATCTCCCATAACCTTTTCTCCCCCTCTATGCCCCACCCACAGTGGTTTCCTTTTTATTACTTAAATTTACCAAACTGAGTCCTACCTGAGGTACTTGCTCTTCCCACTGTGTGGAATACCTTGCCCCAACAGCACGACTAGCTCCTCCCTATCACCTCAAAGAGCCCCTTCCTGACGACTTCATCCCAACTATCTCTCCCTGCCCCAACAACCCATCCTTTAGTCTTTCCATCACAGAAATCACACCCAGCATCACCTTCTGCAAGACTCTGTGATTGTCTGCCCTCTCCAGGAAGGGTGCCCTGTCTGTTTTGCCCTCCACTGTTTCTTCTGAGCTGAGACAATGTCTGGCCCAGGATAGGCTCTGATAAATACATGCCCAATCAGTGAATAAACTGGAACCATCAGGACTGTCAGTGGCTCCAAGGAAATATCTTTCTTTTTTAATTAATTATTTAATTGGAGGAAAATAGCTTTACAAAGTCATGTTGGGTTTCTGCTATACAACAGTGTGGATCAGTCATAACGATATATTTATATACATATATATATATATATCCCCCCCGTTGAGCCTCCCACCCCTCCCCCCATCCCACCCTTCTAGGTCATTGCAGAGCACCAAGGTGAGCTCTCCGTGCTACACAGCACAGTTTTCCACTAGCTATCTATTTTACACACGGTAGTGTATATATCGGAGAAGGCAATGGCACCCCACTCCAGTACTCTTGCCTGGAAAATCCCACGGGCGGAGGAGCCTGATGGGCTGCAGTCCACCGGATCGCGAAGGGTCGGACACGACTGAGCGGCTTCACTTTCACTTTCCACTTTCATGCATTGGAGAAGGAAATAGCAATTCACTCCTGTATTCTTGCCTGGAGAATCCCAGGGACGGTGGAGCCTGGTGGGCTGCCGTCTATGGGGTCGCACAGAGTCGGACGCGACTGAAGCGACTTAGCAGCAGCAGCAGCAGCAGTGTATATATGTCAATGCTACTCTCTCAATTTGTTCCACCCTCTCCTTCTATTAATGCATAAATATGGAATCTAGAAAAATGGTGCCAATGAACCTGTTTGCAGGGAAGGAATGAATACACAGATGTAGAGAACAGACTTGTAGACACAGTGAGGGAAGTTTCTGACAGGAAGCCCCTGCTGTCCAGCCCTTTCCTGGCTCAGGTCAGCTCCCTCCCAGAAGTGTTCTGACATCCCAGCACTCTACCTGCTCTCCCCACTGCCCTGCCCCCACCATCACCTGGCACCATTGGTGGGTGACGCTAAGACTTTCTTCATCTTCAGGCTCTCATTTTCATCTAGAGAGAATCTGAGAACTCCAAAGGCCTTTTAACCTCCAGAGGATATGGCTCTCAGAGGAGGAATTCAGGGGCGAGGTGATGATTTTGAGAATGACTTCTCTGATTCACCTGTGCTTTGACTTCTTTTTTTTGCTTTTTATTTATATTTATTTATTCATGTGGCTGTGCTGCACAGCCTGTGGGATCTTAGTTTCCAGACCAGGGATTAAACCTGTGCTCCCTGCAGTGGAACTGAGGACCATCGGACCACCCTTGATTTCCTCTTTAACCCCTAATCCCAAACACACACAGGTATGCCCAGCCCTCACAGCTCTTTCCACAGCAACCACAGCCTGAGCTGGCAGAGGCTAGCAGACAGGGGTCACCCCAGCACTGGAGGGGGCAGGCCTGCTCCGCACGGCTGCTAAGCAGACTGCTGAAGCCCCAGGCCAGAGCTCTGGCCATTTTCCCTCCACAGGGAGGTGGCTCCAGGCCTGAAGATTGACACAAGCAAAGGCAGAGCATCCCCTGCTTTTATGTAGGGTGATTTGTGTTTATAGGGGTCTGGCAGCCCCTTGTCTTCCCTGTGCCAACGGGCACACCTGTTGCTCCACCCCTACAGCTTTATAAAGCAGCTTCTGTCTACACAGGCTGAGGGACAGGATCCAGAAACAAAGTTGAGAGGGGCCATGGAGGTAACAAGGTGTCAGGACCTGCCCCCCTTCCCCAGCAGTGGAGGCTGAGACCTTGTCTCTTCCTGTGCAGGAGTTTAACAAGCCCCACACCATGTGCTGGCATGCAGTTCTGAAATCCTCATAAACCAGGCTCTTGGACATGCCACATACACCAAGCAGGCACCCAAGCTCCACAGTCCTCATGGCCCCAGTCACAGGTGGATCCGATTCCTTCGGGAACATCTGAGCTGGAGTCAGTGCCAATGGGGACACTCAGTGGCTCCAGGGACTGTCCCCAGGGGATGTACCTACCAGGCTCTCTTTCAATACCTGCTGGATTCATGAAGCATTTATGAATCTACGTTGGGTATGTAGATTGCCTCTAACTCTATTGAGCATGGAGTGGGAGAAAATGGCAGTTCCTATAGCACAAGGAAAGAGAACAAGCTATGAAACGTAGCTTTATGATATGATGGCTGCTTCATCCTGGGGGCTGAAAGAGACAGTAGAGTCATCCCCCTGAAAATAACTTTCAAATGGTTTCCAGCCACACATGGGGGCTGGACTAATGGAATATGAACACTGATTGCCCATGTACATGACAGAAGCAATAAGGAACAGTTTCATTCAACAAATATCTGCTTGATGAGTAACTATTGTATGTGGGAGGGACGATGCTAGGTATTGGAGGGACAAAACTAAGGAAGTACATTGGTAATTAAATTGGGATCAGTGCCGAGAAGGACAAATACAGGATCCCATGAGGATACACGTCAAGGGAAGTGACCTATTTGAAGTTGTTGGAGGGACCACTCTTCAACAGAGACAGGTGAGCTGAGATCTGACAGTTAAAAGAGACAAAACATTCCAAGAAGAGAGAATTACACAGGGAAAAACTGAGAGAAGCACAGCTGGTCAATGTGAGAAAGAATTAAAAAGAGACAATCAGGTGTGCTTAGGATGATAAGGGTGGCTTCTTCTTGGAGAAGTTCCTAATGACATAAGAAAATGAGAACAGGGTTCAGAACTAACTATGTGATTGGGGGACTCAGATGTAATTTTGTAGAAACTTCAGAGGAAGGGGAGCTCAGTAATGACCTCCAGGAGATGGAGCTGGAGCTCAGCTGGGTCTTACATGATGAACTGGGTAGGTAGAGTGGTGATAGAAGGTCAAAACTCTGCATACCTACCTCTGTGGCTCCCTTCTCTTTCATCTGTTAATCCATCTTTTACTGTACATATTATATATAATGTCCCTCACAGAAGTGACTCCTGTGTGTCTGCTTTCCACCTCCACAACCTAGGCCAAACCCTGGTCCCTTAAGCATTCTCCCTATTGTGGGCAGAGTGACCTGTAAAATGCAGGTTGGTTCACACCACCCCCTGCTCCCCTCCTTCTAGTAGCTCCTGTAAATAAAGGAGCTCCCCTCCTTCTAGTAGCTCACCCTGTAAATAAAGATCACACTCCTGAGCCTGGCCCAGGGCTTCTCATTCTATAACCTCCATATGCCTCTGACTTCTGCTCTCTCTCCAGCCATGCCTATAGCCCAGAGCTTCTCTCCCATCTATTCCCGAGTCTCTGGGCAATCCATCACTCTTGCCTCATGACCTTGTTTTGTGGACCAAAGGTATCCTCAAACTCCACATTCCCGTGCCACACCCACTCATGTGTCTCTTCTACACACTCTCCTAAAGCTATTCATATCTGTAAATGACTTTCCCAAAAAAGATGCCTATTCCTTCAAATCTTCTGAAGCCAAGTGGCTAAATGTTGCCCAAACATTTATTGAGCACCTCTGTGTTTCCAAGCCCATGTCAGCCACCAAGAAAGGCATGGAGGCAGTCATGGGCCTTGCACTGATCACAATCTAATGTCAAATGACATCACCACCAGCAAGGAAGCCCTTTCTAAGAAGGCGCAGGAGCTGCCATGTAAAACTAGATCCATGTATATAGTTGTACATCTGACTCTGCTGTTGCCATTCTTGGGCTCTTGCCATCCATGTTTCCATGAGTTGAGCACCTATGCTATGTGCCAGGAATGGTACCAGGCTGTGGCAGGAGGGGTTTCCAGGGAAGTAGACTCTAAGACATAGTTTACTGCGCAGCATATTTTGTTAGCAGTGGCCTTGGGGTCACAGATGTGGAAGAGAATGAAGAGAAGTAGGAAGGGCAGAGGGGAAAGTGATGCAGGCTCAGTGACCCCCTTCAGTGATGCTCTAGAGCTTTAATGGCCCTTTCTGCATTGTCCTGGGTTGAGCTGAAATAGACAGGCCTTCACACTCTTGCATCCATCAGTTACTGCATGGGGGCCATTCCCAGGAAGGAACATGATGCTTTGTAGCTAAGGCAGGGCCTGAAGGGGCTGACAGCTGGAAGCTATTTCTGTCAATAATTCTCCTAGAAGTTGGGGCAACTGGTACTTTACTGAAGAGGAGTCTGGGTGAAACAACATGGGGTTCACTACACAGCTGCTTTCCATATCTCACTTTGGAAACTCATGACAACCTGAGAGGTAGATATTATCTCCGTTTTACAGATGAGAAGTTCAGACATGGAGAGAGTACCCCCAGACCAAAGTTCTACAGTTGGATTTGAACTCAGTTCTGATTTTACACCTTATGTTTGTTCACTGCCATGTTCATTCCTACCAAGCAAGTGCCCCTCCCTGATCAGAGCCTGGGCTTACAATAGACCAGGAGGACCTTCTCTTCACTGAGATAAGCAGTTGGATGAAGGTGGAAGCAGCATGTTCAGATCAGCCCAGGCACAAGTGGGCTAGACCACTATGTATATTCACCTGTACCTCTGTTGCTAGGATGGGGTCTCATCTAAGCCACAGTCAGGACCCCAGGGGATGGTACCAAGTCTAGGATTCATTGCTGTTCAGTCCCTCAATTGTGTCCAACTCTTTGTGACCCCATGGACTGCAGCACTCTAGGCTTCCCTGTCCTTTGCCATCTCCTGGAGCTTGCTCAAATGCATGTGCATTGACTCGGTGATGTCATCCAACCATTTCATCCTCTATTGTCCCCTTCTCCTCCTGCCTTCAGTCTTTCCCAGCATCATAGTCTTTCCTAATGAGTCAGCTCTTTGTATCAGGTGGCCAAAGTATCGGCACTTGGGCTTCAGCATCAGTCCTTCCAATGAATATTCAGGATTGATTTTCTTTAGGATGGATTGGTTGGATCTCCTTGCAGTCCAAGGGACTCTCAAGAGTCTTCTCCAACACCACAGTTCAAAAGCATCAATTCTTCTGTGCTCAGCCTTCTTTATGGTCCAACTCTCATATCTGTACATGACTACTGGAAAAATCATAGCTTTGACTATACAGACCTTTGTTGGCAAAGGGATGTCTCTGCTTTTTCATATGCTGTCTAGGTTTGTCACAGCTTTTCTTCCAAGGAGCAAGAATCTTTTAATTTCATGGCTGCAGTCACTATCTGCAGTGATTCTGGAGCTCAAGAAAATTCCCCATCTATTTGCCATGAAGTGTTGGGACGGGATGCCATGGTCTTCATTTTTTGAATGCTGAGTTTTAAGCCAGCTTTTTCACTCTGTTCTTTCACCTTCATCAAGAGGCTCTTTAGTTCCTCTTCACTTACTGCCATAAGGGTGGTGTCATCTGCATATCTGAGGTTATTGATATTTCTCCCTGCAATTTTGATTCTGGCTTGTGCTTCATCCAGCTTGGCATTTCACATGATGTACTCTGCATATAAGTTAAATAAGCTGGATGACAATATACAGCGTTGATGTACTCCTTTCCCAATTTGGAAGCAGTCCATTGTTCCATGTCTGGTTCTATTGCTTCTTGACCTGCATACAGGAGGCAGGTAAGGTGATCTTGTATTCCCATCTTTTGAAGAATTTTCCACAGTTTGCTGTAATCCACACAGTCAAAGGCTTTAGCATAGTCAATGAAGCAGAAATAGATGTTTTCTTCTGGAATTCTCTTGCTTTTTGTATGCTCCAACAGATGTTGGAAACTTGATCTCTGGCTCCTTTGCCTTTTCTAAATCCACCTTGAACATCTAGAAGTTCTCAGATCACGTACTGTTGAAGCCTCGCTTGGAGAATTTTGAGCATTACTTTGCTAATGTGTGAAATGAAAGCAATTGTGTGGTAGTTTTAACATTTTTTTTGGCATTGCCTTTCTTCGGGATTGGAATGAAAACGGACCTTTTCCAGTCCTGTGGCCACTGCTGAGTTTTCCAGATTTGCTGGTACATTGAGTGCAGCACTTTAACAGCATCATCTTTTAGGATCTGAAATAGCTCAGCTGGAATTCCATCACCTCCACTAGCTTTGTATGTAGTGATGCTTCCTAAGGCCACTTGACTTCACATTCCAGGATGTCTGGCTCTAGGTGAGTGATCACACCATCACGATTATCTGGGTCATTCTTGCTACGTCTTCCTGATATCTTCTGTTTCTGTTAGGACCATATCCTTTCTGTCCTTTATTGTGCCCATCTTTGCATGAAATGTTCCCTTAGTATCTCTAATTTTCTTGAAAAGATCTCTAGTCTTTCCCACTCTATTGTTTTCCTCTAATTCTTTGCATTGGTCAGTTAGGAAGGCTTTCTTATCTCTCCTTGCTCTTCTTTGGAACTCTGCATTCAGATGAGTATATCTTTTCTTTTCTCTTTAGCCTTTGGCTTCTCTTCTTTTCTCAGCTATTCATAAAGGCCTCCTCAGACAACCATCTTGCCTTTTTGCATTTCTTTTTCTTGGGGATGGTTTTGATCACCACCTCGTATACAACGTTACGAACTTCCATCCATAGTTCTTCAGGCACTCTATCAGATCTAATCCCTTGAATCTATTTGTCACTTCCACAGTATAATTGTAAGGGATTTGATTTAGGTCATACTTGAATGGCCTAGTGGTTTTCCCCACTTTATTCAATTTAAGTCTGAATTTTGCAATAAGGTGTTCATGATCTGAGCCACAGTCAGCTCCCGATCTTGTTTTTGCTGATTGTATAGAGCTTCTCCACCTTTGGCTGCAAAGAATATAATCAATCTTATTTTGGTATTGACCATCTGGTGATGTCCATGTGCAGAGTCATCTCTTGTATTTTTGGAAGACAGTGTTTACTATGACCAGCGCATTCTCTTGGCAAAACTCTGTTCGCCTTTGCCCTACTTCATTTTGTACTGCAAGGCCAAACTTGCCTGTTACTCCAGGTATCTCTTGACTTCCTACTTTTGCATTCCAATCCCCTACGATGAAAAGAATATCTTTGTTTTTGGTGTTAGTTCTAGAAGGTCAAGTAGGTCTTCATAGTGAAGAAGGAATTCATGGAGCTTGGACTCCATCTTAGGCCGGTTTGTGCTGATCATGTTCGGCCACCTCTCTAATGGACTCTGAACTCTGTGCTTAGTGCCTGTGGAAACGACAATAAAAGGATAAGACCCCCTCCGGACAGGGGAATCTTAAAGATTGTATGCAGGTTACTCATCACCTAAAAGAAAACATACACTAATCCCCTTACCTCCGGACAGGTCATAAATTTTTTCTGTCACCTCGGGCTTATTGATAATTGATTGTTTGAACACATAATGGGGTATAAAACATTTTCACAAATGCTAGTCGGGGTCCTTGGCTAAGAGGATACTCTGCCTTGGGCCTGCCGGTGTAATAAACTGCACTTCACTATCTGCATCGTCCTTCTGAGTGAGCTTGTTTCCCGGAACGCGTGGCTATAACAATAGAACCATTCAACTTCAGCTTCTTCGGCATAACTGGTTGGGGCATAGACTTGGATTACTGTGATATTGAACTTCCTAGGACTCATGGATGAGATTATCTAACTTAAATAAAAATACAGGAAGTCCAGTTAAATTTGAACTTCAAACAGACAGCAAATGATTAATTTAGTATCATTATGCCATACAGTCTTTGGGACACACTTCTGCTAAAAAATCATCTGTTGCTTATCTGACACTAAATTAACTGGGTGCCTAGTATTGTATCTGTCAAGCTTTGTCATGGGTGAAGTAGAAGACATGCCTCCTTATCTGCAAGATGATTTCAGTGACACGAAAGCTTCCTCAGACCAAGCTCTCTCCCAGTCTGCAATCCATTTTCCTGCACGCAAAGTGTTTCATTGCACACTTAAAGTGCATGTACCCTGGGAGAGGGGACCCTTGAGCTACACTTACTCACTCTCAAGACACTACTGAGAGCAGATTTTGGGGACTACATACAGAAAACACAGCCGGGGAGGAGGAATACCAGGAGTATGCATCCCTAAGGGGTGAAGGGCTCAGGATGAAAGAAAAGGCTGATGGTGTGCGGGACAGCCTGGTGAGAAATGGGAAGCCTCCATTTTTCTCAGTCAGACTGCCTGAGAGGGAGGGTCTTAGTCTTCTAGAATTGCTTAGTGGGTTTCTGAGCTCTTCTCTCTCTACTTGGAGAAAACTCTATTCCCACCCCCACAATAAACTCCTGCCCACTAGCAACCAGCTGTACCCATGGCCTGTTTATGGACCACCAAGGGTCCAGTGGCCTAGTGCCACTGTGTCCAAAATAGACCCAAGTATTGTAAACCTCCCAGCTTTCCGTTCAGAGTCTCCTCATCCAGTCATTGGCCTACATCCTAATATTTCTTAGCAACTCTGTGATAAGTAAACAATGTGTAGATCATCCAAAAGGCATCAGAAGTGACCTAAACATCTTTCTTTTCTCCCAGCTTTCTAGATAAGCCATTCCCTTTTTTATCCAGAGGTTCATAAAAACACATAAGTGAAAGCAACAGCTTAAACAGTTTTCTTTTAGGAGTTTTGGCACTAAATACATGAAATGAATTCCCTTAGCCTTTGGACAAGAAGCCATTAGATATGGACTATTACTTGTGCTATCATTACATTAGAGGGTCATTATGAAAAATAAAAGTTCTAATCAGCATGAACATTTATAAAGTGCCATGGTGAGGAATATGCCAGGCTGGGCTGTCTCAAGTATCCAGAGGAACCACAGTGAGTAATGACTCTGAACAAAAGGAGGCTTGAACACAAAGAATCACTTTAACAAATCCCATTCAAAGTCATTAGCAATTAAAGGCTTTAGGCAAAAGGAGATGTCCACCCCCACCTCTCCAGCTAAGTGAGAGTTCTCTGAGCACTCCTCACTGGCCTGTGACAATACTCACTGTCTTTACCTTCCTACTCAGCCTCCAGCTGGAAAGAGCAGACCCTGTGTGGTCCTCACAGGGTTCTAGGCAGCCTGGCAACTCTCAGAGGACCAGAGTGGGTGGTAAGGAGCCACTGCTCATATAGTGGACATGAGCAGTGATGGACCCTCCGCCCCTCTTTAATCCTGTCCTTTATCACTCTTTTGTTTGTTTCTACTGTGATTCCCTTTGTGAGTTCTAGGTGATTCTAGAATGAGCTACATTCACTGTCTCCTAACACAAGATGATTTTTAAAAAATATTTACTTGTATCTATTTATTTATTTGGCTGTACCAGGTCTTAGTTGTGGCACACAGGATTGTTAATCACAACATTCAAACTCTTAGCTGTGGCACATGGGATCTTGTTCCCTGACTGGGGACTGAATCTACGTCCCCTGCATTGAGAGTGGAGAGTCTTAGTCACTGGGCCACCAGGGAAGTTGACACAGGATGATTGTTAAGCGAGCACATTACCCCCTTGTCATCTTGCTGGGGACTCTGTCACATCCATGGGAAGTGTGGGTCAACGCCTTGGGCAGACACCAGGGTCAGTTACTCGGGAGTGGCCAGAAAGAGACTGAATGTGTGAGAAAGGGGTAAACCATGCAAGCAGTCAAGCCAAGAGCCCAGCGGAGAACTATTCCTAGATGCTAGGGCTCACTGAAGGGGGGCCTGGGGACAGGAGGGTCGTCTTGGAAGGTGGTGCCTCAGGACGCCGTCCATCCTTCTCAGGGACACGCTCTCTGACTGCCCAAGGTGAGCAGCCCCCACCCTGGGGCACTCACTGGGTCCTGCACAGACTCCTATCTGAGTTACCTGGAAATAGTTTAGCTGAACTTCCTTGTTTCCATCTATTAGACCCTGGCCTCTGCTAGGGTGGGGGAGTACCATACACTCTCACTCTTCCATCCATCCCTCCATCCATTTAATCATTAATTCCCTCAGCAGACTGACAATCAGCAGGTTCCTTTCATAGTGCCAAGTGTTTGTCTCTGCGCCTCCAGCACTCGAAACAGAGTTTCGGACATAGTAGGTTTGAGGGAAATGTTGATGAATAAATGCCAGGTGCCTGAGGACTTGTTCTGCATCCCCAGGTGATCCTATCACTGGAGGGATGGAGAAAATGGCCGAAAAGGATGTCACTGTGGCTAAAGCCTCAGATTCAAGACCGACATAAACATCCCAGCTGACCAGCAGTGTCTCTCTCGCTGTTCCTCCCAGCACACAGAAACTCTTTTCCTCTCAGCTCCATCACTCTTTTGGATTAAGAAATTTTCATCTGTGTGTTGCCAGTAAAATGTTTACCAGATTACCGCTGCCACTGTGGAGGTACAACACAATTTCTTTTGAATTTTCATTTCCCCCAGTTGAACTTCCTCTGAATTACCCACCTGCTTTATTTAGCAAAACCTGAAGGAGCTTTCGAGGAGAAATGCTGGTCCATTTGTCTCCACGGCACGGCCTGCTTGGCGAAACCCTGACATTTCACTTTCCTGGCGCTGCAACTCACTCTCTCGCTTTGCCTGAGCGATCTCACCCTTCGGCTTTTCAGCACCATCCTGACAACGCTCTGCTGAGTTTTTGATGTTTCTATAATACCCCTTTCCTAATAAAGCCAACCTGCGTTGCACACTGCATTTAACTACAGTTAAATTCTTCTTCCCTTATTGTGTGTTCAGCAACTTTTGGGCATCCCAGTTATTGTAAGTTATCAACTTAAGAAAGAAAGTGAGAGAAAGTGAAGTCACTCCGTCGTGTACGACACTTTCCAACCACATGGACTGTAGCCCATCAGGCTCCTCCATCCTTGGAATTTTCCAGGCGAGAGTACTGGAGTGGGTTGCCATTTCCTTCTCCAGGGGATCTTCCCCACACATTCGAGTCCCTCTAACCAGTTCCCAGAAACAAAGAAGGCTTCTTGCGGGAAAGTGTTTTGAAATGGCAGGCCATCGTGAAAGCTGTACCATCTCACTCATGGGCAATGGTTTTCATCAGATAGAATGTTCTGTAATGCCATCTGTCCCACATGGGTGAGATGTATCAGAAAGATCATCCTGCCAGCTCCAGGAATGATATTCTTTGAATCCAAGAAACCCTCCTGTGCTTGGAAGAGGCACTGGAATCTTGCCTGGAACTTGTTTAACTGCAGAAGGCTGAACAGAGCATGCAGACAAAGTTGGAAATGTGTTAGAATTTGCCAATGTGGTCCTTGGATAGGGGGCTGGGGCAGCCCTGGGCAGGCTGTTTGATCATGAGCCTCAGCTAGTGGAAAGGAAAGCTGTATTTCCCACCACACACTAGCATCTGCTCAGACCGTTCAGAGAGATTTCTTCTAAGTAGTCCCTTGAGAGCCTATGTACTTATTCCACAGATTCAGCCTTGCTGGACCATTTGAAGAACTTCTCTCTGAGAACTGCCTTGAGAAGCTATGATCCTTCCAGCAAATGTTTTACACAGCCTGTATGTGCTGTGCAGAGCACCTGGCCCATGCCATTCATTTCTCCTAGAAACCCCACACCTTTAGCAATCATTTTCTCCCTTCTACGGATCAAGAGGTATTAGGCTCAGAAATGCTGAGTCTTTCCCTGTGCTCCCTGCCCTGTTCTTATGGGCCAGGAAGGAAGGTGAAATTGACACAGGAGAGAAGAAGGCAGGGCACAAGCTCTAAAAGAATATAGCCCTTGAGGATATGACATAGGCTGGTTAGAATCAACTAGGTCCAAGATGGCGTAAGATTCAACTTCCACTAGTCCTTGAGCCTCATTATGCACTCATTGTAATACATTAGTGTATGCTAAATGACACGACCACAAGTGCCATGACAGTTCCAAGGCTGACCATAAAAAGTAAAATGTGAGCAGTGGCCCAACTCCTGGAAATCTCTGCCCTTTCCCAGAAATAGTTGGAATACTATTCCCATTCATTAGCCTATGAATTACCCAGCCCATAAAAACTAACCATACCACATTTCGGAGCCTCTCACCTTCTGAGATGACCCCACACCGTACGGCCACTCTCACCTTTGAAACCAACTACATTCTGTCTATGGAATGTGTATCTCTCTAACTAAATCGTTTCTCACTGAGTTCTTTCTGCCATAAGACATAAAGAACCTGAGTCTCATTAAGTCTTGAGACCAGGTGTGTGATCTTAATTAAAAGATAGTAGATTAAAGTCCCAATCTGAGTTGTACAGCTTCAAAATCAAGGCTGTCTCATGTCAGAGCCTAAACTCTTCCCATTTACCCATACTTCTAAAGGTCTAGAGTTTTGAATAAACATTTACTGAGCTGACATCATGTGTTGGATGCTCCACTGGAGGCTGGATTAAGAGGTTTAGTAAAGGTCTGCTCTCTGATCTAAAGGAAAGCACAGTGTAAAGAACAATGCCATAATGCAACTTTTCTAAGATGACAAAGCTGCCAAGGAGTAGACATGGAGCAGCAAGGGTACAAGGGCGGGAAATGTTTTTCTTGGGGGAAAACTGGAGTTGTGAACCTTATTCATGGGAGAAATTAGTTGAAATGACTCTTCAAAGATGACAAGGAGTTATCAAGTCCCCACAGAAAGGAAAGCTGTTTCAGGCCAAAAAAAAAAGGTCACAAGTAAAGACCCAGAGAAGGTGAATATACAGCCTATTGGGTGAATAAAAATGGTTTAGCATGATGCAAGCTAGCGTGGGGCTGGGGATGTAAAAGAGGAGCCTAGTGCATCTTCTTTATCCCTTACGATGCAGCCTTTAAAAGGAAGGCAATCTTGCTATTTGTGATACCATGAGTGAACCTAGAGGACATTACACTAAGTGAAATAAACCAGTTAGAGAAGGACAAATACTGCATGATTATTACTTACATGATGTGTCTAAATTAGTCAAATACACAGAAGGAGAAAATAGAATGGTGGTTTCCAGGGGCTATAGGGAGTAGGGAGGGGCATTTGTTTTTCAACGGGTAGAAAGTTTCCATTATGCAACATGACTAATCTCTAGAACTAGAGATTGGCTGCGCAACATAGTACCAATAGTTAACAGTACAGTATTGTACATTTTAAAACATGCTTATATGATAGATATTGATTTTAATGTTCTTACAAAAAAAAAACCCCACAAAAGAACATAAGGAAGTTTTTGGAGATGATAGATATATTCAGTACCTTGGCTGTGATGCTGGTATCATGGGTGTGTGCATATTTCCAAACCAATAAAGCTTTAAAAAAGATATGCTCCAATAAAGTTAAAAAAGAAAGAAAGAGCCCAGCATCACTATCTTCAAGAACAAATAACACTTTGAGCTAATCTGGTAAATCTGAACCATACTACTTTAGGATTTTTGGTTTTATGGACTCTGAAAATAATCTTAAAAAAAAGAGACATTTTAAGAATGTTCAATGTAATCAGAATAATTGAACCATCTCCTAAAGGGATGACTTTAAACATCAATCCTCATTTGGGGGCCTGCTCACATTAACAGGGATCATATTTCTCTCCAACTCTCATAATTTTTACCTGTTGTTAGAAAGACCTGAGGAAATATTGATTCTCCTGCAAGACAGCCAGCAGCCCCGCTGACAAGCATCCAAGCCCCTAGTCTCCAATCAGACTGAATTCTTTGCCTTTCAAGTGAACGAGGAGGCTCTTGCTAGCAAGACTCTCTCCCAAGTCTAGCCTCAAAAGAATGGTCTTGAAGGCTTCTGTTAATTTTATCTGGCTAGAGCGCTGGGGAGCACATCCAGCTGAAAAAGACATCTATTAAGTTGTCAGTCATGATATCATTTGCCTTCACAGTGTTTAATATCTACCAAGCAGAAGCTGACAGGCAGCACAAAGGCACTCTGGGAGGGAGACGGCAGGCATGCTAATGAGCACAGCACCCTCCACGTGCCTTCATGGGTTAGGAAAGCTGGAATCATAACAAGTCTTTCTGCTCACTTTCCTCAAAGATCTCAGGTAAAGAAGTGATTGAAGGTTTGCTATCAGAGCATCCTAAATTCCTACACAAATCATTAAGCTTTCTGACCAGAGTCTGTCCTGCCTCGTGGGGTGATGGGCTCAGCCAGCATGCAGAAACATCTTCCCCTAAATAACAGAGTGGGGTGAACTTCAGAGAGAGTGAGCTATGGACCTCTAGAAGATGCTCTTCGCCCAGGGCCCATTAAGGCTTAACAAGGCTGATTCTAGATTTAAACAGATGTACTTTGTTGTTGTTGCTCAGTTGCTCAGTCATGTCTGACTCTTTGCCACCCCATGGACTGCAGCAGGCCAGGCTTCCTTGTCCTTCACTATCTCCCAGAGTTTGTTCAAACTCATGTCCATTGGGTAGATGATGTCATCCAACCATCTCATCCTCTATCATCCACTTCTCCTTCTACCTTCAATCTTTCCCAGCATCAGGGTCTTTTCCAATGATTTGGTGCTTAGCATCAAATGGCCAAAGAATTGGAGCATTGACATCAGTCCTTCCAATGAATATTCAGGATTGATTTCCTTTAGAATTGCCTGGTTTGATCTCCTTGCTGTCCAAGGGACTCTCAAGAGTCTTCTCCAGAACCACAACTAAGAACCATTATAGTGAAAGGGGAGGGGAGGGAATTCCATGAAAGAATTGGGTCTACCTGGCAAAAATATCTGAATTCCTATCTACGAAGATTATAATCAGTCTAATGAAGACAATCATAACAGCTGCTGCTGTTTTGGGTTTGTAACTTATATGCCAGGCACTTGTTAGAGCCTATACACACATTATCTTAATTCATAGTGGCTTAACAGTCCTGTTGTAATGAGGAAATTATTATCTTTATCAGACCAATGAGAAAATGGGACTCTGGGAGCACATTTGTCATAATATTAGCAAAAGGTGAGGGCTTCTCTGGTGGCTCAGACAGTAAAGAATCTGCCTGCAATGCAGAAGACCCAGGTAGGATCCCTGGATCAGGAAGATGCCCTAGAGAAGAGAATGGCTAGTCACTTCAGTATTCTTGCCTGGAGAATTCCACGGAAGGAGGAGCCTGTCGGGCTATAGGTCATGGGTTTGCAAAGAACTGGACACGACTGAGTGACTAACACTAGCAAAAAATGGAAGTGCATTCAAGTCCAGGTTGATCGGGTGCTCCTTACATTTGCAGAGTTTAAAGTTGCCTGAAAGATTCCAGTTCCCTTTCAAAGGCATCATCATCACCTTTGGCTTCCCATGAAGTGAGTGGGGCAGGTGTTATTCCCATATTACAGTTGGGGAAACTGAGGCCCAAAGAGATAAGGTACTTATTACCTGAGATCCCAACAGGCGAAACCAGAATGCTACTCCATGCCTCTCAGGACTTCTCTCCAGGTCACACAAGGGCCCCACAGCATTAGAGCAGTTATTACTTGGGCAGGAATATCCAGAGACAAAGACAAGATGATGGCAATTCTTAGCACATGAAAAGGAGTTTGAAAATAAGAAGAAAAAGCATCACAGAAATCCAAGTGTATTACTTGGTCACTCCTGACACTTTCTGTAATTCATGGAGATGGAACCTAGGGGTCCCTGGCATCTGGTGTGGGTTTAGCTGGGGGCTAGGCTTGGGACAACTCCCCGGCTTCTGTCATGGTCATCCAGCTCCCTCAAACCCCTGGGGCAGACACTTCTGGCTGAGAGGTTCCCCAGACTGGGCAGCCTGGATAGTAGTGTGGTCCTCAAGCGCCTCACCGTAGGTTGGGGGTCCTCTGCGAGCAGCCTTCATGCTCTTAGGTGTCCAGTGTTCCCAACAACTACTTCCATAGTCCTGATGACATCATCAACAAAACCATGAACTCTGTTCTCAATGTCTACACACAGGAAGTCATAGGAGCCAAATAGGGATTTTGCAAATACACACCTGGATGCCAAGATTTATTGAAGGATGAGGACCCTTGAACCTATCCACCTCCTTAGACAAGTCACAAATGATTCTATTCATCAGACAAATGAGGCAAAAGAGTCTGAGAAGAAGGAAGTGAGGTGTCCAGAACCTCAGGGCCATCAAGTGGACTTTAGAACACAAGCCCTGTCTTGTTCTGCCCCCATGGAACAACTCTTCTGCCTCTTGGTTTCTCCATTAATTAAGGGAGCAAGGTTGGAAACTCCTCAGGACAAGAACCCCCTTCTTGGAGGAAGCACGGCTCTTGGAGCAACAGAACTCACACCAATGAGTCAAGAGAAGGTCCTTTGTGTCAGTGAAGCTGGATGGAGCATAGAGACCACTCCTCATCCTCAGGGCATGTGGGTGAAGCCCCATTACTTGTGCACAGAATATATGTTATGTGAGGGGCACTGCTAAGTGTGAGCAGGGCTAGCAGCTGGGTTTCCAGGCAGCAGAAGTGGCTAGGAGCTGACCAACCCCACTTCTGGGACTGTGCATGCACTCTAGCCTAGCGACCACCTTTGAGGGCTCATGGGGGATTCTGTTAGTGGCTGTTCCTTGTGCTGGCCAGGCTAGTGGTTCTCCCACATGTTATCACTGCCAATATTCTCCTAAGACAAGCCACTTCCCAGAAATTCAACCATAGTGACTTCCGGAAGACACAGCATCAGTCACGCTTCCTCTAAAGCAGCCCCTGTGATGACCTTGTCCCTGTCACTCCTCCTGTGACTTCTCCAGGGGAGCTCCAGCATGGACCCTGGCACTGCCCAGTTCTGCTGATAGCAAACAGTCCACCTGGTCAAAGCACAGGCATGGAGCACCAGGCCTGGAGGGACCCCAGCATCAGGACTCCACCCAGCAGGCAGGAGGCAGGTGCGGGGACACAGTCCAGGGACCAGGTATTAAACTGGAGCAGAGACCCCAGGTACTCTAAGCCTCATCTTGTGATGAAAGCCACAATGAAGCAGGTGCAGAACGGAGAACCTCATGTCCTTTAGGATCCACTTTCCTTCCTCCTCCTCCACGAGCCCTTCCTGACCCTGGCAACCCACAGCCCTCCCCATCCCCGGAGCTATTCTGTGGAAAGGAGCCTTCAGGCGCTGGGTCCCTGGTTGTCTCCTATTGCTATTGCTTTGCTGAATACCTGGAGTGGCTCTCTGAGTTTCTTTTCTTGATGCAGACTACAGAAAGGTTTGAAGTTAGTTAGGGAGGAGTCCCCTGTCACTTCCATGTTGCCTGGAACATGTTGAGATCATTGCAGGAAGCGAATGACAGACTGGAGGAGGCCCAGAGGTAGGTGGAGAGAGGCAGACTCGGCAGTTAGGCAGCGCTGGGTTCCAAGCCTGATCCTGCCACTTGAAAGGTGTGCCTCTCAACAAGTTGCTTGGCTCTCTAAGCTTTCTGAAATGGAGGTGGTTGTGCCTATCTATTCACAGAGTTTGGAGAGATTAGATATAAATAATAAAACGAACCGAGGCTGCCTTAACCAGGGGTTCTCCAAGTGTGGTCCCTAGACAAGGAGCATCACCTGGGAACTTGTTAGAAATGCAGATTCTTGATGCTACTTCAAATCCACTGAATCAAAAACTCTAAGATGGTGCTTAGCATTTGTTAACAAGACCTATGGGTGATTTCAATACATCTGAAGGTTTAATAACTTTTGTAGGTACTCAGTAAATAGTTTGTCCTCAGCTAGACCTTCTTCTGTACTGACTTTCAGACACAGAATTGAAGGAAGGAAGTGGCCAGTGGCCAGATCAGTCTTGACATAATGGTGATCATTTGGGACAAGTCACTGGGTACAGGACGAGAGTCTGGTTCTAATGACTTGAACATGAGTCAAGAGTATGTCCAACTCAATCTAATCCAGTAAGATTTTTGAGTGGTTGCTATTACACAGAGTAATGAACTCGCCTTAAAGCAAGTATTCCATACACGCGGACAGAGTTAGAGCCAGTTAAATATGGGCTGCCACTTACATTTCTTTAGATCTGCTTGCCCTCAAAGCAAAGGCTTTCATCCCTCATTACACATTAGCATCACCTGGGGAGTTTTAAAAAATCCAGATGCCCAGGCTGCACCCCAGACCACTCACATCAGCATCTCTGAGAGAAGGTAAGATCCAGGCCTGAGTAGTTTTTAAAGCTCCCAAGGTGACTGCAATGTGCAGTACAGGGCTACAAACTACTGAACCAGATAGGTCAGTATGCAACGCTGGCAAGCTGAAGGCAGGTAGGAAGCAGAGGCCAGCCCCTTGTCTTCTTCGTCCCCACTCCTCCGTTCTCTTGGTGCCCACCCTCAGGTCATAGACTCAGCCATTGTCACTGTAGAGGCAGAAAGCCAACTCATGAGTTGGAAGAAGTCATTTGGACTTCAGAAAAACCTTTGGAGAAATGAAGGGCAAGTGTTATTTCAATGTGGATCAAAATAACAACAACAACACTGCCTTTGTGAGATTCTGAGATATGTTCAGTACTTCGCCTGAGTTGTGGGGTGGTCAGAACTGAGCTGAGACTCGACCCCTGGCCGTGGTTCTCTATATCCCCAGACTCTGCTCTATCCTGACATGCTCTCCTCCTTTCATCTAGAAAGCAGCCATATACTGAGCACCTACCATGTGGTAGGCACTTGACTCATCCCTAATCCAGACAACTATGGTGATTCATATTCTATAAAAAGAAAACCCAAGTGCAGAAGAAAAGCAATTAACTTGCCCAATCTCATACTGATAGTAAACGATGGAGCTGAAATTGGACCTGGATCTTCTGTGTCCTTAATGCTCTTTCCGTGCCTGAGTGAAAGGACTTAAGAAAATTCCAACAAAGCCTCTCAAAATGGACTTTGATTTGGAGCCATCACAAAAAAAGTCACTCAGAACCAGAAAGAGGCCCATGTATTCTTCCAATTTTGCACATTCTTCTACCTTTTCTACAAGTCCTGGGTGAACCAGGAGCAGAGAAGGACCTCATATGGCCATACTGACCAGGATGAGAGTAGAGGATAGACCAGAGATTGAAGGGTTCAAAGAGAAAGCCATTCATATGCATCCAGGGGCTGCCAGGCTCCAGGAGTAGGTGTTGACATATTTTCCAGGGCCTCCCAAAATGAACATGTCATTCAGAGTTGAAGTTCAGACAGGTTCTCAAGTCTACCTGGTTTCACTCAGCCTTGATCTCAGCACATCACCAGCCATGTTGCCTCAGGGCACCTGGACAATGCACCTACCTCAGGTGAGTCTGACCCAGGAAGGATGCTCATTCCTATACTGGCCCAGTTGATGCATGGGGTCCCCATTTGCTGGACAAGGACCAGATAGGTGGTCTAACCGAGCAAAGGACCCATGCATGGGAAGCAGCACTTTGGAGGCAGTAAAGCTGGTTTCCTCTTCTGTCCTGTCCCTTGTCACATAGCACTCTGTCCTCCCTTCAAGCACAGAGTCTCAGGAGAAATCTGCTCTCTGCATTTTGGGTATTTGCAATATTCACAAGCCAAACACTATTGTATTATGTTAGACTTTTGTGGAGAGATGCCAGGTCTCAGGAAATTAGGCAAAGGTAAGTAATTTAAGGGAAGGAGAGCTGCCAGCTAGTGGACCCTTTACTGGTGGTCCAGCACTTGCTGCACTGTCTACTGGAATTTGTGTTTCCAAGTGCATATGTCTGTTAAGCAAGAAAATTAACAAACAAATGGCAATAGTGAAGCTTCAATACTTTGGCCACCTGATGCAAAGAGCTGACCTGATGCAATACTCTGATGCTGGGAAAGATTGAGGGCAAGAGGAAAAGAGGGCAACAGAGGATGAGATGGTTGGATGGCATCACCAACTCAATGGACATGAGTTTGGGCAAACTCTGGGAGATAGGAGATAGTTAAGGACAGGGAAGCCTGGAGTGCTGCAGTCCATGGGGTCACAAAGAGTCAGACACAACTGAGCGACTGAACAACAACAAGAGGAGACAAAAGGATTTGGAACCGCACAGAACTGAATTTGAATTCCAGCCCTGAAACACCACAGTCCACCCTATCAGTCCCTCCTCAATTGTTTGTCTGCAGGGCAGGGGACAGACAAGCAGATTATTCTGTTCTACTCAAGTTGTCTGCCTTGTGTTGGGTGAGAACTCAGTGAAGAAAGACCGAGGCAGTGCTTTGTAAACTGCAAAGCTTTATGTAAATATTGGCATAGTTGTAATAACAGCTACCATTATTACATCTCTTTGTGATTTGCAAGTACGCTATGCCACACACATCCAGATCACATCAGCACTGCCCCTAACACATTACAGTTCTTGGGCTAGGGACAGTCTTTGCCATCAAGAGCTTATAGTCTAGGAGAAAGAGGTTCCCTTGCCAGATGACACAGAGTAGTGGGCACTAAAAATGTTAGAAGGGAGCACAGGGAAGTAATTCAGATTCTGGTAGAGGGACATCTGACCTAGACTATGGTCCAAGAAGGCTTCATGGAGGCAGTGACCCTTGAGCTTCACCCAAGAGGATGCATAAGTGGGACATGGCTTGAGAGGGTGGGGATGGTGGGAACTTTTCAGACAACCAGATAGCATGTATATGAAACAGAAAAAAAGACCAAGTCTACTACAGTAATTTGATATCTGCAAAGGACCCCAGCTCATCTAAGTGATTTCATATCACTAGGCTCGTGAGCCCTGTTGAGGCTAGGACAAAAGGAAGATGAATTTCCTCTTGCCCCTGATTAGAGAGCTAGCCCTCATCCTCCGATATGCAGATGACACCACTCTTATGGCAGAAAGCAAAGAGGAACTAAAGAGCCTCTTGATGAAGGTGCAAGAGGAGAGTGAAAAAGCTGGCTTAAAACTCAGCATTGAAAAAACAAAGATCATGGCATCTGGTCCCATCACTTCACGGCAAATAGATGGTGAAAAAGTGGTAACAGTGACAGACATTTATTTTCTGGGACTCCAAAATCACTGCAGACTGTGACTACAGCCATGCAATTCAGATGCTTGCTCCTAGGAAGAAAAGCTATGGCAAACCTAGACAGTGTATTAAAAAGCAGAGACATCACTTTGCCGACAAAGGTCCATATAGTCAAAGCTATCATTTTTCCAGTAGTCATGCATGGAAATGAGAGTTGGACCATAAAGAAAGCTGAGCACCAAAGAATTGATGCTTTCGAACTGTGGTGCTGGAGAAGACTCTTGAGAGTCCCTTGGACAGCAAGGAGATCAAGCCAGTCAATCCTAAAGGAAATCAACCCTGAATATTCATCAGAAGGACTGATACTGAAGTTGAAGCTCCAATACTTTGGCCACCTGATGTGAAGACCCAACTCTTTGAAAAAGATCCTGATACTGGGAAAAATTGAGGGCAGGAGGAAAAGGGGGTGGCAGAGGATGAGATGGTTCAATGGACTCACAGACTCAATGGACATCAGTTTGAGCAAATTCCAGGAGAAGGTAAAGGACAGGGAAGCCTGGCATGCTGCAGTTCATGGGGTTGCAAAGAATTGGACACACCGTAGTGGCTGAACAACAACAACAACCTCATCAATGATTTATTCAGAATAAATCAATGCACCCTCAGTACCTAGCCCAAATCCTGGCAATTTGTTGGTTCTAAATAAGTATTTATTGAATAAATTGCATCTTCAGCCTTCAATATAAGATAGAAGTAGCAGGTTATGGTTATGATAAAAAGAAAAGTACAGAGTATCAAACAGTTCTACATTTTTTTAGCCATATCATTTAGAAACTGAATTCAGCTATCTTTTCAGTGACCTGTCATATTTTCTGCTATTCAATCTCCACAGTTTGTATCTGACATTAAACCCAGCTACCCTGGCTCTATTGGCCCACAACTCCCCTTTTTCCAAGTGCAAAGTAAGAAGAGTAGTCGCTTGTCAGCCAGGTCTATGCTCATGGGGTTCGCTAAGTTTTTACATCCAATTCTTCCAAAAACTTTGCATGGCAGTTGAGAGGTTTAGAGTCACCATGTCTTCTAGATGGACAAGCTAAAGCTCAGAGAGGCCAAGTGATTTTTCTCAAAGTCACACAGATTTCACCCCTAAAACCCGTGTTTTTTGCCACATCCACGGTCAAGTTTCCTCCTGGGCTAAAGTTAGGAGGTGTGGCCAAGGGACCAAATAATGATAATGACAGTAGCAACAAAAATAACTAGTATATTTCGAATGTCACACCTCTCATCGACAAAGCAAGGCACTAATTGTCATCTTACTTAATCCATACAATTCCCTTAAGATAAATACCACTGTCCTCATTTTACACATGTGGATCTTCACATTTAGAAAGGCTAAGTAACTTTCTCTAAAGCACAACTATTAAGTCGTGACACCGATTCTGCGGAATTCCAAAGCCGGTCTTCTTCCCACATTATCACTTTAGTGCCAGCTGCAAGCCAGCAAGACTCGAGGGGGAGATTTGTCTATTTTCAATAGGAATCCAAGGTCCTACTGGGGTTTGATGATGAATAGTGATATATATTTTTAATTACTAGAGCACTGTTATCCATCAAAATCATTTCAGGGAAGCTCAGCTTATAAGACATAATCAGCCTCACTCTATTTGATAAGCTTTGAAGGAACTGTTCATTAAGAATGACAGTGACCCTCACTCTGTCTCTCTGGATCTAAAACCTTCGAATCTTCTTAAGTCCAAGGTACATAAATGACTTACCCATATTAATGCTCCAAGATAGAGACATAAATCTCCTGCATGCATGCCTGCATTCACCAGTGCTCTCAAGGCGAAAAGCAGAAATAGAATTTGGTTTGGGGTTATATGATTTTAGAGATAAGGATTTAAGCCAGGCTCCTAAAATGGAGGGGCTCTGGAGAGAAAGAGGCTCATACAACACAGGTCATTTATTTTATAAACTTAGGCTATCAAAAAAGAAGAAGAAGAAGAAAGGAAGGAAGAAGAAGAAAAACATTGAGATACATACACCACCAGATTAACAAGCCCATTTGTCAAAAAGCTAAATCTTCCTGCTCCAAGTGTGATCTT
Organism: Giraffa tippelskirchi; assembly: GCF_054371585.1. Taxonomy (NCBI): domain Eukaryota; kingdom Metazoa; phylum Chordata; class Mammalia; order Artiodactyla; family Giraffidae; genus Giraffa; species Giraffa tippelskirchi. Next base: position 94,081,813 of record NC_137276.1, read on the forward strand.
GGTTACTCTGCTATGGCTCTGCTCTCAGGGTAGGGTGAGACAATGCCCTGGGCTATCCATACAATCCTGTCATATCTGCTTTCATCCCCCTTCCAAGATGCTTTTCTTTGATGTTCCTAGAAGTTTAGGTGCTCATGAATTTCTCCTACCCAAAGTCACCTACGTTTAGAGAATGTGAGACTAGAAACACGTCAGAAGGATATATCATATCAACCTCATTCTCCATTCAGCTCTAAACCCCACCTCTGAGTATGGCCACAAGGGCAACACAGAGGAAAACTGTAGTGAAAACTCTCCAGGTTTCCCAACTATGTGACCCCAAACAGGGGAGGAGTGTGATGAAGGACATCAGAAAGGTTTCAGAATCAATAAGTTCAGGAAACTCTGAATGAAACAAAATCAAACAAGTATCTTTACTACAGGTCTCAGAGTCTTTTATATGCAAATAGGCATTGTATAACTCCAAGGAAGTATATGCCCGATATATCTTTTTAAAAGCATCACGTTGGACTGTTGTTATTATGAGGACTACTCCCACACTCTCATGAAAATGCTATCTAAACCTTTCTTGAACCCATTCTTGTTTGCAAAGGGATCACACCTGGCACAAGAAATTCCATGTGTTCTCCATGCTAAAATGTTCTTAAATGTACCTTCCAACCTTCTATTTTTTGCAACCTAGCTTGGGAAACTCTTCACAAGCCATTACCTAGGGTTTGCTGCAGGTATTTATGTGTTTTGGAGCTTTGACACATATGTTTCCTGATGGATTAGTGGAATGACAGTGCATGCATCTTGGGCACTGAGTGACAGCTGCTCCCTGCCCTCCCGTCTTTGCCCCAGTTCAGCTTGGCACTGATGACCTGCGTCACACAACGTGTTATCTGGTGCCCTCTGTGTTACATTGGGAGAAATCCATAAAGATGATGTTTGTAAAGGTCAAACTATCTTTTCCTAAGCTGATGCCCAAGTGATAACTCCCTCTGCCCAAGAGGTCTGATTAGAGACCTAAGCTTTCTCAGGTTTAGCACAGTCCAGGTTTCTAAGAAAATATTATTTTAAGGAGTATGTCTTGAGTCAGCTCTCCAGACCTTTTGGAGGGTCTGATGAGCCTCGTTCGTGAATGGTTGCTTCTCCCAAGAAGTCGGTTGTCTGGGGTGGAGCTGAACTGTCCTGACTGGAGAAGAGCAATCCAGTCTGATGTTGGCCAGGGAGCAGAGAGCCATCCAAACAGGAGACTGAGACAGATGGGCTGTGAGAGCTCTGGGGCTCTAGGGGAGAGACTTCTACTTTCAGAAGGAAAACACCTTCCGGGTAAGTGAATACAAGCAAGAGGGGAAAATAAAGATGTCTTCTGTGCTCACCACTATATGATTAACTGAGGAAACTGAGATTCAGAGGCAGTAAAGCTATATGATGGACATGGGGCTCCAGGTCAGGTGAGGGCTTTAATTTCAAGTCAGTTGCTCTTTCCACTCTAACTGCAACCAGTTACCCAAGGGACATGGGGAGAAGGACATCCCATCATAGCTCTAGCCACCTGAGGTTCAAATTGCAGCCGTAAGTGTCCTATTGCCTCCATGGTGGGCTGTGGCTCTTCTAGTGAGAACACATACTATTCCCACATTTCCAGGGAGAATAGCCAAGGTTTTCTATGCTGTGCTGAATGCCATGCATGGAGTACCTGGCTTCCAACCTCCCAAGGTTTCTTCAGTACTGTGTAATCTGACTGATCTCCTAGCAGCATCTGTGCATGTTCTTGAACCTGTCAGTGAACTCCTGGTTACCCCACCTTTGCCCCTCTCCAGGAGTCAACCTTCAGATGTGGGAGTGACCTAGGTCTTTCCAAACATAATCTTGGCCACGCTTCTAACCAGTTACTGATTTGCCAAGTGTCAGCTGACCCCAGGTCTCTCTAAAAATACCTTGGCTATAAACACAGTAGACGAGGTATAGACCAAGACCTTGTCTATGATTCCACTGAAGAATAAGACATCTGCGTGGTCTCCAGGTCAACAACTTGCTCAATTTAGCAAACATTTTAAGAAGTTACCCTCAAATCTCCATTTTAAAATCCTTTAAAATGATGACAAAAATCTATCATTTTCCAAAGACACTGAATATACTTTTTACTAGAGTATCTTCAAAATGAGACTTCCCTGGGAAGGACTAGGGGCTGTAGCTATCTCCACAGGGACACAGATGCAATTACAAGGAACTAATCATTTTCTAGCTGTTGAGTTGAGTTGCTCTTATAAGAACTATCTGAGAAGTCTGTTGGTATCAATCATGTATTTCAACTTTAAGAACTATAAAAATGTTTTAAAAGAGCTCACTTCACTGGAGCACCTATTTTGTGCTGTACTTTCACATGTCATCTCTTTCAATCCTCAAGGCAGCCTAAGGTGCTCAATGTCCAGACAGGAAACTGAACTTCAGACACACTAAACAACTTCCCACACCTAGAGAGAGAGAGAACCGAGACCAGAAGTTGGGTCTACCAAAGCCCAGGGTCCAGGCATTTTTCCTTTCCATGCCTCCTCTCCTCTGCATTTCACAGCATGGGAGAATTACTTTCTTTTCTTTTCCTGCATAGGGATATGAAGTTGGTTTACAGAGTACTTTTATTTATTTATTTATTTGGCTGTTTCAGGTCTGAATTATGGCATATGCGACCTTCATTGCAGCCTTAGAAACTCATTGTGACCCTCAGGCTCTCTAGTTATGGCACATGGGCTCCAGAGTACGTGGGTTCAGTAGCTGCAGTGAGCAGGCTTAGCTGCTCCATGGCATGTGTGACTTCAGTTCCCCAGGATTGAAACCACGTTCCTTGCATTGCAAGTGGATTTTTAACCACTGGACCACCAGGGAAGTCCCTAAAAAGTACTTTTAGATTTATGTATTCTAAGTGAGGTTACCTGTATTAGCTTGAAAAACTAAGAAGGAAGGGATATATGGATATATTTATTATTCACCTTTAAACGCAGAAGGAAAAAGAATTCTTTAAGTGCTCCTAGTAAAAATCATAGAAGTCAAAGGAAGGCATTTCCTCTTAAACTGAAGTGTCTTTTACACTCTTTCCTCCTGTTAAACTTCAACCAACATGATAAGTTTTATATGAGCCTGCCATGCAGAATAGCGATATGTATCAAAAATGCAGCTCTCCCTGTGAGCTATCTATCAGAAAACTTAATGTAATTGCCAGACTGAATCTTAATTCATCTCTGAGAGAAGCTTATTACTTTGGGGGTGTTGTATCACCTGCTTTTAAATCACATACAAGTATAGCCTCAATGATCTATTTAGTCTTCAATGTTTTAAACATCACTACCTGTGTCTACATTAATTCCCCATCTTGCCAGTTCAGAAGACACTGGTCCACTGAAGAGCAATTTTAGGGCCTTCTCTGTGCTTTGTTCTTACCTCTGTTTCTTCCCTTCCAGTCCATCTTCCTCTACACAAATGCCAGAGTGAGCTTACTAGTAGGCAAAATCACTGGGCCATGCCCTGTACAAAACCCTTGAATGATTCCCCATCATCAACAGGATACAAGACCTCTCACCATCCAGCCATCACCTACACCTCTCCCCGTTATCTCATACCTCTACCATTTCCAGGCAGAAGCAGAATTAAAGACAACACCAAAACATCAGGCTAGTTAACATCAGGCTAAAAATTGTCAAAAAGAGCCAAGACAACCTGTTGCCTCTAAGAGGCTGTGACAACTCTGGATGTGAACCACAAACTTGACAACTTCCCTTAGAATACAGAAAGAAAAGACAAAAAGATAAAAGTCAGGATGGAGAAAATGATATATATAGACAGCTACAATCATCAAACACACATGTAACTTGCATTCCAAAAGAAAACACCATGATTCATGTCAATGTATGGCAAAAACCACTACAATATTGTAAAGTAATTAGCCCCCAACTAAAATAAATAAATTTATTAAAAAAAAAAAAAGAAAACACCAGTACAGTACACAGTATAGAAGCAACAAATAGATATAAAAAAAGAAAACATTTGCTGAGCCAAAAAAATGACCTAAGAGGACCGTTGCATTAAAAAAAAATTCGTTGAAGAAACTCAGTCTCAGTAACCTGGTAAATTTGGATTTGAAAGGACAAAATATGGTCCTGAGCAAAAAACTTATGATATGCTGCCAAAAAAATAGAACCAGGCACTCTTAGACTTCACCTTTGATTCACTAACTGCCAGTCCCAGATCTATCAAGTTGTGAGGGACAAAGTGGTTGTGACTCAACAGAGGAACAGAAGCCACGTTTTCCTTCATGGAGGAAGGAAGTGGAAAGATCTGCTTTAGTCCAGAAAGCCTGCCCCTGATGTGCATTTCCTGGGGGATGCAGTATCAAAGTATGTCTATGGGAATGAACTCGTCCAATCAAATCAACAGGCATAAAATTAAGAGGCTAGACAGGGTATAAAAGGACTCTCCATGCTGAAAACAGTTAATCACAGAATTCAAACATTGCTTTGAACTGGGCCACAAAATTGCAAGTGCCAAAACTTCTTGAAAATAAAGCTACAAAATATAAAATCAGCATCTAGCAAAGCATCTCCCCCTCCAGCTTCCTGCTGGCTGGATCAGGACCCCTCCTCCCTGTCCCCCTGCCTCCTTCCATCATAACACTCACCTCCTCACCATGTGTGTTTCATGTTTGTTCCTTTATCATTAGAAAGTGAGCCCCTATGCTGCTAAGTCGCTTCAGTCATGTCCCACTCTGTGCGACCCCATAGACGGCAGCCCACCAGGCTCTGCTGTCCCTGGGATTCTCCAGGCAAGAATACTGGAGTGGGTTGCCATTTCCTTCTCCAGTGCATGAAAGGGAAAAGTGAAAGTGAAGTCGCTCAGTCGTGTCCGACTCTTAGCGACCCCATGGACTGTAGCCTACCAGGCTCCTCCGTCCATGGGATTTTCCAGGCAAGAGTACTGGAGTGGGGTGCCATTGCCTTCTCCAGAGCCCCTATGAGCAGGCACTATTTTATTGGTGTCTCCCACCCCTGCCCCACAATGTGGCATATAGATTGCAATTGTAAATGCTTATTGAAGGAATGAATAAGGAAAAACATGATGTTCCTTTATTATACCCCCAGGCAACCTTCTGTAAAGGAATCTTTGATTTCTGGCAGGGCTTCAGGGAGGGTTTCATGGCATGTGCATCTAATACTTTGTCTGAGCATCAGCAGAATTTCCCTCAGCAGCCCCCTAAAAAATGTAGGGGGGCACTCCTTACACAGCAAGTCTATTATTGCCACTCGCAGGAGGCAAAGATAGCAACTGAGGCTCACCAGGGTTGTTTGAGCCTCATACATCTCTAAGTGTATGTTGTGAGGGGAGCATGAAAGCTGATTGCATCTCTCTGGCTGTGAAATCTTCGCTCTACCTCTATATTCTCGCCCTGGTCTTCGTCTGGAAACCCGTGTGAGAGAGGATCACATTATGACACGTAGGACTTTTATCTCCTGGATGTCAGCAGGCCACACTCAGCATCCATCCCAATGGGTGCCTGGCTCAGGCTGCTCAGTATGCTGCGGAACTTGTGTTCACTGTATATTAGGCAGCCGAGTTTACCAGGAGAACATGCCATCCCCTTGATGAATGGAGTCTGTGTTGCATTTACATGAGAGTGGGCTTCCCAGACGTGATAAGAGGCTGGGTGATGCATCACTTGCTGTGCTGGTGTGCGCAAGTCAGAAGTGATGAATGGGGCTCATGGATAAACAGTGCCGAGCTTCAACATACCAGGTTCAGCTGATGTGGTACCTGTTTAGGGGTTCCAGAACACCAACCCACTGAAGACCCAGTCATTCATATACCTTTTCTCTTGTCAACAATTGACTGAGCACCTTTTCTGAGCCAGTGCTGGCCAGATGCTGCAGATAGAGAAGGAAAGTATGGTCCTTCCCTACCATTCAGTAACAAGAGCATCAATTATTGTTTACCAGACCCTGTATGGGCTTCGTCTCCTTGAATCTTCATCACTTCCCTATGAGGTAGGTATAATCCCTGCTTAAAAAGTGGGAAAACTAGGATTCCCTGGTGGCTCAGTGGTAAAGAATCCGCATGCCAATGCAGGAGACACAGGTTCAACCCCTGGTCCGGGAAGATCTCACATGCTGGGGAGCAACTAAGCCCATGTACCACAACTATTAAGCCTGTGCTCTAGAGTCCAGGTAGCCACAACTACTGAAGCCCATGTCCGACTCCTTTGCGACCCCATGGAATGTAGCCCGCCAGGCTCCTCTGTCCATTGGATTTCCCAGGGAAGAACACTGGAGTGGGTTGCCTTCCTTCTTCAGGGGATCTTCCCAACTCAGGGATTGAACCTGCATCTCCTGCATTGGCAGGCAGATTCTGTACCACCTGGTGGCCAGATTCAGGCCACCTGGGAAGCCCTTTAAAGTCATAGGAATCAATTCAATTTGACAAACACTCAAATTGGATCAGCTCTGTGCTGCTGTCAGGGAAAAATGACATGGCTACTCTGTTTCTAGGATCACAGTATTTAGATATAAGATTCACATTCCATAAAATATGATGACTTCATGTTTTCAAACCTTCTGACTGTGGAGACAGTATCTATTAATACTTCTCCTGCTGAGAATTTAATTATGCACGGTGTCTGCATTTCTGATGATTTTATGTGTTAATCTCACATGATCCACTCAGTAATCTCACATGATCCACTGTCCACTGTCTCATCTTCCCAACAAGATCCCTGTGGACATCTTCAGCTTCCCCTCCAGATGGACCTTTCTTTCTCTGCCCAGCTCTGTTCTCCGTGAGACAATAGATCACATCAGGATGGGGAACACATGTACACCCGTGGCTGATTCATGTTAATGTCTGGCAAAACCACTACAATATTGTAAAGTAATTAGCTTCCAATTAAAATGAATAAATTTATAAAATAATAATAATAATAATAAAATAGATCATATCAGTGAGCTTCCCTGCCTGCCCCCTTGTGGTTGGGTTCAGCCATAGGGGTTGCTGCAGGGATTGAGGAAGGGATGGGAGAGATTGGGACATTTACTGTCCTAGCAATCACTCCCTAGGTCCCTGAAATGTGGCCAAGTCCCTCCACTGAAAGGAAGGTCACAGCTTTTAGGAGATCCTCCCTGCCCAACTTTATCTTCAGGGCCAGCAGTGAGTCCCTCTCCTTCAAGTCTGAAGGTGGTCACATACCTCACCATGTCTAGACCAGGGTACCACACTATCTTTTTTTGTTCACATCATCCGGCCCATACGCTTGTAAATAATCCTTTTGTTAGCCTTTCTTCGAACTACCTAATTTGAATGTGCCATCTGTTTCCTGCCAGGATGCTGTCTGATGTCATCTCTGAAAGCAGAAACCATATTTAATGCATTGTTTCATTACCTGCAGTATCAGCCACAGAGCAGTCAGGCCCACAGTTGGTGGGAATTGCCTGAATGAATGTCTCCTCACTTGCCCAAGAGCTGGACTTGTGGCAAGTCTACTTAAATTGATTTTCTTTTTTTTTTGCAAATGAAATTCTATTTTATTTGGGAGAGCTCAATGTTTCCTAATCTATTTTGGGGACACGGATTTTTTTAAATATCTGATGAAAGCTATAGACCTTCAACCTAGCAAAACATACAAATTAATGTTTTTGCAAATGTTTGCATAAGTTTTCAGACAGTGCATAAATTTTCAGACAGTTCATAAAGCACAGACAAAGAACCCCTGCAATCGATCCATTATCCATTAAACAAAGATTCTATTATAATGTATTTGCTTCTTAATTCTAAGACATAATCAGTTTTAAATGTTTTATGATGATTATTTATTATTATTACTATTACTATTAAATGGAACTGATGCTTGGATTTACAGTGTGTATTCCCAGGATCTGAGATGAAACAAAATTTCTAGACTCATAAATGACCAGAAAGAAAAGTAACAACAGGAACACTTAGATAGCCCTTACGCTTTGCCCGGGACTCTCCTAACTGCTTTATGAATATTAATTCATTTAATGCTCACGATAACCCAACAGTCCTATTCTTATCTCTCCCTAGTCTCCTCAAGCCCTTGATATTAGCCTGGCTCTTTTCATTCATAAGTGTTAGGGAAATAATTTCTTGACTAGGGAATTAGACTCAGGAGGGATCTGAGAGCCATGATTCCTGACAGTCTGCTCATCCTACTTCAATTCCTCCGACATTTTGTTCAGTCATTTGCATTACAGTAATCTGTTTGTGCACTGCCCTTGCCAGTGGTTTTCAAAATCTTTCCCACAGTCATGCACCTGACTCAGAATATAGACTGCAGCATGTTAATAACAGTAATAATTAGACCTACCATGTTTTGAGACCTTCCTTTGTACAGGACTAATCCTATCCTTAGAGTTTTATAGACATTACAACTTAGTTAGTCCTCATGACAAGTCTATCAATAGGAATATTAATATTCCCATGTTACAGATGAGGAAGCAGAGGCTTAGACAGGTTAAGCAATCTGGAGTAGGTCAAATGACTAGTAAGTACGGGACCTGGGATCTGGACCCTAGGAGGCTTCCTCAGATTATTACTGCCTTCCACGGTTGAAATAATACTGCGGGGCACTCCCATACACCCCAGCCCTCTGTCCCTAACATCACCCTGATTTCCCCCACTCAGGAATGCATCCTGGTATGCAAGTGAAGAAGAGCGACACTATCATGATAACTCTGAAACTGCTCTGAATTTTTTAAAAAATTCAACAATTTGCTAATTGCACTATTTTAACCATTGCCAGGCGGAGAAGGCAATGGCACCCCACTCCAGTCCTCTTGCCTGGAAAATTCCATGGACGGAGGAGCTGGGTAGGCTACAGCCCATGGGGTCGCTAAGAGTCAGACATGACTGAGCGACTTCACTTTCACTTTTCCCTTTCATGCACTGAAGAAGGAAATGGCAACCCACTCCGGTGTTCTTGCCTGGAGAATCCCAGGGACGGCGGGGCCTGGTGGGCTGCCGTCTATGGGGTCGCACAGAGTCGGACACGACTGAAGCGACTTAGCAGCAACCATTGCCAGGAACAGAGTACTTGCTCCTCCTGACAAATGCCAGCCTACTTGTGTATCTCTACACAATGTCAGGGATCCACTATATTGTGCAGGATCCAGATATGACCATTTCTGTGTCCCCAGCACAGCTGAGGCTCTCATTAAAATGAAGGCATGCAAGCATACGTGAAGGACTTTCCAGGTGGCGCTAGTGGTAAAGAACCCGCTTGCCAATGCAGGAGACATAAGAGACACGGATTCCATCCCTGGGTTGGGAAGATCCCCTGGAAGAGGGCATGGCAACCCACTCCAGTATTTTTGCCTGGAAAATCCCATGGACAGAGGAGTCTGGTGGGCTACACTCCATGGGGTTGCAAAGAGCCAGACATGACTTAGTGACTGAACAACAAATGCATGAATGGATGAATGAAGTTAAAAATCAGATCTTCTTTCAAGTCTGGTTTCTTCAGGGTGTATGCCCAGCAGTGGGATTGCTGGGTCATATGGCAGTTCTATTCCCAGTTTTTTGAAGAATCTCCACACTCTTCTCCATAGTGGCTGTACTAGTTTGCATTCCCACCAACAGTGTAAGAGGGTTCCCTTTTCTGATGACCCGGAGGGATGGGATGGGGAGGGAGGTGGAAGGGGCGTTCTGAAAGGGGAAAACATGTACACCCATGGTGGATTCATGTCAATGTATGGCAAAACAAATACAATATTGTAAAGTTAAAAAACAGAAAATAAACTAATTAAAAAAAAATCAGATCCTCAATTTTCAGAAATCAGGTAATAAGAAAAAAAATTTGCAAAAGGATTAGAAGGAGAAGTAAGTGATGAAGAGACCATACTAGCCCATTGCTCCCCTTATTCCACCCAGAGTCCCTTCCTGATCCTCAAAAACACTGGCCAGTCCCTGTAGAACTCAGATGATATCGAAAGCAAACCCACTTCAATCCTCAGCTTTGGATAGTTCCTTCACCTTCTTATTCTAATGGAAACCCAGAAGGCCTTAGGGTCTTTCTACAGGACTTTCTAGTGGTAGAGGCTAATTTTTCACAGCTCGGGGTCTGGAAGAGGGAAGCTTCTTTTTGGTTCTCCATTGCCACTTTCAAACTCTGTCACAGACCTCCTCATTCAAAACCGCCAGCTCATTTGAAGCATATCATCACACTGCTGTCATCAGCCAAGTCCCCAGTCATCTCGTGCCCTATCACTCACCAATGACTTCAGACCTGCTTCCCTGCCTTTATGTGGGTGGACCGCAACATCTATGGGAATGGTCTTGTCCATTACAATGGCCTCTGAGTTCCTTGACCTCCTTGACTCAATCTTTTGCCTCCTCACACCTCGGGCACTCAATCCTAAGGTCATACATCATCATCAATCACTGAATTAACTACAAAATTTCTATTTATCATCCATTCCTGACTATCACCTCCCACCCCTCCTACTCATTCACTTTGGCATAAATGCCTTAACAATTATTTGACCCCCCACAGGGACCTACATTGACCCACTGACTCTGACACTTTGTTGCTCTCAACCATATGCCCACATTCTCATTTCCATCTTTATTCTGTTTAGAACCCATTGGCAAGCACCATAATCCCTCCCTCACAAACCTGCCTAACTCCTTGGCTCTATTTCCTTCTTCCTTACCTGCCCTACTCCAATCTGCATTTCAGTTCAGTTTCTCAGTCATGTCTGACTCTTTGCGACCCCATGGACTACAACGCGCCAGGATTCCCTGTCCATCACAGACTCCCGGAGTTAACTCAAACTCATGTCCACTGAGTCTGTGATGCCATCCAACCATCTCATCATCTGTCGACCCCTTCTGCTCCTGCCTTCAATCTTTCCCAGCATCAAGGTCTTTTCCAATGAAGTCAGTTCTTTGCATCAGGTGGCCAAAGTATTGGAGTTTCAGCTTCAGCATCAGTCGTTCCAATGAATATTCAGGACTGATTTCCTTTAGAATGGACTGGTTGGATCTCCTTGCTGTCCAAGGGACTCTCAAGAGTTTTCTCCAACATCACAGTTCAAAAGCATCAGTTCTTTGATGTTCAGCTTTCTTTATAGCCCAACTCTCACATCCATACATGATGACTGGAAAAACCATAGCTTTGACTAGACAAACCTTTGTTGGCAAAGCAATGTCTCTGCTTTTTAATATGCTGTTTAGGTTGGTCATAGCTTTCCTTCAAGGAGCAAGTGTCTTTTAATTTCATGGCTGCCATCACCATCTGCAGTGATTCTGGAGCCCCCAAAAATAAAGTCTGTCACTGTTTCCATTGTTTTCCCAACTAGTAGCCATGAAGTGATGGGACCGGATGCCATGATCTTAGTTTTCTGAATGTTGAGCTTTAAGCCAACTTTTTCACTCTCTTCTTTCACTTTCATCAAGAGGCTCTTAGTTCTTCTTCGCTTTCTGCCATAAGGATGGTGTCATCTGCATATATGAGGTTATTGATATTTCTCCCAGCAATCTTGATTTCAGCTTATGCTTCATTCAGCCCAGCGTTTCTCATGATGTACTATGCATACAAGTTAAATAAGTGGGGTGACAAAATACAGCATTGACACACTTCTTTCCCAATTTGGAACTGGTCTGCTGTTCCATGTTCAGTTCTAAGTGTTGCTTCTTGACCTGCATACAGATTTCTCAGGAGGCAGGTAAGGCAGTCTGGTATTCTCATCTCTTTAAAAATTTTCCACAGTCTGATGTGATCCACACAGTCAAAGGCTTTGGCATAGTCAATAAAGCAGAAGTATATGTTTCTCTGGAATTCTCTAGCTTTTTTGATGATCCAAAGGATGTTGGCAATTTGATCTCTGGTTCCTCTGCCTTTTCTAAATCCAGCTTGAACATCTGGAAGTTCTTGGTCCACGTACTGTTGAAGCCTGGCTTGGAGAATTTTGAGCATTACTTTGTTAGCATGCAAGATGAGAGAAATTTGTGTGGTAGTATGGACATTCTTTGGCATTGCCTTTCTTTGGGATTGGAATGAAAATGGACCTTTTCCAGTCCTGTGGCCACATTTTGGACTCTTTTGTTGACTATGATGGCTACCCCATTTCTTCTATGGGATTCTTGCCCACAGTAGTAGATATAATGGTCATCTGAGTTAAATTCGCTCCTTCTAGTCCATTTTAGTTCGCTGATTCCTAAAACATCGATGTTCACTCTTGCCATCTCCTGTTTGACCACTTCCAATTTGCCTTGATTCATGGACCTAACATTCCAGGTTCATACGCAATTTTGCTCTTTACAGCATCGGACTTTACTTCCATCACCAATCACATCCACAACTGGTTGTTGTTTTTGCTTTGACCCCATCTCTTCATTCTTTCTGGAGTTATTTCTCCACTGATCTCCAGTAGCATATTGGGCACCTACCGGCCTGCAGAGTTCATCTTTCAGTGTCCTATCTTCTTGCTTTTCATACTGTTCATGGGGTTCTCAAGCCAATCCTAGTTTAACTCAAAAATCCCCTTCTCAGATCCTGCACCCACTTAGAAGTGCTTAGAGAAGAACAAGTAAACAGCTCTAGCTTAGACTATGAGTCCAAATTTCCAGTAGGTAGTCAGAACCATGGACAGTGCTATAGCCTTTCCCCAGTAAATTCACTGTCTTGTTCCCCTTCTGATTATTTCACACCTTCCTCTCTCTACCTAAAAACTTCAACACTCTCTCTCAGCTGTTAAGTCTGCCTCATATTTCATGAAGAAAACAGATGAAATCAAGGAACAACCTCATATTCCCACTTCTAAACTCTAGCTCACTGGCATCTGTTCTCACATACTCTGCTTTCCCTCCTATCACAGTAAAAACCTCCCTGTTCCTAAGATCATGCTCTCTCTGTAGACCTTAGACATGTCCCTCTTTTCCACTCAAAGTTTTTGTGCCTCCAAGTGTCCTCTTTCTCCCAAATAGTCAATTTTGTCCTCACCATGCCTTGACATTGACTCTCTGAAACATTCCTCACCCTTCAATTCCACTCCCCACTTCAGACACTGCCTCATTTCCATGTGTCTATTCATGCAAACTTTCTCAAAAGAGTTGACAATGCTCATGGTTCTCACATCTTCCCTCTCATCTGACCTCAAACCCACTCCAGCTGGGTTGTCTCCACTGCTTTACTGAGGCCATTCCTCCATAGTCACAGGTCACCTCTGTCCTGCTGAATTGAATAGTTCTTGAGCCTCACCTTATTCAGCGTCAGAAAAGATCACACTGAATCATGGTCTCCTCTAGGTCACTACATGCTCTTGGGCTTCCTCCTACTTCATGGCTGCTGCTCCCTCCTCTGAGTCCTCTCTCCTGGATTTAGTGTTGTCCTTGGCCCTCTTCTCTATATGCACCCACTTCCTGCATGTTCTCACCCTGCAGGAAACTTTACCTCCTATGTGCTGGTGATGCTAACATTTCATCCCCAGGCTTGACCTTCAGACTTGAGTATTTAACTCCCAACTCTGCCAACGGCTCCACTTGGATGTATCAATGTCATCTCAACATGCTCAGGATTAGATGGCCTGAGTGATGGTCTGATGGCCTCTATTAAATCTGATCCTTTCCCAGTCTTCTCTATGCCAGTTACTGGCAACACTATCCACTCAGTTGTTCACGCCAAACACTGGGGTGCATGCGTGCATGCTCAGTTGTTTGGTCGTATCTGACTCTTTGTGACTCCATGGAGTATGGTCTGCCAGGCTCTTCTGTCCAAGGAATTTCCCAGGTGAAAATACTGGAGTGGGTTGCCATTTCCTCCTCCAGGGGATCTTCCTGATCCCAATGTGCGAGATGCAGGAAACACTGGGGAGTCATACTTTACTTCTCTTTTCATGCTGCCTGCATATCTCATTCATCAGTAACCCCTGTGGCTCTACCCTCAAAAATTTCCATAAATTTATCCATTTCTTATCATCTCTTACTGCTTTTACCCCACTGCAAGGCACTTGCATGGGGCTTCCCAGATGGCTCAGTGATAAAGACTCTGCCTGCAATGCAGGAGACATGGGTTTGATCCCTGGTTCAGGAAGATCCCCTGGAGTAGGAAATGGCAATCCACTCCAATATTCTTGCCTCAGAAACACCACAGCAGAGGAACCTGGTGGGCTACAATTCAGGGGGTCACAAAGAGTCGGACATGACTTAGCAACTAAACAACAACTAGCATCCGCTTGCCTGGGCTATTGCAGTAGAGAGACTCTGATCTCCCTGCATTCATCACTGCTCACTACATTTCAACACCTCTGTAGTAGTCTGCTTAGAACCCTGCTAGCTTCATACAGTAACATCAAAGATCAGCTGCTATGAGGCACTCCCTGATTTGACCCTGGCTTCCCTCTGTCTCATTGTCCACCCAACCCAAAGTATGAGTAGGCTTATTTTTCAAAACACTGAACAGTTTTTACCCAGGGTCTTTTTTTATGTGCTGTTCCTTCTTTCTGCGATGTTATTCCCTCTATCTTTTCATAGTCAGTATCCTAGCCTTCAGATCTCAGATCAAGTGCCATCTCCTTAGAGAAGCCATCCCTGACCACTCACTCTTGGTGTCATTCATCTTATTTTCTATGTAGCACTTAACAAACACAATGCACTTACCATGCTCCAGGCACTGCTTTAAGAGTGTTACAAATAGCACCACATTTAAACTTCCCACTAACCACATGCTATTTGTTATATTATTATCCCCCTTTTACAATGAAGAAAATGAAGCACAAAGAAACTAAGTTACTTGCACAAGGTCTTATATCTGGCACATGTCATGGTCAGGATTACCACTGAGGTGAAGGCATTGGAGTGTATGACTTCCAGAGACCCTGCCTGGTGGGGGATAACTCTGAAGAGAGGTCATTAGCATAAGAGTGAAGTGGTCTGATGTGCCCTGGGCTAGGAGTAGAAAGAACTCTAAGATCTACTGGGTGACCTTTCTCTCGAAGGGTCTTCATCAGTAAAATGAAAACTTTGGACTTGATGACTTCATGGGCCTTCCAACCATCACCACAATTGTTTGGCAGCCTTGACATAATGGACAGATGTTCTGGGATCTTAGCAACTAGTGCTCTAGGCACTACTAATACCACCATCACTATGACTACTAATACAACTTATAATATCATAAGGAAGATGATGGTATTGGGAAGTTTGTATTAAATGTCTCCTGCTGTGGTTCTGTGCTTCATAGGTTCATCTAGTCCCCACAAGTGCCCTTGAAGGTTACCCTCATTTTATAGAAAAGAAAATTTGAGACTCAGAGAGGTGAACAAAATCACCCAAAATCATACAACTAAGAACTGGTCAAGAAGGATTTTGAAAGAAGGGAGACCCAATCCCTCTCTTCCCCTACCTCCTTCCTCTAGCAGTTCCTACTTTTCTATTTATATTTACTTCTTAGCACTTATCACCCTCCTACATACTTATGTTTTTTCATTGTCTCTCTCTCCCCACTACAATGTGACCTCACAGGGCAGAGGTCCTTGTTTACTTTGTCCACTGGCATATTCCATGTGTCCTACAACAGTGCCTGGCATGCAGAAGGTGCTCAGCAATGCAATGCCTGAGTGACTTCCACACAGGCTCCATCAGGCTGTGTCCCCCACCTCTGAGGCTCATGAACTGACTGGCTCACCAACCTCTATGACAAGGATGGGCAAACTACCTCCCAATGGTCATACCCAGTCTGTGGCCTGGTTTTTCACAGCCTATAAGCTAAGAATAGTATCTGCATTTTCAATGAATTGTAAAAGAACAAGAGAAAGAGGAAGAGGATGATGAAGTAAAATAGAAGAAGAAAAAGCAGCAGCAGTAGCAACAGCAACCAACCACAAGAAATATTCAATTACTATGTTATGTAACAGGAACTAACATACAGTCATAGGTCAATTATTCCTCAAAGACAAACAAACTCATAAGAAAAAGGGATCAGATTTGTGGTTACCAGAGGCAGGGGGTGAGTGGACATGGAATAGGATAAAGATGATCAGAAAGTACAAACTTTCTGTTTTAAGATAAAAATAAGTACCATGATGTACAACATGATAAATATAATTAACTCTGTTGTATGTTGCATATGAAAGCTGTTAAGAGAATAAGTCCTAAGAGTTCTTATCACAAGGAATTTTTTTTCTATTTCTTAAATTTTGTATCTATATAAAATAATGGATGTTCAGTAAACCTACTGTGGTCATCATTTAAAAACAATGTGTGACAGAACTAAGGGTCACAAAGCCTAAAACATCTGGCTCTTTACAGAAAAAGTGTGTGGACCCTGTACTAGGAGACCAAACATGAGTGGTGTATGCACCTTTCTCTCTGGGGCCCTCTGCAGAGCATGCTGTGCCAATGGCTTTACACACTTCAGACAGACACTTGCCTCCCAATGACCCCAAGTTATGCACACTCTCCTTGCACCATTAATTATGTTTTCAGCCCATTGGGGAGCTAATGTGGGGCAGGGCGGAGTGCTCAAGAGGGCTCTTCATGGGAATTTCCAAGGAAGCCCTTTCTTGGGAGTAAAGGCATTCTTTATCATACAATATCATAGTTATGTTGTGAATCAATCAGGAGTCCAGTTTCTGTTCTGGACCCAACGTTCTGCCCCTCACACCCATCCAGTGTGTTTTGCTGGTTTTGAAGTGAAGAGGAGCTGTCCAGGCTTGTCTCATAAATGCCAGCCCTGCACAGCTAATAGATTCATCCTGTTAAGGATGCACTGACAAGCTGATGCAGTGGGGAGAGGCATTCTCTGGCCACAAAATCTGCGCTGAAGGTGAGTGCACACTCATGGACATCAGCACTGTAATCACACCTAAGCATTTTGAGGGGTGTGAAGAAGTGTCCTCTGCAAGACAGCAAGAGAGCCACTGGGATGCCTCATGCTTGGCTTTAATACTGCTCCTGAATGAATCCAAACTACAATTAACAACCCCCATTATGGTTGTGTTCTCAGTTAGACAGCATCACCGACTCAATGGACATGAACTTGAGCACACTCTGGGAGACAGTGGAGGACAGTAGAGTCTGGCGTGCTGCAGTCCATGGGATCGCTAAGAGTCAGACAGTGTCCGAACAACTTAGTGACTGAACAACTACATTATGGTTGTGTCATTGTGTTATTACAGCTGTGTTTATTTACTCTCTCTAAAGTTGGTGTTAACTTCAACCAGCAGACTTAAGTATTTTCTCACCAATTTGTTTTCTCAGGAGGGAAGGTGATATGAGCCACAGGATTACTGTGCTGGCCCACTTGGGCTGGCAGCATCGTCCTTGCCCTGAATGCCCAGGTTTCACTCTTCCAGGGCCGATTTGAAGGGCTGGGCCTTCCCCTGCTGGGGACAGTCCTCCTACCAAGGAATTCTCCAACCCTGAATGGGAAGAGCACTTCCCCTGAGAACGTGTGGAAGTGCAGAGAAGAAGCCCTGAAGGCATCCATTTTATGTACCAGCAAATCGAGGCTATGGGACCATCCTTCCACTCAGCACCACGTGGTGTCTGAAAACTCCAAAGGCAACACTCTCTCTGAGATGCAGAATGCCTGCTGCCCATGTGTTCCAGCAACTAACTGCACTCACGTGGCTTATATAAACCCAACATTTACTGTGTGCTGTCTGGTTTGCACCCACTGCTTCACTGAACTGTGTCCTGTCTGGACACCTCACCCATCTCTCTGGGGTGACAGGAGGGACCCAGGTTTCTCGCTCCTCCCACTTCTCAGTGTCTAGAGCTAGACATGCCCTGCCCACCTCCACACTACACTCCCAGAGCCTTCTTATCCCCACCTGTAACACAGAGCTGGCAGTGTCTCTGCCAGGGAAATGATGAAGATGTCATGAAGCTCTGCAAATAAGTTCATCTGTACCACATATATGCACTAATATATGATATTTGCTTTTCTCTTCCTGAATTACTTCATTATGTATGACAGACACAGACATAGAGAACAAATGTATGGATACCAAGGGGGAAGGGGAGGTAGGATGAAATGGGAGATTGGGATTGACACATATACACTATTATGTGTAAAATAGATAACTAATGAAAACCAACTGCATAGCATAGGGAACTCTACTCAATGAGCTCTGATAACCTAAATGGGAAGGAAATCTGAAAAAGGAGATGTATGTATATGTATAGCTGATTCACTTTGCTGTACAGCAGAAACACAGCACTGTAAAGCAAAGATACCTCAATTTACAAAACAAACAAACAAACAAACAAACAAACAAAAGATGTCATGAAGCAAAACCGAGCCTGAGCCTGCCCATGACAGCTCCCACGACTGCTCGCTCCACTGGAAAGGGGCTCACTGAAGAGGTGCTATCTGCTTCGAGTAGGGAGAGGCAGCAGAGACCAGTTTCCTGTAAACTATACTTATCATCACCTCTTCTCCTTTTAGTGAAAAATTTATTATCAACCACACAGGTCCAATGTTTTTAGCTTCTCATAGAGTTTTGATAATCATGGATTTACAGGATGAGCAGAGCAGCTCTGGGACAGGAGAGGAAGGTGGAGGAGACATACCCATTTTACAAACGGGAAAATCACAGAGATGAAACGACTTGCCCAAAATCACAAAGAGAGCTCGAGGCACACAATGGTGCTCATCACTAAGGACTCACTGCCCTGGGTTGACTCAGTCCTGGGGTTCTGCTGAGTGTGGGCCAGGGAATCCTAGCACAAGTTTTCTGCTCCTGATCCAGGAGGAAGCAGTACAGAGAGACAGGCAGTGGGAAGGGAAGAAATGTGAGCATGAGCTGTGAAAACTCTGAGCTGTGACACCCCGCCCCACTTTCTGAGCCAACATCTGACTCCTTCTGGCCCCACAACTAGTGGAGAGCTAGGTCCTGTCTCTCCCTTCCTCATGCCCTCTTGGGCTCCTTGCTGTCTTCTCCGCTGTGGCCACCTGTGGCTCTGCTGTGGGTCTGGTTCTCTACCTTCAGCCCCAGCCTCCTACTTGGTGTTCCGGAAATGCAAGGGGACCATCAGAGGAACTCAGCAAATGAAATGATGACAACAACTGCACCACTGCCTCTTCTCTACCCCAGATATGACCCCTACTTCTGTCTTAGGAGAGAACATATTGTCCATCTTCTAAAGATAAGGAACCTGAGCCTTGAAGAGGTTACGTAACCTGCCAGTGTCTGAATTCTAACCTGGGGTATCTGAAATTGAACCATGTGCATCCTCACACAAACTTCCCGACAGACCTTATTCTGAGGCCCACCACCCCTCCGTCCTTTTACCTGGCCTAAGTTCCAAGACAAGACCCAGATTACTCCACTGAATTATGTCCATTTTGCCTCTTCTAACCACTGTCAACTCTGAGAGAAAACCTACAGTGTCCTCCCCAGGCCTCAGCACTGCCAGGTGCTCCAGAGCATTTAGCTTAGGAACAACATCAGAAAGTCCCAGCAGCGGTGAGACCAAATGATGGCTCAAGGGTCTTCTCTGGAACTGGGAAGTTCTTCCAAGTTTTTCCATCATTCCCCTTGCCCAGGTGGCCCATTCTTTATTTATTGTCTTTCAGTTCCAACATGTGACTGTATTTGTTAGCTTGGGCTGCCATAACAAAACTCGATGGCTTAAACAACAGAAATCTCACAGTTCTGGAGACTAGAAGTCCTAGGATCAAGGTGCTGGCAGTTTTGGTTTCTTCCAAGGCTTATCTCCTTGACTTGCAAATGGACATCTTTTTGCTGTATCTCCTCGTGGTTGTCTCTCTGTCTATATCCTAATCTCCTCTTTTTAGAAGAACACCATCAACACTGGATTACAGCCCACCCATATGACATCAGTTAACCTTTATACCAATTTAAAGGCCCAAACGTTTGATGCAGTTGATTAGGAGTTCAACACATGAATTTGGAGGGAAAAAATTCAGCCCATGTGATTCCTTGGTGGCTCAGCAGTAAAGAACCTGCTTGCAATGCAGGAGAAGTAGGTTCAATCCCTGGGTCCGGAAGATCCCCTGGAGAAGGAAATGGCAACCCACTCTAGTATTTTTGCCTGGGGAATCCCATGGACAGAAGAGCCTGGTGGGCTACAATCCATGGGGTCACAAAGAGTCAGACATGATTTAGAGACTAAACTACCACCAATTCAGCCCATAACATGGCCTAAGAAGGAGACAATTAGCAGCAGGACATCTCAATAATAAGGTTTCCTAGAGGCAAAGGGACCAAATGCAAGGAATATGGAACCCAGTTAGGAGAACAGAGGCCCAGGCCTGACTCTGCCCCAGCTCTCTTTGCGATTTTGGGCAAGTCGCCTCACCTCCCTGATTTTTTTCTTTTGTAACATGGGTATGTCCCATCTTGTTTTCCTGTCCCGGAGCTGCTCTGCTCATCCTATGAATCTATGTCAATGAAAGTTCTTTGACGAGTTAGAAGCATGGACCTATGGAGTTGATAATAAAATTCCCATCAAAAGGAGAAGGGGCAGTGATAAGTGTGGTTTACAGAATGTGGGTCTCTGCAGCCTCTCCCTACACTAACCAGAGTCCCACTTCTTCAATGAGCCCCTTTCCGGGGAACTAGCAGTCAAGGGTGCTATCATGGGCAGGCTCTGGGTCAAGGGATCTGCCTGTTTTGCCTCATGACATCTTCATCACTTCCCTGGCAGAGGCACTGCTAGCTCTGTGTTATGGGAGGGGAAAATCAGGCTTCAGGGGGTGTAGGTGGGGTGAGCACACAGAACCCCCACTGTCTGATTCTAGAGCCTGTGCCCCAGTTCCTGTGCTGGACTGAGCCCTGGTTATTGGCACCGTGTAAGACACATCTCCACATTCAAGGACTCCCAGGCTGCAAAGGCCCCCATGATGTAACACCCAGTACAGAAGAGCAGAAGTGGACTGAGCAAGGGTCACTTTTCATCGTGTGATGGCAGAGGAACACCCAGTCAGGGAGCGGGGACCGCTGAGCAGGGCTCTGAGGGCTGAGAAGGAAGCAGACTGAGAAAGGCATTTCAGACACACGAACAGCATAGTGTAAACTCAGGACCATCCTAGCAGCACCATTCCCCTGCCTGCTTGGGGCTCCAGAGTGGGAAGAAGCGGGGGAGTCAGGGCCAAAGGAGTGATGTCAGAAGGACCAAAAGCAAAGAGCACCCAGGTTCCAAAAGGGGCAAAATGATAGAGGCTGGAAAACCGGATGAAATCACTCTGTGCATCTGGCAGGCATGAGTGAAGTCTTAGCAAAGGGTTTAACCACAGCTAAGAGTTACCTGAGCACAAACACACTCACCCCAACTCTCTTCTGATAGCATAGGAGGTTGGAAGGAGTCAGTGTTTCCCACATCTGTGGCTGGTGCTCCAGGAACAAATTTAAGTGGTAAGGGGTCCAGATGATGAATGATGCCCACTCACAGAAGGCTAAGACCAGAGTAAGGCAAAGTGAGGGAGCCAAGGGGCAAAATTTAAGGAGGTGCTCCCTCCCTGCATTGCCGTAAGTGCAGGGCCATCCCTGGGATCAAGTGCCTCCTTAATTATGTGCTCAGGAACTGCACTTATCTCACCCTGTGCTTGGCCCTGCTGGAAGGGAGAAAATTGGTCTTTGTTCACTTCAGAATCAATCAAGTCTGTCTGATGGCCACATGTCTGAAAACTTGTCTGCCCTCTCTTTGGCTTTGAGCAGTCCTAATGCTTTCAACCTCTTGCACACCAGTGTCTGGCTAGAATTTAATACTATTGCTTTGATTTCACCATATTTACTTTCATGGATTTATAGTGAGTGGTATTAATTTTCCACTCATGGCCCAAACAGAAAGTTCCTCTTTAAAATAACTTTGAATAAAAAAAGGCTTCCCTGGTGGCTCAGTGGTAAAGAATCTGCCTGCAATGCAGGAGACACATATAGGAGACTCGTGTTCGATCCCTGGGTTGGGAAGATGCCCTGGAGAGGGAAATGGCAATCAGTTCCATTTTCCACTGCTTGGAAAAAAATAAATAAATTTGAATTAAAAAAAGTAAGTGCCTCTGAAGAAAAATATTGGGTTGGCCAAAAACTTTGTTCAGATTTTTCTTACAATGATATGGAAAAACCTGAACAAAGTTTCTGGTCAAGCCAGTATTAGGTCAATAATAGATTAGTGGATCTGCAGACGAGAAGTCTCAGGAGGTGGGGACCATGGGGCTGGGGCTGGCAAACACCAGGATTTCCCACTCAATTGTTCTTCCAATGTAACAGGTTGGTCTTCCAGGGGCAAGGAAAGCTCACGTCCCTGGCATTAAGCACCCACACATCAGACACTCCGTCCACTGAACTAGAAGGCATGACTGCCCGTGACAGGGGAACGCAGGCTTCCGGTCCAGCAATGACACTGGGTTTACATATCCCACAGAAAAATGCAGGAAGCTGGCTGCTTCTAGACCTTGTCAGTGTAACCAACAGGATCAGTCTTAGTCACTTTAACAAGTTCCTCCATGCAGATTTCTGATCAAATCTGCAAAGCTACTTTATCTTTCCTGAAGAGTGAAAATCTCTAACAAGTGACCATTCATTGAGAACAATACAACGCGAACAGCTTCTTGGTAAAGATGTCTTTATTGTTTCAACCCAACTCTTCAGGAATGACACCCTGGGGACCAAAGAGGGTATGACTCCAGTGTCTTCCCTTGAAAAGAATACAAAACACAAAAATCTTTTGCCCCAGGCTGTCCTGCCAAGGTGCAGAGATCAGAAGGGGACAAGCCTGTTTGGGGAGCAAAATTTAATCAGAAGCAGGGACTTTTTCTGCTTGCTCTTTGTGGATGACCTTCTATTCTTACTTTCCTCTTCCATCTCTGCACCAGTGAAGTGAAGAATGAGCTCTCTTTCTAGCCTGGTGAGCAGAGGAACGGTTGGGGGTCCAGGTAATATGTGACACCCCCAAAGAAGCAAGGGATGAAACTGCCCAGCAGTCATAACTTTATACCTTTTAAAACTGTAAACACACACAGAAAAAAGTCATGCATGTTTTAGGGAAATGTCCTGCACCCCACTAAAGAATCCCTGTAACTGGGAAGACAAAAACAGAATTGCAGAAAGAAAATAAATAGGCACAAAGATCTACTGTATAGCACAGGAAACACTACTCAATATTCGGTAATAACCTATGTAAGAAAAGAATCTAAGAAGAGTAGCTATATGTATATGTATAACTGATTCATTCTGCTGCACACTTGAAACTAAAACAACATTGTAAACCACCTATACTTCAATATAAAATAATTTTTTTTAAAAAAAAGAAAAGAAATACGCTTAGGGGCTGAAGAATGGAGCTGTTTCCAGGTCCACCTCTCACTTGCTCACAGTATGTGATTTCAAATGAGCCTTGCAACTCTAGGAGCCTCAGTTTCCTCAACTGCAAAATGCTTCCTCCCTTCTGGGAACAACTGATATCATCCTCAGAAGGCCTACTGGAAACGAAGATGTGTTGGCCAAACCAGTTAACACTTTCTTTATTATAAAGAAGGAAAACAAATAGTACGCAGACCCAGAAGTGGGTCTGGAAAAGTCAAGGTATAAGTTCCATCAGAGCAGGTGAGAAGCTGCAGCTGTTTTCCCTGAGAAGGATCCAGGGATGGCTCCTGGAAGAGCTGGCATCCGGCATCAAGGAAAATTAAACATGTTAATATTAGATGGAGGAACTGTGGGCAGAGAGTAACGGTCTTTGTGCTGCCATGATGGTGAACAATAGCAACCCATTTGTTATTCATTCACTATTTTGGTTCATTCAACAAATACTTGAATGGTACACCTACTGTGTGTCAGGCACCAGGAACAGAAATGATAGACATACGATATCCTACCTCCAAGATCCTTATAATCTGGTAGTCCTATGGAGGGATGTATTCACTTGACTGCACAAGCTTTCTCATGGAAATCAGATGGATCTTATTGTAACAGTTATTACCCCTTTGTCTAAGACCATCTCTTTATTATCCCAACACAACATGTACTGAGTAGCTTGGGCTGGGGGATGAAGCTTTAGAGACCAGCCTCATTCAAGCCTGTTCCCCAGAGCTTACAGGATGGACACAAACAGAAGAGAGAGAAGACAGGGTGCTACGAGATGAGGGTCATGACAGATGCAGGGGGCAGTGGGAGCACCATAAGTTAGACACTTAAGAGCTCACCGTCCTTACAACATAGTAGCGTTCATGATTAGTCATGTCTGACTCTGCGATCCCATGGACTGCAGCCTGCCAGGTTCCTCTGTCCATGGGATTCTCCAGGCAAGAATACTGGAGTGGGTAGACATTTCCTCCTCCAGGGGATCTTCCAGACCCAGGGATCGAACACATATCTCCTGCATCGACAGGCAGATTCTTTACCACTGAGCCACCTCATAGCACCATTGGGCAGACCTAACCCAGCATACAGGTGAGGACAAGTCTAGTAGGGAGTTTCTTTACCAAAGAACCAATGGATGCCAAGTTCTAAAGCAGTTCAGTAGAGCTGGGGACGAGGCAGGAGAAGTGATGAGTACAGCCACTGAGACAGGGACTCCCGAGACAAGGAAAATTGACATGAGATCTGCCAGAGAGGGTATATGTGGAGCATTGTGGGCAGGGGCTAGAGATCTGGGCTTTATCCTGAAGGCCAGCAAGGAGAACTGGATGGACTGTAACTAGCAACATCTGCTCAGAGGCAGCTGTAAGTGACTATAGGCCATCATGGGGCCCAAGAGCAGGGCTCCAGAAAATCCCCCATTCCCTGGCGTGACCTTCCACAGCTATCCCATGCAGCTGGTACCTTCCCAGGGTTGTAAATAACTTCTCACATTTTATGTCATGATTCATATATGATAAACACACAATTTCTTCATTCATTTTATTTTTAAAATTAAACTCTTGGCTCAATCTGAGTCCTGCACTACTACCAATGAATAGCATAATTTTGCACAATCTCTCCATCCAATCACTCTTTGCCTTATTGTTCTTAACTGAAAGAGAGGCATGGTCATGCCCAACTTAACTTGGAGGGTTACTATAAAGGGAAATAAGATGTTTTTCAGGAAACTTTCAGGGATCTGCCTACAATGCAGGAGACCTGGATTTGATTCCTGGGTCAGGAAGATCCCCTGGAAAAGGAAATGGCTACCCACTCCAGTATTCTTGCCTGGAGAATCCCATGGACAGAGGAGCCTGGCAGGCTACAATACATAGGGTCGCAAGAGTCAGACACAACTTAGAGACTAAACCACCACCACCAACAGGAAACTTTGAAAAATTTGACCCCAGGTTAGCGGAAGTGTATGACTGAAACTCTAACCCCTGCAGTTCCACTCCCATCTGTGTAAATGGTGCAGCACTGCGAGTTGGAATCAGGGCACCAGAATGCACAGCCCTGAGACAGGAGCTTAGGTGAATGCAGTGGGAGCCCCGCTGGCCATGCTGACTGGGGGGCAGCTCCCACCAGCAGCTAGAGTGAAGACCCACAGCCTGTATCACTGAGGGAGACAGTCAGGGTCTGCAGCCAGCCTGCAGGTTCTCTGCAGCTGGACCCCCAGGTTCACAGGGTCTCAACAGACCTCTGAGGAGCATAGTCGGGGTGCTGCTGGATATTCTGAATTTGATATCAGCTGGCACACAGGTGTGCTAGGAAACCAGCCCTCCAGAAAACAAAAGCAAAACTCTCCATCTGTAGTGTTGACCTATTTCCACAGTATAAAAACTCCAATCTTGGCCAGTTTCAAGCCACCAGTGGTTTAAGAACTGACTCCCAAAATTCAGACTGCTTAACAATTGCATTCCCCATGCTGGCACAGCCAGCTCCAGCAGGACTCTGAGGCAGACATCAGAAGGGTGGAGTTGGCATCTCACAGCCTTTCCAGAAAATTACCACCAACAGATTATGAGCCATTTTCTGTGATAAGCATTTGTACTTCACTTTGGTTAAGTGAAAATCAGCCTCAAAGGGATATTTCTTACTTTTTATTTTATATTGGAGTATAGCCCATTAACAATGTTGTGATATTTTCAGGTGGACAGCAAAGTGACTCAGCCATACATACACAAATATCCATTCTCCCCCAAACTCCCCTCCCATCCAGGCTGCCACGTAACATTGAGTAGTGTTCCTTGTCTATACAGTAGGTTCAAAGGGATTTTTTTTATGGTCTGTTTTTCTCATGTTCTGGCTCCAAAAGCATGTTTGCAAAGAGAAACTTTATTCCATGATTCTTCCATAGCATCAATAAGTAGGCTCTGCCCAGAGCCCTAAAGAGCAGACAGCTGCCTTTCTGTCATGATGCTTGCTCAGTCAGACATGCAATCTTAGCCCAAGTTTCTCTTGCCTTTGCTTAGAACCCAACACTTTCCCAGGTCTATATGCATCCATGAGAAGCTCTACTTAATAGAGGGATGAAAGACTCTCCTGATTACTGAGTTTACAAAGGAAGTTATGACACTGTACATAGTAAACAGTATGTGGCTGTCTGCACCTCCACCACATTCTCCTTGAAATTTCTCCATGAAGATGTGTTCCTGTGATTTATAAGACTCCTTATTATTGTAGTTTTCAAAGATGTATATATCACACCAAGAAATTCAGAGGAAAAGCAATTATTTGGAGCACAGTGAAAAACATGCTTTTCATATTTGCTCCTCTTCCCTGTTACTTTGCTTCACTGGTGATTTCAAAAGCAAAATAAGCTTTAAAAATACAAGTATTCCTAAAATCTCTTAGAAGATAAGCCATTAGAGTAAACTTTCTCTTTTCTTTGCCACTCCTCTCAGAACAGAGGTGAATATCCCATCAAAATGGTGCTTTATCTTCTTCTTAAGCAGGAAAGGAAAGCAGATTCTGTTTTCAAGAAAGACAGTGGATTCAACAAGCTAAGGATTCCTCCCATTTCTTTCATGGATTTTGAGCTGAGCCAGGCCAGTGACACTCAGCATCTTTATTCCTAGTTTTGCACATACTTTTGCATAGTGAGGGTTAATCCATGCAGGCCTTAGAGAGGATGTGGAGAAAAGGGGATCCCTGTATGCTGCTGGCGGGAATGTAAATTGACGAAGCCACTGTGGAAAACATTATGGAGGTTCCTCAAAACACCAGAAGTAGAACTACCATATGACCCAGCAATACTACTCTTAGGTATATATCTGAAAAACAACAACAACAACAAAAACACTAATTCAAAAAGCTACATGCACCCAAATGTACATAGCTGCCCTATTTACAATAGCCAAGATATGGAAGCAACCTTACTGCCCATCGACAGATGATAAAGAAGATGTGGTACATATGTACAATGGAACACATACTCAGCCACAAAAAAGAATGAAAATTTCTCACTTGCAGCAAATTAGATGACTTGGAGGGCACTATGCTAAGTGAAATAAGTCAGGCAAAGAAAGATAAATACTGCATGATATCACTTATATGTGGAATCTAAAAAGTACAACAAACCAGTGAATATAACAAAAAAGAAGCCAGCTAACAGATATAGAGAACAAACTTGTGGTTACCAGCGAGAAGACAGAGGAAGAGGGGCAACATATGGGTAGGGAAGTTAGAGGTACAAACTATGAGGTATAAAATAAGCTGTAAGTACTTTTGTACAATCCATGGAATATAGCCAATTTCTATAATAACTATAAATGGAGTATAACCTTTAACAACTGTGCATCACTATTTTATACCTGTAACTTATATAATATTATACAGCAACTATACGTTAATTTAAAAAGACACTTATGAAAAAAAGGGCACAGGCCTGGGGGTCAGACTTTGGTTTGAAGCGAAATTTTGCATCTCACCAGCTGCATGGCCATGAGTAAGTTACTTGCACTCTCTAAACCTCAGTTTGTTTCCTCATCTATACAGCAACATTCCAGGGATGTTCTATGCATGCATGCTAAGTTGCTTCAGTCGTGTCTGACTCTGTGTGACCCCATAGACAGCAGCCCACCAGACTCCTCTGTCTCTGGGATTCTCCAGGAAAGAACACTGGAGTGGGTTGCCATTTCCTTCTCCAATGCATGCATGCATGCTAAGTCGCTTCAGTCGTGTCCGACTCTGTGTAACCCTATGGACAGCAGCCCACCAGGCTCCTCCATCCACAGGATTCTCTAGGCAAGAGTACTGGAGTGGGTTGCCATTTTCTTCTCCAAGGGATGTTCTAAGGATTAAGCAAATAAGAGAGTGCACATAAGCCCTTAGTACAGTGGCTGCTAGTGCAGAGCAAGAACTCCATAAACTATTATGCTGCTTCTTGCTAGCTGCTCCAATACATGTACCTTGTCTTTAAACCTTATTTTGACTTCTTGAAGGGATGAGCCATTTTTCTCATCTCGTAGATTCCAGGAACACATGAGTATAGGTGCTAAGCAAGGCCTTGCAGACTGATGTGTTGTTGAATCAGGAGGTAGGGAAAAGAAGAGAGAGAGCTGAGCCTAGGTAAGAAGGAAGCCCTCAGGGAGGGAAGGGGGTGTCTTCTCTGTAGAGGTGGTGGTGCTTTCCATGCTGAGACATCCTGGCTCAGACCTAAACAGGGACTCCTTTCCTCTACCACATGGCTTCAGACTTGTCTCAAAGCAACCTCTGCTTAAGGGACCGCCCCAAGTCCCTGGTGACCCAAGTTTTCACTGGAGAGGTCATCTCTCCGACTTGGCTAACAAAGATGGAGTCTTCCTGAGCCCACCTCCATGAGCTCATCCCCGTGGACTGGGGGACCTGTCAGGAGGAGATGAACAACAAAACACGGAGGGCAGAGCAAGAAGAAATGACACATGGGACAGGACAGGGTCTGCGCCTGTGGGGACAGGGATAACAGAATAAAAAGAGAGATGTCATCTCTGGGCACAAAACTATTTCAGACTATCCAGCAGAATCACTGTCCCTCCGTGGAGCTCAGAAAGAAAGCCCATGGGATGGGAAGTGACAGGCTAAGCCTTGAAGATGCAACTTAATCCCTTGAGGAGAACGGGGTTGAGGATCCCAGGACCTTCTGAGAGTACAGTCTGTAATTCTATCCTGGTCTAGGAGTTGGCCGAGGAGCAAGGCGAGAAGCCATCACCTGGCCTTCCAGAGGGTCACTGTCTGGCTGGGAAGCCAGCGTTACCAGAGGCTGAGGGGCATCAGGGAGAACTCAGGACTGAGAGTAAGTCAAGTCCTTCCTGCCTGCATGATTGAGGTCGGTGAACCTTGAGGAACACTGGTTTTCCTATATTTATGATAGAAACCATCATCATCATATTATCATCATCCCAGTGGTTGCAGCAATACATTTACCTTCCAAGGGAATAATTTTAGAACATTCACAGTTAGCTTTTTAATTTTTCTTTAATAAGAACAAATAAAAGCATTTGGAGGAATAGCAAAACGAAAAGTCCTGACCGTAGAATTAAAGTTCTCTTCTCTCCACTGAAGTGTAGAAATTAAGTTCTTAATTCAGTAACATGGTACCCCATTGTGTTTAATGTTTACATTTCCCTCTTTGCTTATTGCCAAGATATTATTGTGCAAATATGCTCTGAGGTTACGCTTGCAAAATGGCCCATTCCCTGATCTTTTGCACTTCCTGTATGAGTGGTCAGGAGTGGGCAACTCTTTAGAGAAGAGGCTAATCATCTTAACATCAATTTGGAACTCAAGAAGCTCATCCTGATTAAATAGCCCAAGGAAGCACAGACTCATCTAAGTACCATGCTTTTCAAAATAAAAGAATTGAGAAATTCAAGGTAAAACCTGAATATTAAGGTGGAAAAAACATTTTCAAAAACATTAGTTCAGTTCAGTCACTCAGTCGTGTCCGACTCTTTGCGACCCCATGAACCGCAGGACACCAGGCTTCCCTGTCCATCACCAACTCCAGGAGTTTACCCAAACTCATGTCCATTGAGTTGGTGATGCCATCCAGCCATCTCATCCTCTGTCATCCCATTCTCCTCCTGCCCTCAATTTTTCCCAGCATCAGGGTCTTTTCAAATGAGTCAGCTCTTTGCATCAGGTGGCCAAAGTATTGGAGTTTCAGCTTCAACATCAGACCTTCCAATGAACACCCAGGACTGATCTCCTTTAGGATGGACTGGTTGGATCTCCTTGCAGTCCAAGGGACTCTCAAGAGTCTTCTCCAACACCACACTTCAAAAGCATCAATTCTTCGGTGCTCAGCTTCCTTTATTGTCCAACTCTCACATTCATACATGACTACTGGAAAAACCATAGCCTTGACTAGACGGACCTTTGTTGACAAAGTAATGTCTCTGCTTTTTAATATGCTGTCTATGTTGGTCATAACTTTCCTTCCAAGGAGTAAGCGTCTTTTAATTTCATGGCTGCAGTCACCATCTGCAGTGATTTTGGAGCCCCCCAAAATAAAGTCATTATTAAGGTGGAATTATTTTGATATTTGCAGATTTGAAGATGAGTGGTGAGCATGACTTAAAATTTCCAGCCCTTTAACATAAACAAATATTTTAGAAAACCTGGACATAAAATTGGCATACACAAGTCTGAGAATCACGGTTCTGGGAATCGGATGGGGGTTAGCAAAACAAGGGATTTAGAGGGATTATTGTGATCAAATGGCCAAACTGGGAGGAAACCTGGAAAGCTTTAACAAATTCCTTTCAGTTATTACAGAGGAAAAGGAGCCCCAGAGAAAAGCATGGCTTCCCTAGGTCCTGTGGGTGTTGATCTCAAAGTCAGAACCAAGCATGGCCTCATGACTAGGTCACATGAAACCCAAGTCTTCACTGTCACTTTTGCTCTAAGCTGAGCCTTTGGTTCCTGTCTCTATGCTGCCAGAAATTCTTCTTCTGGAGACAGGGGGCCTTTCCACCACCCTGGGAACTTCCTTAGTTCCCTCAGAATTTTCCCAGCCCTTCTGAAGAGCTACACCGAAGTCAGTGTTTTAATAGAGTAGAACCACCATGGGGAATTCCCTAAACTTTAATAGCCTTGGAAAGACCAAGGAGCCATCTTTTCAGAAAAGGCTCATGGCCCCATCACACTCACCACTCACCTCCAGAGCCAGTAAGAAGGAGCCTCTCCACCCACTTCTTCCTAATCTGGAGCCAAATATCTCCTTGGTCAGGCAGGAGCCCTTCTCTTATGAGAACAAATCAAGGCTCCTCAGGGCACAGGTCTCCCTAAGACTTCCCCCAAGTATGAGCCCTAGACTTTCCCGGGAAGAAGAGACAGCCTGCCAGGAGTTCAGTTGTCTCAGAAACACCTGACTTTCTGGGGCAGTAGAGAGCGCCCCCCTGAGGCTAGCAAGCTCACAGCAGGGACGAGACAGTGGTGCCATGGTTTCCTGTCCTATTTGGACAAGGAAGAGACAGCAAGCAGTCACGTCCATATGCAATGTGCCGAGAGCCAAGAAAGGTCCATGTGCCCAGAACCCAATGCCCTTAGCCATGAACCACAATGCCTGGGATTCTACTTTTGGAATCCCACCTGTCCTCATCTTTTGTGTTCAAATCTGAGCTTTAACACTTCACAGCTGCCTGGCTTGAGTAAGTTACTGGACCCCTCTGAGGCACACTGTCCCCACCTTTAAAATGGGATCATGATATCATGATCCCCAGCTCATAGAGCTGTCCCCAGGATGAGAGGCATAAGGGGAGCTCTCCCTGGCATCCAGTAGGAATACAACCAATGCTGGTCCCTTCCTTTTCCCTTTGGCTGAAGGGCTTCCCTTTCTGGGCCTATCTTTTAAAGTGCGTATGTCCAAAGAGGGTGATACCTGGTAAGTGTATTCAGGTGAGGGTTCCTTGCAAGAAGAGATCGGACTTCAATCTCAGGGGCAGCACTGGGCTGGCAGGAGAGAGAACTGTCTGGAAAAGGGATGCTGGAGAGGGGTGGGTGGTGGAGGGTGGCTTAGCCTCACTGCTACTGTGGCAGCTGCCCAGGTTCCATTGGCTCCAAGAATCTCTAAAGAGCTTCCTCCCTAAAGCTTGGGCAGGTATGATGGAGGCTGTGATTTTTAAATAATCACACATAATATGATATTAAGTACTGAAGTTTAAAACTTTAAAGAGCAAACATAGTTATTGCCAAACACCCTCCAATTTCTCCATGAGCGCTAAGATGGAAGGTTTGAGATGGCCCATGTCAACTTCCTGACTTGTTGATATGGTAGTTCTACCCATATGTGCATAATTACTGAAAGAATCAACATTAACATTTCAGAAGAAGATCCCACGTGGAGAATCCATTTCTATATTTTCTGCAAACTGGAGAGAAACATCCAGTGCCTGGAACACAACATACATGCACACCCTTTTCTCTCAGGGCACCCTTATCCATCCTTCACTGGTCTGGTATAGCAGCGTAATGGGAATGGTGGGCTCAGCTCAGTTGTCTGTCCTCAGGGAAGTTCCTTAACTCTTTTGAACTTCCTTTTTCTGAGCTATGGAATGGGAGAAGAATGCCGATGTTCTTGCATTTTTGTATTAAAAGAACAAGGAGAAAAAAAATCATTTTATTAATTCCCAATAGAATGATGAATCCTTTCCTCTTGGGGTAACAAGGGGAGCAAACTTAGAGAGTGTTCTGGCTCCTGTATCCTTCCTTGGGTTCTGCTCCAAGGTGAAGGGGTGAGGACCCAAACCCTCCCCTGCCTTAGGACTTCAGCGATGCCCCCTAAAGAGGAGCCACTGGCTAATGAGACAAGCAGGGAAGTTTCCTCCTGCTGGAGGGTTTAGATACAGGTGTACTCAGAATATTCCTGTCACCCTGGAGAGATGAATATGCATATGTCTGACCTAAGAGTCCTTGCTTAAGGCACCAGGTGAGTCTGCACTCATACTGGGCACAGGGAACACTCCCCTGAAAACTGGCCCCAGGAGACCCTTCCCTGGAGCTGTCCTCAGATGTCCCAGAACAACAGGGACACCCAGAGCTCCTCCCCTCTGAAGGAGGGAGACTTCAGGAGAGCTAGGGAAGAGGGTCCAGGGAAAAAGCCACCTCCTGTGTTAGAGGAAAAGGGTAGGGAAGACTCTGATAAGAGAGTAGAGAGTCAAAACCAAAGAGTCCAAAGGACAGGCTACTTTGGGGGAGCCATGGCGGGATGTGGGGACCCTCCAGACAGATGCTTTTACCAAGAACCGCATCACTGTGGAAGTGCCCTGGAGACCATGCAGAAATTCTAGTTGTTCTCTCGCTTGTCTTTTCACAGCTGTTCCAGGACTCGGTAAAAGACTCCATCTAGAGTGCTAGTCCTTTTAGACAGACCCTTTCTCATCACTTCACGACACTGAGAAAGTAAAAGTGTAAAAAAGGCAAAGTTGTCACATCCCTAATTGAACAAAGTGAGTTCCCACTTAAAAGCCTCCCCTCCCCCATCCCTCAACAAGAGAGTTGGGGAAAAATACTCAACACTTCACTTAGCACACAGGCACAGGCATAACACCATTTTTACTAAATATAAGAGAAAGTGAGCATGCTTCTATACTTTTTAATTCTATTTTTCATGACAGTGTTCTAAATGCCCATTCTGAAATTTTGCTATCTAAGTCCGTTTTGAAAGTGGCCTTTCTTCTGTATAAATTATACAGGGCCTTGGGCACTGTCCACCACAGTGTGATGGTTTGGGGAGACTTAACTGACCCTCCCATCTCCTTGTGGGCCATCCTGGAGAGGGACCTTGTTTTTTAGAATCCCAGGAAGAAACTAGAATGTGGTACTGTGCCCAGGACACAGGACACAGGGACAACTAAGCCAGACCTCCTGCTCCGTCCTGGGAGTCAGGGAGGCAGCCCTCCAGAATGACAGGTGTCCAGCCGGCACGGTCCAAATGGAGGACCAGGACACAATTCTGGGCTCTCTTTGCCATGGGAAGAAAGCTCTTTCGGATCAAACCTGCCCTTTCCTGCGGGAGTTCCAGCAGGCTTTGAAAAGGTTTCCTGGAATTGACTCGCTGGAAGAAGTGCGTGCCAGGGATGATGTGGGTGGGTCCCAGGCGGACCTCTCTCCCGAGCAGAAATGGGCCCGGTCATCTATCACTTGGAGAACCTGTCTATCTGCAAGGTGTGTTGCTTAGGGTTGTATCATGTTATGAGAAAGAATAGGTGGAGGCTCTAGAGACCAGATCTGATATGGGAAGGCAGCCTCCAATGCCTGCCATACACATGGAAAGACAGGATCCCCCGCTGGTTTTCCCCAAGGTAGTGACCGTGTTCTGCAGATGCTCTGTAGGTGACCCCAGGCCTGCCACCTTGGCCCCCACAGACTGAGTGGGGTGGGGGTGCTGAGGGTTACACGGAAGGAGATGGGACTCAGGCCCCACCATCTCTTAGATCGCAGGGTAGGATCTGTGTTCAAAGGGGACCCTATGTGCTGCATGGCAACCAATGGACCCACAGTAGCCCTCGCTCGGGGGTGGTACAGATGTCAAAGAATGAGGGAAAGCAGGTCTTGTCCCCCGACACAGAGGTCAATGCCAGGAGTATATGAGGCCTGCTACATCCTCCAGTCTTGGGCTAGCAGGAAACCAGGGTACCAGGGGTCTGGTCAAACAGCATCAACATAGCCTGCCACTCCTGGGGAAGGCACCCATTTCATGGAAGAAGCCTGGCACAGAATAGATGTTCAGCAAATATCTGTCTGATGAGCGACTCTATGAAATCAGCCTGATGTTGATGCCAGGGATCAAACCTTTCACTGTGCTCTGAGGACAGGAGAGCACGAAGCTCAGTGGCTTGGGAGAAATGTAACATGTTCTCTCCTGGTCTAGGGGACTGCAGGCCTGGATGAGGAGGAATGGCAGTTACCATCCATGACCACCTATTACAAAAAGTACCAAAATGTGTGTCACGTGTGGGACCCTCCAATGTTTGGGTTGAGAGAGTTTCCAGCTGACTTAGGATACAATGCCTTCATTCCAGGAGCTCTGTTCATACTTGGGGCATGAACTTTGACAAAAATCTGATGTTCGACCAGGGTGTGTCAGGAGCATGGTTATTAACAGGTGCCTGAATGCACTTCATCAAGAACTTTAGTAAAATAGCTAAGTCAGAGAGATCAGAGTA
Source organism: Giraffa tippelskirchi (assembly GCF_054371585.1). Lineage (NCBI taxonomy): Eukaryota > Metazoa > Chordata > Mammalia > Artiodactyla > Giraffidae > Giraffa > Giraffa tippelskirchi. Next base: position 94,116,812 of record NC_137276.1, read on the forward strand.
TTTAAAGATGCTGCATCTTAAGAGGATGAATTTAAAGAAATAAGTGTCTGAATAAAAGTGTTACTTATCTCACTAATTCTTAACTGCTCTTAGTCACTGCTTAACCTAAACCTGGAACTATCTTGAGCTTTGAATAGAGTACCTCTTTCTCAGTCACCCAAGTCTTTGCCCTGGAAAAAGATTCCATGTCACCACCAGAAATTCAGGTTTTGCCTTTTGTTTTCTGTTTGAGCAACAGCTTCTTTTTTTTTTTTTTTTTGTCCTGGCTTTGGGCTTTTCCTGAATTATGAACAACAATTCTCTTGGGGATCAATCAATGTGTATTTGGTATGAGCAGAATTATTACATGTTGTGTAAATGATGTGGCTGTTAAGATCAGTCCAAACGACCCTGCTCTACTGTGAAGCCAGCAGGCTTGGGGTGGGAAGCAAGAAAAGCGGGGGGGATCCTCTCTGCCAGCCATTTCTTAGTTGGAAACAATGAAAGAATCCTAGGTCTTTTGTCACATTTGTGCTAAGAACAGAAGAGAAATGTCTACAGCTGGCAGCTCTCCATTGGAGAACAATGACCCTCCAAGTGTAGGTGGTACAACGCAGAGAGTTTCTCTCTTTCTCCCATGCCCCTAGCTTGTGTTTCTGTAAAGAAAAGGACAGAAGGGAGGGACTATCTCTGGAAGAAGCCAGGTTATCCTTTGAAGGGGGCCATTAGACCCTTATCTCGGTTGCAGTCAGCAGGGTGAAAGATATCCTTACCAACCACATGAGAGTGAATTGCACAAGTTGGCAATATCCTGATTAAAGTGGTATACTTCCTTCCATTCTGGCTAAAATGACCAGTCTTTACTGTGAACAAGTATCTCCTTGTTCCCTGATAAGAACAAGGTGAAGATAAAGTTCTAATCGGCTTCCACGGTTCCTGCCACCAACTCCATCCATCATGCTCCAGCTCCCTGGAGATCAGAATACTGTTTGTACCACAGTTTTTCAAGGACTGGCAGGTATTCTGTTCTCTATGGCTGCAAGGTCTTGGTATTGTGAAGTCTTTTTGCTTGTATTTATCTTCCCTCCCCAACTAGTTCAAAAACTCCTTGAGAGTCCAACTGGGACTGAGTACACAGTAGGTGCTCTATAAAGGCCTGCCCCATTGACTGTGATTCTCAAAGACTTCAGCAAAGCCATGGAAAACAAGAGGAAAGAATATCTCCCACACCCCCTCCAGCATATGACACTGTATATTATTTTTGACAATCTAGACATGGCTGAGTATACTTCCTGGTTCAGACTTCATTTGATGTCTTGTAACTAAGATTCTGAGATCACAGCTAAGATGCTTTCTTCAAAAGGAGGTGAATGTATAAGTCACTTATCCATGCTGCTGATGGAAAGATAAATGTATAATGTCTACAAGATGCCACAAAGAGCCTGTGATGATAGAGCTAGAGGCACTGTGGCAACAGGGGGAGGTTGAGGGAAAATTATGACCAGAGACTTCCTGTTTCCCCTGAGAGCTCACTGTGGAGGATGTGGCTGCCTCCCCTTTACTCACAGTAAGCCAGCTGTGCATCATTTACTCAGCTTTGCAGCAGGTGTGTGAAGGCAGCGTGAAGGCAATGCAGAAATTAGCAATCCCTGGCTTGGCTAAAGGGACAGCCAGCATCTTGTCAAAAGGAGATTTCTCCAGGCATTCCATCCAGCTGCTGAAGACCCCAATCTGAGCTATGACTGATGTCTGGACTCTGTGAGCATGGTCAGGCCCAGGAGAGGTCTGCCTTCAAAGGATTGTGAAATCATAATGTCAGCTGCCACCTTTAACGGAGTATCTATTCTCTTTCAGGCAATGAGTTACGTGATTTTCATACTTCATGTCAAATATTCACAACAAAGATAGTAATATCCCTATCTGATAGGTGAGGAACCTGAGAGTCAAAAGAATTGGGTAAATTGTTGATCTCACAGTATGTTTTAGACCTTAGATACGGAACCCCAACTTGACTCCACTGCTCTTTTCAATGACTGGTCATTTTGTAACAATTACACCTACTAATTCTTCCTATAATTGCATGTACCTCAGTTCTGATTCCTATCTTTAGAGTTCTCTTTCCAAGTTCTCCACCTCCAGCTGGGTGGAGCTGAGGTTTCTATTTCCCAGCTTCTAACACCAGTATCATTAAGAACGTGAAATAACAAAGGAGCCATCTGGGTCATGGGAAGACACCGGCTTCCAGTGGAGATTTTGTTGTCTTTATGAAGAAATTACCTCCCACTTACAGGAAATCTTGCTGGGCAATGCACAGTATGATTAATAAAGTTTCTGCTTAGAATTAGAGGCGGGATTCTCTGCAACATGTCTCTCAATCTGCACCCTGCCCTACTTTCCAATGTCCTGAAGTTGGCTACTTGGTCACCTCAGAGACCTCTACATGACATGTGTGGTCTGGCTTGAAATGACCAACAAAAGAGCAGAGCTCACGGAAGCTTTGGGTTGGCTGAAAGGACACCTGAGGGGAAAAGTCCAACACTTTCAGCCTTTAGACAGGTCCCTGCAAGATCTGATTGCCAAAGAAATTAGGAGCAAGAGCAGCATGCTACTGCCTCAGGAACATCTCCTCACAGGGTGTCCCAGAGTCCTGCCAACAGAACTCCCCCGTCTCCTCAATCCACCTGTGGTTCCTGTGTTCACCTCACCCCTTAACCTGAGACGGTCATTTTATTCTAGGTTGGCAAACAGATTTCATCTGCTCTGCCAGCTCTAATTGAACATGAGGTATCACACTGTGAGAAATCCATGACAGAAATGCTTTAGACAGCTAAAAACGTGCATCTCTCACCCTCGCTCGCAGACAGGGATGGCCGTGGGCCCAGTTCTTGCAGTTGAAATGGAAGCAGCAATCTGGTGAGTATAGTGGATTGAATACGTCCTCAAAGATATGGCCGTGTCAAGGACCCTGTGAGGAATCCCTGGTGGCTCAGATGGTAAAGAATCTGTCTGCAATGCAGGAAACCCGAGTTCGATCCTTGGGTCAGGAAGATCCCTTGGAGAAGGGAATGTCAACCCACTCCAGTATTCTTGTCTAGAGAATTCCAGGGACAGAGGAGACTGGTGGGCTACAGTTCATGTGGTCACAAAGAGTCAGACACGACTGAGCAACTAACACTTTGACACTTTTAGGACCCTGTGACTGTGACCTTATTTGGAAAAGGGGTCTTTGCCATGTAATTGAGTTAAGGATCTAGACATAAGACAATCCTGAATTATCCAAATGGACCCTAAACCTAAAGTGTCCTTATAAGGACACACCGAGGAGAGGCACACAGAGAAGAAAAGGCCAGGTGCAGGAGTCAGAGATGAGAGCGATGCAGCCACAAACCAAGGACTGCCTGGAGTAACCAAAAGCAAGAAAGGATTGTTCCCTAGAGCCTTGAAGGACCCCAGATCTACAGACACTTTGATTATAGACTTCTAGCCTCCAGAGTATGAGAGAACAAATCTCTGTTGTTTTAAGCCATCAAGTTCACAGTAATTTGTTACTGCAGTCCTGGAAAACAAATTTAGCGGGACTTGCAGGATGTTGTTTTTGCTGTTGTTCAGTTGCTAATTCATGTCTGTTTCTTTGCAACCCCATGGACTGTAGCCCACCAGGCTCCTCTGTCCATGGAATCTTCCAGACAAGAATACTGGAGCAGGTTGTCATTTCCTCCTCTAAGGGATCTTCCTGACCCATGGATCTAACCTGTGTCTCCTGCAGTGGCAGGAGGATTATTTACCACTGAGCCACCAGGCAAGCTTGGGACTTTCAGGAGAGCTCCTTAAAAGCTAGCACAGATCATTCAAATCTGCCCAAGGGAAGAAAGCCGCTATTGGATGAGACTGTCTGAGCCATGCATGGGCCAGCAGTTCTTGTGTCCTTCTCTGGGCTCTGGCATCTGGCTCACCTCTCACTCAGCTAATTGTCCCAACATTGGACTCTTCTTGCCTCAAGTGTGTACATATGATCTCACCTCTAAGTATCACTTGAATCTGGTTTAACCCTAGGTTTGTGATCTACCCCAGAAAGTGTTTGCTCTTTTCTTTTTGACATGGCAGTCCAGTGAATTTCACCTCTCCCCCTGCTACGGAGTGGGTTTTCCTAAAGCTTCTGTATAAAATAAAATAATAATAATAAATCATAATACTTTTAGGAGCATATAGTTTATAGCTAAGTAATTTAGGACCATGGAGTAAGTTCTTTAGAAGCCAGATAGGAAAAAATCAAGGGACTTCATGTCTACTATGAAACAGTGAACTACATCCAAAGAGGATTATATGTTTTTTGGTATTTTGTAATTTTCTCCAAAGCCAGAGGAATGAATAGAATCTCCAGGAGAAAAAAAATTTATTGCCTTCAAAATAGTAAATATGCAGTGTCAATACATTTCCAAACAAACATATTTTGATTAAATCATTAATGTCACGCAATAGCTCTTTCTCTCTCTCCCTATGTCCTGCTGAAGGATTTAACATCAAGCAATTCAACAGTGACAGCTGGCGAGAAATCAGCTTTGAGATTTCTCATTAAAAGTAATGCTGTGTTAGTAGCCAAATACTTGGAAATGTGAAATGTTAGGATTTAATGGTGCAGAAAAGGCTTATTCTAACTTTGCAGATTGTACCATATTTTTGGAAGTTGGTAGAAAATACCAGTTTAGATTATGGAAGGCCAAGTGTGGTTGTAAAAACAACAGGAGTTTGCAGAAGTCCGTACCTACCAAGCTGTAAACCTGACTGTGGTTTGCTTTGTGGAGTTCTTAAAACTTCCTATTGGCTCTTACCCTTGCACAGAATAAAGTTCCCACTGGTCTCTACTTCTTCTCCCTATGCTCTTCACCATTATTGGCCTTTAAGCTGAATAGGCAAATTTATTCAGTTTATAGTCTCTTCCCAATGGTGTTTTCAGAAATGGTCCTCTAAATATCTTATATCATTGCATGTGCAAAGCATTTGAGAAATTCATTTCTCTAAGAGGAATAGCAGGAAATAAAGTTTCATTGGATTTTACATGAAGAATAAAAATACTAGAACTCCCATCCAATGTAATCAAAGCTGCCCATTTGCATTTGGGGGACATAATTACATTCTTTATTTCCTGGTCTTAAATCACTTCCTGAAAACCTCCAACACCTGTGACAATGAAAATGTACAACCACACAAAGTAGTCAGTGAATCCCATCTATGAACTTTAAACACAATGCCTTCCAGCTCTGTAATTGCACTGGAATTGAGGATAGATGGGAATAGGGGGTCTGTGTGGGCCCTCTGGCCCACCCCATCTAATTCTTTTCAAGAATTTGAAAGTGTATGTGCAACTATGTATTGTTTTGAATAATTTGTGTGGTTTTACCTACATATTTCACATTAGCATGTCTTATCTCAATTTGACCATAAGCTGCTCAAGGGCACATAGTAAAGGCTGAAGAATATTAGCTGCTATGATCATTATTATGACACTGGTAATTCCAACAGAAATGGCAGTCCCCTAAGTAAGGCTGAGCAAAGAAGCCCCTAAGCAGAAAAGCAAAAAGTTGAGATCAGAGAGTGGGTATATCTGTCCAGTTTAAAGATGGAGTAGAGAGAAAAAAGGACTGCTGGGCTTGGAAACAGGAAGTCACTCTAATCTTAGAAAGTCATTTAAACCCAAAGTTTGGAGTGACTTTCATTCACTGTAAATGCAACCACCCAAACCTTCTGAGACTTGTCATCTTTATGTGTAAAGGGAAGGTGATAATAAAGTTGTTATTATATGTAATAATGTATATGCAATACTCTATTTAATAGCATAGTTGTTATTCATATTAGAAAAATATACATAGAGTCCCTGGCACATTATAGGTACTCAGAAAGTATCCATTCATTTGAGATGCTAAAACTATAATACACCCAATATTGGGGTTGGAAGAAATCTGAGACCTCAGCTGATCCAAACTCCCCTCTAATAAATGAAGAAAGCATGGCTCAGAGAAAGAAGATGAACTGCCCAAGTTTAACCAGGAACTAGACTGCCCAGGGTTAATCCCAGAGGAAGGGCTAGAACCTCAGTGTCCTGCACTCACACCCTGGCTCTGTTTACCCTGCTCATTACCCTTCTCACTTCTTGCCTCTTCCAACAGAATACCAAGTCCAGGAGAATTAGAACTGTCTCTTCTGTTTTCTCCACAGCACAGCAGACCAGTCCAGGCTAAGAGACCACAGATCTCTTGTGAGATGAAACAAGACCAACTCTGAGTCAAGGGCCTGAGTCCCCTGCCCAGTGTCCAACACGGGCCATATCTATCTCTGGGCATTTTCAAAGGAGGCTTTGGTGGACCTCCTTCAGCACTGAGACACACATCAGCTAGTGATCCTAACTGATATGGTCCTGGGTCAAGACTTAGAAGACTTCCCACAACCTATCACCCCCAGAAGAAGCCATGGGATGGGAGCCAGTCATTCATCAGAAGAGCAGAATACCAGGAAGGTATTTCTGCCTAAGACCCTCTCCCAGCACCCTACCACCAATGTCACAGTCTACCAGCAGAGCTTCATTCCTTCCCTTATGCCATTTATCCTCCAGCACATCACAAAAGCTTTGAGGAGATGTAACATCCTATAGGGCTTCCCAGCTGGCTCAGAGGGTAAAGAATCTGTCTGCAATGCAAGAGACGCGGCTCTGATCCCTGGGTCAGGAAGATCCCCTGGAGGGGCGCATGTCAACCCACTCCAGTATTCTTGCCTGGAGAATCCCGTGGACAATGGAGCCTGGTAGGCTAAAGTCCATAGGATCGCAAAGAGTTGGACACGACTGAAGCAACTGAGTATGCATGTGTGCACACACAATGTCCTGTAAGCCATTAATGTCACTTGGGATATCAGAAACCTTCCACCGAGAAAGCTGGGAAACTTCTAAGTAAAACAGCATGTTCATTAGATAGCACCAGTTTGAAAGGGGCAGGAGAGGCAGCAGAATCAGTTATGCCCTGAGCTATTTGGGGAGCTGGAGATGGTAGGAAACCACTGGACAGCATAGAGAAAATGAGATTTCAGAAGCAGGATGGCAGGAGGAAATATGATGCGCTCTGAGAACTCTGAAACTACACTTTGGAGTCATTTGGTAAAATCAAATGGCTTTCTCTTAGAATCTATTCTCTGGGAAAGGCGCTTTTGTTTTTTCAAGAAGTTGACTAAATTGTCATCCAGTGTCCTTAAATTTCCTCATCTACCCATTGTGCTTTATCTCCTAGGAGAGCAGCTTGACACAACTGCACAAGCGTTAGAAACAAGAGCCATCACAGACAAATCAACAGCAACCCACTCACCAACAGTGTGGGTGCCAGCTTATAGCTCAATTATTTCCAAGTCCTAAAGCTAATTTACAGGGTTGCAAGTGGCTGTCGCTGCCCTTGGAAAACACATAGCACTAAAGAGACACAGATGTTTGTTACCAATCACTGACATGGTCCCCAGCCACTGTTTCTGCAGAAATTTGAGGATAGCATGACCAGTGCCTCACAACCAGGACACCAGACAACATCTCTGTCTTCTTTCTGAGAACGGGGGTGTTTGCAGCTGAAGAGGAAAACTATTAATAATCATGCCAAGGCTTGATGCTAATAATTGTGTAAGGCTGAAAATGCATGTCACTTGCTCTCCATCAGCAGACACTTTCAGGAGTAGAATAGTTGTTAACAGCCCACTGGTTCTGTCCATTCTCCAGTAACACTGGGCTTCCCCGTCTACACACACCATCCCTATTAGGAGGAGATTGTTATTGTTGCTCCATCACTCAGTTGTATCCAATTCTTTGTGACCCCATGGACTGCAGCACACCAGGCTTTCCTGACCTTCACCTTGAGTTTGCTCAAACTCATCCACTGAGTCAATATGCCACCTAACCATCTCATCCTCTGTCTCCTCCTGCCCTCAACTATGAGATCTAAAGAATGTTTCATGTTTAACTTAAGGACATCAGGGAGCACAATCAAGCACCCTGCAGCACCAAATTAAGGAGCAGGGCCACATGACAAGACAGTTTCAGAGACCGTCCTCCCTGGGTGGTGGTCATTCATGAAGAACCTTCAGAACAAAAGGCAATGTTGCAAATTCCATGTATTCCATTAATTCCACCATGACTGCTCCAACTCCCAAATACTCTTAATATGCAAGCAGCTTTGATGTGATGTTGGGAGAAGGGACAGAACTCAATTGGAAAGGGACAGAGAAACTGAGCTCATACAATCTCACATAGGGTTGAGGACACCGCCTGCCTCCCATAATGTGGTGACCTCATGCAGTCAATAAAATCTGCTTTAGTTTTAAGAATCCATCTTGGTCTTAACTGAAGGAACTTCAAGGCCTCAAAAGAGCACTGAAAGTCACACCAGTCCTGGCAATGACTCTGAAGTCCTGGCTGCAGTCGAATCATTGATGTATTAGAACATCATTCACGCAAAGTTAGTTTGCTACACATGAAACCTGCCACAAGGAAAAGACAGTGTGCTCACAAGACCTCAGAACGTGGCCAATTTCCATACTCAAAGGGAGCATCTGGACATTACAACTTGGGGACATAGACTTTACAGTGGGGAGTTTTTTCTGACTTTTTCCAATGTTTGTTGTCATTGCTGCCACAGACTGAAGGATATAGTATTAATACTGCACAGCACCCTAGTCCCTTAATTTCAGCACTTAAGATGTTGCTTTTTTAAATTAGAGTTTTGAGCACGGAACAGTTCATTTGCTAACCTGTTTTCCCCTTCTTCCCTGCAGAGGCTCCTACACCATTTGAAATAAAAACTCATTTCCTTGAATACATGGAATCGATGCTAATTAAAATGTCTGGGAGAGCTAAAGGAATCAGCCAGCCCCAGGAAAATAGGTCAATTTTATTTTTCAAAGGGCATGGAGAGAAATTAAAATACCCTTAATTCAAGTCGTAGACTTCATAAAGTCTGAAGGTCCTCTTGGAAAGGAAGAGAAAGAACATGGACTCTGAAGTCAGATAGATGCGGGTTTGATGCTTGACTCTGGGTCTGTCTGATTCTGTGACCTTGGACAAGGTCCTCCGTTCTCTACCCCACTGGATTGGGAAGAGGTTTTATGAGTGACTGTCAAGTTCATGCAGCAGATGCTTCTGCTTCTCCTCTGTCCTGGTGTTGGGGGTTGAGAGCTGGTGTCTCTTTTATAAGAATAGTATTAGCGATGGAAAATGCAGTCCAAGCTCAGGTAATTGTTTGAATTTCTCCTATGGAGCAGATGGGCTGGCTTCAGAAGGAACTACACATTCTGTAGTGGATCCCCCTGGGCAATGTCCCCAACACTTAAGATCCACCCAGATTCCCTTCTCAGGTTCTTGCCCTATCTGGACACTCTTTGTACTTCTATTTGCTCATGTTCTTATTATTGACTTATCAACTCACTTTATTGAGTTATTCTTGTCTTAAGATATTATTACTTGTATCTGAGAAATAATTGACTTGACATGTTCCTTGCATGTATTTTAATATTTGATGAAATCAACACAGAACTATAAATCAGCCACATTCAGCCTGTACCATTCCAAATCCTTTTGCACACTGCTTGTTGGGAAATACTTCTTCTCAAGGGGAGAGTGAGAATGGAAGATTATCATGATTTCTTCCCAGCCCACCCTTAAAATGACCAGATCTGTGCCCCTCCCTTGGCCTCTGTGGATGCTGAATCAGAGCCCACCCTGCACCCCAGACCCTCAGTTATTGGCCTTGGGAGACAATGAGACTCGACACCTAAGGATATGAGATGTGCACAATCCAGAGAATCAGTGGGAACTTCACTGGACTCTGTTGTTTGAGGATAAGAGGGAAGGAGGTGGGAAAAGAGCCTGGGGGTCAGTGGCAGAGAGGTTAAAAGAGGAGACTGAAAAGAGGGAGGCAGAGAGGACACCTTCAGGCCAAAGAGGGTGTGGACTGGAGCTGGGTCCCCTTGGCTGGCTGGCCTGGCACTGTTACTTATTACTTCTACTGTCACTTACTTGACTTTAAGTACACTCTGGTTTTACCTAGACTTAAGTAATAATCAATCTGATTTCAGTGTTGACCATCTGGTGATGTCCATGTGTAGAGTCTTCTCTTTTGTTATTGGAAGAGGGTGTTTGCTATGACCAGTGCGTTCTCTTGGCAAAACTCTATTAGCCTTTGACCTGTTGCATTCTGTACTCCAAGGCCAAATTTGCCTGTTACTCCAGGTATTTCTTGACTTCCTACTTTTGCATTCCAGTCCCCTATAATGAAAAGGACATCTTTTTCGGGTGTTAGTTCTAAAAGGTCTTGTAGGTCTTCATAGAACCGTTCAACTTCAGCTTCTTCAGTGTTACTGGACAAAGCATAGACTTGGATTACCGTGATACTGAATGATTTGCCTTGGAAACGAAGACTGCATCCAAGTACTGCATTTTGGACTCTCTTGTAGACTATGATGGCTACTCCATTTCTTCTAAGGGATTTCTGCCCATAGTAGTAAATATAATAGTCATCTAAGTTAAATTCACCCATTCCAGTCCATCTTACTTCGCTGATTCCTAGAATGTCAATGTTCACTCTTGCCATCTCCTGTTTGACCACTTCCAATTTGCCTTGATTCATGGACCTAACATTCCAGGTTCCTATGCAATATTGCTCTTTACAGCATCGGACCTTGCTTCTACCACCAGTCACATCCACAACTGGGTGTTGTTTTTGCTTTGGCTCCATCCCTTCATTCTTTCTGGAGTTATTTCTCCACTGATCTCCAATAGTATAATTGGCACCTACCGACCTGGGGAGTTCATCTTTCAGTGTCCTATTTTTTGCGTTTTCATGCTGTTCATGGGGTTCTCAAGGCAAGAATATTGAAGTGGTTTGCCATTCCTTTCTCCAGTGGACCACATTCTGTCAGACCTCTCCACCATGACCCGTCCATCTTGGAATAACAGACTGGTTCCAAACAGGAAAATGAGTATATCAAGGTTGTATATTGTCACCCTGCTTATTTAACTTATATGCAGAGTACATCATGAGAAACACTGAGCTGGAAGAAGCACAAGCTGGAATCAAGATTGCTGGGAGAAATATCAATAACCTTAGATATGCAGATGACACCACCCTTATGGCAGAAAGTGAAGAACTAAAGAGCCTCTTGAAGAAAGTGAAAGAAGAGAGTGAAAAAGCTGGCTTAAAGCTCAACATTCAGAAAACTAAGATCATGGCATCCGGTCCCATCACTTCATGGCAAATAGATGGGGAAACAGTGGAAACAGTGTCAGACTTTATTTTGGGGGGCTCCAAAATCACTGCAGATGGTGATTTCAGCCATGAAATTAAAAGACGCTTACTCCTTGGAAGGAAAGTTATGACCAACCTAGACAGCATATTAAAAAGCAGAGACATTATTTTGTCAACAAAGGTTCATCTAGTCAAGGCTATGGTTTTTCCAGTGTCATGTATGGATGTGAGAGTTGGACTATAAAGAAAGCTGAGCACCGAAGAATTGATGCTTTTGAACTGTGGGTTGGAGAAGATTCTTGAGAGTCCCTTGGACTGCAAGGAGATCCAACCAGTCCATCCTAAAGGAGATCAGTCCTGGGTGTTCATTGGAAGGACTGATGTTGAAGCTGAAACTCCAATACTTTGGCCACCTGATGCAAAGAGCTGACTCATTTGAAAAGACCCTGATGCTGGGAAAGATTGAAGGCAGGAGGAGAAGGGGACAGACAACAGAGGATGAGATGGCTGGATGGCATCACCAACTCAATGGACATGAGTTTGGTTGGACTCAGGGAGTTGGTGATGGACAGGGAGGGCTGGTGTGCTGCAGTTCATGGGGTCGCAAAGAGTCGGAACTGAACTGAACTGTAGTAATAATAGTATCTGTGAAACAACGGTTCAGTGAGCAACCATGGGGGGCAATGTCCCTTCATCCCTTCACTGAGGAGGCCTGGCTAGGCTGTGACTGAGGGAGTCAGGTAGAATGGACACATGAGCCTGTGACCTGTATCCATTCTCCCTCTCTCTATCTCTCTGTCTCTTTCTCTCCGGTTCTGAAGGTCCCATTTGAAAACCTTGGGTAACAAATGGCTTAAATCCTCCCAGTGGTCCCGATGATACAGACACACCGTGGGGAGGACGGATGGATCTGGTGGCCTCCAGAAGGGCAGAGTGGTGTCCAGTTATCCCTCATTCCTGGCCCTTGGCCCCCTCCAGCCTACTCAGAGAGGAGGACCCCTGCTAGGAGAAGCATCCACCCACCAGGCAGTGCCCAACTCACCCTTCCCAGGTGATGGTCAGAGTCACACTGTGGAGCTGCGTGGGGGCGAGGGGGCTGATGGAGGCTCTCTCAGGATTATCTTTACTCTGGTGCACAGTCCCCTCTCTGCACCCCAGGGACAGTAAACACACAGTAAGCTCACAGCGAGCAGAGCTTTCACTGTAGATGCAATCCCCTTGTGTAGTAATTAACTTGCTTGATGCCACAGAGACTGGAATAGACATAGGTCATCTGACTCTCAGCCCACTGCTCTCTGCAAAGTGACTTCATCTCTGCCTCTGTCACCCAGCCCGGCCAGCCTGGAGCACTGAATGTAAGCACTGGCCCCAGATGAGACATCCTGGTGGGGGGTTGTAGGGGAAGCCCACTCTGCCTTCCAGCTCTGAGACCTTAGGCAAGACCCTCAGCCTCCTGAAGGCATGATTCCCCATGAGAAAAGCAATGACACTTCCCATTAAGGTTCCTGTCAGGAAGAAAGGAATAATGTGTGTAAATACCAAGCACATGCTAAGTGAACAACAGTTTCTTGTCATGAACTACTGCCCTGGGCTCGAGCAACATAGGGCATCAGTGTCACCCTTATTCTCTTATCAAGGTGCATGCTTTTCTCAGCGGGATCACCCAGCTTTTCTAAAAGTATGTTCCCAGGGGGATGGGTTCTGGGAAGATTCCTCAGTGAACCAGACAGCAAAACTACACCTCAGCTCTAAACATTGCTAAATAGGGCCAGGAGGGTTGAGAGGCACACTGCGCTCTCAGGAGCCTCAAAGTCTCACCCATGTCAGAATGTGAGTCTGACCCAGCAGGGTGATTAGGGGTCAAGATGGAAGCCCAGGGCACGCTGTCTTTAAATGTTCCATGGGTGATAGCAAAGCACTTCCAGCTAGAACGACTGCATCACTATTTATTTATCCAACATTTACTGAGTACCTACTATGTGCTGGGCACTGACTGAGAACTAGGAATAGACAAAACAAATGGAAATCACAGGATTGTGTGATGAGGCATAAAGGAAAGGTGAACAGGGGCTCTTGTTCCCATTCATAACAGAACTTGAAAGTGTAACAAAAATTTTAAGCACATAATCAACAGAATCTCTCATGGGATAATTTTCCTTTTGTGTTTGTTTTCAAGGCTTTGTGCTTGGCTCAGAGGAACCACAGAAGACCTGGAGTCATGATGGACCGTGTGCGTTCTTGAAACAAAACTTTTAAGCACATAATCAACAGAATCTCTCATGGGATATTTTTCTTTTTGTGTTTGTTTCTGAGGCTTTGTGCTTGGCTCAGAGAAACCACAGAAGACCTGGAGTCATGGAGGGACCATGTGTGTTACATTTCAACAATAAAAAGTGAGGAAAATGCTTCCATTCACAGAGTGATTTAGGAAAATAATTTCATAGGAAGTGCAGCAAGTCAACAGAAACAGTTTCAAAATGTCTTCAAACTGTAAACAGATTTTGGAAATGAAATGCTCAGGTTTTTTCTCTGATTGTCACATACTGCCCCAGCAGGCCAGGGTGTTTACCAGGAATGCCTTCCCTCAAGGACAGCTGGGGACTGACACAGACAGTGGCTGAAACAGGGGAAAACCTGTTCACTGCTCCAGCTCCTGGGAAGCCAGCCTTCTGAGAGTACAGTCAAGGAGATTTCCCTTTTTATTTTTATTTTTTTGAAGTATAGTTTATTTACAATATTGTGTCAGTTTTCCATATACAGCAAAGTGACAGTATTCTTGCCTGGAAAATCCCCATAGACAGAGGAGCCTGGCAGGCTGCAGTCCACGGGGTCGCAAAGAGTCAGACACTACTGAGCGACTAAACACAGCACAACACAACAAACATATATATCTTTTTTTCATATTCTTTTCCATGATGATTTATTAAAAGATATTGGATATAGTATACTCCTCTGTGCTATATAGTAGGACTTTATTTTATACATAGTAGTTTGTATCTTCTAATCCCAAACTCCTAATTTATCCCTCCCCTATTTCCTTGTCCCTTTTGATGAGTGTAAGTTTGTTTTCTATGTCTGTGAGTATTTTTCTGTTTATAAATAAGTCCACTTGTGCATATTTCAGATTCCACATATAAGCGATATCAGATGATATCTGTCTTTGTCTGACTTACTTCACATAGTATGATAATCTCTAGGTCCATCCATGTTGCTGCAAATGACATTATTACATTCTTTTTATGACTGAGTAATATTCCATAGCATAAGTATACCACATCTTTTAGATTTTCTTTTGTCTCTAGATTCTACACCATTTTTTCAAACTGAAGACTTTCTGTTGAAGTCTCATCACAAAGGTGTCTCCTTCAATCCAGCCTGGTGGTGCCCTGGGTATGTCTGGTCCCTGCCAGCCACTCTGTACACAGTCTATTTCACACCAATTGTTTATGGAACACTAACTATCTGTTAGTTATTAAAGAGATGGGAATACCAGACAACCTTACCTGTCTCCTGAGAAACCTGCATGCAGGTCAAGAAGCAACAGCTTGAACCAGACATGAAACAACAGACTGGTTCCAAATTGGGAAAGGAGTATGCCAAGGCTGTATACTGTTACCTGCTTATTTAACTTATATGCAGAGTACATCATGTGAAATGTCATGCTGGATGAAGCACAAACCACAATCAATATTGCCAGGGGAAATATCAAGAACCCCAGATATGTAGATGATACTACCCTAATAGCAGAAAGTGAAGAACTAAAGAGCCTCTTGATGAAAGTGAAAGAGGAGAGTGAAAAAGCTGGCTTAAAACTCAACACTCAAAAAACGAAGATCATGGCATCCAGTCCCATCACTTCATGACAAATAGAGGGGGGAAAAATGAAAACAGTGGCAGATTTTATTTTATTTTCTTGGGCTCTAAAATCACTCTGGATGGTGACTGCAGCCATGAAATTGAAAGACACTTGCTCCTCGGAAGATAAACTAAGACAACTTAGACAGCATATTAAAAAGCAGAGATGTCACTTTGCCAACAAAGGTCTGTCTAGTCAAAGTTATGGTTTGTCCATTAGTCATGTACAGACATGAAAGCTGGACCCTAGAGAAGGCTGAGTGCTGAAGAATTGATGCTTTCAAACTGTGGTGCTGGAGAAGACTCTTGAGAGTCTCTTGGACAGCAAGGAGATCAAATCAGTCAATCCTAAAGGAAATCAACCTTGAATATTCATTGGAAGGACTAATGCTGAAGCTGAAGCTCCAATACCTTGGCCACCAGGTGCAAAGAGCCGACTCATTGGAAAAGACCCTGATGCTGGGAAAGATTGAGGGCAAGAGGAAAAAAGGGTAACAGAGGATGAGATGGTTGGATGACATTACCAACTCAATGGACATGAGTTTGAGCAAACTCTGAGAAATAGTGAAGGACAGGGAAGCCTGGCGTGCTGCAGTCCATAGGGTCGCAAAGAGTTGACACGACTTATTGACTGAACAACAACTATCTGCTGGGCACCAGGCTGTTCCTAAAGTTCATCCACAGCAATCCTCACAATTGCCACAATGGGTCACTGTCATCAGCCCACATTTAAAATCAAGAAACAATGACTGGCTCTGAATGAAAAACTTGCCCAAGGCACCAGAGCTGATGACAAACCCACTACAGCCCATCAGGAAGAGTCCAGCATCATGGAGATTCCTTCACCAGCTTGCTCAGCCTCCATCCTTCAATGCTCCCAATTGGTTCACACTCCCAACCTGGCACATGAGAGCCTCCAACTTCCTACTACAAAGCTCAGTTCCGCACCCCCTGAACCTCTGCTCTCCCACCTCTTTTCCTGCTTTTCTTACCCATATTATGCCTAGCCTGCCACAGAGCCCAAATTGCTCCCCTTAGAATTCTCCCCTCTCCCTAGGCGAATTTGCCCCTTGCCTTGCCCTTCAAGGGTCATATTCATCCAGGGGTCCTTCAGGAAGACTTCTCTGCTGATCTTGACTTCTCCTTCCAAGAGAATTCACTGTGCCCTACTTATGGTCTGTGTGTTTGTGCTATGTCTCCAACAGGGGTCAAGTTCCCAGAGCAAAGGTGTCAGGACCTAACCTCATTCTTCCCTCATATCTCCTGACCCTACACTAGACACCAGGAAGCATATGACCTGCATTTGCTCATTCTTTGATAACATCCCTGTCTTTTCTCATTGATCCTGGATGGAGTAGATCGATTGATATAAAGAAGATGAAAAGGAAGACTGCCAGAACCAAGTAACCTTCTTCACTGCTCTCTCAATGTCTTGGGTGTTTTGAGCTTGCTTCATGAATATGTCCCGTTCTCCACTGGGCACAGCAGAGGGCTGGCCTGGGACAGAGTCTTCCTGGAGATGTCAGGGTTGGGGCCTAGACTCAAAGGCCTGCACTTAGGGGAACCACCTAAGTGTTCAATCAGGGCACTCAGAGACCACCTAAAGTGAAAGTCACTCAGTTGTGTCCAACTTTTTGCGACCCCATGGATTATACAGTCCATGGAATTCTCCAGGCCAGAATACTGGAGTGGGTAGCCATTCTCTTTTCCAGGGGATCTTCCCAACCCAGGGATTGAACCCAGGTCTCCCACATTGCAAGTGGATTCTTTACCAACTGAACTATCAGGGAAGCCCTGGGACCATGTAGTCCAAGGTCAAATCTGAACCTTGGACAAGAAGGGAAGCCAGAGGTAAACCGCAAAAGAGCAGAAGGGCTGTGCTTTATTTCTGAAAGGTGCACAAGGTCACATGTAGGAAAACAAGCCCCAAGTAAAACTCCCAAGAGGTCTGAGCAAGTGGAACAGAAAGTAAGGGGGTGAGAGGGGACCACTGAGTTCAGGCTGAGTGGTACATGAGTAGCCTCTAAGCTGATAGGCCTCAGGAAGCTTGGACACAGACTAAAAAGGCTGAGAGAATAGAAGAATGGGAAAGCATCCATGAATTCCCGATTGTGGGTCTTGCCTCAGATAACCTATTGCAAGGTGTGAGGGTCTCTCCAGCAGCCCAGGGGGAGCCCCAGGGATGAGGCATGACATCACCACATCCATTGTGGCAGACCCTGTCACCCTGGTAGTGAAGTTCTCCCTGGCACCTCAGAGACACTGGGTGAAAGATTTGGTGTTGGGGAAGTAATAAGAAGGGGCCAAGTGACAGCTGCCCTGGAAAGCTGGCTTTTTTTGTTTTTCTGCAGTTATAATTCTGGGAAGGTCAGTTCAAATTACCTTGAATGTCAATGTAGACTTGGTGGACATAAATGGGAAATGGGATGGGGGTGTGGGCTCAGCTGTATTCTAGATTAAAAAATATAAGACTTTGAGAAAAGTGTCTCCCCCAACAAGTTATGTCATGTCCAGGTGTCACATAAAAGTGAACCTTGATCTATCTGCTCTGTACAAGAATAAAGGAGACTCTAGATTATAAACTGTGTCTTGAACTCATTGTCTGGCCATTATCAGAACAAATCTCATTCTCAGATAATGGACATCTGTTAAATCTTCCGCTTCTAATAGAAAATGTTGCCTGTGGGACCAAGACGTTTATGGTCGCACCATCTCTTCTGTGATAAAAGTGTTCTAAATCTTATTTTAACCAAGAGATTCTATTTGCATCCGATTTTCTTAGGAGAAAAAGAATAACGGGCCCCCAAAACCCAATGTGTCTGAGATGTCAGAGCATAACAAAGGGCTGATGAGAAAACAAGCTCTCTTGCCTTCAGCCTTACATCCAACCCATGGAGAACAATAGCTCCAAATTCCTTAAAATCTAGACTCCTTAACCTGGACTCTGAGACTTACAGGGGTATGGTCTGAGTCTTTTCCTGTGGTCCTGCCACTCTTGAAATTTACACTCTAACCACACCAGCATTTTGAAGTTTCCAAATATTTCACACATCACTATACCTCCCTGCCTTGCCACCTACAAAGAACTTAACCTTACCTGGTTAACTCAAAACTCACCTCTTCTGAGACACCTTCAGTGACTTTCTTCCCCCATTTCTGCTTGGGTTAGGTGTTTCCTTGGGAACCTTACATAAATTAATGGTGGTCTCCATATAAGCCTCACCTTACTGTGCAGGTATGTTTACCTATTTTCTTTTCTTTCTTAACTTTGAACATGCATTCTTCAAACAGCAAGTCTATCTTCTTCACCTCTTTACCCACAACACAACTACCAACTCAGAGATACCTGGATGGATGAAGTCTTGGGTGGGTAGAAGGGTGAACACATCCTGAAAGAATGATTCTCGGAGGTAGAGAAATGGACCCTTCTAATGCAGGACACTAAGAGACAGCTATAAAGGCAGGGGATAATATAAATTTCCTGTCCATGGGATTTTCCCCACAAGAATACTGGAGTGGGTTGCCAGGCCCTCCTCCAGGGGATATTCCAACCCAGGGATTGAACCCACATCTCCTGTGTCTCCTGCATTGCAGGAGGAATCTTTACCACTGAGCCACCAGGGAAGCCCACAAATTGAACTAGGATATAAAAAATATAAATTCATTTAAAAGCATGTGCATAATTCATATTTTTAATCTCTAATTGGCTTATTAGGGCTTGCTTGATAACTTGACCATCCATCTATCTGGACTCTATCTTAATCTCAATTACCTGTCCCTTGACCTATTGAAGAAACTTAATCTAAATCAAGGTCTTCTTTCTACCCCCTTCCCTTAAACTCAATAAAGAGAAAATGAGCATGCCAACTCCTATCTGCTTGGTCTTCAGTGACACTGGCTCCTGATCCAGAACTTCACCCCCAGCTTCCAAACCCCGTTTCAGATATCAGCTGGGATCCTCTTCCTTCCACTTCAAAAATCTCCACCAAACAAAAGGTCTTCAATTCACCTTTCACATGAGCCAATGATCTGAGTTTGAATTCAGGTTTTGCCATTTGCCATCTGAGCAGTCTCAGGCAAGATATTGAAGTTCCCTAAACCGTAGATATATTTGAAAATCTCCAAGCCATTTAAGTGTTCTCATTTGTAAAATGGAGACGATCACAGTGTCGACTTGAAAAGACCGTTATGAGGAGTAAATAAGACAACAAAAGAGAAGCTCTTAAAACTGTTCCTGATACACAGTGACACTGCATATGTCACCAGGATCTGTCAAAGACAGCTGTGCAATAATAGAATGAAAGCAATGCCTAAAGATCAAGTAATGGTAAAAGTCTTAATTTTTAAGAAATGAGAAAGCATGAATCTAAAAATACATGTCATGCAGTACACAGTAATGTCCAAGAAGATTGTAGAAAATATCTTATAGAGATTTATAAGCACTGAAAAACAGAAATCCTAAGGACCCCAAATGGACTTTTGGTGATAAATACATCAGGTTAACCTTAATTTTTTTATTGGATGTATGGTCAGGGATATGCATTAATAATTACAATAATAGCAAATACTTATTTTGCACTTACTCTGTGCCCAGGAACCATTCTAAGTACTTGACACATGTGATTCAATCACATTCGATTCACATTTGATTCAATCACATGCAATCACTTTTGACTCACATTGATTCAATCAATGGGAAAGCCCTATGAGGTAGGTACTGTCAGTATCCTCAATTTACAGATGAAGATACTAAAGCACAGAAGGTTTAAGTGATTTGCTTAAGATCATACAATTGTAGGAAGTACCTGAGCTAGGATGTGAGTGAAAGAAGTATAGCTCCACAGCCTATGTTCCATGCATTACACTAAATTCAGCACACATGCTGGGCTTCTGGGATGGCTCAGCAGTAAAGAATCCTCCTGCAGTGCAGGGGATGCAGGAGACACAAGAGACGTGGGTTCGATCCCCAGGTTGGGAAGATCCCCTGGAGGCGGGCGTGGCAACCCGGAGAATCCCATGAACAGAGGAGCCTGGTGGGCTACAGTCCATGGGGTGGCAAAGAGTCAGACAAGACTGAAGCGACTGGGCGTGAGCATGAGCACACATACTACCACTCGGCTGCCACACACCCACAGCAGACATTGCTAGTCAATCCCAGCATTCCTTGTCACTGCACAGAGATACAGCCTCAACAATCTTCTCCAGACAGTATTTCAGAGGGACCACACCTACTCTGGGCCTGGTCATACCAGAGGATATTCTTTTGACATTCCTGCCGTTGGCATAACATGTCAAATGTCGACAGGGTTATCAGCAAAGTCTATTATGATATTTTTATGAATTAGGTGGGGGGGGAGCCCCAAAACAGATTTGCAGTTGAATGAACATATTTAAAAACTTCATACGTCTCACTGAGGGCTCAATGCTCATCTGAGGGGATCTCTAGGAGTTATCCCAAATGACCTGTACTGTAGCTGGTTCTATCCAACATGATTGATCTTGGACTTGTACAAGCACAGGATCTGGAAGATACACAACTGAGTTACAAAGGAGATCAAAGTTCAAAACCTCCCCTGTGGCTACAAATTCTAGGGTATCTGCAGGGGCCAAGTTTTCAGTCTCTAAACCAACTTCTATTAAGCCTATAGCCACTCAAGCTTGTGTGAGATCCTGGGTGCAGCAAAGGAGGGAGAAAGCATCAAAGGAAGCAATCAAGATGCTAGGAAGCAGGTATATCACAGTGACACCTGAGTCTCTCATCAGATGGACCCCAGCACCCAGCCACAGACCACTGGTCATATCAACTCTCTGGGGAGAGTAGCTGACCCCAGAGGATTTGGATTCTCATGAAAGATGCCCACAGCCCACTGACTCCTCCCCACATCAGGCCAGGGTGGTCCCAGTAGATAGCACAGTAAGCAATGTCTCTAAATTGTTGAATACAGCTCATAACATGGCCCTATCTGCACTGATGTAAGGAAGAAAGTAAGTGGACTGAATGCTGGTCAGAAGGACTGTGCCTGGGAGACAGAAACACTTTCCAGTTGCTGGCAGGAAAAGACTTCTTGTGCTGAGTAGAACAAAATGCTTTGATCCATCATTTTTCCTTCAGCACAACAATGTAACAGCAATGACACCCATATGTTTGTTGATTTCTTTTCTATAAGGCAGGAAATGAGGTGTCCACAGAGACCCTGGATGAAGAATGCATAACATTTGCTAACAGATTCAGCCCTCAATTAACTGTACTGGAGGAGGCAGGCTCTAAGAATCGAAAATATCTGACAATCCTAGAAAGATTCTGTTTCTCTTTGGAAATGGTGGGGGGGCATGCGGGTAAACGGTGGGAGATGCAGCCATACACACTGGAAACAAACTCATGGATTACACAAAGTGTGTATAAGCGCACTTACACTCACATCTACACACTTACACTCACTCACACATACACATTCATTGAGTCCTACCTAATTCCAACATCAACAGGGCTTCATTAGGAGGGCATTGCATTCCCTGTCATTGGAAGGTGGTAGGCAGGGATGGAAAACACTTATTGCAGATGTTGGAGGGGGATTCAAAGGTCTGATGGGAAGTCTGCCTTTAGGCTTCCCTCAAGCCCCTAAAAACTCTGTTTCTGGAACTTGTTCAAGTTCAGCAATACACTGTATCCTACATCAGTGTTGTGTAGAACATCAGAGAACCTTCAAATATGGTCTCCTTGAACCTGAGAATTGAGTAAAATAGCCTTAAAAACAGCAGCATATTCTGTAACACTTGTCCGCAGGCTTGGTTTCTACACTTCCACATCAAGAGAACTTATTACTTCTCTTTGGTAAGAACTTTCTAAATGTAATGAAGAACAACTTCCATTGACCTCTAGCTTATGTGACACATTAGAAATATAAGTATCAAGTTCACCTTTGATGAGTACTGAATGGAGCCAGAGGATCAAGGCAAGAAAGGAAGAAAGAAAGAAGGGAAAGAAGGAAGTGTGAGGGAGGGAGGGAAGGAAGGAAGAGAAAGAAAGAAAGACAGAAAGAAAGAGAAAGGGAGGAAGGGAGGAAGAAAGAAATCCTCAACAAAGATCACAGAGCTTAGGATACATGAATGCTGATATTCTTCCTCCTGTTCATCACCCATGGCTGTGTCCTGTACACAGAGGCCTCTTAGCCAGTGTTACCACTAGAATTGGGTAGCATCTCTGTACTGAGCAAGAACTCCTTAGGACAGCTGTGCTAAAAACCCTACACTGAAAACACAGACTCATCATGTACCACTCAACACAAGAACCAGGTTTCTGCCCCTGGAAATACAAAGACACTCAGGATCAAAGAGTCCAAAAGTGACGAAAGACTGGAGGACAAAGCTTGGTTGGAGAGGAAAAGAAAGGCAGATATCTAGATGTCACTGAATGACCATGGTTGCTGTTTGGGAAGGCTTAATTTTATTCTTTCAGCCATTCATTCAACCAACCATCCATTCATTCATCCATCCATCCATCCCTCTATCCTTTTTTTCTGCCATTTATTTGATACAAATTAATCAAATAGCAACATAGTGGATTTATCACTGTGCCGGGTCCTAGGCATAGAGTGGTAAACAAAATAGATCACATTCAACACACAGCTTACCATCTTGAAAAGGAGACACCTTATCTTCGACAAAGGAGGCAAGAATATACAATGGAGAAAAGACAATCTCTTTAACAAGTGGTGCTGGGAAAACTGGTCAACCACTTGTAAAAGAATGAAACTAGAACACTTCCTAACACCATACACAAAAGTAAACTCAAAATGGATTAAAGATCTAAATGTAAGACCAGAAACTATAAAACTCCTAGAGAAAAACATAGGCAAAACACTCTCCGACATAAATCACAGCAGGATCCTCCATGACCCACCTTCCAGAATATTGGAAATACAGGCAAAAATAAACAAATGGGACCTAATTAAAATTAAAAGCTTTTGCACAACAAAGGAAACTATAAGCAAGGTGAAAAGACAGCCTTCAGAATGGGAGAAAATAATAGCAAATGAAGCAACAGACAAACAATTAATCTCAAAAATATACAAGCAACTTCTGCAGCTGAATTCCAGAAAAATAAACGACCCAATCAAAAAATGGGCCAAAGAACTAAACAGACATTTCTCCAAAGAAGACATACAGATGGCTAACAAACACATGAAAAGATGCTCAACATCACTCATTATTAGAGAAATGCAAATCAAAACCACAATGAGGTATCATTTCACACCAGTCAGAATGGCTGCTATCCAAAAGTCTACAAGCAATAAATGCTAGAGAGGGTGTGGAGAAAAGGGAACCCTCTTACACTGTTGGTGGGAATGCAAACTAGTACAGCCACTATGGAGAACAGTGTGGAGATTCCTTAAAAAACTGGGAATAGAACTCCCATATGACCCAGCAATCCCACTGCTGGGCATACACACGGAGGAAACCAGAATTGAAAGAGATGCGTGAACCCCAATGTTCATCGCAGCACTGTTTACAATAGCCAGGACATGGAAGCAACCTAGATGTCCATCAGCAGACGAATGGATAAGGAAGCTGTGGTACATATACACAATGGAATATTACTCAGCCATTAAAAAAAATACATTTGAACCGGTTCTACTGAGATGGATGAAACTGGAGCCCATTATACAGAGTGAAGTAAGCCAGAAAGAAAAACAACAATACAGTATACTAATGCATATATATGGAATCTGAAAGATGGTAACGATAACCCTATATGCGGGACAGAATGAGAGACACAGATGCATGGAACAATTTTATGGACTCTGAGGGAGAAGGTGAGGGTGGGACGTTCTGGGAGAATGGCATTGAGACATGTGTATTGTCATATGTGAAACAGAGCACCATTCCATGTTCGATGCATGTGACAAGGGCTCGGGGCCGGGGCAGTGGGATGATCCAGAGGGATGGGAGGGGGAGGGAGGTGGGTGGGGGGTTCGGGAAGGGGAACACATGTAAACCCATGGCTGATTCTTGTCAATGTATGGCAAAAACTATTACAATATTGTAAAGTAATTAGCCCCCAAGTAAAATAAATAAATTTATAAAAAAAAATAAAAAATAAAAAAAAAAAAAATAAAAAGTGCTGCTAAGGGAGATAGAGGTGGCTGGAGCAGCTTGGAAATGGGAAGGAGAAAGAAAGAAGTGGCTGGAAGGGGAGGACAGGAGTCAGGGTGGGGCCAGGAGAAGGGAGCTAAGGAGTTTGTCTGGATGACCTACCACTGCCTGGGGCTGCAGCCACAAAGCCAGCAGTTTCCTCTCCCTATTCCCTACTAAATAAAATCAATGTTTCTGCCTCCTGTCACAGTTTGTATTTTCAATCTGATTCACAGGGAAAGCATTGGCAGGTAATCTCTATCCATTTCAAGTGTTTAACTTTCCACGCAGAATACTAATAGCAAACTTGAGAAAGGAGGAACATCAACCTCGTTGCCAAGAAAAAAGAACACATGAAATTGACCCACGCTTTCAATACTTTGGTATTCTCTTTTCTTTGTCCTTCATGTTTAGCAGTATCTTGACAGCTGTGAGGGATTTGCCCTAAGAGGAGGAAACAAACCCAAATGGAAAATGTCGCTATAGGACAAAACTCCCCCACTTGGGGTGTCTTTTTTCACAGAGAACCATCACTTTCTCACACAGGTTCACCTCTTGTCCTAGGCTGTCATCAACAGAAGCATCTTCTTTTCTCTTGGAGATCCACACTCCACAAAGAAATAGCATGTTTAAGACATCTTTAGAATCGCTGTGTATGTTGTGAAGATGAGCACAGGGGAGGTAAGTCAGCCTCCATCTCCACTTCAGTAACTCTTCCGAAAACAGCCTCCTCACAATGCCAGAAACCAGCCTGTGCTTTGGTAAACTTAACTACATAATATGTATCTTTAGCCCTATTGTAGAGAGGAGGGGAAAGAGGCTTAGAGAATTAGGGGTCCCATAGCTGATAAGTGACAGAAGTAAACTGAAACTTCCCGCATTACTAGCAGGATCTTGTGGAGCCCTCCTAGGTATGAAAGTCTTTCCTTATCTCTTGTTTCTTGTTTGTAGGAAAAGGGCTTCAGACTCCTATCCCTTCCTGGAATTTCAAAGGGCAGATTCAAACAGCTCCTCATTAGGGAGGTGAGGGAATGCAGAAACAAAGGAAAAGAAATCAAGAAACAATAGTGCAGCAATAAAGCAGAGTCCCATTTCCTTCACAAGGGATACATGTAACAATATATTTTTGAATTTTTCTACCAGTCAGAAAAGTCACACACTTTGCAGCCTGCTTCCTCCCCTAAATTCTCCCTATAAAAACTCTTCCCTGAAAACCATCAAGGAATTTGTACCTTTTGCACATGAGCCACTCATACTCCTTGCTTTTCCCTTGCAAAAAAAACATTCTCTGCTCCAAACTTTGATGTTTCTGTTTTTTTGGCTTGACTGCATTGGGGCACAAAATCTCAAGTTCAACAACGACTGCACTTATCCTTGTTACGCACCTTGTAATCACCTCATTCTTATGGCAAACCTTGGGGTGCTTCATCCAGGTGGGTTCACAGAGCTCCAGCCCCTGGGAGAACACTGATTGGAAGGTGTCTGGGGCAGTACTGTCATCAGTAGCAGATGAGCAAACATAGCCAAGAATTCGAGCTGCAGGTGGGGCTGTCAAAGTCGATGAAGGGGGCAACACTGTGGATGGAAGCATCAGAGAAAAGCTGGGTTTGGAGAAGCGGAGGATCCTGGAAGACCTCAGGAGTCAGTCTGGGAGAGCTTTAGTCTTGATGAGTAAAACCCATGGACCAGGGAAAGGAGGTGGAATTGGGAAAAGCATGAGCCCAAGCAGGACCCTGAACAGATGAGGCTGAGACTCACTGCGGCTCAAAGGAAAAGGCTGAGACCCAGGCATATGGGGATTATCTTCTAACATCATTCAAACATTTCTTAGGCACCCATGATGTGCCAGCCACTCACAGGAAGGTCTTGGAGGTTCAGAGGTGAAGAGTACTCAGTTTTTTGAAATTTTGGAATTCACTCTAGAGATAAAGTCTAGTGAAGAAATGAGTACAGTACAGTGAGTTAAATGGGGTTGTTGCAGGAAAGAAAGGAAGGGTGTGAGAGGAGAGGATGGTCACCACCCAGGTCTCAGGCGAGTCCCTGGAATGGCCATCAAGTGTGAGTTCTTGGCTTCACTCAGGAAAGAATTCAAGAGCAAGACACAGTAAAGCGAAAGAAGGTTTATTCAGGGAGATACACACAGCATAGACAGAGTGTAGGCCATCTCAGAGGCAAGAGGCACCAGGGTACAGGGTTGTCATATTTTTATGGGGTAGGTAATTTCACAGGCAAATGAGAGGGAGGCCTATTCCAACTATTTTGAAGAAGGAGAGGGGATTTCCAGTAATTGAGCCACTGCTCACTTTTTAGCCTTTTGTGGTCAGCCTTAGAACTGTCATGGTGCCTATGGGTGTGTCATTTAGCTTGCTGATGTATTTCAGTGATCATATACTGAGATTCAAGGTCTAGTGGAAGCCAATCACCCACCGTCTAGGACCTAGGTGGTTTTAACCAGTTTATGTAATATCCTCAATGGCTGTCATTCTTTTAAAGCTGTACCCTGCCCTCTTCCTACCTCAGGGTGGTGGCAGAGACCCAACTACTGTCAGAGCATAAGGAAGGGGCACCCACTGGGCCTGGGAGGGGAAGAAGTTTCAAGAAGATGTTCCAGGTGCCAACATCTTCTCCTTTCCATGAGGCAGCAGGAGGATCATGTGGAGTGTGAACCCTGGCCTCACTCCAGCAATGCAACTTGAGTCTATGTTAAATATTTTATTTTCAATTTCCTCATCTATAAGATGTGGATAAAATAGCTCCTATCACTGAATTGTGAAAATAATGTATGTGAATACATCTGCCACAAAATAGGTATATATTAATTCCTCCCTACCAAATAATCAAGGATAATCAAGCTTATATACATTGGTCCAAAAGGCTAAACATGAAAACCAATGTATTCTTCCTCAGATTTTTTCCTAGCTTTTTAAAAATAACTTTTTGAACTTCATATTGGAAAAAAAGTATCTATTTATAGACTCATTCCTCCTTTTCATCCACCCAGGTAATGTTTTCTATAGCGCCCATGATAGCTGAGCCTTTCATTTCTGCGTGAGTATTTCCAAGGCTTATTATTATCTTTTAGATGAGGTTTCTATATCTTTTAGAGACTTGAGCTTGCTCCTTCAAAGTGAGACTAATATGATTATTGTTAATCAACAGACTCAAAAATCAAATATGCCACACATTTCCTTCTTGGCCTATGGCTGAGACCATTGACCTGTGTGACTATAACAAAATAAGAATACCAAGACGGTGATGGCATTAGCAAACCAGAGCCACAGTTTATTTACTGAGTGTAGCTGTTTCCTACCAGGAGCTGAGACACCTTTACAAATACACATGATGCTATTTGAGCCTCATAACCACCTTGGCTAGGGAGATATACTTATCCCTTTTTACAGATGAAGTAACTGACCAATAGTCATGCAGCTAATAACAGGCAGAACCAGGATGCAAAAACAGGTCTAACATCAAAGATCACCCTCTTCCCCCCAGCATCCCTGGAGCCTCCATCCACACAAACATTCATTCCTCAGTTCTCCTTCTCAAAGACTACAAAAACTGCAGACTTACTCAACCCAACATAGCTGCTATGTCTACCAGGAAGTTGGATTTCTTTTCCCCCAATTCTCATTTTCTCCAACCAAGTTATAAACTGAAAGGAAAAAGTATCAAGTTCATAACCAGTTCAATAAAAACCACCCTAGAAATAAACGACTGCATTTATTATCATGACCCTGCTAATACTATTGATTTTCCCCCCTGCATCATTTCCCTTTTCTTTGCTCTCTTTACAGACCACTAGCAGGAGGAAAACTCACCATTAACCCCACAGACAGCACTAATCCATCACTATGCTGTCACCCCCACCCTCTTTTGTGATTGAGCATAATAATTCGAGGCTGCGGCACAGCTTTTCACCTATCAGTCATCAAGGCCCCTTGTTGGAGACAATATACTCGTTACATGGAGCTCCCCAAGCTGCTGTCGGCTCGCAATCCTGGACTGAAAAGTCACCTTTAATTTTCTACTACTACTAGCAGTATATTGTATCACACTTGGCTCCACGTTGGCAAAAAATGGGTCAGCTCTGCCTCAACCGTCTCCCCCAGACCTTAGTGACACACACTGTGCACTGGACAGCTTCCGGTTCAAATTCCCAATTCTGTAATCGTAAACAGTCCACCAGCAGAAGCTAGTTTAGTGCCTCTGCACTTACTACCTCATTGAGAAAATACGTCAACCACAGATGCAAAGTCTATCACTGGAGAGCTGCTCTGAGCATTTCCTAACATTTATCTGAAGCAGGACGGGGCATGTGGAGGGGAGACGGGTTTCCCTTTTGTCTTCTGTCCTTCCTCTCCTCCCTTGTCATCCCCAATTAAGCTTCTCAAATGACCTTTTGCAGGGGAATTTCTTCACCAATGCCAGTGACTTCTCATATTTGATTCATTTCCCTCTAGTTTCATCCACTTCGCCTGAGATGGAGCTACAGGCTTTCATATCACAATCTGGACTGGATTCTAGGAGACACCACACATAAACTGTCAATGAGTTTAATTCCAGCAGAGGAGTGACCCAGCCATACCAAACACTGGCAGTGATAGCAGGTGGACATTTGATGTTGGATGAAAGGGCATGGGAAGAAAGGGCTGCGTGGGCAGTGGATGGAGGAGGTTCTAGGGTTGAGTATTTTCAAGTCATAGGATTTGAGCAGTTTTTTTCTCACCTCCCAATGAAGGGAATGCTGACCAAACCCCTCCCACTGAAGGCCTGATGGGGTTTTGTAGGAAGGCCGCACCAGCTGTGCAGGGCAGGCCTTCTGCTCAGGGCATTAGCAGGGCCTGCTTCCACTGAGAAGAGCAAGCTTCCCCTATCTCTTACATGTGAAAACTTCTGCATGGTACCAACAGACATAGAAATAACTAGTGCATAGAAACACTGGTAGAACTCTTAGGCTCTTTAAGAACCTTGCTTTAAGGAAGGAACATTTACCAGGTGCTCACAGAAAGATGGAGAAGTTGATATGTATGAGAGCTATCTATGAGGAAGCCAGTCAGCCAGCCCGGGATGGCCTGAAACAGATCAGAGGACAGGACATCTTGGCAAAGAATGAAGAGTCAGCAGATAACTATTAGGACAGAACAGACCCAGAACACAAATAGGACCAGAAATCCAGCTCTAGCCATGACTGTCTAAGAGAACTTTGAGCTGACAATGTAGATGCTCCTATTTCACTGAGAGAATTTCCCTTTCCTAGTCATCTTTGAGTTAGTTGTCCTTAAAGTTCAGAGATGAAAAATGCAATTCAAGTGTCAGTCCTGGGGAGCCAGAGTAGAGAAGAGGTGTAACCAGCAGCTTCAAAGCACAGTGCCTGGCTGGGAGGGCAGAGCATCACCCTGTAAATCAGCTCCGGGCAAGGCAGCATTTGGCGCCATGAACCCATGGATGCAGAAACTGTGGCCTCCATTTTCACGGCCTCCTTACCCTTCAAGGTGTCCTCAGTTCGGCCAGGGAGGCTATGAGCCATAAAAATATAGAAAACAATTCACACTGCACAAACAAAATGTCAAATAAATCATGCAGGCATTCACTGCTGTTGAGTTCACAGGAAGCCCAGCGGGGTCAGGGAAGACTTCAGAGAGAAGTTGGGCCTGGAAGGGCAGAGAAACCATTGGTGGCGAGCAGGCAGTCATGGACCACACAGCTCAGGTCTACAAATGCTCCATAATAACAGGGATGTTTATCTGCTTCACTCACAGAGGTTTCCCTAGGGCCTAGAAGAACACCCAGAAGAGAGTTGGTACTCAACAAATATTTATTAAGTGAATGAATGAAATAATATTTACTGAGCTCCCACTAGGTACGAGGGGTTGGGGTTGAAAGAATTAATAAGAATCTTTCACTCCAGGGGCTTTTAGTCCAGCGGAAGAGACAAAAGAGTAAGCAAATGATTCTCATTTAGTGTTAGGTGCTATCATGAAGCTGTGCTCAGGACACACAAACCTCCAGTCCTGGGAATATTCACCTAGTTTGTCTGCTGTGTCCTGTATTGGGAATAGACATAGAGAGTCCTCATGTTTAAACTATTGACACCGAGCACAACCCTGTGGGGTTCCTGGGCACAAAAGCCTTTCTGTACCTCCCTATTTCTTGATTATAGGGAAAAGACCTCATTCAGCCTTGACAACCTTCCCTGAGTTCCAGTGAGCAGGTTGAAACATTTGCTAATTAGGGAAGGGAGGGGATGTGAGGACAAGGGAGGAATAGTCAAAAGAAACAATAGTGAAGCCTTGGGGCAGGTCCCGGTTCCACCCCAAAGGATACACAACAATATCTTTGAGAAGTTGGGCTTCCCAGGTGGCGCGAGTGGTTAAGTGCCCTCCTGCCAATGCAGGAGAGGTAAGACACACGGGTTTGATCCCCAAGTTGGAAAGATTCCCTGGAGGAGGGCATGGCAACCCACTCCAGTATTATTGCCTGGAGAAGCCCACGGACAGAGGAGCCTGATAGGCTACAGTCCATAGGGTCTCAAAGAGTCTGACAAGACTGAAGCAACTTAGCACGCATCCAGATACTGAAACCCCCACCAGGTAAGAGAAGTTAACCGTATGCTGCCCACAAGCACTCAGACCCCAAACCGTTTGAAACCAGAAGGTGATGACGCTGATTCCCCCTTACCTCACCACCAATCATCAGAAGAATGTCCACAAGCTGATCATGCCCTTTGAACCATTACTGTGAAAGTCCTCACCACATCCTCCAGGTTGGGACACACAGTTTTGAAGGCATTAGCCTGCTGTGGTCCCCTTTGCCTGGCAAAGCAATAAAGCTATTCTTTTCTACTTCACCCAAAACTCTGCCTCTGAGATTCAATTTGGTGTTGGGGTACAGAGGCTGGCTTTGTCTCCACTATGGGAGTGAGAACATAATGGGTTCGGTTCTAGTGCAATGCTCTTAGGCAGTGCAGATCAAAAGCATTAGAAAGGAAGGCCTAGCATTAGGCCCAACAGTCCTTCTAGGAATTTATCCCAGGGTTAGAAAGATTAAAGGTGTACATATCAAATTAACTCAGAGGTTGTTAATTGCAGCACTGTATACAGCAAAATGAAAAGAAAGGAAAGGAGCCCAAACAACAACATTGGTTAAACAAGTTGTGGTACCATCAGACAATGAAATACCATGCAACCATTAACCACTATACTAGACTATTCACTGACACAGAAATATATCTCCCGTATACACTTACTTGAAAATGTAAGATTCAAAGAAAATGCATACTGTAAGATCTGTTTTTATTTTTACAAGTATAGGTTATCTTTGAGAAATATTTGAAAAAAAAATACTCAAGAAATTTAAAGTGATTGTAAATGATGAGATTATAACAGGGTTATCCAGAGTGAATATGCATATTTTTGTATAAGGGAAATATGTTATTTTAATAAAAAATGAACAGTCCTTCCCATCCCATACACACTCACCACAAACTAAACTGGCCATCTAGCTCATGCCAAGCGAGTGAAGATTCCATGGCATTCAGGGCTGTCTTCCCCGGGGATAGCCCTGTGGCTGGGATCAACTGCCCCAAGCCTGCCCCAGCTCCTGGCCAATTTGTGAATACAGCATTGAACGCCATCATTTACAAGTTTTTTAAGAACTGACAACAGGCAGGTTAGATCCCTAACACTCAGAATATCTGGACTATATCTTCTTTGCATTTCTTCTTAAAGAACTTACCCTCTCACTACTTGGAGCTCAAATGACCTCATTATAGAACAGAAGGCTCTAGAAACTCTCGAGTTTGTTTGTTACTTATTGATGATTTCTAGAAAGGACATGTGAAGAAGCAAATTCTCTCTTCAGTTTCCTTGGATAATTTGACACCAAAGAGATTACGTCCAGGAGGGCAGAGAAAAAACAGGCCAGGGGACAATACAATAATGAAAGCCTGAGTGCCAAATAATGACCAGAGTCCTCATTTTTCTCCTTAATATTTACTAAGGATGAACCACCCTGATGGACTTGTTTTATGATGGAATCATAAAGGAGCTGCTTGCCAGCAGGCCTGCTCATCAGGTGGGGTGTGGGAGGCAGGCGCTGACATCCACTGGCTGCTCAAATGACATGTCACTCACATCCTGGGGCAGACCCTTCCCTCCAAGCTATTTTTGCATTTTTATAACTCGTTTTTTGCTACTCTGATTGTAGGAGCCTGACTGGGTGGCTGAAATGAGGAGAGCTGGTGGCCAGAACATGAGTTTGTCAAAAGTCACCCGGGCAATCTAAAGGGAGAACTTTAATTAGTGAAAATGAGTGCAAGGCAGGACATAAAATAAGTGCAGGCCAGAAGAAGCTGGTGCCCACCCGAGGGATGATGACATGGACCCCCAATCCCTCTACCAACGCCAAAGCCTTTATTTGTTCACATTCCCTGTGACTGTGAACTGGAGATGAGACGGTGGCAGAACTAAACTTCAGAACCAGGAAGAACTGGGTTTCAGTGGACTGCCTTCCTCTCTCTGCCCTCCAACTGGAGCTCGCATATAATAACTGTGTGACATCAAGTGATCTTCATCTGTGAAATGGAGACACTGACACTCCCTGAGCAGGATGGGGGTAGGAGCTGAGAGGAGGAGTAAGCTCCTGCCCAAGGGTCAGGAGTGATAAACGGGAGGGTGTTTCTGTTTGGATATAACAGCATTAGCCTTTAAACAGAAATCAGTCATCAAAAGGTAAACCCAAAAAATAACCCACTTATTTGGAAGTTAAGACATACACTTCTAAATAACCTATGCATCAAAAAAGAAGATATGACACAAAGAGAAAATATTCCAAATTCAAGGACATGAAAAGTACACATCAACCCATGCAGCATTCAGTGGAAGGAATATTTAGATGAAAAAACACAGCCCTAAGTGAAGAAATTAATATGCTAAAATACCCTTTTTCTTAAAACAGGTACAAGAGGAGTAAACTGAACCCAAAGAAAGTAGAAGGAAAAAAAAAAAACAGATGAAAGCCACAGCGTATAAAATAATCAGCATAATGTACAGAGGATCAAGAAAAGGCAAATAAAAATGATCAACTTCTGTCTGGTGTTGCTGATAAAAAGGAGGAGGAAATAACCGGCATCAGGATACTAGTGAAGGCATTTTGCTGAGTGTGACTGCTGCTCCCAGAGTTGGCCTCTGCCTCAGGATGGTGACCATGCAGGGGAGAGACAAGATATGTTCCATGAAAAAGTACCAGGATGAGATTTGGGGCAAGTGAGGGCTCCAGGCAGGAGGTTCAGGGCAGAGAGAGCCTCTGACTGGGAAGCTAGAGAAGGGACTTCAACAGGGGTGAGAGCAGAACCCCTATTATTTCCTGCAATAAGACTACATCTCATATAGGCCACGAGTGCAGGTTCGAGAGTCAACTGGAACTGAGTCTTCATCTGCAACTAACTAGTTGTGACCTTGTGCAAATCACTTAATCTCTCTGGGCCTCTATTTCTTCATCTGTAAAATGGGAGTAATAAGAGAACCTCTCTTACAAGGTTGTTGTGAGCCTTAGAAGTTGGTACAGAGAACATGCTCAGTTGCACTAAGTATTACTAAGGTTATTATTACTGTATTTACACCCCTAGGAACAGAGCTTAATGTGCCAATTTGGGCAGGGAGGCAGAACTGCATTTCTGTGGACAAACCCAGACAATCAGGGACCACTTACTCCCCACGCCCTGAGCAGTTACCTATGAAGCACCTCCAATGTGCCAGTAACAGTTACCATTTCCACCAGGTGGTCCAGGAGCTTCCCAGAAGGGAAGAACATCTTCAGTCACCGCCCAGGCCAAGGCACACTCCCAACTGGGCCTGCTGTGCAACACCCTCATAAGCAGGGGTAGGTAGGCCAGGTGACAAAATCTCTCTCAGATGCTAAAGAGCCAAAGAATCAAGACAAAAATCGGTGATAATAGCCCTGAGCAGAAGTGGGCAATTCTTTGAAATTACACATTTTACCTAAGGAAAATCAAAGGTCATATGGCAGATGAATAAAGAAAAAAAAAACAAAAACAACAGCAAGTTGCAGCTTTGACCTCAGTTTTTATGCTGAGAACTTTGGGGCTGGTGTTTCCTGTGCCAAAAATAGAGGAGGATAACCTGCCTGACCAGCCTCCACCGGCAGCATCCCCAGCACTGGGGCCTCATGCCTGTACCCTCAGAGAGCCTGCAGAGAGTGGGGCTAGGCAGGGGTGGACTGAGTTCACAGCTTTTCAGGCGAGTTCTGCCAGACCCAAGGACCATAAATCCCAGAAATGGAAAACAGGAGTAAGAAATAAAACCCTTGGCTTCTAGCGAACAGCCATCCACTTGCTTCAGGCCGTAAATAACCACAGTTAAACCAAGTACCCCTTGCACTTTTCGGCAGGGAAGTGCATGAAAACATCTGATGTAAAGATTTTAAATGCTTAACTGCTCTCTGCCAACATCTACTTGACCATCCAGAGATGCCTGGGCCAGATCTTTGAAGCAAGCCTGGCATCTCTCTCCCTCCATGGCCCTGACCACTGCCTCAGGGGACTCTGACTGATGAGGTGCTGGGCAGCATCATGGGTGAGGAGGAGGGGTCAATTAGGGCCTGGCAGAAAGAAGTTGGTAACCCTCAGCTGTGGGTCCAGGTGCTCCAATGCCAGCTCTGGAACTCACCATTCTGCAAGCCCCAAATCAGTCAGCTGGTGAGTCAGTGGCTGAGCACAGATCCAAGCCTGAGTTGTCCCTGCTCCAAAGCTCAGGCACAGTTTCAACATGCACACCACAGGCTCCCAGGAGAGACGTCCCATATGGTAACCGTGACTACGACTTTGGAGCTGGGACTACTACTTCTCCTCTTACCACCTTCTCCAGCAACTTCTCTGTAACTCTGAGATTTCACCACCTTACAGTGAGCCTGGTGGGTAGGAGCTCAGACTTTGGTGATTATGCATTTTCATTTTGATGGAATCTCCGAAGTCAAGGAGTCAAAGCCATGTTTGGGATCACCTGGATGGCTACCTTTTAACCAAAAACTGCCCAAAGATGTAGCCCCGTTGTTTGAGTCGCAGGGTCATTGCAAATGAAGGTCAAATGACATCATAGCAGTCTGTGGAAATAAGGATGTCAAAGTAAGTCGAAAAGAGAAAAATGGTGGGGAACTTGAGTCCTTTTGTGTGTATATCATGCAAAACCGCAATTCACATGGGCTGCAGAAGTCTGCGTGCGTGCAAGTATACACAGCCCCGCCTCCCACTCATTAGCAGTAAGCATGACAGTAAATACCCCAGGAAGAATGTTTAAGGTCTCAGTTCCAGTGATAATTAGATTTATTACTATTTAACATACATTTCAATAAGCCAGGATGCTAACCTTATCTTCAAATAAACTGGATAGCTTCACAGGATTATCACTGACAGCTCATTAAAACTGGCATTTGAAGGTTCTGATTAATCATGGATCTGAATAGCCTGAACTCACAAGCAAAGCCAAAATGTATTTATATAATTTAAAAGCCTATTTATGTAAACAGGCCTTCCTTTTATTAATATTATTGAACCGAAAGTACAGATTTTATATACAAAACTGAATGTGTATGTACACAACCCACTGTTAATACACTCAACATTCAGTTTTAGGAGAATACAGACATCTTATAAAATTAAGAAAACTCATAAACATTTTTAACTTATATGATAATAAGAACTATAAATGTATGAGGTTTATACTTAGTTCAATAGTTCCACATTTTAGAGAAACCTCATAATTAAGGTCTGTGTAGTCAAAGTTGGGGCTTCCCTGGCAGCTCAGCAGTTAAGAATCTGCCTGCAATGCAGGAGACTCAGGTTTGATCACTGGGTCAAGAAGACACCCTGGAGGAGGGCATGGCAACCATGCTAGTACTCTTGATAGAGAATTCCATAGACAGAGGAGCCTGGCAAGCTGCAATCCATTGAGTCACACCAAGTCCGACATGACTGAAATGACTAAAGCAGCAGTAGCAGCATATTCAAAGCTATGGTTTTTCCAGTAGTCATGTATGGATGTGAGAATTGGACCATAAAGAAGGCTGAGCACTGAAGCACTGATTCTTTCAAATTGTGGTGTTGAAGAAGACTTGACCGTCCCTTGGTCTGCAAGAAAATCAAACCAGTCAATCCTAAAGGAAATCAGCCCTTAATATTCATCAGAAGGACTTGCTGAAACTGAAGCTCTAATACTTCGACCACCTGATTGGAAGAGCTAACTCACTGGAAAAGACCATGATGCTGGGAAAGATTGAAGGCAAAAGGAGAAGGGACGGCAGAGGATGAGATGGTTGGATGGCATCACCCACTCAATAGACATGAATTTGAGCAAACTCCAGGAGATAGTAGAGGCCAGAGCAGCCTGGCAGGCTACAGTCCATGGGGTCACAAAGAGTCAGACAAGACTTAGCGACTGAACAACAACATAATAAAAATAATTAAATTCAATAGAACACGTTTCTGAGAATTTATTTTTACCTTAAACAGAACGGATGCATTACTCAGTTTGAGAAACATTGACACAATGAAACCTTAATGATGGATATTTAGGTAGTTTCCTGTTTTTTGTTTTTTTTTTTGATACAAACAATGTGCAGTGAATCTCCTTTTTCAAGTAGCTTTGTGTGTTTGATGATATCTATAGTATAAACTTCTAAATGTGGCAACACAGGTCAAAGTGTAGATGAATTTGCAATGCTCGTAAGAGCAGTCCAATTACCCTAGAGTGAGATTGCAATTGCTCTTTCCAAACTCTGTATGCAAATATCTGTTTCCAGACACCCTTGACACTTCTTATATCTTTGCCAAGCTGCTAATCTGACAGGTAAATTAAGATACATCAGAGTTGTTGTACCTTACACATCTTCAATCAGGAGAAGAATGAGCATTTTTCCATCTGTTTATTTGAATTTTTTCACTTCTTCATTGTCTATGTAGGAACTGTCTGTTGATGCTCTTTGCCGATTAGACTGTTTTATTATTTCCTCATTGATTTGTTGGCATTCTTTGCTTACAACCTCTGTTGGTCATAGCAAGGATATTTTGCCTTGTTTTTCAAGTGTTTTTTGGCTTTGCTCTAGTAAATTTACTGGGAAGGCTTCAAAAAAAATCTTCAAGTAAAATATATCAACTTACTTTCTTTTGTACCATTGTTTCCTTTTAGCTTTAAATGATTCCACTGATTATTATTAAACGTTGCATTCATCTACAATTTCTTTCATATAAGGCATAAACAAATTATTGAGATTTTTCCTTTTTTCTAGATACCAAACAGTTTACTGAATAGTTCATCTTTTCCTGCTGACTTTAAATGTCATCTTATCTAACACTCAATGTAAGTTTTACCAATATTTGGACCTATTTCTGCGCTCTTTCATAACACTGAACAATTTTCTATTCATATGTCAATACCAAACTGATTTAAGTAGTGTGTATTTATCAAGCACTCTGAAATCTGGTAAGGCTGGTCTGCTCATATCCATCTTTTCTTATATTTAAATAGATATTTTTATGTGTTTAATTTACTGGATCAGAAGTTTGCAAACTTTTTCTTAAACAGTAAATATTTTAGGCATTTCGTGGGCTGTGCAGTCTTTGTATAGTAACTACTCAACTCTGCCTTTGTAGCTGGAAAGCAGTCACAGGTCATATGGAAAAAAGTTTTGAGTGAGGCTGTGTTCCAATAAAACTTTATTTACAAGAACAACAGTGGGCTGGCAGTCAGCCCTGGTTTGCCAACCTCTGTTCTAAATAAACTCTTGTATCATTGTTGAAAGTCTTCCCACCTAAGCAACCAAACCAGTTTTAGACTACTGGTTGGGATTGCTTAGAATTTAATGATTAATAGTGGAAGAATTTACATTTTAAACATTGACTCTTATCATCCAAGAACTTTTTTTTTCCTTTCATTTATTTGCAGCTTCATTTTTGTCCTCATAAGACCGTGAAGTTTTTCTCCTAGCTACCTCACATTTCCTTAACAGCTCCATCAGGAATTAGACATCCCATCAGAACTGGTCATCATCAGAAATCAGTCATTCCATCAAGATAACTTAAAAAGGTCATGTTCTAGCTAAAGTCTGCCCAGAAAGCAACATATCACAAGGTAGCCTTCAATTGAAGGTAGCCTTCAACTCAACAAATATGCACCGTTCCTCAGTGGAAAGAGAAACGAAGCATACTGCTCCCAAATGCATTTAAAATCCAAGTACTCAGGGAATCTGAAAGTCCATCTGGATGCAAAGAAGAACAGAGACATAAACTCGACATGAACAGTCCATATGGAACCTGAGGACAGTCTACCACATGCTAGCCACAGTGCCAAGAAGCTCCCGGTATCAGTTTATCTGGGCTTAACTCTGAAAGGCTTCCTTGAGTCTATTTGCAGATGAAGATCCCAAGGCCCAGAGAGGTTAAGTGAATTGTCTGGATTCCTGGTATTTATAGCAAAAAGTGAAAGTTGCTTGGTTGTGTCTGACTCTTTGCGACCCCATGGACTACACAGTCCATGGAATTCTCCAGGTCAGAATACTGGAGTGGGGAGCCATTCCCTTCTCAAGGGGATCTTCCCAACCCAGGGATCGAACCCAGGCCTCCTGCATTGCAGATGGATTCTTTACCAGCTGAGCCACCAGGGAAGCCCTTATACGAGGCAGTCAAAAACAAAGGCGACCCCAGGCACTTTCTTCCAAACTTCAGGACCACTGTCCGCTTGGCTGAAATGGATCCCACAAAAACAGTGCGTATGCCCAGGACAAACCCTGCCTCCTGCATAACTAAACAAGTTTGGCCCTGCTCTGAACCAGACTCTCTGCCTCACTTTAAATCATCTTCCAAGGAGTACCTGATTGTACATGTCTGCCACTACCCTGGGCTTGGGAGTCTGAGAGAGATAGAGCTGTGTCCACAGTGCCCAGAGCCTGGAATAGAACCAAAGTCTCATACAAACAGTGTCCAGATTGCACAGACACAACCTCTGCCAAGAGGGCAGAGCATTCATGTTGGAGAGAAGATAACAGACATCACTAATTTTCATCTTTTTAGTGCAGCGGTGGGATGAAGTAAAGAGACTCATTATTTCAAGAATTCCATTTTCTGAAGCCAATGAGGCAAAGATACCAACATCAAAACAATGGAAGCAGCCCCATTTCTCCCAGGGAAATGTCCTTCCTCAAATGGCTACCCACAGGGGAGCCCTTGTGATCAGGGGGGATGACAGCACCTGAGATCCAGAATTCCATGTCAGGCACACTCAAATTTACATCCATCCTTTGTAGCTCTGTGTGATCATTGGGAAATCATTTAACTTTCTGAGACTCCATCTTTTCCTCTCTCAAATAAGTGTGATGCCTACTTTCCTGGACTTTCTGGAGATTCAAATAAAATCATTTATGTAACATGCTTGCCACAAAGAGGGTCTCAATGTGGCAATTTCTTCCTCCAGACTGAAGCAGCATCAGCTATGTAGGACTTCAGAGACCCCAGGGACATTATCTATCTGAAATTATGGGAAGCAGATGAAGGTTGAGCATCACTCCATCAACAGAGCCGGATAACTGAGTGAGAATTTGATTAGGAGTTTGGGATTAACACATACACACTACTATATAAAAACAGATAACCAACAAGGATCTACTGTATAGCATAGGAGACTATACTCAATATTCTGTAATAATCTATAAGGGAAAAGAATCTGAAAAAAATATACACATGTATAACTGAATCACTTTGCTATACACCTGAAACTACTTCAATAAAAATAAATTAGAAAAAAAAAAATTGATAGCTACAGGGAATGACAGCAGTCACTTCTAAAAACAAAAACCAAGAGAAATAAGGAACCCATGGCCATTCAGCCTGAACCATGTGATGGCCCTGCACTGGGAGCTTTACTCAATGGTCTTCAGAACCATCCTACAAGCTGGCGACTACGTCCTCAGTTTAGAGAGGAGGAGGCCAAGACCCAGTGAACTTGTGGAGCATCACTGCGCCTGCTCTGAGCTAGTAAGACACCTTCCTATTACCCTACACTAACCTGTTTAATCCCTCATGAAGTCACAGGCTAGGGGTACAGGGAGAGTCAAGGGTCAAACCTCTCCTCCCCCAAGATTGATGAAATCCACTCCAGACATCTCTTGCTCTGATTAAAATAAACAGATGATAAATTACCAAACTCCTTTATGTGGAAATGTGAGTAATAGGAGCGCTGCTAATAATTGGTCCAGGGTGGCTGTCACAGAAAGAGAAAGAATAGCCATGCACAGCCTGCCTCCTTGTCATCCTTTTCTGACTCCTACGCATCTGTGAGTGCCTGTGGGTGAAGGACAATGAATGTGATGAATTGGTGCATTAGAAGAGGATATGGAGGTCACAATGGTCACAGACTAACATAAACCAACAACCTACTGCTTTGGTTTAATGTGCCAGAAGCCTAAGTAGAGGGTTGTTTCCCGCAGGTAGCAAGAGCCTGGAAAGACTCCGTCTTGACAATCTTCAGCCTCTCCTGTTTTTGTTTCTTCCTTTCTGATGGAAACATTCCTGCACAAAAGTTTTGGTGCGTTCAGCCCTATTGACTTTCCTGTCTAGCCCTTCTTCCCAGAAAGTATCTCCTAAATCAGCCACACTTCTATGTTAATATACATCTGCTTATCTTCTTTCAAAAGATCATATTCTCCCTTAGCCTTTTCTCTCATTATGCAACAAAAGTTGGGTGCCTGCAAACAATACTTCAGGCATCAGAGAAAGATTAGAGAGACAGCCCTGGAAACACATTAGGACAGAGGCTGTGTAGCCTCCTTGCAGAAGCAGAAAGTGGGAGACTGCATTTCCAGCTCCCATCTGTTCATGAAGATAAACAGGCTGCTCTGGGACTCTTGACAGGTGCCGTGGAG
This sequence comes from Giraffa tippelskirchi, assembly GCF_054371585.1. Taxonomy (NCBI): domain Eukaryota; kingdom Metazoa; phylum Chordata; class Mammalia; order Artiodactyla; family Giraffidae; genus Giraffa; species Giraffa tippelskirchi. Next base: position 94,157,974 of record NC_137276.1, read on the forward strand.
AACAGGATGGAGCATTTTAGAAAAGATTCTTTCTGGGCTTGGGCCTATCTGAAAAATTGTTGGACGATGGAGAAGGAAAGTCAAGGATCTTAAAATCAAGGTGTAAGTCTCATCTCTGGTACTTTCTAGCTCAAAGAGCACTGGCAAGTTATTTCATTCCTTCATTGACCCATTCTGTTGAGTGGGGATAAGAATATTTGCATATCAGTTAGTGATGGCGAGTGTTATGTAGAACAGTGAGTGTAACATGGGTGGCAAATCATGGGAAATTAAAAACCATTAAGTTGACCTATGAGGGTTAACTTTCTCTCTCCACCATGGCTGAACAATTCTTCCATGGAAAAAGGAAGAATTAATCTTAAATGATCTGTTCAGCCATGGTGGAGAGAGAAAGTTAACCCTCATAGGTCAACTTCCATGGGATAGTAAAAGCAGTCAGTTAAGATCTAGCATTCCCACACAGCATTTTGTCACTCATGGGTCTGGTGCCCCTCACTCCCAAGGCTGTATTTGCCAACATCATGCTTTATATGAATGAAGCAAAGCATGATGATGCATTTAATGGTCTCTGGGAACTGAACCTTTAAACTCCCAACATCTTCTGACCTTCTGGTTCCAGATAGACTATAAGGAGAGTTTGGGAGGCCAGTTAAGTTTAGATGGTGACTCAGAAAAAGATTTGCTTCCCGGAGCATCTCCCTCTGCCCCCAGCCCTCTTGGCATGGCCTCTCAGGATAAAATATTCAAGTCCATAGGAAGCACCTGCAAGTCTTGAAGTTATCAACACAATGGCTTTGTAGGAATCAATTTCTTGACCATGATAAGAGTAGGCCTTTCCCTCAAATTACTGTTAAAACTGCATCAGTACAAGTGCTCAAGCTTTTCAAAACCCTTTCCCATCGATAGTCACAAAACTCAGGGGTGAGGAGTTGGTGAGGGCTCTCTCTCAGGATGACCATGAAGATAAGGGTAGGACCCAGATGGCCAGATCTGAGCCTCAAAAGTAGCACACTTTGGATAGGTCTCTAGATCCAATCTGTCCCAGACCCTGACTCACCTGCCCTCACCTCCCACATACCTGCCCTTGGCCTTGACCACCTGACTTCATTCTGATCTCTGTGCCCCTGACCATGTCCTGCTCCTTGTCTTGCCCATTCATGCACCTGCTCCAGTAAAACCCTGACTCAGTCTGTTTTGACCCTTCTCTGAAAACTTCTGTATTTTTCTTGATAATTCATTAAACATCATTTTAAATTGCTTCCATGGCTATTAGCCAAGTTAACTTATTGAGTCAAATCTGATCATATACATTTTCGCAGAATGCCAAATACTTCAGAATCTTCCTAATAATTTAGCTTAGAGCTGCAGGTTTTATGGCCTTCTAATTTAATCTATTCTATAATCATGGTTATATTCCATTTCTCATCTTAAATCTTCTGCATTTGCACTTGCTCTCTTATTTTATTGATTATATCTAAGAAGAGCCTGTCTGTTTTATTGGTTTCTTCAAAGAATCAGCTTCTAGACTCACTTATAAATTCTAAGGTTTTTCAATTTTTCTAATACATTAAGTGAAAGTTACTCAGTTGTGCCCAACTCTTTGCGACCCCATGGACTACACAGTCCATGGAATTCTCCAGGCCAGAATACTGGAGTGGGTAGCCTTTCCCTTCTCCAGGGGATCTTCCCAACCCAGGGATCGAATCCACATCTCTCACATTGCAGGCAAATTCTTTACCAGCTGAGCCACAAGGGAAGCCCAAGAATACTCGAGTGGGTAGCCCATGCCTTCTCCAGCAGATCCTCTCAACCCAGGAATTGAACTGGGGTCTCCTGCATTGCAGGTAGATTCTCAGTTGGTAAACTGTGCTATCAGGGAAGCCCTGGCCCAACTCTATAGTCATGGTTATATTCCATTTCTCATCTTAAATCTTCTGTATTTGTGCTTTCTCTCTTATTTTCTTGATTATATCTAAGAAGAACATGTCTATACTATTGGTTTCTTCAAAGAATTAGCTTTTAGATTCAGTTATAAATTCTAATGTTTTTCAATTTTTCTAATACATTAATTTCTACTATATTTATGGTTTATTGCTCCCTAATTTCCTTAGATTTCTCCTTTTTAACTTGTACTGAATGCTTTATCTATTTTCATTCTTTCTCATTTATTATTAAGCATTTAAGGCTATAGATGTGCTTTGAAGGATAGCTTTGGTCACATTCCATAAGTTTTGGTATATAGTGTTGCTCTATTAATAGCCTGTAATTGTGATTTTGATTTTCATTTGTACCCAAAAGTTGTTTAAGAAACTTTCTTTTTTTCTTTCCATGTGATTAGGTTTCATTTTGCTTTGATTTTCCTGGTTAATCCTGCAACACAGTACATTTTTTGCAACATATCTTTGTACTACAAAGATATAGTACATTTACAATGAAATATTACCCAGCCGTATAAAGAATGAGAGATTCCCATTTACAGTTCCATCAGCAGGAAAGATAATTTATTTCACTTTTCAGAGAGGACTAACCAGAAGCATGGTGAGGTTAAGCAACCAGCCTGAAGCTTCTGAGATAATAAACAATAAAATCAGAAATGATATCCAAAATGTTTTGCGTAAGAAAGATAATTCCCAAAATCTTTATTCAGCAACTGGGAATGCAAACAATCATCAGTGGACTTTTCTAGGGCTGGGGAGGGATGTAAAGAGTTTCCAACAGTTAGAGATAAGGCCTTTACTAACAGGGCCTTGGAAGTCCTCCCTTAGCGATATTGGGAGGACACCTCCCAGAGTGCTGTGTACCTTGTTCATGCTCCATCACTGCTTAGGGTGCAAGGTGATGAATGGTGGTGCTCCATCTTCCAGACCAGCAGGAGCAAAGGCCCTGGGGAGTCTCAGGACACACGTGTTCCAGATGCAAGACTTCCAGCATCCAGAGGCCATGGCTAGACTTGTCCACACGGGACCAGTGCCCATATCACTGCAGGTGTATTTCTACCTAATAGTGTTTGTCATTCAACCCTATGGAGTAGTTCTCAGCCCCCTTCACTGAAAAAGAATCCGAGGTTCAGAGAGGGAACATATCCAGGGCAGGAATGATGGTGCAGGATGGCACTTCTTCAAAGGGTGACCAGACATGGCAGGAGAACATGGTAGTGGCTGAGATATTCCTATTGTAGAGCAAGCTTCTGGTAGAAGTTCATTGAGGGTTTTGAACCTCCGTTTATGTATTTATCTTTTATATGATTTATTTATAACACTTCCTCCTAAGATGAGGGAGGACTTTACCCAGCCCTAACTATAGGTTTAGGATGACATCCAGTATGTGGCAGGTGCTCAGTTAACATGGGGCTGGGAGGGTTCCATCACCCCTTTTCTCCTCTAGCTTGGGGATCAAGCTGGAAGGACATGGCCTACCTTTGGCAGAGTCTGACACCAGTAAAGTGCTATGATTGAAAGAGCCCAGAGAAACCATGAAGTCCAGGGGTCACTACTGGCATTTGTGGGTACAATTCAGGGGGTGCCTAAAATTTGAATAGGAAATATTTACATCTTTATCCTCACTAATCTCACAGCAGTTCAGGATTTTCTTCATTGTGCATGTAGGCAGCAGACCCCAGCAGTCCTAGCTGTGGACTGGGACCTGGGACTTTGTGACTAATAGAAATCACAGGTGCTTGTGTGTCCTATCACAGTTATCACAGACATATCAGAATATCATTTACATCCATTGGTACTTGAGAATTAGGATAGGTATTATACTCACAACTAGATTTTGTCACTTAATGTGTTAATAAATAAGCATATATATTACACCATCACAATTTATAAATCTTTGATAGCTATTTCAATATTAGTTCCCTTTATAATCCAATATATTTTACTTTACTAATTAAAAACCATGACTCTGAGAAGGAGTTTATATGTTTCAACAGACTCCTCAAGAGGTCTATGGTATAAACACATGTTTAAAAACTCTGGTGGTATAATTATTAGAGAAATGCAAATCAAAAACACAATGAGGTATGACCTCACACTGGTCAGAATGGCCATGATCAAGAAGTCTACAAGTAATAAATGCTGGAGAGGGTGTGGAGGGAAGGGAATCCTCCTACACTGTTAGTAGACATGCAAGTTTGGAGAAGGAAATGGCAACCCACTCCAGTATTCTTGCTTAGAGAATTCTGTGGACAGAGGAGCCTGGTGGGCTGCTGTCTATGGGGTCGCACAAAGTCGGACACGACTGAAGCGACTTAGCATGCATGCATGCATGGGAGAAGGAAATGGCAACCTATTCCAGTATTCTTGCCTGGAAAATCCCAGGGACAGAGGAGGCTGGTAGGCTGCCATCTATGGGGTCGCACAGAGTCGGACATGACTGAAGTGACTTAGCAGCAGCAGCAACAGCAGACATGTAAGTTGGTGCAGCTACTATGGATAACAGGATGCAGGTTCTTTAAAAAACTAAAAATAGAGCATATACCCCCAAAAGATGAAAACTCTAATTCAAAAAGGCATATGCACCCCAATGTTCAAAGCAGCATTATTTATACTAGCCAAGACATGGAAGCACCCTAATATGACAAATGAATGCATAAAGATATAGTACATATACAATGGAATATTACTCAGCCATAAAAAGGGTGAGAGATTCCCATTTACAGCTGTATACCTGAAACTACCACAATATTATAAATCAGTTCAGTTCAGTTCAGTTCAGTCACTCAGTCGTGTCCGACTCTTTGTGACTCCATGAATTGCAGCACGCCAGGCCTCCCTGTCCATCATCAACTCCCGGAGTCTACCCAAACCCATGTCCATTGAGTCGGTGATGCCATCCAACCATCTCATCCTCTGTCGTCCCCTTCTCCTCCCGCCCCCAATCCTACCCAGCATCAGGGTCTTTTCCAATGAGTCAACCCTTCGCATGAGGTGGCCAAAGTATTGGAGTTTCATCTTCAACATCAGACCTTCCAATGAACACCCAGGATTGATCTCTTTTAGGATGGATTGATTGGATCTCCTTGCAGTCCAAGGGACTCGCAAGAGTCTTCTCCAACACCACAGTTCAAAAGCATCAATTCTTCAGTGCTCAGCTTTCTTCACCGTCCAACTCTCACATCCATACATGACCACTGGAAAAACCATAGCCTTGACTAGACGGACTTTTGTTGGCAAAGTAATGTCTCTGCTTTTAAATATGCTATCTAGGTGGGCCATAACCTTCCTTCCAAAGAGTAAGCGTCTTTTAATTTCATGGCTGCAATCACCATCAGCAGTGATTCTGGAGCACAAAAAAATAAAGTCTGACACTATTTCCACTGTTTCCCCATCTATTTCCCACGAAGTGATGGGACCAGATGCCATGATCTTAGTTTTCTGAACGTTGAGCTTTAAGCCAACTTTTTCACTCTCCTCTTTCACTTTCATCAAGAGGCTCTTTAGTTCTTCTTCACTTTCTGCCATAAGGGTGGTGTCATCCGCATATCTGAGGTTATTGATATTTCTCCCGGCAATCTTGATTCCAGCTTGTGTTTCTTCCAGCCCAGCGTTTCTCATGATGTACTCTGCATATAAGTTAAATAAGCAGGGTGACAATATACAGCCTTGACGTACTCCTTTTCCTATTTGGAACCAGTCTGTTGTTCCATGTCCAGTTCTAACTGTTGCTTCCTGACCTGCATATAGGTTTCTCAAGAGACAGGTCAGGTGGTCTGGTATTCCCATCTCTTGAAGAATTTTCCACAGTTTATTGTGATCCACACAGTCAAAGGCTTTGGCATAGTCAATAAAGCAGAAATAGATGTTTTTCTGGAACTCTCTTGCTTTTTCGATGATCCAGCGGATATTGGCAATTTGATCTCTGGTTCCTCTGCCTTTTCTAAAACCAGCCTGAACATCTGGAAGGTCACGGTTCACGTATTGCTGAAGCCTGGCTTGGAGAATTTTGAGCATTACTTTACTAGCATGTGAGATGAGTGCAATTGTGTGGTAGTTTGAGCATTCTTTGGCATTGCCTTTCTTTGGGATTGGAAGTTCAATTTAAAAATAAAAAAGAAAGCCTTATAGATGAGGTTATAGGCAAGGAAACAGGCCCAGAGAGAAGAAGTGATCCACCCAAGGTCATGGCAGAGTTGGGACCAGACACCATCTTCCAATCCAACTAGCACAGGATGACTTTACAATGAGGGGGACCTGGGGGCGAGGGTTGTAAGCACAGAGTTTAGTCTTACGACGACTTGTGACAGCTGTGGGAGGAAAGGTGAGGCTGAGCCAAGGCAGGGCAAGGGAAAAGGGAAGACTGCACAGTCTGCAGTCCTGCCTGCTCAGCCAGAGAGGGCCTCAAAGCAGCAATTACAAGTATTTATTATTTGTTTTCCTGAAGTCTGCCCACATGGAACCAAGCAATAGATTAAATGATCCTTCAGTGGCCACACGAGAGGATGGTGGGGCTTGATTTGTCTTTGCAATTAAAACCCATATCACGTGTATGTGTTCTTTATAATTGTATTTGAGCTGCTTATGGAGAGAATTTAATCCCTCAGTATAATACCTGGCAGGGGGTGAGGGGCATGATTGTCTATAGAGTAGGAAGTTTTCCCCTTGGAGAATGCTCCTTTTCCCGGCTACCTGAGACTTGCTGGGGTTGGTAACTTAGAACCAGATAGAAGGTGCTTCTCAAACAAGAGTGTTCACATGTTTAGAGGGGACTAGGTCATTGCACCCAGCATTTTGCAAACTGGGTGCCTGGGACTCCCAATACACACCCACCATTCTCGTGGCTTTTCCCAAATGCCGGACTCATCTCTTGATGAGCCCTCACTTGGAATTTCTTCTCTATACTTCATCACTATCATTATTAATGATAATAACAACTATTATTATTGTTGTTGCTATTGTCATAATTGCATGCATGATAAGTCACTTCAGTTGTGTCCAAATCTGTGTGACCCTATGGACTATAGCCCGACAGGCTCCTCTGTCCATGGGATTCTCCAGGCAAATACTGGAGTGGGTTGCCATTTTCTTCTCCAGGGGATCTTCCTGACCCAGGGATCAAAACCGTGTCTCTTACCATCTCTTGCATTCGCAGGCAGGTTCTTTACCACTTGTCATAATTATGGGGTAGCAATTCCTACAGCTTGAGGACTGCTAATAGGCAAGAACTCTCAGTCTGTAAGGGAAGCTGCTGCATACACAATCATTTAAAAATACTGTGTGATCAATGTCGGGACCAGTGAGCACAGGCTTCTGGGCACTTTGGTGAGTCTTGAAGAACCATCATGGGTGCCAACAGAGTTTCAGGCAGAGAGAACAGCGGATGCAAAACAATGGGGCAAGACACAGCATAGTCCATTCAGTCCTTGGCAGCATAGTCCATTCAGTCCATTCCCATCTGCCTGGTGCAGAATAGGGCAGTCTCAAATCCCAGTAGGCTACAACAGTCTGGATGGGATTTCTTGGAAAGGCAGGCTTTATTCAGGTCTTAAAGGAAGGGTGGTGAAAGTACTCTTGGAGGGGGTTCCAGCTCAGAAGAGTGGTGCAGGGGACTTCCCACCTTCTGCTCTAGAAGAATACCTGCCTCAGATCTGGAGAGAAGTTGGGCTGTGATGAGGGTAGCCAGGTTCCTGTGTGCTGTCTACAGCCATGGAATCCCACACCTCCTGGGCCCCCTGGGGAGATCTGGAGACATCCGCTACTTATAAATTCAGGAACATCCAAAAGGGAGTGTGCAAACTGAATCTCTGCAGTGAGCTTCTCATTTCCATGTTACAGAGCATGGGTGCTGAGTGGATTTGTGGACCTGTGTTAATAACTGACTGATGTTCCAGATAAAGGAAACTGTCCATTCACATGCATTTATCTGCCTGCCTTTTAATTCTTCTCTTTGAAGGTTTAACTGTTGCATTGCTTACAAAATAGAATTTGATCCAGAAAAGCTCACTTTGAGAAAATGATCAGCCTTACTATTTTCATGTAAATTGAGACGGCTGGAATCTTGGGGGAAAGCTTGGGATTCCCTCAGGGAAGACTTCTTGGCCCCCAGGCAGAATAAGGGGGTGTCTCCTCCTGTTTCCTTCTGCTCAGAACTTCCTTTTGCCAAAGCACTAGTCTAGTGTCAGTGTCCAGTCCTGGTCTGTTTCCTCCTCTGTCCTCCAGGCTGGAAATTCACTGAAGGCAGGGATCAAGGTTCATCCTTTCCAGGTTCCCTTGGCACAGGTTTGGCCCTAACAGATGCTCAGAAAATGTTGAATGAGTGACAGGAATGGCACACCATGAAACTCAGACCCAGAACTCAGTATGTATGCCTGTGAAACCCAAATGTTTCCCTGTGTTGCTCACCACTGTGGTTAACAGTTACCCAGGGCAATGACAAATCTCATTACCCACAGAGGGCAGCCCACTGGTGGTGGGCTCAGACTCCAAAGGGCTCACTCTAACTGCCAGATGGGAAGCACTTCCTCTGGACCAGGCATTCTTGAGGCCCCATCACATTAGCTATCTCATCTGGCCCTGCCATTGCGAGGCTCAGTCACTCAAACAGCCAGAGCCGGGACCCCTGAGATACAGGGTTTCCCCATGTCTGGGAAAGCCCAGGCTGCCCTTGCTGAGTTCACTCCTAAAAGGACTTTGGGGATTTTATCAAGGTAAGTCCTCAACAATTTGGCAGGTAAGCAGCCAGGCAGCCCTGGTTATAGTCCTAAACAGCCTTCCTCTCCTGACCCAGGTTCCTCCATCCACACACCCCATCCTCACACCCCGCCTCTCCAGGAATATCACAGCTGACCCTCACTGCCATATTTCTTTCCTACAGCTAGAGGACTAGCCTTTCAGCTTTCACAACAGTACATATATTATTCCCTCAAAGCCAGGCTATCTGCACAAATAAGGCATAATAATAGAAGAAAGAAGGATAATAACCCTTTATTGAGCTCTTCTTATATGCCAAGAACCTTGCCGAGTTATTTATAAACATGTTATTTAGTTCTCCTAACAGCCGTGAAGGAGTCTCATTATCCTCATTTTATGGATGAGGAGACCGAGGCTCAGCGAGATGAAGCAGTTTGTCAAAAGCCACAGAGTTGCTGGGGCAGGGCTGAGGCACGATGCCAGCTCCTCTCGAGTTCCGCCTGTGACAATGTTATTCTTAACCCCATCATTCCGTGAAACATTTAGATCCTGAATAAGCTCTTTCTGCATTACTATGAGTCCCTAATTTTTGTTGTTTACTATTGGCACTCTCTTTGGACATTTTTTTAGTAAACTAAACGCTTCCGTTGCAACTTGGGAAATCACAGATTGAGGATCCAAAAAGCAGCATGGGATGGGAAGACCCAAGGCCAAGGAGCAGCCCACCCAGCTGCCTCCAAGCCAGTTCCTTCACTGCCCAGACCTCAGCCTCTCCCATGAAAAATGGGGATGATCATATCTATCCTGTCATGCTCAGAGGAGGCTACCAGGAGGACTGGACATGATGGCAAGTGTGCAAGGGCTTGACACACAGTCCTGAGGAGGAGGCTGGGGTGAGGTCACATGGTCCCCTAGGACCCTCTTGTGTGGCTTTCACTTAGCCCCTGCTCAGAATCACACGTACCTCCAGCAAGAGAATGCCTTGTGTCCCAGCTCCTGGTACATCACCATGAGTCATCTATTCAGCAGTGAACACACTTTTTGGATACACATCTGTGTCCCAGGCATGGTTTCAGGCCCTAGGGAGACAGCAGTGCATGAGCACTGAAGCCCTGCCCGCATGGAGCTGCTGGCATCCAGAGGATGAGAGCCCAGGCTCCCTGGGCTCTCATCATGGCTGGTCCAGGTACCTGGTGCTTCTCTGTCCACTTGATGCTTGCCTGCACAACTCTGAGGGAGGAGCCAGTATCACAGCTAAGGCAACTGAGGTATGGAAGGTTAGGTAAGCTGCCCCAAGTGGCAGGGGTGGAAAGCAGCAGAACTTAGTTGGAACTTGGCGGTCTGGCCCCAGAGCTCACACACCACCATCACTCCCTGCTTCTGCATGTCTACCTGCTTTTCCTCTGACACCAAAGCCTTTCACCTTGTCTTCCACAGCTTGTCCAGTCTTCTCCAGCTCTCCTTTCTGGTAGCCTCCTCTCCCTGGCCCAGGCCCTTGTTTGTCCTTCTAGAAGCACAACCTCCCTCTGGCCTCTCCGCTTTTTTCAGCCTCTGCCCAGCTCCCACTTCTCTCACCTCTACCCCATCCTGCCTCCTACCCCAGCTGAGTCCCAAAAAGTCCAGGTGTGGAACCATGGCCTCAAGGCCCACCAAGTTCTGCTGAAACATGCATTTCTTTTTTTTTTTCTTCTTCTTCTTTTTCTTTCCATTTTTAAAGTCTTTATTGAATTTGTTATAATATTGCTTCTGTTTTATGTTTTGGTTTTTTGGCCTTGAGGCATGTGGGATCTTAGCTCCCCCACCAGAAATCTAATCTGCACCTCCTGCATTGGAAGGCAAAGTTTTAATCACTGGACCACCAGGGAAGTCCCTAAAATGCATTTCTGCATTTTTCTTCCTGCTCCCCAAATGCTCAGTTCACAAAAACTGTCCTCTAGGCCAGAGAGCCTAAACTTTAGAGGAATCGCTGGCCTTCTTGTGAAGATGACCACAAGTTACAGCATCCTTGCCCAGGACAATAAACATGTGTGAACGTTTCTTGCAATCTGCACCTGTTTTCTGCACAGTCACAATGCCACCATGAAGACCTTGGTGATAGACACTTGAATCTTAATACTGTTCCTCTATTCCTTAAACGTGTGTCTTGCCATCTCCCTTTCAACATCTTCTCCCACCCGAGATGCTTCCTCCACCCTCTCTTCCATCTAATGAAATCCTCATGACCCATCAAACCCAGCTTCATTGTCACTAGGCTAGGCGAGTGCGCTTCCTGGATGCTTTCACCGCCAGCTGCCCTCGTGGGATTTCAGGGATCCCTGCCTGGAATTTGGGACCACACCTCATTTCCACCTACTTAAATGGACCCCTCTAGGGCAAGGAGGCTGGCTTAGCTGCCTCACAGTCTTTCACCTCGTGCAGCACAGAGCTCTTGTAAACAGCAGGTATACAGTGTCCATTTTTTGAAAATCTGAAAACTGAAAGCAGCCATCCTTATTTTCAAATAGAAGATTCTAGAATGCTAATGAAATGGCTGTTTCATTATCTATGTCCCACTAATAAGGCTCTGCGGACAGTGGGTTTCTGGAAAATTTCACCAGACATAAGCCTAGGAAAATGATCTCTTGCCTTTGCCATTTGTTAGAAATATAAACATTTCATACCCACTTGTTACTGCAGTTCTTGAATTCCTATTTAAATCTCCATGTCTTTAGTAATGGTAACCTAGTTTATAGGAATCTACGGCTTCTAAAGAAGGTCAGATCCTGATTAATTAGTTGTGATCCATATTTTGTATCTGATAATTAGCTTACAGCTGCAGTGAAAATCGGGCCCTACATTTTTGGAAGGTGGGATATTTTAAGAAAGCAAGATATTCTTTGTGTGTTCTGATCTCTGCTGTGTTAAAAGACCATTAAAGAGAGAACTATAACATAGGGGGAAAATGAATACATTTGCTCTCAAGATGCAATTAAAACAGAATGCAAATATGACTAATGAGACAATTAACTTTTCTAGAAATATTATGCTAGAGTATCAGCTCCTGGAATGTAACATTTCTATGCTAAAAAATTCAGTTTGATGGCATCAGTGACCAAAGGGATCTGGGAAGAAAAGGCATTGCTACTGTCAGGGAAGGCTGAGGAGGGCATGAAAAGTGCCCATTTCTTTCTAACTTGATCTGCTCAGCTATGGAACAGATGCTGTTGCAAATGTTCCCATGTGGCTCCTACATGTGGGCTGCTTCCAGCAATTCTTTTCAACATGGCACCATGAGAAAGGCATTAATTCAGGAGCCAGGAGCCCTTAGCTCAAATCTCAGCACCACCAGCTACAGCTAAGTGACCTTGGATGGTCCATATTATGCTTGTGGGCCTCAATTTCTTCCTCTGTGAAATGGAGACATCTGTCCCATGAATTAGGAGGCTCCATGAGCCAATGCATATAAAGTGCATGGTATGGAGATGAGCAGGCCAGTGTGTCCTAGAGAAACTGTTGTTGAAGCTGCAGAGTTGGGGGGCAGGGCATGGAAACCCCCTGTTCCAGGAAGAGGCTCTGGCATGAGGGGGGATTCTAGGAAGGAGGATTCAAGAGTCAGGATCTTAGGCCTTACCCTGTGTTTCAAGTTCCAGCCAAGTGATCTTGGGCTTTGGTGTCATGCTTTCAACATCCATAAAACAGCAGCACTTCCCTAAATGATTTCCAAGGCACTGTCCTAAGAACCCAGCCTTGTTCAAGGCTACAGAATAGTTCACATTTTTTTTTTTACAAGTAGTTCGTTACTAACTAGCCTGAATTTCTCCAAATATGACCCATTCGCCACTTATTTGGGTTTCGGTCCACAGCTTACTTGCCTGTAATTACACTGCAATTAAATAGTCCTATTTGCAGCTCTTAAGGGCCTCCAAGTTCTGCAAATTTTCCCCATTTAGGAGTAGCATTCTATCTTTTCAACCCATGTCTGTGGGCATTGATTTGACCCACTTGTTCCATGAATCAGGTTGTATGGAGTGGAACTGCCCTCAGGAAGACTGCAATGCAGGAGGGTGGGGGCTGACAGGCCAGAGACAGACAAGGCCAACCCCATGGGGCATGGTCTACAACAGAGAGTGCATAGGGGCTCTGCAGGCAGAGAGGGGCTTGGCAGGGTAAGGAAAGGCTTCCTGGAGGAGGTGATACTCTAACTGAGCCTTGGCCATACAACCAAATATTCATCCACTCAGCAGTCGACAACTAATTATTGAGCACCTACTGTATACAAAGCATTTTTCTCAATGCCAGAACTCTAACTCTGAATATTAACATGTCACTCTCTACCTCAAGAATGCACAATGTTAAGTGTACATCCAGAGAAAACTCTAACTTGAAAAGATATGTGCAATCCTAGTTTCATTGCAGCACTATTCACAATAGCAAAGACATGGAAGCAACCTAAATGTCCATCGACAGATGAATGGATAAAGATGTGGCATCAGTTCAGTTCAGTCACTCAGTCATGTCTGACTCTTTGTGACTCCATGGACTGCAGCAAGCCAGGCCTCCCTGTCCATTACCAACTCCTGGAGTTTACTCAAACTGATGTCCATTGAGTTAGTGATGCCATCCAACCATCTCATCCTCTGTCGTCCTCTTCTCTCGCCTTCAATCTTTCCCAGCATCAGGGTCTTTTCAAATGAGTCAGTTCCTCGCATCAGGTGGCCAAAGTATTGGAGTTTCAGCTTCAACATCAGTCCTTCCAATGAACACCCAGGACCAATTTCCTTTAGGATGGACTGGTTGGATCTCCTTGCAGTCCAAGGGACTCTCAAGAGTCTTCTCCAACACCACAGTTCAAAAGCATCAATTCTTCGGCGCTCAGCTTTCTTTATAGTCCAACTCTCACATCCATACATGACTACTGGAAAACCCATAGGCTTGAATAGAAGGGCCTAGGTTGGCAAAGTAACGTCTCTGCTTCTTAATATGCTCTAGGTTGGTCATAACTTTTCTTCCAAGGAGTAAGCATCTTTTAATTTCATGACTGCAGTCACCATCTGCAGTGATTTTGGAGCCCCCAAAAATAAAGTCTGGCTCTAGGTGAATGATCACACCATCGTGATTATCTGAGTCGTGAAGATTATTTCTGTACAGTTTTTCTTTGTATTCTGGCCACCTCTTCTTAATATCTTCTGCTTCTGTTAGGTCCATACCATTTCTGTCCTTTATTGAGCCCATCTTTGCATGAAACGTTCCCTTGGTATCTCTAATTTCCTTGAAGAGATCTCAGTCTTCCCCATTTTATTGTTTTCCTCTATTTCTTTGCACTGATCATTGAGGAAGGCTTTCTTATCTCTCCTTGCTATTCTTTGGAACTCTGCATTCAAATAGATATATCTTTCCTTTTGTCCTTTGCTTTTGGCTTCTCTCCTTTTCACAGCTATTTGTAAGGCCTCCTCAGCCAGCCATTTTGCTTTTATGCATTTCTTTTTCATGGGGATGGTCTTGATCCCTGTCTCCTGTACAATGTCATGAACCTCTGTCCATAGTTCATCAGGCACTCTGTCTATCAGATCTAGTCCCTTAAATCTATTTCTCATTTCCACTGTATAATCGTTAGGGATTTGATTTAGGTCATACCTGAATGGTCTAGTGGTTTTCCCTACTTTCTTCAACTTAAGTCTGAATTTGGCAATAAGGAGTTCATGATCTGAGCCACAGTCAGCTCCCAAGAGATGAATTGATAAAGATGTGGCATACATATATACATATATATATATATGTATATATATATATGCAATAAAATATTACTCAGCCATAAAAAAGAATGAATTTGTAGCAACACGAATGGACCGAGAAATCATCATACTAAATGAAGTCAGTCAGTCAGAGAAAGATAAATACCATGTGATATCATTTGTATGTAGAATCTAAAATATGGCACAAATGAACTTATTTATGAAACAGACAACAGACTCACAGACATAGAAAACAAACTTATGGTTACAAAAAGGAAAAGGGGGTGTTGTTGTTCAGTCGCTCAGTCACGTTCAACTTTTCTGCAACCCTGTGGACTCTAGCCCGCCAGGCTCCTCTGTCCATGGGATTTCCCAGGCATAAATACTGGAGTGGGTTGCCATTTCTGTCTGCAGTTTATGTTTTCTCATCTAAGGTATCAAAAGGAAAAAGGCCTCATTTACTGAGCATCTACTATGTGTCAGGTACTATACTGGATATTTTTGTTTTACCATTCATTTTAACCTTCCCCCTTATAAGCCTGCAGGCAAGTATTTGTATTTCCTCATTGCAAATACAGAAACCAAGGCTTAGGGGGGTAGGTTAACCTGCCCAGGGTCTCACCGTTAGTAAGAAGCAATACAAGATTTAAACAGAGCTCTGTGTTTCCGAAATCTAAGCTCCTCTTCCTCCACCAAGCCTTTCCTCATGAACACATACCTTTGTCTACTTCCAAAGGCCTGCTTAAATGCTGCAATCTTAAAAGATCCATAGAACTTGTTTGCTGTGTGATGGTGGCTCAACATCAGGTGAAAACCCAGGGCCTCCTCAAGGGAGAGGAAGGCCCCTCTGAGCCAGGGTTTAAGCAAACACAATAAAAAGAATAAGAAAATGGTTTCTGGACACTGTCATCCATCTCTGGGAAGCCTGAGATAGCAGGCATCGGGTGATGAAGTAGAATGAAATCTGAGAGAAAAAAAAATGATGAAAATGGAGGTTTACACATCACTGCCTTCCTATCTAGAGGGAAAACCCAACATTAATAAAACAGAAAACCTTCAACAAAATCAAAGCCAATTTTTCTGTCAAGTTCAGAAACAACAGTCCATAAACCTACAGGCATTTCCCAGGTGTGTTCCAGAAATAGCCAGGTTTCTGAGAAGTTGAGTGGAAATCAAATTCAGGGTGAGCTTAGTCCCTGCTACTCAAGAATTCTGTGAATCAAGCTCTGCCAATAAATTTGTCCATGATGAACATGCGTGCGTGCACAAACACACACACACAGTGTTCAGGGCCTCCTACAGACAGACCCATGGGGGCGTGCACACTCAGTCACTAAGTCATGTCCAACTATTTGAAACCCCACGGGCTATAACCACCAGTCTTCTCTATCAGTGGGAGTTTCCAAGGCAAGAATGCTGGAGTGGGTTGCCATTTCCTACTCCAGGGGATCTTCCCAACCCAGGTCTTGCATCTCCCTCATCTCCTGCATTGGCAAGCAGATTCTTTACCACTAGGGCCACCTGGGAATATCCACTATTTTAGATTCTTTTCCCATATAGATCATTACAGAGTAAGACTAGAGTTCCCTGTGCTATACAGCAGGTAGGTCCTTATTAGTTAACCTTTTACATACAGTAATGTGTAAATGTCAATCCCAATATTCCAGTTTATCCCCCCCCCCACACCCTCTGGTAACCATAAATTTATTTTCTACATAAAGGCCCTGCTTACCCTCAACTCCTCCAGGAAGCCTTTGCTGACTGTATCTCTCCCTCCCATGAGCACTATGGTACCGTTGGTTACCACCAGCCCCTTGTGGTCACTCACCACCCTGTCCTGTGTTCTGGGAATTTCCAGCCAGGCAGAGAACCAACTGTGATCCACTGGGATCAGTCTCAAGCCTCCTTCTGAGCAGATAGTTAGAATACCTGTGTCTGCAGAGAAGCCATTCAATCACCCAAGAAGGGTTTCCAGGATGGAGAAGTTCCTCAGGTTCATTAACTCTGACTATGTCCAAGCACTTGAAAGCAATCATCTCACTCTCTCCTACCACATCCCTCTGAGACAAGTATTATTGAATCCATTTCACAGATGAAGAAACTGAGGCTCATGGAGGTGAGCTAGTTGTTTGCCCAAAGCTGTGAGGCTCTGAGGGATAGGAATTGAGGCAGAACCATGAGGAGTAAGCGAAAGAGAGATGGGCCATGGTGAATGGGGCAGACGGAGGCAGCGGGTCAGACAGGAGGAAGGACTCCTCCCTGTGGAGTCCCTGTTATGAGCAGTTCTCAGATGGCACCTTCCCTTTGGGCTCCCTGCCACATTAGAGGCATCTAGTGTTCTTGGCACTGGCTTACACTTGTGCTTATCACACCCAGAGAAGGCCAGTGAGAGAGTAACCACGGCCCCGACCTCTGTCCCTACCCAGCTGAGCAGCTGGTTTATCCTCGATACAATCCAGTAACTCTAGAGAATAAGAATTGGAACTAGATTGCTTTCCTCTAATAAAATTTACAGTATACACAAATTCAATTACATCATCGTGTGTGCCAATGGTGGCTGAGAGGCCAAGGTCACTTACACACATCCATCACAGGGGTACAGAGAGTCAGGGGTGTGAAATTACCTCCTACCCAGGGCCCAAAGGATGGCAGAGGCACAGCAAGGGCACAGCAGGGCTGCTGATTGGGAGGGTCAGCCTCTGGCACAGGGCCGGCTGTGTTCAATGCCCATCTTCCCTGCACCCAGGAGTGACAGGGAGCCCATGTGGATGTACTGGGAGACCTGACTGTGAGCCCCACCCATAGGAGGGGTCACTGCTCACTCTTACAGGCCATGGTTGGCTGTGCTTTCCTGGTGGCAGCTATGTCTGTCCCTACCACACAGCCTGGTGTGGGGGGCAGAAATGAGGTGCTGTGCCCACACCCAGGGCATGCTATTTTATCTTCCCCATTTCCTGCAATAGAAGTGGGGCTGTCAGAGAAAGAAAGTGAGCTCAGAGAGGTTAGGTCACATGTCTCGGACCACACAGCCTATGAATTGACAAGCTGTGCTTGGAACCCAGGTTTGTTAGGCTCCAAGCCCACGTCAAGGATCTTCCAAGCAGGGGAAGGGAAAGGCAACACTTTCAAAGAGAAGTTCAGGAAGGCCAATGCTTCCCTTAGGGGATGTTTCCAAATCCACTTCATGGTGGTGGGAGACACAGCTGGCTAGAAATAAATATTTTAAACAAGTGCTTCCCTTCCCACTCTCCCCTACACCGGGATTATTCTGATCTGGTAAGTCTAGTAAACACAGACTTAAAAGACTAAATCTAGAATGGGATGGGGAGCAGGTTTGGCTCCTGTGATAACCTGACACCAGAAATATTTGAAGAAAATATTGGCCCACTGCATAGGCTCAACCAGCCAGGCCCGAAGAGGGACAGACAGACTTCAGTTCTCTGTCCACCGAGCGTCATTTGACCTCAAGAAAATCCTTTAAACTCTCAAAACCTCAGTTTCCACTAAGGTAGTAGTTCTACCATGTGGTCCCCAGACAAGCAGCATCAGCTTTGCCTGGAACTTTAGAGAAATTCTCAGTCTCCACCTCAGATCTACTCAACCAGCAACTCTCGGGATGGGGCCACACAATCCAGGTTTCCAAGCCCTGTAGGGGTTTCTGATGCAGCTCAAGAGCATCCCTGCTTGAAGACCGTGATCCTCATGCTGGGTACACACTAGAGTCACCTGGGGAGTGTCTACAACAGTCCCAGAACCCAAGCCACCCTCCAGTCAATGGCATCACCATCTCTGATGTAAATGAGGTGAGACCTGGGCTTCAATACTCTTGAAGCTTTTCAGGTTATACCAGGTGTACTGTTCTCTGGAAATGATCACATGGTCCTTACAAGAAGGGAGTGCCACGTCTAAGAGTACAGATGGAGAAACACAAGTGTGAACTAAGCCCTCTGATGGCTCCTGGAGCCCACAGACAGCTCACTGCTCCTCCCTCTTCCCCTGCCTGTTGGTCAGGGCCCAGCAACTGTACAGTATGGGTATGGATGAATGATGAGGGCACTTTTAGGAAGAGTCCCAGCGGCCATGCCAAGGATGGATCAGACACTGACCAAAGGCAGGAAGGGTTTTCAACTTTGATTGTAATGGGGCTTCATAAAAGCCTATAGTGTTGACCTCCCAGGTGGCACATTGGTAAAGAATCCACCTGCCAATGCAGGAGACACAAGAGACGTGTATTCAATCATTGGGTCAGGAATATCTCCTGGAGGAGGAAATGGCAACCCACTCCAGTACTCTTGCCTGGAAAATTCCATGGACAGAGGAGCCTGGCTGGCTGCAGTTCATGGGGTTGCAAAGAGTCGGCCGTTACTGAGCACACATGCACATAAAAGTCTGTGATATTTTATCTGGTCCAGTCGTTTTCCATTCATCAGAAAAAGTCCTGAAGGTCTGCAAACTTGTGCAAACTGCAGAGGCCCTAAGATTGATGGCTTTTCTTGACAGCCTCTCTCTGGAGCAATTTGCCATTTAAAGTCCAGTTCTACTGAAGACCTTGAAACTGTTCACACCATCAGCTGGGCCTGGGCTTTGAATGAGGATTAGATGCTGTGTTTCCTGCCTCCCTTGGCCTTGGGTCCTAGCCAGGGAGTGCCAAATCCTGTGTGAAATCCAAGACAATCTCTAAAGGCCTCTCTGTGTGGATTTTCCTTGCGTTTGGTCCAGTGCTTTTCTTTCTTTGATTTTTACTGCATCCCTGTTCACTGTGACTGATCTTCAATCCCCCCAACAATAGTAGGGATAAGGATGATAAGGAAGCAGCCACCCACTGTCGGGCTCTCACCTGAACAGAAGTACGGAAGCTGGTGACTCCCCTCTCCTGCCCGCAGACCCATTCTCCACCTCTCCTTCATGTCCGGGAGGCTGAGGTCTATGGTTTGATTCATCCATGCCCCCAGTGCCCTTTGTCTGGTTGGGTTTAACCAAAGGGAGGTGCCAGGGGAATTCAGAAATGGCAACAGGAGTGAGCAGCAGGGGTGTTCGTTTCTCTGTCCCTTTGTTGGTCCCAGTGTGGTCCCTGCTCTTTTACAGAGGGTCTCCACTGCTGGGGGCTGGCCTGTCTCAACAGTCACAGCTCTTGGTAGGGCCCAGTAACCGCTGCTGCTGACCACTGTCCCCCAACCCCTGCAGCTGGGGTGCTATGGCTGTAATGTTGCTAGGCCTGGGTGCTTCACCCTTCCTCAACAGTGACACCCCTTTAACACTGCTCACACTTAGGAACCACGTGAAACTGCTGTCTGTAGGTCAGAAATGGCCAAATCACTGGCAATTCCATATGGTTCATGTAGTAAAGAATTCTTTCCTTAACTCTTTTCAGTTAATCCCTCAAGTGGGTCTCCATGTCCTACTCAACCCACACGGCAAGTCTGGGAGATACTATTCACCTCCATGCACAGGTTGAGAACAAAGACGCAAAGGTCTTTGCTGACTCAGCCCAGGTCATCTAGTGTAAGGCTGAGAAAGCCATACAGTCGAGACTTTACTGTGGATCAGTCACTGTGCTAACAGTGTACACAGGTGATCTCATTTAATCTTCAAAACTCTGAGGTAGAGACTGGTATCCTCCCCCTTTGACCAATGGGGACATGGAGGCCTGGGTAAGTTACAGAGGTAACTTCTTCCCCAAACTCGGCCAGAAGCCAGAGGGAAGGGCACTTGGAGGAACCACCTCCAGAGCTCAGTCCCCTAGGGCTCAGGATGGGGCAGAGACAGTGGAGACAGGCCTGAAGGGACAGGAAGGGGCTAACAAGCTCCCGCGCTTTGACTTCAGATAGAAGGAGAAAACTTGTGGGCCCAGCTCTGGGCGGTCGCCTTACCACAGACCCTTAATCACAGCCGGGCTGTAACCTTCAAGCCTGTGCTGCTCCTGCCGTTCCTTCCACTCTCTTCTTTATGCCTGCTCCCTCTCACCAGAGGCCCCTGACATATTTAGTACAAGACTCAGTAAGTAATACAGCTTTAGCAGGTGATTGGACCACAGGTGGTGTTTGAACCTGGAGAATGCCAGGTGGGTGGCTCACCGTCCCAGGGTCACTACTATCACCACTGTCTTAAGACTTTGAGCTGGGGCACAGTCTGCCTGCCTTCCCAAGACTTTTTTTTCCCCTTTGTTTTTCTGGGCTCGCTGTGCAGCATGTGGAATCTTTGTTACCCATCCAGGCATTGAAACTGTGTCCCTTGTATTGGGAACATGGAGTCTAAACCACTGGACTGCCAGGGAAGTCCCCCCATGACCCTTTTAAGTTCACATCTAGCCACTGGGATCCCACTGGGCTCCTCCCAAACCAAAGCAATTGACAGGAAGCTTTGGAGTCATGGAGACCACGGCCCAGGGTTCTCAGCTCTGTGCCCTGGGCCCCTCACCTGGCCCCCTACACGCAGCATCCGACCCTTCAGAGAGGTAAGGCACCCCCCCCCCCCCTTAGAGAGACTGAAACAATGAAATAAGATAGCAAAGGTAAAACATGTAGTCCCTACGAGCATTTGATAAAGGGCTGGTTTTGGTCTCTCCTTCTGGAAATAATCACTCTTATTCTGGAGATTATAATTGATGGTTTAAAAAGAGAGGCTAAAACTGTTTATCACACATTGATTTTATGCACCTGGGACTAGAAAACTTGCCTTAAAAGACGGTTTTCTTGGTTTTACTGTGAAATTTCAGGATTTCCTTGGCAACAGCCTTCAGGAAGACAAAGAAGTCAGTCAAAGGCCACCCAGAGAGGGGCGAGTTGAAGGCGATTTATTCCTCTTCAGAGCTGGCCCTCTGCAGGGCCTGCTGTTCACTGTGTCCTCCGTGGAGATGCCCTCTATGCCTCAGTCAGAGTTAACTCCCTGTTCTCCATGTTGCCAGGTCCCCTTGACTGTTTCTCTGGCTCAAACTCGAGTTCCAGCCAGTACCACCTGTCTGGGCTTTCCCAAGAGATGGGGCAGTGCTGGCCAGAGAGGTGCCGCTGGTCAGACGAGGAGGGAACAGAGACGTGAAATAGGTGGGGCCAGAGAC
Organism: Giraffa tippelskirchi; assembly: GCF_054371585.1. NCBI lineage: Eukaryota > Metazoa > Chordata > Mammalia > Artiodactyla > Giraffidae > Giraffa > Giraffa tippelskirchi. The sequence goes on from NC_137276.1 coordinate 94,179,369, forward strand.
CAGGAGATGTGTATCTGGGAGAGCCAGAGTGGTGGGTGGGAGCTGAGTCTGGCCATTGTCTCCAGGCTGGCGGGCTGAGGCCCCTGGAGGGCGTTGGCCCCAGCAGGTGTGGATGCTAAGTTTGCCGGCACCCTCTCCAACCTGCACTGAGGCCTTAACCACAGGACCACCCCCAGAAGAGGGGTTCACGTGGCTCCACTAACGGGACAGAAGCCCCATGGAGCAGAGAGAAGGATCCAGAGCCCAGTGTCCCCCTTCCCAATCCCACAGCCAGCTCCGCTGCTCCCTAGCTGTGTGATCCGAGGCAATCTATTTAACCCCTCTTTGTCTGTTTCCTTATTTGTACAACAAGGAGGATCATGAGAGTATCTATCTATTAGAGTTGTCATGAGAAATAAGCTAATATATGAGAAGAACATGCAACAGTGCTTGCTCCTATAAGTGCTACTTCAGGTTGGTTGCCATTCCTGTTAGCAGGACACTAGCCAAGTCTGAGGAGAAGGCAATGGCACCCCACGCCAGTACTCTTGCCTGGAAAATCCCATGGACAGAAGAGCCTGGTGGGCTGCAGTGCATGGGGTCGCTAAGAGTCGGACAGGACTGAGTGACTTCACTTTCACTTTTCACTTTCATGCACTGGAGAAGGAAATGGCAACCCACTCCAGTGTTCTTTCCTGGAGAATCCCAGGGACAGGGGAGCCTGTTGGGCTGCCGTCTATGGGGTCGCACAGAGTCGGACACGACTGAAGCGACGCAGCAGCAGCAGCAGCAGCAGCCAAGTCTGAGGGCCATTCTGTGTGGAGGTTGAGGAAGCCTTCATGCTCACCACAAATCACCCGTGGGTTGTGGGCATGACACCGGAAATTCCACTATAGACTACTCATTCTTGGATGTCTTCATTCATTTGATCATTTAACGCTGAACTAAGCCATATTTCCCAAAGCAATTTCCATGTACAGCCATGGCATACAAGCTGACAGCAGGGGTTACCCTGGAGAGTGTTATTTTAATTTTAAAGGCTATGTATATTTTTAATTTCCTTATATCAATATTTAAGGCTAGCCCTATCAGCTTTCATTTAAATAAATAATGCTAATATTTCAGACAAATGTGTGTCCTTTTAGATCATGATTCTTAGCTTTATTCTCTCCCCACTCCTGTGCAGTCACCATGGGAACAATATTCTTCTGGTCAATTTTTTATACTTTATACTTAATAGCGATGCTTTTCTTTATTTCCTTGTAACTTTATCTAAGGCAAGCAATAATCATTTTCCATTTATAGAGGTGACACAGTTTCCTTCTTAAATTAATTTCCATAAGAAGTGAACTTGTTAACAGAAAATATTATGTAAATGCAAAGTACAGGTGGAATACTATATGGCAGTTAGAAAGAAGGAACTATGAATCTATATATCAACATAGAGAGTTAGGCTAAAATGAAAACAATGTTATGGACTCAATATATACGCTGTGGCATCATTTTAAAAAAAACTTAAAATATACCCTAAAGATGACTACTGATATTTTTCATGATTAAATGTATATAACTGAATAGACACACAAAACTAACAGGATGATGTTTTCCACAGAAAGGGAGAGGGAGGAGTATGGCCAAGACTGATGGTCAAAGGGGATATAAATTACTCAAAGTTTTAAATCCTTTTTTTTTTTATTCAGGAGAGACAAAGTGACTTGAAGAAAATATGAGATGATGCAGCAGTCTGGATGGAAGCAACACAGACATTTACCAAATATTCTTGCCTTTTCCTTTATTTTATAAATTTCTCAATAAAAATAACATAGAAGGTAGGCAGATGTGAAAAAAATCACTCAGAAGGGACAGCTGGAGGGGGCAACACCAAGGGCGGCTGGTTGCTAAGCATGCAGAAATGACAGATGAGTCCTAGCTGTCACAGTGTCCTCCTCAAGTGGTTGATGCAGAAAGGAAACTGTCCCAGAACTGTGTCAGAGACGAGCCAGGAAAGGCTTCCTGGAGGAGGTGGCCGCAGAGCTATCATTAAGAATTGCAGCTGGGAAAAACAACAATACAGTATACTAATGCATATATATGGAATTTGATAGATGGTAACGATAACCCTATATGTGAGACAGAATAAGAGACACAGATGCATAGAACAATTTTATGGACTCTGAGGGAGAAGGTGAGGGTGGGACGTTCTGGGAGAATAGCATTGAAACATGTATATTATCATATGTGAAACAGAACACCTTTCCATGTTCGATGCATGAGACAAGGGCTCAGGGCCGGGGCAATGGGATGACCCAGAGGGATGGGATGGGGAGGGAGGTGGGTGGGGGGTCCAAGAAGGGGAACACATGTAAACCCATGGCTGATTCATGTCAGTGTATGGCAAAAACTATTGCAATATTGTAGAGTGATTGGCCCCCAACTAGAATAAATAAAAAAAAAAAAAAAAAATTGCAGCTGGGACCCATGGACCCATGAATGGATAAATAAAAGGTGATATATCTACACAATGGAATGTTACTTGGCAATAAAAGGAATGAAGTCCTGAGACATCCCACAACACAGATGAACCTGAATGATGTTGTGCTAAGTAAAAGACACAGACACAAAAGACCATAGACAGTATAATTCAATTTTTATGAAATGGCCAAAATAGGAAAATCCACAAAGGAAGAAAGTGGGTTAGTGTATGCAGGGGTCAGGGGAGGCAGGGGCTGGGGAAGTAGCAGGGGGCCTGCTAATGGGTATGGGGTTCTTTTTAGTTTCAAATGCATAATGAAGCAAATGAACTTAACTGTGTATTGACTGCTAATATGCATGGGGTTTTGTTGATAAAATTGTTCTAAAATTGATTGTGGTGATGACTGCACAACTCGGTGAGTATAATAAAAATCACTTAATACCACTTTTTAAATGGGTGAATTCTATGACTTGTGAATTCTATTTCAATAAGGCTTTTATGTTAAAATAAAATAAAGACTCAGGACTAGGGTGTGACGAAGCAGGAGGGATCATGACCAAACAGCTCAGTCTGTCTCCCTCCTTTAGCAAAGGTTTCTCTGTCCAGCTCTGCATAATCTAGGCTGGGGATGCTGAGACACAACAGATACCCAGACAGACAGGACCCCTGCCACTGAGCTGGTGCTTGCCTGATGAATAGAGGGAAGCAATAGCATTGATGGTCTACAATGACACAGAGATGCTTTAAAAACCTTGTGGGAGATGGTCAGACCCAGAAGGTGGAGGAAACATTGTTCAGGCAGAGGGAACGATGTGTACAAAAGTGTGGAAGCAAGAGAGACTGAGGTTTTCAAGGATTTTAGGCAAAATGTAAGCACTGAAAGGAGCTGGCTATAAAGAGACAGGCCAGGGGCAGAAGAGCCGAGGACTCGCACGTGATGAAACCTCAGACAAGACCTGGTTTCCCATCTTTCCTCCTGTACCACCTACCCTTCCCCACATAGTATAAAAGGAAAGCTGTATTTCCTCCGGGACTGCCTTCTACAAAGATCTTGTCTAAAATGGAACTGAGTTCTTATAGGCTCCGACCTCCTGGAGAGAGCAGAACTTTCCTGGAATCTTCTTTTTTTTCTGTAAAATGAACTCTCTATATATGAGAGTTCATTTTCCAGAGAGTTCATTTCCCAGGTGTTTCAGTGGGTAAAGAATCCTCCTGTAATGCAAGAGACACAGGAGATGCGGATTTGATCCCTGAGTCGGGAAGATCTCCTGGAGAAGGAAATGGCAACCCACTCCAGTATTCTTGCCTGGAGAATCCCATGGACAGAGGAGCCTGGCAGGTAACAGTGTATAGGGTCACAAAGAATCAGACATAATTGAAGTGACTGAGCATATCATATATGAACCAGACAGTCCTTCATGCAAAGCAGATGGCCTTCTCAGCCACAGCTAGCTCCACGTGGCCTAGCGACCCTCACAGACAGTACTTACACAGCCTTGGGAAGAGACTCTAAATAAACTTGCTGTGAGTCTGTTAATTAAAGTCACGGCCACATCTTGTCTATCTCAAGATGATAAAGATGAGCTCTTATGTCACCCCACTGCTCTACGGATGTAACGTGATAAATGGCAGGGCTGATATATCACACGGAGAGCTCACAGAAGCACAAAGAAAGGTATCTCCAATCTTTATTACGTTGCCTCTTCTCCACACGGGCTGCCTGATTTGGAGGGTGCTCAGTTCCTTCATTTATCACCGCTATTGGCAACAGGAGTTGGATGACAAAGCCCCATTTTCTTCCCTCATCCCCTCATCATGCCAGACATGACTGATTCATGGCTAGGCCTGTCTAACAGCCAGATCCTGCACGCTCCACCTTGTAATCATGAAAAATACTCTCTCCCCCTCATCGGGACTGTCACCGCACTGCATTATCAACAGCCTCCAAGGCAAGACTTGATTCGTTTCCTTTCACCACCGGGTTCAAACTAAATGAGAAGTAAAAGCACATTTCTAAAGAAGGGGTCCATTTTCTTTAATCTCTTCAAACTGCTTGGCCACTCGAACTTTCTTTTCGCCAATGGGAGAAGACATCAGCACCGAATAAAAAAACCAGAGCCCTGGTAGCATCTGCATAAGGTCAGACTGGGTTGCTTGCGGAGGAATACTAACACGGGCAAGTGTGGGCACATTAATCACTAGCCTTCCTCTTCCCACCTCCCAGGCACAGAGAGAGCATATGAAAATAATACCAGGAGTGGAAATCTGCACATTGTAATGGTTCTGTTGGATGAGCTGACTCTATTTAACATATGTAATGTATGCTCTGGCACCTTGAAAGAGTTCAGGCTGTTCTTTTCTTTGCACACTGGCACCCAAAGATGTAGACTACAACTTCTATTGTGTTTCTATGACAAATGGTACAGAGAAGTTAGATTGAGGACTACAGCCTGCCTCAGCCAGGACTGCCTCAGCTGTGCTCAGGAGAGCAAAGCATAGGAAAGATACCAAAGGGAATGAGGTGAGGAAGGCACAGCTATGGAAAACAGTTCATGTGCAAGGCACAGGAGAAACTGACCAGGCGAGTGCAAAATCCGGCAGCTTTAGCAGCTTAGAAAGCAATGGTATGAAGTGTGTAAGCTCACCTACAATGCCTGGCTTACAGGAGACAAATAATGAATTTTATTGGACAAGGAATATTGATTGAATACTGGAGCTTTGATTTCTTAAGACAGCTTAAAATAAAAGAAGGAAAGCCCTAATTTATCTAACTCCAAATAATTTAGGCATAGTTTGATATTTTTGACATTTAGAAGTTTTTATTGTTATCTTTTAATCTAGTTGGTATTATTTATCTGTTCCTACTTATTTAATAAATTAAATACTTTATAACATACATATGCATTTACTTTCTATATATGTCCAAACACATGTAATATACATCTACACACATAAAACAGAATTTTCCTCCCCCTTAGAATCCCAGTTGTCAAGTTGTTTTCAACCCCACAAATTACCTGGTGGCAGGGGAGAGATATAGGGCATGTTGTGGAAAAAGAAATCAATAGTGTTTCTAAGATAGGCCCTAAATCTGAATTAGCTATAGGAATGCCACGCATGGTTATAAACTAAAACACTAATTTATTTACAAATAGAGTCACATGCTTTTTTTTTTTTTACTATTGTTAGTACAACAGTAAATAACACAAGTATTCATGTGCAAAAGATGGACATACAAACTAGAAATATACATGCCACTAGGAATGAAGATCTGGACCAAAAACCTTCCAGTGGTGGAAGCAGGAGAGGAAAGTAAGTTGGCAAAATGTACCCAAGAGCCTTAAAAGGCCTCTACCTCTTGACCCAGAAATTCCACATTCTAAGAGCTCATCTTGTGTGTGTGCTAAGTTGCTTCAGTTGTGTCTGACTCTTTGCGACCCCATAGACTGCAGTCTGCCAGCGCCAGTGGTAAAGAACCTGCCTGCCAATGCAGGAGACAGAAGAGATGTGGGTTTGACCCCTAGATGGGGAAGATCCCCTGGAGAAGGAAATGGCAACCCACTCCAGTATTCTTGCCTAGATAATCCCACGGACAAAAGAGTTCATATTAAGGACATAATCAGAAATACACAAGAGTACTTCCCTGGTGGTCCAGTGGTTAAGAATCTACCTGTCAATTCAGGGGACATGAGTTTGATCTCTGGTCCGGGAAGATTCCATACGTCACAGAGCAACTAAGCCCGTGTGCCCCAACTACCGAGCCACACAACTAATGTGCCACACCCTAGGGCCCACACTCCACAACAAGAGAAGCCACCACAGTGAGAAGCCCATGCACCACAACTAGAAAGTAGCCCCTGCTCTCTGCAACTAGAGAAAAGCCATAAGAAGCAATCAAGAATCAACGCAGTCATAAATAAACAAACTATTCTTTAAAAAAAGAAAGAATAACACAAGAAAGATTTATATTCAAACATATTCACCACAGCCATATTTATAAAGAGAAAAAATGGAATTAAAATATTTAGGAAAAGGAAATGGATCAAATTATGGTGGATGCAAGGGACAGATTTGCAGTCATTACACAAGGATGGAATGAAAGAAGGAAGGGAGGGAGGAAGGAAGTTCAAAATCAACACTTGCCCAGAAACCCTTAAGAGAAGAAGAGCAGTTAGCAGGAACTAGCCTCACCAGATATCTGGGGATAAGTGGCTCAGACTGTCAGAATCAATGAAGTTAAGTAAAGACAAATTCACTGGAACAGATCAGTTTGGACTCATAATGTGCTTCCTCTAAAAATAGGTTAAGCCATGTGAAATTGCCAATATTGGATCACTTTAACCAATAACATGACAATTTCATAGAGTTTAACTAAATACATTTCCTCAAGCTCTAGCTAATGAAAAGACGAGAAACAGTGAAAAACCTAGCAGCAATGGCATCCCTACTACCTAAAAAACATTTTCCAATAAAGACTCTTTAGAAAAATGTCTAATTCTAGGTCTGGGACAGGAGATGAACAAGAGGAGCCACGTGCAGCCTATGTATATTGCCAGGACAAAAAGCAAGGATGTCATCAAAGACTATGGTACTGTGTCTCTGGGAACCCAGGCACCAGCCTGAAGCTATCTTTTCAATGGCAGTGGGTCTGGTTTCCATTTACATAGTTCCTCTGAGAGAGACAAACCAGTGCTGAAAGACAGCCCAGGTGCCAACTTGCTAAGACTCCCACTCATGGAGCCTCCTCAGGTAGGAACTGGCATTGAAGACCGCCTCAGTCATCCCTTCCCCTGCTTGCCTGGTGGGCAAGGACATTAAGCAGAGGCTGTTTGGCTGTGAAGATATCTTCTTGGCAGGGAATGCAGCGCCAATCTGAAAGTGCTATGCTGAAAATCCAGATTCCTGTATCTTCTCTGCAAAAAGAAATCTTGGGGGAGTATCTGTTTCCTAAGGAAATGGGGTCTGACTGAAGGTGTGACCTGGAGGCAATTGCTCACCTGATGTGGTCAGGTCCAGGTGGCTTTTGGTTCTCTTAGTTAATATGACTTTCTGTCTGGCAGAGCCTCTATCTTGCTCCTCATCTCAGTCATGGTGAGACTTTCTCCCCAGCAGAGAATACATGTATCTGGATTTCATCTTTCTGGCTGTTCTTCTGCTGCCTAACATCTCTGTGTTGCCATGGGAGGAGGAGGAAATGAGTCTGGAGGGAGGCCTGGAGCTGGAACATCACGGATATAAGAGGTGAGGGGTGTTACATTGGGAGGTGCTTGACTTACAGATGAAAAACAGTCCCTGTTCTAGAAATGTCTCCAGGGAAGCTAGGAGACTAAGAGAGGGAAGGGAGGGTGATGCACTGACCACAGATGGCACAATTTGAGTATTAATAATAATGCTAACTGAAACATTATTATCTGAATTATTACTGAAAAGCACATCAAATGTGCCTCCATCATGTGTTCACAGAACATAAAACACACATTAGCTACCTTTGAGTAAGGAAGATTAAGGAAACCAGCTCCTCACTTTAAACCTGCCAAACAGTTACTAAAGAGAAACTTATCTTAATAAAAGTATTTTGACTAATAAACTGGAATATCACTGTTCCACAGTCCCCACTGAAATAATTACTTAGGCAATAATAATTAATGACTACCAACACCACAAAATTAAGGACAATCAGACATTACATACCATCTGATGGATATTTGCTATGCCACACGAGGGTATCTTGCCAAAATTTCAAGCCAGAACCTAGCAAAGTTCTAGAGCTAACTAGCAATTTACAAGAAATAAAGAGGAGAAAGGAACATGTTATAAGGATACCATAGGGACATAGTTTCAGACTGTGGGAAACTCTACAGAAAAAAATTAACATATAAACTGCAACAAAAAAGGCGGGGCACACATGTACGCAGGGGAAGTTTTAAATTAAAAGACACTTTTGAGACATATCAGCCAAATGCAAAGTATGGACTTTATTTGGACCTTATTCAAACAAAATGAACTGTAAAAATTTTTTATAAGTCAACTGGGAAAACTTGAACAGTAAATGACGTTTCATGGTAATAAGGAATTACTATTAATTTTTCAGTAAGACAATGACACTGTGCGTATGCATTTAATAAGACAAACCCTTATCTTTTAGAGATCCAGGTTCATATTTTGATGAAAGAAAGGATATGATGGTTAAGAGCTCCTTAAAAATACCTCCATGGTAGATGAATCAAAAGTGTTGAAACTGAGAAACAGGTACGTGAAGGTTAATAACAGTGGTGTGTTTCTGGTCGTATCTGTTTGAAGTTTTCCAATCTCAAAAAGTTTTTTAAAAGTGTGAAAACAATAATTAAGATTGGCAAAATGTGTCCCTAAAATATTCATTTTCAGAAAAAAGATGTTACAAAATTATACGTACTGTATAATTGCAAATTGGTATATAAGTGTATACATATGACACAAGAGAAAAGGCTAAAATTATATACTCCAAAATGCAAACTGTAATTATCTTAGGGTGCAGGGATTATGTAAAACTTTTATTTTCTTTATACATTTCTGTATTTTGTACTTCTTTATAGTTATCATATACATTTTAATCCAAAAATATTATTGCCCTTTACCTCTCACAGTGTACACAATGTTTAAGAATTAGATTAAATTACTCTCATTTATAAATAAATATGATCTAAAATGTAGGTCAAAATTAATGACAACATGCTAAATGCTGGAAACATTCTGATGAGTGACAGAATGTCTTGCATTTTACCTGATCCTCAACCTCCTGTAAAAACAGATCTAGTGTCCTTGCTGACATGATCAGAATAATGGGGGTGAGGGGCTTCCCTGGTGGTGCAGTGGTTAAGACGTCACCTCCCAATGCAGAGGTGCAGGTTTGATCCCTGGTCAGGGAGCTAGGATTACACATGCCTCATGGTCAAAGATCCAAAATATAAAACAGAAACAATATTGCAGCAAATTCAATAAAAACTTTAAAAAAAAAGGATAATGGAGGTGGACAGAGCATTCGATGTGATATTGCAATTTGGACATTAATACTAAGTCCACTTCACGCACAATAGGAGAAAAAAAAAGTAGAATTTTAAAGTAAAAATCTAAATATTTCCAAATATCTTAGTTGTGCTCAGATTTGGACTTTCTTAAAAATTAATTTTTATTGGAGTATAGTTGATTAATGATGTTGTGTTAGTTTCTGCTGCACAGCAAAGTGGATCAGTTATACATATACATATATCTACTCTTTTTCAGATTATTTTCCCATATAGGTCATTACAGAATATTGAGTAGGGTTCCCTGTGCTCTATAGTAGGTTGGAATTTTTACGTACATACCTGTATTTTGATATGTATCCCAGGATATCATTCAGTTCAGTTCAGTCGCTCAGTCGTGTCCAACTCTTTGCAGCCCCATGAATCACAGCACACCAGGCCTCCCTGTCCAGCACCAACTCCAGGAGTTTACTCAAACTCATATCCATTGAGTCGGTGATGACATCCAGCCATCTCATCCTCTGTCATCCCCTTCTCCTCCTGCCCCCAATCCTTCCCAGCATCAGGGTCTTTTCCAATGAGTCAACTCTTCGCATGAGGTGGCCAGAGTATTGGAGTTTCAGCTTCAATATCAGTCCTTCCAATGAACACCCAGGACTGATCTCCTTTAGGATGGACTGGTTGGATCTCCTTGCAGTCCAAGGGACTCTGAAGAGTCTTCTCCAACACCACAGTTCAAAAGCATCAATTCTTCGGCACTTAGCTTTCTTCACAGTCCAACTCTCACATCCATACATGACTATTGGAAAAATCACAGCCTTGACTAGACGGACCTTTTTTGGCAAAGTAATGTCTGTGCTTTCTAATATGCTATTTAGGTTGGCCATAACTTTCCTTCCAAGGAGTAAGCATCTTTTAATTTCATGGCTGCAATCACCATCTGCAGTGATTTTGGAGCCCCCCAAAATAAAGTCTGACACTGATTCCACTGTTTCCCCATCTATTTCCCATGAAGTGATGGGACCAGATGCCATGATCTTAGTTTTCTGAATGTTGAGCTTTAAGCTAACTTTTTCACTCTCCTCTGTCACTTTCATCAAGAGGCTCTTTAGTTCTTCTTCACTTTCTGCCATAAGGGTGGTGTCATCTGCATATCTGAGGTTATTGATATTTCTCCTGGCAATCTTGATTCCAGCTTGTGCTTCTTCCAGCCTAGCGTTTCTCATGATGTACTCTGCATACAAGTTAAGTAAGCAGGGTGACAATATACAAGCTTGACGTACTCTTTTTCCTATTTGGAACCAGTCTGTTGTTCCATGTTCAGTTCGAACTGTTGCTTTCTGACCTGCATACAGGTTTCCCAAGAGGCAGGTCAGGTGGTCTGGTAGTCCCATCTCTTTCAGAATATTCCACAGTTTATTGAGATCCATACAGTCAAAGGCTTTGGCATAGTGAATAAAGCAGAAATAGATGTTTTTCTGGAACTTTCTTGGTTTTTCGATGATCCAGCGGATGTTGGCAATTTGATCTCTGGTTCCGCTGCCTTTTCTAAAACCAGCTTGAACATTAATTCCCACTTACTTCAGATTTATTAATAAGTATGCCATCTGAATCTTCAGGGCAAACACTTGACAAGGCCATGGGATTCTTCTAGACTTGAGCCAAGCTGTCTCAGAGCTGATTCTAATTAAAGTCAGTGTAAATCACCCTATGGATTTGGGGCTGGACTGGGAAGGTTTTAGATACAAGCATATCTCAGAGATACTACAGGTTCAGCTTCAGACCACTGCAATAAAGCTGCTGCTGCTGCTGCTGCTAAGTCGCTTCAGTCGTGTCCGACTCTGTGTGACCCCATAGACAGCAGCCCACCAGGCTCCCCCGTTCCTGGGATTCTCCAGGCAAGAACACTGGAGTGGGTTGCCATTTCCTTCTTCAATGCATGAAAGTGAAAAGTGAAAGTGAAGTTGCTCAGTCGTGTCCAACTCTTCGTGACCCCATGGACTGCAGCCTACCAGGCTCCTCCGTCCATAGGATTGTCCAGGCAAGAGTACTGGAGTGGGGTGCCATTGCCTTCTCTGGCAATAAAGCAAATATCTCAATAAAGGGACTCATACAAATATTTTGGTTTCTCAGTGCATATGAAAGTTATATTTACACTATTCTTGTCTATTAAGTATGTCTTAAAAAAAAAACCACATACCTTGATTAAAAATATTTTATTGCTAAAAAATTCTACCCATTATCTGCAAGTTACAATACCAACATCCAAGACCAGTGATCACAGATCACTGTACAAGTATAATACCAATAAAAAGTTTGAAATATTTTGAGAATTACCAAAAGGCAACACAGAGACATAACGTGAGCAGATGCTGTTGGAAAAATGGCGCCCACAGACTTGCTCAACAAAGAACTGCCAGAAAACTTCAATTTGTAAAAGAAAAAAAAAAAAAAGAAATATCTATCTTCAAAGTGCAATAAAGCAAAATGTAATAAGAAGAGTTATGCCTGTAATGGAATGGAAACCATTCTGAAAAGTGAAACAAAACATAAGTGGAATGTATATGCTTGCCAGGGCTTCAGAAGGTAAATGTTCAGCCACTCATTCAGTAGATACTATCCAGCATATAGTTGGTGTTGAGTCCCAGGCCAAGCACTAGGAAGCAAAACAGACAAACAAAGCTGTCCCCAGTCTTTTGGAGCTCAGAATTTACTGGGAGAGACAGATTTCGATCAAAGAAAACACAAATGTATAATTACAAGTGGTGATAAATGCACCAAGGCCAAAGACCAAGCTACTTTGTGAGCCTAGGATGGGGGCCTGGTCCAACGCTGTGTTTCAGGGCAGGGGCCGTCCAGCTGAGATGGGAAAGATGTAAAAGCATGTCGCACCCACGCAATTGGAGAGGTGAGTTGGGGAGAAGATGTATGAAGCAGAAAGGAGCTGTCTTAAGGTGGTACTTTCCAGGGATGAATAGGAAACAGATATGACTGGACCCCAGGCAGGGAGCTCAGGAGGAGGTTGAGGAGGCAGGCAGAGGGTGGTGGATCCTCTCACTTAACCCACAGAACAGCCCTGGGAGGCAGGCTCTGTTATTATCCAAGATGGAGCAATTTCCCACAGCTAGTAAGATTTAGAGCTGGGACTCAAAGCCCCAATCCAAAGTCCGCCCTCTCGCCCATGCTCTGTCCCCTCTGTGTTCACAGCGCTGCTGTGTTGGGAATGACCGGCAGGGGCAGAGAGCGGGGGGAATGAAGGTCTTCTAGGAGGCTCTCACCCTGTATACTTCATAAAAAGCTTACAGTATCATGGAAGAAAGGCATTCCAACTAATGGGCCATCCTATGTACTTAGTGATTCCTTTGACAAAGTGCCACTGGGATCTATAAGCCTTCTTCCTATCTTTTTTTATTTTTTTTCCTCTTCTAGTCTTGAGATAGATGAGAATTGCAAAGGAGGCAGAGATTCAGTAAAAGTTCCTTCACTGACATAGACCATAGGACTAGCATCTAAGCTGGCCAGAATTGAAAATTCCTCAGGGAAATTTTTTCTTCATTAAAAAATTTCAACATGTATGATTAGGCAGAAAATGATGTCTTTCATGTGTCAATAATTCCTAAACCAGGTAAGAATTGTTGTTCAGTCGCTAAGTCATGTCTGGCTCTGCCCAGCCCCACAGACTTCCCTGTCCTTCACCCGTCTCCCGGAGTTTGCTCAAACTCATGTCCATTGATTTGGTGATGCCATCCAACCATCTCACTCTCTGTTGCCCCCTTCTCCTCCTGCCCTCAACCTTTCCCAGCATCAGAGTCTTTCCCAACAAGTAGGCTCCTCACATCAGGTGGCCAAAGTATTGGAGCTCCACCTTCAGCATCAGTTCTTCCAATGAATATTCAGGGTTGATTTCCTTTAGGACTGACTGGCTTGATCTCCTTACTGTCCAAGGGACTCTCAAGAGTCTTCAGCACCACAGTTTGAAAGCATAAGTTCTTCAGTGCTCAGGCTTCTTTATGGTCCAACTCTCATCTGCATATGACTACTGAAAAAAACATAGCTTTGACTATATGAACTTTTGTTGACAAAGTGATGTCTGCTTTGTAATATGCTACCTAGATTTGTCATAGCTTTTCTTCCAAGGAGAAAGCATCCTTTAATTTCATGTATGTCTCTACCTCTAGAATAAATGAATTACTGAATGAAGAGATTGAGGGGGGGAGTTGATTGATATCAATGGATATCAAACTCTAAAAACATTGCCCTTCCTCCCTGCTCCTTGCCCTTCCTCCATGCTCCTCACTCTCTTGGACCTCCAGAGGCTAGAATTCCAGCTGAACGAAATGTTTTGATGAAGGAGAGGAAGGCAGGGCAGGCTTCCCTAAGCCTGAAAGGCCCCTGGAGTCAGCACTTGCAGACATACTATCCACATGGGATGCCTTATGGCAGGATGGGGATCCTTCCCAAGGAAACAGCACAGGGAGCCTCTGTAGGGAGGGTCAGCCTTATTTCAAACTTTGATCTCAATTTGGCATTTGAGACTCCTGTGGCCTCTGAGATTTTTACTTCCTCCTTCTCTGACCGGATGGTGACATCCCAGTTCTAGGTTAATGACTAAAATATGAGAATTCCCATTAGATGCTCCCCCATAGCACCTCCCTCTCCCTCATTGCTAGAGACAACCTCTACAAAAATCATTTGTTCCTTTCCAAATGGCAGAGACTTGGATTTAAGCATTCAGTCAGTTGCCTCAGGCTGTCACCAAAAAAATTACTTATTAATTTCTATGTGCTGCAAAGCCATCTCTAAAACAAATAGAGAGTTGACTTGAGATTGTCAGTGTTAACCCCCATGCTCTGAATTTGTGCTTTCTGTCAGAATCTCAAAATGTTATAATATAGAGTAATACACACTTGATCACATTTACAAAATGCAAATTTACTCAACATTAATTGAAAACATTCATTGAAGTCTTGAAAGTTTGCACCCTTTCAAGCTGTTAAAGGGCAATGAGAGACATTTTCTTCTGTTTATCAAGATACAACTAATTATTTCAACCTCCTCCTGTCTAAAAAAAATAGTGACTCAGTAGATTAATAGGCTGCAACCTTTTGAGCTTCAGCCCTTTAAGAATATGAAGAGTGCCATGAACCCTCTCCCTGGTAAAATGCAGCATTTCACCCAGTATACACATGCACACACACAAAAAGGGAATTTTGCACAGGCATAAAACACAATTTCAGATATTTCCTGCCTCATCTAAGATCCCAAGAGCCCTGAGGAATATTCTCTTTTTTTTTCAGTCTACTCAACTATTTATTAAACTGATGGCTGCCCGTTTCATCAGTGGTATTGGGGCTGAGCAAAGGAGGCATGCAGAATGATAAGCAGTATTTGTGCTTATTTTCTGCTCTCACACTAAATTATTGGGTGTTTTGCATGCACTTTAAGAATATGCTCATGGCCTCTGGAGAAGACAGACAAATGCATCACTGAAATGGGGGGTGGGGGTGGGGAATATCATGCCTGGCATCCCAGGAAAGTTACAGCAGAAAAGGAAGGCTCTTTTCTGAAGCCCAGCACCTGGCCCAAGGTGGGTGTTGAATAAAGCTGCTCTGGCTATCACTGTGAAGCCACTGTCTTTAAGAGCACAACGACAGACTGCTGCCTGGTCCCTGATGCGGTTAGGCTGACCCCGCCACCATGCTACATCCCTTTTGTCTACAAAGGAGGTCTGTGCAGCCTCAGTGTTCTCTTCATCTGTGTCCCAGAGCATATTTATAATTTTTATATGCTATCTGCCAGGTGCCAGGCCTATTTCTTTTTTAATATGGAAACAGCTCTCTAGAGTAGGGGTCATGATTCCAATCATACAAATAAAGAAACCAAGGCTCAGAGAGGTAAAGGGACTCATGCTGGCTTACTGGCTGTTAAGTGTTGCAGCCAGATTCTACTGGACCAAGGGCCAGGCTCTCTCTGCCATCTTAACAGCACTTTTCACTTTGCTCACACACACATACCAACTCATTCTCAAAAACTAACCCAGAGGAGTATTTCATTACCTTTGACTTGGTAAATGGGGAACATGAGGAGCAAGGAGACCATACCACTAGCCCAACATCATACATATGTAGATGTGGGGCTGGAGGCCAGGTCTCCTGGGTCCTGAGCTACTGCAGACCCTGTACCACACCTGATGCCCAGCTGGCAGGAAGCAGACAGGTGTGCCCACACTTCTGCCACCTACACCTCCTGTGAACTACCCAGAAATGGTACTCACTGGCCCTGGAACCTAAGCTTGGTGGGAGCAAAGACAGAGCAGGAGAACAAGAATAAATCTGACACAGACTCACAAAAAGGCTACATGGAAAATATTTGTTTCACAAATTAATTTTTCCACTGAATATATTTATGGGCCCATTTGCCCCAGCAAGCCTGTTCATTTTGCACAGACATAATTTTCAGGACAAGCCCCACGCAGTATTTCCAGGGGCAGCACTCTCCTTTAGTCTGGGTTGAGGGAGAATGAGGTCAAAGGATCCCTCCCACCTACTTGCGCTTGCTCTGGGCTCAGGGCAGTGTGCCACATTGTCCCCTCAGCTACAGAGCGCCAGGACAGTCGAGCAGTCTGGAGCTCCTGGAATCTAACCTCCGCATTTTACAGAGGGCTCTTGAGACCCAGAAAGAGAAGGAACTCATCCAAGGTCCCCAGTCAATTGTGCAGTGGCTGCGGGCACAGAGAATAGAAGCAGACTGCCTGGGTTGAAAGCCAGCTTTGCCTCTCTAAGTTTAGACAGATCATTCAGGCTGAGCAGAAAATTACTTGAAGACATAGGAATCTTCCCCAGGGCAATCTCAAATCATGCAAGCTGCCAGCCACCTGATTTCTTCCCAAGGTCAGTTTTGGATGACACCACTCCACTTTGTAGTAGCAGTGAAGACCCAGCTCTAACAAACAGCTTCTTGAGTCTGTCTCCTCTCTATTACACCAAGTTCCAACCTATGGATGCCATCCTTGTTGTCATGAGCTGCCTGGAATTAGGAAACTACAAATATCCCTTGATCTTCGAACTCACACACTTAGATATTTCTCCCATTTACTTATATGCTTCTCTCGAATATAGATGCACACTTAATTATCTGAACTGATTTGGTTCCCAAAAGTTAGACAGCAAAGTTCAAGATGTCGGATAGCAAAGGATATCTGTCCTAACTCAGAACTTTTATCCAAACCATTAATCTCCTCACTTAGGACAGCAAGAGTTGATGTAGTAGGGACTCCTCCCCAGGACCCTTCCAGGTGGCCACCAGGACTTGGATAGCCCACATCTCCACCACCCCAGGGAAATGGTGGTATACCCCACCCCAATCCATTGAGAACTGTATGTTGCTCATTAGCAAATAGCCAAAAAGGACAAAACAAGGCTCTGCCCATCTTCCTAGTCCAAGACTGTCTTCTCTCCAGATACCACATATAAAATTCAGTTTGATTTATAGCAAAATGAAACCAAAGCAAAGCATGACCCCACCACCACCACCACCACTGGCTTCCTAAGAATGTCAGTCTTTTACCTGGATTTATTTGAGGCCTTTAAAAAGATTCAGGCGTAGCTGTTGAGGTCTTTGGCAGAAGGGTGTCCTAACCTTTTGACATGGGGCTGTCAAGTTGTTCCAAGATGAATAAAAGCTAGAAGAGGCAGTGTCAAGCTGACATCTCCACAGCAGAAGGGCTGACATGAAAAAGGAAGGAAATGGGAGGAAATGCACCCACCATTCATCCGGGGCTGCTCATCCTGAGCCTAATTTATGCTGCAGAGCCCTTAACCTTGTTTCTCTGACTGTAATCTCGTGTCCCACCAAGGGGACATAGGAGGAAGATGCCATTTATCTGCCATTCGGGGTCCTTAGAGAAAACGTTGTTGGCATGCAGTTTTAATGAAAAATTCCAAAAGTGAATTCAGGAGTGTAGATTTCAGTTACATCATCTCCAGCGAGGGGACAAGACTATTTTTCTTATAAAAAGACTGAAGAGGGGTAGGAAGGAACACAGTGTCAGACACCCGTCTAGCCCTGTGTCCTCCCACTCTGGGGCCGTTTCCTCAACGGAAGAATGTAGGAGGTGAGTCTCCACCGCCTCTTCAGCCTCATGTTCTCTGAGTCTTCCACCTGCCTGCTGAGAGGAGATCTCCTGGATCCATTAGAAGACAGGGGAAATGGAGGCTGCAAGTGTGGCCCACACTCTCCACTTCTGTCTACTTCTTAGTCCCCAATGATGCAGCTCAGCATACACCCAGCTTTCAAGAGTCAGTATTGGTGAGAAATGCAAATCAAAACTACAGTGAGATAATCACCTCACACCAGTTAGAATGGCCATTACCTAAAAATCTATAAACAATAAATGCTGGAGAGAGTGTGGAGAAAAGGGAACTCCCCCTACACTGTTAGTGGTAATGCAAATTGGTACAGTCACTATGGAAATCAGTATGGATGGTCCTTAAAAACTAAAAATAGAGTTACCATACCAGCAATCTAACTCCTAGGCATATATCTGGAGAAAACCATAAATCGAAAAGATACCATTTAAAATAGCCAGAAAAAAGAAATACCCAGGACATAGAAGCAACCTAAATATCCATCAATAGAGGAAAGAGTAAAGAATAGACATACCATGGAATATTACTCAGCCTTAAAAAAGAATGAATCAATGCCACTTGCAGTAACAATGGGTGGATCTAGAGATTGCCATACTGAGTGAAGTAAGTCAGACAGAGAAAGACAAATATTATACTATATCATCTATATGTGGAACCTAAAAAATTGGTACAAATGAACCAAAACAGATATTGAGTCACAGATGTGGGAAAAAAACTTATGGTAAAGGGGGAAGGGATAAATTGGGAGACTGAGATTGATATATACACACTACTATATATAAACTAATAGATAACTAATAAGGACCTACTGTATAGCACAAAGAACACTGTTCTGTGCTCCGTAATGATTTATATGGGAATGGAGTCTAGAAGAGAGTGGATATTTACATACGTATGCGTGATTCACTTTGCTATATAGCAGAAAGGAACACCACATTGCAAATTAAGTCTACTCCAATAAAAAGTTAATTCAAAAAATTTTAAAAGAGAAAGAGAGTATGAGGGAAAGAGGAAAGCACAGGGACTCTGTGAGCAGTCATTGTGGGGCATGTATGGTACCTCTAACCAGAGGCCTAACACTGGGGAAGTGACCTAACTCTCCAGTCCCATCTCTGTAATATTATCTACCCCACAAGTGGATGAGGTGACATGGGGTATGGCATGCAGCTAGTATGTGCCCAGTACTCAGCAAGCCCTCCGGACAGGAAAGCATGACTTCAGCCCAGCTCTGTTGCTGCACCCCACTCTGCTGTTTTTGCCAGCGCACAGCTCCTGACAATTCTTAGTGGTGCCAGATGCAATGATGGACAGTGTGTTTTATCACTGAACAAAAAAACAGAAAATGCAGGGCCAAGGTGAAGTGCTAAAAGAAGCAGTTGAGGCTGTGACCTCTCGGAAATAGCTTTGGCTTCTCTGAACTTGGCCTTTGGGAACTCTATCTGCTGCATTCTGGAAACTTTGAAATTCATTGAGGTCTCCAACCTGGGTCTTTGGAGAGCTCAGTGTTAGACTAACCAGGTGATGCAGAGGGAGCAGCAGATGGGGAGCAGAAATAAGGGGGAATCCTAGATGAATCAAATGTTAATGATCCCAACACAAGAGATGAAAATAACACAAACGCCAAAGCTCTGGGGGAAATTTAACTTCAAAATTTACAATATTTACACATCGGCATACAGCACGTCTCATCTGTGTGTTTTGTATCTGTGCATTTCTTACATACAGATATTATCCAAGCCTAAATTCCCTACCGAGTTCTTAATTCATTGAGTCAGATAGTTTGGGGAAGACTATTCTAAAGGCCTGATGATGCTTTTATGAGGATGACTTCAAATTTCAAACAATAAAGTTAAAAGTCAACATGTGGGGCACTTGTGGGCCTGACATCCTCATGGGTGTTCTCTTTTCCCCCGGCATCCTTTACAGACCTAAATTCAACTGTGAATGTTAAGAACACTTACATACCATATGGACACCAGACTTTGAATCGCAAAACTCATTATTTCTGCCATACTTAAAATGTAAAAATGCAGGGGAAAAAACAACAGAGGAGAGAATTCATTTATCTTCAAAAATTAACATTTCCTTTCTATATTTACTGCAGACCAACTCCACTCGCACTCCAGACAGATGGAGAGAAACCTCTAGAAAAGCCTGAGAGAATGTACTGGAGTCTCAGAATGAGAATGTTCCAGATCCGGGAAGTTTGGGGAGGAGGCAGAGAAAAGAGGAGATGGAATCAATTTTAAGATAAAACAGCATGAATATGGAAGTGATCCACTGAACTCATTGCACAGTTTCAGAAGGAAGACCTCAACTCAGCATCCTGAATAGTCTGCTGCCCCATAACTGTTGGTGGGGCTTTTAAAATGTGATACGGGAGCCCCACCACTCACTCTGCAGGGCCCATGCTCAACTTAGCTGCAGCTCCTAAAATGGCTAATTCTGTGTGTCAGTTTGACTGGACCTCAGGGTGCCCAGAAAGCTTTCAAACACTATTTCTGAGTGTGTCTGGGAGGGTGTTTTCAGATGAAATTGGCATTAAATCAGTGGACTGAGAAGTCATTTGCCCTCAGTGCAAGTGGGCCTCTGAGGTGGCACTAGTGTTAAAGAACCCACCTACCAATGCAGGCAGACCTAAGAGAACGGGTTTCATCCCTCCTTGGGAAGACTCATTGGAGGACGGAATGGCAACCCACTCCAGTGTTCTTGCCTGGAGAATCCCATGGACAGAAAAGCCTGGTGGGTTATAGTCCATAGGTTGGCAAAGAGACATGACTGAACTGGCTTAGCACACACACAAGTGGGCATCAATCACTCCACTGAGGGCATGGATAGAACAAAATAGGAAAAAAAGAAAGAAAAAAATAGACTTGATAAAAAAAAGGCAGAGGAAGGAGGGAGGTGTCCCCTCCCACCTGGTTGCTAGAGCTGGGACATGGAACTTTTGCAATCTGAGCTCCTGGTTCTCAGGCTTCAGATTCAGACTCAACTATACCCCCAGCTTTCCTGGGTCTTCTGCTTGCAAACAGTAGACTGTGGGACTTTTCAGTCTCCATCTTTGCATGAGCCAATTTCTCAAAACAAATCTTTCCATGTGTGAGGTGTGTGTGTACACACATCCTATCAGTTCTGTTTCTCTGGAGAACCTTGACTAACACAGCCTCTGATATAGAAAACCCATTCTGAAACATTCTCATTTCCTTAAACTCTACCCTTCAGCTAAACCCCCACATCCCATCTGCTTTCTTCAAAGAGGCAGATCCAGGAGCAGTCCCTCTCTACCTGCGGAGATTCCAGGGCTGCGGGAACAAACTGCCAGACACTGGGTGGGTTAGAAACTCATTCTCTCACAGTTTTAGAGGCCAGAAGCCCCAGATCAAGGTGTTGGCTGGGGCTTCTGAAGGCAGAAGACCCTAGGGAAGGTCCCCTCCTTGCCTCTTCCAGCTTCTGGGGGCTCCCCATCTCAACTTGGGCTGCCTGCCCTGTGTCTCTACATTCTCTCCTCATTAAGATGCCAGTGGGTGGATTTAGGCCCCAGTGTAACACAGCAGAACCTCACCTTAACGAGTTATACCTGCAAAGATCCCATTTCCAGTTAAAGCCACTTTGGGGGACTTCCCTGGTGGCTCAGACAGTAAAGAAGCCACCTGCAATGCGGGAGACCTGGGTCCAATCCCTAGGTTGGGAAGATCCCCTGGAGAAGGGAATGGCAACCCACTCCAGTATTCTTGCCTGGAGAATCCCATGGACAGAGGAGCCTGGCAGGCTATGGTCCATGGGGTCGCAAAGAATCAGACACAACTGAGCAACTACACTTTCACTTTCTTTTCTGGGGTTCTGGGTGGACATTAGGGAACCCACTGCTACATCTAAGGCAAAGCTGTGTCTCGGGCTCCTCCACCTGGCCTGTAGGCTCAGATGGGCTCTGATGAAGCCCCTAGGCTGAAAGCTACAGGAGAAGGATCTACGTTTGTTTTTCCAGGTTCTCCTGAAACATGCAGCTGAACAGGAAGCCTCATCGTGGTACCGAATCTAACCTGTGATGCCTGGGCCACCGTTCAGCAGGGGGAGGTCATCCCGGGGGGTGCTGTGTGCTGGGGCTCCCAAGGTCACTGTCACAGGTCTGACTCAGGAATCTAGGCTCTTGGCCAGGAGGCAGGGAGGCTCCCCAAGCAGGGCGGTGTGGAGTAGGGAATGAGATGGGGGCCTCCTCACCTTTCTGAGGGTCCCTGGTACCCATCTGTAAAACAATGAGCCAGCTCTGGATCTCAGACACTCCTGCAGGGAACAGTGAGTGAGTGAAGGAAGGGGAACCATAGGGACAGAGGTCCCACCCAGGCTCCGAGGGTCACCTTGCAGTAGGGCGCTGGCTCAGGGCCCTAAGGGGCAGGAACGTCAATTCCAGCCACCCTCCTCCTGTCTCAGCGACCAATCCAACAAGAAACAAGTGGCAGTTCCATTCCTCAAAGCTGGTAACACTCTGTGACACGGAGACGAAGCAGAGGAAAGATGGCCCTTTATGGGAAGGCAAATTTTTTTGTCTGTTTAGTTCTTTTTCTGCTTTCTGAGCCTTGGGACACATTTTGCAGATACACACCCCACACAGGGCATAAAGGGCGCGGTGATGTATTTGCAAGCACTTCCATATACTATTTATTTTACCTACTGAAATATCATTTCTGTCTGGGAAAGATATTGGGTATGGCTGGCTTTTATGCTCTCGGCACTTTCCCCCCTAACAAAACCCTTCCCTATAAATCTGTGGTCCGCAGCCTGACTTCAGAAAACACTTTAATAGTTTCCAACTCCAATATTTTCCATAGCGATATATCCTCATGTCAAGAATACTGAAATGCCGAGGCTTGAATTCATCCAAGAGGGCTCATCGACACCCTGCCAGTGGGGTGAGGGACTCGATCTCCTCCCGCCCATCACCAGGGAGATGCAGGGGGTGAGGGGAGATGCTGGAGACGAGCTGGTCTACGGACAGCACCCATCACCCCTGCCTAGGAAGCAGGATGGGCTGCCTGGAGGGGGCAGGGAGAGGGATGCCCTTCACTGTTTTTTAAAAATATTTATTTAGGGTGCACTGGGTCTTTGTTGCTGCATAAGGGCTTTCTCTAGTTATGGAGAGAAGGGACTACTCTCTAACTGTGGTGCGTGGGCTTCTCATTTTGATGACTTCTCTTATTGTGGAGCACAGGCTCTACGGCACACGGGCTCAGTCGCTGCAGCTTGTGGACTCTAGGGTGCGTGGGTTTCGATAGTTTGGCTGACGGGCTCAGCTGCTCCGCGGCATGTGGGATCTTCCCGAACCAGGGATTGAACCCATGTCCCCTGCACTGACAGGCAGATTCCTATCCACTGTACCACCAGGGAAGTCCGCCCTTCACTATTATCAACAACAACCACGACCACTGTCCTTGACCCCAGAAACTCCATGGAGGTACCGCCTCTGTTCCCACGAGCACCTCGCTCTGAGCCATGCATCCTTTCCCTCTTGCATGACCTGTGAGTTGCTTCCATGTCCATCCCACAATCAACTCCATCTTTATCCCAGTAAAGCAAACCCATCCTCAGGAAGGACACCCAGCAAGACGGACATTACTGCAGATGTCAGAGAGGCCTGCATCATACATCACACTGAACACATCTTTTACATCTTCCTCACACAGCTCTCGTCACCCTCTCCTTCTCCTCTTACTCTGCTCATGAAGAATGATTTAACCCTTCCTCGTCACCACCCACCGACATCCATTGGGAGGCAGTGGGAGGTCAGAAATAACCATCTGCAATAGCAAGGATAACAAAACCTGCACAGATGTGCTATTTGTTTGTTTTCATCTCCAATGGGGAAGCTGAGTCTCAGATGGAATGAGCACCTTGCCGCAGTCACATGGCTGGAGACCTGCAGAGGAGGAGCCGAATCCCAACCTCTGCCTTACAAAGTAAACACTTGGAAAAAAATGAATCCTCTCTCTGCACACACACCCCCATTTTTGTGGGTGTACTTTAAGACCTAGTACTGGATGGACACAGCTTTAGTTTGGGTCAGCATCCCCATGAATAAAATTTTGTTGATCAAAATTCTTATGTACCCCACATAGTAAGTGGAAACGAAATTAAATGACTTAAGGAACAACACTGTGTTCAGTTTCAAAGTTCCTGTTTACTGACAAATCATACACAGCTGAAGGGAAAGAATTTGAGAAACAGCAAGGTTCCTGACTGGGTAGATCCGAGGCAAAGGACCAGCCCTTTGTGGTCCTTAATTTCTCATCTGCCAAATGCAAGCATTTGAGTAGGTTTCTCCCAGCATTAAAATTCTTAGCCTAATTCAAATAATTTTGTAAGTGATCACCAGAGTATATTCTAAAGGGCCAAATCCCTGGCCTTGGATATATTCATTTAACAAAAATAGCAACCACTATTTACTGAGCAGCAAATATATGTCAGATGCTTTACATGTAGCATCTTGAGACAGAAAACAATCCTGCAAGATAAGGGTTGTCATCCCCATTTTATAGATGACAACACTGAGTCCCAAAAAGCCCAAGTAACTGCCTCGAGGCCACAGGGCTGAGATTTGGATCTTTGCATCTCTATGTGCAATGTTTGTGTCTCCTTCACCCGCAGCACCACTGTGAGACTTAAAATGAATAGCCCTGTAGTGACAAGAAGCCATCACACAGACCCCGCTATGTGAGGTTTGGGTACCCTCTAGCCCAGCCTGCTGTCTACACCAGAGAACATCTGCTAGTGACCAACCCTCCACTGGGGCCAGGCTGAAGATGCCAGAGGGCTGCAGAAAAGTTATTCAATCCACTGGTGATCTCCAGGAAAAAAAACCTTGTTGCACGGGGAAAAGGACACGTGGCTGAGGTAGGCCCTGCCTGCGGTTCTGTCCACATCTCCCGGGGCAGACTCCCCAGGCTGCCCACACGTGTGAGGGACTGACACAGGGGAGGACAAAGGGTGGGACCCTGGGCAGGAGGCCCCTTGTGCTGTGGGATGCCCACATGTAGAACACTGAGCATGGAAGCCATCTCCATGCTCAGACTTGACACATCTTATTAGTAAATGGCCTGAAAATAGCTGGAGTTTAATGAACACTAATGCTGTATCAGGATGCGTGCTGAGAGCTTTGCATGGACTCCCTCACTGAATCATCTTCATCATAGTAGGTATCCTTACTTATCCCCATTTTGCAGATGAGGAAACTGAATCCCAGACTGGTTATAGTCTATGATGAATGGAGCCGCGGTTTGAACCCAGGTAGTTTGGCTTCAGAGGCTGAGTGCTTAACCTCTGCTGATGGCCTCCAATCCCCATCAATCCCCAGAGGACCCTCCCTGTCACTGTGAGTCAGGGAGGAGGGTAGCACCAAAGCCCCGAGCAGGGCCCAGAACCCCAGGTCTGGGGCCAGGTGGAGGCTGGCTCAGCAATTCCAGTCTGAGCTCTCTTCCCTTGGGACCAGACTCCTACCAGGAAGCATCAGTGCCTAAGAGGAGCAGGGTGGGGTGAGATACACAGTGTCCCTGGAGAGCCGCCTGGTAAACAAGGAGTCAGCATTTCCCTGGGACCCCTGCCCCCATGAGGGTGCCCTGGTGCCCAGCTTGAGCACCTCCCAGGGCAGCAGATGCAGTTCATGCCACTGAAAGCTGTACCAGCAGGCTCCTTTGCCCTGTGAAGCCAGGGCAGTGTCCCCCCCAAAGTCACACATGGGCCCGGGACCTGTTGAGGGCTTGAGGTGGCCCCCAGATGGGGAGGCCAATGCTCCAGAGTATCAGGGACCCAGAGCAGCTCCACCCTCAGAGGACCATCCAGTCTGCTCTCCACATTACAAAAGGCGACACAGGCTCAGAGAAAGCAAGGGGCCAGTCCAGGGCCAAACAGCAATTTTTCTTTCAGACTCAAGAAAACAACACCAAGTTTCCTGTATTAGAGAGATTTCCGTCTGAGCTTCATTGTAGTTGCATTTCAGGAAGAGAACCAGTCCCAAGCCAAGAAGGAAAGACCAGAGGCAGCACAGTTCTCAGGTCGGGGGTGTGAGCTCTGTTGAGCCTTGCTCTGGATCCTCACCCATCATTACAGACCACCATGCACCACGTTCCCTTAGCATCTGTTCAGGCTACATCTTCTGAAGCTCAGTGCCTGGGTCCCAGCTCCGCCCACTGACTGGCTACACTGCACTCTGGCTCTGGTTTTGTGCTTCTCCCCAGAAGTGTGTTGGATGGCCTTCTAAAAATGGTTTTAACGATCAATGGCTCCATACTGTAATCTGAACTAATCTATTTTTGTTTAAAATTTTATTTATTATTTTTGGCTGCGCTAGGTCTTTGATGCTGGAATTCTCCAGTCGCAGCAAACAAGGGCTACTCTTCGTTGCAGTTCGTGGACTTCTCATTGCAGCGGCTTCTCTCATTGCACAGCGAGGCCCTAGGTGCCTGGGCTTCAGTAGTTGTGGTACATGGGCTTCACTATTCTGAGGCATGAGGGATTGTCCCCAAACCAGGGATTGAACCTGTGTCCCCTGCATTGGCAGGTGGATTCTTAACCACTGGACCACCAGGGAAGTCCCTGAACTAATGTATCAACAAGGGAGAACTCCATTCTGGATGTAAAAAGGGGTCTTCTTGCCTTAAATCCCTAAGAAATGCATTCCTTATGGGTAGAATAGCAGGTACAGTGGCATGTGGGTGACAGAAAGTATTTGGACCCATAAGAAGAGAGGACTTCACGGGGCTCCCTCAAATCATCCCAGAAAAGTCCCATGAACACCCTTAGTGTTCTTGGAATACAGAACCTAGCCCCAAAACACAGAGACACACTCATGTACACACAGCCCACACAGCCTCTACTAAAACATCAGGTATATACCTCTGATGGGGAATTTTCTAACAGAACAGGGCTTGCAGGTGTCCCAGAGCTAAGTGTAGAAAGAAAAAAGCCTGGCTCTCCTGACTCGCTTTCAGCCCATCATCACCACAGCCACCACTAGAATCCACTTCTTCTCAGGGCTCTGTGCTGGAGTTCAGTTCTTCTGGAAGATTTCAATCCCTTCAGCCCCCAGGAACATTAATGAGCACAGGGGCAGAAACTCAGAGTACTTAACAGTATGCAACAATATCAAAGTACTTAAGAGGCAGGGGACTGTCTGTGTAGCTACAAACGATGCTTTCCCCGTGGAGAGACACCCGGTGAAACCATGGCTCCAAGAAGGATTGAGGGCATCAGATGGGAGAAGCTGGGAGCCCCGGGTCATAAAAGTTATTATGTCACAGGAGAGTAGTTTTTTCCTCCAATTTGTATCTAAATACGAGGTGGAAATGAGTGCTGGGTGGAGAAGGGAGCACGCAAGCGTTTAAGTCATTTATAGTTTACATTTTTACGGCACAGCAGAGATCGGCATCCGTTTTCCATCTGCAATTAGAAGACGGAGCAGGCTGCCAAGTCTCCATGTAAATTGTGCCTATTAGAAGAGTCGACGCCACGCGATGATTGATCAACATCGAGGATTTATTCACTGAGCTAACAGCGGTTTTTACTTTTGCCATTACCCAGGGTGATACATAACAATTTAGATAATGCACCCAGACAGAAACATTTATAACCCCAGTGTCAGAGTCCTGCCTCAGAGGCCGGCCAGCCTGAGGGAGGAGGGACGTGGCTCCCAGTCACAACAGAAAGCCTGCTGACCTTGGAGCTGACATCTGGGAGGGATGCAGCCCACAGGGCACCCAAGGGGGAAGACTAGGGCCAGAGCTGCTACCTCCCAACCCCCATCACAGCACTCTGAGCCTGTCTGCAGGCAGGGGCCCTCACTCTCCTCATGTGTCCGTGGAACAAAACAGCTGTCAAAGAGGGCAGAGAGAGGGGTCTGTGAAGTTAAAATGAGCTACTTGATGGCTGGTTTACAGAGACTCAGTTATTCATAAATGCATGTGTGTACACGAATGAGGGTCCTACCTGAGTACACATGTGTGCCCACATGGAAAACCCTTCCCCTACTCCTTCCAGCACAAGCAAGACACTGCCTCCCTCTAGGGTGGGGTTGTCTCAGAGCCTTTTTTCATTTGTTTTACTTGGCTGGCATCAGATGGTGTTTAATGCCTTTGCTAAGTTCTGGCGACGGGTATTGAATTTCCCCCTCAGCATTAACTGGCTCTTTGTGTTTGGCCCTTGGGAGAACTAAACTGAAAGAGGTGGGCAAGGCGCTCAGACAGGTGTCCCATGCAAATGATGCTCTGGGAGCAACATAGACAAGCGCTACATCCTCCATAGGGTTTCAGCCCCCCAAGCTGTGACATCTCCCAAACCCGTGCTCCCTGGGCATCTCCCTCAGGATAAGGGAGCACAATTTGACATGCCCCCCAGAAAACCCATCATCTTCCTCCACCTACTACCCCAGCTCAATCCTTTTTCTGTACCATCAGGCAGTGGCATCCCCAAGATACCCAGGAACCAGACCCACCCTGACTTTCCCTTCATCCCCAATGCAATGGGTTCTGATCCCTATTAGTTCCTCTCGCTAAATATCTCCCCACTCCAGACCTCTTCTGCATTCCCACATCTGCTACCAAATTCGTCATTTCCTACCTGGATAAATACACTGGTTCCCCAGCCCCTAGGCTCCCCACCCACTGTCTAACCCTCTGAGCATCCTTCTAATATATAAATCCAATCATAAATGGCCTTCTTTCGTTTTAAACTCTTCAGTGACTTGCAGTAAAAACAAGATGAAGCTCAAACTGCTTTGCCTGGGAATATGTATTTAAGAACTGTCTTACTTTTTTTAAAGAACCAGCCAAGCCATCTGTA
The DNA here is from genome assembly GCF_054371585.1 of Giraffa tippelskirchi. NCBI lineage: Eukaryota > Metazoa > Chordata > Mammalia > Artiodactyla > Giraffidae > Giraffa > Giraffa tippelskirchi. The sequence continues at coordinate 94,207,793 of NC_137276.1, forward strand.
TTAGTCAGATTTCTCCAGAGTAAATAAGGGGCGTGTGTGTGTGTGTGTGTACAGACAGGGACTTCCCTGTGGCTCAGATGGTAAAGAATCCGCCTGCAATGTAAGAGACCTGGGCTTGATTCCTGGGCTGGGAAGATCCCCTAGAGAAGGGAATGGCTCTCCACTCCAGTATTCCTGCTTGGAGAATCCCATGGACAGACAAGCCTGGCAGGCTACAGTCCACGGGGTCGGAAAGAGTCGGACACAACTGAGCGACTAACACACACACACACACACACACACAGATAGATAGACACAGAATTGGTTCACGGGATTATGGAGACTGACAAGTCCAAAATCTGGGGGTGAGATAGCAGGCTGAAGTCCCAGGGAAGGGCCAGTTCAGATTTGAAGGCCATTTGTGCAGAATTCTTCTTGCTCAGGGGATGTTGGTCTTTTCTTCTAGGTAGGCCTTCAACTGATGGGATGAGGCCCAGCACACTAAGGAGAGCAATCTACTTTACTCAGAGTCCACCAACTTATACGTTAATCTCATTGAAAAACACCCTCAGAGAAACATCCAGATTAATGTTGGATCAAAAATCTGGGCATTGTGGCTCCACCGAGTTGAAATATAAAATTAACTGTCACATAGTCTCTCTTCTATATCGATGGGTTGAAGCTCAGGAAGCAAGCTGGACTGATCTTTCTCCTTCATGACCAGGGAAGAGTCCTCTGAGTGGCTCTACACAGAGGAAACCAAACCATCAAAGATGGAGAGACACCCCCTCCCCCCAGGATCATCAGATCAGACCCCTCATAAAGCAATAGGAAGAGAGGAGCCAGAGAGGCTCAAGGTTTCACAGACACGTAACAATTCATTAACTGGGAAGATGCGGCACCTTGTATGTACATCAGTGCAATAAGTACTTAAAACATGCATAACATAAAAGACCCTGAAAGCTGAGGGTCTCATATGATGTGGTACTTATCACTGAGTACTCATCATTGAGCATTACCTACCAAGTGCCAGGCTGTGTGCGGTACATGTGGCACAGTGTGTGCACAGTGGGGATGAGAGTTCCTTTAAGGCAGGGCTAAGGGTAGCCATCCAGTGGGAAGGGGACGGTACAGGCAGCAGAACCTGCCCTCAAGCTGTGTCTCCATCATCAACATACACTTTCTACTCAGGTATCTCCTTACTTCGGAGAAGGCAATGGCACCCCACTCCAGTACTCTTGCCTGGAAAATCCCATGGACGGAGGAGCCTGGTAGGCTGCAGCCCATGGGGTTGCTAAGAGTCGGACACAACTGAGCGACTTCACTTTCACTTTTCCCTTTCATGCATTGGAGAAGGAAATGGCAACCCACTCCAGTGTTCTTGCCTGTAGAATCCCAGGGACGGCGGAGCCTGGTGGGCTGCCATCTATGGGGTTGCACAGAGTCGGACACGACTGAAGTGACTTAGCAGCAGCAGTCTCCTTACTTGGAGTGATATACAGCTGACCAAAGAATGTTAAGACAAGAATGAGCCCCTGTGACACCTTCCCAACTTGGAAGGGCCACTGCTGACACACAAACTGGGGGAGAACTCCAGACACAGATGGAAATAGCCACTTAAAGCCACGCAGGTGGGAAGTGTGGAGCTCAGCCTTGACCCTTAGCTGACCTCAGACTCTTTCTTCTTCCTGTTCCCCTCCACATTCTTGCCCAGAAAGCCACCAGAGCATACTGATTCTTAGGGACCCACAGCTCCCCAAGGCATCCTTCACTCTGCCCACAGAGCAGGCTGCAGCCTTAGAAAAGGGCACTCCTTTAACTGACTCCAATCAAACGCCTCCCAGCTTCGTACAAGTTTCTTATCACAGGCAACCCCCAACCCCTCCCAGGAGAGGTACTTTCTTCAGCAAAGTCTGCTATAAATACCACCGTTCCCACAATTACTGCAAAACGCACCCCCTCAGACTGAGGGCTCGGGGAGGGAAGCATCATGTCACAGCTGCAAGTGGGTTTTCATCTGGGGATTAGACACCTATGAATGGATGCATCACACCAGATTAGAGCATCTTCCAGACACACATCTGATGCGACCACAGCTGACTGTTCAGCAGCTACAATGGAATATCAGAAAATGTTTTTCTTTAAAAATGTGGGGAAAGGAGTATCCTGAGATTATAATTTATAATCATAGGTCAATTCTTCAAGGACAAACCATTCTATTCCTTCCTTTCTTAAGGAAGAAAACAAACACAAAAACAAATATAAACACTGTGTATATATATTATATATATACATTATATATATAGTGTGTATATAAGTATATATGATATATATATTATGTGTGTGTGCTCAGTTGCTTAGCTGTGTCTAACTCTTTGTGACCCCATAGACTAGAGCCCACCAGGCTCCTCTGTCCATGGGATTTCCCAGGCAAGAATGCTGGAGTGGCTTGCCACTTCCTTCTCCAGGGTATCCTCCCAACCCAGGGATCAAAGTCACATCTCCTACATTGGCAGGCAAATTCTTTATCACTGATATATTTTACATATATACACTAAATTTTCTGCTCAGTCATGTCTGACTCTTTGCAACCCCATGGATTATAGCCTGCCAAGGTTCTCTGTTCATAGGATTCTCCAGGCAAGAATACTGGAGTGGGTTGCCATTTCTTCCTCCAGGGGATCTTTCTGATCCAGGGATTGAACCTGCGTCTGCTGAGTCTCCTGCATTGCAGGCAGATTCTTTACTGCTTGAGCCATCTGGGAAGCATATATACATACACTGGTTGATCTGCAAAGGTACCAACCAAGATAAGCCTCTCCCCACACAGTTGGGCTCATTTGGGAAAAGAAATCTCTGGCATAGGCTTCATGTTTAAAAATAGGATGAGACAATAAAAGTACTCCCAGGCCCTGGAACAGGCTCCCTTGGAGGGATACTTGTCTGTATCACTTGAAGGTAGAAGAAAAGGCCCAACTCAGTCCTGTGGCCAGCCTTGCTTGTGCGATTGGCTCTAGCAATGAAGAACATCACAGTCCAGATCTCCTCTCCACTTGGTTGCCTCTGGAACACTGCCATCCTCCTCCTTCCTAGGAAGGCATAGCTTGACATTCAACTCCAGGGGCTGATGGAACTCCACTCCCCACTCCTGACCCTGTGCCTTGAGTCTCTATGGGCTTCTGGAGGGTGCACAGCCCTCCATGTGTGCCTGAGAGCTGGGGGAAGTCTCTGGATCCTGAAACTGTTGGAAGACTCAAGCTCTCATTCCCCTCCAAGCCTCTGTCCATGTCACTCCCTGTACAGGGAACCCTCCCCACTGCTGCCCCCGGCTAACAGCCCACATCCCCCAGACCCCACACAGCATCAGCACACCTTCCCAGACACCCTTCCTCCTAGACTGATGTGGTACCCTGCTCTGCAACCTCCTGGCACAGCCCTGCAGGGGTCAGACGGGGAACTGAAACGGGAAGTCTACTCCAAGGCTCAAGAGGATAGGTGACCGGAAAGCTGAACCAGCCACTAAGAGCATCTTCTGCCTGGAGTCCTCCCTCCTGATCAGAACAGCAAGGCAGACAGGTCAGTTCAGTGGTCTCTGGGCTCAGTCTCTAGCCTTGCTCTCAGAGCCATTTACCAATAGGCAAATCACACACATCATGACCAGAACGTCTGGTCCTCCCGCCAGATTCCTCCCACCATGTTCCCTGCTGGGTTGACAGAAATTTCATCCTTCCATTGCTCCACCCCCAAACCTTGGAGTCCTCCTGATCTCTTTCTTCTCTCACAGACCTCACCAGACCTGTCAAGAAATCCTGTGACTCTACCTGCACTATCTACCAGGAATCTGGCTTTTATTTCGCACAGCCTGCACTGCTATGACCCTGTCCAAACACTATCATCTTTTTCCAAGCAACATCCTCTTTCTGGGTCCTCTGGCTTTCCCATCTCTTAGTTTACTGTCACCAGACAGCGGAGGAAGGTGGTAATTCTTCATGCTAATTCCATGTGTTTTGTGACACTGTTTGTCCTGGACTATCTTTTCAAGGATGGTTATAGAAACAGACTTCAGAGGACAGAGACAGTACCTCCTCCCTAGACAGAGGGCAGACTGTCTTCTGAACAAGATAATAAAGATGCTGTCTCACTCCAGGACAAACTTGGTGACGCTTTGCTCAATAACCCCTCATAAGACTATGGGTTTCTAAATGTGGGATTCCTCAGCTGTGACGCAGACCTACTGTGTGCACGCCATCCACCAAATGGCCCCAGTACAACTCAGGGAGCGGATGTGAACAAGAGGCAGGAGCCATGCTGCCTGCTATCCTGTGAGTAATAAAACCCTTCATCTCTGATTGGGAGGCTTGTGTCTTCCAACATCTATGAGACTGTGGCAGGTAAATCTGTTAGCTTGGAAGTGGACCCTTCATGATTTTTGACACACAGCAGCCCAAGTGTTCATTTGTTATCTAAGTCAGGTCATGTCATTCCTCTACTTAAACTCCTGCAATGACCTTTATCTCACTCAGAGGGAAACGCAAAGTCCCTACACAATGATTGCACGGCCCTGCAGAAGCCCACCCTCCATCTCCACCAGACCTCTGACTTCATTTCCTCTCTTCCCCCATCCTTCACTCTCCTCTAGTCCCAGCAGCCTCCTCACTGTCCCTCAGACACATGCCAGGCACATGTGCTGCTGCTGCTGCTGCTAAGTCGCTTCAGTTGTGTCCGACTCTGTGCGACCCCATAGACAGCAGCCCACCAGGCTCCGCCGTCCCTGGGATTCTCCAGGCAAGAATACTGGAGTGGATTGCCATTTCCTTCTCCAGTGCATGAAAGGGAAAAGTGAAAGGGAAGTCGCTCAGTCGTGTCTGACCCCATGGGCTGTAGCCTAGCAGGCTCCTCCGTCCATGGGATTTTCCAGGCAAGAGTACTGGAGTGGGGTGCCATTGCCTTCTCCGGCACATGTGCTACTGTGGCCTTTATACAGCCCGATAGTCTTCTCCCACATCCATGTAGCTCCCTCCCTCCCTCACCTGCTTCATGTCTTTGCTCAATGTCAGCTTCTCACTGAGACCATCCTGAACCCCTATTTAAAACCACATCCTCCTTGCCATCGCAGACCCCCAAGGCTACCTCCCTAAGCCCTGGATTCCCAGTGGACCACCCACATCCCACCTGCACAGGCCCCTCCTCTTCTTGGGTCATTTTACAAGTCTCACTGCCACCCCTGCCCCCTGCGACACTGCCCTGGTCATAGCCCCATCCTGATAACATCTGATGATTCAGGAGGGCACCCAAGGTTCTCTCAGCTGTGGGGGAGGGAAAGGCCACCAGGGACATAACAGCAGAGAGAAGGAAGCAGCTCCCCATCAGCAAAAGGGCAGAGCACTGGCTGGTCCTGGATGCTGGTAGAGGGAGCAAGGGGTGACGGGCACCGGCTGGTATAAACATCTGTATCACAGGAGCACCCAGGAATACTTGAGGAGGGAGATGAGGCCCAGGGTTGAACTCTGGCTGGGCAGCTGGAAGGAGGCTGTAGTGATTCAGGCACACGTGGACCCTGCCCCGACCCCCTGACCCCTGGCACAGGTTGGGGATGTCTGGGAGACTCAGCTTATTTTTCCAACTGGTCCATTTTCTACAGCATCTCATACTCTTTCCAGTTCACAATTTTGAGTTTGGTGATGATGACAGGCCTGCTCTGCTATTTATATTTCTGATTATTTTTAGTGTTTTGCAATTAAATTTTCTTAAATTAAAACTTTAGACCCAAGCATCAGATTGTCTGTCATGTGCCACGGTGTGTTCACATAGGCAGTTTATATATATTTGGGTTGCAAAAGCCTCAGGAAAAGAAGATATTTCAATAGTTGGCACCCAAAGCCCTTATTTCCATATCACCCACCCATTTCCATGCACTTCTTTCTATTCCCACACTCAGTGACACCCTCCAGATCCTTGTGAGCCCAAACACAGAGCTGGGTGAAGCATCTAGGTCTCTCATTCAAAGCCATCAGAGCTCAGATGCCTTTTCCCACCATCTCAGCACCTCCCATGGGCTGGGTCCATGGACAGCACAGCCTGCAGACTCTGGCCTCAACCCCGAGGCCCAGAGCCCCTTCAACTGTTTTCCCTCACCCAGAATTAGATTTATCAACTCCAAAGAGGCTGCCTGAAGTGACACGGCTTGCCTCCTGACTCAGGGCCTGCCATACTCCCCAGTGATGCTCTCCTGACACGGCTCCCCTCCCACAGCCATGCCTGAACCATCCATCCACTTGACTCCTGCTAACTCCTGATAACCCTGACTTGTCGCCTTCCTGCCACCTGGATCAGGACAGCAATCTTTCCGTGTTCACCAACGGTTGTGCAGTTATGATGGCCAACCTCCAAGACTCTATGCCCAGCCCCACCTCCAGGCTGCATTTCCAAGGCCAGCTTTGCTTCTATAGAGATGCACTTTGGAATTTCAGGCTCATCAGTTTCCCTCTAAAGTGCCTCTTGCCTCCTAACCTCCTTCACTGGATTAATTCAGCCTGCAGCCACTCAGTCATCCGGGGTAAGCGCGTGGGATCAAGGGCACTGGCTGTCGCTCACCCCACACTTTTTCCAACCCTTCTGACCCAACTGTCTTATCACAGAGGCAGCAAAAGCTAGTGACTTGCCTTTCTTGCAGCTGGAGATTGTCAGGAGACACAGTTCCATCCAATGAGTTAGAAACAGATGTCTGCTTGGGTGTCCGAAAAAGTTTTTCCTTTCCTGAAAATATGGACCAATGCAGCTGGTTACCCCCTCCTCCCTTCAGCTGCCCCTTCCTTCTACATCCCCCTAACCCTGATGAGTATCTGGAGCTGAGGCAGTAGTCTTGAGACCCCAAAGACAGCAAGTACACGGTCAGCAGTTGAAGGGAGAAAGAGAACACCAGGGACTTGAGCGGCATGGCTGAGTGGTCCCTCAAGCTCTGAACAGCCTGCCTCAGATAGCTTGTCCTGAAAGGGAAAAGGATGTGTGCATCATGTTTTCTGATGCATCCTTTTGTTGTTCAGTTGCTCAGTTGTACCCGACTCTTTGTGACCCCATGCACTGCAGCACACCAGGCTTCTCTGTCCATCACCATCTCCCGGAGCTTGCTCAAACTCATGTCCATCGAGTCGGTTATGCCATTCAACCATTTCATCCTCTGTCGTCCCCTTCTCCTCCTGCCTTCAATCTTTCCCAGCATCAGGGTCTTTTCTAATGAGTCGACTCTTTGCATCAGGTGGCCAAAGTATTGGAGCTTCAGCATCAGTCCTTCTGGTGAATATTCAGGACTGATTTCCTTTAGAATGGACTGGTTTGATCTCCGTGCTGTCCAAGGGACTCTCAAGAATCTTCTCCAGCACCACAGTTCAAAAGCACCAATTCTTTGGAGCTCAGCCTTCTTTATGGTTTTATTGATGCACTTAGTTCATTCTTACCTCTTCTCCCTCCGACACCACCCCCTTGCTCTCAGCAGACCTTCTCATTCAGTTGTTCTCTCCCTTGTTTCTCTCTCTTCCTCCTTCCTATCTCTCATCATTGTTTCTATAAGCACTTGCTTTCTGAGCACCCACTCTGGACAGGCTCTGTACTATGAGAACACAGGAGGCTGTGGCATCCTTAGTGCAGATGGTGCATAGAGGCAATGTGATGGGCTAGGTGCCCTGGCACATCTTCTGCTGGGCTGAGTGTCATCACATCTCCCACTGTGCTTCCATCTGCCTTCCAGCCAAAGTAGCACCTCGGGTTTCCTCCGTTGATGGACAGTAATGCCCCTCAGCTCCCCCAGAGGCATTTCTGGCCTCAATCTCTTGACCAGGATGGTTCTGCATCCCAGATCTGGGGTCCTCTCCCTCATAGTCCCCTCTCAGGCCACCCCCACTGCCCTGGCCACCTGAGCCCTTAGATCCCACTTCTCCAGACACTCACCCCTCCTGGAAGGGCTCTGTGAAACCCCAGTGTGAGGGTGGCGGTGGCCAGAGAAAGTGGCCCCAGGGGTTCAAGGGTTCAGGAAGGATCAGGGTTATATTCTGGCATACCATCAGAGCCAAACAGTTCTGTGGGAGTCATCGGACCAAGCCAGGCAGATCATGAGTGATAAGCAAACATACAGTCTATGCTAAGCCTGGAGCCAGGTGGCATCCATGTTTTATCTCATTTTAAAGTGCACCATTGGGGTGGCTTTACAGAGGATGGATTCCAAGGTTCAGAGAGATTCAGCAGTGGGTCTGAAGTCACATTGCAAGTAATGGGCAGATCCATGGTCTGAGGAAGAGTGAAATGGAGTTGGAGGAACAGGTGGTCTGTAGGTCAAGGCTGCAGGTAGGCACATCTGGGAGTGGAGGATGGCCCTTTCCTCGTGCTCTATCACTGGCTCCTCAGCTCTGCTGGGACCGCCTTCCTAACACCAGACACCCAATAAAATGCCAGCAGAGTAGCTGTAACAGACCTAACTCTAATACAACCATCCCACCAATCAGGGGACAGCTGATCCCTGGAAATGTTGCACTCTAACCTGCTGCCCTATTAGCAGTGCCGGGGCTCCAGCCCAGAGAGGGTCTCTGACTCTGTCCAAGAGGGTCTGAGGAGGCCTGGGCTAGAGCTCAGGCTCTAACTGTGGGGAGACGGGGACGGGACCGGGTTCTCTGAGCGCAGATCCCTCTTCCAGGGGACACCTCTGGGACACACAGGCCACCCAGCTGCACCTCTGGGGCAAAGCCAAAGGGATGTCCAAATTTACAATGTTTTTAGAGCCCCTTCCTTTTTCAAATCGTTTTATAAACACTAAAGTGCTTTCATATCCACTATTTCATCAGGTCTTCACAACAATCAAACCAGCACTATTTTTCTAATGCTCTGCATGAATAGTGTCAACAATAGCCACAAAGTAAGATCCTGAGAAGTTGGACATGCTGAGGACCACATGACATCTTAAGAGTGCAGTGGAGAGGACAGTGATAATGGGCAACTTTATCATCCTGACTTTCCTTCCATTTCCCAGTGGGACCCCAGGCTCACAGGATCTCACCTCCTAGGGCCCACTGACAGTTCAGGGAAGGGCTTGGGACCCTAGTCAGGCCACTCAGAATCCTCCACCCATGTTTGATGGACTTCTCAGGAAAGAGCAAAAGAGCAACTGAGAGTCACCGCCCTCCCGAGAATACCTGCCAGAGAATGAGGCCAGGTTACAGGCCTGGAAATGGGAAGATGGGTATCTGGGAACCATCATAGAGCACAAAATTCCAGCCATATCTGCAGCCCATCCCACCACTAGAATTTTCACACATGTGAACCAATATCTTCTAATCTTAGAAAAAGTCTCTATACCAACACAAAGAAATGCAAAGCCTCCTAACTGGGCGGCAGAGCACAGAAATCTCCCAAAAGATGGAAGTGAAAATCAAAGAAAAATGTAAGACAAGCATAGACAAGTACTTTCACTCATCCAAAAAATACTTGAATCCAACCAAGCGCCATACTAATTGGTTAGAAAGACAGCCCAACAACAGGATCCCTGTCTTCAGGGATCTTAATAAGACAGGAGAAGTACAGACACTCTGGAAGGGCTGGGGGTGGCTGCAATAATAATACAGAACTAACTTAATGGGGAGTCAGCAAAGATTTTCTGAGAATGTCACATTTAAATTGAAACTGAAGGATGATCAAATGCAAACCTCAGGAAGCTGAGTCTGGGCAGGTACAACAGCACAAGTGAGACTGCATTGCTGAGATAGCAACTTCATTACCAGAGACTCAAGCATATGGGCCCACTTGTGTGCAGGGAGGTGGAGGGGAGCAGGGCAGATTCTACACCTTCTTTTATAACTTGGATATAAATACAAATATGAAAATCTTTTCAAAATAATCAGATAAGCGTGCCAAGAAATATTGACATGAATCTTTGTGGCAGCAATGTTTATAACAATAGAAACTTACAATAACTTAAATTTTAAAATAACAGAATATATCGATATGCACTTAGACCAAAGAGCTAAACAGATACTTCTCCAAAGAAGACGTACAGATGGCTAACAAACACATGAAAAGATGCTCAACATCACTCATTATTAGAGAAATGCAAATCAAAACCACAATGAGGTACCATTTCATGCCCATCAGAATGGCTGCTATCCAAAAGACTACAAGCAATAAATGCTAGAGAGGGTGTGGAGAAAAGGGAACCCTCTTACACTGTTGGTGGGAATGCAAACTAGTACAGCCACTATGGAGAACAGTGTGGAGATTCCTCAAAAAACTGGAAATAGAACTACCATATGACCCAGCAATCCCACTGCTGGGCATACATACTGAGGAAACCAGACTTGAAAGAGATACGTGTACCCCAATGTTCATCGCAGCACTGTTTACAATAGCCAGGACATGGAAGCAGCCTAGATGCCCATCAGCAGACGAATGGATAAGGAAGCTATGGTACATATACACAATGGAATATTACTCAGCCATTCAAAAGAATACAGTCGAATCAGTTCTAATGAGGTGGATGAAACTGGAGCCTATTATACAGTAAGTCAGAAAGAAAAACACCAATACAGTATACTAGCACATATATATGGTATTTAGTCAATCGGTAAAGATAACCCTGTATGAGAGACATCAAAAGAGACACAGATAAACAGAACAGTATTATGGACTCTATGGGAGAGGGCGAGGGTGGGATGATATGGGAGAATGGCATGGAAGCATGGGAATTATCATATGTGAAACGAATCGCCAGTCCAGGTTCAATGCATGATACAGGGTGCTTGGGGGCTGGTGCACTGGGATGACCTGGAGGGATGGGATGGGGAGGGAGGTGGAAGGGGGGTTCTGGAGGGGGAAAACTTGTACACCCATGGTGGATTCATGTCAATGTATGGCAAAACAAATGCAATATTGTAAAGTTAAAAAATAGAAAATAAACTAATTAAAAAAAATAAAAGATGATGTAAACACACATTTATTGACTTGAGAAGATGTACATGCTTAGAAGAAATAAGTGGGCCTCAAAAAATATATAGAGGATGATTTCCTGTGTATTGAGTACAAAATAGGAATTCAAAAAATATTTACTGAGCGAATGGCAAATAAATACCTCTGAACAGATAAACACCAAACAAGATGTTTGCAGTCATTATTTCTGGGTGATGGGATTATTGATGATTTTAAATTGTTTTTTAGATCTGTTTATCTGAACTTTTTTTGTACCATGCACATGAATTACATACACTATAAAAAGGAATAAAAAGAAATCTTTCCAAAGCAAGCAATGACTCAACTAGGTCAGTTTTAAGATCGAGACGGATCATTAGAAAACAGAACCTTAAGACAGAACAGAAAACAGTGTGGCTGGATAAGCATAATAGATAAGAACATATTCCTCCTGTAAACACTGGAGAGAAATGAACCTTTCTTCAATGTCACAGCTAGAATTTGTTCAGCAGAAGTCCATGACATATTTCATATTTGTTCAGCTATCTGTAACACAGCACATTAGTTAAATATTGGTAAAGGAAAATATTTACATTGATGCAAAAATGAAGTCAACAGGCTTGCATTTGTACACTGCCAACAAAGTCATTAAAAAAAATTTTATGTATGCCAAACAATTAAATATTTGGGCAAATCTGCAAACAAATGTCATTTGAATCAATTTCTGGGGTGACTGACTGCATCATCCATGTTTCTCCCAGATGTTTCAGCAGAACACAGAATATGGCCTTAGACCACCAAGCCAGTGGCTGGGCAGAATCACAGCCAGCTAGCTACACTGTCCCATCACTAATAGCATGGCCAGGCATCAGTTAACACTACCCACTCAACACCGAAATCAGATTGATTATATTCTTTGCAGCCAAAGATGGAGAAGCTCTATACAGTCAGCAAAAACAAGACCGGGAGCAGACTGTAGCTCAGATCATGAACTGCTTATTGCCAAATTCAGACTTAAATTGAAGAAAGTAGGAAAACCACAAGTCCATTCAGGTATGACCTAGATCAAATCCCTTGTGAGTATACAGTAGAAGTGACAAATAGATTTAAGAGACTAGATCCAATAGACAGAGTGCCTGACGAACTATAGATAGAGGTTTGTGACATTGTATAGGAGACATGGATCAAGACAATCCCCATGGAAGAGAAATGCAAAAAAGCAAAATGGCTGTCTGAGGAGGCCTTGCAAATAGCTGGGAAGAGAAGAGAAGCGAAAAACAAAGGAGAAAAGGAAAGATATACCCATTTGAATGCAGAGTTCCAAAGAATAGCAAGGAGAGATAAGAAAGCCTTCCTCAGCGATCAATGCAAAGAAACAGAGGAAAACAACAGATTGGGAAAGACCAGAGATCTCTTCAAAAAAACTAGAGATACCAAGGGAACATTTCATGCAAAGATAGGCTTGATAAAGGACAGAAATGGTATGGACCTAACGGAAGCAGAAGGTATTAAGAAGAGGTGGCAAGAATACACAGAAGAACTGTACAAAAAAGATCTTCACAACCCAGATAACCACGATGGTGTGATCACTCACCTAGAGCCAGACATCCTGGAATGTGAAGTCAAGTGGGCCTTAGAAAATATCACTACAAAAAAAGCTAGTGGAGGTGATGGAATTCCAGTTGAGCTATTTCAAATCCCCAAAGATGATGCTGTGAAAGTGCTGCACTCAATATGCCAGCAAATTTGGAAAACTCAGCAGTGGCCACAGGACTGGAAAAGGTCAGCTTTCGTTCCAATCCCAAAGAAAGGTAATGCCAAAGAATGCTCAAACTACCGCACAATTGCACTCATCTCACATGCTAGTAAAGTAATGCTCAAAATTCTCCAAGCCAGGCTTCAGCAATACGTGAACCGTGAACTTCCAGATGTTCAAGCTGGTTTTAGAAAAGGCAGAGGAACCAGAGATCAAATTGCCAACATCTGCTGGATCATCAAAAAAGCTAGAGAGTTCCAGAAAAACATCTATTTCTGCTTTATTGACTATGCCAAAGCCTTTGACTGTGTGGATCACAATAAACTGTGGAAAATTCTGAAAGAGATGGGAATACCAGACCATCTGACCTGTCTCTTGAGAAACCTGTATGCAGGTCAGGAAGCAACAGTTAGAACAGGACATGGAACAACAGACTGGTTCCAAATAGAAAAGGAGTACGTCAAGGCTCTATATTGTCACCCTGCTTATTTAACTTATATGCAGAGTACATCATGAGAAACGCTGGGCTGGAAGAAACACAAGCTGGAATCAAGACTTCCAGGAGAAATATCAATAACCTCAGATATGCAGATGACACCACCCTTATGGCAGAAAGTGAGGAAGAACTAAGGAGCCTCTTGATGAAAGTGAAAGAGGAGAGTGAAAAAGTTGGCTTAAAGCTCAACGTTCGGAAAACTAAGATCATGGCATCTGGTCCCATCACTTCATGGGAAATAGATGGGGAAACAGTGGAAACAGTGACAGACTTTATTTTGGGGGGCTCCAAAATCACTGCTGATGGTGATTGCAGCCATGAAATTAAAAGACGCTTACTCCTTGGAGGGAAGGTTATGGCTAACCTAGATAGCATATTTAAAAACAGAGACATTACTTTGCCAATAAAAGTCCGTCTAGTCAAGGCTATGGTTTTTCCAGTGGTCATGTATGGATGTGAGAGTTGGACGGTGAAGAAAGCTGAGCGCTGAATAATTGATGCTTTTGAACTGTGGTGTTGCAGAAGCCCCTTGAGAGTCCCTTGGACTGCAAGGAGATCCAATCAATCCATCCTAAAGGAGATCAATCCTGGGTGTTCATTGGAAGAACTGATGTTGAAGCTGAAACTCCAATACTTTGGCCATCTCATGCGAAGAGTTGACTCATTGGAAAAGACCCTAATGCTGGGTAGGATTGGGGGCAGGAGGAGAAGGGGACGACAGAGGATGAGATGGTTGGATGGCATCCCTGACTCGATGGACATGGGTTTGGGTAGACTCCGGGAGTTGGTGATGGACAGGGAGGCCTGGCGTGCTGCAATTCATGGGGTCGCAAAAGTCGGACACGACTGAGTGACTGAACTGAACTGAGCTGAACTCTCTGATGTCTTTTGCAGACAAACTGTAATCCACTGCTTGTTCATATCATTGGGAAAATTCTGTTAACTCTGAAACTCTCGACGTCCTGATGGAGGCAAAGCACTGGCTCTGATCCTGGCAGATTTGAAGAAAGCCGACAGCAAGTGCCATGGACAGCCTGCCAAATTCGGCCCAGAACCCTGTGCTGTGCTTAGTCGCTCAGTCGTATTTGACTCTTTATGACCGCATGGACTGCAGCCCACCTGGATCCTCTGTCCATTGGGATTCTCCAGGCAAGAATACTGGAGTGAGTAGCCATGCCCTTCTCCAGGGTAGCTTCCCAACCCGAGGATCAAACTCAGGTCTCCTGCATTGCAGGTGGATTCTTTACCGTCTGAGCCACCGGGGAAGCCCCTGAGCCCTGGGGACCCCTATAAGTTATAAGAACAGCTATCTATATATTACATGGCCTTCCAGGTCCCACAAACATCTTGGGGTGCCTCACCCACCAGGCTGCACCTCCTCACTCAGAACAGCATGGAAGGAGTTCACAGGAGGCTGAAAATGTCATGAGATGCACACTGCAGGAGCGGGAAGTGAGCTGAGCCTTGGAACACCAGCTGAAGGGAAAAGGATGCCAGGGGCATGATAAACCGGCCACTGACAAGACAAGGTTGTAGCTCTTGGGACAGCTGGATGGCTCATAACTGCTCCCTTAAAGAAGCATGGGACACTCATGGGGCAAACACAAGGACCTGGGAAAGAAGGGCCATCACCCCACAGAATCATGCTTCCAACACTATCTGCCCTGTGCCAGAAGCAGCTATTTACATGTGGTCATTCCCCGCTGAAACATGAGCTCCTAAAGCTCAGATAGTATCCTACTAGGCTTGGCATCCATGAGGCTGACATAGTCTCTGCCCAAGAGTCTTTACTCAGTAACTACCAGCAGGTAAATGAGTAGATGAATGCTTAAAACAAAACTTGCATCTCCCCCAATGCTAGGTTCTAAGCACACAGCATATGCTATGAAACTCATGGATGGTCAGGCAGGTAAGGTTCTGTGTATGATTCCTTGTGTGCAGAGGGTGAAAGAAGATCTAGGAGAATGGTAGGATAATTTAGGGAAGCATGAGGAAATGAACCTGGATTCATTTCCAGAAGCTGGATTAACAGGAAATTCCTTAATCTGTCCAGACGGCATACAGAACCAGCCAGCATCCTTCCTCCACTACAGGGCAAGGTCACTGGTTCTTGCGTTGAAGCCAAAGGGAGTGGTTACCGGTTCACTGAGAGTTACCACAGAGTACAGCCTCCCATATGCACACACAGGTCCACAAACACAAGGACACATTTGGCTCTGCAAGGTTCTCACACCATGGGGGGTACTTGGGAACCTAGGCCAGGCTGAGCCTCCTGCTGCCCCTAGATCTGCTCACTCTGTAGCCCACCTGCTTGGAGTGGAATGGTGGAATCCCCAGCACTAACTCAACTGATCTTTCTCTGCTTTTCCAAAATTGCTGGAAGCATGAATAAATGAAGGAATTAAATTCATATATGATGGGACTCCATACTTCTCTACTTGGATTACCATAAACTCAAAAAGAAGATGGGATGAGATGGGATGGGATGGGATGGGATGGGGGAGGGAAAAGGCTACTCCCTGAGAGGGCAGCCAGGGCCAGTGGCCTTCTGGGTACCACTCAGGCTGTGCTAACCACACCAGCCGCCAGAACACCTACCTCTTCTGCTTCCTCGTGTCTTGTTTCCACCCCACACCCTGGCCAGGACTTACACTTTGAACTATTCAGTCCCAGCTCAGCCCTGCATCCTCCTGGACACACCTATGCTTTTCTAAATGCTATTTCTTCAGCAAGCCCGATGGCTTGGGGGAACCATCCTGCAAGATGAACAATCCCTCCACTCCATTCTATTTCACTTTCAGATCCCCTAGTGGATGATGGAGGAAGAGAGGCTTCATGGTGGGCCAAACAGGAAAAAAAGGGCAGGAACAGGCACAGATATATAGATGTATAATTACATACCAGGGCCATTCCCAGCTGTACTGGAGTCAAAAGAAAAAATCAGTAATACCAATCTTATACCTATTTAAACACTTGACATTTTAAATCCTGGATTTTAGCATTAATTTTGATTTTCTAAAATGTAGCACTGAAATAGTATTAAGCTTTATTTCCAAGGTTTAATGTGTGTGTGTGTGTGTGTGTGTGTGTGTGTCTCCATAAGTTTTACCCCTCAGATGGGTCCTTTATTCATCTTACCCTAGTCCTTATGATATGGCTAGTATTTATTATCATTCCTAACTGTGCTTAAAAATTAAATACAAGCCTCACAATACTCCTATCAATGCTTATCAGCCTCACAATACTCCCATCATTCCCATGTGACAAGTGGGGAAACTGAGGCACAAAATGTTCACAGAATAGAAAGTGTCACACACCTGGGAAGAGGTAGTGAAGATATAAATTCAAGAGGAAATCAAGTGGACCATGCCTGATTAGAAAACATCAGCCTACTGTGTATCTTATTCAGGGGAGAAATGGTATGCAGCAAACATGGTGAGGCGCTCTACAGCCAGCCAGAGAGATATAAATGTATCCCATGGTGCCTGCAGGCTTCCCAGGTGGCTCAGTGGTAAAGAATTCGCCACCCAAGCAGCAGACGTGGGTTAGATCCCTGGGTCAGCAAGATCCCCTGGAGAGGGAAATGGCAACCCACTCTCGATTGTTGCCTGGGAAATCCCATGGACAGAGGACCCTGGCAGGCTACAGTCCATGGAGTTGCAAAGAATCAGACACAGCTTAGCGACTAAGCAGCAGCAGCAGCATGATGTCTGCTAAGGCTCCGGAGACTTGGAGAACAACTTCTTCTATGGACATCTGCGTAGGAACTAAGGAAAGTCTTCCCAGCTAGAGGATCCACATACTGAAGAAAGCCTGGTAGGTTTTTAAGAAACCAGGCTTTGAATTTTTCATAAGAGTATTTTAGATTTGTGGAACAAAGATTATTATGAAATCTGTGGCCAAGAGTCTTTTTCCTGCAATTTGAATTTTTCAGAAAGAAGAAAACAAAATATCTCACAAGAAAAATGTCTGATTTGATTTAAAGCTATCAGTCAGCCTTCTTAATCTGCTCATGAATACCACATTCTCATTAAGACCCAGAGATCCATGGAAACCCCACTGAGAAACCATGAAAGCTCCACAGGGATTGCATTGGGAGCTGCTTTTCCAAGAATGTGTCTGTTATATTGAATGTCAATATATCAATTCTGGCTCCTGAACCATCATTTTGCTAATGGTAGTAGCAGTAGCTTGAATGAACTTAGATATTGTTAACTCCAGGCTAAATCAAATATACAATATTGCTCCAACAAAGCTGTTAACAACAGAGGCTGTGAGTGATCACCATTCTGGTATGTGTCAGTGGGCACACCTACAACTCTGTTTATCATGTCATTTCTTTTACTATAGCTGTTTGCCAGCCACCTTGCCAGTTGGTGATGACATTGGTCAAAGTCCAACACTCAGGGAAGACACCCCCGCCAGATCAAGATCTACTTCTTCTCCCATTTCAAACTATATTCAATTTTCCCTCATCAGATTTTCTCCAGCACTTATCAGCACCACACCATTTAGCACATAATTAAATACAGCTCCATAAACCCTGAGAAAACCATAATTCAAAAAGACACATGTACCCCAATGTTCACTTCCCTGGTGGCTTAGTGGTTAAGAATCCACCTGCCAAGCAGGAGACACAGTTTCAATCCCTGGATTGGGAAGATCCCCTGGAGAAGGAAATGGCAACGCATTTTGGTATTCTTACCTGGGAAATCCCATGGACAGAGGAGCCTGGCAGGCTATAGTTCATAGGGTCACAAAAGACTTGGACATGACTTAGAGACTAAACAACAACCCCAATGCTCATCGTAGCACTATTTACAATAGCTAGGACATGGAAGCAGCCTCAATGTCCAAGAACAGCTGAATGGAGAAAGAAGATATGGTACTTACACACAATGTAATATTACTCAGCCATAAAAAAGAACAAAATTGGGTCATCTGGAGTGATGTGAATGGACCTAGAGTTTGTCATAAAAAGTGAAGTAAATCAGAAAGAGAAAAACAAATTTCGCATATTAATGTATATGTATGAAATCTAGAAAATAGTATAGATGAACCTATTTGCAGGGCAGAAACAGAGTCACAGATATACAGAATGGACATGTGGACACAGGCAGGGAAGGGGAGGGTGGGACGAATTGGAAGAGCAGTATTGACAAACATACACTTTGTTGTTGTTTAGTCACTAAGCCGTGTCTGACTCTCTGTGACCCCATGAACTATAGCCCACCAAGCTCCTCTGTCCATGGGATTTCCCAGGCAAGAATACTGGAGTGGGTTGCCATTTCCTCCTCCAGGGGATCTTCCCGACTCAGGGATAGAACCCACAACTCTTGCATTGGCAGGCAGATTCTTTGCTACTGAGCCACTAAGAAGCCTCCATATACATGACCATGTGTAAAATAGATAGCTGGTGGAAAGCTGCTGTACAGCACAGGGAGTTCAGCTCAGTGCTCCATGATGACCTAGAGGGGTGGGATCGGGGGTGGGGTGCGAGAGAGAATCAAGAGGGAGAGGATATATGTATACATATATCCAATACATGGTGCTGTGCATTAGAAACGAACACAACATTGTAAACCACTTATACTCCAAGAATAACATGTTTTAAAAATCTATACAAATAATAAATAAATAAATAAAGCCCCATCTTTTAAGGAACTGAGAAACTTGTGTCTCCTCAGGTAGAATGGAGCTGTTCAGCAGCATTTTGAATTTTAGAATTTCAGCATTTCACTGTTTTACTTTCACAGCACACAGTGTGGGATAAGCATGTATTAGGCTGTCAGTTCAAAGGTTTACTGGAGTGAAAGGAGACACAAAAAAGGGCATGTGGGGGCCTCCGTGCATGAATCCTGTTGGGCAAAGGGTGAAAGGAGGTCAGGAGCCTGGCAGGACTACGTGGGGACCCAGAGAAAATGTAGCCAGAGGTTGGATTAACACAAAAGACAGGGAGAGAAGCTAGAGAACAAATAGGAAACACTGTGAACATGGGAACCAATAATCACAACACAGATCCTGGGAGGATCTGGAGTGAGGAGGGGGACAAAAACCAGCCCATGCATGTAGTTTAAGACCAAGACCCTGCCTGACATGAGGGTATCGGTGGTCACAGTGATAGCCATGGAATTATGGGGCACTGAGTCCCTTGGACTGCAAGGAGATCCAACCAGTCCATCCTAAAGGAGATCAGTCCTGAGTGTTCATTGGAAGGACTGATATTGAAGCTGAAACTCCAATACTTTGGCCACCTCATGCGAAGAGCTGATTCATTGGAAAAGACCCTAATGCTGGGAAAGATTGAGGGCAGGAGAAGGGGATGACAGAGGATGAGATGGTTGGATGGCATCACCGACTCAATGGACATGGGTTTGGGTGGACTCTGGGAGTTGGTGATGGACAGGCAGGCCTGGCGTGCTGCAGTTCATGGGGTCACAGAGACTCAGACATGACTGAGTGACTGAACTGACTGAACCGACTGTCCTCCTCAGGACTATTCTACCCAGAGCTACCACCATCCCCAGGCCAATGTCTGTAGGGTTTAGCTCCCCTACTCTTGGGTTCTTGGGGCCACCTTTCCCAGTTGTGGTAATACCCAGGGCTGGCTACTGGTTACCATTCTCTCTTCCACAGCCTTCTCCAATGCCCTTAGGAGGTGGGGGCTACCTGATGTAATGATACTCCTTTATGAATCACAACTGTTGGTTTCAGTGCGTCAATAGAAGGGGAATGTTAGATGGCCATGCTGTGAAGACTGAACAACAGTGCCTGCTCCGGGATGCAGGAGAGTTTTGGATTTCAATATTTTGCTCAGCAGCCAAAAAGAAACTATGGAGTCCCAACAAATAAATTGAATGGGTCTTTAGTGAATCAACCAAAGGTCAGCTTCCCTGGTGGCTCAGACAGTAAAGAATCTGCCTTCAATGCAAGAAACCCGGGTTCGATTCCTGGGTTAGGAAGATCCCCTGGCAAAGGGAAGGGCTACCCACTTCAGTATTCTTGCCAGGAGAATTCTAGGGACAGAGGAGTCTGGCAGGCTACAGTTCATGGGGTTGCAAAGAGTCAGACACGACTGAGTGACTAACACTTTCACTTCTTCTTTTCACTTCATAATCAAATTATTACAAGAAGCCCATCATATTTTGTTTTACATGTATTAGTTGGAGAGGCTACAAACCAGTTCTTCCTGCTAAAAAAAATTTCTTCTTTTTCAGTTTGAACATCTTCCTGAAGTGTTCGTTCCCAGATGAAGAGCTTCATCATGCTAGTGAATTACTAGAAGGGCATGAAGGCAAGAAATTTGGTCCCTGAGAGGGCCCCAACCTCAGAGAAAGTCTCTAGAGAAAGACCTCCCAAATAATTCTAAAGGTTCACCCTTCCTGCTGCCCCTATGAGTGGCTCTTAACACTGACTGCTAGATGGGGTTTCCCTATTGGGATCCAGATGGCCAGAGGTGAATTTCTACTGACTTCTCCCACATCCTACCCCATCAGGGTCTGCCCTCCCCTGGAGGGCTCTCCACATGGCACTTGTCATAAATGGAAATCAAGGTCAGATCAGTCATCTGCTTACATTAAGAAAGCCACCTTCCAACTGATTGACTCTTTGTCTTTAATTATGTGAATAAGCAAGAAGAGTGTATATTAATGAAGGTACTTGTTTAATTATTTGGCATAAGAGAAACTGTAGCTTCATCTTTACCATGAGGGAAACTGCCTGACTATGGAAATATCAAAGAGGCACTGAGCACTGATTGATGCATTATATATGAATGTGTATGTTTTACTGGATTGAAGTCATCATTTTCTCACCTTATCTACCTAACAAAGAAAGGGAAGTCCTTTCTGGTAGAAAATAATTTTAGAGCTTCTACAGTTTTCTACATTCAATGACCAGCATACAATAAAAAATTACAGGACATATGAAGAGGCAAGAAAAATTGACCAACAATCAAGGGAAGAAAGATCACAGAAATAGACCAATGTACTATCCCAATATTGAGTTAGCAGATAAGGACTTTAAAAATAGTTGTGATTAACATGTTTAAAATAGAAGAAAAGATGAACAAAATGAATGAAAAAATGAAGAACTGCAACCGAAATTGGAATGTGTAATAAAAAAAATTTAAACGTATTTTAGAACTGTAATATGCAATGTATCAAGAATTCATCAGGTGTATTTAACAGCAAACTGGACACAGCAGAAGACAAGATGAGTAGGCAGTCACACTAATGTGCAGGGTGAAAAAAGAGTCATGAGAAAAACATGTGGAAAACATTGAACAGGTCTAACACACATGTAATTAAAGTAGAACTATGTTTTGACCTTCAAGAGACCTGGGTTGAACCTCATCTTCCTCTGAGGTTACTTACTGAGTCACATACTGGATGAGTAAATGGTATGCTTGGTAAGTGAGCTTACTAACACCTTTGAGCTTCAGTTTCTGCATGTATAAAACAGGAACAAATGAGCCAACACTGTATGCTTTTTAAGATTTCTTTTTGATGTGGACCATTTTTAAAGTCTTCACAGAACTTGTTACAATATTGCTTCTGTTTTATGTTTTGATTTTTGGCCACAAGACATATGGGATCTTAGCTCCCCCATCAGGGATCAAACCCGCGCCTCCTGCATTGGAAGGCAAAGTCTTAACCACCTGACTGCCTGGGAAGTCCCTGTGTGCTTTTTTAAGTGAGTCAGGAGGATAGTTTGAAGTATTCATCTGTGTGCTTCTCCAACCATCTCTGCCCCAGAATCAAGAAACATGCCAACAACTGCAGAACCCTGGTATAAAGGTCCTAATACTGAACTCCTAGGCTCACAAGACCTCGGTCAGCGTGGAAGATGGAAAGAGAGGGATGAGGACTCATGAAGCGGCTTTTCCTATCTCCCAGGCATGATGAGAGAGCACAAGATGGGAAAGTGAAGAAAGAAGAGATAATGTTGGTTAAGGAAAAGCAAGATGAGAAGCCCAGGCTGCTCCACCAGAGGAAGTGTCACCCCTTCCTAGGGCCCAGAGATCACATGAAAACAGCTCAGCTCTTAGAGATGCTTTGCACTGCCATTATCCAGTGACGACGGCTGAAACAGGACCATCTATAGACTCTAGAAGGAACAAAACTCATCTGGACCCTGACACTTTGTTAAGTCTCTTATCTGATCCTTTCCATTTGGTCAACCCCTGTTTTATGGTTTGAGACACAGATAAAATGAGACAACAATTCCAATATTTGATAACATTATTCACAATTATATTAATTACTGATGATTATGACTTACTACATATTATTTAATTTATAGCAAGCATTAAATGAATGTATACTATGTGCCAGGCACTATCTTAACATTTCATACGTTTACTAATTTCATTAATTCATTATATTTATTTATCACAACAGCCTTCTAAGGTATACCGTATGATCTCACCTGTGGTGGTTTAGTCACTCAGTCGTGTCCGACTCTTTTGAGACCCCACGGACCATAGTCCATCAGGTTCCTGTGTCCACAAGATTTCCCAGGCAAGAATACTCGAGTGGATTGACATTTCCTTCTCCTGGGGATCCTCCCGACCCAGGGATCAAACCCAGGTCTTCTGCATTGCAGATTCTTTACCAACTGAGCCACCAGGGAAGCCCTTTCTAAGGTAAGTAGTCACTAAATCGCTTCCTTAAGGTCACCCAAGCTAATGAGGTGTCAAATCTCCACTACTACCCAAGGGATGGGTACTATCTGATGAGTGCCACTGTATATTAGCACCTGTCTCTACTTGGGCTTATTGAATCCAAACAGCAACATCTGGGGCTCAGCCCCTTATCTGCAATGCAGTTCTGTTGTTAACCATCGCTGTCCCTGCAGCACTGCAGTGAAGCTTAAAGGAGATGATTATATAAAGTGCCCATCACAGTGATCAACACATTGTCAACTCTCATTAGATGTGCTGTCTGTTACCTTTCATTTGTGTGACAACAGAGAGCTCAGAGAAAAGGGAAGATCTGGAATTTTTAAAATTCCATCCATAGAATTCTCATGGTAAGTTGCAAACATCTATTTTTCTGGCTGCACTTTTTCCTCTATTTAATGAAAGTGAAATAAATAACAAACGTGTCTGTATCCAATTTGGTTAAGGGTTGTCAGCAACAGCATCAGAGCTCACCAGGATATATCACACACACTATCTTAGCCCAGCCCATCCCGGCCAGCACATCTGAGGTCCATTTCAGGTGCCCAGAACAGCTGCTTTTCTCTAAGGAAGCTGATAACCACAAGGGCCCCAGTCAAGACTCAGCTTCCTCCTTATAGAGCTGCACAGTTTGGGGAAAAGCCCTGGGGCCTGAGGCAGGCAGGTACAGGATGCAGATCTATTCCCCATGCTGAGGTTCCCCAGAAGTCAGGATCAGAAAACGTCAGGGCTCCTCAGGCCATCACCATGGAGACTGCCCCAGGTGGCTGATGCCTGGAGACAGCTCCTCTCCGAAGGGCAGGCACAGCAGCATGTCTGCCCCAGGCAGGGCAGGCCATGGGGCCAGGCAAATGTAATGGGGCCACCGCAGGCTTCAGAACACAAAAACCACAAGGTCCTGGGGAAGAGAAAAGCTGAGTCTGAAGCTCCTGCTCTTCCCATCAGAGGCAATTTCGTTTGAAACTTGGCCTCAAGGTTTCCAGAAACCTATTTAGATCTGGTGTTGCCTCTGTATGTGACTAGAATATAAATCAGAACATCAGTTGAGGAAATAGGGCTTCCAGCTTCTGAGACCCCTCTGGGCCAGGGCAAAGCAGATGGCAGAACCCTAATGGGAAGGGCCCCTGCAGTTCCCAAAGCTAAAGGAGGATGGTCAATGTCCTGAAAGCGAAAGTGTTAGTCGCTCAGTGCTGTCTGACTCTTGCAACCCCATGGACTGCAGCCTGCCAGGCCCCTCTGTCCATGGGATTCTTCAGGCAAGAATACTGGATTGGGTAGCCGTTCCCTTCTCCAGGGGATCTTCCCAACCCAGGGGTCAAACCCAGGTCTCCTGAATTGCAGGCAGATTCTTTACCATCTGAGCCACTAGTCTGACCATAATTCAGGGGAAGGAAGCACTCTTTATTGACCTCCCATCTTTGCCAAGTGCCAAACCCTGAACTGCACACCTTATAGAACGTTTCCAGAGCCCTGTGTTATGAACTCTACTAGCCCAGTTTCCATAAAGGAAACTGATGCTAGGAGACATGAGGTCCCTGACCTAGGTCTTTTAGCTGGTAGATGCAAAGATGCAAAGCCAGGTCTGCATGATTTCTAAGCTCAGGGAGCCTCATTTCCTGGCAGCATACTCTGTTCCCATTACTGAGATATCGCCCTGGGCCAGGCAATGCACCAGGCACTCTACAGACATGGTTTTATCTTAATTTTCACAATCTATCTCCCTGGGAACAGGAGAGAAAACTTTAAACCAGATGGCCATAAACGTGTTTTTCAGTATAAGACCATAAAAACCTCTAACTGGCAAGAAGAAAGAAGGGTCACTGTGATCTAAACGTGTTCCCTGTACTTTCAGGATCCTGAGAAAACTATTATCTCCAGGTTTTTCCTTCTTTTGAGACATATACCACATTCATGGAAAGAACGTTTTCATCATTAAGGAGATGTCAGTATTCTCCAAAATGGCCTATAAATTTGATGCAACTCCATTCAAAAACAACAGCAACCTTTTTTAAGGGATTTGACAAACTGACTCTAAATGTATATTAAGGAGAAATAGACAAGGCACAGCCCCCACCACACTTGCAAAAGGATACAATGAAAAAACGTACCACATACAAAGACTACAGAGATTAAATATAGCGGTGTGATAACTAAGACAGAAGGGTGTTGATAAAGGAGTAGAAAAATGACCAAAATAATAAACCAGAACAGAGGGCCCAGGAAGAGATCTTCACATATGTGGAACTTTAATACTTTAATGTATAAAAGAGACATGAACATACAGGGGAAAGGAGGGTATAATTCAGTCAACAGAGCTGGAAAATGTAGCTCTCCATTTGTAAAAATTGAAACTGGATCTCTAACTCATCATTCACAAAATCAACACTGTGTGTGTGTGTTTAGCTATCTATCTTTCTGTTTGGGGAACAGAAAATGATTTCTTAAACAAGATTAAGAAAGTTCTAGCAATAAAAGAAAAATTGATACATATGACTTCATCAAAATGAAAAACTTTTGTTCATCAAAAGATAACTCAAAGAAAGAAAAAGGACAAATTACAACCCAGAGAAGGTATCAGTGGACTAGACAGCCAACAAAGGGCTAGTGTTATTATAAAAAGTATCTACAAAAAAATTTAAAAAAATACAAACAACCCAACAGGAGAATGAGCAACAAACATTACCAGGAATTTTCACAGAAGCAAAAACACTTACAGCTAATAACATATGAAGAAATGCTAGGCCTTAGCAGCAATCAAGAAACTGGAAATCAAGGTCACAAGATTTCATTTTACATTTGTTCAATGGAAAAATAAGAAAGCAGTCAATACTCAGTGTTCAAGAAAATGCAGTGTAATGTGGCTATTTTACACACTGTCAGCAGGGTTATAAAATGATGCAAGTGTTTTGAAAAGCAATCTGGAATCATCCTGTAAATTTGGACAGTCACCCCCCTACAGGCCATCAACAGGAAAATGGACAAATAAAGTACGCACACGTCACACTGAAATATAGATACACACAGTAACATCTTAAAGTTGGCTGGAAAAAAAAGTCCCAGAGACAATATCCAGTAACATGCTTTTATAAAAAGTTCAATACAAGTAAAACCAAACAGTTTGGAGTTTAGGCATCATGTGTGATTTTAAAAACTTAAAAAAATAAACAAGGAAGTAATAAACTCAACCTTCAGAATCACGGTCACCTCTCTGGGGTAATGGAGGCATACAGCTGAGGTAGGGGAGGAGCACGTGGGCAGGTGTAAGTTATGGTAATATACAATTCTTGGTTAGAGTTGTGAGTTCATAGTGTTTATTATATTTTTAATAAATAAAAGAGAGTGAGTGATAACAGTGTGTCATGAAAAGAACTATGATTAATCCAGTTCTGTATATCTAAGGTCCAGTTGTAAAAATCTGGGTTACAAGTGCAATGGAATATTGATGACTGCCAGACACTGCCATCTATAAAAAGTGCCTATCTACCACCTACACTGCTGCAGGTTAGAAAACTGTAGCCAGAGATTTTCCATCCCCCTTCATACCTTAACACAGATAGCATGTATGGCTACTTTTCCTTGTTATGCCCATGACAGACATCAATGATCTGCTGAGACTTCAAGCTCCTTCTTCACACAGCTCTTCCCATAGTCAACCTGGGATGAAGCATGTGGAAAAGTGGCCGAGTTCTGTACAAAGAAGCCAAATCAGGATGTCAGAACCTCAGACAATTCAGAGAAGAAAAATTCAAGGGATCATAAGCAAGAGAGAAGAGAAAAGTCAGCTGATGTAGCAAGGTGCAAAGTCCATAAAACTGCCATGTGGCTCCCTGGTTGACAAAGCCCCAGGCACAAGCCCCTTCCTGCTTGGTTCCCAAGAGAAAGGGAAAATCAGAATAAACAATAGCATATTTAACTTGACACATGGGAAATATGCTATTCTGTGAGGTGTGGAGGCTGGAAATGACAACCAATTTCCCAAAGAAATATCTCCGTTCATGGGCAAGTGGGTAATTTGGGGTCCCAGAAGTTTTGGTGCCCATTTGCTCATTATCCATAAACTCAGGATTAGCTGAGTACTAGCATCACTTACCCCTCTTCTTCCTTGTAGGTCAAGAGAGGAAGCAGAAGTTATGCAAAGAAATGTAATCCCTCTAACCCATCCCTGAATGCTCACTGCAAGAAGGACCTCAGCCTGGATAGTTGAAGCATCAGCCTTCAAGTCTCCAAATCCCCGCCAAAAGCTCCTCAAAGTCAGAGGCACAGCTAAGAACAGGCATCCCACAAATGTTAGAGAGACAAAGGTCAGGACACCAGTAATGAATGGTGTTCTTTTGGTTCCAAGCCAAAGTCTTGAGCCTGAGACCACAGTCATTTAGGAAGGATATCAGGATCCCAAAGAAGGAAAGAAGAGGAAGAAATCATATGGAAGGGACTATCTATCTCTCTTGTAAACTCCCCAGTGGCAAAGAAAACATCTCATAATTCTGATAATATCTTCACTTCATAGCAGAGTATGGGACAGAGTATATTCTCACTAAATGCTATTGGCTGCCTAATCAACTTCTCTAATCCCAAAGTCTCAAGTAAGCAATAAAAAATATGCAGAAAGGATGCACCTGGTGTTAATATCATATAAGCATTGAATAGGAGCAGAGGCTGGGGGAAGGGTGGTTAGCAAGCGGGAGACAAGGAGAATCAGTCCTCTCAAGAGCACTGCATATTCTGGAAGGTTTGCTTACAGTCCAAAATCTCAACTAGGGCAGAATAATAAAAGTGTTAAGACTTCATAAAACATCGTCTCCATGTAGGAATAATAAAGACAGAATACCAGATGTGTGACTCAGAGTAATATAGTAAACATGAGATCAGAAATTAGGAGATCTAAAGTAAGACATCACGTTTCAATTTCCTCAGCTGTCAAATGGTATAGTATCTACCAAGGTGGTGTAAGGATCAGGTAATGCAGATGTGAAAGTATGATGAAAAGTATGGAACATTACAGAAACACAAGGAGAGGTTACTGGCAGTTCCTAAGCCAAATCAAAGATGAAAAAGAAAGTGAAAGTGTTTAGTTGCTCAGTCATGTCTGACTCTTTGCGACCTGGTGGACTGTAGCCTGCCAGGCTCCTCTGTCCATGGGATTCTCCAGGCAAGAATACTGGAGTGGGTTGCAGACCTTTCCAGGGTATCTTCCTGATCCAGGGAACAAACCCAGACCCCCTGCATTGCAGGTGGATTCTTTACCATCTGAGCCACCAAGGAAGCCCTTTAGGTGGGACTGGGTAAAAGCAAGCTGAAACTTCTGGGAGGCAAATGCACTTCTCTACAGGAAGACACAGAGTCCAATCCCAAGATTTGGATGGTTTCAGGAATAGCACAAAAGTTCTGCGTCTGCCCAAACATCTGTGAGTGAGCTTTGCTCTTCATCTGGATTCTGGCAGGTACAACGGTCAGATGGGCCAGCATCCCTGGGGACTAAGCCAGGCTAAGCCGGAATTCCACTGGGAGACCTTCCTGAAATCCCAGGGAAGATCTCACCACAGAAGTCCTTAGTTGCCCAGGAAGCCCCAGCAAGCAGCCTGTGGAGACAAGTCCTTCTTCTACAGATTCCCAGCACCATCCACAAGTCTCTTTGTGCAGCAGCCTGCATTTACCACTCACTCGTCACACACTTTTGTCAATTTCTCCCAACACCACCAGGCCAGCATTTTTAATCTCATTTAACAGGTGAGGAAACTAAGACATAAATTGGTCCAAAACCACATAATTGGTTTGTTGCAAAGTCAGGGTTTAAACCAAGATACGCTTGTCCATAAAGCCCACAACTGTGTCCACTGTTTAGGGAATTTGTGTTAATAAATCAATCAGTGTGAATAAATTAACACTCACGAAGGTGCAGGCACAGTACATGAGTTTCTTTTTTTTTGCTGGGGTGGGAGAGGTGGGGACATATTCGTGCAAAAGGCCCTTCAGTAGAGGGCGTGTTGGGGGTTAAAGTGAGGTTTTGGTGCCCAATTGCTCATTATCCACAGAGTCAGGATTAGCTGGGTACTAGCATCACTTACCCCTCTTATCCTTTTCAGGTCAGGAGAAGAACCAGCAATAATGGGAACCACAGGGTCCCCCAGTACAGAGGTCTGTGGTGCAGGCTGAGCTGGGACGTAAGGCAGATGCCACGTGGCTCTAGAGTCACATGGATCAGAATCTTGGAACGAGTATGTTCCAGAACCTCTGCAGGTAGAAACAAACAGAGGAAGGGAGACCCCCAGGCCCAGAAGAAGGATTTGGCTTAAATTATCCATGAGGTATTCTTGGAAAAGGAGGAAAGACTAGACTAGTTCTCTCTATTGGAGAAAAAGATAGAAAGAAGGGCTGCACCACAGCCTTTCACCAGTTTTGCTGCCAAACCATGCCCAACCACACAACATCAGGAACTGTTTCCCAATCTCAGGCACAGGCCATCAGTCTTCCTCCCTTACAGAGGACTTGAAGATGGGCTTGGGAAGAGAAGCAATACTGTAAGAAGAGAAGATGCAAGAGCAGAGACCTTAAACGGTACATGAGCACCCTGAGGTAGAGCAACAAGCAACAGTGGAAGTGGGAGAGGAGAAACAATGACTCTTCTGCACTACATGTGGTCTTGAGCGCTGATAGATGCTAGTGTGCTCTGAGATTCTTCTCTCAAGTGGAGCTCATACTGTTAGGGGCCACCACAGTGGACAGAATCTTGGCGAGTTAAGAAGAAAGTAGAGCAGAGAGATGGAGGAAGCCATGTCCCAATAACATTTCCTGAGCACCTGGATATTGCCATGCCTGAACTCTACCCCTAGGCTTTTCATTGTGTGAAATTATAAATCTTTTGTCTGTTGTTTGAGCCAGTTTGAGTTAGTTTTTTCATTATTTGCTCCTGAAACAATTCTCCCTCACATTACCATCATCACTTCCCCAGAGACCTAACAGCATGGCACATAGTGGACATTCTATAAATAAGTTAAATCTAACAATGGCAGTCTATTTAAACACTGGCCTCCAAAAGTACAGCTTAACATCGCCCTATGCCCTCTTGGGAAAAAGAAATTCCCCCTGTTTTATTTTGATTTCTAATCTCATTGCAACATCATTGATTCCTCAGGAACTGCTATGGGGAGAAGCTTATTGTCTTCTAACTTTTGGAAGAGCACTTCTAATTAAGGCAATATTAAACAGTAATAACTGCCTTATAATTTTATGGCAATGCCTACGATCACATAAATGAGCATTTTATATCCAATTAGCATTTTATATTTATTCAATCCTAAAACAATCTAGCATTTTTATTAATCAAATAAAATAGCATTTAATAGATATGGTTGTTTTAGCTTCTGAAATTAGCCACATATAAAATAGCAGTACATCCAATTATGCAATATATTGCCCCAAAAGGACAATATGTGCTTGCCAGGATTTCCATCAACATGACACCCGTATTTACCTAAACAAGCTAAAACCAACATTTTCCAGAATACCATCATTTGCATAACACTCTCATGATTTCTACTATAGCCATGTGCCACCTGTAGTATCGTTTACTTAAAATATTTCT
This sequence comes from Giraffa tippelskirchi, assembly GCF_054371585.1. NCBI lineage: Eukaryota > Metazoa > Chordata > Mammalia > Artiodactyla > Giraffidae > Giraffa > Giraffa tippelskirchi. Next base: position 94,238,232 of record NC_137276.1, read on the forward strand.
TTAAATAGAGCCACATTGTTCATTTAAATAATTTTATTTTAAAAGAGAACTTTATATCATGAGTTTGATATGCTAGCTATGCTTTAAGACAATATTAAAATAAAGACACAGCTATTAACATAAAACCAGTTTATCGCTACACTCATTTAAGGCCGTTCTGTGTGCCAACAATGGTCACCATGGCATGTTTGGGGGAAATGTGAGCTAAACCATTCCAGTGAGAACTCCAAGGGCATTCTGTCTGGCACCTTCCTCAGCTCACCTGTTTCACACAGCAGCTACCTGTTTGCCTCTAACTCATCCAGGTAGGGCCTTCAGCTTGGACCTCCCGGTAGTGAGCCTTCTTCTCTTTATGAAGCATTTCATTATTTATTGATAGACCAGGAACTTGGCAGTAAAAGGCTAGGCTCATCTTTTACATAGTGGGTAACGTCTTTGATTTAGCAAGACAATTGCAAAGGGTATAATTCTGAAGGTGTCAGACAATTTAAATCAGGCACATTTCCAGACCTATGGATAAATACAAAGTAAGGGGGATGAATCCTAGAAGCACAAAAATCTGCAAATACTCTTGCATATTTTATTTTGAACCAGCTTTTTATTTTCTCAGCATGGTCATAATATTCCATGGAGTGGTCACCCTTCTGTTACCATGCAACATATTATGGCAGTAGCCTGGCCTTCTCCTGGTATTTTATCAGGCCCAAACCTATTGATATTTAAATGCAACTTACAGGACAAACAATGCTTCTTAATGAACACATCCATGGCATTTATACTCCCATAGGGTATTTTAAAAAAGGATTCCAATGATAATAACAGTGAATGTTAAAGTAACAGCACAAGGGTTAGCGAAAATGCCTTGCAGCCTGCTAATGCATGCAACCAACAAAAGGATCCCCAGATGTGGACATTTCTGCTTACCAGTTCAAGGGTGAACGCAGTTTATAGTTCAGCCCTCTGGCTTGGAAATCAGGCAATTTGTAAGGAAAAAAAAATATGGAAGGGCAAAATGATTTCCGAATTTGTACATAAAGTGACACTTTAAAAACTCATTCTTTATATATCTTTATATCTCATTCATTATATCTCCTCATTGCCCTGCACATGGATTACACTGTTGCTGGCAGGAACCTTTTAGAAAGGAGGAAAATGGGAAAAACCATGGACTGGAGGGTGGGTGGGAAAAGCTTTGTGGTGATACTTTGCAGTGGAAAGTTGGTCCAGTACAACTTTATCTGTGCCCTATTTTATTTTACCTTCAAAAGAAAACCACTATGAAAACCCAAGGAACTCTGTGGTGTTCTCCACAAGTGGTTGACATTTGACTACTTGTTTGAATTCCATATGGAAAGCCATTGACAGTGTGGGTTGTTCCAGGGTTTGACTTAGTTTTTGTTTTCATTTTTGATTCTGAGTCATTGCATCCTCTACCAGCTACAATCCCATCACTATGAAGTGGGGAGGAAATGTGGTATTGCTGTTTATAAGCTTTTTTAAAATTATGTTTTAATTATAATTATTAAAGGCCTAAATTTCTTCTCTTAAAAAAAAAGGAGAGAGAGAGAGATTGTCACTTGCTGGCCCCTCAGATATAGTAAGGCTCCGTGCAGAACTGGTGAATACATGATCCCAACTGATTCTCACTTCCCCCTTTTAGAGCTAAGAAACCAGAAGGCTCAGGAGGTTCAGGGACATGCTCACCTGCATAGGTCCTAAGAACTCTGGTTCCTGGAGAAAGTAGCCTTTACTTCAGGCAAGAGAAATGAGAGCAGACAGAGCAGAGGGAGATTCAGAGCATGGGGAGTGAGAGAGCTCAGTAACAGGCCACGAGGAGGGAAGGAGCACAAGGGTTGGGCAGAGGCATTCTGCAAGTGAGGAGCAGAAAACCACACAGGAGTGAAAACCCTCAAATAGGCAGGAGGAGAGGAAAACCACAGCCTCAGAGCATGGGAGAAAACTGAGCAGAAGAGGAAGCGTGAGTTTGTGATGCGACACGGAAAAGCAGCATCGCGACCATTCAGTTCAGTTCAGTCGCTCAGCTGTGTCTAACTCTTTGTGACCCCATGGACTGCAGCATGTTAGGCTTCCCTGGCCATTACCAACTACCAGAGCTTCTTCAAACTCATGTCCATCAGGTTGGTGATGCCATCCAACCTTCTCATCCTCTGTCATCCCCTTCTCCTCCTGCCTTCAATCTTTCCTGGCATCAGGGTCTTTTCAAATGAGTCAGTTCTTCATATCAGGTGGCCAAAGTATTGAAATTTCAGCTTCAGCATCAGTCCTTCCAATGAATATTCAGGACTGATTTCCTTTAGGATTGACTGGTTGGATCTCCTTGCAGTCCAAGGGACTCTCAAGACTCTTCTGCAACAACACAGTTCAAAAGCATCAATTCTTCAGCACTCAGCCTTCTTTACGGTTCAACCCTCACATCCATACGTGAGAACTGGAAAAACCATAGCTTTGACTAGATGGACTTTTGTTGGCAAAGTACTGTTCGTACTTTTTAATAGGCTGTCTAGGTTGGTCATAGCTTCTCTTCCAAGAAGCAAATGTCTTTTAATTTCATGGCAGTAGTCACCATGTGTAGTGATTTTGGAGCCCAAGAAAATAAAGTCTGTCACTGTTTCCATTGTTTCACCATCTATTGGCCATGAAGTGATGGGACTGGATGCCATGATCTTAGTTTTTTGAATGCTGAGTTTTAAGCCAGCTTTTTCCCTCTCCTCTTTTACTTTCATCAAGAGGCTCTTCAGTTCTGCCATAAAGGTGGTGTCATCTGCATATATGAGGTTATTGATATTTCTCCCAGCAATCTTGATTCCAGCTTGGGCTTCATCCAGCCTGGAATTTCTCATGATGTACTCTGCATATAATTTATAAAATCAGGGTGACAATATACAGCCTTGACATACTCCTTTGCCAATTTGGAACCAGTCCATCATTCCATGTCCGGTTCTATCTGTTGCTTCTTCACCTGCATACAGATTTCTCAGGAGGCAGGTAAGGTGGTCTGGTATTCCCATCTCTTTAAGAATTTTCCACAGTTTGTTGTGATCCACACAGTCAAAGGCTTTGGTGTAGTCAATAAAGCAGAAGTAGATGTTTATTCATGACCTTTATTCATATGAAAATCTCCAAATGCAGGCAAGTCCCCACCAAACAGCAGCAGACTTCCATCTGCACAAGGATAATACTTAGTATCCAGGATTCAAGCCACACCATGCTTGAAACTCTGATGATGCTTGAAACTTTCTATGCTTGGACATGCTTTCCATGCCCAGGCCCCTATTACAGGATCACCTTGCCTCTCTAAGAAACCTGCCAAATCCCACAAACAGGCCAGGTTAGCTGCTCCTCCTCCATGCTTCCATAGTTTGGTGGAACTATGAAATCCTTGTGGAAAGGACTACATCTTATTCATCCTTGTATCTCATGACCTAGCAGAGCAATCAACATATGCTGCTGCTGCTGCTAAGTCGCTTCAGTCATGTCCGACTCTCTGCGACCCCATAGACAGCAGCCCACCAGGCTCCGCCGTCCCTGGGATTCTCCAGGCAAGAACACTGGAGTGGTTGCCATTTCCTTCTCCAATGCATGAAAGTGAAAAGGGAAAGTGAAGTCGCTCAGTCGTGTCTGACTCTTTGCGACCCCATGGACTACAGCCTGCCAGGCTCCTCCATCCATGGGACTCTCCAGGCAAGAGTACTGGAGTGGGGTGCCATTGCCCTCTCCACAAGCAACATATAGTAGATGCTTAATAAACTTTGGGGAGAAAGATTTTATGTTTATCTTTATTTTTTAATATTTTCTTTCTTATTGAAGTATAGTTGATTTACAATGCTTCAGGTGTACAGCAAAGTGATTCAGTTGTATATACATATATGTTTATATATTTTATGTATATATATAACTGAATTTCAGATTCTTCATATTACAGGATATTACAAGATATTAAATATAGTTCTCTGTGCTATACAAAGGTCCTATTATCTTAAATACAGTAGTGTGTATCTGTGCTCAATAAACTTTTGAGAAGTGAAAACTGACCATGTACTTAAACCCCACAAATAGTATGGCATATGGCCCTTGGGTGGAGTCACGATATTTGGAGGTTCCTTTCATTATGTTAGGACTTTGCTCTCAATACTGCAATGTACTTTAAAATTTCACCCAGCTGAAGACTGCCCATCTTTTTGAAGACTAGCATGATTTGTTTTTCTTTTTTTCCCCTCTTGTTTCTCTGTTACTTGTTTTTAATGAAAGTGAAAGTCGGTCAGTCAAGTTCAACTCTTTGCGACCCCATGGACTATACAGTCCATGGAATTCTCCAGGCCAGAATACTGGTGTGGGTAGCCTTTCCCTTCTCCAGGTGATTTTCCCAACCCAGGGATCAAACCAGGTCTCCTGCACTACAGGCGTATTCTTTACCAGCTGAGCCACCAGGGAAGCCCATTTTTAACGAAAGGCAGAGTCTAATTGGGACAAATAAGATGAAGGGAATGCTTCTCACACCAGCTGGTGGCTCTAAGTCAGTGCTTCCTTGAGAGGAAAATGGAGCAGGGTGGCAAAGGCAGGAGCTACAGCAGTTCCATCCTCCTCAGCAAACGCCCCTAGGCCACCAAAAAACATTCCTATTCAGATGTCTTTAGAAAAATGCCAGTTCTACAATGTTAATACAGCTAGAAAAGCTGGGAGCTGGCTAGCATCACCCTCTCAGTGCTAAGATGGAATCTAACCCAACTTAGAGAAAAGAGAATCAAGACTCTACCCTTATGGCAGAAAGTGAAGAAGAACTAAAGAGCCTCTTGATGAAAGTGAAAGAGGAGAGTGAGAAAGTTGGTTTAAAACTTAACATTCAGAAAACTAAGGTCATGGCATCTCGTCCCATCACTTCAAGGCAAATAGATGGGGAAACAATGGAAACAGTGACAGACTTTATTTTCTTGGGCTCCAAAATCACTACAGATGGTGACTAAAGCCATGAAATTAAAAGACATTTGCTTCTCGGAAGAGAAGCTATGACCAAGCTAGACAGCCTATTAAAAAGCAGAGACATTACTTTGCCAACAAAGGTCCATCTAGTCAAAGCTATGGTTTTTCCAGTACTCATGTATGGATGAGAGAGTTGGACTATAAAGAAAGCTGAGCACCGAAGAACTGATGCTTTTGGACCGAGGTGTTGGAGAAGACTCTTGAGAGTCCCTTGGACTGCAAGGAGATCCAACCAGTCAATTCTAAAGGAAATCAGTCCTGAATATTCACTGGAAGGACTGATGCTGAAGCTGAAACTTCAATACTTTGGCCACCTGATGCGAAGCACTGACTCATTTGAAAAGACCCTGATGCTAGGAAAGATTGAAGTCAGGAAAAGAAGGGGATGACAGAGGATGAGAAGGTTGGATGGCATCACCAACTGGATGGACATAAGTTTGAGTAAGCTCTGGGAGTTGGTGATGGACTGGGAAGCCTGGTGTGCTGCAGTCCATGGGGTTGCAAAGAGTTGGACATGACTGAGTGACTGAACTGAACTGATTCAGGTAAATACTAGAGTATATTATAGATTACTAGTGCAGTACAAGTCCAGGAACAACTGTAGTTGCCACACAGGTAGGACAGGTTTCCAAGGACAAAATGAAAACCCTTAATTAATTCCAGTTTCTGCAGCTCAAACACTGAACTCAGAGGGGTTTGGTGACTTTCCTGCTGCCCTCAAGGTGTGCAACTTGTTTTTTGTGTGTGCCTGGCATGTCAACAAGCCTCACCAGGAGGATCGAGGGTGCTGGAGGCAAGAGACCTGCTAACCTTCTACCGCTCGTAAACTCCACCACCAGCAGTGACATCTCCATCCTGTTTGCTGGTTTGCAGAAAAATTGTATTAAAGAAGTGCTTTTCCTTTTCTGTCTCAGCTATCTATAAAATATAAGTTCCAATCCAATGACAAAATGACACGCAGCCCTTGCAAAGAGACCTTGGATGGTGAGAAAGGTGGAACTACACGGGAGCTGAGCTAAAATATGGGAATAATGAATTTTATTGACTATTTTTAGTGGTTCCACTTTCCTTATCATCCAGTGTTTGCTGTTACTAGATAATGTCATAATTAACATTTTAAACATAAGTGTATGCCCATGTCTCATATTCATTCCTTAGGGTAAATTTCTATGGCTTCAGAGGGGTAGCAACATTTTAAGAACCAGTTAATCCATACTGCCAAAGTACCCGCCACCAGCAGTTTGTAAGAGCCCGGCACCGGGCACAGCAATTGCTTAAGATCTTTGCAAATGTTATAAGCAGAAAAGAAAAGGCAGCTATACTTTCAGGTTGCTGGATTATTAAAAAATACTTGGCTCTCCAAAAGATAGAGGAACTGACATCACTAAAGGTGATTTCTCTTCTTAGGATTGCTATGCCAAGGGGGCTCTTTTCAACAACTTCAAGCTAGATAATAGGCATGTATGATCTATTCTTAAGTCAAGGAATGTACATAAGTACAGTCACTGAGGATAATCAGATGTATCTTTTTTATTTTTTTGGCAGACACCTATCTCTCAAAGCAACTCTGTTTCTCCAGCATCTCTGTCACCTTTCAAATATGGTCCAGTAACACCACCCCATAGTCAGCCCCTGAGCGTGCAACAGATGCTGCTGACAAACCCAGCTCTCTGGTGCTCCGTGTTCTGATGCCAGAGTTGTGTTAATCACAAGAGAATTATCACTCCTTACACCCAGACAAGAATGCCTCAACACTGACCTGCTGCTAAGGGCAGAGATGAGCACAATCAAGCAACACAGAAATGCACAACTTCATAAAGAAACACAGGGAGAGGGAGTCCTGCCCAGAGCAACAGAGCAAGTTTATCAGGCTCTAAATAGCCTGGGCTAAAGGGGAGGGGAACCAGTCTGGGAGGAGAACCAGTCTCCATTACTAGACCTGACAGAAAGCGCCACGTGCTCCACAAACAGGGCAGCAGGGTGAACAGAACATCCCCATTGTCTGCTAGACCGAGGGTCAAGTGAAGGGGAACAGGGGGCCTGAGGCTGCCTACAGGAGTGTGACAACCCAAGGTTAGATGCTCAGCTCTGCCATTTACAGTGGGCAAGATCTGAACCTCTCTGGGCCCCATCAAAGAGGTGGGTGAAAACTAATTAGCACAACATAATGCCCAGGAATATGTAACTATCCAATAAAGACATGTAATAAAGGCTAGTTGTTATTTTTAATAATTATAGTAATGATTCATAACAGAAGCCTTTATGCACATGTAATAACTTACTGTAAATTTTTCAATACATTCTGGAACTTACTCTATAAAAATTCAGTCATCTCTTAGAAACCCAGGCAAATCAGGCAAATGTCAGTGTGTTTCCTCAATAATATCAGAGAGGAACACATCTACCTCCAGGGTGAGGATGACACGAGAGGAGAGATGTTGAGGAGTTGAAAGGCCTGAAGTGCTGCATGACACCTGAGTGATTCATTCATGTCTACTTCACTTGGACAATCAGGCTTGAGGTGGCACGGTCCAATGTGCTAGCCACTAGCCATATGTGGCTCTCTTAATTTAAATTAATTAAAATTAGATAAATATAAAAGTTCAGTTCCTCAGATGCACTAGTCACATTTCAAGTGAACAAGTTACTAGGAGCTGTCATACTGAATGACACAGATGTATAACATTTACTTCATCACAGAAGTCCTACTGGATGACACAAGCTTGACCTCAGGGCAGTTAGGCCCCAAATACAGACACCTAAATGAACCTCAGGGCAACCAAGATTCTACTACCTTTTTTCCCTAACTCTGTCCTTAAGTTGGCTTCCCTGGTGGTAAAGAATCCACCTACCAATGCAGGAGACACAGGTTTGATTCCTGGGTCAGGAAGATCCCCTGGAGAAGGAAACAGCAACTCACTCCAATATTCTTGCGTGGAGAATTCCATGGACAGAGGAGCCTGACTGCCTGCAGTCCATGGGGTCGCAAAGAGTTGGACACAACTTAGCAACTAAACAACAATATCCCTAAGTCACTATATTTAAATAAGCTACTTTTAGTGACAGCTATAGACCTCTTCTAGAAGCTGATGAAAGTAGTGGATTTTCCCTCCAGGAAAAAAAATGCACAGGAGAAAATAAACACAATCACATACACACACACACACACACACACACAATTTTGCAAACAATGTCAAGAGTTTCAGGAGGTACACACTCATGGATTCTTGGTTAGAAATCTCAATCTAGAGAACAACATAGAAGGCCTGTTTATCTAATGATTGACTGATGTAAAGCTGGGAGGAATACCTAAGAAAGTGTTAGTCACTCAGTCTTATCCGACTCTTTGCTACCCCATGGACTGTAGCCCAGTAGGCTCCTTGTCCACGGAATTCTCTAGGCAAGAATACTTGAGTGGGCAGCCATTCTCTCCTCCAGGGGATCTTCCCAATCCAGGAATCAAAGCCAGTCTTCTGTATTGCAGGCAGATTCTTTACCATCTGGGAAGGTTTTTACAAGAAATAAAGCTCAAAAAGCTCTATTTCTGTTCCATATCACTTTATTTGGGATGTTCCTTCCCAGAAATGGTCAGTTCCTCATGCTAAGCTCAGTCTGCTCCACTCTGCCCTTGTGAGCCTCATTTATCTCAGCTGAGTTTGGACTTTAGGCAGAGTACAGCAGGCAGCCGCTGGAGAGTTTTAAGCAGTAATGTGAGATGATCTTATTCTTCTTCAAAAAAAATTTAAGACAGCCACACATGACCAGTGGCTAGCACATTGGACAGTGCAACCTCAAGCCCGGTCACCCAAGTGTAGTGTAGTAGAGAATCACCTGGGGGTCATGTAGCACTTCAGCCCTTCCAACTCCTCAACATCTCTCCTCTCATGTCATCCTCACCCTGGGAGGTAGATCGGACATGTGTTCCTCTCCAGTATTATTGAGGAAACACACTCACATTTGTGTGATTTGCCTGGGTTTCTGTTGTGGGCAGTCCCTGTTGCAGGTGGCTTCTGTTGTCGCCAGTACCCTGGCAGTCCATTGATTAAGATTCCACACTTCCATTTCAGGAGGCACGGGTCCGATCCCTGGTCAGGGAACTAAGATCCCACATGTCACTGAGCACAGCCCCCCAAAAAACCTGTTGAGTGGACAATTACCTACAGATAATGGTTGTCAGGGGCTTCTCTGGAGGCTCATTGGTAAAGAATCCACCTGTCAATGCAGGAGACACGGTTCAATCCCTCACCTGGGAAGATCCCCTAGAGAAGGAAATAGCAACCCACCCCAGTATTCTTGCCTGGGAAATCCTATAGACAGAAGAGCCTGGCAGGCTACAGCCCATGGGATTGCAAAGAGTCAGACATGATTTAGTGACTCAACAACAATGAATCGTTGAGAGGGTGTGGAAATCAGAAGCAGGAGACCAGGTAACAGGTGATGCAGGTGAAAGTGGCAGAATACAGTGATTTATACTTGGTTGTGGCAGTGGACAGAGAAGGCAATGACAATCCACGCCAGTACTCTTGCCTGGAAACTCCCATGGACAGAGGAGCCTGGTAGGCTGTAGTCTATGGGGTCGCCAAGAGTCGGATACGACTGAGCGACTTCACTTTCACTTTTCACTTTCATGCATTGGAGAAGGAAATGGCAACCCACTCCAGTGTTCTTGCCTGGAGAATTCCAGGGACGGGGGAGCCTGGTGGGCTGCCATCTATTGGGTCACACAGAGTCGGACACAACTGAAGCGACTTAGCAGCAGCAGCGGCAGTGGCAGTGGAGGTGATCAGAAGTGGGCACACTTGGAACACATTTTGGAGGCAAAGCTGATGGCATTGTTGCTTGTTTGGAATGTTTTTTGAAAAGTTTTTTGACTGGAGCAAGGATATGGTGCAAACACGAAAAGGAAAACGCTTGAGATATTCAACTGGGACCCAAGTGGAAATATCAAGCAGAGAATTAGAGATGGAAGGCTGGAGTTAAAGTGCAGCTTTTGGAAACTTTCATGTAATGATTATATTGATGTCTTACCACAGGAATGGATGGGATGAGGTGGTACAGGGAGGGCTGAGAAGAGCACCATGGAGAGAACCTAAGGAAATGCCATGTGAAATGGTCAGAGGAGTTGGAAAGGGGAAAGTTTACTCCATGGAGGAGTGTGGAAAGGAAGAGGAATGCAAAGTCTGGGGCCCTAGCAGGCAGCACTTCAGGGAGGAAGAGGTGGTCATCTATATTTAAATGCTGCTGTGAGGTCCAGCAATACAAGAAAGAAGGGCCCACTGGAGTGAGCTAGTGGTAGAGAACAGCATCAATGCTACATGCATGCTCAGTCACTTCAGTCATGTTTGACTCTTTGTGACCCCATGGACTGTGGCCTGACAGGCTCCTTTGTCCATGGGATTCTCCAAGCAAGAATACTGGAGTGGGTTGCCATGCTCTCCTCCAGGGAATCTTCCTGACCCAGGGATCAAATGTGCATCTCCCACAACTCCTGCGCATTGCAGGCTGATTCTTTACCTCTGAGCCACCGGGGAAGCCCAGCATAGATGGTACATGACTACAAAACTGAAATTGGAATGGCTGAAGGGGAAATGCGAGCAGAGTGACCAGACACATCTCTTTGTGTCTCTTTTGGTAGATGACACTCTACTGTCTTGGAATAGCATCTTTGATGCTACTCCTCATTTGTGAGGGACTCTGACCATCTGTAGCCTCCATAACTACAGATTGTCCTGGAGAATAGTCCCAGGGTAAGAATCTGTGCTATTGGGTTAGATCACAGTGTATTAGTCTCCTCGGTTACCATGCACTGGATACCTGCCAACCTTTGTCCCCACTACTTCCTCAAACACATTTCCCCACCAGGTACCTCCTGCTCTCTGCTCAATCCATGACGAGGATTTCTGACCATGCCATTATCATCAATAACCATCACTTGGCTCATTAAAGAGATGGATTAATATATGGGGTGACTCCAGTGAGTTTTACTTTTGGCTCTGAGAGAGAATCCAGAGAGGAAAAAAAGAAATGTAATGAAGGGAGACCATTTGGGGAGGCTGAATCAAATTACAAATGATTAAGAAATAATACTGCTTTATATATTCATTTTCAGAAGCATTAGACTGCTGGATCTTAATTTCATGTTATTACAAATATGCAAAGTTAATAACATGCTATTGATTGGGTAAGCTCCCATTTAAAATGTGAAGCACTTTACACAAAACAAAACACGATACACAGTATCTTCTAAGTAATCTGGGAGTTGACTGTAAAATACATTAAAAATTATATACTAAATTATTACCATTTAATACTATAATGCAGCAAAAGAAAAGTGGCATTTTGACTCTGCAAGAAATTTAAGTCACATAGGCATGTGAAGATTTAGTAAAAATGAACTCTACATGTAAAATTCTGTATTTTTAGAAATCCAAAGGAAAATAGTCTTAGTAATATGCAATAATTTCTCCTGTCCCTCAAGTTCTTAATATAATCACATGTGGATTTTTGTGGCTGTAGGGTTAAAACAGGGGATTATTTCAAGGCCTTGGAATGAATATGTGAATCAAGTTATGATACTGAATTAAGGGAAAAGCTCATTTCTCTCTTAGGAGTGCTTTAAGGCATATTTCTCCAGATGAGACCCACAGCTTAAAACCTCTTTCCTAATTAAGATTTTAATGTGGTTAGATTATATTAAATCAGATGAAAACCACCCTTCCCATCTTTTTTTTTTTTCAGACCACTCTTTTTTGTAAACAGATTTCCACATGAGTGGCTGCTTATGAAAGGTGAGTAACACACACATAATCAAGTTTCACTGATCAAAACAGATCATGCCATAACCAACCCCAAGTCCTTTCAGTAACATCAGAGGAAAAAATAGGAGATTAGAGGCAGACTTTATATCAGAAAGAGCTCACCTCTGAGGTTTTTATTGGCTGCTTTTGTTTCTTAAGTTTTCATGATGCTCTAGTGTATTTTTTACTAGGGAACCAGCAAAATACATATTTTTCTTTCAACCAAAATCTGGTATCTGCCTAATAACGTTAATCAACTTATCTCAATAGTATCTGGTTATGCCTAGTTCCTATTAATTTTTATTGAGTCCTTAATGATTTTTTTTCTCTTGTGCCTTTGTTGTAGGCACATTTCTTCTTCATAGGATGAAGCAAAATCTACTTTTAATCTTTAGCCGTGATGTAATTACATTACAATACATTAAATGCAATGATTTAATTACATTGCTACTAAAGTCACAGATGGACTTTAGTAGCTACGCAATGAACTATAAATGGATGACTACTCACTAACGGGTTACATTTGAGATCCCATCACCCAATGGTGGGGCAAGGTTGGCAGTCTTTACCCTGGTGCACAGCTATTTCTCAGATCTATGAAAGCTTGTTAGGTTGCAGATATCAAATAAAGAAGCCCTTCCAAGCATTATTAAAAGATCTCCTGGCATTTCTAACTCTCAACAATATTCTTTCAGCAGAAATAAGTCCCCACATAAGTATTAAAATACCAAGGATAGTACATTCACTTAGTGAGGAAGTGAAGTCACTCAGTCGTGTCCGACTCTTTGCGACCCCATGGACTGTAGCCTACCAGCCTCCTCCATCCATAGGATTTTCCAGGCAAGAGTACTGGAGCGGGTTGCCATTTCCTTCTCCAGGGATCCTCCTAACCCAGGGATCAAACCTGAGTCTCCCGCATTACAGGCAGATGCTGTGCTGGCTGAGCCACCAGGGAAGCACTTAGGAACCTATGAAAGCTTTTAAATTAAAAAAAAATTATGATGTTTTAATATTACTATGATACACTGTCATTCACAAGTATAAACACATTAAAAACCAAGACCAAAAGATTTCTCTCAAGTGTAACCGGAGCATATGATAAGTTCATTAGGCCACTCATAATCTAAAAATAAAATAATCAGAGTTTTTGTAGTAGTCTTTTGCCTCCTTAGATAAGTTTTGTTCTAGTTATTTAATTCTTTTTGGTGCAATGGTACATGGGATTATTTCTTTAATTTCTCTTTCTGATCTTTCATTGTTAGAGTAGAAACACAACAGATTTCTGTGTATTAATTATGTATCCTGCAACTTAATCAAATTCACTGATGAGTGTTAGTAGTTTTCTGGTGGCATCTTTAGGATTTAGTATGTATAGCATCATGTCATCTATAAATAGTGACAGTTGTACTTCTTCTTTTCCAATGTGGATTCCTTTCTTTTTCTTCTCTAATTGATGTGGCTAGGACTTCCAAAACTGTGCTGAATAGAAGTGGCAAGAGTGGACATTCTGGCCTTGTTCCTGGTCGTAGAAGGAATGCTTTCAGCTTTTCACTGTTGAGTATGATGTTGGCTGGAGTTTTGTCATATATGGCAATAATAACAACAAATATTTTGAGGTATGTTTTCTCTATGCCCACTTTCTGGAGAGTTTTTTTTTTATCATAAATGGATGTTGCGTTTTATCAAAAGCTTTTTCTGCATCTATTGAGATGATTATATGGCTTTTATTCTTCTGGTAATGAGGTGTATCACATTGATTGATTTGCAGATATTGAAAAATCCTTGCACCCCAGGGATAAACCTCACTTGATCATGGTGTATGATCCTTTTAATGTATTGTTGGATTTGGTTTGCTAGTATTCTGCTGAAGATTTCCATGTCTATGTTCATCAGAGATACTGGCCTGTAATTTTCTTTTTTGTGTGGTATCTTTGTCTGCTTATGGTATCAGGGTGATAGCGGTCTCATAGAATTAGTTTGGAAGTGTTCCTTCTTCTGCAATTTTTTTGAATAGTTTTGGAAGGATAGGTGTTAACTTTTATCTGAATGTTTGACAGAATTCAGCTGTGAAGCCATCTGGTCCTGGACTTCTGTTTGTAAAACAGAACTACCATACGACCCTACAATCCAATTCCTGGGCATACATACTGAGAAAATCATAATTCAAAAAGATAACATGGACCTCAATATTAATAACAGCAGCACTATTTACAATCGGCAAGACATGGAAACAACCTAAGTGTCCACTGACAGATGAATGGATAAAGAAGATGTGGTATATACATACAATGAACTATTACTCATTCATAAAAAAGAATGAAATAATGCCATTTGCAACAACATGGATGGACCTTGAGATTATCATACTAAATGTAGTAAGACAGAAAGATACCATGTGACATCGCTTAGATGTGGAATCTAGAAAAAGGATACAAATGAACTTATTTACAGAACAGAAATAGACACACAGACACAAAAACAAATTTAGGGTTGCCATAGGGGAAGGGGAGAGGGATAAATTAGGAGTTTGGGATTAACAGATTTACACTACTATATATAAAATCAATACCAAGGACCTACAGCATAGCATAGCAAACTATACTCAACATCTTGTACTAACCTATAATGGAAGAGAATGTAAAAAAAGAATATGCATGTATATACGTGTGTGTGTATATATATGCATATGTATATATGTATGTATACGGGCTTCCCTGGTGGCATAGATGTTAAAAGAATCTGTCTGCAATGTATGTAGGAGACCTGGGTTCAGTCCCTGGGTTGAGAAGATTCCCTGTATATATAACTGAATCACTTTACTGTACACCTGAAAGTACCACAACACTGCAAATCAACTATATTTCAACAAAAATTAAAATAAATAAATAAAAATTAAAACAATAATACTCCCCCCCAAAAAAAAAACTCAACCAGAAACAAACACACAAAGAGACAAGAAATTAGCAGTATATTTTAATTTGCTGATGAACACTTAAAATTTGGTTAGGAAAAGCTGCCCACAGTATACTCAACTTCTCCTAAATAGAAAACAAGTTATTATTGGCTAAATTAGCAAGCTCCTCATCACTCAGGGCCTATTTTTTGCTCTGCCAATAGCAGGAAAGGAATACACAAATCATGGCAACTCTCCTACAGGCCACGTTTTAATACTGAGGCCAGATATTGACCAGCAAGAGAGGGAGGGGCCAGGGGGCAGCAGCTTTGGAGACAGAATTGTCGTCTCCACCTGTGAGTCCCAGCCTAAGTAAGTAAGTGTTAGTCACTTAGTCGTGTCCAACTCTTTGTCATCCCATGGACTGTAGCCCACCAGGCTCCTCTGTCCATGGAATTCTCCAGGCAAGAATACTGGAGTGGGTTGCCATTTCCTTCTCCAGGGGATCTTTCCAACCCAGGGATTGAACCCGGGTCTCCTATATTGCAGGCAGATTCTTTACTGTCTGAGCCAACAGGGAAGCCCTTCCTTAGAAAGTTACTTTTTCATCTGCTTACCTTGCAAGATGAGCTGAGGCAAGACATGGGCTCTCCAGGCCATGAAAATGTCCAAAGTCAACATGGATGACTGGGAAGAGCAAAGATTCTCTCTGAAAAGGCAACCATCTTCGTTCACAAAGCAGCCCAAACATCTTTGTGCAACAAATTGAAGTTGATTTAGCAAATGCAGGGACACAATTTGGAAGCCCAGATTCTTTTGTTCTTTTTAGTCTGCCTGATCTCTCTCACCATTTAATTCTAATTATATATAGCCAGAAAATTGAGCTGAGGAATAGTCAGTGACCATTAATTAATGTCTAGTATTCCATTTGTTGAAGAAGAAAGTCCAATTAATGGGAACTTAACATAGCCACCCTGAAGCATAGGCAATGATAAAAGTTATCGGGGAAGAATATACTTTCAAAGGGCATTAAACCCACATAGACGTATGCTCTTTTCCATGGGTCATTTTAGCCCCTATAAAGAGGCTAATTCCATCTACAACTCTATTTCCTAGAACAGAACTATGAATACAGCAGATGCTCAAAAATATTTGTTAAATATCACTACATTTTCACAAAGAGGTCAGTCGGGAGTGGGGGCTGTATCACTTCCATGCACACAGGCAAACTATCTCGGAAAGTCAGCTGAGAACATGACATTTTCCAGAAAGCTTGAAAGAAAAGAGATGATGCCACAGAGAAATAACAGTAAGATTCCAATATGTGCAGGTGACCCACAGACAGAGATCACTTTGATCTGCCCTATCAAACATACACATAAAGGTTTCTCAATGGCAGGATATTCTTGGCTCTATTTTCTGCCCCACCCTCCATAGCACCACACACTGTTCATTCCAGAGATCCAGGTGAGAGTTACAAAAGGCAACTAAGAAGGCTTCTATACATCCACAACTGCTGCTGGTGAAGAAGGAATTCATAGGGCCTGGACTCCATCTTAGGCCTGTTCGTGCTGATCATGTTCAGCCACCTCTCTAATGGACTCTGAACTCTGTGCTTAGTGCCTGTGGAAACGACAATAGAAGGATAAGACCCCCTCCGGACAGGGGAACCTTGAAGATCGTATCCAGGTTACTCATCACCTAAGAGAAAACATACGCTAATCACCCCTGTCTCTGGACAGGCCGTAAATTTTCTGTACCTATCGGAGTGTAACCTCGGGCTTATTGATTATTGGCCAATTGTTTAACTGTTTGAACACATAACACCTAAATGATTAGATTATTGTGATTATATTTACCCTTCCTTTGTTTATGTAAGTCTCAAGGAATTTGGGGTGGTGAGTTCGGACACGTACACATGGGGTATAAAAGATTTTCACAAATGCTGGTCGAGGTCCTTGGCTAAGAGGAGACTCTGCCTTGGGCCCGCCGGTGTAATAAACTGCACTCCATTACCTGCATTGTCCTTCTGAGTGAGTTTGTTTCCCAAAACGCGTGGCTATAACACTGGAAGTTAGTAAGGGTCACTACCCGTGGTCACTGGGTGTTACGAATCATTTGCACAGCACAAGTCTAATGCCTTTATATCCTATAGTCCCTGGAAATGCTCTTCCCACAGTGGGTGCACAATTCACTCACTGGGATGGTCAACAAATATCTACCAAATGCCTAGTGTGTGCTGGCACTGTGGCTGTATCAGCGGATTGAGATGACAAATGCTCTCATGGAGATGATTGTCAAAGAGAAAGATAAATATATTTGTAATATAGCATAGAAATGGAAACCATTCTTAAGAAATATAAAGCAGAAGGGGAGAGACCTTGATGTGGGGGAGAAGCACTGCCATTTTATACATGATAGCCATGGAAAGCCTGTCCAACGAGCTTCCATGGAAGCTGAGATCTATTTGAAAAAAAGCACATGATTATCTAGGGGACGAGTCTAGCAGAGAACTGCAAGTGCAAAGGGCCTGAGGCAGGAGCAAGCTTAAAGTGGTCAGGAGCCTTAAGAAGGGCAACGTGGTTGAAGCACAGTGAACTAGGAACAGAATGACAGGCAATGAAGCCAGACAGGTGGGCAGGTCACACAGGACCTTGCTAATCATTGTGTGAACTTTAGGTTCTGCTCTAGGCACCCCTAGAAGGCATTTGAGTTTTAAGATTTCCTTTTGCAGACTGTAGGTCCCAGGTGGGAGCAGGGAAATGTCAGGAGACTACTTTAGCAATCCAGGAGAGGGATGATGATGGCCTGGACCAAGGTGGTGACTGGTGGGGTGGAGAACTGGATGGATCGTGGATGCATTTTCAAAGCAGAACTCACAGAATTTCCTGATGGATGGGATGCGGAGTGAGAGGAAAAGACAAGAGTCAAAGAATATAACTAAAGGATGGCTTGGACAAGTGGGTAATGTTGTTCAGTCACTAAGTCACGTCTGACTCTGCAACCCCATGGACTGCAGCACACCAGGTTTCCCTGTCCTTCACCATCTCCCGGAGCTTGCTCAAACTCAGGTCCATTGAGTCAGTGATGCCATCCAACCATCTTATCCTCTGTCGCCCTCTATTCAGTGTTTACATGATTATTATTGTGCAAATGTCATTCCCAGCTAAATCATACAGATGTCTCACTTTTTCTGTACAACATTTTGTATTTTCAAACATAGTAACTCTTGATTTCTGCCTTTCTTGTTTTCTACCTTTAGTAAGTTATTTAGCAGAATCTAAACCTATAATCTTTAAGTTCATGAGTTCACTCTCTCTCTGACTCTCTGTGGCTCCTGCACTCAGGGAGTTTTTAGTGAGAAAGGAAATAGTGGCCCCAGAGCAACATTTCAAAAACAAATTCACAAGTAGCTCCTGAGAAAACAGTTTTCCCCAGTTGTGTGGAAAAGACCCGGCTGAGCACCTGGCAACAGTAGGTATTGCATTTCATTGGACTCAAGTTTTTGGAACAATTGAATAGATGAGCTCAGAGGGTCCCTTGCTTTTTTCTGCTTTTCTGCTCTGTTGAGAAAAGGGTCCCTTTCAGTACTCCCTCAACTTGACACCAGCCCTTCCTTTGGAGTTTGAACTCAACATAGAGCTGATACTATGTCTGGGGGTCTTCCTCAGAACCAGCCCCTCCCACTGTCAAAAGGAGAACTATCAGTGCCCCTGCCCCTTGGGTCACCACATGTCATGGAAACAGGTCAGCCAGGGAAACACTGGGAACACGCTGAGCAAAGAGTATGGGAACATAACCTCCAATCCAAAGCTTTATTTTTCTCAGCAGGTTAAGAGTAAACAATAATATGACTGACCCCTTCCCTGACCAGTACACAGAAGCAACTGCAGGTCTGTTCTCTGCTGGGTAGTGGCTTTCCTGCAGTGCCCAGGCTGCCTGGTTGGGCGCATGGCTCCCAGTCTCCAGGCCAAACAGACCTGATAAAAAGTCGGCACAAGGCAAGGACAATCCCCAAAAGGCTGTAGAGCCTGTGAATTAGAAGGATGCCCTTGGAGTTTGGTAATCCTGATACCAGAACATTAATCTAGCAGGTGCCTTAGAGAGTCACAGGTGAGGGGAAAAGGCACAGGTATAAAAATCCACACCAGTTGACATTGCTTATGACTAACACCATCATTGTGCTCAAGACCACTGTGGGATTCTGAAAGGAACAAGAGAAAAGAGGGCAGATGGTGAGTCTCAGGTCTTGTGGTGGCTGGGGCCCCAGTGTTGTCAGCAATGGGGTTCTGCCCACTGGGAGCTGGTTTCCTCAGTGGTCCCTTCTTTCTTCGGTCCCTGTCCCATCCCTGTCCAGACCTCCTGTGGGCTTGCCCACGGGGCTCTGAAGCACTGCCCAGCCCTTTGTTTTTAGGAATTGTGGTGTGAATAGCTATCAGGTAAGGATGCAGGAAGAAGAGAAAAAACAGCAGGAAACACACCAACTCCCATTCTCACCTACAAATCACAGTGTTAGTGCTGCCAGTCAGGCCCTGGAGGGTGGAAGGTTTTGTCCTTTCTCTCCCACTGATTCCTATTTGCAAGCAACTGCTGGTCCTTCCCAGGCCCCAGGCCCAGGAGGTAAGAGGCTGGAGCAGGAAGATAAGGCAGATGGAGGGGGCGGGCACTTCATTACTGGAGGTCTCCAAAGGAGCAGACTGCATATTTGCATTCTAGGAAGTATGTCTGCTGGGGAGGGTTTTAAGCCTCTAACTCGCCAAGGCATATGCAGGCGCTTCAACAGACATATAGCTACAGATTCGCACCCCCAGAGTCATCAACCCAAAGCATATTTAGCTCCCTTTGTACTACAAACAGGGGCTTCCCAGGTGGTGCAGTGGTAAAGAACTTGCCTGAAAATGCAAGAGATGCGGGTTCAATCTCCCGTCAGGAAGATCCCCTGGAGAAGGAAATGGCAACCCGCTGCAGTATTCTTGCCTGAAAAATCCTATGTACAGAGGAGCCTGGCAGACTACAGTCCATGGGGTTACAGAGTCAGACACGACTTAGCATGACTGCATGTACCCATACTACAGATGTGGAAAAAGAGGCCTGGTGAGGTGAGGTGACCTGTTCACGGCAGCCTGCATGCTGGACAGGACCTGAGACCATATGTCTCTTTCTCCCGCCCCAGCCATCTGCCTGCTGGGTGAATCCATCACAGGCCTGCTGGTGGGCACATTGGGGTGGGGGTAGGTGGAAAAGGCAGGGGCTTTAGGCTCAGACAGACTCCATTGGAATCCTGGCTCTGTCACCACTGGCTGAGCGGCCTTGGACGAGTTGTTGACGCTCCCCAAGCCTCCATACACTGAGGACAGCATTACCTCTCCCTGCATTGTTTCAAGGATTCTGTGGGACTCCACGTCTGTGCACCTGGCCCAGCGCCCCAAGCACAGCACTTGTTCCTTTAAGTGGTAGCTGTTAGTAATTCTCACCTTAATATTCAGATTTGTGGCAAATTTAGATGGTGTGGTCCATCCTGGCTGAGCCTTCATCTCTGGGTGGTTCCAGAGAGGGAGGCAGCTAACAGCACTGTCACTGGAAAGCCTCTTGACCAAAGAGCAGCAGAACACACTCTCACTGCAGTTTCCAGGTGGGGCTGTCAGCTGACTGCTCTGCAGAAATATTTGACGACAGTCCGGGATAAATTATAAAACATCCATAATGTACATGGAGCGGTCACGGTCATTTATTCCATGTATTGTCATGTATTCCTCAGCCTTTTGATGTGAACTCATTCCACGGCTCCATGGAAAAGTCAGTTTAACACTACCCCAAGTCTCAGTCTCTGCATCCTAACCACCGCCTCCTAACTGGGTCGTGAGGATTACATGGTGCCAGATGTCCAAAGCCCTCAGCAAGTGCCTGACACCCTATGAGAGCTTGATGAAGACCTTTGGTTGTGCCTGTTGCAAAGACTGTAGCAAATGATTCAGCTGGCTTACCAGGGACCAGGGAGGAGGGCCCACACATGTGATACAAGGCCTTCTGACTCACTGAGGATGCACCCACTATGGAAGAGTGATGGGGGAATGGTCCATTTATCCATCCACTCACTGGACGAGCACTCATGGAGCCCCATGCTCTGTGTCTGGCCTGGATGCTGGAATCCATGGATGACCAAGACCCGGTACCTGGTCTGCATGACCTTGCGTTTTGAGAAGTCTGAAGCTTTTCACTCCTATTACCACACCTAAGGGTCTGATGTCACAGGTCCTTTCTTAGAATCAAGATCTCCTGAGTGTTACTTTGGAAAGTCTCCATCAGTCGCTTAGTTCTGATTCAACTGAATGACCTCTACTCAGGGTGCCATTTCATATTTGCAATTAATACTGAGAATAACAGCATCACTCTTCGGCTCATGAACACTTAACAAGCACCCACTCTGTGCTCCCCAGGGCCAGAGGGCCCACCATAGCTGTGGTTTCTGCCCTGAGGGAGTTCACAGTCAAGCATAGCCCTCCCCTCTCCCCACCCCAGGGCATGGCTCCCTCTGAATCTCTCTCTCCACCTCCTTCCTGTTGCCAAGTGCAGCCTAGCAGACTTCCTCAGCCCCACCCTCAACTCCTGCACTTCCTACACTGGAGGCTCTGTCTGTCCCCCACCCTCATTAGGGCTCCTAAAAGCTCTAGTTCCAGGCCCAAGGGCCAAGTGATCACTTCCAGCCTGTTTCTAGGCAGCTGAGAGGCTTTTCAGGAAACACTTGTCACCCAGAGTCTCAGCTTCCTCCTCTGCAGACTCAGGACCCTGGGGATTAAATGAGCCACAGCATGAATTGGGCCAGTGCTCAGAGGAGGCAGAGCCGCATCTTCTCCTTAGAGCCCTGCACTCTTGGGCCTATTGAACCCCTGTGCCCAGCACACCCTCTAAGCCTCCCTCCTCAGTTCACCTCTCTAAGACAAGTATCTGGGGCCTCTGTACCCCGGCAGCCAGCATGCAACCTGCCCAGCCCCTCCCCCACCAGGCCTGGTCTCCCAGAATAAATTACAGCAGGAGAAGTTGGGCTCATGAGCAACTGATTTTATATGTCATTTGGAAAGAGAAGAATATTATCGTACTTTGTTTTCTTATAACTATTATCCCCATAAGAGCTCATTTCTACCTCTTAACAGGGGTTCACTTGGATTGATGAATAGGCTAAAAGCCTTTCTGCCCAGTTTCAATTTACTCAGTGCAATACATGCTGTAAAACATTTAGCAAGAGCACAAATGCTGTCACTGCAGGATGCTGCTGTTCTTCCCCAGAAACCTCCTCTCCACCTTGGGGGGCTCTGTGGAGATCACCCACTGACCTCCGAGGAAGCAGGAAACAGCTTGGGTGTGTCACCTCTCCCCACCCCGAGCGGGACAGCTGACAATGTCTTTGGGACCTGAAAGTATCTTGGTTTCATCCAGAGGACCAGAAATTTGAGTCCTTGATCTGTGATTCCCCTTCCCAAACCAGTTCTCATAGGATGGACAGCATCATCTTCAAGCCCCAAACCTGCAGCTTCATGGCTTTGCAAAGCTTCCTCAAAATGTTTATATCAAATTGCTTTCTCCCAAGTATTTCCAGTAGTCATGGATGGATGTGAGAGTTGGACCACAAAGAAGGCTGAGCGCTGCAGAATTGATGCTTTCAAACTGTGGTGTTGGAGAAGATTCTTGAGAGTCCCTTGGACTGCAAGGAGATCAAACCAGTCCATCCTAAAGGAAATCAACCCTGAATATTCATTGAAAGGACTGATGCTGAAGCTGAAGCTCCAATGTTTTGTCCACATGATGCAAAGAGCCTACTCATTGGAAAAGACCCTGATGCTGGGAAAGATTGAGGGCAGGAGGAGAGGGGAACGATAGAGGATGAGATGGTGATAGAGGATGGCATCATCGACTCAATGGCCATGAGTTTGAGCAAACTCCAGGAAATAGTAAAGGATAGGGAAGCTTGGTGTACTGTAGCCCATGGGGTTGCAAAGAGTAAGACACGACTGAGCAACTGAACAACAACAAAACAAGCACCTTGGTTTGGGCAGAGCCACAAAATCAGCCACTTGTGACAGGAACAACAAAAACTGAGTGTCTTGGACAATCCAGCCGCTTTCTGCCAGTCCCAGCACCTGATCGCACATATTCCAAGCTGAGCTCTTCCTCCCAACATAACCACAGGCTCCATCCTTTCCCAGAAACCTGCCAGTGAGTAATATCAGCTTTCTGGAAATGTCACTTTCCCAGCCAAGCAGGGCTGGGAACTCCACGTTCCTGGTTTCCCCCTGCCCACAGCTCAATTTCAGGTGTCACAGGCTATCTGATAAACCCTTTGCTCCTGAGGACAAGTCCTTTACCTCGTTGCCCCCAACACCATGTCTTTAGGTAGGACAGATGTCCCCTCCTGAAATCATCGCCTAAGAGGAGGCCACCAGTCCTCGGAGTCTGATGTGGACACCTGGCAGAGGTGTGGGCGTGGCTCCAGGCAGGCCACGCCCCACTAGAGCACCCAACTCAGGGCTGCAGCCTCAGAATCAAGGGACCCTGCCTTCAAGGTCCTGCCCCTGGTGTCCATCAGGAAAGTCTCCAATGCCCAGCTCACAGCAAGCACTGAATAAGTATGTGTTCCCTTTCCCACCAATCTGATCAAGGACCCAACTATCCAACATCTCACTCATAGACAAAATTCTGCAGGAGTCCTTTTCCTTCCTCAAGGTAGAAGAAAGGAACTGTTGATTTCTAACAATAAAGACAGATGTGCTAGCAATGTTTCCTAGCAGAAAATACCAGATGGCCAGTTCTGGATTTTTATTTATTCATTCATTCATCCAGTCATTCATCCAACAACCACTGCTGGGAGTTAACTGAGGGCTGAGGCAGAAGAAAGCAGTGGTTCTACAATCCTTACACTGTCCCTGATAGAGGCAGTTGGGGGTACCTCCATCATCACCTCCAAATTCCCCATCAGGCACCCCCTGCACCATGGGATTTGTCACAGGATAATGGATGCTACTAACCACAATTTACTGAGAGATGGCAATGGGGCGGGGGGGGGGACCTTCTGCTAAGGGCTTGCATTGATAGTCTTATAAAATCTTCATAAACCCTACAGTAACTGAGATTGACCTCATTTTACTGAGGAGAAAGCTGGGCTCTGAGGAGGAGCTGGGTGGCACTGTCAGCAACTGACAGAGCTGACTATGCAGCCCACAGTTGGGATCCATGGCTGCACTCTTTCCTCTCACTAGACTTAGAACTTATGGGGAACTCAAATCCTCGGAAAGATGCTCATAATCACGTGACTCCCAATAAATGAGGACCTTCCAACCTGCACCACCTGCATCCCTCAGGGCACATCAGGCCCTTTCCTCCAGGAAGCCCCTGCAGACACAGAAGGTGTCCGACCCTCTTCAGCCCCCAAGGTCAGCGATTAGGAGATGATCGGAGGCTGCACAGATGGTGATGGTGACACTAGAGCCTCGTTGACTGAAGTCATAAGCAGGCATGAAGCAGAGCTGGGGCTGGGATGTGTGTCTCCTGTCCTCCTGGTCCACTGCCCAGTGATGGAGGAGGCTCAGTCCTGTCCAGGCGGCTAACGGTGGGCCAGGTCTACACTCTGCAGCCATGGGTGGGCTCAGAACCCAGAGCACCTGCCCGCCTGTGAAGGCACAGCTGTGTCCTTGGGTGAGCCCAGCTCACCAGGACAGAGACCTCTTACTCCCCACTGGGTATAACCCCTCCCCTTCCTTCAAGCCTGGCTGAGGCCACAACCTCCTCCAGGCAGCCCCGTGCTGCTCTTCATCCCCAGGAGACAGTCATCTCTCCACAGCCAGCAACTGTAGCTCATTCCTCTAAGTGTCTCCAGGCCCCAGCCCAGGGCCTGGCACAGAGGAGCACTCAATAAATGACTGTTGAATAAATTTTGTTGAACACACCAGAAATGATACAATGGCCTCAGGCTCAAATAGATATTTCATTATCTGGTGAGGAATTAAAAGATGCCAACTCATCTTTAAAATAATTGACTGCTCTTTTATGAGGCCTCTCATCTCATTCCTCTCAAGCCCTGCAGAGTACTGAGGCTCCTCAGCACCCCTCCTAATCAGGGGTGTATTTATTCTATAAGCATTTCATTTAATAAGAGCCCAAATCTTCAGTGGTCATTCTTTTTCTCTGGCTTCAGGAAGGACTACTAATAGCTATTCAGCCCCGAGAAGAGCATATGCATGCCAGGAAGAAAGCCTGATAATTCTAAACCACAATCTTCCCCTTGATTGATGTCCTCAAGGCAAAAATTTGCCATTAAAGGCAGCCGTTGACTGCCCAGGGTTTTTACAGAGACCACTGGCCCTCCATAATGTTGTGCGATGCATCTGACATGGGGCAAGAGGCAGGGGTTTGATGGAGCTTGTCATTGTTCTTTTAGCTTTTCCGGAAAGCTTTTTCCCATCATTATGTTTAAGAACTATTTCTAAAATGAGCATCCTCTCTCAGCCACTGGCCCATCACAACTTGGTAAAGAGACAGGCCGCAATTCCCCTCAGAAACCACAGCATCAGAACCTGTAAACTCCTGCCGGCCCAGTAGGATTGCAAGATTTCAGCTCTTGCTGAAAGATTGCGGCTTTCGGAGGGAGAGGGTTGTGTGCAAATCCTGCAGATGCAGCCAACAGGGGCCAAGTGTAGCTGTGTTCAGGATGAGCCTCACTAGGCCACTTGCGACAAGCGCTGTCACCAAAATGGTCACCAGAGGTTACTGACACATCACACTGCTGTCACAAAGCACACACTGTTCTCATATTTTATACTTTAGAACTGGGCTTTGAGCACACGCCTTGTTCAGGCCAGGGTGTGAGGTGCTGTGGAGTCTACAACGTTGAATCATTGTTGTTATGACCTCCATGTACCGGCAGCATAAAAAGAGCACCTCACGCCAGATGCTTTACACATGCAGTTGCCTGCAATGCCAGGAACTCTGGGCAAGAGGTGTTTTATCCGTGTGTGTGTGTGTGTGTGTGTGTGTCTGTGTCTGTGTCTGTGTCTGTGTGTGTGTGTGTGTGTCTGTGTGTGTGTGTGACTCAGTCATGTCTGACTCTTTGTGACCTCACAAACCGTAGCCCGCCAGGCTCCTCTGTCCATGGAATTCTCTAGGCAAGAATACTGGAGTGGGTAGCCATTCCCTTCTCCGGGGGATTTTCCCAACCCAGGGATTAAACCCTGGTCTCCTGTGTAGTAGGCAGATTCTTTACCATCTGACCCACCAGGGAAGCCCCAGTCTATCTGCTCAGAGTTAATCAGTGACTCTCAACCCGTGCTGCTCATCAGAGTCATCTGAGGGCCTTTTAGGATCCTGATGCCCTCCCTGGCCACACTCCAGCCCAACCTACAGGACGATCTCAGAGCGGGATACAGACCTCCTTTTATGGAAGCCCTGCAGATGACTCCAGTAAAGACCCAATGACTGCCTGAAATTCCCATGGCTGAAGAGGGACTGAGTGACCTGGTCTGACTTAAAGGCTGGCATCCCATGCTTTAGGTAATCTATACCAAGGTTCTTGCCTTCAAGTTGCTCTATAAGGGGAACAAAGCCAGCCTACAGCATTGCAGGAGACAGTCAATCAATTCTACAATGTGAGTACACAGAGATCAAGGGAGGAGAGATCCTTGAATCTGGGGCAAGTGGATGATGGTTTGTTTGGGAAAGTCTTATCTGCCTCTATGCCCAGAGGCACAGATCCATAGCGTGGTGGTGCAGGTGGACTGTACATCACGTATGCCACAGGAGAGCGAAGCAGCCAGGACCCAAGTGAGGACAATCACTCAGGCAGGCTGCAGCTGAGAGGCCTAACAGAGAAGGCAGAGGCAGGACAGAAAGACAGGTGGGGGCAGGAGGATATGATTATGCGGTGGGCAACAGGAAGCCCAGGAAGATTCTCCAGTGGTGATGAAGATGCTCTTGCAAAAGACATCTGGCTGTAACACAGGGGTGGCCCTCAAGGTCTACCACAGAATAAGAAAATGACCAAGAGATCGGGTGGGTTGGGATGTAGTTCAACTAGGAGGAAGATGCAGCCTTCCCAAGAATTAATAACTGGGCCAGGCTAGGACAATGAGACTAGAAGGAGTAAGAGCTATCTGATGGCAGAATAGACAGGACTTGGCAGTGACTGACAACTCAGGAGCCCTTGTTTTTGGTAGTGGCCCTGACATTTACTAGTTAGGTGACCTTGGGCAAGTCATTTAACTCTCATGGCTTGGTATCCAGCTCTGACGAATGGGAATATACAAACCCTCCCTGCCCATCTCACAGGCAGGTTGTGAGAGTCTCACATAAGAAAATGCATAAGAACATGTTTGAAGGAGTAAAAAGAGCAGTATATACAAAGCTCTATACAATTTCATGATGACTTTAATACTCTGCATGTTCTTACTTTTCCAAGCTCTTAAACTTAAAGGCTATACTACCATATGAGAAAAAAATGTTAATAATGATCTTTTTTATAGCTCAAAGTTATGAACAAATAAAAAGAGTTTATGTCTTTTGCTGCTGCTAGAGAACAGACTTAGCAACATGAATTTGAATTAAAAGGTCAATAATTTTTCATTGGAGTTTCTTAAAATATATTTAATTTCTTTTTATACTTTTCCCTGACTTTATACAGCCATATATTCCACATATTGAGTTTCTGGAATACTTCAAGATCCAAACTAACCAGAACACAAAGTCATAAAAAAGTTACCTTCTGTCTTCCGTTTAAGAAGAAGAGAAAAGAAATAAGTTAACGGAGCTCTCAGAAGACTGTGGTCATGAGGATCATAATGTTTATGCCAAGGGTCCTCAATGGATTATTTTTCTTGAAACTTTGGTAACATCCTAAAGGGACTGCAGAAGAGAACAAGTTTGAAGATTAACCCTCTGTTATCCCCAGAATTTCATTAACTAATATTCCATAATCCCAAGGAATCCAGTTCTTACAAGTGTGGATTTCAAGTTAATGCTAACCTCCAGTTTACTTTGTGGCTTCCAGTTAATTCTTTGGTCCCCATGGCCTCCAATGTGAGTGCTAAATTCTTCAAAGACTTCATATGTTCAAGAAGGCATACAATGCCACCCAAGTGGAGAGACCCATTTATGTTTCTCAATCTATTTTAAACCAAATTATCAATCATTAAGTACTTTGATTATACCAAATATTTAATAACATTTGCTGCTATACAGATATATGTGTGTATATATCTTTATGTATATACACATATATACAGATATATGTATATATGTGTGATACCTATATAGATATAGACATCATTATTTTATTTTCACAACAAACTAGGCTTATTGTTACTCACGTTACAGAAGAAGAGATTATACAACTTGCCAAGGGTAACATGGTATGGCTTTTATGTTACAAAACATTTCAGCACACCCAACACCCTGTGTTCACTCCATTTCTAGAGAACCAGAATATTGAGACCCTGGGCCCTAAGAGGTGTGAATCATCTCATGTGATTCTCTTCACTTTCACAGAACGAGCAGGCCCACTTGACAAACAGACCATCTGACAAACAGATAGTGACTGCATGCGTGTTCTCACATGTTAATATTAGTCCAATGTGTAAAAACATGGAGTGATTTCATCATTTTTAAACAGCTCTTTGCTACAACTTCAAAATATCCAAAACACAATTGGAGTATAATATTCCTGGAAAACTGGGAGTTCTCATTTTTAGGCAAAGAATAAATTGGCAGCCACTTTTAATAACAAAACAGCTTTTCCTAAAGCAGGAGGGAAGAGGGAAAGGCATCCACAGTTTTGGAAACACAATTATACAAAGGAAATACAATTAGGCTTCCAGAGAATGTATGAGGTTTTGTCCTGTAGCCACCTTGAGCCTCATGGGCCAAATTCCCTTGGCTTGTTCCTGAAGGACACATGTGGGTGGCAGCCACGACCATTCTCTGGTGGTCTTTCCTTGGACGCCTGGGTGTTGTGATGCAGATGGAAGATGACAGTGGCCACTGCTGACAGCTGATCTGACCTCAATACCTAAGAGCTCAGGTAGAGGCATAACCAACTGAAAAGTTATCCACATCTTAATGGGTGTGATTTCAAAGCTTCAAAAGACAAGACCATCTTGCAGGTTGTTGTTGGACCAGCCACAGAAGAAGGGAGAGGAATGGCAGGAGGCCTCCCACTCACAAGATCCCTCAAGAGTAGTCCTTGTTCTTCTCTTCCAGAAATCCATCCCCTTCATCCAACATCCCTGGGTAATCCAGCCAGTCCCTGACTGCCGCCATGATCAGGGGAAGGTGTTCAGGAGCACCAGCCTGAAACAAGCCCTGCCAAGGCCATTACCAGGGATGGTGGCATTTATCAGGCTGAAGCTTAAAGAGCTGCAGGCTTCCTCCACCCTCAGTGTACTTAAAACACATCCATGCCCCTTCACATTCTCCTCTCCTGATTTATATTCTGGATTCTCAGTGCGGACAGTCTGGGAACCTGACTTGGGGGCAGACTCCCTATCTCACTATAACTAGTAACCTTTCTCAGTCCTTTGCTTCTGGCAGGCCCCAAGCACAAACAGACACCCAAAAATCAAACCACATGCCTGACTCTGGGCATCTTCCCTTCACTCATTCAGTCCATCAACAAACACACATATACCTTTGAGGACTGTAGTCACTGATTCAAGGATCCCATGCTCTAGTAAGATCTAGACAAATTAATAAACTATGACAGTTCAGTGTGGTCCATGCTCCAAGGAACTGCAGGGTTCTGTGCCAGCCCAGAGAGAAGGCCCCTGGGAGGGCTGCAGCACCCTGGGAGGGCTTTCCAGAATGAGTGAGCCCTTGCCTGGTGAATCTGAATAGATGAATAGGAATTAGCAGGCTATGTGAGTGGGGAGGGGACAAACGGCCATCCCAGGCAGAGGAAACAGTGTCAGCAGAGCAGGAGGTAATAGCAGTCATGGTGTATGTGTGGGAATGACACTCCCAGGGTCCAGTGTTGGGCTGGGGCTACTTCATAAAGGACCAGAGATGCAGTTAAGGAGCTTGGACTCCACCCTCGATATGATTAGAGCAGCTGAAGGGATGCAAACAAAGAATGGCACACTGGGATGTGGGTTTGCGGACAAAGTTTATGGCTGCAGAGGTAAAGGGGGTTAGAGATTGTGAGGGGATAACAGTGCTATGGCCTGAGTAGGAGGCTGCCGCAGTTCCCCCAGACACAGCAGGGCTAAGATTGGAATTCGATATCATCCCTACCCAGAGCCAAGACCGACTCGGATGGCAACGCTGGCCCCCCAGAGTCCAGGTCTCCCTCTGTCTTTTGGTCACAGGAAGTCAGAGCCCAGGGCACCCTTCCACTACCTGGTCCATGCTCCTGGTCTGAGGAGCCAGTGCAGATAAAGTGCCAGCACCTTCCAGAGGAAGTAAACAGCAGAACGCCAGCTCAGTGGGTCAGCCATCATACCACCATCCAACAGGTGGTCAAGGCAAGTTGATTATGAAAGAGAGCAGCAGCATGAGCGGGACACGGGATTTACAGAGGCAGTAAGAGAAGGGCACACTGCAGAATACCGTAGGAGCATCCTGGGACTTCAGTGGGACGCGGGGGCGGCATGTGGAAGGAGCAGGACACTGTGGGAGGGCTCTACCCTCCCTGCCAGAGGGCAGGCAGGTCCCTGATGGAAAAAAGCTGGAATCTGGTGCCTTACCTAGTTCAAGAGGGCTGGGCCAGCCCTGAGAAAGGCCTGTGTTTGCCTCCCTGTCTTGATACCATAAACCAGAACAGGCCACCCTGCCTCCAATCTGGATGAAGCACTGCCCTGTACCCACCCACCTCCCTCCTCAGCACTCAGCAAAGCAGAGGCCCCAAGACCATAAGCAGAGGCCCCAGCCCCAGGTGTGATGGGAGCTGCTCCCACACCCGATGAGAGGAGAAGCAGATCAGCTTGGCTTCTGCTCAGAGCTGCAAAGGACCCATGGCTCGCTCACAAGTCCACATGCCCCTCTTTTCCAGGTCACAGACAAGTTTGAGAGAGGTACTGCCCCAGATACAAAGGCAGAGAGGTGGGTTCAGACAGTGTCATTGTCAGAGGATCAATCATTGCCCCACCTGCAGAACCAAACTTGAGCAAATGATAGAGCTCATTTCATTCATTCATTTTATTCATTCTTTTAAACAGCCATTGAACCAAATTGCAGAAGAATATATTCTTTACTAAATGATACCATGTAAACTTGCTAGAGACCTAGAGAAGGTGTCAGTAAAAGTGGAAGCATGCAAAACAAAATCACTGAAGAAAGTCTCAAAGTAGAAAATATCCACCATGGTGGTGTCGTCTGAAGCCTGCCATCAAGATGAATGGAGGTGCCCAGGAGAAGCATCAGAT
Organism: Giraffa tippelskirchi; assembly: GCF_054371585.1. NCBI lineage: Eukaryota > Metazoa > Chordata > Mammalia > Artiodactyla > Giraffidae > Giraffa > Giraffa tippelskirchi. The sequence continues at coordinate 94,269,317 of NC_137276.1, forward strand.
GGCATTTGTCAACTCGTGGTTCTGAAGGACAAAGCAGGTCGTTCCCGAGAGAAGAAAAGGGAGGCCGCTGCCATGAGCCAGAGACGTGTGGCTGTAAAGCGGAGTCAACCCTCCTGGAAACAGCAGTTTCTAACGTTTGTTAAAATGGCTTTCTCGTTTGTTTAAAGAAAAGGAAGAAAGAGAGAAGACAAAGCATCCCAGGAAAGGTTTGGGGCCGCACAGCCTGCAGGACAGGGGAGAGGACACAGGAGTCTGCCCTTCAAGGCATGAGCCTGTGTCTCACTCCCCATCAGACGGCATCCTGGCCAGGAAATGCAGACCATCCCTCCCCACCCCATCACCCTCCTGGAGCTCCTTCTGGCTGGCTCTGCCCTATAGTCTGCTTCAAGACAGCAGCCCCTTCTCCTGGAATGCCTCCTCCAGCTCTTGCTTTGAGCCCAAGCTCAGATATCACCTCCACCCAAGCGTTCTCTGGCTCTCCGGGTCGGTTGGAACACATGCTCAACACCATGTCCCACACCACCCTTTCTCGTCCTGTAATCATGCACTTTCTTAGATGAAACGGGCTCTTCCTCTGCCATGGAGAACAACTGCCCTGACCCCGAACTGGTCCAGATTAGACTCTATGAGGATCTTCCTCCCCTTAGACCAGGAGGCACTTGAGAGCAGTTCCTGCAGGGCTCCAGCCCTGAGACAAAGGACACTGTTAGCATCCACCCGACACCAGGGTGAGCTGAGAGAGGACAGTGATGCTGCAGCTGTGGTTCCCAAACCGTGTGCCAAGGCACCCTGAGGAGCCACCACAACCTCCCAGAGATGCCCCTGGATGTTTTAGATTTTTCTAAACGTGTGACATCTGCCAGGTGCCACACAAACAACCAGCTTGAGGCATTTCAGTTTCAACGTTAGATGGCTGCCTTCCTTTCATGATGCCATCTTTGTGAACTATGAATTTCAGGATTATTGTGATAAAAGGCAGAAACTGTGTAAAAATCAATGTGGACCAAGACAGGAGGATGGCAGTGTCCAGTGTGAGTCTATGGCCTGAGACGTTGTGTGGCACCTTGAAGGCACTAAATTGTTAGGGAATAAATAGTTATTAAATTTGGGGGACAATTCAATTTAATAAGCAGAACTGGTCGGTGTTTTTTTGCGCAGGGGGTGCTGTGGGAAAAAAGTCCTGAACTGAGAAAGTTTGGGAACCTCTGCCCTGGTGATGTCATCCAAGCCAGCATACAAGACTATTCACTCCCATAGCCATTAAGCTGCTACCATGTGCCAAACACTGCATTCAGCCTGGGACGGGCTTCTTAAGGGTGAGTCAGCTCCAGTTCCCAGCCCAAGACACTGTCCAGGAAGAGCTCCCTGACAACTTGTGCCAAGAGACTCACGCACCACAGACAGTTTCCTTCCCACAGGCCAGAATGCAAAGCAGAAAGCAAAGGTCTTCTGGATATGACTGTAGTTCCCAAAGAAACAAACCCTAAAACAATAGTAGATGGAACTCAACAGGAGTCCTTATCAGACGCATCAGAAATTCTCTCTAGGATCTTCTCTCTCTAGGATCAACGTGGCGGGTGGCTCAGAGAAAGATGAGGACAGACGAGCATGGAGACAATCTCTGTCCATCTTCCCAGCTCATGAGCAAACCCAGAGATGCTGGGGTGCAAGGCCCCAAGACAGGCCATGCAAGAGTTGGCATCCTGGGGCTGCCACAATGGGCAAAGTGGACAGTCTCAGCCCATACCTCACTACATACTGTGCTCCTGGGAGGAAGGGCAGAAGAGGCCTTCAGGCCCTTCTGGCCACAGCCAGCAGAGGACAAGGGTTCACGTCTGCAGGACCAGTGGACTAGGAGCAAGTGTCTCATACCACTTAAAGGACGAAAACAATCTCACCCTTTCTCTTGCTGTTTCAAGGCCCACCCCAGCCCCTCAAGGCTGTGTGCACTGTCAACTCACTTACATTAGCTGAGACCTTGGGCTGCTGCTGCTGCTAAGTCGCTTCAGTCGTGTCCAACTCTGTGCGATCCCATAGATGGCAGCCCACCAGGCTCCCCCGTCCCTGGGATTCTCCAGGCAAGAATACTGGAGTGGGTTGCCATTTCCTTCTCCAATGCATGAAAGTGAAAAGTGAAAGTAAAGTTGTTCAGTCGTGTCCAACCCTTCGCGACCCCATGGACTGCTGACCACCAGGCTCCTTCGTCCGTGGGATTTTCCAGGCAAGAGTACTGGAGTGGGGTGCCATTGCCTTCTCCTGAGACCTTGGGCAGGTTTCCTCTAATCTCCAAGTCTCGGTGGCTCACCAGAAAAATGGATATAATTCTAGCCCATATGTATGTATAAGCTTTCAATGTCATGGCGTGTGCAATTCCCCACCCCTACTAATGCTTTCTGAAGCATACAATCTAACATTTCATATTTTATCTTGTATTGCATTCTGTGTACCATATGCTTCCAGAAACCTTCTCTGATTGCCCCAAATAAGTAGACTTGATCATTCTGTCCTCTGATCACTGATGACACTTAGTTTTCCCCTTATGCAAATTCATGTATTCGTTTGTTCAACAATTCTTTGTTGAATATCTTGTCTCTCCCAGCCAAGGACGGCAAGCAGGAAAGACCAGACTGGCTTCATGGAATTCCCAGTCACTCCTGCAGTGCAGTTTCTTCCACAGTCCCTCACCTACCACTTCTACTCTCCCCTTAATACTAGGAAGGGTAGTGAGTGCAGAAGAGAGAAAGGAGATGATGTGATTGGTAGAGGACTATGTCGTTTCCACACAAAGTATTGTAAAGAGGGAGAAAGTTGAATCAAAGCAGAACATGCCAATCAAAGGCAGAAGGACATGAGTCTACTCTTCTGAGGAAAAGGGGAGGGGGCTGGGGTATAATGAGCAGAGACAGGGCTACAGACCCAGTGTGAGAAGCAGGGGTTTAGAAACCACTTTGTGCACAGAGGATCCCCCGTGGTCACTCTCTGCTGAACACCTAAAAGAGTGACAAGAAGGAGGTCTCTGTCTCCCTCCTCATTTCCACTCCTCCTCGACCTCAGCTTTGACAGGGAACAAGTGCAGTGTTCAGTGAGACAGTTAAAACAGGGACAGATTTTATTTCCTTGGGCTCCAAAATCACTACAGACAGTGATTGCAGCCATGATATGAAGACGCTTGCTCCTTGGAAGAAAAGCTATGACAAACCTAGATAGCACATTAAAAAGCAGAGACATCACTTTGCTGACAAAGATTCATATAATAAAAGCTATGGTTTTTCCAGTAGTCATGTATGGATGTGACAGTTGGACCATAAAGAAGGCTGAGTGCCAAGGAATTGATGTTTTCAAATTGTGATACTGGAGAAGACTCTTGAGAGCCCCTTGGACAGCAAGACGATCAAACCAGTCAATCCTAAAAGAAATGAATCCTGAATATTCATTGGAAGGACAAATGCTGAAGCCAAAGCTCCAATACCTTGGCCACCTGAAGCAAAGAGCCGACTCACTGGAAAAGAGCCTGATGCTGGGAAAGATTGAAGGCAGGAGGAAAAGGGGACAAAAAAGGGATGAGATGAATGGATGGCATCACCACTCAAAGGTTATGAGTTTGAGCAAACTCCCAGGAGATGGTGAAGGACAAGGTATCCTTCACCATGGAAGGTGAAGGTGAAGCCTTCCACTGGGGGCTACAGTCCATGGAGTCACAAAGAGTCGGACATGACTTAGTTACTGGACAACAGCAAATAATAATTATAATCATAAGTATTATCATTATCATCATTATAATGCATCAACATTTTGCCCTACGAGATAATTACTACTAATGAAAGACACCAATTAGTTAAACATGTAACTGCCATACAACTCATCTATTTCATTTCCAGGTATGTGCACAACAGAAGGCAAAACATATGTTCACAAATAGCTGATATATGAATGTTCACAGCAGCTTTATTTGGAAACAACCCAGATGTCCATCAGTTGAATGGATAAACTAATGTTGGTCTACCCATACAATGGAATACTATTCAGCAATAAAAAGTAATAAACTATTAATACATGCTACAATAGAAGAATCTCAAAATCATTATGCCAAGTAAAAAACAGCCAGACAAAAAGAAGAGTAGATTTTGCATAATTCCATTTATATAAAATAAATGGACCTAGAATGATAGGAAGCAGAATAGTGGTTGTCTGTGGGGTGGGAGGGCTTCCCAGGTGGTGCTTCCCTAGTGGTAAAGACCCGCCTGCCAATTCAGAAGACATTAAAAGATATGGGTTCAATCCCTGAATTGGGAAGATCCCCTGAAGGAGGGCATGGCTACCCACTCCAGTATTCTTGCCGGAGAATTCCATGGACATAAGAGCCTGGCGAGCTATATAGTCCATAGCGTTGCAGAGCCAGACACGACTGAAGCGACTTAGCATGCGTGCACACATTTACAATTTTACATGGGGTGGGAGCAAGGTGGGGAAGGGCAAACAGAGGAGAATTCTGCAGGGGCAAAAAGAAACTTTTGAAAGCGATAGATTTGTTCATTGTCTTGGTTGTGGGGATGGCTTCATAGGTGCCTATGTATGTCAAAACTGATCAAACTGTACACTTGAAGTATGTGTAGTTTTTATACCTGTTAAGAAAATGATAATAGAGGCTAGGGAAATAAAGTGATATAAATAGGAAGATAAACCATAAGCCCCTCTTGGAAAGCAGTTTGGCTAAATATATAAGGGACCTTAATATGTCCTTATCCTTGGATACCTCTTCTAGAATTGTACCTTAAGGACACAAAAAGAGATACAAAATTTTCACTACAGAATTATTTTAAACAACAACAACAAAAATAGAAACCACTAATATATCTGACAAAATGACTGCTCAAATAAATTACGGTATACTCACATATTGAAACACCATGTAGCCATTAAAGGCAATGTTTATGAGGCATTTTTAATAACCTGGAAAAATGCTTATGTGATAATATTAAGTTAAAAATGTAAGATATAAATGGTATATATGATATGAATTAAACTATGCAAAAATATGCACAGAAAAATCTCAGAAATACCTTGAGGATTATCTCTGAGTGATGGTAAATACAGTAATTTTTAAACTTTGAATGTAAAATTGTAAATGTTGTTACTATTTTTTATGCTTTTCCTTAATTTTCTAAAAGAAGAATGTATTTTTTTAATTATAAAAGAAAATAACATTCAAGGACACATCTAGTCTCTCCTATTCCTTGAAAAAGCAAGCCCTACTATAAGGATAAGAACCAGATTGCATTTCTCTAACCCTCCCATCTGTGAAAATGTAGATGTGTCTTTAAGGCAAATTGCCATTCTGGAACTTGAATCCATGTTCCTTCCTTTTAGGAAACCTAGAGAACCAACCGAAGAACACCATATGTTGTCACCTACTTGCATTTTCTATTTTGTTAGCACTCCATTTCTATCCACATTTTGAGTGTAAGCCATGTAAAGGCAGAGGTGGGGTCTTTCCCTTTGTTTATACCTCCTGTCTCTCCCACCCACTGGACCATAACATCCAGGAATGACGGAGAGAGCAGGGACACACACACACACACCCCATGATGACATAAATGAATAATAATGTCATATCATGTTCTTATGCAGTCAGCTTTTCAGAGTCATCTAATTTAATCAAAATGCCAACAAAACAAGAGCCCTGTGGTGTTGCAAAGAGTCGGACACGACTGAGCAACAACAAAAACAAGAGATGGGTGGTAAGGTTGGGGAGATTTGGGTTCCATTTTTAAAGAGAAAGATGAGACCAAAGCACTAACTACCCTTGGCTGAGACCAATTCCAGAAGCCTTTCCCTGACACCTCTAAATGGACAGAAGACAGAAGTACTGGGACTCCATGGTCACTCATGAGTCTGTGAGGGTCAGCCAGGTCCTGCTCTTCCCTATATTGCCAATGCCCAGTCCAGGGAGATATTCAGCCAATTCGTGTTATTTCTAGAAGAAAGGGTTAGCCATTGGGCAAAGGGATAGCTATGTATTTGAACCTGTTTTCTCTAATGTAATATACTGGGTTGGCCAACCCAATACATCCAAAAGAATCTTCAGGTTTTTAAGACTTCTTTAATAATTTCCCAAAGATGTGACCCTCTAAACTGTCACTTATTTCATAAGCATCTTTGCAGGTGCCTAAAATGATTGACACACTGAGATCTGCCCCTTATACAAATCTGAGAGCCCCAGGTACAAAACTGACTCACCCCATGGCTTCTTCCATGGTCACTGTCACATATAGCCCAAGCAAATATTCTAAGATGGCTGAACACCCAAAACAGGTAAAATTATGGACGGTAAGGAAAAGGAAAGCAAAATGTCAAGAGAGCCAGCAGGTGTATCCTGGCTCCTTGGGGGTTCAAGGTCAGTGTTAAGGCTGGGAGGAGACCTAAGGGTGGAGAGATGGCCATGTCCTCCAGAATCAAGGCCAAGCAGACTCTGCCTCTGATATTCTTCTAAGCCATGGGAAACTCTCAAAGCTTTCTAGTTGGGGGTTGATACGCTCCAATCTGGGGAAGGATGCCTGCATGAGGGAAGACATATCAACAGGGGCTTGACGAGGCTGACAGAGAAGATGGGGATAAGAGGGTGGCTGCAGAGCTGGCTCAGAATAGCTCACAAAAACTGACTGTGCACATCCCTTCCCAAGTCCACATTCAGTGATGTCACAGTGGTAGCCTGCAATTACAGCCACTATGGGAATATCAGCAAATGCTACAAATCAAAGAAGTTACCTACCCACGTCCAAGATAGCTAGTTAAACAATTATACTCACCACCAGACATAGAGTTTGGAAAGCAGCTGGACTGAGGAGGTAAAGTGAAGAGAAGGGTCCACAGTGACCCCCTGATGATTCCCGTACAGATACCAGAATGAATGAGGCTGTATCCCTTAAGACAGTGAACACAGGAAGATGAGCTGGCATGGGGTCAGGAGTGAAGATGGTGAGTGCAGCCAAGAACACTTCGATTTTGAAGGATGTGAAGGCCACATGCTTTGGCTAGAGGAGAGTGGAATTCTGTGTCTGCAGCTTGGGAGACAGTTCCATGCTGTGGAGAGAGTGCATCTTAAGCCACAGGTGTGAGCAGGTAAAGGGCAGAGGGATGACCCTGGACTTTGCAGAACCTGACAATACAGGACTTGCAAAAGAGATGACTGAGCACAGGAGACTGAGGAAATTCACGAGGCAAAGAGAAGGAGGGGTGGATGTTCTAAATCATGGGAAAAGGGGAGATTCAATACAGAGGGATGCTACACTGCCAAATACCGTAGATCTCAAAGTATCTTCTGAGATTGGCATCAGAGGGGCCCCTGGTGACCTGAACTTGACCAGGTTCAGGAGAATGTGGGGATCTGGGGAAGAGTAATCATGGCTCCTTGATGGTTAATCATGTGATGTTGCATCTTTGTGTCAGTCAGGGTCTAACCAGGAAACCAATGACTACATAATTCAAAAAGAGGAAATTTAATGCAGAGAATCAGTTACCTGAGTGACGGAGAACAAAGAAACTAAATAGCAAGTGGCAAGACAGGAAGCCACTACCACTCAGGTCTGGAAGGGGCAAACAGAGGTGGCAAGGTCACCAGAGCCCAGGGGCTGGAGCCACATGACAGAACCTGGAATCTTGGTGGGGCCATCGGCAGGGACAGGAACTGTGCAGCAGCAGGGAGACTGCCAAGGACAATAAGCAGAGGGAAGAACTCTCTGGCTTCTCCCTTCTCCACGTTCTCCAGTCTTCCACCATGGTCTCCCATGGGTTGTCCCGAGGCAGAAGCAATTGGCAAGGCAACTGGGGATCATGGTGCCCTCCCTACAGAGCCCAGCAACAGGACAGATCTGACAGCAAACAGGCAAAGGAATGTCACAGTCACTTACCACATTTCATCATATCTACAACACCATCCATCCGAAGACCCATCTTGATTTCAGAGATGTTACTATTGGAAAGAACAATCGTCAGCTTGGAATTGATGAGACATGGTATACCTGTGCAGACATGGCATGAGGACACAATGCTCCACGGAGTATCTATTTTCCCAGATGTGTTGGGTTTGTGTTACATTATTGTCTAATCCTGACTCTACGGGGACACATACTGATCCCTTAGGAGGAGCACAGAGTTGCCAAGTGTGCATCTCTGCAGGTTCTTAATGGATCTCCCTTTCCTAATGCCCATTTCCCCAGCCTATCAAGTAAATTATGACCTAAGAGTGTGTGTGTATGTACAATTTATATATTTTTATTATATATTTTATTATATTTATGTATATATAAATATGTATACATTCATTTTATATATATATATTATATATCATGTCTTCAAGTTCATCATGACCACTTGGGCAGAATTCACGTGTATTATTTTATCTAGGTGGGGTGATTGCCCCACCTCGTTCTACAGTGGATTTCAGTCTTTTGTATAGAAATGCATACTGTGCCAAAGGAGAAAAGTAATAACTGAGCCAGAAGAAGGGACAACAGGGACAGCAGAAAGAGAAAGCTAAGATGGTGTGAGCACACATCACTTGCTTCCACACCTCCTAGACAAGTGCTGGACAAGGGGCAAATACCCCATGTGGCCAATAAGCCCTCCCAAGAGTGGACCAGCAACATTCTCAGTCCTCACTGACAGTCCCCACCCCCCAGCCTCCCAGGAGACATCATTATGCAGCAAGGGTTCCAGAGGCCACAGTCCTGTCCAGGGGCAATGCTGCATCCAGATTCCAAATCAGACAGGGGCAGGTATTTGCTCTGACCAGCCTTCTGAGTGACAGTTGGCCCCAGATGCTCCCTGAGAAGGAACACAAGCAGCCTGGGCACTCTGGCTAAGCCCTATTTCCATATGGCCCTGGCTGCATCTGTAGTGTAGATCAATATCAATCACAGGTTCCCCATCGGCAGGTGGACAGCAGCTCCCTCCCAGGCAGTGACTCAGCAGGAGAAAAGAATCAGAAAAACAAAGAAAGTCCATAACTCTGAAGAGTCTGACACATGGTCTCCCATGGGGTTCCTGAGACCCTGAGTGCCTGAGGATGTTTCCCGTGCCAGCCTAGTCCCTCTAGTCCAGGGCAGTGAGGCTCACCACTAGAAAGGGGGTTTCTGTACTCTCCAGGCCTTCAGATAGCACCCATGGCAGGTAGCCTGGTCTCAGCTGTGTCTGACACAGCACACACACTCTGCTGACTTTGGGTCTTTCCCTGACATCATTTGCCCTCTCCAGAACTCTCAGAGGCCCCCACACCAAAGCATCTCATTGAATCAACAAGTCACACATTCCTTTGTCCACTCACCCACCCAGTCAACAGTTTGTCAGTTACCAGGTACTGGGGAACAGGGATATATTAAGAGTTGAGTGGTGGTCCTTTATAGGCCTCACTATCTGGTAGGCAAATCCATATTTTCAAATTAAAACAAAACAAAACAAACAAACAGCAAGCTTCTATTTGAGTACAGATTAGAATCAGCATAGGCTTCCCTGCTCAGACGGTAAAGAATCTGCCTGCAATTCAGGAGATCTGGGTTCAATCCTTGGATGGGGAAGATCCCCCGGAAAAGTGAATGGCTATCCACTCCAGTATTCTTGCCTGGAGAAATCCATGGACAGAGGAGCCTGGGGGCTACAGTCCATCAGATCGCAAAGAGCCAGACAGACTGAGCGACTAACACTTCTCACTCCTAGAGCCAGGATATGACTGTGGGAGAAAGGCAAAGTGTCCCAGAAAAGTCCCCAATGAGGAGACTTGATCTCTCTCCTCTGTGGAAGTCTGGGATAGAGGCTGTGCATGGGGAGGAGGCGAGAGCATTCCAACACCCTTCAGGGGAGGAAGTAGCTTTGCCTGGAGGGGCAAATACCTGGTTCCACCCCTGACCTTAAAGTACCAGGCCCTGGCCAGAGATGAGGCTGGAGAGCTGGGCAGCTCCAAGGCAGGGAGGGCCTCCTGCTCAGAGCACTCATCACCTCCCCCCATCACCTCCACCAGCCTGACTCTCCAGTCTATTTCAACGTCTGTGCTGCCCTTCTCCCCAGAATCATCACTGACTATTTTAATCTCTCAGCTTGTTGGTTTCCCCCATCAAAATTTAGATCTTCTTCAGTTCAGTTCAGTCACTCACTCGTGTCCAACTCTTTGCGACCCCATGAACCGCAGCACGCCAGGCCTCCCTGTCCATCACCAACTCCCGGAGTCTACTCAAACCCATGTCCATTGAGTCGGTGATGCCATCCAACCATCTCATCCTCTGTCGTCCCCTTCTCCTCCTGTCCTCAATCTTTCCCAGGATCAGGGTCTTTTCAAATGAGTCAACTCTTCACATCAGGTGGCCAAAGTATTGGAGTTTCAGCTTCAACATCAGTCCTTCCAATGAACACCCAGGACCGATCTCCTTTAGGATGGACTGGTTGGATCTCCTTGCAGTCCAAGGGACTCTCAAGAGTCTTCTCCAATACCACAGTTCAAAAGCATCAATTCTTAGATCTTCTTATGTCTCTCCAATCCGACATTCACCCAAGACTTTTTTTTTTTAATATTTATTTATTTGCCTGCACCAGGTCTTTGTTGCGGCACAAAGGAGCTTTTAGTGGCAGCATGTGGGATCTAGTGCCCTGACCAGGGATCGAACCTGGGCCCCCTGCATTGGGAGTGTGGAGTCCTAGACACTAGATCACAAGGGAAGTCCCTCAGCCAAGACTTCTGTTCTCCATACAGCCTGTTCAACCAGGAAGAGGAGCTGGTGTTTCGGGGTCAGGGCTGAAACAGACCCAGCCTTGGTGAAGTGAAGTTTACGAAAAGTACTATTCCAGCCCGAGAAGTTCCTAAGGCAAAAGGACACTTACCAACAAAAATAAATTAAGTGATTTTTTTTTTAATTAAGATCTTGAGCTTTTCAGGGAATCTTATTACTGGTGATTGACAATCAGCATTGTGCTCAGGTTTTTGTCATGTAAATTCCACATTTATCCAGCAGCTTTAACCTGTCAAAGCCATTCACGAATTCTTTGGAGGGTTTCCTTTCTATTTGTTTCCTGGTTATTGCCTTTAACCTGAAAACGGGAAAAAAAAGAGAGCGCATTCCAAATGGGACATCCCTTTAGTAGACCTTCTGTGTTTCAATTTCAAAATCAATACTTCAACAATAAATGAGAAGAAAATTTCCTTTGAAGACTAGACCATAAACAACAATGCTTTTGCTGCACTCAGTCCACCGGTGGCCAGCTGGTGGGGCTCATAAGACAGAGGATCGCCAGGGGGCCTCCTGGAAGTCATGACTGCCTCTCTGCCTGGCCCCAGTGCAATTTTCTGAGGGACTCCCAAGTGCACAGCAGGGGGATGTAAGAGGAGAAGACATGCTTTTGCCCTCAGTGAGTAGAGAATGGAGTCAGGGAAAGGGATGAATGCACAATAAATAGAGAACAAAACATGGAGAGTGTCACCAAGTGGGAGGCTGAGTGATACTAAGAGCTGAGACTCAGAAGTCACAGATCCAGCTTAAGACCCAAACACCATAGTTTAGGGACTTATTGAGAGTTTTCAGAGACTCTGCTTCTTCACCTATAAAGTGGGGGAGTTATCAGATCTACCTCACAGAGTCCCTGGAGGAAGAGCTGACCCGAGTTGATGGGTGTAACTATGCTTAAGGTCTGGCTACTCCATCACCTTCTTCCCTCTAGCCTGTGGGTAGCATCTCCTTCGGGGCCCCATCTTTCCTCCAGAGATCCCACTGTGCATGCTGTCCACCTCGTAGTGTGGGCTCAGGACCTGATGCCTGGGAAATGAGTGTCCTCCGTCCTCTCCCTCCGGGCGTGAGAGAGTAGAGATGACTCTAGCTAAAGCCAAGGTCAAGGAAAAGAGAGTGAAGGTGAAAATGCAAGTCATCATCTAGTGAGAGAACCCCTGAGGTGAGTAGGACCTATTTCCAGATGACATAGGAAAGGGATGCAGCTGGTTCATAGGAGGCTGTGCAGCTTCTTTTCTGTGTACTGGTAAGAAGTGTGCCTATCCTTCCTGCAGGGAGCAAGCTGAACCATGTGCAGCCTCTGGTCAGCAGCTCCAGCTAAATCCAGTCCAGAGTCATCCCAGCCTAGGCACTCGGGAGTGAAGAAACCTTCAGGTGATCCCAACCAAGACCTGGTCATTCAAGGCCACCGTCATCACACAGCATTGACAAGTTAACCCCCCACCCCCACCCCTATGTGTAAATTCCTAAGCCACAGGCTCTATGAGAATACATTGGAACTCACATATATACACTACTATATATAAAACAGATAACTAACAAGGATCTACTGTATAGCACAAGGAACGCTATTCAATATTCTTATTCTTAACAACCTATATGGGAAATGAATCTGAAAGAGAAGGATATATGTATATGTATAACATTCTCTTTGCTCTACACCTGAAACTAACACAGCATCGTAAATCTACTATGGATTAGTTAGGAGTGGTTTGCTAGGTGGGCTTTCCTGGTGGCTCAGACAGTAAAGAATCTGCCTGCAATGCAGGAGGCTTGGGTTCAATCCCTGGGTTGGAGAGAGACCCTGGAGGAGGGCAAGGCAACCCACTGCAGTATTCTTGCCTGGAGAATCCCCACGGACAGAGGAGCCTGGAGGGCTATAGTCCATGGGGTTGCAAAGAGTTGGACACAACTGAGCGACTAAGCACAGCACACAGCTTGCTAGGTAGCAATAGATAATCAGAACACCAGCCACTTCTACGCCAAGTTTTTATGTTCTTGGCTTACATTATTTTTCCAACAGTGTCTCAAGGTAGGATTTACTATAGGCATCGTAAAGATGAGAAATCTGACCCTCAGAGAAGTTTCCAAGTTCCCATTGTTTCTAAGTAACATAATCAAGACCAATATACCAAATCAAGATTTACACACCATTCACACACCATGAACCAGTCTATCACCCAGAATTAAGACAACTTTTAAAATAATCAGGTGTTGTCTTCAGTACCTGAAATGGCCTATTTACATATATTTATATGCTGAGAACACTGACCCTAAAATAAAGTCATCTGGCTGTCAAAAAAATAAAAAAACACCAAACTGCATACCTTTGAGCCGAGCCATGTGACTGAAGCTAAGCGGATGGACTAATTCTTGTCAACCCACTTAGCCGACAGTGGCTCAGTGCACTAAGTCTCTCAGAGAAAGGGCAGAATTTGTATCCACCAGATTTTTCTCTGCCTTCCCTGAAATGACAGAATGACCGTAGTCATCCAGACACACGGGCAAGCCAGGGTGGGTGGAGAAGAGAGATTTTCAGCTCTGCCGGCTGCTCCACATCAGTGAAGGAAGCGCTGCAGACAGAGGTAACTGCTTTGCAAATTCACTCATAGGTGCTCTGTGAGAATGCTGAAAATAGACTCTCGAGAAATCTGGCTGCGATCAGAAGCACCAGATGTTGCCCCAGATGTGGGGATGATGTCTGCTGTGGGCATCAGCCTAATTTAACTCATTCCCCCCGGGGTGGGGCATGGGAATCTACCTTAGCCCAGATCTTAAGGAGCTGGGGCAACCTTGCCCTCAAGGGACCTTCAGAGTTCCAGGCCTCTGCTCTCCAAGAAAGAGCCGCCCACCCCAACCAGGTCCAGGGTTGCTGGGCTGTAGAGCCCAGCACACAGCCTCACTGCAGGGAAACCTCTTCACCCTGGGTTGGATCGAACACCAGGTGAAGTACAGCATGGGAATGCCCCAAGTTCAGTGAGGGGAAATACCAGTCAGGGATCACATAGGCCTCCAAATGCCCCAGGAGACCTCACAGCTACCAAGCCATTCTGACTAAATGTGCAAAGGAATCCCAGCATTCAGATCCTGTCAGATTTATTATAGAGAACAGCAGGGAAGTCCACAGAGAGCACACAAATGCTCCCTATAAAATGCTTTCTCTTGTTCACTCCTTCTGTCTGTTTGGGTTCCCTCAGGAGCAGACCCCTCCTGAGACAAGGATTTGAGTGCAGGTGGTTTATCTGGAGACTTCTCAGGTGGTGCTAGTGGTAAAGAATCCACTTGAAAATTCAGGAGACATAAGAGACTTGGGTTCAATCCCTGGGTTGGGAAGATCCCCTGGAGGAGGGCATGGCAATCCCCTCCAGTATTCCTGACTGGAGAATCTCATGGACAGAGGAGCTTGGTGGGCTACAGTCCATGGGGTCACAAAGAGTGGGACTCGACTGAGCATGCATGCACAGTTTATTTGGAGATGATCTCAAAAAGACCAGTGGAGGAGAGAAGTGACTCAGGAAGAAAGAGTGGAAGCTGGACAAGTGGAACCCAGATCTCATAGGGACCCCTGAGGGACCATGTGAGAGGCTGTGATGTTCTCCCATCTGAGGGACTAGGGAGTGGGGTTATTGATCCACTACCTCCTGTCAGTCACTGGCGGAGGACCATTCCTGGGGGTGTTAATTCCTTGAGTCTTCTGACCTGGCCCGGCCCACACAAGGGCAGAGGAGAGTCTTCTGGCTAGTGAGAGCACACGGGCATAGGGCCATTACTGCTGAAAAGTGGGCCTGAATCCATGAAAGTGGCAGGAGCAGAGGGAATGTGGGCAGGGCACCCTCAGTGGCCACACACACCTTGTGGCTACTGACTAGTCTCCACCCGACCTGCACGTTACTGAGTCTGTTGCCAGTGTACACCGGAAGCGGGCAGGGTTGAGATCTGCTGTGTGGTCCAGTCTGGAGTTCACATCCCCTCTGGGCAGGAGGTCCCTAATTCTAAGTTACTGGTAGCAGGCCCCACTGAACCTGACAGCTATTCTATTCCCCTAGCCCAGCTGGGTGGTGGGGACAGGGTGAAAGAGCCAGCCTTTCCCCATCCTGGGCTGACTACGGGTAGAATACAGGGCCGTCACGGACCTGGTTTTGTGACTACCCTCTGATAGAAGGAGGTCTGCTCCTGAGCCTCCTGGCAAAACAAAGAAACAACAGAAACTGCACAGAGTAAACAGGTGTGAGGGATCTTACTGGGGTCACAGGAATGTTTCAAAACTGATCGATGATGACTGCTGCGTCACTTGGTAAATTTATTTAAGCAATCATTGAAATATACACTCTAGGTGATTTATATGATATATAAAATTTGCCTCCACTAAAAAAGAAAAGAAAGTGGGCCAGGGGCAGGGGGGCTTCCCTGATGTCTCAGTGGTAAAGAACCAGTCTGCTTTTGCTTGCCAATGTAGGAAATGTGGGTTTGATCCTTGGGTGGGAAAGGTCCCCTAGAGAAGAAAATGCAACCCACTCCAGTATTCTTGCCTGGAAAATTCCATGGACAAAGGAGCCTGGCAGGCTACATACAGTCTATGGGGTCACAAAGAGTCAGACATGACTTAGCAACTAAACAACAACAAAGTTACAAAAACAAATTTATTTTTTAAAAATTTAAAAAATTAAAAGCAAAAACCCACAATAGTCCACAAAATCATTGCATCCTAGAACTACCTGAATGCAACCTCTGAACTGAATTGCTGCCTACAAGTGATATATCGGATTCTTGATATAATCTATTTAGTGCATTGCTTTCCTTCAAGAGTGAGCTAATGCTGAAATGAGAAATAAACGTAGAGAGGGTCTGAATTATCCTGAACCTGAATTATCCCAAGATACCAGAACACCATGCCCTAGACATCTCTTTTACTCCCCAAATTTTGTTAGAAATACTTTTGTCTGGCTGTCAGAGCAATTTCATACAACCTGAGGCTCTTCCTGCCATTTTACTTTTTCCAACCAAGTTCAACCATTTCAGGTGACTCAGGATGTAAATTCTCCATGAAGTTAAAAAAGACTCCACTTTCTAAAAGAATCTCCAAGGAGCCAATGTGGAGAGAAAAAAACCAAAGAGCCTTGCAGAAGGAAGAATTTTAGTAAGTTAAGTTGGAAGAGTGAGTGTGAGCACTCTCCCTTCCCAGGTGAGTCAGTGCTGGGAGCTTGCAGGGAAAAGGCTTTTAAATGCAAGGCCCATGGTCCATTATAATTGAAAATATGGTGACGCATAAGAGATGATGTTGATTTTAGAATCAGAATGTCAACCAGGTCTTCTCATTTCAGAAAGACATACAGCCCTTAGTGCCCTGAAGTTACTGTTGGGCTGAAATTTTTCCAAACTCAACTCCAAGTCAAATATTACAGAACTACCAAATGTCACTGAACTACTTATTATGGGGATATACCATTTCCCATTAAATCAAAATATTAAAATGCACTTTCATCTCAAAGTTATTGAAACTCTCTTTGGCAATTCAGCCTCTCTCTTAGGAGCACCTTCAAGCTGATGTGAAGGAAGGGAGAAAAAATAAACAGACACCTAGGGATTAAAACAAAACAAAAACGCTCTTCCCTCTAAATTATCAATGAGAACACTAGGGAAGAATTTTCCACCCAAGAGGACAACGTTTTATCTCTGAAATATTAGCATTGACCATAATAAATACTCTAGGCAGTTTGTTAGCATTTAATCCATCCAGATATGAACATGAAACGCTGTTATTTTTGCCCCCAACAGTACTGTCAAGTTCCTCCTTCCCACTGGATAGCAAATGCCTTAAAGAGACTCTAGCCCAGTTCTATATCTTTTAATTCAATTAATAAGACTTAGTCCAATGCATTTTGAAACTCTGATCTCCTATCTGATCCACAGACCTTCTGCTCCCCCTGAAAAGGCAAGGCATTCCAGTCTCCTGAAGAAGGGGCCCAGTGTGGTCTGCTCCCCTGTCCTCCTCTTTTTCCCCTACTCTTCTGCTTGTGAGAAAGAGAAGCAGGAGAAGAAAAAGAAGAAGACATGTCTCCATACCTAAAGCAAAATATGTTCTCCCAAAAAGTTGGTATTCAGTGCTATGGATGCAAGAGGGAGCCCATGAGTAAGCTTTCTCACTGATGGGAAAGTTAATTTACACTATTATCCCAGAAAGATGTACATTCTGGAAATGGCCCCCAGAATCATCAGCCTCAGAGGTCCAAGGCCCTGAACCATCTCATATGCAACCTGTGTCACCCCCAACATGTCACCTGCTCCCAGCCTTTCTCCGTCTTAGGCAAAGTAGCGGTCCTCTCTTCCACTGGTCTATCCCCTTAAATGATGCTCCAGCACACGGATGATGTGGTCTTCCAACATGCCCCCTGGAAAGACCTTATGCTTCAAAAAGTCTTCCTGTGAAATGGGACAACCTCTTTCAGTTGTCTTCCAATTGGTGACATTTTCCCTCATGTCCCAAAAGGTCCCCAGAAAGACTACAGTTCCAGAAGTTGTCTATGCTTGAAGGTAATTTCACCTGCAAGCATATACGGAATCCAGCTTAGAAGCAGAAACTTACCAGCCTCTGTGTGTGTGTGTGTGTGTGTGTGTGTGTGTGTGTGTATGTGTGTGTGTTGCGGGGGGCGTGTATCTCCCAGGCACCTCTCGGCCCCAGCATGCCATCTAGAGTTCCACTGTTCTCTTCTTTATACTAATGGCACTAGAATGAGTCAGCTAAATATTCTTTGTGTAGCTTTAATAAACTCTAAGTTTCTCAGGAATATAACCATCCTATGCATTAAGACCAGAGTACACTGTCTTGTTCAGAACTTCACCAGAAGAATGTCACCATTTCTTAACAGCGCATTCCCCCAACACTGACCATGGTATCTGACTTGCTGATACAACACACCTGGATCCATCTGCATTTGTAGCTGTGGAATTCACAGCAAGCATCTAATTCACTATCTCCTCTAGCATAAGCTAGGTGCAAGCATCATATGTTATTTTATAATACATTATTTTCCTTTTGGTTTCTTTATATTTCAGCTAAGGCATTACACTGATTTGTTAAATTAAGTATACAAGCAAGCAATGATATCAACAGATTTCATTTCAGGATAATAATGGGAGAACTACAAAATATGTGTTGTAAAAAGGAGCCATTGGTTCTGAAGCAATGCAAACCAGTGGTCCAGATTCATGTTCCTCTCTGCTTATTTCCCTGTTACGTGCCCTGACCCTTTAGTCGAACTCAGTTGCGTCCAAGCTCCAGTCTTACTAGCTCGAGGGTAATGTTGTTTTCCCTTGAGCCAGAGTCATGGGAAAGGGGCAGCTCTGTCCTGTCCAGGACCCTGATCCAGCAGCATAACTGACAGAAAAACTTGGAGCTTCCCAGGACAGTTGGTAAGGAATCCTCCTGCCAATGCAGGAGACACAGGTTGGATTCTTGGGTGAGGAAGATCCCCTGGAGAAAGAAATGTCAACATACTCCAGTATTCTTGTCTAGGGAATTTTACAGTCAGAGGAGCCTAGCAGGCTACAGTCCATGGGTGGGGGCGGGGAAGTAGGGGGTCGCAGAGTCAGACCCCACTGAGTGACAGAGCACACAAGGAGAATGAGGGTTTCAAGGTCAGAGGCAGGGCCATTAGCCTCCTGCCCACCCCACCCTCCCCCCCGCACCGTCCACATCACCAGAAGCACCTCAGGAGCTTCCCCTCCCAACACCAGCCTCAGAAGCACTGGATTTGGGTGTTTCCCTGTGCAGAGTATCAAAGCCTTAATGCTCAGAACTGAACCAGCATATCCTTAGATACAGAAGTAAATGTTTTGACTCTGACAGATTCCACTTGCTCATCTTTGGTGAACTAGGTGTGCATCCTGGGAATCTCAGCCCAGCCAGAAGTCAGCATCTCTTCCTGCTCACCCACTTCCCTGTTGGGGGCAGAACTCCATGGGCCTTATCAAATGGAGCCACCTCACTCTCATTGATGACAAAGCTTTTCCAACTAAAAACTCATCCTTGCCTCTCAATACATATGCATCTGATATCATCAACTGTAAATCACTTTTAATGATCTGTTTTGGAAAAGGAGGCATGCTTTATACATGTAGGACTTCTACAATCTAGGGCTTAAGAGGATACTGACAGGAGTAAGGAGGATCCACTGACAGACACAGGAGAGTGCGCTGGGCAGAGCATCAGACCTGCAGTAGCTGATGGTTGGGCATCCCCGGGGGATCAGTGGTAAAGAATCTGTCTGCACTGCAGGAGCCGCAGGACACTCAGGTTCATTCCCTGGGTAGAGAAGATCCCCTGGAGGAGGGTATGGCATCCCACTCCAGTATTCTTGCCTGGAGAATCCCATGGACAGAGGAGCCTGGTGGGCTGCAGCCCTGTATCCCCACAAAGCAATGAGCTGGGTTCTAGGGAACTCCAGCCATCACCTACCCACCTACCTGTGCTAGACCCTAAACTTCTGAGGACACAGGCTGAGGACATCACAGACCCTGACTTCAAGGATCAGACAGTTTAGGAGCAAGCAGGTGGGCAAGCTGCTAAGTGCCACAGTGAAAGTACATATGGGGGCTATGCAATGGACGCGGGGGTTGGGAGTGGTAAGAATCCCCTCCAGGAGAGCCCAGGGATGCATCTTAGAGGAGGTACCAGGCTGCCAGGCAAGGCAGAAGCAGATAGAGCAGAGTGTGTACACTGGCACAGAGGCACAAGAAGGCCCAGGAGGCAGGGAACTGAGTTCCTTCCTCAGGTCAGGCTGAAGCATGAGGAGAAAATGTGAGAGAAGATTCACTCATCCAGTCGCTTAGGCAATGCACTAGGAGCTGGGCCCTGTGCACATAAGCACACCTTCTAGCCCAGGAACAGGTGGGCACCCAATAAAGAAAGGCCTTCTGGGGTAAGCCAGGGAAAGTAGGGCTTGGTCTGCCAATGCAGGAGACACAAGAGATACAAACTCAGTCCCTGGGTAGGAAAGATCCCTTGGAGGAAAAAATGGCTACCCACTCCAGTATTCTTGCCTGGAGAATCCCAAGGACAGAGGAGCCTGGAGGGCTACAGTCCATGGGGTCGCACAGAGTGGGATATGACTGAACATCTGAGTGTACACAAGGGGTAGACATTACCCTGAAAGTGATGAAGTGACACAGAGGACTTCTGACCAGGGGGTGATGGACTGGGTGTGACAAGGGCTGCATAGAATTGGATTAAAGAGGAATCAGTCCACGAGCTGGAGGGATAGAGAAGTACAGTCAGGCCAGGAGACTGCAAATTACCAAGTGCTCTCTGAGCAGTGACACCCTGCCTCCCCACCACCCCTAGCCTCACCTTCCGTCCTGAGGTGGCTGCAGTAGAAAGAGTCAGGGGTATAGTTGGTGCCTGTCACAAGAAGCAAGGACCAGAGATAAAAACAGTCCAGGGCACTGAAGAACACATGGAGAAAAACAGACAGAGAAGAATCAGGGCGCTTAGACTGCTGAGTCAGGTGTGCTGGCTGCTGCTCAGGAGATACCTTGTCCTGACTTTAAGCAGATGCAATCAAGCTAGAGAACTAGGTTGAGTCCTTGCGGCTAATGGAGGGGAGACACTGGGCTGGATGACCATATTCAGGCAGTGCTTCTGTAGTTGAGTCTGAGCACCCCTATCTGCATACCTGAGGCTCTTGCGTTTCAATGGACGTTGACTCCCTCCCTTGCCTCTTGGGGTACCTACTTAAGTGTTCAGGTGGGTTGGCTGGGGATTGGCAGGGCTTGAGTTTCCCAGAAATCAAGGTTGCCTTAGTTCTGGGGAGAAAGGATGTTCAAGTGCACGTCTTCACCCACAGCCATGGAAACCACACACACTAACCACCATAGTGTCTCCACGCCAGGACCTAAGAGTGAAAAGCCATCAAGACCCAGTAGAGCTGGCAGTCAGCACGGGCAGGAGCCCAGCTTTTTAAGGATCTGTATCCGCCACGGCCAGCTTTTGAATGACATAAGATGAGTCAAATAGACTCATCCCTGGAGGGCTTCCACAATTTGAGCACAGGAGCTAAATCACTCTAATACGGTTTGAGCGCCATGACAGAGACCCATCTGTCTCACACGTCCCCCACAGCCTCCAGCCAGCCTGCCATGCTGCCCCAAATGCCGCCAGTGTGCAAATGCTTAACCCTAGGGGTGGAGCTGTGTTCCCTCTTTCTAAATGTACACATCACCAAGTGAGATCATGCATCATGTCCCATTACCTTAGCTTACAGGAAAGTCTGAGTGTTTCCTCTCTGATAAGATGATGTAAGTAAAGCATCAGGGCATCAGGTCTAGGAGACTTGAGACAGGGGCAGTGGCAGCTCCAAATTCCCTCTATCAGAGCCCATTTGGTTGGGAGTATGAACAGGTGACTTGTTTGAAGCTGTGACTGCACAGTGAGCCCTCTGTCTTTAGTAAGATTAGATGGTTCTGATCCACAGAAGTAGCCAAGTCTTCAAAAGATATTTCTATTAACATTTTCCACTGGACTGAGAAAACAGATTTTAAGATTAGGAGGAAGATGAGTCTCATTAATACTGGCGGTATTTTAAGGAGTGGCTTCCAGGGAGCAGCCAAACCTTACCTCTAAAAGCAGTCCTTGGTGCCTCCAAGGTCTTGAAGAGAGAGATCCTGGTGGAAACTAGGGAGCAGGAAGAGATATCTCAGGAGGGAAAACAGTGGATGAGAAGGATGCTGAAGGTGACCCAACAATTTCATCAGCCTGCCCCTTCTCCCTCATGGGCTCTAAGACAAGAGGTGGGATGCATCTGAAAGCAAAACTCCAGGAAAACACCTTCAAGCAAATATTCTTGGCCAGTGTCTGACTTGAGTTCCTCCACGAAAAAGGGCTGGAATTTAAGTACTGGCAGATGGGTAGAGGAGAGGCAGGGGGCTCTTCAAGAAGAAAATATTTTATTCATGATCTCTAGTCAAAAGAGGAATAAACCACTAAAAAGACTTAAATATCATTTTTAAATTAATATACAAGATACAACCATCTTGATAATTCTGATGATGGTGCAATAAAACCAAAATCATTGGTTTGCTTTTGGGGAAAAAAAAAAACAGCCAATAAAAAGAAAGTGAAATCTAGGTCTTGAATGTAAAATTCTTTTTAACTCTATAAATCTCTGATTAGCCTCCTTCCCTGTTCCAAATGACAACACACGCTTCCACAAACAAACAAAAATACACAAGAAAGGAAAAAATGAAGATGAAGGAAGGAAGAAAGGAAAGTAGGAAGGAATAAACTTAATACAATAAACTGCAAACTCAGTATCTTCTCGCATTGCCTAGCATTTCTGTGAATTTCCCAAGTGATGTCTTGTTTTAGCTCTTGGCTGAGAGTCCCTCCCATACAGGGTATGGTGGAGAGAATTTTGAGCGTTTTGCAGCAGATAAGTGTGCCAAGAAGAGCCAGCAGAGCACTATGAACTGAGATTCTAGGACTGGAGTGGGTGGGTTCTGTCCTTGCATGAGCAGCAGAGTATATGAACTCCAGAAACAGGGAGAAGCGGTCACACTTTCCAACATTGTTCTCCCACATTCTATGTGACGTCTAACCATCAGTGATACGTTCCTTCGGATTAACATTATCCTTGATAGGTCTGGAACCCCTAGCTCCAGGGCAGCCTGTTGTTATCTGAAACACATTGCCTTTCAAAGGGTTTGTGGAACAGAGTGAAAATCTGTCCCTAGGAGAGCACTTGCGGGTTGGAGAACTCAGAAGCAGAACGAGTTGGAAAAACAAACATTCAGAACCACAAACCACCAAACACATCCAACACACAGTCAATCAAGTTAGGGAAATGCATACAGAGCCTCCTCCCCTGATTCCTTTTCTTCTTATTTGTTTTTTTTTTTTTTTTGACGTGAACCATTTTTAAAGTCTTTCTTGAATTTGTTACAACATTGCTCCTGTTTTATGTTTTGGTTTTTTGGCAGCAAGGCATGTGGGATCTTAGCTCCCTAGCCAGGGATCAAACTGAACCCCCTGCACTGGAAGGTGAAGTCTTCACCACTAGACCACCAGGGAAGTCCCTCCCCTGATTCTTCATAAGTGTTTATACTACAAGCCTTGCTCCCTCTCCCCTTTGTGCAATCTCCATGGTCCCATGAGAGAGGGACGGAGCAGGTGACAAGCTGCTACAGAGACCCAAGTCCTCACTCAGCAATCTTTCCTTGAAAAGCAGGCTTTTAGCTGGATTGAGAGGGACTCCTCTCACACTCTCACTCTCCACCCTAGCTGGTAAAAGGACAGCGATCTTGGCCCCCAACCTGACAGGTCTGAGTAGAGATCCCACATGAAAAGTCTGGGTCCATTCCCATCCACCTGACCCTCCTTCTTTCTTCTCCTGATAGCCTCTCAAGGTTTTGTTCACTATCCCGACCTCAGCAATCAGACGGTCAAAGGCAGAATGAAAAGGAGGAGCTGCAGGGGCCCAGGGCAAGATGACCCTCCACGCCCCAATGGGGCACTAACTTCCCGTTACCCACACCCACTTGCGGCTGCCCTGTCCACACCCAAACCCAGGGGTGCTGGGGTGCCTTCTGTGAAATAGGGAGAAGCTTCCTCAGAGCATCTAGCCTGAGCATCAGGCAGAAGTATCTCTGGCTTCAGGTGTGGATTGACATGCTAAGTGTTTGCTGACAACCCAAGAGAGCCTGAATACCTAGCCATGTTCTCAAGCTACAGAAGTCTAGCGCAAACTGTACTGATGCAGAGGAAATCACAAATAATGCACTTTAAGGCCAGAACTTCAATATCTTTGAAGGGTTTCATTTCTCGTCCTTTCCAACTTTAATATACATACTTACTTAACAAGGGTCTGTGGAGGGTTAATTGAATTAATATATGTAAAGTGCTTAGGGTTTGAAGAGAATATGCAATATAAATGGAAGTGTCACTAAAAAGGTTAATCTAATTTACATCTAACACTTTCAGTTCATGGTGTTAATGAACTATATCCTTTTAGAGGGTGATTAATTTATAGAAATGTGATTATTTTTCCTAATGCTTTATATGGGCCAGCTTCTCCTCTTACTGTATCTAACTTTATAGGAGAATTCAGCATTTTACAAATTAAAATAATAAATCATATAACCATATAATGGTTATATTTCATTAATTACAAGGAGACATGCATTAGATTAACATTTATCTGTTGTAATTAATTTGCTGCAATGCAGTTATACATGCAAATTGGAAAGCGACACATCAACTTGACATCATATTAACAGTTTTGACTGGTTCTACCCTGAAAATTTATGGGCCTGCAACTGCTGCATAAGCACGGTGACCACCCGCTGTGCACCATATGCAGACTAAACGTGAAAGAACAAGGAAGAGTCTTAACTCTAAATTCAGACTTCTGAAAATATCATTAATTGAACTGATAAGACAGTATAAAGGAAGAAAGATGTAGGGCTTTGTTTGAGGGGAGTTTGAGCCCTGAAGTCTCACAGACAATCTCTTAAATCTGATCACCTTATTTGCTTAGACACTTTATCCTTCCAAAGGGCATTCAGAGTCCTTAGCAAATGGATACTCATAACTTTCTTGAATAAAGGAAGGAGATGCCATCGTGTCCTTTTGGCACAGGAAGAAGCAGATATCAGAGGGCTGAGTGATGTGTCCTGAGCCTCACACTGATCAGTGAATCCACATCAGGAGACTGGGAGAAAATGCCTTTCCTGCCTTCTCCACAATGATTTCCTGTTGCACATACTTGGAAGACTGGAGATTTGTTTAACTCTACAATACAACAGACAGCATGGAAATGCAAAGTGGCAGAAGTCACCAAAAATGATGTGTTGTGGGCATTTTTTTTAAAACAGCATAACTTAAGTTAAATTTCAGCCAATTAAGCATTTTTAGAAGCAATGAGAGTAGCGTTTACAGGCTTTCTCAGTGAAAATTCCAACAGCATCTGCTGCACCTGATTCCCTCACACATCTTGGTGTGGTTAGAGTTCTCCTGATTCATCTGTAGAACAGAGTGTTTTCAATACCATGTGTAAAACAGCTAGTGGGAAGCCACTCTATATATATATAGTACAGGGAGCTCAGCTCAGTGCTCTGTGATGACCTAGAGGGCTGGGATGAACATATTCTATGATGTTCATTTACCAATGTGTAAAATGGGTACTTGTGAAAAAGACAACTGATTGTGTAAAATCCAGCCATGACAGCAGAAGGAAGGGTGGCTTTAGGAGCAGTCAGGTTACCTGCTACTCCATCTACACCATCTCTCCCAGCCTTGCCACACTCACCTCCTCATTCTCCCAAGTCCAGGCTTCAAGTATATCTAATACACTTGAAAATGTCTGTGGTAGCTTTCTTTGACCCTGGCTATTTAAAAAACAGGAGTCAGAGGAGGGCCATAATTAACCCAAATGAACGAGTCCTGCGGGGCCTTCCTGGCCCAAGAGACCCAGCCAATGGACCATGCAATGCAGACAGCTGCCTTCTCTGCTTGAGGCCAAGCATGATGGGGGCGGGGCGGGAGGATGGAGGAAGGCTTCCAGCTGCCCGGGTGAGAAGAGAGAGGCTATGCTCACTCTTGATGGGGAGGTCAACCAGAGAGTGAGGCTTCCAGAAAAACAATTCTTTCAGCAATTTTGTAGTGAAACTCAAATGCTCTCAGACTGTGAGGAGATGCCTTCCAGGGCAGCAGAGCCTCTCTGGCCCCACTCAGAGCTTTCCTCTGACTGAAGACACATCACGCTGCTAGGTACGCTCATGTGACATGGAAGTCCATGTCTGCCACACTGTTCTGGGTTCACATCTCAGTCCCATGACCACTAAGCCGTGGGACCTTGGGCAAGTTACTTCCCTTCTCTGAGTCTCAGTTTTCTCCTCTGTAAATACAGGATAGTAATTCTAACTGTATCATTGGTAGATCAATCCAATTGGGGTTAAGATCAAACCAACTGTCACATGCAAAGGGCTTAAAATAGTGCCTGGAACAGGGTATGCATTCAATAAACACTCATTCCTTTATTAGCTCTGTAATCTCTGTGCAGAAATATATTTTTCCATGGCTGGGCTCCCTCCTCACTCCTGCCTGTGTACCAACATGGACATTCTTTCTTTGCATCTACTTGTCCTATCCCCCAACCCCATCTTCTTACTAAAGGCCTACTCACCCATTAAGACCTCTTTCATGTAATCCATAACTCTTTCTTCATTTCTCCTATCCTTGCCAATTTCTGTCTTTCCTGAAAGACCTTTTCAAGGTCTTTCATGCACAGTCTGACCTCTCCCCAGAAGCTATAGAGCTCTCCAATAGTTTGTGTCACGTGTGATGTTTGCCCTAGACTGGGTGTGAGCTCTCTGACATCTGAAACTTGCTTTATCTTTTTGTTCCCCTCACAGAATAACAGGAGACTGAGAAATAGCTAGCTATTGGCTGATATGGCTAAAAATGGGCCCAGTGCATGTTTGGGTTGGCCTCACTCTCTCAGGCATTCTCCTCTGATCACTGCCCTCTTTTGCCTTCTGCCTATTGCTCCCTGACGGAATGGCACAGATGAATGTCAGTGTTCTCCCAAAATGTACTGTTGAAACCCTACCCCTCAATGTGATGGTATTAGGAGAGAAGGTCTTTGGGAGACCCTCTCCTTAAAACCCAAATCGTAGCATACTAGAGGAGAAGGCAATGGCACCCCACTCCAGTACTCTCACCTGGAAAATCCCATGGATGGAGAAGTCTGGTAGGCTACAGTCCATGGGGTCGCTAAGAGTCGGACACAACTGAGCAACTTCACTTTCACTTTTCCCTTTCATGCACCGGAGAAGGAAATGGCAGCCCACTCCAGCGTTCTTGCCTGGAGAATCCCAGGGACGGCGGAGCCTGGTGGGCTGCCGTCTATGGGGTCGCACAGAGTTGGACACGACTGAAGCGACTTAGCAGCAGCAGCATACTAGGATTAGAAGAGGTCTTGAGGGTGGGGCCCTCATGAATGGGATTAGTGCCCTTATAAGAGTCATGAGAAAACTTGCTTCCTATCTCTGCATTCCACACATCAGACACAATGAGAAGTTGGCAGTTTGTAACCCAGAAGAGAACTCTCACCAGAACCCAATCATGCCAGCACCCTGATCTTGGACTTCCTTCCTTCAGAACCATAGAAATCAATTTCTGTTGTTTATAAGCCACCCAATCTATTGTATTTTTTTTACAGGAGCTCCAACTGACTAAGACAGCAAACCTGTCCTATTCAGTGCCTGTGTCTTCAGTTCAGCATGCTTCCCCCAGCTCAGTCTTCTCATGATCCATCCACAAACCCACCATTCCAATTTCCACAGGCTCCAATTAGTGGTGGGCTAAATAATAAATTATAAAATAATAATCTGTCTCAAATTGTCATTTGGTTATCACAGCTTCAGTTACCCCTTTCCACATAAACATGCACCATCACAGAAACTGTCAATGTCTTAAACAAACAAACAAACAAACAAGAATGCTTCTCTGTTTCCTGGGACAGCAAGGCTGGGAGGAAAATATTCACTGGTCAGGGGACGTCTCTTAACAACCCAAATCACAACAGAGACCAGAATCCCGTACCTTCAGCACCGGCATTGAGAAATGTTTATTTATTTAGATAACATACATTGCTGAGTCCTTCCTCAGAGCTCACCCTGCATTAATTGCAGGGCTTTAGAGATTAATGAGATGAGATATGGGTCCCAGCCTCAAAGGCATTTATAGAGTAGTATTTTCACAATTCAAGTCAAATGTCTCTGTGTACACATATTTATATATCACTATGTCCACATATATGGACAGAGACAGAGAAAACAGAGTTTGAATGGAGAGAAGGTATGAACAAACCTACTGAACTGCCAAGAAGTCATTCAGAAAGGGAGAATCTCAGATGCTAGAACCCAGTGTTTAAATGATCAGGAATTATAGTCACCGTATATTTAATGCTGTTTACATGCCATGAACTGCACTAAGTGATTTCTAAACACTATCCTGTCAACTATTTGGCAAGGCAGATCTTTGTGTCCCCATTTTGTAGATAAAGAAATTGAAGTTCAAAGGGATTAACCGATTTGCCCAAGATTATCTAACTGGGAAGGGGTAGGGCCAGGATTAGAACCCAGGTTTCTCTGGTTACTAAGCTCAAATTTTCCTTCCTACAGGACAGGAGAAAAACGAAAATATCCAAAATGTCTGTGAAACAATACCATTGCAACCGCAAACAGGTGGATTCACTAAGCCAATCATTGCTGATTGTTCAGCTGATATTTCAGAGGCCAGGCAGAAGGATAACCTCAGAGATGCAGGCAGAATCAGGATGAGATTCCAGCTCTCAGGGCTTACAGGGTGGTGATGGACCACACAAGGAGCACAGGTACTCCAGAGGGAGAACTGCAGCCTGGGGGACCAGATTGGGGGACCAGGCAGGGGAGGCTCCCAGGGGAGACCATGTCCAGCCCTGGCCATGTCTTGAGTCACAGAAGGAATCAGGATGAGGAAGGTGACCTTACAGCCCAAAGACATAATCCAAAGGGCCCAGGGCAGTAATGAGCACATCCTGGCCCAAGAACCACAGGTACTCTGGGACAAGTGCAGGTCAGCATGTGCCCTCTGATGCACTGCTGGGGACGTTTTGTCACTGTGCTTCAGCTGTTGGGGAAACTACTGTCACATCACTAGAAGTCACATGCTACTTTCCCAGAGATGACACAGGACAATTCACCATAAAAATCCCACAGCACTTTCGCCCCTGTAGGATGTTCTGCACGTGCACTTTGGAATAGACAGGGATGGTTTTTGACTCTGTGAGACGGAGGATGAGGCTGCTGCTCAAAGCAGGTTTCTGTGGGTAAGAACAAGGCCCACTCCCTTCACCTCTTGACAGGCCCCTCGAGACAATAGCCCTGGACTCTCCTGCTGTGAGCAGGACCATAGGGCTCCTGGGGATCTCAGAGAGATAGTCAGCTTCTCCATGGCCGCTAGATCTACCTTTAAACCCAAAGGGGAGAATACGTGATGAATAGTCAGGGGACACTGGGCGTGGTGAGCCTTCTCATTCTCACCCCAGTGTCACAACCTTCACTGGTGGTCGCGGCAAGTCATATTCTTCTCTGTGAGGTGGGCTACCAACATCAGTCCTGCATGGCATGTAAATATGAGAGACAGTCCAGGTAAAGAGATTAGCAGAGTGCCTGTTCCACTAAGGAGAGGTTCCACAAGCTGCAATTACTACGATTATACCACTCCTGCTACAATTCCGCTCTGTCCTCTCCCCTCTTTATTACCAAATGCTGCACTTGCAAGCCCCTTCCTACCCACATCTCCCTTGTCTGCGTACCCATCGTACAGTACCACACTTGGTACAAACTCAGCCTGCTGTCATTCTCTTAAAGTTTTCACATAAAAATCTTGCCTCTTCAACCAGATCAAAGCTCTCAAAGCAAGGCAGTAGTGAGATGGGAATGGGGGTGGTCTTCTTATATTTTCTAAGAACCCTGCAAAGCACTGAGCCAGGCTCTGAAAACATAGGCAGACACAACATCAGTTATTACTGATGGTCTATACTCAAGTATGTGTTTCCCTGGTAGCTCAGCTTGTAAAGAATCTGCCAGTAATGCAGGAGACCCTGGTTCAATTCCTGAGTTGGGAAGATCTCCTGGACAAGGGATAGGCTACCCTCTCCAGAATTCTTGGGCTTCCCTGGTGGCTCAGATGGTAAACAATCCACCTGAAATGCAGGAGAACCCTGGGTTAGGAAGATCCCCTGGAGGAGGGCATGGCAACACACTCCAGTATTCTTGGAAAATGAAAAACAGCCTTCTATTTTTTTGAGAATCCCCATGGATGGAGGAGCCTGGTGGGCTGCAGTCCATGGGGTCACAAAGAGTCAGACACAACTGAGCAACTAAGCAAAGCACATACTCAAGTATTGTTCTGAACAACCAATGCCTGGATGTTGAGAACTGAAAAGGGTTTGCGTACCAGGCCCATGAGACCTGAGACCACTGATAAAGCACCAAATTTGACACAAATCTTAAGATGTTTATTGTATTGTCTTTTTTCCCTGAATAAGATATGCCTTTCTCTGCCCCAGAGACTCCTTGGCTCCACAATGCCCTCTCAGCTTTGCATAGAATCTGGTTTTTCACGGCGTCCTGCAAGTGTTTGCTTATTTTGAATAGCCAAGATACAGAAGAGTAAAAGGAAGGGGTTATAATAGCTCCCTGGCCACTGTATTATTTCTGAAGTCGGGAATACGTTTGCACTGAAATTGCAGAGATCTTGCAAGAACGGTTCTCAGGGCTTAGCTGCTCAATTTCCTATAGGCAAGAAGCAAGAAACACAAAGGCAGAACCAGCTGTGTGCCTCAAACACATCATCATACAGGAGCCCATACCGGGAAGATGTGCTTCCAGACAGTTGTCCAGAGGATGTATTCAAGTCTACCAGGAAGCCTGACACCCCACTCCCAATCTTCCTCCACACATGAATTCGGAACTGTATGGGAGAAGAAGGGTATTTTTCATTCAATCTTCTTTGCATGCCTTCCTGACTTTTCTCCTCTTTAGTAATAGGGAATAATAACAACATGAACGTTAGAAACTGCAAAGTCAGTGGCAGGATGCATCATATACAAAGCATAACCTTCAGTGTCTCAAACATTCTTCAGAGATGATTTGAAATTTGGAAACGTAAACTGCATGTGCATTGTGATAAGGAAAGTCAGCCCTGTACTTCCCAACTGAAGTGTCATAGTAAGTGTCTCTGTTTTGATCGAGTATTACACACTTGTCTTTAAAAAAAAAAAAAAAATGCAGCTAACAACGCCCTTTGCAGCCCCCCAGTGGTAAGAAAGAGAAAGAAGGAAGACGGGGGATTCAGAAAGCAACTCGCACTCAGCAGACCAATCAACTTTTTACTCCAGAAAGACAAATGGCTTGTTTTCAGCACGAAATGAATATGTTCTAAGTGGGGAAGATGAAAAGTGTTGGTTAAAATGCACATAATTATTCATATGAGCGTGAATCATTGAGAGTCTGGATTTTTTTTTTTTCTTTTCAATCTTTCTCTTTTATCTGTACCGTTTTCCATTCTAATCTGGGAACCCTGCGATGCATTAGCATACCAGGTCTTCTTCTCAAACAAGTTTTCCCTTCTTTCTTCACTTGCTGTGAGGCCCCCTGTTTGCAGACATCTGCTCATCCATACACCATTTGCTCTGCTACAAAGTGACGAAAAAATTCAATAGATATCATCCGCCTGTTTAACAAAGTTTTTATATTAGGGAACGAGAGCAAAAGCTTTGGAACTTCATTAATTCCGTTTTCACAAAAACAACAGTCTCTCGGGGTGATAGGCGACTTCTTTACACATTCCTTTACCTTTGCCACATGTTTGAGGCATTTTCATCATCAGTTTTCCGCTGTCTTCCGCCAAGAGAAACTACTTCTCAAGGATGGGGGTGGGGGATGGGATGAAAAGAAATAGGATGCCTCTTATAAAATCATGTCACCAAAAACCATGTCACCACAAAACTCAAAGGTTACAGGATGAACAGAAACTCTACTATCCTTCTCAATTGTATCACTCTCAAGTTGCGGGAGAGGCATTTCCGAGGTTCTCAGGCGGCGAACTGTCTGCCTCGTACTCTCCCCACCCTCCAAAGGTAATTAAACACAGAAAACATTCCCTCTTAAGCCAAGTGGAAGCCACAGTGCAAAGCCAGCTTGCAAATCAGATTGCCTCTAATAGGGCGTCTCTTTATCTACTGGAGCAAACTCCTCCTTCCTCTGTCGACGGTCAATGACCACGGTCCTCCCCGAGATGGTTAACGGGCAAATTTGACCACAACCATTAAACCAAGCGCACGCCCTCCCAGTTAAAGCGCAGAGAATCAACAAGTTACCACAAAGCTGGACGCCCCCGCCCAGAACTGCCTCTCCGGCGCCCACCGCCACCCAGCCCTCGCTCTGCTCCTCTCTTGCCTCTCCCACCACCGTCCAGCAAGCACGTGACCTTCCGTTTTCAGTTCACCCTCCGGTCGCCCCCACCCCAGCGCTCCTCCTCGCACTCCAAGGCAGCAAATTCCGCGGTTCGCCAGCCTACAGCCTCTCGACCGCGCCAGGCGTTCGCCCGCATCTTGCTTCCTCCCAGGCAAGAGGAGCCGAGAGGTCAAAACTCCAAGCGAACCAGAGTAGCGGGGAGGGAGGTCACCAGGTTCTGCGCTCGGATGCCGAAGCACAGTCGCAGAGGCTGTGCGGAACATCACATTGCGCACTTCACCTGGACTCGGCGGCCCACCCCGAGGGCGCGCGTTCCCAGGGGAGCCAGAGCCGCCCTGGGGTAGCCTGAGGCCGGCCAGGGGGAACCTTCTCTGGAGCCCACAAGTTTCTACCCCATCCCCAAGTTGGGAGACAAGCCCTGCTCTCTCCTTAGAGGCGCCGCCGCTGATTCCTCCCTCTGGGCTGGAGCAGACAACTGCCTCTCCGCGCCGCACCAGCGCCCTGCTCGAGCCGTCCCCCGGCCGGAGCCCGCGACTCAGCCACTACGCTCCCACCCCGGGGCAGACAACCCCAAAACTTATCCCGACTCCCCAGACCTCGCCTTCCCCAGGGTCCCTAGGCCCCGCCCAGGGGTTGGGTCGGCGTCCGCAGGTAAAATCTATCTAGTCTACGGCGCAGGGCGCTCACTTCGGGCATCCTGGGCGCACGGACGCCGGGAAGCTGCGGCAAGGAAGGGTGTGCAAATCCAGCGTGAGCCCGGGTCCCTGCTGCTTACACTCTCAAGCCCGCCCTGCTTTCCTCCTCGAAGACGAAGAAAGTTCCCCAGCACCCACCTTTAGCCGCGAGGAGGCGGCGCCGTCCGCTGTCCCCGCCGCCGCTGCCGCTCCCCACGCCCAGCGCCAGCAGGAGCGGCACCCAGCACAGCCTCCCAGTCAGCATCCTCGCCGCCGCCGCCTCTGAGCTGCCGCCGCCGCCTACTGCCCGCCCCGGCTCTCCCTTCCCTGTGCGCGCCGGGCCGCAGGCCGCCTCGCCCTGCCGCTGGGTGCGCTTCAGGAGGCGCCGCGCTCGGTCTCCGGTGTCCACTGCCGCGCCGCTCGCCCGCTCGCCGGCAGCAGCCGCGCTCACTGGCACGGACCCGGAGCGGCTCCGGCGCTCACCCCGGGACGGCCCGTGACGTCACGGACGGGGGGAGGCGGCTCCTGCATATTCATGAGGCGCGGACACCGGCGGCGGCAGTGAGCTCGCGGCTCTGCGCCCCCGGCCCCCAACTTTCCCCGCCGTCCTCGAGCTTTCGGGGCGCTCCTGCTCCAGTTTTCCTGCTCCAGGCAGGACTTGGCTCCCAGAGGGCCAGGTGGGCGGCTGCGGGGAGCCCTCTGGCCCCGCACCCTTCTCGCTCCGGCTCGCAAATAACTGCCTCGAGGGATGACTGGCTGCCTCAGAAGTGGTTCCCGAGAGCCTGAGCGTCGCCCGCGGGGACTCAGGGCGCCGGGCCCCGCCACGCCCTTGGAGCTGACATCCGCGCCGAGAGACGCGGGGGCGTTGCTGCGAGTCCTGCCCTTGGCCGGGACTCTGGACGTTCTATGCTGCCTGGTCTGGGGAGGGCGCCCGGCCCACGCTAGAGTTGGAGAACGCGCGGGCTGCGAGTGCTGGTCGGAGTGGCCGAGCCGTGTGCATCACCGCGGACCGGAAGGGCAGTGGCCAGAGTCCGCACCATCTTGAGAGGCAGGGACAGCCAAGGCTCTCGGAGGCTGATGGACCAGATCACAGAAGGCAGACTTGGGGCGCTGGGCCTCCCGAGGCTACAGTGGGACAGAAACTTCGCTGCAGTATGGTGCCCAGGCAAGAAGTTACCACCTTTCTGTTTCATTCCACGTATCTTAAGACCAGGCCACCTGACGTCATGCCTTGTAACACCTCGTGAGTAATTGACAGTTCCCAGAGTGCAAGGGCCATGCACTCCTGACGACCCTCCCCACCCCCAGGCCACAGAGGTTTCAAAGAGGTACTCCATAAACACTAATTAATGGCTCACAATAAATCCTTGACCATGTTCGCATACATGTATGCAGTGCCAATATCACACACAGGTCAGGGTTCAAATAAGGACGTAGAGAAATCCAGAGAGAACCAAAAGTTATTTATTCATTGATTCATCCCTTTTACTGAGCACCTAGACAGGTAATGTCACCCTGACACTGGACACTAAATTAGATGTTAGATCATCCAAAGACCCAGGAGAGTTGTCCGTCTTCTCTTTAAAGTCTTTGTTTCTGTGTGAGAAGCCAAAGAAGGCAGTAAAAGGCAATTACAATGCTTTGTGTTAGGCACATTCTTAATGTTGCTAGATATGAGCCTATACAAATCAATTAACAAAATGTATATGCTGCAACGGTGTCTAAACAGCATCCTATAATTAATAACTGTGGTTTGGGGTACTCAACAAAGCCATAAAACCCATTAACAGCCCTCATGCTGCTCAGTCACTTTGCACCCGACCTGGCAGCTCACCCAGAGCTACTGCTGTTGTGCAGATGGACTCTTCTGCATTTCCAGGCACTGAGAGGTGTTTAGGGTGCAGCCATGAATCACATTGGCTGCAGGAAGCCTCAACCCAGGAAGGGTGCTTCGTCTGCACATCTCCTTTAACCTGCACAACCCACGTCTGTGCTGTTACTCTCCTTTCACACTGGAGTAAATGGAGCAAACTTCCTTGTCCAAGGTCAAAGGGCTAAAAAATACCTCAGGCCCACACCAGGCTGTTGCCCTTTGCAGACGTGGGATCCAGAAAGGATGGCATGGAGAAGAAGGAAAAGTTGACCCAGGCAAAATCAGGGAGGCCAGCAAATAGAGAAAGAATATAGATGTGTCTCACTTTCTTCCCTTTATTCTCCACCCAGGGCTTCCCAGGTGACTCAGCGGTAAAGAATCTGCCTGCCAGTGCAGGAGACACCAGTTCTATCCCTGGGTGGAGAAGATCTCCAGTGCACTAATGGCCCCTGTTTGTTTATATCCCCCCTGAATTCATTCCCTTTGGATATATTCTCCACATGGTTTGCTTTGGCCAGTAGGACAGCAACCATGCATGTTTTCTCTTCCTCTTCCAGGTCAACCAAGAGGTGACCTGCTGGAGGGTTAGAGACCACACAGAGTGCAGCTGAGCTATCCATCCAGCCAAGGTCGTCCTAGACTAGTCAGCAACTGACCCACAAGCTGAACGCAGACACATGAGCAAGCCCAGCCAAGACCAGCCAATCCTGACCCACATCAGAGCTGCCCAGCTGACTCATGAAAAATAATCAATGGTTGCATTCAGCCACTACATTTTGGGGTGGTTGCTGCTACTGCTGCTGCTGCTAAGTCGCTTCAGTCATGTCCGACTCTGTGCGACCCCATAGACGGCAGCCCACCAGGCTCCCCCGTTCCTGGGATTCTCCAGGCAAGAACACTGGAGTGGGTTGCCATTTCCTTCTCCAATGCATGAAAGTGAAAAGTGAAAGTGAAGTCGCTCAGTCGTGTCTGGCTCTTCGTGACCCGATGGACTGCAGCCTACCAGGCTCCTCTGTCCATGGGATTCTCAAGGCAAGAGTACTGGAGTGGGGTGCCATTGCCTTCTCCATGGGGTGGTTGATTAAGGAGCATTTCCCTTGTGGCTCAGCTGGTAAAGAATCCACCTGTAATGTGGGAGACCTGGGTTCAATCCCTGGGTTGGGAGGATCCCTTGGAGAAAAGAAAGGCTACCCACTCCAGTATTCTGGCCTAGAAAATTCCATGGACTGTGCAGTCCATGGGTCGCAAAGAGTTGGACACAACTGAGTGACTTTTTCACTTTCACACCTACTTCATAAGTAGGTCATCACAAGAAGTAAATGAGAAAATATATGTAGAACTCTTAGTATGTTGACTATGTGTTGGCACATAGTCAACATCCAATAATTGTAAAAATGTCTCCATTTTATCCTTACTTCCCAAGTCTCTGAAATGCCAGTCATAAACCTGAGTTATGTCTTTTGCAAGAAAGGCACCAACGACCCGGCATGGAAGGGATGAAGGTGAGTAAGTTCAGCCTTGGAAATTCTCAGGCCACAAGAGCCTTGAGCCCACATCATCTGTATGGAGCACAGCTATGCCCTCTGCCTATGCTGAGCCATTGCAGATACAAAAAGTAAATAATATAACCCAACAGTTAATACGTTCCAGTTCACTCCGTGCCAGGCTTTGCAATGGGGGTTTTGCATGCCATACTTAATTTAATCCTTGCAACAACAGGTGTTATTTTCCTACTTTGTTCTGGCCGGGTTACTGTCTAAGAAAGTTCAAGTAACTTATCTACATTAACTTAATTGTGCAGGATATGAATTAATGTCTTCCTAGTAGAAATTCTTTGTCTCACACATTATTGTTTTGAGAGAAGCATGTAGGATAAGTAAGCAACAAAAAGTAATTTCAAAGACTCACAAACATAGAGAACAGACTTGTGTTCCTAAGGGGGAGGGAAGGATTGGGAGTTTAGGATTAGTAGATGCAAAATATTATATGTAGAATGGAAATACAACAAGGCCCTACTCTACAGCACAAAGAACTATATTCAATATCCTGTGATAAACCATAATGGAAAAAATTATTATAAACCATATATGAAAAAATATATATATCTGAATCACTTTGCTGTACAGCAGAAATTAACACATTGTAAATCAACTATTAAAATAAATTTTTTTAAAAGTAGTTTCAAATCAGAAGGGTAGCTTCAGGAATTCAGCTTTTAAAAAGATCTTTATCTACCATCATTTCTGAATATTAAACAATTGTTTAAGTAACCAACAGAAACCAAAGGAGTGATACAAGTCTCTGAATTTGTTGAGGCCGCCCCCTTTACTCTTGACTAACTATTGCGGTGTGTTCTTTTACAGATCTTGCTCAAAATTGGTGAGAAGATGATGTAAGGCTTTGGTCACTTTAAGCTCCAAGCCCAGGGCCCCACCTGGCAAAGCGGTAATGAATCTCAGACAATTTATTTGGGTCAATAGTTTTTAATAAATAAATAACTCTACTGTTTCAGAAAATAGAATCTAACGGGAACAGGCCTGACATAAACACAGCCATTCCCTCTCATTTTCACTAGGGTCATTAATGCTTTGCCCAATTAAGCACCAAAACACAGCCCCTGAATAGTTTAAACTGGTTGATTGAGGAAAATAAATTATACCAGCTTATGGAAACTTATTTTTAAAAAGAAAATTAAACTGCGGCTTTCTACATGACCTAAATTGAATTTAACTAAAAATACTTAACTTTAAAAGAAAGGTCAAAAACCTGATTCTTAAAAAACTGGAGTCATTTATTGCTCCCCTCCCCCATGTTGGCAGGCAAGGCTGGGGTCTTCATTACCCACAAGCAACTGGACAGGTTACTGAATTTTCAACACCTCTCAGATGCTTTAGTGCTCCTGCAGACACTGCCTCTGCCAATGGAGCTTTTTAAAGTTTACGCATTTATCTTCAAGAGAAAGCGAGACAAGCTTGTTCACGACCAAATCCAGTTCATGTTCGACATTGTTTAGACATGAATGTTCTATGCTTGGTGAGGCAGAGTGCCTGACTAAAAACAAAGATGTCATTGATTATACCAAGGAATTATTCTAGCACACTCTCTTATACTTTCCTTGGACCTTTATACCCTGCGGTGTTTAAAAAAAAAAAAAAAGCCGGAAAATTCAGTGACTTCTCCCATTGTCAGATGGATCTATATTTTTTCTCCTTGAACCTGAACAGGCTTGTGACTGCTTCCTCAGATAGAATTTGGCAGAAGCGATGTTCTGTGACCTCCCAGACTAGATCATAAGGGCGATGAAGATTCTGCGTTGTTCGCCGGGCTGCTCACTTTTGGAACGTATAATCTCCATTGGCAAAGTCCAATGACCTGAGGCTGCCAGCCACGTTGTGAAGGTACCAGGCCACGTGAGGAGGCCACATGTAAGTGCCCTGACAGCTCCAGCTGAGTCCAAAATTTGCATCATCCCAGAACCTCCAGGTAATTCCACTTCCTAGGTGCTGAGTCACCATCAGCTGTTTGAATCTTTCCACCTAAAGCCTGGGACATCATGAAACAGAGTCAAATCGTTTCCACTATACCCTGTCTATATTCCTGACCCACAGAAACCAATAGTGTATGTAACAAAATTGTTGTGAAACAGCATGTAAAATATTGCCCAGCTTACCCTGGTTTTGCCTCCTTAAATAGGTTGCTGTTAATCAAATCTTGACTTATTTTATAGAGACAGAACTGTGAATGTGCAAGACAGAAACCCCTATCTCGAGGATGAGCCCAGAACCAAGAATCTTCAGTCTGCAGAACTCAAAGATGTTGCCACCAAAGGTCTTTATGAAGCAGGAAGTCCTTCAATAAGGAAACCAGGTACCAACCAACAAGTAGCTTTTAGGGACTAATTCAAGATGAGCCAAACAGCATCCAAGTTTGAAATTCCCCTAACTCCTTAAATTTCACCCTGGAACCCCACATCAGGATAGATTTGAGAACCTTGTCTTCTGTCTCCTTGCTGATTGATCTCTCAGTAAAAGTTCTTTTCTCAAAAGCTGATGCCATATTCTATGCCTATAAGGCAGTGCATCTTTGCTTGGTAACAGTTGTTTATGCCACTAAGTTTTGGGGTGGTTTGTAATGCGTCAAGAGTAACTAAAACATACTTATTCTAACTTGGTCCCTACAACAAAGACTGGGAAAAGGAAAAGGTGGTGAGGTAAGTCCTGTGAGTAATGTGTAATTAGTCCCATTCTGTAGCTCAAAAGTTGAGATTTGTAGAGGCCAAGAAAAGGAAACAATGGGGCTTAATGGAAAAAGAATGATTTCTAAAATTGCACAAGCCTAGATTCCAAACCTAGCTCTACTATTATCTAACTAAATATGACTCAAGAAAACTGCTTATTCTGTTTGAGCCTAGTTTCCTCATCTACAGATGGAGGTGCAATATGTGACCTAATGTAACAAGACTATTTTTAGGGTTAAATGAATTGTAAAGAGGTGAATAGGTGAATTCTTTCCCTGCCAAATGGTAGAGATGCAGTAAATGAAACCAATCCCTAGTGAGAGTGGGTACTCACCCAGAACCACTCCTGCTTTTGGTGGGTTTTTTTCTGACTCTTCAGTATCTGGTGTTATCTATGCAGGAAAAGGGTGAACATATATGGACGCCCATGAGACCACATCAGTGCCAGACCCACCAGACCCACTGGCACAGGAAGCACCAGTTCACATGCCCTGCCAGACCAGTTCAGGTGTGCTATATCTAAATCTACCTGCTCTGTCAGCCTCATGCTGGAAAACTCAAAACATTCTCACTGGTGGGGATGTTGGTAAAGAGTAAGAGAGTATGCTGATGGGTGTGTGGTGAAAGTATTGTTTTCATTTTATACAGAAGGTAATGGAAACCCAGAGAGGTTACACTGTTGGCTTAAAGTCACACAGCCTGGGGTAGATTCTAGTTTTCTTGACTCCTCATCCAGAGCTTCATCTAGACCATGTCCAATTACATGGGAGTTAATAAGTATACAAACATCAGTGCTTAAAATGCCTGGAGCCGACCAGACCAGGAGCCAGGAAGTGCCTTCCACACCAACAGCCCAGTGGAGAGGTCCTAGTAAGAGAGAAGTGAAAGGGTAAGCACTTCTTTATTTTCCTGGTTCAGGGAAAGGGGCTACCTATGCCGGCTCTTTCTCATTCACAGCCATCCAAGCTTGCTAGACTGCTCCAAGGAAATCATTTCACCCAAGTAATTTTAAAGTTTTATGTCTTTCATATTTCTCAATATTTAAGAAATTCTTTTCCAGGTTGGCATGGTAATGTGTAGTGAATCATGTGTCCAAAGGGGACAGGATATATTATAGCACCTTCACATGATGTTCTACAGCATCTGGGAATGTCAAAAAGCAGTGTCATGTGGTAGCACATGATAAACGGTATATATTTGCCAGCAGAGGAATTGAAGGACATTAAAAACCCAATGCTTTTCCTAAATGGCAAAGCGTGGTTCCCTTCCTGCTTTCATCCATGAGCAACTGAATGTTGGAAGCTGACTTTATTGTAAAAAATATCAAGCTGTTTTTTGGATTTAGAGTTTGGAGGTGAATACTCTTAAATCAGACTACTAAAATCCAAAGTAAATTCATTTTGCTAAAATTGGACTAAAGGTTGATTTAATACTGCAGCTACCTGGAGCAGGGGAGGGAGAGA
The DNA here is from genome assembly GCF_054371585.1 of Giraffa tippelskirchi. Lineage (NCBI taxonomy): Eukaryota > Metazoa > Chordata > Mammalia > Artiodactyla > Giraffidae > Giraffa > Giraffa tippelskirchi. Next base: position 94,309,348 of record NC_137276.1, read on the forward strand.
GGGAGGAAGGGAGGGCAGGAAAAAGAGAGAGAGCTTTACAAAGAGCAAATGTGCAAACAATGATTAAGGATTTTGAAGATTTATGTAACATGATTCATATACACGAATATGAAATTGTACTTTACAAACAGAGATTAGGGCTTCCTTTAAACTCTTCATAGAAACTGATCAGATGCCTGTATCTTCAAAGTGATTAAAACATGCCTGTAATTAATAAATTCTTTAAATAGCCGAGCTGTTGTTGAAAAATAAATATGAAACCAAGATGCTTTCAGGCACCCAATGCTAGGTCATCAGCTGTCTCTTATAGAAGGAAACTCTAAGACAGAAGAAGGAAGAGTGTACAGTAAAAAATATGTGGATATATCTAAATAAGACCTAAGCAATGAAACAAAAAAAGTTAATGAGTAATCTGAGTGACCTAAAAACAAAATAACAGCAAAATACTAGGCAAAAATAACATGCAAACCAGCATAGAAAGTTCAGAATTAAAATGTTTTTTGTTCACAAGTATGCTTGTTAAATCCCTAAAGAGGTGGGAATATCAGACCATCTTACCTGTCTCTTGAGAAACCTGTATGCAGGTCAAGAAGCAATAGTTAGAACTGGACATGGAGCAATAGACTGGTTCAAAATTGGGAAAGGAGCACGTGTAGGCTGTATATTGTCACCCTGCTTATTTAACTTATATGCAGAGTACATCATTCAATATATTGGCTGGATGAATCACAAACTGGAATCAAGATTATCAACAGCCTCAGATATGCAGATGGTACCACTCTAATGGCAGAGAGCAAAGAGGAACTAATGAGCCTCTTGATGAAGGTGAAAGAGGAGAGTGAAAAACCTGGCTTAAAACTCAACATTGAAAAAACTAAGATCATGGCATCCAGTCCCATCACTTCATGACAAATAGATGGGAGAAAAAGTGGAAACAGTGATAGATGTTATTTTTTGAGGCTGCAAAATCACTGCAGATGGCGATTGCAACCATGAAATTAAAAGATGCTTGCTCCTTGGAAGGAAAGCTATGACAAACCTAGACAGCATTTTAAAAAACAGAGACATCACTTTGCCAACAAAGGTCCATCTAGTCAAAGCTATGGTTTTTCCAGTAGTCATGTATGGATGTGAGAGTTGGACCATAAAGAAGTCTGAGTGCCAAAGAACTGATGCTCTCAAACTGTGGTGCTGGAAAAGACTCTTGAGAGTCCCTTTGATGCAGGAGATCAAACCAGTAAATCATAAAGGAAATGAACTCTGAATATTTGTTGGAAGGACTGATGCTGAAGCTCCAATACTTTGGCCACCTGATGCGAAGAGCTGACTCATTTGAAAAGACCCTGATGCTGGGAAAGATTGAGGGCAGGAGGAGAAGGGGGCAACAGAGGCTGAGATGGTTGGGTGGCATCGTCAAGTCAATGGACATGAATTTGAGCAAACTCCAGGAGATGGTGGGGGCCAGGGAAGCCTGGCATGCTATAGTCCATGGGGTCGCAAAGAGTCATACACAACTTAGCCACTGAACAACAATGCTTGTTAAAGCATTAAGGATAAGCAGTTAAAAATAAGGTATAGAACAAATAACTTCCAAAAATGTTAAGGAGAAAAAGGGATTGAGGAAAACATGATCAATCCAATAAGTGAGAGCCAAGGAATAAAAAAGAAATAAGTGTAGAAAGGCAGATTTTTTTAGAACAAAGTTAACTGATATGATAAATCCCAATATACCACTACTAAGTATGAGGACTAAACTTACCTGTTAATAGAGGTTCAAAAGTAGGTATTTTTAAAATGCTGCCATAAACTGTTTACAAGGAAAACACCTTTAAAAAGTTGAAAATCAGAGTATATGTATTTATAGCTATATGTGTGTATTAAGAAGTATGGAGGGTTTTCAAAAAACCAGAAGTAGAACTACCATATGACCCAGCAATTCCATTCTTGGGTTTATACCTAAAAAAGAAAAAAAAATTCAGAAAGATACATGCACCCCAATGTTCATAACAGCACCATTCACAATTGTGAAGATATGGAAGCAAACTAAGTGTTGACCAATAGATGAATGGATAAACACATACAATGTGTATATGTATGTGTGTGTGTTCATGTGTGCGCGTGCGTGCACACACACGCACGCACAATGGAATACTACTCAGCCATAAAAAGAATGAAATTTTGCCATTTACTGCAATATGGTTGGACTTGGAGGCATTATGCTAAATGAAATAAGTCAAACAAAGACAAATACTGTATGATATTACTTATATGTGGAATCTAAAAAATACAACTAACTAGTGAATAAAAAAAAAAGCAGACTCACAGAGCTAGAAGGAAGTGGGGAGGGACAATACAGGGGTAGGCAGGAAAAAAGGATTATTATGGGATTATATGAAATAATGTGTATGAAACTTCTGAAAATTGTAAAGCACTATAGAATTTGAAGAATCTTTCATTCAATTAAAAAATACAGAACAAATAACTAAAACAGTCCTTATTACTAAAAATAATGAGGATCATTACATAAAGATAAAATGTTAAATTTGTCAGGAAAATATAATAGTTCTAATATTCTATGTACTTATTAACATAATCTCAAAATATATAAAGCAAAATCTTACAGAATTATAAGAACATTCATGAATTCACAATTAAAAGATGCTAATGTTCTTCATTTTGTAATTTGTAGGTCAAACATTTAAAATTTAGTAAGAATAAAGAAAATGTGAACAATACTGTCAGAAATTCTTCTCTAATGAACAAATTTAAACCTAGCAGTGAACAATTAAAGAGCATAAATTGGATATTTACAAAGTAAATGTCAGCAAATATTAAGAAATCTATATTGTGTAGACAATATTTTTTACCATTATGCTAAAATATAATTAATAATAAACATGCTTTTAAATGCTCACATCTTTAGAAATCTAGGGGGAAATTTCTAAATGGCTAATGGATCTAAAAGAAAATTAAAATTTAAAAACATTTAGAAATTTAAAAATAGTGAAAATACAACATATTTCCTAAATATTAACACTTAGAGAAAGAAGCTAACATGATATTTAGAAGGAATAGTCTTTAATGCTTTTGTTGGGAAAGAGAAAATCTGAAGATTTTTTTCAACTGAACATCAAACACAAAAAGTTAGAAAATGGTCAATAATAGTACTTAGGATTGTGCGATGCAATAGACAAACAGAAATGGAAAAACAGAGAGAGCCTAGAAATAGATCAACACAGGACTTCCCTGGTGGTCCAGTGGTTGGGACTTCACTTGCCAGTGTGGAGGGTGGAGTTCAGGTTTGATCCCTGGTCATGGGGTGGAGTGGGGGATGGGATCCCACATGCCTTGCAGCAAAAAACCAAAAAATAGAGCAGAAACTGTATTGGAACAAATTCAATGAAGACTGTGAAAGTGGTCCACATCAAAAAAAAAAAAAAAATCTTAAAAAAAAAAGATCAACATGTGTACAAAACAATATATTCTTTGAAGTCAGTGAGGTAAAGGAGAGATGATGAGTCAATCAGCGGCAATGAAAGATCTTCAGACGGAACAAAGGCTTCATCTGAAAAATGCAAAATTATAAATTTTAAAAGAAAGTTTAGGAGAGTATTTTTATAGCTTAAAAGTAGGGAAGAATTTCCTAAGCACAAAACAAAAAGCACAAGTCATGAAGAAAAGTACTGATGTATTCAGTACTTTGAAATTAGGAACCTTTGTTCATTAAAAGCCCTAAGTAAAATGAAATGTGAAACCATGAGGTGAAAATTGATATTTGCAATCCTTATTACTAATAAAAGATTGGTATCAGAATATATGAAGAATTTCTGCAAATCAATAAGAATGAACTAAGCAATTAAGAAATGAGGGGGAATTTATAAACTGGCAATTTATAGAAAAATAAATCTGAAAGGCAAATTAACACACTAAAGATGCTCAATACCATAGGTTATCAGGGAAACAGAAATTAAAAATGATAAAACGATACTGCTGTGATCTGAATGTTTGCCTTCCCCCCAAATTAGTATTGAAACCTAACCTCAAAGATGATGATTTTAGGATTTGGGGTCTTTGGGAGGTGGTTAGGTTATTATTAGGTGATTAGACTCCACCCTCATAAGTGCAATTGATGCCCTTAGAAAAGAGATCCCACAGACACCCCTGGCTCTTTTGGCCATTGAGGATACAGAGAGAAGATGGCAACTCAGCAGAAGGCCCTCACCCAACCATGCTGGCACCCTGATCTTGGACTTCTGACTTCCAGAACTGGGAGAAATAAATTTCTGTTGTTTAGACGCTACCCAGATGTGGCGTTTTGTACTATTTCACACTTACCAATTTAGTAAAGTTGTTAAAGTCCAATAAAACCATACACTGGTGAGATTGAAGAGCAATGGTAATATTTATACACTGATAGTGGGAGTGTAATTGCACATTAGAAAGCACTGGGCAGAACCTACTAAAACTAAATACTCAAACATACTCTGGGATCCGGGTTAGTTGCAGAGGGCTACTGTAGCAAAGTACCACAAGCTGGCTGGCTTAGACAAAGTTATTCCATCACTCTTCTGGAGGCCAGAATCTGAAATCAAGGTGTCAGTTATGTTCTCCCTAATGCCTCTAGGGGAAGGTCCTCCACTTGCCTCTTTCGGTTTCTGGTAACCCTGTTCCTTGACTGTGGCAGCATCACTGTAATCTTTGCCTCTGTTGTCACGTGGCCTTCTTGTGTCTCTGTGTCTTCACATGGTGGTTTACTTACAAGAACACCAGTCATAGTGGATTAGGAGCCCACCCTACTCCAGTATGACTTCATCCTAACTGAACTAATTGTATCTGCAAGGACACTAGTTCAAAATAAGTTCAGATTCTGAGTACTGAGAGTAAGGGAGACTTTTTGGTGGTGGGGGGGATACAATTCCACCCATAACATCTAGCCATCACTGTTAGTTATATATTTTAAAAATACACACATGCACGTGAAAACATGTATATATGTGTTCATTGCAGTATTTTTCCAAGATTATGAAAATAGAAAACTAGAAATATCCTTCAACAGAAAATGTGTTCAATTATGATATATTCATTCAATAGAATATTAATTAGCAGTTAAATTAAATTAAGTAGAAATAACAAATGCGAAAACCAAATATGTCATGGCAAGAATAAAATACAAGATGTAAGTTTCCATTTTCAACAATATGATAGATTAGATATAAAAATAATAGGCAAATCAGAAAAGTTTTAAATATACTACTGAGCTGACACAAAAATAAGGATTCTGCAAAATAAAAAATTCAGTGAAATGTGAAACCCTGGGAAGTATGTGAGCCACAAATCTGGCTCTGCCCTGGTGATTTTGCCAGCCGCGTAGACCTTTAATGTCTGCCGGTCCTATGATGTTCAGAACCCGAAGTCTATATTCCACTTTAAGAGGCTACACCTTTACTATGAGGCTGAGGAATAAACCTTACAGAAAGGGACAGCAAGGACACTTGTCTGACTAAACCCTTGTCTGACTAAACCAAGATAAGTGAGAAAAATCTCTCCTGAGCATCCATAGATACAAACCAGCCCTTTCATGTATTTGTGTTCTTAAAAAAGGTTTTCTGTTTAATGTTTGATTTGTTTTCAAGACTCCTCTGTCCATGGGATTTCCTAGATAAGAATACTAAAGTGGGTTGCCATTTCTTTCTCCAGGGAATCTTCTTGACCCAGGAATTAAACCTCATCTCTTGCATTGCAGGCAGTCTCCTGCACCACAGACTTTTTACCTCTGAGCCAGCAGGGAAGCCCCAGTATCACCTGTAACTGGTAGAAAAAATATACTGAGGAATAAAATTTTGTGTAGCCCTCAAAGAATTACCACAGGTAAAGTCTGGAATAAAATCAACAGCAAAAGATTAAAAAACTACGTATACATATATGATTATAAACCAGCACATAGGTAGGAAAAGCAAATACACAGAAACCAAATGTTGAAATTTAGAGACATAAAAATCTAAATACGTTTAATATACCTAAAGAAATATTCTTAAAAGCTTGAAAAGAACAGAGAGGAAACCATTAATGAATAATTTTTCTTTTAGAAAGAACAAAATACACCTCTAGAAATAAAAATGTGTGATTACTGAGATATAAAACAAAAAGAACAAATTAAACAACAAATTATATATATCTGAAGAGAGAGATTTGGAACTTCAAAATAGATGCAAATAATTACTCAAAATTCAGGCCAGAGAAATTATGAGTAAAATACATTAAAAAAAAAGGTCAAAAGACATGAGAGATAGATGCAGAGTTCCAGAAGAGGCCAAGAGAAAAAAAAGGAAAAGACAATATAAAAATAAATAGTTTCTGAAAACATTCCAGAATTGTTGAGAGTCATCAAGTCTTTAGTTCAGAAATTCGAATCAATTTTAAAAAGGATAAGTACTTAAAAAAATCTATACCAAAATACATCAAAGTAAAACCTGAGAACACTATACACAAAGAGAGATTACCTACAAATAAACGGCAATTTGATGCTGACCTTTCTGTAGCAATAGTGGGAGCCAGGACACACAATGTTGAAAGAAGAGTACTGTCAAAATTGTTACTCAAAAATGAAAATAAAACAATGCCTTTTTCAGACAAAAATTAATTTATCACCAGAATTATTCACATGAACATAAAGTTGCAAAGGAACAGGGAAATAATCCAAAATGGAATCTCTGAGTTATAAGAAGAAATGGTGTGGTAGGCAGAATAATGCCCCCAAGGATGACCATATCCTAATCCTTGGAATCTGCAAATATATTACCTTACATGGCAAAGGGGAATTAAGGTAGTAGATGGAATTAAGGTTGCCAATCAGCTTTAAAATAGAGAGATTACCCTGGATTATCTGTGGGGGCCCACTGTAATCACAATCATCCTTAAATGTGGAAGAGGAAGACAGAAGAAGAGATCGGAGAAATGAGAGCGTGGTAAAGTCTTGGCCTAACATACTAACACTGAAAGTAAAGGAAGAGAGCCACCAGTCAAGGAATGTGGGCATCTTTTAGAAGCCGGGAAGGACAAGAAAATGGGATTCTCCCTAGAGCTTCTAGATGGGAATGCAGGTCTGCTAAAACCTTGTTGTGGGTCCAGTTGAGACTCATTCTGTACTTCTGAACTACAGATCTATAACATAGTGAATTTGTCTTGTTCTAAGCCTCTAAGTTTGTGGAGTTTGTTACATCAGTAACAGGAAATAAGACAAGTGGGGAAGAAAGGTGTTGATAAATACTAGTTTAAATATAAACCAAAATTCACATGGTAAAGTAACAAGGGCAATGCTAAATTTGAAGGAAATAGGACTAAAATACTGGGCAATAATAGCTTATGTATTGCTCAGGATCCCATTAGGAGATAGAATCCTCTCAGTGATTTGAATGCAGAAAATTTAATACAAGGAATTATTAACAGGGAACTAGAGTAATGAATTGGAATTGGCTGATGAGCATGAAAGAGAAGAATATAGGAATTGCATATACAGGAAATAACCTCTATCCCTTGGGTAGGTTAAAGTATCCAAAGAAGTGTCACTTATATCTTTGCCTGGACTGAGATCCAAACATCACTGGGAAGAGCAAAACTTGGCTCACTGGACAGCAGAGAAGTCTGTGCAGCACTGGTGGGACATACAAGGATCCATCCTCTGGGGTGACAGCAGAGGCCACAATCAAGTAAACATCAAGTCTCAGAATTTGGGAGGTGTAAGAGGAAGCTGCTGGCAGAGGAATATGTTTCGAATGAAGGAACAAGACTAAACCTCAGAAAAAGAAGTAAACAGAGTGGAGATAAGCAGTTTACCCAACAAAGAGCTCGCGGTAATGATAAAAAAAATGTTCAGCGAACTCAGAAAAAGAATGGATGAACAAGTGAGACTAGCCTGCCAGGCTCCTCTATGCATGTAATTCTCCAGGCAAGAATACTGGAGTGGATTGCCATTTCCTTCTCCAAGAAAATACAAAGAAGAACCAAACAAAATTGAATAATAAAATAACTGAAATAAAAACTACACTAGGAGGAATCAATGATAGAATAAATGAACCAGAGGAACAGAGCAGTGAACTGGAAGACAAAGTAGTGGAAATCACCCAAACTGAACAGAAAAAAGAAGGAGGACAGTTTAGAGACCCCTGGCACAACATTAAGTGTACTAACAGTCATATTATAGGGTATCCCAGAAGGAGAAGAGAGAGAGAAAGGGGGAGAAAACCTATTTGAGAGATAATAGCTTAAAAAAAAACCTAACTAGGGGAAAGAAAGAGACATCCAGGTCCAGGAAACACAGAAAATTCCAAACAGGATGACTTCAAAGAGGTCCACAAGAAGACACACTATAAATACAGGCAAAAATTAAAGATAAAGAAAGAATCTTAAAAGCTAGGGAAAAGCAATTATTTTCTTACAAGAGAACTCCCATAAGGCTATCAGCTGACTTTTCAGCAGACACTTTTCAGACCAGAAGGAGTGATACAATATAGTCAAAGTGATGAGAGATAAAAACCTACAATTAAGAATACTCTACCCAGTAAGGCTATCATTCAGATTTGAAGGAGAGATCAAGATTTTATAGACAAGAGAAAGTTAAGTGTTAAGCACCACTAAATCAACTTAACAAGAAATGTTAAAGGGACTTCTCCAAGGAAAAAAGAGAAAACTACAACTAGAAATATAAAAATTACCCCCCCCCAAATCTCAATGGTAAAGTCAAACACACAGTAAAGGTAGTAGATGAATCAATTATAAAGCTAGGAGGAAGATTAAGAGACAAAAGTGATAAAATCATCTGCTGCCCGTAAGTTGTTAGTTCAGTTCAGTTGCTCAGTCAGGTCTGACTCTTTGCAACCCCATGGACTGCAGCACGCCAGGCCTCCCTGTTCGTCACCAACTCCTGGAACTTATTCAAACTCATGTCCATTGACTCAGTGATGCCATCCAACCATCTCATCCTCTGTCATCCCCTCCTCCTCCTGCCTTCAATCTTTCCCAGCATCAGGGTCTTTTCCAAAGAGTTAGTTCTTCGCATCAGGTGGCCAAAGTATTGAAGTTTCAGCTTCAACATCAGTCCTCCCAATGAAAATTCAGGACTGATTTCCTCTAGGATTGACTCCTTGACTCCTTGCAGTTCAAGGGACTCTTAAGAGTCTTCTCCAACACCACAGTTCAAAAGCATCAATTCTTTGGTGCTCGGCTTTCTTTATAGTCCAACTCTCACATCCATACATGACTCCTGGAAAAACAGTTGTTTTGACTAGATGGACCTTGGTCGGCAAACCAATGTCTCTGCTTTTTAATAGGCTATCTAGGTTTCTCATAGCTTTCCTTCCAAGGAGCAGGCGTCTTTTAATTTCATGGCTGCAGTTGCCATGTGCAGTGATTTTGGAGCCCAAGAAAATTAAGTCTCTCACTGCTTCCATTATTTCCCCATCTATTTGCCATGAAGTGATGGAACCGGATGCACGATCTTAGTTCTCTCAGTTCAGTTCAGTTCAGTCGCTCAGTCATGTCCAACTGTTTGTGACACCGTGAACCACAGCACACCAGGGCTCCCTGTCCAACACCAACTCCCAGAGTTTACCCAAACTCATGTCCATTGAGTTGGTGATGCCATCTAACCATCTCATTCTCTGTCGTCCCCTTCTCCTCCTGCCTTCAAGCTTTCCCAACATCAGGGTCTTTTCAAATGAGTCAGCTCTTCACATCAGGTGGCCAAAATATTGAAGTTTCAGTTTCAAAATCAATCCTTCCAATGAACACCCAGGACTGATCTCCTTTAGTTTTCTGGGAATATGCAAAACAAAAAATATAAAATATGATGTTGAAAACATTAAACGTTGGAAGGGAGCAGTAAAAATTCAGGGTGGTTAGAATGTGTTTAAACTTAAGAGTTCAGTTCAGTCGCTCAAACGTGTCTGACTCTTTGTGACCCCATGGACTGTAGCACGCCACGCCTCCCTGTCCATCACCAACCCCCCGGAGTTTACTCAAACTCATGTCCATTGAGTCGGTGAAGCCATCCAACCATCTCATCCTCTGTCATCCCGTTCTCCTCCTGCCCTCAATCTTTCCCAGGATCAGGGTCTTTTCAAATGAGTCAGCTCTTTGCATCAGGTGGCCAAAGTACTGGAGTTTCAGCTTCAATGTCACTCCTTCCAGTGAACACCCAGGACTGATCTCCTTCAGGATGGACTGGTTGGATCTCCTTGCAGTCCAAGGGACTCTCAAGAGTCTTCTCCAACACCACAGTTCAAAAGCATTAATTCTTCCGTGCTCAGCTTTCTTTACAGTCCAATGCTCACATCCATACATGACTACTGGAAAAACCATAGCCTTGACTAGAGGGACCTTTGTTGGCAAAGTAATGTCCCTGCTTTTTAATATGCTGTCTAGCTCTGTCATAGCTTTCCTTCCAAGGAGCAAGTGTCTTTTAATTTCATGGCTCCAGTCACCATCTTCAGTGATTTTGGAGCCCAAGAAAATAAAGTCAGCCACTGTTTCCCCATCTATTTGCCATGAAGTGATGGGACCAGATGCCATGATCTTAGTTTTCTGAAGGTTGAGTTTTAAGCCAAATTTTTCACTCTCCTCTTTCACTTTCATCAAGAGGCTCTTTAGTTCTTCTTCACTTTCTGCCATAAGGGTGATGTCATCCGCGTATCTGAGGTTAGTGATATTTCTCCCAGCAATCTTGATTCCAGCTTGTGCTTCATCCAGCCCAGCATTTCTCATGATGTACTCTGCATATAAGTTAAATAAGCAGGGTGACAATATACAGCCTTGACGTACTCCTTTTCCTATTTGGAACCAGTCTGTTGTTCCACGTCCTGTTCTAACTGTTACTTCCTGTATACAGGAAACCTGCATTCAGGTTTCTCAAGAGGCAGGTCAGGTGGTCTGGTATTCCCATCTCTTTCAGAATTTTCCACAGTTTATTGTGATCCACCCAGTCAAAGGCTTTGGCATAGCCAATAAGGCAGAAATAGATATTTCTGGAACTCTCTTGCTTTTTCGATGATGCAACGGATGGTGGCAATTTGATATCAGCTTCCTTTGTCTTTTCTAAATCCAGCTTGAACATCTTGAAGTTCACGGTTCACGTATTGCTGAAGCCTGGCTTGGAGAATTTTGAGCATTACTTTGCTAGCGTTTGAGATGAGTTCAATTGTGCAGTAGTTTGAACGTTCTTTGGTATTGCCTTTCTTTGGAATTGAAATGAAAATGGACCTTTTTCAGTCCTGTGGACACTGCTGAGTTTTCCAAATTTGCTGGCATATTGAGTGCAACACTTTCACAGCATCATCCTTTAGGATTTGAAATAGCTCAGCTGGAATTCCTTCACCTCCACCAGCTTTGTTCATAGTGATACTTCCTAAGGCCCACTTGACTTCACATTCCACGATGTCTGGCTGTAGGTGAGTGATTACACCATTGCGATTATCTGGGTCATGAAGATCTTTTTTGTACAGTTCTTCTTGCCACCTCTTCTTAATATCTTCTGCTTCTGTTAGGTCCATACCATTTCTGTCCTTTATTGAGCCCATCTTCATATGAAATGTTACCTTGGTATCTCTAATTTTCCTGAAGAGAGCTCTAGTCTTTCCCATTCTGTTACTTTCCTCTATTTCTTAGCACTGATCACTGAGGAAGGCTTTCTTATCTCTCCTTGCTATTCTTTGGAACTCTGCATTCAAATGGACATATCTTTCCTTTTCTCCTTAAGAACTTGAGAGCATCAACTTAAAATAATCATATACACACAGACATAGATGTTGTTAAAGATGAACCTCCTAATAACCAAAATGCAAAAAACTGTAATAGATATACATACAAAAAAACAAGAAAGGAATCAAAACATAACACTAAAGATAATCCTCAAATCACAAGGAAAGAGAGGAAGAGAAGATAGGAACAAAAATCTACAAATATAACCAATGAACAGTGAAAAAAAATGACAATAAGTTCATACTTATCAATAATTGCTTTAAATATTAAAAAACTAAATGTTCCAATCAAAAGACATAGGGTGGCTGAATAGATGAAGAAAACAAAACCCATATATATGCTGCCTACAGGAGAATCATTTCAGACCTAAAAACCCTCACAAGTTGAAACTGAGGGATAGATTAAAGTGAAATAAAATAAACATTCCTTGCAAATGGAAACAAAAAGAAAGCTGGGTAGCAATACTTATTAAGATACAATAGACTTTAGTTTTTTTTTATTTTTATATCTCTCTTTTTTAAGATTCCAGGTATAAATGATATCATATAATATTTGTCTCTTATTTATTTTTATCTTTTTATTTTTTTTAAGTTTTTGGCCATGCTGTGTGGCTTGTGGGATTTTAGTTCTACAACAAGGGAAAGCACCAAGTCCTATACCACCAGGGAATTACCCAAAATAGACTTTAAAACAAAGATTGGACAAAGAAGGACATTACGTAGTGATAAGGAGAACAATCCAACAAGAGTTAACAATTTTAAACATGTATGGACCCATTTAGGAGCACCTAAATACATAAAGCACATGTTAACAAAGATAAAGGGAGAAATTGACGGTAACATAATATCAGTAGGCATTTTTAACATCTCATATACATGAATGGAGGGCCTTCTCTGGTGACTCAGTGATAAAGAATCCACCTGCCAATGCAGGAGACCCAGAAGACTTGGTTTGATCCCTGGGTCAGGAAAATTCCTCTGGAGTAGGAAATGGCAAGCCACCCCAGTTTTCTTGCCTGGAAAATCCCATGGACAGAGGTGGGCTACAGTCCCTGGGGTCTCAAAGAGTCGGATTTGACTGAGCACAGCACGGCAGCGTACATCAGTGGACAGATCAACCAAACAGAGTACTAATAAGGAAACAGTGGCCCAGAATAACAGGTCAGATCAGACTCTGTCTCTCTTTCTCTCTCGCTATATATGGAACCTTGCCATTTGTGACAATAAGGATGGATCTAGAAGATGCCAAGCTCAGTGAAATAAGTCATACAGAGAAAGACAAATACCATATGATCTCACTTATATGTGAAATCTAAAAAAACAAACAAAAAGAAAACCGACTCATAGATACAGAGAACAAATGTGTGGTTCACAGAAGGGAAAGGGATAAAGGTAGTGGGTGAAACAGGTAAAGGGGATTAAGCATTACAAACTTACAGTTATACAATAGATAAGACAGGGATGTAACAAATGGTATTGTCAATAATATTGTAATAACTATATGGACAGGTACTAGACTTATTGTATGCAGATAACAAATCACTATGAAGTATACCTGAAACTAACATACTTAACTATATTTCAGTTTTCAAAAAGAAAATTAAAAATTACTGAAATAGGCAAAACTCTGCCCTGATTAATCCAGGAAACAAAGAAAGAAAAATACATATGAACAATATTAAAAATGAAAATGAGGGCAAAACCACATGTGCTATAGACATTAAAAAAGACAATAAGATGATATTATGAATTATTTGTGCTGATAGTTTTATTGAGTTAGACAAGGCTGTGGTCCATGTGATCAGATTGGTTAGTTTTCTGTGCTTATGGTTTTCAGTCTGTCTTCCCTCTGATGGAGAAGAATAAGGGTTTATGGAAGCTTCCTGATGGGAGAGACTGACTGAGGGGGAAGCTGGGTCTTGTTCTGACGGGCTGGGCCCATGCTCAGTAAATCTTTAATCCAATTTTCTGTTGATGGTTGGAGCTGTGTTCCCTCCCTGCTATTTACCTGGGACCAAACTATGATGGAGATGATGCAGATAATGGTGACCTCCTTCAAAAGTCCCATGCACCCACTGCTACACTCAGTGCCCCCAACCCTGCAGCAGGCCACCACTGACCCACGCCTCTGCCAGAGACTCCTGGACACTCACGGGCAAGTCTGGGTCAGTCTCTTGTGGGATCACTGCTCCTTTCTCCTGGGTCCTGGTGTGCACAAGGTTCTGTTTGTGCCCTCCAAGAGTTTATTTCCCCAGTCCTGTGTAAGTTCTGGCAGCTCTATGGTAGAGTTAATGGCGACCTCCTTCAAGACGGCTTATGCCATAGCCAAGTCTGCTGCACCTAGCCATACCCAAGAGCCCCTGCCTCTGCAGCAGTCCACTGCTGACCCATACCTCCACAGGAGACACTCAAACAGTTCAGTCTCAGTCTCTGAAACATGCAAAGATGGGCACAATAAAGGACAGAAAAGGTATGGACCTAACAGAAGCAGAAGATATTAAGAAGAGATGGCAAGAATACACAGAAGAACTGTACAAAAAAGATCTTCATGACCCAGATAATCACAATGGTATGATCACTCATCTAGAGCCAGACATCCTGGAATGTGAAGTCAAGTGGGCCTTAGGAAGCATCACTACAAACAAAGCCAGTGGAGGTGATGGAATTCCAGTTGAGCTATTTCAAATCCTAAAAGATGATGCTGTGAAAGTGCTGCACTCGATATGCCAGCAAATTTGGAAAACTCAGCAGTGTCCACAGGACTGGAAAGGTCTGTTTTCATTTCAATTCCAAAGAAAGGCAATGCCAAAGAATGCTCAAACTACCGCACAATTACACTCATCTCATACACTAACAAAGTAATGCTCAAATTAATCCAAGTCAGGCTTCAGCAATACATGAACCGTGAACTTCCAGATGTTCAAGCTGGATGTAGAGAAGGCAGAGAAACCAGATATCAAATTGCCACCATCTGTTGGATCATCGAAAAAGCAAGAGAGTTCCAGAAAAACATCTATTTCCGCTTTATTGACTATGCCAAAGCCTTTGACTGTGTGGATCACAATAAACTGTGGACAATTCTGAAAGAGATGGGAATACCAGACCACCTGACCTGCCTCTTGAGAAACCTGTATGCAGGTTTCCTGTATACAGGAAGTAGCAGTTAGAACAGGACGTGGAACAACAGACTGGTTCCAAATAGGAAAAGGAGTACGTCAAGGCTGTATATTGTCACCCTGCTTATTTAACTTATATGCAGAGTACATCATGAGAAACGCTGGGCTGGATGAAGCACAAGCTGGAATCAAGATTGCTGGGAGAAATATCACTAACCTCAGATACGCGGATGACACCACCCTTATGGCAGAAAGTGAAGAAGAACTAAAGAGCCTCTTGATGAAAGTGAAAGAGGAGAGTGAAAAATTTGGCTTAAAACTCAACCTTCAGAAAACTAAGATCATGGCATCTGGTCCCATCACTTCATGGCAAATAGATGGGGAAACAGTGGCTGACTTTATTTTCTTGGGCTCCAAAATCACTGAAGATGGTGACTGGAGCCATGAAATTAAAAGACACTTGCTCCTTGGAAGGAAAGCTATGACAGAGCTAGACAGCATATTAAAAAGCAGGGACATTACTTTGCCAACAAAGGTCCTTCTTGTCAAGGCTATGGTTTTTCCAGTAGTCATGTATGGATGTGAGCATTGGACTGTAAAAAAAGCTGAGCACCAAAGAGTTGATGCTTTTGAACTGTGGTGTTGGAGAAGACTCTTGAGAGTCCCTTGGACTGCAAGGAGATCCAACCAGTCCATCCTGAAGGAGATCAGTCCTGGGTGTTCACTGGAAGGACTGATGCTGAAGCTGAAACTCCAGGACTTTGGCCCCCTGATGTGAAGAACTGACTCGTTGGAAAAGACCCTGATGCTGGGAAAGATTGAAGGTGGGAGCAGAACGGGATGACAGAGGATGAGATGGTTGGATGGCATCACTAACTCAATGGACATGAGTTTGAGTAAACTCCGGGTGTTGGTGATGGACAGGGAGGACTGGCATGCTGCAGTCCATGGGATCACAAAGAGTCGGACACAACTGAGTGAAAGAACTGAACTGAACTAAACTGATGATGATACATTTTAAAACTCCGGTAAATAAATACATTCTTAAAAAATTGAGAGTTGTCTTCAAAATGTCAATGTTATGATAGATTTTTTTTTAACAGGTTTGGGAATTATTCTTGTGTATAGGTGACTAAAAGAAATGAAGGAGAAATGAAAATGTAATATGTGCTGTTTTTTTGGAATATAGGTCAATAAACATTTTTTTTAAAGCCTATAAATTACACAATTGGAACTTTAGAGGAAATATGAATATAGATTGCATGTCAGTTAAGAGAGTAATATCAATTGCAAATTACCTAAGAATGGTAATAAGAAAACACTACTTGGTGAAATACTTAAAGGTGAAATATAGCTATAATACAACTAACTCTTAAATGGCACAGAAAAATATGTGATTTTGTATATATATAGCGTTATGTGTCTGCGTGTGAAGGAGAGATGGAGACAGTGAGACAGAAAAAGGAAGCAGTAAAGCACAAATGAGTCAAAATGTTAGCGGTGAATCTAGGTGAAATATTAATATATGAATTCTCATTGAGGTATTGTAGACTCTTTCAAAAGGTTTGAAAGGCTGAATAATAATTTAAATACATATTAACAATATAAATATTATCTATAATACCAATACAATAAAAAAACAAGAATATTGACTCAAACAATATAGGAAGTGATCCAGTAGTTTAAATCTCTCATAAAAACACTAGGCTAACATTTTAATAAACATTTAAGAAACCCATAATTCCAATCTTAAATAAAATTTCCTAAATTCTAAAAAAGGAAAGAATGGCTCCAAGTTTCTTTGTGAGTTTACATCATCTTGATAACCAAACCTGACAGTACAGAAGAAAAAAAAATTATAAGATAAACCCCTTCATGAACAGAGATGGAAATACTTTCCTTCCCCAAAAAAGAGAATTATCAAGCTGACCTAACAGAGTATTAAAAATTGGGACTTATTTCAGAGACACATGGTTCATTTAATTTTAGAAAATAGAGTAATGTAATTCACACATTAACATATTTAAAGAAATAAATGGATGCTAATTCAAAAGATGCAAAAAGGTGTTTTTAAGATTCAATATATATTCATGATTTTTAGAAAGTCTCAGAAAACTATGAATAGATGGAAACTTCCTCATCTTTTAATATGAATGTATGTATATCTGTGTAAATATCCCTATATGTGTACTATATATAAATCTATATGTTATATAGTAATGTACATATTAGTCATGTTAAAAGTCATATTTAAGTATTAAACTTTGAAAGCTTTTTCTTCTGTGACTGGGTATGAGGCAAGGACGCTACTCTTATCTCTTTTGTCCAGTTTAGTACTGGAGGCTTTAGTGAGCATGATTTAAAAAGAAAGAAGAAAAAGAAGGTAAAAAGATTGAGGATAAAAAGAAACAAAGTCTTACTATCTGCAGATTATAAAACTGTGAATGTGGAAAGTAAAAGACTCTATAGAAAAATCATTAGAATCATTAAGAGCCTCTAGCAAGGTTATGGGATATAAAAATAATATGCACAAATCATGTGCCTTGCTATATAGCAGCCAAAAATAATCATTTTAAAATAGAAACATCAAAAAAAAAAAAACTCAAAAATAATTACAGTAAAAGATCTCTACAGATAATATGATAAAACATTATCAAGAAACATTAAACAGATCTAAATAAATGTCTGGAGATAGCAAGTTATGAGATCAAAGTATTTTTTTTTATTTTAAAGATGTTTCTCTCCAAACGAACATACCAATTCAATGTAATCCTCATAAGAACTCAGAAATGCTGGTAATATATCAATATATAATATATATATCTCACATTTTCTTTATCCATTTATCCATTAATGAACTCTTACATTTTTTCAAATAATGCTACAATGAAGGTGCCTGTGTGTGCGCTCAGTTGTATCTGACTCTGTGACTTCATAGACTCTAGCCCGCCAGGCTTCCTTGTCCATGGAATTTTCCAGTCAAGAATACTGGAGCAGGTTGCCATTTCCTATTCCAGGGGATCTTCCCAACCCAGGGAGCGAACCCTTGTCTCCTGTGTCTCCTCCATTGGCAGGAGGATTCTTTACCACTGGGCCACCTGCTAAGCCCTGCTACAATGAACATGGGGGTTTAAATATCTCTTCAAAATATTGATTTCAAGTCCTTCAATATATACCCAGGAATGGAATTCCTAGATTATATGGTGATTCAAGTTTCAATTTTTTAAAGATATGATATATACTATATACAAAGAAATATTACTCAGCCATGACAAAAAAGGAAATCCTAACATTAGCAACAACATGAACCATAAGGGCATTATGTAAGTGAGTTAAGTCAGACAGAGAAAGACAAATGTCATATGATATAATTTATATGTAGGATTGAAAAAAAAGCCAGGCTCATGAAGACAAAGTGGAATGGTGATTGCCAGGGACAAGGAAGTGGGGATACTGGGAAGATGTGGTTTAAGGCTACAGACTTGCAACTAGTAGAGGAACAAGTTCTGTAGATCTAATGCACAGTGTACCAATTACAGCTGACAATGCTGTGATATAAACTTCAAAGTTGCTAAGAGACTAGATTTTAATTGTTCTCAATACAAGAAAGAAATTATAAGTATGTGATGCCAGAGAGGTGTTAGCCAGCATTATTATGGTAATCAGATCACAATATATGAATGTATCAAACCAACACATTGTACACCTTAAACTTACACAGTGTTACATGTCAATTATATCTAAGTTTAAAAATCCAAAAAGAATTATTTCTCTCTTGATTTTTATGGAGCTTTACAACCTAATCTAAAATATATTCATAATAATGGCCAAAAAAGCCCAAGACAATTGCATAACTTGTTGGTAGAACTTGCCTTATCTTGTATCAAAATATATTACAAAGCTATGGTAATTAAGATAGAGACAAACAGTCTAGTGGAGTAGAATTGCGTATGAAGAAACATACCTGTGCAAATGGGCTTCCCAGGTGGTGCTAGTGATAAAGAACCTGCCTAGAGAGTCATAGAGAGGTTGGTTTGATCCCTGGCTCAGGAAGATGACTTGGAGGAGGGCATGACAACCTACTCCAGTATTCTTCCTGGAGAATCCCATGGACAGTGGAGCCTAGTGGGCTATAGTCCAAAGGGTCACAAAGAGTTGGACAGCACTGAAGTGACTTAGCATGCACAAACACACCCACGTAAATATGGGTAAAACAATATTGGATACCAATGAGGACATAATGCCTTTCCATAAATTGTAAAGGGACACACCAACTCCAAGTACATAAAAAAACACTACATGAAAGGCAAAATTATATTTAAAAGATAATATGGGAGACTAGCTTCATGACCTTGAACTAGAGGAGGTTTTTTTTAAACAATACATAGGAAGTACTAACCACAAAGGAAATGATTAATAACTGTGATTACACTAAATTAAAAGCATGTATTCATCTAGTACCATAAAGAGAGTGAAATAGGAGCCTCAGCTGTAAGAAGATATTTGTGGTATTTCTTAGTGACTAAGGTCTAAAATCCCAACTATATGTAGATCCTTACTTATTATGAGAATTACAAACCCAGATTGTCCAAGATTAAAAGCCTGATAGTACCTAACATTGATGACAATGTGAAGCAATGGGAACTATCTTATCCTATTGGTGGAGGTAGAAAGTGTCACAATTCTTTGACAAAGTGTTAGGTATAAAATTTAAGATATATATATCCCATGACCTAAGAGAACCACTCCCAGACATTTAGCCTAGAGAAACTCTTGTACACGTAGAACCCAGGAGTGTGTTTATTATCACTCTGTGATAGTTTCAAACTGGAAGTAGTCCAAACATCAATCCACAGAAGAAAAGATAGATACATTGTGACATCTTCATTCAGTGGAATATAATAAGACAATGAAAATGAACAAACCACTGCTATACCTTTGAAAAACATGGATAAATCCTAAAAACATCGTGCCAAGCAAGAAAAGTCAGGCACACAGGACTGACTATATGTGGCATTATTCAGTTCATATAAAACTTCAAACCTAGGCCAAAAGGAAAATTATATATCTTAAGAATGGATTCATATATGACAAAATTACAATGCAAAGCACAGAGGTGATTGTGATAAAAACCAGGATTGGCTTTCCTTTGGAGCTAGAAGCCCCCTGAAGCCAGGAGCCAAGTCTTTTCATTTTTATCCCCAGCATCGAACACAGGCCAGACACACAGGTGGCACTCAAGACATTATTCTTTTCATTAGATACTGTGGGTGGTATCTACAATTTAAATTATTAAAGTGTAATTGTTAAACATCTTTGTGGTCTAAACTTGTCTTCTTTCCAGGCCACAGGTCCCAGACAGGACATCACAGAATTATCCCTGCTGGTCTTGACTCCCTTGGCAGTGTTTGTCAAGAGCTCTTTCAATTTGTTGTTGTTTTTCAGTCACTAAGTCGTGTCTAACTCTTTGCGATCCTGTGGACTGCAGCATGCCAAGCTCCTCTGTCCTCCAAAAATTAAAAATAAAATTTAAATGACTCATGGCTCTTCCCCACAAGGCTCTCACATCATGACAAAAGAATATGAGACATAGAAGCATCGCTAATGATTGAATACATACATGACACATCCTGTGTGAGAATGTTTGGCTTTCACCAGGAGCCTTCCATCCTTTATCCAGGCACTCCCCCAAAGGAGGTTGGTATGTAACAATTCGACCAGAGAGGAGAGGAGAGATGGGCTAGTATTCCAAATCTTAGCACTTCTGTTTACCACGCTACTTTCTGCTTACCACTGGATTGGCAAAAAAAAGTGTGTTTGGGTTTTTCCATACCAGCTTTCGATAGACACAAACGAACTTTTTGGTCAGACCAATACTTCTATTTGGCCAGACCACTTGGAGGAGGGCATGACGTATTGATTTCACCTACCTTTCACCTCCACCTCCCCCCAATCCACCCCACTGCTGGGTGTTTGCAGGAGAGGCTAGGAATGTGTGTTGGATTTTGATAATGAGGGTCAGGGACCAGGAAACCTGAGAAGGAGAGTGGAGGACATTCCCCTTGGAAACAGACACTCTTCTGACAAGATACTCTATCTTGGAAAAAGAAACAGGGACTGAAGAGGAGCAGAGTCCATAGAAGAGCCTGAAGAGGAGGGATTTCGGTGTGCTGACCAGGGTGGGAGGTGGGGATGGCATCTGGCTATGGGAGGTTGTTCAGGAGGCATCTCGTGGGACACCTAGATGGATTGCGCTGCCAGTTACTGTGTGTTCTTATTTCCCTAGTCTTATTCAGGAGCTTGTAGTGGAGTCTTGGTTAAATATTCCTGCCTGTTACCAGATGCTGCCCACAGGGAAATAAGCAAAAAGCTGCAAGTCATTAAAATTTAGACAGAGAATGGCACCACCTGAGGCCACGGTGGTGATGGCAGCAGTGACTTGCCAGGGGTCCCCAGGGAGAAGCTGAGCATCAGAAGACAGGAATCAAGGCTCCTAAACCCTGCCTTCCTTCCCCAGCTATGCCCACATTACAGACACTCCCCCCTCCCTCAGTTAGTTTTAGGAAGGGAGTCAGCAGGTTTTGCTTTGTCAGGGCAGCTGACTTTGGGTCAGCGCAGGGTGGCAGAAGGACTCTCTGTTTCTCACCAGCAGTCTCCATTTCCCCAGGAAGCAGGAGGACCAGGAGGACGCTGGAGTAAGTGGCACAGTGGGTGATCACAAAGCAGGACACGTGGGACTTGGAAAAATCTGCCTTCCAAATATATCTCAAAGGGTATTTGAGACAACTGTTGGTGGCTCCCCAGGACACGTGTGTGGAGTGCTGTCTAAAAAGCCCATTGCTCTCTGCGGCCTAATTTGTCACACTCAGGTCGGGGACAAGTATGGGCATGTTCTTGATTTAGTCTCTGTTTTGTCACTTTCCGAGAGAGAGATTTCCCAAGTCCAGCAGGTCTCCACCACCACCCCACCCCCCACCGTTGTGTTTTCACAGCTGTGTGCTGTGTTGCTGTCACCAGTTCATGGAAGAGAGGCTTCCAGCACAGGCAGGACTCCTGGTTGAACTGAGAGCAAGCTGAGTCCTGGATGAGGTTTTAGAGGCAAAAACAAACAACGCAGGTAGGAAAGCTGGGGCAGGACCATTTGCAACTGAGGCTGACTCAGAAGAGAATTTCCTTTCAGAATCCAAGATTCCAGACCCCAGGGGCTAATGTCCTGGAATCGGGCTCAACATGTAATCAAGGCTATGAAAAAGGAGACCATCTTTGCCTGCCAATTTTCACTAAATTGTGGGGAAAATTATGATTAACTAGAGCCCACAACAGACAGTTTCTTAAAATACCAAGGAAAGCAGCCATATACCATTCAGAGGTGTACTGCTACTGTGGCCACAGGAGCAACAAAGGCATCTCACATGTAGCTCCCATCTACAGATCCAAGATTTCCTCCTGCCAGTTGGGTTTTCAATCCAAGAAAGGATTGAGAGACATTGAGATTCCGGTTCTGGATTATCCCCTCAAGTGCTGCCTCTCCAAATACCTCTCATCCAGCTACAAAGTGGGGTCTTAGGAAAACAAATTGTCTTATAAACCTGAAAATAGCCAAAGCAGCACATTATTTTGAGTCATATCATAGCCGTTCTGCTGAAACTCTTAGTTTATTTCCACCTGGGATTTTTGCACAGGATGAGATTGGTGGGGAGTAGGTGGAAGCCTCTCCAGGCGCTGTTGAGATGAGAGAAGAATAGAATGGAGTGGGTGCTGAGAAAACCCATGAGGCAACTTGACTCGATTCATACCAAGACCTTTCCCTCCAGATGACCTGCACTCCTGTGGAGTGGAGATGGCCCCAGCTGGTGAGAAACTCAAAATCTCGCACCTGTCCAAAGAATAAGGAGGAAAATATGCTTCCATAGATGGCAAAGGCATCGGCGAGAGGCACAGATTTTTTACTTTTAACAAAAATAAAATTGGATACTGTGTTGAGGGAAATGAAAATGGACTTCTGAAAAGAGATACATTTGTGGTTCTGAGCAATGAAACATAGTCTTCTGGGTTTCAGAGACTGGGGCACATATCCTACAAAAACTGATAACTCGAAGAAAAAAAAGAGAGAGAGAGAGAGATGGGAATTCTGGTCAAGCTGTGCTCCTGTCGCCTGGACAGAGATCTCCAAATTAAATTGCTTACATGCTGGCTGTGCTTGACAAGTGTCTGATTTGGCCATTTCCACCCAAGTCCTTGGAGGTAGGCAGTTTGGAATCCACACCGTGCCTCTGTCCTCAGACCATGATGTGCTTTGCTGGCCATCAGATCCTTTCGTTTGCCAAGTGCCTCCTGGCCTGGTCCAGCAGAGTACTCTTTGCCAAGCTCTAGGCGCTCCGCCCTCCCAACTGTAAAGTCCTGCCTCCCTTTGAGTCCAGTGCTCTACCCAAGCCACTTGGCAGCTTGGAAATAAATAGAAGTCTACAAATCGGCAGTGTGAGCAGCTGGCCTCTTCCTCTACCTGCAGACAAGGTCATGGCTAATGCAGTTCACTCCAGAGGAAGCTAAAGAGGACAGATATTGGGAATCTTTCCTCTTCTTGGAAATTATTCTTCTTATTGCTTTTCAAAAATTTTTACAATTAAGGGGACTGAATTACAAGTGTCTGTAAGATGACCATCAATTAGATCTTGAACAGAGAATCATATTTCAGATATCACAGTCTTAAACTTATATCCTCAAAACCCCCTAAGAATTGTGTGCTCCCAGAGAAGTTAATCCCTTTAGCCCTGAAATACTCAAGATGCACACACACACACACACACACACAATTTTTTTCAGGATGCCCAAACCTTTACAAAAACTGAGATTTGATTCTCTGATGTGGAATTAAACATGAGTCAATCCTGCTTCTTAACAGACTGCCACGTGTGAAAATGGCTTCAATAGGAACAATAAAGGTATTATGATGACTTTTTTCTTGTATTAATCTTCTGGGTCTCATGGGGAGTTTACCCTCCCTGGTAAGGGAGGCAGAGGCAGTGGACATCTCACACAAAACCCTCCTTTTGGGAATGGCTGGAACATCCCCCAGCAGGCTAGACAGTAAATCACTGGTCTCTGCTTGCAGGATGGTTTTCAAATGAATTCAGCAAGTATTTATTGAGCTTCTTGCTGTGTCCCAGGCCTGAGCTGAGCTAAGCCAAGAGCAGGATGAAAGATGGAGAAGTACCTCCACCTCCCTCGCCTTGGGGCAGGGTGGATTGATGGCTCCAGCTGGAGAGCAGGGTGAGCCAGGCTGTGGAGAGAAGCTCCCTGACCTCAGCAAGGTCAGGCTTTGGGACGTGTCAGGTTTTAGGGTTTGTTTCCACACTATTCACCCTGAGTCCCCAGCAAGTTACATCTGAGGCAGCTTGGAAGGAAAAGGTAATTCAACACTCCCATCCCCAGACCAGAGGCGGAGGGAAGAGGAAAGGTGAGACGTGGCTGGCTATGGTCTGAAGAGCAGTCAGACTTGTAGCCCAGGAGTAAGGCAGGGAGTGGATTAAAAATTCACTCAGTTCCCCAGCTGTTGAAGGCCAACCAGGAAAATCCCCTGAATCCATTGGATCCCCCAAATTTCATTTCCAGAGGGCAATTGTTCCGCAGTGATAATGGCCCTAGGGATCTCAGCTCTCTTCAGTATGGTATTGGATGATTTTAATTATGATAAAGAACACAAGCTCCAGGGTAAGTCTTCTTGGGATTACATCCCGGCTCTGACACTTGTAAACCTCTATTTTCCCACCTATAAAGGAGGATAAGTGTAATAACACCTCCCTGATAGGGGTAATATGAAGCCCAAAGAGACCATCTAAGTCAAGTAAGCCCAGACCAGGCACTAGGATTCAGTAATGTTGCCTACTGTTTCATTTATTTCTTCAGCAGATATATAAGTGTCTACTAAGACTGGTGTCAAGCCTCCATGTTCTTTAGACCTCACAGGAACAAATGCAACAGAATCCTGTCCTGTGGGAATGTATAAAGAGAAGAGTGAAGCCAATTACACTGCCATTGGAGAGTGCTATGAGAAAGGAAGCCAAGAGGCTGTTGGAACATGAAGGTCCCCTGGCCCAGTCGGGTTTCTTGCAGGGTTCAATTCCTAGTTTGCCTTAAAAGGGGAATAGGACTCACTTGGTGTAGAGAAATAAGAGGAATCAGAAGGGCACCTCAGAAAGGCATTATTGACAAGCTCCTAACAGACAGAGCCTATAGCGGCTGAATAACTAGGAATCTCTGGCTGTAACTCAGTCCATGGGAAACAAATGCTGGGACTGAGGGCAATGGAGTCCAAAAATATTCAGTAAGTAAAATCGACAGAACTCCAAGGTTGGTGGGATGTAGACCATGGAGGGAAAAATCCAGACGGGGCTTCTAGTGTGGGAAGATGAGTGGAGACTGGTGCCAGTGTCAGAAACAGAACAAGCAAGAGAAAGGCAGGACAGTAAGGAGCTTGGGTCTGGAGCAAGCTGGATTGGGCCAGAGGTGGGGCAGTCAGGATGCAGGGCAAGGTCACCATGAGGATGGGGGCTGAAGTGGGTGACTGGGTAGACAAACTGCCCAAGCAGGAAGGGCTGCAGTCTGCTTCTGGTGGAACTCGAGAGGGATACCTCACCCTCTGCCATCCAGCACTGGCTGCAGCCATGATGCTGGATGTGGCTGCTGGACATCCTGCACATGCCTGCTGAAGAAATGTGAAGGCATCAGGACTTTTCCATTACTTGCAGATGGTCCATGAAGACTCCTGCCCCTGCCCTCAAATGCATCCTCTCTACCCCTGCAGACTGACCTCTTTACAAGACTACATAAACCGGTTTACTTCCTTGCTTAATAATCTTCAATGGATCCCCAGTGCCTTCATAATTCAAGCAAACCTCTACAGAATGGATATTCCATAACTTTCTGTTCAATAGTGTCTACATGGTTTTCAAACAACACAGCGGAAAAAGGAACAAGTGTGATCAGCTGCCTGGATACTTTAGAACAGATAGAGATGATTTCAGAATCCTTTAGTATCTTCATCCCCTATATCACATTGAGCAATATTCCAGCTCCCAATATTGCCAGGCATGTGTGTGTTCTAGAATTTCAGTAAAGGGAAGGCTCTTGGATGCCAGAGGACTCCCTGCCTTATGCAAGGTCTTCACGTTGTGGCCGCTGCCACCACTCTTTCTCCCTTTCTCCCGCTTCACACCCACTGTCACACCCCAGGAAAATGCATAGGAGCTGCACATCTCTGGTGCCATCCCTTCTCATATCAGACATCCACACATGCCTTTACTTTTTTTTCTCTAACCCTAATGCTCTCTCATCAACTCCCCTCCCATTTTTTTTTTTTTTTTTGCCAGACTATTTAATACATCTTGAAATTCACCTCCTTCGGATTCTTCCAGACATCTCTGATGCTTCAAGTCAATTAGATATCTTGCTTCTCTACTCCTACACCTGGCCTTCCTTCCCTCTACCATGTCACATCCCACACTGTTGCCCTTGCTGTCTCCTCCTCTAGATGGTGAGTTCCTTAAGGCCAGAGGCTGCATCCTGTCCCTCTTTATGTTACTACTGCTTAGCACAGAGACCCAGCATGGAGTAGTGTTGACCCAGTAAGACGTAGTAGTTAAAATAAATGCACCACCTAAAGTTGAGAATTATATCTTATTTTGTTTGGTGGACTTTCTGAGGACTCAAGCCTAGGAGGCAGCCTCTCAGATAACTCTGAGGGACTGCTTCCAAGAGGAAAGGGAGGAGCCAGGATACACAAGAGTTTTGCACAAAAACCACGTAGTCGCAACATCAAAGATTATCATTAATTAAAGAAACCAGACACCCCAAATTAACGAGTTAAGTGCTTTTCTCTGCATGGACAAATGCAAGAGTCTGGGCTCAATGAAATCATTCTTTTGATAGGCACTTTCGTATCCTGTTTTTGTCCATCTTGAATCCCCTCAGTAGGCACAAGTCGGGTCTGCAGTGACTGCTAGCTTGATGGCTACAACATCTTTTGTTTACTGATATGGCAGGAGCAGTTTTTGTCCACAGAGGCATCAGGAATAGATAAACTAATTTCTCTAAAAACTCATGACTGAGTGTGTGTCCCTGGCATGAGGTTCATCTAAATACCTGACAACTGCTCAACAGTTGTAACAGTCAGCAAGGCCGGCAGTAGCATCCATTGCTGAGCATGAGGCCTTGTTAACACACCAACGGGGGTGTTGCTGTAGGAAGTCCTGTTTGCTAAAGGGTGGCAGAAGCAGGATTATGAACTGGAGCAAGTGGTCTTTTGGGAGTGGCACCATTTAACTGTTTTATTTTGTCTTCTTCATTATTCTGAGAAACTGGGATGGAAAATGAATATTAGACATTCTCCAAAGAAAATACTTTCCATTTAGACAGTGTCTGCATTGTTTCTAAAGTAGATGGAAAACTGGAAAGAAAGTCTCTTGCTCAGTTATCTTAGACTGAGTAGGTGTGGTCTCAGAATCCCCCAGCATCTTCAACCTTTTCATTCTGGTGGTTGACACCCTGGCCCCACATAGCCAGGGAGTCCTTCCTGGCATTTTAGAATTACTGAAGAATCTTTGAGACCACAGAATCCTATAGTCTCATTACAAATATCAAAAGAACTAATGCTCAGGCACACTTTAAAGTACATGTGTACTCCATCTGATTAGAATGGGAAATGGTAACTCACTCCAGTATTCTTGCCTGTGAAACCCCATGGACAGAGGAGCCTGGAGGGCTGCAGTCCACAAGGTTGCAAAGAGTCAGACACAACTGAGCACGCTCCATCCAATTAAGAGCACACCTAAAATATCAAGAAACGTGACAGTATTCCAAGGTCAAAGGATTAAAGATGTATTCCTTTAAGGGTTTTGAGTATGAGGTCCCTCCCTCCAGGAGCTCAAAGTCTGGTGAGGAAACAGATAATTGAAACAGGAAATAATAAGCAAAGTATGGGAATTAGTGCAAGCACTAGCAAGAGCAGGCAGTCACCTCAGAACAGGAAAATCATCCTAGCCTCTTACATTTGGAAATATCTGGACTGAGCCCTCATGTATGTGTAGCCAGGTAAAGAGGCAGGGTGAGTGGGTAGCATGGTGTTCTAGAAAAAAAGGTACTGCATATATCACAAAAGCCTTGAGATAAGAAATCATGGCACGTTTTGAAGATAACAAATGGTTCAGAAAAACTGAACCTTGGATTCAGAGAAGATTAGGTAAGGAGGGATGAGCCAGGAAGCTTGAAAAGGGAGCCTAGGCCAAACTGAAGTGACTTGTATTATATTGGTAAGGCACAGTGATGCTGAGCAATTCAGATCTTTTTTCTAAAGTCACTGGAGAAATCGAAGAGGAATGATATGAGCAGAGAAGCATTTTAAATCACTTCAGTCTGGCTGCAGGGGGAGAAAAGACTTGAGAACCAATAGGAAGCCACAGCCAGACAAGAGAGGAGCTGAGAAGGGGCAGCAGGAATGGAGGAAAGGGGGCATTGAGAAACATTTAAAAAGTAGACTTGAGAGTTCTTGGTTATTAATTGATATGAGAGGTTAGGAATAGGAAGGAATCAAGAGTGAGTTGATTCAAGGTTCTGAGTTGAATGACTGGTTGATGTCAATTCTGTGAATGAAGAATACCCAAGAGGAGACACCAGGATGGGATCAGGACTTAAGAACTATCATTTATTGAGCACTTACTGTATACCAGGATTAAGATCAATGCTTTTCATGTTATTACCTAATGTAATCCTTGAAAAGTAGTGCAAGTGTTGATCACTCAGCTGTGTCCAACTCTTTGTGACCCTGTGGACTATAGCCTGCCAAGCTCCTCTGTCTATGGAATTCTTCAGGCAAGAATACTGGAGTGGGTAGCCATTCCCTTCTCAAGGGGATCTTTCTGACCCAAGGATTGAACTCATGTCTCCTACACTGCAGGTAGATTCTATACCACCTGAGCCATTCATTATTGCAAATATTATCAAGTAGGTGATATTTTCTGCCTTGTTTACAAATAAGATACTGCGGCACAGAAATACTGAATATTTTTTTCCAATATCTCACAACTCCTATGTGACTGAGCCAAGATTCAGACATGGATTGGGTGGAGATCAACAATCCTGTTCAGTTTTGAATGCTAATTAGACATGCAAATGGAGCTATCAGATAGATAGCCAGAGCCCAGATTTCAGGAGAGAAGTCCACTCCAGTATCCTGGATGTCAAGAGGAGAAAGGGCTTCAAGAAAGATGGAGTGACTGACAGTGCAAATGCTACTAAGAGATGAATGCCAAGACAGAGACTGGATCTTAGATTTGGGAACATGGATGTCATGGATCTCAGCAAGAGTGGAATTAGGAAAAATGGTGAAGACAAAAGCTCTTTGAAGTGGGCTCAAAAATAAAAATGGGAGGTAGGGTCATGGAGACAGTAACTATACACTTTTTCAAAGAGCTTTGCTGCTAAAGGGATCAACTGGGCAGAAGAGAGGAGGTTTTGTTGTTAAAACGGCGCATGCTTGCATGCTATTAAGAATGAGCCGATAGGGAAGGGAACTTTGATATTTTAAGAGAGAGAGACTGGAAAAGTCCAGGAGAAAAACTCAGATTCAGGTGGAATGGTTGGCGTCAGACAGGAGCAAAAGGGATACCTCCATTGTCCTAAGTGGAATGGCTGAGACTTTAGAGGCAAAGGTTGTGGATGTTCTGATGGAAACTTGGAGCCATCTTCTTCTCATTTTTTCTGTTTTATCAGTGAAAGAAGAAGCAAAATTACAGACTGAAAGTAAGGAGATGCCAGAAGTTTGAGAACAGAGGAAATGTATGAAACATTGTCTACATCTGGGGACCTACTTGAGATCTGCGATGATGAATTCAAAACGATACCTGACGTTTTTCACCAGCTGTGTTAACTTCTAAGATGCATCTGTAGAATTGGTAGAAAGTTGACTTTAACCAACAGGAATCAGATTCTTTTCAGGGGAGTGCAATGAGAGGAATGAGAAGCAAGGGTGTATTCAAGAATAAATAGTGATGAAATTTAAATTTGAAAATAAGGGAAACAGGGGTGAGAGATAGTAAAAATGTGTCTGGGCTCCATGTTAGGATCCCAGGGAGTCAAAGAATTGCTGGGGTGAAGTCAGGAAAGGAAACGGATGGGAAAGTTGGCAGGGGTAAGAGTTTGCTAAGCTCTAGGCTAAGACTTTGAGGTTACGATCATTACTCACAGAAGGTCTTCAGTGTGTCCATGGGAGTGGAAGATGAGGTGGAGTGGAGGACGATCTCAGTGGAATTGAGGCAGGTAAGCAACTAAGGGTTCACGAAATTGGATGCCTCATTGCACGAAAGTCAAAGTCACCAAAGGTGATGGCACATGCAGAAGATAAATATTGTGAGCCAGATGGATAACTGATATCTGAAGAAGAGTAAAAGGACAGTATATAATTGCAACAAATCAGATGATAGGCAAGGCAAACTGGAAGAAGGAAGAAAGGATGATTAGGATACATCAATCAGGAGCGAGAAGGACATCTAACTCAAATCTAGGCTCTGACAGAGAAAAGACAGTCTCCACTTGAGAAGATTTCTGAGGAAACCAGGTCCTTGGAGGAAAGTCCGTTATTGGCACAAGGAAGGAGGTGAAGGGACCATTCAGAGATGAGGTCTTTCCAGGCGGCTTAAGGCACATGTAGAAGGGGTTAGCCAGTGGGGAGTGGGCCACCCAGGGCTGTGTGGATGAGGAAAGGGACCCAGTGCCTGGGGTCCACAGTGATGAGATTAATCCTGATCGTCCTTTTGGATTGCTGTGTCACAAGTCCTCTTTGGGGTGTACTGAATTTGAGGTGCCTGCAGGGCACCCAGGACCCACTGATGTCCAGTGGGTGGTGGCAGCTACAGGTCTGAGACAGAAAAGAGAGCACCAAGCTAGAGATGGAGCATTTCTGAAGAGTGGGCAGCTGTCAGGTAGGTGACTATTGAAGCCACAGGAATGTATCAGACCATCCCCAGGTGTGGACACTGTGAGAAGAGAAGAGGACCCAGCACAAAACTCCTGGGAACACCAACATTAAGAGGTGAAGAGATTAGGAACGTCACTCAGGAGACAGAAGGAGCATTCAGAGGAGATGGAGGGAAACTTGAAAGCTGTGGGGCCACAGAAGTTGCCTGTTGGAAATGCTGCAG
This sequence comes from Giraffa tippelskirchi, assembly GCF_054371585.1. Lineage (NCBI taxonomy): Eukaryota > Metazoa > Chordata > Mammalia > Artiodactyla > Giraffidae > Giraffa > Giraffa tippelskirchi. The sequence goes on from NC_137276.1 coordinate 94,340,407, forward strand.
AGAGGTCAGCTGAGGTAAGGAAGGAAAACTTTCCATTGCATTTAGCTACAGTCGCTGATGCCCTTGGAGAGAACCACTGTAGTGGCTCCATAAAGGAACAGACTGGGCTGGAAATTCCCCACCCCTTGCAGCAGCACCTTAAAAAATCTTCTTGACTTCTGAACCTTCATTTTTTAACCTAGAAATAGGGGCACTGTTCCTAATCATATGGGATTGTGATTAAGTAAAATCAGGTAAAAGTGTGTTTGGCAGAGAGCAAATATGGAATAAACAGTAGTTATGGTAAACAGAACAAAGAGTAGGTGTGCAATAAACAGTAATTATGGTAAACACTATAAGAATTTATTGCTTCTGCTTGGCTATAAAGGATCTGAGAAATAAGATTGGAGCCAGAATATATGTTTCATAAATTTATCTTTGTTTCTTTAACATGGAATAGATTCAGTGAATCTATTCACTGAAGCAGAGATGGAAAATATAGCTGTAGAAAATGAAGAAAACTGTCCCTTGTTGAAATGAACCTATGACCTTGGCTGTATCCGCTCCATAGTGAGGAACAGAGCTGACTAGAAAATTTTCAGATACTTTTGGAAAAGCCACCAGGGTTCCCAGAAAGTGTAGCTATTTGGATACCTTGGGAAATGCCATCCATAGCTTCAATAGACCTTATCATTCCAGCTAGACTATGCTTTCTAGAATGGAATGTTGCTGATTATACAGCCAGGCTATGATTTTCTGATTTGTGCAACAACATCTCTCTGGGAGGAAGATAGATTGTCATGCATTGAATTCCTAATCAGATGCCTAATTTTGTCCACAGTACTGTAAATCTTGATGCGTTACCTGAAAAGAAGTCTTTGATTTCTAAAAAGTGAATATTATAGAGCTTTCTATGACCCAGAGAGACTTGTGGAGCAGGCATTATCCATGTGGCATGGATTTTTGCCAGCTGCATTCAGGTGCTGAATAGAGAAAACAGCAAATGCTGATCCTGGCCAAGTGTCACCCTGGGTCCAGTGACTCCTCACCTTCAACAACTTCAATTGCTGAAAGTCTGAATTAGCACCAGGAATAAATGAGGAGATGATGCTACTCTTTAGCAAATAAAGTACAGAAGAGTTAGTAATTCACATCAGAGTCACCAGGGTATTTTTGGTCTCTAAAGGGTCTGCAGGAGAACCATCCAAACTTCAGTCACCTCTCCAGGCTTAGGAGGAGAGGAAAGGTGAGATCAGAAGACTACAAAAGCAGCTTGTAGCTTGTCAGGAAACCAATTCAACCAGAATTTTCAAAGTTAACTCAGTTTACCTCCTCCAGGGAGTCCTCCCTGATAGGCTTAGGAGGTCAGCTCTGTGTCCCCATGGTCTCCCACGCTTAAACTCTCAAAGCTCTTATTTATTGAAAGTTCCAGAATGTCTTTACAAAAATGGATGAATGTGCTTCAATCTGGTGAGCAAAGGCCACTTGGAGCTGTATTTCTCTATCCTTTTACAGAAGATTGAGGAAAGACTAATTGTCCATGTCAACAGTTGTGGAGGGAGGGGCCACTGGAACATTAAGAAAAACTTCCAACTGGCACGTGCCTGCATATTCCAAGTTCCTAGGAAGAGTTTGTTGAAATTATGTAATTGATGGAATATTTTGTTTGTGGCCTGAATCACCTCTTGTCCTTCAATTCTTTGAACTCATATCCCAGCATTTATATTTCCCTCTCTGTTGTGGTCTTTTGTCTGCTGCTTTGAGAAGCTCTGGAGGGAGACAGAGCAGGTCGAATTGGTATCAATCAGAAAAGGCCTTAAAAAAGAGGTACTGAGGTTCTAGACTGGTCTCCAATAAAAAGTTAAGAGTTTTTAGAATGAAATCAAGGGGAAAACATTGAAGGAGTAAGAGGCCTGAGCACAGTAGAGAGCAGAGGGACTCGGGAGAGCTCTGATGTGACTGCAGCACAGAGTGTGTACGTAAACCACTGACCATGTTCTGAGGGGTCTGGAGTGCAGCTCCAGGACTGTGAATATAATTTAGCAGGCAATGAGAGCCAAGGAAGTTTCTGAAGGGGAAAAAGTGAAAGTCTTAGTCACTCAGTTGTGTCTGACTCTTTGCAACCCCATGGACTGTAGCCCACCAGGCTCCTCTGTCCATGGGATTATCCAGGCAAGAATACTGGAGTGGGTTGCCATTCCCTTCTCCTGGGGATTTTCCTGATCCATGGATCAAACACAGTTCTCCTGCATGGCAGGCAGATTCTTTACCATCTGAGCCACCAGGGAAGCCCTCTGAAGCAGAGGTTTCTGACAAAAACTGTTACTTACAAGACAAGATTGCCCAAATTTGCATTAAAAGAATAACTTTCTTAAATATCCATTGTTTAAATACTAAGCACTTCCAGGAATAGTCACTATTTCTTGGAATTGAGGCATGTGGTTCTCTTTCATAGGTGGGACACACACGGTCATTTATTTGACAAATTTGTAATTGAATCCCTACTGCACACATCACACTGAAGCAGGCACCACGAGGGTGCAAAGATGTGTAGAAGCAGGTTCCTGCCCTCCGGAAGCTTACCACTCAGAGGAAAGATGAGGCGACTATAGTAACACAAATATCTGTGTGATCAGAAGTAGCAGAAACCTACCCAAGTTAGCTACAACTGGTAACAGATGTAGGCCGTGGAAGTGTTCATGATAAAGATACAGAGGTGACTCAAGGACCCAGGAAAGGGCAGAGCAGCTGAGCCTCCCCAAGGGCTGACAGCAGAGACTAGGGGCAGCTCACCCTGCCCACCACCCCCTCATTCTTTGCCTGTGGCCACCACACTGCAGCACAGATGGCTGCCCCACATGACTGGCTTCCAGTCACTCCTCGAAACACTTGAAGTCAATGCCTTTCGGACCCAAGGTAGGATTTCCAGGACAGAGAACCCAGTTAGCCTGATTAGGGTCAGGTGTCCAGCCTGGTCCAATCAGCTGTCGGGTGGAGACGAGTCACATGGTGTAACCATGACCCCTCCCCTGTGGCAGTGGGTGGCACTCTGTCCAAACAGGAGGCCATTGTGGGGTAGACAGACACCCCCTAACACGCCACCCTTGCCAGTGTGATCTCAGGACTTCAGAGGGCAAGTTGTTTGGGGTTCAGAGGAGGATAAATCACTCCCAGCTGAAGGGTGCTTGGAACCTTCCTGCCCTCAAGGGTCAAGGACCTGCAGGAGGGGAAGAGCCCACTGGCAAGATAGACTTGGAAGGAGGGAGCTCCACCACATCCAATGGGTGCAGCTTCATCTTTTCATGAAGGACTAAATACTGTTCTGTTCACATGAAGTCTGCAAATAGAGTCAAATTAAAAGAGGAGGAAAACAGAAAATGACTTCATCATTGACAGTCTCAACACCAGCCTCTTTGCATCTTTGCCCCAAGAGGAAGGATAAATGTCTCAAGGAGAGAGTCAGTCTGGGAGACTTTGTGGCACAAGATGACCAGCCATGGTGGGATCCTCAGAGATGACCATGCAGGCACCCGAACTGGCAGCAGAGAGGGCCCCACAGGGCAGCTGGGGCTCTAAGGCCTTTGTGGGATCGGAGGGTTGGCACTGGCAGACTCTGCTCTGCCCAGGGGTGGTCCCAGCACAGAGATGAGGAAGCTGAGTGTCAAGCACCATCTCCACAGTGTATAATTCTAAAAGATACAACATGTTCTTTCAGACCTGAAAGGACCATAGAGGATGTTCAGGGCTAGGACCTAGCAGTGACCACAGGCATCATCCAGTGCAAACACAGGGACCAACTGGGCCTAGAGGGGGTTCTTCCAGACTCCTCATGGAGTGCTACGTCTGCTGTGCTCACTACCTCCATGACCCAGCCTTGCTGGAGCTGACCTGTAGTGTCACAGGTAATGGGTGTTGGCCAGGACTAACTTCACAACCACTCAATCCTCATTCACTACCACACTTTCCATCTTAGGGCTTCTTCCTTCAAACTTTTTTTCTTCCCTCCTTCACTTATTCATGCATCAAATACTTGTTGTAATACTCCTATGTGTCAGGCACTGTGTGAGGACCATATGATTGAGATAGCAGTCCCTCTCCTCATGGACTTCTTGGATGATGAGAGCAGAAAGAAACTCACACACTCAGAATAAATAGAGCAGTGAAGGTACGGAGAAGGCAATGGCACCCCACTCCAGTACTCTTGCTTGGAAAATCCCATGGACGGAGGAGCCTGGTAAGCTACAGTCCATGGGGTCGCTAAGAGTTGGACACGACTGAGTGACTTCACTTTCACTTTTCACTTTCATGCACTGGAGAAGGAAATGGCAACCCACTCCAGTGTTCTTGCCTGGAGAATCCCAGGGACGGGGGAGGCTGGTGGGTTGCTGTCTATGGGGTCGCACAGAGTCGGACACGACTGAAGCAACTTAGCATAAGCAGCAGCAGCAGCAGTAAAGGTAAAGATGCTTCCCTGGTGGCTCAGACTGTAAAGAATCCGCCTGCAATGCGGGAGAGCTGGGTTCAATCCCTGGGTTGGGAAGATCCCCTGGAGGAGGGCGTGGCAATCCACTCCAGTATTCTTGCTTGGAGAATCCCCATGGACAGAGGAGGCTGGGGGGCTACAGCCCATGGTGTCACAAAGAGTCAGACACAACTGAGCGACTAAGCACAGCACAGCAAAGGTAAAGATAAGTCCCATGAAGGAAAATATCAAACTGTAGAAGAAAGGGGCTAGGGGCTATTTTAGATGATCTTGCATAGATGGTAAATCATCTCGCCAATGTCTCTAGGGAGAGGACACTTAAAACCTAAATGATAAGAAGCTGGCCCTGGTAAGTGTCATTTCAGGCAACACTCAGCATGTGCAAAAGCCCTGAGGTCAATGTGAGATTGGTGGGTCGAGATGGAGTCCAGTGACTGAGGGAGGGCCATGTGAGATGAGAACAGAAATGGACAGGGGCAGGTCATGGAGGCCTGAAACCATGGTAGGTGCTGAAATTTGTGCAACATGAAATGGGAAGCTTTTAAAGAGTTTTAAGCAGACGTATGTCACCAGACAATTTAAACATTAAGAAGAAACTTCCAGCAGCTGTGTGAAGAGTGGTTGAGAGAGAGCAGAGTGAACACAGGAAGATCAGTTAGGAGGCTCCCATGGTGTCTCTAGGTGAGAGAAATGGTGCTAGATCAGGAGGACTGTGGAGATGGAGAAATGTGGACAGATTAGAGATACAGATGACAAGATGGTGCTGTGTGCTGGGCGGCTGCAGAGGCTGAGGGGCTCCTAGGTTTCTGGGAAGGCAGGAAGGCACTGTGTTCTGGAGGGAATAATTAAGAGTTCCAAATTGGAAGGGTTAAGTTTGTCATGTCTTTGAACTTTCTAGGTACAATCAGGTTTGTGCAAAACTGGAGTGCCGAGGAGACCTCTGGGCTGAATTGTACATTTCATTGCAGGGAGAAGCCTCTAAAGTGAGCTTCCATAGAGTGGTTTTGTTAAGAGGATTCAGAGGACTCTCAACAAGCCTGAGGGCACAGATTTCAGACAGGCTTCTCAGGGAGCTGCAGCCAGCAAACCCTGAGGCCAGAGGCCAGGAACCTGCAGTGTCTCTGCCTCTGTGACTTGGTGGATACCTATGGACTTGCTAAGTCTGGGACTCCCGTCTGTCTTTATGTCCCTCTTTCTCGATGTCTGCTGTGTGTGTTTCTGCATTTTTCTCCACATCTCTATTTGCCTCTGTATGTCTGTCCCTCTGAATGTGTGTCTATGGGAATCTACAGGAGTGAGTGTGGGTTTCTCTTTGGGTCTTTGGTCTCCAGGATTAGCTCTCTCCTCTATCCTCTTCATGTGTTCAAGAGTATTTGTGTGCTTCCATCCCTCTTCTGTCTGTCTCAGCTGGTCTGTCTCTCCAGCAGTACTGTCTCTTAAACTGCTTCCTTTGACATATCTTTTCCCTTCTCTCACTGTTCTGTGTGTAGGTGACTTTGGTCTCTGCCTCCATACAATGTTTATACCATTTTCTGATTTGCCTGCCCTAACCGAGACTGACCACCAACTCTGAATTCCAATTCCAGATTCCTGGGAAATAGGATCTGATTGGCCCAGCTTGGCTCAAATGTTAATTTCTTGTTCAATTCATCCATGGACAGGAAAGCTTGAAGCTGGGGCAAGGAAGTAAGTGTCAGGTAATATAAAATGACTGTGTGCTACTGATGAACAGAGCACAAGGGTCCTGGCCAATGGAAAAGAGAAAGAAGACAAAAGACTTTGAAAAAAAGAGAAAATGATCACTATTCAGAAATATTATAAACATCTAACTAGAAACACTAGCAGGATCGAACAGTATAGGGAAGCTTAGCAAAATGCTGGATTAAAGGCAATCCAGCAATTAAACCCTTAAAGTCGGTATCATTTCTTTACATGTTTCTTTATACCAGTGATAACCAATTAGCAAATGTAATTTTTTAAAAATATAAGGCATCTGTGAAAAAACATACAGTTAATAATTACTTTTGATGGCGAAACACTGAACGCTTTTCTGAAGATTGGGAATAGTTCAAAGATTTCTCCTTCACCAATTTTGTACGTTTTACTGCAAATCCTTACACATACAAAATAATTTACGAGAATTTAGACCTAAATGTAAAAGCTAGAAGAATAAATTTTCTTGAGTAAGATAGAACATACAGTAATATCTTTGTGACCAAGAGTAAGTAAAGATTTTAAAATTGAAACTCAAAAGGAACCAACCATAAAAGGAAAAAAGATAAATCAGGCTTCCACAAAATTAATATTGGGTTTTTTTGCTCATCAAAAATAACCATTAAGGAAATGAAAAGGCAAAATACAAACTGGAAAAAATATTCATAGTATATTTATCTGACAAAAGGCTCAGATCCAACAGAATGAAGTGAGGAAGATGTGCTGAGAATGTCTACAAGTCAACAATGAAAAGATAATTCAAGAAGAAAAGTGGGCAAAGGATATGAAAAGTCACTTCACAAAAAATTAGGCAATAAGCACATGCAAGTGTGCTCAACATCATCAGTCATCAAGGAAATGCAAATTAAAAATCACAATGAGACACATTTCGTATCCACTAGTATAGCTTCTGTCTAAAACTGATAAAAACAAATATCAGTGAAGGTGTGGAGCAACTGGAACTCTCAGACATTATTGGTGGAAGGTAAAATGCTACCTTAATTTTAAAGGATAGTTTGGCAAGTCTTAATAAAGTTAGACATAAGCCTACACTAAGACCCAGCAATTCTTCTCCTAAGTATCTGTCAAAAAGAAACAAAAATCTATGTCTACAAAAAGACTTCAACATTAATGTTTATAAAAACTTTTACATAATATATAAAAATAGAGACAATCCAAGCGTTTATCAAGAGACAAATGAAACACAAATCAACTCGGCAAAAAGGAATGAAGTGCTAATATTTACATCAATGAATCAAAAACACTAGATACAAAAGAATGCAGACTAACTCCATTTATATAAAGTTCTAAATCACATAAAACTAATGGTGATAGTACAAAACAGAAAATAATCATGGTTGGGGGTGGAATTAACAGAAGAACTCAGGGAAATTTTCTGGGGCAGTGAAAAATACTCTACATATTAAAGTTGTCTTAACTAATTCTGGAATTTTATTCTTCCATACAAATTATCGAGATATAATGTTACATAGAAAGATCCCAAGTATTCAGTTAAATGTTAAATTTTGAAAGCTATATGTAAATGTTGATGTATACAAGTTACAGCTCAATAAATCTTATGGAAGAATAAAAACCTGTGGTTAAATAGGATAATCTTAATAAGGAAGTATAACAAGGAAAAACGTGCTTTATCAGATAATAAAATATACTATAAAACTATAGTAATAAAAACAGCCTGACATTGTTCTACAAATAGATTATGGATCAATAGAGCAGAATAAAGAGCCAAGATATACCATTATCATATGTTTTGCATAACAAAATAACACTATAAATGAAAGAAAATATTAGTTTAATAATAGTGTTAAAAAAAGGAATATAAGAAAAATAAAGCTGGATTCCCATTTAAATGTCACTTTATTCCACATAGATAAAAGATCTAAGCAACTAGAATATTGTTATGACATAGAAGTAGGATCAGTTCAGTTCAGTCGCTCAGTCGTGTCCGACTCTCTGCGACCCCATGAATTGCAGCACGCCAGGCCTCTCTGTCCATCACCAACTCCCGGAGTCTACCCAAACCCATGTTCATCGAGTCGGTGATGCCATCCAACCATCTCATCCTCTGTCGTCCCCTTCTCCTCCCGCCCCCAATCCTACCCAGCATTAGGGTCTTTTCCAATGAGTCAACCCTTCGCATGAGGTGGCCAAAGTATTGGAGTTTCAGCTTCAACATCAGACCTTCCAATGAACACCCAGGATTGATCTCTTTTAGGATGGATTGATTAGATCTCCTTGCAGTCCAAGAAACTCTCAAGAGTCTTCTCCAACACCACAGTTCAAAAGCATCAATTCTGCGGCGCTCAGCTTTCTTCACCGTCCAACTCTCACATCCATACATGACCAGTGGAAAAACCATAGTCTTGACCAGACGGACTTTTGTTGGCAAAGTAATGTCTCTGCTTTTAAACATGCTATCTAGGTTGGCCATAACCTTCCTTCCAAGTAGTAAGCGTCTTTTAATTTCATGGCTGCAGTCACCATCAGCAGTGATTCTGGAGCCCAAAAAAGTAAAGTCTGACACTGTTTCCACTGTTTCCCCATCTATTTCCCATGGAGTGATGGGACCAGATGCCATGATCTTCGTTTTCTGAACGTTGAGCTTTAAGCCAACTTTTTCACTCTCCTCCTTCACCTTCATCAAGAGGCTCTTTAGTTCTTCTTCACTTTCTGCCATAAGGGTGGTGTCATCCGCATATCTGAGGTTATTGGTATTTCTCCCGGCAATCTTGATTCCAGCTTGTGTTTCTTCCAGCCCAGCGTTTCTCATGATGTACTCTGCATATAAGTTAAATAAGCAGGGTGACAATATACAGCCTTGACATACTCCTTTTCCTATTTGGAACCAGTCTGTTGTTCCATGTCCAGTTCTAACTGTTGTTTCCTGACCTGCATATAGGTTTCTCAAGAGACAGGTCAGATGATCTGGTATTCCCATCTCTTTCAGAATTTTCCACAGTTTATTGTGATCCACGCAGTCAAAGGCTTTGGCATAGTCAATAAAGCAGAAATAGATGTTTTTCTGGAACTCTCTTGCTTTTTCGATGATCCAGCGGATATTGGCAATTTGATCTCTGGTTCCTCTGCCTTTTCTAAAACCAGCTTGAACATCTGGAAGTTCACGGTTCACGTATTGCTGAAGCCTGGCTTGGAGAATTTTGAGCATTACTTTACTAGCATGTGAGATGAGTGCAATTGTGCGGTAGTTTGAGCATTCTTTGGCATTGCCTTTCTTTGGGATTGGAACGAAGACTGACCTCTTCCAGTCCTGTGGCCACTGCTGAGTTTTCCAAATTTGCTGGCATATCGAGTGCAGCACTTTCACAGCATCACCTTTGAGGATTTGAAATAGCTCAACTGGAATTCCATCACCTCCACTAGCTTTGTTCGTAGTGATGCTTTCTAAGGCCCACTTGACTTCACATTCCAAGATGTAGAAGTAGGATAGCAATTCCTAAATAACGCTTCAAAAATACAAACCATGCAGCAAAATTAGCTGGATTTGACCATGTCAAAATCAAATATTTTTCAATTCAATGAAAGGTATTTTGGAAAGTTATTAAATGACAGAATGAAAGCACATATTTGTGGCATTTAATATCAAAAGGGAATTAATTATTTATAGTACACAAGAAGCTCCTATAAATCAAAAGCAATATAGATAGCAATCCCATATTAAGAATGTCCAAAGATACGATTTAGCAATTTATAGGAAAGAAAACTCAAAATGCTTAAACTCATTATTTACTAGGGAAATACTCATTAACAAAGAACTATCTCTTTATACTTAGTGACTGGTAAAATTGAAAAACTGGATAATGCTAAGTACTGGAGGGGACTGGAGTATGGAAATTTCTGTGTACTGCTGGTGGGAGGGGTGCAGCCGTTCTGGAAAAGTCTAGTAATATTAATTTAAATTAGATATTGAAATACCTATGACCCAGCTACCCTGTTTCTTCTCTATATATCTCAAGAAATTCTCACACAATCCAAGGTGCACAAGTATGAGGATGCTGAGTTGTTGCCAGGGGGGTGGAAGAGTGGTTAGGTATATCATAGTGAATGCACATCCTGACATACGTACCAGTCAGCTGTTAGTAGCAATGGATCATATGTGTACATGGCAACAAGGATGGATCTGGAAAACACAGAACTCAGTAAAATAAGGAGAATTGAAATATATGAAACACTGTCATTTAGGTAAATTTAAAATACAGGCGCACAAAATGATAATACGCCATTTACAAAAGGTATTGCATTAAACGGGCTTCCCTTGTGGTTCAGCTGGTAAAGAATTCGCCTGCAATGTGGGAGGCCTAGGTTCAATCCCTGGGTTGGGAAGATCCTCTGGAGAAGGGAAAGGCTACCCACTCCAGTATTCTGGCCTGGAGAATTCCATGGACTGAATAGTCCATGGGGTCACAAAGAGTCGGACACAACTGAGTGACTTTCACTTTCACTTTGCATTTAACAATTTAGAAGGAATGATTGGTTGAAAGGAAAGAAGAATGGAGAATAAAGAAGCAAATGAAACAACAGAGAGACCTTGTAAGGACCAAGGTGGTTTTGACTCACAGATAAAGAAGACTAACTCAAGCCTCTACACCTACAACTTAAAGCTATCTGTAAGAATTCCTTCTTGGGGAAAGGCCTATTATCTGAAAGAGAGAGTGAGGGCTATAAAGTCAACAGGTTACCAAGAGCCCACCGTTAACCAAATGATTACAAAGGAAGTGTCCTCATCTTCAGTTTTTTTAGAAGAAGGAATTGAAGTTCAGGGAAGTTAAACAACTTGTAAGAAGCTGTGCCTGATTTCAGACTCAGTATCAAAATGAGTCATCGCTTGACTGTTAACTGCCTTGACCAAGCCAACAAGGTTGCCCACCAGGACTGCTGCCCTAGCCTCCTCACCATTCTCCCTGCTCTCACCCATGCCCTATATTCTACTCCACACATCACCTGGAGTATCATTGTAAATCCCTGCAAATGTAAGTCAGATCATGTAAACTTCCCAGCTCAGAATGCTGCTAGGCTGTTTCAGTCCCACATCATTCAGAATGACATCTGAAATGCCTGTGTCCTACAAGGCCCTGGATGGCCTGGCCCCTGTCTAGCTTTCCAGGCTCATCTCTGATCACTCTCCATCTGACTCTTTCAGCTATCACATTGACCTTCTTGCTGTTTTTTAAATACTCCCAGGACAGTCCAACCTCAGGACTTTGCACTAGCCTTTTCCTTCATTCTCACATCATATTATCAATCCCTTCACTCTGGTCTCTGCTCAAATATTACCTGCTAAGAAAGACCTCCCCCGACCACCTTATCAATCATGTACCATCTTCTATTCTTCATTTTTAATGCCTTACTCTGCTTTACTTCTACCATTTATCCCTACCTGACAGCACATTATCTATATTTTTGTTGGTTGGTTTATATTTATCTCCCACATTAGGATGAGGGCAAAATACTGCTCTGAATCATGTACTTTGTACAATCCCTGGCCCAGGGAAAACCCAGATCCAGTGTGTGTGGATGGGTGCTTAGATGTCTGAGCCTCGACCCATGTTCTTTCCACTGTACCACTCACAGCTCCCAAACAGGGCTTGGGGAAGGGGGTGTGGTAAAAATACGGACAACAACAAAGGTCTAGGTGGCCGGTGTGTGAGTCAGAGAGAGGAAAACCCAGAACCTGATGCAGCTGAACAAAGTGCAGATAGGAGGAAGAACCAGCAGGCATTGAGATTTCAGGATTTTAACCTCTCTGATCTTTCTGTTTCCAAAAAAGATGAAAACCAAACTGACCAATCAGTTCCCCCAGCCTTAGATCAATGCCTGAACATGATCTAATGCCTGAACTAAGAGCCTCAAGGGAGAAAGACTTCACCAGTGCTGTACAAAATTCCTTTCACAATAAGACCATTACAATAAGAAATCTGGCCATATTACAGGTGTTAATGTCTCTTGCTACAATTTAATCCCATTTCTTCCAAGAAATGTATTGTGTAATTGAGAAAAAAATAAAGAGGTAAATTGCTATGGAAATCTAACATCATTTACACAATCAAATAAGAGATTTTCCCCTGGATTGTAATTATGTCTCTTGTTAATCCCAGCTAGCTCTCCGAACCTAGCTCTTGGGACTGAGCTTGGCAATCAGCTTCCATAAAGATGTCACTTAGTGTGTGTCTTTCTTAAGGGACACTATTGATAGAACCATTAAGAGGAGAGATTCCTTGGTGGGAAGAGAGAAAACTCTTTTCTCAAATAATTCACTGACTTTCTGCTAAAAGCACATTCACTGTTCATTTTTACCCACACTCAGTGATGTTCTTAGGAGCCCTGGAAGAACTCTAGTCTGGCTACAAAATCCATCTGGTCTGCAAAAGAAGACCAGACTAGTCTCCCTCCAGCATCACCTGCAATGCCATCCTATGGATTCATTCCTTTTGAATGAAGTATTGCTGCCTTCGGGTTCTGCATCTAAAATCTCAACAACTGAAGATGAGAGAGACAAGTCCTTAATGTCTCAGTGTAATGGGCATGCGTTGCTTCTGCTGCATCCTTCAGCCATCCTTCTTCTCATAGCTGCACTCATCTCATAAACCCATCTCAATTTTCTTGCAGCAACCATCACCAGTTGTATCAGTTATTTTTGCTGTAATAATGCTACATAACAAACAATCACAAACCTTAGTGTTCACAGAAATAAGCATCCATTTCTCTTATGTCTGCAATAACTGTAATTTTATCTTGCTTGGGCTTGCTCACACTTATGGGGACCACTTAGCTGTTTGCTATTCCAGGGCAATTGGAGTGATTTGACTCTGTTCCATGTGTCTCTCATATGTCTGGATATAGTCTTCTGTTGATGACAGAGGTACAAGAGAGCATGCTAAACATTCAAGGTATCCTGAGGCCTTGGCTCAGAAATGGTACAGTCTTACCAGCTATTGAATAAATGCAAACTTGAACACAGACAAGGTACCTTCTGCACTTATCAAACTGGAAAGAGAAAAAAATGTTGAGGCACAGGACTGGTGAAATGGAACTGAATCGTCCCATTCTTGGTAGAGAAAGAATCAGTTGGTCAATCTCCTCTATGGTGACTTGTCCCTTTGATCTGGACACAACACTTCTCGGGGTTTATTCTAAGCAAACAGAGAAATGTACCAAGATGGGTGTACAAGTGCCTTTAGTACAATAGGTAAAAATTGGGACAAATTAAAAGTCCAACATTAGGAGATGGATGAAATACAGTACTTACATGAAATGAAGTATCATATATTACATATGGCATTATATAGGATAAGTATCTAATGTTGACTACTCCTACTTTTGTTAAGAAACCACACACATATGTAGATATATAGTAATTGAAAAAAAGTTTAAAAGGAAATCCAAAACATTCATTGCAAATATCTATCTCTGGGTAGAGAATTATAAGATATTTTATTTCTTTTTGCTTGTCTGTGTTATCTCATTTTTCCACAATAGGCCTGTATTAGGCATTTAATTTAAATCTTTAAAGTTGTTACAGGAAAGAACTGACTCCATGCTGGGTCTGTTTATTTTACTTTAACTTTCACTTCCCATTGCTTTTGTCCTCTAAAAGGATACTGTCCATACATAATGACCTGCCTCAGGAAACCCCCATCCCTTTGCCTGCATGTTAAGCCAAGATGCCTTTGTCCAGGACCCTGTCTGCCTATAGATGGCTACAGAAAGGAAGAAATTAACACATCCCCTCCCCAAGGCTTGCTATTCCAGGAGATATTTGTAAGATTAATGGCCTTTTGTACTTGACCTCCTCACAGCCCTTCCTCTCTGTTCTTTGAAGGAACCTGGTATCCAGACCCCAATAAGATGGTTATTTTGAGACATTAGTCTGCCATCTTCTTCATCAGTGGGCTTTCTGTAAAGTCATATTCCTTGCCTCAACATTTTGTCTCTCAGTTAATTGACCTGTCACGTGACCAGCAGAGTGAGCTTGAATCAGTAACAAAATGTTACTGATTTTGTTGGATGGACAATAGGGTTGTCCATCCTATTGAAAATCTCTCTAGCTTGCAACTTTCTCAGGGGATTTTTGCCCAAAGTAGACTCCAAACTCCCCCGTCCCCTTGACCTGGCCCTGCTCATCAAGGCTGGCATCATAACCATAACCCTCTCCAGTTTCTTTACTGCAGCGGGTTTATAGCCCTGTAACTGTCTAATTAGGGTTTCCCAGGTAGCTCAGTGGTAAAGAATCCTACCTGCCAATGCAGGAGACTTGGGTTCAATCCCTGGATCAGGAAGATCCCTTGGAAAAGGAAATGGTAACCCACTCCAGTATTCTTGGCTGGGAAAGCCCACGGACAAAGGAGCCTGTGGGCTACATTCCATGGGGTCACAAAGACTCAGGCACAACTTAGCGACTAAACAACAAAAACCATCTAATTCAGGAGAAGAAACTGCAATGCCAGTGGCTCCTGGCTCCCTAGCACCACCTGGAGTGGGCAGCCTGGTGACAAGTCTCACCCCAGGCTATGGTTCCATTCCCAGCTGCAGGAAACTAGCCTGCTCCTTTCTGCAGGAAGCAGAGTACCCCAGGTGAAGAGTGCCTTTCCAGCCCCAGAGTTGCCACTGAGTACTCTTGGGAACAGGAGCCCTGTGCAGAATGCACTGAGGAGCTCATTACTCAAACATGCCTGGTGGCAAACCATTTGCAAAGCAAGCAAGCTGTTTGTAGAGTGAATAATCACTCTAGCATTTGAATTTCACTCACAAGGAATGTTAACAGCACATTGTAAACATTATTCATGTTAATATTGTTTTTTTTCAATCCTTCATTTTCAGATGAAACATTTCTTTCATCTGTCCCAGATCCAAAGCTTATATATATTGGATAAAATGTACCTGGTTAGCAAATAATGTTTTCCAATCTGTATTCCAATGTCTGTATTGGCTTTGATTTGGCCTTAAAGACTTGGCTGACCTTCCAAGACAGTGGGGTGACAGATTTTTTCAGAAACACAACTAGGATGAGCTGAGAGCAAAGATCAAATTTAAGGCTCATATGATCTTCACTGAGATGTCCCTGGAGGTGACTGGACCTCTTTCCTCCCTCCCCTTCTATCTCTATGAGCTTTGATCCATTGATCTACTATTAGGAAAATACCATTGACACAAACCATAGAAATAAATGCACATTTATTTCTCATTTGTTCTCCAGGCTGGCAAGTCCAAGGTCCAATATCCAAGATTAAGGCAAGGAAGGCGAGAGGAATCTCTGGGTCTATATTATAAGGGCATCAATTGCTTTCATGAAGGCTCTATCTTCATGACTTACTCACCTCCCAAAAACCCCACCTCTGTATATGATTATATTGGGAATTAGGTTTCAGTACACAAATTTGGAGGGACACAAACATTTAGTCTAAAGCATTGCACCTCTGTGCATGGGATTCAAGGACCCTAAAGCCTCTAAATTTTGTTTTCTTGATCCATCAGTCTGTGACAGCTCTGTATTAATACCTCTCACTAGGACTTGGGACCATCCATTTCTCCTTGCAATCCTGCCTATTTTTAGGCCTTATTATTAGGAGCGTGAGGTCATAATTATTATATCTTGATGAATTACATCATTTGTCATGCAGCATCTTAATGCTTTCACCTTAAAATCTATTTTGTCTGATAGAACATCTTTTTTTGGGCTAGCATTTGCATGATATGCTATTTCCATCCTTTATTTTAAACTTTCTATATTCATTTTATTTATGACTCTTAGAAGCAGCAGATAAATGGATTTTAAAACATGGCTTTGATTTTTTGTCAACATGATAGTAGATAGTCCTTGCATTTTAATAGGTTAGCTGAATAAGTTTACATCTAAGGGCTTCCCTCGTAGCTCAGTTGGTAAAGAATCTGCCTGCAATACAGGATACCTGAGTTCGATCCTGGGTTGGGAAGATCCCCTGGAGAAGGAAATGGCAACCTACTCCAGTATTCTTGCCTGGAGAATCCCATGGACAGAGGAGCCTGGCAGGCTACAGTCCATGGGGTCGCAAGAGTTGGACATGACTTAGCAACTAAACGACCAACAACAACACACAGTCTAAAGTTTGGAGGTATTATACCCTACTCCTTTCTCTAAACTACATGAAATCATCTTCGCTGGTGATGCTGTTTATAATTTCAGCTCCACCTCTGTTGAGGAGGTAGGAGAGAAGAACAAATAGGAGGTAGAGGGTAAGCCCCTGACACTAGGAATATTAATAATGCTCTTTCACATTTCTTTATTTAACACAGTTAAAATCACTTTGCTGTATCTTTTGATTTTTTAGAATATATGTTTATTGTGAAATATTTTCAAAACTGTACAGAAAAGCATAAGGGCAAAATAAAAGTTACCTAAAATCCCTCTACCATGCAATGACTAGATTTTGATAACCAATCACTCATATATCTTTATATACATATGCACATTTTCATATATAACATTTTCATAAATGGATTTACATATTCAGTTTTAAAATCAAATGACTGGTTTCATTGAGTTCTCTGAGTTGTGCTTGCCTCTCTCTTAATCTAATACACACATCTTATATAACCAATATATTAACAGTTTACCTGAATATCCTATCTGAGCTTTTTCCAGGTTCATTTAATTAGAGATGAATAAGATGAAGGGAATAAAGGGAGGGAGGGAAGGAGAGAAGGAGAAAGAGAAGATGGGCAAGCAGACAAATATATAAAATTTCAGTCCCTGTGTATTTTATAAAACTAGGGTTATATTGCTTACACTTCTCTGAAGTTTGCTTCTCGCACCTTATAATTCATCATGTAAATCCTCTGCAGTCAGCCCCAATAGACTTAACTCATTCTTTGTAGGCTTTTATTATGGAAATTTTCATACATACACAAAAGAAGTGAGAAAAATGTAATGAACTCTCATATTTCCATCACCCAGCTTCAACAATTATCAATATTTACATTTCACCAATCTTCTTTCATTAATCCTTCCTGCTGTAGGTAGAAAGATGCCCCCAAAGATGTTCACATTCTGTCCTCTAGGAATATGTTACCTTCCAAGGCAAAAGGGATTTTGAGGGTGTGACTAGGTTAAGTACACTGAAATGAGGAGATTTTCCTGAATAATAAAGATGTGCCAAACCTAATCATGTGAATCCTTAAAATCAGAGAAACTTTCTTGACTGTAGTTAAAAAAAGAGACATAACAGGAAAGAATGACCAGAGAAACACAACTTTGCTGGCTTTAATATAGAGGCAAAGGGACTTCACTGGTAGTCCAATGGTTAAGAATTCCCTTTCCAATGGAGGGGGAGTGAGTTTGATCCCTAGTTGGGGAGACAAGATCCCTTGGTGGTCTTATGCCTCGGGGCCAAAAATACCAAAACATAAAACAAGCAATATTGAAACAAATTCAGTAAAGACTTTGTGATAATTTATATGGCAACAACAAAAACCTAATACACCTCTGCCTCCTTCCTCTCTTCCTCCTCCCCTCTTTCCTTCCATTCTTCCTTTCTTTCTAGTGAGAGCTGCAATATTTTTTCTTTTTAGTAAATTCCAAATATCATCACATTTTGCCTATAAATACTTTACCATATATTTTTAGCAGATGAGGATTTTAAAAAATAATCACAATACTTAATTTATCTTACAAAATAAACATTTGTTGAATATCATCTAATAATTTTTATTCAGATTTTCCTTTTCGATTTTTAAAAAAGGCTTTTTAATACTTTGTTTGTTTAATCAGGTTCTAAAGAAGGTCCTTGAGTTATATTTCACTGATATTTCTCTTAAGTCACTTTTAATTCATAACAGTTTCCCCTTACTCCATTTTAAACGGCTAGTTTTTGAGTAAAGAACCGACATGCATCACTCCAACTCACATTTCATTGGTTAAAGCAAGTCATGTGACCAAGCTTTATGTTAATGGAGTGGAACTGTATAGTACTCTTGTAGGAAGGGGAGCAAATAATGGAGACTAATACAGTCAGTCACTGTCACTGTCTGATGTGACAAAGAGAGCAGCAACCTTGGTGGGCCAGCTCTGCGCTGGTGTCCTGAGAGTCGTCCCTGAAAACTCAAGGTAGACCCACTCCTCCAGGCTCCCAAGCATTGTGTGCCTATCTCATCCCCCACATCAACCCACTTTATCCTCAAATTAGCTGTAATTGAACTCTACAGACACAGTATGGATGCATCACAACTTATTCATTCCACATTAATCATTTTGTTTCCAGGTTTTTTATAAAAGAATTTGCTGCTAAATATAAAGCTGTAACAAAATCCTTTAAAATATATACTTGAATGCTGTATCTTTATTCCTATGGGATATCTTTTTAGGTGTGGGATTACAGAGCCAAAAAATATAGATCATTTTAATTATAATAGTTTTTCACATTTCTTTATAAAAAAGCTAAAATAATTATTCCAACTTTCTTCCTAAGTATTTACCAGGGGTATGTAATTTAACCCTTTAGTATTTTGCCATATGATAGATCACAAAGGTTATTTGTTAGGTCCCTTAATTTGCATGTCTCTAAACACTAGTGAAACTAGGCATTTTTCTTTTTCTTTTTTTAAACAGATTTATTAATGTGTAGATAGCATACCAGGCTTCCCTGGTAGTTCAGTTAGCAAAGAATCCGCCTGCAATGCAGGAGACCCAAGTTTGATTCCTGGGTCAGGAAGATCCACTGGAGAAGGGATAGGCTACCCACTCCAGTATTCTTGGGCTTCCCTGGTGGCTCAGCTGGTAAAGAATCCACCTGCAATGTGGAAGACCTGGGTTCAATCCCTGGATTGGGAAGATCCCTTGGAGAAGGAAAAGGCTGCCTACTCCAGTATTCTGGCCTGGAGAATTCCATGGACTGTCACAAAGAGTCGGACACAGCTGAACGACTTCACTTTCACTTTCAGATAGCATGCCGTAAGATTCACCTATTACAGCTGTACAATTGAATGATTTTTAGTAAATCTGTAGAGTTGTACAACCAATGTGCATGTTCAGTGGCTCTGTCATGTCAGACCCTTTGCGACCCCATGGACTATAGCCCGCCAGGCTCCTCTGTCCATGGGATTATCCTGGCAAGAATACTGGAGTGAGTTGCCATTTCCTCCTCCAGGGGACCTTCCCAACCCAGGCGCTGAACCTGAGTTTCCTGCATCTCCTGCATTGGCAGGTGGATTCTTTACCCCTGAGCCACATGGGAAAGCCCCATTGTAAATAATGTTGGTATGAAACTCTGGGTACAAGTCTTTGTATGGATATACATTTGTGTTTCTCTTGGTCAGATATCTGAGTGGAACTGCAGATATAATAAATTTATGTTTAACTTTTTAAAAAGTGCCAAACTTTTCCAAAAATGGCTATACATATCCATTCGTTCTCCAGAGATGTATGAGGCTCTTTCTCTCCACAACTTTTGATTGGGACATTCTGATGGATAGGCAATGATATCCCATTGTGGTTTTTTGTTTGTTTTTCTTTTTTTTTTAAATTGAAGGATAATTGCTTTACAGAATTTTGTTTTCTTCTGTCAAACCTCAACATGAATCCTCCATAGATATACATATATCCCTTCCCTTTTGAACCTCCCTCCCATCTTCCTCCCCATCACACCCCTCTAGGTTGATACAGAGCCCCTGTTTGAGTCTCTTGAGCCATACAGCAAATTCCCGTTGGCTATCTATTTTTCATATAGTAATGTAAGTTTCCATGTTACTCTTTCCATACATCTCACCCTCTCGCCTCTCCCCATGTCCATAAGTCTATTCTCTGTGTCTGTTTCTCCGTTGCTGCCCTGTAAATAAATTCCTCAGTACCATTTTTCTAGATTCCGTATATATGTGTTAGAATGTGATATTTCTTTCTCTTTCTGACTTACTTCACCCTGTATAATAGGTTCTAGGTTCATCCACCTCATCAGAACTGACTCAAATGCATTCCTTTTTATGACTGAGTAATATTCCATGGCATATATGTACCACAACTTCTTTATCCATTCATCTGTCGATGGACATCTAGGTTGTTTCCATGTTCTAGCTATTGTAAATAGTGCTGCAGTGAGCAATGGGATGCATGTGTCTTTTTCAATTTTGGTTTCCTCTAGGTATATGCCTAGGAGTGGATTGCTGGGTCACATGGTGGGGGTTTTTTTTGTTGTTGTTGTTGTTGTTTTTTCATATGGTTGTTTTATTCCTAGTTTTTTAAGGAACCTCCATACCATCTTCCACAGTGGCTGTATCAATTTACATTTCCACCAACAATGCAAGAGCATTCCCTTTTCTCCACACCCTCTCCAGAATTTATTGTTTGTAGACTTTTTGATGATGGCCTTTCTGACCGGTGTGAGGTGATATCTCATTGTAGTTTTGATTTGCATGTCTCTAATAATGAGCGATGTTGAGCATCTTTTCATGTGTTTGCTAGCTATCTGTATGTCTTCTTTGGAGAAATGTCTGTTTAGGTCTTTTTCCTACTTTTTGATTGGGCTGTTTGTTTTTCTGGCATTGAGTTGTATGAGCTGCTTGTGTATTTTGGAACTCAATCCTTTGTCAGTTGTTTCATTTGCTATTATTTTCTCCTATTCTGAGGGTTGTCTTTTCACCTTGCTTATAGTTTCCTTTGCTGTGCAAAAGCTTTTAAGTTTAATCAGGTCCCACTGTGATTTTAAATTCTACTTCACTAATGATTAATGATGTTGAGCACATTTTCCCATGCTCATTAGCCATTTGTATATTTCTTTTGGTAAAATGTATACTTAAAACCTTTTACCTATTTCTAAGTTGGCTTGCTTATCTTCTCATTATTGACTTATAAGACTTCTTTATATATTTTAACATAAATTATTTGCATATATATGATTTACAAATATTTCTCCCAGCTGTGATTAAGCTGTTGGTATTGACACCCCATCTCATCCTGGTAGAACCACCTAGGCAACCAAATTAAGACAGAAGGAAATAATGAGGAATAAGAACAGTCCCAGACAAGATGCCTTTATACCTGAAGGTCAGTTGGTTTTTCATGAATAAACACTTCTCAATATGCTCTTTATCTCTGGTCAATTTTCAGAAGTCTCAAATGATTGTTTGGGCCACATATTTTAGTTGTATTTTGAGGAGAGGATTCACCAATCTCTTCACTCTATGCTGAAAGTTTCTAGTCAACCCTTGTTATGTATATCATTTGGAGTTGGGTTTCTTTCTCAACAGCCCCAGCAAGTGCCAAGGCTGTGTTCTACTTTCTGGAATTGGGATTGGGTCCTGCACCCACCCCTGGACCACTCACAATGGCCAGAGAAATGCAATGCTGTGATTGGTCACACTTGAATGCCCCACCCACTCCCAGAATCTGGGAGGAAATGAATTCCCACGGCACCTAGCGTGAGAGTGGAAAAGGTTGATCATCCCCAAGTGAGTTGGGGTAATTTTTCCTACAGAGTCTCTTCAGAGTTGTGATTCCCCAGGGTTAAGCTCTTATATCACAGGCCAAGGACCAGCACCTACAATGTCTACCAGCCTCATAGAGACCCTCCTTGACCATTCACCTTGCTGAGTTCTGAATGATCTAGACATTCAGATGTGTGTGTGTGTGTGTGTGTGTGTGAGTTGCTCAGTCATGTCCGACTTTGCAACCCCATGGACTGTAGCCTGCTAGGCTCCTCTGTCCATGGAATTCTCTAGGCAAGAATACTGAAGTGAGTCACCATTCCCTTCTCCATGGGATCTTCCCAACCCAGGAATCAAACCCTGATCACTTGCATTGCAGGCAGAGTCTTTACCATCTGAGTCATCAGGAAAGCCCCCAAGATAGACAGAGCCTTCCACAGTTCAGGCACAGAATTCTGGTTTAGGATGTGAGCAGATTTCAGTGCCCTCTAAGATCTCCTGCCCTAAACCTAAGAACCTAGAGTTCTGAATTTCTCTTTTGTTTTACATTGCATTTTTTCTCCAATTTTCTTAGTCTCTTGTGCCTTCTTTTCAACAATGTTCTGTTTAAACATCCTGTATCTTCCCATCCTAAAAACTCTGGGTTTTGTCTGGTATTCTCTACTGCTTTGTCTCGCTCTCTTTCTCACTCTCTCTCTTTCATTGTCAGCATCTATTTATTGAAGACCCACAACAGGCAGTGTGCACAGCAACAATGGTGTAAAAACAAAAATGTGTTAGTTACAATCCTTTGCCACAAGTTTACAATGTCTTTGCCAGAGAGAACCTGTCATTCATGGCGAAGCTTAACCCAAAAGTATAACATGTAAGTGCGACATGAAGGGTGCTGACAGTGCAGTCTTTGCATTCTTCCAAAGCTGGCCTTGCACACAGATTACCAGAAAGCTTCTGTAACTATAAGAAGGCATCTAAGCTCCAGGATGCCTTCCTCTTCCCAGGACTTGAAAAAACACACTTTATTTCTTTACACTTTTGAAAAATGCCAGTAACTCAAGAATTACTAGGATGCTGGACACCAGGCATTTGTAATGAAAGACAAATTCATTCCAAAAGGTAGGTTGCTTCTTAAGACAGAAAGTATCACTTTAAATAAAGATGGCAGTTTTGATGTGGTGAGAGAAAGAGTCTGGAGCAAGGATACATGCTGGGGAGGTGGGCTTGCATGGGGCTGCCCAAGGGCATCGTGTGTCTGTGATGCAGGATAAGGTAGGTACAGAGGAAGAAAGAGAACCCATAGAAGGAGGGAACCTCCAAGTGTTGATTCTATATACTTCACTTCTGTCCCAAGGACCACACAGAATCCCACCCATCTATTATCCCTTGTTTAATTTTCTTCCTCATTTCTGTTCCTTTCCCACTCAATTGCCAGTTGGTGGGCAGTAGTTTATATGTGATTTAGAGCTCAGCAATCTAGACAAAGCATTTTGACTTTTGTTGATGTTTAAAAATTGTGCAGTCCCTGTGATCACTGGTTGCTAATATCACAGGCTGGTGAGTAACTATAAAGAAAAGCCAAATTTTCCATTCCATGATGGGTTCCTTGCCATCACAGTGAATTATCACAAGGGCAAGCCAAGTGCAGAAACACCCTTTGGGGGAGGGGGAAATGGATAGGATTATTCCTGCTATGGAAATTTTGAAAAACTGAAAAAATAGACCCTGGAAAGGGGTGGGGGAATCACACAAAAAGAAGAGAAAAAAAAACACTATCTCACCTTAGAGTGTGAAATTAGTTTACCTTTGTTAAGACTCCAATCCCATGAAAATTATAAATATAGCATCCTGATTATTTAAGAGAAAAACGTTAATTTTCAAGTTTGTGCTATTTCTAGCGATTCCAATCTGCTATGCAGGAAGTGTGAGAGTGCTGATAATTAAGGAACACTATGTTAGGCAATGATAACACACCACCTCTGGATCCCAGCTCACGGTGCCCTGTAAATGTGACAAAATCAGATTTGATACTGCTAAAATGTCAGGGCTACATGTTAGCAATTCTCTTATTTCAATACAATTCAGTGATGCCTAACTTCCCACTGCAATTCTTGTGTCACTGTTCCTTGTCATAGATTATGTGAAATCAAGATAATTACTACAAGGAAATATCAAAAAGCCACAAGCTGAAATCATTAACAAATCACTCCCCCCTCAACATACACACACACCTGCTTCTTGTCACTGACCTCCAAAAATTGCACAATTAGTAGTCAGGAGAATGAGGGGAGTTGATGGATCTCCTCATGGCCTTCGAGACTGTGAAATATCAGAGAATGAACTCATGATGGTCTTCACCCTGTCACCCATCTCTAGATGCTGTCACCCAAGTGGGCCGTATTTCCAGATTCTTCTTTGCCTCCTGCCAATCTCACCAAATCCTAACAAGTTTATTTGTACTTCTCCAATACCAGGTTCTCCCTCAGATCTCTCCCATTTTCTGAAGTCACCTCCTGTGTCCTGGTCTGAGTCCCCATCTGGCTGCCTGAGTGAGGTATCCCAAAAGACAAATCTAACCACACCTTGCTGGAAAAACCTGCAGTAGTCCCTTTGCCTTGTAGGTTGAGGTTCTAGTTCTCTGGCGTGCGTATCTGGTGCTTGGTGATCTGCTCTATCCATTCCTCTGAACAGATACCCCCTCCTCCTTTGCTATCTGCACCTTGTACTTCCTGCCCAAACCAGAAATACCAAACTTTGGTATGGTATGCGTGGTGGAGGGTTCCATGCACCCCTTGCTGCTCTGGTTGCATGTTTTTGTTCCTGTCAGCATCACCCACCACCTTCACCTAGACAGCTACATTCATCCTTTAAGACTGTGCAGAAGGCATTTTCTCCAGAAAGTCTTCCCTGAGCTCACAGAGAGGAACCAGTGTGCTTTCTCAGAGTTTTCCAATCTTCTATCTGTTCTATCATTTGTTGACCTTTCCTTCAGCCCCGAGAGCTGAGAGGTCCCTCATGACAAGAGCTAGGGCTCATTCATCTTTCTACTCCCAGCACAGAGCAGCAGCCCAGGTGTGTTGGAGGCATCCCATGCATCTTCTGAAATTTGAATCCAATTGTCAGTTTGATTAAGTTATTGGTAAAAGTTGTACAAATTCAGATTCTATGGGGGTGGGGATCACTTCCTTCAACCCCTGCAATTCCTGTATTAAAGCAGCAGTGGTTGAATTGAAGCATTCATTCAAATAGGTCATTAAATTATGAAATCATGGACTGTGTATTTATTCATCTGCAATATTATATTGTTCTATGTTCTAGAACTTACATAAAAGTGTCATTCTCCATGTTTTGAGATATATCTTGTTTTTTCACTCAATGTATTTTTAAATTGATTAATGTTGATACATTTAAGATCTAGCTCATTCATTTTCATTTCTGTGATATATTCCGTTGTATAACTATATCATGGCATACGTGTTCATGATTGTTATACTTTCTTGCTAGAATATTTGACCTATATGGGGGTTTTCTTTTTATTTCTAATAACACTGTTTCCATTAAATTAGATTTTCTCTTATATTGGAAATGCTACATAGCTTGCTTGCTTTCTATTTTCAGGTATAGCTTTCCCTTTTTATTTGTAGATATTCACTACGATTTTATATTTGGGATGCTTTAATGAAAAACAAAAAGTTTGATTATTATTTGTAATCAATCCATTGTTTTTTCTTTTGATAGGCAAAACTTATGAATGATGAGATTTAGAATGAATGGATCTAATTTATTTAGATTTAGTTATTACCAGGTAATTTTTAAATTTACTTTTTTCAGTTTCCTTTCTTGACTTTCTTGCCATCTATTAAATTAATACATTTTTCTTTATTTTTCCCTTTCTCCTCTTAACTGGTTTACATGCTATAGACTTTTTAAATTCTATTTGTTTTTACTTTTAATTTTTTAATAAAAAATTATTGAGATACAATTCGTATATAATTCACCCATTCAAAATGTACAATTCAATGATTTATAAGGTATCCATGGAGTTGTCCAACCATCACCTTAACATACCAATATGCTTTAGAATATTTCATCACCCTACAAAGAAACCTCATACCAATTAGCAGCCACTCCCCATTTTCCCCAGAACCCTCCCTCCCAGTCCCAAGCCACTGCAATCTATTTTCTGTCTCTATGGATTTGCCTATCCTGGACATTTCTTATAAATGGAATCATACAATATGTGGTCTTTTGTGACTGGCTTCTTTTACTTAGTATGTTTTCGTGGTTCATTGATGCTATAACATGTTAACACTTCATCTCTTTTTAGTGCCAGGTAATATTTCATTGCATGGATATGCCATATTTTATTTATTATTTGATCAATGATGTACTTTTGAGTTGTTTCCATTTTGGCATCATTATGAGTAATGCTACTATAAACAGGTACAAGTTATTGGATGGACAAATGCTTTTATCACTGGGGTATTTCTAGGAGAGGAATTTCTAGATCATGTGGTAATTCTATATTTACCCTGTTGAGGAACTTTGGACTATTTCCCAAAGTGGTATTTTGCATTCCCACTAGCAGTGTATGAGGGCTCCAATTTCTTCACATTCTCACAGTATTTGTTGTCTGACTTTTTAATCCTGGCCATGCTAGTGGATGTGAAGTGGTATCTCGTTGTGGCTTTGAGTTCCATTTCCCTAATGGCTAAGGCTGTGAAGCATCTTTTTAAGTGCTTTTGGTCATTTATATATCTTCTTTGGACAAACGTCTGTTTAGATCCTTTGCCCATTTTAAATTGGGTTATTTGTCCTTATGGGGTTTCCCTGGTGGCTCAGTGTGAAGAATCCTGCAAATGCAGGAGATTTTGGTTCAATCCCTGGGTCAGGAAGATCCCCTGGAGAAGGAAATGGCAATTCATCCAGTATTCTTGCCTGGGAAATCCCATAGGTAGAGGAGCTTGGTGGCCTACACTCCATGGGGTCACAAAAGAGTTGAACACAACTGAACGACAAGGACAACAATTTGTCCTTATATCATTGAGTTGTAGGAGTTCTTTATAAACTCAAGATACAAGTCCTTTATCAGATATATAATTGGAAAAAATATTGTCTTTTCATTCTCTTGATGGTGTCATTTGCAGAACAAAGAATTTCAAGTTTGTTGATATCTATTTTATCAATTTTTTTTGTTTTGTTGCTTGTGCTTTTGGTGTCATAAAAGAAAATATTTCCTAATACAAGGTCATAAAGATTTATACCTATGTTTTATTCTTTTAATTTTTAAGATGCACACTTCATTATGCCACCATTTCCTTTATTCTTTTTTCTGAAAATCTAACTCACTTTACAGTTTCTCCATGTCTCCTAACTGATTTTTCATTTTAATCTTTTTCTGCCATATTCTGAATTAATTTGTCTACTCTCTTCTAATTTTTTCCCATCTAAAGTTGATTCCATCAATATTTTAATATTCCATTTATTTATTTTTCCAGGGTTGCAAATAGTTTTTTTTCATATCCACTGGTCCTGTTTCATTTTGCCTATTTAATTCCATAAATGTCTTTTATTCATGGAGGTCATTTCTTTATCTCTTTGAGGACCTGAAATATGCCTTTTTAAAATTAATTTTCCCATGGTCAGATTTATTTTGCCTGGATGAAATTCAGCTCACAATTGTCCACCTTTCTCTTATTTTCTCTTAGGTTTGGGAATTCTCATTTACAATCTCACCTTGAGTGAGAAGGTTTATTTTTCTCAACCTCTGTCTCTGAACTCAAAACTCATAATAATTGTTCACAGTCCCTCTCCAATGGTGATATTTTGGATATTTCCAGTCAGGCAGCAAATGTCAGCATGGCCGGGACCAACCTGGGCCTGCATCCCTGGACCTCACTGGCAGCGCAAGACAGCTTTTCATCAGTCATTACTCCAAGCAGCAGGACTTTATATATCAAATTTCTTTCTAAATGACTAGAAACTGAGGCTCAGAGATTTCCTCACAATATTTGTTATCTGTGAACAATCAGAGACATTGTGAAGCTAACTCAGCTAAGAAATTATGATACTGGGATTTAAACCTAGTTCTCTGACTCCAAAGCCCAGTATGCTTTGTGACTCTGAAGGAGAGTGGCAGCAAGTCATCTTCACACAGCCCCCAGAATCCCAGTCAGAGACACACTCATGGACTGAGGAAACAGAGGCCTGCCCATGAAGCTGTTTAACATAAATATTCCTTCCTTTGAATGAATTGCCTGCAAATTGGTCCCACTCCCTTGAACACGTAAACCATGCCCAGAAGGAGACTTTGGAGGGAGTGGGTGAATGACTCTGAAACTGTGCAACTCAAATTGAGTTGAACCCATGGTCTTTCAATTGAGATCACACACCTGGTTTCAGGACTTAATGAAGCCCATGTTCTGACTGTCTCATCATAGAAACAATTCAGTGAGAGATAAAGTGATAGGTAAGAAGTGAACTTACTTAGAAACACACCCCACAGACAGAGTGTGGACCATCTCAGTAGGCAAGAGTGGTCCCAGGATATGGGATTGTCAGTTTTTATAGGGGTGGGTAATTTCATACACTAATGAGTAGGAGGAGTATTCTAGCCATTTGGGGAAGTTCAGTTCAGTCGCTCAGTCATGTCCGACTCTTTGTGACCCCATGGACTGCAGCAAGCCACGCCTCCCTGTCCATCACCAACTCCCGGAGCTTGCTCAAACTCATGTCCATTGAGTCTGCGATGCCATCCAACTACTTCTTCGTCTGTCGTCCCCCTGTCCTCCTGCCTTCAATCTTTCCCAGCATCAGGATCTTTTCCAATGAGTCACCCTTCACATCAGATGGCCAAAGTATTGAAGTTTCAGCTTCAGCATGAGTCCTTCCAATGAATATTCACTGTTGATTTCCTTTAGGATTGACTAGTTGAATCTCCTTGCAGTCTAAGGGACTCTCAAGAGTCTTCTCCAACACAGTTCAAAAGCATCAATTCTTCAGTGCTCAGCTTTCTTTATAGTCCAACTCTCACATCCATACATGACTACTGGAAAAACCATAGCTTTGACTAGATGGACCTTTGTCAGCAAAGTAATGTCTCTGCTTTTCAATAGGCTGTCTAGGTTGGTCATAGCTTTTCTTCCAAAGAGCAAGCGTCTTTTAATTTTATGGCTACAGTCACCATCTGCAGTGATTTTGGAGCCCAAGAAAATAAAGTCTGTCACTGTTTCCATTGTTTCCCACCTATTTGCCATGAAGTGATGGGACTAGATGCCATGGTCTTTGTTTTCTGAATGTTGAGTTTTAAGCCAACTTTTTCACTTTCCTCTTTCACTGTGATCAATAGGCTCTTTTGTTCTTCTTCACTTTCTGCCCTAAGTGTGGTGTCATCTGTGTATCTGAGATTGATATTTCACCCAGCAATCTTTATTCCAGCTTGTGCTTCATCCAGCCTGGCATTTCCCATGATGTATTCTGCATATAATTTAAAGAAGCAGGGTGACAATATACAGCCTTGACGTACTCCTTTCCTGATTTGAACCAGTCTGTTGTTCCATGTCTGGTTCTAACTGCTGCTTCTTGACCTGCATACAGATTTCTCAGGAGGCAGGTAAGGTGGTTTGCTATTCCCATCTATTTAAGAATTTTCCACAGTTTGTTGTGATCCACACAGTCAAAGGCTTTCGCGTAGCAAATAAAGCAGAAGTAGATGTTTTTCTGGAACTCTCTTGCTTTTTCGATGATCCAGAAAAGAATTTTGGGGAAAGGGGTAGAGATTTCCAGGAATTGGGCCACTGCCCAGTTTTTAACCTTTATGGACTTAGAACTGTCATGGCATCTGTGGATGTATCATTCAACTTGCTGATGTGCTACAATGAGCAATGCAGGAGACCTGGGTTAGATTCCTGGATTGGGAAGATCCCCTGGAGAAGGGAATGGCAATCTACTCCAGTATTCTTGCCTGGAGAAGTCCATGGACAGAGGAGTTTGGAAGGCTGTAGTCCTGCTAAGAGTCAGACATGACTGAGCAACTAACTTTCACTAACACTTTTACTGAGGCTCAAGGTCTAGTGAAAGTCAACTCTTCATCCATCTTGGATCTATTTGGTTCTAATCAGTTTATGTCATGTCCTAGGGCTATGTCATTCTGTAAGTGTTGTGCCCTGCCCCCTTCCCTTCTGTTGCAACACAAGTTCCAGTCCCAACTCTTCCACTTACTTTCAGGGTAACTTAGGTTATTTTACATCTCTGACTCTATGCCCTAGGTTAGGAAGTGGGGACAGTAACACTTACCTTCACTGGTCATAAGAAGGATTCTGTGAGCAGACTGACAAAACAGTACTGTCATAGTGGTTCACCTTTCCCTTTCTAGGGACATAGTCAGTTTCATATAGGAGCCTGAGTATTGCTGGGAGCGTGCTTCTTCTCCTCCTATGCCTAGAATCTAGAAAAAACAAAACAAAACACATACTAGGAAAACCTGAGGCAAAGTACAGTAGACTATATCACACTCCCTGCTATGAGATACATTTCCCTACCGATCAAGACCATGAGATGGGTAGGAGGGGGCAGTGAAACCAACAAGATCCTGTGGGACTCCTGGGCATGGAGCCTTTCTATGTCTCCCATTTCTTGTTAGTAGGAAGAATGTTTCAGCCCCCCTCCCGACCTTTTCTGAGTTCCAAAGGGCAGATGCTTGGAACAGCTGCCAATCAGGAAAGGGAGAGGATGAAGAGACAGTTGGAGGAGCAGCCAAGAAAAAATAGTGCAGCCTTGAGGTGGGGTCATGGTTCACCTGAAGGGATACACACAGTATCTTTACGCTCTTTATAGAATTAAAATCCCCAAACAAATGGAAGACGCTTCCAAAGAAGACCATCTAAGACCAGATTAAGGAAACCAGAGAAACTCATCAAGAGACTACCCTACAACTAGAAACTAGATTAAAGGCATGAAGGCCCCCCTCACATATGTTAATCTTATCAGCAACCACACCCTTGAACCATTGCTATAAAACTCCTCACCAAATCTTTCCAGGTTGGGACACACAGTATTTGAGGCAGGAGTCCTCTGTGTTCCCCTTTTGCCTGGCAAAGCAATAAAGCTCTTCTTTTCTACTTCACCCAAAACTCTATCTCTGAGGTTTGATTCAGTAGCAGTGCACTGAGGCTGAGTTTTGGCCTCTGTAGCATAGGAAGGCAAGACCCGTGAAGGCCCCCATTCTAGTCCTCAAGAGAGAACATTTTCCCTTGATAACCTGGAATAGAATAGAGCCTCTGGGAGGTAATAATTCTGGGTGACAGCTCCATAGGCTGATACAGACTATGAAGCAAGTCTCCAGAGGATGCTTTTGTTTCAAAGAAAATAGGAGTAAATCAGAGACTTGGGATTTTCTGTGAATAATGCATCTGAGCTTCAATTTTGAGCAGACTAGAACACCATAACCTTCTTAAAATAAGATTTATGCCTTGGTTGAGACAAATATTTCTTAGATATGACACCAAAAGCACTGTCTATAACAGAAAAAATTAATAAATTGGACTTCATCAAGATAAAAACTTCTGCTGACATTGTTAACAGAATGAAAAGAAGCAAATCATATGTCTGATAAAGTACATGTATCTACAATATATTAAATTAAAAAAAAAAACAATACAACATTTTAAAGGGACAAAATTTTTAACAGGCACTTCACCATAAAAGCTATACGGGTGGCTAAGAAACACATAAAAAGGAACTCAACAGCATTTATCATGAGGAAATGCATATCAACCACACAATGAAATACTACCACAGAGCTGTTAAAATAACTAAAATGAAATATATACACTATGGCAAGCATTGGTAAGAAACTAGAAGTTTCATACACTACTGGTGGGAATGTAAACAGAAGAATCATTTTGGAAAACACTTTGGCAAGAAGTAAAACTTAACTTACCATGTAATCCAGTCATTGGACTCTTCAGGATTTATCCAAGAGAGAAGAAAGCATGTGCTCTTACATGTGCTCCTAGCTTTACAAATAAACCTACTATGTGCGTCATAGTAAATTGATTTGTAATAGCCTCAAAGTAGAAGTGATCTAAATGCCCTTTAACAGATGCCCTTGTTATCAGGTGAACAGATAACAAGTTATGGTATATCCGTACAGTGGAATACTACTTAGAAATAAAACAGAATGAACTTTTGATACATAGAATATGGAAGACTCTCAAAATAGTTTTGCTAAGTGAAAGAAGCCACACAGAAAAAAAGAGTATGTATTGTATGACTATATTTATATAAAATTCTAGTAAATGAACATGTAATAACAGAAAGTAGACTAGTGGCTGCCTGGAG
This sequence comes from Giraffa tippelskirchi, assembly GCF_054371585.1. Taxonomy (NCBI): domain Eukaryota; kingdom Metazoa; phylum Chordata; class Mammalia; order Artiodactyla; family Giraffidae; genus Giraffa; species Giraffa tippelskirchi. Next base: position 94,372,343 of record NC_137276.1, read on the forward strand.
CTGACGGGCAGGAAGATGCAGAATGAAGCTTTTGTAGTTTATTGTGGTGACGCTTTCATGGGTGCCTGCGTATGGCAAGGCTTACCAAAGTTTACACTTTAGATATATGCAGATTATTGAACATCAACTACATCTCAATAAAGCCATTAAGAGAAGTGAAAAGGAGGAGAAGGAGCCCTGAGTTCTGTGATTCTTAGCTATTGACCGGTCCCTCCAAGACACTAGCAAAAGCTCCAAAATATGGGAATATCTTTCAAATTTGGAAATTTGTACTGGAAACTCAAGATCACATAGGGTCTTTCAGGGTCTTTGCAAGTTTAAGGAGTTTTTGAAACTTGATGCTTAAAGGTGTTTTTTACACGAAGCTGTTATCCCAGGTTTTGGAGTTTTTGGTGAAATTATCATTCAAGTCCTCCCCTCCATCTTTTGCAGGTCCCAGTCAGTTTCCTAGTCACCTTGCTACTTGTATAGAAAGTGTGGAGTCTCAGCTTCCTGGTGGTTGGCGTTGCAGACACACCCGCTCCCACTCTAGCCTGCTCCCTTCAAGTTCCTAACCCTGAAATCTTGTCTCTGCCTGCCATTCTTGATCTGCCCCTGCCTTCTAAGCACTTGGCTTTTCATCTCTACTCTATCCTTTGTCCTCTGGCCCATTCATCCTGGTTGCCCATGAAGATCCTTGGCCCTAGTTGTGGTTATACAGAATTCAAACACTGGCCAGACACATCTGGTGCCTCTGTGGAGGGGTCAAGGGCAGAATTGTGGGGAGGTTGTTCAGATTCTCTTTGTCTGGATTGTCCTCTGACCTGCAGATAGTATCACAGGTTCATTCAGCTAAATTTACACAAGTGGCTCAGAGCGTCTCCGTGGAAACACTCCTGACCCTCATCCCAGGCTGGATTGGGGGCCCCTTTTCTCCTCGAAGATCTCATGTTTCCCTTTATCATTTCATTTACTTGCTTTTCTTTTTATTTTCTTGCCTTTCCCCAATTCATATCCCTTTTCCAATATGAGAGACTCTGGAGAAAAGGAATTTGTGTCTTAAACATCTCTGTATTCTCAGTACAAAACGTAGATCCAGGCACATAGAAGACAAACAGCTAAACAGCTAATTTAACTTAGAGCAGTGATACCAGCAGGGCCTGAGTTGATAGGTCCTGGAGACCATCTGTTTGTTTCAGCTTGCATTACAAATGTGGTTCCTTGACTTTCGATTTTTATCAGTATGGTTTGGAAGGAAGCAATGGCCCTGTTCTTTGATAACTTTAAAGAATGTCTAAGCCTTAAAGACATACAAATGCTAAAGAAGAATCAATTTATTCTTCCAAGATGAACTCTAACCTGCTTTCCAAATATATTACATTTCCTACCCAGCAACCAGAAAGCTATGTTCGTTACATTCCTTGAAAAGAGAGATGGCTGAGATTCACATTCCGAGTCCCTGGCCAATCTTCTTCCCACACGGTACGTGATAGGTCTCCATGCAGAATAGCAGAATGATCACTCCAGGAAAGTTTGCTTCTGAAAAATGCTGCTTCCCATCTACGTTCCTGCCTGGGAAGTAGGCTAGAGAGTGAGAATCATGTGGGACGCCCTCTACCTCTCTGGTTTGAGGTCTCTGCAGAAGCCCAACCAAGTGTCCTAGTCCTGCCCTAATTCCCCCAGTTCCTGTTTGGATACTGTCCACTAAGCAGGAGGCATTCTCAGACTTGTCAGACCGCAGTGCTCCTAAGAGGTAGATAATGCATGGTGTCCATCTTTCCTCCCTTTCATTTCTTGCCCTAATCCCTTTATCCCACCCCACTCCCCAGGTGAGAGAGTTATGGTCCCTGAAGGCCCTTGTTCTCATTGGGTTTTGCTCAGACCTGAGCTCATCAGCCCCAGGAATGAAGCTGGGGGCAGGGGTGAGGCCAACAGAGGGAGGGTGATCACAGTTACACATAAAGCAGGGTGACAGAGGAGATGTGAGGAATAGCAGCTCACGCTCTTATTTCTGATGCCCTCTCTCACCACGTTCCCTGCAGGAACTCAACAAGGAAGCAAAAATGACACATAGGTAGGAGTGGTCCTAATGCCAAGTCTTAAAGAGGAGCCAACACATGTCTGAGTTTTCAGGTTCCCGGGGACTGGATGGTGGTCAACTTCTGCTCTGTGGGACCTGCTTCAATCACCTGGAGGAGGTAGGATCCAGTGATAAGGGAAGTGGAGTCCTTTCTGGCCAAGTCTGGGTGAAGTCATCTGACCGCCCAGCAGGATGCACTGGCCCAAGACACCGACCATGAGCTACCAAAGACAGAGAGAAAGGCCACTGCCTTCAGCACTGAGAGAAAACCAGTCCTTCATGTCCTCTGCCTTGCTCTTCCATCCTCCACTGATGCAAGACCATCAGCCTGAACTGCTCATGTACTGGAGGGAGCCATGCCCACAGACAAGGATATGGAATGAATGAGTCTAAGTGAAGAGCATAAAGAGGGGCCAAGCAAAGAGCCAGACTTCTTCCCAAGGATTAACTTTAGTGAAAGAAACAAGAACAATTAAAGAGAATTTCATAGAAACTGCAGAAAGCTATATACCTAGAAAACCAAAAAGGAATTTGGGTTTTTTAAAAACATCTGAATTGAAAAATACAGTTGCAGAACGAAAAAAATAGTGTAAACAACTACATGCCAATAAAAATAAATTTTAAAAAGTGTAGAAAATTCTAAAAAAATAAGCTGAAGGAAAATTAAGGGATCTCACAAGGTCACAGTCATATGATGCCAGTAACATTTTAATTTTTGTGTTGTATTTCTATATATTTATAATAAAGATGTCAAACTTTAAAAATGAAATGAACTAAAAAATAGAACTGATTCAACTGAAAACTAAATTAGTAATCAAAAACATCAAGTAGAAGAATGATCTCACTACACAAAAGCAGAAAATATAAAGAAAAAAAGAGTGAAGAGAATAAGAGATGTGGAGGATAAATCCAGGAGACTCAAGATGCAAAATGCATAGTTTCAGAAAGAGATAAATGAACAGATCTAAGAGGAGCAAAAAGGTAAAAAAAAAAAAAAAGGAAAAACTCTGAGTTGAAAACGATACAAATTTTTAAAGATACACTTGAAAAAATTTCTAAACTTTGAAAATAAAGAGATTGGCTTATAAGCTTCCAAACATGGCAAGAAGTTTCATTTCAAAGGCAAGAGAATCAGAGCACAACAGATTTCTCATCTGCAACTTTGGACACTAGAAGACAGTGGAAAAATGTATGTTTAGTTTTTCAAGGAAAGCATTGTGATCCAAGAATCTTACACTGTTCAATAAAGTATTTCCTAGTGGCTCAGATGGTAAGGAATCCACTTGCAATGCGGAAGACCTGGGTTCGATCCCTGGGTCGGGAAGATCCTCTGCAAAAGGGTATGGCTACCCATGCCAGTATTCTTGCCTAGAGAATCCCATGGTCAGAGGAACCTGGAAGGCTACAGTGCATGGGGTCGCAAAGAGTTAGACATGACTGAGTGACTAAGAATACACACGTTCATGTGGGAAGAGAAAGAATTTTTTCAGCTTAAGAAGACTCATAATGGATGCCACCCAAGTATATTTCTAAGTAAATTACTTGAGGGAGTGCTCTAATTTTTTTTTAATTAGAACAAAAAACTCTCAGGCTGAAATATTCAAAGAGTAGCAGTTAGCAAAAAAAAAAAAGTTAAGCCCTCATTTTGTTCCAGCATAAAGTGGCGAGCAAGACAGGGCCCTGCCCTCTAGAAGCTGCTAATCAGATGCTCAATGTTGTGAAGATTTTATGGGGGTGATCTAGGGGAGAAGGAACTGATATGCTGGTGCTGCTTTGGCAGAATTGGGCATGGCATTTGAGTTAACTGAGCCCAGGTCTCTCCCACACTGCCAGCAGATTCTTTACCAGCTGAGCCACCAGGGAAGCCCAAGAATACGGAGTGGGTAGCCTATCCCTTCTCCAGTGGATCTTCCTGACCCAGGAATAGAATCCTGCATGGCAGGTGGATTCTTTATCAGCTGAGCTAACAGGGAAACCCCTTCTAAGGAGGAGACAACCTTGCATACTTATAGGAGAAGAACATTCTGAGCAGAAAAAAAAAACAGTCTTTGTAACAAAAATAATCATGATATGTTCTGCTCATTCAGACAGAATGGGTGGCTGGGCATGGGGAACATGGGCAGGAATGGAGGAAGAGAAAGTCAGGGAGGCGGTGGAGCAGAGATCATCACCAACTCACTGAAATCTAGTTTTGTTCTTATTCCAGGACACATTAGATCAATCCTCCAGCCTCCTAGGAAAGTGTGTGTGATCATGAGAGTTCCAGCAAGTACAATGTGAACTGAAGTGACACTCAATTCTGCCCCATAAATGCTACCCATATGCACTCCTCCCTGCTTTTTTTCCCCTCTTCCAGCTAGTTAGAATGAAAATGACCCCCAGGCTGACTTTCAAAAGAGACGTACAAGTTGAAGATGACAGCAGCCTGCATCCCTGAAGTTTACCAATCAGTGCTGGTATATGAGCAAGAAACAAACATCTCCACAGTTTTGTAACTGAAAGTGGGGTCTGGCTGTTTGCCACTCAAAAGCCAATAAAAAGGCAAGGTTGGTGGAAAGGAAAATTTGCTTTATTTTGAATGCTGGCAACCATTGGGGAGGGCAGATGCCTGTTCAAATGCCGACACCTCCCACTGACAATCAATGGGCAAGAGCTTTTACAGGCTGAGAAAGGGGGGTTTAAGCAGAAAGAGTACCAAGAGCTCTGACAGACATCTTGAAATTGCTCATTGGTGGTGTGACCAGTGTCATCATTTTTTGTTTTTGGCTGCACTGGGTTTTCACTGCTGAGCATGGCGTTCTCTAGTTGCAGTGGGCTGGGGACTGCTCTCTAGTTGTGGTACAGGGGATTCTCACTTCGGTGGCTTCTTTGTTGCAGAGAACAGGCTCTAGGTGCTTGGGCTTCAGTAGTTGCAGCACATGGGCTTAGTTGCTCTGAGACCTGTGGACTCTTACCAGACTAGGGATAGAACCCATGTCCGCTCCCTTGGAAGGTGGGTCCTTATCCACTAGACCACCAGGGAAGCCCCTGACCAGTGTCATCTTGATTGTTGTAAGTACAGTTAGTCTTCAGTTCCAGGGTCAGTTTGTTACCATTTCCTTGAGGTCAATTCTTGGAACTGTAGCAGCTTATGCCATGGCTACAGTCTGATCGTGATGTAATTAACTTCTTAAACCTGGTGGAGGCTTCAATGTCTATGATATAGCTTACAGGATACTACCTACAGCTCAAAATATTGCCTCTAGCTCTTGACAAGGAACTAAAATGTCCTTGACTATGCTTAACTGCTATTTGGTCTCCTTTTACTGTTTTCTTTTGTTTCTGCACGTTTTCACTTCTTTCATTAAACTTATTCTTTGGCTAAAGTTTTTCCACAGACGAAAAACAAGCAGAGGACATGTGGGACAAGGACCATAGGATCCTGCTCTGTTTCAGTTTGAGCCATTGTTGAGAACTGGGGTAAATTTGTTTCAGCAGTTAGAACACTCTGACTACCACAGGCAGGCAGGATCTTATGGGATCATAGTCCACAGCTGAATTTTCTCACCAGATATAATCAGAAAGGCCAGAGGTATCATGGGGATGGGAGGGGGAAGAAGTTCGGGAAGGAAGTATCATGATCAAACTTCTAAGTTCTAAGGCCAGGGATCAATCAAGAGACCATTGCCATGGTCTTGGGGAGAGATTGCTGTGTCTTGGAGCAGAGATTTAGAAATTGAGAGGCCATGATGTGATTCAATTAGGAGAAATTTTGGAGGTAAAGTTGATATTTTGAATGCGGGATATGTGAGAAAGAGGAATAAAGGATGATTCCCGAGTTTGAGATATTTTACTGAGATGAGGACAGTTACAGTCGAAAGCAAATTTGAGGAATGGAAAATTTCTGTTTGTTTCTGTTAAATCTGAGATGTCTACTAGATATCCAAGGGAGATCTTTAAATATATGAATCTGGCATCTCACACAGTAAAGGGGAACCCTCAGTGTCTGTTTTTCTGATGCCTGTGACTGGGACCTCTTAGGAGAGAGTGTTGTTAGAAATGAGTCTGGCATTTTGGGTTCTCTTGCCCAGGAGGAGCCAGCAATGGGGACTGAGGTATGCCAAGAAGGTAGGAGGAGAACCTATGAAGTGTGGAGTCCCCACAGCTTGATGAGGTTTTCCCAGCACTGTCCGACTGCACCGATGTAAGTGAGGACTAAGCACACAGAGTAAGTCCCGTACATATAAACCTTCAGGTTGCGAACTTTTAAAGATGCGAATGTACGTTCTTATACCTAATCACATCAGGCTTGAATGAAATTGAAGCTTGCCCTCCATCTCCTATTGCTGATGATCCTTCATTTATACCATCTCCCACCTCCTCTCCTTCCTCTGGTCAGTAACTCTTCTTGCCTGCTCACTCAGTGCCAGTTCCTGTGTGCCAGCTGTTGTACCGTACTTTTCAAGGTACTATAAGATTTAAAATGCTTTCTTTATTTTTGTCTGTTTTTTATGTATTATTCGTGTGAAAAGTATTATAAGCATCTTAGAGTACAGTACTATACAGCCAATTGTGTTAGTTGGGTACCTAGGCTAACTCCGCTGGACTTACGAACACTTTGAACTTATGAATGCGCTCTCAGAACGGAACTCGTTCATTGTGTAGAGGAATTACTATAGTCAGTTTTAAGCAATTCAGGATTTTTCCAATCAACTACTTAAGTAGAATGCATGAGTTTCCTAGGGATGCCATAATAATATGATGGCTTAAAGCACTAGAAATTTACTTTCTCTCAGTTCCATAGGCTAGAGGTCTAAAATCAAGGGGTTGGCAGTGTTGCATGCTTCTGGAGGCTCTGAAGGAGAATTCACTCTATGCCTCTCTCCTAGTTTCTGGTGACTGCCAGAAATCCTTGGCAATTCTTGGTTTTCTTTGGTTTGTAGACATAGCACTCTTTCTGATTTCTGCCTCCCTCTTCTAACTCCCTCTTCTAACTCTCTTATAAATAGTGCTTGTCATTGGATTTAGAAGCTGCCTTAATCCAGGATCCTTAATTATATCAGCCAAGATTCCTTTTTTCTAAATAAGATCACATTTGAAGATTCCAAATGGGTGTACCTTTGAGAGGGCCATTATTCAACTCACTACCAGGAGTGAGGGACAAGTTGGTTAAAAGGATGTGCAAAGGGGCTATAGAGCTGAATCATGGAATCCAAGCTGGATGGGGAGGGAAAGAAGGATAGGAGACGGTCATGGAGAATAGAAACTGCTGAGATCAGAAAGGGGAGTGGTTGAGCAGAAGAACCAGACAAGGAAGATGAGGAGGTGGGGTGAAAGGGAGGTTGACATCACCATGGCAGACAGAGTTCAATTACTGATTATGACAGTCTGGGGAATGGGCACCTGGGAGGGTGACAGTGATGGCATCTGAGAACACTCCATCAGAGGAGAGGAGGGTGTGAGGCCCTAAGGATGTAGTCTGGGTCACCAATGCGGATGATGAAGCCCTCAGAATGATGATGAGAGTGGAGAAGGAGGATCAGTGAGCCAGGTACCAGAAGCATCAACGAGCAAGGGATAGACAAGGGGTAAGGACAGCAGCCAGGAGGACTGAGTAAGTGATAGTGGTGGCTAAGTCAGAATAGAAGAATGTAAGGGATTGAAAGATACAGGATATTCTATCAAAATAAAAACTAAAAGCTGGGAATCAAATTCCAAACTATTCCAACAAAACCCAGTTGGTGGGGGAGGAACAGAGACAATGGTGAAGTAAACACATACTAACAGCTTCATTCTGATGTGGAATATGTGGCTGGAATTGAGTTGAATGAAACTATACTAAAAAGTCTTCTCTTAAAAAATGAGGACAGTTAGTATATTGATAGAGAAGTACAGATTTGAATATACACTTTATGTATATATGTATATATACATATATATATGTGTGGGCTTCCCTGGTGGCTCAGATGGTAAAGAATCTGTCTCCAATGCAGGAGACCTGGGTTTGATCTCTGGGTCAGGAAGATTCACTGGAGAAAGAAACGACAACCTGCTGCAGTATTCTTGCCTGGAGAATTCCACGAACAGAAGAGCCTAGCAGGCTGCAGTCCATGGGGTTGCAAAGAATCGGACACAACTGAAGAACTAAAACACACACACATACACACATATATATACACATATACCCATTAAAAGAGAGACACATGTAGAAAGGCATCCAAATCACCAGAAATAAAAATATTAAATAAAAATAAAAACTTTCTCAATGAATTAAAAATTGATCAGGGAACAACAGAACAAATAATATATAATAGCACAAAAAGCACATAAGAAGATAAAATAAGGCCAAGCATGTCCTTTTTCCAATTATGGACACTGTATTTAATGTCCCTATTAAAACATCATTAGGCAGTCATTTAAAACAATCATTTTGGTGATTATTTCATGGATGTACACTGTGCACTTTAAATATGTATGTCTATTGTATATCAATTATACTTCAGTAAAGCTGTTTTTTGAGAGAAACAACAAAGACTCTAAGAGTGAATGAAAAATAAAATTCTAATTTTATGTTTTATGCATATACCTAAAAAAGACAGAGAAAGGATGAAAAGAAGAGTGGTGAGTGCAAACAAATAGAAAGCAGGCATGGCAATATTTACGTCACACAAAGTGGATTTTGAGGCTAAAATTACTGTAAAACAATATAAGTATATTTTAATGATAAAAGGTAACATCCACAAGATATTCTAGAGACACAAAAAGCTTGCATGCACCAATAACATAATTTTAAAATATGCAAAGCACTGGGTCTTCCCTGGTGATCCAGTGGCTAAGACTCTGCACTTCCAATGTAGGGGGCTCAGGTTCGATCTCCGGTCAGGGAACTAGATCCCACATGCAACAACTAAGAGTTTGCATGCTGCAATGAAGATCACATGTGTGCTTCAACTAAGACCTGGCACAGCCAAATATAAATATTAATATATATGTATATATATACATATTCAGTTCAGTTCAGTCGCTCAGTCGTGTCCGACTCTTTGCGACCCCATGAATTGCAGCACGCCAGGCCTCTCTGTCCATCACCAACTCCCGGAGTCTACCCAAACCCATATCCATCGAGTCGGTGATGCCATCCAACCATCTCATCCTCTGTCGTCCCCCTCTCCTCCCGCCCTCAATCCTACCCAGCATTAGGGTCTCTTCCAATGAGTCAACTCTTCGCATGAGGTGCCCAAAGTATTGGAGTTTCAGCTTCAACATCAGACCTTCCAATGAACACCCAGGATTGATCTCTTCTAGGATGGATTGATTGGATCTCCTTGCAGTCCAAGGGACTCTCAAGAGTCTTCTCCAACACCACAGTTCAAAAGCATCAATTCTTCGGCGCTCAGCTTTCTTCACCGTCCAACTCTCACATCCATACATGACCACTGGAAAAACCATAGCCTTGACTAGACGTATTTTTGTTGGCAAAGTAATGTCTCTGCTTTTAAATATGCTATCTAGGTTGGCCATAACCTTCCTTCCAAGGAGTAAGCGTCTTTTAATTTCATGGCTGCAATCACCATCAGCAGTGATTTTGGAGCCCAAAAAAATAAAGTCTGACACTGTTTCCACTGTTTCCCCATCTATTTCCCATGGAGGGATGGGACCAGATGCCATGATCTTAGTTTTCTGAACGTTGAGCTTTAAGCCAACTTTTTCACTCTCCTCTTTCACCTTCATCAAGAGGCTCTTCAGTTCTTTTTCACTTTCTGCCATAAAGGTGCATATTACGTATATGTATATAAAGTATATACATATATATGTGTACTAACTCCTGTAGATACAACAGTTAGGCAAATCTACAATCATATTAAGAAACTCCAAGCTAAGCTTCAATAGTATGTGAACCGAGAACTTCCAGATATTCAAGCTGGATTTAGAAAAGGCAGAGGAACCAGAGATCAAATTGCCAATATCCGTTGGATCGTAGAAAAAGCAAGAGAATTACAGAAAAACATCTACTTCTGCTTCATTGACTATGCTAAAGCCTTTGACTGTGTGTGAGTGAAGTGAAAGTTGCTCAGTCATGTCCAGCTCTTTTTGACTCCATGGACTATACAGTCCATGGAATTCTCCAGGCCAGAATACTGCAGTGGGTAACCTTTCCCTTCTCCAGGGGATCTTCCCAACCCACAGATCGAACCCAGGTCTCCCGCATTACAGGCGGATTCTTTAGCAACTGAGCTACCAGGGACGCCCCTGTGTGTGGATTGCGACAAACTGTGGAAAATTCTTAAAGAGCTGGGAATACCGGACCACCTTAACCTGTCTTCTGAGAAACCTGTATGCAGGTCAAGAAGCAACAGTTAGAACCAGACATGGAACAACAGACTGATTCCAAATTGGGAAAGGAGTACATCAAGGCTCTTGTCACCTTGCTTATTTAACTTATATTCAGAGTACATTATGAGAAATGCCAGGCTGGATGAAGCACAAGCTGGAATCAAGATGGCCGGGTGAGATATCAATAACCTCAGATACACAGATAACACCACCCTTATGGCAGAAAGTGAAGAGGAACTAATGATCCTCTTGATGAAAGTGAAAGAGGAGAGTGAAAAAGTTGGCTTAAAACTCAATATTCAGAAAACGAAGACCATGGCATCCATTCCCATCACTTCATGGCAAACAGATGGGGGAAAAATGGAAACAGTGACAGATTTTATTTTCTTGGGCTCCAAAATCTCTGCAAATGGTGACTGCAACCATGAAATTAAAAGATGATTGCTCCTTGGAGGAAAAGCTATGACCAACTTAGACAGTGTACTAAAAAGTAGAGACATTACTTTGCCAACAAAGGTCCATCTAGTCAAAGCTATGGTTTTTCCAGTAGTCATGTATGGATGTGAGAGTTGAACCATAAAGAAAGTTGAGCACCAAAGAATTAATGCTTTTGAACTGTGGTGTTGGAAAAGATTCTTGAAAGTCCCTTAGACTGCAAGGATATCCAACCAGTCCATCCTAAAGGAAATCAGTCCTGAGTGTTCATTGGAAGGACTGATGCTGAAGCTGAAACTCCAATACTTTGGCCACCTGATTCGAAGGGCTAACTCATTGGAAAAGACCTTGATGCTGGGAAAGACTGAAGGAAGGAGAAGAAGGGGATGACAGAGGATGAAATGGTTGGATGGCATCACCAACTAGATGGACATGAGTTTGAGCAAGCTCCAAGAGTCGGTGATGGACGGGGAGGCCTGGTGCGCTGCAGTCCATGGTGTCGCAAAGAGTCAGACACGGCTGAGCGATTGAACTGAACTTAACAAATATTAATATCCTTGTCTCAGAACTTATAAAATCCAGGAGATAAATATGAAATAAATCTATAGAGGACTTGAATAACAATTAACAAATGACTTAATACATACAGACATGGAGCTTAATACTCAACAAATAGAAAATGTAGATTCTTTTAAAATACCTTAGAACTCTGTATATTAGCACCCAAGGTAAACATCAGTTGCTTACAAAATAAATAGAAATCGTAAAATAAAACTAGCAAATGTCAAGAAAAACTTAGCCCATAAAAAGTAAATAAACAAAAGTCCACTTGGAAATTTTGAAGTTTCTTTTCTAAATCATCTTGAATTAAAGAAGAAATAAAAACTTGGATTTTATTTAGAAATAAGTGAGAAAATTACATGCTAAAACCTTGTGGGAATAAGCCAAATAGTGATATTTAGTAGAAAATGTGCAACCCTACTGTTATGTTAGGAAACAAGGATATGTTTAAATAATGAACTAAAACCTAATTCAAGAAAATAAAAAGAATTCAGCATAAAACAAAATGAGATAGAAGGAAATAATAAAATTTAAAAAGTAATTATCAAAATAGAAAAAAAAAGAAAACTCTATGGTCAAAAATAATAAGATAAAAGGTTTGTTCTTAGGAAGAAGTTTCAGCCAATGGATAGGTTATGCCTTTGGCAAGAAAAAAGGCAGTAGATCCACCAGGAATGACCAAAAAGATAAAATTGCAAACAATAAGAAGGCTTAAGAATTTTAAGTCAATGCACTGTAATTACTTAACCAGGCCAAAGGTGGATGATTTCCTAAGAAAATATAAATTAACAAAACTGACTCAAAAAGTAGAAATCCTAAACAGTCCAGAAAAAGTTAGGTTGCCAAAGATATGTCTCTAAAAAATGCTTATATACCGAAGTAAAACTATAATGTTGAGCACATAAATTTTACGTAAGGTAAACCCGGTGTTAACTCAATAAAAACAAAAGCAAACACAGAACATTTCCTGTACCTTACCAAAAAATAAGAGAAAAATGCTTGGCACATTGATAATTCACAGTGCAGTAAAGGCTGAGTATTCTTCCTTGCTCTGCCTCTTGCTGACCATGTCACATTTAGTATGGTGGCCAGATTTAGCAAGTAAAACTACAGTACACCGAGTTAAATATGAATTTCTGATAAACAACATATGTATTCTGTATCAGGAGTCCCATTCATAAGTTGGAGCTTTTTCCATTTCAGAGTCAGCAACCTGTGGCCTTGTTGAGATGACTTGACTCTTCCAGTCTCTCTCATGTCAAACAGGCATTTAAAAAAGAATAAATATATGTAAGGATCCATCATACCTCAGGGACTGTTTGCTTTTTCTTCCACTGAAAGCACTGTGGTGGGAGTCAAGCCTTGGGTGCTTTTGCTCACACAGGTTTTTCCCTGGAGTGAATTTTTATGTGTGCTCTTTCCTGATGAGAAGCAGTGACTGAGACAGAAAAACTTGGCCTAGTCTCTGCTTCTGTCTGCTGTGGTTGTTCCATGTCCCTTGGTGGCCAGGTCTCCGGAACCAGACGGAGAACACCACCTGCGGCTCCACGTCACACCCCCTCCCCTAGGGCACCCCTTGCCCTTTGAGCCCACCTTAGTGCCTCCCCACCTTTCTCCTTCAGCTTCCCAGGTGCCTGCCCCTGGCCTCCCCTCTCCCCCTGGTTCCGTCCTACCCTGAGGCATTTCTGCAAGGGTAGGAAGGGTCTGCTTGGCTTTGTCTCAAGTCTCTGGGCTCCAGAGCCCTTTGGGACCAGCTCTGAGGAAGAAGTGTCCCCACATCCTTAGCCCCATCTGCTTCCCGCATGCTTCTGCTCTCCGCAGCAGATGGTATCACGTCCCAGCACTCCACACCTTCCTCTGGTGTCTTTTATTTACACTTTACAGTGGCTGCTAAACAATGAGGCCACTGCATTAAGGACTGTGGGAAGAAAGGCTTTATTTCTACAGCAGCTGAGTTCCTACTATGTGCCAGACACTACTAGGCTAAGCCTCTGGCTACATATTTTTCTCATTTAATTCTTGAATAATGTCATGAAAGAGGTGTCAGTGTCTCCATTCTACAAATTCAAAAGCACAGATTCAGAGAGTTTGTGTCTAGTCCAAGGTTACCCACAAGTCAGTGGCCGAACTGGAATTTAAATTCAAGTCTCTTTGACGCTGAGATGATGACTCCATCTTTTGCACGACCCCACACTGATTGCCAGCTGTGGAAAATTTGCTTCAATAGATGTGTGTGTGTGTTAAGGTTTTTAAAATGCACCTAGATCTGAGTCAGTTCTGGTTTTTCCGGCCTCCTGGTCTCCTTCCTGCTCTTGTTTATGGGCCTGTGGCTTTGCCTTCCTGTCTATTCAGTCTCCATGGTCAGCTAACTCAGAAAGCAGGGCACGAGCTAAGGGAAAGTAAGGTGGCTGCTGCCTCTCACTGCCGTGGTGAAGCAGATCCCCAGATGAAAGCCTGAATCCCCAGGCAGTGTCCTGCCTGAAAGCACAGACCCTTGCTGAGTGGGGAGCAGCCAGGCTGGGATGTGCCTGTCAGCTGCCAGGTCATGTCCACACTCTGGCCAGACCCGGAGCTTGTCTCCTCTTTCATTTTATTTCTCTCCCATCTTCCCTCCCCATCCTTTCTAGTAGTTTCTAGGGCTGCCATAACAAAGTGCCAGGGACCAATCGGCTTAAACAACGGGAATTAATTTTTTTTTCACAGTTCCAGGGGCTGATATTCCAAGATCAAGGTGTCAGCAGAGTTGTTTCTTCTGAGGCTTCGCTCCTTGACTTGTAGATACTTGTGACTCTTGTGACACTCCATGTGTCTCTCCTAATCTCGTCTTATAAGATCATTAAACCAGAAACTTCCTTGGTGGTCCAGCGACTAAGACTCCATGCTCCCAAGGCAGGGGACACAGGTTTGATCCCTGGTCAAAGAACTAGATCTCACATGCTGCAACTAAGAACCCACATGCTACAACGAAGATCGAAGATCCTACATTCCGCAACTAAGACCTGGCACAGCCGAATACCTATATCTATATCTATATGTATACCTATCTATCTATGTAAAGAAAGATCATTAACCAGCCACATTGGGTAAGGGCCATCTCAATGACCTCATTTAATCTAATCACTTCTTTTAAAGACCCTGTCTCCGAATATAGTCATATTCTGGGGTGCTGGGAGTTAGGACTTCAACAGATGAATTTTAAAGGACAAACAACAACTCATTATACACACACACTCTTTCTCTTTCAGGCACATACACAAACACACACCTATTAATTCTTGAGACTGAGGCTGGACCTGTCTCACTGGAGATTCCTGAGTCCCAAGTTTTCTCAGGAAGAGAAACCAGTGTCTCAGTCACTCTCTCTTTATTACTAAGAAGGAGGAGTAATGAGTGCTGGCCAAGGGCTGGTGGTGGAGAAGGTTTCCATGAGTGTGGAGTACTTGCAAAGGGCAATGGAGATTTCAGAGAGGGACTCTTGGGCCAGGTGCATTTCTGACTTGTGAGTGTGAAAAGAATGAAAAAAAAAAAAAAACAGGATAGGAGAATTGGGACCCATGGCTGAGCATTTTCAAGAGCTGGAGTCCATGGCCACTTTCATAGAGTTTTCAAATCCTCAACAAGGATAATTTTTCAAATTTCAATTTTCATTTGAATGATCATCTAAGAAATTAACAAAATACATCCTGAAATATCAAGATGACCACCCAGATGCCAGGGCTGCCATTTCAGTGCCTACGTTTGTGTTCATTTCTATCATTGTGTTAGTGCCAAAGAACACTATTCTAAATGCTCAGAGCCCCAAAGAAAAGAACATATTTGAATCTATGCATAAATATAATGTTTATGCAAAGTGAAGACCAAATAATGTCACGGCTCATGGGGTAAATTGGAGTTTAAGTTATTTAGTTGCTAGAACAGAGAAAAGAGGAGAATTGAATCATCCCACAGCACAATTAAAATCTGACATTTGCAGGTAATCACATACCTTAATCCACTCACTTATAATACTAATTTAACTAATTAATGTTGCTAGTTCTGTTTGCAATCACTTTTTAAAGCTGGTTAAATTTGTTAGCCAAGTTTTCAGTAGGTTTAAATTTCTTAACTGGTTTTGAGTTTTGTTTGTATCAGTTCAGTTCAGTCGCTCAGTCGTGTCTGACTCTTTGTGACCCCATGAATTGCAGCACGCCAGGCCTCCCTGTCCATCACCAACTCCCAGAGTCTACCCAACCCCATGTCCATCGAGTCAGTGATGCCATCCAACCATCTCATCCTCTGTCATCCCCTTCTCCTCCTGCCCCCAATCCTACCCAGCATTAGGGTCTTTTCCAATGAGTCAACTCTTCCCATGAGGTGGCCAAAGTATTGGAGTTTCAGCTTCAACATCAGTCCTTAAACATCCAGGATTGATCTCCTTTAGGATGGATTGATTGGATCTCCTTGCAGCCCAAGGGACTCTCAAGAGTCTTCTCCAACACCACAGTTCAAAAGCATCAATTCTGCTTTGTTTGTATAGCCTATTACTATAAGAATTGGAATCTAGCTTTATATTGATACACATTTAAGAAATATATTAAATTTAAGTCCAGACTCACACTTCTAGTTGAGACTGAATAGACTGTATCAGACTAATTCTCTGGCTAAGAAAAAAAAATGTAAGAGGAAGATAAAAATCCAAAAATAGTGTTTGGTGGCATCAGAGAATAAATAAAGTATCCAATACTTGAGGGAAATACTTTGTGGTGAGTCGTGCATTCAGCAGTTTTTTCTCCTTGAGTCATTTATAAATTCCTAGCTGGGACTACAGAGTCAGGAAAAAAAATCAGGGATCTAAAGCATCCAGTAGCTTCACTGGGCTGGATGGATACAAACTGGAGTTGAATTTGCCACAAAGAAACCACCCAAAATCCAGGACTTGCAACCCAAGATCCTGGAGAAAAAGAACCACAAAGAGATAAAGCTGATCTTGAATCTGAATTTCTCCTTGAGTCATTTTACAATTTCCAAGCTACATGTTGGATGAGACACAGAGAAACCATGTGGAAAGAAGTTGCCAAGACAGTAAAAATCTAAGCACGGAGTGTTGAAACCTCATGGTGCTTGCAAGACAAAAATTGAGGTTTGGGGCCTGTAATAAGTGAGGCCCTGGTAAACACTCAGAGCTTCATTTGAGACCCCAGAAAAGCTATGTCTCATAATTAAGGACAAACAGAAGCAGAAAATCCTGCATTGAATCAAAGTGATCTTGCTATATCCTATCTATTTGCAGGAAGATTTATTCTCTTTCTGTTTCCAATCTGGCGAGAGCAGGTTGGGGTCACGTGGAGCTGCTGCCCCACAACCTGCTGAACTCACATGTAGGAGGGTGGGACCCCATGGCTTCTCCCCCCACCTCCAGTCCACCAAGGTCCACACCAACCCTGAGGAGTTTAACCCTGGCTTTATGGCACATTTGACACCCCAGGCAGAGTGCGCAGCCCATCTGGAGGTGGCTGATACCCTGCATTCTGGTCGAGGTGCCCAGAGAGCCAATCTGCAGTGTGAATGTGATGAGAAATTTCAGAGGAAGATACATTACAAACTACAAATATGTTATAGGAAACTCTGCCACGTCCAGAGCCTGGACATCTCTTCCCCATCAGCAGTGGGATTCCCAGCATGCTTGCTGAGTGATGAGAAGACTGAGATTCAACTATACCAGGCACAAAATTTTTGTTCTATGACCATATGTATCTTGTTTATATGTATCATGTTTTCTGGTTATATCATGTACACCCCAACCCTTGGCCCCCTAATACCTCAAACAACATTTTCTTGAGCTCAGTATTCTCATTAAAGTTTCAAAAAAAAAGGAAGAAGAAGATGGTGATGATGAAAATAACACATTCTTCTTTGGAGGCAGAAAACATCATCTCAAGTTTCTAAAACTTTTTAAACACAATGTCCAGAATTACATAAAGAAAATTACCAATCATGCTAGGAAACAAGACCAAATCAGTGAAATCCAAGAGAAAAATAGTTCATATCAATAGCCCCACAGGTGCTCTGGATATTGAAGTCATCAGATACATGCTTTAAAATAACTATATTATGTTCAAGAATGTAATAAAATTATAGACCATTTTATCAGAGAATTGCAGTCAAAAAAAAAAAAATCAAATAGGAATTCCAGGTCATCAACCTCTCTAAGCTATTGTTTAGTCTAGAAACTTAGGTCTTATTTTTGATTCCTTCATCTTCTTCAGCCTATGAGTACACCTCTGCTTCACTATCAATTGCTAAATGTCACTTCCCTAATTAAAGGCAACCTCATGTCTCACCTACATCCACACTCCATTCCACAGAATGAACTTTCTCTATTGTAAATCTGATCTTTCTTCTTCATAAACTCATTTGGTGGCTCTGCTCTTCAAAATAAGCTCCAAGCCCTTTCCTGTGGGCTACTTGGCTCTGGCTTTCCTCTGGAGAAATGGAATATTTTCTGCCATATCAGTAAACAAAGATGTCACCATCATCAGCAATTGCCACCCTCCAATGTGAGCTAATGAGCCCTAAAGGAGCAAAGGAAGGAAAAGAATACCCGCCATTAAGCAGCCATCAGACTGCATCCACTCCCTAAGGTGAGCCTCAAGGAAGCACAGGATGTGAAAACACTGGCCCCAGATGGGTGAGGTATATATCAAAGGAATGATATCACTGAGCCCAGACTCTTGCATCTTCCCATATGTAGAAAAGCACTAAATTTCTTAACTTGGGAGATCTGGTTTTCTTTAATTAACAATAATCTTTTGACATTAAGACTACCTGCCCTTTGTTGCAAAATTTCTATATAACCTAGCTCATCCCCTCACCTCCTCAAAGAAGTTTTCTTGGGGCTACTTGAGATGCTGCCTCCTGGGCTTAAGTCCTAAAAATTTCCACAGAATAAAGCATGCCTCTCAACTTTTGGGTTGTGAATATTTTTTTAAGTCTATACTCTCTAGTATGCATCTTGCTTCTTCAACACCCCAAACCCCAGCAAACACTTGTCCTTCAACTACAGTAAGTTAATTTCAGTCATCAAATGCACTGTGCTTTCTCCACCTCCTGAAAAGTGCATATACTGTTTTCTTTTTGTGACATTTTTTTCTTTCTCTTCACTTAGCAAATTCTACCCACCTTTCAAAAGCCTTATCTTCCAAGAGTCTCTCTGAATCCTCAGGACCTATTTAACCCTCTCTTCTAACATAACATGTCCTTTTTCAGAGCATTATCATGCTAAAAGGTAATTAAATATCTACACATGCATCTCCCCCATAAAATTCTTTGATGGCAGGAGCCATGGCCTCTGAGAGTTTGCACAATAGCTCACATAGGATAGCACTTGTCCTGGGAGATGGCATTGCAACCAGGATCCTGAGAACAAAGATTCAGCATATTTTAAAAAAAGATTCAGCCCACCAATGAGCCCAACTAGGACCCAAATAATGAGCTTGAGACTGTAGCTGTTTGCCTCCACCCACAAGGGTCCCTGGGGTGAGATCAGTCTCCATGGATAGCTGCTAATTACAACCAAGCCCAGAGCCTCTGGGGTCCCACACCCCTTCACGCCAACCAAAGGACAGCTAAACACCAGTGTTCCATTTCCAAACCCCATGAAGGTTGTGAGTGTAAGGAACACAATCCCCAAGGGCCTGTCTTCAAACTGCAGGCAAAGAGTAAAGCTAGCTGTTCTCCGGCTGTGACTGCTTTCCAAATGGCCTATAAATGTCTATGTTCTTCCCCAAAGTAATCTTTTCTCTTAAAACCTAAGTGCCTAATCAGTTTTGTCCTACCCACAAACTGGAGTAAGAAATGTGAGTTTAGAAAAGTTTATTTGGAGTGATTATACAAACATAAGGAGAAGCTAATACTCTTCTGTGATTGTCACGTAGACCAGAATAGATGAGGCTGTTCCCATCAATAGTGAGCGAATCTAAGATGCTCTTCAAGCCCCAACCTTTCTTTTTTTTTTGATGTGGACTATTTTTAAAGCCTTTATTGAATTTGTTACAATGTTAATTCTATTGTGTTTTGGTTTTGTGGCCCTGCAGCCTATAGGATCTTACCTCCCAGACCAGGAATTGAACCTGCAACCCCCCTTCACTGGAAGGGGGTCTTAACCTCTGGACCACCAGGGAAATGGTGGCCCTAGCTCTTAAAACCCCAATACATTGATCCCTAACAGTGTGAGCATCTTCTCAGGTGGCAGCTTTAAAAACAGCTGAAACTAATAATACTGGTAAATAACCACTACTCAAATTTTATACGGCTTAGCTTTTCATCTTCGCTATGAGCCTCCAGATTGAGACTTATTATCTCCATTTTGGAAGTAAGGAAAATGCAGCTGAGAGGCTCAGTAAGTTGTTTAAGATCACACAGGACATGTAACTAGGATTCAAACTCATGAATCTAATGGATGCACTAATCTGAAGATTATTTTCTCTGATGTGGAAGCAACTGTTCCAGGCACAAGTCACTCCTGGTCCTCTGGGGTGCCCTGGACTCTGCTTGCAAACCACATGCCTGGGAAGAGGCAAACACGATTTCGAATTCTACGCTTATAAACCTAAACTAAAAACAGTGGTACTATCAGAATATACCAAGGGTCAAAGCTATTTTAACTCCAGGGCACTGTCTGCTAAACAGGAATCTGTTTCTCCCCCTTTTAAGTCTCTCTTTCCAATAGCATCTCTGCTGCCTGCATGACTCCCTCGCTTAAGGAGTACCAGGGCTCCCCCAAGACCAGTAAACCAAATGTTTATATGCCTCAAATCTCCTTCCAAGGAGCTCAGGCACCCCTGGTCCTCTGATTACACTTGATGGCACAAGATAAAGTAAAAAAGAAAGCTTCATAATGATGATGCAATGCTTCCTGCCACAGCCATAAGGAAGGAAAAGTTCACTGCTGCCTGATTCACAAGACAGGCAGCAACATTCCAAGTTCATTTCAAGGTAGAGACATTATTAACTCATGACCCAGCCTAGGACCCAGGCAGCTGTGAAATGTTTCAGTTAGAAAACAAAAAAAGAAGAAAGAAAGAAAGAAAGGAAAAAAATAAAAACCCTTCAGGACATATTGCTGATAAAGTGTTTGCAGTCAGTTTAACAAATTTTATAGTAATGATGCTTTTAAAATGTGTTTCTCATGAATGACTTTGTGATACTGAATGCAAATAAAGAAATAATGAGACTTGGAATTGCAAACAGATTACCTTTTCCCTGGAGTTGATGGTATCCACACACTGTCCCCCTCCACCAGCCCCCAGCCAAATCCATACACATGGATTTGCCACTTGATTCCTGGCAGATCCTATTAATTGCATTTTAGTCACCTTGTCAAGTGACATGGTGACAGCTGGATAGTTCTGTATGGCTGTAGATGCCACAGCAACAGATCAGACTTTTCTCATCTCACTTACATTAAAAAATAACCAAAACATCCTAGAGGTTTGGAAGTTGGCCATGTGAGCACCATGGAAACGAGAGAAACTGAGGAAAGTGACACAACTCTTAGGCTGACCTCGGAATGTTTGACCTGGAATAAATGTGAAACAGAGAGAAAGTCCAATCTTGCATGGAATCAGCAGAGATGTGATTTTAACCCAGAGAAATAGCAGCACAACTTGTAAGCATGATGAGGCTGATGCTGAAGTGAGAGCTAGGGCACACCTGAACCAGTCTTTCAGGCAGGACCCTGCAGACCCTAGGGAGAACCTTAGTCTGCAAGGCTTTGTGTCCCCATAGACTCTGAACACATGGCAAGGGAAAAGCTCAGTTTCATGATCTATGGTAACTTACATTCAATATCCCCAGGCAAGCACTGTAACACAGCCCACTCAGGTCTTAGCTGCTGGCTGGTGGCGAGGGCTAGAAAGTAAAACATGGCATTAGAGTGAGCAAAGAACTCTCATCAGGGAGCAGAGAACACAGACGCTGTGATGAAGGGAGAGTCACAGCAGTAGGTGGAGTGACCAACCCGCCTCCGATTGCTCAGATCCTTCCCCCTTCTAGCACCAAATGTCCTGGTCTCAGGAAACCTCTCAGTCCCTGGCAAGCCTTGGCAGCAGGACACCATGCAGAGAGAGAAGCAGAAGCTGCAGCCTTAGCAGTGATTCCCAAATGAAACCCAAGACGAATCACGCAAAGCTCAAGGGAGGGTTGCAGAGCCTCTTTAGAGGCTGTGCTCATGATGGATGCAGAAGGCTGGCTGAAAGAAAACCCAACAGCTTGGCCCTGAATGTGTGGAGGGGGAAAGTGCGGGCGGCTCTGGAGCCCAGGGACACACAGTTATCAATAGGACCTCTGGAGAAAGACCAGTCCAGGCTGGCCCCTGGGTTCTCCAAATATTCCTTTCAAGGCTTAGAAATGGTGATCAGAGATCACCACGTATCTCTCATAGTTTATGTATATGATGAGTACTTCTTTCTCCCCTCTGTGTGTGGGCCCTGCTCCATCGTGTTCAATACACTTTTCTGTCCATCTCACAAAGCCTTTAATTAAAGAAACTTTCTGGGATCATATCACATGTGAGCAGGCTTGGTATGACCATTGGAATAACATTCTGGTTCAAATTCTGCTTTAATCTCCCCTGGTCTGTCCCCACCTCTGCATCACCCTTACAGAGCTGTCCCTGTTATGCAAACAGGATTTCACAGCCCAGACAGTGATAGGGTCCAGGCAGAGACCAGACTGATTTCTCTCATGGATCCAAGTGAGGGTTTACACGTCGTTCATTCCTGACAGAGGCCATGATATAAAATTATCTTTAAAAAAGGCTTTGAACACCATGAGGCTCTATGTTGATATTATATAAGGGACTGCTGCTGCTGCTGCTGCTGTTTAGTCGCTAAGTCATGTCTGACTCTTTGCAACCCCATGGACTGTAGCCCACCAGGCTTCTCTGTCCACAGGATTTCCCAGGCAAGAATACTGGAGTCGATTGCCATTTCCCTCTCCAGGGGATCTTCCTGACCCAGGGATCGAAATTGCATCTTCTGCATTGACAGGTGGATTCTTTACCACTGAGTCACCTGGGAAGAATTATGTAAGGGACAATTATTATTAGCTAGCATTATCGTTAGATATTAGAGTGAAGTTTGGTACATTATTCCTCTCACACCTCCTGCCCTTTCTGGTTAGGAAGGGACTTGCTGAGGTTATACTCTTGGGTCAGAGAGGAGCCCACTCACCCCAAAAGCACAAGAGCCCCCTGAACAGACTGGGGTAGAGAGGTTGCTTTCTTCACTGCCCTTCTGTGACTTGAAGAGCACAAGTCCCAATAAGTTGAACAGAGAGAGCAGTATGAGCCAGGGACAGACCTCAGCTAGGGACTCCTTCCCAAGTAGAGACTCTCAAATGTAAGTGCCCTAGTGACTGGAGGTTGGCAGTGCAAGAACAGGAAAGGGTATGTAGGGCAGCTGTGTGTGGTTGTGTAGGTTGTGCAGGTTGTACACTGCACAAAAGTGCTCCCTGCCAGGGCACGTGGGAACTGAAGTCTAGGCCCAGTCCTGCTCACCAAGCATCCTATGGAAGTGGAAAGGGCATGTTTGTTGTTTGTCTTTGTGACCTGTTATCTATTCACCAACCTCTGTTTCTGTTGGTCCCTGCCTGCCCAGATGGGGCATCATTTTCAAATTCACACAGAGGCACTTTGAGCTAGTCTCTTGCTGTAAGCATTAGTCTGCAGTCTCTGAACACTCCCACTTTGCTTCCTGGTCAATGCATGTCCTTCTGAATGTTAGCGGCTCCACTGTCCTTGATGCAACAGAGTCAGCAGATGACAGGAGGAAGCCTCTTCTTTATGGAAACAGGAGGCAGGCCGGATCAGGGTTCTGCCCTAATTCCACCCTGAGTTTGCCCACTTATCTGAATAGGCTAAACAGTCAAGTCTACAGTCAGCCCAGAGACACCTATCCTTGCAGGGAGGGAGGCCAGCAGAGGAGCAGGACCTTCACAACTTCCGGACATGCCATGCATCACTCACCAAGGGCTCATGGAATGGGCAGTCAGCTGTTACCCCCAGAAGCTTCCAAAATGGTCAGAACAGGGTGTTAAATAAAATCGCTCCAAGGCCCCACTGCTGTCAAGGCCAAAAATTCACCCCAGTTGTATTTCCCATCTCAAATTTCAAGCCATGCTGTCAGATATAGCTTGGTAGAGGAAGCCCAACCACAAACACCACATGATAGCATAAAAATACCCCAAGGAGCAATTTAAAAATACCCTGAACTCGAGCTCTCTGGAGCCCTCTCCATTATTAAATTCTAGCAGAGAAACTGGAGTTCAAAATTGTAGTTCTCATCCTTTTGCAAATTAAAATCCCAGCAAATCAACACCTTTCCTCCCAGATTTGAATTCCTGGAGTCTTGGTCAGTGGAGCTCCCCCAGCTGGAGTCTGAGTGTCTCGCCCCCTCCCCCAGAACAGCTGCTCTTCGCCTAGTGTATCCAGAATGGGTGTGTCCTCCCACCCGCCAACAAGGAGATGGGATTTATCCAATCCCCAAATTACTCATGTATCCCACTTTTCAAAGAGTTTGAAAGTCAATAGGGCACACAAGAATAAACCAGCCCCAGCCATACACCCACCAAATTTAGCCAAGCCATGCGATGTTCTCAGAACCCATGTTTCTGCTGCAGGCCAGACCTCTGGGGGAAAGGAGTTAGAGCAAACAAATGGAGACACAGAAAGAATATATTCTGCATCTCAGACTCATTAGAATTGCCAGGAAGACTGGCATGTGCAATCCCCCTGCCTCCAGGTCTTCTTTGAGGTGCCATCACCTCCGCATCTAGCCCATATTTACAAAACCTCCAAAAGCCACTCTAGTATTACCTAGAGAATTCCATGGACAGAGGAGCCTGGCAGGCTCCAAAGAGTTGGACATAGCTGAAGTGACTGAGCATGCACGTACAAATTCCTGTTGGCCCTTTGAGCCTTCTGTTCCCCGCAGCCCTGGAGCTGCTACAGGCCATCAGTCCTGCCTGCCCCTTCCTTCCTGTGAGCAGGAACTTGCCCAAGCCAGGTGTGTGTAGCTCTGCTTCCTGACACCCCCACTCCGCTTTGGGACGGTCACCCGTACCTGAGTATTTCCTGTCCTTCCCTGTATTTCCTGCTGCTTCTGCCCCCTTGCAGGCCTTGTAAAGCCTGCCTATTACGGCCTTTTCCTTCTCCTTAGTTTCTGACTCAGCTGCAGAAATGCCAGGCACCGAAGCTGCTATTAAGACATCTAGAGAAGACCATCTCTTCCTGCCATAGTTTCCTCTCCAAACCTTTGCCTCTCCTCATCTTCCAAGGTTTTCTTCCCACTGTCTCCTTTCCTGCAGCAGTGGGATAGCCCTCTGGAATCTCATCTCCCTCTGGACTTCCCTGACTCTTTTCAGGCTGAGTTTTACAATGTATATACACTGCCTCTTCAGCTTGCCCTTTTCCTTCTCTGCCATGGGTAGGATTAACATTGCTTCTGGGTCCTGATGCTTTGCTTTATTTCCCTATTTCTTTGTTTTCAGGGCCAGATGTTTGTGGTCATAGCCTTCTCCTGAGTTGTCATGCATGGCCCCACAGAGCAAGGGAAAGTCAGAGTCAGAGGCAAAAGTACGCATTACCCAAACATATCCTGCCTATCTTTGTCACTTCCTCTCTAAGATGTTCAAGTCCACCAGGATGCAACTTCTCAACAGTCACTCATCCAACAAATATCCACAGAGGACCTACTGTGTGCCAGGAACCACCTTGAATACTAGGACATGGTGGTGAGCAGGCCCTACCAAGGCTCTTACTCAGGATACCAGTCCAACATCTGATGTGGACCTCACTCAGCCATGAGTCTCCTACACTCGGCTTCCCTTCCAACCATAACTCCACATGCTATCTGACCCATTTCTTCAAAAACCTGTGCCAGGCCCACTTTCTTGCTTGCGAAAAGTATCTCATCTTGAAATTTGCCTTAACATGCTGGAATCATTCTTCTGGGGTCATTCTCATCTTTCCTCTCAAATCTATGCAAGCTTTCTTTAATCCATCCTGGTTTTCAGGCAGGAATTCCCCAACTGCTTTTAGAACAAATTCTTTCTAGCTAAAGCTTCCAATTCCTTTCTTAGGCATGAGGTTTGTAATAATCTCATTTAGTTTGTTGGCATCTCAGTCCAAAAAAATGAAACATCATCTGGAGAAGACCATCTGAATCCTCGTATATCTGAATCCTTATGCTTCTACAATCTTTATACCTACAATTGAGGGACTATATGAGGATCGACTCAGACAACATATATCAGAAGTTAACATGTGTGTTTAGTCACTAAGCCATGTCTGACTCTGCGCAACCCCATGGACTGTAGCCAATCAGGCTCCTACACCACACTTTGAATCCTGAATCCTCTTTATCTATTTACAGATAAAAATCTTCTATTTCTTGGAATTCCTTGACATTCCTGGTTAGGACTCCCTGCTCTCATTGCCGAGGGCTCGGGTTCAACCCCTGGTCATTTCTAAGATCCCATAAACCTTGTGGTGTGACCAAATAAATAAATAAATAAATAATCTTCTATTTCTCAAAGGAAAATCCCACATTTCACGTCACTGAATCCAGAATCCTAACTGCTAGATCCTGGACCAAGTGCTGGATATGTAAAGATTAATTGCACCTAAGAAAGTAAGGAGCACACATATCCATTGTTGCTGTTTAGTCATTAAGTGGTTTCCAACTCTTTGCGGCCCCATAGACTGTAGCCCACCAGGCTCTTCTGCTCACGGGATTTCCGAGGCAAGAATACTGAAGTGGGTTGCCATTTCCTTCTCCAGGGTAATCTTCCCAACCCTTAGATTGAAACTGCATCTCCTGCATTGGCAGGCAGATTCTTTACCACCTGAGCCACACATGTCCATTAGGGAAATAGAAATAACTCTCCGTATTTCAAGAGGGAGAGATTTATTGCAAGAGATTCAATATTTATAAAACTGATGGGAGATCTGGGGAAGTAATGATAATGGAAAATTGATGCTGGCTTTCGGGAAATGAGAAAGAGAAAGAATGGCCCAAAGCCACCATCTGCTCATGCATGGGTCTGCCATTCCTGGAAGTAAATAATGACTTGTCCTCTTCTTTTAACTTCCAAATCCTGTGCACCAGCCTTCTATTTGAAGAATTTAAACTAGAACTCTGCTGGCAAAGGAACCTGGATAATGTAGTTTCCAGATTTCCAGACTCTATGATATAAGGACAAGCTTTGAAAGCCAGGGGAGATGTTGAGCATCAGTGGACATTTTGTAGCACAGCACACTAGTTCTAACTAGAAGGGTCAAGAAAATTCTCTTGCAGGGTGACATCAACTAAGCCTTGAAATATGAAAAGGTGGGTCCACTAGAGGGAGTGATGTGAGAAAAAACAGAATGACAGAGTCTCCTAAGGAATGTTAACTTAATGAGTCCAATTAAAGCAAGTGTGTGTGTTAGTCGCTAAATCGTGTCCAACTCTTTGTGACCCCATGGACAGTAGCCTGCCAGGCTCCTGTGTCCATGAATTCTCCTGGCAAGAATACTAGAATGGGTTGCCATTTCCTTCTCCAGGGGATCTTCCCAATCCAGGGATGGAACCCAGGTCTCCCACATTGCAGGGGAATTCTTTATCATCTGAGCCACCAGGGAAGCCCTCAACAAGGAGACCAATGAGAAGGCTTTGCCAAGTGCCAGATGATGGTGGACTGGAGCAGTGGCCAAGGGGAGGAGGACAAGGGGCTGGCTTGGGAGGTGGCAGGGGTAGGACTGAGTGATTCATGGACTGTGGGCATAAGAGAGAAGGAAGAGTCAGCCAGGCTTCCAGTTTGGGTGATTAGAGGATGCTGAGACCTTTCCTGAAGTGGGAGCTTGCGAGAAGGGTCAAGTTTAGGAGGTGAGGGAGATGGAGATTGCTGAGTTTGGTTCTGCTCAAGCTGAATTTGAAGTGCCTGGGTGATGAAAATGATGTTAACACCAATATGGTGTGAGCTGACATCCTAACCAGAGGCCAGGCCATCTGCTCTGTGCCAGGAGCACATGGCAATACCTGTCTTGGAGGAGCTCTGAATTCAGTCCACCCCCAGGAGATTCAACAGTAGAAATCCTTGGGAATATTCAAACTTCACTTCAGTTCAGTTCAGTTCAGTCGCTCAGTTGTGTCCAACTCTTTGCAATCCCATGAATAGCAGCACGCCAGGCCTCCCTGTCCATCACCAACTCCCGGAGTTTACCCAAACACATGTCCATCAAGTAAGTGATGCCATCCAGCCATCTCATCCTCTGTTGTCCCCTTCTCCTCCTGCCCTCAATCCTTCCCAGCATCAGGGTCTTTTCCAATGAGTCAATTCTTTGCATCAGGTGGCCAAAGTATTGGAGTTTCAGCTTTAACATCAGTCCTTCCAATGAACAACCAGGACCAATTTCCTTTAGGATGGACTGGTTGGATCTCCTTGCAGTCCAAGGGACTCTCAAGAGTCTTCTCCAATACCACAGTTGAAAAGCATCAATTCTTCAGCGCTCAGCTTTCTTCACCGTCCAACTCTCACATCCATACATGACCACTGGAAAAACCATAGCCTTGACTAGATGGACCTTTGCTGGCAAAGTAATGTCTCTGTTTTTTAATATGTTGTCTAGGTTGGTCATAACTTTCCTTCCAAGGAGTAAGCATCTTTTAATTTCATGGCTGCAATCACCATCTGCAGTGATTTTGGAGACCAATAAAATGAAGTCTGACACTGTTTCCATTGTTTCCCCATCTATTTCCCATGAAGTGACGGGACCAGATGCCATGATCTTAGTTTTCTGTATGTTGAGCTTTAAGCCAACTTTTTCACTCTCCTCTTTCACTTTCATCAAGAGGCTCTTTAGTTCCTCTTCACTTTCTGCCATAAGGGTGGTGTCATCTGCATATCTGAGGTTATTGATATTTCTCCCGGCAATCTTGATTCCAGCTTGTGCTTCTTCCAGTCCAGCGTTTCTCATGATGTACTCCACATATAAGTTAAATAAGCAGGGTGACAATATACAGCCTTGACGTACTCCTTTTCCTATTTGGAACCAGTCTGTTGTTCCATGTCCAGTTCTAACTGTTACTTCCTGACCTGCATGCAGGTTTCTCAATAGGCAGGTCAGGTGGTCTGGTATTCCCATCTCTTTCAGAATTGTCCACAGTTTATTGTGATCCACACAGTCAAAGGCTTTGGCATAGTCAATAAAGCAGAAATAGATGTTTTTCTGGAACTCTCTCTTTTCGATGATCCAGCGAATGATGGCAATTTGATCTCTGGTTCCTCTGCCTTTTCTAAAACCAGCTTGAACATCTGGAAGTTCACGGTTCACGTATTGCTGAAGCCTGGCTTGGAAAATTTTGAGCATTACTTTACTAGCATGTGAGATGAGTGCAATTGTGCAGTAGTTTGAGCATTCTTTGGCATTACCTTTCTTTAGGATTGGAATGCAAATTGACATTTTCCAGTCCTGTGACTACAGCTGAGTTTTCCAGATTTGCTGACATATTGAGTGCAGCACTTTCACAGCATCATCTTTCAGGATTTGAAATAGCTCAACTGGAATTCAAACTTCACTTGAGGCAAATGTTTTCTGTTCTACAATGTCTGCAAGCAAAACTATCCTAGAGACACTCAAAAGCACATTGGAAATGAGTGCTCATTTTCCTTCCTCTGGGCCCCACCCATGGTGGGTTAGAAATCATAGGAGGGAAGGAGAATGCTCTTCTTCCATTTGGTCTTGATTAAATCCCCAGCCTCTCTGAGTTCTAGTTTATCTATCAAACAAAATGATTGGACTTAAAACATTTTTAAGTAGGCACAGGGTGATTTAAAGAGCTTCCCTGGTGGCTCAGTGGTAAAGAATCTGCCTGCAACACAGGAAACAAGGGTTCAATCCCTGGGTTGGGAAGATCCCCTCTAGAAGGGAATGACAACCCTCTCCAGTGTCCTTGTCTGGGAAATTCCATGGACAGAAGAACCTGGAGGGCCACATTCCATGGGGTTGCAAAAGTCAGACATGGCTGAAGCGACCAAACCACCACCACCAAGGCAAAGCTGGAGCCCTGGACAGCCAGTCCACTCTGTGTGACTGGCTGAGGGCTCACTGGGCCAAATTACAAGTAAGATTCTACTGAAGCACTGGCCTGGGCTAGGGACACCCTTTACCCCCATTTCCCTAGGTTTTATCTCTGAATTTCCCTTGCCCTTGGAATCCCTCCATCCCAGATAACCTGGGACATTTGTTCATCTTATGTGGGGATCATGTGCATCTTGTTGAGATGAGGTTCCCAGGAAGACTGGGATAGAGATCTCAAGACATCCTGGGGCAATTTTAGCCACTTCCCTCAGACCTACTATGGTGGGAAACCAGGAGAGTGAAAAGTCACCTAAACACAATATATATCAATATATTTACTTTCCCAGGGAAAACTTGCCTGACTGTCTTACTGTTGTGCAGCACTGCTCCCAATCCCCACTCTCAAGCTCCTTTCCCCTGCTTTCATTTTAAAATTTATTCCATGACATTTTCCAGCTTCTGTCATACTAGGCTATGTATATAATTACTGTGTTTATTGTCTGTCTCACCTGCTAGAATGTAAACTCCTTGAGGGCAGGAATCCTTTGTGATATTTGATTCTCCATGTGTCACATTTGTCTGGAACATTGTAAGCCCTCAGTCTACATTTGTGGAATGAATGAATGAGTTAAATGTGCTCTCGATCTATAGGATTTTAGACAGAACATGAACCAATCTTGACTTTTTTTAATTCAAACGAGACTAAGGAGACATTTGCATTATTTCATATTCAAAGCCGACTGTTGACACATTTAATCTTGCTAAACTCTCCAAGTGTGGCGGCTTTCTTCTGCCAGCAGGTTACATAATCTTCCAGGCACACATTTGAAGCACCAAGCTAACCCTCGCGCATGGCAGCTTTGGAGTGGTAATTGCGAGGGGGTGTCTCTGAAGGGCTGGAGAAGGCAGGCCATCTGCCGCCGCATCGAGGACAGCCAGGGGCGAGGATACCTGGCCTCCTGCAATGTCTCATCTGCCAGTTAGCTCTCCCCAGGCTGGCTGAGTGCGGGCTGCAGGCTCGGCTGGCCAGAACCACGGATGGAACAGAATGGCCCCAGCATAGGGACTTATCAGCTCACCTGTGCTGGAGCCCACATGGGACTGGCTGGATGTCAGCATCTCCTAGGGAAGCAGGCGGGAAGCTCTTTCCATTTCCCACCCACAAGCCTGAGGAGGAGAAGGACTGAGAAGTCCGGAGATCAGCTGGTCAGGCTAGCATGGGGCTGCTTGACTCTCTGACCACTCCACATTGAGCCTCACCCCTGGCCTTGAGCACATGGGGATCTCAAGGCTTGCAACGCTCCTCGCCCTGAGGACAGCCTGGTGAACGACTTTTCACTTTCAAACTCTGCAACGTCTCACCTCCTCTATGTGATCTTTCCTGACTTCCTGCCAACAGAATTAGTCACTCCTTAATCTGAGCAACTTCAATAACAATAAAAATAATAATAACCATAGCAGCAGTGACTGCAGCACTGGTCACTGTGCTGTGCCTTACACATGGTGCTATCCTTCCCGCCCCCTCACGTCTCTGTCTTCACTTAGTGATGGGGTGTCTCCCCACTGGCTCCCACTCCTCCAGGTCTCAGCTCCCAGGAGACAGAATTAGTGTCTCTTTGATTCTCCTCCATAGGCTAAGCCCTACCAGCACTTGGCATATAGTAAATGAGCAGAAAGCATTTCCTGAATTAAATAATAATATAGGTAAAGAGCTGGCACCATGGTAGCTGAACCCAAACTGATCTCACTAATTAGGTTAACTAGGAGGAGAAGGGGGCGGTAGAGGATGAGAAGGTTGGATGGCATCACTGGCTCAATGGACATGACTTTGAGCAAACTCAAAGAGACTGTGATGGACAGAAAAGACTGGTGTGCTGCCCTCCATGGGGTCACAAAGAATCAGTCAGCCACTGAAAAACAACAGTTAGGTTAGTTAGGGGTATCGGGAAACTTTGATGGGCTTGAATCCATATCTACTGAATCAATCTGCATTTTCTTAGTGTCCTGAGGTATTACAAATCTGTGAGAAGGGCCCAGACTCCCCAGGATCAGGGATGCCAATGGCCACTGAAGCCTCAACCTCCTAAGGGTCCTCAGTGCCCTGTGATGCCCAAGGCCATGTGCACAGTGGGAGTCAGGGGTCCAATGACTACCCCCAGAAGCTGCTGATTGGGTTGTAGATTTATGAAAATATAAGTACCACTGAAAGAATGTCCCAGAAGGACCAGATCTGTGTGGTATCCCAACTCAGGGCAGTAGGGACCTAATCAGTGAAGATGGGTATTCATGGTACTACATCAATAGTGGTTCTCCTTTGCCCATGTTTCCTTATCACATGTCTTGTCCACAGGGCCCCAAATCATCCAACTTAGAACCCAAGGTTGTGATGAGACAGAACATGGGAACATAAGAGGTGACACCTAACAGACAGTTCTGTAAACCATTCAGTCCGTCTCCCTCAGACACAAAGAATGCCAGAGAATCCTTCTCTTTTCTTGCTACTGAAAATAGCATCCAGCCTGGCCCAGCATCAGAACCACAAGAGGCCTGTATCCCAGGATGCTGCAAAATAACAGAAGTAGCCCGGCAGGAGGAGTCTTCTCACCCACGCTTGGCCAGGGCTCCCTGGATGCTCCTCTCTGTGGCAGCCAAGGTCTGGTTTCCCAGAGGAATCAGAACAGAGGAATGCATATGACACCTGCTGTTCTCCTCTTGAGAGCCCATCTGCTTCCCCTGTAAGACTTGCTCCTCCAAACATGGCTGGAGAGGGACACCACCACCCAGACAATAATGACTGGGGTAATAGTCATATTCACATCACACCTACCTTGTCCCAGGCACTGTTCTAAGCATTTTACACACAGCAACTAATTTAAACCTCTCAACAACCCCTGAAGTATGTATGCATTACTGCTACTGCTACTGCTGCTGCTGCTGCTGCTAAGTTGCTTTAGTTGTGTCCGACTCTGTGAGACCCCATAGACGGCAGCCCACCAGGCTCCTCAGTCCCCGGGATTCTCCAGGCAAGAATACTGGAGTGGGTTGCCATTTCCTTCTCCAATGCATGAGAGTGAAAAGTGAAAATGAAGTCCCTCAGTCGTGTCCGACTCTTCGCGACCCCATGGACTGCAGCCTACCAGGCTCCTCCTTCCATGGGATTTTCCAGGCAAGAGTACTGGAGTGGGGTGCCATTGCCTTCTCTGGTGTGCCTTACTATACCCATTTTATAGATGAGGAAACTGAAGTACAAAGAGGCTAAATATCCACAAAGTCATCCAAGGGCCCTAGGAAGTTACTCAACACAAAATACCTCTTCCACTAGTAGCCACTTTTATGATTAGTACATTCCTTTGCAGAACAAAGAGGAGAGCTCTTTTGCAATGTTCTCAAAAGAAAAAGCCTAGAGTAACCACTACATTGATGAGAGAAGTGTTAATACTTTAGGTTCATAAATTGATTTCCTGTCCCATCTTGCATTAGCTGTGTGACCCTGGGCAAGTTGTTGAAGTTCTCTGAGCCTTTTTCTTTATGCAAAATGAAGACAGATTTGAGTTGCATCAAGGATAAAATGAGACAATCCCTATATAATGCTTAGAACACCTGAGCATTCAGCAAATGCTGGTCCCTGTCATTATTATGAATACTGGTGTTACATTACTGAGAATCTGTTTTTCTGTTCCTTTTCTCAGTGTCTTTAGCAGAGAGCGAAGTCTTGCCAGGGTGGGAGGGAGACAGTTTTAAGGAGAGGTGAGCAGGCAGAAATCATCTCACCATCTTGGTTTGTGCCCCAGGAGGCCTGGTATGAAAAGGGAAATGAGAGAGCGGGTCCCACGAGGACACAGGTTCTACAGCAGAGGTGACAGCAGGAGCAGGAGCCCACAGAACATGGTGGGATGGTCCAGACAGAAAAGCATGGCCAGAGGCAGAGGTGTGCAGTCGTGTCTGGGCTTTTGAAGCAGCAGAGGCACCTTCAACAGTTCTAGTGCTGCCAGCTTTTTGCTCCCAGACAAGCTGCAGAGGCAGACAGAATCACCCCACTTCAGCAACACCAGGGGCTTGAAACGGCAGTCCTAGGCAGAGAACTCTCTTCTGTTCCCACGTCCAGGGCTCAGGAGGATGTTTCTCTTTCCTTTGGGAGGCATGTTCTTCCAAGAGATGGTTGGGCCATGAGGCCAGAGAGGAGGCGGAGTTGCCCAGATGGCACTGTCTCTTTTGCCACCCTCTGATTCTTATATAATACAAGGTCCCCCCGGCACATTTCCTCCCAGGATTAGGAGCCAGGAAAGCGAGTGTGCCAATCAGGCACCCTGTTTACAATAATAGCCTTCATTTTCCAGATAAGAAACCTCAGGCTCAAAGAAGCTAAGACCTTGCCCAGTGTCACACCTGGATCTCAGGCCTTTGTTTGTCTCTGAGATACTTCTGTCCCCTCCTGTATGGCACATCACCCCATTTCAGGAGATGGTTACTTCCAGGGGGCTTGCTTTTCTCAGCAACATAGTATTAAATAAACAATAGTGCTCCCCTTTTGCCTAGGGATGCCATGAGTTTGAGCTAAATTTAGAGAACCCTATCTCTCATTTTGATTTCCTAATGCAAGTTTCTCCTTTCCTTCTTTGATGTATTTGCAGCAAGCTCTTTATAAAATCTCTGTCTTAACTGCCCTAATGCATGGGTAAGATGCTCAGATCCCTATTGGGAATAGGTATAGAATAAATAACAAATTTTAAATGTTTATATTTAAACATACTGTCTACACTACCCACTGATACAGAAAACGTGTCTGGGAAATGAGATGTCCTGAGGATTAGGAGATTCTGATGGGTGGAGATGGGCAAACCCTACTCAAATGTGGAGCAGGAGGCTGGCAGCTCCCCTGGTGTGATGTAAGGGGTGTGTAGAGGCTGCATGTGTAGGGGATAATACTTTCCCACTCCTGGATGACACCCGATACGCCAGAGTGGGAATTTCATCCTCCAGCTAACCATTTTGAAATCCTTCGGGAAATATGGAAGGTGGCCAGAAGGGTTCCCTGCAAGCTGGTTTCAGGCATGACCGCCTTGGTGCTCCTCTGTTAATCAGATCATCTTCCAGGGCAAGGTCATGGTTTACAGGGCATGAGGCTGCCCTGAATGGGACACCAAGGCAGCCTGCCTGCACCGTGTCATCTGCCAGTGTCACCCCTAAAAACACACTTGTCTCACTAGTGCTGCAGGGTTAGTTCTCTCCTCTTGACCCCCCTGCCCCTCCCCCACCTCCAGCCTGCTCTCACCCTCCCAGTTTCTGACCCCCTGGCTCAGGTTGCCATTGTTGCCACCATCAAGTTGGTGACACTTGCTCTTCCCCCTCCCAGTTTCCTGATTCTGGGCCCCTCTTCTCCATGCCTGTAGCTTTCCTGTCCCCCAAAGGCCCCATGCCTGCCCTCAATGTTCCCCAGAAATGCACTGCCCTTCCCTAAACTTCTTCCTAGAGGTGTGGACCAGAGGAGTGGGAAGATATAGTGGCTGGGTGGGGAGGGGTGGCTTGTAAGGTGATATTGATCATCTCTGGGACCACTGGCCTGCCACTACTTCTCTTGGAGCCCCAGCAGTACAAAAATCAATTTGGATTTAGCATCTCTAATGCCCTCCCAGTTTAGACATTCTCTGGTTTTCTAAAGTTACCATAGTCATGGCTGTGGTCCAGCTTGAAACACCCTAGTGGTGCTGATCTCACCTCCCCAGACTACACAGGTGTTCATTCCAGCCCTGCTTCTGAATTTCCATGTGACCGTACATAGAAGGGGGCTCCCAGGATCATCGAAACCCAAGTCCAGGTCCCTGTGACTAATTCCTCCACCAGATTAAGAGCTAGTTAGACTGAGGTTCTGGAACCATTAGTGCAGTAGGCTTCCATGAATGCACTTGCAGGACAGCTGGGAGCCCCATTCCCCAACTTGTACCTCATAGGAAGGAAAGGTGGGACAGGTGGCCAGTTGGAGGAGGAGGGGAGGAAGGGGCTTCTTCTGGTCATGCGTCTCTAAGCCATCACTCCACCGGCATCTCCAGGGCAGGCTCTGCTCCACACCTCCACCCAGCAGATGCACATCCTTCATTTGTTGTTGTTCAGTTGCTCAGTCGTGTCTGACTCTTTGCGACCCCATAGACTGCAGCACACCAGGCTTCCCTGTCCATCAGCAACTCCCAGAGCTTGCTCAAACTCATGTCTGTCAAGTTGGTGATGCCATCCAACCATCTCATCCTCTGTTGTCCCCTTCTTCTCCTGTATTCCATCTTTCAAAACATCCTTCATGGACTCAGCCAGTGTCTGCCCTCAAGAGGTAAATTTTAACATAATTTTTTCCCGTCTGCTTCCACCAAGTGGGAGATGTGGAGCAAGTTTCTTCAGGCTGCTTGCCAAGGGCTGGCTGGGTGGAGAGGAAGAGGGCTTTTCTTTCTAGGTCACAGTCAGCCCTCTAGGTGTCCAGCTCCTCTCTCCTCTCTGGCCTGTAGGAAGCAGAGTGCTGACTTCGGGTGGGTAGCATGGAGACTTAGCAAAGCCCTGGGCCCAGGACAGCATCACTCCTGCTAGTGTACCAACACTGACCTGCTGATTGACCCTGAAGGATGATGTCTCTGGCCACATCTGAGAGGATAACCAGCACAGCTCCTCTGCCGGGGCAGTGTCCTCTGTTCATTCACAAAAGGCCTCATGGCTTCCCTGGGCTCACTGATGGCCCTGCTCAGATAGGGCTCCAGGCTCAGGGTTCTTCTGGTTGGCTTGGGGGCAACTTCACAGAGCCTGCCCTTCGAGCCTTTGTCTAGTTTTAGGGCTTGAGAGTGTGTGTGTGTGTGTGTGTGTGTGTGTGTTGGACTGAGTAGGAAGGGGAATGAAACTTCATAGAACCACAAAGCTTGCTTTTTTGTGGGGGCCTGAATTTTCAATTCCAGGGCCAAGAATTTGACACCTCTATTCCCTGTTGTTCTCTGAGGTCCCCCTTCCCCAGGGCAATGAGATTCCAGTTTGATTTCCTGAATTAGGGAGACGACCTCAGGATATAAGGAAATCATGTTAGATGAAGTTAGTTGAAAGAAAATGTTATTTTAACACATGATCCAATCTGAAGTTAATATGAATAACTCACTACATTACAAGGCATGACTAATTATTACAGAAACATTTATTGAGCATGTACTATATACTTTATGCCAAGTAATATGCGAAGGTCTTGAGGGAATGGGGAGAGATGGCATGAAGATAAATAAGACAATCTTTATTCTTAGACAGTCTACTAAAGGCAATAAAGTACCTAGACATTACAATAATTCAAGACAGGATATAAAAGCAATGAGATAAATTACAGAGTGTTTGGTGGGGTTATTAGGCATTAAAAAGAAGAACAGCTTAAATACAGCAGAGAAGACAATCTGATTCTTTACTTAGAAAACTCAGGTTATTGCACTGAAGAGCCATAAAAACCAAGTGAGTGTCGGAAGGTGATTGGATACAAGACCATACAACAGCCAGAAGCTTCCTCGACACTAGTAATAGCCAATTACCAAATGTCATGGAAGGAAATACCTTATTTACATCCACAACGAAAACTGTAATACATCCAGGAATAAATCTAACAGGAAATGTGCAAGACTTGCTTGAAGAAAGCCATAAAATTTTATCAAAGGACATGAAAAAGAATTGAGTAAATGGAGAGATATCCCAAGTTGTTACATAGAAAGGTTTGCTATTGCAAAGATGAAAATTCTTCTCAAATTAATTTGCTATTCAATGTAGTCCAATCAAAAACCCAAATAGATTTCTTTTTGGAATTTGATGAGTAGATTTCAAGTTTATCCTAGAAAAGAAAATATGCAAGAACCGCCAAAAAAAAAAAAAAAAGGTTGAGAAAGAGAGGAAGAAGAGAAAAAGCGAGAGGGGCACATTTTCACCATATATTATAATAGCCTCTAAAGCTAAAGTAATTAAAGAAGCACGATATTCATGCAGGGTTAGATAAGTAGTTTATACTGGGGAGAAAAAAAAAATCCCGGAAACACATCCCATGTATATGAGGATTTAACATGTGATAAAGTAGTCATTTCAAATAGGAAAAGGAGTACGTCAAGGCTGTATATTGTCACCCTGCTTATTTAACTTTTATGCAGAGTACATCATGAGAAACGCTGGGCTGGAAGAAACATAAGCTGGAATCAAGATTGCCGGGAGAAATATCAATAACCTCAGATATGCAGATGACACCACCCTTATGGCAGAAAGCGAAGAAGAACTAAAAAGCCTCTTGATGAAAGTGACAGAGGAGAGTGAAAAAGTTGGCTTAAAGCTCAACATTCAGAAAACTAAGATCGTGGCATCTGGTCCCATCACTTCATGGGAACTAGATGGGGAAACAGTGTCAGACTTTATTTTTTGCGGCTCCAAAATCACTGCTGATGGTGATTGTAGCCATGAAATTAAAAGACGCTTACTCCTTGGAAGGAAGGTTATGACCAACCTAGATAGCATATTTAAAAGCAGAGACATTACTTTGCCAACAAAGATCCATCTAGTCAAGGCTATGGTTTTTCCAGTGGTCATGTATGGATGTGAGAGTTGGACAGTGAAGAAATCTGAGTGTTGAAGGATTGATGCTTTTGAACTGTGGTGTTAGAGAAGACTCTTGAGAGTCCCTTGGACTGCAAGGAGATCCAACCAGTCCATCCTAAAGGAGATCAGTCCTGGGTGTTCATTGGAAGGACTGATGTTGAAGCTGAAACTCCAATACTTTGGCCACCTCATGCGAAGAGTTGACTCATTGGAAAAGACCCTGATGCTGGGAAGGATTGAGGGCGGGAGGAGAAGGGGACGACAGAGGATGAGATGGTTGGATGGCATCACTGACTCGATGGACATGAGTTTGGGTAAACTCCGGGAGTTGGTGATGGACAGGGAGGCCTGGCATGCTACGATTCATGGGGTCGCAAAGAGTCGGACATGACTGAGTGACTGAACTGAACTGAAAGTAGTCATTTCACTAGGAGAAAGAATGAACTACTCCAATGAATGACATTGTCCTTGAATCCATTCTTTCCTTCGAGAAAGACGTTGTGCAGAGTGAGGAAGCTTCTGGCTTGGGAATCAGAGAAACCTGGATTTAAATCCTTGCTCTACCAGTTAAAGCTGTGTCACACTGAACATGTTTCTTCAACTCTCTGAGCTTTCTTTGAAAAAAATAGAGAAGTCAATTCCTATCCACCCACATCACAGGATTGTGATGACAAACGAAACAATGTGTGTACATAAACAGAGCTTCTATGTTGTAATTCTCAGGATTCTAGAAATGAAGGCCCTGGGACTAAACAAAATCAAACAGAAATAAAAATGCCTCATGCATCTAAAGCCTGAAAGGTCGCCATTAGAGTATCTTCCTTTATTTCATGGTCTTGGTCTATGTTACAGTGTAGATTCCCTGAGAGGCAGTTTAAAGAAACTATTGCCAATCATGGACATCTAGAGAAAGCCTGCTCCGGGAGTAGGCTTAAATGAGAAAGACAAGCATGAAATAACGAGCAGAGGACAAGCCCAGGGGCAAAGAAAGCTTCAAAGACTAAAGACCGTCTTGACCACCTTCCAAGGACTACAGCAAGTCAGCTCTTCAGCCGTCATGAAGAATAGTGGTCATTGGCTTGTTTGCCCTCGTATCCATTCCCACTGCTTTGCCTTCTCTGCTTGGTGCATATAGAATTGCATTTCCCAGGCCCTCTTGCCAGCCTGTTCCCAGGTAGGTTCAGACAATGGGAGGCATGAGCGGAAGACTGGAGGGTGGCAAGAATGTCTTGCCTCACCTCTGGTGGCATCTCAGCAAGGGTTAGCAACCTTGACAGCTTTTTCCTGTGATCCCAGCTCCAGAGACACAGACTCTTCCTTTACTGTCTCATTTCTCACTGTTCAAGACCTCACTGACAGCAGTGCCCTGGTGTTGCTAAACCCTGGGATTCCTCACTATCCCATCGTTTGGCTCCTCAGCTCTTCTATTGGTTGCACAGCCAATTCCCTATGTTAAATTCCTGTGCTCAATAAGATTCCAAGTGATTTCTGTTTCTCCTGTCTTGAGAAAATATTAGATACTTACACTAACATTAATACCAACAGTAATCTCAAAGTTGTTGAGTATCTATAAACGCCAAGTGTTGTGTCTTGAGATTGTTTTATTCATTCCTCACATCAACCCCATGAGATAGGCTCCTTTTTACCCTGATATTACAGATTATACAAACAGACCTGTATTCAAAATTGAAGTCTTGTCTTCCTCAGGAAATACTTACCTGTGAATGGCTAGCTAATTCGGAAAGAGGAGAGATCTGAGTCAACCCACAAATCCCTGTAGCCCATAACACAGACTTTCATGTTTCAGGAGGCTCTGTGGTGACATGTGCCCCCTTCCAAGCCCTCATCCTAAGTTGCAGCCCCGCTGGAGCCTCTGTGTGGGACTGCAGATACCCTCTGGCCACCTCATCAGCTGAAGTAGACACTGACTCTGGCCAGTGACATTTTCATCTATTTCCTCTCTGCCTAGGAAAGCATGGCCATGACAAGCAGATGGTCATCTGTCCTCTTCCAACAAACATCTATGTGGTGGCTTTGAGGGAGAGGGCTCATGCTGACACCTCAGCCATTTCCAACCATGGGATCTTTTGTCAACAGCTCAGAACCTTTGCAGAAGGTTAGGCTGGTTGGGCCTTTTACTTCCTGAATCCTGTCTTTTATCATTTTTGCAGAGAAAATAAGAGATGTTATTCAGACTGCACAAAAAAAGGCTGTAAATTGCTCTTCTTGTTCTAATGCTTCTCAAAGACATCATTTTCCCTATCACTCCCCTTCCCATCCCACCCTGCCCCCTGCCATCACCACACTATTATTTTAATTATCTTCCCAAGGTAACAACATTGAAAGCCCCTGGAGGCTGACTTCTGGGAGATCTTCTCTCTGCCTCAGCTCTCTTCTTCCAATTCAAGGAAGGCACTTATAATTTTCCCCTGTGCTCCTAGACACATCTCTTCTCTTTATCACATCTTGAGATCAAGAGTTCTTGGACTCAACATGCAAAAATTCATCACACTCTTTTCCTAATACTTATGCCTATCCCCTTCTGGAGAACTCCATGTCTAATCTGCTCAGTGGAAGTGCTTAATTCACTTCAATTCATTAAACATTAAAAAGATAGATAGATGATTGATGATAGATAGACAGTGTTTCTGAGGACCACTTTCCTTAGAGAGTTTCAGTTCCAGAGAATATAAAGAATCAACAGAACAACAGCAAGGTGAGCCTGTTGTTTTTTGTTTGTTTGTTTAAAATTTATTTTGTTCTGTTTTCTGAGAGAAGAAGGTCCCCAATGTGTTCTACAATTTTGTTTAGTAATAAGAGACTAAGCAACCAAAGGGCTTCCCTGGTGGCTCAGATGGTAAAGAACCTGCCTGCAATGCAGGAGACCTGGGTTCGGTCCCTGGGTTGGGAAGATCCTCTAGAAGAGAGCATGGCAACCCAATCCAGTATTCTTGCCTGGAGAATCCCTATGGACAGAGGAGCCTGGAAGGCTATAGTCCATGGGGTCACAAAGAGCCAGATTGACTAAGTGACGAAGCACAGCAAGCAACCAAAAGTTTATCTTCTGTTCAGAACAGACATCTCCTTTTTTCCATTACCCTTGGGGCCAAATGGAAACTCAATGTGGCTCTATGTCATTCAGCTTCTTATAAACTAGAAGTCACTCATGTTTGCTTATAAGAGGATCCAGTTGGAGAACATTCTCAACTTTTATGACTTGTCCCTTCTTGAGTTCTATTGCCTTTTAGGCGCAATTAAGCAGAGCAAATTGAACAGTGTAAGCAATTACTTTAAACTAATGAAACTTCTTATCATGTCAAGGGATCTCTTTTGTAATGGAGGACAGTTGCTAGTGAAAAATCAGAAATGTAAGGCCATCTCTTCACCATCAATCCATCTTAAAGTTCAAGTGTGAGCTCAACTGCCTGCTGGGCCCTGGGAGTGGGCACGAAGTGGCTGACCCAGCTCTTGTACTCTCTGTATTTACCATAAGTTTGGGGAGACAAGGTTAGTAAGGGTCACCTCTTGATCTCCAAATGTACTCCCTTTAAAGTAGTCAGGAGGGCAGTTGGGCTGTGCTCAGGAGGGACCTGAAAGCTCCTAGTAACTGTGGCAAAGCACCCAAGCTTGCCTGCAGATAATGAGCTGGTTTGGCACTGGAGCAGAGTTAATGAGGGATTCTGAGTGTAGCCTGACTCCTGAGCATGGTTCCTGTCATAGAGATAACTCATTTGAAAGCCTGGGAGGAGAGGGATGAAAAAAGGCAAGGCATAAATTAAAGGAGTAATACCATGTTCAGGCTTCCCTGGTGGCTCAGTGGTAAAGAATCTGCCTGCCAATACAGAAGATGTGGGTTCTATCCCTGGGTCAGGAAGATCCCCTGGAGGAGGGCAAGGCAACCCACTCCAGTATTCTTGTCTGGCAAATCCCATGGACAGAGGAGCCTGGTGAACTACAGTTCATGGGGTCACGAAGAGTCAAACACGACTTAGTGACTAAACAACAACAAATACCATGTTCATTAAGACTGTTTGGTTGCAAGTAACAGAAACTCACTGAGGCTGGATTAAACAGAAAATGACAATTTGTCTTAAAGGCATGGGTCAGCTCTCAACACTCAAGGGTCAGAAGCAATTGGAAACCAGAAAAGTCTATAACCAGAAATGGAAAACTAGCAGGAGTCCAAGAGCAGTGTTTCTGCATCTGTCTTCTCTGCTTCTCTCAGCTCACAGGAGACATCGTTTTTCAGAAAACTGTCATGTAGCTACAAGAGGGTAACCTTGAAGTTGGAGAAGCTGACAATGAATGAGAGTAGAAGAAAATTCTACAGAAACACCGAGTCAGAGCCCAGATGAACTGCTCCTGCCAGTGGATATTTTTACTTATATGACCCAGGAAATCCTCCTTTTTTATATAATGTAGTTTTTTTATAATATAGTTTATGTCGGCTTTCTCATTAATTGCAGTGCCCAAAAAGCACTGTTCCCCAGGAAATTTTATTACTTCCTTACATCTGGACAGCACCTAAAGTCGAAGAACCCTTGCAGCTCTTATCTCATGTGTCCTGCCAACAACCGTGTAGAAGTGGCTTGGCAACTTTGCCTTTACTCTGTCTTGTGTTCAGGAGGAAGGTTGATTGAGTTGATTGTTTTTTTTTTTTATTATTGTGGTGAAAATGTGCATAACGTGAAATGTACCATTTTGAAGTGGCATTGAGTACATTTACCTTGTTGCACAACCATCACTGCCAAATATCCCCAGAACTCTTTCACCTTTCCCAGCTGAAACTGTACTCATTAAACTATAACTCCTCATTAGCCTCTCCCCTCAGCCCCTGGCAACTATTGCTCTATCTCTATGAATTTGACTCCTCTAAGCACCGGATATAATTGGAATCACAATATATGTCCCTTTGTGACTGACTTCTTGCACTCAACATAATGTCTTCAACCGTTATCTATGCTGTATCACATGTCAGAATTTCCTTCCTTTTAAAGAATGCCTAGCATTCCACTGGGCTTCCCTGGTGGCTCACATGGTAGAGAATCTGTCTGTAATACAGGAGATCCAGGTTCGATCCCTGGGTCAGAAAGATCCCCTGGATAAGGAAATGGCTATCCACTCCAATATTCTTGCCTGGAGAATTCCATGGATAGAGGAGACTGACAGGCTACAGTTTATGGGGTCGCAAACAGTTGTATATGACTGATCAGCTAACACTTTCACTTTTAACATTCCATTGTACATGTATGCCACACTTTGTTTATCTGTGCATTTGTTGAAAGACACTTGTTTCCACCTTTTGGCTACTGTGAAAATGCTGCTATGAACATGGATATACAAATATCAGTTTGAGTCCCTGTTTTCAAGTCTCTTGTGT
Source organism: Giraffa tippelskirchi (assembly GCF_054371585.1). Lineage (NCBI taxonomy): Eukaryota > Metazoa > Chordata > Mammalia > Artiodactyla > Giraffidae > Giraffa > Giraffa tippelskirchi. The sequence goes on from NC_137276.1 coordinate 94,415,771, forward strand.
ATATACCCAGAAGTGGATATGCTGGGTCATATAGTAATTCTACATCAAATTTTGGGGGGAACTGATATAATATGCTCCACAATAGCTCACCATTCTACATTCCCACCAGAAGTGCACAAGTGTTCCCATTTCTCCACATCCTTGCCAACACGTATTTTGTTTTACTTTGTTTGTTTTATAATAGCCATCCTAATGGGTATGAACTGTGAGCTGCTGTTTCATCACTAGTATCTCACCCATCAGCCAGGCACGTGCACCTCGGAGATGATACCTTAGATATCAGTTGATGGTGCTATGGGAGCACAAAGCTAGGACACCTTACTGAGCATGGATCAAACAAACAGGAGTTGCTCAATAAACAATTGTTAAAAGAGTGAATGAGTTAGCAGCTTACTTGAATGAATCCCCCACTAAAAAAGCCCCAGAATACTCTACTGCAGAGCTGGGAAAGTAGAATGGGTGGGAGGCTAATGGCAGAAGGTATAATGTGGGCACCAAAGTGAGGGATGAGGGTAAGAATGGGGGGTGAGGTCAAGCTCCTCAGAGAAATTTCTAAGGGCATCTGGTCGAGGCACTCTGAAATACTTGCCCTAGTGGTATGCCTTTATCTATGTCTAGCACCCTCCTTTTGATATTTCCAAGCCCCTGTCTCCTAGAGTAGTACATTATAATCAGAACATCAGTGACAGCCATGCTTTACACCATCCCTATGTGTTGTGTGTGTGTTCAGCTGCTCAGTCATGTCCAATTTTCTGAAACCCCATGGACTATAGCCCACCAGGCTCCTTTGTCCATGAAATTTTTCAGGCAAGAATATTGGAATGGATTGCCATTTCTTCCTCCAGGGGATCTTCCCAGCCCGGAGATTGAACCCGAATCTCCTGCATTGGTAGGCAGATTCTTTACCATATGAGCCATCTGGTAAGTTGTTTATGTATTGTTGTGAGTATGTCCCTTTTTCAATCCATATCCTCTCAAGCCTTAGCTAAAGAAAGGTTCTATAAGTGCCTGGATCTCAACAAACTTGCCAGGAAGAAGCTACAGGGAATTGTCCTCAGGACATGAGACCAGGGTTGATCAAATTCACACTGTTTCCATTGGGAAGAGCCTGGGGGGTTAAATACAAAGAAGTTTCATGTAGCACCAGGAACACTTCAAAGCAGCTGGAAGTTTTGCCTCACCAAACCCTTAAAACCAATCAGATATTTCTCTAAAGCTTGTCCAGACCACTTTGGTCTGGACACAAGTTTGAAAATCTCCTGGAGAAGCAGTCTCTTTCTAAAGCTTGCTTTTTCTCTTTCTACGGAGGATGAAAATAGTAAACAAACAGCAATGCGACCTTGATGAAGTGATTTTCTCCCCAGTAACCAGGCTGGGAGGAGGTTGGCATGTTGTTTTCCTGTTTTCTGATCTCTGTCCTGGAAACCCTGGATGCTGTTTCCCTGAGATTTCACTCCTCCCACCAGTTTCTTCCCCGAATCACTGATGAATCTTCACCTTTCCCTCTTCTCCCGCCCCCACCTGCACACTCTGATCTACAACCCAACCAGCAGCAGTTAGTGGCGGCAGCATGGGGGGAAGGGGGGCAGTCTCCCGGGAACATGTGGACACCCCAGTCCCTCCTAGGTAAGGGAAGAAAGAGCAAAGTGAACATGCACCAAAGTCAAGGTATCCAAAATATCCAATGAGCTCCTGTTCTCAAAATACACTGTTCTGGCCTAGGTGGCTTTGTTGAAAAACTCTACCAAAGGATTTAAGAAGAAATAATACCAATTACACAAATTCTTCTAGAAAATAGAAATGGCAGCAATAAAAAGAAACAAACTACTGACACATGTAACAACATGGATGCATCTGAAAAGCATTATGCTGAGTTTAAAAGCCAGACACAAATGCTTCATAGTGTATGATCCAATTTATTCAACATTCTGAAAAAGACAAAATTATAGGGAGAGGTAGAAGATCTGTAGTTTCCAGAGGCTGGAGGTGGGAAGAGGAGATGGATGCAAAGAGGCACACAGAACCTTTCGAGGTGACAGAGTTGCTCAATATATTGATTGCAGTAGCCCAATATATTGGTTATGACTGTATAAATTTGTCAAAATTGAGGTGTACACTTAAAATGGGTGGATTTCACGGTATTGAATTATACCTGGAATAAGCTGACTTAAGAAAATCCTAGCTTTCAAAGCATTAATTTCAATTTATTTAAAACTAGCTTTAAAAAACACATTTGTATTTATTATTAATATACATGTATGTATTTGTATATATACATGTATATGTACATATGTATGTTCACACATACACATTCTTTTTCTTCTCATGCTGCCATGTTACCATAGCATCCTCAAAGCTGGGAATAAGAACAGCTTCTCCCCTGGGCTCCCTATCTCTAGTTGCCCTTGCTCTCAGCCATATCTTTCATCTCAGGCAAGTGGATCTTCCCGAAGCTCAATTTTGTGCATAGACACAGCAACAACTCAACCAAGGTCAGAGTTAGATCCTGCCCTCAGGAAACTCACAGCTTGGCAGGCCCCGAGGGGATCTATGCTACTGATAGACAGTTGGCTTGTGAATTATGTTGTCCTTCTAAAATAGTAGGGCTACTTTGAGGATTCAACTGAGAAAATTCATGTGGAGAGCTAAGCACCTAAGAAGATCCCAACAGATATGAAAGATCACTGGTCAAGAAAAAAATCAAAAAAATAAACTAACTCTACACCTAAAGCAACTAGAGAAGGAAGAAATGAAGAACCCCAGGGTTAGTAGAAGGAAAGAAATCTTAAAAATTAGGGCAGAAATAAATGCAAAAGAAACAAAAGAGACCATAGCAAAAATCAACAAAACTAAAAGCTGGTTTTTCGAGAAGATAAACAAAATTGACAAGCCATTAGCCAGACTCATCAAGAAACAAAGGGAGAAGAATCAGATCAACAAAATTAGAAATGAAAATGGAGAGATCACAACAGACAACACAGAAATACAAAGGATCATAAGAGACTACTACCAACAGCTATACGCCAATAAAATGGACAACTTGGAAGAAATGGACAAATTCTTAGAAAAGTATAACTTTCCAAAACTGAACCAGGAAGAAATAGAAGATCTTAACAGACCCATCACAAGCACGGAAATCGAAACTGTAATCAGAAATCTTCCAGCAAACAAAAGCCCAGGACCAGACGGCTTCACAGCAGAATTCTACCAAAAACTTAGAGAAGCGCTAACACCTATCCTACTCAAACTCTTCCAGAAAATTGCAGAGGATGGTAAACTTCCAAACTCATTCTATGAGGCCACCATCTCCCTAATTCCAAAACCTGACAAAGATGCTACAAAAAAAGAAAACTACAGGCCAATATCACTGATGAACATAGATGCAAAAATCCTTAATAAAATTCTAGCAAACAGAATCCAACAACATATTAAAAAGATCATACATCATGACCAAGTGGGCTTTATCCCAGGAATGCAAGGTTTCTTTAACATCTGCAAATCAATCAATGTAATACACCACATTAACAAATTGAAAGACAAAAACCATATGAATATCTCAATAGATGCAGAAAAAGCCTTTGACAAAGTTCAACATCCATTTATGATAAAAACCCTCCAGAAAGCAGGAATAGAAGGAACATACCTCAACGTAATAAAAGCTATATATGACAAACCCACAGCAAACATTATCCTCAATGGTGAAAAATTGAAAGCATTTCCCCTAAAGTCAGGAACAAGGCAAGGATGCCCACTTTCACTACTACTCTTCAACATAGTTTTGGAAGTTTTGGCCACAGCAATCAGAGCGGAAAAAGAAATAAAAGGAATACAGATAGGAAAAGAAGAAGCAAAACTCTCACTGTTTGCAGATGACATGATCCTCTATATAGAAAACCCTAAAGATTCTACCAGAAAATTACTAGAGTTAATCAATGAATATAGTAAAGTTGCAGGATATAAAATTAACACACAGAAATCCCTTGCATTCCTATACTCCAATAATGAGAAAACAGAAAGAGAAATTAAGGAAACAATACCATTCACCATTGCAACAAAAAGAATAAAATACTTAGGAATATATCTACCTAAAGAAACAAAAGACTTATATATAGAAAACTATAAAACACTGATGAAAGAAATCAAAGAGGACACAAACAGATGGAGAAATATACTGTGTTCATGGATTGGAAGAATTAATATAGTGAAAATGAGTATACTACCCAAAGCAATCTATAGATTCAATGCAATCCCTATCAAGGTACCAATGGTATTTTTCACAGAACTAGAACAAATCATTTCACAATTTGTATGGAAATATAAGAAACCTCGAATAGCCAAAGCAATCTTGAGAAAGAAGAATGGAACTGGAGGAATCAACCTGCCTGACTTCAGGCTCTACTACAAAGCCACAGTCATCAAGACTGTATGGTACTGGCACAAAGATAGAAATATAGATCAATGGAACAAAATAGAAAGCCCAGAGATAAATCCACGCACCTATGGACACCGTGTCTTCGACAAAGGAGGCAAGAATATACAATGGAGAAAAGACAATCTCTTTAACAAGTGGTGCTGGGAAAACTGGTCAACCACTTGTAAAAGAATGAAACTAGAACACTTCCTAACACCATACACAAAAATAAACTCAAAATGGATGAAAGATCTAAACGTAAGACCAGAAACTATAAAACTCCTAGAGGAAAACATAGGCAAAACACTCTCCGACATAAATCACAGCAGGATCCTCCATGACCCACCTCCCAGAATATTGGAAATACAAGCAAAAATAAACAAATGGGACCTAATTAAAATTAAAAGCTTTTGCACAACAAAGGAAACTATAAGCAAGGTGAAAAGACAGCCTTCAGAATGGGAGAAAATAATAGCAAACGAAGCAACAGACAAACAATTAATCTCAAAAATATACAAGCAACTTCTGCAGCTGAATTCCCGAAAAATAAACGACCCAATCAAAAAATGGGCCAAAGAACTAAACAGACATTTCTCCAAAGAAGACATACAGATGGCTAACAAACACATGAAAAGGTGCTCAACGTCACTCATTATTAGAGAAATGCAAATCAAAACCACAATGAGGTACCATTTCACACCAGTCAGAATGGCTGCTATCCAAAAGTCTACAAGCAATAAATGCTGGAGAGGGTGTGGAGAAAAGGGAACCCTCTTACACTGTTGGTGGGAATGCAAACTAGTACAGCCACTATGGAGAACAGTGTGGAGATTCCTTAAAAAACTGGGAATAGAACTGCCATATGACTCAGCAATCCCACTGCTGGGCATGCACACCGAAGCAACCAGAATTGAAAGAGACACATGTACCCCAATGTTCATCGCAGCACTGTTTACAATAGCCAGGACATGGAAGCAACCTAGATGTCCATCAGCAGACGAATGGATAAGGAAGCTGTGGTACATATACACAATGGAATATTACTCAGCCATTAAAAAAAACACATTTGAATCGGTTCTATTGAGATGGATGAAACTGGAGCCTATTATACAGAGTGAAGTAAGCCAGAAAGAAAAACAACAATACAGTATACTAATGCATATATATGGAATTTGAAAGATGGTAATGATAACCCTATATGCGAGACAGAATGAGAGACACAGATGCATAGAACAGTCTTATGGACTCTGAGGGAGAAGGTGAGGGTGGGACGTTCTGGGACAATAGCATTGAAACATGTATATTATCATATGTGAAACAGAACACCATTCCATGTTTGATGCATGAGACAAATGCTCAGGGCTGGGGCAATGGGACAACCCAGAGGGATGGGATGGGGAGGGAGGTGGGTGGGGAGCCCAGGAAGGGGAACACATGTAAACCCATGGCTGATTCATGTCAATGTATGGCAAAAACTACTACAATATTGTAAAGTAATTAGCCCCCAACTAAAATAAATAAATTTATTGGAAAAAAAAAGAAAAAAAAAAGAAAGATCACTGGTATTTTTGTCAATATTTCCACTCTTTATTTCCTATTATAAGGCTCCATATGGCTTTCCTGTTAATAGGTGCCCTTTCTGGAAATAAACTAGCCTTGTCTCAGTCATCTCCCCACCTGCAGACATGAGCAAGGGATGGGGGCAAATCTTACCTTGTATGTATATTGAAGCATGAGGACTCTCAAGTGATAATCAGTTGATCTTCTGACATGGATTCTGGTATCATATTCACTGTGTCACGGTCCAGGGAATGCCACCAATAGTCTTACATGTTTCAATTATGAACAAATATTCATTGAACACCTAAGATACACCAAACATTCTTCCACGTATTGAGGATACAGCAGTGAACAAAACTCCCTGCCTCAAGGGTCCTGCTTTTTCATTCTAATCCAAAGTTATATAATGTAAAAGAGGGACTTCATTGGGGTAGGACCATATGGCCAGAGTTTCAAACACTTCCTCCACTTCAACAAAAGCAGGGGATTTTAATCTATTTTATATCCTGGGAACGAACTTAAGATTTTCAACCAAATAGTCTGCATCTAAAAACAAAAACATTAAACCAGTAAACCATATCCCAGAGTCTGTGCCTCCCAACTTGAAGCAAGCTTCATGAGCTTGTGAGCTCATACTGGAGGTATGGAGGCAGTTTATGATGGGGAGAGGTCCCATGGAGCCCCAGACTCAACCAGGGTCTTGTTTCTGCCATTCAGCCATGCTGATGTGTGCTGGAATGATGTGGTGAGGTCAGGAGGGTTTGATTAAATTTCTTTTTCCAGAAGGTGCCTGTGACTTTAGAAGAGAAACAAGGGCCCAACTTATCCAAGGTGCTAAGCCATGATATGATTTCTGAGTCCTTCCTCACCACTTAGGGGAGAAAAACAGTTTCAGCACCAAGGACAGTGCGAGAATGTTTCAACTCTGGACTGCTCTTCAAGGGGAGACTCAGCAAGAGAATCCAGCTTCATGCCCCCCACCGGTGTGAAAGCTGTGCCTACATCTTTCCAGTTGATGAAAATCCCAATTCTACATCTAGGCTTGTTTGGGTCCTCATCTTACTAGAAAATCAGGCTCTGCCACACTTAATCATTTCCGATCTAATTTGAACAATCTCATTTGATTCAGAGGTATAATTAGCCTTAATAACATGCTAAATATAAAGGTACACCACTCACCTCCAGGATATGATAAATGAAAAGAGAACTGAAGGACCCTAATATTTTCTGTGTTCTCTACTAAATGCTAATAAAGGAGCCAATAAACCACATTTAGACAAGGTGAAAGTTTACCCTCACAGTGTAAGAAGGAGACACTATGAAACAGTGTGATGGACACCTAGATCTGGCCTCCAACATTCCTCAACGTCCTGGCCACACCCTTGGCTGGTCACTTTAATTTTGTTTTGTTTTGTTTTTTTTCTTGAGTAAAATGAACATAGTATCTCCCTTCTTCCAGGATCATTAGGAGGATGAAATGAGAAAACGGGTGTGAAATCATCCAGGACAGGGCTAGGTGCATAGTAGGCACCAGAAATATTACATTATATCCTCCACACTTGGAAGACATTGTTTCTCTGCAGAATGGATTGATATGGTTTCTAAATGGCTTATTAATGATCATTCAGAAAGCATAAGCCTCTTCTTCCATCTGCTGACTTTCTGCAAAGGCAGGCAGACAGGTTTGTGCCAGGTTCTCAGCCCAGTCTTATCTAAACTGATCCTTGGCACCATCAACTCCACATGCTCCAGTGAAGTCAGAAACAGGTCAGTAAGTTTTGCAGAGGGGTCCAAGATGGCTCTTCCAAATCACCGGTTTCTCAATTACAAAGGAAATGAGCCTGAAAAATGTCTATAGCTTAATCATTAAAGGTGCTTTAGCTGAGAACCAAAATCCATAGTTTTCTTCCCTTAACTAGAAAATGATGGCTAAGCATTTACTACACTGAGTATTGTGCTACACTGAACTACACTGAGTATTAGTTCATTCTGGATTGAAAGTGAAAGAAAGTGAAAGTGAAAGTGGTTCAGTCGTGTCCGACTCTTCGCGAACCCAAGGACTATACAGTCCATGAAATTCTTCAGGCCAGAATACTGGAGTGGCTTGTATTAATTGCCTGCTCTGTGCCAAGAACAACTCCTACTGGCCTTGGGTCTTTGTCTGGTGGGATACTCCTTGTTCTTAGAGACTCAGGTATCCCCTTCTCCAGGGAGCTTTCACCGCCTCAAGATGGCCTGGGGGCTGCTCTCTGTGTCCCCTTGTCTCCTTCACCCAACCAAGCTCCCTAAGAACAGGATCTGAGCCTGACATTTTTGTGGCTCCAGTGTCTGGCACAAAGCCTGAGATGGAATTCAGCTGCAAGCAGTCTGTTGAATGTTGAATGAACATGCCTGAGATCTCCTTGTTTGAAAATATCCAAAGTCTATTCCATGGAATCCTGGTCCCAGGGGTTATTACTAGCTATTATATGAAAAAATATTTTTGTGGTCACTTAAGTTCGAGAAAAGGCAACATTAAAGAAGCTTCCTTGTTACGGAATTCTGAGAACTATATGACATGCTTATGTGCCCTGTGAATTTCTGAGGACAAACCAACATCAAGGCCTCCCAAATTTGTTTAAACTTGAGACACCAAGTCAGGGGTGGGGGGAGGTTGAGAAAGAAGGGGGAGAACCTCAGACGACTAGGGTTCTCTGGAATACACTTGAAAAAACACTGTCCTAGACTGGCTTGCATCTCAAAAATTTAAGAACCTGAAAGAGGAAGCGAAGCATGCTGTCCCCAGGAGAGATGGCATTTGGGGAGCTTGAAGAGATGGGCCAAGCATCCCAACTGTCCCTCCTCTATTGGAATGAGGAAACACAGGTCACTGTCACAGGAGCCCTTAACCAGGGACCTGGATTTCTTCTGCTTACAAATCTGGGGTTTCATCTCCACCAGCTTCCCTGGACATGCAAATTGAGAGCAGCTGGCAAGTCCCCATCAACTGCTGGACAAGCTAGTTCCCCCACAGTCTCATCAGGAAAATGCTTCTGAAGGCATTTAAGCCATCTAAGAAAACTCCTTATCAGAAAAATGCATTGCTGTTCAGAGTGGATGTTTGGGAAGGCAAACTCAGGTGTGGAAGCGTGGTTGTGGTGTCTCTGCCATCATTCCTACTATCTTGTCCATCTTCCTCACTGGGCTCTGCACATTCCCCTGTAGCCTCTTGTCACTTATGGGCCAAATGCATTTGTACCCTCCAGGCAAAGCTCCAGGTAAAGCTGCTGATGGGCTCAGCTCACAACTATCCCAATTGCTAGGCCAGCCCTTCATTTCTGATTACCCCTGGGCTCTTGGCACTTTATAAACAGATTCCTCCCAGATCAAGGGCTGAAAGCTGGTCCAGTCAACAGCCCACCCCTCCCCTCCCTCTGCAGGAGGTGCAACACCATATTGCTTCTTCCACCAGAAGTAGGGCAGAGCCCCACTGGCTGGAGAAGGACTCTGGTCACACAGATGCCATGATGGGCATGTCCAGGACAAATCCCCTCTGACAGCATTGCCAGCTGCACCAATGGGGGAGATGCAGGCAGAATCACTTCCTGAGTCTTTCACAGCAACACAGAATGAAGTTACACATGACAGCCCTCTGAAAACATCTGTGCTTGCTCACACTTGCAGAGTAGGGCTTAAGTGCATAGATTTGCAATGGACTGTCTGGGTTCAGCTGCATCCTTGAGCAAGTTACTTCACCCTCTGGGGGTCTGTCTTCTCATCTGCAAAATAGGGGTAATAATGAACCTGATTCCATTGATCAACTGCATGCAAAACTCTTAGAACAGTGCCAGACACTTAGTGACCTAACTACTATCAGTACTCTCCTTGGAGGCAAATCTCCTGAGTGGAAAGCTCTGGGGTGTTCCCCACACCCAGAACTCAGCCTAAAGGGGAGAACGGTTAAGTATTTGGAAACCACCTGCTTGCTTAAAGCCAGATCCAGAAGGCAAATATTAGTCTGCAGACACTGAGCCCTCATGTGATGAGGCTTGTGGGTGCAGCAGGGTGAGAGGGCTTCTCTCTGGAAAGGGGAGTGATCCAGAACATTTAAGAAAGGAAGAGCAAATGTCACTCTCCACCAGGAACTTGGCTTATCTCAGGCAGCAATATGTAATTGAAACATATTGTAATCATTGTGCCCAGTTGGCTCTACCTCCAAATATATCTCTGACTACTTTTATCCTTCTCCACTGCCCCACCCATGTCCTTCCTCTAGCCTATCTTATCTGTGCCTTGGTTACCATGTCCTCTTCATTCACTTGTTTCCTCCACAGTCAGCATCAGGGGGGCCCTTGAGACACATTCATCAGATCAGGTATCTCCTGCTGAAATCCCACCTTGCCCTCCAAGGAGGGGGGGGGCACCAGGTCCCTGCCCCCAGGTCAGTTGTTTTTTCTCTCCTGCTCTCTCCTCAGGCTCCTGCTGTGCAGCCCTTCACTCCATCATCAAGTTCCTCAGCCTCATGTGGTCCTGTACACATGCTCCTCTGCCCAGAAGGCTCTCCCTCCTCAGCACATGGGTCTCCCCAGACCCTCTTTGACCACTCTCAGATCAAACCCCCATTACATTCCTCTCTCCTGCCTCTGCCTTTCACTCTTGGCATTTATCATGAGTTATCTTGTATTTATTGTGGTCACTTAAGTTTGAGAAAAGGCAACATTAAAGAAGCTTTCTTGTTACCGAATTCTGAGAACTATATGATATGCTTATAGCTGTCTGTTGTGCACACCTCCCAGGACACTCCAAGCTCCTAAAACCATAGAGCGTGTCTGTCCTATTTCCCATCGTATCTTCTGTGCTGACCTCAGCTCCATAAATACTGGTTGAATGAATAAAACCAAATAAGATCTCCGAGATCAGAGGCAGCCAGCAGTAGAACCCCCTCGGGCTCCAAGCACTGCAGCAAGGACCACCCCAAAACTCCCCAGAGTGGGTGGAGCTGGCTTGAGGGACAATCTAATTTTATAGGAGTTATCCAGTGGCTTGTCACATAATGTGGCCCAAGAGGTCTTTGTGGAGATGACATACTGGTGATCTGAGGATCCAGTGAAATCGCAAACATATTTTTCCTGCCTGCAGTGTTAGCAACTAATTTGTTTTTCACTTTAATACCTAGACTTTTAGATGAGAATCTGAAAGATCCAGCAACACCAAGACCATGTTCCCACATGGCATAGCCCACTGGACCTACCTTTCCCAGGTAAGTTTGAGCTTTCCACCCTCTTCATTGTGCCTCATTCATTGTTTTTGGATTCATGTAGCTCTTCTATATTCCTATGTCTTATATCTATATCGTGAAATTTTAACTATAAGCTACATGTTGATAAACACAAGCAAAGTTTTACTGTATACAAATTATTTTTTAAATTAAAAAGTATTTTATGCACCTTTGGCTTATATATATATATATATATTTGGCTTACATATATATGTGTGTGTGTGTGTGTGTATATATATACATATATATGTATGTATATATATATATATACATATATACGTATATGTGTGTGTGTATGTGTGTGTGTGTGTATATATATATATATATATATATATAGCATGTATTTCAAATATGCAATACAGTAGTATTAACTATAGTCACTGTGATGTACATTACATCTCCAGGACTTATCTTCTAACTGGATATTTGTATCTTTTAATCTCCTTCAGCCATTTCACCCCCTTACACACCCCAACTCTGGCAAACATCAACCTGTTCTCTGCATCTATGATGGGGAAAGTTGTTTGTTTATTTTAGCCTTTTGTTTTTGTTTTTATTTTTTTGTTCTTAGAGACCACATATAAGTGAAGTTGTATGGCATTTATTGTTCTCTGACTGACATTTCATTTAGCATGATGTCTTGGAGGTCCATCCATGTTGTCAAAAATGACAAAATTTCATTCTTTTCTATGGCTGAAAAACAGTGTATCTATATTGCAACTTCTTTATCCATTCTTCCATTGATAGACACCTAATTTTTTCCTGTAGATTGGCTATTACAAATGATGCTTCAATGAATATGTGCATGCACATATCTTTCCCAGTTAGTATTTGTATTTCTTCATATAAATACCCAGAAGTGGAATTGTTGGATCATGTGGTAGTTCTACTCTTAATTTTTTTGAGGGACCTCTATACCTTTTCCATAGTGACTTTACCACTTTACATTCTACTAACAGTGCACAAGGATTCCCTTTTCTGCACATCCACTCCAATGCTTGTAATTTTTTGTCTTTTTGATAATAATTAAATGTGAAGTGTTATCTTGCTATGGTTTTGATTTACATTTCCCTAGTGGCTAGTGATGCTGAGCATCTTTTCATGTACTTGTTGCCCATCTGTATGTCATCTTCAGAAAAATGTCAATTTAGGTCCTCTGCCCATTTCTAAATCAGATTGCTTCTTTCTCTTTTTAAACTATTGAGTTGCATAAGTTCATTATATATTTGGATATTAAACCCTTATCAGGTATATGGTTTGCAAATATTTTCTCCAGTTCCACAGGTTGCCTTTTCATTTTGTTGATGGTTTCCTTTGCTATGCAGGAGCTTTTGATTTTGTTGTAGTACCACTTGTTTATTTTTGCCTTTGTTGTTTTTGCTTTTGGTATTCAAATCCAAAAAATCATCACTAAGACTGATGTTGAAGAGCTTTACTGCCTATGTTTTCTTCTAGGAGTTCTATGCTTTCAGGTCTTATAGTCAAGTCTTTAATCTGAAATATTTCAAGTTAGTTTTTGTGTATGGTATAGAAGCAAGTGAAGGTGAAAGTAAAGTTGCTCAGTCATGTTCAACTCTTTGCCTACCAGGGTCCTCCGTCCATGGGATTTTCCAGGCAAGAGTACTGGAATGGGTTGCCATTTCCTTCTCCAGGGGATCTTCCCAACCCAGGGATCAAACCGGAGTCTCCCACACTATAGGCAGATGCTTTACCATCTGAGCCACCAGGGAAGTCATATGGTATAAGATGGTGGTCATTCTTTTGCATGTAGCTGTTCAGTTTTCCCAGTGTAATTAATTGTTCTTCCCCCATTATATATATTTGATTCTTTTGTCATAAATTAATTGACCTTACACATGTGGGTTTATTTCTGGGCTCTGTTCTATTCCATTGATCTATGTGTCATTTTTATGCCAATCCATACTGTTTTAATTACTGTATCTTCATAATATCATTTGAAATCAAAGAGCTTAATGTTTCAAGCTTTGTTCTTTTTTCTCAAGATTACTTTGGTTATTTGGGGGTCTTTTACAGTTCCATACAAATTTTAGGGTTTTTTTCTATTTCTGTGAAAAATGCCATTGGTATTTAGATTGAGATTGCATTGAACTTGTAGATTGCTTTGGGTAGTATGGTCATTTTGACAATATTATTCAGTTTTTTTGTGTCTTCTTCATTTCTTTCATGAGTATCTTATAGTTTTAGTATATAAGTTTTTGCCTCCTTAGTTAAGTTTATTCCTAGATATTTTATTGTGTTTGATACAAATGTAAATGGCTTTACTTTTTTATTTTCTCTTTCCATTAGCTCGTTATTAGTGTATGCAAGGAAACACAACAGGTTTCTGTGTATCAATTTTTTATCCTACTACTTTACCAAATTCTGTTATTAGTTCTAATAGGTTTTTTTGTTTGTTTGTTTGTTTGGCTGTGTGTGTGTGTGTGTGTGTGTGCACATGGTCTTTCTTCACTCCTCTTTTCTTTTTCCCTTGATGCCATGGGCAAAACCCAGAAAGCCATTGCCTCACACCTCAGTATTTTTGTTGAGTAGATGTAAAACCATTGATTCACTCACTCATATCCTAGCTCCGTTATTTATCACAGTGTGACCTGGGCCACAATACTCAAACTCTCAGACTCTAGTTCATTATTTGTAACAATTGCCTAACAAAAACCTAGGACAAGTTGTTGAACCTCTCTGTACCTCAGTTTCTTTATATATAATAGTACCTCCTTCACAGTTTCACTCTGAGAATTCATTGTTTTAATACACATAAAATTCTTCAGAGAGTGTCTGACCAAGCATAAGCTCTCAAGCTGCTGCAAGGATTTTAAATTAGATGATACACATGAAAAAGCTCAGCACAGTGCTGAATACATTGTAGGTGCACAACAAAGGCTGTTTCTTCTCTATTTCTCTCTTTCTCTCCCTCCCTGCTTTCCAATGAATCCTAGAATAGGGTATAGACCCTGAGCAAGCAAAGTCCAAACCATTAATAACCGAACTCACTTTAATTAAGTTTCAGTTAAAAGTTCTACATTCTACGGCCAGGGTTTGACAGGTCTTATATATTCAATGCAGAAAGCTTTCTTTGGCCTCAAAATATCTTCGGAAAAACCACTGAATACCCCCAGAAGCCTCTTAAAATCCACACCCTCAAAGCAGACCCTTCTGCTACCCCACCCTGGGACCCCAGTCTCAGTTAATGGCACTTCCAGCTACCTAGACAACCAGAAAGAGGGGGAAAAAATCTTGACTTCACCCATCCTTCCCATTATACATTCAGCTAGTCCCCAAATCTTGCCATGTTTTAGGTATGACACACATGTCCACCCCTAGTCCCCAGGGAGAGTCCCTTCAGCTCTAACACAGATGACCACAGTTGCTTTCTGGCTCTTCTCCCTGTCTCTGAACTTGTTCTCTCTACATGACCACTAGAATGACCTTCCCAATTCCCACATGAGCTCCTGCTGACCATCCCCCCCACCTACAGAATACAGACCAAGCTCTCACTGACTATGCAATCAATATCCTCCTTGGTCTGGCCTTTGCTTCTCCACCCCTGTGAATTATACCCTTTGTCCCTAAAGCAAACAGCTTCTAGTTCCTTACCTACTCCATGCTGATCTCAGCCCCATGGCTTTCCTCATGCTGGTCCTCTAACTTGAAATACCAGTCATGGCAGCCTATCCCAAAGAGTCCCACTCCCAGACAGTTATGCCCTCATGTAATCTCTTCCCATATTGAACAATGCTGATTGTATAACCAAGAGGATATAACAGAAATGATAGTAGGGAGATTTTGAAGCTAGGTCATAAGAGACATTGCAGATTCTGACTCACTCTCATATCACTTATGCTCAGTGAAGCCACATTATGAGGACTCTCAAGCCACAGAAACCTCCTGCCAACAGCCATATGAACGACCCATCTTGGAAGCAGATCCTCCAGCCTCAGACAAAGCCTTCTGAAGACTGCAACCTCATGAGAATCCACAAGCCAGAACAATCCAGCTAAGCTGCTCTTAAATTCCTGACCCACAGAAACTGTATAAGATCACAAATGTTCACTGTTGTTTCACTCCACTAAGTTTTGGGGTAATATGTTGCATAATCAGAGATATCTAGTATATCCTTTCTTCTTTTCTCTGCCTGCCTGATTCTTATGCATCCTTTGAGACACTGTTCAACCATGAGCTCCTGCAAGAAGCTATTCCTTGCTGTCCTTTATTGAGTAGGCATCCTCACTTGTCCTTGGAGCATACCTGCCAAAATGCAGTTTTCTCTTTTTCTTCCCCACCAAACTTTGGATGCTTCAGAGCACTATCTAGACCTTGCCTTTACCCCCCCTTCATTTTTCAACATGCTGTGGGTCATTCATTTACTTTGATGAATGAATGAGTGGAGGAGGTGAGATAAATAAAGGAGCCAGGAGTGGAAAGAAAGTTTGTTATTCCATGCCCTGTAGTCTTTCTCCTACCATCAGTGATTTTCTTTTTCAGCAATGAGGTGCTTTTGGAAAATTCCGCTTCTATCATTGTAGGGATTGCATTTGACCACCATCATTCAGACTCTGTTTGACCCAATGAGAATGTCTTCCTTAGCACAGCCTCACCTGTGGTCCAGCCCTTTCCTGGGGCGTTTGCTAAATTTTTCCTTCTCTCTTCCTCTCATCTCTTTTCTTCACCATCCACGGATGGGCCAGTGTGGGAAGACATTTTTACAGAAACACTCCACCCCTCTGCTTGACTCTGAAATGACCCTTAGCTCACCTTCTTCTGGCTCTGTGGCTTAAAGATGCAGATGAGGAGATGGCCAGATGCAGGACAGAGCCCATCATCAAGTGTGGAGCCCAAGCATTCCACACAGGCATCCAGAAACAGCAGAGCCCAATGTGAGGTGCTGTTTGGGTCCTGGAGCCCCAGCAGAACTTGGGTGCTATCAGACTCTTCCCTGGCTGGTAGAGGCAGCCTATGCAGCATCAGTTAAGAAGACTTGTTAATCATAATGCTCACAGGGAGGTTATTCAAAATTGGTATCCATACATCTGGAGGATGAATCTGAAAGTAAATCACTTCTGTTTGCTCCTTCCAGTGGCTTCCTCTCTGCAGCCCCATGGTTTGGGTATCCACAGTAGCATCCTTGCTGACCTTGGCCATTGCTCTCTCACCCTACTCCTTCCCCAGCATGCAAAGAAGTGTTGTTTCTAACCCTCTAATGGTTTAGGATTGGAGCTCAAATTCTTGATCATGAGGATAGGGTCATTATAGTCTGGCTGGACTGATTGCTTCACCCACATCTCCTGATACCCATTTCTAATCACCCCTTAGCACTTACCTCTGCCCAATGCCCTGATAAGCTTCAAACCTGTGTCTCCAATCTCCTTCCTTCCTCGAGCTTCAGAGTCTATGCTTCTCCATGTTCTGCTTTTGTCTACTACATTTGTAACAAATTACCACCAAGATGCTTGCTCCTTGGGAGGAAAGCTATGACAAACCTAACAGTATATTAAAAAGTGGAGACATCACTCTGCCAACAAAGGTGCATATAGTCAAAGCTATGGTTTTTCTGGTAGTCATATACAGATGTGAGAGTTGGACTAGAAAGAAAGCTGAGCACTGAAGAATTGATACTTTTGAATTGTGGTGCTGTAGAAGGCTCTTGAGAGTCCCTTGGACAGCAAGGAGATCAAACAAATCTATCCTAAAAGAAATCAACCCTGAGTACTCATTGGAAGGACTGATGCTGAAACTCCAACACTTTGGCCACCTGATGCAAAGAACTGACTCATTGGAAAAGACCTTGATGCTGGGAAAGATTGAAGGAAGGAGGAGAAGGGGAAGACAGAGGATGAGATGGTTGGATGGCATCACCGACTCAATGAACATGAGTTTGAGCAAGCTCTGGGAGTTGGTGATGGACAGGGAGGCCTGGTGTGCTGCAGTCCATGGGGTTGCAAAGAGTCAGACACGACTGAACTGAACTGAGCGATTGAACTAAACTGAACTGAATCTCCTTATATCAAGATCTTTAAGTTAATCACATCTGCAAAATCCCTTTGCAGATACTATCTAAAATATTTTCAGGTTCCAGGCATTACATGTCCACATCACCTATTCTTCTGACTGCCATACAGCCCCAGTTCAAATTCTTCTATTCTCAGAAGATATTCATTCCAATTATTTTGGTGCAGAAAAATTACTTATTGTAATTCAAGGTCACTTTTCTTCTAGAGCCCTGCATTTCAGGCATCTCATGGGTATGCTCAAGCTCTAACCCCTTAGAGACAGCTGTTCCTTCTACTCAGACAGCTTGAAGGGCTCGTGCAACCCATCAACAACTGAGCACTCATTTTCCATTGGTACCTTTACTCAACATTTACTGAGTTCTCTGAGCTGGACCCTGTGACAACCCTGGGATACAGAGATTAACAAGAAAGAGGGACCCTGCCCTTGAGTGGCTTATGGTCTTCTCGTTTCCCCTGTGTCTAATTCAAAGCTTTTTCCTGAGACTAGTCCCTGCCTGGTGTATGGCACATGCTTGGCAAAAAACCTGTTGAGCTGAGTGATCTGAGATGTCACTCAGCATCATCATCCTCCCGTAATTTCTCTCTGCCACTCTCTTCCTCTCTCATCATCATTCATGGTTCATGGTGAGAAGTGCCTCTCACTAGACTGGAGCCCCAGCTGAGGGCAGGAAACCTGGGGGGCGGGTGTGTGTGTGGTGTGTTCGCTCTACTCAGAGCCAGGTTTCTGACGGCTGGAGATCACTCTCCCATGTGATGCTCCACAGCAAAACACCTGGCCATTGTGCTGTGTGATTCAGATCCATAAATACTTGTGGCATAGAGCAAGCACCTGCCTGATCCTGCAGACACAGAGGGACTCTGTATGCACTAAAGGAATGTGCTTCTGCAGCTAAAGTCACATGAAATATTTATGCCTGAGAAACTTGCGTTTTCTCCCACAGAGAAAGAAGTCAGGAGCAAACTCTAGAATGGCTGTATCCTAAACGACAACAAAAGTGGTACGAACAATATCCACAGCCATACTTTGTCAATGAAGAGGTTCAGAGAACCGTTCATTTGTTCAACAAGTGAATGAGGGCCTCCTGCATACCAGGCACTGTTGCAGATACTGGGGGACTGGAGGTGAACAAGGTAGTCAAAATCTCTGCACTTCCAGAGCTTGCTTTCTGGTAATACCTGATATTTATTGGATGCAAACTATGTGCCAGGCACTCTTCACAGTGTTTTACCTGTGTTAATTCCTCCTGGTGATCTCGGGACTGTTATTGTTAGTCCTGCTAACAAAGAGGGAAACTGAGCACAGAACAGTCAAATAACCTGCCTGAGATCATAAAGCATCAGAGTGGACAAGTTGGGACTTGGTCCCAGGCAACCCTGTGCTATGAATCCTACACTTAACTACTTCCTGGTTTTTTCTTCTCATGTTAGAGGTGGAGAATTTAGGCAAAAGTTTTATCTTCCAAAGAGTGCAGAGAGAGAGAAAGATTTTTTGGCCTCTGAGATTTGAGATTTAGGACAAAAGAAGCTGAAAATAAGTAAGAAGAAGAGAAGGTATTAGGCTCCCTATGGGTCTCCATGAAGCCTGACATGCCATCATTAAAGTTAATGTTACTCTGGACAAAACATCATCATGGTCTACATTAAGTAGCCTTAGTATGAATGGACCTAATGTCCTCTGAGCTTTCAGAGGCCAAGAAGGCAGTACTTTGCATAATATATCTTATTTAATCTTTACATCAACCTTTAAGGTCAATATAACACAATTCACCAAAGGAGAAAATCAGGTTAGGCTATTAGATGAGTGAGGTTTCAAACTGAGGCCTGTGGAAAGTCCTGTCTAATGCACTTTCCAAGACTTACCCCTCCCTTTTTTGGTCTCCACCATCAATATTTGGACTGCAGCCACGAAATTAAAAGATGCTTGCTCCTTGGAAGAAAAGCTATGACAAACCCAGACAGCATATTAAAAAGCAGAGACATCCCTTTGCCAACAAAGACCCATATAATCAAAGCTATAGTTTTTCCAGTAGTCATGTATGGATGTGAGAGTTGGACCATAAGGAAAGCTAAGCACTGAAGAATTGATGTTTTCGAACTGTGGTGCTGGAGAAGACTCTTGAGAGTCCCTTGGACAGCAAGGGAGACCACATCAGTCAATCCTAAAGGAAATCAACCCTGAATATTCATTGGAAGAACTGATGCTGAAGCTGAAGCTCCAATATTCTGGCTACCTGATGCAAAGAGCTGACTCATTAGAAAAGACCCTGAGGCTGGGGAAGATTGAGGATAGGAGGAGAAGGGGATGACAGAGGATGAGATGGTTGGCTAGCACCACCTACTCAATGGACATGCATTTGAGGAAACTCTGGGAAATCGTGAAGGACAGGGAAGCCTGGCATGTTGCAGTCCATGGGGTTGCAAAAAGCCGGACACAATTGAGCAACTGAACAACAACGATTGATGTTATTTCAAGCATTCAATTTTTTTACCCCAGAAAATCTACTTCTAAAAATCTGTTCTTAGAAAACAGCCATATAAGAATATTGAAATCTTTACAATAGGAAATTTTAAAAGTGAGGAGAGGAAATAACACAAATATCAAATAAAAAACTAAATAAATGGTGGGACTCACTTAATAAAATCTATGCAATTCTTTCATTAAGGATATGTTTAAACATGGAGAATTATTCCAGAGATATTAGGCAAATATAATCGAGTTTTGAAATAAGTATGGAGGTTTTTATGCATGTGTCTATATGAGGTAGAACCATTGAAACTGCCATTTTGTAAACCAAAAATGATTGACTATCGACAATTTCACACAGTTCAACCTGACAGGAAAAAAAAATCTGATGAATATTCACCAAAATGCTCATTGTGGGTCTCTTTCTGGTGCTTTCAAACAGATTTTTCATTGTTTGTGCTCTTTCATAGTTAAATTTCATTCACAATGTGCATGCATTGCTCTTGATCACAAAAATATATTAAAATAAATGCAAATAATAGGAGACATTAAAAGACTATTCAACACTTATTTTGAAGGAGTATGCTAGGTCTCTCAGGTGTTATGATCTAAAGAAAAGTTTTTTTTTAATGATCCAGTTCCAGTGGTTAAATTGAGAACTCATGATAAGAAAGTTAAACAAGTGGTAAAATTGATTTGTCAAATGACCTTTTTTTTCCCTATTGACAACATTTGAGCTCTGGGTTATCAATCAAATTGTGTGCAAGCTTTAAGGTAGTGAAATCACTGGACCATCTTAAATCTGCATGAAATGGATCTGGCATCAGATTAAAAGCTAAACCCTTGCCTGTGAAGAATATATAACTGGCTGACTTAACTGCAAACCAGTTAATCTGGTGCACCATAAAGATCTAAGAGTTCAAGGTTGGGAGGATGAGTCAATGTATGTCCTCAGCAGAAATGACTACAATAACTGGAAGTCAGAGTTTTGTTTATATTTCCTTTGGAAAAGTCAGATATTTTTTAGCTTAAGTGAGACTTCAAATTTTGAGCCACAGGAAACCACAGGCAGAACCAGAATCTTTGCTAGGAAAGGCAAGACAATATACATTACACAATATACAGTGAACAGTAGTAATAATGATTCTAATACAAGGGAAGCAAATGATTCCCCTTGATAAGGGGATACCAAGGAAACCCCAATAAACAGTTTTGCTTATTATATGTACTTCAATATTGCAAATATATGGTCTTTAGCCAGGACACTGAAGCAACTGTTCTTTTTTGAGTCTTCATCTCCAAGTTCCATTCCATGCTGGAGATTCCATGCTCCAAAAAAGTGATACAGGTCCTCCAGAACTCTGCTCTCCTGCTTGATTAGGATGAATAGCTTTGGCTGTTGGTTTCCCTTACAGGTTTGGTGATTTTTTTTTAAATATTTAGATTATTTCTTCTTTTGTTAATGGTGAGCTCCTCAAGGAAAGAAAACATTGTTGACACAATTCTATGCATGCTGCATAATCACTCTCATAGACAAAATAAAAATTCAAGGACTTCCCTGGTGGCCTAGTGGTTAAGAATCTACCTGCCAATATGAAGGATGCGGGTTTGATCCTTGGTCCAGGAATATCCCACATGCCGGGAGGCAACAAAATCCATGTACCACAACTACTGAGCCTTCACACCCTAGAGCCCCTGCTCTACAACAAGAGAAGCCACCATAAGGACAAGCCTGTGCACTAAAACTAGAGAGTAGCCCTTGATTACTGCAACTAGAGAAAGTCCACACAGCAAGTAAGACCCAGAGAAGCCAAAAATAAATAAATAATTTTTTGAATAGTCAAAGATGGAATTCAGAAAACATTAAGCTAATGTACTTCTCACCCTTTCCTTCATAAACCCTGTTTCTCAGCCTCCAGTCAGCCACTGTTGTGGAAGAAAGGAAGGGAACAGAAATGGCATATGGGAAACTCCCTTTAAATAGGAACTGGAATCAGAAATCCCACCCTTAGTAAATAAGAGAAAGGGAAAGTGAAACAAGTAGAAGAAGATGTGAGAGGCTTATTCTGAAATTCTCCAGATGGGGGAGGACTATACATAAGCTAAGGGAAAACTAAAGTAGAGGGGCCTTTGTCCCGCTCCCTGTTCAGGCCTCAGGAGATCCCACAGCAAATCTGGGAAGCCCATGATAGATTCCAAGTAGCAGCTCAGAATGACCACACAAAGGGAGCCTGAATTAGCATTCCCAACCCTGCTCAGGGGCTGTGTGCAGAGAAGAGACCCAGCATTGCAACGGAGGGAGTCAGACTTTATTTTCTGGGCCATTCAGGAATCGTTCATTGCCTGTCAACTTCTCCCAGCCTAGCCTTGGTTCTCAAGCCATGCCATCTTCCCTGTAGTTCTACTCACTTCTCCTCAGGCTTAATCTTCTCCCAGAATACCAAAGGGACATCTATTATCACCCTAACTTTATTGGCTATATCTAACTTATTCTGGGGATGTCCTCCCAGACAGCCACTGCTGGCAGGAGCCAGAGGACCAATAGCTCAAACTGGATCCCCTCTGTCACCATCCTAGGAGCCCCCTGGCCAGAGATACAGCCTCACCTCCTGGGGAGTCATTAATTCACCTCAGGTGGTCACAGGTAGTTGGCTCCTATAGCAATCACCCTGCAGGGAAGAAAAAACCATCCCATTCCTACACATGCATGTCCTTTCAATTAAGCCAGAATCAAAACCAAGCAACAACCATACTGGGACATGGGTCAATACCCAAACCATCGGTCTTCAGGATGTCGGATCATGACTCTGTTGAGAATGTTGATGAGTTCTGTGACACTTACCTCCACGTCATCTCCAACTAGCTGCGCGAAGAGCCTCTGGAACTGCAGGACCACCTCACTCTCGTTGGCCTCGATGTTGGAGGAATGGGCACAAGGGGGCGGAGCTCTAGGTTGTACTGCGCAGCCGCCTCACTATTGGCCCCAAGGCTCAGGATGCTCAAGGCGGTTCCGCTACCGCAGCCACCGCAGCCAGCTTACCACCGCTGCTGCAGGAAGCGATATGCTGCTTCTGCTAAGTCGCTTCGGTCGTGTCCTACACGGTGCGACCCCATAGACGGCGGCCCACCAGGCTCCTCCATCCCTGGGATTCTCCAGGCAAGAATACTGGAGTGGGTGGCCATCTCCTTCTCCTAGGAAGTGATATGGCTTCCCAAATATTTATGACTTGTGGAATGTAATACAGCTGCTCTGCTTGAGCTCCAAAAGATTCAAGCCATGTCTGTTTGCAAAGCCTGTGACCAAGAATGAAGGCTGCTCTGTCAAGCACAGGGACTGGAGCAGAACTTACATAGTCTTCCAGCCACTGACACCTCTTAAGATTCATGGCCATTCTTTGCATGCATTTCATCCATCCTTTCTGCAGGCATCAGATGAGCACTCTCCTCTGCCAGACCCATGCTCCCTCGTGGTGAGTCAGATAGGATGCTGACCCCTCCTGTAGCTAACCATCTATAGTGGGCAGAATGGTGGACCCCCAGAAAGACGTGTGAGTGCTGTGATCCCTGAAACCTGTTACTATTACCTTATATGGCAAAGATGTGAATAATTAAGGATCTCAAGAAGGGCATTTCTGGATTAGCTAGGTGGACCTTAATTTCTATCATATGCATTCTTATAAGAGAGAAACACAGAGCAAAAGATGCAGAGGAGGAGGCAATGTGACCATGGAGGCATACACTGGAGTGATGTGGCACAAGGCAAGGAACATCTAGAGCCACCAGAAGCTAGGAGGGCAGGGAAGGATTCTTCCCTAGAGCCCTCAGAGGAAGCATGGGCTTGATTTCAGAACTGTAAGGAGATATATTTTTGTAGCTGTAAGCCACCTAGTTTGTAGTAGTTTATTTAAGCCATCCCAGGAAACTAACAGAACGTGTAATAAATGAAATGTCCCATTTGGCTTTTCTAGGGGCAAGTGAGGGACAGGGTCCCTTCTCAAGTCTCTTTCCCTGAGGAAAGACCCAGGGTCCCTCTTGAGGGCAGATGTAGGAGGGTTTAAGGCCAGTCCTGGTGGGTCAGGTTAACCTTCTTCAATATGAAAGACTCTAGAGGGAAGGAATCCTCTCCCAGGCCTTGCTTTCTAAGCAGGGACTCATGGTTTTCTCTAAAATGCAGCTATTAAGAGAACAATCTCAATCTTGGAGACCATTTATACCGCCTCCCCAAAGAGTCACCAACCTGTGAGCTTTCTTATCTTAGAACCGCTGGTGGAGGAAGTGAGTACCCACCTGTGTGGATACACGGTCATGTAGCATGACACTAGATGAGTCTCACACAAGACTGCCTGTCTCTGGAAGGGCAGTGGCTCCCGACAGGAGGGTCGCAGCCAGCCACAGCCGGGAAAAAAAGAACAGAGCACTGCAGGCCCCGGCTTCATGACCTCTGAACATGTGCTGTCCTTGCCCTAGGGTCCATTTGAAGATTGTGTTTGTCTAATTTAGTTTAGACTTTGCTGATGGATAGATACTAAGACATTTCAGTCAACCAGTGAGAGATCTCCACTGATGGAGTAAAAGACTTCAATATTGTTCACAATATTCAGGAAGTGATATGTTACCCCTCAAGGGACAGGGCTACCATTCTGCACGTGGCTTTTAGCCACTCTTTTCTTTCCCCAGCTTTGTACTCTGAATGAATGGAATTCCCCGAGGTTGTGCAAGGTGAAGGTCCTGTTTTAGACAGCCAGGGTAGCTCACTTAAGCTGATGAAAAAATCACAGAATGGTCACTCTGGGCAAGACATGACATAGGGAAGGGCGACAGGGTGTAAAAGGGACAAAAAGCCCTGAGAATGGCTCCTGGTCATCAAAGAAGACAGGAAAGATTTCCGGGAACAGGAGGACCTCAGTTGGACATGAAAACTGAACTGTTTGAGAGGAGGCTCTGTCAGATATCTGGGTTCACCGTCTGGTTTCTCACTAGCTTCTGCCTTGAGTTGCTTGTGACAGTCCGTAGTTTTTAAACAATGAAATTCCTACTGCGGCTGATCCAAAAGCATGCTACATGACATTACCTGTGTGGGAAGCAGCTTAGTCACAAATCAGTGTGTATACTTGCAAAGACCTGCAATGGGGATTTTTGATTTCAAAGTGTGTGTTGGGAACTTATGCCTGCTTTCTGGGGCTGCAGTGTTTCATTAGACAGGCCATGTGTCCTCCAGCCGGCAGCCCCCGGGCCTCTACCTGTACATTTTTCCATCTGTTGTAGAGCAGTCTACATTCTACTTGAGGTGCCACCCAGGGCCCCTGAGGCTTTCACGGAGGCCACATGGTCTGTATTTTTTTAAATTAGTTTATTTTCTATTTTTTAACTTTACAATATTGTATTGGTTTTGCCATACATTGACATGAATCCACCGTGGGTGTACATGTTTTCCTCTTCCAGAAACCCCCTTCCACCTCCCTCCCCATCCCATCCCTCTGGGTCATTCCGGTGCACCAGCCCCGAGCACCATGTATCATGCATTGAACCTGGACTGGCGATTCGTTTCACATATGATAATTTACATGCTTCCATGCCATTCTCCCTATTATCCCACCCTCACCCTCTCCCGTAGAGTCCATAATACTGTTCTATTTATCTGTGTCTCTTTTGATGTCTCGCATACAGGGTTATCTTTACCGATTGACTAAATACCATATATGTGTGTTAGTATTGGTGTTTTTCTTTCTGGCTTACTTCACTCTGTATAATAGGCTCCAGTTTCATCCATCTTAATAGAACCGATTCGAATGTATTCTTTCTAATGGCTGAGTAATATTCCATTGTGTATATGTACCACAGCTTCCTTATCCATTCATCTGCTGATGGGCATCTAGGCTGCTTCCATGTCCTGGCTATTATAAACAGTGCTGCGATGAACATTGGGGTACACGCGTCTCTTTCAAGTCTGGTTTCCTCAGTGTGTATGCCCAGCAGTGGGATTGCTGGGTCATATGGCAGTTCTATTTCCAGTTTTTTGAGAAATCTCCACACTGTTCTCCATAGTGGCTGTACTAGTTTGCATTCCCACCAACAGTGTAAGAGGGTTCCCTTTTCTCCACACCCTCTCTAGCATTTATTGCTTGCAGTCTTTTGGATAGCAGCCATTCTGACGGGCGTGAAATGGTACCTCATTGTGGTTTTGATTTGCATTTCTCTGATAATGAGTGATGTTGAGCATCTTTTCGTGTGTTTGTTAGCCCTCTGTATGGCTTCTTTGGAGAAGTGTCTGTTTAGTTCTTTGGCCCACTTTTTGATTGGGTCGTTTATTTTCCTGGAATTGAGCTGCAGCAGTTGCTTCTATATTTTTGAGATTAACTGTTTGTCCGTTGCTTTGTTTGCTATTATTTTCTCCCATTATGAAGGCTGTCTTTTCACCTTGCTTATAGTTTCCTTTGTTGTGCAAAAGCTTTTAGTTTTAATTAGGTCCCATTTGTTTATTTTTGCTTTTATTTCCAATATTCTGGGAGGTGGATCATAGAGGATCCTGCTGTGGTTTATGTCGGAGAGTGTTTTGCCTATGTTTTCCTCTAGGAGTTTTATAGTTTCTGGTCTTACGTTTAGATCTTTCATCCATTTTGAGTTTATTTTTGTGTATGGTGTTAGAAAGTGTTCTAGTTTCATTCTTTTACAAGTGGTTGACCAGTTTTCCCAGCACCACATGTTAAAGAAATTGTCTTTTCTCCATTGTATATTCTTGCCTCCTTTGTCAAAGATAAGGTGTCCATAGGTGCGTGGATTTATCTCTGGGCTTTCTATTTTGTTCCATTGATCTATATTTCTATCCTTGTGCCAGTACCATACTGTCTTGATGACTGTGGCTTTGTAGTAGAGCCTGAAGTCAGGCAGGTTGGTTCCTCAGTTCCATTCTTCTTTCTCAAGATTGATATGGCTATTCGAGGTTTCTTGTATTTCCATACAAATTGTGAAATTATTTGTTCTAGTTCTCTGAAGAATACCGCTGGAAGCTTGATAGGGGTTGCGTTGAATCTATAGATTGCTTTGGGTAGTATACTCATTTTCACTATATTGATTCTTCTGATCCATGAACACAGTATATTTTTTCATCTATTCGTGTCCTTTTTGATTTCTTTCACCAGTGTTTTATAGTTTTCTATATATAAGTCTTTTGTTTCTTTAGGTAGATTTATTCCTAAGTATTTTATTCTTTTTGTTGCGATGGTGAATGGAATTGTTTCCTTAATTTCTCTTTCTGTTTTCTCGTTGTTAGTGTATAGGAATGCAAGTGATTTCTGTGTGTTAATTTTATATCCTGCAACTTTACTATATTCATTGATTAGCTCTAGTAATTTTCTGGTGGAGTCTTTAGGGTTTTCTATGTAGAGGATCATGTCATCTGCAAACAGTGAGAGTTTTACTTCTTCTTTTCCAATCTGGATTCCTTTTATTTCTTTTTCCGCTCTGATTGCTGTGGCCAAAACTTCCAAAACTATGTTGAATAGTAGTGGTGACAGTGAGCACCCTTGTCTTGTTCCTGATTTTAGGGGAAATGCTTTCAGTTTTTCACCATTTAGGATAATGTTTGCTGTGGGTTTGTCATATATAGCTTTTATTATGTTCCTTCTATTCCTGCTTTTTGGAGGGTTTCTATCATAAATGGATGTTGAATTCTGTCAAAGGCTTTCTCTGCATCTATTGAAATAATCATATGGTTTTTATTTTTCAATTTGTTGATGTGGCGGATTACATTGATTGATTTGTGGATATTGAAGGATCCTTGCATCCCTGGGATAAAGCCCACTTGGTCATGATGTATGATCTTTTTAATATGTTGTTGGATTCTGTTTGCTAGAATTTTGTTAAGGATTTTTATATCTATGTTCATCAGTGATATTGGCCTGTAGTTTTCTTTTTTTGTAACATCTTTGTCAGGTTTTGGTATTAGGGTGATGGTGGCCTCATAGAAAGAGTTTGGAAGTTTACCTTCCTCTGCAATTTTCTGGAAGAGTTTGAGTAGGATAGGTGTTAGCTCTTCTCTAAATTTTTGGTAGAATTCAGCTGTGAAGCCATCTGGTCCTGGGCTTTTGTTTGCTGGAAGATTTCTGATTACCATTTCAATTTCCGTGCTTGTGATGGGTCTGTTGAGATTTTCTATTTTTTTCCTGGTTCAGTTTTGGGGAGTCGTACTTTTCTAAGAATGTATCCATTTCTTCTAAGTTGTCAAATTTATTTGCATATAGTTGCTGATAATAGTCTCTTATGATCCTTTGTATTTCTGTGTTGTCTGTTGTGATCTCTCTGTTTTCTTTTCTAATTTTGTTGATTTGATTCTTCTCCCTTTGTTTCTTGATGAGTCTGGCTAATGGCTTGTCAATTTTATTTATCTTCTCGAAAAACCAGCTTTTGGCTTTGTTGATTTTTGCTATGGTCTCTTTTGTTTCTTTTGCATTTATTTCTGCCCTAATTTTTAAGATTTCTTTCCTTCTACTAACCCTGGGGTTCTTCATTTCTTCCTTTTCTAGTTGCTTTAGGTGTAGATTTAAGTTATTTGTTTGACTTTTTTCTTGTTTCTTGAGGTGAGCCTGTATTGCTATGAATCTTCCCCTTTGCACCGCTTTTACCGTGTCCCATAGGTTTTGGGTTGTTGTGTTTTCATTTTCGTTCGTTTCTATGCATATTTTGATTTCTTTTTTGATTTCTTCTGTGATTTGTTGGTCATTCAGCAGTGTGTTCTTTGGCCTCCATATGCTGGAGTTTTTAATTGTTTTTCTCCTGTAATTGACATCTAATCTTACTGCATCATGGTCAGAAAAGATGCTTGGAATGATTTCAATTTTTTTGAATTTACCAAGACTAGATTTATGGCCCAGGATGTGATCTATTCTGGAGAAGGTTCCATGTGCACTTGAGAAAAAGGTGAAATTCATTGTTTTGGGGTGAAATGACTTATAGATATCAGTTAGGTCTAACTGGTCTATTGTATCATTTAAAGTTTGTGTTTCCTTGTTAATTTTCTGTTTAGTTGATCTGTCCATAGGTGTGAGTGAGGTATTAAAGTCTCCCACTATTATTGTGTTATTGTTAATTTCCCCTTTCATACTTGTTAGCATTTGTCTTACATATTGCGGTGCTCCTATGTTGGGTGCATATATATTTATAATTGTTATATCTTCTTCTTGGATTGATCCTTTGATCATTATGTAGTGTCCATCTTTGTCTCTTTTCACCACCTTTGTTTTAAAGTCTATTTTATCTGATATGAGTATTGCTACTCCTGCTTTCTTTTGGTCTCTATTTGCATGAAAAATCTTTTTCCAGCACTTCACTTTCAGTCTGTATGTGTCTGTTGTTTTGAGGTGGTCTCTTGTAGACAACATATATAGGGGTCTTGTTTTTGTATCCATTCAGCCAGGCTTTGTCTTTTGGTTGGGGCATTAAACCCACTTACATTTAAGGTAATTATTGATAAGTATGATCCCATTGCCATTTATTTTATTGTTTTGGGTTCGAGATTATACACCCTTTCTGTGTTTCCTGTCTAGAGAAGATCCTTTAGCATTTGTTGGAGAGCTGGTTTGGTGGTGCTGAATTCTATGAGCTTTTGCTTGTCTGTAAAGCTTTTGATTTCTCCTTCATATTTGAATGAGACTCTTGCAGGATACAGTAATCTGGGCTGTAGATTATTTTCTTTCATCACTTTAAGTATGTCCTGCCATTCCCTTCTGGCCTGAAGAGTTTCTATTGAAAGATCACCTGTTATCCTTATGGGAATCCCCTTGTGTGTTATTTGTTGTTTTTCCCTTGCTGCTTTTAATATTTGTTCTTTGTGTTTGATCTTTGTTAATTTGATTATTATGTGTCTTGGGGTATTTCGTCTTGGGTTTATCCTGTTTGGGACTCTCTGAGTTTCCTGGACTTGGGTGATTATTTCCTTCCCCACTTTAGGGAAGTTTTCAACTATTATCTCCTTGAGTATTTTCTCATGCTCTTTCTTTTTGTCTTCTTCTTCTGGGACTCCTATGATTTGTATGTTGGTGCGTTTAACATTGTCCCAGAGGTCCCTGAGGTTGTCTTTATTTCTTTTAATTCTTTTTTCTTTTTTCCTCTCTGTTTCATTTATTTCTATCATTCTATCTTCTATCTCACTTATCCTATTTTCTGCCTCCGTTATTCTACTGTTGGTTCCCTCCAGAGTGTTTTTGATCTCATTTATTGCATTATTCATTATATAATGACTCTTTTTTATTTCTTCTAAATCCTTGTTAAACCTTTCTTGCATCTTCTCGATCCTTGTCTCCAGGTTATTTATCTGTAACTCCAATTTGTTTTCCAGATTTTGGATCATTTTCACTATCATTATTTGGAATTCTTTATCAGGTAGATTGCCTATCTCTTGCTCTTTTGTTTCATTTGGAGGGCATTTATCCTGTTCCTTTACCTGCTGGGTGTTTCTCTGCCTTTACATCTTGTTTATATTGCTGTATTTGGGATGGCCTTTCTGTTTTCTGGCAGTTTATGGTTCCTCTTTATTGTGGAGGTTCCTCACTGTGGATGGGGTTAGACGGGTGGCTTGTCAAGATTTCCTGGTTGGGGAAGCTTGTGTCGGTGTTCTGGTGGGTGGAGCTTGATTTCTTCTCTCTGGAGTGCAGTGAAGTGTCCAGTAATGAGTTTTGAGATGTCAGTGGGTTTGGTGTGACTTTGAGCAGCCTGTATGTTGAAGTTCAGGGCTATATTCTTGTGTTGCTGGAGAATTTGCGTGGTATATCTTACTCTGGGACTTGTTGGCCCTTGGGTGGTGCTTGGTTTCAGTGTAGGTATGAAGGCGTTTGATGAGCTCCTATCGATTAATGCTTCCTGGATTCAGGAGTTCTCTGGTGTTCTCAAGATTTGGTCTTAAGTCTCCTGTCTCTGGTTTTCAGTCTTATTCTTACAGTAGCCTCAAGACTTCTCCATCTATACAGCACCAATGATAAAACATCTAGGTTAATGATGAAAGGTTTCTCCACAGTGAGGGACACCCAGAGAGGTTCACAGAGTTACATGGAGAAGAGAAGAGGGAGGAGGGAGATAGAGGTGGCCAGGAGGAGAAGAGGAGAATCAAAAGGGGAGAGAGCAAGCTAGCCAGTAATCACTTCCCTATGTGCTCTCCACCGTCTGGATCTCTCAGAGATGTTCATGGAGTTACAAAAGGAAGAGAAGAGGGAGGAAGGAGACAGAGGTGGCCAGGAGGAGAAAAGGGGGAATCAAAAGGGGAGAGACAGATCCAGCCAGTAATCAGTTCTCTAAGTGTTCTGCACAGCCCAGAACACACAAAGAGATTCACAGAGTTGGGTAGAGAAGAAAAGGGGGAGTGGGGAGATGGAGGCAACTTGGTGAAGAAAAAGGAGAGTTAAAAGGGGGAGAAAGCAATCAAGCCAGTGATCTCGTTCCCAAGTAAAAATGGATGCTGAAGATTGGGTTCTTGAAGATACAAAGTTGATAACAAATACTAAAAAGCAAAGATTAAAAATCTAGAGTAGAGGTTAGGTTCTCAAAAATACCATATTAAAAAAGGAGAAAGAAAAGAAAGAGAAAAAAAGAAAAAACCACCAAAGTCACAAAAATTAGAAAATATATATATATATGAAGTTTACTTTAAAAATAATGTCTTAAAGAAAAAAAATAAAATAAAATAAAAATAGGGTCTTTTTTTTTGCAAGGTAATAGTAGGTTATAAAAATGAAAATTGAAGGAGTAATAGGGGACTTAAAATAAAAATAAAATAAGAAAATAAAATAAAATTTTAACAATTAACAAAAAGATAATTTAAAAAGTTTTAAAAATTTTAAAAATGATACTAGTAAAAATATATCTCGGACTTTCTCTGGAGCTGTTATGGACTGCATGGGGTCAGTTCATTTTCAGATAGTTCCTTGGTCCAGCTTGTACTTCTCAAGGTCTCTAGGCCCCTTCCTATGTAGTCGGTGCTAATTACAAGGTTTTAATCTGTTGCATCTGTCATTTCCAAAGTGATTCCTTCTGTTTCTTTTAGCTTCTTCTGTTTGCTGGTCTCTTCAGTGTCTAATTTCAGCCCTGACACAAGGGGGGCGGTGGTGGTCACTTTTTTTTTTTTTTAGTCTCACTTGTTCAGTCGTGCTGTGGGGAGGGAGGAACACTGCAAACAAATCTCACTGGCGTGTGCTCACAATGTTTCAGCCACACTGGGTTTGCCCCACTTATGGCGTGTGTGTTTTCCCAGTCTACACTGCTCAGGCTCTATGTTGCACTGCCGGGAAATGTCTGAAGCGCCCCCTGGGGTTGCCTGTACTTCCCAGGTCTAAGCCGCTCAGGTTCTGGTTCCCGGGTACTTCACAATGGCGCAGATTTGGTTGAGCCTGGGTTTTGTGCCCTTCCCAGGTCCGAGCAGCTCCGGTGACCAGGTTTTTGGCTAGCGCAGTCAGGAGCTGCGTCTTTTTCCCTTCCCCCGTCCCAGCCGCTCGGTTTTCTGGGTGTACAATGGGTGCAGTTTCCCAGGTGTGCCATGCTCTCCCCTGGGGAGCTGATCGCTGGCTGCGACCCTCCAGAGTCCCAAGCAGTCCTAGTTAGCAGCGAGGTGTGTTTACAGTTTGGTATAGAATGCCTCTCTGGGGCCTTGATTCCACCCTTCCGGCTCTCGCTGCCCTCCCCTGCCTGTCTCCTGCTGGGGATGGGCTGGTCCACAGCCTGTTTACTCTGCTCAGTCCTTTGTTCTGTGAGCGGGCCTGGTGGTGTCTTAGGTTAAGTCTTTTCATGGGAAAGCTATCCCACGGTCTAAGTTGCTGTCTCAACCTAGCTCCCTCAGATTGCCCGCGGGGCATTCAGGCTCAGTCCTAACCCAAAACAATGCAGCCCGCCCCTCCCTGCCCAGCCCCCGGTTGCTAATTGGGGATGCGCACATCTGGGCTGCGCCCCCCTGGGATTTGCTGTTAGGTAAGTAAACCGCAGGTTTAAATTATTTATTTATTTTTCCTCCCGGTTATTTTGCCCTTTGTGATTCCAAGGCTCGCCACAGACCCGCCAGAGAGAGTGTTCCCTGGTGTTTGGAAACTTCTCTCTTTTTTAAGACTCCCTTCCTGGGATGGATGTCTGTCCCTACCTCTTTTGTCTCTCTTTTTATCTTTTATATTTTGTCCTACCTCCTTTCAAAGACTATGATCTGCCTTTCTGTGTGTCTGATGTCCTCTGCCAGCATTCACAAGTTGTTTTGTGGAATTTGCTCGGCGTCTAAATGTTCTTTTGGTGAATTTGTGGGAGAGAAAGTCCTCTCTCCGTCCTATTCCTCCACCATCTTAGGACCGCCCTTCCATGGTCTGTTTTTTAAGGCAGTTCATCCTAGAACTGTAAGTTTGATGAAAAATCAAACCTACCACTTTTATGTTTTAAATAACAGATAAGCACATGAAAACTTTGTTTCATTTATACAAACTTTGTCTGAGCATCAGGAACCCTCCATGGAATTGGAAAACTTTTACCAAGGAACTTGGAGGAGGTTTACCAACGCCACCAGAGACAACATGGTCAGCTTCAAGAGCTAGATCTGCTCTCCCAAGGACCTACCTTCAAAGCCAGGGAAGGAAAGGGTAGAAAGAGGAGAATTAACTTTCAGGTCACAGCCAAGGGTATGAAGAGGCAGAAAACAGCAGGTATGAGAAATAGGTTGGGGCAAACTGTTCAGAACTAAAGCTGTGAATGCTGAGAATGTGACTCGATGCCAGATGGATCAACAAAAATACCTGAAATGCCTAATAAAAAATGTGTCAGTTTCAAAATATATGCATGCCTGATTTAGGATGTTTATTGACAATTAGCATTACCTACTTTTACTTTGTATAGCATCAGATGGCTTTTAACCATTCTTTGTTTTTCATTCTACTTAGAAAACATTCATCTAAAGAAAATAAAACAAATTGTATTAGGAAGACCCATATAACCTTAACTATAATGAAATTATATTTGCCACATAATTATATCATATTTATCCACTCTCTCTCTCTCTCTAATAGTTTGACTAGACTGTTTGAAATAAAGTGAAAACTGAGGGTTTGAGATGGTGGCATAAGATCCTCAACTCATCTCCTCCCATGGGTAAAACAAACCCACAGCTGCATATGGAATAAATCCTTTTGAAAAGGACCTGAAAAGCTGCATGAAAAGAGTTTCTACAACAAAGAGTAAAAGGATAGCATTAAGATGGGTGGAAGAAACATAGACACAGACTCACCAAGGGAAAAACCACACCCCAGTCATGATAATCCACAATCAGGAAGGAACACAATGGTGTGGCCCTTTCCCTGAGGAGTGAGAGACCTGAGCTCCACATCAGATATCCAAACCCTTACATTCAGCACAGGGAAGACAAGCCCCAAAACAACTGGCTTTGAAAACCAGTGGGGAATACATCCAGAAAAATTATAGAACTACAAGGGATGAAAACTCCACTCTTAAAGGGCTTGTGTACAGAATCACTCAATCAGAAAAACAGTACAAAAACTCTGGGTTGAGAGGCTCATAGATGATAGAAAGGAGCCCAATTAATAACCTTGAAATGTCTGCCAGATTAGCAGGAGCCAGTTAGGATTCTCAGTATCCAGTTAAGATACCGAGACACTGATGGGAACCATCTTTGCAATCTCAGGCTACCATGCTAATGCAAGCACCAGTGGGTGCCATTTGAGAATTCCTTCTAACCTGTTGGCATCAATGGGAACACTCTGCTGAGAGCCTGAATCACCCCATGTCTCCACTGGGATTGCCCACCTGCACCTGGCAGCAGCCATGACTGAGCTAACAGCTGTTCTGGAGGGCAGCCCTGCCCACCAGCATACCACTGCAGGACACTGCCGCAGAAGCCATGGTCCCCACCACAACCAGACGCTGCATGCAGCCTGAATAAGGGATTTCCATGAATGCCTGGCTCTGGTGCCCTGGTGGGATTCTGCTTCTAAGCCCCACAAGACGTCTACATAGACCATTCCTTCAAGACTAGGAGAGGTAACTAACTTAACTAATACATAGAAACAAGCACAAAGAATTAGGAAAAATGAGGAGACGGAGGAATATGTTACAATCAAAAGAACAAGATAGAAACCTCAGAAAAAGACCTAAACAAAACAGAGATAAACAATCTACGTGAGAAAGAGTTCAAAATAATGGTTATAAAAATACTCACTGAAATTGGGACACAGTGAGAATTTCAACAAAGTGGTGAAAACTATAAGAAAACATCAAACAGAAGTTATAATGGACCTGAAAAATACAGTAGAAGGGTTCAACAGCAGATTGGATGAGGTAGAAGAACAAACCAGTAAGCTAGAAGACAAAGCGATGGAACTCATCCAGACAGAGCAGCAAATTGAAAAAAAGTTAAATAGTGAAAAAACCTGAATTGACCTTTGGGACAATATCAAGCAGAATAACTTGTATTATAGGGGTCCCAGAAGGAGAAGAGGGAGATAAAGGGCCAGAAAAATTATTTGAAGAAATGAGGGTTATAAAATTCTCTAACCTTGGGAAGGAAAAGACATCCAAGCCCAGAAATTCCAGATAATTTAAAATAAGATGAATTCAAGGAGATACACACCAAGACACTTTAAAATTAAAATGGTCAAAGTTAAGGATAAAAACAGAATCCTAAAAGCAGCAAGAGAAAAACAACTATGTACAAAGGAAACCACATAAAGCTCTCAGCAGATTTTTCAGCAGAAACTTTAACAGCCAGAAAGAAGTGGCATGATGTATTCTAAGTGTTGAAAGGACAAAACTTACAACCAAAAATTCTCTACCCAGCAAGGTTATCACTAAAAAATGAAGAAGAGATCAAGACTTCCTCAGATAAGCAAAAGCTAAAGGAATTTACCACCACTAAATTGGCTTTATAAGAAATGTCAAAGAAACTCCTTTCAGCTGAAAAGAAATGGTGCTAATTAATAATAATAAGACACAGGAAAGTAAAAATCTCACTGCAAAAGGTAAATATATAATAAAGGTAGTGAATCTATCATTTGCAAAGCAAACATAATTAAAAAACAAAAGTATAAAAGTAACTGAATAAATTAGCTGAGAGATACATAAAATAAATACATAAAATAGACACATAAAATAAATACATAAAATGTGTATCTCTTAACACATTAAATGTGTTATCAAAGAATGAAATGCAGATTGCTTCCAGTTCAAGATGTCAGAGTAGAAGGACATGCATTCATCTCCTCCAGCATGAGCACCAACATTGCAACTAGCTGTAGAACAACCATTGACAAGAGGAGGCTGGAACCCACCAAAAAAAAGATACCCCATGTCTAAGACAAAAAAGAAGCTACAGCAAGACTATAGGAGGGGCATAACCACAATAAGATCAAATCCCATACCTGTTGGGTGGGTGACCCATAAACTGGAGAACAATAATACCAAAGAAATTCTTCCACTATTGTGAACATTCTGAACCCCATGTCAATCTTCCCAGCCTAAGGATCCAACAAAGGGACTAGGAATCCCAGGGAGTCTGACCTTGAAGTCCATCAGGATTTGATTATAGGACTTTCACAAGACTGGAGGAAACAGAGACTCTGGAAGGCACAAACAAAATTGTGCATGCACCAAGATCCAGAGGAAAAGAGCAGTGACCTCACAGGAGACTGAATCAAAACTACATGCTAATATTAGAGGGTCTCCTCTGGAGGCATGGGTTAGCAGGGGATTGGTGCAGAGATGGGGCCACTGGCAGCAGCAGTCTGGGAAGCTCCCCCTTGGAGTAAGCCCCCTTGGAAATCACCATTAACCCTACCATAGAGCCCTTAGACCCCAGGGCTGGGTTGCCTCAGGCCAAAAAACTACCAGGCAGAGAGTGCAATCTTACCCATCAGCAGATAATTGGATTAAAGCTTTTCTGAGCAAGGCTCTGCCCAACAGAGCAAGACCCAGTTTTTCCCACTGCCAGTCCTTCCCATCTGGAAGCTTACACAGGCCTCTTATTCTCCTCCATCAGAGGGCAGGCAGATGAAGCAAGAAGAACAACAGCCCCACAGGGCTAAAACAAAAACCACATTACAGAAAGTTAATCAAAATGAAAAAGCAGAAAATTATGTCCCAGATGAAGTGACAAAATAAAACCCCAGAAAAACAACACAATGAAGTGGCAGTAGGCAAATTTCCAGAAAAAGAGTTCAGAATAATGATAGTGAAGATCATGATCCAGGATCTTGGGCAAACAATGGAGAAGATGCAAGAAGTGTTTACCAAAGACCTAGAAGAACTAAATACCAAACAAACAGAGATGAATAATACACTAAAAGGAATTAATAGCAGAATAACTGAGGCAGAAGAATGGATAAATGACCTGGAGGACAGAATGGTGGACATCACTGCCACAGAACAGAATGTAGAAAAAAGAATGAAAAGAAATTAAAACAGCCTAAGAGACCTCTGGGACAACATTAAATGCATGAACATTCCCAGTATAGGGGTCCCAGGAGGATAAGAGAGAGAAAAAGGACCCGAGAAAACATTTGAATAGATAATAGCTGAAAACTTCCCTAACATGGGAAAGGAAATAGTTGACCATGTTCAGGAATCACAGAGAGTCCCAGGTAGGATAAACCCAAAGAGGAACACGTTGAGACACATAGTAATCAAACTGACAAAAATTAAAGACAAGGATAAACTATTAAAAGCAACAAGGGAAAAACAACAAATAACATAAAAGGGAATTCCCATCAGACTATCAACTAATTTCTCAACAGAAACTCTACAAGCCAGAAAAGAATGGCACAATATATTTAAAGTGATGAAAGACAAGAACCTAAACCAAGAATACTCTACCCAACAAGACTCTCATTCAGATTTGATGGAGAAATCAAATTTTTCCAGACAAGCAAAAGTTAAGAGAATTCAGCACCACTAAGCCAGCTTTACAACAAATGCTAAAGGAATTTCTCTAGGCAGGAAACACAAGAGAAGGAAAAGATCTACAGAAAATAAACCCCACACAATTAAGAAAATGGTAATATGGTCAAATGCACCACCAAAAGACATAGACTGGCAGGTGGAAGAAAACATGTGCATGTACGCACTGCCACTTACCACATCACTCTGCCTGACCGCTAGATTGTATGTAACTATTTTATATTGTTAGGTTAACCATGTTCCCATTATGGCTTGAAATTGTGATTATCTTTTATTTTTTGACTGGCTATTGACTGGGAAAACTGATAAACATCTTTACTATTGTGATTCTGTAACTATTACTCACTTAATACCATTGTATCATGACTGGTCAACAGGAAAATAACAGAACTTTGTATCATCAAAACTACAATTTAATAGAGAAACCTGCAATCACTTTTTAAAATCTAGATGCATATCAGAATTATCTTGGAATTTTTTGGAAAATACAAATGCCCAGGTATTGCTTTATTTTTCCCTCCAGAGCTGCAGATTTTTTTTTTTTTTTGGCAAAAACTGACTTTATTGATTCAAGTAATGAAAAATCCTAGGATAGCACTGGCTTCAATCAAGACTAAATCTTTTTAATGAGCGTGCATGCTAAGTTGTTTCAGCTGTGTCCAACTCTGTGCGACCCTATGGACTGTAGCCCGCCAGGCTCCTCTGTCCATGGGATTCTCCAGGAAAGAATACTGGAGTGTGTTGCCATGCCCTCCTCCAGGCGATCTTCCTGACCCAGGGATCGAACCTGTGTCCCTTATATCTCCTGAATTGGCAGGCAGGTTCTTTACCACTGAGCCACCTGGGAAGCTCTTATAATGAGCAGTCATGTTTAAAAACAACTGGACTATATCATGATCTTTTACTTTCAATTTTTCTATTTCACATTGAGTGCTCCCATTTCATTTAGTTTATGCTTTCCAATTTCTCCATCTCTGCTTTTTTTTTGATGTTCTTTCTCAAGCCATTATCAATGTTAGTAGAATAGCTTTTGTATACGTATATATGTAAATAATATGTATAATTATATATTTTAGCAATCTTATGAATTTTTGCCTAACCGAAATATTTATGACACCTTGATTCCACTTATTTGACTTAGTATGAATAGAATGCTAGATTTCTAATTTAAAAATAGATATGCAACAAAGGATTACTGTATAGCACGGGGAACTATAGTCAATATCTTTAATAATCTATAATGGAAAATAATTTCAAAAATAATACATGTGTATATGTATAACTGAATCACCTTGCTGTGCACCACCTTGCTTGCATCAACTATACTTCAATAAACTGTACATATTAAGAAAAAAGAATAAAACGTAGAGAGGAATAAAAAGATAAAGCTTTGGAACATCTTCAAACTGAAGTTACTGTCAACTTAAAACAGACTGCTATTTACACAGGAAGTTAGACGTGAACCTCAGGGTAATCACAAGGAAGAAGTACTTAGACTAAGTACACAAA
Source organism: Giraffa tippelskirchi (assembly GCF_054371585.1). Taxonomy (NCBI): domain Eukaryota; kingdom Metazoa; phylum Chordata; class Mammalia; order Artiodactyla; family Giraffidae; genus Giraffa; species Giraffa tippelskirchi. Next base: position 94,454,917 of record NC_137276.1, read on the forward strand.
GAAAATGAAGAGGAAATCTAAACATGTGCTAAATTGTTCAGGCATTTGACTCTTTGTGACTCCACTGACTGTAGCCTGCAAGACTCCTCTGTCTTTGAGTTTCTCCAGGCAAGAATAATGGAGTGAATTGCCATTTCCTTCTCCAGTGGATCTTCCTGACCCAGGGATCAAATGGGTGTCTCCTGTGTCTCCTGCATTGGCAGGCAGATTCTTTCACCATGAAGCCAACATAGCACTAAAGAAAACCAGCAAAACATGAAAGAAAAGAGAAAAAAGAAAGGAGCAAAGAAGAGTCAGAAAATAACAAAATGGCAATAATTATATACCTACCAATAACTACTTTATTTTTTTTTTTTTTTATAAATTTATTTATTTTACTTGGGGGCTAATTACTTTACAATATTGTAATAGTTTTTGCCATACATTGACAAGAATCAGCCATGGGTTTACATGTGTTCCCCTTCCCGAACCCCCCACCCACCTCCCTCCCCCTCCCATCCCTCTGGATCATCCCACTGCCCCGGCCCCGAGCCCTTGTCACATGCATCGAACATGGAATGGTGCTCTGTTTCACATATGACAATACACATGTCTCAATGCCATTCTCCCAGAACGGCCCACCCTCACCTTCTCCCTCAGAGTCCATAAAATTGTTCCATGCATCTGTGTCTCTCATTCTGTCCCGCATATAGGGTTATCGTTACCATCTTTCAGATTCCATATATATGCATTAGTATACTGTATTGTTGTTTTTCTTTCTGGCTTACTTCACTCTGTATAATGGGCTCCAGTTTCATCCATCTCAGTAGAACCGGTTCAAATGTATTTTTTTTAATGGCTGAGTAATATTCCATTGTGTATATGTACCACAGCTTCCTTATCCATTCATCTGCTGATGGACATCTAGGTTGCTTCCATGTCCTGGCTATTGTAAACAGTGCTGCGATGAACATTGGGGTACACGCGTCTCTTTCAATTCTGGTTTCCTCGGTGTATATGCCCAGCAGTGGGATTGCTGGGTCATATGGCAGTTCTATTCCCAGTTTTTTAAGGAATCTCCACACTGTTCTCCATAGTGGCTGTACTAGTTTGCATTCCCACCAACAGTGTAAGAGGGTTCCCTTTTCTCCACACCCTCTCCAGCATTTATTGCTTGTAGACTTTTGGATAGCAGCCATTCTGACTGGTGTGAAATGATACCTCATTGTGGTTTTGATTTGCATTTCTCTAATAATGAGTGATGTTGAGCATCTTTTCATGTGTTTGTTAGCCATCTGTATGTCTTCTTTGGAGAAATGTCTGTTTAGTTCTTTGGCCCATTTTTTGATTGGGTCATTTATTTTTCGGGAATTCAGCTGCAGAAGTTGCTTGTATATTTTTGAGATTAATTGTTTGTCTGTTGCTTCATTTGCTATTATTTTCTCCCATTCTGAAGGCTGTCTTTTCACCTTGTTTATAGTTTCCTTTGTTGTGCAAAAGCTTTTAATTTTAATTAGGTCCCATTTGTTTATTTTTGCTTTTATTTCCAATATTCTGGGAGGTGGGTCATGGAGGATCCTGCTGTGATTTATGTCGGAGAGTGTTTTGCCTATGTTTTCCTCTAGGAGTTTTATTGTTTCTGGTCTTACGTTTAGATCTTTAATCCATTTTGAGTTTATTTTTGTGTACGGTGTTAGGAAGTGTTCTAGTTTCATTCTTTTACAAGTGGTTGACCAGTTTTCCCAGCACCACTTGTTAAAGAGATTGTCTTTTCTCCATTGTATATTCTGGCCTCCTTTGTCGAAGATAAGGTGTCCATATGTGCGTGGGTTTATCTCTGGGCTTTCTATTTTGTTCCATTGATCTATATTTCTATCTTTGTGCCAGTACCATACTGTCTTGATGACTGTGGCTTTATAGTAGAGTCTGAAGTCAGGCAGGTTGATTCCTCCAGTTCCATTCTTCTTCCTCAAGATTGCTTTGGCTATTCGAGGTTTCTTATATTTCCATACAAATTGTGAGATGATTTGTTCTAGTTCTGTGAAAAATACCATTGGTAGCTTGATAGGGATTGCATTGAATCTGTAGATTGCTTTGGGTAGAATACTCATTTTCACTATATTAATTCTTCCAATCCATGAACACGGTATATTTCTCCATCTGTTTGTGTCCTCTTTGATTTCTTTCATCAGTGTTTTATAGTTTTCTATATATAAGTCTTTTGTTTCTTTAGGTAGATATATTCCTAAGTATTTTATTCTTTTTGATGCAATGGTGAATGGTATTGTTTCCTTAATTTCTCTTTCTGTTTTCTCATTATTGGAGTATAGGAATGCAAGGGATTTCTGTGTGTTAATTTTATATCCTGCAACTTTACTATATTCATTGATCAACTCTAGTAATTTTCTAGTAGAGTCTTTAGGGTTTTCTATGTAGAGGATCATGTCATCTGCAAACAGTGAGAGTTTTACTTCTTCTTTTCCTATCTGTATTCCTTTTATTTCTTTTTCAGCTCTGATTGCTGTGGCCAAAACTTCCAAAACTATGTTGAATAGTAGTGGTGAAAGTGGGCATCCTTGCCTTGTTCCTGACTTTAGGGGAAATGCTTTCAATTTTTCACCATTGAGGATAATGTTTGCTGTGGGTTTGTCATATATAGCTTTTATTATGTTGAGATATGTTCCTTCTATTCCTGCTTTCTGGAGGGTTTTAATCATAAATGGATGCTGAATTTTGTCAAAGGCTTTTTCTGCATCTATTGAGATAACCATATGGTTTTTTTCTTTCAATTTGTTAATGTGGTGTATTACATTGATTGATTTGCGGATGTTAAAAAAACCTTGCATTCCTGGGATAAAGCCCACTTGGTCATGATGTATGATCTTTTTAATATGATGTTGGATTCTGTTTGCTAGAATTTTATTAAGGATTTTTGCATCTATGTTCATCAGTGATATTGGCCTGTAGTTTTCCTTTTTTGTGACATCTTTGTCTAGTTTTGGAATTAGGGTGATGGTGGCCTCATAGAATGAGTTTGGAAGTTTACCATCTTCTGCAATTTTCTGGAAGAGTTTGAGCAGGATAGGTGTTAGCTCTTCTCTAAATTTTTGGTAGAATTCCGCTGTGAAGCCGTCTGGTCCTGGGCTTTTGTTTGCTGGAAGATTTCTGATTACACTTTCGATTTCCGTGCTTGTGATGGGTCTGTTAAGATCTTCTATTTCTTCCTGGTTCAGTTTTGGAAAGTTATACTTTTCTAAGAATTTGTCCATTTCTTCCAAGTTGTCCATTTTATTGGCATATAGCTGTTGGTAGTAGTCTCTTATGATCCTTTGTATTTCTGTGGAATCTGTTGTGATCTCTCCATTTTCATTTCTAATTTTGTTGATCTGATTCTTCTCCCTTTGTTTCTTGATGAGTCTGGCTAATGGCTTATCAATTTTGTTTATCTTCTCGAAAAACCAGCTTTTAGTTTTGTTGATTTTTGCTATGGTCTCTTTTGTTTCTTTTGCATTTATTTCTGCCCTAATTTTTAAGATTTCTTTCCTTCTACTGACCCTGGGGTTTTTCATTTCTTCCTTCTCTAGTTGCTTTAGGTGTAGAGTTAGTTGATTTATTTGATTTTTTTCTTGTTTCTTGAGGTACGCCTGTATTGCTATGAACCTTCCCCTTAGTATTGCTTTTACAGTGTCCCATAGGTTTTGGGTTGTTGTGTTTTCATTTTCATTCGTTTCCATGCATAATTTTATTTCTTTTTTGATTTCTTCTGTGATTTGTTGGTTATTCAGAAGCGTGTTGTTTAGCCTCCATATGTTGGAACTTTTAATAGTTTTTTTCCTGTAATTGAGGTCTAATCTTACTGCATTGTGGTCAGAGAAGATGGCTGGGATGATTTCAATTTTTTTGAATTTACCAAGGCTAGATTTATGGCCCAGGATGTGATCTATCCTGGAGAAAGTTCCATGTGCACTTGAGAAAAAGGTAAAATTGATTGTTTTGGGGTGGAAACTCCTGTAAATATCAATTAAATCTAATTTGTCTATTGTATCATTTAAAGTTTGTGTTTCCTTGTTAATTTTCTGTTTAGTTGATCTATCCATATGCGTGAGTGGAGTATTAAAGTCTCCCACTATTATTGTGTTATTGTTAATTTCCCCTTTCATACTTGTTAGTATTTGCCTTATATATTGTGGTGCTCCTATGTTGGGTGCATATATATTTATGATTGTTACGTCTTCTTCTTGAATTGATCCTTTGATCTTTATGTAGTGTCCTTCTTTGTCCCTTTTCACATCCTTTATTTTAAAGTCTATTTTATCTGAAATGAGTATTGCGACTCCTGCTTTCTTTTGGTCTCCGTTTGCATGGAATATGTTTTTCCACCCTTTCACTTTCAGCCTGTGTGTGTCCCTAGTTTTGAGGTGGGTCTCTTGTAGACAGCATATATAGGGGTCTTGTTTTTGTATCCATTCAGCAACCCTTTGCCTTTTGGTTGGGGCATTCAACCCATTTACATTTAAGGTAATTATTGATAAGTATGATCCCGTTGCCATTTACTTTGTTGTTTTGAGTTCGTGTTGAAACATCCTTTCTGTGTTTCCTGTTTAGAGAAGATCCTTTAGCATTTGCTGGAGAGCTGGTTTGGTGGTGCTGAATTCCCTCAGCTCTTGCTTGTCTGTAAAGCTTTTGAATTCTCCTTCATATCTGAATGAGATCCTTGCTGGGTACAGTAATCTGGGTTGTAGATTATTCTCTTTCATTACTTTAAGTATGTCCTGCCATTCCCTTCTAGCCTGAAGGGTTTCTATTGAAAGATCAGCTGTTATCCTTATGGGGATCCCCTTGTGTGTTATTTGTTGTTTTTCCCTTGCTGCTTTTAATATTTGTTCTTTGTGTTTGATCTTTGTTAATTTGATTAATATGTGTCTTGGGGTGTTTCGCCTTGGGTTTATCCTGTTTGGAACTCTCTGGGTTTCTTGGACTTCTGTGACTATTTCTTTCCTCAATTTAGGGAAATTCTCAACTATTATCTCCTCGAGTATTTTTTCATGGCCTTTCCTTTTATCTTCTTCTTCTGGGACTCCTATGATTCGAATGTTGGGGCGTTTCATATTGTCCCAGAGGTCCCGGAGGTTTTCCTCATTTCTTTTGATTCTTTTTTCTTTTTTCCTCTCTGCTTCGTTTATTTCCATCATTCTATCTTCTACCTCACTTATCCTATCTTCTGCCTCCGTTATTCTACTGTTGGTTCCCTCCAGAGTGTCTTTTATCTCCTTTATTTCATTATTCATTCTATATTGATTCCTTTTTATTTCTTCTAAGTCCTTGATAAACATTTCTTGCATCTTCTCAATCTTTGTCTCCAGGCTATTTATCTGTAACTCCATTTTGCTTTCAAGATTTTGGATCATTTTTATTATCCTTATTCTAAATTCTTTTTCGGATAGATTCCCTATCTCCTCCTCTTTTGTTTGGCTTTGTGGGCATTTCTCATTTTCCTTTACTTGCTGAGTATTTCTCTGCCTTTTCATCTTGTTTAGATTGCTGTGTTAGGCGTGGCCCTTCTGTATTCTGGTAGTATGAAGTTCCTCTTTGTTGTGGAGGTTCCTCACTGCGGTTGGGGTTGGACAGGTGGCTTGTCAAGGTTTCCTGGTTGGGGGAGCTTGTGTCGGTGTTCTGGTGGGTGGAGCTGGATTTCTGCTCTCTTGAGTGTAATGGAGTGACCAGTATTAATTTTTGAGATGTCTATGGATTTGGTGTGCCTCTGGGCAGCCTGTATATTGATGCTCAGGTCTATGTTCCTGCGTTGCTGGAGAATTTGCGTGGTACGTCTTGCTCTGGAACTTATTATCTCTTGGGTGGAGCTTGGTTTCAGTGAATTTATGGAGGCTATTGGATGGTCTCTTATTAATTAATGTTTCCCCTGGCTTTCAGTCTTATTCTTGCAGTAGCCTCAAGACTTCTCCTTCCATACAGCCTCAATAATAAAACTTTTAGGTTAATGGTGAAAAGATTCTCCACAGTGAGGGATACCCAGAAAGGTTCACTGAGTTACATGGAGAGATGAGGTGGGGGGGGTGGGTTGTAGTGACCAGGAGGGGAAGAGGGGAATTCAAATGTGGAGAGAGCAATCTAGCCAGTAAGCACTTCCCTCTGTGCTTTCCACAGTTTGGAACCCTCAGAGTGATTCACAGAGATACATAGAGAGGGGGGAGGAAGGTAACAGAGGTGAGCATGAGTAGAAAGGGAGGAATTAAGAGGGGAGAGAGAGATCTGGGCAGTATCCTGTTCCTGAAGTGTTCTCCGGTACCCAGAACACCCTCAGAGATTCACAGAATTGGGTTGAGAAGAGAAGGAGGAGGGTGGGAGATAGAGGTTCCCTGGGGGAGAAGAAAGAGCATCAATAGGGGGACAGAGTGATCAGGCCAGTGATCACACTCCTGAGTAAAAATGGGTCCTAAAGATTGGGTTCTTAAATGTACAAAGTTGATATCAAATATGTAAAACACAGATTAAAAATCTAGAGTAGAGGTTAGACTCTTATAAAACTTACAATCTAAAAAAAAAAAAAAAAGAAAAGAAAAAAGGGAACAGTGTAAAAAGAAAAAAAAACAGTAAAACAGTAAAAAAAGAAACAGTAAAAAAATGTAGAACAGGAAAAAAACATTAAAAAAAAAAAACACAAAAGGTATAAGATATATGTATGTAGTTTGCTTCAAAAATAGGGTTGTTTTTTTTTTTTTGCAAGTTAATAGTGGGTTATGAAAATGAAACTTAAAGGTGTAATAGAGGACTTGAAGAAAAAGGAAAGAAGAGAAAAAAAAATTTTTTTAATTAAAAAAAAAAATTAAAAAAAAATTAAAAAAAATAATAATAGTAAAAAATATATATATCCCGGACTGTCTCTGGAGCTGTTGTGAGCAGTGTGGGATCTGCTCAGTTTTAGATAGATCCTTATTCCTGCTTATACTTTTCAAGATCTGTAGGTCCTTTTTAATGCAGTCGGTATTAGCTACAGGGATCTTAATCTGTTGGCCTGTCCCTTCCAAAGCACTTCCCTCTGTTTATTTGGCTTCTGTTTGGAGATCTCTTCAGTATCTAATTTCCGCCCTGCATCAAAGCGGTGGAGGTGATCTCTTTAGGTTCGCTTGTTCAATCGTGCTGTGGGGAGGAAGGAACACTGCAATTCTGGCGTGTGTGTGGTAAGCTCGCAGTGTCTCGGCCGCACTGGGTTCGCCCCCGCTCACGGCGTGTGTGCTTTCCCCGTCTACCCTGCTCAGGCTTCAGGTTACTCGGCCGGGGAGCGGGCCCTGAGCTGCGTGCACTTCCCAGGACTAAGCCGCTCAGGTTCAGGCTCCCGGTTACTCCACAAAGGCGCAGACTCGATTTTGCCCGCGGCTTGTGCCGTTCCCGGTCGGAGCTGCCCAGGCGGCCAGGAGTTTGGCGAGGGCGCTGTCCCCTGTTGGGGCGGTGCGGCTTATCACCTCCCTGGTCCCCGCCTCGGTTTACGGGCGCGCCCGGCTCCGGTGTGCTTTGTGTCGGTTCTGGGGAGCTGGTCTCTGGCTGCGACCCTCCCGGCTGCTGTCGACCCTCCGGGATCTCAGGCAGTCTTTGCTTAAAAAACTGGGAGCCTGTTTGCAGTTTGGTAGGGGGTGCCCTCTCTGGAGCCGAGTTTGCCCCTTTCCGGCTCTGGCGGGCCCCGCCTGCCCGCTGTGTCCGGCGGGGGATGGCGCAGTCCGCAGCCGGCTAGCTCTCCTCTGGTATCGCTCAGTCCTTTGTTCTGTGAGCGGGCCGGCAGTGCCTTAGAGTTGGGCTTTTCGCGGGATAGTTCTCTCTCTCGCTGTCCCACAGTTTAGGTTACTATCTCACGTTAGCTCCCTCAGATTGCCCTCGGGGCACTCGGGCCCGGTCTTTACCCTAGGCAATGCCGCCCGCTCCTCTCCGTTCAGCCCCCACTTGCTGGTGGCGGATGATGCGAGCGTCTGGGGTTCTTTGCTGGGAGTTGCTTTAGGCACGTAATCTGTCGATTTTATTTATTTTTCCTCCCAGTTACGTTGCCCTCCGAGATAAAAAATCCTCCCCCACACCCGCCGGTGAGAGGGTTTCCTGGTGCTTGGAAATTCCTCCTCTTTTACGACTCCCTCCCCGGGACGGGTCTCCGTCCCTAACTCTTTTGTCTCTCTTTTTATCTTTTATAATTTCTCCTACCTCTTTTGAAGATAATGCGCAGTTTTTGTGAAAGCCTGACGTCCTCAGCCAGCCTTCAGAAGTAGTTTTGTGAAGTTTGGTCAGCGTTCAGATGTTCTTTCGATAAATTTGTGGAGGAGAGAGTGGTCTCCCCGTCCTATTCCTCCGCCATCTTCTGCTCTCCTCCAATAACTACTTTAAATGTAAGTGGGCTAAATTCACTAATCAAAAGACACAGAGTATCTGAATGGATTTAACAAATAATAATAATAATAATACCTAACTATATGCTGCCTACAAGAGACTCACTTCAGAAGTAAAGACACAAATAGACTGAAAGTTAAGGTATAGAAAAAGATATTCCATGAATATGAAAATGAAAAGAAAACTGGAGTGCCTATTCTCATATCAGACAAAATAGAGTTTAAAACAAAGACTGCAATAAAGGACAAAGAAGGGCAGTACCTGATTAAGGGATCAATCCAGGAAGAAGATATAACAATTATAAACGTGTATGTACCCAACATAAGAGCACCAAGTTTTATAAAGTATATATTATTGAACTTAAAGGGAAAATTGAAAGCAATACAATAATATTAGTGGACTTTAATGCACCACTTACATCAAATAAACTCACTTGAGATTCCATTCAAAAAGCAGCAGAATACACATTCTTCTCAAGTGCATATGGAACATTCTCCTAGACAGATTACATGTTAGGTCACAAAGAACATCTCAATAAATTCAAGAAGATTAAAATCATGTTAAGAATTTTCTCTGAACACAATGGTATAAAACAAAAAATCAATCCCAAGGGGAAAAACCATAAAAACATGGATATTAAACAACATGTTACTGAAAAAGCAATGAGTAATCAAAAAAATCAATGATGAAATGAAAAAATACCTAGAAACAAATGAGTACAGAATATGACATACCAAAATCTACTGGGTGCAGCAAAAGCATTTCTGAGAGGGAAGTTCATACCAATACAGTCCTACATCAAGAAACAAGAAAAATTTCAAATAAACAATCTAACTTTACATATAAATGAGCAAATGAACCCCCAAATTAGCCAAAGGAAGGAAATAATAAAGAACAGAACAGAAACAAATTAAATAGAGACTCATACTCCTTGGAAGGAAGGTTATGGCCAACCTAGATAGCATATTTAAAAGCAGAGACATTACTTTGCCAACGTCCGTCTAGTCAAGGCTATGGTTTTTCCAGTGGTCATGTATGGATGTGAGAGTTGGATGGTGAAGAATGCTGAGCACCGCAGAATTGATGCTTTTGAACTGTGGTGTTGGAGAAGACTCTTGAGAGTCCCTAGGACTGCAAGGAGATCCAATCAATCCATCCCAAAGGAGATCAGTCCTGGGTGTTCATTGGAAGGACTGATGTTGAAGCTGAAACTCCAATACTTTGCCACCTCATGTGAAGAGTTGACTCATTGGAAAAGACCCTAATGCTGGGAAGGATTGGGGGCAGGAGGAGAAAGGGACGACAGAGGATGAGATGGTTGGATGGCATCACTGACTCGATGGACATGGGTTTGGGTAAACTGCAGGAGTTGGTGATGGACAGGGAGGCCTGGCGTGCTGCGGTTCATGGGGTCGCAAAGAGTCGGACACGACTGAGCGACTGAACTGAATTGAAAGCAATAAAAAGATCAATGAAACTAAAACTTGGTTCCTTGAAAGAATAAATGACATTGACAAGCCCTCAGTAGATTAACCAAGAAAAAAAGAGAAGGGACAAATAAATAAAATCTTTAATAAAAGAGGAGAAGTTACAACTAATGCCATAGAAATACAAAGTATTGTTAAGAGTCTACTACAAACATGTCAATAAATTGGACAACCTAGAAGAAATAGATTAAAATTTCAGAAATATACAATCTTCCAAAAGTGAATAAAGGCATAAAAAAATCTGAATAGACCAATTACTAATAAGGAAATTGAAGTAGTAATTAAAAAAGCTCCCAACTAACAAAATCCCAGGAAGAAATGGTTTCACTGGTGAATTCTACAAAACAGTCAAAAAAGTATTAATATCAGTCCTTCTCAAACTCTTTCACAAATTAAAGAGAAGGGAGACCTTCTAAGAATGTTTTATAAAGCCAGCATTGATACCTAAACAAGACAAGGACACCACACACAAGAAAGAAAACTAGGAGCCAACATCTCTGATGAACGTGGATGCAAAAATCCTCAAGGAAATATTAGCAAACAAAATTCAACAATATGTAAAAAGGATAATACACCTTGATTAAGTGAGATTTAGTCCAGGGATGCAAAGATGGTCTAATATTCACAAATCAATCAATGTGATATACTACATTAACTAAGGAAGAATAAAAATCATATGATTATCTCAATAGATGCAGCAAAAAGCATTTGACAAAATTCAACATTCATTTCTGATTTAAAAATTCTCATCAAACTTGCTGTAGAGGGAACATATCTAAATATAATAAAGGCCATTTATGACAAACCCACAACTAACATCATATTCAACAATGAATAAGCCTTTTCTCTCAAATCAGGAACAAAGCAATGATGCTCACTATTGCCACTTCTATAACACAGTACTGGAAGTCCTAGCCACAGAAATAGACAAGCAAAAGAAATAAAAGCATCCAGATTGGAAGGGAAGAAGTAAAACAGTCACTATTTACAGATGACATGTTATGATATATAGAAAACCCTAAAGACTCCACCAAAAAAACTATTCGCAATAAATTAATTCAGTGAAGTTGCAGGATACAAAATTATTATGCAGGAATCTGTTGCTTTTCTATAAATTAACAATGAACTATCAGAAAGAAAAAACAAGAAAACAATCTTATTTATGATCACATCAAAAGAATAAAATAAGAATTAACAGGGAGATAAAAGACCTGTATTCTGAAAACTATAAAACTTTGATGAAGGAAATAAGAGAGACTACAAAGAAACAGGAAGATATCCTTTTGTGGATTGGAAGAATTAATGTTGTTAAAATGTCCGTACGACCTGGATTTTATGCAATTCCTATCAAAATGATGTTGTTCACAGAACTAGAGCAAGTAATTCTAAACTTTATATGGAACCATGAAAGACCATGAATAGCCAAATCAATCTGAAGAAAACAGAACAAAGTTGGAGTTATAACATTCCCTGACTTCATAAGATAATACAAATCTATAGTAATCAAAACAGTGTGGTACTGACACAGAACAGACATAGATCCATAGAGCAAAACTACAGACCCCAGAAATAAACCCACATACTTATGGTCAATTAATCTATGACAAAAGGGACAAAAATGTACAATGAGGGACAGATGGGCTCTTCAATAAGTGGTGTTCAGAAAATTAGACAGATAAATGTGAAAGAATTAAATTAGAACATTTTCTCATACTGTATGCAAAAATAAACTTGAAATGGATTAAAGACTTAAATGTAAGACCAGAAATCATAAAACTAGAAGAAAATATAAGTACAACACTTTGATAAAAATTGTAGCAATATTTTTTTTGGATCTCTCTTCTGGCAAGGGAAACAAAAGCAAAAATAAACTAATGAGACATAATTATACTTAAAAGCCTTTGCACAGCAAAAGAAATCATCAACAAATTGCAAAGACAACCTACTTAATGGGAGAAAAAATGTTTGCAAATGATATATCTGATTGTGGGTTGACCCAAAATATACAAACAGCTCATAGAATTCATATTAAAAAACTCAACTTAAAAATGAGCAAAACTCAGAATTAGAGAACAGAGTTGTGGACACACCAGGGGAAGGAGAGGGTGGGATGAATTGAGAGAGTAGCATTGAAACATATACATTACCATATGTAAAATTAGACAGTGGAGATTTTCTGTATGATGCAGGGAGTTCAATTCCAGTGTTCTGAGGCAACCTAGAGGGGTGGGCTGGGGTTGAGGTGGGAAGGAGGTTCAAGTGGGAGGGAACATACATATACCTCTGGCTGATTCATGTTGATGTATGGCAGAAACCATCACAATATTGTAAAGCAATTATCCTCCAATTAAAAATAAATTAAAAGAAAAAAATGAGCAGAAAACCTGAATTGACATTTCTCCAAAGAAGCCATACAGGTGGCCAACAGGAACATGAAAAAATGCTCAACATCACTAATCTTCAGGGAAATGTGAGTCAAAATTACAATGAGATATCACCTCACACCTGTCAGAACAGATATCGTTAAAAAGACAACACGCAACATATGTTGGCAATGATGTGGAGAAAAGGGAACCTATATATACTGTTGGTGGAGGTGTAAATTGGTGCAGCCATTATGGAAAACAGTGTGGAGGTTTCTCAAAAAATTAAAACTAGAACTACCATGTGATCCAGCAAATCCATTCCTGGATATATATCCTAAGAAAACAAAAACACTAATTTGAAAAGATACATCCACCCCAATGTTCATAGCAACACTATTTACAACCACTAAGACATGGAAGCAACCTAAGTGTCCATCAACAGATGAATGAATTATATATACACAATGAAATATTATGCAACCACAGAAACAAATGAAATTTAGCCCCTTGTAGCAACATGGATAGACTTGGGGGAAATTATGCCTCGTAGAGTAAGTCACATAAAGACAAATACTGTATGTTTTCATTTATAGGTGAAATCTAAAAAATAAAACAAATGAATATAACAAATAAAAGAATGAAATTCTGCCATTTGTGACAACATGGATGGACCTTGAGGGTATTATGCTAAGTGAAATAGATCAGACAGAGAAAGATTAAGTATCATATGATTTCACTCATATGTGGATCTGAAAGAAGAAGGAATGGGAGGAGAGAAAAGAAAATAAAACAAAGACAAAAAACCAACTGAAAGATAGAGAACAGATCAGTTGTTACCAGAGTCAAAGGGGGTTGGAGGTAGGCAAGATGAGTAGTAGGGGCCAGTTGACTGGAGATGGATGGTAACTAGGCTTTTGGTGGTGATTACACTGTAGTGTATAGACATTAAACTAATGCTATATACCTGATACAGAAATAAATTTTAAATAATAAAGTAAGGCACAGATATTAGGACAATTCATCAAAAAATACATATCTGTTTTTAAATTTTTAAAAAAGCTTATTTTTTATTCCCAAAAGCCTATCTTTAAGGAATGTGAAACTCATTGATAAAGACTTCATGCCAGTATGTTATGTTCTTCGATGCATGAATTATTGCCTAACAACTTCCCACACAATGCAATTGGAAACAGAACACTTAATCTTTTTACACAATTCTCTGCGGAAAGAACATACTCAAGTATCTACATTTTCAAGCTTTTAAAATGTGGGATGGCATCAGGTGGAGTCATCTCAGCTCCTCTGAGAGACAGAGCGAGAACAGGGTCAGAGACGTGGGCAGTGGAACAGGACACAAGGCAGTGGCCAAAACTCCCAGCGACCTGCCTGTCTCCTCTGTGTAGGTGATGCCATGAGGACAGGGGTGCAGTAAGTGGAGGGAGAACCAATGCAGAGACTGATGACAAAGACCAGAGAGATGAGAAAACCAACAGAAGGGCTAAACATTCATGGGATGCTGAGGATGCTGCTGTATTATTAATAATTATGCTGGCATCACTCCTTGAGCACTTAATACACCCCAGGGGCTGACTCCAGACTGTCCACACTCCAATTTGCTTGATCCCTGCTGTGTCTCCTGTTGCCATTGTTGTCTAGTCTTGAAGTTGTGTCCGACTCTTTGCAACCCCATGGACTGTAGCCTGCCAGTCTCCTCTGTCCATGAGATTTCCCAGGCAAGAATACTGGAGTGCGTTGCCGTTTCCTTTTCCATGTATCTCCTGAGGTAGGTTGTATTGCCCTCGATGACAAGACAAAGTCAAAAAATTTCAGATTCACGGTGTTTGTCAGGATGACATCTGATAGGAGCTATTCTCAAACCAGTTTGTATTGGCTCACATGTCAGATTACCAGGGGTTTGGGCCATTCCCCACCACAGGACCAGGCTGCAGTGTTTCATCTTGTGCTCCTCCTATAGCCCCACAGCAGAGTTGGAGACCCACCATGGCTATAGGCAGGAATCAGACAGCCAGTCTCAGGAGGGCCTGCAGAGGCTACACCTGAGGGCAGGAAAGGAGGAGCAGAGGACTTGAGACAGTCTTGGGACCCGGGAGCCTTTGCTGTAATGCTCCAAAGCTTGCACTTGGACACGCCTCTCCTCGAGCCACAAAATACAGAGACTACATGGGACTAAAAATAACTGTGTGCATGTGCAGTTGGGGCAAATTTTGGACCAAATGATACAAAAAGATTAAAAAAAACAACCCTAACTGCCATTTCTGAAGAGCGGGGAGCAAAAACAGGGTGTCTTGAGCAAAAGCAGGGTTCTGTTCCTGACCCCTACACTTAACACCACAAAAGGGTGAGCAAACTATCTAAGCCACCCCTCTGGCCCAACCCCTGGACACAACCCCACCCTCACCCCATATAAGGAAGGAGCTTGCCCCCATCTTGCGGGAGCAAGCAAGAGAACATGTTACTTGTTTTCACTCCTTCTGGCCACAGGAGTAGGGGGCCCAATAAAGCCTGGCCTGAATTTCTTGTCTGGTTTCTAGTCAATTTGTCTTGATTGGGGAAGGTCAAGAACCCTAGTCAGTATCACAACCAGGAGTGTTGGGGGATCTAGGTCAGACCTTCAGGCTCTAAATATCTTCCTGCAGGGGGGGCTGGTGCTTTTCAGGAACCTTCTGCTGAGGTGGGTGGGTAGCATCTTCTTGGCTAGTGCTTCAGCCTTGGAGCAAAGACTGTTAGCCATAACAATCTTCTTGGAAGCCCCGGGCAGTGTTCGAGTCACCCTTAAACCCCCACCAGACTCCTGAGTTCAGCTCTGTATTAGAAAGAAATAGCCATGGCTAGAACCCCAGCTTGGGTCCTCCCCCAGCTCCACACCACTTCCCAAGGTCACTGAGGACTAGGCCAAGGGGCTACTCCAGTCCAATGACACCATCCCTCTAGCTCAGTCCCAAGCCCTGCACAGGCAGCCTCAAGGAGCAGGGCAAATCCCTTTGCCAAGGATAGAGACTCGTCTGGGCTTCCCTGGTGGGTCAGAGGTAAAGAATCTGCCTGTAATGCAGGAGACTCGGGTTCGATACCTGGGTCAGAAAGATTCCCTGGAAGAAGGCATGGCAACCCATTTCAGTATTCTTGTCTAGAGAATCCCATGGACAGAGGAGCCTGGCGGGCTAGAGTCCATAGGGTCACAAAGAGTTGAAAACAACCAATCAACTAGACAGCAGCAGCAGAGACTGGTCTTAACTGATCTGACACAAGCAGCCGCAGTAGCTTCAGAGCCCCATTCCTCAGGCCCACGGCTCAGTACTGACCTGCAGGGTCTTTTTACTCCCCCACTAGCCAGAGCTGCTGGCCTAAACCAGGTACTACAGAGCCCCCTGCATGAGTGACTTCGGAGTTGGCTCCTGCCTGGCTTTTCACAGGGAGGCAAGAAAAGGTGCATACTCCCACGCAGAGGGGACTCTGGGCTCCTCTGACCCCACCAGCCAAACCGAAGGAGAGCATCTAGCGTAGGTAGTTCCCAAAAGAGCACTTAAGGCAACTGAGAGAAAGCCCGAGAGAGGTTTCAAGCACACCAGAGCCTAAAAACCTGTGTGCATCACCACAAAGCTCCATCCCTGGTACCTAAGTCCTTACCACCATCCTCTGGGTGGAGCTAGAGAGTGAGGGGGCCTCACTGGCCTTGGCCTCTGGGGCCTGTCTGACCCTCCTGACTGTGCCCTTTTGCCCATGTCCTGCTGTGATCTAAAGGGATGGAGCCCCCTGTAATCAGTCAGCTCCAGTTGCCATAACAAAACACCACAGGTTGGGTGTTTCCAGAGCAGAAATGACTGTTCTCACAGCTCTGGAGCCTGAAAGCCCAAGATCAAGGTGCTGGACTGGTAGGTGACCATCTTCTCTGCATCCTCACAGGATCTCTCATCCATGTGCACACACCCCGGTGTCTTTTCCTCTTCTTCTTAAGACACCGGGACTGTGGGATTAGGGTCCACCTTTATGAACTCACTTAACTTTAATTGCTTCTTCAAAGGCCAAATCTCCAAATACAGTGACACTTGAGGTTAGGGCTTCAGCATGAGTTTTGAGGAAACACAATCCAGTGCTTATCAGTTAACGTCTTTCCTGACTTCTATCTCTCCCTATTCCCATCCTGCCCTGCCCTTTGATTCCAGCTGGGAAGTAATACAGGATTCAGGTCTCTGAAGACAAGACGCACGCATACTCACTCCCCACACCCCGTCACGTGTGTAAGAGAAATAGCAGCCAGACCACGTCTGACTCTCCTCCCTCTTGGGCATTTCCGTTGAGAGCCTGGAGGCTTCCCAAAGCCAGGTTTTTGCTTCTCTCTCCTACTTAATTAAGACGAGAGGCAGAAGGGTGCTTTCGCAAGTATAATGATTGTTCTTAGTTAGCATCATCCAGCAAATGACTTCTTAAACTGAGGACCAGAAAGCACATAATTCTCTCGATATTTACAGTCACATCTACAGCAACACAGCTGCCACTGAGCCTGTGATTCCCAAGCTCCCACTGAGACAGGAGGCAGGCGACACGGGTCTCCCAGCACTGAGACTTCCAAAGGAAAATAACAACTATCTGTCGGTCTCAGGGCTGACGAGACCACGGCCATTCTCCCAGACCCTCTGCGTGCATTCCAGGGGTGGCTGATCTTCCAGACCCTGCCAGGCACAGCTGCCAGCTAGGAGAGGCAAGAGGGAGGCATCTGATCTGGGTTCAGAGCCCACACTCACCTCCTTCCAGTGAAGCCCTGCCCCTGCTCCATCCCTGTCCTGAAAAGAAGCAATATGCTTCCTTGTAGGAGAAATCAGAGATGGTGCATATGAGACACAGCGTCAGGGTTTCTTCTGAGCAGAGAGGCTCTGGATTGAGAAGAAAAGCTGAGTTCAAAAGTTAGACTGTGTGCCTTCCTGGAAACACTTGCATCATTTCTGCATTTCTGGATATCTGATGGGAGAGACAGGGTGAGGTCTCATGGCCTCTCTGCTGCTGGAGAGAGGAGCCAGTGTCACCTCCTCTAGGTTGCTCTGAACTATCTCCTCCCTCCTCTGTGGTACGAAGCAAAAGTATTTTCTCCAGTGATCAAGAAAACTCCAGAATATCTTGGCTGTAGCCAAGGCTCTGTAGGGAAGGACCATCCATAGGTGCTCTGAGAACTCGACAGGCAATATTTCAGCCTCCAGCTGACCAGAGTCGCCTCTTGCCCTGTGGGCTCCAGGGAGGCTGTGGAGATGATAGCTCACATCCCAGGAAAAGCACCTCAGTGCCAAGCTGGTCTGGCACCAACAGTACCAACAGCACAGACCAGTGTGCTTGCCTTCCAGACAGCATCCACTCCCTGCGGTCATTCTCTACTGAGTGCTTCTGTAGCTTCTCTGATGTGGCTTCTCCTCTTAAGGCCAGAGGAGATGTGACGCCTACTCAGTCTGCCCAGGCACCAGGTTTTTCTCCACTGAAGCTCTCACCACCCAGGATGGAGAACTGTTCTTCCTACATCCCCCTCCTGATAGCACTCAGACACCGCTTTCCCTTTCACACCCTCCCCGCATGCCTTGTTCTGCTGATTCTACCTATGTAACGTCCTTCTCTCCCTCTCTGCCTCACGCTATCCTTCATGACCTGTCTGAGTCTATTCCTGACTGGCATATCTTGCCACACTCCTTCCCCTACTTCCCCCAGAGTTTTGCCCTCTGGCTACAGTGAGCCATTTTCAATTTCCTAAAGGAACGATTTTTCTCTCCCCTCCAGGATTTCGCCCTCTGTACCCTCTCCACCCCATAAATCTCCCACTGTATTGTCTTCTTTGACTAATTTCTTTGCCGTTCAGGACTCCACTTAGATGCCTCCTCCTCCAGGAAGCCTTTTGGGACTTCTCCAGGTAGATGAAGCTGCTCCCTTTGGGATTCCCATACCCCTTGTGCTATCTCTACCAGAGACAGAGATATCATCACACAGGGCCAGCATTTCCTGAGTCCTGATCACATAGTACCAGCTTCATCTGCTCCATCTGGCCTGTGAATTCCTCGAAGGCAGGGTCTGTGTCCCCAGGGTCCAGCTAGGGCGTGGCTCACAGCAGTGACAAATGTTGGCTGGCAGTGAACACAACAAATGAATCACCTGCCACTCGCCTGCACCTCCAGCTGTCACATGTCCATTGTGCTTGTACATCCACACGTCAGATTTAAGACTGTGCTCTACTATTTCTGACCAGGGCCTGAGGCTATAACCTCCGCTTGCCTGAGTCTGTTTCAAAGATACAAATATCACTGGACTCTAAAGGCTGTTGGACATGGGGAATTTTCAGGAAGGGGCTGAATAAACAAAGCTCTCCATCCCCATTCCCCCACCAGACATCCATTTGTTTCTTTTGCCTGGAATGTCTCCTCCTCTTTTCCAGCTACCTAATCCCTAGCATCCTCCAAGACTCAAATGAGTTGTCACCTCTGCCAGGAAGTCTTTTTTTAAACTTTCATTTTGTATTGAAATATAGCCGATTAATAATGTTATGACAGTTTCAGATGAACAGTGAAGGGACTCAGCCATACATATACATGTATCCATTCTGCCCCAAACCCTCCTCCCATACAAGCTGCCACATAACACTGAGCAGAGTCCCGTGCACTATACAGTAGGTCCTTGTTGATTATCCATTTTAAATAAAGCAGTGTGTACATGTCCATGCCCAACTCCCACCTCGGGCAAACATAAGTTGTTCTCTAAGTCTGTGAGTCTGTTTCTGTTTTGTAAGTTCATTTGTATCATTTCTTTTTGGTTCCACATATAAGGGGTGTCACGTGATATTTCTTCCTTTCTGTCTGTGTCAGGAAGTCTTTCTTGATCCCCAGGTTGGACTGGACACCCCACCACTGTGTTCACACAGCTCCCATGCATGACATACTTAGTCCCCTGTGTTTCAATTTCCCACTTACTCTTTGTCTCCCCAACTCGATGTGAGCTTCTCTGGGACCAGACAAAGAGTATGTGTAACCCAGAGTGCAGGCCAGAGCAGTCTGGGCTCAGCGCAGAGGGACCCCATTGAAAGAACTGGAGCCGTGGGGTAGCAAAATGAAAGAGAAATAGATCTCCATTCTGTCTGCTTTTAACAGCTCACTTTAACGGCTAAAAGGAAGATTCACTTGATGAACTAGGGTCCTGAAGATGCTTAAAAGATAAATATTTTTGAAACAGAGAAGCTACCCTTTCTACCCTGGATTTGGAAAAAATCAAAGCCTTACTTTCAAGTCAGTTTAAAAGATTTATGAGACCTGCTCCTTGCTGTGTCTCTGGGTAGATGTTCCCTGCAAATGCATTAATAAATAGTAAAGAAACCTCGCAGCGGCCGTGCTAAGTATATGCCACCAGAATTATCTCATGGTGACCCTTGCCAGAGGTGGGGGCTGATTCCTGGGGTCATGACCACAGAATCAAAGCTTTTGGACAAGGCTTTATGAACAATGTCTTGTTATAAATAAACTCTGAACTTGGAGTCATGGGAAGGCTGGATGTGGGCCTTTGGTGTGCTTGCTACCCTATGTGTCACCATCCAAAAGGATATAAGTGTCAGGAACCCAACTCAAATTGCCTGAAGTATGACAAGGACTTTATGGGCTCACAAAACTGCAAAATCTAGTGGTAGGTATGCTTGCAGACCTGCCCAGACTCAGAGCTCAACCCAGGCCGGCAGGCCCCAGGCTCTCTGTCACACTGCAAATCCTTCCTCTGAGCTGCCCTTCACTCAGATGCTCTACCAAGTGCACCCCGAGAACCCCAAGCTTTCATCCCATCAGTTCAGCAGTCCTGGAAGATAGTGAAATGTTGTTGCTGAGCCATGAAAAAACATTGGGATTCTTGGCCTCCAGAGAATTCAATCCGGGGCCAGAGACAAGGCTTGATCGCACAGAGCTTTTGTGCAATAGAGTTTTATTAAAGTATAAAAGGGATGGAGAAAGCTTCTGACATAGACATCAGAAGGGGGCAGAAAGAGTACCCCCTTGCTAGTGTTAGCAATGGAGTTATATACTCTCCAATTAATTATTACAATGAATCAAAAGAACGTTTGGAGATTGTCAAGATCTCACTAGACCTACGCCCATAATTTACATTTTAAGATAACAGGATTAGCCAGAAGGTTTTTTCCAGAGACTGTCCTCAAGCAGGATACATTAAAAAAAAAGTTTGTCCTTTCTTCCTCTTTGAGAATTCCAGACCCCTCTCTCCTTAGGGATCCCTGGACTTCTTATCAACCTACCTAGGAAATGACTCTCTCAATAAAAGGGGCCATGCTCCAGAGACTTTCAGCACCAATTCCAGGACTAGTTCTGATTGGCCAGTTTGGGGTCATGTGATAACCCCCAAAGTAGGAAGGCTTAACTCATAGCAATGAGACTTTATGAAAGGAGAATGGGGATTAGGCCAGCAAAAGCACTGGAAGTCCACCCTATTGGGCACATCACTGTGCCTCCCTGGGACTTGTTTTCTTCATCTGTAATGCAGATGATTGGACCTACCTGGGAAGTCACTAAAATCCTTTAAAACGCCCAAAGAAAGTTACGCACTGAAAGCTGAAACAGATTTTTTTTTTTAAGTTTTAGTGACTCAGATTGATATTTATCTACATGGGTTTAGGTATCAAAGAAGAAGTAGAGGGGTCAGGAGGGACAACCATGACCCCTCAAAGCCCCCCAGAACCAAACCCAGCCTGACCTTTGAGGTCAAATGGTGTATGGCTCCCTCCTCACCTGCTGCCCATGCATCCGTGAACTCCACCACCCCCTGTACCTTGGGGGCTAGAGCAGTGGTTCTCACTAGGAACAATTTTGCTCCCCCTTCCCCAAGACCTTCAGCCGTGCCTGGAGACATTTTTGGTTTTCATGATAGGCAAGGGAAGGAGGGGGCTGTTGCTGGAATATGGCTGCTGCTGCTAAGTCACTTCAGTCATGTCCGATTCTGTGCAACCCCATAGATGACAGCCCACCAGGCTCTTCCATCCCTGGGATTCTCCAGGCAAGAATACTGGAGTGGGTGGCCTTTTTCCTTCTCCATGGAATTTGGCAGGTAGAGCAAAATATCTAGCTGTTTAGATGCTGCTAAATATGTGGCTTAGCTGGTAAAGAATCCGCCTGTAATGCGAGAGACCTGGGTTCGATCCCTGGGCTGGGAAGATCCCCTGGAGAAGGGAACAGCTACCCACTCCAGTATTCTGGCCTGTAGAATTCCATGGACTGATAGTCCATGGGGTCACAAAGAGTCAGACACGACTAAGCAACTTTCAATTTCACTGTCAAGTATCCTACAGCACACAGGACAACCTCCCACCACAGTTATCTAGCCCAACATGGCAACAGAGCTGAGGTTGAGACACCGGGTCTAGAGGGAACAGTTCTGGAGCACCTGCTGTGTTCACCTAGGCCTTCACTCTGTACAGCTGTGATCAGTGACGTACACGGAGTTGCCATCAAGGAAAATCACTGGCTGCAGGGTGGAGAATGGTTGGAAGATGAGGTGAGAGGAGGGCAGCAAGACCAGTCAGGAGGCAGTTGCCATAGATCAGGTGAGAGCAGGGCCAGCTTTGTGGGCACATGGCCTGTGCAGTCACACAGGGCACCACACTTAGAAAAGACCATGCTTGGTTCAATGCTTTTCTGTCACTGTCTCAAAATTCTTAACAATATTTGAACAAGGGACCCTGCATTAACATTTTGCACTGGGTTTTGCAAACTATGGAGCCAGTCCTGAGTGAGAGACAGCTGGGGCTGAACCAGGGCAGTAGCTAAGAGAGCAGAAATCACCCTTCTGTTGGGGAAAGCACCACCAATTTTTCTTGCTCCCCAAAGTCCTGGTCATAAACCAGCAATAGGGGTGGGGGGAACAGAAAGCTGGCTGTTGCAGGTCTGGTACAAAACAAGGTCACCTGAGCTAAGGGGTCCAAAGGCCGAAGAAATGCATAGCCTTCTAATAGCCAGGCTGAAACAACACTTTCAACCAAGAAGGGATGGTTCCTGTCCACTTGGCCTGCTTTGGGAGAGAGAAGCAACCTGTGCAGCATCTGTAGGCAAAGAGGAGGACTTTGGGGGTCTACCATTAAGGAATCAGGTCACATTTCTCTCCCAGAGGCCATATGTAGGCTGAATGCTGGACTACAGCACCAGAGCTGCTCCCTGAAGGCAGACTGGAGGATGGGACTTGGGTAGGCTCAAGCATCTCAGATTTTCCAAGGGAGCCCAAGGGATAATCATTATGCATACAACTCCACAGTCAAGGGCATCTGTGTGTCCATTCACTCCATCACTAATAGCCCTGTGACTCTGACTCACTTAACCTCTCTGAGCCTCCACTTTTATCAAATGGAAAACCAGTAGCACTGGCTGCATGATGAGCTGTGTCAAATCAAATGAGATGTTATACTTGTCAAATCCTTAGCCAAGTGCCTGACCTGGAGAAAGTTACTCAACCTATCTCAGCCATGAAGCAGGGAGATAACACAGTGCTTACATCACCATGTTGCTTGGAGGGTTAAAGCAGACGATTCACAGGGTAAATATCTAGTGGTTTGTTTTGCTGTTCTCATCACTGGTTGGGGCCTGAGACTCAGAACCATGTGCCCTGAGACTGATTTCCACCAAGAAGCTGAGAGCTTGGGAGAATTTCATCTCCAGGCCCGACCCCAAACAAAGCTGTGTCCCTCCATCTATGCCTCCATATGAGGAACCACAGGATTCCCTCAGTGATACCCAAAGCATACCCACATTGACACTCTTCTTCATAATGCAATCAGTGCGCCTGACTCTGTAGCATCCAGGAATTCAGGTCTATGTGTGTGCATGTGTATTTACTTGAGCTACAGAGAGACCTTCTTTAAATGACCAAGGGGTGATCACCCAGATTCACTGGAAGCCTCTGTCTCCACAGATGACCACCAAAGAAGCACGTGCTCTCTCCATCTCTTCCACTTCCACAGCGATCAGCAGGATTTCTGACCATTCCTTTTCTTATGACCATAGACCAACTTGAATGTGTTTATGAAACCTGGTGCTAGGTAGTGTAAAATACCAAATTGCCCTCTGGAAGCTACAGAAGTCATCATTTAACTGAGATGGCATTTTTCAAACGTGCTCATGAAGGAGATAGGTAAAGATATGATCTGCTGACAGGAAGGAGACACAGATGGAGGAGAAGCCTCAGAGTCTTCCACGCCAGTTCTTCCAGAGTCACTTCCACCCAGCCTCAAAGGAGGCCAGGAAAACCAGCTGGTGACGTTGTCAGTGGCAATAATTTCAACCACAGTCATCAATGTTGAGCACCTACTGTGTGCACTGGGCACCATGCCTCATCAAAGGTGCCCTTGGTATTGTGATCCTGGTAACACTGCCAGTGAAGCTGAGTGAGGCAGAAAGAACACAGGCTATGGAGATGGACAGCTTGAATTAGAGCTGCTGCTCTGCCTTTACCACCTGGGGAGCTTAGGCAGCTCACTGGAGCCTCTGAGAGCCAGGATGGGTCCTCACATGTAGAATTGGGATAATGGCACCTCCCAAGGTAAGGCCAGATACCAGCTCTCATAGTTCATGGGAGCCAATTGTGCACCTCTCTTCCCAACTCTGGGTTCAGTGACAAGAAGTTGGCAGGCTGAAATTAACCACAGAGGAAATATTAACACCATGGAAACTGGCAAACTACAAATTAATCAGTTCAGTCTCTCAGTCATGTCCAACTCTTGGCGACCCCGTGGACTGCAGCATGCCAGGCCTCCCTGTCCATCACCAACTCCCAGAGTTTACTCAAACTCATGTCCATTGAGTTGATGATGCCATCCAACCATCTCATCCTCTGTTGTCCCCTTCTCCTCCCACCTTCAATCTTTCCCAGCATTAGGGTCTTTTCAAATAAGTCAGCTCTTTGCATCAGGTGGCCAAAGTACTGGAGTTTCAGCTTCAACATCAGTCCTTCCAATGAATATTCAGGACTGATTTCCTTTAGGATGGAATGGTTGGATCTCCCTGCAGTCCAAAGGACTCTCAAAAGTTTTCTCCAACAACACAGTTCAAAGGCATCAATTCTTCAGTGCTCAATTTTCTTTATAGTACAACTGTCACATCCATACATGACTACTGGAAAAACCATAGCTTTGACTAGATGGACCTTTGTTGGCAAAGTAATGTCTCTGCTTTTTAATATACTGTCTAGGTTAGTCGTAACTTTTCTTCCAAGAAGCAAGCGTCTTTTAATTTCATGGCTGCAGTCACCATCTGCAGTGATTTTAGAGCCCAAAAAAGCAAAGTCTGCCACTGTTTCCCCATCTATTTGCCATGAAGTGATGGGACCAGATGCCATGATCTTAGTTTACTGAATGTTGAGTTTTAGGCCAACTTTTTCACTCTCCTCTTTCACTTTCATCAAGAGGCACTTTAGTTCTTCTTCACTTTCTGCCATAAGGGTGGTGTCATCTGCATATCTGAGGTTATTGATTTTTCTCCTAGCAATCTTGATTCCAGCTTGTGCTTCAACCAGCCCAGTATTTCTCATGATGTACTCTGCATATAGTTAAATAAGCAGGGTGACAATATACAGCCTTGACATAGTCCTTTCCTGATTTGGAACCAGTCTGTTGTTCCATGTCCAGTTCTAACTGTTGCTTCTTGACCTGCATACAGATTTAAGATGGGCACAATAAAGGACAGAAATGGTATGGACCTAACAGAAGCAGAAGATATTAAGAAGAGGTGGCAAGAATACACAGAAGAACTATTAAAAAGAGATCTTCACGACCCAGATAATCACAACGGTGTGATCACTCACCTAGAGCCAGACATCCTCGAATGTGAAGTCAAGCCTTAGGAAGGATCACTACGAACAAAGTTAGTAGAGGTGGTGGAATTCCAGGTGAGTTATTTCAAATCCTAAAAGATGAGGTTGTGAAATTGCTGCACTCAATATGCCAGCAAATTTGGAAAACTCAGCAGTGGCCACAGGACTGGAAAAGTTCAGTTTTCATTCCAATCCCAAAGAAAGGCAATGCCAAAGAATGCTCAAACTACCGCACAATTGCGCTCATCTCACATGCTAGTAAAGTAATGTTCAAAATTCTCCAAGCCAGTCTTCAACAATATGTGAACCGTGAACTTCCAGATGTTCAAGCTGGCTTTAGAAAAAGCAGAGGAACCAGATATTAAATTGTCAACATCCATTGGATCATCGAAAAAGCAAGAGAGTTCCAGAAAAATATCTACTTCTGCTTAACTACAAATTAAGCCTTGCTCTTTTTATTTTGTTCATTTTTAATCTTTTCTTTAAATTAAAATCCAGTTGATTCACAATGTTGTGTTAGTTTGGGGCGTACAGAAAAGTGATTCAGTTATACATACGTATATACATATATCAATACATATCTAAATCTTTTTCAAATTCTTTTTCATTATAGGTTATTATAAGATACTGAAGATAGTTCCCCATGCTATAAAGTAGGTCCTTGTTGGTTATCTGTTTTCTGTAGAGCGGTATGTACCCTGTTAATCCCAACCTCCTAATTTATCCCTTCCCTCCTCTTCCCACTTTAGTAACTGTAAATTTGTTTCCTATGTCTGAGCTTATTTGTTTTGTAAATGAGTTCATTTGTACCATATTTTAGATTCCACATATCATATAATATTTGTCTTTCTTTGACCTATTTCACCTAATATGATAATCTCTAGGTCCATCCATGATGCTGCAAACGGCATTATTTCATTCTTTTTACTGGCTGAATAACATTCCACTGTGTCTATGTACGTGCTCAGTTGTTCAGTTGTATTCTACTCTTTTTAACTCCATGATCTGTAGCCTGCCAGGCTTCTCTGTCCATGGAATTTGCCAGGCAAGAATACTGGAGCAGGTTTCCATTTCCTACTAAAGGGGTAACTCCTGATCCAGGGGTTGAACCCCTTTCTCCTGCATCTCCTGTATTGGCAGGGAGATTATTTACTGCTGAGCCACATGGGAAGTTCCCTATATGTACCACATCTTTATCCATTCATCTGTTGATGGACATTTAGGTTGTTTCCATGTCTTGGCTATCGCATACAGTGCTGCTAAGAACATTAGAGTGCACGTATCTTTTCAAATTAGAGTTTTCTCTGGATATATGATACCATTCTAATGGCAGAAAGTGAAGAGGAACTAAAGAGCCTCTTGGTGAAGATGAAAGAGGAGAATGAAACAGCTGGCTTAAAACTCAACATTCAAAAAACTAAGATCATGGCATCCAGCCCCATCACCCATCACTTCGTGGCAAATAGAAGGGGGAAAAATGGAAACAGTGACAGATTTTATTTTCTTTGGCTCCAAAATCACTGTAGACAGTGATTGCAGCCACAAAATTAAAAGATGCTTGCTCATTGGAAGGAAAGCTATGGCAAACTTAGATGACACATTAAAAAGCAAAGACATCACTTTGTCAACAAAGGTCCATATTGTCAAAGCTATGGTTTTTCCAGTAGTCATGTACAGATGTGACCTAAAGAAGGCTGAGTACCAAAGAATTGATGCTTTCTAATTGTAATGTTGGAGAAGACTCTTGGAAGTCCCATGGACTACAAGGAGATCAAACCAGTCAATCCTAAAAGACATCAGCTAAATACTCTTTGGAAGAACAGATGCTGAAGCTGAAGCTCCAATACTTTGGCTGCCCGATGTGAAGATCTGATTCACTGGAAAAGACCCTGATGCTAGGAAAGATTGAAGGCAAAAGGAGAAGAGGGTAGCAGAAGATGAGATGGTTAGATAGCATCACTGACTCAAGGGACATGAATTTGAGCAAACTCTGGGAGATAGTGAAGGACAGAAAAGCCTTGCATGCTGTAACCCATGGGGTCCAAAAGAGTCTAACATGATTTACTGATTGAACAACAACAAGACTTGCTCTTTCTGGGGAGCCTATTTTTAACCAGTTTACCAGCATGCCTGGCTTCCCTGGTGGCTCAGATGGTAAAGAATCTGCCTGTAGTGCAGGAGGCCCAGGTTTGAACCCTGAGTTGGGAAGATCCCCCGGAGAAGGAAATGGCAACCTACTCCAGTCACAACTGAGTGACTAAACAACAACAACAATCACTAACAATGCTGTTCTCCTCCCAACTCTACAACAGGCTCAGACTTCTCATAGTCTCTCAGAAAAACAGCTCCAATTGCTCCAGACTTGTCCTCCAGGCTCCATACTGTATCATTCAGTTACAACCTGTTTCAGTTCAGTTCAGTTGCTCAGTCATGTCTGACTCTTGGCGACCCCATGGGCTGCAGCACACCAGGCCTCCCTGTCCGTCACCAACTCCCGGAGTTTACCCAAACTCATGTCCATTGAGTTGGTGATGTCATCCAACCATCTTATCCTCTGTCATCCCCTTTTTCTCCTGCTCAATCTTTCCCAGCATCAGGGTCTTTTCAAATAAGTCAGCTCTTCGCATCAGGTGGCCAAAGTATTGGAGTTTCAGCTTCAATATCAGTCCTTCCAATGAATGTTCAATACTGATTTCCCTTAGGATGGACTGGTTGGATCTCCTTGCAGTCCAAGGGACTCTGAGGAGTCTTCTCCAACACTATAGTTCAAAAGCATCAATTCTTTGGCTCTCAGCTTTCTTTATAGTCCAACTCTCACATCCATACATGACTACTAGAAAAACCATAGCCTTGACTAGATGGATCTTTGTTGGCAAAGTAATGTCTCTGCTTTTTAATATGCTGTCTATGTTGGTCATAACTTTCCTTCCAAGGAGTAAGCATCATTTAATTTCATGGCTGCAGTCACCATCTGCAGTGTTCAGAGTTCAATAAAACATTGTGCATGTGTGTGTACTAAGTTGTTTCAATCATGTCTCTGGGATTCTTTGGACTATAGCCCACCAGGCTCCTCTGCCCATGGAATTCTCCAAGCAAGAATACTGAAGTGGGTTGCCATGCCCTCCTCCAGGGGGTCTTCCTGACCTAGGGATCAAACCTGCATCTCTTATGTCTCCTGCATTAGCAGGTGGGTTCTTTACCACTAGTGCCACCTGGGAATTTAAAGGTAAGTAGTCAAGTTTATTTTGAAATCATCATTGTCCCTAGTCATAATAACACATTTGTGGAACATCATTGCCAGATTGTTTAATGCTCCCTGTGAAGCTGGTACAATCATGCCCACTTGACAGATGAGGAAAATTGAGGCTGAGATTCAGTGACTTGGTCAAGGAACCTCAGCTGGGAGGCTGAGGTAAGACTCAAAGCCAATCTGTCTGATGCTGAAATTCCTGTTCTCGACACCGAGTCACCACTCTTTCTCTGTAGGCTGTTTCACTCCACATTCTGCTTCCTGGTACCAGCCTCTGCTGCTGCTTTTCCTCAGGAAACCCACAAAGAACCCAGACTGCATGTTCTCATTAAGTGTTGCTCAAATGATAACCACTTTTGGAAGACCCTGCAGGGCTGCAGAGTCCCCCCAGCTTGGGACTTGCTGACAGGCGGAGCATGTTACCTGTTCTGTGTTCACTGCACTGGAGGTGACAGTCTCAATGAACCCAGAGGAGTGCTCTCCCAAATGCTGTCAGCTCCAAGCTGCTTCCCCATGATTCAGAGATGCGAGCGAGCAAGGCAGGCTACCCAGGGGCAGCTGGCCCAGGCTTGCTTCTGAAGAGTCACACCAGATAAACAATCCACTTCTGATAATCAGAGGGCGAGGGCTGAGAGATAATGAGCAGATGCCTACAGGCTCCTCCTGTTACCAGGCAGCTGGGCCTAATGAAAAACCCACGTGCCTGGAATCGAGCGGTGGGTTCTCATCCTGACTGATAATGCCAGGAGTGTCCTTGAGCGAGGCTGTACCCACAGATCTTAAGCTCCCCAGCTGTCGAGTGGGAAGAGTAAGTCCACCTGATCTACCTCTAGCAGCAACTCTGGGCATTTCACAGAGAGCCTCTCTCAACGTTCTGCTCTCTCAGGAAGCATGTTCCAATTACTCCAGGCCAATGTTCTTTCCCTTCTCTGGAATGCTAAAGTGGCTCAAATAAGCTGATTAAAAATATGGTGTATGATCACTGTAGAAAATTTGGAAAATACATACTAGGAAAAAAAACTTAAAATTACTCATCATCCCACCATGCATACACATATATTTGTAACATTATAACATCATACATATATATAAGTGATAAAGATAATTCTGTACACTTATGCATTTTTCATTTAATGCTGTATCAAAAGAATTTTGTTACTAAAAAACACCTTTGTAAGTATCATTTTACATTCTATAAAATACTCTATTGTATGAGAGGGTCAATCTACTACCCACCTTGTTGAATATTTAGATGGCTTCCATTGTTTCAGTATTATAAATTATATTGCACGAATATCTTTGTTCATAAAGCTTTTTCTTCTCCACTTCTGATCATTCCCTGAGACAGATTTTGAGAAATGACACCATCTGGTCAAAAGGTAACAGCATTCTGGAGGCTCATGGGGCATACAGAAATGTTGCAGCAATGTTTGTACCCATTAGCAGAGTGGGACACAGCCAAGCTCCCACAGCCTTTCCATCATTCAATTATTTTCCCTTTAAAAAGTCTTTCTGTTCTGATCAGATCAACAAGAAATTGCTGCTTCATTCAGATGTTTAGAATTACTTGTTAGGTGTTCTGTTCTTTTTCTGAGTGGGTTTAATTCTGCTCTGCAGATTTGTTTATTTTCTATTACATAAACCTGTATCTTACATCTAACCTCCTAAGAGACAAGGTCTCAGTCCACAGTGGTGAATTGAACCAAAATTCCTTCTCCAGACCTTGTTTGAATGTTTCAGTATGTTCCTGTCACTTTCCTACCTTGGTCCCACTCTCTGGCTTCTGAGAGAGTGGCTTATCATTTTACTGACTCAGGATCTTAAGAGGTCTCCTGGAGAGCATCACACATCAGGGTCTGGCAGCCATGATGGAATGCTGCAGTGGCTTATGGGTCTTCCTCTCCCACTAGACTGTAAGCTCCTTGAGGGACTCTCTGTATCCTTGGCCCAAAGTAGAAACTCCAACCCTAAACTCCAGCCAGAAGTACCACTCAGATGTGTATATTCTTCCCCATTCCTAGTCACTCCTGCCAATCTGTGAGTTGGGGAGATAGGTAAGAAGGGCTGCACATGTGTGTGGCTCAGGCCATAGTCTGGGGTCCCTGGTGGGGCTGCCTGCCCTCCAGATGCCCATGCTTCTCCATACCTGGAGTATGAGATAATCTGACACAGGCAGGCTTCTTCCCTGTAGATGGTACCGACTTTGGCCCAGTACAGGAGAGATGAGGAGCAAGAGGGCCCCAAATGATTTCTGATGCAAAATGATTTCTCTCTGTCATCCAACCTCACCATTCATAATGCTGGTGCTTATGTCCCTCCCTAAACTCTGAACACCCCAGATCTGCAACACCCACGAAAGTGATTTAGTACCAGTAAAGTCTAAACCAGTGGTCTTTCCACCCTTTTCTAGAATGAGATGAGAGGTTGCTGGAATTAACAAATAATTTCCCAAATCCATGAAGTTGACTTTTTCTCTTAGACCATTGTTTCCCAAGTCTGTTTCTAGATTCTATGGCTATAACTGGAGTACACATATAAAACATATTCTCTGACCAGTTTCCACTAGAGATAAATGGTAGAACAAAGTAAATAGAACTGTCACCCATAGGACTCCTCCTAGCCTTTAATATACTAGTATACGTCAAGGCTATATATTGTCACCGTGCTTATATAACTTATATGCAGAGTACATCATGAGAAACGCTGGGCTGAATGAACAAGCTGGAATGGACAGGGAGGCCTGGTATGCTGCAGTCCATGGGGTCACCAAGAGTTGGACAGGACTGAGCAACTGAACTGAACTGAACTGAACTGAACTGATACATTGTACCTCTTTAAGAAGAGGTTAATTTAAAGATTGTGTTTCTCAAATGTCTTTGACCTCTAAACCCTCTGTCTGGGGGCATCTTACAGAACTAAAGTTCTATAGAACATGCCTTGGAAAACCTGTGTTACACAAGCTTGGGAGTGCCTCTGTCAGATGTTTATGATATTTCCCAGGAGAAGGGACTTTTTGTCAGAAGGGAAGTTCTGACTCATTCACTCCCTGAACCAGTTCCATCTCCAGCCAGTGCCAGCACAGGATCTGGTACAAGTCTGCCTAGATGCTATAGGGAAGAGGTAGGCAAATTTTTTCTGTAAAGAGCTAGACTGTCAATGTTTAGGTTTTATAGCCATATGGTATCTGTTACAACTACTCTGCTCTGCTGGCATAGTAGGAAAGCAGCCATAGACAATTTGTACACAAATGGGCACAGTCATGTTCTAATAAAACTTTATTTACAAAACCAGGTGGTGGCATTAAAAAAACTCATGGAGATATTTCATGGCATTTGAAATCTCGAGGAATAAAATGGTGGAAATTGATCCAAACTTTTGGAAAGGAGTATAAAAACCATTCAAGGCCTTGAGGATATACTTTTCTGGTATTGTGCATTACATGATAATAGGAGAATGCAAACATTGATCAAAATATTCTTAATAAATAATTTTACAAAGAAATAAAGCACTAATTCTTAATGAAAGAAAGAAACCAAGTGGTGTGCCATGTTTGGCCCATGGACCATAATTTTCTGACCCTTAGTGTAAGGGAACTCAGACCAGGGAAAATGGCCTCTGGATATTGAGAGTGAAGAAGCAAGTTGGAAAGGACAAAGTCATGACAGCTTTCCAGAGGATAACCCACTCCCAGTGAAAAAGCTTCCCCCACAGCCAGCCATAGTTTAACTGATGGGGAAACAACGTATGCCCTTCCAGCTCGGAGGGCACAGCTAGTACTTCAGCATCCAGTGCTGCCACTGTGGGATCAGGGAAAGCTTCTGAAACTCAAAGCTCCAAGGGAAACCATGTGAGGCCTGTGTGAGGTCCCCAGAATTCCTGAAGAGGTATATTTATGTAGGTGAACTCAGGGTCAGTGGCCTCGTCTGAACCAGGATGCTTAATTGGAGAGCAGCTGCTCAGCCCTTGGGGCAAGAGAGCAGGGCTGAGTGTCTGCCTGAGTTCCACCCAGCTGTTCCCCTCCCGGGCTGGCTATGGAGGAATGCACAGGGAATCTGATCACTGTCGGCAATGCCAACCCCCAGGCGGTGGGTCACGTGGTGGGCTCAACAGGCTTCAGAGACACAAAGCAAGCCCCATTCTCTGTAAACTGGATCCTCATCCTCCAACCCACCAAAAGCCCTCCAAAGGGCTTTGTGAGCAGCATGTAGGGCTGGACAGGAAGGAGTATGGATGCAGACAAAACCAGCCTGGAGAGTTTGACCCAGAAATACAGCAGTGGCTGACTACCAAGAACCTACTAACATCAGGCGTCTTATTTACAGCAGCACAGATTCTTATCTGCAAGGTCCATATTACCCCATCTTACAGTAGAAAACGGAGGCTCAGAAAATATCTGTGAGTTGTCCAAGTTACTAGAGTTAGGGAGAGGGGTGGACTGGGATCTGACTGCAGACCTGTGTGACCCCATTGGTTACCCCATGGTGCCAGTCTTCCTGGTCCTCTCCAGCTTCTAAGCCTGACTGCTTCTAGGTTGGGTTGGGGGTGTTCCCCATGTCTAGTCATTCCTACCTACACCATCTAAGCCATGCCTGCCCTTGGAAAGGCTGGTAGTGATGGTCAGATTTACAGTGTGTGAGGTCACCCCAAGATCTGTGATTCCCATTTACAGACCTCACAAGGACCAATATAAGAAATGAGTGGAAACAGGCCCTTCATCAGGGTAGCCCTTACCAAGTGGTAGGGCTGATGCTCAACATGCCTGGGTATGCCTTATAACAATGGGAACATTTCCTCAGTGTTTGCTGGACAGTAATTTGCATAAATTATCACATTTTATCTTCCCAATGACCCACTGAGTTAGGTACTGTCATCATGCCCATTCTTACAGATAAGGACCAGGGCTCAAGGTTAAGTAGTTGATCCTATTCACATAGCTAACAGAACCTCCTTGAGGGTCCCATACCCTCGCCACTATGCCATGCTCCAAACCCACTTCTCTTCCAAAGTGTAACTTTGATCCAGGCAATCTGGTTTCAGTTCCTGCAGATAGGGGGACTCAAAGGACCAAGCTCTCTGAGAAATCAGCCCCATACTTCTGCCCCAGAACTGGACACCCATCACTTCTTTAGGGGACCCCTACCTGAGCCCACTCATCAACAGCTTGTCTGCACTGAGGAGCAGAGCTCATCATGACAGCATACTCTGGATTTGCCTGGAAAATCCAGATTCAAAATATTCTGCTCCATTTTTACCATGAGTCCTAATTTGCAACTCAGAAAATGCACAAAAGTGACCATATTGGGGAAAATAATTTTGGTGACCCAAGAATTTGGGAGTGAGATCTACACAGAGGAGGCTGCCTGGGAGGTTCATGTTGGAAAATGCAGAAATATTGAACTTCCTGGATCACCTCCAGAATGAAAAGAGACTACACTACAAGTCATCTAAAATGAGATGCTGCTGAAAGATCTGTATGTGGGTTGATAAGACCTTTTTTATTAAATCTTCCACAGATCCTGGCCCAGAACTAGCAACACAGAAGGTTGACTGAATAGATCATTTTTTCCCTGATGGATTAAATTAAGTCAAATTAGAATAAAATGCAAACATCATTGTTTGGGATTACACTCCCTAGAAGCAGAACCCTGAGATGGGGTCTTTACTGGGCTGTATTCTCAGGGGGAGTGAAGGAGGCAAACAGGGCAGGGGAAGAGCCCAGCAAGCTGTGGTCTCAGCTGGAGTCTGGCTTCAGCCTGATCCCATGGAGCACATTGGAGCACAGATTGTTTCAGAGAGCCAGTCCCTCCTTGAGCCAAGGGGGTAGGCCTTTTGTATACTCACTTCCTAAACCAGAGTCTGTCAGTCTGGTAGACAGTCCTGGTGGGACCTCCTGGACAGCGTGGTTCCCTTTAAGCTGAGGGCAATTCCCAGGAGAACAGTGGTTATGACCCATGGGCAGCCAACATTCACAGCGCTGGGGGGACCAGTTAGGGTGAGTACCTGCCTGGTGAAGGGGAGCTTGTCAGGGTACCAACAGCATCCATCATGATTGTCCAGATTACAAATTGAGTTTGCAGGCCAGAACCAACTGGGTGCCAAGCACTTCAAAATTAACAGTGATTGGAAAAAACAATCAAATTGTAGAGGCCTGTCTATAGCCTCTTCAACAGACTTATATTAAAGGCCATTTGGGTAGGAAGCTTTCTAGGGAATGTAGGGCAACCAGAGAACTCGCCCTTGAGGAGCTTATAATTTACATAAGGAGTCAAGTGGTTATGCGAGAAATTGATCTACCAATAGTATATTAGAATAAAAACATAACAATCATTACATAAGCATTATGTACTTGCCAGTGGGCCTGAATAGGAAAGAAGAAGCAAAATCAAAAAACTTCCTGAGCTGAAAGAAAGAGAAGAAGAATGTGTTTGGGCCAAGTCTGAGAACATTTCATGGAGAGTTCTCTGTAGGCCTAAGCTGGAGGAGATCTTCAAGACCATCCAGCCAAGGATATAATTGTCAAACATGAACCTCTCTATCAGCCATGGTAGCACGACTAAGCAACCATGGACTATTTTCAACAGATCCCAGAAGTGTACTGCTCCAAATCACAGCCGACCAATCAAAAGAAAGCACAGCCAATTGACAAAAATGGCACAGATTTGATAACAGCCAGTAAGGAGACAGCATGGCAAGTTCCATAATGGAGGACTCATCCGGGGGGCTAACAAGAGGACCCAGACTAGAGCCCAAGGCCCTGTCTCCGCATCCTCATCTTTCCCTGGCCCCAAGCAGAGGCACTCCATAGTGTGTATCGTGTGCTGGGAGCCCCAGATCTCCCAGCATCATTTCTTTTCCTGCTGCACTGTAATTCTCCCTTTACAGAAACCTAGACCCTGAGCAGTCCCAGCCTAGTTCTCAGGAATCACAAAGGACCCTTCCTCAAGTGTGATGACTCCCATCCCAGGACCACCCCAAGAGATGGCTGTGGTCCCACAGAGAAAGTGGTTCCTCCTTGCTGAGAGGATAAATGTATGGAGTATGAAAGGAAACACAGCTCCACCTGGCTCTAGAATATAGGATTGAAATCAGCCCAGGAGGTGGGAGGTTGTACCCATCCCCGTTGTGGTGAGTGTAGACTGCTAATGGCTCAGGACAACCCTCTCTCTCTTGAGATCTCTTCAAGAAAATGAGAGATACCAAGGGAACATTTCATGCAAAAATAATGAGCACAATAAAGGAAAGAAATTGCATGGACCTAAAAGAAGTAGAAGATATTAGGAAGAGGTGGCCAGAATACACAGAAGAACTGTACAGAAAAGATCTTCATGACGCAGATACCACGATGGTGTGATCACTCACCTAGAGCCAGACATCCTTGAATGCAAAGTCAAGTGGGCCTTAGGAAGCATCACTACAAATAAAGCTAGTGGAGGTGATGGAATCCCAGTTGAGCTATTTCAAATCCTAAAAGATGATGCTGTTAAAGTGCTGCACTCAATATGCCAGCAAATTTGGAAAACTCAGCAGTGGCCACAGGACTGGAAAAGGTCAGTTTTACTCCAATCCCAAAGAAAGGCAATGCCAAAGAATGTTCAAACTACCACACAATTGCACTCATCTCACAGGCTAGCAAAATAATGTTCAAAACTCTCCAAGCCAGGCTTCAATAGTAACTGTGAAATTCCAGATGTTCAAGCTGGATTTAGAAAAGGCAGAGGAACCAGAGATCAAATTGCCAACATGTGCTGGATCATCGAAAAAGCAAGAGAGTTCCAGAAAAACATCTATTTCTGCTTTATTGGCTATGCCAAAGCCCTTGACTGTGTGGATCACAATAAACTGTGGGAAATTCTTCAAGAGCTAGGAATACCAGACCACATGACTGGCCTCCTAAGAAATCTGTATGCAGGTCAGGAAGCAAAAGTTAGAACTGGACATGGAAAAACAAATTGGTTCCAAATAGGGAAAGGAGTACATCAAGGCTGTATATTGTCACCCTGCTTATTAACTTATATACAGAGTACATAATGCAAAATGCTGGGCTGATTGAAGCACAAGCTGGAATCAAGATTGCTGGGAGAAATATCAATAACCTTAGATATGCAGATGTCACCACCCATATGGCAGAAAGTGAAGAACTAAAGAGCCTCCTGATGAAAGTGAAAGAGGAGAGTGAAAAAGTTGGCTTAAAACTCAACATTCAGAAAACTAAGATCATGGCATCTATTCCCATCACTTCATGGCAAATAGATGGGGAAACAATGGAAACAGTGACAGACTTTATTTTGGGGGGCTCCAAAATCACTACAGATGGTAACTACAGCCATGAAATCAAAAGACAATTGCTCCTTGCAAGAAAAGCTATGACCAACCTAGACAGCATATTAAAAAGCAGAGACATTACTTTGCCACCAAAGGTCCGTCTAGTCAAGGCTATGGTTTTTCCGGTAGTCATATATGGATGTTAGAGTTGGACTATAAGGAAAGCTGAGCACTGAAGAATTGATGCTTTTGAACTGTGGTGTTGGAGAAGACTCTTGAGAGTCCCTTGGACTGCAAGGAGATCCAACCAGTCCATTCTAAAGGAGATCAGTCCTGGGTGTTCATTGGAAGGACTGATCCTGAAGGTGAAACTCCAATACTTTGGCCACTTGATTCAAAGAACTGACTCATTGAAAAAGACCCTGATGGTGGGAAAGATTGAAAGCAGAAGGAGAAGGGGACTACAGAGGATAAGATGGTTGGATGGCATCACTGACTTGATGGACATGAGTTTGAGTAAGCTCCAGGAGTGGGTGATGGACAGGGAAGCCTGGAGTGCTGCAGTCCATGGGGTTGCAAAGAGTTGGACATAACTGAGTGACTGAACTGAACTGAATATTCCACTGTATATAAGTACCACATCTTCTTTATCCATACCTCTATTGATGGATATTTAGTTTACTTCCATGCCCTGGCTATTGTAAGTAGTGCTTCTATGAAAATTGAGGTGCACGCATCCTTTCAAATTATGGTTTTGTCCAGATATATGCCCAGGAGTGGGATTGCTGGGTCATATGGTAGCTCTATTTTTAGTTTTTTGAGGAAGAAATTGATCCTTGGTGATTAGAAACCTCATCTCTCCAGCTTCTTCAAAACTCATGAGAAAGAGAGACTGAAAGAGGGTCTGAGTGAGGGATGGCTGGTCAGGGCAGGTCTGATTTGGCCATAGTTCATGGCTCCCTGTGATGTAACACAGGGAAGCATCCCTGCAGGATGTGGGGGTCTGAATTTTAGATCCCTTTTGTCCAGAGGGAAATGTCCGTGCAACTGGACTTCCAGGGAGAGAACCTGCATGAAGCAGGCAGTTCTTTATTTTCCTCTCTGAAGGCAGAGTTTCCCTTGTACCCTCAGCTTCATTTTCTGTCACTCAGAGAGGCAGCAATGAAATAGTGCTCAGAAAAATTACATTCCCAGCAATTTCAGAGCGTGCCTGGATCATGAAGCATGCATATAATTGCTACTTCATAAAAGTTTGATAAATGAGACGCAAAATATACAGCTACTGCCTCTGAACAGGGTAAGGGGCCTTATTCCAGGGGTCATTTTAGATAATGAAAACCACAACTAATGAGTTTGATTAAAGGATTCACTAATGGTAGTGAATGTTAAGAAAGTAAAAACAAGCCTCTCATCCTGGGGGCACTGAGCAAGACACATCAGTTCAAAGCCTGACAGGCCATGGTTTCAGGGGAACTGGCTTCTGGACTCTGTTCTGGACCTCTGACCTTCCTGGATGACTTTGGGTAAGTCCCAGACACTTTTTCTGCCTCACTTTATCCAGCAGGAGAGCACAGAATCACATTCCCTTCTTGATTCTCAGATACTAGTTCTGGGCCTAGGTGGTGATGGTGGTTTAGTTGCTAAGTCGTGTCTGACTCTTGTGATCCATGGACTGTAGCCTTCCAGGCTCTTCTGTCCATGGGGTTCTCCAGGCAAGAATACTGGAGTGGGTTGCCATTTCCTTTTCCAAGAGATCTTCCCAACCCAGGAATTGAACCCAGATCTCCTGTACTGCTGGCGGATGATTTCCCAACTGAGTTATGAGGGAAGCCCTCTGGGCCTAGAGTTTGCTGCAAAACCAGTCCCTTGGGTTGGAGCCATAGAAGGCCTGCTGCCCAGTGGACTGCTCAGGATCAAGTTAGTGGCAATAACTGACTTTCGATCCAGGTGTCTAGTTTCTCAACATAGTGGAGAGGAGAGCAGTGGGGAAATAGAAGCACTTTCATCTCAAATAACCATTTCAAACTCCATAATGATGAAGAATGGTATGAGTGCATGTGTGTATTTGAGCCTATGTGGGAGTGTGTGGATGTGCATATGAATGTGTGTTTCATGAGTGTTTATGGTGAGTGTGCATGAGTATGTGAGAGTATGGATGTGAGTATGGATGTATGTGTGTGTGTGTGTGTATCTGTGTATGCTTGTATTAATTAGGAATCTGAGTGTGTCTATGGGTGTGTGTTTACCTATGTGTGTGTGTGTACCAGTTTTGAGGTGTCCTCACTTTTACTCTCTCTTAGTGGGCTTGCTGCCTGCTGGTCTTTATCTCCTTGGACTATCCTCACAGTAACCCCAAGAGGCAGTTCAATAATGCAAGCTGAAAGACACGGAAACAACCTAAATATCCATTGGCAGATGAATAGATAGACAAGATGTGGAACATATATACAATGGAATAGTACTCAACCATAATAAAGAATGAAATGAACCTAGAGATTATCATACAAAGGGAAGTAAATCAGAGAAAAATACCGTATGATATCTGTTACATGCGTGCATGCTAAGTCGCTTCAGTCGTATCTAACTCTTTGCAACCCTATGGACTGTAGCCCACCAGGTTCCTGTGTTCATGGGATTTCCCAGACAAGAATACTGGAGTTGGTTGCCAGGCCCTCCTCCAGGGGATCTTCCAGACCCTAGATCGAACCTGCATCTCTTATGTCTTCTGCATTGGCAGGTGGGTTCTTTATCACTAGCACCACCTGGGAAGCCCATGATATATGGTGCATGCGTTAGTCACTCAGTCGTGTCCGACTCTTTGTGATCCCATGGACTGTAGCCTGCCAGGCTCCTCTGCCCATGGAATTCTCCAGGCAAGAGTACTGGAGTGGATTGCCATCCCTTTCTCCATAGGAACTTCCCAACCCAGGGATCAAACCCTGGTCTCCTGCAGATGCTTTACCATTTGAGCTACAGGAATGATATATCAATACCATATGATA
This sequence comes from Giraffa tippelskirchi, assembly GCF_054371585.1. Lineage (NCBI taxonomy): Eukaryota > Metazoa > Chordata > Mammalia > Artiodactyla > Giraffidae > Giraffa > Giraffa tippelskirchi. Next base: position 94,494,482 of record NC_137276.1, read on the forward strand.
GATCTTATATGTGGAATCTAAAGTATTAAATAAATGAACTTATCTACAAAACCCAGACAGACTAACAAACATAAAAAACAAACTATGGTTACCAAAGAGGAAAGAAGTAGGGAAAGGATAAATTAGGAGTTTGCAATTAGCAGATGTAAACTCTTACATATAGAATGGATAAAAAACAAGGTCCTACTGTATAGTGCAGGGAACTATATTCAATATCCTCTGATAAACCATAATGGAAAAGAATATGAAAAAGAACATATGTATATGTATAACTAAATCACTTTGCTGTACAGTAGAAATTAACACTATAAATCAAATATACTTCAGTAAAATCTAAAAAAAACAACGCAGGCTGAGGTATGTGTGCAGCAATTTGTAACAGTCTTTCAAAGCAAACCGCTTGAGGCAGAGGACCACAGCATTATAAAAGCAATACTATGCCCAGTCTGTTCATATGTTGTTGATTCTGCAGAGGCCAAGGCAAACAGAAAAGCTTTATGTTTACAAAAGGGCCAATTATTTCCAGGCCACAAACAGCTACATTATTAATGCTTAGCCAATAAAAGTTTTCATTAAAAAAAAATGCCCAAGTATTTTATCAAGACCTGAATATACTGGACCTGAGTCCATTCAAGATTTAACTATGAGATGTAAACAGATACTTTCAGCCGGATGAACTGAGGCTGAAGGCATCCTTACACCTGAACAACTGTTTGTAGACACTAGCAGTCTTCACCACCTCCCGGATTTCAGTAAGCCCTTCAGTTCAGTTCAGTTGCTCAGTCGTGTCTGACTCTTTGCGACTCCATAGACTGCAGCACGCCAGGCTTCCCTGTCCATCACCAACTCCCAGAGCTTGCTCAAACTCATGTCCATTGAGTTGGTGATGCCATCCAACCATCTCATTCTGTCATCCCCTTCTCCTCCTGTTTTTGAATGAAAACAGGCCCTTATCAAGGGAGAAATCACCATCTGAGACTGAGAATGGATGGGTCATGTATGAAGATGAGGAATGATGTCCATGGGCTGAGAGGACGAAGCGAAACCTCCTCGGTTCCAACTTCCAACTTGGTGTCTGAATGTAGCAGATGCACAAAAGCTTTTATAAATTAAGTGAATACATGACTAGATAAATCAATCAATCGAATACTGTTAATCCTATCCTGGTTTATGGAATACTTTTATTAAAATGAGTATTGCCACATGATGCTTTTATCCTTAAGCCTGCATGATCCCAGAAATGATAGGTTTTTCCAGAAGAAATTCTAATAACAAAATAATGATTTTCAAGCACCAATGTCTTTGCTGCCAAAGGGATCAAATGCTATGAATAAGTCTGATGTGTATGTAGTGTTTTCTATTGCACAGTGACTGCTTGTTGCAAAGATATCTAAAACATTTTTAAACAATTCAACTACTTTTTGTTGAACAACAAGTGTGCTAGGGGCTCAGCAGCCATAAAACCTAGCAGAAAGACAAGATCCATTCCTTACTGTAGAGCTCCATGGGTCTTTACTCAGGACCTATTAACTCTTAGTTAACACACAATCTTTGTAATCTGGGAGATCTGCACTCCAGGGCACAGGTTCATCACTTTAAGGTAGAAGGTAGTTTGCTAGAGACAGGCAGAGTGATACTGACAAGAAATGGTATCATACATTAAAAGGAAGAAGTGAGTCAATGGAGAAATCTCTAAGATGTATTAGTGCAAAAGGCAAGGTAGAGAAAATGTGTAGTATGCTACCAATAACTACAAAAGGAGGGTTTATAAATATACAAAACAGATTTGCTTATGTTAAGAGCTAGCTATCCTTAAATATGCCTTGCTTTAGAGATTTAATTTTGAAACCATGCAAATATTTTACCTAAGTATGAAATAAAATTGAATTTTAGAAAAGCAATCCCTCAAGATCAAAATGAAATAAATGAATCTAACTCTGTACTCAGTTGTTAGCATAACCACACAGAGAGGGATTATTTCCTGTGATTTTAAAACACAGCAATTTGACTCTACATCCATCCCTAGTGAAATATATCTTTTTTTTTTTTTTTTTTTTTTTAGTTGGGGGCTAATTACTTTACAATATTGTAGTAGTTTTTGCCATACATTGACATGGATCAGCCATGGGTTTACATGTGTTCCCCTTCCTGGACCCCCCACCCACCTCCTTTCCCATCCCATCCCTCTAGGTCATCCCATTGCCCCAGTCCTGAGCATTTGTCTCATGCATCGAACATGGAATGGAGTTCTGTTTCACATATGATAACATACATGTTTCAATGCTATTCTCCCATAACGTCCCACCCTCACCTTCTCCCTCAGAGTCCATAAGACTGTTCTATGCATCTGTGTCTCTTATTCTGTCTCGCATATAGGGTTATCGTTACCATCTTTCAAATTCCATATATATGCATTAGTATACTGTCATCCCTAGTGAAATATATCTTAAGGACAAAAAGAACTGCAAAAGATTTGTATTGCTATTCTCGGACTGTTGTGCATGTGTTGTGCAGTAGAGCAAATGAGTCATGATCTGGTGACTTTGAGAAATAGTATTTTCAACATGAGAGGAAAAAACATACACATGTAAGATCAGTGAGGTTCAAAACTCACTACTGGACACTTCACTCCAGAGAGAAGAGATCCAACTCCACCCACCAGAACATTGATGCAAGCTTCCCTAACCAGGAAACCTTGACAAGACACCTGTCCAACCCCACCCACAGTGAGGAGCCTCCACAATAAAGAGGAACAACAAAATTCCAGCACACAGAAAGGCCACCCCAAACACAGCAACCTAAACAAGATGAAAAGGCAGAGAAATATTCAGCAGGTAAAGGTACATGATAAATGCCCAACAAACCAAACAAAAGAAGAGGAGGTAGGGAGTCTACCTGAAAAAGAATTCAGAATAATGATAGCAAAAATGATCCAAAATCTTGAAAATAAAATGGAGTTAGAGATAAATAGTCTAGAGACAAGGATTGAGAAGATGCAATAAATGTTTAACAAGGACTTAGAAGAAACAAAAAAGAGTCAATCAATAATGAATAATGCAATAAATGAGATCAAAAACACTCTGGAGGGAACCAACAGTAGAATAACAGAGGCAGAAGATAGGATAAGTGAGGTAGAAGATAGAATGGCAGACGTAAATGAAGCAGAGAGGAAAAAAGAAAAAAGAATTAAAAGAAATGAGGACAACCTCAGGGACCTCTGGGACAATGTTAAATGCCCCAACATTGGAATCATAGAAGTCCCAGAAGAAGAAGACAAAAAGAAAGGCCATGAGAAAATACTTGAGGAGCTAATAGTTGAAAACTTCCCTAAAATGGGGAAGGAGATAGTCACCCAAGTCCAAGAAACCCAGAGAGTCCCAAACAGGATAAACCCAAGGCAAAACACCCCAAGACACATATTAATCAAATTAACAAAGATCAAACACAAAGAACAAATATTAAAAGCACCAAGGGAAAAACAACAAATAACACACAAGAGGATTCCCATAAGGATAACAGCTGATCTTTCAACAGAAACTCTTCAGGCCAGAAGGGAATGGAAGGACATACTTAAAGTGATGAAAGAGAAAAACGTGCAAGCCAGATTACTGTACCCAGCAAGGATCTTATTCAAATATGAAAGAGAAATCATAAGCTTTAGAGGCAAGCAAAAGCTAAGAGAAATCAGCACCACCAAACCAGCTCTTCAACAAACGCTAAAGGATCTTCTCTAGACAGGAAACACAGAAAAGGTGTATAAACTTGAACCCAAAACAGCAAAGTAAATGGCAACAGGATCATACTTATCAATAATTACCTTAAATGTAAATGTGTTGAATGCCGCAACCAAAAGACAAAGACTGGCTGAATGGATACAAAAACAAGACCGCTATATATGCTGTCTACAAGAGAACCACCTCAAAACAAGGGACACATACAGACTGAAAGTGATAGGCTGGAAAAAGATATTTCACACACAAATGGAGACCAAAAGAAAGCAGGAGTAGCAATACTCATATCAGATAAAATAAACTTTGAAATAAAGGCCATGAAAGAAGGACACTACATAATGATCAAAGGATCAATCCAAGAAGAAGATATAACAATTATAAATATATATGCACCCAACATAGGCGCTCTGCAATATGTGAGGCAAATGCTAACAAGTATGAAAGGGTAAATTAACAGTAACACAATAATAGTGGGAGACTTTAATACCCCACTCACATCTATGGATAGATCAACTAAACAGAAAATTAGCAAGGAAACACAAACTTTAAATGATGCAATGGACCATTAGCTGTAATTGATATCTATAGGACATTTCACCCCAAAACAATTTCACCTTTTTCTCAAGTGCACACAGAACCTTCTCCAGAATAGACCACATCCTGGGCCAAAAATCTAACCTTGGTAAATTCAAAAAAAATGAAATCATTCCAAGCATCTTTTCTGATCACAATGCGATAAGATTAGATGTCAACTACAGGAAAAAAAACTACTAAAAATACAAACATATGCAGGATAAACAACATGCTTCTGAATAACCAACAAATCACAGAAAATATTAAAAAAAGAAATCAAAATATGCATAGAATCGAATGAAAATGAAAACACAGCAACCCAAAACCTACGGGATTCAGTAAAAGCAGTGTTAAGGGAAAGGTTCACAGCAATACAAGCTTACCTCAAGAAACAAGAGAAAAATCAAATAAATAACATAATTCTACACCTAAAGCAACTAGAAAAAGAAGAAATGAAGAACCCCAAGTTAATAGAAGGAAAGAAACCATAAAAATTAAGGCAGAAATAAATGAAAAAGAAACAAAAGAGACCGTAGCAAAAATCAACAAAGCCAAAAGCTGGTTCTTTGAGAAGATAAATAAAATAGACAAACCATTAGCCAGACTCATCAAGGAAAAAAGGGAGAAGAATAAAATCAACAAAATTAGAAATGAAAATGGAGAAATCACAACAGACAACACAGAAATTCAAAGGATCATAAGAGACTACTATCAGCAACTATATGCAAATAAAATGGACAGCTTGGAAGAAATGGACCTAGAAAAGTGTAACTTTCCAAAACTGAACCAGGAAGAAACAGAAAATCTTTAACAGACCAATCACAGGCACAGAAATAGAAACTGTAATAAGAAATCTTCCGGTAAACAAAAGCCCAGGACCAGATGGCTTCACAGCTGAATTCTACCAAAAATTTAGAGAAGAGCTAACACCTATCTTACTCAAACTCTTCCAGAAAATTGCAGAGGAGGGTAAACTGCCAAACTCATTCTATGAGGCCAACATCACCCTAATACCAAAACCAGACAAAGACGTCACAAAAAAAGAAAACTACAGGCCAATATCACTGATGAACATAGATGCAAAAATCCTTACTAAAATTCTAGCAAACAGAATTCAACAACATATTAAAAAGATCATACATCATGACCAAGTGGGCTTTATCCCAGGGATGCAAGGATCCTTCAATATCTGCAAATCAATCAATGTAATCCACCACATCAACAAATTGAAAAATAAAAACCATATGATTATTTCAATAGATGCAGAGAAAGCCTTTGACAGAATTCAACGTCCATTTATGATAAAAAAAAAAACCCTCCAAAAAGCAGGAAGAGAAGGAACATAATAAAAGCTATATATGACAAACCCACAGCAAACATTACCCTAAATGGTGAAAAATTGAAAGCATTTCCCCTAAAATCAGGAACAAGACAAGGGTGCCCACTGTCACCACTACTATTCAACATAGTTTTGGAAGTTTTGGCCACAGCAATCAGAGCAGAAAAAGAAATAAAAGGAATCCAGATTGGAAAAGAAGAAGTAAAACTCTCACTGTTTGCAGATGACATGATCCTCTACATAGAAAACCCTAAAGACTCCACCAGAAAGTTACTAGAGCTAATCAATGAATATAGTAAAGTTGCAGGATATAAAGTTAACACACAGAAATCCTTTGCATTCCTATACACTAACAACGAGAAAACAGAAAGAGAAATTAAGGAAACAATTCCATTCACCATTGCAATGAAAAGAATAAAATACTTAGGAATATATCTACCTAAAGAAACAAAAGACCTATATATAGAAAACTATAAAACACGGGTGAAAGAAATCAAAAAGGACACAAATAGATGGAAAAATATACTGTGTTCATGGATCAGAAGAATCAATACAGTGAAAATGAGTATACTACCCAAAGCAATCTATAGATTCAATGCAACCCCTATCAAGCTTCCAGCGATATTCTTCAGAGAACTAGAACAAATAATTTCACAATTTGTATGGAAATACAAAAAACCTTGAATAGCCATACCAATCTTGAGAAAGAAGAATGGAACCGGAGGAATCAACCTGCCTGACTTCAGGCTCTACTACAAAGCCACAGTCATCAAGACAGTATGGTACTGGCACAAAGATAGAAATATAGATCAATGGAGCAAAATAGAAAGCCCAGAGATAAATCCACGCACCTATGGACACCTTATCTTTGACAAAGGAGGCAAGAATATACAATGGAGAAAAGACAATCTCTTTAACAAGTGGTGCTGGGAAAACTGGTCAACCACTTGTAAAAGAATGAAACTAGAACACTTTCTAACACCATACACAAAAATAAACTCAAAATGGATTAAAGATCTAAACGTAAGACCAGAAACTATAAAACTCCTAGAGGAAAACATAGGCAAAACACTCTCCGACATAAACCACAGCAGGATCCTCCATGACCCACCTCCCAGAATATTGGAAATAAAAGCAAAAATAAACAAATGGGACCTAATTAAAACTAAAAGCTTTTGCACAACAAAGGAAACTATAAGCAAGGTGAAAAGACAGCCTTCATAATGGGAGAAAATAATAGCAAACGAAGCAACGGACAAACAATTAATCTCAAAAATATACAAGCAACTCCTGCAGCTCAATTCCAGGAAAATAAATGACCCAATCAAAAAGTGGGCCAAAGAACTAAACAGACACTTCTCCAAAGAAGCCATACAGAGGGCTAACAAGCACATGAAAAGATGCTCAACATCACTCATTATCAGAGAAATGCAAGTCAAAACCACAATGAGGTACCATTTCACGCCCATCAGAATGGCTGCTATACAGAAGTCTAGAAGCAATAAATGCTGGAGAGGGTGTGGAGAAAAAGAAACCCTCTTACACTGTTGGTGGGAATGCAAACCAGTACAGCCATTATGGAGAACAGTGTGGAGATTCCTCAAAAAACTGGAAATAGAACCAGTTCATTGCTGGTTTTATGTTTAAACCAGTTTTATGTTTAAATTTATGTCAGCTCATTGCCATATGACCCAGCAATCCCACTGCTGGGCATACACACTGAGGAAACCAGAACTGAAAGAGACACGTGTACCCCAATGTTCATCGCAGCACTGTTTTTAATGGCCAGGACATGGAAGCAGCCTAGATGCCCATCAGCAGATGAATGGATAAGGAAGCTGTGGTACATATACACAATGGAATATTACTCAGCCATTAAAAAGAATACATTCGAATTAGTTCTAATGAGGTGGATGAAACTGGAGCCTATTATACAGAGTGAAGTAAGCCAGAAAGAAAAACACCAATACAGATACTAACACATATATATGGTATTTAGTCAATCAGTAAAGATAACCCTGTATGCGAGACATCAAAAGAGACACAGATAAATAGAACAGTATTTTGGACTGTATGGGAGAGGGCGAGGGCGGGATGATATGGGAGATTGGCACTGAAGCATGTAAATTATCATATGTGAAACGAATCACCAGTCCAGGTTCAACGTATGATACAGGGCGCTCAGGGCTGGTGCACTGGGATGACCCGGAGGGATGGGATGGGGAGGGAGGAGGGAGGGGGATTCTGGAAGGGGAAAACATGTACACCCATGGTGGATTCATGTCAATGTATGGCAAAACCAATAGAATATTGTAAAGTTAAAAAATAGAAAATAAACTAAAAAAAAACTGGTGAAGAGAGGGGGAAACAATCAAGCATTAATTTGCTTTTCTTAAATGAACTATCCCTTGGGTCACTGTAGAGCTGACAAAGAAAAGCATCTATTTACAGACATTTCCAGCCAATAAACAAAGATGGCATCATCGAATTGGTATATCAACATTTTGCCACTATCAATGAGTTAATGGTGTAAGCAGTGAGCGTCACTGTCCCAGAGAGACGGTCAGGCACTGCATACTTCCTGATAAAGCACAGCACTACCTGTGAAGTGGTCCTATAAGCTGAACTTGAATATATCAAGCCTCTAGATCTAACTTCCAATTTACAAGAAATACAGGCAACAGAGAAACCATTAAACTGGACCACACAAATACAATCAGCAAAATTCACAGTGTGATAAACTTTTCAAGACGAAAGATCCAGACCAGACTTTCTCACAAATAAATCACAAGAGAAAAAATTTAAAAGGAAATTTGTAGATTAAAAGAGACTTAAAAATTTATGTCAGCTCATGACTTAATTCAATATTGATGCAAACAAAATATTAAAGATATATATGAAGCATTTAGGGAAATTTGAACACAGATTGGTCTTTTGATGAAGTCAAGGAATTATTGCTAATTTTTTGATGTGATAATTGTACTGTGTCTATGTTTTATTTGAGTCCTTATCTTACAGAGGAATAACCTGAAATATTTAGCAAGGAAATGATACAATAGCTGGAGTTCACTCTAAAATAACCTGGAGCAGGATTGGAAGGAAGTGGGTAGAGAGGATAAAGAAAGAAAGACGAGCTCTGAATTGATAACTATTGAAGCTGGGTGCTGGATAAACAGGAGCTCATTATACTATGTTCTCTACTTCTGTATATGTTTGAGATTTTCCATAATGAAAAATACAAGAAAAAAAGCAACCGACAGCCTCATGGTGAAGAGAAACAAAAAGATAAATAAAACAACAAAAAAGCAATAAGCAGTAAGCAGTGTCTAAGAAGGCAGAAGCATGGAATAGACTATAAAGAGCCTTCTCAATAAAAGAAGGAACCAGAAAACCCACATAAGTTCCACCCACCTGAAAAATTTCATTCAGGGAGGACTTGACCCTAACAATGGCCATAAATGGAGCTTCACCAAATTTTTTAAAATTAATTAATTTATGTTAATTAGAGGCTAATTACTTTACAATATTGCGGTGGTTTTTGCCATACATTGACATGAATCAGCCACAGGTGAACATGTGTTCCCCATCCCGAACCCTCCCTCCCACCTTCCTCTCCATCCCATCATTTTTATTTATTGTAAAAATGCCACATATATATGTGTGGCATATACATATATACATAGTATATGTATGTGTGTGGTATATATATGTGTGTATGTGTATATATGTATAATGATATCTCCCTGATGATGTCATTTTTCCTCTTATTTCACAGATAAGGATGCTGAGTCTCAGCTATGTACATGACATCCAAGGCTGCCCAGTTGGTCAGGGCTGGAGCTGGGACCACAGAAGGGAGTTCACCTCCCCTGCAGAGAGCTTGAGTTTCCCCCTCTCCACATTGGTTCCTCTCTGGGAAGGACACCAGTGTACTTTGATGGACCCAGCAAATCTCTCCCTTGAAGAAGTGACACCCTGCTCTCCAAAATAGCATATCCTGCCTGAAATAAGCAAATCTCCCACAATCCATTGACTCTTACATTCCCAGGGAACCCCTTTTTCATTCGATGTGCCATCACTGTCCAATTTCACCTAATCACATTATTAATGTTGAAGGATGTTTTCATTAGCGTTTGAGGCTTCATGGGCTCATTAGACAGAAATACGCACTTGCAGGTGGCAGCTGGCAGCTCCTAAGGAGGGTGGCTGCAGTTCAACACACTTAACGCGGTGCTGTGGGGCCTCGTTTCCGTGATGGCAGGTGTGAGATGCCACGTGCTCTAAGTCCCTCCTCCGGCCTTCACTCTGTGGGAAGAAAGTCTTCCCTTGGTTTAGTGGACATTGGAGCTGGAGAATTTGCAGTAAAGGCAGCTAAACTGATTCAGTTCCTTGAAGCAGAGTGAAAAGCAAAGCCATCCACTGAGAAGGCTGGTGATGCTGTGTCACCCTACGTTCCCAGGAACACACAGAGGTCCATCCCAACAGGTCAGGAGGTAGGGGGCTTATGTGGCCCTTTGAGCCAGTCCCTTCATCCTCTAGATTTCACCGCTTCCATCTCAAAGACACAGGTGGCAACCCCCACCAAACCTAACCCTGTGGGAACAGAGAAAACCATGCAGGTGACCTGGGATCGCTGATGTCACCACCAACACGGATGTCTTGGATCAGCCAGCTCTCGCAGCAGGGACTCCAATAATATCAGCCTGCAAGTGCCAGCTGTGTGCTGGGCATGCGCTTCCCACAGCTCATCCTCACAGAGACCCTGTACAGAAGGCAGCACTGTGATCCCCATTACAGATGACCACACTGAGACACAGAAGGGAAACAAATTTTTCATTCACCCCATGAGTGGTGGCAGAGCTAGGGTTAGACCCCAAGTCTCGCTGATGTCAAAGCCATGCTCTCAACCTCCTGCTACTCTGACTTTGTCCCTTTGAATCCTAGAACAGCAGTAACATGTGCTAAATGCCCAATCAACATTTTAAATGAATAAATGAAAGAATGAATGATTAGTAACCCCCAGAGAGAATGATGTTCATGCTGGTGAGGAAAAAGATTGTTCAGCCCGGTGCACTGAAATCGTGTCTTGGGTACTGCTTTGTTCGAAGTGCCCAGGGTTTTGTAAATAGCATTTTTCTGCATATAATGGCAATAATACATGTTTGCAGTAGAAAATTAGGGAAGTGCAGAGAAGTGTAAAGAAGAAAATAAAACTCATCCATAATCCACCATGGAAAGGTAAGTACTGTTGACATTTAGGCATATTTCACTCCAGGAAAAGAGAGAATCTTAGCTAGTGCAAGGCCTGAGACAGCCCTTGTGGTCCCCACATTTGTACCACTAACACTCAAGTCAAGGGGTTCAGTAGAATTCCAAGGGCCCCCTCCCCCTGACAGCAATAATAATGATAAGCATTTCTACAGAACTTACCATGTTGCAGATATTACTGTAAACATTTCTCATATTAGCTCATTTAACAGCAGGAGAAAGAGCCATTTTATAGGGTAAATTTCAAGATTTTACAACATTATAAAATTCAGCCAATAACATTAAACACCTCTCTTTCCTTTCCCTGCCACTCACAAGGAAAAAAAAATCTTTTCCAGGTAATAAATGAGCAGTGACTTCTTAAGCATCTGCTTTTAACAAAAAAGCACTGGGCAATGCTTCTGATAAAAAGGGTCTCTTGTCCCCGCAGGCTCTCACTGGGTCATAAAGGAAATGGCACAAGCCCACTGAGCAGTAACCGTCACTTTAGACTGGAAGCATCAGCAGTATCTGGGAACTTGTTAGAAATGGAAATTCTTAAGCCTCATCTCAGACATATTAAATCAGAAACATTGAGTTGAGACCCAGCTGGCTGTGATTCAACATGCCCTCTGAGTGACGTGACACACGCCAAGTCTGGGAAACTACACTTTAAATATCCTAGTCCTGGGATTAAAGGGTTGATGCCAAGCACACCTGATGTCCGGCTGATAAAGGGGAAGAGCCACTGTGGGGCTGGAGCAAGCAGGGCAGCCTTTCCAGAGGAGGCGATTCTTACCTAGAGCTCAAAGTTGTTCCCTTTGGAAGAGGGAGGTGAGGGAGCATTGGTTGGGCTTTCAGACTCAGACAAGAGATGGACGCCTCACCTTGCTGCACCTGGAGCAGCACAGCCAGACGTAAGGGAAGTGTTCACTCCCTCACCTTCAGATTTCAGCCCTGTCATCACCAGTCAATAGCTGTCAATGGTGATTACTGCGAAGAGGCAGGGAAATGCCGACTGGGCAAAAGGGAGTGAGAGGTGTCGGCAGCGAGGAGTCCAGAGAAGAGGGGGAGGTGAGTACTGGAGCACGGGCAGGCCCTCATTGATCGTCCTGTCCCTGGGGTCACTCCCCGTGTCCTCGGTTACCACCAGCCCGCAGGACCCCAGAGCCCCCAGATATGGCACCCAAGGACCAGAGCACAAGAAGCAGGCTATCCATCAGCCCACGGCAGTGTATCCACAGAGGAGCTGTCAGATGGACAGGCATGGACTGGGGTGGGGCATGGGGGGCACTCTCAAAACAGGCCCACACTGATCTTGTTGGTTTCCCTCAGATCCATTACTTCCTCTTCCCTGACTCTGCTCTGGAGAACAGAGGGGCCAACCCCTTAGGCTGCAATTCCCCGGCTCCGAGATCCGCTCACTTCCAGGTGGCTCAGCTCGTGAGCAAGGCAGGAGGAAGAGAGAAGACTGGTGTTTATCCCCTGCTGTCTCTGCTGCAGGGGAATGGCCAGCCATAGTTGCCATGGTCTCAGCACCCGTGCAGCCCCATCATGGGCTGGCAAACTTCTTCCTTGTGTCCTCACCCACACCTCCCCAGTGCCTGCAGCCAATGGTATAACCATATCCAATTTGCCCCACCAAACTGCATGGTGTGAGCTCTCAATCTCCCTTGGACCATCTGACCCAGTGCCCACACACCCTGGCCACCTCTGAAGTCTGTCCTCCCATGTTCAGAGCCCTCCTGGGGCTCTCAGTTCTACAAAGGCCCAGATTCCTTGGTAGGCCCCAGACCTCCTCCTCCCATCTGCTCCAGCTTTGTCTCATACACTCCTCTGGCCAAAGACAAAACCTTGCCAGTCTGAGCCGCATCTTGAGCCCTAGTCCTAGTCCTTCCAGGTGTCTTATCCCAGCCACTTCACCTTAACTATATTGACTTATCAGAACCCTCTCCTTCCTTCCATGTGAATGCCCCCTCCATCAGGAAGCACACCCCCCCCCACCCCTGCCCTGCTTATACACCCTCTCCTCTGATCTTGAGGTCTCTTCTGCCCCTCCCTTGATCTATCTCACCTACAACATTTGAACATCTATGAAGGATTCTCCCAGTCCTGGTCCCCAGCTCTGTAAGGACAGGACCAATATATTCTAAGCCTTTTTCCCCACAGCACCTGGCATAGAACCTTCCATGGAATAGAGCCCTAACTGATAGCCTACAGCTTTGACACCTCTCCCATCCAGTGGTCTTTCTAAAATTATCATTTTAGCTGTCTGGACCTCCTGTGAACTCTGCAACATCCCTCCTGCCCCTAGGGGAGAGTCTGCATTTCTCTGTGTGCCCTACAGATCCACTTCTATATGATGAGGACTGCGGTGGGTGTCCCAGACCAGCTACTGACTGGGCAGTTTTTCTCTGTCTGAACTGGTCCTCCCTACCTGTCCCCCATCCCTGCTCAGCACTGGACACTTAGCAGGAAAACAGTCAGACCCGCCCCCCTCAGCCCAACAGCTCAGTAATAGGCTGATGCTCTGAAGATTAGAGCATGGAGAGTGAAAAATGAAGCCTTGGTGGAGCAACTCAGGCATACTAGAGGCATCTGTGCTTTGGAAAAATTGCCTGCAACTTGACCCTCTGGAATTCTGATCCTTTGCTCCATCTTCCCATGGGCAGCTCAGCCCTGAGGTCCCAGAGCACAGAATAGAAGCTTGAAGGTGTCTGTGAACCAAGGATTGATGGAAATGAAAAGGCTTGGGAGATTCACCTCCCAGGAAGTCAGAAGTATCTCTTCAGCAGAAACCTCAATTTAGATCACCAAATAGTTAGGGAGTGGCTACCATACACCAGGACCTAGAATAACCAAGACAGTGGGATTTTAAGAACACTGTCTCTTCAGCTATGCATCCTCTGGTCTTTGCATAGTGACTGTGGCTGCAAAGGCTGGGGGAATCAAAGGGGAAAGGCAGGAAAAGAGGAAAGAGGAAGCAGAGTTCCTGTGTGTGCCAGTATCTGGGATCCAGAGATGGACAGGGAAGTTCCCTGGCCCTGCAAGACCTGAAGCATCCTGATTGCTCAGACAGGACAGTCCTTGAGAAGGTCTCTCTCTCAACTTGTTGCTTGGCTTTTGAGAACAGGCCTTCCTGTCGATTCTTCTCAAGTGGGGCCATGAGTGCCCCTTGGCATCAGAAAGCCACCTAAGAGAGACCCAAGGAAATATAAAAACAGCCAAGTGTGAGGACTTGACAGCCAGGGCTCTTGTACCCCCAGATGGAAGGGAAGGTACTCACACAGCAGATACAGTGACATCCCAGGTGGCTTCCTGGAGGAGGAAGTAATGGAGCAGAGACTGAAAGCATAGGGTGGGTTTATCTGAATGGAGAGGAAGGAATAGGAGCATGTGAGCAAATGGACAGGGCAGGAACACACACAAGGGCAACATGGGATGCAGAGTGAAAAGTTAGGCAACAAATAAGCCAAGCAGAGCCTCCTTATGAAAGTCACTCAGTCGTGTCCGACTCTTTGCAACCCCATGGACTGTAGCCTGCCAGGTTCCTCTGTCCATGGAATTCTCCAGGCAAAGAATATTGGAGAGGGGAGCTGTTCCCTTCTCCACAGGATTTCCTGACCTCAGGATCGAACCCAGGACTCTGGCATTGCAGGAGAATTCTTTACCGTTTGAGCCACCAGGGAAGCCCAAGAATACTGGAGAGGGTAGCCTATCCCTTCTCCAGGGGATCTTCCTGACCCAGCAATCGAACTGGGATCTCCTTCATTGCAGGCGGATTCTTAACCAGCTGAGCTACCAGGGAGCTTCCTTATAGAAAAGCATTAGTGTGAGCGTGTGTATGTATATAATAGATCCCTAAACAACAGGGACCTACTGTATAGCACAGGGAACTACATTCAATATTTTGAAATAACCTATAATGGAAAAGAATCTGAAAAAGAATATACTGAATCACTTTGCTATACACCTGAAACTAACATAACATTGCAAATCAACTATACTTCTTTCAATGAAATTAAAAAATAATAATAAAATATAAAATTTAAAAAATAAAAATTTTTTAAAGTGTTAGTAAGTGCCTATACAGTTGTTAGCACAAACTGACAGTGCTACCCTTAGCTGTTTATCACCTGCTCTCACATGCACGGCTTCCTTCAATTATTCCAACGATCCTCTTAGCCACCTCTGATCAATGGCTTCTCACATTCTCCACTCAGTTATTTCACACCCCTCCCTTATCTTTTAAGTTCCTACCATCTCCTCATGCCACTTGCTTTTAGCACATGATCTGTGTCCTGCCTCACACAGAAATGGAGACCTTCAAGAAAGTTTCCTTTGTAGCCTCTAGAACTAAGTTAGACGTTCTCTGCTGGCTGCCTGAAGTCCCAGCGTGAATGCCTGTTTATGGGCTGCCTTTCCTGTTAGTGGGCTTCCCTGGTGGCTCATTCAGTAAAGAATCTGCCTGTGATGCAGGAGACCTGGGTTTGATCCCTGAGTCAGGAAGTTCCCCGGGAGAAGGAAATGGCAATCCAATCTAGTATTCTTGCCTGGGAAATCCCATGGACAGAGGAGCCTGATGGACTACGGTCCATGTGGTTGCATAAGAGTTGGACACGACTGAGCAACTAAACCACCATGGGTGAGATCATATGGTATTTGTCTTTCTCTGACTTATTTCACCTAACATATGCCCTCAAGATCCATTTATGTAGTTGCAAATAGCAACATTTTCCTGCTAGATTGGACATTCCTTGAGGGCTTGTCTTATCTCTTCCCGGTCTCCTGGGCTCAGCATGTAATCTAGACCAACTGCCTAGGACATGTTTGCTAAGAGGATAAGTGACTCAGACTTACTTATCAGGTGGGCATTATTTTCTCCATTTAGTTAAGGGAAATTGGGTCAGAGAAATTGATAGAACTGTCTAAGGCTCCCTTTCCAGTGAAAGGCAGAACAAACCCCTAAACCCACCACTCCTGATCCCAGTGTTGACACTCTTCAGATCCTAAGACTGTCAAGAGAGGAGCCAGCAAGTGCCCCCAGGATGGGTTAGCCTTCCCAGCTGGCCAAGAGGCTGCCCTGCACACCACCACCCAAGACAGCACAGACGGGAGAGATGGGAGCCTGTGGCGGCAGTCGCTGTAGAGTTGATGAGTCTGCTCATTTCTGATCCGTCTGTGGGCTTTCCTGCCAGTCATCCGCAGACGGCGCTGGATGAGCAGGCGGCTTCTGGAGGAGCCGCGTGGGTGTAGCGTGGCCAACATATGGCTCCTATGCCTTCCTGTTTATGCATGTTGACGTTTCTCCACGCTGTGTGCTGAGCCCGTATCTTCTGTTTGTTTTGAAGTTAGTGTAATTAGTGAACTGGGCTTGACTTCTCTCTCTGTGCCAGCTCTTGGCTCACTTCTCACTGAATGGTTCTATTAGAGGCTTTTCCTGGGATGCGTTATCAATGCGGTGATAGCATTCGCCCTTCCAGGGATGTGCCGACCAGATGCCACATACTACCCAGAAGGGGGGGGGGGGATGCCAAGTCCACAGCAGCAGAGAAGACAAGATGCCGCACTTTCCCTCACTTCAACCCCTCTCTACAACCACAGTTGGTAGGACATAGGATATCCTAAAGGATGTTTTCAGGGGCCTTTCAGCACACGCAGGTGGCAGTGCTGCACGTGACTCTGCCACCACTTTGTTCAAAACCCCTCAAAGAGCCCCTTTGTTCTACATGAACTTCAGACGCACCCTTCATCCAGATCCATTGCATTCCAGCCCTATCCTACACTTACCTCCACACTCAGCTCTCCCCTGATCCTGAAGTACCGCCCACCTATGCTCTCTCTGCTTCCCACACCTGGACCGCCTTTCCTGCTCTGCCCTATATGGGATCGTATGTGATTCTGTAGATGGGAATTGTTTTGTTACTCCCAAGTATGGTTTATCATAACCATTCTACAGATGAAGAAACTGAGGTATAGAAAAGTTGAGTAACTTGTCCATGGTCACTCAGCTAGCAAGAGGCAGGGCTAGGATTTTGGCCTGATATCTCTTACAAACACTATGATTTTAAAAGTTTGATGCCTCCATACCAGACTCTCATCTCTCAGGATTCAGTTCCTGCTACCTCTCCTCTCTGAGGTCTCTTCTGAATCCTGTTTACCCTGCCAGAATTTCTCTGTCTCCCTCCCCACCATTTCTCTAGGCAGACTTCAAGCTGAGCACCTGAAATGCTACGCAGCCCTGGGTCTCTGTCACCCCACTGGACCAGGAGCTCCACAGGCAGGGAAGGGCTCACAGCCTGCCAGTGTCCCTGGTGCTTCTACAATGCACAGACACATCTGTAGGTGATCACTACACTGTTTTAATTTTTTATTTTTTAAACTTAGCTTTTTAATTTTTTATTTTTACAAAATTTTTACAATTATTACAACATGTTGGCTATATTCATTGTGTTGTACAACACATCCTTGAGCCTATTTTATGCCAATAGTTTGGGCCTCCCCCCACCACTATCTTGTTTTAAAATGAGCTAATTAATGGGTGGAGAAGGCGATGGCACCCCACTCCAGTACTCTTGCCTGGAAAATCCAATGGATGGAGGAGCCTGATAGGCTGCAGTCCATGGGGTCGCTAAGAGTCGGACATGACTGAGTGACTTCACTTTCACTTTTCACTTTCATGCATTGGAGAAGGAAATGGCAACCCACTCCAGTGTTCTTGCCTGGTGAATCCCAGGGACGGCAGAGCCTTGTGGGCTGCCGTCTATGGGGTCGCACAGAGTCGGACACGACTGAGGTGACTTAGCAGCAATTAATGGGTGACAAAACCTCTAAGTGCAAATGGAAGCAAGAGCTAAATGCACCCTTCATTTAGGAGGGTTCCATACTTGGGGCTTAATGCTCTGTGTTGCTATCTTGAAATTCATAGTAATCAATTTTTGAACCTGCACTGTAAGTGAAGCATGTGGGTACATGGAACAACGGAGCCTGGACCCAAGGCCAACCCTCAGCTCATCCATGGCCCCCATTACTGCCACTTCTCTGCATCCCTGGGACAGGCTCTTGGCTGCCTGCTCCTTTCCTCCTGGTGTCCTAGGCCCTGTCTGGCCTCCCCTTTCCACCCCTGCCCTGCTCAGCGTGGTGACCAGCTTGCATTGCTTGGAGGACTCCCGGGCTGCGCTGTCATCCTCTGCCCCCCAGATGGGCTTGGGTGCAGCCACAGGGAGGGTCAGTTGAGTGGGGCAAAGGGAAGCTGTTCTGACTCGGAGCTGGCAGCATCACAGCATATCCAGTGGGGACTTGCAAGAGTCCCTCCGTCCCTTCACTGTGGGAGACAATCCATGTCCCTGAGTGGAGGTGGAGGAAGCACAGGGAGTTGGACATACAGGTGAAAGAGCTGCATGAGGCCTGGGACAGAGGAGGGTTCGGGATCTCCTCCCATGAGGGGAGCAGCTCGTGTAGGTCAGTGTGGATGAGCCAGCCAGGGCATTCTACCTTATTTTCTATAAATGTCACTCTATAAGAGTCAGTATTTTAAAAAGTGTCTGCAGCCTGGGAAGGGTACACATGGCAGCCACATGGTCTGCAAGGGAGGGCAGGAGACACAGGCCATCTACTTGCCCAGGGCAGCCATTGGCCAACCTCTGCCAAGTGAGCAGGGCTGCAGGCAAGAACACTGTCCAAGAGGAAGTGGGTAGTCTTTGGAGTAGAAAGTCTGGAAACTCCAAACGCCTGTCAGGAATTGTAATGATGAGAAAGCTATGTGTCACTCTGCAGAGAACAGGTTTTAGTTCTTGAGGCCATTTACACTTTCAGCTTTTGTCACCCCTTAATTAGCTCATTTTAAAACAATGTTGTCTCTAGGGCAGGACCCAACAATCTGTTTTCCAATGAACACTCCAGGCGATGGCAGACCTCTAGCCAGTAATGCATGTAGACCAGGAACTCTCACAGTGACCCCAGAGGCACAAATCCTTCAACAGAGGCAGGGAGCCTCAGCTCTACTACTCACCTAGCCATGTGACCTTGGGCAACTCAGTTAACCTCTCTGTGCCTCCATTCATGTGTAAGATGATAAGGCTCCCACCTCATAGGATTGCCCTGATGATAAAATGACTTGAGATAAAAGTACTAGCACACAGTAAGTGCTCTATATGTGTCTGTTAATCAAAATAAATAAAATAATGATGGGAGTTAATATTGATCAAACATATATTATATATCTGACACTGGGCTCTACCTTTGGTGATAATTTCATTTGATTCTTACCCAGGTTGTTACTTCTCTTCTCATCCTATTTTGCAATAAAGGAAACTTAGGGAGTGAGTCCCGGAGGCCAACAGAAACTAGATCCACTGCTTTCTGGCCCCATGATACTGAGGTTCACTTTGGTCCTCTGTGAAGAGGAGATGGGGGGCTTCCCTGATAGCTCAATTGGTAAGGAATCCGCCCGCAATGTAGGAGACCCCAGTTGCATTCCTGGGTTGGGAAGATCCCCTGGAGAAGGGAAAGGCTACTCACTCCAAGTATTCTGGCCTGGAGAATTCCATGGACTGTATAGTCCGTGGGGTCGCACAGAGTCAGACATGACTGAGCAAGGAGAGGAGATGAAAACATTTGCTTAATTTGGTTGTGATGAGAACTAAATTAAGTTCTGAAATGAACCTGGTACATACTTGGCCCTTATCACACCCAGCTCTTTAGCAGTAATGCGTGTTCTGTGATCTTCTGTGGGTCCTGCTCACCCCTAGCTGTGATGTTATTCGCAGGACAAGATTCCTCTACCATTTCTCTCTGGCTCTTAATTGCCACATCTCTCTCAAAGCCCCACTAAGAATAGAGAAACAGACTCCTATCATTCCCCCAATTTTGCCCGGTAAAGCAGCTGGGGATGGCGTCTGGATTTTCCCCATTTCCCGGCCATTTCTTAGCTGTTTTTCTCTTTGAAGAAGCTATATGAATATTCAGAGAACACTGGCATTTAGATGCCCTACAATTTAGGAATCTATTTAAAATTAAGCATGCTGAATAAAAGTCCTTTATGAGGTGTTCTAAACCCCTATAAAATAGCATCGCCGACACCTCGGCAAGCGGGTTATTTGCAGCTTCATAAACAGGGCAAGTAGTGGGTGTCTCAGCTGCGCTTGGCTCTACCCCAGTTCCTTCTCGTAAATGTGGATGGACCCTTGGAACGCTGTGTTTATGAGCCTGGCAGAAGGCACCAAGCCCAGCCTAGGGTTGAGGATCCATTCAAGAATTATGTCCTGGGACACCGGCAATCTCCAACCAGAGGGGAAAAGCAAACTGAGACAGGGTTTGGGAAAAGCAGCGCGTCCATCTCACGGTCTGAAATGTCCTTCCGCTTCTATATCCATTTATCTGCTTGTCTGCTAGTGAGAGCCGGACGGTCTGGAAACTTTCCTGCACTCCTCCTGCTGGGGCCTCCTGTGGATGTGAGGGGCTGAGGCACCCCATCCCAAGACCTATGAAGGGGCCTTTGGACTGTCTCCAATGATGCCTTTTGCCATGCTTTCTCAGATAAAATAAAGTTACAGTTCAAAGGAAGACTTACACACACACACACACACACACACACACACACGCACACACACGCACACACACACACATTGTACCAATGTTCTTCCTTGTTTTTTATATTATATCAATACTACAATGACATAAAATGTAACTATGGGGAGAAATTGAGGGAAGAGGACGCCGGACTTCTCTGTACTGTCTTTGCAACTTCCTGTCAATCTATAGTAAGTCCCCTACCCTTGCCAACTTTCAAAGATGTGAACCTCAGGCATGAATGAAATTGTTTTTTGCCCTCTGTCTCCTATTGCTGATGATATTTCAGCTCTACCATCTCCCACTTCTCTCCCTCATGCAGTCAGTAACCCTTCTTGCCTTTCCACTTGATGCCAACCCCTGTATGCCAGCTGTTATACTGTACTACTGTACTTTTCAAGGTACTGTACTGTGAGATTAAAAATGTTTTCTTTATTTTTTGTGTTTGTTGGTTTTTTATGTATTACTTGTGCAAAAAGTATTATAAGCCTGTTACAGTACTATATAGCCAATTGTTAGTTGGGTTCCGAGGCTAACTTTGTTGGACTTATGAACAAATTGGACTTATGAACATGCTGTTGCAACAGAACTCATTCATATGTAGGGGACTTACTGTAATTATTTTTACATTAAACAAGTTCAAAAGGAGACACTAGGTTTTGAAGAGTGCATTCTAGGCTGTTTGGTAAATGGCACATGATGAGAGGGGGCTGTCCCCACTTGCCCCAGGGAAGGGTTTCTTGAATGGATTTTGGTGATTTAGGTTTTTCATAAACTGATCTTTTTAATTCGAACTCCTGGAAGGGAATTTGACTCACTAGGCATTTGCCAAAATGTCTACTAAGTATCCTACTCTATGCTAGACTATTGAGTTTGAAATTTATCAATTATAGTAAACACCAATAAAGCATTATAGAGAGTCCTATGTTTTATACTATACTAAGACCTATAAATCTTCCCACAGGCTAGTCCCTTAGTCAGCACATAAAATTTTCATTGATTGGTTGGCTGATTCAGTGCTGCTTCTACTATATAAGTCTCGATTAATTTCAATTCAATAAATGCCTATTGAGCACCTATTATGTAAAGTCTGGGGCTCAACAAATGCCAGTTAAATCAATTGTGTGCTCAGTACAGAGCGATTCAAGTATGTGATGCTAATTCTGGCCAAACTTTACTAATCTTAATAATGGCAGTCACAGGGCACTCTGCCTGTTGTTCATTGCAACCACTGTGAGGTAAGTGGTATCATTGTCACCATCATCATCATCATCCCCATCTCATAAACAGAGAAATGAAATGACTCATCCAAGTTCACACAGCTAGTAAATAGTAGATTTGGGGTTCGAACCCATAGAATGGTTGGAGAGTCTATGTTTTTGACCATGGGGCCTCTTTCTAAGACACAGAAAATCTGTACAAAGGGCTAGGCAAGAACAACTCACTCTGTTGAAAGATGAGAGAAGATTTCCCAGAGGAGGTGACACCAGAGCTGAGTTCTGAAGAGTATGAGCTTGGTCAGCAGAATTGGAGGTCAGAGAAAGTGAGTCACCTGATTGAGCAGCCAAACCTGGTGTCCTCCTTAGCTCTGTATACCAAGCCCTGCTCCTCCTATCATTGCCTGGTGGTGCCTGTATTTCAAAGCCCTAGAAATTCGGGTCCTGTGAGACCACATATGTCCACCATTCATGCAGCCTGGCCCTTGCTTTGTGAGCTCTCAAGGAGAATTAGCTCTCACCATCTGAAAGTGCTGGATTGTCTTCTATAGCTAGCTTAGTCATCTGTCCTACTTCTCTGGGTGGCAATGACTTTTTGGTACCCAAACATGGCAAAAATAAATTTTAGTGCTCGGATGAGAAATTATTTTTACTGTGGGAAAAAAAATGACCTAACTTGAAATCTACCTTTTAAATCAATTTTTAAGTGTACAATACAGTATAGGCATACTGTACAGCAGATCTTTAGAATTTTTCATTTAAATGATTGAAATTCCAGTAAGAATTTTAAGACAGAGACTTGAATCCCAAGCAGTGGATTGGTCACTGTCCAAGGTCCTAAAATACTAATACCGGAGCTGCAGTTTCTTCATGAGTCAACAGAAAATGCTGGAACAGAAAGAGAACCTTAGCCACTATTTTATTCAACTATCTTATCAGTGTCAAAAATGAGATAGAAATCAAAGAGATAAAGGCAGAAAGTGAAAGATTTTCCTCAAATCAAATAAGCTAGAAAAAACACACACAAGATTATTTTGGAAATTTCAGTGTTCAAAAGGTAGGTCATTTTTCCAAAGAGGACACAGTAGCCCCAGTCAAATGAGCACTGGATGGGGTCCACTGCACTCTAGTCCAGATCCC
Organism: Giraffa tippelskirchi; assembly: GCF_054371585.1. Lineage (NCBI taxonomy): Eukaryota > Metazoa > Chordata > Mammalia > Artiodactyla > Giraffidae > Giraffa > Giraffa tippelskirchi. Next base: position 94,517,299 of record NC_137276.1, read on the forward strand.
AGTTCTGTTCTTCAGATGGTAATGCATTCCATTCCAAGCTCACAATGATCAAAAATAAAAATGAGATACTGCATGAGAAGGCACGTTGGTATCACGAAAGCATAAACACATAAGAAACTCTTATTGCTAGTAGAGTAATAAATAGTGCAGCAAGCATTGCTGTGTTAGACAGATTTATTCCTACCAAATAAAATCTCTTAAGTTTCTGATTCTCTTGCAAATGTATAGAATAAAGCTCTAAGTCCTTTTTTTATGGAATCAGCCAAGCCTGTTAATATAAAGAAGGCCAGCTCCCATTGGAGCAACATTCATCCCTGATGTATCCCAAGTGATAAGGCAGGACATTTGACAATGACCTAATGACAGGACAGGAAATTCACCTTCTCTGGGACAGATAATGAGGTGCCACAACATGCAGAGAGGTTGCAGGCCTGACCCTGTTAATCTGAACAACAGGACCCAGAAGTGATGCTGGGTGGGAGGTTATGTCTTCCAGCCCCAAGATAAAAGCACACTGAACTTTATCACATCTGAGAGAGTCAAAACATGTATATTTACTCCACAAACACTGTGGAGTCCCTGCATTCTGTGGTCTACCATCCAGTAACTCACTGGAAAGCACATCAAGAATATGGTTATGAAGTATCTTGAGCTTTCATCTGAGGACTTTAAATATCATCCCTAAAATTTGCCTGACAAATTTAAATAGAAGAATAAAAAATCAGTTTTTAGAAAGACAGTGGGGCTCCCATGGAGACCAAAAGCAACTGAAGGCAAGTATCTCAGCAAGAGAGAATGAATTCTAACCTAAGAGGGAAAAGAGATGGAGAAGAAGGTGACAGTTCCAGAAGTAATTTAATGGGAGACTCTTATCTGATAGGCTTAGGGAAGAGAAGGGAATTCTAGAATGTTATCTAGATTCCTAGACTGGCACTGTGAGCTGACATTTGGTGCCATTTATCAAGCTACTGAATACAGAAGGAGAAGGAGCAGGCTTGGGCGGGGGGTGGGATGATGAGGATGATGAAGTCTATTGACATATGGTAAGTTTGGAGGCCCTGGGAGCAGGAGCCGTCCTTGGTGGAGATAGGTCTCTAATGCAGGCAGAGTTCTTGGCTGGACTGAGAGTAGTTAGCAAGTGAATGGTAGTTTAAAAATTGTGGGAGCTTGGCCAGGCAGGAGGTAGACATTGAAGATACCACAGATCCAATGCCAGAACCTCAGGGGAGCCAGGCCACACCGAAGCAGAAGGGGTCTCATGGGAGACCGAGAAGGATCAACCAAAAAAGTGGGAGGAAACCCAGGACACAGTGATGTCAGGTGATGTCCTACAGAGCCCAAATCCCCAGAGGTAGGGTTCTAGTCAGATTTGCCCAGAATTAGAAAGGCCAGCTCTTCAAGTTCTAAAATTCACAAATAAATAAATAGAATGTTTCATATCAGCCCTTTCTGAAAAGTCTGCTCAGGAACCGCAGAATCAGAAGACACAACTCCTGCCCTCAAAGTACCTCAATCTAAGGTATGGACCCTGAGAGCTGTGAGGAGTCAGAGAAGGTTCAGGGAATATGGCAGTACTTAGGAAGGCTTTGCAGAGAGAGGACTTGACCCTAGAAAGGTGGGTAAGTGTTGGAATGTAGACTGGTGGACCATGAAATATAAACAAAGACTAGAATGGAAGGAACAGGGTCCCTGTGGGGTGCACCTTGCCTGAATGCACTGGGTTTTTATCTATACCCTGCCTTGCAGTTAAATTAAATGACATACAATTCCTCTAAAACTCCAAGGTCTGTCTGCCTCCAGGCCTTTGAATGTGCTGTGTCCACTATCTGGGCTGCTTTACCCCCTTTCTTGCCCTATACCGCTTCTGCAGTACACATGCTGCCTCAGACTCATCAACAGTCCGTGAACTCCTTGAGGGGTGAAACTATATCTAATCTATATATCTCTAGCTTAGACTTAATGCTATTAAATCTACACTATCATATTTGTTAACTGAATCAATGAATGCTAAGAAGCAGCATGAAGTTGGCTGGAAGAGGCAGGGAAGATGCTCTGAGAAGCAATGTTGTTTTTAACTGATTAACCAGGTGCTTGAGTTTTTAAATTTACTTTACATTATTCCAGTGTGAGACCAACTGACAGATCAATAGATTTTATAGCAGCAGTATGAGGCTTGAATTCAATTTGAGGAGAAGCAAACATCATCTCTAGATTTAGAATTTTTTTGTTTTTTGTTTTAACCTATCAATATTTTAACCACAAAAGGCACTTTAATCCAAAGTAGGCTGGGTAATCACTTCTGAAACATTCTAGTAACAGATCTCTGTGAGCCTAGCTTTACGAAAAGATAAACCTTTCTCTCCTTGACTTTTTAATATTCAGAGAGTTCCTTGGCTTGGGAAAATTGTGGTTGAGCAGTTGCCACTTCCTACTGAGCTGGACTGAGCCCACCCAGCTATCCAGTTCTATTCCAAGGGTGTTGATAGGAAATGACTTCCCTGGAGGCTCCAGGCTCAGCACCACTTCTCCTTACCTCCTAGCTGGAATAACTTCTCTTCCCCTCACCCCCTCATCCCTCCTCATCATGATAAAGAATGCAAGCTCTGAAGCCAGACTATTTGGTTTCAAAACCTCTTGCTACCCTTTCTAGATAAAGAATTATGGAGAAAGCACTTAACTTTCCTGAGACTCAATTTCCTCACTTGTTCAGTTCAATTCAGTCGCTCAGTCGTGTCCGACTCTTTGTGACCCCATGAATTGCAGCACGCCAGGCCTCTCTGTCCATCACCAACTCCTGGAGTCTACCCAAACCCATGTCCATCGGGTCAGTTATGCCATCCAACCATCTCATCCTCTGTTGTCCCCTTCTCCTCCCGCCCCCAATCCTACCCAGCATTAGGGTCTTTTCCAATGAGTCAACCCTTCGCATGAGGTGGCCAAAGTATTGGAGTTTCAGTTTCAACATCAGACCTTCCAATGAACACCCAGGATTGATCTCTTTTAGGATGGATTGATTGGATCTCCTTGCAGTCCAAGGGACTCGCAAGAGTCTTCTCCAACACCACAGTTCAAAAGCATTAATTCTTCGGCGCTCAGCTTTCTTCACCGTCCAACTCTCACATCCATACATGACCACTGGAAAGACCATAGCCTTGACTAGACGGACTTTTGTTGGCAAAGTAATGTCTCTGCTTTTAAATATGCTATCTAGGTTGGCCATAACCTTCCTTCCAAGGAGTAAGCGTCTTTTAATTTCATGGCTGTAATCACCATCAGCAGTGATTTTGGAGCCCCCAAAAGTAGAGATTTTAATTCACCTACCTCATAAGGGCAGTTGTTCTCAGCTGGAAGCAATTTTGCCTCCAGGAGACATTTGAGAGTGTCTGGAGACATTTTTTGATGGTCATGATTGGTGGTAAGTGCCATTGGCATGTAGGAGATAGAGGGCAGGGATGTTCCTAAACCTCCTACAGGACATCCCAGGGGACAGCTCCCACCACAAAGAATTATCCAGCCCAAACTGTCAACAGCACAGAGATTGAGAAACTCTGTTCACAGGGTTATTATAAAGCATTTGATATTTACCACCTCCTCCCCAACTTCATCTTCAAAATCCCATCATTTCCTTTGGCCTCTAGCTCCATATTCAAAATCCTTCCTTTATTTGTTCTTGCCCCTATCACTGCCACAAGTATCCTGATGAAAGCCCACGTCTCTTGACACCTGAGACCTTCATCTAATCCCTAATTTACCTTCCTTGTTTCCCCACTTTGGGGCAAACTGTGGGCTGCTCACCACTGAGGGTTGGTATTTTCCTCTACGTGTCTTATGCACTAACTGCAATGCCTGAGACATGGTGGGTGCCAAGTGAATGTTTGCAGGACCAGGTTGAGATCCATGCCTTGCTGAACAGGCAGATCATCTGTTCCAATACACCACCAGGCACAAATCTCCAAAATGCTGCTCAGAGATAAACTTTTAGCCATCTCACCCAAATTCCCAGTCTTCACTTGTAACTTCATTTCCTACCACCCTACATGAACTTTTCTTTCCAACCACACTGTCATGTTCACTGTCTACAAACACATCTGTATCTAGTCTTGTCTCCTACTGTACATTTGCTCAATCAATGTTCCCTACTTTGGTTCCTCTTTCTTTCTTTTCATATAATCAAATTATTTCCATCTTTCAAACCCAAACCCAAACTCACCTCCTCTCAAAATCTTTCCTTGCGACCCCAATCCATTGGCCACTCTTTCTTTCACTTTCTCTACACACGGTCACCTTGAGCACAATGCTTCTCCTTCTGAGACTCAGTTTCCAAATCTGTGAAGCAAGCATTGATGAAATGTTTTATCCATCTTCAAATCCATGAAATTTCTCCAACCAAGTATTAAACCTGCAAAGAAATAGAGCAAAGTTTGAGAAATAACTCTGCAGTCTATATCTGTAGATGTTATTATTTGAGTATATCTCCTAGCTTGTTCCTGAGAGTTCTTGTTGTTATTCAGTTGCTAAGTCATGTCCAACTCTTTGCAACCCAATGGACCACAGCACTTCCTTGTCCTTTACCATCTCTCGGAATTTGCTCAAACTCATGTCCATTGAGTCGGTGATGTCATCTAACCATTTCATCCTCTATCTCCTCCTGCCTCCAGTCTTTCCCAGCTTAGGGGTCTTTTCCAATTAGTCAGCTCTTCGCATCAGGTGGCCAAAGTATTGGAGCTTCAGCTTCAGTATGTCCTTCCAATGAATATTCAGGACTGATATCCTTTAGGATTGACTGGTTTGATCTCCTTGCTGTCCAAAGGACTCTGAAGAGTCTTCTCCAGCACCATAGTTCAAAACCATCAATTCCTTGGCACTCTGCTTTCTTTATGGTCCAACTCTCACATCCATACATGACTATTGGAGAAACTATAGCCTTGACCAGTCAGACCTTTGTTGGCAAAGTGGTGTCTCTGCTTTTTAATATGCTGCCTAGGCTTGTCATAGCTTTTCTTCCAAGAAGCAATCATCTCCTAATTTCATGCCTGCAGTCATCACCCTTTTTCTTGGAGCCCAAGAAAACAAAGTCTGTCACTGTTTCCATTGTTTCCCCATCTATTTGCCATGAAGTGATGGGACCGGATGCTATGATTTTTGTTTTTGGTTTGGGGTTTTTTTTTTTTTTTTAGGGTTTTAGTGGCAATTTATTTATTATATGTATATTACTTAGAACATTGTTGCCATGTATACTCAGCCAGCTTTTTCACTCTCCTCTTTCAGCTTCATCAAGAGGCTCTTTAGTTCCTCTTCACTTTCTGCCATTAGAGTGGTATCATCTGCATATCTGAGGTTGTTGATTATTCTCCTGAAAATATTGATTCCACTTGTGAGTTACCCAGCCCAGCACTTTGTATGATGTACTCCAAATATAGTTAAATAAGCAGGGTGACAATATACAGCCTTAACGTACTCCTTTCCCAATTTGGAACCAGTCTATTGTTCCATGTCTGGTTCTAACTGTTGCTTCTTGACCGGCATACAGGTTTCTTAGGAGGCAGGTAAGGTCTTCTGGTATTCCCATCTCTTTAAGAATTTTTCACAGTTTGTTGTCATCCACACAGTCAAAGATTTTAGCATAGTCAATGAAGCAGAAGTAGATGTTTTTCTGGAATTCTCTTGTTTTTTCTATGATCCAAGAGATATTGGCAATTTGATCTCTGGTTCCTCTGCCTTTTCTAAATGCAACTTGTACATCTGAAAGGTCTTGATTCATGTACTGTTGAAACTTAGCTTGATGGATTTTGAGCATTACCTTGCTAGCATGTGAAACTAGTACAATTGTGTAGTATTTTGAACATTCCTTGGCATTGCTCTTCTTTGGGATTGGAATGAAAATTAACCTTTTCCAGTCCTGTGGCCACCTGATGCAAAGAACTGACTCATTGGAAAAGACTCTGATGCTGGCAAAAATTGAAGGCAGGAAGAGAAGGGGACGACAAAGAATGAGATGGTTGGATGGCATCACCGACCCAATGGACATGAGTTTGAGCATTCCCTGGGAGTTGGTAATGGACAGGGAAGCCTGGCGTGCTGCAGTCCATGGGGTTACAAAGAGTTGGACACGACTGAGTGACTGAACCAAGTCTTGTGTCCACTGCTGAGTTTTCCAAATTTGCTTTATAATAGCATCATTTTTTAAGATTTGAAATAGCTCTGCAGGAATTCTATACCTCCACTAGCTTTGTTGGTGGTAATGTTTCCTAAAGCCCACTTGACTTCACACTCCAGGATGTCTAGCCATCATGTTTACGATGATCACACCATCATGGTTATGTTGGTCATTAAGACCTTTTTTGTACAGTTCTTCTGTACATTCTTGCCACCACTTCTTAATCTCTTCTGCTTCTGTTAGCTCCTTACCATTTCTGTCCTTTATTGTGCCCATCTTTGCATGAAATAGTCCCTTAAGTGAAAGTCAGTCGTGTCTTACTCTTTTGAGACCCCAAGGACTATACATTCCACTGAATTCTCCAGGCCAGAATACTGAAGTGGGCAGCCTTTCCCTTCTCCAGGGGATCTTCTCAACCCAGGGATCAAACCCAGGTCTCCCACATTGCAGGTGAGTTCTTTACCAGTTGAGCACAAGGGAAGCCCAAGAACACTGAAGTAGGTAGCCTATCTTTCCTCCAGGGGATCTTCCCAATTTAGGAATCAAACGGGGATCTCCTGCATTGCAAGTAGATTCTTCACCAACTGAGCTATCAGGGAAGCCCACCGATATAGTTCCTTGGTATCTCTAATTTTCTTTAACAAATCTTTAGTCTTTCCCATTTTACTGATTCCCTCTATTTCCCATTCTACTGGTTTCCTCTATTTCTTTGCATTATTCACTTAAGAAGATTTTCGTATCTCTCCTTGCTATTCTTTGGAACTCTGCATTCGTTGGGTAAATCTTTCTTGAGTACTTCTTGATTTAAATTTTCCAATCAGTCCACTTAAGGTAAGAAGGAGAGATCATTTCATTAACTATTTGAGGAAAGGTAGATCAGGGAAAACCAAATAGTTATCAGAATTCCAGTCCCTTGTTTCCCTGTGGTCCTCAACCCCAGGTTCTCAGAGTGGAAGGTTGACCATGTGTTCCCATAAGCTTCACCCTCACAAAATTTAGCTTTCATTAATAAATGTAACTGGGAGCAATGAAGCATGTGGATCTCATTTTAATAAGTCAACACATGTAAATGAAGACTGTGGTTAGCAGAAACCTTTTGTCCTGGAAAACAATACATTTCTTCCTGCTGCAGCACGTTTGAGGGAGGGGCTCAGGATGGAGGATGAGAACTGCTGAGCCTACGTATAGACAGCCATCTGCAGACAAGGTTTGAGGAGCCCTAGGAAGCCACCATCCCCCTTGAATCTCTGCTGTCCATCTGATACAGCACCTGAAATCCCACTAGTAGGGGCGCTATTCAAGCCTACACACATCTGGCTCCTCCTTCAGGGTTCACTCCTAATTCTGTCTTTGAAACTAACCCTGTTTCTCCTCTGGGAGAATTTAAGAAGGTTGAGTGGAGAGTACAAAAAGTTCCAGAAACTTTTGCATTCTTTGGAGAACCTGATAAAGTTGTCTTTTTTTACATGGTAATATTTCAATAATTGGGCTTCCCCAGTGGCTCAATAGCAAAAAAAAAAAAAAGAAAGAAAAATCTGCCTGCGATGCAGGAGACACCAGAGAACACAAGTGCGATCCCTGGGTTGGGAAGATCCCCTGGAGAAGGGCTTGGAAACTAGCTCTAGTATCCTTACCTAGAGAATCCCCGTGGACAGAGAAGCCTGGCAGGCTGCAGTCCATATTGTTGCAAAGAGTCTGACATGACTGAAGTGACTGAGCACAGTTAAGTAATTAATTTATAGTCACACACTCACTGAGAAACCCCAGCCTCAAACTATCACAGCTGAAATGTACTGGAAGAAGGTGAAAAAGAGTTTCCTGTCCCTAGGTCTTCTTCTCTAGTCTGAGAGGCAATCCCATAAGGGAAAATCCATCAGAATGAAGCAAAGGAACAGCCTTGGGGCTGGGGGGCCTGGCAGCTGCCATAAGAGCCTCGCCTATGTCTGACCAAGAGGAGTGGTTCTTTCACTCACACATTCAACAAACATGATGTGCCAAGCCTGCGGTTCATTCCAATGACTATTTCAATTCTCTGAGATTCGATGTACCCTAAATCCTCTGGGGTTGTTAGAGGGCAGAGGCATGCATCCTTGACCCCATAATCTCACTTCTAGATATTTATCATACAGATACATTTACACATGTGCAAGATGTGTAAGATGGCACACAGGCAGCCATATTTGCAGCAACATTGTGGTGGCAAATAATTAGAAACAACCTACAGGTCCATCAAAAGAGAAATGGTTAAATGGATTATAGTTCTGCAAATACTGACCCACCATTTTAGGGTCATGATGACTACCTAAAACAAGAGCAATCCAGCATGTTGTGTTAAACCGAGAAAGCATGACAGTGTGTGGAGAAAAATACTATTCTAAGTATCTGCCTGTATTTGCAAATGCACAACCCCTGGAAGGACATACATGGAGTTGGTAACAGTGGTCAAATCTGGGAGAAAAACTGGGTGGAACAGGAGCCGGAAGGATGGCTTACTCTTTCTTGTGTGTTTCCTATTTGTCTGTTTTGAATGTGAGCCAAATGCACATTTGCAAAGAAAAAATAACTTTACAGAAGGAAAGAAAAGCAAGGGTTTTGTATGAGAGTGCGAATGCAAGCCCTTCCACCAACTAGCTATGTACCTGGGGTAGGCTATCTAATCTTGCTGAGCTTTAGTTTCCTGAGTTTCTAGGCAGAGACTATATTATCGTTCACATCACATTATTATGAATACTAGAGGATATAATGAAGACTAGTGGTCCATGCCAGAAGCTCAGTATTGGCACCCACAGCCACCAGCATTCTGGTTACGCTGCAAGAGAAGAGCAGCAAGTGTATGCCAAAAGGCTGGTTACTGCCTGCATCAGAAGATGGTGTTTCTCTCTCCTTGGTCATCGGGTGATCTCTAACCCTGACCAAGGCTGACCCTGACCTTGAACTCACTGTACTCCTAAATCCTGTCCAAATAATTCCCTAGTCATGACCAGGGCAGATGTTGGCCTAAGTGGAGCCTGCAGGAGAATCAGAAAAACAGTGGAGAGTCAGGCTAGGGGTGTGGCTGTGACAATTTTGGTTTAAAGTCTCTTCAGGAAAACTGCCCTCACTGCTGGCAGGAGTGCGAATTCGTCCAACACTTTACAAAACTGTTAGTATTGACTAAAGTTAAACACAAACCTACCCTATAAGCAGCAATCCCACTTCTCTATATATACCCAACAGAAATGAGTGCATATGCCCACACAAAGACTGGCACAAGAATGTACATTCATAGAAATTTATTTATAATAGTCAAAACATGATAAGCACAGAAACATCCATCATTAGAAGAATGGATAACCAAATCGTGGTATATTCATGCAATGGAATACCACTCGGCATTAACAAAGAATAAATTATTGTATTGAATAAAATACTGAATAAGTTATTTGTACCCAAAGCAACATGGACGAAACACATTGCTGTCATATTGGGTTAAAAAAATCCAAACACAGAAGTAAACATTCTGCATGTATTCAACAACTGGCAAAATATATCAATGGTAATAGAAGTCAAAATAGTCCTTATCATAGGAGGGTAAGTACTGAGTGGAAAGGGCCACTAAGGAAACCTCGAGTGCTAGAAATATTCAATATCTTGACTGGAGAGTGTCACATGGGCATCCACATAAGTAAAACACCATCATACTGTGCCCACAAGATCTGTGCATTCAATGTATTTTATGATGTGTATAGTACATTTCAACTAAAAAGGAAAAAAAATGTAATAATAAAATAAAACACATCTCTCCCATAAAGTTTTCTGAACTTGTCCCTGTGCTTACCCACCCTCGCTGGCCAGAAAGTCCATACCGTTCTCTAAGTTGTCGCTGCTCCAATGTGAGGCTGGACCTCCCCCTCCTGGCTCTGTTCAAATTGGTCCTGGAAAACGGCCTCCTTCCAGAGATGCTACCATGTCCCTTGGTGCCTGGTCGTGCAGCCAGGTCCCTCCAGTGTGGAGACAGCAGCTCCCACTCATCACCCTTCCACACACACCAGCTTGGGTGGTACTCGCCAGCGTGGAGCAGGGAGGCAGGCTGCTCTCCGCAAGGCTGCCCTGTACCCTCCTGGGAAGCCACCCCAAAGTGGAGCAGTGCTTCTGGGCAACCGAGGAGCAAAAATCCACCTGCAACTTCTCAGAAGGGTCCTTTGCTATTTATTTGGTGTCAAAACCAGAGAGGAACAGCTGGAATCAGAATTGCTAATGTTCCAGTCTGAGGTCTTCAGAGGCTGCTGGCTTCCACTCTAAGCTCCCTCTGCTGGTTCATTGGGAAATGCATCTGCTTGGCCACAATCTACATTCCGACTAAACTGGCTGCAGCCAGGGTACCCCATGCTCGAAAGCTCCTTTCATGTGTCCTCCTCCTTTCTCATCTCTTCCCTGAGGTCCCCAGGGTGAAATCACAGATCTCCTGATCAGTCTTACGGTAGGAAAGCCAGGCGGCCAAGGGAAGCAGAAGGGTGGCCTTGAGACATTTGGGCATCGTCCCTGCCCCCAACACATACACAGACACACACACATACACACACACACACACACACACACACACACATTTCTGATGACTCTGGTTCCTCAGGGAGAGACTAAGAATTTCACTTACAGAGTAGTTTTCCCCAAGAGTTATGGAAAACCACCCAAATCCCACTGTCTTCCAAGTCCTGATTTACCCGGAGTTGAAGGTGGCCTTGGAGGCCAGGGTTACAAACTGCTTAAAATAAATACATCTGTTTCCATCTCTGGGCCCCTCTCCAGGGAACCTTGTCCCTCAGGAATTCTCAGGACTGTTTTTAACTGGAGAAAGCTAGGAGATTTGTGAACTATGCCCAGCTGAACATAGGCCTCTGCTTTTGTTCCAGCCTAGGGCTTCAGAATTCCCTCCGGTGTCATTAAAACCACTTGAGTTGTAATTATAGTTCTTTGGCCCACTGACCCCTGGGAGTGGGGGGCACAGAGGCGAGAAACAGAATGCACTCTTTTTAGACTCTTCAGCTCTTTTCCAGTAATAACTATTTAAATCCCTGTCAAGCTAACCAATTGCTGCCATCTTGTCAGAAAGATGTCTTTTTTTCATCTTTCCAATGCAAGACAAGATTGGATGTAGGTAAAACTTAGCTTTAAAGTCCTTAATGGCTGTTTGAAATTACGAAGAATATAAGGGCATCAATACACCATGCACAACCTGCCTCTGCTCTGGTTTCTGTCTGGGTCAGCTTTTCCAGCACCTTCGGTATTGGAGAATATATTTGTTCAGATCCGCAGAACCTGGTAGGACAAAGTATGAACATCATAATAGCCTGGACTCTGAGACAATAGATTTGAAAACATCTAGTTGATTGTTTAAAACACCACCTAAGTAATAATTGCCATCATTTGTCCAAAGCAGCTGGCTTCCTATTGTATGCCCTTGGGCCACATGATGGCTGAGAGTCACATGAGTACCACATTTCCAGGGCTTCTCTGGACCATGTGTGGTTCCCTTCCTGACTCCACCCCAAGCCATTGCCATCCTCTCCACTAGATGAAGCCTCTCACCCTGCTGGGGAGTAAGCATGATGCTCTCATGAGGATAGCAAGAAATCTGCTCTCATCTGCTCAAAAAGTGAATCATCACAAATCATGATTTTTAGGGACAGACCGAGTTGAATCTTGGGTAGCCAGGAAGCCACCAGCCAAGTGGGTCCAGGGTCCCCTTCACACACATCATCCACCTGGTCTGTCTTTCAGCTCGGTTAGTACCACTCAGCCCTGGCACATTCAACATGCTGGTGGCGGCTGGGAAAAAAGAATGCAGGTTCAACATTCCAGGTAGAAAGTGTGGCTCCAGGACAGGTCAGGAACTGGCAAGAAGGGGCAGAGGAGGACCTCTGGACAGAAGAGCCAACCAGGGAAGGAACCACTGTCTGGGAGGTGGGCATGCCAAGAAGGGGACTGAGCAGGAGAGTGGATATTGACACCAGCTTGTCAATAGTTGCTATGCTCAGGAGAAAGAAGGTTTGAGTGACCCAAGAAGTTTGGGAAATGTTTGAGCTTGATCAAAATTAAATGGGTTTCTTTTCAGCAAGACTTTTAAGGAGACCCTTTAACCTGCAAATGATGAAAATTATGAGATCCAACTTTCTATCCATATCAGATCTATAGGAAGATATATAGTGACTCTATAGCCTGTTAGCTCTCAGATTCCCCTTGATTTTTCAGAGCATCTCAAAGGGTTAATTCTCTGGTCAACTGGAAGCTCTGGTCAAGTTGGAAGCTATGTTTCCCAGAATCCGCTCCTCTATATGGTTCCAAGTTCAAGTCAGCTAAAAGTTTGAGATTTGGAAAATAGAAATGAAGTAACAACCGTTTCCCTCTGAGGCTTTCTGAGATCAGAGAAGGTGACAGACAGACAGAGGGGTGCCTGCTGGATTCCAACTTGCTGCTGCTATCACTCTGTGCCTAGCCCTTGGCCCCAGTTTCTAGCCCTAATGACCAACAGCGGCCCCAGGCTCACCACTAGATTCTTGGTCACCACCAAGGCAGCAGCTGGAGGTGCAATAACTTCCCATAGACCCATCTGTGTGTTCTCACTTTCCACATCTGCAGTCTAACCTGCCTGGATTCTTAGATTTTCCCTGTGAGATCCAACTTTCCAGCCACATCAGATCTATAGGAAGATTGATAGTGACTCTTTATGATCCTCTGGCTTCCCCTTCCAGAGGGTATTAGTTTGCTTGGGCTGCTGTAACCGAGTACCACAGGCTGGACAACTTAACAGGAATTTATTGTCTCGCATTTCTGGAAATTAGAAAACTGAGATCAGCATATCAGTCAGGCGTTTCTTCTGAGATCTCTCTCCTTGGCTTCTGGATAGCAACTTTTCTCTTTGTCTTCATATGGTCTTCCCTCATATGTCTATGTCCTAATTGCCTCTTCTTATAAGGACACCAAACATACTGGATTAGGTCCCACTCTAGTGGCCTCATTTCATTTCAATCACCTCTTTAAAGACCGTATCTGCAAATACAGCCATATTTTGAGGCACTGGGGGTTAGGGCTTCAAATGGGGCAGGGGATGCTTCAGCCTGCAAGGCAGACCTTCTCTTCCCAGCTGCTCCCACAATTTTGCAAAGGCTATTTCTTGTCATAAACCCTTTATTCTGTGACATGCACAGTGGCTCCACTTCCCCAAGTTCTAACACAGAAATTGGTAGTAGAGCGGGATGATCCTGTAAAAGTAAATGAAAACAAGAGACTTTGGTTTGGGACTGGATGGCAGTAGCTAAAGTAGTGGGATCAGTGCCTGCTCAGTTGCTTAGCCGTGTCTGACTCTTTGCAACCCTATGGACAGTAGCCCACCAGGCTCCTCTGTCTATGGGAGTTCCCAGGTAAGAATACTGGAGTGGGTTGCTGTTTCCTTCTCCAGGAGATCTTCCCAACCCAGGAATCAAACCCACATTTCCTGTGTCTCCTGCATTAGCAGGTAGAATCTTTACCACTGAGAAGTGGGATCAGGGAGTGCCTCAAACTGCAGTCTGACTCCAGCCTGAAGAGGGATAGCAGGGGGTTCTGGCTATGGGTGGGCTGGAGTCCCTCAGGGTCAGGGAATACCCTGGAACAAAACTTCCCTGCCAGCCCACCCATGACTCACCATGTCATTGGCTGAATCCAGAATCTGAAGAGGCAGCCCATATCAAGGATGTCCAGCCTGGTCCTGCCACCAAGCAGAGCACAAGAGCACAAGAGGCCCCAACCCCAAGGAGACAGCCATCTCCTCCAGATGACTAGACACACATGCAAAGCAATGTGTGAATCACCAGCAAGAATTATGTCTGTGTGTATGCCACAGACAAGCACATTCTTCCTTTTCCCTAAATTATGCTCCAGTCAAACCAAACCACTCACAGCTTCCTGAAATGTCAGGCTATTTCACTCCTCGGGGCCTTTGTTCTAATGCTCTCTCCTAGCTGGAAGCCCTGCCAGGGTAGCTGCCCAGCAAACATCTATTCTTCTTTCAAGTATCACCTTTCCTATGAAGCTTTTTCTCTTGCCCCCCTCCCCCTGAGGGTGGCTGTCATCTATTAAGCACTTGCCATGTGCCAGTAAATGTGCATGGTAGTTCATTTCATCTTCTTGATAGCCTTATGAAATAGGTGTTCTTGGCCCCCTGTTGACAGGTGATAAAACTAAGGTTCAGAGAGATTAAGTGATTTGCCAAGTGCACCTAGCTTATAGGAAGTGCAGCTGGGCTTCAAACTCAGACTGTTGTGATCTAAGTCTGACTCTGCACATACTCACATATGCAGTATAGACTGCTCCTCTGAACCAGGTTTGAGCCAGAGACTGAGGCCATGCTGGGATGCATATCAGCATCCCACTGTGTATTACAACAACCTGGAGGTCAGCAATCACATCTGAGAGCAGGCCTTTCTAACCATTGCACCTATTAGCACCCAGATAGACACCAGAGTTTGTGTCCATGGACAGGACACAAAAAAGCTGCTCAGCATCAGGAGGGGCACTCTCCACAAACAAACAGCTCCTGTTATATATTTATGGGAACTTTACAGATGATCAAGGTGGTACCATAGACAATGGGAGAAGGAAAGATTGCTTAGTCAGTGGTGTCAAGAAACTGGTTTGTCAGGAGGAGAAAAAGAAAGCCACATCATTACTTTATACCAAAAGATTCTAGATAGAATAAACACCTAAGCATGGAAAATAAACCTACACACTTCACAGAAGAAAATACAGATGGATTATTGTTGTTTAGTCCCTAAGTTGTTTCCAACTCTTTGTAACCCCATGGACTTCAGTACACTTAATCTCCTCTGTCCTTCACTGTCTCCCAGAGTTTGCTCAAACTCATGTCCATTGAATCATTAATGCCATCTAACCATCTCATCTTCTGTTGCCCCCTTCTCCTCCTGCCCTCAATCTTTCTCAGCATCAATTTTCCGATGAGTTGGCTCCTCTTGTTAGATGGCCAAAGTCTTGGAGCTTTAGCATCAGTCCTTCAAGAGAATATTCAGGGTTGATTTCCTTTAGGATTGACTGCTTTGATCTCCTTGCAGTCCAAGAGACTCTCAAGAGTCTTCTCCAGCACCACAATTTGCAAGCATCAATTCTTTGGTTCCCTGCCTTCTTTATGGTCCAGCTCTCACATTCATTCATGACTACTAGAAAAACCATAACTTGACTCTATGGACCTTTGTTGGCAAAGTAATGTCTCTGCTTTTTAATACACTGTCTAGGTTTCTCATGTGTGCTGTGCTTAGTTGCTCAGTTGTGTCCAACTCTTTGCAAGCCCGTGGACTGCAGCCCTCCAGGCTCCTCTGTCCATGGGGGTTCTCCAGGCAAGAATACTGAAGTGGGTCTCTATGCCCTCCTCTAGGGGATCTTCCCAACCCAGAGATTGAACCCCGGTCTGCCGCATTGCAGGTAGATTCTTTACCAGCTAAGCCACCAGGGAAGCAATACAGCTAACTATTATCCTAACTATTATCAAGTACCCCAAAGCACAAACAAAATAACAAAAATAGTTAGATATCACAACTCGATAGTCATGGGGTTCAACAAGAGCGTCATAGACAAAATGAACAGATCAATGACAGACGGGAAAATATTACAATATCCAGTGCCATTAATGGATTAATATGTACTCTAGACTCTACCAGGAACTCCAAGTCATCAAGAAAAAAGGAAATCCAATTAATTTTTTTAAGAAGCAAGGATATGAATATATGAATTTACAGAAAATGAGTAATGAGTTGATATTCTTACTCCCCAGTAATCAAATATATCCAAATTAAATCACAAATGAGACTGCACTTCATAGCCATCAGAGTAGCAGAAATTAGAAAAGTGGGTTATCCAAGTCCAGGTGAGGAGGAGAGACGATAAGAACATTGTGTGCTGCTTGCTGGGAGTTTGAAGTTGTTACAGCTGTTTTGGAAAGCAATTTAACAGAATTTAGTAAAATTATGTGTATTCATGTCCCATGATCTGGCAGTTCCACTCCTGTTTGTACAACCCAGAGATTTTTGCACAGATCTAATATGAGAACCAGTATAAGCATGTTTGTCAACAGTGTTGTTATTTCTGAGAACAGGAAGTTAAACTTTGGGGTCCATCACTGGAGGGATAATTAAGTGAAATGTGCTGGAGAATCAAATCCCAGGCAGCAGTGAGAAGCTGTGGACTAGAAGCACATAAATCAGCATGAATGGGTCTTAAAAGCATAGATTTGAATGGGAAAAGTCGAAACCAGTTTGGGTTTTACAGCGCAATACTCTTTAAATCAATTAAAGCCAGGCATGCATAAAACAACTTCAGGTATTTTACAAGGTGAGATGCATATTTAAGATTTTTTACATAAAACTCCTTAGAGTAATAGCTTATGGGGAGCTAAGGGGAGATAGGTGTGGTGATCAGAGGTGGGAGAAATAGATAAGTAGTAAACAAACAAACATCTAGAGAGGGGTCCTTCACGGATGAATGGTGATGTGAGGTGTGAACCAAAGGATATGAGGAGCTGCCAAGGCCAGATCAGAGGAGGAAAGAATAAGAGAGAAGGCATGGGAGCAAAAGAACCGTTTTCCCAGCTATGGCCCTGGAGTAAAAGGCCTGGCTTCTAATCCTGATTCTGCTACTTGATGAATTTGACTTTGAGCAATTTACCTCACTGGACTCTGTCTCAGTCTCTTCAGCTGTAAAATGGAAATGCTAGCAGTACCTACATCAAGGGATCATTTGAATGATGGGTTAGACAGTATCCATGCACAGCACCCATTAGTAGCCAAGGCTGAATGGACAGTAGCCATGAATATTTCTATATCAATTCTGTGCTCAGCAGTTATGCTGTGTACTTTAAAAGTCTAAAATGATGTGACAATGAAGACACACTCAGGGTCTTTCAATCAGTCATTGCATGGCTCGTTCTGTTCTACCAGTAGAATATTCACTCCACCCTAGACATTGTCACAGTCATAGAAACCACAGTGTCCTCCACTGCCACCTGTTTTGTATTGGACAAGACCTGGGCAATGCTGCTGAGAGCTGGATAGGAGAATGGGAAGGGCATGGCTCTAGAGTCAGAGACTACCTGATTTCCTGTCCTGGATCTGTACTCATTCCTTAAGCTCTCTGTGTCTTCTTGTCTTCATCCATAAACACAGATAAGAACAGCATCCCCATAAAGTTGTTGTGAGGATGAAATGTGATCATTGGGCAAAAAGCTCCTAACGCATAGCAAGTGCTTTGTAAATAATAGTCACTATTACTCATGGCAGGGAATAGAGGGGACATTCTGAATTAGGTGAGAACACCCTAGCAAAGACCAAAAGACGAGGGAATAGCATGTATAAAGCCTGCAAGGAGCCCTTAGTTCTGCCGTAGTTACTAGTTAGGGGTGTGTGGTGGGCTTCCAGTGCTGAAAGACCCCAGCACTTAAAGGAGGGAGTCTGAAAGCAAAACAGAGTGCTGAAAATCAGTACTTGCTTCATAGCTGAGCATGCTGGAAAGTTGACACTGTCAGATCTTGCAAATGATTATTCTTATAAATGATTATTCTACTTCCCTTGGGAGCTCAAGAGGAGCTTATAAGAGAGAAACTGAGCTTCCCAATGATGGGACTGTTTTCGAATCAGAGTTGGCATTTGCATCAATTTGGCTGATGGGGAACAATTCTTTTTTCCCACTCCAGCATGATGGAGTGGGATAAAAGAGTTTGGTTCTTTGCACAAGAGGAAAATATGTCTGAAACTGCAGCCCTGGGGAAAAGATGCAGGGTTGTTGGCTTCACCAGTGTGATGGGAAAGATGACTGCGAGGGGGAACACAACATGAGGCTGATGGGGTCCAGCAGGGCACAGTCAGCTGGCGACATTCACAAGGACAAGTTCCTATGCATTTTTACTTTTTATTGATGTAGATTTTGTTCTGACTTCACTGATTCATTCTGCTGGTGTGCCCTCGATCTGCCCCCATCACAGATATCAGAAATCTTCCCAGGGCCCTTGTCTGCATTTGATGGTTCATGGCCTGGACACTTTGACAGTTCTCCTACGGCCTC
This sequence comes from Giraffa tippelskirchi, assembly GCF_054371585.1. Lineage (NCBI taxonomy): Eukaryota > Metazoa > Chordata > Mammalia > Artiodactyla > Giraffidae > Giraffa > Giraffa tippelskirchi. The sequence continues at coordinate 94,535,537 of NC_137276.1, forward strand.
AGGGTCACTTTAGATTTTCAAACCTCTCCCTACCTGAAGCCTACTTGCCCAAGAGTAATTCTGCTTTGGTAGGATGCTATTCCTCCCTTGCCTTCAAGGCCCTCCATGATCCTGCCCTCTGACCTGAACTCCCCACGGGCTCATGGACACTCTGCAGATCTCTCCTCATTCCCATGGCCACACTTTTGCTCACCTTGCAAGGTCCTCTCACTCCTTCCCACCTCTCATGAGCAATGCCATTCAGGCCCAGCTCACAGAGCTCCTGCCTTGGGGCCAGGACAGAGAAGACAAAGGCAGAGCAGGGAGAGATGAAGGGAAGAGATGAGCCACAGACACTGGGAACTATCTCAGTGTGGTCAGCAAAATAGTAATGGAGAGCAGGTGGCTCAGTGGGGGCCCCAGAAGGGGAATGGTCAGAGGAAGTCCCCTTTCAAGTGCCAAACTACTGCCTCCAGGAAGCCCCTCCTGACCCTGCTAGCATGGCTTCTTCAAGCATCATCCTAGCATTTGAGAGGCAGTCAGTGCAGACATTAAGGGTCCAGACTTTGAAGCCTGGCTGCCTGAGTTTTGAACTCCAGCTCTATCATATACAACTGTGTGACCTTGGGCTAATTACTTAACCTCTCGGAGATGCTTCCTTATCTGTTAAAGAGAGGTAATAATACTAAAGATCAATCTGTGTGATTATAAGGATTAAATAATATACACAGGTAACGTGTGCTCATGCTCAGTCACTGAGTCGTGTCCAGTTCTTTGCGACCTCATGAACTGTAGCCCACCAGGCTGCTCTGTCCATGGAATTTCCCAGGCAAGAATACTGGAGTGAGTTGCCATTTCCTCCTCCAGAGGATCTTCCTGACCCAGGGATGGAACCCATGTCTCCTGCATTGGCAGGTGGATTCTTTACCACTGTGCCACCTGGAAAGCCCCATATACACAGGTGAAAGTGAAAGTCGTTCAGTCATGTCCGACTCTTTGTGACCCCATAGACTTTACAGTCCATAGGATTCTCCAGGCCAGAATACTGGAGTGGGTAGCCTTTCCCTTCTCCAGGGATCTTCCCAATCCAGGGATCGAACCCAGGTCTCCCACATTGCAGGCAGATTCTTTACCAGCTGAGCCACAGGGGAAGCCCACAGGTAAAGCACTTCTTAAAACAGTGTCTGGCACTGTAGTGGTGGCACAGAATGTTTGCTGTTATTGTCTGGGACCTTCGTACTACACTGCCTGTGAGGCTTCTCTCCAATGACAGAGCTGCCCTAGAAACACTATTAAAAGGTGGTATTCAGCAAGAGATTGACTTTCATCTGCACTGATACATATATATTACCAGAACACTCTGCCTTTCTCTTCATAATGACAATTCTGATGATCATAATCTACCTCATTGACTCACATACTGTCCATGGACTCCGCTAATAACGTTACATTTTGATTGGCATTTTAAAAAATAATAGTAATAAAAGAAACTTCTGTCTTGAATGTCCAAGAATAGATTCTGCATAAGTCTTGCAGCTTCAGGCCTAGTACAGAATTGGAAGAGGAAGTGATCATTTGTCATCTTTCTTTACAGACTGCATTTCTGGCATCACTTCGATGCTAAAATGGGACTTTTTAAAAATAGTCTTAACAAGCGTTTTGACAGACTCTGCTCTGGATACCAGAGACTATAGCCAAGGAGAGTCAGCATGTGTGAAATCTGACCCGGCCCCCGTCAAACAGCCAGTGACTGCAGTTCCATCCCAGGGGGGCTATCTGATGGCTTAAGAGGACCATTTGGGAACATGGTACTGGGTTGACGCTAAAGCCCTACATGCCTCTCTCCTGAGATGACATGAACTCCCAGGAGTTTGAGGCAAGTTCAGCCAATGAGAGGTTATTCCTACCACAATGGCCACCCCTCTGCTGGGAGCAGTGAAGGAGACCCGTCAGGGTCACTCCCCAGAACGATTCTTTATGGAGCCTTGTCTCCAAGGTCAAATCCAGATCAAACCTAAAATGTCAGTGAACATAGGCTGAGTGCCTTCGTACATAGACAGTAGGTCTGGTGGGAGGAAGGATGGTGCAAAGAGGGAAGAACCCAGACCCTGTCAGTGCAGCAAAGCCTCAAGACGTGGATGGAGCCAGGTCTGCAGGGGCAGAGGCTCCTGGGCGCCATCTTAGTCTCTGTGCACTCCGGTTCCCCATCTGTAAAGTGGAAATCATAATAACTGCTTCATGGGGAGATGGTAAGGAATTGCAGTGCTTGATGCTGAAAATATGGGAGTGATTGCTATTATTATGATGTCAGCAGGAGATAAGACCCTGTGGAGGCAGGGTAAGTGGGCGCACACAAAGGCATTCTCGGGAGAGTGACAGGGACCTACTGCCAGCCTGGATACCAAAGAAGTCATTGCATGCTGCCTCGACATCCACCCAAAGTGGCTCCAAGGATAGGTGACCGAGGTCCACAGCTTTGTACTTGCTATGGCTCCTGACTCCTCAAATCCCTCATCAGCTGCAAATTCCAGACCCTCTGCTCTACTCTTCTGTAGCCCTGACCACTGGGGCTTTCTCTTGCTCCTCCCCCTACTCTTTTTCCTCCCCACCCCCCTCCCCCCCAACCCATGCTGTAATCACTGCTCTGTCTTGTTGTCTTCTTTTGTCCAGAGGGAAAGTGAAAAATCAAGTTGGAACTGGAGAGTAGATGGAAAGGAGCCATCCTTGAACATCCTTGACTCAAGCAGATGTAGTAGCTGCCAGCAGAGCTAGTGCCCAAGGCTATGACCCAGGGGGTCCCGTGTGGAAACACATGGATGGAAGAAGACATTGAGTCTCCAATCCAAATTAGTACACATGGGAAAATGATGGCCCAGAGAGGGAACGAAGTATCAACCGTTGAAAGCTTGTGGTAGAGCTAATATTCCAGACCCCAATCAGAATCTTTCCCTTAGACTCAGTCACATTGATGTCCAGGCTCCAAGGCATCTTTGAGACCTGACCTCCAGCCCCTCCTTTCACGCGTGGGCAACTGAGTCCCAGGACTCAAGCCGAAGGCCAGGTATCAGCTAAGCTGGAATGAAAATGCAGGTCCCTCCATTCCACATAGCCTCCTTCTCCCCTCCCTCAAACACTTGCCTATCAGCTTTCCAAGGATCAGAAAGATTTGGACGACTCCCACCCAAATACCCAAAATTTTGTCCATCTCTCTCTCTCCGGCTTGAGTGCACATGCACACGTGTGCACACATACACGTATGTACCAGCTGTTGCTAATGGCATGTGTCAGGGATTATTTATCTATTCCTCTTTGCGTTTCAAAAAACATTTATCAATTTATCAATATTTACCAGTCAACTGATAATCAAACTCTTTGGTACTCAGGCATTGCATTTACTTCAACTGGTAATCAAGGCAGAAGATACCAAATTTTCTCTCAGGTAATTCACAATCAGGTGGAGGAGACTAACAGGACTGTGGATGAACCCTTGCTAGGGAGAAGCTGCCGGTTGAATTCAGTGGGAGGAAGGCTGTGGAGTCAGGAAAAGCTGCAGAAAGATGCCCTGTTCAGATTTCTTTTGACGGCTTTATTGAGAGATAATTCACATGCCATACAATTCACCCACTCAAAGTGTACGATCCAATGGCTTTTAGCACATTCACAGAGTTGAGCAAACATCACCACAATCACCTTTCCAACATCCTCATCATTCTGAGAGAAACCTTGCACCCACTGCTATTCCCTTGGCCCCAGTACTAGGCAAGCCCTAGTCTACTTTCTTTCTTTATAAACTTGTCTGCTTTGTAGGTTCCTATAAATGAAGTCATACAATGTGCGGCCTTTGGTGACTGTCTTCTTTGACTTAGCATAATGTTTCCTGTTGTAGCATCATTAGTACCTCATTCTTTTTTATGGCCAAATAATATTCCCTTGTGTGAATATACTACATTTTGTTTCTCCGTTTCTCAGCTGATGCACATTTTGGTTGTTTTCACTTTTTGGTTGTTATAAATAATGCTGCAGTGACACTGAGTACAAGTTTTTGTGTGGGCATGTTTCCATTTGTCTTGGGGGTATACCTAGAAGTAGAATTGTTAGGTCTATGTTTAACATGTGAGTAACTGGCAGACAGTTTCTGAAGGAGCTGTGCCATTTTATACTCTCATCTTACTAGCAGTGTTTGAGGGATTCAATTTCTCCACATCCTTGCCAACACTTATTATCTGTCTTTTTGATTCTAGCCGTCCTAGTGGGTATAAAGTGGTATCTCATTGTGGTTTTGATTTGCATTTTCCTAATGGCTAATTATATGCTTATTGGCAATTTGCATTTCTTCTTTAGGAAATTGTCTATTCAGACTGTCTATTCAGACTCTTTGCTCATCTTTTAAATTTTATTTATTTATTTTAATTGGAGGCTAATTACTATACAATATTGTAGTGGTTTTAAATTATTTGCCTGCTTGGATTTTAATACTTTCTCCATTAAACAGATTGATTTTCAATTATGTTAAGATTAGTAAATATTTTAATTTAGTCAAATCTAGAAATACTCATTTTTAAAATGTTTTTGACTCTCATGCCCCAAATTATATATTTTTCACTTTTTCCCAAAATTGAAACCAAAAAAAAAAAAAAACAAAACAAAACAGATTATCAGACAGCCAGAGGGATAGACATGAACTGTTAGGAAGACAAGTTTAAGCTTCTATGCTGCAAACCAGAGTTTCTGAACTTCTATTTTTTTTTAATTTAAAAAAATTGAATTACATTTAGTTGATTTAAAATGCTGAGCTAGTTTCAGGTGTGCAACAAAGTGATTTAGTTATTTTATATGTGGGGCTTCCCTGGTGGCTCAGTGGTAAAGAATCTATCTGCCAATGCAGAAGACGTGGGTTTGATCCCTGGGTCAGGAAGATCCCCTGGAGAAGGAAATGGCAACCTGCTCCAGTATTCTTGCCTGGGAAATCCCATGGACAAAGGAGCCTGGAGGGCTAAAGTCCAAGGGGTTGCAAAAGAGTAAGACATGACTTAGCAACTAAACAATATCAACAACATATATGTGTATATAATATACATGCTATCTATTCTTTTTCAGATTTGAACTTCCATTTCTTACCAGACATGTGAGGGAGATCAGTGCTGGCCATCTCTCTTACAGTTGTACAAGCAGAGTGGGAACCAGGCTGAGATGGAGGAGAAGCATCATCCACCTTGGAGGCAGACACCCAACGTGGCCTAGAGGTGACAAATTTGGAAATGCCTCACACCTGGTGGGGGGCTCCGGTAGCCCCCAGTCCCCCACCCACCCACCTAGTCCCTCACCCCCACACAGTCACCAGCCAGCCTGAAGGGGGTCACAGACTGTGTCCTGTTCACCGCAAGAAGCATCCTCTGAGCATCTACCATGTGCCAGGTTCTGGACCAGGCGCCACAGTCTTCAGCAAAGTATCCCCTGACCTTCTTTAAACCACAGTCTGGGGAGGAAATGGGCAGCTTCTGGCCACATGACCCACACTTTTACTGAGTGAGGTATAGGGACACAGTGGGAGGGCTTGACTCAACCCATGTGCCCTGGGAGGCTTCCTGGAAGAGGAACCCCAGGCTGGCTCTTAACCATTTAATAGAAGTCATTCAGGCATCTCTGACTCGGGACACAGCCAGTCTATACCCCAGGAGGAGAGAAAACTGCCGTGACAGCAAGTTCAAGTTGATTATGATTGATAATGCTCAGAATAAAGTATACTGTTAATATTTTTCTTCATTTGTTTGTAAATTTAATAAATCTTGGTCAAAGAGAAAAGACAAAACCTCTATCTACAAGAAATTCCCCAATTATAGGCACTTTCTTTGCCTTCTCTGAATTCCATCACTTCCAACTCTAGATTTAAACAGATATGCTTTATGTTCACAGATAGACTATAGCTTTCTTAGAAGCAGGGACCATCTCTCAGGGACAAGACAGAGACCTCTCCGAGGTCAGACGCTGTATCTTTTCTATCTGTGTGTGACTCTGCCCCTCAACTCTGACTCTGAGAGCAGAGTGTGGTACACAGAAAGGGTCCTGCTAGCCCTGAAATGTGCAGGGCAGCCTCTAGGCTGAGCTGACCCAGGCAAGCCTGGTCTGGGGTCATGGACTCTTTAAGGGCAGGGCCAGGTGTTACTCATTTTTGGGGTACCCTCCAATACTTTTTTTAGGGTCCCACCCACACAGAGCCTTGCACAGCACCCTGTACACAGGAGCCATTCTGTGCATGGCTATTGAATGCTGCTTAAACTTTCTGAAAAATCAAATACAATCATACCATGTTGACGTAATAATGGCCTTCTTTTCAGATGACTTTGTAGAGGCAAATAAGAGTGCTCTGGAGAGGCCCTGCCCCTCCAAAATGGGCAGTCATCCAATGCCCCCTTCCTGCCCTAACCCTGAGTTCTGGGCTGAGCTCTGCCGATTGAGAGGGGGCATCTAAGATGCCAACTGAGCTTTGTCCTGAAACAACAGTTTCTGCTCCTCAGGGGAACTGGCTCAACGTCTGTGATGGTTATCAGGCCTAAGGGAGCTATCCTTCTGTCAAGGGGTCTTGCAGGACTGAAACTTAGACTCAGGGGACAGGTGAGAAAAGGGGGACAGATTCTTTTTAAACATATTAGCAGTAGAGCTCTTGGCCAAGCCAGCACAAAACTTTATGAGAAAATTCACTCTAAAACTATTCAGATGGGGACTTCCTCAGCGGTCCAGTGTTTAGGACTTTACCTTCCAATGCAGGGAACATGAGTTCAATCCCTGGTTGGGGAACTAAGATTCCATATGCTGTGGGGTTCAGCAAACAAACAAACAAAAAAAGCTTTTCAAGTGGAAGAGGGAGCACCAAGAAATGCAAGGAGTGAGCAAGTGTCAATGAGCACAAATTAGTTTGTTTCTACTTCCTGCGTGCTCAGTAGCTTCAGTCATGTCTGACTATTTGTAAACCTGTAAACTGTAGCCCGCCAGGCTCCTCTGTCCATGAGGATTCCCCAGACAATAATACTGGAGTGGGTTAGCATGCCTTCCTCTAGGGGATCTTCCCGACCCAGGGATCAAACCCGCGTCTCTTATGTCTCCTGCGTTGGCAGGCAGGTTCTTTACTACTAGCACCACCACAGCACCAGGTAAAGCCAAGTAGAAATACTTTAACTCAAGTGACATCATTAGTTGAGTTTTAGCAATGTGTTCATTCTTTTTTTTTTTAAATGTATATCAAATAATACAATGCATGGAATCAAGCAATAAATAATGCCGTAAAGTTTAAAATGACCAACAGCATCTTCTAACTTCAGAGGGGGCTGCACCCTGAAGCAAGTGATGCTAGATTTTCAGAGCCTCTCATTATGACAAACCCTTCCTAAATCTTTGTCCCTAATTTTATCATTCTCACTCTTAGAGGTTCCCAAATTGTGTACGTTTCAGGCACCATAACTCTTGGATCTGTCCTCGTCTGACCTCCTTACCATCCTTTGTACCTCAGTCCTGCTTCTCAAAGGAAAAACATTCCAGCTCCTCAGCATGTTTTTTTCTGGTGTGTATCTTCATCTTGCTAAGTAAGAGAATAACGAGGCCAGTCCTTGCTCTGTTTTAGGTAATACCCATCATCCATCATCTATTATAAAAGGTAAGAAAGTCGTGGAATGGGATGGTGAGAGGGAGGCCCAAGAGGGAGGTCATACATGTATGCATATGGCTGATTCATGATGTTGTGCTGCAGAAACTAATACAACATTGTAAAGTAATTATATTCAAGTAAAAATAAATAAATTAAATTAAATTTTTAAAAAAGGTGAGGAGGGAGACCTCTCTCCCTCTTACCCCCACCTCACCATCCCATGAGCTTTCCTCCCATCTGTCCAATTGATTTGCATCACAATTTTGGATTGAATTACTGTAGAGTGTACATTTCTAGAACGACATAAATATGGTTCACAACTGAGCCAAATAGTGTATGGCAACTACATTCACTTTCTTGTACACGTTTTCATTTTTCCTGAAGTTGAATTCACCCCTTCTGGTTTGTTTGTTTCCTAGACATCGATCACTAATTCATGCTAAACTTAGACCCAGTTGTAAAGCAACTCTCATTACAGTTAAATATATGAGATAATCTCTACATTCCACTTCTTGTTTCTCTGGTGACACTGCCCCAGGGCCCTTCCATTCTCCTGCTCCAGTCTGAAGAGTTACTCTCCAGAACTGCTCCACAGCTGTCACTCAGGACATCCTTGATCATCAGCTGGCCAATCCTTTCACCTCTCTCTGTGCTGGCTCCTTTGTCTCCTAGCTTCTGTGGTTTTTGTTTTGTTTTGTTCTGTTTTTGTCTTCTTAAACTCCATTTTTGTGGAGCACACTCTTCTAAAGAGAGGTAATTGTTCTATCCTTCACAGTTTGGCCATGCAGAGAATTTTAGACCAGAAAATATTTCTCCGAAGAATTTTGAAGAATTACTCTTTATCTGCTGGCATCCTGGGTTGCCATTAAGAAGTCTGATGCTGTTTTGAGTCCCACTTATTTTTTGTATGATTCATTCTTTCTCCCTCTCTCTCCCTTCCTCCCTCTCTCTTTCAGAGTTTTTAGGATCTTTGCTGAAACTCTGGTACTCTGGCCTTCATGTAGGTTATTTTTCACCCACTGTGGTGGGCATGTGAAAGGCCCTTTTGTCTCTGAAATTCAAGTCCTTCAGTCTGAGAAATGTACTTGTACGATGTCTTTGATAATTTCCTCCACCAATCTTTTCTGCTCTTCTTTTCTAGAACTCCCGTTAGTTAGATTTAGACTGTGTAGATTGAGTCCATAATTTTCTTTTTCTTTCTTTCCTCTCCTTTTTTCTCTTTCTTTTCTTTGTTCTTCCTTCCTTCTGTCCTTTCTTTCTTCTCCATCCTGGAATATTTTTCCTGACTTCTGCATGGAGGTGGTAAGCTAGGCAGTCAGTATTCTTGTGGGAGGTGAGTGAGGAAAGAAGCTGGCCTCTCCCTAATCAATTCCAAACTTGGACTTGATTTTCTCCATTTTCAATGCCATTCCCAGGGCCCCTTCCTGCTCTGTGTTACAAGTCCTGATTTCAGGGACTTCCTGGGAGAGCTTCTTCACAGCCATCCTCCAATGCCAGCTAAAGAAGAGGAAGTCTGGGAGTCTACTTTCTCCTTTCACAGACTCATATCCTGTCTACCTGTCTCAAGTCTTACTCTTGTGTTTGGAGCCAACTGGACCTCCTCATCCCTGAACCTTCTGGCTCTGGATGGGAATCCATCAGGTCCTCTGTTGCATCCCTGCTGAGGTCACGTGCATTTCAGCCTCACCACCACCCACACCCCATTTACCCAATCCCATTGCTCTCTCTTCCCCACTGTCTTCTTTGCTTCTAATCTCCTTATCTTGGCATATTTATATCATTTTCATTCCTTTTTTCTACCATTGTATTAGTGTCTCCAGAGGCAGTAAGGATAAATGAGTGTACAAACTATCTTGTTTAACTCCAAGTCTCTATTTGTATTTCTTCTTATGTTTCAAAAAATTGAAATTTTATATTGTTTCACACTAAACAGAACTGTGCTTTGTATTTCACAATTGAAATGCCAAATCTCTTACTTCAGAGAGTTCTAACACATTTTTAAGAGTCTTAAGAATATCTGGGAATTTTAAGAAAGGCTGCAACCACTCCACTTCAAATTCTGTATGCTCTGCTTAAGATCCAGTCATCAAGTATTCAGTGGGAGTTGACTGAATTATTATTACATTATTAAACTGGATACTTTCAGGTCCCTGCAAGACCTAAGGGTGGTGGCAGTGAGCACAGAAGGACAGGTTCCAGACAGGAGGGGAAGGAAGATACCTGAAGGCCGTATGGACAGGAGGTGGAAGGCAGGAAGGAGAAGGAGGGTCCAGAAGGAACATGAGGACTCCTTCCATCTGTTGTTACCCCAATTTCACCGTGCAGTTGGGCCACTGGTGGCCCAGTCACACCTATGGGACACAGGTGAGGCACCAAGTGGTGCTGAACTTGGTTTCTCCAAATGAACAGTGCAGGGAGGAAGCAGGCCTTCACTCTCAGAAAGATGTTGAAGAAATGAAATGAGGTGGATGATAAAGCTGAAAGCTCTTGGAAAGTAAAAGGGCTATATAAATACACAGTGTCATTACCGGATATCGCGTGGCTCAGGCAAGTCCAACCCTAACTCATTGTAACTTTATGCAGCATGTACATTGAATTACGTCTATGGTGCAGACAGAAATAGCCCTTGCACATGGCAAATACATGGAGTGCCTGTGAAGAAATGCAAGATCCATTAAGGAAATTAAAGCTTCAAGTTGACACAGGAAGAGATCTGCTCCCTTCCCTAGATCTCAGAGGACATGTATTAACAGGGCAGCATACCAAAATGGCGAGATTCCAGGGCCTGAGTCACCAGGTGGAGACCAGCCCTTCCTGACTCATATCAGACCTTATCTAAGTCAGAAATGAACTCCTGTGCTAAGCCACTGAGTCTGGGGGCCTTATTTGTTACCATGACATAGCCTAACCTGCCCTAAGAAGCTTGAACTAAGAAGGGCTGCTGTCACCACATGGGTGCCCAGAGAGGTGTATGGTGATGAGGGGATGAGATGAGAGAGGGCTACTCAGATACAAAGGCCCTTTCCTCAAGCCCGGAGGGAGAGCTGGGAGCAGAAATGGGCCCCTAGGTCAGGCGTCATCAAGCATTCTGGGGAAAGTCAGCAAGAAGTGGCAGGGCTGGAAAACGTTTACCCCACCAGCTGTTACTCACTCACCTTCTGTGTGGAGTCTGCCGCAGGCTGCCTCTCTCTGTCTCCACTCCGCCCCCAGTGGGTACACCGACAGTGCGTCTCTCAGCCTGCGTGAAGCCCTGTCTCATGGAGGCTGGTTCCTGCCTCAGCTGTCTCAAGGGGGCACATTAGCCACAGTCTCCCTGACTGTGGAGACTTGGCCCTTCCTTGGAAGCATGGGACCTCCTTTTAGAATTTACAGACCTGCACAGTCACCCAACCTCCAGGCTCTGCCACACAAGCAGGTACAGGAAGGATAGCCTCATCTTACCAATCTTCCCAATTCATGTTGAAACACAAACCTACCCCAGTTGCAATTAAAATCATAAACTTTGAGAACCAGAATTCCCTTTAGAAATACATCCTATGTTTCAATAGTTCTTAATATTTGAGGGGGGGGTTGTCATGTGACCCTGTGAGGATCTGATGAAATCAGAAAAACACATACACTAATAACAAAATGTTGTGACTGGACTTTTGCAGAAGATTCGGGATCTCCCATAAAGCCTCATGCTGGGGGAACAGAGTTACCATGTACTCTATACCCTAAAGTGAGCACAAAGCAACTAGAGTCAGACACCACCCCTTCCCGCAAGGGCTGGGGGGAATGGCAGAACCAGGCCTGCCACCTTCAGCCATGGGCCATCTTGCCCTTTGCCAGTCTATTATTTTTTCAAATTGAGTTTTATTAATAACGTCACAGGTCTGAGTTTGATGAATTTGCTCAGTCTGCTGAGCAAGCCCACTGTGCAGACACATGGACACCATTGATCTTAAGACTCTTTGGCCCCAGGGGCTCCTTGACTTTCCCTAAGAAAAGAGAGCTACATCTCTGTGTGGGTTGCAGGGATGAGGGGCAGGGCAGACTCGGACCAACACCAGATTCACCCTGGAGGCCAGCTGCCCAGGAGTAATATCCCAAGGAGAATGGGGGTGAGCGGAGAAGAGAATCACAAATCTTTGCTGAAGTCAGCACATGAAGCTCCAAGAGATGACTGAGGAGCCTACAAGAGGGGAGAGCTGGCTTCATGCAGCCCTGAGTGGTTTGGTGGACATGGTCTTCACAGACACCTCCAGAGCTGATGCTGGATGGAGGGGTGGTTGGTGATGAATGTGGGGGAAAGCTTGACACGTGTTCCCTGCAATTTAAGGTGTATGTTTAAACAGAGGCTACATCCCACTTCTCTGCTAGAAACTTCTCAAGGTGGGAGGCTGGCTGTAGCAGCCCACACCAGCAGAGTAAGTCAGAATTGTGGTATCAAGAGTCTACCACCACCACCACGCGTGACTTGTGGCTGGTACAGGAGAGGACTCTTCTTCTTGACCCCAAGAGGATAACACTGAGGTTAGAGGAGCACCCAGAAGCCACGGGCCGTCTAAGCGACCAGTGGCCAAACGAGACATGATTCATGTCTCACCCAGACAGGGGCGTTAGAAACATGGACTAAGGAGAAAGTAAAGAAACATTGTTTTCCCCTTTCCGAAGAAATCCTAGGCTGTGAGGAAGCTGAGCACTGTCCCCAGAGCTCATGATCTGATCACCATTGATGCAGGGACCCCCACATCAGCCTCCAGCCAGAAGCAGACTCCCAGCAAAGCTTAGCGAGGCCAGCAGCACCTGCCTCCCTCTACTGGCCAGTGATCACGGATGAGGGAAGACTTCTGCTCCCTCTTTTTCTCTTCCTCGCCCTCTACCTGGGATCCAAGGGCTGGAGAAGAGCAGGTGTGTGCATGGCTGGCTGCACCCCCAACTCTCAGGTGCCAGGCAGGGGAGCCAACCCTCCACCCTCCCTTCTCCAAGTCCTAAAGTCTCAATGTCTTAGTCTATTTGGGCTGCTATAACAAAGTACCGCAGAGTGCATCGCTTACACGCAACAGGAATTTATTTCTCACAGTTCTGGAGGCTGGAAGTCTGAGATCACAGTGTCCACATGCGTGGCCAGGTGAGGGCTGTCTTCTCCCATGTGGACTTGTCATCGTATCCTCACGTGATGGAAGGGGTGAAGATGTCTCTTTTATAAGGAACTAATTCCATCCACAAGGGCTCCACCCTTATGATGTCAGCACCTCCTTGAAGCCCTGCATCTGAATACCATCACCTCTGGAAGTTAGGATTTCAGTATATGTTTGGGGGGCAGGTGGACATGAGCATTCAGACCATAGCATACTGGCAGTCTTCCCTGGGGGAGAAGAGAAGGGGATACATAAATGGAGTTTCAGGGACTTCCCTGGTGGTCCAGTGGTTAAAGCTTTGCCTTCCCATGCAGGGGGTGCAGATTTAACCCCTTCTTGGGAAGCTAAGATCCCATATGACTCATGACCAAAAAACCAAAACATAAAACAGTGTCATAACAAACTCAAGAAAGACTTAAAATGGTCTACATCAAGAAAAGTCTTAAAAAATTAATGGAGTTTCAGATTTCAACCAGACTCAACATCTAATAGTGGCAAGTGACAGGAAAGTGATGGAATCTTGCAGTGATGTTGCTTAAGAGAGGAATCAACATACCCAGCTGAAGGCAATGGTTAGAGAAAGATGAAACCATCTCACGTTCTTACCTCAAGTTAGTTAAGACTGCTCAGTGAACAATGCAAGCACCCAAAATTTGGCATCTGATTGCAATATGTACGTGAGCAACCAAAGATTTTTTAAGTTATCCCTCTTCCCCATTTTAAAGATGAGTAAATCCAAAGAGGGGAGGTGGCTTTTTCAAAGACGCATAGGTCACTGCAGAACCTGGAGAGATGGGCAGCACTGGCTCCTGATGCGTTAAATGGAGTGCTTCTGTGTGGTTTTGTTCTTAGTCATCCAGCTTGAGCTACAAGGGCAGTGCTCTAAATTCAAACCACTGAATAGCCTCTCGTGTCCCAGGACTGCCTAAGGTAGTGTAGAAGCCAGCACAGATGGAAGAGAAGAGCTCTGAGATGGTGCTTTGCGTCCATTTCAGAATTTGAGATCCAGGAGGCAAGGTGGGAAGGCGAGCTGCCCAATGCACCATTTTGCTTGAAGCCCTGTGAGTTTCAGCACACACACACATCCACATTCACACGTAACTCAAATAAAGGCCAAAACAAAAATCAAAAATACAAACTGTTGGATGACGTATCCCCTTAATACCTACCCCTACTGTTCCTCTCCAGAGCTGCTGATTGTGGGATTTTAAGAGTTAACTGCCACAAGGTCTAATTAAATGGAGAAATGGAAGAAAATGTGAATAATAAACACAAATCTCATGTGCACCTCTGAGGGAAGATGTGTGTTTTCAAGTTTACCTTAAATACCACTGAGCCGTTTCATTTTTCAAAAACTAGAAGCCAGACTTCCTTTCTTGTTAGAAATTGTGCAAACATGGCACATCGTCAGCATGCCTTGCTAACCACAGATTCCATTATGTGTTTAATAATTGACTATTCAATAGCGCATTGATGCATTTTGTCTGGAACTAATTCACCTTTGTCTGTGCCTCGGCACGAATGTTCAGTGAATCACAGATGGGATCACAAAAGTGTTTCGAGTGCTGCTGCCCAACACAGAGTCACATCTAAGGATTATTCCTGTCAGGCCCTGTGCTCACAAACGTTCTAGCATGCTAAAGCCACCTGAAAATGTGATGTATGGAAGCCGCCAAGTGAGGGACAATACCTCTTCCCTTCTAATGAGGACTCACAATTCCCAGTCCGCAGGCCACTTAAACCAGGGAGGAAATTGTCGACTGCAAAATTAACAAAAATGGACACCCTAACAGCCCACTAAGACCATGTTGCTACCCAGTTGCAAATCAGGCTGAGACCTGTTGGTTGGGGAAGTCAAGTATTAGCAAATGCGTATGTCTTGGACTTCTCTGTATTGGAAAGAAAATCCCTCCTCTCTCCTAAAGAACTTCTACGTTGCTTTTCTTTTTTAAATAAATTTATATATTTTTAATTGAAGGATAATTGCTTCACAATACTGTGTTGGCCTCTGCCATACATCAGCAGGAGTTAGCAGCCATAGGTATACATATGTCCCCACCCTCTTGAACCTCCCTCCCTCCTCCCACCCCTTCCCTTCACCCATAGGTTGTTGCAGAGCTCTGGTTTGAGTTCCCCGTGTCATACAGCAAATTCTCATTGGTTATCTGTTTTACCTATGGTAGTGTATATGTTTCCATGTTACTCTCTCCATTCATCCCACCTTCTTCTGCCTCACTGCTGCCTATGTCCATAAGTCTATTCTCTATGTCTGTCTCCATTGTTGCCCTGTAAATAAGTTCATCAGCACCATCTTTCTAGATTCCATATATACACATTAATATATGATATTTGCTTTTCTGACTTACTTCACTCTGTATAATAGGCTCTAGGTTTATCCACCTCATTAGCACTGACTCAAATTGTGTTCCTTTTAATGGCTGAGTAATATTCCATTGTATATACATACCACAGTTATTGGCTGGGATTTACAAATTGGCGCAGCATCAAAAACAGCATAAATGGTGTATAATTTTGTGATGAACTGGGTGCACCATCCTGCAGGGCTCTTTCTTGGGGCAGAACCAGTGCTTTGTCTGGGCTCAAGTGCTGACTGGGGTTGGCACAGCATGAATGCCACAGGTTTAAAAGGAGGAGGGGAAGAACTTACTCCAAAGCTGTTCTTATCCATTGCAATTATCTTGGCTTTTTTTTTATGAGAAGCAGAGTGCTGGCTGGAGTGGGCATGCCCTCCAGCAGGATAAGGTCCGGTTGCTTCTGCCCAGCCATGAAATTGTATTCCAGTATGTGGAAAATATTTCTTTTTAGTCTTTTGTAAAAGCTGGGTATATGATTTGATAGCAAGCACATTGTTTCATAAAATGATCCATTTATTTAAAAACCCAGCCACAGTATTCGATATCAAGACTGTCTTCTTGTTATAGTTTGAATTTATCAGTGGAATTTCCATTGCTTGGGGATATGAGACATATATTTTTTTTATTTTAGTGATTGTCCTAAGGTAACAGACGATTAAATTCATCTATTCCACTAAGGGACTCTATAGTCTTCTGTTAATCTCAGGGGAGGAAAACTATTGCCTGGCTTTCTCTGCCATCCTTGTTGCTCTGATTTGCTTCATTTTGTTGACTTCAGTGCAGACCAGCATATTAGCATAGCCCAGGCTTCTGAGGACCACCTGTACTTTTGGAGGCAGTCAAAGCCTATGACCTGAGCTGCAGTTATAATTAAGTCTGAACCTGGGCCAACACTGGAAAAGTTTGGCCTGCTGATCAATTCTTTTCTCATTAATCAGCAGAGTTGTTAAAATACCCTCAAACCATTGCCTAGACCTCAAAGCCTCTTGAATGAACAGGACTCAGCTTGTTTTCCCTTTATTATCTTTTTCCAGAATAGTCTAGCTAGAGAATGTATGTTAGTTGCTCAGTCATGTCCAACTCTTTGTGACCATATGGACTGTAGCCTGCCAGGCTCCTCTGTCTATGGGATTCTCTAGGCAAGAATACTGGAGTGGGTTGCCATTTCCTCCTCCAGGGGATCTTTCTGGCCCAGGGATCAAACCCATGTCTCCAGCGTCTCCTGCATCGGCAGGCAGATTCTTTACCACTGAGCCACCTGGGAAGCCATAAACTTATAGAGTGCTTATTCAAATGTAGGTTCAGTTGTGTTTGTACCTTTTAACTTATTTAATTATATTAACCATAAAAGGTAATTATCTCAAAATTACAAATATGGAAACTGGGGCACAGAGAGATTAACAATTTTTTCAAACTCACACAACCAGTAATGGAACTGGGCTCGGAACAAGGTGATCTGTTACCATAGCCTATATACTAAATCACTGTGTGTGCTGCCTTGTGTGAAATAAAAATGCACCATGTGACTGTGTCATTAATGACTAAAGGCTTTTGATCATTCTTGCCACGAATTCCTTCACTCAGACTCTAGAAAGTACACCGCATTGTGATCAACCTTAAAGGAGTAATAAAATATAGAATCTTTCCCTTCCAAAATCCAAATGTAATAGAAAGCTGAGTATTATGCGATGGTGCAGAGAGGAGGCAGGAGAAGCAAGACAGCCAGCTGTGTTCCTGCTTGCTCTATGAACTTGGTGATCTAACTTACCTCTCTGAGCCCATCTGCCCACGTGCATCATGGAGCACTGCCTCATGGTACCCCATCACCTTGCAGGAGAGGTGTGCACACACAGTTGACAGTGGTGGTCGCTGTTGGATGATGGAGGGTCATACTCAGATATGGCTTTGGTCTGCAGTTCTGACATCTAGATTACACAAAGTCCCGATGTAATTGTGGTCTGGAAACCATGCCATAAAAAGTGGGAAAGAGGCCAGGGTAGTCTTCCTGAAGAGGAAGTTGAACTGGTCGGAATCATGAAATTAACGATGGCTTTCAGATGTTAGGAGCCACAGCTGTTTGATGGGACCTTTGATGATTCTAGAAAGCCCCTATCGCACCACCTGTCTGTCCTGGACCTCAGTAGTAGAATAATAAGATGCTACCCAGAGCGTGGAAAGGGAACCTTCCCAGAAGGTGGAGCAAACTCCCACATGCTTGATCAAGTCTATGATCTTCTCTGGGAGTAGATGGGAGTAGACTGAAGGGCAAGGGGAAACCCACTTCCCAGGATAACATCCCCAGACTTTGTGACCTGGGGCCTCCTGCCAGTACTGAGTGGGGCAGGCATGACTTGGAGGGAAGAGAAAATGCGGAGAAACAGATAGTTTGTGCATTCATGCAAACAAGGTGTCCTGGGCCCTGGTACTACTGGGTGCTCTGGTAAACAGGTACAGCCTGTTTACCCCTTCAGAGATGGAAGAGGATATAAATAAAATGCATATACACACACTCAGTCTGTAAACATCCATCCTACCTAAGGCAAGGGCCTCATCCATTGGTACCCTCACTGTGTGCACCCACAGCACACAGGCTGATGACTGTCACTGCCTCCAGGCTGCACAGACACAGAGGGGTTCCCCTGAAACCTCACACCCCAACCAAGAGGCTAGAATCTGGAGCCCACCAGAGGACTCTGAGTTCTAGGGCTCTAGCTACTGTATGAGTTTCAAAGGGCTTGGTAATAGGTAATTCCACCAGAGAGGGAAAGGTTACTAGCCAGACCCCGACCTGCCTGGTCTCCTGTCCCACATTCTCTCCAATCTACACCCTTGGGGCAAAGAAAGAATTGCCATTTGCTGACAGTCCAAATGGGCCAGACACTGACTTGGAGATTCAACTCTATAAAGTAGGTGTTAGAATTCCTGTTCATATTGTTGAATAACAGCCCCAAGCATGAGAAACTGTACAATTAGCTAAATAGCTATACAATGCTAAATAGTAGAATTAGGATTTGAGATCATCAGACGTACCATGGGCCTGTCTGATTCACTCTTCTCGCTACAGCCTGGCTTATAAAATGCTTCAAGCCCAGACTGCCTCTCCAGACTCACCTTCCCCATTCTTGCTCTCCCTGAATTATCTGTATCCCCCAGGTGTCCCAGGGCCAGAGCCCAGGCTCTTCTGAGTCCCACCTCTGTCTCTCCAATGCCTCTCAAAACTCAGCTCAGATACCATCTCTGCTGGAAGAAGACACCCTGGATACTCCCAAACCCCCTACCACCACACCAAGGCTGAGCTGCCTCTGGGCTCCATGGCACCTGTTATCATTGTTGTTGTTCAGTCGCCCAGTCCTGTCTGACTCTTTGTGACCCCATGGACTGCAGCATTCCAGGCCTTCCTTCCCTCACCATCTCCTGGAGTTTGCCCAAGTTCATATTCATTGCATCATGATGCCATCCAGCCATCTCATCCTCTGATGCCCGCTTCTTCTTCTGCCCTCAATCTTTCCCAGCATCAGGGACTTTTCCTAATGGCACCTGTGCTGATCTCTATATGACTAACCAGTGTCATTGTCCTGAACTTTTGTGTCCTTGAGGCCAAAGCTGGGTCAGATTCTTTCCATAGCTCAAAGCCTAGGCCTTGACCTGGCTCAACTGGGACTCAAGAACTATTTATGGGAAGAAAGGAAGGAAGGAAAAGAGAGAGGGAGGGAGGCAGCGAGAGGGGAAGGGAAGAATCCTGTCCCCTACAGTCAGCCATACCTCCCTTCCTGCCCTACCTGGTCTGTCTGACCTCTCCCAACTACCTAACTCTCAGATCCAACAAAGACTGATTTCTCTGTCCCCAGATTAGGGACAGATTCCCAGGCTGGGGCAGTAAACTGACCCTGCAGTCAATCTTTAGTCTTCCCAAAAGGCACAATTTGTTGGCTTGTGTTCCGCAGTGAATTTTTAATCACAGCAGCTGCTCCCGCTCTCCCTGACCTGACAAGTCTCAGTACTGCCTGTGCTGAGGGACCGGGGACTCTGTTTGTCTAGGATCTGCAGTGAAACTAATCAGAAAGGAGGATTGCTGCTTAAGCTTCTGCACTGACAGCTGAGCCTCCTGCAAACATTTTCATATGGTAACTGTTCCCACAGTTCTGGGGGCAGTTCAGAGCTGAGAGCACTGGGTTGCAGGGAGAGTTTTCTCACACCAGGTTATAAGGTCCGTTATTACCAGGAAGGTTATGGAAGTTAGTGAAATAAAATGTGTAATAAGGGCCAGTGTGGAACTAGGCTTCCCAAGTTATAAAGCCTTTTACGTGTGTGACCTCAATGAATCTTTACAACAACATAGGGGAGAGATCATTAAAGCCATTATTTCACTGGATGCTTACAAGAGGCCAGGCCCTGAACACACTTTCTTTATAAATACTATCTATTTATGTCCTCAGCATCTATGAGCCAGGTTCTGCTAAAGATTCTTATTTTATGGATGGACCCCAGGAATATTGTTTCTTTTCTAAAGTCATACAGTTAGAGGATGGGAGGTCTGGAGCTTGAATTCAGGTCTGTCTCATGACAAAGGCCAACACTTGACCACTTTCACAAGCAACATGCCCATTTTGCAGATGAAAATTTGTACAGGGACTTCCCTGATGGTCCAGTGGTTAAAAATCAGCCTTGCAAAGCAAGGGATGGGGGTTCGATCCCTAGTCTGGGAACTGAGATCCTACATGCCATGAGGCAACCAAGCCTGTGCACCACAACTAGAGAGCTTGTGCACCACATCTACTGAGCCCCCCATTCTAGAGCCCTGCACGAAAAGAGATGCCCACATGCCATAACTAGTGAAGCCCACACACACCACAACTAGAGAAAGCCTGTGAATTGCCACAAAGACTCAGCACAGCCAAAAACATATTTTTAAAAAAGAAAAGTGCATAAACAGTAGAACCAGGACAGGATCTGAGCAAAGCTGCAGAGGAATGAGCCTAGGGTCTGAAGTCAGATAGAAAGGGATGGCCATCTCTCTGCCACTTACAAGATGTGTGTCCTTGGGCAAGTTGCTGAGTCTCTGTCTTCTCAAGTGTAAAACAGGGCCACAGCACCTGTCTTGCAAGATCATTTGCTGCAAAACTCCTCAAGGTACTACTTTGAGAAAATCAAAAGCTTTTCATTTTGGACATCTTCTAGACTCCTGGTACATTCAGCCTTCTGAAGGCATTGAGTCACCACCAGCTCAGGCTCTCACTGTGTTAAATGTTCATTCACTTGATGGCCATGGGGTAAAAGGAATCATCACTATTGTTGAGCCTGACTGTGATTCAGGCACTGTGCTAGATGCTGTCACATGCTTGCCACAGGCCTGCAAGGCAGGGATTTTTAGGCATCTTACAGGTAAGGAAACTGAGGCACAGGGAGGTAAGATGAGGGTCTCAAGGTCTGGTCTAGGGCAGAGGCCAGGTCGCCTGGCCCCACCACCCTGGCTGCCTCATCCTGCTTGTGATTGCCACAGCTGTCCGTTACCTCCAGGAAATTGCCTGTCTTTGTTCAGGACACCTGCCTTTGGATGAAGAAACAAAACCAAATCTTGTGTGTATAGGTTTGGCTGAATTTTAGACAGCCCAGCTATACTAAGTATGTGGCTTCCCTGGTGGCTCAGACAGTAAAGAATCCACCTGCAATACAGGAGACCTGGGTCAGAAAGATCCCCTGGAGAAGGGAATGGTAACCCATTCCGCTATTTTTAACTGGAGAATTCTATGGACAAGGGAGCCTGGAAGGCTACAGTCCATGGGGTTGCAAAACGTCAGACTCGCTGAGCAACTAACACTAACACTACTAGGTTGAGAACTTAATTATTCAGCCTTTTTTTTTTTTTTTTTACTTTTCAAAATAAAATGCATTCATCACCTGGAAAAGAGTTTTTTCCCTCTTTTTGCAAATAATGTTATTTAGTCTTCTTGATACCCAAGGGAATTTACTTAGAAGTAGAAAAGAAAACGCAAAAAGAAGGAAAAGAGAAAAAAAAGAAAGGAAGAAATTACCGTGACTAGAAGACCTAGGGGACATAATTATAGAAATACTGCAGGTTCTGCATTAGCTGGAAAATTGCAACCATTTCATTGTGAGAGTAAAGCTATTTTCTTTTATTTTAAAGTGCATCCTTCACCTTCCAAAGGGCTAATTATGGTGCTGCCTACATGTTGTGTTCATAGGCTCCAATTTCATCTTTTCATTAACCACAATGGCAGATAAGAAAATTGAGCCTGCGCTCTGGAAGCATCTCTGTGACGGCTCTGGCAGCAGGCAGGAGGGACATAGCGATCATTCATCTTGTGACTCAGGCCATGTTTTCCATAACTGAGCCCACCGCGGACCTTGTCAGAGGCCCCTCCTCTAGCTCAGCCAAGAATTCATAAAACAAAGCAGGTGGGAGGCTGGAGCCAGGAGGAGCCCCAGGGAGGGTGAGCGGAAGGGAGAGCAACGCAAGAGCTGTTAGAAAGTAAATGCCCTAAAATGATGTTTATGGAGAGTTTTTAATGATGTGAGAGAATGTTTGAAATCTAATGCTTAGGAGAAAAAGCAGGATATACACTATGTGGACAGTACGATTTCAACTATGTGAAATATCTATATCTCAATCTGGGACTATCATTACGATATTGGACTATATTTGATATTTAATACATCTTAATCACCAGATTTTTTAATATAATTTTATTTCCTTTTGGCTGTGCTGGGTCTTCATTGTCGTGCGGGCTTTCTCTAGTTGTGGCGAGTGGGAGCTACTCTCTAGTTGTGGTGCTTGGGCTTCTCACTGTGGCGGCTTCTCTTGCGGAGCATGGGCTCTAGCTGCATGGGCTTCAGTAGTTGCAACACGTGGGCTCAGTAGTTGTGGTCCTGAGCTCTAGAGCACAGGCTCAATAATTGAGGTGCAAGGGCTTAGTTGCTCCGAGACACGTGGCATCCTCCTGGATCAGGGATCAAACTGGAGTCTTTTGCAACTCCTGCATTGATAGGTAGATTCTTTACCACTGAGCCACCAAGGAAGCTCCCAGATTTTTTAAATGTCCAAATATAACTCAATCTCACAGAAAGCCAGGGATCCAAAACCTCCTCCTTGAGATGTCAAGGCTCCCCTGAGAAAGGGGGATTTCATTTTTCTAGGGGCTGCCCTTTACCTCTTATTCCAAAGCCTCTCCTGGTTCTGTTGTCAATCCCCTCAAGAGACCTCAGCACCATTCCCCTGGCCCCTGCTCCTCTCCCTAAGCCACTTGATCGCTCTCTGAACAAGGACCTACCTTCTGCATTTACCAAGACACCAGCAGCATCAGGCTGTTTTGCAAAAGAGACTTTTATCCAAAAGTTTTGAGGATGGGGCAGTAGTGGGTGGGGCTTGGGGAGGGGGAAATATTGTATAGCAGAGGGTGCAAAAATGCTGAGAGCTAAAAAAAAAAAGCATTTGTCTCTGAATTTCACTGTACGTGCCAGTGCCCCGACCAAGCAAAATCTGCTTGGCTTCTTGTCTGACAAAGCAGGCTGGTGTCACTGGGTTTCACTCTCCACATGTGTGGGTGTGTGTTCCTGTTCCTTTCTAGTTTTCTATGTGTCCCTCTGTGGGTCTTTCTGTGTTACCTGTTCTCCATTTTATCCTTCTTTGTCTTCCTCTCTCTCTCTCTGAGCATCCCTCACCTTTTCCTTACATGTATCTCTGTCTCAGATAACCTCATAGGCTTTCACTCTGTTCACATTCTCTTTCTGGAGCCCCCTAAAGAGAATCCCTTCCTCTCGGCTTTCAAGAGAAGATTAAAAAAATTTCTGTCTGATTAGCATGCAGAGAATTCAGAAAACTTTTGTTTCAACATTTCAACACATCCAGACTAGCCAGGTAGAGCAAGGGAGGGGAGCTAAAAAACCCATTAAGGTGTCTTCCCAAACAAATGCCTTCCTTGTCCTTCTGCCCAAACGCAGAACAGCTGCAGCTTTAAAAATAGCTTGCTTTCATCTTTTGAAGGAAATATGCCAAAATTTTAGCACTGGCTGTCTTTGGGTGGCAAGAAGTGCTTTAGCATTATTTATTTCTACCTATTTTTCTTAGTTTTCCAACTTGCCCAAGGCAAGCCTGAACTACTTTATCATAATAAAATCTCCCATGTATTATGCACCTGCCAGACACCCGATTTAATCTTCACAACAGCCTTAATGGGTAGATGTTATTATGCACATTTAGAGGTTCAGAGAGGTCACGCAATTTGCTCAATGTCACACAAACATAGGTGGAGATCCAACCAGACATTAGGCTCCCAGCCACTAAATCCTCTGCCTCACCTGCAGGTGTAAAGGCTTTCCACACCTGAAAGCTCACAAGATCATTCGAGCTGCCTTGCTCTACTCCTCACTGTAAATGCAAGTGGTTCTGCAGGTTATGACTCATAATACTAGCCTTTCCTGGGAGGATTCTACTTTCCTGCATCAGACCTGTGGCCTGTGGGATGACTATACATCCTAAGCCTGTTGAACTTGAAAGTGGCATATGATCTACTCGGGTTAATAAAACATGACTAGAAAGGCCATATCACTTTTGCGCCAAAGCAGTAAGATCCAGCTTATGGTTCTCTGTCTTTCTGCCTTCTGCCACAAGGCAACGTTCCCAAAAAGGTCCAAGTGTAAATATGGAGCGGAGCTGTATTTGACCCAAGATGTACATGTAGCCTGAGCAAGAAATAGATCATTGTTTTTATAACCCATTGAGATGCGGGGGTTGTTTGTTATCACATCATAGCATAGCCTAAGCTGTATATGCAAAAGTTTAAAAGCATAGGGGCTCACTAACATGTTTCACACCTCCTCCTCTTGGAAGGGAAAAATAGGGGGAGTCTTGCCCAAAGCATTAGCGTGAAGTTCAACTTGTCCTTTTCAAAAATGATCTCCTCCCCTAGGGTGTATTTCTGCAGTGCATTCTCCTGATGGGGCCAGACTGTCAGAATAAGTCCCAATTGTAGGTCCTGGAACTGCCCAAGGAGACACAGGCCAGTTAGTGCACAGCTCTAAGTCTGAGAGGAACCCATGGAAGGAAGCACTCTGCCACTAACTGTGGCCACAACTGGAGGCTCAGGTGCCATCTGGGCAGATGGAGAGCAATAAAGATGGACGGCTCAGGGAAGCGCAATCAATTACCACATTTGGTCTGAGATACAGACAGCAACACAGCCTTCACAGGCAAACTGTTCTTCATGCCTTTAGCAAAGCTGCCTTCGAGGGAAGAATGGAGACTTAATCCAAAAGCTGAAGGCTCAGAAGAAAAAGAATTGCTCTCATCACTGAGGAATGGGCAGGAGAGAAGACACCTCTGCCCTAGGAGGAAGCAGTCAAGTGATTTTTCAAAGAATCCCTGGGGGGATGGACACAATCATCTCACCCCTAAGTGACCCAGTCGGTAGTTCTGTTGCTGAAGTATCTTTATTCAATTTGTTCTTTTCTCTGGCTGTCTTATCATTCCTGCATTCTTTTATCTGGACTGTCCTTCTTTCCTTCACTCACACCATAGTTCATTCATTCTTTCATTCATTCAGCCAGTGGGACCTCTGAGCACAGCACTGCTCCAGCAGCCTGACTGGCGTAGACAAAGACCGGTTGGTGGAAGGTGTGGCAGACACAGATCCAGTGCTCATATCCACCTTCAGAAAGAGTGGCTTCCATATGGGAAGGGCGTGGCTTCCTGACCACCTCCAGCTGGTAGCCCTAGTTTTCAAGCCAAGGTCCAGTGACTCTCACAGCAAACTCTGGCCAATGACTTAGCAGAGTGGGCCTACAGGGCCTGGTCATTTCTATCTAACACAGGATGCCTCTAGAGGGCGATATGAACCCCGGAGCTCCACCAGCTGTCTCCAAAGACCATGGGGCCTCCATCATGGTCTGCTGGCTGCCCCTGCCCATCCTACTTCTGCCCCTTCTCTTTCGCAGGCGTCACTCCCCTGTAAACGTTTTGCACCTTTAACTCCATCTCAGTGACTGCTTCATGGAAAAACACACAGCCACAGAGGAGGAAACGTGGGAGAGAGAAGAGAAAGCACAGTTTCCTCTGACATCAGGAACTCTGTTGTCTGAGATCAAGCAGTGTTTCTCTCCGGCTCCTTCTCAGAAGAGAGATCAAAGCTGATGCTGACTACACCATAAGGCCTAAAATTCAACATTCAAAAAACTAAGATCATGGCATCTGGTCCCATCACTTCATGGCAGATAGAAGGGGAAAAAGCAGAAACAGTGGCAGATTTTATTCTCTTGGGCTCCAAAATTACTGCAGACAGTGAATGCAGCCATGAAATTAAAAGACACCTGCTCCTCAAAAGAAAAACTATGATTAAACTAGATGGTATATTAAAAAGCTGAGACATCACTTTGCCAACAAAGGTCCATACAGTCAAAGCTATGGTTTTCCCAGTAGTCATGTTACAGATGTGAGAGTTGGACCATAAAGAAGGCTGAGTGCAGAAGAACTAATGCTTTCAAATTGTGGTGTTGGAGAAGACTCTTTAGAGTCCCTTGGATAGCAAGGAAATCAAACCAGTCAATCCTAAAGGAAATCAACCCTGAGTATTCATTGGAAGGACTGATGCTGAAGCTGAAGCTCCAATACTTCACCACCTGATGCAAAAGAGCCAACTCATTGGAAAAGACCTTGATACTGGGAAAGATTGAGGGCAGAAGGAGAACCGGGAGACGGGGGATGGGATGGCTGGATGGCATCATCGACTCAATGGATTTGAGTTTGAGCAAACTCAGGAAGATAGTGATGGACAGGGAAGCCTGGCATGCTGCAGTCCATGGAGTCGCAAAAAGTCAGACATGACTTACCGACTGAGCAACAACAGCACCATAAGGAGCTCTGTCACCTCTTGCTAAAGCTGTCACCATCTAGGAGACAGGAGGTTAGTGAGGAAGGCCAGAACTTAGCCCTGTAGCCTTACAGACTAGCTGGCCAAACTGGTCCTGGACAGACTACTCTGAATGTAAGCATTAGTGTTGACTCTGAAAAGCTTTTGGAGCACTCCAGACTCTAAGGGGCCAATGGAGGTCAGGGCCTTGCTGAGGAAGAAAAGTGGAAGGGGTAATATGGCTTGACTGCAAGGACATGAGTCATGGAGGCCAGCATGGAGGAGGAAGGATATTTTATCTGAGTCTTAAAGAGTGAGCTCCCTAAGGACACAGGTACAAACCAGGACCCTTGGCCTGTTCTGCACTCATGTGTTTAGAAATCAGAATAAGAACAAGGCATCACTCAGGTCCCTTTGGGTATCAGCAACAAAAACTGACTCTGGACGATGTAAAGGATTTGCTTGGAGGCCATGGGTGAACAAAGAATCAGGCAGGAGGCAGATAGAAACCTGGCAGCTCTGGGGCCTCATGTGGCAGGAGCTCTTCAACAGCTCCTCCAGGGCACTTCTGTGAAAATAGAAGAATGCCATTTTAGTGTCTTGGTTTGTCCACTCACTATTCAGTTTCTAGGGAGGGGCAGAGTGTCCTCACTTTAGCTAGGATATGATCTGATGCATTGAGTAGTAGGCCTGCCAAGGCAGGTTGCATACTCCAAGAGGTAAGAAGAGATCCAGGAGAACGTGAGCTCACAGGGCCAAGAGAGAAGCTTCTACAAATGCAGCAATGAGCATTATCAATGGCAGCACACAGGGACAGTCAAACGGGGACAAAGATTTACCCACAGGAATGAATAATCAGCTGATTGCTTACTTTAGTGTGGAGGCAGGGATGAAGCTAGATGCTCTGGGTGGAGGATTCAATGGGAAGAGAGAAGATGTAGACAGACCACTCCATTGAGAAGTTTGGAGAAGAAGAGAAGGCAAGAGATTGGTTGTTTGAGAGGACCCTTTGGGTAAGGGTGGATTCTTTTTAGAACAGGAGAGATCTGAGGTTCTTAGATGCTAAGACAAAGAAGCAGAGGAGAGGCAAAGGTGAAAAGATATAAGAGTAGGTTGTACAGTCAGAGCTTGGGGGCAGGAGGATGGCTCAAGAGCCTGGGCAGAATGACTGGCCTTTGAACTCTCTTTGCCATTGTTCCTTACTGCTCAGAATGTATTATTATAATTATTTTTAATATCTATTTGGCTGAATTGGGTCTTAGGTGCACCATGTGGGATCTTCGTTCCAGCACACAGGCTCAGTAGTTGTGCTGCATGGTCTTAGTTGACCCAAGGCATGTGGGATCTTAGTTCCACAACCAGGGATCGAACCTACATCCCCTGCATTGCAAGACCGATTCTTAACCCCTGGACCACCAGGGAAGTCCTTCAGAATGTACTATACATCACAGGCTTTTGCTCTCTACTTGCTTAAGAAGGTTATTTTAACTTCAAATCTGCCATCAGCTTCTTGAAGGCAGGAATCATGTCTCTGTAAGTATTGCTTAAGAAGAGTATTTTAACTTCAAATCTGCCATCAGCTTCTTGAAGGCAGGAATCATGTCTCTGAACAGGAAAATGAAAAGTGAAAATGAGCATGTTAGTCGCTCAGTCATGTCTGACTTTTTGTGACCTCATGGACTGTAGTCCATCAGGCTCCACTGTCCATGGAATTCTCCAGGCAAGAGTACTGGAGTGGGTTGCCATGTCCTTCTTTATAGGGATCTTCCTGACCCAGGGATTGAACCCAGATCTCCTGCATTGCAGGCAGATTCTTTACCACTGAGCCACCAGGGAAAGGTGCTGTATAAAAGGGATGGAGAGACCAGAGTTCTAATGCAACCTGTATTATCAGATTGTGAAAGCTGTGTGTTTCTGACACCCGACTCTAGGGGCCTGGCAAAATAGGTTTTTAATTTTCTTACCAAATAAGAGGTCTGTAGGCAGGCAGTTCAGAGTTGGTACAGCAGCCCCATGGAATATTTGGTATATCAGACTCCTTCTATTCATCTGCTCAGGCAGTGGATAAATAGCCTTAGCAAGTACTTTAGAGCAGGGGTCCCCAACCCCGGAGCAGAAGACCAGTACCAGTCCACGGCCTGTTAGGAACTGGGCTGCACAGCAGGAGGTGAGAGGCAGGTGATCGAGTGAAGCTTCATCTGCCGTTCCCCATCACTACCCACCACTCCCATTACTGCCGGCACCATCCCCCACATTGCTCTCATGACTACCTGAACCATCCCCTCTTCCGTCCATGGAGAAGTTGTCTTCCACGAAACCAGTCCCTGGTGCCAAAAAGGCTGCCAACCGCTGCTTTAGAGGTCATGCTTGTCACTTCATAGACTCAAGATGGCTGCTTGGCCTCCAGGCCCACATTCTAAGACAGAAGAAGGAAGGAGGAGGTGAGGACTCCTGTGCTGGAAAAGAAAAACCTTCCTACTAATCCCACACGAACTCTTGCTTGCTCCTCATGGCCTTCTCTAGCTGCGCAGCAGTCTCCTGCTTTAAACTAGACAAGTGTTTCATTGTATCCTGACTGCCCTGCATCCCTGGCTTCCTTCCAGCAGCAACTTTGGGGAGTCCTTCAGGGATATGTCTCTCTCCAACACGAGGCTTAGCAGAAGAGTAAATTCAGGCGCCTTCCTTTCAATAACCGAAGTCGAAGGGGTTTGCCAACACCTGCCCCAGGACAGCCAGGGGATCATGTCCTAATCTTGACAAATGTGAAGGGCCCTCCTGGGACCTGGGCTCTTGCATGAGTGAAATAAAGACAGAAGTGGCTAAAGCTTAATCATCTATCCCTGCAGTGACATCCTCCCCAGATCATGTTTGCTAAGAGATCATTCCTAGTGTTTTCACTTTCTAGGTTTTCAGAACTGCTTTCTTTCTGCCTGCCCCTTTCTAAGTCTGGATTTTCAACCTTCCCATAAATTATGAAGGTCCAATCCTACCAATAAATTCCCAGTCTCAGCAGAGACTGTTTCCATTGCTTATAACAACAATAACAAAAAAAATTCTGACAATACTCCAACCCCATCTCCGACAAGCTATGTATAAACCTATAAAAAAACATCTAACTTCTTCAGGTCCTCTCTCCTTATTGAAAAACAATGGTTTATTACTAGAGTCCAATGCGAACGATGCATTACGACTTTGACCTCTTTCAGAAGGCCTGCTTTGTACAAAGTGAGCCTGGATCAACAGCACGGTCTGGATTATAGTTTTAACAACAGGGGTAGAATATAAAAGCTCCATCAGTAAGATGCTGCTCCTGAAACATTTCTTGGACAATTAAGTCCAGGTAGAGGTTCATCAAAACCGCTCCACTGCTGGTAGCACCAGTGTACAATGTTCTCATTAGCAAACAGTCACTGTTCAGTGTCATCTCGCCATGATGTCAAGGCCTCACCTACCAATTCTATAGTTCCAACTGTTCTCTATTCCAAATCCACTTCAACTCACAACTATAAAACCTATTTTTTAGGGAATCTTTGTCTTCACCTTAAAGTCCTTTCTGCATCAGACACGCATCTGCCTTACAAACCTTCAGAATACAGAGCAGAGGACTCTGTAAAACCATAGTCCATACCTTCAAAGAAAAAGTACTTTGTAGGAACAGCAAAGTGGCCCCAGTTTGGCCTTATGTTCTAGCAAAAACTCATTATTTAGCTGCATTTAATAATCCATGAAATATTTCTATTAACTTTTGTGTTTGAATCATGTGCCTGCAAAATGGGGGAGAAAAAAAAGTGGGAAGCAGAAATAAAAAATATGCATAAAATAAAAATAAGTGAGATCGTAAATATTTGATTAAGGCCTCAGTTTTCAGGTAAGCAGTTACCACTTTGGGTCCTCAGATGCCAACAGAAGCCACAAAACACCATTCTGAATTATTAAAATGACCAGGGGAAACTTTTATTACTATGTTTGAATGAGTACATAGCCCTTCAAACTAACCTCTGCTTAAATACTAACACAGACATTGGTCAAATGTAAAAGAGTCAAAGTTCTAAGTTGAACACTCACCTGTAATTACGAAGCAGATTATATAATGCATCTCACGACTTCATTTTATTTCACTTTTTCTCTCTCTCTGCTCTCACAATCCTTCCTAATTTAAGAGGAATCCAATCTGGATGAGTTGAAAGTCTGCATTCTAGGATATTTTTTAACTGTATGCTTACTGATTTTGTTTCTATTTTTCATAAGTTCAATGCATTCATTCATTCAACAAATATTTCTTGACTACCTACTAGGGGCCAGGCACTGCTCTAAGTGTGGGGACAGGGAGTTCCCTGGAGGTCCAATGGTTGGGACTCCACACTTTTGCTGCAGGGAGCATGGGTTCAATCCCTGGTTGGGGAACTAAGATCCCATAAGCTGTGCAGCGTGGCCAAAAGTAAATAAAAAATAATAATAATAAGTGTGGGGATATATCAAGGAACAAGATATATAAAGACTGAGTCCTTTGGGGACCTTACATTTAAGTAAGGGAGACAAATAATAAAGAAATACATATTCTGGGACTATGGTAGTCCAGAGGCTAGGACTCTGTGCTCCCAATACAGGGGCCCAGGTTCAATCCTTGGTCAAGGAACTAGATCCCACACAACACACTAAGTGTTTGCATGCCCTTTGTTTTTTAAAAGAAATACACATTCCAATAACAGACAGTAAGTGCCATGAATGGGACAGTACTTGGGAGTGTTCATTGTTTATGTCTCAGGTAGGTGGTTTGTTCAAAAGCTAATCAAGTGGGCAAATTACCTTGGGAGTGGGGGGAATATACCATTTTAGCCAGTGAGAACAGCAGTTCAGTATCTCTGGGGTGCAAACAGGCCTAGGGTGTTCAAGAAACAGTGGCAAAGTCAAGGAGCCTAGGGGTGAGGAGTGGTCACAGTCAGGAGACGATGACATGGAGAGTTCATCAGGGCAGATCTTTGAGGGCCTTGGAGGCCATTGGGGAGAACTTGCTGTTTTATGCTACTTGTGGTGGGAGCCGCTGAGGACTTCTAAGTTGGGGAGTGCTGTGTCCTGATTCATATTTCAAAAGGATCAGTTTAACTCAATAGTAAATATGACCAGTGGGGCCAGGTTGACAAAATGGTAGCTTCTAGTGAAGGCCTGTTGTATCAAGCCATGTAAGAAAGAATCGGCATAGGCATTATCTGTTCATTACCTATAAGAAAATATCCATCTTTTAATTAATTAAGTAATTAACTTATTTACTTTTGGCTGCGCCTGGGTCTTCATTGCTGCACATAGGTTTTCTCTAGTTGTGGCAAGCAGGGGCTACTCCTCCTTGTGGTACACAGGCTTCTCATGGGAGGGGCGTCTCTTGTTGCCAAGCAAAGAATCTAGGCTCACAGTCTTCAGTAGCTGTGGCCTATGGGCTCAGTTGTTGCAGTTCACGGGCTCTAGAGCACAGGCTCAGCAGTTGTGGAGCACAGGCTTAGTTGCTCTGGGGCATGTGGAATCTTTCTGGATCAGGGATGGAATCTGTATCGCCTATGTTGCTAGATGGATTCTTAACCACTAGACCACAGGGAAGTCCAATATCCACCTTCTAAAGTCCTTAAATGGATTGAAAAAGTTGTCCCATTTGATTATTTTAAAAGTCCACCAGTCTCCTTTTTAACATTTTACTTTCACCAGCTAAAGCTTGCACTTTCTGAGAGCTTAGAAGCCAAGGTTATGGGCTCATCCCACCACAGAGGCTGACCCAGCTTGCAGTACCATCAAGGTCCTGTCCAAAAGCAAGTTTTCCAGAATGTTCTCTGGTCACACTTGTAGGCCTGAGATGATATGCAGAAAGTGCTTCATCAGGTGCCAGAAGGAAGCTTTGGAGGAGTTAGAGCTTGATCTCATCTGGTAACCACATTTTGCATGCCTAGAAGTAATTTGTAAAATGTTCAAAATGAGCTACTCTGTCAGTTCCAGTGTTTTCCTTTTAGTGACCTCCCTTCTTCACTCTTCCTTGGGTGGGATAATTCTGAGCCAGGTTCTTTACACATTCTTTGCTTTCTAGAGTTTTCCTACAGTACCAAAATCCAATTATATGTAGCTGGCTTAAAATGGATCCCAAATAAATTTACTTATGGGCTTCCCAAAGACAGAACTTGCACTTGAACCCCTGTCTCAGGGTCTGCTTCTGAGGGACCCAAACTGAGACGCCCTCTGTGTAAAACCTTCCCCATCCCAAGGTGGCTTCCTTGACTCATAAAGGCAGAGAGGATACAGGAGAAATGAAATTTACCTATAAAGGAGCAATAAAAACAATTACCCTGTTATATCGGTGATTCATTAGCCCTTTGTGCCCTGAAGCAAAGGGCCTGACCCTATCTAGATAGTCCCTGATCTAGAGTGTTAGGAGCTAACTGTCTCTCCAGCATGGATGTTTCAACCACTGCTCCTCGGCCCTTCCTGACCTGGGTTAAGTGAAGCAGGGCTATTATGTAAGGTTCGTACCTTCCACCACTACAAGACACTGCTTCACACCCAGAAAGCTAGGCTTCCTCCTGTTGTTGTTCAGTCTCTCAGTTGTGTCTGACTATGCAACCCCATGGACTGCGACACGCCAGGCCTCCCTGTCCAACACCAACTTCCAGAGCTTGCTCAAACTCATGTCCATTGAGTCGTTGATGCCATCCAACCATCTCATCCTCTGTCGTCCCCTTCTCTTCCTGTCTTCAATCTTTCCCAGCATCAGGGTCTTTCCCAATGAGTCAGTTCTTCGCATCAGGTGGCCAAAGTAATGGAGCTTCAGCTTCAGCATCAGTCCTTCCAATGAATATTCAGGATTGATTTCCTTTAGGATTGACTGGTTTGATCTCCTTGAAAGGCAATGCCAAAGAATGTTCAAACAACCACACAGTTGCACTCATTCCACATGCTAGCAAAGTAATGCTCAAAATTCTCCAAGCGAAGCTTCAACAGTATGTGAATCAAGAATTTTCAGATGTTCAAGCTGGATTTAGAAAAGACAGAGGAACCAGAGATCAAACTGCCAACCTCCATTGGATCATAGAAAAACGCAAGAGAATTCCACAAAAACATCTACTTCTGCTTCAATGACTAAGCCAAAGCCTTTGATTGTGTGGATCACAACAAACTGTGGAAAATTCTTCAAGAGCTTGGAATATGTGGCTTCCCTGGTGGCTCAGACAGTAAAGCGTCTGCCTACAATGCAGGAGACCCGGGTTCAATCCTTGGGTCGGAAGATCTCCTGGAGAAGGAAACAGCAACCCACTCCAGTATACTTGCCTGGAAAATCCCATGGACAGAGGAACCTGGTGGCTGCAGTCCATGGGGTCGCAAAGAGTCGGACACGACTGAGCGACTTCACTTTCACTTTACCTGTCTCCTGAGAAATCTATATGCAGGTCAAGAAGTAACACTTAGAACCAGACATGGAACAACAGACTGGTTCCAAATTGGGAAAGGAGTACATCAAGGCTGTATATTGTCACCCTGCTTCTTTAACTTATATGCAGAGTACATCATGCGAAATGCCAGGCTGGATGAAGCACAAGCTGGAATCAAGATTTCTGGGAGAAATATCAATAACCTCAGATATGCAAATGACACCACCCTTATGGCAGAAAGTGAAGAACTAAAGAGCCTCTTGATGAAAGTGAAAGAGGAGAGTGAAAAAGCTGGCTTAAAACTCAACATTCAATAAATGAAGATCATGGCATCTGGCCCCATCTCTTCAGGGCAAATAAATGGGGAAGCAATGGAAACAGTGACAGACTTTGTTTTCTTGGGTTCCAAAATCACTGAAGATGGTGACTATAGCCATGAAATTAAAAGACGCTTACTCCTTGGAAGAAAAGCTATGACCAACCTAGACATCACGTTAAAAAGCAGAGACATTACTTTGACAACAAAAGTCTACGTAGTCAAAGCTATGGTTTTTCCAGTAGTCATGTATGGATGTGAGAGGTGGACCATAAAGAAAGCTGAGCACTGAAGGA
The DNA here is from genome assembly GCF_054371585.1 of Giraffa tippelskirchi. Taxonomy (NCBI): domain Eukaryota; kingdom Metazoa; phylum Chordata; class Mammalia; order Artiodactyla; family Giraffidae; genus Giraffa; species Giraffa tippelskirchi. Next base: position 94,569,530 of record NC_137276.1, read on the forward strand.
TTGATGCTTTTGAACTGTGGTGCTGGAGAAGACTCTTGAGAGTCTTGGACTGCAAGGAGATCAAACCAGTCAATCCTAAAGGAAATCAACCCTGAATATTCATTGGAAGGACTGATGCTGAATCTCCAATACTTATGCTTCCTCTTGAACCAAGGCTTAATCTTCCTCCCAGAGAAAGAAGCATTCCTTGCATGGATAGGTCATCATTGCCCATCCCCCCTTTGGTATTTTGTGTCAAGCTGCTTCTTCCTTGGGTCAGGGCCCTGACTTAGAATGATTTAGCCCTTGATTTTAACTCAACCTATAGTTCCTACATGCTACACACAGATTTTAAGTCCCTAACCTTTCTCACAAGTTTCCCACTTTGCTGGGAAATAAACCATGTTATCAATAAGAGAACAGCCAAAGATCACTATACTCGAATTTCTTTAAAATCTCAGAGTGGGAATGGCCTTTACAGTACAAAATCCAGAAGCAATAAAAAAAAAAAAGGGCAATAAATTTGACCAATATTTAAAATTTCTGAGTTGCTTCAAAAAAAAAAAAGGAGGGGTTTTTAAAAAGGGAAAAAAAATCTTCGTGCATATTAAATAAGCTTCTCAGGTGGCAAAGAAGTAAAGAATATGCCTGCCAATGCAGGAGACACAAGAGATGTGGGTTCAACCCCTGGATTGGGAAGATCCCCTGGAATAGGAAATGGCAACCCACTCCAGCATTCTTGCCTGGAAAATCCATGGACAGAGGAGCCTGGTAGGCTACAGTCCATGGGATTGCAAAGAGTCAGACACGATTGAGCACACAGACAACATGCATATATATATGAAACCACTTAATCCTCCACACGGAGAAGCCAATGGCACCCCACTCCAGTACTCACTCTTGCCTGGAAAATCCCATGGACAGAGGAGTCTGGTAGGGTGCAGTCTGTGGGGTCGCTATTAGTCGGACACGACTGAGCAACTTCACTTTCACCTTTCACTTTCATGCATTGGAGAAGGAAATGGCAACCACTTCAGTGTTCTTGCCTGGAGAATCCCAGGGACGGGGGACCTGGTGGGCTGCCGTCTATGGGGTTGCACAGAGTCGGACACGACTGAAGCGACTTAACAGCAGCAGCAGCAATCCTCCACAAAAGGCTGTAACCTCTGATTTCAGAGAAGGATCCTGAGGCTTGGAGAGGTAAAGAGATTTTGCCCAAGGTCAGCTTGTTGAGGCACATTTCACACCCTAAGGGAGTCACTCCTGATTCCAGGAAGATGGATGAGGGAAGAGAGAGAGAAGGGGACATGGGAGGCAGAGCAGAGGAAAGGGAAGGTCTGAACTCCCAGGAGAGAAGGGGTGTCAGAGAGGGCATGGCCACTGCCTCCTCAGTCTGAGTAAGAGGTTGACTAAGCCTATCACCTGTCACCTGTACACTTATTGTGTGTTAGCTGTGTGCCCTGTGCCGATTCACCAGGGACAAGTACAGGCCCTCCTAAAAATAGGGACAGTATGCCACTCCAGCCAGTCTCATGGGAGCAGTGTGAGGATCAGGTGACCAGGCAGGGACCCAGAGCCAGCTTTACAAAACACTCTGTACTAAGAACCTGTCATGGATGCTAGGAAGGGCTGGGAATGACGCATGCGGCAGTCATAAAACCTTGACATCATCCTCGATGTCTCTTTGCACACTTCAGTCCACTCCATTAGGAAATCCCATTGGCAGAAACTGATGCATCTTGACCTTCACTTCTCCTGTAAGGACTGGGAGTTGTGGAGCATTCTGGGTGAGCAGAGGAGGCCAGGCCGCACTAGGGAAGCAAATTCAGAAATAAATTGCTTACAAAGATCTCAGAGAATACGGAGCTGAATCTCCAAGGCCCCAGCATTTTGTTGTGATTGCTTTGCTCATTCTAAATAAATTTTCATTCACAAGCCTTGATCCTGTAGGGCTTTCTGTAACAGCCCTCTTTCCTCCCCTCCCCCCACAACTGTATAAGCTTCAGGCCCCAGAAAACCTTCATCCACTCCTGGTTTAAGGTCTCAGAGCTCACCAAGGCAGGACTTGAGAACAGAGGTGTAAATTTGTCATGAAAGTGGAGGCAGGGCCGCAATAAAGGGTAAATCCTCATCTAACATGGCAGAAAGTCAATAGATAAATCAAGAAACCGCTATGTAAGCTTATTTTTTAGCGACATGGGGGTAACCACTAGAAGAACTCAACGGAGGAAATGATATAGAGGACTGCGTGGAGGGCGCAAGGGAGAGGACCCTGTTGCTTTCATACTAAGAACACGTAAGTAGGTAATTTTATTTTGTAAAAACGTTCATGCATTACTTTGATATAGTTAAAATTTTGATCTTTAAAAAAAGAAAGTAAAAAATAAAAATAAGAAATAAGACGGAATGCAAAACAGAAAAATAAAATGCAAACGCACACACAATAAAAGCCAGTGAATGGGGTCAGGGGCGGGAGCGTGGGGCGAGTGGGCGTGGTTTCTAGGGAGAGGGCGGTGCACGGGAACCTGGTCTCCTTTAGGGCCCGCCCCCAGTGAGGAAGTAGGGCGCCGGCGGTTTCTCTCTGACTCCGCCCACCTCGGAGAGCCGGGGTAGCGCAAGGTCAACTTCGCCTTAGACCCTCCCTCTCACCCCCAGCGCGGGGGCGGGGCGGGCAGGTCCTGGGCTGACCCTGCCACCCCCCCGGAAAGGACCTTTCACGCCCAGGCCTGGCGTGGTCCTCGCCGGGCCTTCGGTGCAAGGCGGACGAGGAGCCCCGGTTCGGCGCCTCCGGGCCCCTAGTTCCCTGGAGTCCCCGGAGGCTCGCCGAGTGCCTCTGCGGAGCCCCGCGACGCGCAGGTAAGCGCAGCCAGGGCTGGGCCTGTTCAGCCCCCCTTTACCCCGGCTGGCGGCCGCCGACACCTGACCGGCGCCGGAGCGACAGGTGGAGGCGGGGCGCGGAGCCCGATAGCCCATCCGGGTCGGGTGGACACTAAAGCGCCTCCTCTCTACCTCTGGCGGCGCCTATTCTAGCCACAGCATTATCAACCTAACCCCAGCACCCCTGTGGCTCAAACCCGAGCCTACCTTCAGCACTCGTGCACTCAACAAATACAAATAAGGTTTCACCAAACACTGCATGCCGCTGAGCTCCGTGCTGGCGGTATAGTGCGGGCCAACGAACGCGGTGCCCGCCCCCATGGAGCTTGCAGTCTGGTGGATGCAATAGATAATCGCCACACGTAAGTGTAAAAGTTAAAACTGAAAGATCCGTGAAGACAGTACGTGCAGAGTGCTGGGAGAGCAGGTAGCCGGTCGTCCCTATCTATAAAGAATACCGGGAGCTCACGCTTCAGTATGAATGTAAGGGTTCCAAAGCGGAGAACCACAGAGCAAGCACACTTATTGGGAGGGACTGTGGCTTGTTTGAGAAAAGGAAGGGCTGGGGCCTGGCCCACTGAGAGCTGGAAGAAAAGCAAGTTCCTTAACTTCCTCCTCTGTAAAATGGGACTGTTCCTCCCCATTAGCGATTGAGACGTTGCATATAAATGACTTAGTGGTATTCAAACGTGCAGTAAGTGAGGTAAAGGTGAAGATGTTTAGATGGAGCAGGGCATTGATTTGGGCTGAACACAGTGTGCTGCTTTCAGGCACTCACTTCCCCTCTCCTGGAGTCCTGTTTCCTTGTCTGAGTAGAATCTCTCAAACAGCTTCTTCTCTGAAATGATGACCACTTTAGTCATCATTCTTGAAATATTTAACTGGTGCCCACTCCGCAGTGGTCCTGCCCTCCTGGAGCCCACGTTGGGTGGGTCGGGTGAAGTATACTGACAGCCCTAGCCTGGTGAGCGTGGTGCTCTGGGAGCAGAGCCTGACCCGCTGGCCTTGCCAGGGAAAGCCCTTCTGCTCCTGACCAGGGCTGGGTATGCATTTCCCAGAAAGCCTGAGTTGCCGCTGCCAGCTCTGTGAGCCCCCTGAGAACACAAGGCTTATACTCCTTAGCTGAGCATGAGTGACTTTACTATTTTCATTGGTGGCATTAGCCCCTCATGAGTCAGCGACCCGGCTGGTCCCTTGCTGAGGACCCCTAGGGATTTAGGAGTGCGTTGAGGGCTTCAGAAGACACCTGGCTGGTGACTGCTTGGTATATTTTATTGGCTTGGATGATGCCAATTCCTTCTTTGGATCTTTTTATACTGTTGGTGTAGACTGAGGATTTGCCCCATGAAAACAGGCCAGGAAGCCCAGAGAGTGGAGAACACAGTTGAGAGAGTAGTCTGGCATGGTTTGTGAATAGGGATTAAAAACAAACAACAACAGAAGGTTGCTAGGGGAAGATGGGGAGAGAGGGCAGGCTTTGGGCAGCCACTATGTTTCCCCTCACAGACTGTAGCAATACCATTTGTGGAGAGCAAAAGGGGAGTACTAGGTTAGGCAGTCACAGACCTGGGTTCAGATTATTTGTTACTACCTACCTTTGTGTCTGACCCTGGGTAGGTCACTTATTGTCTGATTGTGGGAGCTTAAGACAGCGTTTGATATCTAGTTGGCTCGGAAGAAATGTTACCTCCCTGCCTCTTCCCCTAAATAAACAAAAGAGCGGTAGTAATAGTGCTTGCTTCAGAGCATTATTATGGGGATTTAATGTACCTAAAATACATAGATCAGAATGTGACATGTAGAAGTTACTGCTGCTGTTGCAATTGTTATTCTTTATTCTGGACAAAAATTGATAAAATGAAATGGGAGGTTGGTTTTGAGGAACTGTGCGGGGTGATTAGTGGAGAACTTGGGTTATCTGTTGCAGTGGTTTTACTGGAAAGCATCAGCCGTGACAGCAGAAAGGGGTGTTCTGTGTGATAAAGGGCCTTTTGGGCAGCCAGGCTAGCAGAAGACTCAAGCCAAAGAAAACAGCAAAAGCGTGGGGGTGGGGGTGGGGGTGAGGTAGTAGAGTTGAAAGAGACCTAATGTTGTCTCTAGCCCACAGCTGGATGTGGTTCCCGGTGAGGGGCTGCCCCTGCTCCTTGCTGGCCCCTGCCCTCCTGTGGATATGGTAATTGCTTGAGACTGGTCCAGGAGCTGTGGAATCCAATTCTGTAAGCCCTGTACCTAGCAGAGTACTGGGCCCATAATGAATGAATGAATGAAGAAGTCTAAACCTGCAGGGCAAATTTTCCAGTGTGTTTAAGTGTGCTGTTAAAAGAAAGGAGTATGAAGATAGGGAGAGAGAGCTAATGTTTTTAGGCCCTTGCTAAGGGCTGTTTTCATGTATGTTGCAACTTAGTGGTGAACACTGCAGCTTTGGAGTCAGATGAAATTGCTGGTCTGATCTCACACGCATCACAGAAGCTCTTTAAAGTGAACTTTTGCATCTGTAACATGGGACTCATTGTCCCTTACTCACAGGACATTCAGTAATGCTTATATATAAGTATATGGCTTGCTGTCCTCAGCGCACAGGCTTCCCAGGAGATGCAGGAGACGTGGGTGTGATCCCTAGGTTGGGAAGATACACACACACACACATCCTCATCACACAGCATGAGGAATTGGAAGTACTCAGTCAATAATAGCTGCAGTTATTATTATTATCTTGATAACTTCAGGTAATATTATTATTATCTTGATAATCCTCCCAGTGATCTCCACTGTGAAGGCAAACAGAAGGCCACAGGCACAGATGGGTGGCATTGATTCTGAGCTCAGTCCCGTCTGGAAGCAGAGGCTCTGTGCAGTTTGGGCAGACACTAACCAGACAGCTTTATGTGCATTTCATTCATTACTTAAAGCACTTGACTATGTGAAATCTTAAAAGGAAAAAGAGTTGCAAAATGATAATTTATGTGCCTTTCAAGTTCAGGTATTTTATCATCGAGATAAATCTTCCATGCATCTATGTTAAACCACATTGGGCTGTCAAAGCTTTAAATAAAGAGGCTCATCCTGACCAGTGTCTGTCTTTGCTCGTTTATCATAGTTCCCTGGTAAAGACAGACAGATCCCGTTTTGCAGGGCAGGCCTCAGGACGGCAGCTCCTACCCCAGTGTTTTAGCCATGCAGTTCTGCATGGTGTGTTTAACAAACCACAGTGGACTCATGATCCCTTCATCACTGTCTCACTCACATACTCATAGACCCACAGCACCAATCTTGGAACTGGGAATAGAAAGCCATTCTGTGGTCAGTGTGAATCTGGGGAAGTCAGCTCTGGGGGAATCTCAGGTTCCCAGTGATGGGTTTGGGGGTGAAAATGCCCTGGATGAAGGTGGCAGCATCTTCTAGAAGTCAGAGCGGTCTGCCCTTCCCATCCATAAGTCCCATCTCTGGGTCTGACCTGCCGGGTAAAGGTCTGATCTGCATCCCTGTGCCTCCCTGCTGCCCCTGCCTCTGGCCAGAGCTTCCCTGAAAGCCAGAACCCCTGCAGCACATACAGGAGCACAACCTGCTTAAGGAAGCCTTTCTGAATCGACGCTGCGTTCCCATGGCCCCAGTGGGCACCTCTGCCGAGTATTGCTTCTCCAGCTGCTCTGTGGGCTGTGAGCACTTCCACAGCTACTGGACTGAGCATCCCTGGTACCCAGCACCTATCTTGCTCATTGTCCTCTCTCCTGCCCGCCCCCCACCCCCACTTCTATTCATTCTTCAGGCAGCGTCCTGGGGATTAGAATGCTGAGACAAAGTGACACAGCCTCCACCCTCATGTGGTCCAAAGACATCACGAGACAGATTATTGATAAAGACAGTACTGAGCACATGACCACACATATATTGTCAAATTTTAAACTGAATTTACTGCCTTGAAGGAGAAGCCTGGCATGCCAGAAGCATAAGGTGGGATAGATATAGAAACGTATCAATATACGTGGAGGAGGCCCATAAATGTTAGTTGGGGGCTTATACTCAACTATTTATATATCTTTGAAGACTATTGGATAGTATAGTATTTTTCTATAAATTCTGGCAAATAATATATTTTATGTGACCAGGTAATCTTATAAGAATGTGTACTTTAAAAATCATTATGCTTTGGCTTCAAAATGGGAGAATAATGCTGGGCCCCCAGGCCACGGACTGGTACTGGTCCATGCTGCACAGCAGGACTGAGCAGTGGCTGGCCTGTTAGGAACCAGGCTGCACAGCAGGAGGTGAGCGGCAGGCAAGGGAAGCTTCATCTATATTTACAGCTGCTCCCGTCACTCGCAGCTCCACCTCCTGTCAGATCAGCAGCAGCATATAATAAATAAAATGTGCCTGAATCATCCTGAAACCACCCCAACTCCCAGTCCATGGAAAAATTGTCTTCCACGAAATCGGTCCCTGGTGCTAACTGCTGACTTAACCCTTTACAGTTTCAGAGCCCTCCCTTGGATGCTGTCTTGCTGGGTGCGCTAGTTCTCAGTATCACACCTCTTATACTGGGCAGTGGCAGCTAACGGACATCCGGCTTACCTCATGGCAGACCTAGCACAGTGGGCATTGAAGCCCCGTCCCTTCAGAGCCATAGAGTCCACTGAGAGCCTGTTTTTCCCTCCTTCTTTGATACCTCTGGGCACCAGGCTGGGTTCTAGCATAGATTTTATGACGTTGCGTCTAGAGACCTGCCATTTGAGGGGAAAGGACACAGCTGATTGCTCTTGTCCAGGTCTGGAGGGGCACCTGTCTGCATGCAGCAGAGGGTGGGTGGGTGGGTGAGCTGGCAGGGACCTGCTCCTGCAGAGCCCTACCACCCCAGTGTGGTCCCTCTTGAGGAGCCAGGGTCCTCTCCAGAGGGACACCACGCCTGCCTCGAGCCCAGTCAGTCCCTCTGAGAACCAGGAGAAAATCATACTAGAAGTCCAGCTTTAAATAAGACATGATCCAAACAGCCCCAGGAAACGTGCTCTCTCCATGACGGAATGTTATTAGAGAGTTACTTTATTTGTTTGGCCAGTGCTGATGACAAAATACATCTTTGATCCCCACCTGTCTCAGAGGTGGACCTTATTACGAGAGATGAGTGGCTGTCTTCCCCGAAGCAAGGGAGGGGAAGCTGCATCGCAGTGCAGAAATTGAGCACCAGTCTTGCTGGGATTGGGGTTGACTGTTATATTCTCAGGGTACAGCTCTAATAGGATTGTAATCGCGTGGCTCTGAGCCACGGAGAAAAGAAGTGACTCTGGAAATCTGCCTTCCATAAGGCTGACACACAGTGACGGTATTTATGCCTCTCGAAAGTGCATGTTAAGTCGTAGGTATTTATGAAAAGGTTCTAAGGAGTAAATATGCCCATCAGTCATCCCGGAACTTTTTAGAGCCCCTAAGATGGTTTTAAATTAGAGCCTACCTTCCTTCCTGCCGTCCCCCTTCCATCAGCAAACGCCCCCTCCTTGCTTCCTGTTATAAAAATGAACTGTCAAGGCAGGACACAGCCCAGGTAGGAGCGTGGGAACCGACTTGCAGAATTAACATATTCAAGGCAGACATGTAAGGGGTAAGCACCTTGGTTCCGGTCCTTCCCAAGCCAGTCACAGCATTGGGGAGAGAGGAGTGTGGAGCATGGCTGACCAACGAGATCAGCCTAATTGCTCCTTAACCACCGCCACCAGCTGCTCTGCTCTCGGCCAGTCTGCTTGCTGAGAAGGGTTGGCAATGGGGGACGGGGGGGACGAAGGATGAAGACAAGTGATGCAAACTAAGCCAAATTGGGGCTCAGTCAGTGGCATATGGGAGAGAATGAATGTCAGTGTCAGTCAGGGAATCCCACCAGGCCAGGGAAAGAGCAAGCTTTGAAAGGCTAAAAGTTTCTCTGTGAGCAGGTGATCATTAAAACAGAATGCCTGTTACATGAATTAGTGTGTAGGCATCTAACTTGAAATCATTGCTGACTTTCAAATGTTCATTTTAAAGATCAGAAATTGGTGTTTATTACTCGAACCCTAGACTTAGTTTCAAAGACTGCTCTGCTTTTTATTTCTCCCATCTGGCCTTCCTCTTTGTAACTTTTATGATAGTATCAGTCCATCTTATGTTAATATCTTTTTGGGTGAGATGAGGGGTGCCAGAGTCGCCCAAAGTATTTTATGACCAATCCAAGGACTATAGATGATAAAAGCTTTTCCAAGGACTATAGATGATAAAAGTAGGGGGGGGCTGCCTGTTTCACATGTCACTGAATTGCTATCCTTTGGCTTCTGGAATTCTGTCTTAAGAAAATAATTTGAAAAGTGGAAAATGCCACTATATAAAGATGTATCATTATTTATAATGGTGAAAACTTAGAAGTGACTTATTCTACAGTATAAGAGGGTAGTCAAGTTTCAGAGGACCAGGTTGGTGGAATATTTAAAAATAGGAAGATTAGTAATGAGGGAAGTCATTACCTGTTCAGTGAACAGAACACTGTTATATGAAAGATGTATTCAAGAAAATAGTCTAGGGACTTCCCTGGTGGTACAGTGGCTAAGACTCTGCACTCCCAACACAGGGGCCCCAGGTTCAATCTCTGGTCAGGGAACGCCACAACTAAGACCTAGTGCAGCCAAATACATATTTTTAAAAAATAGTCTGTAAGGGATGCCTTGAAGGGGACAAGAATTGCAGTTGAACAGTGGAACAATTGATAACTTTTTCTCACATTTTAAACTTTCTATTTTTTTATTACTCCTCTAACATTTTTTAATTCTAAAACAAGCCAAATTAAATAATGGTCTTTATGCTAATTGCCGTTTGAAGTTCACTGCCTTCGTGGCCTTATCCTGATTAAATCTTTCACTCAACAATTTCTAAGGCCAGGTTTGGCTCCCTGCCTCTGTGTCTCTGGTCGAGGCACATCCTCTGGGTCCACTGGCTGAGTGGCCCACAGACGTGCTGACTCTGGCCACGTAGGCAGATTTTCTGGGTTTTTTTTTTAAGTTAGAGGAGGCTACTGCCCCTCCCTGCCCTGCAGCCTCACACCCTTCTGTCATTATTTCTCTTCCCTGTTCCCCACCTAGTCCCCAGTGGTGAGGTGGGGATCGGGGGTTTGGGTTTGCAACCTTTGGAGGCCTCATTGGTAAAGTTTCAGCAAACTGTCCACAACACACACGCACACGCACGCTCACTCCCTAGGTCAGTTACCACCGTAACTGGTAAACCATATCACTCTGGCTTCTTGTCCTGCTCAGGTCTTCGTATCCTGTACCTCGGGGCCTGGATTTTACATTCTTGATGTCAGCTGTCCCTGGGTCAGTCCCTGCATCCTCTGCCGCTTAGTGCTAGCAGCAGTTCTTGAACTCAACTGGCCATACACTGGGAAATCATGACATGAATCCTTATTTGAGACAAAGATTTGAGTCTGCATGGCTTATTTGGGAGGAGATTCCAAAATAAAGAAGGGAAATAAGGAAGTAGAGGAATGGGCCAGAGAGGCACACATCGAGTAGGTCACCAGCGTGAACCACTGGAGTGTAAACCTACCAGGAGTCTCTAGCAGCCAGTATAGAGCACCCCTCCCAGAATTAACCTCTCCTGGAGATTGGCAGCTGCATATGTATATATCTCACTGTGATCCATCATTGGTTGAACATTACTCCTTATGGAGAGTGATTCCTCTGGGACTTCCAGCAGCCTCAAACACCAGGTAAAGCACCAGGGCAAAGGGACATCGATGCTGACACACAGAAGATGCTGGCTTGCTAAACGGTGAGTCCTGAGAGTTCAGGGCACAGCTCGGACAGTGTCTGCTGGATATTCTTCCCTAAACACCATGAGAATGATCAGTGCACTAAACTGAAAATAACCAAATCCATGGAACTTCCCTGGTGGACCAGTGGTTAAGAATCTGCCTTCCAATGCCAGGAGCGACGGTTCAATCCCTGGTTGGGGAACTTAAATCCGACATGCCACACCATGTGGCCAAAAATAAAAACCAGATCCATAATTCTGTGCTGAATCAAACACCCACTTACACTAAATTGAAGACTACATTAAGGATAACCAACCCTCAAAGTTTATGAAAAATCATACAACAAAAACTTTAAGTAAGAAGAATACTACCATATTTTCCCCTGTACGTTGGGCTAGACTTCCAATATTTGATTTGTCACAGAACATAAGTATTCTGCAGCCATGCATTTTGAGACCCAACACTTTAAAAGAGGGCCTGAGTATATAATAAGACTTATCTTTATTGTGGCAATGTTCCCCCCCTCTTCTGTTATAGCTAGATTTTTTTCCTGTTATTTCTCAAGTACACTAGGATGATGCTAAAAGAAAAAGTCATTGGGAGAAAACATTGAACCTCTTTTGTATCAACTCATAATTAAATTATATCTCCAGTGTCATGTTTTAATATTAATACTGGATTCACCATCCTGACACTAATACCAGAGAATGGCAGAGAATTTCTGTAGTTATGGCTTTAGACACTGTGATAAATGTTTTGTAGTCATTGCCTCTATATAGAAACACTCCCATCTCCAATTAAAGATTTATTAAGCTCTTCATCAAAATATCTGTTAACAATTGAGGTGCACACTACGGTTGTGCTGACATTTCAACCTAATTCACTCTATAGTTTAACTCCCATTCCATTTTATATGCCTGTTTTTTTTTTTCTACTCATGGAGGAGGAATAATGGCAGAAATTTGGGCACATATTGCAGATTCTAGACACATTTCCATGTATTTATTATTATTGTCTATTGGCATATTTGTCGCTACAAATGAAGGCCTTTCTCCAAGAGATGATTTAAAATTGTTCATGTAGCAAGCTCAATAGGATTTAGTAGCTAAATCTCGTATGCTTTGAGTTATGGGCATTTTGGTATTTGCATAAGGATTCAACATCCTGGTGTTTTAGAGAAATGAGGCCATTTCCTTTTAGGATATGGTTTTGACATACATTCTGTAAACACTGAGATGGTGAATGCTTGGTGCTTGCACCCTATTCCTGTGTCCTGGGTACACATCAGAAATCATTCCCTGATAGCCAAACCTGCATCCTTGTCCTCCAAGTGCTCCCTGCAGCCACTCCAGCTCATTGGTACTGGCTCCCTAGATGAGGCCTACGGGCTCCCCGTGCCATGGCCCACCTTTTCATTGTGCTTGGCCCTGCCATTGCTGTGAATGATCAACAAAGGAATCTTTCACAGTCTCTCTACAAAAAAAAGAAAATAAGAATTCCAGAGGCAGTTGGTTCCCTTATCTCGTACTTTTTCAATCACCTCTTTGTTGTGCAGATGGCAGTCATCCAACGTGTTAATGTTTGTCTCCTTTTTTCCTTTTATTATATGTGTTTTAATTTTTCTCTTTCTTCCTTTTTCCCCTTTCATGTTGCTCAGAAGATAAGCAGGGAGCCCCAAATTATTTGCTATTTGGTCTCATCAAGTTTAGTTGCAGTGCTTTGTGTTGATGGGAATATGTTGATGATGAATGTTGGTGAGATTTTCCTTTCTTCCCCCACCTCTTCAGGAAGAGCTCTCCTCTAGAGAGGTCACCAGTGACCTCTGTGTTGCCAAATCTTCCAAAACTTTCGCAGTCTGTATTCGGTGCAACAGTTGACACCTCTGGCCATGCCCACCTCTTGAACTCTTCTTTCGTGCATTTTCCTCCTTCTTCCCTGATGATGATTCTTTGACTTCTACTGCTCTCTTTCCTCCACTGGTGTTTTCAGTGGGGGCATCCCCAGGCCTCCTCTCTTGACTTCCCTTAGACTCCACATGGATGACTTCATCCTCACCCCCCGGTTGTTAACGACCACCTTTACCTGAACACCCCCTGCATCCTCAGCTCCATCATAGCCCCTCTCTGGAGCCCAGACCTTGGTACCCAGCAGCCTGCCAAAGGGTGGCTCTTGTGGCCCCCACGAGCACCCACAGTCACATATTTCATTTGTTTAGACTATTCTTACTTTCACAGGGCCAACTAAATACTTGCCCCTGGGGTGGTTTCTGCTCCCTCCTTGGGGTTATAGGTAAACTGTTCTAAGCGTGTCAGAAAGCTTCCATCTTGGAAAATCAAGTGTAAGACAAAGGCACAAACCAAGGACTGCTTCTCAAAACTCAAGGACTGGAAAAAAAAAACAAAACAGGTATTTGGTTATGGTCTCTACAATTCTGGGGGTTGACTGGGTTCAGTGAAGCAAGTCTCACCTTAGGGGTCTCATCCAGGGGCAGTTAGTTGGTGGCTGGGGCTGGAGCTGTCTCAGTGGCCCTCTCACTTGGGGCCTGGCTGCTGGGACCTGGTTCCTCCCTGCAGGAAAGCTGGGTTCTAAGAACAGGCATCCCAAGAGGACCAGGCAGGAGCTCCATCACCTCTCTTAACACACCCTCAGAAGTCTCAGAGCATCGTTTCTTCTGTATTTATCCACCTACCCAGCTGCAGGGGGACAGAACAGAGGTGGGAGGCATGTCAGTGTCGCATTGTGACTGTGTTGGAAATGCTGCTAGCTGCAGTCCCCAAACGTGTCTATCCCTTCGAGAACTACCCTAAATGCCACAGAAGCTTTACCTTTTATTTAAAAAAAATTTTGGAATAGGTAACACATTTACATGAGTGGGAAGTTAATAAAAAAACAAATGTAAATGTACGCAATGAAAATGGTCTTTCTCACCCCATATCCCACACCCCTGCCTCTCCATAGACAGCCACTGTTATATTTCTTTATATTGAGAGCTTTTAGGTGTTTTAATATTTCTTCCTTCTTATACAAAGCACAGTATTCTACACTCACTGTTTGGACATTTTTTTGTTTAACAGTATGTCTGGGAGAGATTTCCTTATCAGTATATCTTCTCCCTCCTCCTCTCCCTTCCTCCCTCCCTCCCTCCATCCCTCCTTCTCCCTCCCTCATATATGCACAGTATTCCATTGAGTGGCTTTACCCCAGTTTACTTAACCACTTCTCCAGGTAGCTCTGGGCTGTTCTCAGTCTTTTGCTATGACAGATGCTACTGCAGTCTGTAACACACATATACCATCCTTCCTGCGAGACAATAAACGGAAAATCTTCCTCAAGAGCTCCAGCCCACTATAGCCATCCTCTACCCATAGTACCAGAGAAGGCAATGGCACCCCACTCCAGTACTCTTGCCTGGAAAATCCCATGGATGGAGGAGCCTGATAGGCTGCAGTCCATGGGGTCACTAAGAGTCAGACACGACTGAGCGACTTCACTTTCACTTTTCACTTTCATGCATTGAAGAAGGAAATGGCAACCCACTCCAGTGTTCTTGCCTGGAGAATCCCAGGGACGGGGGAGCCTGATGGGCTGTCGTCTATGGGGTCACACAGAGTCGGACACGACTGAAGCGACTTAGCAGCAACCCATAGTACCTTGTAGCTCCTTCCATCCTGCACTTACCTGCCTCCTCTCACCGGGCCGTGGGCTCCTCTGGGTCATGAATTGTAGCTGTTGTCACTCATCCCCACGCTGCCTGGCACGGGGAGCTCTGTGTCCACACCGTGCAGAGGAGGCCTGTGCCAAGGAGCAGGGAAGAAGGAAGAGCAGGGTAAGGTGACTGAGTATAGGTTTCTGGGTGGCCTGTGGTCCACCTCTAATTTCATTTGGAGCCATATCTCTTAAAAGCAGTTACCACTTGAGGCCTATGTGGGTCCTCTCTCCATCTGTCACGGAAACTGGATCCTGGTCCCACCCTGTCCTGCCTGGCTTCATGGGTATACCCCAGGAGGCTTGGGTTCAAAACCTAGTTTTTGTGCTGTATCCCAGTTCAGCCAAGGGCCACTCACTGGCAGCTTGTCTTGTCCAAAAAACAGCACCAGTAGGGGTTGTTGGGGGAAGATAAGACATCGTTAATGAGTTGCTGTCCTGATCAACATCCATGAAAAGAAAATTCTTTCCTGCTCAAGTATCCTTAAATCATATAGTTTCACTCTTTCTCTGCTAAGAAATGTATTCCCTAAGGAATATCAATTGTTTTTGTTAAATTAAGGAGGCCAATCTCTAATCCCCATGAGAAAAATTGACAGTTGTGCTAGTAGTTTTAAAAAAGGCTTTCTGAGAATGTTTAAGATTCTTATCTGTCATAAGGAAAGAAACTTTACTCAAACTAAGTCAAGCAAAACTAGAAATACGGTTATTAGAATTAAAAAAGTTTCAGTGTATCAGGTACAGCTGGATCCAGGTGCTCAGATGATGGACTGGGAATTGTACCTTCTCTTATCTTCCAGCAGTTCCTACCACTGTGCTGGCTTCACTCTCTAAGATAGTGACCATGACAGTGCCAGGCTTTATGTGGAGTTTACAGCTCCTGATTTCAGTGTTCATATTGAAAAGGGGCTCTGATCTGTCCTGTAGTTCAAGTTTTCTGGCCATCTTGATTGCATGACCCTCCAGAATTGTATGAGTGGTAGCAGAGCAGTTTCCAAAACAGATGCAAGACTCACACATCAAGTGGCCCATTGCAGGTGGGGATTCAAATTTCAAATTTCACACTGTGAGGAGCACCCACCTGAATAGCTGGTGGTAGGCCTAGGAGTTAGTTAGAAAAAAACTTCATTGTGCTGATGTCTCTATTTGTGTATATATTTGATTTTTTTTTGTAATAAAAAGTGCTTTTTTAAGAAATGCAGTATAAAAAATAAGAGCAGTTTTTTCTGCCTTGGTTTGGGAATTCTCAACAAAAAGGCCTGCACATCCCTGTATGTTTATTGTCTGATTTTCTCACTCTCTCGTTTTCTCTTCATTGTGTAAAGAAACCTTAATCCTTACTCTCCTCTAAACTAGAGATTGGGGCGGGGGAAACACATAATATTTGACTTAAGATTTGTGGGATGTGCTGGGAAGGGCCTGGGGGTAAGGCAGTCAGGCGCTCTTTTAAGTCCATATCTCCATGGTTCCGAGGACAAAAGGCTTGGAAAATTCCAGCCAGAGGAAAGAAGGAGTCTATGTTGTCTCCTTCTGGTGGTCAGTACTAGAGTCTCGGTTAGTGTGGACAGAGCAGGTAAGAATATCACGGAGTCCTGGACTTCCCCACATATCTTGCTGGGGGAAGGTTGAGATCTTCAGACAGTCACAGATTGGCTGCTAGAAAAAATATTAGAGAGTGCTTAGGTAGCCTTTTTCATTTTGTAGGTGGGGAAACTGAAGTCAGAGGGGTTACATGACTTGCCCAAGGTCACACAGTGAATTAGCAGGAGCTGAATCTGGTACCACTTAATAGCTGCATAACCTTGAGTAAGCCCCATTACCTCTTTGAGTTTCAGTCTCCCTCACCTGTTGTGGGGGACAGAATAATGGCCCCCCAAAGTGTCCATATCCCAATCCCTGTGATTGGGTTTGAAACCTGTGATTAGGTTTGGTTACATGGCAGGAGGGAATTAAGGTTGCAGATGAAATTAATATTGCTAATCAGCTGACTCTAAATTTATCTGGGATCATCTAGATGGGCACCATGTAATCATAAGAGTTTTTATAAATGAAACAGCAAGGCAGGAGAGGCAGTTAGAGTGATTCAGTGTGAGGAAGACTCAGCCGGCCTTCGCTGGCTGGGAAGATAGAAGGGGCATGAAGCAAGGAATACAGTGGCCTCTGGAAGCTGGAAAAGGCAAGGAACGGATTCTCAGATTTTCTTGGTGATCTGGTGGTTAAGAATTCTCCTGCTAATGCAGGAGACATGGGTTCGATCCCTGCTCCGGGAAGACTCCACATGCCATAGGGCAACGAAGCCCATGGGCTGCAACTCCTGACCCCGAGCTCTTGAGTCTGTGAGCTGCAACTGCTGAAGCCCTCGTGCCTAGAGCCCATGCTCTGCAACAAGAGAAGCCACCACAATGAGAAGCCCGTGCACCACAACAAAGAGTAGCTCCTGCTCACTGAAACTAGAGAAAGCCCTTACTTAGCTACGAAGACCCAGTGCAGCCAAAAATAAACAAACGAACAAATAAAATCTCGTTGAAAATCTCCCTTGCTTGGAACTTCCCTTCCAATGGTTAAGACTCTGCACTTCATTGCAGGGGGCATGGGTTTAAAGCCCCCAGTCTGGGAACTAAGTTCCTGCATGCTGTGTGACATGGCCAAAAAAAAAAAAAGAAAAGAAACAGATTCTCCCTTAAAGCCTCCAGAAAGGAATGCAATCCTGCCAACACCTTGATTTTACTCATGTGAGACCCCTTTTGGACTTCTGACTTCCAGAACTATGAGATAATAAAATGTATGTTGTTTTCAGTCACTGGGTAAAGGAGGGGAGGTTATCATGTCTTTCTCAAAAGATTGGAGTGTGGAGTCAGGGAGATAATGTCCAAAAATTACACAGCAAACCCCCGGATTGTAGTAGTTGCTTAATAAACAGTGTTGATGGTGAGCAGTGGTGGTGGTGGACAGTGGTGATTATTAACACAGAATAAAGGGAGAGGAGCTGATGGCAGGTGCTTCTGAAGATCCAAGGTTGCTGCCTTGGTGAGGTGTGAGGTTCAGAGCTAGCAGGAGGCTGGTAGGAAACACCAGATGGCCCAGGTCGGTGGCCAGAGGTCCCATGCAGGGAACCCTTCTGCTCTGGTAGTCCACACGGCCTTCCTCCCCCAACCCTTCAGCGCTTACATCTGGCAGCGCCATCCTACATGGGAGACATGGGAGTTGGGAAGGGCTGGCCCTGGGATCTCCCATCAGGCAAGCCCTGCTTTAGAGATCTAGGATGCTTTAGATCTAGATCTTTAAGCAGATCTAGGATGTGGGCCACTCTCTGCCTAGACCCCGCTCGGTCTCATGCCTTTGGCTGCCCTGTAGCCTTAAGGGTGATCACTGCCACCCCTGCTGGTGGCCGCAGAACCTCAGGGAGCTTGTTATGGCCCAGGCAGTGTGCCAGGCACTCCACAGCAGAGCCTGTGTCACTGTCTCCTCCAATCTTCATGACCATCCTCTGAGGCCAGCCTCATGTCCCATGTTACAGAGGAGCAAACGGAGGCTCCAGAAGTGCAGGCCACCTGCTCAAGGTCAAACAGCTTATCAGTGGCAGAGCTGGGCCTACAGCTGGTTTCCTCTGACCAGATCCAGCTTCCTGGACAAGACTGGTCACTGGGTGGGAGAAGGCTGACTGGAGGGGCTTGGGAGCACTGTGTTTGGATGCAGTGGCACTGTGGGGATGAGGTCCCCCAAAGTCTCCAGAAAGGGCCCTCCCACCCTTCTGGGAATGACAGCCCTCAGGTGGGAGGGAATGAGCACATTGCTTCCTGGGGGCTTCATAAGGGCATTCACATCTTCTCTGTCTCTCTCTGGGTCATCTAGGCTGTATCAATATTTTATTTCCTCAAAAGACATATGCTGACATTTGGACTGTTAGATGATATTGAGGAATTTTTGTTGATTGTTGTTAATTTTGTCAGGTGTGATCATGATATTATGAATAGGTGAGAAAGTGGCCGTGCTTTAAAGTGTCCTGTGTTTTTAAAGTATTCAGAGGTGGAATGTCATGGTGTTTATAATGTGTGTACTTTAATATATTTCAAGAGGGAAAAAAAGGTGAAGTAAATGTGGAAATGTATTAATGAGCATATGGAGACAGTTGTGTTGCAGTCCATTACATTATTTCCTCTACTTTTCTCTATGATGTTATTTTTTATAGTAAAAAGTTTTGTGTTTTTTTTTTTTTTAAGTCATCTGCTAATGCCTTAGGACACACTTTGTCTTAGGCTGAATTAGATATAGCTCTGTACCCGGATGGAGAAGGAAATGGCAACCCACTCCAGTATTCGTGCCTGGAGAATTCCATGGACAGAGGAGCCTGGCGGGTTACATACAGTCCACAGGGTCACAAAGAGTCGGCCAGGACTGAAACTACTTAGCACTGTACTCCGGAAATCCACAAATAAAAGACAGCAGGAGTGGGCGGAGCTTGGGGCGGAAGTGGAGGCGCGTGCAGGCAGGGGGCGGGGCAGTCTCCAGAGGGCCGGGCTCCCAGGGAAAAGATTCTGGCTGTCCTAGTTGTAGTTGCTCTTGTAGAGCCATTTGTAGTCAGTAGGGATCTTTTTTGATGGCTGACCGCAGACAGAGTCCCTGTGGTGTGCGACTGTCCTCCCCCAGGCGGGCTGAATTGCCCTCCGTGGTGGCGTTACTCCTTTCATGTGTTATGCTAGGAGGAAAGGACTGTGGTGTTTTGTCCAACGTCCTCTCATGATACAGACACTTTAGACGAATTAATTTGTCGCTGCTGATTCCCAAGCACTTTTTTTGTTTGTTTGTTTGGCAAATTCTGTAATCTTTTGGGTTGCACATGAAAGTTCATTTTTCAAACTTAGCATTGGAAGAGATAATCAGTTTCCCTGATCTCCTGTCAGCCCCCTCTTTCTTTGCATTTTTCCTTATCAAAATAGGCAGCTGGTGAAGAAGAACAGCCCTCAGAGTATTTGTTCTTACCTTATCTACTCAGTATTTCCAAGGCCTTTGCCAAATCTGTAGAACTGTGTTGAACATCTTTTAATACAGACATCACTGCCAACCAAGAGGCCAGCCTTGGCCAAGAACTGGTTTAGTTCTCTAATACCGTGCTATTCTTCCATGAACACTCTGTTTCTTCCCTATAAGCCTTTGGACGTAGGAACACATAATGGGTGACCTCTGAGTGGTAATTTCATAAATTCTAGGTGAAATGAATTGTATCAGATCAATATATCTGTAGACTCGTCACATTTTCTGAGCTGCAAGGGACTCTAAGATGAATCTGGTACAGCTCTGTTAGTGGAAGAAACATTCATTTTAACTGCATAGTCAATTCTCAATTAACAAGGGTAATGGAGTGGAAGGAAGTCAGTGATAATCAAAAATCATGGTGAAAACAAAATTATAGTCAACAGTGTATTTTCTGGGGGCTGATTAACTGGTTTGTGAATTAATCGAGGTTAAGCCGCAGTGGACCCCAGGATGTCATTGCCATGGTAATTGGTCAGCAGCTGCTCACCACCTGGCCTCCACCCACCTGTTTGTCCCAGGGAAGAGAAGAGTTTCCTGGGGACTGGTCAAGCAGAGCTAGCTGACCTTGGCCAGACTGGTGCCATGAAGACACAGATTTCAGTACTGGGAGTTAGATGAAGACTGCTTTTAGGGCTTGTTGCCCCACCTCTTGAGAAGTGGTTCTCAAACTTGAGCTGTATCAGGCCCACCTGAAGGGCTTGTGAAGCCCCAGATTGCTGGGCCCCAGCCCTGGTTTCTGATTCAGTAGATCTGGAGCGGGGCGTTAGAGTTTGCATGCCTCACAAGTGCCCAGGTGATGTGATACCTGCCAGTCCAGGAACCTCACTTAGAGAACTATGGCTTTCCAGACCATTCTGGTCCTCCCAGCTGCACATTAGAACCACTTGGAGAGCTTCATAAGCCTACTGATGGCCGATACAACTTAGCCAGTTATACGAGAGGCTGTGGAGGTGGTACCCAGGCACAGGTGACTTTAAAGCTCCAGGTGATCTGAATGTGCATCTAGGGTTGATGATCACAGCTCTCGGGAATGTTCTCCAACATCTAAGTTATCTGCGTACAAGTCTTGTGGTTTTTCCCCCCATCTTTATTCCCTGTATATTTAATATTTCTTTAAAGTTTTTTATGTAAATAAACTTATTTTGAAAGCAAATTATATACCCCTTTCATGTAGGAAAATTAGTTTCACAGGCCAGCTGTGCCTGTTACATGCTTGTAATAGCAAACACATTAAAGAATGCTTAATAAATGTTTGGCTTAGAATCATCTTGCACCCCATCACACTTTGGGAGTCTCTACCCTAGGACTATGCTTTTCACTCTTTTTTCATAAAGGTGATGGAATACAGTATTTCTGCCTTTCCTCCCCTCCCACTGGTCAGGCAAGGTTGTGCTAACTCTTGGCACACCTGATCTTTTCCCCTCAGAGAGACAGGTTGGAATACAAGTGAGTGTGACTTCATTACAGAACAACCTTGGTTAAGAGATAATCTTTACTTTTAAGAAAGGAATTCACCAATGGGAAAAGAATCTAGATCAACTGTGGTATGGCCAGAGAATGGAGTACTACTTGGCAATGAAAAGGAATGACTGATGGACACACCCCTAGGTGACTCCCAGACAGTGTGCTGCGTGAAAGCCAGACACAGAGACTAGACACTGCGATTTAGAACAGTAGTTGCTTGTGGGGAGGGGTACTGCGAGTTTGAGTAGGAAGGGGTGCGAGAGGACTTCGTGGGGCAGTAGGATGTTCTGGGGAGAAGGCAATGGCAACCCACTCCAGTACTGTTGCCTGGAAAATCCCATGGAGGGAGGAGCCTGGTAGGCTGCAGTCCATGGGGTCGCTACGAGTTGGACACGACTGAGCAACTTCACTTTCACTTTTCACTTTCATGCATTGGAGAATGAAATGGCACCCCACTCCAGTGTTCTTGCCTGGAGAATCCCAGGGACGGTGGGGCCTCGTGGGCTGCCGTCTATGGGGTCACACAGCGTCGGACATGACTGAAGCGACTTAGCAGCAGCAGCAGCAGGATGTTCTGGGTCTTGATAGGGGTTGGAGTTACATGGCTGCATGCATTTGTCACAGTTTGTTGAATGGTACCCTCAAGATCTGTGCATTGTATTCTATGTTCAAAAAATGGGGGAAAGAGTTAAACCAATAGTGAACTCCAGTCAGTTATATCCTTGCTGCTGTTTTCAGGGAGAAGGGTATTGCTTTCTGCAGCTTACTTTGAAAGGCATCCAAAAGCTAAGCTGGATTGATGAATGGATGGATGGATATATGACAAAACAAACACAATAAAATATGAATGGTAGAGTCTAGGTAGGAGATATCCAGCTGTTCCTTTTAAAAGTCTTTCAACTTGGCAGGATGTTTGAAAATCTTTCCCATGAAAGATTGAAGGAAATTTGACATATGCATTCAAAATAGCAAACCAGCACTTCCCCTACATGTCTGAGCTCTCTGCATCTGCCAGTGCAAGGACTCCCTCAGAAGACAGGCTAGAGGGTCAGAGGGGTGAGCCAGGTGTGGAAGGGTGGGGGGCCCTTAAGAGAGGCTGCTGCCCTAGGAGAGAGGCTCCCTGTGCTGGGGCCCCTGCAAGAGGAGAAAGTCAAGGACACTCCCTTCTTCCACCTGTGCTGTGTCCTGGGTGTTCCCTGGGAGGGGCTGCGCAGAGGCTGTGTCAGATGTGACCTGCAAGGACCACCTGGACTCCATCATAGAAAGATGGTATGAGTGGGTGAGGAGTCGAGGGCCTTCCCAGGCTCCTCCAGCCAGCAGAACTCCAGCACGTGCCAGCCCAGGGTCTCCCTGGGTAGCCCTGAACCCAGGGATGTGGCTGGGGGAGAGTGGGGGAACTGAGGCATGAGCTTCCCATCATGGACATCAGGCAGGGCAGTGGTGGGCTGTCTAGGGGGCCCACAGCACTGGCCAGGGACCTGAGGCATCTCCCTGGACTGTTGGGTCCTCCCCACCCTCTGCACACCCACACTGCACACCCGTGACACACCTCCACAGCACAACCCCACAAGACATCTGCAAGATGGGAACAAAACCCGTAACATAGAAACAGTGAGTCGTCTAGTCTGCGTCTTACCTAGGATACAGCCCAGGGGCCAGCCTCTCAGTAGCTCTGAGGATCTGTTCCAGAGAGATGGGGAGGGGGGAGGTCAACATATCTGAGATTTTGGCGAAGTGTAGGTGTAATCAAGCACACATCTCAGTGGAAGGTTACTGCTAAGTTGTGAGGATCAGACATCTTAGTTAACAGTTTCAGTGCCTTTCTAAGTATGGAAAGGTGCAAAAACTGGAGTTGTATAGTCAGGCCACACATCCCATGCCCAACCAGTGCCTGCTTCTCTCACACCCTCCGCACCGGACTGGCCGGACTGACCTTCCTAGCTACTCATCCCCACTCTGACTAGTGATCATTCTTATCAAAAGGGGCCGTGAGTGGTGTGTTCCCCTCTGCTGGTTTCTCTGATGACTGTTGAGCCAACCTGAAGTAATTCCCTCTATAACTGGCAACGCCCCCCTGCCCTGGGAGCAAAGACTGCCTTGCATCCTGCCCGCCAGGTGCCGTGTCACTCCAGGACTCCACTCCAGGCCTGTAAGCTCCCCCATCCTTTAAACTATTGATGACTCTATTGCTGACTGCAGGCTTTCTTCGGTCTGGAACCTGAACAAGCCCAGGGCTTGTAGGCCTGCAGGGTGCGGCCCAACAGGGGTTCATAAAAATTTCTCCTGAAAATATCTAACTCTCTGAAGTCCTGTTCTGCCAGTTTTTTCCCAGAACACAATGCATTCTTCCTGAACCCCTTTCAGGGTGTTTCGAAGATTGATGACTACAGTGGCTGAGGACTTCATTCTTGTAGAACCAGGTAGCGAGTGACATTTCTAAGTGGCACACAACAACTGCAATCCCACCAGGCCCTCCACAGCACCCCCTCACTGCGTACATCCCCGACCACATGATTTCCACCACACACAGTGTAGCATATCCCCTGTCACCTGCCCTTGACCTCCCCACATCCACCACATACCCCCCCATGAAATACCTCGGAGACCATCTGTCAAACCCCTCCCTGACCCCTTGCAACACACACGCCCAACACAGCCACAGCACACTCCCCACTGTGCATGCACACACACACATACACACACACCACCCTGCTGAGCTTTGAGTAGAGGCCCCCTTCCCTTTGCAGTTGAGGGTACTGTATACATTAACCTGCTCTTACCTTTCCTTACTCTCGCAAGGATCTTGAGATACACTGGAAGGAGAACAGTTGACTCCTGAGGGAAGGCTTTACGATTGATGTCTAAAGGATGGTTAATATGTTGATTACATCTATTGTTTCCTGCAAAAATGAGTGAACCCGTCTTGAATAGCAGAGAGCCTGTGGCCTGGATGGAGGGGCGGTCTGGCCCCACCTTGGTTGCCCTGCCTTGGCCGCAGCAGGGAGTGAAATGACTCAGCCTTTGTGATCAGACAGGAGCTTGTCCTGACTCTGTGCTTTGAGGTACCGCATCCTTGGATGAGCCCCGAGCTTCAGGGGACCATCAGAAACAAGATGATAATACGTACTTCTCTGCATAGTGCTTGCAAAGATAAAAGATCACCAGGCACAGTAAAGATGCTGACAAAATATGAGTTAGACCTAGAAAGTACCTAGTACAGAGTATACTAAATAACTCTTAGCTGTGGCTGTGGTTCCTATTGATTATTGATTTAACATGATTGGGATTTATTATTGTTATCCACAAGGGTTGAAAATGTAAAGAGAGCAGAATTGAGAATTTCCGTGGCTACAATGACAAGAGCTTTTGCTTTGACCACAAATGGCATTTTGAACATTTAAGTAGCTGCTTGTCATTTTTTCCATGCCTTACCCCCATCTCCAAAGCAGGGTCTGGGTCCTCTGTACCCTGAGCATAGTCCCACTGGGAAGATGTTAGGAATCTAGGTGGTTGGCATGGTTTCTTGATGAGCAAGTCATCCCAATAATGAAACTGTGCAGCTCATCAGAGCTGGGCTTTAGAAACAAAGCACCTTCCAAAGCCACAAAGCCATGGTTGTGTTCTCATTTACATGCTACTCTGTCAATTAACGTTACATGCCAATTAAATGGGACATTAAGCTGCCAATAGGCATGCAACGCTGCATGCTCAAATCCTTTCCGCTTCACTCAGTGACCTGAATTCCTCGCCTCCCATCCATTCTCAAGGCTCTTCCTCACCCACATCCCAACCCCAACAGAGACAAGCCATGCCCCTGTGCTGGGTCTGCTGTGGAAGTGAGGTTCAGGACACCAGTGAGTGTGGGTGGATACTTGTGGAATTCTAATCAGAATATGACCAAACGTTTCAGTTGCTTGGATGGATTTGAGTTAGCGACAATCCCATGTTTAAAAATCCCTCCTAGAAGCAAAAAAGACAGGAGCTAGTGCCTGAGAGCACAAGGGATCCCCCTGGTACCTAAAGCAGCGGATTTTCAAGGAGCTGTTCTGCTGCCATCCCTGCTCTTCCTAGTTTTAGGTAAGCTGATCACAGTGCACACACAATTGCACTCATTTCACACGCTACTAAAGTAATGCTCAAAATTCTCCAAGCCAGGCTTCAACAGGACGTGAACCATGAACTTTCATATATTCAAGCTGGATTTAGAAAAGGCAGAGGAACCAGAGATCAAATTGCCAACATCCGCTGGATCATAGAAGAAGCAAGAGAGTTCCAGAAAAACATCTATTTCTGCTTTATTGACTATGCCAAAGCCCTTGATTGTGTGGATCACCACAAACTGTGGAAAATTCTTAAAGAGATGGGAACACCAGACCACCTGACCTCCTCTTGAGAAATCTGTATGTAGGTCAGGAAGCAATAGTTAGAACTGGACATGGAACAATAGACTGGTTCCAAATCAGGAAAGGAGTACGTCAAGGCTGTATATTGTCACCCTGCTTATTTAACTTATATGCAGAGTACATCATGAGAAACGCTGGGCTGGAGGAAGCACAAGCTGGAATCAAGATTGACGGGAGAAATATCAATAACCTTAGATATGCAGATGACACCACCCTTATGGCAGAAAGAGAAGGAGAACTAAAGAGCCTCTTGATGAAAGTGAAAGAGGAGAGTGAGAAAGTTGGCTTAAAGCTCAACATTCAGAAAACTGAGATCATGGCATCCAGTCCCATCACTTCATGGGAAATAGATGGGGAAACAGTGGAAACAGTGACAGACTTTATTTTTTGGGGCTCCAAAATCACTGCAGATGGTGATTGCAGCCATGAAATTAAAAGACGCTTACTCCTTGGAAGAAAACTTATGATCAACCTAGACATTATATTAAAAAGCAGAGACATTACTTTGTCAACAAAGGTCTGTCTAGTCAAGGCTGTGGTTTTTCCAGTAGTCATGTATGGATGTGAGAGTTGTTCTGTAAAGAAAGCTGAGCACTGAAGAATTGATGCTTTTGAACTGTGGTGTTGGAGAAGACTCTTGAGAGTCCCTTGGACTGCCAGGGGATCAAACCAGTCAATCCTAAAGGAAATCAGTCCTGAATATTCATTGGAAGGCCTGATGCTGAAGGTGAAACTCCGACACTTTGGCCACCTGATGCAAAGAACTGACTTATTTGAAAGGAAGACCCTGATGCTGGGAAAGATTGAAGGTGGGAGGAAAAGGGGATGACAGAGGATGAGATGGTTGGATGGCATCACTGACTCAATGGACGTGAGTTTGAGTAAACGCCTGGTGTTGGTGATGGACAGGGAGGCCTGGTGTGCTGCAGTCCATAGAGTCACAGAGTCAGACACGACTGAGCGACTGAACTGAACTGAACTGATCACAGTGTGCAAACGCACTTAATCCAGGGAGCCTGGTCTGACACAGCCCACAAGCTAGCATTTCATTTTTCAAACCCTTACTTTTATATTGCCATTGGCAACAGATATGGCAGTGCTTAATTCTTCCCTCCTTCTGTGGCTCGGGCACTTTAGTAATTTAAAAGCGCTTCTTTTCTTTCTTCATCTAGAGAAGTAAAAATAATTATAATAGAAGATGGGCAATTTGCAGCTACAATGCCAGGCTGATAATCAAAAACTTGTAAGTGGAAACATGAGCATATGTTTATCACTTCTTGAAATTAGGATGCAGTTGAAAGTAGCTGTGGCCTCAAAGAGAGGGCATTATGGAAGGGAAAGCAGGCTGAGTTGTTTGTTGGAGACCTGCCTGCTAATGAGGTTTGTAAGTTGCTATTGCCTCAGGAGCGGTGAATAAAGGAAGGTGTCCCTGGGGGGCTGCTTTGCTGCTCTGGAGACCTTCAGGTAATCACTTGTGGATTGATGATTCTGTGTAAGCGTGTCTGGGCTCCCCAGCCACCATCAGGATCAAGCTCCACCTTGGCAACACAGAACACAAGGCCCTTGGCAACCAGGCAACCATTGCTCCCCTACACCACCCCATCCTCCTCCACCAGCCTTAGCTACTCTGTTGACTGTCTTACATCCTTGAATCTAGCAAGCCCTATGGCCTCCCACTTCCCCAGGTTTGCAAACACTGTTTTCCCAACTCAGTCCCCTACCTAACTCCTATTCATTCTTCAGACCCGCAAACACCTGTTACTTCCTCTTGGAACCTTTCTATATGCCTTTTGCACACTGTCAGCCTGACAGGGATGGGAACCCTCTTGTGTGCACTCTGCCTCCCTCTGTTTCCATTTATGCCGATTCCAATACACGTTTTGAACAGCAGGTAACCTGTCTGCCCCCCACCAGTGCAGCCTTTACCCTTCTGTCTCCCCGCTCCCTGGCACACTGCCTGACACATAGTAGATGCTGATTGATGTTTGCTGAATGAAGGGATTATTAATGACAGTGAAGGAGTGTGAAACAATTTTAAAGTTTGTCTTTAAAACACAGTTAACCCATTGATGAAATAAATCCATAATGCATTCTATAGCCAAGTGGGAGGTTTGGGTCTTCTGTGTCCGCATTCATTTTTGTGATGAACTGGTGGGTAGATCATGAGGTTGGCCTGCCCAGTTTTTAAGTCAAAAGCAAAACTGGCCTGAGATACCTTGTGGTTTCGCTTCACTTCTGTCTTCCATTCTACGTGTCTGTGTATCATAATCAGGACAACAGTATGCTTACTGCTTTGCATCTTATTTTTGTGATATTATTGGAAGCATGGAAGGGCGCACAAGTGCTTTGGGCATGAAAAGGAGGTCAGCCTTATTAATAAAGCATTTGTGAGCCCAGGAAGCAAGTTCATCTCCATTTGTGCCCTTCCTTTGTAACCCAGAGTCCAGCTCGCTCTCAGCCTGCTGCTGAGTAGACACGTCTGCCAGTGATTGACTTTCTCATCACTGCCCTTATTTCTGAGCAGTTCCGGGCTCGTGGGCAGTAGAGGTATAACTTTTATATTTAAATCAGCCTCCTTGTTTGAAGTTGATTTTATTTTTGTCTTCAGGTTAACTTGCTGGAGGCAAGTTCCCTCTCACACCCCAAGCCACGGGAGAGAAGAGGAAGGTCTGATTCCTGCCCAGGGTCTCACCTGTAAGACACTCCTGTAGAGGGGGATGCTCCAGAGCCATTCTCAGGCCGGGGCTGTGCCATCTCAGGACTCTACATGTGCTCTGTGCTCTCCCAGCTCCTGGGACCCAGGGACGAGAGAGGAGAGGAATCCAGTCCAGGAGGGAGCAGGATCTGACATGAGGTCAGACACCACATGTCCCGACAGGATCCCTTAGCTTGTCTCCATCCTTCTGACCCATGAAGCACATGGTGGCATGAGCCAGGATCTCCTCGTATCTGCATCCGGCTCTGAGATGTGGTCACGCCCTAGGTCTGAGTTAGAACGTGTTGTCCTCTGTGATTCTGGCAATGAGTGAGTCCAAGTAGGCAGGGGAGGGGGTGTCTCGGCCACCTGGATTTGCTAGAAGGGTTCAGGAGCTGGGGTAGGACTGGCCTGTGGGGAGGCTCATTTCTCCATTCAACCAGTATTTCCTAAGCCCAGATTACCTTCCAGTCCTGTGCCAGACACAGAGATCCTAAAGACGGCAAGCTGAGCCAGGCTCTTTTGGTCTGGAGTGTATAATCCAGGGGGCCAGGCAGGCCAGGCATATACACACACTGTCCCCAACCCCCCAGGCCTGGCCGAGCCCCCTGCCCACCTTCTGCTGTCACACCTCTGGCATGCAGCACTTACCAGTCAGTTGCATTTGTTTCCAAATGTGTTGGTGCCCACTGTACTTGTAATAAGTCACATGACATTACTAAATATTGTATAAAGTGATGGATTAGGGTAGGGTGTGGAAAGAGTAGGGCTTTTTGAGGATTGAATTGAATACTTTGAAAAGGCTCAAAAAGATGAGTGACTGTCCTTCCCATCCATCAGGTGTTGGTGAAAGAACTTAACTATAAAAAACTGGTGGGGCGGGGAACAGGTCAGAAACATCAAGACAGATCTTTGCCCTCAGCTCCCCCTGGTGCCCTCTCCACCTGGAAGAAGCTGGCATGGGGAACTGATGCTGTTGGATAGGGTTTGTGAAGCTCCGAAGTGAAGTCGCTCAGTCGTGTCTGACTCTTTGCAATCCCATAGACTGTAGCCTACCAGGCTCCTCTGTCCATGGGATTTTCCAGGCAAGAATACTGAAGTGGGTTGCCATTTCCTTCTCCAGGAGATCTTCCCCACCCAGGGATCGAACCTGGGTCTCCCGCACTGTAGCCCGACGCTTTACCATCTGAGCCACCAGGGAAGTCTCAAGCTCTAAGCCCTGCTCAAAAACAGAGCCTTGGCCCTGCATCAGACTGCTCACTTGTATGGGTCTAATTTAAAGCTAAAGTTTTGCCTAGACTTTCTGGGAACGATTCCCTGCTTTGACCATTTGTTTCTGCTTCCCCAGCCTGTAATGAGGGTAAGAAGGCGTCTTCAGCAGCCGGGGTGGGGCTGAGGGCTGACTGCTAGAAGCTGAGACTTACACGGCCATGTTATGGACCACCTCTGCCTTGTCAACAAACTTGGGCTCCATCCTGAGAATAGAGGGGAGGATGAGCTCAGTGTATTCAGGAGAGGCTGGACAGGGGAGCGGGGAGCAGGGTAGCCATGTGGTGGCTCCATGAACACAGCCGGGGCCAGGCATTATGGGGGGTGGAGGGTGGAGAAGAAAGACAGTAAGAGAAGGACCTGGGATGTAGAATGCACAGGAATCCATGATGGATGACTTGAGAGGAGGGTGGTGGTGGGAGGGGAAAAAGGGGGCCTCAAATCCCTTGCACACAGCTGCCTAGATGATAGTGCTCTTTGTTTATGGAAAATTGGAGAAGGTGGTTTAGGTAAACTGGGAGGGGGGGAAGGGTGTGTTCCAGGAGACAGTAGAGCTCCCAGGAAAGGGAGGAAGCAGGAGGTGCCTGGCCACATGTCTGTATCATGTATTCGTTGAGCATTGATTAAACACTGTCTGTATATTAGGTTGAAGGCCAGGAATGCCAGGAACAAGTGTGTTGGTCTCAAACACAGAGGAAGACGGGCCAGGCTGGGAGAGACACGCAGCTGCTGGATGGGCAGCGAGGCATGAGGTTTCCGCCCCGCAGTGCCATTCCCAGGGCTACTGATGTGGGACGAGGAGCTGCTCTTGTGAGGAGCTAGTGAGTTATGACCAGTTGAGTTCAGGGAGGTAGTAAATGGTTAGGGGGAGGGTGTTTTGGACAGAGGCCAGAAACTCATCTGAGGAAGTGGAGGCAGAGAAGCAGAGGGAGAGATCACCATTTTATAGTTTTCTATTATTTTTTATTTACAAGAGTTTTTTGTTGTTTATTTTTTTAAGAAAAAAGAAACCCTTTTTATCAGGTTTTTAACAATATCACTTATCTTTTGCATCATTCCATGACACATTTAGAGGTATGAGGTTTCTTTGCATCAGAATATTTTAAAAAATACCTACTCTGAGTCTGGTTTTCTTTGCAGAATGACCTCTTAGTAACCTTTTCATCCAAGCATAAGTATTTTTATAAACTGGAGTAGACACAGGAAATGACCGAATACCACCAATAAGATGACATTTATGAAGCAAAGATTCCTTAAACTGAAACGTCTCACATTTTTTTCTCACTGTGTCCATCTGTTCAACATTTTAATTGCATTGTTTCAATAAAATAGGGGTAGGATGCGTATCTTGAAACCTGTTTTGTACTTGGAATATTTTTAATCGTCTCTTGAGTGAATGTGCATCTCCTTGCTGAAGGACCTCAAGCTCAGGATTTTCTTGTCTTTGCTTCTGGACTTCCAGAGTTACAGCCAGCACTGACAGTGATTGCCAGCTCCTCTCCAGGGTGAGAAGAGATGGTGGTTTACTGGGTTTCCATCCTCCCTCCTGCTGAAAGAGGCTGTGGGGGATCTGTTTGCTCTTGCTTTCAAAATTAAAGCGACTTCAATTTAGTTCTGAGAATTTTGCAGTTCCACTTAAACATTGTGCTGTTGGGGCCCTGGGAATCCAGGCTGTGAAGTCCCCCCGAGTGTGTGCTCACGGCTCCATACTGCTGTCATATGATTCATACCCAGGTCTTGGGAGACAGCCTGAGAGCCCACAGTGCGGTGTCAGGGCCCAGCTCTCTCCTCCACCATATGTAACCTTGAACAAAGTAGTTCACTTCTCTTTGCCCCAGTTTCCTCATCTGCAAAGCGGGAATAATAGCATCTAATTGAAATAACGTGTGTAAGCTGTTAGCAGCAGTGCCCCATAAATAGTAATGTGTGCTCTGTCACTCCAGTTGAGTCCGACTCTTTGCAGCCTCGTGAACTGTCGCCTGCCAGGCTCCTCTGTCCATGGGATTCTCCAGGCAAGAATACTGGAGTGGGTTATCATGCCCTCTTCCAGGGGATTTTTCCCAACCCAGAGATTGATCTTGCATTGCAGGCAGATTCTTTACTGCTGAGCCACCTGGGAAACCCCCAGTAATGACATGATCTGGCTCCAATGCAAACTCTCCAGCTTTCCTTGGCTCATTCATGCAGAGCCACTTAGCCTTGTTTCTGGGCTCCCTTGCATTTCATGGGTACCTGCGCTAAATTGGATTATGGATCATGGGGCTCTTCCACCAGCCATGGACCACCTCTGGACTAAGATGCTATTGAATCTCCTCTGGGAGCCCACACCTGGTCCGGGCACCTGCTGGCTCAGGGCAGACCCCAGAGGGCAAGTCTTCTCCAGGCATCTGTTCTCCAGGCATCCCCTCCAGCCTGGGCTCTAGGTGAGGACCTGGACCTTTCACTTCTCAGGCCTGAAGCTGGGTGGAAGATGACGGCTGGACACAGATCAAGCAGTGGGCCCCAGATATCCCATCAGTGGAAGGGAGATTCCTGAACACCTGGGAGGAGTAGACGGCATTCAGAGAAATACTTGCTTTGGAACAACAGAGGAGAAGTGGCTGGAACAGGAGCCCTGAATCATGGCTTAAAGAAGCTCTGACAGATCATTAGGGGGTTGAGTAGGGGTGGGGGAAAAATAAAGAAGGGTCATTTTGCATCCTTGTCCAAGATTCTGAGGCCAAGACTCTGGTGTTTGCTCTGTCCTCAGACCTGCCAGGAGCTTCCCCTCTGGGTCAGCAATAAAAAAATCGACCTGCAGTACAGGAGATGGGGGTTCAGTCCCTGGGTCAGGAAGATCCCCCAGAGAAGGGAATGGCAACCCACTCCAGTATTCTTGCCTGGGAAATCCCATGGACAGAGGAGCCTGGTGGGCTATTGTCAATGGGGCCACAAAGAGTCAGACACAACTTAGTGACTAAACAACAGCAACAGACCTGCCAGCTTCCCACACCAGCAGCCTACACTGTGCCATTGGCCTGGACCACCTTAACTCCAGCAGCTGCCTTTGAGCCGCACCCCTGGATTCTCAGGAGCCTGAAATCTCATCATCTGATGAAAAAGCAGTTCAAAGCCATTGGTGGTGGGTCAGCGGTATCGTCTTAGATAAAGTGCCACACGTTATTAGCTTCTGCTCTCTTAATATCACGGATGTTGGGCAGACTTCCTCCTCTCAGAATGACCTCTGGCTTTGGCCTCATTTGGCATGAATATATGTGGAGTCATCGGCAGAGTTTTTAATCAAATTTTCCCCCCTTAGGATTACTGAGAAATGTTCTTTCTCCAGCTAAGGTGCACTACAAAAACAGCTTTGCAGAAAAAAAAAAAAAAGGACTTCTTATAAAACTTAGAGATAAAATTCATACAGTGGGAGCTGCTGCATGGTTTCTGACTCAAGAGTTTTCATGTTACAAATATTTTATGTACTGCAGGTCTCTCTGTATGATCTTAGTTCTTCATATAGTCAGGCTTGAATGAGTCTCCAATATTCTTACAGATTCTTACAGAAGTCATAGTTAAGGTGTCGTGACAGCTCTGTGGAGGTCCCAGATAGCTCAGTGGTAAAGAACCCGCCTATCAGTGCAGGAGATGCAGGTTCAATCCCTGGCTGGGGAAGATCCTCTGGAGGAGGAAATACTCACTCCAGTATTCTTGCCTGGAGAATCCCATGGACAGAGGAGCCTGGAGGGCTAAGTCTGTGGTATAACAAAGAGTCAGACACGACGGGGCAACTGAGCATGCATACACACAGAATAACTCTGTACTGCTTATTTTCCAAAATGTTTTCCTCTTACAGTAGAAATGTCCATATTTAATTAAATTAGGAGGTGATTTTAAATAATTACTTCTGAGGTATCAGGTAAGGACAGTTTTATGTGTTTTTATGTAAAAGACCATGAGTTGATTTTCTCTGGTTACTTCTTGGATCCTACTGTTGAGACGAAATAAGATACTCTTTTTTGTAAGTGAAGTTACAATATCTTCCCTGAAGGGTTTTAGAAATAAGCTCCATCTCTCCTGGAATGATATCTGAGTCTTCTGCTTCCAGGAAAGGAAATGTAGTAAAGAATTCCTCCAGGCCCTTTCCAATCTCGTGTTTCTCTGAATTTATTACCTGTGCAAAAGAGGTCTTCTGCATTCCCTGCTTTTGTTCCAGGCTGCCAGTCTCATTAGGCCTAGTGATGAGGATTATATGTCATGATGCAATCCTTGGATAAAACCTAAAAATCTCCATAACCTAAGAGCTTGGCTTATAAGGCAGCGTCACAGTGTGTTGGAAGTCTCAGCCCAAGCTCTGATTCTAGCTCTGTTACTGCCTTACTGTGTGACCCTGGATTAGCAGCTTTGCCTCTCTGATCCTCAGTTTCCTCAACTATAAAACAAGGAGTTTGTTCCAGATGTTCAGATTCTGTGAATGGAAGCACAAAACCAACAGGGTTCAATATTTGTTGGGTTTTTTTTTTTCTTTGCACACCACCTGGCCTGCGAGATCTTAGCTACTGGACCAGGGATCGAACCCATACCCCCTGGAGTGGAAGCATGGAGTGTTAACCACTGGACCACCAGGGAAGTCCTAAGGGTTCAACATTTGGATTAAGCCTAAGCCTTCTAGATTTAGCAGTCCCTCTGCTTAAGGACAAATCCAGCTCCCAGTCTTTTGTTTTTGCAATAGTTTCTTTAAAGGAGATGAAAGTCTTTTTTGAAATTTGTAGTAAAGAATCATAAAATGTCATGACTTTTGATGATTTGCAGCAAATCTTGGAGAAATATAGTTGGAAAAATAAACACTTCATATTATATAGGGGAGAGAGAGTACTGGTTCCTTTCACTCCGCAAAAAGCAATAATTTCACTGAGAGCCATCGCTGCAGAGGTATTGGCAGAGACCTGTTACCTTCACAGCCCTGTGCTCAGAGGGCATGCGTTAGAGATGGAAGTGACCCGCGCCCCTGCTTTTATCTGAAAGGGAATTGCGCTTCATGGTTTCTTATTGTCCAGAAATCTCATCTTTGCTTTGATGTCCCGAGGTACACTCCTATCACATCTCCAGTGCCCCTGAATCCAATGGGGGGAGGTCAATGCATATTCCCCAGCTTTATTCATGCCTTTTTGGTGCACAGTTGATCAACCTGATTGTACATTGATCCCAAAGAGTGCTTCCAGGGGGCAAGTAACTAGGGGACTCTTTCAATCCAAGATCCCTATCTTCCTGTGTGATGGAGTGTGGTTGGGGTGCACTCTGAGGGTGGAAGCTGAGGGTCCTTTTCTAAGGCATAAGCTCCTGTCCTGCTGGGCAGCTCGCTAAAGGAGGAGGGCTATGCTCAGACAGTTCTGCTCACTAGCAAGGAAACCACCCTTTTAAGGGGAAAAACCTTTCAAAACATCCTCATGTAGAATTTCTCTGTGCTCCAAAGACAGATTCCCCTTGGCTTTGATGCAAAACAGATGAGCCAGTGAATAGAGGGTTTGCCCCACTCCTGTGGAAGAGACAATAGACACACTTGCCTGGGACTCTGATCTGCTGCGTGTACGTGCTCATGTTGCTTCAGTCATGTCTGACTCTCTGCGACCCCATGGACTAGAGCCCACCAGGCTCCTCTGTCCGTGGGAATTCTCCAGGCAAGAATACTGGAGTGAGTTGCCATGCCCTGCTCCGGGGGATCTTACCAACCCAGGGATCGAACCCAGGTCTCCTGCGTCTTCTGCACTGCAGGCAGATTCTTCACTGCTGAGCCACTGAGGAAGCCCTCTGGTCTGCTGACTATGCCGTTTTTTCTTTTATAAATAAAAACATGGCAGCACCACTAGGGAACATTGTGTAAAAACCAATGTTTTTGCCTCCAGCCCTGCGACATTAGCTGGCTTACAGGCAACCTCAAGAAGTCACAGCCAGTCTCTAAAGATAGCCAGCTGCCCAATCCTCCCTCTGGCCACAGTGAACCTAGTACCTACACAGCATGTCTTTATTGCATGTCCATCTTTTCTTTCTTAAACCTGCAAAAGGAGTACACACTTAAGGAGAAAGAGGATTTGTGTAAAATAAGAAGTCCAAGTCTATCCCTCCTCCTACTGTCCCCCCAACAAACCCTCCCCTTTCCAGAGATAATGACTTTCATTTGATGAGCACTCATCTAGGAGATATACACACATATATAGTGTATATATTATGTATTATTCCTGTGTATTATAACATAGATGACCTCATTCAACCAAAATGAGATAGTACTATAATACGGTCTATAATATTCTTTCTTTTCCCCTCAACATTTACTCATTGATAACCTCCCATGTCGATATATGCATAGAGATGTTACTTTTTAATAGCTGTGTGCCAGAATACTCTGTTGGTAGACATTCGGGTCTCTAATATTTCACTCTTCCAAATAAACCTTCAGAGAATAGTGTTGTGACATACCCTCACAGGCATCTGGCTATGTTTACCAACAACTACAATGAATTTAGGGTTTCCCAGGTGGCTCAGTGGTAAAGAATCCGCCTGCAAATGCAGGAGACTCAAGACATGCAGGTTTGATCCCTGGGTTGGGAAGATCCTTTGTAATAGGAAATGGCAACTCGAACCAGAATTCTTTCCTGAAAAAACCCTATGGACAGAGGAGCCTGGTGGGCTACTTTCCATGGGGTTTCAAAGAGTGGGACATGACTGAGCACCCTGAGCACACAATGCATTTATTTGAAGATATGCTCCCCTGACACATATACACACACACATACACCAGCCCTATCTAAGCTATGAGGTTAATTTATGACAAATTTCTTAAATCCTTGGTACCTCCTTCACACTTGGGCTTCCCAGGTGGCTCAGTGGTAAAGATTCCCCCTGCCAGTGCAGGAGACACATGGTCAATCCCTTGGTTGGGAAGATCCCCTGGAGGAGGAAATGGCAATCCACTCTAGTGTTCTTGCCTGGGGAATCCCATGGGCAGAGGAGCCTAGCAGGCTGCAGTTCATAGGGTCACAAAGAGTCGGACACAACTGAGCAACTGAACATGCAGACACTCCCTTCACACTTACATATTCAGATATTTGCTTTAAGAACTAGACATTGGGACTTCTCTGGTGGTCCAGGGGCTAAGACTCTGTGTTCCTAATGCAGGGGGCCCAGGTTCAATCCCTGGTCTGGGAACTAGATACCACATGGCACAACTAAGAGTTTGCATGCTGCATGCTGCAACCAAGACCTGGCACAGCCAAATAAATAAATATTTAAATAAAAAACTAGACCTGTTTGCTTTGCGCACTCTGCCCCGAGCTTCAGGAGGTGAGTGGCCCAAAGTCATTCCTGAGGACCTGGGTGGGAGTTGGGAGGGGTGGCTGCCTGTTTTTCTTACCCTGTGCTTGGTGGACCTTGCTATTGTACATTCAGCCTTCTCACTTGCCACTTGCTTGGAGGCAGGAAGTTGAAGGCTGCCACCGCCAAAGGAACCAGAGTGTTTGGGATGGTTTTGTACAAACCAAAACCTTCCCCTGCAGCACCTCTAGAAGCATATTAGCTTCCTAAGGCTGGTGTAACAAAAGATCACAAACTTGGTGGTTTTAAACAACAGAACTTTATTTTCTCAGAGTTCTACAGGCCACAAGTCTCAAGTTAGTATCCCTGAGCCAAAATCAAGGTGTCAACAGGCCCGCTTGCCCTCTGTAGGTTCTGGGAATGTGTGTGAGGGGCAGGATGTCTGTCTCTTGCCTCTTCCAGCTTCTGGTAGCTGCCAGTATTCCTTGGCTTGTGGCCACATCACTGCAGTCTTCAAGACTATCATCTCCAAATTTCTCTCTGTATCATCCTCATGTGGACTTTCTTCCCTACGTGTGTCAAATCTCCTTTTCTCTCCTCCTTATGTGGGACCGCATTTAGGGCCTTCTGCATAATCCAGGATAACCTCTTCATCTCAAGCTCCTTAACTTAAGCACATCTGCAAAGACTTTTTTCCCAAATGTGGTCACATTGACAGGTTCCAGGGATTAGGACCTGATACATTTGGGGACATCTTTCAGCCTCTACTATGGGATTTTCCAAATAACCATAAAGAAATCTTATTTTCTAGTGTATACTTTAGCTTTCTGTTGGGGCATACTTGATATTTCCTTTGAACTTTGGAAGAATGTATTTTCATTCATAAGGAAGACAGAAAGAGATGTTATTTCACTCTGTGCATTGAAAAGTAGGCTAGAAAGTCAAGGTCAGACAGAAAATCTCTGGCTGACAACCTCTTTAAACTGGAGACTACATGGCATGAACTGCATGTACAACTGCGATGAGTTAAATCACAAACATGTCTGTCTTCCTGTTTTAAGTTGGAAACATTTAGGCTTCCCAAGTGGCTCAGCAGTAAAGAATCTGCCTGCCAAGCAGGAGACCCGGGTTCAATCCTAGGGTTGGAAAGATCCCCTGGAGAAGGAAATGGCAACCCGCTCCAGTATTCTTGCCTGGGAAATTCCATGGACAAAGGAGCCTGGTGAGCTACAGTTCACAGGATCACAAAGAGTCAGACACGACTAAGCAACTAACAGCAGCCATGTTATAGTTTGCATGCCTTCACTAGAAGGAGTGGAGAAGCTGTCTGTTCTTCCTTCCCACCTACAGATCAAACCATGAAATTCATCTTTTAAACCTGCACAGAGGATGTACATATAAGTATTTTACTGTTGTGAAAACAATGGGGCGGGGGGGCCGGGGGGGGGCGGGGGGGGGCGGGGGGGGCGGGGGGGGCGGGGGGGGCGGGGGGGGAGGGCGGGCAATGAGCAGTATTAAGGGCGTAAGGCCAGGAGCAACACGTGCATCTCAGGTGGTTGATGCTACTGAAATACCAGGATGAGGTTCATGAGCACACATTAACTGACAGAGCATCAGCTCCTTCACACTCACCAGTGTGAAAGGCCTATTATAGCTTTGGAACTGGCCCTGCCCTTGCCACATGAATGCTAATGTCTCGTACTTCCATTTCCCAATTTCACAGCAGACCTGCATGCTCCTAAATTAAACTGCACTGCTCAGCATTATCCGGGTGCATTCCAGGATTTAGTCCAAAATGGCCCAAACTACTGCCTATTTCAGCAGAACTCCCTTTGGCTACCACCTGTTAATATGTTATAGAGACATTAGAACAGTGATTCGAGAGTGCAGACCAGGCAGGTGGAGAACACACTTCCCTGCACAGAGGTCTGCCAGCAGGCGGGAGTGACCCAGGGCAGTGAGCATGAGGGGATACTGGCAGCAGCCTTTCAGACAGGGGGCAGGGCCCAGGCAGACCCACTTCACCAGAAACACAAGAGGTGGTGTGTCTGCCAATCTTTCTTATAGAGACTCTGGAATATGAATGACTAGAGTTGAAAAATAACTAATCAGCTCAAAGAAATGAAATAAAGAAAGCCCTGAATAGGGCTGGTTTTTGTCACTTTCTAAGACAGTGAAGGGAATTAAAAAACATACTGAGATGCTAACCACTGAACCAGGTTATCAAAGGTAAAAAAATACAGCGATGCTTTGCTTCCCAACATAATAGACTAAACACTGATACTTTTGTAATCAAAATAATGCGACTAATTCAGAAGGGCCTTTTAATATAAAGTTATAGCTTCATTCCTACCCCATTTGTCTGCCTCTCAAAGGTAGCCTCTTTAAATTATTTGGGGGGGGGGTTAAACATACAACTCTTAATTGTATTCCAGTTGTATTCGAAGATAGCCATTGAGTCCTGTTAAGAAAGATAGATTTAACTCATTTATATTTGGTACCCTTCCCTTCTTCCTTCCTCTCATTTTCAATGTTTTTATTATTTTTTATTATTTTACTGGTTACCTTTTTACTTTAAATAGTATACTTTTATTTCTTGAGTCACAAATGATGCTTTCTTAATATCCATTCCCACTTCTTTTTTCCAAACAAATCCAGTTTTGTTGAAAGTAGCAATGTGCCATCTAAACAAACTACACTTCTCTGTTTTCCTTGTGAAAAGGACAGTCATGTCACTGTGTTCTAGCCAGTGAGATGTAAGCAGTTGTGGATGGGGCTTCAGGAAGGTTCTTTATAAGGGTGCTGACTTAGCAGGTTGGCCTATTTTGCCCTTCTACCTACTTTCTTCTTACTTGGAACATAGATGTGATGGCTAGAGCCATAGCAGACATCTTGTGGCCATGAGACAAGATGAACTAGTCTATATTTTAAGAATAACAAAGAAATCTAGTGGGATCCAGAGATACTTGTGATAGCTGCTGCTGCTGCTGCTAAGTCGCTTCAGTTGTGTCCGACTCTGTGCGACCCCATAGATGGAAGCCCACCAGGCTCCCGCATCCCTGGGATTCTCCAGGCAAGAACACTGGAGTAGGTTGCCATTTCCTTCTCCAATGCATGAAAGTGAAAAGGGAAAGTGAAGTCGCTCAGTCGTGTCCAACTCTTAGTGACCCCATGGACGGAAAATCCTCCGTCCATGGGATTTTCCAGGCAAGAGTACTGGAGTGGGGTGCCATTGCCTTCTCCACTTATGAAAGCAGACCTGCTATACTACCGCTGAACCGCCTACCTTTTAGCTTCCTTTTTTGGAGGAGTTTATGCTCTATCTTGTTTAAAGCACTACATTCCCCATGTCTGTTACAATCAAATCTCTGTTTCTTATTCATAAACTGTAGTCAGTAGCAAGACTCTCTAAGAGGTAAGAAGAAAATACTGGAGCTTCTCCTCTTTGTCCCATTATTCTTTCCTTAACCATTTCCCTTCTAGTAGCTGTATTCTCACATTGCCCAGGGTGTTAGCATTATCTTTCTATTACGGATTTATAATAGGTTGACTCCAAAAGTTGTATACCATTAAACAGCATTTAAGTCATTTTGACTGTGCGAATGTTCACTCCAGGGTCAAATACCCTTGGACCACTCAAAGGGAAGTTCCTAACATCAGAGTCAAATGAATTTTCTTTTCTCATGTTCCGTCAGGGCTTAAAATTGTGTCACACTTTAATTTACATTATTATATAGCTTTCTGTTTTACTTGGATTTTTTTTCTTCTGGTTATAGTTGAGAGAGAAATGCTTTCACTCTAATCTCAGTTTACCCACGCTCTCAGCACACACCTTTTTCTTAGAGTCTCTCCTTTTCCTCTTCTGCCTGGGACGTGCTCTGCCACCTGCACAGCTCTCATCCCAGCCTCCTAGGTTGTATCCCTTGCCTTCTACTTTATTAGTTTTTCTTCTTGGTTTTGCTGAAACACACTCCAGTGAGCTTCTTAAGAAAGTGTGCCTCAGAGGTAAACTTTGATTCCATTCATGTCTAAAAATGTATTTACTGTCTTTATACTTAACTGATAGTCTAGCCAGATAGAGAATTCTAGAGTCAAAGTCATCTTCTTTTAGAAGTATGCAGCCATTGCTCATTATCTTTGGCATCTAACATTGCAAAGGAGAGGTCAGATGCCAGTCTTATTTTCATGCCTTTGTCTATGAACTTTCTTATTCCCTAGAAATCCTTAGCATCTTTTCTTTATCCTTAGTGTTCTGATTACTTCAGATCAAGTGTATTAGCAATTAGGTGATTTTGGTTGCAAGTCACAGGACACCAACTCAAAGCTGCTTAATGTTAAAAAACTTACTGGCTCACGTAATTGAGATGTCCTAGTTAGGACTGATTTTAGGAGTGGTTCAGTCAGGGCTCTGGCTTGTTTCTCTGCAATTCTCTTGGCTTGTGAAGCTGGGTAGGTCTCAAAACAATCTGGAGAGAACAGAAAACAAAGAAGCAAAGCAGAGGTTAATGAGTAAGGCAGTGCAATTGGAGCTTGGCATCAGAGAAGGCTCACCAAAGGAGATCTTTGATTTTAAAATTTTAATTGTGATAAAATACATGTAACATAAAATTTATCATCTTAACCATTTTAAGTGTATAGTTCAATAGTGTTAAGTACACTGACAGTGTTATACAACCATCTCCAAAATTCACATCTTACAAAACTGAAACTGTACTCCTCTCCAAACTCCCCATTCCCTCCTCCGTCTAGTGTCTGGCAACCATTCTATTCTCTGTCTTTATGAGTTTAACTATCTAGGCACCTCATGTAACTGAAACCGTAGGGTATTTTTCTTTTTCTGATGCTCATTTCACTTAGCAGTGTCCTCAGGTTACATCTTATGTTGAAGCATATATTAGAATTTTCTTTTTTGAAGGCCAAATAATAGTCTGTTGTATGTAAATATCACATTTTGCTTATCTGTTCATCCATCATGAACGCTTGGGTTGCTTCCACATTTTAGCTATTGTGACTAGCTCTGCAAATATCTCTTTGAGACTCTGTCTTCAGTACTTTGGGGTATATACCTAGAAGTAGATCTGATGAATCATATGGAAATTATATTTTTAATTTTTGAGGAACCTCTGTACTGTTTTCCACAGTACTTGTACCCTTGTACATTCCCAGCAGTCATGCACAAGGATTCCAGTTTCTCCACATTCTCAACACTTGCTGCTTTCTGTATTTTTGGTAGTAGCCATGCAGATGGGTATAAGGTAGAAGCTTATTGTAGTTCTGATTTGCATTTCCCTAGTGATTCGTGATGTTGAATCTTTTTATGTGCTTTTTGGCCAGTTGTATGTCTTCTTTGGAGAAATGTATATTCAGTCCTCTTTTAATTGGGTTGTTTGTTTCTGTTGTTGTTAAGGAGACTTTTTATGTTGCCCAGGGGAGCAAAGTTAAATAGGTACAAATGGATATAGTAGGTAGAAAAAGCATTCTAGGCAGAGGACCAGGCTTCCACAAGTCACCAGGCTGTGCTGGGCCAGAAGCACAGACAAGCAGGCAGCTAGGCACTGAACCAGAAAAGACATAGCTGTCCCCACCTGGAGAGTTGGGGGGCGGAGGAAGTCCTCCAGGGGAGCCATTGTGGGTGTGAAAACAGACCCACCAGACACAGAGCTGACCTCAGGTCCCTGTGGGGATGTAGGGACAGTGAATGCAGTTGAGAGGGGTCTGTTAAGAGGCTCAGGAGGCAACTTCCCCTGAGATTAGATTCTGAGGGCCCAGGGTCAACCAAAAATCATGTTCAAAATAGTCCCTGGAAAATTCCCAGTACATTAGCCACATGGGGTCCAACATACCACCCCTCCTTGGGACCCACACAGTGGGATTCCCTCAAGGACAGGCGCAGTGTCTGTCTCTGGCTTGCAACCCAGATGAAGTGTCTGCTGTGACTTTAGGGACCATGTCATGCAAAAGGTCCCTGTCTTTTCACACTTGGCCAGCAGACATGCACACACCGTAAGGGTGAAGCAAGAACCAAGGCCTCCTGAAGTATATCCTCTTGGATGCTTCAGGCCACAGGTAACTTACTACCTGACCAATAGCTGTGGCAGTTAAGGTATTTTAGCAGCTCAGTAATAAAGTCCAGAGAGAGGTAGTACTAGGTTAAGTCAGTGACTTGATGAGACCATGACTCTGGGTAGCCCCTTATCTCTGCAGCTCTCTAGGCCTTTCCTACATGGTGACAGGAGGGCTGTGGCAGCCCCAAGTGGCACATCCTACACCAGAGTCCAGAGCAGGGAGAGGCAAAGAAAGAGCCATCATGTTGCTGCTCTTTCGTCCAGGCGGAACATCTTTCCCAGAGGCCCCTCCTCTTACATCTCATTGGCCAGGACTGGGTCACATGCCCACGCCCAACCAATCACAGCAAAGGGGACAGATTGCCATGGTGGATGTGGTGCCATGGTTTCTGTATGGGTCAGTGTGCCTCGTCCTTGAGCAAAACCAGGTTTGTTGACAAAGTGA
This sequence comes from Giraffa tippelskirchi, assembly GCF_054371585.1. Lineage (NCBI taxonomy): Eukaryota > Metazoa > Chordata > Mammalia > Artiodactyla > Giraffidae > Giraffa > Giraffa tippelskirchi. The sequence continues at coordinate 94,612,515 of NC_137276.1, forward strand.
AAGGGTGATCACTGCTACAGGAAGGACCAGCATAACTTCTGCCACATCATACTCCCTCTGGAACATCTGCTCGTGGAAAACAGTGAGCTTGAATTATTTCAGTTTGTCTATATTTTCTTTCACACTTGAGTTATCATTTTGTTGATCTTGTGAGGCCTTCACAGGCAAAATTCACCTGAGCCAGAGGCCTGTGGGAGGAGGCTTCTGTCTTAATTTTGGAGTGGATACCTCCAGATTTCTGTGTCTGGCTTTACCCTATCCTTTGGGCATGTGGTGCTCTCTAATTCCTCTGGCCTGAGTGAGTTCTAACTCTATCCATTGAGCTTGAGGCCCGGGGATATTCCTGTTTCCCCTGCAGCCAGGACTCTCCTTGTCCGGGCCTCTGGGTAGCATCTCTGCTCCAACTCCCAGGAACCCCACGCTCTTGCCCTGTACCCTCATAGATTACCATGTAACACAATGTCCTGTAAAAAATGCCAAAAGCCAGAGGGTGCCATTTAAATAATTTGGTTCTTCAGAAATCATAGGAGCAAATTAATATCTTTGCATAGTTAAAATAAAAAAAAAGGCACCAAGTCCTGACTTTGTGGGCGAGAGCCTGTTGCAGATCATCTGGAGTGTTGTGTATGACATGCTGGTAGATATATTGGGCCTCTGATTCCCCCAGCCCAGGCCTAAGTGGCCTGAAACACCGACTTCACTAAATCCCTGATTCTCTGCATGTAGGGCTCATGCCCAGAGATAAATAGTGGCCTCATTTGGCTTGCTCTGGCAGGAACAGATTGAATCTGTCCTGGACCAGTGGTGTCTTTAATCAGGGCTGGCACAGGTGAATCCTGTTTCCTAACTTTTTAATGGAAGGCTTCCTCCTCTGCTTAGAGGTGAGGCTCTGATGTGTCTCTTTCATTCATTTTCATGACACCTCCATGGATGGGTATTGGGATATCCTCATTTTACAGAGAACTGGAGGGCTTGTTCAGAGGCATAGAGCTTGGAACAAAAAGACAAGCATTTTCCATTCCAGAGGTCCCCCAATTGCAAGCACAGGTAACCTCAATTCAAGCCCAGAAGTGCACCTTGGGCTTCATTGTTTGAGTACACATGTCCTTGTATGCATGAGAAATGTTGACCTGCACATCGGCTTCTGTGGAGATGTGGGCAGGGCCTGTGCTACCTCTCCTGCTAGTGGATTCTGAAGCAATAACAGGCAAGAAACAAGACAAGGTTTGTCTGTTAAAGATTCATAGAGGCTGCAGTAATTTCTATGAACTGCCTACCATTTGGCCTTCATCTCTGACCAGCACAAAAGTGATTGTCCATAGCATTAAATATATGTCGAATGAACTCGGTTAAAAATTTTAATTAATCACAGTCCAAAACCTGGCTCAAGTCTGATCTGACTTCATAGATCACTGCACAGATTTGCAGTTATCTGCTCATGACCATCGCATTCTGCTTATAACTCAATAAAGAAGGGAAGATGGGCTGCTCGGCTTATAATTTCTGGAGGAAATTATATTACATGAGATGGGAAAGGATTGCTCTGGACTTGGTTATATTGTGCCCAGTGAAATTCTCAAGTGAACACCTATCTTTCAGAAGAAAGACTTGCCAGCATCTCCCTCAGCCTCCACTGGCCTGGCCTGCCTTCATGGAGCTCCCGGCCAGCTCCTCAGCTTTCCAGGTATTTCAGGAGCTCCCTGTCACACCCCCTCCACCCCCCTGCCCCATGCCTGGAGAAACTTGACAGCAGTGGCAACTTGTTTTCTTTTCAAGTGAATGAATGAATGAACAAGCAAGGTAAACAAGTTGCCTTGTTTGTTAGAATTTTTAATTTGATTTTAAGACTGGTCCTAAAATTCAGTCCAGAGGGACTTGGGATAGAATAGAAAGCAGTTAGATGGAGCACAGATTGGGGTTGGAAGGTAAGTGATGAGCCTGGTGAAACAGATTATAAGGGTTTATGGATGCCATGCTCAGGAATTTCAACATTACTCAGAATCTGATTGGGTGACAGAGGATTTAGCAGGGAACCAGATGTGCATGTTAAAAGATCCCTTGGGCAGCTGGGCTGAGGATGTATCAGAGGTGAGACTGGAGACAGGAAACAGGTTAAGAGTGCACTCAGGTCCAATTGAGAAATAATGAGCCCCAGTCCAAAACAACGACTGTGGAATTTGAGAGAGAGCTGGATAATAAAGATATTACAGAGGTGGAACTGACAGGCTGTCAAGGCCAGGGAGGGGGAAGAGCCCAGATGGCTGCCAGTTTTGAGGTTTGGTCCCTAGAAGGGCCCTGGTGCCATCCCCTGCTGTCATTATGAACAGCTCTGCATTTTGCTGCCATATAGGAAAGCCGCCCCCCCCCCCCGGGCTATAGAGGATATGGAATGGCTTTCCCAAACTATGTCTCACTGCCCCCTGTTGGACTGGAGCAGGGCTTTGGGCATGCACCCTGGACAAGGCCTGGGCAGAGACAAGAGAAGGAACAGAAGAGTCAGATGATGTATCTGAAGGAGGAATCAGGATCCTGGGTGGGGCCTGGGCAAGACAGCAGACACAGTTCATGGGGTGAGAGCAAAATTCCGGTCCAGAAGGGAGCTAACACCCAACATTGCGAGACAGAAGTTTGAATGGGTTAAAATAAAGCAAATTGGAGACCAGGAAGCGTTGGTTGTTGGAAGCAAGGGGTAAAGGAAGTTGGGAGGGTGGACAAACCTGGGGCTCTGCTGTTCTGGTTTGGAGGTTGTTTCCTCAGTTGCCTCTTCCTGCTTCAGCCTAGACCAGTGCTCCCTGGCTCCCATTTTCATCTACTTTTGACTTTTACCTTGTCCCCCAATGAATAAGGTGAATATTCCTTATCCTCCTTCAACTCTTCATGAGAAGCACTGGGATCCTTGCCCTCAGGGCTTTACAGTCTGTCCTGCAAGAAAAGTGTGAGGGCACAAACAGAGTGTCACCTTGAAGAGGTCAGAAAAAGGAACACTTGACTTCAGAGGGAGCTCTGTGGGAGGGTTGGCCTAGAAGAGATTCTAGCTCTAGGAAGTGGCTTAAACAGAGACCCCACAGAAGCAGAAAGACTCAGAAGACTCATCAGAATGTGGCAGGTGGTCCCAGCTTGGTGAGGAGGTGGAGCACACGGAGGGAACAGAGAGAAAAGTCAGGAGACAATTAGGAAAGGTAGAATGAGGCCAGAGTCTCCGAGTCTCCTTCTGATGCCAGATGAAGGACCTGACCTAGCTCATAAATGCCAGTGGAGAACAAAATCACTGAAGATTTTATTATTGGCTTAGCATAAAGGCCCAGATTTTGTAAAGTTCTTGGTGCATAGTAAACACTCAATAGTTCATCACATTGGTCTGAGTGATTGAACCCAAACTTTAGAACTAGTTCATCTGCTCAGAATATTGAGAAAAGGTTGGATTGGGGCCATATTGGTGGTGGAGAGGTGATTGAAGAGTTTCTCTCACCTTGTCACATGGGAAAGCCCTCACTGGGGTGGGGGTGACTGTCTAGTCTGCATCCACCGCCCCTCTCCAGGAACAGCGCTGCACACCAGTGTGAGCCTCAGTCACCGGGTGTGAACCATGGGACCCCATCCAGGCTGGGACCGTGACACCGTCCTGTCCCCAGTCCATCCTGAAGTCTCACGTTCAGCTCTTCCTTTATGCTGTGCGGTGGCCTGGTGGCCTTCTGATCATTCCATGCTCCTTCACTGCTTTGCCTTTGGTGGGGAGGGGAACTGAGATAACCAGAGCTCATTTCTCTTATTTGCACTTGCCCTAATTGGCACAAGAAAGGGACGACATCCTCTAGTAGGGCAGGTCTCAGTTGTGATGAAAGGTGACCTCATGCAAAGAATATTGGATGCACTTGGAGGCTAATTGTACTGAAGGGACATGAGGAAGGATGATGAAGTGTCATAGCTAACTGGCAGGTCTTGATCACTGGTGACTGAAAACACAGGTAAGGGGTACAGGCAGTCCAGAAGCAGGTGTGGGAGGTGGTGAATTCTGTTTTGGACACACGGAATGGTTAGAAGTTCTGGAGAACCTCTTATGGGCCAGCACTATTCTGAGTACCCTACCTGGTCAACTCCAATAATCTTCATGACAATCTCAGGAGGTATGTGTAATTATCTCCATTTTCCATATGGGTCACTGAGACTCAGATAGTTGATTAACTCATAGCCGCAGGGCTGTTCACCAAATATTTCTGGCTCTCTAACTTCAGGACATGGAGAAGGCAATGGCACCCCACTCCAGTACTCTTGCCTGGGAAACCCCATGGACAGAGGAGCCTGGTAGGCTGCAGCCCATGGGGTTGCGAAGAGTCGGACACGACTGAGCAACTTCACTTTCACTTTTCACTTTCATGCACGGGAGGAGGAAATAGCAACCCACTCCAGTATTCTTGCCTGGAGAATCCCAGGGAGGGAGGAGCCTGGTGGGCTGCTGTCTATGGGGTCGCACAGAGTCGGACACGACTGACGCGACTTAGCAGCAGCAGCAGCAGCAGCAGCAGCAACTTCAGGACACAGTCAGATTATATTTTCTAGCTTATTGAAGTCAGGTGGGTTTGCTGGAAGTGACATGTGCCCATTTGACCTTCCAGAGCCTTCTTTTTCTCTGCTACAGTGAATGACTATTCCAGATAGTGACTCCTTCACTGACTTGGGTCCTGGATTGAGGACAAAGATGACACAGAGCAGAGCCTTCAGTAAGCAAGGACTGCGCATCTAAAGGAACATGAAATAAACCTTCATTGTTTTAAGCTACTGAGATTTGGGGATTGTTTGTTAATGTACCTCACCTGGCCTCTCCTGACTGACACGCTCAAGGTCACTCAGTTTGGAAGTATTTATTGGCTTTGAATCCATATCTGTCTGGCTTGTTATCAAGCCAGTGCCAGATGGCCATCCATGGACCTGTAGGGAGCCATAGTAGGATCATGAGTAGTGCAGTAGATTTGGGTGTCATCTCTACAGTTGGGAGAGGAAGCAGATAGGAAGGAATGGGGAGTTAGTCTGTGGACTTTGGCATGAGACGTATCTCTCTCCCTCATGTTCTTTCTCCCCTGACGGTTTGTGGTCGGCTCCACATGCCTGCTAAGTAAGTAGGACATCATTGCTGCCTGCTGGGTCTGATGGTTCAGAGACGTTGGCTTGAGCTTGTCGACAGCTGCACACTCATAACATTGCTAAAAACTTCATAAACTCTGAAGTCTGGAAATAGCCCAAGTGATTTGAGGTTTTGCTCACTTGTAAATGTTTGAGTATTGTGTCCACAAATTGCAAATTGAGTAACTCAATTTTGAGGCACAGCTGTTATTTAGAAAAGACCCATCTAGGAACGCAAACTCCTTGCAAAATGATTGTGCTTCATTTTTGTCAAGTATCAGAAAACCATTAAACTGCCAAGCCATATGGCAAATGCCCACTCGAAGCAGAGTGCGACAGCGCACCATAATGAATCTGTTTTGGGGGGAAGGAGATAGGACAGAGTCTGGCTTTTGTAATCCACAGAAAAGCAGATTCACTACTGCACATTTCAGCCTTCTAGAGTCCTGAGTAAGGATTTTTCCTCCTATGAAAAATTCATATAAAAATTAAGTGATGGTACAATTTTTTGTTAGGTATATTTTCCCTTTCAAACAATATACATTTGAGTTTCTGTATATAAAATAGGTTTAATAGGGACAATAGAAACTTCAAAGTTTACACACTTTTAATTGCTTTATATCCAAATTCAATCAACATTCCTTGTGTGTGTGTTGGTTGCTCAGTCATGTCTGTTTGTGACCCCATGGACTGTAGCCCACTAGGCTCCTCTGTTCATGGGACTTCCCAGGCAAGAATACTGGAGTGGGTAGCCATTCCCTCAACCTAAACTGATTTAGGTTTAGTTGCATATAACAGGAAATAGAAAATAATAGTGATTTAGGAGATTATTTCTCTCCTCAGTTTAAAAAGAAGACACACCTGGAGGTCAGCAATCTAGGTCCTCAGGGTCCTGACTTCCTCTTGGCTTACTGTTTGGAACCCCATGGATTGTAGCTCACCGGCTTCCTCTGTCCATGGGGATTCTCCAGGCAAGAATACTGGAGTGGGTTGCCATGCTCTCCTCCAGGGGATCTATCTGACCCAGGGATCAAACCCAGGTCTCCCACATTACAGGCAGATTCTTTATCATCTGAGCTACCAGGAAAGCCCAGGAATACAGGAGTGGGTAGCCTATCCCTTCTCCAGGGGAACCGGAGTTTCTTATATTGCAGACAGATTCTTTACCAGCTGAGCTACCAGGAAGCCCTTCTCTTGGCTTATTCTCTGCCAAGCCTGGAGTTGATCCTCATCCTCAAGGTCCAAGCTAGCTCCCATACTCCAGTAATCATGTTCTAGACAGCAGGAAGGGAGAAGAGGAGAAAGGCATGCCTTTCCCTTTTAAATAGAGTTACTGGAAGTCCCACTCAACACTTCTATTCATAGATCACTGGCCAGGCCTTAGTCATGTGGCCTCACCCTGCTGCACAGGACACTGGGGAATGCAGCAGCATGCCCAGCCAAAGACTGGGAGAGGGAATGTTGGGAGCTCACTGCAGACTCTGTCCTACCTGATGTCCTCAGTATCTGTCTGTTCTTCCTGCAGGATTAGGAGGACAGGGCCAGATTTCGTTTAGCCCTGTACCTCCAAGGCACTAGCGCAGTCTGCTACTTCATGCTCCTCATAGCAGACCCCGGGCACCGCTTCTCACCTGTTACCTCCTCTGATACCTTCTTTGCTTGAAGTTGGTGCGGTGGCTGTGATTTAGGGCAGGTTTCTTCAACTTCAGAAGATGCTGTCTACCTGAGTGACTTTAAACTATTCATTCCTCTGCTTCTCAATATCAACTCAACTCAATTCTAAGATAAGTAATGCTTCAAGTTGATTGTTAAGGCTAGAGCTAGACAGAAACTAGGCTTCTCAGGTGCCTCAGAGGTAAAGAATCTACTTGCCAATGCAGGAGACATGGCTTCGATCCCTGGGTCAAGAAGATTCCCCTGGAGAAGGAAATGGCAACCCACTCTTGCCTGGGAAATCCCATGGACAGAGGAGCCTGGCAGGCTGCAGTCCGTGGGGTCACGAAAAGAATCAGACACAACTTAGTGACTTAAAAAACAAACGAAAAGAAACTACAGCAGTGGTATGTGAGAGTGGCCTTTTAGGGGAGCCCTCTTCTGTGGCTGATCTGAGCGAGTTACCTCCCAGGTTGGGAATGCTAACGTGTTCCTAAAGCCTGCCAGGTTTTGATCATGGGCGGCTATGAAATGGTACGCTCTTTTTCAAGCAAGGTGAACAGGTATGTGGAAGTGGATGTGAGGTTGATGAATTCTGTTTTAAGTATAATGAAAGGGAAGAGAAAGGAGCTAATATTCCTGGAGAACCCACTATGGGCCAGGTACTGTGCTAAGTGGATCAACGCCAGTAACCCTCAAGACAGCCCGAAGAGGTATGTGTAATTATCTCCATTTTCCATGTGACTGAGGCTCAGAGAAGTTGATTAGACTCTTCACCGGAACTCAGGCACCAACCCTTTGCTTCCAGGCACGTTGGAAGAATCAGCACTAGTGTGTGCAAGGCTTCCGCACAGTGCCCAGCCTGTCACTCCACAAACCCTGTAGCTGCTACTCACTTCCTCCCTCCAATAACAGTGAAATCAGTCCCAGCTCCTGAGTGTGGGGTTGCAAGAGACCTCGTTCCATTCCTTGGCCTCCTCCAAATCTTTTGAAAGTTCTCAAAACTGAAGAGCCAGGCTGCCTGCTTTCCCGTGATCCTCATAATTAGGACGAGTGCTTAATTGGCATGTTTGTTTCCTCCAAGGGGTGGCTGGCGGAGGCACCTCACATGACAGAGGAGGCTGGGTGTACTTTTGTTCTTAGCAGTACTGCGTGCCCATAGCAACAGCGAGCAAATCTGGTAAAGTTGAAAGAAAAAGTGCCCCAGAGTTTGCTTGAAGGTTGATTGCCCTGGAGAAGTTGACGCAATCGTGCAGATGGAGATGATCTCCCTGGGTCCTGAAAACTGTGCTCATCAACTCCACAAATCCAAACTACGTCTCTTGTTTTCTTTAAGACGAGGAGTCCAGTCAAGAGGTCTGTGTAATGAAAGATGTTTGTGGAATCCATTTCCATTCTGCCCGAAGCCATCTGCTTTATGTCTAAAATAAACAGGGATGTTTTCGACCACTTTCCCCGGGCCGGGTCCCATTAGAGTTACTCTCCGCAGGGAAAGGTAAATTTACTGCCTCCCCAGCAATGCACATTAGTACATTACATCTGCAATGACAACACTTAACCTTCCCTGCTCGCCTTTCCTTTCTGTGTCTCTGCGACACCCTGTGACAAATGGGCTGAGGGTTGCATTGTTAGAATTTAGTGCGTGTGGGGTCACTGGCCAGCATCACATTACCTGGTGATTGAGGTGAAATGCAGGCAATGGGAAAAGTCATCCTCTGGGAAGCTGGGGACTGCCTAACGTTTGCCAGGCAGAGGGCCCTGGGGGTAGCAGCCATCCTGGGACTTGCTTCCTGGCACACCATCCTGGGGGTGTCTTGAGAGTTCTTAAAATCCTTCAGAGGTTCCTCATTGCCTATGAGATGAAATCTAGACACCCCCCAGACCCCTTGGAGGCCTGCGTGATCCTTGCACTCTCTGCACCCACACCTTGGGCCGCCTGCACATCGGCTCACATCACATAGGGTCACAGTGTGTTCATCACCTTCCTTAAGTGGTGGTTTCTGAACCTTTGCAATGCTGGTCCCTGTGTCCGACACACTCTTCCATATCCTCCTTACTGGCTCAATCCCTGAGCCTTTCCTGCCCCAGTTTGAAGGTCACCTCGGAGAGCCTGCCCGAAAGAAGTGAGTGTATGAGTTTCCTGTGACTGCTGTAACAAACTACCATGTGTTATTGGTTAAAACAACACAATTTTATTTTCTTACAATTCAGGAGGTCAGAAGTCTGAAGTGAAGGTGTCAGCAAGGCTGCACTACTTCGCGAGGCTCTAGGCAAAACTCTGTTTCCTTGCGGGTCCCACGTGCACTGCTGGGCCACGGCCCCTCCCTCCGTCTTCAGTGCTAGCAGCAGAGCATCTTCTTGCCTCTTGATCACTGCTTTGGTCCTTACGTCTTTCCCTGTGTGACTGTCCTGCCTCCCTCTTATTAGGACCCTAATCATGTTAAAATTGGGCCCACCTTGGATAATCCAAGATACCCTCCCCATTTCTGATCCTTAATTTAATCACACCTTCAAAGTCTTCTCACCTGGCAAAGCACAACGGATGACCATCAGGGCAGAGGAATGACCTTGGTGTCAGTGTGCAGGAGGCCCGTATATCCCTGTTCATGGGATCCTGGCATCAGAGGTGGTACAACAGGGCAGGAACATCTTGTTTGATTTCAGTCTGAGTTGGATAGACTGGGGTCTTGGGGAGGGGCCTTGGGTACTTCTGGGAAGCTGGAAAGGTCAGCTTATATCCCTGGAAGGTACAGTCTTGACTGCTTGGGACAGAAGCAAAGAGAGGGAGTCACTATCTGAAAAGGAGGTTGCTTAGTCAGAAACAGTCCCTCATTCTCTCATTCATGCCACACACATTCCTGAGCACCTGTGTGCCAGCAGTCTGCAGGAGTTAAAGGGCGTAGATGAATAAGAAACTTCCCTGTAGTGTTCACCTTCTACTTGAGGAAGAGGGACATGGAAACAAAGCAATGACAGGTCTGTGGTCCGATGAAAGAAAAAAGTGATTAATGTGTAATATGTAATAGATACAGTTAGTACAGTGGGAGAGGGAGGCATGGGGTAGAAACTGAGGAGAAAGCCTTGAAGGCATGAGCAAGGGTGACGTTTCAGGTAGTTGGAAGAGCATTTGCACAAGTGAGAAGAAAGGAGCATTGTGTTGTTTTTGAGGAGAGGATGAGAGGCTGTTGGGCTTCCCAGATGGTGCAGTGGTAAAGAATCCACTTAATGCAAGAGACACAAGAGACATGGCTTCAATCCCTGGTTCGGGAAGATCCCTTGAAGGAGGGCCTGGCAACCCACTCCAGTGTTCTTGACAGGATAATCCCATAGACAGAGGAGCCTGGCGGGCTACAGTCCATGGGGTCAAAGCGTTGGACACAACTGAGCACACAGCACAATGAGATGCTGTTGGGATGACTGTACAGTAGGAGGTGAGATCCAGAGGTGGAATCTGTTTGCATTGCCTCCAGTTTAATGATAAATGCCAAGAAGACCGTGTGCCACTTTCTCTACTTGTTAAACCCTTTAGCTGCAATTACTGCTTGTTCTGTGGACCTCCCATTAAATGCTTCTTGATGAGAAGCATTTCCCAGTAGCAAACGCTAAAGCCTGGCATGCTTGCTTCGTCTCACTGGATACTATGACATGATAGAGCAGATGAGTCGCTTTTTTTTTTCTCTCTTTTTAATTCTGTTTTACAGATAAGTCATTATGGCATGCATCCAGCTTTTGAGATGTGCTCAAATTTGAGCCGGGTTTATTCTCTGGTGGACCCCAGGAGGGAGTCCGTCTCAGTCCTGTCATTGTATTTCTCTGGGTTTGGGCTTGGGAGGGTGTTTAGTTGAAGCCAGCTAGAGTGTCCAAATGATGCAACAATGCAGGTACACTGTCCTCGTTCCTGAGCCTGGGAACGTGTGCCCACCGCAACCTCCCACCTGAGGCACGGTTGGGACAGGGTAAATTGCTCTCAGAGCAGTGTGGCTCTGTGTGCCCACGCAAGGAAACAAAAGACAGACACTTGCTACATGTGATTTATTCTCCTTCCCAACATGGCACTGCGTCACATTGATGCCACCATTCAAACTAATGTTCTAATTTACAGTTTCTGGGGACTTTGGGAAAATGCATCAAAACCCCAGGTTACCTGAGATGCTGCAGTTACATGTTTTAAGGGCTCTAAAAACATGATGTTTTGTCAAAATAAAATAGAATTTTGAAAGGCTTCCTAACAATGGTAAAAAAAAAAAAAACAAGACAAACAAAAAAAAACCAAACCAGCTATCCTCTTCAGCTACACTCATCACAAGGCTGCTCCTGTGAGTAGCTCAGCACGCTCTGCAAGTACTCTCTCATTAAAGATCCGCCCTCCCCTGGAAAAAAACAGGGGCAGCAGCTCTCACACGCAGGCTACTTTCTTCTCACGTAGCAGGGGGTGTCCCTGCTGCCTCAAAGGAAGTGAGAAGCAAACCACAGCCTGCCTCAGTTGAGACTTTTTTTATCTTCACACCACGGTAGCTCAGAATACTCCCAGGACAACTTCTCTATGTACCTGAGAAGATGCTTAAGCCTTCCCAGTACCAGGACGTGGGTCCACTCGCCAGCTGGCCAGTGTCCTTTCAGTCTCCACCCAGGCCTCCTCTGGGCCAGGCTCTGTGCTGGAAGCTGAGATCATAAATGAAGAAAACACCACTCCTGCTCTTAAGGGGCTTACTCTCTGGTTGGGAAGACAGACACAAGAGCAGCGTTTTCCAAAAAATGTGGTATGTGACTTACTGAAGGTGAGCAGAGATCAGCTAGCCTAGGTGTCAGAAAAGCCGTTGTGGCAGACACTGTAAATTGGCTAATCCTATTCCCAACTCCCTTTCCCCTGCTGCTTCCAAACTGGAGGCTACGAAGCTAAAGACTTGCTCTTCCAGCTTCTCTTGCCTGGAGTGGCCACTCGACCTATGGCCATGAGGCAGAAGCAAAATCTGCAGAAAAGTTCTTTAAAAACTTTTGTGTTCTTGCTTAAGAGGGGCAGCCAGTCTGTATAGCTCCTTGCTCCTTCTTCTTGGCTTGGTTATATTCATGATGGATGTGGCTACAGCAGCAATCTTGTGACCATGAGGAAAAAGCTGAGCAAATTGTAGGTCATTGTTGAGCCAGTGATCCAGTGCCAGCTGCTGCCTACTTCTAGATATTTCATCATGTGAAAAGCAAATAAACCTTTATTTGTGTAAGTCATTGAGATTAGCTTCTGGAACTTGCAGCCAAATACCTCCCTAACTGATACAAACACTTGGCAAGCAGTCAGGAGATAATGATTGAAGTCACATAAGTAATACGATCACCTGAGTTGAATCTTAACAGATTGGGATGTGCTGTAAGTATTCTAGTTGGAGAAAACAAAAGTAGCATATATTGGGTTAGCCAAAAAGTTTAAGATGTTATCTTAAACTTTTTGGCCAACCAAAAATAGAAGCACTTGAAGTTGAAACAGGAGGCCACGAGGAGCTCACAGAGAAACCACTGACAAGGAGTTTGTCACAACTAGAGTATACAGTATGAAGCAAGGAGTAGTTAGATACAGCCAGTACAAGCAGCAGCAGGGGCCAGATTAAAAGTTTCCTCCAGTACAGAGAGGACCCAGGTTCCAGTAACCAAGGACTCTCCATGTTACCCTTTTAACTGTGGAATTACAGCCAAGGCCAACATAGCAAGAGGAGTAAGGAAGAAGTAAATGCATCCCTCTTGTTGGTCACTCTATTAGTTACCTGTTGCTGCATAACGAATTACCCCCAAACATAGCAGCTTAAAATGTCACACATTTATCATCTCACAGTTTCTGGGAGTTAGGAATCTAGAGGCGGCTCCACTGAGTTGGGGTGTCTGGTTCAGAGTCTCTTACAAGGTTGCAGGCAAGGTGTTCATGGGGCTGTGGTCTCATCTGAAGACTCAGCTGGGGAAAGATCCACTTCCATATTCTCTCCGATGGTTGTTAGCAGGACTCAGTTTCTCACAGGCTGTCATCACCAGAAGACTTTCAATTCCTTGCCCCATGGGTCTCTCCATGAGGCAGCTCACAACACAGTGGCCAAATTCTTCAGGGTGAGCAAGAAAGAAAGTGAAAGAGGTGAACAAGAGGGAAGCCAGAGACTTTGTAACCTTCTCTGAGAAGTGGAATCCTCACTAGAAGCAAGTCAGTAGGTCCTGTCCACACTCAGTGAGAGGGGTCTACAGGTGAATACCAGGAAGTGAGGATCACAAGCAGCCTTTTTGAAAGCTGCCAATCACAAACATATTGCCACCACCTTTCCCCTTCCCCTCCTCCATCACTGTGGTCAACAGCAACATCTTGCTTGTCATTGCATCATCATCATCACACTGACAGTGGTTATTTATTAAATCCTTCCTGTGCACCCAGACATTTTCCATCCATAGTTCATTTATCCTTACAACAACCCTGTAAGTGTAAGTAATAATGTTCCCATTCTGCATATGGAGAAACTGAGCCTTAAGAGGGACTGTGATTTGCACTAGGTCACATAGCCAGTAAGAGGCAGAACTAGGATTCAAACCAAGGCCTAAACGCCAGTGGAGCACTTCAGCAACACTGTAGGAGGCAGTGCCTCAGAGGTAAGAGAGCCCTGTCTGCCAGCCTGTCCTGGAGCCCAGGCTGTTTTCTGCTTTACTTTAACCTTAAACTTCAACCTCTTTACTTTAACCTTACTTTAACCAAATTTCTCTGGTGCTGAAAGCTACAGAGCGAGGGGACAAATGGGTGGGCCTGACCACCTCAGAATGCTTGGACAATGGGTGAAATCAGAAAAGATCTGTAGATTAGATAATAGTACTGTAGCAATGTTAATTTTCTGATTTTAATCATTTTTCTGCAGTTATATAAGAAAATGTCTTTGCTCTTAGAAAATACATACTGAAGTATTTATAGGTAAAGAGATATTATGTCTACAACTTATTTTCAGACATTTCAGGAAAAAAATTATTTATAGGTATATACATGTATGCATGTGTATATGGAGAGAGAGAATAAATGATATAGCAAGTGTGGTAAGATGTTAACATTTAGGGATTCTGTGTAAAGAGTGCATAGGAACTCTTTGTACAAATTTTGCAGCTTTTTTTGGTAAGTCTGAAATTATTTTAAAATAAATTTTTAAAAAGTACCACTCCTCTGCTCTGGGGCATTGTGACTTCTATTTGGACCATCAGAGGTGGCATTTGGAGCATCTTACGTACTCCTTTCGGAGAAGGCGATGGCACCCCACTCCAGTACTCTTGCCTGGAAAATCCCGTGGACGGAGGAGCCTGGTGGGCTGCAGTCCATGGGGTCACTAAGAGTCGGAAACGACTGAGCGACTTCACTTTCACTTTTCCCTTTCATGCATTGGAGAAGGAAATGGCAACCCACTCCAGTGTTCTTGCCTGGAGAATCCCAGGGACAGGGGAGCCTGGTGGGCTGCAGTCCATGGGGTCGCAGAGTCAGACATGACTGAAGCGACTTAGCAGCAGCAGCAGCAGCACATACTCCTTTTGACCCTAAGGTGACCCTCAAAGCACAGGAAGAGTATAGAGGTTACAAGAAAACATGGTTTCTAGGTCAGGCTGCCTGGGTTCCAGTCTTGACCTTGCAGCTTCTAAGCTCCCTGAGCTGTATAAGTAACCACTCAGGATTGGCTTGAAAGGATTTGTTGAAATAAGGAATATACTTTACCTCAGTTCCTGGCCCATGGTAAGCCCCCTGTAAATGTTGTTATTCTTGCCTCCTCAGTCATTTTACAAGTAAGAAATAATGGCCTGTATGTGGTTCAGAGACACTGATTTGGACAGTTGTCTTTTCCTTTTTTAACCTACAAAAACTTTTTGTTTATATCTGATAAGGCCGTTTTCCTACATAACCACAACTGACGATCATAAAAATCAAGAAATCCACATTAACTGTAATTTTTAGATGTCATATCTCAGTAATTGTACACTTGTCTTGGTGCCAACTCTCTGATGTGAGTTTTTGTCCCAATGAAGGCAGGGTGGCTGCACCAGCGGGTGTGGATGTGTCTGACAGGATGAAGAGCCGAATCCCTGTTGTGCTCCTGGCCTGTGGCTCCTTCAACCCCATCACCAACATGCACCTGCGCTTGTTTGAGGTGGCCAGAGACCACCTTCACCAAACAGGTCAGTCAAAGGGCCCAGGCCTATGGGAGGAACTGGTGAGTTGGGCTTTTTGGGGCTTTGCTGGCTGCTGTCATCATCCCCATTATTAAAGATGCTCATGCATAAGTGATGACATACATTTCTTCCATCATATTCAGAGGGCTAACACTCCTTAGCCATATGGTGTATGTAAGTCATATCCCTGGCCATAGAGTTGAAATGCTTCTGAGGATCCACTACCCCCCTGTCCACTTCATGTTGACCATGAATGCTAAAAAGACACTGGGCCTGTTATAGAACCTGTGTCTCAATCAGGGGATCCTTCCTGGTACCCCAGGAATCATTTACCCAAACAGCCAGATAAATACATAGCACATGCGTTTGAGAACTCCTGCTACTTTTCAATTGGTAAGCAAATATTCTATAATGGGGATTTTGACATTTTCTCCTTCGAAAGAATAGATCTTAGACAATTACAAATTAAGTCTTGTATATAGGGCATTTCTAATACAGATGGCATGGCTTTGCCAGAAATATCTAATCAGCTGGAAATGTTTAATCTGGGAATGTTTCATCTCCTTGACTTTCCATTTCATTATTAAAAGAGTAAAATGGCATTTGGGATCTGTTTGATTATTTCTAAAGACTATAAGTCATTTATTTGTTGATGTCAGATACATATGAAAGTTTTATTCATTATGTGTTTATGTCTGTCTTGTGTCTGGAGGAGGAAATGGCAGCCCGCTCCAGTATTCTTGCCTGAAAAATCCTATGGACAGAGGAGCCTGGCAGGCTACAGTCCATGGGGTCACAAACAGCTGGGCATGACTGAGCAACAGAGAACAATATCTTATGTATCCATATATGTGTTTTGTATTTTTGCAGTGCTCAAAAATGTTAGTTTTTAAGGGCCATGTTTTTAATACCAAAATCAATTTCTGTTTACTTTCAATATAGAAAAAAATATTTGAGTAACATGTAAACCATTTCTTCAAAGAAATTGCATACAAATGTTCATTTATTTTTAAAAATCTTTGTTTATAAAACATTTTTAATTATTCAAAAAGTGAAATAGGTATTTATTCTTAGTAAATGAATAGCTCTTACATAGGAATAAAAATCCAAACAATTCACTTGAAACTGGTCAGTAAACATTAGTAAGCCATATGCAAAGAAGTATAACTGGACAGTAAACTTGAGAAAAGTTTCTCAACTATGATTGCTAATAACCAATGAAATGCAAATAAAAAAGTAAGCATCACAAGATAATAAGTACCATGTGGGCAGCTACTATGACTGCTTGAACACTACACAATTGCCACCATCTGTCACTAGGGCTTATAGTTGGTACTCAGTAAATATCTGATGTGGGACTTCCCTGGCAGTCCAGTGGTTAAGACTTCACACTTCTGCTGCAGAGGGCACAGGTTCAATCAATCCCTGGTCTGCGAACTAAAATGGGCATGGGTTCAATCCCTGGTCTGGGAACTAACCACTTGCTGCATAGTACAGCCAAAAAAAAGTTTTTAATTAGAAAAATAAGTATCTATTGTAGTAGTAAATAGTGTGAGATTGACAAAGATTAAAGGCTGTCAAATTCAGTGCTGGCAGGATAGGGAGGGAAACGAACACTCCCATGTGTTGGTAGTGATGGGAAATGATAAAACACTTTTGGAGGGCAGTTTGGTTTTCTGTGGAAAAAAATGATTGAAGTCTATACTCACATCCATAATGAGGAGAAAAATCAATCAATGAAAATTGAACCAGAACTGATGCAGATGTTAGAATTAGCAGACAAGGATCTTAAAAGTTACTATAGTTACATATGTTCAAAAATTAAGTAGAGACATGGAAAATATAAAAAGGACTCAAATATCTAGAGATTAAAACTACAGAATGTGAAATGAAAGTTAAACTGTTTATGATTAACAACAGATTAAACATTGCAGAAGAAAAGAT
This sequence comes from Giraffa tippelskirchi, assembly GCF_054371585.1. Lineage (NCBI taxonomy): Eukaryota > Metazoa > Chordata > Mammalia > Artiodactyla > Giraffidae > Giraffa > Giraffa tippelskirchi. The sequence goes on from NC_137276.1 coordinate 94,629,393, forward strand.
TAGTGAACTTGAAGATAAAACTATCTATCCATACTGGAACAATTCAAAATGAAGCATAAAGAGAAAAAATAATTTTTAAAAAGAAAAAAAGAATACAAGCTAATTTAAATCATCCTAATATACTTGTAATTGAACTAGTTCAATAGAAGGAAAAAAACAGGAAGAACAGGAAAAATATTTGAAATAATCACTGAAATGTTTTCAAATTTGATGAAAGCAGATTTCATGAAGTAGCTCAACAAACCCCAAGCACAAGAAACATGAAGAAAACAACACCAAGGTATATAATAATCAAATTTCTCAAAACAGATAATAAAGAGAAAATCTTAAAGGCAGCTACAGAAGAACAAATAAGGAAGATAGTAGATTTCTTCCTTCAAATTCAGCGTAAGGGAGTTCAGTGGAATAGATTTTTAAAGTACTGAAAGAAAAAACCTGTCAATCTAGGATTCTATATCTGGCAAAAATATCTTTCAAAAACAAAGACAAAGACATTTTCAAACCTATAGAATCTGGATGATGTCACCACCAGAAAACCTGCACCATGAGAAATACCAAAGTCCTTTAGGAAGAAGGAAGATGATACCAAATGGGAAAATGGATCCCCCACAAAGGAATACAGACCATTGATAACTACATGGGCAATTTTATTAGTTGTTTATTATTTAAATTTAAATTTCTTTAAAAGATAATTGATCATTTAAATAAAAATAACAATATATTATAGAGTTTATAACATATGTAGAAGTAAAATTTATGACAACAGTATCAAAAAAACTGGGAGGGGAGCAATAGAAGAATCCTATTGTAAGGTTTCTATTCTATACATGAAGTGGTATAATATCACCTAAAGGTAAACTGAAATAAGGTAAAGATACATATTATAAACCCTAATGCAACCACTAAAAAAAAACCAAACAGTTTTAACTTATAAGGATTCAAAGGAGATAAAATAGAATCAGAATATACTTTGATTAAGAATATACATCATAATCTAAGAAGGAAGACAAAGGGGAAAGGAAGACCAAAGAATAGATAGGACAAATAAAAAGCAAATAACAAATTGATAGATCGAACCTAATCATATCAATAACTACATTAGAAAATAGTCTAACAATGTCTGCTAAAAGGCAGATGTTGTCAGATTGGATAAAATGAGCAGCTACAATTATTTGATGCCTACAAGAAACACACCAAATATAAAGACACAAGTTCAAAGAAAATGAATGGACAACCATCTCATGCTAACACTAATTAAAAGAAAGCTGAAATAGCTGTAGTATGAGAGAAAGAGATTTTAGAGATAAGAATATTAACAGGGATAAAGGAGGTCATTTTGCAATTATAAAGAGGTCAGTTCTTTGAGAGGAAATAATAATCCTAAAACTATTTAAAGTTTAATAATAGAATATCAAAATATATAAGAAAAAACTTATGAGAAATAAACATATCCACAATTACAGTTTGATATTTTAATTCTCTACTCACATTGATAGAATAAATACTTAAGAATATAAAAGACTTGAGCAACACTATCAACCAATTCAATCTAGTTGGCATTTATAGAACACCTACCAAACATCAACAGAATACACTTTCCTTACAGGGTGTAGAGAACATTCACCAAGATAGACCATATTCTGGGGTGTAAATGAAGCCTCAATAAATGTATAGGCTTGAAATCCTACAAACTGTATTCTCCATAGTGGAATTATATAAGCAATCAGTAATAGAAAGATCTCTGGAAGATCCCAAGTATCAAAGTGGAATAACACACTTCTAAAAAACCTGTGTCACAAAGGAAATCAAAGTGGAAATTAGGAAATACTTTGAACTTAATGAAAATTAAGGCAGAATGTATCAGAAATTTGAGGATGTCACTAAAGCAGTATTTCAGGAGAACTGTGTAATGCTAACTAAACACTCTATTAGAAAAGAAGAGAAAGATTGCAAATCAGCAGCTTCAGCTCTATCTTAAGAGATTAGAAATAGAGGAACAAATTAAACACAAAAATAAGCATAAGAAAGGAAATAATAAAGATAAGAGCAGACATCAATTAAATAGAAAACAGAAACACTTTAGAGAAAATCAGTTGAACCAATAGTTGTTTCTTTGAGAAAATCAATGACAGTTATAAACCTCTAGGCATACTAACAGGAAAATAAAGAGGAAAGACATAAATTTTTACTATTATCAGGAATGAGAGATATAACATAACTATAGATTTTGGTATTAAAAATATAAGGGTATATTATAAACAACTTTATGCCTACAAATTTGATAATATTTAAAATTGGGATAGAAGAATTCCTCTAAAGATGTGCTGCCAAAGCTCACTCAAAAATAAGATATTTTTTTTCACTCTGTATAATAGGCTTCAGTTTCTTCCACCTCATTAGAACTGATTCAAATGTATTCTTTCTAATGGCTGAGTAATATTCCATTGTGTATATGTACCACAGCTTCCTTATCCATTTGTCTGCTGATGGGCATCTAGGCTGCTTCCATGTCCTGGCTATTATAAACAGTGCTGCGATAAACATTGGGGTACACGTGTCTCTTTCAATTCTGGTTCCCTCAGTATGTATGCCCAACAGTGGGATTGCTGGGTCATATGGCAGTTCTATCTCGAGTTTTTTAAGGAATCTCCACACTATAAATTAATTTTAAAAAAAATAAGATTTTTTTTTTTTAAATGAGCAGAAACAGGTAACCTAAATAGCTCTATACCAATAGAAGAAGTTTAATTTATGGTTTAAAAACATCCCACAGAGGGTTCTGGGAAAATAGCAGAGTAGGAAGCACCAGGAATATGTTGTCTCCCCACCTAAATAATAATGGCACCAGCTGAATCTGTCTTAACTATTTTGGAATACCGAAGTCTGTTTGAGACTGACTACTTCCAGGGGAACACATGGACATATCAATTGCAATTAATTTTAGTCAATTTCAACTCTTAGCACAGTAACAGCAGCCCTTCCGCCATCCCCAGCCACATGGCAGGCAACTGTGTCTGTGTTCCTGAAACAGCCTGCACACAGCATGGTGGAGCCAGGTAGGAAAAAAAGGACTCTGTCCTCCAAATTTTGGGGATCTGTGTTCTGATCTCTGATAGCTGTGTCTGATCACTGATGTGCAGACAAAGGTGGGCAGCCATCATTGCACCTCCTCTCATTGTACTTCCTGGTGGAAGCACCTTCCAGGAGACTTAGAGGATCTGTACCCTTTCCCCTTCCTCTCCTTTTCCCCTTTTGGCAACCTGATAGTAAAGACTAGGATATTCAGAATTAACTGCATATATGGGAAAAATTAGAAAGTGACTGCACATGCTTAGGGGAAATCTGGAAAAATACCTAAGAAGACTAATTTCATACCTCAGACTGATCTTCAGCACAGAGACAGCCTACAACAGTCAAAAAACAATAAACAATAACCACCACCAAAAAATCAAACCCCAGGGGAGCAGAAGAACCTGAATTCCAGAGTTACCACGACATTAGAGTCAAATGTCATTTTCAGCAACAACAGAATCACAAGGCGTACACAGAAACAGGAACATATGGCTCATTCAAAGGGAAAAAAAAATAATCAAAAAATCACCCTTGAAAAAGACCTGATGGTAGACCTACTAGACAAAGACTTTAAAACAACTTTCTTAAAGGTGCTCAAAGAACTAAAGGAAGATGTGGAGAAAGTCAACACACCATGTGTGAACAAAATAGAAATATTGATTAAAAAAATAGAAAACCTAAAAAGAAACCAAAAAGGAGTTCTTGAACTGAAAGTTAGAAGAATTGAAATGAAAAGTTCACTAGAGAGATTCAAAGATAGATTTGAGCAGACAGAAGAAAAAAAGAATTAGCAGTCTTGAAGATAGGACAATGGAAATTATCAAGTCTGAGGAACAGAAAGAAAAAAGAATAAAGAAAAATGAACAGAACCTAAGCAACATATGGGACACCATCCGGTGGACATTGTGAGAGTCCAAGAAGGAAAAGAGAAAGAAAGGGACAGAGAGAGTATATGAAGAAATAATGACTGAAATTTCCCCAAATTCAATGAAAGATATAAATACAGACATCCAGGAAGCTCAGCCAACTTCAAGTAAGATGAATTCAAAGATATCCACACTAAGACACATTATAATCAAACTATCAAAAACAAAAGACAGAGAGAGAATCTTGAAAGCAGCAAGAGAGGCAAATCATTACATACAAAGGATCCTCTTTTTTCAGTAGATTGCTCATCAGAATCTTTGGAGGCCAGAAGGCAGTGGACTGATATATTCGAAGTGCTGGAAAAAAACTGTCAACTAAGAATTCCATATCTGAGGAATTCCCTGGCAATTCAGCACTTAGGACTGCATGCTTTCATTGCCAGGTCTGTGCTGTGTTTGTGCTCAGTTGTGTCTGACTCTTCGCAACCCCGTGGACTGAGGCCCGCTTTTGAACTGTGGTGTTGGAGAAGACTCTTGAGAGTCCCTTGGACTGCAAGATTAAACCAGTCGATCCTAAAGGAAATAAGTCCTGAATATTCATTGGAAGGACTGATGCTGAAGCTGGAGCTCCAGTACTTTGCCCACCTAATGCGAAGAACTGACTCATTAGAAAAGACCCTGATGCTGGGAAAGACTGAAGGCAGGAGGAGAAGGGGACGACAGAGGATGAGATGGTTGGATGGCATCACTGACTTGATGAACATGAGTTTGAGCAAGCTCCGGGAGTTGGTGATGGACCAGGAAGCCTGGTGTACTACAGTCCATGGAGTCACAAAGAGTCAGACACGAATGAGCGACTGAACTGAACTGAACTGGACTGAGACCCACCAGGCTCCTCTGACCATGAAAGTTTCCAGGCAAGAATATTGGAGCATGATGCCATTTCCTACTCCAGGGCATCTTCCCCACCCAGGGATTGAACTCTCATCTCTTGGGTCTCCTGCAGTAGCAGACAGATTCTTTACCACTGCACCACCTCTCATTGCCAGGTGTGCATCTTCAGTTCCTGGTCAGTGAAGTGATACACCACAAGCCATGAATTGTGGCCAAAAAGAAAAGAATCCCATATCTAGCAAAACTATCTTTCAAAAATGAGAAGAAAAATCAAGACATTCTCAGAAAACAAAAGCTGAGGGAATTTGTTAGCACTAGACCTGCCCTGTAAGAAATTCTCAAGGAGTCCTGCAGGTGAAATGAAGGGACCTAAGACAGTTAACTCAAACTTGTATGCATAAATAAATATCTCAATAAAGATAAATACATGGGAAATTATAAAAGGTAGCATTACTGTAACAATAGTTTTAGCTGTATTTTTTTTCTACACAATTTAAGAGATTAATACATTTAAAGAAAAAAAACTTAATCTAAAAATTAGTATTATTTTAATTTTGGTTTGTAACTCAAAGTCTGACTTCCTATGTAACTTAAGAAACTAATTCATTTAAAAGACTGACTAGTTCGGAGCACACAATGTATGAAGATGTGATTTTGTGACATCATCAACCAAAAGATGTGGGGACAGAGCTTTAAAGGAGCAGAGATTTTGTATATCATTGAAGTTAAGCAAGTATAAATTCAAGTAAGAGTGTTACAACTTTTGTATGTTAAATGTAATCCATGGTAACCAGAAAGAAAATAGCTATAAAATATATGGAAAAGAAAATGATGAAGGAATTTAAACATTTCACTACTAAAAAATCAACTAAAGCACACTAATGCAGGCTGAGGAACAAAAAAGCTACAAGGCATATAGAAAACAACACTATGACAAAGTCCATCCTTATCAATAATTACTCTTAACTATAAATGTTTTAAACTGTCCAGTTAGAAGTTGAGGAACAAGATAAGAATGTCTATTCTTATCACTTCTATTCAACATGGTACTGGAGGTTCCAGCCAAAACAATAGGCAAGAAAAAGAAATAAAAGGCATCCAGATTGGAATAGGAAAAAAATTATATATGGCATAATCATATATGGAGAAAATACGTATAAATACATATAAATCTACCCCCAAAAAAGCTCCTAGAACTAATAGATGAGTCTAGTAATCTTACTAGTATGTGTATGTTAGTTGCTCAGTTGTGTCCATGGAATTCTCCAGGCAAGAATACTGGAGTGGGTTGCCATTCCATTTTCCAGGGATCTTCCTGACCCAGGGATTGAACCTGGGTCTCCTGCATTGAAGGCAGATTCTTTACCATCTGAGCCACCAGGAAAGCCAATGTTGCTAGATGTAAGATCAATATATAAAAATCAGTTGCATTTCTATATACACACGGCAAAGAATCATGTTAAAAATTTTAAATAATACCATTTACAATAGCATAGAAAAAATAAATAGAGGTAAATCCAGCAAAAGTGTATAAGACCTATATGCCAAAAACAACAAAACATTGTTGAGATAAAGACAACCTTATTAAAATAGAGAGACATGCCTTGTTTTGTGGGTTGGAAAACTCAACAGTGTTAAAATTTCAATTCTCTCCAAATTTACCTATAGATTCAACTCAACCCCAGTAAGCTTTTTTTGGTAAAAAATAATAAGCTAATTCTAAAATTAATATGGAAATGCACCAAAGTAATTTTTAAACAGAAGAACAAAGTTGGGAGATTACTGAATTTCAAGACTAATTATAAAGTTACAGTACTTGTTACAGTGTGGTATTGGTGTGAAAATAGTTAAATAGATAGATGTAACAGAATAGAGAACACCAAATTTCTCTCCCAACTGACATAGACAATTGATTTTTTGACAAAGTTGCAAAGCACAATGCAGAAGAGAAAGAATAATCTTTTCAAAAAATTGTTGTTCAGTCACTAAGTTGTGTCTGACTCTCTGTGACCACATAGACTGCAGCATGCCAGGCTTCCCTGTCCTTCACTATCTCCCTGGGTTTGCTCAAACTCATGTCCATTGAGTCAGTGATGCCATCTAACCATCTCATCCTCTGTCATCCCCTTCTCTTGCCCTCAATCTTTCCCAGCATCAAGGTCTTTTCCAATGAGTCGGCTCTTCGCATCGGCTGGCCAGAGTATTGGAGCTCAGCTTCAGCATCAGTCCTTCCAATAAATATTCAGGGTTAATTTCCTTCAGGACTGACTGGTCTGATCTCCTTGCTATCCAAGGGACTCTCAAGAGTCTTCTCCAGCACCACAGTTCAAAAGCATCATTGTTCAGCACTCAGCCTTCTTTATGATCCCACTCTTATATCTATACATGACTATTGGAAAAACCATAGCTTTGACTATAGGGACCTTTCTTGGCAAAACGCTGTGTAGGCTTGTCATAGCTATTCTTCCAAGGAGCAAGTGTTTTTTAATTTCTTAGCTGCAGTCACCGTCCACATTGATTTTGGAGCCTAAGGAAGTCTGCCACTGTTTCCACTTTTCCCCCATCTATTTGCCATAAAGTGATAGGACCAGATGCCGTGATCTTTGTTTTTTGAATGTTGGGTTTTAAGCCAGGTTTTTCACTCTCCTCTTTCACCTTCACCAATAGGTGTGGCACAACTGAATATTCATCTGTCACCCTCCCCCCAGAGAAAACTCTCAACTCAAAGCCTGTACCATATACAAAAGCTAACTCAAAATAGATCATAAACTTTAATGTAAAAACCTAAAACTAAAATTTCTAGAAGAAAACATAGAAAATCTTTGTGACCTATGTTCCATAAAAAAATTTTTAAAATAAGACACTACCAAAAGCATGACCCAAAACAGGGAAGTGGGTGGGAGACAAATTAGACTAACCTGAACCCTATTATTTAAGGTATTAATAGGTAGAGGGGCCTCACATAGGACCTCAAGCATCCTTTTGCCTTTATTCCCAATCATTCCTCCATAGAAAGTACCCAGTCATTATTGAAAATCCAGAATGGATTCTGCTGGCTGTGTCTTTGTGTGTTACCCAGCAGGTTGACACCGTCCAACATTATTCAGATACCTACTGTGTCTTCTTCATGCCAGGCACTGTTGCTAGAAATAGAATTGATTAAATTGCATCTCCTGCCCAAACGGGGTACACAGCGTTAAGTGATGAGAAATACATGATTGTGGTACTAGGTGCAGAGGAGAGATGTCTCCACTTCCTTTGAGCATGTAAGACTTTGTCAGGGTATTAACAATGAAAACCATCAGGTCTAGTTTTCATCCAATGTATAATTTTTTTTCACTATAAAGGGGTGTATTATCATAGGACTAAAGACAGTTAAAAAGTTCTTGATATAGTGTTTCTGTCAGTCAGAAACAGAGGAGAGTAAGAAACCTGGCTTAAAACCCAACATTCAAAAAACAAAGATTACGGCATCTGGTCCTATCACTTTATGGCAAATAGATGGGGGAAAAGTGGAAACAGTGGCAGACTTCCTTAGGCTCCAAAATCAATGTGGATGGTGACTGCAGCCAAGAAATTAAAAAACGTTTGCTCCTTGGAAGAATAGCTATGACAAGCCTACACAGCGTTTTGCCAAGAAAGGTCCCTATAGTCAAAGCTATGGTTTTTCCAATAGTCATGTATAGATATAAGAGTGGGATCATAAAGTCATACATGCTCAAAGGGGTTGGAGAAAGCTTTTTGGAAGAGGTGACACCAAAGGCTTAAAGAACATAAGAGACTTAGCCAAGCACTGTTTAGAGGGCACTGTCTGCAGAGAAAGCAGCATAGGTAAAATGTGGAGATGGAAGAGAATCTCGTTCCAGCAGTGGGAGGGAGATGAGGCTGGTAAGGTAGGGAGGACTAGGTCTTGGTGTGTGGTGTGAATTTCTTCTCTGCACAGCTTGGCTTCAGTTCCCCCGACCCACAGCCCCAGTTGCTGGCTGCAGCCTCGCACAGCCAGCAGAACTGTGCACCAAGCCTTCACCCAACCCCTTGTCTCTCCTGGGACAAATATTTAAACAGAGCCTTTTCTCTCAATCAGAATCAGCTCACAATTAAGGTTGGATGAAAATCTGGCCTCACAGCTGACTTTCTTTTTTCATGAAGAAAATGAAATCTCCCTTCTGTTGGTGCATTTTCACTGAAACAACTCACAATTTTAATTTGATATTGTGTGCATATAAATTGAACTAAACAAGCTAAAGCAATTTATGTAGTACCTTTAAGCAGAAACTAATAGTGTCTTCCTAGTTTGCTGCAGTAGCTCTAATTACTTTGCTGTTTTGAGCTCTTTCCCCTTTCCCAAGCACCCTTTCTTCATACCACAACTGTCCTTCCTTTTTTTTTCTCCCAAAGCAACAACAAAACCTTAAAAACTGACGGAAACACTATATCCAAAACTTTTTAACTGTCTTTAGTCCTATGATAATACACCCCTTTATAGTGAAAAAAATTATACATTGGATGAAAACTAGACCTGAAGGTTTTCATTGTTAATACCCTGACAAAGTCATACATGCTCAAAGGAAGAAATGATGAACCAGATTTTTTTTTTTTTATATTCCTTTACTTGAAAGAATGTTTGAGAATATGATAAGGGCTGGTAGGAATGTGTGATTTCTGTGTTTTATAGTGTTGTCTCCTAGTCATGGTGCTATCTTGCCCTGCACTGGATGCTGCATGGGGACCTCTCAAAGAAGATTCTCAAACCTTTGATGGATGAATTTGTGTGGTAGCTGTGGGTGATTTACAAAAAGTTCATTTGGGAGTTTTATTCTTGTTTTGCTGATTTTTGACAGAAATAATTCAGCCCTACATATGACTAGTCAATAGCATCAGACATACCTAAAGCTTTCATTGAATATATTAAGAATTTGAGTCCCCATTTCTCTTAAGATGTTAGGTGCATTCACAGTTGTAAGAAGTTGTTTTCCCAACATGTAGTCACAGACTTACTAATGCAGGTTGAATTAAATTTTAAATCTTGTTTTCTGTTACTTAGTTTGTTATTTCTAGTCAACATGATTTGGCCATTGGCCTATATGTGAGCAATAGCCCACTTGTATTTCTTTTTTAAAATCAGATTTTCTGTCTGGTTCATTAATACTTATTCATTCAATGACTATTTAGTACCTGTTCATTTTACATATTTAACAACAAACACATATCATTCTTACTATTTGTCAGGTAGTAAACTGAATGCATTACATTTAAACAAAGATCATTGAATCTTCACAACAGCCCTATGAGGTGAGTGCTGTCACTCTCCCTATTTAACAGATGGGGAAGCTGAGGCTCAGAGAATTCGAGTGACTTGCCTGACATCACACACAGGGTAGAGCCGGTCTTCCTCAGAGTCTATGCTTGTAGTCACCACATCATGTTGTCTCCATTTACTCAACAAGCTTCTTGTTGAGCACATGTCTGTGCTGGGAACTGTGCTAGAAGCAGACATAACAAGAGTGGGCCCTGTGCCCCTAAGGGAATGCCTGGGTCAGTTTGGGCTGCCATAAGCAAAAATGCCATGTCTGGGTGGCTTGTAAACAAGAGAAATTTACTTCTCACAGTCTGGAGGCTGGAAGTTTGAGATCAGGGTGCCAGCATGATTGGGCCCTGCTGAGAGCCCTCTTCAAAATTGCAGACTCCAACTTCTCATCGTGTCCTCATGAGAGCAGAAAGAGAAAGCAAGCTCTCTTTGTGACTCTTATAGGGGCACGAATCCCAGTCATGAGGGCCCCACCCTCATGACCCCAACTAATCCCAGGCACTTCACAAAGGCCTCATCTCCTAATACCATCACATCAGAGAGTAGGGTCCCAAATACGAATTAGGGAGGGGACAGAGGTATTCAGTCTGTAACAGGGAAGCAGGTGTATTAATCAGATGCCACAGAGGTAAAAATGCCTCTGAGCCAAGTTCCTAATGCTATCAGTGTGAACAGGGAGGCAGCTGGACAAAGACAGCGAGTCCAGGGAAAGTGTTTCTGAAAATGGAAGGACTGAGCTGGAGAAGAATAGTGGGGCACATTTTAGGTTGAAAGTGAGTTGGCCAGGGTTAGGGGATGCAAGAAAAGAGCACTCTTTGACCAAGAAAGCCCACGTACAAATGTCCCGTGGGGAAGAGAACATGGCTGCCCACTGAGGGATGAACAGATGCAATAACTGAGAAGCAAGAACAGAGGGGAGTGCTGTAGGAGGTTAGGAAACTATGAGGGCCTTGCAGCCCATTGTTAAGAAGTCTTCTTTTCATCCTAAGAGCTGTGTGAAAATCTGCATTTCTCTCCCTCCTCTTTCTGTCTGCCCCCGACACACAACATACTAACACTACAGAGTTGGGGAAAGGAGGGGAGCCACTTAAGGGGCCATTGAAGCAATACTTTGGATGAGAGGGTGACATGGCAACAAAAATGGCGGATGAGGAAGATCATTAGAGACTGAAGCTGACCTCTTAATGGATTGGGTCTGGGGGATAGAGAAAGCACCACCACAGCAGAAAGAGTCTGGAGGTAGAGCAGACTTGGGGAGGAACAAGTTCAGCTTCATATCTGTTGACTTTGAGAGACTTGTGAAACATCTGAGAGAAGGCGGTGACGAGAACTCAGAGAAGACAGGCCTGGAGATGGACATTATAAATGAAGACACCCATCAGGGTAAGTGAGATCACAGAGAGAGCCATAAGAGGTGTAAGCTCCAGGGAGCCACCACATTTAGCAGTCCCACAAAGGAGGGCAGAGGAACCAGAGATCAAATTGCCAACATCTGTTGGATCATGGAAAAAGCAAGAGAGTTCCAGAAAAAAAAAAATCTACTTCTGCTTTATTAACTATGCCAAAGCCTTTGACTGTGTGGATCACAACAAACTGTGGGAAATTCTTAAAGAGATGGGAACACCAGACCACCTCACCTGCCTCCTGAGAAATCTGTATGCAGGTCAAGAAGCAACAGTTAGAACTGGACATGGAACAACAGACTGGTTCCAAATCAGGGAAGGAGTACATCAAGGCTGCACGTTGTCGCCCTACTTATTTAACTTATATGCAGAGTACATCATGTGAAATGCCAGGCTGGATGAAGCACAAGCTGGAATCAAGATTGCTGAGAGAAATATCAATAACCTCAGATATGCAGATGACACCACCTTTATGGCAGAAAGCAAAGATGAACTAAAGAGCTTCTTGATGAAAGTGAAAAAGGAGAGTGTAAAAGTTGGCTTAAAACTCAACATTCAGAAAACTAAGATCATAGCATCTGGTCTAGTCACTTGATGGCAAATAGATGGGGAAACAGTGAGAGACTTTATTTTGGGGGGCTCTAAAATCACTGCAGCTGGTGACTGCAGCCATGAAATTGAAACATGCTTGCTCCTTGGAAGAAAAGCTATGACCAACCTAGAGAGCATATTAAAGAACAAAGACATTACTTTGCCGACCAAGGTCCATCTAGTCAAAGCTATGGTTTTTCCAGTAGTCAAGTATGGATGTTAAAGTTAGACTATAAAGAAAGCTGAGTGCTGAAGAATTGATGCTTTTGAACTATGGTGTTGAAGAAGACTCTTGAGAGTCCCTTGGATTGCAAGAAGATCCAACCAGTCCATGCTAAAGGAAGTCAGTCCTGAATATTCATTGGAAGCCCTGACGCTGAAGCTGAAACTCCAGTACTTTGGCCACCTGATGCCAAGAACTGACTCACTGCAAAAGACCTTGATGCTGGGAAAGATTGAAGGCAGGAGAAGGGGACGACAGAGGATGAGATGGTTGGATGGCATCACTGACTTTATGGATATGAGTTTGAGTAGGCTCCAGGAGTTGGTGATGGACAGGGAGGCCTTGTGTGCTGCAATCCATGGGGTCACCAAGAGTCGGACATGACTGAGCAACTGAACTGAACTGAAATGAACAAAGGAGGGTGAGCTTGTGCAGAAAGGTGAGGAGGCCACCAAGTGGGAAGGAACCAGAACAGTTTTTGTCATAGGAAAGATGGGGCTTCCCTCATCACTGCTACTAAGGGGTCAAGTTAAACAAAGCTGAAAAATCACGTATATGGAGTTAGCAGCATGGAGCCAGTTCTTTGTGAAATGCTTTTATTGAAGTGGCAGCATTGACCACCAGAATGGAGGGAATGAGAGAGAGGAAAAGGAAGCAGTGGTGGAGACAGTCCTTCCAGGAATGGCAGAGGTGCAGGTGAAGTGGGGTTTGAATGTACAAGAGCAAGGAGGGATTATTTGTAGGGGAGACAGAGAGCAAACCCTGGGAAAGCACTCATGCCCTGTCCAAAGGTGGGGAGAGCCATACCTTCTGATTTCTCAAGAGAAGCTGCAAATATGAGCTTTTATGTTTAAAAGATGGTTGATTGCTGCATTGCTTGGGATCACAAAATCAAATGTAAACAAATATTCAACTCTAATAAGTAGATTTCTTTCTCCCTGAGTCATGGGCTAACAATCTAAAACTCTTTTCTAGGTATCCTGGTGATGGTTTAGTCACTAAGTTGTGTCCAACTCTTGCGACCCCATGGGCTGTAGCGTGCCAGGCTCCTCTGTCCATGGGATTCTCCAAGCAAGAATACTGGAGTGGGTTGCCATTTCCTTCTCCAGGGAATCTTCTCAACCCAGGGATCTAACCCAGGTCTCCTGCATTGCAGGCAAATTCTTTACCAACTGAGCTATGAGGGAAGCCCAATCCTAAGTATCCTAGGATTAAGCAATAATTAAATATCTTATGGATAATGAAAGTCAGGCTTCTCATTCTTGAACAATGAAGTTACAGATAGAACAGAGGGAACTTAGAAATACCCTCGTGGTGTGGGATTGCAATTGAAGGTATTAATGTGAACTCATGGGTAGATAGGTAAACTAGATTAGATAGATAGACAAACAGATATGTCTTGTCAGTATGCATACAGACACATATACATATACATCTGTAGCTTATTCCTATCTGCTGAGAGGGTCTAGAAATAATTATACTCCAGTAGCAATAGTACCATCTAACATTTCTAATCTTGTTTTCTAAATACTATTCTGTATGAAAAGCTCTCCTTGGAAAAATGGTCACTTCTGGGTCTGGGGCAAGGAAGATGTTGAACGTGGAACATCTTGTGGTGCCAGAAAATATGAAAGTACTTCAATAATGGGGACATGTCTAAATGTCCTTGGCACACAGGAGCCAGCTTGAAGGGGTTCCCACTGATAAAATATAGGATAATTTGAGCATAAAAATAAATAATGAAGTTAAGCATTATAACTTATTGAATAAAGTAACAGTTCTTGAATCTAAATCGATATAAAAGAGTTTATTAGTTAATTACATGAGTAAATGTATAAATGAGGAAAATATCTCCTAATCTTAAAAGTTATTTATCAAAAGGCCTAAATGAGATGATACACATGAAGGGTCTAACCCACATGACAAATCCAATACATTTGGTCTCTCCACTTACATCGGAGCAGGCCCCACCCAATGCAGGCTCAGAGCAGTTCCCTGTGGTCACCAGACAGGTTAACATAATATTCTCACATCTTTGTGTGGAAGTGAGAAAACCACAAAACAGTTTCTCCTGTTTTCTTTAGCCCCTTCTTGATATTTTATGATGTTATTGCTTAACGATCCTGCCCCACGTGTTTGTAGCATCCCAGATTAAATTGCATCATAAAGATAACAACCTGGTTGAAAGCCTTGTCTGACTTTTTTCCCTTTGGACAACCTTGAGGAGGGTAATGGTATTATATGGCTCCCAGGATTTCCGTTCAGGAACTTGCATTTTAAATCAGAGCATATTTATTTCAATATCATTTACACCAGCATTTTTCTGTGTTAAATAAAAATGTCTGGTCAGTGTCCAGTGTGCTACCCCTGTGACTTTAATGTTGATCCTCTATTACACAATGAATATAGAGAGAATTAAATGCACCATGATACACTGGTACATTACAATCTGAGATAAGGAGGGAAATTAAGCTATAATAATTCTATTTAAGGCAGTGGCAACCCCAGATCTGGGTCTTCTGGGCTTTTGGAGATATCATCAGAGAATGAACAAATATTATATAATATAAGCTCAGCATGTTGTCTTAATCTTGGGCTCACATGGACACTTATTAATCAAATAGAGTGATTTTAATATATATTCATGGGCAGTCCTCCAGCCTGGTCTGAAAAACTGTTCATTTTCACACTTCTAATTTAAGAGATTTTTCTGGAGAAGATAGATTTAAGAATGTTGAATTACTCCACCAATTGTTTGGAACCAAGATAATTTGTTCCTTATCTTGTGAGACTTTAAGGGTTTCACATTCTTTCAAGAGGAGGTGCTTTTCTGATTTAATAACAAATCAGCATTTTCCTTATCCTTCTATGTCTACCTTGGGATGTAGAAGGAAACAGATCCTGAAAGAGTCTCTTAAGTGGGCAGTTTCCACGGCATGTACTCTTGCACCAAACTCAGTTGTGCCAGGGTAGGGAGTGAACAGAACCTTACCTGTGAGTGTGCTTCATATTGAAGCCCTCAGACACTTCCTGACTCCACGCATTCTGGTTTCCATCTGCCTCACTGCACTTCATGTGTACATGCTGTGAAAAATGGGAGCCATTGCTCATAATCCTCATAAACCATGAAATGCCTCCCACTTTCCCCCTCATTCCCCACTCTCTTCTGCTTTCCCCAAACAGGTAGAAAACTAAAACAAATCAATATTTTTTGTTTACTTTTTTGCTGCTTGATTCTTCAAAAGGAGTCGAAATTGCAAACCACAAATCCAACAAAAAACTAGTGTCCAGAATATGTAAAGAATCTCACCTCAGTACCCTGTTGGTGGGAATGTCAATTGGTGCAGTCACCATAGAAAACAGTATGGAGGTTCCTCAGAAGACTAAAAATAGAGTTATCATGTGACCAAGCTATTCCACTTCTGGGTATTTCTCCAAAGAACATGAAAACGCTGATTTTAAAAGATATATGCTCATTGCAGCATTATTTACAATAGTCAAGATACAGGTATAACCTAAGTGCCCATCTATAGATAAATGGATATAGAAGAGGTAGTATGTATACACAATGGAATACTACTGAGCCATAAAAAAGAAAATCTTCCCACCTGCAACAACATGGATAGACTTAGAGGGTATTACGCTAAGTGAAATAAGTCAGACAGAGAAAGACAAATACCATATGGTTTCACTTATATGTGCAATCTATAAAAACAAAACAAAGGAACAAGTGAAACAAAAACAAACTCATAGATACAGAGATCAGGTTAGTGGTTACCAGGGGGAAGGGGTTTGAACGGGCTGCTAAATGGGGAAGGGAATCAATTGTATGATGATGGATGGTAACTAGACTTATTGTGGTGATCATTTTGTAGTGTATACAAATACCGAATTATTATGTTGTACACCTGAGACAAATATAATGTTATATACCAATTTCAACTCATTTAAAAAAAATAATTCTAAAAATTTAATAAAAACACAAACAACCTAGTAAGGAAATGGGCCAAAGACACAAAAGCACGTTTCACTGAAGAGGATATATGGATGGCAAATAAATACATGAAAAGGTGTTTGGCAACATTAGTCATTAGAGAAATGTAACTTCTTTATAAACATAATAGGGTATTATCATACACCTATCAAAATAGCTAAAATAAAAAATAATGATGACACTAGATGCTTGAAAGAATGCAGAGAACAAGACCATTTGTAAATGCTATTGGGAATGTAAAATGGCTCAACCACTCTGGAAAACAATTTGGCAGTTTCCTGTGAAACTAAAAGTGCAACTACCATATAACCCAGCAATTGCACTCATGGGCATTTATCCCAGAGAAATGAAAACTTATGTTTGCACAAAACCTGTACTCAAATGTTCATTACAGCTTCATTTATAATAATTAAAAACTGGAGATGGTCCAAGTATCTTGGGATACATTCAGACCATAGAATAGATTTAGTGTAAGAAGAAACAAACTATCTGCACAACAACTTTGATGATGTTATATAACAATTTTAACCCACTTTAAAAAAAAGAATGCTCAAAATTTAATAAAAACACAAACAGTCCAATAAGGAAATAGGCAAAAGATCACAAAATTGTGCATACTACAACAGCGTGTCATATATTAGATGATATAAATGAATATGACTTCCCTGGTGGCTCAATGGTAAAGAATCCACCTGCCAGTTCAGGAGACCTGGGTCCAGTCCCTGGGTCAGGAATATCTGCTGGAGAAGGGAATGGCAACCTCCAATATTCGTGCCTGGAGAATCCCATGAACAGAGGAACCTGGCAGGCTACAGCCCATGGGATTGCAAAGAGCTGGTCACGACTTAGTGACTGAGCACAAGAGCATGATAAATGAATATACCAGGGAAGTGTTTAACTAAAGATGAAACATAATATCCAAAAGGTAGCACTCATTGGTTTACCGCTTCAACACAGACTTTCATACCAATCTAAAAGGTGTCAAAATTAGCAGCTGCAAAGGCTATTCTTGCATGTGATTTTAGCTTAAAAAATTTAAGAAAATGTCCAAAATACCAGTTTTTGCTTTTGTCAGCTATAACATCACGGATATTCAGAACAAGAAAAATTCTATAATACAGGAGAGTCCAGGTATATATCTGTGTGGCTTGCCTCTGTTGCAAGATTGTACAAGGTTATTGCAAAAACTAAGTCTGTCCCAAATTCCACACTAGCGTAGTTTCAGGCTTCTGCTAGGTCAACTCCAGGCAGTATTGCTGAGTGGAAAAAGCCAATCCTAAAAGGTTGCATATTAAATAATTCCATTTATATAATATCCTTGAAATGGCAAAATTATATAAATGAGATTGGACTCGTGATTACCAGGGATTAGCATGAGGGCTTGGGGGCAGTGGGAGGGAAGTGGGTGTGGTGATAAAAGCACAACACCGAGTTCCTGAGGGTGAGGGAGCTATTATGTAGTTTGCTGTTGGCGGTGGATACACAAAACCTACAGATGAGATGAAATTTTTCAGAACTAAACACATGCACACACTCAAATGGGCAAGTGAGTGAGTGTGGAACTGGTGAGATCTGAATGAGGTCAGTGCATTCTATGAGTCCCAACGTCCTGGGTGTGATAGGAAGTGTCATACTGGAAGATGTTATCGTTGGGGAAACTGGGTGAAGGGCACATGGGATTATTCCGCATTATTTCTTACAACTACTTATAAATCTACAATTATCTCAAAAAGTGTAATTTAAAAAACCAACAAAGATTGAAACAACATGTTTTGTGGATGAAAGGATAAAGTGAGGAAGTGACAGCATCCTTCAGTGGACCTCTTCCATGCCAGGGGTTTCCAAATAGAATAATGTCATCCTCAAAACGGTCCTGTGGAGTGTTAAGATTCCCACTTTACAGCTACAAGGAAGCTTGAGGTCTGGAGAGGTGACAGGTTTTACATGTGACCTGCCCAACAAGTAAAAGACAAAGCCCCAGACTCTTAGAATGCAGAGCCAGTGCTCTTGTCATGTGTCCACAGGGGTCCCCATCTCCTGACACACCATGCTGTCTCTACCTGCTGCTGCCACTGCCACACAAGCCAGTCAGGTCACACTTTCAGCTCCCTGAAGAGCTGGTTCCAGGGTTAACATGCCAGGACCTGAAGCCATCTCTGTCTTCTAAATGGGAAGTGAAGATCATTGAGAATCGGGCACCAGCATTTGGCAGCTTATTTAAGCGGGTCATAAAGAGAACTCATGCAAGAGCATTCAGAAAATCCAGGCCAACATCAGATAAAACAGACAGCAAAGTACGCCTCCCAGCAGCACAAAGGGCATTAATTAAAACGCATTGAAAGGATGTGTCTGTATAAATACGGATAAAAATTATATTGTTGGGAAAGAGTTCCCAAGGACCTTGAGGAGAGTGATGAGTTACTGATAATTACAGGGAAAATAAATCTTAAGAGGACAAAATCATTTAAGAATGGATTTTATAAGCTAATGATGTTGGTTCCTTCTAGTGGGTGAATGGGAGCAGAGTGGAAAGAATACGGGGTGGATGGGAATAGAGTAGAAAATAGGATGAGGGAGGAGACCACCTTCTCTGAGTGTATACCTCTGTTTTCAGTCTGCTTCTTAGACTCATGAAACCTCATACTCCAAAAACTAAATTTGTGATTAATGTCAACCAGGATGTGAGGGGAACCTAAGTGTAAAACAGGCAGTAACAAATGAGCCTCTCTCTATTATAAACAAATTTGTTGTTGTTTAGTCGTTAAGTTGTGTTGGACTCTTTTGCGACCCTATGGGCTGTGGCCTACCAGGCTCCTCTGTCGTGGGATTTCCCAGGCAAGAATGCTGGAGTGGGTTGCCATTTCCTTCTCTGCTAAATGAATGCTGCTGCTGCTGCTAAGTTGCTTCAGTCGTGTCCGACTCTGTGCGACCCCATGGACGGCAGCCCACCAGGCTCCGCCGTCCCTGGGATTCTCCAGGCAAGAATACTGGAGTGGGTTGCCATTTCCTTCTCCACTAAATGAATACATAGCCACAATGAAGCCGGTGGGAAAGAAAAGGTTGAAGTTATTTCCAACCTCAGTAACTTGGAAAGCATCATTGTGACTAGACACTGCAATGCTAAAGACAAAAAAAAAAAAAAGCATACATAAATATTGTTCTCTAGTTAGAAAATATGTTTTCCACAGGAATGTAGGTAAGCAGTTTTGAAACTGTGTGATACTAGGGGGCTTCCCAGGTGGCACTAGTGATAAAGAACCCACCTGCCAATTCAGAGAAGTAAGAACTGTGGGTTCGATCCCTGGGTCAGGAAGATCCCCTGGAGGAGGACATTGCAACCCACCCCAGTATTCTTGCCTAGAGAAGCTCACGGACAGAGGAGCCCGGCAGGCTACAGTTCATGGGGTCACAAAGATTCAGATACGACTGAAGCAGCTTAGCACACGTGCACACACAAATACTAGGATCAAGCAAATGAGTAAATTATTGTGGTGACAGAGCCAGGTATCTCAGTACTGAAGAAAGGAATTGCAAAAAAAGGAGAGGAAGGCTAGAATGGACTCTGTGGTGTTGGATTAGAATGGGAGGATTCAGTATGATCTCATGGCTTTTATTATATCCAGATGGATGGTTATAGAAATAAATATGGTGAGGTGTGTGTACATATGTGTGTGTATAATTTCTAGTGTCTTCTCAGAGGTTCCTGAAAACCACCAATGAGCACAGCTAGCCTTCCTGGTTTCTGTATGTCATTCTCCAATAAAAGAAATCAGAGCTTCTTGGAAAAGTGATTCCAGAGTTGGGGCAGCATAAGTACAAAACAAGCCTGAAAATCTTGTGGGTCCTGAAAGCAAGGGAATACTTAACAAATGATGGGAGTGTGTCAGAAATACCAAAAAAAAAAAAAAGCCAATTTAAAGTAGCTTCCATTGGACAAATCTGGGATAATCTATGGAACAAAATAAATGATGATAGTGGATTCCATCCCATAGAATAAAAGAAGTATTCATGAGTCCATATTGACAGAAATAAGTGATCGAATGAATACGTAATTGCCGGAAAGGCAACATTTCTTACTTCCAGTAGAATTCTAATTAATAAAGAATGTTGGGAATGGAAAATCACTATTTAGCCAACATCACAGTAATGAGTATTACACACCAAACTACTCAATGAATGCTAGAATTAGTAGGCAAAAGTATGATATTTGCATAGTCTCAAAGCATTTTCCCACAAGATCCTTATTAATTACAAATATATAAGAGAAAGTAAGAACTTTACAATGCAGAAATCTGGCAGACACCGCCTCAGCCAAGTATTAAAGGTAGTATTAGCACCAAAATCAAAACAGATCAACATCACATACCCCAGATACTATGTACTGAGAAGGGCACAACGTCATCTCTAAGACATTCTTACCTAAGATTCCATGAAAGGGGAGAGTGAATAAGCTGGCTTAAAACTCAACGTTCAAAAAACAAAGATCATGGCATTTGGTCTCATCACTTCATGACAAATAGATGGGGAAAAGTGAAAACAGTGGCAGGTTTTATTTTCTTGGACTCCAAAATCACTTCAAACAGTGACTACAGCCATGAAATTAAAAGACACTTGCTCCTTGGAACAAAAGTATGACAAATTAGACAGCATTTTAAAAAGCAGACGTCACTTTGCTGGCAAAGGTCTGTATAGTCAAAGCTATGGTTTTTCCAGTAGTCGTGTATAGATGCAAGAGTTGGAGCCTAAAAAAGGCAGAGCACCGAAGAACTGACACTTTTGAACTATGGTGTTGGAGAAGACTCTTGAGAGTCCCTTGGACAGCAAGGAGATCAAACCAGTAAATCCTAAAGGAAATCAGTCCTAAATATTCATTGGAAGGACTGATGCTGAAGCTGAAGCTCCAATGCTTTGGCCACCTAATTGGAAGAGCTGACTCACTGGAAAAGACCCTGAAGCTGGGAAAGATTGAGGGCAGGAAGAGAAGGGAGCAACAGAGGATGAGATGGTTGGATGGCATCAGTGACTCAATGGACAGCTTGAGCAATCTCTGGGAGATGGTGAAGAACAGGGAAGCCTGGCATGCTGCACTCCATGGGGTCACAAAGAGTCAGCCATGACTTAGCAACTGAACAGCGAACAACAAGGTGCATAAGCTCAATCTAATCATGAGACAATAGCAGACAATCCCAAGTCGAGGGATGTTCTACAAAATACCTGGTCACACCTTTTCATGAAAGACTGAGGAACTGTCCCTGATTAGAGGAGACCAAGGAGACAGGACAGGCACACACAACATGAAATCCTGAATCAGACCCTACATTAGAAAAATGCAACTGTGGGACAACAGAGGGGAAGTATGAATGTGGCCTGTAGATTAGTGAATAGAGTTAATATTAACTTCCTGGTTTAGATCCCTGTACCGTGCTTATATAACATGTTAACATTAGCAGAATTTGAGTGAAGAATGTCTGGGAAGTCTCTGTACTATCTTTGTTATGTCTAAAAAATAAAAAGCTAAAAGATGTAAAATTACTACAGAAGCCAGTTAATTATATTGAAATCATTATCCAGATAACTAAACAAATTTGTCATATAGGAAAAAGAATTTTATTGCTTGAAACCAAAATAATTGTAATAATATTACATTTGATTGGCTCCTGTTGGTCTTTGTAGAATGTTGGTGGTGCTTTCAATGTGTTGGGAGTGGTAGAAGTTGTGGTGTTGGTCAGCAGTGCTGATCATTATTTGAGGATGGTGGCAGTGAGTGTTGGTGATGAGCAAGTAGACTCTGATTCCCTTAGTTGAGATCAGTGCTTGAACTTGAACGTCAGGTGAGAGGTTTGTGTTTGAGGGGGCTGCTCGTGTGATCTTATATTCACTCACAGTTGTGATACACTTTCCTAGGACTGGGTCTTAAGGGCAGTACATCTAAGCGTAATTCCCCTGAAATAGTTTGCCAGTGGGTTAAACTAAGTGTTTGACAACTAGTGGTCCTCTCAATGCTCATCCAACAGAACATTCCATGAAAGCTAAATGAGCTTGGCAAACCCTAAGATTTCCATCCCCTTCTTGGAGTTACTGTGCACATCCACATGTTAGGGTCTCTCAGAGGATCTGTAATCTGCAGTAAAAACCTATTTCACTTTGTCTTCCCCAGGGTTTCCTAAGCCTGTTGGATCACTGAACCTTTTTTCTTTGGGGCCGCTGGTGCCTGTTAACGATTGCACAGAAGAGCTACAGAAACACTAATCTAAACGGCACTGGAAATAAAAATTAAAAACTTTTTAAGAAAAAGGTTTCCCTACAGAGACTAGTTTTTTAGTGCTTCCTGAGAATGGTTAGCTTTAGGTTAGATTTGCAACTCTAAATTATGGCTTATTATTGCAAGTGAATAGGATCTTCTATAATTTACATAAATCAGAATTGACCAATGCATATATTAGATGTGTAAATTAAGGATATTATTAGAAACCAACCTCAAAATGAAATTGCATTAAACTGTATAAAACATTTACAACCTAAGAAATACATATCCTTAAAAAAAAAAAAACCTAAACATTCTTAAAATTGAGATACAATTAACTTTATCCTTTTGTTCCATACTCATAAAATTGGTCATTTGGTCATAATAGCAAAGGGGTCCTTGTTTACCTTAGAGCTCAATTACTTTAGAGCTAGGTTAATCAGAGAACCTTGAATAACTGAAAGAAGTGGTCCCCCTATAGTCACTGCTGACCCATGCTTCTCCACTGATGCTTAAGACTTACCTGAGATGCTTGGGATAAATGAAAGTTCATAAAGAGTTTGTAAATCTCACAACCAGAGAGCACTTCCAGGTGCAACATGGCATGTGCATTTTTAATTATGACATCAATGCAGACCTCACTTTGAGAAGTACCAAAAAAGTGCTGGTGTTAAAATGTTATCACCCCCTCATTCCTCCCAGGGTTGATCTTGGGAAGAATTCCAGTTTCAGGCTCCTTGCCCCCACTACAGTTTCAGGAGCAGCCCCAGTGGTGGAGGTGGGCTAGTGGGCTGATCAGATCTCTTCCCAATGCAAGATCTGTTAACCCCGAGGGCAGAATCCACAGCCTCACCAGATGTGCTTAAAGAATAGCAAGATGGCCCCCTGATTCCTACAGTCATCTCTTCCTACTCACTGAGTAACCATTAGTCTTAACATGAATAATGCAAAAAGGCAGCTAGGCAATTTAAATTTTATCCATAAAATTAAGCCCTAGGTTTCACCACAGCGTTTAACTCCGTGACCTGTTCTATTGAATCCCTTAGCAGATCTTGGACAGTTTCCTTGAGTGTAAATTACCATGAAGGTAAATTGAAAACGTATCAAGAAATGGGCAAGGATATTAGTGCAGAATCAAGGAATCATCAAGCTTCAGTTGTTCTGAAGATTTTTTAAGTCTCTTTTCAGTACAGTTAGAGTGGAAAAAATTGATTTGATTAACAAGACTTTACCTTTCATAGATCACCATCTGCCTTCAGCAATGGTACATGACTTGGTTGGATGCCCCCGTCCAGAAAATCTGCTCTGCCTGTTCAGAGCCTCTTCGGCTCCCTGTGTACATCTCCCCGACGTTGACCACCCCATGATGACTCTTCATCTACCAGGACTAAACCTCCATGAGGGCAGGGCTGCCACCATATTTATTTGAGAATTCACAGTGCTGGTGCGTTATCCAGCTTAAAGTGCCTGCCAAGCCAGCCCCTCTGCCTTAATGAGAGAAATGGTGCTTGTAGTGAAAACAGGAGAGAAGGAGGAGGGAATTCAGATTCAACTGATATTTCTAGCATGTTCTCCATCCATGTGTTTGCCCTGAACTGATCTCTGTCTCCTTCATGAGCTCATTTGGTTCAGGAGGAGAGAATGGGGAGCTGAGAGGTTAAATAAGTTGCCCCAGGTCAGAAGCTCAGGTGTGTCTCTGCCTGCTCACCCTCAGGTTCCTACCGCCACAAAGCCTATCTTGAGAGGACAGTTGAAGGGACTGATTGCCCAAGACCAGTTATTCCTTAATGGGAAATGAGGTTTCTTTGCATAGATTCCACATGCAGAGGCTGCCTGGGGCGAGGCTGCCCAGGGCGGTGTTTGGGCAGCTTCCCCATGACCCTCTTCAGTGGGCTACACACAGCGCCAGAACTGCCCGGTTGCAGCCTGCCCCCCACTGCCTTGCTTCCTGTATGAAGTTCCAGCCAGATCTAAGGCCTTCAACAAGAAGCCACGAGACCCTGGCATCTGAGATTCTGCCAAGTTCTTTTTATAATCCTCTCTTCTGAAAGGATAGTCATTCCATTCAGCAGGCAGAGACGCAGCTGCCAGGAGTTAAATAATGGAAAACAGAGACACGCGAAAGAAAGAGTTTCTGATACCCGTAAAGCACACAGGACCCCACAGAGCCAGCCACCCCACCCGAGGCTTTGTCGGTGCTCAGACAGACAGAAGGCACTGTCGGTGGACCAGCGCCAAGTGTCTGAGGCTTGGGTAGATGATTGCAGAGAATGGGTTAGAAGAGAGAGGAAACCAGAAAGTCCTTTCTACCCAGGACCAGAGGAAGTTTAAACTCTATGAAATATTAGCACTTTGTTGTTTGTTTACTCTGTTAAGTTTTTTTTTTTTTAAGAAATTGCACACCCAAACTGGGACGTTTGGCAGGGAAAGAAAGAGAAACCTCACACTGACCAGCTCAAGCACTGAGAGGCTTGAGACCAGAGAGGGCTTTGTCGTGTTCAGGAAGAGTTTGAAAGAAAGAAAGACTCTTTTCCAGAAAGAAGTGAGGGAAATAGAGGGCAGACAGAAGAAGAGGAACATACACCAAGGGTGCTGGAGGCAGGATGGTCATTTTTCCGGTAACGGCCACCAGGGTCCCAGCCAGCCCAGTATCCTGCCAGAGGGCCTTCACTCTCCATGGGGTCCTGGGAATGCTGAATCTGATCTTCTCCCTGCTGCAGACTTCAGCCATCGAGACCTGCAGTGGACATGGAAATTGATGAGTGCTCTGGCCAGCAGTGCCCAAAGCAAAGCAATAAATAGGCAGTCTTGAGACTGCCTATTTATTCATTTGGTCCATGAGAGCTAAGAGCGATCTGGCTGAAGAAACAAACAAACACATGAAGAAAAGAGCAAAACTTGTTAAATAATCTTGAGAGCTGACGATGCCAAAAAAGAAAGGATGCCAAAATGGCCTCAAAGCCTTAGTAGTCCCAGCCAGGTCATATTCACTAGGCTTAGTGTAACCAAACACAGGTTCGGCCGCTTGCCACTCAGCCAGTAATAAGTCGGGGGGCAAGCTTCGGTAGAGAAGAAAAGCACTTTATTCAGAAAAGCTGGCAATCTGGGGAGATGTTGGAGATGGTGGACTTAACGTCCAGAGACCACCTCCAAAGGTTCTGCTCAGCCATGACAATCTTTAAAGGGGAAAAGAAGTGGACACAATCTCAGTTAATCATCAGGTGGGAGGTCAAGTTCTTCATCATCTTTCCACTGCGTGCAGACCTGCTGACTTCTCCAGATCTTCCTTGGGACACTGTCTTGCTCACGTGGCCCTCCTGCAATTGGATGTTCTCTTGCCCACATGGTCTGTCCTATAAATTTACTAAGCAGAAGCTCAGGGTAGAGGGTCAGTCATCCTTTAACTACTTAATTGTTCATTTTTACTCCTAATGCAGGAAAGGAATCAACAGGTTAGGTAAGGTATTATGTATGTTTAGTAAAGCAGAAATCAGGAGCTAAGTTAAATGTTGCCTAACGATCTCCTCTTTATGATTAAGGTCTAGAGAAAATAGGGATGATTGAGTAGAAAAGAGGCAAAGGAGCTGCTGACATTAGCTTGGAGGCCCAAGTAATCACACGAACTGCACTATCAAGGCAGGTGCCTGTGTGCTGAGTCGCTGCAGTCATTGTGTCTGACTCTTTACACCCCATGGATTTTAGCCCGCCAGGCTCCTCTGTCCGTGGGGATTCTCCAAGCAAGAATATTGGAGTGGGTTGCCATTCCCTCCTCCAGGGGATCTTCCCAACCCAGGGATCGAACCCCAGTCTCGTGTCTCCTACATTGGCAGGTGGGTTCTTTACCCCTAGTGCCACCTGGGAAGCCCCCTTTAGTTTAGTTTAGTCTAGTTGACAGGTTACCTTCCCCCCCTTGCCCCCCACAACCTGCTTATAGTCACTCCAACTTCTTTTCTTTGTTTCCATGTTTCTTAATTTCTAACAGCACTTGCGATTGTTGCTCCTGATATTTCTGAAAAGCTTCCTGCCTTTCAGGGCTTTGTTTCTCAGGATGCTTTTCAGCAACAACAAAAGAAAGAAGAAAATGGACAAAAGGGTCTCTGAAGTGGGTAAGAGTCAGACCGTGCCGGTGCCCAGGGGAACAGTGAGCTTTGCCCGGCAAAAGTCCCAGAACTGGAGGCTGCCAGATGCCTGCTGGCATTACCTAACACTTTTCTCAACTGTTTTGACAATTGTAGTTTTGTTTTAAATATGTATGGTAATTCTTAATAACATGCTGATAAATGTGCCAAAGCATGCTCCATGGAAATAATGAAGTCTTTACTGTTTGGGATGCTATTAAGTCTCTGCTTCATGGCTCTTGAGGCTGCTAAGCATTTTAAACAGCAGAAACATTCCATTGAAGTCCAGTCTTGTTGGGGGAGATGGTCTCATTTGTCCGAGTCTACTCTAGAGGCAGAATCTCTGTCATATGCCCAACGAACCTGGTTTGGGGATGTTCACAGACAGAGGTGGGACTACCTTCTGAGGCCTGGCTGCCTTTGTTGTTGTCGTTCAATCACTAAGTCGCGTCTGACTCTTTGTGATCCCATGGACTGCAGTACACCAGGCCTCCCTGTCCTTCACCATCTCCCAGAGCTTGCTCAAACTCATGTCTATTAGTGATGCCATCCAACCATCTCATCCTCTGTCATCCCCTTCTCTTCTTGCCTGCAGTCTTTCCCAGCATCAGAGTGTTTTCCAATGAGTTGGCACCAGGTAGCCAAAGTATTGGAGCTTCAGCTTCAGCATCAATCTTCCAGTGAATATTCAGGGTTGATTTAGGCTACCCCAACGCTCAGTTGGTCATTAGTACAGTGCAACAGGAAAAGCACAGGCAGACCTGGATTCCAATCACAATCCTGCCATTTGCTGGTAGTGTAATCATGGGAAAAATCACATGACCTTTCTGAATCTCTTTTCCTGTTCTAGTTATCATTACTATATAACAAGCCACCATAAACTAATGGTGTCAACTGACCATTTTGTTATGCTTAGAGCCTCATGGGGATGGCTTGTCTCCATTCCACGATGTTTGGGGACTCAGCTGAGAAGACTCAAAGACTAGGAAAGAGTGGACAGCAGGAAGCACGAGTCAGCTGGAGACCTCTTCACTCACATGGCTAGCAGTTGATGCTGGATACTGCCAGGGACATCTGATGGGACATTGACTCTAACCATACTCACAGCTATGCTAGGGGGACTCTGCAAAGGCTAGCTGGGGCTTTCACAGCCTGGTAGCTGGGCTCTAAGACCAAGTGCCCTCAGATCACAAGGTGAAAACAGCCTCAGAAAACACACCTTTCGCCCCAAGCAGAGGTGCCCACCCAGATCCAAAGGGACCTCTAGATGGAGGATTGGCCAGATCTAGAAGAGTATGTTGGCTGGGAGATAATAATGTGGCCATCTTTATCACAGTTCCTTCCTCTGCTGACTAGCCAGCCCAGGGAGTAGAGCAAGGCACAGTGGCTGAGCACCAGCCATGCACCATGAACTGTTCATATGTTGTGAAATTCTTGCTAGTGTAAAGCATTTAAATAATTCTGGGGGCTGGGAGAACACAAGAGGGTAGTGGCTACCTCATTTATTCTCTCACGGGGATGGCACGTGCACAGGATGGCCACCAAGCAAGCAGGTTTTAAGTTTCTGTTCATATTGCACCTGCTAATCTTATTGGCCAGAGGAAGTCTCATAGCCAAGCCCAAAGTCAAGTGGTGGAGAAGTACTTTCTGCCTCAGTGAGGCTGTGGCAGAGGTGTGGGTATGCGATATTATAATGGCAGAGTGAGGAATTAGGATTAATAATCCAATCTACCATTTCATTTTCTAGAACAGAGAAAATTGGATAAGGATATTATGACATTATAGCTAGTGTTTAACAGTATAATCTTGGGTGCAAAATACCCATATAAAGTAGTAGGTTATCAAATTGCTACTAAAACAATAAATTCAACATGACCAGGTAGCATGTATCCCAGTATTCAAGGACAGTATAACATAAAGGTATCTATTAATATATCACATTACTAAGGCGGTATATTTTTATGAAACTTAAGTCATCATCTCAATACACACTTAAAAGCCATTCCATAAAAGTACAGCACCTACTCAGGGATTTTTTTTTTTTTAAGCTCTTAGTAAATTAGAACTAGGATACTTATTTAGCATGATACACAATGGCATAACAACCCTTCAGAACCCTTGCCACAGAAGCAAGAAAGTAGAAAATAATGCCTGCTCACCACTATCATTTTCTGATGGCATCATTCAAAAATAAGAAATATCACTATAGAATGGAGACTCAGTTTTCATTATTGCAGGTGGTATTACTATATCACTAGAAAATCCAGGAGAGGCATTTGGAAAACTGTTAGAACTATTAAGTTTAGTAGGGCAGCCCAGATTCAAAATAAAGTACAGAGTTTTCTGTATAACAGCTATAATACAATGTAATGGGATATACAGATAGAGAGAGAGAGAGATAAAATATGAGGGGAAAAAAGATCCATTCACATGAAAAAGAGCTAAGGACATCTGTCCTCAGGGCTAACCAGAACCAAAAACGTGAAGGGTACTGAAGGCAGTGGCTCTGTCCTCTGCTGAGAGACTTGACCCAGTGAAATATGACCAACTGCTCATGAGAACCGGCATTCATTGATTGGCTTTTTAGTGAAAATGCCAATGGGTATTTTTCTGTATTTAACTCAGAAAAATATGCCAAATTTCTCCTGGAAGACTAACCATGTGCTCAGAAAGCTGTCTAAGACATTAAAACGTAATTTTAAAAAGAGATTAGGGACTACCTTGACCGTCCAGTGGTTAAGACTCTGCACTTCCAATGCAGGGGGCATGAGTGCCATCCCTGGTTGGGGAACTAAGATCCCGCATGCTGTGAGGTATGGCTGAAAAAATAAAATGAAAATAAAAGTAGATTAAATGAGTGTGATAGGGACTCAAGACAGCACAACAAAACCTAAAATCTATGTGAAAGAAAATGTGCTGTAAGGGAAAAACAAAAACAGTGATGGGGGTACAGATTATTTAGTTAAACAGGAAACGAGGAAGTCACCTAAGTATTTGAAGAAAAAAATCAGTCATTTCTTACCTTATGTAATTCAGTCAGCAAAATGCTACAGATAAACCTTAGAAGTGGAGAAATCCCTGTCAATGTTGTCTCCTTTGACCTGTAGCTCCCCATTGAAATACTTCTAAGATGCAAACAACGATTACAAAAAGCCTAAATGTTGCCTGAATCCTTTAGCTATGAAGAAGACAATGACACTAAGACCTACCCAGGCTCTGAGAGGGCCACCCAGCCTTCCCACTGACAGACCTTTCTGAAGTCAGCTGACTGGTCAGAGAGAAGTCACGGATCATAAAAGGAATTGCGTATCCAAAGAAGGCCCTACCCTGCAGGTTCAGGCCACCTGGCCTTCCACTTACAAAGATAAAAATTTTAAATCTCTGGTTCTTACGAGATTCAAGAGCAGAATGTGATAAAGCATAGCCTGCTTGAGGACAGGGAGGGGCTTTTGGAATGAAAAATGTCATCACCATGTTAATGCTCAGTGGAGACAGGGAGCCGGAAGACAATTTCTGGCAGCTAAACAGGGAATTAGGTCACCAGTGCAAGGAATTCTTCCAGAACACAAGAAAAACATAAGGATAGGAAAATTATGAGATGAGACAGAGAACCAATGCAAGACTAGAGTAGAGGAGCAGCAACAATCAAGAAATGACAGAAGAAAACACGGAAGGACCCTGACCAATAATGGTTAGACTTACAGTTTTTTGGTTGGTAAAAACTATACATGTATTTATTTATTTGGCTGTATTGGAACTTAGTTGCAGCACTCGGGGTCTCCATAGTGTCAAGACGGGTCTTTCATTGTGGTGCAGGGATTCTCTAGTTGTGTCTCAAGGACTCAGTAGTGGTGGTGCACAGGGTTAGTTGCTCCACAGCATGTGGGATCTTCCGGGACCCAAGGATTGAACCAGTGTCCCTTGCATTGCAAGGTGGATTCTTAACCACCAGACCACCAGGGAAATCCCTAGACTTACAGTTATTTTTACTTTACAATGGTGCAAAATCGATGCATATTTAGTAAACACTGTACTTTAGATCTTGACTGTTGATCTTTTCCTGGGCTAGTGATGTGCGGTACGGTCCTCTTTTGATGCTGGGAAGTGGTAGCAGCCACAGCTCCAAGTCAGCCATGCAATCATGAGAGTAAACAACTGCTATACTTAACAACTGTTCTGTACCCATCCAACCATTCTGCAATACATTATCCATTAAATTTCAGTAGATATTCGGTCCTTTATCATACAATTGACTTTGTGTTAGAAGATCTTGGCCGACTGCAGGCTAATGTAAGTATTCTGAGAGTGTTTAAGGTAGGTGAGGCCAAGCTAGGATGTTCGGTATGTTAAGTGTATTAAATGCATTTTTGACTAGATGATATTTTCAACTTATGATGGGTTTATCTGGACTAACCTTATCATAAAATGAGGAAGAGCTGTATCCTGGACATGCAGACTTGAGGCTTTACTGCCTCAAGTAATGAGGCAGTAATGAGGGTATGGGGAGTTCTCTGTTTCCCTGGTGGTCCAGGTGGTAAAGAATCCATCTGCAATGCAGGAGACCAGAGTTCGATTCCTGGGTCAGGAAGATCCTCTGGAGAAGGAAATGGCAACCCACTCCAGTATTCTTGCCTGGGGAATCCCATGGACAGAGGAGCCTGGCAGGTTCGGTGGGTCCTGTTGGTCCGACGCAGAGTCGTGTCTGACTTTTTGCATCCATGGGGTTGCAAAGAGTCGGACACGACTGAGACACTAACACTTTCACTTTCACTTTCATGAGGAGTTCTAGTTGGATGAATGCATGAGAGCTCAGTTGCTCAGTCACAACCAACTCTTTGTGACGCTATGGTCTGTACCCTGCCAGGCCCCTCTCTCCATGGGTTTTCCAGGCACGAATACTGGAGTGGGTTGCCATGTCCTCCTCCAGGAGAACGTCCCAACCCAGGGATTGAACTCGAGTCTCCTACAATAGCAGGTGGATTATTTTATCTCTGAGTCACCTGGGAAGCCCCAGTTGGATGAATACCTGGACCTAATTGCTAGCTGCCAGACAGAAGTTGGGGAAGGTCCATGATTTGAAGGAGAATTCTCTCTATATGTTTGCCAAGACTCAACAGGCAGACATTTAACATGCATTCATACACATCAGTAGACCAATGATCATCAAATATAAGCAGGAGGTTCGCAAAAAGAGAAATATAAATACCTAATAAACAATAAAAATTACACAAGCCATTTTTAATGCAAATTTTAAACCCCAGGAAATTCCTACAAATTGGCAAATGTTTTTAAATTGAGTACTCCCAGTGTGGCCAGTACTGACCATGTGGAGAGAGATGAGCCATCTCATACTCTGCTGCAGTCTCTCTCCCCTTGTTCAGAATTTCTGAAAAGAAGTTTAGCAAGATGTGGCAAAAGCACACAAAATAGTAAAGCCAGTAGTTTTCCTTTCTAACAATTTACCTTAAAAATGTATCCAAAACTTAAAAAAAATAATCATCATATAAATGTGAAAAAAATGTATCCAAAACTTGCAGCCAAGATCTGCGAAGATGATCACAATATATTGATTCTATCATAAATTTTTTAAAAATCTCTATTACTATGCAGCTATGACAAATGGCATTTTCAGAGTGCTAATGACCAAGAAAAATATTTATGATATAATCTAAATAAAGGAGATACAAAATTGAATTTACATTATATGAAGAAATAGAAGAAAAAGACAAAGTTAACCAAAAATTAACCAAAGTATAAATGATGTTATCCTCTGTTAATTTTTGATTCTTTACACTGTTAGTATATTAAAATATAATATTTCTACAAAATGCATTAATTTTAAAATTTATTCTGTATATTTATAGCCATTCCCTCTCCAGGGGATTTTCCTGACCCAGGGATCGAACTCAGGTCTCCTGCATTGCAGGCAGATTTTTTACCTTCTGAACCACTAGGGAAGTCCATATATTTATAAACATATGTAATAACAGTTAAATTACTATAAGGCTTGTAGTAGTACTTGTTCCATTCTTCCCCAGCACTGATTCCTGGTTCTCAGAGCAATCAGTTTTGATTTTTTTTTAAGCTGTTTTCTCTGCTTTTTGACTCCCTGTTTCTAAATAATATGCTTACACTGTTGTTTCTTGAATTTTCAGATTTAGACATTATCTATTGGCTTCCAATTATTAAAAGAAAAAATAGTATTAAGTTAATACTATTTATACAGACACAAATATAAACAATAAATATTAATTTAACCCAAAGTTGTGAACTAATCAATGTGGGAGCATGTGGTGGAGGTGAAGTATGAATGTGAGGGTGGAGGTGTGAATGCTAAATTCTCCTTTTATGTAATTGCCTCCCCTGTGAGCTTTGGTTTTTTCCTAGAGTTAATAATTTCTCCATTTATTTGTTTCCTTGGTTCCTTTATACCTACCACTAATTTAGTCCCAAATTTTCCTCAGAAAAATTCTCTAAAATTCTGCTTAGTACAGTCTCATGGTAATCTGTCTGTTCCATTTTGTTTCTGCTCATATACTTCCAGGAATCCTTCAGCTCCTATCTGGACAGCTAGATCTCTATGCCTGCTACACCACTGTCAGCTGAGGGTTTCTCATCACTGTTTTCCTAGGGACTGCCTTCGCCTGTCTTCTGATTTAGAACCCTTGTTTCTTGCATCCCATGCCTTCCATGCCTTCTGTGTTTGTTTTGTTTGTTTTGGTTTTGTTTGGAGGGAGTGGATTTTCTGGGGGAGTTGTGTTGTTTTGGAGATTATTTTGTCATTTTTGTTGTTTATACTCTTCTTTTGGTGGGGTGCATCCTCTAGCATCTTTCTGAGAAAGAATCTATGGAAGATAAATTTTCTGAGACCTTACATATATGAATACCAGTTTATTCCATTCTCCAGTTGACAGGTTAATGAACTATAGCCCATGGGCCAACTTTGGCCTGTAGCTTGTTTTCATGTGAGCTAAAAATGATCTTTTTACATTTTAAAGAGGTATTTTAAAAAAGGAATGTGCCACCAAGACTATAAGTGGCCCACAAAGCCTAAACTATTAAATATCTATTCCTTAATATAAAAAGTTTGCCAGCCCCATCCTAACCAATTGGTTGCTTGACCAAATCAAGAACTCCATGCTGGAAATAATTTTCCTTTCATATTTGAAGACTTTGCTTCATTGTCTCTTAGATCCCAGAATTGCTGTAGAGAGGTCCAGTGCTGTCCCAGTCCTATGTATTCAATCTCTTATTTTCTCTCTGGGAACTTTTAGAATCTTCTCTTTACACCTGATAATCTGAAATTTTACAGTGATCTGCCAGTGTGTGGAACTTCTTTTATTCAAAGTGCTGAGCATTTAGAGAGCCTTGGATCTGAAAACTTCTCAGACTCCTTCTATTCTGGGAAGATATCTGTGTTATTCCTTTGATATTTTTTTCTTTAGGGATTTCTATTAGTTAGATGCTGGATCTTCCAGAACTTTTAAATGTATCTTCTTTTTAGCATTAAAATTTGTACCAATTAGCATTAAGATTTGTACCATTAAGGTACCAATGTACCTTCCAGTTCTTCTCCTAACTTATTTTGTTGCTGCTGTCATCCACCAGAATGTAAGCTCCCTGAAGACAAAAACTGGTCTGCCTCATCCCCACTGTATTTCCCCAGCACCCAGCCCAGTACCTGGCATGTGATAGGCAGTTGGTGAATATTGTCAACTGAGCGAGTATTTATTTAACTGGGGTATAGTTGCTTTACAATGTTGCATTAGTTTCCGCTGCACAAGCAAGTGAATCAATATGTGTATATACACACATTCTCCTCCCTCTTGGAGCTCCCGCCCACCTTCCCCCCCCACCACATTCTACTCATCTAGGTCATCACGGAGGACCTAGTGTATCATGTATAGTGAGCTCCCTGCATTGTACAGCAGAATTCCACTAGCTGTTTTATACATAGCAATGCACATATGTCAATCCCAGTCTCCCAATTCATCCACCTCCCATGTCCACATGTTCATTCTCTACCTCTGTGTCTCTATTCCTGCCTCACAACTAGGTTCATCTGTACCACATGACCCAGCAATCCCACTACTGAACATATCCCCTGAGAAAACCATAATTCACAAAGGCACGTGCACCCCAGTGTTCACTGCAGCACTGTTTACAATAGCCAAGATGCAGAAGCAACCTAGATGTCCATCAACAGATGAATGGATGAAGAAAATGTGGTACATATATAACAATGGAATATTACTCAGTCATAAAGGGAACAATATTGGGTTGTTTGTAGTTTCACAGATGGACCTAGTGCCTGTCATACAGAGTGAGGTAAGTCACACTGAGTATTTTAATTTCTAAGAGCTTTGTCCTGTTCTCTGATTGTTCCTTTATAAAATATCCCATTTTGTTTCATGGATGGGATATCATCTCTTGTCTTCTGAAAATATTATTTGAAGATTTTTGAAGTTACCTTTTGCTTTCTGCCTTGCCCTTATGTCCTCCAAGTTCCTTTCCTCCTGACGGCTGTTTTGGTCTCTGTCTTTCACAATCAGCACCTTTCTAAAACTGGTCTCTCCCTGGGCTGTCCACTCTCATCTGCAAATCGGGCCCTAAGTGTCATCTGGAAGCTGTGGGTGTGTGGGCGAAGCTGGTGGTCCTCATGGCATATGTCCAGCCCCCATGTCCAAGGCCCCAGAATGTGTCTGTAGGTGTCCAGAGAGATGGCTCCAATCTGGTATTCTGGGAGCCAGACTTAGCCCTTCTGTCTTAAGGATGGTAACTCTTCCTTCACTCAGCTATTCCCAGCAGTCATGGGTCTGTCTGGTCCAGCCTCGGCAGAAAGCAGAAATCTGATTTTTTGCCAGGATAGGAGAATAAGGTAATGAGTTGGATCCAAGGGCTTCTTAGACAAACTCCCAACCAATCCTCCTGTGTTCAGGCCCTCTGGCACCCTCACTGGAAGGTTGCTGGCTCCTCTGGGCTTGTGCCATGCATGGCAGTCTGCACCTTACTGTCTCCCCTGCCTGCAGACTGTGGCAGCTCTGGTACCCTTGTTCATCAGCTCACCAGCTTCCAAAATTGTGTTGAGCTTTCCGATTGCTGTTTCTTTCCCTACTCTCTTTCCTTGTGATTTCATACTTCTTTTATTCCTTTACTGCCATTTTGTTAAGAGTTCCAGAGTGGGTGGAGATAAGCAAGGAATTCCTTCTGCCATGTTAAACACGCAGCCACGTGTTACTATGATAATCCCAAGGTAAGGAAAGGATAGTTTCATACTAAGTGATGCGCTGGCCATGTTATCCAGAATAAAATGACAGGTTCACATCCTTAAGGAGCTCTCAACTTCATGCATGGGAAATACAAAGACAGACAGATAATTATCATAAAAGTGCTGTAATAGAGGTGTGTCTGGGCCACAGTGAGGTCACTGGAAAAGTACCTCCATCTAACAGGAGGGAGTGCATGCATTCATGCATGCTAAGTTGCTTCAGTTGTATCTGACTCTTTGCGACCCTATGGACTGTAGCCCACCAGGCTCTTCCATCCATGGGATTTTCCAGGCAAGAATACTGGAGTGGGTTGCCGTGCTCTCCTCTGGGGATCTTCCTAACCCAGGGATTGAACCCACGGTTCTTATGACTCCTGCATTGGCAGGCAGGATCTTTACCACTAGCGCCACCTGGGAAGCCCAACAAGAGGGAGAGAGGGCATCACATAAGAGACAACACAGGGACTGTAGGAATGTGGGGAATGATAAACACTTGAATTCATGACCATTTAGAGGGCAAGATGGAGTTTTAGCTCAAATTGTTATTTTTATTGACTCTCCTCTCCTGGGAACTATAACAAAGCATTGATTTCTCAGCATATAACCTCCCCTGTCAGAATGAGCTAAGCCATCCCAGGTGACACCTGAGTGTCCAAGATGCTCAGCAGAGCTGCCTGGAGGAGCCCCTGGCCTCCCACCCCCTGAAAAACAGAGATTAAGGTGAAGATTAAATGGATGTAAATTTCCCAAGAGAGTTGACACCCAACAGGAGTGAGTTCTCCTAGCCCCCATTTCTTTTAAAGAGGAAAAGAGAAAGAACTAATACCCTCCATGTGTAATGTGAGACTCATGTGCAGAATTACAACTGCCTTTACTTTCTTTAACACTCGACTTGCTCTAAACCACCATTTCCATGAATGATTAAAAAAAAAAATTGCCACTTTAAGGTAACTATCTTCTGATTTTAAACTTATTTTCTTATAGGTCAGTTTGCAATCAAGTTTATATTTTCCTGCCTACGTTCCCAAGAGTGAGTTAAGCATTTGAGATGGCTTATCATCCTGGCATCTGAATGCCCTTCAGCTGAGGGATCTGCCCTTGACCTTGGGCGTCAGCCTCTGTCCTCTCTGCCTCCACTTTTGAAGCCTCCTTGGCTTCTCTTGGCTCAGGCACTACTGCTTCTATCTGGGCCCATGCTGGGCTCTCCGTGGTACTGCCAATGCCCTGGCCCCTGGCTTTAGGCTGCACACCTGTACCCTGTACCCCCACCTAGTATCGCTCCTGACCCTTAATTCTCAGCACCCCCTCCCATTACTCCTGTTGAGGAATCTTGGGGATTTTCATGGACCTTTGCTATGTCCTCCTGAAGCTGATGGGGAACTTGGAAGGCAGGGGAGAGGGTGTTTTCTGACACCATCTCTGCCTGTACTCACCACACTGCCATTTCCACTGTGTTGATGCCATTCTGTGTTGGCACAGGGCAATGGGAGATGGTCTCCTCCTAGAATTCCAGGTGGGAAGCAAAACACATGTCTGTCTCTTCTGCAGTTTCCAAACCCAGCTGGACCCCTTCACTATGCCCTCCCCCACCCAACACACACCAGACTTTGTCTCTGAAGGGAGATAGAAGGGTGTAGGAAGCAGGCCTCAATTCAGATCTAAACGCTCCATCACACAAACCTTTCCTCCCAAGCTCTTCTCTGCCCTGTTGCTCATTCCTCCATCCACCCACTCTCAGCCCAGAAAGGGCCTTCCCTCTTCATTTTCTCTCCTTTTTCCTGGTATTACAATTTATTTTTTAATTTTTTTGTGTGGGATATTTTAAACTTTTTTTTCTATTGAAGTATAGCTGATTATAACAATATTGTGATAATTTCAGCTGCACAGCCAAGTGACTCAGCCAAACATATACATGTACACCCTCCCATCCAGGCTTCCACATAACACTGAGCAGAGTTCCCTGTGCTATACAGTAGGTCCTTGTGCTATGCAGTAGGTACTTCCAACTAAGAAGACATAACAGTCCTAAATGTGTGCACACGAAAACCTGAGTCTCAAAATACATGAAGCAAAAACTGTTAAGAGCTGAGAAGCAAAATAAGCAAATTCACAATCATAGGTGGGACTTCAATACTCCACTTGCAGAAATTGACAGAACTGCTAGACAGAAAATCAGCAAGGATATAAGAGAACTGAACTAACACCATCAACCAACAGGATCTAATTCATGTGCATGTAACTCCACCAGTAACAGCAGAATGCACATTTTTTTCAAAGACTCATCGAACATTCACTAAAACAGGCCATGTTCTGAGCCATAAGACAAACTTCAAAAACTTTTAAAGAAATGAAATCATTTGGATTACATTCCATGACCATAATGGAATCAAACTGAAATCAATAAAACAACAGGAAAATATTAAAACACTTGGATATTAAGCATACTGCTAAATAATCCATGGGCCAAAGAGAAAATCTCAAAAGAAATTTTTAAAAATGTAGAACTGAGTGAAAATGAAAATACATCATATTAGAATATGGCAAATCACTAGATTGTACACCTAAAAATGGTTAAAATGGTCAATTTTATGTATATTTTACCACAGCAAAAAAAAAAAAAAAATGCAACCCCTAACAACAATAAACCTTGTTCTTTATCACAAAAAAATTAGTAAAATATGGCCAATAACATAGCAGCTAAAGCAGTACAAGAAGGAAATTTATAACACTAAATAGTTATTTTAGGGGAAAAAAATCAAAAAATAGAGGCATAGATATAGGAAAGAAGAAATAAAACTTCCCCTATTTGCACATGACGTGGTTGTCTACGTAGACAATGCCAAGGAATCTAATGTTTTTTAATTTCATGGAATAAGTGAGATAAAGGTCAACAAACAGGGTTCACCTGGTAGTCTACTGGTTAAGAATCTGCATGCCAATGCAGGGGTCATGGGTTCCATCCCTGGTCCATGAAGATCCCACATGCCACAGGACAACTAAGCCCGTGTGCTACAACTACTGAGGCTGCGCTCTAGATCTTGTAAGCTGAGCCACAACTCCTGAGCCTGTGTGTCACAACTCCTGGAGCCTGCACACCCTAGAGCCAGTGCTCTGCAACAAGAGAAGACACGGCAATGAGAAGCCCGTGCACCACAATGAAAAGTGGCCCCACTTACTGCAACCAGAGAAAGCCCTGCACAGCAATGAAGAGTTGGTGAACCACAACAAAGACCCAGCAGAGCCAAAAATAAAGAAAGAAATCTTTTTTTAAAAAATCACCAAATCAATCACAGTTATGTGTATTAATAACAAACATGTGAAAACCAAAATTAAAAACATAATACCATTTACAGTTGATCTAAAGAAAATGAAATACTTAGGTATAACTCAACAAAGTATTTATATAATTTTAAAAATTACAAAAAACTGATGAAAGAAATCAAAGAAGACCAAGACAAATGGAGATGTTTACACGTCTGTAGATTGGAAGACTCAAAAAAATAAGTAATTCAATGAATGATTTGGAATCAGACTGCTGCTGCTGCTGCTGCTAAGTTGCGTCAGTCATGTCCGACTCTGTGCGACCCCATAGACAGCAGCCCACTAGGCTCCGCCGTCCCTGGGATTCTCCAGGCAAGAACACTGGAGTGGGGTGCCATTGCATTCTCTGTGGAATCAGACTAGAGAGAGAGAAATACAAACTTAGTGAATTGGAATATAGATCAAATGAAATTATCAAGAATGGAGTGAAGAGATAAAGAGATTTGTTTTTAATTCCAGGAAAGATGGTAAGAGACATGGGGGCTATGTATACACACTCAGCTAGAGGAAGAGGGCAGAGCTCAGGGGACAGAGGCATTTTCTGAAGAGATAATAACTAAGCATTTTCCAGGTCTAATAAAAAAGATACCAATGCCCAGGTTTAAGAGATCTGTTGATCCCAAAGCAGGGTAAACAGAAATCCCCTGTGTAGTCAAAGGAGATATTAAAAGCAACCAGAAAAATACAGGTTACCTTCACAGAAATGGCAGTTAGATTACAGATGGTTTCATAACAGCATCAGTTAAAAGTCAAAAAACAGCAGAACCTTCACTTCAAAGGACTGAATAGAAATGATGGCCAAACCAATTAGTTCATACACAGTGCAAGAATATTTTGGGGATGAGAGTAGTATCTTGAAAATGTCTTTTCAGGCAGGAAGTCACTAACTTAAGAAAATTCTTCAGGATATATTTTCAGAAGGAGAGTGATTTCCAGAAAGCAGGTCTCATATGCAAAGGGAAATGGAGTGCAAAGAAAATGTCAAATACATGGGTAAGTGTAAATGAGCATTGGTTGTATAAAACAGAAAAATAAGTTCTAATAGGCTAAGGGGAAACAATAGGCTTAAAATATGTACAACACTAGCATGGACAGAGCTCTCCAGTCCTCATGTGATTCAGGAAAAGGGGAAAGGTCTTCATTTACTTCAGATGTGAGACTACATTTAATTCCAATCCAGGAGGGGAAAAAAAAAAAAAGCTCAAACACAAGTAGGACAAGAGGAAGAAAAAAAAAAACAGAACATAAATTATGTGACAAGAAGGAAAATATAAGATGGTAGCTTTAAACTTAAGTCTGTTAGCATTCACATTGAATGTAAATTAACTTATTCTAAGCAAGAGTCAATAACTGTCAAGCTTGACCCCCAAAAATTATTTTTAATCCAGCTATAGGCTATTTACAAAAGACTTGCCTAAAACATAACTATAGAAAGGTTGAACGTAAAAAGGTAAAAAAATACATGACATGCATATACTAATCAAAATAAAACTGTTGGGGACTCTCCTGGTCCAGTGGTTAAGACTCTGTGCTTCCAGTGCAGGGGGTGCAAGATCAATCCCTGGTTGGAGAACTAGGATCCCACATGCTGTACAGTGTGATCAAATAATAATAATTTTAAAATAAGTTAGACTGTTGAGGCTAGGGTCTATATTACTATCAGGCATATAAACTTTAAGTAAAAAGGATTACTATAGAGAGAGACTTGATTCACATATATGTTAGAATCACAAGTATAGAGGCACCTAAATAACATATCCTTAAAATATATGAAACACAAGTTGAAAGAACTAAACAGAAAAAATGGAAAAATTCACAATCACAGTGGGAGATTTTAACATGCCTCTCTTAGTAACTAATACAACAGACAAAAAAAATAAGAACATAGATTTAAAAAAAGCAATTGGCAGTATTGAGTAGTTGGACAGAACATCACACAGCAATCATAGAAGACACATTTTTTAGGTACTCATGGAACATTGACTAAAACTGATCATTTCCTAGGACATAAAGCAAGTATCAACACATTTCAGAGGATTGAAATCAATAGAGTATGTTCTTCACAGTTGCAACTAAGCCAGAAATCAGTAACAAAAAGATAACCAAAAATCTCAATGTGTTTGTTTGGGTAATTATAAAAAATACTTGTAAATAATTCATGGATCAGAAAAGGTATAAAAATAGAAAGTATTTTGAACTAAATGATCATGAAAACTTTACATGCAAGTAAAAAGTAAATGCAAGTAAAGTCATGCTTCAAGTAAAATCATGCTTATAGGGAAATTTTATAGCTAGAACTATATAGGCACTCCTAACTGTATCAGGAAAATAAGACACATGGCAAATTAGTTAGTTGCACATCTATCACCATTAGAAAAAGAGCAGCAAACTAGCACCAAGAAAGTAGGAGAATAGGATTAATAAAAATAAGAACAGAAATTGATGAAATGGAAAGCAAACATTCAGCAGAGAAGTTCAGTATAGCCAAAGGTTGGCCCTTTGAAAAGACTAATAAGATTACAAGCCTCTGGCAAGATTGAGCAAGAAAAAAGAGTGGAAACACAACCAACATTAGGAATGAAAAGAACATCCCTGCAGATGGTATCGACACTAAACAGATAAGAGAATATTGGGAACAACCTTATGCCAGTACATTTCAAAATTTAGATAAAATGGACAGAATCCTAGAAAGATGAAAGTTGCCAAAAATTATAATGAAGAAATTAAAATCGGAATTATTTTGCAACCATTAAAGAAATTAAATCAGTAGTCAAAAAAATTCACACAAATTAAGCTCCAGCCTCATAAGACTTCACCAGTGGCTTCTACCAAACACTTAAGGGGAAAATATGTTATTCCAAACCCATACAGTCTTTTTTAGAGCATAGAAAAAGGGAATTTCTAACAGCTTTTATAAGGCTAGCATGACGTTGATATCAAAACCTGCTTAGGACATTAAGAGAAAAGAAAATTATAGACTTCTCTTGCTTCCTAAAAAAATATTACCAGAGTAAATCCATCAGCACATTACAAAGATAATATATCTTGACCTAACCGTTTATCTCAGGAATGCAGTGTTAAAGATTAGAAAGGTAATCAATGCAATGCGCTATATTAACTGACTAAAGGAGAAAAACCACATAGTCATTTCAATAGTTGCAAAGAATTCATTTATGACAAAAGCTCTTAAACTATGAATAGCTGAGAATATCTTTTTTATTTTATTATGGTAACATTGATTTATAACATTATGCAAGTTTCATGTGTACAACATTATATTTTTACTTCTGTATACCCTCACCAGACTTCCCAGGTCACACTAGTGGTAAAGAACCTGCCTGCCGATGCAGGAGACATAAGAGATGCAGGTTTGATCCCTGAATTGGAAAGATCCCCGGAGGAGGGTATGGCAACCCACTCCGGTAGTGTTGCCTAGAGAATCCCATGGACAGAGGAGCCTGATGGGCCACTGTCTATAGAGTCACAAACAGCTGGACACGACTGAGGAGACTTAGCACGCATGCATGCATACCATCACCATCAAAGATTTAGTTCCCAGCTGTCACCATACCATTGATCTCCTCTACCCACTTCACCTCCCTCCACCCCCACCCCCCACTCTGGTGATCACTGCTCTGTTCTCCGTTTGTGTTTCTTTTTGTTGGGTTTGTTCATTTGCTTTGTTTTGTTTTTTTAGTTTTAATTTTTATATTCCACATATGAGTGAAATCATACAGTGTTCGTCTTTCTTCTGACTTATTTCATTTAGCATATTACCCTTAAGGTCCATCTGTATTGTAACAAACGGCAAGATTTCATCTTTTCATGACTGAGTAGTATTCCAGTGTATATATGTATGTATTTGTCTATGTATATGTATGGGCTTCCCTGACCACAGCTTCTTTATCCACTCATCTGATTAGGAACCTAGGTTACTTTCATATCTTGGCTGTTATAAACAATGCTGCAGTGAACATAGCAGTGTGTATATCCTTTTGAATTAGTATTTTTTGTATTCTTTGGACAAATATCCAGAAGTAGAATAGCTGGATCATACGGTAGTTCTATTCTGAATTTTTTTTGAGGGATCTCCAGACTGTCTTCTCCACCAAGAGTGCAAGAGAGTTCCCTTTTCTCCAGATCCTCACTCACACTGATTTCTTGTCTTTTTGACAATAGCCGTTCTGACAGGCATGAGGTGATATCTCATTGTGGTTTTGATTTGCATTTCCCTGATGTTTAGTTATGTTGAGCTTCTTTTCATGTGCCTAATGGTCTTCTGTTTGTCTTCTTTAGAAAAATGTCCACTCACCTCCTCTGCTCATTTTTAAGTTGAGATTTTGTTGTTATTGTTGTTGAGTAGTATGTGTTCTTTATATATTTTGGACATTAAACATCTCTTTTAAAATAGCATATTTGTCACGACAGACCAGGCTAGGCTGAAGAAACAAACCCCTCAAGTTGAGGAGCTTAACACACTGCTGCTGCTGCTAAGTCGCTTCAGTCGTGTCCGACACTGTGCGACCCCACAGATGGCAGCCCACCAGGCTCCCTCGTCCCTGGGATTCTCCAGGCAAGAACACTGGAGTGGGTTGCCATTTCCTTCCCCAATGCATGAAAGTGTAAAGCGAAAGCGAAGCCGCTCAGTCATGTCCGACTCTTAGCGACCCCATGGACTGCAGCCCACCAGGCTCCTCCATCCATGGGATTTTCCAAGCAAGAGTACTGGAGTGGGTTGCCATTGCCTTCTCCGCTTAACACACTAAATAAGGTTTATCTCTCATCAGATAAATCCCATGTAGGTTCAGAAGATCTGCAGGATAGTTTCCTTCCAAGCTCAGGAAGGAATCCCTGTATCTCAGGGATCCTAGTAGGTCCCATAGACTTTGATATCTTAATAGTAGCTTTCAGATTCACTATGAAGAGCTGGAGGGTCATGCAGGGGTTTTTATGGCCAAGTCTACATGGTGCTGGAGAAGGCAATGGCACCCCACTCCAGTACTCTTGCCTGGAAAATCCCATGGACAGAAGAGCCT
The DNA here is from genome assembly GCF_054371585.1 of Giraffa tippelskirchi. Lineage (NCBI taxonomy): Eukaryota > Metazoa > Chordata > Mammalia > Artiodactyla > Giraffidae > Giraffa > Giraffa tippelskirchi. Next base: position 94,673,731 of record NC_137276.1, read on the forward strand.
GGTAGGCTGCAGTCCATGGGGTCGCAAAGAGTCGGACATGACTGAGCGACTTCACTTTCGCTTTTCCCTTTCATGCATTGGGGAAGGAAATGGCAACCCACTCCAGTGTTCTTGCCTGGAGAATCCCAGGGACGGGAGAGCCTGGTGGGCTGCCATCTATGGGGTCGCACAGAGTCGGACACGACTGAAGCAACTTAGCAGCAGCAGCAGCAGCTACATGGTGCATACATCAATTCCACCCACATCCCATGACTCAGTCGCTTCAGTTATATCCAATTCTGACACCCTATGGACTATAGCCCACCAGACTTCTCTGTCCATGGGATTCTCCAGGCAAGAATACTTAAGTGGGTTGCCATGCCCTCCTCTAGGGGATCTTCCCTACCTAGAGATCAAACCCACAACTCCTGCATCTCCTGCATTGCAGGCAGATTCTTTACCAGCTGAGCCATCAGGGACTATAACTCAGTCAAATCATAAAAAACCCAACCTAATTTCAAGAGAAATGGGAATATTAGCTTCCTGAAAGAGGAAAAATAAAAATGTGTCCTAATGAACACATAGCGTGTTCTCTGCCACACATGAGAAAGGATATCCACAGAAAACTTATAGCAAACATCATGTAATAACAAAGCTTGAAAGTTTTTCCTCTAGTAGTGGGCATAATACAGAATACCTGCTAATACCATCTCTATTCAGCATAATACTAGAGGTCTTAAACAATGCAACAAGAAAAGTAAAGTATAAAAGAATTGAAAATGAAACAGTAAAATTCTTGATATTTTGGACATAGAAGATTAAGACTCTGAAGGTAAACTATTAGAATTAATGAGAGAGTTTAGCTAGCTTACCAGATACACATTCAAGATACCTAAATCAGTTATATTTCTGCATATCAACAAGGAGAAAAAGTATTTTTAGAAGTATCATTTATAGTGGCATCAAAAAATATCAAGAATCTAGAAATAAATCTTACAAAAGATGTGTTAAGTGCTATACAAGAAAAATTGTAATACTTTGTTTAGAAATATTTAGGAAGACTTAAACAAATGGAAAGATATACCGTGCTCATGTAACGGAAAGCTCAATATTATAAAAAGGTCAATTCTCCCTAAATTGAATTATAGATTTGATCCAATTCCTATCAAATTTCAGCAGGTTTTGGGGGCTATTTCATCTTTGTGGAACTTAACAAATGCTTTCTAAAATTTATGTGGAAAGTGCAGAGTCAAGAATTGCTGAAACACACTAGAAGAAGAACAAGTTAGGAAGATTTACTTAATCACATTAAGAAGTATACTAAAGCTCTATTAAACAAGACAGTGTGATGTTGTCTAGGGACAGTAAATAGAACCACAGAACATAACAGAGCGGAGAAAGCAGCTGGTACCCAGATGGACACTAGGAATCCCACATGGTGACGCTGCACAGCAGCGGGGCGGAAGGTCTTTTTGGTAAATGATGCTGAAGTAATTGACTATCCAAATGGAAAGTACTTTTAATAGGACACCCGTCATGCACAAAGACACCAATGTGAAAATCAAAACTATAACACTTTATGAGATAATACAGGAAAATACCTTTATAACACAAAATGCACTAGCCATAAAGGAAAAAACCTAACAACCCAACTACATAAAAATTCAGGACATTCATTTTCAAAGGATTCCACAAAAAGAACAATAAGACAAGTGAGAGAAGTTATTTAGGACACGTATACCCAACCAACAAAGGGCCAATATTTGAAATAGATGAAGAACTTTACAAATCAATGATAAAAAGGCAGGAACCTGAAATAAAGGCAAAAGATTTAAACAGGCACTTCACAAAAAATTAAGCTTGAATGCTTAATAATATATATGAATAAATGCTCAGGCTCATTGGTAAGCAGAAAAAGGAACATTATAATCACGATGAGCCATAACTATACATCCATCAGATGGGAAAATCCTGACAATAACTCTGTATGGTTATTTGCTTGATGGTGTGGAGCAAATGAAATGCTCACACACTGCTGATTGGAGAGTAAATATCTATAACCGCTTTAGAAGATTGTTTGGCATTATCTAGTAAAGCTGCAAATACATCTACCCAATGGTTTAGCAGTTTCACTCTTAGGAAGGGTACATATCCTAAGAAATATATGCTTGTGCACACAGGGAGACTTGTGCAAGCATTCTCATAGCAGCATTGTTGGTAATTGTCTAAAGCCAGAATCAAATGAAATCTATTAACAATAAGACAGATCAATTATTTGGTATATAATTATGCAATAGAATATTATGTAGCAATAAAACTGGTTGGACTGCATGAATTTTATTAACAAAACGAAAAAGGCTTATTGAAAGAACAATTCAGTATGATTCCGTTTTTTTTAAAGTTTCAAAAGCAGGCAAAAATCTTTGCTTTTTCAGGTTGCATAAATACATGGTAAAGTTATAAAGGAAAGCAAGAGAATTATGAAAAAGTGAGAATTGTTGTTGTTCTTTGTTCAGTCGCTCAGTTGTGTCCGACTCTGTGACCCCATGGACTGCAGCATGCTAGTTTTCCCTGTCCTTCACCATCTCCCAGAGTTTGCTCAAACTCATGTCCATTGAGTCGATGATGCCATCCAACCATCTCATCCTCTGTCGTCCCCTTCTCCTCCTGCCCTCAATCTTTCCCAGCATCAGGGGCTTTTCCAATGAGTCAGCTGTTCATATCAGGTGCTTGTGTGCACAGGGAGAAAAGTGAGAATAGTGATTAGCTTTCATCAGAGTGTCGGGGTGGTGATAAGGAATTTCTGTATCTTAAACTGGGTGAGGATTAGAACAGGTTGTACTTTCTAACTCTTTGTCAAACTGTATTTTTTCATGCTTTTTTTATGTGCATGTTTATATCTTATAATACAATTTTTAATATATCATGTACTAAGTTAAAATATTAACTCCTCTCATAGATATTATATTTCATCCTTCCCACAAGGTTCTGTCAAGCAGGTATTATCCCATTTTACAGAAAGGAAAACTGAAGCTCAATCAACTCAGCATTTTATTCTTTCAATTATCTTGGTAACTTGCCTAAGGCATCCTAGTGAGTGATGGAACTAGAGCTCCCACCCGAGTCCCATTCAAAGTCTCTCTGAGCCCCATTCATGCTCTTTCCACGATGGTTCCCGATAGCTTCTACAGTTCACTGCAGCTCTAAACCTGTACTGCCCTGTCTCCTGTCGCTGAGCCATGCAATATTGTTCATAGATGGTCCACGTCATTGTCAAAGTAGGTCTTCCCTCCCTTAGCAGCACAGTCCTCCAAAGCCAGTGGTGGCCCTGTGCAGTCAGTTTGCATCCTCTCACCCACCCACCAACCCACCTGGTCCAGGGGACATGTCATTCCTTTGTCTTTGATCCACAGAATCTCCTATTTGAGCTATGAAGCCATGTGTAGCTATTGTCCCATATGTGATTAGAAGAGACCCACACAGGGGGTGTCATTGTATTCCCCCAACGCGTTCTGAGCCTAACTGTCCACAGTGCCACCTGGGAGCCTTGGCCTCAGCCCGACCCTCCCAGCCCCCCTCAGCTACTCCAGGGCATAGAAGACTGTGGAGAAGAGGCACATGATGCCTAAGGCAGCACCTTGACCTGACCCAAGGGAGCTGACTTGCCCAGCAGAGAATGCCAGTGTTTGTTCCCACTCAGGATGCTGCTGCTGCTAAGTCACTTCAGTCGTGTCCAACTCTGTGCGACCCCATAGACGGCAGCCCACAAGGCTCCCCATCCCTGGGATTTTCCAGGCAAGAACACTGGAGTGGGTTGCCATTTCCTTCTCCAATGCATGAAAGGGAAAAGTGAAAGTGAAGTCGCTCAGTCCTGTCCGACTCTTAGCGACCCCATGGACTGTAGCCCACCAGGCTCCTCCATCCATGGGATTTTCCAGGCAAGAGTACTGGAGTGGGGTGCCATTGCCTTCTCCGCCACTCAGGATGAGGCCCCGAGATTTTTAGTGCCTGCCTGGATTCCAGCGGCCAGGTGGCAAGCCCCCATCCCAGCAACACCCCTGCTCTCCCCTGCCTAGGCAGGTACCAGGTGATTGGGGGTATCATCTCTCCTGTCAATGACAACTACGGGAAGAAGGACCTCGTGGCTGCCCGGCATCGTGTGGCCATGGCCCGGCTGGCCCTGCAGACATCCGACTGGATCCGGGTGGACTCCTGGGAGAGTGAGCAGCCGCAGTGGATGGAGACAATCAAGGTGCTGAGGTAACAGCGGGCATGCGCTCGCGGGATGGGCAGGGGCCACGATCATGTCCACAGAGCCCGCAGGGTGGGAGGCATGGATGGAGGGTTGAGTGGGGCTTCAGCCAGATCCTTGCACCCAAGTCCTGCCAGTGTTTATCCTTAGAGCGAGAGAGACCGACAGGTTCACCTTCTCAGAGAGGCCCTGAGTAAACAAATCACAAACCACTACCCCTCAGGGTACTCTTTGTGGAAAAACCCAGTCTCGATTCAGAAGGCTGAAGCATCCAGGGTCCAGGGCTACCACTCAGTAGCTGTGTGACATTCAGTTCAGCTCAGTTCAGTTCAGCTCAGTCATGTCCAGCTCTTTACGACCCCATGAATCACAGCACAGCAGGCCTCCCTGTCCATCACCCACTCCCGGAGTTTACCCAAACCCATGTCCATTGAGTCGGTGATGCCATCCAACCATCTCATCCTCTGTCGTCCCCTTCTCCTCCTGCCCCCAATCCTTCCCAGCATTAGGATCTTTTCCAATGAGTCAACTCTTCGCATGAGGTGGTCAAAATATTGTAGTTTCAGCTTCAACATCAGTCCTTCCAATGAACACCCAGGACTGATCTCCTTTAGGATGGACTGGCTGGATCTCCTTGCAGTCCAAGGGACTCTCAAAAGTCTTCTCCAACACCACAGTTCAAAAGCATCAATTCTTCGGCGCTCAGCTTTCTACACCGTCCAACTCTCACATCCATACATGACCACTGGAAAAACCATAGCCTTGACTAGACGGACCTTTGTTGGCAAAGTAATGTCTCTGCTTTTGAATATGCTGTCTAGGTTGGTCATAACCTTCCTTCCAAGGAGTAAGCGTCTTTTAATTTCATGAAAACTTCTCCAGGACACATTTCTCACATGCAAAATGGGAACAGTATAACCTAACAAGGATCACAAAAATGTAAATCATTTTTCTGACCCAGAACCACATAATCATACACAGTAAGTGAGACCTTTTATTATTGTCATCATCCACTAGGTTGAAAACTGCATCTACATAATGGGCCATCTTTTATAATTGTACAAATTCTGGGTTCTCTAAATCTGGACTTTAAAAAGAACTATGAATCTAGAGATAGTTATGCAGGAATTTTTTTCCTTTTAGAATTGCTGTTAGCGTTCAGCATAAGTAATGGAGTTTTGTAAAAGTCCCAGCAAGCCCTGTATATGAGGACAGTCAGTCTCTGACTTGTGTCTGGGAAACCTTCCTGGGAGTTTGCTAAGGAAGCAGGAAACCCCACCTTGTCCTGCCTGTCAGAGGGGACTGTGAGGTGGGTCTGCCTGTCACTGATGACAGCCAACTCGGCTGGAAGGGACTACAGACTGTGGGTTGTGTCTTTTATTCAAAAGGAAGCACTAGACTTGTCAGAGAATAGACACAGGAGTCAGGTTGAATAATTGACAGGCCTGCCTATAATTTGGTTTTTACTTTTTACTTCTCTTGAAAGTCACTTGGAAGAAAAAATGTTTATCTTTAGCAAAAAAAAAGGTAAACATTTAGTTTCCATATCCTGTTCTTATTACTTACCCTTTACTGGGGAAAGAACCAGCTAGAAGTATTCAGTTACAGTGCTTCTTCAATATCTGTTGCCAAATTGAAGGAGAGAAAATATGAAATAATTGTTAGATATATGCTCTTTTTTTAACATAAGGAATGAATTTACACCTAGATCATCCTTTTAGAATAAACAATGTAGTCAGCTCTCCTTTATCTAAGCTAACAGAGGGAGTAGAAACAAATCAGATAATCCAGCAAATCAATTAGCTTTAGTATGTAGTCAGAAACAAAGAGACGCTGTCTTCCTCCACCCTGTGGGAGGTGCTGTGGCCTCAGGCCCAGATCTTGGAGCCAAATGTACTGGTGAAGTGACTTCAGGTAAGTGAGACGGGCTCTCTCTTCAACTAATAAGATAGGGATGACATCATCTACTTCACTGGGATACTGTGTACGTTAAATGAGGTGATGCAGGAAAACACCTGGCTTATGTGTTTAGTCACTCAGTCCTGTCCGACACTTTGTGACCCTATGGACCGTAGCCCACGGGGCTCCTCTGTCCATGGGGATTTGCTAAGCAAGAATACTGGAGTGGGTTGCCATGCCCTTCTCCAGGGGATTGTCCCAATGCAGGGATCGAACCCAGGTCTCCTGCGTTGCAGGTGGACTCTTTACCAGCTTAGCTACTAGGGAAGTGCCCACCTGGTTTATAATAGGTGCTTAATAACGTTAGGGGCTTCCCTGATAGCTCAGTTGGTAAAAAATCTGCCTGCAATTCCACCTCAGTTGGTAAAGAATACCTTCCCTGCGTCCCTAACTGGCCCATAGTTTATTCTCATAACAGATAAGCCATTCACGGGTAAATAGGATTTGACCACAGTACCACATATTAATATCCTGCTACAAAATGCAGGTCTAAGATTTATAGGATGCATTCTTTTTCTCCTTTTACTGTATCCTTTAGACAGATGCTTCTCGGGCCTGGCTGCACACCGAATCACCAAGAGAGCTTTCAAAAGCACAGAAGCCTGAGTCTTACCCCAGAGACTGGGATGTCATAGGTCTGGGACAGGGCGTCAGGATTGTTAAGAGCTCCCTAGTGATTCTAATGTGTGGCCAGGGTTGAGGCCCACAGTCTCAGTCACCAAGTGTGTGAATCATGTTTTATGATTAATACCGGGATCGATCCAAACCAGTGGTCCCAATCCTGGCTGTAGGACTCACCTGGGAAGCTTTTTTTAAATACTCAACCTCTCCTACCCAAGCTTATGATTTTTCTAGGGTAATAGGCAGGGTCTAGGCATGGATATTTTAAAGGTTCCCAAATGATTTATTTTGTGCAGCCAAGGTTGAGAATCCACTGATAAAGGCAGCACTGTTTTATCAGCCAGTTAAGAGTCTTTTCAGTTTTTGGAGCAGCTTCATTAGAAATTTTGTTTAATTACTAATGTTTTCCTAAAATTATCAAAAATCTTTTTTAAGATTGAAAATCTGGTTAAAATTGTAAAGTGAGGTGATTCTAGAAGCATGGTAGAATGCTCTAGAATGCTCCCACCCTTTTGCTCCATTTAGTATACTCTTGGTAGCTCAGATGGTAAAGAATCTGCCTGCAGTGCATCAGACCCGGGTTCAATTCATGGGTTGGGAAGATCCCCTGGAGAAGGAAATGGCTACTCACTCCAGTATTCTTGCCTGGTAAGTCCCATGGACAGAGGAGCCTGGTGGGCTACAGTCCATGGGGTCGCAAAGCATCAGACACAAGTGTTGACACACTTGGTGGAGTCAACAGTGAATCTGCATCATGGCGACAGTGCCATACATCACTAGGAAGTCAGTCCACTGTAGGGTTTATTGAGTGTTCTGTTTCTCCTTATCAAGTTGCTTATTTTTATTCTAAATTTTCAAAATCTGGGTCAGCTTTCATGCTTTTGAAGCACTTGATAGCTTATTTCACTCGCCCCTTCCCCATGCTGAGGCAGGCCTTGGTCCTGATGCCAGGTGATGTGGTCCAGCAGCAGCGGCTCATGTGCCCCTTGGCAAACATGAGCCTGTGTTGTCGTCATTCTACAGATGAGGAAACTGAGGCTCAGAGAGGCTAAGTTACCTAAGTTGCACAATGGATAAGCAAGTGGTGGAACCCCAGTCTGTTGGACTCTGAAGCCATACGTTTGGCCATCTTCAAAACCAGTGATCTACAGGGGGAAACACCATGTGGCTGACTCTGTTTCTGCCACAGCAACCCTCTAATCAGGCTTACCTGGAGGCCAGGGGCTGCTGAGGACACAAAGAATATGCCGCCAGGGTCGGTCATCAGGCCCGAGGCTGGGCACACCAGGGTACCACTCAGGCAAGCAACAAGAGGAAGCAATGACCCCCCACCCCACAAAGGCAGAGTGGAGGTCTGTGAGGAAGATGCATTTGGCACTGAAAGTAACCTTTTGCACACCAGAGTTCAGAGTTCTAGCTACTATTCAAAGTAGGGTCAGCTTGAACCAGGGGCTTCAAGGTCAGTAAAAATAAAATGATAATGCCAGCTTTTACTGATCACCTACTATGTGTGCCAAACATATAATAACTAGGCAGCTCAGCAACTCTGAGAAGTAGATGAGTTTGGCCCCATTTCACAGATGAGGAAACAAGTTCTGAAAGAGTCAACAACATATGCAAAGTCCTACAGTGAGAAAGTAAAGATGGCACCCAAACCTGTTTCCATCTGATGTGAAATTCCAGACTAATCTGGGAGTGAATCCTGAAGAGGTGATGCTTTCTAAAACTGAAGCAGTAAGACAATAATGGAGGGTCTTTCCTGATGGTCCAGTGGTAAACACTCCATGCTTCCAATGCAAGGGGCACTGGTTCACTCCCTGGTTGGGGAACTAAGATCCTACATGCCATGTGGCATGGCCAAGAAAATATATTAAAAATAAAATTTAAAAATAAAAACTGCAAATTTATATTTTAAAAAGACAATAATGGAAGCACAGACAAGTCCAGCAAGGCCCTAAGAAGACTCAGGTGAGTCTCTGAGACCATCAGGAAGGACTTGGGACCTGAATTAAATGTATTTATTTATCCCCCTTCTATCTTTCCTGAATTCAGCTGACTTTAGGTAAGCAGTTTCCTGCTGCTGCTGCTGCTGCTAAGTCGCTTCAGTCGTGTCCGACTCTGTGCAACCCCACAGATGGCAGCCCACCAGGTTCCCCCATCCCTGGGATTCTCCAGGCAGGAACACTGGAGTGGGTTGCCATTTCCTTCTCCAATGCATGAAAGTGAAAAGTGAAAGTGAAGTCGCCCAGTCGTGTCCAACTCTTAGCGACCCCATGGACTGCAGCCTACCAGGCTCCTCCGTCCATGGGATTTTCCAGCCAAGAGGACTGGAGTGGGGTGCCATTGCCTTCTCCAAGCAGTTTCCTAGGTACCAGAAATACAAGGATAAATTAAATGAGTTTCCTGTTCACAATCTGGTGGGGAAGACAGACTGAGAGTAAGGCTGTTAATAACACCTCATGTTGATTGGGCACTTTTCTGTGGATGGGCTGCGCTAAGCTCTTTAATTCAGCCTCATTATAGCTCTCTGAGGTGGGTACTGTCATTGTCCCCCATTCTACAAATGAGGAAAGTGGAGGCAGATTGCTTAAAACACCCAAGAAGATTCCAGCGCTACTATTTGGAACCAGTATACCAGCCCAGGCAGTCTCATTCTAGAACTTAACTTCTACACAGCACCTTCTCCTAGCAATCAGCATCAGCCTCTTCCCCAGCCAGGGAGAAGCCCTTGCTCCTTCATGGTCTTGTGATACTCAGTGTAGACAAGGCCGGCGTTAACTTTCCTGACCAAATAAGAGAGGTCAGTGAGGCTCTGAGAGTGTTCATGACTCACCCAGCATCGTACAAGCAGGAGAGCCTACACTTGAACCCAGCCACTCTTACTGAAAATACCTGCTTCTCCCACCAGATACTTTTCCCCAAACACAGCTCCAGTCAATGCATAATACAGTAGGCGGAAGACGGAAGATAAGATTGATACAAGACATAGTGCTTACCCGTGTTTGATTAAAAAGAAGTCAGAGGTATCTCTTGATTTTCAGAAGACAGATTACTAAAAGAGCCAGGCCTACCAAATGGGTGTAAGTCTAATCACATCCAAACTGCTAACGTATAATGAGATTTGCTCTGCGCTCTACACCCCTCAGTGGACTTTGCACATCTACTCCTTTCATCTTCATGACCATGCTTGGGAGGCAGGTACTGTCATCACTCCTCGTTTTGCAGGTTCTGAGACACGAAACACCCACCCAGGGCCCCACTGCTGGCTGGTGGGAGAGACTGGATTCAACCCAGGCAGTCAAGCTCCAAACCAGGCTCTGAGCCATCACCCAGTCAGGTTCTAAAGTACTAGCTTATGATCCGAGCAAGCCTCTGTTTTGAGAGGCAGCTGTGGACCCTGCACTGTGCCAGCGCTTGAAAGTGTTAGTCGCTCACTCGTATTTGACTCTTTGTGACCCCATGGACTGTAGCCCCCCAGGCTCCTCTGTCCAGGGAATTTTCCAGGGGATCTTCCCAACCCAGGGATCAAATTCGGGTCTCCTGCACCGCGAGTGGACTCTTTATCTGTTCAGTCATCGGGGAAAACCCTGTGCCAGTGCTTACTGTGTGGTAACTTACTTACCTTCACAAAAGTCTAAAAAGTAGGTATATTATCCCAGCTTTTTACAACTGAAAATTTGTACTCGGAACTCAGGTCTGATTCTAATAGCCCAGGTCCTTAATCCCTATTCAACTTTTATAAAAAGTGAGCTACTGAAAGAAAATACTTAAAAGAGTACAAATCTGCTTGTTTCCTCCTTTCAGCTGGGGCTCATAGAAGGCAGTCTTGGATGGGGTGGTCTGTGAGGACCCAGATGCATCACCTGGCACAAGGCCTGGCACACAGTAGGCCCTCAGTACATATTTGTGGAGTGAGCTACCTTAAATGGACAAAGGCAGAATGAGACTTAAAATTGGAGACACCCCTGGGTGGTGTGGGGGGACTGTAGGCCACATGGATGCACCCTGAGCCCATATGCTTACCCCACAGGCATCATCACAGCGAACTGCTCAGATCTCTGCCCCAGATGGAAGACCCAAACCAAGGCAGTGCCAGCTCTCCCGCCTCCACAGGTAGGTGCTAACCCTCTGCTCTGCCGGGGGTGCGGGTGCGGAGCAGGGGAGGTGGGGTGAGAACTCATGTGAGCCACAGCCCCTGGGCACAGATAAGAGTTTTGTTTGTTTGTTTGTTTGAACTGTTAAGATTTTTATTTTCAAAGGAATGTGAATAATAAACAACAATTAAGGTACTTACAATGGCCCTTGTTCTGGGCTCCCCACCCCGGTGCAGCCTCAGAGAGCCTCTTTCCCCTTCACAGCAGGATCCTCCATGACCCACCTCCCAGAATATTGGAAATAAAAGCAAAAATAAACAAATGGGACCTAATTAAAATTAAAAGCTTTTGCACAACAAAGGAAACTATAAGCAAGGTGAAAAGACAGCCTTCAGAATGGGAGAAAATAATAGCAGACGAAGCAACAGACAAACAATTAATCTCAAAAATATACAAGATAAGAGTTTTTGAGGCCGCTTGGGGTGACACTTTCCATGTTGAAAAGTCGGGTTAAACAATCTGCCACCATCCCTTGTAAATCGTTGTTTGCTAAAGTGGGGTTTCCTGCCCCAAAGGAGTTTACCTACCTTGTGACTTGTGCTTGTGACCTGGATTACAGCCAGGACTAAGCAGGGATCAACTTCTGGGTGCTGCTGAGCTAGTCTGAAAGCCTTAGCCTTTTTGAATACAATATGTGCCATTATATCCCTTAACCTAGCACTGTATAGCAGTGTTGCTCAAGTGTTTTACTCGGAAGAGGAAACCTATTTTTAAGGGATTTAACGTCTATTTGGATCTTCCTTTTAATTTGTAGCCCTGGGTTTCTACCCCGCGGTCAGCTCCTGGTGTTTGATGGAACCTTGTCAGCTGTGATTTCAGAGCACCTCCCATGGCAGCCCTGGTACCAGCGGTTAAATGCACAGCCCCCTCAAGCACATAAACAGGAGCACAGTGATGGGGGGCAGGGTGGGCCAGGAGCAAGGGATCACTGGTCCCACCAGGCCAACATTCCAACAGGCTCTTCCGTGGGGTTGCCTCCAGCGGCTCCCCCAACTTTAGCTGATGGGACACTATTTCCCTATGCGAAGAGCTCCAGATTGTCGTGGTTAAAAACGCTTACGATGCTGTCTTTTCTGTAGGACTTTTCAGAGCCTTTACTGTGTTCATGTGCACGTGACTTTAGGAGGAAGGGAAGTAGCTTGCAGCCATTCTTAGCACTTTTTAATCATGGGTCTCTTTTTAATGCATATTAGTACTCCTCAGAACTGGTGGTCCCCAGAGCACAGACTGGGAATCGCTCTTCTAAAAGGACTTGAAAGGAGGGGTGAGGAGAGATAAACTAGGAGTCTGGTATTGACATATACACCCTACTATATATAAAATAGGTAAACAGCAGGGACCTACTGTACAGCACAGGGAACAATACTCAATATCTCGTAATAACCTATAATGAAAAAGAATCTGAAAACATACATATATATATATATATATATATATATATATATACACATGTTTAAAAATAAATTAATTAAGAGGCCTTGAAAATACCCTCAAGTTTCCCATAGCAGTCCCCAGATGCTGATCAAAGCATCACTCACGGCAGAATCACCTGTGTGGCTTATTAAAAACACTGAAGCCCAGGCCACGCCCCAGACCTCCTGAGGGGAAGGGGCCTGGAACTCGATGGTTAACAGGCACGCTGGGGATCTGCTTTACCGCCAGTTTGGGGAACTGTGCTGTTTAGTGGGAACCCAAGAAAGAAGGAGCTACAGAGCTTCCTATGTGATCAGCTTCTCCAGTATTTATTACGCTGGCTGAGAACAGAGGCGGTCTGCCCAGGGCCTGCCCCGAGCTGGAGACCACCTGTGGATGGCAGTGAGCCAGGTGTGGATAGGGGAACGGTCTGGAGGAGGCAACGCTGCATCACCACTTGCAGGACCCGTAGGTTATCTGGGGTGGGGGACACCCGGGGGCAGAGGAGCAGCTGAGTAAGGCACGCAGGGCAGGAAGTACCGGCCACCCCATGCCATTCAGGATGCTGGAAACCGTGGCGAGAGAAGGAAGCAGCTGCCAGTGAGGCAGGAGGGATTCCACACTGAGGCTCCCAGCTTCTCACCTCTCTGCAGATGCTTCCAGAAGCCCTGTCTCTTGGCCTGGCCTGCCTCTCCTCCCACCTCCCTTTGTGGCTCTCCTGTTGAAAAGCTGTCTATCCTGTAAGGCCCTTCTCTAAGAAGGAACCCTCCCCAATTCCCCCTCCACCACTTCAAGTCACCCCACTTTCGTTTTGGATGTGCTTGTCCAGGGGCTAGTAGCCTGTTCTGCTTGGCCCTATGACATTGGGGGTTTGTTCCCTATTCCCTTTCTGTCCGTTCAAACCCTAAACCCTACTCTTCTTGTTCTCTTCCAAAGTAACTGTTAAAAAAGGAAGTTTGCAAAAAAAATAAAAGGAAGTTTGCATTGAATGAAAAGTGGGCTTTTCAGTTTACCAAAATATATCCTGGGCTTTAAAAATGTGTGTGCCCTTTGCTTGATAAATTCCCCTTCTAGGAATCTGCCTGAGGAGGTAATTAGAAATTGGGACAAAGACTTATGAGAAAGATATTTATCACAGCAATTTTTACAATGGCAGAACATAAAGCAACCTCAGTGTTAAAATGTTAGGGAATGTATAAGTAAATTTACTATATATAATATAGGATGAAGAATCCACACAAAAGGTTTTCATGATATGGTGAAACACTTAGGAGGTAAGTGGGGAAAAAAATCAGGATACAAGACTAGATAATCTCAAGTATATAAACATATATAAATATACTTTCACATCTATTTGCATATTTAAATAGAAAAGACTAAGAACTAACCAAAATATTGAAAATTTTTTGTAGAAAGCTGAATTATTGTTGTTATTGTCTTCTTTAAAATACTTGAAATACTTATATTTTCCACACGGTCCACAGTTGACACAGATTTCATGTTTGTCATCAGAAAAAAAATAGAGCAATTAAAAAAGAAAGGTGGAGTTTTTCTCATGTAAGTTTGGCTTCTGATGTGGTAACTTGCATGCTACTAGTGACCTATTTCTAAAGGACCATTTTGTGTGCCGTGTACTCTGTCATGTGCTGTTCTACTCTGCAGCTGTGCTCAGCATCTTCTGGCTGCCAGGACCCTGCTTTCCCTGTCACTGCTGTGATTTGTGGTCCTCCTCGGACTCACCCAGAGGCATGTGGATTGCCTTGTCCTGAGCCGCTTGGGTGTCACACTTCAGGACACTTCCAGTCCTTTAAGTCGCTTGTGAAGGTGGTCCCTGCCGTGGCTGTTGGAGCCGAGAACAGCTCAGAGGATTCTCTTTCCATACAACCAGAGCAGATGCTTCGTCTGTTTCCATTCACACTGCCTGTTCCAAGGTGGCCTTGTATGATTAGTTTGGGTGTTCCCTTCATATACCAGTGGGCTTCCCAGGTGGTTCAGTGGTAAAGAATCAACCTGCCAATGCAGGAGATGCTTCAATTCCAGGGTTGGGAAGATCCCCTAGGATAGGAAATGGCAACTCAGTCCAGTATTTTTGCCTGGAAAATTCCATGGACAGAGGAGCTACAGTGGACTGGTGGGCTACAGTCCATGGGGTTGCAAAGAGTTGGACATGACTGAGCACGCACACACACTTCAGATCCCAATACCTGGCTTCATCGTGGTATCCTCTCTAGACCCGGAAATCCTACACTCCGGACACCACCCTCCGTGCCTGTGTTCATGTGCTGCACTAGGCAGGAAATTTCCATTGCATTCTCGCCATCACTCAACTTCCGTAACTCCCAAAGGAGGCTTTATTATTCCCTACTGCTGCTGCTGCTGCTAAGTCGCTTCAGTCGTGTCCGACTCTGTGCGACCCCATAGATGGCAGCCCACCAGGCTCCCCCGTCCCTGGGATTCTCCAGGCAAGAATACTGGAGTGGGCTGCCATTTCCTTCTCCAACGCATGAAAGTGAAAAGTGAAAGTGAAGCCGCTCAGTCGTGTCCGACCCCTAGCGACCCATAGACTGCAGCCTACTAGGCTCCTCCGTCCATGGGATTTTCCAGGCAAGAGTACTGGAGTGGGGTGCCATTGCCTTCTCCGTATTCCCTACTACAGCTGAGGAAATAGGCCCATCAGCTGTAACTAGCCCAAGGTCCTCACAGACCTGAGATTGGAACCCAGGGCTGACTGGCCTCAGGGTTGGTGCTCTTTAACGTCAGAGTGTGGGCAATTGGACATTCAAACGGACAGGTGCTGGTGGAACTTCTCTTGCTTTCTGTGTGAATCTCTGCTTCATCTGCTCTCCAGAGCCTGTGGTTATTCAAAGACAGAGCACACTGCCCCAAAACGCCCATGGACATCTATGTATGTCACTGAGTCGCTGTTAAGACAAATCAAATTGGCAGCTTTTATTCAAAACCTCAGACTTACAGACTGGACTCTCAGAGTAACTCGGTCTGCAGATTTCGTAGCAGCGATATGAATGGATCTGAAAGGAAATGTAACTGCCTTTAAGGGGCCTGATGACAGGACTGCCCAGAGTTGGGGTCTAGGGTGCATGTGGCTGGCAGGAGGGATCCATCGCACCAGCCCCCCCGACATGCCTTTCGACTTGGGGGATGGGGCAGGTGTGGGTACTTGTTCCCTCTGGGCCAGGGCTCAGAGAGAATTGTATTCCATCCTATCATTGTTAATAAATTCAAACAGCATTTAATATTGAAGCAGGTATATGGAGATCATCCGCTCAGAAACCCACAGGAGAGGAAACCCTGACCTGTGGGAATAGAGAGGTGTGCCCAGACCCCAGGAGACCTTGGGATTCAATGCACATCACTTAACCTCTCCCATAGGAAGAGCACAAGATAACAATTCAGTTGCTGGAAAGATCAAACACTGGTCTCTTTCTATATTACAGTGGTCAGATAAATAAGAAAGTAGAGTAAAATCTCACAGATATGGAATAGTTTGAATCCACATACATGTTGTAACCAATGGGACCAGCCCAAATGAGTGAAAATCTAAGTTACTGAATAATTTTTAAATGCACTTAGGACACTCTCCATAAGTGCTTGGTGAACGTGCCAGTGAGTGGATTGGTGAATAAGCAGGTGTATGGATGGATGAATGAATGGATGGATGGTGGTTAACACATACCACACTTTTTCTGTTCTCTGTTCTAAGTGTTTTATAAGTTCATTCAATTCTAAAATAATCCTATGAAATAAGTAGTGTTAATATCCTCATTTTAAGTTTGAGGTCACACAGCTGTCAGATGGCAGAGTCAGGATCTGAATGTAAAGAGTCTGGCTCTAGAGTCCTAGTTCTTAACCATGGAGAATTCATGAATACATGTCTTAATAAATGTTTGAATATCATTTTATTATACCAGTAGTACACTGCTAAAGTGTTTGAAGTATGTTTCTATAATTACATCTGATGCCTTAAAATGAGTAAACAAGTCCAGTGCCATCATTTCATGGACGGGGAAACTGAGGCCCAGGGAAGGATCTCAGCTCCAGCCCCGCAGCAGCCAGTACCCAACTGAGGCAGGAACTCTGACCTCTTTATGACACGTCCAGCTTCTCACTTGCCAGTGCATCACTGGTTGAGTGCTCCTTTATAAACTCATCTCTCTAGTCCATGTCCAGATTCCCTCAAAGGTTTCACAATAGAGGAGCCTAAGCTGACCATTTACATCAGGTTTCCCCCCAGCAGATGGTATCCCTGAAGCCCTTCCCAGCTGAGGTTTCATGGTGACTGAGAGATATTCTTGCTCTAGGAGCCCAGCCTTTGCTGTTCACTTAAGCTAGAACTGACTTCCAGAAGGACCAGAGGCCCTGCTGGTTGTTTCTAGCATGGACTTAGTTTTTCTTTTTCTGATTAGCCCATTCACAGGGGACAGAAACAGGAATGGTGCCAGGAAAATCCAGGCAGAGTGATGCATGTACAATTCCTGCCAGTAGGCAGCAGCAGAGCCCATGGGTTTCAAATGCCCACCAGTGGAGGCTGGCTGACCCTGCTAGCAATGAATAACCTCAGGCAAGTCACACACCTCTCTATGCCTCAGTTTCCCCCTCTGCACAATGGGCATGACAATAACACCTATCTCCTGAGGTTACTCTGAGGCTCAAATGAAATTAAACACATAAAGCACTTAATAATAGTGCCCATAGTAAACAGCCAATAAATGCTAAGTATTCTTTAATCTTCACAATCATCTTTCTCTGTTAGGACAAATGCTAAAGGATTATCCACATTGATCAGTTGTTCTAGAGCTTTGTTTTATTGAAAACAGATGAAAAGGTCACCAGCTGAGGTCTTAGAGACCTCTTAGTTACCCAGAGATCCTTTATAATTAACCTTTAAGATGGGATTGTACTTATAAAAATATCAGACATTAGGGCTGAAATAGACTGGCCCTAGTGGTAAAGAACCCGCCTGTGCTCCACATAAGAGAAACAAGAGACACAGGTTCGATTCCTGGGTCGGGAAGATCCCCTGGAGAAGAAAAGGGCAACCCACTCCAGTATTCTTGCTTGGAGAATCCATGGACAGAGGAGCCTAGTGGGCTACAGTCCATGAGGTGGCAAAGAGTCTGACACAACTGAAGCAAAGCAAGCAATATAAATTTATTTATTAATTTAATTTATTTTTGGTTGCACTGGGCCTTTGTTGCTGTGAAGGCTTTTTTCTCATTGCGGTGAGCAGGGTCTACTCTTCGTTGTGGTGTGTGGGCTTCTCATTGCGGTGGCTTCTCTTGTGGAGCACAGGTCAATAGTTGTGGCACAGGGGCTTAGTTGCTCAGCGACTTGTGGGATCTTCCCAGATCAGAGATCAAACCCATGTCTCCTGCACTGAAAGGCAAATTCTTTACCACTGAGCTCAGGGAAGCATAGGGCTGAAATAGATTTTGAGAAGGGCGGTGACTTGCCGGAGGTCCATCATCTATTAGTCCTAGGGCTTTAAGAACCTCACCTTCCATCAGAAGACAAGAGTTCTAGGTTCAGCACAGCCACCTTTGGTCTTGCTGGACCTGCCATGGGCTCCAGCAACCACAGACAGCCTTGTGGTATGACACTGAAAAAAAACCCATTTTGGATTACTTGGCATTTTGCCAACCTTAA
Organism: Giraffa tippelskirchi; assembly: GCF_054371585.1. Taxonomy (NCBI): domain Eukaryota; kingdom Metazoa; phylum Chordata; class Mammalia; order Artiodactyla; family Giraffidae; genus Giraffa; species Giraffa tippelskirchi. Next base: position 94,691,773 of record NC_137276.1, read on the forward strand.
ACAAAAGGTTTATTGATTAAATTACTTAACAACTGTATGTCCCTAAAGTAGCTTCAGATTCATCAACATGCTTTTTCTCCTTAAGCCATGAACACATAGACATTGAGTTCCCCATACATTCCAACAAAAGTGTTTGGTGAAAATCTCAAACAGAATATGACGCTATCTTTCCTGGCCATGACCCTCCTGTTACTATCTTGAGATCCACCCTTGTTTTTCCAGCTGTGCCTGAGCTGAAGCTTCTCTGCGGGGCAGATGTCCTCAAGACCTTCCAGACCCCGCTGTGGAAAGACACACACATCCAGGAAATAGTGGAGAAGTTTGGCTTGGTGTGTGTGACCCGAGCAGGCCATGACCCCAAGGGATATGTCTTGGACTCACCCATCCTGCAGAGATACCAGGACAACGTCCACCTGGCCAGGGAGCCGGTGCAGAACGAGATCAGCGCCACATATGTCAGGTGGGCCCTGAGCCAGGGGCAGAGCGTGAAGTACCTGCTCCCAGATGCCGTCATCTCCTATATCAAGGAACACAACCTCTACCTCAGGGACGCCAACCCAGAGAGGAATGAAGGCTTGCCAACCTGGGGAAGGCCAGCCCTTTCTCCTCCATCCAGCTCGTCCTGAGGACAGGGCGCTTATGGTCTTTGTTTTCTGAAATCTTTCCATTTTGCATTTGGTTTGTTTTAACAATGATTTTGCTTCTGCAGCATCTTCTGTCCCAGGAAGAGATACCTTCTTCAGGGAGGAGCAAAGGTCTGCATTACAAGGATGGACATTTATCATCGAGGTTAAAGTGGTGTGGCAGCGCATCAAGATGAGACAAAAGCTCTCAGAACCTCTGGTGGAAGAGGCCTCCTTGCTTTGTAAATGATAGTAATGGCATGAACACAGAAGGTGGTTCTGCACATGGCAGGGGCCCCTGAGGGTCAGATCAGAATTGCCCACAAAGCCTTTTTCAGCTAGGACCAGGTGCAACCTGCAGGCCTTGATTGGAGAGACTTGACAGATGCTAATTACCAAACAATGGGCTTTGTCAAGGCCTTGTTTCAACAAAACAAGGCTTATGGAGGAGGGTACATTCAGGAGCAGTGCTTTGTTGATTGACACTGAATCTTCCTTTAGAGCCATTGTCTGCCTGCTTCCTGGTCATTGGTAAAATTTAAACTAAAATCTTTCTAAGTAGTGATCCTCAAACAGTATTTTTAATACAGTATACGTGTATATATTTTTAACACAGCTATTTTATTATATAAATACCAGGGTTCCGAAAAAGAACTGAGGTAAAACAGATGCCTTGACTGTTTTAGAGAATCTTGTTGAATGTTTTATGATGGCCTGCCTGTTTGAATATTGGCGAAGGGATAAATAATAAATTGACATCAAAAAGTACTAATGCAAAGTTTCTCTTTTTTCTTTCTTTGTTATATTATTAATGCCTGATGTAGTAGCTGTTGCTTTTCTTTTTAGCTACTCCATGAAATTTGCTACTGTTCCAGTCCTGGCATGAATTTAAGTTTCTAGTCCCAGGTACCAGCTGTGGAGGAAGCAATTGCTTTCCAACCAAAAGGTTTTCTAAGCTTTGGGTCAATGTGAGCCCTGGAAGATGCCCCCAGGAGCCCAGTGTAGGTCCAGGATTTGTCCTTCCACTCCTGATTAGGAGGAGATTTTGATTGGCCAAACTCTGTTTGGGTTGACTCTTTCCACTTGCTGACTGAATGCATTTAGAATTCACTTCTCCCGGACTTTGCCCTGGTTCATCCTTGTTACAAATTTAATCGGGCAGAAGCACAGAGTTGGTGGGAAGAATCTAGTATCTCCCGAAATATATCCCAGTGTCTGCAGGTGTGTCAGGATGGACATGAGTGAAGTTGGGAATCAGGGTTCCCTGTGAAGAGAGTAGGAGGGGGGCCTCCCATGGGAGTCTCCAGACTTCCGCCCCTGTAACCTCTAAGCTGCTGACCTTTCCCAACTCTGATGAGCTATGCCCTCAGAGGCTCCCTAAGGACCTGCTAATTCAGGGGAATAGGAATCAAATAGTCTTGCCCTAAGCTGGCACAGCAAGCTGCATTATGCAAACTAGCTCCCTTCTCCACGGTGGACCTCAGTTTCCCAGTCTCTAAAATGGGGAAGTTTGGTTAGACATCCTGTACATTCTCTTCCAGCTGATTTTCTAAGACTCTGAGTGCCTCTGACTTCAACCTCTCCACCCTTATTTGGGTCCAATACACTTCTAGCCCAACTGGACACTCCCCAAGGGCAGGGGTCTTTGTATTCTTTGCTGCTGTATCCTAAGTGCCAAGAAATTTGCTACTCCAAGTGTGCTTGCAGGCCCAGTGTTTGCATCCCCGGGGAACTGGTTAGAAAGACAGACTCTCAGGCTCCACCCCACATCTGCTGACTCAATCTGTATTTGAATAAGGTTCCCAGACCATTCAATGCACTGGCTTAGAGTTGTCGTTCAGTCACCAAGTCGTGTCTGACTCTTTGCAACCCCATGGACTGCAACACACCAGGCCTCCCTTACCATCTCCTGGAGTTTACCCAAGTTCATGTCCATTGAATCAGTGATGCCATCCAACCATCTTCTCTGTCATCCCCTCCTCCTCCTGCCTTCAATCTTTCCCAGCATCAGGGTCTTTTCCAATGAGTTGACTCTTCACATCAGGTGGCCAAAGTATTGGAGCTTCGGCATCAGTCCTTCCAATGAATATTCAGGCTTGATTTCCTTTAGGATGGACTGGTTGGATCTCCTTCCTGTCCAAGGGATTCTCAAGAGTCTTCTCCAGTACCACAGTTTGAAAGCATCAATTCTTCGGCGTTCAGCCTTCTTTATAGTCCAACTCTCACATCCATGCAATACTACTGGTAAGACCATAGCCTTGACTATACACACTTTTGTTGGAAAAATGATATCTTTGCTTTTTAATACACTGTCTAGGTTTGTCATAGCTTTCCTGCCAAGAAGCAATTGTATTCCAATTTCTTGGCAGCAGTCACCATCTGCATTGATTTTAGAGCCCAAGAAGAGGAAATCTGTCACTGCTTACACCTTTTCCCCTTCTATTTGCCATGAAGTGATGGGACCAGATGCCATGATCTTAGTTTTTTTAACACTGAGTCTTAAGCCGGCTCTTTCACTCTCCTCTTTCACCCTCATCAAGAGGCTCTTAAGTTCCTCTTCACTTTCTGCCATTAGAGTGGTATAAAAATTATTCATTTTGTTTTGAATAAACTATATGTATATCTGAAACTGCATCACATTTACTCTGGTGAATTGCTGCCACTGTTCTGTGTGGAGTACAGAAGGCAAAGGAGGGAAAAAAGAGAAAAACAGCACACAGCTGTAGTATCAAGAAAAAGTGATGGAGAGGGAGCCTGTGGGTTTGAGGCAGGGCTTCTCACCTTGGGCATTACTGGCATTCTGTACCAGAGAATTCTTCACTGGGAGGGGCTATCCTGTGCCTTGTAGAATGCTTAGCAATATCCCTGCCTCAGTTCATTAGCTGGTAATAATATCTGCCCATTGTAACCAAAAAAATCACCAGACCCGCTAGTTTAAGACTATGGCTTAGAGTGGGAGGGGGGTGTTTATGAGACGGGGTCTCTGCTTCCCAAGAGAGAAGATTAGGAAACGGCAGCTGAGTATCTTACAAAGGTCTAGTTTGGGGGTAGGGGGATCCCTACCAGTCATGAAGTCATGTTTATTCTGGGGGACACAGTGCTGTTGACAATAGGAATCAGAAGCCACATCCTTGACTCAGAGGCACCCCACCTTCAGTCTCCCTCTAATCCCAGTGCCGAGAGTGGTTTTCTCTTCCTTGTTTCACAGGCCGAGTCTTCCAGTGTACCCTGTACCCTCAGTCCTGATGTTCAGGGCCTGGCGAATGGAGACTCCCAATGAGTGGGAGCTAATAGTTCTATGATTATAATTATTCAAATTTCAGGATTCATTTACTCAAATCCCATTTATTGAGGACCTTGCCTGTGCTAGGCACTAGACTAAACACTAGGAGAATGATGTGAGCAAATGGACATGGTCTCGCCCCTCAAGAAGCTTACAGACCATTGTAATGGATGGGAATCAAGCATCTCCATGACTAAACATGATTTCAAACCATCTTGAGGGCTCCAGTGGGCAAATCTACCATGTACTCTGCCAGCCAGAGGCAGCAGGTTCCCTGTGAAGTAAGGAAGCTTAAGCTCCAGCTCCTCTTTTGCCAGGCCCTTTCCAACACCCTGGAGGGATCTTAATTATGTAGGTATCTGATTTCACATTCAAATTTTTTTTCTTTTTCTGGAAAGGAGCCTTCAAGATTGTACAAAGTTTAGGCCCCACAAGACACCAGAGATTCACCCTGATGACAGAGTATAGACAGCAGAGAAGAGAGAATGGATTTGAGACCAAAGACAAATCCCCAAGACTTGGGGACGGGTGGAGGCAACTGACTTTCAGGCGGAATGAACAGCACACACAAACGCCCTGTGGCGAGAGAGGGCAAAACAGACAACATGACAAGCTAGATTCATCAGCACCTCCTTAAGAAGAGGCAGTTATTATAGTGTGCACCTGACAGTAGGCATCTTGGCATGCCAGCATCAATATCCCTGACCAGCCTCTCTCTGGGCTCAGGGGCACCAGACCCAACTAGGCCGGAGAAGATCTCCTGTCTGATTCATGGTTATACCTTGTGGTTCCCACCAAGCAAAACATGCATTTCTTAGCCTTTACTAAGGCTAATATTTGTTGTTGTTTGGTAGCTGTCATGTCTGACTCGTTTGTAACCCCATGGACTGTAGCCCACCAGATTCCTCTGTCCACGGGTTTTCCCAGACAAGAATACTGCAGTGGGTTGCTATTTCCTTCTCCAGGGGATTTTCCTGACCCAAGGATCGAAGCCACATTTCCTGCATTGCAGTCAGATTCTTTCCCACTGAGCCACCAGGGAAGTCCACCTTTATATATATTGTCCCCTAAAATAAAACATCACAAAAGATCTACTACACACACACACACACACACACACACACACACACACACATATATAGTGGATATATATCTACTATATATGTAGATATATATCTACATATATTTCAGAATTGTTATATATTTTATATTAGAACTGTTAAGATATTTTGGAATTGTTAAGAATTTAGAATATTTTAGAATTGTTAAGATAATCCCCAATAGACATACACCTACTATATATGTGTGTGTGTGTATATATATATATATAGTATCTACTATATATACATATATATTTCTGCACTCTCACTTGTCTCATTGATTCACATAGCCTCCCTTTTTTTAGTATCAGAAGAGAAAATACATGTCACTGCTGTGCTCCTGATTTATTGCACTGACACTGACCTGCATACCTGATTTCACATTCTTCTCCATTCCCTCAGGCCTTCTTTGCATCTCGTTTGCCAGGGTGTTTTGTTTATTCGGCAAGAACAGATAAAACAGTGGTTTGGACTCCTGGGTAAATAGAATTTCTAGCCTTAAATAAAGGTTCTCTTGTGCTAGTGTATGCTGCCCAAGTGAGCGCAGCTCTGTATCCTGGCCTGAGGGAAAGATTTTTCATTTATAATCCTGTCTGTGTCACTTGGGACAGAATGATGTGAAATCCTATTTTAAACAGATAGCGCTCTGGATTTGCAAGGCACACATGGTAATTGAGTTAATACATGAATATGAATTTCTTCTCCCCGGCCTCACACTTTCTATGCTAACAGTGTTTCTGCCTTCGCTTTTTGCAAGGGTCTCAATGCATAGACCATGCTCCATTTCAGTCATGTTATTTTCTTGGACCACAGCTCAGCGTGTTAGATATACATATGTGTGTGATCTTAATCAATCATAATGCACCTAGTCACACACCTCAGAATATTTTAAAATTAGAATTTTTAGAATCCCCAGGCTTGTTTGTGGCACTAGAAGGGACCCTAAAGTTAATCTGGTAGGTCCCATCTTTCCCAAATTATCAGAATACTGAAATCCCAGTGTTAGAAACAATAGTACCATGTTTCTTGGACAAGTTTGGGGAGCCCTACCTCTCTTTCTCCTGCTGGAAATCCATTATGAGCATTTGTATGCCTTGTCAGTCTTACTTTCTGTGCAGGCCTCATATGCAGCCTCTTTTCTCCATCTATCCTGTCCCCTCTCAGTCCAGACCCCCCATCATCTCTTACCTGGCCCACCACCACTCCAAGCCCCTGCAGTCCCTTCTCTATATTGGGGCCAGAGCAGTCGTGTGTATGTACAAAACTGGGTATATTCCCCCCCTGCCCATATTCCTCCCAAGGGACACCAGGAGACTCCAATAGAAGCCACAGACTTGAAGAGCATGTTTACAAGTGTAGATCTAATAAATGACTGGTGTCTAGTATATAGTGTTCATCTCTCAGTCATGTCCGCCTCTCTGTGACCCCATAGACTGTATCCCACCAGACTCCTCTGTCCATGGAATTCTCCAGGCAAGAATACTGGAGTGGGTTGCTGTTCTCTTCTCCACGGGATCTTCCTGAACCAGGAATCGAAGCTGGGTCTCCCACATTACAGGCAGATTCTTTACCATCTGAGCCACCAGGGAAGCCCCCTAGTATTTGTAAGAAACTATTAAAAACAAGTCTAAAAACCTAATTAAAAACGACCCAAAGATTTGACTGGTTATGTTCAGGAGAGGGTTAACCTACCAGGCCTGATACAGCTCTACAGAAGGTTGCCCTTGGTTGGCATCTGAGAAATTGGCTTTTGGAATATTGCCTACGTGTCTAACTGATAAGGCTGTTTCGTCTGCCTGGGGCACTGTACCAGCTTGCCTAGACTGTTTGTACAAGCAGTGTGATTTGTAGTGAACACCTGCCTTCCTTCTAGGAGTTTGGAATGTCAGTAATCACGGCAGGTCGCGCAGGCAGAGTGCCTCCATCACCAGCCCATGAAAAAAAGCCAAAAAAACCCTGGATACTGAGTCTTAGGCAGCCTCCGCTGCAGAAACAATACACAGTGTTGCTGCATTTCACCGCTGGAGAAAAAGCATGTTCTGTGCGTGTTCTTCCCAGGAGGTAAAACTGGATGTCTTCACCTGGGCTCCTCCACATTCCTCCCAAAGTGTTTTTTCCCCTGGCCAGCCCTGCTGTGTGTCCCCTCACTGTAGTGACTCATTGCCAAGATGGATAACTGCCTCTGAGTCCTGCAAATCCTTCAAGCAAGTCACCAAACACGGAATCCTGGAAACAAGGACACTTCACCAAAGACGATGCACGAATGACAAGCACAGGAAGGGATGCTCAGCCTTGTCAGTCTTTAGAGAACCACAGTGAGCTGCCATCCGCCACCCGCTGCAATGGTTAGAACCAACTAAGCAACCCTAGGTATCCGTGCAAGGGAGATGAAATCATGTGTCCACTCACACTTGTATGTATTCACATAGAGCCCAAAACTGGGGAAATTCAGATGTCCATCAACTGGTGCTTGGATAAACAAATGTGTTGCATCCATGTAGTGGAATACCATTGAGCAATTAAAAGGAGAAAAACTAGGGATGGATACCTGCAACAAGGTGAATGAATCTCAAAGACAGGTTAGATGGAAAGAGCCAGGCATATGGAATGACATATTGTATGATTCCATCAATATGAAATCTCTAGGAAAGGCAAAACTCTAGAGGCAGAAGGCAGATCAGTGGCTGCCCAAGGGTAGGCATGGGGATTGACCATAAGTGGACACAAGGGAACTTTGGGGGGTGATAGATATATTCTAATATTAGATTGTGGTGATGGTGGCACAAGTATATAAAGTTACCAAAGCTCATCAAGCTGTACACATAAAATAGCGTTTGTGGTATTTAAATTATACCTCAATAAAGGTGTCTTTAAAAAGTCCTCCTGAGGGCTTCCCTGGTGGTGCAGTGGGTGACAATCCTTCAGCCAATGCAGGAGACTCGGGTTCAATCCCCGATCCAGGAAGATCCCACATGCCGTGGAGCAACTAAACCCAGTGTGCCCCAACTATTAAGCCTATACTTTAGAGCTCGGGAGTCGCAACTGCTGAAGCGCCTGGGCCTAGAGCCTGTGCTCAGCAACACAAGAACCCACCACAACGAGAGGCCCAAGCACCACAACTAGAGAGTGGCTCCCGCTTGCCACAACTAGAGAAAAGCCCACACAGCAACAAAGATTCAGTGCAACCAAAAATAAATTAAAAAAAATTTTTTAAATCCTCCTGAGCTTCCATTACATGCTTTTGGAGTAGAGACCTGGCTCCTCCCAGGGTTGGCCTCCTCTTCCCCCTAGTCCTCCCCTGACCCACCCCAGGCCCCTAGCCCTTTCACTCTCTGTTCCAGCCTAGGGCTTCTTTCAGCTTCTCACACCCTTCTCTGCGTCTCGATTAAGCCAGACTTACCCACTGGACTCCCAGCTCCCTGCCTTCCTCTCTGGTGAGAGAATTTCATCACTCTTGAAATGACTGATTCAATAGCAACATCAAGTTCCCTGAAAGCAAAGATTTGTCTTGATCTTTGTGCTTTTTCTCCAGTACAATTCCTGACATATAGTAGGGACTCAATAAATATTGCATAAAAATAATAACTGAATAAGCATCTTAATAGCTCCAAGAAGCCCATGATAAACACACCAGTTTATATAAATCAGTGTTTTTGAAGCATGTTTGCAGTCAGAATCCTTTCTATACACACACACTTAACAGTATGAGGAACGTAGAACTCAAAGTGTAATTTCCAAAGTTCTTATCTAAAGTTTTTTTCCCTAGCTTTTTGCTGCAATAGACATCCTTGTATATAAGCCCTTACAAGCTAGTGCTCTTGTGGGATAGATTCCAGGAGTGGTACTGCTGGGTCAAATGGTATGTGTACTTTTTATTCTAATCAGTGTTACCAGATTGATTTTTTTAAGTAAATTGAATTTTTATAAAAAACAGAATCTCATAGAGCAGCTGAAATTTCATTTCCTTATTCCTTTGCAGGGAGTCACCTTCATTATCTTTCATACACACCACTGCAATACCCGTCTCTTTATTCCAACAGATAATCTGTGTGGAAGAGTTTCAGGGACTCTCGCACCTTAGAGAGAGCAGTTTGCTGCACAGTGTTCCCGGTGTTTGCCGGGTGCCTCACTCAAGGATTCTTTTCTCTTTTGGTACATAGGAGCTCCTCAAACTCACCCAAACGACAGAAGTGGGAGCACAGGTGTCATAAGGATGTCAGGAATGGACAGGACATATATACCGGTTCGTGAGAAACTGGAGGGAGGAACTTCCCTGGTGGTCCAGTGGTTAAGAATCCACCTTCCAATGCAGGGGATGTGGGTGGGGAAACTAAGATACCACTTATCACACGGCAACCAAGCCTGGGCACCTCAATGAAGACCCAGCAGAGCCAAAACCAAATAACGAAACTGGAGAGAAAGAAGAAATTGATGTTCCCCACCTTCCCTTATCCTTCCCCCTCCTCCCCTACTTCCTCATCTCTGCCCCCACTACTAACTGCTGTGGTCCTCAGCCGCTGCTCATCCTGCAGCAGCTGGCACACCTGTACCCACGTGACCCTCCACCTTATGCCCTGTCTCAGTGTCACAATTCTAGATTCCCTGACTCACTGGCCCTGGATGGACTTACCTACCTGGTCTATGTGGCAGTGACATTTCTACAAGGGTGGAAGGTGGGCAGGCAGGAAAAAAGTGGACACTTCCCACTCTCGGGTAAGCACCCACAAAATTGCCGAGTGACCTAGCATCTGTGTATATGCCTCTTGCTCCTGTTCTGCTGCAGGTGCTGCTGCTAGGAAATGTGCTCCTGGGGACAGGGGGAGGGAGGGCAGGATAACAATCAGATGTCAGTCTCTCCTTCCCCACCCTTCCTTACGCTGTGGGCAGGTGGACCAGACCCCAGGATGGGCTGGGCAGAAGCTAGAGGGAGTACCCCTGGGGCCCACAGGCATGTGCTTGAGTAGCCGTGGGTCTGGGAGGATCAGGGAGGGCAGAGTACAATGGCTACAGCTGGATCGTGAGCTGGTCCCCTCAGCGGGATCCTGCAGAGGGGGAAGGGACTTCCTCCCCAAGGTTGCATGGACTACAGGACACAGAGGGTCAAGCCAGGCACGGGTCCCCATCCTCCACAGCAGCCAGAAGCCATGTCTGGACCCTCACAACCTCACTGGGAGTCCTAACTTGGCCAAAACTCAACAGGCTTCTTGGCAGAAGGATGGCAAGTTGGTACAAATGGATGTTTGCAAGGTGAGTGTGGATTTCCCTGGCATCTCAAGATGTTATGTCACCCAGAGACGTGTCTTTCGCAACCTCTGCTCTAACTTCCCTCTGTCTTCTCTGGGGAGAGCCTCTACTCGGTGATCCTGCAGCCCCAGCCACCTCAGGTGCCCCTGTTTCTGTGGCTGTCTCCCTGACTTGACTGCACCCTGAGAGTGTTACTGAGTCCAACTTGTACGGCTCACCGCATGACAGGCCAATAAATGGAGAGATGAGTCTCTGGGGCAAGGAATAGCAACTTTATTCAGAAAGCCAGCAGACTGAGCAGATGGCGGACTAGTGTCCCAAAGAATCGTCTTCTCTGAGTTAGAACTCAGGCTTCCTTTAAAAGAGGAGGGGGTAAACTCCTGGTTTGGGGATATATTCATTTCTTCCTGCAGCCAGGTGGGCCTGGCCAGGATGTTTCCTGTGACCTAAACAAAATATTTTAGCTTAAGGCTCATTACCTGGGAGGCAGGATTCCCAGAGATGGGCCATTATGTTTAATAAGCTTACAGGCAACTTCCCTTTAGTGATTAGCTTGTATTCAAAGCAATGGAATGTAAAGGTTAGAGTAGAAGCAGCAGATCCACTATGGGGTCAAACTTGTTCTTCCCTATTACGAGAGGAGGGGCTCGGTGTCTCACTGTGCCCAGACCAAGCCCCCCATGCGTGGACATCCAGATGGTCTGGTGAAGGCCTGGCACCTACTCTCCTTCCTAACAGCACCCTCAGTTTCTTTTAAGGACTTTATCTTCCTCACTGGATTCAGCCTGGTGAGCACACCCAGATGTTCACTCTCTGCAATTTAAATCTAGAACACAGTGACCACTAACAATGGCCAGAGTAGGTTTATCCTGTAGCCAGTTCCCATACAGGGTCCCATTTGTTTTTCTATTTCTCTCTCCAAACATGAGTGTGTCCTTGCTAATCCTTCCAGTGTATTTCCTCGTTTTTTAAATGCTCCAGAATTTGTTTCTGTTGCTTGTAACTGGGGACCGCAGAAGAGGAGGAGGAAGAAGGGAGGAAGGGAGGGAGGGAGGAAAACTAACTCAAACACCCAGTGAGCGAGTGAGACCAGACCATGGTCTAGCTGGAAAGCCTGCCATCAGCAGGGCAGCCATGGACAGGGCAACAGTGGCCGTGATGAGCAATACTGTCTTCCTGGAACAGCCAGGCCAAGCCCGCACATTCACATCTGTGGTACCACTGGGCCGGCCATGGAGATGATTTCAGATAATTCTCTTAACATCTCACAAATGATGTCGGGCTCACGGGTCCTCCCATCATAGCACTAACAGACACCTACAGAGCTCCTGCTAGTAGATACAGGAAAGCCTAGGCCCCCACCATCAGGTTCCCCAGGCTCTTAGGAGAGCCCCATATCCAGAGTACCCCCAGCATCCTCTAGTGGGGTGAAGGGAAGGGGCCAGGACAACTGAGCAGTAAAAATGCTAGGGATCATTTTTATTCTATTACAAATATTTTCTAATTTTCCTTGTTATGGCTTCTTAAATAAACACCTCATTTAAAAGCGGACATTTAATTTCCAAATACAAGGGATTCAGTCTTCTAACTATTGAGGCTTTCAATGGCTAAGTCAAACCTTTCTCTTGTTAAATGTCATACTGCACTTGAAAATATGTGGGTTATTTTCAAATATCTTTTGATCTCTAACATAATTCCACAATAATAAGAGAACAGACTCTATGACTTCAACACCTTTAGACCATGAAATTTCTGTACCTGGTCTTAGGTCTCTAGATATGTTCCAGTGTCTCCTAGTTTATAGTCTAAGGGAACTTCAATAGTATTTGTATCCTACTGTTGTGTGAAAATTGTATAAAACTCAATGATGTTGAATTGGTTCATAATGCTTTTCAGGTCTACTATATTCTCCTACTTCTCTGTACATTCATTCTATTAATTTTTGGGACTTTGCTATTGAAGCTCCAACTAAAAATCTTAAGATATCTACTTGAAACAAACAATTGTAATATATAATGGAACAATATGTAACTTTGTTCTGTATTTTTCACTTCTCCTGTAAATGTATCATCGTATTTTCATAATTTGAAAAATAAAAAATAGAGATTTTTTAAAAATTGGTAAAAAAAAAAAAAAAAAAAGATGCCAGGGGTCATGTCTTCAAAATGCTGGGGGCATAAGCATCCTCAGGAGAGCCTGGTAAAAGCACCCTTTTCTGGGCTCACCCAGACTGATTCAGTGAGCTGAAACAAACCCAGGGATCTAAGCTGTAACAAAACCCCAGGAGCCTGAGGCAAGGGGTCTCTCTGGAAGATGCTATCTAAGACTCAATCAGGTGAAGGAAGAAGGCATGCAGATGGATGTGTCGTGTTCCACTTGCAGCTTGGCCGGCCGATCCTCTGTAGAGCTTTTAGAAGATGGAGAGTATCTGTCCTTCACCCCCTCCCAAGGCAGCTCCTCCTAAACTATCTTCCCATTGTGCTGCTGTCACACTGGTGTCAAAGACATTCGACATCCTCGCTTCACCTCATGGGAAAAGGCTGACTTCTCAGTTAGCATTTGAGCCTCCAGGTCCAGTCATTCTCTTTCGCTCCTGCCTGTTCTCTGAATGGCCATTTGCGAACCCTCTCCTCTGCATGGCTGGAGATCCTCTCTGTCTGTAATCCACCACGGTTTCCTGCTCCCCAATGTTTGCGTGAGCCCCCTCTCTAACCTCGGACGCCCTTCCTGCTTCTCTAAGCCTCTCTGGTCACCACTTGTTCCTGGTGACCCTCTCAAGCTGCACCTTCTAAAAGCCCTCGCTCTCCACCCTGTCCCCGGGGACCTCCCTTCCTCCAAGTTCATGTTAGGGTCGCTTTGTGTCAGGTGACTGAAACTGACAAGGGGTTTCCTGTCCCTCTGAATCAGAGGAAGGTCAGAGGGCCAATGAGGAGAACTCCATTCTGACTGTCTGACCTGGAAAGACTGGAGTGGACGGGCAGCGGCTGCAGCGGGCAGATTTGTAGACCAACGCTGAGCTGGACTGGGAGGGTCTCCAGCCCATGCACGGGTTCTCAGTGGCGCACTGAGCATCTCGGTTCAACCCTAAGCCTAAAGTTGACCATCTGTGCTCCTGTTTTACCCCTCTCCCACTGCCCCTACGCCCAAACCTCCTGCCTCTCCCCAGTCTTCTCTCCTGCAAGCTGCACTCCACCCACCTGCCCTTGGATCCAGTGTCATTGCTCTGTCATCCAGAGGCCCAAACACAACTTAGGCCACCTTAGTTCCTCAGGTGGATCCCAAATAGACAGAAACAACTAACTGAAAGTTGTGAACCCAACAAAGGTGGAAACCCACCCCCTCCACCCGTCCTCTCCAAGGAGGGAGCACAGAGAAATCTCTCTGCAGAGTAGCAATAACAGAAAAGGATGCTGGCTTTGGGATCACATGGAACTGGGTTAGCATCATGATTTTTTTAACCTAAAACCATATGGCCTGCACCTTCATCTCTCCAACTCTGTTGTTTATAACTATAAGAGAGTGATAAGAAAATACCTACCCCATCGTGTGTCTCAGGATAAAGTTAGATAGTGTTTGTCTCTTGTTTGTCACATGAGCCTCAGACAGTGGCTGGAATCATCTTCCATCATCCTCATCGGGCTTGTTGGAGAGGAAGTATTTGAGCTGTCCCTGAAGCTTCTCACCATCAATCATCACACTACCACATCTCCTCTGGGGTGGCTCCACATCCAGTCACTGGTCCGCCAAGAAAAACAAAGGCAAGTGCCTTGGCCAGGACCCCAGAGCCTAAGTACAGAGAGAATTCCTCTCAGTGGAAAGAGGCAAGCTTTTGACTATGCTGTTCCCTCGAGTCCTTGTATCAGTGAGCCTTGGCTGTGAAAAAAAAAATCGCTCTAAGTCTCAGCGGCTTAAAACAAGAACCATTTATGATTTCTCATGAATCCAGCAGTTAGCTGGGTGCTTGTAGGCCAAGATCAATTGATCTTGGCTGGCCTTAATTAAAGATTTTGTTCCAAAAGGCTTCTGGAGGCCTCACTCAGAACTGGTATGACATCACTCCTGCAACGAAGCCTATTGATCAGAGCAAGTCATGAGGTCAGTCCAGGTTCAACTGATGGGGAAGTACCTCCCCACACCATCTCTCCATGAGAAGAATGACCAAGTATTGTACATTACAGCCATGTCTGCAATCAACCACAGGCCTCAAGCTTTTCTCTGCATCCCTTATAGTTCCTAGTTATGGCTTGAAGTGAAAAAAGCTCTGTTATAAAATAAAGATGGGTGGATGGTTGGGAGGATGGACAGAAGGGTAGCTGGGTAGATGGGCAAATGGGTAGATGTAAGATGCATTCTGTGGTGAAGTGTGATGGGGTAAGTGAATGGAGGTGATTTGGATGGATGGTGGGCAGAAGACTCATCCTTAGAATCAAGGGGCATGGTCACACAGGAACAAGAAGACCATGCTCCCATCCTACATCCCTTGCAATGTCCTGGTGGGCAAATGAGTCACCTTGCTGCCCACAGCACTGCACCGGAATGTCTGTTGCTCCTGGGCAGGCTGGCCACGCCCAGGGCCTGTTACCATGACTGCATGTCTCTCCTTTCCCTCATGATGACACCACTTAAACTTCTCAGTGCTCCCCGTTTCCTACATGATAGAAGCCAAGTAACTTACTGCAGCATCGAAGGCTCCCCACGGCCTGGCCCCATTTGTCTCCCCAACATCTTCTTCTGCTATGGCAGACCATGCCATCCCTCTCCCACCTGCTCCCCGCTAGTCATGCTGTAGCCACATGATGCTCCCCCACTTTCCTCGAAGACGCCAAGCTTTCCTACACCTCCCTGATTTTGTACATGCTGTTCCCTCTTGGGAGTGATCCATTTGCCCTCAGTCAAGCGGACGTCTGCTTACTTGTCCTCTAAGACTTCATCCCTGTGCTCCACCACCATCTTGTCCTTGAGGGCATCTCGTACAAGCCTCCACTTGTTACATTTCTGTCTCCCCCTGGACTTACCTTCCTTGGGGTCATGTCTGGCTCATGGCAGTGTCCTCAGCATCCAGCCCAGTTCCAGGAGCCTAAAAGGTACCCGGTGTTTGCTGAAAGGATCCATCCCTTGCGGTTTTGACCTGTTCCCCCCTGCCGTGTTCTCTCAGCGAGTGTCCACTGTGTGTCCAGTTCCTGACCAGGTGTTGGACTAGCCACAGAGCACTGACAGTCTCGCTGAGGGAGCGAAAGCAGGCACACACACATGTGCACACATGATCTCCCAGAAATCAAAGCCCTGTCCACCAGAGGCAGCATGACACCAACACCTCTGGGAGAGCTCAGGGCGCCCAGAATTCATGGAAGAGATCACAGTGAAACTGGGACATGGGAACTTTGATGGGTGAGGAAGAGGAAAAGGCTTTGGGGGCCAAGAATCTGCGTGAGCGAGGCTTGGCTGTGAGGACACATAAGGCCAAGCCACCAGCCCAAGAAGGTGACTCAAGAGGAAATGAATATAGGGCTGGGAAAAGATGCTGAAGTCAGATGGTCAAGGGCCTCGAATGACAAGGACAAGAAGGAAGCTAGAATTTATTGAGGGCGAGAAGGCCAGGTTCCTCAAAACTATCCTATGAGGTAAAGGTTCAGAGACATTAAGCGACTTGCCCGAGATAATGCAGCTAGGAAATGGTAGGCCTGGGATTCAAAACCAGTCTGACTCTAAAATCCACCAACTCAAAACTAAAAACAGAGCTACTATATGATCCAGCAATCCCACTGCTGGGCATATATTCAGAGAAAACCTGGTTCAAAAAGATACATGCAGCCCAGTGCTCATTGCAACACTGTTTACAATAGCCAAGACATGGAAGCCACCTAAATATCCATCAAGAGAAGAGTAGATAAAGAAGATGTAGTACATATATAAAATGGAATATTACTCAGCCATAAAAAATAATGTCATTTGCAGCAACGTGGATGAACCTAAAGATTATCATACTAAGTAAAGTAAGTCAGACAGAGAAAGACAAATATATGATATCCCTTATATGTGGAATCTAAAAAGTATGATACAAATAAATTTATTTACAAAACAGAATCAGACTCACATAGGAAACAAACTTATGGTTACCAAAGGGGAAATGTGGGAGGCAGGGGAGGGATAAATTGGGAGTTTGGGATTGACATATACACACCACTATACGTAAAATAGATAATCAATGAGGACCTACTGTTTAACACAGGGAACTCTGCTCAATATTCTGTAATAACCTAAATGGAAAAAAAATTTTTAAAGAATAGATAGATATATGTGAAACTGAACCACTTTCCTGTACACCTGAAACTAACACAACATGTTAATCAACTACACTACAATATAAAAAATTGTTTTAAAATAAGATAATACCCATCTCTTCATTCCACTGGACTCTTATCAGTCAGAAGGCAGAGGGCAAGGTGGAGCAGGAAGGGAGGTTATGGATGAGATGGGTCTTTACAAAGATTATGATAATGCTATTTGGACTGTGTTCTCTGTCCCTGAATCAATGAGCTCCTGGCCTATTTCTTTTGTTGGAAGCAAAACCCCCTATGAGCCACCTAAAATGTGTGTTTACCTCCGCTGCTTCTAAGGAGACAGGACAAAGACCCAGGCCTTGAGACTGGCCCTGGACTGAACAGGTGACTGTAGCCCACCCTACCCCAGGGAGCCTCCCCGTCAATGCCTCCCCACCTCCTGGTCAGCACGGCTGGTTCTGTGTTCATTCTCAGGGAAGTCCTCGGAGGACAGGTCACAGGCTGCCTGAAAATCAATGTGTTTGACCAGTTGCTTCCCTTTCATCTTTTCATTGTATAATTCTGCCCCCCGAAGGCAAAACCAATGGTCTGGCAAGATTTGTTCTTTTTAAATCTGGCCGGAGCCTCACTAAAGTCCATTAATCTTTAACTTTTTATAGATTTTTCTGCTTAGAATATATGCTCTGTGCTTGCATTTCATGTGGGGATTCAAGGTCTGCTTCCATGTTGATGATGACTCTGAAGACTCATGTTCTCTCCGGGGTTTTGTTCTGTGCGCTTATTTGTCAGTGCCAGCATGCCAAGAACCCCATCGATCTCTGCCTCATTCAGGAGACAACCAGTGGCTAAGACCCCGGGCCTCAGGTCACACAGAGCCAGACACAAAACCAGTCCCAGCCCTGCCATTCTACCTGTTCAACCTTGAGCAAGTCACATGCATCTCTAGGGCTCGTTGAAAATGAAGACCCAAGGGAGTCATACCTCACCCGGGGTTGTATAATCACCACAAAGCCCATATACAGCCGTAACAATTACTGTTGAAGAGTCCTTGACTCTGCAAGGACACCCGCTCCTTACCCCTATCCCTTACCTTTTTTCCAGTCTCCCCTTTTCTTCTAAGAATAACTGCTAGCTCTTTCTCTGTCTACTAAGTCAGCCTTTCAATGCCACCTCTAATTCTCCCTTCTAACCAGCATCTCTGATTAACCTCATAAGAAGGTCCAGGGTAAAGTACGCAGAATCATGGTCCTCTGTAAAAAAGACAAGGAGATGGGAAAAAGTTTGATATGTACAATGCAGTTTTTTCAAATTTATTACTGGCCAAAAGTATATTTAAAGAGTATCATCATGTATATATATATATATGTAAAACTGAATCACTCTGCCATACAGCAGAAATTAACACAACACTGTAAGTCAACTATACTTCCATTTTAAAAAGAGTATCATCAAAGTGAAAACAAAAAATTTATAAATCTTTTGTTAAATCTCAAATCAACAAGGCCGAGCACACCTAGTACTTGCAAAAGACAGCTTAAGAGAAGTGATTTAAAAACAACAACACTGGCCACCTCTCCCCAGACACTGGCCAAATAAGCCTACTGAAACAATAGCAAACACCATGTGGGTCAAGAATCTGCCTACACCTATTTTCTGTCTAAAAGTTGGCAAAGACTGCTGTTAGTTGCCGAACTTCACAGATAAGCTGTGCCACCCCCCACATTAGACCTTTTGTGGGCATGTCCTAGGGGAGGTATGCTGACTGGCCACCAGTAGACAGAAATCATATGGACCCTTTTCCCACCTTTTGGTGACTCTGGTTTAACCTAATTGCTAATGACAAATCATCTAAAAATTCCTTTACTAACTGCTTCTGACCAAAACCATTCCCACTTCACTGTCTTGATACTGCGAGGCATGGAACCTTGACATCTCTAAGTCTTTCCACCCACCATATCTCCCATTGCATAAAATGGCCACTTAAAGACCAAAATCAGACTGGAACTTAAAGGCTGACTTCTGCTTTCCTACCAGTTACGTCTCTATTTTAGATGCTATCTTTCAGCCAAACTAGTACTCTGGAGGACCATCCGGTCAGACATCTGTGAAAGTGAAAGCATTAGTCGCTCAGTCATGTCTGACTCTGTGAGACCCCATGGACTGTATCCCACCAGGCTCCTCTGTCCATGGAATTCTCCAGGCAAGAATATGGAGTGGGTAGCTGTTCCTTCCTCCAGGGGATCTTACTGATCCAGGGATTGAACCCAGGTCTCCTGCATTGCAGGTGGAGTCTTTACCATCTGAGCCACCAGAGTGGCTGAGGGACATATGAAAGGAATGATTTCAATAAGCCCAGAATCTTGCATCTTTTATATATACAAAAGTGCTAAATTCATTAAATTGAGATGCCTGCTTTACTTTAATTAACAGTAATGTTTTGATGTTCTAACTACCTGGTCTTTCTTGCAAAAACTCCTATAAATCCTGGCTCCTCCCTTACCTCTTTGGAAAAGTTGCATAAAACTGTCTGGGAGGCTGTGTCCTGGGCTTAAAAGACCGCAGTTCTGTCCACTGAAAACATAATTAATTCTTAACCTGTGCATTTTTTTTTTTTTTTTTTAGTCAACACAGTTTATGGGTAATCCCCTCCACATGACATCTATGCCTGCCCCACAGAAATCACAGGATTCCACAGGACCTAGATTTCATTTTCTAGGAATCATTTTCCTTGCAAATATATGGCTGTGGGGTTGGATCCCCAGGTTGGAAAGATCCCCTGGAGGAGGGCATGGCAACCCACTCCAGTATTCTTGCCTAGAGAATCTCATGGATGGAGGAGCCTGGCGGGCTACAATCCATAGGGATTGCACAGAGTCGGACATGACTGAAGTAACTTAGCTGCTTATACAGAGCCTCCAGATTAGACAGTTGGGACCCAGGTATCTTTGCAGAAGGATGTTAGGCTGGGGAGGTGGGCTGAGGTAGATAAGTAAAGCTGTCCTTCACAAAACTACCACAACCAACATCTCCTCATTGAATGTCCTGGATCTACCCACTGGACCAACGTCCTCACTGTGGGCAAACAAACTGAAATGAAAATTAAGAGATAAGTAAGCACTTTGTGGGTATTTGATAATATTAAGAAATTAATGTTGTTGGTTATTAGCTGTGATAATGAGGCTGTGGTTTTTTTTTAAGTCTATCTTTTAGAGATACTTCTTGAAATGTTTCCAGATGATGCAATATGATGTCTGGTATTTGACTCAAGGTAATTTTGGAAAATGGGGAGTGGGCGGGGATATAGATGAAACCCGATCAGCCATGGGTTAATAACTGTTGAAGCTGGTGATGGATCCGTGGGAGGTCTATGTACAATTATTTCTCTGTTTATGGAAGTTTAAATGTAGCCATAATAAAATAGTTAAGAAAGCAAAAAAAAAAAAAAAACAGTGAGAGGAAAGAAAGGAAGGAAGAAGGAGTTGGGGAGGGGGAAAGGAGGGGAAAGAAATGAAGAAGCACTTCCCATGCAGTGTATATCACAATCTGTAGAAACAACTGTTATGTGTCGATGAAAAGTAACTGACCCACTCTGCAGAACCATTTTCTGGACAGAAATAAATCCCCGGGCCACATCCCCAAAGTGGGTTTAAGATTCTGGGGCTTGTAGAACTGGTGTTTCATTTGCATATCTGCATATTCATGGATGCATTAAAGAGGACTATACTGAGCAGACCTCGGTGGCCCTCAGCCCCTGTGGCCTCTTGACAAGACCTCTCACTTCGGAACACGGTGGACACAGGGAGACAGCTTTGTTGGGCCACCCTTATCCTTTCAGACATTAACCTCACAGATGGCTCGGTGGTAGCTCGGAGACTGGAGTGAGGTGGTTCTCTGCAACATAATTCCAGACACATATCTGAACACAGGAAGGGAGATTTTACAAGTCTCTAAAATAAAAGGAGCTCTTGAGAAGAGAAACAAGGATGAAGGAGGATTTCTTTATCAGCAAAAAGCAGAAGTATGAGCCACCTGTCCCTTCCTAGGAGACTCGGTCTGGGATCGCGAGACCCGGCAAAGAGGACGGACACTGGAAGGCACCTCCCGCCCCAGCTCTTGTGAGGAGCATCTCTGGAGGAGGGACAGGACTCAGGGTCTGTCCCAGTGCTCTCTGCTCCAACCCCACTGCCCTCCAGAAGCTCTGCTGCCCCATGGCTGGATACACCGGGCCAGTTGCTTGACCATTCAGTGAAATGGGACAGGATTTCCCGCCTCACACGGAGATTGTAAGGATCATGGGAAATCGAGGTATTGATTCATGGCAATGGTTCTCTGAGCTCTGATTTATCTCCACGGAGCTCATGATTTATCCCCATTTACCTTCTCGTCCTCCTGGGAGGAGACACAGCAGGGCAGGCATATACTTAGGCACTAGGAGACTAAACAAAGGCAGATAGGAACCAGGAAAAAGCAGGCCGAATTAAGTGCCATGTGCCCAGCCAGCCAGCTCAGAAGACTGAGGCTAGGTGAACAGGAGATGTCTAAAGTAGCCAGGGGAAGGAGGAGTGGCCAGATCTTGGTTCTTGGGGATGAACAGCAGAGGACCCACTGGAAGGGTCGGGGAGGGGCAGATCTCTGCCTGGAGCATGAAGGGACCACTCTGAGCATGCAAAGAACCAGCAATAACTTGGCCCTTTTTATGTGCCAGGCACTGTGCTGGACATTTGGCATAAACATCTCGGGAGACTCAGCACAAAGGTGGGGGAGGGTGAGAAATCCACCTGCCTGAGATGGATGATGTAGGGAGCAGGGAGAAGACTTTAAACCTGTCAAAGGTGACCAAGGAACAGTCAGTTCACTGCTTAAGCCTTTGGCTGATCCTCTGTTCTAGTGAGTCAGGCTGGGCAGGGCAGGGACAGGCTGCCCCACAGTCCCTGAGATGAGCTCCAGGCTGGCCAGGGAGGGATGCAGAGCCAAGGCCTGTGTGAACAACTGATGGTGTGAGCATCCCAGTACAGCTGAGAAGAGATGGGAAATAGGTCTGATGAGGGCTACAACTGTCCACAGCACTGGCCTCAGCCAGAGGTGACTTTGCTCCCCCTGCACCCCCCAGCCTGGGGCATTTGGCAATGTCTGGAAACATCTTTGGGAGGTGTCAACTGAGATCTAGTCTGTAGATGCCAGGGATGCAGCCTAACATCCTACAATACATAAGAACCCTCCCTCCACCAAAGAATGACATGGTCCAAACTGGTGACAGCGTCAAGGTTAAGAAACCCTGGTGTTGGACTTCCCTGGTGGTCCAGTGGCTATGAATCCACCTGCCAATGCCTGGGACACAGCGTCAGTCCCTGGTCTGGAAAGACCCTACGGAGCAACTAAGCCCAAGCACCGTAACTACTGAGCCTGCGCTCTAGAGCCACCACAGTGAGAAGCCTGTGCATTGCAACAAAGAGAGGCTAAAATCCAAGCCACTGCCTGGAATGAAGGTACCCCTACCCTGAGGAAGAGGCATATTTTTGTAACTCAGCCAGATGCAGTGTGAGGACTTACATGAGCCTGGGGATGGGGGACAAAGGGGAGGTGCCTGGGAATTTGGAGCCACAGTCATATTCGAGTGGGAGGAGAATGTACCTGCTGTCACCCAGACTGCGAGTTGTACAAAAAGCAATTTAAAAGAGATATTTAGTCTTTAATAGAGGGTCAAAAAGTCAACCCACATGATTATGTCATCTTCTTGCTGGCAAAGACAGAGGTTTTAAAGCATGATGACATACCTGCCAGGTGAGAAATGAGATGAGCTCAAAGATCTTCACTGCAGTACTGTTTCGAACAGTACAAGATCAGAAAATAATATTCCCATAAATGCCCATCAGGGCCGGACAAGCTGGATAAACAATGGCATATCCTGCAAAAGAATGAGGTCTCCAGAAATAGAGTAAGTGAAAAAAAGCCAAGTGCACAACCCTGAGGAGTACTGCCCTGCCACCAAGTGAAAGGGGGGTGAGGATCAACGCGGTACTGATAATTGCTTATATTTGCATAATCCTGGTGGCTCAGCCAGAAAGAATCTGCCTGCCAACGCAGGAGATGCGGTTCAGTCCCTGGGTGGGGAAGATCCCCTGGAGATAGAAATGGCAACCCACTCCAGTATTCTTGCCTAGGAAATCCCATGGTCAGAGGAGCCTGGCAGGCTACAGTCCACGGGGTCGCAAAGAGTCTGACACGATTTAGCGACTAAACAAGCGGATTTCAAACGCCACTCAGCGTCAGAACCACCCAAAGGGCCTCTTTTAGCCGTGCTTAGTTCAAGCAACATCAACCTTGCTTTTATTGGGGCGGGGAGGGGGAGGTGAGAGTGCCTCATTTTTCTTTCCCGGAGTTGAACTGCCCAGCCTTCCGGATCCTGGACCCCCACAGGCTGAGCCACCCGCGGGAGTTTAAGACAAAAGCCTGTGAGAGGTACCGTTCCCTAGTTACTCCAGCCAGCCCCGAGACTGTTTCCCAATCCTCAAGTGGCCGCTGAATGTGAAAAGTTCAAGGCGTCTGAAGGAATCCCGCAGGAACCTAAGAGTTTGGAATCATTTAAGTACCCTTCACCCTCACCCCAAATCCCTTTTCCCTCTTAGGGAAGCGAACTGAAGGTCTGAGTAACCTGGCCCTCCGACCTCCCCGCCCCCGCCCCACTGAGAGGGGCGGAGCGACCGCTACGATGGATCCTCCCGCCGGCTTTGTGCGCGGTTGCAATCCAGCTGTCGCCGCCCCAAGAGCCCCCTGCCCCCGGAGGACGCACATTTCCGGGCCGCCCACCACCCAGATCGCACCGCCTGCCCAGATCTGCTCCCGCCCGTTCGGTCCCCGTCGGGCCCCAGTCGTCCCCCCGAAATGCCGGTCGACTTTACCGGGTACTGGAAGATGCTGGCCAACGAGAATTTCGAGGAGTACCTGCGTGCGCTGGGTAAGCGCTGCCCGCCGCGCTCTGCCCGGGCGCCCGGACAGACCTCTGCGGGTGGGATCCCCGCGCCCTCCCGAGCCGGCCGCCCATCTGCCTGCCTCCGTCAGGCCTTGCCGCCGCCCGGAGCACCCGGGCCGCGGACGGGGCGTCTCCAGGGGCCAGAGACCTGCGAATTGCCGAATGGGGGTTGTTAGGGTTCATGGTGGTCAATGTCTGATATTTGGCTCTCGACGTGGAGGATTTCATTAGAAAAGCTGGGCTTGGTTCGCTAGTTTTTGTTTTCAAAGGTTTAGCATAGGGCAGGAAACTTTGTTGTGGAAAAAAAGGAAAGTAAGAAAAGGACAGACCAGCTGCACGCAGAGGCCGTGTTAATCGAGCAAGGAACTCCAGTGGTTTTCTTGGGGTGGGGGGAGCAGGCTCGTAGGGCCCCACTACCTTGGCAGCAGTTCTCCAAATGTTTTCAGCCAACTCTCTACCCTGGCACTCCCTGCAGATGTCAATGTGGCCTTGCGCAAAATCGCCAACTTGCTGAAGCCAGACAAAGAGATCGTGCAGGAAGGCGACCACATGATCATCCGCACGCTGAGCACTTTTAGGAACTACATCATGGACTTCCAGGTTGGGAAGGAGTTTGAGGAGGATCTGACGGGCATAGACGACCGCAAGTGCATGGTGAGGCTTTGCGTTTGCCTGGGCATCTCCTTCCCAGGGTTCCTGACAAAGGTGGGGTTGGGTGATCCCAGAGGGGAGCAAGGGCCCTTGTGTTCTGAGGGGCCGGAGATGTTCCCACTCCCAGCCCCCAAGGCAGCACCTGACTCATCAAGTTCCCCTTACATCCTAACCGGACAGTAACAGGAAAGCTGTGGTTTGTTGAATCTCTACCATGTCCTGGCTTTGAGCCAATGCTTTCTTTCTGTGTTTGACTTCATCCAGTCTTCACCACCCTTGAGGGAGGTCTGAGGACGCCCATTTTACAGATGAGGAAACAATCTCAAAAAGATGTGCCTGGAGTAGCACAGCTAGGGCAGGTCTGGGCAGGAATTCATCAAATCTGTTGACTCTATCTGTACCGTAGGCTGGGGGAGGAAGGAGAGAAGGGAGGAAAGCAAGACCAAACATAAGCAACCTTTTTCAAGTGTAAACTTTCTACATGGCAGAGCATGAAGTCACTCTAGGCAGCAGGGAGCACTGTGATCTCTGCCTTCTGACCTGCCCCTCCTCATCCCCAAACTGGAGTTTGGCTCCCGGCCAGTGCCTTCCCTGTCTTCCACTGCTTCCAAGCAGCTAGCTGCCTTTGAACCCTGTAGCCAGCACCTACTCATTGGGTCAATGCCGCTGCAGTCCAGGCCAGAAGGAGCAGCAGTGGAGGCGGGGAGTAAGCCACCCGTCAACAAGGGTGGGAAGCTGGTGACCTGGAGACCCCAATTAGCGCCACCACGCTGCCTCCGGAAGGTCAGCCTTGGGCCTCCATCAACATTCTGGGGGTTGCTGGGAGGTCATGGTGCCATCTGCCTCGCTCTCAGAGTCATGGGTCCAGACCTAGGGGCCTGCCTTGCTTACTGATGAGATTCTCCTCATTCTTCTTCCCCCTCCCCTCCCACCCTTCACTGAGGGGCTACTCCATGCCCCGCACTGTGCCAGCTGTTTTACTCCACAGTGAAGGAGGGATTACTAACCCCATATTTCTCAATGACTGAGGCTCCCGGGCAAAGAGATTGAAGAGGTGGGACTTTGAGGCCCAGACTCCTGCTCTGGGCTAAGCTCCTCTGTAGATAGCCTTTGTGGAACCCGGTGCCTGGGCTTTGGTTGACTGTGGTTGAAGGAGTGCCAGTGTCTGGGGATAAGGAGCCCCAGGCCAGGATGACTCACCCTTCCTGACTTGTTGATTCATCCGAAGGGGCTCAGGAGTCAGTGATTACACTTGGAATAGTGGCGGAAGAGGGGGTGGCTGGCAAGGCGGATCCTCGGAGAGGCCACTGGTGGGAGAAAACACTGTGGTTGTAGTGAAATGTCAGGTCATGCTTCTAAAACGCCCAAGGCCTCTTAATCCTCAGAGAGGCTCACAGTGGGAAAGGCGACTTTCAGTCAGAGTCCGCCTTGATAAAGTGGGGGCCCTGCCTGTCGGACCACTGCCCAAGGTCTGGTCCCTGGCTCATTGCCTGGAACCCAATGTGAGAACAGTCCATGTCCCCAGCCTACTCTTGAGGTACTTACAAGGCACAGCAAGCATCTCTTTATTTTGGGTCACTGCCACTTCTGGAATGTGCTGCCTTATACTTGCTTGGCTAATTATCTTTGCTCTTTCATTCCCCACTCTCATCCGTTAATGCGTGAAGCATTTATTGATCACCTGGTAATACTAGTTAATACAAGCAGACCTCGGAGAGATTGCAGGTCCAGCCCCAGATCTCCACAATAAAACGAACATCGAAATAAAGTGAGTCATACAAAGTTTTCCTTTTCCCAGTGCATATAAAACTTTTGGCTATACTAGACTGTGGTTTATTAAATGTGCAATTATATTATGTGTAAACAACAGTGTATATACCTTAATGGAAATGCTCACCATCATCTGAGCCTTGGGCAAGTTGTAATCTTTTTGCAGTATAGTACTGTCAAAGATTACTGATCACAGATCGCCATAACAAATAGTAAAAAAGTGTGAAATACTGGGAGAATTACCAAAATGTGACACAGAGACCAGATGTGAGCAAATGCTGTTGGAAAAATGGCATCAATAGACTTGTTTGATGCAAATTTGCCACAAACCTTAAATCTAAAAAGCGCAGTTATCATCAGGGACTCCCCGAGTGGTCCAGTGGTTAAGACCCTGCACTTCCAATGCAGGGGGTGCAGTTTCAATCCTTCGTTGGGGAACTAAGATCCCACATGCCCAGCAGCATGGCCAAAAAAAAAAAACTCACAGTATTTTCGAAGTGCAATAAAACAAGGTATGCCTGTACTCATCAAGTGCAGAAGTACACTCCTTTTATTTTACTCCTGTTTTATTTTAACTCACTCAATTTTCACAACACTGATTTTAACCCCATTTTACAGACGAGAAAACCAAGGCAAGATTTCTTGTTGTATGACCTTGGTGGATTAAGTAAGTGGCAGATGGAGGGTTTGTATGTGGTCTAACCCAGTGGAACATGTCATAATCTCTGATGTCCAGGAACTCACAGTCTTTGTGGTGGAGACAGATGCACACAAAATCAGAACACAGTGTGATCAGTGGTGACAAAGGGAAGCACCAGAGAAGGGGATCCCAGAAGGAGTTCCAGAGCTGGTGACGTCATAACTTACTGGAACAGAAAATGGGTGGGTGGGTGGATGAGTGGGTGCGTAGGAGGGAGGGAGGGAGGGGTTTGGCCACCCTCTTTTCTTAGCTATTAGCTCAGCGGTAGGTGAACAGATCAGGGAGCCCAGCAGCTGGGCAAACTCAGTGACATTGGGTGAGGACTCATGGTCACATCTGCTGCCTCAGGATTCAGGGAGGACCCCTCCCGAGTAGACAGCAGGCACTCACCTTGCTGTTGCCTATGGAGAAGATGGACAGCCCTCTGCTCCAGCCTTCGTTTGGCCCCTGACTGCAGAGAAGTCCTTCTTCCCAGCTGTCCAGTTGGATTGGGTAGCCACAGGGAAGAGCATGGCTAGGGGAGGGTGCAGGATAATACAATGATAGCAACTGTCTAGCCTGGTGCTTGTGAATGGAGCGGAGCTGCCTGCAAGAGGCCACATGGCCCAGGCCAGGGCCCCCGGGGGTCCTGAGCAAGGTGGTTACCAAAGATAATGTCCCTTCTGCTCCCCGTGCTCTGCACTCAGCAGGAGGAGCTGTGGCTGGAGGAAGCCAGTTCTCAGCACCAGTTGGCCTCATTCTAACACGTTCTTCCCAGCACATTACAAGTAGCTCATTTCTCACCTGTTGTGTTCATTCCTCTCTTGGTCCTACAAGCATTTCGTTGGTGTTTATCTTTGCAGCCCTCGTGTTACTGACATGAATCACACAGGAGTCCTGCCCTCCTGGAGCTCAGTGTAATGGAGGCAACAGACCAAAGCAGCCGATCATACTGAGATAGTGTGCTGATGGTGAGGGACAGGCAGAGAAGGACCCCCAGGTCTGGGACATCAGGAGCTGTTCCAGCAGAAAGTGGAGTCTCAGCAGTAGCTTGAAGGATAGGCAGGAAGTGGACAGACAATAGAAAGGGGATGAGAACAAAGCCAAGGCCAAGAGAATAGCTGTTGCTGTTATCGTTGTTGTTCAGTCACTCGGTTGTGTCTGACTCTTTGCCACCCCATGAACTGCAGCCCACCAGGCTTCCCTGTCCTGCACTGTCTCCCAGAGCTTGCTCAAACTCATGTCCATTGAGTCGGTGATGCCATCCAACCATCTCACCCTCTGTCATCCCCTTCTCCTCCTGCTTTCAATCTTTCCCAGCATCAGGGTCTTTTCCAGTGAGTCAGTTTTTCACATCAGATGGCCAGAGTATTGGAGATTCAGCTTCAGCATCAGTCCTTCCAATGAATATTCAGGATTGATTTCTTTTAGGGTCAATCTTAAAAGGTTTGGTTTGATCTCCTTGCAGTCCAAGGGAATCTCAAGTGTCTTCTCTAACAGCACTTGGTACTTGCTATTTCAAACCTGTCTCACACCAGCCCTGGGCTCAGCCTGGGGACACAAAGACACCCAGGCCAGTGGAGGAGCCAGACACATCCTCAGGCCTTTACCACCTGGTGCAGTGGTGGAAGCACAGTGGGCTGGGAACACAGGGCTGGTAGGGCAAGGGGCAGGCAGTGGTCAAGGAGGGTTCCCTGGAGCTGTGGGGAGCCTTGAAGGACAAGTAAGAATTAGGGTGGAAGTGAAAAGCATTTCAGGCAAAGGGAACCACATGCACAGAGGCCTAGAGGTCAGAGAAGGCCTGGCTGGGAGGGGTTTTATCAGGGAAAGAGGTGCAGTCTGCAAAGACTTCATGTGGCCAGAGTGTAGGGTGCAGCTGGGGAAGAGGGTAGTGCTGGGGCCCCAGTAGGGGGCCTGGAGGTGACCAGAAGGGCGCCAGAGAACCTAGGAGAGGCGTGGTCAGGCTGCCATCCTCCCCAAAGGGCCCAGAGAGCTCTGCTCCTGCCTCTTTCCCTGGGAACCTTATCTGTCTTCTAGAACAGCAGCCAGAGGATGAACTCTGGCCTGCAGATGTGTTTTGTTTGGCTTGCACAATGTTTGACAAATTTCAGAGCCAATTGTCAGTGATTGCCAAAGATGGTTATGTCATAGAAAAAATCCATATCCCTGGCTGTTCATACCCCAACAGAATCAAGACTGCTGAAAAGGCTGGGTGCCCTTTTAGTCCTGTGCCATGTAGATCCCCGGGACATGGTCACAGTGGCTCCCATTTGATGGGGCCTCTTCCACTTTACCCCAGCCCTCGCCCATCCCATTACCTGAAGTCCAGGATCAAACAGCCGTATATCATTGTTTGCCTTGTGCGTTCCTTAGAGCAGTGGTTCCCAGAGCTGAGATGAGCAGCAGCAGCAGTGTGTGAGGACTTGTTAGAAAAACAGATTTTCTAGCCAGAAGATCAGGAATTTTGGGAGTGAGGCCAACAATCTGGGTTTCAATAAGCCAGCAGGTGGTTCTGGTGCAACTAAACCTTGAGAACCACCACTTTGGAGAAAAGAAACCTCTCTGTAACTGTGTCTCTAGAAAAAGTGGAAAACACTCAGTGATCTCTTTTAGGCCCAGTGTAGAGGGCCACATGCCGCCGGATGGCTTAGCCCATTCCTGGACCCCTCTGGACATGGCAGCCATGTCCAGAACCACCTGAAATGGCTCTGCGGTCTCTCCCCAGGCTGACGGGTGGAGGGACTCAGATCTATGGAGCCCAGGATCACTCAGCTCACATTTCCAGTCGGTTCTGTTCAGATCTTTATATGACCACAAGCAGTCAGGGCTGTCATCTTGGTGGAAATGTGTCAAGCCTGGGTCCAGCTTTTCTCCACCGCCTCCTGCATGCTTTTATCCATCAAAATGAAATTGCAGGCCCAGTTTGAAACCAATATTATTTATTGAATCTAGCAGATGGAGGCTTTGGCAGAGTGGGGGACCTGCCAAAAGGGAGGTGCTCCTTAACCTCAAATACTGTTCCCCCCACCAGGGCCAAGGAGCCCCTCAGCGCAAAAAATGATCTGACTCCTGATTCCAGCTCCCCTGGCATGAGCTGCTTTTGTGGGGAGAAGACGAGCCTCGGCCAGGGTCCGAGCCAGGAGCCTGGCTCTGCGTGCTGGAGGCAGAAGGGCCATTTGTCATCCCACCGTGGACCCCAGGTCAGGGTTTCCCCGAGGAGACAGCTTTGTTCACTCAGGAGCGGGCTCCTCCTCCCAGGCTGAGGCCTCGCCTCCAGCTCCAGCCTTGAACTCAGGATGACCCCTTCCACAGAGCCTACCTTCCGCTTCCAGCCTTCTGTTGCTGCTGTCTGTTTTTATTGTAAAAGGAAAAAATTCAAACAGCACAGGAGAAAGTGGACTGAAAAGGAAAGGCCCCTTCCTTACTCAGCCTTGTTCCCACTCCCCAGACGTAATCACTGGTGCTGTTTCTGGCTGGTCTGTTCCAAAAATCTTCCTCAAATATAGACACCAGCAGCTCTGTAGCTATTGAGTAGGTAATTGGTCAATTGTTGTTAGCAAACTAAGTCGTGACTCTTGCGACCCCATGAACTATAGTCCGCCAGGCTCCTCTGTCCATGGGATTTTCCAGGCAAGAATACTGGAATGGGTTTCCATTTCCTTCTCCAGGGGATCTTTCCGACCCAGGGATCAAACCCACATCTCCTGCATTAGCAGGCAGATTCTTTACCACTGAGCCACCCAGGAAGCCCCCCAAGTTTGGTCAATATTTCTACTGAAAGCCGGAAAAGACAGAGAAACAGAGAGAGAGAGAGAGGAGGGAGGGAGGGAAAGAAGGAAGGAGAAAAAGGAAGGAAGGAAGAAGGGAGGGAAGAAAGAAAGGATCTACTTCTTTGCACACTGGTTTCTCAATGATATTTCTTTTTCTGTATCAGCACTTACGTGTTTTATTTCCTTCTCTCCTTGACTTACTTTCATC
Organism: Giraffa tippelskirchi; assembly: GCF_054371585.1. Taxonomy (NCBI): domain Eukaryota; kingdom Metazoa; phylum Chordata; class Mammalia; order Artiodactyla; family Giraffidae; genus Giraffa; species Giraffa tippelskirchi. The sequence goes on from NC_137276.1 coordinate 94,722,352, forward strand.
CATCCTTTCATGCATCTAAGTACCTACCAAACCTCTGTTAACAGTTTGATTTAAACTCTTTTGCCAGCTTTCCGATCCTATTCTTGATTCATTAAAGAGATTTCTTTGATTCTTATTTTAAAAAAACAAGAACAACACGATGTCAATGGCAGAATTCACTCCCTGGGCTGCAGAGCTGAGAATGCCACTGGGTTTGAGAGCTTTCTGAGAGCCGCCCCTGCCCAGATCAGGGGCCCAGCATTTGGCTGGGTCCTTTCCAGGAAGGAAACACGGAGTGTCTTTCATGTCTTAGCTAAAGATCTTCGACCTTTGAAATGAGTGTCAGCAGCATGCTTTTGAGGATTACAAAAAGGAGAATTAAAGCAATCCAAATAAAATTCACAAAGTAGCTTTCAAGAATCACACTTGTTTGTTAGGTTTGGGGTTTTGTTAGGAACAAAGGGAAATAACATGTGCTAAATCCTTACCAAGTGCCATGCCTGCCCCTGATGATTTTAGCACTTTTTTCTCTTTTGGTCCCCACAACAAATGCTGTTTGGTAATGCAGCATAATGAAATGCTATTCATTATGCCCACTTTACAGATGGAAATCTGAGGCTCCCGGATGAGGAATCTTTTTTAGCCCAAAGTCACTCAGTCAGCTGGTGGCAGAGGAAGGATTCTAACTTGTCTGTTTATAACACTCTACATTACAAAATCTTTCATAGACCAGCACCTAAATTCCTTATTGTGACCCTCATCACAACCTGGATGAGAGTGGTGAGAAGGCTTGGGGGTATGGAGAAAGGAGTGCTGGTATTAGAGTCAGACATCTGGTTTTGAATCCTCCCCTCCTACTTAGTTAACAAAGTGACCTGAAATGACTGAACACACTGCCTCTGTTTTCACATCTGCTAAATGGGCATTGTGATTGCTGCTCCGCCTGGCTCACAGCACATTCTGAGGGCTAGGGCTATAGCACAGGAAATAGGGCCTTGTGAAGCCACTATACTATGTCCAACAAGCAGGGGGAAATCCCTCTGAGGCCCTAGACTACAGGCAGTGTTCTTGTGATGGCCACATGTTTACTGGAGGATTACAACTGTTTGTTTTTCTGATCGACATTGCTCTGCTACCCACCCAAAGAAGCACCTTCTTTTTGGTGGGAATGACCCCTACTTACCTGTGGGTTCTGGTGAAGCTGCAAATCCCAGTATGTCATCTCTCCTGGGTTGAGCACCTTAAACCAGGGCCATGACAGTGTCCTGTGGCCTGTCCCTTGATTGTGTGTGTGACTGGGCCAGTCGTATATTTCTTGCCACCTTCCATGGCTGCAGGAGAAATCGAACAGAAGGAAAAAATAAAATGAGGCCAGTAGATAAGCAGAAATAATCGAGAAAGAGAGCGGGAGAGAGAAGCCACAACACTGGAGGGCTGCTGGAGCTCCTGATACAACACCATTCCGAGACTTTTCACGTCCTTGAACCAGCTAGTAGGTTCCCTTTCTTTTTCCCCTCAAGCGTTTTGCAGTTTTCCTGTTGCTTGCATCTGAAAACATCTTGTGACATAGAGTCCTACAGATCATAGTTTAAGAACCACATAGGAGTTAGAGCAGTAGTTCTTAAACTTAAACTTGCCCCACATCCAGATTTTCTGATTCAGAAAGTCTGGAGTAGGAACCAAGAGCTTTTCTAACAAGTTCCTAACTGATGCGGATGCTGTGGGTTCAAAGACCATGCTTATGACAACTACTAAGAAAGAGAAATGAGGAAGTGGGCTGGCCCATGACCAGGTTCCGATGATGTTATTTTCATGGTTCAGTGTGCTGGAGTTAAGGGTGCCCATTTATAGGGACTGAATGAAAGTGGAGAGATGCACTGTAGTCCATGTGGATGCCTGGAGACACCAAACTTCCAGCAGCCCACGATGGTTTGTGACTCAGGGTCCGAGTAAGTGATACCAACGGTATGTGCAGCTGGACAAGTGCAGGATACAGCAGAGCAACTGGGAGTCTTGGCTTTGAGATGGACCTGGATTTGAATCCTGGGTCCACCCTCCAGCTGTGTTTCCTTTGGGAACATACTTTATCTCTCTGGACCTCAGTGTCCTCATTTGTAAACAGGAGCCAAAGATATCAGTAGTACACTGATAGGATTGTTGTGAAAACGATGTGGTGATGAATTATCTCAAATTTCTCCTGCTATGTAACAAACCACTCCAAAACTTAGTGCTCCGAGACTCCAAAGCAATAACAGTTCATTAGTTTCTTCATGAATCTGCAATTTGGGCAGGGCTCAAAAAGGGTGGCTCGTCCCTGCTGTGTGCCACATATGTGAGGCATTGGAAGGCCGTTTCCAGATGGCTCACTCAGACTCACTCTCTACTGGCTGCTTGAGCTTCTTCACAACATGGCAACTGGGTTCCCAGAAAAAGGGGGCCAAGAGAATAAAGGAGAAGTGTATGATGTTCTTATAATCTATTTAGCCTCTGAAGTAATGTAGAAAGAACTTTGCCATACTCTATTGGTTCAGGCAGTCCCAAAGACCCACCCATCTTCCCAAGGAAGGGAACATGGACTCCACATCTCAGTGCAGATGTGGCAAGGTTCTAAAAGAGCATGTCAGGTGGAAGATACTTTACAAAATTCGATGTGCTATATGCAAGCTAAGTGGTTACCACAGTGTTGGTGTATGGCGAGTACACAGTGGAAGTTGGCATATTATTCTCTGACTAAAGCTTGGAGGTCTGTCAGGGCTGGGCTTTTGTTTCTGACTAATCTCAAGCAGCAGCTGAGCCCACAGGGACTCTGAGGGGGTGGGAGAGGGTGTGTGGTGCCTGGAGATGGGTCTCTGCAGGCAGAGCGGGAGCTCCACCTCCCTGGGCCGCCCACCCAAGGCAGGCCCCGCATGAGAGGCTGGTGTGTGGGTTGAAGGGGAGAAGGATAGCCTCAGGGTGTTGGGAGTGGTCCAGGGCTTCACCTTCAGCCCTGTTGTACCCACCTCCAAAAGTCCCAGGTAAACAGGTCTAAACACTGTGTCTAAACACAGGTGAAACTGCTTCTGCATGTGCGCTCAGCGTGGGAGCCTCCTTTTTGCTGGTTTACCACCCCAGTCACTCAGGATTTCTAGGCCCTCACAGGTGAAGCCAGACCCCTATCTGCACAGGACCTGGAACTGGAAAACCCCCTCCAGGCACCCAGAGGCTGTAAACATGACTGCTATTAGAGTCCCCTTTCTCCATGGAAGTCTGCCCGGAAATCAGCATTGGCAGACATCGCACCTGGGCTCGGGGATTTATTCCTGTATGACTTGGAGTTGACTAGAAGCTCCTCTGACAGCAGAGACTGTGCCTGATTCACAAAAGCTTCCTCCCTGGGAAGCATTTTTGTAGCTGTCTGTGTTGTATAAATGGAGTTGTGCTAGAGCGTCACACACACACATTCACACACACCACCCCTTGTCCTCAAAGAGGAACCCCAAGTCACCTCATGCCACCTGAATTTCTACCATGAGAGCACATTTAATTTGGTTAAATATCTAAAGACTCTCTACTTGTTTCCTTTAGTGTGCAAATAGCTTAGATTCCTTCCTCCTCCCCTCCTTTCTTTCTTGACCTGAGGCTCCAAGGACAGCATAGGAATAGTCTGGGGAAAAACTGTATAAACAAGATGAGTGTGGAGAACATGAAGTCAGAGCTGGTAGGAGAACCCAGCCTGCAAAATCGGTCTTTGCCAACCTTCCAGTAGAACTGGCTCTGCACTCAGAAAATGAGTGGGGGGGAGAAAATCCCATTTGATAATGTGCAATGAGTCAGAAAAATCATCTTATTCTTTGACTCAGAGATCCCACTTATGGGATTACATTCCAGGAAAATCATTCAGAAGATAGGCTGTATCTATTAATATTTGTACAAAGGAATTTGTAGAAGCTGGGCAGTAATAATCCTCAGCAGCCCATAGAATCAGAGCCACCCTCTGAGGGCTATGTACAGCAGGCCCCGCCCTAGTGCCTGATGTATAATGTATTATATATTCAGTCCTCCAACAATCCTAGAGCCGAGAGGTACTCTCCCTTTTAACAGACAGGGACCCGTAGTCCTGCCAGGGTCACACTCCTGGTTAACCATAGTCCAGGGATTCAACTTCAGACCTCTGACTCCCAACTTTGTGTGGTTTACACTACAGGCTGCCTCCTGCTATTGTCCCTAAAAGCCTGGGACCGCAGGCATTTAGAGTGACTGTGGGCTTTTAATTCCATAGACCACTGTGTAGCCATGAAAGTGATTGCTGTGAAGATAAATGGAAAGTGTTTATGGACAACCCATCCACAAGTTCCATAGATTCTGCTTCTTAGTCTCTCTCTCCCCTTTCCCCATCTTCTGCGTATCTCTTGCCTGTAATAATAATAACAGTTAACATCTCTTACACTTAGTATGTGCCAGGCTCAGCACTTTCCATGGAGGATTTCATTTAATTACTCCAGTATCTTCACACTGATCTCCCTTCTGCCATCCTTCACATTCTGAAAAGGGAAACGGGGATTTCCCTGGCAGTCCAGTGATTAAGACTCCGCACTTCCAATGCAGGGTGAAAGGGTTCAATCCCTGGTCGAGAAACTAAGATCTCACATGCTGCATGGAATAGGCAAAAATTTTAAAAAAATAAAAAGAGAAATGGATCACGCTTCTACTCCCCAGTTCAAAATCCAAAGAGTCTCCCCAGGGCTGATGGGCAAAGTCCAGACAGCATTCAGGACCTCAGAACATGGCAGTGTTTGCCTATCCAGCCCCACACCCGCCTCACACCTTACACTTAGCCCCATCCCACCATTTGCAGGTGTCTCACACACCATCCTCTTTTGCACCTCTTTGCACTCTTCCTTGGGATAAGTCCCCTGCTTCCTCTCCCTGGGAGGATACTTCCTTATGGTCAGGACCAGTCCAGGTTTAACTGCTCCATAGACCTCATCCTGACTCCCCATCCCCCTTCCTCCTCCCCTTTGCCTCCTAGTTCCTCTCCGCAGGTGCTGCCCCAGGGCACCTGTGATGCTCAGTGCATTTGAGATGCTAAGCAGTGGGGCCCACAGCTTTGTATCTCCAGTGCTTGGCACAGTTAGCTCCAGTGTGTTTATGAAATGAACATAAAAATAGTGGAACCTCAAACAGTATAGGTGGTTGTCATTGACCACATCTATGAGATCTACTTGCCATTTAAAACTAGCTAATGTGTGTTGGCATTAAGGATTCTAAACACTTTCTATGCATTAATTCTTTGAATCCTCACAATTCTATGATAAAGATGCCAAAATTCTTCCTAGATTGAGGGAAATATTAATAAGAAATGAATAGACATCATTTGTCTGAGATCAGGGAGCTAGCTGGTGGAGCCGGGATTTAGATCCAGGCTGTCTGACTTCAGGTTGTTACCAGAGAAAGACAGAAGCATTGTTACGTTAAGGGGTCAGGGCTATGAATTAATTTCTCTGTGAGACTGTTGCAGTCTCAAATGCTGTGTCCCCCAGGGAAGCTGTGATGTCCTGGGATGGGATTGGTAGGGGAGATGAGAGGTTTGGCTTTCATCTCATTCTTCCTGGCAGTGGAGGCTGCCTTGCTGGCCAAGATCTGCAGCTTCCAGGCTGAGGTAGCTGTTCTTGGCACTCCTCTAAACTCTTGCATGTCCACAGTCCATTTCCCTTCAAGGCAGGGCCTGGCAGTCTGACTACATCATAATCGGTTCAGTTCATCTTTGGAGTCCCATCTCTGCCGCTTAACAAATTGGGTGTCATTTAGCAAGTTCCTTCACCTTCCTATGCCTTCACTTGTCTGTGAAATGGGAATAATTATCAAGTAAGGGATATCTGCTTCACAATGAGGATTAGATGCAGGAAAGCCTGCAGTCAACTGCTCCATCAGTAGGAGCTGTTATCAGTAACTCTCTCACTTTGTAAACTGTGTCCTCCAAGAGACAGATTCTGCAGAATCTGCAGAAGAGCTAGCAGGTTACATGTGCAGAGGCTGGGCTGCAGGGGCACCTGCCTCTTTACACCCACTGAGCACAGGGGCATTGAGGGCAAGGCTGAGAGCCAAAAAGAGTCCAGCTCTAAAACAGGTCCTTCCAAACCCTTGTTTCATTTCCTCCTGATGGCTCCGTTCTGTGGCAGGACTCATTCACTCCATTTTGCAGATGAAGAGCTCAAAAGGTAAATAGCTGGGGTCACCCAGCTAGAAAGGGGTGGAGATGGATTGGAGTCCAGACCAGCCTCTGTCCAAGGCTGTCATTGGGTCCCTCCCCAATGCCCAGGTAGGTCAGGCAAGTTGCTGTCTGATGGCCAGACCAGGCTCACAGTCTGCTGGGTTCAATGGCAATGGCATCCATGGCAGCAAGATGTTCCTATGGAGCAATGGGCAGGCTGTGGGTTCAGAGTCAGGGAAACTGTAACTCCTGCTCATTCCAGCTGTGTGGCCCTGGGCATGGCCCTAAGCACTCCAGGCCTCAGAAACTCAAAGCCCATGTCATTCCAATGGCTAACCTGTTTCTATGAGGCTACTCTATGGAAGAACAAACAGCCACATTGCCTAGGATGAAAAAGTGAAAGTGTTAGTGACTCAATCGTATCTAACTCATGTGACACCGTGAACTGTAGTCTGCCAGGCTCCTCTGTCCATGGAATTCCCCAGGCAAGAATACTGGAGTGGGTAGACATTCCTTTCTCTAGGAGATCTTCCTGACCCAGGAATCAAACTTGGGTCTTCCGCATTGCAGGCAGATTCTTTACCATATGAGCCACCAGGGAAGCCCCTTGCCTACGACAGGCTTGTCTGTAAAAAAAAAAGGGGGGGGGGGTGTTCATTGCCTGAAAATTTACAAGAGTACCCCTAGAATGTTTTCTGCCAATTTATTTATTCTGTTGAGTCAACAAACAATGCTGTGCATTTTCTCTGCTTTAGATGCTAAGGTTGGGGGGGTGGGGAGCTGGTATCCTGCAGTGGATAAAAGTATCATAGACTCAAAGGAATTCTTTGTCAAGACATCCTGACCTGCTTGCCCTTCCCTCATTACTGAGCTACCATCTCTTATCTTCCGGGAATTGTTTGCTTCTGTTTGCTTTGAAAAATAAACAAAAAAATAGAGGCCAGAAGTTCCCATGGAAGAGACGAGGCCTCCCCCAAGTAGGCTCTGCCCTTCTGAGCCCCTCTGAGCACCTTCTGGCAGGACAGCCCCTCCTTTATCCCACCCCCACTGCAGGTGGACTTGGGAATAGACCAATTCCTTGTACCTGCCCAAGTAGTAGAGCCAACTCTGCCTGCCAGATAGGCAAATATTTACATTTTCCATTGTACCAGGTTTGGCGGATTGGAGCCACAAAGTTGTGACGTGAGAAAAAAGAGATGCTGGTATATTCTAGGGTTGGAGGTACAGAGGTAGTCTCCCTGAGGGGTATCTTTCCAAAATGGTCCAGCCAGGCAAAGCCCATTTGGAAGCCTCACTCATGCAGCCCCTGAGCTCCCTGCATCTGTACAGGCTATTCCCTTAGCCTGAAATTCCCTCGTTCCTCTTTTCCAATTTCTGTTTCTTAACCTAACTCTTGATGTTTTTTAGTGTCGATTCCAGCTTCACCTCCTCCAGGAAGCCTTCCCTGATGGACCTCTGTCTCCACTTCAGAGTCTGATGAGGTGCCCTCCCACTTCCACAGTTACCATCACCTGCCTCTACCAGCACTTGCCGTTCTGCAGGAATTCTCTGTCTTCAATAGTCTGTGAGCTCTTTACAGCAGAATCTTCACCTTCCCTGCTTCTGTTTCTAGCATGTGAGGCTGGTGTGCAACCTATCTTTGCTGAATGTTGTTCACTTACACAGAAAAGTGACAGCTGTTAGTGACTCAGTCGTGTCCAACTCTTTGCAACCCCATAGACTGTAACCCGCCAGGCTCCTCTGTCCATGGGATTCTCCAGGCAAGAACACTGGAGTGGATAGCCATTCTCTTCTCTAGGGGATCTTCCCAACCCAGGAATCGAACCCTGGTCTCCCGCATTGCAGGCAGATTCTTTATTGTCTGAGCCACCAGGGAAGCCCTCAATTACACAGAGCTGTGATGCAAAACCTTATTGTTCATTCAAGGGTCAGCTCATATCAGGGAAATGCAGAGCCCAGTAGCCCCAAGAGCATAGGCTTTGAGGTCAAACCTCATCTCCCCACTTCATGACTGGGGAACCTTTTTTCAAAAGTTATCTATTTATTTTTGGCTTCATTAGGCCCTCTAGTGGCAGCGAATGGGCTCTTTAGTTGTAGTGTGCTGACTTAGTTGCTCCAGGGCATGTGAGGTCTTAGTTACCTGACCAGAGATCAAACCCAGGTCCCCTGTATTGGAAGATGGACTCTTAACCACCAGACCACCAGGGAAGTCCCAATGGCTGAGTGACCGTAAAGCTTCAGTCTCCACATGTGTACACTGGGGAGAAGCATCACTGCCCCAGGAGGTTTAGGGAATCAAACTGATATGTTAGTCACCAAGTCATGGCTGACTCTTCGCAATCCTATGGACTGCAGCACACCAGGCTTCCCTGTCTCTCACCATCTCCCAAAGTTTGCCCAAGGTCATGTCCATTGAGTCAGTGATGCCATCCAACCATCTCATCCTCTGTCGCCGTCTTCTCCTTCTGTCCTCAATCTTTCCCAGCATCAGGGTCTTTTCCAGTGAGTCAGTTGTTCACATCATGTGGCCAAACTGTTGATACCCTTTAATACCCTACCCAGCATGCAGTGAATATTCAGTACCTAATTTGGGGGTGATGATGATGATGGCAATAATGACAATATGCTGTTACTTCCATCAGGAAGTACCCAGCAAACAGCACACAGGTGGCATTGATGCTAGTTGGTATGTCTGCCCTCCCTCCAGGCTGAGCTGCTTCATGGCAGAGCTTGGGTCCAGTCCAGTCTTCCAGCCATCCTCAGCACTGAGCCCCTGGAATGACTGAGCCCAGTTCCATAGGAACCCCATGACTTTCTCCAGCCTTACTCCCTCTTCCCCAGAACCTTGGCCTGACGGGACCTTGAGCTCTCTGATGGTTTGTTGTTTTAAAATTAATCCGAGGTACTTTCTGGAATTTTTGAGGACTTTTTAAAATGACTTGTCAAGATTTAACATTTTATTGTTTTGTTTGTCCTAAGATTCACGTTGTTATCATTTGCTCTTGGCTTCTTCGTGGTATTGGAATCACATTTGTCCATGCCCATGAAGGCCTACTGTGGCTTTATGGGTCTGTAGCTGTTGCTTCTAACAGCTTTTATGTATCTAATTACTTGTTCGTGTTTAAGGTCTTATTAATCTAGTTTTAACCTGCTTTTAGAATGAATCAGCTTTTCCCCTGAATGTGCTAATTTCAGGTCATTGCCAGCCCCCTGGTAATGGATCAGAAGATCACCCAGCCTGGCCTCCTGGGCAGGGTAGCTCGTGGAGTCAGCCAGAAAGAAATGGGTTCAAGTGATGGCTCAACCCCTAACCCTGAGATGGCTTGGGCGGGTTACTTAACAAGCCTAATTTTGGTCAGATGTAAAGCTTGAGCTGTAAAGCTCCCAGCACCGTACCCAACACTTGGCAGGTTCTCATTTGCCTTCCCTGTCCTTCCCATCCTCCCACTTCCATATTTAACAATACTAGAGTCTAAAAACCTCCTCCTTGTCCCATAAACCCTCAAAAGGTGAAGCACCAAACTCCAGGAGGAATGGCCAATTTGTATCTTTTATCCATTCACATCACATATAGGAAGTGTCTAGTCACTGTCTGGATTTTCAGTTTTCCCCTTAAATTTAAAGAGCATAGGCTTTGGAGGGCTCTGGCCTTTGCGGGCAGAACCAATCATGGACAAGACCTCCGCTCTTAGGACTTGGCTGTGGAACCACAGAGGCAATCAGGTCCAGCCCTAGGCCTCCAAGCAGAGGCCTCCCAGAGCTGGGAGGGCGAGTGCAGAAGGACCACTGATCCATCATCCCCCTGTTTGTGGGAGTGGATGTTTGGAGCGCTAAGGATCATTACAAATTCTCGGCAGCTAAGTTGAATTTCACTGTCTGTGGTTCATGCCAGGTCACTGGATCCATTTAGTGGGAATGGTCTGTCACTCCCAGTACAGGTCACTCAGACGGAGTGAGGGGCCTCAAGGTGTGCTTGGAACCAGCTTCCTCAGGCAGCTTGCGGGAGCTGAGTTTTCTATGTCACCTCCATGCCAGCTCGGGTTTCTAAATGGCCAGGGGAACTGGATAATGACTTTTGAAGTGGCAGTCCCCTGTCAGAGGACTGACTGTCTTCGTTCATCTTTTGGTGCTTGTGTTTCCGGGAAAGCTGCTGACAAGGCCAAAGTGTTGGGGGTTATTAGTTTTTAATAGAAAAGTTGGACCGGCTTTGCTTTATAACTAGCCGCCTTGGGCTGTAGCTCATTTGCAGACTTCAGATAGTCTGTGAGAATTACTCTCAGGAGGGGAGCTGAAGGTGGCCATACGTTCCCCTTGTCCTTGACTTGTCTGGGCTTCAGTTCCAAGGTGGGGCCGCAGAGCCCATGGTGCGGGGGTGGGGGGAACACCACACTGTCTGTCTCCATGATCTGTACCATACCCACCTCAGCTCCCATTGGTACCTGCCTTCCTGTGCCTCTTAAAAAGCACCAGGAACATCCTCTTGCCTAAAAGTGCCCCACTAGACCCTGATTACAGGATTAAGCCACGGTGAGTGTCCAAGCTGGGAAATTGAATTGAATGACCTCTTAAAGACCCTTTCAGATCTGCATTCACAGTGCAAGCTGAGCCTCATTCCAGACTTTGCCTGATGTGCCAAAGGTGGCTGCTCACCGCAGAGGGAGGTCACAGAAGAAGTCCTTGAGTTCTGGGAAAGGTTGTTATCATAAGCTATGTTTTGTGTCATAAGAAAACAAGCGACCATTGTTTGTTACCCACCCATTTCCCAACATTCTTTCCTTCTGTCCTCTCATGCGTTTGTAGATGATCACCCTCCTCCCTGACTCCCCACCCCTTTTCTGTTCTTAGGACAAATCTGTTCCTCTGGGAAATGGCTGGTTTATTCCCACAGGATACAAAGCTTAAAAAAGAAAAATCCATGTCCACCACGTGTGAACAGGGAACAGCAAAGTGGGAGAGCTCAATCGCATTTTCAGAGCCACTGCAGCTGTCAGTGGGGAGTCTCCAAATAGGTCTTCTACTTAAACAAAGACTAATTAAATTTTAGGGGAAGCAGACATCACAGGGCTCCTGGGCACCCGAGTCAGCAGGCAGCCCTGCGGGGTCTCCTCTTGGATCCAAGTCTTCTGGAAGGGAAGGCGCTTTTGAAACATTTAGCCATGGTAACTAGCTTGTCCATCACTTCTCTAATCTCCAACTTTAAAAAGAAAGGCTTAAAAAAAAAAAAGAAACAAATGCTTTAGTTATTGTTCAACTTTGACAAGCAAATCCCACCCTTATCTAAGTTCTGGATGTCATGATCACCATTACCTAGGGCCCCATACAAAGGCCCTATGCATTTTCTGTATATTTTCTCTCATCCTCAGCATAAACTGGTAAAGTGGGTCTTGCCGTTATCCAAAGCCACATAACAAACCACCCCAAAATGTAATATGTTAAAACCACCACCATTTACTTTCATGGTTCTGTGCGATTGGATATTCACAGTTTCATGTGACTGCATTCAGCTGAAGGCTTGATTGAGGAGCCTCAGTTCTCCTACGGTGATCACTTTTTCTCATCCTCTGGAGCTTATCATGCAGTCTTTCACTCCAATAGAAGAGCCTCAGTTCAGTTCAGTTCAGTTCAGTTCAGTCACTCAGTAGTGTCCGACTCTTTGCAACCCCACGGACTGCAGCACGCCAGGCCTCCCCGTCCATTACCAACTCCCAGAGTTTACTCAAACTCATGTCCATTGAGTTGGTGATGCCATCCAATCATCTCACCCTCTGTCGTTGTCCCCTTCTCCTCCCGCCTTCAGTCTTTCCCAGCATCAGGGTCTTTTCCAATGAGTCAGTTCTTTGCATCAGGTGGCCAGAGTATTGGAGTTTCAGCTTCAGCATCAGTCCTTCCAATGAATATTCAGGACTGATTTCCTTTAGGGTGGACTGGTTGGATCTCCTTGAAGTCTAAGGGACTCTCAAGAGTCTTCTCCAACACCACAGTTCAAAAGCATCAGTTCTTCGGCACTCAGCTTTCTTTATAGTCCAACTCTCACATCCATACATGACTCTGGAAAAACCATAGCCTTGACTAGAGGGACCTTTGTTGGCAAAGTGATGCCTCTGCTTTTTAATATGCTGTGTAGGTTGGTCATAACTTTTCTTCCAAGGAGCAAGCGTCTTTTAATTTCATAGCTGCAGTGACCATCTGCAGTGATTTTGGAGCACAAGAAAATAAAGTCTATCACTGTTTCCACTGTTTCCCCATCTGTTTGCCATGAAGTGATGGGACCAGATGCCATGGAGAATAGCCTGCACTTCTTAAAGCACAGCAGCTCCATCCCAAGGGGGAGGATCCTGAGATGATGAGCCCCCAGTGAGCCCTCAGGGCTTCTGAAAGCACTGTTTGCATTGTGATTCCTGCTGTCCCATTGGCCAAAGCACCTCACACCACCAGGGCCAGAATCACTGTGGGAGGGGGCTTCCCAAGGGTGTGAACATCATATGACCCACTGGGGATCCTGATGGAACAGTCTGCCACAGAGGGTACTGTGAATCCCCCTTTTGTAGATGAGGGCCCTGAAGCTCAGAGAGGTTCCTCCTGTTGCCCAAGGTCATTCCCCACAGCTTGGGACAGAGGGTCCAGGTCTGCTGACTCCAGGGAACCTGTTCTTTGCTAACAACACTGGATCAACCTGATACAGCATGGGAGGGAGACAGATACCAGGAGCTGAGCTTCCCAGCCTCTTTAACCCAGAGGACAGCCCAGCAGGCTCCCTGGCCCCTTGGTGAGTGTTCCACCAGCAGACCAGAGCCATGGGGCTATGTGAGGGCAAAGGCAGCATCAGGAGGCATTGAAGACACGCTCCCAGGCCACAGTCCCAGTTATAGTCCAGCACTATGACCCTGTCTACCTCGCCCTCCTTCAGCACTGGTTTGCTTGTCCTTAATGACTGTTTGGAATGCCTTCCCACTTTAGAAAGCTAGTCATATTTCCTTGAGAATGAGGGCCCTCCTGGGCACTGCAGCCTCTGTGCTTCCCCTGATGCCAGCGCCTACGACACTGAGCTATAACCACCTCGTGCGTCACTGTCCCACCTTCTCTGTGGTGGTCTCTTAAGGGCATGGGTCTTCAGGACCCAACTCTGGCTCCCAGCACCCACACCCAGCAATGGTTGGGCTGAACTGAAGAGTGTTCCTTCTGGGGGCTGCTCAGAGTCTTAGCATAATACCCATGTTTTCTCTGCAGCCCCTCAAAATTTACCAGACATCTGCTGGGTGCCCTGCCTGGGCTGGGAAACAAGAGTGTACTGAGTCATGTAAGGCCCATGTTCCAGCCCAGGTTCTTTTCCTCATTAGCTGGGTGACACTGAGAAAGTCACCTAACCTGTCTGAGCTCAGCCTCTCCTGTATCTTCAATACAGACGAGAACAAGTCTCTTTTCTGTCTAACTCACCCAAGGTCAAGAGTCAACAGGAATTCTAGGCTGAGAAAGTACCTCCTGTGGAAACTGACATAGCATTTGTGTGTTTGGGAGCCTTCTCTTTGAGGGTCTGATTGGTAGGACTCTAAAAAGAGTTCTCTCCACTCCAAGAGCCTTCCACTCCCTGAATCCCTAGATCGATCATGAAGCCTGAAATTGTACCATCCATCATTCTTTTGATAAGGTATTTTTATTATCTATATCCAAATGGTCCCTGTTAAAAGATGCCAAATGATCTGGAAAGGGTAACGTGTTAGCATCGGAGCAAAGCCTGCTTTACCATTAATGAACATCTCTTTCATGCTTGTTCTCTGACATTGATATTGGAAGGGAAGCAGGTGTGAGCCTTCTGGAGATCAAGGTGGTGATATTTATCAAAAGCCTTAAAAGTAGGCCCACTCTTTCATGCAAGTCTTTTTGCCTCAGAATTTTTTCTAACAAAACATTGTGTTGAAAACTGTATACATGGATGTCTTATTTATAGTAGCACAGAATTATAAATAACCTAAATGTCCAAGAATAGGCAATGGGCTAAATAATGGTGTACATGTACAAGGAAATACTGCCAGGACTGCCTTCCATGGGCCTGTTATCAGGGCAGCTCCACAGGCTCCTGTTCCCAGAAGGTCCCCTCCCTCGGTTTAATGCTCTGCTGTCACTGTCTTAAAATTCTTGCGTGCTTGCTAAGTCACTTCAGTCGTGTCTGACTCTTTGCAACCCCAGGACTGTAGCCTGCCAGGCTCCTCTGTCTATGGGATTCTGCAGGCAAGAATACTGGAGTGGGTTGCCATGCCTTCCTCCAGGGGATCTTCCCCACCCAGGGATCTTACATTTCCTGCGTTGGCAGGCGGGTTCTTTACCATCCTTAATCATTTTTAAAAAAGGAGTCTTCATTTTCATTTTTTGCTGGCTGGGCCTTGCAAATTATGTATCCATTTCCTAAATATTATGTAACAATTAAAATAATGCTTATGGAGAATATTTGTCAAAGTGGAAAATTGCTTCTATTAAATGAAGAAACTAGGGTACAAAACCATAAATGATGCAATCCTAAACTGGCGTATCTTATGTCTCCTGCATTGGCAGGCAGGTTCTTTACTACTTGAGAAGCCCACTTTTTTTTTAAAACAAAAACATTATACATAGAGATCCTGGCAGGTTACAGTCCATGGGGTTGCAAAGAGTGGGACACAACTGAGCAACTAACACTTTCAACTTTCATACATAGAGAAAAAAAGACTGGACAGAAATGCACCAAAATGTTAGAGTAATTATCTCTGAAGAAGCAAGATTACAATAGTCTTTTTATTACTGTGATCTTTTTTGAGCATTTCTTGCATTTTCTAGGATGGAGGGTATGAATATGCTCCTTGGCGCTAATGTTTCCAGTAGAGACAGAAGTGTATCTCTTGTAACTGAGCATCATGGTTCTTTCTTGGCCTCTGGGTGCGTCTGGAGCCCTCTGTATGCAGGGGAGACTTCTGAATAAACATGAAGAGCAGCTCAGTTGAAGAGGAGGCCAAGTGTTCTTAGGAGCTCCTTGAAGTTGATCTCAGTCCCGCCTGATGTCAGTCCCCACTTCCCTTCACAGGCTGGTTGTGCACAAGGTGCTCAGCGAACGGTCATCCTGTCTGTGGCTTGAGATCATTGGTAGCCTTTACCCTACACCCACCTTCTCAGACGTTCACTTCATTCTGCTCTGACTTGGGAGGTGGGACCTTCCCTCCGGCTTGGGGCTGGACACGTGCCCAAAGTGATCTCCAGACCAGGGAGAGAAGCCGCTCCCACCCCAAGTCCTCCCACGCCCCTCCCGCTCTGGGCTCCTGGAGCAGAGGACAGCTTGATTGCTGGGCGGAGCTGGGGGCACAGCGGCTCCACCTGCCCCCTTGTGCCCGCCTCTCACGGCAGGCTTCATCCCAACAGTAGAGGGCGGTAGAAATCAGCAAACCCAGGCTGGAGACTGGGGGTGGGGTAGGAAGGGGGAGGTGGTCCTCCAGAAGGGGGCGCCCCCCTCACTCCACACCCACTTCCCAGATTCCTCCTGCTCTCCTAAATCCTTTTCAGGCAATTGCTAACCGTCTTCTCAGCTGAGCAGGGCAGGAACACAAGAATCCTAGAAGCTTACCTCTGTGAAGCCAAGGCCTCTTGAGTTCATGGCCTCCGACCACCTCATATGACAAATGAGGACACTGTGGCTCAGAGGAGTGATGATCTTACTCAGAGCCACACAGTGAAGGGACGCATGCGGTTCTAACCTCTCCAGGGGGCAGGGAAGAGCTCAATGGACCGGAGGTGGGTAGCTGCAGATACAGGCGACGTCTACTGCACACAGGTCCCAGTGTGTGCTCCTGGGCTGTCTCCCGTCTAAATGCCAGCACATCCAGCTCTGTATTTCTGGGTAGGTCCATGTGCAGAGACGGGCCTCCTCCTGCTGTCTGTCTGGCCGTCAGCACGCCCAGTACCTGTGGTGGCACACGAGGCTCAGGGAAGATGTGAGAGTTCAAAGGTGGGGTAGGGGGTAAGGGTGGCGGCCCGACCAGAAGGGCAGGCAGGTTGCTTCCTCCTCTTTCGCCACCGCGGTCCCCTGGAACCCGAAACCGGACCCGGAGCCTGTCTTGAGGAGCTTCCTGAGCATGCTCCACCTCTGTGCCCACCCCAGCCCCATTCTCAGCCTTTGCGCTGTCAGCCCCACCCCAGCGACTTTTTCTCTCCTAACCATCCATTTACATTTATGAAGGTTTTTGTAAATTTTAAAACTGATTTGCATGTGATGGGCAAGGAGGACGAGGCTGTAGATTTTGCTAATGAAACTGACTTGAGCCCACCCTGGATTCTCAAGTTGGGGCTGCCCCTACTCCAATGCCCAGGGGATGCTGGCTCCAGAATGACAACCATGTTTTTTGGCTCGGCAGACCACAGTGAGCTGGGATGGGGACAAGCTCGAGTGTGTGCAGAAGGGCGAGAAGGAGGGACGTGGCTGGACCCAGTGGATTGAGGGTGACGAGCTGCACCTGGTAGGTTCTGGAGGTCGGGAAGGTGGGTGGGTAAGCCAAGCTGGACCCCACAGATCCTGGTCATGTTGGGGCCTGGGTGGACTCTGGAAGAATGCTCCATGTCTGGGCCTTGGCTTTGCTCTGAAACTTCTCTTCCAAGGCCTTGGAGAAGATGCTTGAGTGATTTTAAGAACAGAGCAATGTGTTTTCAAGGTCTGGGCGCGACTTCTCTAAGCTTCTCAAGACATGATCTTATTACCCCAAAACTGGGTTCACCTCTCGGTGGGTATCAAGCCCAAAGATACAACCAAGCCACAGACTGGGAGGAGGAAGGATTTATTACTTGCAGCAAGTAAGAAGAACACTGGGCATTTTTCTGAAAGCCATGTCTTCCCAAACAGCAAAATTGGGGAAGTTTTAAGCTAAGGGCTCATGCGTATTCATGAATAGACTTGAGCAGAGGAGATTTCAGCATTGAGATGGGGCAAAGGTCGACAGAGTCCAAGCTTTAATTGATTGAAGTCACAAGGGTCAGAAAATCTCCATCCTTCACCTGAGTGGGGGCCTTAGTTCCTTCAGAACCCAGAGATTGTCATGTGTATCCCTTGAGGAGGAACTCAGCCTCTGTTTTATCACAGTTCCTTAACTGCTTTCCCTTGATTCCTGCATTTCTTCACTTCCCTTAAGATCATTACTTACTGAGACCTGTTCGAGGGTGGGCATTATATCACGAAGTGGCTTCAGTCAAAAATGGTTTCTTTTATGTCCAAGGACCCCCTACCCTATCTGCTCACAATCTCAACAGTCTAGGTCAGGAGAGGAGAAGTCTTTCTTGGCTCAGGTGTGGGCCCCCCCTCACCCTGTCCTCCAGCCTGGGACCACTGGTTAAAGCCGTGTCTATGCTATCATTATCGGGAAAAAGCACATCCACATCCAGAGTAGGGGCTTTAGCCCCCTGGGGATCTAAAGTACCACCTGCCCTCTGAGCAGAGACCTCACATCACTCCTGCTCCCTTGGAACTCTGTGTTCTGAGAAAGGAGCCACGTACAGGTGACCAGGGTTCTATTCTGACTCACCAGGTACTTTGGGGAGGCGCTTTCTTTCCCTCAACCTCATCTGGAAAACACCATCCTACCACAAAGGGCTTCTGCCGAGATCAGGGTCTGTAGGAGCTTCAGGACATGTGTGCACTAAGAAGAGGCACAAGGACATCATATTCAGAGGCAGCTTACAGCCTGGGCTGCAATGCCTGACCATGAACCAGTCTCCTTCCTGAGCCTCCATTTCTCCAGCTGCAGAGCAATGAGGGTGGGTTATGTGATCTTCATCAGCCCTTTCAGCTCAAAATTTCCGTGACTTTTTGCCAGAGGTTACAAAGTAGGGGCCTCTTTTATTTGGCCATCCATGGGCTTCACACTTTTTCAGCTAACAACTTAAAAATTAGGAGATGTTACATAAATATTCAAATTTCCAGCCTCCTACCAAAATAAAACCTGGAAGGTGTAGAAACACTGTGCTGTCGTTCTTGTGACATTCAGCAGGGGCTGCCTTGCTGCATTTTAGTACTACCTGGAAGCTTTTAATATAGAAATTCCAGGACTCCACCCACTGAAATGCTGATATAACTAGTCTAGCCTGGGACCCAGGCATTTTTCAAACTCCCTGGGTAACTCCAATGTGCAGCTGGAGCTTGGAACCACCAAGCCAGTTTGCAACCCTGGTCTCAGTGACCTGTTTAGCCCTTTGGAGGTTGAGCCTTGCTTCTGGCCCTGATTTCTTGCAAATCTGTGCACAGTCTCTGACCTGGGCTCAAGCCTGGTGTTCTTATACCCTTTTGGCTCCTTGAGGGTAGTAGGAGGAAGGAGGCATCTGAGGTTCCTGTTGGTCAGCTCTGAGCTACATCTGTCTCCAGCCAGCTCTATCTAGAGGGCATAGCCAAGACTGATGTCCCCTGAACCAGTTTATCTGACTCTCCAAGGAACTGTCTCATTCAGACCAACTCTTGACGGAAGATAGCAGTCACGGAGTATTTTCAGAGTTCCTTCCCCTGGACATGCTGAGCCCCAAGTGTGACCTAGCTTTGGACAATAACAAGAATCTGTTTTTGTTTCAGGAGATGAGAGTGGAGGGTGTGGTCTGCAAGCAAGTATTCAAAAAGGTGAACTGAAGCTTGAGCAGATCTTGGTCTCTAGGATTAAGTGACATGACAGGGGCACCGGGGTCCCCCCCACTTTCTGCACAGCATGGGGCAGAGATGCCTGGCTACCCCCGCCTCTGTTAGCAGAGTCTGTCTCTTGGTGTTGTCTCTTTTCCTTTTCTTCAAATGAAGCCATCCCAATAAAAGTGGTTTCTGCTTGAGATGTCTGTTTTGGGGGAGCTTCAAAACCCCACTGTGCTCACATTTTCTCTGAAGGCTTCTGAAGCTGGCTTCTCTTAATGCCAGCCCAGAGCAGAAGTGAAAAATTCAGCCACATGCCTGCAGGTTTAGTCCTGAGGTTAACCTATGTGGTCTCTCCCTAGGGCATAGGCTTGGGCTCAAGATGTGTCGCCTGACATTCAATTGTCTGTGTGTCAAGTACCTACCGTGTCACATGTCCAGTGTGGGCCAAGGTGTAGTGAGTGCCACAGAAGAAGGCCAGGATGCCCTCTGCCTGGGAACTTATAGCCTTGTGAATGAGAACCAGCCAACAGTGACTTCGTGACTGCACTTACAAGTGTACAGGAGACACTCCAAAAATTATTTGTAAATGAAATGGAGCTGGATAGGATTTTCAGCTCAAAGCAAGAATGAGGTAAACCTTAATGAAAGGCAGTTACCAATTGGATTTGATTTCAGAGGTGTCAGAAACACACTCCTCACCACCCCAAAACCATCCCCACCTCATCTATGGGCTGATGCAAAGCCATCTTCTTCACTGTTACAGATGAGGCAAAGCTTGCTGATCCCTCTGGAAGACAAAAAGCAGTCTCATGTTCTCACTAAAGTGTAAATGACTGCTAGCTGCACCTTTGCATAAAGAAATGGGGAAACAGTGAGGGAATGGGAGCTAAGGGGTAGGAAGAACCACTGGGAAGGGAAAAACTCACTCATGATCCTCAACATCAAGCTAGCCCAGGCTGGACCCTGCCCCTTGGGAGGAGTACTGTGTTAGGAGTCAGATGAACTGAGTTGGAATGCCAGCACCACCACTCATAGGGCCACCATACCTCTCTGAACCTCACTTCTGTAGTCAGAAACCCACAATAATAATCCCCCTCCCTTCCTGCACAGGAAGGTCATGAAGCTTATGAGGCATGTAAAACTCGTGGACTGCCCAGTGCTAGACCAGTGGCTTTTAGGCTGAGGTAAACCTTAGACTCACCTGAGGAGCTGCTTTTAAAATTTCCTGTCCCCAAGCCACTCTCCAGAACCAACTACATCAGAATGTCTCCAGATGAGACCCGGGCATCAGTTTTTGTTTTTTTTTTAAGCTCCCCAGGTGATATTAGTATGCCACTGGAGTTGAGAATCACTGCCCGAGGTGGGTGTTTCTAACCTGGGGGTAATCCAGCCCCGACCCAGGGGCATTTGGTAATGTCTGGAGACATCCTTGATTTCACAGCTTAGGTTATGGGTGCTCCTCGCATCTATTTGAGTAGAGGCCAGTGTGTGTATATTAGTTGCTCAGTCGGGTCCAACTCTTTGTGACCCCATGGACTGCAGCCTGCCAGGCTCCTCTGTCCCTGGGATTCTCCCGGCAAGAATACTGGAGTGGGTTGCCATTTCCTTCTCCAAGGGATCATCCCAACCCAGGGATTGAACTCAGGTCTCCTGTATTGCAGGCACATTCTTACAATCTGAGCCACAAGGGAAGTGGCCAGGGATGCCTCTAAATATCTTTCAATGTCCAGGACGGCCCCCACAATGAAGAATTACCGAGCCTAGTGTGTCCATAGTGGCACAGTGGCAAGATTGAGAAAACTTGACCTAGAAAAACATAAGAAATATTTGTTTTTTGATTACTGAAGTTACTTCCCTAACCCAGACCAAGGACACGGAAGTCCAGAATGGCCTAAGATTCTGAAGACCCCTTCACATTTGTAGCCTTGGTCTTTGTCCTTGAGGGTATAGAACTCAAAGACCAAGATTCTTTTAAAGACCATCCATTCATTCATCACACGAATGTTGCATGAATGCTCAGTCCCTCAGTTTGCGACACTATGGACTAGCCTGCCAGGCTCCTCTGTCCATGGAGCTTTTCAGGCAAGAATACTAGAGCAGGTTGCCATTTCCTTCTCCAGGAGATCTTCCCGATCCAGGGCTTGAACCTTAGTCTCTTGCATTGGCAGGCAGATTCTTTACTGCTAATACCACCTGGGAAGCCCCACCAATGCTTACGGAAGATCTATTAAGCAGCAGGCACTGAGCAAACACTATACCTGTTGGGCCTCCAGACATTCCCATCCCATCCCTGGTAACTGAGACCCCATCAGACTTCCGCTCCCAATACATAAATGCCTCACTCAACCATTAGGTTCTGAGCGGGGTTCGTCTCAATGGGGTGGCCCTGCTGGTGTGAGTGTGTGTCTGATGTACAGAGACGCCCTGGGAGGCTCTGTTCCCCAGGGGAGACTCAGTCCCACTCACTGATTAGCTTGAATACCAGGACCTATTTCACTGGGCAGTGGGAGCCACAGGAGGTTTCTGAGTGGGAAAGTGGCAAGATCCATCTTTTAGCAGAACTAATCCGGTAGCCGTTCTCTCTAAAGTAAGACGAGAAAAGGTGAGGAATAGCAGTTGGAGTTTAGCACAGGGCAGTCACATTTAATTGAAATTCACTTCACATGAGATTAATCTTTCCAAAGAAGTACATGTCAAGTGGGAGAGATGTTTCTTACTGTACATAAGTCTATCACCACGGAGGCAGGCTTTGGGCTTTTAACTGCTACTTTCCGGTTGGAAAAGCCATTTCCAATGGCTTGCAAAGGGCTTGCTCCGAAATTGGCAGCAGTGTGTATCACAGTGCTTGCTCAGTCCTCTTTGAGGCATTTTAGTACTTCTCACTTCCAATGCAAAGCTATTGATGTTGGCTCCATCTTGGGAACACTGCCGCCAGCTCCACCACTTAACCGACATTTGGATGGCATTGTTACCAGATTTTAAAAAGATTTTCAGTTCTAACAACAGTGGTTGATCACATAACCGGGCACTAGGAATGGATTCACTCACTGATCTTCCAAAGAATGGCAACAATACTGTGATACCCACAGGACGACAAAGGATGGAGGCTACCTATTCACCAGCTCACTTGTTGCCACGAGGCTTTGGAAATGGTGTCACTACATCTTGAAAATCCTGGGGCCTGCCAAGTTGGAAAGGTCTTGATTTTTATTTTGGAGGTTTTTTTTCACATTTTTTCAAATGGGAAGGTTGCAATATTTCAAAATACACTTGAAGTGAGGCCTTATATATTTATATCACATAATTTCAAATATTCAAAAACTAGGACTGCCGCGTGCAGCAGCTCAGGCACCTTGTTGAAGCCAGACCTCAGAGAACGGCAGGCCCTCACTGGGAAGGCAGGGGGTGAAGCTGCTGAGTGGCCAAGCACTGGCCATGTGGCCCGGGTTCGCATCCCATCTCAGTCTCTTCCTAGCTCTGTGAGGTTAAGGCAAGTCATCACAACCTGTCTGTGCCTCAGTTTGTTCATCTGTAAATTGGGGTTAATAATTTCTCATTGATGTTTTGTTAGGATTTACTTCATCTATGTAAGCGACTTAGAACAAATATGTATTTTATCTGCAAAGAGATTTAACAGTGCCTGGCATATAACTAGCCAAGTTATATGTGTGTGGGTTAAAAAATCAGAGATCTGAGAGACACTTCAGGATGGAAGCAATGTGACCTCGCTGTAGACATGACAGCACAGCATGGGTGATGAAAGAGCCAGAGAAGCTAATCTCAGGGCAGCCTGAAGCTGTTAACAGGAATCAGGAGGGGTGGGTTTCTAGGGGAGGAAACTTTAGACTACCTCAGCAAGAGGGCTCACACAGGGCCTCTCTGACCTGGGGGTGTAGATTCCAGTGTAGGCCTGCCACCCCCTCACCCCCACCGCAGGACACTGACAGAGACTCTGGAGTTTCTGATGTAAACACCATGACCGTCCATCACAGGGCTGGCAGGAGGATGGCCTTCTGACCCAAGACCCCCTGGGCTCCTGAAATGTCATTCTCTGGGCAGCTTCCCAAACCTTCCCACAAGAAAGTCCTGACACGTGACCACCAAGGACCTCTCTGCAAAGTCCTAATTTATAACCTCTGTCTCGGTTAATTAGAACACCTCTACCATTCCTTTCAAGGTGCAAATTAAACAGCTCATCGCTGCTTGCAATTAAAACCTCTGCTCAATTCTCTGAAATGTCCCTTATCCACACCACCCCACCTCACCTGCAGATTTGTGTCTCCAGGATCACCCACTCAGCCCCAGCCGCACATCCCACCCCGAGCTGGGACCTGCAGACCTGCAGAGCTGAGTCAACAGCAGTGGTGGGGACATACTAACCACCCACATCACAGGAATGAATTTCCTCTCAGGGAAAGTTGGGACAAGGAAAGGAATGGCTGTCCCTTCATAAAAATAAAAAAAAAAAGACTTGATTTGCTCTGGGAAGGATACTTACCAATCAAGACATCCCCCATTTCCCCTCCAATAACCAGACCCCCACTCATCCTTCAGGGATAAGTTTTGGGTCCTCTTTTTCCCCCTCTACAATCCACAAACCTCCCATCTGTGAGTTCTGATCCTCTTGAATTGTGGTTCTGGCCATTTCCCCTTTTTGAGATGTTCCCAATAAAGAAATACAGATCAGTATGACAAAATTGTTGTTGAAGTGGTTGCATGTAACCAGTAGTTTAGCAGACAAAATTACAAAGTAATATAACTACGCTGGGCAAATTCCAAGCTCATTTTTTTTTTTTACTATTAAAAACATTTTATTGGGGTATAGTTGATTTACAATGTGTTATTTTCAGGTGTACAGTAAACTGAATCAGTTATACATACAAACACTTTGAGATTCTCTTCTCTTATAAGCTATTACAGAGGACTGAGTTTCCTGGGCTATACAGGTCTTTATTAGTTATCTATTTTATACTTAGTGGTGTGTATGTGTCAATTCCAATCTTCCAATTTATCCCTCCCTGAATCTTTACCACTTTTAGGCACACAGTTCAGTGGTAATAACTATGTTCATAACATTGAGCAATTATCACCACCATCCATTCCCATGAACTCTTTCACCTTGTAAAACTGAAACAATACCCATTAAATATTTCTTCACTTCCTCATTCTCAGCTCCTGACAACCACCAGGAGTATTA
Source organism: Giraffa tippelskirchi (assembly GCF_054371585.1). NCBI lineage: Eukaryota > Metazoa > Chordata > Mammalia > Artiodactyla > Giraffidae > Giraffa > Giraffa tippelskirchi. Next base: position 94,746,334 of record NC_137276.1, read on the forward strand.
TTCTTCTAAAAATATATCCAGACAACCTATGTTTTCACCAATTCATCAAAAAGAAAACCGGATGATTGTGTTAATAGTATAATTAAAACCTCAAATATTAAAAATATTATGGTACTCCATCTAGAAATCCTCAACATTGATGTCATTATGTGACAAACCTAAATTTTAGTTTTTTGTAATGTAGCTGGAAAGAGGTACACCTAGATGTCAACGGTGATGCTCATTCACATCCCTAAATCTTTCTGTACCCTCTTGCTTTTACTCAGACCCACCTATTTTTTATTTGCTTTCAAATATTTTATTGTAATCTTTCTAATAAAGACCACCTAATTGATTTTGGTCCCCAAATTTCTAGGCAGCCCACCCCCCGCCCCGAGTTTGACAGCTGCTCACACGGGTTCATGCAGGAAACATGTGAAGTTCCAAGGATCTGACCAACACCAGGTAGGACATCTCTGCATCAGCAAAATCCTAAAACACAGTACCCAGGTAGAAGGCATGTTGCTCTCCACTTCTTGTCACAGCCTGTTGCTGAAGTGGCAGGAATCATCACCTGGACACCCCAGCCACCCCAAAAATGCTTCTCCAAGAGAATTCCAAACCTTAGGCCTCCAGTCACCAGGCTAGCCTGGAATCTCTGTGAAGGGGTACTGCTGCCCTGGCTGGGCTTCCAAAGCTCTCAGGCCTTCTTTCAAGAATAACACACCAGTGGACGTTTTAACTGCCTCGTGGTGCCTCGGACCCTCCTTCGAGAATCAGGAGCCTGCACGCCGGTAGCTGTGCAAAGACGGCGCAGGCTGCAGCCTCCCTCTGGTTTGGGGAAGGTTCCCCAGCAGACGACTGGCAAACCGCCAGACTACCATCTCTACTCTGCACAAGTTCGCCATACAAAGAGCAAATTCCAAGCTCATTACAGAATTTGTAAGATTAATGAATTCATGAGTCCCCGAGGCAGTCTGGTCCAATCAGGGTTCAGAATTTTAAAGGTGGAGAATGAACTTCATCACTGTTTCTCTGTGACCTTCATGTGTTACTTCCTTTGATGATAATATCAAGAGTTGAAGAGCCCTTCATGAATGTGATGTCTGGGCCAATGGGTCCTTTTCCCCAGCACTGTGGACTCCCTCTGGAAGCCCACTTTGAATTCCTAACACTTAACTCTCAGTCCCACCACAGTTATAGACACTCCACTGGACATTTATCACATTTGTGGCTGTCTGCCATCTTGTGAACAATTCTCCCACGTTTAAAGAACTTTCTTCACTAGGAATTCTGTCTCTCCAAGGTATTAATGGGAGGAAAACCTACCTTTCTCAGCCTACTTGCACCCAGGCTCCACATGTAAGACTGAGGTGCCTTCAATTATCTCGTGAACCAAGAACTTCTGGAAGTTCAAGATGGATTTAGAAAAGACAGAGGAAGCAGAGATCAACAGCCAACATCTGTTGGATCATATAAAACACTAGAGAATTCCAGAAAAACATCTACTTCTGCATCATTGACTACGCCAAAGCCTTTGACTGTGTGGATCACAACAAATTGTGGAAAATTCTTAGAGATGAGAATACCAGACCACCTTATCTGCCTCCTAAGAAATCTGTATGCAGGTTAAGAAGCTACAGTTGGAACTGGACATAGAACAATGGACTGGTTCAAAATCTGGAAAGGAGTACTTCAAGGCTGTATATTGTCACCCTGCTTACTTAACTTATATGCAAAGTACATCGTGTGAAATCCTGGGCTAGATGAAGCACAAGCTGGAATCAAGATTGCTGGAGAAATATCAACAACCTCAGATATGCAGATGACACCACCCTTATGGCAGAAAGAGAAGAGGAACTAAAGAGCCTCCTGATGAAAGTGAAAGAGGAGAGTTAAAAAGCTGGCTTAAAACTCAACATTCAAAAAACTAAAATCAGGCATCTTGTCCCATCACTTCATGGCAAGTAGATGGGGAAACAATGGAAACAGTGACAGACTTTATTTTGGGGGGCTCCAAAATCATTGCAGATGGTAACTGCAGCCATGAAATTAAAAGATGTTTCCTCCTTGGAAGAAAAGCTATGACAAACCTAGATAGCATATTAAAAAGCAGAAATGTTGCTTTGTTGATAAAGGTCCATATAGTCAAAGCTATGGTTTTTCCAGTAGTCATGTATGGATGTGAGAGTTGGACCATAAAGAGAGCTGAGGGCCGAAGAATTGATGCTTTTGAACTGTGTTGTTGAAGAAGACTCTTGAGAGTCCCTTGGACTGTAAGGAGATCAAATCAAGCAATCCTAAAGGAAATCAGTCCTGAATATTCATTGGAAGGACTGATGCTGAAGCTGAAGCTCTAACACTTTGCCCACCTGATGCGAAGAACCGACTCATTTGAAAAGACCCTGATGCTGGGAAAGATTGAAGGCAGGAGGAGAAGGGGATGACAGAGGATGAGATGGTTGGGTGGCATCACCAACTCTATGGACATGACTTTAAGCAAGCTCCAGAAGTTGGTGATGGACAGGGAGGTCTGGTGTGCTGCAGTCCATGGGGTCACAAAGAGTCAGACACGACTGAGCGACTGAACTGAAGCGGGTAGAATGTCAGCCTGGAACAGCTGAGAGCCATCAGGTGGAGAGAGCCTTACTGTAATGAAGCCATCATGGAGGAAAGCAGGGGCGAGAGATGGAGAGATGCTGATGCTCATTTGAACATCAGGATCCAGTCCTGCCTGATGCCAGCCCTAACCCTGAGCTATTGATTGATGAGCCAATTAGCTCCTTTGTTTTTTCTTAACTAGCATGAATCAGAGTTCTGTGACTTGTGACTAAAATAGTCCTCATATAACAATCTTGTGTGATAAATATTACCATCTCCAACCTCCTGATGAAAAAGGCCGAATCTCTGACAAATTAGTGAAATTGTTTAAAATTATGCACTTTCATGGGCTTCCGATGTGGCTCAGCGGTCAAGAATCCACCTACCAGTGCAGGAAATGTAGGAGACTGGGGTTTGATCCCTGAGTCAGGAAGATCCCCTAGAGGAGGGCATGACAACCCACTCCAGTATTCTTGCCTGGAAAATCCCCATGGACAGAGGAGCCTGGCAGGCTATAGTCCGTAGGGTCACAAAGAGTCAGACTAGACTAAGCTACTGAGCCCACACCCACCACTTTCATAAGTCAAGTAGGGTGTTTTCTTTCAACCCCTTTCTCTCTTTCACTCACTTTTTATTGAGAAGATTTTTTGGAACACAGAACACGAAGAGATTTTTGTGAGCTAATCCAGCACCCCACCACACCACACACATACACAACCCACTCTGGCAGAGACTCGAGATCCTGGGAGTCATGGAGAGAAGGTGGGGGGAACAGAATAGTAAGAAGACCAAGTAGCAGAAGACAGAGGAGAAGAAAGATGGAGTGTGGAAGAGAACTGTCATGGTTTTAAAATATTTTGGAGAATTCTTTGATGTGTCTTCTTTCAAAAGATGGAGCCTAACTGCTCCCCACCCACCCTGCCTTTGAATATGGACTGGTGGCAGAAGTGATGGGATGTGATTTCCAGGGCCAGGTCATGAGAGGATACAACTTCCTCCTTGCTCTCTCTCGGATCACTTCACCACATCATGAGGACACTTGAGCAGCCTCACCCACAGGGAGAGCAGCCTAACAGCCTGTGAGCCACCCTCAACATCAGATCCTCCAGTCCAAGCTTCTCTCAAACTCCTGACCCCCATAGAAACTTTGGGATAATAAATGTCTACTTTTAAAATATATATTTATTGTTTGTTTGGCTGCATCAGGTCTCAGTTGTGGCATGTGGGATCTAGTTCCCTGATCATGGGCCCCCTGCATTGGGAGCTCAGAGTCTTAGCCACTAGACCACTACAGAAGTCCCGTTTATGTTGTTCTAAGCCACTAAGTTATTGGGATAATTTGTTACACAGCAATTAATAACTAAAACAGGAACTCTCTGATACACACCATCAGGGTGGCCTCTGTGTGGACTGACAGTATCTCCATGGAAATCATAAAGGACAGCTATGCCTTGTCCTCTGAACCCATGAGTATGACATATCTGCCAATGGCAAGACTTCCTTTCTTCTCTGTAGAACTTTCCAGGCAGAACCCAGAGGCAGTACCAGGGTTGGCATCTGGGTCTTTGTGATGCCAAAGACTGTGCCTCTCCATGAGGTCACATTTCAAAGTCTGGTTGTCAAGGAGCTAGAAGAGCAGGAAGGAACAGCTGAGAAACTTAAGGTGGTTCTTTTGAATCAGACAGAGACCAAAAATTAGACGACAGAGTAAGAGGGTGCTTCTCTTATTAATTTAATTATTTAAAATCCATTGGAGGGACTTCTCTGATGGCCCAGTGGCTAAGATTCCAAGCTCCCAATGCAGGGAGCCCAGGTTCGATCACTGGTTATGGAACTAGATCCCACATGCTGCAACTAAGAGTTCGCATAACACAACAGAGACCTGGTGCAGCCAAACAAACAAATTAAAAAAAATTTTTTTAATAAATAAAGCTGAGTGGAGATGTGATTAGGATAGAGATCAAGATGCAATCATACTGAATTAGGAGGGGGCTTTGAAATCTAACTAATCTGTCCTTACAGGAGATAGAAAGGGACACACACAGAAGTTGGTGATTTGAATATGGAGGCAAAAATTGGGATGATGTGTCTACACACAAAAGAATGCTATGACTGCCAGCAACCACTAGAAGCTGGGAGAGGAGCACTCAGCCAATCCTTGCTCAAAACCTCCAGGAGGAACCAACCTTGTCAGTAACTGGATTTTGGACTTCTGCCTCTCCAAAGTGAGAGACTAAATTTCTATTGTTTCAAACCAAAAACAAAACAAAAAACACCTACCAATGATATTGAATAAATAGTAGGGCAATAACAGATAACAGTTTCAAAACAGCCTTAGTGGATTGAGATGTCCCCTGATGTCATTCATTTTCCATAAATGTATGCTGATCACCTGGTCAGTGCCAGGGCCATGTCTGGACCATACACACAGGAAATGTTACATCAGAGCCAGGGGCCAAATAAACACCTCAGTCAGCCCAAGCTCACTAGCATATGGAGGGCAGGGTTGGGTACAGGATCTAGAAAGACCCTCTACAGCAGGTGGACTGAGCAAGCTGGGTAGAAAGTTGGAAAGGTGAGAGGGTGGACATTTCTGGCAAGCTCACAGATGCAGCCCCAGATGACCCACTTTGGGCTGGTCCATCATGTGGGTAGAAAAACACAGGGACAGGAGGTACATTAACTTCTGTCCTATGGCACCTGCCTCCACAGTCTGATGTTTAAGATCTCATTCAGAAGTCCCTCCTCTGAAGCTCCCAGACACACTCTTTCTGTTTGAGCCAGGCTTGTCTCCCAAAGTGATGTGGTAGTTCCGGCCCCACACTAGTATTCTTCCTGATGCCCCTGAAAAATACCTAGTTCTTCTCTTCCCAGAAAATTCTTACAAATTTGCTCAAAAATTCTTTCTCCTGTGAAGAAAAGAGAACCCCACACTGTTGATAGGAATGTAAATTGGTACAGCCACCATGGAAAATGGTATGAAGTTTCCTTAAAAAATTAAAAATAAATTTGCTGTATGATCCAGTTCACTCCTGGGCAAATATCTAGAGAAAACTCTTATTCAGAAAGATACATGCATCCCAAAGTTCATAGCCACACTATTTAAAATAGCCAAGAAATGGAAGCAACCTAAGTGTACATCAACAGATGAATGGATAAAGATGTGAGATATATATATATATATAATGGAATATAACTCATCCATTAAAAAGAATGCAATATTGCCATTTACAGCAACATGGATGGACCTAGACATTGTCATATTAAGTGAAGTAAGTCAGACAGAGAAAGACAAATATCATATGATATCAATTATATGTAGAATCTGAAAAAAATGGTATAAATGAATTTATTTATAAAACAGAATCAGATTCACCGACACAGAAAAAAAAAACTTCTGGTTACCAAAGGGGGGAGGAATAAATTAGGCATTAGCAGATACACACTACTATATATAAAATAGATAAACAACAAGAACTTACTGTATAGCATAGGGAACTATTATATATTCAATATCTTGAAATAAACTATAATGGAAAAGAATCATGAATCAAAGAATCTGAATCACTTTGCTATACACCAAAACTAATACAACATTGTAAATCAACTATGTTGTTGCCATTTAATCACTAAGCCATGTCTGAGTCTTTTGTGAGAGAATGGACTCTTCTGCGACCCGCTGGACTGTAGTTTCCCAGGCTCATCTGTCCATGGGATTTCCTAGGCAAGAACACTTTGCAACCACTGACCCAGGGACTGAACCCGGATCTCCCGCATTGTAAGCAGTTTCTTTACTGTTTGAGCCACCAGGGAAGTTGGAGGAGGGAGGGACTTCATTTTTTTTGTTTTTAATTGAAGTAGGGCTTCCCATGGCTTCGCAGTGAAGAATCTGCCCTCCAATTCAGGAGACACGGGTTAGATCCCTGGGTCAGGAAGATCCCCTGGACAAGGAAATGGCCACACACTCAGTATACTTGCCTCAAAAACTCCATGGACAGAGGAGCCTGGAGGGTTACAGCCCATGGGGTCACAGAGAGTTGGACACAACTGAGTGACTAACACTCCTCCAAGACTTCTTTGACTGACTCTTTCCTAAGAATTCCAATCAATTTTGATTGGTGTGGTGCTGCTGTGACCTTGGCAGGGAAGGGCCATTCAGGCTGCCCACCTCGGAGCTCTCTCTTGGCCTCCATCAGGCTTTCTTCAACCAGGTGAGACCCAGTCTCTTGTCATCCTTCTCGCTCTCCTCACTTCACCCTGTGTTCTCTGAGTGACTAGATTGTGCAAGTAAGTTAATGAATAGACTTAACTTCACACACTGCGGTTATCAGCCCAACCTTGACTACATTTTCATTTATGGTTCTTCTAAGAAGACCTCCAGATTATGTTAAGAAATGTTCCTGCCACGCAGCAGTAGGTGGGGACCTTTGGCCAACAAAACAAGGCCACGTCTGAGAGGTTGCAGCTCTTCAGGTGAAGTGGGCTTTGTAGCACCTAATCGAGAGTATCAAGATAATGCAATGTCTTAAGAAACTCTCTGCTGTTTTGTACTTTGGGACTCTTACAATTTTATAACCCCTGATTGATAACCCTCAAAGTTGCTGTAATCACTACAGCTTTTTCTCCCAGCCCTACTTTTTCTTCAAGACTCAGCTAAAGGCCCTGCTTAAGCAAGACACCTTTCACGTCCACCCTGGATGACCTCTCTCCTGACTAACGTTGGGTCATTGTTAAATTCCATTCTTTTGGTGAACCATTAACTCAATTAAAAATTTTTTAGATCAAACAATAAATCAAAACTGAAATCACTGTATGTGTAATCTAAAAAATAACACAAACAAATGAATATAACAAAACAGATTTGTAAGTACAAAGAAAAACTAGTGGTTACTAGTGAGAAGAGGGGTGGGGGAGGGGCAAGATGGGGAAGAGGATTAAGAGGTATAAACTACTAGGTATAAAGTAAATGAAATACAGCACAGAGAATATAACCAATATTTTATAATAACTTTAAATAGAGTATAATCTACAAAAATTGAATCACCATGTTTTACATCTGAAACTAATACAACATTGTAAATAATATAATTTGATTAAAAAAGCCTGAAATTGTAAAATAGTTTAAAATGAATAATAAAAAAACTGGGAGAAAATATTTGCAAATCACATATATGGGAGAAAATATTTGAAAAGAACTCATATAAAAAATATGTTAAGAACATTCTGAACTCAACACTAAGAAACCAAAAAATCCAGTTAGAAAATAAGTAAAAGACTTGAATAGACACTTTACCAATGAAAGCATAAGGGAAGCAAATAAATACATTAAAGATGTTTAACCTCGTTAGTCATTGGAAAAATGCAAATTGTTAATAAATTACAATAATATATCATGACTTACTTCTTAGAATGGCCTTAATTTAAAATTTGATAATATCAAGTGTTGACAAAGATACAGCAATAGTAGATAATTCATATATTTTTTATGGGGATAAGAAATGGTAGTGCTGCTGTGAAAAAAACAGTCTGAAAATTTCTTTAAAGTTTAAACATATACTTATTATATAGCTCAGCAATCTCAATACGGGGTATTTTCCCCAGAGAAATAAAACCTTATATACACACAAAAAAACCTGTGCGTGAATGTTCATAGATGCTTCATTTGTAACATCTGAAAATGAAAAATTCCAAATTTTCTTTTAACAGATGAAATGTTAAACCACGGCATATCCATACAGTTGAATAAAAGTGAAAGTTAGTCGCTCAGTCGTGTCTGACTCTTTGGGACGCATGGACTGTAGCCCACCAGGCTCCTCTGTCCATAGGATTCTCCAGGCAAGAACACTGGAGTAGGTTGCCATTCCTTTCTCTGGGGGATCTTCCTGACCCAGAGACCAAACCCAGGTATCCTGCATTGCAGGCATATTCTATACCACTGAACCACCAATGGAATACTACTCAGCAATTAAATAAACAAACTATTGATTCTTAACAATAATTTGGATGGATCTTAGGGCATTAAGCAAAGTGGTGGTTTAGTTGCTCAGTAGTGTCTAACTCTTTTAGACCCCATGGACTGTAGCCCATCAGGCTCCTCTGTCCATAGGATTTTCCAGGCAAGAATACTGGACTGGCTTGCCATTTCCTTCTCCAGACCCAGGGATCGAACCCATGTCTCTTGTGTCTCCTGCATTGGAAGGCATGTTCTTTACTGACTGAGCTAGGAGAGAAGCCCTTAAGTAAATGGGAAAAAGCCAATTTCAAAAGTTGCATACTGTAAGATTTCATTTGTATGACATTACATAAATGACAAAATTATAGAAATGGAGGACACATCAGTGGTTGTCAGAAGTTCGGAAATGAGCAGGAAGCTGCTGCTGCTGCTAAGTCGCTTCAGTCGTGTCCGACTCTGTGCGACCCCATAGACGGCAGCCCACCAGGCTCCGCCGTCCCTGGGATTCTCCAGGCAAGAACACTGGAGTGGGTGCCATTTCCTTCTCCAGTGCATGAGAGTGAAAAGCGAAAGTGAAGTCGTTCAGTCGTGTCCAACTCTTAGTGACCCCATGGACTGCAGCCCACCAGGCTCTTCCCATCCATGGGATTTTCCAGGCAGCGGGAAGATGTAACTACAAAGGGGCAGGATGAGGAAGTTCTTTTGTGGGAAAGAAATCCTGTGTTTTGATTGTGGTGGTGGTTATATGAATCTATGTTGTTGTTATTCAGTCACTAAGTTGTGTCGATTCCTTGTGACCCCATGGACTGTAGCACACCTGGCTTCCCTGTCCTTCACTATCTCCTGGATTTTGCTCAAAGTCATGTCTATTGAGTTGGTGATGTTATCTAACCATCTCATCCTCTCTGCTCTCTTCTCCTTTTGCTTTCAGTATTTCCCAGCATCAGGGTCTTTTCCAATGAGTTGTCTCTTCACATCAGGTGGCCAAAGTATTGGAGCTTCAGCTATGAATTAATGTGATTAAATGGGCTTCACTGGTGGTTTAGCGGTAAAGAATCCACCTGCCAGTGCAGGAGCTGCAGAAGACTAGAGTTTGATCCCTAGGTTGGGAAGATCCCTTGGAGGAGGTCATGGCAATCCACTCCAGTACTCTTGCCTGGAGAATCTCACAGACAGAGGAGCCTGGTGAGCTAGAGTCCATAGAGTTGCAAAAAGTTGGACATAATTGAGTGACTGAACATGAACACACATACACAAAGACATACAAAAACAGAGGGCATGCAAAAAAAAAAAAAGGTGAAATCTGAATAACTTCTGTAGTCAGTTGTATTAATGGTGCCAGCCAATTTCTTGGTTTTGATAATGCTCTATAATTACAGAAGATGTCGCCACTGAAGGAAGCTAGATGGTGGGTGTATAGGACCTTGCCATACTCATTTTGCAATTTCTTCTAAGTCTATAATCATAGCAAAGTAAAAAGCTTTAAAAATAACACTACTTATAAAATCCTAAGGAATATGATTAAAACAGGGCTCAGAGGAAATATTCATATCCTTAAGCAATTAATATTCAACAAAGAAATTATAAAAATAATTAAATTATTAATTTGATAGTTAGAAAAAGCAGTAAAATAAGCATTAAAATAATAGGAAGAAGGAATTGATAACCCCAAAAGCAGACATTACTGGCACTGAAGATAGAAAAAGAACAAACTTGAGTGCTGAATCTTTAAAATTAAAATATAGAAAACACTGTGAAGTGAAGTGAAAGTCCCTCAGTCACGTCTGACTCTTTGCAACCCTATGGACTATACAGTCCATGGAATTCTCCAGGCCAGAGTACTAGCATGGTTAACTGTTCCCTTCTCCAGGGAATCATCCCAACCCAGGGATCAAACCCATGTCTTCCACATGGCAGGCAGATTCTTTACCAGCCAAGCAACCAGGGAACCCAAGAATTCTGGAGTGGGTAGCCTATCCCTTCTCCAGCAGATCTTCCTGACACAAGAATTGAACTAGGGTCTCTTGCATTGCAGGCTTCCCTGGTAGCTCAGAGACCCTGAGGTCTCCCTGTGGGAGACCCTGGGTTGGAAGATCCTCTGGAGAAGGAAATGGCAACCCACTCCAGTACCCTTACCTAGAAAATCCCATGGATGGAGGAGCCTTGTATGCTACAGTCCATGGGGTCGAAAAGAGTCAGACACGACTGAGCGACTTCACTCCTGCATTGCAGGCAGATTCTTTACCAGCTGAACTACTAGAGAAGCCCCAGAGAAACCACTAGCCAACCAAATTTTTGAAAAAATAAGAAACCATAGTACACAAGATTAAAATTGGAATGAAGAAATAGCCACTGATACAAGGAAATAAAAGTAAGTACAAATATTTCAAGAAACAGGAGCTTTTCAAGTAAAATATTTTTAAAAAAATCAAAACTGACCTTAGAATAGACAGGAGATCTAAAGAGATCTTTAAATTACTTAGTTGAAACTGAGCAAGTTGTCAAAGAACTACTCTTCCTCACAAAAGCACCAGACCCATAAGTTTTCAAAGGCAAATGTTATTAAATCCTAAAGGAATAAATAATGCCACTTTGCTTATTTTTCTTTCAAATTTTCATGGTATTTTTATGAATATATTTATTCCTTTTTTTCTTTTGTACTCTCATTCCCTGTATACCATAAGCTACCATTTTAGTAAGTTTAGTGTTGGCATATTTTTGCAAGATACGCTTTGTTTTGCGATACCGTACTTTTTTTTATTTAAGTAAATCGTATTTTGTTATATATGGCTCGTGCTTCTGAAATTGTAAGAAGTCTCTCCTTGCCCTTAGGTTCAAAAATGGTCCCCTACATTTTCTTTCAAAAATGTTACAGTTTTACTATTCACATTGAGGTCTTTAATTCACTTAGAATGCACGTTTGCATGGGCTATCAGGGAGATACATGGTTTTATTCTTTTCTGTATATTGAATCAGTTTGCTCACTCTCTGGCCCTTTCCCATTGATCTGTGGTGTCAATTCTATGGTATATTAACTTCCTGTACACACAGGGGTCTTTCTCTTGGTTCTCTATTCTGCTCCTTCTGTCTGTGTGTACTTGTGGTAATACTATAGTGCATGTATTACTGTAGCATTGTAGTATATCTTAACACTGTTAGGACACATCTCCATCTTTCACTCTTCTTAGACTAAGCTATTCATGGGCCTTTATTCCTCAATATAAATTTCAGAGCGATTTTATCATGTTCCCCCACCAAAAATTTCCACCTAGAATTTTGTTTGGGTATACACTGGATTTATAGATGAATTTGTCAGGGTATAGAGGCCTTCAGAATGCTAAATTATCTAATCCAAGAGTATAACACATCCCCATTTTTATTCAATTATCCATGTGACCTTTAATTGAGGCTTTTAAGATTTCTCCAAAGAGATTGTGTATGTTTTCATTTTTTCTTCATTTTATCATTTTTCTTTCATTTTTCATTTTTTCCTATATTTGTAGATTTCTTACCCTTGTAAATAATTTCTTCTTTTTTATTATATTTTCTAGTAAATTATGGATGACATAAAACAATGCTATTGATTTTTGTTGTTTCCTCTTATATCTGACCAAGTTTCTGAAATCTCTTATCAGTTCTAACAGATTGTGTGCTGATACTGACTTTTCCTAGGTAAATGATTTTATCACCTCAAATAATGACAGTTCTAAGTCTTCCAATCCCTATACTGCTTATATAAAGCAGTCAAGAGCAGAGAGAAAAAGAAGAAAAGCTTCCAAATTCATTTTACGAACTAGTGCAGTATTTATACCCAAAGCAGACAAGACAGTCTAAACAGAGAAAACTACATATTAGCCTAATTCATAAATATCTGTGTAGACATCGTAAATAAAAATTATAAAAATGTACTTTAAAAGAACAAGTCACCAGGAAAAATGGTGTTAATTTCTAGAGTGTAAGGAAGATTAAATGTTATTCACCATGTTAATATGTCAAAGGAGAAATTTATATGACCATCCCTTTGGATGTGGAACATCCATTTCTAACCTAAAAATGAAAGTTTAGTAAAATAAACATGGATGACTGACTTAGGTTAAAAACTGATCAGTCCTATTGGCAAGACATTAAAAGCATTTCTATTAAAAATCAAGAATAAGCTATAGATACCACTAATATTTTCCTGGAAGGATTAGACATTGCTAATCAAAATGAGTATAGGTGTAAATTGGAACTAAGTAGGCAAAACTATATTTGTATGCCTGCTGCATGCTCAGTCGTGCCCAACTCTTTGCGACCCCATGGGCTATAGCCCACCAGGCTCCTCTGTCTGTGAAATTTTCCAGGCAAGAATACTGTAATGGGTTGCCATTTTAAGGGATCTTCCCAACCCAGGGATCGAACTGTGTCTCTTGTATCTCCTGCAATGCCAGGTGGATTCTTTACCACTAGCACCACATACAGATGATATTATATTCAGGAAAATACAAGAATACAAGCAAATCAACTGAACAACTATTACAGATAATAAGAGAATTCAAAAAGGCCACAAAATATGCTCATAAATAGCTTTTCTATATATGAGCAAGAATTAGAAAATACAGAGGGAGACAATATTCCAATTATAGTGGTAACAACTGACAAAGTGTTTAGAAGTAATTACCAAAAATAAGGAAGATATATTTAAAACAAACTTTAAACTCAGTCTTCATATAAAATAAGAATTAATTTAATGAACACTCCTCCAGCACCTATGTAAATAATCAGGCCAAACCTTATGAGTAGAGTGTTATTTGTTATCAGGAATAATCTTTCTTGAGATTATTATGATTACAAGTAGGGGAGAGTATCAGGAAAATTGCAAAAGTCTTTGAAACAGGCAAAAACATATTATTAAGTGTCCTGTCTAGGCTAGCCATCCAAATTATCCTTGGTTGTCTTTGACTAGGCTATTTTGAATTAATGAATTAATGAAAAGCTCTACCCTGTTCTTGCATAGGAGAACCCAACATTATAAAAATGTCCTTTCTTCCTAAATTAATACATAAATAGAATATGAAAAGTTTCTCATTTTTATAACAAAATGGAATTTTAAATTAGTGAGGAAATGACTTGAAATGGTGCTAGATAATCAGTCACACATTTGGAAAAATAAGTAAGCTGAATCAAAGTTTATAAGCTAAAACTGAATGTGTAAACGTTCTAGAAATAACAGGAATTTTTTGTTTGTATTTTTTAAATTAATCTTAGGGTAGGGAAAGCCATTCTGAAACACAAACTTCAGAACCAATGAAGTAAAAGTTTGACACTTATAAATTAAAATGTCTGCACGAAACTTTCAGTTTAAAAATTTGGATTGAATACACAGATTTATCATCGTTTTTTTCCCAAAATTTCACTTAAGTGACAAAGTGTTGAAGAAAACATATGTTAAAGAAGAAGAAATCATGACCCTCATACAACGTATATACTTGGCAGAGATTTTATTTAACTTTCTAATTAATGAGGGAACCAGTAAGATGCTGTAGCTCTTACAATAGAGGCTTTAACTTACAGATTTATATTCCTCACCTAACAGAATCTATTCATTTTGCCACATTCAGGAGTCATTTGCCTAGTTATAGACTGGAAACATTTGCACTATTATTATTTTTTTAAGATTTTTTGATGTAGATCATTTTTAGAGGTTTTTTTTTTAATTGAATTTATTACAACATTGCTTCTGTTTTATGTTTTTGAGTTTGGGGCCACAAAGCATGTGGGATCTTGGCTCTCTGACCAGGGATTGAACCCGCATCCCCTGCATTAGAAGGCAAAGTCTTAACTACTAGACTGCCAGGGAAGTTCCTGCATTATTATTAGTTCTAACTTCTATCCCTGAAGTGTTGGAAAATAGCCTAGTCAAAGACAACCAAGGATAATTTGGACGGCTAGCCTAGACAGGACACTTAATAATATGTTTTTGCCTGTTTCAAAGACTTTTGCAATTTTCCTGATACTCTCCCCTACTTGTAATCATAATAATCTCAAGAAAGATTATTCCTGATAACAAATTACACTCTACTCATAAGGTTTGGCCTGATTATTTACATAGGTGCTGGAGGAGTGTTCATACAGGTCTCTAAATTTGCTGTGTGGTATCTAGACCAGCCTGCCAAGAAGGAGACACAGGTTCAATCTCTGCATTGGGAAGATTCCCCTGGAGAAGGAAATGGCAATCCACTCCAGTATTCTTGCCTAGGAAATCCCAAGTACCGAAGAGCCTTGCAGGGTACAGTCCATGGGGTCACAAAGAGTCAGACATGACTTAGCAACTAAACAACAAACAACATCTAGAGCAAAACAAGCTTGAACAATTACAAGATTATCTTCTAACTGAAAGTCTTCATAAGGCAACTCAGATTGAACTTTAAAAAACATCTATTATTTGCCATCCATGCCTAAGAAACTCTCTACTAGATTTTACTTGCAAAGTTCGATGACTCTCTTTTCTCAAGCTTCCTAAAATAACTTGGGTTTCTTCCCCCAAAGGAAGTCACCTTCCTTACTACCTGTGAGTCTGGACCCTGTAAACAAAGCACTCAGACCTGTTTTCCTGGGAGGCCACAACAGACAATGTCTCTTTAAGTACTACCAGACTTTGTTCCTTAAGAATGACTTGCCATGCCTGGTTAAAAGAGCATTGTACTCAAATATAACACTGCAGGAGGACCTTGGATGTTTAATCAATTTGTTTAATTATGTTCTCATATAAAGAAAGAGTTTTATTAAACTCACACAAATAATTATATTGCCATGAAAAGGAGACTCAGAAAGAGTTTCTGAATTGGTTGGTAAATTAGATATCACTTTTAAATGTTTCATTTTCGTTTAAAAAAGCAGAGTCTGCCAAATTGCTATAGGCTACAGGGAGCATGAGAAGACACAGAAAGGGCGTCCTTATAGATCTGGAAAAATTCAAACGACATCAGCAATATTCCAAACAAATAACCACAATAAAATGTTACACATCAGTTCATTCAGTTCTACATAATTAATTCTTGTTCCACTGGATCTTGGGTTAGTAGTCGCATGAAGCCATCTGTTTCTCAGTGAAAAGAGTTCTGGAAATCCCAACCACTCCGTTGATATGGTCTGAAAGTTGCCCAAGTGATTCCACCTCAGCTGCTTCTATCCAAGACTTGATATTTTGAAAGGTTAATATTTTACAGTACCTCTTTTCACAAGGCTCTGAGATTTTCCTTGTTTGTTGAAGACACAAACTCTGGCCTGATGCTTATAAAAGAGACTTCAGCAAGAGTTAGAGTAAAATACAAGCTATTTATAAATGACAAAGTTATAGTTTTGGTCACTGAAAAATTTCAAGCGTAGAAGGACTGATGAGAGTTTGTAATAAACAAAAGAATAATACAACTGGGACTTCCCCGATGGTCCGGTGGCTAAGATTTCATGCTCCCAAAGCAGGGGACCTGGGTTCAATTCCAGGTCAGGCAATTAGAGCCCACGTGCTCCAACTAAAGATCCTGCATGCTGCAACTAAGGCCCAGTGCAGCCAAATATATAAATAAATATTTTTAAGAAAAGAATAATACAACTGACAAGGATATTTGGATATTTGGTTGGTGGCATGCAAAACAAAGATAATAAACCCATTCTCCAAGAAAACGTTTTAAACAATATATCTTAGCTCAATGATAAAGTCTACTTTCTAAGAGGCCAGTGAATGCTACATCTGATTTATAAAATTGGATTATATTATTATTATATATTATTATTATATTATATATTATTATTATATTATATTATTATTATTATTATCTTAATATTATCTTAATATTATCTTAATCAAGATTAAGATAAATAGGGGGAAATTCAACAGAATAATTTTATAAGACCTTCAATCAGTGTTTTCCCTGAAATTAAAACTTACAGAAAGTGAGGCATTGAAAAATCTCCTGGAGCATCCCATAAAGCATAACATTTCTGAAATGATTTTATTAATAACACCTTACCTATAAAATTTAATTCACGGAAGGGTGAGCATCTCTTCTGATTTAACTCTTTCCATACAACTCTCCAAATATGATTATTTCTAGCATCCCTTTTTATAAGATAAAAGGACAAAATTTTGTGAGTTTCTTCTAGGAATCCTGTGGGAAATCTCAAAGGCTGCTTTAGGTGTGTAAGATATCTGGCAAGTTTTATTATCTTCTATTTTTCAGACCTGATTTTTAAAAGGCAGAAATCAAGAGCTGTCAAAGGAGATTTGGACACTTGATTAAGACAGAATAACGAGTACCTGAGAAACAATACTTGGTTGCTTATGAATCAAAGGAATAATAAAACATTCTAAAATGAACAAGAACCATAACACTTTCATAATTGAGGAATCTTTTTCTTTCTCCTCTTTTTTATAATTAAGAGTGTAAAGTCAACATACAGCATGTAAAATTATTCAGGTTAATCACAGAATCTGTGCTTTCTAGGTAGATTATACACAGAATATATAAAGTAACCAGTCATCCTGATTTCCCCAAGACTGTCCTGGTTTTAGCACAGAAAACTGTTTATCCCCAGAAACTCCACTGTCCCAGGCCAATCAGAAAGATGGATCACCCCAGAAAGAATAACCATTCAAACTGTAGGTGAAAGCATTAATTGAAAAACCAATGGAGCAAATCCATCAAGACTGAGAACTTTGCAAACATTTTAACACATTTTGTAGCTTGTGAGATTTAGTATTACAAACCAAGACAAGTAAAATTTACTTGTTTGATTCAGGACAAATCCAAGTTTTGTCCTTTATTATGCTCTTTTATACTCACCAAGCCTGATTACTTCTAGCATCTCTTTTATTCTAACACAGATCTCAAGGGGTCCACATGTTCAAATCTAATTTCATAATAGTATTTAGAGGCTATTTCAGTTAGCATGCTATGCGTTCATCATTGCTATCTTCAAGTGGATAAATGAATATTTTAAGTCTTTCTCAGTTTTGGTTTTTAATAAACATAACTAGCTATAAACACATAAATAAAAGCATTTTGTGCCCTCAATAGGCACAAAGTGATTTAAAGAAAAAAATCCCAAGAACCACTGCTTATGGAAAAGCAAAACCACATTCTCAGTCATATTTCTGTCATTATTGCAGTTGCAACCATTCATATTAATTATGACTTTTCACTAAAGTAATTAACTTCTGTTTCACAGAGAAAATAATTGAGAGCCGTTCTGTCATACTGAACTATTTTAGCAGATTAGCAAAGTTTATAATACATTTTTTCCAGCCACGTGCATTGCTGTGTGGCAAAAAATAAGCACATTCATTAACATGACTCATGTCTATAGCTTCTCTTATAGCACATACAAATACGCAAAATTATGCTTTGTAATCAGTGCATTAGTGTTCTAGGCTCTTAGAAAGTACCTAGATATCCATCGATCACATAATTAATTTAATTTAATATTAGCTTAAAATTTCAAGTTACCGAGAGATCCTGGAAATGATCTTCAAGCTGACATACTACAGAACACAATTACTGCTGAAATTGTTTATCAGAATCATGATTCAATGGCTGCTGCTGCTGCTGCTAAGTCGCGTCAGTCGTGTCCGACTCTGTGCGACCCCATAGACGGCAGCCCACCAGGCTCCCCCGTCCCTGGGATTCTCCAGGCAAGAGTACTGGAGTGGGTTGCCATTTCCTTCTCCAGGGCATGAAAGTGAAAAGTGAAAGTGGAGTCGCTCAGTCGTGTCCGACTCAGTGACCCCATGGACTGATTCAATGGAGTTGGACATAAATTTACATTTTCCATCCTCAAACATTATGGAGGAGTCACGTGAGCTAATTCAATCAACAAACCTGTAATCATTTGGGGAAAATATACCCAATTAGAAATAAGTGTTTGCTTGAATTACAGCTGACACTTGAACAATGGGAGGGTTGGGACCACCCACCCTCCATGCAACTGAAAATCCCCGTATAACTTGACAGTCAGCCCTTCCCGTCCACAGTTCAGTATCTGCAGAGTCAAATGTGGATCCTGTGATGAAAAAAACTATTTAGCAAAAAATTCTGTGTGTAAGTGGACCACTCAGCTCAAAGCCGTGTTGTTCAAGGATCAACCAGATACTTAACAGTGATAACTCAGAGAAGAAGACAAAGTTGTTTTTATTAACGCACACTAGTAAACTGACCTTGTTTGCCAAACATTTACTTTAATTATGTGAGTTTGGATTCTTAAAAAGGTTTCTGAGTGAGCTGCACAAAGAATAATTTTTAGCACATTTAAAGTGTTAGAAGTTTAATTATCCTATTTTTTCAGGACTTTATATCAGCACTTATTTATTTCATAAACCAATCAGAACAAAGCTCCTTTCATTTAAAAGACTTTATAATCTAATTAATTTATACCCTCCAGAAACAGGAAAATATACACAAGCACATTGAAAGGTAAAGTTCTTTCTAAATTATAGACAGAGAGCTTACAGCTTCAGTTTTATGACTTGTCACACAGGTTAAATGACACAGACAGAAATTAAAGAAACTTTTTTTTAACATTTTATTTATCAAAAACAACTGCTCTCTTTCTTAGTGGGCATGAATTTTTTAAATAATTTGTATTCAAACACATGAGCAAACAAATAAATAGCCAGATTCTCTGTTATCTCTCACCCAGCAGAAAGTAGGTATCTATCATTCATCTACAGAAATCACCAAATGGTCAGACCATTAAGCCAAGTTCCCAGTCATTGCTGTTGGCAATGAGGTATAATTTATGGGTTCTAAGTGAAACAAAACAAAAACACAAAATTAATTGAGAGGGAAAAAAATCCCAGAGAATACAGAGCTGGAAAGGTTAAAATTCTATTGACATTTGGGATTCGCCTCTAGGAGCCAAGAAGGAAATATGCTCTGGCTGAAGCTGTATCCTCCATGAAGGATACTCTGAGCACAGAGCCTAGGTGATTCTGTCAAGGTGAATCAATGGTGTGTCTCAGAAGCAACTCCAAAATTGTTAAAAGATGGTTTTTTAAAAAGATGAAATCATAGCTCTCATATAAATATAAAATGAACACTTAAATTAACTCATTAATTAATGAGGTAACCAATAAGATGTGGCAATTGGTTCAAATGAGGATCTAACTTACAGAGAGTTGTAATCTCTACTGGACAAAATATATATATATATTTATATCATATTTGTATGTATGTGTATATATAGAGAGAGAGAGAAAGAGAGAGCAAATAGAGGACATGAATATACATGTGGGAAGGGAAGGAGGAGCTGGTATGAGAGTTACATCTTCACCATTCACTGACAGAAGTCAACAAAAAATGTTTAAAATTGATATAATTTTAAAAGTGATATAATTTTCTTTAGAACTGTAGAGGCAAGGGCCAGCAAAACAACTAAAACAACTAAAGGTCATTAAAAATAAAAAAAAAGAGCTTCTTCTGGAAAGTAGGAATTTAGTGAGTAGGAATGGGGTAAAAGACTTCTACATTTAAAAAAGGTTTTATTCAGGTATAGTTGGTGTGTTGATACAATATTATGTAAGTTTCAGATGTACAACACAATGATTCACAAGTTTTAAAGGTTATACTTCATTTATAGTTATTATTAAATGTTGGCTATATTCCCTGTGCTGTACAACATCATTGTAGCTTGTTTTATACCTAGTAGTATAGTAGACCTCTTAATAGTAGTACCTCTTAATTCCCTACCCTTCTTGCCCCTCCCTCTTCCCTCTCCCCACTGGCAACCCTAGTTTGCTCTCTATTTCTTTTTCATTATATTCACTAGTTTGCTTTATTTTTTAGGCTCCAGATGTAAGTGATATCATATGTATTTTTCTTTTTCTGACTTATTTTGCTAAGCATAATACCCTCCAAGTCCATCTATATCGTTGCAAATAGCATAATTTCACCCTTTTTGATGGCTATGTAATATTCCATTGTGTATATACAAAGCACTTCTTTATCCATTCATCTGTTGGTGGACACTTAAGTTGCTTACATATCTTGGCAATTATAAATAATGCTTCTATAAACATTGGCATGCATATATCTTTATGAGTTAGTAATTTGGGTTGTTTTGGATATGTATCCAGAAGTGAAACTGCTGGGTCATATGGAAAGCTTATCCATTTATTATAAGCTTGTAGTGTTTTAATTTTGTAATATCTGCATGCACTCTTTTCAAAAATGTAGAAAAATACAAAAAAAGTGTTGTAAAGAAAGGTAAGAGCAACTAAGAGAAATAATTATAATAGTTGCACAGTAAGATTAATTTCCTTAATATATAAAAAGCTCTTTAAATCAATAAACAAGACTAATAGCACAATTTCAAATGAACAAAGGACATGAAAAGGAAGCTCATAGAAGAAGAAAAATGGTTCACAAAAATTTGAAACTATGTACAACTGTACTTATAAGAATCCATTTTAAAACAAGAAGGTACATTTTTTTAAACCTATGTGACAAAGATTTTTTAAATTATTTTCATGTACACGGGGTTGCCAAGAATGTGATGAAATAAGACCTCTCATAACTGGGAAAACCTACTTGAAAACCACTTTGACATTTTCCTTAATGTGCACAAAAACATTATATACACAATAGATCAGAATAACACCAGTTTGTCATTACAAGTAATACTGACAATCCAAATGACCTTCAGCTCAGGACCAGCTAAATTAAGTATGGTACTTGCAATCAATAGGATACTATACAACGGTCAGAAAGAATGAAAAAATTCTCTCTGTATTGACATGGAAAGTTTGCCAAGATAAGTAAAAAGAAAACTGTAGATCCAAATTTGTATATTTTCCTTTTTGGATAAACAGGCAAGAGGGAGAAAATATTTCATATTTGGCTTTACACACATAAAGAAATTCTGAAGAGATACACAAACAGTTGATACAAATGGTTTTGCATTTGGCAGGAGCAGCAGTGGGACCTGAACATAGGCGAACGAGCATTTTCGTTGTGTTTTATATGTTTTCATACTACCTGAATTTCTAACCATGTGAATATGTTACCTGTTCAAAAATGCAATAACATATGAATAAATAAGTAAATAAGAATGAAGTAGATCATGTATGCTGATTTGGAAAGATTTCCAAGATATATTAAATGGAAACATCAGGCAGTCCTTAGGACTGGTGGAAGGAAAGCTCAGTGGAAGAAGTTTCCATCAGGTGTGACTTTCAACGACAATCCAGGGATTCTTGGAGAGGAAGGAACAGCCCTCTTGGGAAGAGGTGGTCTGGGATGACCCCTGCCAGCTCCTTACTTCCTCCTGACTATTGGTAAGAGGATGAGGAGGGTGGACGACAAGAGAATTGCAATTGGGCCCCTCCCTGGGCCAGAGCGATTTGATACTGATTTGAGGATTTGTGACCTCCTGCTCTCCTAGCCTGCTTTCTGGGAGCAAAGTTGAAGAAGCACAATTCACATAAAACTAAACCCAGACGCAGCGCTGCCTGGTGGCTGAAGGAAGTCTCAGGTTTCCTTCTCCCTGTGTCTTCAGGTGAAGACAAATTCAATGGCTTCTACCCAACCTGAGTAAACAAAAATTTACTCAGGGCCACGTGAGGATCTGGGTCTGGAGTCCCACCTCTGGCAGCAGGGGGCACAGATTTAACCTGGTCTCTGTAATCTCATGGGAGCATCTGGTTGGGAAACATTCAAACTGATTCACATCCATGGCTGAGGTCGGCAGTCTATTCAGCCAAGGGCAGTGCAACCAGGCACTCCTCACCAGCCCAGCATTGGTCCAAACACAGCTACATGCTCCCATGTGGCTTCCTTGAGGCCACTGTGGGCACAAGGGTGGCCATGGCCATTACTAATACCTATTCCTTAGGCTTGGCTTTCCTGAGTCCAGGGAGCAGCGCCTGCAGAAAACGCTGCAGGGGGACTATAAAAGGCAGTGTAGGGACTTTTCTGGTGGTCCAGTGGTTAAGACACAGGTGGTCCAGGGGACACGGGTTCAATACCTGGTCCGGGAAGATTCCGTATGACACAGAGCAACTAAGCCTGTGCACCACAACTACTGAGTTCATAGTCTAGAGCTGAAGAGCCACAACTACTGAGCCCATGTGCTACAGCTACTAAAACCCGTGCGCCCTAGAGGCCATGCTCCACCACAAGAAAAGCCACCACAATGAAAAACCCGCACCCCACAATGAAGAGTAGTCCCCACTCACCACAACTAGAGAAAGCCTAAGTGCAACCAGCTCAGCCAAAAATTAAAAAAAAAAGAATCCCTGGTCAGGAAGCTACGATCCCACATGCCTCAGATCAGCTAAGCCCATGCACGACAACAAAGATCCACGCCTGCAACTAAGAGCCAAGGCAGCCAAATAAATATTAAAAACAACAACAACAACAAAAAAAACTGGTGCTTTTTCTGGCTCAACATCTTTGGCCACCCTCTGCTCTCTTTTCACACATGCATGCATGCATACTAAGTCCCTTCAGTTGTGTCCGACTCTTTGTGACCCCATGGACTGTAGCCTGCCAGGCTCCTCTGTCCATGGGATTCTCCAGGCAAAAATACTGGAGTGGGTTGACCTCATTGGAATTCATACTTGCTTGCTTTTTCCCTAGCTTTCCCATGTTTTAATGTATATAATGTGATGTATCAATGGTTCTCCCACTTTGGCAGGTATCGGAATCACCTGGGGAGGAATAAGGCACACAGAAGCTCAGCATCCTTAAAGTAGCATAGGGTCTGCCCTCTGTGTTTTTACCAAGTTCATCAAGTGATTCCTATAGGACCAAAGCTGGAGAATGACTGCACTAAATTTTTTCAGCCATCCAATTTAATCTTCAATACTGCTTTAGGTGGTAACTACTATGTTCCTCAATTAGAAAATAAGATCCAATAGGCCAGATATAAAAGTGTCTGGATTCAAGTCTACCATCTTCTTACTAGCTGTGTGACCTTTGGGAAGGCACCTAACCTCTCTGAACCTCATCTTCATCATCTTTATAGTAACATCCCCCTATCTTAAAGGGTTGCTAAGAGAGTTAAAAGAAATAAGCCAGGACAAGTTCTCAGTGCTCACAAGGTCATAATTGTTTTGTAATCAAGGGTCAAGCCACTTATTGGAAACAAAACACTATGTAATAAAAGTTTTTGAATTGGAACATCTTCATTGATTTTAACACATCAAACGGCATTTGATAAATGATGGGAGAGTATATGGACCAATACATTATTGATTAACTCACCAATGCTTTCGTTTAATTTGAAGTCTTAAAAAGAAAGATTGTTAGTAACTCATAACTCCATTGGTAGTCAAAGTCTTTCTGCTCTTCCTTCCACAGAAAAATGCAGAAAATTGGATCTTCTGCTGTGGAAAGTCCCTCTCCTATTCATACGCAAGACAAGCAGTTTTCACTCCACAAACATTTGTTTATTTCTCATCTTCCATTTCCTAGGCACTGAGGATGTGGCGGTAAATAAAACAGAAAATGCCTAATTTGGGAAGTGTGAGACATTCCTTCAGTCTGGTGGAAGGAAAGGTTAGTGGGAGAAAGTTTCTATCGGTTGTGAAGCCAATGGCAATCCAAAAATCCTTGGAAGAAAGGCAGGAACAGCTCCCTTGGGAAGAAGTGGTCTGAAGTGGTCTGGGGTGACCCCTGCCACCTCAGGACCTCCTCCGGACAGTTGGTAAGTCAGAAGGGGAGGCGGAGGACACGAGAATTGCAAATGGGCCCCTTCCTGAGCCAGAGCAATTTGATTCCTGTGGCCCTGGGAGGGATGAAGGTTTGTGACCTCCTGCTCTCCTGGCCTGCCTTCTGGGAGCAAAAGCGGAAAAGAAGCACAGTTTGCATAAAACTAAAGCAAGACTCCAGGTGGCTCAAACGGTAAAGAGTCTGCCTACAGTGCAGGAAACTTGGGTTCGATCCCTGGGTCAGGAAGATCCCCTGGAGAATGAAATGGCTACCCATGCCAGCATTCTTGCCTGGAGAATTCTATGGACAGAGGAGCCTGGTGGGATACAGTCCATGGGGTCACAAAGAGTCGGACATGACTGAGTGACTAACACTTTGAAAGCCAGGCCCAGTACTGCTGGCGGCTGGAGAAAGTCCCATGACCCTTTCCTTCTGGGTCTTCAGGTGAAGACAAGTCTGAGGGAAAGTCTAATTCCCATAATAGGCACATCTAGCTGGATGAGACAAACAAATCGAAAGGGAGTTGCTCAACAGAAAAGGGAGGAGAGGAAAGGGCTCTGCAGAGAAGCTCAGTGAGCACCCCGTTGGTGACATTTGTCTTTAAAGGGCACGCCTTTTCACCTCATAAGAAGGAGAGAGGGTGGAGCTGGGCAGGCCTGGGCTGGAGAGGCTTCCTGGCTTCCCGGAGCCAGCCTGGAGCCGAGCTGCCTACAGTCAGATGCTCTGAAGGACTTCAGGTAAATACCTGGGGATCTCTGCTGTGTGTGCTCTTAGCTGAATAATTTATCTCAGATCCAGGCTTCTTGACAGGTCCACATCTTCACTTTTTAGTGTGGTCTCAAGAAAGTTTCTTTCAACTTAGAAAGATTCATTTACGACTGATGAGTTTTCCCAGTCTTCAGAGTCACCTGAAGGATTCTACAAAGAGTCAGGTAAACAAATTCAGTAGTGGAGACACCCAGGCACCTGAGAAGA
This sequence comes from Giraffa tippelskirchi, assembly GCF_054371585.1. Taxonomy (NCBI): domain Eukaryota; kingdom Metazoa; phylum Chordata; class Mammalia; order Artiodactyla; family Giraffidae; genus Giraffa; species Giraffa tippelskirchi. The sequence goes on from NC_137276.1 coordinate 94,771,528, forward strand.
TGGACCATCCAAGCATCTGATTTGTTAGTATGAATGGAGACTTAAAGGGCCTTGTGCTGTGCTTAGTCAATCAGTCATGTCCGACTCTGCAACCCCATGGACTGCAGCCCGCCAGACTCTTCTGTCCATGGGAATTCTCCAGGCAAGAATACTGGAGTGGGTTGCCATGTCCTCCTCCAGGAAGGGACCCTAAGACAGAACTTTTGAAACTGGAGCTCTGCTGCCAATTCTAAGATGAGTGAGTGCGTGTTAGTCACTTCAGTCACTTCCAACTCTTCATGACTCTACGGACTGTACCTGCCAGTCTCCTCTGTCCATGGGATTCTCCAGGCAAGAATACTGGAGTGGGTAGCCATTTCCTACTCCAGGGGATCTTCCCAACCCAGGGTTCAAACCTGAGTCTCTTGTGTCTCCTGCATTGGCAGGTGGGTTCTTAACCACTAGCGCCACCTGGGAAGCCCTCTAAGAAGAATGGTCTTCCGTGAACAGAGGTGTAGAGGACAATACTAGCTGACTTGTTGAGTGACAATTGCTTTCTTTCATCCATTGTCCCTCACTTTTCCCCCTGAGAACCCTCTCCAATTGCTCCCCATCCACTTCACAGACAGATCTGAGGTGGAAGATTGTGTCAAAGCTGTGTTTCGTTGAAGACCTGTGTCATATACTTGCTAGGAGCTTGAGCTATGACCCCTGCCATTGCCACTACCTTGGAATAAACCTGTGCTATGTGCTAGGGACTCTGCCAAGAGCTTTATGTTTATGACCTCCTTTAATTCTTACTATGACCCCAAGACTCAAAAAACAAATCTGAAACTCAACTAAATTTCCAAGGATCGCACTGCTAGGAAGTAGTGAAACTGGATTCAACACTGGGTGTGCCGAGCTCCAAAACTTCTTAAAATTTGATTTTTCCATTGTTTCCCATTTTTTTTCCCCATTACTCTCTAACAGTGGTTCTCAAATTGTGGTCCTGAACCAGCAGCATTAACACCACCAGGGAACTTAGTAGAAATGTAAATTCTTGGGTCACACTCCAGGCCCTTTGAATCAAATTCTAGGGGTAGTATCCAACAATGTATGTTTTTATAAGTCCTCCAAATGAATATGATGTTGTCTGGAGTTTGAGAACCACTGCTCTAGAGGCTCCTCTTGTTTTTAAGATATTACACCTACATTTCTTATAAACATCTAGTCAATAAACAGTTAGAACCTCCTTTAGTACCTGTTCGACTTCACTTTCACTTTTCCCTTTCATGCACTGGAGAAGGAAATGGCAACCCACTCCAGTGTTCTTGCCTGGAGAATCCCAGGGACGGCGGGGCCTGGTGGGCTGCCGTCTACGGGGTCGCACAGAGTCGGACACGACTGAAGCGACTTAGCAACAGCAACAGCACTTCATGTCAATCAGCTAACTTCTCATGTGATCAAAACATGGGATTTTAGTTTAGGTTGAAACTAAATATTTTTTACATAAACAATCATGAATGAATTCATGAATAAAAACAGTTGTATTCATTTTTATTAAGTAAAATTTACATACAATAAAAAGGAATATATATTAATTGTAGAGTTTGAGTTTTGGTAATATTCTTACAATCACCATCTCAACTATAGAGCATTTCTATCCTGCCTCCCCAAGAAATTTTTCATGTGCCTTTTCCTATCTTTACTTCTCTTCCCATAACATCAAATCACTGACCTGTCTTATTATCATTGTAGATAAGATTTGTTTTTTTCTAGACTGTCATATAAATGGAACCATGTAGTATATGATCTTTTGTGTCAAGTTTCTTTCCCTCAGCATAATGTCTGAGATTCATCCATGCTGTTATATATATATTAGGAGATTGTTCCTTTTACTGTTAAACAGTATTCCATTTTGTGAATATATCACAATGTATTTATTAGCTTGCTGATGGATGTTTGAGTTATTTCCAGTTTGAGGCTATTAAATGTGAAACTATTTTAGTTTTTAAAATCTTCACATTTTAATGAAGTTTGCTGGGTTTGTAATTTTTATACCAAAGTATCCCCCCTTATCACTCTACGATATTATTCTATTGTTATCTTTCATCAGAGTTGTTTAGAAGTGTGATATCAATTTGATTATTGTATTGTTTATAGTAATCTATATGGTTGTTTTTGTTTTCTCTGTAATATTTAAAGTTTTCTTTTATTTTGATGTTCTAAACTTCTACCAGTGTTTTCTGTGTTACATACATCCTGCATATCTCTCCTCAGCTGTGTTTAATCAGTTATTTAACTCCTCTGTTACATTTTAAATTTTAATGACTGTATTTTAAAATTTTTACTACTCTTTTATTATTTTTAATCTATCTTTTTAAAAAATCACTTTATCCTTTTTTATGTTTTTAGGTGCTTTAAATTTATTTAAGTTTAACATACTTATTTATAGTTTATTTGATTATTTTTATTATCTGAAGCTCTTGGAAGTCTAATTGGAATGTAAGTTTCTGCTGATGCTCACTTTCTGGTGGATTAATTTAATGTGTGTTTTGTAATTTTAGATTATGAGCTCACATTTGACATGGCTTTATCACAGGGAATTCTGGCTGGTCTGGTTTGAAGGTGTGTCCCTCCAGTCAGCTTTTACATTTACTTCTTTCTAGCAGCCTACAAGTATTGCAAGCTTAACACTCCATTTATTTTAATATATTGGCTACCAGGAAGCATAAATTCAAACCCTAAACCAGAGTCAGAGCAGGCAAGAACCTTTTTTTTACCTTAAATAATGTGTGCTCAGTCACTCAGTTGTGTCTGACTCTTTGCCCATCAGGCTCCTCTGTCCATGGAATTTTCAGGCAAGAATACTGAAGTGGGCTGCCGTTTCCTATTCCAGGGGATCTTCTCAACCCAAGGATCGAACCAGTGTCTCCTGCATCTCCTGCATTGGCAGGCAGATTCTTCACCACTGAGCCACCTGGGAAGCCCAACTCACATAGAACCCAAGCCAAATAAACAAACTTTCTTGTTGTCTCTAGGTAGATTTCGGCTTTCACGTTCTCACTGAGGGACTAATCCATCAGGCATTTTGACTTTCTGCAAGCCTCTCAGTTTCAGCTTCCTGCTTACACAGGGTAAATGCTCCCCACCCCCATCCCCAAGACCTATACAACTCAAGTCCCTGGCTTTTTGCAATTGGCAAACCCATTCTTTTTGTCAACCTCCTTTCCTACTAGCACAGGTTTGTTTGTTTGTTTGTTTGTTTGTTTTGCTACTTTCTTGCAAGGAAGGCCTGTAGGGCAGAGCCCCCAACCTCTGGGATCTAATGCCTGATGATCCAAGGTGGAGTTGATGTAATAATAATAGAAATAAAGTGAACAATAAATGTAATGCGATTGAATCATCTCAAAACCATCCCCCTACCCCCAGTCCATGGAAAAAATGTCTTCCATAAAACCAATCCCTGGTGCCAAAAATGTTGGGGACTGCTGGTAGGGGTCCCCAGGAGACTCAGGCAGGGGTAGGAATCTGAACATGGAGAGGAATACCTATCTCTTCAACCCAGGAGGCTGAATGCTCAGCCTACAGCAGATTCTGGCCAGACTTCAAAGGATGAAGCCCAAGGTTCCCTTATCTGTCCACTTCTGCTGCCTTCACTCATTCTCCATTTGTTGTAAAGTTTTCCTTTACTCCTCTTTCCCTTTCATCCAATTGGCCTTTGGACAACAGCTGGGCCATTTTTTTTACTGTGTCTTTCTGACTCTAGTATTTTTACTGAAAAAATATAAGTGTATTCTTTTATACCCCCAAACCACACACACTGTTACTAAAAGGTGTGGGGTCTGGCTGCTCACCACCCAAAAGTCAATAAACAGGCCAGGCTGGTGGGAAGGAGAGTTTGCTTTATTTCAGATGCCAGCAACTGATGTGGAGAGCAGACATGTGTCCAAAGGCCAACTCCCCCTACTGGCAACAAGTGGGGTAAGAGCTTTTAGACAGAAGTAGGGGGCTACATGTAAAAACAGCACAGTCAGTTCTGACAGTCATTTTCATATTGGTCATCGATGGTCTGATTAGTGCATGTTGATTGTTTTAGGTGCAGTTAATCTTCAGTTCTAGGATTTCTTTGAAACCAGTTCTTAGAACTGTGGCAGCTCATGTCCTGGGTACAGTCTGGTCATCATGTAGTTAACTTCTCCACCTGGGGTTTTCGGTATCTCTAAGACAGCTCACAGGATATGGCTCAGAATATTGTCTATAGCCCTTGAAAAAGAACTAAAGATCCTTGACTATGCTTAATGAATACATTATTATTACTTGGTCTTCTGTGACTATTTTCCTTTGCTCGTCTATGTTCTCATTTCTCTGATTAAACTTTTTCTTTGATTAAAGTTTTACTCTGGCAAAAGGCAACCAGAGGATGTGGTGAGGGGGCAAGGACCATAGGGTCTTTCCCTATTCAACAGCAGAACAATTGTCTTAGATTTAGAGCTTCAAAGTGTCATAATTAAAATCAGAGACTCGTGGTTTATCCATCTCAGTCCTCACCTCCATTCTTCAGAGTGTAGTTAGGGCTCAGGCCACAACTCTCAGAACCACGTGTCAGAGCAGTAAGTCAACCTATCTTCTGATCTACTGGGATAGCCTATTTGAAGAACAGTCCTGAACCAAGAGTCCTTGTCCAAATGCCAGCCATGCACCCCTCCTTGGTCAAGGTAATCTTCAGCTTTTTCCTGGGGTCTCAAGCAGAGTCCCACTACCCTCACTACCTTCAATCTGGCCTTCCCCTGGGTCCTGCTTGCTTTCAGTAGATCCATGCTCTGAAAACATGCTTTTCTTGAGTAACCCCACTGCTTAGATGCCTTGAGGTACCTTACCAGAAAGTAAGTGAGAATAAGGTTCTCAAATCAAATCCCAATCCAAGCTGCCTTTTCCAAGCTGAACTTGTTGTTCGGTCGCTCAGTCGTGTCTGACTCATTGCGACCCCATGGACTATAGCATGCCAGGGCTCCGTGTCCTTCAGTATCTGCTGGAGTTTGCTCAAACTCATGTCCATTGATTTGGTGATACCATCCAACCATTTCATTCTCTGCTGCCCCCTTCTCCTTCTGCCTTCAATCTTTCCCAGCACCAGGGCCTTTTTCAATCAGCCAGCTCTTCACATCAGGTGGCCGAAGTATTGGAGCTTCAGCTTCAGCATCAGTCCTTCCAATGAATATTCAGGACTGATTTCCTTTAGGATTGACTAGCTGATTACCTTGCAGTCCAAGGGACTCTCAAGGGTCTTTTCCAGCACCACAATTTGAAGGTATCAATTCTTAAGCACTCAGCCTTCTGTATAGCTTTGACTATATGAACCTTTGTGAGCAAAGTGATGTCTTTAGCACCCTGTTGTTGTTGTTTTTTTTCCAAATAAATTTATTTATTTTAGTTGGGGGCTAATTACTTTACAATATTGTAGTAGTTTTTGCCATACATTGACATGAATCAGCCATGGGTTTACATGTGTTCCCCTTCCTGAACCCCCTCCCACCTCCCTCCCCATCCCATCCCTCTGGGTCATCCCATTGCCCCAGCCCTGAGCATTTGTCTCATGCCTCGAACATGGAATGGTGTTCTGTTTCACATATGATAATATACATGTTTCAATGCTATTCTCCCAGAACGTCCTACCCTCACCTTCTCCCTCAGAGTCCATAAGACTGTTCTATGCATCTGTGTCTCTTATTCTGTCTCGCATATAGGGTTATCTTTACCATCTTTCAAATTCCACATATATGCATTAGTATACTGTATTGGTGTTTTTCTTTCTGGCTTACTTCACTCTGTATTATGGGCTCCAGTTTCATCCATCTCAATAGAACGGATTCAAATGTTTTTTTTTTTTAATGGCTGAGTAATATTCCATTGTGTATATGTACCACAGCTTCCTTATCCATTCGTCTGCTGATGGACATCTAGGTTGCTTCCATGTCCTGGCTATTGTAAACAGTGCTGCGATGAACATTGGGGTACACGCGTCTCTTTCAATTCTGGTTTCCTCGATGTGCATGCCCAGCAGTGGGATTGCTGGGTCATATGGCAGTTCTAGTCCCAGTCTTTCAAGGAATCTCCACACTGTTCTCCATAGTGGCTGTACTAGTTTGCATTCCCACCAACAGTGTAAGAGGGTTCCCTTTTCTCCACACCCTCTCCAGCATTTATTGCTTGTAGACTTTTGGATAGCAGCCATTCTGACTGGTATGAAATGGTACCTCATTGTGGTTTTGATTTGCATTTCTCTAATAATGAGTGATGTTGAGCATCTTTTCATGTGTTTGTTAGCCATCTGTATGTCTTTTTTGGAGAAATGTCTGTTTAGTTCTTTGGCCCATTTTTTGATTGGGTCGTTTATTTTTCTGGAATTCAGCTGCAGGAGTTGCTTGTATATTTTTGAGATTAATTGTTTGTCAGCTGCTTCGTTTGCTATTATTTTCTCCCATTCTGAAGGCTATCTTTTCACCTTGCTTATAGTTTCCTTTGTTGTGCAAAAGCTTTTAATTTTAATTAGGTCCCATTTGTTTATTTTTGCTTGTATTTCCAATATTCTGGGAGGTGGGTCATGGAGGATCCTGCTGTGATTTATGTCAGAGAGTGTTTTGCCTATGTTTTCCTCTAGGAGTTTTATAGTTTCTGGTCTTACATTTAGATCTTTAATCCATTTTGAGTTTATTTTTGTGTATGGTGTTAGGAAGTGTTCTAATTTCATTCTTTTACAAGTGGTTGACCAGTTTTCCAAGCACCACTTGTTAAAGAGATTGTCTTTTCTCCATTGTATATTCTTGCCTCCTTTGTCGAAGATAAGGTGTCCATAGGTGCGTGGGTTTATCTCTGGGCTTTCTATTTTGTTCCATTGATCTATATTTCTATCTTTGTGCCAGTACCATACTGTCTTGATGACTGTGGCTTTGTAGTAGAGCCTGAAGTCAGGCAGGTTGATTCCTCCAGTTCCATTCTTCTTTCTCAAGATTGCTTTGGCTATTCGAGGTTTCTTATATTTCCATACAAATTGTGAGATGATTTGTTCTAGTTCTGTGAAAAATACCATTGGTAGCTTGATAGGGATTGCATTGAATCTATAGATTGCTTTGGGTAGTATACTCATTTTCACTATATTAATTCTTCCAATCCATGTACACAGTATATTTCTCCATCTGTTTGTGTCCTCTTTGATTTCTTTCACCAGTGTTTTATAGTTTTCTATATACAAGTCTTTTGTTTCTTTAGGTAGATATATTCCTAAGTATTTTATTCTTTTTGTTGCAATGGTGAATGGTATTGTTTCCTTAATTTCTCTTTCTGTTTTCTCATTATTGGAGTATAGGAATGCAAGGGATTTCTGCGTGTTAATTTTATATCCTGCAACTTTACTATATTCATTGATTAGCTCTAGTAATTTTCTGGTAGAATCTTTAGGGTTTTCTATATAGAGGATCATGTCATCTGCAAACAGTGAGAGTTTTACTTCTTCTTTTCCTATCTGTATTCCTTTTATTTCTTTTCCAGCTCTGATTGCTGTGGCCAAAACTTCCAAAACTATGTTGAATAGTAGTGGTGAAAGTGGGCATCCTTGCCTTGTTCCTGACTTTAGGGGAAATGCTTTCAATTTTTCACCATTGAGGATAATGTTTGCTGTGGGTTTGTGATATATAGCTTTTATTATGTTGAGGTATGTTCCTTCTATTCATGCTTTCTGGAGGGTTTTTATCATAAATGGATGTTGAATTTTGTCAAAGGCTTTTTCTGCATCTATTGAGATAATCATATGGTTTTTATCTTTCAATTTGTTAATGTGGTGTATTACATTGATTGATTTGTGGATGTTAAAGAAACCTTGCATTCCTGGGATAAAGCCCACTTGGTCATGATGTATGATCTTCTTAATATGATGTTGGATTCTGTTTGCTAGAATTTTATTAAGGATTTTTGCATCTATGTTCATCAGTGATATTGGCCTGTAGTTTTCTTTTTTTGTGGCATCTTTGTCTGGTTTTGGAATTAGGGTGATGGTGGCCTCATAGAATGAGTTTGGAAGTTTACCATCTTCTGCAATTTTCTGGAAGAGTTTGAGTAGGATAGGTGCTAGCTCTTCTCTAAATTTTTGGTAGAATTCCGCTGTGAAGCCGTCTGGTCCTGGGCTTTTGCTTGCTGGAAGATTTCTGATTACAGTTTCGATTTCCATGGTTGTGATAGGTCTGTTAAGATCTTCTATTTCTTCCTGGTTCAGTTTTGGAAAGTTATACTCTTCTAAGAATTTGTCCATTTCTTCCAAGTTGTCCATTTTATTGGCATATAGCTGTTGGTAGTAGTCTCTTATGATCCTTTGTATTTCTGTGGAGTCTGTTGTGATCTCTGCATTTTCATTTCTAATTTTGTTGATCTGATTCTTCTCCCTTTGTTTTTTGATGAGTCTGGCTAATGGCTTGTCAATTTTGTTTATCTTCTCGAAAAACCAGCTTTTAGTTTTGTTGATTTTTGCTATGGTCTCTTTTGTTTCTTTTGCATTTATTTCTGCCCTAATTTTTAAGATTTCTTTCCTTCTACTGACCCTGGGGTTCTTCATTTCTTCCTTCTCTAGTTGCTTTAGGTGTAGAGTTAGTTGATTTATTTGATTTTTTTCTTGTTTCTTGAGGTACGCCTGTATTGCTATGAACCTTCCCCTTAGCATTGCTTTTACAGTGTCCCATAGGTTTTGGGTTGTTCTGTTTTCATTTTCATTCATTTCTACGAATAATTTGATTTCTTTTTTGATTTCTTCTGTGATTTGTTGGTTATTCAGAAGCGTGTTGTTTAGCCTCCATAGGTTGGAATTTTTAATAGTTTTTCTCCTGTAATTGAGGTCTAATCTTACTGCATTGTGGTCAGAGAAGATGGCTGGGATGGTTTCAATTTTTCGGAATTTACCAAGGCTAGATTTATGGCCCAGGATGTGATCTATCCTGGAGAAAGTTCCGTGTGCACTTGAGAAAAAGGTGAAATTGGTTGTTTTGGGGGTGGAAAGTCCTGTAAATATCAATTAAATCTAATTTGTCTATTGTATCATTTAAAGTTTTTGTTTCCTTGTTAATTTTCTGTTTAGTTGATCTATCCATATGTGTGAGTGGAGTATTAAAGTCTCCCACTATTATTGTGTTATTGTTAATTTCCCCTTTCATACTTGTTAGTATTTGCCTTATATATTGTGGTGTTCTTATGTTGGGTGCATATATATTTATAATTGTTACATCTTCTTCTTGGATTGACCCTTATGTAGTGTCCTTCTTTGTCCCCTTTCACAGCTTGTATTTTAAAGTCTATTTTATCTGAAATGAGTATTGCGACTCCTGCTTTCTTTTGGTCTCCGTTTGCATGAAATATGTTTTTCCATCCCTTCACTTTCAATCTGTATGTGTCCCTAGTTTTGAGGTGGGTCTCTTGTAGACAGCATATATAGGGGTCTTGTTTTTGTATCCATTCAGCCAGCTTTTGTCTTTTGGTTGGGGCATTCAACCCATTTACATTTAAGGTAATTATTGATAAGTATGATCCCGTTGCCATTTACTTTGTTGTTTTGAGTTCGTGTTTAAACATCCTTTCTGTGTTTCCTGTTTAGAGAAAATCCTTTAGCATTTATTGGAGAGCTGGTTTGGTGGTGCTGAATTCCCTCAGCTCTTGCTTGTCTGTAAAGCTTTTGAATTCTCCTTCATATCTGAATGAGATCCTTGCTGGGTACAGTAATCTGGGTTGTAGATTATTCTCTTTCATTACTTTAAGTATGTCTTGCCATTCCCTTCTAGCCTGAAGAGTTTCTATTGAAAGATCAGCTGTTATCCTTATGGGAATCCCCTTGTGTGTTATTTCTTGTTTTTCCCTTGCTGCTTTTAATATTTGTTCATTGTATTTGATCTTTGTTAATTTGATTAATATGTGTCTTGGGGTGTTTCGCCTTGGGTTTATCCTGTTTGGGACTCTCTGGGTTTCTTGGACTTCTGTGACTATTTCCTTCCTCATTTTAGGGAAATTTTTTCAACTATTATCTCCTCGAGTATTTTTTCATGGCCTTTCCTTTTATCTTCTTCTTCTGGGACTCCTATGATTCGAATGTTGGGGCACTTCATATTGTCCCAGAGGTCCCTGAGGTTTTCCTCATTTCTTTTGATTCTTTTTTCTTTTTTCCTCTCTGCTTCGTTTATTTCCACCATTCTATCTTCTACCTCACTTATCCTATCTTCTGCCTCCGTTATTCTACTGTTGGTTCCCTCCAGAGTGTCTTTTATCTCCTTTATTTCATTATTCATTATATATTGACTCCTTTTTATTTCTTCTAGGTCCTTGATAAACATTTCTTGCATCTTCTCAATCCTTGTCTCCAGGCTATTTATCTGTACCTCCATTTTGCTTTCAAGATTTTGGATCATTTTTATTATCATTATTCTAAATTCTTTTTCAGATAGATTCCCTATCTCTTCCTCTTTTGTTTGGTTTGGTGGGCATTTCTCATTTTCCTTTACTTGCTGAGTATTTCTCTGCCTTTTCATCTTGTTTAGATTGCTGTGTTAGGCGTGACCTTTCTGTATTCTGGTAGTTTGAAGTTCCTCTTTATTGTGGAGGTTCCTCACTGTGGGTGGGGTTGGACGGGTGGCTTGTCAAGGCTTCCTGGATGAGGGAGCTTGTGTCGGTGTTCTGGTGGGTGGAGCTGGATTTCTTCTCTCTAGAGTGCAATGGAGTGACCAGTATTGAGTTTTGAGATGTCTATGGATTTGGTGTGCCTCTGGGCAGCCTGTATATTGATGCTCAGGGCTATGTTCCTGCGTTGCTGGAGAATTTGCGTGGTATGTCTTGCTCTGGAACTTATTGGCTCTTGGGTGGAGCTTGGTTTCAGTGTATACATGGAGGCTATTGGATGATCTCTTATTAATTAATGTTTCCCCTGGCTTTCAGTCTTATTCTTGCAGTAGCCTCAAGACTTCTCCTTCCATACAGCATCAATTATAAAACTTTTAGGTTAATGGTGAAAAGATTCTCCACAGTGAGGGATACCCAGCAAGGTTCACTGAGTTACATGGAAAGGTGAAGTGAGGGGGGGGGAGTTTGAGGTGACTAGGAGGAGAAGAGGGGGACTCAAACGTGGAGAGAGCAATCTAGCCAGCAAGCACTTCCCTCTGTGCTCTCCACAGTCTGGAACCCTCAGAGCGGTTCACAGAGATACAAAGAGAGGGGGGAGGAAGGTAATAGAGGTGACCATGAGTAGAAAGGGAGGAATCAAGAGGGGAGAGAGAGATCTGGGCAGTATTCTGTTCCCGAAGTGTTCTCCAGTACCCAGAACACCCTCAGAGATTCACAGAATTGGGTTGAGAAGAGAAGGAGGAGGTGGGGGAGATAGAGGTTCCCTGGTGGAGAAGAAAGAGTGTCAATAGGGGGAGAGAGTAATCAAGCCAGTAATCACACTCCTGAGTAAAAATGGGTACTAAAGATTGGATTCTTAAATGTACAAAATTGATATCAAATATGTAAAACAAAGATTAAAAATTTAGAGTAGAGATTAGACTCTTATAAAACATACAATATAAAAAAAGAAAACAGTGTAAAAAGAAAAAAAACAGTAAAACAGTGAAAAAAAGAAACAGTAAAAAAAAGAAAACATAAAAGGTATAAGATATATGTATTCAGTTTGCTTTAAAAATAGAGGTTTTTTTTTTTGCAAGGTAATAGTGGGTTATGAAAATGAAAATTAAAGGTGTAATAGAGGACTTAAAGAAAAAAGAAAGAAAAAAAATTAAAAAAAAACATGATAATAGTAAAAATATATATCCCGGACTTTCTCTGGGGCTGTTGTGAGCAGTGTGGGGCCTGTTCAGTTTCAGATAGATCCTTGTTCCTGCTTATACTTTTCAAGATCTATAGGCCCCTTTCAATGCAGTCGGTGTTAACTACAGGGATTTTAATCTGTTGGCCTGTCACTTCCAAAGCGCTTCCCTCTGCTTATTTGGCTTCTGTTTGGAGGTCTCTTCAGTATCCAATTTCCGCCCTGCCACAAAGGGGCAGAGGTGGTCTCTTTAGATTCGCTTGTTCAGTCGTGCTGTGGGGAAGGAGGAACACTGCAAACCTATATCACTGGCGTCTGTGTGGCGAGCTCGCAGTGTCTCGGCTGCACTGGGTTCGCCCCCGCTCACGGCATGTGTGCTTTCCCCATCTACCCTGCTCAGGCTTCAGGTTACTCAGCCGGCGAGTGGGCCCTGAGATGCGTGCACTTCCCAGGTCTAAGCCGCTCAGGCTCAGGTTCCCAAGTACTCCACAAAGGCGCAGACTCGGTTGGGCCCGTGGTTTGTGCTGTTCCCGGTCGGAGCAGCTCAGGCAGCCAGGAGTTTGGCGAGCGCACTCTCCCCTGTTGGGGCAGTGCGGCTTATCACCTCCCTGGTCCCCGCCTCGGTTTGCAGGCGCGCCCGGCTCCGGTGCGCTTTGTGTCGGTTCTGGGGAGCTGGTCTCTGGCTGCGACCCTCCCAGCGGCTAGCGACCCTCCGGGATCGCAGGCAGTCTTTGTTTAGAAACTGGGAGCCTGTTTGCAGATTGGTAGGGGGTGCCCTCTCTGGGGCCGAGTTTGCCCCTTTCCAGCTCTGGCTGGCCCCGCCTGCCTGCTGTGTCCGGCGGGGGATGGGGCGGCCCTCAGCCAGCTAGCTCTCCTCTGGTATCGCTCAGCCCTTTGTTCTGTGAGCGGGCCAGCAGCGCCTTAGATTTGAGCTTTTCGCGGGATAGTTCTCTCTCTCTGGCTGTGCCACAGTTTAGGTTACTATCTCACGTTAGCTCCCTCAGATTGCCCTCAGGGCGTTCGGGCCCAGTCCTTACCCTAAGCAGTGCCACCGGCTCCTCTCCGTTCAGCCCCCACTTGCTGGTGGCGGATGTGAGCGTCTGGGGTTCTTTGCTGGGAGTTGCCTTTAGGCACGTAATCTGTGGGGTTTATTTATTTTTTCTCCCAGTTACGTTGCCCTCCGAGATTCGAAATCTTCCCCCAAACCCGCCGGTGAGAGGGTTTCCTGGTGCTTGGAAATTTCTCCTCTTTTACGACTCCCTCCCCAGGACGGGTCTCCGTCCCTAACACTTTGGTCTCTCTTTTTATCTTTTATAATTTCTCCTACCTGCTTTCGAAGATAATGCGCTGTCTTTCTGGATGCCTGCCATCCTCTGCCAGCGTTCAGAAGTAGTTTTGTGAAGTTTGCTCAGCGTTCAGATGTTCTTTCTATAAATTTGTGGAGGAGAGAGTGGTCTCCCCGTCCTATTCCTCCGCCATCTTAGCCCCCTCCTCCTTTAGCACCCTGTTTTAACAAAACTCTTTTCCTTAGAGCATTGGAGCCAGACAGACCTGGATTTGAATCCCAGGTTGACCACTGACCAGTAGTTACTTGGCATGTGATTTCACCTCCTTGATACTTTCTCATCTGTAAAATGGAGATGTTTAAACATAGCTCAGAGCTCTTGTAAGAAAATAAGATGAGGATGTCTGGTGCCCAGCCCAAAGTAGAGTAGAGGTAAACAGGTGTGAGTTCTCATTTCTTGGCTTCACCAGCCAGGCCAGAAATGCTGGCTACACAGCTAAGAGGCTCCAGCTGAGGTTTGAAGCCTGGGAGCTGGTGGCCTGTTGTACATGAGGGGTGGGCACTGGGTATTTGCTGGACAGAGTGTTCTGTATGGGGCCAGGGTTCTGAAGGAGCCAAACCAGCCAAAAATGAGCTCACCAGGACACCCATGCCTGGCTGTGCCAGGTTTTGAGTGTACATTGCTCATAGTCCTGCTGAGCTTTGCAAAGGAAAGGAAAGTTCCTTTGGGTTGTACTTGTGACCTTTGAGCTTGTTATCTTCAAAGTCATAAGCCTGGCCCACTGTATTATAAAAGTAGCTCATTCTAACATGTTCTCCCTGCAGCTTTCTCCTTGCCATCCAGCACACACCCACAGTAACCAGAGGCCACCACCATGACAAGGGACCAGAATGGAACCTGGGAGATGGAGAGTAATGACAACTTTGAAGGCTACATGAAGGCCCTGGGTAAGGGGGATGCAGGAGGTGGGAGAGAGGGGAGGTGAAAAAGGGAGAGAGAGGGCAGCTTCGTAAGGACTGTGGTCTGGCCCCTCTGACAATGCCACTGTGGAGTTCCCCAGACCTCTGTGCAAGTCTTGCTCTGTGCTTCTTACCAGCTGTGTAGTATCAGGCAGGCCATACTCATTTGCTGAGGCTCAGATTCCTCATTGGCAAGCTGGGAACAATAATAAATGAGGCTATGTCTAGAAGGTTCTTGGCACACAGAAAAGATTCACTGACGGCAGGTCTCCTTGCCTTGTGATCACCACCAGCTGGATCTGATATTATGCACAGATGACCCCTGCATTGCTCCTTTGTTAGTCTTGCAGTGGAGAAGCAAAAAAAGAGTGATTAACAAATCTCTCAGCTGAGAGAAAGTCAGGCCCACAGAAGGCTAGGAAGGGCTTTCGTCACATAGGCCAGACAATTTACTGCTCACCTGACTTCTGAACTAGATACCAGTCCAGGGGCTCCATCAGCATGTGTACTGAGTTAATCTCTTGTGGGATCTCTTGTGGGGCAGGCAGAAAAAACATGAAACCAGAGGAGCTGGGCCCATGGAGGGGAGTTCAATTTTGGGGGCAGCTACTGTAGGCCCCAGGTGGTGCTAGTGGTAAAGAATCCTCCTGCCAAAGCAGCAGACACAAGAGATGCAGGTTCAATCCCTGGGTTGGGAAGATCCCCTGGAGAAGGAAGTGGCAACCCACTCCAGTATTCTTGCCTGGAGAATCCCATGGACAGAGAAGCCTGGCGACCTACAGTCCAAGGGGTCTCAAAGAGTCGGACACGACTGAAAGTGGCTTAGCACACACTGTAGGCCAGGCCCCAGACAAGGAACCTTGCCTGTCCTTATTCCTGTGATGGCCTCTGGATCACCTTTTCTAGCTTTAGATCTCTCCACAGAGAGAGTTCCCAACTGGAACTTCTCTATACCAAGCATGAGAAACATGGCTGCAAGTGGGGTTTGAGGCCCAATAATTTGGATGTGATGATAGAATGTCTCATCAAGAATGGGAATCATAGGTTTTTCTGTGCCATTCACTTCTACCTTGGTGACACTTCCATCGTGTCAATGAATAAGGAGAGCTCATGTGACATGTTGTGCAATTTTCAGAGACTGGAATTTTTTCCATGGACTTTAGACATGTTTCCAACACTGAACAGATTTTTTTTCCTCCTGGCTACAGTGTTGGACTTCCCAGGTGGTGCTAGTGGTAAAGAACCTAGCTACCAATGCAGGAGACGTAAGAGATGTGGGTTCAATCCCTGAGTCAGGAAGATCCCCTGGAGGAGGGCATGGCAACCCACTCTAGTATTCTTTTTTTTTTAATTTTAGTTGGAGGCTAATTACTTTACAATATTGTATTGGTTTTTGCCATACATTGACATGAATCAGCCATGCATTTACATGTGTTCCCCATCCTGAACCCCCCTCCAACCTCCCTTCCCATCCCATCACTCTGGTATTCTTGCCTGGAGAATCCCATAGACAGAGGAGCCTGGTAGGCTACCATCCATAAGGGTTGCAAAGAGTCAGATCAGCTGAAGCAACCTAGCCTGCACACACACACAGAGTGTTACCAATACACTTGGGAGAGGAGGGAGGAGGTAAAAAAATCCTCCTGCCAGAGCCCTAACCCTGTTGCCCCTGCTTTTAGTACTGAGTGAGGATAGAAAATGGAATCCTGCCTCTACACGTGGGTAAATGCTCTGGAGCTGAGCTCGGGACTAGGATTCTGAACAACATCATACAGAGGAGGAAATCAAACCAGAAGTTCAGCTGAGGCTTTCTCTCTGACCAGTTTTTTAACCTTTCTGACCCAGTCTCTTCATCCACCAAATAGAGATACCAGCCTTGCTTGTTTCTCCAGATGATGCTGGATGTGCTTGTTATTTGGAATGACTGAAAGTACTTTAACAAAAGCTATTTGGTGGTTTCAAGCTCTCTGCAGTAAACTGAACAAGCCCAACTCATGGAATGTAATCGAAAAGCAATTTTGTGTCCTTTGCCGCTTATTCTTAAATAATAAAAAGTCCTGTGGTGACTTTAGGTACAAAATCAAGTCTCAGATTAGTTTTCTTCTGTACAGGGTGGGCCCCTGGAGCCGCTCTTTCTAGGCTGGAGGTGAAAGGCATGCAGTCCTGTTACCATCCCCTGACCCCTCTGGGGGATGCCAGGAAGCAGGGCACCCTGTCAGCTCTTTCAAACAATCTTCTTCTAAAACAGCCTTCCACTGACTCTTTCACCTCAACTTACAGCCTCCTGATGGAGGAAGGGTGCTTGGATCGGGAATGTGATGTGTGAATGTCTTGTTGTAGGAGGTTTTGGAGGGAGTGGCCTTTCTGGTTCTCCTTGGCATTGGACACCTCTTATCTCTCAGAGCTGCAGTCACGACTTTTCATTCAACATCTTACTATGTTGATTTCACTCTAGCGAGCCAACAGCTTGGCCTCTTGGTACCAGTCTCTGCAGCGCAGAGGGGTGGGCTCACAGTTCCTGGTAGAGACTAACACCATAGGGAATGGTACTAGCTAACCCTAGAATGAGGGTGTGCTCCTTGCCTCGACTTGCCCAGCTGCTTCTGTGTTCCTATGGTGTCCTAGGAATGTGCCCCAGCTAGAACCCATGATTCTTTGTGCAGAAACACCACTGCCAGGGTCACCTTCCCACTCCAAGAGAGGACACCTGACCCCGCTCATCTGCCCACGGGGACACAAGTGGGCCAGGCAGGCACTGGCGGTGACTGGAGACAGGTCTCAAGGGCTCAGCCAGAAACAGCTGAGTGGGGCTGCTCGTCCCCACTCACCACCCTGCAATTGAATCTGCTAACAGAAACCCAACAGACCCGTACAATTCCCTCCACATCCACCCCACAAGACAAAGGTTACCGCCCCAATATTGACAAGTTGAAGCCTGGCTTTCTTGCCCCCTGGAGCATGAGGCCCTTGGCATTTGGGAAGGACATATGTGGAGATCCTCCCAAGTCCCCAGAAACAGAAATATCACTAAGTTCAACTCCATCCCCTACCAAAGAGCCTTCACTTTCTTAGACCTTAGTCCCTAGCACCAAGGAGTCGGCTTTCTCTGTGAACCTGGAAGCTAGTTCCGGAGGAAGGAAGTACTGTTTTTTTTTTGGCGGGGGGGGTTGGGGGACAAACTGGCTTTGTTCCCAGCTGGCAACTCACTCCACACCCGGCCTCCCCACATGACCTGGCTGCCAGCCTCAGCAGTGACATGTCAGAGCAACCTTTGGGCTTGCCCCAAATTAGCCAGGTCATTAGCTATTCAGAGAGTGAGTGCCAATGGTCAATGGTACCTTGTTTCCTGGTGTTCCTTAAGGCCCTAGATTCTTTCCTGACAGTGAGGAGAGCAGCCAGTGAACTACTCTTCCCTGAGGAATCTGTCATGCCCTGAGGTCCTCCTTCAACTTGGATCAGGGGGTCAGAGAATGGAGGAGCGATCTTCAGTCTAAGGGGCAGACCCCTCATAGTGAGGTTCCAGTGCTGTGACAGGACCGCAGGGGAGAGTCCATTCACTCTGCTCCAGAGTGAAGCCAGCACTGCACGTACATGGGGGATCACTCAGCTTCTTTACCAAAGCTTTAGACGTTGCCCATGGGAGCCAGGGACTGTGCCATCTGAGGCAGGCCCAGGCCCAGTCTCTGTTCTCAAAGAGCTCAAAGTGGTGCAGCCATTCAAGCTATAGCCATGTACAAGTTGCATTCCTGTTTTCTATTACAGTGTGATTAAATCCCCCCCAAAACGTAGTAGCTTTCTTTTCTTATACAGTGATTTTATTATGCCTCTCGTAGTTATGGGAGCTGACCTCTCACCTAGAGAGGTCTTACTAGGAGGATCTCACTCCATTGTAGCAGGACAGTGCCTGGGGCCATCTCAAAGGCTTCTTTGTTCCTGTGTCTGACATTCAGTGCTGGCCAGCCCCTGAGACCTCAGCCAGGGCTGTGGGTGTCTATTTGTAGTGTCCCTCATGGCCTGGGTTTCCTTACATCACCCTGGCTGTGTGCAAAGAGAGAGGAGGCAGCAGCTGAATGACCTTTTTTGACCCAAACCCAGAAGTCACATAGCATCCCTTTTGTTGTATTCTATTGGTTGAAGCAGTCCTGAGTCCACCTATATTCAAAGGAAAGGTACGTAGACCCCACCTCTCAAAATGTCAAAATCACATCGTAAGAACATCCAGTAGGATGAGACATAGTGTTGCAGCTATTTAAGAAAGTATAATCTGCCACAGATGGGACAGCAGGTGATTCTGTCCCTTGGGCCTGAAAGGACTATAGTCACAATAGAACAATGGTGACCGGAAGTGTGTAAGCTGTGTGGTGATGGATGGTAACCAGGCTTGTGGTGAGAATCACTCTGCAGTCTACACAGATGAATTATTATGCTGTACATCTGAAATTTACATAGTTTTTTTTTTTTAAGTGTGTGTGGCGGAGGGGGTGGTGGTTGGAGAGCTACAATAGATGGGTCATTGAAGGCTTCCTGGGACTTCCCCAGTGGTCCAGTGGCTAAGACTCTGTGATTCCAAAGCAGGGGGCTTGAGTCTGATCTCTGGTCAGGGAACTAGATCCAACATGCTGCAACTAAGACCCAGCACAGCCAAATAAAATAATAATAATTTAAAAAAACCAATTAGCTAAAATTGTAGATGCTTATTCTTTGGGCTTCCCTGATGGCTCAGTGGTAAAGAATCAGTCTGCAATGCCAGAGACACAGGAGACTTGGGTTCAATCCCTGGTTTGGGAAACTCCCCTGGAGGAGGAAATGGCAACCCACCCCAGTATTCTTGCCTGGAAAATCCCATGGACAGAGGAGCCCAGTGGGCTACAGTCCATAGGGTCACAAGAGTTGGACGTGACTGAGTGACTGAGCAGGCACGCGTGAAGTCTTCCTACGTACTTCTGGGTGGAGTTTTGAAGGAAGGAGAGGAGTGCTCCACACAGAGATAGAGTTAGCTCTGGCCCTGTGGGCACATGCCAAGTTTAGATTGATAAGGATGTATGTGGCCAAGGGAAGCAGGAGTCATATTACCAAGGCAGTGGGGCAAGAAGAGTCAAAAAGTTACCAGGGCTGGATCATGAAGTGGTGTATCACCACATGTGGACATCACCCAAGGGCATCATGCAAGAAGAGAATCCTGGGAAGAACTGTAGAGAGGATAGAGAGTCCATGAATGCCCTGACAGCCAGGGTGTAAACAGATCAGCAGAGATGGTCAGAGAACTGAAGAAGTGGTTACAGTGGCCCTGGGAAGACACAAGAGCGTTGCCAAGGAGGGCAACCAGGGAGTTGTCTATAGCAGGAAACAGACTAGATTTGGTGACCAAGTGGAGAAAAGGCAAGAAAATGTGAGAGCCTAGAAAATAAAACACCACCATGTAACTTTAATCAGGAAAATAGGAATGTATAATGGAAGGCATCTGTTCTGAAAATACCTAGTTAACATTGAACTTAGAATCTTTTGGGAAATTTTTATTCCAAATATTGTAAACATCAGGAAAAATACAATTCCCTTAATTCACACAAAAAAGTGAGGATCATCTTCTATAAAGAGCATCTTTTCATTGAAATTTTCATGCACAGATTTAAAAGAGCAATGGCCACTGCAAAAAGTCCTAGTGGGTCTCTGAAAAATTTTACCAGGACGGCAGTAGCCTTAGAGATTGAAGGAGCTCCCACCTGAGTGGTCTATGCCAGGAAGCATTTCCTGATTACCCACAAGGTTCAAAAGCCTTACACTTTGAAGGAACCAAAGTGTAACATCAGAGATGAGCACATGTACAAACAATTCTCACGCCATGATAAGTATCATGCTATCATGAGCTTCCTATACATTTTTTCATTCATTTAATTAATTCAGTTTCAACAAATGCATGAGCACCTATGGCACACCAGGAAGTGCTCTGGGCATTGGCGAAGTGTAGTAAATGAGGCAACAAACTCCCTTCCTTTGTGGAGGGTGCATGCTAGTAGGAGAGAGAGTAACAGTTTAAGATGATGTACTTTAGAAAGGAATTTTTGGGAAGAGAGTGATGGGTGGTCAGGGAAGGCTGTCTGAGGAAGTGACGCTGGAGCTGAGGCTTGAATGCCGAGAAGCGATGTTTCGGGTACAGCAAGTACGCAGGCTCTGGGTGTGTTAGAGAAACATGCAAAGGCTGGTGTGCTGGGCATGTGGTGAACCCAGTGGTAGGTCAGGCCTTACGATGGGCAGACTTAATCCATCTTATTTATATTCTTTAAGGTTTGCTGTGGCTACAGTGTGAAGAATGAATCACAGGAAGGCAAGACTAGAAACAAGCAGGCCCACTAAGGAGGTTTCTGTGTTGTTCAGGCAAGAAATGATGGTGCATCGGGTTGGGGCGACGCCCAGGACTAAAGAAGAGAAGATAGAGTTTCAGCGAATATTTTGGAGATAAAGCCAACAGGGCTTTCAGATGAAAATTAAATGGGAAGAAATGCAGGTGGCCCCCAGGTTGAAGCCTGCATAGTTAGGAAGACCATAACTCAGCTGACATGGGGAGACATGGAGAGGAGTAAGTTTGGATAGGGGTGCCGGTTAGGGGGGAATGCATTAAGAATTCTGAGTTGCTTATTTTGATTTCAGATGGCTGTGATGCATCCAAGGAGAGTGTTAAAATTGGCATCTTGATATAAGATCTAGAACTGAGGGTAGAGTCAGGGATAAAGCCAAAGGAATGCTTGCCATTTTAAGGGGTAAAGAAGTTGAAGGTCAGGAAAGTGGAGAAACTTTCCTGGGGTCACTTCTGGCTGGAAAATGGTGTTGCTCAGACAGGAGCCCAGTGTGTCTGCTTCTAACTCCCAAGCCCTTGCTGCAGCACTGTCCCAGGTGCTGCTGCTGCTACTAAGTCACTTCAGTCGTGTCCGACTCTGTGCAACCCTATGGACAGCAGCCCACCAGGTTCCTCTGTCCCTGGGTTTCTCCAGGCAAGAACACTTGAGTGGGTTGCCATTTCCTTCTCCCAGGTGAGGGTACTAATATGGAGTTAGGGGAGAGGGAGCTTCATAGTGAGCAAGGTTCGTCAGGATGGGGACCTCCAAAGAAGGCAGGAGAAACACTCAGAACACTGTAGAGACACTGCAGAAACACTGCAAGAGAATAATTCAGAGTCCCTGTGTAGAAATGAATGAATAAATGAATGTATGAATGAATGTCTGATGACCTAACAAAGAGTTAGTTTCACGACATTTAAATTGCTCCTGGTCCTCACAAATCAATGAATTTAGACACTTGCCAAAATCTTTACTTGATTGGATTTTCAAACAGGCACAGTGCTGTTGGAAAAACCCAGGTGAAGATAAGTTTGGTCCCTTCCTATGGGTCTTCCCTGGTGTGTACTGGCAGCCCCTCCTCCCTGACCTCCATCCCAATGGTGAGGGCCAGACTATGGGTGGGGCACCAAGCCATTTTTTCAACCTAGAGGAGAAGCAGTGTTTGATTCAATTTGCATAGAGATAAAAAGTACAAGGGGGCATGGAGGCACCCCAGGGTCTCCAGCCTGCCTCTGCTGTCTAGGGATGGCTTTGAGTATATTTGGAGAAGTCCATGAGGGTGAGAGAGGAGGAGGCAGGAGGGGGCAAGGACAGTTCCTCTCTTAATGGATTATCCAGAGGAGGAAATGGCATGGAAAGATGGAGAAGACTGCTCTTTCACTCTGCTTCTCACAACTGCCTGAGTGCTGATGACTTGTGAATTAAGAGTCCAGGTTCGAAGTCCATGGAAGCTGCACTTGGAATGGGTCTCAGATTTCATGTGATGAATCCGTGTGCATCTCTGCTCTTTAATTTACAAAGCTCGCCTGCCCTTTTAGCCTACAACTTTAGCTTTTTCCACAAGCACATTACAAAGCATTTTAATGTTGAGTAGCATACTCATATTTCAACTTTATGGCTTGCATTGTTCAAAATGCAGTTATGAAAAGTATGCTTTAATAAAGTCACTTCAGTGGGTTTTTTTTCTTCTGCGGCAGCTACAAGCCATATATATTATTCAGAAATAGCTTGCCTTTGGACCTTTTCCTCTGAAATAGAAATTCATTTCACCTGGCTATAAATCAAGCTCAGAGATACCTTTAATCCAGGAAAGCAGATCAAATATATTTGATAACCCTGGCGTTTAAATACCAATACCGTATCAGGAAAATAATTTTCCCTGCAAAGTACAAAGAGGAAGTGTTTTTGTAATCTCTGTGTGTGTGTGCTTGTGTATTCTACAGCAGCAGTTAAACCTTTCCTTTTGATTAGAAATATCAAGAATCCACCAAGAGAATGTTTGGCTCCCTTCCCTGGGGTGGAGCAGAGGTGACATGATTAACTAGCTGGCACACATGGTAAAGGGTAGCCAAGAGGCCAAGCTATTTTTCAATCCAGAGAAAAAACAATGTTTGATTCAATTTGCATAGAGCCTCTAAAAAGATTCCCTGGCGCTGGTCAGAAAGACTGACTGGGGCTGGTATTTCCAGGACAAACCTGTTCTCTTGGCAATAGACATTTTTAGGTGCGATCTACCTCTCTGAACAACTAGGGACAAGCAATAATTTCTGTTTGGGGAGTCTTAGTTGTAAATGATAAACAGAATGTACTTGTAGGCAAACAGTCAGGAGCGCTTCCTAGCTGGGTACCTCTGAACTGGTCACTTAAATTCTCTGAGCTTTGATTTCCATATCTGTGGAGTAAAAATAGACTTGCTCTCTAAAGACCACTTAAATTTAGAATTCTAAATTTCTCTGTAATTCCCAATTTTTCCTTAGTACAGTTGACCCTTGAACAACAGTGGGGGCATGTTTAGGGTCCTGACTCTTCACACAGTCAAAACTGTGCGCAGAACTTACAGCTAGCCCTCCTTATATACGTAGTTCCTCCGTATCCGTGGCTTTGCATCTGCAAATTTAACCAACCACAGATGGTGTAGTTCTGTAGCTACTACTGAAAAAAATCCATATATCAGTGGACCTGCAGAGTTCAAACCTGTGTCATTCAAGAGTCAGCCGTGGTTTTGTGTGACGCCCTCCCCTCTGTTTCATCTGGTTGACACGTGACTCGTGGTTTTCTTTCCTCGTCTCCTACCTGTGGCTCCAGCAGGGTTTAGTACAGCCCGGACCTCACTCAGCACAGAGGGCTAGAGCAGGAGCTCAAGTTTCTATCCTTTGGCCAAACTATGGAGTGAGAAAACCAATCCATGCAAACGAAGGTCTGGTCAGGCTGGATTAAATGCCCTTGTGGCAAGCCGGGGCTGTATGAGGGAGGGAGAGCATAGATTAGTCACCGTTCTGACTGTTCCTTCAGAGTCTAGAACCCTTGGGCTGTGTGGAGTGGCAGATGGCTGTGGAGATGCATAAATAGGATCTGGATGCTGATCTGGCCACTGTTTTGTTTTTTAAGCATTTAAAAAATATTTTTATTTATCTTTGGCCATGTTGTGTGGCTTGCAGGACCTCAGTTCCCTGGTCAAGGATTGAACACGGCCCCTGGCAGTGAAAGCCTGGAATTCTAACCATTAGACCATCAGGCCTCCCTGACCACTGTTTGACCAGAACAGAAAAGATCAAAGAGTGGGGGCCAATTGCATCAAATACCCACCAGCTCCTTGGCACTGAGTAAAGCACTTACCTATCATTTTAACGGAATCCTTACATAAACAATGCTATGAGATGAGCTTTCTTTCCCCACTTTACTATGAGAAACAGACTCAGGACAGGAAAGTAACTTCTCAGAGGTCACACAGCTGGGAGATCAGAGACAGGATCTTTGCCCAGATTTCACCCTCACCCTTTTATACCAGGAATTCTAAACATGGACATGAGCAGAATTGCTTGGAAGGCTTGTAAAAACAAAAAGGGCCCAACCCTCTACTGTAGGTTTAGGGTGGATCCCAGAATATACATTTCTAAAAGGTTCTCATGTACTTACTTGCTGGCCCAGGGGTCTCACTTGGAGAACCTCTGTCCTAGACCACAGTGCTCACATTAACCAATCCATAAGTATCTCTTGAGCTCCTACTGTGTGCCCAGCCCTGGGCCTGGTTCTATGGGGACACAGAGCAAAAAGCCAACATAGTCCTTGTCCTCATAGAGTTGAGACTTTGGAGAAAAGAACAATGAACCCCATGAAAAAGAGGAAAATGTCAGGTAGTGCCTCCTGGGAGCTAAAATTCTGGGCCTGGAAAGCAGGTGAGGAAGGAGGCAAGAAAGCGTAGAACGTGCTGGAGCAGGTGAGGCTGGGTGGAGAGGGGCAGGGATTCAGGGAGCAGAGGTACAGGGAGTATCTGGAAAAATGCAAAGGACTCTGAGGAAACCAGCCTGTGCAATCAGGGGGCTGATTTCAATGATGCCAGCAGCTACCACTTAAGGAGCCATTACCATAGCCACCAGCTCCCAGGCAGAACTCTCCTACACCATCACATTTAATCCTCAAAATAGCCTGATGCAATTAGTAAATAACTCCACTTACAGCTGCTTCTCTGTACTGCTTCCAGATCTGGACCCTAGTGACCAGGGATGTGGCTGAAGTTAGACTCCCAGACATCACCTGGCTCATTAGGCTGTATTGCTGGGGCAGAAGGAGAGAAACATGAGTTGGAGGGTGATATTAGCCTCTGCCTAGCATAAGCACATGTTTATACCGATTGGAAGATGGAAGACATTCTTTTTCAG
This sequence comes from Giraffa tippelskirchi, assembly GCF_054371585.1. Taxonomy (NCBI): domain Eukaryota; kingdom Metazoa; phylum Chordata; class Mammalia; order Artiodactyla; family Giraffidae; genus Giraffa; species Giraffa tippelskirchi. The sequence continues at coordinate 94,796,272 of NC_137276.1, forward strand.
CTTTTAGCAATTTTAAGGAAGGATTCATTTTTAAATCAGAAATACTTGACCACTTGGTCCTGTTTAGTCCTCCATTCCAAACAAGGCAACTGTTGCCTTAAAGGGAGAAAAATTGAACAGGGGATCTTTTCACAATTGCAGGGACCAGGAGACAGAGATAAAGGCCTCAGGAGGGGTTTGTCAGCCCTTCCTGTATTACGTTCTGTGAAACCCTAACCAGCTGGAAATCCCACTGTGGAGGGTTCTACAGCCACATAAGGTTGGGAAAGGGCTTCCCAGATGGTGCTAGTGGTAAAGAACCCACCTGCCCATGCAGGAGATGTAAGAGAAGCAGGTTCGATCTCTGGATCAGGAAGTTCCTCTGGAGGAGAGCACAGCAACCCACTCCAGTATTCTTGCCTGGAGAATCCCATGGACAGAGGAGCCTGGCGGGCTACAGTCCATAGGGTCGAACAGAGTCAGACACAACTGAGAGACTTAGCACACACGCAAAGCTGAAAGAGGCTACATCTTGTACCCTGCTGTTGGAGCTACTAAGGATCTTTTCCAGATTAAAGGCTCCGTGAAGTTTTTCATCATAGAAAACAGCCAGCCTGTCTTGGTTTTAATTTCTCATTTCTCAAACTTAGTTGATCATGAGTTCCCGTTTGAAAATAATTTTGACCACTAGTCTTTTATGGACTGAACCCATGGAAAACACCATGGGGCACCCTGGGCTCTGGGAATGCTGGCCGAGATGCCCAGGGGCTTCACAGTGGCGGAGAGGGCATTTATCTCCCCCAACACCCTGAGGCCTACACACCTTCCCCCCAAACACCCAGGCTGTATGGCTTGAAAGTGCCCAGGTACCATTTTGTAAGCCACAAGGCTGAAGCTATCAGAAAACATCCAGGGTTGGAGTGTATTTCCTCCAGTTCTGAATTCCTGTAGAGTCGTAGGCCTAGTAAGCAATTGCTATCTGGTGGGGACAGTGCACATGAACTCTGGGAAACATCAGCTGCTCCAAAAAGGGAGGGCTCACGCAGTTGGATCGAGAAGCCCTGTGGCTCCAGGGGAAATGTAGAGTCAGAAGTTCTTGGTATCTTGGGCAGCCACTGGAAGCGCACAAACTGGAGTGGTCTGATGTGATGGGACGGGCCAGCCTAGAGCTTGTAGAGCACAGAGCTGGCCCTGGAGACAGGCCATCAATTGCAGGTTCTATTACCACCTCTATTGCCTCCTCACTGTATAATCCAAGGCACTTGGATTATTCACTTCAGGGAAGTGAATCGCTGCTATATCCAGGGAAGGATAGTAGACAGGGTGGGGATGCAACCACTGGAGCTGTTCATTCTCTAAATTGACAGTTACTCCATGAAGTGTTGATAACTGCTGGTCTCTGTAAGCCAGGTTCCTCATGAGTAAAATGGAGATAATATAGAATTGATATTCATCTGTGGGTTTCATGAGAGAATGGAGTGAGTGAAGTTTCCCAGGGAAGGTTCTACCATGGGGCACCATTCCCGGTTGATCCCAAGCAGCGTCTTAACTATCACCCCAAAGGGTCTCACACAGCATGGCCCCCAGAGTCACCTTACCTAAAACTTAGCCCCTAAGTGCCCCCATAAAATGTTTTCTCTGATTTGTCTGGCTCTACCTTGGTTCCCTAAGCTCAGAACCTCTGTTTTCACCTCCCAACTTGATCTTCCACACATCCATCCAATTGCCAAACCCTTCTGATTGCTTCTCAACTGTGTAACCTTAGACAAGTCACTTAACGTCTCTTGGCCTCCAAACAGACCAAGATTATAAAGCAAGCACAGAGTTTTTTAGAAGCACAGTATGTGTGGAAGAGTGTACAAAGAAGCAGTTTATTTAGAGTAGAAGCTGAAGTTGCATCCTTGAATAAGAAGAGCACAGGTGTTCTTACATGGAGGGGTGTGAATAGGGGTAGCTTAGTTTGTGAATATGGGCTTAATCTTCCCAGGCTTAGATGGGAGAGACTCCCCTTTCCCTCTCCTATGATTGTATCATCTGTAATTCCGTATTTGGACTTCCACCAGGCTCCATTTTGAATCTTTCCCATAGCACCTATTCGAAACCCACAGGTGTGGGTGTGGGGTCAAAACGGCAATGCTAATCATATTATGATGATATTACGATGTGTCCAGGGTTACTAGAGGATGACTTGACATCCTCTCCACGCCTGTGTTGGGTGAACAAATCCTTTCGATCAAAAGAATGAGGAGGCTGCCATGGCTGCTTTGCCTTTCATCCAATCGTCTGCAGTCTGTACATTTTTATTGCTCATGCTCCATGGTTTTCACGTCAGATGCTACAAAGTTTTTGTCTTGGGTGCCATTCCTCCATCATGGCCTCATTAAGTGCAAAACAAGGAGATGGCTTGCCTTCTGCATAATACCTATGCATGAGGAGCCTGTCCTCGGGCTCAGCCTTGACTTTTCCTACCTCATGCTTAAACTGCTGCTGCTAAGTCGCGTCAGTCGTCTCCGACTCTGTGCGACCCCATAGACGGCAGCCCACCAGGCTCCCCCGTCCCTGAGATTTTCCAGGCAAGAACACTGGAGTGGGTTGCCATTTCCTTCTCCAGTGCATGAAAGTGAAAAGTGAAAGTGAAGTCGCTCAGTCGTGTCCGACTCTTCGCGATCCCATGGACGGCAGCCCACCAGGCTTCTCCGTCCATGGGATTTTCCAGGCAAGAGTACTGGAGTGGGTTGCCATTGCCTTCTCCGCATGCTTAAACAGCAGCTTTCAAAGTTCTTGAACTATTGAAGTCTTTTCCCAAAAAACAACCCCCTAAGGAAATCTAAGGTCTAAAACTGTCCAGAGGTTCAGGGTCTGAGATGAGGCCCAGAAATCTATACTTTTTACATCTTCCCAGGTGATGCAGATGGGCAGCCGGTTTTGGGTCCCATCGGTGAATTCTTAGATGTGGCAAGTTCTCAACAAATAGTATTAATAATGAACAGTAGTTGAGCAAGGTGCTGGCATTCATGTACCAGTCTAGGGCAACTTGAACATTTTTGTCTCTTCAACTTACGGTATGTAATCCTTTTACCTTCTGGGTTGCCTAACATAACTTGAAATTATTCCCTTATGATTAAAGTGTTAGTTGCTCAGTCGTGTCTGACTCTTTGCAACCCCATGGTCTGCAGCCCACCAGATTCCTCTGTCCATGGGATTCTCCAGGCAAGAATACTGGAGTAAGTAGCCATTCCCTTCTCCAGGGGGTCTTCCCAACTCAGGAATCGAACCCAGGTCTCCTGCATTGCAGGTGGATTCTTTACCATCTGAGCTACCAGGGAAGCCCCTTATGATAAAAGCTGACTTTATACAATTTAGGATCCCAAAGACTACCCAGTTGAGATCCTTCCTGGATTCTGCTGTGATCCAGGCATCCAGCTTGGACCTCTTCTCGGTCCTTTGTGGAAGAGAAAGTGGTAGTGACCAAAGACAGATTTGGAAAGAAACGGGTCAGAAAGGAAATGGGGGGAGAAGATGAGTGAAGTGATGCTTCACTTTAGGGAAGTGAATCGCTGCTATCCAGGGAAGGATAGTAGACAGGGTGGGGATGCAACCGCTGGAGCTGTTCATTCTCTAAATTGACAGTTACTCCATGAAGTGTTGATAACTGCTGGTCTCACTCTTGGACACAATAGTATTTATCCCCCGCCAGATAGTACACAATGTGAAGTTTAATCACCTGCTACCGTAGAGATGAGGCTGGAATTCTCAAAGAAACAGCACTCAGTGAGTTTGAACTGTTCTTACTCTTGAATTCATTATTACCTTGGGTTATGAGAGAATCAATCTCAGTGTGTTTTGAAATCTTCTAGGTAAACTATCTCTAAAAAAAAAATTAAAGATTTAGATTGACATCCAAAGATTCTGGAGAATTCACAGTGTGTGTGTTTGTTGCTCAGTCATGTCCGACTCTCTGTGACCCCATGGATTGTAGCCTGCCAGACTCCTCTGTCCACCGGGATTCTCCAGGCAAGAATACTGGAGAGGGTTGCTATTCCCTTCTCCAGGGGATCTTCCTTACAGGGATCAAACTCGGGTCTCCTGCATTGAAGGCAGATTCTTTATCATCTGAGCCACCAGGGAAGCAAGAAAATTCACAGGCATTAAGGTCAAATGTCAAAAATGATTTGGCTAGAGACCGAAAGCTTAATGATGTTTGTAACAAGGATAGGAATATAACAGTTCTGGTATTATCGTCTGTTTCTACATCATTTTCACAGGACAGTAACATTTTGGCTTGGGTGCCATTTTGTGTACAGAGGTTAGCAGGAGGTGGGCTCAGCACTTAGATTCTTGCTGTAAAATGAAAAGCTTAGGAAATGCAACACACTATTGAAGGGCATGCTCCCTTTTACTTACAAGTAGTCTCTAGGAAATGAATAAGATTTTCTTTAAAATATCAAGGCAAAGAAAAGGTGTAAATGGAGTAGATGCAACAAAAACTGGACAGTTGTGACCTCTTCCTGCTGAGTATGCTGAGTTCCTTGTACTCTCCCCTCTACTTCGGTTTGTTTGAAATTTTTTGTTATAAAAATATAAACAATTATTCATCTTTTCCTTAAAGACAACAAAAGAAAGCTCTGAGCAAGTGTTGATGTATGTCTAAGCTGTGCTGGGGGCCATAACTAAGGCAGAACAGCCTCCCAAAGCTGCTATAAACAGAAGTTTGTACGTATGCTTCCTTTTGGAGAGCATGAATGAAAGTTCTGTCTTTACCCAGGATCTAGACTGGTTGCTTTTAAACAGTCTTTTTCTTTTTTAAACCACAAAGACTTCTGTTCAGCAAACTCTAAGAAGGAAACCAATATGTCAATAGATAGACGGGAGCTGCTGTGGGGGAGAGTGTGTGCATGTTGTATATATGTATGCGTGTGTACACACACCCTGAGGAGATGCAACTCAGGGGTGAGCCCTGCTTGCTACCTCCTGCTCCCATCAGGGCTCCCAAGTAGGCGCCCAGAGACCCTGGGTTTCCTGACAGTTGGCTGAGATGCCCGGACTGGCCGTGTACAAGACAGCTCTCACTTCCCACTTAAGCGAAAAAATGTGGCCGGCCTGAGATCCATGCCTCTGGTCTTGAGTGCTTGGCCTTGTTAAAGAAATGAATGAGTCTGGCTGAGCACCTCATAACCTCCACAACTCCCTGTGCCAACAGATATTGATTTTGCCACCCGCAAGATTGCCATCCATCTGACTCAGACGAAGATCATTGAGCAAGACGGCGATAAGTTCAAGACACAAACCAAGAGCACATTCCGTAACTATAATGTGGATTTCACAGTCGGGGTGGAGTTTGAAGAGTATACAAAGGGCCTGGACGACCGGAAAGTTAAGGTACTGTCCGGGCTAGAGTTTTCACTGGCACGCTCTTGGTGCAGGGGCTGGTTTTTGGCTTTACAATGGAACAATGACTGAAACCACGTGCGAGGCATCAGGAGAGGGGCACCAGAATGGACTCAGTGATGCTGGATAAGCAAGTATTGAAAGTTTAGTGGGAAGAAGCAGGCTGGCCTCTGCATGAAGCTTATAAACCAAGGAGAGATTAAGGGATACTGACCTCTCAAGTGTCCAGAATAAGAGACTGACTCATAGACTGACATGGGCCTGGCAGGCAAAGGGAAGAGGACCAGGGGGAGTTGATAATGGTGCCAACTGAACAGCATAGCTTCATCACCGGGCAGCCCTCCTCAGCAGCAGTCAAGCATTGCCATAGAGGATAAAGCCCTCATGTTGCTAGAATTTTTATTCTCTTCAGGAGCTGTTGAGCATTCATATATTCTTATATGAAATATCTCCATTTTAGATGATCCCAACTGATTTATTTATCTTTTAGAAAATTGCAGTGCAAATCACACCCAAAAATCAGTAGACTAGATGAAGTCAGGCTTTCCCCAATCCTAGTAACTCAGAGAAATCTCTGCCAAGTTTGTGTCTTCAGTTTCAGCCTCACCTTAACTTGCAGGACATAATCGAGGAAACCCTCTGGGCATCAGAAGGCAGACTTCTAGCCGCTTGAACTGTTTGGATATAGGGAGGCACCTAAGGCAAGCAGACAACTGAGTGCAGAGTGGGAAGTGTTCTCCAAGCCCGAGAACTGGAGTCTGCAGAAGAGGCAGGCCCTCACCCAAGGGGCCCTCAGGAATAAGGCAGAGATTGGTAGTAGCAAGGAGAAGTGGGGTGGTGGTGGGGAACATGAGGCCAACAGCAGGTCCTTCTCTCCTCCTGCATCACCTGGTGGTATCACAGCCCAGTGACTGACTCTTGTACTGTCCACGTTCATGCTCAGTGTGAATGTCTTTGGTTTTCCGAATGCAATTACACCTGGGTAGTCCCAACAAACACAAATGGGGAGAAATCCAATCTCAGTCATGTCCACACTCGTGATCAGTGTGAACGTCTTTGGTTTCCCAAATCTAATTGCACGTGGGTAGTCCCAACAAACACAAATGAGGAGAAATCCAATTTAAGGATGCCCACACCCAAGTCTTAACATCATACAAGTGCCCCAAGATTGCACAGTCCAGCCCAAGCCCATGTGGTTCACACAGGAGTGGGCAGCTTGAAGCCTCATGGTACCCACTCCCTCTGTGCCAGTGTAGCTACCAGGACCTCTCTCTTGACTCCCAAGCTGAGGAGGGCTGGACTGAGGCTCTTGTGCCCAGTTATCCATGCTCTCACCTCTACAGAGGGCCAGCCTCTTTGAGGGTCACAGGAAGCAGGACCCACCAGCCTGCCCTTCCCCTTTCCCCGTGAGCGCCTCTCACCCCAGAGTCCCACTCTTTCTGATGCTTCCAGGAACTCCTTCAAAGTTGGAGATCTCAACTCTTCCCCCAGAACTCTGGCTCCTCTCCTGGCATGTGGAGGAAAAGAGGTCATCATTCTCTGAGGACGACTCTAAAGCCAAAAAAGCAAGATTTTATTTCTCAATCAAGTTGTCCTGAGACATTGATCATCTAAGCCATTGAGTCTGGGTTGAATGGCGTTTAATGCTCCTTGCTGAAGAAAAGTGGGAGATGGAAAGCACTTTGGAAATGCTTCCATCAGAGCAGTCTTGGCAGGAGACCTGAAGCTCAGCCCTTGTGGAATCGCTCCCCAAGGGATTGCTAGATCTTCAAGGCTTTTCTGAACTGTGTGGCTACAAGGCCAAATCATCAGACACCAGAACTGATAGGAAGATTTGTCTCAGGATTTTTGCATCCCTCTGCTGTTCTAACCTAATCAGTTCTAAATGATTCATTTTCCCCTTGTTTCTCAGTTTTGGGTGTGGGCTGTTGAAAAGCAGGCCTGTCCTCTGACTCATTCTTTTATCACCTTTGATGTTGGAGAACTCACTTTTGCTGAAATAGATCATGTCCTTTTGATCCTTCATGACTCTCAAAGGACTCCATCTGATAATGCCTACCCTTTGGCCTCTCCCTTCCACACACTGTCCCCTCTGAGAGCCATCCATCCTCTCTCCCAGATCAGCTCTTAGCGCTGCAGAAAGAGATAATCCCCTTTCTCAATTCTGGTTGATGTTTTGCCTGCAGCAAAAAGCCAGGGCTGATGAACATACATAAACACACACACACACAAGACTGGTGGGGGCTGAGAAGTACCCAGACAGAGTTTTCCCAGCCTCCAGCATGGGCTGTTCCCATGAGAAATACAACATGGAGCAGGTGCCCTCGGCACTACCTTCTTCCTGTAACCTAACTACAACCCTTTAGCTGAAGAGGGAGGGGCGAAAGTGGGTGAGTCTATGCCTCTGATTAATTTCTATTGCTCACACTTGATAGCACACCCGAGTGCACGCAGAAGTTGCTCTGTATGCATGTGCACATTTGCGTGTAGTGCTCCTCTACTCCTCGTCCTCTTATTCTCCAGGATCCAGGACTCCACTTTCTTAACTCCTTGGTCATTTGCATGAGCTCCTCTGAAAATCTCCTCGTTCAGCAGTTTGGAGGAGAGAGTTTAGGGGTGGGTTGCAGCAGAGGCCCTTCAGGGCCCTGCAGGGCCCAGTTCTGTGATATCCAAGGGCAGGAGTGATAAAACCACATTGATCATGCATTTGACTCTTTTCTGAGGGACTCAGGGACTGCCTTCTTCCTTCCTGTGTGTTGTATACCTTACTAGCTTCCTACACTTACTTATTTCTCAGAATTTAAAGCCCCATCAAAAATACACGAGCTAGGGAGTTTTGGGGAGAATGGATACATGTATAGGTATAGCTGAGTCCCATTGCTGTTCACTTGAAACTATCACAACATTGTTAATTGGCTATACGCTAATATAAAACAAAAAGTTTTTAAAATAAAATACACAAGCTACCCAAAGTAAAATAAAACTAAGAAGCAGTAACTGATGTCCACACCACAGAATATCATTGCAGCCATATAAAGGAATGAAGTGCATTCACACATACTATAACATGGATGAACTTGGAAACTGTTATGCTAAGTGAGAAGACAAACCCAAAAGGCTACATATTATATCATTTATACGAAATGTCTAGAATAGGCTAATCTGTAGAGACATTAATGGTTACCATTAGTAGTGATTGCTAATAGATACTGGGTTTCTTTTAGGGGTAATGAAAATGTTCTAGATTTAACTAGTGGCGATGGCCTTACAACCCTTGAATATACTAAAAATGAATCATATGCTATAAAAGGCTGAATTTTATCTTATCAGAATTATATCTCAATTAAAAAATAATGGTAAGGAAAAACAGATAAAAAGATGGTGTTTAGAGTCATGATTTTGAGAGGACCCATGAGAGCCCAGGGAAAACAGGCTCCCCAGGAGGGACCCCACCTGGGCGATGCAGGAGGCAGAACTGATGCTTACAAGAGAACAGATGTACTGAGGAGGATTTTAACATGCTAATAGTGTCCTTCACTGCTCCTAATTTAAAGAGCTGTTACTTTCCTTTAAAGAAAACTTATTTGAGAGTGATTCAAATTTACAGAAAAGTTTCAAGAGTATAACCAAGAGTATCTATACACTCTTCACCAAGAGTGACCAATTGCTAACATTTTGCCTTATTTGCTTTATCGTTTGTTCTTAATCTTTCTAGTATATACACATTTTTTTCTGAGCAATCTTATGGGTTACCCCTAAATAATTCAGTGTATATTTTCTAAAAATTAGAATGTTCTCTTATGTAAGCACAGTGTAGTTATCAACCTCTATAACTTTAACATTGACACAGTACCTGTGTCTAATTTACCATAAAAGGCTGTTGTTATTGTTGTTGTTTTCTTGTGGCCATTTTCAGGGGCCTTAATGATTTCAGTGTCTTAAAGTTTCATAACGTGGCTTTCTTATTGCCAGCTTTTTCTAAACGTGTTTCTGCAGAAACGCATTCAGGTAAGCAGATTCATAGACTGGCTATCATGGGCTGTTTTTAATGATGTTAACTTTGTGGGCTTCCCTGGTGGCTCAGATGGTAAAGAGTCTGCCTGCAATGTGGGAGACCCAGGTTTGATCCCTGGATTGAGAAGATCCCCTGGAGAAGGAAATGGCAACCCACTCCAGTACTCTTGCCTGGAAAATTCCATGGACGGAGGAGCCTGGTAGGCTATAGTCTGTGGGTTCTCAAAGAGTTGTACACAACTGAACGACTTCACTTTGGACATGGTGATGGAGAAATTGCAGTGTGAGGCCAACTTCCTTCTTTAATTTCCTACAAGTCATCCTCTTCATCTTCATGGAACACTGCTCTCCCTCTTCAACATGGCCCAGAACCAGTGGTTTTCTTCTCTTATATCCATCTTCTCAAACTCAAGATCTGTGAAGGCAATTGAATCTCTTTTTAAAGCCTCCTCCAACGCATGGATAAAGGACACCAACTAAAAGCAAATTGAGTGGTGGCATTTTAGTTCATATAACCATTTTCTGCTCCCTTCTGATTGTTTGCTTCATGTAGGAGTGAGGCTACAGTATTATAGGTATTACCACAATTCATCAGTAACCAGTTTACTCTGGGGTCAGAATAACTTTTAGTTAATCTTGTTCCCTAACATGAGTTATTAAAAGAAAACATTGGGACAAGCCCTCATGCACCAACATTTTTCTCCTTTGTTCCTTCCACAAATTTGTTAAGCCCCTACTGCCTGTGAGGCCTGGGTCAGGAGCTATTGATAAATAATGAATCAGACCCCCTTTCCTGCCCTCAAAAATCTCATAGCCTCTTGAAGTAGCAGACAGGTAGATGGACAATTACCATCTACTGTCCATGTTAATGGACACGTGTACACTCTGGTGATACCAAAACTAAAGCAAGAAGGTGGGGTGACTAAGACACTATCAAGAACTAGCAATGAAAAATATATACACATGCTCATTTATTTCCCCCTGTGGATTTATCCTCAAGATTCTGTTTCAACAAAATCATTTAATCACAGACTTATTCAACAGTGTTTCTCAGGGACCTCCTACATGCTGATGACTCTGCTGAGTCTGGGGCTGAAGAAATGAACAGCTGCCATGGCCTCTACTTTTATGGAGCTTGTTGTCTATTGGAGACAGACATTCATTCAGTCAACATGCATTAGGTGTCCTTGATGTGTAAGACAATATGGGCTGGGGGACTGGAAGACACTGTCCTTGCCCAAACAGAAGATGTGAGTCCTTTCTTGTCTATTTGGGAGGGATCTCTGGGATATTCCAGATAATAAATTCCTTCCAAAAGGATAAAAAGAACAATCTATGAATTAAGCTTCTCTAAGACATTAAAAAATGTGAGGCTTAGGACGGCCCTGAAGGAAGAGGAGATACATTTTCTTTATTAAACATGTAAAATTTTATTGCTAAATTAATTGGGGGAATATTAACATATATGCATGGTTAAAAAAATTAAACACTAAAAAGTGAAATTTATTCCTATCCTGGCCCCCACCCCCTCAGTTCCTTCCCCAGGGACAACCACTATTGAAGATTTTCTTGCCTCCTTGCAGAGAACATATTCAAAACATATGCGTGCATCCCCAATCCCTCTTTCTTTCATAAACATGGCCCTCCTCCTTGCTTCTTTAACTTAAACTATACACTATGGAGACTGCGCTTCTCCATAATATAGAACTACCTCCTCCTTCCAAGGACTGCAGAACAGGGAGGAACCACACTCTATTTAACCAGTCACCCACTGATGGGATTTATGAGGCTTCCAGGCCTTTGCTGTAACAAACAATGCTGTGATGGGCTGAGGAGTTAAATAAGGAGAAATAAAATTGTACATAAAATATATAATTTGGTCAAGGTCAAATATTATTTTAGAAATAGGTAGACTTAACAATCTGTAGAAAACAGATTTCTACCCACCCCCCCAAAAAAAGATAGACCTGAAGTTGCAAGGACAGTGAATTAAAATAAACACACAGGTTTGTTTATCACCAACTGGGTTTGCAAGATAGAGAGGAAAATAAATGTCTGGTCCTTAGCATAATATCATTCATAGAGGCGTAATATGGTTTGCACATACTTGGAAGAAAACCAGCTCACATCAGGATCATCCTTGAGAAATGACAGTACCCACACACCACCACTGCCTGGATGGGAATGATATCATCACTTCACGTGCAAGCCTAATGTGGGCACAGAGGTGAGTGGCCTTGGAGGACCACTTAGGGTAGTACAGATTGTCCCTAGGCAAGTAATAAGACAGGTAAAGAGGGGAACAGAAGGAGGAGAAGTGGGGCAGGGTGTGAACTTTGTAAATATGTAAATTCAATAAGAGGTTAGAGCCTCTTGTGGCATCTCCAACCTGCTGGTCAACTCAGCCAGGTTGTCCATCACAAGCTCTGCATCTCTGCTACCTTCTCTGTGCTAACTGGTCAGCAATGCTGCCTGGAGGAAACCCAGGACCAAGGGAAAGTCCACCTCCTGGTTCTGGATGACAAGGTTAGCTTTGGAGTCATCCGTGCAGCCCCCTGCTAACTAGGGAGTTTCCCTGCCTTTATTCTTGGCCTCCAGTGGGCAGTCCTACAATGTGTTTCCTGCAGGGAGAATTCCCAGAAGTAGAATTTCTAGGTCAATGTTATATTTTCAAAGGTAATGTAAAATTGCCATCAAAAAGATTCATACCGATTTATATACCCACTGGCCCTGTATGAGGGCCCACGTTTCTCAGCATCCCCTCCAACTCAGTGTGTTATTAGACTCTTTGATCTTTGACCACAGGATGAATTGTATCTGAAAAACAAACAACCTTAAAATGTGCATCTCTCTTATTATAAGTGAGGTTGAATATGTTTTTTATGTTTAAAAGCCACCTGCTAGGGTGGTTTTGTTTTGGTTTTGGCTTTTTTGCCTGTACTTTAAATTTATTTATTTTTAATTGGAGCACAATTGCTTTACAATATTGTGTTGGTTTCTACCATAGATCAACATGAATCAGCCATAGGTAAACATGTATCATCTCCCTCTTGAACCCCTCCTCCCATTTCCCACTCCATCTCACCCCTTTAGGTTGTCACAGATCATCGAGTTTGAACTCCCTGCAAAATACACACAGTGATGTATATGTTTCCATGCTACTCTCAGACCGTCCCACCCTCTCCTTCCCCTCCTGTGTCCGCAAGTCTGTTCTTTATGTCTACGTCTCCACTGCTGCCCTCCCAATAGGTTCATCAGTACCATCTTCCTAGATTCCTGTGTGTGTGTGTGTGTGTGTGTGTGTGTGTATGTTAACATATGATATTTATTTTTATCTTTCTGACTTACTTCACTCTGTATAATAGGCTCTTAGGGTGTTTTTTTTCCTCCTTATGAGTTGTTGGTTTGGTGTCCTATGTTGAATTTCCTATTAGATTAATGATCTTCTCTTCATTGATTTACAGGAGGGCTTCCCTTGTGGCTCAGCTGGTAAAGAAGCCGCCCACAATGCAGGAGACCTGGGTTCAATCCCTGGGGTGGGAAGATCCCCTGGAGGAGGGAAAGGCTAACCACTACAGTATTCTGGCCTGGAGAATTCCATGGACTATATAGTCCATGGGGTCACAATGAGTCAGACTGAGTGACTTTCACTTTCACTTTAGCTTCCCTGATATCTCAGTTGGTAAAGAATCAGCCTGCAATGCAGGAGACTCTTGGTTTGATTTCTGGGTGGGGAAGATCCACTGGAGAAGGGATAGGCTATCTATTCCACTATTCTTGGGCTTCCCTTGTGGCTCAGCTGGTAAAGAATCTGCCTGCAATGTGGAAGACCTGGGTTTAATCCTTGGGTTGGGAAGATTCCCTGGAAAAGGGAAAGGCTACCCACTCCAGTATTCTGGCCTGGAGAATTCCATGGACTGTATAGTCCACGGGGTCACAAAGAGTCAGACACGACTGAGTGACTTTCACTTTCACTTTGTATATAAGGAAATCAGGTCTTTGTCTGATATGAGTTACAACTACTTTTCCCCGTTTGTTATTTATCTGTTGACATTGAGGTATTTTTCCCTCCCAGAAATTTTACATGGCAACATAGTTAAATTCATCATCATTTTCCCCCACTGATCAGAATACTGTCTTTACCATATGGTAAAATGGAACAATAGAAATCTTTCTAAGAGAACAGAACTAGCCATGATTAGCCAGTCTGGCTGGAATGAAGAGTGTGTGTGGAAAGGAGGCTGGGGGCAGGTTAGAGAGGGTGATGCTGGCATGGCTGTGGCTTGAGGGCTCTGCCCTGGAGCCAAGCAGGAGCCTGGGAGTGGCTGCAGGATCTCCAGCTGCAGGTTACATGCGTTCAGTCCCCATTAAGACCATGTGTTTGACTTTGCCTGGAAACCTCTCATTACAGACTCTGGTTGTCTGGGAAGGTGATGTCCTTGTGTGCGTGCAGAAGGGAGAAAAGGAGAACCGAGGCTGGAAGCAGTGGGTTGAGGGGGACAAGCTGTATCTGGTAAGTCTCAGGGTCCACCCAGCTCCCCTCTACTCTGCTTTTGCCAACTGCTGGTTCACCTCGCCATGCACTTTGACAAGAAAAATGGCCCTCCCTCCTCCCCTAAGCTCCAGCCAAACTAGTGTGGTCATACAGTTAGAAAGTCATTCCTTTCTGGCTCAGGGGACTCCAGGAGGAACTCTATATGGCTATTTCTGTGAATGGCTGCAATTAAAAGGAAAGTTCAAAATGCTGAGTTAGGAAGCTGAGATCCAAGGAGAAATGTAGAGAGTCTGTTAAAGACCAGCTAGGGAGAAATGTGAGGCACAGAATCAAGAGGCCCTGGAGGAGGCTGAGACCAGGCCTCAGTGATGTGAGCCTCTGAGGAGAGGGGTCACCATAAGGTTGGGATGTTGTGGAGACAAGTTGTACTGGGGGCAGTTGGGCCTGGGAACTGCCTGTAGACCACAGGCACTCCCCTCTCATCCTAAGGTACATCCACCTAATCCCAAAATATTTTATGTTAATTTGGCACCAGAACAGAGCAGTTGGAACGGTTGCTGATTTCCTTGAATAAATTACACCTGTCTAGATAGCTTAAATTTTCACACTTCAATCTTTAAAATTGATGCATCCAACATTCAAAGAGTGAAAAATCTTTCACTCCTTCATGCATTCAGCCACTCATTTGTTAACTGAATGACTCTTTCAATGGATGGCTCTTCACTCATTCATTCATTCACCTGTAGAGTCAGGCAGATACCTGCCTCCAGCGTCAGTACTCAGGTCACAGGGTGTCCTTCAGAACCAGCCTTGCCTCACCTGAGATCTTTTTCTTTCTTTTTTTTAAAAATTAATTTATTTATTTTAGTTGGGGGCTAATTACTTTACAATATTTTAGTGGCTTTTGCCATACATTGACATGAATCAGCCATGGGTTTACACGTGTTCCCCATCCTGAATCCCCCTCCCACCTCCCTCCCCATCCCATCCCTCTGGGTCATCCCATTGCCCCAGCCCTGAGCATTTGTCTCATGCATTGAACCTGGAATGGTGTTCTGTTTCACATATGAGAATACACGTGTTTCAATGCTATTCTCCCAGAACGTCCCACCCTCACCTTCTCCCTCAGAGTCCATAAGACTGTTCTATGCATCTGTGTCTCTTATTCTGTCTCACATATAGGGTTATCATTACCATCTTTCAAATTCCATATATATGCATTAGTATACTGTATTGGTGTTTTTCTTTCTGGCTTACTTCACTCTGTATAATGGGCTCCAGTTTCATCCATCTCAATAGAACTGATTCAAATGTATTGTTTTTAATAGCTGAATAATATTCCATTGTGTATATGTACCACAGCTTCCTTATCCATTCGTCTGCTGATGGACATCTAGGTTGCTTCCATGTCCTGGCTATTGTAAACAGTGCTGCGATGAACATTGGGGTACACGCGTCTCTTTCAATTCTGGTTTCCTAGGTGTGCATGCCCAGCAGTGGGATTGCTGGGTCATATGGCAGTTCTATTCCCAGTTTTTTAAGGAATCTCCACACTGTTCTCCATAGTGGCTGTACTAGTTTGCATTCCCACCAACAGTGTAAGAGGGTTCCCTTTTCTCCACACCCTCTCCAGCATTTACTGCTTGTAGACTTTTGGATAGCAGCCATTCTGACTGGTGTGAAATGGTACCTCATTGTGGTTTTGATTTGCATTTCTCTAATAATGAGTGATGTTGAGCATCTTTTCATGTGTTTGTTAGCCATCTGTATGTCTTCTTTGGAGAAATGTCTGTTTAGTTCTTTGGCCCATTTTTTGATTGGGTCGTTTATTTTTCGGGAATTCAGCTGCAGAAGTTGCTTGTATATTTTTGAGATTAATTGTTTGTCAGCTGCTTCGTTTGCTATTATTTTCTCCCATTCTGAAGGCTATCTTTTCACCTTGCTTATAGTTTCCTTTGTTGTGCAAAAGCTTTTAATTTTAATTAGGTCCCATTTGTTTATTTTTGCTTTTATTTCCAATATTCTGGGAGGTGGGTCATGGAGGATCCTGCTGTGATTTATGTCGGAGAGTGTTTTGCCTATGTTTTCCTCTAGGAGTTTTATAGTTTCTGGTCTTACGTTTAGATCTTTCATCCATTTTGAGTTTATTTTTGTGTATGGTGTTAGAAAGTGTTCTAATTTCATTCTTTTACAAATGGTTGACCAGTTTTCCAAGCACCACTTGTTAAAGAGATTGTCTTTTCTCCATTGTATATTCTTGCCTCCTTTGTCGAAGGTAAGGTGTCCATAGGTGCGTGGGTTTATCTCTGGGCTTTCTATTTTGTTCCATTGATCTATATTTCTATCTTTGTGCCAGTACCATACTGTCTTGATGACTGTGGCTTTGTAGTAGAGCCTGAAGTCAGGCAGGTTGATTCCTCCAGTTCCATTCTTCTTTCTCAAGATTGCTTTGGCTATTCGAGGTTTCTTATATTTCCATACAAATTGTGAAATGATTTGTTCTAGTTCTGTGAAAAATACCATTGGTAGCTTGATAGGGATTGCATTGAATCTATAGATTGCTTTGGGTAGTATACTCATTTTCACTATATTAATTCTTCCAATCCATGTACACAGTATATTTCTCCATCTGTTTGTGTCCTCTTTGATTTCTTTCACCAGTGTTTTATAGTTTTCTATATACAAGTCTTTTGTTTCTTTAGGTAGATATATTCCTAAGTATTTTATTCTTTTTGTTGCAATGGTAAATGGTATTGTTTCCTTAATTTCTCTTTCTGTTTTCTCATTATTGGAGTATAGGAATGCAAAGGATTTCTGCATGTTAATTTTATATCCTGCAACTTTACTATATTCATTGATTAGCTCTAGTAATTTTCTGGTAGAATCTTTAGGGTTTTCTATATAGAGGATCATGTCATCTGCAAACAGTGAGAGTTTTACTTCTTCTTTTCCTATCTGTATTCCTTTTATTTCTTTTCCAGTTCTGATTGCTGTGGCCAAAACTTCCAAAACTATGTTGAATAGTAGTGGTGAAAGTGGGCATCCTTGCCTTGTTCCTGACTTTAGGGGAAATGCTTTCAATTTTTCACCATTGAGGATAATGTTTGCTGTGGTTTGTCATATATAGCTTTTATTATGTTGAGGTATGTTCCTTCTATTCCTGCTTTCTGGAGGGTGTTTATCATAAATGGATGTTGAATTTTGTCAAAGGCTTTTTCTGCATCTATTGAGATAATCATATGGTTTTTATCTTTCAATTTGTTAATGTGGTGTATTACATTGATTGATTTGCGGATGTTAAAGAAACCTTGCATTCCTGGGATAAAGCCCACTTGGTCATGATGTATGATCTTTTTAATATGATGTTGGATTCTGTTTGCTAGAATTTTATTAAGGATTTTTGCATCTATGTTCATCAGTGATATTGGCCTGTAGTTTTCTTTTTTTGTGGCATCTTTGTCTTCCCCTGAGATCTTTATTTCAGAGGCAATGTCAACCAGTTATGAATAGGAGGGAGTCACCATGTTTTCCATCGATGGCTTTCCCTACGTGCTCTGGCTTGGATGATAGATTTTTTTAATTGTAGTACAAACCCTGGTGGTCCCTGTGGCTAAGACAATGGATTCATTGTCAACTGGAAAAATTTTTGTGGTTGTCCCACACTTGTGTTTTTCCTCTCCCCTCAAAGGGTCATGAGATGCGGGTAAGGCATGTGGACTCCCTCTGGCCTGATGAAAGGCAGCATCTTGTCTACCCAGGCAGGCCTGGAGGAGCCCCTCTGCAGCCCAACGTGCCAGAGGCCAGAAAACCCCTTACCAGGCCTTCCAAACACTCCCCTTTCAGATCCTTCCCTTCATTGTGGCTTCGCTGCCTTTTGTAAATTAAGCGATATTGCTTTAATCATAAGAGTAGGAGAAATCCCACCCAAGAGGGCAATTTCTTTGCATTTTTCATTTTTATAGCTGTTCAAGCTCAATTCAAGTGTCAAAATCAAATTACTGCTACCTGCAGGGCATGCCAGCTGATTGGGTCTCTGCAATGCTCTTTGCCTGGAATGACTAACTGTCCTCTTTATTCCAGCTCCCCTCCTCTCTGACTCGGACACCCAGAGGGCTGGGAGTGGGTGAAAGGAAGGCCTGGCTTGTTAGTCGCTCACCTGCTTTTTGATGTTGCAGGAGCTGACGTGCGGCGACCAGGTGTGCCGTCAAGTGTTCAAGAAGAAGTGATGGTTTGAGGAGGGCCTACTGAGCATGCATTCCATGCTCCCAGTGAAGAGTTCTCTGCCAGCATTGGGGAGGAGACATGGGGACCCTCCTGGTCCTGACAGAGCCCATTAAGATATCTGGGCCTCTCCTGCTTCTGAGATGGCCCACACTGTGTCTATGGAGTGTGTTTCCTCCCTGAATAAACCTTTTTTCTCTTTCAGTTCAGTTCAGTCGCTCAGTTGTGTCTGACTCTTTGTGACCTATGAACTGCAGCATGCCAGGCCTCCCTGTCCATCACCAACTCCCTGAGTCCACCCAAACCCATGTCCATAGAGTCAGTGATGCCATCCAATCATCTCATCCTTTGTTGTCCCCTTCTCCTCCTGCCCTCAATCTTTCCCAGCATCAGGGTCTTTTCAAATGAGTCAGCTCTTCGCATCAGGTGGCCAAAGTATTGGAGTTTCAGCTTCAACATCAGTCCTTCCAATGAACACCCAGGACTGATCTCCTTTAGGATGGACTGGCTGGATCTCCTTGCAGTCCAAGGGACTCTCAAGAGTCTTCTCCAACACCACAGTTCAAAAGCATCAATTCTTCGACACTCAGCTTTCTTTATAGTCCAACTCTCACAACCATACATGACTACTGGAAAAACTATAGCCTTGACTAGATGGAACTTTGTTGGCAAAGTAATGTCTCTGCTTTTTAATATGCTGTCTAGGTTGGTCATAACTTTCCTTCCAAGGAGTAAGCTTTTAATTTCATGGCTGCAATCATCATCAGCAGTGATTTTGGAGCCCAGAAAAATAAAGTCTGACACTGTTTCCACTGCTTCCCCATCTATTTCCCATGAAGTGATGGGACCGGATGCCATGATCTTAGTTTTCTGAACGTCAAGCTTTAAGCCAACTTTTTCACTCTCCTCTTTCACTTTCATCAAGAATCTCTTTAGTTCTGCTTCACTTTCTGCCATAAGGGTGGTGTCATCTGCATATCTGAGGTTATTGATATTTCTCCCGGCAATCTTGATTCCAGCTTGTGCTTCCTCCAGCCCAGCTTTTCTCATGATGTACTCTACATATAAGTTAAATAAAGAGGGTGACAATATACAGCCTTGACGTACTCCTTTTCCTATTTGGAACCAGTCTGTTGTTCTATGTCCAGTTCTGTAGTTTCCTGATCTGCATATAGGTTTCTCAGGAGACAGGTCAGCTGCTCTGGTATTCCCATCTCTAATTTTCCACAGTTTATTGTGATCCACACAGTCAAAGGCTTTGGCGTAGTCAATAAAGCAGAAATAGATGTTTTTCTGGAACTCTCTTGCTTTTTCGATGATCCAGCGGATGTTGGCAATTTGATCTCTGGTTCCTCTGCCTTTTCTAAAAGCAGCTTGAGCATCTGGAAGTTCATGGTTCACGTATTGCTGAAGCCTGGCTTGGAGAATTTTGAGCATTAACAAAAAAAGACATCTGGATGGGTTTTAAACAGGAGTGTGTAACATAACAGACATAGTCTTCCTTCCTTGAAAGCTGGCATTAAACCAAAATCAAAAATCACTCCTCTTCTTTGAAACCCTTTAATCTATTCCCATTTATTTCTAGAACTGTCAGTTTTATTCATAAGCAGAAGTTATTGGCTACATGGTGGTTTTTTGTGAAGCTTTTGTTATTGTCTATTTTTTAGTTTAGTTTAGCCTTGTTTGTTTGTTATTAGTTTCTGTGTGGGGTTGTTTTACCTGGAAACATTCTCTGACCAACACAGCAGCCCCTGTTAATTCTTGGACATTGCCTATTTGAGATTCATTCCTTTGGATAGCACATTTATGTCTTCAAGATTCTATTTTAAGAAGCATATGCCTTCCAGTTTGTTCTTTCCCTGGAGGAGCCTGAGTGGAACTACCTCTAAAAGCCTCTGCAGGTCTGCAGTACCAGCTGCTCTTGGTTCAGGTCAGCCCTTTGCCCTACAGCTCCAGGCAGACCAGCATGCCGGCAGAGGGGTCACGAAGCTCTGCAAGGTAACCTGAGTTCAGGTCCTTATTGCTCCACTTCTTACCGGGGTCACCATAGGCAGATCATTTGACTCTATCCTTGTTTTCCTCCTCCATAAAATGGAGAAGATAAAAATAACATCTTCTCCACTGGGATGGGTCACTGTGAGGATTAAGTAAGTTAATACAAACAGATTGCTTGGAACGGGAGCTGGTATGTGTAAGGGCCCTCCTAGCTCCAGTCATTATGTAGAGTTACTCCCTCTACAACCCCAGGGGTCCAGATGAGTGGATGCTAAGTAGCAAGAGGTCAGCACCTCCAAGGCCTCCCAGTGCTTCCAGAACATTAGGTTCGTTACTCTGAGCAGCACTGTATTTTCCTGCTGGGTACACAAATGGAATAGTGCACCTGGAACAGCAGAGTAGTTAATAGAGATGGATTTAAGGTGGATCATTCATGGGGTCTGGAAGGCATCTCCTCACTCCTCTGTAATGAGGCCTGGAATCCCACAATCAGATAAGCCTTGCCTTTGAAAAGTAGGCTCATGCCAGGAGGCGTAGCAGGTGGTATGAGCACACTCTGGTCTGATTTGAATAGCCATTGATCCCATACATTCTAAATGGGTTTGGGGATGGAGAGAAAGGCTGTCAGCTGCCTGAGTGACCCAGGGTTAGTCTTGGCTCAAGCCCTTGTGACAGGAGGCTGTGACATGGGCCTCCTGGCAATCTGTGCTCCCCCAAAACCATGTGATGTCCAAGGAAGTGACCCATGGAGCTTCACGCTGGATGGGGACCTAGGGGAGGTGGGAGTTCTCCCCATGGTTGTTGGGGGCAGGGAGCCTCCTATGGAGGTGCAGGCCCATCTCCTGGGGCAGGCCAGGGTCCAAGTGGAGGAACTGGTGAAGTGGGCCCTTGTCCCCAGCTTCCCAGGAGCCTCTCTGTGTTACTGAATGACCTCCCCACCCCTAGTCTTACCCTTGCTCACTACAGCCTCAAATGACCCTCTCCTTTGTCCCCCAAGAAAACCCTATTGAATGAGATCACTGGCTGCTGCTGCTGCTAAGTCGCTTCAGTCGTGTCCGACTCTGTGCAACCCCATAGACGGCAGCCCACCAGGCTCCGCCGTCCCTGGGATTCTCCAGGCAAGAACACTGGAGTGGGCTGCCATTTCCTTCTCCAATGCATGAAAGTGAAAAGGGAAAGTGAAGTCGCTCAGTCGTGTCTGACTCTTCGCGACCCCATGGACGGCAGTCCACCAGGCTCCTCCGTCCATGGGATTTTCCAGGCAAGAGTACTGGAGTGGGGTGCCACTGCCTTCTCTGTGAGATCACTGGGGACTAGCTGAAAAGTATTCCGCACACATAAGGTATTATATTTATTAGTAACTCTTGATCCTAGTTTTTGCAACGTGTATTCTAGGGAATGTTAGCCCCTCAAGATTCTGCGCAAATCTTTGTGGTTAAATGAACTTCAGAAATGCTGAGAACTACATCCTCTTCTTAGGAACACACAGTGAGAATTAGTGTCTTTAAAGCCCTGCAAAGTCCTTCAGCCAAGAAGCTTGGCCTTAAACCCCAGCACTCCCTTCACCCTGCAGTGTTTCCTGTCCACAGGGTGTTTTGGAAACACTGTATATCTGCATTCAATGAGAGAGAACAAATGACTTCATTTAAAACCCTCATTTCCCAAGTAGGATTTTCTCAGTATATTTTTTTCCCACAAATGTAAAGTAACTGAATTACTTTATATATGGTGTGAAAGACTTTCTGTGGCAGTATTCATGCTACTGATCATTCTTTTTCAACTAAAATGTATCTGAACTGATCAGAAGTGGCCAAATGAGAGGTACCCATTTTATCTATTTTTGATAATTTTATTTATTTATGCTTTAATTTTATTTGGCCACACCATGCAGCATGTGGGATCTTAGTTCCCTGACCAAGGATCAAACCTGTGTCCCCTGTATTGGGAGTGTGGACCACTGGACCACCAGGGAAGTCCCTAGAGGTTCCTATATCAAAGCCAGAGGAAATATTTGGGTCCTGGGCCAGTCACCTAGTCCTGTACTCACTGTGAGTGAGGTAGGGCAAGTTGCCTGCCTCCTATTTCTGTTCTTTCAGCCTATTTCAATCCAAATCATGACAGGATTGTCTCACCCTGGTACTGACAAGGCTGTCTGGGGACAGAGTGGAAGGGGTCACGCTGGTGGGAAAGACTCCCAGACTTTCAGGACCCCAGCCTTCAGAGTGTGTTATAAGGCTGGGGTTAACTATAAACCTGGGAGCTGAATCTTGAAAGTTAAAGAGAACTTGTCACATGAAAATCTCAGCTCACAAATGGGCAGCGCTGCCGAGTGGTTCAAGTGTGGACTTACATGTCAGACCTTGGATCAAATCCTGCCCCATCTCTCTCCAGCTGTGTGATGGTCTGGCAGTTACTTCTTCCCTCTGAGCCTCCATCTATCAGCAAAGTGAGGAATATGGGCTGTGATTCATGAGGAGTAGTCAGGATTGAATAAGATCTTGGCACAGTGACTGAAACAACAGCCAATATCATTATTATCCTCAGTGCTCTGTATCTGAGGATTCCAAACTCAGACCAGCAGTTGGCTGAATTCATGGATTCAAAACCTGCAGATGTGGAGAGTCAACTGTATTATGACATTTTATGTAAGAGATATAAGCATTTCCAAATTTTTTTTCCATGGGTGGCCTGGAATCAATCCCATGAATACTAAGGGATAAATATGTGTGTGTAAATATACAGAAGTATATACATATATGAACTTCTCTGGCGGCTCAGATGGTAAAGAATCTGCCTGCAATGCAGGAGACCCAGGTTCAATCCCTGAGTCAGAAAGATCCCCTGGAGAAGAGAATGGCAACCCCAACCCACTCCAGTGTTATTGCCTGGAAAATCCCATGGGCAGAGGAACCTGGCGGGCTGCAATCCATGGGGTCACAAAGACTCAGACACCATTGAGTGACTAACACACACATATATATATACACACATTCTCCATCCCAGTTCTACATATTTATACACACACATATAATAAGTGATTCCCTTCATTAAAATTCTTTGCTTTCTAAAAAGCTTTAACCCTAAGATTCTGCCTATAGGTTCTCTAACGTAAGGATCACTAGGAGGACTTTGATTAGAAACACAGATTCCTGCCCCTCCCTTTCAAGATTCTGGCTCTGAGGTCACAGGCACAGTCCAGAAATGTGTGTTGTAAAAAGCTCCCCAGGTGAGCACCCACAGGTGCTTGGCAAGCACATTGACAAACACTACTTTGTTCAGTAAAGCATGATTGATTCACTTTACATACACACTAGCGATGACACCCCACTCCAGTACTCTTGCCTGGGAAATCCCATGGACGGAGGAGCCTGGTAGGCTGAAGTCCATGGGGTCGCTGAGAGTCAGACACAACTGAGCGGCTTCACTTTCCCTTTTCACTTTCATGCACTGGAGAAGGAAATGACAACCCACTCCAGTGTTCTTGCCTGGAGAATCCCAGGGACGGGCGAGCCTGGTGGGCTTCCGTCTATGGGGTCACACAGAGTCGGCCACGACTGAAGCAACTTAGCAGCAGCAGCAGCAGCAAGCAAAAGCCAGGCCCATCACTGCAGGTGGCCAAAGGTCACGTGAACCACCCACACAGTTCTTTCTGCTGTGTGGTATCAGGACTGCTGCCCGTGTGGCTGAGCCCTGTAACAGAAGTGATGTCACACTCTCTGGGGCCGGTTTGTGACAGGGGAGGCATTCAGGCCCTGGAGGATAATGGTGGATGATGGGGACAGGGCACAGCAGAGAAGGCAGTGGTCAAAGCAGGAGGCAGAAAGGCAACAAGGGCTTGGGGTGGTGGGAGCGCCACACCTACCTGTGATGGTAAGTGAGGAGCTGGGTGAAGAAGGTAGTTATTCAACCAAGGTAGGTTATGAAGGCCTTGGTGAGCCTCAGTGGGGGCATCATGAGGGCCAGTGCAGACTTCTGAGAGCCAAGTGATGTGATTCAACTCACAGGCCAGCAGCAATGCTCGGCCACTGTCAGCAGGAGGGATGGAGGTGAGGAAAGGGACTTAGAGGCTGCTGCAATAAGTCATTCACATGAAGAAGCAGTGAGGGACCCATGTCAGGGCCAGGGAGTGGTTGCAGGAAGCAAGCGAGGAAGATGAGAGATGCTGGGAGGGCCCCTGTATTAGGTGGTGTTTGCACGAAGCTCTGAGAGGAAGTGAGGCCACAGGATGGTGGGAGTTTGGGGAAGAGGGAGAAGGAGCCTCAATGCAGCTTAGCAGCCAAGGGGAGAGAGACCAGCGTGGGCTTGGATTAGGCCTGCTGCACAGGAGGTGACAGAGCAGTGATTGCAAAGCCTACGTGCCTTTCCCATCACCCACTGCCATGCTCCAGAGGCCAAGTGTCAGCCCCTACATCTTACCTCCCTGAGGGGGCAGGAGGCTGGGCTGGGGCTGAAAGAGGGCCAGGCTGCAAAGACACTCTTGAGGCCAGGAAGTGATGATGACACCAGGAGGGAGCAGAAGGAGAGAGGGAAGAGAAAGGAGGGGACAGGATGGGAGAGGGGAGGGGGAAGGGCAGAGGGAGGAGAGGGGAAGGGAGGGGAGGGAAGAGAAGGAGAACAGAAGAGGGGCCAGGAGGGGAGAGGAGGAAAGGGGAGAAGGGACTTGGGATGGAGCCCCTATTCATCTTGAGGAAGGGCAGAAAAGAGATGCAGACACAACCTTGACTAACCAGGCAGAGCAGCAGCAACTGAGACACACCCCAGGGGCTTTCTCTAGTTTTGCTCCCCCTACATACACCCTGAAGCATGACTGCTTCAGTGTTCAGTCACTTCAGTCGCGTTGGACTCTCTGTGACCCCTTGGACTGTAACCTGCCAGGCTCTTCTGTCCGTGGGATTCTCCAGGCAAGAATACTGGAGTGGGTTGTCATTCCCTTCTCCAGGGGCTCTTCCCAACCCCAGGGATGGAACCCGAGTCTCCTGCATCTCCTGCATTGCAGGTGGATTCTTTACCACTGAGCCACCTGGGAAGCCCTAAGCATAGGAAGTTTTCTTTAAATGCAATTGGCAAGTCAATACAGAGCAGGTGTGCTTACAGGTGCTCAATAGACCTGGGTCCTTAATTGGTGTTCAAAGGGAGGATACAGGTGATTTTGTTAAGTACCTCATCAGTGCTAGAACACTTTCTAAGACTAGGACAGAGGATCCCATTTTACAGAAGAGGAAACAAGCTCTGACGTGCTCCAACACTCACCCAGAACTTCACATCTGGTAAGTCATAAAGCAGAACTTGAACCCAGGTGGGTCTGTCACCAGAGTCAGAGACCTTTCATGGGGGAGGTGGCCCCTGGCAGGAACAGGGGTGGCTCTCCCCATTCCTTGATGTCCAGACCCACCCCAGTAGGCTCTGGACCCCTGGATGCTCAGGAGACCAAAGGCCATTTCTTCCTCATTATTTGAAATCAGGTCTTATTTTTCTTAAATCAACACTCACTATGTCTCTTCCAAGACTAAGTCTGTGGACAAGATGTCACTGGAAGTGACTTGTTTGCATTCTCCCAGTTGGGAAGTTGGGTCCTGCCTCTGTGAAGAGCCTGACAGGACTGATGTACAGAATCGCTTCCTGGAACTGATTTTTCCACTTGAACTGGCTCTTTTCACTCATGATTTGTGATTGATTAGAAGGTCAGGGGTTAGGGATATTTCATTTTGGCTCACTGATTAAACTGGTTATGTAGATGGATGCAGTTAAAAGCTGGGGCTTAAGAAAATGAAGTAGAAATGAACTAGATAAAATTTTCAAGAACTTCCAAGATTTGGTCATAGATTTTCTGGGGCTGGCCTTACTTTAGTTGCTCCTCATGCTTCTTGGATTGCCAAGGTTATGGAAAGTGAAGGGGCACCAAGGAGAAAACCTGGAAAAGATGGTCAAATTCCATGTTTTTTAGAATATTCTAACAGAAAATGCATTCGGCCAATAAGAGATGAGTCAGGACCTGCCAGGGTCAGAGGCTGGAGACACCGATGTGTCAGTTTAGCCCTGTCAGGGAAACAGCCTTGCTAGGCATTTCTCATGAAGGGGATTCAGTGTAGGGAATTGCTTACACAGAAGATGGAAAGCTTAGAAGCCTAGTAGGAGATGTGAAGCATCCAGGAGCTTGGCAATAGCAGGAAACTGCCAGTACCACCTACAGGGATGGATGCATCAGGAGGAACATAGTTATCAGAAGCCAGAAGCCAGCTGCCAGGCAGGGCTGGACCATAGCAGGAAGAGCTATCAGAGAAAGCCAAAAACAGAAAGTGGAAGAAGGGATGGAGAATCACCCTGTCTTCTTCTTCTTTCCGCTTTCCAGTCTCCCATCAGTCCTCCCACAAGTAGAAAGGAGCCCAAAGCCTGTTGCCAGGAAGCCTGGGAAATGGAGTTCCCCGCAGGGCAGAGCAGCACAGGGAAAGGGGGTGGAAGGCATCTGAGAGCAAATGGGCACGAGGGGCACTAGGGGGAGTGGCACCCAGGCCCTGCCCTCCAGAAGCTTCCAGTCTGACTCGGGCCATCTCTGCAGTACAGGGAAGAGGGGAGGGGTCATCATCAACCGACCCCTCCTTGTGCCACAAGTGTGCCAGGTGCTTTCTGTATGTGTAGTGGATCTCTTAATCCTCAGCACAACGTTGCAGAGTGATTCCACTCCCACTTCACACAAAAGGAAACTAAGCCTTGGCAGGGCAGGGAAGGTGACAGCCAGGGCATGGTGGGGGTGGGGAAGCTTTGGGTACGGCCTCACAGAGCCCAGGCTCCTGTTGGCATCCCCAGCGCCTGTGGCCGCCTGGCTCCTGACATCCATCACTCTTTGGGCAAACGTAACCTTTTCCAAATGCAGACAAACCTTAATCCCAATCTTAAAGGACAATGAAGTTAATAAAAAGAAAGCACTTACTGAATTGAAACCAAACAGACTATTTTACTCACCTTACTTTTAACTCCTACTAAGTACTTAAAAGCTCAATGGAAACGTTTTATTAAAGTTCACTGTTTTAAACTTTAAAAACAATGGAAAGTTCTCTAACACTTCCCTAGAGCCCAGATCCTTGGCTAATCATAATCCCACAGACCACACCACAGCTCTAGTAGATGTGCTTACGTGTGTCTAGGTGAGTGTGGGATGTGCGTGACTCTGAACCCTTTCTTTGTGGCACTTTTCAAATCGGTAATTGCTTAGCGATTTGGAACTCTTGTTCTTTGTCATTCCCATCCTCCTGGATCACAAACTCCTCAAGGGCAGAGGCAGCTCTGGTTTGCATACTGTTCTCTGTAGCCTCCGATGCCTGCTGTTACCTCTGCCTTTTGCCTGTCTGCATCGCAGACATGGTCAGTCAGGAAGTATTTATCGGACACCCTGGTGCCAGGACCTATGATAGATGTAAACATTTTTCTTCATCAACCTATTCATTCCAGGAGTGTTATTGATCATCCACCAGGCCCAGCAGGCGGACACTGATGGGACAGAGGGAAGCCAAGCAGCCGTGTTCCCTCCTCCCACATTTTTGGCCTCACAGCTTTGCAAGGCCGGCATCATTATCCATATTTATAAATGCAGCTCAAACAGGGTGAGAAGGATTCCAAAAGCACACTCCTGATTTGGAAGTGACAGAGTCAGGCATCTCTTCTCCCTGCCTGACACTGCTCCTCCTCCTTGCTGGATGGGGTGGGAGGTAGAGGGAGAACTTGCAAGTTAACTAGAGAAATCAGAAGATGCTGCTGCTAGGACTTTATTGGCAGTCCAGTGGTTAAGACTCTGTACTTCCTCTGCAGGGCCTGCAAGTTCGAGCCCTAGTCAGGGAATTAAGATCTTGTAGGCAATGAGGTTAAAAAAAGAAGATACTATTGTTTTCCATAATGTTGTTGTTGTTTAGTCGCTAAGTTGTGTCTGACTCTTTGGGACCTCATGGACTGTAGCCTGCCAGGTTCCTCTGTCCTTGGGATTCTCCAGGCAAGGATACTGGAGTGAGTTGCCATTTCCTCCTCCAGGGGATCTTCCCGACACAGGGATGCAACCCAGGTCTCCTGCACTGGCAGATTCTTTACCACTGAGCCACCAGGGGAGCATGATAAGGGAAGAAAATAAAAAGCCCTTATAATCCACTATCCACAGATAAACAAGATCTTGTCTGTAAGGCCCTTAACCCAGAGCCTGGCAGGTAACAGTCAGACAACAAATCTAAGACAGTAGTCTGTAGTTCCTTTTTTTAAAGAATAAAATGGGACTATTTTTTAAAACTAGAAAGGAAGAATGTTGCCCTCCAGGGGACATTCAGCATTGTCTGGAGACCATTTTTGGTTGTCATAACTAGGGGTGGGTTGCTACTGACATCTAATGGGGAGACACCAGGGATGCTGCTAAACACCCTACAACACACAGGATGGCCCCCAAACAAAGAGTGTTGTGGCCCCAGATGCCAAAAATACCAAAGATGAGAAGCTGGTCTTATGGAGACTTCTCTTGCATCATTAATTATTTATTATAACTTTATTTTCAGCAGATACAGAGTGATCGATTCCCTGGTTGATGATCTAGAATTAGTTGGAAGGCTCTTTTTTTTTTTTTTTTTCCCTTGTAACCTAAGTATAGGATTAATCGGCTTTACCCCAGCTTCACAGATGGGCTTTGGGTGTTTCCACTGTCTGTCTCATCCCACGTCCCCTCTGTCTTCTTGGCTCACTCAGGGACCCTGGAAGTTAGATAAGACCTACTTTTTTGCAGAGTCAGGACTTCCAAGATTTAGTTCCTATATTTAAAAAAGGATTTTTACAGATCAGATGACAAGTTAAGTATTTATTTATTTTTGGCCACACCATGCAGCATGCGGCACCTTAGTTCTCTGAAAGAAAAGTGAGAGTCGCACAGTCGTGTCCGACTCTTTGCGATTCAAGAGTCGATCCAAGAATTCTCCAAGCCAAAACACTGGAGTGGGTAGCCTTTCCCTTCTCCAGAGGATCTTCCCAACCCAGGGATAGAACCCAGGTCTCCTGCATTGCAGGCAGATTCTTTACCAGCTGAGCCACAAGGGAAGCCCAAGAATACTGGAGTGGGTAGCCTATCCCTTCTCCAGGGGATCCTCCCAACCCAGGAATCAAACTGGGGTCTCCTGCATTGCAGGAAGATTCTTTACCAACTGAGCTGTGAGGGAAGCTGACCAGAGATCAAACCTGTACCCCTGCAGGGGAAGCTCGGAGTCTTAACCACTGGACCGCTAGGGAAGTCCCTAATTCCTATTTTTAAGTGCTTGCCCTGTCTGAGTTCCTTCTCTCCCTGTTGCAGGCTTGGAGGCCCCTCTTAGCCCTGTTAAGACCTTTGGGGAATGTTAATGCATTTCCAATAGTGGGAAATCTGAAAGTCCATGCCATGTGACGTGGGCCCAGCCAGATTAGAACGACTTCAAATCCCTCTGGACTCAAGGAACAATGGCCTTGTCAGAATTGCAGGGATAATTAGAAAATGTGGTGCTACTTTCTCTAATCAGGGTGAGGTTCTGGGACTGCAGAGGCATCTGCAGGGACATGGCTACATCTTCTCTAACAGGTGAGGCTACACAAGACCTTCCATGGTCAAAACTTGAGTCCCTTGGCCAGAAGTCAGGTCCCCAGTTTACTGTATGTTAATTATACTTCAATAGAGCTCTTTTTGGACCTGGTTATAACTCTGGCTGTAAGGGTAGGGATTTCAATAAAATTCACAGAACTGAAGCCACGCAACTTGGTGGTCGTCTGACACTCCTTCCCTGCTAGAAGCCAGAGAAGGGACTTGCTAAGATGCGTTAGTGATGAGGACGCCGGGACTCGAGTTCAGATTTTCCCAACTTTGGCTCCACAGTGCTTCCCAATCACAGTTCAGCTTAAGGAGAATAACCTCCTCATTGAAGACTTGTTGCCCGCTCCCATGTTCTTCCTTCCAAATAGGGAGAAATCACAAAGGACAGCACTGGGGTCACTAAAAGGGCCACCTGACAATCATGAAGCATCGTTCAGTTTGTGCAGCGTTTTCATACTTGTGTGCAGTCTTCATGAAAACCAGGAAGAAAAGGCAGGTAGTGTCAAGATCCTCTTGGCAGAGAAGAAAACTGAGGCCCAAGAGGGTCAAGTGACTTTGCCCAGGTCACTCCAATGCTTACAGCGGAGCTGGCCCTCAGATGCAGTTCTCGTTGCTCCTCTGGGGATCACATTGGCTCCGGCCCTGGGCAATCCAAAAGGCAGGAGAAACCCCAGACTGCCCAAAAATTCCTGGTGAGGGCCATCCAAGTTTGGGAGACTTTTTGGAAAAGGAGAGAAAGAGCCTGAAAGAACCAGGCACTCACTGACCTGGAGGGTAGATGTCCCAATGACCAGAGGAGCCTGCAGCCTCTTGTTGGCACCTGGAAGGTACAGGTCAGGGGGTGGAATGGATAGTCCCTGATTCTGGTTCTCTCATCAGAATAAGGAAAAGGCCATACACACCCATCTCCCTGTACCCCTCCAGGTGGCAAAGGTCAGGCCCGCGAGCCCACAGGTGAACTCTGTTCCTTGAGTACTTTGAAAACCAGCTTGTCCAAAGTCCTGTTTCCAACCCTTTATTTTGTACCAAACGTCAACAGGGAAACTTCATGGAAGGAACCACATCTTCCGATGGATGAGTCAGTGTCTTCTCCTTGATGGCATTGATGAGAGCACCCATACTGATCGACCCAGATCTGCTCAGATGGGCTTCACTGCCATGTAGCCTAGAGTTGGGGTGGAGGGCAGCTGCCCCAGCCTCCCTGCTTAGGAATGTCCTTCTCTCTCACCTTCTCGTCCCCTTCCTATCACACCCACACTAGAAGGACTTTGTCATTAACTGATAATGGGGAGTTGTGAGACAAAGGTACTCGGAGGTGGGAAGGGAAAATGTGAAAAAGCAGGACCTGTGGGTAGGAAGCAGAGGAACAGCTGGGTGATGGGGAGCTGCTGGTTAAAGGTTAAGGGCTGGGGGCTGGGACGAGTCTAGCACCAAAGTTCTAGGATGTGCAGGTGGCGGGGTTGTCCCAGAGGGCATTGTTATGTACCAGTCATATACTCAGCAAAAATTCAACCGTCTCTGGGCCTCCATGGGGCACTAGATCACAAACGAGCTCTGAGTGGGCAGGGAGGGGAAAAAAGACCTGCTGCTGCTCCTCCACCGGTGTGACCATGAGTGCATTTCTTAACCTCTCTGAGCCTTGTTGTGGCAAGTAGGTAAACTAATCCTTGCCCACCTCTCAAGGTTGCCATGGGTCTTTGTACAATCAGGCCACTAAAGATGCCCCTTCTCTTTCTCTCTGGACATCCCCTGCCCGACTAGTGCCTGCTGCACCTATACCCTCTGCACAGGACTGACCTTCCTGAGTGCTTGCCTCAGGTCCCAGCTAGTGATTGTTCTTATCAAAGAGGCTGTGAGGAGCGAGTCCCTCTGCTGGTTTCCCTGGTAACTAATGAGCCCAGCTGACATCAATTCCCCTATAACCGGCAATCTCCCCTTCCACTGGGGAGCAAAAACTGCTGCCATGTCCTGTCTCCACTGCACACAGTGGGGTGTTGCTATAAGTCCTTGCTTCAGATCTCTATTGCCAACTCTGGGCTCTTTCTTTGGTCTTGAAGCTGGACAGCTCTTGTAGGCCTCCTGGGTATAGCCTAACAATCTTCAAGAAGCTAGAAGATGTCACAGTCCTAAAATTCGGGGAGTGCTTCCCGTGAACTACAGTGAGGCATGTGTCTGTTAGGACATGCTGGGGAGTTGCTTGCCCACCTGATCCACAATTCTGCCCTGCGCCCCTCCTAGTTCAGCCTCAGGTTTGTTCTGGGACTCACTCAGCTCCAGAGGGAAACTGTGTTATTGATTCTGGGGCACCCTAAGTTGCCCAGTCAGGCTGAAAGGATTTACATTTCATGATTGGGGAAGGGGACTCTAGCACTCATCCCCCACCCTCACAAGAAGGCAGAGACTAGCCATTTTCCCTGCAACCACCTTGAGATTCTGAAGAAAACCATCTTGGGAGGATGTCCACAGCAAGGATGGCAGAGCCGAGACCCAAGGACAGCCTGCATTCTTTTTTTTTTTTGTTTAATAGATTTATTTATTTTAGTTGGGGGCTAATTACTTTACAATATTGTAATAGTTTTTGCCATACATTGACATGAATCAGCCATGGGTTTACATGTGTTCCCCCTCCTGGACCCCCCACCCACCTCCCCCCCATCCCATCCCTCCAGGTCATCCCATCGCCCCGGCCCTGAGCATTTGTCTCATGCATCGAACATGGAATGGTGTTCTGTTTCACATATGATAATATACATGTTTCAATGCTAGCCTGCATTCTTGACGACGTCATTGAACCACGTGTAGTCTCTCGCCTGTGTAGCTGAAATTTGGCCTCTGTAACCTGACTCCAAACTGCATTTCAGAGAGAGTTTGGGGTGAAGTAGAAAAGAATAGCTTTATTGCTTTGCCAGGCAAAGGGAGACACTGCAGCCTAATGCCCTTAAAACTGTATGTCCCAACCTGGAGTGGGGAGTGAGGAGTTTTATAGAAATGGTTTCAAAGAGGGCATGACCAGTTCATGGACCTTCTTCTGGTTGGTTGGTGGTGAGGTAAGTGGGAGTTAGCATCATCAACCTTCTGGTTCCAACTGGTCTGTGGTCTGAGTGCTTATGGGCAGCACAAGTTAACTTCTCCCGCCTGATGGGGGTTTCAGTATCTTCAAAACAACTCAAAGATATTGCTGTGTGTATCCTTTGACGGGAAACTAGGACCCTGCCCCAAGGCTGCACTATTTCTCCTTCGTGTCCCCACATCCCCTCCCTTCCCTGATTAACAACTGTTTGAACCTGCCCGTTGGAACTCAGGGAAGGTCATGAAGGCTGAATGAAGCCTACCTGTAAAAAAAGAAACCTTTTGAGGTGAAGGGGTGGGGAGAGAAGCAGAAAGGCTTTCATGCCCAGGAGCCCTACAGGGTCCTACTCAGTTCCACCTGGAGCCTGCCTTATCCTGTACCTCTAAAATTGTGAGAAAACAAATAGCCTTATGTTTCAAGCCTATTTGAATTGGAGTTTCTGTGACTTGCTACTCAAATATCTTAACTGCCCGTGGTGATGGTGTCTTTCTCACACTAGCCACTGAAGCTATCCAGGTACTGCTGGAAACTGCCACACTTCTCCACACACGCTAGGATGCAAAGCAGTCATATGATGGTGGGACAGAGCAAGGTCCCTATCCCTCCCCCCAACCCAGGATCAACGGTCACTCTCAGGTCCTGCTCTTACCCAAGCCACCCCTCCTGCCCGCCTGCCTTAGGTCCTAGAATGCCTGTCCCAAATCTCTGCTCCCATTCTGTTCCTGAGTCTTCTCTAGACCTGGATTGAACCCTGGGCCCTGATGCATGAAGGCCCAGACCCTTGCCCTAGTGAGAAGGCTCCCCCATTGGGCCCATACACTTGTTTCTACTCCAGACCCACCCAGGTCCACATGACTCAGAGGGACACTCCATCTTGCAGGAACCCCCCGTTCCTATCCTGGGGTCAGTGGCAGCCACTGAAGGGCTTCAAGTACTACAAAAGACATGTTTTTTATAGTTCATGTTTAGAAAGACCCTACTGGTGGCCATATGGAGGGTAGACCATGGAGTGGGCCCAGTGGGCCTGTGTCTGAGCCTCCAGGCCCCAGGGTCTGTACAAGGCTATAGATTGATGGATCCTCTCTGGAGTTAATACTTTGACATTGAGCTATCCTTTTGAAAGGAATAGTAATAGTTTATAGTAATATAATGGTCATCTGAGTTAAATTCACCCATTCCAGTCCATCTTAGTTTGCTGATTCCTAGAATGTCGATGTTCACTCTTGCTATTTCCTGTTTGATCACTTCCAATTTGCCTTGATTCATGGAACTAACATTCCAGGTTCCTATGCAATATTGCTCTTTACAGCATCTGACTTTGCTTCTATCACCAGTCACATCCACAGCTGGGTATTGTTTTTGCTTTGGCTCCATCCTATCATTCTTTCTGGAGTTATTTCTCCACTGATCTCCAGTAGCATATTGGGCACCTACTGACCTGCAGAGTTCCTCTTTCAGTGTCCTATCTTTTTGCCTTTTCATACTGTTCATGGGGTTCTCAAGACAAGAATACTGAAGTGGTTTGCCATGCCCTTCTCCAGGGGACCACATTCTGTCAGACCTCTCCACCATGACCCGTCCATCTTGGGTGGCCCCACACAGTGTGGCTTAGTTTCAGTGAGTTAGACAAGGCTGTGGTCCATGTGATCAGATTGGCCAGTTTTCTGTGATTATAGTCTCAGTGTGTCTGCCCTCTGATGCCCTCTCACAACACCTACCATCTTACTTGGGTTTCTCTTACCTCAGACGTGGATGCTTTTGAACTGTGGTGTTGGAGAAGACTCTGGAGAGTCCCTTGGACTGCAAGAAGATCCAACCAGTCCATCCTAAAGGAGATCAGTCCTGGATGTTCATTGGAAGGACTGATGTTGAAGCTGAAACTCCAATACTTTGGCCACCTCATGCGAAGAGTTGACTCATTTGAAAAGACCCTAATGCTGGGAAGGATTGAGGGCAGGAGGAGAAGGGGATGACAGAGGATGAGATGGCTGGATGGCATCACTGACTCAATGGACATGGGTTTGGATAGACTCCAGGAGTTGGTGATAAACAGGGAGGCCTGGCGTGATACGATCCATGGGGTCGCAAAGAGTCAGACACGACTGAGTGACTGAACTGAACTGAACTGATAGTAATATAATAATAGTAATATACTATATAGTAGTATGTTGTACAGTGATAAAGGTTACCATTTCTGAGTACTTACATCTGAGGCACAGTGCTGGGCCTCTCCCATCCATTCCCTCACAATAACTCAGTAACCATTTTTGATCCCCATTTTATAGACGAGGCTCTCTGCTGTTCAGAAAGTTTAAGTAACCTAAGTGCCTCCACTGCAAAGCAGCAGACCCTTCAGTAAACCCAGATCCAAAGCACCCCTTGCTCTTAAGCAAGTGCTGGTTCCAGTCCTATACACCAATAGCACATTTCACAGTGTAGGAGAGAAGTGTTGGCCAATGGGGCTTTCTGAGGAGCATGCTGCCACATAAGCTTGCATTTGTTCATTGTTCACTGGGTGCAGAGCTTTCCCTGAAGAGGTCTCAGGGTCCTTCAGAATCCTGACCACCCCTCTTCGCCCTGAACTCAGGGATGTGAAAGTGATACATGTGGGAACAACCAGCCCCCTTGTATTTAGGTCATGCTCTCTTTATGGGTGGGCATGATGCAGGGGGGAAAGGATGCCAAAAAGTCCTGGGGCTCTTGTGTATCCAAGAGATGGGCCCTGGGTGAGCAAACAGGTCAGTCTATAAGCAAGACACCTGCAAACATAGAGGAGGAAGGAAAGTTGACAGATTCTGTCTCCTTCTGGATTTTTGGATGCCAATGGGAAATTCTGGTAAGAATCCAGCCAGACCTCAATCAGTAATGTTGTTAACTCTCTAGAACCTTAGATTTTGTTTACATTCACTTGTCTTTTATTTTTGCTCATTTACCACTGTGCTTTGAAAATTGGTTCCATCCTGGGTCAAGGAACTGAGATCTCACGTTTGACAAGGCGACTAAGCCCTCAAGGCACAACTACTGAGCCCAAGAACTGCAACAAAGAGCCTGCATGCCACCAAAGACTTGATGTGGCCAAATCATAGTTTTTAATTTTTTAAAAAAAGAAAAGAAACCTTCAGCTGATTGCACAGCAACATCCCTGATCAGCCCATCTTTGGCCGGGTCCTGCCTTCCCCTGCAGTATTTCCTCTGATTCAGAGGCCAGGCAGATCACCCCCAAGCCTGAGAAATCCCTGAAAAGAGAGTCTAGCTGAACCCCCAGCTCCCAACTACAGGCCTTTCCCTCCCTGGTTTCAACCTTGTTAATTAAGAAAGCAGACCAGGGCTTGGTGTGAGGGAGACTATTGTGCCTGCCTCTCAAAGGCAAAGGCACCACTGTAAGAACCAGTCGGCATGGAGACTGAGCCAGGAGGATGCTTTCAAAATGGGCAATTTAATCTAAACAATCATTGCGTTTTTAACTAAATGTCACATTCCCATAATTGTGAGGACAGCTAATTGGGCAATTAATTGTTTGGAATCTTTTATTTCTGTTCTCTTGGTGCACTTAATGTCTGCGCATGTGTATGCATGCACACACACACACACACACACACACACACACATAATCACTCACAGTATGGGCCAAGTTACTAATCCCATATGAGGAAAATTCTGAAGAGCTCAGTCTCAATGATTGACTACTTGATGGTGGTTGATTCATCAGTCTCATCACTTCCTGATCGTGTTCAACCCAAGACACTGCCCCTAGAAGCCTCAATCCCCAGTTCCCACACCAAGGATGTTGACGAGGGTCAAGGTATTGTCAAGCCCCCCTGCAGATGCACAGCCACTGGACAGAGGTGAAATTTACCTGGTGGGGGGACTTGGACTTGTAAAATTATCACCTGGACCTTCAGGCAATTTTTAATTCTGAAGCCCTTGGCCTAGGTACACATCTAGGTTCACTTGTATATCCATCTTTTTTAATCACTGCATACATGCTCAGTCACTCAGTTTGCCCAGCTCTTTGTGACCCCATGGACTGTAGCCCACCAGGCCCCTCTGTCCGTGGAATTTTCCAGGCAAGAATACTGGAGTGGGTTGCCATTTCCTTCTCCAGAGGATCTTCCGGACCCAGGGATCAAACCCATGTCTCCTGCATGGGCAGGCAGATTTTTTACCACGGAGCCACCTGGGAAGCCTTAACCTCAGTAAAAAATCCAGATATTGTCCTCTGAGAGAGAAATTGCCTGGACAGTGTGCAGGTATGTTATTTGCTCTGGTGAATCCTGGATTCCATGGTTACAGGCTTGGGGCCTGAACTGGAACTCAGCCCTTTGAGTTCACTGCTGCTACTGCTAAGTCACTTCAGTCGTGTCCGACTCTGTGTGACCCCATAGATGGCAGCCCAGCAGGCTCCGCCGTCCCTGGGATTCTCCAGGCAAGAACACTTGAGTTCACTGCTTTGATATAACTGCCATAAAATAATCTTTGTTTTGCATGCATGCTGAGTCTTGTCCAACTCTTTGCGACCCCATGGACTGTATGTAGCCTGCCAGGCTCTTGTGTCCATGGGATTTTCCTCTGCCCATACTACATGGGCAAGAATACTGGAGTGGGTTGCCATTTCCTTCTCCTAGGGATCTTCGGGACCCAGGGATTGAACCCACATCTCCTGCATTGGCAGACGGATTCTTTACCACAGAGCCACCTGGAAATCTTTGTTTTAAATGTTTCCAAAACTCTGATCCAGTGAACAACTCTATTTTGCTGGGTTCCTGAGTTAGCTGACTTCAGAGAGAATGTTTTCCCCATACCCTGCCTGGGACAGACTGTCCCTCCAAAAACAATGTGGAGTGCTGGTTCGCTCATCTTAACTGTTTTTTAAAATTCAAATTGCTGTTCTGAATAAACTAGAAGGAGCCGAATGTGCTCAACTTGTGTTTCCGCCCAGGTCAGCAGGCTGGCTCTGCTGTGTAATTGAGCTGAAATCCAGAGATGAAGAGGTGGGAAACAAGAGTCTATCACCCGGAGGGAGAAATGGAAACACTTCTCACTTGTCTCAGATGACAAATGCCCTTCTGACCTCTCCACA
Source organism: Giraffa tippelskirchi (assembly GCF_054371585.1). NCBI lineage: Eukaryota > Metazoa > Chordata > Mammalia > Artiodactyla > Giraffidae > Giraffa > Giraffa tippelskirchi. Next base: position 94,834,094 of record NC_137276.1, read on the forward strand.
TTGATTGTGAGCCTTTTCAGTGCAAAGCATCCCCTTTTGTTCTGATTGCCTGACAACTGTTTAATCATAGTCTATTCATAGAAATTATAGTAGAAATCTCTTGTTTCCCACATATCAAATAAGATAATGCACAGGGAAATCAAGTTCTGGAAACAAATAATTGAGTTCAAAGTCTCCCACCAGGAGTGAAATCCTAAAGTGTGTTTAAGGCTAGATATGTAGATACAGACCAGAGGACAGGGAGAGCATTTGTCCTCCACAAACATTTCCACATAAATTTGCCCTCAGCCTAGGGTCCAATTATCAATAAAATAAAAAGAATCTAATTTTAATGGCACAATGGAAAGACTTTAAAGAGGGAAACTGACATGTATTGAATCTCTCTCATGTATATTATTTTATCTGATTCCTACAATGACCCTATAGCATAGGGTCTATTAAGTGCATTTTATGGACAAAGGAGGGTTTCACAAGTGGTGCTAGTGGTAAAGAACCTGCTCCCAATGCAGGAGACATAAGAGACATGGGTTCGATCCCTGGGTTGGAAAGATAACCTGGAGGAGGGCATGGCAATCCACTCCAGTATTCTTGCCTGGAGAATCGAATAGGAGAGAGGAGCCCAGCAGGCTATGGTCCCTAGTGTCCCAGAGTTGGACATGACTGAAGTGACTTAGCACACATGCATGCATGAACCAAGAAACAGAGGCTAGAGAGGAGAAATAGTTGCCCAAGATTGCCTGCCCAACAGTTTCTGGGTTCTTTCTCTTTTGCCACCCCATTCTACTTCCCAAAACAATTCATCTGCCACAAGTCTAATGTCCCAACAGATGCCTGCCTAGCTGGCCGTCAGTAGCTTTAGGTCAAGCAGCTGTTGCTGAAACTTCCCAAGGGCTTGGGGCTATCAAACTGTCCTAAGGCCAGACAAGGTGTTTGGCAAACTCACTACAAAGCAAACATTGACCTGGTCTCATTCTGTCCAGTCCATCTCATCCCAGATGGCTACAGGAATCTTGCAAGTCCCCTGAGCTCAAGAAAGGCAGAAGAGTATACAAGCTTTTTTAAAATATAAAGTCAATACATATATGATGTAAAAGAAAAAAGTCAACTCAATACAGAGAAGTACAGAGAATGAGAAATGAGAAATCCTATCATCCATAGACAGCCATTGATAACATCTTAGAAAACACTCTTTTGGGCACTTTTCCAAACGTAAGCACACAACTGCAAGTACGCAGAATGGCATCAAAGGGATCTTCCTTGGGAATTCCCTGGTGGTCCAGTGGTTAGGACCCCACACTCTCATTGCTGAGGGCCCAGGTTTGGGAAACTAAGGTTCCACAACCTGCTCAGCAGGTCCAAAACCAAGGCAGAGAGTGTCTTGCTTTACATGTTGCTCCATATTCTAATTATTTTCACTCAGAAATGTTTCAAAAATGCAAGTCTCAATATTCAGTCTCAACACTGCAAGGTATTCCACTGTATGAATTTCCACCATTTAGTCAACCAATTTTTGACTCTATAAATCATTTTTGTTTTCTATTATAAACAACAGTAGAGCAAATATCCCTGAATATATATTGTTTTTGTTTGCTGAGGGGCCCTTTGATTTTCTCCTTAAGCATGAATTGCCAGACTGTTGCTGCTGCTGCTGCTAAGTCGCTTCAGTTGTGTCTGACTCTGTGCAACCCCAGAGATGGCAGCCCACCAGGCTCCCCCGTCCCTGGGATTCTCCAGGCAAGAGTACGGGAGTGGGGTGCCATTGCCTTCTCCAATGCATGAAAGTGAAACCGCTCAGTCATGCCCGACTCTTAGCAACCGCATGGACTGCAGCCTACCAGGCACCTCCGTCCATGGGATTTTCCAGGCAAGAGTACTGGAGTGGGATGCCATTGCCTTCTCCATGAATTGCCAGAAGTAGAGGGCTAATCAGAGATCTAAGACATTTTCTTCTTGTCTTTTTCTTTCATTGTTAGAAAAATATGGTGAACAGCCAACTGGACAAAAACAGCTGCCTCAAAATGGCAGGAGGGAATTTTCTTTTATTCCTTGCATTTTTCTTCTAGGCAATGTTCTTCGTCTCTCCTTTGCCTTCTTCATGTTGCTTGCTTTCATATTTTTTTATTTTGATCATTATAATGTAGGCACCTCTGACAAATCTTCATTTGTAGACTCTGTCCCACTGTACCCAAAGGCTGTTTGTCTTCTCCAAGTTCTGGAAGCTAGGGTAATGCAAGTCTCTCCAGTCTTAAGGGTGCAATAGGGAGGAGGACTCATGGATGAGTTCCATGAAGGCTTGAGGATTTTAATTTTCTCTCCTGGGAGTTTATTTAAGCTATAGGCATCTCCCCTAAGGCTTTATAATGGTCCCTCCTACACCTGCTTCCCTGGTGGCTCAGACGGTGAAGAATCTGCCTGCAATGTAAAAGACCTGGGCTTAAAAGACCTGGGGTGGGGAAGACTGCCCCTCCTCGAGAATGGAATGGCTACCCACTCCAGTATTCTTGCCTAAGAAGTCCCATGGACAGAGGAGCTGGGGGGGGGGCTATAGTCTGTGGGTCGCAAAGAGTCAGACATGACTGAGCAACTATCAATTTCACTCCTTGTTCATAAAGGAGCCTAAGGAATGTTGAGTCCTATTGCCAATGAGATCTTTCTAGGGTAGTTAGGGACTTGTTTTTTAATACTCTACAGAGTATCTGCTCATGATCTGAGTGTAATGTTGCCAGATTTAACGATAATAATAATAATGATGCCAGGACACCCAGTTAAATTTGAATTTCATATAAACAAAAAGTAATTTTTAGGATAGGTATGTTCTAAATATTGCATAGAATAAAAATTACATTGTAATTTTATGAATATAATTAAAAATTATATTGCATAGATAAAGAACTATTATTGTTTATCTGAAATTCAAATTTAATTAGAGATTCTATATGTAAATTGGCAGCCCTGCCTTGGTCAGTCTTGCTCCAGATGGGGAACAAGAGTGTGGGAATTCTCAGAATTTTATTCACTTTCGTTCTTCTGGAAAGTTTATGAGTCATGGCAAGTCAAGTCATGTTCCTTGACCACCACTCTTTGGCCTTTTGGACATGAAGTCGTACCCCTTTCCTTGACTGGCTGCTGCTTATTTTTATTTTCGGGGCGAGGATGGGTGGGTGGCTGAGGGAGGTTGGTTTTAATTTTGCGATTCTTTCATTAAGTATTCCAGGAAGGTGAGTTGTGATTCAACTTCATATTCTCTCTAGAGCTCAGGAATTATATTCTTTACTAGAACCTTTAGAAAAAAACAAAGGTGAATCCAATCCATAATCCCCAACAGGTGTCCTGGGAAATCTGTTTTCTCTCTTTCCTAATTCTCTTGTACTCCACCGTCTCTGAAGCCCCTCACTAGCCAAAATGCCCTCAAAAGTATGTCTCTCTACCTCTAGACTTTGAAACTTTTTTTTTCATCTCCTCCCTTCTTTCTATCAACTCTTTCTCTTGGTGTGGAGGTGGAGTAGGGAGGGATTGAAGTAAGGATAAAGTGAAACCAGGTAGAAAATTAAGAGGGAGTGGGTTCTCTTTGGTGGGCTGGGGAAGAGAAATATCTTGAATATCTCCATGCTAATAATTGATATCTCATCTCAAGTTCAGTAGAGATCTTTACAGTTTAGCGGTCAGGGAGCTTAAGTTGATTTTTCCAAGGTCACATAGCTAGTCAGGGATACAGCTTGAACATACCTTTGGATTCCAAAGCCTGGGCAGTTTCTATCTCACAACGCTGCTTATCTCATATTTTAAGTGTACATCATAGTAAAGATATTTGTGTAACTTTCATTACCTGATGGCAGATATGGTGATCAACTCCCCAACATTTAGTCCACCTCTGTTTTAGTTTGCTAGGGCTGCCACAATGAAGTGTCACAAAGTGGGTGGCTTAAACAGAAGAATTCATTGTCTCATAGTTCTGGAGGCTAGAAGTCCAAGGTCAAGGTGCCTGCAGGGTTGGTTCCTACTCAGGGCTATGAAGAAGAATCTGTTCCCAGCCTCTCCTTGAGCTTCTAATGATTTGCTGATAATCTTTGGTGTTCCTTGGCTTCTGCTGCATCACTGCAATCTCTGCCTTCATCTTCACCTGCTGTTTTTCCTGTGTGCAGGTCTGTGTCCAGGTTTCCCCTTTTTATAAGGATAATGGGCATATTGGAGTAGGGGTTCACCCTACCCCAGTATAACCTCATCCTAATTAATTATGTCTGTAATGACCCTATTTCCAAATAAGGTCACATTTTGAAGTGCTGGGGGCTAAGAATTCAACATGTAAATTTGAGGGATGGGAAATGAGGACATAATTCAACCCATAACATCTTCCCCCAAATTGATAAGCCCTTGCTGAGTATGGACTGCAATATGAACTTGGCTCCTTTCTCACCTGTATTGTTCATGATGAGTAAGACACCACTTGTGGGAATAAACTGTCATCCAGGGAGTGATTTCCCAGGTGTCTCCCCATCCTCTCTGTCGGGCCCCAGGAAGCAGCGCCTTATCTCTGCAGTGAAAAATGAAATGCCTGCTCATCTAGGGGGCTGGGCTGCTCTGTGTTCCATTCTGTTCTGCACACTTCTTTATGTTGGCTTAGTCTCAGTGTAGGGGTATTATGGCTGCAGAGTCTTTGGACTGCAAGGAGATCAAGCCAGTCAATCTTAAAGAAAATTAACACTGAATATTCATTGGAATGACTATTGTTAACGCTGAAGCTCCACTACTTTGGCTACTTGATGGCTTCCAGGCTCACTGGAAAAGACCCTGATGCTGGGAAAGTTTGAAGGCAAAAGGAGAAAGAGTGGCAGAGGATGAGACGGTTAGCTAGCATCATAGACTGAATGGACATGAATTTGAGCAAATCCAGGAGATAGTGAAAGACAGAAGTGTCCAGTGTGCTATAGTCAATGGGGTCACAAAGAGTCAGACATGACTTAGTGACTGAACAGTAACAACAAGTCTAGATTTCATACCCAGACTTGTCAAACTGCAATAAAGTAGACTATTTTTGTGGCTCTTTCTTTAAGAACCAGGAAGCTTTTTCTACAAGGTCCTGGAAGGCTTCCCTCTGGGTCTCATTGACTGTTTCAAAACTGCATGCCCACTTGTAAACCTGTAACTAACAAGATGATGCAGTTCCCACTCAGCCAAGACATACAAAATGTGCAGTCCCCAGCCAAAAGTAGGCAGCTAAGTTAGATTGGTCTTTGTTGTTGTTGTTCTCACTGCTTTCAGCTTGATGGAACTCATAGGAAAACTAGAAATTCAAGAAGGTGGGTTGCTGCCAAGTATCATTGTTCATTAGAAGCTACTGATAGTCAACTGTTTCGGGGAAGAGAGCAGATCAGTGCCTCTAAACCCTCAGGGACTGAGTCTTGAGAAATGATTTTCCTCTGAGAAAGGACAGTGTCCCCACCCCACCCCCCACAACACTTTTCAGGGTGGGGGGTTGTGCAGGAGGGGAAACAGGAACCACTCAAAATTCACTATTTGTCTCCTCTAGACTCTAGACTGACTCTTCTTGAAGGTCCTCTTTCCATTCAGAGCTGGACCACAAGCCCAGGTCCAGGGCTCTACAGAATCTGTCTCTTCCCTTTGATGTTTATATACAACTACAACTCCTTCTTGGCTTCTGCCATTTCTTCATTCCTGGACTGGTGAAGGAGCTGAAATTGGAGCCCATAGCAATTATCCAGCCCAAGTCCTTCATTCTGGAGAAGATGCCCAGAGAAAGAAGTTGACTTGTCCAAAGTTTCACAGGATATTAGTGACCAAGGTATGCTGAAGAAAAACCCTACTGAGGGCTGGTGTTGGGTAAAAGCTGGCCAGGAGACACGTTTTAATCCAGCTCAGGTTTATGCTTATATTTCTTATTGAGCAGAGGCAGAGGGAAGGGTTAAGATATATGTCATTGAGGGGCAAGGCAAAGAAATACCACCGTGTAAGTGCAATTATGTGTCTGCCTTCTTCCACTCCCCGTATTTTTAAGAGTTACTCAGGTTTTGTGTGTTCATCCCTTTTTTTTTATTGTTGCATAGCATTGTATTATGTGGACATACAATAGCTTTTCATCCATTCACCAGCTGATGGACATTTGGATTGCATCCAGTTTTGGGCTACTGTGAATTAAGCTGCTATGAACATTCACATACAAATGGTGTAAGGACTTATGCTTTCATTTCTCTTGGGTAAATGTTTGAATAAATTTCTCTTGGGTAAATAGGAGTAGAATTTCTAGAAATTAAATTAAGTATATGTTTAACTCTATAGAGCCAAACTGTTTTCCAAAGTGGCCTTATGATTTTACATTCACGCCAACAGTATATGAAAGTTTCAGTTGCTCCATATGCTTGCCAAATCTTGACATTGTCTTTTTAATTTTAGTCATCTAGTGGGTGTGTAGTAGTATCGCACTATGTTTTTGACTAATGTTGAGCATCTTTTCATGTGTTCATTTGCCATCTGTATATATTCTTTAGTAAAGTATTTGCTCAAGCCTTTTGCCTATTTTTAATTGGGTTGCTTGTCTTATTATTGAGTTGTGAGAAAGCTTTCATGTATTTTAAATACAATCTATTGTTAGATATATGCTTTGCAAGCATTTTCTACCAGACTAGACCATGATATTTCATTTTCTTAATAGTGTCTTTTGAAGACACTGTCTTTAATGATGTTCAATTTAATCATTTTTTCTTTTACGATTCATGTTTTTTGTGTCCTATTAAGAAACTTTTGCTAACCCAAGGTAGCTAAGGTCTTAGTTTATATTTTCTTCTAGAAGTCTTTTAGTTGATTCTTACATTCAAGTCTATGATCCATTTTACGCTAATGTTTGTATATAGATTCACAAAAGTGTGACATAAGTGTCAAGAATTGTGTTTTTACATAAAGATTTCCAATTGTCAGTCCTTCTATTCTTTTTTTTTTTTTTTTTTTTTTTATAAATTTATTTATTTTACTTGGGGGCTAATTACTTTACAATATTGTAATAGTTTTTGCCATACATTGACAAGAATCAGCCATGGGTTTACATGTGTTCCCCTTCCCGAACCCCCCACCCACCTCCCTCCCCCTCCCATCCCTCTGGATCATCCCACTGCCCCGGCCCCGAGCCCTTGTCACATGCATCGAACATGGAATGGTGCTCTGTTTCACATATGACAATACACATGTCTCAATGCCATTCTCCCAGAACGTCCCACCCTCACCTTCTCCCTCAGAGTCCATAAAATTGTTCCATGCATCTGTGTCTCTCATTCTGTCCCGCATATAGGGTTATCGTTACCATCTTTCAGATTCCATATATATGCATTAGTATACTGTATTGTTGTTTTTCTTTCTGGCTTACTTCACTCTGTATAATGGGCTCCAGTTTCATCCATCTCAGTAGAACCGGTTCAAATGTATTTTTTTTAATGGCTGAGTAATATTCCATTGTGTATATGTACCACAGCTTCCTTATCCATTCATCTGCTGATGGACATCTAGGTTGCTTCCATGTCCTGGCTATTGTAAACAGTGCTGCGATGAACATTGGGGTACACGCGTCTCTTTCAATTCTGGTTTCCTCGGTGTATATGCCCAGCAGTGGGATTGCTGGGTCATATGGCAGTTCTATTCCCAGTTTTTTAAGGAATCTCCACACTCTTCTCCATAGTGGCTGTACTAGTTTGCATTCCCACCAACAGTGTAAGAGGGTTCCCTTTTCTCCACACCCTCTCCAGCATTTATTGCTTGTAGACTTTTGGATAGCAGCCATTCTGACTGGTGTGAAATGATACCTCATTGTGGTTTTGATTTGCATTTCTCTAATAATGAGTGATGTTGAGCATCTTTTCATGTGTTTGTTAGCCATCTGTATGTCTTCTTTGGAGAAATGTCTGTTTAGTTCTTTGGCCCATTTTTTGATTGGGTCATTTATTTTTCGGGAATTCAGCTGCAGAAGTTGCTTGTATATTTTGGAGATTAATTGTTTGTCTGTTGCTTCATTTGCTATTATTTTCTCCCATTCTGAAGGCTGTCTTTTCACCTTGTTTATAGTTTCCTTTGTTGTGCAAAAGCTTTTAATTTTAATTAGGTCCCATTTGTTTATTTTTGCTTTTATTTCCAATATTCTGGGAGGTGGGTCATGGAGGATCCTGCTGTGATTTATGTCGGAGAGTGTTTTGCCTATGTTTTCCTCTAGGAGTTTTATTGTTTCTGGTCTTACGTTTAGATCTTTAATCCATTTTGAGTTTATTTTTGTGTACGGTGTTAGGAAGTGTTCTAGTTTCATTCTTTTACAAGTGGTTGACCAGTTTTCCCAGCACCACTTGTTAAAGAGGTTGTCTTTTCTCCATTGTATATTCTTGCCTCCTTTGTCGAAGATAAGGTGTCCATATGTGCGTGGGTTTATCTCTGGGCTTTCTATTTTGTTCCATTGATCTATATTTCTATCTTTGTGCCAGTACCATACTGTCTTGATGACTGTGGCTTTGTAGTAGAGTCTGAAGTCAGGCAGGTTGATTCCTCCAGTTCCATTCTTCTTCCTCAAGATTGCTTTGGCTATTCGAGGTTTCTTATATTTCCATACAAATTGTGAGATGATTTGTTCTAGTTCTGTGAAAAATACCATTGGTAGCTTGATAGGGATTGCATTGAATCTGTAGATTGCTTTGGGTAGAATACTCATTTTCACTATATTAATTCTTCCAATCCATGAACACGGTATATTTCTCCATCTGTTTGTGTCCTCTTTGATTTCTTTCATCAGTGTTTTATAGTTTTCTATATATAAGTCTTTTGTTTCTTTAGGTAGATATATTCCTAAGTATTTTATTCTTTTTGATGCAATGGTGAATGGTATTGTTTCCTTAATTTCTCTTTCTGTTTTCTCATTATTGGAGTATAGGAATGCAAGGGATTTCTGTGTGTTAATTTTATATCCTGCAACTTTACTATATTCATTGATCAACTCTAGTAATTTTCTAGTAGAGTCTTTAGGGTTTTCTATGTAGAGGATCATGTCATCTGCAAACAGTGAGAGTTTTACTTCTTCTTTTCCTATCTGTATTCCTTTTATTTCTTTTTCAGCTCTGATTGCTGTGGCCAAAACTTCCAAAACTATGTTGAATAGTAGTGGTGAAAGTGGGCATCCTTGCCTTGTTCCTGACTTTAGGGGAAATGCTTTCAATTTTTCACCATTGAGGATAATGTTTGCTGTGGGTTTGTCATATATAGCTTTTATTATGTTGAGATATGTTCCTTCTATTCCTGCTTTCTGGAGGGTTTTAATCATAAATGGATGCTGAATTTTGTCAAAGGCTTTTTCTGCATCTATTGAGATAACCATATGGTTTTTTTCTTTCAATTTGTTAATGTGGTGTATTACATTGATTGATTTGCGGATGTTAAAAAAACCTTGCATTCCTGGGATAAAGCCCACTTGGTCATGATGTATGATCTTTTTAATATGATGTTGGATTCTGTTTGCTAGAATTTTATTAAGGATTTTTGCATCTATGTTCATCAGTGATATTGGCCTGTAGTTTTCCTTTTTTGTGACATCTTTGTCTAGTTTTGGAATTAGGGTGATGGTGGCCTCATAGAATGAGTTTGGAAGTTTACCATCTTCTGCAATTTTCTGGAAGAGTTTGAGCAGGATAGGTGTTAGCTCTTCTCTAAATTTTTGGTAGAATTCCGCTGTGAAGCCGTCTGGTCCTGGGCTTTTGTTTGCTGGAAGATTTCTGATTACACTTTCGATTTCCGTGCTTGTGATGGGTCTGTTAAGATCTTCTATTTCTTCCTGGTTCAGTTTTGGAAAGTTATACTTTTCTAAGAATTTGTCCATTTCTTCCAAGTTGTCCATTTTATTGGCATATAGCTGTTGGTAGTAGTCTCTTATGATCCTTTGTATTTCTGTGGAATCTGTTGTGATCTCTCCATTTTCATTTCTAATTTTGTTGATCTGATTCTTCTCCCTTTGTTTCTTGATGAGTCTGGCTAATGGCTTATCAATTTTGTTTATCTTCTCGAAAAACCAGCTTTTAGTTTTGTTGATTTTTGCTATGGTCTCTTTTGTTTCTTTTGCATTTATTTCTGCCCTAATTTTTAAGATTTCTTTCCTTCTACTGACCCTGGGGTTTTTCATTTCTTCCTTCTCTAGTTGCTTTAGGTGTAGAGTTAGTTGATTTATTTGATTTTTTTCTTGTTTCTTGAGGTACGCCTGTATTGCTATGAACCTTCCCCTTAGTATTGCTTTTACAGTGTCCCATAGGTTTTGGGTTGTTGTGTTTTCATTTTCATTCGTTTCTATGCATAATTTTATTTCTTTTTTGATTTCTTCTGTGATTTGTTGGTTATTCAGAAGCGTGTTGTTTAGCCTCCATATGTTGGAACTTTTAATAGTTTTTTTCCTGTAATTGAGGTCTAATCTTACTGCATTGTGGTCAGAGAAGATGGCTGGGATGATTTCAATTTTTTTGAATTTACCAAGGCTAGATTTATGGCCCAGGATGTGATCTATCCTGGAGAAAGTTCCATGTGCACTTGAGAAAAAGGTAAAATTGATTGTTTTGGGGTGGAAACTCCTGTAAATATCAATTAAATCTAATTTGTCTATTGTATCATTTAAAGTTTGTGTTTCCTTGTTAATTTTCTGTTTAGTTGATCTATCCATATGCGTGAGTGGAGTATTAAAGTCTCCCACTATTATTGTGTTATTGTTAATTTCCCCTTTCATACTTGTTAGTATTTGCCTTATATATTGTGGTGCTCCTATGTTGGGTGCATATATATTTATGATTGTTACGTCTTCTTCTTGAATTGATCCTTTGATCTTTATGTAGTGTCCTTCTTTGTCCCTTTTCACATCCTTTATTTTAAAGTCTATTTTATCTGAAATGAGTATTGCGACTCCTGCTTTCTTTTGGTCTCCGTTTGCATGGAATATGTTTTTCCATCCTTTCACTTTCAGCCTGTGTGTGTCCCTAGTTTTGAGGTGGGTCTCTTGTAGACAGCATATATAGGGGTCTTGTTTTTGTATCCATTCAGCAACCCTTTGCCTTTTGGTTGGGGCATTCAACCCATTTACATTTAAGGTAATTATTGATAAGTATGATCCCGTTGCCATTTACTTTGTTGTTTTGAGTTCGTGTTGAAACATCCTTTCTGTGTTTCCTGTTTAGAGAAGATCCTTTAGCATTTGCTGGAGAGCTGGTTTGGTGGTGCTGAATTCCCTCAGCTCTTGCTTGTCTGTAAAGCTTTTGAATTCTCCTTCATATCTGAATGAGATCCTTGCTGGGTACAGTAATCTGGGTTGTAGATTATTCTCTTTCATTACTTTAAGTATGTCCTGCCATTCCCTTCTAGCCTGAAGGGTTTCTATTGAAAGATCAGCTGTTATCCTTATGGGGATCCCCTTGTGTGTTATTTGTTGTTTTTCCCTTGCTGCTTTTAATATTTGTTCTTTGTGTTTGATCTTTGTTAATTTGATTAATATGTGTCTTGGGGTGTTTCGCCTTGGGTTTATCCTGTTTGGAACTCTCTGGGTTTCTTGGACTTCTGTGACTATTTCTTTCCTCAATTTAGGGAAATTCTCAACTATTATCTCCTCGAGTATTTTTTCATGGCCTTTCCTTTTATCTTCTTCTTCTGGGACTCCTATGATTCGAATGTTGGGGCGTTTCATATTGTCCCAGAGGTCCCGGAGGTTTTCCTCATTTCTTTTGATTCTTTTTTCTTTTTTCCTCTCTGCTTCGTTTATTTCCATCATTCTATCTTCTACCTCACTTATCCTATCTTCTGCCTCCGTTATTCTACTGTTGGTTCCCTCCAGAGTGTCTTTTATCTCCTTTATTTCATTATTCATTCTATATTGATTCCTTTTTATTTCTTCTAAGTCCTTGATAAACATTTCTTGCATCTTCTCAATCTTTGTCTCCAGGCTATTTATCTGTAACTCCATTTTGCTTTCAAGATTTTGGATCATTTTTATTATCCTTATTCTAAATTCTTTTTCGGATAGATTCCCTATCTCCTCCTCTTTTGTTTGGCTTTGTGGGCATTTCTCATTTTCCTTTACTTGCTGAGTATTTCTCTGCCTTTTCATCTTGTTTAGATTGCTGTGTTAGGCGTGGCCCTTCTGTATTCTGGTAGTATGAAGTTCCTCTTTGTTGTGGAGGTTCCTCACTGCGGTTGGGGTTGGACAGGTGGCTTGTCAAGGTTTCCTGGTTGGGGGAGCTTGTGTCGGTGTTCTGGTGGGTGGAGCTGGATTTCTGCTCTCTTGAGTGTAATGGAGTGACCAGTATTAATTTTTGAGATGTCTATGGATTTGGTGTGCCTCTGGGCAGCCTGTATATTGATGCTCAGGTCTATGTTCCTGCGTTGCTGGAGAATTTGCGTGGTATGTCTTGCTCTGGAACTTATTATCTCTTGGGTGGAGCTTGGTTTCAGTGAATTTATGGAGGCTATTGGATGGTCTCTTATTAATTAATGTTTCCCCTGGCTTTCAGTCTTATTCTTGCAGTAGCCTCAAGACTTCTCCTTCCATACAGCCTCAATAATAAAACTTTTAGGTTAATGGTGAAAAGATTCTCCACAGTGAGGGATACCCAGAAAGGTTCACTGAGTTACATGGAGAGATGAGGTGGGGGGGGTGGGTTGAAGTGACCAGGAGGGGAAGAGGGGAATTCAAATGTGGAGAGAGCAATCTAGCCAGTAAGCACTTCCCTCCGTGCTTTCCACAGTTTGGAACCCTCAGAGTGATTCACAGAGATACATAGAGAGGGGGGAGGAAGGTAACAGAGGTGAGCATGAGTAGAAAGGGAGGAATTAAGAGGGGAGAGAGAGATCTGGGCAGTATCCTGTTCCTGAAGTGTTCTCCGGTACCCAGAACACCCTCAGAGATTCACAGAATTGGGTTGAGAAGAGAAGGAGGAGGGTGGGAGATAGAGGTTCCCTGGGGGAGAAGAAAGAGCATCAATAGGGGGAGAGAGTGATCAGGCCAGTGATCACACTCCTGAGTAAAAATGGGTCCTAAAGATTGGGTTCTTAAATGTACAAAGTTGATATCAAATATGTAAAACACAGATTAAAAATCTAGAGTAGAGGTTAGACTCTTATAAAACTTACAATCTAAAAAAAAAAAAGAAAAAAAAAAAGAAAAAAGGGAACAGTGTAAAAAGAAAAAAAAAACAGTAAAACAGTAAAAAAAGAAACAGTAAAAAAATGTAGAACAGGAAAAAAACATTAAAAAAAAAAACACAAAAGGTATAAGATATATGTATGTAGTTTGCTTCAAAAATAGGGTTTTTTTTTTTTTGCAAGTTAATAGTGTGTTATGAAAATGAAAGTTAAAGGTGTAATAGAGGACTTGAAGAAAAAGGAAAGAAGAGAAAAAAAAAATTTTTTTAATTAAAAAAAAAATTAAAAAAAAAATTAAAAAAAAAAATAATAATAGTAAAAAATATATATATCCCGGACTTTCTCTGGAGCTGTTGTGAGCAGTGTGGGATCTGCTCAGTTTTAGATAGATCCTTATTCCTGCTTATACTTTTCAAGATCTGTAGGTCCTTTTTAATGCAGTCGGTATTAGCTACAGGGATCTTAATCTGTTGGCCTGTCCCTTCCAAAGCACTTCCCTCTGTTTATTTGACTTCTGTTTGGAGATCTCTTCAGTATCTAATTTCCGCCCTCTTTTGAAGATAATGCGCAGTTTTTGTGAAAGCCTGACGTCCTCAGCCAGCCTTCAGAAGTAGTTTTGTGAAGTTTGGTCAGCGTTCAGATGTTCTTTCGATAAATTTGTGGAGGAGAGAGTGGTCTCCCCGTCCTATTCCTCCGCCATCTTCTGCTCTCCCCAGTCCTTCTATTCTTGAGGCTCCTGATACTTAAAAAAAGAAGCTACACCAAAACAGAATCTTAAAATATTTTCACATATTTTAAACATTCACATTAAATGAGTTAGTACTCTTAACCTCAAATTATGAAAGGACGGTGATTATATGTATAATCTCATTTGCTCAAATGATCTCAAGGTCCCTGAAGACAAGCCCCACTTGCAAACCTGTTTCCTTCGGCCAACTTGTAGCTTCTCAACTTGAGGCTGTCCATACTAGCTGAAAAGTGAGATGCTACACTTTTACAGTTGTATAACAGCAACAATAATGATAATCTAAAGGTTTACCTTCCCAAAGTATTGACTGCTTGCCAGGAGTTGGGGGAAGATGCAAAGAGTCACCAGAGAAGTTTAGTCCTCCATGACACTTTGGTCTAGGAATTTCCAGGTAGAAGTGGAGAGAGTCATGCCTCCCAGCCTTCCCAGGACTGGCTGAGCCCTGGGAACCAGAAGTGGGAGGGTTCCATGGGGTTACTTGAATTCCTTGGTAAACAAAGGCTGTGAAATGTGGAGAGGCAAAAGCTCCACTGGCAGGGAACAGGACAGGCATCCAGCAGACCTGGCTTCTAAGCCCAATCACCACTAACAGCAGCCTGGTTTCTTGGACCTTCCTCCCAGTGTACAATATGGGTTATGCCCAGGTGATCTCTATGGTTACCAAATATGACCTTATGCATGCATGCATGCTAAATTGCTTCAGTCTTGTCTGACTCTTTGCAACACTATGGACCATAGCCTTCCAGGTTCCTCTGTCCGTGGGATTCTCCAGGCAAGAATACTAGACTGGGTTGCCATGTCCTCCTCCAGGGAGCTTCCTGACCCAGGGATCAAAATGACTTTATGGGAAGGCTCAAAAAGATGGAGCATGTGATAAGAAACACAATCAACTTAAAGGCAACCCCATCGACCAAAACTGAAACAAAATGAGAAATAACTAAAGTAAGGACTGTATTATAAAATAAATATACATGATTCCATATTAATACAAATTTTTATTGCAGAAGTAAATTAAATGAGAAGAAGGGACAACTCTTCTATAGGGAAGAATCCCAAAAAATAAATGTAGAAGAAATGAAAACTGTAAAAAAATCTTGTAAATTAATTTATACTTCAATTAAAAAAATTAATGTAAAAAATCATGATTAGGAAAACACCACAGCCACAGTTATTATAGGCAAAACCTACTGATGGATGCTCAAATTAATATGAGAAAGTTTGAGGATAAACAGAATATTGGCATAGTTTTGAAGTATTTCCCCCAAGATATTTATTAATTATAAAGGGAGAAATAACAATTTTACACTAGAGAAACCCAGAAGACACCCCCTCAACCAACTGCTCAACGTTAATTATCACCAGCAATAAGGCATATTGACATCATATACCTCCAGATATATATGCCGAGAAGGTCACATCACTCTGAGCTATTCCTGTCAAAAATCTATAACCTCAATCTAATAGTGAGAAACATCCAATAAACCCCAAATGACAGATAATCTACACTATAACTGACCAGTGTTCTTTAAAGTGGCAAAGTCACCAGACAAGGAAAGACCAAGAAATTTGTCACAGATTAGAAGAGATTAGGAGGCCTGGCGACTAAATGTAACGTGAACGCTACATTAGTGGAAGAAATTCAGATCAGGCCTATAGTTTAATTAATAGAAATTAATAGCACTAATAATCACATTCATAGTACCAATGTCAATTCCATGGTTTCGATCACTGGACTATGGCTAGATAAAGTGTTAGCATTTACTTTCAGGGAACTGAGAGATGGGGATTATCTTGGCAACTTTTCTGTTGCCAAAAATTTATTTCAAAATAAAAAGGGTTTTTAAAAACTACTGCTGCGTACTTGAGTGAAGTAGAAGTTCCCCTAGACATTGCAGTCTGAGGGACACAGATAGGAGTCCCCTGTCTTTCCCAATTTCCCCTCCAGCCTGTTAAGATGTCTGAGACCCCATCATTCAGGATGCACACCTTTCAACTAAGGTTTTGAATCCTATGATTCAAGATGCATGCCTTTCAACTAAGGTCCAAATAGTCATGCAGCAGATATTTGTTAAGCACTTTCTACCTTCAGGCACTTTCCAGGTACTAGGGATAAGTACTGAATATGACATGTGGGACTTCTGTTCCCTTGGAGCTTATAGTCAGCCATTAGCATCTTAGTGTGCATTAGTTGGTTTGCTCCATTTTCTACAGCAGTCACAAACCAGGCTACTAAGGATGGGGAGTATTTTACTGAGTAAAAGAGACAAGGCTCAGAGCAGGGAGCAGGTGCCATACGCAAAAGGTAGGTCTGCACAGGGGCTTCTAGAAGTTCTAGGATCTGCGTATGGCCCTGAGACAGACAAGATGGGGCACTGGGAGGCAGTTCACCCCATACCCTGCATGTTAAGGCCAGCTATGAGGCAGATTCCTGTGCAGCCTGAGTTGAACCTGAAATAATAGGAATAACAACATCTTGAGAGCACTACTATGCGGCATGTATGCTCTCATGACTTTAGTGGTGATGACTCATTCAATCTGCCTAACAACCCTGAGGTAAGGTACTATTATTATCCCATTTTATAGATAAAGAAACTGAGGCACTAGAAGTTTAGAAACTTGCCCAAGTTCACACAGCGGGTGTGTGGTGGATCTGGACAATGGACTGGGGCAGCTTAGCTCCTGAGTCTGTGCCCTTAACATTCATTCTCCAACGCTTCTCCTAGAGCCACGGGGAAACACAGGGAGGGAAGATGAAGAGTGCCACAGAGCCAGGACTAAGGCCTTTTCTGCATCTAAAGGAACAACAACAACAACAAAAACCCTGAATCTTGTTTTGTATGAGTGCCTACAATGTTTTAGACAAAGCTGCCCAGGGCTTTCCACATATTAGGCATGTAACATTCATACTTCTGAGGGCTATCATTCCTAATTTACAGATGAGGAAGCTGAGGCTTAGGGAGGTTAAGTATTTTTCCCAAGGTCACATGAGTCTAATATTAGGGCAATCCAGAATTAGCCAATTTGTGAAAAGTTTTAGACTTGGCGACTACCAGTCTCACCCATGGCCTGGTACTAAATAAGCCCTCTCTTTCGGTCTCACCCTCTCTTTCTCTCCTCCCCTATTCTTCTCTCTCTCTCTCCCTCCCTTTCCCACAGGAAAGTTAATTATTTAATGCCCACAGTATAGATCTTGAGTATGGCATTTTGCAGCGCTGAGCTTTAACAGCGCATGTTTAAATACATTTAATCCAATGAATATTTCAAGGTAATTAATCTCCACGGGGTGAGAGAATGCTCAGGTTTTCCAGCACACCATAATACATCTGAATCAGCTAAGGAAATGATCTGCTCACTCCACAGTAGGTTGAGAAAGATTCACTTAAAGACTTTAAGAGCTGACTCCCTGTGGTTAAAGAGCAAAGATGCTGCCACTGAGAAGTACTTAGGCACCGCCTAGTGGCTGAAAACTAAGATCATGGCATCTGGTCTCATCACTTCATGGGAAATAGATGGGGAAACAGTGGAAACAGTGTCAGACTTTATTTTTGGGGGCTCCAGAATCACTGCTGATGGTGACTGCAGCCATGAAATTAAAAGACGCTTACTCCTTGGAAGGAAGGTCATGGCCAACCTAGATAGCATATTTAAAAGCAGACACATTACTTTGCCAACAAAAGTCCGTCTAGTCAAAGCTATGGTTTTTCCAGTCGTCATGTATGGATGTGAGAGTTGGACAGTGAAGAAAGCTGAGTGCCGAAGAATTGATGCCTTTGAACTGTGGTGTTGGAGAAGACTCTTGAGAGTCCCTTGGACTGCAAGGAGATCCAATCAATCCATCCTAAAAGAGATCAATCCTGGGTGTTCATTGGAAGGTCTGATGTTGAAGCTGAAACTCCAATACTTTGGCCACCTCATGCGAAGAGTTGACTCATTGGAAAAGACCCTAATGCTGGGTAGGATTGGGGGCGGGAGGAGAAGGGGACGACAGAGGATGAGATGGTTGGATGGTATCACCAACTCGATGGACACGGGTTTGGGTGGACTCCAGGAGTTGGTGATGGACAGAGAGGCCTGGCATGCTGCAATTCATGGAGTCGCAAAGAGTCGGACACGACTGAGCGACTGAACTGAACTGAACTGAGTGGCTGAAAGTATTTATGCAAAGAGAGAATATGGCTAACAACTTTAGGTCCGGATACCAACTCTTTAGGGCTACCAGGTGGTGCTAATGGTAAAGAACCCGGCTGCCAATGCAGGAGACATAGGGGTGTGGGTTCAATCCCTGGATGGGGATGATCCCCTGGAGGAGGACATGGCTATCCACTCCAGTATTCTTGCCTGGAGAATCCCCATGGATAGAGGAGCCTTGTGGGCTACAGTCCTTGGGGTCCCAAAGAGTTGGACTTGACTGAAGGGACTGAGCTTGTTTGGGGATTTTTGGAGGGGTTGTCCTGGTGCTATCTGTTTTATGTTACCCCACTCCAGTACTCTTGCCTGGAAAATCCCATGGATGGAGGAGCCTGGTAGGCTACAGTTCATGGGGTCGCTAAGAGTCGGACACGACTGAGCGACTTCACTTTCACTTTTCCCTTTCATGCACTGGAGAAGGAAATGGCAACCCACTCCAGTATTCTTGCCTGGAGAATCCCAGGGTTGGAGGAGCCTGGTGGGCTGCCGTCTATGGGGTCGCACAGAGTCAGACACGACTGAAGCGACTTAGTATAGCATAGCATAGCATAAAATATATGATATATAATATTTTCTATTATTAATTAATATACGATTCAGTTCAGTCACTCAGTTGTGTCCAACTCCACACAACCCCATGGACTGCAGCACGCCAGGTTTCCATGTCCATCACCAACTCCCAGAGCTTTCTCAAACTCACATCCATCGAGTTGGTGATGCCATCCAAACAACATATGATTAATATTATAATTAGTTTTATAAGATAAAAATAGAATTTTATTATATACATATAATGTATCAAATATACATCACCATTTTTCATGCGGATGACAGTGGGATACAGATAAGAATGAGTGAGAATTATGGTCACACACCCATGTTTCCCTGCCTGAATCCTGTAACACTTCTGTGAGGTATTGAAACGACTGTGTTTGTTGAAGGCTGAGTTTGAGGCCATGGAATTCCATGCAGCTAATGGACCTTCAGTTCAGTTCAGTTCAGTCGCTCAGTCGTGTCCGACTCTTTGCGACCCCATGAATTGCAGCACGCCAGGCCTCTCTGTCCATCACCAACTCCCGGAGTCCACCCAGACCCATGTCCATCAAGTCGGTGATGCCATCCAACCATCTCATCCTCTGTCGTCCCCTTCTCCTCCCACCCCCAATCCTACCCAGCATCAGGGTCTTTTCCAATGAGTCAACCCTTCGCATGAGGTGGCCAAAGTATTGGAGTTTCAGCTTCAACATCAGACCTTCCAATGAACACCCAGGATTGATCTCTTTTAGGATGGATTGATTGGATCTCCTTGCAGTCCAAGGGACTCTCAAGAGTCTTCTCCAACACCACAGTTCAAAAGCATCAATTCTTCGGCGCTCAGCTTTCTTCACCATCCAACTCTCACATCCATACATGACCACTGGAAAAACTATAGCCTTGACTAGACGTACTTTTGTTGACAAAGTAATGTGTCTGCTTTTAAATATGCTATCTAGGTTGGCCATGACCTTCCTTCCAAGGAGTAAGCGTCTTTTAATTTCATGGCTGCAATCACCATCAGCAGTGATTTTGGAGCCCAAACCAAATCATGACATTAGTAGTCATAATGGCTGCCACAAGCTGAAGGCTTTGGTTGTGACCATGTGTGTATATAGGTATGTTGTATGCCATATATACATAAATGTATATGAAAGATTTAAAGCTTTTGTTAGTCCTGTGAGAATTAATATCATTATCCCATATTGCAGATAAGCAAACTGAGGTTCAAGGTCACACAGCCTGTCACAACCAGGCCTACTAATCTCCATATTACACTGCCTTTGTAACACATACTAGATTTCAGTCAGCTTGTGCTACCAGCATCCAATCAACTAATATGCATTGGTATCCATCCGCTTGATGCATGATATTGCGCTTGGTACTGTTGGGAGAACACATGTGCACATAGAGTATGATGTCCATCCTTGAGAATTAAATGATTTTATTGCATAATGTGACGCAAAAAGGCTTAAAAATTAAGTAGTAGCAATATACACACGCATATATTTTCAAGCAGACAAAACAACCTTAGAAGATAAGACATTAGAACAATGCTTTGGCTTGTTAAATTGCCTAATAGTATGACAAGAGGGCTTCCCTGGTAGCTCAGCTGGTAAAGAATCCGCCTGCCAGGCAAGAGACCCTGGTTCGATTGCTGGGTCAGGAAGATCCCCTGGAGAAGGGATAAGCTACCCACTCAGTATTCTTGGGCTTCCCTGGTGCTCAGACGGTAAAGAATCTACTTGCAATGGGGGAGAGCTGGGTTCGATCCCTGGGTTGGGAAAAAGCTCCTGGAGGAGGGCATGGCTACCCACTGCAGCATTCTTGCCTGGAGAATCCCCATGGACAGAGGAGCCTGGTGGGTTATACAGTCCACGGGGTTACAAAGAGTCGGACACGACTGAGTGACTAAGCACAGCACAGTATGAGAAGAATTTCCGTAGAAAAGTTCATGAAGGGATCTCTGAAAGCTGGGTAGGATTTAGGTGGGCTGTTGGGGGACAAGTAGCGCTTTCCCAGCCAGAAGCTACCCCAGAGGGTCACGAAACATGGTGAGGTAGCCACAAGACACTGGGATGGGGGCTCAGAGACCCAGAGACTCAGACCCTGACTTGCTGGGCACATTGAGACAAAGAATCCTTCCCTATCTATCCCTCAGTTGGCCCACTTGTACAGTTAGGGTGTTGGCCCCTCTAGGAACCTCGTTGGTCTGAAACTCTATCATTTCACAAGTCTGGAAGTTTGAGTCTCAGTCCAGAAAGAACTGCAGTGTGTTTGGGAGTTTTATTGGTGGTCGAGTGTCTGTATTCCTTCAGCTGCTCATCACCTGGAAGAAGCAGAGGCAAGTCGCCCCACCTACACTCATAAACGTGCCAAGGGTGCCCCCTCGTGGTCATTAGCAGCACACCCTTGAGGTGGTCTGGAAAACCAAAGACAGGCAGCATCATTACCTAGATGGTGGGTATGGCATTTCATAAAAAGATCATCCCAGCTTGGTGCATTGCAACCCATGTGTAAAAGAAGGAACACAACACAGTATAGAAGGGAACTCCACCTGACAGGACAGCCGGTGGTGCGTACTTTCCCATGAATGGTCTGCAGCTCCCAAAACACACGTGCTTACGTCTATCTCCAGACTTTGAATATGCTGCTCTTTCTGCTCAGAACAAACCACACACTCATACATTCACACACTACTAGGCATATATATATATATCTTTGTTCACAATATTTGCTGACATGTATTCTATATTACCAACAGGGATGAATTTCAACTCAGGAGCATAAGAAATGTAATCTTTAATTTGCTATAACTCAAAGTAGATTCTGACCTGAGCCCCTATTCTGCTAGGTGGAGCGCCAATTTGGAGGGCCCCTTCAACCCCCTGATTACATCTAGATGTGGGGGTAAAATGATGGGGATTTGTGTAATATCTTTGACATTTCCTGTTCGTGCTGACTGAGAAGTCTCCTAACCTCTACTTAGCCCGTGAGTTGCACAAGCCTCTTCAGATTTCTGTGGCTTTCCTCCCAGGGACACATTTAAAAGTTCAGGAGGGAAAGGACCTTGCTTCACCGGACCCAGCAATAGCAGTGAATTCTCCCCCCACCACCCGCCACCCCTTTCTTTCCCTAGGAATTCTTTCCAGATTTCAGAAGCTGAAAGCGTTCGATGGCTTCCCAGAACAAGGGCCCAGTCCAATCACAAGAAGATAGGCCTGCAATGAGAAGCATTCAACAACAACAAAAAAAAAAAACCTTGATCTTTGGTGATGTCAAGATCATGAACAACAAAGAAAATCTGAGGAACAGTTAGAACTAGTCAGAGAATAGGGGAAATAACAACCAGATACAACATGGGATTCTGAGCATTGACGAAAAACTGAATGGGGTCTTCAATTTGGTTAACAGAATTGTAGCAGTGTTAATTTCCTGGTTCTGATAACAACAGATGTTTATACAAAATGTTAATAATTGGGAGTGTATAGGTGAAGGATATATGGAAACCATGCTATTTTACAATTTCTCTGTGAATCCAGAGGAAATTCAAAATAAAAAGTTAAATAAAAATCTACTTGCTTAAACTTCTAGGACAGTAGTTCTCAATTAAAGTAAGTTGCTTTATAAAGAATAAAAGAGAACTTTACTTGCACAAAGTACTGATACTTTTAATTAAGCTTTTTATTTTGAGGTAATTGTAAATTCATACGCAGTTGTAAGAAAGAATACAGAGATCTCATGTAACTTGCTCATTTTCCCCAATGGTAACATCTTGTAAAACTACAGTACAAGATCACAACTGGGATATTGGTATTGATACAGTTGAGATATAGAACTTGACCATCACCACAATGATTCCTGCTGCTGCCCTTTTTAGCCACACCTCCTTTTATCGCCCCCACAGTCCCCTTGCTCCTGGCAACTACTCATCTTTCTCCATGTCCACAAACTTGTCATTTCATCCATACCTACTGTAAATAATATAGTATATAACCATTTAGAATTGGCTTTTGAACTCAGCATTGTGTGCCTGTGCTCAGTCATGTCCAGCTCTTTGCAACCCCACGGACTGTAGCCCGCCAGGCTCCTCCGTCCATGGAATTTTCCAGGCATGAATGCGGGAGTGGGTTGCCATTTCCTCCTCCAGGGGATCGTCCCAACCCAGGGACAGAACTCGCTGTCTCCTGCATCTCCCGCATTGGCAGGCAGATTCTTTACCACTGCGTCACCTGGGAAGCCCAGCTTCATTCCCTGGCAATTCATCCAGGTTGTCATATGTATTATCAGTAGCCCCTCCATTCTTATGGCTGAGTGGTGTTCCATGGTATGTATGTGCCACAGATTGTTTAACCATTTTCATGCTGAAGGACATCTGGCTTGTTTACAGTTAGGGAGTTAACACAAATAAAGCTGCTGTAAATATTTGTGTACAGGTTTTTTGTGAATGTATGTTTCATGTCTTTGGGATAGAATCCTAGAAGTACAGTGACTAAATTGTATGGTAGATGCATGGTTAGTTTTTCAAGAAGCTACTAAACTTTTCCTGAGTGGTCTCACTATTTCGCATTTCCATCAGCAATATATGAGTGGTCCATTTGTTCCACATCTTTATCAGCATTTTAGCCATTCTGACATGTGTACAGTAATACCTCATTGTGGTTTTAATTTGTATTTTTCTAATGGCTAAAGATGAACATCTTTTTATGTCTTTATTTGCCTTCTGTATATTCTCTTTGGTGAAATTCTCTTTTAGCAAAATTCTTTTCATGTTTTTTGCCCATTTTATAATTGAATTATTTGTTTGTTTTCCTGTTGAGTTTTGAGCATTCCCTATATATTCTAGATACTAGCGCTTTGCAAGTCATGTGGTGTATAAATATTTCTTCCAGTATATAGTTTATCTTTTTTGTCCTCTTAACAGAGTCCTTTACAGAGCAGAACATTTTCAATTTTTATGAAGCCCCATTTATCAAATTTTTCTTATTTGGATTGTGCTTTTGTGGTCAAGTCTAAGAATTCTTTGCCTAGCTCTAGATCTGCGGATTTTCTCCTGTTTTTCCTTAAAAAGCTCTATAGTTTTATATTTTACATTTAAGTCTATGATCCATCTTGAGTTTATTTTTATACAAATTATGAGACAGAGTGAAGTTCTCTTTTTCCTCTCTAGATATCCAACTGCTCCAGTATCATTTGTTGAAAAGCCTGTATTTCTTCAATTTAATCATTTTTGTACTTTTGTTAAAAATCAGTCCAGCATACTTGTGTGCATCTATTTCTGGGTTCTCTATTCCTGTTCCACTGATCTATGTGAATATACTTCTTCCAATGCCATGTGGTCTTGTTACTATAACTACATAATAGGCCTTAAAAAGATTATTCCTCTCACTTTATTTTTTTTCAAAATAGTTTTATCCATTGTAGTTCCTCTGTCTTTCCATACAAATTTTAGAATAATTTTGTCTATATGTACAAAATACTTTGCTAGAATTTTGATAGGAATTGCAAATATATATAAATCTGTGCATCAGTTTGGGGAGAGTTGACATCTTTTCTATGTTGAGTCTCCTAATCCATGAGCAAGGATTGTCTTTCTATTTATTTTAGTTGTTGTTCAGTTGCTCAGTTGGGTCTGACTTTTTGTGCCCCCATGGACTGCAGCACTCCAGGCTTCCCTGTATTTCACCATCTTCTGGAGCTTGCACAAACTCATGTCCATTGAGTCAGTGATGTCATCCAACCATCTCATCCTTTGTCATCCCCTTCTCTTCCTGCCTTCAATCTTTCCCAGCATCAGGGTCTTTTCCAGTGAGTCAGCTCTTCCCATCAGGTGGCCAAAGTATTGGAGCTTCAGCTTCAGCATCAGTCCTTCCAATGAATATTCAGGACTCATTTCCTTTAGGATTGACTGGTTTGATCTCCTTGCAGTCCACAGGACTCTCAAGAGTCTTCTCCAGAACCACAGTTCGAAAACATCAATTCTTCAGCACTCAGTTTTCTTTATGGTCCAACTCTCACATCCATACATGACTACTGGAAAAACCGTAGCTGTGACTATATGGACCTTTAGATTTTCTTTATTTTATCAGTGTTGTGTAGTTCTCAGCATACAAGTTCTATACAAGTATTGCTACATTTACATCAAAGTATTTAATTTTTAAAGCAATTATAACTGGTAGCTTGGGCTTCCTGGTTGGCACTGGTGGTTAAGAATCTATCTGCCAGTGCAGGAGATGTAAGAGATGCGGGTTCAATCCCTGGGTCAGGAGATCCCCTGGAGAATGGAATGGCAACCTACTCCAGTAATCTAGCCTGGAGAATCCCTTGGAGAGAGGACCATGGTGGACTACAGTCCATAGTGTCGCAAAGAGTTGGACATGACTGAAGAGACTTAGCACACAGCATTGTATTTTTAATTTCATTGTCCCTATGTTCATTGCTAGTATATAGCAACAAATTGTTTTGTATGTTTATCTTTACCATGCAAACTTGCTGAAGCCACTTATTTGTTATAGTTACATGGAGATTACTTGAGATTTTCTACATAGACAACCATGTCATCTGTAAATAGGGACAGTTTTATTTCTTCCTTTCCAATATGTATGCTTTTTATTTTTCTTTTCTTGCCTTAATGCATGAATTAAAACATCTATCACTATGTTGAATAAGAGCAATGAAAATAGATGTCTTTGCTTTGTTCCAAATCTTGGGAGGAAGTATTCAATTCTTTACCATTAAGTATAATGTTACTGAAGGTTTTTAGAGATGACTTTTATCAACTTAAGGAAATTTCCTTCTATTCATAATTTTCTGAGAGATTTTATCATGAATAGGAGTTCAATTGATACCACCATGTGATTTTTTTGGCCCATTGATATGGTGTATTACACTAATTGATTTTCAGATATTGAACCATGCTTGCATCCCTGGTGAATAAACCCCACTTGACTCTGATGTATAACTATTTGTATGTATTGCTGAATTACATGTGCTAATATTTTGTTGAGCCTTTTTATGTCTAAGTTCTTGAGGTCTTTAGGGTTTTTATTTTTGGTATTAGGGTAACACTAGCTTTATAAAGGAGAAGGCAATGGCATCCCACTCCAGTACTCTTGCCTGGAAAATCCCATAGACGGAGGAGCCTGGTAGGCTGCAGTCCATGGGGTCGCGAAGAGTCAGACACGACTGAGCAACTTCACTTTCACTTTTCACTTTCATGTATTGGAGAAGGAAATGGCAACCCACTCCAGTGTTCTTGCCCGGAGAGTCCCAGGGACGGGGGAGCCCGGTAGGCTGCTGTCTCTGGGGTCGCACAGAGTCGGACACGACTGAAGCGACTTAGCAGCAGCAGCAGCTTTATAAAATGATGTGGAAAATTCCGTTTCCTTTTTTCTAAAAGAGACTGTGTAGAATTTGTGATAAATCCTCTTTAAACATTTGGTAGAATTCTCCAGTGAAGCCATTTGAGCCTGGTGACTCCTCTTTGAGGAGTTTTAAAATTATAAACTCAATTTTTAAAATAGTAATAAAGGTATTCAAATTGTCTACTTACTGAACTGGGTAGTCATTCCCTTCTCCAGAGATTTTCCCATCCCAGGGATCAAACCCAGGTCTCCTACATTGCAGGCAGATTCTTCATCATCTGTGTCACCAGGGAAGGCCTTAATTTCCTTAATAGTAATAAAGTTATTCAAATTGTCTATTTTATATTAGGTTAGCTGTGTGTTTTTTAGAAATTGA
The DNA here is from genome assembly GCF_054371585.1 of Giraffa tippelskirchi. Lineage (NCBI taxonomy): Eukaryota > Metazoa > Chordata > Mammalia > Artiodactyla > Giraffidae > Giraffa > Giraffa tippelskirchi. The sequence goes on from NC_137276.1 coordinate 94,860,450, forward strand.
TCCACTTCAGCCTCATCCTCTTTTTCCTCTCCTTCCAGGACTCTGATGACACAAATATTCTTCTTTATGTATTTTGTTTCCTTGCTGAAACTTTCTTTTTTCACTTTCCGTTTGTTTCAAGCATGTTCATAATTGCTCACAAAACATTTTTAAGTGATTGCTTTAAAATCATTGTCAGATAATTCTAGCAATTCTGGCATCTTGGTGTTGACATCTATTGATTGTATTTTTCCATTCAGTTTGAAATCTTCCTGATTCTTTGTATGATGAGTGGTTTTCAGTTGAAATCTGGACATTTTTGGTATTGTGCTTGCTTTTGACCTTATTTGAACCTTCTATTTTAGCTGACTTCCTCTGACAAGCTCTAGTGATGTGGGGAGAAGAGAGGCATCTCATTGCCAGATGCAGGTAGAAGTTCAGGTTCACTACTTAGCCTCCTTTGACACCTTAGAGCAGTATGGGGGAGCTGCTTGTTACTGTTAGGTGGAGGTAGGAGTTACAGCTCCCCACCAGACCTCCACTGACACCTGTCTAGCTAGGAGGGGTAGGAATGTCTCATTGTTTTTCCCTAATGGCCTCCGCTAACATCATGAGGGTCAAGGGGACAGTGGTCACCTGACTGCTAACTTTCCATTGATATCACTCCAGCAGGATGAGGGTCACCTCCTTTCTGACACGTGTAGGGGAAGTCCAGGCTCCCCACATGGTTTCCACCGACATTCTTAGGGGGTGGGCAGGGATGAAGGATCCAGCTTGGTGCTGGCCTTCCCTGACACCACCACAGCAGGAGGGTTGGGACACCTCGTTACAGTCTGGCATGGGTGCAAGCCTAGGCTCACTACTTGGTCTTTGCCGGCATGAGTGGGGTGGAGCAACATTTTTTTCTCATAGTGTTTGGCTAGAGAAAAGTGGTTATCACCTAAAGCTTTTCTGTCTTTCTAGACTTCCTCTTTCCTGATCCATTGGTTTGTAAGAATAGGCTATTTGGGCTTTTTTTTGTTTGCTTGCTTGTGCCCACTGGTGTTTCCAGATTGCTGGCTTCTTCAGGTCCAAAGAAGCTGATGATATATAGTACAAAGCAACAATCCAGGGAATTCACCATTGTGTCATTATTTGCGTCTTGGGTCCCTGGCTGGTCTGTTATACTTAGGAAGAATAGTAGGGAAAATCTGTCTACTCCATTTTCCTGGAAGTGGAAGTCAAGTACTGATATTAACAAATTTTAAAACATCCAAATTGTTGAATTCTCTAGTCTATGTCCTGTGTCCTTTCTTTCCTCTCCTCTACCTACTTAGTGACTAAAGGGCACTTCTCATAAGTCTGTTTTTTATACAGTACATCTTACCCCTGGTGAAGTAATCATAAAATAGTTGACCATGAATAAAGGGATGAGGGGAGGAATTTTAGCACACACAAAAAAGGAAATATGAGGTAAAAAAAATTTGGGTCAATATTTTTAAAAATGTTAACCTCATTTCAAATGTATTATTTTTATAACACCTGTAACAATCCATAAGTTAGGTATTATTATCAGTTTACATTGAAAAGACTGAGGTTGCTAGAGGTGACAAACTTCCCCAAGGTAAGAAGAAACTGTGAAGAGATTGAGTCAGCTGTATCTGTCCCCTTTATTAGGAAAGTGAAGGCTTTCTCAGAACCCGCACTGACAGACTTCTACTAGCATATCACTGGTACAATACTATGTAACATGGCCATTCCTCACTGCAAGTAAATCTGGAAAAGCTAGTCAGTGTTTCAGGTGGATGGCTATAAGGAGAAGGTTGAGAATGGCTGTTGGGTCCACCACCCTACAGGTTTGCCATAATCCATAACTGTTATCCAGGGGCCTCTCCTTATGCTAACCGACCCAAATTTCCAGGGAATCTACTTCATTTTTAAAAGGTATATTCAATATGCTTTCATATATGGGAAGTTTAAAAACAAATAATATGTTGAAAAAAAATTTAACTTAACATCTTCCTCACATCTGGAAACCTAAAACTGTAATGACCTATGGTAAGGGAGAATTTTTATATTTAACCAAAGAGGACATAAATTTCAGCAGGTTGAAAAGTTTGATAACAGAAAGTAAGCACCTTGGGCACTATTAAGAGATACCATCTGTATTAGTCAGGGGTCTTTATGAAACAAAGCTGATTCATGTATGTGTGTATGAGTGTGCATGCATGCTGAGTCGTGTCCAAATCTTTGAGACCCCACAGACTATAGCCCACCAGGATCCTCTGTCCATGGAATTTTCCAGGCAAGAATACTAGAGTGGGTTGCCATTTTCTACTCTGGGGGATCTTCCTGATCCAGGAATCAAACCTATATCGCTTGCACCTCTTGCTTTGGCAGGTGGATTCCTTACCACTGCGCTACCTGGGAAACTATATGTGTGTCTGTGTGTGTGTGTGTGTGTGTGTGTGTGTGTGTGTGTGTGTGTGTGTGTGTGTGTGTGTGTAAGAGAGAGAGAGTTATTATGAGAAACATAATTATGGAGGTTTCAATGTCTCAAAGTCCCAGACTTGCCATCTGCAAACTGGAAACCCAGGTAAGTCGGAAGCGTGATTCAATCTGGGTCCAAAGGTCTGAGAGCCAGGAAAGCCAATGGTTTCAGTCTCAATCCAAAGGCAGAAGACCAACATCTCAGCTCAAACAGGAAGGGAGCAAATTCTCCCTTCCTTCACTTTTTGGAGGAAAGGGAGGCCCTCAGCAGATGCAATGATGCCCACAACACTAGGGAGGGCCACAAGCTTTACTTAGTCCAACTCAAACACTAATCTCATATGGAAACACCTTCACAGACACCCCCACCCTACCCAGATAATGTTTATCTAAATAGCTGGGTACCTGGTGAACCTGTCACATTGACACATAAAATTAACCATCATATCACCCAAAATGGGCCTTCCTGGTGGCTCAGATGGTAAAGAATCTGCCTGCAGTGCAGGAGACTCAGGTTTGACCTTGGGTCCCCTAAAGAAGAGAATGACTACCCACTCCAGTATTCTTGCCTAGAGAATTACAAGGACAGAGGAGTCTGGCAGGCTACAGTTCATGGGGTTGCTAAGAGTCGGACATGATTAAGTGTGCGACTAAAAGTGACTTCCAGTTTTACCAGATACCCTGAAAGTTATAGGAGCTCTAAAGGCCGTATACGAAGATGAATTGACTGTCCTCTTTGTCAGTTTCAGCTCATCTACTGAAAGGGGTCAGTGTGTTCTCTGGACCTGTCCAGAGTCAAGTTGTAAGTTGTCACAAACAGTTTTGTGACAGTGTCACATGTTCCTGAAGTGCAAGGAAGACCCACAGAGGGAAGGAGAAAGGAAAACATATACTGTAAACCATGGCCAAAGCTAAGGGCCTTGTTTGGTTATGCTTTCCTTCAGGGTCACTTGGCATAGAGAGTAGTCAAGCTCAGGATTGGAGGAAAATCTCTTCTACTCTACTGGATTGCTAACTGCCCAAGGAGTAAAGCACAGTAGAAATAGCAGGCAGATATAAGACTCCAGATGTTGGTGATAATTGTATTTAACCTTTCCTAAAAGAACATTAAAGAGGCTTCAATACTTTGAGGTGCGGGGTGGGGTGGGGGGGAACCCCAGTGTGTGAAAAAAGAAACAGCAATTGCTGACAGAGTCACTTTCCATCTGAAGGAACCACGCCAGAATCAATTTCTGATAGGAGGCAAGGGCCATGAGAATGCATTGTGGATTACAGTCACGTTCAACATCACATGCTAAATCTCTAAAAGCTTCTCTGGACAGATTGTAAATTACCCTGACCTTAAAGAAAATGTTCACATTAAGGCTTTGGTTTTTATGAACATTCCACCTGAACAGTCTGACCTGGCTTTCGATGAAACAAGAAACGAGCCAAGAAACCAGCTGAGTCACACAGAACCAAGGGTCAGGCTTGGTTTGGTGATTGATTCAGACTGTTTCCTTGCCACCCATATATTGAGGAGAGAAAAGAGCATTACTTCCACAAATGATGACCAAACCCAGCGCTAATTTGGAATGACTACTTGCTACCCTGGGCTTTCCTGGGACAGTCCTTGCTGCAGCCATACATACCCCAGACAGCGATGCAGTTGCCCTAGAAGGTGCAGTGGCTGGGAGCTGGAGTTGAGGGATTGTGGAGCAATCCCAGTGTGAGGGCTGCTGTTGACTGTGGAGAGATGGATTGAGGGGATGTGAGGGAGGAGATTGTGATGGGAAATGCCTGTGGAGGAAAGCCAGTCAGCCATGGAAGCAAGGTGATACTGCTGAGTCACTCATAGAGGGTGGAGCCATTACCATAGCCTCTCTCTCCCCACTCGCCATTATCTGCAGCTGAACAACAGAGAGGCTGGCCCATCAAATGCCTGATTGCACTGAACTACAGAGTAGGACCCCACCCAGGGTGCCCCTTTAAGTGCCTGATGGGCCAATCTGCAGAGTAGGATCCCAGCCAGGGAGGCCCATCTATGTGCCTGCTGCGACGAACAGCAGAGAAGGACCCCAGGCAAGGGAGCCCTCTAAGTGCCTGAACGGGCGGAGCTACAGAGAAAGACTGGCCAAAGAGACCTTCTAATCACCAGCTACAAGAGGCTGGAAAAAAGACTCTGATAGGGCCATAACTCCTGCGGCGGAGACAGTCCTTGTCGCTGCACACTGGACACCACCAAGATCCCTGCAAGCCAAGCACCTGTGCCACTTTCACACTCAACTCTCACTGGGGCAGAGCTACCACAGGCAAAAAAAAAGTCACGTCTATGCACATAGGGTTGCTTTGGTAGTGTCCAACTCTTTGCAACCCCATAGACTGTGGCCTGCCAGGCTTCTCTGTCAGGGAGGGGGGTTCTCCAGGCAAGAATACTGGAGCATATTGGCCAATACTTGTTGCCATATCCTTCTAGAGCACTGTATTTCCTGCTGCCCTAGCTGCCAACTCCCCTGGGTACCTGGTGCTGCCAGAACCCCTGCAATGCAAGCAGGTGTGCCACCTCCACACCTGGCCCTCACAGGGGCAAACCGCAGCTTTAGGAACAAACCTGAGTGGATGACCCACATTCAGAGGTGGAAATAAAATCACAATTGAAACCCAGGGGCAGTGTGGCTAAGGAAGAAGACCCAAAACCTTCCCACCAGCTGTACAAGCTGCAGATTAAATCCACATGATCAACTAGGCAGATTCTGTGTTTATGAATATATAAAAGGTTATTGAGAGCTCCCACAAAAGAAAATGCACTAGTTCTGATAGTTGTGGACATTGAAGGCAAGAACACACAGAGGCAGGACCAGATTAGAATCTGAGCTGCCTCCACAGCAAGTCCAGAGATCAGCACAGTGTTTGAGGGCATTTTAGGGAGGTGAGATGGACTGTGACTCCCAGCGAGGGAAAGGACTCTGACAGCAGTAACTCAAGAAAAACATTTATTATTCTTATGTTTTGACTTGTTCTGTAGATTCTTTTGGATTTTTTTTCTTTTTTTCTTTCCTTTTTATTCCCCCCTCTATTGTAGTTGTCAATTTTATTGGCACTATGAAATCTAATTAAGCTTTTGAGTTTTCTTTTTTTCTCAGTCACAGTTTTTTTGCTGTTGTTATAAACCTCTGCCTCTACATTGGGCTTTTGCAGTTCTGTGGAGTTTTCCTTTGTTTTCTTTTTTAATTTTAATTTTTTAAACCTATTATTATTTTTTCTACATTTATTCCTTTGTTTGCCTTTCCTGCTGTTCTTTTCCCCTTGCACTTCATCTTTAATGTACATAAATCTTCTTCATCTACCTCTATTTAATTTTGCATATCTATTCTCTCTTTCCTTTCTTTCTTTCCTTTCCTCTCAACATATGTTAGTTCTTTTTTCATTGTTTTATTCCCCACTTGGCATCTTGCTTAATTTTGTTTTCCAGTTTGTGCTCTAGTTACTTTTTCTCTTAACTGGCAAATATAATTTTTTATTTCCTTTGTTTGCCAGGTCAATCTACTGCACTTTATTTTTGTTGGACTGTTTTGACTTTGCTTCATGGGTGCATGTGTATATGTGTCTATTTCATTATTTTAATTATTATTTGCTTGATTCTGTAACTGCCATCTGTCTGGGGTTCATCTTTGACTTCTCATTTTTGGATATTTGTTTTAATCTCACTTAATGCCATAAGGAACCTCTTGTGGAATCTTCATTCCTGACCAGAGATCAAGCCTTGAGCCTTTGGAGTAGGAGCACTGACTCCAAGACCCTAGACAACCAGAGAACTAACGCTAGGGAGTATCAAATAGTGAGAACTCACACAAACAAAACCACTTGAACACAAGACCCGGCATTACCCAATAACCAGTAGCACCCTGTGCAAGATGCCTCATCTAAACAACAAACAAAACAAAAATACAAACCAAATCATCAGCAGACAGGATGACCACCTCACTCAGCCTTGCCCTTCAGAGGAAGAACAAACAAACAAAACCTCAGCACAAATCTCACCCTATACAAGCTTGCACAAACCACTGAACCAACCTTAGGAGGGCAGAAACCAAAAGAAGAAAGAATTCAACCTTGAATCCTGGGAAAAGGAGAGCTCAAACACAATAAGTTAAAAAAAAAAAAAAAGGCAGAGAAATTCTACACAAATGCAAAAACAAACTAGAAACACAGAAGTCCAAATAGATGAAGAGGAAATAGGCAAACTACCTGGAAAAGAATTCAGAATAATGATAGTAAAGAAGATCAAAAACCTTGAAAACAAAGTGGAGAAAATGCAAGAATCAATTAACAAAGACCTAGAAGAATTAAAGAATAAACATACAGAGACAAACAACACAATTACTGAAATTAAAAATACTCTAGAAAGAATCAATAGCAGACTATCTGAAGCAGAAGAACAAATCAGTGAGCTGGAAGAAAAAAAGGTGGAAATAATTTCTGAAGAGTAGAATAAAGTAAAAAGAATGAAAAGAACTGAGGATAGTCCAGAGACCTCTGGGACAATATCAAACGCACCAACATTCGAATTATAGTGGTCCCAGAAGAAGAAGAGAAAAAGAAAGGGTATGAGAAAATTTTTGAAGAGATTATAGTTGAAAATTTCCCCAACATGGAAAAGGAAATAGTCAAGTCCAAGTGACACAAAGAGTCCCATACAGGATAAACCCAAGGAGAAATATTCCAAGACATGTACTAATCAAACTAATAAAGGCTAAACACAAAGAAAGAATATTAAAAGCAACAAGGGACTCATTATCAGAGAAATGCAAATCAAAACCACAATGAGGTACCATTTCATGCCAGTCAGAATGGCTGCTATCCAAAAGTCTACAAGCAATAAATGCTAGAGAGGGTGTGGAGAAAAGGGAACCCTCTTACACTGTTGGTGGGAATGCAAACTAGTACAGCCACTATGGAGAACAGTGTGGAGATTCCTCAAAAAACTGGAAATAGAACTGCCATATGACCCAGCAATCCCACTGCTGGACATACACACTGAGGAAACCAGAATTGAAAGAGACACATGTACCCCAATGTTCATCGCAGCACTGTTTATAATAGCCAGGACATGGAAGCAACCTAGATGTCCATCAGCAGATGAATGGATAAGGAAGGAAGCTCTGGTACATATACACAATAGAATATTACTCAGCCATTAAAAAGAATACATTTGAATCAGTTCTAACGAAGCGGATGAAACTGGAGCCTACTATACAGAGTGAAATAAGCCAGAAAGGAAAACACCAATACAGTGTACTAACGCATATATATGGAATTTAGTAAATTGGTAAAGATAACCCTGTATGTGAGACAGCAAAAGAGACACAGATGTATAGAACTGTATTTTGGACTTTATGGGAGAGGGCGAGGGCAGGATGATATGGGAAAATGGCACTGAAGCATGTAAATTACCATATGTGAAAGGAATCGCCAGTCCAGGTTCGATGCATGATGCAGGGTGCTCGGGGCTGGTGCACCGGGATGACCCAGAGGGATGGGATGGGGAGGGAGGTGGGAGGGGGGTTCTGGAAGGGGAACACATGTACACCCATGGCAGATTCCTGTCAATGTATGGCAAAACTAATACAATATTGTAAAGTAAAAAATAGATAAATAAATAAATTTAAAAAAAAAAAAGAAAAAATAAATAAAAGCAACAAGGGAGAAGCAACAAGTAACATACAAGGGAAACTCCATACGCCTAACAGCTGATCTTTCAAAAGAAACTCTGCAGGCCAGAAGGGAATGGAAGGATATATTTAAAGTACCGAAAGGGAAAAATCTACAACCAAGAGTACTGTACCCAGCAAAGATCTCATTCAAAATTGATGGAGAAATAACTTTTCAGGCAAGCAAAAGTTAAGAGAATTCAGTACCACCAAACCAGCTTTACAACAAATGTTGTAAAGGGACTTACATACATTTAACATACAAATGTTAAAGGGACTTAAATAGTCAAGAAATACAAGAGAAGAAAAAAGATATACAAAATCAACCCCAACAATGAAGAAAATGGCAATAGGAACATATATATCAATAATTACTTTAAATGTAAATGGATTAAATGCTGCAACCAAAAGACACAGACTGGCTGAATGGATACAAAAACAAGACCCATATATATGCTGTCTACAAGAAACCCACTTCAGACCTAAAGACACATATAGACCGAAAGTGAGAGGATGGAAAAATATATTCCATGCAAATGGGAAACAAAAGAAAGCTGGAGTAGCAATCCTCATATCAGACAAAATAGAACTTAAAATAAAGAAGATTATAAGAGATAAGGAAGGACGCTACTTAATGATCAAGGGATCAATCCAAGAGAAAGACATGACAATTGTAAATATCTATGCACCCAGTATAGGAGCACCTCAATATATAAACGCTAACAGACATAAAAGGAGAAATGGACAGCAATACAATAATAGTAGAAGACTTTAACACCCCACTCTCACCAATGGACAGATCATCAAAACAGAAAATTAATAAGGAAACACAAGTCTTAAACGATACATTAGATGAGATGGCACTCATTGATATATTGAGGACATTCCATCCAAATGCAGAAGAATACAATTTCTTCTCAAGTGCACATGGAACATTCTCCAGGATAGACCACATCTTAGGTCACAAATCAAACCTCAGTAAATTTAAGAAAATTGAAATCATATCAAGCATCTTCTCTGACCACAACACTATGAGACTAGATATCAATTACAAGAAAAAAAACTGTAAGAAACACAAACACATGGAAATTAAACAACACATTTCTAAATAATCAACAGGTTGCTGAAGAAATAAAAAAATTCTAGAAACAAATGACAATGAAAACATGACAATTCAAAACCTATGGGATGCACCAAAAGCAGTTCTAAGAGGGAAGTTTATAGCAATACAGTCCTACCTCAAGTAACAAGAAAAACATTGAATAGACAACCTAACTTTACACCTAAAACAACTGGAAAAAGAAGAATAAAACAAAACCCCAAAATTAGTAGAAGGAAAGAAATCATAAAGATCCGAGCAGAAGTAAATGAAAAAGAAAAGAAAGAAATAGTAGTAAAGATTAATAAAACTAAAAGCTTGTTCTTTGAGAAGATAAACAAAATTGACAAACCTTTAGCCAGACTCATCAAGAAAAAAAGAGAATAATCAAATCAACAAAATTAGAAATGTAAAAGGAGAGGTTACAACAGACAGTGCAGAAATACAAAGGATTATAAGGACTATTATGAACAACTATATGACAATAAAATGGATAACCTGGAAGAAATGGACGGAGTCTTAGAAAAGTTCAACCTTTCAAGACTGAACCAGGAAGAAACAGAAATGATGAACAACCCAATGACAAGCACTGAAATTAAAGCTGTGATCAAAAATCTCCCCAAAAACAAAAGCCCAGGACCAGGTGGCTTGACAGGAGAATTCTATCAAACATTTAGAGAGGAGCTAATGCCTATCCTTCTAAAACTCTTCCAAAAAATTGCAGAGGAAGGAACACTTCCAAACTCATTCTATGAGGCCACCATCACCCTGATACCAAAACCAGACAAAGACAACAAAAAAAAACACTACAGGCCAATATCACTGATAAACATAGATGCAAAAATCCTCAACAAAATTTTAGCAAACAGAATTCAGCAACACATCAAAAAGTTCATACACCATGATCAAGTTGGGTTTATTCCAGGAATGGAAGGATTCTTCAATATATACAAATCAATCAGTGTGATACACCATATTAACAAATTGAAATATAAAAATCATATAATAATCTCAATAGATGCAGAAAAAGCCTTTGACAAAATTCAGCACCCAATTATGATTAAACTCTTCCAAAAAATGGGCATAGAAGGAACCTACCTCAACATAGTAAAGGCCATATATGATAAGCCTACAGCAAACATTATTCTCAATGATGAGAAACTGAAAGCATTACCCCTAAGACCAGGAACAAGACAAGGGTGTCCACTTTCCCCACTATTATTCAACATAGCTTTGGAAGCCCTAGCTACAGCAATCAGAGAAGAAAAAGAAATAAAAGGAATCCGGATTGGAAAACAAGAAGTAAGGCTCTCACTGCAGATGACATGATACTATTCATAGAAAACTCTAAAAATAGTGTTAGAAAATCACTAGAGCTAATCAGTGAATTTAGCAAAGTTGCAGGATACAAAGGCAATGCACAAAACTCACTTACATTTCTGTATACTAACAATGAAAAATCAGGAAGAGAAATTAAGGAATCAATCCCATTCATTACTGCAACAAAAAGAATTAAATATCTAGGAATAAACTTACCTGAGGAGACAAACTTTACACAGAAAATTTTAAGACACTAATGAAATAAATCACAGATGACCTAAACAGATGGAGAGATATTCCATGTTCCTGGGTAGAAAGAATCAATACTGTGAAAATGACTATACTACCAAATGCAATCTACAGATTTAATGTGATCCTTATCAAACTACCAATGGCGTTTTTCACAGAACTAGAATAAAAAATTTCACAATTCATATGGAAACACAAAAGACCCCGAATAGCCAAAGCAGTCTTGAGGAAGAAGAACGGAGCTGGAGAAATCAACCTTCCTGGCTTCAGATTATACTACAAAGCTACAGTCATCAAGACAGTATGGTACTGGCACAAAAACAGAAATATAGACCAATGGAACAAGATAGAAAGCCCAGAAATAAACCCATGCACCTATGGGTACCTTATTTTTGACAAAGGAGGCAAGAATATACAATGGGGCAAAGACAGCCTCTTGAATAATTGGTGCTGGGAAAGCTAGACAGCTACATGTAAAAGAATGAAACTAGAACACTTCCTAACACCATTCACAAAGATAAACTCAAAATGGATTAAAGACCTAAATGTAAGGCCAGAGACTATAAAACTCTTCGAGGAAAACATAGGCAGAACACTCGATGACATAAATCAAAGCAAGATCCTCTATGACCCACCTCCTAGAGTAATGGTAATAAAAACAAAAGTAAACAAGTGGGACCTGATTAAACTTAAAAGCTTTCGCACAGCAAAGGAAACTCTAAGCAAGGCGAAAAGACAACCCTCAGAATGGGAAAAAATAATAGCAAATGAAACAACTGACAAAGGATTAATTGCCAAAATAGACAAGCAGCTCTTACAACTCAATGCCAGAAAAACAAACAACCCAATCAAAAAGTGGGGAAAAGACCTAAACAGACATTTCTCCAAAGAGGACATACAGATGGCTAACAAACACATGAAAAGATGCTCAACATTGCTCATTATTAGAGAAATGCAAATCAAAACTACAATGAGATATCACCCACACCAATCAGAATGGCCATCATCAAAAAGTCTACAATAAATTCTGGAGAGGGTGTGGAGAAAAGGGAACACTCTTGCACTGTTGGTGGGAATGTAAATTGATACAGCCACTATTGAAGACAGTATGGAGATTCCTTAAAAAAACTAGGAATAAAACCACCATATGACCCAGCAATCCCACTCCTAGGCATATACCCTGAGGAAACCAAAATTGAAAAAACACATGTATCCCATTGCTCATTGCAGCACTATTTACAATAGCTAGAACATGGAAACAACCTAGATGTCCACTGACAGATGAATGGATAAAGAAGTTGCAGTACATATACACAATGGAATATTACTCAGCCATAAAAAGGGGGAATGCATTTGAGACAGTTCTGATGAGGTGGTGAAACTAGAACCTATTATATAGAGTGAAGTGAGTCAGAAAGAGAAAGAGAAATATCGTATTCTAACACATATATAAAGAATCTAGAAGAATGGTACTGAAGAACTTATTTACAGGGCAGCAATGGAGAAACAGACATAGAGAATAGATTTATGGACATGGGGAGAGGGGAGGAGAGGGTGAGATGTATGGAAAGAGTAACATGGAAACTTACATTACTGTATGTAAAATAGATAGCCAACGGGAATTTGCTGTATGGCTCAGGCAACTCAAGCAGGGACTCTGTATCAACCTAGAGGGGTGGGATGGGGTGGGAGATGAGAGGGAGGTTCAAAAGGGAGAGAATATATGTATACCTATGGCTGATTCATATTGAGGTTTGACAGAAAACAGCAAAATTCTGGAAAGCAATTATCCTTCAATAAAAAAATAAATTAAAATGGAAAAAAATCAATATGGGACTTCCCTGGTGGTAGAGTGGATAAGAATCCACCTGCCAATTCAGGGGATGTGGGTTTGATCCCCGGTTCATGAAGATTCCACACACCATGGAGCAACTAAGCCCATGTGCCACAACTACTGGAGCCTATGTGCCTAGAGCCTGTGCTCTGCAACAAGAGAAGCCACCACAATGAGAAGTCCATGCACCACAAAAAAGAGTGACTCCTGCTCACTGCAACAAGAGGATGCCAGCATGCAGCAAGGAAGACGTGGAACAACCAAAAATTAATTAATTAATTAAAAAAATCAATGTGACATCTGGAGCTTTCTTTCAGCTTTCAAAACTACAGTTGAGAGCACCATACCATCTTTCATTTGTGGCCCAGTTACTGGATACTATATAGGTAGGTTTCTAGATTGAAAACAGCAAACACTCACTCTGGGTATGTATTCGATGCATATTGACTAGGGAAGAAGGCCAGCCTATGATTCTACTAAGGATCTGTGTGTGCAGCACAGTGCTATGGGCACTGCATAGGCATCACAGACCTGCATCCCATCCATTGGTGCTACTGCAGCCCATCACTTTGGACATACACTCTACACTGCTGGATTCCACCGTGAATTATCACCAGCCAACAAGTCTCTCAAGACTCAACTTAGACAGGAACACCTTACAGTTGGCACTGAGGCCACAAGGCCATGCTTGAGTTCAAGCTGCCACGGGATGTGCAAGTCCCCCACATACGAAGGATATAGTAGGCAGTCAAAACAACAATGCTAACTGTGGATTTGAGGTCCAGGTCTTTCTCATACTGTGATCTTGAGGAGTTATTTAAACTTTGTAACCACCAGATTTCTCAAGTATAAAATGGAGATACTTTCAGGATTGTTGGCTGAAGGACCTAACTTGGTGACACATGGCCAACAGTTGTTACTATCCGTCAGTTGAAAACTGTCCAAGTCTTAAGTGTCTCCTCCTCCCAGTCAAATTCCTCAGTCTCCCAAGGGAGATAGTATCCCATGCTTCTCCTTTTGTCTTTGGTTTTCACCTTCTCTGCGGAGCTCAACACAGGTAGTCAACATTATTGGATAGCAGGAATCTTCACCATATCCCCAGTAGCACCTAGCAATGCCTTGCACACAGTGGGTCTTCTATAAAAAGTCATCGAATTGAAATAGCCAAACTAAGTTCTTCACGGCCAGCTATCCATTTAGCAACCCAAATGTGCTAGTGAGTTGTCTAAATTGCTTTTTCTCAACAGTAAAAAAGGAGATGTTTTGTACTTAGAGGCACATAAGCAAGGTTTGGATTCCTCATTTAGCATATTATACAAAATCATGATGAGATAACCCTTAAACACATCCTTTAAAAGTAGCGATGCTGGAGATTGACATACATACAACTTTGCCATAAATCTAAAACAGCCATTTCCACCTTGATCACTGATTTCTGAGTTAAGAACCACAGGAGACAGATGGGCTACATTTAAGAACAAGTGACAGAAAACTCACCTGTTTTTAAACCCCAGAATCCCACTAGAGAGGAACAGGTTCTCATCATGAGAAGTATAAAGGAACTGAGGTGTTTGGAAGGAACAGCAGATTCACTCCTAGTGTGTGTTCATTCCAGGAGGAGAGAGATGCTGTTAATATTATTTTTTTATTTCTTTTTGTTTGTTTGTTTTATGTTTTTGTTTCTCTTGGGTATATACTAGGTGTAGAGTTGCTAGTCACATGGTAATTCTATATTTAACCTTTTGAAGAATCATTAAGACTATTTTCCAAAGCATTGCACAATTTTACATTTCCACCAGCATGGCAGGAGGGTTCCAATTTCTCCACATTCTTGCAAACACTTGTTATTATCTATCCTTTATTATTATAATCACCCTGGTGGATGTGAAGTGTTTTTTTAATTAGTTTATTTATTTTAATTGAAGGATAATTACTTTACAATATTGTGGTGGTTTTTGCCATACATCAACACAAAGCAGGCATGGATGCACATGTGTCCCTCTATCCTGACCCCCTCCCATCTCCCTCCCCACCCCATCCCTCTGCGTTGTCCCAGAGCACTGGCTTTGAGTGCCCTGCTTCATGCATCGAACTTGCACTGGTCACTCAAATAGTTGAATTTGTATAGATTTAGATGTATAATGCATTTTCACTACATAGTCACAGGCTATGGAACTCACTCTATCTTAACTCCCTGTTGACTCCTATTCAGGGTTTTGTTGTACACACTAACCTTTCAGCAAATTGCAAATAAGAATGGCAGGGAATAAGACAGAGGGGACGGATTTTATCTGAAAATGTACTAAAGCTGTGTTAAGAACTCTCTTCATCGTAATCCTGATTATTGAAAGACGTGGCTAAATTTCTAGGCTTCCTGCCTTCTCCCCTAACACCAAACACAAGATTGATGTTCCTCCTTATTCAGGGCTCTTAGGGGCTGTGAATAGCTTGCATCTCTCATTGGTGTCACATGGATGCCCTCTTACCACTGCCATTGGTCCCAGCTCCCTATTGGAACATGACCTTCCATGTCTGGGGCGCAGGGGTGGAGCCTCTTGTGTAAACACTGCTGGGACTCGTCAGGTGACCACTGCACTGTGTCCTTCATTCTTTACTTATTCACCTGTGGCTACAAGTCACTAAAATCTGTAGCTAGCCCCTACTCTTCTCCTGTAATTGAATTTATAATGCATCCAATCTTCCTGGGTTTGGGTTTCTTTAAAACACAGGCAAAACAACTGTATAGAATCCCTTTAAACAGTGCTCACCCTGGATATATTTGTGAGGACAATGTTTTTATTATCACAGTAAGCTCAAGACCTTTAGAATAGGGATGGTGTCTTTTCTATCTAGATCCTGGCACAAAATAGGTCACCAAGAAATACTTGTTGAATTTGCATTGTCTGTATTGTAGGCTTGGTGCTTGAACTTATTACATGGGTTCCATGAAGTCTTAAAACTGTATGAAAAGTACATACACGTACACTGTTTTCCCTTTGGGAGAATATTCCGATCTAATCTGGGAACACCAGTGACTTCTGTGAACACTTCCCTCATATACTGATCCAGGTGAGGAAGGCAGCAGTGTTGGAGAGAATGGAAGGAGAACCTGAGACAGATGATTGAACAGAGGTTGTTGGAGAGTCAAGCTGAGAGGTGTAGGGAGAAAAGAGGCACATGAAGGAATGTGGGGAAAATTCTTGCCAAATATGCAAAACGTTATCCTGCCACAGCACTAGAGATGGGGTCAACTTTCAGAAGCACTGTAGAGGGTGCTCCCTCACCTCCTTTGAAAGAGTAGATTTGGTGTGTGCTCCTTGCCACTTCAACATATATCTCTTCTCTCCACTGTAAATCAGAATGACTTATCATCATTATTGTTTTTCATACTCAAAATGCCTTCATTAAGACCCAATTATAAAATCGCTCAAGGCTTCTGATTTCTGTTAATAGCAAGCTGGTATGCTCAGATAAAAACTCTTGATGAGAAAAGAACAAATATCATATATTAATGCCTACATATGGAATCTAGAAAAATGGTACTGATGAACCTATTTGCAGGGCAGGAATATAGACACAGATGTAGAGAACAAACATGTGCACACAGTAGGGGAAGGAGAGGATGGGACAAATTGAGAGAGTAGCTTTGACATGTATACACTACCACAACCATGTGTAAAATAGATAGCTAGTGGGAAGTTAAACACAGGGAACTCAGCTTGGTGCTCTGTGACGACCTATAGCGGTGGGATGGGGGGGTGGGAGGGGGGTCCAAGAGGGAGGGGATATATGTATACTTATGGCTGATTTATGTTGTTACATGGCAGAAACCAACATATCATTGTTAAGCAATTATCCTCTGATTTAAAAGGCAAGCAAAAACCACCTTGGGTCAATATCTGAATGAAAACCTCTATCAAAATGGTAGGAAGGAAGACTATGAGATGATCAGAACTCCTAAGATCATCTGCCATTACTGCTGTGACCAGCAGGAGCTAGATGAGCACACGTCAAAGCCTGAGACCCACCGAAACTGAGGAGTCTTACAGGACACTTTCCCCAAATCAATACACAAACAGATTGAGGATAAACCAGATGTAAATCTGCCTCCTCCTACCCATCAACCTCAGGGGACTTCAGGAAACCCTACTACGGCTATAAGCAAGGCAAAAGAATTAAAAAGAAAAGGAACAAAGTGTCTTCAAGAATGGGTAGCCACAGAATACACTGTTGTGGATTTGTACTGTGGGTACACTTGACCTGGGTAGGACAGAGGCATTTAAGTCATGAATTTGGTGTGAATAGATCTCAGTTGCTGTCAGGCGCATGGCAAAACCAAATAAAACCTCTCTGAAGGGGATGCATCTAAACTAGGCTTCAGATATCCCCCTAAATAATTTAAAGATGGGCTTGCCTGGTGGCTCACGGGTAAAGAACCTGCCTGCCAATACTTGAGATGAGGTTTCAATCCGTGGGTTGAAAAGATCCCCAAGAGTAGGAAATGGCAACCCGCTCCACTATTCTTGCCTGGAAAATCACATGGATAGAGGAGCTCGGTGGGCTAGAGCCCATGGGAATGCAAAAGAGTTGGATACAACTTAGCGACTAAACAACAATTTAAAGGCAGTGACTAGTTATCCAATCAAAGATAACTAAGCATCAAGGGAACAAGAACCAGCAAAACAACAGAGAGAAGAAATAAACCCACACATACTTCTGCTACTAAAGCCAGATTTAAAAAACCCAGGCTTCCATGTTTATGGATATAAATAATAACCATGAAAATAACTATGCAGAGGCTATGAAAAATTCACACTATATCTGAAAAAAAGAACCAAACTAAAAATAAAGACAATAATTGAAACTTTAAACTCAGTGATCACATTTACAACATAGTGACACTATGAGGGAGAAATAAAGAACTGGAAGGTGGGGTCAGAGGACCTTATACAGAATGCAGGACTGAGAGAGGAAAATGGAAAAAATACACACTGGCAAAAAAAGTGCGTAGAAGCCATGGAAAACGTGGTACAAGGTTGGAACAAACATTGGCATGCTAGGATGATATAAAAGAGGGAAAAGCAGATGGGGTTGAGAATTTTTCAGGACTGATGAAAGATACCTATTCTCAGATTAAAGAGACTCAGCAGATTCCAGCAAAATAAAATAAAACCCATTCCTAAACAACTCATATTAAAACTTCATAAAATCAAGACAGAGAGAAAACCTTAAAACAATCAGAGGAAAAAAAGATTATCTTCAAAGAAGGAACTGACAACGGACTTTTAACAGCAAGTCAGAAAAGGGAAGACTGATACAACTTTAATGTGCTCAAAGAAAATTAGTGCTAAACCTATAATTCTGTACAAAACCAAAAACGAATGAATTTGGGAAGAAAAGAAAAAAATGAATTTGTTCCCTTTCCTAGAATGTGGTCCCCTATAAAATTCTTAACACTCTGAGAGGGGCCTGAAAAACCCATGTTGATTGATTGCACTTTAATATGATGGGTTAGGTGATGAGTTTTCAGAACAGTGTTTGAGAAAGTCATAGAAGAAGGCCCTGTAATGGCACACAGAGTTGGTGGGAAAGGGAGGAGAGGATACCTGAGAGGCTGAGATGGCTGCCAAAGACCAACCAGGCTTACCTTATAATTTAAAATACCTGCTTTCTCCTTTCATTGATTTCTCAAATAGATGCAACAAGGACAAGCTCATTATCCTTACCTTACAGGCAGAGTTGATACTCAAAATACTAAGGCATCAGCACTCATCAATCAGAAGAGATGCCTAATACCAGACTAGCTGTTGGCTGTTGCCTGAGTTCAGGGGTGTATGTTGTTACTCTTTTAGAGGCTACAATAGGGAGAAACCCGGGGGAGACACTTGATCAGCTTCAGCTAAGATGATGGAGACATTCAAGGTAACAGCTATCTGATAATTGGTATGTTAATACATTTGTTGGCATCCTAATACATACCTGCTAAACATAACCCTGCTAGCCCTTTCACCAGGCTCCTTAGTGGGTCTCATTCTTCCTCTCCTCTCTGATCACTGCTTCACCTTGCCCCACCCCCGCCCATAACTTCAAACGTTTCAACAAAGCTGCTTCCTTGTATTCTATGAGGAATCAGTTCAGTTCAGTTCAGTTTAGTTGCTCAGTCGTGTCTGACTCTTTGCGATCCCATGAATCGCAGCACACAAGGCCTCCCTGTCCATCACCAACTCCCGGAGTTTACCCAAACCCATGTCCATCGAGTCAGTGATGCCATCCAACCATCTCATCCTCTGTCGTCCCCTTCTCCTCCTGCCCCCAATCCTTCCCAGAATTAGGGTCTTTTCCAATGAGTCAACTCTTCTCATGAGGTGGCCAAAGTATTGGAGTTTCAGCTTCAACATCAGTCCTTCCAATGAACACCCAAGACTGATCTCCTTTAGGATGGACCGGTTGGATCTTCTTGCAGTCCAAGGGACTCTCAAGAGTCTTCTCCAACACCACAGTTCAAAAGCATCAATTCTTCAGCGCTCAGCTTTCTTCACCGTCCAACTCTCACATCCATACATGACTACTGGAAAAACCGTAGCCTTGACTAGACGAACCTTTGTTGGCAAAATTATGTCTCTGCTTTTTAATATGCTATCTAGGTTGGCCATAACCTTCCTTCCAAGGAGTAAGCATCTTTTAATTTCATGGCTGCAATCACCATCAGCAGTGATTTTGTAGCCCAAAAAAATAAAGTCTGACACTGCTTCCACTGTTTCCCCATCTATTTCCCATGAAGTGATGGGACCAGATGCCATAATCTTAGTTTTCTGAATGTTGATCTTTAAGCCAACTCTTTCACTCTCCTCTTTCACTTTCATCAAGACCTTAGCAAAGAAACCTTTCTCAAAACCCTCAGACAGGTATTACATATTCTGCCATGGCAACTGCCTGGATATGACTATACCATTTTGTTGCAACTCAAATGGACTTTATAAAATGAAAAGCGAGATTTATGCAGAAAATAAGAGGTATTTATTTGCTTTATAGTCAGATTCAAACTAAGCTTCCTTCATATGACAAGCTCCTTTGCTACATTTTATATTTGCATAAAGTAATTTATTTTCTTTATTATACAGTTTACATTCATAAAATTAGAAAATATAGATAACCAAAAGCACCTGTAATTTTTTTCTATCTCCCTCAGATATTGACTTTACCTATATGTGTACATACATCTGTATATATGAATGGATATATATACATATATATATGATTCAATTAACATTCACTTTATATGTAAATCTTTCAGGATAAAGTTATATCTGTATTCATTGTCAATGTCAGAGGCACCAAAGTATGGCCATATTTAGCAAAGAAAACACTTTCTTCTTCTATTTGGATTTTAGTGAACGGATCAAGCACTATCCATGTGAAGTTGCTTTGACGTCAAATGCAAAGTCGTGTAACAGTGCAGATCAATGTGATTTGGATTATCATCTTCAGGTACAAAAACATATCATGAGTTCAGAGCCCAAGGACTTCATTTTTAAACCTTGAGGCTTGAACTACATTTGAATTCAGATTAAGTAATGCCCTTAGATCAACTTGAGCTGGCAAATTCTTTAGAAGAAAGTGGAATAAGGCAATTTGATGGAAATTGTACTGTGCAGTGCCTTGTCGCTCCAGATATATCACTTTTACATTAAATTTTTTTTTCAGTTGACTTAAAGGTAACTGCTATATGCGTGATATTCAGGCTATCTGTCATTATTATTCATTTATTTATAAGCAGAACTATCATTTACAAGGACCTAATTCTTAAGGAAACATAATATTGCTCTAAACCGATCAATTTGCTTATATAAAACTTTGTTAAGTCTTTCCTCTAAAAAGAAAGTTAAACATTGGTTGTCAAAACGTGTTCCCTGGGGATCAAGTTTATACAGCATTGTTCCAAGCATAATAAAGCTTCAACAAAATTTTGCAGACTTAAGATGACTTCCTGAAAAAAAGAGCAATGCATGCTATGAGATATGCAGAAAGAGCTACTTCACTGGCACCTGAATGAAGTAAAAAACAAAGTCTATTAATATACCCTGCACCCACTCCCTTCACCCATTTCATTTGAAAAGAATATAGAATCACAGACTTAAAATCCTAAAGAAACTAAGTAGAAAGGGAGTTTAGAGTTCATTTTTCCAAAATAAATGTATTTTGTAGGTAACGAAATTGAGACCCAGAGAGTTCATTCCACAAGACCACCCTGAGCCAAAAAAAGTCTCCAGAACCTGCTGGTCATGACTTAACCATGGATAGTCTTAGCACCTTACATATGAAGAACTGATAGAAAGTCTAGTGTGTGGACCGCTGTGCAGGTCACTAAATGACAAACTCCCAAAACTCTGCTGCCATATTTTCAATGTCTAGCAATTCCCACCTATGAAATCACCCCCTTTATTCATTCAAAGCTCACTTTAAACTCTGCCTCCTCTAAATATGTTTATTAAAAATATACAAAAGTAAAAATTGAAAGTGAACTCGCTTAGTCATGTGCGACTCTTTGGGATCCCATGGACTGTAGCCTACCAGGCTCCTCCGTCCATGGGATTTTCCAGACAAGAGTACTGGAGTGGATTGCCATTTCCTTCTCCAGGGGATCTTCCCAACCCAAGGATCAAACCCAGGTCTTCCACATTGCAGGCAGACACTTTACCATCTGAGCCACCAGGGAAATCTAAAAGATATGAGGTTAATGCAATTTTTAAGAAGGTAAGAGCTATACTTGTATCAAAACATGACTAACGATCTGGATATTTATGCTTTCAGGTAAACAAAAGCCAGGATTCCATCTACCCCAAATCCCACAACAAGCTCGCATGGAGTAAATTTAATAAGTTTTAAAATTGTGGAAGGTAATCATACTAAGTGTACAGCACATTGTAGTTGAACAACACTTTTGCAATCAGTCAAAATTTTGCCTCTAGTGTCAGGCAACCATAAGTTTCATTCTTCTTAGAAGACAACTCAGTGGTTCTCCAACTCAGTTTAGGCTCCTGCTGGTTGGTATGTGATTATGTGGTCAAGACTCTCATTCACTTCATGAAGAAATCCACCTGAGAACCTTAACATTTCCTTTAATAGGGAAAGTAACTGACATGCAATGATGAATCAGTAATAGAGCATGAAGATTACCCTACCTGACATTCTTCAATGGTTCCCTAGAGCCTTCAAGGTAAAGTCCAGACTTCTTACACTGGCAGTCATGGACTTTCAGGATCTGAGCTTCATCTATCTTCCTAGTCCCATTTCTCAATCCTCTCCCTTCTTACTCTTTGGCCCAAGCATGCTAAACTACTTTTAGTTCTCTGGAAAAATCAAACTCTTAAGTCCTTCCACTTAAAATGCCCTACATATACCCTCTTGACATTTGTCTTACTAGCTTCTACCCAATACTGCAAATGTTTACTCCATCCGTGTGGAGTAGTTATCATGAGGTAATTAATGTCAACTACACCCCAAGTACAGGAACAATCAATCCACTTTCAGTGAGACATCAACATTTGTCTTTTCATGACTAAACTTTTGGTAAAATATTTTATACTCACCACTTTCAATGCTTTATCATCCAACCATTTCTTAATCCTTTGCAAACCTATTTACCCTAGCATTACTTGACTGAAAAAAATTTTTAAGGCTACTAGTGTCCTCATAATCATTTAGTTCACTGACAATAGTTTTTTTCCCCAAAAAAAACCAAGTTTCCTTAAATTCTCTAAAGCCATCTAGACTATTGTCAATGAACTAAATGATTACGAGTCACCCTATTATATTCTATCTCCCTTTCCTTTTGTGGCATACAGTTTTTCTTGCTGTCTTATTCTAATTGTGCCTTTTCTGTGTCATTTCCTGGCTCCACTTCTTCCTCTAATTAAAGATATTCTTCTTGGGTCACTAGATTCAAAATATTACCTTTGGAATATCTCCCAATCCCTTAATTTCAAAACAAAGTCAAATCATTTGTGTATCTTGTTGATTCTAACTTCTTAGTGAAAAAGGAAAAACGCACAGTCCAGTAGAAAGAGCAGTTATTTTGGAAATAAACTTGGGTTCAGATCTCAAGTATGTCACCAGCTCTTGAGCAGTGTGGCACAGAGCTTATTATTTAACCCATTTGGGCTTCATCATCTCATGTATTGGGGGCTACCGAGGTAGCACTAGTGGTAAAGAATTGCCTGCCAGACATAAGAGAATGGGTTCGATCCCTGAACCAGAAAGATCCCCTGGAGGAGGGCATGCTAACCCACTTCGGTCTCATCTATTGGGCTTCCCTGATGGCTCAGACAGTAAAGAATCTGCCTGCGAAGCTATAAAATGAAGAAAATAATGACTATATGTTAGTATTACTATATGAATTGTAGCATGCAAAGTGCATATTTCAATTACAAAAGTAAGCACTCAATGAAATCTATTCAATATTACTGTTATTTCCATACCCACTTCCTCCAAACTTGTATAGTATCTCACTGTTTCAATCCATTTCTTCATACACATTAATGAAAGATAAATCTTACAGAGTGCATATATAAACATGTTTCTTTTTTGGCTTAATTGTTCCCAACTGCTTACTTAATCAAAGTCCAATTCCTATTTCAGTAAATTTTCAGATTTTAGCACCATCCTTTCTTTCTAGCCATCTGCCTCATGCACTTCTAAATGAATACCATTCTCCAAGCAAACTAGACTTTTTGTGGTCCAAAAGCCCAGCTCAAATTCTGCCTCCTTTATGAAAGTTATCTCCCCAGTTGGATATTTTATGCTGAGTATTTTTACTCGTACTTCTTATAAATTTGTAATCCCTTTTAGATTGGCCACAAAGCATGCAGGATATCTCAGTTCCCTGACCAGGATTCAAACCCTTTGCTCCTGCATTGGAAGTGCAGAGTCTTAACTGCTGGATCTCCACAGAAGTCTCTTAAATTATACTCCCTTTGAAGGGAGAAACTAGGCTCTTATTCTCCTACTCACCACTTTGCTAAGTGATGAGACATGTATATATTTCTAAAATACCAACTAGATTTTTCCTCAAGGAATTATTCTCACTTCCTCAACTTTTAATGAAGGGGTAGGAACAGAATAGAAAGGGAAGGATGTATGTAGGATATTGATAGAAGCACAAGTGAGCTTCCACTTGGAGAAAGGGAGAGTTGAAAAGTCACCCTAGAAATCCAATTGTGATCAATCTTTGGGAAACCCTTTATCAATTTGTAAGCTTGTCCCTATTTATTTTCTTCCCCAGAGTTGTTTTCTAACCTTCTAGTCTTCTCTAAACAAAGAGTAAATGGTTTTACTCTTTACTTTTAAACCCACAATTGAACACACAGGGATACACACACACACACATACATAATGTAATTTTATGTATTAGTTCATATTTGAGAATCTTATTTCTTTAAAATGAAATTTCAACCCAAATCCAAGAGGTATAATCTTCAGGCAGCATCTAGTATAGTGCTTTGGATATAGTACAAATTCAGTATGTACATTACATGAAATAATGTATAATGCACAACTACAGAACTTAATGGAAAATATATAGTCAAAGTGAGTATGATACTTGGGGACTAAGCCCCTCATCAATACCAACTAGGTAAGCTCTTGGGTGCCTAGTGATGTACAAACATTTTTTTTTAAGATGAGGAAAACTAAGACCCACAAAGAAGTTACATTAGCAATATAGCTCCTGCTAAAAGCCAAATTACTTGATGCAGAGTCTATGTCTCCCTCTGAATATTACTTTCTACACATCCACACACACACAAACTTTTTTCCTTTCTGATAATTTAAAGGTCTACAAAAGCTTCAAGGCTACTTTCAGGCCTTTGCTACACATTTATATGTAGCAAAAGATAAAAGTTATTTGGCCCACTGTGTTTAGAAAATTAAAAACTAAATTTATTTTAAAAAATGGGAACTCAGGAAGTGGTGGTAGGCAAATGCTCTAGCAGTTTATTTTGCAATCCCTATGGCTCAGGTCCTTATGCTAAAGTTCAACTACCTTAATGAAGATGTATTTCAGTGAAGGAGAAAGAGCACAGGACTTTGAGGACATATCACATCCTGACTCTATGATTTACCGTGTGGCCCTGCCTGGGATACTTCTTTGAACCTTAGTTTCCTCATTGGTTTCCTTAAATTCAAAGACGCTTGCTCCTTGGAAGTCAAGCTATGATCAACCTAGACAGCATATTAAAAAGCAGAGACATCACTTTGCCAACAAAGGTCCATATAGTCAAAGCTATGGTTTTTCTAGTCGTCATGTATGGATGTGAGAATGGACCATAAAGAAACCTGAGCACCAAAGAAATGAGGCTTTGAACTGTGGTGTTGGAGAAGACTCTTGAGAGTCCCTTGGACTGTAAGATCAAACCAGTCCATCCTAAAGGAAATCAGTCCTGAATATTCATTGGAAGGACTGATGCTGAAGCTGAAACTCCAATACTTTGGCCACCTGATGTGAAGAGCTGACACATTGGAAAAGACCTTGATGCTGGAAAACATAGAAGGCAGGAGGAGAAGGGGACGACAGAAGATGAGATGGGTTGGATGGCATCACCGAATTGATGAACATGAGTTTGAGCAAGCTCCGGGAGTAGGTGATGGACAGGGAAGCCTGGTGTGCTGCGGTCCATGGGATCACAGAGTCGAATAGGACAGGGCAACTGGTCTGACTGAACTGACTTCCTCATCAGTAACATGGAGATAATTCAGATTTGATGTGAAGATTAGAGAGGAAAGTATTCTGGCACATAGCTGAAGATTGATATATAATTATAAATGAATGAACAATGTGGTCGATACTCAATAAAAGGAGATCCTGCAGGGCCTGATACTCCTATCTCCTGGGGAGCTCCAGAGCTGAAGACTCTTCGCTGCCCTCCGATCTCCGAAGCATGAAGCTCAGCCCTGAAACCCGCCCACATCTTTCCAACAGAAATCGGTGCCCCGAGCAGGGCCCGAAAGGACTACATGAGCCTCTTTCTCAGGCCGACCAAGGTACAAGTGAGCTGAGAGCCTCGCTTCAACTTCCCTTCTCTCCTCCGCCCTCTCCCTCTGACAGCACTTCTCAGCTCCTGTGACACAACTCCACTGTGGGGGAGTTTCTCCGGCCATTAGCACTCAAAAGTAGCATTTCGCTTTTTCTTATCGTTTTTAACTCTCGGTTTGTTTCTACTCCACTCTGAGCAGCCCCAGGGCACTGCAGACGATTCTGGAGGCCACACCCCGCCTTCTCCGGCTGCGCCAGGTCGGCTTGGAGCAGTCCGGAGGCCCTGTTGCCTAGGAAACTGGGGCGGGGCTTAGGAAACCAGCCCTGCGCCGGCTTTGCGCAGGCGCTCGCTCTGGTCTTTACTATCGCGAGAACTCCTCCCGGAAGTTCCACGTCAGTCAGTCGCCTGGTTAGCGGGTCAGTGGGTTTCTCCGGGACTGCTTGGTCTGTAGCGAGTGAGGGCGCCCGGGCTCGGACCGACGGAGCCATGGTAAGTCCAGGCCTTGCAGGAGACAGTGGGGCCCCTGTGGCCAAGGCCAGTTCTTGGGGCTCCTGGCCTGGGACCCGCAGTTGTCCGCGGCCTGGGTTCCCGCTGCGGCCACCGCCTCAGGCCTTGAGGGATCCTGGTCCAGTTTGAATTCTGGAAGGGAAGAGGCGGCAGGTCGTTTGGGGAGGCAGTGCCTGGAATTGAGGGTCCCTGACTTCGTTGCTTAACGGCGTTTGCTAGAGCTTCTGCGATCTGCAGTGGAGTCCTTAGTGTAGGGAAATATAAGAGGCCGAAAATGATGAATTCTGTAGAAGGCTTTGATGAAACTACCTCATTGTGCCTTTACAACAGTGACAGCTGATTTTGCACTCTTGTGCTTGTCTTGGTATAGTATGACCGCAAACTACGTACTTAAACAGGCAGGCGCCCCCCATCCCCCCGCCTTTCGAAATGTGAATGGATCCTATAGAGTCAAAAGTGGAATTTCAGATGCTTTGGAATCCCAGCCTAAGTTTCAAGGGAGAAGCGAAGAGTTGAGACGTATTTTATAAAACTGGTTGGTGTGCTTGTCTGCATTTGCAAATATAGTGGCTGATAAGAATGACCCTGAAAAGATCCTGATGCTAGGAAAGATTGAAGGCAGGAGGAGAAGGGAACGACAGAGGATGAGATGGTTGGATGGCATCACCGACTCAATGGACATGAGTTTGAGTAAACGGGAGTTGGCGATGGACAAGGAGGCCTGGCGTGCTGCAGTCCATGGGGTTGCAAAGAGTCGGACACGACTGAGGGACTGAACTGAAGAATGACAGTCACACAGCATTTTTGACAAATGACAAATCATCACACGATTTTTTTATTATCACCCCCAAATATGCGCTAAAATATTTTTTGCACTTGTTATAATAGTAAGAAAAACAGTACGATAGTATGAGAATTTCTTTCCAAAAGCATGTAAGAGATTATGTATTTTGTATTTAAACATTTTCTTGCTTTTTTTTGTTTTTTTTTTAACTTGTTAGGCGGCACAGGTTCAGAGATTTTGGAGCTTTAAGACCTCAGGGATTAATAAGTCCAGGTCCCTCACCTTGCAGTTAAAAGGGGGGAAAAAAATAAGTTTAAGGCTAATTGCTGCAGAGTTTTAATTGCAGCAGAAGTTGATTCCCTGGGGAAACTTCTGAATGTTATGAATACTTCCATTAAAATGCATAGAGAAACACAACATTGCATAAAAATTTAGTGGGCTCTCTCACAGATACTCTCATCCACCAATCCTCATTCATGAGCTTTCTTGGGTCCCCAGGTTAAGAGCCCCAGAACAAAACTTATAAGTCCTACTACCTTGTATTACCAAGGACCTGCTCTGGAGTAGGCTGTGGTTTTCAAAATGGACATTTTTGGAAACAGCCCTTGCATCTGCCTAATTTAGTTTTCTTTTGCGATTTTTAAGAGTATTTTTATAATTAAATATTTCATTCTTTAACACATTTAAAATCTTTTACAAAAGATTTTAAATGTAAATTTGTTCACTCACTTACCATAGAGTATTTTCTGTGTGCCATGGATTTTGCTAAACATTTGCTTCCTAATTCTCATAGCAGGTGGGAGAGTGAGTTATAAATGTTCACAGAGTGGTTAAAATAGGCAAGGCACTGTTCTTACTGCTTAATACTGAATTTAATTCTCATTACACTAAGGGAAAGATAATAGTCAATAGTTTTACACACATCACACCTGAGGGAAGTTAAGTAAACTTGCCCACTGTCATGCATTTGTGATGAGTGATGGAACTGAAGCTTGAGTCCATCATGATTCTTTAGCTCTCGATTATACTATCTGTTCTTAAACCTCTTTTGTTGTTTAGTTGCTCAGTCACGTCCAACTCTTTTGTGACCACGTGGACCCACTGAGGCTCCTCTGTCCATGGGATTTTCCAGGCAAGAATTCTGGAGTGAATTGCCATTTCCTTCTCCAGGGGATCTTCTCAGCTCAGGGATTGAACCCATGTCTCCTATATTGGCAGGCAGATTCTTAAGTGCTGAGCCACTTACCCAAATATATAAGGTGCTGAATATTGCACATGAATGAGCTCTTAAGGAGCATCTACTCTAGAAACCAAAAAGAGACATGTGCACAAATATTAAACGTTAAATTCTGTAGGGTCCTGTAGGAAAGGATACTTCTGGTACGGTAATCCAAGAGATTATATGATGGCAGTAACATTTAAGCTAAGTCCTAAATGCCTTCAGCCTTGGGGAGATAAAAGGAGATGTTTAGAGTTAAGGCTGTAGTATGAGTACCTTCCCTGATAGCTCAGTTGGTAAAGAATCGGCCTGCAATGCAGGAGACCCTGGTTCGATTCCTGGGTTGGGAAGATCCCCCAGAGTAAGGGAAAGGCTACCCACTCCAGTGGAAAATTCCATGGATGGAGGAGCCTGGTGGGCTACAGTCCTTGGGGTTGCAAAGAGTTGGACACAACCGAGTAACTTCACTTTCATTTTCACCCATTCCAGTATTCGTGAGCTTCCCTTGTGGCTCAGCTGGTAAAGAATCTGCCTGCAATGCGGGAGGCCTGGGTTTGATCCCTGGGTTGGAAAGATCTCTGAAGAAGGGAAAGCCTACCCACTCCAGTATTCTGGCCTGGAGAGTTCCATGGACCGTATAGTCCATGGGGTTGCAAAGAGTCAGACACGACTGAGCCACTTTCAGTCACTTTTATGAGGACCTTACTCATCTTGGTATTACACAGTCCTTAGTACGATGTCTCATTCAAAGTAGGCACTAAAATATTGGGAGAAACACAGCAAGAGCCCTTGGCTGTGCTTTTAAAAACTGAGATTGTGCATTAGGGGCATGTTGTTATACTGGTGTTGCTTTGTACCTTGGGCCACCTTCACTTTTACTCAGTAATCAATCATTTAAAACATTTTTTAATGGTAAAATATGCATAGTTTAAAAATGTACAATTTCCTCATTTGCTAGAGAAAAAGTATGAGATACGCTGGCCTTTGTTAAACTCCCACCATCATTCCTGGCATATAATAGACACATCATGTTTGTTAACTACGGAGAGACCAGAAAAAAAGTTAATATTTGTGAAGGTAATTAATGGGGCAAGATTCAGAAATAGATGAAGTGAAAAGTCCTGCTTCAGGAAGGAATATGAAGATAATGGTTTGAAAGTAGAAAGTTTGAGATGGAGAAGATATTTTTGTGGCGATTGGAAGAGCCAGAGAACTTAGATCTTTTAAAGGAAAGTAAGAGGTGGAGGTTGTTGCCAGAAGTAGGGGGAGGCCTTTATAGAAGTGAGAACCAGGTTCAAAGTAGTCAGTGACCCAGATTTGATAGAGGCCCAAAATGGTAAATAAGAGCCTTGTGAGGTGTTTGCTTTGTCTCAGGAAATTACCTCTGCTGAAATCATTTAGCAGTCTTCATTTGTGTAGAAAAGTAATGTTAAATTTCTCTCCCATTCATGAACATCACAGAAGATAGCAAAAATAAAAATTTGATGGTAACTCAACTTGCCAAGTAAACTCTTAGGTTGTGTTTAAAACCTGCTGAAGGAGAAACATGTTTTAAATCAGTCTTCCTCATATCTGCTTCCAAGAGAGAACTGAGACTACTGCCATAAGCCATCAGTGTGTATAATGAATTAACTTTTCTCCTAAAAAGCCATCCTTGGAAGAACTGAGAAAATAGTTATTCAGATCATTTTTTTTTCTGTGGTTTGGATGACAAATCCAGGTTGAAAAACACTGTTCTAAACTATTAGTATTTATGACGAGAGAGAGTATTTTAGCTTTGGTTCAAAATTCTCCTAATTTCCATTTGGTTTTTATAACTTAAATCCATTAAAATATTTTAAACATTCCCATTTGACTCCAGAGCCCTTCGTGGACATGGATATTGTCATTGACATTACATTGTCTAGCATTTACTATTAATAACACTATTGCCAAAATAAATCTACTATTCTCTGAAGAACTCAATTTAAGAAAATAGTAGAGGTATAATTGACATATAATATTATATTAGTTTTAGGTGTCTAGTATAATGATTTGATATTTATATATAGTAAAACAGTCACCACAGTAAGTCCAGTTAACATTTGTCACCATACATAGTTACAAAATTGTGTGTTTTTTTCTTGTAATGAGAACATTTAAGATCTACTTTCTTAGCAACTATCAAATATGTAACACTGTATTATTAACTGCTTTGCTGTACATTATATCTCCATGATTTACTTTATAACTGGAAGTTTGTACCTTTTGACCTCCTCTACCTATTTCTCCCTCTTCTACACCCCACCTCTGGCAGCTACCAATCTGTTGTTCTCTGTATCTATGAGCCAGGTTTGTTGTTTTTTTTCTCCTCATATATCAACCAAAACAACATATCACAACATATTGAGGGCTGAAGCAGATACGAGAAATGAACTGTCTTCTGTTAAGTCAGAATTTAAAGAGTTCTGCAAAACTGTAAACATTGCTACTCTTACCACTAAATTTCTTTCTAAGCTGTAGTATAACAGTATTTTATTTAAGTTAATGTGAATAGGTTTAGTTTGTTTTTGAAAATGAATACATGAATATTTTAAAGTTGTCTCAGTTTTAATTTTTAACATGATAAATATTAATAAATAAGGTGGCTCAAACGGTAAAGAATCTGCCTGCAATACAAGAGACTCGGGTTTGATCCTAAATTGGGAAGATCCCCTGGAGAAGGGAATGGCAGTCCACTCCAGTATTCTCGCCTGGAGAATTCCATGGACAGAGGAGCCTGGCGGGCTGCCGTCCATGGGGTCGCGAAAGAGTTGGACATAACTGAGCAACTAACCCTTTCACCTTTCACCCTTCACATAAACAGAAGCTTTTTAGTGTCCTCAAAAATTAATACTGTAAAGGTGTCCGTAAACCAAAAAGTCTGACAAGTGCTGCTATAAATTAAAGTTTTTTAAATACTCGTGTTTTTTGTATGTATGAGTGAATAAGTAGGTGCTTTGGAAAATCCCATGGATGGAGGAGCCTGGTAGGCTGCAGTCCATGGGGTCGCTAAGAGTCGGACACTACTGAGCGACTTCACTTTCACTTTTCCCTTTCATGCATTGGAGAAGGAAATGGCAACCTACTCCAGTGTTCTTGCCTGGAGAATCCCAGGGATGGCGGAGCCTGCTGGGCTGCCATCTGTGGGGTCGAACAGAGTCGGACACGACTGAGGTGACTTAGCAGCAGTTAGACTTTAAACTGTGGCTAGTTTCGTAAAGTAAAAACTGAATTGTTTTGTAGGCATGTTAATGCACTGTTTTTACTTAAGATTGCAAACATGTTTCATTTGACATAGCAATATAACATTTTGTTTGCTTGTTTTTCATATTGTTTGTCCTTAGCCTCTGCGACTTGATATCAAGAGAAAACTTACTGCTCGATCCGATCGAGTTAAGAGTGTGGATTTGCATCCTACAGAGCCATGGATGTTGGCTAGTCTTTACAATGGTAGCGTGTGCGTTTGGAATCATGAAACACAGGTAGAAATTTTTAAGGACTTTATTAGAAATACTGTCTTAGACTGTTTATAATGAAAGAGGATAAATATAACAGTCTAGTAGTGTGTGTGTGTGTGTGTGTGTGTGTGTATGTATATATATATATATGCACTGCTTTTCCAAATAAATTGGTGCAAAGTATTTTTAATAAAGATAAGCTAACATTTATGAAGATAGAGCTTGTGGGAGAAACTGTTTTGGGCTCATTGTATCCGGTACTGAAGTATTAAGTTCTCATGTAGGTAGTATTAGCTCTTCTTTGAAGAAACTGACCAATATAAGATCACTCGCTCTAGATAATGGTATTTAATAGTACTTAATTTTCCATTCAGTGAGTATTCTAAAAATCTTAAAAATGGGATTTTTACTTTTACTGATTTTCCCCCACATGCTTAATATAATGAATGGTGCAGATAACTTTCAGGCAGCCATACAAATTATAGACGATATCAGAGAGATGTTTGCAGTTAGCTTTTCATTACATGTGGAAATATGTCTTTTACAGATTATCTGTCTTAAATGCTTTCATCTGAGTAAGTAATATATTTTTCAACTTAGTTTATCTTTTCCAGTCTTTCTTGGCCATCCTTAATCTTTTTCTTTCAAGGTATAGAACATATAGTCAGCACTATACTATACAGTTTTGTGTCTATTTATACAGTAATTATCCCCAACATCCAAGGTTACGTTTTTTAAATCCAGATAAAATTCACATTTGAGGGGTTTAAGATGGCAAAAATAGGCCTTAGGAGGAACCAAGTTCTAAAGTAAACTTAAAACAACCCTTTCAGCTTATATCATTCTAATGAAACAGTAAGGACTGCACATTTCAACCAGGACCCCACCAGTGATATTTTATTCACATTAACACTTTGTTTTCTGCTGTATCCCAGTGCCTATGACATTACCTGACACACAATAAGTGCTCAGTAACTATGTGTTGAACTACTCAATAATAAACTTTCCATTTATCAGTATATCACTAATTCAGAATTTCTGTCCTCTGCAGTTTCAAATCTTGTGAATTCCTTTTGCCTTGATGTGGAAAGTATGCTTGCTAACTGCTTTTGGTGGGGTAGGGGATCTAGTCTATCCAAATGTTTAAAATATTTCTGATTTTATGCTTAACAGATATATTGGTGCCTCCTCCACCCCCACCATGCTTCCTAGGGGTTCCCTCTGTCAGCTCCATTTCACCATCTCTCACTCTCCTTCCTCTCACTATGGTATGCTCTAAAGCCCAGGTGTTCTTCCCTTATCATTACTATAATGTGACTGCTTAATTCAGGTCATCTACTTTGCTTCATCTTTACTTTTGTGCCCTTCTACAGGGCCATTGCTTCCCCCTTCATAATTCATCTCATTGGTAACTTTTAAAGTTTCCTTCTTTCCTTCAAGAAAAGAAGGTTCTGTGAGGACAGGTATTTTCCTAGTGTTTAATTCTCATTGTTATTTCAAGTGGGCACCTGACAGTCAGGCTCATAGTAGATACTCAGTAAGTTTTGTTGAATGGTTGATTTGTTTTGGTTCTCCCTGCTTTTCTTCCTTTATCACCATCAGAAGTTACTTGGCACTCATGTATATGGAGACCAGGATGCTTGAAAGAGCCAAAAAGGTTTTTGGGAGTAAATTCAAGTGTTGTTGAATTTCAAATAAGGAGGAATTATGTACTCTTTGCGGTGATGGATGCAGCAGTCAAAAAATCAGTATGTTAGAATTTGAAGCCATCCTGCTAATTAAATGATGTGGGCAAGACTTAACCATGTTGAGGCTTGATTTACTTACCTAAATGAAAATGATATGTTGCCTTTCTTACTTCACAGGATTGTCAGAAGGATTAAATCAAATTAGATAAAATTGTGTATGAAACCTGTCAGGCCCATACAAGTATTTCTTTATTTACTTACTTCTCATTGGTGGTTTATATATTGAGTGTGTAGTGGTTCATCCTCTTAAGCTTGTTTAGCTTCTGGAGTAGGAAGACCATCCCTCAGGCCATTTATATCAGCCACAGCACTTAATGTAGACCTGAACCATGATTGTTAGTGCTGTGGCTGCTTTATTTTTTACTGCTCAGCAGATCCCTGAGTTTGTTGCCTCCTTAAGAGGAGGCCTTACAAATAGCTGTGAAAAGAAGAGAAGTGAAAAGCAAAGGAGAAAAGAAAAGATATACCCATTTGAATGCAGAGTTCCAAAGAATAGCAAGGAGAGATAAGAAAGCCTTCCTCAGGGATCAGTGCAAAGAAATAGAGGAAAACAATAGAATAGGAAAGACTAGAAATCTCTCCAAGAAAATTAGAGATACCAAGGGAACATTTCATGCAAAGATGGGCTCAATAAAGGACAGAAATGGTATGGACCTAACAGGAGCAGAAGATATTAAGAAGAGGTGGCAAGAATACACAGAAGAACTGTACAAAAGAGATCTTCACGACCCAGATAATCACGATGGTGTGATCACTCACCTAGAGCCAGACATCCTGGAATGTGAAGTCAAGTGGGCCTTAGGAAGTATCACTACGAACAAAGCTAGTGGAGGTGATGGAATTCCAGTTGAGCTATTTCAGATCCTGAAAGATGATGCTGTGAAAGTGCTGCACTCAATATGCCAGCAAATTTGGAAAACTCAGCAGTGGCCACAGGACTGGAAAAGGTCAGTTTTCATCCCAATCCCAAAGAAAGGCAATGCCAAAGAATGTTCAAACTACTGCACGATTGCACTCATCTCACACGCTAGTAAAGTAATGCTCAAAATTCTCAAAGCCAGGCTTCAGCAATACGTGAACTGTGAACTTCCAGATGTTCAAGCTGGTTTTAGAAAAGACAGAGGAACCAGAGATCAAATTGCCAACATCTGCTGGATCATCGAAAAAGCAAGAGAGTTCCAGAAAAACATCTATTTCTGCTTTATTGACTATGCCAAAGCCTTTGACTGTGTGGATCACAAGAAACTGTGGAAAATTCTGAAAGAGATGGTGATATCAGACCACCTGACCTGCCTCTTGAGAAACCTGTATGCAGGTCAGGAAGCAACAGTTAGAACTGGACATGGAGCGACAGACTGATTCCAAATAGGAAAAGGAGTACATCCAGGCTGTATATTGTCATTGTGCATAGTTAACTTATATGCAGAATACATCATGAGAAACGCTGGGCTGGAGGAAGCACAAGCTGGAATCAAGATTGCCAGAAGAAATATCAATAACCTCAGATATGCAGATGACACCACCTTTATGGCAGAAAGTGAGAACTAAAGAGCCTCTTGATGAAAGTGAAAGAAGAGAGTGAAAAAGTTGGCTTAAAGCTCAACATTCAGAAAACTAAGATCATGGCATCTGGTCCCATCACTTCATGGCAAATAGATGGGGAAACAGTGGCTGACTTTATTTTTTGGGGCTCCAGCAATCACTACAGATGGTGATTGCCGCTATGAAATTAAAAGATGCTTACTCCTTGGAAGGAAAGTTATGACCAACCTAGATAGCATATTAAAAAGCAGAGACATTACTTTGCTAACAAAAGTCCGTCTAGTTAAGGCTATCCAATAGTCATGTATGGATGTGAGAGTTGGACTGTGCAAAAAGCTGAGTGCCAAAGAATTGATGCTTTTGAACTGTGGTGTTGGAGAAGACTCTTGAGAGTCCCTTGGACTGCAAGGAGATCCAACCAGTCCATCCTAAAGGAGGTCAGTCCTGGGTGTTCATTGGAAGGACTGATGCTGAGGCTGAAGTTTCAATACTTTGGCCACCTGATGCGAAGAACTGACTCATTTGAAAAGACCCTGATGTTGGGAAAGATTGAGGGCAGGAGAAGAAGGGGACAACAGAGGATGAGATGGTTAGATGGCATCACCGACTCAAAGGACATGAGTTTGGGTAAACCCCAGGAGTTGGTGATGGACAGGAGGCCTGGCATACTGTGGTTCATGGAGTTGTGAAGAGTTGGACATGACTGAGCGACTGAACTGAACTAAGAGCTTTTGTGCATTACCATGTCATCTTGTAGGTTGCGTGTTCTGCCGGCTCACGTGTGTCTGTATCCCAGTCAGCTGGTAATGGTTGTGCAGGTTGGAGCTCATGTCCCCACTTATTCAGTCTTTTCTGAAGAATCTTTGAGGTCTTGCTCAGGAAGCCAGATTGGGCTCAACAGTTCTTATGAACCAGTTCCTATTTTTAAATTTGTTACACATGGTTAATCAATCAGAATATGCTCTTTTCATTATTGTCTGGTACAGAAAGAGATATAGAAAAGTGATAGTTTGGGGCTTCCCTGGTGGCTTAGTGGTAAAGAATCCACCTGTCAATGCAGGAGACATGGATTCAATCCCCGATCCAGAAGGATCCCACATATTGCAGAGCAGCTAAGCCCGTGCACCACAGCTATTGACTCCGTGCTTCAGAGCCTAGGAGCCACAGCTGCTGAGCCCATGTGCCGCAACTGCTGAAGCCTGCACACCCTTGAGCCTGTGCTCTGCTTTGAGAAAGGCCCCTACAGTGAGAGGCCCATGCACAACAATTAGAGAAGAGCCCCCACTCTTCACAACTAGAGAAAAACCTGTGCAGCAATGAAGACCCCGAACAGCCAAGAAATAAATTATATATATAAAAAAAGAAGGAAATGATTTTTTAAAAGGGATAGTTTGACTTTCAGAATTGTAAAGAATAAAGCATCAAAGTGGGAGGACAGAAATGCATTCATTGCTGTTCTTTCTGGCACGGTCTTCTAGTTTTCCACCTTTATCCTGGGTATATAATTCTTTTCTGAGCAGCTTTCTATCTTGTGTATATAATTCTATTCTGAGCAACTTTAAAGGACATCTTAATCACTGTGAAGAATTAAGAATCACTTAATTCATCACTAAAAAGAAACAGCTTCTGTATGGAAGTATATTGCTGAAGTATACAAAAGAATTGTATATTGTTTATAAGTTTATTTTATGAGTTTATGGGTTTAATTTTTAAAAGAAGAAAACTAAGAGCTAATTCATTCAATAAATACTTATTACACATGGATTGTTTTTCATCCACTATTCTAGGCTCTAGGTATACAGTGGTGAACAAGATTCCCACCCTCAGGGGGCTTAGCAGGAAAGACTGACTGCTATGTTGTGAAAGCAGAGTATAAGGCTCTCTGGGTGGGTTTTCAGGCGGAGGGAATGGGAGCAAAGGTAAGGCTGAGAGTAGCTAAGGATGGGGCTAGAGAAGTAGGGAAGGACTGGAGCACAGAGGACGGGGAACTTCATCTTGTGGACATTTGCTTTCGTTTTTCTTTTATACGTATTTTAGGTTTGAATCTGTTACAGAAAAGATGATTGGTCAATGTTTTCCATTCGACTGCTTTTATATTTTAGCTAGAGAATATTTTTAAGATTAGAAATGATCTAAATAATTGGATGTTTTAAATATAACAGAATAGATTTTTCAGTTATTTTCTCATAACTCAAAGTGGTATGTTCTTGTTACATTTTTAAGACACTGGTGAAAACATTTGAAGTATGTGATCTTCCTGTCCGAGCTGCAAAGTTTGTTGCAAGGAAGAATTGGGTTGTAACAGGAGCGGTAAGTAAGCATATGAGTTTCTAATCCCATTTCTGAATTGGTCAGTGATTACCTAAATGAGTTGCAGAATTTTGATTCTTGCTTTTTTTTGTTATTTAGTGCAGTGCTTTGAAGCCTGGGCTTTACACCTTGAGCCTATAGTATATTTTTTTGTGTAATTTACTTCATAAGACTAATGATGGTTTTTAAATTTCCATTTCTAGGATGACATGCAGATTAGAGTGTTTAATTACAACACTCTGGAGAGAGTTCATATGTTTGAGGCACATTCAGACTACATTCGCTGTATTGCTGTTCATCCAACCCAGCCTTTCATTCTAACCAGCAGTGGTAAGAGATGACTCCTTTTGGTCATGTAGGTCTTTCTGAGTAATTCATTTTCATTCAGTGAGATATGCAATTCATTTACTGCTGTTACAAGTAGAGTTCTAATTCCAAGCAGCCTTTAAACTATTTAAATCCATTAATGTGCTATCAGTGCTGCTTGCTTTTGTATTTTAATGAATATCAGCTCTACTTAGGATTTGTGTAGCAGTTGCCCCAGT
Source organism: Giraffa tippelskirchi (assembly GCF_054371585.1). NCBI lineage: Eukaryota > Metazoa > Chordata > Mammalia > Artiodactyla > Giraffidae > Giraffa > Giraffa tippelskirchi. Next base: position 94,898,255 of record NC_137276.1, read on the forward strand.
TCCTGTCAGGGAAGACCTGAAGGTCTAGATGCTGAAACATCTGCTGAACAGAAAGCTAATTTACCTGCTGAGTGAGTGAGTTGTTGGCAGATTGCCATATACTCTAGTCAGTTTTATCTTGATATTCAGACTAGTTTGCACCTTGGTATTATGTATAAAGCAGTGGAGCTTTTTGGAAGGCAGTTAAAACAAGTTGCACTGAATTGTTAATAGCTCTTTGAAACATTTTTAAGTTAGAAATTGAAAAGTAATTCAGAACTTTTTTAACCAATTGAAGCCTGGCGTGATGCAGTCCCTGGGGTTGAAAAGAGTCAGACATGACTAAGTGACTGAACTGATTAAAAGAGAAATGCTTGTTTCTGAAATAGTCATTGTCATCATTATTCAGTCATATTTAGACTCTAATTAAACTTGTGTTAAACTTTCATCATTATTCAGTCATACTTAGACTCTAATTAAACTTGTGTTACTCTTTCATCACTCTGTAAAGCCCATTGAGTCTGTTTTAAGTTTTTTCCATGAAATTTGTGTATTTGCTATTAGTAATCTCTTTTATCTCCATTCTTCAGAAAGTTAAAATTATTCTTAGAATAAGCATTTTGAAAAATCTGTTCAATTTGGATTCTGTGTCTGTAAGTCATGGAATATATGATTTATGTTAGATTTTCTTCCTTAAAAAGGCACAGAGATTCTGCACCTTAGTTCTGAATGAAAGCAATAGAAATTGCAACTAACTGGAGACTTTCTTTTGGTCTAGATGACATGCTTATTAAACTCTGGGACTGGGATAAAAAATGGTCTTGCTCACAAGTGTTTGAAGGACACACCCATTATGTAATGCAGATTGTGATCAACCCTAAAGATAACAACCAGTTTGCCAGTGCTTCTTTGGACAGGACAATCAAGGTAAGGTGCCCATTGTTTGTGTCAGTTATGCTTGTTCGTGAGATATAGTTGTGTTAGGTATTTTACTGCTGGCTTCCCAGAAAGTTATTCCTATCTGAGAAGTTTCTCTCAAAAGCTTATTTTGAAGCAAAATAGGACTTCTTATTTTGATTCAGAAGGGCATATTCTGTTTAGAAAAATGGTGTGGCAACTCAGTGCTCTTAATGGAGGGGTATTTCTCCATGTGGAAGCAATATATTGTAAGAGTTTTAAACATCTGCAAACCCAGAGTAAGAAAATGCCTGTGTCTTCTCTAGGTCACTGTTTTCCTCTTTGTTAGTGTATTTGCTGTTGACTTCTGCTGATTATTAATCTGTTTCATCTGCCTCCATTCTCTTTTTCTTACTCCATTTCTCCATACCACTGCCAGCAGTTATCGTTCTAAAACATGGGTTCCATCTTGTCAGTTCCCAATCTAAGGATAAAGTCCAGATTCCTTGGTATGGAATACAAGAGTTTGCAAAACCAACGTTAGCTAATGTTACAAGGCATCTCCTGTAAACCTGGTCTCCTCACCATTTTCTCGAGAAGCCATGAATGTTCACGGAACCTTACCTCATTCAGCTGGTCCCTCTGCCTACAGTATTCTTTATTCTCCCTTTTTGATTTCTTTTCCTCTGGAGAATTACTCATCTTTCAAGGCTTAGCAGTTATTTACTCTGAGAATCTCCCTTCAGACATCCATTTCACCCCTAGACAGAGCCATTCTCATTCCATTCCTTCCATTTTTTTTTGGCCTCTGTTATGGTCTTCCTGTTAATGGGAAATCTTTATTCCTGAAATGTTGATGTTTGGGGCAGGAACTGTATGTTACCCTCCTCCCAAAGCAGACACACATTAGCAAGTAACACAGTGCCCTGTCTGTATTAGATGCTTAATACATGTTGCAGTGAGTGCAAATATATTCCTTTTCCCACTATAATATTTAAAATATTTTTATATGCATAGATTTAACTTTGCTTACATGAATAGGCTTACATCTATATAACATTTTTATTAGTTTTCCTTTAACTTATATAAAATGTTATCTTCTGTTTGTCTGACAACTTACTATTAAATGGTACATGTTGAATATCTTAGGGCTTTGAATTACTTTATTTTTTTTCTTTTATTGGATTATCCTTGCTTTTGACATAGGTTGAAAACTTTGAAATTAGTTTCAAACTTTCTTCACTAAATTAGATATAGCTTAAGGATAAAATTGTCTTACCTTTGGCTCTAGTTTGTTTACATATCTTTATACTCCCCACAGGGCCTCCCATGTAGTAGTCATACAAAATAAGTATTTGTAAAGATAAAGCTCAATAGCAGTGCTGTAGTAATATTTGACTGCTTTTTCATACTTTTAATTTTTTGATTAAAGCAGTCATTTTCTCCTTTTAATACATCTTACTAAGTCCATTTTCATTAGCTTTGTGTTATTAATAACTCTCTTATAATGTCATTTCCTACCCTTAAAGTAGTGTTTCTCAAAGTCAAGACACCTGGGGTGTCTGTTGAAAATCTAGATTCCTGATCTTCATTGTAGTTCCACTGAATCATAATCTCTAAGGATAAAGCCTGGAAATTGGCATTTCAGAGAATGCCATAATGATTCTGCCCCCTGGAAATTCAAGTAAAGTGAGAAAGAACCCAAAACAAGTGGGTGAAAAAATGAGCATTCTTCAGCTTCTCTCCTGGGCTTTGGCATTTCTGTGACTTGTCAGGGGTGTGGTGGAGCTGCCTTCTGAATTGAAGGCCCCATGTTGACTGGCAGATGCTGTTGCTCTCTGAAGGTGTGGCAGCTGGGCTCATCGTCACCAAACTTCACTCTGGAGGGACATGAGAAAGGCGTGAATTGCATTGATTACTACAGTGGTGGTGACAAGCCATACCTCATCTCAGGAGCAGATGACCGTCTTGTGAAAATATGGGACTATCAGGTACAGTTTTTTCATAGCTTACTTGCCTTATGTTAGATATACTTCTCACTATTTCTTACAGGACAGTTCAAACTTGGGTTGTTGAACTGTGTTTTGGGCATAATAACTTAAGGCATAAGTAATTGCACCTAAACTGTGGTCTCAGAATTCCCCACGAAAATAATAGCAAATGCTGATTAAGATTTTAAAAATAAAATGCCATCATGTTTATTTTTCATTTACTACTAGAAATGAGAAATTTCAAGATTTTAATTAAAATGAATTCTTACATCCTTTAGTATCCTCATTGGCAGACTTCATTTGTATTTCAAAACTAGCACACTAGTGACTATGTCAGATATCACAATAGTGGTATCATTTTGCCACATAGACTCTTGTAAACCTGGTTATGAACTCTCGTTACTACACTTTTTATCTCCAAGATTTTAAATTTTTATTTTTTTGTTTCTCACATCAAAATAACCACGAATAGTTAATAAAATGAGGCCTAGAAAACCACTTACAGTGAGATACTCAAATCTGTGTTTAAATACAGGATAAAAACATTAAAGACATCTTAGGAAATTGGGGGACTGATACTTAGATGAAAACCAGCTCTTTCAGGGGGTGTGTGTGTATATGTTTTCTTCTTTAAATATGATAGTAACTTGTGCCTGTATATCAAATAATGAGAAAACATGTACACAATAAGATGATTCTCTTTCAAAAATCTCTGTATTGAATACTGTTTAGATTGTTGTGACCATTATCACTGATTATGCATCTGTGCTCTGGGAAAATTAAGGATGAGTTACTGTTTTCCACTAATAAGAGTATTTTCTGTGTATTGACTGTAGAATAAAACTTGTGTACAGACACTGGAGGGACATGCCCAAAATGTGTCTTGTGCCAGTTTTCATCCTGAGCTGCCAATTATCATCACAGGTTCAGAAGATGGTAAGTTAGAAATGTGTATTTATTCCTATGCTTATCATTCATTGCTGAGTGCATATTTAAGCCAGCTTAGTGCCCTGCATTTTCATTGGAAGTTTCAAAAGATTTTGATATTTTTTATTAGAGTAGATTACTTAAGCTATAAAAGAGTACAAGGACATTGTTGTTATCATTATCATCATCATGATTCTGATGTGTTTAGACTCTGTTAGCTACATAAGAGGACACCTAGAAGTGCTAGGGGAAAACGGAAAAAGCCTGTGCTTTGGAGTCTAAAAGCTCTGAATCAGATTCAGGCTCTGCCACTTCATAGATGTGTGGTTTGGGTACATTATGAAATGGGAAAAGATATACCAACCTCATAAGATTGTAGTGAAAGGATGTGGAAAAATAACATAGAAAGCATCTGGCATGCAGTAGGCCCGGTACCCAGGAATCCTGTCGTTATTTCACACACAAAAATTATGTTTCTTTGTTTTAGCTTGTTATGCACTTTCTATTATATATTTATGTTGCTGTCTAAAGTCACAGACTACAGATAATGAAGCTTTCAGGAAGTGTGTTGTGTTTGACTATAAAGACTTGCACGTGGCTGGTTCACCTGACAGTTCATTGTTGGGTATTCACATCAAACGGCTTACTCACATTGTTTTTTCAGGAACCGTGCGTATTTGGCATTCAAGCACCTATCGCCTTGAGAGTACTTTGAATTATGGAATGGAGAGAGTATGGTGTGTGGCCAGCCTGCGAGGGTCCAATAACGTTGCTTTGGGCTATGATGAAGGGAGCATCATTGTTAAGGTAATCTCTCATTGCACCGTCTCTGAATAGGGGTATACAGGGGGAGCAGTTTTCTTCCAAGTCAAACTGGCACTTTGTTAAACTGGCACTCTGTCATTGAGCTATGTACTTACAAGAGATTAGCTACTGGCGAGGAGAGTTAGGTGGAAGAAAGGAGCCCTCCATTAAATAAAAATAGAAAATGTTTATTTTGTTGTAGTTTCATTTGTTTTCCTTTTTGTGGCTAAAAGTCATTTGTCACTCCTCCAGCTTGGTCGGGAGGAACCTGCCATGTCCATGGATGCCAATGGAAAGATAATCTGGGCCAAACATTCAGAAGTCCAGCAGGCCAACCTAAAAGCAATGGGAGATGCTGAAATTAAAGATGGAGAAAGACTGCCACTGGCAGTAAAGGATATGGGCAGTTGTGAAATATACCCTCAGACTATTCAGCACAATCCTAACGGGCGGTAAGCCACCACCAGAATCTCCCTCTGGGCTTCTCTGTGTGTTTGCATATCCACAGCTTGTCCCAGCCCTGCCCTGTGATGCACATTCCTCATTGAGCTTTTGCCTTGGCCTCACAGTCCTCAGCACAGTGGCAGGCAGCCAGGCCCGTTGATCTTGTCTGCATGCATGGTGAAGCGTAATTGCCTTCCTGGCCTTTCCCACTACACAGTTTTGAACAGTGGAATAGTTTTGTGTTGACTCTGTTTCACATGTGTTGGTATGCATCCTTATGACATGTCCTTATGCTCCTTCAAAGGCAAGAATCCTGTCTTACTTGAGACTTAGTAGGTGCTCTCTAAATATTTGCTGACTCATTGCTCTTAAGAAGAGTTGTGAGGTCTTTGTCTTTTGAAAAAGTTTTGGGAAAGGTAATAATTCTGCTTCTCTGTAATTTGTATCATCAGCTTTGCTTCTCCCTTAAGATTTGTAAAGCACTGAACATCTTGTGAAAGAAAAGTTTTTCATACAATGAGTTTAAACGTGTAAGCTATAAAAATTATTTTACAGTAGATCTGAGCAGTTTATAATGCTATCCTGAGTATTAAAAAAGACCCAAGTATATAAACCAAGTATGCTGCCTAGTTCAGTAAATGGTCTCCATAATTACTTGCAATAAAGTTTTCTTATGAAGAGTAAGAACACATTATATATTTTCCCCTTAATATCGTAAAACATTTTTTGTTTAAGTTTTGCATTTCACCTTTGGCAGTCTGATAACAGCCAATATGTCCGTTGAGAAAGTTTTGACTATGCAACATTCTTTATTTCTTATCAAAGTTAAAAATATCCTGTTTATTATAAATATCATAAATTTAACAGTCATTAAGAAGTGGGGTAAGATATTTTTATTTATTTGAATCATCAGCTTTAAAATAATGGTAGCCTTGCAAGAAGATCATGCCTTCTTATGGTGTAGACGTAATGAGCAAAGTGCCAGGTATCTGAGTACTCAACAAATGCTAGTTGAATTACTGGAATCCTCTCCTATACATCTCCCGCCTTTCTTATCTTCCTGACCCTTTGTTTGTAAGAGAGGCCGTTGCAATAATATTTTCAGCAGTAACCCCATCTTCATAATCTGCTTTTGATTTGTTGGGTGTAATATTTGTGTCTAGCTCTGTATTCCAAGAAATATATAACTTTAAAGGATATTAGGTTCATTTGTAACAGTCAACTGAAATAACGATTGTTATTAGAAATATTTCACCATAATAGAAACAAGATAAATCATTGTTTCTTAACTTCTGCATGTCATTGGTCCTCTGTACTTCCTCCCACCCTGGCTTTTCTAACTTGTAGGTTTGTTGTGGTGTGTGGTGATGGCGAGTACATCATCTACACGGCAATGGCACTGAGGAACAAGAGCTTTGGGTCTGCCCAGGAGTTCGCGTGGGCCCACGATTCTTCAGAGTAAGTTTTGGCTGTGTCATATCAGCTGGCCCTGATTGCCAGTGGGTGTTCTGTGTGCAGCTGTATTGAAGAGGTCTGCAAGGCTCAGTAGGCTGTGCTTCTCCATGTTGAAGACCAGTTCTCACCAGACCTGTGTTGGAGGATTAGTCAGGGGCAAATGTGCAGCATGAGCTGTGTTTTAACTTTTTATACTCAGTTTTGAGCTGGCTCACTCAGTCTGTCCCAATAATAAACTGGGGACCCAGCACCTATTTTTCCTTGGTGGAGCCCACGGCAGGGCTGAAGGCAGAGTAGGCCCTCAGATAAAGACCTTGGCAGGCCCCACCCCCACCCCAGAACCTGCATCCTGAGCTGCTGCTGCTCTCATCTGAGCCACTTGGAGAGATGCTAGATTCTGATGTAATCATGATAAAAACTTAATGAATCACAAAAATGAGTTTTCATGATGTTACTTATCTCCCATTTTTAACAAATTCTGTCTGAATTCAAAATGTTCATAAAATTGTCTCATTAAAAACAGAAAAAATACCTCTCAATGCTATACTAGATAGTTACTGACTGGTTCCTTGTTGATTCCTGTTTGGTGCATGTAATAAACATGGGGGCTTTGGTTTTCTCCAGACTACACACTGAATTACATCTTCACAGTTTTCTTGGTTTTGTTTTCTCCATATTTTGTGTTGCCTCTTCTGCCAACAGTGGGTAACTTAGGCCTCAGCATCACTTAGTAAAATGCATGCTTTTTTAGTTTTTAACAAAAAGGTCACTGAGAGGTAAGATCTTTTCATCAGTTTCCTAAATAAACTCATTTATGCACAGTTCCATATACTAAAAAGTACTTTGTTACCATGAGCACAGTTACAGTTCTTGAACTGACATACCTCTCTCAGCACACATCTCCCTCCGTTTTGATAGTTCTCTCTTTTCAGGTTTATCAGGCCCAGACCCTCCCTGTTTAGCATCTTTCCTGTTGGAGCAAAGTACTTGTTCCATCCCTTTCTCAGATACTCTTGAATATCCAGCCATAGCCCTCTTTCGAGAGAGAGGCCTGAGTATACACAATTTATTAAGTTGTTGCCAAGCATGAGTGACTAGTGAGCCACTTATAAAAGTTTTTGTTTTTCTAAGTTACTTTTTATTGGGGTATAATTTATACAGAATGAAAGGCACTGTTTTAAGTGTATCTTTCAGTGAATTTGGACAATTGGATTACATCCTGTAATCTGTAACCTGTAATCACCAGCACAGTCAACATTTCTGTCACCTCAAAAACAATCCCCTTGTTTCTCTTATAGTCAGCACCCCACCCGTGTTCCCCACTAGATCAGATCTGTCTTCTTTAGGATTTCGTCAATGGAGTTGTGCGGTATATACTTGTTGTCTGGCTTGTTTTGCTCCGCATAACGTATTTGAGCTGCATCCATGTTGTTACATGAGCTTCCCAGATTGCTCAGTGGTAACGAATCTGCCTGCAATGCGGGATATGTGTGGGTTTGATCTCTTATCGGGGAAGATCCCCTGGAGAAGGAAATGGCTACCCACTCCAGTATTTTTGCCTGTGGAATCTCATGGACAGAGGAGCCTGGCGGGCTACAATCTGTGGGGCTGCAAAGAGTCAAACATGACTGAGCGACTAAACAACAACTTGTTGCCTGGGTCAATAACTGGTTCCCTTTTTGGCAGAGTAGTATTTCATTGTATGAATAGACCACAGTTGGTTTACTCATTCACCTGTTGAAGGACATTTGGACCTTTTAAAATGGTTTGTAAGCCCTAGTAATTTGTGTAATAAACATTGTGAAGCCCATTCATTATTTGTCCAACTATAAGCAGTTCACTGATCTCTTAGGAAAAAAAAATATATTAGTGAATCTTCAGATATTAATTTTATATTTTTGTGTAATTCACTACTCAAATACATTTGAAGATATTTGTAATATTTGGTGGAATTACAGTTTAGTATATATGTAGTAGGCTATGATTGTTTTCCTTTTCCCCCCAGATATGCAATAAGAGAGAGCAACAGTGTTGTAAAGATATTTAAGAACTTTAAGGAAAAAAAATCATTTAAACCAGACTTTGGAGCTGAAAGTAAGTGTTGTTTATATATGATACGATTTTAGAAACTTTGTAATGGCTCAAAAACACCTAAAGATCTGAAAATATTTTGTTGTTCTTTGTAGGTATCTACGGAGGCTTCTTACTGGGAGTGAGGTCTGTAAATGGCTTAGCTTTCTATGACTGGGAAAATACTGAACTCATACGCAGAATTGAAATTCAACCCAAACACGTGAGCTTCCATCTTTGCTGTTTTTGGAACGTACCACTTTGTGACAAACTCTGGGTCCCTGAGGCCAAGAAATACCCTGGTGCCCTGCAGTCCCTGTCCCACTGTGCTGGACATGGGGCCATTTACCTCAGGATTGCTTTAAAAAGGAAGATTTAAAAGGGGGTATTTGAATAAGGCAGTAGATGTTGGGCTTTTTGAAAAGTATAAAGAGTTGTACAAATGCCAAGTGCTAGTCATATTTTAAATGTCTTTATTGCTTTGAAAAGGAAAAGTCAATGAGTTCTTGGCATGGCAAGACCTGTAAGTCTCCCACTCAGTTTAGAAAGCCTTTGCCTACATTACCTGATAATGGCTGTTTAAACTTTAGGTGGCCGTTCACCAGTGACAGAGTTTTCTACCTTTAGATCTGCCTGCTTCTTTGAGAGCTTTCATTGTCAGGAAGTTATCTGTGGAGACAGATATCTCCCAGCGTCCTGGTTCTGATTTCTAGAGTCTGCATTCTCAGCGGGGGGGGGGGCGTCATCCTCAAGGGGGCCCCTGAAACCAATTGATGAGAAAAAGTACTCTATTTTATCTATAAAGCATAGATGTTCATATGTTTATACATGTTATGTGTACTATGTGTTTATGTATTACATAATGTATAGATAGATAATGGGCTTCCCTGGTGGCTCAGTCGGTAAAGAATCTGCCTGCAATGTAGGAGACCTGGGTTTGATCCCTGAGTTGGAAAGACCCCCTGGAGAAAGGAACGGCTACCCACTCCAGTATTCTTGCCTGGAGAATTCCATGGACAGAGGAGCCTGGCAAGCTACTGTCCATGGGGCCACAAAGAATCGGACACTACTGAGCAAACTGTCACTTTCAGATGTATAGTATCTGTGATATTAAAACTTTATAAAGGAAAGTGATTGGGAAAAAATGCCTAAAGAAGTTTTGGGGTGGGGGTCACAATGGGGGTGGGAGGGAGTGAGGAACACTGTTGTAGAGCAGTCGTGACGTCCTGTGCTCCTCTGAATCTTGGTGCACCTGGCACGTACTGCCAGCGCTCCTTCCTGCCTCCCTTAGGGCCTTCCATTTCTGTAAATAAAATAGCAGCACCCTGTCCACCCTTCCAAATATGTGTGTGTGTATATATATACACACATAACATCAGATTAAGTGCTTACTTATTATCCTAATGTAAGAAGATAAATCTTGTAGGAAACAGCATATGCAGTTTGTCACATTCACGTAGACTCCAAAATCATTTATCTGTGTTTTTGTTTGTCATGTCGCAGATTTTCTGGTCTGACTCTGGAGAGCTAGTCTGTATTGCAACTGAAGAGTCATTTTTTATCCTTAAATATCTGTCGGAAAAAGTCTTGGCTGCACAGGAAACACATGAAGGAGTTACTGAAGATGGCATTGAAGATGGTTTTGAGGTAATTGCATCAGCAAAACTTTAGCTTTGTTTTTAAATGAATTATGTACTTACAGCTGAACTTCACTCATTGTAACATTTTATTATAAATTAAGTTTGGGAAAACTTAATAAACATTTAAGGAGTTATGGTAAAATGTGAAAATTAAAGTCCTGGCTCAAAGATCAGAGTCTGAAAGTATTTGGTAAAAGAGATTTGTGCTTTGATTATAGGAAACCTTTAGACCAACTTTGACTGTTTTTCAGTAAGGAAGTTAGAAGTTGTTTTTGGTCCTAAGACAGTTTAGCTAGAGTTATTTAAAATGGGTTTTCAAGCAGAGGGAGCCTAGCCTGGTGCTCTGTGATGACTTAGAGGGGTGGAAGTGGGGGGGGAGGGATGGAGGCTCAAGAAGGAGAAGATATATATATTTAATTATGGCTGATTCATTTTGTTGTACCGCAAAAACCAATACAATATTGTAAAGCAATTTTCCTCCATTTAAAAGATAAAATAAGAGAGTCTATAATTATCTTTAAAAAAATAAATGGACTTTCAGATATAAAGATAAATCATCCATGGTGGAGGTGTCTTGGAAGATTTTGTGAAATACTTATTATGCCAGTCTCATGTATGTTAGGAATTTCAATCAGCACTTTCTTAGATTATAGCTTTGACGCAATGGTGAAACTTTACATTATAGATGCTCATCCAGGAATCTGTTCTTAAATGAAGAAAGAAGATAGACATTCCAAGAAAGATTTTCTTTCTTGAAATAGGATTCTTTCTTTGCATCTCTTTTTCTATCCATCACCCCTAATTATATTCAGTTTTTTGTTGTTGACAGTTTGTTATTTGTTGTTGAATGAGATAATAACAGACTTCATTTTCTCTCTGTAGGTTCTTGGTGAGATTCAGGAAATTGTGAAAACAGGGCTGTGGGTAGGCGATTGCTTCATTTACACAAGTTCTGTGAACAGATTAAATTATTATGTTGGAGGAGAAATAGTCACCATTGCCCACTTGGACAGGTAGCTGACTATCGTTTTGCTTTTGTTTTTAACATCCTAAATTTAAAAGTATACTTTAAAAATAAAACCAATTGCTGGCTTGTAACAATGATAGGCCTGTTTTTTCAGTGTTATGGTTTTAATAGGTGGCAATTGCTAACTAAAACTGCATCAATCAAATGAAAAGATTTTGAGCAAGAGGCAGAGTGAGAGAGGGAGGGAGAGAGTATGTACTGATTCGGGCTTAATTCTAAATTAGTTTCCATTTCTCTTACAGAACGATGTATCTCCTGGGCTATATTCCTAAAGACAACAGGCTTTATCTAGGGGATAAGGAACTGAACATCGTTAGCTACTCCCTGCTGGTGTCAGTGCTGGAGTACCAGACGGCTGTCATGCGGAGGGACTTCAGCATGGCCGATAAGGTCCTTCCGACCATCCCGAAAGAGCAGAGGACCAGAGTTGCACACTTCTTGGAAAAGCAGGTAAGGGGGGTTCTTTGTTTATTTTTGTGTGTTTTTAAAGCCAGCAGTTTGAAAAAATGTTTGTATGAATTTGAAGAACTTTATTTCTTGTCACTGATTTCCTTATGCCAGTGGACTTTCTCTTATAAATTTAAGTCACTTGTTAATATGCTTCCTTCTCCTTTCTCGTTGTCCTTCATATCCCCTTTATATGTTGAAGGTGATTTATTAGTCTTCCCTTTCTGTAGACTTCTTTTCCATTCTATCAGTATTTTCAGTTCTATGCTGTATTTTTCTCTATCCTAGCTAGCTTCTCTCTTTCTGTAAAATACACATAAAATTTATCATTAGTGATGAGCATTTTCCTTAAAGTAGCATTTTTATAATCAAAGTTTGTTTATTCTTGAAACATAGTTGATTTACAGTGTTGTACCTGTCTGCTGTACAGCAGAGTGACTCAGTTATACACATATATACATTCTTTTTTTATAATCTTTTCCATTGTGGCTTATCACAGAATATTGAGTATAGTTCTCTGTGCTACACAGTAGGGCGTTGTTTATCCATTCTATACAAAATGATTTGCACCTACCAACCCCGAACTCCTAGTCCATCTCTCTCCCTCTCGCCTCTTTGGCAACCGCAAGTCTGTTCTCTGTGTCTATGAATCTGTTTCTGTTTCTTAAATAGGTTCATTTGTGCCATATTTTAAATTCCACATGTAAGTGATACTATGTGATATTTGTCTTTCTGACTTCCTTCACTTAGTATGATAATCTCTAGATCCATCTATGTTGCTGCAAATGGCATTATTTCATTCTGTTTTATGGCTGTGTAGTATACCATTGTATCTATGTACCACATCTTTATCTAGTCCTCTGTCGATGGACATTTTGGTTGTTTCTGACTTTTGTGAAAAGTGCTGCTTTAAAATCCAAGTTATGTATGTGCACAAAATATAAAGCTTTGCAAGGCTTAGGAGAAAACAGCCCTCTCCCTTCTCTCATTTCTACTCCCTAGTGGTAATCACTTTTAATTCTTTTACCTGACTGTTGCCATTTATTTCCACATGTCTAACATGCTTAGTATGTTGCTGTTTCTCAGTTTTAGGTATTTTTTGGGACTTCCCACTCTGTAGAAAATGAAGAATTTATCTTTCTTTCACTCCCCCTGCTTCAACAACATACATGCCACTTAAATCATTACATCATAATTTTGATTAGATCAGTATCCATTGTTTATATTATGACTATTTAAACCCTGTTCACAGCTGAGCCATATTATAGCTTCGCCTTTTTTCAGTTGTTTTCCCTGAGTTAATAATTGATTCTTTTATTAAACTTTGCTTATTTTTCTATGTGTTCAGAGTTATTCTTCCTACTCTGCTGCTTCTCCAGATTTCCTTGCTATCTGCTTGCAGTGTGTTCAGTCTACTGCAGGCTGAACTGAGTTTTTCCCTCATCATGGGTATCCCCTCCCCATCATGTTGGGGCCTCCCTTTGACTTGAGCCATTGTTTCCTGTATCCCCTATCTTCTTTCCTGGTTTACTCCCTCATTTTGCTGGAGTATGTCCTTCAGTAGTTTTCTGAGAAAAGGGTTTTTTATTGATAGGAAGTAAGTTTTTTTGTGACCTTGAATATCTGAAAGTGCCATTGTTCTACTCTAGAACATATTTGGCCACTTAACTGGATATAGAATTCTAAGTTGGAGATAGTTTTCTCTCAGAATTTTGAAGAAAAAATTCTATTTTGTCTCTACTTTCTAGTTACTGTTGAAGTCTAAACCATTTATATTCCTGATTCTTGGTACCTGATCTGTTTTTTCTCTTTGGAAGTTTTTTGGATCTTGTTCAAATTGTTCTGTAATGTTATCATGATGGTGGGCCCTGGTTTAGGGGTCAATTATCATTCACTCTGCTGGGTATTAGATGAGCTCTCTTAATTGAAAGCTCATTCCTTCATTTTTGAGATATTTTGTTGCATCATGTTTCTGTTGATGTCCTTCCTATGTTTTCCATATTCTCTCTGTGGAACTGTTATTCAGATGTTGGACTTCTTGCACTGGTTTTCTCATTTTGTTATTCTTGGACTTTTAAAACCTTGTTTATGGATCAAAGTTTCTCTTCATACCCTCTTTTAGGGTATAAGTGATAGTTGGAGTTTTCTTTTTCCCTTATTGGTATGCTTTCTTCAGATTGCTATTATTGGTTCTGCTATTATTGGTTTGATTTCTGTCTTTCCTTTTAAAGATTTTCCTCAGGTATCTGATGATCTTTGGGCAGTCGTTTAAGAGCGGAGGTCTAAGAAGCAGGTCAAAAGATCTGAGTTTATGGGTGAACTTATTGAGTATGAACTTAAAATATGTGATGTGGCTAGGCCATTTGATTGGGAAACCTCAATGTCAGTAGCTTCATCTAATGAATTTGTTCATTTAGTAAATTTAATATTGTACCAAGCACTGCCCAGGCTGGCATATAACCCTCATTGACGTTTTAGTATTTTTAAGTCTAGCCGCTTTGACTGGTTAGTTTACAGAGAAGCTCCCCAATCACCATCATTCTGGGGGGGGAGTAGAGTACAGCCTCGTGTCTCAGTATTTAGTATTTCAAACATTTAGTTAAGTATCCATTCTCATAATCTCCTGTTTTCCTTTTGCCACTGAGTATTCCTTCTGGGTGTGTAGGTATCCCTCAGGCTGGAGACCGTTTAGTTTACCTTCTCTAGAAAACAAGCCTCCTGTCTTCCATGTGTGTTGAGCCGATGGGGGGAGGTGTGAGGACCTGGGGTGTCTACTGCTTCTTGCATAGACCTAGGCAGTTTGATTTCTTCACTGGCTTTAACACTGCCCTTCAGGAGACACTGCTGAGGTGTGACTTGAGTTATTTCTATGCTGTCTTGACTCCTGATTTAGGGATTAGTCTTCTCTAGTGTTTTAACTGAATGTTTATTTCAGTGAGTTTAACTCCTTCACCAGCTTTCAAGCTTCACGGAGTGTTGTTATTAATACTGATTTCTCCTCTGCCTTTTTATGTGTCCTTGGGAGTTTGTGCTTTAAAGAAGAATCCCTTTAGTGTCATTTCAGTGGGGTTTTGGAGGAAAACAAAAGTAACCATATATAGTCCACCTCATTTCATTTGCTTCGCCCTCACCTATATCTGACTAGTTCTATAGATTGTCTATCCCCCACTCTTGGATTGTATATTGTCTACATCAGTGCTAGGGGAGAAAAGGAGTAATGCAGATTATTCAGAATTCCTTGTTATATTGTACTCAGGGGAGAGTGGAGTAAGGGGCAGCTTGTATAGCCTGGGAACTTCTTTTGAAGACAGTGATACAGCCATGCTGACTGAGTATCTAGTGAGACAGAACTGTCCAATTGCTGCATCCTGACCTAACAGAGCATTCACCCTCAGTCTGAGGAAGTCTTCTGCGGCTTGAACTTTTTGTCTCATTATACCAATCCCCTGGAGCTGAAGAACTTGCCCATAGGGCAGACCCCATCAGCACTGTCATGAGGGAGAAGCTAATATAGTGATTATAGTGGTTGGCTTAAAAGCTTGTTTCTGATGACTGACTGGAGCGTGCGAAGGAGGTTTTAGACTTCTGCCCTCTGGAATGCTTGCTGATGAGTAAACTGGACATGAGACCAACAGTAAAGGCATAGGTAATGAGATCCAATCAGTGTCTAGACCTGAAAGCAAAATGTTTGCTAAATGACCTGGGGATGATTGA
Source organism: Giraffa tippelskirchi (assembly GCF_054371585.1). Classification (NCBI taxonomy): domain Eukaryota; kingdom Metazoa; phylum Chordata; class Mammalia; order Artiodactyla; family Giraffidae; genus Giraffa; species Giraffa tippelskirchi. The sequence continues at coordinate 94,913,650 of NC_137276.1, forward strand.
AAATTGTTAAGTTTACATTTGACTTTCCTTTCTCTGAGGCCCAGGACTAGATCTCTAAGCCCAGCTTGGGCAATTACAGACAGCTAGGTGTACACTACTGTGCCTTTTTTTTGAAATGGTTCTTATTCAGTCAACTTTCCAGAATCATTTTTGATGTTTACTTTTATACTTCTAAATTTTACTAGTTGTTGTTTTACTTGAGTTTATCAAGCATTAGTCAGCTTCCGTGCTTAGAAAACAGGCGTGCAACTGAATTTTGTCTGTCCTGTATGTTCTTACCAGTTGATTTAACAGCTCCTTAATTTTTCTGTCTTCTTATTGAAGAGTATTTTTTGTTGTTGTTGTTACTTTTGTTTAAGTAACGGGGCTTCCAATGTCAGCAGCGTATTTAGTTTTGAGGGGAAAATGGATTATTTTTCTTGTGTGTGCACTCTATGTAGACTACACACACAGGTTTTGCTGTCCATAAACATACACATATATCTTATCTGTTCAGGGCTTCAAGCAGCAAGCTCTTACAGTATCCACAGACCCTGAGCATCGCTTTGAACTTGCTCTTCAGCTTGGAGAACTAAAAACTGCATACCAGTTAGCAGTGGAAGCAGAGGTATGTACTAAAAAATTTATGATTTTTTGTAACTGATGGAAAGGTGAGTAGGTACTTGTATATGTTTATTTTAAGTTGTGTTATTAAAGTTTTCTGAAATGTAAATTAGTAACTCATTTTGGTGAGGTTATTGCCTCTCTTTGGTCTTTTTAACAATGATTAGTTACTTCTATATTCTTATTCATATATTCTTAGCATTCTAATTTAAGATAAAGTTTTTTGTTTTTTTAATATTACATGGGATCTGTTTTGGAAGAGAAGAAAAGCTGGAAGATAGTAGATAAAGGAATCTGGAACTCTCAAAGAATGCAGACACAGCAGTAACGTGTCAATATCCCAAACTAGTGAGGAAGATTGTTGGTTTTAAAGAAGGGTTCTGACATTTTGAGAGAGTTTAATGACATTTTTATGGATCATATATTGAGGGCTCCAGTTATGGTTTCAGTCTAGCTTTTACGGGTAAATTCATTTCAGATGTACTAAAGAAATTTAGCTATGTTAAGATTATCCAAATGAGCAGCATTTTATTTGATTTCTGAGAAGCTACCAATGACAAGAAATAATATTTATTATTAAATATTTAAGGACATAAAATCTTTTTTTCTATTGTTTTAAAAAATGGGTATAAATCATTCCTTAAATTACAATCTAATTACCTTAAAACTTACTAGTTTTAGTTTCACTATATAATTACAAAATAAAAATATAATGGGCTAATGATTATTCATACAGCATTAAAATTGATTTGTTTGAATTAATTTTGTATATGTGAATAATTTCCATTTCCTCATTATATATTTTGTCATTCCATTCTTATTTTGATTGACAGAACCAACTTAAGCACAGCTCAGTATACATAAAACATGGTATTTTATAATTATAGAAAATATAAAATTGTCAGCATAGTAATGCTCAGATTAACAGAATAATGTTGGTATTGGAAATTCAGATGTTTATTTAAAAGATATTTTAATGTGGAAACTCTTTCTTACAGTCAGAACAGAAGTGGAAACAGCTTGCTGAACTTGCCATTAGTAAATGCCAGTTTGGCCTAGCCCAGGAGTGCCTGCATCATGCACAGGACTATGGGGGTCTGTTGCTTTTGGCCACTGCCTCTGGTAATGCTAGTATGGTGAACAAGCTAGCGGAGGGCGCAGAGAGAGACGGCAAGAATAATGTGGCATTCATGAGCTACTTTTTACAGGGCAAGTAAGTATTAACCCAAGGTCTAAAGGTGGGCAGAGTAATGAGAAGCACTGTCTGCATTGACTTTTGAGGGTGGTCTTTGGAGAGGAATGTGAAGAGGGAACCCTGGAGAGTGCACTGATGCCTGGCTAGGGGGTATCTGCTGGTAGGAGCAGGCAGGGGGACAGGGCTGCTTCAGCAAAGGATGCTTTTAACCACAGTTGGTCTAAATGTTTGAGCAGAGTGAGCTGTTCAGGGAAGTTCAACTGGGAGAAATGTTAAACCCCTTTCTCAATAGCCCTGCCACTTCCTGGCTAACGTATTTTATTTAATGACAGCAGGAGGCTGTCATTTGGTACCTGAGTGGCAGGTGATTTTGCCCAAATTGAATAATTCTCATCTGTTTACAACAAAAAATAAGGGGGATCAGGGTGCCAGTTACTTTTAGATTTGCGTTAAAATGTCATATATTTTCAAAAGTGTAGCAATTAGTACATATCAGATCATTTCATTAGTTGACCATATTATGAAATAAAATGCAAAAGTAGTCATTAATTTCACCTTACAGACTTTCTAAACCTCACAGTTAATCATAAAAACTTTGAATGTATATTTATTTCATGTATGCATACATTTATATACCTGTGAGAAAAGGTCTGGGCTTCCCTGGTGGCTCAGTGGTAAAGAATCTGCTTGCCAGTGCTGGAGACATGGGTTCGATCCCTAGGTTGGGCGGATCCCCTGGAGAAGGAAAAGGACACTTGGATATTTTCCTACTGGGCACCACTGCATTGTCCAGCACTGTTCATCTTAGAGATGCTGCCCTCAGTAATATACTTGTGAAACTGAGTTTCTGCTCTGTATCTCCTGAAGCCCTTAAATATGTTCATCTCAGCTACCTTGTCTTAAAAAGCCCCTTTAGAGTCTGCCTAGGACAGTTAAGGAGATTGAAAATGGTCACAAAAGCTGTCTTGTTTCTCACACTCCTGGAGTCCATTATGTAGCTCACTGGTGATAAGTTAATGGCTCAGTGACAGAAAAGAGGTATATGTGTGGGAGCTGGAGAGGCAATGCTGACTTTGCAGTACTAAATCCACATTTCTCTAATGTGCTAAGTGCCATTATTACATCGTTTATTCTTGGTAACAGTGCCTGTCTTTAATCTGTAGGCTTGATGCTTGCCTGGAGCTCTTGATTAGAACTGGACGACTGCCAGAAGCTGCCTTCCTGGCACGGACTTACCTACCCAGTCAGGTTTCAAGGTACAGACTTCATTTGGGGAGGAAATATTTCAGATAAAAACAGTCCTTACCAGTCTCCCTTTGTTCCATATCTGTTAACAGGGTGGTGAAACTCTGGAGAGAAAACCTCTCAAAAGTCAATCAGAAAGCAGCAGAATCCCTTGCTGATCCAACAGAATATGAAAACCTTTTCCCTGGATTAAAGGAAGCCTTTGTTGTAGAAGAATGGGTGAAGGAAACGCACGCCGACCTGTGGCCGGCCAAACAGTACCCACTTGTCATTGTGAGTGCCTGGGGCGCCTAATTTTGTGTAACAAGTAGAAGGGCATTCATGACTTAAGGTTTTAAATTGTACCACATATGTTCTGGTTTGATTGAGAGCTAGTGTCTGGGATTTGGGCCAAGTTCATAGATGAATTATGCTTTCAGAGTATTTGATTTCATCATTGCTTCATTCCCTGATAGCCAAATGAAGAGAGAAATGTTATGGAAGAGGCAAAAGGCTTTCAGCCCTCAAGATCTGCAGCTCAGCAGGTCAGTAGACTGCTACACAAGGTAGTCTGGTTGAGATTTGTTGATTTTTAAGTACCATCTCCCACTTCCTAATCCCAGTCAGCATTCCCTTTGGGAAAAAGTTTGAATTCCTGAACAAATTCCTTTGTTTTTATATGTATCTCTACCTGGGTTTTCAGGAACTTGATGGGAAACCTGCTTCTCCTACTCCTGTTATCGTGACCTCCCAGACAGCCAACAAAGAAGAAAAGGTATTGACATCATACCCAGCTTCCCATTGGACCCCAGCCTCACCCTCTCTCCACGTGAACGTGTGCTAGCTGTGCAGGCCTGTGTTTAAGTGATGTAATCAGTTTCAGAGCAGGGGCTTTGAAATGGAAAGATACCCCTTTCCGACTGTTGGTTTAGTTCTCTTTGGATCATGAATCACAGATAACTTTTCTTTAACACAGTACTATAGAACTCACCCTCTTCCTTTTGTTTGCAGAGTTTACTTGAGCTGGAAGATTTGGATAATTTGGAATTAGAAGATATTGACACAACAGATATCAACCTGGATGAAGATATTTTGGACGATTAAATAATGTTTCCTATTTACTCAACTAAGCAGATCATTATTATGGACAGGTATCGATCGTCACCCTGACCACCATGCTTTGGACTCTTGAGAAATTCCTTAAATTTTTTTATATGTAGACGCTGTGGCCCACTAGGAGCACAATGCCCTCATCTTCGGAGGAGTTTATGTGCAGCATCTAAATCACTGTTCCCTTAATAACTAAAACAGCTGTGGGCTTTTTTTCATACTGTCATTGGACCATATCTCATAAAATCTTTTGAATTAATGAAGATACTTCAGAGTTGCCTTTCTGCAAAAGGAAAACAGGATTCCAGTTTGGCTGAGCCAAAACTACACCTCATCTAGGTATCAGCCCACATTCTCTTCTCTTTGAATAACTATTTTCAAATAGCATCACTCATATTTTTCTTAGAACTGAGTATCTGTGCTGTAATTTTCTAAACTCTTTCCCATGACCTCACTGCATTATTCCCCTCATTCTATGTAGCTTTCTTAAGCCTTCTTCTGACCGTCTGGTAGTACCTATTTCTACAATCGGCTCCGCTGACCTCATTAAGCTGGGCTCTGTTTAAATTACCAACTGACCCATTTGGTAACACAGAGATAGTACTTTTTTTCTTTTTATGCTGTACTCTCTTGCCTGGAAAATCCCATGGACAGAGGAGCCTGGTAGGCTGCGGTCCATGGGGTCGTGAAGAGTCGGACACAACTGAGCAACTTCACTTTCACTTTTCACTCATGCATTGGAGAAGGAAATGGCAACCCACTCCAGTATTCTTGCCTGGAGAATCCCAGGGACAGAGGAGCCTGTGGGCTGCTGTCTATGGGGTCGCACAGGGTCGGACACGACTCAAGTGACAGCAGCAGCATCTGACATGATTAGAGAAATTCATAACCAGGTATTTAAATATATTTCTCAGTTATCATCTCATAGCCTCGGAAAGTGAGTGGAGTTAACAGTTTTTTCTTTGTATTTGTGATAGAGGCACTATCTGGAGTCTAAAAAACAATTTTATAAGCAACTCTCAATTTTGACATTTTTTTCAGTATCAACAGAAAACTAGCTAGAATTTAGTAAAATGAAGTTTATTTAAAAAATATTTTTAAGAAGCTGCAGAACTGCTGATGAATGCTTCTTGGTAAGCTTGCAGTGTTAATTCTATATATGCTCCCTTCTGTGCTTCTGTTTTTGCAAAGACCTGTTTAAAGTAAAAAAAAAAAAAAGTTTTAAAATAGAGAATATACTATTGATAAAGTTTCCAGTGAAGTCCCAGTTTAAAAAGCCCTCCACATTTCACAGTATTTTCTGATTACCAAACAATAAGCATACTACATGGACAGAAAAACAGTCTCACAGTTAAAGCAGCCTAATTCCAAACACCAGAAGTTTCCAAACATGATTGTCATTTTTTCAGAAAAAAATTAAGAAAACCTGACTTTGCTGGATAAAAATGAGAAGCATTAGGTTCAAGAGAAATCCACAGGATCAAAGTTAGCAAGATGATTTTTCACTTTAAAGAATGGGCTTTTCCTACTCTACCTATAATGTCATCACTGGTGGTTGTTATCCTCAGTAAGCTTTATAACTTCTTTGCAGTAGCATAAAGTAATACTGGGACAGAAGCCAGATCCACAAATACATGTCTATTCTGAGCATTAGAAAAGATGAAAATCATACAATGGTTTCCCCACTTTCTGAAAAAAATCATCTCATCTCAACATTTACAGAGAAATCTGTGTAAGCCCGTAGTTTTGAGAGCTATACAATTCCAAAATGAGAACGCACTATCCTCCCTGCTTCTGGAAACTGGGACAGGAATGTGACCGAACTGGGCGACGTGCTCCAAAGAGCACAGGAGCTGCCACCCCACTATCTGAACTTCTTGGACTCCAGTGGCAGCTCTGTTTCTATTGTCCAGGCTGAAGAAATGTGGGGCTCTAACCACTCTGGTTTAAGACCACAGGTCTGTGTGTTAGTCACTCAGTTGTGTACTACTCTTTGCAACCCCCACGGGGTGCAGCCCTCTAGTCTCCTCTGTCCATGGGATTCTCCAAGTAAGAATACTGGAGTGGGTTACCATTCCCTTCTCCAGGGGATCTTCCTGACCCAGGGATCGAGCCCTATGATTTCTTCACTCAATCACTACATGATAATGAATGTGAAAGAAGTCCCTTTACCTTAATTAACTGTAATCCTTCAGCAGCCTGCTCTTTGGCCTCTTGAGCTGACTGGCCATCAGGATGGAGGATGTGATAGAGATGGACCAAGTTGGCGGCATCATCAACTCTGGAGGGAAAGGGTTTACGGTTATAAAGGGTTTGTTGTTTTCATTTTCTTTTTACATTTTTAATTTTAGTTTATAGTTTTCTTCTTTGGCTTCACAGTCCTATAAAAGTATATGCTGAACTTTAAATTACATTTCAAACTTCCTTTGGGCCAGAAAAAAAAACTTTTTTACAGCCTTCAGTTTCATATTTTCAAAGCAGTTTCAGGAATATTGGCTAGTTTAGGCTTCACAGGGCGAGAGTCAATACAGGTGGGTACCCAGTTTATGAAAGTGATATGTTCAAAATGTGGCTGTATCCTTTCTGAAAGCGGAGCATCATTTCCCATAGAAACACTGTTCTAACGGTGGATGATTTCCAGGCTGGCCCACATCACCAGCAGATAATAATACAACTCAGAGGGTGGGTCTGTACCCTCATCCCACATAAGCTAGAGGCTAGTGGACATGGGGGTGCTCAGTGCCACTTGCCTTCAGGTGCACTAGCAGTGACATCTGCTGAGGAATTTCCATTGAGACTCTGAATTAGTGGGTAAATGCCTCTGAGAGGCATCTAGAAGTCCAAGGAAAGACTCCCAGGCCACCTGTCAATTCACAGGATCCTGTTAGTTAAAAACCAGCATCCAAGGGAAGCAAATTTGAAATTATGCACTCTAGACAGAAGAGAATTCAGGTTCTTCCTCAGCAATCGGTCTCGTGTCTCCTGTCACACAACTACCCATGATGAAGCCAGAAGAAGAGCTCAGTTCTTACAGTTTGTACTTAACCTTTTGAGAAACCTATAGGCAATTTTTATCATTAAAACTTAGCCTTCCCCAAACTAAATAACCTCTATTCTCTCACACAGTCAACACCTTCCTACCATTTGCCACCTCAAAGCCCTTCTAGAGTGGAGTGGGGTAGAGTTTCTTAAGCCACGGTGACCTTAGAGAAATGCTCTGGGCTCATCCCAAAGCCCGTTCACCCTAAAAGTCATCTTTTGGTAACACAGAAAACCAGAGCTGAGAAACCAAACTTTCCAGAGGAAAAATATTTGTTGAATGTTCATTATGCATCTGTTGTGTTTGTTGTGCTCTAATAGTTCAACAAACGTGGTAACAATAACAGTCATTCTCTTAAGAGCATAAGCATGTGAGTCCATAAAGAGCTTAACTGGGTTTCTATATCTTCGTCACAGCAGGGCTTCTTTATGTTCATGCTACTGTATAATACCTGTTTCACAGAACTACTTAGCTTCACACCCAGCCTGTATTTGAAATTAAATGCAAGTAAATTCACATGTAAAAAAGAGATCAAAGGCACCTCAATTCAAGACCAACAGGAACTTGAGTGTGAAATAAATCTGAGCAGAATTCTGGCATGGGCTCCATTTGCCAAGGATATGCAACCTCTACTGTTTAAGCTGGGATTTGCAGCAAACTGTCCTGCTGAGAATTCCCACAGGAGGTTTTACTTACACAGAGCAGGAAAGGTTAAGTACTCAAAATTCCCTCCCAGTATGCAAATGAATTGCTTCAGATGTAAAGCTTACATGTGATAAGTATTACTATAATAACTTATAAGTACACCTTAATAAATAATTTTCAGAGATATACATTCTGTGTTGCTCTAATTTCTTACAAAAAATGTTAACTTCAGAACATTTGCAGCTGAGAAGCTTTAAATTCATTCACAGCTAATGCACCTAAAGGCATGTCATTTTTGAACATGCTCACGATCACCAGCAGCCTCCTGCTTATGTGGAATGAAGGCATATTTCTGCCCTCTGAATTGGATTACACGATTACACCACACATGCTGGTGAAAAGGGCTGGCCTGGAAATCATTTCGCATTATGAATGTTTCTACGAGAAATGATGCTGTTTCCATATGGACTTTCTTGAGACAATATGGAACTTTCTAGTTCCAAATGCCTTGCCTTTGTGTGAATTGTTCAGATTACATGGAGGATAGATAGACTTGAGTCAAAACTCCTTATGTTCAAGGTGACAATAATCACTAACCCTTCCTATGACCTTCTTACTACAGCCATGCTTGTTTCATTTCCTTGCCATTTTGGCCTTTAACTCACCCAATGGAAAGATACTCAGAGGACAATTTTCTCTTCAGTGTCATCACAAATCATAAAAGTATTATTTCAGCTAGAAGGCAGGGCACACACCAGTTGTGTACTAAAATACAACAGACATTCTTTGTTTCACTCAACTTTGAAAAAAACCTGTAACCTTTTTAACACCTTAAAAATCTTGCAAAAACAAGGAGGATCAAAAGCAGGAGTATTTTCATAAACGATGACTTTTACTGGAAAGCACCCAGCAGACCTTATTATGTCTACTTTGCATTTCCTGTCTAATCCCCTTGTTCATTGGCAAGTTCACTGGTACCCAGAAGCACCAGCAAGGCTAGGGATAAGTCAACATCCAGGGTACACAGCACAGGTCCAGAGTCATTTACTCTTTCAAAGAATCTGGCCATGTTTACATGACGCAGAAGCAAAGACTGAGAAAACTGGGTTATACTGGAAAAACAAATCCATAAATAAACTGAAGTAAGTGAAAGCTATCACTGGGCGTGCACGTGTGCTCAGTTGCTTCAGTCATGTCCAACTCTTTGAGACCCCATGGACTGCAGCCTGCCAAGCTCTCTATCCATGGCATTCTCCAGACAAGACTGGAGTGAGTTGCCATGTCCTCCTCTGGCGGATTTTCCCACTCCTGGGATTGAACTCATGTCTCCTGTGTCTCCTACATTTCAGGCAGATTCTTTACCACTGAGCTACAAAGGAAGCCCTTATCACTGGGCAGTACACTGTTATCACTGGAAAAATAACAGATTAAATACAGGTTTACTGTAATGGTAGTGAGAATTTCTTTACTTACTAAGATCATACTTACAAATCTCTCTGAATCTGGTCAATCAATAAACCATCAATCTTTTTCTTATTTACAAAATACCAAGCCATTCCACCGAAGTGTCTTGTTGAACGTAAAAGGTCATACTTTGCGTATTTATCTATATCTTCATAGGTCTGATGATGAATCTATCCATACAAAAATGCAATTTTTCAGAAATACAAAAATAAAAGTATATCCAGCATTACTGGATATACATCCACTAGCATGCTAACTGTCCAAGAAAGTATTAGTAAACCAGGTCTCCTGATCCTGCATCCAATATCAATCATTAACTAGCAGGTATGATTAAGGACAGCTTGTCACTGCAGAAGTGTGTGGAACCTGGAACAAGTCTGCCAGACATTTATAGCCAGATCAGTTACTCTTCAGCAGCCATGCACTTTATGTGAAGCACCTATTATGTATATGGACCACTGGAAATAATGGACCACCACTTCTCCTTTCCCCTACCCAATCAACTATCCCATTCCATCTTACTAATTAATGTTCCTTCAGTTCTTCCAGACTGATCTTAAATGAGGACTCTGATGAGGGCATTCCTATATTAAAAAGGCTGCTGACTGAAGTCCAGATTCGTCAGCCTAGCGTCTGAGGTCACCTGTGATACGGCCCCATCTCCCTTTCTAGCTTAATCTTGAGCCACTTCCCTAGGTATTCACCGCATAAGCAAACCAGATGACTGGCCATTACTCAAGTCTACTTTTGTGTCCTGCCTGTTGTTCGTACTTTCCTCTCTACCTGAAATACTTCTCCATCCACTTGCCACAATGTTCCCTATCCTCCTAGAGCTCTCTTAGGCCTTCCCTGAGAGCATGTTGCAATCTTCTCTTAGCACCTAACATCTTAGACCTATGGTGGTGATATCTTTATACTTCCCCACAATCTTTTTCCTGGACTGCAAGCTTTGACAAGGCTCCCTATCCTAGTTCATATCATCACCTGTACCTCCACAGTAACACCTTACACACAGAAGGTACTATATGATTATTAAATTGCAGTGTAAGGCACATACACTGCATTTGGGCAAACTTTAGTAAATAACTTTCCTGTACAATAAACTGAAGAAAAAATCTCTGCCATCAAGTTTGGTTACTAACTCTACCACTTATTAGCTGTGCAACTTTCAACAAGTTACTTGACTCTCTAAGCTTAAGTTCTCTCATCCTTAAGGGTTGTTGAAAGGATGAAAATACCTATTTGGCGTACATCCAGCACTGGACAGGTGTTCAGGCATTTCCCTTTTCCTCTCCCTGTATCGAAGCTTATAACCTAACTCATTGTGTTGGACTAAAAAATCTTACTCGAAACCATACTTACACCCATACTTTAGAAACTATAAAATATACTCACTTTGATATAGTCACCAGAATCTGGCTCAAACTGGGCAACGCAGAGATTGAGGACATCAACATGCCGGTCCTGACTGTACATGGTCTAAACCCACATAGCAGAGTTGGAATTAGATGAGAAGAAAAGAAAGTGCAACACCTGTTCGGACATCATGACAGCCCTGCCCATCCACACATAGGCCACATCTGTGCCCAGTACAAGGGAGGTGGAAACCACACACAGGCCACATGTCACACCTGGATTCGAATCCCAGCTAACCCAGTTACAAGACAAATGACCCTCCTTATCATTAGAAATGCCTGTGTTTGTCAAAGCAAAATACCTAGCAGCACCAGAGCCAACTGGTTCAACAAAGCAATCATCACCAAAGTCATCTTACCTGAAGATTTTCTTCCCTGAAAATTACTGGTGTTAAAACTCTACGGCCTTCTTTTGGGAAATAAATTTGAATCATGCGGTCCCGTTCTTCCCAAGAGGCTTTGCGTAGTGTGCCACTTGGTTCTCTGACAACAATAAAACGCTCCTGAAATAGAAAACACAATCAAGGATGAGTTTGTGAGGGCTGATTTTTAGTTCCAGTGTCCCACTAAGCACCATTATAAGTACTTTGCAATCAACAATACAAAATGCAACGGGAAAACAAAATGCAATCACGTGTATGATTTCAATAATAATTTTAAACCTCAGATTTGGCGAGATTTGATACTTCCTTCACTAATCATTGCAGTGCCTCTGACAATCAGAAATCTAATGAAAGTATTTACTAAATATGAACAACAGTCCTAAAGTGAGTTGAATACATAAAGTGATTCAACTAAAAACAGTTGATTTGAGATTCATCTAAATCCATTTCAGAAAAAAAAGTGCTATAAACCTTTTTAAATTGTTTCCTTTTCCTAAAGTCTCACCCAGATAAGACTTGACTGTTTTATGGTCCATATTTAAAGTCACAGGGATAAAGGGAACAAACCCAAGAATGCGGAATCTTAATTCCACACTTCTGTGATTCCTCATTCTGGCAAGAGACAAATGTGTCAGAGAGACTGACTGGTACACCTGCCTCTGGTCTCTTCACTCTAACTGCCAAATCCCAGGCCAAAGGATGCTTCCTTCACCCACTGGGTGAATTCCACCCACTGTCTGTACCACTCAACTGGCAAACTAATTTAGCATAGGCAGCATTCTTGACACCTCTTAGATACTGTTAACATTGTTCCAGAACTAGAAAAGGTCAGGAACTGGATTATAATTCTTTACAAAACCCAGAATGACTTACACAGAGCTTTGCACACAGCTGATAAATGCTACACATCTGATTAATGTTTAAATTAACCAGTTTGTAGTGACTCTAAACTCTTCAGAACTTTAATAAGAGTCTCTGAATGTGTTTCGAGGATAATATAATTAAAACTTTCATCAAGCACTCCAAACAGAAAAAAAAAATAGCAGACGGTAAAGTAACACAATTGTTCCTCAAATGGATTTTGGCAATTTGAATTCCAAGTTCCTTTCTCCCCTTCAGGTTATAGAATGCTCCCATAACCAGCCTTCACAGCACTGCAAACGTATATTAAAATACTTCAAAGCAAAAATTCTAATTAAACTCTGAACCCATTCATTATGTCAGATGTACAGGTGACTGACATACAGACATGGACACTGCTCCCATCATGTCTTCTAACCATAATCAATATGATAAAAAGATTAGCACGGGGTGGCCCTTTTTTCAACCCTATTACTATTCAATATTCTACTGCAGTTTGTGGGCTGAAATATAAATTACTCTTTCACTCGTTACTTGAAAAGGCACAAACACAAAACTAATGTATTTTATTTTATAAGTGCTAGAGTGTTCTTTTGGAACTGCCAATCAAGGGAAGAGGAGCTAGACAATAAAAACTACAGCAGATGACTGGTGCCTAAAAATTATCTGGGCAAGTGTGATATTCTTACTGCACATTCTGAAAAGTGAAAATCCTTTGGGAAGTCTGAGCTTTTGGGGCATCAGCAAGCATTTCCATCTTCTCAAAAAGCTTGAGCTTTTTGATCAATCTAAGTTGGGCAGAATCATTTTTGCAATTGGACATATACTTACCCGATGTGGTATGCCGTATGATATATCAGTAAACACATATTTGGCTGTTTCGGTTCCTTCCAAAATCTTATCTTCAGCTAACACATCATTTATTGGTGTTCGCTCTTCCAGAACTGGTGGCATTTTTAATCGGACTTTAGCTGCCTCAATCGCCTGTCTTGTAGCCTAATGAAATAAAATATATCTTAGGGAAAGCCACAAGGTTACAGACCAAAAGGATCATCTGACAAAATCAGATACTAATGAAAAAAAGTGCTAAAGACCACAGACAGAAGCTGTAGGTACAAATAAATGAGTGAAAAGCCAAACTTGGGTTCCTGGGCCCTGGCCTTTATCTCTGTGATGAGAGCACCAGTCACAAGCTCAACCACTCTCAAAACAGCAAAGGGAGGCTCTGAGACAGAGCCAGGCCACAAGAGCCACCCAAAACAGGACACAGGACCTCACTTACTGGATGCTTACTATGTTCCAGATATTGCTCAAATACTCTGAGTGCATCTGGCTCCTTTAATGCCCCATCTACCCATATGAGCTAAGCACTACTGTTAGAGGTCATTTTATGAGAGAAAATAGAGGCACACAAATGTTAAGTAAATTGCTAAGAAGCTGCAGCACTACAATTTGAACCCAGGCAATTTAACTCCAGAGCCCACACCCATAACCACTGAGCACAGCGCTCCATGCCATACCGCTGACAGCGGTTACCTCTGAGAGATGAAAGGGGCCTTTCACTCTTCATGTGCTGTATACTTTTGGGTATTTGAACTCTGCTATGGCTCTCACTGATTTTTGAGTTGAAAGAAAAGCAACAATACTTCACATATTCATACATCAGTGTTTTCCACAAAGCACTCAATACCCATGACTCTAGGAGGACACCTGCCTGGAACAGAATACTGTTCAGAAGGATCTCATAATCTCACCAAACCTCAGCCTTAAAGCAGCTCACAACAAATGTTTCTGCAGGAAGGTGGCTGGAGCAAGGAGGATAGAGGAAGGATGCTAGGCTGGTTTTGGAGCAGAGGGGGCTCTGCCCAATAGCCAGACCTGACCTTTGTTTAATTTTTTAAACAAAGATATTCTACCAATATTCCTGCATTCACATACTTCTTCCAACTGTGCCTGGGTCATTAGCTTGTAAGTTGGTGGCTTCGTTTCTTGTATTGCTGGCTTAAAAATCTTCTGTAAATCCAAGCCTGTCATCTTGATGAGTATGCTTTGGACTTCCTCATCCATAAAAGTAGGTTTCTTGATCTCTGGGCTACCAGATTCTGTTAAAATGAATTTTAGTAAATAAGATGGCAAAAATGACAAGACAACAAGACATCTAAATGGAAAAAGTCAGTGATAAAAATGATTAACACCATGTCTACCTCAGTATGCATAATGTTAATGCCTACAAGATTCATTTATTCATTTAAAGGGATACTGAGCATTCAGGTTTTAGAGTTTCTAGGTAATTAATAGTTACAGAAGGTTAGGAGATAATCCATCAAGAAATGTGAGAAGGGAGAGAAGAATGTAGTTCAGATGGGCATTCACGATGATCAAGATAGTTTCTGCCAAAAAGGCACTCAAAGTCTAGTGAAGGAAGCAACAGGAAAAAAGTATTAATGCAATATTAATGACAATAATGGTTACTGCCAACCAAACAATTGTTTCCTATATGACAGGAGTTACACACATTTTCAGGAATGCTTACAACAAGCCACAAAATATGTACTGATATCCCAGTTTTGTACATGAGGATGCTGGAGCCTTGCTAAAGACAATTAGCTATTAAATGATATACCCAGGATTTAAACCAAAGTTTATCTGATTCTAGAACCTAGATCAATTTCAACTTACTATCACGTTCCTCAGAGTAAGTGCTACACACAAGGGAGGTACAGGGAGTTGTGTAATAACGGAGACTGAAACTAAACTTAGCCTGGGAGCAGAGAAAGGCATGGTAGAGTCAAAGAATGCTTCCCAGGGGGCCTGAAGAGGGCAGAGAAAAAAAGGGATGGAAATTCTAGGCTGAGGGGTTCCAGTCAGGGAACAGAGGCCTGGATCACTGGACACGATACTGAAAAGGCCATGTGATGTTCTGGAAGAAAGCTGGACAGGAGCGGAGACCCAGATCTCAGCTCTGCCTTTCCTAGTATGCCTATGCCTTTGCCCAGCCTCCACTTCCATTGGGGGTGGGGGAAGCCATTACTTCCCAACCACCTCTTCCTCTGCTGGTCCTATAAATGCTGGTGTCCCACAGGATTCTCACCTACATTCTTCTTCTCTCCCTTCTCACATTCTTGATGGATTATCTCCTAACCTTCTGTAACTATTAATTACCTAGAAACTCTTAAAAGCTGAATCTCCAGCCAGATCATCTTCCATCCAACTACCCAACCGACATCTCACATGTACTTCAATCCTGCCAAAGCAGAACTCGGAACTACTCTTCTGTCACAAACCTGCTTTTCCTCCTATCCTTAGCACCATCCAATAGGTCACGTGGGCCAGAAACCTACAGTCATTCTTGACTTCCCCACTACCCTCCACATCTAGTCACCAGCATCAGTAATAAAAACAGTAATGTTAACAGCTAACATCTGTTAGATATTTACTATATGCCAGTACTGACTAATACTTTTACATACTTGGTACATTTAATCCTCATAACAATCCCATAAATACTATGATTAGTCCCATTTTTACAAGAGGACACTGACACAAATCAATTGCCTGTTACATCTTATAAATCAGTCTCTAACTATTTCCCACTGCCACTACCCTAGTCAAGGCCATCCTATCTCTTGCCTCAGCCTTCTAATCTGTCTCCTTGCCCCATTCTGACCATTCTCCACAGATCAATCACAGCCATCTATTAAATATGTAATCCAAACAACAGAAAAGGTTAACAAAACAAAGAGTTGGTTCTTTGAAAACATAAAGAAAACTGACAAACCTTTAGCTAGACCAAGGGAAAAAGAGGACCCAAACTAACAAAATTATAACTAAAAAAGACATTACAACTGATACTACAGAATTACAAAGAATCATAAGGGGCTACTATGAGTAACAACGTGCCAGCAAATTGGACAACCTAGAAGATATGGAAAAATTCTTAGAAACATACAATCTACCAAGACTAAATCAGGAAGTAATAGAAAATCAAAGCAGACCAATTACTACTAAGAAGACTGAATCAATAATAAAAAATCCTCCAGTGAAAACAGGCTCAGGACCAGAGGGCTTCCCAGGAGATGTTTACCGAACATTTAAACATGAATTAATGCCAATCCTCCTCAAACTCTTCCAAAAAACTGAAGAGCAGGGAGCACTCCCAAACTCATTTTATAAGGCCAGCATTATCCTGATACTGAAATAAATAAAGGATACTAACAGAAATCTACAGGCCAATATCCCTGATGAATACAGATGCAAAAATTCTCAATAAAATACTAGCAAACTGATTCAGCAGAACGTTAAAAAGATCGTTCACCATGATCAAATAAGATTTGGGATGCAAATACGGCTCAACATACTCAAACCAATTAATATGAAACATTCACAGAAAGACGGAAGATTTCTTTGATAGATGCAAAAAAGCACGTGACAAAATTAATGATTTAAAACTTCTAACAAATTAGGTATAAAAGGAACACACCTCAACACAATAAAGACCATAAATGACAAACACACTGCTAACACACTCAGTGAGGAAAGCCTGAAAGTCTGCTCCAAGAACAGAAACAAGACAGGGTTGCCCACTCTCACCACTCCTATACAACCCAATACTGGAAGATCTAGTCTGAGTACTCAGGCAAGCAAAAGAAATAAAAGGCATAAGAATTGAAAAGGAGTAAAATTGTCTCTCTCAGCAGACAACATGATGTTATCTATAAAAATCCTAAAGACTCCATCAATAAACTATTAGATCAACAAATCCAGCAAAGTTGCAAGATACAAAAACCAATATCCCCAAACCATTTCTATACACTAACAACAAATTACCTGAAAAAAGGATAAAGTATCAAAAACAATATAATATTTAGTACTAAATTTAACCAAGGAGGTGAAAGATTGCTTTGCTGAAAACCACAAAACGTTGATGAAAGAAATCAAACATATAATAAGTGGGCAGGTACCCTGTGTCCATGGATTAGAGAATTAATATCATTAAAATGTCCATACTACCCAAAGCTTTCTACAGATTCAATGCAACCCCTATTGAGAATTCAACAGCATTTTTTACAGAAGTGGAAAAAAAACAATCATCAAATCTGTATAGAATCAAAATCACAAGAGACCCTGTGATTGCCAAACCAATCCTAAGAACAAAGCAGGAGGCATCACACTTCCAGACGTCAAGCTATTAACATGTAATCAAAACAGTATGGTCCTGGCATAAAAAAAGACACACAGACAGAGAGAATAGAGAGTGCAGAAATAAACTCATGTATATACAGCCAACTAATAACTGACACTGTGTCCTCAGTAGCCTTTGTGCTCTCCCAAGGCGACAACCCTGTCTTGTACTGGTCTCTGGCAGCCAAGGTCTCTTACAGCGCCTGACACACAACAGAGCTCAGCACTACCTCTCGCCTCAGACAACCTCACCACCCATTCCCCCCAGGTTCTGTTAACATTTTTACTCCAACGTTTCTCACCTTATATGTAATGGCATATCTGACACCTCCACTTGAACTTCAAAGGCATTTCAAATTTCAAATTTAATGCATCCAAAACAGATGTTTAATTCCACTTCCTTTCCCATCTCCTTACCTCATTCACTACTGCCTTTCCCCTCACTTTTCCTCCTCTCATTCCCCTCTAAAAAAGTGTCCTATAATTAATTTTCTCTCTCCAGGTACAAAGAGGACTTACTCCCCACTCAACTGCTCAGGCCAGAAACCTGAGAAATATTAACAATACTGATTTCTCCTTTTACATCCAGATTCACAGTTATAACCAGCCTCATCAATCCTACCTCCAAAATGGGTTCCCAATCTACCTGGGTTCAGTCTCATTTCTGGACTTTTGCTTATGCTGTTTCCTGTACTTGAAATGTTTCTTGTTTTCTCTCGAACACCGTTAACCAAGTTTCAACTGTGGTCATACTTTCTAGGAAACCTCCCCTGCCTTCCAGCCTAGTTTGAGTGCCACTCTTCTCTCCACTGAAGAAGGAAATGGTAACCCACTCCAGTATTCTTGCCTGGATAATTCCACGGACATAGGAGTCTGGCAGGCTACAGTTCATTCGGGCGCAAAGAGTCGGACACGACTGAGCGACTATCATTCACTCACTCCTCTCCATCCCCAATCACAGTCCAGGTCACACTGCACTGCCTCTTCCCACTGGACCAAGACCTCCCTCAAGCAAAAACCCTTGTCAGTCTTTGTCCGCTGCTGCTGCTAAGTCGCGTCAGTCGTGTCCGACTCTGTGCGACCCCATAGACGGCAGCCCACCAGGCTCCCCCGTCCCTGGGATTCTCCAGGCAAGAATACTGGAGTGGGTTGCCATTTCCTTCTCCAGTGCATGAAAGGGAAAAGTGAAAGTGAAGTCGCTCAGTCGTGTCCGACTCTTAGCGACCCCATGGACTATAGCCTAGCAGGCTCCTCCGTCCATGGGATTTTCCAGGCAAGAGTACTGGAGTGGGGTGCCATTGCCTTCTCCGCCTTAACCCCTAAACTTAGCCTGGTGCTCTACAAAGAGCGGAGCTCAAGCAGTGCTGCTTAAGCGAGCGAACGAATCAACAAACGCGGGCGACGTCCGAGCCAGTGCGTACAGGAGAGAGCCGCCTGGATCTAAGGGCACGCCACGGGAAGAACAGGGGCCCCCGCGTGGGGTCTCGTCATCTGAAGGGCTCTAGATCTCCCAGAAGAACGCCCCAGAGGACGCCTAGCAGGTCACTTACCAGCCTCGGAAGAGAGCCCACGGCATGGCGTTCCCGCCCCGCAGACCCCGGGCAGAGGCTGGAACAGGTTGCCTGGCCGGGGCCGAGAGCGGGCCCGGAAATAGACTCGCCTGGCACCCCGAGAACCTGCATGTAGATTCCACAGCGATAAAGACACTCTGAGGGTCGCCATGATTTTCTGGGCCACTTACGCCGGAAGCGGCTGAGAACGATTCTGGGTCTCACGCGGTTCGCACGGCACCCTGGGAAATGTAGTCTGGATGAAGGAGGAGGCGGAAGCGACGCAATTCCTATTTATAAAACAATAAACTTGTTTATAAAACAATAGGTTGTTTCTTGTAAACCGCTCGTTCACACGTAAAAGGTGTTTATATGCTCTTTTTTTCTGGACCTTTCCTTCGTTTCCATGGCTCTAAATAACAAATTCCCATTTCCTGCTCAAACCTTTTCTCCCAGCCTCAGGTTTAAATCCAACTGTCTAAGCATCCTACTTCTCCATTCAAACTTCTCACGGCCCCCACCCCGCACCCACCCTGCGCCACTACTCCCGACAAATAACACCTGATTCCAAACCCCGACTGCCATGGCACCTATCATTCCTCTTCAACTCACACATCTTTTTCTGTCTCAGAATCTTAAGTCGCTTTTGCAGCTCCTTTCTCAATTTGTGCTCAATTATTTAGCTCATTTACCTGCTTGCTTATTTTTCTCATGCCATGAAATCAATGACATTATATATTGTGTTATAAGATCCCCTAGCCTGGAGAAGGAAATGGCAACCCACCCCAGTATTCTTGCCTGGAGAATCCCAGGGACGGGGAAGGCTGGTGGGCTGCCTTCTATGGGGTCGCACAGAGTCGGACACGACTGAAGCGACTTAGCAGCAGCAGCAGCAGCCTGGTACATATGCACACAGCAAACGTTTGTTGAATAAATGACTAAATGAACGATTAGAGGATCCTGTTACGTTCCTCCCAGTTGTCCAGGATGTGCCGGTTTTATCCTCCCCTAGACTGGTGCCTGGGCTAACTTATCCCAACATCTGACTAAAAAGAGGTGCTAAGTAAACTACTGTTTGAATTTGCTAGACAGATAAACTCATCTTCTAACCTCACCTCACCATTGCCCAGTTAAGAGCTCTGTTTATGAACTCATACCCTATTCCGGCAGGGAAAGAGAGAGCCCTAGGCTTGGTGCTGTATTCAGGCATGACTGCTGCCCAGCATGTCCCAACACTTCCTCTCACACCTACAAGATAAAAGGTGTCAGGGAGTGCTAGTGGGATGCATGCGAGTGTCTCTCGGCTGTGTCCTTTCTCTGAGAATATACCACCTACTTTCCCAGGGGATGGGCCTCTGTGGTTGTGTTTGTCTTGTTAACATCCCTCTAGATAAAACTGATTGGACAACGAGTGGACACCTAATGCAGGAGAAATGACTCATTGGATGTTGCATTAATTTCCTATAGCTTCTGTAGCAAATTATGACAAATTGGTTACTTAAAACAACAGAAATTCTCTCACAGTTCTGGATACCAGTCATCTAAAATCAGTATCACTCAGCTAGGTCAAAGTATTAGCAGAGCTGTGCCCCTTTCAGAGGCTCCAGGAGAGAACCTGTCTCCCAGATTCTCGTGACTGCAAATAGTCCTTGGTTTATGGCTGCATCTCTATAATCTCTGCTTCACTGCATCTTCTGTTCTGTCTGTGCCCAACTGCATTTTACCTCACTCTGTAAGGTTATACATATGATTGCATTTAGGGCCCACCCAGATAATCCAGGATAATCTCTCCATCTTCAAATGCTTAATCATTTTTTCAAAGATCTTGTTTCCATGTAACATTCATAGGTTACAGGAACTAGGAAACAAATATCCTTTCAGGAGGGAAAACATTTTCAGCTGACCCCAGCTGTCCAGGCACCAAGCAGATTTTATCTCAATATTTCAAACTTAGAAACACAGTTGATGGCAGAAGCTTAAAATGGGTAACTGTTTAGAAAGGTTTGCAGCAGGCTTTTCCAGCAATATGCTCACTAATCAACAAGCAGAGTGAACGCCAGTCTACAGAGAAAGGCAGGAAAATGGATCAGAAACACAAATGGCAGACTAGGATGCTTGAGAAAGAGAGGGAGGGGTGTGCTATCTTGCCCAGAGATGCTCCCACCTTCCTGTATTAACCTCCTTTTCTTGGGCTACACTAATGGGATTACCAAGATTCTAAATTTCAGCTGTAACCTTGGGCAGATACCCACATCTTTCAGAGCCTCAGTCTCTCACCTGAAAACTGGATATGATGATAGTACTTATCTTGCAGACTCTGAGGAAAAAGTACCTTCAGGATCTAATGCCTGATGTTTCCAAAGGGGGTGCAAGAAGGTCATGTGGCAGCAAGTTGGTGGCTTTCTGAAGATCTTCACAGGGAAAGCTTTATAGCATTATATGGTTATCATTAAGATTCTCTGGTTGCAAGTGACAGAAATCTTTCTTACAAAACAGAGATGGAAGTGATGGGAAGGATGCTTAATATCTCACAGAGTTAAAGAGAAAGCTGAACAGCCAAGCCTCAAGAAAGACTTGAAGGATGGAAAGCATCCCCAAAGGCAAGAACTTAAGAGAAATTGCTTCAGGAGGCTGATGTCAGAATGACTTGATTCCAACTCACTTGGCCCTCTGAATCCACGGATTACAAATCCACAGGTTCAACCAACTGTAGATCGAAAATATTAAAAGAAACAACATTTTAAAAAATTCCATAAAGCAAAGCTTGAATCTGCCACATGTCAGCAAACATTTACGTATCATTTACATTGTATTTACAACTATTTATATAGCTTTGGACAGCAAAGAGATCCAACCAGTCAATCCTAAAGGAAATCAACCCTGAGTATTCATTGGGAGGACTGATGCTGAAGCTGAAACTCCAATACTTTGGCCACCTGATGCGAAGAGTCAACTCATTGGAAAAGATCCTGATGCTGGGAAAGATTGAGGGCAGGAGGAGAAGCGGGTGACAGAGGATGAGATGGTTGGATGGCATCACCAATTCAATGGACATGAATTTGAGCAAACTCTGAAAGATAGTGAAGGACAGGGAAGCCTGGTGTGCTGCAGTCCATGGGGTCACATAGAGTTGGACACAACTTAGCACAATACACAACAACAATAATATAGGATTTACATTGTATTGGGTATTATAAGTAATCTAGAGATGATTTAAACTGTAAGTGAGAGTGTGTGTATATTATAAGCAAACAGTATGCCATTTTATTTAAGAAACTGGAGTATCCTTATATTTTGGTGTCTGAGAGAGTCTTACAACCAGCCCACTGTGGACCTTGAGGGATGACTCTACATGCTTTACACCAAATTCAAGTTCCTGGTGAGAGAAGCAGATTGCCCTGGTGGGGCTCTGTTTACTTGGAAATGGGAAGTTGATCCTCTGACAGTTCCAAGACAACGTAGCTGCATCTAGTAGTAGGATTCATCAGGTAAAATATGGGAGAGGGATCACCAGCTCTGTGGAGCAAGAATGAGTCCTATTATTTGTAAAGCAAAAGTATAGTGATATTTCAATTACTCAACTGTGATTTTACAAGGTCTGAACTTTTCATTATTTCTCTAAAGGGACTAGAATTTTGCCCTGGTCTTTTAGAAGTCTTCAAGATAAGGGTGTGAGGATAGATGTCAGGGAGAGAGATGGAGACAAAAAGAACTGAGACTGGGGGAGAAGGGTAACAGTTTGGACAATCCAAAAACCATTTCAATCTTCAGCAACACCCTTGCAACTTCCACATAATCTTCAAAACCCTATCTTTGAAGCTGTCCCTAAGGGCCACATGTGCCCCCATTTTTATCCTCACCCGGAATGTTTTCCCCTGTTCCTGTTCAAGGTCCAAACCTCCAAAAGGTTCCCACACACACAAATTCCAAGGCCAGGGCCCCTCTGTGCACTGAGAAGGAACCATTAGTAAGGAAAAGAGTAAAGTGAGAAGAGGTACATGATGATGGGGGGTTCCCAAAGAAGCTGCAGCAAATAAGGTCTAAGTGGGGACAATGGCCATTGATGGGATGGGGCCTTTGTACCAGGAGGCAGGGAGGTAAAGATGGTGGAGTATAGATAGGTTTTGAGTGGAGAATCAGAGGGCCTTCCTGATTCTCAGCCTCTCTTCTCTGAGCAGTGGAAAGCAAAGTCATTGGCTGAGAAAAGGCAGGGTTGTATTGGGAGCTGCAGGAGTGGAAAGTCTAAAGTAGCTGGTTGGGGCTGTGCACAAGGCTCTGATGCTAGAACTTGAATCCACGCAGTCCACCAAGTAGTGGGAGAGTCTGAAGCAGTGCTAGAAATGAATCAAGATCTGGAAGCCAGGAAACTATTCCTCCTAGTTCCGGAGGAAAACGGAAAACATTTGAAGATGTGCCTGGAAGCCTGTGGAAGGCTGTATCTGAGCAGAAGAACTTTGAGCAATATTGAGGATGTTATCAGACCAGACAAAGCACAACCACCTTCCCACTCACTCAGAGCACAGAATTCTCATTAGTCCTGTGTGTCTTCATGGCAGACTGATGAAGTAGACAAGGCAGATACTGATATTCCCATTTTCTACACATAAGCTGAGATTCTGCAGAGTTAAGGGTCTTGCCTAGGGCCACCCGATTTAGAGACAAGGCTATAAACTTTGTGGTCCTGGCAGCTGTTACAATGGAAAAGCTCTGTTTCACATGTGTTTAGTAGGGTGAGGAAAAAAACACTTGAGAGTTGCAGAAATAATAAAGACTGAACATGGCCCAAAAGAGAGCAGGCGGGGAGACTGTCCTCCCCCACAAGATGATGGGGTGAATGAGTCACTTCTTCCAACTCTGGAATTATCTGTTTATCCTCAATTTTCCACATGACACTCTGTCTCTTTTCTTCCGACAGCACCTACTGAAATACAATTATACCCCAAACTGAACACTCAAAACAGAAAATGATTGCCCAAAGCCAAGGCTATATCTGTCTGTGATGACAGACAGACTCTCTGTCCTATAGCACAAGGACATGGATATCAAAGGCACTTAGGCCAGCTCTTTCCTGCCATTCTGGA
Organism: Giraffa tippelskirchi; assembly: GCF_054371585.1. Lineage (NCBI taxonomy): Eukaryota > Metazoa > Chordata > Mammalia > Artiodactyla > Giraffidae > Giraffa > Giraffa tippelskirchi. Next base: position 94,937,402 of record NC_137276.1, read on the forward strand.
GCCCCCACCATGATGCAGGCCCAGAGCATCACCGCCTGTCACAGCCACGGTGGATATGATCTATGATAGCAGACACTTGGCTCCCCTACTCATGAGAGCTGGTTGCTGTCAGATTTGGTATGTGGAACATTTTGTCTGAGGGATATGCTGGCCTGGGTTGAAAGTAATTCCCATCAGCTCAGAACCGGGTGGTCTGTCACAAGGTTATTTTTCAGTTTGATCTGGACTCAGGAAATCTTTCGGACAGAGAGCTGATATTTTCAAAGGTTAATAAGCCCATCAGAAATTTCTTTCATGAGAAAAGTGATGCATCTGATTGCCCTGACTTGCATGCAGTTCCCAGATCAGGACCTGAGCATTGTTTCACTTCAGACTCAGGACTACAGTGTCCTCAAGATGCTTGGGGCCCAGAATGGGAGAAGCACTGGCCGCTACTAATGGAAAGCCAGACAGGGCAGAATGTAAGGTCTTAGGATGCCCTAAGTGTGTGCCTGTGTGTATGTGAGCATGCAGCATGTGTGTGTTTGGCTATATGTGTTACACAAATGTTTATATGCATGTTTGTTTGTCTTCAGGGGACATGTGTTTGTGCATATGTGTATGTCAGGGTGTCCAATTGGTGTGAAAGTGCGTGTTCAAATGTGTGTGTACATGCATGAATGTATATGTTATTTTGAACACCTGTGTGCATTTGTGTGGCCTTGTGTATGCACTGATGCACATTCAGTTCAGTTCAGTTCAGTTTCTCAGCCTTGTCCAACTTTTTGTGACCCCATGGACTGTAGCATGCCAGGCTTCCCTGTCCATCACCAACTCCTGGAGCTTACTCAAACTCATGTCCATTGAGTCGGTGATGCCATCCAACCACCTCATCATCTGTCATCCCCTTCTCCTCCCACCTTCAATCCTTCCCAGCATCAGGGTCTTTTCCAATGAGTCAGTTCTTCACATCAGGTGGCTAAAGTATTGGAGTTTCAGCTTCAACATCAGTCCTTTCAGTGAATATTCAGGACTCATTTCCTTTAGGATTGACTGGTTTGATGTCCTTGCAGTCCAAGAGGCTCTCAAGAGTCCTCTCCAACACCACAGTTCAAAAGCATCAATTCTTTGGCGCTCAGCTTTCTTCATAATCCAACTCTCATATCCATACATGACCACTGGAAAAACCATAGCTTTGACTATACAGACCTTTGTTGGCAAAGTAACATCTCTTCTTTTTAATATGCTGTCTAGGTTGGTCATAGCTTTTCTTCCAAGGAGCAATTGTCTTTTACTTTCATGGCTGCAGTCACCATATGAAGTGATTTTGGAGCCCCCCAAAATAAAGTCTGTCACTGTTTCCATTGTTTCCACATCTATTTGCCATGAAGTGATGGGACCGGATGCCATGATCTTAGTTTTCTGAATGTTGAGTTTTAAGCCAACTTTTTCACTCTTCTATTTCATCAAAAGGATCTTTAGTTCCTCTTCACTTTTTGCCATAAGGGTGGTGTCATCTGTGTATCTGAGGTTATTGATATTTCTCCCGGCAATCTTGATTCCAGCTTGTGTTTCTTCCAGCTCAGCGTTTCCCATGATGTACTCTGCATAGAAGTTAAATAAGCAGGGTGACAATATACAGCCTTGATGTACTCCTTTCCCAATTTGGAACCAGTCTGTTGTTCCACGTCCAGTTCTAACTGTTGCTTCTTGACTTGCATACAGATTTCTCAGGAGTCAAGTCAGGTGGTCTGGTATTCCCATCTCTTTAAGAATTTTCCATAGTTTGTTGTGATCCACACAGTCAAAGGCTTTGGCATAGTTAATAAAGCAAAAGTAGATGTTTTTCTGGAACTCTCTTGCTTTTTCGATGATTCAACAGATGTTGACAATTTGATCTCTGGTTCCTCTGGCTTTTCTAAATCCACCTTGAACATCTAGAAGTTCACAGTTCACATACTGTCGAAGCCTGGCTTGGAAAATTTTGAGCATTATCTTGCTAGTGTGTGAGATGACTGAAATGTGTTTGAACATTCTTTGGCATTGCCTTTCTTTGGGATTGGAATGAAAACTTACCTTTTCCAGTCCTTGTGGCCACTGCTGAGTTTTCCAAATTTGCTGGCATATTGAGTGCAGCACTTGCACAGCACCATCTTTTAGGATTTGAAATAGCTCAACTGGAATTCATACATGTATTCAAACATCTATGCTGGCTTGGAAATTGGGTGGTTTAATGGTTAGAGATTTGGAATGAGACAGATATAGGTTCAAATTCTAACTCTACAATTTATTAGCTCTATGAGCCCTTGCCGTTCACCACCTTAGCTTCCTCCTCTCCAAGTTGGGATGAGAACAACTTCCTCACAGGCCCAGGGAGAGAGTTAACAGCCATGGAACAATACAGCCCTGGCACATAGTCAGTGCCCAGCAAGTGGTAGATAATATTACTGCTATGACTATCATCACCGCCACCATCATCATCATTCTTGCCTCTTGCCATTTTGTTTCCTGGCTGTGTGGCATTTGTTTTGTCTTTTTGAAACCCACCCAGGGCTGCAAACATTTCAGATGTAAATGAACTAGCAGTCCAAAGAAATGAGTGACCACACCAATTCCCCTCACCCACTGTGACTTTGGCTACATCAGTAAATCACAATTTCCCTATCAGCCAAGTGGCACAAGTAACAATCCCCGCTCAACAAGTTTTTTTCTATGCTGGTACATCTTGCAGAGAGGAAAGTAATTAAATGGTTGTCAACTACTTTCTGCACACCCAGGCCTGGCATAGGCTCCATGGAGCCTATGAGAAAAGAATACACATATCCCTGACCTTAACAATTTCCAGTGGAGTTGCCCTGTTGTTTTTAAAAAATAAACAATTAAACAGGCTTATTCAGGAATAATTGGTGTACAATCAACTGCACACAAATAAGCTTATGATCTGATAAGTTTTAACCTATGCATGTACACGCCACATAACCATCACCACAATCAAGATAATGAACATGTCCATCAGCCCATTTCTTCCTCCCCTTCTTCCTGTACAACACATTCCCCCAGGCAACCATGCTTTCTTTCTCTACAGACTGGTTTGCATTTTCTAGAGTTCTATAATCTCCAGATTATAATCATAAGCATGAATTCTTTTTTTGGATATTTGCATTCAGCATAATTATTTTAAGCTTCATCCATGTTATCATGTCAGCTTATTCCTTTTTATTGTTGAATAATATTCCATTATATGGATGTACCACAATTTGCTATCCATTCACCTGTTTAGGAACTTTGGGGTTGTTTTTCTCTGACTATTACAAATAAAATGCCTATGAACATTTATGTACAAGTCTTTGGACATACATTAATATTTCTCTTGGGAAAGTATCTAGGAGTGGGATGGTTGAATCATATGATAGGTGTATATTTAAGAAACACTCAAACTGTTTTCTAGGTAATTGTGCCATTTTACATCTCCCCTTTCAGAATCCCCCTTCCACCTCCCTCCCCATCCCATCCCTCCGGGTCATCCCGGTGCACCAGCCCCAAGCACCCTGTATCATGCATCGAACCTGGACCGGCGATTCGTTTCACATATGATAATTTACATGCTTCAGTGCCATTCTCCCAAATCATCCCACCCTTGCCCTATTTTCTATTTGTTGCCCTTGTTCTTTGTGTCTATTTTTGCCTTCCAGTCTTTTTCTGCCTTTAATGGTTTTAATTGAACATTTTATATGTTTCCATTTTCTTTCTAAGCGTACAAGTTATATTTCTTTTTCTAGTGGCTGCCTTTGAGTTTGCAATATATAGTTACAACTAATCTAAATCCACTTTAAAATAACACCACACAACTTCATGGGTAGTGTGAGTACATTAGATTAACAAAGGTACTTCTTCCCATCCTTTGTATCACAGCCATCATTCACTTCACTTATACATTAAGTATACATAAATAACTCCATAATCATATATAATCTACTATATTGTTGCTTTATTTTGAACAAACTGCTATCTGTTAGATCAATTAAGAATAAGAAAAAGGAAAGATTTTCTTTTATCTTCACTTACTCTTTCTCCAATGCTCTTCCTTTCTTTATGTAGATCTAAGCTTCTGACCTAATTCATTTTACTTCTCTAAAGAACTTCTTTTAACATTCCTTGCAAAGCAAGTCTACTGGCAACGAATACCCTTAATTTTTGTTTTTCTGAAAAGGTCCTTATTTGCCTTCATTTTTGAAGGATAATTTTTCAGGGTACAAAATTCTAGATTTATGCATTTTTCTTTTCCTCTTAACACAAATATGTCACTGTACTCTTTGTTTGTTGGTTTGCATGGTTTCTGAGGAGAAGTCTGCTGTGATTCTTATCTTTGCTTTTCCATTGGTAGGATGTTTTTCCTCTGGCTTCATTCAAGACTTTATCTTCAGTTTCTGCAGTTTGTATATGAAATACTTCAGTGTTAATTGTTGGAATTTATCCTGCTTGGTGTTTTATGAGCTTCTTGGGTCTGTGGTTTGGGGTCTGACATTAATTTGGGAGAATCGCTTAGTCATTATTGCTTCACATATTTCTTGTATCCTTTCTTTTTCTTGTCCTTCTGGTATTCCTGTGACACATATGTTACATGCTTTGTAGTTTCTCCATAGTTCTTGGATGGTCTGTTCTGGTTTTTTTTTTTTTCAGTCTCTTTTCTCCTTACTTTTCCATTCTGCAAGTTTCTATTGACATATTCTCAAGTGTAGAGACTCTTTCCTCAGCCATGATAAATCCAGTCTACTTAGTCATCAAAGGCATTCTTCATTTTTGACACAGATTTTTTATCTCTGGTATTTCTTTTTGATTTTTTCTTAGAATTTCCATCTCTCTTCCAACATTGCCCATCTATTCTTTCATGCTGCCTACTTATCCATCAGAGGCCTCAACATGTTAATCGTTGTTTTAAATTCCTCTTCTAATAATTCCAACATTTCTGCTATATCTGATTCTGGTTCTGATGCTTGTATTGGCTCATCAAACTTTTTTCCTCTTTAGCATGTTTTGTCATTTTTTCTTGATAGACATAATATACTGAGTAAAATGAATTGTTGTGAATAGGCCTTTAGTAATGTGGTGGTGAGGTGTGGAGGGAGAGGAAGAGTTCTAGAGTCCTGTGATTAGGGATTGGTCTCTAAGTGAGCCTGTGCCTCTGTGAACTTTACATGTACTTATCAGTTTCTCCTCTACACCCTTAGGTGTGGCAGGATGGCTAGCAAGAAGTGGAGTTCCGCATTTTCCTTCCCCCAGATCATCTAGGCTCTGATAAAAAAAAACCCTAGCAGGTTAGGTTCTGATAAAACAGTTTCTCTTGAGCTCAGGCCTCATAATGAAAACAGTGGGACTTCCCTAGTGGTTCAGTGGTTAAGAATCTGTCTGCCAACAGAGGGGGCCCAGGGCAACTAAGCCCATGCGTCACAACAATCGCAGTCCACTGCCCTAGAACCCATGCCCAGCAACAAAAGGAGCCACCACAATGCGAAGCTCATGCACTACAACTAGAGGGTAGCTCCTGCTCACCACAGAAAGGCCAAGTGCAGGAATGAAGACCCAGTGCAACCATAAATAAACCAATGAATTAAATTTAAAAAACTAAAGAACACAGCGTTCTGGTAGATTTCAAAATGGTTACTTTCCCCATACCCCTGAAGGAAGCAGGTGGGGATTTTTCCCTGATATTTATTGTGAGAATGTAACAAAGAAGAACAAACCTGACTCCATATCAGATCTATTTTGTTAATGCCTACCTTTGTGCTCTCTTGCCTGGGCTTAGTCTGCTGGTTCTGCACCTTTGTAAAGGAATGTTGATTACAGCCTGAAACGCATAGGATAGTCCCTTCTCAAGGCTCCACCTTCCAGGATTGACCTTTAAAAGAATAACACTTCTCATTCATACAGAGATAAAAAGTTGCAGGTCTGAGAATAACATTTTCCTCCTTGGAAGTTTACATGAACACCATGAACATCTATGTGGACATCTGCAAGAACAAAGTATTATCACATCCTCTCTGAGTCTGGCTGGCATCAAGGAGTCTGCAACAACCAGACACACCCCTCTCATTTTAGTACAAAAGAAACCTGAATTCTAACTCAGGTAAGATGGTTCAGTGGGGCATGAGTCTACCACCTTCTCAATCTGCTGGATTTCCTGAAAAAGTCACTATTCCTTGTCCCAACACCTCGTCTCTTGATTTATGGTGAGCAGTATGAGCTTGGACTTAGAACAAGAACCTGGTCCAACTGCTGGAGGTAAAACTCACAGAAGTCTGAAGGTCACCCTATGATTCTGTCCAACTAGAGCTTTTAACCCTCATTCTTGTCCATACTGAACCTCCAGCTATTTTTCTGACTTCTGTGCTGGTTCCTACAGAAGCTGTGATTCTATGTATCCACTTGTCTCTCCAATTTGGGGTTAGCAGTTTGCCCTGTAACCTCACTTCTCCAACATACCTAAGAAGATCTGTTGATTTTCAGTTTGTTCAGCCTTTTAATTGTTAGGATAGAGTAGTGACTTCCAAACTCCTCACACACTAGACCAGAAATCTGTTAGGTTTTATTTGTCTAAACTGTGCATGATCTCTTTCTTTTCTGTTTTTTCCAAAGTAATTATTTTTTAATGATCCACTTTATATCCCTTGTTGGCTTATCATATTTTTATTTTAGTAATTGTTTTAGGATAGTATATATCTATTACATAGCACATTCATGTGATGTTACCTCAAAATATATTTGTTTTCTCCCCTCCAGTATTTATGCTATCCTAGTATATATTTTACATATCAGTTCAGTTCAGTTCAGTCACTCAATCGTGTCCGACTCTTTGCGACCCCATGAACCACAGCACCCCAGGCCTCCCTGTCCATCACCAACTCCTGGAGTTTACCCAAACTCATGTCCATCGAGTTGGTGATGCCATCCAGCCATCTCATCCTCTGTTGTCCCCTTCTCCTCCTGCCTTCAATCTTTCCCAACATCAGGGTTTTTTCACATGAGTCAGCTCTTGGCATCAGGTGGCCAAAATATTGGAGTTTCAGCTTCAACATCAGTCCTTCCAATGAACACCCAGGACTGATCTCCTTTAGGATGGACTGGTTGGATCTCCTTGCAGTCCAAGGGACTCTCAAGAGTCTTCTCCAACACCACAGTTCAAAAGCATCAGTTCTTTAGGCGCTCAGCTTTCTTCACTGTCCAACTCTCACATCCATACATGGCCACTGGAAAAACCATAGCCTTGACTAGATGGACCTTTGTTGACAAAGTAATGTCTCTGCTTTTTAATATGCTGTCTAGGTTGGTCATAACTTTCCTTCCAAGGAGTAAGTGTCTTTTAATTTCATGGCTGCAGTCATCATCTGCAGTGATTTTGGAGCCCCCAATTTGCCATGAAGTGATGGGACCGGATGCCATGATCTTAGTTTTCTGAATGTTGAGCTTTAAGCCAACTTTTTCACTCTCCTCTTTCACTTTCATCAAGAGGCTCTTTAGTTCTTCTTCACTTTCTGCCATAAGGGTGGTGTCATCTGCATATCTGAGGTGATTGATATTTCTGCTGGCAATCTTGATTCCAGCTTGTGCTTCCTCCAGCCCAGCGTTTCTCATGATGTACTCTGCATATAAGTTAAATAAGCAGGGTGACAAATACAGCCTGGACGTACTCCTTTTCCTATTTGGAACCAGTCTGTTGTTCCATGTATACATATAGTTTACATATATATTTTTATACCCTACAATGTATGGTTACTATTTTTCTTTAAATTTTAATACTTTGGTTTTGAAAGCATTTTTAGGTTTATAGAAAAACTGTACTAGAAAGTACAGAATTCCCATATACCCTCTCTGGACTCCCACCACCAGTTCCCCCTATTATTACCATATGTTACCATTGAACCAATCTTGATATATTTTTTAAAAGCTAATGCTCATAGTTTACTTTAAGGCTCACACTTTGAGCTGAAAATTCTATGGGTTTTGACAAATGCACGTTAGACATCCACCATTACAGCATCGTTTAGAATAGTTTCACTGACAAAAATGTTCTGTGCTCCACATCTCCTCCTCCTCCCCCTAACCCTTAACAACGTGTTTTTCACAGTGTCCCATAGTCAGAATCATAGAGTATGTAGCCTTTTTAGACTGGCTTCTTTCACTTAGTAATATTCATTTAACACCCCTCCATGTCTTTTTGTGGTTTGATAGCTCATTTCTTGCCACTGAAAAATAATTCTATTGCATGGATGCACCATAGTTTTGTTTATCCATTCACCTATTCAAAGACATGTTAATTGCTTCCAATCAAGGATATCCACATTTCTGTGTGGACATAAGCTTCAACTACTTAGGTAAATACTTAGGAACATGATGGCTGGATAGTATGGTGAGAATATATTTAGTTTAATAACAAACTACCAAACTCTCTTAGGGTGGCTATACCGTTTTTCATTCCCAACAATTACCTTTTAAATATATTTAAGTAGTAAGAATATATAGATACATACACATATACCCATACACCCCATTTCTGCTGCTGCTGCTGCTGCTAAGTGGCTTCAGTCGTGTCCGACTCTGTGCGACCCCAGAGACGGGAGCCTACCGGGCTCCTCCGTCCCTGGGATTCTCCAGGCAAGAACACTGGAGTGGGTTGCCATTTCCTTCTCCAATACATTTAAGTGAAAAGTGAAAGTGAAGTCGCTCAGTCGTGTCTGACTCTTCGCGAGCCCATGGACTGAAGCCTACCAGGCTCCTCCGTCCATGGGATTTTCCAGGCAAGAGTGCTAGAGTGGGATGCCATTGCCTTCTCCGATGCCATTTCTAGCGCTCTTCATTTGTGGATATCCATATTTTCATCTGGCCGGTAGGAGGTGCTCTGGGTTCCGGTCCAGGGCCCAGCTCTGCAGGATGACGGGATGCATGTTATCCGAGGACGACACTAGGTGGCGCTGTGGGACTGCTGTCGGGATCCAGGCCCCGGGCGATTGGTCTTCCCGGGCGGCACAGCCCTGGAGGATCCTTTCCCACATGGTCCTCCGGGAAGCCAGGGCGGCCCCTCTCCCTGTTTTGCTTCTCTCGGAATGATATAGCTCATGTCTTTCCTTTTCATGCAGCTTCTTTGTTCCTTTTCCACCGGCCCTGCAGGCAGAGAGAATCGCCACCCTCCCTCCTTACCGCAGAGACATGAGGTCTCTGAGGATGGAGGAGACAGTGGGAACAGACAGGAGCAGCGGTTCTGAAAAAGCCAGAGACACGTCTACTTCCTAAATGCCCAAAGTCCACATCCAGGCGTAAGAACCCTCTTTCTAATTCTGGAGGCTTGGTGATTAATCTCTGCAACCCTGTCTTTGGGGAGACTTGCTTTTCTAAAAGGGTCTGTTCTGGGGAGCCAGAGGGCCACCTTCTCCCACCTGGCATCAAGGAACCCTACTTCCGCCCACAAGGCTTGGCTGTGGAGCTTTCAATGTGGATTAACAGAGAGAGCGGGGGTTGGGGAACGTCAGCCCTGGAAGCAAGTGCAACCTCCACAAAGCGGGTCATTTAGAATCAGTCAGCATGACGACTCCTCTGAGGCTCATGTGCAGAGTGGGGAGAGGAAGCCCTGTGCTGGAGGGCTGCAGTGAGGAGTGAGTGCGTCTCCTGGACTGCTTTGTCCGCTGGGGAACTCCAGGCACCTATGTGATGTGGTTATCACAAAGCAGTAACGAATTTGGACAGCCCCGAGACGCGAACAAAATGGCTGGTGAGGGCAGCTGAGGGCCAGGGAGGCCACAGGAGGGTGGAAAGGAGAGGTGGGTCTTGAGCCAAGCAGTCAGGATGAAGGGGCTGGGGGTGAGTTCCCAGGAGCAGGGGGATTGCAAAGTGTACAGTGAGTGGGGCCTGGTCCACAGGCTGGAAGGGGAGGGCAGAGCCTGAGATGGGGCCCGAGTGCCTGGCTGCTGAATCTGAACCATCAGAGAACTTCTACCCACGAAGGGCAGCCCTTGGAAAGAGCCGTCTGACAGCAGTGGAGCGAGGGATGGGATGGCGGCCTGGAGGCTATGGTGATCGGTGTGCTTTTACTTTTTGCTTAATTGTGATTTTGGAAACACTGTCCCTCCTCTAACCTTTCCTGACTATGGAAACGGGCTTGAGAGTCGACGCTTGCTGGGCTTCTCTGTCTCTGGGGGACAGGACTGGCCAGGCCGCGGCAGGCAGCCCTTGACAGATGACCCAGGTTCACCCACACGTTCCCATCTGCACTGACTCATGGACAATATCTCTAAGGCTTCAGCCCTGCTTCCCAGCGAGGCAGGGAGCCCAGCTGAGGCCTGTCTGGGTTGTCTCAAGGAGACAGGCTGGTTATGGAACCCATGGCAGTGCACCCCAATACACACACACACACACACACACACACACACACACACACACACACACACACACACACACACACACACACACTTGATGAAATTGGGCTATTTCTGCCCTGAGGGAAAGCCATACAAACCACAGGGCCACGTGATGTGCCAACACCCCTGGGCTTCCCCTCTTCTTCCACCTACCAGAAGAAGGCGCTGCAGCCACTGACCCCTCCTTCACAGTGTGGCGGGACAGCCCTCCTCGGTATCTCCTCCGCAGCAACCTTATCACCAAGCCTTGGAACTGTTGGCCACAAGACCTTGGCTGGCCAGAGGTCTGGGGCAGTGGGCTCTCCCCCCTGAGGAGGCAAAGGAGGCACCTGAAATCGCTTGCCTTTCCCAGCCCATGGCTGGTAATTTTTCTGAAAGACCAGCATTCCCATCATTGTTGGTGGCTTTGGGTGAAATGTCCCTTGAATGTGAACTCTGAACCCCAGCAACTCTGACCACAGGAGGAGGGGCTGGGCTGGCCTGAGGATATATTTGAGAGCTACCTCCGTGGAGGAAACCTCAAATCTCAGTTTCTTTCTGAGCATCCTGGGCCTGTCTCCTTCATGGAGAAGACAGAGGAAGGTGGCAGACTCAGGACAATGGAAGACTTGGTTAGTTGGGTTCTGGCTTAGTGGGATTTAGGTTCTGAGCTCTGGGAGCAACTCCCTGTGTCATGTGACTTTGCCTCCCCAAGGGAGGCAGGCAAGACCAGAAAAGAGGCAGAGAAGCCTCTGTGTGCACGGGACAGCCCCCTAAAAGCCCTGTGCTCAATTTTCCCATCTGTAATATGGGGACGACAGCACACAAAGGCACTTCATGGGGTCATCGTGGGGATTAATCAGTAGATGTAAAATAATCTGGAAAAGTGCAATGCACCATTTAGTGAAGGTGGTATTTATGTTTTCCAGTGGAAAAAAGCAGCAGTATCTTCTCACTGCAGAGAAGTAAAGCCTCAGTCCCTGGAGCCCAGTGAGTCCAAGAAATGAAGCCAAAAGCAAACCTGGAAGGCGGTGGCTGGAGTTCTCAGTGAGGAGGCCTTTGAAGTGAGAGCTGTCCCTCCCTCCAAGGGCTCTGGCAGCTCCCCGCTCCGTACTTGATGAAGGGGAGACAGGCTCTGTTGTGGTTTGACATATGCCCCAGATGTCAGGTTGCAACTCCACTTGGCAGTTAGCTCCCCGAGGTGGCAGCTGTGTGGAAGGGAAAGGCCTGGGCTTAGAATCAGTGTGCATGGTGCAAATGCCAGCTGTGCCCCACGCAACTTCTCTGTGCCACCTTCTTTTGTGAATAAAATGGGTGTGATACCTGCTCAGGCCACCTCAATAGGGCTACCAGGTTTAGCAAATGCAAATCCAGGATACCCAGATCAACGTGAATTTCAGATAATGAACATATAATCTTTCAGTACAAGCATGTCCCATGCAATACTTGAGACATACTAACACTAAAAAAAATTATTTGATGTGTACCTGAAATTCAAACATTCCTGTATTTTATTTGGCAAACTTAATCCCTTGGGAGACTTTACAGGGGTCACCTGGGTGAAAGCACTTCGAACTGTAAAAGCTTTGAAAGTCCATGCTGGGAGGTATTCTGAAAAGAGAGTGGACAGTTAATTTTGGTAACCAAAATGGCCTTTTATCTTGAAATTCCTAAGGCCTCCCTCCTGCAACCATAGCCACCCCCACTGCAGTGGAATCTCTTCCTCTCTAAAGGGCTCTCCTGCCCTTCTAACCCCTGCTGTCCTCTGCTCTCATGTCTCCTTCGTCCCCACCCACTGGAGAAGCTCCTTGGGTTCGTGGAGGCTGAAGTCATTTTCTGCTCTGGGTCCTGCCCGCTGGGCTCAATCCACCTTGGGTTTGCTGTGACTTTGACTTTCGTGGAGTGTGTGATGCAGTGAGAGGCTCCTGGGTCCATCCTACAGCCCTGGCTGGAGCGTGTGCTCTGCTGTGGAAGCAGAGATTGTGGACAAGGTGCTTCTGTCTCAGCTTCAGAGTCCTCATCTATACAATGGGAAGATGCTAACCCGAGCTCGTCTTTAAGACAGGAAAAGAAGATGATAACAGCAAAGCACCGAGGATGGAGCCAGGCCCCCAGTGGGCACACAGCAGGCTAGTTACCACTTCCACCTGTTCACTATGCCCTCCACCATGCCAGGCTGGCCTACTGGCAGTCCCCCAAAGTGTTCCATTTGAGGGAAGGCTCTCATTCACCTCCACTTATAAGTTTTCACACTCTCAAGGAGTCCAAGCCATCAGCTTTGCCAGCTTCTGTATCCCCAATGCCCATTTGTCTGCCCTCCCCACACTGCACTGGACACCCTCACTTATGATGGGAATCTGTTCACTGTTGTTGTCCCACACGTGCAGCAGAGAAACAGACAAACTCAGCTGACACTGCCCCAGTCACACCACCAAGACTATTCCCTTCCCTCCCCAACCAGGACCTTCCAGAAATTCAGTCACCACAGGGAAGCAGGGCAGGTGCCTGAGGTAGAGGTGGGGCTCTCCACCACTTCCCTGTGGGACCCCAAGTGGCTTTCAGAACAAAGTGTATCTGGAATGGGGGTGGGTAAAGGATGATGACAAGAAGGAGGACGCAGGGTCTTCTGCTTCTGTTCTCTCAGCCCCGAGTGCTGTGCTGTGCTAAGTCGTTTCAGTCACGTCTGACTCTGCAACCCTATGGATGGTAGCCCACCAGGCTCCTCTGTCCATGGGATTCTCCAGGCAAGAATACTGGAGTGGGTTGCCATTTCCTCCTCCAGGGGATCTTCCTGACCCAGGGATCAAACCCGAGTCTCTTAAGTCTCCTGAAGTTGGGGCCAAGTATCCACCAGAAAGGGCAGGGTGAAGGGTTAGGAGCCCTGCCTGGCCTGTCCTTTACCCACACTGGGCTGCAGCATTTCCACACACATGGACCATCCTCCAGAACTGTTCATTCATTCACCCAACACACAAACTTCTGGTGGGACTGGGGCACACGGAGGTGAAGGACACGTCACTGCTGTGGTGGGACCTGCAGGCCCCAGTGAGAGAGAGGGATGGAAATGAGGCAGATGCGATGCATGTGGGAAGAACTAGGATGGAGGGAAGCTTGGGTCCCTCGGGATAGTGTCGGGAGGATGGTGAGGCTCCTAACGGTGTACAGACCAATGGGCGTGCAGAATAATAGAGAAGCTACACATGCATCGATAAGTTGACAAAACTGTTAAAGTTGGCCATCACAAATGCTAGTAAAGATGTGGAGCAACAGGAATGTGCACACTTTGCCAGTGAGAGGCTAGTTTAATAGAACTGCACAAAAACCACTGGAGATGCCCATTCCCAGGACTGTAGGAAAAATTCCACTCCCAGGTCTGTGCACCAAGAGGACTGCATCAGGCCACTCCCGGCTGCACAGTGCACCATTGCCTGAGATCCAAACAGCCACCAGTGCCATCAGTCCTAGTCACATGTGGCAGGGTCGCATGACGGAAGGCTGCACAACTATGAAAACGCACAGGAGATAACAACCTCATGCAGTAGCAGGGACGAACCTCACAAACACAGACACAAAACAGGACACGCATGATTCCATTTTGACCAGATTTTAGCACAAGCAAAACAAAACCATGCTATTTCAAGGATGCACACATGGGTGTTACAACCCTACACATCGAAGCAGTGACTATCACCAGTCAGAAGGGTAGCTTCCTCCAGGGCAGAGGTTTTGCACTGGGGTGAATTTGCCCCCACCTGCCCGGAGAAGTATTTGAATTTCGTGTGGGACAGGGGAGTCTGCTACCGGTCAGAGATGCTGCTAAACATAGGATGCACAGGACAGCCTCTCCCCCCATACACACATCCCCATAGAATTACCCTGCCCGAATCTCACCTTTCTGCTCTGGAGACACCCTGATCTAGGGGACCAGGGTGGCGGTGGGGAAAGAAGGGGCTCACCCAGGATTCTAAAATCCAGGCAATGTACAAGGGTGGTCATTTTATATATAACCCAGGTGGCGCTAGTGGTAAAGAACATGTCTGCCAACACAGGAGACATAAGAGATGTGGGCTTGATCCCTGGATCGGGAAGATCCCCTGGAGGAGGACATGGTAACCCACTCCAGTATTCTTGCCTGGGAAATCCCATGAACAGCGGAGCCTGATGGGCTATAGCCCATGGGCTCACAAAGAGTCAGACACTCAGTTCAGTTCAGTCACTCAGTCATGTCCGACTCTTTGCGACCCCATGGACTGCAGCATGCCAGGCTTCCCTGTCCATCACCACCTCCTGGAGCTTACTCAAACTCATGTCCATGAACTCGGTGATGCCATCCAACCATCTTATCCTCTGTCATCCCCTTCTCCTCCTGCCTTCAATCTTTCCCAGCATCAGGGTCTTTTCAAATGAATCAGTTCTTCACATCAGGTGGCCAAAGTATTGGAGTTTCAGCTTCAACATCAGTCCTTCCAATGAATATTCAGGACAATTTCCTTTAGGATTGACTGGTTGGATCTCCTTGCAGTCCAAGAGACTCTCAAGAGTCTTCTCCAAAACCACAGTTCAAAAGCATCAATTCTTTGGCACACAGCTTTCTTTATAGTCCAACTCTCACATCCATACATGACTATTGGAAAAACCATAGCTTTGACTAGACAGACCTTTGTTGGCAAAGTAATGTCTCTGGTTTTTAATATGCTGTCTAGGTTGGTCATAGCTTTTCTTCCAAGGAGCAAGTGTCTTTTACTTTCATGGCTGCAGTCACCATCTGTAGTGATTTTGGAGCTCCCAAAAATAGTCTGTCACTGTTTCCATTGTTTCCGCATCTATTTGCCATGAAGTGATGGGACCAGACGCCATGATCTTAGTTTTCTGAATGTTGAGTTTTAAGCCAACTTTTTCACTCTCCTCTTCCACTTTCATCAAGAGGCTCTCTAGTTCTTCTTTGCTCTCTGCCATAAGGGTGGTGTCATCTGCATGTCTGAGGTTATTGATATTTCTCCTGGCAATCTTGATTCCAGCTTGTGCTTCATCCAGCCCGGCATTTCACATGATGTACTCTGCATATAAGTTAAATAAGCAGGGTGACAATATACAGCCTTGATGTACTCCTTTCCCAATTTGGAACCAGTCTGTTGTTCCATATACAGTTCTAACTGTTGCTTCCTGACCTGCATACAGATTTCTCAGGAGTCAGGTCAGGTGGTCTGGTATTCACATCTTTTTAAGAATTTTCCACAGTTTGTTGTGATCCACACAGTCAAAAGCTTTGGCATAGACAATAAAGCATTAGTAGATGTTTTTCTGGAACTCTTGCTTTTTTGATGATCCAACGGATGTTGGCGATTTGATCTCTGGTTCCTCTGGCTTTTCTAAATCCAGTTTGAACGTCTGGAAGTTCACGGTTCACGTACTGTTGAGGCCTGGCTTGGAGAATTTTGAGCATTACTTTGCTAGCGTGTGATATGACTGCAATTGTGCGGTAGTTTGAACATTCTTTGGCATTGCCTTTCTTTGGGATACTGAGGGACTAACACGTTCATAAACTCTACATAATGATTTATACCTTTAAAAGAAGCACTTCCTATAAACAACCTGCCTGCAATGCAGAAGTGAAGTGAAGTGAAGTTGCTCAGTCGTGTCCAGCTCTTTGTAACCCCGTGGATTGCAAGGCTCCTCCATCCATGGGATTTTCCAGGCAAGAGTACTGGGGTGGGTTGCCATTTCCTTCTCCAGGGGATCTTCCTGACCCAGGGATCAAACCCGAGTCTCCCACATTGCAGGCAGACTCTACCGTCTGAGCCACAAGGGAAGCCACGGAAGACCTGGGTCCAATTCCCAGGTCAGGGAGATACCCTGGAGTAGGAAATGGCAACCCACTTCAGTAGGCTGCTGCTGCTGCTGCTGCTGCTGCTGCTGCTAAGTCGCTTCAGTCGTGTCCGACTCTGTGAGACCCCATAGACGGCAGCCCACCAGGCTCCGCCATCCC
Source organism: Giraffa tippelskirchi (assembly GCF_054371585.1). Lineage (NCBI taxonomy): Eukaryota > Metazoa > Chordata > Mammalia > Artiodactyla > Giraffidae > Giraffa > Giraffa tippelskirchi. The sequence goes on from NC_137276.1 coordinate 94,953,752, forward strand.
TGGGATTCTCCAGGCAAGAACACTGGAGTGGGTTGCCATTTCCTTCTCCAGTGCATGAAAGGGAAAAGTGAAAGTGAAGTCGCTCAGTCGTGTCCACTCTCAGCGATCCCATGGACTGTAGCCTACCAGGCTCCTCCGTCCATGGGATTTTCCAGGCAAGAGTACTGGAGTGGGGTGCCATTGCCTTCTCCGTTCAGTAGGCTAGACTGGACAATTTCATGGACAGAGGAGCATGGCAGGCTACAGTCCATGGGGTCACAAAGAGTCAGACACAACTGAGTGACTAACACAACAACAATGGTTTATACAAGCCAAGAATAATTCCAGAGCATGCAGTTGGGCATTTGCAGGATGAGTGAGGAGGCCCATGAGATGAGGTCAGCCTTGTTCTCCAGGTGAAACAGGAGGCCAGGGACCAGTACTGTTGCTGGGACACCCTTCAGAAGGCATTTTGAAGACCTGGGCAGTCTGACACGTGTTCTCAACACTCCTCCAAAAAACCAGTACACAGAGGGGCTCCACGTGCTGAGGATGAGCACCCTGCCCAGTGAGGTGGGTTCTCCGAGCTCCACTGCACTGTGGGGTACAGGAGGGGCAACGGAGGGCCAGGTGGACAGATGGCCTAGCCAGCTGCTTTCTCTCTGCTCAGGAGGGTCTGGGTTTCCTGGGCTTCATCAAGGCATTTGGGGGGCTGTCAGGAAGTAGATCTTTGTGGTTCTTGGATTCCCCCAGACAAGGTCTGAATGTTTACAACCCAAGATTAGTGAGGAAGGCAGCAATAAAGTGTACTGGAATTCAGACTCAGACCTGGGTCTGAATCTGCGCTTGCCAGTTATAAGTGAGATGACCTTGGGCAAGCTACTTGATTTTGTTGAAATTAAGTTTCATCCTGTATAAAAAATGGAAAAAGAGGTATTTCAGTCATAGTGTTGGCAGAGAAAAAGATGAAATAATGTAAGAAGGCCAGGTCATTGGAAAAGATCCTGATACTGGGATCCTGATACCTGACTGAAGGCAAAAGGAGAAGAGGGTGGCAGAGGATGAGATGGTTAGAGGATGAGATGGTTAGATAGCATCACCAACCCAATGGACATGAATGTGAGCAAACTCTGGGAGATAGTGAAGGACAGAGAAGCCTGGTGTGCTGCAGTCCGTGGGGTCACAAAGAGTTGGACACAACTTAGCAATTGAACAACAACAAAGATGGCCAGACTAACTTCAAGGGCCCAAGTGGCAGCTGTTAAGTGGTAGCTGTGACTGTGGCAGCTGGCATACTGAGTCGCACACAGGTGATGGCTGTTTTGGGCTCCACTAACCTGCTCTGTGTCAACTGCCGTAGTTCAGGTCTCTTGTGTCTGCCTGTTTTCCTGCTAATGTCCCTTTGTATTGACTAATTTAAAAACCACTAGCCTTGTTAGGGAACCTAGGAAGGAATTGGGCTCCAAGCCTGAGCCAAGGCTTTGGAAGAAGACTGGGAGCCAACTCCAATAAGTGGTGGCATGAGATCACACATTAATGGGAAATTTAGGGCCCCCTGGCTCTGCTTCCACCACCTTCACCTGCTCCCCAGACTCTAGCCAGTGTCAGAGCCTGTGTTTTGTTTTTACAAAAAAGATCTTGTGTTCTATCAGTCAAGATCCCAGCAGCCAAGATATGGAACACTCAAATTAAGATGATTTGAATGGACCATTCCAATGGACCATTCGAACATCAAATATCATGCACAGGTGCAGGGCCGCCATAGAGACAGTGCAGACTCTGAAAGTGGGAGTATGGAATGGTCACCAGAACCTGGAAGGGAGAGTAATCCAGACAGGGCTGCCTTGAGGAACCTGTGACCTAAGTCCAAAGGCATCCATAGTGTGCAGCAACCCTACAGGATCTGCCAAAGAAAGAAATACTCTTCTTTTTTGGTATACTTATTAGTGAGTTTGTTGCTCCCCATCTAGTTTGCTTTCTGGCCTCTTATCAATGCATTTGAAGGTCAGAAGTTTTTGATTTTTCCCTGAGACTCCTCTTAAACATGACTTTGGCCTGGGTAAGAAGGTGGGTTTCCCTCAGCCACGCTCTACTCCACGGTAGAGAGACACATTTGTCCAGGTCTTTCATTCCACCAGTTCTCACAGGACTGCCTGGCTGGAAAAACGGCTTCCTTGTCAGATGAGAGGAACCCATGAGAGCACTCTGCTTCTTCCTTCAGCTTAAAGCAGACACACGGTGCCACACTGGGGGCCCTCAGGTGCCGAGGCTGCAGCGCCCAGACCAAGTCCTCATTGGGCACTAGGCTTGGGTCCCTGACACCCTTCACAGGCACCTCCTTCCTGAACCCTCATGACCACCTGTGTGTGGAGTCACTGTCCCCAGTGGACAGATGCAGACACTGAAGTATGAATGGGCATGTCCATCCAGCAATCCCACTACTAGGCATATACCCTAAGGAAACCAAAATTGAAAAAGGCACATGTATACCAATGTTCATTGCAGCACTATTTACAATAGCTAGAACATGGAAGCAACCTGGATGTCCATTGACGGATGAATGGATAAAGAAGCTGTGGTACATATAGACAATGGAATACTCAGTTCAGTTCAGTCACTCAGTCGTATCCGACTCTTTGCGACCCCATGAATTGCAGCACACCAGGCCTCCCTGTCCATCACCAACTCCCGGAGTTTACTCAAACTCATGTCCATCGAGTCGGTGATGCCATCCAACCATCTCATCCTCTGTCGTCCACTTCTCCTCCTGTCCCCAATCCTTCCCAGCATCAGGGTCTTTTCCAATGAGTCAACTCTTCGCATGAGGTGGCCAAAGTATTGGAGTTTCAGCTTCAACATCGGTCCTTCCAATGAACACCCAGGACTGATCTCCTTTAGAATGGACTGGTTGGATCTCCTTACAGTCCAAGACACTCTCAAAAGTCTTCGCCAACACCACAGATCAAAAGCATCAATTCTTCAGCACTCAGCTTTCTTCACCATCCAACTCTCACATCCATACATGACTACTGGAAAAACCATAGCCTTGACTAGATGGACCTTTGTTGGCAAAGTAATGTCTCTGCTTTTTAATATGCTATCTAGGTTGGTCATAACTTTCCTTCCAAGGAGTAAGTGTCTTTTAATTTCATGGCTGCAATCACCATCTGCAGTAATTTTAGAGCCCCCCAAAATAAAATCTGTACTGTTTCCACTGTTTTCCCATCTATTTGCCATGAAGTGATGGAACCGGATGCCGTGATCTTAGTTTTCTGAATGTTGAGCTTTAAGCCAACTTTTTCACTCTCCTCTTTCACTTTCATCAAGAGGCTTTTTAGTTCCTCTTCACTTTCTGCCATAAGGGTGGTGTCATCTGCATATCTGAGGTTATTGATATTTTCCCCAGCAATCTTGATTCCAGCTTGTGCTTCTTCCAGCCCAGCGTTTCTCATGATGTACTCTGCATAGAAGTTAAATAAGCAGGGTGACAATATACAGCCTTGACGTACTCCTTTTCCTATTTGGAACCAGCCTATTGTTGCATGTCCAGTTCTAACTCTTGCTTCCTGACCTGCATACAGGTTTCTCAAGAGAGGTCAGGAATACTACTCAGTCATAAAAAAGGAACACATTTGAGTCAGTTCTAATGAAGTGGATGAACCTAGAGCCTATTATACAGAGTGAAGTAAGTCAGAAAGAGAAATATAAATATCATATACTGACTCATATTTATGGAATCTAGAAAGATGGTACTGATGAAATTATTTTCAGGACAGCAATGGAGAAACAGACATAGGGAACAGACTTAAGGACACAGGGAAGGGGAGGAGGGAGAGGGTGAGATGTGTGGAGAGAGTAACGTGGAAACTTATGTTACCATATGTAAAATAGATAGCCAATGGGAATGTGCCTGTACGACTCAGGGAACTCAAACAGGGGCTCTGTGACAATCTGGAAGGGTGGGATGGGGAGGGAGATGGGAGGGAGGTTTGGGAGGGAGGGACATGGGTGTACCTATGGCTGATTTTTATTGATGTTTGACAGAAAACAACAAACTCTGTAATTATCCTTCAAATAAAAAAATAGAGTGGCAAAAAAAGAGTGATGAAAAACATCTTTTTTGACAGAGCCAATTTCACATAAGCATTGTTAACCAGGAACTGCAGAACTGAAAAGGCAAAAGGAAATACTGAGATATCACAGAAGTAGTAACAGCAGGGATGTGTAAAGAACTCCTGAAACTCAATAACAAGAAAGCAATCCAATTTCTAAAAATAGGCAGAGGATTTCAACAGACACTGCAAGGAAAATATAGGAATGGCAAAGAAGCACATGAAAAAATGCTCAATATTGGTAATAACCTCCAGGGCTGGGGAAACAAAGGTGAGACTTTGGGGTTATAAACACCTAGATACTTGGAGGAGGGGCCTCTGGGGTTGGGACCCAGACCTTAAGAGACACAAGTCCTGTGTCTGGGCCTGTGGAGGGCACAGACAACTGGAACTAGCAGTCACTGCTGGAGTGCAAGGCCACGGATGGGAGTGGGGAGCAAGTCTGTTCTTTCTCCTCCAGACGGGCAGGCTCACTTTGGTGTCTGCTCTTGGCAGAGCCTAACCAAGAGCCCCTGGAAGGGCATAAACTTGACTTATAGCATCCCACAGGGCAGGTCTGGTGCTGAGACAAGAGCTTAATAAGCAGTAGCATAGATAAAGCCCCTTGTCCAGGGAATACAGCTAGTAAGGGATGGAGTTTTGACCCAAGAGCATCTGACTCAGGCCAATGACCAACTGGAGGTGCCAGGTGCCAGTCCTGGAGATCAGAGGAGACCTTGAAAAATCTAATGTGTTGGACAAGGGGGCCAAGGCAGAGGGCTGGGCACGTAGCTCCACAGAGCTCCCAGTGGGTACCTGGGACCTGCCCTGAGTCCTAATGCACAGAGCCAGGGCTGCTGGGAAGCCAAGCTGGAGCTCAGTTATGGGGCTGGGGTATGTGGGGGACGCAGTAAATGCTTGTGAGCTAAGCCCCCACTTCAGCCTGGATGATGGTGACTCATGTCCTGGCTCCGGGCTCTATACCGGAGGGTCGTGGATGGCCCTGCCTGAGATGTCCTGATGGCCTGAGCCAGGGCCTCCACCGGGGAGCCAGAAAAGCAGAGACGACACAGCTGGACAACCTAGTTCCCCGAGACACGGCACCCTCTTCAGCTGAAGTCTTCCTGAGGCAAGGCTGTTAGGGGCCCTGATGGAATCTTTATTTGCAGCTTTCTCCTGAGACTAGCATCTCTGTTGTAATGGCTGCAAGCCAGCCACCACTCCCTCCACCTCTGTGAGTCCTTTATTCTCAGAAGTTTCCAGAGGGTGGGGTCACGCCCCAGAATCCAGGATGGGCGGAAGAGCTGTAAGATGGGGAGTATGGGACGCTCTCCCCCAGTCATCCGCAGGCAGATCCAGCCTGGGTGGTCACTGGCAGGACACCCCCCCCCCCAACCCACTTGCTCCACTCCTTCCCTTCTGATCCACACGGCCGTGCAGCTGCTGAGCTGCACAAATGGCGGCCTCTGAGCCAGCCTCCACTGCGAGCCCTGAACCCCAAGCTCTCAGGCCCTCTGACACCACCACATCTCTCTGTAATGAACCCACATGTGGTCTGATCTGTGAAGACTCAGGTGAGGGGCCCCAACTTTGGGCTCAACAACCTTGGGCTCAAATCCTAACTCTGCTGCAAGCTAGCCACGTGAAGGTGGGCACGGCACTCAGTCTCTCCGTGCTTCCTTATGGTATGTGTCACATTAGGGGTCACTGGTATGTGTGGCCTGGTGTGAGAGGACTGCCCAAGGCCAGGTGTCACAGCTTTGGTGTGGGGCCAGGTGTATGGCTGATGCTCACGCAAGGGCACTGTGGTAATTAGAGCTACCTTCAGATTTAGGACTTCCAGGGCCTCTGTTGGTCCTCTGCCCACCTCCTGGGTCTAAACACCAGGTTTAAATGCTTTCCAGTTTCTCACCTAGCCCTGCAGTTGCCCCCTTGTCCACAGCTCCACACCATTCAGCCCTGCCAGCCACAGACCAGAGGAATTCCCTGGCCCAGCCTAAGCTGCTGTGGTCCAGTTCTGGACAAGAGTCACTGACCCATCACAGACACCTTGGGCACAGGGCCCATCCAGCTGCCTACCTGGTCAGCAGCTCCTGGCCATCCCCTCTCCCCGCCACGACTAGGGGCTGTCAGTCTGCAGCCCCAGCTGGCTCCTCCCCTCTTCCGCTCCAGCACCCACAGGCCACGGACATCTGCCACCTCCATTTTGATCAGGACAGGGGGGTGCTCAGCAGTTGGTTTGGGACCATCTCTATGATGCATTCTGACAGCCTTGGCCAAGCATATGCTTTAAATCCTCAAGAGAAGGGGTCTTTTTAAGTGGAGAGGAAGCCCACCTCATACAGCCTTCAAAGGGCTCTCTGGACAAATCGGGATGCATGAAGAAGAACCCTGGCCCTGTGTCACCCTGTTGCCTGTGTGCAAGTTCAAGGTGGCTCAAGAGAGAAGATTCTGGGCCTGTCTTCCAGTCCAAATGACAACACTGGAATCGGGTCACAGCCTTGCTTAGTCTCCCTACCCCAGGGTTCAACCTCCTGAAACTCCCCAAGCCCCATCACTTTGAGCCGGTCCCCTGATTCTCCTTCATCACTTGCCTTAAGCAGAACTTGCATTTCTTCTAATGGCTTCAGAAGGAGTTAGATAATTTGTCACTGACACACCTGTAAAAACTTAATGAGATTGCAAGTCTGTACTTCTGAAAAATCAATGATATCCAGCCACGAGGACTTGGACAGCAGACAGAATATTGCAAACAAAGAGCTTTCACCCCCTTCTTCTTCTGTTGTTAGTCCCCCTGTTCCTGTCGATAGGAACACATCATTGAGAGGCAATGCCACCTTGGGGTCATGGCTCTCTGGCTGACAGCAGGGTCAGCCTCTCCCCTGACGGCGCTCAGAGCCAGGCTGAGCCTCCAGGAAGGCAGGGAAGGAACCTTCTCTGGAGCTGGCGTGTCCTTCTGTGTTTAATTTTCCCACAAGTCAGCTCTGATTAAGGGGGACGGCCTCATGTTTTGTGCAGGCAGAGCCAAGTTCTGAGAGCACCTTGCGGGGACGGGGGAAGCCCCCGGCACACACGTCTGCTACCTATCAGAGCTCACTGGAGCAACGACCCTCCGGACACTGAGATCATCTGACAGCTTCCTCCTAATGAGACCCAGGGCTGCTCCCAGGCTAGATTTGGGAGGCTGGGTGGACAGGAACCCCCACCGACCTGGAGAAACATCCCCAAGGGAGGCAAGATGTCCTCTCATAAGCCTGTTTCCTGTGTGAAATGGACCCAGCACCCCAGGAGCAGACACCTTGTATTCCACTTTCTACCTAGGATCGCTGCTCCTCAGGTGCCTCCAGGTGAAGACAGAACTTTCAAGGCCTATTCCTGACACTTGGCATCTCTGTCGCTGGTTCACTCCCAATGGCTTTGGGCAGCTGCAGGAGGAGGCAGGTTCAGTTCTCACATCTGAGAACCTGCAGTCCTTCTGGAGAGTCATGATCAATGCCCACAGACCCAGGAGAGCCATGTAACCATAGAAAAGGGGAGTTCTGTGCACAGTGGCACCCAGCTAAAAGCATACATCAGACCATGCATCTTCCTCCCGAAGGTGTTCTCCTGCATCTCATTTAACCTGAGAAAAAGATCCAGACTCTTCTCCAAGACATTCCAGTCCCTGCCCAGGTTGGTTCCAGCCAGAGTGATTTTAATTTTTTCAAATCTAAACTACAACCACTGGGGCCAGCTCTGTTGTCTGGAATTCCCTTTCTCCAGATCATCATAAGGTTATGCTATGTCGTCATTAAAGTTTCAGCCCCAAATGCCATCTTCTCCAGGTATATTGTCACCCTGCTTATTTAAATTATATGCAGAGTACATCATGTGAAATGCTGGGCCAGATGAACCACAAATTGGAATCAAGATTGCCAGAAGAAATATCAAGAACCTCAGATATGCAGATGATATCACTTTAATGGCAGAAAGTGAAGAGGAACTTAAGAGCCTCTTGATGAGGGTGAAAGAGGAGAGTGAAAAGGCTGGCCTAAAACACAACATTCAAAAACTAAGATCACGGTCCCATCAGTTCAGTTCAGTTCAGTCGCTCAGTCGTGTCTGACTCTTTGCGACCCCATGAATCGCAGCACGCCAGGCCTCTCTGTCCATCACCAACTCCAGGAGTCTACCCAGACCCATGTCCATCGAGTCGGTGATGCCATCCAACCATCTCATCCTCTGTCGTCCCCTTCTTCTCCCGCCCCCAATCCTACCCAGCATTAGGGTCTTTTCCAATGAGTCAACCCTTCGCATGAGGTGGCCAAAGTATTGGAGTTTCAGCTTCAACATCAGACCTTCCAATGAACACCCAGGATTGATCTCTTTTAGGATGGATTGATTGGATCTCCTTGTAGTCCAAGGGACTCTCAAGAGTCTTCTCCAACACCACAGTTCAAAAGCATCAATTCTTCGGCACTCAGCTTTCTTCACCGTCCAACTCTCACATCCATACATGACCACTGGAAAAACTATAGCCTTGACTAGACAGACTTTTGTTGGCAAAATAATGTCTCTGCTTTTAAATATGCTATCTAGGTTGGCCATAACTTTCCTTCCAAGGAGTAAGCGTCTTTCAATTTCATGGCTGCAGTCACCATCAGCAGTGATTCTGGAGCCCCAAAATATAAAGTCTGACACTGTTTCTACTGTTTCCCCATCTATTTCCCATGAAGTGATGGGACCAGATGCCATGATCTTAGTTTTCTGAACGTTGAGCTTTAAGCCAACTTTTTCACTCTCCTCTTTCACCTTCATCAAGAGGCTCTTTAGTTCTTCTTCACTTTCTGCCATAAGGGTGGTGTCACCCACATATCTGAGGTTATTGATATTTCTCCCGGCAATCTTGATTCCAGCTTGTGTTTCTTCCAGCCCAGCGTTTCTCATGATGTACTCTGCATATAAGTTAAATAAGCAGGGTGACAATATACAGCCTTGATGTACTCCTTTCCCAATTTGGAACCAGTCTGTTGGTCCATGTCCACTTCTAACTGTTGCTTCCTGACCTGCATACAGGTTTCTCAAGAGACAGGTCAGATGGTCGGGTATCCCCATCTCTTTCAGAATTTTCCACAGTTTATTGTGATCCACACAGTCAAAGGCTTACTTCATGGCAAATAGATGGGGAAAAAGTGGAAACAGTGTCAGATTTTATTTTCTTGGGCGCCAAAATCACTGCAGACAGTGACTTGACTGCAACCACAAAATTAAAAGACGCTTGATCCTTGGAAGAAAGCTGTGGCAAATCTAGACAGCATATTAAAAAGGCAGAGACATCACTTTACCAACAAAAGTCCATATAGTCAAAGCTATGGTTTTTCCAATAGTCATGTATAGATATGAGAGTTGGACCATAAAGAAGGCTGAGCACTGAAGAACTGATGCGTTTGAACTATGGTGTTGGAGAACTCTTGAGAGTCCCTTGAACTGCAAGGAGATCAAACCAGTCAATCCTAAAGGAAATCAGTCTTGAATATTCATTAGAAGGACTGATGCTGAAGCTGAAGCTCTAATACTTTGGCCATCTAATGCAGAGAGCTGATTCATTAGAAAAACTGTGATGCTGGGAAAGACTGAGGGGAGAAGGGGGCGACAGAGGATGAGATTTTTGGATGGCATGACTGACTCAATGTACATGAGTTTGACCAAACTCCAGGAGATAGTGAAGGACAGGGAAGCCTGGTGTGCAGCAGTCCATGGGGTTGCAAAGAGTCAGACATGACTTAGTGAGTGAACAAAAGACCAACCCCTATATACAAGGCTCTCTCCCCAGGCACTCCTGGTAGCTCCAACTCAACCCAAAGGCCATGATATCTTTCCTACTTATTGTTTTCTGAATGATCTCACAGACTTCCCACTAGAATGTAGCTCCATGAGAGCAGGGACCCCATCTATCTTATTCTCCACCATATCCTAGAATGCAAGGATGTTTGATGAGTCTAACAGGGGAGACTCATTCAATATCCCATGAATATGTGATGGAAAATGGAATAAGGAATCTACATACATTAGCTGTTTTGAAATGCTCCCAACCACCCACATCAGCACCCAGAGTGCTGTAAAAATGACCTCAGTTCCTCCATCTGACACCACATGGGAATGAGCCTCAATTCACTGTAAATAAATGGGACTGTTTCAAGATTAAGCATGGACCACTTGGTAAGGATCAAATGTGACACATAGTAAGTGTTCCACAACTTGGAGCTTCATCTCCACCCCGTCATCACCACCACCACCATCATCTAACTGCAGTTCAGCATGGACACACTTTAAATCCTCTTTGTTGTCTCCCCTTAGCATTTGCTATGTGAAGCTTCCTTTTCTGGCTCCCTCCCCTTGCTTCATCTCACTTGAACCACTAGAAAATACTGTTGGTTTCCTGGCCCAACCTTTCTCCCTGCTAATAGAACCCTGACTATCTGAGAATTGATGTCCTGATCTTAAGATAAGTGGAAGCAGAAATCAGTCTGAGGACTGGGCACATAAAGCAAAGCCATCTCTGGTCAAGCTTCTGGAAGAAGTTTCCTTACCAGGAAAGAGAGGCACATGAGCTAGACTTAAATAAAGTTGAATGAGAATGTGATATCTGGAGTTGTAGCAGCTATCTTGTGACTGTGAGGCAACATGCATATGGGGGCAAAAATGTTCATATCCTGCTGAGGACAGGAAAATAGAGAGCTAGACAGAGCTCTCTTGCGTGATGACATCTTAAAGCTACTGAAATGACTCTGAATACATGTTTCTTCAGTCTTCCTGTTAAGTATCAACATTTTCTAGGTCACCCTTAGTTAAGCTGTTACTTCAGCCAAAAGATAAGATAGCAAATGTAGTTTTAGGCCATCTACGGAGCTCTAATCTGGCAGTCCTTGCAGCAGTATGTACTCCAATGGCCGCACACCCTCTCTATGAGACACCAACTACCCTGGGCCTGCTGGATAACCCATCCTTGCCCTCCCTCCGCTCTCTCCCACTGAAGAAAGGAAGCACACTGGAGAATATACAGCAATCAGAATGGGAGAATAGGGAGCATAGCACATCCTCCTCCCACTTGAAGGGAGAAGGATGTGGGGTATACCTGTCCTCAGAGTCCTACTTCTGGGCATTTAAAATGATAAAATGATTTAAAATAATAAACGGTAAGTTCTCTGAGAGAAGAAGAGCAACTTCATATGTGAGATACTGTGCCTGAAGCATACATTTATGACCAAACCTGAGATTAATCTTGTTTCATGTTTACATGTTACACACTGGCCTATAACCCCAAAGTGAGACTTTTGCATTTTCTGTAATATATTTCCTCTAGCAGGATAGTGGAGGGAAACAGAGGTGATTGAGTTTAACAATGAGAGGAATCACAGTGTCTTTCAGTATATAGTCTTTATCCCTCTTTTTCTTCCTAAAGCATCTTCTAAGAGCAGGAGAAAGCTTGTGTCCTCCTTTAGTGGAGGGAGGGTCCTCAGGAAAGAGAGAGCTAAGGCCCGGAATTGTTCCCTCTACATACTGCTGCCTTCTTCTGATGGTGCTTTGGGCTCAGAACTCATGGTTTTTCCTACAGCATCATCAGGGCCTGCTGAGATTCCCTACCTCGGCCCCTGGTCCTATTCTCAGTGACGCTGTGATCCTTTGTCTCAGCCACGTGCACCATGTGGCCCCAGCTCAACCTCCCCATCCTGGTCTCTCCTCTGGGGTCACCTTGACCCTGACCATGGCAACCCTCTGGCTGCTCCCCACCCCCAACCTCCCACATCTCTCAGTAGGAGCTTGTGAACAACTCCAGATTCCTCTAGAGGAGGTGAAGGAGACCGTCCACCATTTGCCTATTTGCCCTGAGGGTGTGATCAACATGGCTGAACTAGACAAGAAAGGCTTCCTGGAGGAAGAGAGCCTGGAGCTTAGCCCTGAAGGGTGGTAATCCTTGGCATGCTCAATGACTCAGAGGCAGGATGAGTTTGCTGAGAACATGTCTTTGCCCTGGAGTCTCCCTGATGAGCCTCTACCTAAACCTCCAAGATTCAGATCCAAAGGTCTCTGACATTCTGTCAACATCGCTGACATGGACTCTGTGCCAATCATGGGAAAACACAAGCCCTCCTCCATCAGAGACTCTGGACATCCCTATCAGCTTAGACCTGGCAGCCACAGGTTTGCACTGCAGTGACCCTAATGCCTTATAGCTAAGGCCTGATCCTTTGGTTTTGAGTAAAAAAGACCTCCTCACGGCCCTTTAAAACCCATCCCCTGGGCTTTTTTTTCCCTTTAGTTACAGCATGAGAAATCTAGTTTCTTAACCAGGGATCAAACCTAGGCCCCTTGTATTGGGAGGGTGGAATTCTAGCCACTGGACCTCCAGGGAAGTCTCCTCCAGGCTTTCAATCAGTTGACCTTGCGCCACTCAGGAGGGCTGCACCTCCAATCCTTGGGAGGCAGACCCACCCTTGTCCTGATTCATGCTTCCATATTCATCTCTCTGCTGTGTGGCCTTGGCAAGCCTCTTCACCTCTCTAGGCCAGTTTCCTCACTTCTGCTGTATCTCTCCCAAAGGTCTGAGGATTACAAATGATCACGCACGTCACACATTACAAATGATCAGCACAGAGTAAGTGTTCAGCTAATGGCAGTTATTACTGTATCTCTTCACACCACATCACTGAGGCAGGTCCTTGTCCTTTTCTCCCTATGAGCAAGCCTGTGCAGGCTGCAAGCAGTCATGACAGGTATACCATAGAGGAGTGTCTCTCTCTTGGCTTCCCAGGCAGCTCAATGGTAGAGAATCTGCCTGCCAATGCAGGAGACGTGGATTTGATCTCTAGATTGGAAAGATCCCCTGGAGGAGGAAATGGCAACCCACTCCGGTATTCGTGTCCGTGGAGAATCCCATAGACACGACTTGGAGACAGAGCACACACGCACATCTCTCTCACAGAGGCGTTGCTGGTCCCCAGACCTCCAGGCCCTCTGCACCCCTGCTGGGACGCCCCCGCTTGCTCTTTGTCCCTTGTGGGAAGCAGCAGGGCACTCTGGGAACACTCAGCCTGTCTCGTCACCCAGAGTTCTGATGTGCCCGGCACCCTCAGCTCCTCTGACTTGCTTCCCTGCTCTCGCCTCCCTTCTCTCCCCAGCAGCATGGGCACACAACCACATGCACGCATGCTCTTGTACACATACACGGACGCACGTGACCACTGGCTCTCTCGTGCACGGAGTGACCTTCCAGAACCCATGTGCTGAGGACTGCCCACACTAAGATGCCTCAAACACACAGGGGAAAATGGGTTTAAATGGCACCCGGAGATGAAGGGACCAGTCCCCTCACACCGGGAGAATGAGAGCCGTCTGTGTGGGTGGCTCAGCTCAGAACAGCGCAGAGGTGAGGGATACTGGCTCCCCGCCACACACAGGCGTGTTCAGATCATGTCCCCTTCACTTCCTAGTCATGTGGCCTCCAGCAAGTTACTCACCCTCCCAGAGTTTCCACCACCGCCGCCTCTGAGCTCTGAAGACACGAGGACCCACCTCTGAGCAGGGCTGCAAGACTCAATCCAGATAATGTGTATAAAACACCGAGCACACAGCAGGCATATGGTGAGCAATCAACGAGCAGAACAGCTTTTTACTATCAGAATCAGGCCCTCCGAGAACAGGAAATAAATGAAGGCCAGAGGAGCCAACAAGGGCTGCGTGGAGGGCCTGGACACTGACCCCCCTCGCAAAGAGGTCAGGAGCTGGTGGAAACCATGCAGGTATGGGAAATGGAATTTACACACACAGTCCTGTTTGGCAAAGGGTTTGTCCTGCAGGTTGAAGGGCCTTCAGAGGATGTTCTAAGCCTGGAGGGAATCCTGTTTAAAATCCTCTTACCCCAAACTCCTTTGAAACTGGTCTGAGGCCTTGGTTTCAGTGAGCACATCTGGGAGTGTGACAAGGTCCCAGGCCACAGGGCACAGTCCTACTGTGGCCCAACACTACCCACATCACAGAGGAATCCGGAACAACGGACCCTGGGACCCACAAACCTGGTCAGGATCCCAGCTCCCCACTTACTGGCCACCTGACATTAGACAAAGCAATTCACCTCCTTGATGGGACAGGCAAACAGCAGGTGCTCAATGATGGCTGTCAGCAGCCACCATTCCAGTACCAGCCCAGCTCCCGGTTCTGCTTCCCGCCCGGGATTTAACCCCCCAGCTCTGGGGATCGGGCCCCACGTGGTCACTGTCCGTGGTGTGCCTCCCCTCCATGTGAACGCTAACGTTCTACTCCTCTCCGGAAGAATTCAAAGGGCCCTGGAAACTTGTTTATTAGGAAAAGCTGTGGGAGTCTGTCCTGCTTGGTGGAGGCGCTGACCTCTCCCATCTTTCCCTGCATATTTCTCCCCAGTGACATCTTTTCATGTTCCCTGGCTCACTCGGGTGAGTCACAGATCTGTAAATCCCGACCACAGAAAGCTTGGCAAAGTATGTTAGGTGTTTATTGGAAGGGGAAGGAGGAAAATGATCAAAACATTGGCTGTGGCTCTCATCTCTGAAATTTGCAAGAGCAAGTTTTAAAATCTGTGTTGGAAGCATCTAAACCAACTCATGGAGCACTTTTTTTTTTAAAACCACAATAAGGATAAGACCATATCTATTCTTTAGTTACAATCAGATCTTTAGGCTGCCTTTGTATAGTGCCAGATATCCGAGTGAAATACCAAGAAATGCAGTTCTGTTTTCAGTTTCCCCATTTAGACAGAACCCTGGTGATACAAACACAGGCTGTAGTTCTCTGCATACCCTCATGCCTTTACTCATGCTGTTCCCACTGTCTGTAACTCCCTTCCACAAACACCAGAGGGGAGTGTTTTTACTTCATTTGTTGCTACTCTGTGTCAGGCCCTGGGCTGGCTCCTGGGACACAGAGATGAACCAGGCACTGATGTCAAGAATTAGTGAGGAAAAGAAGCTAATGGAGGAGGAGGCCCAATTTGGGCTTTGATGGATGAATAGAAGTTCTCCAAACCAACAAAGAAGGGAAGACCCTTCTCATGTGAGCACATCAACTCATCCTCAAAGACCTGGATTCTGTCTCCTCCTTTGGGAAGTGTCTCCTCTTGCTGAGTTGGTGACCCCACTGTGTATCCACACTGACCTGACACACCCCCTCCCTTGCCCGCTCCTTCCTGAGTTGTTTATCTGCCTGGTGGTCTAGACTCGGGGGTTGGCAAGTAGACATTATTTCCTCTCTGCATCTGATGGCCACTCCAGACTTGCCACAGGGCAGGTTCATTAGGTGTTTGGTGGTGTTTTTAAGCTGAGCTTCACCACTGTCAGGAGGCAACAACTGATGCGGCCACAGGGCATTCTGAGAGCATTGACTGCTGTTTTTGTCAGAGAATCTACACCTGAACCCCACCCGCCAAGCCCCCATGGCTTCAAGCATCTGAGCCCTGAAGGGGTCTGGGTGGGATTAACCCCTGGATCCCAGCCTCATTCCAGCATCCGTGGTTTGGGGGTGGTAGTGGGGGGGTCCTATTCAATCAAGGAAGAAATATGCTTTGAAATGAAAACGCTTCTCTTTCTGATCTGCCTGGCTCTCCTTTCTCCTGCCTCCTTAGTATGCATGAATTCAGCCCCCATTTCGAGACGCCCCCTCAGCATCTTCTCCATGTGGATGGGGTTGGAGCAGGCTCCCTCCCCTTGCCCCCTTCTGGTTCTCTCCAAAGACAAATTGCTTACATCTGTCAAGGCTTTTCTGATTAATAGAAGAATACGCCATGGGATGTCATCAGGGGTTCAGAGGGTTTTGATCAAAGAGGGAGGGGGGCCGGGCCACACATCCCTGTTGGTTCATTTATCAGGTCAGTTCAGCACCTTTCCTCCTGAGTGCCCCTGGCAAAGGCCTGCCCACCAGGCCACCATCAGCTCCCACGCTCTCTCTAGAGCAGAGAGGGATGCAGAGAGGAAAGAGTGCTCCAGTGAGGTGGCCGGGGGAGCCAGAGGCAAGGAGAGAGGAAGAGGAACCAGTCTAGGGTGGCCTGGGTATTGACCAGGGCAGTGGGTCTCAAGATCTTCTTCATTTCCGGGCAGCCACTGGGATAAGCATCTCCCAGGTGATTCCCCAAAGCAAGGGATGAAAGGGAGGGAGGAAAAAAGAAGGGGTCAGAGGATGAATAAATAAATCAGAGAGAGAATGCGGGAATGAGGGATCTAAGAAGAGAACAAATACAGGGGGGGAGGGAAGGTTGAATTAATGAGCTGCTAAGCATCTGAATTTATAGTCCTCACAAAAGTTGGTTTTATAACACAGAATCATCTCTCATTCTTTCTTCCATTTCCCCACTGGCTGGTGTCAACAAGACATGGCTTGGAGGAGCAACAGGAAGGCAACTTGGGAGAAATTCAGGCTTCCTCCTGGTTGATGTATCTAACAGCCCCTGGGAGCTGGGTGAGGACAGATGATGGGGGGCGGCTGGGTGACTGATGCCAAGTACGGGCAGCACAAGACCTGGGCCCGCCTCTCAGCTCAGCCCCCTCCTGCACAGCCTGGTCCCCAAGGAGTGGCTGGTGTCCATCACAGGCTCCACGTGGCCTCAGCTGCAAGGTCACTGGCCACCATTCCCCTGAAGCTCACCTCTGCAGAGACTTTGCGATGGCAACCGCAGAGAGCCTTGTAGGGTAAGACTTCGGTCGACTTTGGAGGCTGCTAAATTAGGCTCTGAGGATTTAGATTAGCCTAATTTAATGACACGGATGACTGGCTGGATTGAAGTTCTTGCTATAGTTTTTTTTTTTTTCTTTCAACTTGCTCAACAATCATTCCCTCAAGTTAGTTGCAGATGCAGCCTGCCCGGCAATTATAATCCATTCCTTACTGAGCAGCGAGGAGACCCAGGATGCTGGCCACATCCACACGCAGACCGCCCAGGCAGGGGGGCCACAGCTACAGGGAGGGCAGTGCCAGCGGCTGTGACTGTGCCACAACGTGGAACTTGGGAGAGAGGGCCCAGAGCATCCTGATGGGCTGGGCTAGCTGTCCTGGAGGCTGGCAGGTGACAGATATAGCTGCGTGGTGCGTGACTGGGGGGTGACTCTCTACACCCACTGCTCTTAGCCCAGAAGAAGCATCCCACACAGACAGGCAACACACAGGCACGCAGTTGCAAAAGACAGATGGACACAGCCAGGATGAGACACACCTGGACGCTCAGTCACAGACAGACACAGGCATATGGACCTACAGACACAGACTTAAACCACAAGGCAGGACACCCATACTCAGAGATGCACCATGCCCATCGACCCTGATATCCCCCAGTCCTAAGCCTAGTCGGGGAATCACGTGGGTAAACAGGCCAGAGCATCATCTCTTGTCAGGGCTGTGGAGTCTGGAGGAGACCAGGGTATCTCTGAGTTCTTCCCAGAGAATACATGCTAAATCACTTCAATCATGTCTGGCTCTTCACGATTCCATGGACTGTATGTAGTCTGCCAGGCTTCTCTGTCCATGGCATTCTCTAGGCAAGAATACTGGAGTGGGTTGCCATGCCCTTCTCCAAGGGATCTTCCCGATCCAGGGGTCAAACCCATGTCTCTTATGTCTCCTGCATTGGCAGGTGGGTTCTTTACCACTAGTGCCACCTGGAAAGCCAGGGATTTGGTGAAAATGGCAAGAAGGCCATTCTTGGTGTAAGGAGGAACCTAGGTCAAGACCCAAGTACAACATGGAGAAGCTATGTTCAGAGAAGGGTGGTTCAGGCAGTATGACCTGCCCACAAAGAGGGGCCGGGCGCATGTGAAGGGAGTCACACACTGGTCCCACTGCCCCAGCAAGTCAGCCTCAACCTACAGGCACTGATGCCGCTGTGATTCACATTAAAAACACCATTTCCCTCTGAGTAGGGGGCCAACTGGGGCCTTTCCAGGACTGGCCAATTGCACTGGCTGTGGCTGCCGACCTTCCTCACCACTGCTGGTTTCCAGTCCCTTGAGAGGCCGGATCAGCCCCCAGAGGAAGGGTGCTCTCTGGAAACACTTACTGCTGTCTGTGGGGCCACAGCCTCACACTCTGCCTGAGTCCAGAACCAGGCTGCCAATAGGGTTTCAGAGTCTGCAGTCTTGATCACATTTGTCCAGGGCACATGCAAGGGGCTCTGCCAGGTGTGAGGCCCTACATGATGGCCAGTTCTTAGAGGGATCTGTCGCTCACGTGTCAAGTGAGCAAAGCCAGGCAACTCCCCGACATTCATGTCCCAGGGACTCGGCCCCAAGTACAGGCTCTCCCTGGAGGGCCCACTCCCCACACTCTTCCCTACCTTCCATCCTCCCCCTAGAGAACTCTTACTTGCCCTTCCAGACCAAGCTGAAATGTCATCTCTTCCAAAATGCTCCTCTGAACTCCCACCCTCACTGTCCCCAAGGTAGTTCCTCAATGCTTCCCTCTGGCCAGCCTTATCAAACAGCAGACTCACTGTCTGGTTACTTGGAGGTCTCTCCAGAGACCCTGAGAGCTCTTCCTCTCTGGGGTCAGTTTCTTCTCTGCAGGGTCAGGAACTATGTATTAGCTATCTAGTGCTACATAACAAACTATCCCCAAACTTAGTGACTCAAAACAACAACGGTTATGGATCAGTTTGCAGGTTTCCAGAAGTGAGAAATTTAGCACAACAGGGACATCTTGTCCACAGCATTTGGGGCCTCAGCTTGGGTCTGGAACTGTCAAAAGATCATTCACCATGGCTGGTGATGACCAGCTGGGCACTTCCATGTGGCCTGGGCTTTCTCTCAATATGATGTCTGAGGGCCAAGGACCAGCATCCCAGGAGAGAGAGACAGAGACAGACAGGAAGAAACTACATCATTTCTATGATCTAAAATTGGAAGTCATATAGCATCACTATTCTGTTGATTAATATGGCCTCACACATGCATCCAAAGTCAAGGGGAATAAACACTTCTTGGTGGAAGGAGAAATAGTCACACTGTAGGAAAAGCATGTGGGGTAGGATAAACATTGAGGGTGGCTATGTTTGGAAAATACAATTTGCAGCAATCAGTGGCCAGCAGGTCCTAAACGAAGGGCTGGTGAGTGAATGAATGAGTGAAAAGAATGAATGAATGACTCTTGTTCTGCACTTCACATCTCTTCTCGGTCCTCATGCAATGCTCAGTTAAGACGCCAACCAACTCTGACAAGCCCCAGGGCAAATCACAGCCCCTTCTTTCATTCTGGAAGCTAAGAGGCCATGAAACCCCTTCCTGGTTCCAAGTTCTCAGAATTGTCCTGGAGTCTCAGTCACTGTGGCTTCAGGGAACAGGGCCTTGGAGAAGAGGATTGGCGAGGCTGCCAGGGGTGGAGGGGGGTGTAATTTCCTTGCTGATCCAAAGACAGGGTTTCAGGAAGCAGGTCTATAAAGCTAAAATATTAGGAGAAAGTTTCCTTTGAAAGGTCTTCAAGGTTTTAATAACTGTCCAGGAAGGGGAACACATGTAAACCCATGGCTGATTCATGTCAATGTATGGCAAAAACTATTACAATATTGTAAAGTAATTAGCCCCCAACTAAAATAAATAAATTTATTTAAAAAAAAATAACTGTCTCTAGTTACTTAATATTCTTAGGAGAAAAAATGCTACTTCTACAAATTGATTATATTTTCTGAGCTTGAATTTTTGTTTTTCTCTCTTATTCACCTTTCTAGGCACTCTCTGTTCTCATCTTCCTAGAGGTAACCACTATTCTGATGGTGACAGAGGGAGTGGAGTGGGGTTGACTACTTTAGAAAGTAACATTCATAGTAAGATCTAAAGGAACAAGATGAAGCTATTCAAAGAGGCAAAGGAAAAGTGTAAAGTACACAGACCCTGAGGCAGGAATAAGTTTGCTATGTTGAAGAAAAAACTTGGTATAATAATAGAATAAGTGGTATAGGACACAGCATGAGTTAAAGGAGGGGAGTTAGACAACAGCTAGATCATACAAAGTTCTATAGTATAGGCCACAGTTAACTTTGGATTTTACTCTAAGTGTGATCAGAAGCACAGAAGAATTTCAAACAGAAGGGCAATATTATTGAGCTTGAATTTTTATTACTGTGTGCTTCCACAGCTTTCTTACTAATAACAGAATGCACCGAGATCTTAAAGGGTCAGGCTCTGGACAAGGAAATGGCAACCGACTCCAGTATTCTTGCCTGGAAAATCCCATGGACACAGGAGCCTGGAGGGCTACAGTTATTGAAGTCGCAAAGAGTCAGACATGACTTAGCAACTAAACAACAACACCATCTTGTTTTCTTTGAAATCCTAACTCTATAATTACAATCACTATATCATAACTAAACCTGCTGTCTTGCTTTTTGCTGGCAGGTTGATACCACACCACTGCTCTCATCAATGATATTTCTGATGCTATTTTCCTTAAGAGGCATATTGAAACAAATATGGTATCAAGGTTCCCTGGTGTAATGCCTTTGGGCAAAGATTTGGCCAGATCTTTGTTTTTTGGGCTCTAGGTGACTAGGGAATGTAGGCAAGATCCCTCCCAACAATCACCCAGCAATTCCGTCATGTGAGCTGGTTAAAAAATATTTTCTTGGGGGACTTCCCTGATGATTCAGTGGCTAAGACTCCGCACTCCCAATGCAGAGGGCCCAGGTCCGATCCCTGGTCAGGGAACTAGATCCCACAGGCCACAACTAAGAGTTCATATGGGGCAATTAAGATGCAGCACAGCCAAATAAATAGATATAAAAAAATATACATACATATATGTACATATACTTGGACATATTCTTAACCCATCAGAAACCTGGAACAAATGAAATATTTGATATTTAAAATAAGGCCAGGCTCTAGTGCTTTACAAGCATTGTTTCTGTAACGGCAAATGTGATTCACGCATGGTCATCAAAGCCTCCCTCCACAGGCCATACTATGATGGTCACCAGTGGGAAAGAACAGAAAAGCCTTTGGTGATGGAGGAACAGGCTATTGGGAGGTTTGAGGGGAAGAGGAAAGCAACTCTGAGAATCTTTCTGGCGAGCTACGGAATAGATCTCCGGTGACATTCTTGAAGAGACACAGTGGAGACTGAGATACTTTTCACAGTGACTTTTGGCTCTTGGACCAAGCTTCCTTGCATGTTGACTGCACAGAATCTGAGCCACAGGGACACTGGAACTTGTAAGAGTTGCATCTCATTTGGACCTCACGACAGTGAATGAGACAGAAACACTCATCCTTTCCTTTCAACAGCTGAGAAAAGTCAGAGGCCAACCTTAAACAACATGCCTGAGGTCACAGCACTGAGGAGCGGGCAAGCCAGGGCCACAAACCCAATCTCTCTGATCTGGAGGCTGATCTCTTAGTGATATGACCACTGTGTGAGACCACCTCTTAATTGCCCTAGGTGGGAACATTCCACGAGAACGCCGGGTCAGGGGTTATTTCCCCGGTGGGAGAGGAGGGGCTTCCAGCCCCTACCCTACTCAGGTGCCACCTTCTCGGGGAGTTACCAGTGAGCACCCCAGCTCACACAACATACGGAAACATGTGCTGATCTTGTCCCCTCTGCCTGGACCTTATCTCCCTGTGTGCAGGGGCCACACCTGCCCCACTCTCGCCCCCTCAGGAACAGCCAGCCCAGCCCCAAGCACACAGAAAGGGTCCACTAGAACTCTGGACTGAACTGGCGGGTGGAGGCAGGGATTAGTCTGAGTTTTTAGAGGGAGCTTTTAAGAAAGCCAAATCTGGTAAGACAAATTCCAACATCCCAAATTTAGTCTCAGCTGCTCTAATGTTCTCAGCTCTTCCTTTTGCATTTGTCTTGTCGAATGAAAGTCTGGGGAATCTGTAAAATGAACTAGTATCATCTGATAGAGCCAGGGTTCCTGCCCCTTCCAGACCCAGGCCCTCTCTCAACTAATCATCTCACACACACACACACACACACACACACACACACACACACACGTTCTAAGTCATGTTTCTGAGGGCCCCACTCTCAGTAGCAACCCCCAAACTAGTTGGCCTGACACACACAACAGTCTTCCCTGAGAAGTGGGATCCGGATCCACTTCTACCCGTTGTCCATCCCCTCTCATCACTCCTTGCTTTGAGTCCTAAGGTAAGTTGCTTAACCTCTCTGAGCCTCCATTGCTGCAACTTAGAACAGCGGTAATAAGAATGCCTGGCATGCGACTTCCCTGGTGGTCCAGCGGCTGATACTCTGCGCTCCCAATGCAGGGGGCCCGGGTTTGATCCCTGGTCAGAGAACTATGTACACATGCCGAAACTAAGAGATTACATGCCGCAACTAAAAAAAGAAAAATCCCACATGTCGAAAATCCCAAAGGTGGAAGATCCTGTGTGTGGCAACCGAGACCCAGCTCAGTCTAAATAAATAAATAAATATTTTACAAACTTCCCTGGTGGTGCAGTGGATAAGAATCCTGCCAATGCAGGAGACATGGGTTCAGTCCCTGGTCCAGGAAGATTTCACACGCGTCTGAGCAACTAAGCCCGTGTGCCACAACTACTGAGCCCATGCAACAAGAGAAGCCACTGATATGAGAAGCCGACATACCACAACGAAGAGTAGACGCAGCCTGTTGCAACTAGAGGAAGCCCGAGCAAAGCAACAAAGATGCAGCACAGTCAAAAATAAATCTAAACAAAATGAATGCCTGGCACATGGTAATAACTCATTCAAGAGTTGTGGAATGAATGAAAAATAGTAATATCTACTTTGTAGGACCAGTGAAGGGGCAGCGCACACAGGGAGCACTCAATAAGTAGTAGTTGCACTATTATAAAAGACATGGAAGGACCGAAAAACACGGCACTGAGAGTCTGTGTTGCCCCAAGAGTCTTCATGCCTTTCACAGCCAACATTCCTTACTGTTTCTGCATAACCACATCTCCCTGTGATCTAAGAATTATGAAGAAACAGTAACAAACAAACAAAACACAAAACCAAAACAACCAGCACCAAGTAACTCCACAACTGTCCCCTGTGACCACACACATGCCAAGCATAGCTTAGCGAGGCCGGTCCAGCCACCATGGAAGAGGCAGAGGTGGTGATGAGATCCAGCAAAGGAAACCTGAGACTGCTCCTGGGGGGTGAGTCAGACTCCAGCGTGGGGACCAAGGCAGGCAGGGTGAGTGGGGTGCCAGAGAGGCCTGCATGCACCTCTGCCCAGCTAGTGCCAGGGATACAACTCTGCCCCACGTGTCCGTGAGTAAGTGTGGAGGGGGCTCGGGAGTGAGCTGAACAGGGAATCACAGCACCAGAAGAGAACCATGCAAAGGTCAGGTTTCCACCCCATGGAGCCCACCATCAACCCCCCTACATGGCGGCTGTTGCTTCTCCACTGACTCTTGGGGGTCTTCCTCTGTACCTGGGGCTCTCCTCCCTGCCCTGCCTCACTGCTCATGGTCAGTTCCCCCAGCGGGCAGGCCAAGGGCTGGGGCAGGTCCCAGGTGGGCTCCCACTGCTCATCCTACCATCTGTGTGTACATCTGAGTGGTTCTTGGGGCAGGACCCACGATGACAAGACAAGCACTCAACAGAAAGGTGCTACCATCATTGCTGATGCAGTGCAGCCCTTCTGGAGCCCACCCAGCTGGGGGTCACAATCTCCTGGGTGCAAGCTTGGTCTACTCACTCCCTAAGCCAGCGGCCTGCCTGGGGTGCAAGTAGTTGGACCCTCAGCCCCACAAGAGGTGGGTGTCGTGTTGGGGGTATAGCCTGGATTTGATGGACCTGCCAAAGCCTGGTGCTCTGGACCCTGCCAAGCATTCTGGACCATGCATGCAGGAGGCTTCTCCCAACTCTCCAGCCATCCCAGTGAATCTCAACCCCAGACCTGAACTCAGACTACTTCTAGCCTGGAGGCTTTCCTTTCTCCTACCTACTCAGCGCAGCACTTTCTGGGTGACATGGACTTTATCTGGCTTTGCAGAAGGGACAAGGGGAAGGATAACTCTTGGCCAGCAGAGTCACCCTCTTGGTGGGCCCGCTCCTTCCTTGGGAGTCAACGCGGAGGCCTGGAGGGTCTAGGCCCTCCCTGAGTAACCGGCAAAGTTGGCTTGGCTGGCTGTGTGCAAAAGTACCCACCAGAAAAGTAGCATCCCGCGCCCCCCTACCCCTACACACATAGGTCTCTCCAGTGAGGGTGGGCTGAAGCACAGCCCCATGCCCCCCACACCAGGGCAGAGAGTTTTCCAGGTCAGTTCAGCACCTGGGCACCCCTGACTGCTCCTGACCCCTCCCCTCCCTGGACCTGTGGGAGTGGAGAGGGCTTGGGGCTGCCCCATCCTCCCAGCCTGGACAGGCACCAACCCCAGAATGTTCACTTCTGTTCATTGTTGTGGCTGGTCACTTTTTTTTTTTTTAATCAACTATACAAGTAGAGCTAAATCTGTAGAAAATTATGTAATTAGAAAAGTGCAGAGAGAGACAAACACCATTATGGGATTTTCCCTTCCACTCTTTAACCCCCCTGTTCTTTTTTAAAAACACAATTGAAATCCTAAGTATTTCTCATTCTCCTCTTCTATACCTAGCTCTCCCTACCCTCACCCTTGGGCTTCACCTTATATCAGCAAGATTTCCCTCATCTCACCAAACTCTCTTTGTAAACACTATTTTTTTTTTCCAGAGGCTGCATGGTCTTCCCTCACTGGGCTGACCAGGGTGTGTATGGACATCCCCCTCATGTAAGCTTTGTTCGTTTGGTTTGTGGTATTGCAAAAGCAATGACACGGAAAGCTCTGCCTGCCTTCCAAAATGTTTCCCTGGGATAGATTCCTAGAAGTGGCACTATTGGCTAAGGTGTGAGAATATTTTTAGGCCTCTTGGTCTCAGTTGCCCAATCGCCTCCCAGTTTACACTTGATAAGCAGAGCTTTCAACACGCTGCGCTCGGTGCCAGTGACCCAGGACCCCCGACCACAGACCTTGCTGCTCCGAACCCATCATTTTGCCACCACTATCAATTCTGGGACATCTAAACCCCAAACAGCCTCCCTCCTCCCACACCCCCAAAGGCCACCTTCCCCCCCACCACACACAAAAAAACTGTAAGCGTGTTTGGAAATCATTCTGGGCCCAGGAGATTAGAATAGCAGCTTCAGAACCCCTCTGTCACCAGTGAGCTGGTGACTCAGGTCTCAGGTCTTCACAGGTCACAAAGGGCACCTGAACTGGATCGTCCCCAAGGCCCCCAGCCAGTGGCATAGGCTGGAAGTACGGGAGTCAGAGGTCTTGACTCCTTGGCTCATGTCCCAGCTTTCACCACTTGCCAGCGGCATGCTCTTAGGTAAATTATTTAGTAAAAGCCTCTATCCTATAATCTGTAAAATGGGAAGGAAGGAAATTAAATTACCTCTCAAGGTATTATGATGGTTGAATGTAATTATATACTGAAAAATTTTATATTGGGAAAATAAGAACAGTGCCGGGCAGAGAGGAAATACAACACAAAAGGTTTGATGCTATTGCATTTGCAGACATGAACACAACCAGAGGGGTCCTCTATGGTTGACATGAGCAGTCAGGAGAGGGTCAGTGCTCCCAGCCCACAGCGGCATGGTAACCTGGCAGATGCCCTCCCCATCTCATTCTGACCAGAGGCTCAGAATGAGCCTCTGGCTGCACTGCGCCCCTTGGGCTCTGAAACACGATACTTCCCTGGGATGGGAGTTGAAGGCCGCTACACCAGGTGGTTATCAAGGCCTAGGCTGCCAGGAGGCTTGGGAACATGATCTCCAGAAAGAGACTGAACTCACTCTCTGGGGAACAAGGACACCAGGCTCTGATAAGCCTGTTGAGCAGATGAGAGGAACTGTACCTGGGGGCTTGGGGAGGACCTGGCTGACGCGGCCTGCAGGCGTCTCCCTGGGGCTTCAGTGAGTTGGAAGCCAGGTCCTTAAACCTAGGTGGTGGAAGGTGGCAGGGAGATGGGAACAGAATCCTCTCTGTGGGCTGGAGAAAGAGCTAGGATCAGAAACATGCCTTTTCGTTGGAGTCCGGCCACAAGCCCAGCATCCGGCCACGGGGCGCAGCCAGGGCCTTCCAAGTGACTGGGTGGCTGGATCAGGGTGGCTCATGCTCTCAGGGGAAGGCGTCACAGTTCGAGCCAATGGGTGTCCTAAGCATCCTAGTGAGTTTGCTCAGCAGCAACAGGAACGCTGTTTCCAGGACAAGACGTCCTCATGGGGGAGCCTGGGTGGGAGTGACCCTCCGCATTTTACAGATTCCAATGGGAAACTGAGGTTGAGAGCAGTTGGAAAAGGTGCCTGACCTGACAAAGTGAATCAGGGGTCAAACAGCATGTGAACACAAGTCTCCCACGCCTCCTTTTCCTGAGCAGGGCTCATGGCTTCACCAACCTGTCACAAAAGGGAACAAGAACCCCGGAACAGTGGATGTATTAAAGTCAGCAGCATAAATCAAGTGAAATGATTCTATGTCACAGGAATTAAGCTTCTGTGGCAAACTCTGTTTCTTAGTGGGAAACATCAGAAAGTAGCTGCTAGGAGGTATCTTCTTTCTTGCTGGCTGGAAACTCAACATTCAGGCAACAGCCATTAATGTCCACTTCAACGGGCCCTGTTACCTAGGGAGGTGCCACTCTCTCTCTCTTTCTCTTTCCCAAGAGAACCCTGGTTTTGCTCAAGTCTCTATCTCCCTCATGTCTGGCTCCATCAAGGCACGATCATTAGTCTAAGCCAATGGTTCCCAAACCATGCACCAAGGCCCCCAAAGGAGGAGCAGTGAATTCACTCCAGCACCAAGTGATAACTTACATTTTTGAGGGAAATGCAGTGATGTCTGACAGAATCATGAGAACTGCTAGCTCAAGGCACTTCACAGTTTTCACATCAATAACACCATACCTTGTAAAGCCAGGATCTCAGTGACTGCCATCTTATAAAATACCACACGAAATCTATATAAATAGAAAAACAGGATGTGGTGTCCAATCTAACGCCTAGTGTGAGAAGGTATGCAGTACCCATCAGGCACACACAACCTACTAGTAAATAGTTGTGGTTAATTAGCCAAAAAGGGCCTACTGTATGGCACATGGAATTCTATTCAATATTATGTGGCAGCCTGGATGGGAAAGGGGTTCAGGGAAGAATGGATACACATATACGTATGGATGAATCCCTTCACTGTTCACCTGAAAACTACCAGAACATTGTTAATTGGCTGAATATAAAACAAAAAGTTTAAAGTTTGAAAAGAACAAAAACAAAAATAGTTGCAGTTAATTAGAAACGACATAAAAAGACTTTCTTCAGTTTACTTTTCAAATGGTTACTAAGTTGTTAGGCCATAAATACTTACTAAATTGTTCATACCTAATTAATAAGGAAAACTCTTAGGTATTTCTTTATTTTTTAAAAAAATTTTGGCCAAACCCATGGCATGTGGGATCTTTGCTCTCCAACCAGGGTTCACACCCATGACCCCTGCAATGGAAGCTCGGAGTCTTAACCACTGGACCACCAGGCAAGTCCCTATTTGTTATTTTGTTTGTTTGTTTGGTTGGTTGGTTTAAGATGCCATGGAAAACTACTGAGGCACTATAGGTGCTACAATTGAGAAAGTCTGGAAACTTCTGTGCTGTGCTGTGCTTAGTCGCTCAGTCGTGTCCAACTCTTTGCAACCCCATGGACAGTAGCCCGCTAGGCTCCTCTGTCCACTGGGATTCTCCAGGCAAGAATACTAGAGTGGGTTGCCATGCCCTCCTCCAGGGGATCTTCCCAACCCAGGGATCGAACCCAGGTCTCCCGCATTGTAGACGGATTGTTTACTGTCTGAACCACCACAGAAGCCCTGGAAACCTCTGCCCTAAGCTAATAAGAATCGGCCGCTTCTGCCTGGCACCTGTCCATGGGGGCCACTGTCCCCACCAGACTGAAGATAAGGACACACGTGGTATGGCTGGGGAACTGACTCTCTCACTCTCCTGCAGGGTGAGAACAGACTGGAACACACACACAAGTGCTACCGGGGAGCACCTTGTGAATTCAGGGAACCGCCCTCAGCCTGGCACCCGTGTGGAGGACAGCAGAGCAGAGGAACAGGAGACCTGAGCCCCTGATATCATCACTGAGCTGCTGGACCTGTCTCCCCTGCCTCTAGGCTTCCTGTCGTGGGAAACAAGACATTTCCTACTGATTAAAGTATGTGAGTCAGACTGTGCTGCTCGCAGCCCATAGCATTCCAAGGTATAAACACAGTCACAGTGATTCGGGCCGTGTCGAGAGGACCTGGGGACGTGGAGAGGAGCAGCAGGGCCCTGCCCTCGAGGAGTCACGGGGCACGGGAGTCGCCAGAAGACTCCCTGTGGTCAAGGTCTACACAAAGCCCTCCTGGGATGGGGCCCAGAGGACTGCTCTTCCCAGGGAAAGAGTGAGGGCTGTAGGTGCAGGAGTCTTTGGGGGGGCACTCTCTCCTGGCACCATCCATGCACGTGGCACTTTGCACTGAGCTCCCTGTTCCCACATGTTTCTTTCATTCACCGGAGCTCCTTGAGGGCAAGAACTGAGAACTCCCATAGTGCAACCTCAGCCAATAAGCTCCTCTACAACAGTGCATTAAGCAATCAGAAAGGACTGTAAGAATTAAATGAAGAATGGGGTGAGGGGAGAGAGAGGGCCTCCAGGAGGAGAGACCAGCATGGGTAAATGCGTGGATGTTTATTGACATAACACAGTAAGGGCCTGGCCACTGCTAGTGCTGACCATCAGTCCCTTCCCTGGGGCAGCTCACAGCTTAGTGCCAACGAAGGCTTGATGGAGGCTGTACGTCTAGTTCCAAACGCAGGGCAAAGGAGGATGCTCCGAGGGAGAATAACAGGCAGCCTGCTTTAGACTGGGGGTCAGGGAAGGCCTCCTGACACCCAAGCTTCAGTGTGAAGCACGAGGAGGAGCCAGCTAGGTGGAGTGGGGAAGTACACTTCAGAGAGAGGGGAAAGGGCAGCAGAGGCCCCAAGGTGCTGACACTCAGCAAGTAGAAAAACAGAAGAGAACAAGCCAGAGCTGCCAGGCTTAGTGGCACCAATGCACACAAGTCAAATGTGAATTTCAAGTCACAAGGCCAAATGAGGAAGCAAACACTGCCCCTTTTTAAGTATGGGTTGGTCAAAAAGTTTGCTCAGGTTTCTCTATACAATGTATCAGAAAAACCTGAATGAACTTTTTGGCTGACCCAATAAGTCCCAGAAATGGTATGGACCTAATAGAAGCAGAAGATATTAAGAAGAGGTGGCAAGAATATGCAAAAGAACTATACAAAACAAGTTCTTAATGACCCAGATAACTATGATGGTGTGATCACTCACCTAGAGCTAGACATCCTGGAATGCGGTCAAGTGGGCTTTAGGAAGCATCACAACAAATAAAGCTAGTGGAGGTGATGGAATTCCAGCTAAGCTATTTCAAATCCTAAAAGATGATGCTGTAAAAGTGCTGCACTCAATATGCCAGGAAATTTGTGGCCTCAGGACTGGAAAAGGTCAGTTTTCTTTGCAACCCCAAAGAAAGTCTGCGCCAAAGAATGTTCAAACTACCACACAATTGCACTCATTTCACAAGCTAGCAAAGTAACACTCAAAATTCTCTAAGCCAGGCTTCAACAGTACGTAAACTGAGAACTTCCAGACAAGCTGGATTTAGAAAAGGCAGAGGAACCAGAGATCAAACTGCCAACATCCATTGGATCATAGAAAAAGCAAGAGAATTCCAGAAAAACATTTGCTTCTGCTTCATTGACTACACTAAAGCCTTTGCGTGGATCACAACAAACTGTGGAAAATTCTTAAAGAGATGGGAATACCAGACCACCTTACCTGCCCCCTGAGAAATCTGTATGCAGGTCAAGAAGCAACAGTTAGAACTGGACATGAACAACAGACTGGTTCTAAATCGGGAAAGGAGTACGTCAAGGCTGTATATTGTCACCCTGCTTATTTAACTTATACACAGAGTACATGATGCGAAATGCCAGGCTGGATGAAGATCGGTTTTTTTTTTTTTTTCAGCACGAGGTAGGAATCATCTGCATTCTTTATTTATCCCTCTGAATCTTTCAGAACCTTTCCTTCAGGAGAAATCTCTGGGCTTTTCAGGAACTGTGAGTGGTGATGTCAGGTAGATCTGAAACAGACCATTCAACCAAAGTTGTGACACTTATTTCCCTTGTAGGAGTCCATATGGTATTAGTATTAAGAGGCATCGTGGGAAAAGGGTGTTAGTAGCCACTAAGTCATGGGTCCTGTGGATGATCTGTGGTCCGCACCCCTCCACTCCGCTCACTGGATGCCAATTGACGGGGACCCAGGAGCTCACGAAATGGGTGTTCCCAGCCGTAATGGAGACCCCTGAAACCTGGGACCAACTGCCTAGGAGCTAGGTGAAGATCAGTTTTAAGCAGAGTTGTGGCATCAGCAGAGCCAATGTGGCAATGTGGGTAACCACAGGGACCAAGATCCAGAAAAGCTGGTTCTGGTCTGGCCCTGCCACTGGAAGCTTCGTAGTCTCCACTGAGCTATCAAGCATTCTGTGAGTCTATTTCTTTATCTGTAAAATGGGCGTGATGCTACCCCCTGCCCCCCACTGGGTTGACGTGTGCACACCCGTTAGAAGAGTTTCCAAATCTGTCTGCTCTCACTGGCACTGTCTCTAAAAGCTCACCCTGGCTCTGCAGGGAACACTGCAGGGAGAGGGAGGAGACCAGAAATGAGGCAGGGAGACTACAGAGGAGGGTGTCCTAGGGGAATGACGCTAACTCTTAAGGTGGAGGAGTGGTGGAACAAGGCTCCACGTGCATACCAGGGAGGCATGAAACCAGGTGTTCCCTCTTCCCCCGACTGCCCTGGCTGCTCCGGGTAGGCAGAACAAAGCCGTCCTGCCCTTCCGTTGGCCATTAGAGTGAAGGGGGGCCCTCACAGAGGCCAGGGCTCCTGGCCTCCGGTGGCCTCCATGCTTCTCCCTTCCTACAGAGGCAGGACTTGGCTCCGGGAGCGTCTATCTCCATGGATCAAACGCACACTACATGCAAATCAAGAAGGAAATTACAACAATGTGAAGCAGACTTGCCTTCTATTTCTGGCACCTTGGTAACTTTAGAAAGTCCTGAAAGATTTACATGGTTTGACAGTTAAGGAGAATTCCATCCGCCTTTCAGAGTGAGCCACGCCTGCCGAGTTCCTGCCCAAACACTCATGCATTTGAGATGTGCACAGCTGCCAAAGAGGGTGCAGATGGGAAACCACAGCTCACTGCTCACTGCAGAGCCTCAGGACCAGAGACCCTGGCTTGCCTGCCAGTCCAGCCCCTCTCCCCTCCCTGTGGGTCACGGCTGCACTCCAGCCATAGCGGCACTCTTATCTGGGATCCAACAGGGGGAGCCAGAGACTGCTTTGGACAGTGAACACAGACCAGCCAGGAAACTGGCAAGAAGGTTCCAGACCTGGGATCTGATCCCAGGAGCAGCAAAGATGAAGATCACGGTACACTCACAGTGAGCTCTTTCTCCCCATCTGCCTTACAGCAAAAAGCAGAGGGACACACAGTCTCAAATGACTGGACGAACCCACCCTGGACACACCTTCATCCCCACATACATAGAATATTACAACAGCTTCCAGGTTGCCTCCCAGCTGAGATTGACTAGCAATGTCTGCTAGGGGACAGGAGGTGGGAGTGTGCCAGGTTTTACTCATTCACAGACAGGACAAATCTCGGAAAAGAAAGTTATCGGTGTTCATTAGTTCAAAGAGTTATAGTAGTCCCTGAAGCTCCAAAAAAGCTAAGCTTGGTACTGAAGGCCCTGTGCAATCTGTACCCTATCTCCCTGGCAACCTTGATTCCCACCAGTCACCTGCTGGCCTGGCTGCCCCTTGGTGGGCCTCCAACATGCCTTCAATACATCCAATGTAGCTCTGCTCTCTAGGGTCTGCCTGATGGGAACACATTCTCTTTCCCTTTCCAAAGTCCAACTATCCCCAACTCAAGGCCAGGGACACATCTGTGATCAGAAGGCCCAAGCAACCCGCCTCTGATCAGCTTCTGTAGCACCTAACCATTTGTGACTTTTCTAAGCCACTGCTTGGTTAATGCCAGGAGAATCACTTGTCTTTGTGCACGTGAAGTTTGCTCATCTAGACCATAAGCTCCCTGACGACAAGAATGCTGCTTTGTTCTTCCCTGAAGAAAGGAGGCAAAACACTTAACTCTGTGCCAAGAACATTCCTGGGGATTTTCACCCATCCTTCCACTCAAGCCTGTTAATAATCTCATGATGTATGACCACTTTCATTTTACAAATGGCAAAATAAAGGTTACATGACTTATCCAAGATCACATAGCTAAGAAATGCCAGGGGCATTGATTCAGACTCTGAACCCCCTGATTTCAAATCCAGACCTCTTTTGCCCTGTTCCAGGATTCCTCCCACTGAGAACCACATTTCCACAGAGGACTCTGAGCGGGGCAGTGCTGACCCCCAACCGAAGTGCCTGACACTCAAAAAATGGTTATGGTCTGATATAGATCTCATGGCTGAGTGGGAGATGAGGAGGCAGATGGTGGAGGGGCTTACTGGGTGGCAGGATTTGCCCAGCTCTCCACCCATCTCATTTACCAGGTGTCTGCCGATTTCACCTGCTGAAGCCTAGCCTGGCTGGTAAGCCACCCAGATCATGCATTTCCTTCTTACTTTCCATCCACTCCCTCCCTCTGCTCCCAAGCTTCAGTCTTCCACCATCCTGGTGATTCAGCCTTGAATTGCCTAGGCCACACCACTGCTTCAACCACACGGACAAGTCAGAACTACCCGTCACTTGTGCCCTCGGTTTATCTTTAGAAGAAGAATGACTGAAAGGACCTCCTCTGCCCAGGATGATTGTTTTGACAGTTTTTTATTGTGCATAAAATTGCATCATTGTTTTGTTTAACATTGAAAGGAGTTAAACTGCTATGAACTTAATGCGCCACCCCCCGTAAACCATTAGGTCCCTTCTGTGTTCCTGACTTTATAAGTCTGTTTCCCTCAGAGGAACATCTGTTGTATACTTAAATGACCTTAGTTCAAAGGCACGATCAACAAAAAATTCTTAACTCCACTAGGAAACATTTGAGGGTATCCGTTACTCCACACTGGTCGCGGTATTAGGGGCTTCTCCGCCAACAGCTGTGCACATCTGCCCGCGCGGGCCGAGGCCCCTCTCTTTCTGCACATCATTAAAGATGTTCAAGCCCGCTTTTCGGCTTCATTCCCGCTCTGACCCATGCAAGCAAGTCTCGCCAAAGTCTCCATTTTATGGGCATCGATAGCCAGGCCTCTACTCACATATAATTTCTACCCTGCGTGCAGAGGGAGTGTGATGAAAGACGAGCAAGGGGTGTTCTGCTAATCCTTGGAAAGAACATGAATGAGCATTAGGAATTTCGAGCAACTTGACAAATGTAGGAAAAACAGATTGTCCTGAGCCAAACGTGGAGGAATTTGAGGAGAAAAACGAGCCTGTTGCCAAGAAAGATTACAAGGAGACACCATCTTGGAGGCCATAAAAATCCTATTGAAAACAGAAATGGCCAGGCAGTGAGCTTTCTGGCTTTTGCCTTGATTAGCTCATCCTGATGTTATCCCCATTTTCCAGATGAGCTGACAGACACTGAGCGCTCCTGACTTGACGAGCGGAGGGCCCAGGCCTCTGCCTCCTGCCATCCTGTCTACGGTGGCTGCTGCATAGGTTAAAAGGAACCTGGCCCAGCTTAAAGAGAGGAAGACAGTGATGATGAGGGACTTTAAACGTCTCTTCTTCCAGTTCATCTGCTTTGGTCTCGGCTCTTAGTGAGTCTCTATGAAGTTAGCTGACAGTCGCTATTTTTCTCACGGTTTGGTCAGATTTTCCAGGGGATGTGACTTTTTGAAGATGCGCTGATGGCCACTGCACTGAGTATCAGGTACATTTTGAGCTGAGTTTCTCCAGGAAGCTGAGGACCAGTGGGCTGTGCGGGTTGGCCTTGCTCTGGGGCCGAGCTGTCCAGCCTGGCTGGGGACTTGTCCTGGAGAAGAGGCAACTGGACCTCAGCTCAGGTTTCAGGCTTTGTCTGGGGGCCCTTCCCTAAAAGGGTCATCAGGTTTTCACACACATGGGAATCTTCATGGGTTGTTGAAACTTTTCTGGAAGTTGGTGGGTTTCTGCAAGGCTGGTTCATGGAAGTACGCCTTCTTGCAGTTGGGAAAAGCACTGCTAAAAATAAAGGAGAGTTTGGGTTTCGCCTTATTTGGAGAGGCCTGGCCTGCACAACCTCCCTCTTCCTATGTTATCTTTTAGAGAAAGTTGAAGAGCTTTATTCACACACACACACAGTGTCTTTAAAAGTATAGATCAAATTCCATTGCCAAGAGTTTCAGAGATTGCTGGAATCTCTTCATTGGACCACAATGTTACAATATTTATTCTCTGATGCTGGTAGCATGTGGACCCATCTGGGTCTGAGGAACCTCAAGGGGTTTGTCTGGTTTGGTCACTAAAATGTGAGTTGAAAGAGAATAGGACCCATAGCCCTGTTACTCTTTAATTTGTCCATTCAGTGTATCAGTCAGCCAGCCAAAGATGATCGAAGCCCATCTGTGTGAGGCCCCATGATGGGCTTTAAAGAAACAGAGATGAACTGAGCCAGGATTCTACTCTGAAGGAACCGAGGTAACAGTGACTGGCAGGGGGGATGGAGAAGGGAGAGCTGCAGACCACAAAAGCCCCCTGACCTGCCCTGGGGATAAGAGACAGGCTGCCACAGCTGAGTTTTAGGATCCAGGTGAGAACAGAGACAGAAGAAGGAGAGACTTCCGGGAAGAGGGAACAGCACTGCAAAGGCTTGGGGCCCTTGGAGGATTGTAAGCAGCTCCCTGAGCTCAGCTGGCTGATGCAGGATGAGGTGGGCACATCCAGACACATAGCCAGCACTCGGGCGAGGCGAGAGAAGACTAAATAGATAGGATCTGACCCTGCCCTTGTGCGATTTCCCTCACTCCCCTCTAATCCTGGCCCTGTCCATGTCTTTGTTTACAATTTTATTTATCATGGATTTTTTGGCATCAATTTTGATTCTAAAAAAGATGACACTAAAACATTATTTATCTTGATTATTGGGCTTACAGGTGCTCTGAAGTGAACATCTGTCTCTCCTCCCCCCAGTTCATTCAAGAGAAGAGGCTTGTGAAGTGGGCAGGACTGCGACCCCGAGGGGGCCCTCTCAGTTCAGAACTTTGTCTTCCACCCTGAAGGCAGCAGGGAGTCACTGAAGATTGTAAAGCAAGGAAGGAATGCCATTGGATGTGATATAGAAAATCTTCCATGGGACTTCCCTGGTGACGCAGTGGCTAAGACTCTGTGCTCCCAATGCAGCGGGCCCTGGTTTGATCTTTGGTCAGGGAACTAGATCCCACATGCGACAACTAAAGATCCCATGGGCCATAAACTAAAAGATCCTGCATACCACAATGCCGACCGAAGATTCCGTGTGCTGCAACTAAGATCAGGCGCAGCCAAAGAAAGAAAGAAAGTTTTTAAAAAGAAAAGAAAATCTCCCAGCAGCAGCAAGGTGGAGGGGGGCAAGGAGGTGGGGTGATCAGAAGCAAGAAGATGGCGAGGAGTGAGTCCTAGAATACTAGGTGAATGGTGATAAAGGCCCATGTCAAGGCCAGGGGAACGGGGTTTGAAAGGAGGACCTGGGGGGGAGCAACACACCCTGCAGACTCTCCAACGGTCCCAGCACCCAGCTTCCCTGGCTTCCCCTGGACAAAAGAGCAAAGAATTCCCAGGCCCTCTGGCAGGGAGAGCAAGCTGTGGGGCTTCGAACAGCCTGATGCCCTGGCTGTAGCTGCCTAGGGCTGCACCAGGCCCCTGCTATGCCCACCCCACAGGGAGCGCTGCCCTGCTTCCTGTGGAGTAGGGGCCCCCCCGTAGGGCTCCCATCCCTCCCCCTCCAGCACCCCACACCACCCCCCACAGCCTACCCAGCAGGAGCCAGGGGCCCAGGGACTGCAAGCAGGACAGTAGTCCAGTGGCAAGGCTCTGAGCCCCACACACAGGCGTGCAGACACACAGGCAGGCAGGTGGGAGGAGGTCTGGTCCCCATTAGGAGCCATTTGCTTGTGGTA
Source organism: Giraffa tippelskirchi (assembly GCF_054371585.1). Lineage (NCBI taxonomy): Eukaryota > Metazoa > Chordata > Mammalia > Artiodactyla > Giraffidae > Giraffa > Giraffa tippelskirchi. The sequence continues at coordinate 94,990,029 of NC_137276.1, forward strand.
TCAGGCTAGTGGGGCTGTGGGATGGTTAACAGGCATGGCCGCTGGCTGCTGGAAGGGGCTGCTGCCTTGAAATTGCACTGATTGGTTCTAATTTCCCCTGCTCCACGCAGGGGGCCCCGAGGGTGGCCTAATGCAAGGTGGCAGGCGTGGCAGCCCAAGACAGTACATCCCTCTTCACTAAACACATACAGAGTTTCTTCTCTCCAGCCGGTTCCTACAGATAATGCAATTTACTGTCCCTAATGTCTGATTACATTTCACCTCCTCCGAGAAGCCTTCCTGCCCTGCCCTGACCCCGGGACTCTGCCATCAGACACATCTGGGTCCCTTCCTTTTTCATCTATGTCCCTCCCCCCACCACAAACCTCTCAGCCTCTCTCAGTTTCTGTAGCAGGAGAGGACTCTGCAAGGCAGACACGGGGTGACAATGACAGGGTGACATAATGAAGGGGCACTTTGCTCAGGACAGCCCTGCCTTTCTAAGAGCAGGCTTGGCCTTCACATCCAGATGGCCCCTCCACCCCACTCCCCACAGCCCTGCCAAGTTTGACTTATTTCTCTGAAATTACGGAGGGGGAACCTGTACCTTCCCCCACCCTCCCCACCTCCCCCCTCCCCGCCCCGCCCCGCCTCGACAAAGAATGCAGACTTCCAGACCGGCCTTGTAGTTCCCACCATACCCACAGGAGAGGAAAATGGAGATAAAGCCCGCTGGCCAGGCGATGACCTTGATGGCGCTCCCACTGGGGTGGTGGTGGGGGTGGCCTGGGTTTCCAAGGTGCCCATTTGTAGCTGGGGAACTTGGGGCAAATCCACCACCCCTCCACCAGCCCGATCCTCTTTGCTCAACAGCCGGCTGCCTCCCTGATCTCTCTCCCCCTCTCCATCACTGACCTCCCAGTAGAACCTCACAGACAGGTGGGTTCCCTTCTTCTCCCTTTGGCTTTTCTCCGGCTGCTGCTTCTTCATCTTCTTTTTCTCCACCAACCCATACCACCCAAGCTTCTAGCTCTTTTCCCTCTTCATTCAACAATACTCATTAAATAGTCAACATACATTTTTTTTTAAGGGCCTGCTGTGTGTCATGGACTCTGCTAGGTGCTGGGCATGGAAGGGTGGGCTCGCACAGGGGATGTTCTAGTGGGTGCTCTCCTGTCCTCTGTCACTTACTGACTTGTCTTGGGGGTCTTTCTTGGGCTAAGAGGGAGGTCAGGGCTACTCTATAGCCACAGAGGGGAGCAGACAAAACCAGGCCTCTGGGAGACCATCTTCTCCTCTCTCCCAAGTCTGCCCTTCTCCTCCTCCCCCTTTCCATCCTCCAGGGCTTGTTCCTGCCCCGATAAGGTTTCTCAGGCAACTGCTTCTTTGGGCTAGGATGCTGACTAGCCAGAGAGGAACACGAGGAGCCAGAGGCCGGGTCACCGCCGAGTCAGGCCCAGAAGGCACTGCTTCCCCCGCTGGCCTGGCCGCCAGCCGCCGACTGTTTCAAAGGGCCTGATAAACAGCTTGGCGGCCTTGTCTCCCCCACAGGCTGCTCAGGAGCACGGCTGGGAGAGGCAGCACCCAGGGTAAGGTGTTCCTCTGCTGGGTCAAGGTGCTCCAGGCTCCATTCTGGGCCCCCAGAGCTGGCCGCCTTCTGGCAAACAGCTGCGATCCCCGCCTGACCCCACGAGGCCCATCTGTTCACAGTTAAGGGTCAGTGCCCATCCAGGAAGCGGGGCCCAGCAGCACACACTCAGACCCCCATGCGTGTGTTCCCGGGCCTGGGTATACAGAGGTACACACGTGACACCACACAGTCACCCACACGTATCCACAGTCGCAGAAACACATATACATGCTCACATCATTGAGAACATGTTCAATCCAGGAATTATCCAGCCAAGTAGATTGGAGGAGGCAGGAGGAGCTCTTTCAACTGAAAAATAAAATATAGGCTAAGGAGGTTCTGAAACAGCTTTGAAAGGAAAAAAAAAAATTGGAAGGAGCTAAGCCAACATCTTAGTGCTCTTGATGCTATCGGATTGAACTGAGCCAACACAGGGGCTCAGTCCTGCTCCTCAGAGGAGTGTTCCCTCAGGGGCACACCGCCCTCTACCCTACAGGGCCCAGCCGTGCATTCTATGAAAGTCAAGACCAAGCCTCAGCCTCCACTTCCTTCTTTTTTTAAAAAAAATTCATTTAATTGAAGGATAATTACAATATTGTATTGGTTTCTACCATACATCCACATGGATCAGCCATCACCATTTACTTCTAAGGCCTGTGCCTCTGAGCACGGGTGGAGTAGACATGGGCTTCAGGAAGAGGCCCAGGTGTCAAGAGGCCTGCCCAGCCCAAGGTGGCTAGTGCAGCCCCTGTAGGTCCCAGAGCAGGACAAAGCCTCTCCATCTCCTCATTTCCCAAAGGCAGAGGCTGTCAGCATAGCCCAGCAGGCCTGGCCTGCAGCAGTTAGGATGGTAACCAGGACCCTCCTCACTCCTCACCTCTCACTCTCTCCTCCTATAATTTAGCTGGCCTTCGGGAGGCCCTGGCCTGGATCAGCAGCATCAGGGGGCAGAGGTGGCCCTGCCCCGGACATGCCCAGGTCTATCTTGACCCTTCCATGAACAGGCTCTGAACTAATCCCATGGTTGGTGGCCAATCACATGAGTGTCCTGAGGCATCCGGGAGTATGGTAGCCCAGCACACAGCTCCCAGGGCCAGACTGCCTGCATTCAAGTCCTAGTTCTGCTACTGGCCAGGGTGTGACTACCACCCTGTCTCAGTGTATCCTTCTTTAAAATGGGAGTGATAATCCCATTCAGCAAAGTCCTTGTAAGAATTCAGTAAGAGAGAGTTCCCTGGTAGCCTAGAGGTTAGGACTCAGGGTTTTCACTGCAAAGGACTGGGGTTCAGTCCCTGGTCAGGGAACTGATCCTGCAAGCCTTGCAGTGGGCCAAAACTAAAAAAAAAAAAAAATCAGTAAATTGGTGTAGGTAAAGTGACTGGGACCCAATAAAAGCTCAGATGTCACTATAGTATGCCTAGATTCAACCCTGATTCGATCAAGGTGAGCCCCCTTCACTTTAGTGTACACAGCCCAGCTCTTCCTGTTCCCCAGAGGGTGGGGAACCCTGTTCCACTTCAGGCAGTGGTTTTAAAGTGTGAGCCCCAGACCAGTGGCATCACCTGGGAACTAGTCAGAAATGCAAATTATGTGTCCCACCGCAGACCTATAAGTCAGATGCTCTGGGATGGGGCCCAGTGTTATTTTAATGAGCCCTCCAGGTGATGTGATGCCTACCCAAGGTTGAGAAGCCCTGGTGAAGGTGTACATGCCACTTGGGCAGTAGGTCCAACACCTGCCTTGTGTCAGCTTTTCATGGCTTTGCCCACAAATACTCACCACTGGCCCCTGTGGTTGATCCCAGCACCGTGGTCTCCACACCCAGTGGCTGTCTGAGCCCCTCCTGCTCACCACACCTGCTCCCATCTTGCGGGCACCAGCCTTGCGCCACCCCCCACCACCTCCACAGCCCATATGCTGGGGCCTTGCCTGCTCCTGCCTCCAGCCACATGCACCCCAACCTCTGCCCCACACTCAGCCTGTGTCCAGCTGGGCCTGGCCCAGCCCTGGAGGGGGAGACTCAGGCACTTGACTTCAAAGCCTTGTCAGAGGGAGCCTGGTTTGCAGTGGAGGTCAAAGATAAACCAAGGAACAAATCGGCCAGAAAATGTGTGTTGGGGGGAGCTGCCCAGAGCTCCGGGGGAGGCGAGGTGGGGTGGGGGGCCTGGGCTTGTTCTGCAGCCCTTCCTGCAGGAGCCCTTTCAGCAATCCTGGCCATGCTGGACACCCTTCTGCAAGGCAACCTGAGGGGGAGCCTGGACCCAGCCGATCGCACTCCCACCCAACCCCCGTCTGAGTCTGAACTGCATTTGTTCTGGCCTGATCTCCTGCATCCTCACTCGATAGAAACATGTGCTCAGAGCTGGACCGACACTTGACTGGACCCAGGAGCAACTTGGTGGAGGAAACACAGCCAGGTAGGAGTAGAACAGAGTCCAGGTGGACCCAGGTGTCCAGGGCAGGTGCTGCCCTTTAGACAGCATGGAGCCGCCTGCGCCACCCACTGCCCTCCCAGGTTTCAGGCATATGTCCTTCCCCAGTGTACCACAATGCCCTGTGCTGCCGGGGCTATGCCCATAGCCCAGGCCCCCATCGATGTTCATCTATTACAGGGGCACCCCTCAGAAGCATGTGAGTGGGGTGAAGGCCTGTGAGTCCCACCCTACACCAAAGCAGGGCACTGTTGGTAGGGTCGGGGATCATGCTAGTGTTAACTGCACCCCTCAAAATCTAACATGCTTGGCTGTGGCTGGGGGCATGCCAGGGGCTTGACCAGGACTTGGCTTGGTGGGGCCACCACAGGAAATAGGGCTGCCCCCTAGTATCAGTGGGGAAGGAGTGAGGCCCAACCATGTACTGACACCTTCGTGTGCATAGGTTATTGTGATTAACCCTGGGGGCCTGTTGCCAAGGTAAGTGTTGCTGTCCCCCTTTCACAAAAAGGCCGCATGGGGCCCAACATGGCTTGGTCAGAGAGCAGCTGGGAATGAAGCCTCAGTGCTCCTACCAGCCTTTGCTATGGCTGAGTGGCAACAGAGCAGCCTTCTTGGGCGCTGGCTCAGCCTGCAGCCTAAGCATTGACAGGGCTGGCACTGTCCTTGGCAGCTACATGGAAGCACTGAATCTCCAGCTGCCCGCAAAGCCCACACATGACTATCACGTCCAAGGTGAGCCAGTGAGGAGAGCTTATCACCACCACTGTTCCCACTTTCAAATGGGAAAGCAGGTTCAAGGAGGTGTCCTGCCCAGGTCTGCCCTACTGGCAAGTGGGGAAGCTGGAACGGGAGCCCAGCTTAGACAGACAGACACCCAGGGTTCAGATGAGCCAAGATAGGAGTAGGGGCCAGGGGTCTTGAGGTGGGAGTGGGAGTGTGCTTTTTGCCCTGAGAGTGTTAACCAACATTATTTAAAATAAACTATAAACTGTATAGTGCAGCACAAAGCATATGACACGCACCCGGCCAAGTCCTCACCCCTCTCCAGAGGTAACCACTGTCATCAGATGCCGCGGCGCCTTCCAGAGCTTTTCTCTGTACTTACAGACATCCACAAGTACCTCAGGGCTTCCTGGGTGGCTCAGCGGTAAAGAATCCACCTGCCAATGCAGGAGACGAGGTTCAATCTCTGGGTTGGGAAGACCCCCTGGAGTAAGAAATGGCAACCCACTCCAGTATTCTTGCCTGGGAAATCCCATGGACAGAGGAGCCTGGCCAGCACTTAATCATGAGTCAGGTACTTTCTGAGGACTCTGCCATCTCTCACTCCTCAGAACTGACCAGTGGACAGAGGAGGGAGGCCAGTAAATTGGCTCAGAGGCCCCACCCAAAGTCCTGGATCAACTGAGTCGAGGAGCCAAGCTGAGAGGCTGTCCCACACCTGCCTGCCCTGGGCACTTCCCTTAAGAGGCCCACCACCCTTAAGATGGTCCCTCAGGCACATCTCCCATTCTGGCTGCCAGAGCTCCTGGCAGGAAAGCCATCCAGAGCGGATGCCGCACACTCAGCATGCCAGCATCTGCCAGTGGCGTGACCTGGCCTGAATCTCCCCCAGTGAAGAAAAAAGAGACGGCCCCTATCCTCACCCACTCTGGCTGTCTTCCTGCAGGCCCAGGGAGGGAAACTGCCATGTTCTGCCAGGATCTTGCCTCCAGGAGGCTCCCAGGATCTTCCTCCAGGGTGAATGGCTTCCTCTGGCAGGGCCCTGGGGGCATGTCGGAGGCTGCCGTGGGGTGAGGAGTGGGGTGAGTGGAGACAGCTGCCGCCCCTCTGTTGTGGGGCTGGCGGTGAAGAGCTGGCACGCAGATAATTGGGGTGACGTCCTGGTACACTGACAAGACTCACTTCCAGATGGTGCTGAGGGCCCACTTAGAACAATTAGCCAGGGGAGATGACTCCACCTGCTATTTTTAGAGGGCACCACATCTGGAGGTGGTATCTTTCCGCTGGAGACGTCTGCACCAAAGGCCAGGGGATTTGCATCATCTTCCGTGATGGACTCATCACGATTTCTCCATGTTTTCAGGCCTTCAGATGACAGGTCATTCTGGTGTTCTGTGCAGTGGGCTTGGCCCTGGGGCAGACTCTAGAAATATCCTCCGATCACTGCTCAGTGCTGTGCTGAGAGCGGAGGACAGGACCTGGGCAGACCGGTGTCCTGTAGACATGAATTCCAGCTCTGTCCACAGGGTGTGGTGCTGAGCAGCTGGGCAATCAGGCCTCCTGCGTGGCTAGGGGTGCTTGTCTGGGTTCATATGTTGGGGTCTGTATGTTGGGGATGCAGCTGATATGTCATCCCAGGATCCCCAGGGAGCAGGCCACAGACAGTGAGACCCAGGGGTCAGACGGGGACTTGGGGAGTCAGACAGATGGGAGCCGAAGCCCCAGCCCAGTTGTGGCCTTGGAGAGGCAATGTCACCCCCTGTACCTCACTTCCCACCTGTAACAGGGGAGGAGACCTGCTGCAGAGTCGAGCTAATCTAAACATACTGCAGAGGAAAGTGTGAATTTACACACCTCGACCCTAGGGGACAAAGTAGTGCCTTTCTTTATCTCACAATCTAATTTGGCTCTTGACCCCTGTGTTCATTGCTGGTAAGCAATCATCCAGCCATTTCACAGGAGACTCAGTCTCAGGGACTTACTAGCTCCATTCCCCGTCAGCGTGGCAGTCCTCCCCTCCCTCTTCCTTCTTTGTCCTCGGGGGCGGGGGCGGGGTGTGTGTGAAAGCTCCGCCCACCAGCTGCCTCTCCTGAAGGCTGGTACTGGCCCTGGAGGTTCCTTATCTAGTCCTTGTTCGTTGGCCTCTGGCCATGCTGGTGCCACCAGTCTCAGCTCACCAAGCACATGTGGTCACTCAGTGTCCTTCTTGTTCTGACTCAGGATATCTCCAGATTTGCCCGCCCTCCCCTCACCCATGTGGGGCCCAGCAAATTCACAGATGCTCCCTCGCACCACCTCTGGTGTCTTTCGGTGTCCCCTGCCCCACCTCTCTCTCCCTTCCCCTCATCACCCCACTAACCCTCAGCCCTCAGAGCCACGCTTGTTCCTGGCAGCCTGCCCTGGCTGCCAGTCTACTCCAAACTCCATCCTCCTCTGCAGCAGCCTGGCAGCAGACCCCACTCGGACCACCCACCATGCACAGGACTCTGGGCGTCTGTGGGCATCCTCTCATGTCTCACACTGGTGGACCTCGTCCTGTCCTCCAACCTTCCAGGACTGGGCCCCCAGCTGTGCCCCCTGTGGTGAAGCAAAGGGAGTGTTTCTATGACCTTCTTCATACTCCCTGGTATTCTCTAAGGTTTATAAATCAACACAGATAACGCAATTTTAACAAAAGTCTTTCTGATTTTTCTTTAAGATAAAGATGTCTTTGACAAATAGGTATCCCTTCCCTCCCTGGCCAGAAAGGTAGGACTGAGCAGTGGTTAAAATTAAGTAGAGGATTTGATTAAACTTAGGAGAAGGAAGGACATAACAAAGACAGGAGCAGAAATAAAATAGAGATGCAAGAAGCAACACAAAAGGTCAATGAAACTGAGAGCTAGTTTTGTGAAAAAATACAAAACAGACCTTTAACTTGACTCACCAAGAAAAAAATAAGAGAGGACTCAAATAGAATCAAAACTTTAAGAGGAGACATTGCAACTGACACACACAAAAACCAGAGGATCAAAAGAGACTGCTATAAACAATTATAAGCCAACAAATTGAACAGTGTAGAAGAAACTGATAAATTCCTAGAAACATACAAACTACCAAGACAGAATCATGAAGAAATAGAAAATCTGGACAGACCAATTACTAGTAAGAGATTAAATCAGTAATCAAAAACCTTCCAACAAACAAAAGTCTAGGACCAGATGGCTTCACTGTTGAATTCTACCAAACATTTAAAGAACAATTAATACCAATCCTTCTCAAACTCTTCCAAAAAAATAGAGGAGGAGGGAATATTTCCAAACTCATTTTACGAGGCCAACATTACCCTGATACCAAAACCAGACAAGGACACTACAAGAAAAGAGAATTACAGGCCAATGTCCCTGATAAAGATAGATGCAAAAATCCTCAATAAAAACACTAGCAAACGGAATTTAACAACACACTAAAAGGATCATACACCACGATCAAATGGGATGCATTCCAAGGCTGCAAGGATAGGCCACATCTGCAAATCAATCAATGTGATATACCACACAGAAAAAAATGAAGGCTGAAAATCATACAGTCATCTCAACAGATGCAGAGAAAGCACCTGACAAAATTCAACATCTATTCATGATTAAAAAACACTCTTACCAAACTGGGTACAGAGGGAAAATATCACAACTTAATAAGGGCCAGGTATGACAAGCCCACAGCTAACATCATATTAAAGCCAAGAGCTTTTCCTTTAAGATCAGGAGCCAGATAAGGATGCCCACTCTCACTAGATTTATTCACTGTAGTCAGGAATTTCTAGCAAGAGTAATTAGGCAAGAAAAGTAAGTAAATAAAAGACATCTAAATTGGAAAGGAAGAAGTAAAACTGTCTCTATTTCCAGATGACATATTATATATAGAAAACTCTATAAAGATGCAATCTGTTAGAAATATTAATAATACATGAATTCATTAACATTGCAGGATACAAAATCAATATACAAAAATCACTTGTACTTTGACACATTAACAATGAACTATCAAAAACAGCAATTAAGAAAACAAACTCATTTAGAATTGCTTAAAATAATCAAATACCTAGGAATAAATTTAACCAAGGAAGTAAAAGGTATGTACAGTGAAAATTATAAGGCAGTGGTGAAATAAACTAAAGGAGATACAAATAAATGCAAAAATATTGCATGCTCATGGAGTGGAAGAATTAATAGTTAAAATTTCCATACTACTCCAAACAATTTACAGATTAAATGCAACCCCTATCAAATTTCCAATGGCATTTTTCACAGAAACAGAACAATCCTAAAATTTGTATGGAACCTCAAAGACCCCAAACAGCCGAAGCAATCTTGAGAAAGATGACCAAAGTTGGAGGAATGACCTTTCCTGATTTCAAACTACATTACAAAGCTACAGGAATCAAAATAGTATGGCATTGGCATAAAAACAGACAAATAGATCAATGAAACCGAATAATGAACTGAGAAATAAAACCATCCATATATTGTCAGTTCATTTACAACAAAGGAGCCAGAAATGTAGACTGGGGAAAGGACAGCCTCTGCAATAAATGGTTCTGGGAACACAGGATAGCCACATGCAAAAGAATAAAACTGGACACCATCTTATATGACATGCAAAAATCAACTCCAAATGGTTTAAAGACTTGAATGTAAGTTCTAAAACCACAAAACTCACAAAATAAAAGAGGCGTAAGGTCCTGGATATTGATCTTGGTGATGATTTTTTGGATCTGACACCAAAAGAAAAGGCAATAAAAGCAAAATTAAACAAGTGGAACTACATCAACCTAAAAAGGTTCTGCAGAGCAAAGGAAACCATCAACAAAATGAAAAGATAACTTACTGAATGGGATATATATACAAACCATATATCTATAAGAGGTTAATATAAAAAACCTTATACAACTCGAGAGCAAAAAAAAAAAATAGATGAAAAAAAAATTTAAATAAAAAAACACAAAAACAAAAGTCAATTAATTAAAAATGATCAAAGAAAGTGAAAAGGCATTTTTCCAAAGAAGATATATGAATGCAGCCCCAATGGAAAAGCGTTACCCCAGAAGTTCCCTCAAAAAAATTAAAAATGGAACTACCATATGATCCAGCAATTCTTTTTCTAGGTATATAGCAAAGAAAACAAAATCACTATCCCAAAGAGATTTCTGCAGTGTTCACTACAGCATTATTTATAATAGGCAAGACACTGAAGCAACCTAAGTGTCCATCAACAGATGAATGGATAAAGAAAATGCAGTACACACACAATGGAGTATTACTCAGCCATATAAAGGAAGAAATCCTGCCATTGTGACAACACAGATGGACCTGGAGGGAAATATGCTAAGTGAAATAAGTCAGAGAAAGACAAATACTATATGATTTCATTTATATGTATAATCTAAAAAAATAAAAAACTGAACTCATAGAAAAAGAAGACAGAGGCAGAGGTTGGGGAGAAATGGGTAAATATGCCCAAAGGTACAAACTTCCAATTATGAGATTAAATTCTAGGGATTTAATGAACAGCATGGTGACTATGGTTAACAACACTATATTTATAGTTGAAGGTTGTTGAGAGTATATAGGAAAAGTTCTCATTATAAGAAAACAGTCTGTAACTATGTGAGGTAATGGATACTAACTAAACTTATTGTGGTGATCATTTTGTCATATATACATCAAATGATTATGCTATATACCTTAAACTAATACAATGTTGCCTGTCAATTACATCTCAAGATTGGGAGAAATAAACAGGTTACTCAACAATCCCACTTTTACGAAAAGAAAAAAAAAATGTATATATTAGTTACATTGAATCTAAGGTATCATTGATGATTAAATGCACCATTTTTATTCACCATGAAGATACAAATCAAAAAATGCTCCCAATTAAACCATAATGAACCATAGATTACAGGAGACATCATGACTTCAGAGATGTTAAAATGACATAGGTATCCTCAAATTGGTAAAATACTACACTGTGTCATTTTCCTTTCATTGTAAAATAAACGCCCTCCCCACCACCAGCAAAGAAGTGTAGAATTTCAATTCCAACTCCCCACTTGGCTCCTTATGTTGACCTGGGTGGAGTCTTACCCCTCTTCAGCTTCAGTGTAGCAGCTCTAAATGGGAATAATAACCATGCCCCCTCCTAGGACTGCTGGGAAAGCTCACTGCACTCAGCACAGCACCTTCACTGTAGAGGGCTCAGCAGAGGACAAACAAGGTTGTCACCACTACTGTTGTGCTTGTCCCACTGACAGAGCCAAGCCAGATGGACTCATTCCCAGGAGAATATGGCCTCTCACACTCCCTCCAATTAGGCCCTGAGCACTCTCCATCCATCTTTCTGTAAAAAACGCCATTGTCCTCCAGATGAAACGGGCTACTTTAGGCCAGGGATTTGTCTTTGCAGGAGACAGAAGGGAGACAGGAGTCTAGAAGCACCTGGTTCCCAAGCCACCAAGGCGAGAGGTGCCCTGGGGGCACATGACCAGGCTGTTATAAGCAGCCTCCTGGGGGCTCAGGACCAGAGGCCATGGGCCTCCAGGATGGCAAGAGGGGGTGCCAGGCAGGCGGCAGTGGTATCTATGCCCCGCCAGGCTGCTACCCACAGTGGGTGCACAGCTGAGCCATCTCTGGGAGCCTGACATCACCCAAGCCAGGATCTGGCCCCAAACAGGAGGAAATAAAGAGTTACATTCTCACCCAAACCCGCTGGAGCTGTCAAACTTGGGAAGGAGAGACCCGGAAGTGGGCGGCACAAGGCGGAAAGAACTTCCTCACCAGTTCACACTTGCCCGTCACACCTGCTCTAATATCATCCACTCTGGGGGTAGGTAGAGCTTGTGAGCCCTGTAATCAGATGAAAAATCAGAAGCTCAGAGACCTCCAGTGATTTGTCTGTCACACTACAAGTGGGGGTGGGGGAACTGGAGTCCATGGGCACACTGGCCTTTAGGTATGTAATTTTCCCACTGAAAAGCCAGTCAGTAATGTGTCAGCAAGAAGGTGACATTCACTCAGAGGAATGTAAGAGATGGCCATTTTTGTCAGGCAAAACTTGCAAAATACCCAGTAGTTTCTTATGTTTTAGCCAATATTTAGGGTGATGTGCACACTTTGGGGAGAACCCCTGCCTCCCCCCATATCTCTCCCAGCCCTGGTTCCTGCTCTGCTACCATTGGCAGTATGCTGCTTTGGTATCTATCTTTTACAAAGTACAGCTCCCTCCAAGGAGTAAACAGGCAAGAAGGGTCATTCACACCCTAGTATAAATTAGTTCATCAGGCTGGTCAGGAGGAATAGCACGAAAAACAGACCACTGAGGGAACAGGAGTTGCTAAGGGGAGGATGAAGGTGGAGATTTAAAAGAGAATAAGGCAGGAGTGACCATGAAGAAAGGGTCCAACAAGGTTGCTAAGTTGGGCTATTTCACCATTATCCTCATAATCCTTAGTGATGAACATTTGCTGAGCGCCTCTGACAAGCCACCCAGTTTCTCTGAATCTGAGTTTCTCCTCTGCTGGGAGGAATGAATCACCCTGCCCACTTAGCTCATACAGGATAGCCTCAGGAAGCCTGAACTCCAAGGGTCCTCCCTGCTTGGACCTGTCCCTGTGGCAGGTGGTCCGTCCTGCCCCAAGGGGAGGCAGCAGGCTGTCCACCTCCGTGAAGTTTTCACAAGAGTCTCTGCTCCCCTCCAGGGAGCTTCCTGTGTATGTGTTACTCACTCAGTCATGTCCGACTCTTTGCGACCCCACGAACTGTAGCCCACCAGGCTTCTCTGTCCATGGAAGTCTCCAGGCAAGAATACTGGAGTGGACTGCCATTCCCTTCTCCAGAAGGGAGCTTCCTAAACTCCAATAATCAAAGTGCCCACTAACCGCACTTACTCTATCCCAGGTTCTGACATGGAGATCACTCTCCTCAGTTAGTGCACAGAGGAGGGAAGTAGCCTGCCTGGGGTCACACAGCCTGGAAGAGTCAAAGCCGAATGCTAAACCTCATGTGGCTGATTCCAAAGCTGTGGCTTCTACTCTTTGGTTCTGCCAGCCAAGGGGCTGTGGCTGGGGTCCCTAGAAGTGAGAAGGGGTACTGGGTACCCTTCTCCTTCGGGCCTCTGGGTACACCCAGCCCTGACCCCTTGGGTGAGGCTCCCTGGGCACCCGCAGCATGGAGGGTAGGCTCTGAACTCTCACAGATCACAGTCTCACAGAGGAATGGATGTGAACAAGCTGGGCCACATGACATGGTGCAAGGGCCCCAGCCCACACCTCAGGCCTATGTGTCAGGGCAAGAGCTTCTGAGAAGTGGTGGGATGGAGTCCAGGTTCTGAATGATCACAGACCTGGCTTGGAATTCTTCTCCATAGCTGCACGACTTGGAGGGAAGTGGCTTAGCCTCTCTGGCCTCCAGCTTCTCTGTTTCAAGCCCTCCTCTGCAAGGCTCTTGTGAGGAAACGTGAACACATGTGCAGATAACATCCAGCATTGAGCCCGGTTCCTGCCAGGTGCTAAGCAGACAGTAATAATTTTTATTGAGCTTCAGGGCAGGTAGAGTTTGGCTTGGCCAGAGAAACGAGGGCATGGAGACTTCCTGAAGGGGCAGTGGAGGCCAGGTTCCTGGTCCACTCACTGAGTAAGGATTTTAGCTACACACTGCTAAGGTCTCCATGCCTAAGAATTCTTTGAATCTATGCCGTCTCCTAAATACACCAACAGTGAATCATAATATCCTCATCTTATAAATGAGGAAATATATTAAAAGAGGTAAAGTAACTTGCTAAGTATCATATAGTTGCTGCTACTGCTAAGTCGCTTCAGTCGTGTCCAACTCTGTGCGACCCCATAGACGGCAGCCCAGCAGGCTCCCCTGTCCCTGAGATTCTCCAGGCAAGAACACTGGAGTGGGTCGCCATTTCCTTCTCCAATGCATGAAAGTGAAAAGTGAAAGTGAAGTCGCTCAGTCGTGTCCGACTCTTACCGACCCCATGGACTGCAGCCTACCAGGCTTCTCTGTCCATGGGATTTTCCAGGCGAGAGTACTGGAATGGGGTGCCATTGCCTTCTCCTCATATAGTTGAGAAGCAATAAAAATGGGTTTTAAAATTAGGTCTTCTGACTTCAATTTTAAGTCCTTCCCCATACACCACACTGTCCTCGACACTCCAAAACTGAATTCAGAGACACCTTTTAGCCACCTCAATTTAGTCACATCCCTTGTTTTCAGAAGCTCAAAGGCACTGGTAATTCTTTATTGTGAAATATCTATACAAAAGAATGCATTAACATAAGTATATAACAACAGGAACAATAACAAATGTATATATACTTAAAAGTAATGTCTTCAATGTTCTGCAGTTTTACCAAAATTTATGTGGTTGTGAATTTCTACTTGTTTGAAATTTCTTGTGTTTCTTAGATCTGAGTTTTGGTGTCTTTTAGCAATTCCTGGAACATGTCAGCTATTATTTCTTTGAAGACTGCCATTGCCCTATTATTTCTACAATTATCTCCTTTTGGAACTCCATGGAAATATGTTAGCTCTTCACACCTATTCTTTATGTCTCTTAACTTTGCTTTCCTCTTATTCATTTCTTTGTCTGGATTGCACACTAGATTGTTTCTTAAGAATTATCTTATCAGTGCATTCATTTTCTCTTCAGCTATATCTAATTTTCTTGTGTCTACTTCTGTGTGTATTGTAAATTCATCCACTGAATTTTCCACTTCGATTATTGTATTTTTTCCTAGAAATTCTTTCTGATATTTTATAAATCAGCACTAAAATAATAATGTCCTTGGAATTCCCTGATGGTTCAGGGGTTAAGACTCTGTACTCTCACTGCCAAGGGCCTGGGTTCAATCCCTGCTTGGGGGACTAAGACTCATGTGCTGCACCATGTGGTTGGAAAAATAAATAAAAAGCAAACAAGCAAAAAAACTGTCCTGTGCTAATATTACAAATCTTTCTTTTATATCTTAAAACACATTAGGCATAGTTATTTTTCACTTCTGCTCATTTAATATCTTTAGTCCTTGTAGGTCTGCTTTTGCAGTCTGTTGTACCTGCTGATTCTTATTCAAGATGCCTGTTTCCCGGTATGATTCTGGGACTTTTTGACTTGAACTGAAATGTTCCTTGGAACTATAATCTACCAAGAAATTTTTGAACCTGGGCTGAATTTGGCCTCCTGCAGAGAGAACCTTTCTTTGTTTTTGCTGGTCACTTGTGGGAAGCATTAACATAGGACCGTTTCAAACTAGATTCTCTATTTCAAGATTTCAGATTACACATGAATGTGTTGTGAGGGTCAGCTTTTAATTACCAGAGGAAGTAGCTTCTCCTATCTGAACAGGGCCAGGTTGCCCTTGCTCTCACTTCTACGGAGTGGAGTTCATTTCTCGGTTACTCTTATACTGATGGTGGAGCCTTTGCGGCCCCGCTTTACATGGAGGTTCTTTAAACTGCCCACTTGGGCAGGCCCTAGGATTTACCTACATTCTCCCATTCCCCACTCAGCATTAACAGGGAGTCTTAAGATCCTGGAACAAAAGCCAGCACTGTGCCCCATGCCTATGTCCACACTCTTCATTCAGCTTCAATCTCTCTGATTCCTTACTTTCTTGCCAACTCAGTAGTATAACTTTAAAAACATTTTGTCTAATATATTGCTGTTTTCATTTGAAAAGTTGTTCAGGACATTTAAGGCATCATTGGGACTTCCATGGCAGTCCAATGGTTAGGACTCCATGCTTTCACTGCAGTGGGCATGAGTTTGATTCTTGGTTGGGGAACTAAGATCTCTCAAGCCGCAAAGCAGCCAAAAAAAAAAAAAACAAAAAAGGCATCACTGCTTCAGAAATGAGACCTCCACAGACATTTTGGGTAAAATATAAAACATTCGCTGTCTCAGAGATAGATTTAAGCAAATTTGGGCTGCTGGCAAATATTTTTCTAAAATACCACTTTCCCTTCTCTTTCTTCTTTTCAGTAACTCTCCCCAATACTTAATTCTCATTGTTGCTCTTTCCCTCCCCTTGATAGAAATGAATAAACTAACTACTGCTAATGTATTAATGACTTAAAACAGTTGATCCCCATCCCATGGAATATCACATACCATACTTATTATGTTACATATTAGGAAGCATCTTAACTTTTTTCTTCTTAAAGATTTACAATCTGATTTATTTTTTTAGGGGGACTTTCACTGCTTTTTAAAAAATTAATCTATTTATTTTAATTGGAGGCTAATTACTTTACAATATTGTAGTGGTTTTTGCCATACATTGACATGAATCAGCCATGGGTGTACATGTGTCCCCCATCCTGAACCCCCCTCTCACCACCCTCCCCATCCCCTCCCTCAGGGTCATCCCAGTGCACACAGGCTTTGAGTGCCCTGTTTCATGCACTGAACTTGGACTGGCGACCTACTTCACATATGGTAATATACATGTTTCAGTGCTATTCTCTCAAATCATCCCACCCTCACCTTCTCCCACAGAGTCCAAAAGTCTGTTCTATATGATTTACTTTTAATTGAAGAAAATTGCTTCACAATATTGTTGGCCTCTCCCATACAACAACATGAGCCAGCCATAGGTATACATGTGTCCCCTTCCTCCCACCCCTCTAAGCTGTCACAGAGCCCTGGTTTGAGTTCCCTGAGTCATATAGCAAATACCCACTGGTTATCTATTTCACACATGGTGGTGTGTATGTTTCCATGTTACTCTCTCCATTTGTCCCACCTGGAGAGGACACAGGTTGAGTGAAGGAGTGACTCTGATTTCAGTTCCAGAATACTGTCAGTCAGGGACTCCCCACACACATGCTCCCCTCCCCCTGCCCACAGGCATAAAGACCACTCCCTTAAGAGAGCCCCCTCTGTGCTCTAGAGACCAAGCTGTACAAGGTGGGTCAAGGAATGCATATGTTCAGCTGTGAGCTGGGCAGCCACACCCACAGCTTCCTGGAGGCATGCAGACCCCTCACCCAGCAGACCCGCCATGGCCATGGAAGGCCACACATTAGCACATCAGATCTTGCCAAAGCTGCCAGCACAGTGGATGCTGAGCTCACAGCAGGTGCTTTTCACAAGCCTGTGTACACAGCCTACTCTCCTCCCCCAGCTCTGATCAGTGCTTCCCATCCTCTTGCTCCTGGCAGGGCCGGGGGGCATCAGAGAGGTAGAGTGACTGATGGATACAGGAAGAAAAATGGATTCTAGTGTTCTCAGCATGGAGAGCTTTTAACTATAGCTTCTGAGTCCTGCTTAAAGTACATGTGTGAATGTGAGAGCCATGGAGAATGTACGAGGCCCTCACACGGCCTCTGGTCCACACAGTGATGAGAGCCCCTAATACCCTCTGCCCATCCCTGCAGGGAGCTGCCCTCTCTTCCACCCTGGCTTCCTATACAAGGCAAACTTGAGGGTCCCAGACAGCTGCCCTATCTGCTTCTTCCCTAGTAGGAGGGATTCAGGGATATAATCTTGGCAGACTTCCAGCATTCCTTTAAGGGACTTTGGCACTTCCTCTCATATGCACTGAAGCTGTTCTATTTATATATTGCTGCATAATGAACCACCCCCAAACTTAGTGGCTTATAACAACAATTATCATTAATTTTGCTTATGAATATGCAATATAGGTAGAGCTTGGTGGGGAAAGTTCATATTTGCTCACCAGCTGGAGCAACTCAACAAGGGCTGGAGGATCCACTTCCAAGATAACCTTCAAGGCTGGAAAGTCACTGCCACCTGTTGGCTGGGGCTTCCTCATGGCATGGTGGCTGGGTTCTGAATATAAATGTTCCCAAACGTCCAGGCAGAGACTGCAAGACTTCCTATGATCTAGCCTCAGAAGTCCAGGACATCATCTCTGCTGTATCCTCAGTTACTCATGGCCAACCCAGACTCAAGGGAAAGGCAGTTAGACACCACTCTCAATTAGAACAGTAAGAAAGAAGATATGGTCATCTTTAATTTACTACACATGAGTCTGGGTGATCAGGACTGTTTCAGAATTTCAGTGCGTGTGTGTGTGTGTGGATGTGTGTGTGTGTGTGTGAACTGGGGATAGGCAATCATTTATCCATTTGTTCAACAAGCACTTTTGTGCATCTCCACAGGGTCATTCAAGACATGTCCACACTCTCCAGGAGCTCCCAGTCATGTGGGAGAAGCAGATATAGATGGATGAATGTGGATATTTATCCATTCAACCTACATTGTTTGAGCACCTATTAAGTACCAGGCCTGGTGCTGGGGTACAGGGTGACCAAGTTGGGCAGGCCCTGTCCTTATGAAGATCACAGTTTGTCAGAGCAGATAGACTTAAAAGCTGTTATTACAGTGAGTGTTATGAGGGCTTGGAGTAGAGCTGCAGGGGGCAGGGATGGTCTCTGGCAGGCAGGTGTGCTTCTGTCTCTCTGGGAAAGAGATGTTCAGCAGAAACCTTCAGTAGGCGTCTATGCAGATGAAGTGGGGGAAGCAAGTGGGTTGCTGGTAGGGGGGATCATCCACATGAAGGCTCAGAGGCAAGAAGGGGTGAGAAGCTCTTCAGGGATTCAAAGATATTCAGTGTGGTGTGTGCTTGCATGTGTACACAGTGTATATGCCTGGGTGTATATATCCATGTGTGTGCACATGGGAAGTATGTGAGAGTCTATGTGTGTATGGGCACATGTGAGTACATGCATGTGTGTGTTTGTAGGAACAAACACACACTCATCCTCTGCACCTGGCCTAAGATGAGAAGTGTCCCCACTCTGCAATCCAGAGGTCTAGGGAACAGCACTCCCACTCTGCTGCCATACATCCCAAGGGCACCCATGGCCCATCTCTTTTTACACTCTGGCCTGTAGTGGACAGATGCCACTAGCTCCCCACTCAAGCACATGTTGACGTGCCATGATTGGCATGTAGCATGGAAAAGGGGAGGTAAGCTCTGGGCCCAGCCTCAAAGTGACCAGTCCACCTTCTCCTCTAGCCGGCTGGGGCATCCTTGGGACCTCCCACCTCCTCTATTGGAGCTGAATCTGACCCAAACTCATGGAAGTGACCATGCCTCTGATCAGAGTGGCCTGCTAGTGGCAGCCTGGACCAGACCTTGTGCATCTCTGGGCTACTGAATTCTCCATTGTGAGAGAGGAGAACCCACCCTGTGAAGAAGAGGCTCATTCCCATGTGAGTCAGGCAACCCTACCTCAAAGTTATGTATATAAAAGCTCTTCAAGACCCATTCCCTAGTTTCAGGTCTATATCCCCCTGGTGAGTGGGGTGAGGAGCTAGAAAGGGGGTAGGCAGAGGAGGTGGGAAGGTGAGGCACGAAGCTGGGTCTTCCTGGGCTCAGTCTGGTAGATGGCCCCAAGAGAAAGCTGACCCAGTCCCACGTTTCCACTTCGCCTACTCCTCAGCAGCACATCAGGGTGAGAAAGAAGAGGGGACAAATAATAATCAGTGCAGTAATAACAGTCTCAAGACTGTTCTAATCATTTTTCTTTTTTTGCCCTCCTATTACCCTACAGGCATTATCCTTCTGTCTGGACTTGGTTCAACTGCACGTTGATCATGTGATCAACAGCAAAAGTTAACATGACTTTCACAAAATAAAAGTTTCTCTCTCACACAAAAGAAACTCAGCATCAGGCAGCCTAGGTCTGGTAAAATGACTTCATAAAGTTGGCAGGGACCCAGGCTCCCTCTAGTTCACTGCTCTGCAATCACCTTTGTGTCCAAAGATGGCTGCTAGAGCTCCAGCCATCACATCTGTGAACAAGGCAGCTCTTTGTCTTTTAAGTTGCTGTTATTGTTAAAAAAAAAAAAAGATATACTGAGGTATAATTTACCTAAAATAAAATGCATATATGTTAAATAGTTTTGTAAATTCTGACAAATTTAAATACCCATATAATCACCACTGCAATTAAGACATAGAACATTCCCATCTCCCTAGAGGGCTTCCCTGGGTGGCTCAGATGGTAAAGAATATGCCTGCAATATAGGAGACCCGGGTTCAATTCCTAGGTTAGGAAGATCCCCTGGAGAAGGAAATAGCCACCCACTCCAGTATTCTTGCCTGGAGAATTCCCTCGGACAAAGGAGCTTGGTGGGTTACAATCCATGGGGTTGCAAAGAGTCAAACACAACTGAGCAATGAACACTTTCACTTTTACCTCCCTAGAAAGTTCTGTCATGCTCCTGTAGTCAGTGTCCCCTTTGACATTTCCTGTTTTAGAAGTTCATACAAATGCAATAATTTACTATTTACTCTTCTGTGTCTGAATTCTTTCACTCAGCATAATGCTTTTGCAGTATATCCATGTTGTTGTTTTTATCAGTGGTTTGTTCCTTTTTATTACTGAGTAATACTCCACAGTATGAATGGTCCATTGTTTATTCACATGCTGGTAGACATTTGCTTCTTCTCCTCCATCCTTTTTAGGAGACTTTTTAGAAGTTCCATGTAACATTTCCTTGGATCTCAAAATAGTCACATGGCCACACCTAGAAATGCAGCTCTTTAGTTGGGTGGAAGTGGGATTTTTTTCTAGGAGGAAGAGGGGGTGGATGTTGAAGACAGGAGTGGGCTCATTTGACAGACTGAGAAACCAAGATCCAACGAAGCAGTGATTCCCCTAGGGTCACCGAGGTCCTCATGACACAGGTGGGTCAAAGCTCCAGATTTAGGGCCTTTTCAATCTGTCCCAAGAGGACCACTTCACATCTAGCAGGTATTCCCCATTGGCCAATGCCCACAGAGTCTGGGGTACAGTGTGAGAGCACCATGAAGGAGCTGGCTGGTGTCAGGGAGAAGGGATTAACACTGATGTCAGGGAGCATTTAACTGGGCATCCACTAACCAGCAGGCCCACATAACAGTAAAGCCATCCAGAAGGCTAGTCACTCATGTTAGCCCCATTTCTCAGATGAGAAAACCACCTTTAGGGAAGTTAAGCAACTTGTCTGAGGTCACACAGCTAGCAAATGGCATCGATAGGTTCTAGACCTTCAGTTGTGTTGAAGGCAGGTTCTGACCACTGAGAGAAATATACTAGAGAGTTTCCCAACACCCTTTCCAAGAGGTAGAGGAGGTTCTATCTTGAGGCCTGTAAACAAACAGCCCATCCAGAGCCCTGCCTATGGGCCTCAGGGGCCTGCCACAGACTCTTACTCTCCTAATTCACTCAGGACCTTTTCTCATAACTCTGCTTTCCTCCATTTCATGCCTATAACGTATTAACATAAACAACGGTGCTGACAGCAGCTCAGTTCTAACTGGCTCATGCTGGAATCTGACTGATGATTTTCATCAGGGAAAAAGACTAAACAGGTTAAGATGATTAAATTTTCTTAAACCTACAGCTAAGCCTAATCAAAGCCATTTGTGCAGAGGTGTGTGTGTGTGTTTTCCTTTGCTGGAAGGTTGATTGGCAGTTTCGAATAGACGAGAATGACTGCTGGGGGAACTGAGTTAAAATAAAGCATTTTCCACAACTTCCAGACATGAGTACAGGCCACTTCCACTTCCCTGTCTAGGCTGGAAATATCATTTTCCCTAAGAAACGTCTGATGATGAAAATGAAATTCAGAGTCTACATTTCATCCTCTCCCTGTTTTCCCCCTCAAGTTGAATCCTTTTATAATTAGAGCTGTCTGTGTTGAAGGACCAGGGAACAGCCATAGCTTCCTCATTTCCAGGAGCTGGAAGGGTAGGGAGCCTCCCACACAGCCTGCCCATATTGTCTTGGGCAAAGCCTTTCCCCTCCCTGGGCCCTAGCCACCCTCTCTATACAGTGGGGAGGCTGGCCCTCAGGATCTCCTGTTTATCATGCCCAAGCAGTGGAGGAGGGGCACAGCAAACAGCAAAATCAATCCCCTTCTGTGTGATGTTCTTTGTCACACAAAGCTCTTAAGAGGACTTACTAATTATGTCATAACCTACCTGGATACTGAAGGGGCTGAATGGGTCACAGGGTCCACATGGGTGACTGCAGAAAGGAGGAGCCTCTGTTTGTGGTTCTAACACATTACTGGCTGAATGTTTCACCTTCTATAATGTCAGACATCAAAATGCTAACCACCCCATCTACCCACTGGGAATGCTTCTGTAGGTGCTTATAGACACCCACTCTCTGCACAGTATAGCTTCCTAAGGATGGCTATGCACCCCCTGGCTGACCTCTTCAATCCCTTTCTCAGTGCGCCCTAAGCTGTCCTCCTCATAGTCTCTTACTGCTCAGGTTCCCTTGTCCCAGAAGGCAGGTCCTGTCAAGAAAGTTTGAGTCCTGGTACCTCCCTCTGTGTTCTTACATGGCCTACAGGAAACTCTCATGTGAGGCTGCTATACTGCCACTGCCCCTTCCCCCGCCTCCATGGGCCCCTCCAGCCACCCTCAAGTCCTTGGGAAAAAGCAGGCGGCACTCTCCATGTTCAAAATCATCCTCCAACTCCAGGGGATATACGCCACAATCATTCTCGCTGCCTTCCCTTTACTTCATGAAGCAAAATAGCCTATGGGTTCTGGAACTTGGCAAATATTTCGCCAGGGACTGGTGTTGGACTTTCCCTCTGACAGCTTATTCCTAATTTCTGCAAGTACTTCTGAAGTCCTATTAACCTGTTTGGGGAGGGCACTCCCACTGCCCCCATGGAGTAGTAGACAGGGAGGACACAAAAACTCCGGAATTCCTTTCAGAGCTAAATGCTCTTTTACATAGGCTGGAGGTAGATAATGAAGGTGAGTATTCACTGGACCATTTCTGCTACCTTTCGGTAATCTGCACAGGTGTGACTGCCATCTTACCTTGTAATGTATTTTTTTCAACTTTGGGACTTGAATCAACCTTCTAAAACATATTAGATTACATAGTTTTGAGGATATTTTCCACTACTTTTTCCTGGAAAAAGAAGAGCAAACTAAACCCAAAGCAAACATAAGGAAATAAAGACAGTGAAGATAAATGAAATAGAGATTAGAAAAACAATAGAAAAAATCAACAATCCAAAAGTTATTCTTTGAAAAGATCAACAAAATTGGCAAACTTTTAGCTAGCCAGGCCAAGAAAAAAAGGGAGAAAGCTCAAATAACTAAAATCAGAAATGAAAGAGGAGACATCACTAACATCCTTACAGAAATAAAAAGGACTCTAAGTAAATATTACAAATGACCATATGCCAACAAATTAGATAATTTTATTGAAATAAATTCCTAGAAAGACAACTATCCAAACTGACTCAAGAAGAAATAGAAATCTGAATAGACTATAACAAAAAAAGAGAGTTAATCATTTTAAAACTTCTCACAAAGAAACACCCAGCTGCAGATGGCTTCGCTGGTGCATTCCACCAATTATTGAAAGAATAATTAATATCAATCCTTTACAAACTCTTCCAAAAATAGAAGATGCAGGAACACTTCCCAATTATGTGAGACTAGAATTTCCTCAATACCAAAACCAAAGGCATCACAAGAAAACTACAAATCACTATCTCTTAGGAATATGGATGCAAAATCTCTCAACAGAACACTAGCAAACTGAACTCAGCAACAAATAAAAAGGATTATACATGACAATCAAGTGAAATTTATTCCAGGAAAGCGAAGTTAAGTATGTCAAAATCAATGAATGTAACACACCGTATTAATATGGTAGAGGACCAAATTAAAAAAAAACACACACATGACTATTTAACAGACACAGAAAAAGGATTTGGTAAAATCCAAAAGTGAGGAGATAAAAAAGGTGATCCAGGCAGAGAAAATAATCTAAAAAGTCACAAGGGAAAAAGTTTTATTGAGGAGATACACTAGAAGTAAAGGAGATATTTTCAGAAAGGAGTTGAGAGGGCCAATCTATAGAGAATCTTAAAAGCCAGTTTAAGGGATCAAGCGGGGAGCCATGGGGGTTTTGAGTAGAGCTCTGACATAATGCAAGTGGCATTCTAGTAAGTTAATTTAGACCAAATTAATCAATGATAAATTTACATACACCAGTGTGAGACTCTAAGGTACAGAGCAATAATCACCAACATTTTCTGAAGGATGAGTTGCAATCTAATTTAGTCCCAGAGAGGATCCATGCTTTGAGGCTGGAAGGATATATAAGTTTCAAGGCCCTCTTTAGAAAAGGGAAATAAAATTACAAATCAAAATTAGGTAGGTGGATTCATGTCAATGTATGGCAAAACAAATACAATATTGTAAAGTTAAAAAATAGAAAATAAACTAATTGAAAAAATTAGGTACAAAAATGAATTTATATTTAAAATGAAGAAAGTAATTATAACATGTTCATGGTACTCCAAGCCATCCGATACAAGCCAGAGTGATGAGGGAGGAATCTTAACCGATGCAGTTATTATATCTAACTTCTGAAAACTGTACAAACCCATATGAAAATGAAGATACGCTGTATTGGATCCACACAAGTGAGACAACCTGGAGCTTGAACCTCCTCTGCCTTGTGGTGAATTCACCAAGTGCGCTTCAGCCAGTGTGTATGGGCTCCTGAGAAGCAGCTACTAGTACCCAACCTAACGTTCAGTGATGTCATGTTGGTAGCTTGTGATCAGCCTTGGTGGGAGTATTTATATCAGTGAAAGAGAAAGTCACTCAGTCCTGTCCGACTCTTTGCGACCCCATTGACTATACAGTCCATGGAATCCTCCAAGCCAGAATACTGGAGTGGGTAGTCGTTCCCTTCTCCAGGGGAACTTTCCAACCCAGGAACAGAATTGGGGTCTCCTGCATTGCAGGCGGATTCTTTACCAGCTGAGCTACCAGGGAAGCCCATTTACACCAGAGAAATTGCCAAATGCTACAAATTAGGGGATACCCCCACCCCCAGAAAGTGGCTATTAAACATTTCCCAGCACTCCACTGAATCTACTTCTATTTATAGCTAAAGTATATATCCAGTTCTGGTCCTTGGCACAAAGTCTCTGTCACTGGCCATCATAGCTGGACTATTCAGAGGTCAAAGTCATTAGATTTAGTATCAAATCAGGAGAGATCTCTCTAGTGCAGTGATCTCAGAGCCTTCCATTTGTGCCAACTATTCACCCCACTGTAGCCCCTTCACTCTCTCATCTTCTCTGTCCCTCACCCACCAGAACACCCCAAGGCAGCCCCATCAGCATCGCCATGTAGGTGAAATGAGAACACTTCAAATCAGAAATGTGAGCTTTTTCTCTAGGGCCAATAAGAGCAAGGAGACAGGATCACAGAGGAAGGAGACTCTTTAAGCTACTGGCCTTGGAATCCTCCATGATAATGATCTAAAGTTGAACCATGCCCTGACCCATCACAACAACCTATGCCTGAGATGACCTGTGTCTCCTGGATTAGGTGACATTTCCAGCCTTCAGCACTGGCAGAGCAGTGGGGCCCTAAGGTTCCACCCCTGTGCCCATATCTCCTCTTATTTTCCCTAAATATGCTCACCTTCAGTTCTAAGGAGCCCCTAATTCCAATATGACGGGCTAGGGAAAGGAGTCTCTGCTCCCCTCTCTGTACTCTCCAGAGTTATAGGCTTTGACCCTCTTCCTATTCTCTATCCCTCTCCACAGAGGCCTCAGGTTTTACTGGGCCCCCATACAGCCAGTCTTTTCCACCCTTCCTCTGGACCTGCAGGCCCATTTCACAGTTAGGGAAACTGAGGCTCAGAAGTCAGAAGTCACACTGAGGCCTGTCTGACTCCAATGTCCATGCCCTTTCCATTTTACTAAGTTGCCTCTTGAACAGGTGTGAATTCTGTTTCCTGCCAGCATAGAGCCAGATCCCTATGTAGAATGCATTCCCAACCTCACCACAGGGTCCAGAATGCCCACAATCCCCAGGGTAGTCACCCACAGCTTTAGGGCTGTGGGATGAATCGGTGGGAAGGGGAGGGGCTTCCCAGGTGGTGCAGTGGTAAAAAATCCGCCTGATAATGCAGCAGATGCAAGAGATGTGGGTTCAAACGCTAGGTCAGAAAGTTCCCCTGGAGGAAGGCAAGGAAACCCACGCCAGTATTCTTGCCTGGAAAATTCTATGGACAGAGGAGCCTGAAGGGCTACAGTCCATGGGGTCACAAAGAGTCGGACATGACTGAGCGCACACACACACATGAATAAGTGGGAGAGCATGCAGGATAAAGACAAGGAAGAGAAGGGGTTGGGTAGGAATAGGGAAGCATCCTGGGTTTATAGACTGAAGACATAAATGAATGGTACTCAGTGGGCCATATATGGTCCCTGCCCATCTCAAGGGATGCTCACATCTAGGTGTGTGCAGCCTCTATCAGCTAGAGCCATGACTACCTGTGAGTACACCTTCCAAGGATCCTTTGAAAATAAGCACTCGATACCAGCAATAGTGGGGCTTATCTAGTGGTCCAGTGGTTAACAATCCATCTTCCAATGCAGGGGACGTGGGTTCCATTCCTGGTCAGAGAACTAAGATCCCACATGCCGTGGGGTAACTAAGCCCACAGGCTGCAATGAAAAGATCTCACATGCTGCAACAAAGATCCTGTGTGCTGCAACAAAGATCTGACATAGCCAAAATTAAAATTAAAAAAAATTTTTTTTAAATATCAGTGGTTAAGGGACTGTGTTTTGAGCCAAAAGATGTAGGTTTGAATCCTGTCTCCACTACTAACTAGCCATGGGACCAAGGGGAAGTCACCTAGCCTTTCTGAGGCTCAGTGTCCCTCCCTGTAACATGGAGACAATAGAAGCACCCACCTCATGGGTTATCAGGGGGGTGAAGAGAGGATATAATGCATATAAAGTGCTTAATACCTGGCATAAAGGAGCCATACACAGTGGTTATTACTATTATTATCAAGCAAGGAGTATACCTGACAAATGTCTGCTGGCTGAATGAATGGCAGTTATCCAGCAAGCCAGGAAGGAGAGGCCAGCTCACTCAAGGTAGTGTCTTCCAGTGGCTATGACTTCTAGGTCAGGTCATGGCACACAAGTTCAAACTCCCAACTCAGCCTGGTCAAATTACTTAACCCCTGTGCTTCAGTCTCCTCATCTGTAAAACAGAGACAATAACAGTATCTAAGATAGAATCCACCTGCCATGTGTAAGACCTGGGTTCGATCCCTGGATTGGGAAGATCCCCTGGAGAAGGGCATGGCAACCCATTCTTGCCTGGAGAATCCCAATGGACAGAGGAGCCTGGCGGGCTATAGTCCATGGGGTTGCAAAGAGTCGGACATGACTGAGTGACTAAGCACATCAACTAACAAGATAGAAAGACAGATAGGAAGATGGATAGATATAGACAGGTACAAAGGAAATATTTTTAAGGATTAATTAACATTTGTAAAGAACTGAGAACAGTGCTTGGCACATTTCAAGTGCTATTCAGTGTGAGATACTGCTGTGATTCAGGTGTCAGCCTATGGCTGTCAGCCAAGAGAACACTGGGCCTCAAGACAGAACTACTCCCTCCAGAAACTTTGTCCCCATACAGAAGGTCTCCCACAGCTGCCAGACCTCTGTCATCCATACCACTGGTCATACCACTCACCCCGCTCAGATTTCCAATTATTTGTCCTGTTTTGAATTCAAGTGGGATATTAGTGGTGAGTCCGGCTTTATTAATGGCGGTGTCTTTAGTGTGATCGACTTTCTCCCTCACTCCTCACTCTCACTCTAAGAAGCTCTGTTTCCTTTAATTAAGCCCCGTGCTAAGTGCTGAGCAGGTGACGTGGGTCTGGAAAGGCCTTTGTTCTGGGCTTAGGCGCTTTCTCATGGGCTAGAGATTGGAGAGACAGTGTGCTGCGGCCTTTGAAGTCTGACATCCATCCCCACAATCAGAGGAGTGGGACAGTGTGGAGAGCCAGGCCCAAGAGGCAGAAGCCTGGCTCTCTCCCCAGTCTGCCTCCTTAGATCTGAAAAGTGGGGGTGGGGTGCAGGAGAGTGTCTCTGCTTCTGCTCCCAGCACCATGACACTTGGCATCTACTGAGGATTAGAAGATGACAAGAAGACGGGAGTTTCAATAGCCAAAGATATCCGAAAGGAAGTGAGGCATAGAGAAAGCAGCTCAAACGCTGCATTACCCAGCCTGGGGTTGAATCCTGGCCCTGCTGTGCCTTGACAAGTTGCTCAAGCATCCTGAGCCTCAACTGCCTTCTCTATATAATGGGGTGATGGAATCTACCTCATACAGAGAGCATTCAGGAGCCACCTTAATGCGACCTCTGCTGTGCAACAAGTTTCCTGTTTGAAGGACACCGTTATTTCCAGTCTCCCATGTCCTGCAGGGCTGTCAGCACCTCTGCTTCTCCTGATCACCAAGACAGAATTAATCCTACTGTTCTTTGCACATGTTTCTGTGCCTTTCGTGGATGGATGCATGCATATATCATCACATGCATCCCACACTATCAAATGATGGCGGACGTGTCTGTTTTTCCAGCCACAACCTGCTTCTTACACTTATCTCTGGCAGCTGAGTGAAGAGAGAGGCAGGCTAAGTAAACAGTAGGCACTTGGAGACTGAACCAGGTGAGTTGAGCCCTATTCGCTGTCCAGTAAGCCATCACCACAGGTGCCAAGCAGACTCTCTCACCTAGGTGAGACAGACCTGCACTTGTTTTAGGGCTTTAAGCCTTTCTAAACACCATTAGAAAAATGAGAGCCAAGGTGGGTGATTCACTGTTAAGTGAAGACACAAATGTTGAGTGTAAAGCCCTCAGCACAGAAATACTAAAGAAATGTCACAACATTGGTTTTGATGCCACAAAGGACTCAGATGATAATAAATGCCAAGGTGAACATGACTGGCTCATGCAGACAAGCATTGGCACCTGTGTCCCCTGCCTGAGTCCACCTGATTTCCCAGCTGAGAGACCTGCTACAGAGTGGGCAGGAAGAGAGAGAGCCAGACCTCTGTCAGGTGCTAAACAGCAGCTCTGGACCCTCTTTCCCAGAGGTCTGGGGTAAAGGGCCTCAATGCTCCTCACTCTGATAGTCCTGGCACTGCCACCAAGTTCTCCATTCACCCCATCACCCTCCCCTAGTGGCCTTTCTCATTGCCTCCACGAAGTCCTGCCCACCCTTATATCTCCCGCCAGCTCCTGCACCAGAGGCTTCTGGAGCCCTGTGGCTGTAGTGATTCTCCATGGCACATGGTATTTCTCCCTCTCAGCCCCTGAGGGCAGTTTGCCACTGCTTCTCTTACCTTCCCTCCAAGATTGTGAGCTCCCCGGGACTGGGTCTGCTCCGATTCTTCTGTGTGTCCCCAGCACCTAGAAGAGCCAACACAGAGCAAGCAGTTGGGAAAAAGCCAGGAAAACTGGCTTCAGTCACAGAACTATGTCCAGAAATATTCTTTTGGTTTTGATCGTCTATGAATTTCATTCAGTTCCAAAAGTGCTTACTCATCTAGAAGTGCCTAGATACCAGTCCTGTGCCTATTGTGCAAGTTAGAATGACAGGTTTCTGTAAAAGACTGAGACTCAAACTGGCTGAAACAAATAAAGGAAGTAGGATCTGGAATAAAGTGTGTGTGAGTCACCCACTGCTGGCTTCGGGTGCTTGACTGCGGATCTTCTACGTTCCTCATCTCCATTTCCTATGGTATTGGCTTCACTTTCAGGGGAGCTTCTTCCATGTAATGACCAGATGGCCACCAACAGCTTCAGCTTTTGATTCTACCAGTTTAGCAATTCCAGATAACTCACAACTCTCATAATAGCTAAGAGTAGCAGCCATCCAAGGAGGCCTCTCATTGGCCCAGCATGGGCCCGTCCCTGAACAAATCGCTGTGGCTGATGGGAGTGGTGCTCTGATTGGCCACATCTGAGTCACGTGCCCACCTCTGACACCCGCTGCTGGGAGGACACTGGTCTGCCCTGCCCACGTGGACTGAAACCTGGCTGGGCAGTTTCCCCAAGGGAAATCAGGTTACCCTTTCCATAAGGAGAATGGACCACTGTCAGACAAAAGCAATTATTACTCATCAGAGTGCCTACATTAAATAAGGCAAGTAAAGTAACAAGTCTAGATTGCAAATTAACATCCAAAAAACTTCAAGAAAGAGCACATGAGGCAAAAAAAAAAAAAAAAGCCAAGCTAGTGAAAGTCTAAATAAGAGCCAGCTCTAGCTAATGGAAGCCTGACCGCGTGTCACAGACCTTCAGAATTGTTGGAACTGAAGAGAAAGCAGGCTGGAGCAGTCGGGAAGGCTTCCTGGAAGAAGAGGTGGGGCTTAAAGGACTGGCAGGCTCAAGATAAACAGGGGAATGTTCCTGGCCTTCCATGTCCTAGGAGGACACTGAGCCGTCACAGGACTGTGCTGGGGCGGGGGAGTGGGGGTGGATGGGTGAAGGGTTAGAAAGGAAGTGGAGGGCTGGAGAGCCTCGCCCCCTCCAATGGGCTTGGCTCCACCCACAGGACCTGGGCCAGTGAAATCAAAATCTAATTTACCCATTAGGCGCATTTCTTCTGTACAAATCAAATCACGAGCTATTTTTCCACATCGTAAATATTGTTTTAAACTCTTGCTCATAGGCAATTAGATTACAAGCATCGCCTGGTGAGCTATACGCCAGTGCGTTTGGCGGGCCTCTGGTTGCTTTGCGAGCGCTTTCCTTTTGAAATGTTTCCCAATGATTTTTAAGGGTCTTTGAAATCCTCTCCCTAGTGATGCATGAGGGCTCTTGTCTATGGCCATTAATCTCCATAACAGCCCAAGAGACTGTCTCATCTGTGTTCATTTCCAAATGGCTTCGTTGAACTCCACACCCTCCTTATTTCTCCCTGTGGAGAAATAAGTTCCGCCGTCACTCCTCACCCACAAGCATGTCCCTTCCAGCCCCCATCTTTGTGTGCCCAGGAAAGTACACACCTGAGCATCAGCCCACAGGAGACCTGCATTCCAGCGCCAAGATCTTCACTCATTTTGAGCAAGTTATTCCACTTGCCTTCCCTGGCCTCAGTTTGACTTCTGTAGAATGGGTTTTGGTGGTGGTATTCAGTCGCTAAGTCATGTCCAACTCTTTGGGAACCAGTGGACTGTAGCCCGCCAGGCTCCTCTGTCCATGGGATTTCCCAGGTAAGAATACTGGAGTGGGTTGCCATTTCCTTCTCCAGGGGATCTTCCCAACCCAGGGCTCGAACCCTCACCTTCTGCATTAGTAGGTGTATTCTTTACCACTGAGTCATCAGGGAAGCGTAGAATGGAGTTAATTCTTGCCTAACCCTAGTGGCTCCTTATTCTCCTTTGCTGGCCTTACTAAGCTTGCACAGCTAACTAGGCTTTTGTTCTTTCTTTTCTCACCAGTGATTCCTTCCTTTTCAGGCTAGCCCCTCAACCCTTTATATGCCTTCTACCTTGGCTCCTCTTGGGCTCTGTCCCAGGGGTGGTTGCTCCTTCCTTGAGACCCACATAACCCCAGCCTGACTTGGCTGAGCTCCCAGGTCAGCTGCCTCATCACTCCTCCAGAAGTGCGGCGCGATGACCTTGGCCCTCTGTTATCTATCTCTTTTCTGGACATCCACCCCATGCAACACAGTTTAGTTCCTGATGATAGTAATAGCTATAACCACCTTTTACTGAACACCTACTATGTGCCAGGCATGATGGTAGAGACTATGTACACTACTCCCTTCAGTCCTGCCCTTTATGTGTTATTATTCCTATTAGGAAACTGAGGTTCAGAGAGGTTAAGTATCATCTCTAGTTCACACAATCTATAATGGCTGAACCAGAAGTTTCTGCCTAAGAAGAACGATCTTGTACTGACCTTCTGCTGTGTCAGCCAGGGGCTGCACCTCCTGTAATCCCCACAACAGCACCCCTAATGAAGTAGGTAGTGCTACCCTCATTTCATAGAAGAGAAAACAAAGTGGCATCTCCCATCCATAACTTCTCAGCTGGAGTGAGATTCAAAGTCAAATCTGCTGACTCCTCCTTCTCCTATCCTCCCCCCAAACCACACACAGCCCCAGAGGTGTAGTTGCCTTGTTCCCAGATGGGAGGACAGCACCACCTCCCAAGACACTGGCCAACTTTCCCAGAAAGAGTGCACTTCCTCTGAGCTGGGAGGTCAGAAGCCCACACTCACAGAGAAGGGTCCAGAGAGCATGACAAAATGTGCAATCTCTTCCAAAGGGCTTTTCCTTCCTTCCTCCCTTCCTTCCATATCTACTTAAGGAGCAGCACTCTGGACAAGGGTGTATCTGGCTCTGTGTCTCTCCATGTTTCAGAAGGACTAAGTTCTATCTCCCAGCCAAGAGCTTTCTGCGGAAGTACTCCCAGGGCTGCAGGTTCTCCCGGAGAAGATGTGCCCGGGAGGCAGCAGTGACACTGACATCCGTGAGGCTGTACAACAGTGGGCCAGGCTGGGGATGGAGTCCTGGGGCTCCCAGGCCCCTGCACTGAATGGAGGGACAGGAACAAGGGTTTCCGCAGTGATATCTGTCCCCAGGGAATGATGTCGGCCCAGTCCTGAGAGGGAGGATGGACTGGACTTGGGGGCTTTGTAAAGTTGTGAAAGCAATAAAGGGCCTTCCCTGCCCTGCTACTGTAGCAGTTCATGGGTCTCCCGTGTCCCTGGTGGGGCCCCTCTGTGTGCCTGAGTTTGTGCGATGACCTCCTTGTAGCAGAGGCAGCGTCTTCCCGAAGGTCTGACTCTCACTACCCTGTTTATCCCTCCCTGAAGTTGCTTTTCCTAAGCTGAGCTTTGACCTCCATTAAAGGGCACTGTGAGAAGCTGCCTCATGGAACTTCCTTTGGTCACTGTTGAGGGATGTTGTTGCTGAGGGTAACACAGATCACATCATCTCATCCTCACGAAACCGACTTCCAACAGTCCTCTCAGTCCAACATCAGGAACTTATAATTTTTAATTTAGTGGAAATTATGAATCCTATGGGCTTCCCAGGTAACGCTAGTGGTAAAGAACCCACCTGCCAATGCAGGAGACATAAGAGACTTGGGTTTGATCCTTGGGTCGGGAAGATCCCCTGGAGGATGGCACGGCAACTCATTCCAGTATTCTTGCCTGGGGAATCCCGAGGACAGAGGAGCCTGGAGGGCTACAGTCCACTGGATAGCAAAGAGTCAGACACGACTGAAGTGACTTAGCACGCACGCATGAACCCAATATCTACCGTTTCCCTCTTTGCTTTGGTTGCTAGGAAACTCAGTCAGTATTCATCTCACTCTCAGTGACTGGACAGGACATTATGTTATTGGGCCTTATTTTCTATTCCTTTCTCAATTTTCCCCTTATCCCCAATTTCCTCATCTATTTTTATTAAATTCGTTGGATTGAATATATTTACGGTTGTGAACGAAGATCAGGAGCTAAGGAGTGGTTAGAATTTAAGGTAGGATTTAGCCCACACTGCAAACCACTGCACAGCTGGCCTCTCCTCACTCACAATCCTTCACTTGGTGGCTCCCATATTGAGCTAGAGTGCCCAGAGAGAGGCTGGACAGCTTGGGGCTGACTGTGCCCCTTCCCTACGATGTTCTCACGGTTTAAACCCTGAGTCTTGGTTTCTGGGCAATCTTTTAGAGGAGGCAATCTTAAGAGGAAGTCATCCAGGTAGGGTAGACAGGTCTGTTGGGGAGGTGCAGGCATCCTGGAGCTCTTGGCTCCATTTCCCTCCAATTAGAATCAGAAAACACCAGAACTGAAAGGCATTGTTTAGATAGCATCTAGTCCAGCCCCTTTATTTTGCTCATTGGACCCTGGAGGACCAGAAAGGGAAAAGGACTGGTCTGTGGTGGCATAGCCATCTAAGAGCCTCCATGACTCTAGCTAAAACCTCTCTCCTCAACTCCAGACTCATCTCCAACTTCCCACCTGACACATCCAGTTAGGTGGCTCAAATTGAGCATGTCTGAAATTGAAATCTTGATCTTTCCTTCAGACTTTTGCCTGATGCAGTCTTTCTGCCTCTCTTGTTAATGTGAACTCTACATTTCCAATTGCAAAAATTGAAAAACTTGGCATCATCCTTAACTTACTCTTCACCTTTCTTCTTCTTCTCTAATTCTCCTTCCCCCTCTGTCTCCTCTTTCCTCTCCTTTTTATTCTTTCTCTGTCCCTCTCTCTTTCTTTCTCTCCCCTACCCCCAATCACCACATTTGGTCTATGATCAAATCCTATCATCCAGATTTTCACCACTTGTCACCCCCTGGCTCAGGCCATCATCTCCTCTTGCCTGAGTTGTCTCCCACTGTTTCTTTTGCTTTTTCCCTCAGCCCCTTAGTCTATTCTGAACATGAAAACCAGAGTGGAAACATAAGTTGCCCTCCAATGGCTTCCAGTTTTGCTCAGGAAAATGCAGAGTCCCCTTTATGATCCACAGACCCTCTATGATTTGCTCTCTGCTTCCCTCACCTCTCTCTGACCTTATCTTGTACCCTTCTCCCCTCATCCACTCCACTCCAGCCAAACCCGCTCCTGCCGATGTCTCCCCTTTGCATTGGCTGTTCCTGTTGACAGATGTTCTTCCCCCAACATCCACATGGCTAGCCTCCTCACTTCTTCTAGGTCTTTACTCAGAATTTACCCTCTATCTCATATATATGGTAATATGATTTTCAACAAGCACCCCAAGACCATTCAATGAGGAAAGGGCAGTCTTTTCAACCAATGATGCTAGGAGAGCTGGACATCCACATGCAAGAGAATGAAGTTGGACTGTGACCTTACATCATATATTAAAAGTAACTCAAAATGGATCAAAGACCTAAGCCTAAGAGCTAAAACTATAAAACAGAAGAAAATGAGGGAAAAGCTTCATGATGTTGAATTTGGCAATGATCTCTTGGATATGACACCAAAAGCACAGGCAACAAAAGAAAAACTAGATTAACTGGATTTTATCAAAATTTAAAACTTTTATGCATCAAAGGACACTATCAGTTGAGTGAAGGGATAACCCACAGAATGGGAGAAAATATTTGCAAGTACATATCTAATACGGGATTAATACCCAGAATATATAAAGAATTCCTAAAACTCTGCAATAAAAAAAG
Source organism: Giraffa tippelskirchi (assembly GCF_054371585.1). NCBI lineage: Eukaryota > Metazoa > Chordata > Mammalia > Artiodactyla > Giraffidae > Giraffa > Giraffa tippelskirchi. The sequence goes on from NC_137276.1 coordinate 95,024,837, forward strand.
CAAACAACTCAACTCAAAATGAGCAAACAGCTTGAATAGACATTTCTCCAAAGAAAATACATGACTAGCCAATGAGCACACAAAAGATGTTCAATATCATTAATCATTAAGGAAATGCAAATCAAAGCCACAAAATCTACTTCATACCCATTAGGATGCCTCTTATATAAATACACACATATTTTATAAAATTTATAAACTTCTAATATAGACATACATATACATTGTATATGTAAGTAAGTGACAGTCACTCAGTTCAACTCTTTGTGACCCCATGGACTGTAGCCCGCCGGGCTCTTCTGTCCATGGGATTTTTCGGGCAAGAATATTGGAGTGGCTTGTTGTTTCCTTCTCTAGGGGATCTTCCTGACTCAAAGATTAAACTGTCTCCTGTGGCTCTTGCATTGGCAGCAGATTCTTTACCACTGAGCCACCTGGGAAGTCCCATATGACTATGTGACCAAGCAATTCTGCTTCCAGGTATATACACAAAAGAATTAAGATCAGGGACTCAAAGAGTTATTTGTACTCTCATGTTCATAACAGCAGTATTCTCAGTAGCCAGAGGTGGAAACAATCCAAATGTCCATTGTTAGATGAATAGACAAAGAAAATGTGGTGTATCCACACCATGGAATAAAAAGGGTTACCATTTAATGGGTACAGAGTTTCAGTATGAGGTGACGAAAAAGTTCTGAAGATGGATGGTGGTACCATGTAAATGTACTGGATGCCACTGAACTGCACACTTAAAATAGTTAAAATTTTATTTTAGGTATATTTTACCTCAACAAACCAAATACATTTTAAAAATTACCTCCTCACTGAGGCACTCCCTGGCCACTCTCTCTAAAATTTCTACTCCTCCCCCGACAGGATATTTCACATCTCCTTTCCCTGCTTTATTTTTTCTTCTTAGTGCTTATGACTATCCAATAATTATCATTTTGACCTCTTTTGTTGTTTATTGCTAACTCCTCCACCGCATCAGAAACTACTAGAATGTAAGCTCAGTGTAGGCAGAGATGTTTGTCTGTTTACTGATGCATTCCAGCACACAGACTGGTGTTTGGCAGATACATAAACATGTGTTGAATGAATGTGAGGCACCAAGGGTGTTGGAGGCCAAGAACAAGATGCCTCAGCTCATTTCTAGCAAATTCACAGTTCCCAGGAGGGGCTCTGACCCTAGAAAGAGGTCAGGACCCTGGAGGCACTTTCAAGCTTCCACTCCCCTCAACTCCTCCCTGCCTAGGGAGCTCAGCTAGGAGACTATCTGTGTGATTGCCAGAAGTGGGGGGTGGTTATGGGAACAGAGCTTATTGGAGCCTCAAGAGAAACCAGGAAGGATCCTCCCCTCCTGCTACAAACACTTCCCAGTCCCTGTAGGAGGTGGCTGATCAGCCAACCTCTGAGCCAACAAGATAGCTATGGGCATTTACTGGGCACTCACTGTGTGTCCAGTTCCTTACTGAGGTAAGGGGACCAACAAGAAAACTATTCAGCTTCTCTTGCTGTACTAGAGGATGGACACACACACGGACACACAGGTAACCGATACAGGTGAGAACTGAGTGTACCACTGCAGGGTGTAGGCCAGGCAGCCTTTCCCATGGTTCTTATCCCCTTGTATGCAGTCAAAGAACATACACTCCTGTTTCAACTTGTCCACATCTGTTCTGCTCTGCTGGCCATTTACACCTTAGTGAGAAGTTAACCTAATGTTCTTTCTCACCAAGGGATTTCACATCTAATATTTATCTTCTCAGTAAAATTTCTCATGTCCTAAGAAATGAATTTGAGGCCTTAGGCGCAGTTGAGGCAAGAACTGTTCATGGAGAGTTATCCTTCTTGAAATGGGACCCTGGGGGACCTCTGGGTGCCAGTGTGGCCCTGTAGTCAGGGAGGAGGTGATCACCCTGAACTGGGGCAGAGTGGGATGTACCCAAGGAGGAGGCTCCTGTCCTAGAACAAGGCAAATGAAGACAACTGAGTATAGCAGTGAGAGGTGGTGAGATCATAAGCCAGCTGGTTAAAGCCAAGATTTAAGGGAAGAGGCCATGTTTTCCTCCCAGTAACTCAGGCTTCTGGCCTGATCAATGGACATCCATGGAGCCTCCTTGTGCCAGGCCCTGAGCTAAGCGCTGGGGTCACCAACACATCGGATGTTGTCCCCACCCAGACACAGCCCTCAGCCCAGGCATAAGAGGCCGTAACCAAAGAGGAAGGCTGGGGCAGGAGGGCACTGGGAGCACAGAGAAGGAGCTCCTCGCTCAGCCTTCAGGATCAGGGAGGACCTCTGGGAAGGGAGACAATGTCCAGGCTGGGTCCTGAAGACTTAATGACAATTGGGCAGTTGCAGAGGTAAAGGAGGAAAATCTCAACCTGGGGGTTGGCATGTCCAGAGGCCTCATGACCACTGCTTGGTGGCTAGGGGTCCAGCAGGGTAGGGGGAGGGAGAATGATGAGATAAAGAAGGTGGAGGGGGGCTAGATTGTGGGAACCTTGTGTGTAATGTTGATGATGTGAGCTTTCTGCTTGAGTCCAGAGTTTTAGGCAGGCATGTGCTATAGTCAGACACATGACTTGCAAGATTTTTCCTACTGCTCTATGGAGAGTGGGTGGAGTGGAGGTGGGAGAGGAGACTGGAGCTTATGGAATCATTTGGGAAGTTACTGAGCAATCTAGCCAAGAAGAAATCAGATGTTGGAACCTGAGGTGGGGGAGTCTGTCAAACTGTCAAACTGAGTCTGTCAAACTGTCAAACTAAGGACAAGCCTGAGTTTGGGGGTTGGGCAGCTGAGTGAGTGACAGCACTTGTCCCTGGGTCTGAGGTGAGGAGGAACTGATGCAAATGCTTTTGAAGTGTGGAGGTAAGATATCTGCTGGACACTCAGGTGGAAACCTATGAAGGTTTGGAGCTCAGAGGAGAGAGTTAAAATACATGTTTGAGAGCCACCCGCACTTCAAGGGTAACAGAAGCCAGGACGAGGAACGTGATCCCACAGAGAAGGTGGAGCAATGGGAAGAGAGTTCAGGAAGCACTTCTAGGAATCCCACAACTCAAGACTGGGCAAAGAAAGACCCCTAAAGCCGATGAAGAAAGAGCACCCAGAAAGGCCAGTTCTGGGGCTGAAAAAACTGCATAGCCATTGGCAGGGCTGGTCATTCAGTCATTCAACAAACATGTATTTGGGAGCTTGTGATTGAAAGGCATGCAGAGCAGAGCTGAGAACTGCTTCCTGCTTAGGGAACTCAGTCATCCATTACAGCCCCCCTTGGTGAGAGATCATGCCAAACCCAGTAGCAAAGGGGCTCCCATAGTCCTTCGCTCCATTATCCTTCCTCCCCAGACCATCTATCCCCTTTATGCCTGCAGATGGTGTAGGTTCTGGAGTTAGACTACATGGACTGAATCTCATCTTAGCCACTTGCAAGTTCTGTGACCCTTGGCAAGTTACTTAACATCTCTGAGCCCTAATGATTTCATCTGTGAAATGAGGACAATGACTGATTCTCCAAGTGTTTAGAAGATCAAGGTTTACATATATATATAAAGCACCCAGTAGAGCTCCTGGCTTCATATCCTCTCTTCTTTGTTTGAACAAACATCCACTGAGTGTCTCCTATGTTTCCAGACACTGGACCAAGCCTAGGAATACAAAGATGAAGACCAGGATTCCTTCTCCTAGGGAACTAAGAGTTCAGTGAAGGAAACAGCAAATAACCGACAATGGATGTCCAGTGAGATCACTGCCCTGGAGCTGAATCTTGGAACAGAGGTAGGAGGGCCCTGGGCTCTACTCCAGTTCTCCTCTCACTTGCTATGTGACCATGAGCAATAACTTAGCCTCTCTAAGCTCCAGGTTCATCTGTAAAACAGAGATAATCACACCTGCAAGGTACTGGCCACTGTGAGGAGATTCACAGGAAGGAGAGGTGGTTGAAATGTCCAGAATTCAGGACATTTATTTCCACAGTTTCTGGGAACTGTGAGGAGAAGCTGAAATGGAGGCAGGAAGTAACAGAAACAATTGGAAAGAGAGAAATGCAGCCAGCAAGAGAACAAGCCAGGGATCATTGCCCTCTGGCTCCCACGGCCTCTGTCCCCAGCTCTATCGACATTAAGGGGAGAGCCGAGGACTTCTCAAACCAAAAGGGAAAACAAGTGCATTCTTGAGATTAGCTGAGGCAAACAAGAGCCAGGAGAGCCTCACGTTCCCATGGACCCCGGCCGGGCCGTCCCCAGGAGAAGGCCTGGGGCAGCAGCAGGGTGAAGGGAGGCCAGGGGTGTGGAGGGGCCACACCGGTGAGCGGGTACCTCTGGCGCCCACTCTGGCCCCAGGAGCCAGGCTCTGAGCTTCTGTTCTGTTTTTCACGGCCCAGGGCGCTGTGCTCAGCTGGGCTCAGCAAATATTTCCTGATAGCTAGACTCCTTCAGCCTCTAAACACCTGTCACGCCTGCCGGGGACCAGAGCAGAGCTGGCAACAGGCTAGAGGGACACAACACGGTAACCAGAGCCATGGCTTTTTTCAGTTCCCTGAGTCCCTGTGTGCCTGCGAAGTGGGGTGGGTCTGGCCTGAGATGGGTTTAAGAACCTGGGATCAGAAGGAGCCCCAAGGCTTACTTCCAAGCAAGGGCAGCCACAGAGAAAACCCCCAGGCCCCAGACAAGTAGAGGACGGCTGGTCAAGATGGACGGTCAAGGAACTTTCCTGGTGGCCCAGTGGCTAGGCCTCTGCACTCCCAACGCAGGGGGCCCGGGCTCAATCCCTGGTCAGAGAACTAGATCCCCCATGTCACAACTAAAGGTCCTTTGTGCCTCAATGAAGATCAGAGATTAGGAGTGCTGCTACTAAGACCCAACGCAGCCAAATATATATATATATTTAAAAGATGAACAGTCAAGGGTCCACTGCTGACCCAGAGGTCTGGCCACCTCTGGTCTCTGAAGACTGGGCTAGTGCAGTCCTAGCAATTGTCATCTCTAGCCATTTCTGGGCAGGGCACCCTGTCTGAGGTGGAAGGAAGAGGGCTGAAGTGGGGAGTTTTGACCCTGGCTCCTCTCACCTCTCCAGACTCCAGCAGTGCCCCGACTCAGCGGAAATGTCAGAACTATCATATTTCTTCCCCCATAAAAAGGGTTAAAGACTTCCCCAGCTCCCCTCTCAGGATGTGGTGTCTGAGAAGAGGACAGGCCCTTCTCTAAGGGCTGTCCTGGAAGGAAAGGCCAGAATGACCCAAGGGCCAGGGGTGTCCCCCATACTAGGACACTACCTGTTATTCTCTTGAGCCAGAATGGACCCCTCAGAACCCCAGGAGAGAGCTGAAGGGGCAAGCCCCATCCTTGAGTGACCAGACAGGCAACAGACAACAACAGACCAAGGGGCTACCCTAACGTCTCTAGAAACAGCCTTGTGCCCATGGGGAAGGTTGGGTGGGGCAGCCTGAAGCACATCTGCAAGACAACAATAGTAACAGCAGTGCCCTAGGAGAGTAATAGAGAATTGAGGGCATGCTACCTTGGCTGTGGTAAAGCCATTAAAAGAATTCTAGCATGCTTCTCACAGGCAGGTAGCAAACCTTAAGCTTCTGAATGCTGGGTGTCTTCTCCCATGGGGAATTTAGAGTTGTGTGGTAGGAAAAACAAAGAGAGGGATGTTGCCTGGAGTCAACATCAAATGAGCTTTGTTTTTAAAGGTCTACATTTATGGAGATGGACATGGAATAAGGAGGAGGAGGGGAAAGAAGTATAGCAGAAGGGGAGAAAGAAGAGGGGAGGAGGAGGAGGGGAGGAAACGAGGAAGGAGCAGGGCAGGAGGAGGAGGGAGAGGAAGAGGGGAAGGGAGATGAGGAGGAGAGATTCTGAGACCTGGTGATCAGAGTTCTGTGGGTAGAAGAATGAAGGACTTCAGTCCACTGGTGCACAAAGCCCTTGTGACAGGCCACGGGGTGCCATAGGGCTGTCCAGACTTTGAGTTCTAAGTCCTGTGTCCTTGCTAAACACAGAGGAGGTCCCTGTGCTAAGGCTTGCTGGGGGAGATGGAAGCAGCTGATACAAGTGATCAGAGCTGCTGCCTTTGAACTGATGTGGAGGGTTTTTTCCCAGGGGTGTCTGGGCAGCTGCCATGGGGTCTGCAGAAAAGAGGCCTTGTCACCATAAACTTCTGGGGCTGCAGAGCCCTGGGGTCCTGCTTCTCTCAGGGGAGGGAGAAAGAGCCTGAACCCATAAAAAGTGATCTTTCATGGTTCTCAGGTTTTGTACATCAATTCACAGTTGTTCTATACTCAGTGGTTACTGAATTACTATTCTGTGCAGTTTCTATCTGCTGGATATTTAATAAAAATATTTTTAAACAATAAATTAACTTTTAATAATAAAATAATAATGGAGATTCCATCAAGATGGCACATTGAGCACATGTGTCTGCCTGTCCTTCCATAAATCCTTAAAATGATCAACACACACATGTGCACACATGCACACACACACATCACTAGAAGTGGTACCAGTGGTGACCAGAAATGAAGATAAATTTCTAAAAGACAGAACACAGATGGGATTGGGCCAGTGGTAAGAAAACCAGTCCAAGACATTCAATGGGGGACCACTGTGAAACTATGGCACAATTCCAGGGTTGTTCCAAGCTCAAGATGAGTCTCGATGTTCCTGTCTGTTGTTGTTCAGTCGCTCAGTCATGTCTGACTCTTTGCAACCCCATGAACTGCAACAGGTCAGACTTCTCTGTCCTTCACCATCTTCCAGAGCTTGCTCAAACTCATGTCCATTGATTGTTGATGCCATCCTACCATCTCATCCTCTGTCGTCCCCTTCTCCTCCTGCCTTCAGTCTTTCCCAGCATCAGGGTCTTTTCCAATGAGTCAGTCCTTCACATCAGGTGGCCAGAGTATTGGAGCTTCAGCTTCATCATCAGTCTTTCCAATGAATATTCAGGATTGATTTCCTTTAGTATTGACTGGTTTGATCTCCTTGCAGTTCAAGGGACTGTCAAGAGTTCAAAAGCATCAGTTCCTTGGCGCTCAGCCTTTTTTATTGTCCAGCTCTCATATCTGTACATGACTACTGGAAAAACCATAGTTTTGACTATATGGACCATTGTAAAAGGCAAAGTAATATCTCTGCTTTTTAATATGCTGTCTAGGTTTGTCATTGTTTTTCTTCCAAGAAGCAAGCGTCTTTTAATTTCATGGCTGCAGTCATTGTCCACAGTGATTTTGAAGCCCAAGAAAATAAAGTCCGAGATTGTTTTCATTGTTTCTACCGTCTAGTTGCCATGAAGTGATGGGACCAGATACCATGATGTTCATTTTTTGAATGTTGAGTTTTAAGCCAGCTTTTTCACCCTCCTCTTTCACCTTCATCAAGAGAAGCATACCATTTCTACACGTCTCTCTTCTCCGTACTCACATTTATCCCTCCCTCTGAAAAGAAATTACCAGAAGCAGAACAAACAGCATCTACAGGTCAGAAGACAGGAAATCTCAAAATCAAAGAAAACTACACATAGAAGAATCACCAATATATGAAAGGAAGACACCAAAGTCAACAAATGGTATGATATCTGAGGAAAGACAGTTAACAAGCAATCTGAAGGCAGCTATAAAAGTATATAAATGTCCTCAGAGGGATAAGAGAGGATGCCAATAATTGAAAGCAAAGTATTGAAACATAAGCAACAAAAGTGACCATTAAAAAGACAATCAAAGGTTTTGGAAATGAAAAATATGATCATCACAGTTTTAAAACAATTTAACACACTAAATCTAAATCAAAAATGGACAAAACTGAGGAGTAAATTTGGATGCTAGAAGGATGTTCTAATTTCACAACTTAGGGCCAAGGTATAAATGACCAGAAAGTGTAAAAAGAATAATTATAGTCAATTATTACAGTTAATATTATTGTATTGCACACTTGAAAGTCACTAAAAGGATAGTCTAAAAAACTCTAACAAGAAAAAGAAATTTTGTAAATATGTATGGTGATGGATGTTAATAGACTTAATGTGGTGACCATTTCACTCTGTGTTCAAATATCAATTCATTACCTTGTATACTTGAAGCTAATATAATATTATATGTGAATTAAGAAAGAATAATTAAGAAAGATGTATAAATTCCAGTATCTAAATATGAGTTCTAGGAGAAGAGAAAGAGGCAAAAACGGGGTGTGGGTGGGTAAATTATTGAGGAAGTAGAAGACACAGCATCCTTCTAAAAAGGCAAACCAACACAGATGCAGGCTCATGCTCTGGAACCCAGCCCTGGAGACACCCCAGAAGTCAAACTGCAGGTGATAAGACTTCCAAACTGATATATAAACTCCGAGATGACCACACCACTCCAGGGCAACAAAAGGCAGTTATATTATGATGTGTATGTTGGGAGAAGGAGGATGAAAAATGGCAGCTCAGAGCATAAAACAGTGAAACAACATGAGTGGGAGACAGGATGGGGTGGGGGGAGTTTTGGACTGTCCTTTTCTCTCTCCCACATTTCTCTGGAAATAACATGTCTTTTCCTTGACTCCTATAAGGCAGAAGGACAGGAAAGTGAAAGTGAAAGTGTTAGTCGCTGGGTCATGTCCGACTCTTTGCAACCAGTGGACCATAGCCCACCAGGCTCCTCTGTCCATGGAATTTTCCAGACACAAATACTGGAGTGGGTTCCCATTCCCTTCTTCTGGGAATCTTCCCGACCCAGGAATAGAACCTGGGTCTCTGCTTTGCAGGTGGATTCTTTACTCTCTGAGCCACTAGGGAAGCCCAGAAAAACAGGAACCAGGTACTACTGAGATGGCTTTCAAGTCCCACTGGGGTGTGGAGTAGTAGTAGAAGTGGGTGAAGAAATACTGGCTGGTTTCTGCTTTCTCTCCTCCACTCCTAACCTCCACAGCCAAGTGGCCAGATGGTTGCAGTTTATATGGTCAGGTTGGCACAAACCAGCAGTGCCAGGGTACATATGGAGACTGTTACTCCAGACATCCCTCACTCTGTGACTCACCCACCTCATCTCTCCCTGTCCAAACACATTAGGAGAAGGGACAGAACCACTCTCCTCAGTTACTATCTCCCCATTTCATCAGTGTAGGTAACTAATACACCCAGGGATTCATAAGGACAAATATGGAGGCATCTAAGGAGCATGACTGCTATAAGGAAAAGACAGACTGACCAATCTCTACCAGGTACAACAAAATAATGGGAAAATAAAATAATTTGAAATAGGTATATTAAACTTCTTTAAAGACATGTGGAAAATACTGGAAACAAAAAGCAGGAACTAGATGTCACAAATGAAAATCACCTGAAAATCTTGGGTAAGAAACACATAGTAATTAGAACAAAGAACTCAATGAACAGTTGAAGATAGCAGTTGGTGGGATAGCAGAATGGTTACAGCTGAAGAAAGAATTGGCACATTCAATGATCAGGTTGAGGAGCTCGCCCAGAAGGTATCTTGAAGGAATTGGCAAATATGAAAGAAAAGTTCAGAGATTAAAAAGTAAGAGGAAAAAATATCAACCTACACAACAAGTGAACTCCCATAAATAGGGACAAAAATAAACAAAGGAAGAAATACTTGAAGAAATAATGACTGAGGATTTCACAGAATTAGAGAAAGATAAGATCTCAGATGGAAAGGACCTGCAAATTGAAAACAATGTAAATAAGAAAAATAAACTCTGCACATTACAATGATAATAAAGAATATCAAAGACAAAAAGAAAGAAATTTTAAGTAGCTGGAGAGAATAAACAAATTATCTACAAAGAAACAAGAGTCAAACTGCCATTAGCCTTCTCAACAACAACACAGAATGCAAGAAGGTAAGAGACCATTATTTTCAAAGAGCTGACATCAAAGAACTTGAACCCAGAATAATATACCCAGCAAAATTATCATTTAAATGTGAGGGTGGGGACTTCCCTGGTGGTCTAGTGGTTAAGACTTCACCTTTCAATGCAGGGGTGTGGGTTCAATACCTCATTGGGGTGCTAAGATCCCACATGCCTCATAGCCAAAAAACCAAAACATAAAACAGAAGCAGTATTGTAATAAATTAAAAAAAGATTTTAAAAATGGTCCACATTAAAAAAAAAAAATCTTAAAAAAGTGTGATGGTCAATCATACAAAAATCTGCATACTTTACCACAAACCCTCACTGAAATAACTCCTGGAGAACATACTCAGAAATAGAGAAATAGATACTGGAGAATTCTACAAAATATGGATAGAGTTGTCAGATAGAAGAAAAACACAGAAACAACAACAACACATCTGGCTAAATCTGAATTTCAGATAAGCAATAAATATTTTTTAGCATAAATATCTCATACGCAATATTCAAATTTAACTGAGTATCTTGCATCTTATCTGGCAACCCTAGGTATGGGATATAAAGATGGACAAATAAATTAATAAAGTTAATTATAGAAATAAGAAAAGCTCTAGTAAGTCAAAAGGCATATTCATGAAACTCCAGAATTAAAATTCTAGATGAAATATATGATGAGAGATAGAGGGAGAAAACCAAAAGGTAGTAAAAGAGGACTAAGAAAATTGTCATATTCAGGGGAAAGTTGGAGAAGACTGACAATTAGCATAAGTTGCAAAGTTAGAGGCAAACACATAAGAATAAATATAGAATGCACAATATTCACATCAGCAGAAGAAAATTCGACCTAGCCAATGGAATTCAGGAAAGGGGAAAATAGAAACAATACAAAAGGAAAGTAAATAAAAACAGGACACAAAAAAGTCAAAATAAGTCCCAACATAATATTAGTTGTAGTAAGCTGTGTACTCAGATTAAATTCATCAATCAAAAGATAGACTATCAGAATGGATCTCTTTAAAAAATCAAATAATATTATTTCCCAGAAGAAAATATTTCAAGCAGAAGAGTATATAAAATTTGAAAAAAATGGGGTTGAAGAAGATATTATATGCAAATATGAACTAAAAGTAAAAGTAAATCAGATTGTCAACTTTAATATGAGATTAAATAGATGTTAATACAAAAAATTTATAAAGAGAAAAAAAACTACACCCTAGTGGAAGGACTATTACATTTATAAGAAATTATATACATATACATATATATATATGTATATATATATATATGTAGATAAAGATATATCCTCAAAATATACAATGACCAATAATAGAGAAAAATAGATGTCAATAATTTTAGTTGGGAGGTTTTGATATACTCTTCTCAGAAACTGATATATCAAGCAGAAATAAAAATATTAGTATAACTAAAGATTAAAATTTAAAGTTACATTTTATGAAAGACTTGTATCTGATTTCTACTACATGTAAAACCCATAGGCCACAGCTAAATGGTACTTAGAGAAATTTTTATAGATTTAAATACATTCATCAGACTACAAATGAAGGGTAGGCATTAAAATTAAGAAGCTTGAAGAATATATATGTACTTCCAAAGCAAAAATAAGAAAAAATAAGGGTAGAAATCAGTAATAGAAAACACAAATAAAACAATAGAAAATATTTAAGCTGTTTTGTAAAGACACAAATAAAATGGACAAACTCATCAAGATTAATAAAGGAAAAAAGAGAAAATTATAAGCAAATTCAGGATGAAAAAGGAAGAAATAATTACAGTTACAACCGAGTTTTTTTTTTTTTTAATCTTTTGGCCACACCACATGGCATGCAGGATCTCAGTTCCCCGATCAGGAATCAAATCCTCAACCCTTGCATTGGCAGCATGGAGTCTTAACCACTGGACTGCTAGGGAAGTCCCAAAATAACTTATTAATAATGAAAAATGTAAGTGACAGCAATACAGAAAGTTTTGGAAAGAATTTACATTGTCAAATGTGGTAAAAGACAAACTGAAAATAAAATAAACATTAAAAAACAGAAATTATATAGTGAAAGACTACTTTCATTGCTACTGCCTTCTTCAACTACCAAGAAAAATCTGAGGCTTAGATGACTTTAAGAAAAGGCGAACACAATTAAGAAATTGTTAAAGTTTGTATTATACAAGTTGTTCTAAAAACAGAAAGAAGGAAGGGCTATCCAACTCATTTTGTGAGACTGGAATCATTTATCCATGATTTCAAAGCCAGATATGGACCTTATAAGGAAAGAAAACAAGACAGTAATAGCTAGTACTCTGAATCCAAAAGAGTATTTAAAAGAATACATTATAGTGAAATAAAATTTTTAAATTAATGTATCCATACATTAATGGACTGAAGAAGAAAATTACATTATTCTGTATTTAGGTGCAAAAAAAGCACAGCCTAACTATTTACGATAAAAGGTCTCAGAAAACTAGAAGAGCTGGAACTTCCTTACCCTGACAATTATTACAGACTATAACATGGAGTAAACCTTAAACTCCATTGAAAACATTTAGACACATCCTCTCTAATACCAGCAAACAATTAAAGATGTCCATCATCACTGCTTTAACCTAGTACTGGCAGTCCCAGCCTGCAAAGTAAAACAAGAAAAAGAAATGAGGTAAAAGACAGGAAGAGAAAAAATAAGACTCAGTATTTGCATATAACTTGATTATCAGCATAGAAAATGCAACGGAACTGAATAAACAATAGAAATAATAGGAGAGTCTGGCAAGGTTGCCAGATACAAAATCAATTTCCAAAAAATCAATACTATTCTCTACAGCAGCAACAATCAACTAAACTACAATAAGAAAACAAGATGCCATTCACAGTAGCAGCAGAAAGAGCAAAGTATCCAGGAATTATCCTGGCAAACAATATACACCAAAAGATAAAATCAATACTATTCTCTACAGTAGCAACAATCAACTAAACTACAATAAGAAAACAAGATGCCATTCACAGTAGCAGCAGAAAGAGCAAAGTATCCAGGAATTATCCTGGCAAACAATATACACCAAAAGATACCCTGGAAAAAGTGAATATGCTGGAAAAAGTGGCAGGCTGGGAGGAGATATTTGCAAGAATTAATATCAGAATTTTAAAGGAACTCTTGCAAATTAAAGAGAGCAATTAAAACCTGGTTGACTAACAATTTTATGAAAAGATATTAGTAATTAGAAAATTATCAATCAAACAAAATAAGAGAGGCAACAGAGTAGTAAAAATCATAACATTGAATAATAACAAGTAACACAAATGGTGTGCAGAGGAAGAAACTCGGTTTCAGCACCTACACGTGGGTAGTACAGTAATGCTGGAGAAAAATCTGGAAGCAATTAATGAAATTTGGTATGCATATTCTCTATCAACTATCAGCTCCATTCCTGATACTTCTGTGGCAAAATCAGTGCACAGTTCCATTATACATCATAGGAGTATGTACACACTGCTATATTTAAAACATATAACCAACAAGGACCTACTGTATAGCACAGGGAACTCTGCTCAATATACTGTAATCACTTAGATGGAAAAAGAATTTGAAAAAGAACAGACACTTGTACATGTATAACTGAATCACTTTGCTCTGCAACTGAAACTAACACAACATTGTTAATCAACTACATACCAATATAAAATAAATTTTTAAAAAGTAAAGTAAAAAAAACATATATAAGGATGCTTTTTCACATCATTATTTCTCATAGGGGACAAACTAGGATTTAACCACTAAGAAAATGGACCAAAAAAAATATGCAAATAGCAAAAGGAATCATGTTGAGATACATATGTTTGAAAATGTGTTGAGTGACAAAAAAGAAAAGAAACTGAAAGAGGTCTGCACCTTATCGCTTATGTAAATTTCAAACACACACACACACACACACACACACAAAATACACAGCAACAGCTAAGTATTTCAAAAGCTTATCCTTCCAAAAGCCCCAGGCAAGGATAACCAACAGAAACAATAGACAAATATTAAAACTAAAAGAGAATTTAGCAAGTTAGATATACTATCAAGTTACAAAACTCAATAGCATTCTCTAAACTAGAAATGTAACAATAAAATAAGACATCCCTCAGGATTATAACTGTCCTTTAAGAATTATCTCAACAGGAAATGTACAGTACCACCACTGAAGGACATACAGGAGATTTGAATAAGTAGACATCCCACACTTGTACTCGGAAAACTATAAGACACTGAAGAAAGAAACTGAAGATGACATAAACAGATGGAAAGATATACTGTGTTCATGGATTGGAAGAATTAATACTGTTAAAATACTGTATAGAGTCAATGCAATCCCTGTCAAAATACCAATGGAATTTTTCACAAAACTAGAACAAATAATTTTAAAATATGTATGGAAATACAAAAGACCCTGAGTAGCCAAAACAATATTGAGAAAGAAGAACAGAGCTGGAGATGTCACAATCCCTGGCTTCAGACCAAACTACAAAGCTATAGTAATCAAAATAGCATGGTACGGCATAAAAACAGACACAAAGATCAACGGAATAGGATGGACAGTCCAGAAATAAGCCCATGCACTCTGGCCCAATAATCTATGAAAAAGGAAGCAAGAATATACAATGGAGAAAGACAGTCTCTTCAATAAATTATGCTGGGAAAGTTGGAAAGCTACATGTAAAAGAATGAAATTAGAATTTTTTTTCTCACCATTTACAAAAATAAACTCAAAACAGATTAAAGACCTAAAACCATTAAACTTCTAGAAGAAAACAGAGGCAGAACAGTCTCTGACATAAATTGTAGCAATATTTTCTATATCTGTCTCCTAAGGCAAAGGCAACAAAAGCAAAAGCAAACAAACAGGACCTAATTAAACTTAAAACTTTCTGCACAGCAAAGGAAACCATTGACAAAACAAAAAGACAAGCTACTGAATGGGAGAAAATATTTGGAAATTATATGACTGACAAGGATTTAATATCCCAATATATATACAGCTCATACAACTCAATAGATAAAAAATAACCCCATTAAAACTTTGGCAGAGGACCAAATAGATAGATATTTTTCCAAAGAAGATATACAGATGGCAAACAGGCACATGAAAAGATTCTCAATGTTGTTAATCATCAGAGAAATGCAAATCAAAACAAAAATGAGATACCTGTCAGAATGGCTATCATTAAAAAGACAAACATTGGTGATGATAATAAACACTGGTGAGGATGTGGAGAAAAGGGAACACTGTCCTGTTGGTGAGAATGTAAATAGGCATAGCAACTGTGGAAAACAGCATGGAGTCTCCTCAAAACACTAAAAAATAGAATTACCATATGATCCAGCAGTTCTACTCCTGGGTATAAATCCAAATAAAACAAAAACACTCATTTGAAAAGATACATGCATCCCAATGTTCACAGTAGCATTATTTACAACAGCCAAAATATGGAAGCAACCTAAGAGTCCATCAACAGATGAACTGATAAAGAAGATGTAATATATCTGTACAATAGAATACAATTAAGCCATAAAAAAAGAATGAGATGTTGCCATTTGCAATAACATAGAATAACCTGGAGAGTATTACACTAAGTGAAATAAATCAGACAGAGAAAGACAAATACTGTATGCTATCACTTATACATGGAACCTAAAACATAAAGCTAACTAGTGAACATAACAAAAAAGAAACAGAGTCACAGACATAGAGAACATACTAGTGGTTACCAGTGGGCACAGGAAAGTGAGGAGGGGCAACATAGGGGCATGGGACTAAGAGGCACAAGTTAGTATGTATAAAAGAAATATGCTATGAGAATATATTGTACAGCACAGGGAATATGACCAATATAATAACTATAAATGCGGTATAATGTATAACATTCTTGAGTCACTCACTATGTTGTACACTTGAAGCTAATATAATATGGTAAATCAACTGCACCTCAATTAAAAAAAAAATTAAAACACCAGTGCTCAGAGAAATTAAGACACACAAGCTCTGAAGTGTATAAGGGTATAAGTTGAAAACATCTTCACAGATGAACAACCCTACACATTTTATAAGGGCACATAGAAATGTCCAAAGAGGAGGAGAAAGGAGTTGAAATAGTTGAGGGAACAAAATGGAATAAATAAAACAAGAGAGGTGGCCTGAATAGACAAATAATGATAGTGTTCATGAACTGAGGAGTCTGATAAATTCACTTCTGCATTTGAGGTCTAGAAAAAGAGGGAAAAAATATGTACATAAACAAAAACGCTATATAGGGCATGGATACACACCAAAAGCAGTGGAATATATGCCAGTGGAGAGGCGGAATGGAAGTGTAGATTAGTGATAGAAAGTGAAAGTGAAAGTCGCTCAGTTGTGTCCGACTCTTTGTGACCCCATGCACATATAGTTCATGGCCAGACTACTGGAGTGAGTAGCCTTTCCTTTCTCCAGGGGATCTTCCCAACCCAGGGATTGAACCCAGATCTCCCACTTTGCAGGCAGATTCTTTACCAGCTGAGCCACAAGGGAAGCCCAAGAATACTGGAGTGGGTAGCCTATCCCTTCTCCAGGGGATCTTCCCAACCCAGGAATCGAACCTGGGGTCTCCTGCATTGCAGGCAGATCCTTTACCAACTGAGTTATCAGGGAAGCCCCCAGATTAGTGATAAGAGATGGGAAAATGGTGAAACTAAACACCAAATGTTCAAAGAAAAGGAAGAAATAGTAAAAGACAATTTCTCAAAGTTAAAGACCCCAAAATTAAAAAGATAAAGCAAGTGGTAAGTTGGCTGAAAATGAGTATCAGTGAATGCAATGATAAATAGTAAATAAGTGGTAAATAATTCACATATCATAGTTTCACAAAGAATTCTTTTTATTTCTAGATACTCTCAGAGAAGAAAAAAATAATATGTAGAGGAATAAAAACTGTATTAAGAAGAAATTTCTTACAAGCAACAGTAAATGCAAGAAAATAATGGAGAAATAATGTTTTGAGGACTAAATTAAATCAAATAAAAGATATTGAATCTAAAGTTCTATACCTAGCCAAACAATCATTCCAATGTGAAAGCAGACTACAGGCATTTTCATATATCCAAGGATTCAGAAGGCATTTCATCTATAGCTGCTGCTGCTGCTAAGTCGCTTCAGTCGTGTCCGACTCGGTGCGACCCCATAGACGGCAGCCCACCAGGCTCCACCGTCCCTGGGATTATCCAGGCAAGAATACTGGAGTGGGTTGCCATTTCCTTCTCCAGTGCATGAAAGGGAAAAGTGAAAGTGAAGTCGCTCAGTCGTGTCCAACTCTTAGCGACCCCATGGACTGTAGCCTACCAGGCTCCTCCATCCATGGGATTTCTCAGGCACGAATACTGGAGTGGGGTGCCATTGCCTTCTCTGAAGGTCTACATAGGTAGTCAATAATTTTGTTTGTTTATGAGGTAAAAATACCCATTCTAATTATAGATTCATCTTGCCATATTATTCCTGTAGGAGAATGAGCTGTAGGCATAATTAAAGCAGTTAAAGGTTGCTGAATATCAATTCGAGATAATTGCTTTTCTTGTATGCCTTGATTAATTTCTTGTAATTCTTGATTAGCTTCAGCTGTAAGTGTTCGTGGACTGTTGAGATCTGTATCTCCTTTTAGAGTATTAAATAAATTTGTCAAAGCATAATTAGGGATACCCAGTGTAGGTTGTAACCAATTAATATCTCCTAATAATTTTTGAAAGTCATTCAGAGTATTAAGAGCCCTCTCTAAATAATGGAGGATGGACTCCAGATCAAAAGAAAGATGTTAGCAATTATATACATGAATGTAATATCTTTACATGTTGACAATAAAAATTTATACACAGCCACAGAATAAAAATGAAGCTAAGTAAACTTTATCAGTACAACAACAAATAAGAAAGAAAAACACATGCAAAAAAGACAAGATGTTAGGAATGCATTCAGAAATTTAAATAATTTAATAAATTTTTAATAATTTTAATAAATTAAAATCTTTTCTTCAAACTCACAGATCTGATGGCAAAAAAAAAAAAGGAAAGTATCAAAGGAATGGAAAAATGACATTCCCCTCCACATACCCTGCCCTAAAAGAGGAAAGTTTAAAGGCCAATAAGCATGTTCAACTCCATGGAAATGCAAATGAAAACAACAAAAAATATTTTGTTTTTCATCTGACAGATGGACAAATATTTTAAAGTAGTAACAAAATCAAGTACTGATGAGGAAGTAGAGAGAAGGGTCCTCTTTTGCTGGGGGGACAGTGGTACAGCCATTAGCAGAATTCACTAAGAGTGCCAGTGCAAATATTATATGATTCAGAGGTTCCACTTACTGGTACACAGCAAAGAGATTCCTTCCCATGTGTAATCAGAGAGGTGAATGATGCAGTGTCTGGATAAAGATCTAGCAATATTTAGCCATGTACAAGGATGTATCTGGCAGCATTGTTTGTAAGAGTAGAAAAATAAGATACTATGTAAATGTCCACCAGTGAGTAAATATACAAATAAAAGGTGGTGTTTTATTATAAGACCATTCTGTGTGCTATGTGTTATGCTAAGTCACTTCAGTCTACATAGCTGCTAAAAGAAAAGAAGAAGATCTATCTATTCCAACAAGGTGAATTTTTTAAATACACAGTGTGAGTTTAAAATGAAATGGGTAGAATGCTACATCAAGTATAACAACATTTATGTAGGCTTAACACTATAAAAATCATACTGTATACTGTTTAGGAATGGCCTGCACACTGTAAAAGTGCAACAAATAAATGGAAGGAGCATCCACCAGATTCATGATAGTGGGAGCTTCAGGTATTCTGGGGCAGACAGGGAATGAAAGTGAAGACACCCTTTAGGTCTAACTGTGATGTTTTATTTCTTAACATAAGAGAAAAAGGAAGATGTCAATGGTTATTGATTCTGGGTTGTGTGAATTCTTGTGCATTTTATATCTTTGTACTCTTCCATTTTCTTTTAAAAAAGAAACCTTCTCAAGAGAAAAATATATATAAAGCAAATGATAAAGAAAACAGATGTAACAGTATTCATATCAGAAAACAGAATGCTTGACCAAAAAGAAAAAAAAAGACATTTAAAGGGACAAAGAGGGATGTTTTATACTGATAAATAAACACCTTGAAGATTTATATCATGAGTCTTTATACACGTAACTCAAAAATTAAAAACACATAAAGCAAAACAAGAAAGCAAAAGGAGAACCAGATAAATCTATCATCAAAATGGGAGACTTCAGCACTTTGCCCTCAGAAATCAACAAATCGGGTAGAAAAAAGTAAGTAGAGGCATAAATGAATAACTTTCTTGCTCTAATAGCTATAAATAGAACTTAATAATCAACAAACTAACAATATCCATTTTCCCCAAACATACATGAGCAATTAGAGGAAATTAATCATCATGCTACAGAAGATTTTTTCACAATTCCAAAAAGCAAAATCATATGGATCTCATTCATTGGTTTACTAGTTACTGGAAAAACAAAGTGAGGAAAAACAGAAGATGGAAGAAGAGGGTAAAGAAGCAGGAAAGAGAAACTACACCATAATTTAATATGGGTTCTAGGAGTTTCAAAAAGGAGGGCTGATGCTATGCACAACTTCACTATTCCTCCTGAGGAGCCCTCTCTTAGCACCATCTTGTCTGGGTTCTGGAGACACAAGTATGAACATGATACAGTCCCTGCCCTCAGGGAGCCCACAGGCTAGAGTAGGAAGAGAAAGCAGTGCCCCATATCACACAGGGACAAAGAAAGCCATCTTCTAGCCCCTGGAATTGACAGCAAAAAAGCAACCATAGAAATTCTGTTGTGGTCCTCACACAAGAGCTCCAAAATAAACAACTGGGGCTTGCCTGAACACTGCCTTCCCAGTTCTTACTTGAGATCTAAACGGTTGTTGGAGAAAGGCAGAAAAGCTCCTAAACTCTTAATGAAAGTTAGACTTTCTAAGGGAAGGGGTTTGGATGTGGAAGGGTAGAAAGAGAAGTGATAAGAGAAGAAACAGACTTATGGATATCCTAACAAGAAAGAAACAAAGATTTGGATTGGGCTCCATTCCAACCACCTCCCACTACATCTCTTCCTGTAGGGAGAATTTTCTGAGAAAATGTACCTGTAAAGAGCCAAAAATTTTGGTTCTGTTCTAAATGCCTGAAATATTCTCTCATTACTTCTCAACTGGTTCAAGAATCCCAAATACTTCACTGTGGTCTAAGATTCAGACATGATGGGAAGAGTACTTCCTGGAAAGGACACTGGGCAATTTCTGGACTTAAAGAAAGTAGCCCATTCCTTCAATTCTGGGACATCTATTCCATACTTCAGTTCAGTTCAGTCACTCAGTCGTGTCCAACTCTTTACCACCCCATGGACTGCAGCAGGCCAGGCTTCCCTGTCCATCACCAACTCCTGGAGCCTACTCAAACTCATGTCCATCGCGTCGGTGATGCCATCCAACCATCTCATCCTGTCGCCTCCTTCTCCTTCCACCTTCAGTCTTTCCCAGCATCAGGGTCTGAGTCGGTTCTTCGCATCAGGTGGCCAAAGTATTGGAATTTCAGCTTCAGCATCAGTCCTTCCAATGAATATTCAGGACTGATCTCCTTTAGGCTGGACTGGTTGGATCTCCCTGAAGTCCCAGGGACTCTCAAGAGTCTTCTCCAACATCACAGTTCACAAGCATCAATTCTTCAGCGATCAGCTTTCTTTATAGTCCAACTCTCATATCCATACATGACCACTGGAAAAACCATAACTTTGACTAGATGGACCTTTGTTGGTAAAGTAATGTCTCTGCTTTTTAATATGCTGTCTAAGTTGGTCATAGCTTTTCTTCCAAGGAGCAAGCATCTTTTAATTTCATGGCTGCAGTCACCATATGCAATGATTTTGGAGCCCAAGAAAATAAAGCCTGTCACTGTTTCCATTGTTTCTTCATCTATTTGCCATAAAGTGATGGGACTGGATGCCATGATCTTAGTTTTCTGAATGTTGAGTTTTAAGCCAGCTTTTTCACTCTCCTCTTTCACTTTCAACAAGAGGCTCTTTAGTTCTTCTTCACTTTCTGCCATAAGGGTGGTGTCATTCGTGTATCTGAGGTTATTGATATTTCTCTCAGCAATCTTGATTCCAGCTTGTGCTTCATCCAGCCCAGCATTTCGCATGATGTGCTCTGCATGTAAGTTAAATAAGCAGGGTGACAATATACAGCCTTGACATACTCCTTTCTGATTTGGAACCAGTCTGTTGTTCCATGTCCAGTTCTAACTGTTGGTTCTTGACTTGTATACAGATTTCTCAGGAGGCAGATCAGGTGATCTGGTATTCCAATCTCTGTGAGAATTTTCCACAGGTTATTGTGATCCACACAGTCAAAGGCTTTGGTGTGGTCAATAAAGCAAAAAGTAGATGTTTTTCTGGAGTATGTTAATTCACAATTAGGCCCCATGGCATGAGGCCATAAGTTCCTGGCATAGACTGACACAGAGACACAGAGTAGGTACTCATTAGTGTTTTATGTTGTTGCTGCTTTTTTTTTTTTTTTGGTTGCACCACATGGTATGCAGGATCTTAGTTCCCCAAAGAAGGATTGAATCCACACACCTGCACTGGAAATGCAGAGTCTTAACCACTGGACCCCAGGGAAGTCCCTCAATGTTTGTTGATAGAACAAGTGGAGGAAGGAATGAAGCACAGATTCCAGAAACAACAGTCTCAGACCTGGCCTAATGACTTGGCTGCAACCTAGTCTGTCTTTGTTTCCCAGGAAGTCTGTGCCACTAAGACTTTTGCTCCCTCTGACTCGAGCCCCGCATCAGAGACACTCACATCACTAGAGGGACTGAAGGGCCAGGCTGATCTTAGAATGGGAGATGGCATCAGGCTTGTGGGGTCATAGCTTCTCTGGAAGGACCTTCCCATTAGGACAGACTCATGCTTTAAGTCTTGGTAAAGAATTATCTTGGTCATTGTGAGCCCAGGAGAAAGCAGTGGGTGAAACTGGAGGAGATTCTAATGGAGTCATGGGTCTTTAAGTGTTTCTCCATGGTCACGTTTTTTTGATACGGAATCACATGCTTTGATAAGGAACAGCCCCAGGAGGCACTGGGGCAATGAACTCATCTTGCTCTCCAGCTGCCTTTGCAGAAGAACCTTTATTTTCTTCTACCAAAGCAATGTTATATACATTGAACTAAAATATTTCTCTGCTGATGGAGCTAATGCCCTATCACAGACAAGATCCACCAGTCTGATTTGACAGAAGGTCAGTAAGTAGAGAATAGCTTACATGGCAATAAAGTTATGGGAGAAATTGATTAAAGTCATACACATGTGCAGTTACAGACCAAAGTTTAAAAAGAAAAAAAAAAAAAAAACTCCCCTTGGAATGAAACCAAATGATCGCCTGGATCCTAAAGTGAAGCGATATTGTTCCAATTTTTCCTTTATCAGACAAAAGGAAAGGTCTTTCCACATAGCCTTTTGACATAGAGCTAATTTAAAGAAGATTTGGGAATATGATGCCGGATCAGATGCCTTTACCGAATTCCTTGCTGTTTTCATTTGAAATCTCTCATTTATTCTCAAATTTCCAATTGGAAATTTAATGACTTTTTCTTTAAGGGAAGTTGGCAAGCTGAGTTGGTTTAAATACAAATCTCCCAAAGGTAAAAGATCAGACATCATTATAAAAATAGAAAATATTCCCATTGTCCTTTCGAGATGTTTCTCCTAGAAGACGTGAGGATGTTTCTGAACAGCAGATGCGTTTTGGTAAAACAAAGTTGAAAAATATGTGAAACTCTTGACATTGGAATTACTTCCTGAGCTGTGTCAAGTTATGTGGCTGTCCAGAGTAACTAAGGCCATTCTCTTTGTGACCATCCTATTCTATTTATATAAACTCATTGGAAAATGCCCCAGTTCCCTGATGGTTCAGACGGTAAAACTCTGACTGCAATGCAGGAGACCCAGGTTCCATCCCTAGGTCGGGATGATCCCCTGGAGAAGGAAATGGATACCCACTCCAGTATTCTTGCCTGGAGAATTCTATGGACAGAGAAGCCTGGCAGGCTACAGACCATGGGGTCACAAAGAGTTGGACACAACTGAGGGACTAACACACACGACAGAAATACTGATCATTTGCTGCCTGATGATTCACACTGCCACTCCGCAGAAGTCCTTTCCCTCCAGGTCTCAGCAGCCCCATCTGTCAAATGGGAAGGCTGGTCCATAACATTTAGGGGCTTTTTAAGCATGGACATTCTCTGAGTTCATGGCATTTTACATATCAATGAGTTTTGCATTCATCTGTTATGGACCTTTTTATTTTCAACTAGCAAAATATCAAATTGTTCTATAAATAAACAAATATAAAAAAACTTTAAAAGTCAAACTGTTGACTGTTTTCTCAGATTAGACATGGGTCATTCGGAGCAATCAAATAACCAGTCTTCCACTAGCAGCTCAAACTGTCCTGAAATGAAGTGTTTCTCTGCCTCCGTCTCACCCAAGCTGGTTTAAGCCCAATTCAAAACCCTGATTATTTTAAAGAATAAGGAAATAAATGAGATATGTTGAAATGGCCACTTTAGCCCCTTGTTAGCAGAGACTGCCTCAATGTTTATACAGAAGAGGATCAGGGCAGAAATTTGTTAAGAACACAGGGAAGTGGCTAGGAGATTTGCCTCAGAGCTAAGGTTGCTTAATAAGGATATGGAATTGTCTTAGACTGTAATTTACTTCTTTATTTATTATTTAGTTGACGTATTTATCTACCTGAGACTTTACTTCCGGTGGTTGGGAGGGAGGTGCTGATGGAAATTTGGAAAGTACTCTTCCCAAGCCTCCCCATGACTCCACGTGTGACAATTGATGCTGAGATGGCTGAGGACTTCCTCGCAGGGTGTCCCACCCAGAGATATCTAGGACAGACAGGAAATGTCCTTTCTCTTCTGTCTGCACAGTTCCAGACGGCACAGTCTTCGAAGTCAAAGGGAGCGCTGTGTTGGGGGTGACTGTGTGCACATGTGTGTCGCCCACAGGGGCCAGTGCACAGTGCTTGCTTGGGGCACAGTGGAGTAGAGGACAAAGAGAAGGAGGGCTGCAGAGGTGGGCATGGCTGGGTTTTATTCTAGGGACTAGGGGCAGGTTCTGCTGAAGACCTTTATGACATCGATGAGCCACTTAATCTCTCATCTGAAAGAAGGGAGGCCCCTCCCTCCCCCACAGGCTTGTCCGGTTACCTAGATCTCCACAAATGGTTGAAACGTGTCCCACGTTCCTCTCTTTGTTATATGGGCCCGTTTCTTGCTGGCCTCCCCAGGCCCTCGTGGCAGGCTCTGATCTCCTCCCACAAACACAAGGAACACATTTTCTCTGTCCTCCCAAAGCAGTCGAACAAGTCCATGCAAGTGACCCCTGACTTTACCCTAAAGTGGAGCCAGGGGTAATCACAGTCACCCTGTACTTCCATCAGGGGACACCGGGCATCCGTGCACGGAAGAGGGGAGAGTCAGTGAGGGTGGAGGAGTCCTGGGGCAAATGTTAGGGCAGGACAGACAGGACCTCAAATCGGTTTTGCCACTCAGACACCAAGGATCCTTGAGTCCTGACAAACCTGGCCTTTTCAGACCCTGCTGATGATGACTGGGGTTGGGAGAGTCAGGTTAAATTTCCTGACCTGCTTGTCCCAGCCTGACTGGGGCCCTTTCTCATTCAAACTGCAAGTCCCAGCGAGGGCTGTTGGTGTGTCCGTGACAGTGTGTGTGTGTGTGTGTGTGTGTGTGTGTGTGTGTGTGTGTGTGTGTGTGTGTGTGCGTGCGCAAACACACATGTGCAGACACCCGTCTGCACACAGATATGACAAACATGACAGCTTCTCAGGTCAAAGCTAGTTTCAACCTGTTAACAAAAGAGGGAAAACACAGCAAAGATAACCCAAAACACATTTGCACTTAGTGCTTATTTGAAATGAAATCAGAAAATCGGCTTCAAATATGAAAAACACCTTTGTGAGATAAGAGCTTTTAAATAAACCCTCAATTTCAAAGAAAATAATTCCCTGATAAACTGATCAAACAAGAATACTAGAAGCCATAAAACATAGCAATATATTGAAACATTAGGCAAATGATATGTTTAGAATATATCCACGTAATTTACCAATGTCATATATACCACATATTTACCAATTAAATACAATAGCTATTAAATAACACTGAGATCAACAATCACATCATCCCTTTCTTCTGCTGTACTTTCATTTTGTGGGGCACCTTTTCATTCAGCATCTAGTAAACTTTTGCAGCCCTTCAAAATGCAAGCTGATCAAATTAATATGATGTAAAATGAATGCAATATCCTTATAAATATTTATATGTAAAGTCTGAACTTGGAGGCCAGAATAATGTTACATCAACTCTGAAAAACCACTGGGTTTGTATCTTCGCAGCTCATTCTAGTCTTCTAGCACCGTGTGGCAGCAATGTGTTTTCTCAGAAAAGTCAACTAATTTTAGAGAAAATTCATCTTTTTTTATTTCTTAACCTGGCCCATGAGAGATAACAGTTCACCTAGGTTTCAACATCTGCTGAGAGGAAGATTAAAAACAAAATCCTAATTTCTGGTGTGTTCTTGCTGTTGGAAAAAAAATATCAGCTAGCGAGTATTATTAACTATCTTCGAGTTGACAAGAATGCAGGATTAAGTTTCTTTAAGGCAATTACACTTTTGATGACCCCTCTGCATATAAAACATGTTAGCTAATGGGGGTGCAGAGGGGCAGCTTAAGTGTTTGATCAGGAAATCCTGCGTGAGCATATTGGATGGAAATTTGATTAGTGGCCTTAGTGACGGGCGATCAGATCCTCCGGGTCTGCACAATCAGATCTGGCAGCACTTGCCTTCTTGCCTCTTTGAAGGAGGCGAACATTTGTACAGAATCAAGACAGTGCTGGGTCCTTGGGTTTTTTTTTTTTTTTTCTTCTGGGTCCTGTTCTTTAAGTTATTGCAGACTAAAGCCTGAAAAGTACCTTTTATTTTCTTTGAACAGTATGTTTGCAGTTACCTTCATGTTGTAGAATAAAATAAAAATCAGCCTTTCTCTGAAAACTTGAGGTCAGAGGAAGCAGAAATGAAAAATTGAGAGTCAGAAAGGACCTCAAAGAACATCCTTGTAAGCGAAGCTAACATTCACACAGTACTCATTACACCTCACTGCCACCTTGCTGCAAGGATATCCACACATTCATTCTCACAACGCCTCTGTTTTACCGAGGAGGAAATTTACACAGTACAGTGAAGTGACCCAAGGTCACCTGGTGGGGATTCGAACCCGGGCAGCTGGACTCCTGACCCGGGCTCTTGACTAATCCACACACTCTACACTTCTGCCTCCCCAGTGCTAAAAGTGGGAAAACTGAGCTCCCAGAGGAGATATGAATCTCCCAGAGTGAATCAGCTATGATTTAAACTACAATCTTTTTTCATCGTTGTTCAATGTTCTTCTCTCATGCCACCTAAACTTCTAAATTTCACCTTCCTCTGTCAACCTGGACAAAACAGAATCTGTGCTAGGTGCTTTCCATCGGTCATGCCAGACAGTTTGCAAATGACCCCCAGAAATGGATGCTATTTCTGTTTTACAGACCAGAGAAGCTGTGTCTTAGAGAGGTTAGGCAACTTGCCTGTGGTCACACAGCAAGAAACAGAAAAGAGATTTCATCTCAAGTCCGTCTCACTCCTTTCCACTTTCCCTCTGAGAAAAAATGAAGCTGGGAGGAAAAAATAATCCCAGCAATATTTGGGGGGTCAAACAGGAGCAAAAACAGTTAGTTTGCATTGTGCAAATTTCGTGCATTTGTTTAGCATGAGGAATAGGACTTCACGTTAGGTGTATTGTATTTAGTTAAGCCAATAGGTATTCTCCACGTGCCTGAACACCAATCAGCCAGGTGAGGCATGGCATTAGCAAGAAGTCATGGCCAGATTCGGCTTTTAAAAGATGCCTTTTAAAAAATGCAGGAAAAAAAAGTCAAATGTGCATAGGCATGCAGGAGTGTGCACACATAAACATCATACAGTCTATGTTTCACTCTTTTATTTTTTATATGGACTCTAAGCTTCCCAGATCCCCGCCTCCAGTGTGAACCATAAAACTATGGAATACCTTTACAAAGGAAATGAAACAAAACAATCCTGAAATCTCTCAGTAACAAAAACGATCAAGGTAGGTTCTGGCATCAGACTGACCCTGAGTCACAGAAAAGTCAATTAATTGTGATGGCCATAATGGTTCGATTATTCTGGGAAATCTCCGACATGACTTCAGCCCAGCAGGCTGACAAGGAGACACACATCAAATGTGCTAGCCCTTTCCGAGGGAGCAACAGCAGGGGGTGGGGGACCCACGAGCACAGCCACTCACCTCAGACAGTGTGGTCCCGACACTCAGGGAGATCAGCGTGTGTCCCTTCCTCAGCTGGGAGGCTGGATTCTGCCACTTTCAAATATCTTGCTTCTTGTCAGTTAATAATTATGCAAGTGAAATATATTTTTAAAATACAATACAAAACTAAAACAGCAACTTTTATTTTTTGCAGAGGGACAGGGCAACACATATATTTTAATCCATGCCCAAATGAACCAAATTTATTTTCTTCAGGTTTCAGTGTTTCACTTTTCTTTAATGTTTTTTGTCTACTATGAAAATAACTCAAAGAAGAGCAAAAGACGAAAGGCTCATCCGTCTAGATACCCAGAGAGAACCACCATTAACATGAATAGTGCATTTTACTCTGGACATTTTCAGTCTAATATGTAATTATAATCATTGGGCATAATCACAATTGCTACACTAATTTTTGAAAAAGCATTGCTGATATTTTTCCTGATTGTAAAATCAATATAAGCCCTTAGAGGATGTTCAGGGTAAGTAAACAGAAGAGTATAAAGAAGATGAAAATTCCCTGTAGCCTACCCCTCCGCAAGAAGCCCTCCTAATGAGAATCCCTGGGCTCTGAGCCGCTCCCCTCTCCAGCCCTCAGGTCCTCAGTTCCGGAGCCTGGCTGTGCCATCCGTCTCCGTGTCCTGGGACAGGGGACGAGGGGGCTGTCCTCACATCAGTGCTGCAAGCGCCTCCACCAGGTCCAGCCTGCCAGCCCCTCAGCCCTAGGGCCACACACCCGCCCTGTGGTCGTTCATCTTCTTGGCTACCTTATGTCAAAATATTCATACTTGTTTTTGCCTTGTTAGCTAATGTCCTTTGCCGGCCACTACCCACCTCTGCCTTCGCACCCCATTTTAAATATTATGGTCCTAATTACAGCAGATGATTGTTGAATGACCAAACAGGGCGGACAGACCATGATCACACTCCAGAGGCCCAGCCTCTCTCTTACAAAATGGGACTCTTTTTTTTTTTTAACACCATCCAATGATGTCACCCGTTTGCGGTTTCTCTGGGACTTTATTAAAATGTTTGTGACGGAGCCAATGTAAACCATCCTAAATCCAACACAGAGCTGAAAGGACTGATTTTAGGGAATGTGAAGATATGGATCATTGGGCCTGTCGAAGCCCCATCTTGAGCCAATTATTGGTGTCATCTTGAGCCAATTTAATCAATCCAAGAGGGATTGGGGGGCAGAAGGGGGCTCGGGCAGGGGTTGTGAGCGTTGGTCAAATGTGCTGGCTCAAAAGTGTGTGTCATGAAAGCAACTGGGCCCCCACTTCGTGGATTTCAGTCCCTGCTTTACTTGCACTTTCATCCCAGAGTACCTGCTGATGCCCAGTTTCAGCCTCATTATGGGGTTTGTTTGAAATCCTTGAGTAGTCCTGGCCCAGATTTGAGAAAGGAAGCCCCCAGATCTTTAAGACCATTTCTCATTGGGGAGACAATGCCAGGGGTGCAGAACCCACTAGACACTACTGACATCCAAGTCATTGAGGGGACCCAACTGGACAACAAAAGGGCCTGTAGCGCTCAGAGTGGAAATGCTCAGAAACAGAACCCAGCCACTAAGCAGCCTTGAGTACTTACCTATTGTTGAGGTGCTCTTTCTATCTTTTTTTTAAAATTTTTATTAAGATCTAGTTGATGACAATGCTGTGTTAGTTTCAGCTGTACAGCAAAATGAATCTGTGATACATACACACAGATCCACTCTTTTTAAGATTCTTTCCCCATATAGGCCATTACAAAGTATTGAGTAGAGTTCTCTGTGCTATATAGAGAGTCCTCATTAGTTATCTGTTTTATATGTAGTATTGTGTATATGTCAATCCCAATCTCCCAATTTACCCCTCCTTCCCTTACCCCAGTAACCATAAGTTTATTTTCTATTGTCATACTGAGTGAAGTAAGTCAGACAGAGAAAGACAAATATCATATGATATTGCTTATATGTGGAATCTAAAAAAAGGCTACAAATGAACTTATCTACAAAACAGAAATAGAGTTTCTTTTTATCTTTTAATTGAGTAGCCAGCACTACAAATCATAAACTGTACGGTTATCTTCACTTAAAAAAAAAAAACAAAAAACATTGACTGGAAAGAAAAGACCCTGAGACACCAGCACCAGAATTATTTGGTGTCAGGAACTGAAGCCACATCAGCCTCCAGTTTTACACTCTGTGCCTTGAGTGGGTGACATAAATACAGGTAAGACAATTTTACTTCTTTCTTTATAAGTCCACAGAGAATGATCAACATCTGTGGCATGCAATTATTACTCTTATCTTATTTCTCCACAGATATATTTTTATTTCTCCATGCCCCAGAAAGGATGTAAAGAGGTGGTACCCAGACCTGACATATTTGATTAGCTGCCCCATCCTCTAACCTGAGTTCTCCTTCCATCTATCTAGGTTTCAAAGGGCTGCTTCTCCTTCTTCTCCAGAGGCAACTCTTCACATTTTTTTTATGATATAAAAAGAGTGCAGGCTGTCTAATGTGTGTACTTTCTGTGTTTTGATGGCTAACATCCGTGAGTATGCTCAGTCAGTTCTCCAGAACCAGCTATTTGTCTTGGATATAACGCTGTGCGAGGCTGTGCGGTTTGGAAAGATTACCGCGGCAGTGAGCCTTGTCACAGTGCATCTCTGTGCAAGCTCGAATCGATGGAGCGGAATGTGCACCGATAACACAATTGTTTTCAACCCACAAAATTGACGAGAAAGGCCCTCTTCAGTTTTGGAATGCAGGCTTGCTGTCAGTTCACAAAGGAGGTATCCAAAATCTTACGCCAGGAACGAAAGAAAACGAGTCAGACAATCGCCTTGATGTTCCCAAATTTAATTATTTAAAGAACCCTGCTTCCCCATCACTGAATTATTTTTCAGAAAACAATGGATATTGGATTCATCTCTTCCCATCATATGCATTCTGAAAGCTGTTTGGATTAAAACTGACTTTTCCTTCTATTTTTACTTGTTTCCAAAGACTTTGATTGCTAAACTTTTAATTTTTGTAAACCTAATGGGCTTCTGGAACAATCCAGGAGCACTGTTTACTCTGAACGTGCTCAAAACAAATCCTAAAGCAACTTTAATTGTTGCCGCCTCCAAGGAAAGAAGAGGAAACGCAACTCTGGCATGGGCTAGCTTGGTTCATCAAGTCAGTATCTCCACTGGAGCATGTGTTAGTCTGTTTAGAAGTCAGGCTAATCCTACCTTTCAGTTATGGAAGGAAATGGATTTTAGATCCGAGACTCAAGGTGGGTCCTCTGAATGTGAGATCAAATGTTCTGGTGCTTTCAACAAGCAAATGCTACTGCCTTTCTTAAGGCAGAGGCCAGTCAGGACTGTGGGCTTCATAAACAACACTCTGCTATTTATTGGAGCTGCCCACCTGAATCCAAATCTTCCTCTCTTCAATCGCGGCCTGTTTACCGCAGCTGAAACGGGGTTCTGCAGCTCTGCCTGGGTCTGCAATTTATTACTTGCTGAGAGAGCTCAGACCCAGAGTTTAAATGTCCCTAGTTGAAAGTTTATACCAGTCAGGACAGAAAATTATTCTCTCTGCCTAGGTTGAAGCACATTACTTCTTTATTGAATTAATTATGATAAGGATCATAACTTTAAACGAGGGGTGAGGTGCTGGCTTTCCGCTGGGATTGCTTGGAGCAATTTTCATCCAAGCATTTTTGTGGAGTTATTGAGTCTGGCAGGTCTGAACTTTGGAGAGGAGTAACTTTCTCCAGAACTTGAAAGGGCTTGGACATTGATCCAGGCAAAGCTGTACCAGATTCCATGTTTTGAGACAGGGAAATTTGCACTGCATGCTGAACAAATAACTGCGGGACCGGATGAAAGACAGCTTGGGAACTCCTCATGTGGCCTTGAGCTTGGCCTTTCCCTGACGGAGCTGGCCCGGGGAGGGCAAGGGACAGACAGGGACAGGCAGGTCCCCAGCAAGCCCATCTTCCCCTGCCTCTTAATTTTAGAAGGGCTGCAGGGCTGTGCAAGCAGTGGGCTGGTCCCGATGGACAGAGGATGGTGGGCTGAACAGCAAAGGACGCTTGCTCCAAGGTCAAGTGGACCTGGGTCTAATTCTGCTCTGGCCACTCTCTAGTGCTGGAATATGAAGAGTGGCCCTTCCCTTCTTTGTTTCACCCCACATCACTAGACTATTTAAAGAAGTAAGTTTGTTTATGTATAATATATTTTATTTAGAATATATGGGGCTTCCAGGTGGCTCAATGGTAAAGAATCTGCCTACCAATACAGGAGACACAGGTTCAATCCCTGGGTCAGGAAGATGCCCTGGAGGAGGAAAGGGCAACCTGCTCCAGTATTCTTACCTGGAAAATCACAAGGACAGGGGAGCCTAGTGGGCTACAGTCCACGGGGTCGCAAAGAGTCAGACACAACTAAGCACGAACACACACAATACAGAATACATAGATGTTTTGTATACACACACATGCACACACACACACACGCACACACACACATATATATCTAGTACTTAGTTGGGATTATTTAAAGGTAGTCATGATTACTACTCTCATTATGTTCAGGACAATGGAAAAGTTCAGCCAGACCAACGTCTCATATCTCTTCCACCTAAAATCTTCCACTCCCACCCAGGTGACAAAGCTGTGTGGGTCTCTGGCTCCCAGTCCAGGAACATGCTGTCCATAGTCCTCACCCTTGGGTCCCTTCCCTCAGTAGCTTGGGGCCTGGCCTTGAGTCCCAACCTCCTCAGAACCTCAGCTCTGCTCTGAGAGAGGAGCCTGCCATCCCAGGAGCTCAAACCAGCAGGTCCTGACCGAGGCAGTCCCATTTTGGAGAGATTTTATTTCTGCTGCTTCTGAGGGGCAGTATACCGCCAAGTCCCACCCAGAGACCTGCCTGGCGAGCGGGTCCACCAGTGTTGTCTAGAGCAGGCCTACCAGGCAGTCTGCCAGTTAGCCAATCCAGGGGCCAGTGGGTGGAGCAGTCTGGGGTTCTATCTGCTCAGCTGTGAACAAGTCCACCCTGAGGCCCCCTGAAGGCAGGACATACACTGTTGACATAACAGCTCTTCCCTGTACCTCCCTCTATCCCCTCAAAGCACACTTTTCATCCCACAATTCATGCCCCCCTCTTTGGAGTCTACATGGCTTGGGTTATTGGAGCCTTCTCTGAATGGTGTGATCCATGGTTTTAATCTGTCAAAAGGAGGGTACCACAGCTGGGATCACGGCAAGGGCTAGGGGCAGTGAACAGAGGCTGGGCTCAGGTGCACTGGCCAGCAGCCTGCCTGGCACCCCGCTCCCACTCCCTCAGGGCCAGGCCCTGGCTCCTCAGGCCTGCCCAAGCCAAGCCTCTGAATGAGGAGGGTCCCTTCCCCTCCACAGGGTTAGCCAGGGGTGAATGTGGGACAAATATCAGATTTCTCAGTTTCCTGCAGTGCGAGGCAGACGACAAGATTATTACCTCTCCAAGGGGATACAGGCTGAAAATATCAGCAGGTTCCAGGAGGGTTTTGAGAGTTTCGTGGAATGTGATAGAGTAGGAACATGATTGATCCTGGACGGGGTGTCCTGCCCTGTTTTCAGCACCTGTTCTCACTCAAGGGTCCAACCTTCTTTGAGAAAGAAACATATAAAGGTGTTCACACTAAAATGTAAATCATTCTTCATGTGTTACACTGCATAAGGGTTTTTCACAGAAAACATATATGTAGAAATTTTCATTATAATTCTGCAGTCACTGCCTTCCCTGATATACGAATGCATAGAGACACATACTGACATACACAAACCACACACAAACACATATGCACATACAAACACACATGCCTCTCCATCCAAACCCTTACCCTAACCCTGAATACCCTGGACCCTCTCTCCCACTGGCATTTACCCTATAGACTGTAGCCCACCAGGCTCCTCTGTCCAGGGAACTTCCCAGGCAAAATACTGGAGCAGGTTGCTATTTCCTCCTCCAGGGAAACTTCCTGACCCAGGGATCAAACCCACATCTCTTGCATTTCCTGCATTGGCAGGGACAATATGCCCTACAATCCGTTAAAGCATTCCCCCACTTTGTTTCCCTAATTTTCTTAAATGCATCCTTCAAATCCTAGCCCAGTTGCCATTCCCTTCAGGAAGCTCTCGGAGACTCTCTCCCTCTCTCTGGGCTGCATTAGCCGTGGTTCCCAGTGTGCCCTCTGTGCTCCTCCAGCGCAGTGCTCCCCACCCTGAGTGATTATCATTTGGTTCCTGGCCTCACTCTCCCATGAAACTGTCAGCTCATGAGGGCAGAACCGGGGTCTCATTCTGCATTTCATCCCTAATGCTTCTTTCTTCCTGAGAAATAAAGTCAGAGCCCCTGGCAGGGATTGTGGAGCGAGGCACACACAGAGGCACTCTGAGTGTGACACAGTTATGCATCCAGAGGCACCCCAAAGACAAAAAGGCATTCACTAATTTCCTAAAAATCTTTCTGACCATAGCTTGGAAAAAAGACACAAAGAGAACCAAAGCTTGAAGAATTGGTGAAAGACATTGTGCCTCTCAGTCCTGAGTGTTCATTGGAAGGACTGATGCTGAAGCTGAAACTCCAATACTTTGGCCACCTGATGCAAAGAGCTGACTCATTGGAAAAGACCCTGATGCTGGGAAAGATTGAAGGCAGTAGGAGAAGGGGACGACAGAGGATGAGATGGTTGGATGGCATCACCGACTCGATGGACATGTGTTTGAGTAGGCTCCAGGAGTTGGTGATGGACTGGGAAGCCTGGCGTGCTGCAGTCCACCAGGTCGCAAAGAATCAGACACAACTGAGTGATTGAACTGAACTGAACTGTGCCTATCAGCATGTTATTGAGGCTTCCCTGGTGGCTCGGACAATACAGAATCCACCTGCAATGCAGGAGACCAGGCTTTGAATCCCAGGTTGGGAAGATCCCTTGGAGAAGGGAAAGGCAATCCACTCCAGTATTCTTGTCTGGATAATCCAACAAAGGAGGCTGTTAGGCCACAGTCCATGGGGTCGCAAAGAGTTGGAAACAACTGAGCGACTAACACTTCACTTTAAAAAATACATTAGCTGAAAAATGTGAAAATTGGCAGGTAAATAAATATGTGGTACCAAGCTGTGACCTCTCAGACCTGTGGCAGTTCCCACTCCTGCAGACTGAGGGCTCCCAGCCCATCCACCTCACTAGGTATCCCTAGAGGCAGGTGGACAGCTTCTCAGGCCACGTGGGTTATTATTCATGTTTTCACAACAGCACATGCTGCCAGCCTCCCTTGTTCTGTCGCCTGGACCTGAAACTTCAGCTCCTTCCTTTCTGCCACCCTCAGCACAAGGCCTGCTCAGAGCCACAGCTCACTCAGGATGATGGGCTGCCCAGGACAGACCTGCCACAAGCCACCCTTGGTCATGCTCACCTACCCACACACCACACACAGGCCTGGGAGACTGTAGGGTAAAAGGGCCAAGAGCATTGGCCCTGGAGGTGCTCTATCTGGGTTCAAATCCTGAATCCACCCACTTACAAGCTGAGTGATCTCAGGCAAGATATTTAACCACTCTGAGCCTCTATTTCCTCATCTGAAAACTGGAAAAAATAATATTTTTAATATTTACTTTCATTTTCAGTTTTCTAATTTTCTTTTGGTTGCAGGTCTTAATTGTGGTGCATAGGCTTTGCTTACTGCAGAGCATGAACTCTAGAGGGCGTGGGCTTCAGTAGTTGTGGCTCGCAGGCTCAAGAGCACAGTTCAGTAGTTGTGGTGCCCTGTGACATGCAGGATCTTCCTGGACCAGGAATCAAACCCATGTTCCCTACATTGGCAAGAGGATTCTTAACCACTGGACCACCAAGGAAGTCTGGGAAAAATAGTATTTTTTTAATCCCATAGCTGTGGGCTGAAGCATATATCCACCTAAAGAGCTCCTAACAGTGTCCAGCTATGGTAAATAATAAGTGTCAGTGATTGTCAGCACACACACACATATACAGAAATCTACACGGCTCACCTGTGATTTTCCCCATCACTGATTCTCAGTCACAGGCTGAGAACGTCCCTTCTTAGACTCTGAGGAGCAGCCAAAGTCTCCTGAGCATCAGAAGTCTGGTAAAAATTCACAATCATTCATTCATTCATTCAACAAACATCTAATGAGCATCTACAGTATGTGGGGTGCTGAGGAACCAGAGATGGGACAAGGCCCAGTCTTGCCTTGAGAAGCACATAACCAGGCTGAGATGCAGAGCAAGGAACTGATGGTGACAATGGTCTGGATGAATGCCATAATGAAGCATGGGAAGGCAGTGAGTGGTCAGTGGATGGAGTGGGAAGAGAGATGATCCACCCGTGGGCAATCAGGGAAGGCTTCTTTTAGGAGGTAACACCTTCATACTGAAGGCTGAGCATGAGTTAGCCATGTGAAGGGGTAAGGAGGAGGGGAGATGGGCCCAGGCTGCACTAGGTCAAATTAATTAATTAACCATAACAAGCACCACAACCAATAACTACTGTCAGGGCATTTTCTCTGTGCCTGGACCACTGTCAAGCATTTGAGCCACATTATCTCACTGAAGCTTCACTCTCAGCTCTAAATAAAGGCGGTCTGTATTTCATCCAGAGCTGTATCCTCAATGCTTAGAACAGTGCCTAGAACTTAAATGGTTCTCAATGAATATTTGTAGAACAAATAAAGATCAAGCACCCCTATAAGGTTGGTTCTAATATGATTTCCATTTTTCAGATGAGGAGACAGAGGTATAGAGAAATTAGGCACCTTGCTCAAGGATGTCCTACAGCTAGTTGTGAAACACAGCAAGGGTTGTCTGGCCAAGACCCTCCCCACTTAGTCAAGATTGGCCCAGAGGGACCTCAAGAGCCAGAGCAGCTGCTCCTTCATATCCCTGTAAAGGA
This sequence comes from Giraffa tippelskirchi, assembly GCF_054371585.1. Classification (NCBI taxonomy): domain Eukaryota; kingdom Metazoa; phylum Chordata; class Mammalia; order Artiodactyla; family Giraffidae; genus Giraffa; species Giraffa tippelskirchi. Next base: position 95,061,148 of record NC_137276.1, read on the forward strand.
CCGGGTCATAGACAATCAATGGAAGCTCCCCTCAAAGTGAGCTCTGCAAGAAGTGAGCAGGGTGCCCGCTACCTCTTCCCCGCCTCCACCCATCCTCATGGCTCTTGGCCCAGCAGCCTTTGTTTACATTTCTCTCTCAATCTGGAGGCTGCAGATTGAAATTATCTCCTCTCAGCTATGTCAGCCTGTCCTGAGCCTTGCTCCCAGCCCCAGCACCTCCCAGTGAGCCCAAGGCAGCCACAGCTGGGGTCTGATAAAGTCAGTTCTGTCTCATAGGTTTCTGATGGGTTGGGAGAAAGAAGACCCCCCTCTCCCCAACACTGCAAATGGAACTTCTCAGCCAGCAGTCCTCCCTGCCTGGGGACTGAAGGGAAGCAGAGGGCCACCCACCCCACCTCAGCCCCAGCACCCTCTGGGAGTCACAGAGGAGCTCATCACAGGACCATCAGGAAAGTAGTCTGCGGCTGGCCCCAGGCCTCCATACTGCAGCCCAGGTCACCTGGTAGGCAGGTGATTTCCAGGGAAGTGGAGAGATTCAGTGCCTCCTCATTTTAGATTCTCTTTTCTCATGACCTTTCTCACTATCCCTGTGATGCAAGCACTTGCTGTGCAACCTGGAGGCAGTTCCCTCCCTTCTCTGGGCCTCGGTTACTTCATCTATTCAATGAGGGACTAGGGTAGATGTTTTGGAGGGATGTGAAGGGATCTGCCTCAAGCCAGGCTCTTTTAAGCTCCCTGTGGTCGGTTTTCATGCCCAACATCCAGCAATAAACCTGGCACTCAGTAGGTGCTCAAGGAGTGTTTGTTGATGGAATGAACGATGAATGTCCTACCTGTTCCCCTCCCCTGCCAGTGATGACTTCTCTTTCTCTTCTCAGCACTCTCATGAACTCCATTATACCTTGGAACCCATCTCTAGGCCATATCTTGATCTATGGAAAGATCTTTCCCCATTTCTGTTCTCAGTATGGGGTCTCAATAAAAATCATTTATTGCACTGTGGGAACTTGATACACTCTGGCTGTTACCATCATTAAAATGTCAGATATGCTTGTCTATACTAAAATTTTAATAGTTAATAGACAATGAGCAGGTCTCTCTTTTTTATTCTTAGTGTTTATTCTTGTTGTAGAGTTTCCAAGTCAATTCTATTAATTCTCTTTCTTAAAATTTTATTATTGGGATATAATTGCTTTCGATGTTGTGTGGATTTCTGCTGCACAACAAAGTGAATCAGCTGTATATATACATATATCCCTTTCCCCTTCAGCCTCCCTCCCACCATCCCTCCATCCCACCCCTCTAGGTTATTACAGAGCACAGAGCTGAGGTCTGTTTTCTACAAGGGTTCTAAGAAGGGCCAGTCCCAGATAAAAGTCTCTAAGCACACATCTCATGTGCTACAGCAGGTTCTAGCCTGGTTCCCAGGTGTGGGAAGGGAGGAAGGCTGGTGTTCCAGCAGGAACACAGGGTCCTAAGGCTAAGGTCCATGTCTCAGAAAGCCAGAGGAGGCAGAGCAAGGGCAGAAACTTGTCAGCCAGCCAAGCTATAAGGAAACGTCCCTGTGATGAGGGGCCACATACTCACCATCCCCTGAAACAGGGATGATAATAGAGCCAATGGTGGAAATGCAGGCAGAGAAGCCTAGGATGGGGTCAGCCCAGGCTAAGCCAGGCAAACGATTTGTAGCAGGAACCTATACCTGACCTAGAACCAGGCACCAAGTCTGAGGAATTTGCAAAGGGCTAAACCAGGCTCCCGAAGGGCTTCTCAGGTGGCGCAGTGGTAAAGAATCCGCTTGCCAATGCAGGAGACACAAGAGTCGCGGGGTTCAATCCCTGGATCAGGAAGATCCCCTGGAGTAGGAAATGGCAACCTGCTCCAGTATTCTTGCCTGGAAAATCCCACGGACAGAGAAGCCTGGTGGGCTACAGTCCATAGAGTAGCAAAGAGACTGACACAACTGAGCATGAGCACACACACAAACCAGATTGTGTGCCTGGCTCAGCCCAGGCTGACCCCTTCCCAGGTTTCTCTGCCGGCATTTCCACCATTGGCTCTGTTACCATCCCTGTTTCAAGGGATGGTGAGTACGTGGCTTTCTGAGACATGGACCTCAGCCTTAGGAGGAAGGGCCATGGTGAGTACGTGGCCCCTCAGATCAGTGATGGTAATAGAGCCAGTGGCGGAAATACCGAAAGCCATTCACTACAGCTTGGCTGGTTGGCAAGTTCCTGCCCTCGCTGTGCCTCCTCTGGCTTTCTGATACATGGACCTCAGCCTTAGGACCCTGTATTCCTGCTGGAACGCTGAGCAACATGTCCATAATATAAAACAATTACAGATGCAATGGTTGAGTGCTAGACAATGGCATGGTTGGTACTAAACTCCTACTCTTACTTCAAAATCCTGATAAGGATTCCTGCTCCTGGAGGTATTATGGATTTGATATTCTAAAGATAAACAAACTTCTGGTTTTAAAAAATAAGTGATGGATGAGATATATCAAACAATCTTTTTAAAAGCAGAGCTGAACTTGACAAAAAACAAAGACTCTCCAAAGGTCAAAGGTGAAGAGAGGCTTCTAGCCTGGAAAGCCAGTGCCACACCAGGCCAGCTCCCCAGCATTTGCTGATGCCAGCACACTGGAACCTCAGGGTTTACTGGCAACAGAGGGGACAAGGCCTTGGGCACATGTGTGATTGGATCCCCTACGCTGCTCCTTTCCCACACACAGAATTTGAGGTCTTTGAAGGGCTATATACTCTCAGTGAAAGGTTAAACTAGAAAAAAAAAAATCTTCCCACCATCAAAAGGAGACAAGACAGCTTAGGTCCAAGATTTGATCTTAGGCTTGGATCCACGTGGAAAAAAGGAAAAATAAAAGAATAAAGGCTGCTGACAATTCATAACCATATCCCTGAACTCCGCAGGTCTGGGTCAAATTTATACTATCTGCTTGGTCCAGGAAACCCCAAGTCAAGAAATTAAAGTAGTCCCATACTAGCAGTGCTCTCTGGCATCTGGCAGAGCAAAGCAAATTCCTCAGGAGGAGCACCATCAGTCCAGGCCCCACAGGTTCCTCCCAGGTTTACAGTGGTCAACAGAGCTTGCAGTCAGTCAGAAAAGTGCTAAGACACACAAGAGACAGTTAAGTGGGAATCATCAGAAAGAACCTGGAGTAGAATTATACTCAGAAGGACTTGAGACATTGGAATGATTAGGTACAACAATGTGAAATAAATAAGTCTAAAATGTTAACAAAGTAAAACAAGGAATTGAAAACTCAAGCAGAGACTAATAAAAATGGCCAGTCTATCTGATAAACAGATGGATGAACAGATAGATAAAATTTCTTAAACTGGAAATTCAAACACGTGAAATTTAAAGCCCAATGAATTGGTTAAACAGTTGAATGGAGAATTCCTGAGCTATAAGATAAATCTGAAGAAATGTTATTCTGATTGATTTGTGGGTATTGAAGAATCCTTGCATCCCTGGGATTAATCCCACTCAATCATGGTGTATGATCCTTTTAATGTATTATTGGACTTGGTTTGCTAGTACTTTTGTGTCTATAGGCCTGAAATTTTCTTTTCTTTTGTAGTATCTTTGTCTAGTTTTGATAACAGGTGACAGTGGCCTCATAGAATAAGCTTGGGAGTGTTCCTTCCTCTGCAATTTTGGGGAAGAATTTCAGGATAGGTGTTAACTCTTCTCTAAATGTTCGACAGAATTTGTCTGTGACACACCTGGTCCTGGACTTTTGTTTCTTGGAAGTTTTCAAATCACTGTTTCAATTTCAGTACTTGTGATTGGTTTGTTCATATTTTCTATTTCTTCTTGTTTCAGTATTAAAAGGTTGTATCTTTCTAAGAGTTTGGCCATTTCTTATAGGTCATCCATTTTATTGGCGTATATAGTTGCTTGTAGTAGTCTGTTATGATCCTTTGTATTTCTGTGGTGTCAGTGGTAACTTCTCCTTTTTGATTCCTAATTTTATTGATTTGATCATTCTCTCTTTTTAACATCACTAATTATTAGAGAAATGCAAATCAAAACTACAATTAGGTATCACCTCACACTGGTCAGAATGGCCATCATCAAAAGTCTACAAACAATAAACACTGGAAAAGGTGTAGAGAAAAGGGAACCCTCCTACATCGTCGGCGGGAATGTAAATTTGTACAACCACTATGGAGAAAAGTATGGAATTTCCTTTAAAAACTAAAAATAGAGCTGCCTTATGATCTAGCAATCCCACTCCTAGGCATATATTTGGAGAAAACACTAACTTGAAAAGACACATGCAGCCCAATGTTCACAGCAGGACTATTCACAGTAGCTAAGACATGGAAGCAACCTAAATGTCCATCGACAGAGGAATGGATAAAGAAGATATTGGCTTCCCTGGTGGCTCAGGTGGGAATCTGCCTGCAATGCAGGAGATCCAGGTCCAATCCCTGGGTCAGGAAGATCCCCTGGAGAAGGAAATGGCAACCCACTCCAGTATTCCTGCCTGGAAATCCTATGGACAGAGGAGCCTGGTGGGCTATAGTTCATTGGGTCACAAGAATTGGACATGACTGAGCAACTAACACAATGAAATATTACTCTGTCATAAAAAAGAATGCAGTAGACTTCCATGGTGGCCCAGTAGTTAAGAATAACCTGCCAATGCAGGGGACACAGTTTCAATCCCTGGTCGGGAAGATTCTACACGCCTCGGGGCAATGCACCACAACTACTGAGCCTGTGCTCTAGAGCCTACGAGCCACAATTACTGAGCCTACATTCCTAGAGCCCATGCTCTGCAACATGAGAAGCCACGGCAATGAAAAGCCTGCACACTTATCAAAGAACAGCCCTCACTTGCTGCAACTAGAGAGAGCCTATGAGCGGCAATTGATCCAGTGCAATAAAAGAAAAAAAGAATGAAGTAATGCCATTTGCAGTCACATGCATGGATCTAGAGATTGCCATATTAAATGAAATCAGATAGAGATAAATATCATATGATATCACTCATATATGGAATCTAATTTTTAAAAGTAATACAAAATGAATTTATTTTTTTTATTTTTTTTTTTTTATAAATTTATTTATTTTACTTGGGGGCTAATTACTTTACAATATTGTAATAGTTTTTGCCATACAATGACAAGAATCAGCCATGGGTTTACATGTGTTCCCCTTCCCGAACCCCCCACCCACCTCCCTCCCCCTCCCATCCCTCTGGATCATCCCACTGCCCCGGCCCCGAGCCCTTGTCACATGCATCGAACATGGAATGGTGCTCTGTTTCACATATGACAATACACATGTCTCAATGCCATTCTCCCAGAACGTCCCACCCTCACCTTCTCCCTCAGAGTCCATAAAATTGTTCCATGCATCTGTGTCTCTCATTCTGTCCCGCATATAGGGTTATCGTTACCATCTTTCAGATTCCATATATATGCATTAGTATACTGTATTGTTGTTTTTCTTTCTGGCTTACTTCACTCTGTATAATGGGCTCCAGTTTCATCCATCTCAGTAGAACCGGTTCAAATGTATTTTTTTTAATGGCTGAGTAATATTCCATTGTGTATATGTACCACAGCTTCCTTATCCATTCATCTGCTGATGGACATCTAGGTTGCTTCCATGTCCTGGCTATTGTAAACAGTGCTGCGATGAACATTGGGGTACACGCGTCTCTTTCAATTCTGGTTTCCTCGGTGTATATGCCCAGCAGTGGGATTGCTGGGTCATATGGCAGTTCTATTCCCAGTTTTTTAAGGAATCTCCACACTGTTCTCCATAGTGGCTGTACTAGTTTGCATTCCCACCAACAGTGTAAGAGGGTTCCCTTTTCTCCACACCCTCTCCAGCATTTATTGCTTGTAGACTTTTGGATAGCAGCCATTCTGACTGGTGTGAAATGATACCTCATTGTGGTTTTGATTTGCATTTCTCTAATAATGAGTGATGTTGAGCATCTTTTCATGTGTTTGTTAGCCATCTGTATGTCTTCTTTGGAGAAATGTCTGTTTAGTTCTTTGGCCCATTTTTTGATTGGGTCATTTATTTTTCGGGAATTCAGCTGCAGAAGTTGCTTGTATATTTTTGAGATTAATTGTTTGTCTGTTGCTTCATTTGCTATTATTTTCTCCCATTCTGAAGGCTGTCTTTTCACCTTGTTTATAGTTTCCTTTGTTGTGCAAAAGCTTTTAATTTTAATTAGGTCCCATTTGTTTATTTTTGCTTTTATTTCCAATATTCTGGGAGGTGGGTCATGGAGGATCCTGCTGTGATTTATGTCGGAGAGTGTTTTGCCTATGTTTTCCTCTAGGAGTTTTATTGTTTCTGGTCTTACGTTTAGATCTTTAATCCATTTTGAGTTTATTTTTGTGTACGGTGTTAGGAAGTGTTCTTGCATTCCTATACTCCAATCATGAGAAAACAGAAAGAGAAATTAAGGAAACAATACCATTCACCATTGCATCAAAAAGAATAAAATACTTAGGAATATATCTACCTAAAGAAACAAAAGACTTATATATAGAAAACTATAAAACACTGATGAAAGAAATCAAAGAGGACACAAACAGATGGAGAAATATACCGTGTTCATGGATTGGAAGAATTAATATAGTGAAAATGAGTATTCTACCCAAAGCAATCTACAGATTCAATGCAATCCCTATCAAGCTACCAATGGTATTTTTCACAGAACTAGAACAAATCATCTCACAATTTGTATGGAAATATAAGAAACCTCGAATAGCCAAAGCAATCTTGAGGAAGAAGAATGGAACTGGAGGAATCAACCTGCCTGACTTCAGACTCTACTACAAAGCCACAGTCATCAAGACAGTATGGTACTGGCACAAAGATAGAAATATAGATCAATGGAACAAAATAGAAAGCCCAGAGATAAACCCACGCACATATGGACACCTTATCTTCGACAAAGGAGGCAAGAATATACAATGGAGAAAAGACAACCTCTTTAACAAGTGGTGCTGGGAAAACTGGTCAACCACTTGTAAAAGAATGAATTTATTTTTAAAAAAAGAAACAGAGCTACATATTTTCAAAACAAACTTATTACTACCAAAGGAGAAATGTGGAGGGGGGGAGAGATAAATTAGGAGCTTGAGATTAAAGTACATACACTATTATATATAAGATAGGTAACCAACAAGGACCTATAGCACAGGGAACTTTACTCAATATTATGTTATAACCTATATGAGAAAATAATCTGAAAAAGAATGAATATATGTATATATATAACTGAATCACTTTGCTGTACACCTGAAACTAACACAACATTGTAAATCAACTATACTCCAATACAATTTTTTTAAAAAGAAATGTTATAGTGCAGCCCAGAGATTTTTAAATAATGAAAAATATAAGAGACATGGAGGAAAAAATAATAAGGTCTAAAGTATGGTTAATTAGAGTTCCTGAAGATACAATTTAGGGGCAAGCAATCTTTGAAGAAATAATGGCTAAGAATTTTTCCAAGTTGATAAAGGACATGAGTCATCAGATTCAGGAATCACAATAAATCCAAGCAAGAAAAGTAAAAATCAATTCACATCATACTGAAATTGAAGAAGACATGGAAAAGATCTTTTTAAAATGCCATAGGGAAAAAATAGCTTACTTATAGATGAACAAGAGGCAGACCAACAACCACAACAATGGAAGCCAGAAAGCAATGGAATAGCATCTTCAGAATGCTGAGGGAAAATAATTATCTACCTAGATTTCTAAATTCAGCTTAACTCTTACTCAAGAATAAGAGGATAATACTGTCAACAGGTGAATGGATAAAGAAGACATGAGATACCACACACACATTGGAATATTATTCAGCCCTAAAAAAGGAAATCTTGCCATCTGCAACAACACTGCAGAGAGTAGAATGGTGGTTACCAGGGGCTGGGAGGGAGGGAGAAATGGGAAGATGTTGGTCAAGCGGTACAAAGTTTCAGTTATGCAAGTTAAATTCTGGAAATCTAATGTACAACAATGTGTCTATAGTTAACAATGTTGTACTGTATATTTGAAATTTGCTAACAGGACAGATCTTTAATGTTATCATCATGCACACACAGAAACAGGAGCTGTGTGATGGGTATGTTAATTAGCTTGATAGTGGTGAATATCTCACATGTTTACATATATCAAGTCATCAAGCTGTACATTTTTAATAGGTACAATTTTAAATTCTCAATTATACCTCAATAAAACTGGGGTGGGGGAGAATTAGATGACAATAGCCTTTCAGACAAAGAACTGAATTTACAACTATATGCCTTCTCTAAAAAACCAGAAGAAGAAGAAAAATTAATCAGAAAGATCTTGTATACAAGAAGGGACTGAGAACAAGAAAATAGTAAACATCTAGGCAAAGCTAAATGGCACCAGTTCTATTAAATGATAATAATGGCCATATTGAGAAAAAAAAACTGGAACTGAATTAGTGGACAATAAATATGGCATGAAAGACAGGATGAGGGTGATTACCTTCAAGCTTGGCTATCTGTTAAAAGTTTAAGAGTAGCCACTAAAATGAGAGTTAAACTTCCTAAATCAATTGAAAAAGAAAGCAGAATTTTTTTTAAAAAAATCTAAATAAAAGTTAAGCAAGACACGAATAGTCCTGACCTTGAGGAGTTCAGAGCCTCCTCAAGAGGACTCTGAGTACAAGGAACAAGCAAATAAGGACATAATTCTACTGATAACATTTTAAATGTGTAAGGTCAAGTGTTGATGAGAACATGGGAACTATGGGGAAGTAGGTTGTGACAGTCACAGCTCACGTGCGTATAAGTTGTTCCAGTTGCTTCGGAGGGTCACTTGCCATTTCATGCCTGGAATCCTCTCACTGCCTGGCCCCAAAGCCATTCACCCACTTGCAGGTGTCTGAAGGGGACATACTCAGGCATTATGTGAATATCAAAGCCCTTGAAACAAGCTAAATACCCGTGAACAAAGAATGGCCAAAACTGTAGTTTAGCTATAACATAGAATATTTCTCCACAGTGAAAAGGAAGACAGGATAGATCTACCATGGTGTAATATTAAGTATCTAATATCAAATACTCACCCTATACACACACACACACACACACACACCCCATACCATATACCAAGCAGCACTCTCCCAGGCCCAGGACAGGACCCTAGCACTTCATAGCTGTGCAATAAATGTGGACTGAACTGAACTGAGTTTGGGGAAGTACCACAGAGAGGAATCAAAAGAAACAGATTATGAGCCAGGAGGAGCCTCCAGCAGCAAGAGCAAGACGGAAGAAAGTCCCTGGCTGGCGCTCCAAGGACGCTTCATCCCCAAGTGAAGGGGCAGAAGCAGAGGAGAAACCCACAGACCCAAGCACATCTGGTGCCCAGGTGCTTATACTCCCCCCAAGCCCACACCCGAGGTGATCTGGAGTTGGGGACGAGTCCCAGGCTGGCTGAGGCTGGGAGGAGAAGGCTGGAAGAGGCCCAGGCAGCAAGCCCCAGCCTTGCCTCCTCCCTGCACTATCAGCCCTTGTCTTCCTGTTTGACCAAACTTGTCAAGTGTGTTTTTGAAAGCCCCTATCTTTGGGAAGACTTATGGGGAATGAAGGGGTCCAAATCTCTCAGCGGGCCACAGTGACCACCCAGCCCACGGCTCTGCACCTCTGCTCTGAGCTCCCAGAGGCTGGAAGGTCTGCAGTACTTGGACCACAGTTCCTACCAGGCTTCTCTCCCAAGGGAAGCCTGCAGAGTTATATAAATCAGGCATGTGAGTGCGAGCGTGTGTGTGAGTCTGTGCATGGGTGTTCATGCACACTTTAACTTGGTTGCTACCCAACCGCATAGAAAATTATCCCGCATTATGTGCTGGGCACTCTTTTGGACAGTGGAGATGAATCAGCTCCTTTCCATGTTCCAGTACTGACTACTGGTCATGACTTTTCCCTCACTGTTCTATACATTCTATGGAACTTTATTATATCCATACACATAACAGACTGTTTCTCATTGCTAAGCTTTTACTCAGAGCTCTTTCTCCTGCCTGGAACTCCTTTCGTCTCTTCCCTGGTTAGCATTTACCTGTCTTTCAGGTTTGGCTTCTGGGAGGTTTTCTTTGTCACCCCTCCATGCCTAGCTGGACTAGGTGTCTGTCTTTAGGATTTCCATCATGCCCTGGATTATGTCTACTGTGAAACTTACAGCAATACTAAAATCTACATTTATGCAGCACTTTCTATGTTCCAGGAGTGGTACTAAACAGTCAACATGTATTAACATTTTTACTCTCCATAACATCCTTATCAAATGAGATAGCTTCTAGTTACCTTCCTGAGTCATTCTCTCTCCTTCTTTACTAACTTAACTCTAATTCTGTTGAGAATATGAATGTGCCAAGCTTAATAATCAGTTAATAATCACCAGTCCCATCACTTCATGGCAAATAGATGGGGAAACAATGGGAACAGTGACGGACTTTATTTTCTTGGGCTCCAAAATCACTGCAGATGGTGACTGCAGCCATGGAATTAAAAGACACTTGCTCCTTGGAAGAAAAGCTATGACAAACCTAGACAGCATATTCAAAATCAGAGACATTACTTGACAACAAAGGTCCATCTAGTCAAAGCTATGATTTTTCCAGTAATTATGTATGGATGTGAGAGTTAGACCATAAATAAAGCTAAGCATCGAAGAATTGATGCTTTTGAACTGTGGTGTTGGAGAAGACTCTTGAGAGTCTCTTGGACTGCAAGGAGATCAAACCAGTCAATCCTAAAGGAAATGAGTCCTGAATATTCATTGGAAGGACTGATGATGAAGCTGAAGCTCCAATAATTTGGCCTGATTGGAAGAACTGACTCATTGGAAAGGACCCTGATGCTGGGAAAGACTCAAGGTAGGAGGAGAAGGGGATGACAGAGGATGAGATAGTTGGATGGAATCACTGACTTGATGGACATGAGTTTGAGCAAGCTCCAGGAGTTGGTGATGGACAGGGAAGCCTGGCATGCTGGAGTCCATGGGACCTCAAAGAGTCGGACATGACTGAGCAACTGAACTGAATAGCTTAATAATAACATTTCATATTCATAACTCTGCAATTAAATTCTGACAATGAGATGCAGGTAGAAGTTGTTGGGGGAAAATTAAGGGACTATCCTTTAAAGGGTGGCTGATGCAGCTGGAAAGTACATGTTGCCCTTCCTCTTTCATCGTCCTTGCAGCCTGGAATGTTAACATGATGGCTTGAACCACCACAGTCATCTTGAAACCATGAGACAAACACTCTAAAAAAGGTGAAAGAGAAAAAGTGGACTTTCACCTTTGATACAACCAAGTGAACTCTTATTGGACCCAGTGATAATCCAACAACCATTAATTTTGGAAAAAATAAAAAATATTAATACAACTATCTAAGGATACTGGAGAGTGACCAAAAGCAAGCAGGTTCCAGAGAGAGTTGGCATGTGGAAGAAAAGATGGCGTACAAGTCATTCCCCATCTTTATGGCTTTTAGCTTGAAGACAGTTCAGTGTCAACTTGAACAGACACTGAGCCATGTCTGAGCTGTGATGAGCCATGAACACCATGTGGTGTGACCAAATTTCTTAAGAAAAATGCATAGTTTTCTCACTTAAAGAACCAGAAGATAAAGTTCAGGAAGACTTTAGCTGCTGCAAAGTGAAAGGGGAATCTCCTTTCTAAGGAGAGATCTGAAGACAAGGAGCCCTGAATTCTATACATAAATTCTGTCAAACCATGGGCCACTGCTGACCCATGCACTCATGGAGCAGGATCAAAACTGCCTAGTTGAGGATAAAAGAACTCAGTGAGATTTGTGTTGCTGCCCCAGAAAAAGAGTTTGCAGTTTGAATCCAACCCAATTAATGACCAGCTTAAAAAAAAAAAATCAACATTCTCCATAAGAATATAACAAAATCCAGTGCCTCCACAATATTATACTCACAGGGTGTAGGATACAATTAAAAATATATTACTTAACATATGAAAAACAGGAAAGTGTGATCAATTCTCAAGAGAAAACACAAATAATGGAGATGTGTATGTTGGGATGACACATACAGACAAGGATTTTAAAGCAACTATTATAATTAGCATCAAGGATGTAAAAAGTATATGCTAGTAATGAATGAAGATGGGAACAGAAATTTGCACTGTTGCCTCTGGGCTGAGTGCCTCTGGAGACAGTGGGAGACCTGAGCGAGTTGGGATTGAGAGAAGACAAAGGCAGAAAGACAGGGGAAAGAAGAAGAAAAGGAAGGAAAAGGAAAAAGGAGAGGTGAGGAGTAGAGAGAGCAAAGTGGAGAGAAAAGTGCAAGGACAGCAAGTACATCAGTTGCAGTGGCTGGAGAATAGTGTCGTGGGAAGGGATGGCCAGTCCTCCACAGGTCTCCTGACCCCTGTGACCTGAGAGTTACCCCTCATCAGGATGCCTCTGTCCTCATCCTGTCACCCTGTACCACGCTCAGGAGCATTGCTTACTCTGTGACCCTCCAGCTCCACCTTCCTCTAATATTGCTACATCCAGGCAGGAACATTCCAATACTCATCCAAGTGCAGGGAGAGGAACAGGGAAACAGAGGCAGATTCTCCTATGAACTACGAGAGCCACAGGACAGGACTCATTCTGTACATCAGCAAAGCTCCTTCTCATCCTTGCTTCCAGCTCCCATCTATGAGGCGGGCACCATCAAGCCTGAACTCATGTAGACTTGCTCCCAGGAGGGCTCTATCTGGACATCTGGATCACCAGCCAGCACCACCCAGCCATGCCTTCATTGTGAAGTGCAACAAGACCACAGTATTGACAGTGGTCTTGGGGTTCTGGGAGGACTCTGGGTATACTCAGAGAAATGAAGAACTTCAAGGTATGTTTTCTCCAAGTGCAGTCATAGCTCTTTGTTCACTGGCAGTAGCAAACAGAACAAACATAAGCATCAGCACCTAAGCCATATTTGTATCCCCTTCTTCCAGGCAACTTCACAGCTGATTTCTGTCCCTCATAATGGTTCCAGAGGGTTGCCAGAACAGAGGGGTTCCCTCTCACTTTACATAGGTGAAAACAGGCCCTCAGAAGTTAAGAGGTGAATGTCAGTTTGCACAGTGATGTATAAAACATAGCAGATGTAGGTCTACAACCTAATAGTCCTGTGCCCCAGCCTGAGCTCTGATCCCACTAACCAGAGAGGTAGGCACCTTCCCTCCATCCCACTACCCCACACTCCTACTACTGCATGCTCATTTCCAGTCAGCTATGAGCTCTTAGGGCTTCCCTGGTGGCTCAGTGGCAAAGAATCTGCCAACGCAGAAGATGCAGTTTCCATGCCTGGGTCGGGAAGATCCCCTGGAGAAGAAAATGGCAATCAACTCCAGTATTTTTGCCAAGGAAATCCCATGGACAGAGGAGCCTGGTGGGCTACAGTCTATGGGTCACAAAAAGAGTCAGACATGACTTATCAACTAAATTACACCAACAACATGAGCTCTTGGAAGGTAAAGACTGTGTCCCTTCACTGCTGTCTCCAGCAGCCAGCATGGAGCAGACTGAAACTTTGGAAGAATGATATAAAAGCTGAAATCAGCCTTGGAAAGAAAAGATTAAACTACAGTGAAAGGTGGACATTTTCCAGTAGTCACTCGTTCTCTCCAAACGAGCATTTGACTGCAACCCACTCCAGCACTGGAGACCACCAGCATGAACACAACACATGACATCTTTAGGCAAAGGAAATTGAAACCAACTCATTCAGTTGGCTACTTTAAAATAAAAAAAAAAAAATCCCTCTAAAAACAGGCAGGCAAAGCAATTGGCTCAGAACCTGGGGAGCTGGAATGCATTTAGGGGCACTGAAATTGTCCGACCGGAACCTACACATCCAGAGACCCCACCTCATTTCCCAGGCCCTGACAAGCTGATTGAGCTGTGACAGGAAGAGTAACTGGCAGGTGATTGCAGACTATCCAGTGTCAGCTCATTGTTCCGGGAGGAAGCTGTCAGGACCAGACCTCCCGGGAGTGCCTGGGGCCTCTGGTTCTTATTTTTCCCTTTGTAGGTGGGAAGATGCTAGAGGTGGCAGTGAGGCAGCCACCACCCTTTCTCCCACCCAACTGGACACTCCCAGTCAGATGTCATCAGGCGAGGGTCTCCACACTCCCAACTCCCAGAGACATCAGATAAGGGGAAGCAGGGTGACCTATGCTGTTTTCCCTTGGTGTTCCCTTAAAAAAAAAAAGTGGTGTGCTATTTTATTGTGGTAAGAACAAAACCACCCTCTTAAAATTTTAAGTGCACAATACAATACTGCATTGTTAACTATAGGTACAATGTTGTATAGCAGACCTTTAGAACTTGTTTATCTTGCTTAACAGAAAAATTTATGACTGTTGATTGGTAACTCATTTCTCCTTCCTCAAGCCCTGCCAATCTCCATTCCACTCTTTGATTTAAGTGGAATCATGCAGCATTTGTCATTCTGTGACTGGCTTATTTCACTTTGCATAATGTCCTCAAGGTTCACCTATGTTGTTGCACATTGCAGGATTTCCTTTTTTGAGGCTGAATAATATTACATTGCATGTGTATACCATATTTTCTTTATTGATTTACCTGTAAATGGACATTTAGACTGTTTTCACATCTTGGCTATTGTGAATAGTGCTGTGGCAAACACAAAAGTGCTAATATCTTGTCATGATCCTGATTTTAACTCTTTTGGATAAATACCAGAAGTGGGATTACTTGTTCTATTTTTAAAATATTAAGGAACCTCCATACTATATCCCATAGTGGCTGCACTGTTTTGCACTTCCAGTAACAGTATGCAAGTGTTCCAATTTCTCCACATCCTCACCAGTACTCAAATTTCAAACATCCGTCCGATCATAGAAAAGGCAAGAGTTCCAGAAAAAATCTACTTCTGCTTTACTGACTACACCAAATACTTTGACTGTGTGGATCACAACAAAGTGTGGAAAATTCTTAAAGAGATGGAATACCAGACCACCTTACCTGCCGAGAAATCTGTATGCAGGTCAAGAAGCAACAGTTAGAACCAGACATGCAACAATGGCCTGGTTCCAAATTGGAAAAGGAGTACATCAAGGCTGTATATTGTCACCCTGCTTATTCAACTTATATGCAGAGCATATCATGTAAAATGCCAGGCTGGATGAAGCACAAGCTGCAATCAAGATTGCTGGGAGAAATATCAATAACCTCAGATATGCAAATGACACCATCTTTATGGCAGAAAGTGAAGAAGAATTGAAGAGCCTCTTTGTGAAAGTGAAAAAGCTGGCTTAAAACTCAACATTCAAAATACAAAAATCATGGCATCTGGTCCCATAACCTCATGACAATTAGATGGGGAAACAATGGAAACAGTGACAGACTTTATTTTGGGGGGCTCTGAAATCACTGCAGATGGTGACTGCAGCCATGAAATCAAAAGACACTTGCTCCTTGGAAGAAAAGCTATGACCAACCTAGACAGCATATTAGAAAGCAGAGACATTACTTTGCCAACAAAGGTCCATCTAGTCAAAGCTATGGTTTTTCCAGTAGTCATGTATGGATATGAGAGGTTGGACCATAAAGAAAGCTATGCACCGAAGAATTGACACTTCTTAACTGTGATATTGAAGAAGACTCTTGAGAGTCCCTTGGACTGCAAGGAGATAAACCAGTCAATCCTAAAGGAAATCAGTCCTGAATATTCATTGGAAGGACTGATGCTGAAGCTGAAGCTCCAATACTTTGGCCATCTGATGGGAAGAACTGACTCACTGGAAAAGACCCTGATGCTGGGAAAGATTGAAGACAGGAGGAGAAGGGGATGACAGAGGATGAGATGGTTGGATGGCATCACCAATTCAATGGACGTGAGTTTGAGCAAGCTCTGGGAGTTGTTGATGGACAGGGAAGCCTGGCGTGCTGCAGTCCATGGGGTCCCAAAGAGTCAGACACAACTGAGCGACTGAACTGAACTCACCAATACCTTTTGTCTTTTTTTTAATATATATAATAGCCATCCAATTATATATATTTAATATATATAATAGCCATCCTGAAGGTGTGAAGTGACATCTCATTGTGGGTTTGATTTACATTTCCCTGATTAGTGATGTTGAGCATCTTTTCATATACCTGTTGCCTATTTGTATGTCTTTCATATATAGCAAGGATACCCACTCTCACCACTTCTTTTTTTTTTAGAGCTTAAAGATCAAATATTTATTTTCACTTCAATATTAAAACATTCTAGGTTCACAAAGTTTTCATGTATTTTTTAAACATTTCTCATTCTTTCTAAAAAATTTTTACTGGAGTAGTTGATTTACAAGGTTGTGTTAGTTTCACATGCATAGCAAAGTGAATCAATTACCCACTCTCATCACTTCTATTCAGCATAGTACTGGAAGTCCTCACCAGAGAAGTTAGTCAAGAAAAAAAAATAATCCAAGGCTTAAATGTTGGGGGTTTTGGACAAATATGTTTTTTTGTAGTTTTCTATGTCCTATTTAAGAAGCTTGTCCTATTCCAGGGTCATGCAAATCTCTATTTTCTTCTAGAAGCTTTCATTTTATTTTTATTGACTTATAATTGGCATGCAGTATTATATTAGTTTCAGGTGTACAGCACAGTGATTCAATATTTTTATATATTATGAAATGATCTCCACAAATCTAGTTACCATCTCTCACCATGAAAAATTATTACAATATTATTGACTATATTCCCTATGTTGTATATTATATCCCTGTGACTTCCTTATTTATTTTCCAACTGGAAGTTTGTATCTCTTAATCCCCTTCACCTATTTTACCTGTCTGCCTCCTTCTCTCCCCTCTGGCAACAACCCATTTGTTCTCTGTATCTATGAGTCTGTTTCTGTTCTCTTGTTTGTTCATTTGTGGTTTTTCTTTTATTCCACATATAAGCGAAATTGTATGGTATCTGTCTTTCTCTGTCTGACTTATTTTACTGAGTACATGCCCTCTAGGTCCACCTGAAGTGAAGTGAAGTCGCTCAGTCGTGTCCGACTCTTTGCGACCCCATGGACTGTAGCCTACCAGGCTCCTCCGTCCATGGGATTGTCCAGGCAAGAGTACTGGAGTGGGTTGCCATTGCCTTCTCTACTAGGTCCACCTACATTGTCCCAAATGGCAAGATTTCATTCATTTTTATGGTTGAGTAATATTCCATCTTATAATACCATAATTTCTTTATTCACTCATCTAGTGAGAGACACATAGGTTGTTTTCAAAAATCTTTGTAAATAATGCTGCAATGGACATAGCTCTATATATATTTTTTTGAATTAGTGGTTTTGTTTTCCTTGGATAAAGTACCAGAAGTAGAAATGCTAGATTGTATGGTAATTCTATTTTTAATTTTTTGAGAAACCTCCATACTGTTTTCCATGGTGGTTCCATCAATTTACGTTCTCATCAACAGTGCATGAAGGTTCCCTTTTCTCCACATCCTTTCCAACATTTGCTATTTCTTGTCTTTTTTATAACAGCTATCTGACAAGTGATATTGTGATATCTCATTGTGGTTTTGACTTGCACTTCTCTGATGATTAGTGACTTTGAACTTCTTTTCATGTGTCTGTTGGCTATCTATATATCTTCTTTGGAAAAATGTCTCTTTAGGTCCTCTGCTCATTTTTTAATTGGGGTGTTTGGTGTTTTGCTATTGAATTGTATGAGTTCTTAAATATTTTGCATATCCATGCCTTATTGGATATATTGTTTGCAAATACTTCTCCCATTCAGTAGATTGCCTTTTCATTTTGTTTTGTTCACTTTGCTTGCTTTATTGATTAACTTCCCACATTTAGGTCTGTCTTCCTTCTTAATTTTATATGGTGTGATGTGTTTTTTTCTTTTGCTTTTGTTTTAATTTTTGCTTTCTATACAGAGATCCAATTACTTTAGTATCAGTTTTGGCAAACATGATCCTTTCCACTACCAAACTGCAGTGGCACCTTTCTTGTAAATCAAGGAACCACATATTGGGTCTTTCTAGTTTGTTGCATTAGCTAATTTTTCTATCCTTATAACTGAACTGGGCCTGAAGAAGAATCAGGAAAGAACCCCCCCCCTCCACCTCTCCCTTTTCTCCCAGAAGGTCCCTGGGACCTTAGCATTCAGAATGGACTCTGCAAGCCCCATCCACCTACTTCCTCACCTCCCTTCACCCAGAGCAGGACATAGGAGATGGGCAGTGGGATGGGGTAGTATACTACCGAGTGATCTAGAGGTCAAGGAAAGCTGACCTCACAGGGTGCCCCTCCCAGTCCAGACCCAGGGACCTGGGATCATGTCATACTTGACAGAACTTCAAACAATCCTGTTTCAGGGCTCAAGAATTATAAACTAATAAACACTTTAACACCTTCAGATGCTGCAATCTGGGTATCAAGTGTCACAGGAGAGACCAAAGAGGGGGGACAAGGCCTCCTGCCCAGACAAATCAGAGCTCTTTTGTAGACCTTGCCAGTTCAAGGCCACCACTAGTTTCATAGTGAGGAAAGTATGAGTGCTGATCTCAACTCACTCTGAGCCACTGGGAATTACCCTATAGCACTCGCTCTATGTCCAGTAACTTCCAACTATACCCTTTGTTATCTTCATTAAGTCTTGACCTAAAAAGCCTCTCCCTCCAGACACAGTTCAATACAATGCCTGGGCCATGTCGATTCTACCTGGGTGTTACAGAAAAGAGGTTGGTATACAAACTGAACCAAACCAGACAAGCTCCACTATATTTTCAACTGTGAAGCCTGGGGCTGGGAATTATTCTCTCTTATCACCATCCCTTCTCCCAAATCCCAACCCCATAGCTACACTGAACCAATGGTCCCAACTAGTAGCTGACCATCCTCAGCAACTGAGCCCCACTCCTTTACCCAGACATTGGAAAGTGGCCCATCCTTCAAATGTCTGTCTCCCCACAAAGCTTCCCTGATGACTTCAGTGGGGGCAGCAAGCCACTCCCTGAATTCAGGGACCATGCTTTCCTTTCTCATAGTACACACTGTCTTGTAACTATCCTGTTTGTTTTGTTCTGCTTGTGCTTCTTGAGACTAGGGACCAGGTTTTCCTATTCTTGGTAACAACTTCTGCTCCTTGAACCTTTCTTGGAACATTATGGGAAGACTGACAGACTAAGTACTACCTCCTGGATCATTCCTGCCCCCTCACTATGCCTGCAAGGTTCTGTGGGCCGGCACCTTGGATCCCCAGCAACCGTGGGTAGCAAGCTCCTTTGACGGTCAGTGGGAAGCTATTAGTCTAACTCTGAGTGAGGAACACCTTTGCTTGGGAGAAAACTCAAAGAGTGGCTATTTGGATAAGCCTTTGTCTAGGTCTGGCAACTCTGAGGAGCTGGGCCAGAGGAAACTCCCCAGGGGTGTGTGGCGTGGACATCGCATTTGGCACACGGCATGCTACAGGAATCCAGCCAGAAAGGCAGCCTGCCTGCCTGCTCACTGGCTGCTCTCTCCTAAGTCCAGAACATTTGCAGAGTCAGGAGCTTTGGCACAAGGCTGTTCCCACCCTTGCCGGCACGGGTTTATGGATATTAAAAATGTGCTGATGTGAATCACCATGCAAACACGCTTCACTAGAAGCGCTGCGTGCGGGAACACTGGTCCTTTTATCGTCTCCTCCACCTCTGTTGGAAACACTCACCCACGGATGATGCGGAGATTAGTGGGGCGTCAGGCTGCTGCGTGTATTTAGGCCGCCTGTCAGCTCCCATCAGCCACGGCTAGGAAGGCAGAGAGGCTGGGACACACCTCAGGGCCCCTGCCCAGGCCCCTCGGGCAGAGTCTGGGGCAGGAGAGTGGCTTGGGAGTGGAGACGACATTCCTAGTCCAACATTTTCTCAGGTATGTGGGCTGCAGCCATTGACATAGTAACATGGTGGCCAGCACCTCTAAAACACGATCTGCTGGCTTGGCAGAGAGAATCAGTGAAAGTTCAAACCCTTCTTCCTATGAGACAGCCACTCTGACCCTCCCCTCTCTGTGAGGTTGCCAGATACAACATAGTCCCATGAGAAGGGTGGATGATGGGCTAGACAGCCATGCCCTCCAGGAGGCTTCAGTATATGCAGGAAGGTGTCAGATCTGGACACAGACATTCTGAGAATGTCACAGTGGAGTATTTGGTTGCTTAGAGGTCCCCTCTGCGGGGAAATCTGCGAAGGCAACATGGAAGAGGATGTGCTGGAACTGAGTCTTGATCCACAGCTAGGTTTTAAACAAACTGAGACAGGGAGATGGCATTCCAGGTGGCAGGAAAGGCCTGAGCAAATGTGGGGAAGTGGGAGAGCACCGCATCAAGGACCAGGGGCTTTCCCCTCTCTGTGCATCCATTCTCAGTACCACCTCAGCCCCAGGCTGCCAGCCATCATCCCGAGCATCATATCCAAGCCCAGTCATGACCAGAAGCAGAAGAGATTTCTCTTCCTGTGCATCCAGGAGCTGCCCCACAAGGGCCTGGAGCTCCTTATCCGCGCTAGGAAAGGAGGCCCATCTGAAGGAGGAGTCATGGGCAGGGGGAAGGGGCCTGTCTGGACCTATCTCTGACCAGGGTGCTCCTGGACCATGTTGGACCAGGGTGCTCAGGGAAAATCTGGCCCACGCTGACATGCCTTATCTAACGCCTTCCATGTTCATGTTGTGGTCCAGACTCCCCAGGTACCCTGCTGAGGGCAAAGGCTGTGTCTCATCCATTGTTGCTGCTGTTTTAGTCATGAAACTATGTAGTCTGACTCTTTTGTGACCCCATGGACTGTAGCCTGCCTGGCTCCTCTGTCCACAGGATCTCCCAAGCAAGAATATTGGAGCAGGTTGCCATTTCCTTCTCCAGGGGATCTTTCCCACCCAGGGATCGAACCTGCATCTCCTGTATTGGCAGGCATATTCTTTACCACTAAGCCACTAGGGAAGCCATGTCTTATATGTTTATCTGCCCACAATCTAGCGTGCTGTTTGGCTCATAATAGATTCCAAGGACCTCATTTGGAAATCAGGGGGTCATGATGCCCATACCCATGGGGTTGCTGTTAGCCCCTACTAGGGGTCACTGTATCACACGGCTGTCAGAGGCTGTATCCACAAGGAGGACAATGGGAGCTGGGGTGTTTTCCACACATAGTGGTCAAGTGAGTGGGGGCCCACATTTATGGGGCTCCTACCATGTTATATTGCAGCCGAATTATCTCAATCAACACTTCCAATCCTTAATAGAGAGGTGGGGCTCT
The DNA here is from genome assembly GCF_054371585.1 of Giraffa tippelskirchi. Lineage (NCBI taxonomy): Eukaryota > Metazoa > Chordata > Mammalia > Artiodactyla > Giraffidae > Giraffa > Giraffa tippelskirchi. Next base: position 95,082,473 of record NC_137276.1, read on the forward strand.
ATAGTATTGCCACATGAGGAAACTGGGGCACAGAGAGTTAAATATTCTAATGTCACAGTGGTAGCCAGGGGCAGGGTGGGATGAAAACCAGTCGGCCTTGGAGCCTGTGTGCTAAGCCACTGTACTCCTCGGCCCCGGAGAAGACCACACACTGGACATGTGTAGAAAGTACCTTCAAAATCCAGACCCTCAGAAGAAGCAGACGTGCAGCACAGCAGAGCCAGTGAGGGCATCTCCTCGCCTGCCCACCCTGCCACTCTGTTTCTCAAAGAGCCCCTACACTGGTCCTGCCCAGTTCTCTGTCTTAGGCCCAGTGCCCTTGCCCTGTGTCCCCCTGCCTTTCCGAGAAAGAGGCCCCACCTGCCCTCTGTGCAAGACACGGGGATGGTTGGTAGCTACATCAGGGAGGTGCCCACAGGGTTGATACAGCTCTGGGCATGAACCTGGCCGACTCTCTTGGCCCTTTGCTGATGACCGGGTACAAGTTGAACTGAGGGCTCTTTTTAGGAGCTCCATATAGAGTGCCCCTTATAGGAAGCACTGCTGCTGCTGCTGCTGCTAAGTCGCTTCAATCGTGTCCGACTCTGTGCGACCCCATAGACGGCAGCCCACCAGGCTCCCCCGTCCCTGGGATTCTCCAGGCAAGAACACTGGAGTGGGTTGCCATTTCCTTCTCCAATGCATGAAAGTGAAAAGTGAAAGTGAAGTTGCTCAGTCATGTCTGACTCCTAGCGACCCCATGGACTGCAGCCTACCAGGCTCCTCCGTCCATGGGATTTTCCAGGCAAGAGTACTGGAATGGGTTGCCAATGCCTTCTCCACTAACCAGACTCTAAAGCCCCTGCAGGGAAATGAATCTCCCTCCCACCACCCAAAGGGAGGGAAGAGGAGGAGCTAAGCCTCAGAGTCCAGAGGGAGTTCATCAAACGTCCAGAACTCCCCCAAGGGCTTGCCCTGGGCCCAGGGACTATCATGGGAAGACCAGGCCATCCAACATTCACACGGTTTGTGTTAAGTTGCTTAGTCATGTTCAACTCTTTCCAATCCCATGGACTGTAGCCTGCCAGGCTCCTCTGTCCATGAAATTCTCCAGGCAAGAATACTGGAGCGGGCTACCATTTCCTTCTCCAGGAGATCTTCTGGATCCGGGGATCCAACCTGGGTCTCCTGCACTGCAGGCAGATGCTTTACCATTTGAGCCATTGGGGCAGCCCTAACATCCACCGTAGCTAGAAGTAAACACATATGTCTTGGTCTGCAGAGAGGAGGGGATGGGAAATTTCATTATGTGAAATTCCTTCCTTTGGGTTAAACCCAATGCATATCAGTTAGGGTCTTTTCTTTAAGGTAATTTTGAAGGGTTAGAGAAAAGGTTGGGCTTCCTAGGTGGCACTAGGAAGTGCCAATGCAGGAGACATAAGAGACATGGGTTCAATCCCTGAGTTGGGAAGATCCCTTGGAGGAGGGCATGGCAACCCACTCCAGTATTCTTGCCTGGAGAATCCCATGGACAGAGGAGCCTGCCGGGCTACAGTCCATGGGGTCACAGAGAGTCAGTCATGACTGAAGCGACCTAACACACATGCAGAGAAAAGGTGAAGGGCCAGTGTATTTAAAAAAGGACAACAAGGTCTTCAAACACTGCAAGGTAGAACTTGGGTTAAGTTTTAATAGAAAAATCATGTTTTTAATTACCTACCAGTTAACGAACTTTCAGCCAGACATCTCCAGGTACATATGATACCCTAGGCAGATGAGTCATGTTAACAACTCATGGCTTCCAGAACCCCTCCACGCTCAGTTGTGCATCTCTGGTGGAGTGGCCAGAGTTCAGAACCAATTTTAGGACTCAGAATCTCAGAAACAGAAAGAATCCCAGGGGTCACTCAATATAACAGTCATCATCTTGTCACCATTTTATTCCTGGGAAATCTGATGACATCAATGCCAATAAGCACGGGTTGGACAAGGACGGGCTAATCTTTGGAACTGTGCAGAGCTGTGGTCCAATTTCAGCCAAACACCAAACTGCCTCAGATAACCTGGTGCTCCTCATTTGGGTTAAACACAGGATTTCTGATCAGTTTCTCAAAACATTAATACTAAAAACCGTTTCATGCTACATTTATTTCCATCTAGCAACCCCAAAGCATCTTGGACCTGGCCTAATCAACCCCAGAGACTGCCCAGCAGCCCTGGAGCAGGTCAAGACTGTGTATGGAAGCCCTGCAAACACACACAATGTGGCCACATGTCCCACAAAAGGAGGTTGATTTCAGGCCATCAGCCCCGGGCAGGGACAGGGCTGGGACTGGGTGTGGGGTCACACACAGGCTTACCCGGAGCTTTCTCACTCAACACCAGTTTTGGTCCCTTTGAAGTCTATGACTGCTGGATTTCCCTCTTCATCTGGCTTCCTGGCCAGGCCACTGAGATAGACCAGGTGGTGGGGCTCTGGGACTGTCATCTGAGCCAACACCCAGTGGCCAGGGCCAAGTGTAAGAGAACAGGCTGTGGAGGACCAAAGTCAAAACTGCTTAGAGACCCAAGTGCAGCAAGGGGCATTCCTTTCATTCTAGGAGAGACCGGGTCTGGGATGGCTCACAGACACGTGGCATCTCCATGGAAGGGCCACCCGAGGCGAAGGGCGGACTGTGGGAAGGCCCCCTGAAAGGCAGGCCCAGGTGATACAAGTGTCTTCTCAGCCTTTCCTGAGGCCCACTCCCCACCCTGCTCCCAGATGCTGTGCCAACTGCCTCTGGTACCTTCTGTAAGTTTTCCAGGCAGTTTGCTCTGTGTATCCCAGGTCTTTGCCAGAGGCCAATAAATCTGTGTCCAGGTCTTAGATTTGCCCCCACTTTTACCATGTGACCTTCAGAAACTCTCTTTCCAATCTCCAGGCCTCAGTTTCCTCAAGTATCAAATACAGGAGTGAAGGAAGCAGGTATTATACATATCAAAGTATATGTATACTTTGTTAGATGCATTCTCTGTACCTGTTGCTTCATGTGCATTATTTTTTTGATCTTTATTAAAAACTTTCTTTGTATTAAAAACAAAAGAGATCTACATGATCCAGATAACCACGATGGTGTGATCATTCACCTAGAGCCAGACATCCTAGAATCCAAAGTCAGGTGGGCCTTAGGAAGCATCACTATGAACAAAGCTAGTGGAGGTGATAGAATTCCAGCTGAGCTATTTCACATCCTAAAAGATGATGCTGTGAAAGTGCTGCACGCAAGATGCCAGCAAATTTGGAAAACTCAGCAGTGGCCACAGGACTGGAAAAGGTCAGTTTTCATTCCAATCCCAAAGAAAGGCAATGTCAAACAATGTTCAAACTACCACACAATTGCACTCATCTTACACGTTAGCAAAGTAATGCTCAAAATTCTCCAAGCCAGGCTTTAACAGTACGTGAACCATGAAATTCCAGATGTTCAAGCTGGATTTAGAAAAGGCAGAGGAAGCAGAGCTCAAATTGCCAACATTCGTTGGATCACAGAAAAAGCAAGAGAGTTCCAGAAAAACATCCACTTCTGCTTTATTGACTATGCCAAAGCCTTTGACCATGTGGATCACAACAAAATGTGGAAACTTCTTTAAGAGATGGAAATACCAGACCACCTTACCTGCCTCCTGAAAAATCTGTACACAGGTCAAGAAGCAACAGTTAGAACCAGACATAAAACAACAGACTGGTTCCAAACTGGGAAAGAAGTACGTCAAGGCTGTATACTGTCACCCTGCTTATTTAACTTATATGCAGAGTATATCATGCAAAATGCCAGGTTGGATGAAGCACAACCTGGAATCAAGATTGCCAGGAGAAATATCAATAACATCAGATACACAGATGACACCACCCTTATGGCAGAAAGCGAAGAACTAAAGAGCCTCTTGATGAAAGTGAAAGAGAAGAGTGAAAAAGCTGGCTTAAAACTCAACATTCAGAAAATTAAGATCATGGCATCCAGTCCTATCACTTCATGGCAAATAAGATGGGGAAACAATGGAAACAGTGACAGACTTTAATTTTTGGACTAAAAAATCACTGCTGATGGTGGCTTCTGCCATGAAATGAAAACATGCTTGCTCCTTGGAAGAAAAGCTATGACAAACGTAGACAGCATATTAAAAATCAGAGACAATGCTTTGCAACAAAGCTCCCTCTAGTCAAAGCTATAGTTTTTCCAGTAGTCATGTATGGATGTGAGAGTTGGACCATAAAGAAAGCTGAGCGCCGAAGAATTCATGCTTTTGAACTGTGGTGCTGGAGAAGACTCTTGAGAGTCCCTTGGACTGCAAGGAGATCAAACCAGTCAATCCTAAAGGAAATCAGTCCTGAATATTCACTGGAAGGACTGATGCTGAAGCTGAAGCTCCAATACTTTGGCCACCTGATGTGAAGGACTGACTCACTGGAAAAGACCCTGATGCTGGGAAAGAATGAAAGCAGGAGGAGAAGGGGACGACAGAGGATGAGATGGTTGGATGGCATCACTTACTTGATGAACACGGGTTTGAGCAAGCTCTGGGAGTTGTTGATGGACAGGGAAGCCTGGCATGTTGCAGTCCATGGGGTCGCAGAGTCGGACACAACTGAGCAAATGAACTGAACTGAATAACTTTCTATTAACAGAGCTTGATACTTTATGAGGGTTTACTACTAGCCAGATGCTGTGCCAGGCTCTTTATACATATTAATTCACTTCATCCTCACAACAACCCTCTGATGAAATCCTATTTTTGTCTCCTTTTATAGAGAGGAAACTGGAGCACAGATGCTTCAGTGACTTTCCAAGTCTTACTGCTATGGATGGGGATCTTGAATCTGGGGGTACAGCTCCAGAGCTACTGTATATGACATGGACCAAAAAAGAGGACCCTCCTCAGGTAGGCCTTGTGAGCATGAGATGAGTGCTAGACAACTTCATACAACATACAGATGTACTCAATGCCTGTGACATCTTTGTCTCACTGTTATACTCATTTTCCCCTTCCTACTAAGGCTCAGAGGGCGGGGCAGCAGACCCAGGTATCCAACACTAACAGCAGTGCCCTCCCACCTCGCCTGCCTCCATTCATTCAGTTCAAGTTTTGGTTCAGTTCATTCATTCAGTCATGTCTGACTCTTTACAACCCCATGGACTGCAACACTCCAGGATTCCCTGTCCAGAACCAACTACTGGAGCTTGTGCAAACCCATACCCATCGAGTTGAAGACATCCAACCATCTTGTCCTCTGTTGTCCACTTCTCCTCCTGCCCTCAATCTTTCCCAGCATCAGGGTCTTTTCCAATGAGTCAGTTCTTTACATCAGGTGGCCAAAGTATTGGAGCTTCAGCTTCAGCTCAGTCCTTCCAATGAATATTCGGGACTCATTTCCTTTGGGATTGACTGGCTTGATCTCCTTGCTGTCCAAGGCACTCTCAAGAGTCTTCTCCAACACTACAGTTCAAAAGCATCAATTCTTCAGTGTTCAGCCTTCTCTATGGTCCAACTCTCACATCCATACATGAGTACCATAAAAACCATAGCCTTGACAAGATGGACATTTGTTGGCAAAGTAATGTCTCTGCTTTTTAACATGCTATCTAGATTGTTAGAGATCTCTTCAAGAAAATTAGAGATATCAAGGGAATATTTCATGCAAAGATGGGCTCAATAAAGGACAGAAATGGTATGGACCTAACAGAAGCAGAAGATATTAAGAAGAGGTGGCAAGAATACACAGAAGAATTGTACAAAACAGATCTTCACGACCCAGATAATCACGATGGTGTGATCACTCACCTAGAGCCAGACATCCTGGAATGTGAAGTCAAGTGGGCCTTACAAAGCAAAACTACAAACAAAGCTAGTGGAACTGATGGAATTCCAGTTGAGCTATTTCAAATCTTAAAAGATGATGCTGTAAAAGTGCTGCACTCAGTATGCCAGCAAATTTGGAAAACTCAGCAGTGGCCACAGGACAGGAAAATGTCAGTTTTCATTCCAGTGCCAAATAAAGGCAATGCCAAATAACGCTCGAACTACCGCACAATTGCACTCATCTCACACACTAGTAAAGTAATGCTCAAAATTCTCCAAGCCAGGCTTCAGCAATACATGAACCGTGAACTTTCAGATGTTCGAGCTGGTTTTAGAACCAGAGATCAAATTGCCAACATCTGCTGGATCATCAAAAAAGCAACAGAGTTCCAGAAAAACATCTATTTCTGCTTTATTGACTATGCCAAAGCCTTTGACTGTGTAGATCACAAGAAACTGTGGAAAATTCTGAAAGAGATGGGAATACCAGACCACCTGACCTGTCTCTTGAGAAACCTGTATGCAGGTCAGGAAGCAACAGTTAGAACTGGACATGGAACAACAGACTGGTTCCAAATAGGAAAAGGAGTACGTCAAGGCTGTATTTGTTACCCTGCTTATTTAACTTATATGCAGAGCACATCATGAGAAACACTGGGCTGGATGAAGCACAAGCTGGAATCAAGATTGCCGGGAGAAATATCAATAACCTCAGATATGCAGATGACACCACCCTTATGGCAGAAAGTGAAGAGGAAATAAAAAGCCTCTTGATGACAGTGAAAGAGGAGAATGAAAAAGTTGGCTTAAAGCTCAACATTCAGAAAACTAAAATCATGGCATCTGGTCCCATCGCTTCATGGGAAATAGATGGGGAAACAGTGGGAACAATGTCAGACTTTATTTTGGGGGGCTCCAAGATCACTGCTGATGGTGATTGCAGCCATGAAATTAAAAGACGCTTACTCCTTGGAAGGAACGTTATGACCAACCTAGATAGCATATTAAAAAGCAGAGACATTACTTTGCCAACAAAGGTCCGTCTAGTCAAGGCTATGGTTTTTCCAGTAGTCATGTATGGGTGTGAGCGTTGGACTGTGAGGAAAGCTGAGTGCCGAAGAATTGATGCATTTGAACTGTGGTGTTGGACAAGACTCTTGAGAGTCCCTTGGACTGCAAGGAGATCCAACCAGTCCATCCTAAAGGAGATCAGTTCTGGGTATTCGTTGGAAGGACTGATGTTGAAGCTGAAACTCCAATACTTTGGCCACCTGATGTGAAGAGTTGACTCATTGGAAAAGACCTGATGCTGGGAAGGATTGGGGGCAGGAGGAGAAGGGGACAACAGAGGACGAAATGGCTGAATGGCATCACTGACTCGATGGACATGAGTTTGGGTAAACTCCAGGAGTTGGTGATGGACAGGGAGGCCTGGCGTGCTGCAATTCATGGGGTTGCAAAGAGTCAGACACGACTGAGGGACTGAACTGAACTCTGGATATAAGTTAAACAAACAGGGTGACAATATACAGCCTTGATGTGCTCCTCTCCCAATTTGGAACCAGGTTTCCCATTTTGGAAACACAATAAAGGATAGAAATGGTATGGACCTAACAGAAGCAGAAGATATTAAGAAGAGGAGGTAAGAATATACAGAAGAACTATGCACAAAAGATCTTAATGACCCAGATAACCATGATGGTGTGATCATTCACCTAGAGCCAGACATTCTAGAATCCGAAGTCAGGTGGACCTTAGGAAGCATCACTGTGAACAAGGCTAGTGGAGGTGATGGAATTCCAGCTGAGCTATTTCAAATCCTAAAAGATGATGCCGTGAAAGTACTGCACTCAATATGTCAGCAAATTTGCAAAACTCAGCAGTGGCCACAAGGCTGGAAAAGGTCAGTTTTCATTCCAATCCCAAAGAAAGGCAATGTCAAACAATGGTCAAACTACCACACAATTGCACTCATTTCACATGCTAGCAAAGTAATGCTCAAAATTCTTCAAGCCAGGCTTCAACAATATGTGAACCATGAACTTCCAGATGTTCAAGCTGGATTTAGAAAAGGCAGAGGAAGCAGAGCTCAGATTGCCAACATTGGTTGGATCATAGAAAAAGCAAGAGAGAGTTCCAGAAAAACATCTATTTCTGCTTTATTGACTATGCCAAAGCCTTTGACTAAGTGGATTACAACAAACTGTGTAAAATTCTGAAAGAGATGGGAATACCAGACCACCTTACCTGCCTCCTGAGAAACCTGTATGCAGGTCAAGTAGCCACAGTTAGAACCAGACATGGAACAACAGACTGGTTCCATATTGGGAAAGGAGTACATCAGTTCAACATACCCCCAGCCAAGGCCAGTAATATACCCCATTACCTGCCTGCTTTCCTCATTTTCTACCCTTCTGCTTTGGAGATTCCTCCTGGGTTCACTCCCTCACCCCAAGGTCAAAGGTCCTTCCATCAAGGAGACACATGGTTACCATCCACTCTGGTAGAGCAGACCTTTACCAGACTGATCACAGCTTTGAGAGATCTTTCTATGGGAGCACATCAGTCCTGGAGAGAGGTACAGGGTAAAATTCCAAGAGAGGGCTCCCAGTAGCAGCAAGGGCAAAGGTGGTAGGGAGGTCTTCTGGGATCCTCCAGACCAGCCCCAGCTCCTGGGAATGTCGGCAACCAGGGCCATCATCTGAAAGCCCAGCAGTCGTTGAGCCTGGGAAGGCATTTGGCTTCAGGGTTTTTGGTAGATTAGGATTTTCCAGTTTGGGATTAAAAAAAACCCCAAACCAACTCCTTTTGTGTTTGTGTGTGTGTATAGGCAGATGGATTGTTATTGTTGTTTTTTAGTTGCTAAGTCATGTCTGACTGTTTGCAACCCCATGGACTGTAGCCTGCCAGGCTCCTCTGTCCATGGGATTTCCTAGGCAAGAATATTGGAGTGGTTGCCATTCCTTTCTCCAGGGGATCTTCCCGACCCCGTTGGGGATCAAGCCTGAATCTCCTGCATTGGCAGGCGAACTCTTTACCACTGAGCCACCAAGGAAGCCCATATAGATACACATGCAGAGAGAGAGAAGAAAGAGATATTAAAAATCACTATAATCTTAATATTATCATGTATATTCTCCCAGACTTGCTCCATGATAAAAAAACAAACCTCAAAAAATTAAAAATAGGACCATATGACCTAGCAAGTCCACTTCTAGGTATTTATCTGAAGGACACAAAATTGCTATCTTGAAAAGACACCTGCATCCCCAAGTTCACTGCAGCATTATCTATGATAGCCAAGACATGAAAACAACCTAAGTGTCCACAGACTGATGAACAGATAAAGAAAATATGGTATTCATATACAATGGAATATTATTTAGCCACAAAAGCAAGGATATCCTGCCATTTGCAATCACATACATAGAACTTGAGAGCATTATGCTAAGTGAAATAAGTTAGAGAAGACAAATACTGTATGATCTCACTTGCATGTGGAATCTAAAAATAAAAAAACTGAACTCTTAGAAACAGATTAGTGGTTGTCAGAGTTGGGAGTTGGGAGGTGGACAAAATGAGTGAAGGTGGTTGAAAGGTACAAACTTTCAGTTACAAAATAAATAAGTCCTCGGGATGCAATTACAACATGGTGACTACAGCTAACAATACCATATTGTTGACTTCAAAGTTGCCAAGGGACTTTCCTGGTGGTCCAGTGGTTAAGAATTTGCCTTGCAATGCAGGAGACTCAGGCTTGATCCCGGCTCAGAGAACTAAGGTCTCACATGCTGCAAAGCAACTAAGCCCACACACCACAAACAAAGAGTCTGTGGGCCACAAAGAAGGATCCCACATGCCACAATTAAGACCTGACATAGCTGAATAATTAAATAATGTTTTTTAAAGTCTACAAACAATAAATGTGGAGAAAAGGGAACCCTCTTACACTGTTGTAAGAGGAGATATACAATATTGCAAACTAGTACAGCCACTATGGAGAACAGCGTGGAGATTCCTTAAAAACCTGGAAATAGAACTGCCATACGACCCAGCCATCCCACTGCCGGGCATACACACTGAGGAAACCAGAATTGAAAGAGACACGTGTACCCCAATGTTCATCACAGCACTGTTTACAATAGCCAGGACATGGAAGCAACCTAGATATTCATCGGCAGATGAATGGATAAGAAAGCTGTGGTACACAAACACAATGGAATATTACTCAGCTATTAAAAAGAATGCGTTTGAATCAGTTCTAATGAGGTGGATGAAACTGGAGCCTATTATACAGAGTGAAGTAAGTCAGAAAGAAAGACACCAATACAGTACAATAATGCATATACGTGAAATTTAGAAAGATGGTAATGATGACCCTATATGCAAGACAGCAAAAGAGACACAGATGTAAAGAAGAGACGTTTGGACTCAGTGGGAGAAGGTGAGGGTGGGATGATTTGAGAGAATAGCATTGAAACATGTATATTACCATATGTGAAATAGATTGCCAGTCCAGGTTTGATGCATGAGATGGCGCTCAGGGTCGGTGCACTGGGACAACCCTGAGGGATGGGATGGGGAGGGAGGTGGGAGTGGGGTTCACGATGAGGACACATGTACACCCATAGCTGATCCATGTCAATGTATGGCAAAAACCACTACAATATTGTAAAGTAATTAGCCTCCAATTAAAGTAAATAAATTAATTTACCAAAAAAAAATAGTTGCCAAGAGAATAGATCTTAAAAGTTTTCAGGGGGGATCTGGAAGGGGAAAACATGTACACCCATGGTGTATTCATGTCAATGTATGGCAAAACAAATAAAAATAAATAAATAAATAAATAAAAAACAAAACAAAATTAGCAAATGGGCAAAAGACTTGAACAGACACTTCACCAAAAAGATATCCAGGTGGCAACTACAGAAAAATACTCAACATTATTAGTCAGTACAAAATTGCATATTAAAATTACAATGGAATGTCATCACAACATGTTTAAATTTCTAATATAAGAAAGGCTGACTATATCATAGTGGAAGTGTATGGAACAACTGGAGCTCTTTTTTTTTTTAATTTATTTTTTTAATAAATTTATTTATTTTAGTTGGGGGCTAATTACTGTACAATATTGTAGTGGTTTTTGCCATACATTGACATGAATCAGCCATGGGTTTACATGTGTTCCCCATCCTGAACCCCCCTCCCATCTCCCTCCCCATTCCATCCCTCTGGGTCATCCCATTGCCCCAGCCCTGAGCATTTGTCTCATGCATCGAACCTGGAATGGTGTTCTGTTTCACATATGATAATATACATGTTTCAATGCTATTCTCCCAGAACGTCCCACCCTCACCTTCTCCCTCAGAGTCCATAAGACTGTTCTATGCATCTGTGTCTCTTATTCTGTCTCACATATAGGGTTATCGTTACCATCTTTCAAATTCCATATATATGCATTAGTATACTGTATTGGTGTTTTTCTTTCTGGCTTACTTCACTCTGTATAATGGGCTAGAGTTTCATCCATCTCAATAGAGCTGATTCAAATGTATTCTTTTTAATGGCTGAGTAATATTCCATTGTGTATATGTACCACAGCTTCCTTATCCATTTGTCTGCTGATGGACATCTAGGTTGCTTCCATGTCCTGGCTATTGTAAACAGTGCTGCGATGAACACTGGGGTACACGCGTCTCTTTCAATTCTGGTTCTCTTATACACTGCTGGTAAGAATGTAAAACTGCTGCGACAGATAATTTGACAGTTTCTTTACAAGTTAAAAATACACTTACCATATTGCCCAGTTATTCCATTCATACATTCTCCCCAAGAGAAGTAAAAATATTTGTCCACAGATAAAAGCAGCCCAAATGCCCATCGAGAAGTGAATGGATAAAGAAACAGTGGTACAGCCATGTATTAGAATACTGCTCTCAGTAGAAATGAACTATTGATACATGCAACAACATGAATCAATCTCAAAAAATGCTGTGAAAGTCAGACAAAAGGTACATATTATTAATATATGGTTCCATTTATATAAAACTTAAGAGAATTAAAACTAATCTATAATGACAGAAAGCAAAACAATGCTTTCTTGGGAAGTGATGGAACTGAGAGATTACAATGATGCACCAGGAAATTTTTGAGGTGATGGATATATTCAGTATTTTGATTGTGATCCTGGTTTTACATATACATGTGTCAAAACTTATCAAATTGTACCTTTTAAATATGTGAGGTTATTGTATGTCAATTATACAGTAAAGATGTTTAAATATAAAAAAAAAGTTTTCATCACAGGGGAAAAAAGTACCTATATGAAGTGACGGATGTTAACTAAACTTGCTGTGGCAATAATATTACAATATATACATATATCAAATCATTATGCTGTATACCTGAAACTAATACATTATTATATGTTAATTACATCTCAGTAGAACTAGGGGGGATAAAGATATCATTTTTTTTAATTAGAATAATATTGTGGTTACAGTTTTGTGTCCAATTTTTTTCTTCAATAAATTTCACTTTGCCTGAGATTTTTCATATTACTTAACAATTTCTAGAGTCTGCTTTGTTGTGGCAGACACGGCAGATTGGCTACTAAACAGTCACTTGGTTTAATGACTACCCCTCCACTCCCTTAACTTCCTCATTAATGAATCTGGAAAGCCACAAATTCTTACCTTCCCAGACTTCTCTGCAAGTAGGATTGGCCATGTGACACAGTCTGGCCAATAGGAATAAGCAGAACTCACTGAGTGGGTCCCTTATAAAAAAAAGATAGACTCGTTCCTATCTTTTTGCTGTTTCTTCTCTCTTCCTTTCTGGAATACTAGCCATATCCGGAGGGGCAGTAACCATCCCATGACAATAAGGATGAAGAGAAAGAAACTAGATGGAGTCTGGTTTCTTAACCATATCCTTGGGCTGCTGCATTAGCCTGGAACTGCCTACTTCTAGACTTCTTGTTATCGGGTGATGAAGACATCCTATGTGTTAAAGCTATTGTTAGTCACATTTTCAATTCCTTGCAGATGAATGCAACCCAAGTGCATAGCATTCTAGCATATGATTGTATCACAATGTAATATTAAAATTCCCTGCTGATTTACTGCTACTATAAATAACTTTGTAATAAATAACCCTCAAAACATCTTTAGGTGTTTCTCCAATTATTTACTCTGGCTTTATTCCTAGAAAAGGAATTACTAGTCCAATGCGCAGGTACAGTAGTCCCCCCTTATCTGCAGTTTCACTTCCCATGGTTTCAGTTACCTGTGGTCAATGGTGGTCCAAAAATATTAAATGGAAAATTCCAGAAATAATTCATACGTTTTAAACTTCGCGCCATTCTGAGTAGCAAAATGAAATCTCGCACCCTCTAGCTCCATTCTACCTGGGATGTGAATCATTCCCTTGTCAAGGATTTCTCTCCCACTAGGGATTTCCAGGTGGCACAGTGGTAGAAAGTGAAGAGGAACTAAAGAGCCTCTTGAGGAAGAGGAAAGAAGAGAGTGACAAAGCTGGCTTAAAACTCAACAATCAAAAAACGAAGATCATGGCATCCAGTCCTATCACTTCATGGCAAATAGATGGGGAAAGAGTGGAAACTGTGTCAGATTTCATTTTCTTGGGCTTCAAAATCAATGTGGACAGTGACTGCAGTCATGAAATTAAAAGACTGTTGCTCCTTGGAAGAAAAGCAATGACAAACCTAGACAGTGTATTAAAAAGTAGAGACATCATGCCAGAAAAGGTCCTAGAGTCAAAGCTATGGTTTTTCCAGTAGTCATGTATGACTGTGAGAGTTGGACAGTAAAGAAGATTAAGCGTCAAAGAACTGATGCTTTCAAACGGTGGTGCTGGAGAAGACTCTTGAGAGTCCCTTGGACTGCAAGGAGATCAAATCAGTCAATCCTAAAGGAAATCAACCCTGAATATTCATTGGAAAGACTGGTGCTAAAGCTGAAGCTCCAGTACTTTGGCCACCTGATTCGAAGAGCCAGCTCATTGGGAAAGACCCTGATGCTGGGAAAGATTGAGGGCAAGAGGAGAAAGGGGTGACAGAGAATGAGATGGTTGAATGTTATCACTGACTCAATGGACATGAGATTGAGCAAACTCAGTGAGATAGTGAAGGACAGGAAAGTCTGGTATGCTGCAGTCCACAGGGTCGCAGAGTCAGATATGACTGAGCAACTGAACAACAACAATATAGGAATGCAAGAGATGATCCTTGGTTGGAAAGATCCCCTGGAGAATGGAATGGCAAACCACTCCAGTATTCTTGCCTGGAAAATTCCATGAACTGAGGAGCCTGGCAAGCTATAGCCCATGGGGTCACAAAGAGTTGAACACAACTTAGAATCTAAGCACACACAGTCATTTAGTAGTCATCTTAGTCATCAAGTCAACTGCCATGGAATCACAGTGCTTGTGTTCAAGTAACCCTTAATAATGGTCCCAAAGTACAAGAGTAGTGATGCTGACAATTAGGATATGCTAAAGAGAAGCTATAAAGTGCTTCCTTCAAGTAAAAAGGTGAAAATTCGTGACTTAATAAGGAAAGAAAAAAAACCCCATGCTGAGATTACTAAGATCCATGGTAAGAACAAGTCTTTTATCTGTGAAATTGTGAAGAAGGAAAAATAAATTTGTGCTAGTTTTGCTGTTCACACCTCAAATGGAAAAGTATGGCCATGGTGCATGATAAGTGTTTAGTTAAGAAGTAGAAGGTGGTGGTGGGGGACTTTTATTACAGTATATTGTTATACTGTTCTATTTTATAATCAGTTTGGTTGTTAATCTCTTACTATGCCTAATTTATAAATTAAAGTTTATCATAGGTATGTATGTATAAGAAAAAAACATAGTACGTGTAGGTTTCAGCACTATCCAAGGGTCCATGCATCCACTGAGGATCTTGGAAAGTATCTCTTGTGGATAAGGGGGGTTACTGTGGTTTGGGGAATATTTTGTTTGTTTGTTTTTACCTCTTAATCTTTCAAATGGCCATGCAGGCATATTGTGCCTATGTGATTCCTACCAGTTGCAGGTCAGTCAGGATGACTTCCAGGCCACTTCCTGAAGCAAGAATTAAGGCAGCCCTGCCTGTTAAAGGTGACTGTGCTCAGGATTTCCCTGGCAAGGAAGGTTGCTCGTGATCTGAGTCTTGGATGGGCTGGTTGTGACTGAAGAAGGTCCCCTGCTCCTCCTGCTACTGCAGCTTCTGCTGAGGCTTCCATGCCCAAAGGCTGAAAAATCCTAACCCAGGGTGTCTCAATCTCTGCACGTTGAGGTTTGAGCATGGATAACTTTGTTGCAGGGGCATCCCATATGTTATAGCATGCTTAACAGCATCTATAGCCTCTATTCAATAGATGCCAGGTGCTACCCTGCTTCCCAGGTATGAAAACCATAAATATCTCAATAATGTCAAACATCCCCTGGGGGTGCCAATTCAGCCCCAACTGAGAACCACTGGTCTAACCTATCACCCACATAAGGAACAGGTATGTGTGTGTGCGCACGCGCGTCAAGTTGCTTCAGTCACGTCCTACTCTTTGCGACTCTATGGACTGTAGCCCATCAAGCTCTCCTGTCCATGAGATTCTCCAGGCAACAATACTGGAGTGTGTTGCCAGGCCCTCCTCCAGGGGATCTTCCCGACCCAGGGATCGAACCCACATCTCTTACGTATTCTGCATTGGCAGATGGGTTCTTTACCACTATCACCATCTGGGAAGCCCTAAGTAATAGCTCAATTCCCAAAAAAAAGAAAAACTGGCTCAGTGCAGAACTAGGTAGGTTGTACAGAGGTAGAAAGAGCTGTAAACAGTAAGAAGGTTGTCTGGCAGGCTGGCATCAAAGAAAGATGGAGCATCCAATGATACCCACCGTAACTGTGCCTGAGATTAAGAGGTCCCCAAAGGTACACCCATAAAGCAGTGTGGCATGAAAGGAGTCCAGAGCAGTCTGCTCTGGGGCCCACACAAGCATTTGAGGACACCTCCATAAGTGACTGATGAAGTTACTACTGGCATGTTTAATGTGGTTTTGAATCTTTTAACACCTCCAATGTGTTGCCAAAAGTTCTTGCGTTTAAAAGCATATCTGGTTGAAAACCACAATTCCAGCTTGAGCTCTGCAAACCACCTTCCACCCTTTGTAATGAGGGGTTATCTTCATCGGGGAATGAACAAATGTTCATCAAGGGCTCTGGGCTGGGCTGCAGCACCATACATAGCTGACATGATCCTTGCTTCCCTAGAGGCTACAGTCAGTTGAGGAAATTGGAATATTAAACAAGAGACTGCAAGGATGAGACAGATGATCTAGGCTTTGGTTTGCTCATTCATTCATTCATTTGTTCTTTGCTCAAGTGGCAAGAACAGTTTACAGTTCTCCACCTCATGGGGTTTCTGGGTTACATGGAGGTGCTCTGAGACCTCAGGCAGCGATGCTATACCCTGAAGAAAGACAGAGTGAGACAGACACAAAGCAGGAAGTGGGAAGAGACCACAGCTACCAAACTCTGCTAGCACAAAGAAAAGGTCAGGCCTGTTCTCCCCATGAAGCAAATGAAGCCAAACTCAGATCTGTCCCTGATCCCTGGTGTTTAGGGTGTGACTAGGTGCATTTTCTGAGTATCAGCATCTCTCCAGAAACCTGAAGTCTAGTGGAACGATAAATTACAAGCAATTAGAGCAACAGAGTGTACTGAGACAGAAAGTCAATGTTTGCCTGTCCCTCGATTTCTCCTTCCCCAGGCCTGGCCCTAAACCTGGTGTCCCCTTTTTACCTTCGAGAGAGGTGTGTGTTGCTAGATGCCAGATACCTAGCTGAGGCAGATGTCATCAAAGATAATCTCTCTTTCTGACTCTATGGGCTCCTAGGTGAGTTACATTTCATACTTTTAGTTGTGCATGAGAGCCTAAAATCTAAATGACTTAAATAAAACAGACGTTTATTTTGCTTTCATGTAAATGTCTGAACTCAAATGGCCTCTCTGCTCCCCAAAGTCACTGGGACCTGAGCTGTTTTTCTCTTTTGATCTATCACCTCTGGAGCGTTGCCCTCATCTGCCCGGTACAAGACAGCTATTCACCATGTCTGCATTTTAGCCAGCTGGGAGGAGGAAGAGGGACGGACAGTACACCTGTCATTACCTTAAAAGAATGAGCCAGAAGCTGATCTAACTAAGTGCTGGAGCTGGATCCCACTGGTTCCAAGAGATGACTGTGCATAGCTTGAGATCAGCCATGGTGGGAATATTTATACCACAGAAATTGGCAAACACTGCAATCAGGGCTTTATTTTCCCTAAAGAACTGGTTATTAAACAATTACCAGCATAGCCCTTAAGCATCTTTTCTGTTAACAATCCCTTGGTGAGAACTTAGTGACAAAGTTACTCCTAAGCTGCAAGGGAAGCTAAGAAATACAGTCTCCACCAGTACAGTCTCGTCCCCAGCTACAAATCTTATCGTTGTGGAATAAGGGTAGAGTAGATACTAAGAGCAACTAGCAGCCTCTGTCCCCAGGCTTGTTTAAGGGATTGTGCCCAGGAGATGAGGTCTGGATTCCACATGTGGAGCTGGTTTCAGAGACGCCTCCCAGGCAGACCTCTTGGGCAGCAATCCAAATGGCTCCAGTCAGGTTCTCGTGCACATGGCACAATCTGGTCCATGGGAAGCACTCACAAATCCTGACCTGACACTTCCCAGACACAAACCCCTCTCACTGCCACAGGCCACATGGCCCTTCTAAGTTTTCTCAGTGAGACTTGAAGCCCTCCGGCCAGCTCCAGACATGCCCTACTATCCTGTTCAGGGTTCACTCACTCGAGTAGCCTTCTCCAAAATCCACCATTCCAAAATCTCCCTTTCTTTTCCAACTTTCTCTTCCAGGATGAAGTGTTTTAGAGCAATGAAACCAGTCCCCCAGTTCCTTTTGAAAAACTCATACACACATCATGGGCTGCCTCACACTCAGTTTGGTATTTTATCTCCTTCCTGGTCCTCTGCTATTGTTAGCGGTTCACTGAGACCCAGTTATTATGGACAAGTGTACATACACGATTCAAGCCCTATACATCACTGGTAATACTGAATGGTAATGCTGATGACCAGTTTGGGGATCAACCCCCAAAACTGACAGTCACCACAGTTTCTGGATCTCCCAGTCAGATTCTCTGCTTTCTGAGGGTCTCAGCTCTGTCACTCAAAGTCCATCCACCCACATGAACAGACTGCTCTTAGACTCAGGCAAAGGGGTCTCCTGCCCTGGGCCCCACCCCCTAATTAAGATGGAACTACTCTGACCCTTCTCTGATAGCACCCTTGCTCCCTGAGTGAGGGGTCCACAGGTTCAATAGGACATGACCTCCCACACGTGACTCCCTTCTAGAATACATTCTGGGCCCCTAGGACTCTGGAATTCTCTGAGCCTCCTTGCAGGGTCTGAGTAAGGGTTTTCCCTGGTTCTGTCCTCCAAAGGTAAAATGAGCCTCTGGTCTGTATACCTCTTGGCCCATGAGATGACCAAGGGTGGCTGTGTGAAGGTGTCCACAGAACCTGGACACCTGGACACTGGAAGGTCCACAAGACTGTATGTAAGGCCAGTCACAGAGAAGGCCAAGCAAGGGTGGGAAGAGAAGAGGGGTGGGCTGTGGGTGGGGGCTGGCTTGCCCTAAGCTTCTGCATTCCAATGCAGAATTCTAAGGAATCAGAAAGTTCTAAATTTAAATCCAGCCTTCCGGATCATTACAAAGGGGCAATTGTCAAGGTAGAGGAGAGAAACATATTTTATTTAACTTTGTTGGCTTGATTTATAACTTATAAACATAAAGACATGTGGAAGAAGGACCACCATTTTTACTCTGACGATAGGCTTCCAAATGTTAGGAGCAGCCCACCCCTCAGAGCTCCTTTCTTTTGGCCCCATGTCATGCAGATCAGAAAATGGCATTTGCAAAGTATTGGGTTGGCCAAAAAGTTGGTTCAAGTTTTCCATAACATCTTATGGAAAAACCCAAATGAACTTTTTGGCCAACCCAATACCTACATCTCCAAGTAACTTAGCTATCATGCTGGTGACGGCAAGAACCAATACCGGGTTTGTGCTTATACTAAAAGGGGTATTTCTTTTGCATATGTAAGAATATTTGCAAAGCATGAAGCAGGTGGGTCCTTGAGGGTGAGGGAGGGCAGGCTTGGGTCTACCTTGACAGAGACATGAAAGCCAGCAGGATCACTTAGGAGAAGAAGGGACAAGCCAGAGTCAAGACAATGGGAAAAGCAGGGTTGAAGTTTCACTATTTAAACGTGCCCCTCATTGAAGAAAAGTGTTCACTCTGGCATATAATCCATTAGAATATTCTAAACAGAAACCTTAGCCATAATCTTGTCCAATAGTTTCCAAGCTTTTATTTAAAATCGGCAAAATTTTAAAAAATTACCAAAATGAAAACTTAAGTGAAATCCCAATATTAAAGGAACCAAAAGTTCCTTGGATCATTTAAATCATTATTGACTTTTGGAAAATCCTTTATTGCTTACAGATATTCCTGAAATTCCTCCTCAGAGGTCTGGGCATCCCAGAGCAGAGATGCAAAACCACTAACCTAGCAGTGGTGGGTGCCAGTGGTTGGGCTGCCTAACCTAGGTCTGCTCATAGCCCTTCCTCCCTCCATCTGGTTCCAAAGGAGCATGTCTCCATAGCCCCCACTGCCCAGCCAATCAGAAGGAACAGGACCTAGGCTGGCCAATCATTATGTTCCACTCTTGACCACAGAGATTGGTTCAGAGAGAGAAGGTGATCATAGAAGGGTAAACTGGAGATACTCCCAAGACTTCTGCCATAGGGATAGGATAGGGAGAGTTGCTCTCTCTCCTATTCAGTTCAGTTCAGTTGCTCAGTCATGTCTGACTCTTTGCGACCCCATGAACTGCAGCAAGCCAGGACTCCCTGTCCATCACCAACTCCCGGAGTTTACCCAAACTCATGTCCATCGAGTCGGTGATGCCATTCAGCCATCTCGTCCTCTGTTGTCCCCTTCTCCTCCCGCCCCCAATCCTTCCCAGCATCAGGGTCTTTTCCAATGAGTCAACTCTTCGCATCAGGTGGCCAAAGTATTGGAGTTCCAGCTTCAACATCAGTCCTTCCAATGAACACCCAGAACTGATCTCCTTTAGGATGGACTGGTTGGATCTCCTTGCAGTCCAAGGGACTCTCAAGAGTCTTCTCCAACACCACAGTTCAAAAGCATCAATTCTTCGGCGCTCAGCTTTCTTTACAGTCCAACTCTCACATCCATACATGGCCACTGGAAAAACCATAGTCTTGACTAGATGGACCTTTGTTGGCAAAGTAATGTCTCTGCTTTTTAATATGCTATCTAGGTTGGTCATAACTTTCTTTCCAAGGAGTAAGTTTCTTTTAATTTCATGGCCTCAATCACCATCTGCAGTGATTTTGGAGGCCCGAAAAATAAAGTCAGGCACTGTTTCCACTGTTTCCCCACCTATTTGCCATGAAGTGATGGGACCGGATGTCATGATCTTAGTTTTCTGAATGTTGAGCTTTAAGACAACTTTTTTTATTCTCCTCTTTCCCTTTATCAAGAGGCTCTTTACTTCTTCACTTTCTGCCATAAGGGTGGTGTCATCTGCATATCTGAGGTTATTGATATTTCTCCCAGCAATCTCGATTCTCTCCTATTAGGTCTTCTAAAAGGATAGGCAATCAGAGGAAAGCAGGCACAGAGATGGAGAGAGGCCTGATCACATGTGGGAACCCCCGATCCATCCATGCATGAAGCCAGACTGCCCTTGATTTGTCATTTACATCAGCCACTGCAATTTCCTTCTTCAGGCCAATTTGGTTGGACTTTGTTATTTGCTAACAAGATAGTCATGACTGACCCAACCTCTGTGTTTTATACATGAAGATACTAAAGCCCAGAGAGGGGAAGGAGCATTCCCCAAGGCCAGCAGCATCTCAGCCAGGGCTAGGACCCAGCTTTCCACATAAATGACGACTTGTGTGTATTTAACTTCTCCATGTCCTTTTTTTATTTGCTAACTCTGACTGTGAATGGTGCATGTGAATGAGAATTCTAGGCAGGAGAGAAACAGTGAAAAGAAGCTTCCTGAAACTCAGCCAAAGGAGGCCAGCCCACACTCAGGAATAGACTAAGCTTTCTGTGAAGGTGTAGTGTTTTGGTGTCATCTGAGACCCTGGGTAAGTCACATGTCCAAATCAATCTCTTCTACCTTTTCTGCTGCCTGAAGTTCCACCAATAAGATATCTTTCTACTAGATTAAGCATTGCATACTTCTTCAGACTTTTCTTTTAAAATGCTACCCTGCTGGGCAGGAGTGACATCATCTACCTCTGATTCCCTCATGGAAAGAAGCTGCTCAATACCCTCCCAGACCAGAGGTCCCCAGGGAAGCCTCAGATCTACCATGCTGGGGGAGAAAAGGCACCACAGGGGGTGCTCGCAAAACCCAGGTGAAGCAAGCACAGACAACATGGAAGAAGACAGAGTTCTCCATTTCTTCTCAAGTGACAGCTTGACAGGATATCAGATAGTCCCAAAGAAGCAACAAGGGATAAAGTGAGGCAGACCTGGGTTCAGATCCTATTCCAGCCAATGTCTTCTTAGATAATTCCAGGCAAATTATACATTTAACTTCTCTGGGCCTCAACTTTCTCACCCATGACTTAAAACACAAATATCTTTTTGGTGAAGGATGTAATGAGTGTACAAAGACCCAGAAGATAGAAGGTGTTTAATAAATGTGTTCCCTTTGCTCAAAAGAAGCAAGCAACCCTCTCCACTGTAGTGAGTCATCTCTGGAATTCTAGCACTTCTATTATACAAAAATGATGAGTTTTCAGGGTAAGAGCTGCTTCCCAACCAGCCCCAGCTCTGCACATCCCATGGACACCAGAGCAGCCAGTCTGGCCAGGGGCTTGTGGAAGGGGCTGGTGGTCACCACCATTCTCACATCAGCCTTCTTGCACACTCATCAGGCAGCATGACTTCCCTCTGGCCCAGAAGGCAGAAGCGTTCCCCATCATAAGCAAGGGTGTCCTAGGTCCATGTGTGCAGACAGGTGGCATCCAAGGGTCCCAAGGCACAGACAGGAGGGGTCTTGGCAATGGTGATATGGTAGCTTGAGGAACTGGGGCTCAGACAGGTTAAGGACTTTGTTGATCGCCATCCAGCAAGTAATAGCCAGGTAAGGCTTAAAAACGAACTTATCTATCCCTTCCCTGGTCATCCTATCTAGGGAGCCATTTTCAATACTTCAAAATAGTCCATCTGGGAAGGACTTTTTATAGACAGGTCTATTGGAATCAGAAGTAAAAATAGGGTTGTGTTATGGAAAAATGAAAACCATAGAGCAGGGCTACTAGTCTCTTCCTTTCTAGGGCTCCCTCATCTTCCCACAGTTAGAAGAAATGACAGAAAATGCTTCTCATGCTCTGATATTGAGAATTTCACATGTCACCCTCATCTGTTACTCTCCCAAGGAATCTGCATTTGGAAAACAGAGCCAAGGACAGTGCTTAGGCCACACGAGGGTGCCAGGGGCTTCAGGGGACAGTCCCCTTGCCTCAGTACCTTCTCTTTTCGCTGAAGAACCAGCCTAGGGCTGAGCACTCCTCCAGCGCTCCCCTAGTATCTAGACAGCTCTGCGCCTGGGATGGGGCCTGAGCTGGGGCTGCAGGAATTGCAGCATGTTCAAAGATGTGTCACCGAAATAATGGAATGCCCCAGCCGCGGGCCAGGCTGACCTCCCAAAGTATGTGTTTGGGAGTTTGCAGCTGGAGCCCAACTGCTTGAAGAGAGCCAGGCCCACCCGGATGCAGGCGGGAGGCAGCCCTTCCTACTCCCGCCCCTGAGCCAGGAGCAGACAGGGCAGGAGAGAGCAGGGGTCCCAACCTAGGCTGAGGGCTGCAGTGGACATGGGATGGCACCACGTGGGACACCAACCAACCAGAGCAGACCCAGATCCTGAGTCAACAAGGCTGGCTGAGAGGAGGATGCAGGGAGTGGGGGCCCAGGCCCATAGACAGCAGGGAGCAATGATGGGATAAGAAAGGACAAGAGGGCCCTCAATGGAGCTGAAGGTGGGCCTGCCCAGGATCACTGGGAGCACCCATGCTCTTACTCCCAACACCTCTCCTACCCCACCTTCTATTTCTCCACAAAATGGCTCTCATGAAGTTTAAGTTTACTGCTGAATAAAGGGGGTTTACCTAGAAAATTCCATAGACAGAGGAGCCTGGCAGGCCACAGTCCATGATGTCGCAAAGAGTCAGACACGACTGAGCAAGTGAGGACACACACACACACACACACACACACACACAGTCCTAGGAAATGTTTTGGATAGTTGGTCATTATAGGCAGTGACGGAGAAGGCAATGGCACCCCACTCCAGTACTCTTGCCTGGAAAATCCCATGGGTGGAGAAGCCTGGTAGGCTGCAGACCCATGGGGTCGCTAGGAGTCGGACATGACTGAGCGACTTCACTTTCACTTTACCCTTTCATGCACTGGAGAAGGAAATGGCAACCCACTCCAGCATTCTTGCCTGGAGAATCCCAGGGACGGCGGAGCCTGGTGGGCTGCCGTCTATGGGGTCGCACAGAGTCGGACACGACTGAAGCGACTTAGCAGTAGCAGTAGCATAGGCAGTGGTGTTTCTGAGAAAGCAGGATTCAGCTGTGTGGGTCTTTGACCCAGCTGACCTCCATGTGGGACAGAGATTTGCTGACAGAGGTGACCTCAGGAGCCACTGCCCAGACCTGGGGGACTGAGGTGGGCTGTAGGGATATCACCCAACATGCAGTTCCATGGCTACCCGCCCTGCCCAGGGCCTTGGCACCAGGACCCCATAGATCTCATGTCCCACCAACACCATGCAGCTCACTTCTGCCACAAAGGCCATGCAACTACTCAGACCACACTAGAGGCAGCCTTGGAGCCATCGGAGGAGCAAGGGCTGATGGGAGGGCGATGGTTTGAGTCACAGCCGAAAGATGGGCTCCACCCAAAGATGGTGGCTCTGAGGCCCTAGGCTGGCCTCTCTCCCTTCCCTGGGGTCCCCCAGGGTGTCCACCAGTCACCTAAAAGGCCAAGACTGCAGAGGCTCTCTGTTCCCAGGCAGAATATGAGGCTCACCTGACCAAGCAGCCCTCCCCTCACTCCTAGCCCATAGCAGCACCTAAGCTCAGTGCCGGAAAGGGCAGGGCACTCAGCCCTTCTTCCCAGGGACCTGCAGAACCCTCTTACCCTCCTGCCTGCCTGCCCACAGCTGGCCTGCCCTTCCTGCCTCACCAGACAAGGACTCATACTGCCTGAAGCCCCACAGCACCCACAAACACATCTTCACACTTAACAAAGACTGACAGAGACACTAACATATCCATATACACTCACACACGTTCCCAGAGCTCTCTCTAATGCTTAAACACATTCACACCAATGCACATTCACACGAACACACAAATATTTGCATGCTCTCACACAGACACATAAAACATTTCCACCCAAGTGGTTATTTAGATGTTTGCATAGAACCTTACATAGGAACACACACTCACACACATAAATATGCATGTTCACTTGTAAACACATACAAATTCATACCCTCACATGTTTGCCCATTCAAGGTATCTACTTCTGTCTTCACAGAAAGGGGTCCTGGAGGGCAGGAGCCACCAGCTCCTAGGCCCCAACTTGGTAATGGTCCCTCCTCCCTTTCTCCTATGACTGCCTTCCCCATGATTCCCTCCCTCCTCCAGCGGCAGTTATTCTGGGTTCCTCTTTGCTATCCCCTCATTTCTGCCCCATCTCACCTTCATCAAGCTGTTCCCCGTGCCTGAAAACCCTCCCCATGGAGTTCCACCTAGCCACTCCTACTCAACCTGCAAGACCCCAACACAGCCCTGTCCCATGAAGTACCGCCACCAGCACTAACCTCCTAGGAGGAACCTTGCACCCTTGGTGAGAGTGCTCACCCATGCCCTGCTCCCAGGTTCCCTACATGTTTCCTGGGTATGAATCCTGTATCACTGATGAGACAGCAAGAGCCTTGAGGCCCGAGGAAAGAACTGTGCCCCACTCGCCCCACCCTCACTCTCTTGTGGGCCTGGAACATACAGTGGAGAGCTAGGCCCTCAGCTCAGCTCTGCCTGGGTGTGCTGCCCCTGACTCATCCTATTATCATTTAGGCCCCTCCAGTTGAAAGGCATCCACTCTGGGGATAGACATACCTGGGTTCAAATCCCAGCTCCGCCATTTCTAACAGTATAACTTGGGCAACCTCCTTAACACCACTTGGCCTTAGTTTCCTCATCTAAAGAAGTATGAAGAGTAATTCTTCCTTTGTAGGTGTGGGATGAGGAATGGCTATGAAGTACCCTGCATGATGCACAATGGCTGGCACACAGTAGGTGATCCAACATGGCGCCCCCTTTGTTGTGCCTCTCAGCTCTCCTTGTCCGCAATCCAACGGCCTTAACCCCTAGGATGGAGTGGTCAGGGTGGGATCAGGAAAGCTAGGGGGACCTGGCTCCAGTCCACATCCCCTTCTCCCGGCTGTGTCTAGGTCTGCTCCCCTCATGTGGAGCCCCAGAGCTCCAGGACATCTTTGATTAATAAGAAGCGGAAAGATAAGTCTCATGATAATTAATAAATCATTAGCAGCGTTACTTTTCATCAGATAAGTCCATTAATTGTTCCCATTTCCTTACGAAAAGCCCAGACCCAGGGGCCTCTTGCAGTGAGTTGATTTTATGAGAAACCCAAACGTATAAAGAAAAGCAGGTCCCACCTGCAGGGGCACCAGGGACACTGTGTGCCCAGCCCACACCTCTGCACTTTGGGAGAGCAGAAACCAGAACACACACAACAACCCCCGCCCCATAGGAAGGGCCCCAAAGGAGCTCGAAGACCCCTAACCCAGAGCTGCCACACAGCACCAACTGATCACCAGTGTTTGTTGCAGCCATACTCAACAACAACAAAGCCACATCCTAAATGAGAGGGGGAAAGGTTCTAATTGATTAGCAATGCCTGGCAGGGCCACGGGGCCAGGAATGAAGGCACAGAGGCAAGTCCATCCATTCATCATTCATCCAGCAAACGATGAGTGAATGCCAAATGCCGTGCAAGGGGCTGGGATACTATGCGGAGCAGGAAAAGACACAGCTCCTGCTCTCATGGAGTTTATATCTGCCTTCTCTAAAATCCCTTGTCAGAGGAGGAAACTGAAACAGGGAAGAGACTTCCCAAAACCATACTGAGGGTCAGTGGCAAAACTGGCTAGAGCTCCTCACTGTCCCCTTCCCAGCCCATCCTTCCCTCAAAGAAGCAGCAAAGGGATCCTGGCTCTCTATTCCCCTGACACCCAAACACAGATGCTCTGCCACCTTCTCATACACTGATCCCCAGACTCTGAGGATGTCAGTGTGTTCTCATTCACTTGGAGAAATACCAATCGTGTACAGGAACACTGAACAGAAACTGCCCCCAGAAGCTGGCTGGCTGGTGGGATGGAAAAGGCTTCCTTAAAAATAATAATAATAATTAAGAGCACTTAATAATGAGCTCTGAGAAATTAAAGGCAAAATGCTTCCTTGCAAGTTGGAGAATCTTAGAAGGCTCTCTGAAGGTGGTGATAGCTTAGGAAGGAATCAGAAAGAAGGTGTGGAGACAGATCCTAGAGGGCTTCCAAGGCACTGACTGGAAGCTTATATTTGTTCCTTGGGGCTTCACTTGTCCCCTCTGAAGGCATACTAAGAGGGGACCACTGGATAAATGGTTTATCTTCCTATAACATCAAGCTTACTCACAGATTTGAAAGTGTACGATTCTTAATTAGAAAGTTCTTAAAAGTTTTATCATACTGACACAAAAATAAACTCCACATAAAGAGCTAAACATTGAAATAAATAAAACTATGAAAATACTAGAATAAAATATAGGTGTATGTTTATATACACTTTGGATAATAAAACTTTCCAAGCATGGGACAAAATTAAGATGCCCTAATAAAGCAGGACTTCTAAACATCAGCACTATTGAGGCCAGTGATTCTTTCTACATACTGTCAATAGTACCCGTGCCCCCACACCTGGGGGTCTTAAGAGTCAAAACATCTCCAGACATCGCCAAATGTCCTGTGAGGCCAAAATCAGCCCCAGTTGAGAACCATTGTTACAAAAAATATATGAAAATAGACTCGATTTCTGAATGAACAGATCATTGCAAATTAAAATAACAATAAAATATCATTTTTCTCTTATCAGATTGAGAAGATTTTAAGGATAGACAATAACTACAGATGGCAAGGGTTGGGGAAGAATGATGTTCTCATTCTATGTTGGTGGGACTATAAATAGATACAATGATTTCAGAAGACAATCTGGTGCATATATCAGTTTCTTAAATCTGCAAACTCAATGACCTCACAATTCCACTTTTGGACTCTACCCCATAGCAGGGGAAAGAATGCATAGAAGTACACAGGACATGCAAACAAAGGATGTTCACTGGGGACTTTTCTGTAATAGTGAAAACTTGGAAACAAGTGTCAATGAGTTTTTAAAAATGATTAAATTCTGGTACATTGATACAAATCAGACAATAAAAAAGAGTTGCCAAGACATATAGGTGGGAAAAAGAAAAGAAAACTGCAAAATAATATGATCCTGTATTTGTTTTCTAAGTTAAAATGACATATTTGCACGTTTGTGTATACCATTAAAAAAGAGTGGAGTGATAGAAAGATCTGGGCAAATAAATAGTAAATTATTGACAGTGGCTAATCTTAAGTAGAAAGGTGGTGGGGAGAATGAGAGTAGTACATATAAGGAGAGAGAGGAATTTCATTTTTTGCCTTACAGAGTTCTGTATTGAATTTTAACAGTGAGCATGTATTATTTTTCAAAAACTTTACAAAAATGTGTTTAAGTCATCTTTTCCAAAGGCTAGATAACAGAAAAGTGGCATGTGCAATGAGACACAGGACAATTTGGTTCTCTCAGTTAGCCTAGCTTTCTCCTGGAAAGCCAATGCCTTCTGGTTAAAGTGTACCAAGTTCACTGCTGCAGCAAAACAGATTTGGCCAAAGTCTTGCTAGGCCGGGCAGGGCATGTGTTTTCTCAACAATTCTCTGAAATGTTCTGAAAAAACTTAAAACCAATCGTATTTTTACCTTGACTCTATAAATCCATGAACCTCCTAAATGTGTTCAGCCGCCTGCTATTGTTCCTCTTGATCACGTATTCTGTTTACAAACAGTACTGGGCATCTTTCCACTTCCCACCACAGCACTTTCCACTTTCCTCTCACAGAGAGACCAGAAGTTCTGGGATGTTGGTTATTTTTTCATTTCTCTTTTTAAAGTATAGTAATTTTCAAATTATGTTTTCAACTTAGAACATGGAACTGTGGTTAAAAATAGGACATCGGGAGCATAAATGTGTGACCTGTGAAACTATGAAACTATCAAGGCAAATTCAGAACAGAATGAGTCAAGACAAATGTGCTGCTGAGCTTGCAGTCCGCCACATGACCATGACAGCTATCAGGGCCAGAGTTCCACCCTAGCTCTGTCTAGTGAATTGGTGGCCAGCAACTCCCTAAAACAGGAACAGTGGGAGTTGAGGGTTTTATTTTAGGGGAGTTTTATTTTAATGGAGTTACAGAGGAGCACATGAAATAATGGACGAAAGCCACTTCCCTGCCATGACACTGAAAAAGTCAAGTATGTAATTTCAAAGAAAAAAAAAAATCACAAAATAATTTTAAAGCCTAAAAGAAAAAAAAACTTGACTAAGAACAATAATGAGAAACAAATGAAAAAAAAACAAATTAAGTATCTCTTAAAGATTTCTCTATCAGCCCCAGTGGTCTAATGGATAAGGCATTGGCCTCCTAAGCCAGGGATTGTGGGTTTGAGTCTCACCCGGGGTAGAAGGAGTGGTATTTTGGGGGCTTCCCTGGTGGCTCAGACGGTAAAGAGTCTGCCTGCAGTGCAGGAGACCCAGGTTTGATCCCTGGGTCAGGAAGATCCCCTGGAGAAGGAAACAGCAACCCACTCCAGCATTCTTGCCTGGAAAATCCCATGGATGGAAGAGCCTGTTGGGCTACAGTCCAAGGGGTTGCAAAGAGTCAGACATGACTGAGCAACTTCACTTTCACTTTCAAAGATTTCTCTAGTCTCAGAAATGCCTCAGAAGTCACAGCTTGAATACAGGAGTGAAGTTTAAGGGCTTCAATGTGGATAAAATCACACTTCTATTTGCATCAAAAGAAGCAGCCAATCTAGAAAAATTGTCCTTCAGACTGGCATTGTCTACCAGTGCATTTTGTGAGCGCTCAGTCACTCAGTGGTGTCCAACTCTTTGCGATCCCATGGACTGTAGCTTGCCAGGCTCCTCTGTCCATGGGGCTTCTCCAACCAAGAATACTGGAGTGAGTTGTGCTTTTCTACTCCAGGAGAATCTTCCTGACCCAGGAACAGAACCTGCATCTCTTGCATTGGCAGGCATATTCTTTAACACTGCACCACCTGGGAAGCCACACCAACATGTTTTAGTGGGTTTAGGAGTGACTGTGGTTATGAAGGAGTTCCCTGGTAGTCCAAGATTGCCAGGAGAAATATCAATAAACTCAGATATGCAGATGACACCACCCTTATGGCAGAAAGCAAAGAGGAACTAAAGAGCCTCTTGATGAAAGTGAAAGAGGAGAGTGAAAAAGCTGGCTTAAAACTCAATATTCAAAAAACTAAGATCATGGCATCTGGTCCCATCACTTCATGGCAAATCAATATGGAAAAAATGGAAACAGTGACAGACTTTATTTTCTTGGGCTCCAAAATCACTGCAGATGGGGACTGCAGCCATGAAATCAAAAGACGGTTGCCCCTTGGAAGAAAAGCTATGACAAACCTAGACATCATATCAAAAAACAGACATTACTTTGCTAACAAAGGTCCTTATAGTCAAAGCTATGGTTTTTTCAGTAGTCATGTATGGATGTGAGAGTTGGGCCATAAAGAAAGCTGAGTGCCAAAGAATTGATGCTTTTGAACTGTGTGATATTAGAGAAGACTCTTGAGAGTCCCTTGGACTGCAAGGAGAATCCAACCAGTCAATCCTAAAGGAAATCAGTCCTGAATATTCATTGGAAGGACTGATGCTGAAGCTGAAACTCCAAAACTTTGGCCATCTGATGGGAAGAACTGACTCATTGGAAAAGACCTTGATGCTGGGAAAGACTGAAGGCTAGAGGAGAAGGAGGCAACACAGGATGAGATGATTGGATGGCATCATTGACTCAGTGGACATGAGTTTGAGCAAACTCCGGGAGATAATGAAGGACAGGGAAGCCTGGTGTGCTGCAGTCCATGGGGTCACAAAGGGTCAGACACAACTGAGTGACTGAACTGAACTGTGGTTACAAAAACAGATACTGATGATTTGGCCCTTTTTGTCAACATCTTTCCTCACTAAAAAGTTAGTCAATGTCTGTGAAGACATGTCAGTTTCTAAAGTGGTTGATGGTAAAATAACAAGAGAAGACATCCCAACAAAATGTGTAAGTCCAAAAAGAACAATGTTCAGTAGCCAAGGGGTGTCTGACTCTTTGCATGGACTGCAGCATGCCAAGTGGTGTTCAACTCTTTGCATGGACTGCCACACACCAGGCTTCCCTGCCCTTCAGTATCTCCCAGAGTTTGCTCAAACTCATGTCCATTGAGTCAATGATGCCATCCCACCATCTCATCCTCTGTCATCCCCTTCTCCTGTTGCCCTCAATCTTTCCCAGCATCAGGGTCTTTTCCAATGAGTCAGCTCTTCGAATCAGGTGGCCAAAATACTAGAGCTTCAGCTTCAGCATTAGTTCTTGCAATGAATATTAAGGGTTGATTTCCTTCAGGATTGATCTCCTTGCAAGTCCAAAGAGTTCTCAAGAGTCTTCTCCAGCACCACAGTTCAAAGCATCAATTCTTCAGCACTCAGTCTTCTTTATGGTCCAACTCTCACATCTGTATGTGACTGCTGGAAAAACCATAGCTTTGACTGGATGGACCTTTGTCGGCAAAGTGATGTCTCTACTTTTTAAAACACTCTCTAAGTTTGCCACAAAGTGAAAGAGGAGAGTGAAAAAGTTGGCTGAAAGCTCAACATTCAGAAAACTAAGATTATGGCATCTGGTCTCATCACTTCATGGCAAATAGATGGGGAAACAGTGGAAACAGTGGCTGACTTTATTTTTCTGGGCTCCAAAATCACTGCAGATGGTGATTGCAGCCATGAAGTTAAAAGACGCTTACTCCTTGGAAGGAAAGTTATGAGCAACCTAGATAGCATATTAAAAAGCAGAGACATTACTTTGTCAACAAAGGTCCATCTACTCAAGGCTATGGTTTATCCAGTAGTCATGTATGGATGTCAGAGTTGGACTATAAGGAAAGCTGAGTGCCGAAGAATTGATGCTTTTGAACTGTGTTGTTGGAGAAGACTCTTGAGAGGTCCCTGGACAGCAGGGAGATCCAACCAGTCTATCCTAAAGGAGATCAGTCCTGGGTGTTCATTGGAAGGACTGATGCTGAAGCTGAAATTCCAATATGTTGGCCACCTGATGCGAAGAGCTGACTCATTTGAAAAGACCCTGATGCTGGGAAATATTGAGAGCAGGAGGAGAAGGAGACGACAGAGGATGAGATGGTTGGATGACATCACCAACTCAATGGACATGGGTTTGGGTAGACTCTGGGAGTTGGTGATGAACAGGGAGGCCTGGCGTGCTGCAGTTCATGGGGTCACAAAGAGTTGGACATGACTGAGCAACTGAACTGAACTGAACTGAAGTTTGCCACAGAATATCAACTGATATAAGTAACTCAGGGCCCTGCTCTAATAGGCAAAATGGCAGAAAACAGTAGCTCCAGGAACTACTGCACACAGTGAGATTCCTGGAACCCACATCACACAGAGTGTACTTTTAAAGGTCCACTCTTGAACACTAAGTGGTAAACTTTTCATCAAAATTTAGTTTATAAAACCTGGCAGTTTGAATACTTGTCTCTTAGGGCTACTTTATAACAAAATGAAAAGGTTTTTGTTTTTTATTTGCTTTACTGCAGGTATGTGTTGCTGGCTCAACAGGAAGGAGATACTGCTCTCAGTTTTAAAAGTTGGTCTAGGTTGATTTTTTTCATAGAGATAAATATCAACTGGGCCATGACTAAGGGCAAAAAACTCATTAAGGGGAATAAAAGTCTATGTTCATACTGAAATGTCAAGTGGCTCTCAGAGACGTTTTATTTAGAATATTTTTTCAAAGTCAATACTCTTAACAACTGCAAGGCAAAGCTGAGAAATTATTTTACTGCCGCTGTCACTGCCATAAAAATCCAGTTGCATGCAGTCGGATGAAGAGAGTTGAGGGGAACTAATTGCAATTGATCCTCTTGGTTTATTTGCATGTATCAGTTCTCTGTGATTCAAGGGATGTTTTCAAAACTGTTAGATTTATTTCAACAGGATCCTGAGCCAATGGAATTTATATGAATTTTTTTCTTTCCTGGTGGCAACAATTTAAAATATTATTTTATACTTTGGACACAACTCCGTGCATCTTTGATACCTTTATTCCTTCCAATATGGTACGATGATCCTGGGTCATCTTACTGCATTTCCTGTCCCAGATCTGAAATCAGTCATTACCCCAAGAGAATATGGCTCCTCCTCAGGAGATTCTTTAGAAGATTCCATACCTCTATGAAGTTCATTTGTCCATGGAGCATTCCAGAAAATTGGGTGCAAAGCAGACTATTGCAATGGAAATGGCTTTTCCCCCAGGAGCAATACTAAAATTATGTTGGATTCATGAGCTAGAATCAAGAACTAAAGACAAGACAGCCATAACCAACGAGTTGGAAAAAGCAAGACAGAACAACCATAGGCACTAAAGTAGTGGAAACAACACCCCACCGATGGAATCTCAAACTCATTTATCTGCCAATGTGTGGGTGAAGACCCTGACAAGTGGGTGAGGTAGACAGCTGTAGTGTAAAAAGGAGAGTTTTCCATAATGTGGGGGCTCTGGAGTGGGAGAAGACACTTCAGAGAAGGAAATTTAGGACAAATTACAGGAAAGTCAGCTTCCAAAACTAACAGGTTTTGAACAAATGGGTTTTGACATGAAGCAGGCCTAAAACTTCCCATTCCCAACCACTCTCTAGCTCTGTAGCATCAAGGAAGCAGCCTCTCCTCCGAGAATTCTGAGTTCCTTGTTGGTAAAAGGGCTTCCCTGGTAGTTTAGTTGGTAAAGAATCTGCCTGCAGTGAAGGAGATCCCGGTTCGACTTCTGGGTCGGGAAGATTCACTGGCGAAGGAATAGACTACCCACTCCAGTATTCTTGGGCTTCCCTGGTGGCTCAGCTGGTAAAGTATCCACCTGCATTGTGAGAAACCTGGGTTCGATCCCTGGGTTGGGAAGATCCTCTGGAGAAAGGAAAGGCTACGCACTCCAGTATTCTGGCCTGGAAAATTTCACAGACTAAACAGTCCATGGGTTTGCAAAGAGTTGAACATGACTGAGAGATTTAATGGGGATAATTGTCAGAAATGGCAGAAAGTCATGAGGATCAGATGAGATGATTGGCATCTTAAACTTAACATGTCCCAAGTAGCCACCAAACCTGTTATTTCCATCATCTTTTCATTTGACTTAATGACCTCTCCATCCATTCACTTGCTCAGACTCCAAATATTCAAATCATGAAGTCCCACAGGCTCTATCTTCTAAATATATCTGTACTCTAACCACTTTTCTACCACTTCCATCACCACCACACTGGCCAAGTCACAAAGCTTGCTGCCCTCAGTTCAGTCAGTTAAGTTGCCCGGTCATGTCTGACTCTGCGACCCCATGGACTGCAGCATGCCAGGCTTCACTGTCTATCACCAACTCCCAGAGCTTGCTCAAACTCATGTCCATTGAGTCGATGATGTCATCCAACCATTTCATCCTCTATCACCCACTTCTCCTCCTGCCTTCAATATTTCCTAGTATCAGGGTCTTTTGCAGTGAGTCAGTTCTTCCCACCAGGTGGCCAAAGTATTGGAGTTTCAGCTTCAACATCAGTCATTCCAATGAATATTCAGGACTCACTTCCTTTAGGATGGACTGGTTGGATCGCCTTGCCGTCCAAGGGACTCTCAAGTGTCTTTTCCAACACCACAGTTCAAAAGCATCAATTCTTTGGCACTCAGCTTTCTTTATAGCTCAACTCTCACATCTATACATGACTACTGGAAAAACCATAGCTTTGACTATAAGGACCTTTGTCAGCAAAGTAATGGCTCTGCTTTCTAATATGCTGTCTAAGTTTGTCATAGCTTTTCTTCCAAGGAGCAAGCGTCTTTTAATTTCATGCCTGCAGTGATTTCAGAGCCCAAAAATATAAAATCTCTGTTTCCATTGTTTCCCCATCTATTTGCCATGAAGTAATGGGATTGAATGCCATGATCTTAGTATTTTGAATGTTGCATTTTGAGCCAACTTTTTCCCTCCCCTCCTTCACTTTCATCAAGAGGCTCTTTAGTTCCTCTTCGCTTTCTGCCATAAGGGTGGTGTCATCTGCATATTTGAGGTTATTGATATTTCTTCCAGCAATCTTCATTTCAGCTTGTGCTTCATCCAGTCTGGCATCTTGCATGATGTACTCTGCATAGAAGTTAAATAAGCAGGGTGACAATATACAGCCTTGATGTACTCCTTTCCCAATTTGGAACCAGTCTGTTGTTCCATGTCCGGTTCTAACTGTTGCTTCTTGACCTGCATACAGATTTCTCAGGAGGTAGGTAAGGTGGTCTGGTATTCCAATCTCTTTAAGAATTTTTCACAGTTTGTTGTGATCCACACAGTCAAAAGCTTTGGCATAGTCAATAAAGTAGAAGTAGATGTTTTTCTGGAACTCTCATGCTTTTTTGATGATCCAACGGATGTTGGCAATTTGATCTCTGGTTCCCCTGCCTTTTCTAAATCCACCTTGAACATCTGGAAGTTCACAGTCCACATACTGTTGAAGTTCAATATGAACTTCATATGAAGTTCATATGAAGTATGATGTTCAACATACTGTTGCTCCCCTGGATCATTGCAATTATCTCCAACGGGTCTCCCTCCCTCTACCCTTGACCTAGGGGTAGAATGAATGCACACAGCAACACACAAATCCCATCAAATCATTCCTCTCTGCCCCAAACCCTTCCAGTGTTTCCATCTCAGCATAAAGCCTTATCCTTGAGCTAAAAGGCCCTACTGAGTCTGGCCCCTGCTTGCCTGCTGACATTGGAAAAGTCAAGGGATATGGGTGTGACAAACTGTGTCTGCCGCCCCCAGTAACAGGGAAAAGAGACTACAGGTGTATGGCCCAACCAGAGCCAGAAGGGCTCTGAGCATCCTCCTGCCCCTTCTCATCCTCCTTGACATCAGAGGTCATCTTAGGACCCTCCCCAGGATGTTCTCCCTGAGCTCTCAGTCTTCTCAGAGCCAGAGTCCTAACTTGTGTCCAAGGAAACCTCTGTTTTTCTGTTATCTGCTGTTGAAAGTGGCAATTCCCAGCCCCTTGGCAATCAGGCCTCAGCCATCCCATCCTTAATATCTCTGCCCAAATGAGCTTTCCAACATTTCCAGTTTTAAAATTATATTCCCCAAGAGAATAGATTCATTTATCCTCTGAATTTTGAGCACCTCCCATATGCCCCACAACTGCTCGCTATCTTGGAGCAGGAGATGTTTTAAAAAGTAGAAGATAAGCTATGCAGACAAGGGAAATTAACTAAAGGTTTCTGTGCCTCAGTTATCTTATCTGAAAATGGGCAAACTTTCCCCAAGAAGATCATAGGCCTCCATTGTCCTCAGTGGAACAAGTTGCCAGAATTCATCCGTTATTTAATACGCATGTTAGTCCATGAAGATAGAGTGGTCATTTCTTTTGAGCACCCAGTCAACACAGAAAAAATGTTATTTTATTTATTTCAGCAATTATTCAGTATTTGTGCTGCCTGAAAACCATAGAGGAAGTAGAGATGAGTTAGACTGTCTCACCTCCAAGAAGCTGACAGCTTAGTGGAGACGATCAAGGCACATCAAGCCTATATAATGTCTGTAAGAATGGGCTACCACTGATGGATGAACCAACCTCACTGGTACTCAGAAGGGATCATTTAGCTGCCTGGACAGGTCAGCTTCCTCAGGGGACAGGACACTTGGATCTGGAAAGATGAACCTACTTGCCTCTCACTCCCTCCTGAGAGAAGAGCCTGGATGAAGGCAGGGTGGTATGAAGCGGCGCACAGGCAGAGGGAACCACGAACAGGGAGGTGGAGGGCCGAGGGTGAGGAGAAACAGAGTCAGGCCAAAATCCCAGGCACAGTTGGGTCATGGAGTGTTGGGGGGGGGGGCAGGCAGGCTAAAGAATTTGTGCATAAGTTTGAAGCTGTTGCGGAACCCTGGGGAGGCTTACACAGGAATGGTTCCCAAGGAAATGGAAGTATTACACAACAGTTAAGACCACAGGTGCTGGTAGGACATATTTGGATTCAGATCTTAGCTCACGCCACCTACAAGCTGGGTGAACATGGGAAAGTTATTCTGTGCCTAAGTTATCTTATTTGTAAAATGGGCCTAATAATAGTATTTACCTCAAAGGGTTATTATCAGGATTAAACTAGTTAATTCTTATAAAGTTGCTGACCTTAAAAATGTGCAACATGAAAGCTGTGAATTAAGTTTTATTTGGGAAAAAATGAGGACTATAGCCCAGGAGACAGCATTTCAGATGTCTCTGAGAAACTCCAAAGAGGTAGAAGGAAAGGTCAGTATATACACAATTTTGGTGAAGGGGGAGTACATGTAATCAAGCACATACCTTTTGCAGAAGGTTTCTGACAGTCACAAGGAGCAGTCATCACCATGAAGGATTTTAGTGCTCTTCTAGATATGAGAGGGTGCACAAATTGGGCTCATAAAATTGATCCCTTAAATATCTACCTGAAGACCTATTCTGCCAGTTTTTCCCCAAGCACAGAGTGCCTCATTCCTGTTCTCTACCTTGAACTCCTTTCAGGGGGTGTTGAAGGTCAGCAGCTACAGCAGCACATGATTTTATCCTTGTAGAGGTAGACGGCAAGCACCAATTTGTAGTCAACGAAGTGTTTAGAACTGTGCCTGGTATGTAGTAAACATTTAATACATTTTACTATTAGCATTGGGCTTCCCAGGTGGCTCAGTGGTAAAGAATCCACCTGCCAAGGCAGAAGACGCAGGAAATGCAGGTTTGACCCCTGGGTCAGGATGATCCCCTGGAAGAGGGCATGGCAACCCACTCCAGTATTCTTGCCTGAGAGTCCCTGCGGACAGAGGAGCCTGGGGCCCCACAGAGTCAGACACAACTGAGAAGAGCACAGCAGCAGCACTGCTAGCATCATCATTTATTTAAGTATCTAGATCTCCTACTAGACTGCCAGCCAGTGCATCAGGACAAGAAACTGTTTGTCTTGCTTATCTCAGGGCCCCAGTGTCTAGCAAAGGGCCTGGCACATGGTATGTGTTCAATTAATGTTCAATTAATGAAAAGATAGCAGGAAGACTAGATGCGCTGGTGCCCCTGTGCCATGGGGCTTCTCAAGGCCCTAGAGGCCCCAGAGGCAGGTCCAGGTAAGGCTGTCACAAGGGAACAAGGTGACCCATTCGTCCCCACAGACTATCTCAGCTGTAGATACATATCTACCTGGGCCTGCCTACCCCAGGACACAGTCTTCATCCGGGCCAGAAGTCTGGCCCTCAGAGCCCTCAGATCATTCTACTGATACCTACCTCCTCACTCAGGAGTCTAAAAACATGTCATTCCCAGGAAACTTCTACTTTCCAACAATTCTTAATCCTTTTGCAGTCAGTCCTTTTCCCCAACTCTTCCCAAGTGAGCCTTTCACACCTAAATCTAGACAGGTCACTCCTGTACTTAAAACCCAACCCTGCTTTCACTTGTCTTGAAGATAAGGTCCAAATTCTAAAGTACAACTACTTAGCAAACCCTACACAGTCAGCCCTAGACCCGTGTCCCCAGCCTCCCTCCGTCCCATTATCACCGCTAGTCCCCTCCCCACCTTAGCCAGGGCCTACATCTCCCCCAAATGCTCCAGTCTGTACACCTCTGCCTCCAGCTCCCTTCTCCCCTGTGCTCTCTAGAAAGCTCTTCATTCTGTAAAACCTGCTTCAGTTATGATCTGCTCTACAGCATGTCTCCCCAGACGCCCTGCTAACATTTAAGAAATCTGTCTCATAGCCTCTTACAGTTGTCTGTTTATATCTCTGTCTCTGCCACAGGACTGAGAGGCCTTGTGGGCTGGAACTGTCTTTTTTTTTTTTGGATCCTTAAGTCCCAGCCCAGAATCTAGGATGCAATACAAGAGTCCATCAGGAAATGTTTATTAGTTGGTTAGTCCATTGGCAAAATGAATGAACAAATGAGTGAATGAATGAACAGCAGGTTCTCTGTGCCCCAGTGATCCAGGCATGTAGTTGGGGGACAGGGAATGATTCTTGTGTGAACCCCTGAATAAGATACACCTCCACTGACCTTCTATATTTATTTTTTCAGCATCAGCTCCTCTCAACACAACATACACACACACACACACAAACGCAGCTCTTCCGTCTGTCCTCCAATTTTTTCTAAAA
Organism: Giraffa tippelskirchi; assembly: GCF_054371585.1. Taxonomy (NCBI): domain Eukaryota; kingdom Metazoa; phylum Chordata; class Mammalia; order Artiodactyla; family Giraffidae; genus Giraffa; species Giraffa tippelskirchi. The sequence goes on from NC_137276.1 coordinate 95,121,095, forward strand.
GAATCTCTTCATAAGCATTGACTCATAAGACAAAAAATACATATATATTCAAATTTATAAAGTTTCCAGAAGTTCTTCTCAAAAAAACACGGACCAAGAATTGCCAAACAGTCCCATGAAATGCCACACCGGGACAGCCTCTGAGCAGATGTTCTTTCTGGGGAGACCCAGGTGTCCTGCCTCTCCCCATCTTGCTTTATGCATGTGAGGCCCCAGTCCAGCTTCCCTTCCTTGGCATTGAGTGGACACCTGCGACTGGGTTGTAATCCCAGGTAAGCCGCCTGTACACAGCCCAGCACCACCCCCACTCCTGGTCACAGGGACTTGAATAGCCGGGTGCACCTGTGGGCCAGGCAGCCACTGATCCGAGGGTGGAGCCCAACAGGACCGAGGCCTCAGCTTTTGAAGCACTGACAGGACTGCCCTGCCGAGCCTGACCTATGACCTACAGGTGGGCACAGCCATTGTCCCCACAGGTCCCGACTGCTGTCTGTCCTGCTGCAGGGATCCGTGAAAATATCCATTTCAGGTCCGTGCAAAGCAAAACAAACAGAGGGGCCAAGGGGCAGGGGTTTGTGTGGCGGGCTTTGCCGGGTGGGAAGCCATTGTTGCAAGTACAGGTATAATCCGCGACAGGCAGGCCCCACCAGCTGGCAGGGCTCCACCTGCCACTGGACTATTTATAAATACACGGACAACTTGGAGCTCCAAAACAAGAGCCTCTGGAACTTAAAGGGCTCCACAGGATTGGGAAGAGGCCTCAGTATCAGAAACCAGCACCTGCCTCTCACTGAGCCTGTCAACCAGGAGGGATGAGGTGAGGGGTCCCTTCCTCCCTGCCACAGACTGGAGGCTGGCGCCAAGCACGGGTCAGGTGGGATAGAGCTTGTAGATTCCACAGGACCAACAGTGGCAGACAACAGCACTGTCAGACCACCTGCCACTAGCAGAGGCTGAGGCAGCTACAGTCATCACAGTTCTGGCAATCGAAGGTTGCTACTGACAAATAGGAGAGTGTTTGTGAATGGAGGCTTCAGGGGAGTTTGTGTTATTGTGTTACTGTGAACAGGCACAGAACTTGGTTAGATTCTAATTGTGGTACAGCTGCAGACTCGCTGTGTGAACTCAGACAAATGACCTAACCTCTCTGAGATTCAGTTAATTTACCTATAAAATAGGCATGTCAATAACCAGCCTGGAGGGCTATTGTGAGGATCAATTTTGTGCTAAATCCCCTGGCCCCACCTCCAACCTCTTACTTCCTACAGTCCACCTGGCTCAGGCAACCAAATAGGATTTCTAAAACACTGAGACTTTTAAAACATTTTTATTGTTAAATAAATGCACATTCAGAAAATACTCCAAGCATCAATGTATGACTTAACAAATTACTGTAAAAAGAATATATGCTCCTCACCCGAGTGAAAAAAAAGTGAACATCGCCTGGACTCCAGAAGCTATCACAGATCACTTTCCAAACATGAAAGTGAAGTGTTAGTCACTCAGTTGTGTCCAACTCTTTGTGTGACCCCATGGACTGTAGCCTGCCAGGCTCCTCTGTCCATGGAATTCTCCAGGCAAGAATACTGGTGTGGGTAGCCATTTCGATCACAGTCATCCCTTTCACTCTAATAGTATAAATATTTAGAATCACATAGTCTGTATGGCTTCTAGAGGCTGACTTATATATTTTAAATTGATTGGTTATTATGTGTAACTTAATCCTTTTTCATTGTTGTATAATATTCCAGTATATGGATTTACCATACACAGCTGTTATAAGCATTCTTACATCTATCATAGAGCACAATGAAAGGAAAAACTATTTTTTCTCTACACAGTCATAGAACATTTCTGGGCACTCAACATGCAGGTGTTTTTCCCACACCAACCAATTCTCCAACACCAGCTGAGTGTCCTACAATTCAATTCCAACACTACTTACCTTGAGTTAGTATTCAGTCCCATAGGTTAAGGACCCAGTCCCACAAGACTGCCCCCACTTTAGACACCAAGTGAGTTATACTGACTTATGTCCAACTTGGCTACAAATCAAAGGTTCCCAGGAACCCCTCCTCAGATTCAATAATTTGCTATAATGGCTCATAGAACTCAGGGAAATGCTTATGTTTACCAGTTTGTCATATGATAAAGGACACTGTAAAGGATACAGGTGAATAGCCAGATGGAAAGGCTTATAGGGCAAGGTCCAGAAGTGGCCTGCACAAGTGCTCTGGTTCACTGGTGCTGGAGTGCCCCACCCTCACAGCACAGAGATGTGTTCGCCAACCCAGAAGCTCTCCAAAGCCATTCAGAGACTTGTCCATGGATTTTTATAGAAGCTTCCTCACATAGGCATGAGTGATTATTCACTCAATCTCTAGTCCCTCTCCCTTCCTCAGAGGATGGATGAGGGGTGGAGAGCTGAAAGTTCCAAGCTTCTAATCACAATTTGGCCTGTCTGGTGACCAGCTCCCATCCAGGAGCTCAACAAGAGTCACCTTGTTAGAATAAAAGATGCTGCTATTACCCAGGAAATGCCAAGGACTTGGAAGCTCTGTTATCAGGAACTTGGGTCAAAGACCAACTATTAGAACAAAAGATGCTCCTAACACCTTTATTGATTAGGAAATTATAAAGATTTTAGGAGCTCTGGTCAGGAACCAAGATGAAGACCAAAATAGGTATTTATTCTATCACAATATCACACACAGGCACACTTTTATTTTGGATATCTATGGGAAAGGAATTTCTAGGTCATAGGCTGAGTATCTTGCATTCTGCTGGATAATTCCTCACTCTTTTCCTCAGTGGTTGTACCAACACATCAGTCCTTCGAGTGATATACAGGGTTCCCATTGTTCCACATCCTCACTAAGACTGATGTTGCCAGATGGCCTAACTTTAGCTATTCTGATTGAGTATCTAATTGTGGTTTAAATATCCATTTCCCTTATTATGAGTGAAATTGACCAGCTTTTGATACATGTATTAGACATTTGGATGTCAACATTTGCAAGGTGCTTGTTTAAGTTCTTTGTTCAGTTTCCTACTGGGATGTTTGTCTTTTTCTTATTGTAGACGTCCTTTATCAGTTTTGGAGATGAATTGTTTGCTATATGTATGTCACGCATCTTCTTCTATTCTGTGACTGCATTGACAGAATATTCTGTTTTTTACAGTATCTTTTGATGAACTGAAGTCCTTGATTTTAATGTAGTTTTTCCCTTAATGTTTAGTGATTTCTATGGGCCATATAAAAAACTCTCCTTCTCCTCAAAGTCATGAAGATATTGTCCTATTTTATCTTCCCAAAGCTTCTTTGTTTTGCACTTATCATTTAGATACACAGCACATCTAGATTTGATTTTTGTGTATGATATGAAGTAAAGGTCTAGTTTCTTTCTACTTTTTTTTTTCATACAGATACCCATTTTCCCCAGCACCATTCTTTCTTGCTTTGCAGTATCACTTTTATCGTAAATCAGTGTCAACATATGCATGATCTGTTTCTGGATTTTCACAATCTCTTCCATCACCATATCTGTTTATCCTAGTGCCAGTAACATTGTCTTATTATCATAGATCCTAATAAGTGTCCAGGAAGTATTATATACTTGTTTCTTTCTATAAGATTATGTTTGCTGCTCTTGTCCCTTTACATTTCCATATAAATTTCAGAATCACGTTGTAAAGCTCCACAAAAACAAAATACTTAAGACTTTCGTTGGGACTGCATTGAGTCCATATAGCACTTTGAGAACTGATATCATTACAATATTGAGTCTTTCAATCCATGAACATTGTATGTCTCTATTTTTTATTCTTTACTTCTTTATTTTCTTTCAATAATATTTTCTGGCTTTCCATATAGAAGTTTTGTCCATGTTTTGTTAGGTTTCTTTTAGGTATTTGATATTTGTTGATATGTTTAAAGTGGTATTTTTTATTATCTGTTTGTTGCTGGTACACAGAAATAGGATTGATTTTTTTGTTAACCTTGACTTTATGACCAGCTAAACTTTCTTATTAAGCCTAATATTTTATCTGCAGATTATTTTTGGATATTCTACATATACACTCCTATCCTCTTTAAAATGTTGAGAATTTTGTTTATTCCTTTCATTCACTCTATTTCTTTTCTTACCATTCTGCTCTGGCAGCATTTTCAAAACTTACCTGACTACAGATGGTTCAGTTATGGACCTCCTATTCAATTTCTAAAAAGCTTTCCACTAAACAAAGTCTTGGGAAAGGTAGAATAAAGGGAAAATAACAAGGAGATGACTTAGAACTCAAAGACGTAACTCTGACTCACATTTAGTAGTTATGCGACCCAGGTAAGCTACTTAAGTAACTATCAGAGTAGACTTTTAACACAGATGAAAGCAAAAGGTGACAGCAACTGTGAGAGATTTCTCAGAAGTAAAATCAAGTTATAAAATCAGTGCTTTTATAAATCCTGGGCCCAACATTTGCAGAATACATATTATTTTCAAGTATCCATGAGATATATATAAAAATTGTATACACTGAGGCTTAAAGCAAGTCTGAAAATTTTTAAAGAATTGAATATTTTTCTACAAAATGCAATTAAGCTAAGAATCAACTTAGGAAAGGATAATGTAAATTAAGTAATATTATTCTAGACAAACTAAAATCCACAGTGGAAAGTAAACAAAATATCTTGAACTGAAAATAAAACTTGTGGAAGGCAATTAAACATACAATTATAGGGAAATATATCCTTAGAAACATATAAAGACTGAAATTAATGCACAACACCTATTTCAAGAAATTATGAAAACATCACCAATAGCAACATTAAAATAAACCCAAGATTCAGAAGGAAAAACTTATATGTCAAAGAATAGAAATGAATGAAAGAGAAACCAAACATAAAATAGAAAGGATTAACAAAACCAAATTTGGTTCATTGAAAAGACTAATAAAATTGATAGTGCCCTGGTTTTTAAGGAGATGTAAAGCAATGTTAGGAATGAAAAAGAGGACATGAACTTCAGAGTCACAGACATGGGGGAAAAGAAGAGAGAGGAAATCATAAATTCTATGACAAAATTTTGAAAGTTTAACTGAAATAGATAAATTCTTATTAAAAACACAACTTTCAAATGGATATAAGAAATAAAAATGCTAATGGTTCATAATTATGAAAAAGTTGAATCCAAAATAAAAAATATGTCCAGTAAGAAAACATTACAGACAATTTCCACCATTTAAGCTAGAAATTTCATTAATCCAATCAGAACACAGCTCTCTTTACAAGGTTAGCTGTAACTCTTACAACATCTGCCTCCACATATCAGAAAAACGAGCCAAGCACACTTTTGAATGTAGAACCAAAAATCCTCAATAATGTATTCTCAAATCTAATTTGGCAGAATACTAAGAGAATAATAAGCAATGAACTCTTGGCAAGTATGTAGGGGAGCTGGGGGAAGCTGAAATGAGAAGCTGATTTACCACGATCTATCCCAGTACCCTGGGCATAAGCTACTTTGTTTATAGAAAAAATAGAGAATGTGAGCTAATCCACCTAGTCAGTTCAACTGAATGGTCCGTTAAGTGAAGGTCTATAAAGACAGATTGATGATGTGGATGTGTGTATGATGGTGGAGGTATGAGAGACACAGCTGAAAGAACTCATAGTACATAAAGTGCTTTGTATCCTTTTTTAACTTAACATTTCCCCATAAGTCTATCTTTCATAAAGATCATTTGAAACAATTGACTACCATTTCTTTTTACGAATGTACCACTTTTGAAATTAGTAACCTTTTAATTTTAGGCATTTAAGTTTCTCTTTTCTAATACTAAAAATTATATGGCAATGAACACACTCCTGCCTAATTCTGTGTCTACCTTTCTGATATCTCCTTAGAAGACAGAAATACAGGTATTATACCAACTCCTGCTACATTTTAAAGTTCTTAATAATTATGAAAAATCTTGATGCATTTGATATAAGTGCTTTCTAGAAAGTTGGCCCCATTTATAACTTCCACCAGCAATTCACAAGCATACCTTTCATCCTCAGCAGCCTTTAAGTTTTCTCTTTTCTTAACCTGTGTTAATGTAATGTGTTAAAAATGGCACATTACTGTTCTTTTAATTTAGCACAGTGTGATGAACAATGATGGTAAATCTTTCCATTTGTCAGCCAGTTCCTTTGCTGGACATTGGCTTTACTTGAGTAAAGACAAACCCTGAATTCTCCTGCCTTATAGATATCTCTGAGGAGGGCATGGCAACCCACTCCAGTATTCTTGCCTGGAGAATCCCTATGGGCAGAGGAGCCTGGCGGGCTACAGTCCATGAGATCACAATGAGTCGGACACGAGTAAGTGACTAAGCACAGCACAGCACATAGATATCTCTACAGGGTGATTTTTTCAATACAAAGTCTCCAGCACGTGTGCTGTGGGACACATGGTCTAGGGCCGGCCATCAGCCCGGTACCTGGCTGGCCTAATGACGGAGAGCTGGAAACCCGAGTACCTCCTTGCAAAACCACTTTCCTAATGACCAACCCTCTGAATAAGCCAAGAGAAGGATAAAGTGAAAAGGCCATATGTGAGGTCTCTGAATTGCCACAGGACTGGAAACACTATTACACTTGTCTTTAATCTCCCCACCCTCTGTTCGTCTGTCTCCTTTTAATTTTCCTAAATGGCCCAGCCGCTGCTGTTGAGGAGAAGGTATTTAATATGGGTGAGGATTTAGCTGCTCTTCCAGGAATAGGCTGGGCCACTGCTTTTGAAATGTCATCTTGATTTGCTGCTTCCGCACTAAGTAAGAGACTTACTAGGGCTTAGGGGATGAATCTGGACACAAACCTCCCTAATGAAATGGCCTGGGGCCTCGCCCATGGCTGTGGCTCTGGGGACAGCTGCCCGGAGCAGGAGCATCTGACAGGGAAGGGCTCTGGGACTTGAAGGCCCTCCCTCACAACCCGTTCTGCATCCTCCACCCCAGCTCCAGCCACTCAGAACCTCATCAAGTGCCCTTCGTTACCTCTCTCTCCCTCCACCCCTCCCCACTCCCAAGTTCCCCCAGCACCCTGTACTGACACCTCTGCTTTCATTTATTCCTAGCACTAGAATGACCAGTTGACTACCGCTTTCCCTTCCTCCTCCACCCATTCCACACTGAGCTTGACAACACAGACTGGGTCTACTTTGACTGGATAACCTGGTATTCAACAGTATCACTTCCAAAAAGTGAAAGTGTTAGTCACTCAAGTAAGTCTGACTCTTTGCAACCCCATGGACTGTAGCCCACAAGGCTCCTCTGTCCATGGAGTTATCCAGGCAAGAATACTGGAGTGGGTTGCCATTCTCTTCTCCAGGGGATCTTCCCAACCCAGGGATAGAATCCAGGTCTCCTGCATTGTGTGCAGATTCTTTACCATCTGAGCCACCAAGGAAGCCCTTGCTTCGAAAAGTTGCTTAGTAAATAATTGGTGAGTAGGTAGGTGCACAACTCACTAGATGATCCTTAATGAAACCCTTAACATCTGTATGTTACAAGTTAATTATGCCTCAATTTCCTTAGCTAAATGGGAATGCAGATCTTTGCTGTACCTCCCTTACAGAGGTGCTGTGAACAGCTGACAGAGGGCTGTGAGCACTTTGTATTCAGAGGATACAGTAGCATCTTTCGCTGTACTTCTCAAGGGTATCCGAATAAGAATGTGAGTGGAATCTGGGATCAGACCTGAGCTCCGCCTACCAAGCCAGGTACCTTGGCTCACGGCTGTGTCAGGCTCAGGGTACTGCCAAAGAGGCACTAAACAAACAAGTGGCAGAATTACTGGGCCATTTTTGCATCAGCCAGCCTCTGTCATCCGCTGCCCAACTGCTAGCTCCAGAGAATCCACCAGGTCAAATGTTCCAACTGGCAGGCCACTGGCCCCACAGCCTGGACCTACTACAGAGCCTTTTCATGCTCTGCCCCCCTAAGATCTGTCAACTCTCTTTATCCCGCATAAATGGATCATGCTAGTCTCCACAAATGCACTGTATGCTATTTCCAGAAGCCACAGAAGCTCACCAAGCACTGTGCTAGTTTTGCTGGATACAATAAGTGTCCTTTGGAAAGGATACTCCAGCATGGCTCTTACACTGAACCCTTAAGAATTTCTCAGATACAGAAGTTCCTGTGTCTTCACAGGATTGATCTCCAACCATATGGAGAATACACGTCATCCTAACACCTCCAATGTACCTGCCATTTCTTGATCATCTAGTTTCACTAACATGTTGTCATCAATCTAGTGAACAAATATGACATTCTTCAGAATATCCAGAAAGAGACTTCCCTGGTGGTCCAGTGGTAAAGAAACCACCTGCCAATGCAGGGGACACAGGTTCTATACCTGGTCTGGGAAGATCCCACAGGACAAGAAGCAACTAAACCTGTGCTCCACAACAAGAGAAGCAACCACAATGAGAAGCCCGCTCACTGCAACTAGAGAAAGTCCACTTGCAACAATGAAGAACCAGTATAGCCAAAAGTAAATAAAGAAATAAAGAATGTCCAGAAAGTCCAGGTCCCCTTTATACTATATTATAACATAAAGTAAGAGAAACAGCATCATTCTGGAGTGTACTGTTGCCTATCGTCCCACATAAATCTAAACGGATCCTGCTCCTACTTCATGACATGTATGGAAAAAGTGAAAGGGTTAGTTGCTCAGTCATGTCCGACTCTTTGTAACCCCATGGACTGTAGCTCCCCAGGCTCCTCTATCCATGGGGATTCTCCAAGCAAGAATACTGGAGTGGGTTGCCATTCCCTTCTCCAGGGGACCTTTCCAACCCAGAGATCAAACCCAGGTCTCCCACATTGCAGGCAGATTCTTTACCATCTGCGCCACCAGGGTATGGACCAGAACACTATTGCCAGATTGATGCTCACATATCACCTGCTGGAGATGGTGTTGATCTTCAACAAGGAGAGAACATCTTGTTCAGCACCTGCACGGGGCCGTATCTCGGTGCTAAAATAAGGTTAATCAAGACCAGAACATGATGGCTAACTGAAAAGGCTTTACTGCCAAACAGGGAACCTGACTCAGCAGATATTCTAGGTAAGTTTTGGGAATAAGGTGCAAGGAAAGAGAATTAGGGAAACTCTGTCAAAGCCAACTGACTGAGAGTTGGTTTTGTCCCATATTGGGAAAGCAAAATCTGGGTGTGGAATTGATTCACTGACAATGACTGGACTTTTCTGTTGTGGGTGTGAGCACTGGATGTGGTCCGCTGTATACATGTGGTGTATGTTTTGGAATTACACCTTCCAGGTGCCTCTGCTGAGTATCTGTGGTCCCCACCTCAGGACTACAGTGTCCAGCTGTTTTGTGATGTGTCTGAGTTAGGGTTATGTCACCCAATCTGGTGAGCAGCATCAATAGGCTAGGTGGACAGCCTAACTGGCCAGGTCAGAGTCACCATTGGTTAGGTATGGGATAGTCTACTGTCATCCATCAGAATCCAAGAAGGGGTTGCAGGTGCCAGGCTGCTGAAGGAAAGGGGAATTCAACACCCTTTAGGTCTTAGATGGTAGCAATGAGTCATACATTGCCAGTACTCATGTATGGATGTGAGAGTTGGACTATAAAGAAAGGTGAGTGCTGAAGAACTGATGCTTTTGAACTGTGGTGTTGGAGAAGACTCTTGAGAGTCCCTTGGATGGCAAGGAGAATCCAACCAGTCAATCCTAAAGGAAATCAGTCCTGAAGATTCATTGGAAGGACTGTAACGCTGAAGAAGCTGAAGTTGAACGGATCTCTGAAGACCTACAAGACCTTTTAGAACTAACACACAAAAAAGATGTCCTTTTCATTATAGGGGACCGGAATGCAAAAGTAGGAAGTCAGGAAAAACCTGGCGTAACAGGCAAATTTGGCCTTGGAGTACAGAATGAAGCAGGGCAAAGGCTAATAGAGTTTTGCCAAGAGAATGCACTGGTCATAGCAAACACCCTCTTCCAACAACACAAGAGAAGACTCTACACAAGGATATCACCAGATGGTCAACACCGAAATCAGACTGATTATATTCTCTGTAGCCAAAGATGGAGAAGCTCTATACAATCAGCAAAAACAAGACCAGGAGCAGACTGTGGCTCAGATCATGAACTCCTTATTGCCAAATTCAGACTTAAACTGAAGAAAGTAGGGAAAACCACTAGACAATTTAGGTATGACCTAAATCAAATCCCTTATGATTATACAGTGGGAGTGAGAAATAGATTTAGGGGACTAGATTTGATAGACAGTGCCTGATGAACTATGGACAGAGGTTCGTGACATTGTACAGGAAACAGGGATCAAGACCATCCCCATGGAAAAGAAATGCAAAAAAGCAAAATGGCTGTCTGAGGAGGCCTTACAAATAGCTGTGAAAAGAAGAGAAGTGAAAAGCAAAGGAGAAAAGGAAAGATATTCCCATTTGAATGCAGAGTTCCAAAGAATAGCAAGGAGAGATAAGAAAGCCTTCCTCAGCAATCAATGCAAAGAAATAGAGGAAAACAACAAAATGGGAAAGACTAGAGATCTCTTCAAGAAAATTAGAGATACCAAGGGAACATTTCATGCAAAGATGGGCTCGATAAAGGACAGAAATGGTATGGACCTAACAGAAGCAGAAGATATTAAGAAGAGGTGGCAAAAATACACAGAAGAACTATACAAAAAAGATCTCCACGACCCAGATAATCAAGATGGTGTGATCACTCATCTAGAGCCAGACATCCTGGATTGTGAAGTCAAGTGGGCCTTACAGAGCATCACTACAAACAAAGCTAGTGAGGGTGATGGAATTCCAGTTGAGCTATTTCAAATCCTCAAAGGTGATGCTGTGAAAGTGCTGCACTCAATATGCCAGCAAATCTGGAAAACTCAGCAGTGGCCACAGGACTGGAAAAGGTCAGTGTTCATTCCAATCCCAAAGAAAGGCAATGCCAAAGAATGTTCGAACTACCGCACAATTGCACTCATCTCACCCGCTAGTTAAGTAATGCTCAAAATTCTCCAAGCCAGGCTTCAGCAATATGTGAACCATGAACTTCAAGACGTTCAAGCTGGTTTTAGAAAAGGCAGAGGAACCAGAGATCAAATTGCCAACATCTGCTGGATCATCAAAAAAGCAAGAGAGTTTCAGAAAAACATCTATTTCTGCTTTATTGACTATGCCAAAGCCTTTGACTGTGTGGATCACAAGAAACTGTGGAAAATTCTGAAAGAGATAGGAATACCAGACCATCTGACCTGTCTCTTGAGAAACCTGTATGCAGGTCAGGAAGCAACAGTTAGAACTGGACATGGAACAACAGACTGGTTCCAAATAGGAGAAGGAGTACGTCAAGGCTGTATATTGTCACCCTGCTTATTTAACTTATATGCAGAGTACATCATGAGAAACGCTGGGCTGGAAGAAACACAAGCTGGAATCAAGATTGCCGGCAGAAATATCAATAACCTCAGAATGCAGATGACACCACCCTTATGGCAGAAAGTGAAGAAGAACTAAAGAGCCTCTTGATGAAGGTGAAAGAGGAGAGTGAAAAAGTTGGCTTAAAGCTCAATATTCAGAAAACTAAGATCATGGCATCCAATCCCATCACTTCATGGGAAATAGATGGGGAAACAGTGGAAACAGTATCAGACTTTATTTTTGGGGGCTCCAAAATCACTGCAGATGGTGATTGCAGCCATGAAATTAAAAGACGCTTACTCCTTGGAAGGAAAGTTTTGACCAACCTAGATAGCATATTCGGAGAAGGCAATGGCACCCCACTCCAGTACTCTTGCCTGGAAAATCCCATGGATGGAGGAGCCTGGTAGGCTACAGTCCATGGGGTCACTAAGAGTCAGACACGACTGAGCGACTTCACTTTCACTTTTCCCTTTCATACATTGGAGAAGGAAATGGCAACCCACTCCAGTTTTCTTGCCTGGAGAATCCCAGGGACGGCAGAGCCTGGTGGGCTGCTGTCTATGGGGTCGCACAGAGTAGGACACGACTGAAGCGACTTAGCAGCAGCAGCTGCAGCAGCAGATAGCATATTAAAAAGCAGAGACATTACTTTGCCAACAAAGGCTGTCTAGTCAAGGCTATGGTTTTCCTGGTAGTCATATATGGATGTGAGAGTTGGCTGGTGAATAAAGCTGAGCGCTGAAGAATTGATGCTTTTGAACTGTGGTGTTGGAGAAGACTCTTGAGAGTCCCTGGGACTGCAAGAAGGTCCAACCAGTCCATCCTAAAGGAGATCAGTCCTGGGTGTTCATTGGAAGGACTGATGTTGAAGCTGAAACTCCAATACTTTGGCCACCTCATGGGAAGAGTTGACTCATTGGAAAAGACCCTAATGCTGGGAAGGATTGGGGGCAGGAGGAGAAGGGGACAACAGAGGATGAGATGGCTAGATGGCATCACCGACTTGATGGACATGGGTTTGGGTAGACTCCGCGAGTTGGTGACGGACAGGGAGGCCTGGCGTGCTGTGATTCATGGGGTTGCAAAGAGTCAGACACGACTGAGTGACTGAACTGAACTGATGCTGAAGCTGAAACTCCAATACTTTGGCCACCTGATGCAAAGAACTGACTCATTAGAAAAGACCATGATGCTGGGAAAGATTGAAGGCAGGAGAAGAAGGGGACAGCAGAGGATGAGATGGTTGGATGGTATCACCAACTCGATGGACATGGGTTTGAACAAGCTCCGGCAGTTGGTGATGGACAGGAATGCCTGGCATGCTGCAGTCCATGGGGTTGCAAACTGTCACATAAGACTGAGCAACTGAACTGAACTAAACTGATGAGTCTCTGCTGGCCCTCCCAGGATGAGACATGACTGTTTTAGGTACCATCTCGGCCGGGAAGAAGGTGGTTTCAGAGCCTCCATTTAGCTTTGCTCGCTGCAATCGCTCTAAGCCCACAGGACAAGGAGGTGATGTGAGGCTTCTGCAGACTACCAAGCAAGTCCACTCCAACTGCACATGGAGGGCCTTGGGAAATGACCATCAGGTGGACCTGTGGGTCCACAGGATCCCCTGTGAGCTACATCAGGGCCAGGAACCATCTATTATATGGACCTCACATGCCCCCCTTCTACGGAAGCCATGATAGCATTTTGGTTCTGGTGTCAATGTCAGATCAGACTCTGTGAAAAGTCTGACGCTTCATTCATATTTTGGAACTATCAGACTAGTCTCTCCTGTGTGTGGTTACCTGAGAAAATGACCATAAGCAACTTTGAGAAAGATCTGGGGTGATTACTGATGACAGTTGCTTCAGAGTTGCAGGGTCCTTCCTCATAAGGACCTAGCCTCCCCTTGTTTTCTGTCCATCTGTCTTGTAAAGAAGACTGAGGTCCTTTGACCATCTCCATAGTATTACACACATGGGGCTCCACTACCTCCCTCAGACTTTGGCACTTATCACCATAGTCATGTCCCACCCTTGCTCCTGAGATTTAAGCCCTGTGTTTGGCCTCTGGCATTTGGGACTCTATCATTCCCCATTGCTACAGAAAGCCCAGTACTACTGGGCCAAAGAGTTCACAACATCTTACAGAATAACCTGAACAAATTTTTTGGCATTTCTTACTAACGCCGGCCCAGGTCCACCGATCTTTTCAACGATCTCAGTGCCTCTCTCAGTGCCTTCCCAATAAACACTCTCAGTCCTCATGGAACACAGCCAACTTTTTCCAACCTTATGCAGCACATCCACTCTATTCTCTATGATTTTTGGTTCTTTCCACACAGTCTGTCATGTCTGCTTCACTTTGTGGGGACCGTCACTTTTGCCAAGTTTCCAAAAGCCATCCCAGCAGCATATTAGCACATTTCTCCTGAGGTTCTTACCAGGATGTTAAATCCTGTCTGTGTTTCTGTATCAGTAAACACCTGTCTATCTACCTTTCCATTCCACCTCCTTTGATACAGCACCTTGACCCAATCCCACATGTACCCTCCCAACTCCTTCCACTCATATAACAGATAAGCCAGGTTCTGCCCCCTGCAGCAGGCCCAGTACCTCCCCAGTCACATCCTCTGGGATTTGATGTTTGCTGTCAGTCTGGTTGTCTGGAAGAGAAGTAGGGATAAATCCCAAGATAGTTAAGCATCATTTTGTAAAGCACCTGCCTTATTTTCTTTGAGGCCTTCACATGATCTTCCAACAGGCAGTGGAGGTGGGGAGAGGACAACTGTCTTTTAACAATGGGAACGGGTTTGGGAGCTCAAGGTCCTCAGTAGTATCTCCCCAGACATCCCTCTCAAGTGCCCTTGACGAGTTGTGTAGGGCTCTCTGGAGCTGAGAATTCAGCTCTGAGGTTCTACTACTCTTACAGTTAAGCCTAGTCTTCTGCTCTGTCTGGCCTCTGGCTGCATAAGATTATAGTGTTTCCTTAAATGATGCCAACGATGACTCTGCAATTCTACCTCAGGGGGCACGGGTTCAAACTCTAGTTGGGGAACTAAGATCTCACATGCATTGTGCAGCCAAAAAAATTTAAAAAACAGAGGCCAAGGAGGCTCTCTTGCCTTCCCATTTTGCCTTAAATTAGTGACTAATTATCCAGAGCCAGCCGTGATCGCTTCTCGACAAATTGGTGATACTCAGCAATAGCCACCTCATCCTACAGTTACCATTTCCCTCTCACTTCCTTAAATGCCAGAGATAATATATCAGCCTGCATTGCCTCCCATCAGCATCCCCACCCAGCTCACAGAGGTAAAAGTTTTAGCAACTGCACCTCTCCAGCACCATGGACCATCTGTCTCACCTCCCACCAGGGATGGGTTCTCATTGCCAACCAGCTGGCAAGTCATCTTAGTTTAAAGCCTGATTCTCAAGACCATTCTGGATACCAACTTAGATTGGGATCCCTAAAAACAGACTCCGAGACAGAGACCTATGTGCAGAAATTCTACTGTGGGTGCTCTGGAGAGAGACAGGAGTAGGAAGTAAGGAAGGCAGGAGGAGACCAGGGGAGAAACTGATCCTTAGTACAGTTTGCAACTGAGAACTCAGCTGATCATGCTGGTGGGTCCTCAGCACCCCCACACCCACCAGTCATTGGTCCGTGGGCTGTCCCTAAGAGGGGTTATCACCTCGATGGGGCCCTTTTCTGCAGAGGGCAAGGCCCAGTGAGGGAGGTGGCTGTGAGCCATCAGCCAATATTCCCAGCAGCTGGAAGATAGCGATGTCCTCCCTGGAGAGGAGATCTGAGCGGAGCACCATGGTACCCAGTTTTTCCTCACCCCATTCCGTAAAGGCCCCACCCTCACTGCGGACTCCCGGCACCAGAGGCTTTGCTCCGCCCACCACAGGATAACTGCAAACTTGGCTTTGAGGATGGATAGGACTTCCTGAACAGATCCCTAAGCAGCTACCACTCAGACAGGGACACCAAAGCCCACTCCTCTCTGAGTTGAATCCGAGTGGGGAGTGGGGATGAGTCTGTGCTTCCCCTCTGTCCATGGCGGAGGGCGAGCGGAAGCTCCTCCTCTAACCCCTTCCTGCAGAAGATCCAGGCTAAGGACACCACTTGCCCGCCCCGACGCCCACGCCTCTAACGCTGTCTGCGCTCTCCCTCCATTGTCTCCTGCCAAAGGACAGGGAGTGCCATTCCCACAGTGTCCAAGTTCCACTATTCACCAGGCAGTGAGCACCCGGCTCACCGCTGACCCTGGGTTAAGTGCCCCACACGTGACCTCATTAAACTCCTGTAACGACCTTTTCGGAGAACTCTGAAAGCAGTTATCACTGTTCCCATTTTAGAGATGAAAAAACTAAGATTCAGGGAGGTGAGACGACTTGCTTTACTTCTGCCGAGGCAGTAAGCTGCAGAGCCAGCGTTTCAAGCCTGCTCTTTTCTCCCCGCCCCCCTCTGAAGCAAGCCTCAGCAAAGCCTTGGAGTGGAGTTTAAGAGCAGCCCAGGGGCCCCTTTCGTGGTGCCCACCGCAGCCTGCCCAGGACTGAGGGGTTCTCCGGGGATCTCACCCAACTCTTATTCTACTCTTGCTTCTGTTTTCAGGAGAAAGAGGGCAGCGGTAGGTCAGTGATCGTGGATGGGGTTGGCCTTGGCCATCAAGACCACTGATCCCTACTCCCATCACTGCTCTCCTCGAACACCCTCCCTCTCTGCAGCCAGCCCCAAATCTGGCTCTGCCTTTAAGGTTCAACTCAAGTGTAGGCACCACGGGAGACTCTGCCATCTGTGCCCAGGAAGCACCCGTGCTTCTGTCTACTCCAGCATGAGTCACATATCCACCCCAAACTCCTCCAACCCATCTTCTCCACCTAGTCAGCCTTTGGCACACCTTACCTGTGCCAAAGCTGGGGTGCAGCTCAGGGCATTCAAGGGAGATCCCATGGCTATGACCATGGTTGCCAGTAGGAAGCCCTGTTTCCCCAAGTTGCTCTTCCCTTGCCTGCCTGCCTATCGTGGTTGACCTGAGCTTCTGAAATGGGCCAGGCACCATGCCGAAGCTTTAAACCCACCACATCATTTGATGCTCAAGAGTCCACTGTGTATTAGCTCCATTTTGTAGATGAGGAGATTGAGCCTCACAAGGGTTAAGTGACTTACCCAAAGGCACACACTGGTAAAACCAGGATTCAAACCAGGTCCTCCTGTCTCAATGCCCACTTTCTGGCTCATGCCCTAACTACATTAAACTTGGCACATAATGGCCTTCACTGCCTTCTTGTCCATAAGACATCTTTACTTCCCCCCAGTTATCCAAAGCCAGGTGGCAGCCTTGACCTTGACCCCTCCCACACCTTGGTCAGTCCCTGAGTCCTTTCCCACCACCTCCCCAGTTCCTCCCCCATCATTTCCCTTCTCTCCATTTCCAGTGATCCTCCCCTGCCCGGGAGAGTTCTCACCGTCCCTCACTGGATTCCGATCCCAACCTATGGTCCCCCACCCTTCCAATCTTGTCACTTCTTTATCTCCTCCCCACAAATCCCAACCTGCCTTTTGACCATGGTTCTGCCCCTTCCTAAGTGAGCCTTGCTTTCTCACAACCCTGTATATCCCAACACTGCTGCCCACACTCCCGCCTGTGAGCTCCTGGTCAGCCTCAGAGACTCAGTTTAAATGTCACCTCCACTGAGAAGCCCTCCTAGATCTCCCCCTAGGAAGGGATAGGTGCCCTTCCTTTGACCTTTCACTGAACTTTACAGCCCTCTTTCATGTCCTTTGTCACTCACTAGTGCAAGAGTTTATAGTCTGTGCATTTATCTCCTCCACTAGTCTCTGAGCTTCCCGGAAGCAGGGACTGTCTCTTACTTATCTTTGGCATTTTGTTTTGTGTGCATGTGCACATGTGTGTGAGTATGTTTGTGAGTGTGTATGTACGTGTTTAACCTCAGGTGCAGAGGGCTGCATGTGCTTCTCAGTTTCATGGAACTTCATCATCACTGGTCCACAAAGGCCTCTCTTCCTTTTATCTCCATCCACATTCCCTCTCCCCTCCTCCTCCTGTGTCTCTCTGCATGCCCAGAGCCTGGCACAAACACAGAGCACAAAGGATGCTCAGCAAATGTAACTGAGTGCAGGAGATGGGTGACAAATTAATCGTGAATCCTATGTAATTTCACTCTTTGCAGGCTCCATTGGGCAGCCAAAGTGGAAAAAGATATGGTTTAGCTGCTGCAGTATAGAAACCTCATATTGACAAGGAAATAAGAGTTACTGAAAGATGAAGTCTTCACTGTTGAGGGCCTGGCTGTGGCAGAGAGAAATAAAAAGCAATATGTTTTAACACACCAGAGGCTGGTTTATCATTTGGGGACTGCAAGTTAAGATTTTCAATGCAAACTCAGTTCAATCCGACAAGCCCAAGGTGAAACTCTCATCTCTTCATCCAAAAGGGCACTGTCTTCCCCAGAAGTCATCTCAGGGCTATACCCTTCCTTCTAAAGATGCCACTGTTGTCACAGATCACTTGGAATTGTCCCGTCAGGCAACTGTCTGGAATGCTTGTCTGGGGCAGTTCACTGACTACCTAAAAGATCACTGTCAGATCTTGAATCCATGAAAAAAATAAATAAATAAAGTAGAAAGTCTCTTTTTTGTTGTTGTTTAGTCGCTAAGTTGTGTCTGACTCTTTGCAATCCCATGGACTGTAGCCCAACGGGCTCCTCTGTCCACGGGACTTCCCAGGCAAGAATACTGGAGTGGGTTGCCATTTATTTCTCCAGGGGATCTTCCTGACCCAGGGATCGAACCTGCGTCTCCTACATTGGCAGGCCGATTCTTTACCACTGAGCCACCTGAGAAGCCCAGAAAGTCTCCTTAGAAAATGTTGGGAAAAAAATATTGTCAGGATTTTGAGGCCACAACTCCCCTTGGAGCAAAAATACGTTCCAATTTAATCACCGTGATAGATGGCAAAAAAAAAAGTCACAGTCTTCATTCCTCCTTATATCTGTATCATTTGCCTTATGACTTGCTTTGGCCAGTGAGGTGTTGGCAGAAATGATGCAGAGGCTTGAAATGGACTCACAAACTGAAGTTTCTTTCTCTTTATGCCTCTGCCATCACCAGGAGATTATGCCCCAGCTAGCCTGCTGGAGGGTGAAAGACAAGTCAGAGCTGGGGCACCCAGGAATTCCAGATGAGGCCATTAAAGACTAGTCATTATCCAGCTGCTCTCTAGACATCAGAGGAAACTCAACTGAGATCAGCTGACCACACACACATGAGCAAGCCAAGATCAGCCAAACCCAGCCCAGATCAGCTGAACCTCTGCAGAGTCATAAGCTAAATTACATTCACAGTTGCAGGTCCCTGAGGTTTCTGAGTTTGTTTGGTTCCTTTGCAGTAATACTGCAGCAATTGATAACATCTTCAATTATTTACACATACACACTTCATTGATCAGAGCTTGAACTGATTTGGGGATTTTCTAAAGGTAATATCTGCCGCTAAGAACAAAGAATTGCCTTAGAGACACTGAATGAACATGTATTTTGTTCTGAAGGCAAAATATCCCAAAGCATGGAGCAATGATAGTATCTCTGGAATAAGTGAAGAACCCTCTGGGGAAGTGCTTTTGAAAAGGCCACACACATGTGGACATGTAAATGCTAGCATATTTACCCCTTTACTTGTGGTCATAATTTCACAGTTGCTGAGTATTTTCTAGTGTGACTGCTGGAAATGGCAATATTTTTTTCTGTACAGGAGATGGTCCCATTTAGAAGTTTTGTGAATTCAGTGAATGGATATTAACTATTTCCAAATCATGGGCTACTGTTTTTCTCTTTGGAAATGATAAATGCCTATGAGTATCTCCAAAGAACTGCTGGATTCATGGAAAATTGTTTGAAGATCTGTTAGACTACCGTGAAGCTCAGACAAGAATTATCTTTGGGATTCCAGGCACAAGTGGCAGAAACCGAGGCATATGTTCATATGTTTTCCATCCCTACCCCAAATGCACACAAAAAGTGAAGGTCCTTGTGACCTAAAAATACAATTTGCAAATGTTCAAAGCCTGCTTGTCATTAATTCTCCTCTGAAGATGTGCACAGCTTGTACTTTTAAGTGCAAATGTCTAACAGGTCTCCGGGCTGGGGAGAGCGACCTCTCCATCAGGCTGCAGGCACACACAGACTGGCACCCTCATCACCGGGCAGCTGTCCCCACGAGCTGACCAGCCAGGGCCTCATGCCACCACACTAGGACAAGGTCCACACACTGGGGGTGGGGGGATGTGCATTTCCTGAGGAGCCAGGGAGGCTTTATAGAATTGCACAGAACTCCTCCAAGGGAGGGCTGATGACCAAACAAATCACACGGGCTTTGGCGTCATCACACCTGGTTCTATCCTGCCTCAGCCACCTGCTTGCCTCAGTGCCCTCAGGAAGTCACCACATCCTTACAGCCTCAGCCTCTTCATCTGTGATGGGGGAGCAGCAGCACCTTCCTTGGAGGGCTATCAGGGCAGTTAAGTCAGACAACGAATGTGAAGTGCTGAGCATAGTCCCTGGCACAGAGTACCACTCAGGAACAATTGTTATTAGTGAATTAGAGGCAGTCGATTTTGGCTTGACTCGGGGAAGTTGTTGCAAGCAACAAAGTTGCTAAACTGCTAACACCTTCAGAACAAGCCAAGGAGTCACACATACGTCCTGTGGCTAATGACATGTTGACTCTGTCCATCGACAGGTTCCCCCTTCTGTCTGCCCAGTGTGTCCCCAACTATCTCCTGTCCATTTCTCAGCAGACACACAGACTAGGAAAACAGCAAAATGAACAAGAAACATGCTAGTAGAACTGTGTCTAAAGTAGGAGGAAAGTTGTTTTGAATGAAGGTCTGAACCTGTGAGGATGGTGCCCAGACCTCAGATGTGGGCTCTGAGCTCCACCTGTTTTTTCTACTTCTTTCTCAAGTCTACTGCTGTTCATTAAAGTGAAAAAGTGAAGTCGCTCAGTCGTGTCTGACTCTTTGCAACCCCATGGACTGTAGCCTACCAGGTTCCACCATCCATGGGATTTTCCAGGCAAGCAGCTGGTATATCCCAGGCACTCACAGGGACACTTTAAGATGTACAGTAACATCCTAGTTCTGTAGATGAGGAGACAAGGCCGAGAGGAGGTAAGCCATTTGCCAGATGTCACACAGCTATTACATGACCAAGTCAGAATCAAAACATGGTCTGTGTGTCTCAAAAGCCCAATTATGTCATGCTCCTCACACTGAATCTTCTAGATAAAGGGTCCCATAAAACAGCATATACTCAGAGTAATAAACATGAACCCTCTTCCATCAGAGCTTTAACAATGTTTCCAAAACTTCAGCAATTCAGTTTCTACCTCCACTATGTCTGACATATTCATGTGTTTCTTCCTCTCCCATTATCTTCTTAATTCCTTTCATCAAATCAACTTGATTCTTCTCCTTAACTTTATTTTAAAAGGAAACACTCTGCACTATCACAGCCCATATCACTTGCTATTATTAATTAAAATTTAAATACATTATTATTCAAATTTAAAAGTTCATTGGCATATCACTTAAAATCAGCTTGAGCACTGCTTACTATACATTATATCCAGTGAAGCCCTGCCATAAACTTTACTTTCTCATATATATATATACATATACACATGCATATAATTTTTTCTTACTTTTTATCATGAAAAATTTCAAAACAAAAGTAGAAAGAATAATATAATGAACATCTGTGTACCGATCACCCAGTTTTAATAACTGTCAGCTATAGCTAGTCCTATTTCATCTGTACCCCAACCCACTTCCCAACATCCATGCTATTTTTTTTTAATTGGAGAATAACTGCTTTACAATGTTGTTGGTTTCTGCCATACAACAATGTGATGCAGCCGTACATGTGTGTGTGTGTGTGTATAAATATATATATATATATACACCCTCCCTCTTGAGTCTCCCTCCCGCCCCCTCCCATCCCATCCCTCTAGATTGTCACAGAGCACAAGGCTGAGCTCCCTGTGTTATACAACAACTTCCCACCAACTATCTATTTTACACATGGTAATGTATATATTTCAATGCTACTAGTAAGTCAGAAAGAGAAAAACAAGTATTGTATGTTAATGCATATATGTGGAATCTGGAGAAATGGTACTGATGAACCTAAATTTGCAGGGCAGGAATAGAGAAGCAGGCATAGAGAACAGACTTATGGATACAGCAAGGGAAGAAGAGGGTGGGACTAATTGGGAGAGTAGCATTGAAATATATACATCCATGTTATTTTAAGCACCACCACTGTCAGCTTACCTAAGAGGCACTGCTGTCCACAAGGCAGGAAGGATGGGCCCCCAGGTACCCCTGGAGCCTCTGATAAGGGCAGAGTGCAGGGCCAGCATTCACGGCATGAGCCTCCAGTACCTGGGACTAGGGAGAAAAAAGACAGCATGTAGCAGCTAAAGGAAGCCATATACAAGTCAACCCTTGACAATCATTCACAATGTGACATCCTAGTGCTCTTCTATTCAGCCTTCGGTGTCTTCACACAAGGCATTGATATCTCCTAGGCCTTGCTTCCCAGGAACGCATCTACTGCTGAGGTTGACCTTGGCCACACTGGGACCAGGCAAGGTGGGATGACTCTTGTCTTGGTTGAAACCCTCCGCCTATTTGCTTTAGCACAAGCAGGTTTTAAGAGGGGGTGAAAAGGCTGAAATGTCTCTAAAGTTTCTGAAACATGGGATGTCTCAAGGGAGACATGGTGATGATTTCAGGGTAAATGAATCAGAAGCACATACACTGCCTTTCTCCATGCACACAGAGATACTTAGAAACAAAGGAAGGAAAGCGTTAGGGAAAACGGTTTTGAGTTCTGTTGAATTGACATTATAAAACTGCACAAGACAGCTTCCAAACAGCTTCCCAACGCAGAACCGAGTGTTTCCACCTCTGTGGCAAACTCTTCTGGTCTGGAAGCGAGGTCTCCTGGGGTTGCCAAAAGTCCCCCAGCCTCAGCACAACACCCCCTACCCACTTCTTTCTGACCAGAAGCAGAGGGTCTCTCGGCCATCCTCTCCCACCCAAAAGCCCAATGAAGGACAAGTTGGAGATGATGCCAAGGCTGGTGATTCTCCTTGGCAGAATCTTCTCTCTCTGCTTGTCTGTGGTGCCAAACAAAACCATCTCCACCAGCAAGAATGCAGGTGGGCCCTTGTGTGGCTAGGCTCCACTAGTGAGCAAGAAGATAAACAAGTTCAAAGAACCTCCAGGGATGCGTGTTTGAGTAAGGCTACTTGGAGACATGCAAGTGCTCAGCCATGAGGAGCAGAAACTACCTTCAGGAGGCCAATGTTTCTCCAGGGATCTGACATTCTAATGACTCAGTTATCTCCTGTCTCCTACTGTTACCAGCCAACCATCCTCTCAATAGTCCCTGCTATCCTGCTGTCCCAGGGCTTCCAAGACTCTCTTGACTCCCTTTTCTCTGCCTGCCTACTGGCGTCTATCCTTCCTCTCTGATACCCACAGAGGAGAAGATCTGATTGGGCTCAGTGACCATGATACCAAATCCTGAATCTCTATTGGTCAGTATCCTGCAGAAGACCATCCCACACACCACTTGGTAGCCTATGAGAGGCTGTCTTTGGCTGAGCCTCAATCTCTGGTCCAATCACGCAGCCAGAGGGCAGGGACATATAGTTCAACTCTAGGCAACCAATGCAAAATGAGCTGCCTCCAGCCGCTCTGACTGGACCAGGGACTTGGGGATGGTGGAGTAAGGGGAGTTCACCTTGGAAGTTGAATGTTCTTTGTTGCCCTAGACTTTGAAACTAAGGTTTCATGGTCCTGGGAAGAGCATGAGAAACTAACAACAAAGTCTGCAGCCTGAGGGAGGTACCCACATATGTGAGTGTTTCTGTGTGTATGGGTGGGTGGGTGTGTATCACATGCTAAGAGCAATGCTAAGATTCATTAGGTTGCAAACCTGTTTTGTAACATGGCCTGGCCTTTTAAATCCTGACTCTCATGGAGGCCTCTGCTTTCCAGGAAGGTATTCCCATCAGCAGTTGTTTCTGCAATCATGGTTGTTATGGAACCCTTTATTTTGAAAACATGTTTCAAAACAAGGCTTCTTACACACTCCACTTTCTCTGGTCCGTTCGGAGCAAAACAGTGCAGATGTTTTCCTGTGGCCATACACTTGTGTGTTATCCCTGCAGGCCAGTCAAGTCCCCAAACCCATCCTGCAGTCACCACGGAAAAATGCAGAGGCACACACTGCAGGGAACGCATGTCAACTCATCCCAAACACTCCCCTTCAGCCTCCTCCCTGCCCCACACATGGCTGAGCCATGACACAACGGCCTGCTCCTCAGAGAGTAATTCATTATGTAATTAAATATTTTTCATCAAAGTCAATTTCTAAAACAACTGCTGAGATAATACCAATTAGCAAACACTAACAGAAGAGGCGCCGGCCCTGACGTCAGGGCTCACGTCCGTTAAGAGTTTACATGACTTGTCAGATGCTTGTGCCAGGGACCCTGACAGAACGCTGGGTAAGACACAAACAGCACATGCTCTTCAAGCTGGAATGGACCTTTTGAGAGGGAGCTTGTTCCCACAGACCAGACTTGCAAAGCCCTGGGAGGAGCCAGGAAAGAAATGGACTCTGAGACAAGACTGATATGAATTCTAATCTCTGCTCCAAAAGTTCCCAGGACTCTGCAAAGTCACTTAAGCTCTCTGAATCTCAGATTCTTCTTTGGAGGGATGTTTTTATACTACCTACCTCACAGCGCTCTCATCTTAGAGATGGAAACCAGGGCTGGCACATGGTATGTGCCCCATGTGGAAGCCCAGTGGCATCGCCATCTGCCTTCCCACGCTAGCGTGTATTTTGAGTCTATTGGCCCTTCAGTCGCCTGGTCTGCCCAGGGGTCCCATGAGAGGCAAAGGCGGAGAGGGACAACATTCCTCTCCTCAGATCGCTCGGCGATCCCCTGCTGCAGAGGGCTTCCTCTGACCCTCCGTGGTCCCAGTCATGATGGGTCTGGTTTAGAAAACCCCTCCTAAGCCCCCATTCTTAAGGTGCTCAGACAGGTAACCCCAGTACCTCCTGATCAGGGCAGTGTGCATCCTGATGCTTGGGGAAGCACAGAGGAGAGATCAGGGACAGCTTCCTGGAGGAGGAGACAGAGGAGTGAGGGGAAGTTTCTAGGCCAGTAAGATGGGTTGAGCAAAGGTTCAGAGGTGGTGAGACACAAGCTGTACAGGACCAGGTCTCTAGTTGCAGTGTTAAGGAGCTCACACTTCCCACTGTGTGTTTACTTTAGGAAGATGACTCCAGCCAGAGTGAGGAAGAGGGAGCCCACAGGTGAGACCCAGGACTCCAGAGACCAGAGGGAGGTGAAGGTAGCCATTCAAGGGAGAAGGGCAGCCTGGTGCCCTGCTGACAGCTGGGCCAGGCTTATCTTCAGTCTGGAACCAGAGGAGAAAACCAATTTGACAAATGGAAAGAAGTCTCATGTCCAGGAATCAAGTTACCTAAGAGGCAAGTTGGATAAGCCACAGCCTTCCCCTGGCCTGCTTCCTGAAGCAGGTTCCCTCTGAGGCCCCGTGAGCCCAGCCCGGGGCGGACCTGGCTACACAGGCCCTGGGTGCAGACCCTCACACTGGGCGGGAGCTGAGACGGGCCTCAGGAAACAGCAGAGGGTGGGCTGCATCTGACCCAACACAGCCTCTCAGCCAACTAAGCTGCCCACCCTGTCAGGACCACACCGGAACTTCTCCCATCTCAGAAGTGACCCAGGACCCTCCTGTTCTCCTCCCACCTGCCACTCCTCTGGGCCAAGCAAGCCCCTAGCCTCTTCCCAGGTGTCAGCCCCGCTCCTGCCTGGTGACACAACTGCCATCCACAACCATCTAGGCAGCACACTCCCCACTTGTGGACTCCGGGCTGGAGAGCAGTTTCCTGCTGTCAGTCTTCATGACTGGCCATCCAATGACTTCAGCCCTCTCTGAGGTCCCCGTGGGTGCCCCTAACCATACCCAGATCCTGGAAGGTTGCCTTGGTGACAGGGGGTTTGCTCCAGGCCTGGCCCAGGCTGAGAGGCCTTGGGGAGAGTGTCAGGTTACCGAGCCTAGATGGAAATGTGCTGGTGGAGGCAGCTCTCTCAGTGGACCTGGGAGTCCTTCACATCCTTCATTCCCGCTCTCATCTCTAGGGAAGAGCTATGCCCCAGCTACGCTCACAAGAAGAGCTATTTCTAGGGATCCAAAGTTGCCTTCCTCAACTTGTGATTCAAAACGAAAAGTGTACCCCCACCCCCACTCCTTTAGAACCAGAAATGTATAATTTGTACATAGTAGACTTCAGAACGGCTTCCCAGGTGGTGCTAGTGGTATAGAACCTGCCTGCGAATGCAGGAGACATAAGTTCAATCCCTGGGTCATGAAGATCCCCCAGAGAAGGAAACGGCAACCCACTCCAGTATTCTTGCTTGGAGGATCCCATTGCCAGAGGAGCCTGGTGGGCTACAGTCCACGGGGTCACAAAGAGTTGGACACGACTGAAGCGACTTAGCATGCACGCAGACTTAGGAGAATATATAAAGAAAACAATACCTGATTTGGGCAGTTTACACACCCACACGTATATATACTCACTCCAAAAGCCTGTCTCTCCCTACCCACCACTCCTGGCCCTATCCTTGTCTCCTGCCCCTCCCCCAGCATGGACAGCACTCCCTCTTCCTTTCCTTCATATGAACATTGGACAAGACTTACCTCAAGGTGGCCCTCCTACCTGAGGCATCCTTAACCCTCTAGTCCACACTACTCTGTCCCTTCCCTAAGCTTCCAACCAAACCAATGTCTAATAATTCGGTGCCACCTGTAGGTCTCCTAACGTGTCCTTCGTGAGAGCTGTTCTCCCTGTTCACTCTAAATTCGTTGCAGCTTCCCCTGCCCCCCACCCCCAGAACCCAGCATAGTGACAGGCACATAGTAGGCGCTTCATGTAAATTTTGCTGACATGCAACCCCCAATCCCAAGACTTTCCAACCACCAGGTAACAATTCAGAAAAAAATCTCTGAGAACAGCCTAGTCAGCAGGAACCCATCATCTTCCTAGAAGATGCAACAGCTCTTGGGGTGCCAGAGCCAGGGGGCAAGAAAGGGCTGTGAGTGCCATGGAAGGGCAGCCTATGTGTGGCCCAAGAGCTGTGGCGTGGCAACTGAACTTGCCCAGTGCTGCATTCCAAATCATCCACCCCTGAATCAAGACCCCAAGCCCAGACCAACTTTGGGGCTCTATGTCAAGGAGCTGACAATGGCACCCCGCAGCCCCAGTCAAGCTCGTGTTCATGCGATGAGCCATGAAAGTAAGAGGACTCGGGGAGCAGGATGGGTGCCCCTGAAGAGGAACCTAACAACCTTGAAAAGTCAGTGGCCCTGCAGAGAAAACACTATCATCCCTTAACTGGTCCCCAAGCTAGAGGCCCGGCCTCCACCACCCTCAACTGCTTATCACACTGCACATGCTCAGTCGGTCGACCAGTATATCCCGTCCGTGACATCCAGTTCTGTCCCCTCAACCAGACCTCTGTGGCCACAGTCCTCTTCTCAGTGACCACCACAGTTGCCTCACGGCTGCTGGCCCCCAGCGTCACCCCATTCACTCCACACTGCTGCTGCTGCTGCTGCTGCTGCTGCTGCTAAGTCACTTCAGTTGTGTCCGACTCTGTGCAACCCCATAGATGGCAGCCCACCAGGCTCCCCTATCCCTGGGATTCTCCAGGCAAGAATACTGGAGTGGGTTGCCATTTCCTTCTCCAATGCATGAAAGTGAAAAGTGAAAGTGAAAACACCCAGTCGTGTCCGACTCTTAGCGATCCCATGGACCACAGCCTACCAGGCTCCTCCGTCCATGGGATTTTCCCGGCAAGAGTACTGGAGTGGGTTGCCATTGCCTTCTCCATCACTCCACACTATGCCCTCTCAAAAATTTAAAGCGGTGAATACTGCTGCCCATAAATGGGGTCTAAATTCCATTGGCTTGTGCCCTGCACACCTCAGAGGCTGCTCTCTGTCCTGCCTCCCTCTGCCTCTCTTCTCCACAACTCCAGGAGCCCACAACATTGAGCCGCTCACAGGGCTCTGATTGGGCCATGCTCTTTCTCGCTTCAGGGCCTTTGCAAAGGACACTGATGCAGACACTCAGACATGCACAACTTCACCTGACTATGACTGTCTCTTTGTCTTCCTCTCAAATGTCCTTCCCTGAATCCCCAGGTGGTATGAGGTGCCTCCCTTCTATGCTCTCAGGGTTCCCCATGCTCCCACACCCAACTCTCAAGAGTTGAGCTTATGGGGGTAGATCTCCCCCTGGGACAGAAGACTAGTAAGCTGTACTGGTCTCCACCAGATGGGACCCAGTTGAGCCTTTCATCAAAGGCATGGCATCTGTGTGGTCTGTCCAATCTTCACTGGGCTTAGAGAACCAAAGACACTGGGCTAGGCTGTGCAGGCAAGGTTGCAGACATCTCCATTCTCTAGAGCCAACACCAGAGCCAAAGTTCTTCCCCACTATTTAGGCCATCTTCTCCTGCTGAGGAGGCTCAGGCCACATTCCTGTAGAGGCTCCAGTCAGTCCTCACAAGAGCATACCAGAGCCAGAAGGGCAGTGCCCATCAGGAAGTCTTAGCAGACTCACAGCCACCAATAGGAAAGCCTGATGAATATTCTGGAAAGAGGACATCCCAGGGTTAGAAATCTCACGTGCTTTTGACCCTTTGTAGTCCAGGGACTCTACAGCATGCCTGCTCCTGGGAGGGGCTCTTCCTTCTGACCCCTGGTTACAGCCTAGCTCTTCCCTGAGCAGTGGAGGGTCAATATATTGTTTCACTTGCTGGGTTTTTGTTTGTAGGGGGAGTCCCCTCACAAAGAAGAGGTTCCCTAAGACTTCCGATAACCAGGATAGAGAGAAGCCAGTTAGTCCCTGTGATGGTTCTTTTTGTTTTATTATACCTACATTTTTGACTGCATGGATGTTCAGTGCCCCTGACCCCCATGTTGTTCAAGGGTCACTTGTATTGAGAATGTCCTACTGGAAGCAATCTAGGCTCTGCTAGGTACTCTATCTTGTTGAACTCTCCCAATATATAATCCTTTGAGACAGGTATTATAATTATTCCCATTTTCCAGAAGAAGTTGAGGCCAGAGAGGTCAAATTACATGTCTAAGAATGTACACTCAGTAAGTGGCAGGGAGATTAATCAACCACCTGCCTGCTCTCAAGGATGTTGCCATCTGTAAATCAGTGTGAGGGAGGGCTGGATTGGGGCACCCATTTCCAACTGTATATATTGTCTGGACTTATCATAGGTGTCCTGCAGTGAATTGGGGCTTTAAATTTACCCTGGTAGGGTCTGGGGTGTCATGTGCATGTGTCACATGCGCACATGTGTTTTAGAAAATGATGCCCAAGGTAGAATCCTCCACGAAAGCAAGACAATCCCTGCATGGTACCCAAGCTGGAGACCAGACCTCCATCACCCTTGATGGACTGTATAATCAGGGTTTCCAGAGATGTCAACAGGGGGTGGATATACATATATAATGCAGGTATAATTAACAAAACAAAAAGAAAACCTACATAATGGGAGAAAACAATTGCAAATGATGCAACCAACAAGGGCTTAATTTCCAAAATATACAATTATCTTGTACAATTCAATATAAAAAAAACTCAATCAAAAAATGGGCAGAAGACCTAAATAGACATTTCTTCAAAAGAGACATACAGATGGCCAACAGGCATGTGAAAAGATGCTTAACATCACTACTTATTAGAGAAATACAAATCAAAACTACAATGAAGCGTCACCTCACACTGTCAGAATAGCCATCATTAAAAAGTCTACAAATAATAAATGCTGGAGAGGGTGTGGAGAAAAATGAACCCCTCTGCACTGTTGGTAGGAATATAAGTTGGTGCAGCCACTATGGAAAACAGTATAGAGGTCTTTAAGAAACTAAAAATAGAGTTACCATATGATCGAACAATCTTACTCCTGGGTATATGTCTGGAAAAGATGATAACTCTAATTTGAAAAGATGCATGCATCCCAGTGTTCACAGCACTACTATTTACATCAGCCAAGATATGGAAGCAACCTAAGTGTACATCAACAGTGAGCGTTCAGTCACTCTGTCATATCTGACTCTTTGCAACTCCATGGACTATAGCCCCCCAGGCTCTTCTGTCCATGGGATATCCCAGGCAAGAATACTGGAGTGGGTTTCCATTTCCTCCTCCAGGGGATCTTCCCAACCCAAGGATTGAACCAGCATCTCCAGCGTCTCTTGCATTGGCAGGTGGATTCTTTATCACTGAGCCACCTGGGAAGCCCAATACATCAACAGATGAATGGATAAAGATGTGGTATATACCATATATGTATATATTTATAGGCCAACATATATATACATGGGAATGTTACGCAGTCATAAAAAATGAAATAATGCCATTTGCAGCAACATAGATGGACCCAGAGATGATCATACTAAGTGAAGTAAGTCAAACAGAGAAAGATAAATATCATATTACTTAGATGTGGAATCCTTCTCTCTTAAGATTTTTTCCCCAACATTTAGCCCTACAATCTGCCATGGCCAGGATCTACCTGGAATACAACAAAGACATGAAAAGGATATCTAACTTGGAGCCTTCTCTTGGCAACGAGGTCTGAAGACCCCAAAACACCAGACAAAAGAGGCTGATGTGGTGTTGGGGACTTTGTTTGAACACACAACTGGATCAACTGGAAAGGCAGGGTGTGACCAGCAAGACACTGGCTCGGGTGGTCAAAGACCCACCTTCTTTCTACACTAGCCATGTGTCTATGGGCAACTCATTATGTCTGTGGATGCCTCAGTCTCCCCATCTATGTAAAAAATGAGTTGGATAATTTCTAAAGTCCTAAACATGTAGGATTCATTGACATACAGCTGCATCTTCATAGATAATTGACCACTTACATCAAGAAAAAATATGTCATGAGTGCTACTCTTGCCCCAAGCCTCTGCAGGCATCATTGACCGAAGCCATCATCTTTCCTCCTCCTGAAGCAGATCCAGCCCCAGAAGCCTTCTCAACATAACACTCCAATACCTATGACCAACTATTAGCATTAATAAATGCTATTAATACACAAGATAACATTTATTTTCAATAGAAACATTCAAGCCTCTGAAAGTTTATCCCAATCCAAATCCCCAGTACTGTCCACCCAGGGCCTATCGGGGCTCTGCACTGTCTCTGGACATAGATTTCAGGAAAACTCGCCAGCTGTCCACAGATGGGTGGGCCTGAGGAGAAATGGACCTGACCTCATCACCCTAGAACTCCCTAAGGTCAGGTACCCGCGTCCCAGGCCCACAGGAATCCTGAAAAATGTATCAGAAGTTGTAACTTCTATTCTAAGGAACATTCCAGAGAAGCAGAGGCATAAAGCAGAGGCTTGAGGGTATTGGAAGACCCAAGCCAGGGATGCCCAACACACACACACACACACACACACACACACACCAACTCAGGTATCTCACACACACACACACACACACACACACACACACACACACACACACACACACACACACCAACTCAGGTATCTCACACACACACACACACACACACACACACACCAACTCAGGTATTCACTGGAGCGCATGCTCATACGGACCCTGAAGGACTCCTGAGTGGAAACAACCTGCAACAGTGCCATCTAGTGGGAGCGGGGGCTGTCCTGCCCTCAGAGGTTCCAGAAGGAGCCCCAGAGAGATGGTTGTGAGGTCAGAGCCCTGAGGGCTGGGCTGTGTCTCATGGGGAAATATACAAAGGAAGCTGTAACGTGAGACTCTGTCCACCTTGAGATTTCTCACCCACCGGCTCACCACCTCCACACGGTGCTAAGTGACCCCTGGCCCTACATACCCAAATGCCCGCAGCCCTGTCAAGTCCTGGCCCCTGGGGTCCCGCTGCAGGATCTTCTACCCCAGCACACTGTCTCCAGCTCTGAAACACTTTTCCAACAAATGTGGGCAAGGCTCTAACGAGACTCTAGCTTGGTTATTCCCCAGTGTATCGTTTCCTGCATCTGAACCTCAGTTGACTCCTCTGTATAATGGAAAAATCACCACGCCTTCCTGACTGGCTGGCACCATGGTGCCCAGCAGCACCCAGGAAGGTCATGACCCTGGGTGGTTGGGAAGGCCATCTGCTAGAGGCCAGAGTAGGACTCATTTCTATAGGGTCTGGGAACATCTCGACTGTCCCTCTCCCCACCACAGTGGACTCTGCTCCCTCCTCTTCTGCGAAGAGTAGGACTTCACATTTTAAATAATTAAATCTTACACGGGCTCCTGGCCAAGAGGACTACTCCTTTTTAGCAATTTATTGACCAGAAACATATTAATACATCTTTTGTTACCCAAACCTTATGGACTAGAGACGGTTCGCTTACAAACAAATCGCCGGTCACAGGCATGAGTTTTTGTAAAAATCCCCCTGTCAATAATGTGTTAGAATCTGTAGGAAGTGTGGCTGTACCTTAACAACCTCTGGTTCGGATATTCCAGCCAGTGTAACCAACAGAAACATTGCTAATGATCATGTAAGGGGACTCTGAGATGAGCAGGAGCATTACTGATCCTCTCTCAGCAAGAGGGGAGGGTGGAGCAGTTTCCCAGGGTTTCCCAGAGGCTGGGAGACACCAATAATGGAAGACTTTTGTAAGGAGGTGAGGGGACAAGGAGGCCCTGGAACCCAGGACGCCGCTGGGGCTGAGCAGGAGATGCAAGGGCGCCCATGAGGCCCCAGCCAGAGGAGATGGCCCCAAGGGGAGCACCTGGCCACTCAGCTTACTGCAAAGGCATGAAGGCCTGGCCACCCTTCAGCCTGTGAGGAAGGAGGCCCCAAATGGTGTCTGGAGTAGCAGCAGGACCCAAGGCCCGGCCTTTCCCTATGCTGGGTCTCAGCCTGGACCGCATGAGCTGAGGTGGAGACTGGCTCTGATGGTGCCAGGGACCCCCCACCTCGTTCAGAGACCCATTTGCCAGTGGTTCCTGATCCCTTCTCTTTCTCCTGGCCTCCAGACCTGCAGCTGCTGTCAGCCGTGCCAGGGACCCCCCACCTCATTCAGAGACCCATTTGCCAGTGGTTCCTGATCCCTTCTCTTTCTCCTGGCCTCCAGACCTGCAGCTGCTGTCAGCCGAGCCTCTCCTCCAGCGAACAAGCTTCATTCAAATCCTCTACTCTCCTGTTCCTTGCACTTCGCTAAAATAGAAGGATCACTTCCAAGTGTCCCCTCATCATCCCAGAGAGGCAGGACAGTTCCCTTTGGGGCTCCTCCTGGACCCATCCAGCCTCCTGCATCTAGTTCCCGTCTGCTTGTCTCCCCATATTCCCACCTTCTTTGGGCCCAGACCCCAGCCACAGGAAGACCAAGACCAAAGCAGAGGTCGAGTGAGAGGGCACCAGAACAGCACTGGCTGGCCCGGAGAAGGGTACAAGGATCCACTGAAGGGCAGAGTCACACGTGCATCCTTTGGAGTGGAAGGAGAAGGCGGGGTAGGTGGCAGGGCCTGTGAGGTGCTGGCCTCGTTGTCTACCTCCTGTCTCTTTTAAGTGGCACGAGGGGCTGTGAGTCATGTTCCAAGATGCCTACCTCACAGGGAGGATCTTCAAGATTAGGGGACTCACCTGGCCTGAAGCCACCAAGGTAGAGGACTTTGAAACCCAGGGACCCAGGTCTGTGTGGTCCTACGTCACTTCAAATATCACTCCAATTCTGTGGGCATGGTCATGGGAGTGGTCTAAGTTGGAGGCCATGTTCATGGTAGTGAGGTGCCTGGAGGCAGAGGAGAACCATCACTGACAAATTCTGGCATGGGCTGGGTACATGGATTGGAGACCTTCCCCTTTCTCTGCCCCAGAGACAAGCGGAGAGAAATGGACAATGGCACCCTCATTGATCTGTAAAGTTGGGTGGGGTGGAGCAGGGCAGGAGTGGGGGAGATCACTCCCAACCTCCCCCTCCCCCGGCTCACACTGGACCTGCTCTGGCCCCATGAGAAGGTCAGAACTCCCAGCATCACCTTGCCCAGTGGGAGGCTGCACAGTGGGAGGAGGACGCCCATATCATGGGAAATGGCACAAAGAGAAAGGACTCTTGTTTTGGTTTGGGAGAGGATTCAGGGACATCTCACAGCATCTGCAGGTAGAAAGTATAAGCAGCCCTCAAAGGAACTAAAGTCATATCTGCCATATTGCTGGGGCCAGTGAGAGTCTGTCTGTGTCCATCTGCCTGTCTCGGCTTTTCCTGCTCACTCACTTGCTTGCACATGGCCCCATAATGGCCACACAGAATCTAGCCTAGGCTCTTGAGTCTGCGGTTATACCACACCTTTCTCTGTATCTTAGTTCAAATCTCAAGAGAGGATCTGAATAATTTAGTCTATGATTTGAGTCCTCTGAAGTCAAGTGACCTTCCTTATCCAATCAGCTGTAAACTGGTCCCAGGGGGGTGGGGATGGGGAGTGTGTTTAAAGTTAGGTCACATGACACAAACAGAGCAACTGGAGAATGTGATGTGAGAAGCGACCGGGGGCAGGAGGAATACGATTAACGTCTCTCTATATAATATATAGATGTAAAGATGTTTCATGTGGAATTGTTTATAATAACAAAAATCAGGCTTCTCCCTCACTGGCTCACTCAACATTATTAATTCTCCATGCATTTGCTGAGCATGTGCAGCTTTCCAGACTCTGAACGGAACCCTGGACACTAAGACAAGGAAATCTAGCCTCTGCTCAGGAAAAAAGCACAATCACTGTATACGTAGAGGACCAGACACAGGCTTCTCAAAGGGAGGTGATAGGCAAAACCTGGAAGGTATCTCTAGAAAAAAAAAAACAAAACATAATAAATAAATAACCAATGAATCAAATAAACTAAGCCCCAATGAGAAACCTGCAAAACAACCAAGATGATGTGACAAGCAATAGTCAGGCCCTTCCTGGACTGGAGGCAGATGACGACAGAATCAGAGCCCTCTGGGCCACTGGCCAGAGCACTGGAATCTGGCAGAAGAGGTGATTCCTCTCCACAATTGGCAGGCCCAGTCCCCCAGTTTGAACCTGCATTTTGGCCCAAGAGTCAGCACCCCCAGCCGACAGATACAGTGTCCTTGCCTCTACCTGAGCTTAATTCAAACCATTCTGTCTGCCCCTAATTCGGAGCTTTTATTGGGTTTTAGGTTACTCTATATATGGCAGAATAGAAATATTTTTTTAATCTTAAATTAGAAACATACCACAGGAGGATTTTTTTTGAAGCTTTTTAACAACACTGCAGAGTGAAATGTCTTCAACTCTGCAACAGAAACCTACCCGAGGTAACCTTCCACCGGAGAGACTTTGATATCAAGTGTGGCATGTGTCCTCTGGAATGCGCTTTTCTCCCCCTGGTCCAAAAGCAACCCACAATGGTCCTCTAATTAGTCTGGGGTGTGTGAGTGCTGAAAGCAAGGCTACTCTGGGGGCATTCCTAGAAGGACCAGCAGCAGAGATAGACAGAACAAAATCACTGCTTCGGCTGGCCTATCCAATGGAGATGCCCATCACCACCATCTCTTGCTATATGATGAGGCCTAAAGACAAGACCATGTCCAGATGGGGCAGGCCAAGATTCCTAGCTTGCCTGGTATATTTAGACACTTGAGGCAATCTGTAAAGGGGACCATTCTCATGAGAGGAGGGGATTTTAGAGATCAAAATACTGGTCTGAGCTCCAGGTAGCCCAAAAGAACGCAAGCTAGAAAGTGCTTCTGGTGGCCCTGCTAAGAACAGCTCTGCCACTGGGTACTCCTCCAGTGAACACACTGAGCTCACACCAGGAGCTCCTTTGCACCCTGGCCCTACCTCAATGGACATCGTAAGAATGGCCTATTGAATAACCGACCACAGACCCAGGCGCATGGCTTGGCACATGGCACAGCCCAATCCTTTGACATTTGGGGTCCCACTTAGAATTTTGGAATACATCTAATTGTTTTTTGGAAAGAAATCATAGCAATGAATAAAAGGCAGCTGATAAATGCCAGGAAAGAAATAGGACAATCATGAGACTATGCATATATTTGTCCTCTATGGGGTAATCTAATTTCCTTGAATTGTGCCAAGAAGGTCTAAAATCTAAAAACCAGAGCATCACTTTCCAAGGCTGCTCTCTGGCCCTGTGATCTGACCGCCGTCTCAAGGCCAGAGCAGCTGGCCAGCTTGATGTCACTGTCACCACAATGGTGGGCAATGCAAGCCTTGGTTCTCCCTCTGGAGAACTGGGGAGGGTGCGTTCACTCCTGTTTTCAGTGGGGAGAGATGGGCTGGTGTTTGCTATCTACCCTCATGAGCCAGCCAGCTGGGTTGAGTGACAAATGCCAAACAGATTAAACCAATCTGGCTCCTCCAGGCTGTGGGGCCCAGGTTACATGAAGCACCTCATCTCCATTTGAGGACAGCCCACAGCTCTGCCGGTGGTCCCACTGATGCTGAGGCTTCCTGCACACCTGCACCCAGCACTGGCTCTCATCACTGCTCACCACTGTGCGTTGGGGAGGAAGTGACGTTGGCCCTGCAGGCTCCTGCCTAGTAGAAGAGACTGAGCTTCATGTAGAATGGTGAGGGACTACACAGGCCGTGGGTCGGGATGGGGTGTCCTTTGGGCACACATTACAGGAGGAACTCTGAGGTGAAAAGGTGTTGTTGGATTGGAAAAAGCACAAAGGTTTTCCCAGAGAGACAGACCTGAAGTTGGGCCTTGAAGGATGTGCAGAAAGGGGGCAGGCATTTTAGGCAGGTGGTACAGCCAGTGATAAGACAGAGATGGGGACAAACACCATGTGTTCAGAAATGCCCAAAGCAGGACAGAGGGCTTGCCCTGTGGAGAAGCAGGAATAAGCAAAGTTTCATCCTCCTAGGTTTATTTCCTCGTGTGTCCTCATCTCTGAGAGTTCTTGAAGGTGGCTCTTCAGATCTAAAATGCCACCTAAGAGAAAGCAGGAGGGGCTGTCTGGAGGAGTGTCCGAACCCTTGGGAAAGTCTGTTGGCCCTATTGCCCCCTCCCCAACATCTGGCCCCCACACTCTCGGGTGTCACCTTCTACCATTGATAACTCCCCAAGATCAGGCTTGATCAGCCCGGCCTGGGGATCCGGGGGTCCGAGTGAGCTCTGGGCCTTGGGTACAGCCCCCAGAGGCTGGGCAGGTTGAATTCCAGACTGGGGCCCATCCCCAGCCTGCCCTCAGCCCTGGGGATATCACTCCACAGGACAGGACACTTAAGGAGCCTCTGTGCATTAAAGGGTGAGCCAGGGCAGCTTTGGACCTCCAACCTGGCTTTCAGCTGACCTCTGGAAAAGGTCACAGGATTTTCTTGTCTGAAGCAGCCCACTGCAGGGCCTGCAGCCATCCAGCTTCTCGGCTCTGCCAGGCCTCTGGGCTTTCTCAGCAGCATGCTGCTGCTGCTGCTAAGTCGCTTCAGTCGTGTCCGACTCTGTGCGACCCCATAGATGGCAGCCCACCAGGCTCCCCCGTCCCTGGGATTTTCCAGGCAAGAAAACTGGAGTGGGTTGCCATTTCCTTCTCCAATGCATGAAAGTGAAAAGGGAAAGTGAAGTCACTCAGTCGTGTCCGACTCTTAGCGACCCCATGGACTGCAGCCTACCAGGCTCCTCCATCCATGGGATTTTCCAGGCGAAAGTACTGGAGTGGGGTGCCATTGCCTTCTCCATCAGCAGCATGAGTCTCCCTTAATCCACCTCCACCGCATGTCCATTAACTCAGCCCCGGTCCTTCTGCTCACTCCCTCCGATTTCCTCCCCTTTCAGCAGAAAGAGGCTCTAGGGGAGTTCCTCCGGATGCTGCCTCATAGGCTGGCTCCTGAAGCAGAGTCTGATTAGCCAGCAGCTCCACCTGCCCCCTCTCTGCCCCAGGTCCCTTTGCACCAGGGGCCTGGTCTCACTCTGCTCAACAGGGAACTGAGAACTGCCCATGAACTAGCCTAGACCAGACCAGCCCCTGCCCCCAGTACAACCGACCCTGGAGAGCTGCTGCCCCTTGTGTGGATAATCAGGGCTGAACAGGTTCCCCACCTCCCGTGACAGTCTGGTTTACACCCCTCTTCCCCACTCAATTCACTCTCAGAAGTCTTCCAGTTGAGATGATAAATTATATGGCCACCCTGTTTTACCATGTCTAAGGGTGAGGGGTAAGTGAGTGGTCAAGACAGGGCTGGTACTTGGACCTGGCTCTCAAGTACCAAGCTCTTATCCCCTCAGGCATTAGGACCAGCAAAGGCTTAAGGAAGGGAGCTGGTCAACAATGTGGGTGGTGCTGTCAAAAAGCAGCCTGCAAGCGGCACAAACCAGGATAGAGAAGATCCCAGAAGATCTCCCAGTGGAGGAAATGTGGCCACAGGCTGTGATGGGTGAGCAGAAAAAAGGAAGAATGTGTACAAAGGTGGCCGCCAGCTTGACCCTGATGGCTGAGAGAAATGACTCTGCCCATGGTCCCTGCTAAACACTAAAATGGCTGTGAAGAGAGCATGGGTTTGCAAGGAAGGGTCTGTTGTCTAAAGTATCTGCATTTAGCTTGAATGAAGAGGTTTGATCTCTCAATAGAATCTGGCTATCTGGGTCAGCAATCAAAGCCAGGCATCCAATGTCAGACAGACAAGCGCTTAAAAAAAAAAACCCGGGGGGTAGAGGACGACTCGTTCTTTCCCTGAAGCATCAAGGACATCTGCTGGGCAGGTCACGGGCAGGCCAGGGCAGGATGTGCAGCCGGGAGACGTGGGGAGTCGGCGGCACCATCTCTGGGTAACAGTAAGAAGTGGCACCAGCAGTTTGGGTATTAACCCCCAGAGTCCTGCAGCCTTCAGCCGAGGTGTAAACTGGGAAGGCTCCGTGCGTGCAGGGGCACCATGCAGGCCTGACCCATCACAGACCTTGGCCTTGGCCTGTGATGAACTGTCACAGAGCCAAGGAAGGCCTGCAAGCTTGGGCATTTTTCCTGTCTGGCCCTGACTCCTCATCCGACCGTTTAGCTCCTCTGAAATGTCTTCCAAATTCTCACCCCTAAGTGGGAGCAGGATCCCCTCAGTTTAATTAGGATCTCCTGTTATACCATATCACAGAATCTAAAATAATATTTCTGTCAAGGAATTGATCACAATTCATAAATAGAAATGTGTTTGTTTGCTTATTATCTGATTATCCCCACTACACCAAAAGCTCCATGGCGGGGGTAGGGGGTTGGAGGTAGCACTGTGGCTGTTTTATCCACTAATACATCCCCAATGTCTGGCACACAAAATAAATGCTTGTAGAGAGGCTGGATGCATGAGCACACAACTGAAAATCCATTAGAACATCATTCAGGTCCTTTCACTTATCCAATCAACCAACTTTTACTGAGAATCTACTATGTGTCAGACTCAAAGTTGGGGAAAGCAGAGTTTTAAAAAATTCTTCTAAAATACAAACACCCATGGGAGAGCTAAACTCTAGGATATTATCAGTTATTCACAAACTGATGGGAATTTGATTGGCCAGTTCATTTCCAAGGTGATAGCTGGTTCAGAGAAGGTCTTGGAGGAGGACCCTAGCAGCAGGAAGAAAGAAGACTGAGGGTCTGGAGAGACAAAAGAAAAGCCTGACTGAGGCTCTAGGTGAAGGGGAGAACTTGGGTGCCTGAGGAATAAATGGGTGAATGCTAAGCAGATGGGTGTGGTTGCATAAAAGGAGATCACACACACAGGAGATCCAAATAGGAGGCCTATCTGCCTTTACACAATAGGCCCGTATTATATGTTTATAAGCGTAAGCCCAGTTCACCTCATGGCAACACCTAGAGGTAAGCAGTGTTATCCCATTTTAAAAAGAGGCAGCTGATGCCAGAGGGGCCGAGCCACCTGCCAAAGGACACACAGCGAATTGAGCTGCAGAACCTATATTCAAATGCAGGCCTACTGACTCCCACCTCTTCATCAGCCCAGGGCTGCTTCTGTGGCAGGCCCTGTCCAGGCGCTGTCCATGTGAGGGTCTTCATGATGGAATTACAGGCTGCAGTACAGCTCTGACACTGGGCAAAGGAAGCACGCTCGCCTTCTACCACAGAAAGTGGGAGAGAGCCACCCCCTCCAGTGCTAATCTCGCCCGTCAAGGCCCCAGGCCTTGCTTCACAACCCAAGGACCTTGAGAATAAAGAGGCAGGGCTGAAGATAGTAGAGTTCACACACTTGCCACCAACAGTTCTTCCAGCTTGGGACCGGGCCCAGCGCTGATCCTCAGCCACGTCAAAACCAAAGTTCTGGGGTGGGGGAGACCCCAAAGTAGAGGGCAGGGCCTGGGGCTCCCCTAATCAGAGAAGGAAGGTAGCCTAGAGGATCTCTGTGCAGCAAATAACAGCCCCCTCCCCACCATACCCGCCATAGGATACTTTCCCCCCACCTCTAGTTCCCCAGCCACATGGAGGGCGCTCTCGGGGGCAGGGTCACAGCTGCACGGGGCTGCTCTCTGCTGTTCCACCCTGTCTCTAGACAGCAGCGCTCGACAGGGAGTGGGGAGAAGGGCCAGGCCTGAGGGGTATCAGGAAGCACAGAAGGGATGTTCAGGGAGGAGGCTGGAGCTCAGTGAAATCAGTCCAGGGACTGATTCACACTTTACTGCTGGGGAAATCGAGGTCAGAGAGAGCCAGACTGTGCTCCAGGCCGCAGAGGGAGGGCTGCTCTGGAGGTGGGTTTCCAGGCCTGGATTCCCCCACACCTCTCTGAAATTTGTGTGTCTCTGTGGCTGACGGTACCCTAACTCCCCGGGAGATTGGACAGAATGAACTGAGCAGGACTGAACTGAAGCAGGTATTCGGGGACCTGAGGGTTTGAGCACCACCACCACCACCACCCACCCGCCCGACCAGGGATGCATCTCCCTCACCCCTGTGAGCCTGTGATTATTTGACCTCCTCCCACCCCTGAGGGATGTGATCACAGACGGGAAGCTAAGTTCCCTGAGCCCTTCTGGAGAGGCCATCCCCCATTTCTCAGGTTCTGACAGAGAACAAGTGGGGAGCCACAGGAGGGTGGAGAAAGCCAGGCTCTGGTGGTGTGCAGACCTGCATTTATCTAAGCGCACACTCCATACCTGCTGGCTCTCCAGCCTTCAGTCACCTCGGCGCTGTTTCCTCTTCTATAAGGTGAAAGCAGTGCCAGGGCCTCAGAGGACTGCGGGGAGACCAAACAGGCCCACATGCAACCAGCACACGGCAGGGCTTCATTTGGGATGGGGTCCTTCTCTTCCTGCCTCCGTACCC
Source organism: Giraffa tippelskirchi (assembly GCF_054371585.1). Taxonomy (NCBI): domain Eukaryota; kingdom Metazoa; phylum Chordata; class Mammalia; order Artiodactyla; family Giraffidae; genus Giraffa; species Giraffa tippelskirchi. The sequence continues at coordinate 95,162,029 of NC_137276.1, forward strand.
ATGCAATCCCTCAGCTTCCAGAAAACACCTCTATGGATTCTTCCTTCCTTTACGACGTGGATCCAGCATATGGAGTTGAGACCCAACATCCGGCACATCTTTGGAGAGCCCCTCTGTGTGTTGAGTCAGTGGGGACACTGCTGGGGAGGGGAGGTATAGGATTCATCATCTGGCGAGGAGCCTATAGCTTCAGCAGGCACAAAGCAGCCCCTCAGTAAACAGCTGCCCAAAGAACTGACAAACAGCTCATATAGTCAGTCAACAATCACTGTCATCCTCTTCTCCTGTTTTCACCATGGGTTGTCTGACCCAGAGGATGTGATGAGAACACAGAGATGTTCAGGGACTTGCTTCATGTCACCACAGACAGTCAATGCCAGAGACCTGGCCAGGGGACCAGCAGAGCACATTTATTCACAGAATAATCCCTAACTTGAAAATCAAATTGGCTTGAATCTCATTTCAAACTCTGGCTTTACCACTTAAGGCTGTGAGACCCTAGGCAGGATACTTAACCTCTCTGAACATCAGTTTCTTCTGCTAAACGAGGTGACACTTTTCTCTCAGAGAAGAAGCAAGATGGGTAAAAGATCTCTGGATGTAAAGTGTGGTGTGAGGCACTGGGAGGGAATCAGCACCCACCCACCCTAAGCCCCCCTAAAATAGTCACTGGGCAGTAACAATGAAAGGCATGAAGTACCACTGAGGCTCAGTTCTAGAATGTCCTTAGAAGAGCAGCAAGAAGATGGAAAACCACACAGGAGTTTGTTTTTAAAGACAAAGAAAAATATGATTAAGCCTGAGAATGATGTAATGAAAGAATGAAAATATTTTCCTTACCAGGGCATTTGTATGTCAACAGCTGATAGGGGGTGGGAACGGCCACCACAAGGCCGCCAGGTGCTGCCAACAGCACCACATGAGGATCCACCAGCAGAGACAGAGTAGGCTGTGGCTGCACAGTGGGGAAGAGAGGCCTTTCCAGGGCCTCAGTTCTCCAGCCTGTGAAATGGGACTGCCCAATCTGGGCTCAGTCTGGCCATGTGAAGTGAAAGTCGCTCAGTCATGCCCGACTCTTTGCGACCCCATAGTTACACAGTCCATGGAATTCTCCAGGCCAGAATACCGGAGTGGGTAGCCTATCCCTTCTTCAGGGGATCTTCCCAACCCAGGAATCGAACCGGGGTCTCCTGCATTGAAGGAGGATTCTTTACCAGCTGAGCTACAAGGGAAGCCCCACGGCACCCTTCTTTTCTTTTTTAAATAAAAACTGTATGTGTGTAAGATGTACAACATGATGATTTGTTATACATAGTAGTATACTACTACAGTCAAGCTAATTAACATATTACCTCCTCACACAGTTACCTCTTGGTGCCTGTCTGTGAGAGCACCTGAAATCTACTCTCTTAGCAGATTTCCAGTATTCAATACAGTATTTTTTTTTTTTTTTGGCTGCACAGCATGGCATGTGGGATCTTAGTTTTCCCACCAGGAATTGAACCTGTGCCCCCTTCAGTGGAAGCATGAAATCTTAACAACTGGACCACCAGGGAAGTCCTAATACAACATCATCAACTATAGCCATCATGCTGTACATTAGATCTCTAGTCTTATTCATCCTACAGAACTGCAGGTTTGGACCCTTTGACCTGCACCTCCCCATTTCCTTTATGTCCCTGCCTCTGGTAAGCATTGTTTCACTCTGCTCCTATGAAACTGACTTTTTAAAATTCTACCTATAAGGGAGATCATGCACTATTTGTCCTTCTGTGACTGGTTTATTTCACTTAGCATAATGTCTTCTAGGTCCATTGATGTTGCAAATGGCAGGATCTCCTTCTTTTCTAAGGCTGAATAATATTCCATTGTATATATCCCAAAATTTCTTGATCCGTTCATCCGTGGCTCCTTTCTATCTGCTCTCTTTTTGGAAATCCAGGCTGCAGCAGCTCTAGTTTGGTCTCAAGGTCTGGGAAAAGGAGCTGGTATGTTACAGTTAGGCTCAGAAAAGTTAGGGATTGCTCCTGAGGTCACACAGCTAAGAGTGGTGCGGTGAGGCTGGACCAAAGCCCCCGTGGTCCCACTCTGTCACACTGTCTCCCCGTCCAGGGTTGTGGGTAGGCCTCTGCGTTCATTCACTTGGGCCCTGTGACAGCGCTGACACGTGTCCCAGGCGCCCTCTGGCCAAAGCATGCACTCTCAGCACCCCTGCCACACACTCTCACGGAGGGCCAGCCGCCTGGTCCCAGCAGCCCTGTCCTCTCCCCACACCCAGACACAACATCTGGGGATTTTCTTTCGGGCTGTCCTCACCCTTGCTCCTCTCTGCTCAAGCGACCATGACCCGTGTCCTATTCTCAGATTCCCTGCCTAGCCCTGTCACCTTCCGTTCACCAGTGGCCAGCCTAGTCCAACCTGTCCTCACTTGATCCTTGGGTCACAGACAGCACCCTCCTAACCTTGCACATTCTAACTTGTCGCCCCTCCCAAATGCCCCTATGGAAATCAGCCTCTGAGGAACATCAGTAAGCCTAGCCCCTGCCCTTCCATTCTGACTTTGAATCCTTCTACCCTGGCCATCTACCTGATACAGTTCCCAGCTTTTCCTATGTGCCTGTTTCTGGAGCCACAATCTCTCCGGCTGCACACAGGAGGTGCTCAATAGATGTGTGTTGATGATACTTATTTCTGGACAGTGGTTTGATTTATGTCACTAGGCTCCCCTTTGACTTCCAGATTTCACCCAGAGCTCCTGGAGTCTGTGATCCTACAGTGGGTGCTGCACGGGGTCGGGCCCTTGGTCTGAAACTTCCAAGGAGGACTCTCACAGTGGACCCTGCAACCACCCTGGAAGCGGGCCCCGTCATACCTTTCCCCAGCCTTATGCACTGACCGCAGAGGCCAGAGGGCATGAGGTGGTCCACTCCTAGTCCACCTGGGAACAGAGCCTTACAGGCCTGAAAACACTTCTGTGTCCTCAGGATGGAGAATCCTAAGTAAAGAAACTGAGGTTCTGAGGGGGGTGTGCTTCAGTTTCCCAGAGCCCAGGCTCAAGCCCTGTTGTTCTGTCCCTTTCCAGTACCCCAGGCCATCCCTCTCCATCCAAATCCCCTGGGAGGGAATCACACTAAACCTTCATCCCCAGGGGACAGCCAGTTTCAGATCCTCCTCCTCTGGGCCTGAGGAGACAGCAGCTCCGACCAGGTCCACCTAGGAGGGATTCTTTCACAATAGAACCACCCAGGAGCAGGCACAAGTACTTGGGAGGGTCTCCCCAAGTCTTCTCACATGCCATCTGGGGGTTGAGTGATGATGAGGGTGAGAGTAGAATTAGCCCATTTGGTTTCAGGACAGGCACTCCCTTCCACTCCCTGCAGGTGGCAGACAGAAAAATCTGCAGTTCCCGGTCACATTCTCAGAGCAAAAGGGGGAGTGTTTATGAGAAAGGCTGCTGCTTCCACCATGCAAGTTGTGTTCTGGGGAGCCCAAGCTGGGGGGTTTCCTGTGCCACACAGCCACAGGCAGGGCAGGACCTGTATGGACTGAGAAATAGTGCAACGCCAAGCAATGAGATTTTCCTGAACAACAGCTGCCACTTCTAAAGACTTCCCAGGCCTGGGCCCTATGCATCAGAGCTGAGCCTCTGATTGCTTACAGTCAGGTGGACCAGTCAAAAGCCGACTCTTCTGCCCAGCCGCAATTAGGGTCTTTGTGAAACCAGAAGGAGAATGTGCAGCCCACCCTGCGATAGTTCTCAAATGACTGGTTGTCGATGTGGGCCAGGCCAGGTATCAAGCACTGAAGATCCAGATGTAAACAAGATGTGGGCCCCACTTCCACAGACCTCAGGCTGGTGAGGGAGGTGAACAGCCCTGAGTCTGAGTGCTGAGGCTGTCAGCAGGTAAGAGATGCAGCCTATGGCTCCCTCTGCTACCTGGGCCACCATGGTGTGGGCCACATGACTCCACCAGCCCAGCTGATCAGACCAGGTGGAGAGTGGCCCAAGAGTGACCAGTCTACGAGCTGGTTGGTGAAAAGATAAAGAGGGCCATGAAAAGTCTGGCTTTGGAGAACCGGAGCTTCAAAAGCTAATGAGTTTAGGACTTCCCTGGAGGTCCAGTGATTGGGAATCTGCCTACCAATGCAGGAGACACAGGTTCGATCCCTGGTCTGGAAAGATCCCACATGCTGGGGGCAACTAAGTCTGAGCGCCACAACTACTAAGCCTGTGCTCCAGAGCCCACGAGCCGAAACTACTGAAGCCTGAGTGCCCTGGTGCCCATGCTCTGCAACAAGAGAAGCCACCACAATGAGAAGCCTGTGCACCACAACAAGGGTCACCCCCACTCGCCACAACTAGAGAAAGCCTGCACGCAGCAATGACCCAGCACACCCAAAAATAAATAAATAAATAAAAGCAAGTGAGTTAGACTGGGAAGGACCACATGGCAGGGTTGGGGCCAGAGATGCCTTGACAGCCACACACAAGATAAAGCAGCAGAAAACACACAAAGCCTGCACACAGCGGGCCAGACAGGGCCAACGCTAGGATCAGAAGGACTTGAGTGGGCAAGAAAGGCTGCCCAGGAGGCTGTTTAAACCTCAGCAAGTGGGTGACCAGACTGGGAACTTAAAGAACCTTCAGGCCACAGGACTAGGGCTCAAACTCATTCAGTTCATCCAATAAATATTTATGGGTCACTTCCAGGCCCCATGTCAGGATGACAATGACTTCGTCTGTGTCCCCAAGGAGCCCACAGCATGAAGGAAAACATAAAGATTAGTCAGACGACAGCAGCATGGGAGAAGCCCTGCTGTGAAAGAAGGAAGCCGAATAGGCTATGGGAGATTTTTGCAGACCAGTGACACAGCCTGGTTTTCACAAAGAATTCATCTCCAAGTTTGAAGTTACCAAGATAATGGAGCAATTCTGGACAGGGACCAGCACCATCAGGTAATAAAGGGCTCTGCTTGCCTGGGAAAGCCCCAGGATGCACTCACACAACTGGTTTATTCCAGCCACAAGCAATCACAAAAAGCTGACTGTCCATTTGTCATGTCCATTCCCAGGGCAGTGGGTTCAGAGAAAAAAGATACTCTGCCTCTATACACATAGAGGCAGAAGCCAGGGAAGCTTCTCCAATTAGCCCAGATCCTGCCCCAACTCTGATGGCAGGCATAGGGGTCAGCAGGCATTTGGAAAAACCAATCAGACCAGCTGGACAGGGCCTACAGAAAAGGGAAGTAAACAACTGATCAGCACTCTTGGGCCTTGGATTCTTTTTTTTTTTTTTAGCCTATAAATAACAGACTAGAAACCTAAGATTGGGGTACCAGCATGGCCAAAATCACTTCGGACAGTAACTGCAACCACGAAATTAGAAGACTCTTGCTCCCTGAGGAAAACTAAAACAAACCTAGACATTATATTAAAAAGCACAGACATCACTTTGCTGACAAAGGTCAGTATAGTTAAAGCTACGGTTTTTCCAATAGTCATGTACAGACATAAGAGGTGGACCATAAAGAAGGCTGAGCTCTGAAGAATTGATGCCTTCAAATTGTGGTGCTGGAGAAGAATCTTGAGAGCCCCTTGGACAGCAAGAAGATCAAAGCAGTCAATTCTAAAAGAAATCAACCCTGAATATTCATTGGAAGGACTGATGTTGATGCTGAAGTTCCAACTTCAATATTTTGACCACTTGATGGAAAGAGCCGACTCATTGGAAAAGACCCTGATGCTGGGAAAGGTTGAGGGCAGAAGAAGAAGGGGACGACAGAGGATGAGATGGTTGGATGGCATTACTGACTCAATGGACATGAGTTTGAGCAAACTCAGGGAGATAGTGAAGGACAGGGAAGCCTGGCATGCTGCAGTCCATGGAGTTGCAAAGAGTCTGACATGACTGAGTGACTGAACAATGAACAGCAACAACGGTTGGATAAGGACCCTCTGAAGTGAAGTGAAGTGAAGTCGCTCAGTCATGTCCGACTCTTTGTGACCACATGGGTTGTAGTCTACCAGGCTTTTCTGTCCATGGGATTTTCCAGGCAAGAGTACTGGAGTGGGTTGCCATTTCCTTCTCCAACTTCCTTGTTGTATCTTCACATGCAGAAGAGGCTAGGAATCTCAGAGCTTCTTTTATTTTTTTTTTTTTCACTTTTTATTTTGTATTGGGATATAGCCAATTAGCAATGTTGTGACAGCTTCAGGTGAACACCAAAGGGATTCAGCCATACATATACGTATATCCATCCTCGCTTGGGCTTTGGATTCTTAATCTGAAAGGAAAACAATCTGCTCCATAAGGCTTGTGTCAGGATTCAATGAGAGCATGTGGGTAGAGCTCCCTCCAGTAAGTGCCCTGCTGCATTAGAGGGCTGGGCTTGCAGCACAGTCCTCCAGACGAGGAGCTGTGTCCTCTTCCCCTTGGCACCCCCACCCCAAAGAAGGCTTGTGGAGCTCTTGCATCAATGAAGCACTTTTATTCCCCTACCAAGGTATTCTCTTGTTTATTTCCTGCCTTGTTTTAAAAACAATTGATTAAACTGGTATTTCTTTTTTCCGCACCCTCTTCAGCATTTATTGTTTGTAGAGTTTTTGATGATGGCCATTCTGACCCGTGTGAGATGATATCTCATTGCGGTTTTGATTTGCATTTCTCTGATAATGAGTGATGTTGAGCACCTTTTCATGTGTTTATTAGACATCTCTATGTCTCCTTTGGAGAAATATCTGTTTATGTCTTTTGCCCACTTTTTGATTGAGCTGTTCATTTTTCTAGTATTGAGCTGCATGAGCCGCTTGTATACTTTGGAGATTAATTCTTCATCAGTTGTTTCGTTTGCTATTACTTTCTCCCATTCTGAATGCTGTCTTTTCACCTTGCTTATAGTTTCCTTCACTGTGTAAGATCATTTAAGTTTAATTAGGTCCCATTTGTTTATTTTTGTTTTGATACTATTAAATAAAATAGTGAGAGAGAGAACATTCTGTATAGCATAGGGAATCTACTCAATGCACTGTGGTGAACTGAGTGGGAAGGAAGTCCAAAAGGGAGGGGATATATGTATATGCATGGCTGATTATTTTTCTGTACAGTAGAAACTATCACAACATTGTAAAGCAACTATACTCCAATAAAAATTAATTTTTTAAAAAAACAATACCTCTTGGGAGCAAGAGGTCACCAGTCTTTGTGTTTGGTTTCTTTATGGCTGTTTTTGTTTCAGTTGACATGGAATTAACATTAATTGAGCAACTGTCATTGACAAGCTAGATGATTTACAGATACTAATTTATTTGATTCTAGGATATAGTGGAAAGAAACATATTACTTCAAAAAACACGATAAAATATCTTTTAGGAAGAGACTGTGTTGACCAAGTGACTTAACCTCCCTAAGTCTCATTTCCTCAGTTTCCTCAGCACAAAAGTGATTGCAATCAATACCTATCCCGTGTGGCTGCTGTGAGGAGTAAATTAGATAATGCATGGGATTCATGAAGCACCGTGTTGAGGGAAAGCTACCAAAGTGCCTGGAAAGTATCAAAACTCCACTGCAGCAAGCATTAGGGACCAGAGAAATAAATGCACATTACACATTGTAATCCACAGGATAACCTCTAAAGGAACAGGGGAAAAAAAATGGCATAATGAAATAAATTCCAAAGAGAAAGACAAGAATAGGGAAAAAAAGAAACAAGAAACCTCATGTGGGGCAAATAGAAAGCATATAGTAAAATACATACAGATTTAAAGACATTAAATGTAAATGGACTAAAGATTCCAACTAAAAGATTATCAGAAGCATTCTTTTAAGTAACTTAAACATATCTGCTTAAAAAGAGAAACATAGGGGAAGAAGGATAAATTAGGAGTTTGGAATTAACATATACACACTGCTATATATAAAATAGATAACCACAAGGACATACTGTCTAGTAGAGGGAACTAACTATATTCAGTATTTTGTAATAACCTATAAGCAAAAAGAATCTGAAAAAATTAGGTATATAAGTACACTTAATGGAATCACTTGTTGTACATCTAAGACTAACACAACACTGTATATCAATTTTACTTCAATTTTTAAAAATTTTAAAATAAAAAGAGAAACACATAAAACAGAGGTATATAGAAAGGGGCTATGGTTTGAATGTTTGTGTACCCCCAAAATTAATGTTGAAAAGTGATGGTATTAGGATGTGGGGCATTTAGGAAGTGATTGGGTTGTAAGGGCTCTGCCTTTATAAAAATTATTCCCTTTGAAAGAGGCCCCACAGATACTTGTACCATATGAAGTTACAGTGAGAAGACAACCATCTACTGAGGAATCAGGCCCTTATCACACCATCTAATCTGTCTGTACCATGATCTTGGACTTCCTAAACCATGAGAAATTCCTGTTGTTTATAAGTCAGTCTATGATATCTTCTTATAGCAGGCCAAATAAACTAACACAGAAAGCTTATAAGTAAAAGAATAGAAAAACATACTATGCAATCAATAACCTAAAGAAGCAGCATGTCTACACTATTATCAGTCAGTCAAAGTTTTAAGGTAAAAAGGGTTACTAGAAAATAAGAGAGCCAGCTCATGGTGACAAAAGGTTCAGCTCATCAGAAAGATAAAATAATTCTAAATTTGCACACACTTGATAATATGCCCTCAAAAATACAAAGCAAATATGGACACATCTACAAGAAAAAGAGACAAATTCTCAAAATGAGAGATTTAATAATTGGCAGCTGTTAAAAGAAGCAGATTAAAAAAATTAGTAAGGATAAAGATATGTTAACAACACTTAACTAATGGAGAATTATAGAATACTGCACCCAAGATCTATAGAATAAAATTTACTTTCAAGTATACACAAAACAATGATAAAACTAACACAATAGACCATGAAATAAGTCTCAACAAATTGAAAAGTACTGAAATCATAGCAGTACGTTCTCTATATTCAATTAAATTATAATCGGTAAGAATAAGAACAAACTCTAAAAACTATTTACGTGTTTGGAAATCAAGAAATGTATTATGAAATAACCAGTGGATTAAAGAAGTACCAAGAGAAAATAGACAATATTTTGAACTGAAGGATACCAAAAATACTATGCATCAAAATTTGTCAAATACAGCTAAAGCAGTGCTTAAAGGAAAACTCATAGCTACAAATGCCTATGTTTGCAATGAAAAAGGAATGAAAATAAATGAATTAAGCATTATCCCCAAGTAGTTAGTAAAAGAGATTTGGGGAAGACAGCAGCAACAGTGAGAGCATTACTTTCTAACATTTCTCTTCCCCACATAAAAACAGAAAGCATTCAATTAGCAAAACCAAAAACATTTACATGTACAATATTTACAACAAAAGTGATAATACCTAAATAAATGAAGAGATATCCCATGTTCATAGATCAGACATCAATCTTGTTGAGATGGCAAGGGTCCCCAAATTGGTTTATAGACTCAAAACAATCTCAATCAAAACCCAAGCAGGACTTGAAAAAATAATTTGCCAAATTGACTCTAAAATTTAGATGGAGATGCAGAATGACCTAGAATAGTCAAACAATTCTGAAAAAGAGAACAAATTTGGAGGACTTACACTTCCTAACTTCAAGACTCACTGCTGCTGCTAAGCCACTTCAGTCGTGTCCGACTCTGTGCGACCCCATAGACAGAAACCCACCAGGTTCCCCCATCCCCGGGATTCTCCAGGCAAGAACACTGGAGTGGGTTGCCATTTCCTTCTCCAATGCATGAAAGGGAAAAGGGAAAGTGAAGTCACTCAGTCGTGTCCGACTCTTAGTGACCCAATGGACTGCAGCCTACCAGGCTCCTCCGTCCAAGGGATTTCCCAGGCAAGAGTACTGGAGTGGGTTGCCAGTGCATTCTCCCAAGACTCACTAGGAAACTACAGTAATCAAGGCAGAATGGCACGGCATATAGACATATAGATCAAGGAACAGAATAAAAACTTCAAAGATAGATGCACATATGCACGGTCAATTGATTTTTGACAAAGATGCCCCAGTAATTGGATAGAGAAACAAAATCTTTTCAACAAACAATGCTGGAGAAATCGAAAAGAAAGGAAGAGACAGAGCAGGGATCAGAATTCGTGCCTGTCCAGCACTAGATCTCCAAATCTACACTGTCAAACAAGGAAGAAAACCATAAAAGAAGGTTGAGAAAAACAAACGTGGAAATCAGGCCCTCTAGGTTATCTTGTCCCTCAAGAAAGAGAATAGGAGCCAGTATCACACAACAGGCACAAGAACAAAGAGCTGGAAAAAGAAACTTTTTAGGAAGGTAGAGAGAGGCCCTGAAAGACAACTCCAAGAGAGGACCCCTAACCTGACCAAACATTCCCCTTACCTGCAAATCTAACAGTGGATTCAATGATGGCACCTTGGGCCAGAAGAGTGTGGGGCCAAGATGGGAGCACTGTTAATGTTCTCGTGCTCTGAGATGGAGCTACTAGTGGTCAGAGAGCAGAATCTGTGTAGCCAGAAGAGACAGCCTTCTATCTGCGTGTGTGCATGTTAGGTCACTTCAGTCACGTCCGCCTCTTTGCAACCGTACAGGCTGTAGCCCGCCAGGCTCCTCTGTCCCTGGGATTCTCCAGGCAAGAATACTGAAGTTGGTTGCCATGCCCTCCTCCAGGGGATCTTCCTGACCCAGGGATCGAACCCTCATCCTTTACGTTTCCTGCATTGGGAGGCAGGTTCTTTACACTAGCATCACCAGGGAAGCCCAGCATTCTACCTAAATGGGTATAATACCTACCTCACTAGGTTGTTGCAAGAATTAAATGAACCTGGTATGGCACTAACTGCTTTCTGTACATTACAGCATTTAACTCCCTCCTCTCATTTCCCCAGTGCCCAAGAAGAAAGACTGGGGACATATGCTGTATGTTCCCTCTCCCTGCCTCCTCTACATCTATCCTGAACTGTGATAGCTGGGTGGGAAACAGCTTCAGGCTGCAGATGCTATGACAGCGTTGCTTAAATTGAATTACGAGGAAATCAGAGAAGGCTTCAGCTCTCCCAGGGAGTTCAGAAGTGTTCACCCTGAGAGTAACTGCACACTGCACAGGAAAAGGCATTCAAGTTGATAAGAAGTCATTCGGATCACCATCTAAGGCAGATTTCGCCTTTGAAATAAACTCATTCCTTATTAGCACACACTTGGGACTTTCAGGACCGAATATTATTTCTATTACACAAAGGCCATTTTGAAGGCATTTTCTCATGCTGTCAGGGACCTATGTAATTTCATCTCTCCACAATGTTACTCTCTTTCACATATATAGAATCACTGGTCCTGATGAGAAAAGAAAAGAGAGAAAATGAACAAGAGTCATGATTCAGCTAGGGCTAGAAGCAGGGCAGCAGTGTATAGGGCAGGGCAGCAGTGTATAGGACAGGCAAGTTCACATCATTGAGAGCCTTCTTGCCATGAAACAGATTTTGAACTTTTCCCGAAAGCAATAGGAAGTCACTGAAAGCCAACTCAGAATTTAAAATAGGAAATGACTGATAAATTTTTCTTTTAAAATGCTCACTTTGATTATAACGAAAAAGACAGATGTGAAGATGGCAGGCAGGGAAGAGTAGTTAGAAGCTACTCAATTGGCTTCCCTGGTGGTGTAGACATTAAAGAATCTGCCTGCAATGCAAGAGACCTGGGGTCGATCCCTGAGTTGGGAAGATCCCCTGGAGAAGGGAATGGCAACCCACTCCAGTATCCCTGCCTGGAGAATTCCATGGATAAAAGAGCCTGGTAGGCTCCACGGGATCACAAAGAGTTGGACACAACTCAGCGACTAACACCTTCACTTTCACTTCTTCAATAGATAATACTGTACCATAAATATGTAATATGATAACTATCATTACAATCACAACCCTATTACAATATATAAATGTACCAAATAATATGCTCTACACCTTAAATTTACACAGCATTACATACCAAATTCATCTCAAAAATTTGGAAAGAAAAAAACGTAAATTTAAACACAAACAGCTTACATAAATGAGGTGTTTTAGACTGTTCTTGTTATGCAGTCACTCAGTCGTGTGACCCCAGGGACTGCAACACGCCAGGCTTCCCTGTCTTTCACCATCTCCCAGAGCTTGCTCAAACTCATGTCCATTGAGTCGGTGAGCCACCCAACCATCTTGTCCTCTGTCGTTCCCTTCTTCTTCTCCTTCAATTGTTCCCAGCATCATGGCCTTTTCTAAGGAGTTGGCTCTTCGTACCAGGTTGCTAAAGTACTGGAGCTTCAGCTTCAGCATCTGTCCTTCCAATGAATATTCAGGATTGATTTCCTTTATGATGGTTTGATCTCCTTGCAGTCCAAGGGACTCTCAAGAGTCTTCTCCAACACCACAGTTCAAAAGCATCAATTCTTCAGCACTCAGCTGGTCCAACTCTCACATCCATACATCATTACTGGAAAAACCATACCTTTGAGTATACAGACCTTTGTTGACAAAGTAGTGTCTCTGCTTTTTAATATGCTGTCTATTTTTGCCACAGCTTTTCTTTCAAGGAGGAAGCATCTTTTAATTTCATGGCTGCAGTCACTATCTACAGTGATTTGGAGCCCAAGAAAATAAAGTCTGTCACTGTTTCCATTGTTTCCCCATCTATTTGCCATGAAGTGATGGGACTGGATGCCATGATCTTAGTTCTTTGAATGTTGAGTTTTAAGCCAGCTTTTTCACTCTCCTCTTTCACTTTCATCAAGAGGCTCTTTAGTTCCTCTTTACTTTCTGCCATAAGGGTGATGTCATCTGTGGTTATTGATATTTCTCCCAGCAATCTTGATTCCAGCTTGGGTTCATCCAGCTCAGCATTTCAAATGATGCACTCTGCAGTTAAGGTAAATAAGCAGGGTGACAATATACAGCCTTGACATACTCCTTTCCCAATTTTGAACCAGTCTGTTGTTCCATGTCCGGTTCTAACTGTTGCTTCTTGACCTGCATACAGGTTTCTCAGGAGACAGGTAAGGTGGTCTGGTATTCCCATCTCTTTAAGAATTGTCCACAGTTTGTTGTGATCCACACAGTCAACGGCTTTAGCATAGTGTTTTCAAAATATTTTCTAATATTGATAATAAGTGTTTAAACATAAAAAAGAAACTATTCAAATGTTTGCTCAATTTAGATATGACCCTAGAAAAATAAAAGTGATAAAAGAAAAAACAGGGAAATAAACTTCATCAAAATTAAAAGCTTTTGTGCTTCAAAGGAAAACATAGAAAAAATATAAATAAAAAGACAGCCCATGGAGAAGGATCGGGGAATGGACATGTACACACTGCTATATTCAAAATGGATAACCAACAAGGACCAACTGTATACCACATGGAACTCTGCTCAATGTTATGCGGCAGCCTGGGTGGGACGGGAGTTTGGGGGACAACGGATACATGTATATGTATGGCTGAGTCCCTTTGCTGTTTACCTGAAACTATCACAATGTTGTTTGTTAATCAGCTATCCCCTCAATACAACATAAAAAGTTTAAAGAAGACAACCCAAGGAATCAAAGAAAATATTTGCAAATAATATATCTGAGAAGAGAATTTCCTCAAAAATATAAAAAGAACTCTTGCAACTCAACAATAAAAAGGCAAAGAACCCAATTAAAACCTAGGCAAAGGAACTGAGTATACATTTTTCTAAAGAAGATATACAAATGACCAATAAGCATATGAAAAGGCGTTGAACATCATTAGTCACTAGAAAATGCAAATCAAAACTATAATGAGATTCCACTTCATACCACTCGCTGTTGTTCAGTGGTATGAACAACACAACTAAGGCGTGTCTGACTCTTTCTGACCCCACGAACTGCGGCTTGCCAGGCTTCCCTGTTCTTCACCATCTCCTGCAGTTTCCTCATATTCATGTTCATTGAGTCAGTGATGCTATCCAACTATATCATCTTCTGACACCCCCTTCTCCTTCTGTCTTCAATCTTTCCCAGCACGAGGATCCTTTCCAATAAGTTGGCTCTTCGAATCAGGTTGCTAAAGTATTGGAGCTTCAGCTTCGGCATCAATCATTCCAATGAATATTTAGGGTTGATTTCCTTCAGGACTGACTGGTTTAGTCTATTTGCAGTCCAAGAGACTCTCAAGAGTCTTCTCCAACACCACAGTTAGAAAGCATCAATTCTTTGGTGCTCAGCCTTCTTTATAGTCCAACTCTCACATCCATACATGAGTACTGGAAAAACTATAGCTTTAACTAGACAGACCTTTGTCAGCAAAGTGATGTCTCTGCTTTTTAATATGCTGTATAAGTTTGTCATAGTTTTCCTTCCAAGGAGCAAGTATCTTTTAATTTCATGGCTGCAGTCACTGTCTGCAGTGATTTTGGAGCCCAAGAAAATAAAACATGTCACTGTTTCCACTTTCTCCCCATCTATTTTCCATGAGTGATAAGACCAGATGCCATCTTTGTTTTTTCAATGTTGAGTTTTAAGCCAGCTTTTTCATTCTCTTCTTTCACTTTCATCAAGAGGCACTTCAGTTCCTCTCTACTTTCTGCCATTAGGGTGGTGTCATCTGCATATCAGAGGTTGTTCACATTTCTCCCACCAATCTTGATTCTAGCTTGGGCTTCATCCAACCCAACATTTCATATGATGTACTTACTCTGCACATAAGTTAAATAAACAGAGTGACAATATACAGCCTTGACATACTCCTTTCCCAATTTTGAACCATTTCATTGTTCCATATCTGCTTCTAACTGCTCCTTCTTGACCCTCAAACAGGTCTTAGGAGACAGGTAAAGGTGATCTGATATTCCCATCTCTTTAAGAATTTTCCACAGTTTGCTGTGATCCACACAGTCAAAGGCTTTAGCATAGTCAATGAAGCAGAAGTAGATGCTTTTCTGGAAACCTCTTGCTTTCTCTATGATCAAACTGATGTTGGCAATTTGATCCCTAGTTCCTCAGTTCAGTTCAGTCGCTCAGTCGTGTCCGACTCTTTGTGACCCCATGAATCGCAGCATGCCAGGCCTCCCTGTCCATCACCAACTCCTGGAGTCTACCCAAACCCATGTCCATTGAGTCGGTGATGCCATCCAGCCATCTCATCCTCTGTCGTCCCCTTCTCCTCCTGCCCTCAATCCTTCCCAGGATCAGGGTCTTTTCCACTGAGTCAACTCTTCATATGAGGTGGCCAAAGTATTGGAGTTTCAGCTTCAACATCAGTCCTTCCAATGAACACCAAGGACTGATCTCCTTTAGGATGGACTGGTTGGATCTTCTTGCAGTCCAAGGGACTCTCAAGAGTCTTCTCCAACACCACAGTTTAAAAGCAGCAATTCTTCAGAGCTAAACTTTCTTCACAGTTCAACTCTCACATCCATACATGACTACTGGAAAAACCATAGCCTTGACTAGATGGACCTTTGTTGGCAAAGTGATGTCTCTGCTTTTTAATATGCTATCTAGGTTGGTCGTAACTTTCCTTCCAAGGAGTAAGCATCTTTTAATTGCATGGCTGCAATCACCATCTGCAGTGATTTTGGAGCCCAAAAAAATAAAGTCTGACACTGTTTCCACTGTTCCCCCATCTATTTCCCATGAAGTGATGGGACCAGATGCCATGATCTTAGTTTTCTAAATGTTGAGCTTTAAGCCAACTTTTTCACTCTCCTCTTTCACTTTCATCAAGAGGCTCTTTAGTTCCTCTTCACTTTTTTCCATAAGGGTGGTGTCATCTGCATATCTGAGGTTATTGATATTGCTCCCAGCAATCTAGTTCCTCAGCTTTTTCTAAATCCACCTTGAACATCTGGAAGTTCTTGGTTCACATACTGTTGAAGTCTAACTTGGAGAATTTTGAGCATTACTTTGCTAGCAAGTAAAATGAGTGCAATTGTGCAGTAGTTTGAACATTCTGTGGCATTGCCTTTCTTTGGGACTGGGATGAAAACTGACCTTTTCCAGTTCTGTGGCCACTGCTGAGTTTTCCAAATTTGCTGACATATTGAGTGCAGCACTTTAACACCATCATCTTTTAGGATTTTAAATAGCTCTGCTGGAATTCCATCACCCCCACTAGCTTTGTTCGTCATAATGCTTCCTAAGGCCCACGTGACTTCACACTCCAGGATATCTGGCTCTAGGTGAATGATCATACCATCGTGGTTATCCAGGTCATTAAGATCTTTTTTGTATAGTTCTTCTATGTATTCTTACCATCTCTTCTTACTATCTTCTGCTTCTGTTAGGTCCTTACCTAACATGCCCATCTTTATCATGCCCATCTTTGCGTGAAATGTTCCCTTGACATCTCCAACTTTCTTGAAGAGATCTCTAGCCTTTCCCATTCTATTGTTTTCTTCTATTTCTTTGCACTGTTCATTAAAGAAGGCCTTATCTCACCTTGCTATTCTCTAGAACTCTGCATTCACTTGGGTATATCTTTCCCTTTTCCCTTGCTTTTCACTTTTCTTCTTTCCTCAGCTATTTGTAAAGCCTTCTCAGACAATCACTTTGCCTTCTGCATTTCTTTTTCTTTGGCAGATGGTTTTGTTTATTGCCTCCTGTACAATGTTATGAACCTCCATCCACAGTCCTTCAGACACTCTGTTAACAGGTCTAATCCCTTGAATCTATTTGTCACCTCCACTGTATAATCACAAGGGATATGATTTAGGTCATATCTGAATGGCCTAGTGGTTTTCCCTACTTTTTCAATTTAATGTGGAATTTTGAAATAAGGAGCTCATAATCTGAGCCACAGTCAGTTCCAAGTCCTGTTTTTGCTGATTGTATAGAGCTTCTCCATCTTCAGCTGCAAAAATCTAATCAGTCTGATTTCAGTATTGACCATCTGGTGATATCCATGTGTAGAGTTGTCCCTTGTGTTGTTGGAAAAGGGCGTTTGCTATGACCAATGTGTTCTCTTGACAAAACTCTGTTAGCCTTTGCCCTGCTTCATTTTGTACTCCAAGGCCAAACTTGCCTGTTACTATAGGTATCTCTTCCTTTCTACTTTTGCTTTCCAATCCCCAGTGATGAAAAAGGGCATCTTTTTTTGGTATTAGTTCTAGAAGATCTTGTAGGTCTTCATAGAACAGTTCCATTTCAGCTTCTTCAGCATCAGTGGCTGGGCCATAGACTTGATTTACCGTGATATTGAATGGTTTGCCTTGGAAACGAACAGAGATCATTCTGTCATTTTTGAGACTACACACAAGTGTTGCACTTTGGACTCCTGTGTTGACGATGATGGCTACTCCATATCTTCTAAGGTATTCTTGCCCATAGTAGTAGATACAATGGTCATCTGAATTAAATTTGCCCGTTCCCATCCATTTTAGTTCACTGATTCCTAAGATGTTGATGTTCACTGTTGTCATCTCCTGCTTAACCACGTCCAATTTTCCTTGGTTCATACACCTAAAACTCCCGGTTCTTTACAGCATCTGACTTTACTTTTACTACCAGACACATCCACAACTGAGCATTGTTTCTGCTTTGGCCCAGTCTCTACATTCTTTCTGGAGCTATTTCTCTGTTCTTCCCCATTAGTACATTGGACACCTACCAATCTGGGGGGAGGCTCACATTCCAGGGTCATATCTTTTTGCCTTTTCATACTGTTCATGGGGTTCTCATGGCAAGAATACTGGAATGGTTTGCCATTCCCTCCTCCAGTGGACTATGTTTTGTCAGAACTCTTCACTATGACCTGTCTATCTTGGGTGGCACAGCACAGCTTGGCTCATAGCTTCATTGAGTTATGCAAGCCCCTTTGTCATGACAAGGCTGTGATCCATGAAAGAATTCATACCACTAAGATGGTTATATTCAAAAAGATAGATAACAAGTGTTGGTGAGAACATAGAGTAGTTGGTACCCTCATGCATTACTGGTATGAATGTTAAATGGTACACCCGTTTTGAAAAATAGTTTGGTGGGTCCTCAAAAAGTTAATCATAGAATTAACATATAATCCAGTAATTTGACTTCATTCTACACAAGAGAATTTAAAGCATATATTCATACAAAAATCTATACACATAGCATAATTATGCTAAGGATGAAAAAACTTACTTGAAGCCAGTTATAAAAGATTTGGGTTTCCTAAGCACAGAGTCCTTTGACTTTCACACCAACCCACTGCAAGGGCAGCATCCACCTCAGCCAACTATGTCATCCTCATGACTCTTGCAGAGCAGGGGGAAGGGGAACTAACTGAAGCTTGCACAAATTACTGAGTCCTGAGTAATAAAGTCATTTGTCTCTGATCTAGGAGTCTCGTATCTTTTGCCAGCTTCCATGAGACAGTGACAGGCTCACATGTGAGCTTGAAAGTCAAGTAAAACCTCAGAACTTCCCAGTTCTTGACAAAGAGCT
Source organism: Giraffa tippelskirchi (assembly GCF_054371585.1). Classification (NCBI taxonomy): domain Eukaryota; kingdom Metazoa; phylum Chordata; class Mammalia; order Artiodactyla; family Giraffidae; genus Giraffa; species Giraffa tippelskirchi. The sequence continues at coordinate 95,180,447 of NC_137276.1, forward strand.
CTTGAAGCAATCAACCGGATAAATGGTCAGGGAGACCACAGGAAGTGTAAAAAGGTGCCATATGCGCACATATCAATTCATTATGTTATTCACCTAAAACAAATACAAAGCTATATATCAGTTATATCTCAATTTTAAACAAAATTAGACTAGCTTCATTTTCAGACACAGTCAGGGACTCTAAAGGGTTGAGGAAAACTTTTATCTCCCTTACACCAGCTTCTTTCACTTAGCATGTTTTCAAAGTCTCCACAGTGTGGGAACTCTTCCTACAAGCTATGCAACTGCTCTATAAATCTAAAATTACTTCAAAATTTTAAAGTTTATTTAAAAAATAAAATAAGGAAGGTCAGAAATGACCTTATTTTACCCCCTCTTCCCTCAAAGAAGAGTATTACATAATAATAAAGGGGTCAATTTTCTAAGAAGTCATAATGATTATCAATGTGTATGTGTCTAACAAGAGAACATTAAACACGAGACAAAACTGATAGAACTGCAAGGAGAAATAGAAGAATTCACTCTTATAGTTGGAGACTTCAACATTCCTCTATCAGAAGTGGACAGATCCAGCAGGCAGAGAATCAGTAAGGAAATACCTGAACTCAACAGCACCACCAATCAACTGGCTATAATTGACATCTATCGACTGAGTCAGGCAAAAACAGCAGAATACATATTATTCTCAACTTCACATGGAACACTGATCAACAGACCACATTCTGGGCCATGAAACACATATAAACAAATTTTAAAATATAAAACATATAGTGTATGTTCTCTGATGATGAAGGTATTAGTTAACAGAAAGGTAGTTAGAAAATTCCAAAAATAATTGGAGATTAAACAACATACTTCTAAATAACATACAGGTTATAGACAAAATCACTTAAAAAATTTTTAATATTTTGAACTAAATGAAAATACCACTTATCAAAATTTGTGGGATGCAGTGAAAGCACTGCTTAAGAGAAATTTATAGCACTGAATGTATATGTTAGAGAAGAAAAAAGATCTAAAATCAACACATAATCTTGATATCTTTTGTATATCATTTTATATATCATTTTTTACATATAATCTTTTATACATCATTAAACTAGAAAAATGAGAAAAAATTAAATCCCAAGTAAGCAGAAGAGAACAGAAATTGGAGCAGAGATCATGAAATTGAAAATAGGAAATCAATAGAGAAAATCAACAAGCCCAAAGCTGATTTTTTTAAAATATCAATAAAAACTGATAAGCCTCTAACCAGGCTAAGAAAAAAGAAGAGAAGATACAAATGAGTTATACCAGAAATGAGAGAGGAGACATGATTACAGCACACAGGGACATTAAAAGGATAATAATGAAACATCATAAACAATTATATGCCCACAAATTTGATAACCTAGATGAAATAGACCAATTCCTTCTATTTGTACTGAAGAAATGTACTGAAATATGTTCAGAAATATATGAATAGACATGCATCTATTAAAGATACTGAATGTATAATTAATAACCTTCCCCAAAAGAAAGCACTAGGCCCTGACAAGGACATTACAAGGAAAAAAGAATACTACAGACTATATTTCTCATGAATAGGAATGCAAAAATCCCCAACAAAAAGTTAGCAAATAGAATCCCCCAATGCATAAAAAAAGAATTATATATCACAACCAAGTAGGATTTATCACCGGTATGCAAAACTAGTTCAACATTTGAAAATTAATGTAATACATCACATAAACAGGCTAAAAAAGAAAAATCACATGACTATAGCTGAAGATGGAGAAAAATCATTTGACAAAAATCTAACCCATTCATGATTCTTTTTAAGTTAAAGCAAATTAGAAATAGAGGAGAAATTCCTTAACTTACAAAAACATCTAACATCATACATAAACCTACAGCTAACATCATGAGAATCTAGAAGACTTCCTGCTAAGCAAGGTCAGGATCAAGGCAAGACTATCTCCTCTCACCACTCCAATTCAGCGTCATACTAGAAGTCCTAGCTAATGCAATAACAACTCCCCCAAAGAGAAACAAAAGGTATATATCCTGGGAAATAAGAAATAAAACTGTCTTTGTTCTCAGATGACATGACTGCCTGTGAAGAAAATCCCAAAGAATCAACAAAACACCACTGGAACTAATGAGCAATTATAGCAAGGTCAATATAGAAGAGCCAATCATTTTCCTATATACCATCAGTGAACAACTGGAACTGGAAATTTAAAACACAATGCCATTTGAAATGAAGTGAAAAGTGAAAGTGAAAGTCACTCAGTCGTATCCGACTCTTTGTGATCCCATGGACTCCACAGTCCGTGGAATTCTCCAGGCCAGAATACTCGAGTGGGTAGCCTTTCCCTTCCCCAGGGGATCTTCCCAACCCAGGGATCGAACCCAGGTCTCCCGCATTGCAGGTGGATTCTTCATCAGCTGAGCCACAGGGGAAGCTAAGAATACTGGAGTGGGTAGCCTATCCCTTCTCCAGCGGATCTTCCTGACCCAGGAATCGAACCGGGGTCTCCTGCATTGCAGGCGGATTCTTTACCAACTGAGCTATCAGGTAAGCTCAATGCCATTTACATTAGCACCAAAAAAAAAAAAGAAAGAAAGAAAAGAAACACTCAGGTATAAATCTAACAAAATATCTATTAGTATATTAAAAAATGAACAACCTGATTTAAAAATCGGCAAAAGAGCTGAATAGACATCTCACAAAAGAAAATATACAGATGGCAAGTAAGCATATGAAAACGTGTTTCCACATCGTATGTCATCAGAGAAGTGAAAATTAAAACAACAGTGATGTACCCCTACATATCAATTAGAATGGTGAAACTCTAAAACACCACTATCACCACCAAATGCCAGCAAAGATCTGGAACACTCATTCATTGATGGTGAGAATGCAAAATGGTACAGCAACTTTAGAAGACAGTTTGGCAGTTCCTTACAAGACTAAACGCATTCTTACTATGTGATTCAGCAATTTCACTACTTGGTATTTACCCAAAGGAGTTCAAAAATGCAAGTCCAGGACCTCCCTCGTGGTACAGTGGGTAAGAATCTGCCTGCCAATGCAGGGGATACAGATTTGATCCCGGGTCCAGGAGGATTCCACATGCTGCTGAGCAATTAAGTCCCTGCACCACAACTACTAAGACTGCATGCAGCAACTACTGAAGCCCACTAGCCTAGAGCCTGTGCTCCACAACAAGAGACCACCACAAAAAGAAGACCACACACCACAACAAAGAGTTGCCCTCGCTCTCCGCAACTAGAGAAAGCCCGTGCACAGCAGCGATAACTCAGTGCAGCCAAAAATAAATAAATAAATGCGAAAAATGTAAGTCCACGCAAAGACCTGCATTCAGATATTTATAGCCACTTTATTGACAACTGATGAAACTTGGAAGCAACCAAAATTTCCTGCAGTGAGTGAATGGATAAATAAACTATGGTAAACCCATATTATTCAATAATAAAAATAAATGAATTATCAAGCCAAGAAAGACCTTAAATACATACTACCAAGTGAAAGAAGCAAATCTTAAAAGGCTGCAAAGTGAATAATTCCAACTATACGACATTCTGAAAAAGCAAAATTAGGGACATCATGAAAAGATCAGTGATTGCTAGGGGTTAGGAAGGAGGGAAGGAAGAATAGGCAGAGCAGAGAATGAAACCAATGAACAATGAAACCATTCTGAATGATACTATAATGATGGATAGATGCATTTGTCAAAACCCATAAAACTATAAAAATAAATAAAAAAGAATGACACCTAATGTACACTATGAACTTTGAGTGATTATGCTGTGCCAGTGTAGGTTCATAAACTGCAACAAATGTACCACTCTGATCCAGGAGGTTGATATTTGGGGAGGCTATGACAGAATGTGGTCCACTGGAGAAGGGAATGGCAAACCACTTCAGTATTCTTGCCTTGAGAACCCCATGCACAGTATGAAAAGGCAAAAAGATAGGATACTGAAAGATGAACCCCCCAGGTCGGTAGGTGCCCAATATGCTAATGGAGATCAGTGGAGAAATAACTCCAGAAAGAATGAAGGGGTAGAGACAAAGCAAAAACAACACTCAGTTGTGGATGTGACTGGTGATAAAAGCAAGGTATGATGCTGTAAAGAGCAATATTGCATAGGAACCTGGAATGTTAGGTCCATGAATCAGGGCAAATTCGAAGTAGTCAAACAGGAGATGGCAAGAGTGAACGTCAACATTCTAGGAATCAGAGAACTAAGATGGACTGGAATGGGTGAATTTAACTCAGATGACCATTATATCTACTACTGTGGGCAGGAATCCCTTAGAAGAAATGGAGTAGCCATCATAGGCAATAAAAGAGTCCGAAATGCAGTACTTGGATGCAATCTCAAAAATGACAGAATGATCTCTGTTTGTTTCCAAGGCAAACCATTCAATATCATGGTAATCCAAGTCTATGCCCTGACCAGTAATGCTGAAAAAGCTGAAGGGTTCTATGAAGACCTACAAGACCTTTCAGAACTAACACCCAAAAAAGATGTCCTTTTCATTATAGGGGACTGGAATGCAAAAGTAGCAAGTCAAGAGGTACCTGGTGTAACAGGCAAATTTGGCCTTGGAGTACAGAATGAAGCAGGGCAAAGGCTAACAGAGTTTTCCCAAGAGAACACACTGGTCATAGCAAACACCCTCTTCCCACAACACAAGAGAAGACTCTACACATGGACATCACCAGATGGTCAACACCGAAATCAGATTAATTATATTCTTTGCAGCCAAAGATGGAGAAGATCTATACAGTCAGCAAAAATAAGACCGGGAGCAGACTGTGGCTCAGACCATGAATTCCTTATTGCCAAATTCAGACTTAAATTGAAGAAAGTGGGGAAAACCACTAGATCATTCAGGTATGACCTAAATCAAATCGCTTATGATTATACAGTGGAAGTGAGAAATAGATTTAAGGGACTAGATCTGATAGACAGAATGCCTGATGAACTATGGATGGAGGTTTGTGTCACTGTACAGGAGACAGGGATCAAGACCATCCCCAAGAAAAAGAAATGCAAAAAAGCAAAATGGCTGTCTGAGGAGGCCTTACAAACAGCTGCGAAAAGAAGAGAAGCGAAAAGCAAAGAAGAAAAGGAAAGATATACCCATTTGAATGCAGAGTTCCAAAGAATAGCAAGGAGAGATACAAAAGCCTTCCACAGTGATCAATGCAAAGAAATAGAGAAAAACAACAGAATGGGAAAGACTAGAGATCTCTTCAAGAAAATTAGAGATACTAAGGGAACATTTCATGCAAAGATGGGCTCAATAAAGGACAGAAATGGTATGGACTTAACAGAAGAAGATATTAAGAAGAGGTGGCAAGAATACACAGAAGAACTACACAAAAAAAGATCCTCATGACCCAGATAATCACAATGGTGTGATCACTCACCTAGACCCAGACATCCTGGAATGTGAAGTCAAGCGAGCCTTAGGAAGTATCACTACGAACAAAGCTAGTGGAGGTGATGGAATTCAAGTTGAGCTATTTCAAATCCTAAAAGACATTGCTGTTAAAGCGTTGCACTCAATATGCCAGCAAATTTGGAAAACTCAGCAGTGGCCACAGGACTGGAAAAGGTCAGTTTTCATTCCAATCCCAAAGAAAGGCAATGCCAAAGCATGCTCAAACTATCACACAATTGCACTCATCTCACATGATAGTAAAGTAATGCTCAAAATTCTCCAAGCCAGGCTTCAGCAATACGTGAACCATGAACTTCCAGATGTTCAAGCTGGTTTTAGAAAAGGCAGAGGAACCAGAGATCAAATTGCCAACATCCGATGGATCATCGAAAAAGCAAGAGAGTTCCAGAAAAACATCTATTTCTGCTTTATTGATTATGCCAAAGCTTTTGACTGTGTGGATCACAATAAACTGTGGAAAATTCTGAAAGAGATGGAAATACCAGAACACCTGATCTGCATCTTGAGAAACCAGTATGCAGGTCAGGAAGCAACAGTTAGAACTGGACATGGAACAACAGACTGGTTCCAAATAGGAAAAGGAGTACGTCAAGGCTGTATATTGTCACCCTGCTTATTTAACTTATATGCAGAGTACATCATGAGAAACGCTGGGCTGGAGGAAGCACAAGCTGGAATCAAGATTGCCGGAAAAAATATCAATAACCTCATATATGCAGATAACACCACCCTTATGGCAGAAAGTGAAGAGGAACTAAAGAGCCTTTTGATGAAAGTGAAAGAGGAGAGTGAAAAAGTTGGCTTAAAGCTCAACATTCAGAAAACTAACATCATGGCATCCAGTCCCATCACTTCATGGCAAACAGATGGGGAAACAGTGGCTCACTTTATTTTTCTGGGCTCCAAAATCAGTGCAGATGGTGATTGCAGCCATGAAATTAGAAGACATTTACTCCTTGGAAGGAAAGTTATGACCAACCTAGATAGCATATTAAAAAGCAGAGACATTACTTTGCCAACAAAGGTCCATCTAGTCAAGGCTATGGTTTTTCCAGTAGTCAAGTATGGATGTGAGAGTTGGACTACAAAGAAAGCTGAGCGCCGAAGAATTGATGCTTTTGGACTGTGGTGTTGGAGAAGACTCTTGAGAGTCCCTTGGACTGTAAGGAGATCCAACCAGTCCATCCTTAAGGAAATCAGTCCTGGGTGTTCATTGAAAGGACTGATGTTGAAGCTGAAACTCCAATATTTTGGCCACCTGATGGGAAGAGCTGACTCATTTGAAAAGACCCTGATGCTGGGAAAGATTGAAGGCAGGAGAAGGGGATGACAGAGAATGAGATGGTTAGATGGCATCACCGACTCAATGGACATGAGTTTGGGTGGACCCTGGGAGTTGGTGATAGATAGGGAGGCTTGGCATGCTGCAGTTCGTGGGGTCGCAAAGAGTCGGACATGACTGAATGACTGAACTGAACTGAACTGATAAATGGGGGGGGAGCAGTATATGAGTTGTTGTTCAGATGCTCAGTCGAGTCCAACTTTTTGCGACCCCATGGACTGCAGTGCATTAGGCTTCCCTGTCCTTCACCATCTCCCGGAACTTGCTCAAACTCATGTTCACTGAGTCCATGATGTCATCCAACCAGCTGATCCTCTGTCGTCCGCTTATCCTCCCGCCTTTAATCTTTCCCAGCATCAGGGAGAACTCTTCCTAATTTCTGCTCAATTTTGCTGTGAACCTAAAACTACCCTAAATAATTAAATCTACTATTTAAAAATGCAATAAACATATTCTCTCATTTGTTCTCTTAACTTTCTTAAAAGACAAAAGACTGTATAATGCAATTATTATAACACTATATTGTTGAATTCATAACACATACAGTTGACCTTTGAATAACATGGGAGTTAGCAGCCGCAATCCCTACAGAACTGAAAATCTGCATACAGCTGGTCCTCCATATGTGCACTTCCACATCCAAGGATTCCATCAACCCCAAAATGTGTAGTAATGTAGTACATATTTATTGAAAAAAGCCCATGTATAAAGGGAATATGCAGTTCAAACTTACATTATTCAAGGGTCAACTGTATAAATATAATACAGATGAGACTATAGAACAAAGAAGAGGGAATGGAATTACATTAAAGCCAAGTTTCTATATATTACTGAAATAAAGTCAGTATTAATTTTAAGTATATTGTGATAAGTTAAGATGCATACTGTGGTCACCAGATACCAAACACAAAGAAAAGAACAAAATAATATGGTTAAAAAATTAATTGATTAAAAATCAATTTTAAATGACACACACAAAAAATGTTTAACACAAAAGAAGTCAAGGAGCAACAGAGGAAAACAAGAGAGAGATCAGTTAGAAAACAAATATTAAAATGCTAACTGCAAATTAAATCATATCAGTGATTAACATAAATATCAGTGATTAACATAAATTAACATAAATATACCAAACTAATGGTAGAAACTGTTAGAATGGATGAAAAAAGCAAGATCCAATGATGTATTGTCTATAAGAGACACACTTAAGATCAATAGTTATAAATGGAGGTCTTAATAATCCATTCTCAATAATTGACACAACAATTAGAAAATCATCAAAAATAGAAAACACTTCAACACCACTATAAACTAGCTCAAACCTGATATATATGGAACATTCTATCCAATGAAAGCAGAGTACACATTCTTTTAAGGTATACATGGAACATTCTCCAGGATAGAACATATGCTAGGGCATAAAATAAGTCTCAGTAAATTGTAAAAAAGCTGAAATCATACAAAGTATGTTCTCTGAATTAAACTGAATTACTATAAATAAACAACAGAAAGAACCCTAGAAGTTTTCCAAATATTTATAAATTAAGCACCTCACTTCTAAATATCCATGAGTTAAAGAAGAAACCAAATGAAATTGGAAAATACATTGACTGAGCAAAAACAAAATTTAAAGAATTATAGAAAATATTATAAACATCTATATGGCAACAACAGGTAACCTAGAGGAAGTGCTCATAGTCCTAGAAAGACACAAATTACCAAAACTGACATAAGAGCAAATAGAACATATAAATAAACCTACCATGTAGGCTCCTCTGTCCATGGAATTTTCCAGGCAAGAGTACTGGAGTGAGTTGCCATTTCCTTCTCCAGGAGATCTTCCCAACCCAGGGATCGAACCAGGGTCTCCCACATTGCAGGCAGACACTTTACCATCTGAGCCACCAGGGAAGCCAAAAAATTGAATTAACAATTTAAAATCTTCCCACAAAGAAAACTCGTTTCAAATACTTATTAGTGAATTATATTAAATGATTTTAAAAGAAATAGTATCAATTCTCAAACTTTCATAAAATAGAGGAGGATAAAACATGTCTGAACTCATTGCATGAAGCCAGAATTATCCTCATATCAAAGCCCAATAAAGACATCATAAAAAAGGAAAACTACAAGCCAATATCTCTCCTAAACACAAATGCAAAAATCATTAAGATAATACTAGAGAAGAGAATAAAAAACAAATAAGAGTGATTGTTACACCATGAGCAAGTGATAATTATTCAAGGAATTGAATAATTGCTTCAACATCTAAAAACCAACTAAATGTAATACAGAATAAAGAACAAAACCCATGATACACTTAAAATACAGAAGAAAGCATCCGCCAAAATCCAATACACATTCATGATATAAACTCTAAATAACCTAAGACCGAAAGGCAAATTTATCAACCTGATAAAAGAAAAATCCACACCTAACATCATACTTCCCTGGTGACTCATATGGTAAAGAATCAGCCTGCAACTCAGAAGACCTGGGTTCGATCACTCGGTTGGGAAGATCCCTTGAAGAAGGGAATGACTACCCTCTCCAGTATTCTTGCCTGGGGAATTTCATGGACAGAGGAGACTGGCAGGCTACAGTCCAGGGGGTCACAAAGGGTCAGACATGACTGAGCAACTAAGCACAAAGTTTTAAGGTAAACAACCATACTTAGTGCTGAAAAGGAAACTGGTGACTTCCCCACTAAGATCAGAAAATTACATCCATAAAGGCTATGGATGTAATGCACAGCACAGGGGAAAAAGCAAAGAAAGGAATAAGGCAAGAATTTCACTATTGCCACTTTCATGAAACATTTCACTGGAAGTGCTAGTCAGTACAACAAGGAAAGAAAAATAAATTGAAAAGGCATCCAGATAGGAACATGAGTACTAAAAAACTATCCTTATTCTCAAATGACAGTATCTTACATGTATAAAATCCTAAAGAATACACAAAAAAACTTCCAGAATAACAATTATAGCATGGCTTCAGGATTTAAGATCCATGTAGAAAAATTAACTATATTTCTATACACTACCAATAAACAATATGAAAATGAAATTAAGAAAATAATTCTATGCACAGTGAAGGAAATAGTAGTCAATACAAATGGAGAACCTACTGAACGAGAGCAAGTATTTTCAAATTATATGATGTATATAGGGTTAATATCCAAATATGTAAACAGCTCGTACAACTCAATATAGCAAAAAACAAACAACATAATAAAAAAATATGCAGAAGATCTGAATAGACTTTCCAAAGAAAACATAGAGATGGCTAACAGGCACAGGAAAAGATGCTCAGCATCACTACTTATAAGAGAAATGCAAATCAAAACAACAATGAGATATCACCTCACATCTATCAGAATGACTATCACCAAAAAGTCTATAAATAACAAATGTTGGTGAGGATGAAAAGCAAAGGGAACTGTAGTACACTGTTGGTGGGAATGTAGATTACTGCAGACACTATGGGAAACATTATGGACGTTCCTAAAATAACTAAAAATAGAAATATCATATGATCCAGCAATTCTACTCCTGCTTATATATCTAAAGTAAACAAAAATGCTAACTCAAAAGAAATACGTACCTCAATGTTCATAACAATACCATTTACAACAGCCAAGATATGGAAGAAATTTAAGTGTCCACTGACAGATGAACAGATAAAGAATATGTGGTATATATATGACTCAGCCATAAGAAAGAATAAAATTCTGCAAGTTATAACAAGATGGAGGGACACAGAGAGTATTATGCTTAGTGAAGTAAGTCAGAAAGAAAAAGACAAATACTGTATGTTTTCACTAAATAAAACAAACAAGTGAATATAACAAAACAGAAACTTACTCAACTATATAGAGAATAAACTCATGGTAACAGTGCAGAGAGAGAAAGGGGATGGTCAAGATTGGGGTATGGAATTAGAAGGCAAAGCTACTATGTATAAAATAAATAAGCTATAAGAATAAAGTTACAGCACAGGGAATATAGCCAATATTTTATAATAACTTTCAACAGAATATAATCTATTAAAAATTGGATCACTATGTTGTACACCTGAAACTAATATAATATTGTAAATCAATTATTCTTCAATTTTTAAAAATCCAATCACAATACCACCCAAAATGATAAACTGCATAGGAATAAATTTAACAAAACAAGTGTAAGGCTTATATACCACCAACAATAAAACATTGAGGAGATTAATTAAAGAAGATCTAAATAAATGGGGAGACATTTATGATTCATGGTTGAAATCATGCACATATTTAAAAGACTCAATACTGTCAACACAGATATTCTTCCCAAAATTGATTTGTACATTCAGCATAATCCCTATGAAAATACAGCAGATATATATCAGAAATTGACAAACTGATCTTAAAATTCATATGGAAATACAAAGGACCTGGAATTACCATGACAATATTTTAAAAGAAAAAAGTTGAAAGACTTATACAACTCAGTTTAAATCTTACTCAGAAGATACAATAATCAAGACAGTGCAGTACTGGCATAAGAACAGTCATGAAACAATCTCTATAATAAAAGGCCTAAAGACTCCACACAAAAACTTATAAATAAATTCAGCGAGCTAGCAGAATACAAGATTAATATACAGAAATCAGTTCCATTTCTTTATACTAATAATGAAATATCATAAAGGGAATGTAAAAAAATAAAATACCTTTAAAAAATGCACCAAAAAAATAAAATAAAATACCTAGGAATAAACCTGAGTCAAGGAGGTAGAAAACTTATATGCTGAAAAATATAGAACATAAATAAAGAAAATTAAAGACAATTCAAAAAAATGGAAATATACCCCATGCTCTAGGACTGGAAGAAGCAATACTGTTAAACTGTCATACTATCAAAAGCAATCTACATATTTAATGCAGTCCCTATCAAATTGTCCAGGACATTTATCAAAGAACTAGAACAAATAATCCTAAAATTTATATGGAAATATAAAAGATCCAGAATTGCCAATGCAATCTTGAAGAAAAAGAACAAAGCAGGAAGCATAACCCTCCCAGACTTTGGATAATACTATAAAGCTACAGTAATCTAAACAGTGTGGAGTTGGCACAAAATTAGACATACAGATCAATGGAATAGAATAGAGAGCCCAGAAATAAACCCAAATACCAAGAATCAGACACAACAACAACCTACGGTCACTGAACCTTTGACAAAGGAGGCAAGAATGGGAAAAAGACAGTCTCATCAGCAAGTGGTACTGGGAAATTTGGACAGTTGCATGCAAATCAATGAAGTTAAAACACACCCTTACACCATGCACCAGAATAGAGTCAAAATGGTTTAAAGACTTAAACATAACACCATATACCTCCTGGAAGAGTTCATAGGCAAAACATTCTCTGATATATACTGTATGAATGTTTTTCTTAGGTCAGTTTCCAAAGGGAATGTGTGTGTGTTGTGTTAGTCGTTCAGTCATGTCCGACTCTTTGCGACCCCATGGACTGTAGCCCACCAGGCTCCTTTGTCCATGGGATTCTCCAGGCAAGAATACTGGAGCGGGTTGCCATTTCCTTCTCCAAAAAGGCTGTTGAAAGTATGTAAAATCAAGATGACAACCACACTTAGCAGCACAGTCGCAATAAAGCATCACTGAGATCTGAGGAAGTATTCTTAGGAGTTTCTGCTTTGGACTGAGTTAGCTTGAAACAGTGCGCACTCCAGTGTCCTAAATCCATCAACAGGAACACAGATGCTCTATTTGTTATAAATATCTATTAAATCTTTTAAATTGACAGCTGCTGCTAAGTCGCTTCAGTCGTGTCCGACTCTGCGACCCCATAGACGGCAGCCCACCAGGCTCCCCCGTCCCTGGGATTCTCCAGGCAAGAACACTGGAGTGGGTTGCCATTTCCTTCTCCAATGCGTGAAAGTGAAAAGTGAAAGTAAAGTTGCTCAGTCGTGTCCGACTCTTAGCGACCCCACGGACTGCAGCCTACCAGGCTCCTCCGGCCATGGGATTTTCCAGGCAAGAGTACTGGAGTGGGGTGCAATTAAGAAGACTCTTGGCCCACATTTTCTTTCTCTCCTGTTTTAATCAAGGCTGCTCAGGGCTGGCCCCCAGCCCGCCAGGCCTGTCTGCTGTGACCCCGTCTCTCGGTCGGGCTCCTGGACGGGGAGACACGCGACCCCCACAGGCAGCAGGCCCGACCCCCGCAGGCAGCAGGCCCGTGGCGGCACCCCGACCTCGGAAGGCACAGGCGGGCGGGGCTGCACGTATCTGACTCCAGAGGGTGCCCCGCCGGTCTCCTCTTCTGGGAAAGAGAGGGAATGCTTTAGAATCACAGACTTAACTCAGCCCTAGGGGGAAGGGTGCCGTCTGGGAGCCAGTTTCTGTGACGTGAGCCGTCAGAACCTGGAGGACTAGGTACAGAGCCGTCACCTCGACAGCGGGAGGAGGAGAGTGGGCGAGCGAGCTTGAACCGGTGGGCCTGGAGGAAATTAGCAACGTGCCGCCTCACCCTCACCTGCAGTTAGTGCAGAACGAGCCGCCTTTCATGTAAAGACGTGCGGGGCGTCGGGTATAGGGTGAGGGGGCTGGCCAACTGGCACTTCTACGGTGCGGCCAGGTCTGTGCCGGCCCCCGGGGGACGCCCCACACAGCTGGGAGAAGCATGGCCACCTGGCCTGAGACGAAAGCCCCCTCTGCGGGTGACAAAGCAGGGGTTTGGAGTCTGTGTCCACACAGGACGGAAAGCAGCAGGCCTGCTCCCGAGGACCTGGAGTAGGAGCGCGGAAGTCCCATGCTGTCCGGCCCCGCCCGCAGCGCTATCTGAAGCTCCCAACGTGGATGGAAGAGAAGCTTCTGGTCCACGGGCCGGGCGGGCATCTCTGCACCGGAGAAGACGTCGCTGCTTTGCGCACGGAGAGCCTGCCGGCTTTTCCTTTTCCCCGGGGCGAGCTCTTTCTGTTTTTCTCTTCCTATGTCGTCTAGGACGGTACTGAAATCATCGTCGTCTTCAACCAGGAGATTCTTTTTTTTTTTTTAATTTATTTTGCTGCTGCTCCTGCTAAGTCGCTTCAGTCGTGTCCGACTCTGTGCGACCCCATAGACGGCAGCCCACCAGGCTCCGCCGTCCCTGGGATTCTCCAGGCAAGAATACTGGAGTGGGTTGCCATTTCCTTCTCCAATGCATGAAAGTGAAAAGTGAAAGTGAAGTCGCTCAGTCGTGTCCGACTCCTAGCGACCCCATGGACTGCAGCCTACCAGGCTCCTCCATCCATGGGATTTTCCAGGCAAGAGTATTGGAGTATGGCACCCCACTCCAGTACTCTTGCCTGGAAAATCCCATGGACGGAGGAGCCTGGTAGGCTGTAGTCCATGGGGTCGCTAAGAGTCAGACATGACTGAGCGACTTCACTTTCACTTTTCCTGTTCACGCACTGGAGAAGGAAATGGCAACCCACTCCAGTATTCTTGCCTGGAGAATCCCAGGGATGGCGGAGCCTGGTAGGCTGCCGTCTATGGGGTCGCACAGAGTCGGACACGACTGAAGCGACTTAGCAGCAGCAGCAGCAGTATTGGAGTGGGGTGCCATTGCCTTCTCCTTTATTTATTTTAGTTGGGGGCTAATTACTTTACAATATTGTAGTGGTTTTTGCTATACATTGACATTAATCAGCCATGGGTTTACATGTGTTCCCCATCCTGAACCCCCCTCTCACCTCCCTCCCCATGCCATCCCTCTGGGTCATCCCATTGCCCCAGCCCTGAGCATTTGTCTCATGCATCAAACCTGGAATGGTGTTCTGTTTCACATATAATAATATACATGTTTCAATGCTAGTCTCTCAGAACGTCCCACCCTCACCTTCTCCCTCAGAGTCCATAAGACTGTTCTATGCATCTGTGTCTCTTATTATGTCTCACATATAGGGTTATCATTACCATCTTTCAAATTCCATAATATGCATTAGTATACTGTATTAGTGTTTTTCTTTCTGGCTTACTTCACTCTGTATAATGGGCTCCAGTTTCATCCATCTCAATAGAACTGATTCAAATGTATTCTTTTTAATGGCTGAGTAATATTCCATTGTGTATATATACCACAGCTTCCTTATCCATTAGTCTGATGATGGACATCTAGGATGCTTCCATGTCCTGGCTATTATAAACAGTGCTGCGATGAACATTGGGGTACACGTGTCTCTTCCAAGAGATTCTTAACACCAATAGTATCTCCATCTTTCAAGTTATAAGGTGCACCCTGCAAATTATCTTGCTTTTTCTTCTTTTTCCTCTTGGTAGTTTGCTGGTTCCAACTAGATACTGGAAGCCACACAAACTTTTCAGGAAAGTATTTGGCAATTTCAATTTTCTCCACGGGAAGTGAATAGACGTCGGCCACTAGCTGCCTCAGGGAGCCAGCCATCCAGCCTCGGGCAGTGTCCCACACCACGTCCACAGGCAGGACGTAGGCTCTCTCGCCAGGAAGGCACATCTGTGTCTGCAGCAGCACATCCCAGGGGCCCAAGTTTTCAAAGGAAATAGAAAAACTAAACAAACAATGGGATCTAATCAAACTTATAAGCTTTTGTACAGCAAAGGAAACCATTAATTAAATTACAAGACAACTTACAGGATGGGAGAAAAATACTTGCAAACAATATGACTGAGAAAATATACAAACAGTTCATACAACTCAACAACAACAAAAAGCAAACAACCCAGTTGAAAAATGTGCAGAAGACCAAAGAAGACATGCAGATGGCCAACAGGTAGCTAAAAAGATGCTCATCATTGCTAATTATTAGAGAAATGCAAAGCAAAACTACAGTGAGGTAGCAGCTCATACAGTCAAACTGGTCATCATCAAAAAGTCTACAAATAACAAATGCTGGTGAGGCTGTGAAGAAAAGGGAACCCTCCTACACTGTTGGTGGGAATATAAGTTGATGCAATCACTATAGAAAACAGTATGGAAGTTTCTCAGAAAACTAAAAGTAGAATTACCATATGATCCAGGTATCCCACTTCTGGCTATATATATCCAGACAAAACTGTAATTCAAAAAGATTCATGCAGGACTTCCCTGATAGGTCCAGTGATTAAGACTCTGCCTTTCAATACAGGGGGTGCAGGTTCAATCCCTGGTCAGGGAAGTAAGGTCCCACATGCTGTGGGGTGTGGCCAAAAAAATTTTTTTAAAGCTACTCACACTCCTATGTTCACAGCATCACAATTCACAATAGGCAAGACATTGAAACAATGTAAATGTCCATCAACAAATAATGGATGCAGAAGATGTGGAATGGAATACTACACACACAATGGAATACTACTCAGCCATAAAAAAGAGTGAAATAATGTCAGTTGCAGCAACATAGATACAACTACAGATTATCATACTATGTGATCTAAGTCAGAAAGAGAAAGACAAATACCACATGATATCACTTACATGTAGAATCAATAAGATACAAATGAGTGGTCATGTGTGGATGTGAGAGTTGGACTATAAAGAAAGCTGAGCACAGAGGAATTGATGCTTTTGAACTGTGGTGTTGGAGAAGACTCTTGAGAGTCCCTTGGACTGCAAGGAGATTCAACCAGTTCATCCTAAAGGAAATCAGTACTGAATATTCATTGGAAGGACTGATGCTGAAGCTGAAACTCCAATCCTTTGTCCACCTGATGCGAAGAGCTGACTCATTCGAAAAGACCCTGATGCTGGGAAAGATGGAGGGCAGGAGGAGAAGGGGACGACAGAGGATGAGATGGTTGGATGGCATCAGCGACTCAATGGACATGGGTTTGGGTGGACTCTGGGAGTTGGCGATGGACAGGGATGCCTGGCATGCTGCAGTACATGGGGCCGCAAAGAGTCAGACACGACTGAGCGACTGAACTGAACTGAAGTGAACCTCTCTATAAGGCAAAAACAAACTCAGAGAACAAACTTGCAGTTGCCAAGGGGGAGGAAGATTAGGGGAGGGATGGACTGGGAGTTTGGGGCTAGTAGATACAAGCAATTACATATAGAATAGATAAACAACAAGGTCCTGCTGTATAGCAGAGAGAACTATATTCAGTATCCTGAGATAAACCATAACAGAAAAGAATATTTTAAAAGTATATATGTGTATAACTGAATCACTCTGTGGTATGGCAGAAGTTAACATAACACTGTAAATCAACTATACATCAATAAAAATTATACTTCAATTTTTTTAAATTCCATTCACAGTAACACCAAAACAGATAAAGCACTTAGGAATAAATTTTAAAAAATAGGTGTAAGGCTTATAAACTGGCAATAATAAAACATTGAGGAGATTAAGTAAAGATGATTAATTAAATGGGGAGACATTTATGACTCATGACTGAAGTCATGTTCATGATGGAAAGACAAACATTGTCAAAATAGCAATTCTTCCCAAAATGAGCTATACATGAATCTAGCAGGCATTAATCAGAAAATAACAAATTGATTCTAAAATTCACATGAAAATGCAAAGGACCTAGAACTGCAACAAAAATGTTTTTAAAAAAACAAAGTTGAGGGACTTACACTAGCTTCAAACCTTACTCAAAAGATACAATAATCAAAACAGTGTGGTATTAGCACAAGTATAGTCATACAACAAGTAAATTAAACTGAATTATGAGACAAAAGCAAATCTTTACATTTATGGTCAATCTATTTCTGACAAAAGTTCCAAGACAATTAAATGTAAAAGGTATAGGCTTTCTAACAACTGAATATATACATTCAAAAACTAAACTTAAACTATTAGTTCACACCATAGACAAAAAACTAATTCAAATTGGATCAGAGAGCTAGATGTAACAACTAAAACTTTTAATTTCTTAAAAAAGGCAATGGCAAGAATCTTTATGACTTTGGTTGAATAAGAGGTTCTTATATACAATACCAAACTTGCAATATATTTTTTATTTGGTATTTTGAGGGTCATCAAAATGTAAAATGCATGCACATCAAAAGTCACCAATGAGAATTTTGTGAAATACACTTAACACTAATATGTCAATTATACCTCAATAAAACAAGGGGGAAAAGTCCATAAAATGAGATAAAAATATGTGCAATTACATATAAGACAAAGGATTTGCATCCAGAATATATAAAGAATCTTATAATTCAAAAATAAGGCAAAAAAGATAATTTTTAAATAGACAAAATACATTATACAAGCTCAGCTTAATAAGCTCATGAAAAGATGTTCAACATCATTAGGGAAATGCAAGTTAAACCACAATAACATAACACAACACACTCAACTAGAGTGACTGTAATCAAAAAAGACAGTATCAAGTGCTGGTGAGAATGAGGAAAGACAAGAACCTACATGATTGCTCGTGGCAATGTAAAATGGTACAACCAATTTGGAAAACCATTCCTTGTGAAAGTTGCTCAGTTGTGTCTGACTCTTCGTGACCCCGTGGACTACAGCCTGTCAGGGTCCTCTGTCCATGGAATTCTCCAGGCCAGAATATTGGAGTGGGTAGCCTATCCCCTCTCCAGCGGATCTTTCCAACCCAGGGATCGAACCCAGGTCTCCTGCACTGCAGGCAGATTCTTTACCATCTGAGCCACCAGGGAAGCCCACAGTTGGGTTTTTTTTTTTTTTAAGTAAAACATTCCATAGTTGTTTTTTTTAAGTGAAACATAAACCTGCCCTTCGACCCAAGAGTCACATTCCTTGGAATCTATGTACAATATCTGAAAATATATGTCCCCACAAAGACATGTATATGATTGCTCATAACAGCATTATTCATAAAAGCCCCAAATTAGAAATAACCCAAATGTCCAAATACTGGTGAGTGGACAAACAAATGTGGTATTTCCATACAATAGATACTAGTCCTCAAGTAAAATGAAAGAACTACTGCTGAAACATGCTACAACATGGATAACGATGGCTAAAATAAAAAATAAACTTCCAAAACAGTATACTGACTGAAACAAGCCATATAAAAAGACTACAAACAGTATGACTTTTTTTATGAAATATGTAGTAAAAAGGCAAATTTATAGAGACAGGGGCAATCAGTGATTACCTTGGTCTGGGATTTTGAGAGAGGATTTAATGCAAACAGGCATGAAGGACATTTTTAGGTGAAGATGTTCTAAAACTGGCTATGTTGATGGCTGCCCAACTCCGTAAGTTTATTAATAATCACTAAATTGAAAACAGAAAAATTAACATCACCTATAAGGAACAAATGGCTATGCTGTGTCTCCAGAGAAAGACATAGGATCACTTAGTAGTGTTCAAAAACGTTTAACTTTAAATAATTGACTTTAAATATTCCTTATCTTGAGGAAACATCAGAGAATCCCAAATAACTACCTATAATTTTCAAAAATATTAATTGCTTGAAAAACATCAAAAGGCTAGCAACCGTCCCTCATAAAAGTTAATGAAGGAGACATGACACCTGAAAGCAATACATGATCCTGACCTGCATCTTATAGGCCAAACTGCAGAGGGCAGATTGGATGAAAGCTGTCAAACGGTACAAACTTCCAGTTATAAGATAAATAAGTACTATGGATGTAATGTATAACATGATAAATATAATTAACACTGCTTATGTTATACATGAAAGTTGTTAGGAGAGAAAATTCAGAGTTCTCATCACAAAGAAAAAATTTTTTTCTATTTCCTTAGTTTTGCATCTATAGGATATGAAGGATTTTTCTCTAAACTCACTGTGGTAATCATTTCATGATGTATGTAAGTCAAATCATTATGCTGTATACCTTAAACAGTGTGTCAATTAATATCTCAATAAAGCTGAGGGGGAAATACTAATAAAATTAAAAAAATTTTAAAGTAGATACAAAGATATATAGTTTGAGATATATTAAAAAAAGGACAATATTGGTACAATTGACAAAACTGGAAAATGGACTGCAGATTAAAGTATGGCATCAATGTCAAATATCTTTAATTTGATAAATGTTCTAAAGATATATAAGAATATTCTTGTTAGCAAATATAAACTGAATTAACCTGAGGTAAAGAGTCCTAATGCATAAAATTTACTAATAATTCAAGGGAAAAAAAATATGTATATCATAACATACCTCCTGTGATCTTTCTGAGAAACAGAAATAAAGACTAATAAAGCAAGTGAGGCAAAATGTTAAAAGTTAATAAAGGATAAATGGAAGTTCTTTATATTATTTTTGCAATGTTTCCATAAGTTTGGGAATATTTCAAAATAAAGCATTAAAAGTTCAATAAAACAGCAAGAGACCAATACTTATTTGACATGACATTTATTTCTGAGCAACAGCAAGTATCATGCTGAATAGGCAGACACTGGAAGACTCCCACCACAGTCTAGAATAGAAAAAGATGCCATTTTCCACTAGTATTTGACATTGTATTGGAGATACTAGCCCACAAATTAGATAAGAGAGAGGAATTAGATGTTTACAGTTTTGAAAGGAGGGAAAAGAAGACCATTTGCAGACCATATGACTGTAAATCTAAAAATTAACTGAGAAAAAAAGAATCCCATAAGAAAGCTGAATACAAAATTAATATACAGAAATTACTGCCTTTCACTTATAACAGAGAAGCCCAAGTATCCAGTTAAAAACAAGCCAAACAAATCACTATTTAGTTCCAGCTTTAGTTTCAGCCTCAACATTTAAAAGGCCAAATAACTACTTTGAGAACAAGTTTTGCCATTCTTAAAATGGTAAGACATTAATGATCTTGTGATCACATAGTCCATTATCATACCTAATCTCTGGAATACTTCAATAGTAACAATGCTATTCACTCCTCAGTAACGTGTTTGGGAAGTAACAGAAAGCACAGCCTAATAAATCAGAATTACCCAGAATTACTGTGAGCTAAGCAGAAAGTGAGTGAGCCACTATCATCATTCTGCTTCAGGCAAAGACAAAGGTGTGTAAGAGATATTTGAAGTTGCCTTTTCTTATACAACGTTTTCATATAAAAGCCAGTATTGCACACTGGAAAAGGTCTCTCCAATAACAGAAAAAGAGTTAATGTACTTTGTGGATAACAATTCCAAATAGCAATAAGATCTAACATTTTTCAGAAAAAAAAAACCCACAATACTTTGCCATTTCAGGAAGAAAACAAATCCCCTGTGTTATGTGTGTGGAAAAGGTCTCTCCAATAACAGAAAAAGAGTTAATGTACTTTGTGGATAACAATTCCAAATAGCAATAAGATCTAACATTTTTCAGAAAAAAAAACCCCACAATACTTTGCCATTTCAGGAAGAAAACAAATCCCCTGTGTTATGTGTGTAAATACATAAAAAAAGATCTTGTCACATCACCACTGGATCGGGAGCTGGTGAGGAGTTGAGGGAGCTACAGCTTTAACTCTGCTATTTAGATTTTCTAAAACATGTAACCAGGTATTATTCCTAAAGTGAATAAAAATAAATAAGAATGTTTAAAAGCTAGTTATGCATTCTTAGAGAATAACACAATGGCCCTCATTAGCGCCAATGTCAAGAGAACTGTCAGGCCTGGAGCTCTGGACCTGTGTGGCTCAGAGTCTCAAATGAAGGAAGAAAGCATTCACAGTGCTCAGATGCCCAATGTTGAGAAAACTCCTGAGTTGCACTTGGTGATGTCCATCTTTTGCCTGGCTTCCTGTACCCAAGTTCCCTCACTCTTCTTCCCCAAATGGGGGACAGCAGCCACCCATCCTGTACCCTACCCAGAACCAGGATTTATTTGCTAATTCTGTACCATAGAGGTTGAAGCAGTTCATACTGACTGGATATTCCATGTTGATTGATACCAAGAAAGCCCAATGAGTGGGCCTGATAATGTACCCCTTTGGGTCTCTTAAACAAAAATGAGGCAGAATGAAAGATATTTAATCTGGTGCAAGCCATTCCTGAATTATACAGATTTTATGCCATGAAAACACCTAGAAAAGTACTTTCTAACAGATCAGACCACTTTTTAGGATGATGAAGAAGATAATAATGATGATATTATTTACCTTTCATTACCATGTGTCAGGGTTTGTTCAGGAGACTGAGAAAAGCACTGATAATGTCAAGTGGGAAAGACATATTATAAACATTATAAACTATTCACTAAACAATCAACCAGGCTCCAAGAACATCTTATGTATATTATTTCACAACCCCTCTGCACAGTAGATGGCACTCTCCCCACTTCGCATGTAAGGAAACTGAGGTTAGTAAAGGTGAAATGACTTGCCCATGATCACTCAATTAGAAAGAGGCTGAGCAGAAGAGGAAATCGGGTGCATCTATGCCAGGTCTCCAGCAATTGTCCTTGTCTTGGTCCAGGTCCTCATTCCCTTGGAAGGGAAGCTCACAGTGAGGAGTCACAGAGGTCTGGACAATGAACCCAGATGTGAAAGTGCTGAGGTCAGGAGAGCAGCAGACACAGGGTGGCACCAGCTAAGGACTGGTACCTCCACATTCAGAACTGAAATACCCATTATGCCAGGAGCCACGAGCCCCACCAGATGTCCTGGCCAGCTTTCATTTGTTCCATCTGTCTCTTAGAACATGGAACATCCACACTCACTCTCCTGAACGGAGCCCCTACTATTCCCAGACCATGGAGTATTCAAAGGTCACCAAAAGAACTCTCCGGGACCCAAGTAGTTGTTTCCTGCAAGTTCCCACTCTTCCCCTCCCCACCTCCCCACCCCACCCTCTGTGAAAACAAAAGTAGCAGGGTAAATGCTCCTATTGCTTGGGAACATAGAGGTTGGTGACAGTGGCATCCACCTTCACCTCACAGGAACTCAGGAGGGTCCCTCAACACTGATGTAGAGCTGACCCAGGTTCCACCAGCCACAGCCCAGACCTAAGTCACCACCACAAGGCAATTTCTTAGCCAGTAGCCAAGAACACCAGAAAGCCAGACATAAACTCGATGCGGGCCAGAAGTGCAGAGAAAACCACTGAATTTAAGCCCAGGAAGTTTGAGTTCCCTTTATGACTTTGTCACCAACAAGCAGAGGCCTGACTTCAAGCACAAACTGCCCTCTACCTAAACACCTCAACTGCTGAATGAAAACAAGTTTAGTGATCTTAAACTTTGGCATAACACAGAATCTTTGTGGAGGTGCTTAAAAAGAATTCCTCCACCCATGGCTTCAGGAACTCTGTTCAGTGGTTCTGGGATGGGGCAAAGAATCTGCATTTCACAGTAATTGGCCAGAGAAGGCCGGTGTCAGCCAATTCCCACACCAGTAGTTTAAATGAGCATCAAGAGAGGCCTGATTTAAACGTAATTCTGTATAAAGGAATGCCATGCGGCCCTCAAAATGAGAACACACAAGATATTTTGTTAAAAAAAAAAAAAAAGAGTGAGCGATCATGGACATGGGTGGAAGGAAATCCTTTGAAACCATATGACAGTGTTACTTATCCTGAAATCATTATTGGATGTTTTCACCCATTAATACTGGAGAAGCTGAGCCACACCTTCCCCTGGTCACCAAGATCCACTGCATAGACTCACCTTTGAACTGCTCTTAAGATCAGAGGAGCTGTCCTCTTCATTATCTTGAGGGGAGCCTGACGTCTCACACTCAGCTAGGCTAGTTTCCAGCTCCTGAGTAAATTGGTTCGTCCTTCGGCAAGACATTCCATCAATAGAAAATTACGCTAAAACGGATACACCTCTCCAATGCAGTTTACGTCAAAATTAGAGAGTGTAAACTCAGTTCAGGCTTCCCAGCTGGCTCAGCGGTAAAGAATCCACCTGCAATGCAGTAGCGGCAGGAGACACGGGTTCGATCCCTGGGTGGGGAAGATCCCCTGGACGGGGGTCATAGCACCTTATTCCAGTGGAGAATCCCATGGACAGCGGAGCCTGGCGGGCCAGTCCACAGGGTCGCAAAGAGTCGGACACGACTGAAGTGACTTAGCATGCACACACACTCTTGGTTCAGCTAATGGTAATGTAAAGATAACCATCGTCGTGCTAGCTATATATATCGTGACAGATATATAAGCTGATCCTGCAGGGGTTGCTATTAAGACACTCAATTCTAACATTGCTTTTCCTTTCAACTCCGCTGCAAGGATCTGACAGTCATTGACAACACAGGCAAACAGAGGCTTAAAGATGTCATCCAAAACCAGCTTCCCTCCAGGTTCAGCTGGTAAAGAATCCGCCTGCCATGCGGGAGACCTGGGTTCGATCCCTGGGTTGGGAAGATTCCCTGAAGAAGGAAAAAGCTACCCACTCCAGTATTCTGCCCTAGAGAATTCCATGGACTGTATAGTCCATGGGGTCGCAAAAAGTCGGACACGACTGAGTAACTTTCACTTTCACTTTTCACTTTCCAAAACCTCACCTCACTATTGGACCAAAAGAAGATAAAAGGTCACTGCCAGGGCGAGGTCTCAGGGGATGAGGGAATTACAGCTCAGTGTCCTGGTGCAGCATTCCTCCGGAGGGACTTGAAATTTAATCGGTTTTCCGGTTAAGGCTTTCCGCTTCTGAGGTCAACACGAGGAAAGCCAGTCTTGACCCAGGAAGCCTAGTCCTAGAGGTCCATGATTGCTCCGCCCCCTTCAGGCCTATAAAAGTATTTGTCTACCTTGAACTACCCACCACAGCTACAGCTGTTGCGCAACACAGACGCCTCCATTTCTGTGGGCGGAGCCTAGGAAGGGGCAGGGATTAGCGTGAGGCTGCTTTCCGACTCAAGTTCCGCCTGCGTCACTCACGACATCCTTGGCCCACGCCCGTGCAAACCCGTCCATGTGAGGTGCGGAAGGCTCAAACACGCAAGGCCAAATCCAGCAGCTCCCCTAGAAGCCAGGACTGAGTTCCTGAGGTAGGAACTCCCAGAGTTGCGAAGACTCGTTCCTCGTCCTGCGCCCCACCGCGTCGGCCTCGCCTGTCAAGCGAACTCTCATTACCTGTAGGACAGAACCCTTCCTCTCTCTAGGCCCGCGGCGACATTGAGATGATGAGCAGCCGGCCCTGCAGCCCCAGCGCTTCCTCTGCAGACCAGTGGGAACAGCAGGCCGAAGGACCAGGTCCTGCCAAGCGCCGTCGAACGGAGGAGCCCACGGACCACGAGTTTGAGGTAGCACCCAGACTGGACAACGTGATGGGGACCCTAGACATGGGAGAGCTCACCTCCCTGGTGGTTCTGGCCGACGGCTATGCCCTGCATCTGCCTCTGGACGAGGTCGACCTGGTGCTGGAGCCTGAGCCTACATCCGTGCTGCACGTTTCTCTCGGGGATCACACCCTCATACTGATCCCCGGAGCCCTCCTGGGCTCTAGCATCGAATTCCTAGAAAGGGAGAGCTGCTCAGCCCCTGTTCTGGAACAGGGCTCTTTTGTGAACGCTCCTGGGGAATGCATCGCCCTCGAGCAGGGATTCCATGGACCTGTCCCAGAGATCGCTGGCCAAGAAGAGGTCTATGAAGAGGACGCAGACGCTGTGTTCCCGCCGGCTGGGATGAATGCAGCAGCTAGCTCAGTTGCTGAGCGCCTCCTTTCTCCTAGAAGGGCATCCGACCCAGACCATTTGGGTCTAGCCCCAGAGCCCTGGCCTCAGGCGCCCAACCCTACTCCAGAGGGAGGCTCTCCTCACCATCAAGACAACCTGGACTTGCACGTTCCGGAGTTCTTCCCCGACTCACCACTGCAACCTCTACCTCCCTCTCCTTGTCCAGGTTCTCACGAGCGCCCCCAACAGCCTCCTGTTCCTGCTCGAAAGGCCCAGAGACGCCTGTTTCAAGAATGAACTTCCTCGCACAATTCTTGGCCACCGGCTGGGGACCAGGATGCAGTGTTTTGTTGACTGCTGTGTGTATGTTGCCCACCCAGCCATAAGCACAAGGCCATGATGCGTTTTGGATGCACGCTGTATTGCAGAATTTTGCAGCAGTTGCAAAATTTACATCTAGCTGGCTAGATCACCTGGGCAAAGAAAAGCCTCTTGAAACACAGCGTGCTTTAAGACAGCTACTTAGGTTTTTCTCTAGGGAGGTCACCCCTAAGCAACTCTCTGCCTCCCCACCCCACCCCTATTTCTCTTCAAATTCAAGTGCCAGCACTTTTCTTTAAAATGCCATCCTTTCCCAGGCACCCTACGACTGCCCCTCCCCCTTGTTCTCCCCCCAATAGAGTCATTACTAGATATATTTTGTTCAGTGAAGTTTTTGGCCCTAGTGTCCCAGCTTTTCTAGATGATGGCTCTAGCCCTTTGGGGGGATCTAGCCGATAGTTGTATGTGCACAAATGTTTGTTGGATACAAAACACGGAA
The DNA here is from genome assembly GCF_054371585.1 of Giraffa tippelskirchi. Classification (NCBI taxonomy): domain Eukaryota; kingdom Metazoa; phylum Chordata; class Mammalia; order Artiodactyla; family Giraffidae; genus Giraffa; species Giraffa tippelskirchi. The sequence goes on from NC_137276.1 coordinate 95,206,600, forward strand.
TGGGGAACGATGATGGCCCTTCTGTTGGAATGACTAGGTTGGAAAGTGGTTTAATTCTGTTGCTAGCTTTGTAAGGGTAGTTTCCAAAAAGAACCAACTGTTTTTCATTTTTCTTACATACTTTAATACAATTCTGTTGTCATGGAAAAGTTTCTAATTCTAAAGATTTTGTGTTTTTGCACTTGTAAGATCCCAAAAATGTTTGTACATTGCTACTGGCATAGAGAAAAAATTTGCTCTTATGTTGGTCTGGTATCCAGAAAAATTATTTAATTTCTGCAATCACTTATCTGTAAATTCTTATGCTTGACTGATAAAGATTAATATCTTTATCAGATAATAATAAAGATATATCTATCTTTATAGATATTTTTTGTGCTAAGTCGCTTCAGTCGTGTCCAATTCTTTGCGACCCGATAGACTGTAGCCCCCCAGGCTCCTCTGTCCTTGGGATTCTCCACGCAAGAATACTGGAGTGGATTGCCATGCCCTCCTCCAGGGGATCTTCCCATCCCAGGAATCGAACCTACATCTCTTATGTCTCCTGCATTGGCATGCAGGTTCTTTACCACTAGCACCACCCTGGAACCCCAAGAAAGAAAGTGTTAATCACTCAGTCATGTCCAACTCTTTGCAAGCCCATGGACTGTAGCCTGGCAGGCTCCTCTGTCCATGGAATTCTCCCGGCAAGAATACTGGAGTGGGTTGCCATGCCCTCCTCCAGGGGATCTTCCAAACCCAGGGATCAAACTTGGGTTTCCTGCATTGTAGGCAGATTCTTTACCATCTGAGCCACCAGAGGGCTTATCTTTATAGATATGTCTATATCTATCTTATATATATATAGACATATCTCTATATCTATCTTTATGGATAATGCTGCTGCTGCTGCTAAGTTGCTTCAGTCGTGTCCGACTCTGTGCGACCCCATAGACGGCAGCCCATCAGGCTCCGCTGTCCCTGGGATTCTCCAGGCAAGAATACTGGAGTGGGTTGCCATTTCCTTCTCCAGTGCATGAAAGGGAAAAGTGAAAGTGAAGCTGCTCAGTCGTGTCTGACTCTTAGCGACCCCATGGACTGTAGCCTACCCAGCTCCTCCATCCATGGGATTTTCCAGGCAAGAGTACTGGAGTGGGGTGCCATTGCCTTCTCCGTTAGGGATAATAGTATCTCCAAATAATAATAGTACTGTCTCTTTATTTTTTGACAAGCTTCTTACATCTTATTTTCAAATACAGATTGATTGGTATGGTTAATATGGTCATCCTTTTTTTTAGGAAGTACAGTTGATTTACAATATTAGTTTCATATATACAACAAAATAATTCAGTATTTTTATGGATTATATTTCATGTGAAGTTCTTAGAAAATAATGACCATATATCCTTGTGCTGTATAATATGTCCTGGTTGCTTATCTATTTTATACATAGTAGTTTGCTTCTCTCTCTCTTTCTCTTTGGCTGCACTGGTCTTGTTGCTGTGAGCAGACTTTTCTCTAGTTGTGATGCATGGGCTTCTTATTGTAATGGCTTCTCTTGTTGCAAAGAATGGGCTCTAGGCACATGGGCTTCAGTAGTTGTGGTGCATGAGCTTGGTTGTTCCACAGTATGTGGGATCTTCCCTGACCAGGGATTGAACCAGTGTCTCCTGCATTGCAAAGTAGATTCTTAAACACTGGACCATCAGGGAAGCCCCAATTTGTTTCTCTTAATCTCATACCCTGTCTTTACCCTCTCCTCACTGTTAAACCACTGGTTTGTTCTTTATATCTGTGAGTCTGTTTCTGTTTTATCATATATATTTAGTGGCTTTATATTTTTAGATTCCACATATAAGTGATAACATAAGAGTATATGTCTTTCTCTATCTGACTTATTTTATTAAGCATAATGCTCTCTAGGTCCATCCACATTGTTGCAAATGGCAGAACTTCCTTCTCTTTGTGGCTGAGTGGCATTCTCACATCTCCTTTATTAATTCATCTAAAATGGAGAGAGGACAGAGTGATTGAGCCCTGAAACATTAGATGGAGACAACCAAGTAGTTATATATTAATAATTTGAATCCCCAGATCTCTTTTAATCTTTGGCCTACAGAAGTGGCCCACCACTCTCTGAAGACTTGCACATCTACTTTGCTCTAAGATGATGCAGAAGCCTCTGCCTGGCAAGACAACATGCTCCAACCTCATTTACCCCCATCCTCTCTCTTTGCCACCAGATGGTAACTAAAGTTAACCATAATACAATACAATAGAAGATCAAAAGGTTCAAGGCAATGGGTATGGTACACTGATATAATACCTAAAGTAGAATAATATATCAGCTAGTGGGGGTGTGGAAGGGCCTACAGGGACACTGGGTAACTAACCAAAAGTAATGCACTGGGGAGGCACCAGCATCATGAGTTCAGTGGGCCAGGGTTGGCCAGTGATGGCAGGAGATGCCATTAAGAAGCTAGACTCCTTGGTAGCCTTAGATCTGAGTGACTGAATATACAAACTAACAGTGGCCAGACCACTTATGACAACAAAATTCTGACCCACAAACTTTGTAGCAAGCAGCCCAGAAACAAAACCATAAGCCCTGTAGTAACTGGCCCCAAATGATCAGGATTTGGTCAACAACTGCCAGCTTCCCTAATTTTTCATCCCTCTTTCTGGTAGTTCAGATAGTAAAGAATCCCCCTGAAAATACAGGAGAAGCAGGTTCAATTCCTGGGTGAGGAAGATTTCCCTGGAGGAGGGAATGGCTACCCACTCCAGTATTCTTGCCTGGAGAATTCCATGGGAAGAGGAGCCTGGCAGGCTACACTCCATGGAGTTGCAAAGAGTCAGACACAACTGAGCAACTAACACTTTCTTTCTTCTTTCCAACTCAGGACCATTTTAAGAAAGTCAAATATATTATGTTTAAAATGCAAAATCCACAAATCAATTGTATAGGATTCCCTGCTTCTAGTTAGCCTGCCTCTAGCTTTCCCCTGCCAACAACCTCTATTCAAACACAACAGAAGCCCTCCCTTTTTGCACTATAAACCTTTCTCACTCCCTTACCTGCCTATCAGCTCTCAAATGCAAGTGACAGGGCTGACTCTCTTGCTATATATCAAGCTCTGAATAAGTAGCCTCTACTTGTCCTACTTTGAGCAGCCTTAGTTCATATTCAGTTTTCCTGGGAGTCCCAGTGAGGCAGTCTCCATTCCCCATGGCCATAAATCTCAGTCTTGGACTAAGTGTGGTACTCATAGAACACCTTGTGCTATAAGCTACTCTCAGCTTATAGTGTCCACACCTATGTGTAAAGTCCATGCCATGTCTGAAGTCTCTCATTGCATTGAGTTCCTTAGCTATTTATTCTCAGTTTGGTACCAGGTTTTGTTACTGGTTCTGTTTATTTGGCTTTGTTGGTGACATCCAGACATTCATTTTAACGCCCTTTAGTTCTCTTTCGTGATTCCATTTTCTGCTATGCTGAATAAAAATCTTGTTTATCATAAGAAAGGGAATCACTGGGCAGAACACAAAATTGTGTCCTATAAGCCTGCTGTTCAAGTCAACCTCGCAGTCTTGTGAGTTTGAAGTTCTCCTCAGACTGGCATCCATTTGCACATATTTGGCAGTGAGTCCTCAATAAAACCAGAGGAGGTTCTCTTCTCTCTTCTTTGCCTTGAAAGTTTGGCTTTAATTCAAAAAGAATTTTCTCTTTGGTGTCAGGTGGTGGAGTCTGCATTCAGAGACATCACGTTGGGACCTAAGTCACAAGGTGCACAAACACCACATTTATCCACCATTACCAACTCTTATGGGGTAGTTGAAGTGTAGAACTTCTACTCTTCCAGGAAAGATGTGTGCTTCTTCCATGTCATCTCATTCAATTCCTCATTCCTCTGCCTATCTCTAAGTGACATAACTTCACTAAAGATGACCTGACATGAACAAAGTTGTTCATTTGAGAGGCTCCTTCAATAAGATGGAAGATTTCTCAGTTTCAATGGGCAGAATATTTTGATTTGGTATAAGAAGGTTTCCACACAAAACTCTGAATCAAAAGTTGCTTCATTAAAACATTCTCTAGCCAAAGCTAATGAACAATTTGAAAAAAAAAAACAAAACACTAAACTTACTTCTCTATTAAGTCCTCCAGTTGCCTTTCCTAGATATCAATCTACCTCTTCTCCTGCCATTCTCTCTCTTTCTGAACTTCCACTGACTCTTCTTTCCAATTCCCCTTGTTCAGGTCCCCAAAAGGGGATCTGCCTCTGAATATCCATGCACCAGGTATTCAGACAACTTCAGAGTTTAAACCTTGGACCTGAGCTTAATTAGGAGTTATTTGTAAGAGTTCCCCTAAATCATGACAAAACCAACAAATATTCATGGAAGAATTTAGCATTCTTTTGGATGCGTAAGCCCCAGGGTTATCTGACACATATCACTTATGCATGTATTGGTCAGAGCTGCCAGTGCTCCTTTCTGAATTGCAGAGAAGACTGAATTGATCCAGGAAAGGACGTTTAGGATCTCTTACTACAGTAAATTTAAGGATTCAATAACAAGCTTGAAAAGTTGGGTAGAATCTCCTAAAAAAACATACCTGAACCATTTCCAATAAAAATCAATACAACTGCTACTCTTTCTACATTAAACCCTGCTACCTTTGCTCAGCCACTTCCTTGACATAAATGTACCACACAGGTGGTTGGTATTTTAAATAAATCACAGATTTCCCTATCTCCCAGCCTTTATATGGGAGAAGGCAATGGCACCCTACTCCAGTACTCTTGCCTGGGAAACCCCATGGACGGAGGAGCCTGGTAGGCTGCAGCCCATGGGGTCGCGAAGAGTCGGACATGACTGACACGACTTAGCAGCAGCAGCAGCAGCCTTTATATGTAACCTTTCCTTCCTGCTCTGTGATAACACTCTTGCAAATTTAAGAAGGTAAAACTTTCATTACTCATAAAATTATTATATTAAAAACACACCAAAGGGACTATTTCTTGAAATTTCAGAAGACCCTCTATTCATAACCAATTGTATTTGTTCTAAATATATCTTTTCTTTTCTCACTATGTGACACATAGCCCTGATAAAGATCTGGACACCACAGCTGAGCTGGCAAACCTAGCTAGAAATTTCACTGACATATGAAAAATAATTGGGGCAGAACCTATTAAAGTTCAGATACATTCTACCAAACCATTATCCAAACTCCTCCTAATATCCCCTGAATCCAAAGAAAGAGCTCAAACATATAGTTGAATGCTTTACATACAAAGGTCTTTCCATACACTGCCCTGTAACACTCTTTTTCTGTAAGAAAAGAACCCAAACAGATAAGGATATCAATTTGTTCAAGACCTTAAGACCATCCACAAAATGGGTATACCTCACTTTCTGACAGAAATTAACCCAAATACCAGCCTATCACCAATTCCACCTGAGGCCATTTGCTTCACTCTAATGAACCTGTGTCCCTTCTTTTTTCAGTGTGCCTCTGGACCAAAACAGTCAACACCTTTTGCCTTTACCTGGAGAGGACAAAAATATACCTAGACAGTCATGCCCCTGAAGTACACTGGAGCCCCCTTCTATTTTTCCCTGGTCCTTGATCAAGACTTAAAAGATCTAAATTTCCCTTGTGATTTAGTCCTAACACAATGTGTAAATAATCAACTTTGTTCAAAGAACAAGAAAGCCTGTAAAAGGATTCCACTGATTTGCCCCACCCTTAGCAAAAAAGGGACATAATGTTACAAATATAAGTTATTTTTGCCAAAATACAGCTCATTATTTAGAGTATGGTGCATCTCAGGAGAGAAAAACATTCTCTCCTCATAGACTAAAGACTATCCAAACATATCCTAGACCCCTTAACAAGAGACAACTGAGTGTATTTCTGCTTTAAACTGAGTATTGCAGACACTATGTGCCAGGTTTCACTGAGACAGAATGACCTCTTTATGAGTTCACTAAGCATTAAGAGACCCTTTCCTGTGGACTCCAATGTGAAGAGGGCATCTGAAACCTAAAGAAAGCTGTTTAACAGCCTCTTTCTCTAGTCTGGTCTAACTACTAAAGGCTCGTGTCTATCTGTGCATAAGCAATCAGACACGCCATTGAGATTTTACCTCAACTTGATGAGAACTATCAAAAACCCATTGCTCCAAAAACTAGAAGCACCTAAGATGCCCCTCAACAAGCAGACGAACAGTTAAACTGGGGTATATGCATGTGATGAACTATTACTCAGAGACAAAAAAAGAAAAATAAAGAAACTACCAAGACATGAAAAGATGTGGAAGAAGCTTAAGTGAATGAAGCCAGTCTGGAAAGTCTATGTAAATCCAACTATGTAACTGTCTGAAAAAGCTAAGAGGATCAGTGATGCCTGGGGTTTAGAGGGAGAGTGGTGAGTAGGTGGGGTACAAGGGACTTGTAGGGTAAAGAAGCTACTCTGCATGTTTCTATCTGGATGGATGACATTATGCATTTGTTAAAACTCATAAGACTATATAACACAGTGAACCTTAATGTAAACTATGGACTTCAGTTAATTATAATGTACTTGATGATTTATCAGCTGTAACATGTATACCATTGTAATACAACATATTAATAATAGCAGGGAATGTGTGAGAGAGGAATGAATGGTATATGGGAACTCTGTGGAATCTACTCAATTTTGTGTAAACATAAATTTTCCCTAGACATAAATATATTACTTTTTAAGGATAAGTAATAAGAATAAACCATTTGATAAGTTAACTTCAGGGATATAATTTTTTAATGGGCATATATTAAAAACAAGTTGATATCCTCACAATATAAAGGAAAGGGGAAACTGCTTAATGCACAAAAAAGGAGGATTTTGTTAGTAGAAGTCTGTCAAAGGCAAGTTTTATATATCACTAAAATGGCCAGTTCAATGTTTATCTACTTCCCCAACCTCTAACAACTAACAAACATCCAAAAACATCACTTACTATACTCTTACCCTTTACCCTGTTGGAATGGAATATTATTCAACCTTTAAAAAGGAAGAAAATTCTTACACACCTTACAACAGGTAATAATACTGAGGACACTATGCTAAGTGAAATAACAGTCACAAAAAGATAAATACTGTATGATTTCACTTACATGAGATATCAAGAATAGTCAAACTCCTAGAAACAAAGTAGAATGGTGGTTTCCAAGAACTGGAGAGAGAAGGAAATGGGGGTGGGGTTTAGTTTTGCAAGATGAAAAAGTTACAGACACGGGTTACACAACAGTGCAAACACTTACAATGTTTAGGGCAGTAAGTTTTATGTCGTGTGTTTCCTGTGAGAGACAGAGTTTTGTTTAAGACATGTGAGCTTATTTTCAGGTCAAGTGTCACCTGTCTGCTGCTGCTGCTGCTGCTAAGTCACTTCAGTCGTGTCCGACTCTGTGCGACCCCATAGACAGCAGCCCACCAGGCTCCCCCGTCCCTGGGATTCTCCAGGCAAAAACACTGGAGTAGGTTGCCATTTCCTTCTCCAACACAGAAAAGTGAAAAGCAAAAGTGAAGTCGCTCAGTCGTGTCCGACTCTTAGCGACCCCATGGACTGCAGCCTACCAGGCTCCTCTGTCCATGGGATTTTCCAGGCAAGTGTACTGGAGTGGGGTGCCATTGTCTTCTCCGTCACCCGTCTAGGATTACGTTATCCTAGAAAAAGTATAAAATGGGTCACAGCCAGGAATGAAAGTTGCAAGGGCCCTTTGAAGACTTTCAGATAGATTTCTTCCAGTTTTCACTCTCCATGAGATTTGAACAAGTTTTGGTTTTATATGTCTATTTTCAGGATCGGTTAAATCATTCTCTGACTGAACATTCCCTTACAGTTGCTGAAAAGTTGCCAGATATTGTGATTCCAACCCAGAGCATACCAGTGACCAAGGTACACACTTTATGAAAACCAATATAAAAGGATTCTGTAAGGCATCCCCTCTTATTCAAATACTACACTGTCCATACCACCCTCAATCTCCTCTTAGCACCAATGACATCTTTAAATTAAAATGAGAAAATCTTTAAGAAACCCTGAGATCCCTTGACCAGTTGTACTCCTGTTGGATCTTATGAGGACATACTTTCCACTTCCTTAAACACATTGCTTATCCCCCTATGAATTGGTAAATGAAAAATCCATGAATTCAGGAGTTTTTCCTTCAATTCTAGATTATCCCCTATTGTATACAGACTCAGAAAAATATTGCAAAAGACTCATACTATACCCAGTTCTGGGGCTTCCCTGGTGGCTCAGCAGTAAAGAATCCTCTTGTTAATGTCTGCCAACACGGGAGATGTAGGTTTGGTGCCTGGGTCGGGAAGATCCCTTGGAGAAGGAAATGGCAACCCATTCCAGTATTCTTGCCTGGGAAATCCCATGGACAGAGGAGCCTGGAGGGCTATAGTCCATGGGGTTGCAAAGAATCAGACACAACTTAGCAACTGAACAGCAGCAGTAGCATACCCAGTTCTAAAACCAAGAGGTTAAATCTACCTTCCAACTACATCTTCCTAAAAAGCCTCTTCATGATCTTTAGCCAAACGATTTTATATATTAGAAGATATATTAGAAAAAAACTGTTCTTGAATCTGATTGGAAGGGAACTTACCAGATACTGTTAACAATAAATATAGCTCTGAAACTCCAGGAAGTTAATCCTTATGGTCACATTTCACAATTGAATCAGCAATTAGAATTCCATAAAACGAAAAGTCTACCCAAAATGAGGTGTCAAATTGATGATTTTAAGAGTTCTAGAAGCTTTCAAACTTTAGAACCAGAAACCTCAGGAGTGACATCAGCAAGAAAACAGAACAAGAAGTGCCAGCATTCTTCCCACATTGAAACAATTATGTGATTGCCATCCATGGGAAAAAGTTTTTTCTAGAAGCCTTGTAACTAGGTAGAAGGCTGAGAAACCCAAGCAGAGCCCAAGATCAGGGAGGGTACTTTTACAAAGAAGGCCCCAGTGGCAGACACACTGACTACGATGTGGTATTAGGTTGGTGCAAAAGTAATCGCGGTTTTCCCATTGTTGAAATTTGTTATTTGATATTGAAATACATTCTTAAATAAATGCGGTTATGCATCTGTGTCTCTTATTCTGTCTAGCATATAGGGTTATCGTTACCATCTTTCAAATTCCATATATATGCATTAGTATACTGTATTGGTGTTTTTCTTTCTGGCTTACTTCTGAGGGAGAAGGTGAGGGTGGGACGTTCTGGGAGAACAGCATTGAAACATGTATATTATCATATGTGAAACAGAACACCATTCCAGGTTCAATGCATGAGACAAATGCTCAGGGCTGGGGCAATGGTATGACCCAGAGGGATGGGATGGGGAGGGAGGTGGGAGGGGGGTTCAGGATGGGGAACACATGTAAACCCATGGCTGATTCATGTCAATGTATGGCAAAAAACACTACAATATTGTAAAGCAATTAGCCCTCAACTAAAATAAATAAATTTATTTTTTTTTAAATGTGGTTATGTTATATGTCATTTTAATATGCATTTATTGCTTTATGTTTTTTTGCTTATTATTTGCTGTTTATTTTATATTCGATATGGAAATGATGTTAGACAAAAAGCAAATTTGAGCAATTTTTTATTTGAGTTCAAAATGGGTCATAAAGCAGTGGAGATAACTCACAACATCAACAACACTTTTGGCCCAGGAACTCCTAACAAATGTACAGTGCAGTGGTGGTTCAAGAAGTTTTGCAAAGGAGACAAGAGCCTTGAAGATGAAGAGCACAGTGGCCAGCCATCAGAAGCTGAGAATGACCAGTTGAGGATCATCAAAGCTGATCCTCTTACAACTACATGAGAAGTTGATGAAGAACTCAGTGTCAACCATTCTATGGTCATTCAGCATTTGAGGCAAATTAGAAAGGTGAAAAAGCTCAATGAGTGGGTGCCTCATGAGCTGACCTCAAATCAAAAATATCATCATTTTGAAGTATCACCTTCTCTTTTTCTATGCAACAACAATGAACCATTTCTCAATCTGATTCTGACACGTGATGAAAAGTGGATTTTATACAACCACCAGTGATGACCAGCTCAGTGGCTGGACTGAGAAGAAGCTCCAAAGCAGTTCCCAAAGCCACACCTGCACCGAAAAAAGGTCATGGTCACTGTTTGGTGGTCTGCTGCCACTCTGATCCACCACAGCTTTCTGAATCCCAGCAAAACCATTACATCTGAGAAGTATACTCAACAAATCGATGAGCTGTACCAAAAACTGCAATCCCTGCAGCCTGGCATTGGCCAACAGAATGGACCCAATTCTTCTCCATGACAATACCCAGCTGCATGGCACACAACCAGCGCTTCAAAAGTTGAATGAATTGGGCTATGAAGTTTTGCCTCCTTTGCCATGTTCACCTGACCTCTCACCAACTGACTATCACTTCTTCAAGCATCTTGACAACTTTTTGCAGATACAACACTTCCGCAAGCAGCAGGATGCAGAAAATGCTTTCCAAGAGTTCATCGAATCCTAAAGCATGGATTTTTAGGCTATAGGAACAAACAAACTTATTTCTCTTTGGCAAAAATGTGTTAATTGTAATGGTTCCTGTTTTGATTAATAAATATGTGTTTGAGCCTAGTTATATTGATTTAAAATTCATGGTCTGAAACCACATATGCACCAACCTAATACCAGCTGCATATTCAAAAGGCGTCCCCATCGCTTACTGACCTTTGTTCCAGCCCCACTTGTCTATAGTCCTCCCACCAACCCCACCCACCAAGGGACACAGGAGAAGTCACTCCGTCAGTGCCCCCACTAACAGGCCACTGACCATAGATGCAAATGCAGACCCTAAAAGCAGTCCTGTAATCCAGCTTCAACTCTGCTTCACCACTGTCTTGTCATTTCCCATCATTAGAGGAAACCAGTAAAAGAAGGTCTTTATCTTCAAAACCAATCTATAAAGACTAGAAGAGTTTTCTGCCTCTTCAAATGCAGAGAATTCAATGCAAAGGTATAAGGATCAGGAAGAATTAGGGAAACATGACAAGACTGAAAGGGAACTAATACAGTTCCAGCAACTGACCTTAAAGAAATGATAATCCATGAACTAATTCACACAAAAAAAATTCAAAATAATGATCTTAAAGAAATTCATTAAAATACAAGAGAACACAGGTAGACAACTAAATGAAGTCTGGAAAAAATACAATGAAAGCTTTGATAAAAAATAGAAACCATTAAAAAGAGATTTAAAACGACATCCTAGAGCTAAAGAATATGACAACTAAACTAAAAAATTCAACACAGATCTTCACAGAAGATCCAACCATGTAGAAGAAATAATCAAAAAGAAATTATCTAGTTAGAGAAACAAAAAGAAAAAAAAGTATAAAAAGAGTAAAGAAAGCATATGAGACTTAAGTGAAATCATCACATGAAATAAGATACACTTAATGGGAGTTCCAGAAAGATAAGAAAGGAGCAGAAAGCTTATTTAAAGAAATAATGGCTGAGAACTTATCAAATCTAGGGAAGGAAGTAGGTATCTTCATTCAAAGCTGAAAAGTCCTGACTGGTCTACAATGAGATACATTATAATTAAATTATCAAAACAAAGAATTTTGAAAGCAACTTGTCATGAACATAGAAGTCCATCAGGGTTTTTTCAACAGAAACATTATAGGTCATGAAAGACTATGATGATATATTCAAAGGAAAAAAAAAACTGCCAAACAAGAATATTTTACTTGGCAAAACTCTCCTTTATATGTTTGTATTTTTAACAAGGATTGTAGTTGACGTCTAATCTTACCACACTGTGATCAGAAAAGATGCTTGAGATGATTTCAATTTTTTTGAATTTACCATATGAAGGCTAAACAACACACTTCTGAATAACCAACAAATCACAGAAGAAATCAAAAAAGAAATCAAAAAATGAAAACACAACAACCCAAAACCTATGGGATTCAGTAAAAGCAGTGCTAAGCGGAAGGTTCATAGCAATACAAGCCTACCTCAAGGAACAGGAGAGAAATCAAATAAATAACCTAACTCTACACCTAAAGCAACTAGAAAAAGAAGAAATGAAGCACCCCAGGGTTAGTAGAAGGAAAGAAATCATAAAAATTAGGGCAGAAATAAATGCAAAAGAAACAAAGGAGACCATAGCAAAAATCAACAAAGCTAAAAGCTGTTTTTTTGAGAAGATAAATAAAATAGACAAACCATTAGCCAGACTCATCAAAAGAAAAAGGGAGAAGAATCAAATCAACAAAATTAGAAATGAAAATGGAGAAATCACAACAGACAACACAGAAATACAAAGGATCTTAAGAGACTACTACCAGCAACTATATGCCAATGAAATGGACAACTTGGAAGAAACGAACAATTTCTTAGAAAAGTATAACTTTCCAAAACTGAACCAAGAAGAAATAGAAAATCTTAACAGACCCATCACAAGCACAGAAATCAAAATTGTAATCAGAAATCTTCCAACAAACAAAAGCCCAGGACCAGATGGCTCCACAGCTGAATTCTACCAAAAATTTAGAGAAGAGCTAACACCTATCCTACTCAAATTCTTTCAGAAAATTGCAGAGAAAGGTAAACTTTGAAACTCATTCTATGAGGCCACCATCACCCTAATACCAAAACCAGACAAAGATACCACAAAAAAAAGAAAACTGCAGGCCAATATCACTGATGAACATAGATGCAAAAATCCTTAACAAAATTCTAGCAAACAGAATCCAACAACATATTAAAAAGATCATACATCATGACCAAGTGGGCTTTATCCCAGGGATGCGAAGATTCTTCAATATTCACAACAGTCAATGTAATATACCACATTAACAAATTGAAAGATAAAAACCATATGGTTATCTCAATAGATGCAGAGAAAGCCTTTGACAAAATTCAACATCCATTTATGATTAAAAAAAAAAACCCTCTAGAAAGCAGGCATAGAAGGAACATACCTCAAGATACTAAAAGTGATATATGATAAACTCACAGCAAACATTATCCTCAATGGTGAAAAATTGAAAGCATTTCCCCTAAAGTCAGGAACAAGACAAGGATGCCCTCTCTCATTGCTAGTATTCAACATAGTTTTGGAAGTTTTAGCCACAGCAATCAGAGAAGAAAAAGAAATAAAAGGAATCCAGATTGGAAAAGAAGAAGTAAAACTCTCACTGTTTGCAGATGACATGATCCTCTACATAGAAAACCCTAAAGACTCCACTAGAAAATTACTAGAGCTAATCAATGAATATAGTAAAGTTGCAGGATACAAAATTAACACACAGAAATCCCTTTCATTCCTATACACTAACAGTGAGAAAACAGAAAGAGAAATTAAGGCAACAATTCCATTCACCATTGAATGAAAAGAATAAAATACTTAGGAATAAATCTACCTAAAGAAACAAAAGACCTATATATAGAAAACTATAAAACACTGATGAAAGAAATCAAAGATGACACAAGTAGATGGAGAAATATACCATGTTCATGGATCAGAAGAATCAATACGGTGAAAATGAGTATACTACCCAAAGCAATCTATAGATTCAATGCAATCCCTATCAAGCTACCAAGAGTATTTTTCAGAGAACTAGAACAAATAATTTCACAATTTGTATGGAAACACAAAAAACCTCGAATAGCCAAAGCAATCTTGAGAAAGAAGAATGGAACTGGAGGAATCAACCTGCCTGACTTCAGGCTATACTACAAAGCCACAGTCATCAAGACAGTATGGTACTGGCACAAAGACAAAAACATAGATCAATGGAACAAAATAGAAAGCCCAGAGATAAATCCACGCACCTACGGACACCTTATCTTTGACAAAGGAGGCAAGAATATACAATGGAGAAAAGACAATCTCTTTAACAAGTGGTGCTGGGAAAACTGGTCAACCACTTGTAAAAGAATGAAACTAGAACACTTTCTAACACCATACACAAAAATAAACTCAAAATAGATTAAAGATCTAAACATAAGACCAGAAACTATAAAACTCCTAGAGGAAAACATAGGCAAAACACTCTCTGACGTAAATCATAGCAGGATCCTCTATGACCCACCTCCCAGAGTAATGGAAATAAAAGCAAAAATAAACATATAGGACCTAATTAAACTTAAAAGCTTTTGCACAATGAAGGAAACTATAAGCAAGGTGAAAAGACAGCCTTCAGAATGGGAGAAAATAATAGCAAATGAAGCAACTGACAAAGAATTAATCTCAAAAGTATACAAGCAACTCCTGCAGCTCAATTCCAGAAAAATAAGTTACCCAATAAAAAAATGGGCCAAAGAACTAAACAGACATTTCTCCAAAGAAGACATACAGATTGCTAATGAACACATGAAAAGATGCTCAACATCACTCATTATCAGAGAAATGCAAATCAAAACCACAATGAGGTACCATCTCACGCCAGTCAGAATGGCTGCTATCAAAAAGTCTACAAACAATGAATGCTGGAGAGGGTGCAGAGAAAAAGGAACCCTCTTACACTGTTGGTGGGAATGCAAACTAGTACAGCCACAATGGAGAACAGTGTGGAGATTCCTCAAAAAACTGGAAATAGAACCGCCATATGACCCAGCAATCCCACTGCTGGGCATACACACTGAGAAAACCAGAATTGAAAGAGACACGTGTACCCCAATGTTCATCACAGCACTGTTTACAATAGCCAGGACATGGAAGCAACCTAGATGTCCATCGGCAGACAAATGGATAAGAAAGCTGTGGTACATATACGCAATGGAATATTACTCAGCTATTAAAAAGAATGCATTTGAATCAGTTCTAATGAAGTGGATGAAACTGGAGCCTATTATACAGAGTGAAGTAAGTCAGAAAGAAAAACACCAATACAGTATATTAATGCATATATATGGAATTTAGAAAGATGGTAACGATGACCCTATATGCAAGACAGCAAAAGAGACATGGATGTAAAGAACAGACTTTTGGACTCTGTGGGAGAAGGCGAGGGTGGGATGATTTGAGAGAATAGCATTGAAACATGTATATTATCATATGTGAAATAGATTGCCAGTCCAGGTTTGATGCATGAGACAGGGTGCTCAGGGCTGGTGCACTGGGATGACCCTGAGGGATGGGATGGGGAGGGATGTGGGAGGGCAGTTCAGGATGGGGAACACATATACATCCATGGCTGATTCATGTCAATGTATGGCAAAAATCACTAAAATATTGTAAAGTAATTAGCCTCCAATTAAAATAAATAAATTAATTTTTAAAAATAATGGAAAAGAACATGAAAAAGAAGATATATATACATATATATATATATATATATCTGAATCACTTTGACATACACCTGAAATTAACAAAACAATATAAATCAATTATGTGCTAAAAAAATTCAAAAAAATTTTTTTTAATTTTAAAAATAAATAAATAAATGAAGGATAGAAAAATGACTTTCCCAAACAAAATCTGAGGGAGCTCATCACCACTAGACCTGCCCTATAAGATGTGCTGAAGGAATTTCTTTAAGCTGAAATGAAAAATATGCTGTCACATAAAAACATTTGAAAGTATAAATTTCACCATTAACTGTAAGAAAAACTAACCACAGAAATTTGTTATTGAAAATCAATATAGAAAAAAGTAATATATGCCATCAATTACACAAAGCGGAGGGCAAGGTAAAGTATAGCATTTCTCCAAGCAATTGAATTTATATTGGTATTAGCTTAAAACAGACTGCTGTAAGATGTTCAACACAAACACTGTGGTAACCATACACACATGCAAAAAAATACATACACACACACACACACACACACAGAGTAGATACACAAAAGATGTGGTACATATACACAATGGAATATTACTCAGCCATTAAAAAGAATGCATTTGAATCAGTTCTATTGAGATGGATGAAACTGGAGCCCATTATACAGAGTGAAGTAAGCCAGAAAGAAAAACACCAATACAGTATACTAATGCATATATATGGAATTTGAAAGATGGCAACGATAACCCTATATGCGAGACAGAATAAGAGACACAGATGCATGGAACAATTTTATGGACTCTGAGGGAGAAGGTGAGGGTGGGAAGTTCTGGGAGAATAGCATTGAAACATGTATATTATCATATGTGAAACAGAACACCATTCCATGTTCGATGCATGAGACAAGGGCTCAGGGCCGGGGCAATGGGATGACCCGGAGGGATGGGATGGGGAGGGAGGTGGGTGGGGGGTCCAGGAAGGGGAACGCATGTAAACCCATGGCTGATTCATGTCAATGTATGGCAAAAACCACTACAATATTGTAAAGTAATTAGCCCCCAACTAAAATAAATAAATTTATTTAAAAAAAATTAAATGAAAAGAAAAAAAGAATCAAAGCACATTGCTACAAAAAAATTATCAGGCCACAAGGAAAGACAAGACAAAAAGAAGAGAACTACAAAAACAGAAAACAGTTAACAAAACATCAATAGTATGTCCTTATCTCTATAATTACTTTAAATGTAAATGGACTAAACTCCCCAATTAAAAATAAAAGACAGAGTGGCTGAACGAATAAAAGTCTAAGACCCAACAGTAAGTTGCATATAAGAGACTCATCTTAGATTTAAGGAAATTCTTAACAAGAGTTGAAAGTAAAGGGATATGAAAGATATTTCATCCAAATGGTAATCAAAAGATACAGGAGTAGCTATACCTATGTCAGAAAACAAGTCTTTTTTAAAACACACAACATCAAATCACCTTAATATATACTCTGAAGGGAGAAATAGATAATAAATAATAATAGTAAGAGACTTCAATATTTCTGTCTCTATAATGGATAGACCATCCAGTCAGAAAATTAATAAGTAAACAGCAAACAGGGACAACACTATTGACCAAATGGCCTAATATACATATACAGAATTTTCCACCCAACAGCAGTATATCCATCTCAAGCACACATGGAACATTCTTCAGCGTAGATCACATGTTAAGTCATAAAACAAGTCTTAAAAAAATTAAGCAGATGAAAATCATTCTAATCATGGAATAACACTAGAAATCAATATGAAAATGAGAAATTTTACAAATACATCGAAACAAAATTAAACACTCTTAAACAGTCATGGGAGAAGGCAATGGCACCCCACTCCAGTACTCTTGCCTGGAAAATCCCATGGATGAAGGAGCCTGGTAGGCTGCAGTCCATGGGGTCGCTAAGAGTCGGACATGACTGAGCGACTTCACTTTCACTTTTCACTTTCATGCATTGGAGAAGGAAATGGCAACCCACTCCAGTATTCTTGCCTGGAGAATCCCGGGGACGGGCGGAGCCTGGTGGGCTGCCGTCTATGGGGTCACACAGAGTCGGACACGACTGAAGCGACTTAGCAGCAGCAGCAGCAAACAGTCATGGGTCAAAGAGGAAATCAAAATGAAGTTTTAAAAATACCTCAAGACAAATGAAAACAAATCCACAACATATCAAAATTTATGAAATTCAGCAAAAAATGGTACTAAGAGAAAAGTTTATAGCAATAAACACCTGCACCAAAATGAAAGCTCTCAAAGAAATATTCCCAACATCACACACCTAAAAAACTAGAAAAAAAAGCAAAGCCCAATGGTAGACAAAGGAAAGAAATAATAAAATTAGAGCAAAAACAAATCAAATAGAGAATAGAAAAACAATAGAAAATCAACAATACTCAGTTGTTCTTTTCAAAAAATAAACAAAATCAACAAACCCTGAGCTTGACAAAGGAAAAAGAGAGAAGATTCAGATAAATAAAATTATAAATAAAAGAGGAGATGTTACAATAAATACTTTAGAAATAAAAAATAACCTCAAATGCCTATTACAAATAATTATATACCAACAAATTACATTACCTAGAAGAAATGAATAAATTCCTAGAAACACACAGCACACCCAAAGTGAATCAAGGAGAAATCGAAGGCCTGAACAGACCAATAACAAATAAGGAGACTGACTCAGTAATCAATACTCATAACAAAGAAAAGCCCAGTGTAGACAGCTTCACATGTAAAGTCTACTGAACATTCAAATAATTTTTCAAAAAACAGAAGATGGGGGAATACTCTCAAACTAATCTATGAGACTAGCATCACCCTAATACCAAAGCTGGACAAAGACACCACAAGAAAAGAAAATTACATGCCAATATCCCTGATGGACACAGTTGCAAAGATCCTCAATAAAAGACTAACTTCAACAACACATTTAGAGGACTGTATACTATGATTAGTGGGATTTATCCCTGGGATGCAATGATAGTTCAACATACCTAAATCAATCAATGTGATACATCACATCAACAGAATGAAAGATTAAGCCATGGGATTATCTCAACAAGTGCAGAAAAGCATTTGAAAAAGTTCAACATCCATTCATAATTTTCAAATCTCAATAATGTAGATGGAGAATCAACCTACCTTACCACAATAAAGACTATAGATAAGAGTGCACAGCTAATATCATAAAAATGAAGGAAAACTGAAAGCTTTTCTTGGAAGATCTCACATAAGACAAAAATGCTGATCCTCATCACTTCTATTCAACACAGTACTATAAATCTTGAACTAACACAAAGCTGGAGGTATCAAAATTTCTGATTTCAAGAAATATTAAAAATCCACAGTAATGAAAATGGTACAAATGAACCTATTTACAAAACAGAAATAGAATCACAGATGTAGAAAACTAACTTTGATAGTTACCAAGGGAAAAAGGGGGGAATGATAAACTGGGAGATTGGGATTGACATATACACACTACTATATGAAAATAGATAAGTAATAAGAGCCTACTGTATAGCACAGGGAACTCTACTAAATACTCTGTAATGATCTATATAGAAATAGAATCTAAAAAAGAGTGGATATATGTATACGTATAACTGATTCACTTGGCTGTACAGCAGAAACTAACACAACATTGTAAATCAACTATAATCCAATATAAAATAAAAACTTTTAATATACACAATCAAATTATATTTACAGAAAGTAACAACTCTTTTTTTCTGTTTGTTTTTAACCCATGGAAGATATATTAACCTTTTTTTGAAGTACAGTTGATTTACATTATATTAGTTTCAGGGGGAAAACAGTAATTCAAATTCTTCATAGACTATACTCCATTTAAAGTTGTTATAAAATATTAGCTATTATTCACCCTACTTTAAAATGTATCCTTGCAGCTTATCTTATACATAGTAATATGTACCCCTTAATCCTCTATCACTATCTTATCTGTAACTCTTTCCCTAACACCACCAGTAACTGCTAGTTTGTTCTCATATGAGTCTGTTTTTGTTTTGTAATAGTTATTCATTTTACTTTTTTAGATTTCACATATAAGTGGTAACATACAGTACTTGTCATTCTCTGTCTGACTTTTCCACTAAGTGTGATACATGCCAGGTCCATCCATGTTGTTGCAAATGGCAAATTTCATTCTTTTTTCTGATTGAGTAATATTCCATTGTGTGTGCTTCTATACATATACATATGTTTGTATATGCATGTGTATATATACATATCTTCTTTATCTATTCATCTACTGATGGACACTTGGGTTGCTTCCATGCCTTGTCATGGAAAGCAAATAATGTTGCCATGAACATGTATCATCCCTAGTCACAAAGAGTCTGATACAACTTGGCAACTGAACAACAACAAAAATGAACACTGGGGTGCATGTATCTTTTTGAATTAATGTTTTTGTTTTTTTCAGATATACACCCAGGATTAGAACTGATGAATCATACAGTAGCTCTATTTTTAGTTTTTTGAGGAAACTCCATACTGTTTTCTGTAGTAGCTGCAACAGTTTACATTACCACCAACAGTGTAGGAGAGTTCTCTTTTCTCCATATTCTCATCAACATTTATTATTTGTAGTCATTTTGATGATAGCCAGTCTGACAGGTGTGAGCTGATATCTCATTGTGGTTCTGATTTGCATTTCCCTGATGATTAGTGATGTTGAGCATCATTTCAAGTTCATAATGAGTCATCTAATATACGTTAAGTCATCTCTAGATTAAATATAGTACCCAGTGCAATGTAAATGCTATGTAAATAGTTTCAGGAGCATGGCAAATTTAAGTTTTTCTTTTAGGAAATTTCTGGAACTTTTTTTAATATTTTCAATTCCACAATTGGTTAAATCCAATTGTACTTGAAATTTACTAAGGGTGTCCTCACTCCCTTCAAAAAAAAAACTATGTGAGGTAATGTATATTTTGATTACTTGGATTATGGCAATCATTTCACCCTTATACATATCAAAACATTAAGTTATATACCTTAAATTTATAAAATATTCATTTTTCAATTATAGCTGGATGTTAAAAAATAGAAGCAAACAGCTGACCTAAGACTTTCAGAACAAACAGGTAATCTCAGACAGTCCACAGTTTCTGCCCAAGACATCAGACCAAGACTCCTAATTCCTGTTTTGTTTTGTGTTTTGCTTGCTTATAATCAATCCTTTTCTCATTTCTATAACCCTGGATGTTATTCACTCACCCTGGCCCTTTTTCTTTTTGCTTCCCTCCCTGTTATAATTGTTAGGTCAAAACATACCCATTCAAACACCATTCTTAGACTATCCCAAACAATAGTCACTGTCCTTAATCTTACTGATCACTCTCTATGCCGTCCATCGGGCTTCCCTCATAGCTCAGTTGGTAAATCATCTGGTTGCAATGCAGGAGACCCAGGTTCATTTGCTGGGTTTGGAAGATCCCCTGAAGAAGGAAATTGCAACCCACTTCAGTATTCTTGCCTGGAGAATCCCATGGACAGAGGAGCCTGACAGGCTACAGTCCATGGGATCACAAGAGTCAGATATAACTTGGCAACTAAACCACCACCACCGTGCCATCCATCACCAGATCTCCATTATAAAAAGTCTCTGAGAAATTTCAATCTTATTAAGTGAGGCCACAGGAAACTACAGATGATGGGATTTCCACTTTCACTCATGTGGACAAATTACCTAGAACGAATCAACCTATGACTTTGCTAGTGCCTGGGTCTCCACAAAAAGAACCAATTATTATAATTTATGGATCAGATCCCAGGTAATACTAAATTTGAATTCGACAACCTCAGGTTATGGCCTGAACGTTTGCTAACTGGAAGAGACTAACTGAGGTCCAAATTTGCAACTCAGGCTTATATAACATCTTGGTTCTGACCTTGTGCTGTGAACTCCTTTTTACTTAGCTCACCACGAGACCATACTAGATACTACTCCTCTGTGAGGAAGCCTCATCCTGTTTATCTCAAGCTAATCATCACACACTTTGGGAACATATTCTGACATTTGTCTGTACACTGAGAACCTAATTCTATAAACCACCATGGCTGGAAATTCTGACTCACGTGTAAGCTCCAAAATGAGGCTACCCTCGATTATCAGGCATTCAACTTGGAAGAATTACTGACTCGTAGTTTACACAAACAATTCCCACTGGTGAGAATCAGACAAACAGAAAATCCTATAAGAAACTTATCACTAATTATGGCAAAATTATTAATGATATCTCCTCTATCCTAGGAGGAACACGGATCAGTCTCAACTTATTGGCATAAATATTGATGAAAAAGACAAATTATTATAGATTTCTTATTAGTTGGTCATTAAGGCACTTTTATATCATTGCTAATATTTTTGCTACACTTAGATTAATGCAAGAGACAAGTTGGAACAGGCTATGCATCATCTTAAAGATAAAGCTATCTGGCTATCTAAGGTTGATCCTATGGCCTGGCCTATGGGATTTGTTTTCTAGACTTGAGCTAGGCAATTGGAGTCCCCGGTTTTGAAACAACTAATAAAGAGACTATTAGTTGTTCTTGTTTCTGTCACAGTGGTCATGACACAGGTCTGTTGAGTTCTATGCACAGTCTTAAATGCTTCTGCGCAGCTATTCTCTCATCAGATGTTATCCAGGATAGTACAGAAAGATCAAGAAGATCTTGCAATACTATTGACTATGGAAATGAAGGAACAATCCCTAAGCAGTGAAGATCAGGATCTCTACCCTTCCCTGAATTGATCCACCTATTGCAAGAATGAAAACAATCAAAAGCTGGAGAGGAAGAGGGTCTGATAACCTGAATATACAAATGAACAATGACCAGATCATATATGACAATATAACACTAACTCACAGCCTCTGTAGCAACCAATCCTAAAAGTCAAACCACAACCTCTATAGCAGCCAGCCCTAAATGGTCAGTACTTGGTCATGACAGATAAAGGGGACAGAAGTTTATCCCTTTCAGAGGAGCTGAAATCCCAGCTGCCACCACATGCTTTGAGATTCAGTTCCTTGAGTGAACCCCAGTGTCACCTGTGCACTTAAGATTTAAACCTCCACTAAATGTATACACTGTAAAGTTGTTTAGCTATTTTGAGAGCCGACATCTATGTTTAATATTATCCCTGTCAGTATTAATATCTGCAGGAGACAGTTTATATGCAGTATATAATGTCTGCAGGAGACGAGAATACTTCCTCTCCACACTGATCACTAGCTTGATCAAAATTCATACTCTCACACTCACACACACTCTATAGCATGGTTCCCTCCCATATGGCTCCATATATAGAACTAGCAGTTAATCAGCCTCAAGTCCCAGCCTAGGATGATGATTCTATTTGTGTATTACTAAATAATGACTTTCATTTCTCCAGAGTATCACACTCTATGCATAAAGAGATAATAGAAGACTTCCATTTTGAAACAGCATGGCCAAAGGAAAAAAAAATCCTCATGAATAAAACATGTAAAAGTGCTGGATACAGTCCTTCAAAATCACCAAATATCTGGCAAATAGAGGAAATACTGAGAGGCCAAAAATTCTTAGAAGTCCTTGGTGCTTACAGATTTAGTTTCATAAAACCAAACATGAGGATCATGAGGCAAACCTAAAGGTACACATCAAACAGAAACACTCTTGTATCAGAGAACTCCTGAATAGATCTCAGACCCCCAAATATGACCCCATCTAGTCTTCAAATGGAAATGGTACCAAATTTTGCCTATCTCAAACTTGTCTCCGAAAGAAAAGGGAAATTAAGTCTCCTCTGCAAATTTCACAGTGAGGGAAGGGAAGTAAATGTTTGGCACTCAGATAATCCGCTGTTTACCAGGAGCTTATTCCCCTCGAGAATGAGCATCTTGGTCACTTGACAAGATAAATCACTTAGATCAACAGAGATGCAAACCAAGGCTGGCCCTCATGGGACCTTTGTCTAGAACTCACTCTGTCTATATAAAAAAGAAAGAAGGAAGTAAGAGAGGAAGGAGAAAGGGAAGAAGGAAAAATGACAGGAAGGAAAGGAGAGGTAAAGGAAGGCAACAGCCAGGAGGAACAAAAGAGAGAGAGAAACTAAGAATTGAGTGGAAAGGCTTCCCTACTTGATGTTTCTGGGAATTTCCCAAAGCAACCCAAATACTCTCTGAGAGAACACTCTTACCCCTAAGCCACAAAGTCCTCTCACAAATAAAAGTTCCAGTGAGCATAATTTCACAACCCAAAACAGGGACTTAGGTACCAATCCAATGTAAATGAAAGAAAAAAATTGTAAAATTAACTCCTCAAACAATGAAAATATTTGCCAGATTCGTAATATTTTAAAGGCATATAAATTATTCAGCAAAATAAAAGATGGACAAAACGAGAGTAAAGAACAAGAAATTATCATAAATGGCATAACTTGTTTTTTAAAAATAGGTTAAAATGAACACCCTGTGTCATGCTATACAAACATTTTAAAGAAATATAACTTATTAATTTAAACAAATTAGAAACAGCTGAAGATCTAGAGAAACTACCTATAATTTATCATAGATGGGCACAGACACAAAAATAATAAAAAGAGAATAAGAGAGAAAAGGAAATTCTAACATATGACTAGTGAAGTTACTTCAGTGAAGAAATAGAGAAAATGAAATGGAGGGCAATATTTGAAGAGGGTAATATTATTCATAATAAATGAAACACATAATTGATAAAAGAAAAAAACATTCATTTATTCAATTATATTTTTGAGTGTTCACTACATAGCTGAGAGTGTTCCAAAACTGAGAATATATTAAAGGGCAAAACCGTTAAAAGTCATTGCCATCATGAGCTGATACTCTGGTGAAGAGAACACAGCAGGTAAACAAGATAAAGAAAACACATATCATGTTAAACACTCAAAAGTGCTAAATATTAAAGAGAAGCAGAGGGTCAGAGATTACCATTTTAGACAGTAAGCTCAAAGAAAACCTCAGAGGTAGTATCTTTTGAGTCATGGTCTGAAAGAAGTGAGGAACTATGCAGATAGATGGGTAGAAGAACAACAACTGGAAAACCTGTGAGCATGCCTGTAAATTTCCAGGAAAAGCAGAGATGGACAGTCGTAACAGAAGGAGCAAGGGGGAGAGTGATAGGAAGTGTGGTCTGATATAATGCAGGTGAGAAGTCCAGATCATATAGAACCCTAAAATATGCTTTGACCCTGAGGAAAACTCTATGTGTTTAGCAGAGGAGGGACATGATCCGACTTACGGTGTAACAGAACCACTCTAGCTACTGCATGGGACTGCCCTGAAAAGAGACAAAGAATAGAGGGAAGGAGATCACTTAGGAAGTTTCTATGGTAATTCATTTCTTTTCCATGGGGATGGTCTTAATCCCTGTCTCCTGTACAATGTCACGAACCTCTCTCCATAGTTCATCATGCACTCTATCAGATCTAGTCCCTTAAATCTATTTCTCACTTCCACTGTATAATCATAAGGGATTTAATTTAGGTCATACCTGAATGGTCTAGTGGTTTTCCCTACTTTCTTCAATTTAAGTCTGAATTTGGCAATAAGGAGTTCATGATCAGAGCCACAGTCAGCTCCTGCACAACTCAAACTACCACACAATTGCATTCATCTCACACGCTAGTAAAGTAATGCTCAAAATTCTCCAAGTCAGGCTTCAGCAATACGTGAACTGTGAACTTCTAGATGTTCAAGCTGGTTTTAGAAAAGGCAGAGGAACCAGAGATCAAATCGCCAATATCTGCTGGATCTCAAAAAAGCAAGAGTTCCAGAAAAACATCTATTTCTGCTTTATTGACTATGCCAAAGCCTTTGACTGTGTGGATCACAATAAACTGTGGAAAATTCTGAAAG
This sequence comes from Giraffa tippelskirchi, assembly GCF_054371585.1. Lineage (NCBI taxonomy): Eukaryota > Metazoa > Chordata > Mammalia > Artiodactyla > Giraffidae > Giraffa > Giraffa tippelskirchi. The sequence goes on from NC_137276.1 coordinate 95,231,863, forward strand.
AGGTGGGAATACCAGACCACCTGACCTGCCTCTTGAGAAACCTGTATGCAGGTCAGGAAGCAACAGTTAGAACTGGACATGCAACAACAGACTGGTTCCAAATAGGAAAAGGAGTACATAAAGGCTGTATATTGTCACCCTGCTTATTTAACTTATATACAGAGTACATCATGAGAAACGCTGGGCTGGAAGAAACACAAGCTGGAATCAAGATTGCCAGGAGAAATATCAATAACCTCAGATATGCAGATGATACCACCCTTATGGCAGAAAGTGAAGAGGAACTGAAGAGCCTCTTGATGAATGTGAAAGAGGAGAGTGAAAAAGTTGGCTTAAAGCTCAACATTCAGAAAACTAAGATCATCGCATCTGGTCCCATCACTTCATGGCAAATAGATGGGGGAACAGTAGAAACAGTGTCAGACTTTATTTTTTGGGGGGCTCCAAAATCACTGCAGATGGTGATTGCAGCCATGAAATTAAAAGACACTTACTCCTTGGAAGAAAAGTTATGACCAATCTAGATAGCATATTAAAAAGCAGAGACATTACTTTGCCAACAAAAGTCCGTCTAGTCAAGGCTATGATTTTCCAGTGGTCATGTACAGATGTGAGAGTTGGACTGTGAAGAAAGCTGAGCACTGAAGAATTGATGCCTTTGAACTGTGGTGTTGGAGAAGACTCTTCAAAGTCCCTTGGACTGCAAGGAGATCCAACCAGTCCATCCTAAAGGAGATTAGTCCTGGGTGTTCATTGGAAGGACTGATGTTGAGGCTGAAACTAATACTTTGGCCACCTCATGCGAAGAGCTGACTCATTGGAAAAGACCCTGATGCTGGGAGGGATTGCGGGCAGGAGGAGAAGGGGATGACAGAGGATGAGATGGCTGGATGGCATCACCGACTCGATGGACATGGGTTTAGGTAAACTCCGGGAGTTGGTGATGGACAGGGAGGCCTGACGTGCTGCGATTCATGGGGTCGCAAAGAGTTGGACACAATTGAGCGACTGAACTGAACTGATGGTAATTCATTAAAGGGATAAAAATGGCAGCAAGGTGGTAGCAGGAGGGATGGTAAGAAGTGCTATGGTCCAGGATATCTAGACAGTATTGATGTGAAATGTGAAAGACTTTCAAGGACAAATCCAAATTTTTGTCTTGAGGAACAGGAAGAAGAACTGCAATTACTATGATGGGGAACACTTTGAAAGGATTGGGTCTGGGAAAATATGAGGAGTTCGAATTCAGACCTGAAGTTTGGACTACCTAATATTAGACTGACTTATATAAAATTGGTAATATTCAACCATTCTGAACTACAAAAATGAAAACTGTATATAGTTCAACTTAACAGATACCCAGGAGAAAATGCTGGCGACGCCATTAGATACTAATGAGAAAGGTACAGAAGGTTGACAGAAGAAAAAAATAAGGTCAACAACAGGGTCCTGGGATATTCCAGCCTCCTTCATAATGAGGAGCAAACAACCAAGGAAACTGAGAAGAAGAGAGACAGACAGGAAAAGTGTGAGATCTTGGATGCTAAGGGGGGAAATGTTTAAAGAAGACAAAGATTGGCTGTTGTTGATGAGACAGAATTAACCCCTGGATTTAATAAGGTGGGAATCATTGGTGACCTAATGAGAGCACTTATAGATGACTGGTATAGACAGAAGTCTGATCAGAGTGCTTTCAAGAGATAGTGGGAAAAGGGAAATTAGATAACACAGGTATAATTGACTAATAAAAAAGTTTTGGTGCATCATAATGGACAAAATTGATGTAGAAACTGAAGGAAAAAGTCATGTCAAGAAAGTACTTGTCTAAGATGGAAAAGTTTACCTCTCAATTATATATTGAAGTTATTGATTTAGAGGAGGTAGATAAAATATGATAGTGCTGGACAGACATGTGAAAATTGCTGGAGTAATATTATTGAAGAAGTAAAATGAGATGAGATCACTTGCAAACATGGAGGGAGTGACCTTTGCTAGGTTTCAGTGAAAAGACTGGATTGATGAATTTTTCCAAATGGACAGAAGGATTGATAGAGTATGGATATTTAAAAGACTAGGCTAGGAATTCAGATGGTCAATAGGTATATGAAAAGATGTGCAACATCCCTAATTAATAGAGAAATGCAAATCAAAACTATAATAAGGTTCCACCTCAAACTGATCAGAATGGCCATCATCAAAACGTACAAATAACAAACGCTGGAGTGGGTGAAGGCAAAAGGAAACCCTCCTACACTGTTGGTGGGAATTCAAGTTGGTGCAGCTACTATGGAAAACAGTATGGAGTTTCCTCAGAACTCTAAAAACAGAATTACCTAATGATCCAGCAGTTTCATTTCTGGACATATATCCAGACAAAACTGTAATTCAAAAATATATATGTACTCCTATGTTCACAGCAGCACCATTCACAATAGGCAAGACATGGAAACAACTGAAATGTCTATCAACAGGTAAATGGATAAAGATGTGATACATATATACAATGAAATACCACTCAGCCATAAAAAAGAACAAAATAATGCCATTTGCAACAACATGAATGCAACTAGAGACTAAATGAAGTAAATCAGAAAGAGAAAGACAAATACCATATGATATAACTTATACGTTGAAAAAGACACAAATGAACCTCTCTATGAAACAGAAACAGACTCACATAGAGAACAGACATGTGGTTGCCAAGATGGAGAGGGAGCGGGGGAGGAATGGACCGGGAGTTTGGGGTTAGTAGATGCAAACTATTCCATACAGAATGGATAAACAACAAGCCCTGCTGTATAGCACAGGGAACAATATTCAATATCCTAAAATAAACCATAATGGAAAAGAATATAAAAAGAATATATATATACATGAATCACTTTGTGGTACAGCAGAAATTAACACAACATTGTAAATAAACTATACTTCAATAAAAACTACACTTTAATAATAAAACACTGAGGAGATTAAAGTGATCTAAATAAATAGGGAGACACTTATGATTCATAACAGAAGTCATGTTCCTGATTGAAAGACCAAATATTGTCAAAATAGCAATTCTTTCCAAATTGAGCTGTACATGAATCTAGCAGGTATTAATCAGAAATTGACAAACTGATTCTAAAATTCATATGGAAATGCGAAGCACCTAGAATTGTAATGACAACATTTAAAAAGAACAAAGTTGAAGGACTTAAGCTAACTTAAGTTTCAAATCTTATTCAAAAGATACAATAATCAAGACAGTGTGGCACTGGCAGAAGAATAGTCACACAACAGGTCAAAGGAACTAAATTACGAGTTAAAAACAAATCTTTACATTTATGGTCAATTTATTTATGCCAAAAGTTCCAAGACAATTAAATGTAAAAGGCATAGTCTTTTTAAAAATTGAATATTCACATTAAAAATCTTAAACTATTATTTCACATTACCCACACACAAAAAAACACAAACTGTTTCATAGATCTAGATGTAAAAGCTAAAACTATTAATTTCTTCAAAAAAAAGAGAAGGAAATCTCTGACCTTGGTTGGGCTGAAGGTTCTTAGATATAAAATCAAAGTTACAATTCATTTTTTCAACTTGGCATTTTGAAAGTCATCAAAATTTTAAACACATGCAAATCAAAAATCACTAATAAGAATTTTTAAATACACCCAAAACTAATATAATGTTATATGCCAATTATATTTCAATGAAACAATGGAAGAAAGTCCATAAAATAGGAGAAAATATGTGTAATCAGATATCAGATAAATGACTGTATCCAGAATATACAAAAAACTGGAACAACTCAAAGATAAGGCAAATGATAGAATTTTTAAATGGACAAAAGATTTTAATACATCTTAACCATAAAAGATACACAACACAGGCTTAGCTAATACACTCATGGGAAGATGTGCATCATTATTAGTCATTAGAGAAATGCAAGTTAAAACCACAATGACATACCAAAACACACTCACTAGAATGGCTATATTCAAAAAGACAGACAATACTAAATGCTGGTGAGACTGAGGAAAGGTTAAAATCCCCATGCATTGCTTGTGGGAATATAAAATGGTACAGCCACTTTGGAAAACCATTCCACAGGTTTATTTTTAAGTAGAACATAAACTTGCCGTTTGACCCAAGAATTCCACTCCTGGGAATCTTTGCAAGAGACTTGAAAACATTATGACCTCACAAAGACATGTACATGAGTGTTCATAGCAGCATTACTCCTAACAGCCCCCAAATGGAAATAATCCAAATGTCCAAATACTGATGAATGTACAAACACCTGGTATTTCATACAATAGATACTATTCCTCAAGAAAAATGGAAGAATTAGCAACATAACATTCTACAACATGGACAACAATTGCTACAACAGGAATAAACTTCCGAAATAGTACACTAACTGAAACAAGTCAGATGCAAAAGACTACACACTGAATGATTCATTCTATGAAATAACTAGTAAAAAGGCAAATTTAAAGAAAAAGAGGCAATCACCAATTATCTTGGTCTGGGGTTTCAAGAGATGAAACCTTAATACAAATAGGCATAAAGGAAATTTTTGAGATGAAAAAGATATTCTAAAACTGCTACGGTGATGGTAGCCCAACTCCTTAAGTTATTAATAATCATTAAATTGAAAAAACAAATATTAAAATCACTGTAACGAGCAAATGGATATGATGTGTCTCTAGAAGACACAAGATCGCCTATTAATATTCAAGGCAAAAAAATACAATTTTAATCTTTTTATGAGAAAACATCAGAGAATCCCAAACTGAGGAACACCAAGCAAATAACTACCTATAATTTTCAAAAATATTAATGGCTTGAAAAACAACAGAAGGTTAAGGAACTATCCCAGATAAAAGTTAACTAAGGAGACATGACACTTGAATGAAATGCATGATCCTGACCGGACCCGCATCTTCTAGACAAAAATAAAAACGGACAGAATTAGATAAAAGTAGACAAAAGTACAAACTTCCAGTTACACGACAAACAAGTACTAGGAATGTAATGTATAGCATACTATACATAATTAATACTACTGTACGTCATACATGAGACATAAGAGAATAAATCCAAACAGTTCTCAACACAAAAAAACACAATTTTTTTTCTATTTCTTTAATTTTCTATCTATAGGAGATGAGGGATTTTCACTAAACTTATTGTGGTAATTATCAAATGATGTATGTAAGACAAATCATTATGCTGCACATCTTAAACACTGCTGTATGACAATTATATCTCAATAAAAATGGAAGAAAAATAATGGTAAATTCAACATTTTAAATCGATAAAGAGATAGTGATATATAATAAAGAACATTGTTGGTACAATTGACAAAATTGGAAAATGAACTGTGGATTAAAGCTGACAACAATTTTAAATTTTTGTAATTTGATAATTGTTCTAAAAATATATGAGAGAATATTCTTGTCAGGAAATATACACTGAACAAGCCTGAGGAAAAGAGTCTGAATATATACAACTTACTCTTTAATAATTCAAAGAATATAAATATAAATATCGATATATCCTGTGGTCTTTCTGAGAGACAGAACTAAAGAATGATAAGGCAAAGTGTTAAAAATTAATAAAGGATAGATGAGAATTCTTCATACTGCTTTTGCAATGTTTCTGTAAGTTTGGAAATATTTCAAGATAAAGCATTAAATATTCAATGAAACAGCAACAGCTTGATAATTCTTTGACATGACACTTACTTTGAAGCACCATGTTTAATAGGCAAACATTAGCAGGAGTCCCACTAAAGTCTAGAACAAGAAAAAGATGACACTTTTCCAATATTTGACTGGAGATACTAGCCAACAAAACTAGACAAGAGAAAAAAAATAACACGTTTAAAATCTTAAAGGGAGGGCAAATAAGACCATTTGCAGACCATATGATTGTAAACCTAAGAAATAACTACAAAAAATGAGAATTCTATAAGAAATCTAAATTCAAAATTAAGATACAGAAATCATTTCTTTCGCATCACAAGGAAGCTGAAAAAAAACTGTATTTGGTTAAAAAAAAAAACAAACCTGTATTTAGCTTCAGCCTCACCCTTTAAAATGCCAAATAACTACTGCAATAACAGTTTTGTCTTAAAAACTCCTTAAAAAGTAAAATATTAATAATATTGTGACAACACAGGCCATCACAAAATATTAAATCACTGGGACAGCATCAATTGTTGTTCAGCCGCTCAATCTTGTCTGACTCTTTGCAACCCATAGACTGCAGCACGAAAGGCTTCCCTGTCCTTCACCATCTCCCAGAGTTTGCTCAAACCCATGTCCATTGAGTCAGTGATGCCATCCAACCATCTCATCCTCTGTCGTCTCCTTCTCCTCCTGCCCTTAATCTTTCCCAGCATCAGGGTCTTTTCCAATGAGTTGGCTCTTCACATCAGGTGGCCGAAGTGTTGGAGTTTCAGCTTCAGCATCAGTCTTTTCAATGAATATTCAGGGTTGATTTCCTTTAGGATTGACTGGTTTGAGCTCCTTGCTGTCAAAGCATCACTAATCCAACACAATTCACCACTGTAACACACTCAGGAAGCACAGCATAATATGCCAGTATTACTGTGAGTTAAGCACACAGTGAGTGGGCCGCTACCTTATTCTGCTACTCGCAAAGACAAAAGTGCTGCTGTAAAAGAAATGTTTGAAGCTGCCTTTTCTTACACAACATTTTCATATACAAGCCTGTATTGCATGTTGGAAAAGGGCTCTCCAATAAAAGATAGAAGAGATAATGTATGTTGTGGATGACAATACGAAATAGTAGTAAGCTCTAACATTTTGCAGAAAAAGACACACAATACTTTGCCATTCCAGGAAGAAAACATCCCATGTGATGTTTGTACATACATAGAAAAGGATCTTGACACATAAACACTGGATTGGGAGGTGGTGGGGATTTTCTAAAATATGTATTCAGGTATTATTCCTAAAGTAAATAAAATAAATAAGAATTTTTAAAAGCTACTTATGCATTCTAGGGGGACAACAGGATGGCCCTCATTAGAGGGAGGAAAGTGAAAGTGTTAGTTGCTCAATCATGTCTGACTCTTTGCGACCCCATGAACCATAGCCCACCCAGGCTCCTCTGTCCATGGGATTTTCTGAGCCACCAGGGAAGCCCTCATTAGAGGGAGGATCTGCAGGGAACCAGAATTTATTTGCTAATTCCTTCCTCACAGTTGTTCAATCAGTTCATGTTGATTGGATACACAGTAATGACTGACACCAAGAAAAGCCAATGAGGGGGCCTAATAAATCACTCTGACAGTCTCTGTGCATTTTAAAGAAAAATAAGGCAAAATTAAAGATATCTGATCTGGTGCCCATTCTTGAATTATATAGATGTTATGCCATAAAAAAACCTGGAAAATTACTTTCTAACAGATCAGACCCCTTCTTAGAATGATGATGATGATGACAACGATATTTTTTTTACCATTTATTGAATGTTGGCTACTTGCCAGGCACTGTTTAAGATGCTGAGAATACAGCTATAGTGTCATGTGGGAATAGACAGATTATAATCATGATAAAGAGTGAATAGTTACTATTCTCTGGTAGCTCAGACAGTAAAGAATCTGCCTGCAACATAAGAGACCCGGGTACAATCCCTGGGTCCAGAAGATCCCCTGGAGCAGGAAACGGCAACCCACTCCAGTATTCTTGCCTGGAAAATCACATGGACAGAGGAGCCTAGCGGGCTATAGTCCATGGGGTTGCAAAGAGTCAGACATGACTGAGTGATTAACACTTTCACTTTCACTTGGCACTTATCCTGTTCCGAGAACATTTTATATACATTATCTCACAACCCTCCTACACAGTAGATGGCATTCTGTCCACTTCATATGTAAGGAAACTGAGGTCAGAGAAAGTGAAATGACTGGTCCATGATCACCCACTTAGAAAGGGGCTGACCATGGAAATTCCTTGACAGTCCAGTTGTTAGAATGCTGCACTTCCACTGCAGGGGTCTTGGGATTGATCCCTGGTCCAGGAACTAGGATTCTGAAAAGCTGAGTTACACAGCCAATTAAAAGAAAGAAAGAGGCTGATCAGAAGAGAAAATCAGTTGCCTCTATGCCAAGCCCCCAGTAACTGCCTTTATCTCAGGATAGGACCACATTCCCTTGGAAGGGGAGCTCACAGTGACAATTCATAGGGCCCAGAACAATGATGAGCCCAAATGTGAAACTACTGAGGTCAGGAGAGCAGTGGACAAGAGGTGGCACAAGGCAGAGACAGGAGCCACCTCATTCAGGGCTCCAATACCAGTTATGCCAAGAGTTGTGAGCCACACCTGATGTCCTGGCCAGGTTTTGGCTCCTCCATCCATCCCTTAAAACACAGCATGTCCATACTCACTGTCCTGAAAATGGAGCTCCCATTGAACTATCCTTGACCATGGGATGTCCAAGAACCACCAACAGAACTCCAATAGGGTCTGGTCAGGAGTGCCCCAAAAGCAGTGTTCAGCCCTTGCATGTTCCCTCAGCAACCCTCCTGATCTATACAAGGAATTTCTTAGCCCACAGGCAAGACACTGGAATGCAACCATGAGAGTAGATGCAGGAAGGAGTATAGGGGAAACCACTGAAGGCAGGCCCAGGAAGGTTAAATTTCCTTCTTGAAGGAACAGGTTGGGACATGACCTCGACCATACACTGCCCTGTTCCTGAACCCCTCAAATGCTGAATGAAAACAAGTTCCATCATCTTATACTCGGGCCCCAAACAGAATCTTTATGGAGCTGCTTAAGGAGAATTCCTATGCCCATGGCCCCCGGAAGTCTGATCAGTGGTTCTGGGATGTGGCACAGAGTCTGCATTTTATACTCACTGGCCAGAGAAGGGCAGTGTCTGCCAATTCACAAATCACTAGCTTCAATGTCCATCAAAGGAAGCCTGATTGTAATGGAATTCTGTATGAAGGAATATTACGTGGCCCTAAAAATGAGACCATATAAGCTATTTTGTAAAAAGGGACAAAGTGAGCAATCATGTGGTAAAAGGGCACAAAGGGAAGTATTTCACCTTCTTCTGAAACTATATGAAAGAATTATCTATAGTAGTAGTAGTAGTGTTCCAAAGTAATTGTTGAGTGCTTTCTTCTATTTGGATAAGTTGTGGATCCACACCTTCCCTTGGCCACCAGGATCTGTAGCATAGATGCACCTTTAAAGTGACACCCAGATTAAAGGCGCTGCCGCCTGCATCCGGAGAAGGCAATGGCAACCCACTCCAGTACACTTGCCTGGAAAATTCCATGGACAGAGGAGCCTGGTAGGCTGCAGTCCATGGGGTCTCGAAGAGCCGGACACGACTGAGCGACTTCACTTTCACTTTTCACTTTCATGCATTGGAGAAAGAAACGGCAACCACTCCAGTGTTCTTGCCTGGAGAATCCCAGGGACGGCGGAGCCTGGTGGGCTGCCGTCTATGGTGTCTCACAGAGTCGGACATGACTGAAACGATTTAGCAGCAGCAGCCGCCTGCATCACCTGGAGGGGAGCCCGACGGGTCAGAGGATCCTCTGCTACTTCCGGGCTCCTCTGGGTCTTCCTTTGGAATGACAATTGAGCTACAACAGATACACCTCTGAGTGTAGTGTAGGTCAAATTCAATACACTACACTCTTGGTTTAGTGATGGAAGTATAACAATGACCATCGTGCTAAACTGATACATACATAAGTAGATCGTGCAGCAGTCGCTATTAAGACAATCAATTCGAACATCGCTTTCCCTTCCAACACAGCTGCAAGGATCTGACAATCATTAACAACAGACAAAGGCTTAAGGATGTCATCCAAAAACTCACCTCACTATCGGACCAAAACAAGATAAGAGGTCACTGCCAGGGCGAGCTCTCAGGGGATGAGGGAACTACATCTCAGTGTCCTAGTGCAGCGTTCCAATGGTGGGACTTGAAATGTAATCGGTTTTCCGGTTGAGGTTTCCCGCATCTGAAGTCAACACGAGGAAAGCCAATGACTTCACCAAGGAGCCGCACGATTGCTCCGCCCCCTTCAGGCCTATAGAAGAATCTACACTGAACTACCCACCAGGGCCTGGACTCTTCGGCTTCACAGACTACTCCATTTCTGTAGGCGGGGCCTAGGAAGGGGCGGGGCTTAGCGTGAGGCTGCTTTGCGACTCAGGTTCCGCCGGCTTCACTCACGACATCCTTGGCCCACTCCTGTGCAAACCCGTCCACGTGAGGAGCTGAAGCTTCAAACTCACAAGACTGAACGCAGCAGCTCCCCTAGAAGCCACGACTGAGTGACTCCCCAGAGGCAACCCCAGAGTTTCGAAGACTCGTCCTGAGTTCCTGCTCCCCACGCCCCGCGCCGGCCTCACCTGTCAAGCCGACCTGTCACTGCCTGCAGGACCCAGCCCTCTGTCGCCTTCTGCCAGGTCCCAGGCCCGCCGCGACACTTACATGATGGGCAGCCGACCGCACAGCCCCACCGCCTACCCTGAGGACCCGTGGGGACTGCAGGACGGAGGACCCGGCCCTGCCAAGCGCCGCCGAACCGAGGAGCCCGCGCGCCCCAAGTCCGAGTCTGAGGCGGCGCCCAGCCTGGGTAACCTGGCCTGCGGCACCCTCATCTTCGTGGTTGTCCTGCCGGCGGGCTGTGCTCTGCACGTGCTCCTGGACGACGTCGAACTGCTGCTGGAGCCCGAGCCAACGTCTGTGAGGCAAGTGTGTCTCGGAGGTCGCATCCTCATGGTGGTCCCCGAGGCCCTCCTGGGCTCGGGTGTGGAAGGGCCTTGGGGGCAGGGCTTAGAACCGGGCGCTGTCCTGAGCCCTCCCGGGGAGTACGTGGCCCTGGAGCCGGGATTCTCCTGTGCCGCTGTCCCAGAGATCGCCTGCCAGGCAGAGGCCAGCAAGGAGGACTCGAATGCTGACGCTGACTTCCTGCTGGGCGGGGTGGATGCTGCCTCAGTCCCAGTCGCTGGGCTCCGCTCTTGTGCTGGAAGTTTGACTCACTTTGACCTGTTAGACCTAGTCTCAGAGGCCTCCCCTTGGGCCTCCAATCCTAGTCCAGAGAGAGGCTTTCCTCAGCAGGACGACCACCTGGACTTGCACTTTCTGGAGCCCTTTCCTGACTCACCACTCCAACCTCTACCTCCTTCTCCGAGTCCCGGTCCCCAGGAGCGCCCCTGTCGCCCTCCTGGTCCTCCTTGCAAGGCCCGGAGATGCCTGTTCCCTGAATCCACTGCCCCCCACAATTCCTGGGCACCTGAATGGGAACCAGGACAGAGTCTTCTGATGTTGGTTGTGTATATATTGAACACACCGTAAGAATCACATGAATAGATCCTTTTTGGATGCACTCTGCACTGCAGAATTTTGATCAGTGGCTCCCTGAACACCTGAAAGGAAGCTCACCTGGGCAAAGAAAATCCACTTGAAATGCAGCATGCTTTCAGACAGCCAGACTGATGTTAGGTTTTCTCTAAAGAGGTTACCCTTAAGCAGATCTGTTGTTGTTTAGTCGCTGTTGTGTGGGACTCTTTGCAACTCCATGGACTGTAGCCCACCAAGCTCCTCTGTCCATGTGATTTCACAGGCAAGAATACTGGAATAGGTGGCCATTTCCTTCTCCAGGGGATCTTCCCTATCCAGGGATGGAACCTGCCTCTCCTGAATTGCAGGCAGATTCCTTACCACTGAGCCACTGCGGAAGCCTAAGCAGCTCTACCCACCTCCCATTTGCTTCAAACATAAGCAACAGCACTTTTCTCTAAAAAGCCATCCTTTCCCAGATACCCTACCACTGGCCCCTTCCCCTATTGTGGCCCACCCCACTCAACAGAAGAATTGCTAATTTCTATTGTTTACACAGTTTTGGTCCTAGTGTCCATGCTAGTTTACAACAACCTCTACCCAGCTGGGACTTTTTTGGATGGAAGCTCTAGCCCCTTTGGGGGAATCCAATCAGTAGTTTTATGTGGACAAATATTTGTTGAATACAAAACATAGAATGGGGAACAATGATTATGGCCCCTTTTCTTTTGAATGATGAGGTTGGCAGATGGTTTCATTCTATTGCTGGGTTTTCTCAAAAGAACAAACAGTTTTCTGTTCTTCTTATATGCTTTTAATGTTATATAATTTTCTTGCCCCGGGAAAGTTTGTAATTCTAAAGATTTTGTGTTTTTGTACTTCTAAGCTCCAAAATATGTTTTTTACATTGCTACTAACATATAGAAATAATTTTTCTTATATTGTCTGACAACCAGCAAATAACTTAATTTCTGTAATCACTTATCTATAGATTCTCTTGCTTGACTAATAAAGAAAAATTTCCAAATAATGAGTATGTCTTTTTTTTTTTGACAAGCCTCTTACATCTTATTTTTCCATAACCCTTTTATTGGATATTACTCAAATCCAGGTTGTCTGGTGTAGTTAATAGGGTCACCCCAGTTTTTGAAGTATAGTTAGTTAGTGAAAGTGGCTCAGACATGTCCGAGTCTTTGCAACCCTGTGGACTATACAGTCCATGGAATTCTCTAGGCCAGAATACTGGAGTGGGTAGCCTTTCCCTTCTCCAAGGGATCTTCCCAACCCAGGGATCAAACCCAGGTCCCCTGCATTGCAGGAGATTCTGTACCAACTGAGCCACAAGGGAAGCCCAAGAACACTGGAGTGGGTAGCCTATCCCTTCTCCAGCAGATCTTCCTGATCCAGGAATTGAACTGGGTCTCCTGCATTGCAGGCAGAGCCTTTACCAACTGAGCTATAACCTGCCTTTTGAAGTATAGTTAACAATATTTTATTAAGTTTTGGGTGTGCAATAAAATAATTCAATATTTTTGGATTATATTCAAGGTAAAGTAACTACAAAAAAATGGGTATATTTTCTTCTGCTATACAATATGTCCTTTTCCTTATTTACTTTATACATAGTAGTTTTAATCTCCTAATCCCCTACCCTATCTTGTTCCTCCCTCCTTCCCTCTCCTGAGTGACAACCAACAGCTTTGTTCTCATCATATAAGAATCTTTTCTGTTTTATTATATGCACTAATTTGTTTGATTTTTTAGATTCTATGCATGAGTGATAACATAAGAGTATATGTCTTTCTCTGAGTAATTTTATAAACTAGAATACACTCTAGGACCATCCATGTTGTTGCAAAGAGTAGATATTCATTCTCATCAAACTAGCATCTATTTGGACATACTTTGCCGTGGGTCTTCAATAAAACCAGATGGGGTTCTCTGGATTTTCTTTTGCCCTGGAAGTTTGGCTTTAATCCAGAAAAAGAGGGTTCTCTTTGGTGTCAGGTGGTGGAGGCAGTGGAGTCTGCATTCAGAGAAGTCATGTCAAGGCCTACGTTATGAGATGCACAAACACCATATTTACCCATGATTGCCAGCTCTTATGGGGTAGTTGAATTATAGAGCTTCTACTCTTCCAGAAAAGATGCCTGCTTCTTCCACATCACCTCATTCGACTCCTCATTCTTGTGCCTGTCTCTTTAAATGGCATAACTTTACTAAAGATTTGATAGAACAAAACTGTTCACTGGAGAGGCTCCTTCAATAAGAAGGGGAAAAGATTTCTCAATTTCAATGGGCAGTGTTGATTTGGTATAAGGAGGCTTCCACACAAAACTGCATCAAAAGCTGCTTCATTATTATAAGACACTAATGAAAGAAATCAAAGATGACATAAACAGATGGAGAGATAGTCCATGTTCCTGGATAGGAAGAATCAATATTGTGAAAATTACTATACTACCAAATGCAATCTACAGACTCTATGAAGTCCCTATCAAATTACCAATGGCATTTTTCACAGTTCAGTTCAGTTCAGTCGCTCAGTCATGTCCGACTCTTTGCATCCCCATGAATCGCAGCACGCCAGGCCTCCCTGTCCATCACCAACTCCCGGAGTCTACCCAAACCTATGTCCATCAAGTCGGTGATGCTATCCAGCCATCTCATCCTCTGTTGTCCCCTTCTCCTGCCCCCAATCCTTCCCAGCATTAGGGTCTTTTCCAATGAGTCAACTCTTCACATCAGGTGGCCAAAGTATTGGAGTTTCAGCTTCAACATCAGTCCTTCCAATGAACACCCAGGACTGATCTCCTTTAGGATGGACTGGTTGGATCTTCTTCCAGTCCAAGGGACTCTCAAGAGTCTTCTCCAACACCACAGTTCAAAAGCATCAATTCTTCGGTGCTCAGCTTTCTTTATAGTCCAACTCTCACATCCATACATGACCACTGGAAAAAACATAGTCTTCTCTATTAAGTCCTCCAGTTGCCTTTCATAGATTTCAGTCTACCTCTTCTGCCATTCTCTCTTTCTGAACTTCTACTGACTCCTCTTTCCAATTCCCCTTGTCCAGGTCCCCTATCTTTTCCTAACAAACCTCCCAAGAACCCCAAATACTAGCTGCCTCTGAAAATCCACCCCCATGCACCCCATATTCAGACAACTTCAGATTTTAAACCTTGGACTTGAGCTGAGTTGGGAGTTATTTGTAAAATTTTTTTCTAAATTCAGACAAAACCAACAAACATTCATAGAAGAATTTAGCATTCTTTTGGATGCATAAGCCCCAAAATTATCTGACACATATCACTCATGCACATCTTGGTCAAAACTACCAATGCTCATTTCTAGATGGTAAAGCATACAGGACCAACCCAGAAGAGGACCTACAGGATCTCTCACCACAATAAACCTAAGGGTTTGATAACAAATCTGAAAAATTGGGCATAGTCTCCTAAAAACCATACCTGAAACATTTCCAACAAAAATGTTTCTGTATTAAACCCTGCCACCTTTGCTTAGCCACTTCCTTGGCATAAACATACCACACATGTGGTTAGTATTTCAAGTAACTCACAGATTTTCCTGTCTCCCAGCCTTCACTCTTGGGCCCTTTGAGTGAAATCATTTCTTCTTGCTCTGTGACAACACACCCGCAAAACAAAGAGAAGGTGGAATTTTCATTACACATAGAATTTTTATATTAAAAGCACACCATATGAATTACTTCTTGTAGTTGCTGAGGACTTCCATTCATAACCAATTGTATCTGTTCTGAATATATCTTTACATTCCCCATTATATTTGATACATATCCCAGATAAATAGGCTTCCCAAGTGGCACTAGCGGTAAAGAACCTGCCTGCCAATGCAGCTGACATAAGAGATGTGGGTTCAGTCCCTGGGTTGGGAAGAATTCTTGCCTGAAAAATCCCATGGACAGAGGAGCCTGGCGGGCTACAGACCATAGTATTGCTAAGAGTTGGACACACCTGAAGCAACTTAGCACACACCACTAGATAAATATCTTGAAACCATATCTGACCCTTTATGGACTAGAAATTTCAGTGACATAGATGAGATAATGGGTGTAGAACCTATTAAAGTTCAGATACATTACCAAACCATTACTCAAACTTCCCCAATATCCCCTGAAGCCAAAGGAAGAGCTCAGACGTATAGCTGAGAGCCTTATACACAAAGGTCTTCCCATATACTGCCCTTGTAACACTCTCTTTCTGCAAGAAAAGGACCCAAACAGATAAGGATATCAATTTGTTCAAGACTGTAAGGCCATCAACAAACTTCCTGATAGAAATTAACACAAATACCATCCTTTCACCAATTCCACCTGAAACCACTTGCTTCACTCTAATGAACCTTTGTTCTGCCTTTTTTCAGTGTGTCTCTAGACCAAGACAGTCAATACTTTTCACCTTCACCTGGAGAGGACCACAACACACCTAACAGTCATGCCCCTAGAATACAATGGTCCCCTTCTATTTTTCCCTGGTTCTTGATCATGACTTAAATTTCCCTTGTCATTCAGTTCTTAATATAATGTGTAAGATAATCTGCTTTGTTCAAAGAACAACGAATCCTGTACAAAGATTTCATTGGCTTGCCCCAGCCTTATCAAAAAGGAGGCATACAATTTCAAATATAAGTTATAATTTTGCCAAAATACAGTCTATTATTTATAGTATGACATTTTAAGAGAGGAAAACCTTCTCTCCTGATAGAATAAAGACAATTCAAACATATCCTAAACATCTCAGTTGAGAGTATTTCTGGTTTTATTAATAACTAGATATCGCAGACAATGGATCCAAGTTTTACTATATTGAAACACATCTTTATGAATTGACAAAGTCCTATAAGAGACCCTTTCCTGGGGTACTCAAATGTGAAGAGGGATTTTGTAACCAGAAGAAGACTGTCCAAAGGCCTCTTTCTCTAGTCATCTCTAAGTACTAAAAGTTCTTATGTCTATTTATG
Source organism: Giraffa tippelskirchi (assembly GCF_054371585.1). NCBI lineage: Eukaryota > Metazoa > Chordata > Mammalia > Artiodactyla > Giraffidae > Giraffa > Giraffa tippelskirchi. The sequence continues at coordinate 95,248,205 of NC_137276.1, forward strand.
AATAAGCTATCTGACAAGTCTTTGAGGTTTTAATTTAACTTGATGAGAACTAGCAAAAACCCATTACTCCTAAAACCAGAAACAACTAAGATGTCTTTCATAGGCAGATGGAGAAAACTCTGTGATTATATATAATATATACACATAATCCATATATATTATATACCTATATAGATATAACATATGGAATATTATTCACATTAAGAAAAAAAGGTAAATGAGTTACCAAGACAGGTAATAAATAATTTTAAATGCATATCGCTAAGTTACAGAAGCAAATCTGGAAAGACCACATACTGTTTGAATCCAATTAAACACATTCTGAAAAAAAGCAAAACTAAAAAGATAGTAAAAAAAAAAATCAGTGGTTGTCAGGGCTTCAGAGTAACTGGGTAAATAGATGAAGTGCACATGATTTGTAGGGTGGGTATCTACTCTCCATGACATTATATATAAAGGTTCATAAGGGAATTCTACAAAATATTTAAGGAAAAGTAGTTCACAAACTGCACCAAAAAGTTGAAGTGGGGAAAACACTTTGAAAAGCATTCTACAAGGTCAGCATTACCCTGATACCAAAACAAGACTGGTAGACACTAAAAAAGAGAAAATTATAGGTCAATATCACTGATGAACTATATACAAAAATCCTCCACACAATATTAGCAAACTGAATTCACCAATACATAAAAAGGGTCTTACAACACAATCTAGTGAGATGTATTCTGGGGATTCAAGGATGAATTCATATTCAAAAATCAAGTGATGTGATACAACACATTAACAAAACAAAGGGTAAAAACTACATGGTCATCTCATATATCACTCCAGTATTCTTGCCTGGAAAATCCCATGGACAGAGGAGCCTGGCAGGCCACGGTCGATGGGGTCGTTAAGAGCCGGATACGACTGAGTGACTTCACTTTCACTCTTCACTTTCCTGCATTGGAGAAGGAAATGGCAACCCACTCCAGTGCTCTTGCCTGGAGAATTCCAGGGACGGGGGAGCCTGGTGGGCTGCCGTCTATGGGGTCACACAGAGGTGGACACGACTGAAGTGACTTAGTGGCAGCGGCGGCATCTCATACATGCATAAATAGCTTTTGACAAAAGTCAACATCCATTCATGATTAAAAAAGAAACTCTCAACAAAATGAATACAGAGGGACTATCCATGCATGCTAAGTCGCTTCAGTTGTGTCCAACTCTTTGCGACCTCATGGACTGTAGCCCACCAGGCTCCTCTGTCCAAGGGATTCTCCAGGCAGGAATACTGGAGTGGGTTACCATGAGCTCCTCCAGGGGATCTTCCCAATCCAGGAATCAAACCTGAATCTCATGCGATTCCTATATTCCTGGCTGATTCTTTACTGCTGGGCCACCAAGGAAGATCTAAAGGACAATACCTCACCATAATAAGGGCCATACATGACTAAGCTACAGCTCACATCATAATCATTGGCCAAAAAAACTGAAAACTTTTCCTCCAAGATCAGAAACAAGACAAGGATGCCCACTGCCACCATTCCTATTTAACATAGTATTGGAAGTTCAGCAACAGCAATTAGACAAGAAAAAGAAAAGGTATTCAAATTGAAAGGGGAAAAGTAAAATTGTCATTATTTACAGACTACATGATACTATATATAAAAACTCTAAAGACATCAAAAAACTTTTAATAAATAAATTCAGTAAAGTTGCAGGATACAAGATTAATATTTAGAAGTTGCTTTTCTATACACTGACAATAAACTATCAGGAATATAAATCATGCAAACAATATTTAAAATTGCATCAAAAAATAAATAAATAAAACACCTAGGAATAATTTTAGCCAAAGAGGTGAAAGACCTATACTCTGAAAATTATAACACAATGATGAAGGCAATTGAAGTCAATATAAATAAATGGAAAGATATCATATGTTCATGGATTGGAAGACTAAATATTGTTAAAATGTCCCAACAACTCAAAACAATCTACAAATTTATTGCAATTCTATCAATATACACAATTTTCCACATAACTAGAAAAATAATTTAATACTTATATGAAATCACACACACACAAAAACTGGCGGTATCATGCTCCTGACTTCAGACTACACTACAAAGCTAGAGTTATCAAAACAGTATGGTACTGGCAGAAAAACAGATAAGTTGACCAATGGAAGCCCAATAGAAGGCTGAGAAATAAACTCTTTCACACATGCTCAATTAACCTACAGTGAAGGAGGCAAGAATATATAACGAGGTCAAGCAATTTCTGCAACAAAGGCTATTGGGATAATTGGAAACTTACATGTAAAAGAACAAAATTAGAACATTGTCACATACACAACATTTTTACATACTCCCGTCCAAATTTTGAACCAGTTCATTGTTTCATGTCCAGTTCTAACTGTTGCTTCTTGACCTACACACAGGTTTCTCAGGAGGCAGATAAGGTGGTCTGTTATTCCCATCTATAAGAATTTTCCACAGTTTGTTTTGAGCCACACAGTCAAACACATTAGCATAGTCAATGAAGCAGAAGTAGTTATTTTTCTAGAATTCCCTTGCTTTTTCTCTGATCCAATGGATGTTGGCAATTTGATCGCTGGTTCTTCTGCCTTTTCTAAATCCAGCTTGAACATCTGGGAGTTCTTGGTTCATGTACTGTTGAAGCCTAGCTTGGAGAATTTTGAGCCTTACTTTGCTAGCATGTGAGATGAGTGCAATTGTGCAGTAGTTTGAACATTCTTTGGCATTGTCTTTCTCTGGGATTGGAATGAAAACTGACCTTTTCCAGTCCTGTGACCACTGCTGAGTTTTCCAAATTTGCTGGCATATTGAGTGCGGCACTTTGTTACAGTATCAAATCAGTATGGTACTTGAATAATAAAGATAGATAACTGATTAGAATACATAGTCCAGAAACAAACTCTTGCATATATTGTGCAATGAAATTCAGCAAGTCTACTCAACAGGGAAAGGATAATCTTTTCAAACAATTTTGTTGGGCAGAGGGGTTTTGAGATAGGTAAGGGGGATTAAGCAGTGCAAACATCTCCAGTTATAAAATAAGCAAGCCATAGGGATGTAATATACAGCATAAAGAATATGATCGATAATTTTGTAATAATGTTGTATAGAAACAGATGACTGCTAGACTTATAATAGTGATTATTTCATTAAGTATGCAAATATCAAATCACGATTTAGTGCATCTGAAATGAACATAATATTGTCCTTTAATTATATTTCAAAAAAAATTTTTGTTATTGGAAAAAATTGGATCTCCACGTGCAAATTAATAAGTGAAACTGAACTCTTATCTTACACCTTATGTAAAAATTAACTCAAAATGAGGTTAAATACCTAAACATAAGATTTAGAACTATAAAGCTCTTACATGAAAACATAAGGGGAAAGCTTCATTATATTGAAGTGAAAGTGATAGTTGCTCAGTTGTGTCGAACTCTTTGCAATCCTATGGACTGTAGACTGCCAGGCTCCTCTGTCCATGGGATTTTGCACGCAAAGATAGTGGAGTGGGTGGCCATTTTCTTCTCCAGGGTATCTTCCCAACCCTGGAGATTGAACTGGGTCTCCTGCACTGCAGACAGATTCTTTACCGTCTGAGTCACCAGGGAAGCCCTCGTTATAATGGACTTGGCATTTATTTCTTCAATATGACACCAAAAGACAGAAAACAAAAGTAAAATAGATAAATTACACTACTTCAAAAATTTTTTAAAAGGACACAATTAATAGACTGAAAAACAACTTATTCAGTTCAGTTCAGTTCAGTCGCTTAGTCATGTCTGACTCTTTGCGACCCCAAGAATTGCAGCACGCCAGGCCTCCCTGTCCATCACCAACTCCCAGAGTTTACCCAAACCCATGTCCATCGAGTCAGTGATGCCATGCAACCATCTCATCCTCTGTCGTCCCCTTCTCCTCCTGCCCCCAATCCTACCCAGCATTAGGGTCTTTTCCAATGAGTCAACTCTTCACATGAGGTGGCCAAAGTATTGGAGTTTCAGCTTCAACATCAGACCTTCTAATGAACACCCAGGACTGATTTCCTTAAGGATGGACTGGTTGGATCTCCTTTCAGTCCAAGGGACTCTCAAGAGTCTTCTCCAACACCACAGTTCAATTCGGCGGCGCTCAGCTTTCTCCACCGTCCAACTCTCACATCCATACATGACCACTGGAAAAACCATAGCCTTGACTAGACAGACCTTTGTTGGCAAAGTAATGTCTCTGCTTTTCAATATGCTATCTAGGTTGGTCATAACCTTCCTTCCAAGGAGTAAGCGTCTTTTAATTTCATGGCTGCAATCACTATCAGCAGTGATTTTGAAGCCCCCCCCCCAAATAAAGTCTGACACTCTTTCCACTGTTTCCCCATCTATTTGCCATGAAGTGATGGGACCAGATGCCATGATCTTAGTTTTCTGAACGTTGAGCTTTAAGCCAACTTTTTCACTCTCCTCTTTAACTTTCATCAAGAGGCTCTTTAGTTCTTCTTCACTTTCTTCCATAAGGGTGGTGTCATCTGCATATCTGAGGTTATTGATATTTCTCCTGGCAATCTTGATTCCAGCTTGTGTTTCTTCCAGCCCAGCATTTCTCATGATGTACTCTGCATATAAGTTAAATAAGCAGGGTGACAATATACAGCCTTGACGTACTCCTTTTTCTATTTGAAACCAGTCTGTTGTTGCATGTCCAGTTCTAACTGTTGCTTCCTGACCTGCATACAGGTTTCTCAAGAGACAGGTCAGATGGTTTGGTATTCCCATCTCTTTCAGAAATTTCCACAGTTTATTGTGATCCACACAGTCAAAGGCTTTGGCATAGTCAATAAAGCAGAAATAGATGTTTTTCTGGAACTCTCTTGCTTTTTCGATGATCCAGCGGATGTTGGCAATTTGATCTCTGGATCCTCTGCCTTTTCTAAAACCAGCTTGAACATCTGGAAGTTCACAGTTCACATATTGATGAAGCCTTGCTTGGAGAATTTTGAGCATTACTTTAGTAGCACGTGAGATGAGTGCAATTGTGTGGTAGTTTGAGCATTCTTTGGCATTGCCTTTCTTTGGGATTGGAACAAAAACTGACCTTTTCCAGTCCTGTGGCCATTGCTGAGTTTTCCAAATTTGCTGGTATATCGAATGCAGCACTTTCACAGCATCATCTTTGAGGATTTGAAATAGCTCAACTGGAATTCCATCACCTCCACTAGCTTTGTTCATAGTGGTGCTTTCTAAGGCCCACTTGACTTCACATTCCAGGATGTCTGGCTCTAGGTGAGTGATCACACCATCGTGGTTATCTGGTCGTGAATATCTTTTTTGTACAGTTCTTCTGTGTATTCTTGTCACCTCTTCTTAATATCTTCTGCTTCTGTTAGGTCCATACCATTTCTGTCCTTTATCGAGCCTATCTTTGCATGAAATGTTCCCTTGGTATCTCTAATTTTGTTGCAGAGATCTCTAGTCTTTCCCAATCTGTTGTTTTCCTCTATTTCTTTGCATTGATTGCTGAGGAAGGCTTTCTTATCTCTCCTTGCTATTCTTTGGAACTCTGCATTCAGATGGGAATATCTTTCCTTTTCTCCCTTGCTTTTCGCTTCTCTTCTCTTCCCAGCTATCTGTAAGGCCTCCTCAGACAGCCATTTTGCTTTTCTACATTTCTTTTCCATGGGGATTGTCTTGATCCCTGTCTCCTGTACAATGTCACAAACCTCTGTCCATAGTTCACCAGGCACTGTCTATCAGATCTAGTCCCTTAAATCTATTTGTCACTTCTACTGTATACTCATAAGGGATTTGATCTAGGTCATACCTGAATGGTCTGGTGGTTTTCCCTACTTTCTTCAATTTAAGTCTGAATTTGGCAATAAGGAGTTCATGATCTGAGCCACAGTCTGCTCCCGGTCTTGTTTTTGCTGACTGTATAGAGCTTCTCCATCTTCGGCTGCAAAGAATATAGTCAATCTGATTTCAATGTTGACCATCTGGTGATGTCCACGTGTAGAGTCTTCTCTTGTGTTGTTGGAAGAGGGTGTTTGCTATGACCAGTGCGTTCTCTTGGCAAAACTCTGTTAGCCTTTGCCCTACTTCATTCTGTACTCCAAGGCCAAATTTGCCTGTTACGCCAGGTGTTTCTTGACTTGCTACTTTTGCATTCCAGTCCCCAATAATGAAAAGGACATCTTTTTTGGGTGTTAGTTCTAGAAGGTCTTGTTGGTCTTCATAGAACCATTCAACTTCAGCTTCTTCGGCATTACTGGTCGGGGCATAGACTTGGATTCCTGTGATATTGAATGGTTTGCGTTGGAAACGAACAGAGATCATTCTATCGTTTTTGAGATTGCATCCAAGTACTGCCTTTCGGACTCTTCTGTTGACCATGATGGCTACTCCATTTCTTCTAAGGGATTCTTGCCCACAGTAGTAGATATAACGGTCATCTGAGTTAAATTCACCCATTCCAGTCCATCTTAGTTCGCTGATTCCTAGAATGTCGACGTTCACTCTTGCCATCTCCTGTTTGACCACTTCCAATTTGCCTTGATTCATGGACCTAACATTCCAGGTTCCTATGCAATATTGTTCTTTACAGCATCCGACTTTGCTTCTATCACCAGTCACATTCACAGCTGGGTATCGTTTTTGCTTTGGCTCCATCCCATCATTCTTTCTGGAGTTATTTCTCCACTGATCTCCAGTAGCATATTGGGCACTTACTGACCTATAGAATAAGAAAATATTTGGAAAATATTTGCGTATCTTCTATGTGGTTAATATCCAGAATACATTAAGAACTACAACTCAACAGGAAAAAAATATCTGACATTTAAATGGGCAAAAGACTTGATACTCATTTCTCTAAGGAAAATATACAAATATTTGTATACATACAGGAAGCATATGAAAAGGTGTTCAACATCATGGCTATGGCTGCTACTGCTGTTACTAAGTCGCTTCAGTTGCTGGGCGACCCCATAGACAGCAGCACACCAGGCTCCTCTGTCCCTGGGATTCTCCAGGCAAGAATATTGGAGTGGGTTGCCATTTCCTTCCCCAATGCGTGAAAGCGAAAAATGAAAGTGAAGTCGCTCAGTCATGTCCGATTCTTAGCGACTCCATGGACTGCAGCCTACCAGGCTGCTCCGTCTATGGGATTTTCCAGGCAAGAGTACTGGAGTGGGCTGCCATTTCCTTCTCCATCAACATCACTGATCATTAGCAAAATGCAGACTACCATGAGATGTCACCTTAGAGGGTTTGCTATTTTTAAAAAAAGAAGAAGAAAAGAAAAAAACCAAGTGTTTAGCAAGCATGTGGAAATTTTAAAATTATTGTACATTGTTGGTCAGTATGAAAATGGTACAGCTATTATAGGAAATAGTTGGTCAATTCTTCAACAAATTAAAAACAGAACTACTGTATAATCCAGGAATTCCACTTCTGACTATATACCCAAAAGAATTAAAAAAAAACAGGACCTCAAAGAGATATTTGTACACTCCTGTTGGTAGCAACATTATTCACAAAAACCAAAGCTAGAAACAGCCCAAATGTCCATAGAAGGATGAATTGATTTTTAAAAACGTAGATGTATACAATAGATCATTCATCCTTAAAAAGGAAGGAAATTCTGACACACACCATAACATGGATGAATATTGAGGATGTTATGCTAAGCGAAATAAACCAGTTACAAAAAGTAAATACTGTATAATTTTACTTATATTAAGTATCCAGAGTAGCCAAATTCACAGAAACAAAAGTAGAATGGTGGTTTCCAGGGGCTGGAGAGAGGAGGCAACGGAGAATTGTTCTAAAAGTACAGACTGTTCATTTTGCAACATAAAAAAATTTGTGGAGACTGGTTACACAACAGTGCAAATATACTTAGGACTACTTAAAATGGGTAGGGTGGTAAGTTTTAAGTCATGTGTCTTTTGTGTTGTATTTATGTTATGTATATTACCACAATTTTATTTAAAACAAATCTGAGGTTATTTCCAAGTCATTTGTAATCTGTCAAAAACATGGTCTTGTAAAAACTGTAAAAATGGAGAATTGGAGATAAGATCCATAAATTCATGGACTTTCCAGTTACCAGTTCACAGGAGGATAAGTAATGTGTCCCCAAGGAAGTAGAAAGTATGGCTTCAAAAGTTCCAGCAGGAGTACAACTATCTAAGGAACACTTTCTTAAAGTGCTGCTAATTTTTATTTAAGGATGCCATTGGTTAACATCTCTATGAGGTTGAGCCTGGTAAGTATAGTTTTTGAGTAAGAGACAATGCCTTACAGAACTCTATTATGATAGTTACTGCAAAACACATGCCTTGGTCACTGGTATGTTCCAGGTTGGAAACACAATATCAAGTAGCTTTTTAGCAACTGAAAAGGCTGTATATGTTCAACCTGGAAATGATTTAACCCATCCTACAGTAATCAAAATAGTATGATACTGGCATAAAAACAAGCAAATAGACAAAAGGAAGAGAATAGATAATTCAGCAAAAAACCCACACATTTATAGCCAACTGATCTTCAACAAGGGTGCAAAGAATACCTGATAATCTTTTGCCTCATTGATAAAGTTTTATTCCTAAGTATGTTATTCTTTTTGATGTTATTATAATGAGCTGTGTTTTTAAAAAATATTTCCCCACTAATGCTGATTTAAGATAGTAACCCATTTGTCTATATCATTATGAGTAGTTTCTTGATAAAATAAGTTATACATATTTGAAATCACTTTGTTCCAGCTAGAATCTCTCTTGATGAGCACCACAGATTATTCAAATGAAAGGTACCATATTTTTTTTTTCATTTTTCCTTTTCAGAGACCAATAGTTAATATGATATAATGGCTGCTTTGAATTCCTCCAGAGATTTCATAGAAACTTAATTTTGGGTAAGGTACTTGTTTGGTATACCGACCTACTAGAGCATCTCCCTTAGCTTCCATGTTGTTTCTCTCTAGATGGGGTTCAGCCTTTCCTGTAGCTACCTCAAGGAAGTAGAACTGCATCTAAAAGGTCCTTAACTTATCCACTTTTGAGAGGATACTGGCAGAGGCAAGAAACTCCGTTTGTTTCCAAAGCAGCCCATAGTCACATACTATACCAAAAGCATACCTGCTATATCCTTAATTTCTGGTCTGATTGGTGTCAACTAATCAGACACTATCAGCTATAGTTAAGTACAATAATTTCTGCTGTCTGGACTGATTTTACCTCAGGTAGAAGACTGTATAGAGTATTGACAGAATGTCTTGCTTGAGAACCTCCAGTTTCAGTTTTGAGGTATGATCCATCGACAAACAGTATTAGGTCAGGGTCTCAGGAGGTTGTTGTTGTTCAGTCACTCAGCCGTGTCCTACTCTTTGTGACTCCATGGACTACACAGCATGCCAAGCTTCCCTGTCCTTCACCATCTCCCAGGCCTTGCTCAAATTATGTCCATTGAGTCAGTGATGCCATCCAACCATCTCATCCCCTGTCATCCCCTTCTTCTCCTGCCTTCGATCTTTCCCAGCATCAGGGTCTTTTTCAGTGAGTTGGCTCTTTGCATCAGGTGGCCAAAGTATTGGAGCTTCAGCTTCATTATCAGTCCTTCTAATGAATATTCAGGACTGATTTCCTTTAGAATTGACTGGTTTGATCTCATTGCAGTCCAAGGGACTCCCACCAGTCTTCTCCAACATCATAGTTCAAAAGCAACAGTTCTTCGGTGCTCAGACTTCTTTATGGTCCAACTCTCACATCCATACACGACTACTGGAAAAACCATAGCTTTGCTAGATAGACCTTTGTTGACAAAGTAATGTCTCTGTTTTTATTATGCTCTCTAGGTTGGTCATAGCTTTTCTTCCAAGGAGTAAATGTCTTTTAATTTCATGGCTACTGTCCCCATCTCCAGTGATTTTGGAACCCAAGAAAATAAAGTTTGTCATTGTTTCCATTGTTTCCCCATCTATTTGCCATGAAGTGATGGGACCGGATGTCATGATCTTCTCTTTTTGAATGTTGAGTTTTTAAGCCAGCTTTTTCACTCTTCTCTTTCACCTTCATCATGAGGCTCTTCAGTCTCAGGAGGAGTCTCTAATAAATCTGAGTGAGGTACAGAGATTTTCCTAACCAAAGTAAGACAACCATGAGTTCCCCCCTTCTTTTGATAGTGCAGGGAAAGTGGCTGAATTAAGAGTGTTGCAGTAAAGAACAGTAATGGGACAGGGTGAGAGTGATAGTATCTCAGAAGATATTAACTGGCTGGTTGAAAGTGTCTGCTCTGTCATTAGTAATGTCTGTGCTGAGTGAGGAGCCATGAAATCAAAAGAGGAGGCTAGAACTTATTCAGCAGAAATATCAACAAATTTGTTTGTTTGTTTTTGGGTTTTTTATTTTAATTGGAAGATAATTACTTTACAATATTGTGATGGTTTTTGCTATACATTAACATGAATCAGCCATAGGCATACATATGTCCCTTCCCTCCTGAACCCCCCTCTTACCTCCCTCACCACCCCATCCCTCCAGATTGTCACAGAGCACTGGTTTTGAGTGTAATAGCTATTACTCTATGACAAGTGGGATAAACCTTTCCAACAGGGTCAAGAGTAAGAATATAGCTAGTGACTTTAAGGTTGATTGTTTTCAGAGGTTAGGGAAGCAGTTAAACACTAAGCTAACCATTTTAGTGATGTATGCAAATTGTCTCCAACAGACTTCTAACAAAATCTTCATTTTTTACATCAAGCTGGTTCTTCTTTCATTTAGATCATGAGGATATCAGACTTTTTTTAAATGTTTATTCTTTTAAAAATCTTACTCTTGAAGTTAACTTCTCAAATGGATTTTCTTCCTTACCTTCTAAAAGTAATATATTTATTTTTAGGACAATTTTATGTTACTGAAAATTGAGCAAATAGCACACAGTTTCATATATCCCACCTCTCCCAAACACAGTTTCCCTATTACTAGATCCTGGGGCAAGTCAATGAAGATCTTTGAACAGGCTTCCTTGTTCTTTGAACAAAGTAGATTATCTACACAGTGAATAGGACTAAATCACAAGGGAAAGTTATATCTTTTAAGTCAAGAATGAGACCAGGGAAAAATAGGAGTGGGCTCCAGCGTACTCCAGGGCCATGACTGTCCAGGTATGTTCTTATCCTCTCCAAGTAAGTGAAAGCAAAATCATATTGACTGTCTTGGTCTAGAGGCACACTGGAAAAAAGGCAGAGCGAAGATTCAATAGAATTGAAGCAAGTGGCTTCAGGTAGCATTGATAATAGGATGGTATTTGGGTTAATTTTTGTCAGCTACTGAGGTATACATATTTTGTTGATGGCCTTAAGGTCCTGAACAAATCAAAATCCTTGTCTGTTTGCCTTCACTTCTTGGTGGATGAGAATGTTACAAAGACAGCGTATGGGAAGACCTTTTATATAAGGTATTCAACTCTATGTTTGAGCTCTTCCTTTTGGTGTCAAGGGATATTGGGGGAAGTTTGGTAATGACTTGGTAGAATGTATCTAAATTTTAATAGGTTGAAAGCGAAAGTGTTAGTTGCTCAGTCCTGTCTGACTCTTGGAGATGCCATGGACTGTAGCCAGCCAGACTCCTCTGTCCAAGAAATTCTCCAGGCAAGAATACTGGAGTGGGTCACCATTCCCTTCTCCAGGGGATCTTCCTCAACCAGGGATCAAACCTGAGTCTCATGCATTGCAGGCAACTTCTTTACTGTGTTCTGCTTCCATTATTTTACCTGTTTTTTCTTTTTCCCGTTTTTTCTATGTCAGTGAAATTTCTAGCCCGTAGAGGGTCAGATATGGTGTCAAGAAATTTATCTGGGGTATTTACCAACGAGAGAGTTCAGGAGAACAAGTAGAAGCTATTTAATCAGAGGCTGTTATATAGTAAAAGAGTCAGCCCCGTCACTTGCATTTGAGAGCTGATAGGCAGGTAAGGGAGTGAGAAATGTTTACGGTGGAAAAAAGGAGAACTTCAGGTGTGTTTAAACAAAGGTTGTTGGCAGGGGAAAGCCAGAGGCAAACTAACTAGAAGGAGGGAATCTATGTAATTGATTTGATTTTGTGAACTCTATGCCTTAAGCATAGTACATTTGACTTTCTTAGATTGGTCCTGAGTTGGAAGGAGGGATGAAAATTAGGGAAGCTGGCAGTTACTGACCAAGTTCTGATCACTTGGGGCCAGTTATCACAGAGGTTACAATTTTGTTTCTGGGCTGCTTGCTGCAAAATTTGTGGGTCAGAATTCTGTTGTCATAAGTGGTCTGGTCATTGTTAGCTTGTATATTCAGTCTCTCAGATCCTATTATCCCCAGGGCTACCAAGGACTCTAGCTGCTTAATGACATCTCCTGTTGCCCAGCCATGGCCTACTGAACTCAGTGATGCTGATGCCTCCCAGTGCATTCATTTTGCTTAGTTACACAGTGTCCCTCTATGCCCTTCCACACCCCCACTAGCTGACACATTATTTAGCTTTAGATTGTATATCCAGTGTATCATCCCCATTACTCTGAACCTTTTGATCCTCTGTTGTATTATATTATACTTAACTCTCATTATTGTCTAGTGGCAAAGAGAGAAGATGGGGGTAAATCTTGAAGTTGGTGTACTTTGCCTTGCCAGGCAGAGGCTTCTGCATCATCTTAGAGCATGGTAGGTGTGCGAGTCTTCAGAGAGAGTGGTGGGCCACTTTTGTGGGCCAAGAGGATTAAAAAAGATCTGGGGGTTCAAGTTATTCATATCTATCTATCCAGTTATCTCCACCTAATGTTTCAGGGCTCAATAAATCTGTGATCTCACTATTACAGATTAATGAATACAGAAGATGAGGGGACAACCTGGCAGGCTAAGGTTCCATGGGGTCGCAAAGAGTTGGACATGACTGAGCGACTAAACACACCCAGTACAGGGGACTTACCTGGTAGTCTAGTGGTTAAGAATCTGCCTAGCACTACAAGGGATATGGGTTTGATCTCTGGTTAGGGAACTAAGATCCCACATGTTGTGGAGCAACTAAGCCCCTGAGCCACAACTACTGAGGCCGTGTGCTTCAGAGACAGCCCACCACAACTACCGAGCCTGGGTACCACAGCTGGAGAGTCCATGTGCCGCAAGGAAAGATCCCACATGACACAATGAAAGTCTCATGTGCTGCAACTAAGACCCAATGCAGACAAATCAATAAATGTATAGGTTTAAAAAAAAAGATGTGAGGAATACTCAGACTGAGTATGAATACTCAGTCATAAAGAGAGTGAAGTTCTGCCATTTTCAACAATGTGCATGGACCTACAGTGTATTCTGCTTAATGAAATTAGTCAGACAGAGAAAGATATATACTCTCTATGTTATCATTCATATGTGGAAACTAAAAAATAAAACAAATGCATATAATAAAACAGAAAGAGACTCACAGATAATGAGAACAAAGAAGTGGCTATCAGTGGGGAGGAGAAGGAAGGGCTAAGATAGGGTATAAGGTTAAGAGATTAAAAACTACACTATATAAAGTAGATAAGCAACAAGGACTTATTACATAAGAAAACATGCTCATTATTTAGTAATAGCTTTAAACTGAATATAATCCATAAAAGTATTGAATTATTTTTGAATAACTAAAACTAATATAAAATCGTATAAAATTATAACTATATTTCAGAAGAAGAGAAAGGGATAACCCTATTAACTATATCAGTCACCCTGGATTTGAAGTAATAACCAATAAAAAAAGGTTAAGGAAAAATTCAATGTAAAAGGCTTAGCAAAAGAAAAAGAGACAATACTCTCATTATTTGGAGATATTATCTTTACCAGTCAAGCAAGAGAATCCACAGAGAAGTGATTACTGTAATTAAGTAATATTGCTGGATACCAGACCAATATAAGAACAAATTATTTCTATAAGCTAGTAACAATGTAAAAAACATTGACTCATAAAAGTATAAAAACAAAATCTTTAGTATATAAATTTTCTATGACAAGAGAATAAGAAGAAAAGGATGGAAATAGTAAGTTCTTTTGGAAAATGATGGTGATTTAGTCGCTAAGTCATGTCCAACTCTTGCAACCCCATGAATTGTAGCCTGGCAGGCTCCTCTGTCCATGGGATTTTCCAGGCAAGAATACTGGAGTGGGCTGCCATTTCCTTCTCCAGAGGATCTTCTGGACCCAGGAATTGAACCCAGGTCTCCTGCATTGCAGGCGGATTCATCACCAATTGAGCTAACAGGGAAGCCCATTTTTGGAAAATACTCCCATAAAAATAGCAATAGAGTTAATTTGCCAACCTAGTCATTCAAAAAGAGGAGAGCCCATAATCATTGTTCCCCATTCTGAGTCTTGTATCCAACTACATTTGTCCCATAGAACCAGTAGTGAGATCCCCACAAAGGCCATCCAGAAAAGGTAAAACAGGGTAGAGGGTTGTCATATTATTAATTTAGATGGATACTAGGACCAAAACCTATAAACAAAAGAAATTTATAAATTACTCTATTGACAGGAAAAGAAGTGGAAGGGGTGATGGTAGGGTGCTTGAGAAAAGATGGCTTTTAATATTAACTAGAAAAGTGCTGTGGTTTAGCTTTGAAGAAAGCTGGGGGATAGAACTGCTTGAGTGACCACCCTAGAGAAAACCTAAGCAACAGTAAGGCTGCCTGAAACAATGCTACAATTGAAGATGCCCTTTTTTTTGCCCAGGTGAGCTTCCTTTCAGGTGTTTTAAGCAGCCACTGGTCAAAATTAGACAGTGCACATTCTCTGAAGCATTTATTGTTTGTAGCTTTTTGATGATGGCCATTCTGATTGGTGTGAGGTGGTATTTCATTGTAGTTTTTATTTGCATTTCTCTAATAGTGAGTGATATGAAGCATCTTTTCATGTGTTTATTGGCCATCTGTATGTCTTCTTTAGAAAAACGTCTCTATAGGTCTTCTGCCCATTTTTGATTGGGGTTGTTTGTTTTTTCTGATACTGAGCTGTATGAACTTCTTATATATTTTGGAGATTAATCCTTTTTCTGTGCTTCATTGGCAATTATTTTATACCATTCTGAGGGTTATCTTCTCGTCTTGTTTATAGTTTCCTTTGCTGTGCAAAAGCTTTTATGTCTTATTAGGTCCCCAGTGTTCATTTTTGTTTTTATTACCATTAAATAGAACCCTCCTTTACTTTGGTGGGAATGTAAACTGATACAGCCATTATGGAAAACAGTACAGATATTCCTTAAAAAACTAGGAATAAATCTACCACATGACCCAGCAATCCCACTACTGGGCATATACCCTGAAAAGACCACAATTCTAACAGTCAATTGTACCCCAGTGTTCACTGCAGCAATATTTACAATAGCCAGGACATGGAAGCAACCTGTCGAGGTCCATCAACAGATGACTGGATAAGGAAGATGTGGTACATTTAGACAATGGAATATTACTCAGCCATAAAAAAGTAATGGGTTTGAGTCAGTTGCAGTGAGGTGGATGAACCTAGAGCCCCTTACACAGAGTGAGTAAGTCAGAAAGGGAAAAACAAGTATCCTATATTAACACATATATATGGAATCTAGAAAAATGGCACTGATGAACCTAGAGAATGAACTTGTGAACACAGTGAGGAAAGGTGAGAGTGGGACGAATTGAGAAGGTAGCATCAACCCACTCCAGTACTCTTGCCTGGAAAATCCCATGGACGGAGGAGCCTGGTAGGCTGCAGTCCATGGGGTTGCTAGGAGCCAGACACAACTGAGCGACTTGACTTTCACTTTTCACTTTCACGCATTGGAGAAGGAAATGGCAACCCACTCCAGTGTTTTTGCCTGGAGAATCCCAGGGATGGCGGAGCCTGGTGGGATGCCGTCTATGGGGTTGCACAGAGCTGGACACGACTGAAGCGACTTAGCAGCAGCATTGACACATATATGCTATCACGTATAAAATAGATAAATAGAGGGAAGTTGCTAAATAACACAGGGAACCCAGCCTGGAGAACTAGAGGGGTGGGATGAGGGGAGGAGAAGAGGGTCAGGTAGGAAGGCATATATATATAAATATATATAATTGTGACTGATTCACATTGTTGTACGGCAGAAACCAACACAATATTGTAAAGCAATTTTCCATCAATAAAAAAATAAATTTAAAAAATTTAAAGAAAAATCTGCAGCCTTCATCAAAAAAAGGATCTGTTCATATGATTTTTACAGTGTGTGCAATATATACACACCAATATCAGAAGACTCTGTCCTGGTGCCCATTCAGGTGCCCAGGAATTGTGGGGGGCAGTGGATTCAGGGAACAGGCATCTCCGGGCCTTGCAAGGAGGACCAGGAGGGCGACAGGGGCGCTCCTGGGGACCGGGACTCGGAGAAGGAGGTAGAGGTTGGAGTGGTGAGTCAGGAAAGGGCTCCAGAAAGTGCAAGTCCAGGTGGTCGTCCTGCTGAGGAAAGCCTCTCTCTGGACTAGGATTGGAGGCCCAAGGGGAGGCCTCTGAGACTAGGTCTAACAGGTCAAAGTGAGTCAAACTTCCAGCACAAGAGCGGAGCCCAGCGACTGGGACTGAGGCAGCATCCACCCCGCCCAGCAGGAAGTCAGCGTCAGCATTCGAGTCCTCCTTGCTGGCCTCTGCCTGGCAGGCGATCTCTGGGACAGCGGCACAGGAGAATCCCGGCTCCAGGGCCACGTACTCCCCGGGAGGGCTCAGGACAGCGCCCGGTTCTAAGCCCTGCCCCCAAGGCCCTTCCACACCCGAGCCCAGGAGGGCCTCGGGGACCACCATGAGGATGCGACCTCCGAGACACACTTGCCTCACAGACGTTGGCTCGGGCTCCAGCAGCAGTTCGACGTCGTCCAGGAGCACGTGCAGAGCACAGCCCGCCGGCAGGACAGCCACGAAGATGAGGGTGCCGCAGGCCAGGTTACCCAGGCTGGGCGCCGCCTCAGACTCGGACTTGGGGCGCGCGGGCTCCTCGGTTCGGCGGCGCTTGGCAGGGCCGGGTCCTCCGTCCTGCAGTCCCCACGGGTCCTCAGGGTAGGCGGTGGGGCTGTGCGGTCGGCTGCCCATCATGTAAGTGTCGCGGCGGGCCTGGGACCTGGCAGAAGGCGACAGAGGGCTGGGTCCTGCAGGCAGTGACAGGTCGGCTTGACAGGTGAGGCCGGCGCGGGGCGTGGGGAGCAGGAACTCAGGACGAGTCTTCGAAACTCTGGGGTTGCCTCTGGGGAGTCACTCAGTCGTGGCTTCTAGGGGAGCTGCTGCGTTCAGTCTTGTGAGTTTGAAGCTTCAGCTCCTCACGTGGACGGGTTTGCACAGGAGTGGGCCAAGGATGTCGTGAGTGAAGCCGGCGGAACCTGAGTCGCAAAGCAGCCTCACGCTAAGCCCCGCCCCTTCCTAGGCCCCGCCTACAGAAATGGAGTAGTCTGTGAAGCCGAAGAGTCCAGGCCCTGGTGGGTAGTTCAGTGTAGATTCTTTTATAGGCCTGAAGGGGTCGGAGCAATCGTGCGGCTCCTTGGTGAAGTCCTTGGCTTTCCTCGTGTTGACCTCAGATGCGGAAAACCTTAACCGGAAAACCGATTACATTTCAAGTCCCACCATTGGAACACTGCACCAGGACACTGACATGTAGTTCCTTCATCCCCTGAGCGCAGAAGGCAATGGCACCCCACTCCAGTACTCTTGCCGGGAAAATCCCATGGACGGAGGAGCCTGGTAGGCTGCAGTCCATGGGGTCGCTAGGAGTCGGACACGACTGAGAGACTTCACTTTCACTTTTCACTTTCATGCATTGGAGAAGGAAATGGCAACCCACTCCAGTATTCTTGCCTGGAGAATTCCAGGGACGGGGGAGCCTGGCGGGCTGCCATCTATGGAGTCGCACAGTCGGACACGACTGAAGCGAGTTAGCAGCAGCAGCAGCATCCCCTGAGACCTTGCCCTGGCAGTGACGTCTTATCTTCTTTTGGTCCGGTAGTGAGGTAAGGTTTTGGATGACATCCTTAAGTCTATGCCTGTGTTCTCAATGACTGCCAGATCCTTGCAGCGGTATTGAAAGGGAAAGCGATGTTAGAATTTTATTAGCAGCTGCTGCACGATCAACTTATGTATGTATCAGTTTAGCAAGATGGTCATTGTTATACTTCCATCACTAAACCAAGAGCTTATTGTATTGAATTTGACCTACACTACACTCAGAGGTGTATCTGTTGCAGCTCAATTGTCGTGCCAAAGGAAGAACCAATTGGCCAGGAGTCCGGAAGTAGCAGAGGAACCTTTGACCCCGTCAGGCTCCCCTCCAGGTGATGCAGGCGGCAGCACCTTTAATCTGGGTGTCACTTTAAAGGCATACCTATGCTACAGATCCTGGTGGCCAAGGGAAGGTGTGGATTCACAATTTATCCAGAGTTGATAGGAGAAAGCACTCAACAATTACTTGGGAACACTACTACTACTACTATAGATAATCCTTTCATATAGTTTCAGAAGAAGGTGAAATACTTCCCTTTGTGCCCTTTTACCACATGATTGCTCACTTTGTCCCTTTTTACAAAATAGCTTATATGGTCTCATTTTTAGGGCCACATAATATTCCTTCATACAGAATTCCATTACAATCAGGCTTCCTTTGATGGACATTGAAGCTAGTGATTTGTGAACTGGCAGACACTGCCCTTCTCTGGCCAGTGAGTGTAAAATGCAGACTCTGTGCCACATCCCAGAACCACTGATCAGACTTCCGGGGGCCATGGGCATAGGAATTCTCCTTAAGCAGCTCCATAAAGATTCTGTTTGGGGCCCGGGTTTAAGATGATGGAACTTGTTTTCATTCAGCATTTGAGGGGTTCAGGAACACTGCAGTGTATGATCGAGGTGACATCCCAGCCTGTTGGTAACCAAGTCATGAAAGAAATTCAACCTTCCTGGGCCTGCCTTCAGTGGTTTCCCCTATACTCCTTCCTGCATCCATTCTCATGGTTGCATTCCAGTGTCTTGCCTGTGGGCTAAGAAATCCCCTATATAGATCAGGAGGCTTGCTGAGGGAACATGCAGGGGCTGTACACAGTTTTCAGGGCATGGCCTACCAGGAACATGAGTTCTCATTGGGTGAACATGGATGCCACAGGCACCTACTTCTATATTCCCAGGTAATGGGAGCAGCTGCTGTTCTCCTGTTGCTTGTGCAGAAGGCAGGATAGGAAGATGCGAGGAGATGTTGGGGAGCTTGCAGGAAACATCTGCTTTGGTCCCGGAGAATTCTTTTGACAGTGCTTGAACATCCCATGGTCAGAGAACATTCAATGGGAACTCCATTCTGGACAGTGAGCTTGGACATGCTGTGTTTTAAGGGACAGATGGAGGAGCCAAAATCTGGCCGGGACACCAGGTATGGTTTGGAGCTCTTGGCATAATGAGTACTGGGACCCTGAGCAGTGTGGCTTCTGCCCTAGCTAGTGCCACCTCTTATCCACTGCTCTCCTGACATCAGTTCAGTTCAGTTAAGTCGCTCAGTCATGTCCAACTCTTTGCGACCCCATGAATCGCAGCACACCAGGCCTCCCTGTCCATCACCAACTCCCAGAGTTCACCCAAACCCATGTCCATCAAGTCAGTGATGCCATCCAACCATCTTATCCTCTGTCGTCCCCTTCTCTTCCTGCCCCCAATCCTTCCCAGCATTACGGTCTTTTCCAATGAGTCAACTCTTCATATGAGGTGGCCAAAGTATTGGAGTTTCAGCTTCAACATCAGTCCTTCCAATGAACACCCAGGACTGATCTCCTTTAGGATGGACTGGTTGGATCTTCTTGCAGTCCAAGGGACTCTCAAGAGTCTTCTCCAACACCACAGTTCAAAAGCATCAATTCTTCGGTGCTCAGCTTTCTTTACCATCCAACTCTCACATCCATACATGACCACTGGAAAAACCATAGCCTTGACTAGACAGACCTTTGTTGGCAAAGTAATGTCTCTGCTTTTCAATATGCTATCTAGGTTGGTCATAACCTTCCTTCCAAGGAGTAAGCGTCTTTTAATTTCATGGCTGCAATCACCATCAGCAGTGATTTTGGAGCCCCCCCAAATAAAGTCTGACACTGTTTCCACTGTTTCCCCATCTATTTGCCATGAAGTGATGGGCCCAGATGCCATGATCTTAGTTTTCTGAACGTTGAGCTTTAAGCCAACTTTTTCACTCTCCTCTTTCACTTTCATGAAGAGGCTCTTAAGTTCTTCTTCTCTTTCTGCCATAAGGGTGGTGTGATCGGCAGTAGGCTTATTATCAGAACCTGGGCTTATTATTGTCCGGGGCCCTGTGAAGCATCACACTGAACTCCCCTTAGAAGGGACTGTGGTCCTGTCCTGAAACAAAGACAGTTACTAGGGGCCTGGTGTAGATACTCCCAGTTTCCTCTTCTGGTCAGCCCCTCTATAACTGTGTGATCACAGGCAAGTCATTTCACCTTTGGTAACCTTAGCTTCCTTACATATGAAGAGGGGAGAATGCCATCTACTGTGTAGGGTAGTTGTGAGATAATGTAGGTAAAATGTTCTTGGAACATGGTAAGTGTCTAGTAAATAGTAATTATTCATTATTATGTTTATAACCTGTCTTTCCCAATGATACCGTAGCCTTGTTCTCAGTATCTTGAAGAGTGCCCAGCACGTAGCCTACATTCAATGAATGAAATGGCAAACAGTATCCTCATCGTCATCCTAAAAAGGGGTCAGATATGTTAGAAATAACTTTTCCAGGACTTCCCTGGTGGTACAGTGGATAAGAATCTGAGAGTCAATGCAGGAGACTCGATTTGGATCCCCGGTCCAGGAATATTCCACATGCCACAAGGCAACTAAGCCCGTATGCCACAATTATTGAGCCTGTGCCCTAGAGCCCCCATTCTGCAACTACTGAGCCCAAGTGCTGCAACAACTGAAGCCTGTGCACCTAGAGCCTGTGCTCCACAAGAGAAGCCACCGCAATGAGAAGCTCACCCACCACAACTATAGAGTGGTCCCCATTCCCACAACTAGTGAAAAGTCTCCACAAAGCAATGAAACCCCAGTGCAACCAAAAATAAAACGAAAAACAATTTAAAAAGTTGTCCTGCAAATGATACCACCAAGAAAGTGAAAAGATAACCCAGAGACTGGGAGAAATTTTTTTAAAAATAAAAAAGAAATTACTTTGGTAGATGTTTTCATGACAGAACATCTATATAATTCATAAATGACTTGCTGGGCACCAGATCGGTTGTCTCTTTTTACCTTATTTTTCTTTACTCTAAGATGCTCAATGACTGTCCGAGTGGATTTTCAGGCCCACTCATTGGTCTTTCTTGGTGTCAATCAAAACAAACTATTCAATCTGTATGAACTTCTTCAACCACTGTGAGGCAGAATTACCAAATAAATCCCAGTTCTGGGTAGGGTACAAGATAGGGTACAAGATGGCTGCCAGTAGCCCAGTTAGGAGAAGAGTGAGGAAAGTTGAGTACAGGAAGCCAGGCAAAAGATAGACATCACAAAGTAGGACTGAGTTTTCTCAGCACTGGGCATCTGAGCATAGTGGATGCTTTCTTCCTTCATTTGACACTCTGAGGCACAGGTCCAGAGCTTAGGGACTGAGGGTGCTCTTGACATTGACATTAATGAGGGCCATTTGGTTATTCCCCAAAAATGCATAACTAGGATTTAAAATTCCTATTTCTTTTTATTCACTTAAAAATAATACCTGGATATATATTTTTAAAAATATAAACACCATATATAAAACTGTAGCTGACTTCAACTCCCACCAACTCCTAATCCAGTGTTGATGTGAGGAGATCCTTTTCAATCTATTAACACACATAACACAGGGAATTTGTTTTCTTCCCGGAATGGCCACGTATTGTGGGTCTTTCTTTGCAATGTGTAAAACCTTATTGCAGTTCATATTATTATCAGCAAAGTACATTACCTATTCTGTCTTTTATTGGAGAGACATTCTCCAAAATGCACTTACAGGCCTTTACAAGAAAATGTGGTATAACAAAGGGCAGTTTCAAAAATGTCTTGTACAGCAGCACTGTTGTTCTTGCCTGAAGTAGAATGACGACACTGCCCCTGAAGAGTTTCTCTATTTTAAAAAGTATTGGGAAAACAAGTCTCAGTAGACAGGCAAAATAAGAAATAAAAGGTACCCACACTGGATAAAAAGAAGGAAATCTATTAATATTTGCAGATGGCAAGAACTTTAAAAAAGAAAATACTAACATCTTGACCACAAAAGAATAAGCACTAATAAATGAATTCCACAAATTTGGAGCATACAGATTAATACACAGGAAAATTTAGCTTTTTATACAGGAAGAAGATATTCACTGAAGGGAAAAGGAATATACGAGAAAAAGAAAGCCATCCATAATCCAATCAATAAGAATGCCAGTACTAAGCCCATAAAAAGAATTAAATACCTCAAAATAAAGCTGACTCATAGGAGAAAGACCTGAATTCTGAAAACTAAAACACTGACAAAGGCAGTGAAAGATGACACAGAGAAATACAAAGATATCACAAGCTCTGGGACTAGAAGAATTAATATTGTTCAAATGGCCATACTACCTGAAGCAATCGACAGATTGAAGGCAGTCCCTAGCAAAACACCCATGACATTTTTCTCAAACAAGTACAAATATTCCTAAAATTCATAGGGAGCCACACAAGACTCAACATGGCCAAAGCATACATGGGGAAAAAAAAAAAAAACAAGGTTGAAGTTACCACCCTCCTAGACTTCAGACCGGAGAAGGTAATGGCACCCCACTCCAGTACTCTTGCCTGGAAAATCCCATGGACAGAAGAGCCTGGTAGGCTGCAGTCCATGGGGTCGCGAAGAGTCAGACACAACTGAGCGACTTCACTTTCACTTTTCACTTTCATGCATTGGAGAAGGAAATGGCAACCCACTCCAGTGTTCTTGCCTGGAGAATCCCAGGGACAGCGGAGCCTGGTGGGCTTCCGTCTATGGGGTCGCACAGAGTCGGACACGACTGAAGCGACGCAGCAGCAGCAGACTTCAGACCAAACTGCAAAGCTACAGAAATTCAAACAGCATGGTACTGGCACAGTAACAGACATAGAGCTCAATGGAACAGAATAGAGATCCCAGACATGAGCCCAGAAGTAAACCCAGGCACCTATAGTCAATGAATTCACAACATAAAAGATACCACTATACACAGCAAGAGTGTCTCTTCAACATGTGTTGCAGGCAAAACTGGACACCCACATGGACAACAAAGAGACTTGAATATTTCTACAGGCCTTCAAGAAACATAAAGTCAAAATGGGTGACAGACCTCCAGGTGAGACCTTATTCCATAAAACTCCTCAATGAGACATTGGCTCTTGGACATAAATCGAGGCAACATTTGTGTCAAGGCATATGTCTCATCAGGCAAAAGTCATCTAAGCAAATCTGAATGCTTGGGACCTAGTTGAATTTCAAAGCTTTCACAGAGCAAAGGAAACTACACACAAGTCCAAAAAGTCCATCCCTATGGAATGGGACACAATATCTGCAAGTGATATGACTGATCCAAACCTATAAACAGTTCCTCCAGCTCTATAGGATAAAAACAACCAAACAACTCAATCAAACTATAGGCAGAAGTTCTGAATACACTTCTTGGCCCAAAGAAGAGAGGCAAATGCATAACAGACATGTGAGAAGATGCTCCACATTGCTACTCGATAGAAATGCAATTTCAAACAACCATGACATGGCACTTCACAATGTTAACAATGGATAGCATATGAAAGTCTTTTAAAAAGAAATAGTCTCTAGAAAGGGATGAATAGGGAATCCCCAGACACTGTTATTGGGAATAACAATTGGGGCAACCATTAGGCAAAACAGAAGAAAGTTTCCTCCAAACACTACAGGTAGAGACACCATGTTATCCAACCATTCTATTCCTGAGTATACATCCTGAAAACAACAAAAACTCTCATTAAAAGTAAATGAGGCACTGGATGTTTATAGCAGCAGTACTGACAACAGGCAGAACAAGGAGGCAACCCTAGTGCCTATCCACAGAATAATAGATACAGAAGAGGACTGACAAACACAAAAAACACATATACACAAAATGGAATAATACTCTGCCAGAAAGAAGACTGAAATCCTGCCATTTTCAGGAACTTGGATGAACTTAGCCTATAACATTCTAAGTTACAGAAGCCCAAACAAGAATAACAAATACTGTATAATGCCATGGACAAGGGAATGTTAAAAAAGAATACCAACAAATGGTCGGTAACAGTGAAGGAGACTCAAACACAGAGTAAACAAGCTTATTGTTATTGTTCAGTCACTAAATCGTGTCTGACTTTTGAGACCCCATGGACTGCAGCACGCCAAGCTTCCCTGTCCTTTACTATATCCCAAATTTGCTCAAACATGTTCGTTGCAGAGAAGGCAATGGCACCCCACTCCAGTACTCTTGCCCGGAAAATCCCATGGATGGAGGAGCCTGGTAGGCTGCAGTCCATGGGGTCGCAAAGAGTCAGACATGACTGAGTGACTTCACTTTCATGCATTGGAGAAGGAAAAGGCAACCCACTCCAGTATTCTTGTCTGGAGAATCCCAGGGATGGTGGAGCCTGGTGGGCTGCCATCTATGGGGTCGCACAGAGTCAGACACGACTGAAGCAACTTAGCAGCAGCAGCAGCAGCATGTTCATTGAATTGATGATGCCACCCAACCATCCCATCCTCTGTCACTACCTACTCCTGCCTGAAATCTTTACCAACATTGGGTCTTTTCCAATGAGTTGGCTCTTCACATCAGGTATGCCAAAGTATTGGAACTTCAGCATCAGTCCTTCCAAAGAATATTCAGGGTTAAATTCCTTTAGTGTTAACTGGTTTGATCTCCTTGCTGTCCAAGGGACTCTCAAAAGAGTCTTCTCTAGCACCAAAATCGAAAGTATCAATTCTTTGCTGCTCAGCCTTCTTTACAGTCCATCTCTCACATTTGTACATGACTACCGGAAAAACCACAGCTTTGACTATACAGACCTTTGTCAGAAAAGTGATATCTTTGCTTTTTAATATGTTGTCTAGGTTTGTCATATCCTTCCTCCCTAGGGGCAAGCAGCTTTTAATTTTATGGCTGAAGACACTGTCTGCAGTTATTTTGGAACTCAAGAAAATAAAATTTGTCACTGCCTCTATTTTTTCCCCTTCTATTCGCCATGAAGTGATGGAACCAAATGCCATGATCTTCATTTTTTGAATGTTGAGTTTTAAGCCAGCTTTTTCACTCTCCTCTTTGACCCTCATCAAGAGACTCTTTAGTTCGTCTTCACTTTCTGCCATTAGAATGGTATTATCTGCATATCTGAGACTATTGATATTTTCTTCCAGCAATCTTGATTCCAGCTTGTGAGTCACCCAGCTCAGCATTTTGTATGATTACTCTGAAAATTAGTTAAATAAACAGAGTGACTGTATACAGACTTGTCATACTCCTTCCCCAATTTTGAACCAGTCAATTGTTCCATGTCCGGTTCTAACTGTTGCTTCTTGACTAGTGTACAGGTTTCTCAGGAGGCAGGTAAAGTGGTCTGGTATTCCCATCTCTTTAAGAATTTTCCAGTTTGTTGTGATCCACCAGTCAAAGGCTTTAATATAGTCAATGAAGCAGAAGTAGATGCTTTTCTGGAATCCCCTTGCTTTCTCTATGATCCAACCAATGTTGGAAATTTGATCTCTGGTTCCTCTACCTTTTCTAAACCAAGCTTGTATATCTGGAAGTTCTAGGTTCACATACTGCTGCAACCTAGCTGGAAGGATTTTGAACATCAACTTATTAGCATGCAAAATGAGCACAACTGTGCAGCAGTTTGAACATTTCTGGCGTTGCCCTTCTTTGGAATTGGAATGAAAACTGACCTTTTCCAGTCCTGTGGCCACTGTGGCTGAGTTTTCCAAATTTGCTGACATACTGAGTGCAGCACTTTAAGAGCATCATCTTTTAGGATTTGAAATAGCTCAGCTGGAATCCATCATCTCCACAAGCTTTGTTCCCAGTAGTGCTTCCTAAGGCCCACTTGACTTCACACTCCAGGATGTATGGCTCTAGGGAGTGACCACACCATCATGGTTATCTGGATCATTAAGACCTTTTTGTACAGTTTTTTTTCTGTATTCTTGCCACCTCTTAATATTTTCTGCTTCTGTTAGGTCCTTACCATTTCTGTCCTTTTTGTGCCCATCTTTGCATGAAATATTCCCTTACTATCTCTGACTTTCTTAAAGAGATCTCTAGTCTTTCCTATGTATTGCTTTCCTCAATTTCTTTGCATTGTTCACTTAAGAAGGCTTTCTTATCTCTCCTTGCTATTCTTTAGCACTCTGCACTCAGATGGGTATATCTTTCCTTTTCTCCTTTGCCTTTTGCTTCTCTTCTTTTCTCAGTTATTTGTAAGGCCTCCTTGGAAAACTATTTTGCCCTCTTGCATTTCTTTTTCTTGGGGATGCCTTTGGTCATTGACTCCTATACAATGTTAAGAACCTCCATCCATAGTTCAGGCAATCTGTCTATCAGATCTAATCCCTTGAATCTATTTGTCACCTCCACTGTATAATCATAAGGAATTTGATTTAGGTCAAACCTGAATGGCCTAGTGCTTTTCCCTACTTTCTTCAATTAAAGGCTAAATTTTGCAATAAGGAGCTCATGGTCTGAGCCACAGCTCAGATCTTGTTTTTGCTGATTGTATAAAGTTTTTCTATTTTCAGCTACAAATAATATAATCAGTCTGATTTCAGTATTGACCATTTGGTGATGTCCATGTGTAGAGTCATCTCTTGTGTTGTTGGAAGAGGGTGTTTGCTATAACCAGTACATTCTCTTGACAAAACTCTG
This sequence comes from Giraffa tippelskirchi, assembly GCF_054371585.1. Taxonomy (NCBI): domain Eukaryota; kingdom Metazoa; phylum Chordata; class Mammalia; order Artiodactyla; family Giraffidae; genus Giraffa; species Giraffa tippelskirchi. The sequence continues at coordinate 95,275,160 of NC_137276.1, forward strand.
TAAACAAGCTGGTCCTTACCAAATGGGAGAGGGAAGGGGGCAAGTGCAAGAAGAGGTAGAGGATGGAGTCATATAAAATAGCAGGTATTGTTCAAAACAAGGAATGCTTGCCTTAATCTTGTAATAAGTTGTACCAGCCTGGGATCAGTAAAGATGTTGAACCACTGTCTATACACCTGAATCTAATCTGAAACTGTAAATCACCTCCACTTCAATAAATAACCCAATCTAGCCCATCCATCCATCCAGCAAACTCTACATGGGACCCTGCTGGGACTCTTCCTCTTACACTTTTAATCCCCTACTCCTCCCAGGGGCATTCAAGGTTTTCAATCCCTGAAGCCTCAGGATTGCTCTCACTGGCTCTTTAACCAAGTTTCCCCTTGTACCCCCATGACCCCAAAATTCCAAGCAGTTGCTTTATGTCTCCCCACAAACCATAAAATGCTAACATTCAGAATAATTTGACAAAGTCTCTGTCTTCAACCAGAGACACACAAAACAACACTCCTACCTTTTCAGGATCCAAAAAACTGCGGACTAATATCTTTAGTACTAGAAGACTTACCCACAAATCACTGACAGAAAGTTCCTACTTCTTGGTAAACTTCAGGAGTACTTCAATTGACACTAGGCTAGAGACATGGATGTCCTTATCCAACCCACAGTTCCACTTGGATAAAAGGAATATCCAATTAAAAGATGAGAGAAAGATAAGAGGCAAGTCAACAAAACAAAGACACAATACTCCCATGATTTGGAAACAGTTTTGTCTTTACTGGGATTCCCTGGTGGCTCAGATGGTAAAGAATCTGACTGCAATGCAGGAGATCAGAGTTCAATCCTTGGGTTGGGAAGATTTCCTGCAGAAGGGAATGGGAATACACTCCAGTACTCTCACTGGGGAATTCTATGGAGAGGAGCCTGGCAGGCTACAGTCCATGGGGTCCCAAAGAGTCAGAAAGGACTGGGCCACTAACACTTTTCACTTATCTCTATTGGTCAGTCAGGAGAATCAACCCATAAGCCATGGCTGACATGAAGCTCTTTTGCAGGATACCAGGTAAATCTAGGAATCACCTGTTTCTACGTGCCAGTCACAATGGGCAGAATTCATGTGGGGTCTTCTTTTTTTAATTTTAATTGAAGGATAATTCCCCTGGAGGAGGGCATGGCAACCCACTCCAGTATTCTTGCCTAGACTGAGGAGCTACAGTCTGTGGGGACGTGACTAAACAACTAAGCAGCAGCAGCAGCAAAAATAATTGGGTAATTAGTTACAATAGTGCCTTGGTTTCTGATATACATAACATGCATCAGGCATAGGTATACATACGTCCCCTCCCTCTTGAACCTCTCTTTCACCTCCAACCCCATACCATCCCTCTAGTTTCCCACAGAGCACCGAATTTGTGCTCCCTGTGTCATACAACAAATTCCCCATGTAGGATCTTAAAACAATTAAGAACACAGAATCTGGAGAATTAAAGACTTTTATGTGACAAGCAGATCTCTATTTTAAAAGCATCAGAAAAAAGAAATGGAAATGGTTGGGAGGGATAGGATGGCAAATTTTATTAAAAATCCACAAATTCAGCAACAGAGTTCAACCATTGCCAATCTCAGCATTCAGAAAGAGGAGGGAACATGATTTATCTAACAATTCTGTGTTTTGTATCCACCAAACAGTATGTCCACATTCTTCAGTGGATATCGGCTAGATTCAACACACTTACAAACATACACAAGAGACTACAGCAGCCATCCAGGAAAGCTCACACTGGGAAGAGTGTTGTCATAAACTAGCATGGACAATAGGGACAAAATCTAGTCAACAAGAGATTAAATAATTACTCTATTGGTGGGAATATGAGGGGAAGAGGCAGAGGTAGGGTGCCTGGAAAAGGATAGCTTTTGAGAGAAAAGTGCTGACAGTTGGGTTTGAAGGGAAATTAGGGTGGAGGTGGGATAGAAGTACTTCAGGGTGACCTCCCTAGAGACAAACCTTAAGCAGCTGTCTGAAAGCACGCGGTATTTCAGGAGGCTTTTCTTTGCCCAGGTGAGGTTCCTTGCTAGCGATCTAGCCACCTAGATACTAATCTTCAACTGATGCAAAATTCTGCAGCGCAGCATGCTTCCAATAATCATCTGGCTCTTGCCATGCTCGCGAAGTGGGTCATGTACACACAGCCATCATCAGAAGACTGTCCTGGTTCACACCATTGTAAGGCGGGTGTGCAGTTTACTGCAGGATCGGGCGTCTTCGCTCCTTGCCAGGAGGACTGTGAGGGCGCTGGTGGCGCTCGAGGGGACCCGGACTAGGAGAGGGTGGTAGAGGTTGGAGTGGTGAGTCGCGAAAGGCCTCTGGAGCTCCACGTCCAGGAGAGGCTTTCTCTGGTCTAGGGTTGGTCGCCCGAAGCCAAGACTTTGGGAAAGAGCCCTGTGTGTCTGGGTTGCGGAGAACAGTGCAGGCCGCCAGCAGCATTCATCCCATGGGGCAGGTACTCGGCATGCAGGTCCGCGTACTCCTCGTTGGCAGAAGAATCCTGGCTCCGGGGCTGTGTACTTGCCAGGAGGGCTCAGGACAGCAGCCTAGTTCCAAGATCTGTATCCACGTCCGAGCCCAGTAGGGCCTCGGGGACCAGCACGAGGAATGGATCTCCGAGAGACCCTTGTACCACGACGTGGACTCCGGCTTCAGCAGCAGGTCTACGTGCTCCAGGGGCAAGTGCAAGGCACAGCCGGCGGGCACACCAGCTCAGCGGTGGGTTCGCTCTCGGCCTGGGATTTCCTCCCGTCGTCCAGTTTGGGTGCCACCTCGGACTCGGGCTCAGGCTCGGATTCGGACTCCGGGCGCTCCTGCACCTCTGTTCGACAGCGGGGAGCTCGGTCCTGCACACTGTGACGGGTCTTGACCACAGGCGAGGAAAGCCAGAGAGGGCCGGCTGGACCCCAGGACAGAGCGCTGCTGGGGAGTCCTCAGAGGTCCCGGGCCTACTCCCGGGAGACCCACTGTCCACGCATCCACGGGAGTCGCGTTCGGCCCTTCAGCTCCCCGCTCACAGAAGCTCACTCCTTGGCGCAACCACCCCCAATGGCCAAAGTGATTACAAGCGAGGCCAGCTGAGCCTCAACCGCAATAAATATAATCAGCTCATCGAGGCTCCGCCCCCTACGAGGCTCCGCCCGGGAGAACTCACTGGACCTGCGCTGCCTGATTGACAGCCCTGGCTCAGGCTGGGAGTTCACCTTAGGGAACTACTTTTAGAGAACCACCCTAAGTTTTCGGGATCCGGAATGACCCTGCTGCTCTAAGGCTTGGCTTCCGGGGTCATGTGCTGTTTTCCCAAAGTGGACCTGAGGTGGAAAAGCTTAAGCCGAATACCCATTCCCTATCATGTCCCAAGGGCCTGTAAGTCACTATTCACATTTACTCCTCGCTTCAGGCACGTCCTGGCCTCTTTAATTTCGGCCCCGTAATAGAAGTGAGTCTAGGGTAGCATGTTGAAGTCTCCGAACTAGACGAGGACGCTCAGATCCTCCCAGCAGGATGCAAAGGGAAAGAGCTCTTGATAGAGGGAATCTTAATCAGCAGCTGCTACAGAATCAACTTCTACATCTATCCCTGGAGCACAGCGATGCTCATGGTGATCATTCCATCAACTGCACCAAAGGTTCACTTTCTCCACTTGGATCGAAACTACACCTGACAGGTGAAGCTGATAGAGCTCAAAGAACAGATAATGGAAAAGTCATTCACAAGGACAAAACCATCTGCCCAGGGGCCAGGAACCCGCAGAGCAGCACCTGCCAGGTCAGGCTCTACTCCAGGTCATTCAGGTGGGAGAGCTTTTGATTTCCCACCTGGAAAGTGTCACTGGAAAGGCCGGTCTACGCCACCCAACCTGGTGGTGGCCAAGCAAAGGTGTGGCTCAACTTTCTCTTCAATGTTTGTGGGGGAAAACCCCATATGGACTCCATATTTGAAGTCAAATTACATATTGACTTCAGGAATACTTGTGCATGGTTGCAGACCACAGTGAAACCACTCCATTCCCACCCCCAGTCCATTGAGTGTGTGCTGGCTCACTTTGTCCCTCTGCACACCATAAAGTCGCATGTATACTCTCATTCCTAGGGCAGCATTGAATTTCTTTTCACAGAATTCCATTTCCATCAGGCCTCTCTCCACGGGCATTGAACCTAGTAGTCTGTGATTGGCCGACACTGGCATCCACTGGTCAGTGCAGAGGATTCCTGGCTGCATCCCAGAACAACAAGTCACAATTCCTGCAGCAAGGGCCCTGGAATCAATCTAAGCCCCTTACCAAAGATTCCATTGGATGTCAAAACTGAAGATCAGCAACCTGTTTTCCTTCAGTGTTGGAGGAGTTCAGGTACAAGGGTGGTGGATCCTTAAGGTCAGAACCCTACCGGTTGCTGACAAAGGAAACAGGGGAGCGCCACATTCCAGGACCAGCCTTCAGGCATTTGCCTTGCACTACTGGTCACCATCAGTTCTCACGGCTGGAATTAACGTTTCCCTGACCAAGTGCCAACAAGTTCCCCTGAGGGGGTGATTTAGGTGTAGGTGTTGACAAGGTGCACAAGTCCTGGGGGCATGGAGGCTCTGCTGGAAGCCCGAGTTCCCCTGGGATGAACCTGGACACCAGAGGCACCAATCTCTATGATGCTAGATAATGGAGCAGATGCAGTGCTTGTGGTCTGGAGAAAGCGGGTACTGGGAGGTGGAGGAGGGGAGCTTAGGGGGAGGAAAGTGAGGTCCATGGGGCTGGAGACAGAGGTGGAGTGGGGTGGAGTGTAGCTCCTGGGAAGGCTGGTGGTAGTTTTGACAGCTCCATTGGATAAAAACAACCCACCCCAAACACAGGCAGAAGATCTGGATAAACTCCTTGGTCCAAAGAAGAAAGGCAGATGCCTAACAGACATGTGAAAAGATGCTTCAGTTCACTAGTTGTTAGAGAAAAACACTTTCAAAAAACCATGGCTTATCACCTCACACCTGTCAGAATGGCTGACATCTGAAAGTCTTCCAAAAGAAATATTCTCTAGGATATGAGGAATAGGCAATCCCCAAATGCTGTTAGGAATGACAACTGGGACAGCCACTGTGCAAAAGAGAATAAATGCTCCTCCAAGCACTACAGGTAGAGACACTGTGTCACCCAGACATTCCATTCCTGAATATACATCCAGAAAACAACAAAGACTCTCCTTAAAAGTGAGCCATGAACAGGATGTTGATAGCACAACTACAGAAAATAGCCCAAACATGGAAGCAACCCTAGTACCCATCCACAGAAAGAGATACAGGAGAGGAGGGACACATAAGTAAACTCACACACACACACACACACACACACACACACACACACACACCGAATGGACTATTACGCTGCCAAAAATAAGAGTGGATTTCTATTTTCAGGAAACTGGGCGAACCCAGCATCACTAGCATGCTTAGTGACAGAAGGCTGACCGAGAATGACAAATATTGTATGACATCACCACCGTGGAGAGTGTAAAGAAAGAACATGGATTAATGCAGGTGCAACAGTGAAACAGACTCAAAAGTAGAGTAAACAAATTAGTCCATATAAACTAGGAGAGGAAAGGAAGCAGGGGCAAAAAGAGGTGGGGTGAAGTCCTGCAAACTAGCATGTACTGTCTAAACAGGGAATGACTGCCTTGACTTTGTAATAAGTTGTACAGCCCCAGGATCGGGAAAGATGATGAATTGCTAGTAGTCCATCTTAATCTAATCTAAATGGTGAATCATCTCCACTTTAATAAATAACCCAATCAAACCATCAATACATTAACCCATCCATCAAACCCTAGACCGAACCCTTCTGGAATGCTCTTCCTCACCCATCTTCAATTCCTAAGACCTACCAGGGACATTCAAGGTTTCCAATTCCTGAAGCCCCAAATTCCTCTCATTGGCTCTTCTGCTAGGTTTCTCCATGGACTCCTAAAGAGTTCAAATTCCCAGTAGCTGCTTTATGTCCCCACAAATCAGGAAATATCAACAGTTGAAATACTTTGACAAAGTCTCTATCCTCAAGCACAGAGACACAAAACAAGACTTTGAAATTTTCAGGATCATAAACACTACAAACCATCATTTCAGTACTAGAACACTCACTTACAAATCACATAGAGAAAGCTCCTGCTTCATGATAATGCTAAAAGCACTTCCATTGACACCAGGCATGAGACCCTGGCAGCCCCTACCCAACCCACAGTTCTGCCCTTGGCAAGGAATATCCAATCAAAAGATGAAGGAAAGATAAGAGACAGGTAAGCAATACAAAGACACAATACTCTCATGATTTGGAGATACTTTTGTCTTTATTGGTCAGGCAGGAGAATCTACACATAAACCATGGCTAACATGAAGTTGTTTTTCAGGATAAGTCAGTCTAAGAACCAACTGTCTCTAAGTGCCAGTCACAATGAATAAAATACATGTGGGGTCTTTTTTTTTATTTTTTATAGGAGGCTAATTATAATACTCTTTCATTCTCCCAAGCATCAACATGAATCAGCCATAGGTATACATACGTCCTCTCCTTCTTGAACCTCCCTCCCACATCCCACCCATTCCACCCCTCTAGGTTGTAACACAGCATTGGATTTGTTCTCCCTGTGTCATACAGCAAATTTCCCATGTGAGTGTTTTAAAACAATTAAAAACACAGAATCTGGAGAATTATAGACTTTTCCATGACAGCAGATTTCTATTATAAAAACAATGGGAAACAGTGGGCTTTAGGGGAGGGAGTCACAAATTTTATGAAAAACCCACAAACCCAGTACAGAATTCAACCATTGCCAACCTCAGCACTCAGAAGAAGGAGGGCACATGATCTCTCTTCACAGTTCTGTGTTTGGTATCCAACAAACACTTTGTCCACACTCCTCAGTGGATATTGGCTAGATTCAACAGACACACACACACACACACACACACACACACACACACACACACACACACACACACACACACACACACACACACACACACACAAGGAACGACAGGGGCCATCCAGAAAAGTTCACACTGCACAGAAGTTCTCATAAATTAGAATGGACATTATGGACAAAATCTTACCAATAAGAGATTAAATATTACTCCATTGGCTGGATATGAGGGGAAGGGGCAGAGGCAGGTGCCTGAGAAAGCATGGCTTTTGAGAGAAAAAGCGTTGGCACTTGGGTTTGAAGGGAAATTGGGGGTGGGGTTGGGTAGAGATACTTCAGAGTGACCTCCCTAGAGAAAAACCTAAGAAGCTGTCTGACCTTCTGCAAGCATGCTGTATTTCAGGAGGCTTTTATTTGTCCTGGTGAGTTCCTTGCCAGTGTTCTAGTCAGGTAGATGCTAATTTTGCAGATGATGGAAAATTCTGCAACACAGCGAGCATCCAAAACTCATCTGGCTCTTGAGATGCTTGCCAGCGGGCAACTGTGCATGGAGGCCTCATCGGAAGACTCTGATCTGGTCCCCAGCCTGGTGGCGGGTGGGGATGGGATCAGTTCAATTGCAGGATCAGACTTCTCCATGCCTTGCAAGGAGGACCCTGAGGACACTTCGGGTGCTCCACAGGACTAGGACTAGGAGAAGGAGGTAGAGGTTGAAGTGGGGAGTCGTGGAAGGCCTCCTGCAGGTGCAAGTCCAGGTAATCATCGTGGTGAGAAGAGCCTTTCTCTGGACTAAGGTTGGTAGCATGACACCAGGGCTCTAGGAAGGAGCCCTGCAGCTCTGGGTCACGGAGAACAGAGACGGGGCTGCCTGTAGCATCCATCCAAGGCCAAGGAAAGTTGGCGTGCGGGTCAGCGTCATCCTCACTGGCCTCTTCTTGGAAGGCGATCTCTTGCATAGCTGGGCAGAATCCAGGCTCCAGGGCCATGTACTCGCTGGGAGGGCTCAGGACAGCGGCCGGCTCCAGGATCTGTACCCTCGGCGCTTCCACGTCCGAGTCCAGGAGAGCCTCGGGGACCAGCATGAGGATTTGATCTCCGAGAGACACCCGCACTACGGACGTGGACTCCGGCTCCAGCAGCAGGTCGACGTGCTCTAGAGGCAGATGCAGGGCAAAGCCAGTGGCCCAACCAGCTGGGCCACGGGTGGGCATTCTATGGGGGGCTCCGTCCCGTCGGCCAAGCTGAGTGCCACCTCGAACTCGGACTCAGGTCGGGCTCAGGCTCAGACTCAGACTCAAATTCGGACTCGGACTTCGGAAGCTCCAGCTCCTCGGTTCGGCGGCGTTTGGCTGGGCCGGGTCCTCCGGCCTGCGGTCCCCACAGATCGTCAGGGGAGGCGCTGGGACTGCGGGGCCAGCTGCCCATCACAACGACCGAAGGACGGTGCACCCGAGACTTGACAGAGAGCAATGAGGCGCTCGGTCCTGCTCGCTGTGACAGGTCTCCAAGACCTGTAAGGCAAACCGGAGCAGGCTGGCTGGGGCACAGGACCCGGTGATGCTGAGCGAGTCCTCAGATATCTGGGGCCAACTCCCGGGAGACTCACTGTCCATGCACGCAGGGCAGCCGCATTCAGCGCTTCAGCTCCCTGGTCAACGAAGCCCACTCCTTGGCACAACCACCGGCGATGGCCAATGTTGCAAGTGAGGCCAGAGCATCCAGCACCGCAATAAATACATCACTAGGCTCCGCCGCCTTCCAGGCTCCGCCCCGAGAACTCGCTGGACCTAATCTGCCTGATTGACAGCCCTGACTATGACTGGTAATTCACCTTAGAGAACTACCACTAGAGAACTACCCTAGGATTACCGGGTCCCCAAATGATTCTGCCACTCTAAGGCGAGGCTTCCAGGGTCACGTGCTTTGGTTTAAAAAAGCGGATCTCAGAAGCAGAGAAACTTAACCAGAAATCCCATTCCCTATCGAGTCCCAAGGAACTCTAGGTCCCTACTCACACTGACTTCCCGCCCCAGGTGCGTCCTGGCCCCTTTTATTTCGGCCCCAGCCTGGGGTTGAGTCTGGGATGGCATCCTGAAGTCTCCCTGGGCCGAACTAGTCAAGGGCGGTCAGATCCTTCAAGCGGGGTGCAAAGGGAAAGGGCTCTTGGAACAGAGGATGTTATCAGCATCTGCTTCAGGATCACCTTTTACATCTATCCCTGGAGCAGGGCGGTGCTCATAGAGAGAGTTCCAGCAACTGAACGAAAGGTTCACACCCTCTGCTAGGACAGAAACTACACCCAAGAGGTGGAGCTTTTAGAGCCCAAAGGACAGATGATGGAAACGTCAAGCAAGGAAGAACCCATCTGCCCAGCATCCAGGAACCCGCACAACTGCACCTGATCAGTCAACATGCTCAGAAGGCAGAGCCTTTGATCCACATGTCACTGGAAAGGTCTGTCTATGGCACCCATCCTCCTGCCCAGGCATAGGTGTTGCTCAACTTTCTCTCCAGTGTTTCCAGTGGGAAAACACCCCACATTGTCTTTGGAATGCAGAATACTGTCACAGGATTGCAGACAAGAGGAAAAGACCTCCCTGCCCACTCTCCTTTCAGCACATGCTGGCTCACTTTTATCTTTTCACACCATAGAATTTCCTGTATACTCTCATTCTTAGGATAGCATTAAATTCCTTTCCACAGAATTTTATTTATCAGGCCTCTCTCCAAGGACACTGAGCCTAGTGCTCTGTGATGGATGGGCACAGGCATCTTCTGGCCAATCAAGATAAAGCTTCAGATTCCTGGCCAGCTACCCAGGAAAACAGAACAGAATTCCTGCATTGAAGGACCCTGGAATTCAATGTAAGCCCCTCACCAACGCTGGATGCCAGTGTTGAAAGTCAAAACACTTCTTTCCTTTCAGCATTGGAGTGTTTCAGGTACCAGGGTGGTGGGTCTTCCAGGTCAGAACCCTGCTGGATGGTAACAAAGGCAACAGGGATACTCCAAATTCCATGGTCAGCCTTCAGCCTTTGCCATGCACTACTGGTCATAATTGGGTCTCGTGGCTGAAACTCCACTATCTCTGGCCAAGGGTCAACAAATTTGCCTGAGGTGATGTTTCAGGTGTAGGTGCTGGCAAGGTGCATGGGTGCTGGGTTCACGAAGGCTCTGCTGGGATCCCGAGTTCCCATGGGGTGAACCTGAAGACAGAGGCACCAAACTCTATAATTCCAGGAGATGAAAGCAGACCTATGCTTGAATTCTTTAGAAAGAGGTTACTGAGAGCTAGATGTGGGAGCTTTAAGCAAGGGAAAGTAGCGCCCATAGGGCCGGAAGTTGGGGACCAGAGTCTGGTTGTGGTTCCAAGGAGCAGGGAGGGAACATCTGCCTTAAACCTGAAGCATATTGCAAGCAACCTTTGAAAGTCCCATGCCTCTCACCTCTCCTTCCTTCAGAAATAGGGTTTCCAATTCAGGAGACTGGAGGCTGCAAAAGACACAAAGATGCCAAAGCTCTCCAGGACACACACAAGGGTTCAGAGCCTGTGGTCTAGTGAGGAACAGGGCCCTCAACCCTGTTGCTCCCATCCCTGCTTGGTGCCATCTCAGGTGGGCTCTTCTCTCAACCTTAGCACTTGCACGTCTGGGCTCATCATTGTCCTGGACCCAGGGAATCCTCACAGTGACTTCCCCTCCAGAGGGAATGTGGCCCTGTCCTGAGACAAAGACAGGCAGCAGGAGGGGAGAGGAAACAACTGCCTTGTGGAATAAAGGCCATTGAGGACAAACATACAGCTAACATCACACTCAAAGGGAACACCTCCAACCCTTTATTCCCACCTCCCAAAACCACACAAGGATACCCCTCTCACCCCTTCTATTACACAGAGTATTCCAAGTTTTAACCCCAGCGATCAGCCAAAAACAAGAAAGAAAAGGTACCCACCATGGATGGGAAGTACTAAAACTGTCAATATTAGTACATGGTATGATTCCTTAGAGAAAAAACTCACAAGTCTCCACCCCAAAATGACAAGTGCTAACTAATGAATCCACAAGATTAAAGACAGAAAGTTGCTGCTTTCCTATACATTAGGAAGGAATTGTCTGAAATGGTAAAAAATAGAGGAGAAGAATCCCATCTCTGACTACCTCTTGAAAAATTCAACACCTTGGATACAACTAACCAAGGAGTTGAAAGACTATATTCTAAAAACTTGAAAACACTGACCAAGGCAATGGACGATGACACAAAGATATAGAAAGACATCCTTAGCTCTTGGATTGGAGGGATTGCTATTGTTCAAATGACCACACTACCTGAAGGAATCAAGAGATTGATGGAAATGCCTACAAAACACCCAGGACATTTTTCTGAGAACTAGTACAAATATGCCAAATGTCATAGGGAGCTACACAGGACCCAACCTGACAAAACATGTCAGGAAGAATAAACAATGAAAAAGAAGGCTGAAGCTACAACACTCCCAGACTTCAGACCAAATTGCAAAGCTACAGAAATTAAAACAGCATGGTACTGGCACAGAAACACATATGGAGGTCAACAGAACAGAATACAGATTCAAGACATGAGCCCAGAGTATATACAGGCAGCTACAGCCAATGAGCTTGTCATCTAAAAGGCATGAATACACAACAGGCAAGAGACAGTCTCTTCAACACTTGTTGCAGGCAAAACTGGACACTTACATGGACAACAATGAGACTAGAACACTACCACACACCTTCAACAAACATAAACTCAAAATGAGTTACAGGCCTATGAGAGAGATATGAATCCATTAAAATCTTCAATGAGATATTGGCTCTTAGACATAAACCAGGGCAATATCTTTGTAAATGGATCTGTCTCCTAAGACAAAAGTCATCTATGCAAATCTAAACATATGGGACCTAGGTGAACTTCAAAGCTTTCACACAACATAGGAAACAAGGGACAAACCCAAAAGACCTCCTATGGAATGGGACACAAGATCTGCAAGTGATATGATGGATCCAAACCTATAAACAGTTACTATACACCCATAGAATAAAAATAAACAAACAAACAGCCCAATCCAAACATGGACAGAATATCTAAATACACTTTTTGGTCCAAAGAAGAGAGGCAGATGCCTAAAAGGCCTCTTAAAAGATGTTCCAAGTCAATAATAGTTAGAGGAATGCAATTTCAAAACAACATCACATATCACCTAACAACTGTCACAATGGCTAGAATCTGAAAGTTTTCAAAAAAAAATATTCTCTAGGATGTGAGCAATAGAGAATCCTCAGACACTGTTGTTAGAAATGATAATTGGGACAGCCACTATGCAAAGCAGCATAATTGTTCCTCCAAGAACTACAGGAGAGACATTGTGTCATCCAGACATTCCATTCCTGAGTATACAACAAGAAAACAACAAAAACTCTCCTTAGAAGTGAGCCATGAACCTGGATATTGATAGCAACAGTATAGACAATAGCCAAACATGGAAGCAACCCTAGTACTCATCCACAGAAAATTGATACAGAAGAGGAGGAACATACATACACACACACACACACACACACACACACACACACACACACACACACACACACACACACACCCCAAATGGAATATTACACCGCCAGGAATAAGAGTGAATTTCTGCCATCTGCAGGAACCTGAACAAACCTAGCATCACTAACATGCTTAGTGATATAAGGTTGACTGAGAATGATAAATACTGTATGACATCACCAACATGGAATGTGTAAAAAAGAATATGGATGAATGCAGGTGCAACAGTGAAACAGACTCAAAAATAAACAAACTAGTCCATAGCAACTAGGACAGGAAAAGGGGCAGGGACACAAACAGGTATGTAATGAAGATCTGCAAACTATTAGGTATTGTTCCAAACAGAGAATGACTGCCCTGACTTTGTAATAAATTGTAAAGCCCCAGGATTGGGAAAGATGATGAATCACTTGTAGTCTACCTTAATCTAATCTAAAAAGGTGAATCGCCTCCACTTTAATAAATAACCCAATCAAACCATCAATACATTAACCCATCCATCAAACCCTAGACCGAACCCTTCTGGAATGCTCTTCCTCACCCATCTTCAATTCCTAAGACCTACCATGGGCATTCAAGGTTTCCAATTCCTGAAGCCCCAAATTCCTCTCATTGGCTCTTCTGCTAGGTTTCTCCATGGACTCCTAAAGACCCTCAAATTCCCAGTAGCTGCCTTATGTCCCCACAAACCATGAAATGCCAACATTTGGAATAATTTGACTAAGTCTCTGTCCTCAAGCACAAAGACACAAAACAAGACTCTGAAGGTTTCAGAATCACAAAGACTACAAACTATCATTTCAGTATTAGAACACTTACAAATCATGTAGAGAAAGGTCCTGCTTCATGGTAATCCTAGAAGCATTCCCACTGACACCAGACATGAGACCCAGAAGCCCCTATCCAACCCACAGTTCTGCCCTTGGCAAGGAATATCCAATCAAAAGAAGAAGGAAAGATAAGAGGCAGGTAAACAACACAAGATACAACACTCATGATTTGGAGATACTCTTGTCTTTATCGATCAGGCAGGAGAATCTATGCATAAACCATGGCCAACATGAAGCTGTTTTGCAGGATACTAGTTCAACCTAGGGTTTTCCTGGTAGCTCAGCTGATAAAGAATCCGCCTGCAATGCAGGAGACCCCTGTTCAATCCCTGGGTCAGGTAGATCCCCTGGAGAAGGGATAGGCTACCCACTCCAGTATTCTTGCTTGGAGAATCCCCATGGACAGAGGAGCATGGCGGGCTACAGTTCATGGAGTCACAAAGAGTCAGACATGACTGAGGGATTAAGTACAGGTCAACCTAAGAACCAACTCTTTCTAAGTGCCAGTCACAATGGAGAGAACACATGTGAAGTCTTCTTTTTTACTTTTTATTGGAGGCTAATTACTTTACAATAGTCTGTTTTTTTCTGCCAAACATCAACATGAATCAGCCACAGGTATACATATGTTCCCTCTCTCTTGAACCTGCCTCCCACCTCTCACCTGATCCCACCCCTCTATTTTGTAACAGAGCACCAGATTTGTGCTCCCTGTGTCATACAGAAAATTCCCCATTGGGGTCTTAAAATGATGAAAAACACAGAATCTGGAGAATTACAGACTTTTACGTGAGGACAGATTTCTATTTTAAATATATATCAGAATAAAACAATGGGAAACAATTGGCTTCAGAGAGACAGGGTCACAAATTTTATGAAAAACCCACAAACCCAGTAACAGAGTTCAACCATTAGCCAACCTCAGCATTCACAAAGAGGAGGGCACCTGATCGCTCTTCTCAATTCTGTGTTTGGTACCCACTAAATACTTTGTCCACACTCTTCAGTGGATATTGGCTACATTCAACACATACACACACACACACTAGGAACTATAGCAGTTATCCAGAGACGCTCACACTGGGCTGTGATTGTCATAAACTAGCATGGACACTAGGGACAAAATCTTGTAAACAAGAGATTAAATATTACTCTACTGACAGTAATATGAGGGGAAGGGGCAGAGGTAAAGTGCCTGGGAAAGGACAGCTTTTCAGAGAAAAGTTCTGGGACTTGGGTTGAAGGGACATTAGGAGTGGGAGTAGGGTAGAGCTACTTCAGGGTGACCTCCCTAGAGAAAAACCTAAGCAGCTGTCTGTCTGAAAGCAGGCTGTATTTCAGGAGGTTTTTCTTTGCCCAGAAGAGCTTCCTTACCAGCGTTCTAGTCAGCTAAATGCTGATTTTGCAACTGATGCAAAACTCGGCAATGTAGCATGCATCCAAAAGTCATCTGGCCCTTGCGATGCTTGCTGGTGGGCTATGTACAGAGAGCCATAATCAGAAGACTCAAATCTGGTCCCCAACCCTGTAGGGGGTGTAGTTTGAGAGGTCAGTTCATTTCAGGGTCAGGCTTCTCCGTGCCTTGGGTGGAGAATCTTGAGGGCACTGGAGGTGCTCCACAGGACCTGGAGTATGAAAGGGAGGTAGAGGTTGGAGTGCGGAGTCGTGGAAGACCTCCTGCAGGTGCAAGTCCAGGTGGTCGTCATGGTAAGAAGAGCCTCTCTCTGGACTAAGGTTGGTCAGCCAAGGCCAGGACTCTAGGAACGAGCCCTGTGGGTCTGGGTCACAGAGAACAGAGATGAGGCCTCCTGCAGCATCCATCCAAGACCACAGGAAGTCACTATGCAGGTCCGTGTTGTCTTCACTGCTACCTTTCTGGCTGGGAGTTCACTTTAGAGAACTACCTTTAGAGAATTACCTTACATTTACTGGGTCCCCCAATGATCCTGCCACTCTAAGGCTAGGCGTGATCACATGCTCTGGTTTCCCAAAGTGGACCTCAGAGGCAGAAAAACTTTACCAGAAACTTTACCAGAAAATCCATTCCCCATTGAGTCCCAAGGACCTGTAGATCACTATTCACATTGACACCCCAGGAGCGACCTGGCCTCTTTTATTTCGACCCTAGTCTGGGGTGAGTCCGTGATGGCAACCTGAAGTCTCCCTGGGCTGAAATAGTCAATGATGATCAGATCCTCTGAGCAGGGTGCAAAGGAAAAAGGCTCTTGGCACAGAGGATCTTATCAGCAGCCGCTACAGCATCAAATTTTACTTCTCTCCCTGGAGCAGGTCAATGCTCATGGAGATAGTGCCACCAACTGAACCAAAAGTTCACTTTCTCCACTTGAACCAAAACTATACCCGAGAGCAGAGCTGTCAGAGCCCAGTGGACCAACGATGGAGATGTCATGCCCAAGGATGAACCCAGCAGCCCAGGAACCCAGAACACATAGAGCTGAGTCAAACCAGTCAGGATCCTCTCCAGGTCATGCAGGCCACAGCGCCTTTGATCTAAGTGTCACTGAAAAGGTGCATCTATGCCGCCAACCTTGTGGCCAGGGAAGGTGTGGCTCAGCTTTCTCTGCAGTGTTCATGGGGGAAACTCCCCATATTAACTTTGAAATTGGAAATACTTGTGTGTGGTTGCTGATAGTGAAACCACTCTGTTTCCACCCCCGTCCTTTCAGCCCACACTGGCACGTTTTGTCCCTTTTCACACCACTGAGTCATGTATACTCTTATTCTTAGGGCAGCATCGAATTCCTTTCCACAGAATTCCATTTCCATGAAGCCTCTCTCCATGGCTATTGAACCTAGTGGTCTGTGATTGGCCAGCAGTGTCATCCTTTGACCAATTGTAGTAAAGCTTCAGATTCTTAGCCCACATCCCAGAAAAATGCCTCAGAATTCCTTCAGCAAAGAACCTGGGAATTCAATGTAAGCCCCTATCAAAGATTTCATTGGATAGGAGTGGAAGATCATGCCACTTGTTTTCACTCATATTTGGAGGCATTCAGGTACAAGGGCAGTGGGTTATCAAGGTTGGAACCCATATGGTTGGTGACAAAGGAAACAAGGGAACTCAAATTTCCATGGCCAGCATTCAGGGGTTTGCCCTGCACTACTGGTCAAAACGAGTAGTTTTGCCACAAGGGCTTCCATTGTGACTGAGCTGGTAAAGAATCTGCCTGCAATGTGGGAGAACTGGGTTTGATCCCTGGTTTGGGAAGTTCCCCTGGAGAAGGGAATGGCTACCCATGCCAGTATTCTGGCCTGGAGAATTCCATGGGGTCACAAAGAGTCAGACACGACTGAGTGACTTTCACTTTCACTTGTCAAAACTGGTTTGCATGGATGGAACTCCTGTGTTTCTGGCCAAGGGCAAACAAGTTCCCTTGAAGTGGTAATTTAGGTGTGGTGGCGGTGGTTTGGTCGCTAAGTCGTGTCTGACCCTTGCAACCCCATGGACTGTAGTCTTCCAGGCTCCTCTGTCCATGGGATTCTCCAGGCAAGAATACTGGAGTGGGTTGCCATTTACTTCTCCAGGGGATCTTCCCAACACAGGACTCAAACCCAGGTCTCCTGTTTTGGAGGCAGATTCTTTACTGACTGAGCTATGAGGAAAGCCCGAGGTGCTAGTAAAGTACACAGGGGCTGGGGCACTGAGGCTAAGCTGGGAGCCTGAGTTTCCATGGAGTGAACACAGACACCAGAGGCACCAACCTCTGTAATTCCAGGTGAGGGAAGCAGACACCATGTTTGTGTTCTTGAGAAAGAGGGTACTGAGAGGTGGGGGAGTGGAGCTTAAATCCACAGAAAGTAGGGACTGTGGGGCCAAGGGTGGGGTCTGGGGTAGGGGAGGCTGATGGTGTTTCCAAAAAATGGGAAGGAACACTTGCTTTAACCCAAACCATACTGCAAGCCATCTTGAATGTCTCACCTCTCTCACCTCTGGCTCAGGGAGTAACAGGGATTCCATTCAGGAGACTGAGGGTGCATGTGCCAGGTTGCAAAAGACACAAGGACAAACCTAAAGCTTTCCAGAACACAGGCAGACATTCAGAGCTCCTGGCCTGGCCAGGATGGGGCCCTCCACCTGGTGGCTCCTGTCCTTGCTTGTGCCATCTCAGTTGAGCTGTTCTCACAAACTCAGCACTTTCATATCTGGGCTCATCATTATTGCCCTGGACTCAGGGAATCCTCCCAGCCAGTATCCCTCCCAGGGGAATGTGGTCCTCTCCTGAGACAAAGACAGACAGGAGAAGAAGAGGGGAAACAAATACCTCTGTGGAAAAAAGGTCACTGAGAACAAATACACAGCTAACATCAGACTCAAAGGAGAACACCTCAAAGGAGATCCTCCTTGCAGGGTGCAAAAGGAAAGGGCTCTTGGTACAGAGGATCTTAGCAGCAGCTGCCGCAGGATCAACTTCTATATCGATCCTTGGAGCAGTCAGCGCTCATAGTGTTCCATCAACTGAACCAAAGGTTCACTTTCTCTGCTTGGACCAAAACTACACCCGAGAGATTGAGCTGTTAATAGAGGGGTCACAATTTGGAGTAACTATGACTGAATCATGTTCATTTGCCTTACAAGCAGGAAGTCAAACTCTGAGACATGGGAGATTTGCAGCAGAGAAAGGGTTTATTTTCAAGGCATTCAAGCAAGGAGACAGGAGAATAAACCTGAAATCCATCTTGCCAAAGGCCAGGGGTTTGTAACATATATGGGATAAAGAATTAGGGTGGCCTGAGGTGTAGAGAGGATGGAAAAAGGTGACTGGAAATAAGAAAAAGATGAGCTATCATCATTCTGGGCAGGTGCAACTAAGCTACATGCTGTTTCATAGAATGCATGTTCAGAAAAGGGTGGCATTAGTATTTTCTGAGGGTGGAGTTTTGGGCCCTCTGACATCAAAAGGTCACTGATCAAACACTCTCTCAAACCAGGAGGAGAATTGGTTGTCCCAACCAGTCTTAATCAGCTGGAGTTCAAACAGGACAACAGCTGACTCCAAGTTCCAGAAAAAGAACATGGGGAAACATCTTAAAACTCTTACATCAGAGGTACTGATAAACAGGGGTCTTGAGGAGATCTTGTAACTTATTCTTTAGGCTACATGATGCTTGGAGGATATGCAAGTTCTGTAAAAACGATTAAGGTGAGCTTGACCAGTGAAGGCAGATTACAGTTTACTATTAAGTTATAGTCTTATGCAGAGGTCCCCAATCTTTTTGCCACCAGGAACGGTTTTTTTAAATTAATTTATTTATTTTAATTGGAGGCTAATTACTTTACAATATTGTGGTGGTTTTTGCCATACATTGACATGAATCAGCCACGGGCATACATATGACCCCCATCCCAAACCCCTCTCCCACCTCCCTCCCCATCCTGTCCCTCTGAGTTGTCCCAGTGCACCGGTCCTGAGTGCCCTGTCTCATGCATCGAACTTGTACTGGTCATCTATTTCACATATGGTTAATATACACGTTTCAATGCTATTCTCTCAAATCATCCCACCCTCGCCTTCTCCCGATGAGTCCAAAAGTCTGTTCTTTAAATCTGTGTCTCTTTTGCTGTTTTGCACATAGTGTTGTCGTTACCATCTTTCTAAATTCCATATATATGCATTAACATACTATATTGGTGTTTTTCTTTCTGACTTACTTCACTCTGTATAATAGGCTTCAGTTTCATCCACCTCATTAGAACTGACTCAGATGCATTCTTTTTAACAGCTGAATAATATTCCATTGTGTATATGTACCACAACTTTCTTATCTGTTTGTCTGCTGATGGACATCTAGGTTGCTTCCATGTCCTAGCTTTTGTAAACAGTGCTGCAAGGAACCAGTTTTGTGAAAGACAATTTTTCCATGAGACGTGGTTGGTGGATGGTTTGAGGATGATTCAAGTGCATTACATTTATTGTATTACTTTATTTGTATTATTATCATATCAGATCATCAGGCATTGGATCTCAGAGGTTGGGGACCTATGGAATGGATCTAACCAATGACTACAAAATAGGTTTCATAATGACAAGGTCAAGAGTTTGAGTCAATGAAGTAGGAAGGAGGACAAAAGTACTGAAAGGGAAGAGAACTAAGAAGCAAAGACTGGAGGAGAGGGGGTGGTAAGGGGAGAGATATATGAGAATATTAAACTCACCACAAATTACAACAGATGTGGAATGAGTGAGAATTACAGTGAATCAAGTATTAAAATCTTTGAAAACTCTGATACAGACACTTGTTACACTCACATTTGATAAGTAACTGGTATGTAGTATGACTGAACCTCAATTTTTAAAAAAATATTTTGTTTATTTACAGATTATGATAATACTATGAAGGCCATAGAGAGAAGGATGATATAAAGAGTAAGTCAAGAATGCCATTTCAAATAAAATGGCCAGAAATGCCCTTTTCAAGAAAGTGCTGTCTGAATTGGTCTTTGAAGAAGAAAGAATCAGCACTGCATAAAGCGGGAGGAAGAGTTTAAACCTAATTTTTTAAAGGTAAAAAAAATAGAAGATAGGAATACTTCAAAGAATTAGATATAGTATTTGCTAATAATCATGTGGGAAAATGATCCACCTTCATTTGCAATCATAAATGCAAAATGACAACACCGTGAGATAACATTTTACTATACTAGGTTGGAAAACAGGTAAGAGTCTATTAATGAGAAATGTTCGCAAGGATGCACTGAAATGGAAACACACTCTGCTCACAGGAATGTAAACTGTGAAAAATATTTTTGGGGAAAAAAAGGAAGTCATAACCTATAAGCTTGAAAAGGCACACATAGAATCAATTACTACTGCAGTCCTAGGTGTTGTGATAAATGTATGAGTTAAGAGTTCATGATTTAGAACCAGACAAGTTTGCATTGGACACCCACATCTAACATAATCTTGGTACATACTAACTATTAAAACTTACTTGACTACTCTGAACTTCAGGTGTTGTGGAGACCAAAGGAAAAAAAAAATCATTATTTTTGAAAGACGGCAGAAAGAAACTTCTGCAGTATTTTTTTTCAAAGAGGGCACGAAGAAACTTCTGCATTTCATAAATACATGCTGTGCTGTGCTAAGTTTCTCAGTCTCCTCGAACTCTTTGCGACCCCCATGAACTGCAGCCCGCCAGGTTCCTCTGTCTGTGGGGATTATCCTGGCAAGAATACTGGAGTGGGTTGCCATGCCCTCCTCCAGGGGATCTTCCCAAACCAGGGATCAAACCCAGGTCTCTCGCGTTATGAGCAGATTCTTTACCGACCACACCACCAAAGAAGCTAGTCCATTTATGGCTTAGATTGTGGTGATAGTTTTACCAGTGTATACTTATATACAAACTCAAGTTGTATGTATTTAAAATGTATAGCTTTTTGTATGTCAATCATACCTCAACAAAGTATTGGACTCACTTTTGAGAAAAAGATTGCTTTTCAAAACTCAGTAGAATGAGTGATACATAATAAATACTTAATAAAACAATTCAATTATCCCAAGATAGTTTTATTTTTTAACAGCCTTTTACCTTTAGGAAGAAACTGCCACAAATATTTTACTCAATATTAAGACAGAACTTTACCTAAACAGATATGAGTATTTTCTATTTACTCTTCAGAAACCAAGCTTTAAAGGATTTTGGTGGAGCATTTAGATAGGTCTGTTTTATGCTGCCAAGAGGGTGGTCTATTTGAGTGGTTGTCTTTCTCTGTGTGTGTGTTAGTCACTCAGTCATGTCCGACTCTTTGCGACCCCATGAACTGTAGCCTTCCAGGCTCCGCTGTCCATGGGATTTTCTAGGCAAGAATACTAGAGCGGATAGCCATGCCCTTCTCCAAAGGATCTTCCTGACCCAGGGATCGAACCTGGGTCTCCTGTATTGCAAGCAGATACTTCACTACCTGAGTCACCAAGGAAGTCTACCATGCTTTCTTTCTTTACCAAGCCTGAAATCAAAGGAAAACATTAATATAAATATAACTAATATTTACAGTTCTATTATTGGTGTATCTTTTTTTAATCTCTCTAAAAATGAGGCACACAAGTATTCTGCCCCCTGGAGGACTATAAAAGTAGTTCCCTACTGTGACCTTCCAACTACAGCCCTGACTATTGGGCAGCACAGATACCGCGAGTTCTGAGGGGCGGGGTCTCCCAGGGGGCGGAGTCTCCTGGGCGGGGCTTCGCGTGACATTTTACGACTAGGATTCCACTGGCGTCACTTGCAACATCTTTGGCCGTCTGGTGCACTGACTGATCAGTGTGAGGTGCTGAAGACTAGAAGGCGAGAGGCTCAGCCCAGTGCTCGACGCCGATCCCCTAGAAGCCTGGACTGCAAGACCACAGGGAGGCAGCCCCGGAGCTCTGAGGACTGGCCCACCATCGCTCCCTAGCTGCCCCGCACGGCGTCACAGCGAGCAGGACTGCGCGCCTCGTTGCCCTCTGCCAGGCCTCAGAAGCGCCGTCCTTCGGTCAAACTGATGGGCAGCAGGCCCCGAAGCCCCAGTGCCTACTCCTCGGACCGATGGGGTCACCAGGCCGGAGAAGCCGGCCCTGCCAAGCGCCGCCGAACGGAGGAGCGCACGCGCCCCGAGTCCGAGTCCGAGACGGCGCCCAGCGTGGACAACCTGACAGGATCTACGGCCGCGGGCGCACTCACACGCGTGCTGGTTCTGCCCGCTGGCTGTGCCCTGCATCTGCCCCTGGACGACGTAGACCTGGTGCTGGAGCCCGAGCCCACGTCCGTGCTGCAGGTGGCTCTCGGAGATTTCATCCTCACACTGGTCCCCGAGGCCCTCTTGGACCCGAGGGTGGAAGGCCCGTCGGGACAGGTCCTTGAACGGGCCGCTGTCCTGAGCCCTCCCGGGGAGTACATGGCTCTGGAACCGGGATTCTGCACAGCTGTGCCAGAGGTCGCCTGCGAAGAAGAGGCCAACGGGGACAACACCGACTCGGGCGCTGACTTCCTGTCACCTGGGATGGATGCGGCAGGCGGCCTCATCGCTGGGCTCCGCAGCCCAGCCGCCAGGGTGTGGCGCTCCGACGCACAGAGCTTCTTCCCAGAGTTCTGGCCTCGGGCGCCTAACCCTAGTCCAGAGAGAGGTTCTCCTCACCACGACGACCACCTGGCCGTGCACCTTCTGGAGCCCTTCCCCGACTCACCACTCCAACCTCTACCGCCCTCTCCAAGTCCGAGCCCTCACGAGCGCCCCCAGCGCCCTCATGGTCCTGCGTGCAAGGCTCGGAAATGTCTGTTTCCAGAATGAACTACACTCCGGTCCACAAGCACACAATTCTAGCTACCATCCTGGCGGCCCAATGGATTTCCCAGTGTCCTTTACATTGAAAGTCCTACAACCTGGAAATTAAGGATCCCATGTGCCTTGTACTAACAATTTCTTTTTCCCTTCAGACAGGCTATAGTAGCAGGAGAAGACGTCAAGAAGAGAAAGCAGATTCTAGACCTCATCTTTGAAATGGAAAATCTGTCCAGGATATCAGACAATGCGTTTTCAGACGTCTGGACTTTTTTCGCATCATTCTCAGGCCTCTCCATTCCCCTTCCTTTCGCATCAGTTACTTTCTCTCTAATTCTACTCTCTCTTGCACCATGCCGTTACTACCCTATTGCTCCCCTAAACAGGAAATTGCTGGGGATTTCTCATGTTGTTAATTTCCTTCCTTATATGTTTTCTCATGAATTTATAAAGCTATTTAGCCAGAGCTTTTCTCTTTCTAGTGTTTGGAGCTGCTCCCTTGGAAAACTGCAAAATAGTATGATGGCTGCCAAACATAATAGCATGATGTTTGTTCTTAGCTTCCTCTTAACACGAGGAAGTTCTCTTCCAGTTAGAATTCTACCTCGAGTTTTTTCTTATATTAATCAAACTTCTTTTAAAACATTAATTTATTACCACATTTGCTTCACATTTTTATAAAAGAAATAAAGTCTAATGGTAAAGCCAAAGCCAACAAGATGGTTTCCTTTTTATATATATTAATACTATTTATATACATCAACATGCTTTACCATTTCTTCTCTACCATTTTATTCCTACAATCCACTCTCAAAGTCTAGCCTCAGTTTTCTTGGTGAAGAGTATCCTTTAAAAATTGTTCTTTCCATTATATCCTATTATAGTAAACTATCCTGGTTTTGTAAATCTCAACATGTTTTTGTGTAGCATACTATCCTAGTCTCTTATTACTGAAAATGTTTTATTATATATTCATTCCTAATTTTAATATGACATTAAAGTACTTAAATGTACTTCATTGTTTTGTCATTTTTTGTTGTTGTTGCAGGCAAGAGGTCTCTGCCAATTAAGTTGTTACTCCTTTTCTATTTGATTCAGTTGTTCATTTTAGCATTTTTAAAAATTGTTACTTTTATTGAAGTACAGTTGATTTACATTATTGTGTTAGTTTCTTGTGTACAGCAAAGTGATTCAGATATATATATATTATTTTTATATTCTTTTCCATTATGGTTTGGGGCTTCCCTGATAGTTCAGTTGGTAAATAATCAGCCTACAATGCAGGAGACCCTGGTTTGATTACTGGGTCAGGAAAATCTGCTGGAGAAGGGATAGGCTACCCACTCCACTATTCTTAGGCTTCCCTTGTGGATCAGCTGGTAAAGAATCCACCCACAACCCAGGAGACCTGGGTTCAATCCCTGGGTTGGGAAGATCCCCTGGAGAAGGGAAAGGCTACCCACTCCAGTATTCTGGCCTGGAGAATTCCATGGTGTTGCAAAGAATTGGACACAACTGAGTGACTTTCACTTTTCCATTATGGTTTATTACAGGATATTGAACATAGTTCCCTGTGCTATACAGTAGGACTTTGTTGTTTATCTACTTTATATATATAGCAGTTTGTATCTGCTAGTCCCAAATTCCTAATTTATCTCTCCCCAACCCACTGTCCCCTTTGGTAAGCGTAAGATTGTTTTCTATGTCTCTGATTCTGTTTTTGTTTTGTAAATACATTCATTTGTATCATAGTTTAGATTCTACATATAAGTGATATCATGATATTTGTCCTTCTCTGACTTATATCACTTCTTATAATACTCTCAAGGTCCATCCATATTGCTGCAAATGGTATTATTACATTCTTTTTATGGTTGAGTAGTATTCCATTGTATACGTATACCATATCTCTTTTATCCATTCATCTGTGGATGGACATTTAGACTGTCTCCATGTTTTGGCTATTTTAAATAGTGTTACCATGAACACTAGGGTGCATGTGTCTTTACAAATCAGAGTTTTCTCTGGATATTTGCCCAGGAGTGAGATTGCTGGACCATATGGCAACTGTTTTTAGTTTTTTAAGAAACCTCCTGTGCTTCCCTTGGGGTTCAGTGGTAAAGAATCTGACTGCCAATACAGGAGACATGGGTTCAATCCCTGGTCTGGGAAGACCCCACATGCAGCAGAGCAACTAAGCCCTTGCACCATAATTACTGAGTGTGTGCTCTAGAGCCCAGGAACCACAACTACTGAGCCATGAGCCACAACTACTGAAGACCCTGCACCTAGAGCCTGTACTCCACAACAAGAGAAGCCACCCAGATGAGAAGCCCACTCACCCCAACTAGAGAAAAGTCTGAGCAGCAACAAAGACCCAGCACTGCCAATAAATAAATAAATAAATTTTTTTTAAAAAGAACCTCCATACTGTTCTTCATAATAGCTGTACCAGTTTACATTCCTTTCAACACTGTAGGAGGGTTCCCTTTTCTCCACACCCTCTTCAGCATTTATTATAAGGCTTTTAAATGATGGTCATTTTCACTGGAATGAGGGGATACACCATTGTAGTTTTGATTTGCATTTCTCTAATAAGTAGTGATGTTGAGCATCTTTTCATGTGCTTTTCGGCCTTCTGTGTGTGTTCTTTGGAGAAATGTCTTTTTAGGTCTTCTGCCCATTTTTTGATTGGGTTGTTTGGGTTTTTGTTATTGAGTTGTATAATATGTTTCTATATTTTGGAAATTAAGCCCTTGTCAGTGACATAAGTTGCAAATATCTTCTCCCATTCTGTAGGCCTTCTTTTCATTTTCTTTATGGTTTCTTTTGCTATGCAAAAGCTTATAAGTTTAATTAGGTCCCATTTGTCTATTTTTGCTTTCATTTCTATTGCCTTGGGAGACTGACCTATGAAAACACTGCTATGATTTATGTCAGAGAATATTTTGTCTATGTTCATTTCTAGGAGTTTTATGGTGTCATATCGTAAAATTAAATCTTTAAGCCATTTTGAGTTTGTGTATAGTGTGAGGGACTGTTCCAACATTGAGTTACATACAGGTATCCTGCTTTCCCTAAGTCACTTGCTGCAGAAACTGTCTTTTCTCTATTATATATGCTTGCCTCCTTTGTCAAAAAGTAACTGACCATAGGTGTCTAGGTTTATTTCTGGGCTCTCTATTCTGTTCAATTGATCCATATGTCTGTTTGCCAATACCATGCTATTATGATTACTGTAGTTCTTTGTTACTGTCTGAAGTCTGGGATGGTTATTTCTCCAACTTTGTTCTTTTTTCCTCAGGATTGCTTTGGCAATTCTGGGTTGTTGTTGGTTTTTTTTTATGGTTCCAAATAAATTTTAGGATTATGTGTTCTAGTTCTGTAAAAAATGTCGAGGGTCATTTGATAGGGCTCCCATTAAATCTGTACATTGCTTGGTAGTATGGCTGGTTTAACAATATTAATTCTTCCAGTCCAAGAACATGGGATATCTTTCCATTTCTTTGAATCATCTTCAATTTCCTTTATCAACGTTTTATAGTTCTCGGCATGTCAGTCTTTTACCTCCTTGGCCAGGCTTATTCCTAAGTATTTTTTTGACATTTTAGCCCATTTTAAAATGTTCTTTTCCCTTTGGTATCCTGTAGTTTGACTGTAACATATCTAGAGGTAGATGCTATTTTTATTTGGCTTGATGGGTTTAGTTAACCATCAATATGAGAAATTATCTTGCCTGAACTTCCACAAAATCTTAGGCTCGGTATCTTGCAATAACCCACATATACCCGTATCTGGAAATCCAATCAGACAAATAATGGCACTGCTCAATACATGACTCTTAACATCTTAAGATCATGTGCTGTATGCCTTATCAATTCCAACTTTCTATTTTTAAATCCAATTAATCCTTTCATCAAGTTTTCAGTATTCTGTTTATACTTCCACAAGAACATTTATTTCAAAGAATTTTGTCAAGATTTTACTTCCTTTATTATTTTTCAAAACTTTCCCATTTAATATTATAAACTCCTATTTTTGTTTCATGGATATTATTCTACCCTTTATGTTTTGAAAATTTTAAAGCATTAATCAATGGCTCCCTTAATTCAATTTTCTCACAGGTAAAATCTCCTATTATTTTTTTTTTCACTACTTTCGATTGCCCCCATGTACTTGGTAATTTGACTGGTGGGTGCATTTTGAGTAAGAATTCATCTTCTACATCCCAGTTATATTTTTTTATAGTTTCCACTTTCTAGTGGACCACAACTCATAGTCAAGGCTTTTGGAATTCTAGAAAGTCACAGGTTTAATCCCCAAGCAATTATGTGTCACAAATCACAACTGGCCTTTCAAAGTTTCAGTTATCTTTCCTGATCAACCACAGGTATAACCTTGAAATATTCGTCTCTGACTCTTCAACCTCTCATGATTGGCAATGGGCTGATTTTCAGCTCCTTCGAAGGAACAGAAATCCCAGTTCCCATTATATATTTTAGTCTCAGTGCCACAAATACATAACAATATCAGCTGTCCATTCAGAGACTGGATTTTCTATTTCTGGTCCCTGAAAGCTTGTGTCTTTTTAAAGTAGACATCTCTATTTAATATGCTTTAATATTTCCTATCACTGCTCTCTGCCTCCAGTAGACAAAATCTGTACTACCATCTTGTCCACAATCCAACAATCCATCCTTCTTATGCACTATAAGATAGCAGCTAATCAGACTCAAGTCCCAGACTAATTATCTGATTATTATAAAGAGGGAAGATGGCACTCTTTGCAAAACTATATCTTCTATTGCAAGAGCCTCATAATCTACATTGGAAATTAGCAACATGTGAACCAAGAGTCCAAAATATCCTCAAGAACACTCTTGAAACCGATGGAAAAAAATTATTTTAATATTTTTATTTTTTATGATTCTTTAAAATATGACCTTTTTTTTTAATTTTAGTTACACTGGGTCTTCATTGGGGCGTGTGGGCTATTTGTTGTGGTGCACAGGCATTCTCTAGTTGTAGCACATGGGGGGCTTCTCTTGTTGCAGTGTGCAGGCTTAGTTCCCTGTAGCATGTGGGATTTTAGTTCCCCAACCAGGGATCAAATCTGCATCCCCTATATTGGAGGGTGGATTCTTAACCACTGGGCCAATAGGAAAGTCCCAGAAAAAAATGTTTTATTATTTTTAAAGGCATAACACAGCTAGTAAAAGTGTAAGATGGCTTAAAACTCAACATTCAAAAAACTAAGATCATGGCATCTGTTCCCATCACTTCATGGCAAATAGATGGGGAAACAATGGAAACAGTGATAGACTTTATTTTCTTGGGTTCCAAAATCACTGCAGATAGTGACTTCAGTCATGAAATTAAAAAATGCTTGCTCCTTGGAAGAAAAGCTATGACCAACCTTGACAGCATATTAAAAAGCAGAGATATTACTTTGCCAACAAAGGCCCGCCATCTAGTCAAAGCTATGGTTTTTCCAATAGTCATGTATGGATGTGAGAGCTGGACTATAAAGACGGCTGAGTGCTGAAGAATTGATGCTTTTGAACGGTGGTGCTGGAGAAGACTTTTGAGAATCCCTTGGACAGCAAGGAGATCAAACCAGTCAATCTTAAAGGAAATCAGTCCTGAATATTCATTGGAAGGACTGATGCTGAAGCTCAAGTTCCAATACTTTGGCTACCTGATGTGAAGAACTGACTCATTTGAAAAGACCCTGATGATGGGAAGGATTGAAGGCAGGAGGAGAAGGGGATCACAGAGGACGAGATGGTTGGATAGCATTACCAACTCGACGGACATGAGTTTGAGCAAGGTCCGGGAGATGAAGGACAATGAAGCCTGGTGTGCTGCAATCCATGAAGTCACAAAGAGTCGGTCACAGCCGAGTGACTGAACAACAATAAAAATGTAAGAGAAATCTTTCAAGGCCAAAAATGATGACATATCTGAAACCCAGGCAGGAAAGTAGATACTAAAACAAGAAGGTACACAGGGGACACCTATCATATATGATGACCTAGAGGTTTGGTTTTAATGGCCAATTAATGAGGGAGAGAAAATAAAAGTCAGTGGTTACAAAGCCCTGGAAAAAAAAAATCCCAGGCTACAAAAAAAAATACCTCCAGTAGGTAATCTAACAAGCAAAAGGAAAAAAAACTTCATAATACAAAAGGAGATGGGACATAAATGTATCTGTCTCAGTCTTGGATCAAGGTAGAATGAAACAGAGCAGCAGGTAGGGGAAGCTAACAGTTTATTAATAGCTGGAGATATTCTCTGGTAGATGGTTAACCTGGCAAATGTAAAACTAATTTTCTCAGAGAATATACCTTATACTCATGGCTAAGTATATTCTCAGAGATGACCTTCCAGTGATTCTAAACTCATAATCCAAAATCAAAGAAACTTAATGAAATAAACTACCATAAGTAAGAAAAAAATGAGAAATAATCCAAAACAAAGAAAAGCAAAACCAGTCCCTCAAATGACTGAGATTGATGAATTATCATATATAAAATATGTTAAATAAAGTTGATATGTTTTGAGGACATAAAAGAGAGCAACATAAGTGTAGCTAATAAAAAATATCAAATATATGGCAACTCTAAAAGGAAACTAAAGAAAATTTCTAAGGATTAAACATGTAAACATGGAAGTGAGAAATATAATGAATGGGTTAAACAATTTTAGGCAGAATTGAAAATGGAAACACTAAACTAGATAAATCATCCATAAAGCTTTTGCACAGTAAAGGAAACCATACACAAAATGAAAAGACAGCCCACAGAATAGGAGAAAATATTTTCAAAGAAAGCGATTAACAAGGGATTAATCTCCAAAATACAAATAGCTCATGCAGCTCAATACCAAAAAACAAACAACCCAATCAAAAAATGGGCATAAGACTTTAACAGATATTTCTCCAAAGAAAAAATACACGTGGCCAAAAAGCAAATGAAAAAATGTTCAATATCACTAATTATTCAGTTCAGTTCAGTCGCTCAGTCGTGTCCAACTCTTTGCGACCCCATGAATCGCAGCACGCCAGGCCTCCCTGTCCATCACCAACTCCCGGAATCTACCCAAACCCATGTCCATCGAGTCAGTGGTGCCATCCAACCATCTCATCCTCTGTCGCCCCCTTCTCCTCCTGCCCCCAATCCTTCCCAGCATCAGGGTCTTTTCCAATGAGTCAACTCTTCACATGAGTTGGCCAAAGTATTGGAGTTTCAGTTTCAACATCAGTCCTTCCAATGAACACCCAGGATTGATCTCTTTTAGGATGGACTGGTTGGATCTTCTTGCAGTCCAAGGGACTCTCAAGAGTCTTCTCCAACACCACAGTTCAAAAGCATCAATTCTTTGGTGCTCAGCTTTCTTCACCGTCCAACTCTTACATCCATACATGACCACTGGAAAAACCATAGCCTTGACTAGACGGATATTTGTTGGCAAAGTAATGTCTCTGCTTTTCAATATGCTGTCTAGGTTGGTCATAACTTTCCTTCCAAGGATTAAGTGTCTTTTAATTTCATGGCTGCAATCACCATCAGCAGTGATTTTGGAGCCCCAAAAAATAAAGTTTGACACCGTTTCCACTGTTTCCCCATCTACTTCCCATGAAGTGATGGGACCACATGCCATGATCTTAGTTTTCTGAATGTTGAGCTTTAAGCCAACTTTTCACTCTCCTCTTTCACTTTCATCAAGAGGCTCTTTAGTTCCTCTTCACTTTCTGCCATAAGGGTGGTGTCATCTGCATATCTGAGGTTATTGATATTTCTCCTGGCACTGATTATTAGATAAATGCAAATCAAAACCACGATGAAAATAAAAAAACCACGATGAGGTATCACTTCACATGGGTCAGAATGACCATTATTCAAAAGTCTACAAATAATAAAAGCTGGAGAGGGTGTGGAAAAAGGGGAACTCTCCTGTGGTTGGTGAGAATGTAAATTAGTACAACCAGTATGGAGAGCAGTATGGAGGCTCCTGAAAAAACTGAAAATAGAACTACCATATGATCCAGCAATCCCACTCCTAGGCATATATCTGGAGAAAACTAATTCAAAAAGATATATGCCCCTCAATGTTCATTGTGGCACTATTTACAAAAGTCAAGACATGGAAGCAACCTAAATGTTCATTAACTGAGGAACAAAGATGTGGTACACATACACAATGGAATGAAAGTGAAAAGTGTTAGTCACCCAGTCATGTCCAACTCTCTGCAGACTTTTAAATGATGGTCATCCTGACCCGTGTGAGGTGATACCTCATTGTAGTTTTGATTTGCATTTCTCTGAAAGGTCAGTTTTCATTCCAATCCCAAAGAAAGGCAATGCCAAAGAATGCTCAAACTACCACACAATTGCACTCATCTCACATGCTAGTAAAGTAATGCTCAAAATTCTCCAAGCCAGGCTTCAGCAGTATGTGAACTGTGAACTTCCAGATGCTCAAGCTGGTTTTAGAAAAGGCAGAGGAACCAGAGATCACATTGCCAATATCCGCTGGATCATTGAAAAAGCAAGAGAGTTCCAGAAAAACATCTACTTCTGCTTTATTGACTATGCCAAAGCCTTTGACTGTGTGGATCACAATAAACTGTGGACAATTCTGAAAGAGATGGGAATGCCAGACCATCTGACCTGTCTCTTAAGAAACCTGTATGCAGCTCAGGAAGCAACAGTTAGAAATGGACATGGAACAACAGACTGGTTCCAAATAGGAAAAGGAGTACATCAAGGCTGTATATTGTCACCATGCTTATTTAATTTACATGCAGAGTACATCATGAGAAACGCTGGGCTGGAAGAAACACAAGCTGGAATCAAGATTGCCAGGAGAACCATGCTTATTTAATTTATATGCAGAGTACATCATGAGAAACGCTGGGCTGGAAGAAACACAAGCTGGAATCAAGACTGCCAGGAGAAATATCAATAACCTCAGATATGCAGATGACACCACCCTTATGGCAGAAAGTGAAGAAGAACTAGAGAGCCTCTTGATGAAAGTGAAAGAGGAGAGTGAAAAAGTTGGCTTAAAGCTCAACGTTCAGAAAACTAAGATCATGGCATCTGGTCCCATCACTTCATGGCAAATAGATGGGGAAACATTGGAAACAGTGTCAGACTTTATTTTTTTGGGCTCCAAAATCACTGCTGATGGTGACTGCAGCCATGAAATTAAAAGATGCTTACTCCTTGGAAGGAAGGTTATGGCCAACGTAGATAGCATATTTAAAAGCAGAGACATTACTTTGCCAACAAAAGTCCATCTAGTCAAGGCTACGGTTTTTCCAGTGGTCATGTATGGATGTGAGAGTTGGACGGTGAAGAAAGCTGAGCGCCACAGAATTGATGCTTTTGAACTGTGGTGTTGGAAAAGACTCTTGAGAGTCCCTTGGACTGCAAGGAGATCCTATCAATCCATCCTAAAGGAGATCAATCCTGGGTGTTCATTGGAAGGTCTGATGTTGAAGCTGAAACTCCAATACTTTGGCCACCTCATGCGAAGAGTTGACTCATTGGAAAAGACCCTAATGCTGGGTAGGATTGGGGGCAGGAGGAGAAGGAGACGACAGAGGATGAGATGGTTGGATGGCATCACCGACTCGATGGACATGGGTTCAGGTGGACTCTGGGAGTTGGTGATGGACAGAGAGGCCTGGGGTGCTGCAATTCATGGGGTCGCAAATAGTTGGACACGACTGAGAGACTGAACTGAACTGAAGTGTGGAATCTAAAAAGAAGATACAAATGAACTTATTTGCAAAGCAGAAACATACTCACAAACTTAGAAAACAACTTTATGGTTACCAAACGGAAAGGAGGAAGAAAGAAATTAGGAGTTTGGGATTAACATACACACATTACTATGTATAAAACAGATATTCAACAAGGACCTACTGTATAACACAGGGAGCTCTACTCAGTATTCTGCAGTAATCTATATGGGAAAAGAATCTGAAAAAGAATGGATATAGGCATATGTATGATTGAAGCATTTTCCTGTACACTGCAAAATGATACAACATTGTAAATCAACTATACCCCAATATAAAACTTAAAAAATTTTTAAAAGAAAATGGAAACATTGAGCTAGAGAAATCATCCATAAAGATAAGAAAGTCAAAAACATATAAAATATGAAAGAAAGACTAAGAGACATTATCAGAGAGGGAGCAGTTCTACTATATGACTGTTGTAGATAGGGGCAACACTGAAAGAACAGAAAGCCCCATTATTCACAGAGATAATGAATGAGAAGTTCTCCAGATGTGATAGAAAAAATTTAGTCACTCATCGTTCATTCAACAAACTTGTATTAAGTGCTTACTATGTATCAGGCATCTTCCAAACTCCAGGAGTACAGCCAAGAACAAATAGTTAAAAATCACTGCATTCATGGAGTACAATAATTTATACAAGAAACAATGGTACCTTACATTAAAGTTCATCGGAAGGACTGATGTTGAAGCTGAAACTCCAATACTTTGGCCACCTCATGCGAAGAGTTGACTGATTGGAAAAGACCCTGATGCTAGGAAGGATTGGGGGCAGGAGGAGAAGGGGATGACAGAGGATGAGATGGCTGGATGGCATCACCGACTTGATGGACATAAGTCTGGGTAGACTCCGGGAGTTGGTGATGGACAGGGAGGCCTGGCATGCTGCAGTTCATGGGGTCGCAAAGAGTTGCACACGACTAAGTGACTGAACTGGACTGAACTGATGTCCCACAGATTCTGGATTTTTGTGTTTTCATTTTCATCTTTTCATTTGTCTCCAGGTAGTTTTTTGTTTCCTCTTAGATTTTTTTTAATTTTAATCCAACATTTTTAACCCTTTTGGGTGGGATTTGTTTCTCTCCATGTTAAATTATAATCTAAAGATAGTTCTTTTGAAACACTAGATCATGATTTAGTTTCCTTACTCTATATAATAATGTCATGTTATATATATAATTACATAACTCTATATATAATGTTGTAGTTTGAGGTTACCACATCTATTTGTACTAGTTGTTGAGAAAGAAAACAGACTCTTCCAAATTTGTTCTTTTTAAAAAGGATTATTTTCTGACTTGTTTTCCTTTCGCCAGAGTGAGGGAGCAGTAAGGACGATGCAACTGGGCAGGAGCAGGGAATGGAGATACTGTAGGACAGGATAACCGTGCTATGGAGAAGCTGACAATCAGGATGATAGTAGCACACAGTCAATGTTAAAAATGAAGAAAGAATATTCTGCTGGATGGACAATCCTGTTGGGACTTTTAGTTTTGTCGTCAGTCATAAGTACCTTGTCTCCAAAACTCTTATGTACCAAGAACCTATAGTACTTCATTTCCACAAAGAATGCTTTCTGAGCATGACAATTACACACACACAACACTGTTAAAATAGTGTATTTTTAAAAGGACTCAACAATCCATTTTATGGCCTTCTTCAAATTAGTTGTTTTTAAAATCTAAGAGCATATAACAGTTAAAAAGGATTTAACTCTTTTAAATAGTTGTGCCCTTTAGCTTACCTACTTTTGTTTTTCTTTAAAAATAATTTGCTTCAGGGAGGAAGAAATATAGGTTTTTCTGACCTGGGGAAATGCAAGAGGATGGGAATAGAAATGCAAAGCAAGGTTTCTGCCTTTAAAAAAAAAAAATGGCCCCACCCCACAGCATGTGGGATCTTAGATCCCACATAAGGGATCAAACCCTTGCCCCCTGCAATGGAAGCATGGAGTCTTAACCACTGGACTGCCAAGGAAGTCACTCTATCTAAAATTTTTTAATTGAAAAAGTACTCTAAGTGATTTTCTTATCAAGCAAATAGTCTTAGAAAAATGTGGAAAGCTTCACAAAAAGTTCATTGTTTCATTGAGGGGTATGGGAAGGAATGGAAAAGGAAATGGCAACCCACTCCAGTATTCTTGCCTGGGAAATCCCATGGACAGAGAAGCCTGGAGGGCTACACTCCATGGGGGTCACTAAAGAGTCAGACATGACTTAGCAACTATACAACAAACAACAGGAGAAGCAAACCTCATTTTGTAGGAAAAATGAAAAAAGAAAAAGAAGGCTTTAGAGAATTCTAATTCAGTCAAAGAAAAAATAAAGGGTATTTTCTGTATGTGAATTATATTTCAATAAAGCTATTTTAATGTAAATTATATCATCTTACTCTCCAGCTTATAAATAATCATTTCTCGGTTTTTAAATTAAAAATCAAATTCCTTATCAAAAGAAAAAAAGGAGGCAGGGAGAAAAGATGAATCCATAAACTCAGATTCTAGTCCAAGCTGCTCAACTAACAGATCAAGGGTCACTCAGGGTCTCTGTGCTCAGATTCCCCTGCTCCAATGGGACATTTTATGAGTATGTGCTTCTCCAGTAGGCTCATCTGCTGGTGGGTGGATGTGTTCAAAGAATACAGCCAGGGAATCATTTGTCACCCTCTTTCCCTGAGACCTGGTTCTAACATGAATTCTATTCTGAGCTGGAGTCCTTTTAAATCCACTCATTAAGCTAAGGCTGTCACAGGCTCAAAGCCCTGCAAGCTAAGCCTATACGGAGACCACTGAAAACACAGCCAGGACCAATGACTGAACCATCAGCTCCTGTCATGCTCATTAGAAAGGAAGGGCCTTTGGATACTTCCTGGAGTTTTCTCCCTTTTCCCATCAAATTGACAAAGAATCCAAGACATTATTGCTTATCAACTTGTGGTTCACTAATTCCACTCCCATCTTTCCACCAACCTATCCATCAAAATCAGGTAGGAGAGAGAAGACTCACTTTTTCAGAGGCCTTGTCAAAGAGCTCACTTTGACTCTGGAACAATACAAGTAACTAGCCATCATGTTTTCTTGAGCTGCATGACTCTGTGCAAACCTCTCCCCCCATACAGACCTCACTATCCCCATCTGTCAAATGGGCAGGTATCAGACTAGATTTCTAAGGGCCCTCTTATTTCTATTCCTTGAGGCTGAAGCTGGGAAACATCCATGAAAGGCCAGAGTAGAGGCTGAAGAACACATGGGAAAGAGTGAGCAAACGGGGTAAGAGAAGTGGAAAGAAGAGCAACAACCCCTGACAAATTCCTTCCCAGCCTGACTCTCCCAGGAAGCCCTCCCTGAACCCCACCCGCATGGCCTTCTTTCAGGTTACCCTTTAGCCCTCAGCCCGGGCCCAGAGCAAGGCCTGGTCCAGGCTGAGGGCGTGTGGTGAACTGAAGAAGCAAACTCTGAGAGAGAATCTGTGAAAAAAGTGAGCTGCCTCCCCTGTAGTGCCAGCAGGTGCTGGGAAAGCTCCGTGGAATCAAGCTGACATGGTGTGTGAATCAAAGACGTGTGAGTACATAAGCCAGTGAGTTGGTGAAAGAAGGACCAGGACTAGGCAGCTGCATCCCCAGAAGGGGGCTTGGGAAGGCACAGACCAGCTGGCTATCTCTGGGGGTAACACCAGGGGCTGAGGTCCACAAGCAGTTTGCAGAAATGGAGTTTTGAACACACACCAAATGCCCCTGATGCCTGAGTCAGGAGCTGAGGTTTAGAGGGAGTCAGGAAGAAGGTGAAAAGTCAAAGAGAGTGGAGGATTTTATGAAGATGCTCCTCCTGGAACTCCCCAGCTCAGCACCTTGCTAACTCCTGCTCATCCTCCAATGGTCAGCTTACCAGCCTCTGACTGCCAGCACTAACAGCATTCTCCCCTTACAAACTCCCAAACCCCCAGTGTGGCCCCTTGCCCTCCTTCCATCATAACTTTAGCTAAATGACTATTCAGCATCTGACTGATCTCTCCACAGGGTCTACTAGTTCTTTAAGGGCAGGGATAATGCCCTGTTCATCACTGAATGGACAGCTCCAGCCCTGGACCTGGCACTGGAGAGGTACTCAGGAAATATTTGTTGAATGCAAGAATGAATGAAAGAGACGGGAGCTCCCTATGTTAGGGGCTCTGCCCTCTCACTGCCAAGGGCCTGGGTATGATACCTGATCAGGGAGCTAAGATCCCGCAGCCACACAGCCAAAACGAAACCAAGAATAACCAAAAAAGGCAAAGAGAAAAGAATGAGTGTGAGAGATGGAGGAGGGGTGCAGGTCTGGAAGACCTCCAGAGACTAGGCAGTCCTCCCAGGGTCCCAGTGGGAGTCAGCCTGCTCAGGACAGATGGGTGAGGAGTAGCATGCAGGCTGGCACTCTCTGCCACACTGTCTGTGTAGTTTAGCAGCAGATCCTTTGAGAAAGGGTGAAACCATGCTGACAAAGAGCTGTCTGGAACCACTCCATGTGTCACTGATGCTGTGCTCTGGCTTGAGGGCCGCATTGAAGGAAGCTTGGGAAATTGTTTCAACCAGCTTGCCTTGCTGGGGTCTGACATCATGCTGCCCTCTGCTGTGGTTTGGTGATTAAGGAGTTTGCCTGTGGCTCACTCGCCATCATACAAGCCCAAATGAGGCACATTCTTACTCCAGTTCACACATGGAACCAAAACATCCTGGCCCTGGTTTTACTTTCCCTCGTAAGCCCTTGTGCTTCCCTGACTCAGGGTCCTTCTGAAATCCTAGAAGTTTGTTCCCAAGTGGTGTATTCCATACACAGCCTGCAGTGGGATTACAGTAGAGATAAATAAAAGATTAGTTTCCAAGTTTCGGGACTAAATAAAGGATCAGATTCTTAGTGATTGGGAGATAAAAGGAATTTCTGGGTTTGTTCATGGATGAACCAATTCAGAAGCAGTTTGGGGCAGTGGGTGGAACCTAGAGCTCAGTTTTCCCTGGGGTTTTTCTTTTGTGGGTCTCCCTCACTACCCACCCTGGCCATCTGGTCTCACTTCTGAGACAGGCTAAGCAAGCTAAGGCAGCAGTGAGCCCAGCGAGGAGGCTGAGTAGAGCCTCTGACCGGGCTGGGTGTTGCATGAGGAATGGAGGAACACAACTGGACCTTATGCTGGATTGGGAGGGTATCTCCAGTCCCACTGGAGCATCATATCCAGGTAACACTTGGCTTCTCTGGAAGGCATTTTGCATGACGAGCATAACACTCCAGAACATCACTAACAACCTATGATATCCCTCAGGCATTGGATATACTTATGCTTATCTGTCTTGCTTGTTTGTCTTTACGACCTGACAGATTTGGTGCAGCAAGTTAGCAGGGAAAGTAGAATAAGATTCCTGGAAGCAGAGACAAATGAATATCTGAATGGGGAAGGGGCACCACAACAAATGAAAGAGAGAGAAAAAGGGCAACATGTAGGGGACTGGAATACAAAAGTAGGAAGTCAAGAGATAACTGGAGTAACAGGCAAATTTGGCCTTGGAGTACAAAATGAAGCAGAGCAAAGGCTAACAGAGTTTTGCCAAGAGAACGCACTGGTCATAGCAAACACCCTCTTTCAACAACAAAAGAGACGACTCTACACATGGACATCACCAGATGGTCAATACCGAAATCAGATTGATTATATTCTTTGCAGCCAAAGGTGGAGAAGATCTATATAGTCAGCAAAAACAAGACTAGGAGCTGACTGTGGCTCATTCATGAACTCCTTATTGCCAAATTCAGACTTAAATTGCAGAAAATAGGGAAAACCACTAGACCATTCAGGTATGACCTAAATCAAATCCTTTATGATTATACAGTGGAAATGAAAAACAGATTCAAGGGATCTAGACAGAATGCCTGAAGAACTATGAATGGAGGGTCATGACACTGTATAGGAGGCAGTGATCAAGACCATCCCCAGGAAAAAGAAATGCAAAAAGGCAAAATGGTTGTCTGAGGAGGTCTTACAAATAGCTGTGAAAAGAAGAGAAGCAAAAGGCAAAGGAGAAAAGGAAAGATATACCCATTTGAATGCAGAGTTCCAAAGAACAGCAAGAAAGCCTTCTTCAGTGATCAATGCAAAGAAATAGAGGAAAACAATGAAATGGGAAAGACTAGCGATCTCTTCAAGAAAATTAGAGATACCAAGGAAACATTTCATGCAAAGATGGGCACAATAAAGCACAGAAATGGTATAGGTCTAACAGAAGCAGAAGATATTAAGAAGAGGTGGCAAGAATACACAGAAGAGCTATACAAAAAAGATCTTCATGACCCAGATAATCACGATGGCGTATTCACTCACCTAGAGCCAGACATGCTGGAATGAAAAGTCAAGTGGGCCTTAGGAAGCATCACTACAAACAAAGCTAGTGGAGTTGATGGAATTCAGTTTGAGCTATTTCAAATAATAAAAGACGATGCTGTGAAAGTGCTGCACTCAATATGCCAGCAAATTTGAAAAAACTCAGCAGTGGCCACAGGACTGGAAAAGGTCAGTTTTCATTCCAATCCCAAAGAAAGGCAATGCCAAAGAATGCTCAAACTACCGCACAATTGCACTCATCTCACACAGTAGCAAAGTAATGCTCAAAATTCTTCAAACCAAGCTTCAACAGTACGTGAACCGCAAACTTCCAGATGTTCAAGCTGGATTTAGAAAAGCCAGAGGAATCAGAGATCAAATTGCCAACATCTGTTGGATCATGGATAAAGCAAGACAGTTCCAGAAAAACATCTACTTCTGCTTTATAATGACTGTGCCAAAGCCTTTGACTATGTGGATCACAATAAACTGTGGAAAATTCTGAAAGAGATGGCAACACCAGACCACCTGACCTGCCTCCTGAGAAATCCGTATGCAGGTCAAGAAGCAACAGTTAGAACTGGACATGGAACAACAGACTAGTTCCAAATAGGGAAAGGAATACGTCAAGGCTGTATACTGTCACCCTGCTTATTTAACTTATATGCAGAGCACATCATGAGAAACACTGGGCTGGAAGAAACACAAGCTGGAATCAAGATTGCCGGGAGAAATATCAATAACCTCAGATATGCAGATGACACCACCCTTATGGCAGAAAGTGAAAAAGAACTAAAGAGCCTCTTGATAAAAGTGAAAGAGGAGAATGAAAAGGCTGTCTTAAAACTCAACATTCAAAAAATGAAGGTCATGGCATGCAGTCCCATCATTTCATGGCAAATAGATGGGGAAACAATGGAAACAGTAATAGACTTTATTTTGGGGGGCTCCAAAATCACTGCAGATGGTGACTGAAGCCATGAAATTCAAAGATGCTTGCTCCTTGGAAGAAAAGTTACGACAAAACTAGACAGCATTCTAAAAAGCTGAGACATTATTTTGCCAACAAAGGTCCATCTAGTCAAAGCTATGGTTTTTCTACTAGTCATGTATGGATGTGAGGGTTGGAATATAAAGAAAGCTGAGGGCCAAAGAATTGATGCTTTTGAACTGTGGTGTTGGAGAAGACTCTTGAGAGTCCCTTGGAAAGCACGGAGATCCAACCAGTCCATCCTAAAGGAAATCAGTCCTGAATATTCACTGGAAGGACTGATGCTGAAGCTGAAACTCCAATACTTTGGCCACCTGATGTGAAGAACTGACTCATTAGGAAAGACCCTGATGCTGGGAAAGATTGAAGGTGGGAGGAGAAGGGGATGACAGAGGATGAGATGGTTTGATGGCATCACTGACTCAATGTACATGAGTTTGAATAAGTTCCGGGAGTTGGTGATGGACAGGGAGGCCTGGCGTAATGCAGTCCATGGGGTCGCAAAGAGTTGGACACAACTGAGCAACTGAACTGAACTGAAAAAGCACTTGCCCTGTGCCATGCTGTGTCCTGACAATCACTAGCTGTTGTTCAGAACTCTGAGTCCAGGAGACCACAGGAAAAACAATGATGTATCCACCAAATTTTATTTATAAAGACAAAGGAGTCCAGCACGACCTCCACGTTCCAATGGCTAAAGGTACCAAGATCTCCTCTTTTGAAGCATGAGAGTTCAGTTGGCTGAGAATTTAATGATGGTAGAACAAACAATTCCCCGTTGGCTTGAAATAACTAAAGGTTGCTCTGGATGGATTTATGTTAACAGGATACATCTAGAGTGGTAGTAGTAGTTGTTGTTTTTGTTCAGTCGCTAAGTCGTGTCCAACTCTTTGTGACCCATGGACTATAGCCTGTCAGGCTCCTCTACTCATGGGATTTCCCAGTCAAGAATACTTGAATGGGCTGGCATCTCCTTGTTCAGGGAATCTTCCTGACCCAGAGATCAAACTCACATCTCCTGTATTGACAGGCTGTTTCTTTACCACTGAACCACCAGGGAAGCCCTGTAGTAGCAGTAGTAGTAGCAGTAGCCATGGTGGTGGTGGTATAGTAAAGAGAGATGAATTTTGTGAGAATTTATCAGGCACAGTTGTAAGTACATTTCATGTGTTAACCTGTCTAATCCTTACAAGAAGCACATGAAGTTAGCCGATCTTGTGGACTGTGGGAAGAAGGCCCTGGGAGGAAGAGGAAAGGACCATAATTTTTTAACTGGATTTACTTTGAATCTTTAAGAAGAGCTCAAGGACATCCCTGTTGGTCCAGTGCTTAAGAATCCACCTTGCAGTGCAGGGGACGTGGGTTTGATCCCTGGTTGGGAAGCTAATACGCCACATGCCACAGAGTAGCAAAGCCTGCGTGCTGCAACTAGAGAGTCCATGCACACGAAGGTCCCACATGACACAATGAAGATCCTGCGTGCCACAACTAAGACCCAATGCACGCAATCAAATCAGTAAGGGCTTTAAAAAAGAAGAGCCCCAAAATCCTACTATCTCTTTATAATTCATGAATTTGGCCTGAATGATGATGATGACAGTGATGAACTGTGACTGTGAAGTAAAGTACGATGATCCAAAGGTAAGTTGTAACCAATCATCTACTTGCAAGCTTCATTATCACACCCCAAAACATCAGGATAAAACATTTTAATTTCCATCTAATACATGAACGTTTGCAAAGATCTCTATGTTTAGCAACATGCAAAATTCCAAACATTTGACTGTTTTTCACTTTCCATTCAGTTGTTTTGGGAACCATGTAGTGTCTCTCTCTCTCTTTTTTTCTCTCTCTCTCACACACACACCCACACACCCCACCACTATCTCAACCAGAGTATCCTGCCTGAGCCCCAGCCAACCTGACTCCTGGTTGCCCTTCCTCAAGGATCCTGGCCTGAGGTTTACGGAAGGAGCTGGGCAAAGTGACTTAGAATCTGCACCAGGATAATTGGGATGAGCAGCCTTGGCAACCTTGACTCCCCCAACATTCCCATTATACTTGAGATGAAAGGGGAAATGCTCCTGACCTGGCTGCTTTCTACGTGGGCCTCACATGTCAGAGCATTGAAACCTAAGAGCATCAACCAGATGAGGACTGGGCCTCTCCTTTGTTGTTGTCGTTCAGTCATTCAGTCGTGTCCGACTCTTTGCAACCCCATGGACTGCAGCACGCCAGGCTTCCCTCTCTTTCACCAACTCCGAGCTTGCTCAAACTCAAACCCATTGAGTCGGTGACGTCATCCAACCATCTCACCCTCTGTTGTCTCCTTCTTCTCCTGCCTTCAATCTTTCCTAGCATCAGGTCTTTCCTAATGTGCTGTCTCTTTGCATCAAGTGGCCAAAGTATTGGAGCTTCAGCATATGCATCAGCCTTTCCAACGAATATTCAGGACTGATTTCCTTTAGGATGGACTGGTTGGATCTCCTTGCAGTCCAAGGGACTCTCAAGAGTCTTCTCTAACACCAGTTCAAAAGCATCAATTGTTCAGCACTCAGCTTTCTTTATAGTCCAACTCTCATAGCCATACATGACTACTGGAAAAACCATAGCTTTGACTATATGGACCTTTGTCAGCAAAATAACGTCTGCTTTTTAATACACTGTCTAGGTTTGTCATAGCTTTCCTTTCAAGAAGTAAACATCTTTCAATTTCATGGCTGCAGTCACCATCTGCAGTGATTTTGCAGACCAAGAAAAGAAAGTCTGTCACTGTTTCCATTGTTTCCCCATCTATTTGTCATGAAGTGATGGGACCAGATGCTATGACCTTCATTTTTTGAATGTTGAGTTTTAAGCCAGCTTTTTTTACTCTCCTCTTTCACCTTCATCAAGAGGCTCTTAGTTCCTCTTCACTTTCTGCCATAGGGCGATGTCATCTGCATATCTGAGGTTATTGATATTTCTCTCAGCAATCTTGATTCCAGGTTGTGCTCCATCCAGCCCGGCATTTCTCATGATGTACTCTG
The DNA here is from genome assembly GCF_054371585.1 of Giraffa tippelskirchi. Classification (NCBI taxonomy): domain Eukaryota; kingdom Metazoa; phylum Chordata; class Mammalia; order Artiodactyla; family Giraffidae; genus Giraffa; species Giraffa tippelskirchi. Next base: position 95,317,961 of record NC_137276.1, read on the forward strand.
CATATAAGTTAAATAAGCAGGGTGACAATATATAGCTTTAACAAACTCCCAATTTTGAACCAGTCCATTGTTCCATGTCCAGTTCTAACTGTTGCTTTTTGACCTGCATGCAGGTTTCTCAAAAGGCAGGTAAAGTGGTCTGGTGTTCTCTTTAAGAATTTTCCACAGTTTGTTGTGATCCACACAAAGGCTTTAGCATAGTCAATGAAGCAGAAGTAGATGTTTTTCTGGAATTCTCTTGCTTTTTCTATGATCCACCAGATGCTGGCAATTTGATCTCTGGTTTCTCTGCCTTTTCTAAAACCAGCTCAAACATATGGAAGTTCTCTGTTCACATACTGCTGAAGCCTAGCTTGGAGAATTTTGAGCATTACTCTGCTAGCGAGCATAGAAACTTAAGAGGATCAACCAGATGAGGATTGGGCCTCTCATGGTGGCAGCCAATGAGGAGAGGAGGGACCTGTCCTTCCAGATGACCCCCCACAGATGCTCCAGCTCTGGGAACTCCGAAGTGGGAACTCAACTCCTAGAGAACAACTGGCAACAAGGTAAGGCCTCTCTATTTAATCTGAACTTCTCAATTCTGGAGCTATATTTCCCAGAGTGGTTGCTGGACCACCTGCAGCAGAATTCCCAGGAAAGCTTGTTGAACCTATGGATTCCTATGCCCCATCTCAGACATCCTGGGTCAGCTCCCTGCACTCGGGTCCAGGAATCTGCATGTTGAAAGGGTTCCATGATCAGCCTTATGCGCCATTAAGACTGAGAACCACTTCTTTTTTTTTTTGGTTGCCCTGGATCTTCATTGCTGCACCCAGGCTCTTTGTTGCAGCGCACAGGTTTTCTGTCGTTGTAGCACGTGGAGGCTTCTCCAGTTGTGGAGTACAGGCTCTAGAGCACACTGTCTCAGTAGGTGCAGTGTGCAGGCTCTCCAGTTGTAGCGCTCAAACTTAGCAGCTCCACAACATGTGGGAACATGGAGTTCCCCAACCTGGGATGGAACCTGCACCCCCCTGCATTGGAAGGCGGATTCTTAACCACCAGACCACCAGAGAAGTCCCCAGGAACCACTTCTTCAGAGATGTATTTCACCAGGCTATAGTTTCGTCCATTTCTACAGGTCTCATGTTTCACTCTGCTTCAGTTCAACAAAAATTCATGGAGAGCCTGCTCCAGACCAGAATCTGTTCCAGGCACAGAGGAGGCAGCAATGACAGAGACCCAGGTCCTGCCTTCATGGAGGCTGCAGTGATTTCAATCTCATGACAATGCCAACAGCCACAGCACGCTAAGACTCTTTTTTTTAACAAATGAGAAAACAGAACTTAGAGTGTAAGCAACTTACACCACTGCTAAGTGATGTTTCTAGAGCTAGAATCCACTCCCCTTATTTCAGACCCACATTCTATGCACTGACCCTCAGAGCATTAAAGGCTCAGCTGGTGGAGTGAGAGCTGCAAAGACCCTTAGCGGACAACCAACTGGAATATCCAAGAGGTTTTAATTGTCATTTCAACTCTAACTAGTTGCTCCTACACGTAAGGGAAGGCTCTGCAACTATCCTGAGATCATGGCATCCAGTCATGGAGGAGCCGACTCATTAGAAAAGACCCTGATGCTGGGAAAGATTGAAGGCAGGAGCAGAAGGGGACGACAGAGGACAAGATGGTTGGATGGCATCGCTGCCTTGATGGACATGAATTTGAGCAAGCTCCAGCAGTTGGTGATGGACGGGGAAGCCTGGCATGCTGCAGTCCATGGGGTCACAGAGTCAGACACGACTGAGCGACTGGACAACAATAACTGAACTACCAACACAACCAGGATTGATGAAAAAGCTGCTGCAATTGGTTAGTCACGTCTACAGGGGGTATAGAACCATGGAGTGGCTGCACGGACTACATATGCACACTGGTCCTGTATATGCACAAACCCTCCATTCTTATGTATGTATGTATGTATTTTTGTATGTATTTATTTTTGGTTGCACTGGGTCTTTGTTTCTGTGCACAGGCTTTCTCAAGTTGTGGTGAGGGGGGCTATTCTCTAGTTGCAGTGTGCGGGCTTATCATTACAGTGGCTTCTCTTGTTGTGCAGCACAGGCTCTAGGCAATCATGCTTCAGCAGTTGCAGCACACAGTCTCAATAGTTGCGGCTCCTGGGCTTAGTTGCTCTGAGGCATGTGGAATCTTCCCAGGCCAGGGATCCAACCCATGTCCTCTGCATTGGCAGGTGGACTCTCATCCACTGTACCACCAGGGATGTCCAAACCCTCCATTTTATAGATGGGGAAACTCAGGTCCAGAGAGAAATAAGTTATCCAGGTCTCAGACCTGGGACTAGACTTGAACCAAGGTCTCTAAAATTATAGTCAAGGGCTCTTTATACTATCCAGTGCTGTCTTCCCCATGCAGCCAAGATAATTAAACTGAGAAATGGATCAAAGCATCAGGAATCAAGGCCTTTCTGGTACTGGTGCCAAGGGTCCTGTGGAGGCCAGAAGAGGGAGGAGAGGCTGAAATGGTGGGAGGTCCCAAGAGGACCAGCAGGGAGGCTGCTGCTGCTGCAGCTCTTTAGTCTCAGTCATGTCCAACTCTGTATGACCCCATGGACTGTAGCCCGCCAGGCTCGTCTTTCCATGGGATTCTCCAAGCAAGAATACCAGAGTGGGTTGCTATTTCCTTCTCCAGGGGATCTTCGTAACCAAGGAATTCAATCCATGCCTCCTGCTTGGCAGGTGGATTCTTTACTGCTGAGCCACCTGGGAAGCCTAACTAGGGAGGCTGTCCCTCCCACTTCTGCCCTCCCAGTGAGGGAAGGAAGAAACCCACATTACTGAGCCCTCACCTGTGCAAAGCACTGTGCTAACTACATCAATCATCCCCTTTAATCCTTTCAATCACCACGTGAGGAAGCTCCAGTCAGAGGAGGAAACGGGGTGGGGGGGGCAGGTTAAGTGACTGAACCAAGCTCACATAACCCAAACCAGGGCAGGCTCCCAGGTATTGGTGGCTCTACACCCCACCTATGACCACACAGGGAGGCTTAGAGCACATGCTTTGGGTCCAAAAGACCTTATTTTGAGTCCCAACTCTACCACACGCTGGCTCTGTAACTCTGGCAAGTGCCTTGACCTCTCAGTCTTTTCATCTGTCAAATGGAGAGATAGCAAGCCTTAGCTCAGAGGGTTGTTGCTATAGTATTAACATAAATAATATATAGAAAGCACTAAGACATAAAATATAGTGAATGTTCATTAAATGGTAGCCCTTACTGTTGCCCTCACCACTGCCCTGGGCATGTCACCTGAACACCTGGCACCCAATGCTGGTCTGGATGTCTTTCTTGGAGACGGTCTCATCTTAAGATCATCTTGTTCCTACAGCTGGAGTTAGCAGCCCCACTTGCAAATGTATTCAAGTATCATATAAATCACAAGGGAGTGAGTCTGTGGAGAAGTTAGGAAGCCCATTACCCACAGACAGACTCACCTCAGAACAACTGCCACAAGATGGCAGCCTAAGAAGCGGCCATAAATCAGCAGAGCTCTTCCAAGTCAGGCCACACCCTGTCAGATGGGGTCTCCCCCAGCTCTGTTCACACTGACTCCGGTGTGCAAGAACCTCTTTAGGGTACTTCCTGAGATGGTCACTGCTTTCCTGATCTCACTAGGGACTATTAGGACATCAAAGAAGGGTGTTTGGAGTTTTAACCTAAGATAGTGAAGCGTGGTGCTTCTATTTACTAAGAGTAAATAAAAGTGCTGTGTTTCTTTTAGATGACTCTTTTGATAAACTTATGGTTACCATGGGAGAAAGGGGGATGGGGTGAGGAGTACCTGGGAGATTGGGATTGACATATACACACTACTATGTATAAAATAGCTAATTAATAAGGAACTACTGTACAGCAAAGGGAAATCTACTCAATACTCTGTAACGACCTATATGGAAAAAGAATCTAAAAAAGAAGGGACATATGTATATGTGTAACTGATTCACTTTTCTGTACACTTGAAACTAACACAACACTGTAAATCGATTACACTCCAATTTTAAAAAATTTAAGATATAAATAAACAATTAAATGCCTTTTTTGAATTAAGGTCCCCAATAACATACCTAAATAAAAAGTTCTACTAAAAAGCAGTAGTCTCCATTTTGTTTTTGGAAATCAGACCCAAAGAAGTAGTGAACTTAGAAGGCCTGAGATGCACCCCCCCTACACACACACACACAATGGGCCCCAGTATGTGCCACATCTCCTCTAACCCCCTGCTTCAAGGAGGAGGAGCACCCTTAGCCTCATTCATTGCACAAACTAACATTTATCGTGTTTTACATGCATTATCTCATTGAATCCTCCTCACAAAACCTTATACAAGTAAGATAACATTATTATGGTCCCCATGTTAGAGGTGAGAAAACAGGCTCAGTGATATTAAGTAACTTGCACACAAAGTTCTCAGTCACAAGTGGTAGGTCAAGAAAGCAGGCTTAGTCCCTCCTACTCCAGTACTTGATTTCTAACACCTTCAAGATAAGACATCTCCTGCTGCTCAAAGAATTCCTCAGTCAGTTCAGTCACTCAGTCGTGTCCGACTCTTTGCGACCCTATGGACTGCAGCACACCAGGCCTCCCTGTCCATCACCAACTCCCGGAGTCCACCCAAACCCGTGTCCATTGAGTCAGTGATACCTTCAAACCATCTCATCCTCTGTCATCCCCTTCTCCTCCTGCCTTCAATCTTTCCCAGCATCAGGGTCTTTTCAAATGAGTCAGTTCTTCACATCAGGTGGCCAAAGTATTGGAGTTTCAGCTTCAGCATCAGTCCTTTCAATGAATATTCAGGACTGATTTCCTTTAGGATGGACTGGTTGGATCTCCTTGCTGTCCAAGGGACTCTCAAGAGTCTTCTCCAACACCACAGTTCAAAAGCATCGATTTTTCAGTGCTCAGCTTTCTTTATATTCCGACTCTCACATCCATACATGACTAGTAGAAAAACCATAGCTTTGACTAGATGGACCTTTGTTGGCAAAATAATGTCTCTGCTTTTTAGAATGCTTTCTAGGTTGGTCATAACTTTTCTTCCAAGGAGCAAGCATCTTTGAATTTCATGGCTTCAGTCACCATCTGCAGTGATTTTAAAATAAAGTCTGTCACTGTTTCTACTGTTTCCCCATCTATTTGCCATGAAGTGATGGGACTGGATGCCACGATCTTAGTTTTCTGAATGTTGAGCTTTAAGCCAACTTTTTCACTCTCCTCTTTCAATCAAGAGGCTCTTTAGTTCTTCTTCATTTTCTGCCATAGGGTGGTGTCACCTGCATATCTTAAGCACGCATAAAGCCCTAGACAATGAAGGTGGGAAGTGGAAAAATGCATGGTCTCAGACCTTGCGTGCTAAGTCACTTCAGTCATACGGGACTTTTTGCGACCCTATGGACTGGAGCCCACCAGGTTCCCATGTCCACGGGATTCTCCAAGCAAGAATACTGGAGTGGGTTGCTATGCCCTTCTCCAGAGGATCTTTCTCACCCAGGGATCAAACCCAGGCCTCCCAAATTGCAGGTGGATTCTTTACCATCTGAGGCACCAAGGAAGCCCCTCTCTGCCCTCAAGGGCCTTCAATCTACTGGGGGCAAGGACAACAGTCAGAATTGCCACCATGTGGTTGGGACAGTTTTCTTGGAGAAGAATCTTAGCAGAGGAAGCTCTGAAACAAAAGCTTTCACCAAAACCCCAGGGCCTAGGGCTTCTTCACATGGCCCACTTCCTCCAGAATCCCAGAAACCCGTCATTTTAGCTAGTGCTTAACTGGAATAGGCAATAGAGGAGGGCTGGGCCAAGCTGTCATGATGTAACCTTGACTTGACCTTGCTGTCTACCCACAGATGTCCTGGTTTGGAGGAAACACAATCTGTCACCTTAGGCAGGAGCCAATATCAAAAATGGGGCTGGAATCATCATGTTTACCCCTGTGAACTGCTGTCACATAGAAGCACTTTCAAAGGGCAGCTGATAAAATTGCTGTTTTGACCCTCCTTTTAGCTGAAAACCAGACACCGTCAAAATAGCTTTTCTTTTTATTAGCTACATTATTGGAGAAATGGTGAGGGATTGATTTCATAATTGATTCTCCAAATAAAGATAATGTCTGTGGAGTAAACAGGCAAGAGCTGACCAAGGATGGATACATGTGTGTGAGTGTGTGTGTGTATGTATCTGTGCCTGTCCTAATGTGCGGCTGTGTCTTATCTCAGAACTTGTGGTCCGCTCAGACTCTGTTCATCCTCCATAGACAAGACCTCTTTGCTCTCAGACCTCATGGAGTACAGTTAACCAGGCTGCCTGGAACCATCCCTGATTTCAGTCTGAAAAGTAGCGAGCTCTAATGGAGCAGCCATTATATCAACAGTCTCTAGAATGAATTAAAAGCTTAAAATATAAAAAATAAATAAATAAATAAAAGCTTAAAATAAAGTTATTCATTTAAGTATTCAACCAATATTCACTGAGGCCAAGGTGCAGGGGATACAAAAGTCATTAAAAAAGCTAGTTCTTGCCCCTGGATAAGCTAGTAAGGGAAGCAGACATAAAACAAGTAATTCTGTAAGCAAATATAAAGTACCACTAAATTACAAATAAAAAGAATAAATTATCAGAGACGATAGTAGCTTGGCTAAAGGGGTGACAACGGAGATGGATAGGATGAACAGACACGTAGAAGGTGAGACCAAGAGTGCTGACTATAATGACAGTTCTCCCCCGTCCCTGACCTAGAGCTGCAATATTCTGTGGTTTACATCTTCCTTGTTGGTCCGTTGTTTATTCAGATCATTTTAAAATCATAGAATCTTAAAGACCTGCAATCTTTAAAATCATGGAATCTTAGTTTTTTTGTTTGGGTTGTTTCTTTTTTTCTTGTGGGATCTTAGTTTCCTGACCAGGGATGGAACCCAGACCCTGGCAGTGAAAGCGCCAACTCCTAACCACTGGACTGTCAGGGAATTCCCAAGGAATCTTAGCTTAACTGTTACACTGTGGTCCACAGGGCCTTAGGTTTCTATGGGATACCCTGACATGCTCTGGGATCAAGCTCTGGGAACCTAAGACCTGTAGTCCCCACTTTAACCAGTGCAGTCCCACTCTCATCTATTGGGAAAATCAACACTTTTACAGATGAGGAAACTTCCAGTTCCTTGAGGGCTAAAACCTCCTCTCTTCCCAGAAGGCACATTACTTTTCCGGTTCAGGGCACACTCCATCTTCCTAAGCCACCATTTTTGCAACCGCAGGGCCCTTCCTCTGCCTGGTGGGCTGCCATTAGGACCTGGGGGGCAAGCCCACCCCATAGGCCATGGGGCCTCACTGCACCGTTTGTACTCGCTTCTCAGGTCATCCCTGTCAAGCCTGCGGTGTCAGAAAGCGCAGACCCGCACTGAGAGCCAGGTCACCCTGAGCTGTAGGGCCGCCTGCCGGAGCCCCCTGTTTATTTTCCTTCCTGGACACACTGGTGACACAGTGTTTGAAAAGCTCCAATGAGGCTGGAATGAGAGTCCACAGGAGAATGGACAGTCACCTCACAGAGGCCTGCTGGTGATTTGGAATGTCCTTCAGAAGGCTTTTTAATAAACTTTGTTTGTGGTCTGCCTTGATGAGGAACACATTTGCCTGGGATCGGCAGGGATGTTTGGTTTCTAGGCTTCCCTTTCTTGGCCTTAGAAGTTCTTGGTGGCAGTGGCTGCCTGCAGGCCCTGGGGACTCCCCTGTGGAGGGCTGACCTGCCTCCAGCTTTGTCCCTGCTACACTCCTGGCCCCTGGTGTCCCTGATAAACTCCAGAGCTCAAAGTGCAGGGTCAGAAAGGTTTGAAAGTTCAACAGGAAAAAAAGGTCCCATTACGTTTTCTAAGAAGCTTTCAGGCTCAGCATTGGAATTTGTTTTTTTTAAATCCACCAAATAATGTCTCTTTGCCTCCTGGCTCTCCCTGTTCCCTGCTTTCCCAGCCTACATCAACTGTGAGAATTAGTTTCAGTAGCTTACACACATAACAGTTCCTGGCCAAGAATCCCCACTAGAAAGAGGAAAACATTTACAGGCCTGCTCCTCCCACTGGGTTTATCTCCCAGGCAGGAGTAGGCAACAACCGGCTGCTTTCTCAGACACCCCATGTGTGGTAAGTGCCCTGAAACTCTGTGCTGAACTGTTCTATTTGGCCAAAAAGGGATGAGCACTCAAGCCCATGTGCTCTGTGGCCTGAGATACATGCATATAGATGAACCTCCTGGAGAAGGGGTACTTCTTATTCCCATTTGACTCTGGGGTGCACAAAGCAAAAAGTGGTCCAGGGAAGACAGGTTTGCAGTAATTTGAGGTCAGGGGACAGGAAGGAGGCAGCAGGGCCATGCTCCTGCTCCATTTATTCAGGGTGACCTCCACATGGCCCAACAGAACAAATGCCCACACTGACTGAAACATTTGCCAAAAACAATAACAGCGTGCAGTAGGGGTGACAAGAAGGAGAGCTGGTAAGAAGCACACTACAGTTGACTAACAGCAAAGTCTGTGACCTGCTAGGGGTCAGGGCGGTGCCCAGGATAAGGGTTTCCTGCCGCTCTCTGGAGTCACACAAACTACCAACAGTGGATTTAAAACCCAGCGGTGCTGTGTGCCCTTGAGCAAGTTGCTTAGCCTCTCGTCTTCGGTTTTCTCCTCTGGGCAGTGGGGATGACAGCACTTTCCTTAAAGAGCTGTTTTTGTTCGTTTTTTTAATTTGGCTGCTCCGGGTCTCAGTTGCGGTACGTGGGATCATCAGTCTTCATTGTGACATGCGGGATTTGTAGCTGCAGCATGCGAACTCTCAGCTGTGGCATGTGGCATCTGGTTACCTGACCAGGAATTGATCCCGGGCCCCCTGCATTGGGAGCGCGAAGTTTTAGCCACTGGACCACCAGGGAGGTCCCAAAGAGCTGTTTTTATGGTTAGAAAAACAATATATGATGTATATATATATAAATGCATAGAAAGAAAACTGAAAGGATAAACCCCAAAGTTGGGAGACAGGTAAGAGAGTAGGGAGGGAACTGAAGGTGGGAGAGAAGGAGGGGCTTCGGCTTTCTTTCACCCGGCAGATAAAGACAGTGTGAGGGAAGAGAGAGAGAAGAAAAACTGTGATTCATTTTATAATACGCTTAGCGCATTGCACACAGTAAATCCTTAATAAACAGTAACTCTTGGTACTCACCTTTTTCTCTAAAGTCTTAGATCCTTATGTGGTAAAGGACTTGTCACCATGAAAAGTCCCTTGTAGTAGTCCCTTTGGATTCTGACCTGGGGCAGAGGAAGGAGTGGCGGTCAAAGGGCCCCTGATCCTTTCTTTATTTTGGTTCAAAACCACCAACAGGAGAGGAAGCTGGATGTGTGGACACCCCGTGGGTTACTTTCTTGTTATGAAATCCGAGCGAGAGCAGTTCCCGCCTGGCTAGAAAACGTGCAGCCTCCCTTCCGGTCTCGGCTGGAGCCCCTCTCAGGCTGTGCTCTTGCCAGACCCAGGCGGCCCCCCTCACAATACCATCCTGGAGGGGCGGCCCAGATATGCGGTACAAAAACACCCCCGCAGCAGCCCATTTCATAACATCACGTGTCCAAATAAATGGAGCTGTTGACTCAGGCTAATTCGATGAGGGGCCTTTCCTAAAAAGCAATCTGTGTGAGGCTAAGAAAAACAGGATTCTTGGTGGACTTAGGCTCCTAATCCCCAGCTTCCCCAGCAGAGCCATGGCCTGGAAGAGCTGGGGGGCCTCCCAGAGATGCCCTGTGACAAGCGGGCCAGAAGGCTGCATTCTTGTTCTGCTGCCTGCCTCCAGGCTTGTTCATCCCTTCAGGCTAGTTCATCCTGCCAGGGCAGGAGGATGGGGGCCTCAGGGCTGCAGTGGGGCCAGGACTCAGGCTGAGGGCTTCCGTGGGGCTGCACACCTGAGCTGTGGGCGGCTGGGGCTGGTGAAGGCACCCCACAAGCCCCTCATTGTCACCTCACATGGGCTTACTTTAACCCCAAGAGCTGGGTACCATTCAAGCTTACTTTCCAAGGGGAAATTAAAGGGAGAGATGGGTTTATGGGGAACCCCCCTCCTCCCCCCACACACACACCAGCATACAAAAGAAAAAGGAGGAAAACAAGAGGGGATGTGTTATAAGCATCTGCAAAGGGGCTGGCCCTCTGGCCAGGCCCACACTATCTTGCATCCACATCTCTTCTGTGAGTGCCTGTGAGCAGGGACCCTGTTCAAGACCTCTTTCCAAGTCACCTGGGGGACAGTCAAGATCCAGGGCTTGTTGTGAGGAATGAATCTGGAAACTTGCGCCAAGGGCTTGGCCCCTTGCCCAGCCTGCAGCAAATGCTTCATCAGTGGTCTAGCCTTGTCTATGAGTCTTATGGGGCTGGCAAAAAGTGGGTTGGAGCTGTGGCTCCTGCCAGAACATGGGGAGTTTATAAATAGGGTAAACGAGACAGACATTAGAAAAGGGCCTGGGACCCTCAGCTAAGAACTAGGAGAAATGGAGTTCAGAGCATAGAGAGAGATTACAGAAAGGGCCAGAGAGGGCTTCCTGAAGGAGCTGAAATTCCCAGGGGGGCCATGAAGGGACAGGTAGGATTTGGGCCCATGGAGAGGAGAGAGGATGACATTCAAGTGCGGAAACAGCAAACACAAAGGTGGGAAACCAGAAAGGAGTTCAGCAGGAGCAGAGTGTCTGCAGGGGGCCAGCGGGAGAAGAGGTTAACATTTCAGAGGAGACGCTAGACCTCGAGTGGCCAAACAAGACCCTTGATGCAGGGATGGGGCCCAAAAGGAAGTTCTGCAGGTAAAACAGGAAGCTTTACCTTACTGACTGCCCTGTACAGCCAGCCAGGTCCTGCCCCCTCACCTCTACTCATGCAGTTCCCTCAGCTCTCTCACCTCCTGGACTTATCCTCCCATCTGCCCTCACACACACTCAAAACTCGCCCTCCCCAAGAAGCCTTCTGTAAGAGTTTGAGAGTCAGACTGGGCTTGAGCAAGTCATTCAACTTCAACAGACCTCCTCTTTATACTCACACTTGCTTATCTGTGAAATGGGAAAAGTACCTACTTCTGTGGCTATACTGAGATGAAATTAGATAACATGTGAAGTGCCTCATAAGTGCCTGACACATAGTAAGGAGGTTCTCAGTAAACACTTGTGGTCTGAATGGATTTCAAGCCATGTAACCTCCAACCTTTCCACCGTGTGAAGCCCTCCCTAATCTTTTCTTTTCTCCTCACACTTGTTGGCGTAGGCTCCCCACTGGAACGCCTTCCCTACTCTCAGCCTAACACAGTGCCCCACAGAGCCGCAGCTCAGCATCCTCAGGCCTGACATCACATGGTCCTAATTATGTACACCACATTATTCACTGTTCCCTCAGAGGTCAGACCTAGCTGTCCACTCCTTGGAGGCAGAGAAAAGTCCACCTTCCCTCCACAGTAACCAGGATAAAGCTGCGTACATGCTGTGTGCTGGGCAGGGACTGTGGCTCAAACATCTTCAAAGACCAGGCAGGTCACACAAATGAGGCATGCAAGCCTGGTGACGTACTACAGGGCATGGTGGGGCCTGTGGCAACCTGGCCAGCCTTGCTGTGTGTTGACTGGTTGACCAAGTTGCACAGGGAAGAGACTCTTTAGAGACAGAAGTCCTGGATCCCTTGGTGGACAGGTGACTGTAAGCCAAGTGGCTTCCCTCTCTCTGGACCACAGGGACACTACCTGTCCAGAGAAGCCAATAAACCCTTTCAGGCAGTTCCTAAGCTATGAAAAAGATCAAATGAGTTGGTGTTTCTGAGAACACTTTGGAAGCCTGAGGCCCTATGGGACCTGAGGGACCATGTGCCGAAGTCTTAACATTTTCCCCAAACCAGGCCTCATATCTCACATGATCAGGAACGGGTGCACGGTTAGGGGAGCTTAAAAGGCCCCTGCTGCCCATATTGGAGCAGCCTCCTATCTCCCCAAGATCTCTGGTGGCCCTGGCTCCACAAGAGGGTGGTAATTGGGTCCCTATGGAAAACAGCAGAAGCGGCTTAAGGCAGCTGGAGGCGGCAGAAACCCTATCCCCTCCAGAGCCCTGACATTCTCATGAGCTCCCTTCCCACCCACCAGCCACGGCTGCAGCTTCCTGGGACCACCTGGCTTCCTGCCTGCCTCTGTTCCCATGGCTCCCTGCAGCTCCTCTCCACTGCCTTGGCTGAGGCCAGTGACTGGAGCTGCTCCAGGGCTGTCTTCACTCCAAGGTCTTGGTGGCAGCTGCCAAATGGCACAGTGACCTCTTCAACCCCAGTTCCAACGTCGCTCACTTCCTGAAGCAGGGGGACACTGAGCCCCAATCTATAGCCCAGCCTGACCCCAGACACTGAGGCCAGCTGTCACTGGCCACAAGGAGCACAAGCTGCCCGTGAACAAGTGCGTTCCTGCCTTTGCATCAAAGATGTACTACAATATTAGGTTGGTGCAACCTTTATTACGGATTTGAACTGTGTATTTTAAATCATTATAACTAGGCACAAACACATCTTTATTTATCAAAATAGGAGCTATTACAATTAACACATTTTTTACAAATGAGAAAGAAATTTGTTCATTCCTGTAGCATAAAAAATCTGTGCTTCGAAATTTGAAAAACTCTTGGAAAGCATTTTCTGCCTCCTGCTGGTTGTGGAAGCGTCTTCCTGCAAAAAGTTGTCAAGATGTTTGAAAAAGTGGTTGTTGGTTGGCAAGAGGTCAGACAGACGAGGCAAAACATCCGGCCCAATTTGTTCAACTTCTCCAGTGTTTGTTGTGCGATGTGGTCGGGCATTGTTGTAGAGAAGAACTGGGCTCTTTCTGTTGATCAATACTGGCTGCAGGCACTGCAGTTTTCGGTGCATCTCATCGATTTGCTGAGCATACTTCTCAGATGTAATGGTTTCGCTGGGATTCAGAAAGCTGTAGTGGATCAGATGGGCAGCAGACCACCAAACAGTGATCATGACATTTTGGGGGATGCAAGTTTGGCTTTAGGAAATGCTCTGGAGCTTCTTCTCGGTCCAATCACTGAGTTGGTCTTTGCCAGTGGTCATATAAAATCACTTTTCATCGCACATCACAATCCAATTGAGAAATGGTTCACTGTTGTTGCATAGAATAAGAGAAGACAACACTTCAAAACAATGATTTTTTTTCCAGTCAGCTCATGAGGCACCCACTTACCAAGCTTTTTCACCTTTCCATTTGCTTCAAATGCCGAGTGACCATAGAATGGTCAACGCTGAGTTCTTCAGCAACTTCTCATGTAGTTGTAAAGGATCAGCTTCGATGATGGCTCTCAATCGTCATTGTCAACTTCTGATGGCTAGCCACTCCGCTCCTCATCTTCAATGCTCTCATCTCCTTTGCAAAATTTCTTGAATCACCACTGCACTATTCCTTCGTTAGCAGTTCTTGGGCCAAATGCATTGTTGATGTTGCTAGTCTTCTCCACTGATTTACAACCCATTTTGAACTCAAACAAGAAAATCGCTCAAATTTGCTTTCTGTCTAACACCAATTCCATAATCTAATATAAAATAAACAGCAAGTAATAAATCATTAGCAAAAAAACATAAAGCAAGAAATGCACATTAAAATGATATATAACATAACCACATTTATTTAGAATGTATTCCAATATTGAATGGCAAATTTCAACAATACAAAAACTGTTGATTATTTCTGCACCAACCTAATAGTTTCCAGGGCTCACGCATACATGCTAAGTTGCTTCAGTCATGTCCAACTCTTTGCGACCCTATGGACTGTAACCTGCCAGGCTCCTCTTGCAAAGAGGCTGGCCTTTGCAGCCCCTCTGATACTCCTCTGTCCACGGGATTCTCCAAGCAAGAATACTGGAGTGGGTTGCCATGCCCTCCTCCTCCAGAGGATCTTCCTAACCCAGGGATTGAACCTGCATCTCTTACGTCTCCTGAATTGGCAGGCAGGTTCTTTACCACTAACGCCTCCTGGGAAGCCCTTCCAGGCCTCAAGCGCCAGCTATTTACCCAGCACTTTCCATGTACCTTCAACAGCTCCAAGAGGCAGTATTATTACACCCATTTTTCAGAAGGGAGAACTTCAGCTTGGAGAGGCTACATAAATTGTCAAGATGCAGATACAGAATTTACCCCCAGTTCTCACTAAAAGCTATTGTGTGTGTGTGTGTGTGTGTATACACACACACACACACACACACACACACCATCCCTGACCCATAAACATCCCCCTAGTTACTGCTCTTTCTCTGCTCACTTTTTATCTACTCATCTTAAGAAAATTATCGGGGGAATGCCTGGTGATCCAGTGGTTAGGACTTGGTGCTTTCACTGCCATGGCCCGAGTTCAATCCCTAGTTAGGAACTAAGATCCTGCAAGCCACACAGTGTGACCAAGACAAAGAAAATTTTCTGTGCTCATTCTCTGCACTTCTTCATCTCCCTCAACTAACTTCAATCTGGCTGCTACCCTATTTGCCTCACTCTCATGTCATAAAATAATGTTTGTAAAATGTTCCTAGCAGGAGCAATATAAGGGTAGGAGATTCAGAGGTAAAAACTATTATATATAAAATAAGCTACAAGGATATATTGTACAACACGCAGCATATAACCAGTATTTTATATAATTAAGTGGAGTACATGGGCTTCCCAGGTGGCTCAGTTGGTAAAGAATCCACCTGCTGATGCAAAAGACACAAGTTCAATCCCTGGGTCAGAAAGATCCCCTGGAGAAGGAAATAGAAACCCACTCCAATATTCTTGCCTGGGAAATCCCATGGACTGAGGAGCCTGCTGGGCTACAGTCCACAGGGTTGCAAAAAGTCAGACATGACTGAGCGAGTGAGCATAGCACGTAAGTGGAGTACAAACTTTAAAAATTGTGAATCACTCTATTGTACACCTGTAACTTATATAATAGGGTGTATCAGCTATACGATAAAAATAATAAGTAAATAAATAAATATAATCATTTAAAAATGTTCATAATAGTTTATTAGGGCTTACCAGGTGGCTTAGTGGTAAAGAATCCACCTGCCAAGCAGCAAATGCAGGTTCGATCCCTGGATAAGGAAGATCCCCTGGAGAAGGAAATGGCAACCCATTTCAGTATTCTTGTCTAGAAAATCCCAGACAGAGGAACCTGGAGGGCTACAGTCCATGGGGTCACAAGAGTCAGACATGACTGAGCGGGTAAACAACAACAACAAACTCATCAGCTTTATTATGATATCTAAAAACTGTATACAGCTCAGGTGTCTAACAATAGGAGAATGGATAAACTAACTGTTATAATTAAACAATGAAATATTACTCAGCAATAAAAATGAACAAAATACGATACACGCACCCACAAAATATGAGTGAATCTCAAGATTCTTTTCCTGAATGAAAGAATAATTACCTGAAAAAATACACCTGGTAAGAATTTCTAGAACAGGCAAAACTAGTCCATGAAGGAAACAACAAAAGAGTTGCCTCTGGGCGGGGGCAGGGACTGACTGGGGTGGGGGGGCAGGAGGGAACTTTCCTACAGAGATGATGATACTCTATATCTTCATATTATACAAGTGTATACATCAGTCAAGACTCGTGTGTGGTACAGTTAATATTAGTTCATTTGTACATGGGGGGAAGAACCATAAATATTTAACTCTAGTTAATCATATGTATGGGCTTCCCTGCTAGCTCAGACGGTAAGAATCCACCTGCAATGCAGGAGACTGGGGTTCAATCCCTAGGTTGGGAAGGTTCCCTGGAAAAGGGAATGGCTACTCACTCCAGTATTCCTGCCTGGAGAATTCCATGGACAGAGGAGCCTGGCAGGGTATAGTCATGCGGTTGCAAAGAGTTGGATATGACTAAGCAACTAACATTTTTACTTTCAATAATATGTACGCCAGGTAATTCCCTGGTGATCCAGTGGCTAGGACTCAGTATTCTCACTGCCAGGGGCCCAGGTTCCATCCCTGGTTGAGAAACTAAGATCCCAGAAGCAACAAGGCACAGCCAAAAAAAAAATATATATATATATATAAAGGAAATATATATATGTGTATGTGTGTATATATATATATATATATATATATATGCATGCTGAACAGGCTTCCCTGGTGGCTCAGACTATTAAGAATCCACCTGCAACGTGGAAGACCTGGGTTTAATTCCTGGATTGGGAAGATCCCCTGGAGGAGGCCATGGCAACCCACTCCAGTATTCTGGCCTGTAGAATCCCCATGGACAGAGAAGCCTGGTGGGTTACAGTCCATGGGGTCGCAAAGAGTCGGACATGACTGAGCGACTAAGCACAGCACATGCGTGCTGAACTGTTTAGAGATGAAGTATACTAATGCTTGCAACTTATTTTGAAATGTATCAAAATACAAAAGGAATAGATGGATGACTAGAAGGATGGGAAAATGATAAACATATAATAAAGCAAATACAGCAAAACAACAATTTTAAAATCTAGGTACATAGTATGTATATGTATGTTTGAAGATTTCTATAATGAAGTGATGGGGAAAGGAGATCATTACCAATAACTTCCTAAAGGCTACATTAAATGAAATCAGAAAAACTGGGTTCAAATCTTGACAAAGCCATTTCCTATCTGTCTGATCTAGGACAAGACTTACATTTGCAAGTCTCAACATGGTAGTGCATAAAAAGAAGTTGATAAATAAGGTCTGTGTCACATAGTACTCGTGAAGATGATGTGAGAGGACATATATGAAGATCCTAGAAAGGTTCATCGTGACCTGAAGCTATAAGAGGAAGAAGGAGGAGAAGGAGGGAGTGGTGGGGGCGGGGGGGAGGGAGAAAGAGGAAGAGGAGGGTCTTCTACTACAAACTCACAGAAACCCTAGATTTTAAAATAACTCATAAAAAAGATCCATTTTTTTCAACTTCTTGCTCTCAAGAAAGAAAAATCCCTAGACACCAGAAACAGAGGGAACTGAAAGCCAGAAGAGAAGCACAAGAAAAGACACTGAAGAAACCCCAGACACGGGGCAGAGGGCTTACAGATTGCAAAATATCTTTAAAGCTGGGGTGCTTCAGTTTGAACCTTCTTATAGACACAAGAGACAGAGCTTTGGGATCACTCAAGTTAAATTAGGAGTGAAAGTCCTACAGAAAGTCAGGACTTGTGAAGAGCTACACCCTTAGTAAAAAGAAGGTTAGAAACACTTCTCCCCAGCCCAGAGACACAGCAATAAAACTTATCTCTTCCTGATCTCCCAGAAGAAAGCAAAACACCATCCTTTCACGAGGTGATTGTTTAGAGGTGGACTTACACCACCCACACTGTACAGCAATCCCAAGTCAAAAAATTAACAAATAAATTAGAAATAGACCCCAAGCTGCTGATGCCTCCAGGGTACCTGGCAAAACCAAAATAAAACCTCTTTTTGAGGTCATTCCTACAACTCAGGCAGTACAGGGTTCTCACTGATAAAGAAATCACCAATGAAAATGGCAGACAATACAAAGAAAAGTTTATCATGAGCAAGTTTTCAGACACAAAAAAACAGGACAAATAGCATCCCAAGAGCTTCTCATAGATGAAAATTCTGAAAGACTATAAAATAAGTATGTTTAAAATAATAAAAGAGAAAAAGAGAAGAAATCAGAAACCATAATGAAATACCAGGCAGTTGTTTAAAGAACCAAACAAAATTTGTATAAATGAAAAAATAGTCATCAAAATTAAAATTTACTGGATGAGTAAAATCATATTTTAGATGGAACTGAAAAGAAAATTGCTGACTTAGAAAACAGCTATGAGGAGGTCACCCATAATATTGTACAAAGAGATAAAGCAATGGAAAGTATAAAAGATAATTATGTGAAAAAGAAAAGAAAACGAAAAAATCCACAAATTTATAATAGGAAAGAACAAATAATGGGAGAAAAGATATAACAGCCAGAAATTCTCAAAAATGATGAATAATATGAATCTTCATGAGGAAGAAGCACTCCAATTCTCAAACAGAATATACAAAAATA
The DNA here is from genome assembly GCF_054371585.1 of Giraffa tippelskirchi. Taxonomy (NCBI): domain Eukaryota; kingdom Metazoa; phylum Chordata; class Mammalia; order Artiodactyla; family Giraffidae; genus Giraffa; species Giraffa tippelskirchi. The sequence goes on from NC_137276.1 coordinate 95,336,059, forward strand.
ATTTCATGCCTAGACATACCATATTAAAACTGCAAAACATCAAGATAAAATCTTAAAAACAGCTAAAGAGAACAGACACATTACCCACAAAGGAACAAATAGGCTTAACTCAACTTCTCAGCAGAGACAACAGATGCCAGAAAGTAATAGAAAATTCCAAGTATCTTCCATGTGCTGAGGAAAAGTAACTGTCACCTTCAGTGTTCTATATCCAGTGATATTAACATTTAAGAGGGAGAATGAAATTTCTTAATTTCACCAGGATTTACTACTCACAAACTTTTGGTGAAAGCGCTGTGAAACTATATACATCAGGAAGAAGGAAATTAAACTCAAAAGGAAGAAATGGGTGAACAAAGAAAATGCAAACATGTAAGTGACTCTAAAATAAGCATTAACTGTAAAAACACACAGATAATTGTGACAAAGTCTTAGCACATAACAAGTACTTGACTGATGTTTATTGGTTGGTGGTGATTCTCGACTGCATGCACCTCTTCTGAGACATAATTCTACATATGTTTTGGGCACAAACTCAGAAGCACTTCAGCTTATGGCTGTCATATCCTATTCACTTCTTCATTCCATGAGTATTTTATCACTTCTGATCTGCATTTGTTTTTTTTATATTTTTTCCATCTTCTGTTGATGAGGGAGGGAATTCCAGTTTGAGTTCAGTCTACCATCTTGAAACTCCACTCGTTAAATTTTTTATTGAACTGAAAAAATTATTCCCACCCCTCTGATACTGCACCCAACAAGAACAATCCTCACTGCCTGCCAAACGTCAGATGAGTTAGATTCTTACATGATGACTTGGGCTCCAAGTACAGGTCTTTCTTCACTTACAATGGAGTTACCTCTCAATAAACCCATCATAAATTGAAAATATCGTCAGTCGAAAATGCATTTCACATATCTACTAAATATCATAGCTTAGCCTAGCCTACCTTAAACACTCAGAAGACTATAGTTGGGCAAAGCCCATTTTATAATAAAGGGTTGACTATCCCATGTAGTTTATTGAACACTACAAAGAAATTGAAAAAAAAGAATGGTTGTATGGGTACAGAATGGTTGTTAGTATATCAGTTAGTTAATCTCGTGGTCTCGTAGCTGAGAGCTGTAGCTTGGTACCACTACCCAGTATCACAAGAGTGTTATACCACATATCACCAGGAAAAGATCAAAATTCAAACTGTGAGGTTCAGTTTCTACTGAATTTGTATCACTTCCACCCCACTGTAAAGTCTAACAATCAGAATTCAGGGACCATCTGTTTAAGTGTTCCAGCAACAAAAACAAAGTCACACAATGTCACTTCCACCGCACCATACCGGTCAAGGTAATCACATGAACATCCAGATTCAAGGGGAGGGGACACAGACCCTACCCCTTAAAGCGAGGAATGCCACAGAATTTGGAGGTCTTATTTTAAAACTATCACCTGCAATCAGAACACAGCTGAAATTCAGTGCAACTAAAAGTAGGAGGCAGGCTTTACAGATGGCTCTAGTGGTAAAGAACCCACCTGCCAACACAGGAGACATAAGAGGCACGGGTTCAATCCCTGGGTTGCCAAGATCTCCTGGAGGAGGGCTTGGCAACCCCTTCCAGTATTCTTGCCTGGAGAATCCCACGGACAGAAGAGCATAGCAGGTTACAGTCCATAGGGTCGCAGAGTTGGACACGAATGAAGCGACTTAGCGTGCACTCACACAAAAGTGAAAGGTAAATAACCAGTAACAACAATGAGATCTGTAAGTTACTGAGCATACACCATGTCCCAGACTTGGTATACATGTGCCAGACTTCCATATTTCACTTACCTTTATGCTGAACCTGTGATATAGGCAGGACTAATATGCTCCATCTTACAGAGGAGGATGTGCACTCATAGGGTCAATGTGAATGCCCAAGGTCCTAGAGCTAAAGAGTAGCCAGATTCAAACCCAGGACAGCCACAGGGCAAGGCCATCCTTTTACCCACTCTGCTATCCTAATTCTTAAAGTAATTGAGCAGGGATAGCATACTCCAGTCCTGGCTGCCTGTGAGGAATTTGAGCTTGGAGCCAGCCATCAGGAGAGGGAGGTGGCACCCCAGAGCAGGGGCTTCCTGTATAAACAGGAGGCGCATGGGAAGCGGCACTGTGGTGCAGGGACAATGGGCAGTGAGCAGGCAGGGCCTCCTGTCTCCGGTGGGCGCTCAGGGCTGCGGGCGGCCGGGCAGGAACAGCTGGGGCCCTGACTCCCTGACGCCTGGCCCAGGAGAGGAACTGCCCCTCTCATGGCTTTCCCAGGAGGAAGTTCCCTACTGATTCTCGGGAAGCCCTTCCCATCCCAGGCCTCGGCTGTGCCTAGACCTCCTCTTTCTTCTTTAGGAGCATGTTGTCTTTAGGGCTAATCTGGGATACAGGCCTCCTCTAAAGTCCCAGTGGGATGGAGGCTTGGAGGGTGTGGGCGAGCCAGGCCAGGCTCAGATGCCAATCTAGGAGGCAGCCACCTGTGAAATGTGTGCTAAGGAAAAAAGCATAGGGCAATTAAAGAAAAAAAAATAATAACTTGAAATACGTAAAGCAAAAAGACATGACTCCACATCGCAGCTACAGTTCTTACAGCTGTGTGACCTTGGGCAAGACACTTAACCTCTCTGAGCCAGTTTCCTCACTTGTCAACTCTGAAAAGAGTCGTTTGAAGCTTAAATGAGATAATTTGTGTAAAGTTACCAACACATAGTAAGAGTTACATAAACAGTATCTGTGAGTATTTAAAGCACATAGAAGCTCCTCCAATCTCTGCCCAACAACCAGTTTACTATAGCATCTAAACTTTCACCATTAGTGACCGTGTCACCACTACAATCACCTCATAAGAGACAAGGCATCCCAAGTCTAGGAAGCCAGAGAAGGTGGGCTTGAGGGAGGGTCCCAAGCAGCCCCTCACCACTGCCTTCCCAAGGCTCCCCTTACACCACATTCTCTGGGTCACCCCCTCTTCTCTGTCAACTCCTGCTTAGTTATTTTACTGGCTCCTCAACTCTACCCATCTCTTCTCTCTCTCTCTCTCTCTCTCTCTCCCCCACCACCCTCCTTGGGTGTATTCATCCTGTCCCATCTATAGGTTAGTGACTCCCAAACCTCTCTCTCTGCACGTCCAACTGCCTCCCAAACATCTCTAGCTGGATGCTCCTTGGGCAGCTCAAATGCAACTTGTTCCTCACAAATAATCATCTCACCCAAGAAACCAGTGGGCCCTTCTCACCATCTTCCTGCTCCTTCCTTAGTAGGCGTATCACTCTCCCTTGTGTGCCTATCACGTCCTTCCATCTTCTAAGCCACAGTCAGAATAGGCTTTCTAACATACAAACCCTCCCTTTCACTCCCATTTGACAGCCAAATGGCCTCAGGATAAAGTCCAAGTTGCTCAGGAAGGCACCCTTGGCCCTCAGTGATGTGTCAACGGGTAGAGCCTCATGGTCCACTGCCTGCCACCTCTCCCCCACACTGGGCGCTGCCAAACCCAGCCACTGGTGGTTCCCTGAGAACATCATTCCCTCCCTCAGCCCTAGGCCTTTACACACATGCTTCTTACTGGAATGCCTTCCCTACATCTTTCCTTAAGACTTAACCCCAGTATCACCTCCTCCAAGAAGACTTCCTCCTCCATCCCCTATCAGAACTTATCACACTATACTGTATTTGTCTGTTTACCTACACAACTCACCACAAAACTGTACTTCCTAAGGGCAACAACAAGGCCTTCCTCTCTAGATCCCCAGGTCCAGCACAGGACCAGTATGGAGGCAGTGTCTGGATATGTTCATTTGAATGCATGAATGAATGACAAATTCTGCCCAACAAGGAATGGTACCTAAAGGTAATCCTTGTGGGACAGCCAGTCTCAAGCAAACCCACACATGTGATAGAAGCTTTCTCCTTCCAGATGACTCATGTAGTTTATTTAATTTTTGGCCACCCAGCACAGCATTCAAGATCTTAGTTTCCAGACCAGGGATGGAACCCATGGCCCTTGCAGTGGAATGGAAGTGTGGAGTCTTAACCACTGGACCACCAGGGAAGTCCCAGATCATGTAGTTTAAAGCTTAAAAACAAATTTGAGCCACAGCCCCAGAAGTCACAGGAATGACAGACATTCTGTAGTGGCACTTTTTTAAAGCCTCAAACTGGAGAGAAAAGGGGTGGGTGTGGGGAGTGTGCGTGTTTGCACACACCAGTGAGGACACAAGTGAACAACTGCATGTGAATATGTGGGCACACCTGTGCAGAATGTATGTGGAATGGTGGGCACACACTCACCATTTGTGATTTGTTCTCCATTCATACACTCTACGGGAGAAGGCAATGGCACCCCACTCCAGTACTCTTGCCTGGAGAGTCCCATGGACGGAGGAGCCTGGAAGGCTACAGTCCATGGGGTCGCTAAGAGTTGGACACGACTGAAGCGACGTAGCAGCAGCAGCATACACTCTACAGATGAAAGGACCACCCCGTGACATAGAAATAATGCCCCGGAACCTGCGAGCACCCATTTCTCAGAGAAAATTAGAGCCAAGGCAGCCTCGCCCGTCCCGCATGAAGCTCCAGCTTGCCCGCACAGGGGTTCCCTCCGTCTGGACTTTACCTGTCTCCAGTGTCGCCCCTGCCTAGAGACCGTCTTAGCTATGCCTTCTTGCGGCCACAGGAAGCTGCAGTCGGTCCCGCCGTCTCGGGGCGGATCCTCTCTTCCCTTACCGGACGGACGGGCCTCCGAGGCAGGGCTTAGCAGAGGCAGACAGTGAGGGGCCCGAGTCTCCAAGTACTCGAGGAGACAGGGAGATGGCGGGGCGACCGCAGGGCAGGCCCCAGCCGGCCCGGTCGCTCTGGGCGCGCGCGTCTGCGCTAAGAGCCGAGGGCCACGCACCACGCCCGGCGGAGGCCCCGCGCCCCAGGCTCGGGTGCGCTCCCCACGGGCTTCCTGCGCCGCCGCGGGCGAGGATGACACGGCCGGGACAGCCCCGGCCCCCACCGCCAGCCGCTGCTTCCGGCGCCGCAAAGCAAGGAAGCCCCCGGCGGCGTCGGGCCAGCCCGCTTCCGGCCCGTGGGACGCGCAACGCGGGGTCAGCGTCCTGCGCCCTCGGCACGCGGCATGCCTGGCACACCCGGAAGCTGCGTCTTCTTTCCTCCACCCGAGGGCCTGACAAGACGGCCCCCACAGCCTTTGCCTTCTAGTCCTCCGGGCCCCTCTCCCATCCAGAATTCCCTCCTCTTCATCCTGGCACTTCACTATCCATGAACTTATACGTTCGGACCCCAACTATTGTCCTAGAGTCCCTCCCATTCCCAGTTGCTACTTCTCTCAGCACGATCGTGAACTCCTGGATTGATTGATTCATACTAAAGTGTCAATGACTAAAAACATTTGAATGCCTCATCTTTTCCCAGACTGAATCTGCACCCAGGAGAAAGAAGCGCTTAACTTGGACTCTCAGCCATTCGTTCAACAAACATTTTCTGCACTGCCGGGGACATCAGTAACTAAGAATGCAAAGATAAGAACGCAGTCACCACCCTCAGGGAGTTCACACTCTAGGAGGAGATAAATTAAGAAATAATTTACAGCAGAGGATAATAATTGCTGAGATAGAAGGAAGCACCAACAAAGTGCCATAGGAGCCCAAACACCCAGCCCAGCCTGCTGATGCAGATTTCTGCAGTGGTTCCCAGCCTTTCTGGAACCAGAGACGGATTTTGTGGAAGACAGCTTTTGCATGGACCAGGAGTGGTGGGGATGGTTTCAGGACAATTCAAGCACATTACATTTATTATGCACTGTACTTCTAATCTAATGCCTCCACTGATCTGACAGAAGGTACCAGTCTGCGGCCTGGAGGTTGAGTACCCCTGGATTACTGAGCCAGGGAATACCTCCCAAGAGGAGCTTATGCTTGAGCAGACTTAAAGGATGAAGAGCAAGCAGCTGAGAGGATGAGCAAGTCACTTTTACCAAGACTCACATGACCAAGGATGCACCCCTCGTTTGGAGCATCCAAAACATGGACATGCTGAGAAGGCCACACAGCCTGTTGAAGGCAGGGGGCATGTCCAACTCACCTTCAGAGCCCTCTTTCTGGCATAACATAAACACTTAAGAAAAGTGTGTTGAATCACAACCAACAAGCTGATCTACTGTGGAGTGAGTGTGTATTCCAATCAGAATGAAGAAAACTCTTCATGCATAGAAACTAGGTCTTTTCCATGTCCACCATACCACTTGGCACATACCTTGGCACCTGACAGGCACAAAGCTGAAAAGCACCCCTTGATTAAGGCAATAGTATGCTGTTTTCTGGCCCCCAGCACCGGCAGTGGCATGGGGGTGGGGAGGGCAACACAGCCTCTCCTGGGGGCACGACCTTTACCTGCCAGGCCTGCTCAGATTACCCAGCCAGAAATCTCTCCTTTCTTCCTCTTGTCACCTATGGCATTTGCATCTTGGGCTAGGGGGATGTGTACAGGCTGTGTACCTGTCACCTGGAACTCCCTGTGGGCAGAGATCACACGTGGCTCCTCTCTGCATCCCCACACCCGGAACAGCCACTGCACAGAAAAGAGTCCAACACATGTATGTGAAGAAGCAAATTAAGTGATTGGGTAGTTTGTGAATTTGTTCATTCTTTCTTTTCTTCCTTTCTTCTTTTGGGTGTAAGACACTCCTGATATCATTCAAGATGCACAAAAGCAGCTATTTCCTAAACGATCACTTAGTGTCCCATTGTCATTAAACATAAGAAAAATCCATTATTCATCCTACCTGTCCTTCACAGACACTACCTCAGGGCAATCAAATGGTTGATAAGGAGTTTCTCTTTATGGAAGAGTCCAGTTAATTAATGAAGAAGGAACAACAAAATTGGAATAACACCATTTTGCTAATGAACCCTAATGAATAAAGCCTCTAGACAGTAATCATCAATGGCTGTTAAAATCCAAAAGAGGAAAAACTAAACATTAGTGTGTCCTGATTGAACTATGGACTTCCCTGGTGGTTCAGACAGTAAAGAATCTGCCTGTAATGTGGGAAACCTGGTTCGATCCCTGGGTTGGAAAAATCCCCCTGAGGAGGAAATGGCAACCCATTCCAGTATTCTTGTCAGGAAAATCTCATGGAAAGAGGAGCCTGGCGGGCTATGAACTATGCAACACTATTGGTGAAGGGTTCTTGCCAAAATATCAAACCTGATCTAAACCAAGCCTCTAGATCTACCAGCACACAGGAAATACAGAGGACAGAGGGGCATGTTAAAGGATGCCACAGGGATGCAATCAGCAAAATCCAGGCTGTGAGAAGCCCTGTCCTAGAGGAGGAGTGACCCACTATTGTAGAGATATAATGCATGGAGAAAGAAAAGAGACATATCTATGGGCAAAAAGACTTCAGAGACATATTAACCAAATGTAATGGTCCGTCTAGTCAAAGCTATGGTTTTTCCAGTAGTCACGTATGGATGTGAGAGTTGGACTATAAAGAAAGCTGAGTGCTGAAGAATTGATGCTTTTGAACTGTGGTGTTGGAGACTCTTGAGAGTCCCTTGGACTGCAAGGAGATCCAACCAGTCCATCCTAAAGGAGATCAGTCCTGAATATTCATTGGAAGGACTGATGCTGAAGCTGAAACTCCAATACTTTGGCCACCTGACTCGAAGAACTGACTAATTGGAAAAGATCCTGATGCTGGGAAAGATTGAAGGCTGGAGGAGAAGGGGATGACAGCGGATGAGATGGTTTATGGCATCACCGACTCGATGGACATGAGTTTGAGTAAGCTTTGGGAGTTGGTGATGGACAGGGAAGCTTGGCATGGACTGCAGAGTCCATGGGGTCGCAAAGAGTTGGACACGACTGAACTGAACTGAATATATGGATAGGGATTCCCTGATGGCTCAGCAGGTAAAGAATCTGCTTGCCAATGCAGGAAATACAGGAGACCTGGGTTCTATCCCTGGGACATGAAGGTTCCCTGGAGGAGGAAAATGGTGACCCACTCCAGAATTCTTGCCTGAAAAATCACATGAACAGAGGAGCCTGGTGGCCTACAGTCCAAAATGTCACAGAGTCAGGCACAACTGAGTGACTAAACACAAAGAAAAACATGGATATATGGATCTTATTTGGATCTTGGCTCATACCAACTGTAAAATCCTTTTGAGATACTTGAGAAACTTTGAACATTAACTATGTATTTGATATACTAAAAAAAAAAAATCACCCTCAATTTTTAGGTATGATGATGGCCGTGTGGCTATTTTTTTAAGTGCTTATATTTTAGGGATATTGATTCTCATATATACAAGTAAAGTAATAGATACGATGTCTCTATTTGGCTTCAAAAAAATGGTGGGGAAAGGGTAAAGAAATGGGTGGGGATATAGAGAAAACCAGATGGAGGTTCACTGTACTATTCTCTCTTCTATTTTATAGACTTGAAATGTGCCACAATAACAGGCTAAAAACAAAGAGATCAAAGATATTGTTATCATCGGTATTATTACTACTACTACTATTATTATTACTGGGTTTTTTAGTGCTTCTTCTTTAATAGATCCCGTGCTAAATACTTTTCACACAGTATATTATTTAATCTTCTCAAGAAGACTGTACCTGAATACTATTATTTCTGTTTGCAGATCAGGGAACTGAAGCACAGAGAGGCTGGATAATGGCCCAAAATCACACAAGAAGTAGATCACAGAGCCAGGATTTAAGTATAGATCTATTGAGATCCAAGCCCACTCTCTCCCATTCCACCATCTCACTTACCGACACTGACTTCCCAGGGACCAGGCATCACTCTCTCTGTTTGACAGATGAAGAAGCTGAGGCTCTGTTCAGTAATAACTAGTAAAGTTGAAGACACCTGAATCCTTTGATCCAGCAGTCTCACTTCTTGGTAAACAGTAGCACATGAACACTGGCAGACATATATATGAATATCCATAGCAAGCTAGTTGGTAACCTTAAAGAATAGGAAATAACCCAATGTCCCTCAACAAGAACACGGATAAATAAACTGTGCTGTGTCCGTACAATGGAATGATGCAACCCAGTGAAAATGAATGGAGTTTGTCTTTGTGTATCAACCAGGAACTTTTCTCAAACATAAAGTTGAATGAAAAAGCAAGCAGGCATCTTTCTGCAACAGCATCATACCATTTAAATAAAGTTAGGAAACACAGCAATACTAAGTATTGCTTAGAAATGGACACATGTCAAACAAGTATTAAAATAGCTGTGGGAATATTTAGCACCAAATTTACTGTAATCATTTCAGGAGAGAGGGACAGAGAAGGATCAGAGAGGATTTAGGGGAGTCTTTGACTGTATCTTCAAGATTTCTTGAAAAAGGTTGTGGAGAAGCAGGAATCCCATTTGAGAGTGCACACTGCTTCAGTCTATAAGGAGAGTAATTTGGCAACATCTATCAAGGTTACAAATGCACATACCCTTGGACACAACTCTGCATATTTAGAAATTTTTGTACAGACATATGCGCACACCTACAAAATTAGATATATACAAGATTTCACATTACAGTATTTTTTTCCTTTAATGAACCATCATAGGCTTTCGGTATTTTGTTTTTAATTTTTATTGGAATATAGTTGCTTTACAATGTTGTGTTAGTTTCTATTGTACAGCAAACTGAGTCAGTCATACTTTTATACATGCGTTTGTATATGTGTATGCATGTTCAGGTCTGTCCGACTCTCTGCGATCCCATGGACTGAAGCCCATGAGGCTACTCTCTCCTTGGGCTTTCCCAGGCAAGAATACTGGAGTGGGGTGCCATTTCCTACTACAGGGGATCTTCCTGACCGATCGATCGAACCCTGTCCTGCATTGGCAGGCGGATTCTTTACCTGTTGAGCCATAGAGGAAGCCTCTATTTACATATATCTCCTCTTTTTCAGATTTCCTTCCCATTTACGCCACCATGGAGCACTAAGTAGAGTTCCCTGAGCTATACAGTATGTTCTTATTAGTTACCTACCTTATGCAGTGCTGTGCTGTGCTTAGTCACACAGTCATGTCCAGCTCTTTGTGACCCCATGTAGCCTGCCAGGTTCCTCTGTCCATGGGGATTCTCCAGGTAAGAATACTGGAATGGGTTGCCATGCCCTCCTCTAGGGGATCATTCCAACCCAGGGATCAAACCCAGGTCTCCCACATTGCAGGCAGATTCTTTACCAGCTGAGCTACCCAGGGAAGCCCTACTTATTTTATACACAGTATCAGTAATGTATGTATATATTCAAACCCAATCTCCCAATTCATCCCATCTCCCTTTTCCCCCTTGGTATCTATATGTTTGTTCTCTATATCTATGTCTCTATTTCTGCTTTGTAAATAAGACTGTCTATACCAATTTTTTCATTGGAGAAGGAAATGGCAACCCACTCCAGTGTTCTTGCCTAGAGAATCCCAGGGACGGGAGAGCCTGGTGGGCTGCCGTCTATGGGGTCGCACAGAGTCAGACACGACTGAAGCGACTTAGCAGCAGCAGCAGCATACCAATTTTTTCAGATTCCACATATATGTGCTAATACATAGTACGGTTTATAAAAGCAAAGTACTTGAAACAAGCTAATATTATTCCGCTCTAAGAAGGGAATGCATTGATATGGAAAGATTTCTAAAGTTCAGAACACTGTGCACTCAATGTTTCCATGTTTTAAAAAGTGAGGGAGGACAGGAGAATGTATGTAGTGTGCTGCATATGTCCCAGAAGGCTATACCCTAGACTAGGGTCACTTGCTGCCTGTGACATGGGTGGCAGGGACAGAATTGAGAGACTTTTCATTGTAAGCCTTCTATTTTTTTAAGTTTTCATATATATAAAGATATTGCCTGTTCAAAGAATGACAAAAATGTTAAAACTCTGAACCTAAGCAAGGTTTCATAATCTCTGAGGCTGATGTCAATAAGAATTAGGACAAAGGGGACTTCCCTGGTGGTCCAATAACTAAGACTCCTCGCTCCCAATGCAGGATCCCAGTTCAACCCCTGGTCAGGGAACTAGATCCCACATACTGCAACTAAGACCCAGAGCAGTCAAATAAATAATTTTTTTAAAAAAGAATTAGTATAGAGGTCTGTGTTAACCACTCCACTACGGTGCCTCCCAGCCTGCAGTGGGTGTGCATAGGTGACAGTACCACGCACCAAGACCTTCCTTCCATCTACACTACTTCTGGGGCCTACATTGTGTATTTCTGGACCTTCGTTCCCATCACCCACTTGAGGGAGGCCCTTCTTGTTCAGACATGCTACCGGTTCCCATTCCTCAGAAGTATTGCTTCCTAGCAAAAGGTTAAGGCCAGGAGGTACCTGGATAGAGCACATAAGAATCCTGGACTGTTCCCACCCAAAGCCCCAAAATCCTGACCACAGCTTCCCCCAACAAAAGCCTCTTGTACCACTACCACAGCAGCCTGCCAACAATTACCCCCAATTACAAACCCAGAGCCCAGCAAGGCCTCAATTAGTCTAAAAAGGGGCCTGAGGAGGGGCCAGCCACACAGTGTAGTGCCCACGTATCACCTCCACCCACAGGGTAGCACACTCCTCTCAGTGAAGCCCGGGGCCTTGGTTACTTGGTAAGCAAGTCTTCAGGATATGATCCTGAGAAGGCATTTGGCTCTTCTCCGAGTGACCATTCCTGCAGAGCCCAGTCAAGCACTCTGTCCTGAAGTGCAGCCCCTCCCTGCACAGACTGCACACATCCCTCCCACTCCCCACTATCCCAAGCAGGGTGTGACATTTCCAGGTTATCATCCTCATCAACCCCAGACGAAGATCCCTAGATGAACCTGCAGATAGAGGGATGCCCAGGGCTGATGCCTCTAAATCACCATGGTTAGGGACTTGGCTCAATGTGTTGGGAGGAGGACCAAATGCCCATCTCTTCCCAGGAAAGGATGGCCTCTGAATTCTTCTAGGGAGAATCCAGAAACAAACTTGTCCCTGGTCTAATCTTTTCCTGCATATTCCCTGAGAGGAACAACATCAGGTTGCAAAGCCCTGGGCTTGGCAAACTTTGAGGTTTTCATGAATTAGCCCCCAGGCCCGTCTTCTTCACAGTGGGTGTGCATGGCTGTGAGAATGTGTGCATGTGTGTGTATACAGAGATCTCAAGCTTAAGTATGACTATGTATTCGGGGAGGACCAGAGGTTACAGGAAATAGGTCTCATAAATAATAGCTAGATTTGGTCAGATGGAAGGAAGGACTGCCTGACCTGGCAGTGACAGAGGCACACACTCAGAGGTGAAACTCAGAGCTCCCAAGTCAAACTGCCACTTAGTGACTGGGAGCCTCCAGCAACTTACTTAACTTCTTTGAGCCTCAGTTTCTTCATCTATCAAATGGGAATAGTACCAACATTTCAGTTTGTCACAAAAATGAAATGAGAGAGAGACACGGTTTGGGAAAGATCCCTGGGGTTCTCCTACTTGCTGCAAGTAATAAATCCTTCCTTCTCTGGAAAAAAAAAATGAAATGAGAAAATGCATATCAAGTCCCTGGTTCAAAATAAGTGTTTAATAAAAGATGGCTACTTTAACCCTTTATTATGAGGACAACAATAGCTGGAGGTACAAAGAGGTCTTCAGAGAATGCTTTCTAGAAGGAAAAAGCCCTGTTACAGCACATCTGTCTGTCTATATAACACTGTAATTGGTTCTTCCACTTTGGAAAACTGGCAATTTCTACTAAAACTAAACAGATGCCCACTCTCTTACATAGCCATTCAAGAGGAACTATGAAATGCCCTTCTCAAAAAGACATGTAACAAAACATTGACAGCAGCTTTATTTATGATATCCCAAGACTGGAAACAATACCATCAATAGGTGAATGGATAAGCAAATTGTGGAATATTACACAGCAATAAAGAGAATGAATGTCTGATACATGCAACAAGATGAGTGAATAGCAAAAATATTTTATGCAGAAGAAACCAGACCCAAAGAGTACATATTATGTACCCCATTTATGAAGCTCAAAGTTAATTTATGATGGTAGAAATCATAGTACATGTTACCTTTGGGAGTAGGTGTTGATGAGGCTGGAATTTCTCAGAAAGGGACTACAGGTGAAGAAGAGTGGCTCAGATCCTGAGTTGGCCTTGTGTGGTCCAGCCACTCTTCTTCATCTGTAGTCCCTTTCTTAGAAATTCCAGCCTCGTAACTAGGGAAATTTCTCATTTCTCAATTCTCTGTGGAGCACAGCCATGCTCCAATTCCACTATAATGCATTAAACCCATGCTGGTGAGAAACACTGAGTGAGAAGTCATTAGAAGTAGAGGACAGAGTTTCTGTTCATTGAGGTTTACAGTTTGGACATGGACAAAAGCAACTTTGGGTTTCCCTGGTAGCTCAGTAAGTAAACAATCTGCCTGCAATGCAGGAGATGGGGACCAATGCCTGGGGTCAGGGAGATGCCCTGGAGAAGGAAATGGCACTCCAGTATTCCTGCCTGGAGAACTCCATGAACAGAGGAGCCTGGTGGGCTACAGTCCATGGGGTCGCAAGAGTTGAACAAGACTTAGTGACTAAACCACCACCACCACCAAAAGCAACTTTAAACAACACATCAGCTCCCTCCACCCTAGACTTCTCTCTCTGAGGAGCATTCCAGAGGTCTTTGGAAGAGAGAGGTCCTGACATGGCCCAGGAACCAGCCCCCTCTGCCTTTTCAATCCTGAACTAGGCTCAACCAGGGAAAAGGTCTACAACTGCTCTGCAGTCTGCCTGGTACAGGGGAGGGCATACACTCCTTGGGGCAAAGAGGGGCTGGAGGATTTGAGGCTCAACATCAGTAAGGTAAGGAGGGACCCAGAACACTGGCCTGCTGCCTCGAAGCTCAGCTATCCACAGGGTAGGGTAGGCAGGGGGGTGGAGGTGAGGGAGATTCAGCAAGATACTTACCAACTGGAAACAACTCTCAGCTCTGTCTGTAAGTTCTTCCCCAGAATAGGTAATTGCTTCCTCTCTCTCTCTCCTCTCTCCATATCCTTACTCTTTCTTGCTCACTCTCCCAAGCACTTATTTGGATAAGTGACTCTGCTAATCCTAACCAGGCAGAATAAGACCGGCTGGCCTGGAGCCTGGTGCTGGGTGAATGTGTGCACAAGAGAGAACGGTGAAACCTCCTCTGCAGCCTGTCGCAGTGAGCTCAGCTACAGGACAGAGATGAAGCCTGTGTGAGGAACCTGAATGTATTCAAGTCCGTCAGGGGTCTGTTCTGTACCTGAGCTTCTCTAAAGAACTCTAAACAGCGATCTCACCATGGGCACATCCAGGTGGCAACCCAGTCACGTTAAACACAGGCCAAGGACATCAGAGAATCAGCAGGCTTCTGAGAATGTCAGACTTGCAGACGCGGAGCCAAGAGATCAGCCACGGGATAGCTGGGTGTGGAAGTGTGTGAAGAGGCTTAGAGTGCCAGCATCAGATTGGCAGGTTTTCCACCAAAATGTGCAGGATCCGAACCAGTATATGTGACAGGTGAGTGTGAGAGAGTAGAGGGGAAAAGGAGAACTGAGCGGGCGCAAGGAGGATACAGGAGCTGACTGAGAGAGATGGATAGAGGAATGTGAGCTGGGTAGCAGGCCCTGGAGTCCGTGGGGCGGGAGGGACCGGGTGGTTCTAACAGCTGCTGAGGCGTAGAGTCGCGTGAGGATGTGTTCATCAACACGGATATTCAGTCTTCCCTTTTCCCGCCGCCGACGCGCAGCAGAAACCTCCCTCTTGCCCCGCAGTAGTGGGGAGCGGAGGGGAGGGTGTTGGAGAGCCCCGCTGGCTGTGGCGCGGGACCCGCTGAGCGGCGCGGGGTTAGCTCTGCCGCCCCGGGCCTCCGGGCCGCTCACCTGGCGAGGCGCGGGCCCCTCGCGCGGCTGTGGCAGGATTCCCGGCCGTGGGGAGAGGAGCGCCTCGCCCCATGAGAGCCGAGGGCGCCGCTCGAGCCGGCTGTCTGGGTCTCCACCGCGCGGCGCGGGCGCAGGGCCCGCAGCCGTGTTCGGTCAGCGGTCTCGTCACCGCTCGGACAGCATTGCTCCGGCGGGAAGACCGGAGGCGCAGCGGCAGGCCCCTGCCTGGGAAAATGGGACAGGAGAGGTTGGGAGCTCCGCCCGGCCCCTGGACATGGGCACCGCCCCAGGGTCACCGAGCCGGAGCCCTGCGTCGCCGCGACGCCCTGGGGCCCCACACAAGCCTCGGCGCGGTCCGCCCTACCGGCGGGATCCCGACCTCGCTCGGAAGCGGGCCCTCCCCAGTCTGGCCAAGAGGGTCAGAAGGGAACGAAGGCGCGCCCCACGGCTTCCTGGAGAGATCAATACCTGCAGGCAGGACTCCTCTTCCTGCCACTCAGAAAATCCTTTAGAGGAACCCCTTCCTTTAATCCTAGCCCCTACACCACACACACACACACACACACACACACACACACACACACACACACACACACACACACTCCTCAAAGGCTGAAAGGGAGCTGAGTTTGGAATTCGGGGAAGTGATGACACACACAACAATGCTGTCACACCTGGCTGCTGCAGGCCAGCAGCGGAAATGCCTGCAAGGGGGAGACAGAGAAAGAAGACACCAGCCTGGGTGGTCAGAAAGAAATAGAGGACAGAGCACCCACCCCCAGGTAGGGACAGACCCAGCTGTTTTTGCCTCTGTCAAAGCCCTGGGGGAGGATGGGCAGTGGGGTCCATCTGTAGCAGCCCTAAGCCCAACTCACACCATTCCTACCCAGAGCCTGGCCACAAATGGGGGTAAGGAAGAAAAAAACACCTTCACTCCAGCTCAGGAAACAACAGCAAAAGTTCTGAAGAGGAGCCACTTGCCTCCCGTGTATGTTGGAAGCAGTGAAAAAATACAAGACACTTTGGGGTCTTTACAGTGGCGGGTGGAGAATGGTATTTAGTGAGCTGAGTTTAGGAGATCCCTGCTTCCTCTTACTGTGGTGCTCAGGCCACACTGCCCTGCTGACCTCTCTGGAGTCGTCTTCAAGGTGCTGAATTCCAGACAGCCCGATCACCCTGTCCTCTGTTCTTTTAATTGCAGAATGCAGATCAGGAGCCTGAGTGGGATGAAGCAGCTTGTGAGGGTGGCCTGTGGATGCTGGGGAAAAGGCCCAGAGGCCACCAATGGCTCTTCCCCAGAGATTGGGCAGCTTGGGAGGAAGAGGTAGTGACAGGCATTGGACCAGTCACTCCAGACATGCCAACTAGTACACACAGAATCACATGCCATCCATTCAGCATGCCATCCATTCAGTTCGCCTTCCTGCACAAAGGACCCTGGCCCCACCAGCGACAGGGAGTTTGGGGCATGAGGACTCAAAACACCGGCCATCTCTCTCACACTTTATGACTGCAGACTTTTTGTTAAGGCGGAGTTAACCATTAAAAGGCACACTTGAGTATTTTTCCAGCACTGATTTCCCCCAAGACAACCTCCATGCATGCAACTGGGTCCCAATCAGACTTCTGCTGAAAGTAGGTGAGAATTCACCCCCCAACACTGGAGAAAGATCAGAACAAAGGTCTTGTCCGGAGAGAGATTTGAACAAATGCCTCCCTCACAGCCTGTTGTTTTTCTTCCTAGGCTGTGACAGAATATGTACACTGGCAGAGGGGCGGGCAGGAAGAATTGAGAAAGAAAAGAAAAGGGGAGGAGGGAAGGAGTGAAGAAATAAAGGAGGGGAGGAGAAAAGAAAAGAGGAAAAAGAAAGAAGATGCATTATTCATGAGTCACATTTACTCTGATACATGATATACAAATGTCATTATGCATCTATAAAGTATAAACATGTTTTACCCCATAAATATAAATCTCACATCTTGTATCTGTGCATACCTGTGTTTCTGCACACGCACATCC
Organism: Giraffa tippelskirchi; assembly: GCF_054371585.1. Taxonomy (NCBI): domain Eukaryota; kingdom Metazoa; phylum Chordata; class Mammalia; order Artiodactyla; family Giraffidae; genus Giraffa; species Giraffa tippelskirchi. The sequence goes on from NC_137276.1 coordinate 95,353,004, forward strand.
GAACAGCTATCTCACGTGTCACAAGGACAGACCCTCCCCATGACTTCTATTTGTGATACGAAGCACAGACGTAAACTGTCCCCCAAAGCCCCACGACAACGTTCGCGCCTGTGTCGGAGCAGAAGCAGAGTGGGCTCTACTTGGTGTTTTAAAGCATACGTCCAACCCGTAGGATTAAGACGCGGATACTGAGGATATCATAGGTCCAGGAGCAGCGCGAGGAAGAGCGGGAGCTTCAGGCGGATCCCCTGGGCGCCTCCTCCCAGCGATCCTCTTCTCCGGTTCCGTCCGGGCCCAGGCACTCTGAGAGCGCTAGGGACAGGCCAGGCCGAGGTTTCTTCGTTCAGTGACACGCGTTTCTGGGCTGATTTTCCCAAAGCCACCGCGCAGCCCTCTCCACCCCACCCCCGTCCGGCCCCCTCGCCGTCCCGCCCCTCCCCCGGGCCCGAGCTAGAAGTTTAGCCCCGAGCCAGCAGCGAAGGGCAGACCAAAGGAGCCGTTTTCTTTCACCTGGACGCTGCGAGGAGGCTTGGCGCGCCTCTTTCCGCGCTAGGGCCCGAGTTCCTTGCGCGCACGGGCCGAAGGCGGACAGACGTCGCCGGGGCCCTCGGCATCTCCCGGCCCAGTCCGCAGAGCGAGCACCGGCAGATTCAAGGGCTTGTGAAAGCGTGAGCGCGCCTGTCCGCCGGGCTCCCCAAGCTCGCTGGGAGGGGGCAGGCCGGTCCGGGCTGTGCAGGGCGTTTACAAAAAAGTGACTTGGAGATGAACTCTCCCGTGCGCGACTGGCCGCCCGGCTATAGGGGCGAAGGCGCCTGACGCAAGCGGAACTCGGCGGAGCCCATACGAATCAGAACAGAGCGAGGCTCCTGGCGCTCTGGAAACTCCAGGAGGCAGCTCCGCCAGAGACGCGGGTCGTGTCTCGGGAAACCGGAGGGTGGGGGGAGGGGAAGAGCGCAGAAAAGAAAACCCACCGAGGCGGGGACTGGCCTGGGCGGGGAGGGGCGGCGGAGCCGGAGCCCCTCTCGGTTGGGCGGACTCCCCATGCCCAGAGGCTAAGCTCCACTCCCGCCGGCCGCTCCCTTGGGGAAGGGAAAGGAGAGGAGAGAGGAGCGAGAGGCCGCCAGCGAGAGCGCGGGCGGCATCCGCGAGTCTGCAGAAGTTTGAGACTCAACTCGGCCGTGAACGGACTTGTGCGCCCGGATTCTTTGCCGCGCCAGCGCCAACGGAAAAGAGCAGGGACTGCCCGGCCGCGGCGCGCCGGCTTTGTCATGATGGCCAGCTACCCCGAGCCCGAGGACGCCTCGGGGGCCCTGCTGGCCCCGGAGACCGGCCGCGCAGCCAAGGAGCCCGAGGCGCCGCCGCCGCCCAGCCCGGGCAAGGGCGGCGGCGGCGGTGCAGGGACAGCACCGGAGAAGCCGGACCCGGCGCAGAAGCCCCCATACTCTTATGTGGCGCTCATCGCCATGGCGATCCGCGAGAGCGCCGAGAAGAGGCTCACGCTGTCTGGCATCTACCAGTACATCATAGCCAAGTTCCCGTTCTACGAGAAGAACAAGAAGGGCTGGCAGAATAGCATCCGCCACAACCTCAGCCTCAACGAGTGCTTCATCAAGGTGCCGCGCGAGGGCGGCGGCGAGCGCAAGGGCAACTACTGGACGCTGGACCCGGCCTGCGAGGACATGTTCGAGAAGGGCAACTACCGGCGCCGCCGCCGCATGAAGCGGCCCTTCCGGCCGCCGCCCGCGCACTTCCAGCCGGGCAAGGGGCTCTTTGGGGCCGGAGGCGCTGCGGGTGGCTGCGGCGTGGCGGGCGCAGGGGCAGACGGCTATGGCTACCTGGCGCCCCCCAAGTACCTGCAGTCCGGCTTCCTCAACAACTCGTGGCCGCTACCGCAGCCGCCTTCGCCCATGCCCTACGCCTCCTGCCAGATGGCGGCGGCCGCCGCGGCGGCTGCAGCGGCCGCGGCAGCCGCGGGCCCGGGCAACCCCGGCGCAGCCGCGGTGGTCAAGGGGCTGGCGGGCCCGGCCGCCTCGTATGGGCCGTACTCGCGCGTGCAAAGCATGGCGCTGCCTCCCGGCGTAGTGAACTCGTACAACGGTCTGGGAGGCCCGCCCGCCGCGCCTCCGCCGCCGCCGCACCCCCACTCACACCCGCACGCACACCATCTGCACGCGGCCGCCGCACCCCCGCCAGCCCCGCCGCACCACGGGGCTGCCGCGCCGCCCCCGGGCCAGCTCAGCCCAGCCAGTCCGGCCACTGCCGCGCCCCCGGCGCCCGCGCCTACCAACGCACCCGGCCTGCAGTTCGCCTGCGCCCGGCAGCCCGAGCTCGCCATGATGCATTGCTCTTATTGGGACCACGACAGCAAGACCGGCGCGCTGCACTCGCGCCTCGATCTCTGAGAGTCCAGCGCACGAAGGCTGCGAGGATGCAGGGACGCGCGACGCCCGCCTTGGCTGCCGCAACCGGCCAGACCGCGCGCCCGCTGGGGCCCCCTGAGCCAGCGCCCACCGCCACTCTGCGCCTCCTCGCTCTTCTCGGCTCCTCTTGGTCCTCTTTGTCTCCACTCCTCCCCCTGTGTTCGCCTCCCTGCCCTCTTTGCCCTTTCGCTCCTGTGGCCTGCAGGCAGCCTCTCCACGCGTTTTCCGCAGGCCTAGTCTTCTCCGGGCGCCCCAGCGTCGGGGCTGGACACCCGTCGCCAAAATTCACGGCGGAGAAGAAGTGCCCGGGGCCGAGGTGCAGCCGGGCGTCGGCGGCGCAGACCTCCTGGCCTTTTCTCACAGGTCGGTGCACTCGCACTCGGCTCTCTCCGCCGGGCTGCCGCGCCATCCTTGCCTAGAAGCGCCGGCGTGGGCCGGCAACAAGACCCGCGCCGCCCCAGAAAGGGACAAACGGGTGTTTGCTCCGCGTACCCTTTTGAAGCTGTTCAGAAGCCCCTTCCTGGGGCCCATTGGGCAGGGCGGGGTTTGGGCTGGAGCAGTGAGCCGGGTCTGCCTCGCTCGGCGGCCTGTCCCGGGTTTACACAGCGTCCCGGCTCGGAGAGAGACTGCGTTTCCTCCGCTCTCCATCCCGGCGCTTGGGGCTCCTTCAGGCCCGGGCGGCTGGCTAATGTTTTGCTAAAAAGATCACGAGGGCTATTTTAGGTAATATCAAAAAATATTTTTTAAAGGAAAAAAATTCACCGGAAAACCGGCGAAGTCTTGTGGCCTTGGAGTTTGCTAAAGCGAAACATGAAAATCTTTTGCAGGAGATTTGAAGGAGAATTCCTGTCGGGCCTTCAAAAAGCTATGTTCAGAGAGGTAGGAGTATGTGCCCAGTATCAGATGGTTTCCTTTACAAATTAGAGTATTTCACCCCTCAACCTATCTTTTTTTAAAAAGTCGAAAACAAATTTCCCCCTATCTTCCGATGCCAGCTCTGAGCTCGGGGAGATCACTGTCTGCCTGGCAGAAGCTGCAGGGTCGACTCATCCCCTCCCTGATTTTTGTTTTTCAAACGTCTTGCTTCTCCCACTTTGGGCAAGAGAAATGTGAAACCCGGCAGCAGTCGGACCAGGCGGGCTTGTGGCTCCGAGCCTGCCGGCCCAAAACTCTAGACCTGGTTGTTTTGTAGTGTGTCGTTCGGAGGACCAAATTTTTCTAGAAAGAACTAGAGCACTTTTGTTGTTTTGTTGTTTGTTTGTTGTTGTTGTTTTGTCTTGTCAATTCTCGAATAAATTTTTTGTTCTTTCTTTTAACACGGACTTACATTATTTATATTGCGCCTAAGTTTGTTCCGCAGCTATTTAAAACAGGGAGATTTTCAGCAAAAATGTATCCTTTTTCAGATAAACGAGGGTTGAGGACGGCCAGAGTGGGGGGCCTTTTGGTTGTTGCTGCTGCTTTGTTTTCCCGGAATTGTTTGTTTTGTGTGTCATCGCTGGCTTATTGCAGCTGTGGCTGTTTCACGTCATGGGAGAGACTTTATCTGCCGTGGTTCTTTCACAAGGCCCACTGTGGGTAGGATTTGTTCTATTTTTGCATCCATGCAAGTTTGAACTTTATCTGTTACACAGCCACGCTAGGTGTATGGGTCATATTTGTATTATATTGTCTTTATGCGATTCAATTTTTCCAGTTATATCTAACAGAAGAGTTTATTCCAAGTAGATAAAATCCTGGTTGTGGTCATGCTCTGTAAGCTGCAAACCTCTGTACAAATGTAACAAGTGACTGGTTACCTTATTTTTAATAGTTGGAATTCATTTACCTTGACATATGTGTGAGAGATTTGGGGATATCAGAGAGAGGTGGCTATAGAAATTTAATCTTCTCTCTCTCTTTTTCTTTACTGAGACTCTTCGAATAACCAATTAAGACTGGAGCTTCTGTGCAGGCACACAGGGAGGCATTTGACTAGATTGCAGGCTGCTAGGGGGATTAGAGGTGGTCAGCGTTGAGTCCTCTGGTGGGATGACAGGTATTATCCGGCTCTCGCCCCCTCCGCAGTTCAGCTTGAGCGGGACCGGTGCCCAGCCACATGTTGCTCTCTACCCCCCACTCAGCCTGTACAGCAGTGGCCATAGGTCTAGGCCAACCAGTAACCTGGGAGGGGCTGCCGGCATCTTCCTTGGGCATCCTGGAGAGGCTGGAAGGTGGAGGATGAAGCTGTGGGGCTTCTGAAAGACATAACGCTGAGACCAGGACTGGAGCCTGACAGGGCCAGGAGAACCAGAGCACACTACAAATACGACTCAGCCGGCTGGGGCAGGCAAGAAGCCCAACAGGCTGGTCAGGCTTGGTGTCTGAGGGTTTCTGGCAACCTGTTGCAATTTTGTCTGGCTGACTAAGGTGAGTAGCAGAAAAGAAAGTGGACTGCTGCATGCTTGTCTTTGCTTTCTGTGGTGTGAACAACTATCTCATGGGCAGTTGTATAGTCTATGCCTCCTGTAAATGAGTGTGTGTATGGTGTAAGTCGTGTCCTGGTTACAGGGAGGGAGGTGTCTATGTCTGTCACTCACCTTTGGAGAAGGCATGTATTTTAGTCATTGTACTAACTGTATCACTAATTCAGGGCATGCTTCCTGGGACCACAGCGTGTGTTGCACCCATAAGTCATTGGTAACATGTGCCGTTGTGTTCTGGGTATGTAATCTTGGTTTGCTGAATGAAAACAGAGTGAACACACAGCCTTTGCTTCAGCTGGGTGCGTCTCTCTGTTCCGAGGCTGACTCCCAGCACCCCACAGCTGCTATTCCAAGCAGAGAAAACAGAGGAGGGAAATCTGGGTAGAGCCCCTGATGAGGTAGGAAAGCTGTCCTAGGCCAGCACTGGAGGACAGACCCTCTCTCAGTTCCCCAAGGACTGAAAGGCGAGAGGCACCCATGACTGGGGAAAGAGCAGTAGCTTCTCCCAGTTTGGAGGATGAGATGAAGGAATCTGGGAGGGATTCCTGGTCTACACAGGGATTGGAGGAGTTGAGAGAAAGAAGCCAAATCATACCCCACTTCCCCATGGATGCCTGCAGAAAGACATCTGTCTCTAATTCCAGCCCCAGGAGTTTCTGCAAAACTCTGTAGTTTGGTCATTTCCCCCCAGTGTTACAAGTTCGGGGCAATGGTTGACTTTCTTCATCTCTCATTTCCTTTCTTTTCTCTCCCTCTGTGCACTTTTGAGTTTCTGTTAGAGAAGATGATCTAAGGAATTCCCTAAGCAAGGACAAAAGTATTTAAGAGAGTTCTTGGTACGTAGCAATTATGCCTTAGCATATACAGTCTGGTCTAGATGGCCAGACCACGTGGGTATATGTATATATGTCTGCCAGAGTATATTGTAAATACTATGTAAATAGTTTGATACAAATACGCTGCCAATTTCAGCATGTCCTGGATAATGAGTTGCTATACATGGCCTTGAATGCGGAGTACGTGTGTACTTGTATGCATGTAAATATCCTCACACTCAGCACTGACAAGATGAGCCCCCTCCCCTCACATTTACACACAAATTCTTGGTCAATCTCACACCCTGGAACTGCTCAGCCAGAGTACTTGGGTTCTGGTGGGGAATGTCCTGTTCTCAGAGGGACCTGGGAGAAATCTTTGCCAGTGCAGTATATGTACCAAGGGACTGTAAGGTGAGGACCTAGGGGGTTCCCTGAGATGGCCCTGCACCCTACTCTAGAGGCTGTCCTGGACCTGTTTCCTCCTTTCCTAAATAAAGCATTCACTGCTGTGCATCTTGGGTTTAGGTGGGCAGGAGGCCCAAGACCTTTCACCTTATGGTTAGGTGCCCTCCTGTCCTTGTCTGGGCCTCTCACCTTCGGAGGCTAGAGCTACAGATTGGGAAGAGCCCCCTGGTGGTGGGTGGAAACCAGGGGCAGACCAGGGCTTCTGGCAGCCACTGGGGCAGGAGAGGATGGGCCAGGAAATTGGGTCAGACCCAACATCATCTGTCTGTGAATAAGCTCTTCCCTTAATGGAGCTTTGGAGCACTGGAACTGCTGAGCCAGGCTCGTGGTCTCTAGGAGCGGGTCAGGGGCCAAGAAGTGGCTTGGTCAGGCTCAGGAGTCCTGCAGTGCTCCCACTCTGTAAGCCGATGGTGACTATGCCTTCTCTGTCTTGCTGCCTCCACAGGTCAGCCTCTACTTCTGGGAGTAGCCTGTGGAACCTGTAGGAAGAGATGGGCCCAGGACCCCTCACCTCTCCTTTGTGGTGGGGACCAGAGGCCTGGAGTGGTTGGAAAGGGTCTTCATGCCCCAAGTCTGTGTTAGGGAGTACCAGAAGTGAAGGATTCTTGAAACCAAGTGGTCTGATTGGCTTTCTGCTTTCTGGAGAGAGGGCTCCACTGTGTCACAAGAGTGTTTGGGCCCCAGAAACCCCAAATCTTGTTTGCATTTAAGGAATCTGGGGTCCTGAGAAGAGAAGGGGCCAGCCAGAGGTCACCCAGCTGTCTTCGGGACAAACAGCCTCAGAAATTTTAAGAAGAGACTTGAGAGTTTCGAGCCCAGTTCAGCCCCGCTAACTGTGTTGGATAGCTAAGTAGGTAAAAGGGAAGCCAGCCAGAGGAGAAGGAAGCACAGAGTTGGATCTGAGCCGTGGACTGACTGTACTCTGGAAACTTCTGTTGTGCCAGCTGTTTGCTGCCCAGGCTCCAGCTCGGTGGTAAGCTCTCACAAACCTGTCCTGGGACCAGGTCACCCCAGGGAGGTGCAAGATGGTGCAATGATAGAGGCTGTTCAGCCTGGAAAGACTAGTGTGGAGGCCACTGACCTCCTTCAATAACTGTGGGATGTTTGTAAAAAAAAAATAATAATAATAATAATTCTGAATTTCAGTTTTCTCATCTGTAAAATAGAATATATATATACCTTGCAGGGTTATTAAAATAATTAAATGTTCTACTGTCAAAGCGCCCAGTTTACGATAGATGGTCAATATGGTTTTCTTTCCCCTACTGAAAGAGGAAAGTAAGAAAGAGAATTGATGGAGAAAAGGAAGAAAAGGAGAGGGAGGGAGGGGGAAGGGAGGAAGAAAGGAAAAGCCTTAAGTAGTAACCCGGGGGGGTCTGACCTTCAAACGCAGCGGCTATGGCCACCCCTACGTGCCCCAAGAGCCCGGGCCACGATCACCTTCTCGCGGCGGGGCTCTGCCGACTGCTTCCACCCTGACCCAGCCCCTTAACCCTGGGGCTGAGCCGCGTGCTGTTGCAGGGAATACCCGAGTCCTGGGGGCACAGACCGAGAGCCCAGTTCAGGGCTGCCCCAACCGCCCTCTCGCGTCTCCTAAGGCGCTCTTCGATACATGAGGTTTTCTCTGAGAAAGGCCCGCTGACCTGCGAAATGACACTGACTCAGGCGCTTGGGTCCGGACACAGCCGCCACTCTCAAGCTCTGAGGCAGACGCCTCCCGCCCTCAGGCACCTCCCTCTGGAACGCGAAGCTGTTAGAAATTTTCTCCCTATCTTCAGAAAAACAATAGGTAGCCACCTGGCGGGAGCTGGCGAGGATCAGCTTGCGGGAGAGGCTGCCCTCGGTCTTTGCGAAGAAACGGGAAACCTGAGGGTAAACGCAGGAAGCGGGTTGGTCGAGCTTCGGCGCGCAGAAACGCTGCCCGCAGGTGGCAGCGAGGACCGCATGGTGCCACGGCTCCGCACACCCTCCCGGGCGCCGGAGCCTCCAGTTTGCGGGCCTGGTGGCGGCGCTGCAAGCGCGGATAGTCAGGAGCGGATCCGGCTCCACCTAGCAGTTCTAAACCAAATTCGGGGAGAAGGGCTAGGCCGGTCCGACCTCAGGGTGCTACCGACGGCAGAGCCGGCAGGGGAAGCGCAGGAGGCCCTGATGGTCCCCGGAGGTGGCGAAGCGCGCCCGGCATTGGCCGCCCGAGTCCCCGCCACGCCGGGAGACCGACTCCGCTTCTCCACGTTAGGAGCGAAACCTGACCCCTCGTCCTTAATAACGGCCCTATCAAACCGAATAAAATAAAACCTTTCCCAAATTCTCCACGGAAAGTTTTCTTTAGGCAGACGAAGAAAAGGACAGGATCCCGGAAATCTTAATGGACGAGCAGGGAAGGAGAATGTGCTTCTTGCTTTTTTGTTTGTTTCTAGGGAGAAAGAAGGAAATTCGACACATATTTTTTAAAGTCTCCCCTCAACAAGTCCTAAAAGTCTGAGTGTGAGCAGAGTCAGGAAACCGAGCCCCCGCCCGCAGTGACACCGGGCCTTTGTCTTCTTTCCTGAAGCCCCCATGACTGCTGACCGCGCCAAGATAAAGGCAGGGTCAGAGCCCTGTGGAATCCCAAGGGAGGGGGCCGCGGGGCCGTCCACTGGCCACTTCCAACAAGCCGGCCTTGCTGGAATGGGGCTACTCGGACAGGGACTGCTCCCCATCCTCCAGGCCCAACTGAGGAACCGACCCGCGTTTCTCAACTTGCCCTGCGTCTTCAGCCACTAAATTTCCTGGACCCAGCCCCACCAGCATTACATTTTCCTATTTAAGGACTCCAGGAGAGAGATGAGGGCCATGCCCGCTCCCCACCCTGACGGACTTCTCCTGACTTAACCCTCTGGAGTGGACTTGTGAGCAACTTCTGCTGCATCTCTGGCGCTTGCGGCCGCTGGGCTCCGTTGACCAACAGGATCTGAACCTGTGCCCTGCCTTCGCGGCGGAGAACCCGTGCTCTGCCTTCTCGACGGAGCCTCTGTGCAGCTCTTTCAGGTCTGTGCAGACCTGAGGCTCCTCTAGCTCTTGGCCTCAAATTTTCTGCGTCATGCCCTCCTGTCGGCGGAATGGGTCTGCGGCTGTGATGGGAGAGCGTTTGTGACCTTATCCTACCGCTCTCTCTGTGATTTGAAATGTGGGTCGCAGCGGAGCTCAAGTCGCGGCGGTACTGACTTTGCAAGGCGGCGGCCTCGGGCTTTTCAGGGTACTTGCTTGGGGCCCTTTGCCCGCAGACACACGCAGGTGATGGGAGTGCCGCGCAGCTTAGAACTGTTCCGAAGAAAGAAAGGGAAGACGAGCCCGGCGACTGCATAAGCAGATGGAGGGGTCTCCAGCAGCCAAGCTGCGCGCCTCTCACGAACACCAGGTTGTGCCCTGGGGCCCCCGGCCAGCGCTGCAGCCGCACGTTTTCCCAAGCTGATGACGAATCTTCGGTTCCCCTCCCTTCATGATGGCTTGTGTAGTAGGGGCCTGGGCCACCTTCCCAGAGCCGAATGGAAGATCCGGGCCCCACTTTTATCTTCCACAGAGACGCGACCTGGAGAGGAAAAGGAAAGGCGACAGACCAGGGAAGTGAGGTTCCCGGGCTTCGCGTGCAGGAGCGCCCTCCACCTCTTCCTCCTCTCCACCCTTGCTCCCTCCAGCCGACTCGGGGATCCTGGTCCCTATTGAAACTGGAGCTGCCCAGTGACCTTCTGATGAGAGATAAAGGAGCTCCGCGGCGCCAAAACGCTGACCGGATCCGGGCTTTCTCGCACCCAGGAGAAGCACCTGAGATCCTACTTCCCCAGGTGGCACTGACTCAGTTTGAGAGAAATGGTCAGCTGAACAGTGTGCACATTCTGCCTCCACACACAAACAGTAGCGTCCGCATGCGGAATGTGCATAGACACATCCACACAAGAGAATCCCGTATCTGTGTGCATGTATTTGCACACGTGTGTGCATCTGAGCCCAGAGAGGCAGACACATCTACACACGTGTGATATACCTGTGCATATATCTGAACACTCATCTTGCCTCTGTCCTGCTCATGGGCTGTGCAGACGCTGACGGAGCCAGCTGCTGGTGAGTGGCAATTATGCCTCACATTTACATAGGCATTGATAGTTTCTAATCACGATTTTTACAACTCACGCGGAGAATACTGTCCTTCCGAATTTTCAATGGGGAAACAAGCCCAGGCAAGTTAATGGATGCCGTTTTCACACAGACCCTGAGAGACCCGGGCCAGCCAAGACCTGGCCAGTTTGTTAAAGGTGGATGTGTTTGCTAGACGCGCACCAAGGTTGGCCTGTTTAGCGCTCTAAGCTACCCCCAGGCCCGGCTGGCCTTGGCCCTTGGCCAGGCTTCCCGGGAAACCCACCGCGCCGGGTGTCTGGTCTCAATTCGTTTGATGATAAGCGCGCTCTGCCGGAGCTCGGTGACCCGGGTGCCCAGGGCAAGGGAGCTTAGGGCTCGCCGGAGTGCCGCGGAAGAGCGCCGGAAGATTCCAGGGCTGTGACCGCCCACGCCCAGCTGGGTCCCCAAAGCCTGGCAGGCCTGCGTCCTCACGACAGCCGCGACAGGCAAATGCGCGATCCTTCCACCCCAGTCGCAAGCACAGGAGCCCTGAATTGTGCCTGAGCAGGAACGGTAACGAACGAATTCTGCTATTTCAAATCTCGGATGGCCCTGCAAACCCCGGAGCCCACTATGCTCATTTTATAGAAGTGATTAGCCGGAGAAAGACTAAGGTACAGTAAGTTGCCCCAAATTCAACAGCCGAGAAGTGGCTGGGGTCGGGGCGGGAATCCCCAGTTAGCCGAGTCTGGATCCTAAACCGCGGCTCCTCTGCCTCCAACCCGGATCGCCAGGTCCTCCTTGGGCCAAGTCTTCTGCGCGCGGTTCGGTGTCGCCCGGCTCTTAGCCTCTGACTTCCCTCACCAAGGACGCGAAGACTATTCTAGTTCTCACCCACATCCCTAAAAAGGTTCCTACACGCTTGTTACGTGTTGCTTATATAGCAACATCCCTGTGTGTGTCGAGCTTTTCTTCTTCTCCTGGGTTATCTGGTTTCCCGGCCTCAAGCCTTCGCACTCCTGAGACTGGGGCTGTCCGAGGGCTGCAGCTTGACCACATCTCGCCGGGTGCCCTTGGGCCCCGGAGCCCGGCTCCGGCAGGCTGAGGTCGCTGGGCTCCGGGCTCCAAGGCCGCCCGCACCCCGCTGAGCCGGGGCGCTGGAAGGGAGCCTGCGGCGTGGCGAGGTCGCCCGGCGGCCTGACAGCCTCCAGGCTGCCCTCTGCTGGCTTTAAACGACATCATCGCCGCCTCCCTCGGCGACCCTGGAGCTGAGCCGACGAGAGGGACTCGCGCAAGGCAAGACAACCCCACAGGGCCGAATAGGTGACACCACTCTCGCCGGATCCCGGGAGTGGCCGACGCGCCTTCAACCACTGCCGGTACCCTCTGATACCTCTCAGTTTCTGGTCCCTGCTCCCCGCTGGCACCGGACACTCCGCGTGCTCCAACCCGGAGCCGCTCAGAAAGCCAAAGCTCTGTGCTAGCAATCTAACTGACCTGGGGTTCCTGCCCGGATCCCGAACTCATCATCCCTCCGGGAAAGCGGGCTGGGGTGGGGGCTGGGGGGACGCCACAACCTACAGGCGCCCACCAGGCGCATCACAGCAGGCCATTGGCGGACTCCGAAGAGAACCCCAGACTGTGCTCAGGCTCCTTTATTTTCCGGCATCATGGCATTCATTGGCACCCCTGGGTCAAGACCCAGAAAACACTGCCCTCCCACTCCGCTCGCTCGACTTCCAACTCCACTAGTCGCCCTGGCGCCTGGCTACCTCTATTTCTCGCGGTGCACTTGTCTCCTCAACCAAATTAGGGGTGCTTCAAAGATCCAAAAGGACCGGTCCCCAGCTTCTACCGCTCGCGGCCTTGCCCGGAGTCTGCCCAATCGAGACGGAGCAGACATCCTTACTCTTGAAAATAAGCCCTGGGCAGTGCGGTGGGAAGACTCTTCCGCCTGCTGAAATCCAAGGTGGGATAAAAATTATTCAATAATCATACCTATGCCCTTCCAGTGCTACATATCAGGACTTTGCATGTTTTCACTTTTTCTCTCATTTATAAAGCTAATCCAGATTAAAGAAAATTGAGAAAAAGAGAACAAAAATTACAGTGATCTCACCCCTCCTCCACTGTGTAACCACAGTTAATATTTTGATGACTCTCCTCTGATCTTCTATTTTAATAAATCTAATTTACATAATTAAAAGAATATATTTTATATGGAATTTGCCATTTTGTATACTACTTCTTTTTACCTTTCACTACGAGGGTTTCTCCACATCTGATACTCTGAAAGATGATTTTCAATGAATGTTTAATAATCCATCGAATAGGTGAGCCATAATTTTTTAATATAACGGCACTAATCCACTTTGTTTCAGGTCTAGGAAACACACTCTTTTGTCATTAAATATAGAATCAATAGTTGATAAAAAAAAAATCTTGAGTCCTTTGCTAGCCTGAAAAGGAGTGTTGTGGTCCCACTCACAGGGCACAAAGGATCCACCCAGAAATTTGAAATTGCCTTGAGCTGGGAGAGAGCCTTCCACACCCTGCTGACAGCTATTTCCCTCTGCTGGAGACCAGTGGAGCTGGAGTGCTGGTTGAAATGTCCTGAAAGAAAACAGGGATGAGGAATGTGCCTGAAAAGCTGCCCTGGACTGCTTCTAGGACCAAAGCCCTGAATCCCCAGCTAGCACTCAAGAAGGTAGCTGAGACCTGGGTTTCTGTGTGCAGTATCTTGTAACAGGAGTCAAACATGCATTTATCTGGATCCTGGATCTTCCCTTAGAAGCTGTGCAACCTCATAAAAACTGCTCAACCTCTCTGAACCTCATTCAGAAAATTGCAATAATAATGCTACCACACTGAGATCTTTTTAAATATCCCACTAAATGATTACATCATTTAGCCTGGTACCTGAACCAAGAAATTCTCAATACATAGTAGCTACTGCCCCTACTGCCTCTGCAGCTGCTGCTGCTATTGCTTCTGGCATTTACTTTGGTCTCAGGGATCACTGCAGTTGCCCTCTCCCTCAACTCCTGACCCCACTGCTACTGTTAAACACAAGGCTGAATCCTGGCACTAAGCCGGGTCCAGGTTCTCAGGGCTGGAGTCGTTTCCAGCACTCTGGTTGGGCTGCTCAGGACCTACTGACAATCAGGCCTGGGCTTGGGCTGTTTATACTAGAACCGTTAAAACAGGAAAATATGCAAACCCTTCATTCACAGGGATCCGGCTATTGTTGGGTCAGAAATGATATTTTTGTTTCTAAAATAAAAAGTACATTTGCTGCTTTACTCACACATACAAACGCTTTGTGTGTGTGTGTGTGTGTGTGTGTGTGTGTGTGTTGGTGGGGAGGGAGTTGTGTCTACAGGCAAAGTAAATGATCTAATTCATTTGACCAGTTCAACAAGTCTGAACTTCACTGGGCTCTATTCTATCCGTCTAGGATCTTATCCATCCCTCAAACAAAATGACTTCAAAAGCCATCTCCCAGACATGATAGGGGGATACCACTTCCAATTAGAAGAGGTTAAAAGGGAATTTCATAAATTACATTAATTCAGCCAGCCTGATCCCAGTAGATGCAAATACATGTCAAAATCTCACAAAGAAAGATTTTAAAGGGCAGATATCATGACCCTCTTGATACTGGGCAGCTTTTGCTTCTCTGAGGCTGGTGCTTGGTGATCTATGTATGTGCATCTCTAAGTCAGTTTCTCCAGGTGATTCTGATGAAGCCCATGGAGCCACATTATGGAACCACTGCTGTTCCCAATTGAAGTGAAAGCTGACGTTTCTCCTAGTGGACGCTGGAAAATACAGATTGCAAAGAATCTTCCATTGGGACCACATGGAGTTACAAAGAGCCTGATTCAAACACCGGATGTGTATGTGAGTGTGTGTGTGTGTGTGTGTGTGTGTGTGTGTGTGTGTGTGTGTGTGTGTGTGTGTGTGTGTGTGTGTGTGTGTGTGTGTATGTGGTGGGGGGTGGGGGTGTGAATACATGTTTGGTTTTGTGTGCTTTTGTTGTACTGTTGCCTGTGCGTGTGTCAGGCCTCTTCGATCATAAGTAACATAAACCCACTAGAGCTGGCTTAAACCAAACAGCGGGGGTGGGGTGAGATTGTTAAAAAAGAGGCTGAGGTGATGACAGGAACCCAGGTAGGTTTCCTCTACAGACTGACTTTTCTTGTTGCTCTGAACAGGCCTCTCCTCTGCTGTGTTCTAGGGAGGAGCCTAGTCATAGCTCAAATCTCTGAATCCCAATTCTCTTTTCCTTTGAAAGAGAGAGAAACTGGCCTACCAGGGTCCGTTCCTGTCAATTGGAACTGTTGGTGAGGGACGGGGTAGGGGTGGGGGCGTCTTATAGTTTTGGATGGTTCCTCCCTGCAGGGAGAGAGCAGTCATGGTGCTCATTGTAGGCTAAGCAGACACCCCCGAAAGCCTAAGTTGTTTCAGCTTGGCCCCTCCAACCACTCAATCAGTAGCTCAGGACTTCTTGATGCTAGCTGCACTCCAAAAATCACCCGGGGAGCCTTAAAAAACATTGTGTCCAGGCTCCATATATGGGATGTAAGCAGGGCATCAGGATTTTTCAAAGCAACCCTGGTGATTCCAACACACAATAGCGATAGCTAAATAGGGAACCTAGAGCCAATTTAGCCATTTCCTAAATACACAGTTTCAAAGTACAACTAATTAAGAGGAAAAGTATGAAAACCTAATGGGTTGCACATGGCTTATTTTCATCTAAATTGGAGACTGACATCCTAATCCCAATGTTAAATGCCATGATTATTCACATTTGACATTCTCTAAACCTCTTGGTGCAAATGTTATTACATTCCTAAAGAAACTTGCCTTTTCTGGAGATCCTGAGCAACAAAAACCAAAGGATGCCTCCCTGTGGCTTTGGTTGACCCCCGCCCCCCAAGGACTACCTACCCTTTCTTTTCCAAGGTCTCCAGCTTGCTGGGGCAGTCCCAAAGCTCCCAGCACTGAAGCACACTGACCTTGCTGGCTCCCACCTCACCTCTGTGCTCCAGGGTTCCCACCCAGGAGCCTCTGACTCAGGAGACTAAAAAGGAGAGACCTTGCCTCCTTAGCCAAGCTGAAGGATGCCAATTAAAACCTTGCCCTAGGGAATTCCCTGGTGGGTCAGCGGTTAAGACTTGGCACTTTCACGGCAGTGGGCCTGGGTTCAATCCCTGGTCCAGAAACTAAAATACCACAAGATGTGCCACATGGCCAAAAAAATACCAAACACCTTGTCCTAGTCCATGGAAAACTTGAGGAAGGTCTTCATTTTGTTTTGTTTCCCCTTCTGCTAAGTTTCCCTAAACAGTTATTTAGCTGAACAGCAACTATTTCATAAATCGCTATAATGCACAAAGCAGGGGAGGAGAAGGCGTCACTCCCCAGATATTCTGTTGCTGGCAGAAGAGCAACAGCGACCCCTCTAGGCCTGGTCTTGCATGGATCCAAAGGAGTACATTAAAGGGCCCTTTCCAGCCCCTGCCTCCACCCCAACTAGGACTCAAGCACACCTAGAGGGTGAGGGATAGCAGGAAGGAGAAGGGAGCTGTCGTACCTGGTTGTGTGCAAGAATGGGAGTGGGGAATGCTGCTCTTCCCATGCCTGAATCACCCTGAGAACTGTTCCCAGCCCCCAAGAACCAGACAGTGCAGAGAGCAAGACCAAACTGCTTCCGAAAGCTGGAAAGGCAGTCAACAAAAAGGCCAGTGGCTGATGAAGGATGTACAGAGGGTGGGGCTGAGCACACATGCCATGACCACTTTGCAGCTACAGTAAGGGCTTTGTTGCTGTTATTGTTTAGTCGATGTCACATCCAACTTTTTTGCAACCCCATGGACATGTAGCCTGCCTGGCTCCTCTGTCCATGGAATTTCCCAGGCAAAGAATACTGGAGTGGGTTGCCATTTCCTTCTCCAGGGGATCTTCCCCACCCAGGGACTGAACCTGTGTCTCCTGCATTGGCAGGTGGATTCTTTACCACTGAGCCACCTGGGAAGCCCCTACTCTAAGGGCTTAGAGATGCCAAATAAAGCCTAGGGTAATGGTTTTCAAAGTGTGGAACCCAGATCATCAGCATCACCTAGGACCTTATTGAAAAACCCATTGAATCAGCAACTCAGGGGTGGGGGTGGGAAGCAATCCAAGTCCACAAGGTGCACACTCGGAGT
The DNA here is from genome assembly GCF_054371585.1 of Giraffa tippelskirchi. NCBI lineage: Eukaryota > Metazoa > Chordata > Mammalia > Artiodactyla > Giraffidae > Giraffa > Giraffa tippelskirchi. Next base: position 95,369,479 of record NC_137276.1, read on the forward strand.
TGGAGAATCAGTGGGGGTGCAGGCACTCTTTCCAGACATGGTAGGTCTAACTCTTCCAGGTCTCTCAATGGGTTCCATGAAGCCAGGCAGGACCTCAGAGATATTACCCCAGCAAGAATTACTGCTCCTGTCCTCTCCAGCACCCACCTGATCACCCCGCACACTCCCCTCCCCTCCCCCCCCCACACACTCCCTACTAGGAACCTCTGGCCCAGGCAGGACAACACAGAGCCCAGGAACTTCTCTAGAGGCCGAGAAGCTGGAACACAAGCATCAACCAGAGAAGCTGCCTAGAATCCTAGAGCTGGTATCAGTTTTTTTCAAAGCCCTTTGGCAGTTGCCCACTTACCCTCATAGGCTGCTGGGAAATTCCAGCCAGGAAGCTTTGGAGCAGGACTTGGTTGGTTCACTTTTGGACAGATGTCCTTTGAGGAGTTCCTGGATAGTTGACCCCCTGTAGACCTCTGTGGGACTCAGCCATCAGAATGCCATATTTGTCCGATGGTTCTCAAAGTGGTGTGCCTGGACGAGCAGCACCAGCATTACCTGGGACGTGCAAATTCTCAGACCCCACCCTACCTCACCTAGGAATCTGAAATTGTGCGGTAGGGCTCGGCAATGTGCTTTTTAACAAGCCCTCTGGAAGATTCTGGGACTCCCTAGCCCAAGTTTGAGGACCACTGGCCTGAGGGCGATTACAGCTCAACCGGCAGCCCACCCAGAAGCGAGGTGCTCAAATGACATGAAGGATTCGGAGCCCCGCGGGCAAGGACCCCCCTACCCCCATCCCCGCCGCGGTGCAGGGGGCGAGCAGCCCCCCAGTGCACCGTCCCTGCGAAGCTTTACGGGGTCTTGAGGCCCCGCGGCCGCCGGCAGAGGCCTTGCGGGTTGGAATGACGGCCGTGAGACTCCACTCTGACTTGTTTTGTTCCATTCCGGGAGGAATAATTTGTTTCGTATTGAAATCAAAGCGCCTCTTGCGGCGCTTCCGTTTTATCTCAGAGGCTCTTGGCCGGGGCGCGGCGGCTGCTTCCCATTAGGGCGGGCATGGTCCCCATTACGCGCTGAGCCCGTCCCGCCGAGGGTACTGCCGCTGACTCGCCTCTACGCCGCGACATCCAGAGACCCACCCTCTCCCCCGTTACAGATGGCCCCAGAGAGAAGCTGGAGCCGACCCAGGCTGTCCCAAGAGCTGGCCTCCGCTGCTTGGCTGCCCCACGCCTGCAGCTACACCGTTAGGGCACTCTTGGGCTCAGGCTGTGTGTTTAGTCGCTTAGTCGTGTCCGAACCTTTGCGCCCCCGTGGACTGTAGCCCGCCAGGCTCCCCCGTCCATGGGGATTCTACAGGCCAGAATACTGGAGTGGGTTGCCATTCCCTTCTCCAGGGACTCTTCCCAACCCAGGGATTGAACCCAGGTCTCTCGCATTCTGGGCGGATTCTTTACCTTCTGAGCCACCAGGGCTCCGGTCGCGGTCCAAAACTGCAGGTTACAGGCCCCTAGCTCTTCAGTGGAAGTAAGCTCAAAGGGATCTCAGATTTAGGACCTGGGCTCAAAGGGATCTCAGATTTAGGACCAGGGGACACAGAAAGTGTCCCCTGAGGGGGGAAAGCATCACAGGGATTCCCTAGGTGGAGAGGAAAAGGTTTCCAGTTTACCTGTTTACACAGCACCTAAGCCCAGGCCCTACACAGCTGCTCAGGGAAAACAGGTCGACCTGGTTTTCTCCTACTTTGGTATTCATTTTTCCCTGGTGGCTCAGCTGGTAAAGAATCTGTCTGCAATGCCAGAGACCTGGGTTCGATCCCTGGGTTGGGAAGATCCCCTGGAGAAGAGAAATCTACCCACTCCAGTATTTCGTCCTGCAGAATTCCATGGACTATCCATGGGGTCTCAGAGTTGGACATGACTGAGCGACTTTCACTTTACAAACAGTATAGAACCTCACTGATGAGAAGATCAAGAAAGAAAAACCACAATCAGGCCCCCCGCTTTAATATCCTCTGCAGACAAGGGGGACCCTGAAGCTTACCACCACATACTCAAGAAGGGATGGTAGCCAAATGAAGTGGTTGTGCCTGCCACATCCTGGTGTCCCCAAGGTGACAAAAGGTCTGTGCTGGGGAAAGAGCTGGACACCCCGACAACCACCAAAGTGTAACAAATGGCCCTCACAGTCACGTTCAACTTCACACTTATTTTCTTTGATCTCATTTCTTTTTTTATTGCACAAACAATATTCTAATAATCATGACAACTTTAAAATAGGATGGAAAGCCAACAGTCATTCAAAGTCTGACCTCTAACAAAGCAATTCTTTTCATTTTTCCATTTTGCTACACATTTCACAACTATTTAACAAGTGTATGATATTCAGCCATGTGGATGTGATCTAAATTATTTAACTCTGCCATTTAGGATGGGCCCAAATTTTTCACCATTATAAAAAGAAAACACTGGTTGAAGAATAAAAAATAAAATAATAAAATGTATAGTGTATTTTAATAACTTTTATGCAATTAGGCAATGGATTTTTTGCAGGGAATTTGAAAAGTTCAGAATGTTATAAAAATCAACTATTGGGAGTTCTCTTGTGGCCTAGTAGTTAGGATTCCAAGCTTTCACTGTCATGGCCTGGGTTCAATCCCTGGTCAAGGAACTGAGATCGCAAAAGATGGGCAGCTTGCCCAAAAAAAATCAGTTGCAATTCCAACTCCCCTTTTGTTTGTCAAGTTTTTCTCACCACTGAGCACACGTCCCTGTACTTCTACAACTTTATGCCCTTTCATTTGTCAGGTCTTGCTTTGTATTTAATGGCCGTTTGTCTTTTCCATAGTCTTTGATTGTAATGCTATTGAAGCAAAGATTATACCCTTTTCATCTCAATAATAATCATAAGAGCTAGCTTTTACTGGGTGCCTAGTCTGAGCCAGGGAAGCTGAACCCTAAAGAATTGATGCTTTCGAATTGTGGTGCTGAAGAAGACTCTTGAGAGTCCCTTGGACTGCTAGGAGTTCAAGCCAGTCAATCCTAAAGGGAACCAACCCTGAATATTTACTGGAAGGGCTGATGCTGAAACTGAAGCTCCAATACTTTGGCCATCTGATGTGAAAATCTGACTCATTGGAAAAGACCCCGATGCTGGGAAAGATTGAAGGCAAAAGGAGAGAGGGGAAGCGCAGGGTGAGACGGTTGTTAGATAGCATCACCAACTCAATGGACATGAATTTTAGCAAACTCTAGGAGACAGTGGAGAAAGAGGAGCTTGGTGTGCTACAGTCCACGGGGTCACAAAGAGTTAGACATGACTTAGCAACTGAACAACAACAACAGTCTGTGCCAGACATAATACAACATTATCTTACTGAATTCCCATTCCTATATTTTATTTCCTTTTACTCTATGAGGAAAGTGAGGCTGAGCAAGATTAAATAACTTATGCAGGGTCACCCAGCTTGTAAATAGCAGCCCTGGGAGAGAAGCTGACTTCACATTCATGCCCTTTCCATTGTATGAACTTAAGAGCAGAATTGTATTGATAGACAGCTTCCAAAATCTTTACTGGTTCAAGATTATACTAATCTGGTTGTTATTAATAATAACCTGTTGTATCTTTTCCAGTAGTCATGTATGGATGTGAGAGTTGGACTGTGAAGAAAGCTGAGCGCTGAAGAAATGATGCTTTTGAACTGTGGTGTTGGAGAAGACTCTTGAGAGTCCCTTGGACTGCAAGGAGATCCAACCAGTCCATCCTAAAGGAGATCAGCCCTGGGTGTTCATTGGAAGGACTGATGTTGAAGCTGAAACTCCAATACTTCGGCCACCTCATGCAAAGAGTTGACTCATTGGAAAAGACCCTGATGCTGGGAAGGATTAGGGGCAGGAGAAGAAGGGGACAACAGAGGATGAGATGGCTGGATGCCATCACCAACTCGATGGACACGGGTTTGGGTAGACTCCAGGAGTTGGTGATGGACAGAGAGGCCTGGCGTGCTGTGATTCATGGAGTCACAAAGAGTCAGACACAGCTGAGCGACTGAACTGAACTGAACTGTTGTATCTTTGCATCAATTACAATGTTTTTGGATTTTTTTAAAAAAGAACTTTAACGATGAGGTCTTTATTATCTCATGAAAGAGAAGACTAGGAGATTAGTGGCTCCTGACTATGAGTAGCCAATCAAAGATTTGGATATGAGTCCTGCTCCTTGTCATCTTTCTCCTTTGTAGACTATAGCTGGTCCAAGCATCATGTTATTTTTAAATGTCTGTGGGAAAAGGAACCATTTCTTCCAGGTTCTTTCTTAGGAATCTGGACCACTTACCCAGAAACCCTCAGCAGACTCCCCACTCATCTCATGGGCCAGGACTGAGCCACATGCTTGTTCCTATTTGCTGACAAAAAGATGAGAGTTCTGTGACTGGCTCAGACTAACTGTGGTCTGCCCAGGAGTGGGGCCAAGGTCTCAGCAGTATTTGAGTTACCTGCATCACTGAAGAAAATCAGGATTCTTTGAAGAAGGAGATGAGGGAGAGATGGCTGTTAGAGGGGCAGCTAACACAATAATCTTAAATGGAAATATAGGACTTTCCTGGTGGTACAGTGGATAAGTATCCACCTGCCAACACAGGGGATATGGGTTCAATCCCTAGCTCGGGAAGACCCCACACTCCGTAGAGTAACTAAAGCCCCTGTGCCACAACTACTGAAGCCTGTGGGCCTAGAGCTGCTGCTCGGTAACAAGAGAAGCCATTGCAATGAGAAGCCTGTGCACCGCAAAGAGGAGTAACCCCCACCTGTTGCAACTAGAGAAAGCCCGCTGATGCAGCGAAGATCCAGTGCAACCAAATAAAAGACTAATTTTTAAAAAAGAAAAGAAAACACTGAAGGGAGGACTTCATCTTCCTCATTGTTTAAAAAAGGGAGAAATATACATTAATGTATATGAGCTAAAGTGAAATTAATTTGAAAATTTCCTCCCTCCACTTGGAATATTATCTGTTTTTAAATTTATAAGTATTAACAAAGCAGTTAAACATAAACTGTCAAATGACTGTGTTTTAGACAGACTGTGAAGCAACCGGGGAAAGATAAGGGGTTCAGTTGTGTGGTCTTGAGACTGAACAGCTATCTGGATCAGAGGTTCCTCTGCTCTCTGGTCCTGTCTCTCTCCTCAACTTCCTAGTCTCTCCTAGTATCCCCACCACCACCACTCTGGCTTCCCTTGCAAGTCCCCCATCCCTCTACTTTATCCACTGCTCCCTCAGGCCACTGGTCCACCTCCTGGATTTGGTGGCCACTTCCACTGCAAATTAACAGCCTCGCTTGAAAATTCCTACTCCCAATCTCCAAGAGAGTGACTGTTTGGGCTGCTCATCCTGTCAAGACAGCTACCTCGGAGGTTGCTGACCTGGCCAGCATCTGGAGTGACCACTGTGGGGTCACGAGCTACCCTAGGTCCAACTGGCTGATCAAGAAAGGAAGCAGGGTCACTTGTTACAAAAAGTGACTGCTGAGATCAGCACCTATGGTAAGGCTTCAGCCGTGGGGATGCAGGTGTGATGAGGTGGGGGTGGGATGGTGAGGCTGGGCATATCCCATTAGAAGGTCTGACCCTTGGAGTTCATTTTGCTTTTCTGTGGCCAAACCTACACTCCTGATAAGTCCGCTCCTTATCTCATTCAAATCTGAGCACACAGTAGGTGCTCAATAAATGCAAGTTGGCTGGTCTCCTCATCCTAAAGGGCTGTTATGTGCTGTGCTATGCTTCGTTGCTCAGTTGTGTCCAACTCTTTGCCACCCCATGGATTGTAGCCCACCAGGTTCCTCTGCCCATGGGGATTCTCCAGGCAAGAATACTGGAGTGGGTTGTCATGGCCTCCTCCAGGAGATCTTCCCAACTCAGGGATCGAACCCATGTCTCTCACATTGCAGGCAGATTCTTTACCGTCTAAGCCACCAGGGAAGCCCAAGAGTATTGGCGTGTAACCTATCTCTTCTCCAGGGGCTCTCTCTGACCCAGGAATTGAGCCAGGGTCTCCTGCATTGCAGGCAGATTCTTTACCAGCTGAGCCACCAGGGAAGGGACTGTTATAGGCCACTCTGTATCCAACTTTCATGTGCATGCAAATGACCTGGGACTTGTTAAAAATGCAGATTTTAATTTGGAAAAGCTGGGGTGGGGCCTGAGCGCTGCATTTCTTACAGTCTCTTCTTCACACTCACAGGAGGAAGCTCCAGCATATCTAGGGCACAAGGTTGTAGATGACTTCAGGATTTCCTTTCAGCCCAGATATCTATGGTTTTAGGGTTCTATTAGCATGCACCCTCCCCTCCTGCAAGGCTGCCTATGACCTGCCCCCATTGACCAGATACTTTCTCCTGCAGTACATTTGCTTGGGCACGTCCTCTGCTAGGAATGCCCTCCCATGGCTCCATGTGCTCCAGTCTACCTCAGCACTACTGACATTCTGGACCAGGTAGTTCTTGGTTGTGAAGGGCTGACCTATCTGCTTGAGGGTGTTGAGCAGCGGCCCTGGTCTCCACCCATTAGATGCCAAGAGTCTCCTTCCTCAGTTGTGACAACCAAAAATGTCTCCGGATACTGCCAAAGTCACCCCTGGTTGAGAACCACTGATCCAAGACCTTGAATCAGAATCTACATTTTAACAGGGTCCCAAGTGATTCACATGTATGTTCACTCTCTCCTCTGCGCTCTCACAACCCTTGCTCTCTGTGTCTCTCATTTGAGGGGTCCTCACCCCTCATCTCTACTGGTATTTAGTGGGAGCTGGGACCCCAGCATGACCCTCAATTGCTCCCAATGCAGGGATGCAGATGGGCCTGGATGTAGAACACATCTGAAATTTTGGTCCTTTCTGGCATTTGTTCTCCTTTCTTCTTCTAAGAGAACTTTGATTTTTCTGGGAGAACCACCTCTCCCTCACTCTCATTCCAGTAGTTCAGATGGAGCCATACACACTCCCACCTCCACTCTCATGGGAGGGGATGTATATTTCACCCCCCATCTCCCACAGGGATTGCAGACAATGTGATGGCAATGTGATGGCAATGACAGACAAGTGATTTAAGGCAAGGAGACCCAATTCCAGAAATTTGTAGGCACTGAGGACAAAGAGAAGCTTTCTTTCCACCAAGACTGATAGCTCTAGAGAAGACATAAACCTGGAACTTATGAGAACACCCAATTGGAGAAAGTCTGCCTGAGAGTGAAGCCAACACAATGGAAAGCAGAATAAACAGAAGAGACTGAATTCCAACCATATTGTTTGAGTTCCTGGTTCAAGCCATACCTGAAGACTTGCAATGAGTTTTCAGTGACACAAACCAATAAATTTCCTTTAAAAACCAAGGAGGCAGCTTCAGTTGAGTTTCCATCAATTGTGAAAAGCAGACTCATGACTAATATGTGACTAACAGCAGACTCATGACTAATATGACCTAACTTTCTTAGGAGTTAGGTCATCATGAATGTATGACAGGGTCCTATGGAACCATAGACGGAGGCAGAAGAGTCCTCCTCAGGAGGGTCCTAAGAGCCCAGGACAACAGACAGCACTATATCTGCCCCCAGGTCACAAGGTACAATGCAGAGCAAGCGAGGGGCAACCTCCCACCTCCGCCAAAGTCGCTGCCTAGCTGCAAGGAGACCACAACTGTGTGGACCCCTGGATCCTCAAGGTCTGCAGCTTTGAGAGGCTAGTTGATGCCGCCTGGACAGGAGAAGGGCCTCCCAGTCATCACAGACCTGGGCAGCAATGGCAGTGAAGAGTTGCCACCCTCAAGAGGTTTCGCAGGCAGCCAAATTCCACCAGGGGGCGGGGCAGACCCGAGTAGAAGGTGAGAGCAATGTGTGAGCTCTCCCAAAACGTTGCCTGGCAAACCCAGCAGCAAGAAAAACCAGCAGTTTTGCAGCAAGTCAAGGTCTTGTATCCCGCAGATGGAGAAGGTAGCCATCCAAGTTGGAGTCAGAGCTGAGTACCTTTAGCTCCCACACACAGGAAAGGCTCCGTGGCTCTAAGTTTCAGTAAGTTTCCCTGAAGGTGCCCTGAGGAGGCAGCAGATAGACGCTCAGAGGAGATGACCACAGGCTACATCTGTGACCTGGGAACTGAGGTTCCCAGCTTCACCAACATGGCACCGACAAAGCAGAGATGCCAGGCCCAAAGGGACCCTGCAGCCTGGGAGAGCAAGCAATTTGGCGGTAACTTCTGAGAACTGATGTACCAAGACCCCGGACCTCAGGCAAGGTAAGGGATTCGACAGAACTGAAGAGGACCACAGGTCGTGCTGCTTCTTTCACACCTGAATCTGTGGAAGAGCATTCAGTTCTCTGTGTGGTCTCTGCCTGTTCAGGGCAAGCTGTCAGGGAAAGTAAGGTCCCTGAGCACCTGAGCACACTTGGGAAGGGGATCCCAGCAGGAGAGACCCCTAGAAGTCTAGCTTTCCCTTATGCCAGGGCCCCTGTCCCTAGAAGCCTGGGTATGAGGTCTGAAGTATCATTTTTAGCCGGGATGAGGCAGCCATGATTCAGTCACTCAGTCTCTCTCCTGAGCAAAAGGGCAAGTGCCCCAACCTGCAACCACTGAGGAAGCAGAAACCAAACTCCAGCAATAAATGAACAGAGTGGTAGGAAACCTGCTCTGCACATGGAAGCATCAGAGGAAATTCTAGATTCAGAGGCTCTGAGATGGAAACCTTCTCACGCATCACCAAGCCCAACCCACTTAGGAAGCTAAAAGCCAAAGGCAAGGGACTTGCCTAAGATCACACAGTGAGTTGGTGGCACAGCCAGGAGCCAAAACCAGGCTTCCCAGCCCCAGATCTGGGGCTCTGTGCCCCATGCTTCAGGACACACCCTCCCCACACCAAGGAATCTCTATGTTTCAGAAGAAGAAAGAGATAAAGCCATCTAACTGAGTTCTGGCTAAGGCTGGTTTCAGGCAATAAATAGCCAGAATTCAGTTACATGGTAACAACAGTACCTATCATTAATTGAGCACTAGTATTAGTCAGGATTCTTCAGCAAAATAGAACCAACAGGGAGAAAGAAGGGGAGGGAGGGAGAGAAATTGATTTTAAGGAATTGGGGGCTGGCAAATCTGAAATCCTGATATGCACAAGGCATGACAGCAGGCTGGAAATTTCAGCAGGAATGCAGGTTGCAGTCGTCAGTCCAAAGACTGAATTGCTTCCTCTCAGGAGGACTTCATTCATTTCCCCCCAAGGCCTTCAACTGTTTCAAGGCCACTCAGACAATGAGAGGTAATCTGCTTTACGCAACTCTACTGATTTAAATGTTGACCACATCTAAAAAATAACTTCATATCAACAACTAGACTGGTGTAGAACCAAAAAATGGGTACCATCACCCAGACCATGACACATAAAACCAACCATCACAAGCACCTACTCTGTGCCAGGCACTCAGATATTTCAAACAACCCTATGAGACAGCCACCATCATCCCCATCAAAGGGATAAGCCCATGGGCAACTGTGGACCATGCCTATAACCCCAGTCCCCCTTCCTTGTTCACAGCTTCCCTCTATCTCATCATCTCCTCTCACTCAGTTGCTGGAGCACAAAAAGGTGCTTCTAGGTTTCAGGCTCTCAGTCACTGATGCACTTTAGAATCTCTGGGGAAAACCACTTTGAAAACCAAAGATACACACTACTATATGTAAAGCAGATAAATGACAAGGACCTATTGTACAGCACAGGGAACTACATTCAACATCCTATGATAACCTATAGTGGAAAAGAATCTGAAAAATAATTGATACACATACCATATATGTATATCACTAAATAATAATTGAATCACTTTGCTGTACAGCTGAAACACTGTAAATCAACTATACTTCAATTTTTAAAAAGAAAGATACCACATTGTAAATTAACTATATGCCAATAAAAAATTAATTAAGAAAGAGTTTTAGGGATTTCCCTGGTGGTCCAGCAGTTAAGAATCCAACTTGCAGTGAAGAGGATGTGGGTTCGATCCCTGATCAGGGAACTAAGATCCCATATGGCACACCCCAAAAATACTGAGCCTGTGCGCCACAACCTGAGAGTCCACGTGTCACAACGAAAGATCTCACATGACGCAGCAGAGATCCTGTGTCCTGCAACTAAGATCTAGTGCAGCAAAATAAAATTTTTAAAGAAAAAAATTTTAATTTTTAAATTATTTTTAAAAATTAGAAAAATTTATTTAAAAAATTAGAAAAAAGAAACTGTCAGGCTGCACTTATATTCCAGATTTCCTCTTCTGTTTCCCTGTTATGTGTATTTCTTAATACCTCTGAGAGCTAATCATAAAAAAAAAGTAAAAATAAATTTTTAAAAATTCAAAACAAATTAAAAGAAACAAAACCAGAAAAAAAAAAAAGTCAATGCTCAGACCCTATTCTGGTTCCACTGGTCAGAAGTGAGCCCAGAACCAGTATTTTAACCCCTTCCTTTTGGTTCTAATGTGCAGCAAGGCTGAGAATCCCTGTTCTAAAAGGTGTCACAGTGAAAGGCATGAGTTCCTCTCTTTTTTGGAGTGTAGGTTGCCCAACAGAAAATATACAGTCTAAAAGGAAATCATGTAGCTATAAAATGGCCTGTGGGGAAAACTAGCAACTATATTTCCTCTCTCAGCATGAAATTAGCCATTTCCCCTCTGATTTTGAAGTAGCTTACAGTGAGGACTTCCTTAATTGTTTAATTGGAAATACAAAAGAGTGAAATGGAGTATAATTCATTCGGGCAATAAGCATTTGGTGAGCACCTGCTGAGTGCTGGGCACAGCGCCTGGCAGCCAGCAACCAGATCTAATGCAGTTCCTGTCTTTAGCCAGCAAGCCTTCGAGTGGGGCCATCAGAACAGCAAAACAGTGTGGGGAGGGCAGTGACAGACACCTGTCCCGAAGGTCCCAGAGTCCAGAAATGGTAGGTGAACTGCCACAGACCTGGGGGGTGGAACACTGCATTTTATACAGTGGTGTCTGTGTTCTCAGAGACTTACACCCTGGATGAATATCCCTTCTAGATCAGCAAGACCTCAGGGGCTCAGGGCAGCCAGCCCCTATGAATGTAGTCAGCCTGGGCTCCCAGATGTCTGAGATGTCCTTTTCTGTTTCACTGGTCCTTGGTGAAATGAGAAAAACTTCATGTTTTGAGTTTTCTCAAAACTCTTGGGGTTAAAATATCCTTTCTTTTCTAAACTGATCATAGAATTTGGCTTTGCCAGTATCGACTTAAAAAAAAAAGCATAACATGAGAGTTATGAATTAAGTTGTGAGTTGGGGCAAAATGAGGACTGCAGCCCAGGAGACAGAACCTCAGATAGCTCAGAGAAACTGCTCCAAAGAGGCAAGGAAGACAGTTTAGTATATATATGATTTTTGTGAAGGGGGAATACGTGCAATCAAGCACTTATTTTTCCAAAAGTTTTTTTGCTAGTCTCATGAGGCTTTTGCTAGTCACAAGGAACAGTTATCACCATGAAGGATTTTAGTGGTTTTCTAGATATGAGAAGATACAAGAATGGGGCTCATAAAATCAGCTCCTGAAAATATCTAACTATCTGAAGACCTGTCTTGCCAGTTTTACCCTGAGCACAGAGTGCCTCATTTCTGCTCTCCACCCTGAACACCTTTCAGGGGGTGATGAAAATCAGCAGCTGCAGCAGCATATGATTTAATCCTTATAGAGGCAGATGGCAATTGCCAATTGTAGTTGACACTAATATCTTGATGTACCAAAACAACGAGCTTCCCAGGTGGCACTAGTGGTAAAGAATTCACCTGCCAATGCAGGAGACACAAGAGACGCGAGTTCCACCCGTAAAGTCAGGAAGATCCCCTGGAGTAGGGAAATGGCAACTCACTCCAGTTTTCGTGCCTGGGAAATTCCAAGGACAGTCAAGTCTATATTGTTTCCCCAATAACTTCGGGGGATATTTCACTGGTTTCCAAAACCTGGGAACAACCACTCTAGGACAATGACCTGGGGCCACATATGAGCAGGAATCTCTGGAAATGTCACCTTCTGCACCCAGACTTGTCCCCACCCTGTTCACCCACAGGCTCCTGAATGAGCCACATGACACACATAGGCTGTCAGCTCTTTGAAAGAGGAAACCTATGTTTTGGAGCATTGTTGTTGTTCAGTCGCTTTGCAACCCCTGGGCTGCAGCACACCAGGCTTCCCTGACCTTCACTATCTCCTAGAGTTTGCTCAAACTCATGTCCATTGAGTCGGCGATGCCATCCAACCATCTCATCCTCTGCGGCCCCCTTCTCCTCCTGCCCTCAATCTTTCCTAGCATCAGGGTCTTTTCCAATGAGTCAGCTCTTTACATGAGGTGGCCAAATTATTGGAGCTTTTGCTTCAGCATCAGTCCCTCCAATGAATGTTCAGGACTAATTTTCTTTAGGACTGACTGATTGGATCTCCTTGCAATCCAGGGGACTCTCAAGAGTCTCCTCCAACACCACAGCACAGTCGAAGCATCAGTTCTTCAGCGCTCAGCCTTTTTGTGGTCCAACTCTCACATCCACACATGACTGCCGGAAAAACCATAGCTTTGACTACACGGAACTTTGTTGGCAAAGTGATGCTTTTTAATACATTGTCTAGGTTGGTCATAGCTTTTCTTCCAAAGAGCAAGCGTCTTTTAATTTCATGGCTGCAGTCACTGTCGGCAGTGATTTTGAAGCCCAAGAAAATAAAGTCCATTGCTGTTTCCATTTTTTTCCCCACCTATTTGCCATGAAGTGATGGGATCAAATGTCATGATCTTAGTTTTTTGAATGTTGAATTTTAAGCCAGCTTTTTCACTCTCCTCTTCCACCTTCATCAAGAAGCTCTTTAGTTCCTCTTCACTTTCCACCATTATCTGTTCAGAATTGCTGAACTGGGTATTTTCAGGTGTTTATTGGGAACAAATAAATACAATTTTGTACTAGGTAAGGTAGAAAATGAGCATAACTTTGCTACTAATGGAACCTGGACTTCTGGGACTGGACACCCTTGACTAAACCAGGAGAGAGGGCTACAGAGTTGGCCTCTGCCACCCTAGATGTGCAATGCTGTCCCATCACTGGTGTGGCCCTTTGTAAGCAATTCAGGCCAACTGAGAAAGAGGCTCACCCATGGTATTAGTGGCTACTAGTTTATTAAAGTAACTCTACTTCAATAAAATAAAATTGTCCTTGACTAGGTAAGAACCTGACAAGGACAAAAAAAATTACAAGCAAGTTATGAAAAAAGAGAACAGTAAGAAACCCTAAGAGATGCCCCTGCCTTTTCTCTGACTGCCACCAGGCTCTTCCAGTTCTACCCCCTTTTTTTTGTGGCCACTCCTCTAGTTCCACAGCTGCCTCCAGTGTAGTTTCCAGCCCTGGTGGCAGATGGACCAGCCCTACCAACATCTGGAAGGAAATATAAACCCTGGATTAACAATCCTGGTGTTAACAATCCATGGATGGAGTCCTCACACCATCCATGAAGGCAGAAAATTTGGCATCCATCCAAAAGGAACCGTCCACTCAGAAATTCAGTGCTCAGTTGTGGATGTGTCTGGTGGTGAAAGTAAAGTCTGATGCTGTAAAGAACAATATTGTATAGGAATCTGGAATGTTAGGTCCATGAATGAAGGTAAATTGGACATGGTCAAGCAGGAGATGACAAGAGTGAACATCAACATCTTAGGAATCAGTGAACTAAAATGGACAGGAATGGGTGAATTTAATTCAGATGACCATTATATCTACTACTGTGGGCAAGAATTCCTTACAAGTAGAAATGGAGTAGCCTTCACAGTCAACAAAAGAGTCCAAAATACAGAACTTAGGTACAATCTCAAAAACAACAGAATGATCTTGCTTCATTTTCAAGGGAAACCATTCAATATCACAGTAATCCAAGTCTACACTCTAACTACTAATGCCAAAGAAGCTGAAGTTGAATGGTTCTAGGAAGACTTACAAGACCTTCTAGAACTAAAACCAAAAAAAGATGCCATTTTCATCAGAGGGGATTGGAATACAAAAGTAGGAAGTCAAGAGACACCTGGAGTAACAGGCAAGTTTGGCCTTGGAGTACAAAGTGAAGCAGGGCAAAGGCTAACGGAGTTTTGTCAAGAGAACACACTAGTCATAGCATACACCCTTCTTCCAACAAGACAAGAGACAACTCTACACATGGACACCACTAGATGGTCAATACTGAAATCAGATTGACTATATTCTTTGCAGCCGAAGATGGAGAAGCTCTATACAATCAGCAAAAATAAGACCTGGAGCTGACTGTGGCTCAGATCATGAGTTCCTTATTTTAAAATTCAGCCTTAAGTTGAAGAAAGTAGGGAAAACCACTAGGCCATTCAGGAATGAGCTAAATCAAATCCCTTACGATTATACAGTGGAAGTGATGAATAGATTCAAGGGATTAGATCTGTTAGACAGAGTGCCTGAAGAATTATGGACAGAGGTTCATAACATTGTACAAGAGGCAGTGACCAAAATCATTCCAAAGAAGAAGAAATGCAAGGAGGCAAAGTGGTTGCCTGAGAAGGCTTTACAAATAGCTGAGAAAGAAGAGAAGCAACAAGCAAGGAAGAAAGAGAAAGATATACCCAACTGAATGCACAGTTCCAGAGAATAGCAAGAAGAGATAAGAAAGCCTTCTTAAGTGAACAACAAAAAGAAACAGAGGAAAACAACAGAATGGGAAAACTAGAAATGTCTTCAAGAAAATTGGAGATATCACAGGAATATTTCATGCAAAGATGGGCATGACAAAGAATCAGTAAGGATCTAACAGAACCAGAAAAGATTGAGAAGAAGTGGCAAGAATACAGAGAGAAACTATACAAAAAAGGCCATAATGACCCAAATAACCACAATAGTATTGTCACTCACTTAGAGCCAGACATCTGGGAGTGTGAAGTCAAGTGGGTCTTAGGAAGCATTACTACGAACAAAGCTAGTGGAGGTGATGGAATTCCAGCTGAGCTTTTTGAAATCCTAAAAGATGATGCTGTTAAAGTTATACACTCAATATGTCAACAGATTTGGAAAATTCAGCAGTGGCCACAGGACTGGAAAAGGTCAGGTTTCATTACAATCCCAAAGAAGGGTGAGGCCATAGAACGTTCAAACTACTGTACAATTGAACTCTTTTCACATGGTAGCAAGGTAATGCTCAGAATCCTCCAAGCTAGGCTTCAGAAGGACATGAACTGAAAACTTCCAGATGTACAAACTGGGTTTAGAAAAGGCAGAGGAACCAGAGATCAAATTGCCAACATCCATTGGATCATAGAGAAAGGAAGGGAATTCCAGAAAAACATCTCCTTCATTGACTATGTGAAAGCTTTTGACTGTTTGCCGATCACAACAAACCATTGAAAATTCTTGTTGTGATCATGGATCACAATAAACCGTTGAAAATTCTTAACAAGATGGGAATACCAGACCACCTTACCTGTCCCCTGAGAAATGTGTATGCAAGCCAAGAAGAAATAGTTAGAGACCTCCCTGGCAGTCTAGTGGTTGAGACTTTACCTTCCAATACAGGGGGTGCATGTTCGATCCCTAGTTGGGGAGCTAAGATCCCACATGTCTCACAGCCAAAAAACTAAAACATAGACCAGAAACAATATTGTTAACAAATTCAATAAAGACTTTGAAAATGGTTTGCACACACACACAAAAAATCTTAAAAAAAAAAAAAAGAAATAGTTAGAACTGGATATATCACAATGGACTGGTTCAAAATTGGGAAAGGAGTATGTCAAAGCTGTATATTGTCCCCCTGCTTATTTTACTTACATGCAGAGTATATCATGCGTAATGCCAGGCTGGATGAATCACAAGCTGGAATCATGATTGCCAGGGATATATCAACAACCTCAGATGAAATCACTCTAATGGAAGGAAGTGAAGAGGAACTAAAGAGCCTCTTGATGAGGGTGAAAGAGGAAAGTAAAAAAGCTGGCTTAAAACCCAACATTCAAAAAAACAAAAATCATGGCATCCGATCCCATCACTTCATGGCAAATAGATGGAAAACAGTGGAAACAGTGACAGATTTTCTTTTCTTGGACTCCAAAATCACTGAAGACAGTGACTGTAGCCACGACTACAGTGACTATAGCTTGCTCCTTGGAAGGAAAGGTATGACAAACTCAGACAGCATACTAAAAAGCAGAAACATCGCTTTGCAACAAAGGTCTGTCTAGTCAAAAAGCTATGGTTTTTCCAGTATTCGTGTATGGATGTGAGAGTTGGACCATAAAGAAGACTAAGTGCTGAAGAACTGATGCTTTCAAATTGCTAAAGACTCTTGAGAGACCCTTGGTCTGCAAGGAGATCAAAATAGTCAAACCTGAAGGAAATCAACCCTGAATACTCATTGGAAGGAATGATGCTGAAGCTGAAGCTCCAATACTTTGGCCACTTGACATGAAGAGGTGACTCACTGGAAGACCCTGATGCTGGGAAATATTGAGAGCAGGAGGAGAAGGGGTTGACAAAGGATGAGATGGCTTGATGGCATCACCGACTCAATGGACATGAGTTTGAGCAAACTCCAGGAGATAGTGTAGGGCAAGGAAGCCTGGCGTGCTGCAGTCCGTGGGGTCGCAAAGAGTCAGACACGACCTAGCAACAACAACAGCAATGCAAAACCTAATACCACCTTAACATGCCTATTCCAAATGATCCAATCGCTAAGTGAAATGGACCCAGGGATCCTGTGTTAAGGGCAGGAGGGCAGAGCCTGGGAAGTGACGCCAACACGGGGATCCCTATGCTCAAGGAGCCCCTAAAGGCGCTGGTGGCGCCAGTGGTAAAGAACCCGACTGCCAATGCAGGAGAGGTAAGAGACATCCCTGGCTGGGGAAGATGCCCTGGAGGAGGGCATGGCAACCCACTCCAGTATTTTTGCCTGGGAAATCAAGTCAGAGAAGACTGAAGCGACTTAGCATGCACGTACGAGGCGCACCTGGGCTGCGGGACGCGGGCTTCGGCCGCCAGGTGGCGTCCTGACCTCGGCTCGGGCAGGCTCTTCCCTCCCACTAGGTCGTAGGGCAGGGCTTCCACCAAACCAAGCCCGAAGGGACGCGCCCAGTGCCCGCCGACCGTGGAGCCTGAACGCCAACACGGAAGCCCCGCCTGCCTGATCTCAGAGCCCAGGACAGTGCCAAGGGACTTCGTGTCCCAGGAGGACATAAGCACGGCACTCGTCTCCGCCTTCTGACCTCGCAGCCCCTCGCCTCGCGAGGCGTGGGAGGAAGGGAACGAAGATAAGACTCGAAGGGGTCCGGAGGAAAAGCAAGGATGTCCCAAAATGAGGGGACCTCGAAACTGAATAAACATGTCTTGCGGATGACGCGGAGGAAGAAGTCAAGATTCTGACTTCCCTCCTAATTCCCTGTCGACCCCGCCCCCTCACTTCGCCCTTCCCCAGTCCTCCTTCCTCTTTCCGCCTCGGCCGAAAACAGAAGTATCTGAAGGTCGGGGAGAAGCGGCCGGAGAGCTCGCCGGGTCCCCAGCGCGCAAGCGGGAGGCAAGTCCCTCCGCCGCCCCGCGCGGCTCGTGCTCCGCCCGCAGGGAGGCCGCCAGGAGGCGCTGTGGGGCGGGCGGGCCGCGTCTCTGAGAGCACTTGCTGCCTCTTCTAGATTTCCTTAAGAGATGCAAGTGACCTTAAGCCCAGCGCTGAGAGCATCTCCAGGCTCCTAGGCCCGGTCAGGTTTCCTGCCGGGCCTTGAGGGCAGGTCCTTTGTCCCACTGGCTGCTGCAGCTCCAGCTCCTGCAACAGAGCAGAATAAGCGCCATCTTCACCAAATATTGTCTGAACTTCTGGTAAAGTCAGGAAGTGTCCTTGGCACTGATGATAAATGAGTGATCAAAACAGACAAAGCCCATACCTTTGTGAAGCTTATATTCTGTTGTGGAAGAGAGAAGGGGAGACCGAGAAGATAAGCAATAAAATAGAAGTGGTAAAAGTAGTAAATAGGTGTCAGAAAGGGACAGGTGCTATGGAGAAAAAGCAGAGTAAGAGGAATATGCAGCTGTAGGGTGATGTGGGGATTCTTATTTTATACAGGATGGTCACAGAAGGCCTTTCTTATCAAAAGGAAATACTTCATCGGGGCGGAGAGCAGCCACTCTGAGGTAAGAAGAGAAAAATAAGGAACACTTCACACTTGTATTAAATGAATTAATATTCAAGGCAGGATTCCCTGGTGGTCCAATGGTTAAGGTTTCCCCTTCCATTGCAGGGGTTGCAGGTTCAATCCCTGGTCCAGGAGCTAAGATCTCCCATGCCTCCTGCCAAAAAGCCAAAAGGCAAAACAGAAGCAATGTTGTAACAAATTCAATAAAGACTTTAAAAATGATCCACATCAAGGCAAGACCTCACACTGGGCAATGGCACCCCTGATGTGACGTAGGTCACATCTGTCTGCCCCACTTCATCCATCCAGTCATTTTATTTTTTTTAATTGATTTATTTGGAAGCGTTGGGGATCTTAGTTCCCCAACCAGGTACCAAACCTCTGCATTGCAAGGCAGATTCTTAACCACTGGACCACCAGGGAAGTCCCAACTATTCCTTTGGTCAGCAGCCCTCAGTCACCTACCTTCTTTATAGTGGACCTTATGCTGAGTGTATTGCATTTTTATATACCCAAACCCAGGATATGGAAATGAAGAAGACATACTCCTTGGAGGGGAAAGAGACCTTCACACTCACTCTGGTAGGATCAGAGAATGACGCAGCCTTCTTGGGAAGTGATCTAACAGCATCTCACTTTTAAATGTGGGCATGCTTTGAACCAAATCCTCAGTCTAGGACTCCAAGCCAGGCCTCTCAGCATGGTGGTCAGGACCACTGACTCAAGCTAGACTGACTGGGTTTTAACTCCAGCAGCATCTCATATCAGCTTCCCAGGTGGCTCACTGGAAAAGAATCTGCCTGCCAATGCAGGAGACACAGGAGACGTGGGTTCAACCCCTGGGTCAGGAATATCCCCTGGAGGAGGAAATGGCAACCCACTCCAGTATTCTTGCCCGGGGAAATCCCATAGACAGAGGAGCCAGGTGGGATACAGTCCATGGGGTCGCAAAGAGTTGGCCACGACTAAACTCTATGCACTGTCTCTTATCAGCCCTAGGACCCTGAAAATATTATTCACCTATGCTTGAGCTTTCACATCTGTAACACTAAGCTAATAATAATATTAGCTAACCTTTAGTAGTTTTGAGAAAATACATCACAAAGGGCTTAGAGCAGTACCTGTCTCATTGCAAGTGTTCAATAAATGTTAGCCATTATTATTTGCCTAGGCAACTATATGCACAAAAGTGCAGAGGTTTTTTTTTTTCCTCAAAAGTCTTTATTGAATTTGTTGCAATGTCGCTTCTGTTCGATGTCTTGGTTTTCTGCCCGAGAGGTATGTGGGATCTTAGCTCCCTGACCAGGGATCAAACACTCACCCCCTGCATTGGGAGATGAAGTCTTAACCACTGGACCACCAGGGAAGTCCCAAAAGTGCAAGGTGGCTTGTTCATCACAATGCTCTCTGCAGTGAGCTCCAGATTAGAGTAACCTCAGTGAATATCCAACCGTACGTAGGGAGATGACTAAGCAGATTATAGTACATCCATTCTATGGAAGAAAATGTAATTTTAGAATGATTGCATCAAAGAGAGACATCAGATCAGATCAAATGTCAAAAAGTGTTGAGTCTTCTGGAATGCTGGAATGTGTATCATGGGAGGACTGGGGAAGACTTGGCTCTGGGGATCTTAGTTCCTCTGATAAGAGCTAATTTGATCTGTTACGTAAATAGTCCATCAATATCAATCCAAAATTTTAAATGCAAATATCTTTTGACCCAGAAATTCTACTTTCAGGAGCTTATCCTAAAGGTATACTTGCACATTTTACACAAAGACTCATCAACAAGAAGGTTTATGGCAGCATTATCAAAGATGGAAACAACCTTATTGTCCATCAACAGAGGATTAGTTAAATAAATTATGATGCATCCATCCTGTGAGAGATTGAGCAGCCGTTAAAGTTAATGAAGCAGATCTATATGTGCTGATGTGAAAAAATCTCCAAGATGCACTAATTTAAAAACACAACTTGACAACAGTGAGATACCACTTCATACCCATTTAAGTGGCTGAAATTTTAAAAACTGACTACACCAAGCATTTATAAAACTGTGGTGCAACTAGAACTTACACATTCTGCCAGTGGTTGTATAAAATGACACAACCATTTTAGGAAACAGGTTGTGTGTGTTTGTTTGTTCTTAAATAAAGTTAAACATACATGTAAGCAGAGATCTAGCAAGTTCACTCCTAGGTATTATCCAAGAGAAATAAAAATTTATACATATATTGTACACAAATGTTGGTAGCAACTTTATTTGTAATAGCCCCAAACTAGAAACAACTCAAAAGGTCATCAGGAGATAAGTAGGTAAATGGATTGTGGTAAAACTACTCAGCTATAAAAATGGCATTCTGCCTCCAGAGCTTCACCACTGTGAGCTTACATCTCCCAGTCAACAATTAAAAAAAAAAAAACAACTGCTCATATGCAACTGCATGCAAGTGTTTGTTGCTCAGTTGTGTTCAACTTTTTGAGACCCCGTGGACTGCAGCCTGCCAGGCTCCTCTATCCGTGGAATTCTCCAGGCAAGAATACTGGAGTGGGTACCCATTCCCTTCTCCAGGGGATCTACCCAACCCAGAGATCGAATACAGGTCTCTTGTATTACAGGCAGATTTTTTACTGTGTGAACCACCAGGGAAGCCCATGCAAATGAATCTCAAAATCATTATTCTGAGTGAAAGAAGCTAGCACAAAAACAATTCCATTTTTTGAAGTTCTATAACAGGCAAAACTAAGCTAAGGTGATAGAAAGCTGACTGGTGAATTGGGGTTGGGGATGTTTAACTGGGCTTCCCTGGTAGCTCAGATGGTAAAGAATCTGCCTGCAATGTGGGAGACCTGGGTTCGATCCCTGGGTCAGGAAGATTCTCTGGAGAAGGGAATGACAACCCACTCTAGTATTCTTGCCTGGAGAATCCCATGGACAGGGGAGGCTGGTGGGCTATAGTCCCTGAGTTCACAGAGTGGGTGGGACACAACTAAGTGACTAAGCAGCAGAGCATGTTTAACTGGAAGATCAACTGAGAACTTTCTGTGGTGACTGAAAGTTTCCATATCTTGATTGGGATTCGGATTATAAGAGTATACACATTATCAACAGTCAGAAAACTCTCAAGATTTATTCATTTTATTGTATGTAAAATTATTCCTCAGTTTGAAAAAAAGAAAGAACAGTCTAGGCCCTCACAATGAGGGTCATGAAGAATTTGAGGGGCATGGGGCTGCCCTGGGGACCCCTGGAGGCAGTGTGCTCTCATAGTGGTGAGCTCCTGGGGGCAGAACCCATCAAATTCCACTTTGTTGTTCTCTCCACCCTCAGTGCCCAGAAGAGAACCAGACAGGACAGGTATTTACTGAGCACCCCAGGAAAGGGGGGAGCATGAGACAGGCTGCAGGTCCTCCGAGCCTCACAATAAGCAGACAGGACCAAATCCGACAGGGCACCCCTTGGAGTGATGCCAAGGTGAGCTCTGTGAGCCTGCGAGCTGGCTGGGGGTGCAGACCCCAGGGCTCCTGTTCCTTGTCCCTGCCGGTGCGCGGGGCTGGGCTGCAGCAGCCTGGTAGATTCTGAAGTTCTGGTAGATTTGGAGCAAACACAAGAACTTAGAGGTGGCCTAGTAAGACACACTGTTCCATAGTTTCATGGCTGGTCCAGCCCTAGGGTTTCTAGGCTTTCTCAGCACACATATGCTTTGAAGCTTCTTGTTGTCGATCAGTCTCTAAGTCATGTCTGACTCTTTGCAACCCCATGGACTGCAGGCTTCCCTGTCCTTCACCATCTCCTGGAATTTGCTCAGACTCATGTCCATTGAGCCGTTGATACCATCCAACCATCTCATTTTCTGTCGCCCCCTTCTTCTTCTTAACTGGTTCCTGTAAGTCTTGGCCTCCAGCTCATAGCCTGGCAGAGGGCCATCTCAGTTCCAAACACTCAGAACTTTCCCCCTCTATATGCTGAAGTCCATGAACTTTAAATGAAGTAAGGCAGATCCCTTGCTGCTGCAGTTTCCAGTCCCAGAGCAGTGATTCCTGAAATGACTGACTTCACCCAGTACACCTGCCCCAGTATGAGAAGAAATCACAACAAAATTCCCATATGATCTTGGAGGAGAAAAAGAAAAGCATTGCTAATGTTGACTAAAAAATAAAGTCACAACCTGAAAGTAGATAGTTATTTTATTTGGTGGGAATGTTTAGGACTCCGAGCCCAGGAGAGAGAATCTCAGTAGCTCTGAGAACACTGCTCCAAGGAGGCAGAGGGAAGAGGGAAGTCAGGCTATATACAAGTTTGCAAAAAAGGGAGCAGGCAGTCTGACCATCAAAGATCGGTTATCAAGTTAAGGAATTTAACATTCTATGTATGGGAAGATGCAAGCCTCTGCACTCACTGAATTCATTCCTTTCTTATGCACCTCAGCTATCTGGGGCCAATCCTGTTTCCTTGTTCACCTTGCTTCTTGCAGTCCCTCGCACCTCAGCAGTCTCTGTGGGGGTTGGCAGCATTTGCTGTATCACAGTTTGGGGACCCCTCATTCACATTTGGAGGCCAGAGATCACTGTTGGCTGTGACATTTCTTGTTGAGTAATATGGCAAGAGATATTTTCATTTCACACTAACTATGATTTGAATCCAGAATCCATAAAACAGAAGATTGATAAATTCAACTAAATTTTTTAAAAATTTTAATTCTTGATTGTAAAACCTCTGTAAACAAATTCAGAAGACAAATAGCAAACTGGGAAAATATTTTTAAATTCATAAAACAGAAGAAGAGCTTAATTTCTCTAATATAATAAGTGATCCTCTAAATTGGTAAAGGGCAACCTCTAAATTGGTAAATGGCAAAAGTTCTGAAAAAAGGTATGGATAAATGACTTTTTTTTAAATTGGGGTACAGTTGTTCTATAACGTTGCGTTAGTTTCTGTTGTACAACAGAGTAAATCAGCTGTACATATACATATATCCCCTCTTTTTTAAAATTTCCTTTCCATTAGGCCACCACAGACCACTGAGTCGAGTTTCCTGTGCTATGCAGTAGGTTCTCATTACATACCTATTTTACATGTGGTTGTGGTGGTGAGTTAGTCACTAAGTCATATCCAACTCTTTGCAAACCCATGGACTGTGTAGCTCACCAGGCTTCTCTGTCTATGGGATTTCCCAGGCAAGACTACTGGAATGGGTTGCCATTTCCTTCTCTGGGGGATCTTCCCAGCCCAGGGATTGAACTCCCATCTCCTGCATTGGCAGGCAGATTCTTTACCACTGAGCCCCCAGGGAAGCCCTTTTTATACACAGAAGTGCATATATGTCAATCTCCATCTCCCAATCCATTCCATCCCCCATAAATAACAAAGATTAAAATATTCTCAATCTTACATTGAGAGAAATAAAACCACATAAAATTGCCAAGAGTCAACAATTATTTTTACCTTAAGATCACAACATTTTCATACAGCTAATATTAATACAAGTTAAAACAAAATAGAGATACGGTTTTATCCTTTCAGTCTGGCAAAGATGAAAAAGATTTGTAAACACCTCATGTCGGCAAAACTCTGAAATAACATGGACTTTGAAGGCAGAAGGCTAACTTGTACAGTGTCTATGGAAGCAGCTGTCTTTCAAATGACAAGTGTAAATACCCTTTGATGCAGCAATTGCTCCACTAGGAAATTATTCTACACATACCTGAAATGTACACAGTTATTTACCATACTCTTTGCAATCTCAAATGATTAGAAAAAAACTAAATGTCCATCAACTGGTAGACTGGGTAAATAAATTATGGCACATTCACACACACAAAAACAAAGCATCGCTAAATATACAAGGAAACGGTCCCTAAAATACAGTGATAGATTTTGAAAACCATACACACAAGGTTCAGAACAATGTGTATAGTATGTTACCATCTTGGTAAACAAATATAAACGTGTGCATTACAGTATCTGGAAAAACTGAAGGCATTTGTTCTGCCTGGAAAGGGGAACTTGGGTGGTTGAAAAATAGAGGTAGTAGGGAAACATTTCACTGGATATTGTTTTGTAGCTTTTGGATTTTGAACCCTGTGAATAATTACCTATTCAAAACAAACAACAAACATAACAACCAGCCCTGGCAGGGCTCTCTGTATTTCTATCAAATACCTCACTCTAACCAAAGTATTAACATAACAAGACTCAGACAGATAGATAATCTCAGCAATGGGGTGGGGGGTCCCTTCTCCCAAAGTCTGCTCTATTCTTGTTTTGTGTATTGTCCCCAGACATTTTGACTGGCAAAGTTCTGTGGAGCCATTGGGTGACACTAGACTTAAGGTCTTAAACAGGTGCTAGTCTGAGCTTCCTGAGCGCCTGCTGGCCCGGGACCGCCCCCGCCCTGAGGAATCAGTGAGGCAGGAAGCCAGGGACCTGGTGGCAGGAGCTGAGAGGCAACCTGAGGAGTCGAAACTGATTGAGGGGAGACTGAGTTAACAGACAGGGTGAGACTAGGGTGCAGGTTGCCGAGAGATAACAGACCAGCCAAGCTGGAGAAAGTGGTCTGTGGTGGGTCAGGGAGTTCTGGGTCTGGGCCCCAAAGAGGGGAAGCAAGAGTGGTCCTTCCTACTCACCATCACTCCCAGGACCCACATTTGTGCTTCTCATGCCTGCAACTCTGGGCTCTATAGGCTCTGACCCCCAAGAGGCTACACTCTTGCCAGGGTACATGACCAGGGTCTCACTGAACTACAAGCTACAGTTCCTCCTCCTGCAGTTCCAATGAGAGGAGGAGTCACCGTACTGGCAAGAGACATTGACCCTGATGAGCAGAAGGAGGCAGAACTGCCTTTTTACCATGATAGGCAGGTGGGGTGGGGAGGTGACACAGGGAACCCACATGATTCACATCAGTGCCCCTTGGTACTCCCTATGAATGGACACATGTAGCAACTCCAACCTGAGATGGTTATGATTATATCGACTGGAAAAAAAAATGCAAAAAATCTTCAGCCCCAAAGTTAAGACTTATGTATTATTTGGTAAACTTGGAGGACTTCAAGCCCAAGAGGCAGCCTCTCAGACAGCTCTGAGGGACTGCTCAGAAGAGGGAGGGGAGGAGCCAGGACATATGGGAGTTTTGCAACAGAAACCAGATAATCAGAACATCAAAAGTTCACTATTAATTAAAGAAAACCAGACATCAAGTTAATGAATTTAGTGCTTTTATTTGTTAGGGAAGATGCAAGAGTCAGGACTCTGAAATCATTCCCTTGGACTGCAAGGAGATCCAACCAGTCCATCCTAAAGATCACTCCTGGGTGTTCATTGGAGGGGCTGATGTTGAAGCTGAAACTCCAATACTTTGGCCACCTCTTGCGGAGAGCTGACTCATTTGAAAAGACCCTGATGCTGGGAAAGATTGAGGGCAGGAGGAGAAGGGGACGACAGAGGATGAGATGGTTGGATGGCATCACCGACAATGTACATGGGTTTGGGTGGACTCCGGGAGTTGGTGATGGACAGGGAGGCCTGGTGTGCCGCGGTTCATGGGGCCGCAAAGGGTCAGACACGACTGAGCGACTGAACTGAACTGATATGCACCTTCTCTATCTAGGGCATATATCCTGTTTTTCCCATCCTGATTTCCCTCAGGGTGCAGCTTTGAGGGCTGCTGCAGTGGTTGACGGCTTGCTTGATGATTCTGTGTCCACCCTGAGTTCCTTCAGGGCTCACCTTTGGGGGTGGGAGTACGTGTGGCAGCTGTAGTGACTGGGGGCTTGATGGAGCAACAACCTTTGTTGACTGATATGGCAAGTGGCATTCTTTGTCCACAGTTAACAAGAGTCATACAGCCAGGTAAGCTACAACCTGCAGAGATGACCAATGAGAGTGAGTGAAAGTTAGAGGAAGTAGTGGAGCAGAGAGAGGATAAGCACCAGTTGTAAACCAGAAATCAGCTCCATGAATGGGGCTGTAGTTGTCAGATAAGCTCCCTTCTGTTTCCCCTCAGAAAGAGAGGCCTGAAGGAGGCGTGCAGGAGCTGCCCCCCGGACCTCCGGGAAAGAATATTTGTGTAGTGCAAGGCGGTAGACTGAAGCAGCAAGGAGACAGTGCCTCTCGGGTCTCCACCTGAAGGAGTATGTATGACCGTAAAGACTTCCCTCAGGCTGCTCACAGTCAATGACTAAGCACTACAGGGACCTCCAGGCAGGGCTGTACCCTGGAGACAGGGGACTCTTCTGACTGGCAACTTTGGCTCAAGGACTCCT
The DNA here is from genome assembly GCF_054371585.1 of Giraffa tippelskirchi. NCBI lineage: Eukaryota > Metazoa > Chordata > Mammalia > Artiodactyla > Giraffidae > Giraffa > Giraffa tippelskirchi. The sequence continues at coordinate 95,395,940 of NC_137276.1, forward strand.
CAGCAGCAGAGCCAAAACTTTTTTAGAAGTGCACCGCACTCTAAGACTTCCTGTCTGCCCTTCCCTCCCCTTCCCTTCCCTTCCACAAGGCCTGAGGCTCCCTCAACCTCCTCTGGCTTCCTCACCATTTCCCTCTCAGGTCTTTTCCTGGTGAATCTCTTGGGATCTAGCCTCATCTTAGCCTCTACTTGGAAGACCTGAACTAACACAAATGCTATCACCATTGTGTGTAAAACATTGTTCTGAAAATTCTCGGCAACCAAAGGAAAAAGCCTGTTATTGTGCGATAGTCACTAGTGTTTTTCATCAGATAATGTTTTTCATCCACTTCCCCTACCTCCGGGCACATTGGTAAGATTGCTTCCTTGAAGTTGCTCCAAGTCAATAAGGTTAAAGGAATCCTGTTTAGAACCCTAACAATTTCCTGACTAATACACATTGATTCTTTTACCTAATTCAGTGTTTACCAATAGCCACACTATTGCCACTGTGGATCAGATCACTCTTTGCTGTGAGAGACAGAAGTTTGCGTCACAGGAGGTTTAGCAAGATCACTGGTCTTCACTTATTGGATGTCACAGTTGTGATGACCAAAAATGTTTCCAGCCACTGTCAGAGGTCACCTAGGGAGCAAACTCACTGTCAATTGAGAATCACTAATGTAACTAATAGCAGCAAAACTTTTCTTCAAAAAGGGATAAAATTTAAAATGAAATTATATAAAATGCTCAGTTAAAACCAGACAGTAGAGACTTCCCTGGTGGTCCGGTGGTTAAGACTCTTGACCTTCTACTGCAGGGGTCACGGGTTCAATCCCTGGTTGGGGACCTAAGATCCCAGATGCCTCATGGCAGTTAAGCCCCCATGCTACAGCTACAAAGCCTGAGTGCCTAGAGCCTGTGCTCTGTAACGAGAGAAGTTACCACAATGAGAAGCCCTCAAACTGTAAAATGAAGAGTAGCCCCCACTTGCCACAACTAGAGAAAGCCAACACACAGCAAAGAAGACCCAGTGCAGTCATAAGTAAAATTAACAAAAAGAAAATCCCAAAACAACTTCTGGAGCTAATAAACAGGTATAGCAAGATGGCAGTTCATACTGATATAAATAAATGATTAAATAAATAAACATGGATGAGCCTAGAGATTATCACACTAAGTGGATTAAGTCAAAGATAGAAAGACAAATACGGTAGGATGTTACTTATATGTTGAATCTAAAGCATGATGCAAATGAACTTATTTACAAAACAGAAACAGACACACAGACTTAGAAAATAAATTTATGGTTACCAAAGGGGAAAGTTGGGAGTTGGGATAAATTAGGAGTTGGGATTAACATATACACACTACCACACATAAAATGGAGCTTCCCTGATAGCTCAGACATTGAAGAATCCATCTGCGATGCAGGAGACCTGGGTTCAATCCCTAGGTTAGGAAGATCCCCTGGAGAAGGGAATTGCTACCCACTCCAGTATTCTTGCCTGGAAAATCCCATTGACAGAGGAGCCTGGTGGGCTACAGTCATGGGGTCACAAAGAGTTGGACATGACTAAGCGATTAACACTTTCACATACATAAAATCAATAATCAACAACAACCTACTATATAGCACAAGGAACTCCACTCAATATTCTGTAATAACCTATATGGGAAAATAACCTGAAAAAGAATGAATATATGTATAACTGAATCACTTTGATGTACACCAGAAACTAGGACAACACTGTATTTATAGTCAATAAAAGTGAATTTATATTCAATAAAAATAACAAAATAAATACTTAATAAGTAGGAAAGAAGTGATAAATCTTCAATGCAGAGAATTTCAGATAATTTATATGTAATAGATATTCCCCTGTCGTTATGAGTTGAATTGTGTCCCTCAAAAACTTATGTGTAAGTCCTAAAGCCCAGTACTTGTGACTGTGACTTTATTTGGAAACAGTGTTGCAGATGCAATCCAGTTAAGATGAGGTCATTAGGGTGGGCCCCCCTCCGACATAACTGGTGTTCTTGTAAGAAGAGAGGGACACAAAGACAGCGTGGGTGGGGGGAGAACACTGTGTGCTGATGGAGGAGACGTTGGAGTAACGTGTCTACAAGCCCGGCGGTGTCAAGGTTACCGGCAGCGCCAGATGCAAGGATAGAGGCTTGAAGCAAATTCTCCCTTAGAAGCCTCAAAGAGATCATAGTTTGGCCGACAACTTGATTTCAAACTTCTAGTCTCCAGAACTGTGGGAGAATAAATTTCTGTCCCTTAAAGCCACCCATTTGTGGTACTTTGTTATACAAACCTAGGAAACTAAGGCATTCCTCAAGGAGCTACAGCATAATTCCCCAGTCCTTAAGTGTGCTTTGGGCATAGTGATTTCCTTCCAAGAGCACAGGGGAAAGGAGGAAAAAGAGTAACTTTCCAATGGAGAAACCTGACAGATGCAACCTCATGATCAAGGTCATGTCAGTAGTGATCAACTCAGGTTGGTAGTGTACACCATGTTATGATACAATGAATATAGGACTTTATGTTTGTGGTCTTCTCAAAAACCTATAACTCCTATCTAACCTTGAGAAAAATGACAGACAGATTCCAATAGAGGAACATTGTATGAACGGAACAAATGCTCCTCAAAACTGTCAAGGTCATCAAAACCAAGGAGAGTCTGAAAAACTCTCACAGCCAACGAGAGCCTTAAGGAGATATGATAACTCAATGTAATGTGGTGTGTCTTTAATGGGATCCTGGATCAGGAAAAGGACATTAGGTAAAAATTAAGAAAATCTGCCATCAACAGAGGAGTGGATAAAGAAGATGTGGTACAAATATATGATGGATTATTACTCAGCCATTAAAAGGAAAAAAATAGTGTCATTTGCAAAGACATGAATACACCTAGAGAGAGTCATACAGAGTGAAGCGAGAAAGAGAAAAATACATATAATGGTGCTTATATGTGAAATCTAGCAAAAGGATACAGATGAACTTATTTGCAAAGCAGAAATAGAATTACAGATGTAGAGAAGAAACTTATAGTTATCAAGGGGGAAGGGGGATGGAGTAAACTGGGAGATTGGAATTGACATATACACACTACTATGTATAAAATAGATAACTAATGAGAACCTATTGTGTAGCACAGGGAACTCTACTCAGTGATCTATGATGACTGAAATGGGAAGGAAATCTAAAAAAGAGGGGATATAGGTATACATATAATTGATTCATTTTGCTGTACAGCAAAAACTAACGCAACATTGTAAAGCAACTAGACTCCAATAAAAAATTTTTAAGAAAATGTGAATAAAGCATAGTTAATGATTAATGACTATTTACCAATATTGGTTCATTAATTGAAACAAATGTAGCATATTAATATAAGATGTTAATAATAGAGGAAACTGGGGTGTGGGCTGTATGGGAACTCTCTGTACCATCCCCTCAATGTTTATATAAATCCACAACTGCTATAAAAAATAACGTCTATTTTTTTAAAAAATTTAATGACAAAAAAGTCAATGCTGCAAATGTCAGTATTCTCCAAAATTATAAAAGTTGACAGATTTTTTTTAAAAAAGAGATCAAATTTATTCTAGCATTTACGCCCAGAAAGTTTAGCATTAGCTGTTTATTCCAGTGCTGGTGGTTGCTGTAAGAGGCCATTTGTTTCCTATGGAAGTTTTGTGATTTTGGGCACAGGGTTGTTCCCAGTGTGACTGCCTCTCTTGATGACTGCAGATGAAAGATAAGGGCCAGAAAACCAATCTAGCCTTGTGATCTCTTAGCAATATACAGAAATAATAAGCAATCCTAGCTAATACATAGCACTTGCTATGTAAGCATTTTGAGGTGTCCCTGGTGGCTCAGCAGAAAAGAACCCACCTACAGTGCAGGAGACACTGGTTCGATCCCTGGGTAGGGAAGATCCCCTGGATGAGGGAATAGCAAGTCACTCAGTATTCTTGCCTGGAAAATCTCTTGGACAGAGGAACCTTGCAGGTTACAATTCATGGGGTCACAAAGAGACCTGAGACATGACTCAGACATGACTGAGAGTGTAAACATTTTAATTGTAATGACTTTATCCTCACAGCATACTTATAGAATAAATATCATTAATTCTCCACATTATATTATGAAAATTAGGGCACAGAGAACTTTAATAATGAGCCCAAATCATGCAGCAAGTAAATGACTTAATCCAGCTAGCTCCAGACTCGATCTAGATATGCTAGCATACTGTGGGAAGTCAAACTGCAATAGGGAATTTCATGATAATTTATGAAATCAGGGGAAGAGAGTATCTGGAGGGATTGTGCAAGTCTTAATAAAATATTCCAAACCTGTTACTTAGCACATTTGCATAAGAAGTATAATACATAGGGATCAAATTAACTATACTTCAGTAAAAAATAAAAAGCAAAACATACAAATTAAAAATGTAGGCCCTGGAATCAGTCTTCCAGAGCTTAAACCCCATCTCTGCTTCTTGCTAAGTGTGTGATGAAAGAAAATTACTTACCTTCTGTGGTAGCCAAAATGAGGGCCTGTCCAAAGGTGTCCATGCCCTAATTTCCAGATACTATGAGTATATTAGGTTATTTAGCAAAGGAGAATTAAGGTTGCAAGGTGACTAATCTACTGGCATTAAGACAGGGAGGTTTTCTGGGTTATGCAGGTAGGTCCAATGTAATCCCAAAGGTCCTTAACAATGGATGAAGGAGGGACTTCCCTGGTGGTCCAGTGGCTCTGACTCTGCTCCCAGTGCAGGGATCCAGGTTCAATCCCTTGTCAGGGAACTAGATCCCATATGTGGCAATTAGGAGTTTGTGTGCCACAACTAAAAATTCCCCATACTGCAGGTAAAAAGATCCCACATGCTGCGGTGAAGATCAAAGAGTCCAGGTGCTGCTATATATATATATATATACATATATATATAATATATATATTTTTATATATATATTATATATATATATATATATAAAATGGACAAGGGAAACTGAAGGAGATTCAGTCAAACTCAGAAAAGATGTGATAATAGAAGCAAGCTCAGAGTGCTGCTATATGAGAACTCAACCCATCACTTATGGCTTTGAAGCTGGAAGGGGACCATAGGCCAAGCAATGCAGACCCTTAGAAGAGAGCCCAGTACATAGTAAGTTGCTCAATAAATGCTAAATATAAACAGTTGAGGGAAGGCACCACAATGGATGCTGAAAATATTGGGTGAAATGTTCAGGAACGGGATGTCAGGATGGTGACCAAGGGTTACTCCATAGTTACATATTCATTGCAAAAGGGGGAAGTGCCTTTACAGTGGAGACATCTGCAGCCACCATCTGAGCTCAGTCTTCAAACATAGTATCACGGGAGGTGGGAGCCTGGGCGTTGATGTCCCTCTGATTGGATGCACTATAAAGTACGACATCATGTTTGAAAAACGGCTTACCAAAAAAGTTAACCTGAATGGAGCCACATTACAGAGCTGGGTTTCCATTTGCAGAAAACACAAGCAATCGAGGAGGAAGTTAAACAATGAAGAAACACTGAGACTAATCCTGAATGTGGCGATATTCTACGACTGTCCTGGTCTCTTCAAAACCGCTGTGTCATGAATTTAAAAAGGTTATGAAGAGGTGGTTCTCTATTCTACTTGTCATGCAGGAACCCAGGCCTCTCTCATTCGTGATGCTGCCGTGGTTCACACGCATCCTATAAGGAAGGGAAAGAGGATATGCAGGATCTTGCGAATTGGCTTTTAATCCATGCCTGAAAGTGGTATACTTCAGCTTCACCTGGCCCTACTCAACTGCAAGAGAGTTGGGAGATGAGCCTGGAAGCTTGGGAGGAACAAGAAAGGAGTATGGTGAGCATCCAACTAGACTTGGCACACACATAACACCCCTTACCCCTCTAGTAATGCAAGGCTCAGCGTGGCCTCTGCAAGGGAACCCTAAGCCATGAACACCCCCAGTTTCATGCAGCTCTTTGCTTTGAGAAAGACCAGCAACCCGGTGTCCTCCCTTCTCCCCTCATCCCCTGTGCGCACATTCAATCACTAAGTCAAGTACGACTCTTTGCGACCCTTTGGACTGTAGCCTGTCAGGCTCCGCTGTCTATAGGATTTCTCAGACAAGAATACTGTGTGGACGTGCTCAGTCATGTTTGACTATTGGCAATCCCATGAACGGTAGCCCCCCAGATTCCTCTGTCCATGGGATTCTCTACGCAAGAATACTGGAGTGGGTTGCCATTTCCTTTTCCAGGGGATCTTCCTGACCCAAGGATTGAACCCATGTCTCCTGCATTGGCAGGCATATTCTTTACTGCTGAGCCACCAGGGAAGCCCCCTCATCCCCTACATCCTCGATCAAAAATACCAGTGTCTTCACCTCTACATATCTTGAAATAGACTTTACCTCTCTGACTGCACGTGCCAGAGCCTAATCCAACAGCCTCTGGTCTGGCATCCCTTCATGCAAGGATCCCGGAGAAGGCGATGGCACCCCACTCCAGTATCTGGCCTGGAAAAATCCCATGGATGGAGGAGCCTGGAAGGCTGCAGTCCATGGGGTCGCCAAGAGTCGGACATGACTGAGCGACTTCACTTTCACTTTTCATTTTCATGCATTGGAGAAGGAAATGGCAACCCACTCCAGTGTTCTTGCCTGGAGAATCCCAGGGATGGGGGAGCCTGGTGGGCTGCTGTCTATGGGGTCGCACAGAGTTGGACACGACTGAAGCGACTTAGCAGCAGCAGCAGCAGCATGCAAGGATCCTGTTCTTGGGTGGGAGAGGTGGGGGCTATATTCTTGTAATAGGCTGCACATGAGCTAACAATGGGCAAAATAACTTAATGTGCTATGAATTCACCAGAGACTGCAATGGTAAAGAATCACTATTTGGGGTGAGGAGGAGGAGCTAACTTATATAGGACTGTCAGAAAAGGCTGCACTGAGGAGGTAACGGCAGATAGAATCATCCAGAAAAGCAATATTCCTATTGCTGTGTTCTGTTGCAGAATTCTGCCACTCCCTCTTCAAGTGGTAGAGTCTGTTTCCTCCACTTGAACTTGAACAGGCGTTTCGGCTTGCAAAATTAATAACCAAGTACTATCTTAGTGATGCTGTGTGACTTCTTAGTCTGTCATAAAAAGACAGCACAGCTTCCACCTGACTTCTTTGGGACCCAACCAAGATCCCTTGCCCTCAACCCTGGTTTAACTAACAGGTGACTGCCAGTCCCAGTGGGCCAGCCATGGAAGTGAGCCACTTTAGAAGCAGTTCCTCAGTTGATTTGCCCCCGCTGATGCTGAGTGGAACAAAAATACATCTTCCTCCTGAAGCCCTGCCCGAATTACAGAGAGAGCGTAAGTGAAATAGATAGCTGCTCTTCTGAAGCCACTGAGTTCAGAGGCATTTCATTAGGGAGCAATAGTGCTGGGCTAAGTTCTAAATACTAAGGAGCAAATCATGAAGAAATCTTCACAAAGTATTTTAAGCATTGCCAGCAACAATGGCAATAGATCCCATGGCTCTAAGGCACACTGAAGGAGCAGGCAAGGCCATGAGGCCGAGGAGGGGAGCAGTAAGACGGATGGCTTCAGGGGAAGGCTGGAGACACATCATGCAGCGCCTCCTGCACCACAGTAAGAAGCTTGAAATATGTCAGAAGTTCTGTGGGAGCCTCTGGAGGGTTATGAGCAGAACGGTGGGAGTGGCTTGTCCCTGAGGGATGGCTCTTGCTGCTCTGGAGAGGGTGACCTGGAGCAAGGAGGAAGCAGGAAGACCGGTTAGCACATCACTGCAGTTGTTCAACTTGAATGCAAAGGTCACTAAGTGGTGAGGAGAAGAAAGTAGATTCTGGCCGTGTTTTGTAGACAATAGGTCTTGTTTTTTGTTTGTTTTGTTTTTGGTGTTTTTTTTGGTTTTTAATCAATTTTTTGATGGAAGTATAGTTGGTTTACAATGTTACATTAATTACTGCTGTAGAGCAAAGTGATTTAGTTATACATATATTTTTTTCCATTATGGCTTATCATAGGATACTGAACATAGTACTCTGTGTTATACAGTTGAACTTTGTTGTTTATGCATTCTATATATAAAAGCTTACATCTGCTAGCCCCAGCCTCCCACTCCACCCCTCCCCCAGCCCTCTTCCCCTTGGCAACCACCAGCCTGTTCTTTACATTCCTGATTCTGTTTGTTTCATGGACAGGTTCTTTTGTGCATATTTTATTTCATTTTATTTTATTTTTGGCTGTGCTGGGTCTTTGTTGCTGCATGTAGGCTCTCTCTAGTTGCAGTGAGTGCAGGCTCCTCTCGTTGCGGAACACGGGCTCTAGAGCACGTGGGCTCAGCAGTTGTGTCACATGGGCTTAGTTGCTCCTCAGCGCATGAGATCTTCTCAGACCAGGGATCAAACTCGTGTTCCCTGAATTAGCAGGTGGATTCTTGACCACTCGACCACCAGACCACCAGGGAAGTCCTGAGCCATATTTTATATTCCACATATAAGTGATATCCCTGGTGGCTCAGAGATTAAAGCGTCTGCCTCAAATGCAGGAGACCCGGGTTCTATCCCTGGGTCGAGAAGATCCCCTGGAGAAGGAAATGGCAAACCACTCCAGTATTCTTGCCTGGAGAATCCCATGGACGGAGGAGCCTGGTAGGCTACAGTCCACGGGGTCGCAAAGAGTCAGACATGACTGAGCAACTTCCCTTCCCTTATAAATGATGTCATATGGTACTTGTCTTTTTCTCTCTGACTTACTCATTTAGTGTGATAATCTCTAGTTGCATACACAATAGGCCTTGTTGATAGAGAGGATGAGAGGTGAGGAATAAGGAAGAATGAAGGTAAACTTTTAGGTTTTTCTCTCAAGCAGTCAGGTGAATTACAGTGTTATTGGCTGGAAGGGGAAGGCTTGGGGAGGAGCAGGGTTGGGGTGGGAAACTTCCCTTTCCCTGAGGATATCCTATTTCAATGTAGTTGTAAAAAACATTTCAAGCAGCTTAAATAAGCCTCACCAAGCAGTTAGCGGCAGGCGAGTACAAAGCTTCTGCTTCTGGTGGAGTTGGAGATTCTGACAACTACTTGACTTTCCTTAAGAATTCCTTTCTGGGGACTTCCCTGGTAGTCCAGTGGCTCAGACTCCATGCTTCTAATGCAGGGGGCCCAGGTTTGATCCCTGGTCAGGGAACTAGATCCCACATGTCATAATTAAAGATCTCCCATGCCACAACTAAGACCTGATGCAGCCAAATAAATAAATAAATATTTAAAAGAAAAAAAAAAAGAATCCCTTTATGTTTGTTTGCCTACATAGCTTTAAGATCCTCTATGCAGAGTCTGGTTGTTATAATTACTATGGCAAAGATCCCAGTTGGAAGCTAAAACACACTCAAGGGAGGAAATGGAACTCACATGTAGGGGACCAAGCCAAGCACTTTCCCTAAACCATAATCCATTAGCCAGTCTGGAGACGAGTCCCTGAGTGACCAAGAGGACAGGACCACACCTTAGCTGCCTACTGGAAGAATGACTAAGAAGAGTTAAGGGAAAGAAGGATGAACTTCTGAAAGGACTCAACATAGGCAGAAGACCTAGACTGCTGGAAGCAGCTGCTGGATCTCCTACAGGAACGGGGAGAAGAAAGGGTCATGGGGCTCCCCAGGAGGAGAGGAAGCAATCCTAGGTGAAGCCATACCAAGATGTCTCCCTTACTATTTCTCTCCAGCCCCAGTTTTGAGATCTTGCTTGATGCACTCAATTCCCTCCCTCTAGAGAATGCGTCTCTGAGCTCAGAAGGAAACTCGCTCTTCACCTGATCTTCACTGAGGGTCATTCACTTGTCCAGGCTTCATGGAGATCACCTCACAGACCCCAGGTTGGATGGGTCAGCAGGCAGAAACTGATATCCAGTCAGGCTCTGTATACATGCAAAGAATAGGCAATCACAAACAGCAGGGACAAGGGCACTCAGTGACCTGGATTGTCTTTGCTGGTTCCCACTCAGACTCCCAATTCCACTGACTCTTCTCTCCTGTATTTTTCATGCTTGCTTCAACTTTCCTCCCCGTTGTCTCCTCCATGGGCCCACAGTACTTGCTGCCCAAATATCCTTCTTCCTATTCTCTCTCCAAAATATGGCAAACGGTCTCAAAAGTAACTGTGAGCCATCAAACCACCAAAGATAACTCATACCTGGGAATTGCATCACTTATTCATTCAACAATTATCTGTTCAGGTCCTACCATGGGTGATTGTTAGAGAGGTTATTGCAGTAATCCAAGTAAGACATGATGGAGGGTTTCCCTGGTGGCTCAGTGGTAAAGAATCTGCCTGCCAAGCAGGAGACATGGGTACGAGTCCACTCTGGGAAGATCCCACATGCCTCGGAGCAAGTAAGCCTGTGTGCCACAGCTGTTGAGCCTGTGTTCTAGAGCCCAGGAACTGCAACTAGTGACTCCATGTGCCCCAAGTACTGAAGCCCGTGCACCGAGAGCCCATGCTTCACACCAAGAGAAGCCACTGCAGTGAGGAGCCCACACACTGCAACTAGAGAATAGCCCTTGCTCTCTACAACTAGAGAAGAGCCCGTGCAGCAACCAAGACCCAGCGCAGCCAAAAAAATAAAGAAAAAAAAAGGACTTGGACCAGTATGATCGTAGTGGAGGTGATGAGAAGTGGGTGGGCTCTGGATGTATTGTGAAAGATAGAGCCAACAGAATTCCCTGAAGCAGTGGACATAAAGTATGAAAGACGAAAGAAGAGAAAGATGCTTCCAAGTTTTGGGCCTCAGCATTTGAAAGGGTGGTGTTGCCATTTTCTAAGAGGAAAAACATCGAGACAAGCAAGTTGAAAGTATTAAATCAAGGGCTTGATATTTGGACATATTAAATTTGAGATGCTTCTTTAGACATTTTAATGGAAGTATTCAATTAGCAGTCTGGGGTTTCTGAGAAAGGTCCAAACTGCAGATAAAAATTCTTAAAACCTTATCCTACCTTGCTCTGCTCACAAGCAAAAAGAAATGTTGGAAACATAAAGAATCTGCAAAATTTCAAGCCACACATATCAGATGGCATAGACCAGCCAAGATATCTAGAAATATTGTGGTTGGCAGTGTCTGACAGAGTTGGTGAACGACTTCTCTCAGAGATGATCATGTATCTAGAGTTCTAAGCTCCCATAAATGGGCACCATCATTGTAACAGTCTGCAGTGGTCCCCCGCCCCATAGAGACTGAAGTAGGATGAATTTTACCCCCCTAAATGAAAATGGACTGATGGCCTTTCTGGATCTCTTCTCTCCCAAGGTCAATATCACTATTTAAAACCAAACACCTTTTCCTCCTTGAATAAACTTTCTCCTCTCTTCCTGCACTTTGGCCGATTCCTTCTTCTACTTACAAAATAAAAGCTATCATCCACATTAATGAAGACAAACAGAGGGTAGGAGGAAGGGAGTAGGGAATAGGGCATGACCATACCTAGTAATAACCAACCTTTTTAATGTGTATTAAATTTTTTTTAAATTTATTTTTAATGTGTATTAAAAAATTTTTTTGCAGCTTCTCAAATTTATATAATAAACATACTTGCTTCTTTTTTTAATTTATTTTATGAAGTAGAGTTGATTTACATTGTTGTGTTCATTTCTGCTTTTCAGCAAAGTGATTCAGTTATACATATATAAATTCTTTTTCTTATTCTTTTCCATTATGGTTTATCACAGGATACGGAATATAGTTCCCTATGCTATACAGTAGGACCTTGTTGTTCATCCATTCTATATACAATAGTTTGCATCTACTAATCCCAAACTCCCAATATGTCCCTCTCCCACCCCTCCCCGCTCAGCAATTTCAAGTCTGTTTATGAAAAAAGTTTTTTTGTTCCTGTATGCAGATCTTAGTTCCCCCAACCAGGGATCAAACATTCACCCCCTGCAGCAGAAGCACTGGAAGTGCTGAGTCAACCACTGGACTTCCAGGGAAGTATGATAGCTCATTTCTTTTAAGCACTAAATATTTCATGCACTGATGTACAATGTACCCATTGTATGATGTACCGCTGCCTATTTACCCATTTACCTACTGCCTTCCCTAGTTGATCATTCATCTGGGTAGCTCTCAAGATGCTTTTAGTATAGTCTCCCTGACTTCAATATTCTGTAGTTTCCTTATGAAAAGTTTAGATGTGGATTTATTTTTATTCTTGAGATTCAGTCTTTTCTAAATCAGAGGATTCATCATCAATTCTGGAAAATTTCTCAAGCATTTTGTCTGTGAATAATATTTCTTTTTCATTTTCTCTATTCTTTTCTGCTGAAACCCAGCGGTCTATACGGAGACTTTCTCATTGCATAGTTCATGCTTCCTAACATCTGTTCCTCTGTCTTGCATTCTAAATAATTTCAGCAGCTGTATCTTCTAATTTATTAATTCCCTTTTCAATTACACTTAATTTGCTTTTTGACCTGTTCATTTAGTGTTTTATGTATTTGTTTGATTTTGTTTTGGCCATGCCACATGGCTTGTGGGATCTTAGTTTCCCAACCAGAGACTGAACCTGGGGCCTCAGCAGTGAAATCATGGAGTCCTAAACACTGGACTGCCAGGGAATTCCATATATTTCTTAACTGTAAAGAAAAACCACATAATTGAAAATTTACCATCTTATCCATTCTTAAGAGTACACTTCAGTAATGTTAAGCATATTCACATTACTGGTACAACCAGTCTCCAGAAATTTTTCATTTCTGTAAAACTGAAACTCTATACTCATTAAACAACTCCCCATTTTCTCCTTCCCCTGGCAGCCACTTTTCAACTTTCTGAAACTATAAATTTGACTAACTTAAATACCTACTGTAGGTAGAATCACATATACAGTGTTTGTCTTTTTGTGATTGGTTTATTTCACATAGTATGATGTCCTCAAAGTTCATCCATGTTCTCCTGGGCATATACCTGGAGAAAACCATAATTTGAAAATATATATGCCCTCCAATGTGCATTGCAGCACTATTTACAATAGCCAGGGCATGGAAGCAGTCTAAATGTCCATCAACAGAGGACTGGATAAAGGTGATGTGGTACATGTATACAATGGAATATTACTGATCCATAAAAAGAACAAAATAATGCCATTTGGAGCAACATGAATGGACCTAGAGATTGTCATACTGAGTGAAGTAAGTCAGACACAGAAAGATAAACATTATATGACATCTTTTATATGTGGAATCTTTTTTTAAAAAAAGGGTACAAATAGCTTCTTTACAAAATAAAAGTAGAGCAAAACAAACATTGTTATGGGGGGAGGAGAGGAGGGATAAATTGGGAGATTGGGATTGACATGTACACACTACTATATATAAAATAGGTAATTAATAAGAACGAGATGTACAGCACAAGTACCTCCACTCAATACTTTGTAATAGCCTATATGGAAAAAGAGTCTAAAAATAAAAAGTGGATAAATGTATATGTATAACTGATTCACTTTGCTGTACACCTGAAGGGAACACAACATTGTATATCAACTATACTCCAATAAAATTTTATAAAGAAAAAAATTCATCCATGTTGTAGCATGGATTTCTTCTTTTTTAAAGCTGAATAATCTTCCATTGTATGTATATACCACACTTTATTTATTCATTCATCCATTGGTGGACGCTTGGGTTGCTTCCACATTTTAGCTATTGTGAATAATGCTGCTGTAAACATGGGTATGAAAATATCTCTTTGATACCTTGCTTTCAGTTCTTCCAAGTATACACTCAGAAGTAGGTTTGCTGGATCATATAATTCTAGTTTTAATTTTTTGAGGAACTGTCATACTGTTTTCCACAGAGGCTGTAACATTTTACATTCTTAGCAATAATGCACAAAGCCTTCAATTTCTCCACATCCTCATCAGCACTTGTTATTTGCTGTGTTTGGAGTTGTATGAAGTTTGTTTGAGGAAGAATAAAGCACAATTGTCCTGGATCAATAAACAGGACAATTTTGAGATTTCTCGTTTTTTAGAAAAGTCTCCAACTACCTCATTCTGCTTAAGTTTTCATTGGCCAATCTGAGCTCTTGGCTCCTAAAAGGGAGGTTTCCCAGATGTGTGAGAATAACTAGTGGGGGAGTATTTCCCCACAGCTTCTGGAGATCAGTCTCCAGAGAAACTGGAAGACTTGAAAACTTTTCTCTGGAGAGAAGTTGGGGGAAGAAGGAATTTCTGAACAGCTAAGGAATATTCAGCCCCGTGGAATACACAACTACTTCCTCAGGGTTGAATAACTTTCTTTATTCCCTTCCCTTCAAAGGACAAGAATTCCTCTACCCTTGTCAGAAAATTGATACCTGCTGTGTTCATCTGGAGGAGGATCCTAATCAGAGAATATTCAGTCTGTAGAAAATGGAGACTTCCTTTGGTGGAAAGAAATCTTCACTGAGAATCTGCAGCACAGAGCCCTGGATTTCAATTCTGGTGCTTTATTTAGCTCAGAGGTTTGTGATGTGAAGTTCCTCCAGGAATTTCCTTGTTCATGGAATGCAGCTCACCCACCTGCTCTGAATCCAAGGCAGAGAGGACAGCTCTCAGAATGCTCTGAATGGCTCTTCCAGTTCAATGATGCCTTGCTCTTTTATCGTTTACAGCACTGAAATGTCCACCTGTATGGAAACTGTCTATTATTGTATGGTTATTTCCACCACAGCAAGCCAGGCTGTGTGTGATCCCCACTCAGGGAAGTACATAGAAATAAAATGACTTGTGCTAAGGTAATGAGACTACTGGGTGGGAAGGGGTAAAGGTATGCACAGCATGAGAGTTCCTTTTAAAAAGATAGTTCAACATCCTTGTTAGGTTTTCTATTTAATGGTAATATTTAAACACAAAGTAAAAATTATTCAAGTCTTATAAATAAATTATTCCAGTTTAGGTAAGAGAGCAAAATGTGAAAAAAAACACCCATCTACCCTCCATCACTCAATAATGTATTGCCCATTGTTGTAGGCTGGGTATCCCAAGATATAGGTCAAGGAAACTTGTGTGCGAGTTATTGGGAAGTACTCTCAGAAACATCTGGGAGGGAAAGAGAGGAGCAAGATGAAGCCAAGAGAAAACTTAGGTTGCCAAGTAGTTGCAGGTTGCAACAGAGGTGGCAGCAATCCCTGGGGGGATCTCTGAAGCTAGGATTGCCCTTCATCACTGTGCCAAACTGAGGCAAAAGGGACATGCATTTGTACTACATAAGAGCCAGTCATTGGATGCAATCTGTCCCCAGGGAGGAACTTCGGCTTGGCAGGGTAGCTACATGCAGCTGAAGGCAGTGTCTGGAGAGGCACTCTGTATGAGCCGGCAATAGGCAACATTTCTCGCAACTGGGTGAAATGTATTGGTCCTAAGAAACGGCATCCGCAGAACACCACACAGTATCCAGGACATCCCTACCCTTCTAATCTCTCCCCCAAAACAAAAGCCATGACATTTAAACATGTGGCCATGACATTTAAACATGTATCCCTCCAGACCTGTGTTTTTGAATTCATGTATATTTTCATACACAGGCATATATGTACGTAACTTTTAATTCAAGAGGTTCATAAGATGCATTGTTTTATTGCTTTCTTCACTTGTATTAGAGTTCTTTCCATTAAGGTACAAATAGCTCTTTTTCTTGCTCTATGTCTCTCTTTATCTTAGACAACTGCATATTTCATATTGCAGATGTTCAGTTTTATCAGATGCTATTTTGACATCTATTGGAATGACCATAAGGTCATCCTCAAGCTTTGAGTCTCAAAGGTTGTTCAAATTGAAAATCAAGAGTAAAGAAAAGAACATTTTAAAAAAATGATCAATAATGAGGAGAGCTGCCTTATCAAATAGCTGCTGCTGCTGCTGCTAAGTCGCTTCAGTCGTGTCCGACTCTGTGCGACCCCACAGACGGCAGCCCACCAGGCTCCACCATCCCTGGGATTCTCCAGGCAAGAATACTGGAATGGGTTGCCATTTCCTTCTCCAGTCCATGAAAGGGAAAAGTGAAAGTGAAGTCGCTCAGTCGTCCGACTCTTAGCGACCCCACGGACTGTAGCCTACCAGGCTCCTCCGTCCATGGGATTTTCCAGGCAAGAGTACTGGAGTAGGGTGCCATTGCCTTCTCCGTATCAAATAGCAAATCATAGTAAAAAACTGGTGTTGGAGGGGCTTCCTTGGTGGTTAAGAATCTGCCTTGCAACACAAGGGACACTGGTTCAAACCCTGGTCCTGGGGAGGGGGGTTCAGGATGGGAAACACAGGTACACCCATGGCTGATTCATGTCAATGTATGGCAAAACCCACTACAATATTGTAAAGTAATTAGCCTCCAATTAAAATAAATTAATTAAAATAAATAAATAAACAAACAAAAAACTAAAAAAAAAAGAAAAAATCCCTGGTCCTGGAAGATCCTATATGCCATGGAGCAACTAAACCTGTCTGCTGCAACTACTGAGCCCACGCATTGCAACTTCTGAAGCCCACGTGCTTAGAGCCTGCGCTTCTCAACAAGAGAATCCACTGCACAATGAGAAGCCTGAACACTGCAGCAAAGAGTAGCCCCCACTTGCCATCACTAGATACAACTAGAGAAAGTCTACTTGAAGCAACAAAGACCCACAGCCAATAAATAAATAAATAAATCTTAAAAAAAAAAAAAAAAAAACTGGTGTAAGAAAACTGAATATTTAGAAATTATGTTCTACTTCACACTACATGCCAATAAAAATTCTAGACAGATTTAACAGTGCAATATAAAAACCCAAGAAAGTATTAAAGGGACTTCCCTGCCAGTCTGGTAATTAAGACTCCACACTTCCACTTGAGGGATGCAGGTTTCATCCCTCCTTGAGGAACTGAGATCCCATATGCCTTGTGGCCAAAAAACCAAAACTTAAAACAGAAGGAAGGACTTCCCAGGTGGTGCAGGGGATAAGAATCCTGTCAATGGAGAGGATACTGGTTCAATTCCTGGTCTAGGAAGATTCCACATGCCACAGAGCAACCGAGCCCATGTGCCACAACTTTTTAGTCAGCCCTCTAGAGTGTGGGACTTCCCTAGTAGCTCAGCTGGTAAAGAATCCATCTGCAATTCAGAAAAGCCCAGTTTGATACCTGGATAAGGACAATCCCCTGGAGAAGGGATAGATTACCCACTCCAATATTCTTGGGTTTCCCTGGTAAAGAATCTGCCTGTCAAGGCCATATATTGTTATCCTGCTTATTTAAGTTACATGCAGAGTACATCATATGAAATGTCAGGCTGGATGAATCACAAGCTGGAGTCAGGATTGCCAGGAGAAATATCAACATCTCTGATATGTATATGATACCACTCTAATGGAAGAAAGTGAACAGGAACCAAAGAGCCTCTTGATGAAGGTGAAAGAGAAGAGTGAAAAAGCTGGCTTAAAACTCAACATTCAAAAAACTAAGATCATGGCATCCAGTCCCATCACTTCATGGCAAATAGATGGGGAAATGTGGAAACAGTGGCAGATCTTACGTTCTTGGGCTCTAAAATCACTGTGGACAGTGAATGACTGCAGCCGTAAAATTAAAAGACGTTTGCTCCTTGGAAGGAAAGTTATGACAAACCTAGATGGCAGAGACATCACTTTGCCGACAAAAGTCCATATAGTCAAAATTATGGTTTTTTCTAGTAGTCATGTATAGATATGAGAATTGGACTATAAAGAAGACCTGAGAATTGATGCTTTCAAATTGTGGTGCTGGAGAAGACTCTTGAGAGTCCCTTGGACAGCAAGGAGATCAAATCAGTCAATCCTAAAGGAAATCAACCCTGAATATTCATTGGAAGGACTGATGCTGAAGCTGAAGCTCCACTACTTTGGCCATCTGATGTGACGAGCTGATTCATCGGAAAAGACCCTGATGCTGGGAAAGATCAAAGACAAAAGGAGAAAGAGCAGCAGAGGATGAGATGATTAGATAGCATCACCAACTCAGTGGACAAGAATCTGAGCAAACTCCTAGAGATAGTGGAGGACAGAGAAGCCTGACGTGCTGCGGTCCATGGGGCTGCAGAGTCGGACACAACTTAGCAACTGAATAACAACAACACAATCTGTAGGAGAGATATAAACATCCAATACAGATATGAAAAGTTACTCAACCTTCTTAGGAATCAGAGAAATGTGAATTAAAACAGCATAAAATGATTTGGGGGGAGGAGGACAGAATTAGCAACAATTTAAACATCCAATAATGTCCATTACTGGCAAAGCTATGGAAAAATGGGTGCTCTGTTTTGTTGTTGAGCAGAAAATAAATTGGTAAGTCTTTTGGAAGGCAGTTGAGCAAGTTCTATCCAGAATTTAAGTGGATAGATCTTTAGCCCATAAGTTCTTTGTCCCTAAATTGATCCTAAAGATACATAGATGTACACAGGTTAGTACATGCGATAATATTGAGTGCAATAGAGTTTGTAATTGAAAAATATTTTTTGAAATAAACAACATTAATGAGAATATTTAGTCAAATTACAATACTCATGTATAAAATACTTTACAGCAATTTAAAAGTGATAGACCTAACATTGAGAAGTCTTCAATACACACTGTTAAGAGAAAAAACTTTGATCATACATTTAAATACATATACATATGAGTGAGTGCCAAGTAGCTTCAGTCGTGTCCAGCTCTTTGCGACTCTATGGACTGTAGCGTACCAAGGTCCTCTGTCTGTGGAATTCTCCAGGCAAGAATACTGGAGTAGGTTGCCATTACTCCAGGGGATCTTCCCAACCCAGAGAGCAAACCTGCATCTAGTACAACTCCTGCATTTTGCAGGCACGTTCTTTACCATTAGCATTGACTGGGAAGAGCCCATATATACCCATGCATGTCTACAATTACAATAAAATTTTATCAGCGGTTATAAATTTGGGGGGGGGGACTGGTATTGATTGAGTGAAATGATCCTTTCTTTTTTTATATGCAGTTATCTGTGTGATCTGAACACTTTACAGTGATCCTCCAATACTTTCGTGATTTAAAAAACAACTTAAGGGAATTTCCTGGAGGTCCAGTGGTTAGAACTCGGTGCTCTCACTGTCAATCCCTAGTCATGAACTAAAACCCCATAAACAGAGCAGCAAAATAAAAAAACTTTATAAAGGGAAAAGCTAATACCTACTGACAGAAAGGATATAAAGAAAAAAGTGAATCACTTTGCTGTACAGCAGAAATTAACATAACATTGTAAATCAAGGACATTTCAATAAAAATAATTTTTAAAAAAGAAAAATTAGCTGTAATCGCATATTAAAAGACGAATCTATTAACAAGCTAATGTTAATCTTTTCAGCTCCTTCTCTTTGTAACTAATTTTTTAACCAAGGAGACTGAGTGGTATTTAAATTTTGTTTACCATTCTTGCTTTAACTTTCTCTAGAGTTTATCTCTAGTGTCGAATTCTCCCTCTTCCTTTGAAGTCACTATCTTCATTGAGGCTCTGCCAGGACTCTGTCCTGCTGACAACTTGAAACTCCAGATCCAGCCCCAGGGCACAGGAATAGCCCAGCAGGAGCCACAGTCTTCTGACTGTTCTGAGGCCCCTGGGAAGTAAAGGCATTCCAAGGTGCAGGACTGGCGGCTTGGGGATCAGAATACAGAACTGAGGACACCGTGGATGTGGCTAAATTTGATTACTGAAAAGAACTACTCAAAAGACAACAACTGGTAAAAGAAGTATCCCCAGGATAGACTGGGCACCTCTTCTGCCAGGATCAGGACCCCACACAAACTGAACTTTTCTCCCTCTATTCAGGTTGCAAGGCGATGTGAACCAGAGTAAAAGTGTTTACCGCATCAGGCGCTCTGGCAGTCAGCGATTCCTTAACACTGAGCCTAATTTGGGGGAAAGTGTTTACTTAGACTGCAAGAGCAAATCTATATTTCTGGTTTAAAAAAGACCCTTGGAAAACACCCTGTTAGACTTAACTACAGGAAGCAGACCAACCTTGGCCAGTCTTAGCCAGAAGGCTAGTCCTTCAGGGTCCCAGCTGCACCTGCCCAGAATCGCATCAACTAGGGATGAGCAAAACCTGTGCCCATGTGAGCCTGTCCCAGTGTCCAGGAAAGGAGTCATGTTAGCATCTGAACTTTATCTAATTGTGATCCTGTACACTACGGGATAAGAATCCATGGACAGGTCCTGGTGGTCCACTGGGTAAGACTTCGTGCTCTTATGCAATGTGCCCAGGGTTTCAACCCTGGTCAGGGAACTAGATGCCACATGCCAAAATGAAGATTGAAGATCCCTCCTGCCTCAACTAAGATCTGGCATAGCCAAATAAATAAATATTAAAATAGAAAAAAAAAAAAAAGACTGTTTGGGGCTCTTAAAAAGAAATCCATGGATAAATCTATAATCAGAGGAAATTTAGTGTACAAGAGCCAATAGGAGATGAAAATCAATTACAGATCCAAAAAAGAAAGTTATCCAGATTAAGTGTTTCAAATTCACTTACCAGTAATCATTTTGCAACAGCTACGTATATCAAATCATTATGTTGTACACCTTAATGTAATATAATGTCAGTTATAGCACAACAAGACTGGGGGAAAAGTAAAAAATAAAATCTTCTTTGGGAATTCCCTGATGGTCCACTGGTTAGCACTCGGCACTTTCACTGCTGAGGGTGCAGGTCCAATCTCTGGTCAAGTAACTGAGATCCTGCAAGCTGCTTGGTGTGGCCAAAAAAAAAAAATCTGATCTTCTGCTGTCCCAATCTAGACCCTAGAAGATTTTAGATGTTCCTTTAGCAAACATACTTGCTGATTTACAAATGAACACTACTGCAGAAATATTGTCTTTGGAATGGGCAAGGTCTTCATGATTAAAGTTTGGACCTGCCACCTCTTTACATCCCCTGCTCTTCTACCACAGTGAGAAGCTTCATATTAATAAATGTTTTTGGTTAATGGCAGAGCTGTTGACTTTCTGTATTCAAATCTGATTATTCTCTTAGAGGAGTGGGGAAAAGGCACAAATAATTGACTCTGTGAATATATTTGATTTGGTAGTGTGATAATTTTATGGTAAGTTCACCTTGGTATTCTGAGCATAAATTAATTAGCAGGAAGTGGCAAGTGTCTGGAGAAGATACTTTCAATAGGAAATTAGGAAATTCCCCTTACTGTCACCTTGGGGCAAGTGACAGAAGCTCTGCCAATCAAATGCTCTCTTGCAGGGCATTGCTGTTTGAATAAAAAGGAGAGAAGGGGTATAACCTTTGGTCTCAGTGAACTAAGAAAGGGGTAGAGCTCTAAAGACCAAAAGGAATTTACTGTCCATATAGTAAACTCAAAAGGGGACACTAGGATTCAATTTCCTCATTAAATTATTCATTTCACAAACATTTACTGAGCATGTGATTGCCACCATGCAGGGACCTGTGAGGCTCCCGGGCACAAGGCTTTTCTGTGCTCCCTCCTCCAATTTCACTATCTTCCCCAAGTTGAGACACATGGTTTAGAGGTCATTAGCCTGCTGTCTCCCTCTTTGCCTGGCAAAGCACAGTAAAGCGTCTGCCTGCAATATGGGAGGCCTGGGTTCGATCCCTGGGTTGGGAAGACCCTCTAGAGAAGGAAATGGCAACCCACTCCACTGGAAAATCCCATGGACGGAGGAGCCTGGTAGGCTACAGTCCATGGGATCGCAAAGAGTCGGACACGACTGAGCGACTTCACTTTCCTTTTCCTACAGAGAAGCTGAGCTTTCAGCATCACAGTGTGCACCAGGCACTGTACTAGATGTTTGCACATATTCATTTCATTTAACAGATGGGGACAGATTCAAAAACTTTCAAGACAGTTGTTCAAGATCACATAGGATTCTGGCCCCTGAGTTCTGACTCTGGTGCTTTATCTACTATACCGCAAGCCAAGGCTTGCCCACACCCAGTTGTGGGGATAAAATGAAAGAAAAACACCAAGAGATAATTTTCAAATAAATGAGGGTGACTCAAAAAGTAGAATTAATTTTATTTCAAGTAAATGAGTATTAAAGCTTATGTATAGTCCCTGAAAACACATTGCTGGAAGGGGAAGAGCCTAGAAGGGAGATTTCCCAGGAGAGAATGGTGGGGCCTCACGAACACACACACACCAGCACACACAGAACAGAATTCTCCCCCATCAGAGAGGATGGACCTCAAACAGTCAATAGAAAGCTGATGGCTGGGGTGTTTGGAATGAAAAAAGTAAACAGTCAGCCTCTTGGCTGCAAGTGAAAGAAACCCAGTTCTACTAGCTTAGACGACCACAGAAAGAGCCTCAAGGGCAATGGCAGCTAAGACTGGCTCTCTCTCTTTCTCCCCTTCCTTTTCTTGTCTGTGCATCTCTCTGTATGTCAACCATTCTCTCGCAGACAAGTTACTACAAGTGAATGTAATAATCACTGTTGGCAGTTTTCAGACTACACCTTCCAGCTACCCCACCCAAGAACATTACTCCTTCCCCTAGTGCCAATTCAAACATCCTGGTGTAGAACTAGAGTGAGTGGGGCAGGTGAGAGGGGGGGCTAGTTCAGTTCAGTTCAGTCACTCAGTCGTTTCCAACCCTTTGCAATTCCGTGGACTGGAGCACGCCAGGCCCCCCTATCCATCACCAACTCCCGGAGTTTACTCAAATTCATGTCCATTGTGGAGAAGGTAATGGCACCCCACTCCAGTACTCTTTCCTGGATAATCCCATGGATGGAGGAGCCTGGTGGGCTGCCATCTATGGGGTCGCACAGAGTCGGACATGACTAAAGCGACTTAGCAGCAGCAGCAGCATGTCCATTGAGTCGGTGATGCCATCCAACTATCTCATCCTTTGTTGTCCCCTTCTCCTCCTGCCTTCAATCTTTCCCAGAATCAGGGTCTTTTCAAATGGGGGGCTAGTTAGCAGAGGGGAAGAGAAGGCAACCAGTAACGATGATAATCCAAAAGAAATGGGGACATATGATTCTGCAATGAAAACATTTAGTGTCCTCTGCATGGAGTTATAATTCTAATCAGCCTCAGTTCTTTCTGGTTATAAATGCCTCGTTGTCCCCACAAATTCAGAAAAGATTTGGCTGAAACAAGAGGTAAATGGACTCAACTGTTATCCCTCATCTACATTAGCAGCATCATTATTTTTATTTATGGGTATATTATTTTGATTGCTTTTATGGCTATTGGCTTTGATAGACTGATATTTGGAAATTTGAGTGTGCTGATCATCTTTAATAACTATTCTAGATGTTTCTGTAGATTTTCTTGACTCTTAACTTCTATTTTAGTATTTGGCCCATTAACAAGAATAATTCCAAAGATTTAAATATACATTTCAGAATTAAGCATTTTTAAGTAGGTAGATTCAAACCAATATTTACTTGCAAAAGAATTCATTAGACTGTATAGCACTAGGGTACTATATCCAATCTCCTGGGATAAACCATATGGAAAAGAATATTTTAAGATATATATGTGTGTGTATGGGCTTCCCTTGTGGCTCAGCTGGGAAAGAATCCACCTGCAATGCTGGAGACCTGGGTTGAGAAGATTCCCTGGAGAAGGGCCAGTATTCTGGCCTAGAGAATTCCATGAACTGTGTATGTATAGTCCATGGGGTTGCAAAGAATCAGATACAACTGAGCGACTTTCATTTTCACCTGGATTCCCAGGTGGCGCTAATGGTAAAGAACCCGCCTACTAATACTGGAGGAGACACCGGTTTGATCCCTGGTTCAGGAAGATCCCCTGGAGGAGGGCATGGCAACCCACTCCAGTATTCTTGCCTGGAGAATCCCATGGATAGAGAAGCCTGGCAGACTGCAATCCATAGAGTCACAAAGAGTTAGACACAAGTGAAGGGACTCAGCAGCAGCAGGTGTGTGTATAACTGAGTCTATATGGCAGAAATTAGCATGACATTGTAAATCAACCATACTTTAATTTTAAAAAAATACATTAGTGGACTTCCCTGGTAGTTCACTGGTTAAAACTCCACACTTCCTCTTCAGGAGGTGTAGGTTAGATCTCTGGTCAGGGAACAAATATCCCACATGCTGCACATTGCTGCCAGAAAGAAAAAAAAAAAAAAATAGACCCCTATGTTTACATTTTCCACTTCATTTAACATAGAAGAAAACTAGGGGGAGCAAATTGGAGTGGGGGTTTGGGCTGGATTCCCTCCCTGCCTTTTCATGCACCCTGTGACCCTAGTTAGGTCCTTTAGTCATTTAAAGTTCTATTTCATTCTCTCTGAAATGGTTAACATCACCTACTTAGGGATTTTAGCAGAAGTAGAGATAACAGATGGTTAGTACATGGTATGGGAAGCTTAATAAGTGGTGTTTATCAATTTTAACCGAAGCCATTCCCCCTCAACACCCTGAGAGATTTTTATCCCAAGTTGGGAGGACTCAGCAGTGCTTCACTACACACTCACCTGCTCAAGGCCCAAATTGCCCTGCATGCTTAGTCTATTTGATCTTTCTATTGCACTGCTGTGCATGTCTTGCATTGTTAACTCAGACTATTAGTTCTCACATTGTTCAGTGTTTCACTACCAGTTGCCAAACTGACCTCATTTCCTGCCAAGTTAACCTCATTTCCGTTTTTGATAAGGTTACTAAATGAATAGATTCTAAGAATACTGCAGGCACAGTATTATCTGGGTTCTGCAAGGGGGATGATAAGGTCCTGTGGTGTCTCTGTGGCCAGAATGGCCAAAAAATGGGACAGAGTGTAGATAGCAGGAATCATAACTGGCTGGACAAATACTTCCAACAGCCCTTTGATCAAACCGTGGAGAGGTTGGTTGTTGGAAGTAGATGGATACAGAGGGGTCAACCTGGGAATGAGAACTGATGTGGTCATAAAAAATATCCTCCAAGATCTAGAGTAGGAAGCCCACTCCCTCATTCACATACCAAATATTTATTGAGTGCATGGGCAGGGCACTGAGTACTACCCTGGTGATAGAAGAGAACAAAACAGATCTGACTTCTGCCTTTTTGGAACTTACATTCTAGTGGTAGGGAGAAAGACAACAAACACACATATCATCTGGGAGTTTCTAAAACAGATGTGATACCAAGAAAGCAGCATGACTTGGGGCAGGAGAGGGGTTGTCCTTTAGGCAAGATCATCAAGTGAGCTAGAGAATGAGTAGCCAGCTGTGTGAACTTCTGGGGCCACAGCCAGCTAGGCAGAGGGAAGAGCAAATGCAAAGGTCCTAAAAAGAGAATATGGGACCTCCCTGGTGGTCCAGTGGTTAAAAATCTGCCTGCTAATGCAGGGGACAAGGGTTCGATCCCTGGTCAGGGAAGATCCCACATGGTGAGGGGCAACTAAGCCTGTGGGCCACAGCTACTGAGCCCACGAGCCCTAGGGCCGATGCACTGAAACTAGAGAGTAGACTCCACTTGTTGCAACAAGAGAAAGCCTGCTCACAACAACAAAGACCCAGCTCAGCCACACACACAAAAAAAAGAAAGAAAGAGAATGTGCTTGGTATATTTAGGTCTAGAAAGAAAAGCAAATCTGGAGAGCAGAAATGAAGTGAGAGAGGTGGAGAGGGGAAAGGAGTGGACCTTCTAGTGAAGAGCTTCCCAGATAATGTGCCCCAGTGGGGGTTCACCATGTCCCAGCTGTGGCTCCCTCAGCCCTCACATCAGAAGTAGGGCCTGGAGTAGCCTGATTTGCTCCCTACCACCGCCATCACTTTGGACTGAGAAAGCTTCATCTACTTACCCCAGTGTTCCATGCACATATTATGAATTCCTCTTGATGCTGAAAGCTTAGCTTCTCTGTTGCTGTTCAGTGGGCCAGTTGTATCTGACTCTTGGCGACCTCATGGACTGCAGCATGCCAGGACTCCCTGTCCCTCCCCATCTCCTGGAGTTTGCCCAAGGTCATGTTCACTGTATCGGTGATACCATCTAGCCATCTCTTCCTCTGATGCCCTCTTCTCCTTCTACCCTCAATATCTTTCCCAGCATCAGGAACTTCCCAATGAGTTGGCTGTTCGCATCAGGTGACGAAAATACTGGAGCTTCAACTTCTGCATCAGTCCTTCCAATGAGTATTCAGGGTTGATTTCCTTTAAGATTGACTGGTTTGGTCTCTAAAAGACTCTCAGGAGTCTTCTCTGGCGCCACAGTTAGAAGGCATCAATTCTTTGGTGCTCTGTCTTCTTTAAGGTCCAGCTCTCATAACCATATGTGACCACTTGGAAGACCATAGCCTTGACTAGCTGGACCTTTGTCAGCAGAGTGATGCCTCTGCTTTTCAACACACTGTCTAGGTTTGTCATAACTTTCTTGCCAAGAAGCAATCGTCTTCTGATTTTGTGGCTGCAGTCACTATTCACAGTGATTTTAGAGCCCAAGAAGAGGAAATCTGTCACCACTTCCACTTTTCCTCTTCTATTTGCCATAAAATAATGGGGCCGGGTGCCATGATCTTAGTTTTCTTAATATTTAGTTTTATGCTGACTTTTCCACTCTCCTCCTTCACCCTCATCAAGAGGTTCTTCAGTTCCTCTTTGCTTTCTCCCATTAGAGTGGTATCATCCACATATCTGAGGTTGTTGATGTTTCTCCCACCTATCTTGATTCCAACTTATAACTCATCCAGCCTGGCATTTCTCATGATGTGCTCAGCATATAAGTTACATCTGTGTCAAATCAAATCTCGGAGACAGACTTTTGGGGAGAGTAGAAAAAGATAGCTTCGTTGCTATGCCAGGCAAAGGGGGACACAGCAGGCTAATGCCTTCAAAACCATGTGTCCCAACTTGGGGAAGATAGTGACAAGTTTTATAGTGAAAGAGGGCGTGATCAGCTCGTGGACATTCTTCTGATGAGTTGGTGGTGAGGTAAGTAGGAATCAACATCGTCAACCTTCAGGTTTAACTGGTCTAGGGTCTACATGCTTGTCGGCAGCATACCATAACTTCTCCTACCTGGAGGCAGTTTCAGTATCCACAAAATAGCTCAAAGCTATTGTGCTCAAAAAAGAGCACAAAATCCACAAAGTAGCTGGGAAAAAAAGACAACCGTATCTTCTAGGAATTAAACATATTAAGCATAGAATAACAAAAACAGTATGGTAAGTGACATGAGAAAAGTTAAAAGAAAAATCATAGTACTAAAAATGGCATCACTGCTCTTAAAAGTCCATGATACAAAACCTAGATTTAATACTTGATTTAATGTCCCTGCTAGTCAGGGCCTGACAAAATGTGGTCCACTAGAGAAGGGAATGGCAAATCACTTCAACGTTCTTGCCTTGAGAACCCTATAAACACAATGAAAAGAAAAAGATATGACATTGGAAGATGAGCCGACCACATCAGTAGGTGTCCAATATGCTGCTGGGGAAGAATGGAGAAACAGCTCCATGAAGAGTGAAGGGGCTAGGCTAAAGAGGAAACCTTGCTGAGATCTGGATGTGTCTGGTGCCCAGGTGGCAACAGTGGTAAAGAACCTGCCCGCCAATGCAGGAGACTGTAAGAGATGTTGGTTCAATCCCTAGGTCAGGAA
Organism: Giraffa tippelskirchi; assembly: GCF_054371585.1. Classification (NCBI taxonomy): domain Eukaryota; kingdom Metazoa; phylum Chordata; class Mammalia; order Artiodactyla; family Giraffidae; genus Giraffa; species Giraffa tippelskirchi. The sequence continues at coordinate 95,423,539 of NC_137276.1, forward strand.
GATACCTGGAGGAGGGCATGACAACTCACTCCAGTATTCTCGCCTAGAGAGCCTGGCAGGCTGCAGTCCATGGGGTCACAAAGAGTCAGACACCACTGAAGTGACTTAGCATGCATGCTGATGGTGAAAGTAGAGTCCGATGCTGTACAATATTGCATAGGAACCTGGAATGTTAGGTCCATGAATCAAGGTAAATTGGATATGGTCAAGCAGGAGATGGCAAGAGTAAACATGGACAGTTTAGGAATCGGTGAACTAAAATGAACAGGAATGGGCAAATTTAATTCAAATGACCAATATATTTACTACTGTGGGCAAGAATTCCTTAGAAGAAATGGAGTAGCCCTCATAGTCAACAAAAGAGTCCGAAATGCAGTATTTGCATGCAATCTCAAAAATGACAATGATCTTGGCTCATTTCCAAGGCAAACCATTCAACATCACAGTAATCCAAATCTATGCTCCAACCATTAATGCCGAAGAAGCTGAAGGTGAACAGTTCTATGAAGACCTACAAGACCTAGAACTAAAACCAAAAAAAGATGTCATTTTCATCATAGAGTATCGGAATGCAAAAATAGGCTGCGGAGAGATACATGGAGTAACAGGCAAATTTGGCCTTGGAGTACAAAATGAAGCAGGGCAAAGGCTAACAGTTTTGTCAAGAGAACACACTGGTCATAGCAAACAGCCTCTTCCAGCAACACATGAGAGAACTCTACACATGGACATCACCAGATGGTCAATACTGAAATCAGATTGATTATATTCTTTGTAGCTGAAGATCGAGAAGCACTAAACATTTGGCAAAAACAAGACTGGGAGCTGATTGTGGCTCAGATGATGAGCTCCTTATTGCCTAATTCAGCCTTAAATTGAAGAAAGTAGGGAAAACCACTAAACCATTCAGGAAGGGGCTAAACCAAATCCTTTGTGATTATACAGTGGAAATGACAAATAGATTCAAGGGATTAGATCTGTTAGACAGAGTGCCTGAAGAACTATGGACAGAGGTTCATGACATTGTATAAGAGGTGGTGACCAAAACCATCCCAAAGGAAAAAAAAATGCAACAAGGCAAAGTGGTTGTCTGAGGAGGCCTTACAAATAGCTGAGAAAAAGCAAAGAGAAGAGAATTGAAAGGCAAAGGAGAAAGGGAAAGATATACCCAACTGGAATGCAGAGTTCCAGAGAATAGCAAGAAGAGATAAAAAAAAACCTTAAGCGAACACTGCAAAGAAACAGAGGAAAGCAGTAGAATAAGAAACACTAGAGATCTCTTTAAGAAAACTAGAGATATCAAGGGAACATTTTGTGCAAAGATGGGTATAATAAAGGACAGAAACAGCAAGGACCTAGCAGAAGCAGAAGAGATTAAGAAGAGGTGGCAAGAATACACAGAAGAACTATACAAAAAGTGATCTTAATGACCTGGATAATCACTGTGGTGTGGTCACTCGCCTAGAGCCAGATATCCTCAAGTGTGAAGTCAAGTGGACCTTAGGAAGTATTACTAGAAACAAAGCTAGTGGAAGTGATGGAATTCCAGCTGAGCTATTTCAAATCCTAAAAGATGATGCTGTGAAAGTGCTGCACTCAATATGCCAGCAAGTTTGAAACAGTCCACAGTGGCCACAGGACTGGAAACGGTCAGTTTTCATTCCAATCCCAAAGAAAGGCAATGCCAAAGAATGTTCAAATTACCATACAATTAGACTTATTTCACATCCTAGCAAGATTATACTCAAAATCCTTCAACCTAGGCTTCAGCAGTCGGTGAACTAAGAACTTCCAGATATGCAAGCTGGGTTTAAAAAAGGCAGAGAAACCAGAGATCAAATTGCCAACATCCACTGGATCATAGAGAAAGCAAGGGAATTCCAGAAAAGCATCTACTTTTGCTTCATTGACTACGCTAAAGCCTTTGACTGTTTTGATCACAACAAACTGTGGAAAATTCTTAAAAAGAGATGGAAATACCAGACTACCTTACTTGTCTTCTGAGAAACCTGTATGCAGGACAAGAATTGACAGTTATAACCTTATATGGAACAACGGATTGGTTCAAAATTGGGAAAGGAGTTCACCAAGGCGATATATTATCACCCTGCTTATTTAACTTGTATGAAGAGCACATCATGTGAAATGTCGGGCTCACAAGCTGGAATCAAAATTGTCAGGAGAAATATCAATAACCACAGATATGCATATAATATACCACTTTAATGGCAGAAAGGGAGGAGGAACTAGAGAGCCTTTTGATGAGGGTGAAAGAGGAGAGTGAAAAAGATGGCTTAAAACTCAAAATTCAAAACACTAAGGTCATGGCATCTGGTCTCGTCACTTCATGCAAATAGATGGAGGAAAAGTGGAAACAGTGACAGACTTAATTTTCTTGGGCTCCAAAATCACTGCAGATGGTGACTGCAGCCATGAAATTAAAAGACACTTGCTCCTTGGAAGAAAAGCTATGACAAACCTAGACAGCATATTAAAAAGCAGAGACATCCCTTTGCCTGCAAAGTTCTGTCTAGTCAAAGCTATGGTTTTTTCAGTAGGCATGTGAAGATGTGAGAGTTAGACCATAAGGAAGGCTGTGTGCCAAAGATTTGATGCTTTCAAATTGTGGTGCTGGAAATTCTTGAGAGTCCCTTGGACAGCAAGGAAATCAAACCAGTCAATCCTAAAAGAAATTAATTCTGAATATTCTTTGGAAGGACTGATGCTGAAGCTGAAGCTCCAATGCTTTGCACCTGATGTGAAGAGCCGACTCACTGGATAAAGATCCTGACACTGGGAATGATTGAGAGCAAAAGGAGAAGAGGTCAACAGAGGTTAAGATGGTTATATAGCATCACTGACTCAATGGACATGAATTTGAGCAAACTCTAGGTGATAGTGAAGGACAGGGAAGCCTGGCTTGATGCAGTTCATGGGGTTGCAAAGAGTTGGATATATCTTAGTGACTGAACAACAAAAACAAAACAGAAATTTCAACCTCTTCCAGAAATGTAATCTGAACCAATCAGCCTGGAATTTTCAGATCCAGCACCAATAAAGTAATCTGTCACATTGACCCTCTGCCTTTCCACCCCTCTTCCTCCATTCAAGAAGTGCCAATCTGCATGATAAAATCTTTGCCATTCCTTTTCCTCTAAAATAGATGTCCTGGCCTAAAAATAATCCTTTCTTTTCTTTTGCTAATAGTTCTCTTTCCCCAACATGGGGCTTCCAGGTGGTGCTAGTGGTAGAGAACCTGCCTACCAAAGCAGGAGACTTAAGAGCCCAGGGTTCAATCCCTGGGTTAGGAAGTACCGTTGGAGTAGGAAATGGCAACCCACTCAAGTATTCTTGCCTGGAGAATCCCATGGACAGAGGAGTCTGGTGGACTACAGTCCATGGGGTCGCAAAGAGTAGGACACCACTGAAGTGACTTAGCACTTAACCCTTTCCCCACCTTTCTTTCTATAAAAACCTTCCATTTTATACAAATCCTTGGTGGTTCTTCTAGTTGCTAGATAAGGTTCTACAAAAATCATGAAGTGCCCAATGAAGCCAATTGTAATTCTTCAAATTTACTTGGTTGAATTTTGTTTTTAAATACTAGGCAGATAGATTAACGAAACAAAATTAAGAGCCTAGAAACTGATATATGTGAAAATTTGTATATAATTTATATATACATATATATTTATAGTTTATCAGAGAGATGGTATTCTAAAAATGGATTATTCAGGGAATCCCCTGTAGGTGCAGTGATTACCACTTGGCACTTCTGAAATAGGAGGGAAAGGGGCAGGGCACAACCTTAAAAAGAATAACATAGCCTGAGGACACGACATAAACTGATTAGAACAAAACAAGTCGAAGATGGCAGACAAGTGGACTTCCACTAGCCCTTGAGCCTCAGCTTATCCTTATTGTAACACATCAACAAGCTAAATGACACACCTGCATGTGTCAAGACAATTCAAAGGCCAATCAAAAAGCTCAAAAAGTAGGCAGTGGTCCAATTCCTGGGCACCTCCCCCATTTAGCTGGAATACTTTCCCCACTCATTAGCCTATGAAATTACCCACTCCTATGAAAACTGACAGGCTTCCCAAGTGGTGAAGTGGTAAAGAATCTGCCTGCCAACGTAGGACACACAAGAGATGTGGGTTCGATCCTAGAGTCAGGAAGATCCTCTGGAGAAGGAAATGACAATCCACTCCAGTATTTTTGCCAAGAGAATCCCATGGACAGATTCTGGGGGGCTACAATTCATGGGGTTGCCAATAGTCAAACATGACTAAAAAAAGACAATCTCATACCTGGTGCTGCTCTCACACTCTGACATGGCCCGCACTGTGAAGTGTGTTTTTCTATAAATAAGTCTACCTATCACTTTGTCTCTCACTGAATTCTTTCGGTGATGAGACATCAAGAACCTAAGCTTTGGGCTTCCCTGATAGCTCAGTGGTTAAGAATCTGCCTCCCAATGCTGGAGATACAGGTTCGAGCCCTGGTCTGGGAAGACCCCACATGCTACAGGGCAACTAAGCCTGTGAGCCACAACTACTGAGCCTGTGCTCTAGAGCTCATGCTCAAAGCAATAAAGGACCAGCACACCCAAAAATAAATAAATAGAATTATTTCTAAAAAAGAGAGAGAGAGAACCTGAGGTTTTTTCCCCACTTTATTTTTTTAATTGAAGGATATTTAATTTACAGAATTTTGTAGTTTTCTGTCATATATCAACAAGAATCAGTCATAGGTACACTGATGTCCCCACTCTCCCAAGCCTCTCTCCCATCTCCCGCCCTATCCTACCCTTCTAGATTGTCACAGAGCCCCTGTTTGAGTTCCCTGAGTTATACAGCAAATTTTCATTGGCTATCTATTTTACATAGGGGACTGGAATGCAAAAGTAGCAGGTCAAGAGAAACCTGGAGTAACAGGCAAGTTTGGCCTTGAAGTACAAAATGAAGCAGGGCAAAGGCTAACAGAGTTTTGCCAAGAGAACACACTGGTCATAGCAAATACCCTCTTCCAACAACATAAGAGATGACTGTACACATGGACATCACCAGATGGTCAATACCGAAATCAGATTGATTATATTCTTTGCAGCCAAAGATGGAGAAGCTCTATACAGTCAGCAAAAACAAGACCAGGAGCTGACTGTGGCTCAGATCATGAACTCCTTATTGCCAAATTCAGACTTAAATTGAAGAAAGTAGGGAAAACCACTAGACCATTCAGATATGACATAAATCAAGTCCCTTATGATTATACAGTGGAAGTGACAAATAGATTCAAGGGATTAGATCTGATAGACAGAGTGCCTGAAGAACTATGGACGGAGGTTCATGACATTGTACAAGAGACAGGGATCAAGACCATCCCCAAGAAAAAGAAATGCAAAAAGGCAAAATGGTTGTCTGAGGAGGCCTTACAAATAGATGAGAAAAGAAGAGAAGCAAAAGGCAAAGGAGAAAAGGAAAGATATACCCAAATGAAAGCAGAGTTCCAAAGAACAGCAAGGAGAGATGAGAATGCCTTCCTAAGAGATCAATGAAAAAAAATAGAGAAAAATAACAGAATGGGAAAAACTAGAGATCTCTTCAAGAACATTAGAGATACCAAGGAAACATTTCATGCAAAGATGGGCACAATAAAGGACAGAAACAGCAAGGACCTAACAGAAGCAGAAGATATCAAGAAGAGGTGGCAAGAATACACAGAAGAACTATACAAAAAAGATCTTAATGACCCAGATAACCACGATGGTGTGATCACTCACCTAGAGCCAGACATCCAGGAATGTAAAGTCAAGGGGGCCGTAGGAAGCATGATTATGCACAAAGCGAGTGGAGGTGATGGCATTCCAGCTGAGCTATTTCAAGCACTGTGAAAGTGCTGCACTCAATATGCCAGAAAATTTGGAAAACTCAGCAGTGGCCACAGGACTGGAAAAGGTCAGTTTTCATTCCAATCATAAAGAAAGGCAATGCAGAAGAATGTTCAAACTACTGTACAAGTGCACTCATCTCACACTCTAGCAAAGTAATGCTCAAAATTTTCCAAGCCAGGCTTCAATAGTACATGAATCGAGAACTTCCAGATGTTCAAGCTGGATTTAGAAAAGGCAGAGGAACCAGAGATCAAATTGCCAACATCTGTTGGATCATAGAAAGAGCAAGAGAATTTAAAAAAAATCATCTACTTCTGCTTTATTGACTATGCCAAAGCCTTTGACTGTGTGGATCATGACAAACTGTGGAAAATTCTTCAAGAGATGGGAATACCAGACCACCTTACCTACTTCTTGAGAAGTCCGTATGCAGGTCAAGAAGCAACAGTTAGAACTGGACATGGAACAACACACTGGTTTCAAAATGGGAAAGGAGTATGTCAAGGTTGCATATTGTCACCCCATTCATTTAACTTATATGCAGAGTACACCGTGCAAAATGCTGGGCTGGATGAAGCACAAACTGGAATCAAGATTGCCAGGAGAAATATCAATAACCTCTTTTATGCAGATGATACCACCCTTATGGCAGAAAGCAAAGAAGAACTAAAGAGCCTGTTGATAAAAGTGAAAGAGGAGAATGAAAAAGCTGACTTAAAACTCAACATGCAAAAAACAAAGACCATGGCATCCAGTCCCATCACTTCATGGCAAATAGATGGGGGAAAAGTGAAAACAGTGACAGACTTTATTTTCTTGGTCTCCAAAATCACTGCAGATGGTGACTGCAGCCATGAAATTAAAAGATGCTTGCTCCTTGGAAGAAAAGCTATGACAAACCTAGACAGCATATTAAAAAGCAGAGACATTACTTTGATGACAAAGGTCCATCTAGTCAAAGCTATGGTTTTTCCAGTAGTCATATGTGGATGCGAGAGTTGGAGCATAAAGAAAGGAGCGCCAAAGAATTTATGCTTTTAAACTGTGGTGTTGGACAAGACTCTTCAGAGCCCCTTGGATTGCAAGGAGATCAAACCAGTCAATCTGAAAGGAAATCAGTCCTGAATATACATTGGAAAGACTGATGCTGAAGCTGAAGCTCCAATACTTTGGCCACCTGATGTGAAGAACTGACTCATTGGAAAAGACCCCGATGCAAGGAAAGGTTGAAGGCAGGAGGACAAGGGAATGACAGAGGATAAGATGGTTGGATGGCATCACTGACTCAATGGATAGGAGTTTGAGCAAGCTCTGGGAGTTGGTGATGGACTGGAAGGCCTGGCGTGCTCCAGTCCATGGGGTCACAAAGAGTTGGACATGACTGAGGGACTGAACTAACTGACCCCCTTCCTATCTTAGTACTAGAAGAGAATATGGTAGGATTTTTGTATTTTGCTGTGTATAAGCCTCACTCAGTATGGTGAGACAAATGCAAAAATAAATAGATAAAAGCAAAACACCATAAAAGAAAATGATAAGAAATTCCAGAGGAGCCTGGCGGGCTACAATCCATAGGGTCACAAGGAATCCGACATGACTGAGGGCAGAAGGAACAGGGGGCGAAAGAGAATTAGATGGTTGGATAGCATTACTGACTCAATGGACGTGAGTTTGAGCAAACTCCAAGAGATAGTGAAAGACAGGGAGGTCTGGCATGCTGCAGTCCATGGGGTGGCAAAGAGTTGGACACTACTTAGCACCTAAAAAACAATACAAAATGGTACATCTATTGAGAGGAACTGGCAATATCTACCAAAAGAACAAGTACATATGCCCTTTGATCCAGCAATTCTGCTTTTAAATATTTATACAGCAACCTTGCATGAAATAAAAAAATGTCATGCAGCCAAAGTTATTCATTTCACCCTTGTTTCTAATAACAAGGTAACAAAGGGGCAGGAACACCAAAATATTCATAATAAATTGATTTGTTAAATTATGACTTATCTTTAAAATGAAATGCTATGTACCTGTTAGAAGGAATGAAGGAGCTGACTCCAAGTGATAGTATGGAATAATTTCTAAGATATGTCATTAAGGGGGAAATAATGTATTTAATCTGCTAACACTTGTGCTTTTTTTAAAAAAAGAATAACATATATGCTTGGAAAATGCACAGACTATTTCTGGAAGTATGTATATAAAGATAGTAACAGTGGCTGCCTCTGTGGATCAGAACTGAGGTGCTAAAGGGAAAGGGATAAAAGAAATTTTGTTTTCACTGTATATTCTTATTTTGTTTGATTGTTTTTGTCTTGTTCTTTTTCAATTTGTTTTTCTTTTTCTGTTTTCCTTTTTCTAAATTTATTTTTCATTTTTGAAAAATTTTTTTTTTTTTACTGTATTCTTTTATACTCTTGTTTTTTATATTGTACATGTTTTCTTATTTAAAAAATAGATTATAATTGAAAGTATGGGATGGAATATTTTTTTTTTAAGTAAACAAGTTGCTTACTTGTTTATTAACTTGATTAAGATATAATTCACATACCATACAGTTCACACATTTAAGGTATACAGCTCAATGGTTTTGAGTAGATTTACAGAGTTATGCAACCATCAAAACAATAATTTCAGAACATTTTCATTAACCCAGAAAGAAACTCTGTACCCATCAGCTGCTGCTGCTGCTGTTAAGTCGCTTCAGTCATGTCCGACTCTGTGCGACCCCATAGATGGCAGCCCACCAGGCTCCACCGTCCCTGGGGTTCTCCAGGCAAGAATACTGGAGTGGGTTGCCATTTCCTTCTCCAAGGGATGGAATTTTTATATTTGTGCTTGTGCAAGTATAGAAAATAGCTAGCCATTCTCACCATCTGGTAACAAATGGTGGGGGAGGGGATTTGAGCTGAGGCTTTACTTTTTACTGTGATACTCTGCCATATTGTTTCAATGTGTTACATTAAGCATATACAGTTTTTCTAATTAAAAAAATTAATAATAGTTTTCTCACAGAAAAATGTTGGTACAAAGCTGAAAAGACTATTTGCAGAGTCCAGAGTATTTTGTCAGGGGAGTTCCACCTTGGTAGGGAATTTCAGACCAGATGGGTCTTTAGACAGCTTTCAACATAACGCATTCCTTAGATCTATGATCTATAACTCTTGGTAGACTGGCCTTAATTTCTCATCTGGATTATAAGCTCCTTAAGGCCAGAGAGTCTCAGTTTTGCTTTAAAACAAACAAAAAAAATTTCTCTCATCTCTTAATACAAAGTTACATAAACTTGCCAAATAGTCTCACTTGAATGCTGGGATGTCTGTTTTTTCACAGCTGACATAGTGCAGATTCAGTGCCCAGAGCTGTTAAGGTCACATATATGTTGTTCCAACCTTTGCTATTACAAAGAGAAGTATAATACAATTTTCCTGGTAAAGAAGGCTTAGTCAGCACATCTTACTTTGGGTTTGGTAAAACAAGAATTTATTTGTTCAAAGTCAGTGGACCAAGAAGGGTTGGCCAGCACATTGCCATGATCTCAATTTACACAACACCAACAACGGGACTGTAGGTCTGGAGCCTGGGGCTTTTCCCTGGGCACCTATTTGGGTCTCTAATTATCACTGATTCTTCTGGTACCAATGTAAAAAGTTGTAACTTTTTTTTGGGCTGTGCCACATGGCACTCAGGATCTTAGTTCCCAGTTATTATTGTTGGTCAGTCACCAAGTCGTGCCCAACTCTTTGTCACCCCATGGACTGCAGCATGCCAGGCTTCCCTGTCCTCCATTATCTCCCGAAGTTTGTTCAAACTCATGTCCATTGAGTCAGTGATGCTATCTAACCTCGGCTGACCCCTTCTCTTTTTTTTTTTTTAATGAGCAAAAACTCTTATTTTATTATGATTTAAGTGTCATACAGTTTGAATGAGCTAAGCAAATCTAAGTCCATGTTATTAACTTTTACAAGGAAAGAGGACAGATAAGAAGACAAACAAAGAATAAACCAGCGTTTACTCTGAAAGCTTTGTGATCCAAAATATTTATCTCTAGGATTCTTACACATTTCCAAGTAAAATTCTATTCCAGTGCTATGTTACCTCGTTCTGGACCATAAGGAAAAATACTGAAGTCTTTTCAACTCGTTTACAAGTAACAAACTCCTAATCGGAAACCTAACAGCAGTAAATGTGACATCCATGACATTAATAAACTTATAGATTCTGAGGCAAAATAAACCTTATGAAGAGTAGGAACATTTAAAACTATAAAACACCACTACCTACCTACCTAAATCCTCTATTTTTGACTAGATATTATTCATATGGATAAAAGGAAAACATACATATGTGTTAAAAGTGCACCTAACCTCCCATACTACTTAAAACTGTGAAGAATACATGGGTTTTGTTCCCTCCACCCCTACTGCCCTGCGCTGTTTAAGAGGTGGGCTGTTCTCTTCCAACACAAAGGGAACAAAGTGCCCTGCCCCTCTCCCTAGTTGTGGGAGCAGCTGCAGGACTTGGCCTTGGAAGCGGCACTGGCCTCAGCCTTAGCTGGAGGCATGGGCATGCCTCTCAGCACCGCTCTCTCCACCTGATCTCTCAGAGCCGCATGATAGAGGTGTGGGAAGTAACTCGGGACTCTACCCTGGATCTTGGCGAGGACTTCCAACACCTTCATCTTACTGGTCTCAGCATAAGCTCTCGGGCCCCACAGGAACTCGTAGCGCGGAGGATCGCTATTGGGCACCTGGCGGTAGTTTAGGTACTCCTTCTCCACCAGATCTTTGCTGATGAGCTTTCTGGGCTCCCCAAAGATGGAGTGGTTCCTCCCAGCATAGATCCCCAACACATTGAGGAAATCCCAGACCTCCTCCTCGGTGGCGCTGTCACCCTTCATAAAGATGAGGCCCAGGAGCGCCATGAGGAGACCAGACTTGGGCACCTCCGCCTCCTCATCACTTGGACCTTCGTCAAGCGTGAGACCGAACTTGTTGACGAGGGCGTAGATGTTCCTGCTGCAGTCGACTTCCTTCAGCTCCAGGCCAAACAACACCTCCACGCGCTCACAGGCTCTGCTCAGGATCTCAGGGAAGTGCTGCCTGTATTTCCTGCTGACGACCTTCAGCAGGGCATTCTGCGTGATGGGCTCCTTCTTGGTGTACTTCTCCATCAGGAACTCCATCATTATGCTGGCCTTCCTGGACAGAGGATCTTTGCGAAACTTCCGAGCAGCCAGGGCTGCCTGGGCAGCATCTACCCTTTCTTCCTCTGGGCCCTGGGCACCCTCATCAGATCCTGCGCAGGAAGGCCCTGCGTCAGGAGAGCTAGGGGCCATGGCTCCCTGAAGCTTCTGGCAATCACCAGCAGCAGGGGAGCTCGGGGTGGAACCCTGAGGGACAGAAGAGGGGGAGGAGGGGCACTCCTCTCCTGGGACTGCAGGAGCACTGGCCTGGGCCTCCTGAGTGTCCCCCTGGACCTGGTGGCGTTTCCCGCGGGCATGGGACTTGGTTTTGTGCTTCCGAGGCATGACGACACAGGTCAGGGACCGCAGGTGGGCGTGCAGTTAGGAAGGCAGGCAACGAGGGCACCTCACACTTTGACACCTGATGAGACCTGCGCCTCCTCCGTCTGGGCACCGTACACGGCAGTTCTCAAAGATGGCAGCAGCTCTCAAAGATGGCTTCGCAGCCCCACGTGAGTACGTGGTCGTCACTTCCTGTCATGTCGACCCCTTCTCTTTTTGCCTTCAGTCTTTCCCAGCATCAGGCTCTTTTCCAATGAGCTGGCTCTTCATATCAGGTGGCCGAAGTATTGGAGCTTCAGCTTCAGCATCAGTCCTTCCAATGAATATTCAAGGTTGATTTCCTTTAGGATTGACTGGTTTGATCTCCTTGCTGTCCAAGAGACTCTCAAGAATCTTCTCTAGCACCACAATTTGAAGGCATCAGTTCTTCAGCACTCAGCCTTTTTTATGGTCCAACTCTCACATCAGTAGTTCCCAGACTAAGGATCAAACCCACACCAACTGCAGTGGAAGTGCAGAATTAACCACTGGACTGCCAGGGAATTCCCACAGAACTTACACTTAATGTGTACTGAATGAATGACTGCAGTAGTGTACGAATACATGCTCAAATTAATAGATGAGTAAATAAATGCATAAATACATGCATTAATTAATGAAACACTTTCTCATGGGGACAAACAGGCATACTATGTATGGGTCATGGACACGGACAGACCGAGAAAGTAGAGATAGGATGTATCGAGTGACAGGCATTCAAAGCAGTTCTAATGATGGTCCACAACCTGCACCTATTCAACCAGAATGGAGTGTGTCTGCATTATAGCAAGTGGCCTGCAAGAAGCAAGCGGGGATCCCCAAGGAGGCAGTGTACAAGCTGACTTGTGGGATGCTCTTCTGTACCCACTCCTTTGTTTGCAAGATGTCCCCGCCAGACATGAAGGACAGCTTTCTGGACTTCCAAACTAGTTGTTACAAGTTCCACTACTACCAGACACTCACTGGGATCAAGGGTTGTCATGAATACTGATTGGGTGTGGGGCCCAGCTGAGATGTGCCTCACCACACCTGCAGTGTGCTGTACGTTCAGCTGGTGGTGAAGAATTCCCTGTGCCCTCTGGGCCAAACTGTGCCAAGTGAGCGCTTCCTCTTCTGACTGGTCTCCCACGTCCATCCACTCTCTGCCCTTCTTCTCTGCCTGGTTGGGTGAAGGCAGCACTCGACATCACCCCTCAGAAGAATTCCTGTCTGTTCCTAGCCCTTTTAACTTGTTTCACCTGAGGGCCCCCTGCCGAAAGCCCTGCCCCGCCTCAGACCCCTCTAGCCCTCCAGGAAAACAGCCTTAAGCCCTCCAGCATAGAAAGGAAGCCTACTGGGGTCTCTACACCTCCAAAGCAGGCCCTCTCTCCAGATTTATCCCCTACCTGATGCTGCGCGAAGCACCAAATAAACTTTTCATCACCCTAATAAAAAAAAAAAAAAAAAAGCAGAGATAGACACAATGAGCACAATGAGCCCCAAACTGGGGCACTTCCTGTTGGGACCAAAAATGGCCCCACCTCCTGGTCAGTGCCCAAGACTGTCCCCACGTAGCACAGGGTCACAGCCTTAAGTGGGTGCTTACCATGTATGGGTCCCTACAAAGGAAACTTTTATCCTTCCCGGGGGCCAAGGTTCAGCTACTACTTCAAAAAATACCTACCTAAGCCTCCTGATTCCCAAAGTCAGCTTCTCTGTACACCAGTCCCAAATCAAATCTCAGAGACAGAGTTTGGGGGAAAGTAGAAAAGAGTAGCTTTATTGCTTTGCCAGGCAAAAGTGGAGATAGCAGCCTAACGCCCTCAAAACCATGTGTGTCTTAACCTGGGGAAGATAGTGACAGGTTTTATAGTAAAAGAAGGAGTAATCAGCTTGAGGACACTCTTCCGACGGATTTGTGGTGAGGTAAGTAGGAGTCAAGGTCGTCAGCCTTCAGGTTTAACTGACCTGGGGTCTACCTGCTTGTGGGCAGTATACCATAACTTTTCCCACCTGGAGGGGGGTTCAGTATCCACAAAATAGCTCAAAGATGTTGTTGTGGGTTTCTGTTGATGGGGAAACGGTACCTTGTCCCAAGGCTGCTCATGACTGTTTCTTTGTCCCTGGTCTCACATCCCCTCCAGTCCCTAATTGACAACTGCTTGAATCTGCCTTGACTAGACAGACTTTTGTGTGAGAGTTGGACGGTGAAGAAAGCTGAGCGCCGAAGAATTGATGCTTTTGAACTGTGGTGTTGGAGAAGACTCTTGAGAGTCCCTTGGACTGCAAGGAGATCCAATCAATCCATCCTAAAAGAGATCAATCCTGGGTGTTCATTGGAAGGTCTGATGTTGAAGCTGAAACTCCAATACTTTGGGCACCTCATGCGAAGGGTTGACTCATTGGAAAAGACCTTGATGCTGGGAAGGATTGGGGGCAAGAGGAGAAGGGGACGACAGAGGATGAGATGGTTGGATGGCATCACTGACTCGATGGACATGGGTTTGGGTGGACTCCGGGAGTTGGTGATGGACAGGGAGGCCTGGCGTGCTGCAATTCATGGGGTCGCAAAGAGTCGGACATGACTGGGCGACTGAACTGAGCTGAACTGAACTGAATCTGCCCATTGGAACTCAGGAAAGGTCCTGGAGGCTGAATGAAGGTTGTTTCCTACAATCAAAAAAATGGGTGACACAAAAAGGCTTTGTGCTCAGGAGCCCCACAGGGTCCTGCAGGGTATGAAATATATTTGCATAACAGTGCAAACAAGTAAAACCTTGCATTAAACTGTTGCTTCATTTGTTCAACCAATATTAACTGTGAAACTCTTAGGAACTCCAGGGAAACAAAAATAAATTACACATTCTTTGCCATCTAGGAACTCTACATTTCATTTTCTGGACAGTTTCCCAATTTTAGCATAAAATGATGTATTTTAGACCTGTGGTAATCTTTTTATTTTATCTTCATATATTCCTTTTACCAAAGGTATGTAAATTAGGGGATGTTAAGGAATTATTTCAGGGCTTCCCTGGAGACTCAGACAGGAAAGAACTTGCCTGCAATGTGGGAGACCAGGGTTTGATTCCTGGATTGGGAAAATCCCCTGGAAAAGGGAATGGCTACCCACTCCAGTATTTTTGCTGGAAAATCCCATGGACAGAGGAGCCTGGCGGGCTACAGTCCATGGGGTCACAAAGAGTAGGACACGACTGAGTGACTAACACTTTCTTTAAGGAATTATATAATTCCAAGGGCTGAATTGACAATAAATTGCCTAATTCTACAGAAAAAAAAATGGTTTTCTCCATATTTGACTCTTTATGATTCAATATTCTATCCCCAATTTTTTTTTTCTCCACAGCAGGAAACATGTATATGTCCAAGTGTCATCATATCCAAAAAAATTTTTTAATCTCTCTTTAATTCTCTCCCTTTCTTTCTCTTCCTCTCATACAAATGTATACACTCACACACATACAGACCATACCAACAGTAAATGGCAATTACAGTCCAAAAGCTTACAAAGTCCAAAATGTGGTCAAGATAAATAATGATATAAAATGCTACTTTGGGCTTCCCTGGTGGTCCAGTGTTAAGAATCCCCCTTGCAATGCAGGGAACACTGGTTTGATCCCTGGTCTGGGAGATCCCACATGCCATGGAGCAACTAAGTCTGTGTGCCACAACTACTGAGCCCATGAGCTGCAACTACTGAAATCCCTGTGGTTAGAGCCCTAGCTCCACAACAAGAGAAGCCACCACAAAGAGAAACTTGTGTACCATAAGGAAGAGTAGCCTCCACTCATGGCAACCAGAGAAAGCCCAAGTGCAGCAGCAAAGACCCACTACAGCCAAAAAGTAAAAAATAAAATCTTTTTAAATAAAGAAAGAAAAGTTAAACTAAAAAAAAAAAAAATGCCACTTTGACAAAAGGTATCCAGAATCACCTATTAAATTGGCAAAGTTTTCTTTTTTAGTAAGAATGCTCAGTGTTACTGTTTTCCAAGCTGCTCATTTGGCAAATTCCTACTGGTGGCAGTATAAATTGGGAAAGCTCTTGGAAGAGTACTGGGCCATCCATTTTGAAAGCCTTAACAATATTCCCACCCTATGTCCTCCTGATCTCACTTCTCACAACAAGGAGGTGATACAAAAGAAATTATCCTTTATTCTTAGGATATAATCCCAAAACATTTTTTAAAAGATTTAAAAATAGCAAGCCCCGCCCCTTCTCCCCATCTTGTAGGCTTTAATCTCTTTTCCTGCTTTTCTCCATATTGCACGCTATATATTCATGAGTTTGGCTATGTTTCCTCCCCACTGCTCACAAAGAATCAAAGCAAATGGTGTCCTTAAAGCCCTTGAATAATTCCTTACACATAGTAGGTACTCATATATACCCATTTAGCTAATAAATTATTTGACTTCCCTACCATCTTTATAATAGTGAAAATTAACAAATGCAAAAACTAGAGTAATAATGATTAAGTACATTTTGGTGGTCCTTTGATTGGTTATTTTATAGTTATTACAAATGTAATTATAAAAACTACATCCTTCCTATCCCCTCAGCCTCTTCAGAGCAGTTCCTCAGAGCTGTCTAAACCACTGTCCGTAGTCCTCGTTTTGCCCCAAATAAAACTTGACTCACAGCACTAGAAAATAAAAAAGAACTGTATCAACTTGGAAAATAGATATGTTTTTTTCTTTTTAAAAGTTTTTTATTGGTGTATAGTTGATTTACAATGTTGTGTTAGTTTCAGGTGTACAGCAAAGTGAATCTGTTATACATATATCTACTCTTTTTTAGATGTTTTTCCCATATAGGCCTTTATAGAGTATTGAGTGGATTTCCCTGTGCTATACAGTAGGTCCTTATTAGTTATCTATTTTATATATAGTAATGTGTATATGTCAATCCCAATCTTCCAATTTATCCCTGCCTCCTTACACCCTGGTAACCATAAGTTTGTTTCCCACATCTGTAACTCTTGAAAATAGATACACTGTTAAGGAGGAAATAAAAATGCATAATAGTATGTAGGTGTGGTTAGATTGTTACAGTAATGATCCCAATGAGCAATGCCTGCCTATATCTGGATTTTCATTAAGTCCCCTCTCACACTGACTCTGGGTTTTCCCATATGACTTGTTTTGGATGATGGGACACCAGCAAAGATGATCCAACAGCAGCTCAAAAACTGTACACTGGGTCTTGACTTCTCTCTCTTGTTGCTTCTGGAACCCTGCTACCTAGGTAGCATGCTGGAAATAAACTACCCAGCCTGTAGCCAGTGACAGACACTGAATGTCTTATTCATAAAACAAGGTCATATTATATAGCATTCAGCTCCAGTTGGGCCACCAGAAGACTGCAGTGGCGTGAATGATCCTTGTTGCTAATACCAGAAGAAGTGCCCAGTTGAGCTCTGCTCAAACTGATGACTCACAGTATTGTGAGCCAGTGAAAGGGTTGTAGTATTAAGCACTAAGTTTTGAGGTAGTATGATCCAATACCTACTTTGTTGAAATAGGTATGCATATGTAGGACAAAAGTAGCAGTACTGTTTACACAGAAACAACTCATGGCAATCCTGTGATGAAAGAAACTCACATGAGGAGAACTTGACGAGGTGTGACTGACCAGGCAAGACCCTGCCAGTACAGGGATCACCATATTCTAGAGAAAAACAGCCACAGAATCAAGCACACAAACGAGTACAAAGGTTCTGTTTAGAGTGGTGAAAAGTTTTGGAGGGACTTTTGGTGGTCCAGTGGTTAAGTATCCACCTTGCATTGCAGGGGACATGGATATAAGATCCCACATGCCTTGTTGCAACAAAGTCCTTGGCTGCAACTAAGTCCTTGGCTGCAACTACTGAAATCTTGAATTTGGAGCCTGCACACCACAACTAGAGAGTTCACAACTAAAGAGTCTGTTTGCCACAGCGAAATATCTCTCATGCTGCAACTACCACCTAACACAGCCAAATTAAAAAAAAAGTTTTGGAGTTAGTTAGTAGAGACAGTTGTACAGCATTGTGAATGTAATTAATTATCGTATAATATAAAAATGGTTAGTTAAAATGGCACATTTAGAGGAGTTCCCTGGCGGTCCAGTGGTTAGGATTCCATGATCTCACTGCAGGGGGCACTGGTTCAATCCCTGGTCAGTGAACTAAGATCCCACAAGACCCAGGGTTCGGCCAGAAAACCTCACAAAATAGCAAAATTAAAAAAAGTGAAGTGAAAGTCATTCAGTTGTGTCCAACTGTTTGCAACCCCATGGAACTCTCCAAACCAGAATACTGGAGTGGGTAGTCTTTCCCTTCTGCAGGGGATCTTCCCAACCCAGGGATCAAACCCAGGTCTCCTGCACTGCAGGCAGATTCTTTACCAGCTGAGCCACTAGGGAAGCCCAAGAATACTGGAGTAGGTAGTCTACCCCTTCTCCAGGGGATGTCCCAACTGTAACAGGAGGGAAAGGGGCAGGGCACAACTTTTAAAAGAATGACATAGCCCAAGGACACAACATAAACCGATTAGAATCAAATGGGACCAAGATGGCAGACAAGACTAGATCTTGATCCTCAATCAGCAAGTGAAATGACACACCCAGAGGTGCCATGACAGTTCCAAGGCACTGTTAAAAGACCAAGGAGTGAGCAGTGGCCCAAATCCTGTAAATCTCTGCCCCTTCCCAAAAATAGTTGGAATAATCCTCCCACTAATTAGCATATGAAATTACCCAGCCTATAAAAACTAACCACACCAAATTTTGGGGTTGGACTCGCCCTCTGCCACAGCCCACACTCTGTGGAGCGTGCTTCTCTCTGACTCTGAATAAATCCATTTACCTATCACTTTGTCTCTCACTGAATTCTTTCTGCAATGAAACATCAAGAACCTGAGCTTCATTAGGTCCTGAAACCAGGTACCAAGGGTTTTGACTGAGTTTGAGTCCCAGCCACAAGGGTTCAAGTCCCAAGCAGGGTTTTGGCTGGGTTCGAGTCCCAGCACGTAGGTTCAAGTCCCAATCTGTGGTAAATTGTTTCACAACCCAGGGATTGAACCCAGGTCTCCCACATTACAGGTAGATTTTTTACCAGCTAAACTACCAGGGAAGCCCAAGAATACTGGAGTGGGTAGCCTATGCCTTCTCCAGCGGATCTTCTGGACCCAGGAATTGGACCAGGCCTCCTGCATTGTAGGTGGATTCTTTACCAGCTGAGTTACCAGGGAAGCACCTAAAAAAAGAAAAAAAAAAATCCCCACAAAACCATATAAGCAAAGTCACCTATCTCAAACTTCCTCCAAAGATGGCAATCTTTCCCTTACATACAATATAATCATTGGTTCCTTAGCCACTCTGAACAGCTCTCAGGCTGAGTGCTGAGCTCTCAGGCTGAGTGATGCAACCGGCCCTGCCATCCTTTCAACAATCCTGAATGCCACGATGGGGTGGTGGAACTTACCTTCTTCAAAGGAACCACATGCCAGTTGGCCAGATCCCCACACCATTCCTCAGTCTCCCCCATGAGGCACCCAGGCACACTGTGCTCTTTACAGCCATGCCTGAGACCAAGAATATTCTTTAGTTTCCAGGCTTCCTTGCCTCCTGCAGCAAGGTGTGACAGTCACAGCCATCAGCTGGTACTCACCCCTTTGCCCTCTGTGCTATGCCAACCTTGGCTTTAGATAGCTTTATGAAACCAATGGGCAGCATGTCTGGCTGAAGCCTCCTGTAGAGGAAAGAAGGTAGATTACCCGGGCACTTCACTCTCATTCTCACTCTCTTCTCTGCAGAGAAGGAGCTCTTGGGCAGGATCCAGGGACCCCCTAGTTTCCTGTATAGGGCCAGGGTTTGTGTGGTGAGAGAGCCCTCTCATAGGAAACGTGTTTGTCCAGTGCCTTCCAGTGGCTTTTATCCTAAAGTTGGATCTGTTGGCACTGACTCATCCTTCCCTTGAGGCACCGATACTCAGTGTTAGTCCAAGGCGGACGCCGAGAAATCCTGGCGGGGCTTGGAGCTTTGTCTCTTCCTCTGGGGATCCTGCCCCGGCCCAGACCTGCCTGCCAATCTCAGCTTTCCTCAGTGCCTGTGCAGTTCTGCTCTGGGCTTTTGATTTTTTTGCTTCTGGACATAAGTGAATATCTGTTACTAATTTCCCCACTCCCCATCTTTGTGTGCTGTCTTCAGCCCTTCTTTCTGGGAGCTGCTTCACCTCTGCTCCAGGGTCTTGGTAATTCCCCTTCTAATTCAATTAGATGATCTGATTCTTTCCCACTTCCTCTTTCCTTCCATTGTTATGCGGGTGCAGAGAGCTGGATTAGGTAGCAGGGTGACTCCACAGCTCTCTTCCGGGTTCTGCCTCTGCCCTTGAGGTCTCACTTCCAACAAGCCCCACACTCCCTCCACACTATCTTCCCACCTGCAAAATCTGGAACAAAGGAGCTGGGAGTGTGGGAGAAATGAACAAGGGGGCTTTGGCTGAGGCAGGGGAGAGGAGGAAAAAGTTGCCCTCTTAGGACCCCTGGCTGGGTATGAAAATGAAACTGGCAAAGACAGGTTAACAAGAAAACTGCATACAACTTTGAATACATGTTTACTTAATTCTTCACAAGTGAATGAAGATGTGATCAGAGCAGGAAGCTTTTCCATCTCTTAGGCAAATAATGGATGTGTGAAGAATTGACAAGACAGAGGGTTTGGGCTAGGAGTAGTAAATGGCCAAGAAGTAACTAGGAAGATAAGGGTTAGTTTAACACAGTTTGTTTATACAGCCTCTGCCCCAAATTCACTGTTTCTGGCAACAAGAAAGTTCTCCTTCCTCCTGGTTTAGGGAGGGTACTTTCACAAGGGAGTTTTATGACCTGTTTCAGGGAAGAAGGGCAGGGAGGTCAGAATGACCCTCCTGCTTCTGCCACTTTTTTGTATTATTTTATTTTTAAAAACTTTATTGTCTTTTTAAATTTTTATTTTATTTTTTAACTTTTGGCTGCACCAGGAAGTATGAGGGCTCTTGTTCTCTAACCAGGGATCAAACCCAAGCCCCCTGCAGTGGAAACACAGTCTTAACCACTGGATGGTCAGGGAATTCCCTTTGCTGCTTTTTAAAATTCCTTCCGGTTAAGGTATTTAATATGCCAAGGTGTCATATTTTGGGGTAGCATGTCTTGAACCTCATTGGCATCTCATTACCATTTCCTCAGATGAATGGGAGATTCTGACATTACAAAGTAACACACCCCAGGAGATTATATATAGGAAGAAAACAGTAGTGTTGGGAAGAAAAAGTAATTCGGTTCAGGAAAATGAACTGGAAGACAATTTATATAAAACATCCATCTTGGACTGTGTTCTTAACTGATTATCCTTCTGGGGGACACACACCCTTTTGAAAATCCGATGAATGATTCAGAATCCTATCCCTAGGAAAATACATATAAACACGGAAACCAAACCTGAGGGGCTCATTGCCTTCTTGAATCCTGGAGGCGCAGGATAAGTGGGTAATCAGGCCTTTCCTTCTTTGTAAATCCCATCCAGAGTTCAGTGTAGTTTGGAGAAAGCATTCATTTGTTCATTCATTCAACAAGTAACTCTTTGAGAAACTTCCAAGTGTCAGGCCCCATGCTGGGCCACATTGTGAGGCAGAAAGAGGTGAATCGGACACAGTGCCTGCTCCTGGGACGTTCATGGTCTGGCAGGGGAGACCTACAGAGAGCAGACAATGAGGGTACAGTGATGGAAGAGGCAGCCCAGTGAACGGTGGGAGCAGGGAGGGAGGGGGCAGAACTGCTTCCCACACTTCCCCCTTTCCATAGCAGTCAGTTCCTACACCTCTGACTACAAAGCAAAGCGATTTTAGAAAGCCCAAGTGTAGCCTGAGGGGTTAACTGAGCTCTTACCCTCACCCCTCACCCCAGCCAGCATTCACACCTCCACTGCAATGGACCCCTTTTCCTCTCTCCTCACAGACCCCCTGGGTGCTGTCCATTCACAGGCACCCCACCCCCACCTACCCCATCTGGGGATGTTCTCAGCTCCCCAGGCCGGTTTTTAAGTAAGTAGCCAACCCCCCATTGCACTTCCTCCTTTCTTTGCTTAAAGGCTATTCATTTTACTAGATGAGCTGCAGGGAAACGAGGAATAACAAAAATAACCAACTTTAAGGAAGTTACAGATTTGCAAGAAACCTGGGGAGTCCTGGTATGAGCTGGTCGTTATTCATATGACTGAGGGCTGGGCAGGGCTGGGCTGGACCTAGCCCGGCTTCCTCTCACGTCTTCCCTGAGTTCTCCATTCTTGGAGTCCTAGGGAAAATTCACTTGCTACAACTTTGGATATCAACCATCCTACCTGTCTGGGTTGGATGCTAGGCTACTCTGCTTATTCCAGCCGCTTCCCTATCACACCTCTGGCTACTGTTCCCCAAGCACCCCTTGGAAGGCTCTGGCTGCCCCTCTTCCCTTCGTGCTTTCAGCTCTTGACCCCTGAACGAGAAGGTCCCTTTCCTCTTTGGTATCTGAAGAGCCTTTGCCAGGGCTTCAGGCACTCTTGGCTGGAGTTTTTCACCACTTGCAGAAGCTCCTCCAACTTGGAAACCTGGAAGTCTTACTGTATTGTGCATTTGTTTCTAGACTATTTGAGTCTATTTTAGAAAAAGAACAAGTTTATAGTTTTGTAAGATGAAGGCAAAACCGTATATAGATTTGTGAAGTAAGGATAGTGAGTACAGGGACTTCCCTGGTAGTCCAGTAGCTAAGACTCTACTTCCAATGCAGGGGACACAGGTTTGATACCTAGTGGGGAACAAAGATCCCACATGCTGAGTGGCACGACCTAAAAAACAAAACACACAAACCACATGAAAAGCCTACACCAATTTTTTAAAAAAGATAGTAAGTACAAGATGTGTGAGTTTAAACACAGAGAGGAAAGATGGAGGGACCAAGAGATACCTAGTATTCTGTGCATGCGTGCTAAGTTGTTTCAGTCATGTCCGACTCTTTGCAACTCCCATGGACTTAGCCTGCCAGGCTCCTCTGACCGTGGGATTCTCCAGGCAAGAATACTGGAGTAGGTTGCCATGTCCTCCTCCAGGGGATTTTCTTGATCCAGGGATCGAATCTGCGTCTTTTGTATCTCCTGCATTGGCAGGGGGATTCTTTACCCCTAGCGCCACCTGGAAAGCCCACCTAATATTTTTGAGGTACTAAATATACGTGAGGTACTAGAATTCTAAATATTCATGATACCCTAAATATATAAGACACTAAATACTCATGCATGAAATCTTAACGAAGATGATAGCAACCACTGTGGCTCCATCCACTCCAAAATATATACATAAAACTCGTAACTGCTCAGCTGACTAACTGGTGACCAACATCCATGGCCAAGTGTATTGTTGTGGGCATTTCTTTGGCATTTGTTCATTGATGAGGAAATTTCCATCCATAGGCATAACTTTGCTCAAACCTCAAAACTCTGGTCTGTAACTCACCATTAGCAGGGAAGGCTGATGCAACCAAGGGACAATATACAAACCGTGTGTTCCCCCAAGATTCAAATTCTCCCATATTTCTACCCTCTTTGCTTCCTATCTTGAATGTGACAACCGAAGCTAACTCTTTCCCCTTGCTTTTCCGTAGGTATTTTTCCTTGGTTCAATCAAGCATGCAATCTAAGCATTTAAGCACATGGCCTCTGAGATAACTGGCCTGATACTGTCCTTAGAGGTTCCCATTCAAATCATCATAAAGCAGCTACTCTCATACCCCTTGTTTCTCCAAATCCTATGAGGCTGGAAGCTCAGCAATTCCATCCTCCACATAGTTTTGCTCCCTCTTTTTTCCTTCCCCTCAAACACTGTCCTCTCAATGCCATTCCAAGTCCTTCCGCTGACCCCTACAACAGTCTGAGGAATCTGGAGACTAGGTTACACGTCAACACAAGTCCTGTCTTCCAAAAGCAAGGCTAAGACCCCCACATCTGGGACTACAAAGCTCATTCTCTCAACTCCAGGTGAGCCCTTCACTACTCCTGGTTTGGTTTGTTGTTACTGTTCATTTTTTGTTTCTTTTCTGAGTGTTAAGGTCTCCTCTTCTGTAAAATCCTTGAAGGCAAGGACTGCTTTCATCTCTGTTATCCTAGCTCCTACTATGGGGTCTAAGACATTCCAGCTACTCTGTGACTATTTAACCTGGCATTTGTTAATTAGCCATTTTATCCATTCATTCAGTCCCTTGTATCTAATTCATGACCAAGTCCTAACAACTCAACCAAAATTGTTCTTAAATTTGCTTCTCTTGATCTCTATTCTTGGCACCACACCTTCATTTAAGCCACATTATCTAGATATTTTTTTTCTAGCTGGGAATATATTGTAGCTTCCCAGCTTTCTCTAAAAACTCCCCTAACATTTCTCCACTCAGCTGATACAATAATGAGAGAGAAAGAAGGAAGGAAGGAAGGAAAGAAGGGAGAAAATGACCAGTCTCATAAATCTGGAAATCTTGAAACCTGGCATATTCCAGGCAAATTTCCCATTCATGGAACAAGTGTGTCTGTGACCCCACAAACATATTTCTTCTTTTAAAAAAGAAATTAATTGGCTTTCTACCTTTCCTTTCACACTTGCAGTCAGTTGCAAATAGCTGAGAGCCAACTAAAACCAGTAATAGGGAAGAATGGAGCTATTAGCTCAAACAATTATGAGGTATTGCTGCTGGTCCTGGCTTGAGGTCAATCTGGACCCATAGGGATTTTGTTATTTTTGTTTCTGTTTTTTTCTCTCTTGTTGGCCTCATGGCATGTAGGATCTTTGTTCCTAGACCAGGATTGAATCCATCCCCCCTGCAGTGGAAGTGTGGTGTCTTAACCACTGGATCACCAGGGAAATCCCGGACCCAGAGTTTCAATCGATGTTCTTTCTTCTTCTATTCCTCCTGCTCTTAGCACTCTTTCCCTCTGCATTTGGTTTCATTTTCTAACCTACTCCTTCACACAATGGAAGAGAGCTCTAGCTTTACTTATCTTACATCTAGAGTTCCAGAGGAAAAAAGACCCTTTCCACATACAAATTATAAAGGTGATCTTGATCTAGTTAAAGTCACCTGCTCTTCCCTGAATGAATCACATTCATTACTGTGGTCAGGGAGGTGCAGAGCTCTGATTGGCTGGGCCCCAACGCATGCCTGTGAGATAAGAGAAAAGCTCCCCTAAAGCAGTCCCACCAGGCCCTTGTAGAGTAAGGGCTTTTAAGGGAAAAGTGGGGACAGATCCAACAGAGGTCCAGGCTTCTTTCTGCAGACTCTGTGTGGGGAGATATTTCACGTGTGCCTAACTCCTGCTTGCCTCTGTTCACTGACATGGGTGCTCTTTCCTCTGCCTTCAATTCTCTCCCCACCTCTTTGCCACTCACATCCTATGGGACCAACTTCTTTTTTTTTTTACTTGAAGTATAGTTGATTTACAGTGTTGTGCCAATCTCTGCTGTATAGCAAAGGGACTCAATTATACACATATAGACATTCTTTTTTAAATATTCTTTCTCATAATGGTCTATCACAGGGTACTGAATATAGTTCCCTGTGCTATACCTTAGTACCTTGTTTTTTGTTTGTTTGTTTGTTTTGTTTTCTGCCCTGAAAGGTATGTGGAACTTCCCCAACCAGGATCAAACTCCTGCCCCTGCAGTGGAAGCAGGGAGTCTCAACTATTGAATCACGAGGGAAGTCCCAGGACCTTGTTGTTTATCAATTCTAAATGTGATAGTTTGCATCTACCAACTCCAAACTGGAAGGCCATTGCTCCCCCGCCCCGACCCTTGGCAACCTCAAGTCTGTTCTCTACAACTATGAGTCCATTTTGTGGATAGGTTCATTCGTTAGACTACACATATAAGTGATATCATACGGTATGTGTCTTTCTCCTTCTGACTTGCTTCACTTAGTATGATAATATCTAGCTGCATCCCATGTGGTTAACTTCTATTTAGATGTTAGGTTTCAGCTTAAAGTTCACTCTGAGAGATGACATCCCTGACCCCACACATTGTTACATATACCTGCTGACATTCTCATAGCAATTTTGCAATTCAAAAATAGTTTTTTATTTAATTTTGTATTGGTTGAAAGTCTGTCTCCCTCAGTAGGCTGTAAACTCCACCAGGGCAAGGATTCCATCAGCTTTAGCTCTTAGTTTTGCTCTTGGTTGCATACTTAGCTCCTAGTTTGGTTGCCTATGGTAGATATTCACTCCCTTATCAAAAAAAATAATAAATAAAAGGAGGTGATAGGTGCTAAAGATTCAGGTAAATAAGATATGCATCCCTGGATTCAGGGCTTCCCAGATGGCTCAGTGGTAAAGAATCTGCCTGACAATGCAGGAGACACAGGAGACTTGGATTCAATCCATGGGTTGGGAAGATCCCCTGGAGGAGGAAATGGCAACCTACTCCAGTACTCTTGCCTGGGAAATCCTGTGAACAGAGGAGCCTGTCTGGCAGTCCGTGGGGTCACAAACAGTCAGATACAACTTCGTGACTGAACACACACATATTCCTGTATTCAAGGACTGTTGCTTGCTGTTGTTTAGTTGCCCAGTCGTGTTTGACTCTTTGCAACCCCATGGACTGCAGCACACCAGGCCTCCCTGTTCCTCATCATCACTTCTATATTTGCATTAGACCAGTAATTCTCAAATTGCAAGACTCAATGGATAGTAAAGTTAACTTGGTGGATTGCAACTACAATTCTTAAAAACATGAAGTAGTATAGCACAGAAAATAGAAATGGCCTAGAAAACATCAGACTGCACCACACATGATGTGTGCTATTCCATCACATTCTTATTTCATTATATAATATTACAAATACACATATACACACATCCCTCCTTATGTACTTAACTGGGT
This sequence comes from Giraffa tippelskirchi, assembly GCF_054371585.1. Classification (NCBI taxonomy): domain Eukaryota; kingdom Metazoa; phylum Chordata; class Mammalia; order Artiodactyla; family Giraffidae; genus Giraffa; species Giraffa tippelskirchi. Next base: position 95,449,907 of record NC_137276.1, read on the forward strand.
TGCAGTAAAATGCATCCTTTACTATAGGTTGGGTCAAAAAGTTTTGGAAGCTCTGCATGAAGCTGCTTGGACTAAAGTATGATAAGATACTATCTTTCCAGTTCAGAGCAATCCAGACCTCCAGATATTAACTCATGTCATCTTTGGAAAATAACACCTGGGAAGCTCATTCTCATTCAAAAATACAGAGTGGAAGTAGAGACACAATTTCAGGATGCTCTTGCAGGGTGAACTTTGGGTTTCTGTGCTTTGATTGGCTTGTGTTACATCCTCAAGCCATTTAATCATATGTACAATTAAGTGTGTTTTCTCTATTCTTTCTTTTTCAAATAACAGATGACTTAATGTTTTTCAAAGCTGAATACAAAATTTGAAAAAAAAAACTTTTTCCCATTGCCATGTATGGTTGGGTCATAAATTGCATATTCCTAGAATTCACTGAATTAATTAAGAACCTGGAGGAATAGAACTCAGGGAGGCTAGAGTGGTGTGAGTATGGTGTGGAAGGAACTGGGACTATTGTCCTGAACAGATGGGGTTTGAACCCCTGTTTCATGACTTGCTATGTGGATTTGGGTGAAGGGATATCTAATACATATTTGCTGAAGACTCACTGAGAGGGAGGCCCTGTGTCAACTGTGGGAAGTATAGAAATAAACACTATACCATGGGCTTCCTAGGTGGCTCAGTGGTAAAGAATCCACCTGCCAATGCAGGAGACACAGGTTTGATCCCTGATCTGGGAAGATCCCACATGCTACAGGGCAACTAAGCCCATGGGCCACAATTATTGAGCCTGTGCTCTATAGCCTGGGAGCCACAACTGCTGAGCCCATGTACCACAATTACTGAAGCACGTTTGACCTAGAGCCAGTGCTCCGCAACAAGAGAAGCCACTGCAAGAAGAAGCCTGCACAGGGCAACAAAGGGTAGCTCCCATTCACTGCAACTAGAGAAAGCCTGCATGCATGAACAAAGATCCAGTGCAACCAAAAATAAATAACTCTTAAAACAAACAAACAAACAAAACAAAACACTTATGCTGAAGCTGCAGCTCCAATACTTTGGCCACATGATGTAAAGAGCTGACTCATTGGAAGACTCTGATGCTGGGAAAGATTGAGGGCAGGAGGAGAAGGGGGCAACAGAGGATGAGATGGTTGGATGGCATCACTGACTCAGTAGACATGAGTTTGAGCAAACTCCAGGAGATAGTGAAGGACAAGGAAGCCTGGTGTGCTGCAGTCCACGGGATCACAGAGTCGGACACGACTTAGCGACTGAACAACAATACCGTATCCTGTCTCCAAGGAATTTACAACCTGGTAGGAAATACAAGTATACTTGAGCCTCAGTTTTCTCCTCTGGAAAATGTATATAATAATAGGCCTTCATTTCGTCTGTTAGGAACATTAAATGAATGAATTCAGATACTTAGTTTGGTGCTAATAGTAGAGTGGCACTTGATAAATGTTTTCTATTCAATTTTATAAAATGAAAAAAGACACTTTTCTTCAGTGTTTAAGACTGAAAGTCAGAAGCTGCAAGTCAGATGCAGTTCTGAAAAGCTAGATATGGAAATTTATAACTGAATAAAGGTCTGTGAATGTAGATGAGATGTAGATATAGTTGTAGATGAAAGAAAGTCTGTGTAAATTCTGAATTATTTTAGTGTTTTTCCTTTAGGTTATGTGTTTTCTCTGAGGAGTTTTTCAAATTTGGGATTGTATCAGTAAGGTATAGGTTTGCTAGGTTTACTGCAATTACAAATGACTTCTAAATCACGGTGGTCAAACATGGCGAAGGTTCATACCCAGTCTGCTCCTGTCAGCTTTGCAGGGTAATCATCCTTCAAGTGTTAGCTCCAAGATCCACAGCACTGATCCTTTCTTGTGGTACCTTTACATCAGCATGTGGAAAGGAGAGGATCTGGAGAAAAATACACTCTATGTCTTAAATGCTTCCACTGAGAGGTAGCAGATGCCACTTCTGCTCATATTTCATTGGCCAAAGCAAGCCTTATGTCTGCATTCCACTTCAAGGATTCCATCTAACTTCAAGGGAGTGAGGAAGTATAGTCCTCTCAAGGGCTCTGTAGGAGAAGAGAACTGGAAATATTAGCAAGTGATGGTAATCTCTACCAAGGGTCTCATACTGTTACCAAGGCTGTTGCCCTAGAATCATACACTTGCCCCTCTCTCAAATGGAAACCAATTACTCTTATTAAGCTTCAGGGAAAAAAACAAAACAAAATGAAACAGCCAAGGCAAGGGTCTTGTGGCAGGAGGCAGCATGGCTATTTGAAAAATCAAAAAGATCGGCAGGAGTGCAGGAAGCATGATATTGTTACCGAATTGGTGGACTAGACCAGAGCCAATTTCCTAGCCCCTGCTGAGACCCCTTGTCTCAGATAGGGAGGTTCTTTTTCCGATCAGCTTCGTACATCCAACAAGGAAACCTATGTTGAGAAAGGATAGGTGCTGCGGATCTTGGAGACCAGCATCCCGGCCTCCTCCTTCAGAATTTGGGGATGATAAGTAACTTGTTTTAGGGCTTTGTGTAAGGCTTTTCACCTTTAAGGGCTCAGATTTCTCCCTGTGTAAGATGAGTAGGGTATACAATCTAAGTCTCCAGGCTTCAAGCTCTAATAAAATTCTAAGAGCTGCAGAGAGAAAAAAATAACTGTTTAACCCTAATATGGTGGAAGATTTGACCTGCAATACATCTTGAGCCTCATTATATGCTCACTGGAATGCATTAGCATGCTCAATGAAATAGCCATCAGGCCTTGACAGTTGACAATTGCCATGACAACGACCAGAAAAGCCTCTAGGAGGACTGAAAAGGAGGGTTGCATCAGTGCCAGGTGCCAACCACACCCCTGTTCTCCAATAACTCATGAATATTCCTCTCACTCTTCCCAAATCCCTCCCTTTTACTTTGACTCTCTAGTATGTATGGTGTCTCCATCAGAATTGGGTTGAGAAGTTGATTTGCCAACTAGAATCCTGCTTCTCCACTCTCTGGCCATTGAGTAAAGATCCTGCTGTTCTAGTCTCATCGTAGGTTTCCTCATTGGATGTGTGAACCTGACTGGAAAAAGAACCTCCCTGAGACAAGGGGTCTCGGCTGGGGCTAGAACCCTGGAGCTGGTCTAGTCGACTAATTCAATAACAATACCAGGCTTCCAGCACTCCAGCCCATCTTTTTCATTTTTTAAATAGCCATGCTCCCTCCTGCCACAAGACCCTTGCCTTGGCTGTTTTTTTTTCCCCCTAATTGTGACCCTTTGACTTTGCCAGGTCTTAGTTGTGGCATTCAGGATCTTCAGTTGTGGCATCTGGGATCTAGTTCCCTGACCAAGGATTGAACCCAGTCCCTGACATTGGGAACATGAAGTCTTAGCCACTGGACCACCAGGGAAGTCCCTGATTATGACACTTTTGACTCCCACTCTTTGCTTAGTCTAGTTTTCCTTCAGACTGAAGCAAGTTTGCCTTTCCTTAGGGAAAGTTTTGCTTTCTCTTCTCAGTCAGTTCCTTTGGTATTACTTTTAAAGCGTCAGGTGCCCCTACCTTATGGTATTTTGCTGTAATGTGCAGTTAGTCATGTGATGATTTCATTAAAGACTGTTTCTCTGCTGCAGGTGCTGTAGGAATCATGTTGTTTTGTCCACCCCCATATCTCCATCATTCATCCAGTGCCTGGGGCTATTGCTGGTGAATGAAGAAGTAAATATTCTCAAGAATCTGAGGTTTTATTTTTTTTCCCCTCCAAAGTGTTGTGTATTATTGGAATTTGACATGAGAAATACTTGATTTCATTCTGGAAGTTCCATCCGGATGGAACATCCCTAAACCCTCTGATCCTTGTACGTTTATCCACCTCTTGACCAATTTGGGGGATTGAGGACTCGAGGAGCCATTTCACATTTTGCTTTGGTCCCCACCCTTTCAGATTGAGCAATCCAGGTTTCTGTTTTCCAGACCCATCCTGTACCTGCTAGCTTCCCCATTCATTTGCATAAGTATTTCCAGACTACTCTAGACCTGTGTGCTGGGCTTGACTGAAGTATCAAAAGTTGCTGCAAAAAGTCAAACCATCTCCTCTACCTACATTTTGAAATAAAGACTTGATTAAGAAGCAGAAAGTAAAGTCAACTCTTTGGTTTGGAGTTTACTTGAAAAAACGTCTCTGATGAAGCTCGTCTTTTTAGCTAAAGAAATTCCCTTTGGAATTTGGGCTTTATTGTGCAGATACTAGGCCCTGCGTGCTGTCAAAGGATCTGAATATAGGCTCTCCAATAAAATCTCAGTAATGGATTTATCAGGGTGAAAATGTAAGCAGGCCTCTAGCCTGTTTGAGGCATTTCTGCTTCTGACTCCTCCTTAATGGGCCAGAAAATTCTGGATTCCAGTTATTTAAGTTAGCAGATTATTTAAAACGTTAATTACGTTACATCCTTATTTATAAAAACAGGTTAAACTGCAGTTTCAAGTGGCTTGTCCACAACAAAAAACAGGGTAGAGCCTTTGTTGATAAATAACTCACATTCCACAAGGCAGAGTCACACCCAAACCTCTTGGGAATCAGGGCTACAATCTTTGATCTAGTTAACTCTGCATACCAGAGCTAATTGGTTTTAGAAGTGCCTGATTCATTTTTTTTCAACATTCAACTTATGTTTCTTTAGTGAATGGCACCATTCTAGACTTGCAAGTTAATAGATGATGAAAGTCGCTCAGTGGTGTCCCACTCTTAGCGACACCATGGACTATACAGTCCATGGAATTCTCCAGGCCACAATACTGGAGTGGGTAGCCTTTCCCTTCTCCAGGAGATCTTCCCAACCCAAGGATTGAACCCAGGTCCCCTGCATTGCAGGCAGATTCTTTACCAGCTGAGCCACAAGAGAAGCAAGTTAATAGAGTTGAAGACAAATTGCACTTAAAATACAGTGTGATCAGACTTTTCGATTTGTGAGGCTGGTCCCTGAGTCTACTTCCTGTCCTTCTAGTGCCCTCATTGCCTCACAGGCTCCCTTACTAGGGTCCACCCCTTCCTTTCTTGTTTTTTGTTTCTCCTTCCTCAGTGATAGTCATATCTCTGGCTAAATTATATCCCTTTTATATGATTTCTTTATATATATATGTCTATTTCTAACTATATAATAGGTTATATGTGAGCATGATAAAAATTTCAAAGAGCATAAAAGACAATAACCATAAAAACTAATTCTCCCTTCCACTCGTTTCCCAGTCTCTAGTTCTCCTTTTCCAAGGCAACCACTGTTAGTTTCTTGTGTCTTTGTATATGCATATACAAATAGTTGCATACTTTACTGTTCTGCATCTTGCCTACTTCATAAAGTAGTATTTTAGAGATTGTTCTTGATCAGTTCATATAGAAATGCTTCATTTTTGCAGTTGTATACTATCACATAATTCAGTTATGACCTGTGTATGTGTATGTATGTGCTCACGGGTGTAACTTTTATTGAATTTCTGTTCAAAGCTTTATATAGCTCTTACTTTGCTTTCTGGAAGCATGTGGGGTCTGGTCCCCCAGTGCTCTCTGTCCTCCACTGCCTTTCACTTTCTGTCCCCTTCCTCCCATGGTTGGTGGCCCTGGTGAGTGTGTGTGTATTTGTGGGGGGAGCCTAGGTCTTTTTGAAGTGGTCTTTGAAGGCAGTTGGGGAAGAGGAGGGGAGAGAGAGGCAGCATGCCAGGCGCTGTGGGCAGGACAGGATGTTTGCGGCTTTGTCGGCTCTCTCTGATATGCGAGACCAGCATCCAGGCCTCCTCCTTCAGAATTTGGGGATGATAAGTAACTTATTTTAGGGCTTTGTGTAAGTCTTTTCACCTCTAAGGGCTTAGATTTTTCTCTGTGTAAGATGAGTACGGTATACAATGTAATTTCTGAGTCTTCCAAGCTCCAAGCTCTAAAATTCTAAGAAAATTAAATCTCATATATTCTGCTGGTGGGAGTGTAAAGGGTACATTTCACAGAGAGGGTAATTTGGCAATATACTTCAAAATTACAAATACTAATACCTATTGACCCAATAATTCTACTTCTAGGGATTTATTCTGTAGTTACACTTGCATATGCACAAAATGATATAGATTCAAGGTTGTTCATTACAGCATTATTTGTACATCAAAAGACTGGAGATAGTCTAAAAATATCTATCAATAAGGGACCAGATAAATATAGAGTATATCCTTACAATGGAACATTATTTAACAAGAAAATAGAATGCAGATGTAATAAAATATTGTATCACAATGAGAATGAGCAAAATACAGTTACATGCACTAGTGTATGAATATCAAAACAATGTAGAGGAAATGTAGAGCAAAAGAAGCCAAACTCAAAAGAAGCACACACTGTATGAATCTATTTAATTAAAGTTCAAAAACAGGAAATAGGAATCTCTAGTGATAGAAGCTGGGACTGTAGTTACCCTGGGAGAAGGGCAGTGACTGAAAGGGATCACAAGTGTGTTCTGAGATATTTTGTCATGTTCTCTATTGATTTGAGAAGTTGTTACACAGGTGTGTTCTGTTTGTGAAAATTTTATGATGTGGGAAGTTTTTTTTGTATTCTATATAGCAGTAAAATTGTAAAAGAATACATAAACTCCATAAGCACTGATATGAAACAACTTGCTAGATATTATGTGAGAAAAAAAAAACAAGCATGAATCAAACACTTCCATAGGTGTGAAAAAATGGGGAAGTATACCTGTACTTGGTTATATATTCATACAATACTTTGAGAAAGATGCTCAAGAGACCGACAACTTTGGTTGTGTGTGAAGAGAGATTCATAGCCGAAAGAGACTTCTGTGTGTTCTGTTGTACATTACAAAATGTATAAAGTTCCATTGTATTATAAAATGAAAAGCACTCAAATTCTAAAAGGAAAAATAAATTTTTGTGAGCCTAAGAAACACTCAGAAGTAAGGAAGTCCTCATAAGGAAGAAGAAGGAAAACACGGGTGAAACACCTCCCAAAACACCAAAAGATCATATACTGAACATATAACTCAATACTCAGTAGTGGGGAAGTGGGGGTCATATAGAACATTTGAATCTTCTAAAAACTGGAGAGAACCTTTTCTTTAGGTTCACAACTATAATCATGATTTAAAAACTAGTCACAAGTTGCTTTTTTCCTTTAAAGCTCTACTTATTAAAGGAATAAGATAGAACATACAATGGTTTTAACAGTAAGATATCAAATATCTTTAAAGGAAAAGATAACTCCCTCCCACCTAACCCCTCTTCTTCAGTCCTCTGAACTATCCAATATGATCAGCTTAGTCTAAAGTTTTCCACTCCTTTCTCCATGGCCACATGAATATATCTATAAATGGTCAGCAATATACTAATAGGATCATAGCATTCTTTATCACTCTTCAGTTTGCATTTTCTACTTTAGCAATATATTATGGGCATCCCTCTTGGTCGATACAGATAGGTGTAACTCATTTTCAATGCTGTATAATATTGCATAGAAGGGAGACAGTACAATTGGTTCATGTATCCCACTACCTATGGGCAATCACATTGTTCCTAGTCTGTGTTTCTTTTGCACTTCAAGTAACGCAATAAGCATCTGTATTAATTTCCTTTGGCAACTTTAACAATTGCCACAAACTGGGTGGCTTAAAACAACAGAAATTTATTCTCTCCAGTTTCTGAAGTTCCAAAGTCTGAAATCAAGGTGTTAGCTCTGAGGATCTGTTCTGTGGTCTTCTCCTAGCTTCTGGAAGCTGCCAGCAACCCTTGGCATTCTTTAGCTTCTATGTGCGTTACTCCAATTCTGCCTCATCCTTTACATCCCCTTTATCTCTAACTCAAATCTTTCTCTTTCTCTTGAAAGGATGACTGTCATTCAATTTAGGACCCACCCCAAATTTGGATGATCTCATTTCGAGATCCTTAACTCCTTAATTACATCTGTGAATATCCTTTCTCCAGAAAGGCTATGTTCCCAGGTTCCTGGGGACATATCTTTTGGAGGGCCAACATTTAACCTGCCACAGCATCCTTGGATCCATCCTTGCAACTAGTATTTTCTTTAATTTTTCAATAGGGCGGACTTAATGTATTTCTTGGTCCTTGAATAAGTATATGTATTTAAACTTCAATAGATTACGCCTAGAAAGTTTGTGGCAATTTACACTCCCATCAGAGCTTGTTTCCCCAAGTAGTATTGATTGGTCTTGTTAATGTTGGCTAATCTAATGAGTGAAAAATGGATTACTGTTTTAATTTGCTTCACCAGGAATATTAGTGAAATAAGCATCTTTTTAATGAATCATTTGGATCTTCTCATCCATTAATTGCCTGCTTAACCACGTTGCCTGTATTATAAAAACACTTCCCTGATAGCTAAGTTGGTAAAGAATCTACTTGAGATGAAGGGGACGCTGGTTCGATCCCTGGGTTGGGAAGATCCCCTGGAGAAGGGAAAGGCTACCCACTCGGGTATTCTGGCCTAGAGAATTTCATGGACTGTATAGTCCAAAGGGTCGCAAAGAGTCAGACACGACTGAGCAACTTTCACCTCACTTCCCTTCAAGTGGACTTTTAAAAAGCCAAATTTTCTTTTATTTAAAGTCACTCAGTCATGTCCAGCTCTTTGTGACCCCCATGGACTATATAGCCCATGAAATCTCTAGGCCAGAATACTGGAGTGGGTAGCCTTTCCACTTCTCCAGGGGATCTTCCCAACCCAGGGATCGAATCAGGGTCCCCTTCACCTCAGGCAGATTCTTTACCAGCTGAGCCACAGAGAAGCCCAAGAACACTGGAATGGGTAGCCTATCCACTTAAGAGTGACTCACTTGTGTTAGAGATATACTGTGTTTGCCATGTTTGGTGCAGTTGTACTCCATCTATGTATTTCTTTTATAAAAAACTTGTCTTAGTGTGATGTCATGCAAAACTTGCAAAGTATTTAGGTATTTTTTGGGTGGGGGGGATGAGTCTGGCTTCCTGTCTTAACATTTCCCCTCACTAAAGTTATATTACTATTCTTTAAAAAATTTCTTTTGTCTGTTTTGTATACTTTTATGTCTATCTCTTCTGGAACCTAATTTTTGAATATGGCATGGCTCTAGATTTGACTACTTATGAAGAAATTAAATCAGGATCACTGATCAAATAAACTATTCTTTTATCACTGGCTTGTATGTCACCTTTGCTTTATATTAGGTTTACTTGAGATTTCATCCCAGACTACTGGACTGTTTACCTGAGCTATTCCACAACTTTACAACAGAGTACCTTTACAGTAAGTTAAAATTTTGGTTTTCAGTAAGAGAACCATGAAATTTCCCACTTGAGGTCAAAAGATAACAGGTGATAAGCGAACAGAGCTGGGTAAACTGTAAGGCTCTGCAGATAAACGCTGGTTGTTATCGCAAAAAATGAACACACAGAAAAAGAATCTTGGGCTTGAAAGACTGAACTTTCGCTTTGATGGCCAATGCAGGGATTGAAGGGTCAGCGGCTGGGAGGCCGACCTAACAGCCCCACCCGTAGAACAGGAGTGACAGAGCCGGAGAGGGAAAAGCAAAGTGCGTACCCAGGAACCTAGCAATCGGTTCAAAGTCGCAGAACTGGGGACAGCGACTGAGAAGAGAAAGCCGGCAAGTAAACTCAGGAACAGAGGACTCTATCGGAGGCGGCTGCGAAGGTCGAGGCAAGTGCTGGGTCTCTCTTGAAAGTAGCTTGCTGGGAATTCCCGATCCCGGGTCCTCCCGGAGCCGCAAACAGAAGAATTGCCACAGAGCACCACCGCCGAAGGGCGGGCAGCCGTGGAGAAAGAGGCGCGGGTTCCGCCTAAGTCCCCTCCCAGCTGGGACCGGCGCGGCCCTGCCCGGCCCGCAGATCGCGGATTGGCCGGAGCGGCGCGCGAGGCGGGGCGAGGGCTGCTGGGAGGTGGGGCGGGGAGACGAGCGCGCGCGCGCGGGCACGGCGGCGGCGCGCGCGTGCTCCGTCGGTCGGTACGGCGGCGGCGGAGCTTGCCATGGCAGTGGGCGGCGGGCTGCTGTAGCGCCGCGCGGGGCAGGCAGTCGGCGATTGAGAGAGACGGGGATGGGGGCGCCGCAGCTGGACGGTTGCGGTGGCCTGGTCTGCTGACCGCGCACCCGGAGCTGAGAGCGGGCGGGGGCGGCGGCGGCGGCGGCGGCGGCGGAGCGCTGGGCAGGTGAGTGCAACGGCGCGGGACCCGGATGCGGCACGGCTGAGGCGCGGCGCGGTCACGGCGGGCCTCTGAGGTGCCCCCGTGCGGGCCGCGGGCGCGCTCTTGCCCGCCACAGCTTGCGGCGCCAGCGACTGGGGTGCCCGCGCCACGCTTCCTGCTGGCGCCGAGGACACCCGCCCGCCGGCGCGTGGGGGCGCCTGGCTCGCCTGCGGCCTCCCGGGCTCTCCAAGGTGAGCGGCGCTCCCCGGCCTCCGGGCGGCAGGGACGGGGCCGGGCGCCCCGGGCTGCCGGCGGTTTGAGTCGCTTTGCTGAGGGGTGTCTGCGGAGAGGCGGCGTCCTCTCCCCCTGCGTCTCTGCGGACACCCGCGAGCTGCAGACTCTTAGATGCCTTTTTGCGCAGAGTGTATTTTAGGGGCGGGGATCCTGGACTGTTGGGATAGGGTAGTGTTTTCAGATCCCAGAGCCTCTGGTGACCAGTCCTGGGGCCTTGGGTCTGAGTATTCGGATTTGTTAGTGGGAATAATTACATGTACTTCACCCGGGTTGTTGTGAAGCTAGCACAGGATGATGTGCGTGACCGAACAGCAAGTGCTGGATCAGTGGGTGGCTATCAGAAGTAACTCTGCTGAAGCATCTTACCTTGTTAACTGTTCCTGATACCTGGTTGCTGGTGACTTTCGGGGTCACGCTTATTTCCGAAGTGCTTTGATGTTGCAGTAACCTCCACTGAAGTTGCTTAATATTGGAGCCTGTTATCTTAACAGTAGCCAAGATCGTGGAGTCTCTCTTTCTCTCTATTTTTTTTTGCGAAGGGTTTCTTGGAATACCTGTCTCAGGTACTGAATGGGAATTGCTGCTGAAATAAAACTGAGCGAATTTACCATTCTCTTCGGATGCAAGATGGTGGGACGCATTAAACTTGAAGTGCTTTGCTGTTTAAAATCTTAAGTGCCACTTAAACTCTGTCACTTGTTACAGAGTATAAACAGAAGAATATGGAAACAGATTCCTTTTTTTGCATTGCTACATACACGAAGGGAGTGACAAGTGGTTTTGTAAACATCATTGTGGGCAGTGTTACTGTCTGGTGAAGTCATCATAATTAAATTAGATGAGTACTTATTTTGAAGCACTGAATGGATGTTTGAAAATATGAGTCCTAATAAAATCATCGCCAACGAGTCAGAATTCTCAGCAGTTCATTAATCATTTGGGGATTTTTAGGTTACACTTAAGATTTTTATGGTAAAAGCAGAACTGCTTAAGTCATGATAATGTAGAATAGGAGAGGGTGGTCAGGATAAAGATCTTAACTTAGTTTCAGAAGGCAAGTGTGGAACAAAGTTAAAATCTTAAACTTAGAACTGAAATTATATTCACCAAAGCGAAAATGGCTGAAACCGAAAACTTTGTTGTACAGTCTCTGATTCCCATTCTACTGAGGGTCTTCTGCCTTCAGAGAGTTTTTTAGAGGTGGAGAAAATTGAATTGGGTTTTGATTTATTTCCATTTTGCACCTCTTGTCTGTATTTCCTACTTTTCTTAGACTCATTCGGAAAGGTTTTTTATCCAACTTGCTTTGTGACTGTTAACAAAATATATAGAAAAAATTAACCTTGTAATTTAAATTGTGTACTTCCTTGTAGTCTAATTGTTGTTCTTTCTAAATTAAGATCTTCCCTATTTCACTGGTGAACCGAACAGTAAAAGCACTACTAGTCACTGCGAAAAGGCTAGGGTCGAAAGTCACATCTTGGTTCTTAGGGCTAATTATTGTTTAGTCACTAAGTTGGCTCTTTGTGACCCCTTGGACTGTAGCCCGCCAGGCTCCTCTGTCCCTGGGATTTTCCAGGTAAAAATACTAGAGTAGGTTGCCATTTCATTCTCCAGGGTATCTTCCCAACCCAGAGATTGAACCAGTGTCTCCTGAGCCACCAGGGAAGACTGGTTCTGAGTCCCAAATAGCTGGGACTTTGGTATGCCACCTGTCTTCTTGGGCCTCAGTTTTTTGTTTACAGAATTTGAGTCTCTGTGGCCAGGAGCTGGGAGGGTTGTGGTTCGTTAGAGAATCATTATATAAAGGGAAGTTCCAGGATACTACACTTTAATGGTTTTCTTTCTCTTTATCTCTTCTATTGACTTTTTCTTCTCTTACTGAATTCTGAACATCCTAATGCCTCAGGGCATCCAAGCCCATCTCTCTCCTTTTTTCCACCTGTATTCTCTCTGGGTGATCTCATCCTGCCTGTGGTTTAAATACTACCACTGTGCTGTTTACTCTTCAGATTTTTATCTCCAGCCCTGACCTTCAGATTTCTTCTACCTGCCTATATATCTTCACTCCATTTGTCTATCTTAAACTTGATGTGTTCAAAGAGGAGCTCTTGATTTTTATTCTTCAATCTATTCCTTCTCCAGCAGTCTGGATTTCTTAAGAGCACCCGTCTGCGCCCTCTTCCATCTACTTAAGTGAAAAATCTGGTGGTCATTCTTTCTTTTCTTTCTTAAATTTTGGCTGCCCTGAGTCTTCTTTGTGGCTCAAAGGCTTCTCTAGTTGTGGCACGCTGATTTAGTTGCCCTGAAACATGTGGAATCTTTGTTCCCTGACCAGGGATCGAACTTGCATCCTCTGAATTGGAAGGTGGATTCTTAACCACTGGACCACCCTGGTGGTCATCCTTTTTTGTTTTTTTAAATATTTTAAAAATTTATTTATTTTAATTGAATTGTGGTTATCCTTAATTCATCACTTTGTCTTACTGCTCCTCCACCGCCCAGAACAATCAGTCCCTCAGCAAACCCTGTTGATTTTGCCTCCAAGATATATTTATTTTATTTTTATTTATTTTTTAAAAATGAAGCCAACTCTATTTTATTTATTTTTATTAATTTATTTTTGGCTGCACTGGATCATCATTGCTTTGCTTGGGTTTTGCTCTAGTTGGGGTGAGCAGGGGCTCGTCTTTGTTGTGTGCTTGGCCTTCCTATTACGGTGGCTTCTTTTGTGGAGCATGGGCTCTAGGTACATGGGCTTCAGTAGTTGCCGCACGCAGACTCCAGAGCTCGGGCTTAATAGTTGTAGCTCAGACCCAGTTGCTCCATGGCATGTGGAATCCTCCTGGACCAGAAATCGAACCCGTGTCCTCTGTATTGGCAGGCAGACTGTCATCCACTGGGCCACCAGGGAAGTCCATGTTTATTTTTATTGCCACCACTCCAGTCCTTCCTGGGTAGTAGCTTCCTAACTGGTCTCCTTGCCCCTGACCTTGTTCTCCTACAGTCCATTTGCAGACAGCAGTCAGAGTGAACTTTACTTACTTTCCTGCTCCAGTGACTTATTACACTAAAAAGTAAACCCAGACTCTTTACCTGCGTTATCAACTAATTATCTTGTTTATTTCCCTGTTCATTTGTTTGTGGTCTTCTCTCTCCAACATATTATGCGCTCTCTGATGGAAGGAACTTTTTCTTCCCTGAGGTTTTCTCAGTAAGCAGAACAGTATCTGGAAAATTTAACTATTATTGAATGTATGAATGTATGAATGAAATACATTATAAAATCTTCTAATTCCAAGTATAACATGTATTGAACACACAATCTTTTTTTTTTCTTTTTTGTCCGAGGTTTGTACAAATGCGGAAGTAATCACAGGGCCTAGAATTATTCTATTAGGTATCCTTCCTCTCTCAGTCTTCATTAAGGTACTGCATTTCCTGAAAAGACTAAGCATTTAGGTGTTAAGCCATTGATGGCAGGAACAAATGTGGACTTTTTCCATTGTGTACTGGATCACTAGTATTTTTGTGAATAAGAAACCAAGCAAGCTTTTCAGCCTTGTTTTGTTCTTTAGAGGCATTAAATTTTGGTCTTGACTGGAGGGAACTTGTTCTGTACAATGTGGTACTTTAATCCAGTATTGCATACTAAATTGTATAGGGTAGCAGTTGGAATTTTTAGAGAACAGGCATTTTTGTTTCAGTTGCATTACATATATTTTTTGAATGTGAGACTTCACCTACCCCGCCTGTGTGCATTTATGTGTTTCCTCTGAACCATTTGATTCAGTTGTATCCTAGCATATCTTGCAGATAAATCTCTATCATTTGTATTCTGTTAACTGCTCACCTGCAAGCTTTGTCATGTTGTAGAAAGAGGCAAATATTAATAATTTAGGATTTTCCCCCTGCCTGAGACTGAAGCCCGTAAGACTGTCTAGCTGGTTTGTGAAGAAAGAAGGGTATGGAACAGTCAAAGTGTATAATTCCATTGTCAGAGTAGATAATAGGAAAAAGATATGTTGGAGAAGGAAATCCTAGACAAGAGGAATATTATTGAACATTTAGTAGAAGAGAAAAAGAAAAGGAAGATAGAGGAGAGCATTATAGATTTTCAGGCTTGGGTGGGACAAATTCCCTTCTTACTCCTTTTACCTCCTCACCTCCATCTCCAAACTTTGACACTTTGGATTATTTTTCCCTCTGCCTTCTCTGCATTCCCTGATTTGTATGGGCTATTTTTCTAAGGAATGTCTTTGTATCTTTGGTAGTCTGGGACACCTTTTGTGAGAGGATACTGATTCTTTCTTGAAGAGGCCTTTCTACTTCTCATAACCAAGGTCTGACTCTCTGGATTTTCCAGCCACTCGTCCAGCTTTACCCTTTGGAGTGACTCTAAACTGGTGTACTTCCTTTTTTTTTTTAATTAATTATATTTTTATTTGGTTGTGCCGGGTCTTAGTTGTGACATGTGGGACCTTTAACTGAAGCATGCAAGCTTAGTTGAGGCATATGGGGTCTAATTCCCTGACCAGGGATTGAACCCGGGCCCCCTGCGTTGGGAGCACGGAATCTTAGCCACTGGACCACCAGGGAAGTACCAGTACTTCCTTTTAAAGTTGTTCTCTCATATATCATGGTAGCCTTTATGTTATCATCTCCAGGTTAAATAATCCCGAGTCACAAGCTTCTAGGTGAGAGAGGAAAAATGAAAGGAATTAGATGTATGGTTGGGTGTGTATAATGTGTTACCTACCAGTTGCTCTGATACTGCAGATTGAATATGTCTAATTTAGACCTTTCTTTTTCTGAGTTACTAGACTTTTTTTTTTTTTTTTAAATAAGAGGACATTTTTAAAAGGAGAGTGACATTGCACTTTAAAACTTTTGCAAAAACGTTTTCGCGTACAGTCCTATGAGTTTTAACACGTACCTAGATTGTTTTTTGAAATAGCTCAACTGGAATTCCATCACCTCCACTAGCTTTGTTCGTAGTGTGTTTTGGGCTCCAAAATCACAGCTGATGGTGATTGCAGCCATGAAATTAAAAGACTCTTACTCCTTGGAAGGACGGTTATGGCCAACCTAGATAGCATATTTAGAAGCAGAGACATTACTTTGCCAACAAAAGTCCGTCTAGTCAAGGCTATGGTTTTTCCAGTGGTCATGTATGGATGTGAGAGTTGGATGGTGAAGAAAGCTGAGCGCCGCAGAATTGATGCTTTTGAACTGTGGTGTTGGAGAAGACTCTTGAGAGTCCCTTGGACTGCAAGGAGATCCAATTAATCCATCCTAAAGGAGATCAATCCTGGGTGTTCATTGGAAGGACTGATGTTGAAGCTGAAACTCCAGTACTTTGGCCACCTCATGCGAAGAGTTGACTCATTGGAAAAGACCCTAATGCTGGGAAGGATTAGGGGCAGGAGGAGAAGGGGATGACAGAGGATGAGATGGTGGGATGGCATCACCAACTTGATGGACATGGGTTTGGGTAGACTGTGGGAGTTGGTGATGGACAGGGAGGCCTGGCGTGCTGCGATTCATGGGGTTGCAAAGAGTCGGACACGACTGAGTGACTGAACTGAACTGAGATTGTTTTTACTTTCTTTTACTCTTTATCATTTTTTAAAAATCTTTTTCTGCCTAGATTTCTGTAACTACCACTAACAGTGTACAGAATAATTTCAACACCCCAAAGAATTCTCTCATGTTACCCCTTTGCAGTCAACTCCCCTTCATTAAAAAAAATAATAATAATTTATTTTTTGGCTGTGCTGGGTCTTCATTGCTGCACAGGCTTTTCTCTAGTTGCAAGTGAGGGCTACTTTCTAGTTGTGGGGCATAGGCGTCTCGTTGCCGTGGCTTGTCTTGTTGTGGAGCACAGGTTTGAGGGCATGTAGTTGCAGCATGTGGGCTCAGTGATCTCGGCTCCTGGGCTCTAGAGCACAGGCTTAATAGTTGTGGCACATGGGCTCAGCTGCACCATGGCATATGAGATCTCCCTCCATTAGGGATCAAATCAGTCTCTCCTGCATCAGCAGGTAGATTCTTCACCTCTGAACCACCAGGGAAGCCCACTGCTTTCCTTTTTAACACTTGGACTTACTATTCTTTTTTTCAAAACAGAACATTTCTCATGGATAGAAAAGGTTAGAACTTGGAGTAAGTGGATAATTGATCAACCTAATTGTTGGTTTTCTTTTAGAAAAAAAGTACTAAACTTTGTAGATGGAGGAATGTTCTATTGTTGTTCAGTCTGTAAGTCATGTGTGACTCTTTGTGACCTCATGAACTGTAGCATGCCAGGCTTCCTTGTCCTCCATTATGTCCCCGAGTTTGTTCAAACTCATGTCCATTAAATCTGTGATGCCATCCAACCATCTCATCCTCTGTCGACCCCTTCTCTTCCTGCCCTCAGTCTTTCTCAGCATCAGGGTCTTTTCCAATTATCCGGCTCTTTGCATCAGGTGGCCAAAGTGTTGGAGCTTCAGCTTCAACATCAGTCCTTCCAATGACTATTCAGGACAGATTTCCTTTAGGATTGACTGGTTTGATCTCCTTGTAGTCCAAGGGACTCTCAAGAGTCTTCTCCAGCACCAACCACAGTTTGAAAGCATTAATTCTTCGGCACTCAGCCTTGTTTATGGTCCAGCTCTCACATCCGTACGTGACTACTGAAAAAACCGTAGTTTTGACTGTACCGACCTTTGTTGATAAAGTGATGTCTCTGCTTTTTAATATGCTGTCTAGGTTGGTCATAGCTTTTCTTCCAAGGAGCAAGCATCTTTTCATTTTTGCAGTGATTTTGGAGCCCAAGAAAATAAAATCTGTCGCTGTTGCCACTTTTTCACATCTATTTGTCATGAAGCTATGGCACCGGATGCCATGATCTTAGTTTTTTGAATGTTTTAAGGCAGTATTTTCACTCTCTTTCACCTTCATCAAGAGGCTCTTCAGTTCCTCTTCTCTTCTATCCAAGGTTGTTGATACTTTGGCAATCTTGATTCCAGCTTGTGCTTCATCCAGCCTGGCATTTCGCATGATGTACTCTGCATATTAATTAAAGAAGCAGAGTGACAACATACAGCCTTGACATACTCCTTTCCCAAAAGGCTTTAAATTTTTAAAAAATTGTAAAACTTCTGGAACCTGTCAAATGAGGCAAATCCCATAATGCCAAGTTACAATAGGGAACATCTAACAGAAATTGGTGGCTAAGTCTATGATAGTATCATAATGGATGATATCACATATCTTTTCATCTCTTTTCCATAAATCCAGAATTCCCACTTACTGCAATTGCAGGGTAGGCTAGTGTAAACTAGAGATTAATTTTGCAAAGCATTATGTTATGCAGTCTCAGCTTTTCTCCCTTTTCTCTCTCTGTCTAACATTTCTGCTAGCTTATCCATTTTATTCTGCATTTAGTTATTTTAGGTATTCCACTTTTCTAGGATTGGAGGGAAAAGTGTGCCATCTTTATAGCTTTAGTGTTTTGCAAAGGTATCTTTCGTGTTTCCAGCCTAAAATAGTCAGTAATCTAGAAATTCCCTCATTTCCTCAAAAAAATTTGCAAATCCTTCCCCTAAGTCCTGGCTCTAAGATCTTTCCCAGACTTCTTCATCAAGAATATATAGTTCCTCATTTTCTTAAGTATTTAAAGTAGGTCAACTGAGGTTATTAGCAGTTGCCCCATTAATTGGGAGTATCTGTTGCCAAAACAAAGGATGTTAATCTGGCAGTCCCCTGTGTTGTGGTATTGTTAAAGCCTAGGCCAGCAGTTCACAACCTCGCTGCTGCAAACCCAGGAGGGACTGGCACATCTTGGACCCTGTAGCTTGTCTTCTGCTACTCTGGCTACTTGGGAGACCACCAGACAAATGCTCATTTGCCTTCAATGGAAATGTGATCCTGATTATCCATGCCTACAGGAGGAGGATTATGTGGATTAAAAGAAATCCATGGATAATCCAGAAGCTTTATTTAAACTGCAGTTTAACCACATTCTTGACCATAGTTTTTCCTTGCATTTCTAATAACTAATTTATAATATTTACCAATTTCATGTTTATCTTCCTGTACCATTTAGAAGTAATGGTAGTTACAAAGTAAAGAAGATATGGGAGGGGACAAAGAAGTTGGATAATCTATAGGCTTTGCCCCACATGACTCCTTGTTGACTGGATGGTTTAACCACAGTGCTTACTAGACCTTGAAGACCAGAATTCCATGAATTCCTCACCTGCTGAGCCACTGGAAGAAATTTGAGGTGATTGTCAACAAGAGGCCAAACTCCATTTTGAGACATTTGTACTTTACTAGCTTCAATGACGGAGAAGGCAATGGCACCCCACTCCAGTGTTCTTGCCTGGAGAATCCCAGGGACGGGGGAGCCTGGTGGGCTGCCGTCTGTGGGGTCGCACAGAGTCGGACACGACTGAAGCGATGTAGCAGCAGCAGCAGCAGCTTCAATGATTGAGCTTTGTGATTTAAATGAGTACTGGACATTGTCAGAATTATAAATTTACTGTGATTTGAAGTTCTCTTTAATGTTTATTTAATTACTTAACCTGCTAACCATTTTCGTAGGAATTAAACTGAAGATTTGATATTTGAAATAAAAGTGTTCATGTTTGTAGCCAGGCAGCTATCCTGCTGCCTCTGATATGTTATTTACATGTAGTTACACAGTAGTTAATTTCTATTAAATAGTTGAAATATAGTTATTTAAAAGTGCTTATCCCTGATGCTAGAAAAGATTGAAGGCAGGAGGAGAAGGGGAGGACAGAGGTTGAGATAGTTGGATGGCATCAACTTGATGGACATGAGTTTGAGCAAGCTCCAGGAGTTGGTGATGGACAGGGAGGCCTGGCGTGCAGCAGTTCATGGAGTTGCAAAGAGTTGGACATGACTGAGCGACTGATCTGAAATGAACTGATTCTTGAGGTAGTGATTTAGTGTGGGTCTTGTATTTAGATATTATGCTATTAAAATTGATGTTCTCCTCTGGCTTTATAGATCATTACAAATTTCTGCCTTTATGTTATCTGAACAAAAATTTATTTAAAACTTATTTCTATAGTTGTAATATATTTTCAAAAGTTGTTGTTCAGTCTCTAAGTCGTGTCTGACTCTTTGTGACCCCATGAACTGCAGCACATCAGGCTTCCCTGTCCTTTACTGTCTCTCAGAGTTTGCTCAAACTCATGTCCCTTGAGTCAGTGATGCCATGCCCTCTTCTCCTCTTGCCCTCAGTCTTTCCCAGTATCAGGGTCTTTTCCAGTGAGTGAGCTCTTTGCATCAGGTGGCCAAAGTATTAGAGCTTTAGCTTTAGTGTCAGTCCTTCTAGTGAATATTCAGGGTTGATTTCCTTTAGGATTGACTGGTTTGATCTCCTTGCTATCGAGAGTCTTCTCCAGCACCACAGTTTGAAAGCATCAATTCTTCCTTGCTCAGCCTTCTTTATGGTTCCATATTCATTCAGTTCAGTTCAGTTCAGTCGCTTAGTCGTGTCCGACTCTTTGCGACCCCATGAATTGCAGCACACCAGGCCTCCCTGTCCATCACCAACTCCCGGAGTCCACCCAAACCCATGTCCATCGAATTGGTGATGCCATCCAACCATCTCATCCTCTGTCGTCCCCTTCTCCTCCTGCTCCTAATCCTTCCCAGCATTAGGGTCTTTTCCAATGAGTCAACTCTTCGCATGAGGTGGCCAAAGTGTTGGAGTTTCAGCTTCAATATCAGTCCTTCCAATGAACACCCAGGATTGATCTCCTTTAGGATGGATTAATTGGATCTCCTTGCAGTCCAAGGGACTCTCAAGAGTCTTCTCCAACACCACAGTTCAAAAGCATCAATTCTGCGGCGCTCAGCTTTCTTCACCATCCAACTCTCACATCCATACATGACCACTGGAAAAACCATACCTTGACTAGACGGACTTTTGTTGGCAAAGTAATGTCTCTGCTTCTAAATATGCTATCTAGGTTGGCCATAACCGTCCTTCCAAGGAGTAAGCGTCTTTTAATTTCATGGCTGCAATCACCATCAGCAGTGATTTTGGAGCCCCCCAAAATAAAGTCTGACACTGTTTCCACTGTTTCCCCATCTATTTGCCATGAAGTGATGGGACCAGATACCATGATCTTAGTTTTCTGAATGTTGAGCTTTAAGCCAACTTTTTCACTCTCCTCTTTCACTTTCATCAAGAGGCTCTTTAGTTCTTCTTCACTCTCTCCCATAAGGGTGGTGTCATCCGCATATCTGAGGTTATTGATATTTCTTCCGGCAATCTTGATTCCAGCTTGTGTTTCTTCCAGCCCAGCGTTTCTCACGATGTACTCTGCATAGAAGTTAAATAAGCAGGGTGACAATATACAGCCTTGACGTACTCCTTTTCCTGTTTGGAACCAGTCTGTTGTTCCATGTCCAGTTCTAACTGTTGCTTCCTGACCTGCATACAGGTTTCTCAAGAGACAGGTCAAATGGTCTGGTATTCCCATCTCTTTCAGAATTGTCCACAGTTTATTGTGATCCACCCAGTCAAAGGCTTTGGCATAGTCAATAAAGCAGAAATAGATGTTTTTCTGGAACTCTCTTGCTTTTTCGATGATCCAGCGGATATTGGGAATTTGATCTCTGGTTCCTCTGCCTTTTCTAAAACCAGCTTGAACATCTGGAAGTTCACGGTTCACGTATTGCTGAAGCCTGGCTTGGAGAATTTTGAGCATTACTTTACTAGCATGTGAGATGAGTGCAATTGTGTGGTAGTTTGAGCATTCTTTGGCATTGCCTTTCTTTGGGATTGGAACAAAAACTGACCTTTTCCAGTCCTGTGGCCACTGCTGAGTTTTCCAAATTTGCTGGCATCTTGAGTGCAGCACTTTCACAGCATCATCTTTCAGGATTTGAAAGAGCTCAACTGGAATTCCATCACCTCCACTAGCTTTGTTCGTAGTGATGCTTTCTAAAGCCCACTTGATTTCACATTCCAGGATGTCTGGCTCTAGGTGAGTGATCACACCTTCGTGATTATCTGGGTCGTGAAGATCTTTTTTGTACAGTTCTTCTGTGTATTCTTGCCACCTCTTCTTAATATCTTCTGCTTCTGTCAGGTCTATACCATTTCTGTCCTTTATTGTGCCCATCTTTGCATGAAATGTTCCCTTGGTATCTCTAATTTTCTTGAAGAGATCTCTAGCCTTTCCCAATCTGTTGTTTTCCTCTATTTCTTTGCACTGATCGCTGAGAAAGGCTTTCTTATCCCTCCTTACTATTCTTTGGAACTCTGCATTCAGATGGGAATATCTTTCCTTTTCTCCTTTGCTTTTCGTTTCTCTTCTCTTCCCAGCTATCTGTAAGGCCTCCTCAGACAGCCATTTTGCTTTTTTGCATTTCTTTTCCATGGGGATTTTCTTGATCCCTGTCTCTTGTACAATGTCACGAACCTCTGTCCATAGTTCATCAGGCACTCTGTCTACCAGGTTAGTCCCTTAAATCTATTTCTCACTTCCACTGTATACTCATAAGGGATTTGATCTAGGTCATACCTGAATGGTCTAGTGGTTTTCCCTACTTTCTTCAATTTAAGTCTGAATTTGGCAATAAGCAGTTCATGATCTGAGCCACAGTCTGCTCCTTGTCTTGTTTTTGCTGACTGTATAGAGCTTCTCCATCTTTGGCTGCAAAGAATATAATCAATCTGATTTCGGTGTTGACCATCTGGTGATGTCCACCTGTAGAGTCTTCTCTTGTGTTGTTGGAATAGGGTGTTTGCTATTACCAGTGCGTTCTCGTGGCAAGGTACTTGTTTTTTGCTCTGTGAGCCTAAGGAAACATCCACAAAAGAAGGTAGTTGTTGATTTTGGACAACGTAGTGATCAAGTATAATTCTTTAATTTTTGTTCTTTTGTTAGTGGTGGAAATTTCACATTTTCATTGGGAATCATTAGTTGTCTTAAACCAATGTACTTCACCTACCATTCCATTATGAAATTATATTAAGTCATTAAAATTTCCCCTAACTAACTGAGAGGCTTCTGGGTTTAGATTCTCATTCTACCTTCAAGAAAGGAATGTTTCTCTGTGTGTGTGTGTTATGAGAACTGTATATACCATACCAACCAGCAACAATTATTTTATGTTTAATTTATGAAGAATTCACTGTCTTCTCATTGAGGTATAGGCAGTTACTATTTTAGTCAGTGATTTCTATAATTCCATGTATTCTGTCTGTTGTTACCTGTTTTATTTTATGTTCTTCTGCCATTCAAAACTGGGGCTGTCAATATAGTATATTAGAGAAACTGTGTGATTTACTATATAGAATTAAACTATAAACCATAGTTAACGTTGTAAAATGTGTGTCAGGTTATGCTAAGTGCTCTTTGTGTATTATTCAGTTTCTCTTCATAACAAACTTGTAATGAAAGTAATAATGATATCCTTATTTAAGAGATGAGGAAACTGAAGCTTTGGTAAATTAGCATGCCAGGTGGCACACAGATTTTAAGTGGGAGACTCAGGTTTCAAATCTGAATCTGTATGACTCTGGAATTTATGTTCTTGTTTATTTTAAAGTTTATTTATTTTTTTATTGAGGAATAGTTGATTTATAATGTTATATAAGTTTCAGGTATATACAACATAGTGATGAAAAATTTTTAAAGATTATATTGCATTTATAGATAATATAAAATATTCCATCTTGTACGATATACCGTTGTAGCTTATTTATCTTATATGTAGTAGTTTGTACCTCTTAATCCCCTACCCCACCTTGCTCCTCCCCATTTCCCACTCCCTACTGGTAACCACTAGTTTGTTCTCTATATCTGTAAGTCTTTTACTTTTTTTATATTCATTAGTTTGTTTTAATTTTTATATTCCACGTATAAATATTATTTTACAGTATTTTTCTTTCTCTGTCTGACTTATTTCACTTAGCACAATACCCTCTGAATCCATCCAAGTTGTTACAAATGGCAAAACTTCATTCTCGTTTTTAATGGCAGAGCAGTCATCCATTGTATGTATACCATTCTACTTTATCCATTCATCTGTTGATGGATACTTAGGTTGTGTCCATATCTTAGCTATTGTAAACAGTGTTGCAGTGAAAACTGGGATAGAATTTATGCTTATAACTGATCACCTTAATAATTTTTTTATTTTTTGGTTTCTTCAGAGGAAGGTTGGAAGAGACTCTATAAGTTTGAAGTGTTGTTTTTTAGCATGATAATCACCACTTTGATTTGACAGTACCTGTGTATTTGGATACAGGAAGCAATTTTTTAGTCATTTAACCTTTAACTTTCTTTCATTCAGTACTTTTTTTTTTTTTTTTTTCTGCTTTGGCTGCACAGAGTGCCATATAGGATCTTAGTTCCTCAGACCAGGGATTGAACCTGCGCCCCCTGCATTGGAAGCATGGAGCCTCAACCACTGGCCACCCAGAAAGTCCTTCACTCACTACTCATAAACAAGTTTTTATGTGTATAGTCCTTTTTTATGGATAAGAGTTAAACAATAAATTAGTTATGTGATAGAGTATATTTTTGTTTTGAATGTAAGATAAGCTTTCCTTTTCCCTTGGCTTTACAATTGGACGGTGGTTTTGTGGTTTGTCATATATATGTAAGTAACGAATATACTTAATGTATGACCTTATGTAGTTAGAGGTCTTAGTCTTCTTGTGTAGATCATCTTTACAGAGTTTTAAAATAAGAAAATACAGAGACTTCCCTGGTGGTCCAGTGGTTGGGACTTTGCCTTCCAATGCAGGGGGTGTGGGTTTGATCCCTGGTCCAGGAGCTAGGATCCCACATGCCTCATGGCCAAGAACGAAAACATAAAATGAAAATAATATTATAACATATTCAATAAAGACTTTAAAAATGATCCACATTAAAAAAAAAAGAAAATATAAAGTATTTTTTGCCCCTTTCTTCTGTTTAGGTCATTTGTTTGGGTGGTACATTAAAACATATTACTAAGCTTGATCCTAAACTAATGGGAATAGAGGAAGGTAGACATAAATTTATTTTTAAGTAAATGAACCTGTAGACAATTTTTAATTCCTTAACGTAAAAAAAAATGGTTTGAGAAGAATTAGTACTATTTGGCCTTTTTTTTTTCCTCTTCATTTTCACATGAGAAAGGAATGTGAGCATTAACATTACATTTACCATTAGCAGTACCTGGAAACATAGAAGGAGATGCATAGGACATAATGGAGGTTTTCTGTCTAGCTCTGGAGCCCAGATAACTTGCTTCAGGCAAGATTCTGATTGTGATGACATTATAAGCCATCATGATAGCATATCTGATCTGCAAATGGAAGACTTGTGGTGATTTTCTTTTTATTTATTTCTTTCTTTTTGGCTGCGCTGAGTTGCTGCATGGTCTTTCTCTAGTTGCAGTGAGCAGGGCTACTCTAGCTGTGGACACAGGCTTCTCATTGTGCTGGCTTTTGTTGTTGCTGAGCACAGGCTCTAGGGCTCAATGGCTTCAGTAGTTTCCGTGCATGGACTTAGTTGCCCTGTGGCATGCACAATCCTCCAGGACCCGGGATCAAACCTGTGTCCCTTTCATTAGTAGACGAACTCTCATCCACTGTGCCACTAGGGAGATCTGTGTGATTATTTTCTTTACTGCTGAAGAGTTGAGATCTTACTGAATATGCTTCTTCCCATAGACAGGCTCTAGTGGGCTCAAATTGGGGTGGGTGAGTCAATTTTCTCTCTTAGAAGTCTGAATTTTTTCTGTTAACAGTTATTTCAGTGACCACCAGTGTTATTTTAGTTACCTATTTCACCCTTAACATTATTAACATTTCCCAAACTATTATTTTACAAAATAGAAAGCAAGCATTTGGAACAGGAAAATCCTATCTTATAAATTCCATAATAATTATGTTGTTGGCAAAGTGATATCTCTACAAACCTATACAGCATGTTAAAAAGTAGAGACATCACTTTGCTGACAAAGGTCCATATAGTCAAAGCTGTGGTTTTTTTCCAGTAGTTACCTGTGGATGTGAGAGTTGGACTATGAAGAAGGCCTGAGAATTGATGCTTTCAAACTGGTGCTGGAGAAGACTACTGCGAGTCTCTTGAACAGCAAAGAGATCAAACCAGTCAATCCTAAAGGAAATCAACCCTGAATATTCATTGGAAGTACTGATGCTGATGCTGAAGCTGAAGCTCCAGTACTTTGGCCACCTGATGCAAAGAGCCAACTCATTGGAAAAGACCCTAATGCTGGGAAAAATTGAGGGCAAGAGAAGAGGTCTGCAGAGAATAAGATGATTGAATTGCATCACTGACTCAATGGACATGTATTTGAGCAAACTAAGAGCTTTTTAAGGACAAGTAAGCTTGATGTGCCATAGTCCATGAGGTCTCAAAGAGTTGGACACAGTTTAGTGACTGAACAAGAAAGGTTTGTCATAGCTTTCCCATCAAGGAGCAAGCGTCTTTTCATTTCATGGCTGCAGTCACCATCCACAGTGATTTTGGAGCCCAAGAAAATAAAATGTCATTGTTTCCACTTTTTCCCCTTCTCTTTGCTGTGAAGTGATGGAACTGGTTGCTGGATCTTAGTTTTTTAATGTTAAGGTTTTTGTTTTTTAGTGGTTAGACTTTAAAAAAAAAAATTTATTTTTACTTATTTATTTGGCTGCACTGGGTGTTAGTTGTGGCATGTGGTATCTATTTCCCCCACCAGGGATTGATCCCAATCCGCTTGCATTGGGAGCAAGGAGTGTTAGCCGCTGGACCACCAGGGAAGTCCCTCGAATGTTGAGTTTTAAGCCAGCCTTTTCACTCTCCTCTTTAACCCTCATCAAGATGCTCTGTAGTTCCTCTTCAGTTACTATCATCTGCATATCTGAGGTTGTTGATATTTCTCCCGGCAATCATGTTTCCATCATCCAGCCCAGCATTTTGCATGATGTATTCTGCATAGAAGTTTAACAAGCAGGGTGACAATATAGAGCCTTGACGTACTCCTTTCCCAATTTTGAACTAGTCCATTATTCTAACTGTTGCTTCTTGACCTGCATATAGTTTTCTCAGAAGACAGGTAAGGTGGTCTGGTATTCCTATCTCTTCTTAAGAATTTTCCAGTTTGTCGTGATCCACACAGTCAAAGCCTTTAGCATAATTAATGAAGCAGAAGTAGACTTTTTTCTGGAATTCCCTTGCTTTCTCTATGACCCAACAAATGTTGGCAATTTGATATCTGGTTCCTCAGCCATTTCTAAACCCAGCTTGTACACCTGGAAGTTCTTGGTTCACGTACTGTTGAAGCCTAGTTTGAAGGATTTTGAGCATTATTTTCCTAGCATGTGAGATGAGCACAATTGTATGGTAGTTGGAACATTCTGTGGCATTGTCCTTCTTTGGGATTGGAATGACTGATCTTTTCCAGTCCTCTGGCCACAGCTGAGCTTTCCAAATTTGATGACATATAGATTGCAGCACTTTAAAACATCATCTTTTCCGATTTGAAATGGCTCACCTGGAATTCCATCATCTCCACTAACTTTATTCATACTAATGCTTCCTGAGGCTCACTTGACTTCACACTCCAGGATGTCTGGCTCTTGGTGAATGACCATAGCATTGTGGATGATTCAGATCATTAAGGCTTTTCTTGTATAGTTCTTCTCTGTATTCTTGCCACCTTCTCTTAATCTCGTCTGCTTCTTTTAGGTCCTTACCATTTCTGTCCATTTTTGTGTTCATGCTCGCCTGAAATGTTCCCTTGATATCTCCAATTTTCTTGAAGAGATCTCTAGTCTTTCTCATTTTATTCTTTTCCTCTATTTCTTTACAAAGTTCATTTAAGAAGGGCTTCTTGTTTCTCCTTGTTACTGTTTGGAACTCTGCATTCAGTTGGCTGTATCTTTCCCTTTCTCCTTTGCCTTTTGCTTCTCTTCTTTCCTCAGCTATTTGTAGTCTCCTCTTAAAACCACTGTGCTTTCTTATGTTTCTTTTTGTTTTGAATGATTTTGGTTACTGCATCTTGTACAGTGTTGAACCTCCATCCATAGTTCTTCAAGTACTCTGTCTACAAGATCTAATCCCTTGAATCTCTTCTTCACTTCCCTTTTCTAATCATAAGGAATTTGATTTAGGTCATACCTGAATGGCCTGGTGGTCTTCCCTAGTTGCTTCAGTTGAAATCTGAATTTTACAATAAGTTTATGATCTGAGCTACAGTCAACTTCAGGTGTTGTATAGAGCTTGTGTAGTGTCTCCAGCTGACTGTACAGAGCTTCTTCATCTTTGGATGTAAAGAATATAATCAATCTGATTTTAATATTGACCCTGGTGATGTCCATGTGTAGAGTCTTTGTCTCTCTTTTTTTTTTTTTTGAGTCTTTGTCTCTTATGTTGTTGGAAAAGGATGTTTGCTATGAGCAACGTGTTCTCTTAACAAAACTGTTAGCCTTTGCCCTGCTTCATTTTGTACTCCAAGGCCAAATTCACCTGTTTTTCTGGGTATCTCTTCCTATTTCTGCATTCCAATCCCTGTGATGAAAAGGACATCTCTTTTTGGTGTTAGTTCTAGAACATCTTGTAGGTCTTCCTAGAACTGGTCAATTTCAACTTCTTTGGCACCAGTGGTTTGGGTATAGATTTGGATAACTGTGATGTTAAATGGTTTGCCTTGGAAATGAACTGAGATTATTCTGTCATTTTTGAGGTCGCACCCAAGTACTGCATTTCAGACTCTTTTGTTGACTATGAGGGCTACTTCATTTCTTCTAAGGGATTCTTACTCATGGTGGTAGATATAATAGTCATCTGAGTTAAAATAAATTTGTCCATTCTTGTCCATTTTAGTTCACTGATTTCTAAATTAGCAGTATTCACTCTTGCCGTCTCCTGCTTGACCATATCCAATTGACCTTGATTCATGGGCCTAAAGTTCCAGATTCCTATGTAATAGTGTTCTTTACAGCACTGGACATTACTTTCACTAGCAGACACATCCATAACTGAGCATCATTTCTGCTTTGGCCAAGCAGCTATGTTCTTTCTGGAGCTATTAGCAATTGCACTCTGCTCTTCCCCAGTAGCTTAATGAACATCTACCAAGACTCATTTTCCGGTGTCTTATCTTTTTGCTTTTTCATATGGTCCATGGGGTTCTCCAGGCAAGAATACTGGAGTGGATTGCCATCTCCTTCTCCAGTTCCCCACATTTTCTCACAACTCTCCACTATGACCCATCTTGAGTGGCCCTTCAGGGCATGGTTCATAGCTTCATTGAGTTACACAAGTCCCTTTGCCACGACAAGGCTGTGAGCCATGATTTTATCCTCTGGTTAAATAGAATCACTGAATACAAGTTATGATCTTAACTTATGCTCAGTTAATTAGTAGTTTTTTGTGTTTACATGTTTATCTACCCTTCTATTGATAGATAGTATGCCTTTTACCATTCACTTCCTATACATGCTGGCTTAACACTTTGTTTATCTATTTTATTTTTTCGCTGTGCTGGGTCTTTGTTGATCCCAGCAGACTTTCTCTAGTGGCGGTGAGTGGGGGCTCTTCTTCATTGTGGTGCGCAGGCTTCTCACTGCAGTGGCTTTTCTTGTTGTGGAGTACCTGCTCTTGGTGCACAGGCTTCTGTAGTTGTGGCACGTGGCCTCAGTAGTTGAGTCATGTGGGCCCTTGACTGTAGTAGTTGTGGTACATGGACTTAGTTGTTCTGCACCATGTGGGATCTTGCCAGACCAAGGGTTGTACCCATGTCTCCTGCATTGGCAGGTCTATTCCTTACCACTGAGCCACCAGGAAGCCCCCTGAATTGACCTTTTACCTGGTTGTCTATTTTGGTTAAGTAGACTAATGGTTGCCTGCGAAGATTAGTTCATGCTCTCTACAGCAAAGCTCTTTTCCACCAAGGATACTTTACAATAATACTGAAAATAAGGAAATAGGAACTCTTTGTGGTTGGGATCTTGTTCAGAGGATTATTTTTATTTACTTATATACTTACTTATTTGGCTTCACCATACAGCACATCTTTTGAGATCTTAGTTCTCTGACAAGGGGTTGAACCCAGCCCCTTGGCAGTGAAAGCTTAGAGTCTTAACCACTGGGTCACCAGAGATTTCCCTAGCAGATTAATTTTGTAGAGAACTTTATGTGTACTTAATTCTCTATAGTATTAACCATGTTTTGGTTGTATACTAGTACATTATCTACTCAGTTCAGTTCAGCCCAGTTGCTCAGTCATGTCTGACTCTTTGTAACCCCATGGACTGCAGCGCGTGAGGCCTCCCTATCCATCATCAACTCCCAGAGTTTACTCAAACTCATGTCAGGTAGGGTGAATAAGCTCAGGAATCCTTGGTATGATTTCATGACTCAGTGAAGAAAGGCCCATTGTTACTAAGGAAGTAAATAGTAATCTCCAAGGAGACTACCACCTTCTGGTTTTTAACATTTATTTATTTGTTTAATTTTTAAAAAATGATATGTTTTTTCTTGAAGAATAGTTGTACAATATTTTAGGTGTACAATATAGTGATTCATAGGTTTTAAAGATTATACTCCATTTAGAGTTACTATAAAGTATTGATGTATTCCCTGTGTTGTACAATACTTTTGTTTCTAATTTATTTTTTTATTGAAGGATAATTGCTTTACAGAACCCTGTTGTTTTCTGTCAAACCTCAACATGAATCAGCCATAGGTATACTTATATCCCCTCCCTTTCGAACCTTCCTCCCGTCTCCCTCCTCACCCCACCCCTCTAGGTTGATACAGAGCCCCTGTTTGAGTTTCCTGAGCCATACAGCAAATTCCCCTTGGCTGTCTGTTTTACATATGGTAATGTAAGTTTCCATGTTACTCTTTCCATACATCTCACCCTCTCCTCCCCTTTCCCCATGTCCGTAAGTCTGTTCTCTATGTCTGTTTCTCCATTGCTGCCCTGTAAATAAATTCTTCAGAAACGTTTTTCTAGATTATGTATATGTGTGTTAGAATACAATATTTTTTTCTCTTTCTGACTCACTTCACTCTGTATAATAGGTTCTAGGTTCATCCACCTCATCAGAAGTATCTCAAATGCATTCCTTTTTATGGCTGAGTAATATTCCATTGTGTATATGCACCACAACTTCTTTATCCATTCATCTGTCAGTGGGCATCTAGGTTGCTTTCATGTTCTAGCTATTATAGATAGTGCTGCAATACTACAACCCTGGTTTCCTCAGAGTATATGCCTAGAAGTGGGATTGCCGGGTCATATGGTGGTTTTATTCCTAGTTTTTTAAGGAATCTTCATACTGTCTTCTATAGTGGCTGTATCAATTTACATTCCCACCAACAGTGCAAGAGCGTTCCCTTTTCTCCACATCTTCTCCAGCATTTATTGTGTGTAGACTTTTTTATGATGACCATTCTGACCGGTGTGTGGTGATATCTCATTGTGGTTTTGATTTGCATTTCTCTAATAATAAGCGATGTTGAGCATCTTTTCATATGTTTGTTAGCCATCTGTATGTCTTCTTTGGAGAAATGTCTGTTTAGGTCTTATTCCACTTGTTGATTGGGTTGTTTGTTTTCCTAGTATTGAGTTGTATGAGCTGCTTGTATATTTTGGAAATTCATCCTTTGTCAGTTGTTTCATTTGCTATTATTTTCTCCCATTCTGAGGGTTGTCTTTTCACCTGGCTTAGAGTTTCCTTTGCTGTGCAAAAGCATTTACGTTTAATCAGGTCCCACTTGTTTACTTTTGTTTTTATTACCATTACTCTAGGAGGTAGGTCATAGAGGCTCTTGCTTTGAATTATGTCATTGAGTGTTCTGCCTATGTTTTCCTCTAAGAGTTTTATAGTTTCTGGTATTACATTTAGGTCTTGAATCCATTTTGAGTTTATCTTTGTGTATGGTGTTAGGAAGTGTTCTAATTTCATTGTTTCGCTTGTAGCTGTCCAGTTTCCCTGGCACCATTTATTGAAGAGGCTGTCTTTGCCCCTTTGTATATTCTTTACTCCTTTGTCAAAAATAAGGTACCCATAGGTGCCTGGGTATATTTCTGGGCTTTCTATCTTGTTCCATTGGTCTGTATTTTTGTTTTTGTGCCTGTACCATACGGTCTTGATGACTGTAGCTTTGTGGTATAATCTGAAGTCAGGAAGGTTGATTCCTCCAGCTCCATTCTTCTTTCTCAAGGTTGCTTTGGCTTTTCAGGGTCTTTTGTGTTTCCATATGAATTGTGAAATTTTTTGTTCTAGTTCTGTGAAAAATGCCATTGGTAATTTGATAGGGATCACATTGAATCTGTAGATTGCATTTGGTAGTATAGTCATTTTCACAATATTGATTCTTCCTACCCAGGAACATGGGCTATCTCTTATCTGTTTATGTCATCTTTGATTTCTTTCATCAGTGTCTTATAATTTTCTGTGTACAGTTCTTTTGTCTCCTTAGGTAAGTTTATTCCTATATACTTAATTCTTTTTGTTGTAGTGGTGAATGGGATCGATTCCTTAATTGCTCTTTCTGATTTTTCATTGTTAGTATATAGAAATGCAAGTGATTTCTGTGTATTGATTTGGTATCCTGCAGCTTTTCTAAATTCACTGATTAGCTCTAGTAATTTTCTGATACTATCTTTAGGGTTTTCTATGTACAGTATCATGTCATCTGCTAACAGTGAGAACTTTACTTCTTCTTTTCCGATCTGGATTCCTTCTATTTCTTTTTCTTCTCTGATTGCTGTAGCTAGGACTTCCAGAACTATGTTGAATAATGGTGGTGAAAATGGACACCCTTGTCTTGTTCCTAATCTTAGGGGGAATGCTTTCAGTTTCCCACCATTGATAATAATGTTTGCTGTAGGCTTATCATATATGGCCTTTGCTATGTTGAGATAGGTTCCTTCTATGCCCATTTTTTGAAGAGTTTTTTAATCAGAAATGGGTGCTGAATTTTGTCAAAGGCTTTTTCTGCATCTACTGAGATAATCATATGGTTTTTATCTTTCAATTTTTTAATATGGTGTATCACATTGATTATATTAAAGAATCCTTGCATTCCTGGAATAAACCCAACTTGATCATGGTGTATGAGCTTTTTGATGTGTTGCTGAATTCTGTTTGCTGGAATTTTTTGAGGATTTTTGCATCTGTGTTCATCAGTGATATTGGCCTGCAGTTTTCCTTTTTTGTGTTGTCTTTGGTTTTGGTATCAGGGTGATGGTGGTCTTGTAGAATGAGTTTGGAAGTGTTCCTTCCTCTACAATTTTTTGAAAGAGTTTTAGAAGGATAGGCATTAACTCCTCTCAGTGTTTGATAGAATTCTGCTGTCAAGCCATCTGGTCCTGGGCTTTTGTTTTTTGGGAGATTTTTGATCACAGCTTCAATTTCAGTGCTTGTAATTGGATTGTTCATAATTTCTATTTCTTTCTGGTTCAGTCTTGGAAGATTGAACTTTTCTAAGAATCTGTCCATTTCTTCCAGGTTTGTTGCCATATAGTTTGTAATAGTCTCTTATAATCCTTTGTATTTCTACATTTTCTGTTGTAACCTCTCCTTTTTCATTTCTATTTTTGTTGATTTGATTCTGCAATATACTCTTGTAGCTTATTGTTTACATGGTAGTTTGTACTTGTTAATGCCTTACCCCTGTTTTGCCCCTTCCCTTCCCCTCTCACTGGTAACCATTAGTTTTTTCTTTGTATCTGAATTTATTTCTTTAAAAATTTAATTTATTTTTGGCTGCACTAGGTCTTTGTTTCTTTGAATGGGCTTTCTCTAGTTGTGGAAAGGGGACTTATTCTCTGGCTGTAGTGCTTGGGTTTCTCACTGTAGTGGCTTCTCTTGTAGAGCACAGGCTCTAGAGGGTGGGCTTCAGTCATTTGGTACATTGCTTTAGTTGCCCCAAGGCATGTGAAATCTTCCTGGACCTGGGATGGAACCTGTGTCCCCTGCTGTGGCAGGTGGATTCTTAATCACTCGACCACCAGGGAAGTTCTTGGATATATTTATTTCTAATAGTAGGTACATGCCTATCGTTTAACATTTAAAAAGAATACAGTGAAATGTAAGTCTTGTGCCTCTCCTAGTTCTCTGTAAGGAGATAATTATTCTCTTAAGTTTTTTTTGTTCTTTAGATAACCCATGTATTTATTTTATTTTATTTATTTTTTTGGCTGTGCCACTCGGCTTGTGGGGTCTTAGTTCTCCTACTAGGAATTGAACCTGGGCCCTCGGCAGTGAAAGCATGTAGTCCACTGGACCACCTGGGAATTTCCAACCTATGCATTAATGAATTTGTTGTTGTTTAGTAGCTAAGTTGTGCCTGACTTTTTTGTGACCCCATGGACTGTAGTCTGCGAGACTTGTCTGTCCATGGGATTTCCCAGGCAAGAATACTGTAGTTGGGTGCCATTTCCTTCTTCAGGGGATCTTCCCAACCCGGGGATTGAACCTGCGTCTTCTGCATTGGCAGGTGGATTCTTTACCACTGAACTACCTGGGAAGCCACTATTAATGAATATACACACAAGTAAAACCCCACCCTCACAAATGGTAGCTGGCATACTCATTTTTCTTTGTGTCTTTTCTTATTACTTAGCAAGATATTTGATATTATGTATCTATCGTCACAGAACTGCTTTATTCTTTTTCATGGCTTCTTAGTATTCTGTTGTGTCTGTAACATAAATTTTCTCTATTTGCATATGAATTAACATTTAAATTGTTTCTAATCTTTTGTTATAGTTTTGATGTGGCCAGATTTGAATTCAAGATTTGCAAGCTATGTGTAGAGACAGAGAAAGAGAGAAAGGCCATTATAATGTTTGCAACAAGGGAGGAGGATAGCAGGAGAAAATCTAGAGAGCTAGGAGAGTGAAGGGAGAGAACAACCAATTGAAGGAGGCAGGATTAAAGGATAGGGGTGAAATAAGCCAGATGTTTCCAAGGCAGATACTAAAACTACTGTCTTGGTACCGGACTGTTCCAAGTTATTAACCATGTAATCTTGGGCAAGTTACCTGTTCTCTCTGTGCCTTCATTTCCTTATCTGCAAAATGGGATAATAACACCTCATTGTATGTAAATACACATAGAGCTATTGGTACAGCATCCAACCACACTGAGAGAGCTTTCTGTTCCCTGACCCACCCCCTGCTTTGCTATTTTTCAGCCTTTACAGCTCAAGTGTACTTCTCCCCAAAACCATCTTGATCGCACCAAGAGCCCCACTTCTGTATCCTATACCTTTGTCTTAGATTTCACCTTATTCCTTTGAAATTCCCATATCTAATTATTTACCCCTATCTGAGGGTGGAGGACCATCTTTTGTACTGTTTTGTGTAATTTAGTTTTACCCTGCAACCACCACTAAAATACTTGTTAGCACAGTGTCTAGCATATAGTATGGAGAAGAAAGTGGCAGCCCACCCCAGTCTTTCCTGGAGAATTCGATAGACAGAGGAGCCTGCTAGGCTGCAGTCCATGGAGTCTCAAAAAAGTCAGACATGACTGAGTGACCATTACTTACCCACTCACTAGCAAATAGTAGGCAATTGATAATATTTGCCTTAAATTGAAGAAAGCCATGGGCCTTAGGAACATTGAACCTAGAGAAATGCTAATCTTTCCACCCTTTCCCCAGTCACCCAGTTTTCATTCCTGAAGCAACTAGTGGTTGAAAATGTGTTTTTCCTTGGTTTATATAAACAAATACATATATACATACATATTTATATATCTCTCGCTCTTTAAAACTAAAACAATACCATACTCTAAACATTGTTATGCACATTGTAGTCATCCCCAAAAAGAATGATGTTCGATTCTGTGCACACTTCACCCATATAAAATTGTAAGCATTGTTAGGT
Organism: Giraffa tippelskirchi; assembly: GCF_054371585.1. NCBI lineage: Eukaryota > Metazoa > Chordata > Mammalia > Artiodactyla > Giraffidae > Giraffa > Giraffa tippelskirchi. The sequence goes on from NC_137276.1 coordinate 95,485,286, forward strand.
TTTCACATAAGACTCTTGCTGTAGTATCAGTAGCTGTGATTGGTGAGTCAACCGTCTAATTACAGTGAGATTATAAGAGCATTTTTTTCTGTACAACAAAGAAGCTTTGTAAATAAAATTTTAACATCTTGAAAAAAATGCTGGCACCATTTAATTTTTTTTTTTTTTTTTTAATTTTGAGAATTGTAGATTCACATGTAGGTATAAGAATAACACAGAAGAATCCTGGTTACCCTTTACTCATATTTCCCTAGTAGTAACATCTTATATAACTATAGAAAAAACATCTAAACCAGGAAATTGATACAATCCATCTACCTTATTCAAAAGTCACCAGTTTTTTGTGTACTTATTTTTGTATTTATTTCTGTACATTTTCATCACATGTATAGATTAGTGTGATCATTACAGTCAAGATAGCAACAGTTACATCACAATCTTGCATGCCACCTCTTTCCCTCCCATCCTTTTAACCTCTGACTACTACTCTAACATAACTACTCTAGGTTCTCCTTCTCTATGATTTTTGTCACTTTAAGAATTTTGCTTTTTCATTTTAATGGGTGACTTTAATTTTAATAAGGGATTACTTTCACTGCATTAAATTCTCAAAGCCTTCAAGGTGAGAGCCATGTTTATATTGTGTACTCAGTCACTCAGTGGTGTCTGACTTTGCGATCCCATGGACTGTAACCCATCAGGCTTGTCTGACTATGGAGTTTTCCAGGCAAGAATACTGGAGTGGGTTGCCATTTCCCACTCTAAGAATGCTGCTTCTTAAAGTGACTTCTGTAGACTTCTGTGATGGTCCAGTGGTTAAGAATCTACCTGCCAGTGTAGGGGACAGGGATTTGAACCCTGGTTGGAGAAGATTCCACATGCCTCGGGGCAACCAAGCCCCTGTGCCACAACTACTGATTCCAAGCTCTAGAGCCCATGCTCTGCAAACAAGAGGAGCCACTGCAGTGAGAAGCCTGAGCACCACAGCTAGAGAGTAAACCCCTGCTCGCCACACCTAGAGAAAGCCTAAGTGCAGCCACAAAGACCCAGAGCAGCCAAAAATGAAAAACAAGTAAATAAACGTTAAAAAAAAGAATGCTGTATAGGGGTGTCCCTGGCATCCAGTGGTCAGGACATAGCACTGTCACTGCTGGGAGCCCAATTTAGATTCCTAGTCAGGGAGCTAAGGTCCCACAAGCTGTGTGACGTGCCCCCCTCCCCGTCAAACACACAAAAGAATGCAATGTAAATTCTCCAGTTTATAATCCTTGAAATTGGCTTTTTTCATTCAGCATAATTCCTTGAAGATCCATCCAAGGCATTGCACATATCAGTAGACATTCTCTTGCATAGCTGTAGTATAGTTACCAGAGTTAGGAATTTAACATTGATAAAATATATTGTCTGTAATCCATATTCCAGTTACACCAGTTGTGTTAAGTATATTCTTTCCCTGGTGGCTCAGACGGTAAAGAATCTGCCTGCAATGAGTGAGACCTGGGTTTGGTCCCTGGGTTGGGAAGATCCCCTGGAGAAGGGAATGACTACCTACTCCCAGTATTCTTGCCTAGAGAATATCATGGACAGAGGAGCCTGGAAAGCTACTGTCCATGGGGTTGCAAAGATCGGATACAACTAACTGACTGACACTTTCACTTCTTTCATTTTACACTGTCTCTACTGTTGCTGAAGCGACTGTCACATTATGATTGTCAGGTCTCAGTAGTTCCCTCAAATATGGAAATTTTTTTTTCTCCTTTAATAACTGATATATTTGGAAAGTATAGGTCAGTTTATATTGTAGAATGTTGCTCATTTGGGTTGGTTGTTCATCATGATTAGATCCATATTATGGATTATGGGTTTTTGGCAGGAGCACCGTGTTTGATTACTTGATTAAAGTGATGTTGGCCTGATTTCTCCATTTAAAGTTGTTAATTTTTGCTTTTGTTGTTAATAAATATTTTTGTGGGAGTCTAAGTAATGATTGTGTTTCTTATCAAACTGTCACCAGTTTTAGCATCCCTTGAGGGTTTTTTCTTTCTGAATTATTATCAAGGTTGCAAAATGGTGATAAAATTTTAAAGGTCAGAGAAAAGGCAAAGCTTACTTATACTTCAGCATCCACTTAACAAGTAGAAAAAACAATTCTTCAGTTCAGTTCAGTTCAGTTGCTCAGTCATGTCCCACTCTTTGAGACCCCATGAACCGCAGCATGCCAGGCCTCCCTGTCCATCACCAACTCCCAGAGCCTACCCAAACTCATGCTCATTGAGTTGGTGATGCCATCCAACCATCTCATCCTCTGTCGTCCCCTTCTCCTCCTGCCCTCAATCTTTCCCAGCATCAGGGTCTTTTCCAATGAGTCAGCTCTTCACATCAGGTGGCCAAATTATTGGAGTTTCAGCTTCAACATTAGACCTTCCAATCAACACCCAGGACTGATCTCCTTTAGGATGGACTGGTTGGATCTCCTTGCAATCCAAGGGACCCTCAAGAGTCTTATCCAACACCACAGTTCAAAAGCATCAATTCTTTGGTGCTCAGCTTTCTTTATAGTCCGACTCTCACATCCATACATGACTACTGGAAAAACCATAGCCTTGACTAGATGGACCTTTGTTGGCAAAGTAATGTCTCTGCTTTTTAATATGCTATCTAGGTTGGTCATAACTTTCCTTCCAAGGAGTAAGCGTCTTTTAATTTCATGGCAGTAATCACCATCTGCAGTGATTTTTGGATCCCAGAAAAAGAAAGTCAGCCACTGTTTCCCCATCTATTTGCCATGAAGTGATGGGACCAGATGCCATGATCTTAGTTTTCTGAATTTCCCTTTTTCACTCTCCTCTTTCACTTTCATCAAGAGGCTCTTTAGTTCTTCTTCACTTTCTGCCATAAGGGTGGTGTCATCTGCATATCTGAGGTTATTGATATTTCTCCCGGCAATCTTGATTCCAGCTTGTGCTTCCTCCAGCCCAGCATGTCTCATGATGTACTCTGCATATAAGTTAAATAAGCAGGGTGACAATATACAGCCTTGACACCTTTTCCTATTTGGAATCAGCCTGTTGTTCCATGTCCAGTTCTAACTGTTGCTTCCTGATCTGCATACAGGTTTCTCAAGAGGCAGGTCAGGTGGTCTGGTATTCCCATCTCTTTCAGAATTGTCCACAGTTTATTGTGCTCCACACAGTCAAAGGCTTTGGCATAGTCAATAAAGCAGAAATAGATGTTTTTCTGGAACTCTCTTGCTTTTTCGATGATCCAGTGGATATTAGCAATTTGATCGCTGATTCCTCTGGCTTTTCTAAAACCAGCTTGAACATCTGGAAGTTCACGGTTCACGTATTGCTGAAGCCTGGCTTGGAGAGTTTTGAGCATTACTTTACTAGCGTGTGAGATAAGTGCAGTTGTGTGGTAGTTTGAGCATTCTTTGGCATTGCCTTTCTTGAGACTGGGATGAAAACTGACCTTTTCCAGTCCTGTGGCCACTGCTGAGTTTTCTAAATTTGCTGACATATTGAGTGCAGCACTTCCACAGCATCATCTTTCAGGATTTGAAAGAGCTCAACTGGAATTCCATCACCTCCACTAGCTTTGTTTGTAGTGATGCTTCCTAAAGCCCGCTTGATTTCACATTCCAGGATGTCTGGCCCTAGGTGAGATCACAACATCCTAGTTAACTGGGTCGTGAAGATCTTTTTTGTACAGTTCTTCTGTGTATTCTTGCCACCTCTTCTTAATATCTTCTGCTTCTGTCAGGTCTATACCATTTCTGTCCTTTATTGTGCGCATCTTTGCATGAAGTGTTCCCTTGGTATCTCTAATTTTCTTGAAGAGATCTCTAGTCTTTCCCATTCTATTGTTTTCCTCTATTTCTTTACATCGATCGCTGAGAAAGGCTTTCTTATCTCTCCTTACTATTCTTTGGAACTCTGCATTCAAATGGGTATATCTTTCCTTTTCTCCTTTGCTTTTTGCTTCTCTTCTTTTCACAGCTATTTGTAAGGCCTCCTCAAACAGCCATTTTGCTTTTTTGCATTTCTTTTTCCTGTGGATGGTCTTGATCCCTGTCTCCTGTGCAGTGTCACAAACCTCCGTCCATAGTTCCTCAGGCACTCTGTCTATCAGATCTAGTCTCTTAAATCTATTTTTTACTTGCACTGTATAATCATAAGGGATTTGATTTATGTCATACCTGAATGGTTTAGTGGTTTTTCCCCACTTTCTTCAATTTAAGTTTGAATTTCCCAATAAGGAGTCCATGATCTGAGCCACAGTCGGCTCCTGGTCTTGTTTTGCTGACTGCATGGAGCTTCTCCATCTTTGGCTGCAAAGAATATAATCAATCTGATTCCAGTGTTGGCCATCTGGTGATGTCCGTGTGTAGAGTCTTCTCTTGTGTTGTTGGAAGAGGATGTTTGCTATGACCAGTGCGTTCTCTTGGCAAAACAATTCTTATATATATGTTAATAATATAAAGGCAAGCCTAAAAAGGCAAGCATTAAATCGTATAGAAAAGGATAATAAGTTTAGGCCCTCTCGAAAAGTATAATTTATAAGAGAAAAATGTTGCAGTAAGGAGTAATTCTTGAGAAGTTAAGATTTGATGGTGAATTACAAAATTATAAAAGCTTGTTTGAATATCTGAAGGTAGAGGTGGTTTAAAAACATTTTTTAGGACAGTGTTAGATTTCCAAAAAGTTACAAAGATCGCCCAGAGTTCCTATATACTCTGCATCCAATTTCTCTTATTAACGTTACCATGGTACATTTGCTACATTGATAAACCAGTGTTGATAAATTGTTTTTAACTGAAGTCCATGTTTTATTCAGATTTCTTTGGACTTTAATGTATTTTTTCTGTTTTTGAATTCCACCCAAAATACCACATTGCATTTAGTTGCTGTATTTCCTTAAAGGTCCTTTTGCTTCCCTGGTGGCTCAGATGGTAAAGCGTCTGCCTGCAATGCAGGAGACCTGGGTTTGATCCTTGGGGAAGCAAATGGCAACCCACTCCAGTGCTCTTGCCTGGAAAATCCCACAGAGAGAGGAGCCTGGTAGGTTACAGTCCATGGGGTCGCAAAGAGTGGGACACGACTGAGTGACTTCACTTTCCTTTTCCTTTCTTTTCTTTTAGCTGACAGTTTCTCAGATGTTCTTTATGTTTGAAAACGTTGATAGTTCTGAGGAATACTGATCAGGTGTTTTTGCCATGGTATCCTTCAATTGGATTTATCTGATTTTTTTTTTTTTTATGATTAGACTAGTGTTGTGAAATTTTGGGAGGAAGGCTACAGAGATAAAGTGCCATTTTCATCACATACTGTCAACTTGCATTTTTTTTTTTTGATTGAGCTAAGTGGCTTTATTAGACAAAGCCAAGATTAAAGAGGACTTAACAGTTGGCGCTGGGGCTCTTCTTGCCAAAGGTGGGCACAACTTTGACAAAGCGTGATTGTACTAAGTACACCTCGTTGCCTGGCCCGTTTTCTTCTTTTTCTCTTGTTTGTCCACCTTGGGAGTCTGACCTGTTACTTTCCAAGCACAGTCCAAGGAACCATGGACTTTACCTCCAAGCATGTGGCCAACTACTTCCAGAGTGCTCAGAGCCTCCACCCCACACTGGCCCAGGGTGACCTCATCCTCTCGGGGTGTGCCTGCCAGGAGCAGGACTTGCTCTTCTGGAGCGATGTCCTCCAGCGAGGCTGCGTGTGCCTTGATCTGGGCGGCCGCCTCCTGGCCGGTCACCTTGAGGGTGTGTAGCTCCTGGCTCTGGGCATGTTGGTGACTAGACTGTGGACAGCGCTGCCACTGCCCCAAAGATGGAGTCAAGAAAGGAAGGAGAGAGGGCGTGCACGTCCTCCCCGCCTGCTGTGTGCTGTGTCACCTGGCTGAGAAGGTGCTTGTCAGGTTTCTCCCTTGTAAAGGTGTTTTCTTCCCCTTTTCACGTTATACTCTGAATGAAAGAACTGTGTGCAGCCCACTCTTAAGGAGAGGGGAGCTGTGCTCCATCTCTTTGAGGAGTGAGGTGATTCTACATAAATTAAATTCTTCCTCATGGTATATATGTCTCCTTCCCCACCCTCATTTATTTGTTCATTTATATTATTATGGACTTGTGGATATTTATTTTATATTTTAGGTTTTAATCCAGTACTACTTGCTTTATTGTGTTGTTCAAAATGTTCCAGCTTGGCCACTGGGAATTTTTCGGTTGACTCCTGTTTCCTTTTGACATCGTTTTTGTTGTTTTAGCACTTTCTTACTTTCTTGTACCACAAGATGCTCAGGGCTTATCTTGTTTATTTTCTGCTTTGCTCCTAGGATCAGTCATTTCTCCAAGGGACCTTGGTTGCTTTTATTGGAGGCTGATATTTAGAAACTAAGATGTGCCTACTAAGTGTGCTTATTACTACTGGTTATCACTGCCTCTAGGCCTTCTTGGCTGACAAAGCAAGGAAATACTTAAGTATCTGAACCTGTGAATAAATAATTTCTAAATAAATATTTCTTTTATTTTGTTCTTGATTTTTTAATATTTTGGTTGTGCTGTGAAGCATGCAGGGTCTTAGCTTCCCAACCAGGGATCAAACCTTTGCCTCCTGCATTGGAAGTGTGAAGTCTTTACCACTGCACCACCAGGGAAGTCCTGTGTTTTTTATTTTTTATTTATTTCTTTATTTAAAAATTAAAATTTTAACAGGTGTTTCTGTTTTTAACCATCTCAATCCATTATTAAACTAAACATGAGTCTCTACTGATGTTTCCAACTCTAAATCATTCTAGCTTCTTGTTGCTTAGCTGCCCCACTGCAGTGGTTAGAAATCTGGCTTTTGGTTTTCTTAGCAGTCTTTCAGTGTCATATGTTTTTGCCTTTTCATACTGTTCATGGGTTCTCAAGGCAAGAATACCAAAGTGGTTTGCCATTCCCTTCTCCAGTGGACCATATTTCATCAGAACTCGACTGTGACCTGTCCATCTTGGGTGGCCCTGCATGGCATGGCTCATAGTTTCATTGAGTGAGACAAGGTGGTGAGCCATGTGATCAGTTTGGATAGTTTACTGTGATTGTGGTTTTCATTCTGTCTGTCCTCTGATAGGTAAGGATAAGAGGATAAGCTTCTTGATGGAAGGGACTGGCTGTGGGGGAATCTGGGTCTTGCTTTGATGGGCAAGGTTCATGCTCAGTAATCTTTAATCCAATTTTCTGTTGGTGGGTAGGGCTATGTTCCCTCCCTGTAGTTTGGCCTGAGGTCAAACTATGGTAGGGTAGTGGTGACAATGGCTGCCTCCTTCAAAAGGACTTATGCCACACAACCACACCTCCCAGGTCTGCTGTAGCCAGAGCCCCTGTCCCCACGGCAGGTCACAGCTGACCCATGCGTCCGCAGGAGACACTCAAACACACAAAAGCAGATCTGGCTCAGTCGGTTGTGGGGTCCCTTGGTCCTGGTGCAGACAGTGTTTTGTTTGAACCCTCTGAGTGTCTGGTGAGTTTGAGGTTTGATTCTAAACGCGATTTCACCCCTTCTACCATCTTGTTGGGGCTTCTCCTTTGCCCTTGGACCTGGGGCATCTTTTTTTGATGGGATCCAATGTTCTGTAGATGGTTGTTCAGTGGTTAGTTGCAATTTTGGAGTTCTTGCAGGAGAAGATGAGCGCACATCCTTCTACTTCATCATTCAATACCTAAATTTTTGTACAGTGTAAAGGACAAACAGTTTCAAGGGATTAGATTTGATAGAGAGAGTGCCTGAAGAACTATGGATGGAGGTTTGTTAACATTGTACAGGAGGCAGTGATCAAAACCATCCCCAATAAAAAGAAATACAAAAAGGCAAAATGGTTGTGTTGAGGAGGCCTTGCAAATAGCTGAGAAAAGAAGAGAAGCAAAAGACAAAGGAAAATATATCCATAAGAAAAGAAATATATCCATCTGAATGCAAAATTCCAAAGAATAGCAAGGAGAGATAAGAAAGCCTTCTTAAAAAATAGAGGACAAAAATAGAGGAAAGCAATAGAATGAGAGAGACTAGAGATCTTTTCAAGAAAATTAGAGATACCAAGGGAACACTTCATGCAAAGATGGGCTCGATAAAGGACAGAAATGTTATGGACCTAACAGAAGCAGAAGATACGAGGAAGAGGTGTCAGGAATACAGAGAAGAACTTACAAAAAAGTTCTTAATGAACTCTCATTCATCTTAATGACCCAGATAACAGCGATGGTGTGATCACTCACCTAGAGCCAGGATTCCTGGAGTGTGAATGAACTCAAGGGAGCCTTAGGAATCATGACTATGAACAAGGCTAGTGGAGGTGACGTAATTCCAGCTGAGCTATTTCAAGTCCTAAAAGATAATGCCATTAAAGTGCTGCACTCAATATGCCAGCAAATTTGGAAAACTCAGCAGTGGCCACAGGACTGGAAAAGGTCAGGTTTCATCCAATCCTAAAGAAAGGCAATGCCAAAGAATGTTCAAACTACTGCACAATTGCACTCATCTCACATGCTAGCAAGTGGAGAAGGAAATGGCAACCCACTCTAGTATTCTTGCTTGGAGAATCCCGTGGACAGAGGAGCCTGGTGGGCTGCTGTCCTAGGGTCGCACAGAGTCGGACACAACTGAAGCGACTTAGCATGCATGCGTACGTTGGAGAACGAAATGGCAACCCACTCCAGTATTCTTCTTGCCTGGAGAATCCCAGGCACAGAGGAGCCTGGTGGGCTGCCGTCTATGGGGTTGCACAAGAGGTGGACATGACTGAAGTGACTTAGCAGTAGCAGCAGCAGCGCATGCTAGCGAAGTAATGCTCAAAATCTTCCAAGCTAGGATTTAACAGTACGTGAACCGAGAACTTCCAAATGTTCAAGCTGAATTTAGTAAAGGCAGAGGAACCAGAGATCCCATTGCCAACATCCGCTGGATCATAGAAAAAGCAAGAGAATTCCAGAAAATCATCTACTTCTGCTTAATTGACTGGCTAAAGCCTCTGATGGTGTGGACAACAATAAATTATGGAAAATTCTTCAAGAGATGGAAATACCAGACCACCTGACCTGTCTCCTGAGTAATCTGTATGTAGATCAAGAAGAAACAGTTAGAACCAGATGTGGAACAATGGACTGGTTCCAAATTGGGAAAGGAGTACGTCAAGGCTGTATATTGTCACCGTGCTTATTTAACTTACATACAGAGTACATCATGCAAAACGCCAGGCTGGCTGAAGCACAAGGTGGAATCAGGATTGCTGGGAGAAATATTAATAACCTCAGATATGCATGTGACAGCACCCTTATGGCAGAAAGTGAAGAGAAAGTAAAGAGCCTCTTGATGAAAGTGAAAGAGGAGAGAGAAAAAGCTGGCTTAAAACTCAACATTCAGAAAACTAAGATCATGGCATCCGGTCCCGTCACTTCGTGACAAATAGACAGAGAAACAATGGAAACAGTGGCAGACTTTGTTTTCTTGGGCTACAAAATCACTGCAGATGGTGACTGCAGCCATGAAATTAAAAGATGCTTGCTCCTTGAAAGAAAAGCTATGACAAACCTAGACAGCATGTTAAAAAGCAGAGACATTTCTTTGCCAACAAAGATCCGTCTAGTCAAAGCTATGGTTTTTCCAGTAGTTATGTATGGAACTGAGAGTTGGAGCATAAGGAAAGTTAAGCGCAGAAGAAATGAAGCTTTTGAACTGTGGTGCTGGAGAAGACTCTTGAGAGTCCCTTGCACCGCAGGTAGATCAAACCAGTCAATCCTAAAGGAAATCAGTCCTGATTATTTGTTGGAAGGACTGATGGTGAAACTCCAATACTTTGGCCACCTGATGTGAAGAACTGACTCATTGGAAAAGATCCTGATGCTGGGAAAGATTGAAGGCAGGAGAAGAAGGGGTCGACAGAGAATGAGATGGTTGGATGGCATCACCGACACGATGGACATGAGTTTGAGCAGGCTCCGAAAGTTGGTGATGGACAGGGAGGCCTGGCATGGTGCAGTCCGTGGGGTCAGAAAGAGTCGGACACGACTGAGTGAACTGAACTGAACAGAGTTTCAAAGAGCAGAAGTTTTTGATTTTAATTATATCCAACTTACCACCACTCCCAACACCCATGGATCGTGCTTTTGATGTTGTCTAGAAAAGTCATAGTGAAATACAAGGTCACCTAGATTTTCTCCTAGAAGTTTCATAGTTTTGAATTTAACATCAAAAACAGCTTTTTGAGCTTCTTTTAGGTGAGAGATTTTTAGGATGTGAATAAGTAATATATTTTGGGTTTTTTTTTTTTCCCTCCCTTTAATTTCTTGGATGGGTTATAGATGTCAGTCATAAGTTTCATGATTAGAAAAAGAAAAAGAAATAGTGAAATGAAATTTTAGGACTTCTTTGAAGTGAATAAAAAGATGATATAATAATGTCAGAATTAAAATACCATATGTCATACGGAGAAAATCAATCCTCCTTTTTCCAGCTGTTACTGGTTGAGGGTATAAGACATATACAATAAAATAGTCTACATTAAGAGACAACATACAGTGTAACATATGTAACTGTGTTTTAAAAAACCCTAAAATTCTGAGGAGACTGAAGTCAGTGTGAGCTGGACTAGTAAGAGAAGGCGTCCTGGAAGTCAGACTTGAATTAAGTCTTGAAGGACTTGGTGATTTTTTTTTTTTTTTTTTAGGATTTCAAGGTAGTTTATTTGTAGTTAATAAAGCCTTCTATATTTATGTAGGTAAAGCCACAATCAAGTTTCCTAATTTTATAACCACTATTTACAAAGAGTTAATAGTAAAGGTCTTGGTGATTAAACTTTCTTAATTGAGGGATGGGACAAAATCTAGATTGTTAGGCAGAAAGGGAGCTAGTGTGGAGAGACAAGTGGAGATAATCTTATCTGATAAGGGAAGGAGGAAAAAGATTTAAGGAATGCCATCCCCCTTCTGCCCCCCCACCCCCCTGCCAGTGTACCTCTGCTTAATATAATATGTCAACTCAGTCATTCCTGGGATACCTCATTCTGCTGACCACATAACATGAGGTATCATGTGACTGACTTAATGAATGTAATAGTGATGTTTCTTCTGAATGTTTCTTTTCAAGTCTGAAAAATCACTGAGGATTTTATAAACAAACCATTGACGTGCTTATGATTGTGTGTTAACATACCTGTCTCTTAGTCTATATAGAAACTATTGCCCTGCTTATGTTAAGGAAATCCTGGTTCTGCTTATAACAGGAAGAATCCTTTTGAAATGGAAAGTTGACTTCCTAACGCTGATTTTAATACTTATTGAGTTTTCTAGAGGCTGATGCTCAAAGTATGCTGGGAAAGAAATTGCAGAACTTAAGAATTCTCAAGAAATTATATATCATGCATTCAATGACCAGACTTTAGCTGATTTTATAGAGATGTTCTTAAAAGTTGGTGAGAGTAATAAGCATTGTTGTATCCACTTAATTTAAACACCATATGAGGCTTCTTGAATAGTTGACATAAAAAACAAAAATGAAAATATAGTAAAATTTTAGTGAACATTATGGATAATTTTAGTGAACATCACTATCCTTTAGAAGAAAAACCTGTTGTTGTTTTTTTTTTATCACAACCCATGGCTTGCAGGATCCTGGTTCCCAGACCAGGGATTGAACCCTGGTCCTGGGAGTGAATATGCTGAGTCCTAACCACTGGAATGCTGGGGAATTCCCAGAAAAGCCTGTTTTTTAAACTATGCCATTAATATAGTTCTGTGAACCTTGTTCTAAAGGGTATGCCAAAGTGAATGTCTTTGTGTGGTGCCATATTTACAGGTTGTGGTGCCAATGAAAAATATGTTGTGATTTTAACTAGTAAAAGTTTAAGTAATCTGCTTTTATAAAACATAACAGAATAAGAGACACAGATGCATAGAACAATTTTATGGACTCTGAGGGAGAAGGTGAGGGTGGGACGTTCTGGGAGAATAGCATTGAAACATGTATATTATCATATGTGAAACAGAACACCATTCCATGTTCGATGCATGAGACAAGGGCTCAGGGCCGGGGCAATGGGATGACCCAGAGGGATGGGATGGGGAGGGAGGTGGGTGGGGGGTCCAGGAAGGGGAACACATGTAAACCCATGGCTGATTCATGTCAATGTATGGCAAAAACTATTACAATATTGTAAAGTAATTAGCCCCCAACTAAAATAAATAAATTTATTAAAAAAAAAAAAGTACATTAACACTAAAAAAAAAAAAAACATAATAGGAACTGGGAAATTATTTTAATGGCTGTTTTCTAAAATATTCACAGGGCTTTTTCTTTTCAAGAGGTCAAATATTTCTGTTATTTCTTTACCTAGAAAATGTGCTAACAGTGTTAACCCATTTGTTGTTAAGTGATCTAACAGTAATTGAATGCTTTGCTAATATGATGTGGAATACTAATGAGCTGACTCAGGTTAAAATTCAGACCTTTGGAATGTCAAATTATTCTTCCAATAGGTTGGGGCTTTCCTAGGCACACAAGTTAGGGTTTTCATGAAAATTGTGGTAGAGAACTTCTGAATTTTAGAGCTTTATTTTAGTTGAGTAATAGGGACCTAGAGAAGGAGGCTAGCAGCTCTGGGGTGTGCAGGCTGCAATGGATTCCCTAGGGCCATAGGGAAGCTCTTCATTGAATTTACCCTTCACGCCTGAGAATTGTTCCAAGAGCTTTTCTAATCATCTTGGTTAGCAGGACATCCACCCTAACCTGTTCCCAGGCTTTACTGCAAAAGAATTTCTCTCTGGCACAGGTACTTCTTCGGGTATGAGATATTGGAAGCTATGTTACTGTACATGTATTTTTAAATCGAAGGAGGTTAGAAAGATTGTGTTTTTGATTTTGTGTTGTTTGCTAAATGGCCAATTTAGCATTTTGTAAATCAAAGGTGTCTTTGCTTACAGTACTATCTAGTGTTGACAACATGTGAATAATCTGTGACTCCAAGTTCTCATACTACCTTAAAGAAATTATTGTATTCCCTATTAAATGTAAGTTTCAAGTAACCATTTGTCAGTGGTAACAAGTTCTTGTAAATTGTTTTTTCGTATGTTAGTTATGGTTATGAGCTAACACTGACAGCCTAGAGGTTCCCTGTTGGCTCAGACAGTAAAGAATCTGACTGCAATGTGGGAGACCTGGGTTTGATCCCTGGATTGGGAAGAGCCCCTATAGGAGGGCATGGCAACCCACTCCAGTATTCTTGCCTGGAGAATCCCCATGGACAGAGGAGCCTGGTGGGCTACATTTCATGGGGATGCAAAGAGTCAGACACGACTGAGTGACTAAGCACAGTGTTCAAATAGAGGGCAAATGAGAAAATATTAGCAAAGCATGTATCTGATAAGGAATATATGTTATATTATAAAGAACATGAGCAACTCAATAATAAAAAGTTACCATAATCCAGCTTAAAAACTGGCAGATTAACTGGCTTGAATAAACATTTTTCGTAGGAAGATACACAAATAGCTAATGTGCACATGAACAGTTGCTCAACAGTATTAGTCATTAGGGAAATGCAAATTGAAGCCATTGGTTAATACTTCACTTTACAGTTCAGTTCAGTCACTCAGTCATGTCCGAGTTTTTGTGACCCCATGGACTGCAGCACATGAGGCTTCCTTGTCCATCACCAACTCCCGGAGCTTGCTCAAACTCATGTGCGTCGAATCAGTGATGGCATGAACCATCTCATCCTCTATTTCCTTCTCCTCTTGTCTTCAATCTTTCCCAGCATCAGGGTCTTTTTGAATGTGTCAGTTCTTTGCATCAGGTGGCCAGAGTATTGGAGCTTCAATTGTAGCAGCATCCTTCCTGTGAATATTCAGGACTGATTTCCTTTAGGATGGACTGGTTGGATCTCCTTGCAGTCCAAGGGACTCTCAAGAGTCTTCTCCAACACCACAGTTCAAAAGCATCAATTCTTTGGCACTCAGCTTTCTCTATGGTCCAACTCTTAGTTCCATACATGACTACTGGAAAAACCATAGCTTTGACTAGACGGACCTTTGTTAGCAAAGTAATGTATCTGCTTTTTAATATGCTGTCTAGGTTAGTCATAGCTTTTCTTCCAAGGAGTAAGCGTCTTTTAACTTCATGGCTGCAGTCACCATCTGCAGTGATTGTGTACCCCAAGAAAACAAAGTCTGCCACTGTTTCCATTGTTACCTCCCATCTATTTGCTGTGAAGTGGTGGGACTGGATGCCATGATCTTTGTTTTGTGAATGTTGAGTTTTAAGTCAGCTTTTTCACTCTTCTCTTTCACTTTCATCAAGAGGCTCTTTAGTTCTTCTTCCCTTTCTGCCATAAGGGTGGTGTTATCTACATATCTGAGGTTATTGGTATTTCTCCTGGCAATCTTGATTCCACTTTGTGCTTCATCCAGCTTGGCATTTTGCATGATGTACTCTGCATATAACTTAAATAAGCAAGGTGACAATATACATCATAGACAAACTCTTTTCCCAGTTTGGAACCAGTTCATTGTTCCATGTCTGGTTCTAACTGTTGCTTCTTGACCTGCATACAGACTTCTCAGGAGGTAGGTAGGGTAGTCTGGTATTCCCATCTCTTGAAGAATTTTCCAGTTTTTTGTGATCCACATGGTCAAAGGCTCTGGCCTAGTCAATAAAGCAGAAGTAGATGTTTTTTGGAATTCGCTTGTTTCTTCTGTCATCCAACGGATGTTGGCAATTTGATCTCTGGTTCACTTTACAAGTATGGCTATAATAAAAGAAGTGGATAATAATAAATGTTGCATGTGGCATTGGAATCCTTATACATTGCTGATTAAATTATAAAGTAGTGTAGCCATTTTGGGAAAGCAGTTTGTCAATTCCTTAAAAAGTTGAACAGAATTACCATATGACAATTGCTACTGCTAGGTTTATACCAAAGAGAATTGAAACACATGTTCATACAAACGTTTGTTCATGAGTATTCAAAGCAGTATTTTCATAATAGCCCCAAATTGGAAACAATCCATATGTTCACAACTAATTAGTAGATAAACAAAATGCATTTTATCTGTACAATGGAATATTATTCAATCTTAAAAAGGAATAAGTTTCTTATACATATTGCAATATAGATGTACCTTGTAAACATTGTGCTAAGTGAAAGAGGCCAGTTACAGAAGACTGTGTTATATGATCCATTTATATAAAATGTCCAGAATAGGCCAAGTCCATGGAGAAAAATTTGAAACAATTTGACTTAAGAGAGTTAAATTTATATGGATTAAAATCTATCCTCAAGACTTTAAGTATTTTCCTTTGGAAGAGACAAACATGTAACTAATAAAGGAAGGCTTCCCTGGTGGTCCCAGTGGTTGAGAATATGCCTGCCAATGCAGGGAACTTGGGTTTGATCTTTGCTCTGAGAAGATCCCACATGCCTTGGAGCAGCAAAGCCTGTGAGCCAAAACTATTAAAGCCTGCTCGCCCTAGAGCCCAAACTCCACAACCAGAGAAGCCACTGCAGTGAGAAGCCTGCCAATCGCAACCAGACTGTAGCCCCTGTTCTCCAGCGCTAGAGAAAGCCCGCATGCAGCAACAAAGACCCAGGAGAGCCAAAAATAAATGAGTAAATCGGAAAAAATTTTTTTTAAAGTTTAAAAAATAATAAATGAGAATGGCAAGTACTAGTAAGTGTTATGAAGTGGTGTGGTAGCTGATGAATTAGGTTACAGTCTGAATTGTGGTGGTACATAGGAAACCTCTTAGAAGAGGTGACTTTTGAGTTGGAACCTGGATGTTAGAAGGTGACAGATACCTTGCAACAGTACATTCTAAACAGAAAGAATAGCAAGGACAAAAGCACTAACTTAGGAACAAAGTAAGTATGGGAGGGACAAAAAGCAAACCATTATGACTGAAAGGTAGTAAATGAGGAAGAGTGGAAAATGAGATCGGAAGCAGACAGATCCCAGATCATAAAGGGTCTTAGTAGGTCATAGTTGCTGCTCAGGTAGGGTTACAATGGGAAGTTTTGGAAGGTTTCAAGCAAGCAATTGGAGTTATCTATTTATGCTCAGTGAGGTGCATTCTGGTTCCTCTGACATACATGAAGCATAGAGCAGCTAGGATGGAGGCAGAAACACTGATTTAGGAGGATGTTGAAGCAGAATAGCCCATAAATGCTGATAATGGCTTAGACTGAGGCTGGGTCAGGGACAGTGGGAGTGTTGGTTGAATTTGGTATGTTTTGAGCTCAAAGCC
Organism: Giraffa tippelskirchi; assembly: GCF_054371585.1. Taxonomy (NCBI): domain Eukaryota; kingdom Metazoa; phylum Chordata; class Mammalia; order Artiodactyla; family Giraffidae; genus Giraffa; species Giraffa tippelskirchi. Next base: position 95,501,548 of record NC_137276.1, read on the forward strand.
AGTTTTTTGGTTGTCGTTTCATCTGAGATGTTGTTTGACGGGGGAGCAGAACAGGAAGATATCAGTAGTTTACACTGAAAAAATATTGGAAACAATCTGTTGTTGTTTAGTCGCTAAGTCACGTCCAACTCTTTTGTGACCCCATGGACTGTAGCCCACCAGGCTCCTCTGTCCATGGAATTCTCCAGGCAAGAATACTGGAGTGGATTGCCATTCCCTTCACCAGGAGATCTTCGCGACCCATGGATTGAACCTGTGTCTACTGCATTGGCAGGCAGATTCTTTACCACTGAGACACCTAACAGTGGTATATCCACACAATGGTTAGTTATACCATTGGCATATCCAGATGTTGAAAAAAAGAATGAGGACTGTGTCCATGAACTGATATAATGTGATTTCCAGGATATATTGCTAAAGGAAAAAAAGCCAAAAAACCAAGTACAGAAGAATGACTATTTTTATGTTAACTTGGTTAACTAAAAGGCATCTTTCAAGTTTGCATTTCTCCTTGTTTCCCAGTTTTTACCAGTGTTTGATAAAATTTGAAATCCTGTCTTGAATTGTAAACACTTGTCACAGAGTTCTTTGGTGTATGTGAATAGTTGATTATTCTCCTCTCTGTTCCTTTTCCTTAGGTCACATGGAATAGCCCATGTGGGAATGCTTGTATAAGTTAGTGTTTGAGACTCTGGGAGAAATGCTTGGTTCCTATAACCCTGTCTACCTTCTTGCAAAATGTTGTATGTACTTATTTTTTGTTATCATTATATAAGTTCTTTAAAACAAGAGAAGAACAAAAGGTCGTGAAAATTTAGCACTGCAACATCACCTATTTTTTTACTTCATTACCTTTTTTTCCCCGCTTTGCAGAGCATGTGGAATACTAATAATCATAATAATAATTATTTTTATTATTTTGGCCATGGGGCATGCAGGATCTTAGTTCCCTGACCAGGAATCAAATGAACACACTCCCCCCTCCCCCCTAGTAGTGGAAGCTCAGATTATTAACCACTGGACTGCTAGGGAAGTCTCTTTATTTTATTACCTTTTAATAGACATACTTAGTTTTTACATAGTTTTATGTAACACTTCTGAAGTGAGTGACATGTTTTCTAAATATTTTCAGCAGCTTTATATTACTGATAATATTTCAGTAAGGAAAAGTGTTATTGGAGTTGCTGTTTTCTTCAAAACAGGGACTGAATGAAGTAAAATGCCTTAGGAGTGAAGCAGAACATTAAGTGGGATTTTAGCTACACATGCAGTTTCTTTAATTCACTAAATGAACATTTTTTATTACCTGATGTAATCAGAGTCAGGTACTTGGATTGTAAATTTGAATGTTACTCTCTACTTGTCCTGCAAGGGATATAAGCATACTAATTATTTATAATGCACTGTGATAAATGAGATACAAGTCACAGCAGGATCCCATGGGAGTGAGCCTTGGGGGATCAGAAAGGGCTCTAGAGAAAATGTCACTGAACTGGTGCGGGTACATAGGATCTGGCCTGATGGACAGGGTGATGGAATGAGCAGCATCTGCACAGGCACTAGAGGTTTATACTCCAAACTCTCATACTTAATCTTGTTGTTACCAGAATTTAGTCAAATAATGTCTTGCATTTTAGGTAAATGAGAGATGTATGATATAATTCACTATGGAGGACAGTTCAAAATAGGGGATATTCATTGTTTTAGTTTAAGTAGGAGATATTATTGGTGTCCCTTAGTTCTTGTCTCATTGTAGCAAAGATTTGGAACAACAGAACACTTACAGCTCAAACAGACAGGATTTTATTAAGCAGGCAGTTTTTGTAACGACAGACTAGTTACAGCTCTGTCACAGCTCAAGCAGGGAGCAGGCAGTGAACCCTGGAAATGTGAGGGCAGGCGGACCTCTGAAGGAGTGCCCCAATCCCTCTTGGCTTCCCTTTCTATACTGTCTCCTCCCTCCGGAGCCTGATTGGTTCAGTCCTATGCAAAATACCGCTTGTATCTGCCAACAAAATGGGCATACACTCAAGGCCAATCAGGGAAGGGGGCATGTTTTCCTGCCAGAGGTTCTCACTCTGGTCCTCAGCCTCCTCTTTCCTGGGCTTTTTTTTTGCTTTTGTGTGCCCTCTCAGTGGTTCTTCTAGCCATGGCCATCTTGGATTCCTTTTTATATTCCAGCTACCTAACATTGGTGTGTTTATGTGTGTGTGTGTGTGTGTTTGTTCAGTCATGTTTGACTCTGCAATCCCAGGAACTGTAGCCCACCAGGCTTCTCTGTCCATGGAATTTTCCAAGCAAGAATATTGGAGTGGGTTGCCATTTCTGACTCCAGTGGATCTTCCTGACCCAGGGATTGAACCTGAGTCTCTTGAGTTGACTGCATGGGTAGGTGGATTCTTTACCACTGCACCACCTGGGAAATAAACTCTAAATGCTCCCTTTGGTACGTCCTGTTATTTATTAGACCATGATTTAGTTGTTAGGGTAATTAGTGGTGAGTAGAAAAGACTAGCCCTTGGACCTACAAGTGAGAGTGCGAGAACCTTTCGGTGAGTCTTTTGTTCAGAAGAGTCTTGAGGTCTTGTATAACTAGAGGAGAGGAGGTTGATTGACCCGACTCTGAGAGAAGCAAAATGGAATTTTGGAGAAAATGTACTTTCTTAAGGAGGCTAGTGTTAGAGATGATGACAAGCCAGGTGGATGTGTTCATACTACAAGACTTCAGTGAGATGGATACTGCTGTTGCCTCAGTTACAGATACTGTAAAAGAATAGTTTCTGTCATCATATTTGTATGCTGGTAGTATTTGGACGGAGGAGCCTGGCGGGCTGTGGTCCATGGGGTCACAGAGTTGGACATAGCTTATTGACTAAACCACCACCACCACCACCAATCTATGTATACTGGTTTTCCATGGTCGTAAAAACATTTCTGATATAGAAATTCTTCAGCCCTAGCCCTCAGCCACCTTGTTCCTATTTATGACATTCCTCCAAAACGCCCTCTTTCCAGGAAACTGTTTATTAGCCTTTAATGTAGTCTTCTAGAGTTTCTATATATAAATAAAGGCAATAAAAATACAGACACTTTTTCCTGTCTTTATCCGAAAAGGTCACCAACTCCAAAAGAACAGTATTATACCTGTTGATCTGCAGATTGGTCTTCTTACTCTTTCCTTTGTACATTGTGTTTTTTACTTAACAATGGAGATCTTAACAGAAGATCTTCCTGTAAAGTAGTTTTGTTTCGTTTTCCAGTATATAGTTTTTGTTTTGTATGATTTCCCTTTGATAATTTATTTAACCAGTTCTCTGTTGACTTGTTTCTGTTTTTTCATTATTGTAACAGTGTTGCAATGAACTACCTTGTACATCTGGCATTTTGTCTGTATGCAAGTATATAATTATGGAATAAATTCAGATGTGGTATTACTAATAAAAGGCCATATACCTTTGTAATTTTTATAGATATTACTAGGTTGCCCTTATGTTTGGACTCTGACTCTCCCACCAGTGAAAAGGGATAATTTGTGTTTCTCTCCTTCCTTCCCCAGCTTTATTGAGATTTAATTGACGTATAACATGTTTGAATTCAAGGTGTGCAGTGTGATGATTTGATACAGGTATATATTGCAAAATATTTACCACAATAAGGTTCTTTAAAATATCTGTCACATAGTTTACATACTTAACAATGTACCATGGCAAAGAGATTGAAAATTGGGTCTAAGTAGTCTTAATTTGCATTTTTCTAGTGAGTGAGGTTAAGAGTCTGTCCATAGTTTCAAGACTCTTCCCCTCTCCCCCTGTTTTTTTCTGTGAACTTAACTATTTTAGGGGTTTTGAAGCAGAAATTGTTATCCTTATTTATACTTTTTTTTTCCTAATTCAAGTTTAACAGGCACAGCAGAGTGTATAAATCTTAAGGGTGTAGTAAGGTTGGATTTTTATAAGCCTCAGACACTCAATCTGGATTTTTTTTGGTGATTTTTTTACCAGAAGATGTTAACAAAAGTTTCAGACAACAGCCAAGATAGATTTTTTTTCTTTTCAGATGGTCCTTACATGATCTGTGTACTGAAATGTTAAAGGGTTGTAGTTGTCTCATTGGGCCATCACGAAGAAGAACCAGGTTCACATGAGGCATTCCTGCTGCCTGATAGAGACTGTAAGATGCATTTCTATATCAGAGGTGTTCAAATGCAGAAAACACTTCATCTTAAAAGTGATGAGATATGTTAGATAATGCCAGATTGTTTTCCTTAGAGTTCATACTAATTTACACTGTCAGCAGGAAGGTAAAATGTTTTGATTGTTTCACATAATCTCAAATAGTTGATACTGTCAGATCCTTTTGTCAGTCTAACATGTAATATAGTGGTTCACTGTTTTTTTTTCCTCCTTTCAACTTTTTTTTCAGTGAAGTCTAACTCATACAGTAAATGGCAAAAAATCATCATTGTATAATATCATGATTTTATCTCAAAGTAAATAGATTCTTGTAACCACCACCAAGAAGTAGAACATTGCCAAGAGCCCACCTGTGTACCACCTCCCACCCCACTCACTTTAAGAAGTCACTATTCTGAAAGCTAACACCCTAGAATCAGTTTTGCCCATTTTTTGAATGTTATGTGCATGAATCAAGCAGTAGGGTTGCCTTTGTATCTGATGTCTTTTATTAACAATATGCTGAATGAAGACAAACTGTAACCGTGCAGGCTGTTCTTGTGTTGGAAATGTGGCTGTTAAAATTCTCTCAATATTGCATCTGAAACTACTATAACGTTGACTTAAAGTTTGAAACAAAAAATTTGATAAAGTCTTGCAGTTTTGTCCAAAAAAAAAAAACAATATGCTGGTGACACCCAAAACTAATATTGTAAACAAACAAAAGAAACCAATATGTCAATGCCACCAGGGGAGGAAAAAACGGAAATACTTTACATATGAGAATAGCATTATTTTCAAAAGGAACCACTTTTTTCATGGTTGAGGCCATAATGATGGGGATGGCAATGGTCGGAAACCAGGAGCCCAAATTAGGATCCTCATACTGCCTTGCCCCAGCTGGATGACTTTGAGATCACATGAACTCAGTGACTATAGTAATCCCTACTGCAGCTACAGGAGAGGCTTTCTGTGAGGATTCTCTGAAATAATACATGTGAAAATGCTCAGCATTGAAACAATGGTGATGTTGTTACTTTAATTCCCATTGTGATGATATTAAAAGGTGGGGGCCTTTAGAAGATAATCAGATCATAAGTTAGGGCTCTCATTATGGCATTAAAAGTGTGTGTTAGTCTGTCAATCAGATCTGACTCTTTATGACCCCATGGACTGTAGCCCGCCAGGCTCCTCTATCCATGGAATTCTCCAGGCAAGAATACTGGAGTGGGTTGCCATTTCCTTCTCCAGGGGATCTTCCTGATCCAGGAATTGAACCTGGGTTTCCCGTGTTGCAGGCAGATTCTTTACCATCTGAGCTGTCGGGAAGCTCCATTATGGCATTGTGTCCTTATAAAAAGAGACTTGAGGGAGCTTGCTGCCTCTCTCTTCTGTTGTTCACCATATGAAGATACAATGAGAAGATTCTGTAAACCAGGAAGAGGTCCCTCACCAAGAACCTGACCATGATGGCAGCCTAATTTCAGACTTCCAGCTTCTGGAACTGGTATTTGTTGTTTAAGTTGATCTCCCCCTTCAAAAAAAGAGAAAACTCCAATATATTCGTAACATTTATCCTTGTTAAGTGTCATTGTGAGTTGTTCCATGTGGCTTAGTAAAATGAACAAAGATATGGTCTCATTCTTACAGTGTGTAAAAGAGTGATTCCCACTATTTGTGTATGTTTGAATCACTTATGATTTTTGTTTTATTGAGGAGTTTGCAAATCATTTTTAATTGCTGAAATATCTTTTTGTAATTCAAATGCTCATATCGAAATAGATTTAAAACATATATATCTGTGGTCTTTGAATCCTTTTTCTGATTTATTTATATTTGTTATATGTAATAGATTCCTGTGGTTCAAAGATTAAAAAGTATAAAAAAAGTAAAGTCTCCCACTTCTACAACTGTCCAGTTCATGTCTACCCCAATTGCCTAACATCTGACTCTGCCCAGAAATACTCGTTTCTGTATAACCTTCCACTGTCTTTTATTGTGGTGGTAGTGTTAATTGCTCAGTCGTGACACTCAGTCATGTCTGACTCTTTGCAGCTCCATGGACTTTAGCCTGCCAGGCTCCTCTGTACTGGAGTGGGTTGCCATTCCTTTCTCCAGGGGGTCTTCCTGACCCAGGGATTGAACCCAGGTCTCTTGCACTGCAGGCAGATTCTTCACCGTCTGAGCCACCAGGGAAGCCCAATGTCTTTTATACTTATAAGAAAATATGAATATAAATTACATCTTTATCCCTCTGCCCAAAACACATTACAACAACTATCCTGTACTTTTTTTATTTTGCTTAGCATCTTGCATATTTTTAATGGATCAGACCATATTAATTATCTCTAAGGTACTTAATTCATTTTCATTGCAATATAGTATTATATTATGCTAATATATCATTTATCCATTCTGTTTCGCATTTATACTTTTTGGCTAGTCTGAAATAATGCTGCAGTGAACATTCTAGTAAATATCTTTTGGTGAAATGTATACACATTTCTTTTGGATTTATCTCTAGGGTGGAATTTCTATGTCATAAGCAATGTAGATTTCCATTGCTGTACATTTTCAACAAGCTTGAGTATCATTAGTTTCTTTAATTTTTACCCATTCTGATGGGTACACATGTGGTATCTTATTGTGGTTTTAATTTTTGTTTTCCAGAGTACTAATGAGATTGCCATTTTCCCCCTTATATTTACTGGCTGCATCGGTCCTGTCAGAAACTGTATTTTTTAAAAAGCCAGAATATATAATCTCTATCTGTAAAAAGAAAGACTAACAAACTCATACACTAATAGTCTTAATCTGATTATTTCTTGGATAATCAAGAAATATTTGATTTCCTGGGTATCAGAGAAACTTTTTTGGGAGGAGAGCTGGACCGCTCAGCATGTGGGATACTAGCTCCCCCACTAGGATTGATCCCGTGCCTTCTGCAGTGGAAATGCAGAGTCCTATCCACTGGACCACCAGGAAATTCCCTCAAAGAATATTTTGAGTGTTCTAATTGCATTTTATAAAAATAAATGTTAGAATAGAAATTACATTCCTTTGATGTAGGGTTAGGACTTTTTGGTAGTATGTGAGGAATGCTCTTGGTCCAGAAGGGGAAGGAGAGAGATTAGCACCTCCACCATGAAGTGATTTTTAGAATTTAATTTTTAATTATATCATTTTTATGGACTTCCCTGGTGATCTTGTGGTTAAGAATCCCCCTGCTAATGTGAGGGACACAGGTTTGATCACTGGTCCAGAAAGATTATGCATGTTAAAGAGCAACTAAGGCACAACTACTGAAGCCTGAGTGCCTAGAGCCTCTGCTCCTCAACAAGAGAAGCCACTGCAGTGAGGAGCCTGTGCATTGCAACAAAGAATAGTCCCAGCTCTCCACAACTAGAGAAAGCCTGCAGACAGCAATGAAGATCCAGCGCAGCCAAAAATAAATAAAATTTTAAGAATTGTTATTTTAAAAATACCAACATTGTTTATTGGTTTATTTTATTTTATTGCGATATAGTCAATCTAAAATACTAGTTTATTTAGTTTGCAGGTGTACGTACAACATAGTGATTCAAACATTTTATCAATTACACTCCATTTATAGTTCTTGTAAAATATTGACTAAATTCCCTGTGCTGAAAGTATATCCTTGTAACGTATTTATTTTATATATAGTAGCAACAGGTCAGTTTATTTCTCTCCCTGGGTTCTTGTGTCATCATAACAAAGATTTTGAATGACAGACTAATTATAATTACTGTAGCTCAAGCAAGCAGGATTTCTCAGCTCTTGTCTTGTTGTAGCAAGAATTTGAAACAACAGACTGGTTACAGCTCAGGCAGACAGAAGTTTTATTAAGGAGACAGTGGATAGTGAACTCCCAAGACTTGGGAGCAGGCAACCCTGAAGGAGACGCAGCAATCCCTCTTGGCTTTCCTTTTTATACTTCCTCTTGGTTCTGCCCTGTGCAAAATAGGGCTTGTACCCGCCACCAATCAGGAAAGGGAATGCAAATAGCGTGTATGTTCAAGGCCAATCAGGGAAAGGTGTATGTCTGGGACCCTGCAAAATTGTGCTGTTACATGGTCATCTAGGTGGATGTGGACTGTTTTGATTGACAATTGCATGTGACATAACAACAAGCTCTATTGTATGTGTCTTTCCCATAATTCAGTCTGTTATAATCAATTGTATGTATGTATAGAATATTTATGAACCCATACCGGGCTCCTGGCTGCCTAAGGTTTCTTGAGGACACAGCTTTGCATCAGTGGCTCTTGTGTCAGAGTTGGAGAAGCCCCAATGGCTAGTTTGTATCCACTTTGTGCCTAGGGCGCAGCAGCAGGAGTTTGAAAGGTCTCTGTGGTTATTTTTTGTAGCTTATCTGTGAGCTCTCCTGGGCGTGTCTTGGGTGGGGTTTAGAGATCAGCTTGCATCCTTTTCAGTAGGCTAACCCTCTGTTGCTCATGCCTAACTTCGTGTGTGTATGTGTGTGTCTGTTAGTTGTGTCCAACTCTTTGTGCACGCGTGTGTGTGTGTTACTCAGTTGTGTCCGATTCTTTGCAACCCTATGGCCTGTAGATCTCCATGCTCCTCTGTCCATGGAATTCTCCACTCAAGAATATGGGGGAATGGGTTGCCATTACCTTCTCCTGGGGATCTTCCCCCATCTTTTGGGGATCTTCCCCCATCTTTTGGGGATCTTCCCCCATCTTCTGGGGATCTTCCATCTATCTTCTGGGGATCTTCCACCTAACAGAAGTTTGTACCTTAATCCCCTACCTCAGTCACACTCTCTCCCCACCCCGCGCAATCATAAGTTAGTATCTGTGAGTCTGTTTCCTTTTTATGTTGGAATTTAGATTTTTTTTTCTTTTAAATTTTGACTGTGCTGGGTGTTCATTGGGTCATGCAGGCTTCTCTAGTTGTGGTGCTGTGTGTGGGGGTTTTGGTTTTATCATATGCTATTCTCAGTGCTTGGATAAGCTTTTGAAATTCTCCCTCCCCACCCCCACCCCTTTAAAATTTAATGGATATTTGTCCAGAAGTTCTTTTAGTAAGTTTTGTTTTCTTTTGACAATAAAGTTGTGAGTGGATCTTCATGTGTTAGGTTATTAATAACATTGTTTTTATGTAAAGGATACTAGGAACTTTAAGAATAAATTGTATTTAATTCTGTGTTTGAGTAAAGTCAGAGTAACTGACTGTCAAACAAGAGGAAGCAGTGCTTACATTCATTTTTAGTCTGTATTAAATTAGTTATTACTTTTTGCTTTCCTTTTCTCATTTCCCTTTTAAATAAACTTTTTTGTTGTTGTTTTAAAGAGCAGTTTTAGTTTTACAGTAAAATTGAATGGGAAGAGCATAGTTCCCATATATCCAATCCCCCCCCCCCCCCACCACATAGCCTCCCTCACTGTCAACATCCTGCACCAGCGTGTTGGTAATTTTTGAGTTGACTAATTACCTTACTTTTGGGAAAGTAAGCAGTTTGATATATGTTGACATTATTCTAAAATTATAACATTCCTTTCATTTGAGAAAGCATATTATTGACCTTATTTCAAAAGCAAAGAAACCAAGACTAGAATTAAATTATTTGCTTCCTAGCCAAATTTTATTTTGAAGTTTCCAAATGAAGATTTTCAGCTTTAATAGCAAAGTTATGCTCTCCTTTGATTCCTGCTAATTTATTGAAACTTGAAGATTTATTTTTCAGCCCTTTCTCCTTTCTTTTAAATGTAAAACGTTCAAACCAGATGTTTGAAATTTTTATTGCAGTTTCTGATTTGGGGACTTCCTGGTGGTCCAGTGGCTAAGACTCTGTGCTCCCAGTGCAAGGGACCTGGGTTCGATACCCTGGTTGGGGAACTAGATACCACATGCCACAACTAAAGATTCCACATGCTCCAGCAGAGATCGAAGATCCGGAGTACTGCAACTAAGACCAGGCACAGCCAAACAAATAAATATTAAAAAAAAAAATTGTGGCTTGGAGTATTACTGACAAATATAGATAATTCCAGACCTAGCATGGGGTACAGGTTCCAATTTAGTTTGAATGGGCTAGTCCAGAAATGAGTTAATGATTAGGATGCTGCTGTCATAAAGGTAAAATGCTGGTTATGGTGCATGGGCTTCTCATCACAGTAGCTTCTCTTGTTAGAGAGTGCAGGCTCTAGAACGTGGGCTCAGTAGTTGTGGTACATGGCCTTAGTTGTCCCTCGGCATCTTGAAACTTCCTGGATCAGGGATCCAACCCATGTCCCCTGCGTTGGAGGGGGATTCTTAACCACTGGACCACCAGGGAAGTCCCCCTATGTCTATTTTAACGCTAAGCTGTCAGTGTCTTGAAATTCTTAATTTTATAAAATTTAGTTTTAGTTATTTGGCTGTGTTGGGTCTTAGTTGTGGCACGTGGGATCTTATTGTGCCATGAGGGAATCTTTTGTTGCAGCTCATGAACTCTCTAGTTGTGGCGTGTGGACTCAGTAGTTGTGGCTCTCTGGCTTAGTTGCTTCACGGCCTGTGTGATTTTAGTTCCCTTCCTAGGGATTGAACCTGTGTCCCCTGCATTGCACAGTGGATTTTTAACCATTGGACCACCAAGGAAGTCCCTGATGTTCTTAATTTTTGAATAAGTGACCTTGCTTTTTTATATTGTAATGGGGACTACAAATTATGTAACCAGTCCTGGTCCTGAATAAACAAAGTGTATTATTTAATAAGAAAGAGACAACCCAATAAAAATGTCAAAGACTCTGAACAAAGGATGTAGAAAGGAACATGAATCATGAATAAACTTGTGAAGAGATCTTCAACCTTATTAAATTTTCAACCTAGTCAGGTATAAACAGATTACAGTGTGATACCATTTTATGTGTTCTGTACTGCTACAAATTATGAAATTTGATTTTACCTGATATTGGAGAAGATATGTTCATATGCTGTTGGTGAATTGGTAAGGTGATCCAATTGAAGACACTTGGGCATTTTTGGTAGATTTGAGAATTTGGATGCCCTGTAACCCACCAGTTTCCCACTTTGCATATCCCAAAGACATTCTTGTATAAGTATACCTGGCGACCTGAATAGTAATGTTGATAAAAGCAAAAACGTCAGCCATACAAATGTTTGTCAACAGAATAGATAAATACATTATGGCATATTTATATTATGGAATACCATATAAGGCAACCTAGATAGCATATTAAAAAGCAGAGACATTACTTTGCCAACAAAGGTCCATCTAGTCAAGGCTATGGTTTTTTCAGTAGTCATGTATGGATGTGAGAGTTGAACTCTAAAGAAAGCTGAGCACCAAAGAATTGATGCTCTTGAACTGTGGTGTTGGAGAAGACTCTTGAGAGTCCGTTGGACTGCAAGGAGATCCAACCAGTCCATCCTAAAGGAGATCAGTCCTGGGTGTTCATTGGAAGGTCTGATGTTGAAGCTGAAACTCCAGTACTTTGGCCACCTCATGCGAAGAGTTGACTCATTGGAAAAGACCTTGATGCTGGGAAGGATTGGGAGCAGGAGGAGAAGGGGACGACAGAGGATGAGATGGCTGGATGGCATCACCGACTCGATGGACATGAGTTTGGGTAAACTCCGGGAGTTGGTGATGGACAGGGAGGCCTGGCATGCTGCGATTCATGGGGTTGCAAAGAGTCGGACACGACTGAGTGACTGAACTGAACTGAACTGATATAAGGCAGTGAAAATGGAACATGGATAAAGCATAAAAAAATATTAAGTGAAAAAAATCACATTCCCAAATATTTCATTCAGCATACCAGTTTATCAAGCTGAAAAAACAGTGATGGGTGGGGGGAGGACACATACCTAAACAAAATATTATTCAAGGACATATACATATGTGACAGTGCTATATTTTAAAAAGTAATGGGATAATACATAATTAGGATAAAGGTTAGGAGGACAGGAGCACTTAGATAATGTTATTGGTGTTCTTATGTGATGTGGTGATTTACAGTTTACAGTGTTCATTTTATGCTTGCTTGCATTCATCTTTCCATATATTTTGTGTGTGTCAAACATTACATTAAAGAAGGGGAAAAGGTACTCTTGGTTAGCCACTTATGACGTAGATGGAGGAGTGGCTAGGAAAATAGAAAGATAACTAGCATATTACAGAAAAGAGGTTTCAAGAAAGAGGAGGTGATCTACATAAGAGATCAGATAGTTGAATAGGACATGAACTTAATTCCCTTTCAGCTCTAACATTTTGTTATTTAAATATTGTGGTTTATGTGTTTTCTGTATTTTTCCTATATTTAAAATTACAGTTATAAGCAATTATGTTATATAAGTGATATAATTATTTTTAATTTAGTCCATTTAGGTGTTAATATCTTTTATCTTTACCTCTTTTTTTGTAGTGTTATCTTCTAATCGGAAAAAGTCTTCCATGAAAACTTCACTTTTAAAAAAACAAGTAATGCTGTCTAAATTTAGTCCATTTAGGTGTTAATATCTTTTATCTTTACCCCTTTTTTTGTAGTGTTATCTTCTAATCGGAAAAAGTCTTCCATGAAAACTTCACTTTTAAAAAATCAAGTAATGCCGTCTATTTTTCTAAAACATTGAAATGGGGGCTCTCATTTCAAGGTAAGTATCAATTTCATATCTTTATCACATTTTTTCAGAAGTTAAATATAGAAGGAAGATGTGAATATTGGTTACGTTTTAAATCTTTTAGCTCTTCTGGGGTGGACATAGGAAGGAAATTGTAAGCTTTAAGATAGATACTTAGGATTATGTTTACCACATGTTTTAACGCAACTTCATGAAGGCGAGAGGAGGGGTCAGTGGTATTTAAAGATTTTTAGAGAGGTTAGTTAAAAACTGAGAGCTTTTTGGATTTAGCAGTTACGAGGTCATTGCTGGCAGGTTAGAGGCCATTTTAGGTCTATGTTTGTTGCTAAAAATAAGTTTGCAATAAAGAGTGAAGAGAAGCTGAAAAAGTGAATATTTTAGCTCTTAAGTGATTTATTAAACCAATATATGGTATGTACTTAGTATGTAGCAATCATTTCTCTAAGCACGGTAGTTATAGTGTATAACTATTAACATATATAATGTCATATATATATGTATAAACCAATATATATCTTGGTTCAAGCTTCTTATAGATAATTTAATGGCCAAATATGTCTCCTCAGCTTTATTTAGATATAATTGACATACAACATTGTGTATTTGCCAAACTATTTTTATGCCTTTTTTTACTCTTTTGTGTGATAAATTACATGGTCCACCCTAGTTATACCGTTAACAGGGACAGATATTCCCTGCCTGGGTATAACTTGTTTGTGCTAGCAGGCAAATTAGATGTTTAACAGCACTGGTCACTGTGATAAGTGCTACAAAAGTGAAATAATGACTACCTGAGTGGGGGGTGGGAGTGGAAGTTGGTGGTTTGTGAGTTTGTTGAGCAGGATAGATTTAAAAGGCAGATTTGGCAGGGCATATGGAAGAGAGAAATCATGTATATGAATGTAGGATTTTGAGTGGCTAGAAGTGTGATAGTACCATAAGAAAAGTAAGGAAACCACAAAGAAAGACTGGTTATTAGGGGGTAAGCGGATGGGACTGTAACATGAATTCTGTTAGACCTGTTTTGATTTTGGAAGTACAGGTAGAACTTTCAGAACATCTCCCTAAATGTGGACATATGAGACTAAAATTTAGAAAAAAGATAATTTAGGGTCCAAAGATACAAACTTTGGAGTAATTCACATGGCGTTTAAGCTGTGGAAGTAGGTAACATTTCTAGTATCCTAGCAGAGAGAAAAAGGTAAAGCACAGAACTTTTAGAAATGCCTATTATAAATATTGGTGTTAAAAAGAATCAATAAAGGGAAAATAAGAAGAAAAGTATGAAGGAGAAGGATGAGATGCTTAGAAAGATTATAGATTTTAATACCCTAGAAGGGCACTAAGTTAATTAAATTCAATAACCTCTCTTAAGGTATAAACATAACCTAATAATGAATAATTATTAGGTTAATTATATAATAAAGTAACATAGTAATTAGTATGAGATTCTTGATCTGCGAGAACAGATTGAATAGACCAAGATGAATTATAAGAGGTTAAGCAAATGGTTTTACAAAATACAAAGAAGCATGAAGAATAAAATAGAATGTTTTTCAAGAAGTTTGTGCAGGAAATAAGACAGCAATCATTTTGGAAAGTTAGTCACATGAAAGATATTTTAGCATTTTGTGTGGGAGTATGTGTGCACGTGCTCAGTCATGTCCGATTCTGTGACCCCATGGACTGTAGCCCACCAGTCTCCTCTGTCCATGGAATTTTCCAGGCAGGAGCATTGGAGTGGGTTGCCACTTCCTACTCCAGGAGATGAATTTAATACAATAAAACAGATTTTTTAATACCACAGGAAAGTAGGAAGTGTATAAAAAGGTGAATTGGATATATGGAGGGCTTGTAATTCCTGATGGATAAATTTATTTGGATTTGTTTATTTTATTTTAAAAATATTTATTTATTTGGCTATGTTGAGTCCTAGTTGCAGCACACAAGGCCTTTTGTTGTGACGCACAGACATTCTCTAGTTGGGGAGTGTGGGCCCCAGAGCATGGGGGTTTCAGTAGATGCGGCACATGGCTCTCAAGTTGTGGTATGGGCTCTGGAGTGTATAGACTCAGTAGTTGTGGCTCACAGGTTCAGTTGCTCCGTGGCATGTGGAATCTTAGTTCCCTGAAGAGGAATTGAACCTGTGTCCCTTGCATTGCAAATAGATTCTTAACCACTGGACCACCAGGGAAGTCTCTGTTTAAATTGTAAAATGTGCATAACAAAATTGACTATTTGACTACTATTATTTTCATTTTTTATGGTAAGTTAACATTTGCTATATGTGAATTAGGTATGCTTCTTCATGTGTACAAAGCATCTGAATGTTCAGTTTCATCTGTACAGTCATTGCTCACTTTACTTTACTCACAGCAGATATAGAGACTGGGAAATATTGAAAGAATTAATTGTTTCATTTCATATTGTCAAGGGCCCTTCTCTTGTTGTTGCTTCTATCTATAAATTGAGAAATGAAATACCCAAGAGTACTCCCTTTTTAAAAACTTTAACAAAAGGGAGATTTCCAAACCACATTGTGATTGACTAAGAGATGGTGTCAGAGTACAGAAGCAACAAAAAGGTCTTTCAGTGAAATACAAAATACAAAGAAGCATGAAGAATAAAATAGAATGTTTTTCAAGAAGTTTGTGTAGGAAATAAGACAGCAATCATTTTGGTCTTTCAGTGAAAGACCTTTTCCTGGGAATTCCCTGGCAGTCCAGTGGTTAGGACTCTGAGCTTTCATTGCTATGGGCCCAGATTGTATACCTGGTCCGGGAACTAAGATCCTGCAAGCTGCAAGGTGAGGCCAAAAAATAAAAAAAATAAAGTAAGATAAAATAACACAAAACTTCCCTCTAAATTGAAGGAAGAGGTCTGGTTACTTTGCTTATTGACATTGAATACTAAGAAAAAAACACAGCTGTAGAACTCCAGATTGTCTCTAAATCCTGTGCTCCTTAGCTCCTAAAGCTAATGAAGTATAAAAATACATTAGCTTCCCCTTTTTGCCTTTTTATACTATTCCTGGGGTTCTCAAGGCAAGAATGTTGTAGTGGTTTGCCATTCCCTTCTCCAGTGGGCCACATTTTCAGATAAATGAGCTTAAACAAATGTTAAGCCATCCACAACTCTATGTGACTCTGTTGTTCTTACTTTATCATCATATTTCATCCTATCAACAACTTCCCTCTAAAATGGAAGTTATCCACATTTTATAAATGAAGGAATCCTTAAATTTGGGGTATGTACAAATGTGGGCATTTGGAAAGAGCTCAACATGGTCTTCCTAAACGTTGGCCATTTTAACTGTTTTTTAAGTGGACAATTTCCTGACATAAATATATTCATAGTGTTGTGCCACCCATCAGCACTGTCCATCTCCACAACTTACTTTATCACCCCCAAACCCAGATGTGAATTTGTGTGGATTTGTGAAGTTGTCTGTTTCTGTGAATTTGCCTGGTCTGTTTAGGTCTTGTAAGTGCAGTCATACAGTGTTTGTCCTTTCATGGTTGGTTTATTTCACTTAGCATAGATGTCCTCAAGGTTCACCTATGTTTAGCATGTATCACGATGTCTCTTTTAAGGCTGAATAAATATTCCACTGTATGTATTAACATGTACCACATTTTGTTTATCCACCCATCTATTGAGTCAAATTTGACTTGTTTCCACCTTTGGCTATTGTTAATAATACTGCCGTAAACATGGGTATACAAATAACTATGTGACTTCTTGCATTTCATTCTTTTGGGTTATATACCAAGAAAAGTAGAATTGCTGGATCATATGGTGAAGTGAAGTGAAAGTCGCTCAGCTGTGTCCACCTCTTTGCCACCCCATGGACTCTACAGTCCATGGAATTCTCCAGGCCAGAATACTAGGAGTGGGTAGCCTTTCCCTTCTCCAGGGGATTTTCCCACCCCAGGGATCGAACCCAGGTGTCCTGCATTGCAGGCAAATTCTTTACCAGCTGAGCCACAAGGGAGGCCCTGGATCATATGGTAATTCTATTTAAATATTTTAGGAACTACCATACTCTTTCACAGTATTTGTACCATTTTTCATTCCCACCAGTAATATAGAAGGGTTTACAGTTTCTTAACATCTTTGCCTTAATTTGGTTTATAGTGTGTTTTTGGTTTTGAGCAGTGGAACATTTTAAGTATATTTCCTTAAAAGAAGGTTTATCATAGATTGTTTTCTAGTAGTCTTAGAAGGAACACAAATCTTCATGCTCTGTTGTAAGGTCAGAACTGGTAAAGAAAGTTGTCACCTAGTTACTAATAAATTTTAGTGAGAGATCCTCACAAAAATGAAAATTACGGGGCTTTGAAAAGAATGCATTGCCAAAAACTTAGTTATTCTGTGTAATCTGACTGTGATGTTTACTGTACTAAGGACCTTCACTTGGCTTAAGAGAAAGCTATGTGTTTTAATTTCTGAGCAGGAATAACTATGATTTCCAAGGATTGAACAGGATGATTAAATGAGTTAGAATGCTTCCCCTCCCTCAACTGATGTACTTGGAAATTGGAAATTTTATAAGGAGGTGGAGAGATATTCATTGTGTTGTTGACTGACACATTGTCTGTTTAATAGTTGGGAAAAGACATTCCTTGTTCAGATGGATAGAAGACGAATCAGAGTTATTAAGCAAAAAAAAAAAGTGCTGATGGGATTATAGTTTCTGCAGAGAGGTTTTTGAAACTTTGTACCTTGTTTGCAGTTGTCATTAAGATTTGGAAATATTGAAATAGATCATATTCATTGGCTTCAATATTATTATAATTTTGCTTTTCCTCGGTAAGTTTTAACTGGATCATATGGTAGTAATAAACTTGAAAGTAATAAACTTGAAAAAGTGTATTTTAGAAGCTGCTTATCATGTTATATGAACATTATGAATAAACTGAGTGGTTTAAACTTGTCTTCTAGTTTTTACTAGTTCCTCTTCTCCCAGTTCGTTGCCTCAGGATTCTTTTTGTTTAATATGCACTGGATGTTTATGCATTAGAAAAATGTTCATAAAGATTATATTGTTGAGTGTCTACTGTTTCTGGTTCTTTGATAACATGCTTTTTGCTTTAACTCAGAAAATAACTGTGGTTAGATTGTCATACAGTCTGCCACACACAGTAAGGATATTGTGATAGAAATTTTGCTGTCTGCGTAGCATGACCTTTCAAAACTGTTTTCTTTGCTGCAAGCATCTCACTTAGCCTTTTGACTGCCACATGACAGAGGAAGTAGTATATATAAGGCGATACAAATGACTGCCTTGTTGATCTCGTTTATGTTGAGGATGAACTAGTTTTATGCATTATACATAGAGTACATTTTAAGTGTAAGTTTAAAAAAATTTTTTTATTAGAGTATAGTTGATTTGCAATACAGTGTTGTGTTAAGTTTCAGTTGTACAACAAAATGAATCAGTTATACATATATCCACTCTTTTTTTTTTTTAAAAAGATTCTTTTCCCATATAGGCCATCACAGACTACTGAGTAGATAGGTTCTTATTAGTTACTTATTTTATATAAAATATTTTATATAGGTATACAGGTAACTAATGAAGTAGTGTGTATATGTCAATCTTAATGTCCCAATTTATCCCTCCCCCTTAAGCGTAATTTTTAGAACAAAATAATAGTAAATTATAATAGTAAAAATTTAAATGGAAAATAATTTATGTTACTTTGAAGAAAGGTCTAACTTTTTTCCAGAGTTTTAAGAATTATTAATTAATGGAGATTATTATATACAGCTGATGACTACAGATCTACTATTTTTGTGGCAAAGATTTTAAAGCAACTTTGGAATTGTCTTACTCTTGTTCCTGAAGATTCTTTTTTAGAACTGTGAAAGGGTCTAGGGAACCTGAGAAAGCACCAACTTGATTTTATTTATTTATTTATTTACCAACTTGATTTTAAACTTTAATCTTATTTTCCACTAGTAGCTTAGCTCTGTAATGTAAGTATTTATTTATTCATCATTTAGCAAATAGTTACTGAGGTCCTGTATCAGACATGGTGTACAAAGAACCACAAAGATGACAGAACCTGTCCCTGTCATTCAGGAACTCACTATTTAGATTTCAGCAAAGGAGGCAGGAATAGAGCTGGGTAGGATCACAACTCCTTGCTGCAGACGCTAATATCCCTTCCCTCCTGGAATCTAGAGATAAAGACAAAGGTGATGAGGAGTAGTAGTTAGGGCCATGAGGATAGTTAGGATTCTTAGGTAGGAATAATGCTGGAAAAGAAGCAACTGCCCGTGATAGAAAAAATCTAGAGCTTGGGTTTGATTATCTTTAACCCTGAGGTCATAGGCACAGTAAAATGGGGAATGGGTTCCCATCAAATGGATTCTTCAGGCTAGGTGCTGCTGAGGAACTTTACATCTGTTATTGCTGTTAATCCATCTTAAAAGAGTGTGAAATTTAGCATCTATGTGGAAGAGCACGTGAGAACCTAAATTTATCATTTAAAGAATGATGAAAAGTGAACAACTCTGCATAACAGCCAGATTAATCATAGGTGCTTTCTTCTGTCAATCTCCTTTCCTCTCCCCAAGCTATTCTTTACTGAATTTTTGTTATTTTCTTGCTTTTCTTTATAACCTTACTATCTCTGTTCATCTCTATCTCTGAGCGATATAAGGCTTTGAGTAAATGAAATCATATTGTATATATTCTTTTGTATTTCTCTTAATATTATTTATAGGATTCATTTATGGTAGTGTGTATAGCTTTAGTAATTTCCTGTATTGTAAAGTGTATAATTTGTTGAACCATTCTGTTTTTTGAAATTATAGTTGTTTTTGGTTGGTCTAGGTGTTTATTGCTGCGCGTGGGCTTTCTCTAGCTGCAATGAGTGGGGTCAGCTCTTCATTGCAGTGTGAAGGCTTCTCATTGCAGTAGCTTCTCTAGTTGAGGACCATAGGCTGTAGGTGTGCAGGCTTTAGTAGTTGTGGCCCACAGACTCCAGAGCACAGGTTCAGTAGTTGTGGCAAACAGGCTTGGTTACTACGCAGCATGTGGAATCTTCCTGGTGCAGGGATCAAACCTGTGTCCTCTGCATTGGCAGGTGGACTCTCATCCACTGTGCCACCAGGGAAGTCCTGATCCATTCTATTATTGCTCATTTAGTTTGTGTCTAGTTTTTGGATATTATGAAAAATTTTGCATTCCACACTCATGTACATGTGACAACTTGGATAAGAGGTTTCCTGGCATGGATGCCTAGTGAAGGAATTTTTGATGCCAAAATTCTTGGAAGAGGTTGAATCAGTTTACTGTCCCTCCAGATCTATGAAATGGTATCTCATTGTGGTTTTAATTCACTTTCCTTGGTGGCTAATATTTATGGTATATACTCTCAGTATGTTAATGGGACTTTTGGCTTCTGTGAAATTTCTATTTAATTATCTTGCCCATTTTTCTATTGGGTTTGTGTTCTTTGTATATTCATTTTCTCACTGTGATGTATAAAAATTGTTTATTTGTTCAATTTTTATTCACTTGTTTAACATTCATCATTGAGTCTCCTGTTGTTTTTTGCATAAAGAATAGTACCTTAATGTGGTCTACCAGAATGTGGATTTGGCCAGCCCCTCCACTACCATTCTGCCTCTGTTTTCCACCTCTCTCTCTTCCAAATGGTAGTCTTTGAATTCCTCAGATAATTAAGGTTTCTTAGGCCTTTGCATATGTTCTTTCTCATTTTGGCTAGCTAATTTCCTCTATTCCTTTAAGACTGTTCAAATATCCCTTTCTCTCGGAAAGTACTCTTGTCTCTACTTGCCTCAAATTCACGTACTTTGTGTCTCTATACTTAGGAAAAATATGGTTGTTATAATTAGATGATTAGTCAAGAGGAGAAAGAAAGCTGTCAACATGTCCATTTCTACCAAGGGATTAAAAAGCGTATGTGCAGAGTGATAAACAAGGATGAAAGCTAAATGATGAATGATTTTGGAACATCATAATGGTAGCCTCGTCGGTGTCCCCCGCTCCTCTTCATAGTTCTGTTTCTGTTTGAATGGAGAAGGGTGATTCGAAAAACAGTGGTAGAGTACACAGCTGTAGAGTTCACAGCATTGGACTGAATGTAACTGAGGGAGCACATGTGAGTTTTATTTTTTTTTAATTAATTGAAACAGTTGATATACAGTATTATGTTAGCTTCAGGTGGACTGCATATGATTTGACGTATGCATACATTATGAAAGGGGCTTCCCTGGTGGCTTAGATGGTAAGGAATCCACCGCTATCCAGGAGACTAGGTTCGACCCCCGGATTGGGAAAGATCCCTTGGAGAAGGGAATGGCTACCCACTCCAGTATTCTTGCTTGGAGAATCACATGAACAGAGGAGCCTGGCAGGCTACAGTCCATAGGGTTGCACAGAGTCGGACATGCCTGAAGCAACTTAGCACACCCACATACATTATGAAATGATCGCTACTATTGGTCTGGTACCCATCTATCCCTATACAAAGTTATTACAATTTATTATTGACCCTGTTCCTTATGCTGTATATTAGATACTTGTGGCTTTTTTTTTTTAATTATATAACTGGAGGCTTGCACCTTTTAACTAGAAGGCAATGGCACCCCACTCCAGTACTCTTGCCAGGAAAATCCCATGGCCAGGGGAACCTGGTAGGCTGCAATCCATGGGGCCGCTAAGAGTCGGACATGACTGAGCGACTTCACTTTCACTTTTCACTTTCATGCATTGGAGAAGGCAATGGCCACCCACACCAGTACTCTTGCCTGGAAAATCCCATGGCCGGGGGAGCCTGGTGGGCTGCCGCCTGTGGGGTCGCACAGAGTCGGACACGACTGAAGAGACTTAGCAGCAGCGGCAGCAGCTTTTAATTCCCTTCACTTGTTCTGCTTACTCCTCACCCCTCTCTCTTCTGGAAAGAGCCTGCTTGTTCTCTGTCTGTGAATCTGTTTTCATTTTGTTTATTTAATTTTTACATTCCACATGTGAGTGAGATGATGCAGCATTTGTCTTTTTTTTGTCTGACTTATTTTATTTAGCATAATACGCTCTAGATCCATCTGTGTTGTAAAAAAATGGCAAGATCGCCTTCCCCCTTTATGGCTAAGTAATATTCCATTATAGATACAGATATTACATCTTTATCAAGTTGTCTATTGATGGACACTTAGATTGCTTCCATATCTTGACTGTTGTAAGTAATGCTGCAGTGGACATTGGAGTGCATATATCTTTTTGAATTACTGTTTTGGTTTGTTTCAGGCAAATGCCCAGAAGTGAAATTGCTGGCAGTTCTATTTTTAATTTTTTGAGGAACCTCCATACTGTTTTTCAATAATGGCTGCTCCAGTATACAGTCCCATCAACAGTACACAAGGGTTTCTTCCTCTCCACGTCCTTGCCAACACTTGTTACTTGGTTTTTTGGCAACAGCCATTCTGACAGGTGGAGGTGGTATCTCATGATTGTTTTGGTTTACATTTCTCTGATGGTTAGTGATGTTGAGCATCTTTTCAGTGTATCTGTTGGCCATCAGTATGTCTTTGGAAAAATGTCTATTTAGGTTCTCTGCCCATTTTGTAATTGGGTTGTTTGTTTTTTGTTGTTGAGTTGTAGGAGTTTATGCTTTGGGTGTTAACCTCTTAATGGATATTGTTTTCAGATATTTTTTCCCATTCAGTGGGCTGCCTTTTCATTTGTTGATAGTTTCCTTTGCTGTGCAGAACCTTTTTAGTTTGATATAATCCTACTTGTTTATTTTTGGTTTTGTTCCCTTTGTTTGAGGAGACATACCCCCAAAATATTGCTAAGGCCAATGTCAAAGAGTGTGCATCCTGTGTTTTCTTGTACAAGTTTTATGCTTTCAGACATTTAAGTCTTTAATCAACATTATGAATTAATTTTTGTGTTCTATATGAGAAACTAATTCAGTTTGATTCTTTTTCATGTAGCTGTCCAGTTTTCTGAACACCATTTATTGAAGAGGCTGTCTTTTCTTCATTGTCCTTACTTCCACCTCCTTTTTCATAGATAAGTTGACATGTAAGTGTGAGTTCATTTCTGAGTTCTCTGTTAAGGTTCCTTTGATCTGTGTGTCTGTTTTTGTGCTAGTACCATACTGTTTTGTGTTTTGGCCGCGCTGCATGGCTAGTGGGATCTTAGTTCCCTGAACAGGGGTTGAATCCAGAACCTTGGCAGTAAAAGCATGGAGTCCTAACCATTTTTTAAAAAATATTTATTTATTTGGCTGCACTGGGTCTTAGTTACGGCATCTGAGATCTTTAATTGCAGCATGCGAACTCTTAGTTGCTGCATGTGGTATCTGTTTCCCTGACTGGGGATCGAGCTCCGGTACCTAGCATTGAAAACCATCAAGAAGTCTCTGCTTCCCACTCCCCGCCCCAGCCCCCCGTGCTGTTTTGATTACGGTTGCTTTCTAGTATATGCAGTTTGATTTCAGGGGGCATGATAGCTCCAGCTTTGTTCTTCCTCAGGATTGTTTTGGCCCTTTAGGGTCTTTTGTGTTCATATGTGGGTTTTAATCATGGCCTTGCAGCTACCTAAATTACATGTTTGACTAAATTAGTGAAGTCTGAATTGCTGTAACTGACTGAAAATGAATAATATCTTAAACACGATAAGATGTTTATTTCTTACTCATGGAGGAGTGCAAAGTCCTCTTTGGTGGTTCTGTTCCAGGTGGTTTCTTTCATTTCATGACTCTTTCATCTTTTGTGCCCAGTTGAAGAAGAAAAAGAAGGTATTAGTGGCATATGTGTCACTTGAAGTGACACAGGTCATTTCCAATTAACATTCCACTGGAGAGAACTTAGTATATGATCATTCTTTACTGCACAGCAGATTGTAATGTGTATAAAGCACACAGCCATAATCCTTTAACTGTGGAAGGAGATAAGAAGTCTCTGCCACAGTGGCTTTTGAAAAATTGTATCTGGAGGTCTTAGTTCTTAATGTGTAAAATAAAGGATCTACACTCAGAAGATTCATAACACACACATCCATCTTCCTTAGTGATTCACATTAAAAGACACAAGGAAAGTGTTTCCATTTTCACTTCCACTTTGAAATATCTCCATTTACCTTCTTCTAATGCAAATTTCAAGGACTGTGAGGTGATAAAGCTGCTTTTCATCACTGTTGGTTCCTTGTTACCACAGCCAGGCTGCTCAAAACTCTGAGATAACTGTATCCCAGTTCTGGATAAAAACCTCATCATGGTCTTAATGAATGGAAGCTTATGGGAGATGAAATAATTCTGAGGTTATGTGTTCATGCCAAGTTGTAGACAAATATATTAGTTGGTTTTGAAATACTAAATTAAGAACTTGTTTAAATATTCTACATGTTCTTTGGAAGACATGAGAATTTTACATATTAACATCTAATTAAGGAAGCTGAGCTTGTCTCAGTTTTTTCATAAATTTGGACTTGATTTTTCAGTAGTTATGATGTCAAGAAAATTGTCTTGATAGTTTTTGTAACTGAAGTTTGATATCAAAGTTGGATAATGAAAATTTCATTAACCTATACCTCCTTTTTTTTGAGGGAAATGACAGTATCATTAAGATTGTTACTGGTAATTTCATTTTTACTTTTATTTCTCATTTCCACTTAAATTTCAATAGGGTTTTCATCTGAGTGATTGTAATTCCAGAGGTTAACTTATTTGATAATATATTGAAACTATTTGTGTGTAAGTTGAAAAGATTTCTTATGAGAAATACCGTTGATAAAAATATGTGTTTAAGGAAATGTGCATGTGTGTGTGTTTCAAGAAATGAATAACTCAATTCTTGGCTTTAGTATAATTTATTCTCTTAACCTAGTATATCCAATTATCTGTTGCTGTAACAAACCATCACAAAACTTAGTGGTGTAAAACATCCATTTTGTTATGCCTTTTCTCTGTGACCAGGGATTTGAACAAGGCACAGCAGGGTAAGCTTGCTGTGGTTCATGATATCTAGGCCTCAAATGGAGAACCTCACGAGTCTGAGTTGTGAAGACCTAGTCACTAAGAAGTCTGAATGTTGGTTCCGGCAGTCATTTGAGGTTGGTCAAAGCACTTATACACGGCTCTTAAAATGAGCATCTCACAAATAAGTGAAGAGATAGCAAGGGAAGTTGTCAATTTCTAAAACCTGGGTCTACTAGTACATTATCTCTGCTTTATTTAATTGGTCAAGCAGTCACTGAATTCAGGTTCAGGGGGAGGGAACATATCCCTCACTTCCCAAAAGGAGTAAAGTGAAAGAATTTGGGGGCTTGTTTTAAATTCATTCCAGGTCACTAGGCAGAGCTCTTTGCCATGTAATTATAAAGTCTTTTTGAGTTTTCCATATTCTGTTAATTAATTTGGATTCATAAAACTCTCTTTCATTGTCAGTACATTTTAATTTCCCTGAGAGTATTCCCTCAGTTTCCACATGATGTCAGTTTTGAAGCTGAGAAGTGAAGTCAAATGAATCTCTAATGGTAGCTTTTTTTACTTTAAAGACAAGAGGGAAAAGTAATGCTGTTTTAATGCTAACAAATTAGCCTAAAATAAATGGATACATTTCCAGAAACAACAACCTACCAAGACTGAATGATGAAGAATTAGAAAATCTGAACAAATATTACTAGTAAAGAGATTGATCAGTAGCAGAAACCTCTTAACAAACTAAAGTTCAGGACCAGATAGCTCCATTGGTGAATTCTATGAAACATTTAAGGAATTATCAGTCTTTCTCAAACTCTTTGAAAAAAATCTCAGAGGAAAAACACTTCCAAACTCATTTTATGAGGCTAGTATTACCTTGATACCAAAACCAGACAAGAACACTGCAACAAAAGAAAATTACAGGCTGATACCCCTGATGAACACAGATGCAAAAATCCTCAACGAAATATTAATAAATCAAATTCAGTATGTTAAAAGAATCATACACCGTGATCAGGCGGAATGTATTTCAGGAATGTATGATGGTCCACATCCACATTTGTAAATCAATCAGTGTGACACACCACATAGAGTAAATGAAGGATCATCTTACTAAATGAAGGATTTGATCATCTTACTAGATGGAGAAAAAGCATTTGACAAAATTTAAAATTTATTCATGATAAAAACTCAACAAAATGGGTATTTAGGAAACATACCTCAACATAATAAGGATTAATATAGGATAAGCCCACAGCTAACATCATAGTCACTGGTGAAAAAGCTTTTCATTTAAGATCAGGAACCAGACAAAGATACCCACTCTTGCCATTTTTATTCAACATAGTTGGAAGTCCTAGTCATAGTAATTGGTCTTTCACTCAGTTATGTCCAGCTCTTTGTGACTCCATGGACTGTAGCCTGCCAGGCTCCTCTGTCCATGGGATTTTCCAGGCAAGAATACTGGAGTGGGTTGCCATTTCCTCCTCTAGGGAGCCAGAGTAATTAGGCAAGGAAAAAACAAACAAAGAAAAATTCAAATTGGAAAAGAAGTAACTACTGTCTCTATTTGCAGATGATGTAATCTTATATATACTAATATAGTATGATGTCACCAAAAATATGTTAGAACTTATAAAGTTAGTAAAATTGACAGTTACAAAAACCAATATACAAAACCTGTTACGTTTCTATATGCTAACAGTGAACCAACAGAAAGAGTAATTAAGAAAGCAATGCCATTTACAATTGCATGAAAAAGAATAAAATACCTAGGAATAAATTTAACCAAGGAGACCAAAGACTGAAAACTATAAGACATTGATGAAAGTGAAGAAGACACAAGTAAATGGACAGATTTATGATTTGGAAGAATTAATATTGTTAAAATATTCATTCTGTGGAGAAGGAAATGGCAAACCACTCCAGTATTCTTGCCTGGAGAATCCCATGGACGAAGGAGCCTGGTAGGCTAGAGTCCACGGGGTCGCAAAGGGTCGGACACGACTGAGCGACTTCCCTTCCCTACACTTCATAAATGCTCAAGGGAAAAAAAAAAAATATTCATTCTGTTGAAAGCAATCTACAGATTCAGTATAATCCCTCTCAAAGTTCAAATGACAGGGACTTCTCTAGGGGACTTCTCTAGTGGTTAAGAATCCCCCTTGCAATGCAGGGGAAGCAGGTTTGATCCTTGGTTGGGAAGCTAAGATTCCACATGCTGGAGAGCAAATAAGGCTGTGCATCACAACTGCTGACCTGTGTGCTACAACTAGAGAGCCCATGTGCGTCAGCCACTGAGCTTGCACACCACAACTATAGAGAGCCTGTGCACTGAAGCAAAAGATCCTGAATGTCAAAACTAAGACCCGATGCAGCCAGAGAATTAAATTCAAATGATGATTTTTGCAGAAATAGAACCTCAGAATTTCTGTGGAAACACAAAAGACCCAAATAGTCAAATCATCCTTGAGAAAGTAGAAAGGTGGAGCCATTGTACTTCCTGATTTCGAACTATGTCACAAAGTTACAGATATCTTAATAGTATGGTGTCGGCAAAAAAAAAGACACATAGACCAATGGAATAGAATAGGGAGCCCAGAAATAAACCCACACATGTATGGTCAGTTAATTTATGACAAAGGAGCCAAGAATATACAGTGGAAAACAGTCTCTCTAATAAAAGGTGTTAGGAAAACTAGACAGACACATGCAAGAGGACAAAACTGTATCACTACCTTACATTATACACAAACTCAAGATGGGTTAAAGACTTAAATGTTTAAGACCCAAAGCTATAAACTCTGGAAGAAAACATAGGCAGTACTTTCAGTGATGTTGGTCGTGGTGATGATTTTTTGTATTTGACATCAAAAGCGAAAAATAAACAAGTAGGACTACATCAAATTGAAAAGCTTCTGCAGGGAATTACCTGGTGGTCTAGTAGTTAGGATTCTGTGCCTTTATTTGGAGAAGGCACTGGCAACCCACTCCAGTACTCTTGCCTGGAAAATCCCATGGACAGAGGAGCCTGGTGGGCTGCAGTCCATGGGGTCACTAAGAGTCGGACACGACTGAGCGACTTCACTTTCACTTTTCACTTTCATGCGTTGGAGAAGGAAATGGCAACCCACTCCAGTTTTCTTGCCTGGAGAATCCCAGGGATGGGGGAGCCTGGCGGGCTGCCGTCTATGGGGTCACACAGAGTCGGACACGACTGATGTGACTTAGCAGCAGCAACAGCAGCAGCAGTGCTTTTATTGCTATGGCCCAGGTTCAGTCGCTACTCAGGCAACTGAGATCTCACAAGCACCATGGTGAAAAAACAAATAATAATAAAATTTAAAAAACAAAAAGCTTCTTCACAACAAAGGAAACCATTAACAAAAAGAAAAGGCAACCTATCAAATGGGAGAGAACCCTAAATGCAGAAAATAATGAGTGTTTTATGTGGAGGAAAGGGAACCCTTTTGCACTGTTGACGGGAATGTAAATTGTTTTAGCCAATTTACATAATTGTAATAAGTTGTAAATTTATGAAAATAGTTGGAGGTTCCTCAAAAATTAAAAATAGATCTGTCCTATGATTCAGCATTTCTGCTTCTGTATATTTATCTGAAGAAAGCAAAACACTAAAAGATACATGCATCCCCATATTCATTGTAGCATTATTTACAAAAGCCAGCACATGGAAACAACCTAAGTGTCCATTGATGAATAAATAAAGAAATTGTGGTGTGTGTACACACACACACACACACACACACACACAAACACAGGAAAATTATTAAGCATAAACAAAGAAGGTCTTGCCTTTCTGTGACAACCTGGATGGCCCTTGAAGGCATTATTCTGTGAAATAATTCAGACAGAGAAAGGCAAGTAAGACAAGTGTCTTTTGATACCACTTGTGTGTGAAATCTAAGACAAACAAAACAATAATCTCCAAACTCATAGATACAGAGAACAGATTGTTGGTTGCCAGAGGCAGGGGGATAATGGGGGTGGGCAAAATGGGTGAAGGGGTACAAACTTCTAGTTATAGAATGTGTAAGTTACGGGAATGTAGTATACAGCATGGTGACTGTGTGTTCAGTGTCTCAGTCATGTCCGACTCTGCGACCCCATGCACTGTAGCCTGTCAGGCTCCTCTGTCCATGAAATTTTCCAGGCAAGAGTACTGGAGTGGGTTGCCATTTTCTTCTCCAGGGAATTTTCCTGAACCGGGGATTAAACTCAGGTCTTCTGCACGGCAGACAGATTCTTTACTATCTGAACTACCAGAGAGTAGATCTTAAAAGTTCTCATCATAAAAAAAATAATGCCAATTTAGAAATAATGCTGTCTGATGTTTTTGAAACAAAATGTGATTTACTAGATTAACTGCAGTGTACTCTTGTTAATGGAGAAGAAAATGGCAACCCATTCCAGTATTCTTGCCTGGAGAATCCTATGGACAGAGAATCCTGACGGGCTACAGTCCATGGGGTCATAAAGAGTTGGACCTGACTGAGCAACTACACACAAAGTCTTGTTAATACAGGAGAAATACAAGTGTGAAAGTGAAAGTCGCTCAGTTGTGTCTGACTCTTTGTGAGTCCATGGACTATACAGTCCATGGAATTCTCGAGGCCAGAATACTGGAGTGGGTAGCCTTTCACTTCTCCAGGGAATCTTCCCAACCCAGGGATCAAACCCAGGTCTCCCTCATAGCAGGTGGATTCTTTACCTGCTGAGCCACAAGGGAAGCCCAAGAATACTGGAGTGGGTAGCCTATCCCTTCTCCAGCAGATTTTCCCGACCCAGGAATCAAATCCGGGTCTCCTGCATTGCAGGCCAATTCTTTACTGAGTTATCAGGGAAACGCAAATACAGGCAACTATCCAAAATCTGAGTTTGAAGCATGCATAGATGAAGATTTCAGATTTCTTTGGAATATAGAAATAGTGACCTGTGATGAATTATTATCCTCCAGGCCATGAAACTCCCAGTACTTATTCTATTTTACTCAGGTTGTAGATTGGGGCTGTGAGGCAATAAAGGTGTTACTGTGGCGCTACCTCAGCGTTTTAGGTGAGGTCTCCTGATCCTCAGTTAATACTACTTTCTGTACCACACTGTGAAGTTTATTGCAGGTACTCCAAATTTCCCCTTTCAGTATTCCATCCTCATCTCTTGTGGTTGAAGTTCTGTGTGGGTTGGTGGAAAACACTGCAAACAGTCGTATAAGCCTTCACTGTCTGTCTTTTTCTAATTTTCCCCAACAGTCTTAAGAAGGAGCACCGTCTGAACGAAACGCATACCTCCACCTCTTTCCACTTGTCTTTCTCCACTGACCTCAGTGCTCTGTACATACTGGGTTGCAAACTGCTCAGTTTTATTTTTTGTGATCCTCTCCTCTCCCAGTCAGGTGTATGATAAGACTAAGATCTTAAACAGGATGAGTACTTAGTAAATATTTATTAACTTAAATTATAGTCATTTTTGCTCTCTTCTCTCTTGATCAAGGCCTAGCACTGAGATGACAGATCTGCCTGCCTCTCCTGATGTATTCTTAGGAGAGGATTGGCAGTGAAAGAAAAGTTGGCACCAAGAACAGGTATCTCTTGTTTTTCTTTTGTTGTTGTTGTTTTGTATTCTGTATAGTGTCTGTATAGTGAAGGGGCTATTAAAACTACACACAGAAGTATTTTGTCATTCATTGTTGGATGGTTTATGAGGAAAATTGGTCGACAGGGAAGTTTATTGATTTTTGTTTGTTTTAATTAAGGACTTTTTTTGGTAATTTTCTTTATTTGTTTTTGGCTTTGCTGGCTCTTTGTTGCTTTGCGGGCTTTTCTCTAGTTGTGATGAGCAGGGGCATCTCTAGTTGCAGTACACAGGCTTCTTAATTTGGTGGCTTCCTTTGTTGCAGAGCACAGGCTCTGGGGTGCCCGGGCTTCAGTAGTTGGGGCTTCTGGGCTCTAGAGCACAGGCTCAATAGTTGTGGTGCACAGGCTTAGTTGCTCTGCGGCATGTGGCATCTTCCTGGACCAGGGATCAAACCCATATCTCTTGCACTGGCAGGTGGATTCTTTACCACTGAGCCATCTGAGAAGCCCAAGGAAAAGTTTTAAAACAGACAAATTCTTGCATGGACCAAACTTAGACCAGTGTGCAGAAGGGTAATCCTGAAATGGTTTGGGAGAAATGCTAGCTTTTTAGGATTCTCTTTTAATTTTTACATCCTACAACTTAAAGTTCAAAATGACAGCAGACGGAAATAACTAAAAGGTTCAGAGCCTGTAATAGTGCTTTTTCTACAGCTGTAAGCTATTTAAAATTCTTCTTGTGTTACTGTTTGCCATTCAGATGGCTTTCTGGCACTGAATCAGTTCCTAGATGTGAGGGCTGTTGGGTAGTTACTCACCAGCCTCCCTACACACTTGTACAATCTGGTTCATGACTCACCCTCACAGCACTTATACGTGGGTACCCTTTGCTATACAGTAATTTTTGATTGTTTGATGTCACTTGTTATAAACAGGTACCGTAATTGATTATGATTTATCAAATCAAGATTTGTTGTCATTTAAAAAGAAAAAAGAAAACCGACCCTAGTTAATCTGTTGGGTTCTATTGCTACTGGACTGAAAAACAGAAGCAGTAGTTGTCCAGAATATGAAACTTTTGTCTAAAGTATGTATCCCATAATAGGTACAACAGTGGATCCACTAAGCCAGGATTATAATATTTGCTTCACTCTGCAGTTTGTATTATTACCTAAAATGAGTAAAATGCAAAGAAAGGCTTTCACCACAGAGTTGTGCTGAGAGATGAGGGAGGCGGTTGCTATTTGGATGGAATATCTAAGGAGTCTCTGAGATGCTGGCGGTGTTCTAATTCTTGATATAGATGGTGTTTTTTTAACAGTAATTTGTAAAGTACTTTTCTGTTTATGTATTATTTTAAGCAAAAAAAAAATTTTGAAATAGAACGTACTTGTACTTCATGTTGGAGAATTCCGTCAGCTGTATCTTTAATGGTTGGAGAAGATCCCCATATATTAGGAATTGGTAGTGAGTCTTTGTCCTATTAATTTGATATATTTAGAAAAATAATCACATGCACTCTAAATCATGGTAATGGTCTGCCAGTGACTGAAGCAAGTTTAACAGTTAGTTCTTGTGCCCCAAATACTATTCATTGGAAGGAGAAGAGAAGGGACAGGGTGAAGGGAGAAAGAACGCTGTGGGGATGAAATACATCTTCTTGGTAATAAATATCCAATTAAAATAATTTATTATTTTTTTCTTATTGGTGAATATGATTGAACATTTAGATTAAAAGTCAGGAGGGCAGACTGAAAATTAGGAACACTGGAAAAAATAGTTAGCATTATTTAGTCAAAAATGGAAATATTTCAGGACTTCCCCTGCCTGGTAGTTTGGGGGAGTGCAGGTTCGATCCTTGTTCCAGGAGCTGGGATCTTGCATGAGCCCTCGACCTCTCTACAGCTGAAGAATCTGTGCGCCACCAGTAAAGATCCCCACTGCTGTGACTAAGACCCAACACAGCCAAAATAAATTAAAAAGTATTTAAAACAAAACAAAAAATTAAATATTTGAATGAAAAATATTTAAATAATGTTAAATTGAGTATCTTAAGCTGACAGTTTGCAATATTTTGGAATAATGGAATGATGTGTTTTTTATTTTTTTAAATTTTTGTAAGAAGATTAATGTTCTTTAGACCTGGTAATATGCTGAACTAAGTTTTTCATTGGCTCATTTAGTGTGAAGAAGTAATGTACTGTCCCCACTTCCCATGGGAGTACCATTGTTATGGATTAGGTATCTTAATTTCTATTGGTAGTTTTATCTGACAGTAATAACTTTTAAAAAGTTTTCGGCAATGTGAGAGTTATTTAAAATTTCCTACTGCTTTTTAAATAAACAATGCTAATTTATATGGCTTATTTCAAACCTTATCCAAATGTTCAGAAATTATCAGTGGAAGGAGCAAGAAAAAGTTAAGGTGAAAGTATGAATTGTGGAGCTACCCTGTGGTTTGATGATCCCCAGGCATTTTGAGATTCTTTGCATTTCTGTATGTGTGTGCTTGGTCTTTGCAACCCATGGACTGTAGCCTGCCAGGCTCCTCTGTCCATGGAGTTTTCCAGGCAAGAATACTGGAATGGGTTGCCATTTCCTTCTCCAGGGGGATCTTCCCTACCCAGGGATCTAACCTGTGTCTTTTGCCTTCTCCAGGGGGATCTTCCCGACCTAGGGATCTAACCTGTGTCTCTTGCGTCTCCTACACTGGCAGGTGAATTCTATGCCACTAGGACGACTTGGGAAGCCCTGTGTCCTAAAGCATAGACTACTGCTGAGATTCTGCTGCTCTGTGTGATCTTCAAGATTGTAATTCTCAGAGCTTAGGCCTCTGGGATTAGCTTTGACTATTTCTGATTTTGGAGAGGCCCAAATTTTTACCACATAAAAATCCTCAATAAAGATACCATACCAGTTAGAAATGAAGAACACTGACACTCCAAAATGGGCAGTGGATGTCAACAGTTGGTTTAATTTATTTTAAAAACAGAATATCTTTTATTTGAATGCTGAATACATTATGTTAGTACACAGAGTATGCTGAGAATAGAATTTTTTTAAAAATTATTTTTGGCCACGTTGGGTCATAGTTGCGGCACATAGGCTCTTTGTTGCATCGCACAGGCTCATCTCTAGTTGAGGCGCAGAAACTCTGTAGCTCTGCGCCGCGTGGGATCTTAGTTCTCAGACCAGGGATTGAACCCACTTCTCCTCCTTTGTAAGACAGATTCTTGATTACTGGACCACCAGGGAAGTCCCAAGAATGGAATTTTTTAAAGAAAAATTAACCTCAGCGATTCAATTAAAATGCACAGATATAATTCCTAATAATTTTTAATATAACATGAATGGTAAATAGATATGTCAGCATTCTGTGAAGTTCGCTTAGGGCGTTACATTATCTGATAAACTGTTGTTGTTCAGCCGTTCTTTGCGACCCCATAGACTGCAGCATGCCAGATTTCCCTGTGCACCACCATCTCCTGGAGTTTGCTCAAACTCATGTTCGTTGAGTTGGTGATTCCATCCAACTATTTCATCCTCTGGGTCTTAGTTGTGGCACTCGAGATCTTTGATCTTCATTGTCATATGTGGCATCTAGCTCCTGGACAAGGGATTGAACCCTGGTCCACTGTATTGGCAGTGTGAAGTCTTTGCCTCTGGACTACCATGGAAGTCCCAAATCCTTTCTTGAAAGAACCTTTGTAGTTTGTATTGCAATATATATAAAGAATCTTAAAGAAATTTATAATAAAGATTCTAAACCCTGTCAGACCCAATCCTCCTTTTGGTAGCATGTTTTATTTATTTAAAAAATGTATTTGGCTGCATCAGGTCTTGACTGCATCATGCGAGATCTTTCATTGAAGTGCATGGGCTTAGTAGTTGTGGCACTCGGGCCTTCTAGTCATGGCCCGTGGGCTTAGTTGCTCTGCAGCATGTGGGATCTCAGTTCCTCAACAAGGGATCAAACCTGTGTCCCCTGCATTGCAAGGTGAATTCTTAACCATTGGACCATCAGGGAAGTCACTGTGGTATGTTTTATAATACTTATTTTGCTATATTAAAAAAGAAATTTATAGGTAATATCTGCTTACATACATTAAGAAAAATGTGATTTAACTAAAATAAAGGTCATTTGTGATAAAAAATATTGTGCTGTTATGTGCTAAAAAACAGTGTGCTATTTACATGCTAAAAACACTCAGGTACAATTGTAGTAGACTACAGTGTTAGTTGCTCAGTCAAGAGCAACTAACAACTCTATGCAACCCATCGAGCTGTAGCCCACCAGGCTCCTCTGTCCATGGGATTTCCCGTCAAGAATACTGGGGTGGGTAGCGGTTCCCTTCTCCAGGGATATTCCCGAACCAAGGATTGAACCCTGGTCTCCTGCATTGCAGGCAGACTCTACTGTCTGAGCCACCAGGGAAGCCCATGTAGTAGACCATGCATGAGTGCTAAGTCGTTTCAGTCGTGTCCAACTCTTTGCGACCCTATGACCTGTAGCCTGATAGTCAGATGCTTATATTGGTAGTTCGATCACTTGTGAATATATTGACGACAAGTAAAGACTGACACTGAGATATTGTGTTGGTAACTTAAATTGCATGAATAGTACATGTAGCTGCTACTTTTGAATCTGTATCATGGGTCACAAAATAACAGACCAAAAGGAAAAACCCTTACTCTGGTTACATGGCTTTTCATTTGTAAACAGAGCCAAATGTCACTGAACACTTCTCCCTCAGGAACTGTAATAGACACCAGGGGTTTGGGGCTTCATAAAGCAAAATTTCTACTAATGCACACACGAGGTAGGAATTACTCTGTCATGTTGTATGCCATTGATACTATGAAAATCTGCAGTTTAGAGATACTGATGAACACAGACATTAAGAATAGATAGCCTAGCTCTGACCTGAGTTCTCTTCCTTTGGACTATTCTAAGTGTCCTGAATACTAAAACTTTTTAAAAAATGTATATGATCTGTATGCCCTCATTGATGAAATATTGAAAAAAGCAAATATTTATTTATAGTTACTTTTGAACCCTATTAATGTATTTCTTTCCAGCCTCAATTTCCTTCTTTCATTTTTTCTAGTTTTGTTGAGATATAATTGACATACAGCACTGTATAAGTTTAAGGTGTACAACATAATGATTTGAGTTATGTACATCATGGAATGATTACCACACTAGGGTTAATGAATATCTGTTATATCATATTGATACAACTTTAAAGAAATAGGAAAAAAATGTATTTTTTCCTTATGATGAGAACAGGTAGTGTTAGTTATTTGTATCATGTTATACATTACATCTCTAGTACTTATTCATCTTGTAACTGGGATTTTGGTACCATTTTACGATCTTCATCTTATACCCCCTTCCTCTCTCTCCCCCTCCCAGACTCTGGTTTTTCTTTTTGCAGTTAACAGAATTCTAATTGTACTTACTGTACTGCTTTATATTTTACTCTGTATATCATCCATAAACACTTCTGTTATACACATTTGACAAACCAGTGTAAATAGTATAAATAGCTGCTTAATATGCCATCAGATGGGGGTATATCATTGTTTTTCTGTTTTTTCATGATTGGACCATTGGTTTATTTGCAAGTTTGTCATTTGTGTACTTTGCTTTGTGTATGAAAATTTTTCTGAATTCAGGTTTTTAAACAGATAATTAATGAGTTAGTAGGTTTAAAAAATTTTCAAGACTCAATGCATATTTGCAGATATTTTCTAAAAGCTCTTTAGAGTGCCATCTTTTTTTTTTCCCCAACCAAATGGAATTCAGGAGCTTGGTTCCCTACCAGGGTGGAACCTGTATCCTCTGCAGTGGAAGCTCAGATTCTTAGCTGCTGGACCGCCAGGGAAGCCTCCCAGCTTCTGTTTTTAGATGATAAATTTGAATATTTTATTTCAATACAAATGATAAGATTATATTGAAATAACTGATAAATGATTTAGCAATTATTCTTTAGTAATTTTTAGAATTACTTTAGAGAGATCTTTTACATGAAATGATAATGATTCAGATAAAATAACCATCTTTAACAAATGGAGTTCTATACTGTTCAGTTTTTCAGTGTTCAGTATAATGGATACTTTATTGTAAATCAATCAATAAATAAAGCTGATAGACATGGGGGGACAGAAACCCAGATAAATCAAAATCCTGTCACTTGCTGTGATTAGAACCTGCAGGCTTAGATAGTAAATGTGGTGTTCATGATAAGTGCACTGCCCCTTCCAGTTTTTTTAATGATCATTAGCTAGATCCTATAATAGTAAAGAAATAAATATTGAGTAGGTACTATTCCATTTAATATTTTTTAAAATTTCCTTTCAGTCTCTACCAAATTTTTCCCCCATGATTTTCTAAGAAGTTTTTGTCGGAACTTCTTCTTCATCTGTATCAAGTCGATGTTGGTTTCTACTTATCACTTTATTGAAAGAAGTAAAATCCAGTAGTTTTGCTGGCACATTGCTAGGGAAACTGAGAATGTTTAAACCCCTTCCTCTCTTTCTGCCAGTGAACAATGGACAGGATATGGGTTTGTAATTATAGTCTAAAGGCTTAGTTGAGCTAATTGTCACTGCTGAAGTTCCTTTGCCCTCTGATAGCTTCCTTGAAAAGTTGTTTTCATAAGTAGTTTCATGCTTGTCCTCAGCCTTTGATCATTTGCTTAATGCTCAAACAAAAGAGCCATACCTGACTGAGGTAGGGTCTTGTGCTTGCTGTGCCAGGGTAAGCCTGTGCTGGAGTAACCCTGTGAAGGGTTGTTGTGCTAGCGCAACCCTGTGAAAAACATTTCCTTGGAAAAAAAAATCTGACTTTGGCTTTGGCTGAGTCTCTGTGTCGCCTAGGTAATTTACGTAATTTCTCTGGGCCTTAGTTTCCTAATTTTTAAAATAGGAAGGGCCTGCCGCTCCTAAGGTACTCCCAGCCTGAACCCATAAGTTACTTCTCAGGTTGGACTCTTGGGTGTGATGCTCCATATAAGATAAGGGTGCCTTAGGGGAATAGGAACCAGAACACATTTATTTTTATACATTACAATTATGCAGCAGTAATTCAATTTTCTTCAGAATATCTTTATAAAAGATTTATATGATACCAGTTGGTTTTATTACCTTATTTGTTTTAGGTCAAATAAAGGACATACTATTTTTAATTTAAG
Organism: Giraffa tippelskirchi; assembly: GCF_054371585.1. Classification (NCBI taxonomy): domain Eukaryota; kingdom Metazoa; phylum Chordata; class Mammalia; order Artiodactyla; family Giraffidae; genus Giraffa; species Giraffa tippelskirchi. The sequence goes on from NC_137276.1 coordinate 95,539,098, forward strand.
CACAGCACATTTTGTGAGTATACTCCCTCTCTCAGTACTTAGCTTAAAAGTGTTGTGAAAGAAGCTCTTAAGTGCTGCAAGTTACGATGTGATTTTGGGTAGACTACCCCATCAGTATGTTTACTAAGGGTCTTGAAAACTAAGAACCACTTATACTCACCTTACATTCCTCTTATCAGATACGGGGCTAAAGTCTTCGTGACTTAAGAGCTTCTTTTGCCCTTCAAGAATTAGCTGAAAACAAACTAGCCAAGTATAAGAAACACTATTGATTGACAAGTAGAAATGTATGAGAAATCTTGTCCATTACTGTTCATTCAGTTCAGTTCAATCACTCAGTTGTGTTTGACTCTTTGCGACCCCATGGACCGCAGCACGCCAGGCCTCCCTGTCCATCACCAAGTCCCAGAGTTTACTCAAACTCATGTCCATTGAGTCAGTGATGCCATCCGACCATTTCATCCTCTGTCATCCCCTTCTCCTCCTGCCCTCAATCTTTCCCAGTATCAGGGGCTTTTCAAATGAGGCAGCTCTTCACATTAGGTGGCCAAAGTTTTGGAGTTTCAGCTTCAGCATCAGTCCTTCCAATGAACACCCAGGACTGATCTCCTTTAGGATGGATTGATAGGATCTCCTTGCAATCCAAGGGACTCTCAAGAGTCTTCTCCAACACCACAGTTCAAAAGCATCAGTTCTTTGGTGCAAAGCTTTCTTTATAGTCCAGCTCTCACATCCATACTTGACTACTGGAAAAACCATAGCCTTGACTAGACGGACCTTTGTTGACAAAGTAATGTCTCTGCTTTTTAATATGCTGTCTAGGTTGGTCATAACTTTCCTTCCAAGGAGTAAGCGTCCTTTAATTTCATGGCTGCAATCACCATCTGCAGTGATCTTGGAGCCCCCAAAAAATAAAGTCAGCCACGGTTTCCACTGTTTCCCCATGTATTTGCCATGAAGTGATGGGACCGGATGCCATGATCTTAGTTTTCTGAATGTTGAGCTTTAAGCCAACTTTTTCACTCTCCTCTTTCACTTTTATCAAGAGGCTCTTTAGGTCTTCTTCACTTTCTGCCATAAGGGTGGTGTCATCTGCATATCTGAGGTTATTGATGTTTCTCCTGGCAGTCTTTCTTCCAGCTTGTGCTTCCTTTAGCCCAGCATTTCTCATGATGTACTTAACTCTGCATAGAAGTTAAATAGCAGGGTGACAATATACAGCCTTGACGTACTCCTTTTCCTATTTGGAACCAGTCTGTTGTTCCATGTCCAGTTCTAACTTTTGCTTCCTGACCTGCATACAGATTTCTCAAGAGGCAGGTCAGGTGGTCTGGTATTCCCATCTCTTTCAGAATTGTCCACAGTTTATTGTGATCCACACAGTCAAAGACTTTGGCATAGTCAGTAAAGCAGAAATAGATGTTTTTCTGGAACTCTCTTGCTTTTTCGATGATCCAGCGGATGTTGGCAATTTGATCTCTGGTTCCTCTGCCTTTTCTAAAACCAGCTTGAACATCTGAAAGTTCACAGTTCACGTATTGCTGAAGCCTGGCTTGAAGAATTTTGAGCACTACTTTACTATCATGTGAGATGAGTGCAATTGTGTGATAGTTTGAGCATTCTTTGGCATTGCCTTTCTTTGGGATTAGAATGAAAACTGACCTCCAGTCCTGTGACCACTGCTGGGTTTTCCAAATTTGCTGGCATATTGAGTGCAGCACTTTGACAGCATCTTCTTTTAGGATTTGAAATAGCTCAACTGGAATTTCATCATCTCCACTGGCTTTGTTCGTAGTGATGCTTTCAAAGGCCCACTTGACTTCACATTCCAGGATGTCTGGCTCTAGTTGAGTGATCACACCATCGTGATTAACTGCGTTGTGAAGATCTTTTTTTGTACAATTCTTTTGTACAGACTAGGTCTAGATAAATTGTGGAGATCCCATTAATCCTTTGAGAAATAGTAGGAATTATTCTTGAGCAGTGATTCTCAAACTGGACAGCGTGAAATGCCTCCTATAAGATGTTTCTGAAATTTGTGGGCAGTGATTTTGTTGTTCCTGTTGTTACAGTGATTGGGAGAGGTACTACTGTTACATAATGGTTAAAAGTCTTATTATTATCTGAACCTAGATCTGAACTTTATTTACGTAAAGATGTAATACAAAGTATTTTTACATGATTTTAGTACATTAATTTTGGAAGATAGAGATTTTAAAAATCTATGGCACCAATGGCTTTTGTGGCATTTAATCAGTCTGCATTTGTAGATGCCACATCCATAGTGATTCTGTGTATAGATTCAAACCTCTGACTACTTTATTGTGCACCGTATGGTTATATCCAGTTTTTCATGTACTGAAATATACATTTTTATTTTCTTTTATTTCCTCTTTGTATTATAATTAGAAGATCATATGGGTTTATTTTGAAATCAAGTATATATGTATATAAATTATATTAATAATTTCATTTCAGGTTTTTAAAGTATTTGTAAATTACTTATAAAGTACTGAACATGAGGATTGAAAACCATTCTCTTCGGTAGTATTTAGCTTGAAGTACTTTGAAAACCTTGAGAACTGGTCTAATAAAAGTACATTTATTAAAGTGACACACAAGTACAGTGTTAGGCTGTCATTAAATACTGTATGTTTCTCTGGAATATTTACAAAGCGTGACAACCATTCCAGCTCAGTTATTAGTAAATGATTAATATGAAAATATCAAGGTAGAAATTTATATACGTGGATGTAACTTTTCATTACGATTCACCTTCAGTGTCTGCAGAGGTTTGATTCCAGGAGCCTCACAGATACCAAAATCTGCCAATGTTCAAGGCTCTTATACTAGATTCAATATTGTATGATAAACCATAAATGAAAAGCATATGTAAAAGAATGTGTGTGTGTGTGTGTATAACTGAATCACTTTGTTGAATGGTAGAATTTTGCACAACACTATAAATCAACTATACTTCAATAAGATATATTTTTAGAGTAAGAAATTGAAGATAGGGGAACTGATTTTGGAGATTGGTGTGTTGTTGCTTTAGTAAGCAAAGACCATGCTTCACTGTAAAGCTAAAGGATTAAACTTTATAATGCATTTTGAGATGGCAGGAAAAAATATTTGATCATCGCAATTTATAATATTTTGCCAGTTTTTAAATATTTAAGGCATTACGATTGTTAAATATAGCATATTCTGAAGTAAAATTCTACTTTCTTTTCCTCTATATTAAAAATAGTGGTTGTCAGTTGATGCCAGATTGGGAGTTCCCAATCTAAATTTAATAGAAGATGCCATTTTATGGAATAAACAGTTCTATAGTCAAACATTAGTTGAAAATACATCATTTTTGGTAATGGCTGTAACATTATTGGAAGTGCAGCACAGAGGGAATACAGTATTTGGTAAGACCTATTTCATGTTTCTCTTCACATGACAGGCATTTATGAATTGGAGGCAAGATGGTATTAAGCAATCGAATTCTGTATGTTGGGACTTCCCAACATACAGGTGGTCTGGTGGTTGAGAATCTACCTTGTAATGCAGGGCACCCAGGTTTGATTCCTGGTTGGGGAACTAAGATCTCACATGCGGTAGAGCAATAAGCCCACAGGCCACAAGTTACTGAGCCCATGTGCTCTAGAGCCTGTGCTCTGCAACAAGAGCAGCCTGTGTGCCTCAACAAAGAGCATACATAGTGCATGAAAGACCCAGCAAATACCTGTGCACCCCCCACCCCCCCGCCAATGTGAAAAAAATTATGTCTATTTGGAAGCTGTTTATGGCATTTGTTATACTAGGCACTGAAAGACCAGGCCATATAGTTACTTTTTTCCTGTCAAGCATGATATAAATCACATTTTTAATGGGGACTTTGGACATGGGTTTGGGTAAACTCCGGGAGTTGGTGATGGACAGGGAGGCCTGGCGTACTGCGATTCATGGGGTCGCAAAGAGTCATGGGGTTGCAAAGAGTCGGACATGACTGAGCGACTGAACTGAACTGAACTCCCTGGCAGTTCACTGAGTAAGATTCAGTGCTTCCACTGCAGGGGGAGTAGGTTCCATCCCTACTCAGGGAACTACGTTTCTGCATGCCGTGCTTTGGGGCAAAGAAAAACCAAAAAAAAAAAATCACATTTTTAATGATCGAATGTAATTGTTCTACTAGTGACTTTCATAGAATTTGAATTCATTAATTCATTCAGCCAGAAGTAAGTGTTTATTGAACTGGAAATAGTAAGAGGGTGGGAAACTATCCCATAGCAATGAATTTTAGTATAGTGTACTCCTTTGTTGACACAGATATGCCCTGGTGCTTGGGTGCACAGAGGAATATTAGGGACAGATTCCAAGAGTCTAGAGGTGTGAGAGTTGGTCAGGATGACATGGTAGGGAGAAGAATGATAGATTTAAGGTAAAAGGCAGGAAAGAGTATGTGACATGGTGATAAGTGTCAGCAATTCCACGGGGCAGGATTAAGGATAGTATGCGTGGGAGTGTTGAATGACAGATCTACAAAGAAGGGAAGGCAGAGGCCCATGAATTCGTTCCTGTAATTCATTTTAGATATGGCTACTTCATCAAGAAATTCTTAAAAAAAAAAGATATTCTTAAATCTATCATAGTGATTTTCCCTTTAATACCTAAGAAGTTTAGAATTTTGAATCTGGGGAGTTGATGCTGTTGGGTAGTGAGGTGCAGTTTCTTTGAAAAGGTTGCTACTCTAGGCTCCAGAGGTTCAGGAATCCTCATCATTTCTAGTTGCTGGTAAGGGTGAGGTTTCAGAGTTTTTGTTTTTATAGTTTTGTGCTCCTATATTACTATTGATATTCATCAGGTGATTTGGTTTCAGTTGTGAGAATCTTGCCAAAAATCTATGCTAAAGAAACCAGGGGAGTATACAGGTTTATCTTGATTATAATTCTGATGTTTCATAAACCCATCTCAATTTTAAATGCTAACTTGAGTTTGTCCTCTCAGTTTTTCTTGACAACTCCTGACTCTCTTATGTCTCCGGACTCGTGGTGTTCAGGAGATAGCATTTTCCTGTTAGTCTTTGCATGGTGTTATTTGAATATAAGCAAAGCATGGTCTTTAAAATTTGATGTAGCACGTTTTTATTATGCAGATGTTTCTTGAATATCTAATACTTGCAAAGTTGAGAAGCTCCTCCACTGAAAATAGTTTCTAAGGCTGTTCTGCAGTGATTTGCTTAAAGCATTTCCAGGATCAGTGTCTGTGAATGACATCTTGCAGTAACTTTGTGTGGTTTTGTTCTTGTCTGTGAAAGTTATCAGTTTAAAGTTACTAAGTATAGTTATTTCACTATATGCTGTGGTGAGAGACAGTCTTTTAAAAAGCTTGGCACAAGATGTCAAGTAGCTTACAGTCAGGTAATGTGGTTTATTATGGTTAAATGTCTCAGACTGTTTTTCTGGTGCTGTAGCGGTTATTATAGTGTATTATAGTATCATAGCTCAGTCGGTGAAGAATCCACCTGCATTGCAGGAGACCCAAGTTCAATTCCTGAGTCAGGAAGATCCTCTGGAGAAGGAAACGGCAACCCACTCAGTATTCTTGCCTTGAGAATCCCTTGGACAGAGGAGCCTGGCAGGCCTGGAGAATCCCATAGACAGAGGAGCCTGGTAGGCTGCACTCTTTGTGGTTGCAAGAGTTGGATACAACTTAGTGAAACTAAACCACCACCAGCAGTTATTATGTAGAGTGTAGAGTTGGGCTCACCCTCCAAAGTTAGACCCAAGTTTGGACTCATTGGAAAAGACGTTAATACTGGGAAAGATTGAGGGCAAGAGAAGGGGGTGACAGAGGATGAGATGGTTGGATGGCATCACTGACTCGATGGCTGTGAGTTTGAGCAAACTCGGGGAGATAGTGAAGGACAGGGAAGCCTGGCGTGCTGTAACTCATGGAGTTGCAAAGAGTCGGACATGATTAGCGACTGAACAACAACAACAAATGTCTCAGACTCCTTTTCTAGTGCTTTAGCAGTTATTCTGTAGAGTGTAGAATTGGTCTCACTCTCCAGAGTTAGACCCAAGTTGATATCCCGAGACTGCTACTTTTTATCCATGAATGAGATCTCAAATTATCTAAGTCTCAGGTACTTCCTTAAGGAGTAGTATTATTACCACAGGGTAGTAGTCAGGATAAGATATAGTAATGCATGTAAAGGTTTTAGTAGAATCCTAATACATAGCAGGTACTTACCTTTAGTGTTATAAATTCCATTATCCCTTGAGCTTTTAAAAAAATTATTGTAGGAGTAGCAACAATAGTGTTTGGTCTTAACTTCATTAAACAGTTGCAAATGGCTACTATGTGTAATCACTTTTGGAGAAACAAAGTAGTTGAATGTATATAACTCACAGCTCAAAAGAACTTTTGGTTTTTGAATAAAAATAAAAAATTATAAGTAGCAACAAACCGTGGGCGTATTATAGTTGGGCATTCTTTACTCAGTTTTCATAACTATGATATGATGTAGTTACTGTTGTTTTCATCATTTCACAGGTAAGGGAACTTAAGTAGGAAGAAGATAATGTGATTTGCCCAAGACATCTTCATTAGTGAGTGATGGAGCCAGGTTTACAACTCAGGTGTTAGACTCTGAGAACACAATCTTTAATTATTGTCTGTTCTGTCTCCAGAAACATGGCTGGCATGTCTGAAAGATTCAAAACCTTTATCACAGTGTTTGTGCTGGATCTAGGCTATGACGTGTAAAAGTTAAGAAGGAGGGATCAGTAATGGCTAGGATGTTGAGGGGAGGGAGAAAGCTGTCATTGCAATGTGTCTGCCACTCCATTTTAGCTCCTTCAATTGTCACAGTGTTCCCAGGAGAAATATTTTAGTATGAATCTTTCTTTTTTTTTTTTAGTTATTGAAGGCTCAAGAAGTTTAAGTGACTTATAAAAATTCACATAACTAATAAATGGTGTAGGTGAAATTTAACAAAACCTTTTTGTTATGAAAAACAGCAAGCATGTACAAAATCAGAGAAGTAATACAGTGCACTCCTCATGTCCCAGCCTCAGTCAATACCAATGTTTTGCCTCTCATTTCATCTATTTCTCTCACTTTTGAAAACGGCTTTATTGAGGTATGGGCTTCCCTGGTGGCTCAGATGGTAAAGAATCTGCCTGCACAATGCAGGAGACCCGGGTTCGATCCCTGGGTCAGGAAGATCCTTTAGAGAAGGAAATTTCAACCCACTCCAGTATTCTTCCTGGAGAATTCCATGGACAGAGGAGCCTGGTGAACTACAGTCTATGAGAGCACAGAGAGTTGGACATGGGACTAACACTTACTGAGGGATAATTGACTTAAACTACACATATTTAAAATGTGTAATTTGATATATTTTGACATATGTACATATCCCTGAAACCATCATCTGACAAGATAATGAACATATCCATTACTCCCAAGAGTTTCCTTGTGTCCCTTTGTAATCCTCCTCTTTTACCTCTTCCTACTTCCCACCCCTCTCCCATACAAGGAAACCACTTATCTGTTACAGTAGACTAATTTACATTTTCTAGAATTTTATATAAATGCAGTCAAATGTGCTCTTTTTTTGTCAGGCTTGTTTCACTCTGCATAATTATGTTGAGATTCATCCATATTGTTGCATGTGTCCATGGTAGATTTTTGTTTGTTTTTTGCTTTTTGACTGTGTAATATTCCATTGTATGAATATACCACTCTTTAAAATGTTCATTCACTTGTTGATGGATATTTGAATTTTCCCCAACTTTTGGCTAGCGTAAATAAGGCTTCTATGAACAATACCAATATGCCAGCAAATTTGGAAAACTCAGCAGTGGCCACAAGACTGGAGAAGGTCAGTTTTCATTCCAGTGCCAAAGAATGCTCAAACACTGCACAATTGTACTCATCTCACACGCTAGTTAAGTAATGCTCAAAATTCTCCAAGCCAGGCTTCAACAGTATGTGAACTGTGAACTTCCAGATGTTCAGGCTGGTTTTAGAAAAGCCAGAGGAACCAGAGATCAAATTGCCAACATCTGCTGGATCATCGAAAAAGCAAGAGAGTTCCAGAAAAACATCTATTTCTGCTTTATTGACTATGCCAAAGCTTTTGACTGTGTGGATCATAACACACTGTGGAGAATTCTGAAAGAGATGGGAATACCAGACCACCTGACCTGCCTCTTGAGAAACCTGTATGCAGGTCAAGAAGCAACAGTTAGAACTGGACATGGAACAACAGACTGGTTCCAAATAGGAAAAGGAGTACGTTAAGGCTGTATATTGTCACCCTGCTTATTTAACTTATATGCATAGTACATGATGAGAAACACTGGACTGGATGAAGCACAAGCTGGAATCATGATTGCTGGGAGAAATATCAATAACCTCAGATATGCAGATAACACCATCCTTATGGCAGAAAGTGAAGAACTAAAGAGCCTCTTGATAAAGTGAAAGAGGAGAGTGAAAAAGTTGACTTTAAACCCAACATTCAGAAAGCTAAGATCATGGCATCTGCTCCCATCACTTCATGGCAAATAGATGGGGAAACAATGTAAACATTGACAGACTTTATTTTTTTGGGCTCCAAAATCACTGTAGATGGTGACTACAGCCATGAAATTAAAGGACACTTGCTCCTTGGAAGAAAAGTTATGACCGATCTAGACAGCATATTTCAAAGCAGAGACATTACTTTGCCAACAAAGGTCCGTCTAGTCAAAGATACGGTTTTTCCAGTAGTCACGTATGGATGTGAGAGTTGGACTATAAAGAAAGCTGAGTGCCAGAGAATTGATGCTTTTGAGCTGTGGTGTTGGAGAAGACTCTTGAGAGACCCTTGGACTGCAAGGAGATCCAACCAGTCCATCCTAAAGGAAATCAGTCCTTGAGTGTTCATTGAAAGGACTGATGTGTAAGCTGAAACTCCAATACTTAGGCCACCTGATGTGAAGAACTGACTCATTTGAAAAGACCCTGGTGCTGGGAAAGATTGAAGGCGGGAGGAGAAGAGGATGACAGAGGATGAGATGGTTGGATGACATCACTGACTCAATGGACATGAGTTTGAGTATACCTCGGGAGTTGGTAATGGACAGGGAGGCCTGGCGTGCTGTGGTCCATGGGATCGCAAAGAGTTGGACATGACTGAGCAATTGAACTGAACTAAACTATGAACAGTACAAGTTTTTATGTGGCTATATACCTTCATATCATTTAGGTGTATATTTAGAAGTGGGATGACTGGATCATATGGTAAATGTATGTTAAGAAACTGCCAAACTATTTTCCAAAGTAGCTCTGTTGTTTAACATTCCCATCATCAATGTATACAGTTTCAGTTCCTCTCCGTGTCTGTAGTGGTATGGTTGGTCATTTTAATTTTAGCCCCTGTAAGAGGTGTGTATTGCATTATAATTTTAGTTTATATGACCAATGTTATTAAGCCTTTTTGCCACCAGTCTATCTGCTTTGATAGTTTTTGTTCAAATTTTTTGCCAATTCAAGTAAACTGAGTTTTTTTCTTATGATTGTATATTGAGAGTTCTTTATGTATTCTGGATACCAGTTCTTTACATGGTTTGCAAGCATTGTCTCCCTTCTGTGGCTCGTCTTTTTATATTATAAACGGTGTCATCCTTAAGGGCAGAAAGTTTTCGTTTTGGTGAGGTTCATTTTATCAATTTTTTATTTTGTGAATTGTGCCTATGGTGTCATATCTAAGAACTGTTTTCCTAATCCAAGAGCACAATATTTTCTCTATGTTTTCTTCTAGAGGTTTTACAGTTTCAGTTTTTACATTTAGACCTACAATCCATTAAGAGTGGTATGTGAGGTATGGATTGAGCTTCATTTTCTTAGCTTAAGGATGTCTAGGTATTCCAAACTAGAATAACTAGTTGAAGCACTATTTGTTCAAGTGACTACCCTTTTTCTCATCAAATTGTTGAAATCAGCTGCCCTTTCACTTTTTAAAAAATGGAATAATCTAAAGCACATGCCAAGGATAATTTCATTTTATCCATATATATACTTTATTATGCATGTCTGTCTGATAAAGACTGATTTTTAGAAACATAACAAACATTCTATTTTTATACCTCAGAAAATGAAGGTTCCTTAAAATCATCTAATATTTAATTCATATTTTAATTTTCCAGGTCGTTTCAAAGCAGCCTTCAAAGTTGACCAGTAAAGGGCTTTTCTCTATTATTATTGTCTCACATTTGTATATATTTGACATGTTTAAATCCATAGATGTCATCATTGTTTCTGATGCCCCAGATACTTTAAATTGGTTCTTGTCTCTTTGACACAAGATTTGGATTTTTTGAATAAATGAGATTTGAGCCTTTTTCTTTTATTTGTTTTTAACTTTATTGCCCATGTTCTTCTTAGGATTATTGTGATTTCTTGAAGGAAGCGCTTAAAACAGATGAGATTTAAATGGCCCACTTGGGGGGTGCATTTGTTGTAATACTGGTTTGGTAAGGAGAGTGTCAACATATCTGTGAACACAAGTCTAGCAGCAGGAGGCAAAACTTGTGGCATAAGAGCCTGGACTGGGGAATTGTTGGAGAAGCAAAGGAAAACAGGCCAGAGTCATAGGGCAAAAGGCCTTGCCAGCTGGTTTGTGGGGTTTGATATTTTTAATGCTTTGATGATGGGTCATGGATCGAAGTTCATGACATTTTTGTTTCTCACATCGATTGATAGAAAATTATTTTTGAAAGAAAGCTCTCTTGATTCCCACTTTTCATGGAGTTTGCTGAGAAAAACTTCACTGAAGAATCCAATGTCAATCCTCTAGGATTCTCTAGAGAGAATCTTCTGTTGAGTGGTCATTAACTGAATTTCTCAGGAGGCTGTTCTTCTTAAACCTTTCATCTTTTACATGTCATATAGTTATGTTGAATTTGAGTCAGTATGGTATATATACATGATTCATGTAGTGATATCCAAAAGTATTTTAAGTAGTGTGGTTTACTCTTGCTTAATTTAATTGGCCCCCTGTTACATTGTTGGCTGTATTGAAATCCAAGGAGTATGGATTGGTGGGCTTTATCATGTTTTAGTATAAAATCTGGCTTATTAATTCACTGAGTTTTACTTACTGATTTCTAGAGCCCCGTGGTTATGAATGTGCTTCTACTTCATGATGCCTCCTGCTATGGCAGACGTCCTTGACATCTGGGCAGTGGACTCACAGATAGTATCTGATGGCTCCATACCTGTGGATTTTCTTTTGCCCACTGGGATTTATATCCAGTTGGAGGTGCCTCGTGAAGCTACCATTTCCTGTATTAAGCAGGTATGTTACTAGGTGAGCTTTCTATAAACCTAGCTTACTTACTTTGTCACTTGGGGGATATATTCCTCCATTTTAGAATGTTATTAATGTAAATCATATGGCGAATTTAAGAGAAGTTTATAAGTTATTATTATATTTTAAAGATTTAAATCCATATTTTGTCTTGGATCTTCTTTTTGGTTTATATGTGTTTAGACGCACACACACAGAGACACACACACATGGCTTCTCTGATAGCTCAGTTGGTCAAGAATGCAATGAGGCGACCCTGGTTTGATTCCTGGATTGGAAACATCCACTGGAGGAGGATGTTTCCCACTCCAGTGTTCTTGGTCTTTCTTTGTGGCTCAGTGGGTAGATAATCCACCTGCAATGCGGGAGGGTTCGATCCCTGGGTTGGGAAGGGAAAGTCTTCGCACTCCAGTATTCTGGCCTAGAGAATTCCATGGACTGTATAGTCCATGGGGTCGCAAAGAGTTGGACACAGCTGAGCCACTTTCAGTTTCATGTGTGTGTGTGTATAAATATATTCATTCTCACTCCCACTCACTTTTAATCAAAAAAAAAATCCATGTGTGATACCTGAACTAAGACACACTAGCTTATGTCAGCTAGTTTGAAAGATTTGTTCAGGTTATCAAAAGGAATTTGGCATTGTCGTAGAAAGTTTTAAGTTAAGGTCTTTGTACTTATTGTCTTTGAATTTGTCACTTTTTTTTTTTTAAATATGACTTTTGGTTCATTGTTTCTTCTCTCCTTTTCCTTCCCTTTCTGTTCCCCATCTTCTGTCCCCATCCCCACTAGTTTTCATGGTCACTCTGGGGGAAGAAAAGGTTTTGTGCTGTTTACTAGATTCTGCCTCCCCACCCCCATAATGAATGGTATGTCCTCACTTGAAAGCAAATTCTTTCATATAACAAGGCTTGCCTGTTTTGTTGGCTGATTTTTTTTCAAGAGAATTGGTGAGTGATGTTTGATTTGTAAAGACTGTGATTTATAAGTGAAATTATTTTTCTAAACGTTCTCTTTAATATTTTTCAAATAACTGAACCCAATATGGGAGCCCAGTATAGGATTGTGATCTTTGTAAGAAAAAAATATTTATGACAAAGTACTAGAGTTTCAACAGCCTCTCATCTGTTTTCCTAGCTTCCTCATTGGGGAGCCATAAAAATTCTAGAACTGCATGATCCCTGAAGTGAAAAAAAAATTAAAAATTGTTTTAGGCACGTTACAGGTGCAGAGAGTACACTTATCTTCATAGTCACCAGTGACAGGTATGGATGACTGTGGCTATAGCTGAAGCTTAATTAACTATTGAAACCCTGCTGATTTAAAAAAATGTGTTGTTGTAAAATAAAATTCATCAGAGTCATTTTTAGTCACATAGTTTCTTAGTATTAAGTATATTCACAGTGTTGTCCAATCCATTACCACTATCCATTTCTAACACTTTTCATCATCCTAAACACAGACTGTGTACTTAAATAATAAACTGCTACTCCCCTAACCCATGGTAATCTCCATTCTAGTATTTATTCTAGCCACCTCACGTACGTGGAATCACACAATAGTTAGCGCTGTGTCTCGCTTTTTTCACTTAGCCATAGTATTTTTAATTTCATTCATGTTGCAACATGTATCCAAATTTCTTTCCTTTTGAAGACTGAATATTATTGTATTGTATGGATAGACCACATTTTGTTTATTCATTCATCTTTTTTGGACATTTTGGTTATAATCAACTTTTAGCTATTGAGAATAATGCTGTTCTGAACATTGATGTTTAAGTTTCAGTATGAATCCCTGTTCTCCATATGTTGGATCATATGGTAATTCTGTTTTAATTTTTAAGAAACTGCCAAACTTTTTTTTATAGTGACTGTACCATTTTACATTCAGATCCGCAATGCACAAGGGTTCCACTTTCTCAAAATGCTAGCCAGTTCAGTTCAGTCACTCAGTCGTGTCCGACTCTTTGCGACCCCATGAACCGCAGCACACCAGGCCTCCCTGTCCATCACCAACTCTCGGAATTTACCCAGACTCATGTCCATCGAGTCAGTGATGCCATCCAGCCATCTCATCCTCTGTCGTCCCTTCTCCTCCTGCCCCCAATCCTTCCCAGCATCATGGTCTTTTCCAATGAGTCAACTCTTCCCATCAGGTGGCCAAAGTATTGGAGTTTCAGCTTCAACATCAGTACTTCCCTTGAACACCCAGGGACTGATCTCCTTTAGGATGGAGTCTTCTCCAACACCACAGTTCAAAAGCATCAATTCTTTGGTGCTCAGCTTTCTTTAGAGTCCAACTCTCACATTCATACGTTTCTACTGGAAAAACCATAGCCTTGACTAGACGGACTTTTGTTGGCAAAGTAATGTCTCTGCTTTTTAATATGCTATCTAGGTTGGTCATAACTTTCCTGCCAAGAAGTAAGCGTCTTTTAATTTCATGGCTGCAATCACCATCTGCAGTGATTTTGAAGCCCCCCAAAATAAAGTCTGACACTGTTTCCACTGTTTCCCCATCTATTTGCCATGAAGTGATGGGACCAGATACCATGATCTTAGTTTTCTGAATGTTGAGCTTTAAGCCAACTTTTTCACTCTCCTCTTTTACTTTCATCAAGAGGCTCTTTAGGTCTTCTTCACTTTCTGCTATAAGGGTGGTGTCATCTGCATATCTGAGGTTATTGATGTTTCTCCTGGCAGTCTTTCTTCCAGATTGTGATTCTTCCAGCCCAGCGTTTCTCATGATGTACTCTGCATATAAGTTAAATAAGCAGGGTGAAAATATACAGCCTTGTACTCGTTTTCCTATTTGGAACCAGTCTGTTGTTCCATGTCCAGTTCTAACTGTTGCTTCCTGACCTGCATACAGGTTTCTCAAGAGACAGGTCAGGTGGTCTGGTATTCCCATCTCTTTCAGAATTTTCCACAGTTTATTGTGATCCACACAGTCAAAGGTTTGGCATAGTCAGTAAAGCAGAAATAGATGTTTTTCTGGAACTCTCTTGCTTTTTCGATGATCCAGCGGATGTTGGCAATTTGATCTCTGGTTCCTCTGCCTTTTCTAAAACCAGCTTGAACATCTGGAAGTTCACGGTTCACGTATTGCCAAAGCCTGTCTTGGAGAATTTTGAGCATTACTTTACTAGTGTGTGAGATGAATGCAATTTTGCGGTAGTTTTGAGCATTCTTTGGCATTGCCTTTCTTTGGGATTGGAATGAAAACTGACCTTTTCCAGTCCTGTGGCCACTGCTGAGTTTTCCAAATTTGCTGGCATATTGAGTGCAGTACTTTCAGAGCATCATCTTTCAGGATTTGAAATAGCTCAACTAGAATTTCATCACTTCCACTAGCTTTGTTCATAGGGATGCTTTCTAAGGCCCACTTTCACATTCCAGGATGTCTGGCTCTAGGTAAGTGATCATACCATCGTGATTATCTGGGTCGTGAAGATCTTTTTTGTACAGTTCTTCTGTGTATTCTTGCCACCTCTTCTTAATATCTTCTGCTTCCGTTAGGTCCATACCATTTCTGTCCTTTATCGAGCCCATCTTTGCATGAAATGTTCCCTTGGTATCTCTGATTTTCTTGAAGAAATCTCTAGTCTTTCCCAATCTGTTGTTTTCCTGTATTTCTTCGCGTTGATCGCTGAGGAAGGCTTTCTTATCTCTCCTTGCTATTCTTTGGAATTCTGCATTCAAATGGTTATATCTTCCCTTTTTCCTTTGCTTTTTGCTTCTCTTCTTTTCACAGCTATTTATAAGGCCTCTTCAGACAGCCATTTTGCTTTTTTGTATTTCTTTTCCATGGGAATGGTCTTGATCCCTGTCTCCTGTACAATGTCACCAACCTCCGTCCATAGTTCATCAGGCACTCTGTGTATCAGATCTAGTACCTTAAATCTATTTCTCCCTTCCACTGTATAATCATAAGGGATTTGATCTAGGGCCATACCTGAATGGTCTAGTGGTATTCCCTGCTTTGTTCAATTTAAGTCTGAGTTTGGCAATAAGGAGTTCATGATATTTTCCTTTTATAAAAAATAACCATTCTGCTGGTTATAAAATGGTACCTCATTTTAATTTTTATTTTCGTTTCCCTAATGGCTAATAATGTCACATTCTCTTCATGTTCTTGTGGACTATTTTTAGAATTATTTGTTCAAGACCATTGCCCATTTTTTAATTCAGTTGTTTTTTTGTTGTTGAGTCATAAGAGTTCTTTATGTATTCTGGATGGTAATCTCTTGTGAAATATATATTTTGGAAATATTTTCTTATATTCTGTTGCTTGCCTTTTTACTCTCAAAATTGTGTCCTTTGATACAGAAAAGTTTTAAATTTTGATGAAATCCAAAATACCTATTTCTTTCTTTCTTTTTGCCTAGCATTGATTTTTTTCTGTTTTATGTAACTGAATCTGAGGTTTGGGCATGATTTTCACTTTTCAGCTGTTGGCTTTTGTCCTGGTTCCAATTAAAATCTGTAATCCACCTTGTATTTGTATAGTGACCTTGGTTTATACGATATCATTTAGCCGAATTCAGGGGAGATGATGAGAGATTGGTTGTGCTTGTCCTGACAGGGCAATCCTAGTTAATGGAGATAACTCTGGTGAATAGAAAAGAATTCAGGGCAGAAATAATGTGAATTTTGTGTGAAGGTTATAGATGATACATACTTTAAATGTTCTTTTTTTTAATTAGAAGTTACTTATGTTTATAAGAATGCTAAATATGAAAGTCTTCATTGATTCTTGCTCTTCATATATACTTACTTTTAATACTTTTGTTTTTATAAATGTATTTTTAAAATAATGCCATTATGTTATTTTACAAAAGTGTGTTAATACTATTCGTATTCTGTTCCAATTTGCTATTTTAAAAGAAACCAACCTTGATATGCCTTGTGTACTTTCTGCATTACCATGTTTTTGTATCTTGTTTTCATAGCTCTATAATATTCTGTAATTCATTTAACCAAACCCGTATTGCTAAACGTCTGACTTGTCCTCAGTTTTTGAGTTTTCCAACAAGTGCTACAGTGAGCATCCTTGAAGATATGTCTTTGTACATTTGAGCAAGTTTTTCCATTTCCTAAAATGTCTTACTGTTTTTTTCTGCAGATGTTATGGAAACAAGTTACCAATTACCCAATGTTTAACCTCCTTATGGAAATCGACTCCTATATGTTTGCATGTGTGAATCAAACTGCTGTATATGAGGAGCTCGAAGATGAAACAAGAAGACTCTGTGATGTCAGACCTTTTCTTCCAGTTCTCAAATTAGTGACAAGAAGTTGTGACCCAGGGGAAAAATTAGACTCAAAAATTGGAGTGCTTATAGGAAGAGGTAATTTAAACAATTCTTAGTATGAATTTAATGTTCGTTGCTATATATATCTATAAACATGTAGTGAGTATGCTCTATAACATTGCTTTACCAGGAGTGGTCTGTGGTCTCTGTTACCAGTCTTAGATAAAGTAAAAACAGAAATCAAAAATAAATCTTTAGAAACTTCTCTAACAATGTGATACTGCCACAACAAGGACTTATAAATTTTTTATCTTTTCTTTTCTAGTGACTTATTTTTTTAATTTATTTTATTGGAATGTAGTTAATTCATAATGTTGCATTAATTTCTGCTATGCAAAGAATGATTCAGTTTTATATACACACATATATAATACATACATTCATTTGCATATTCTTTTCCATTATGATTTATCAGAGGATATTTTATATAGTTCCCTGTGCTACACAGTAAGTAGGCTTTGTTGTGTATCCATTCTATATACGCTGCTGCTAAGTTGCTTCAGTCGTGTCCGACTCTGTGCGACCCCATAGACGGCAGCCCATCAGGCTCTGCCGTCCCTGGGATTCTCCAGGCAAGAACACTGGAGTGGGTTGCCATTTCCTTCTCCAGTGCATGAAAGTGAAAAGTAAAAGTGAAAGTGAAGTCGCTCAGTCGTGTCCGACTCTCAGCAACCCCATGGACTGCAGCCTACCCAGCTCCTCCATCCATGGGGTTTTCTAGGCAAGAGTACTGGAGTGGGGTGCCATTGCCTTCTCCATTCTATATATAATAGTTTGCATTTGCTAACCCCAACCTTCCAATTCATCTGTCCTTCACCCCCATCCTCCTTGGCAAACATAAGTGTCTTCTCTATGAATCTGTTTCTTTTTTGTAGATAAGTTCATTTGTGTCATGTTTTAGATTCTGCATATAAATGATAACATATGGTATTTGTCTTTTTCTTTCTACTTCACTTAGTATGATAGCCTTTAGGTCCATCCATGCTGTTGCAAATGGCATTATTCTTTTTTATGGCTGAGTGTTCTACTGTGTATATATACCTCATTTTCTTTATCCATTTATTGTTGCTGGGCATTTAGGCTGTTTCTGTGTGAATAGTGCTGCTCTGAATACATAGGGAAGCACCTATATTTTTGAATTACAGCTTTGTCTGGATACATGCCCAGGTGTGGGATTGCTGCTGCTGCTGCTGCTAAGTCGCTTCAGTCATGTCCGACTCATTGCTGCATCATGTGGCAACTCTGTTTTTATTGTTCTGACGAACTTCTGTACTGTTTTTTTCACATTGGCTACACCAGTTTACATTGCCACCAGCAATGTAGGAGGGGTCCCTTTTCTCCACATCTTCTCCAGCATTTATTATTTGTAGACTTTTTAATGAAGGCTATTCTGACTGGTGTGAGGTGATAACCTCATTGTAGTTTTTATTTGTGTTTCTCTAATAATTAGAGACGTTGAGCATCTTTTCATGTGCCTGTTGGCCATCTATATGTCTTTGACTTCTTTTTATTTTCTATAAGTATTGGTTTTTTCAGACTGGAAATTAAAAAGTTGTTCCTTTGCCTCAGTTAGTTTGAGAAGCCCTTTTCGAAGAGATGCATCCTCAGTTTCCTGTGAACTACCCCTGAAGTATGAACATAATTTATACACAACTCTCTGTGGTAATTGAGACTTTAAGGTGATTGATAAGTTTCCATAAATTTGACTTCCTAAGTAAAATTATCTTTTAAGTTATTTTTATAGCAAGTCAAGAAATATCATGTCCATATTCTTTGCATATTAATTCCAGGGAAAATTGTGAATAACACAATTAATGTCAGTGTTGCTCTAGTAATCTTAGATGTTTACTGGACCAGTGGTATTCTGCCTTAGACAAGATATTAACTTGAATTACATACTACAAAGGATTACTGAGGTGGTAACTTTGTTAGATCTCTATTGGCTACCTATATTGATCAAATTCAGGATACTATAGTACCATTCCTTGTAAGATACTTTTCTTTGATCTTACCCTGTAGTTAAAATTCTAATGATTAAATTGGGGGACTAAATTCTCTGAGTGCTTAGAACAGAAGCTTGTTGATTTACTAAGTGACACTCTGGTATTTAAAAACATTTGATTATTTCAGATGATAACTAGTTTGCTTTGGCAGTAACTTTTTTCCCCATTAAGTAGCTTTGTAATTGTATACCTTACAGATTTTTTAAAAATATATTAATAGCTTCAGTAGAAAGCATTCCTTTCTATTTTCTAGAGCTTCAAAGATTTTTTAAAAACTGTAGTCTCCATTAGTAGAAGCATTTCGTTAGTTTGAATTGAAGAGTACGTGTAAAAGTAGAAAGAATAAAAATCACCTATAATCTTATCCAGAATAAGAATATCCCCTGGTGATATTTTGATACAGTTATTTTTAAGGGTTTTATATTTTATAGGTGTTTATGAAAATACTGTTTTTCTGTATTTTTCTACTGATTTTTAGAGAAGCTGAAATATTTGATAATTCAAAAGGTTCACATCACAGATAGAGTTAACATTTATCAGTTAACATATAGGTGTCTTTTTGAGACTGACCATCTTTTCAAAACTTAGATCATTGTGTTCTCTTTGGATTTTGATCTCCAAAGCATATGGATTCATGAGCCACCATTATGTTGATCTATGCTTGTCAGATTTACCACATAAAAATACAGGAGAGTCATGTTATACCCTTAATGCTAAAACGTCATTCACTATCTAAAATTCAAATAGAATGGACATATTGGTTTTTTTTTTTTTTAATTTGACAATTCTAACTTTGACAGTTCTAACAATTCTAACAGGGATCTAATATGTATTAGAATTGAATTTTTCTTTCTTTAAACAATGCACCATATTTTATCTGGTATAAAGGTTATTGTACAAAAAGTTTTATTCAGTGTGTTCTGCAACTTGAATGACTAAGAAAATGTCAGGAGTGTTTTATTGCAATTAATTAAATAGTTTACAAGCTTTTAAAATTTATCAATTTTATATACTTTAGATCCTCAGTAGTTTAGGAAAGCTAGCATTATGATCGTATACACAAATTGAAATACTAACATTCATTTATGAAGTTGAGTAAGTCTGTTTTGATGTTTTAGAGTGAATTTCCACATTAAATACCTAACAAGTCAAGTTTTGCAGTTGCTGATTTGTATGTGATGACTATAACCGGGACTTGGTGAGGTCATGCCTCCTGGGAAAACAATAAACAATTATTTCAGTTTAACTTCAGGAACGAGAGTGTGCTGCCTCCTCCTCCTCAAAGAAAAGAATAGACCCTTTACAGACATAACTGCCCTGACGGGTCTAAAAATACCTTTTCCTGAAACATGATATGACTAATCATCTTATTTTCTCTTTATTCTAAATAATTATTTACAACATTGCTGCTGGGGCTCTGATTATTCTCTGTAGTGAAGGTACTTGTCACTCTTGCCTTAATTTCTTCAAACACCCAGCAGTAAATCTTGATCAGAGAAATTTGTCAGCATTCTGATAAAAGTATTTGAACACTTTCTTTTTCCCCTTAATATTCCTTAAAATGATGGAAATATATCATCTAAGGATTTTAAAGGTATCTGTAGTATGTAGAAATTGTTCATTCAATACTTTTTAATATAAAAAATTTATTTGATTGCAAACTATACAGTACTCTTAAGATTTAAGCTTTGCTATCAAATTTTCATACACAAGACACATAGGGCATTATTCAGCGTAACTTTTATTTTTGACAAAGTTTCTGTTTTTAAGAAATCTCTGTAGGAGTTCCCAAATTCAGGCTTCTGTAGTTTCTTCTTTTTTAAAAAAGTTTATTAGAACATAGTTGATTTACCATCAAGTTGGTGATGCCATCCAACCATTTCATCTTCTGTCGTCCCCTTCTCCTCCCACCTTCAATATTGCCCGGTATCAGGGTCTTTTTCCAGTGAGTCAGTTCTTCACATCAGGTGGCCAAAGTATTGGAGTTTCAGCTTCGGAGTCAGTCCTTCCAATGAATATTCAGGACTGATTTCCTTTAGGATGGACTGGTTGGATCTCCTTACAGTCCAAGGGACTCTCAGGAGTCTTCTCCAACACCATAGTTCAAAAGCATCAATTCTTTGACACTTAGCTTTCTTTAAAGTCCAACTCTCACATCCATACATGACTACTGGAAAAACCATACATGACTATAGAAAAATTATTTCCATAGGTGTGTGGAAAATTACCAGTCAAATGAGAACATAATATTTAATCACAGCTTGCCAAAATAAAGAAACTTTGTGTTTGGCACTAACTCAAAGTCAGGCAGGGGAGTGATTAAGTTTCATTCTAGAGAAAGTGGTTGACTTTCTTGTTTGCCTGATTAGAGTTTGTTGGCAGGGGGAAGCTGGAGGTGGGCCCAGAAGAAGCTGGGTATCTTCTGTGATTGGTTTTGGGAGCGTATTTGACTTTCACTGGTTTGTCCTAAGTCTCTCAGGTTGAAATTCCTGTTGGTGGAATTCCAAGGTCAAAATACGTGTTTGTATGTGTGTAATTTTTAATAAATTATCAAATATGCTCATTTCTCTTCTACCTCTTCCAGCTCAAGGTTTTATTGAAGTGTTTGCCAGTCTGATAGGTAAAAGTCAATGTACATATAAAAATTTGTACATGTTCAATTTATTTTAAATTTCTAGAATTCTTTATTAGAATATGTATAAGCTTATGAAAAAGCTATCATATAGATGTCTTCATGGCAGAAGTGACTCATAATTAAGTACAACAAAGAATAATTTTGTATTTATGAGATTTTTGATTGATACACTGTAATCATTTTTGGAAAATCACAATAAACTAAAAGTTTATAAAATTTAAGTTTACTGAGTTTTCAGTAATAGCTTGACTTTCGCTTATGTGTAATATTTTCAGATTCTTAGCCTTTGTTAGATATTTTAAATGTGTTTTGATTTGTAAAGAAAACATGCGGCTCTTTCACATGTAGTTTTAAAATGGTAGTGTGAGTTTCAGTGATTATCTTTTTTAAATTGGTAACCAACTATATTTCTTTAAGCGGTTTCAAGTTTTTATTATTTCAAAATCTAATTGTATGTTCATCTTCTATACCTGAAATTCATTATTTTATCTTGAGTATTCTTTTTTATCTTTCATAAAATTTTCCTGCCCAGTTTTTTTTTTTACTTCATAAAAATCAAGCATCCAAATTAGCTTTCCTTTAAGTATATTTTGTATTCTCTTTATTATTAGGTACTCAAAATGACACCTTTAAAATTTTTGTTTAGGTCTACATGAATTTGATGCCTTGAAGGATCCTGAAGTGAATGAATTCCGAATAAAAATGCGCAGATTCAGTGAGGAAAAGATTCAGTCGCTTGTGGGATTATCTTGGATGGATTGGCTAAAGCATACCTATCCACCTGAGCTTGAACCATCCATCCCTGAAAATTTAGAAGATAAACTTTATGGAGGAAAGCTCATTGTGGCTGTTCATTTTGAAAATTGTCAGGTAGTATAAAGAAATACTTTATAATAAACTTGTAAATTTTCCCAGAATGCAGCACCAATCTTAGAGGAGGCTGTTGCTCACCTAATAAACACTGACAAAGATCATTTTAGATTTAGGATGGAAATATATTTTAGGATTAGGTATGACAAACTAAAGTGACATATCCTTTGCACATATACGTTTTTTTTATGCATTTTTGTCTATATCAGCGTCCAAAAACTGCAGTGTGTTTTGAATGGTTTTTATATTTTTAAGGTTATATAAAAAACTCAAACAATTTTGAAGGGATCTTAAAGAGAAAGGAAAGAAAAGGAAGAGTATGCAATAGAAACTCATTTGTTGTCAGTAAAGTCTAGTTCTTTAGAGAAAAAGTTTGCCAACTCTGGTTATAAATAAAGTAGATATAATGTAGATGTAATTTATTTTCTCATGTTGTTTTACTCTTGTTTATAAAATGAAAGATTTCATCAAAAGAGTTCTTTTTTCCATTTTCTTTTGCGTTCTATGAATACGTGATCTAAGTGCTGGTACAGAATTGGGCATTATAACAGTATACACAGTTAATCTGTATCTGAATGTTTATAGAATTTTACAAGCTAAATTCTGCTTCTCCTTTTGTTTCAAGTATACTCATTTAATCATGTAAGCTCTAGCCTTAGAATTAGGGTATGAGAACAGAGATATTTTGTTTTGTCATTCAGTTACTATGATAAAAATGACAAAACCTTTATCAGTGACCATTCTATATTGAGGGCTTTCCAGGTGACTCAGTGGTAAAGAATCGTGCATTGTTGAAAGAGCTGAAATGGAGATTTTACTGTTAAAAGGTGATTAGAATCCAACTTGAAAATACTGACTCTGTGCAATTTGTGAAATCTCGGTCAGTCTGAATTTCATCACATATGGGTCCGATCTCTACTAGATATATATAAATTTTAATGTGATCGTCATTATGTATGTGTGTGTTAGAAACTCAGTGGTGTCTGACTGCGATGCCGTGAACTAACTGTAACCTTCCAGGCTCCTCTGTGTGTGGAATTCTCCAGGTGAGATTACTGGAGTGGGTAGACATTCCATTCTGCAGGGGATATTCTCGACCCAGGGATCGAACCCAAGTCTCCTACATTGCAGGCAGATTCTTTATTGTCTGAGCTACCAGGGAAGCCTTATGATCATCATTATAACAGATTATATGTGAAAAGAAGTGTTCTGAAGTCAGAAGAAAATATTGACATTGTGAAATCTTACTGGATTCCAAGCAGTTGTAGAACTTAACAGTGAAAGGAGTTTAGAGATCATCTTGGCAGGCTCTTTATATAATATTATAATTCTTTCACCATTCTATATAGCCTATGTCCCTAACCTAATATATCCATTAGCTATGGGGAGTGTCCTGCTTACTAAAATATTGATAGCACATTTTCATTGGGAGCAAGAACACATTTAAATATTGTATTTATAAAAATTAAAAAAAATTCAATCTAGCTTTCTGTGATTTCTGGTATTCTGGTTATACTTTCTTATTTGAATAAGTATCCATTCAGTCTCCCTTTATTCTACATGCCATGTATTCAGCTAATTGAAATATATCTATTATATCTCTCCTTAGTCTCCTTTTCTTCTGGCTACATATTTCCCAGAGATTACACCAAAAATTTATAAGAGTTTTGGATCATATAGAATAGTAAATTTTAAAGTTATTATTAAATTAATTTGGCAGATCACATAGAGTTTATAGCTTTTTATTTAGGCTGTTATTCCTTTAAAAATACCCTATACCGTGATTTATTACCAACACTATTTCATAATTGAATAAACATTCATGTTACCATCAAAAAATAGGAATGGCAAAATTTCAGAGTAAAGTACGTTTAGTAACCATCATACATGTATTCCCTCCCTGCCCAGTTCTGTAAAATCCTTATTTGGCCATTTCAGCATCACTGCTGATGACCAGCATTGGGAACCAGCATGTGGGGACACTATAGTAAACATGAGATGAATTGTAACAAAGTATTCATTTAGGTTAAAAAATGATTTTCCAAGATTGGTAGGAGTGAAGAAAATGTACTGAAACATTAAATGTAAAGGATGTATATGTGTAAGCATTGTGTCTCATTGGATACAATGTGGTATAAATACTACTAATAATAAGTACAAATGTAAGGAGTGATATTTTCACTGTAAATATAAAACTGCTTTCTTTTTCCTACCCTCCTTTTTAGGATGTGTTTAGTTTTCAGGTATGTCCTAATATGAATCCTATCAAAATAAATGAATTGGCAATCCAAAAACGTCTGACTATTCATGGGAAAGAAGATGAAGTTAGCCCTTATGACTATGTGTTGCAAGTCAGTGGGAGAGTAGAATATGTGTTTGGTGATCATCCACTAATTCAGTTCCAGGTATATGTTTTAACTGTCAATTTACCATTTATGAATTCCTTGAGTAGATGTTTTATGCAGAGCATTCAAGTGCCTGAGATTATTTTCTGAGTATAGTGGAGTTTAAGATACATGTAGTGAGACATCCCTCCCCCAGCCGTAAGGTACGCTATTTAAAGAAGAGAATCCTGGTTTTGCCTTCAAGGAACCTGAAGATATTTTTGTTGAAATTACATTTGGAGACTCAAAATAGTTGTTGCATAAGAAATAATAGACTAAGTGACAAGTTAGAGGTAAATAGTAATAGAATTTTAGAAAAATATTTGATTACTTGTATTTGTGATTTTTGGTGTTTGTATGAATCAAGAAGGATAATGGCCTGCCAATTATTAAGTGATGTCTGTTTTGAGAAGCAGCTCTGGTTTATTAGCCAGGTAACGGAATTTTATATCTCCCCTCTCTTTTTTTCAGATATTTAGTGTAGCCTTTAGTTCTTGGTTTAGTAGGTAGAAAATCTTATAGCAGTTGTAACCTTCGTGCACAGCTTTGGGATCTGTGGCATTCAGGCAGTTTGAACTCCAACCCTGAGAGGAAGAAGATGAAAAGTGCTTGGTTGTAACATAAAAGTATTGACTTCTTCCCTTCATGTTCTGCCATCTTTTAAGTAGCCTTTTGCTTCTTTAATACTTTTAAAAAAAACCTTAGTAAGGGGAAAGTATATTGTTTTGCCCAAACTGGAATTTGTTATTACAAAGAAAACTAAAGGCATATGTGCATTTTTTTGTGTGTGTGTGCAAGGTCATGTGAGAAGGAAAATATACAATGTAGGCGAAGGACTTTGTAAGAAATGGAATGATACATCTTTCATGGTGAAAAGTTTTTGAATGAATATATTTGTCATAGTATCATGTTAACTCTCACTTGTGGCCATTCTTGAAATTTTTTTTTTTTTTAATTTCTGAGATGTATTTTCAGTGGTTCTGAATTGAATCCAGTACTTTATACTGTATAAAGTGAATCACACTTTATATCTGTATAGGAAATTTATTCTGGTGAGGAATGCATTGTATTTTTATTCATTTTGTTAGAATCATTGGTATTGTAAACAACCACCTTTTTTCTTATATGCCCCTGGAGAGTTATTTTGGTTTCATGGAAATGAAACAGAGCGTCACACTTGGATAGCCAGTAGGTTTTTGATGGAAAGACAGTAATGGTTGCCTTGAGGCCTGTGCTAATAAGGTACCATGTCTACCTTAGGGATCCATGGAAAGCTGGCCACCTCAGGACTTAAAAAAAATGGCTACTTGGGTACTGCATATTCACTTTTTTTTGACTTACTGGCCAGAGCTTGCACTGTAGCATCACAGTCTATGATGATCAAGTTCTGCCCCTGGAAAAGTGTGCCAGTTGGTCATCCTGTCAAGTATGGAGTGCAGAAAAGAGAAAAAAACAAAACAACATATATACCGTGACATATATTTCTCTTAAGGTTTAGCAAACAAAAAAAATTCAGTCAGTGGATTTAAATCCAGGTCTTAGAGATACTAGATGTGTAACTTAGCCTTTGGGTTTTTAGTTCTTTGATCTATTAAAGGCGAAAAATCTGTCTTCTAGAGTTAAGAAGATTAGCTCTGACATAGAAGTATCTAGTTTAGTTCTTAGATACTTAGGTGTTCACTTAATGATAGCTATTTTATGTTGTGACTTTAATTTCTCATATTTTTGACATTGAGTTGTTAATATAGACTTTCAACATTGTTCTAATGTTGTTCAGCTTAATTTTATTTTTCTCTTGATTTAAGTTTTGTTTGAAAATCCTTGCCTCACTCTCCCTTGCCACTGTAGTATATCCGGAACTGTGTAATGAACAGAACATTGCCCCATTTTATACTTGTGGAATGTTGCAAGATCAAGAAGCTGTATGAACAGGAAATGATTGCCATAGAGGCTGCCATAAATCGAAATTCATCTAACCTTCCTCTTCCTTTACCACCAAAGAAAACTCGAATTATTTCTGTAAGTTTCACATATGAACTTTTGGTTCCCTCAAAAGCCATGTGATTTTTTGTTGTTGTTGTCAGGTTGTATGCTTAAGCCTATCATACATAATCTATACTCAGTTCTCCTATGGAAACTAATTCATGTTTTGCTAAAGATCCATCACCATTTATTAATAGTAATCTTTTAAGCTACTATTATTTTTCCTTAGTCAAGCTACATATGATTCTAAATAGGTCATTTATGTTTTTGATTATCTTTAGGTGCTAAAGAAAAATGCCCTCAAATTGGGTATATTTTGAGATTAGAGCTAAACATGAGAGTTCAGAGAACAAGTTGAGGCATTCTAGTAGAAAAGTTAGGTGTGCTGAGATAGTTGATTTTCTGGTATATCTCATTTGTATTAGTTTATAATAGTGTTTTGGTGTAATTTGTCTGATTTCTTCTTATTGAATACTTTTAGACTTTAAATGTAACAAAGACGTTTTTTCTAGAATATATATTTTTATAAAGCAAACCTTAAGTTTGTGTTCATTGGAATACTTAACAGTTTTTAAATAGTTTTTCTGTCTTAAGAAAAACCATTCCTTGATAATTAAGATATTACCTGTATATTAATTTATATAGTCAGTTCTTTATTTATCCAAAGCTTTTAATACCATTTGTTTATGGTGTCTAGTGAGTTTTGTAGCAGTATTGTTTTGCCTTGAGAACTAAGTGCTAGTGGTTGTGATGCTTAATTTAATATATGTGGTTTTCAGTTGTTAGTTCAGAGTTGTATTTTCATTATTTTACCAGTGCACATGAGAGCTGATAAGGCAGTTTCATTGTTAGTCTTAAATATTCATTTATTAATTAAATATTAAGAAATAAGTAATTAAATGAATTCTTAATTAAAATTAAATATTAATACCCTGTATTTTTTCATTTTTTAACAGCATGTTTGGGAAAATAACAACCCTTTCCAAATTGTCTTGGTTAAAGGAAATAAACTTAACACAGAAGAAACTGTAAAAGTGAGTACTTGTTTAGATTTGAATTTGTCTTCTGCTCTATTATTTGAATTCACTGATACGCTCAGTTAGTGACACATAGGAGACTACTTTGTATCCATTTGGATCAGTTACAGGATATAGAATATGGCAATTTATTATAGAACAATTATAAATTTTTGTTTTAAAATATTCTTTACATAGTTGGAGAGGTACTGGATAGATTGACATTTCCCCAGTGTGTGTTATGGAAAAGAAATTGGTTTAGATCAAGAATTCAGCAAGTGAAATTTAAGCCAAAACTGTAGGTCACATGTGTCTGTGCAGGCTTATTCTTCTTTCTCAGCTTTAGTAAGAGCTTCACTCAGCCTCTTTTAGGCGCCTACCCCCCCTTTTTTTTTCCCTTTTAAACTTGCTGAACAGACAGAAAATATAATACCATTCCTGAAATAAAATAGATGACTACATTGTAGACCACA
Source organism: Giraffa tippelskirchi (assembly GCF_054371585.1). NCBI lineage: Eukaryota > Metazoa > Chordata > Mammalia > Artiodactyla > Giraffidae > Giraffa > Giraffa tippelskirchi. Next base: position 95,567,129 of record NC_137276.1, read on the forward strand.
ACTTGTTAACACATGGGGATTTATTACACCACCCCTACAATTAAGTAAAGACTTAACAAGGCATTTTGCCTCAAAGTGTAAAGCATGCATTTTCCTCTGTTTTGCTTGGCAGGAAATGAAGTGAATAGTTTTGTGATCCAAGAAAGAGATTCAGTTAGTTTGAGATGTTTGCTGGCATGAGGATATATTCAGGAGCACCTTGCCAAAGATTACCAATGGCTTGTTTTTCTAAGTGGACATTAAAGATTCTTTGGGTAGCTGTCATTAAAATAGAGTGTTTTCTTTTATATTCTTTGCTAGATTTTAATTTTTAATGAGTATGCTTAAGACCAACTAGCCTTGTTTTCTATTTTAATGGTAATTTAATTTTTCCCTTGAATTTAAATTTTCTTTTGTAATCTTTTCCAGTTGTAAAAGTATAACATGATTGTTGCAGCAGTTAAAAAAAGTCCAAATATGATTTAAGAAAGAAGTTGCTGATCTCTCCTCCTCATCTCTTTACCATCACATGGGATTCAAGGTCAATAAGCCTTGAGTGACCTCCATGTTTATACAAATATATATAAACTTATGGTTGTGTTTATTTTGTTGATTGATTGGTTTGTTAAAGAACAGGGATGATGTTATATATATTAATCTATAATTTGATTTCTTCATTTTATATCTTGGATGGTTCTCTGGATTATTAAATATTCAGTAGAGTTCCTTGGATATTGCTTCTCTGAGGGCAGAAATCATATATAGGCAACTGTACTTTCAATATACCTATACATATGGAGTGTTTTTTTAAAAAACATATATGTATCATTTTGCTCAGTGGTTTGTATGAATCCATGTATAATTTGCATTCTAAAAATGGGAATTACTACTTTTCTTCCCATTTGTTAGGTTATTGTTATTTATTAGCTATTTAATTCTTTTCTAGTTATTGTTTCTCTAAAACCTTTCATCCATACTCAGTTTCTTCCTAAAGAAGACCAAAGAAGCATTTACTACATGCCTTTATTTTTCTTGAGCATTATGCTTTATTTTTGTTTCCAGCAGATTACTTGTGAGTAACATTTTATTTCTATAGGTTTAACCAATTTCCATCAGCTATTCCAGGCTGGATTGATTTTATTGTTTGTGGTCATATATTTTTAGGACTAGTGAGCTTAATATAGTATTTAAAGTCTCCTCTCCCTCTTCACTTCATCTGCTTCTCTGGTTCTCCCTCCTGTACCCTTTTTCTCTTTTCAGAGAGGTTACATAGATGAATTGAAGTAAGTTAATGCAATTATGGCATCACTTTCTTGTAGGTACATCTCATTTTTTTTTTTTTTAATTACTACTGAGATTAGGAGTTCCTGTATAATGTTGAAGAGAAATCTGGAGGGGAAAAAAAATTAGGGGTAGATGGGGAGCAGGGAACTTTACTTCTTTCTTCCCAAACTTTTCTTTTCTTGATGTACTGACTAGGACCTTTGGTATAATATGGAATAAAAATGGTAAGAGTAGACATATCAGTCAGGATTCTCCCAAGAAAAATAATAATAGGGTGTTTGTGTGTGTATATGTGTGTATATATATATGCATACACACAGATTTATTTACTTTTAATTTTTGGCTGTACTTGGTCTTTGCTGCTACATGGGCTTTCTCTAGTTGCTTTGAGCAAGGGCTGTTCTCTAGGTATGGTTTGCAGGCTTCTTTTGTTGCACAGATTCTAGGGCCTGAGGGCTTCTGTAATAGTGGCACATGTGGAATCTTCCTGGGCCAGTTATAGAACCCATGTCTCCTGCATTTGCAGGCAGATTCTTAACCACTGAACCACCAAGAAAGTCCACCACACATAGATATATTTAAGGAATCAGCTCATATAATTATGGAGTTGTTTAAGTTCCAAAATCTGTGAAGTTTGTTTGCAAACTGGAAAACCAGAAGACCTGATAGTTTAGTTCCAGTCTGAGTCTGTTTGTATTTAGTCGCTCAGTCATGTCTGACTCTATAGCCCACCAGGCTCTTCTGTCCATGGGATTTCCCAAGCCACAGTACGGGAGCACATTGCCATTTCCTACTCTAGCGGATCTTCCAGGCCCAGAGATTGAACTGGCATTTCTTGCATCCCCTCATTGGCAGGTTGGTTCTTTACCACTAGTGTCACCTGGCATGCCTGAGAAACAGTAGGTACCTATGGTGTCATTCCTGTGGAAGTTCTACATGCTCAAGACCCAGGAAGAGCTCATGTTAGTCAGGCAAGAATTCATTTCTTCCACTGAGTGGGTTAGAGCCACCTACTCTAAGGAAGGTAATCTGCTTTAGTCAGTCTACCATTTAAATGTTAATCTTATCAAAAAGAAAACACTGTCACAGAAATAACCAGAATATCTGGACACCTCAAGATCCAGTCAATGACAAATGAAATTAACCATCACAGTAGATGCTTCTGTTTTTTTATTTATTGTAAAGAAAAACATTTAGTCTTTCAGCTTTAAGTATAATATTACCTGTAGGTTTTTCACACATGTCCTTTAGTCAAGAAATTCTCTTCTCCTTTTACTTAGCTGAGAGTTTTTATACTGAAAGGGATAGAAAAAGTTTCACTTTGTCCAGTGCTTTTTCTGTATTTATTGAGATGATTTTATATTTTAGTCTGTTAATTGGATTTCCTTTTTTTTTTTTTTTTAAATTAATTACTTCTTTGACTGTGCTTAGTTTTCCTTGCTGCATGGGCTTTTCTTTAATTGTAAGCAGGGACTTCCAGTTGCGATGTGCTGGCTTCTCATTGCCTTGACGTCTCTTGTTGCAGAGCACTGGCTCTAGGGCACGCAGGCTTCTGTAGTAGCAGCATGTGGACTCAGTAGTTGTGGTTCTCGGGCTCTAGAGTACAGGCTGAATAGTTGTGGCATAAGGGCTTTGTTGCTCCCTGGCAAGGGGGATCTTTTCAGATCATGGATCAAACCTGCGTCTCCTGCATTGGCAGGCAGATTCTTTACCACTGAGCCACCAGGGAGGCCCCAATTTGATTGATTTTCAAAAGTTTTATGCACTACACCTTGAAGATATATATTTTTATATATTGCTTATATTGACTTATTAATATTTTGGTATGCATTTTTATGTCTGTGCTCATGGGGAATATTGGTCTGTACTTTCCATGTAATATCTTTCTCTGATTTTAGAGTTGGGATAATGTTGACCTTAGAAATTGAATTGAGAAGCCTTTCCCTCCTGAGTTTTCTGAACAAGTTTAGTAGGATTGGTGTTGTTTCTTCCGTAAATATTTGGTAGAATTTACTCCAAGCACCTGAACGTAGGGTTTTTTTAGTGGGAATGTTTTTAATTAGAAATTTAATTTCTTAACTGGATATATAGATAGTCATAATTTCTATTTCTTTTGTGTCAGCTTTGATTATTTTTGTCTTTTGAAGAATTTAAGTTGATAAATTTATTGGCATTAAGTTCATTATAGCCCCTTTAATTAGTGTTTTGTTGCTGTGTAACAAATTAACATAAACCTAGCATCTTAAAACAACACATATTTGTTAGTTCATATTTCTGTTGTTCAGAAGTCTGGGCATGGTGTGGCTGGGTTTTCTGCTTATGATCTTACAAGGTTGAAATCCAGATGTTAATTGGGCTACATTACATACCAAAGCTCTTGGGAAGATTCTGCTTCAAAGATGATTCAAGTTATTGGCCAAACTCAGTTCCTTGCAGTTATAGGACTGGGATTCTCATTTCCTTGATGGCTTTTGGCTGGGAATTGCTCTCAGAATCTTTCAGGTTCTTGTTCTTGGCTCTATTTTCAATTCTTGAAACAGAGCATTTCTCAAACATTAAATCCTTTTCTGGCTTTGAATCTCCTGCCAGAAGAACCTGGTTCCTTTAAGGGCTCACCAGTGGGTCAGGCCCATGAAAGATAATCTCTCTCCCTTTTTGTTTTGTTTGGGCATGCTCTGTGGCATGTGCAGCCTTAGTTCCCTAACCAGGGATTGAACCTGCACTCCCTGCAGTGGAAGCACAGAGCCTTAACCATAGGATTGCCAGAGAAGTCCCTTCCTTTCTCAGAGTCACCTGTGTCTTATAGTAAAACCTAATCATGGGAGTGAAATCCCTTGTAATCATAGTCCCAGAGATCTTGCTGGAGTAAGATCACATGATTCTATGGAGTCTATAATGAAGTCCTAGGTGTTCAATGAAGATTCATTACTCTGCCTGGCTGGCACTTGAATGTCTTTCACTGTGAAAGCACTTAGAATTCTGTAGTATAGAGCTTTCTGGTCGATCTTTTACCAGCCTTGTGGCATTTCCCTTTTCATATGTCCATCTTGATATTCAGCAGAATCCTGAAATCAGTGCTGCTCAAAATCTAGAAGATGGTATTTGTGTAGACAGAGAGCTCAGAATGCCCTTTAAATTGCACCACTATTTGGAATGGTTTCTTCTGACTCTTAGACAAGAGAGTGGGGATCTCCTCATTTTTGGCCTCTCTTCTTTGTTTTCTGTTCTCATTTGCCCCAGTGTCCCTCGAAGTCCTGAGGCAGCAGTAGCAGAGTGCTAGTGGTAGCAGAACAGCAGTGGTTGCTAAAAATGCAGAATTGAACCTCCTTCTTTGATTGGAGGAGTTGTTGTCCTAAGGGAAATGGTGAATATCTTGATCCCCCTTGCTCCTCTGCCGCCTTCTCTGTTCAGCATTGTTGTAGGAAATGTGGGTGAATGAAGCCTCAGTTTTCTCTCTGGGTGACAATAAAAGGGGGCCCCTAGGCAGCCACAAAATAGACTTGGATGATTTTAGAGTGGGATGAGCTGAGAAAACTTCTAGGTTTATTCCTGAGCTGTACGTATATGGATCAGAGTCACAACTGCCTATATACTTTGAGAACTGTGTCATAAACCATCACCAGTGTCTCAGACTAGTCACTGTATTATGGTGCACACACAGGACAGTTCCAAGTAGCCCAACAAAGAATTTGAAAACTGAACTGATATTGGAACCACAACTCACAATGAGGCAGCTTGAAACTTGCAGCTTGAAGCTAACTATTGTCTCCTAAAACAAATCAGCAGCAGTCTCTATAGAATATAAATAAAACCCAGAGACTTATAATAGTTAAAATGTATAGGATAGGACTTCCTGGGTGGTCCAGTGGAGAAGAATCTGCCTGCCAATGCAGGGACATGGGTTCAGTCCCTGGTCTGGGAAAATTCCACAGGCAGCTAAGCTGGTGCACCACAACAACTACTGAGCCCAGCCTCCTAGAGCCTGTGCTCCACAACGCGAGAAACCACTACAGTGGCTCCTGCGTCACAACTAGAAAAAGTCCCTGAGCAGCAATGAAGACCCAGTGCGGCCAAAAATACATAAATTTAAAAAATTTGCAGGGTACAATTCAGAAGTAATTGGCATAAAAAGAACCAGGAAAATCTCAAGCCCTATGGACTATGAGAATCAACAGACAGCAATGCTGAGATAACAGGAATGTTGGAAGTATTCACAAAGATGTTAAAGAAATTATTATAAAAATGCTCCAGCAACTAAGGGCAAAACAAACACAATGGAGAAAAAATGAGAAAGTTTTAGCCACAATACACAGTTGTACTTCAATATCTGCAGGAGTTTACTTCCAGGACTCTCGGAGGAAGTTCAGATTACTATATAAAATAGCATAGTAGGTTTATAAAACCTATGCACAACCTATACTTTAAACCATCCTTTAATTACTTATAATACCTAATAAAATGTAAAGACTATGTAAATTGTTACTGGAGTGCAGCAAATTCAAATGTGCTTATTATAACTTTTTGGAATTTTTTTCCAAAATACTTTTGATATTTGATTGGTTTAATCTGAGGATGTAGTACCTGTGGAAATGGAGGGAGAATATATAAGGAGAAAGTGAAAAACAAATAATGAATTTAAAAACACTGAATAGACTCAATAATGGAAATAGTGTGAAAAGAAAGAGTGAACTTGAAGATTAATCAATAAAATTTTCCATTTTCAACAACAATTTGAGAGAAAAATGGAGGAGAAAAAACTCTACAGAGCCTCAGATACCTAAATAACAATATCAGAAGGTCTAACACTTGTGTAATCTCAGCCTCCAAAAGGAAAGAGAAAGAGTGTGTCTGAGAAAAACTAAAGTAATTGTTACTGGGAACTTTCCAAAGTTGGCAAAAGACATAAATATAACAGATTTAAGAAACCCAATGAACCCTAAGCATGATAAACTCAGACAATGCCAAGCCCAGATACTTTCCGTTTCAAAAATCATAATTTGATTCTTATTAGTCAAAAATCTTAACACCTCATAAGCCTAATTATGTGGCTGTCAGCACTCCTAACGTGTTAAAATAGATATAACCTCAGGAAAGAAAAAACTATCTTAATCTTTGTATCTTCTTATTTCAGTACCTGGAACACTAGATAAATATTTGTGCAATGAATTAATACATTTTAATGTAACTGCCTCTGACATGTGTAAATCCTTAGTTAAATGTAAGACAGGGCTCCTCCCACTAAGCCAGAGCAACCATGCCTTTTTATTAAGTGGTTCTCCAGTGGCTAAGTGGTAAAGAATCCTCTGCAATGCAGGAGATAAGGATTTGATCCTTGAGTTGGGGTGATCCCTTGGAGGTAGAAATGGCAACCCACTCCAGAATTCTTGCCTGGAAAATTCCATGGACAGAGGAGCCTGGCAGGCTACAAGTCCATGGGGTCACAAAGAGTGGGACATGACTGAAGTGACTGAACACACACTCAATACTTCTTGAAGGTTTCCCAGCTGCCTTAGTGGTAAAAAATCCACCTGCCAATGCAAGAGACACAGGAGATGTGGGTTCGACTCCTGGGTCAGAAAGATTCACTGGAGAATGAAATGGCAACCCATTCTAGTATTCTTGCCTGGAAAATTCCATAGACACAGGAGTCTGGTAGGCAATAGTCCATGGGGTTGCAAAGAGTCATACACAACTGCGCATGCATGCACACACTCGTATTTCATGAAACCATGGGAATTTCAGCCTGTTCAGACTACTGATCGTTTTTTAGTTGTCTTATATAAAAAGGGAAAATATAGTGGAACAAAAAGGAAATTAGGTGTTGATGTTGGGAAAAAGTTTTATATCTTGCCCAGCACAGTATTCTTAATTGGTGAGTTCAGGAATGTAGACTATGTGTAGGCTTGGCACATCCTTGCTGTAGCACAGTGGAAAGTCATTTCCATGACAAAGCCTGCCTTCTCTTGATCTCCATATAGTCTAGGATTTGTGAAAATGTGTCTGGAACATTACTGAGTTGGGCAATAAAATGTATGATTGTAATTAAACAAGATGGTACTTTAAAATTCTCAACTTTTCAGAGCCTGATGGTGATTCAGACAAAGCATCAGGAAACGTGGCGATTTTGACAAAATTTCACATAATATAAATTTAGAGAATGAGTTTTCTTTCTGCTTTTTCTGAAAACAAGAACCCCTTTTTAATATCTTCTACAGGAGATTCTAAGTTCAGAAAGCACAAAGTTTTTCATTTCATTTTAAATGTAGATAATTTTTTCTGCTCTTGTTTATTTTTAACCGTGTATGAACTTCAGTTATATTAGTGGATGAGCAACTTCACTTTCACTTTTCACTGTCATGCATTGGAGAAGGAAATGGCAACCCACTCCAGTGTTCTTGCCTGGAGAATCCCAGGGATGGCGGAGCCTGCTGGGCTGCCATCTATGGGGTCGCACAGAGTCAGACACGACTGAGGTGACTTAGCAGTAGCAGTAGGAGATTTCTCAGTCAGACTTAGTTATAATGACTTGGTCTTAAATGATCACAGTTTAACTATTGGATAATGATTGGTATTTCAGCAGTTTTCTTCAGAATGTGCTGAGTCTCTTTTTGTTTATTGTTACCACACCCAAGTTAGAGTCATTCTTTATAGTTATTCTTTACACACAACAGCCTTGGCTGTTGCTGTTTACAGCTAGTGTAACTGAATGAACTGTTCATTGGAAGGTCTGATGTTGAAGCTGAAACTCCAATACTTTGGCCACCTCATGCGAAGGGTTGACTCATTGGAAAAGACCCTAATGCTCGGTAGGATTGTGGGCGGGAGGAGAAGGGGACGACAGAGGATGAGATGGCTGGATGGCATGACTGACTCGATGGACATGGGTTTGAGTAGACTCCGGGAGTTGGTGATGGACAGAGAGGCCTGGCGTGCTGCAATTCATGGGGTCGCAAAGAGTCGGACATGACTGAGCGACTGAACTGAACTGAACTGAACTGGGTTCATTCTACTTGAGTTCTTTTTTGAGTTTTATACTCAACTGACCCAGGCATTCCTCTCCAGTATTCTCTCCTGATAGGGCCCTAACAGAAGCATAAGATATTAAGAAGAGGTGGCAAGAATACACAGAAGAATTGTACAAAAAAGATCTTCATGACCCAGATAATCATGATGGTGTGATCACTCACCTAGAGCCAGACATCCTGGAATGTGAAGTCAAGTGGGCCTTAGGAAGCATCACTACGAACAAAGCTAGTGGAGGTGATGGAATTCCAGTTGAGCTGTTTCAAATCCTGAAAGATGTTGCTCTGAAAGTGCTGCACTCAATATGCCAGCAAATTTGAAAAACTCAGTAGTGGCCACAGGACTGGAAAAGATCAGTTTTCATTCCATTCCCAAAGAAAGGCAATGCCAAAGAATGCTCAAACTACCGCACAATTGCACTCATCTCACACACTAGTAAAGTAATGCTCAAAATTCTCCAAGTCAGGCTTTAGTAGTATGTGAACCGTGAACTTCCATATGTTCAAGTTGGTTTTATAAAAGCCAGAAGAACCAGAGATCAAATTGCCAACATCTGATGGATCATTGAAAAAACAAGAGAGTTCCAGAAAAACATCTATTTCTGCTTTATTGACTATGCCAAAGCCTTTGACTGTGTGGATCACAATAGACTGTGGAAAATTCTGAAAGAGATGGGAATACCAGACCACCTGACCTGCCTCTTGAGAAACCTGTATACAAGTCCGGAAGCAACAGTTAGAACTGGACATGGAACAACAGACTGGTTCCAAATAGGAAAAGGAGTACGTCAAGGCTGTATATTGTCACCCTGCTTATTTAACTTACATGCAGAGTACATCATGAGAAACGCTGGGCTGGAATAAACACAAGCTGGAATCAAGATTGCCAGGAGAAATATCAATAACCTCAGATATGCAGATGACACCACCCTTATGGCAGAAAGTGAAGAAGAACTAAAGAGCCTGTTGATGAAAGTGAAAGAGGAGAGTGAAAAAGTTGGCTTAAAGCTCAACATTCAGAAAACTAAGATCATGGCATCCGGTCCCATCACTTCATGGCAGATAGATGGGGAAACAGTGGAAATAGTGGCTGACTATTTTTCTGGGCTCCAAAATCACTGCAGATGGTAATTTCAGCAATGAAATTAAAAGACACTTACTCCTTGGAAGGAAAGTTATGACCAACCTAGATAGCATATTTAAAAGCAGAGACATTACTTTGCCAACAAAGGTCCGTCTAGTCAAGGTTATATGATTTTTCCAGTGGTCACGTATGGATGTGAGAGTTGGGCTCTAAAGAAAGCTGAGTGTCGAGGAATTGATGCTTTTGAACTGTGGTGTTGGAGAAGACTCTTGAGAGTCCCTTGGACTGCAAGGAGATCCAACCAGTCCATCCTAAAGGAGATCAGTACTGGGTATTCATTGGAAGGACTGATGTTGAAGCTGAAACTCCAATACTTTGGCCTCCTGATGTGAAGAGCTGACTCATTGGAAAAGACCCTGATTCTGGGAAAGATTGAGGGCAGGAGAAGGGGACGACAGAGGATGAGATGGCTGGACGGCGTCATCGACTTGATCCCCATGGGTTTGGGTGGACTCTGGGAGTTGGTAATGGACAGGGAGGCCTGGCGTGCTGCAGATCATGGGGTCGCAAAGAGTCGGACACGACTGAGCAACTAAACTGAACTGATTCTCTCCGAATTCCAAGGAGCCCATGGAGCTGCAGTCCACAGGGTTGCAAAGAGTTGGACACGACTGAGAGATTAACACTTTCACTTTTTCCATATATCTGCATTTTACCAATAGTTGATTGATTGAATGATAACCAACATTTTTTGTTTTTGTTTTTAAAGTATTAACTAACATGTATTGAGTACTTTTTATATAGTGGGCTAATTTATTTTTATTTCTCAAAAATTGTCAAAAACCAAGAGATGCAAATGTTTTTATGCTCAGCAATTTATTTTTAGTATTTTGTCTTTATCACAAAAACATGGAAGAATATTTATTTTTAAACTTGTGATTTTTCTGAATAAATTATATATTCTGTATACAAAAGGTGATAGGTTCACAAGCCTTTAATGTCACAGAGAGTAAGAACTGAATATCATTTTTATTCTGAAATTCCTATCTTCTGTTTTGTCATACAAAAGATGCAAAATATGGTTTATTTATGTTTTATTTATAATTTCCCTAATCTCATTTCACAAATGGTTTGAGGTAAGCATGCCCCCCCCACCCCACACACGCACATGCACTCACACCCAGTCTCATACATACACAAAGAATATATAAAATATGACTTCTTAAAAAAATAATTGAGATGTTTAATAGTTTAAAAAGCCAGGAGCAAGATTTGCAGTAGATATTTATATAGTAAGTTCTTATATAACTACTTGATGTGTACTACAGGATTTGCTTTCTGCTTGCAATATAGACAGCATCCAAAGTAAAGCAAACACGCTCAGTTATAATACCCAGAATCTCTTAAGATAAAAACAGTCTAGTTAGTCGTGTGGTTGTAGTTCAACCTTTTATTGGAAATGGAGATATGTTTAGCGTTCTTAGGAAGGAGACACAGTGGGTGATGCACACCAAAACCCCTGCCACCATCATTGTAGTAGGTGAAATAATGTTTCATATATATGTTCTTTATTAAGTCTTTCATTGGATAGACTTACATACAGTGTTGACAGTGCAATTCAGAAAAAGTCATTCTGTATGATTTAGTCTGTACTATACTTGGCCATGTGAGTATTTAATTGAATAGCAATATTTGGACTTTCCAACGTCAGAGACTTTCTGGAAGTTCAGTATGTGTATTTTTACTCAAAACTGGGTTTTGTATATATTTTTTTTTTGGCCATGCTGTGCGACATGCTGGATCTTGGTTCCCCAACCAGGAATTGAACCCTTGCTCCCTGCAGTAGAGGTAAAGAATCCTCATCACTGGACGATCAGGAAAGTCTCAGGCTCTGTGTTTTAGTACTCATTCTACTTTTACCACTCACTTTTAATTGGAGATAATCATGTCATGTTGTTTTATAAAACTATGTAAATGAATAAAATTTTCTGGGACATGTTGTGTATGTCCTACATCACTCTGAACCCGAGTCTTTCACAAATGAAAGATAGTGGTGTGTAGGATAATCGTAAATATGGATATCTTTAAGTTGACTTTTATAATGACTGATTCATAAATTATTTGTAAGTAGAGATTTTGGATTTTATCCACCCTTTCCTTCCCAGCTACACAGAAGACTAAGACAAAGCTCTTAGTAAATGAATTGATTGGAAGTAAGCATCTAGTAGTAGTTTTTATACTTGTTGTTTTTACTTGTGGTCTTGGTTTCTTTAGATCCATTTACACCATGGAGACATTTTTTAGCTAGTCTGCTCAGTATGTGAAAAATAGGTTTTAACTAACAGTTTTGTGAATTACATGCTGATTAATTATCATTTAGTGGTTCTGTGGACTAATAGACTTTCCTAGAGTTTGTCTGCTTCTTCTGCCAGTATGTGTTTCTCCATTCTTCAAAACAAACATGTTTTACTGGTGCAGTATTCATGATTCTCTGTTTGTTTTTGTGTCTTTCATTACAGGTTCATGTCAGGGCCGGCCTTTTTCATGGTACTGAACTCCTGTGTAAAACTGTCGTAAGCTCAGAGATATCAGGGAAAAATGATCATATTTGGAATGAACCACTGGAATTTGATATCAACACTTGTGACCTGCCACGAATGACTCGATTATGTTTTGCTGTTTATGCAGTTTTGGATAAAGTGAAAACTAAGAAATCAACTAAAACGATAAATCCCTCTAAATATCAGACCATCAGGAAATCTGGAAAAGTGGTAGTTATATTACTAATTTCTTAAAAAATTTTATAATGGAATAATAATAACATAATGGAATAATTTTAAAACTTTAAAACAATAGAGTAATATAAATGAAATTATATCATATAACTTTGGTCCCTAAGAATTGATTTTTAAAAAGACAGTAAGTCTCCCTTATGTCATTTTCATTTTTCTTTTGGCAAATTTAGTAAATGTCATAAATATAAGTGTTCTATTATAAATGTTTGCTTTTTAGAAAATATAGTTAAGAACGAAAAGAGTTAAAATATTACAGGTTAATTGAAACTTCAGGCGTCGGATGTATTTAAGAATTCAAAAGTTTATGCCTTTTCGAAAGATTGTAGATCACTCAACACCCCATGTAGGGTCTGGGACAACTCCGTAATCAAACACATCAGTTTCTAGAAGTGACATATATGAATATTCACACTAAATGAGACAAATGAAGGCTGTCAGTTAGCTTCATGTCATTTCTGGTCATGTTTTATTGTCAAATGAGTTATAAATGAACCTTTGCTTTTCAAGAGTTTCTTAGACTTTGAAACTGTGGATAAAGGATGATGAACCTGTTCTCGTATCTTCCATTTCACGTTTTCAAGTTCTGTTTGTTTTCTTCTTACTTTATAGAAAGTGTGTTTTTTTGAGGATGGGTATATGAATTTTATACATTAAAAAATGTGGTTACTATATTTATCTACATGAATTTGTATCCTTTTATTTTTAACATGAGAATGTAAGCATTTCCTCTGGTTATTATCATGTAGTTTTAAAAAAACGAATATTATTGTTTAAAAGTCAGATAAGAGTTATTTCCTTAGTATTTTTTTCCTCCACTGATATATAATTTTAGTCAAAGTGTTCAAGTATTTATAGCCTTTTGTATACAGTACTGTACTGTTCTGTATGTGCTTAGTCGTGTCCGACTCTTGCGACTCTACAGACATAGACTGTAGCCTGCCAGGCTCCTCTGTCCATCGAATTCTCCAGGAAGAATACTGGAGTGGATTGCCATTTCCTGGGACTAGGTTAATTAGTCTAATTGTCTGTATAAAAGTTTTGTTAGCTTGGTGTTTCCTTTTTAGAAATAAATAATAATAATATTTATTATTAAATCATAATAAATAATAAATTCTACAATACCTAGAGACATTGCCTTTTGCTAAATTAAGATTTGTGTAGACTGAAAGCTCTTATATAATCTGATGTTATATCAGACATATTTTCTTGAATTATTAAAAATTCCTCATCACTTGCAATGGCTGCACAATAAATGCTCTATTTTTTGGATACTCTATTGTGAGAGACATTAATTAGCTTTTAGAATTTTCTTAAACCATTATAAAGATGTTGAACATCTTTCCATGTACATCTTGTTTTTATATTGGGTGATTTCGGGGAAAATCATCTAGAACTCTAGAAACAATATTGAAGCAAATGGCATGTGCCTGTTCATACCTTAAAGTTCTTTCTTATCATATTTATGCAATGGTATCTTTTTCAACAGCATTATCCTGTAGCCTGGGTAAATACAATGGTTTTTGACTTTAAAGGACAGTTGAGATCTGGAGATATAATATTGCACAGCTGGTCTTCATTTCCTGGTAAGATTTACATTCTAATCTTAGTGTTAAAGAGTAATTTTTGGCCTGTAGGGGAGAGTTAACATGTTTTTATGACTCACTCTTTTTTCAGTCCAGTAAAGAAACCATCTTTTCATCTTTTTATTGTTTATTCTAAAACAGATTTTCCCCAAAATTATATTAATGTATTTACAAGTGGTTTGTATCTGAACATATTTACTTTGATGAGTATTTTCTCACATTAACTGTTTTATTTTTTATAGGTTTCTGAGAAATTCTCAAGAACAATGTCTTTTTATAACGACCTCTGTTGTTGCTAGTTGTTCGAAACTTCTACACTAGAAGAAACATTAACTAACATTGGAAGGATAGTAAAAACACTTATTCTTTAGTTGCCTTTAGCCGGAAACTTGAGCTAGGAGAGGAGCACCTTCCATGTGCCTATATTTCTTAAACAGTACTCCTGTGAGGTAGATGGCTTTATTCCATTTTGTGAATGAAAAAGGGAAACTCACTGATAAGTCAGTCAGTCTTACGTAATTGGTTCAAACCTAGGATTTATGCAAAAGATTACTTGACTCTTTCCATTGTTCATATAGCTTTCCCAAATGTTGGAAATTTTTAGTCTTATTTTGTGTTAAAATACTGGCTTTTTTCTCCCTGTCTTTATCGTTGGTTAATCTGTTTAGTAAAATTGTGAACCTTCTTGCTTTTAAAAATTATTTTGTGGGTGACAAACATTTTTAAAAGTTCTATCTTAGTAGTTGCTACCTGAGAAACTGTTTTTGGATAATCAGTTATCCACAGACATATTTATAAACTGCTCACATCCTAGGATTTTATTTGTGTATGTTCTTTTATTCCTACCCTTTCCTGCATACACCTCCATTAATTTTCACTAACCACGTTATTCCCTAAATATAAGTGAGTAGTGTGCATTTACACATTTCTTAAGAGGAGCTGTATTTTCAGAGTAAAAATTATTCATTTCAGCAGTATACTTTTTTGAAAATTTTAATTTAGACTCACACATGTTCTCCAAAATCAGTAAGTAATTTGACTGATATTTTTAGAAAAATTGACAATTTTTGCAATTAACTTGGCTTCCCATGGACCTGAATTTATCTCCAACAAAATGTTAGAGATATTTGTTCTGCTTGTTGTGTTTCTAGAATTCACATTTTTCCTAGTAGGTATAAGCTAGAAACACAGGAACTATAAATACTCGAATATCTAGAGTTCTTAGCTTATCATTAGAAGGTTTATAATCACATTAATTTTTTATGTATATAGCAGGAAATACAAACACCAATTTCTAATTTTCTCCCTATTTTAAAGCAAAATAGCATATTTTGCGCAATGTTCTGTTCTCCATATGTTTGGGGCTGATAATGCTAAAATGCTACACTGGGCTTTAGATAGGTTGCATTTGATAGGACAAAATAACCCTACCCAAATAGAGGATATTACTAATTTGCTGAGAAGTCAGCTTTAGAAGTGTGGAAATTATGAGAATTCTTTCAATCTAGCTCAAAATGGAATCTGTGAGAATTGAGAGTATTAAACATGATAAGCAAAGGACTGATTAAAGCACTGAAACTTTTAAATATTTTGTAAAGATTTTCTAGCTTGGAGAGATAATTCTGAGTTTGCATACTACCTGGACATCAGGTCTGGACAGAATGTAGTTTTATCTTTTATTTCCTTACTAAAGTACAAAAGAATGTGTGAAAAATCTGTTATGAGAGAAATAGTTCAGAGAGGGGAGAGTTTAGTTTGTATTGCTAACTCTGTTTCCTCAGAGTTTAATGTCTCTTCAACAGTTACTTCAAGAGTTACTTCTCTGTGAAGTGAAAAAGTTATATGACCTCCAGAGTTTAAGATAATGTTGAATTTCTGATTACCATACATTATCTGTGGATGGACTATAGTTAGAGTGATAGAGAAGATGAAGGAGTGTCTTGAAGAAGTACCACTTAGATGGAATGTCTCAGAAACTACCAAAGGTGTTTATATCAGCAGCTTTGAGATCACAGAGAAATATTACCATCATTAGATTTGTCAAAAGGAATGTCTTTGATGACATTCAAAATACCAGTTTGGGTACTGTGATGACTATGAAAATCAGAACATATGTGACAAAGAAATTAATGTATAGTGATGAAACAATAAAAATTCCTATGGACCACCTAATTTTGAGCAAGTGAGAGTAGTTCCAACTTTTTTTATTTGTAGATTGAGAATACTTGAACAAATTTGAAGAAAGATGTGAGGTAGCTATTAATTTTTATTAATTTTTTTCATTTTAAAGATGTTATGTAAACTCATATTCAAATTTTGTGCCAAGTATTAAGAAAATTAGAGGCTTAGTGATATTGTCTATCAAACTTCCATAGGTGACACAGTCGTCGTCGTCTCCCCACCCCCCTGCCCCAATATTTATTTATTTGACTGTGCTAGGTCTTAGTTGTGACATGAAGGATCTTTAGTTGCAGCATGCCGGATCTAGTTCCCTGACCAGGGATCAGACTGGGGCCCTCTGCACTGGGAGCGGGGGTCTTAGCCACTGGACCACCAGAGTGGTCCCAGTGACACAACTTTTAAGGTAATTTTCATGATAGAAATCCATTAAGGTTTTGTTTTAGTTTAAAAAACATTTTTCTAAGAATCAAAATTATTTGCATATTTTAGATGAACTTGAAGAAATGTTGAATCCAATGGGAACTGTTCAAACAAATCCATATACAGAAAATGCAACAGCTTTGCACATAAAATTCCCAGAGAATAAAAAACAACCTTATTACTATCCTCCCTTTGATAAGGTAAGCTCATTATTTAAAGGGGCACTATGTATGAAATAATTCAGTTATTAGTTCTCGGCTCTGTATCTTTATCACTTAAGCTAGATATGTATGTTTCTCTTGGAAGATGTCGTATACATTTACAACTTGGTTTGGTGGAAAGACCACTGAGCTGGAAGCCAGCTCTGTTTAGTACTGGCTTTATCACTGAGCAAGTGAGACATGGCATCTCTGGAGTTCAGATTCCTTATTTATAAAATGAGGAAATCATAATTGTTCTCTGAGGTTCTTTCCAATTTAAAAGGGCTAAAAATGCATTCATGTATAGCTCTAAATGTGTGAAATACTCAGTGAAACGTTCCAGTGTGTCGGTTCAGTTTAAAGATAATCACTAGTGTGATTAGAGTTGGTATTCAAAGAACAGATTATTTATGTTGAATAGGGTGTTAGTAAGACTTACTTTTGTAAAAGCTATAGCACGGGTTTCGGTCTCTACATATGACTTTTTAGTGTATAAGCTGCATGGTTTGGGGATATGGAGAGTGTCTAGTGGAGGCTGAAAATTAGGCTATGATCATTTACATGCTGAGAAAGCTAAGTTGTCATATGTTTTATCTTCAGGTTTGGCATCTTTGTTTCAGGTATGATTGATGCTGATTTTTGTGAGGAAATCTTTGAGCAAATTCTCAGATAATAAATAAGTTTATTTTATTTACTTAAGTCATTTGAGTCCACGCTGCCTTTAAACATTTATGCTATATTACAATTTCAATTAATATATTGTACACTTAATTGTATTTTAACGTTCTGTACCACCAAATATTTCTTCCTTTACTTTCATTTTAGTTGAATTTTATCCATGTAGATGTAATTTTTCATTTTCTTCTAGAATGTTTTTCTGTTCAGTAATATACAACTAAATTAAAATTTGCGATTATTACAGTAGAAATCTCAAATATGTCAAGAACCATATACTTTAGTGTACACTGGGTAGAAGGTACGTTTTGATGCATCCATTACATTTGTTCTGTGGCTTTATTCTTTAGGTTAGGTATTGATACGTAAGCTATAGCTACTTGTGATACAGTTAATAGTCCAAGCTCAGACTTCTTTTGTCTTCAGTTTTTGTATGTGTTCACCAGTCACTTATAATTTCTTTTGAATCAAAAGAAATGCTTTTTTTGAAGTGATTTTAAAAATCTAACACCTTGTGCAATTTTGAGTATTTTTAATCTAATATTTTAAGAGAAGTCCAGTTTTTTGAAATGTTCTATTTCAGCATTGTTGTCAACAGAATCATCTACACTTGGTCATTAAACTTTACTTTTGCCTTTTTGATCCCCTGGAGAGTCTGTCTTTGAAGATCTATGTAGGATAGAAAGTTTAGTCTTAAAATATGTATAATATATTTATATTTTTTATTTTTCTTTTAATTGTACAATTGCATATATGATCACTTAAAAAACATAATGCAGATATAAAAAGTAAGAATTTCTTATGTTTTTATTTAATGTTTTCTGCTTTACCCCCTTGTATACATTTTACTTTTCAAATTACTTTTATGATTATTGTTTAATATTAATAACTATGATATAATTTTATCACATAACAACCTTATGAAATAGGATGGAAATTACCAGTACACTTTATACATATGGATACAATTAAATTATTTGCAGAGAATTAGTTAACTCAGTAACTGGATATGGGTCTCCAGGTTTTTTTACCTGCTAAGCCTTTCCAACAGACCTGTGGGTTCCCCATCTTTTCAAGAATCAGAGCGTCGTTTGAACTTACTAAATTAAGAAAATATTTTTAGGTTTTCTCTTGACATTACTTCTGCTTTTGT
This sequence comes from Giraffa tippelskirchi, assembly GCF_054371585.1. NCBI lineage: Eukaryota > Metazoa > Chordata > Mammalia > Artiodactyla > Giraffidae > Giraffa > Giraffa tippelskirchi. The sequence continues at coordinate 95,585,505 of NC_137276.1, forward strand.
TATCTGCTAATTCAGAAGAAAATGTGAGAAATGATAAAAACTTATTCTGTGTTTGGTAAATATTACATCGTTTAGTTGCTAAATTGTGCCCAACACTCTGAGACATCATAGACTGTAGCCCACTAGAGTCCTGCATTCGTGGAAATATCCAGGCAAGAATACTGGAGTTGGTTGCCATTCCCTTCTCCAACTATTACATACTTTTGCATTTTCTTAACCAGAAAATATTTATCTATATTAAAAATTTGTTCATATATACTGCTGCTAAGTCACGTCAGTCGTGTCTGACTCTTTATATACTAGCCACTGCTTATTTTATCTATAGAGAATCTTAGTATCCTCTGAGAGTCAATAGTCCTTTATAGTAAAGAGTTTGTCAAGTATTTGAAGATTGGGAATCACTGCACAATACCACTTTGCATTTAAAATTCATGCTTACATTATAAACCATAGAAATGCCATATCATATGTAGCTGCTGTACATGTGGATGTATAAGTCTATGTATAAGTCTAGACATTTACACTTATAATTTTACAAATACAAGAGCCAAATTTTAATTTTTTCAATTTTTTTAAACAGATTATTGAAAAAGCAGCTGAGATTGCAAGCAGTGATAGTGCTAATGTATCAGTAAGTATCAAGGTTTTAAAATAGCCTTATGTTACAAAGTTGTGCTTATTATTAGTCACTTTCATGTCATTTACGGTAATGAACTTATGGAAGACCATACTTGTATGCAAGAATAGTCTGAGTGTGCATGAGTAGGTACATGCTAATATTTTGTTAAATGGCAGCTGTTTCTGGTTGCTCTGTGTTCAGTTAGTAAGCACTTTTCTGGTTCAAGCACAGCTTCAGCAGCTGGTCTGTGAGGGATGCTCTGACACTTCATAAAGTAATACCATGTTTTAAATGTTATACAGTTGAATGAGGAGGTTATATTTTCTTAACTTCTCTGACATAATAGAGCAGATATATTTAAGGCAGGTTTTGCAGTGCTGGGAACCCAGGTTTCTTGCATCTTGGTAATCTTTCATGTTAATATGTAGTTTTTATCTCATTTAATATTGATGCTTCAGCTTTCTGCATTACTACCTTCTAGCCCGCAGGAACAGGAAAAGTTAGACTAGAGGCCATACCTGTTGATAAGTGAGGCTGAGAAATGTAGTCCTTGGCCGGGCAGTCATGTACTTGACTAAGAGTAAGAGATTATAGTTAATAAAGCAAGAAGGGGACAGTACATATTGACAGACAAATAGCAGTCTCTGCTACACACACCATTCCCATTGTTTCTGCCCAAAGACTTCAAAATAGATTACTTTGTTTATTTTGTTTACAATATGTGTAATATTTCTACCATCTATATTTTTTAATAATAATTTTTTTCTACTTTGACCTTAAGACTTTTCTGAGTTTTAATCTGATATTTTCTTTTCATATCATCAGTTTATAATTTTCAAGTGATTATAGTAATGCCACTCTATATAGAATGGTCATTAGTTAGAAGCCAGGAGGCAAATGGAGATAATTTATATGCTTTTATTACTTGTACAGAATGAACGCAATATTTAATGTTGTAGTTAGAGAAACGTCTGGCCCAGGCTGTCTTCTTCTTTTCTTCTTCTTCTTCTTTTTTTTTTCTTTGATTAAATTTTTAAAATTGTTTTTTAATTGCTTTTTAAATTTTTGTTGCCCTGGGTCTTCCTTGCTGTGCACAGCCTTTCTCTAGTTGCAGTGAGCAGGGGCTACTCTGTAGTTGCAGTGCATGGGTTTCTCACTGTTGCAGAACAGGGGCTATAGGGCGTATGGGTTTCAATAGTTCTACTTGTGGGCTCTAGAGCCTGGGCTCAGTAGTGGTAATGCATGGGCTTAGTTGCTCTGGGCCATGTGGAATCTACCTAGACCAGGGATTGGAACCTGTATCACCTATATTGGCAGGTATATTCTTAACCACTGGACTACCAAGGAAGCCCTATTTTAATTGAGGTACAATTGCTTTACAGTGTTTCAGGTGTACAGCAGAGTGATTCAGTTTTATATATATGTTTCAGATTCTTTTCCATTATCGATTATTACAAGATACTGAATATAGTTCCCTTTGCTATACAATAGATTTTTATTATCTGTTTTATATATAGTTGTGTATATCTGTTAATTCCAAACTCCCAATTTATTCCCCTTAACTTTCTCCTTTGGTAACTGTAAAGTTTGTTTTTTGTGTTTGTATCTATTTCTGTTTTGTAGATAACATACCTCACTTAGTGTGATAATCTCTAGGTTCATTCCTTTTGCTGTAAGTGGCAATATTTCATTCTGTTTTTAAATTTTATTTGATTGAAGTATAGTTGATTGACAGTTCAGTTCAGTTCAGTTGCTCAGTTGTGTCTGACTCTTTGCGACTCCATGAATCGCAGCACGCCAGGCCTCCCTGTCCATCACCAACTCCTGGAGTTTACCCAAACCCATGTCCATCGAGTCGGTGATGCCATCCAACCATCTCATCCTCTGTCGTCCCCTTCTCCTCCTGCCCGCAATCCTTCCCAGCGTTAGGGTCTTTTCCAGTGAGTCAGCTCTTCGCATGAGGTGGCCAAAGTACTGGAGTTTCAGCTTCAACATCAGTCCTTCCGATGAATACCCACAACTGATCTCCTTTAGGATGGACTGGTTGGATCTCATTGCAGTCCAAGGGACTCTCAAGAGTCTTCTCCAACACCACAGTTCAAAAGCATCAATTCTTTGGCACTCAGCTTTCTTCACCGTCCAACTCTCATATCCATACATGACCACTGGAAAAACCATAGCCTTGACTAGACGGACCTTTGTTGGCAAAGTAATGTCTCTGCTTTTAAATATGCTATCTAGGTTGGTCATAACCTTCCTTCCAAGGAGTAAGCATCTTTTAATTTCATGGCTGCAATCACCATCAGCAGTGATTTTGGAGCCCCAAAATAAAGTCTGACACTCTTTCCACTGTTTCCCCATCTATTTTCCATGAAGTGATGGGACCAGATGCCGTGATCTTAGTTTTCTGAATGTTGAGCTTTAAGCCAGCTTTTTCACTCTCCTCTTTCACTTTCATCAAGAGGCTCTTTAGTTCTTCTTCACTTTCTGCCATAAGGGTGGTGTCATCTGCATATCGGAGGTTATTGATATTTCTCCCGGCAATCTTGATTCCAGCTTGTGCTTCTTCCAGCCCAGCGTTTCTCATGATGTACTCTGCATATAAGTTAAAGAAGCAGGGTGACAATACACAGCCTTGATGTACTCCTTTTCCTATTTGGAACCAGTCTGTTGTTCCATGTCCAGTTCTAACTGTTGCTTCCTGACCTGCATACAGGTTTCTCAGGAGACAGATCAGATGGTCTGGTATTCCCATCTCTTTCAGAATTTTCCACAGTTTATTGTGATCCACACAGTCAAAGGCTTTGGCATAGTCAATAAAGCAGAAATAGATGTTTTTCTGGTACTCTCTTGCTTTTTCGATGACCCAGTGGATGTTGGCAATTTGATCTCTGGTTCCTCTGCCTTTTCTAAAACCATATTGTGGTAATTTCTACTGTATAGCAAAGTGATTCAGTTATATATATATGTACATATTCTTTTCCATTATGTTTTATCTTAGGATATTGAATATAGTTCCATGTGCTATACAGTAGGAAATACTTCATTCTGTTATGATTAATATTCCATTGTAAGATGTGTATATGTGTGTATACATACCACATCTTTACCCAATCATCTGTCAGTGAACATTTACATTGTTTCCATGTCTTGGCTATTGTAAATAGTGGTGCTGTTAACATTAGTGTGCAGGGATGTTTTTAAGTTAGAGTTTTCATCTTTTCTGGATATATGTCCAGGAGTGGAATAGTTGGATCATATAGCCACTCTATTTTTAGGTCTTGTAAGGAACCTCAATACTGTCTTTTATAGTGGTTGCAGCAGTTTACATTCGCATCAACAGTGTAGTAGGGTTCTTTTTTCTTTACACCCTTTCCAGCATTTATGAATTGTAGGTTTTTTGATGATTACCGTTTTGACTGGTGTGAAGTGGTACCTCATTTTTGTCTTGATTTGTATTTCTCTAATAATTAGAAATGTTGAGAATCTTTTCTTGTGCCTGTTGGCCATCTGTATGTCTTCTTTGGAGAACGAGCTATTAATATTTAGATGTTCTGCACATTAAAAAATTTTTTTGTTTGTATTTTTTTTTTTATTGAGCTGTAAAAACTGTTTGTATATTTTGGAAATTAATCTCCTGTTGGTTGCATTGTTTGTAAATATTTTCTCCCATTCTGTAGATTGTCTTTTCATTTTGTTTATGATTTCCTTTACTGTGCATAAGCTGTTAAGTTTAACTGGCTCCCATTTGTTTACTTTTGCTTTTGTTTCCATTACTGTAGGATACAGATAAAATGTTGCTGCAGTTTATGTCAAAGAGTATTTTGCTTATGTTTCCCTCTAGGAGTTTTTTAGTACCATTTTGAGTTTATTTTTGAATGTAGTGTTAGAGAATGTTCTGATTTCATTCTTTTACATGTACCTGTCCATGTTTTCTCAAGGCCACTTATTGAAGAGACTGTCTTTTCTGTATTGTATATTTTTGCTTCCTTTCTTGTAGATTAGTTGATGATAAGTGTATGGATATATTCCTGGGTTTTCTGTTCATTTCCATCGATCTATGTGTCTCTTTTTGTGCCAGTACCATACTGTTTGATTACTGTAACTTTGTAGTATAGTCTGAAGTCGGGGAGTGTGATTGCTCCAGCTTTGTTCTTCTTTCTTAAGATTGTTTTGGGTATTTCCCAGGCTGTCTTCTGCTTTTTATAGAGTTCTCAAAAATGTCCATAGCCCTTTAGTGCAAGTAACTCCTATTACAAATACTTTCAGAGTACAGTTGACCCTTGAAGAACCCAGTTACTGCGTAGGTCCTTTTACACACAGATTTCTCATTAAATACATACTACAGTACCACGTGGTCTGCAAGTTGATTGAATTTGTGGATATAGAACCTCAGATACAGAGTATAAACTGTAAAATTATACATGGTTTTTGACTGTGCCAAGAGTCTGCATCCCTAATCCTCATGTTGTTTAAGGGTCAACTGTAGTTCTCTTTAATGAAATAAAATAATTTTATTACAAGTATACACTTACCAGCTTATCTGGAAATTATGGAAGCATACATTGCAGTCTAAGAGATAACATTTATATAGGCCTGTCTTCATTCTCATGCCTGTTTTTAGTTACCCTTTATTAGTCTTAATATTGCTCTTTGAATATCAGAGGCCTAAATTATTTTGTATTATTTCTCCTATGATCTAGTGCTACCTTACTTAAATCAGATCTTCATTCCTTAATGAAGATGCAATATTCTTGTCCGGGTTTGCTGTATTTTTTTGGTTTTAGTGGGCACATAGTTGTTCAGTGACTCAGTCACATTGACTCTTTGTGACCCCATGGACTGTAGCACATAAGGCTTCCCTGTCCTTCACCATCTCCTGGAGTTTTCTCAAAACTCATGTCCATTGAGTCAGTTATGCCATCCAACCATCTCATCCTCTGTCATCCCCTTCTCCTCCTGCCTTCAGTTGTTCCCAGCATTAGGGTCTTTTCCACTGAGTCAGCTGTTCGCATCAGGTGGCCAAAGTAGTGGAACTTCAGCTTCAGCATCAGTCCTTCCAATGAATATTCAGGGTCAGTTTCCTTTAGGATTGACTGGTTTGATCTCCTTGCTTCAAGAGACTCTCAGAAGTCTTCTCTAGCACCACAGTTCAAAGGCATCAATTCTTCAGCGCTCAGCCTTTTTTATTGTCTAGCTCTCACATCCATACATGACTACTGGAAAAACCAGAGCTTTGACCATATAACGGACCATTGTAGGCAAAGTAATGTCTCTGCATTTTCATACACTGTCTAGGTTTGTTATAGTACAATGAATAAATTATATGGAACCAGAAAATGTAAGTTAAGTTTGAGATCTTTTTAGTTTCTCCCTTTTCATGCAATGCATTTTATGGATCTTGTAATGTTTGTAGGAAGAGTTCCACTTCTCTCTTTGTGAAAGCCTTGTTAATATTTCATGACATTAATTACTGATAGCCATTAGTTATTAAATATTCATACCTCCATTGATGGATGTTTTGCTTATTTCCACTTATTCTCTACTAAAGCTTTGTTGCAGTGAATGTTTTGTATGTCTTTATACATGTTTGTGTTTTGTAGGATAAATATCTATAAATTAAATTATAGATTGAAAGGTTTGTCCTCTTTTAGTAAGAATTCTATCAAGTTGCATACCCGAAAAGAGTTAAAACACATTGAGGGAGAGTTTCTATCCTTTTGTGTTTCTGCTAACCCTTTTAATGTATTGATTCAGTGAACATGAACTGATGTCACATTATTTTAACTTGCATTTTCTTATGATTAGTCAGGTTGGAGTTTGTTTCTTTAGATTTTTATCTTTTAAAAGATCTCTGTTTATTCCTTTTTCATGGCTATTCTGTCACATTAGTTCTCTCTGAGGAATGAAACAATCTTATCTTTAAAGTGGTCTCACTTCTTCTTTTGGCATCTATCTTTTCTTTTTATTTTGGCTTTTCTCAATGTTTGGTGATTTTTAGTTTAGCTCTCTTGTGCTTGTGGCTCCCTGGTTGTTTGCTTATTCACTGTAATCCGCATTCAGTATCTGTAGGATTTGGGGTAGGCTGTGCTGAAAATGTGTTTCCTGTATGTGAGGATTTCCTCCCTTCTGAGATCAAGTGGCTCCCAAGTACTCAGTACCGTGCTCCTCACCTCAGCTTTGGGCTGATCCCGTTGCTGTTCAGCTTAGCACAAACAGAGCAAGGGGCATGCGTGACCACAGCAGCTTCTACACCTGCAGATCTTTTACTAACTCCCCTGACGATTCCCCCTGGCCACCTCTCATTCCTTAAATCCTCTGATTCTAAGCTGGAATGCATCCTGGAACTGTGTTTCTCACTACCGCTTGAGTCTTAGCAGATCTGATCCCTGATCCTATCTGCTTTCTCTCATTAAAGGATTTCTATATTAGGCACTTTCTCTTGTATCCCAGAACTGTTACTGGTTAGTATTTTTAAATACTTCATCTTTTTTTTGTTTTAATTTATTTGGCTGCACTGTGTCTTAGTTGCTGCATATGGGATCTAGTTCCCTGACCAAGGATTGAACCTGGGCCTGCTGCGTTAGGAGCTCAGAGTCTTAACCGCTTAACCACCAAGGAAATCCCAATACTTCATCTTTTTGAATGAAAGGAATAAAGAGAACGATATTCTCGTTCCACTGTTTTAATCCTCTCTTCATGTATATGTCAAGAGCATGTTACGTTCCTTAATAAGATAATGGTAAGTTCACTTGTTGAAGTGTGTGTGTGTGTGTGTGTGTGTGTGTGTGTGTGTGTGTGTGTGTGTGTGTGTGTATTCAATCACTCCGTCATGTCTGACTCTTAGTGACCCCATGGATAGCAGTCCCCCAGGCTCCTCTGCCCATGGAATTTTCTAGGCAAGAGCAGTGGAGTAGGGTGCCATTTCCTGCTCCAGGGGATCTTCCCATCCAGGGATCCAACCCATATCTCTTGCATCGGCAAGCAGATTCTTTACCAGTTGCACCACTAATACCCAGTTTATGTACTACATTTTGTTTATCCACTTGTTTGCTTCCACGTTTTAGCTCTTGTGAATAACACTGCTATGAACATGAGTGTGGAAATATATTTTTGAGATGTTGCTGTCAGTTCTTTTCGCTATATTTCCATAAGTAGAATTACTAGATCATATGGTAATTCTGTTTTTTATCTTTTGAGGAACTACCATTGTTTTCTAAAATAACTGTTCCATTTTACATTCCCACCGGCAAAATCCCAACTGCAAAAGGATTCTAGTTTTTTCATATCCTTCTCAACAGCACTTCTGTTCTTTTCAAAGTGTTAAGCCTAATAGATATTGGTATTTTAAAAAACATGTAGTTGCCAAAGATTGTGGGATATCTGTAGAATAGAAAAAAATGTTATCTTTGTGAATTATGATTCTTGAATTGGCAGCTTTTGATCTTCCTAGCCAGTAGTTCTCAACCTGCAGCTTTTTTTTGCCTAAAGTACGGCATTTAGTACGTTTAAAAGTTTTCTTATTTGTGTCAATTCACTGGAGGTTGTTTCTGGCACGTAGTGAATGGAGTTCAGGGTCTATTCAACTTCCTACAATGCACAGGACCATCCTCCTATGAGATAGCATGGGGGTTAGAAACCCTGCTCTAATCTAAAACATCTGTGTTTAAAAAGTTTGTTTTATTTTCTTATTGCTGAATCTCAGGCACAAAATCTTAATGACTAGCTTTTGTGAATGCAGATGGTAACTCAGCCTTTAGTTCAGAGATTCTGGGGATCTACCTATAATCTTAATAGAATGATTTGGAATCTTTAAAGCCCTCCATTTTACGGAAGAAAAGAGCAAACATTTAAAAAAAAAACTCAGACTTTCTGAAAACCTGAGAAAAGTGTATGAAGAATTCCCATACAGCTTTCTCCAACTTTCCCAACTGTTAACACTTTGCCATATTTGTTCTATCATTCCATGTGTATGTATGCATTTCTTTCAGAATCATTTGAGATGAACTGGCATACATTATGCCATTTATCCTTTTTTGTTAAATTTATCCTTAATCCATTTATCCTTTATCCTTAATTCTTCAGTGCATATTTCCTAAAAATGAGGACATTCTCATAGTTAACTAGAATCAATTCATGAAAATCAGGAAAATAACCCTGATACAGTTCTATTGTCTGTTCCCCACATTCCATTCGTATTTAGCCAGTTGTCTCAGTAGTGTTCTTTAGGCCCAGGATTCAACCCAGGATTACTTATATTTCTTTGACATGTGTCTTTAGTTTTCTTCATTTTAGAACAGTTCCTTAGTCTTTCCTTATCTTTAATGACTGATGTTTTTTTAAGGATACAGATCAGTTACTTTGTAGAATGTCACTCAGTTTGGATTTGCCTAATGTTTTGTCATGATCAGATTCTAGCTATGTATTTTTAGCATGAATACATTAAAGTGGTGGGGGCTTCCCTGATGACTCAGTGGTAAAGAATCTGCTGCCAATACAGGAGACGCACAGACGAGGGTTTGATCCCTGGGTTGGGAAGATCCTCTGGAGGAGGAAATGGCAACCCAATCCAGTATTCTTGTCAGGATAATCCCATGGACAGAGGAGCCTGGCGGGGTACAGTCCATGGGGCTGCAAAGAGTAGGACACAACTGAGCGCATTAAAGTGGTGATGTGTCCTTACGGCATTTTACTCAGGCAAACAATGTCAATTTGTCACTTTGATTTTTTTTTTTTTTTTTTTTTTGGGTTGTTGTTGTTCCATTACTGTTGATATCAATTATTATTACTGGGTTAGGATAGTGTCTACTAGGTTCTTCTACTATGAAGTTAATAAGTAAGTAGTTTGTGGGCTTATTTTGCTACTTAGGAAACATACTGTTTCACAGCTAACTTTCAACCAGTTGTTTTAGTATTTATTAATACAGATTGTCTGAACCAGTATTACAGTGTTTCCAAAGTGCTGATTTTCAAATTTATTTTCCTTTTGGGTTTGTTAGTTGACTTATATATACTTTAGGGTAGATGTTTTTCTCACACCCACACCCACACCCCCCATTTATTTACTTAAAAAAATTATAGTAGTTTGAATTTGTGATTTCCTTTTTATTTCATGACATAGTTAATTTTCATGTACAGATTTGACCCAGAATTCACCTGTAGCAACTCAATTTCTATCTTGTATCTGTTTGACCTGTCGATATCATTCTTTGAGCATCTCCTTCTTTCTGGTATAAGAAAGTGTTCCAGGCTCATCTGATGATTTCTTTACCCCCACGTTGGTTTAAGTCATTCCTCCTGGGAGTCCTGATTCCTTTTGTTTGTCAAAAGTATTTAGATTCCAAATTCTAGGCACTCGGAATTCTCACTGTCCTTGGCATGCAATTGCATTAGGTCTTTTCATGAAACAGAGCTAGGGAGTATGTGTTTGGCTGCATATTTGAGCATCCCTGGTGACTCAGTGGTGAAGAACTCACCTGCCAGTACAGGAGATTCAAGTTTGATTCCTGGGTCAGGAAGATCCCTTGGAGAACTAAATGACAATCCACTCCAGTATTCTTGCCTGGGAAATCCCGTAGACAAAGGAGCCTGGCAGGCTACACTCCATAGGGTCACAAAAGAATCAGACATGACTTAGTGACTAAGTGACAACAAAAAGCACTGAGACATGTTTCTTTCCTTTATCTATCTACTAAAAACCACGAGTTCTTATCATTGTCTCTAATTTGGATTCACTAACACAGGATTTCTTTTTAGTCTGTGCCTTAACATATTTTAATTTACCTTTTCTGACTGAGTAATCTGGATTCCTATCAACCTTAACATACTTACTCGCTCAATCCTCTATTTGTAATCAATCTCCCAATCATTTAACTGTGTTCTCACTCTCTGTCCCACCAGCCATGACTGCATGGGCTGTCTCATCCTCAGTTGTGTGTTTGTTTGGTCCCCAGTCTGTCCAATGCATAGTTAATTCTGTCCTTTGAAAGCATATTGCTAACACATTTTGAGTTTCTAGCCTCTCTGAATACAACGAATTTTCCAGACCCCTGACCCCCCACCTCCAGTGAGCAAGGGGAAAGAGCCATAGTCTTTTTTCATATGCTCATGGCAGGATACATATGTTGTGTTTTATTTTGGTCAATAATTCATAATATGATTTGAAAAATATAAACATAGAAACAAAGTAGAGAATATGGGTGTTAATTTTCATTTTTTTTCCATCATTACTTAAATTCAAGCATTTTAACATGAGTATAAGTTCTTCAGTTGCACTGCAATATAATTTTTCATTGCTGACTGTTTTGTAAAAGAATGTAAGGTTCTTTGTGGGTTTTTTTTTTATTTGCTTCCTGCAACATTTTTGGTAGTTGTTTGTTTTTACCTTGGACTTATTCAGTACTGTGCTTTTCATAGCTCAGTAAACAATCACAGTGCAATTACACAGCTAACTCATTGCTCTTCCCTCTTCCTTTACTACTATGTCTTCAGGATATTTACTTCCAGCAGGTCTGCAAAGTCTTATTTTGATCCATGAGATTATAGTAGGTCTGCTAGCTTTTTTCACTATTTAACTCAACAGCAGTCTGCCTTTCTGTGGCGTGAATAATTTGTATTCTTCATTGTTTGCAGTATCAGCTTTCACTTTTATATGTAAGTGTAGGAGTTTCATTTTCAAGTTCTGATTACTTATTATGATCATTTTTCAAAGAAACTCAGTCAAGTTTGTGAAATAAAGCATACCTTTTTTAGATTGAGGCTTTGAATATAAACCCACTGTAATTCATACATGGGGGGAGAGATAGAGTTTGTGTATGTATGGATACATGTGTATAAAAAGACTTTATTTCTGCTAAGAGCAGTTTTAGACTCAAAACAGATTTAGGAGGATTGTACAGAGATTTGCCATATATCCCTGCCCTTGCACATATATAGGCCTCCTCTTTGTCAGCATCACTCAGCAGAATGGTACATTATTACTAGGGAAGAATCTATGTTAATATATCATAATTACTCAATGACCATAATTTGCCTTAGATTTCCTTCCTGACGTTGTGTATTCTGTGGGTTTGGACAAATGTATAATGACATATAGGACTTCCAAGGTAGTGCAGTGGTAAACAAAACACCTGCCAGTGCAAGAGACACAGGAGATGTGGGTTGGATCCCTGGGACAGGAAGATTCCCTGGAGGAGGAAATGGCAACCCACTCCAGTATTCTTGCCAGAAAAGTCCATGGACAGAGCCTGGTGGTTACAGTCTATGTGGTAGGAGAGGCGGACACACTGAGCACGCATGCACACATGCATAATGACTTATCTATCCCTGGCAACCACTGATCTTTTTAATGTCTCCCTAGTTTTGCTTTTTTCCAGAATGTTGTAGTTGGAACCATTTCACATAGAGCCTTTTCAGATTGTCTTCTTTCTATTAGTCATATGCATTTAAGGTTCCTTTGTGTCTTTTTGTGACATGATAGCTCATTTCTTTTAGTGCTAAATAGTTTTCCATTCTGTGTATTACAGTTTATCCATTCAGTTACCCATTCACCTACTGAAAAACATCTTGGTTACTTCCAAGTTTTGGCAACTTTAAATAAAGCTGCTATAAACATTCATGTGCAGGTTTTTGTGTGGACATAAGCTTTTGACTCCTTTTGGTAAATATAAATAACCAAGGAGCATGATTGCTGGATTGTGTGGTAAGAGTGTTTAGTTTTGTAGGAAATTGCCAAACTGTCTTCCTAAGTGATTGTAGTATTTTGCATTGCCATCAGCATTGAATAAGAGTAGCTCCACATCCTTAGCAGCTTTTGATATTGTCAGTGTTTTGCATTTGGGCCATTCTAATAGGTATGTAGTCATATTTCATTTTTGTTTTAATTTGTATTTCCCTGCTGACATGTGATGTTAAACATCTTTTCATATATCAGTTCAGTTCAGTTGCTCAGTCATGTCTGACTCTTTGTGATCCCCATGGACTGCATGTAGCACACCGGGCTTCCCAGTCCATCACCAACTCCCGGAGCTTGCTCAAACTCATGTCTATCGAGTCGTTGATGTCATCCAACCATCTCATTCTCTGTTGTCCCTTTCTCCTCCTGCCTTCAGTCTTTCCCAGCATCAGTGTCTTTTCCAGTGAGTCTATTCTTTGCATCAGATGGCCAAAGTGTTGGAGTTTAAGCTTCAGCATCAGTCCTTCCAATGAATATTCAGGACTGATTTCCTTATATACATATATGTATATATTTTGCCATCTGTATTTATTATTTGATGAGGTATCTGTTCAGGTCTTTGATCTGTATTTTTGTCTATTGTTTGTTTTCTTGCTGTTGAGTTTTAAGAGTTCTTTGTATATTTTGGATACCAGTCCTTTATTATAAGATATGTGCAAATATTTTCCCCCAGTCTGTGGATTGTGTTTTCATTCCATTGACAGCTTCTTTTGCAGAGCAGGTAATTTAAAATTTCATGAAAGTTTAGCTTATCAATTCTTTCAGTGATGGATCATGCATTTGGTGTTAAAAGTTATCACCAAACCCAAAGTCACTTAGATTTTCTCCTGTTTTCTTCTAGGAGTTTTATAGTTTTGTATTTCACATTTATTTTTACCTAAGTCATGTAGTGTTGGCCCTTAACCTTCTTCTTTCTTCTTCAATAATGTGTTGACTCTTTTGGGTCTTTTGCCTTTCCATATAAACTTTAGAATTAGTTTTTTGATACCCACATAATAACTTACTGAGATTTTAATTGGGTTTGAATTGAATCTATTGATATTAAGTTGAGGAAAACTGACAGTATTGAGTCTTCTTATCCATGAATATGGAATATAGCACCATTTATTTAATTCTTTGATTACTTTCATCAGAGTTCTGTAGTTTTCCTTATATAGATCTTGTATGTATTTTGTTAACTTTGTACCTGTTTCCTTATTTTGAGGTAGTAATGTAAATGGTATTGTGTTATTCAATTTCAAATTCCACTTATGTATTGCTAATACATAAGAAGATAGATGATTTACTATTATATATTAACCTTGTATCCTACACTTGGTGTAATTGCTTATTGGTTTCAATGGTGTTTTTGTTGACTGTTTCAGATTTTCTGTATGGGCAATTATGTTATCCTAATTCTTTTTAACATATGCATATACTATTTTGAATCTCACTACTTTAGAAAGTTAGTGGTTTGATTTAATTCAGTTTAATGTTTATATGAAATCCCAGCTATAGTAATTTCAGGTACCAAATAGTGTACCAATAGAATATATTAATAAATCCTTACACAGTCTTGTCATATAGTTCTAGAGATTTTTTTGAGGGGGTGAGGTAAGGGTGATATATTTTTGCCTAAATGGTATAGTTATATTTGGGAAAATGTATCTCTTTCTTTCATGTTAGTCTTAATTCAGAATCTGGATTGAATAAACAGTATGGTCTGTCTTCTTTATTTTAATATATTCTTATAAGAGTTGGGAAAGAAAATGGGATAACTATTTTTTTTTTAATGTTTGATTTTAGCCAGGATTCAGTTCTTAATCTAAATGGTTTAGTGCCTCAGAGCTATGAAGGCACCTGTTACTTTTTTCTGAAAAAACTTCATATGTTTGGTTCATCTTTGATTTTGTTTTTTTCTTTATAGCAATTAAAAATTTAAAAAGAAGATGAGAAACTCAGTTCAAATATGACTTCTTTTTAATCCAAATTGCAATTCTGCCACCTAGTGTTTGTACATGGACTTTACAAGAGGATTGTTTTTTTTTTCTTTTTTTAAAAAACTGAGAATAATTTTTCCTTCATCTTTAGTTTACAAATTTAATACTCAGCTTAATAAAACTTTTAAAGGGAGCCCCAACTTTTTAATGAATTAGATTGTTAATATCTCACATTTTAAAGTTTATTAATTATTTAAAAAATTCATGATATAATTAACCCTTGAACAACATGGGTTTGAACTGTGCAGATCAAGTGAATTTTTTTTTAATATACACATTCTACAGTACCACATGATTCGTGGTTTGGTTAAATGCATGGATTTAGGGATTTTCTACTGCTTGGGAGTTGGTGCCCCTAACCCCTGTGTTCAAGGTTTACCAGTTATGTTTACACGATTCAGTTCTCTAACAAGTAATTTTGCTCTCTTAGAGTCGAGGTGGAAAGAAGTTTCTTGCTGTACTGAAAGAAATCTTGGACAGGGATCCATTGTCTCAACTTTGTGAGAATGAAATGGATCTTATTTGGACTTTGCGACAAGACTGCAGAGAGAATTTCCCACACGCATTGCCGAAATTGCTGCTGTCAATCAAGTGGAATAAACTTGAGGATGTTGCTCAGGTAACAAGAGATCATTTTTGTAACTCCATTTGGCAGTTATACTACTTTATTGATTTCATGTAAATTGTCCTTTCCTACAAAGATATGTTTCCATAGGTTGGATAATTTTCTGCAGGAGAAGTTTTCAGGTTTTAAACTCTTAGGTCTTTTGATCTAAATGGTAGACCAGAAAGATTTAAGATTTCAAAATCCCAAATTCTGCGTAGATTTTCTATATCCTTTACTAAAGATAATTAAAACTTGGGTCTTGGAATAATCATCCATAATTTCTGCCAGCATATGGTAGATCTTGGGTTACTTTTACCAGCTTTATCAATGAACTCGTAGGTTTTCATCTTAAGACCCTTTGCAATGCATGTCTAAAATGCATATGTATTATTTGAAATTAACCTCTATTTTTACAAGTTAACATTTTAGATCATAAATTAAATGATTTAAAACATCACTTTTACTATTTATTTAAAGTTGGGCAGTGTTGATGAATGTTTGCCTTTAGGCAGTATAGAAAAAAGGAAAAAAAAAATTGGATCCAGGGGAAGCCACTAAATTTTAGCTACTTGATTTTATTACCAAGAACCTGTGAAAAAACAGTAGCATTACAAAATTCATTTGGTTATCAATGTTCTCCAAAAAGATTCTTGAAATGATTTTTTAATCAGATTGAATACATTTGATATATTAAGAGAACCACATTTATTCACCTTACTTACTTGAATTCAGTTGGTCTTTTAAATTTTTCCTTGTTTTATTAAATCTGTGATGAGTTAAATTTAGTCAAGAAATACATATTTCTTTTAATCTTGTATTTTTAAAATCTTTGCTTTATTTTATTTCTGAAATTAAGTTTAGAAAGGATTTCTTCTGAGTTTATTCCTAGTGTCTTAACAGTGTGTTTTGGAATCGTGGTACAAAATATTATGATGTGCCTTGTTTAAACTGTTTATACAGTTAGGCCACATGACAATTACTTTGAAAAGGAGCTATTTTTGTCAGGATATCTTTTTTTTTAAAGCTAGATTTTAATTGTTCTGATATAGCTGTCATCTAACCAGTTATTTCTTTAAATTCAAGGTTAGTTTTCTGTGAACCCCCATAATGGTTGAATGTAAGATATAAGAATTTTTTAGTTGGCACATTTTCCTACTTCTCATGAATAGCATTCATTTCTAAGTGCCTATCCAAGAAATGCATCATTTTATTATTTTGTATAGAATTAAAATAGAAAAAAAATTCTTACTGTACTCTTAAGATATCTGAAAGAGAAGTTTTGTATTTTAGCTGTCAGAAAATAGAAAAAGACAGTTCAAGCTTAATATTTCTTTATTTGAACCCCAGGGACACAGATTTTTATATTGAGAAGTTTAGTATACTTGTCTCATTTCCATGAGTGAATCTAAAGCATTGTTTTCAGATATAAGTTAATTTCCTCCATTGTATAGAAAAAGTCAGTAGTGTAACTAATACTCAAAAAGAAAAACCTAAATGTGTATAAACTAGTACAGGAAGACATGAATTTTATGATCCTAAGCCCCTCTTTTAGTAGTCTAGAAAGGAAGAGCAAAAGAATAAAAAAAATAGTATGTTTTGGCTTCTCCCTGGTCCTATCCCATTGCCAGTTACACTGAACTGGGAGAAGAGAATATAAACCATGTTTTCAATAAATTGACTTCCAGACTTCCCTAGTGGTCAAGTGGTCAAGAATCCGCCTGATGATGTAGGAGACATGGGTTTGATCCCTAGGCCGGGAAGATTCCACATGTCCTGGGGCAGCTGAGCCCATTCATCACAGCTACTGAGTCTGTGCTCTCTAGAGCCTGAGAGCCTTTAAGTACTGAAGCCCACACGCCCTAGAGCCCATGCTCTACAATTAGAGAGTAGCCCCTGCTCGCCGAAACTAGAGAAAGCCCTTGTGCAGCAACGAAGACCCAGTGCAGTCAAAAATAAATAAATGAATAAATAAAAATTTTTAAAAAATTGACTGCCTAAGAGAAGTGGAGAGTCAGAACCTGGTGCAAATTTGTACTGTGATTCTGAAGGTAAAAGCCATGGGTGAAAATTCTGTAAAAGATTAGCCTCCCATTAATCCACAGGAAAATATTCTTTTGGCATACTGCAGAAGGGATTTCAATAGCCATATAAATAGTGAAATTAATTCAATCATCTCCGCAGCAGATGAGTAATTAATTACATGTTAATTTCACTTTTTATAGTGAAAAATAGTGAAACTAATTTTACTATTTATTTGGCTAAGTCATATTTGCCTTCCCTATTTGCTTCCATAGCTTTCATCAAACTGAAGTGAGGAGTGTTTGTAATTTAATGTTTGTATTTCAATTTAATAATTATAAATAACATACTAAAAGAATTACTTTTCCATAGTAGGGCTATTTTTAACCCATAACATAGTTGAACCTCTGGTATTATATAACATTATCTATCCCAGTATTGTTTTTGTGGAGCAGTGTATTCCATGTGTGAACTGGGGATGTTTGGAGTTTTTTTAAACTATTGTTTGAGTTCCTTAGGAAACAGTCCCCCTTATCTATATAAGAAGGACTACTGGTCCATTAGAGTTTTGGAGAAAGTTGATGATAAAACCTGGGGTGAGGTAGGTGTTTCATATCTTTAAACCAGTATTCCTCAATCTTTTTTCATTATTACACTCCAGAGGAGCATTTTTACATATTTTTCCCCTAATGGCCCTATCCGCGTGGGATTTTGATACCACAGATAAGTGTATGTATGTCTGCCTATGTACTGTATGCGTACATGTACTGTATACATTAAAAGAACAAGTATAAGAGGTAATCTTTCTCTTAGTAGTTTAAGAATAATTGAGTCAAGATTTAAGGTAAAAGTTCAAATGTAAAAAGTAACATTTCACTGTATTTGTTGAATAAGTTTGATATAATTTATTATGTAAATTGCAAAGTATCACATTTCATATCCAAGTTAGTAATTTATGTAAATGTATATTAATAATAGTAATGTAATCAACTTTTTTTTTTTAAATAAATTTATTTATTTTAGTTGGGGGCTAATTACTTTACAATATTGTAATAGTTTTTGCCATACATTGACATGAATCAGCCATGAGTTTACATGTGTTCCCCTTCCTGGACCCCCCACTCACCTCCCTCCCCATCCCATCCCCCCGGGTCATCCCATTGCCCCAGCCCTGAGCCTTTGTCTCATGCACCGAACATGGAATGGTGTTCTGTTTCACATATGATAATATACATGTTTCAATGCCATTCTCCCAGAACGTCCCACCCTCACCTTCTCCCCCAGAGTCCACAAAACTGTTCTATGCATCTGTGTCTCTTATTCTGTCTCGCGTACAGGGTTATCGTTACCATCTTTCAAATTCCATATATATGCATTAGTATACTGTATTGTTGTTTTTCTTTCTGGCTTACTTCACTCTGTATATGGGCTCCAGTTTCATCCATCTCAGTAGAACCGATTCAAATGTATTTTTTTTTAATGGCTGAGTAATATTCCATTGTGTATATGTACCACAGCTTCCTTATCCATTCGTCTGCTGATGGACATCTAGGTTGCTTCCATGTCCTGGCTGTTGTAAACGGTGCTGCGATGAACATTGGGGTACACGCGTCTCTTTCAATTCTGGTTTCCTCGGTGTATATGCCCAGCAGTGGGATTGCTGGGTCATATGGCAGTTCTATTCCCAGTCTTTTAAGGAATCTCCACACCATTCTCCATAGTGGCTGTACTAGTTTGCATTCCCACCAACAGTGTAAGAGGGTTCCCTTTTCTCCACACCCTCTCCAGCATTTATTGCTTGTAGACTTTTGGATAGCAGCCATTCTGACTGGTGTGAAATGATACCTCATTGTGGTTTTGATTTGCATTTCTCTAATAATGAGTGATGTTGAGCATCTTTTCATGTGTTTGTTAGCCATCTGTATGTCTTCTTTGGAGAAATGTCTGTTTAGTTCTTTGGCCCATTTTTTGATTGGGTCGTTTATTTTTCTGGAATTCAGCTGCAGAAGTTGCTTGTATATTTTTGAGATTAATTGTTTGTCTGTTGCTTCGTTTGCTATTATTTTCTCCCATTCTGAAGGCTGTCTTTTCACCTTGCTTATAGTTTCCTTTGTTGTGCAAAAGCTTTTAATTTTAATTAGGTCCCATTTGTTTATTTTTGCTTTTATTTCCAATATTCTGGGAGGTGGGTCATGGAGGATCCTGCTGTGATTTATGTCGGAGAGTGTTTTGCCAATGTTTTCCTCTAGGAGTTTTATAGTTTCTGGTCTTACGTTTAGATCTTTAATCCATTTTGAGTTTATTTTTGTGTACGGTGTTAGGAAGTGTTGTAGTTTCATTCTTTTACAAGTGGTTGACCAGTTTTCCCAGCACCACTTGTTAAAGAGGTTGTCTTTTCTCCATTGTATATTCTTGCCTCCTTTGTCGAAGATAAGGTGTCCATATGTGCGTGGGTTTATCTCTGGGCTTTCTATTTTGTTCCACTGATCTATATTTCTATCTTTGTGCCAGTACCATACTGTCTTGATGACTGTGGCTTTGTAGTAGAGCCTGAAGTCAGGCAGATTGATTCCTCCAGTTCCATTCTTCTTCCTCAAGATTGCTTTGGCTATTCGAGGTTTCTTATATTTCCATACAAATTGTGAGATGATTTGTTCTAGTTCTGTGAAAAATACCATTGGTAGCTTGATAGGGATTGCATTGAATCTATAGATTGCTTTGGGTAGTATACTCATTTTCACTATATTAATTCTTCCAATCCATGTACACGGTATATTTCTCCATCTGTGTGTGTCCTCTTTGATTTCTTTCATCAGTGTTTTATAGTTTTCTATATACAAGTCTTTTGTTTCTTTAGGTAGATATATTCCTAAGTATTTTATTCTTTTTGTTGCAATGGTAAATGGTATTGTTTCCTTAATTTCTCTTTCTGTTTTCTCATTATTGGAGTATAGGAATGCAAGGATACTTGCTTTACAATGTTGTGTTGATTTCTGTTGTACAAAAAGGTGAATCAACTATAAGTATACATATATCCCTCCCTCAAAGGCCTTTAAGTATTTCTGAGGCATTTCTCTCTCCTCCCCTTCCTCTCACCTTCTCTTCTCCTCTTGCCCCTGCCTTTATTTCCTTTAAAAATTTTTTTGATGGTTAATGATTATAGAATTCATGTATTCAGTGTATCATTCTACTTCCAGCTAAGTACATAATCGCTTTTTTGCCTGCTTACCTATAGAATACCTCAAGAGAGACCATCTTTTATTAACCTATATTAGCAATAATGGATTTTTGAGACCTTAGTAATTGCACGTATGCTTCTCCTTTCTTTTGACCCATCTCTGTTACTGTGCACTGAGAAAAAACAGATACGTGGTTCAGAAATTATAGGAGAGAAAAATAATCTTGTTTTCCTTTCAATTTTTAAACAGCTTCAAGCACTACTTCAGATTTGGCCTAAACTGCCCCCCCGGGAGGCCCTTGAGCTTCTAGATTTCAACTATCCAGATCAGTATGTGCGAGAATATGCTGTGGGCTGCCTGCAACAGATGAGGTATCTCCTGCAGGAGGCTTTTTGGGGTCAAGGAATAACTTGTGGGTGAGAAGAGAAGTTGAGATCTACTTGAATGTTCTGTAAGAAAGGAAAAAGCTAGGAATGATTCAGTTCAAAGCGTTTGTTCCCTTCCTCCCTGTTATTCTCTCACACTCTCAAGTCTCTCCTATCCAACACAAACACACACACATAACACACGATACAGATGTCTTTCTTTTTGGCCACACCACATGGCATGCAGTATCTTAGATCCTTGACCAAGAATTAAACCCACACCCCCTGCAGTGGAAACACAGTTTATCTTAACCACTGAACCATCAGGGAAGTCCCCTCTCTATAACAAACAAAAAAACATCAAAAACTGCATCTGGTAGTCCCCAGGATCACTCTCCAGTTCCATGACTCTTGGCTAAGATTTATTATAGCAAAAGAATATAGAGCAGAATTGGCAAAGGAAAAATTCATGGGGCAAACTCCAGAGGAAACCAGAGGGATGCTTCTAAGAGTTCTTTCCAAAAGGAGTCACACTGACTGCACTTAATTCCCCCAGCAGCAATTTGTGACAGCATACCTGAATACTGTCTACCAGAAAGCTTGTTAGAGACTTGGTTGTAGTTTGATTTTTATTAACACCTAGTCACTTAAGTACCTCTGTCTAGCATATTCCCAAATCCTAGACTCCTGGAATGAAAATGGGTGTTGGGCATAAGTCGTACTGTTTGCAAAAACAGTTTAAGCAGTGACCCAGTCTTACCTGTTAGGGTGGTGAGAAGCCTTCCCAGTCTCCATTCCCAGATGCCAGCCAAGGGCTAACCTTGTAAGCTTACTTTTTCAAAGGATAGCAATCTGGCTTGCTATTCTATTAACTCTTTTCTGTCCACTACCCAGAACTAAGAAATATTAAATTCTTAATTTGTATTTTTAAAGTTTTTTTTTTAAGTTTGTATTTTTTAACTAATTAACATTACAGTTAGAGTCTTCATAGTTGGGTTATTCAGTCCTGATTACTTTCACTTCCCAGAGACAACTGTTACCACAAATTTGGTGTGTTTTCTTCTATACATCATTTTTCTGTTTTTATCACTTTCATATATCTATAAAGTATAGGTGTGAGATGATATTGTACATTTAAAAATTACATAAATGTGTCTTATCATATATTGTTTTACATAGTTTTTTTTCCCTTTATTGGACGTTAGGTTTTTCAGGGCAGTCTTCTCCTGTTATGTGTAAGTGTAGTTTATTCCTTTCACTACTGTGTAATATTCTGTCATAGAGATTTATTATATTTCTCCATTTCTCTATTGAAGAACATTTTAAATTTTCTCAAAATTTCCCATTGTTAACAATGCTACAGTGAACATGTTTATATAATCCCCTAAAGGTAGTACATGTGTAAGAATCTGTGGGATTTATTTGATAAAATATCATTATGGAGACAATCTTAGACAATGAGCATTTAAAATTTTTTCCATTTTTCCTCTAGTCTCAAAAGGATTTTTTTTTCTTTTTTTCTTTTTTTTTTTATAAATTTATTTATTTTAGTTGGGGGCTAATTACTTTACAATATTGTAATAGTTTTTGCCATACATTGACATGAATCAGCCATGGGTTTACATGTGTTCCTCTTCCTGGACCCCCCACCCACCTCCCTCCCCATCCCATCCTTCTGGATCATCCCATTGCCCCGGCCCTGAGCCCTTGTCACATGCATCGAACATGGAATGGTGTTCTCTTTCACATATGATAATATACATGTTTCAATGCTATTCTCCCAGAACGTCCCACCCTCACCTTCTCCTTCAGAGTCCATAAAATTGTTCCATGCATCTGTGTCTCTTATTCTGTCTCGCATATAGGGTTATCGTTACCATCTTTCAAATTCCATATATATGCATTAGTATACTGTATTGTTGTTTTTCTTTCTGGCTTACTTCACTCTGTATAATGGGCTCCAGTTTCATCCATCTCAGTAGAACCGATTCAAATGTATTTTTTTTAATGGCTGAGTAATATTCCATTGTGTATATGTACCACAGCTTCCTTATCCATTCGTCTGCTGATGGACATCTAGGTTGCTTCCATGTCCTGGAGTTTTTTTTTTCTTTTGGCTGTGACACACAGCATGTGGGATCTTAGTTCCCAGACCAGGGGTCAAACCTGCGCCCCCTGCATTGGCAGTGCAGAATCTTAACCTTTGGACCACCAGGGAAGTCTCTGTATGATTATTTAAAAAGCAAAACTTCTCAGAAAATTAGGGATACAGTGATTTTTTTTTTCTTTTTCAAATAAATCATTTATGTTTTATATTGTGTGATATTCAAAACAAATTATACAAAACATTTTTCGGGTATGTCTATGAGACATCTTTTTAAGTGTGAGGAAAGAGGAAGCCTCTTCTATACTTCTATCATTTACACTATTTACAGATTTTATAATGGGCATGGATTTTACAGTAAGCTTAAGATTGTTATATAGATAGATAGTTTTTAAAAATGAGGCTCCCAGTTGTTCCTCAGACTCCCTAAGTTTCCGTTGGATACCTGAGGGGGAGGGGCTACCTGGCCACTTCCTTGGAGTGAGCCAATTGTTTTTTTCAAATATATTGACCCCTAGGCAGAGATTACTGTGATCCCATGTTCCATATAGGTAATTCTAATGCGTCCTCTTCTGTTAAATTTTCTGCTTATGAGGTTTTTTTTTTTTCAAGTGAATGATGTCCTAGATTTAGGTTCCACATCTGATTTAGACTACATTCTTAACCGTTTATTGTCCAAGACTAGTCACCAAGTAGAGGACTTGAGATTCGTACCTTAACCTGACTACAGGAATTGCCTCTAATGAGACTGTTTACATGTGAATGGTTTGGAGATAGATACAGAATAGAGAGCCACAATCTTAATCAATTCAGCTCATTTAATTATAGTGTTTTGTTAATTCCTTGAGTCCTTCCAACTTATAAATGCACTCTTTATTCTTCAAACTATTTGAAGATTTTAATTGTTCATTCATTATCTGGAAGCAAAAATGACTTAACCCTTTGATAGGAAAGGAAAATTAAGTTGCTGAAGTACTGATGGAATTTGTATTTTAGAAAACTGGTTGATTGAGTATGTAAACTTCTTCAGCATGATCAGAAAACTATTTTTATTATAACTCTGAACTGATTGTAAATACAATCATCAGTTGTATCAACCTAGTTAACTTACTGAAAGTGCCCCATAGAGCTGTTCTTTGCTCCTTTTCACACACTCTTCTTCCACCAGAAATCCTCAGCTTATCTTGTGTTATTGTAGTCGTGAAACTGAATGTAAGCATGCAACAAGCTTGACCCAAAAGAACCACTGTTTCAATAAGTTAGTATTTGAAATTTGATAAGTAAGAAGAGGTCTTTTCCCAGCTCTGATTGTTGAGTGACTTACTCTGTATTTTGTTTCTTTCAGTGATGAAGAACTCTCTCAATATCTTTTACAGTTGGTGCAAGTTTTAAAATATGAGCCTTTTCTTGATTGTGCCTTGTCTAGATTCCTACTAGAAAGAGCACTTGCTAATCGGAGGATAGGGCAATTTTTATTTTGGCACCTGAGGTAAGTCTTTTATATTTCAAATTGAGTCCACTATATGCTTTTGTAAGTATTAATCAGCATAACATAGGACATTTAGCAGAACACTTCAGCTGCTTTAGTTGTTTCTGAGTCATCCATAACATTTATGATTTCCTGTTGTCTTCTCCCATTTCTCAATACCCAGATTCTCAATTTTCTGATTTGGCAGTGTAACTCAGATAAATGTCCCTGTATGCCTCCTTGATTTTTAACTGTAATTAATAACTTTTCAGCATAGTAATTTTTATTACTACTGCTGATGGTTATATGTATTGCTATTTTCCAGTAAAGTATACTTATTGTGTTAACATATTTGGATTAAAAAAATAGGCTTACTTATTCCTCCAAAAGGTTGTGGATAGTTGTATCATCATTGCTACTATTGCATAAGTAAAGATTTTAGGGATTCCCTGGTGGCTCAGAGGTAAAGAATCCACCTGCCAACGAAAGAGACACAGGTTCAATCCCTGATACAGGAAGATCCAACACGCCGTGGAGCAACTAAGCCCATGCACTACAGTTATTGAGCCTGTGCTGTAGAGCCTGGGAGTAGCAGCTACTGAAGTACATGCGCCCTAGAACTCGGCAACAGAAGAACCCACTGCAATGAGAAGACAATGCACCACAACTGGAGAAAAGCCCACCCAGCAACATAGACCCAGTGCAGCCAAAAAATAAATAAATAAAATTACACACACACACACACACACACACACACACACACACACACACACACACACACAGACACACACACACACACACACACACATATAAAAGATTTTAGGTTTTCCTATAACAGCAACTTTATTGACAAGGTCATTTTCAGAAATACATCAGTCTTATTAAACCAAGTTTATATGGTAGTAAAATTGAGAAAGAGAACTTAAGTTCTTTTGTTTCCTAGGAAAATTCTCAGTTCTTTGTTTGTGACTCTACTCAGACATTTGTGATTTTTTTCCACCTGGACTTCATATTATTGAAGCTAATCAGTAACAGAGAAAGATAACTTTTCTCCTCTTTGGCTAAGCTTCTTAAAATAAGCTGTATAGTATTTTGATGTAATTTTAGGGGTTATAGTTCTGAATCTTGATTTCTTATTATTAACTTTTTAACTTATGTTCTTTCTCAGCTAGTTCATTCTTCTTATTTTTAAATTCCCAAAGGAATAACAGATTAAGATATTCCTTCCTTTTTCAAGTGTGTTTACCATTCTTTAAATGAGAAAAAAATCAAATAGAAGTCAATTGAGGGATTTGTTAGTTGTGTGATATGAGTCAGATCTATTTCATCTTAATTGTCTGTAAATTGGTACTATTATCATTTCACTCCAAGAAACAAGATGTAAAAACTTTGGATTTCATGGAATAAACAATTAACTAGTGTTAATATCACATATGTTTTTGAACTACAGTGTTTAAAGAATTAAAAGTTTAGCATACAACCAGTGACTGTATACATGATATGATTTTCCTTTCTTTGATAAACATCATTAGTTAATTTCATAATAGAATAAAGAAGTGTTTTCAATTGGGGACCTGAAGTGTTTGATAAATCTTCTTTACTGTTAACTCTTTGCAGATCTGAAGTACACATTCCTGCTGTTTCAGTACAATTTGGTGTTATCCTTGAAGCATACTGCCGGGGAAGCGTAGGTCACATGAAAGCGCTTTCTAAGCAGGTATCAGCTTGCTTTAATCTTCATGTTCACTTTACCACATGATATTTGATAAACTGTGTCATATGCTATTTCTCCCATCACATTGTTTCACAAGAGATTTCCATAACTAAATTCAGTTAATACATTTTTTAATAAAAAATGTAAGCCAAGAAATAAAGTTTTGGCAAATTTAGCAGAATTCTGTTTTTGAATGCTATTTGAAAAATTAGGATTCCTCATAGTGTTAGTACCATGACTTAAATTTTAGTAGCAAATACCTATTTAGACATGCCTAACAATGGATTTGATGGTAACAAAGGTTGTCAAATCTTTAGACTCTTGTTTTTTTCATGCCACTGAGATACTCTTTCCAATTAGAATAGTATATATGATTCATATGCTTTGTCATTGGTTTTATATTGAGATATTTTGACACCCTGAGTTCATAGGTGTTATAGCTTCTAGAATTCAATATACTTAAGCTGATTTTTCAAACTGTGTATACATGCCTGAAACTGTGATATTTCAGGCATGAAATATCTCTCTCATATTCCTTCATTTTCTTCCTAAGTCTTAATTTTCTCATCATTGCAAATAATGAGGTGTTAGTCATTTTTAATAGATCAGATATTAAATGCTTACTATATGCCAGGAGCCATAATAAGTGTTTTAAGTATGCTATTTTACTCTCCTAATAATGTGCCACAGTAGTTACTGATACTGCCTGGATTGGACAAGGTGAAAAACAAGGTTCCAAGAGATAAGTAAGTTGCCTAAAAGCTCACAGTTATTAAGTGAAAGAATAAGTTTCAGACTTAGGTCTGTCCAACTATAAAACTAAATCTTTTTCTTTTTTTTTTTACTGGGAGTTTTCAAACCGTTTAGCAACACTCCTCTTTTTTAAATCAAAATAAAATAGGCAACAATTTCATTTTATCAGTAAAAATGTATCTTTGAAGCTAATGTAAAACTTAAGCCAGTAAACAGATGCTCTTTTACTGAACACAGAATTCCATCAAGGGTTATTGTCGACAATTGTCTCAGGATCCAGTTATTTGAGTATTTTTGTTTTGGAGATAGTCTTGACTCATACAGCTAAGTAATTGCACATAGCAATGGTTTTTCAAGAGTTTTCTTGCAAATGAGATGCATAACCATGGCCCAGGCTTGATTTGTTGGTGGCTTCTTGATACCCTAAAGGATGAAATGAGAGCATTTCTGCCATCAAGGAAAGCAACCCTGTATTAGCTTCTTCATGCTGAAATTCTTCATTGACAGATAGCAATGATATGCTCTTGTTCTTTAGCAATAATTTTTCCTGAATTGAATGTTATCTGACCTACCACTAGAAGGTTTTTTAAAAATGGCTTAATATATACTTATTCAGAACCTGCTATATATGACAGGGTTTGTGTTAGGTATTGGTGATGTGAAGCCACATTAGCTATGTTGCTGCCATCAAGGATTTTATATTCCATAGAATAGGTAGGAAGCATCGTTATGAACAAAGCTAGTGCCTGTGATGGAATTCCAGCTGAGCTATTTCAAATCCTAAAAGATGATGCTGTGAAAGTGCTGCACTCAATATGCCAGCAAATTTGGAAAACTCAGCAGTGGCCACAGGACTGGAAAAGGTCAGTTTTCATTCCAATCCCAAAGAAAGACAGTGCCAAAGAATGTGCAAACTACTGCACAGTTGCACTCATCTCACTTGCTAGCAAAGTAATGCCAAAAATTCTCCAAGCTAGGCTTCAGCAGTATGTGAACCAAGAACTTTCAGATGTTCAAGCTGGATTTAGAAAAGCCAGAGGAACCAGAGATCAAATTGTCAACGTCCGTTGGATCATAAAAAAGGCAAGAGAATTCCAGGAAAACATCTGCTTCATTGACTATGCCAAAGCCTTTGACTGTGTGACTCACAGCAAACTGTGGAAAATTCTGAAAGAGATGGAATATGAGACCACCTTACCTGCCTTTTCAGAAATCCGTACGCAGGTCAAGAAGCAGCAGTTAAAACCAAACATGGAACAATGAACAGGTTCCACATTGTGAAAGGAGTATGTCAAGGCTGTATATTGTCACCTTGCTTATTTAACTTATATGCAGAGTACATCATGCAAAATGCCAGACTGGATGAAGCACAATCTGGAATCAGGATTGCTGGGAGAAATATCAATAACCTCAGATATGCAGATGACACCACCCTTAGGGCAGCAAGCAAAGAACTAAAAAGCCTCTTGATGAAAGTCAAAGAGGAGAGTGAAAAAGCTGGCTTAAAACTCAACATTTAAAAAACTAAGATCATGGCATCTGGTCCCATCACTTCATGGCAAATAGATGGAGAAACAGTGGAAACAGTGACAGATATTTTTTTCTTGGACTCCAGAATCACTGTAGATGGTGACTGCAGCCATGAAATTAAATGACACTTTCTCCTTGGAGGAAAAGCTATGACAAACCTATACAACGTATTAAAGTGGAGAGGCATTACTTTACCAGCTAAGGTCCATCTAGTTAAAGCTATAGTTTTTCTAGTAGTCATGTATGGATGTGAGAGTTGGACCATAAAGAAAGCTGAGTGGCAAAGAGTTGATGCTTTTGAACTGTGGTGTTGGAGAAGACTCGTGAGGGTCCCTTGGACTGCAAGGAGATCAAACCAGTCAATCCTAAAGGAAGTCAATCTTGACTATTCATTGGAGGGACTGATGCTGAGGCTGAAGCTCCAATACTTTGGCCACATTATATAAAGAGCCAACTCACTGGAAAAGACCCTGATGCTGGGAAAGATTGAAGGTAGGAAGAGAAGGGGATGACAGAGGATGAGGTGGTTGGATGGCATCACCGACTCGATGGACATGAGTTTGAGCAAGCTCTGGGAGTTGGTGATGGACAGGGAAGCCTGGCGTGCTGCAGTCCATGGGGTTGCAAGAAGTTGGACATGACTGAGTGACTCTACTGAACTAAGAGTAGGTATAGAAATTACTGATCAAGTATAAAATGGAGAAGGAAATGGCAACCCACTCCAGTATACTTGCCTGGAAAATCCCATGGACCGAGGAGCCCGGTGGGCTAAAGTCCATGGGGTCGCAAAGAGTCGGACATGACTGAAGCAACTTTAGCATATGATGACAGTATCATTAATGGGAGCATTATTTATGGCAGCACAAAAGAAAGGCACATAATCTAGTTTAGAGTGTTACAGAAGAGGTCACAGTGCAGGTGACACTTGTGGCCTTTGATGATCTAGTTCGTGTTAACTACTTGGAGATTGCATTAGTGCTCTACAGAGAGTGGACAGCTAAGTGTATTTGTGTGTATATAGAGAAAGAGTGAAAAGGGCAGATTGGTGAGATTGGAATTATTAAGAATTGTTTTGTGATTATGGAGACCCAGAAGTCTCAAGATCTGCAGTCTAGCAAGCTGGAAATCCAGAAGATCTGATGGTGTAGTTCCAGCCTGAGTTGGAGGCCTGAGAACCCGAAGCTCCAATAGTATATGAGTACCAGCTTGACACCAATCAAACTTGACACCCAAGAAGAGTCATTATTTCAGTTCAAGTCTGAAGGAAAGAAAAGAGCCGTGCCTCAGCTCAAGACAGCCACGCAGGTGGAATTCCTTTTTACTTACAAGAAATTCTGTCTTTTTTTTCTGTTCAAATGTTTGGATGAGACCCACCCACATAAGGGAGGGCAGTAAACGTTACTCAGTCTACACATTCAAATGTTAATCTCATCCTTAAACACCCTTACTGACACATCTAAAATAATGTTGGACCAAGTATCTGAACATGTCATTACCCAGTATAGTTGATTTGTAAAATTCACCATCAGAGACCAACTTGGCACCCATATGTATTTTCTTAAACTCATGCTTATTCTCCAAATATAAAGAATAACAAGGTCAAAATTCCATGTAACATGATACAGCTACCATAACTACCATCAATTATGCGTTAACCTCTTTCTCAGACAAGGGGATAATATCCTTGAGTGGTGTTTGTTCTTCTCCTTGATATCCTGTAAATCAAACATTATAATTAAAATTAACAGCAGTTATATATTGTTTAGGATGTAAGTAATGATATAATACTTAGAAGGAAATGGCAACCCACTCCAGTGTTCTTGCTTGGAGAATCCCAGGGATGGTGGAGCCTGGTGGGCTGCCGTCTATGGGGTCGCACAGAGTCGGATACGACTGAAGCCACTTAGCAGCTTAGCAGCAATGATATAATAAGTTAATGTGTCTTATGTTACATGATAAGGGCATAAAAGTGGAAAGAAAATGAAGGCATTTGTGATATATATGTGTATACATGCATGCGCACACATATTCGTAAGAATAAGAAAATATTCATGACAGTCCTCTTTACTGTATTTGATCATGTGGTTATATCTAGCATTTATCATTACCATCTTCTAACTCATCCTGTATTCCCTTTGTCTTTAGGAAGCACCTCAATTGATTGTGTTTTTTTTCTCATGGGATGACCTAAACCCTCATTGTTGAAGAGTGTGGGGCATTAGTAATTCTATCTGGGTTAACTTGTAATTTCCCATTGATCTTAATCACATGACATGGTAATTCTAAGGGATCACCTGTATTCTAGACATATACTCTTCCTAATTTCCCCTTTGTAGTTAGGATCAGTCACTGTAGCCAGCACCATAATGACCTTCTTTGTCTTTTTTCCAGAAGCATGAGGAGCCCAGAATGGCTGGGCAGGGGTCTACTTTCCAGTTGAATGGAATAATTGGTGTATCTCCCAGTGGAGTCATTCTTTCTGTAATTAAGCCCTCTGTGCCAACAGAGCATAAGGTCTCAAGAACAGGAAGTAAAAATCTTGGTAGTGGGGCACTAAGGGCTTCCTTGGTGAATGAGTGGTAAAGAATCCGCCTGCCAGTGAAGGAGATGCAGGAGACTTGGGTCAGGAAGATCCCGTGGAGGAGGGCATGGCAACCTACCCCAGTATTCTTGCCTGGAAATCCTCAGAGAAGACACTGGCGGGCTACAGTTCCTGGGATCAGACAGAGTTGGACACGACTTAGTGACTGAACAACAGGGGGTAATAGTGGTACAACCATTCATTTCCACACTTTGATGGACCTGTGAATCCTGGCTGTTGGGGAAACAGCATCATGTATTGGATATGCTGATTCAAAGGATATGCTGCCTTCTACAGAAACTTGCCCCTGCCCTGCAAGGCATTGACACCTAGCCAGCACTGTAACTGTCTTCAAAAGTGCATTCCACTGTTTTTATCAAGGCAGTTACTTCAAGATAGTAAGACCAGGGCATTCCATGAACATGAGCCCATAGACGTACTTTATTTGCTGTAAAATGAGTTCCTTGATCAGAAGCAATGCTGTGTGGAATGTCTTGATGGTAGATAAGGTGTTTTATAAGTCATAGATGATACTTTTGGTGGAAATGTTGCTTGTATGCAATTACATATCCAGAGTGTTTGTTCCAGTAAGAACTGGACACTGCACTTTCCAAGAGGGAAGCAGTCCCATGTAATTAAACTTCCATTCCATAACTGGCCCACCACCCCCAGGAAATGGTGTGTATCAGGCACTCAGTGTCAGTCTCTGCTGCTGGCACATTGGGCACTCAGCAGAGGCTATAGCATATGGGCTTTGGTGAGTGGATGTCCCTGTTCCTGAGCCCATGCAGAACCTCTATCCCTGCAGTGTTTCCCATTGAATGATGACAGGATTGGCTGAGGAAAGAGGCTGAAGGGTATCCATGGAACAGGTCATCCAATCCACATAATTTTAAAAGTCTTCCAAGGTTAAACTTTTGTAAGCATACAGTGGGACACAAGTTATCTTTTATTTTTTTGCCCATTCAGAGAGGTCTTTCACATACCTCTTCCTTAAATTTTGTAATTTTCTAATTATGTTTCTTCTAAATCCCTGACCATCATCCAAATGTTGGTCACAGCTAGTGAATTGGAATGTAATTGCACACATGCCCATTTCTCCTTCAAAGCAAAATGAACAGCCAGGTACACTTCTCAAAGTTCTGCACACTGGGAGTGTTTCCCTTCACTGCTGTCCCTTAGATATATTCCTGAAGGGGCTGTAGTACCACAGTTGTATGCTGCCTACATATTGTAATCCAGTCACCTGTAAACCATGATTAAGTCTTCTCTTTCTGTATCTACTGGTCACAAAGAACTCCCCATGAGGCCATGGTGTAGGCTAGGAGAAAAAAGATAGTGTAACAGGAGTGGGAAATCATGGACATTTGGGCTACTCCTTCATGTAACGTGAGCCTTCAGGGCCAGATTGGGCACAGTCTCATATATAACTGCTTTCACTTGATCATGAAGTGCCGCTGTGCTTGGCCATTTTTATGTGTGCTGGGTTAGATAAAACCTGGTTCTTGACAGGCAGCTCAGATTGCATGGTTACATTCACTCTCTACTAAAACCTAGAAGCAAACTCGAAGAGCTATTTCTCAAAAAGAGAGTAGTTATCAGCAGGGGATAGTAGATTTTTTGTTTCTCTGCCAAATCCGACGGACTTGTGCTATGATTCAGCTCTAGAAGCCTGCCAAAGGCAGTTCAAGCTCCATGAGGTCTATTGGATCATGTGGCCACAACTTGTGTGGAAGTTTGGGCCTGCTGCAGAGCCTTCTCTTGTTCTGGACTTCATTCAAAACCAGCACCTGAAAAGGTGCTCAGTACATAGGCCATGGTACAAGAGGAATAGGTTGCCTCCAAAATCCAAAGAGGCTCACTAGGTTGTGCCTTATTTTGCTTGTAATGAGGGTCCTGAGCACCAAATTATTTTTTACCTTAACATGCTCCATACTCCTTGAGCTCTAGAAATTTCACTGAGTTTGAAGGCCTCAAATTTTTTGCTGGATTTATTTCCCACTTTCTGAAATACAAATTTAAGTCCAGAGAAGTTTCTGCATGTTACTCACTGGGTTCAGTCAGCATAATGTTAGCACTGTAATCGACCAGCATGATATCTTATTGAAAGGAATGTGGATCAGGATTCCTTCAAATAAACTGTGGCCTGGAGCTGGAGAATTAATATACTCCTGAGTTAGGACAATGGAAGTGTATTGTTGGCATTGCTGACTTAAGCAGATTGCTTATGGCGGTCCTTATTGACACGTATGGAAAATAAAGCATTTGTCCAATCAGTAGTTGCATACCAGATACCAGGAGATAAGTTACTTTATTTACGCAGTGAAACTGCATCTGGTATATACTACCTGGTTAAGGCTATAACAGTCCCCTATCTTTTGCATAGGCCAAATAGGCAAGATGAATGAGGATGTGATGGGAATCACCACCTTGCATCTTTCAAATCCTTAATGATGACACTAATCTGTACAGTTACTCCAGGAATGTATTTACTATTTTCTTAGGTAGAAACAGTTGTAATAACTTCACCTGGCCTTTCTGACCATAGTAGCCCTCACTCCAAAGATCAGGAAACCAACATGGGAATTCTGCCAGCTTCTGTTTCAGTTATATATTCCGGAACTACAGAAATAACCACAAGATGGATCTGGAACCAACTGTGCCCTTTGAAGAAAGATCTGTGCTAAAACTCCCTTGTTAACTTGACCTCCATAAGCCCCCACTTGGTTTGGTGAAGGTCAGTGACATTTTGAGTCAGTTTGCATTAGTGTCATTTTGGAGACAGTGTCCAAAATTCCCTGAAAAGCCTGATTATTTCCTTTCCCCCAGTGTGCAGTTACTGTGGCAAAGGCCACAGTCTCTTTGGGGAAGCCAGGGGAAAGTCAGTTTCAGTCTGGTTGATACTGTAGAGTTCGCAAGCATCATTTGATGTTGATGAAAGTATCAGGGAATTTATCAACTTCTTAGTTTTTGTACGTATACGAGTACATGTTAGAAAAATGAGTCCTGAAGGTTTACTACTTCAGTACAATTCAGTTCAGTGGCTCAGTCATGTCCGACTCTTTGCGACCCCATGAATCGCAGCATGCCAGGCCTCCCTGTCCATCACCAACTCCTGGAGTTTACCCAAACCCATGTCCATCAAGTCGGTGATGCCATCAAACTATCTCATCCTCTGTTGTCCCCTTCTCCTCCTGCCCCCAATCCTTCCCAGCATTAGGGTCTTTTCCCATGAGTCAACTCTTCGCATGAGGTGGCCAAAGTATTGGAGTTTCAGCTTCAACATCAGTCCTTCCAATGAACACCCAGGACTGATCTCCTTTAAGATGGACTGGTTGGATCTCCTTGCAGTCCAAAGGACTCTTAAGAGTCTTCTCCAACACCACAGTCCAAAAGCTTTCTTCACTATCCAACTCTCACATCCATACATGACCACTGGAAAAACAGTAGCCTTGACTAGACGGACCTTTGTTGGCAAAGTAATGTCTCTGCTTTTAAATATGCTGTATAGGTTGGTCATAACCTTCCTTCCAAGGAGTAAGCGTCTTTTAATTTCATGGCTGCAGTCACCATCAGCAGTGATTCTGGAGCCCAAAAAAATAAAGTCTGACACGGTTTCCACTGTTTCCCCATCTATTTGCCATGAAGTGATGGGACTAGATGCCATGATCTTAGTTTTCTGAACCTAGTTCTTCCTCACTTTCTGCTATAAGGGTGGTGTCATCTGCATATCTGAGGTTATTGATATTTCTCCCGGCAATCTTGATTCCAGCTTGTGTTTCTTCCAGCCCAGCGTTTCTCATGATGTACTCTGCATAGAAGTTAAATAAGCAGGGTGACAATATACAGCTTTGATGAGCTCCTTTTCCTATTTGGAACCAGTCTGTTGTTCCATGTCCAGTTCTAACTGTTGCTTCCTGACCTGCATACAGGTTTCTCAAGAGACAGGTCAGATGGTCTGGTATTCCCATCTCTTTCAGAATTTTCCACAGTTTATTGTGATCCACACAGTCAAAGGCTTTGGCATAGTCAATAAAGCAGAAATAGATGTTTTTCTGGAACTCTCTTGCTTTTTCGATGATCCAGCGGATGTTTGCAATTTGATCTCTGGTTCCTCTGCCTTTTCTAAAACCAGCTTGAACATCTGGAAGTTCACGGTTCACGTATTGCTGAAGCCTGGCTTGGAGAATTTTGAGCATTACTTTACTAGTGTATGAGATGAGTGCAGTTGTGTGGTAGTTTGAGCATTCTTTGGCATTGCCTTTCTTTGGGATTGGAATGAAAACTGACCTTTTCCAGTCCTGTGGCCACTGCTGAGTTTTCCAGATTTGCTGGCATACGGTTCACGTATTGCTGAAGCCTGGCTTGGAGAATTTTGAGCATTACTTTACTAGTGTATGAGATGAGTGCAGTTGTGTGGTAGTTTGAGCATTCTTTGGCATTGCCTTTCTTTGGGATTGGAATGAAAACTGACCTTTTCCAGTCCTGTGGCCACTGCTGAGTTTTCCAGATTTGCTGGCATATCGAGTGCAGCACTTTCACAGCATCATCTTTGATGATTTGAAATAGCTCAACTGGAATTCCATCACCTCCACTAGCTGTGTAGTAATGCTTTCTTTTTTTTTTTTTGTAGTAATGCTTTCTAAGGCCCACTTGACTTCACATTCCAGGATGTCTGGCTCTAGATGAGTCATCACACCATTGTGATTATCTGGGTCGTGAAGATCTTTTTTGTACAGTTCTTCTGTGTATTCTTGTCCCTCTTCTTAATATCTTCTACTTCTGTTAGGTCCGTACCATTTCTGTCCTTTATCGAGCCCATCTTTGCATGAAATATTCCCTTGGTATCTCTAATTTTCTTGTAGAGATCTCTAGTCTTTCCCATTTAGGTGTTTATTAATGCTGTGGTATAAATTTAGACCACTAGCTGTATGTGATTGTAATTATTACAGTATGGAAGCTGTAAGTATTAGCAGGGTGGTTTCATCTCAGTTAAGTTCAGTCTGTCAATCGTGTCCAACTCTTTGCAACCCCATTAACCACAGCACGCCAGGCCTCCCCTGTCCATCACCAACTCCCAAAGTTTACTCAAACTCATGTCCATTGAGTCAGTGATGCCATCCCACCATCTCATCCTCTGTTGTCCCCTTCTCCTCCTGCCCTCAATCTTTCCCAGCATCAGGGTCTTTTCAAATGAATCAGCTCTTTGCATCAGGTGGCCAAAGTATTGGAATTTCAGCTTCAGCATCAATCCTTCTAATGAACACTCAAGACTGATTTCCTTTAGGATGGACTGGTTGGATCTCCTTGCGGTCCAAGTTTCTTCTAGCTGATGTAAACTGAAAGTAGTATATTCAACTCACGTAACTGACATTTTATGTAGTATTAAATATTCTCTCTCAGACTATGTTTTTTGATACTACATTGTGTTTTCCTTGTGGAAACGACTCCCCTCCCTTTTAACCTTTTCTAACTTCTCTCACTTGAATACCGTTTGTTTCCCCACTCCTAACCTTTTGTTCGGGCTTCCCTGCTGGCTCAGAGGTAAAGAATCCACCTTTCAGTGCAGGAAATACGGGTTCAATCCCTGGGTGCAGAAGATCCCCTGGAGAAGGAAATGGCAACCCATTCCAGTATTGTTGCCTGGGAAACCCCATGGACAGAGGAGTCTGGCACGGAGTCCATGGGGTTACTAAAGAGTTGAACATGATGTAGCGACTAAACAACCATTATTCCCTTTTTAAAATCCCTGCAGTAATTTTCATTGCATGAATAATAAAATTCAACTTTTAACAAAGTCAAGTAAGACCCCACCATCCCCTGCACCTTGATAAAGTCCCTACTTCTTTCGACTCATTCATATGATCAGACTACACTGGGCATTTTCTTGTTTCTCTGAGAACCCCAGTTTGACTTTTACAACAGCAAAAATATGACATACGTCGGATCACATTATTCTTACTCTTTCTTGACTAATGAACAGTTAGGGGAAGATTGTACCTTTTACATGGGAATTCTTGTTATCACTGTAAACTTAGTGTGACAAGGTGTTGAAACACTTATTGGCCGTGTGGGTATTCAGAACACTCTTCCAGGAAATGGATATCAACATAATTATGGATAGGCCCTAAAAATTTGCAACTATACAAATATGGAAGAAATTCAAAATTGAGATACTTCAAAAAGTTCTTATTTGCATAGTCCATTTTTCAGCTAGTTCCCTTTTCACAAGTGTTTGTACAGCTCCTGAAATTGTTGAGAAATGGGCTGTCTGTGGTTTTGACAGATGGCTAACTTGGCAAGCTTCAGCCATCTTGATTTAATCTTCCAACTACATAGAACCTTTCCAGTTTCCTGTGAGCAAGTCCTCAGCCTGTCTGTAGAAACTGCATGCTGAATTCATGTCCCTATAGAGTCTTAGTGGCTTCTTTGTATAGAAGCAAAATTCAGAAATGAAAACATGGTGTAAAATTAATCTGTTCATGGAAATGGAAACCATAGTGTTCATGTTTGTTGCATACATATTCTATATGCAGTCTACATGTTGATGTATGTATTTAATATCTATTAATTGTTTCCAGTTTTAATGACATAATAATAAAATGAAATATTCCTTTCTATGTTTTATGGCTGGCCAAGGCTAGATCTTAGAGAATTTGACTAATATGACCTGGACAGTCCTTAAGTTAGTAAAAATAAGTTTGAATTATAAACACATGATTTTGATTCAGTTGGCCATTGTTGATTCCCCTTGTACTTCTTGCGTAAGTTTTTTTTTTATTTGTGTAAGTTTTGATAGAGGCTTCCCTGGTACCTCGGCTGGCAAAGAATCCACCTGCAATGCAGGAGATTCAACCCAGTTCGATTCCTCGGTCGGAATAGGCTACCCACTCCAGTATTGTTGGGCTTCCCTTGTGGCTCAGCCAGTAAAGAATCAGCCTGCAATGCGGGAGACCTGGGTTCGATCCCTGGGAAGATCCTGTGGAGAAGGCAAAGGCTATCTACTCCAGTTTTCAGGCCTGGAGAATTACAGGACTGTATAATCCATCAGGTCGCAAAAAGAGTTAAACACGTCTGAGCAACTTTCATTTTCGAGTTTTGATAGCTAGAGTTTACCTCATTATGCTGCTACTGCTAAGTCACTTCAGTCGTGTCCGACTCTGTGCGACCCCATAGACAGCAGCCCACCAGGCTCCACCGTCCCTGGGATTCTCCAGGCAAGAACACTGGAGTGGGTTGCCATTTCCTTCTCCAATGCATGAAAGTGAAAAGTGAAAGTGAAGTTGCTCAGTCGTGTCCGACTCTTAGCCACCCCATGGACTATAGCCTATGAGGCTCCTCTGTCCATGGGATTTTCCAGGCAAGAGTACTGGAGTGGGGTGCCATTGCCTTCTCCGTACCTCATTATAAAAACCAGTAATTTAGACTTGAACAACAGCTGTTGTTGTCTGTATTTGTATTTATTTTATTGTACAGTCATTTACGTTATACCCTTAGTGGAAAGAGAATATACTGAGAAAATGTGAAACAAGAGTGATGACAAAGATAGTAATGTCAATCCCAGGGTTACTTGAAAATACAGATTTTCGTTTCCGTACTGTAGAGTTGCCCAGTTAGAGTGTAGTTCAGATTTATTGTGTTTCAAATTCTATTTGAACTCAGTTAGTTACAGAGTTCTGAGTAAAGTTTCATACTTATCTTCTTACCTGCAATCTAGGTCTCTACTTTTCTCTAATTTATAAGGTTTTATTTAAGAAAAGGATTTGTGAACATTTGAAAAATGTGTTCACAATAAATTTATTTCCTTGTATGTAATATATTTGTCATAAAGCGAGTACTATTTTTACTTTAGCTGATTACCCGGCCTGTATGTTGCCGGAAGGAGAGTTGATAGGGAAATGGTTATTGATTAATAGTACCACTTGACATTATTTTTAACAGAAATGAATTTTGGTGGTGTGGAAATTTATTTTTCAGGTTGAAGCACTCAATAAACTAAAAACTTTAAATAGTTTAATCAAACTGAATGCAATGAAGCTAAATAGAGCCAAAGGGAAAGAAGCGATGCACACTTGTTTAAAACAGAATGCTTACCGTGAAGCCCTCTCTGACCTGCAGTCACCTCTGAACCCATGTGTTATCCTCTCAGAACTCTAGTAAGTGACCTTCTGTACTGTGCTTGGTGAACTTCCCTTTAAATAGCATTGCAGGAGGGATTTCCGAGTGACTGCCTTATGGGAGCAGTGAAGACTGCTGTTGGTGATTGGAATATAATTAAAGAAGAAAAATCTTAAAGTTCTCAAAAGTTATTCTTATGTTAATAGGATTCTTATGTTAATAGGGGTCTAATACCTTCTAGCTAAATTTACCAGTGGGCTTAGTGGAAGTTAATTTCCTTTCAATTGTATGTAATTAAATTTGTTTTCTATATTACTGGTTTCTTAGAGTTGAAAGTCTTATGTAAGCAAAATGTTGGCAGCCATCATAGAATATTTACTAAATAAACTTATCTTCAAAATGAAATTTTTGAATGAACTTAGAAAATGATTTCTTATTTTTACTTTCCCTGCAAAAGTAACAATGGGAAAGTAATAATTATGTTCAGTATATCAGGATTCAAAGTTGATCCTTCTTTATGAAATCACGAATGAACTCACAATCCAGTGTTACATTCTGATTGTTATTGTCCATGTATGATAACAAAAGTTAAGAATAAGGAAAGAAAAGGAGGAGCTCTAAATATAGCAGTGAGAAGTGCAAATCTGGATTTTCAGTTCAGCTCATTTGTCATCACTGCATGCTGACCAAGGCTAGTGTCACAGTTGCTTTTCTGCCAAGAGGAAATGTTCTAGTTCTGACTTCTGTAGACCTGAATGGAACAGGTGAGGGGTTTTCCCAGGCCTAGTATGCCATGGCAGCATTCCAATCTTGCCATATGTTTTAACTGAAGTGGGCTAATTTTTCCCTTTCTTCCTTTCAGTGTTGAGAAGTGTAAATACATGGATTCCAAAATGAAGCCTTTGTGGCTTGTGTACAACAACAAGGTGTTTGGTGAGGATTCAGTTGGCGTGATTTTTAAAAATGGTGATGGTATGTACTGAGTTTTTTACAGTGCCAAATTCCTTAGTATTTTTCATTTGTTGTCTGTCTGCTTTCTCTGAAAGGTGATGTGAAAATGTAGAACAAACAGATGGCAGCCAGTAGATAGCTGTTAATGGTCATTAAGTTGAATTTGACTTGTCATAAACCCCCTGTTTTTCTCCTTTTGGAAGGTGATTTGTATAGCTTACTTACATGCATTGTGTGTGTGTGTTCTAATAAACCTTCCCTTTTCCCTACAAAATACAATGCTGTGTATTCCTTTGGTTAAAAGCTTATAAAGTATAAGAGAATATTTTCAATATGTTCATAACATTGTTTCAATGATAGCAATTTTGATATTGCTGCCATAGTTTTGTATTTTAATTAAAACATTTTACCCATATTTTATAAAAGAAATGCCTCTGAAGTAATCACACCAACCAGAAGGTAGTAATGATTGCTACCATTCATTAGTTTTGTGATTGCAGGCAAATCATGTAAAATTCATTGAGCTTCAGGTTCTTCCTGTCCATGAAGATTATATCTTCTCTGTGTTGGGCCTGTTAAATGGAATTAATTGAACCTAAGTGTATGTGCTTACAACTATTTTTAAAAGAAATTTTAAATTCTGGGGAAAAAATTAACAGAGCAGTTATTTGTCAGTGTTTTTTCCCAGCCAGTTAATTCTGGCTGAATTAGTTAATCTTAAGTTAATGTTATTAAGCATAAAGTATAAAGCACTTATATAAGGGCTTTTCCCCCTTAGATTTACGGCAGGATATGTTGACACTCCAGATGCTACGCTTGATGGATCTACTCTGGAAAGAAGCTGGTCTAGACCTTCGGTAAGATTTCTAGTGAATTTCTTTTTATCTCATGTTGTATTCCTTCCACGACAGAGTTTTAAAAACTTCTGTTGATTTCTTCCTGATATTATTATTGGTTGTTGTTCATAATCATATCCATATAATACTTTATAGTTTACAACAATCTCTCAATACATTATCTTACTGAAACCTCATCAAGTGTAAAATTACGCTTGTGACAGCAAGAGTCACATCCCAATCTGTGGTTTTGGAGATGATCTCAGGAAAGATGCACTGGTGGTCACGAGAGTGATGAGCCAGAGAAGGGCCTGCGCCTCTTCTTTTTCACTCTAGTAACTCTGATTCTTCTAACCTTCCTGAAAGGGAAGTCTTTAGGTGGACTTTCAGGGTTTTTTGCTTGCCACCATTGTTAGGGGTAGACAGTGAGCAGAACAGGTTTATGGTGACAAAAAAAAAGGAAACATAATGGATTTTTAAAGTTTAATTATTATAAATCTTTTAAGATAAAGAGCAGATAATTGCAAACACTGTTGACATACTTAATTATATAAAAATATAAGGTTCAAGTGTCAACAAACCAAAGTCAAGCCTCACCTCAGGTGTTATATTCATAATGAACAGGACAGGGGGGATAATAATTCTAAATATTAAAAGAGTTCATAGAAATAAATATATAGGGAGAAGATGTGACAAGGCCGTTCAAGTTATAAAATAAATAAGCTAATAATTATGCAAATACCATTAGTTCTAAGGTTGAAGTTCAAATTAAAAGAACAGTTAGATACCATTGATTTCTTACCAAAAATTTTGTTAAATGAAATACAGTCTGGAGCACTGTTGCAGTAACAGAAACACACATATTGTCATATACCACTGTAAATTAATATAAACTTCTCTTTATTGTTTATTTATACTCCATATCCAATATTTCCATACTTTAATTTAAAATTAAAAATGAGAAAAGAGATTTATGCACAAAGGTACTCATTGTTGCTTTATTTACAGCAAAAAAAAAAAATTGGGCCACCCTTTTCAATGTTTGCTCAATAGTATAATGGTTTAAAAAAGGATAAGCTTTCACATACGACAAAACATCTCAGGTATTTAAAAGTATTGTTTATAGAGAATTGCTGTCAGTTTGGACAAAGTACTATCTTCAAACATCAAATGAAACAAGTGAGATGCAAAAAATATTTTAATAGAATGATTTCAACCATTTAAAAAACTTCCTGAAAAATGACACACATTTTAAAATGTTTACAGAAACTAAAATGGTATAATAGACATTGCTTACGGGTGGTAGCATTAAAGATGATACAATCCCCTCTGCCCTTGGTACACCTGGTTCTCTAGTTTTCTGCAGTATACTCCTTTTAAGGAGAGAAAAACATTAAACGTATTTCATGATATAATATAGGGCCATACAGTTAAAATATTTTTTCCATGCTAGTTACTAATAACTTCATCCTTTACTTAATTCTTTGTTTTTTAAACTGTGAAATATTTTAAACATGAAATATAGATGATAATTTGACAATATTTTTGTGCTCTTAAACCCAGATTTGAGTAGATATTTAATAGTTTAATGACAGATGTTAACATGTTTTCATATTTACCTTTTTAAAAGAGGAATTAAATATGCAGGTAAAATTGATGCATCCTTATTCAGATATGACCTAAATCAAATCCCTTATGATTATACAGTGGAAGTGACAAATAGATTTAAGGGACTAGATCTGATAGACAGAGTGCCTGATGAACTATGGACAGAGGTTGGTGACATTGTACAGGAGACAGGGATCAAGACCATCCCCATGGAAAAGAAATGCAAAAAAGCAAAATGGCTGTCTGAGGAGGCCTTACAAATAGCTCGGAAAAGAAGAGAAGTGAAAAGCAAAGGAGAAAAGGAAAGATATTCCCATCTGAAGGGAGAGTTCCAAAGAATAGCAAGGAGAGATAAGAAAGCCTTCCTCAGTGATCAATGCAAAGAAATAGAGGAAAACAACAGATTGGGAAAGACTAGAGATCTCTTCAAGAAAATTAGAGATACCAAGGGAACATTTCATGCAAAGATAGGCTCGATAAAGGACAGAAATGGTATGGATGTAACAGAAGCAGGATATTAAGAAGAGGTGGCAAGAATACACGGAAGAGCTGTACAAAAAAGATCTTCACGACCCAGATAATCGCGATGGTGTGATCACTCACCTAGAGCCAGACATCCTGGAATGTGAAGTCAAGTGGGCCTTAGAAAGCATCACTATGAACAAAGCTAGTGGAGGTGATGGAGTTCCAGTTGAGCTATTTCAAATCCTCAAAGGTGATGCTGTGAAGGTGCTGCACTCGATATGCCAGCAAATCCGGAAAACTCAGCAGTGGCCACAGGACTGGAAAAGATCAGTTTTTGTTCCAATCTCAAAGAAAGGCAATGCCAAAGAATGCTCAAACTACCACATAACTGCACTCATCTCACACGCTAGTAGAGTAATGCTCAAAATTCTCCAAGCCAGGCTTCAGCAATACGTGAACGGTGAATTTCCAGATGTTCAAGCTGGTTTTAAAAAGGCAGAGGAACCAGAGATCAAATTGCCAACATCCGCTGGATCATCGAAAAAGCAAGAGAGTTCCAGAAAAACATCTATTTCTGCTTTATTGACTATGCCAAAGCTTTTGACTGTGTGGATCACAATAAACTGTGGAAAATTCTGAAAGAGATGGGAATACCAGACCATCTGATCTGTCTCTTGAGAAACCTGTATGCAGGTCAGGAAGCAACAGTTAGAACTGGACATGGAACAACAGACTAGTTCCAAATAGGAAAAGGAGTACGTCAAGGCTGTATATTGTCATCCTGCTTATTTAACTTCTATGCAGAGTACATCGTGAGAAACGCTGGGCTGGAAGAAACACAAGCTGGAATCAAGATTGCCGGGAGAAATATCAATAACCTCAGATATGCAGATGACACCACCCTTATGGCAGAAAGGGAAGAAGGACTGAAGAGCCTCTTAATGAAAGTGAAAGAGGAGAGTGAAAAAGTTGGCTTAAAGCTCAACATTCAGAAAACTAAAATCATGGCATCTGGTCCCATCACTTCATGGGAAATAGATGGGGAAACAGTGTCAGACTGTATTTTTGGGGGGCTCCAAAATCACTGCAGATGGTGATTGCAGCCATGAAATTAAAAGACACTTACTCCTTGGAAGGAAGGTTATGACCAGCCTATATAGCATATTTAAAAGCAGAGACATTACTTTACTAACAAAGGTCCTCCTAGTCAAGGCTATGGTTTTTCCAGTGGTCATGTATGGACGTGAGAGTTGGATGATGAAGAAAGCTGAGCACCGAAGAATTGATGCTTTTAGACTGTGGTGTTGGATAAGACTCTTGAGGGTCCCTTGGACTGCAAGGAGATCCAACCAGTCCATCTTAAAGGAGATCAATCCTGGGTGTTCATTGGAAGGACTGATGTTGAAGCTGAAACTCCAATACTTTGGCCACCTCATTCGAAGAATTGACTCATGGGAAAAGACCCCAATGCTGGGAAGAATTGGGGCCAGGAGGAGAAGGGGACGACAGAATTATTTTGTATGCAGTATTTTTTCCATATTAGTCTTCTCTAGATTAGTCTTAGAGGCTGTTTCTGATTTTTTTGAAACAGAACATTGTATGTGTATGTGTGTTAGTCGCTCAGTCATGTCCGGCTCTTTGTGACTTCATGGACTTTAGCCCACCAGGCTTCTCTATCCATGGAATTCTC
Source organism: Giraffa tippelskirchi (assembly GCF_054371585.1). Taxonomy (NCBI): domain Eukaryota; kingdom Metazoa; phylum Chordata; class Mammalia; order Artiodactyla; family Giraffidae; genus Giraffa; species Giraffa tippelskirchi. The sequence continues at coordinate 95,629,825 of NC_137276.1, forward strand.
CAGGCAAGAATACTGGAGTGGATTGCCATTCCCTTCTGCAGAGGATCTTACCAACCCAGGGATCGAGAACCCTGGTCTCCTGCATTGCAAGCAGATTCTTTACCATTTGAGCTATAGGGACATTAATTTCAGTTTTTTAAAACCATACATATATTTCTTCTAACTGTCTTAACTGCATCCCATAAATTTTTTTCCCTTAAGTTTTAAAATGTACTTGTTTGTGCTTTTTTATAATACATCACACTATATAGAATTTACTTCTAAATGTTTTATTATTTCCATTTTTATTTCTTTAAGTCCTGAACTAGTTTAAATTGTTTTGACTCCCAAATTACATTGAACTTTTTTGTTGTTTGTGTCTCTATGATGTCTTAATTTTATTGTACCTGACTACTGCAAGATATTGTGGTCTGTGTAAGATCAATGTCATATTTCTTAAGATTTTTTATGCATTACCATATGCCCAGTTTTTCTATCACACTGATTGTGATATTCATTGATTGAAAATATTTCAGATGCTGTTGTAATTAACTGTAAGATCATAAACTGGTCTGTTATATCAAATTTGTTGATTATGCCCAGATCTCTATTCTCATTAAAGTTTTACTTGTTTGTCAGTTCAGAGTTATGTTAAAACCTCCCATTATAATTGGTATTTGTCAGTTTCTAGCTTGCAATTTTGTTAATTTTCTAATTGTGATTTTAATTTGCATTTTCCTAATGACTAATAATGTTGGCCAGATTTTCATGTGCTTGTTAGTCATTTGTATATCTTATTTGGAGAAATACCTATTCAAGTTTTTTGCTCATTTTTTAATTGGGTTATTATATTTGTCTTTTGAGTTGTGAGTTCCTTATGTATTTTGGATACTCGACTCCTAGTGAATACATTATTGGCAAATATTTTCTCCCATTCTGTGGGTTTGTTCACTTTCATGATAGTGTCCTTAGATGCACAAAATATTTACCTTGATAAAGTTCAGTTTATCTGTTTTTTCCTTTAGCTTCTTGTGTTTTTGGTGTCAGGTCTGAGAAAGCATTATCTAATCCAGTGTCATGAAGATTTCCACCTATGCTTTCTTCTGAAAATTTTAGTTTAGCTCTTATCTAGGAGGTCATTAATCCACTTTTAGTTAATGTTTTTGTATGGTATGTGGTAGGAGTCCATTTTCATTTTTTTGTGTGTGTTGGTATCCAGTTGTTGCATCACCATTGTTGAAAAGATTGTTTTTTCTTCATTGAATTATCTTGGCACTTGTGTCAAACATGAATTGACTATAAATGTGAGGGAATTTTCCTAGAATCTAAATTCTATTTCATTGACCTATATATCTTATTTCTGTGCATAGTCTTGATTAATTTGTAGTAAGTTTTGAAATTGGGAATTGTCTGCCTATATTCCCTTGTAGGAGTTCTGTGGTTTCAGTTCTTACGTTTAGATCTTTAATCCATTTTGAATTTATTTTTGTATATGATATTAGAAGATATTGTTTTCATTCTTTATAGGTAGCCATCCAGTTTTCCCAGTGACACTTATTGTCGGGACTGTCTTTTCTCAGTTGTATAGTTTTGCTTCCCTTGTCGTAGACTCATTGATCCTTTGAATGAGTTTAATTTTGGGCTGTCTGTTCTGTACCATTGATTTATGTGTCTGTTTTTGTGCTGGTTACATGTTGTTTTGATTATTGTAGCACATTCTGAAATCTAGGTATGTGAAAAAATTTAGGATTATTCTAGTTCTTTGAAAAATGTCACGGTATTTGGTTCATTTAAATAATTTCTGTTTATTTAAATATAGTCTCTGGTGATTCATCATTTTTTCCCCCTAACTTTTTAAATTTATTTTTGGCTGTGCTAAGCCTTCGTTGCTGTATGTGGGCTTTCTCTAGTTGTGGCGAGTGTGAGCCACTCTCCAGTTGTGATGCATGGGCTTCTCATTGTGGTGGTTTCTCCCTGTGGAGCATTGGCCCCAGGGTACACGGCCTTCAGTAGGGGTTTAAAGCCAAAGTACAAGGGCTTAATTGGCCTGAGGCATGTGGAATCTTCCCAGACCAGGGATTGAACCCATGTCCTTTGCATTGGCAGGTGGGTTATTAACCACTGGACCACTAACAAAATCCAGTTCATCATTCTTATACTTCTCTTTTGTTCTTTAGACTTGGCTCTGTTTATTTCTTTGAACATACTTAATATAGGGTTTTAATCTTGTAAACCTTGAAAATCAGGTTCTCTCTCTTGTTCAGGATTTTTAAGTCTTCCAGTCTTTACTGAGGTTTCTTTGTGCATGTTGGGACATATCTTGAGGAGTTAACCAGGTAATTTAGAGCTGTGACCCCTAATTAGTGTAAGCCTCAAAGTTAGTAAGAAGTGAGTGCTAGGGCCTTCTCGATTCTGTGCTATCCCTTTGCAGAAACCCAGAAGTGCATACAACCCTGCAGCTTCTAGATTCCTTTGGATGTGTTGTAGTCTTTCATATCCTTTATGAACATCTCTTTCCACAGAGTTTTTCCTTTAAGTTTTTTGTTAAAGTTTTTCTTTATTGTTTGACCCAGCTATTATTTACCCTTAAGACAGCCTCAGTGTTAAATACCTGATTCCTGGTTATTTTTGAGAAACACCCTTAGCTAAAAGGCAGTTCACAGTAGGCAAGGTCTCAGTGAGGTCAAAGAAACACAGAACTGTTAGTGGGATATTCTTGGAAATTGCAGGAGAGTTCAAAGAATGACCGTTACGTAGAAATGAGGCTTTGAAGGTGCTCCAACTCCTTTTTTGTCCCCTCTAGAGGCTACCAGATTGCTGTAATCGCAGTGATTATGGGACATTTGTTGCCATGTCTACTGAAGAACTGGGAAGTAGATGGGATTAGAATACGTAACAGTAAAACACAACTGAGATACAGCCATTTTCTTAAGAAATACTCCCCAGATCAGTGGAAACCATTTTTATATTTCCATATTACTGAAATAGTTGATTCTTGACAATTTTTTGCCAGTGTTGTTGTTCTTATAGAAGAGGGGACTTTCAAAGGTCCTTAACTTGCTGGTTTTGCTTAAATTATCTGGTTATAAAATTTGAAAAGACAGATTGACAGCTGCTTTCCTTAGAAATCTTGAAGATGTTATTCCATAGTATCCTGACCTCTGTTGTCATTTTCTAAAGTTTGCTGTCAATCTAAATAAGCTGTCTTTTTTTTAAATTCCAATTGCAGAAAAAAAATTTTCTTTGCCTTTTGTTTCTACAGTTTTACTATTATTTGTCTGTGTTTGGATTTCTTTTGATTTATTTTTACTTGCCCTTTTTCATTGTATCTTTTTAAGAAAATCACATCTTTTAGTTTCTGCAGAATGAATCCATATTTTTCAACATTGCAGTTTTCTTCATTTTCTCTTGAAACTTCAGTAGATGTATTTTGGTTTTTCCTGTTCTGTCCTACATGTCTTCTTAATATCTTTGCTATTTCTTTCCTTTTTATCTTTTTTGTAGTTTCTTTTATTCTGTCTTCCAGTTCATTAACTATCTCTTCAGTGTTGTCTAATCTCTTGTGTATCAGTGTAGTGTGTTTGTTTTGATAACTTTATTTAGGAGTTGCATTTGATTTGATTTTTGTATATCTCTTCTCCTGTTAATAATGTGCTTTTCTCTTTTTTATACTTTCTTTTCCTTTTCATGTCTTTTATCATCTGAGCATCTCTTTCATACTGTTCTCTCTTAAGGTATCGTCTTTTCATTTATATGCTTAATCTTATTCATTTCCTTGTGTAGTTAATAATATTTAGTTTTGAATTCATTATTGGTGAAGATTGTGTTTTCTGTGAGGGTCCTTTTCTCCCTAGGATGTGAAAGTTCCTCCCAAAATGAGTTTTGGTTTAGTTTGTGCTTTTGCCCAAGATCTTTATGAATGATCAACCAGTTTTTATGTTAATTCTTTGCCTTCAGGCTCTCATACTTCATATTATATTTGAGTTTCATAAGAATATGGGAAGGCTTGAGTTTTTTGCACTTTCATGAATCTCTCCTTTTTTATTGCCCACCCTGGGCCCAGGTTAGATCTAAGGCAAACTCTCATGGTATATCCTGTCATCAGTGAGCAGACATTTTCTAGTTCTCTTCATACATTTGACAGCCCTTTTATAGCCCCAGCTTTGTGTAGGATTTCAAGTCCAGATCCTGCCTCTCGTGGGCTCAATGCCATGTCTCTTTTCTCATGCAGATTAAAATGTCAGCCAAGTCAGTAACTTCCTGAGCCACTATTATGAATAATCTATATATCTGGAATATAGAAGTCTCCTTTTCTTTCTTTATTAATTGTAAAGCTTTTTTACTTTATTATTTTTTATGTGTTTTAGTATCTACAGGAACTTTTTCCACAAGGTTACTAGCAACAGTTCACTTGTGCTTGACTTTATCCCTGCAAGATTAAGGGTATTTCTTTTTAAGTTTAATTTATTAAAAACTTAAAACAATTGATATTTATTGACTGAACAAGGTGTTGTATTAGGTTCTTCACATGTGTAATGTCATGTAATTTACAAGCAAATAGGAAAATTCCTTTTCAGCAGATGAGAAAATTACAGTTTAAGGGATTTTAAACAGTTTGTCAAAAGTTACAAAAATAGTAAGTGGTGGAGCTAGATCCAAATTGCTGTCTGTCAGACTCTAAACTTGATTTCAGTTGTTTTATTATTTGGCAGTCAGAAAAAATTATGGTAAGACTTACCTAGTAACTCTTTGTTTATAGAAGTATTCTGGTGGCCCAGGTATGTAATTGTCCATTGTTTTGTTTGTTTTTAAGAGTTCTCTAGTCTTTGAATTTTTCCATTGTAAACTTTTCCAGTACTATTGAGGTAGAGTGAACAATTTGCCATAGGTTTTGTTCCATAAATAGGACTTGTAGGTGTGATTGGAATACAGAAGTAAGATTATAGTACATCTAAAAAGGACCTTTGAGTACTGTAATTTTAAAAGATTTTTGCTTTTAAATTAGCAGAAATTTCTAATACATATATGTAAAAACAGAACAGATAGTTTTGAATAGGTAGCAAATTTTTAGTCAATAACTTAGTCATAAGAAATATTATGTAGATAAGAGGGGAATGGGTGACTATAAGAAATTATTCCTGAAGAACACAAACTCAGAGGGGTCTGACCTACCTTATTTTTTCCTTCTTGTTTTTTTGTATGGCCGCTTTTATGCTGTAGGTACAAAATGATTTAATTATCTACAGCACCTAAAATATTTACTATCTGGTTCAGTTCAGTAAAAGTTTATTAATTGTTCTTATAAAGTAAACCCCAATGAAAATGATTTTACTTGATTTGTCCATAAAAAATGGGGAAAACTTTTCAAGGTTTGGCTGGTAACTTGTCAGTTGTTTCCATGGTCAGTACAGAAAGCTCCACAGTGGGCTCCTATACTAAAGTAGAGCAGATTCTAGCCATATGATGAGTCTTTTTAATTACAAAAGGCTAAACTAAAGACTATCCTTAGTTTAATCAGACTAATTGAAAGCCCCAACTAAGTTCTTTTCTCCTAGTTTTTTGTTTGGGCCATTCTGTTTAACTGTAAAGCACAGTTAGCGTCAAATGAAGTTCATTGTTATCTCAGGCAAAGGGAGGCAGCCACATGTGGGAGTGCTAGAAATAAACCTGGTATCTGTCTCAGGGGAAACAATGTGTGTCTAACAAGAAAAAGGAACTTGTCTGTTCAGTGAGATCTTTGCTGACTTTTTGTACTCTGACCCCATGTTTTAAAAAATATGCAGGATTTTAATTCTTTTGAGTTCATTTTCAAACCAATAGCTGTTTTTTTCACCAAACTTTTTTTTGTTTGTTTTTTACTATTTCTATAAATATACATGTCCCAGTGTTCGTGTTGTGTTTGTTTTTCTTTTGGCCAGCTGTTCAGGTTAAGCTGGTTCATGCTATTTTTTTTTTTTTAATTTTATTTATTAATTAATTTTGGCTCTGCTGGGTCTTCATGCTGTGCTAGCTTTTCTTTTCTTTTCCCGCTTTTCTTTAGTTGTGATGAAAGGTGGCTACTCTCTAGTTGTGGTAGAATGGGCTTCTCATTCCAGTGGCTTCTCTTGTCGTGGAGCATGGTCTCTAGGGTGCACGGACTTCAGTAGTTACAGCGCATGGACTCAGTAGTTTTGGCTCCCAGGCTCTAGAGCAAGAGCTCAATAGTTGTGGCCCACAGGCTTAGTTGCTCCATGGTATGTGGGGTCGTCCCAGATCAGGGATAGAACCCATGGTTCCTGCATTGGCAGGCAGATTCTTTGCCAGTGAACCTCTAACGACATTAGAGGCATTTAAGTTCAATGTCAAATCTTCATATACCTTCTACACATTACTATTTTGATCAGAATATTTTAGCTTCTGCAAAAGTACTACATTAGCATGAATTAAAGTACATATTTTTCATTTTTCTCTAATGTCTCAAAATACTCTTGATAGCTTCCCTGCAAAATTATAACTTTTGTAAGCCATCAGCATTAGAACACTCTGACCACCAGTCATCAAATAGGTACTAAATTTTGGAGAGCTGTCTTCATTGTAACTTTATATCTGAGTTGTACTAATGGGGGTTTACTTCCCTTTTAAGAGAGTTACACAGCAGTTCTAATGACACTGGTATCGGTAGTTAGAAGGATGAAGGAAGAAGATGGAAGCAATGCAAGCCTTAGGTAAAAGAATTATACTTGCCTCCTTTTGAGGCATTGGGCTAAAGTACCACCAAAACGTGGGTCAGTGTGTCAGAGTCAAGGCCAGAGAAAACTTTCTACATACCCATTCAGAGTAGGGTGATGGGGCTGCCATCCCTGCTGCTGTAGAATTTATCTCATTTTACAATTCTTGCTTTCACGGAAAGATAAGAAATTGCACCTTGGGTCAGAGAGTCTGAGAAAGGAAGATAAACTTTACTAAGTGTTGTCATGGCCTTAATGAGAAGTTGAGTGCAAAGGGGGCCCCCGTAAGGTGGTCAGGGCTCCAAGAGTTTGTCCCCAGCTTGACTTCTGTCAGACTGTCTTTATGACAAGGATGTTTTTTCCTACCCATTGTGAACATTTTATCCTCAAGACACTAAATGCTTTCATCAGTGTCTGCTTTTGAAGAGGAAGTTGTTGGACTTTTGCCCAGTTTGGCTACAAGTAGGGTAGGAAGAGATGTCGGAAAGTGAGCCAAAGTGCACTTTACTGGACCATGTTTACCTCACATGTGCTGTGTCATGATAAGGATGGGGGGATTGGTAAAAACTATCATGCTCCATAGCTGCCTTTTCTAGTGAAGGGTAAACTTTAAAAAAGAGAAATCAATCAATAATGCAGATGTAAAGGCAGGCTATTTTTATATCAGGCTGTCAGCATGTAGTTTCACAATTTTGCTCCCAACCATATTTTGTTAGAACTAGAAAAGAGCTTAAAGAGCCATAAAATTGAGTTGTTGGTTAGAAGGAAATTCAAAAACTTTTAAATGAAACTCTCCTCTTTTATCTGATTATTACTCACACTAACAAACTCATTCATTCCCCCAACACACATACACATATTTTTTTCTCTTTGGTAAAGTCCTTATATAACAGATAAAGCTCCACCTGGTCTTTCCAACACTGACCATTTCCTCTCCTCACCTGGCTTTTATTCTCTACCTTGTACTTGCCTCTGTCCCTCGTGTCCTTCCTCCTCACAGAGCTCTTTCTTAGTCCTTGACATGTTCTAGTGGCACTTCTCATTCATCCAACAGTCATATGCACATTATACATTTGTGGTTTATCTGATCAGTGAGAACAGGGACTTTTTTTTGCTCACTTTTTTGTATCACCAGCAGCTAACACAATGATTGACATATAGCTGCACTTGTATGTATTGAATCAGTGAATTCCATACCTTGCATTTTCTGTAGACACCAGCCTTATATTTGAAATTTACAAGGTATCTTATTCCATTTTGTATTTTTTTTCTAGTGATAGTACAGTTTTTAGAAAACCAAAGAAAATGTCGATAACCAAAATGAGAGGATAATGCTATGCTATGCTAATGCTATGCTATGCTAAGTCGCTTCAGTCGTGTCCGACTCTGTGCGACCCCATAGACGGCAGCCCACCAGGCTCCTCTGTCCCTGGGATTCTCCAGGCAAGAACACTGGAGTGGGTTGCCATCTCCTTCTCCAGTGCATGAAAGGGAAAAGTGAAAGTGAAGTCGCTCAGTCGTGTCCGACTCTTAGCGACCCCATGGACTGTAGCCTACCAGGCTCCTCCGTCCATGGCATTTTCCAGGCAAGAGTACTGGAGTGGGGTGCCATTGCCTTCTCCGAGAGGATAATACTAATATATAAAGAAGTCACATAAATCTCTAAGAAAAATGTTTCAGTTCAGTTCAGTTCAGTCGCTCAGTCGTGTCAGACTCTTTGCAACCCCATGAATTGTAGCATGCCAGGCCTCTTTGTCCATCACCAACTCCCAGAGTCTACCCAAACCCATGGCCATCAAGTCGGTGATGCCATCCAACCATCTCATCCTCTGTCGTCCCCTTCTCCTCCTGCCCCCAATCCTTCCCAGCATTAGGGTCTTTTCCAATGAGTCAACTCTTCGCATGAGGTGGCCAAAGTATTGGAGTTTTAGTTTCAACATCAGTCCTTCCAATGAACACCCAGGACTGTTTAAAACTCTATAAATAGACAAATTATCTGATTAACTAATTCACAAAAGAAACTCTACTTGAAATGTCTAAAAGAGACCTGAGAAAATGTTTATTTTTACTAGGGATGATATAAATGCAAATTTAAGCAAAATGCTACGTATCAATTTAGCTAAAATTACTTTGTGCAAGAAGCCTGAGAGATCTCTTATATAGTCAGTGACTCTGTAGATTGTATCAGGTTAAAAAGATAGTTTTAGAGCCACTCAGACCTAGTTTTAAGTCTTGGATCTGCTACTTAAATGGATAATTTTTTTTGCAAATTAAGTTTACATTTTGCTTGTAAAATTGATAAGTAAGGAACTCACCTTACTTATAGGAATTTTGTTGTTAAATTTGTTTAATTCATTCAGAAATACTTATTTAGTGCCTGCTTTGTACACACTCTCAGATACTGAAGGTACATGGTGAACAAATTATCCCTGTCTGGTGAAATTTACATCCTAATGGTAGAGACCGATAATAAACAAATACATAAAAAAATGTACAGGATTTTGGAGTGTTGAGGGCTATCAAGGGAAATAAAGCAGGGAAGAGACACCAGGTAGTTTGTTGTCATATAAGATGATTCGGGAATTCTTTACTGAGATGGTGCCATTTCAGGAAAGATTTCAAAGTGGTAAGGGAATAAGCCATGTAGATGTCTTGGGGAAGAATGTTCCAGGCAGAGAAAATAACACAGATAAAGAAATGAAAGAGTGTTGTATCTGATATGTATGAGGAGTAGCAAGGGAGCCAGTGTAGTAAAAATAAGTGAACAAGGGAAAGATACTAAGAGAGGGGAAGCAGGACTAGATCGAAGGTCTTGGGAGTTCTAACAAGCAGGTTGGCTTACACTCAGGTGGGAAGCCATTGCTGAAAATTACAGTCAGGGGAATGACATGAATGGTTGTTTGCTTTTTAAAATCTTTTGGCCACAAAGTGCAGCATGTGGGATCTTAGTTCCCCAACCAGGGATCAAACCCACACCCCCTGCATTGGCAGTGTGGAGTCTTAACCACTGGACTGCCAGAGAAGTCCTATGAATGTATTTTAAATGGAGATGCAGTGGTAAAGAATTTCTCCTGCCAATGCAGAGAGATGCAAAAGACGTGGGTTCAATCCCTAGGTCAGGAAGATCCCCTGTGGGAGGAAATAGCAACCCACTCCAGTATTCTTGCATTGACGGAAGAGACTGGCGGGCTAAGTCCATGGGGTTGCAAAGAGTTGGACATGACTGAGCATACAGCACATAATTACTGTTGCATTTAGAACAGACTATACTGTGGAAACAGGGAGACTAGTTAGGAAATTTGAGTGATTGAATAGGGGTGGTGGTGACCTGAACTAGTGGAGACAAAGAACTTCTTAGACTGTATGCATTTTTAAGATAGATAAATATTGGGAATGGGAGGAAGAATCATAGATTACCTTAAGTTTGTGGGCTTGAACAGTGGAAGGAGGGGTTGCTGTTAACCAAGGTAATGTGTAAAGTGCTTAGCCTGCAATGTGGCATCTAGATTCTCTGTAAAGGGTGATTCTCTTCTCCAAAATTTAGGGTAAAAATGAAAGACTTTTCTTTTATCTAATATGCTTCTGTCTACCTGCATAAATGAGTAGAATATTGCACCAGAATAATCGGGTAATAAATTATACATTTAGCTGGCACTTTGGAGTTCTATAAAGTACTGTATTTGTTGGCCAAGATATTTATACCCTAACTGAAAGTAGAACTTATATTTTTTTATATGACTGATACAATAGTGACAAGGGTATCAATAGTAATAAAACTTTTTAAAAATTCAAAGAAAAAATAACTCTGTCAGTCTTTCATTTTATGGATGCATAGACCTGTGACTCTCTATATCCCTTTTCTTCTTTTCAGGATGCTACCTTACGGCTGCTTAGCAACAGGAGACCGCTCTGGCCTCATTGAAGTTGTGAGCACCTCTGAAACAATTGCTGACATTCAGCTGAACAGTAGCAATGTTGCTGCAGCAGCAGCATTCAACAAAGATGCCCTTCTGAACTGGCTTAAAGAATTCAATTCTGGGTTCGTGTATTTTTGCCTGTCATTCTTCTGAACAAACGGTTAAACAAATAACTATTCTCTTAGCTAGACTCATCAGTGTCCTAGAGGAAATATTAATATTATCTATTGCTTTATTTCTAGTTAGATCAAAATGACAAACAGGCCTTCCTAGGGTCTTAACAGAAGATTAGCATTGAATTCTACTTCATCTGGATCAAATTTCAGAGCCAAGCAGTAGTTTAACAAACCTAAGAGTTTAAGTATTTAACAAGTAACATATAACTTTTTAAGTGCATGAACTTCTGTAATTATGGGAATGTATGAACCTAAGTAAATTTTCAGTAGATTTTTACAGTAGAAGTAAATGAGTTTGTCAAGTGGTCTCTGCAAACTAAAAAATACAGTGCTAGGAATTGTGTTGTGCTGTGTGTGCTTAGTCACTTAGTCATGTCCAACTCTTTGTGACCCCAGAGAACCGCCAGGCTCCTCTGTTCATGAGATTCTCCAGGCAAGAATACTGGAGTGGGTTGCCATTCCCTCCTCCAGGGGATCTTCCCAGCTCAGGGATCGAACCCAGGTCTCCCACATTGCAGGCAGATGCTCTTATCACCTGAGCCACCAGGGAAGCCCAGGAATTGTGTTATTTGTGGTTATTGTGTTGGACAAGCCCTAATACATAGGAAATTAAAGAATTTGCAATGAGAAGAAAATACTAAAAGTATTACTGGCTTAAGACTTTGAAGTCAGACTTAAATGTTTATCATTGGCAAAATCCAAGAACTTGTATATGAAAATTAGTTTTCAGATTCTGATTTAGGGCCTTGTCCCTAAAGGGTCTATATTAGTTGCTTCTGATTTAAATCAGTCATTTAAATGATTGGAACCTCAATAGTTAACTCTTAAATATATATGGATTTTAGTCTTTGGTCAAAACTACAAAAGTGTTCCAAAGCCCAGTATCATCCAGCAAAGCTGATGGTCTCCTCTCATTACTGTTCATATGAACCTACCCCCCATCCCCACTGAAACATGAGCCCCAGGACACAGCAGTTTGAATAGTTGATTTCTAGTTATCTGGTATCTGAGCCAGCCTGCTGACTTCTCTCTGCCCTGCTCCTCTGACCATCATCCTCACTCTCTTGGCTGATCCAGCATCTTCTCCTCACATGGTTTTGGCAGCTCTGTGTTGCAATTCTCTTTACATTAAAAAGGAAACAGAAGTGTGGATTGGCTCCATCCCATACCTTTGGAGACTAAAATCTTCTCTCTTGTTTTTTTTCTCTCGTTCAGGGATGACCTGGACCGAGCCATTGAGGAATTTACCCTATCCTGTGCCGGCTACTGTGTAGCTTCTTATGTCCTTGGGATTGGTGACAGACATAGTGATAACATCATGGTCAAAAAAACTGGCCAGGTAAGCAGCTTGCCAGAGTCTGCCAAGGACCTCAGTGATGCTGCTATGTGCAGCACAATCTCTTATGAAACTCAGATTCTTTATGATTCTCTGAGTTATGTCTTTGTTTTTTCTTTTATTTCCCACCCCTTGTTTCATATGCCATCTGCTTCATATATTGGTTAGTTTGCTTAAATAAAGTTAGGTGATAAATATTTATTTAAATGCTTAAAAATTATTGAGGTTATTTATAAGTGACCTATTCCTTCCATATAAGAAATTGTATTTGGGGGACACATGTACATGCGAATAGAAAAAGCAGGTATTATGTAGGGTGTAAAGAAGGAAAAGTTCAAGAAAAGAAAAAGTTGAGACAAATCCCATTTTATATTTTCTTTTAGAATAGCAAATATAATCATCTGTGGGAGTAAGGAGAAATGGAGTGTGAGTAATCTCATTTTGGGGTAGCTTAGGAACTACACCAGGTTATTTATTATAAAGAAACTCTTAGTTTTGAAATAAAAGATTTCTAAATTTTCAGAGTGACTTATTTGTAAATCTTTTATTTTAAGCAAAGACAGATAAATTAATTTGAGATATTTTTCAGTTTAGCCATAATTCCCTGACACTAGAGGGATTCCGGAATAAAAATCTCTGGGTCACTATGTGAACTCTGACTCTCAGAGGGGCCCAGAGTTTTATACCTCCTTGGAGATCTGAGTAGTTCTGGGTTTGGCTTTGAGAGATGAACATTGTGTTCACACTTAGAAGAATCCCCTCAGACTTCTGGTTAATTAGATTGAAACACAGGTTTTTCCCCATTCTTTCTTGAGTCCCTTCTAATAAGATATTGAAGAATAAGAAATATGTAGGGTCACAAATCAAACCTCAGTAAATTTCAGAAAATTGAAATCATATCAAGCATCCTATCCAACCACAACAGTATGATACTAGATATCAATTACAAGAAAAAAACTGTAAGAAACACAAACACATGGAGATTAAACAACACATTTCTAAATAACCAACAGGTTACTGAAGAAATCAAAAGGGAAATAAGAAAATTTCTAGAAACAAATGACAAGGAAACCACGACAACTCAAAGCAGCAAAAGCAGTTCTAAGAGGGAAGTTTATAGCAATCCTACCTCAAGAAACAAGAAAAACATCAAATAGACAAACCTAACTTTACACCTAAAACAACTGGGAAAAGAAGAAGGAAACCCCCCCCCCCCAAATTAGTAGAAGGAAAGAAATCATAAAGATCCGAGCAGAAATAAGTGAAAAAGAAATGAAACAATAGTAAAGATTAATAAAACTAAAAGCTGGTTTTTTGAGAAGATAAACAATATTGACAAACCCTTAGCCAGACTCATCAATAAAAAAGAAGAATCAAATCAACAAAATTAGAAATGAAAAAGGAGAGGTTACAACAGAGAATGCAGAAATACAAAGGATTGTAAGAGACTATTATGAACAACTATATGGCAATAAAATAGATAACCTGGAAAAAATGGACAGGTTCTTAGAAAGTTTAATCTTCCATGACTGAACCAGGAAGAAATAGAAATTGTGAACAACCCAGTTACAAGCACTGAAATTGAAGCCGTGATCAAAAATCTCCCAAAACACAAAAGCCCAGGACCAGATGGCTTCACAGGAGAATTCTGTCAAACATTTAGAGAAGAGCTAATGCCTATCCTTCTAAAACTCTTTCAAAAAATTGCAGAGGAAGGAACACTTCCAAACTCATTCTACAAGGACACCATCACCCTGATACCAAAAGCAGACAAAGACAACACAAAAAAACAAAGCTACAGGCCAATATCACTGATGAACATAGATGCAAAAATCCTCAACACAATTTTAGCAAACAGAATTCAGCAACACATCAAAAAGCTCATACACCATGATCATGTTGGGTTTATTCCAGGGATGCAAGGATTCTTCAGCATATGTAAATCAATCAATATGATACACCATGTTAACAAATTGAAAGAAAGAAACCATATGATAATCTCAGTAGATGTAGAAAAAGCCTTTGACAAAATTCAGCACCCATTTATAATTAAAACTCTTCAAAAAAATGGGCATAGATGGAACCTACCTCGACATAGTAAAGGCCATATATTGATAAGCCTACAGTAGCAAACATTATTCTCAGTGGTGAAAAACTGAAAGCATTCCCCCTAAGATCAGGAACAAGACAAGAGTGTCCATTTTCACCACCATTATTCAACATAGTTCTGGAAGTCCTAGCTACAGCAATTAGAGAAGAGAAAGAAAGAAAAGGAATCCAGATTGGAAAAGAAGTAAAGCTCTCACTGTTTGCAGGTGACATGATACTGTACATAGAACCCTAAAGATAGTATAAGAAAATTACTAGAGTTAATCAGTGAATTTAGCAAAATTGCAGGATATAAAATCAATACACAGAAATCACTTGCATTTCTATATATTAACAATGAAAAATCCAAAAGAGAAATTAAGGATTCAATCCCATTCACCATTACAACAAAAAGAATTAAATATCTAGGAATAAACTTACCTAAGGAGATGAAAGAACTGTATACAGAAAATTATAAGACACTAATGAAAGAAATCAAAAATGACATAAACAGATGGAGAGATAGTCCATTTTCCTGGGTAGGAAGAATCAATATTGTGAAAATCACTATACTACCAAATGCAATCTACAGATTCGGTGCGATCCCTATCAAATTACCAATGGCATTTTTACAGAACTAGAACAAAAAATTTCACAATTCATATGGAAACACAGAACACCCCGAATAGCCAAAGCAGTCTTGAGAAAGAATGGAGCTGGAGGAATCAACCTTCCTGACTTCAGATTATACTACAAAACTATAGTCATCAAGACTGTATGGTATAGGCACAAAGACAGAAATATAGACCAGTGGAACAAGATAGAAAGCCCAGAAATAAACCCATGTACCTGTGGGTACCTTGTTTTTGACAAAGAAGGCAAGAATATACAATGGGGCAAAGACAGCCTCTCCAATAAATGGTGCTGGGAAAACTGGACAGCTACATGTAAAAGAATGAAATTAGAACACTTCCTAACACCATACACAAAGATAAACTCAATATGGATAAAGACCTGTGGGAAGAAGATACCTCTAAATAGTAGCACTTAAGGTGGTGAGGAAACTGGTGGGGCAGTTTGGTTTGGTTCTGTGTGTAAAACTATTTGACTTTTTAAAATCAGACATGTTTATGATTTGCATGTATTTTTCTTTTTAAAGATTCATCTTTCCCACTGGGTATATGCAGTTTAATATCAGGGTTATTGTTAAATATCAAAGACCTATGAATATCAGAAGCACTGTTTTCCCAAATGATCCAAGAGTCTATGAAAAGTGTGAAGGGTTCTGATGACTTTGGATGTAGTACTTCAGGGTACAAGACTGTTAAGACCTTGCCTTTTTATTCAGAACCCACCAGAAAAAAAATGAAATGAAATCCCATTTGTTTTCCAGCTCTTCCACATCGACTTTGGGCATATTCTTGGAAATTTCAAGTCTAAATTTGGCATTAAAAGGGAGCGAGTGCCTTTTATTCTTACTTATGATTTCATTCATGTGATTCAACAAGGAAAAACAGGAAACACAGAAAAATTTGGCCGGTGAGTATTTTCCTCGTGTCAGAGTAAACACATCTACTATTTTCTTGTATGACCAGTTAGGCTAGCATTTCTTAGCTGAGAGATATTTAATTGGGGAGATAGTCTGCTAACAGGAGGTTTTGGGGGACTTGCCTATGAGATCCATGTTCTGATTCAGAGAAGAATGAAAAATAATGCTAGGAATTTGAGATAAATTACTGTTTTATTCCAATAGAATACTGTCTTTTACCTGCATTGGGAAATTCTCTGAAACTGTTAAGACATTTGATAGCAATTTGAAATGATGAAAGGGACTGGCATTTTGCTGTCATTCAATGTGAAGTATGATAAAGAGAGTCAGGGTTCACAGAAAGACTTTGTAATCTCAGATCTATTCTTTGCTGTTTGATGTTTCCAAACACATTACTTATCATCTCATCTTTGTTTCTTCATTTTCAATGGTGACAAAAATAATTAAGCTTCAGGGGTATTTTGATAATGAGAGATATGTTATATGATGTGACCAACTCATATGATAGGCTTAACAAATGATTTCTAGTATTATTTCCAGATCTGCCTGGGCTTCTGCAGAATATATCTCTGGATCTATTTTTCTCTTTGGCAAAATTAGGGAGATAGGATCAGGTGGTCCTCTTGAATGACCATCTTGAAGAGGAGAGAGAAGGAAAGGAAGATTCATTTGGGGGACATTAAAGAAAATAAGTCTCTAGAGTGAGACCACAAATCTAGAATCTAGAAATATGGTTAGAAATCCTTATGGAGTATAATTGCCACTTTTTTACAGTTAATTTTTTATGTCTCACGGAATAAAAAAGTGTAGATTAAGTGTGACATTGCCTTTTATATATTTCTGTTTAGTTTTGTTCCTGGAAAAGATATATGTTGTTTTAGAGAGCTTGATTTATTTTATGTAAATTTGAGTCCTGGGACAATTTTCAAAGAAGTAAAAATTCCAGCTTGTATGGAAGTCTAGCTATGTCTCTCATTTTCATTTATGAAATATGCTGTTTCCGTTCTGATATCATACTCTTGTGATTTGCTTGCATCAACTGAAGGTTCCGCCAGTGTTGTGAGGATGCATATCTGATATTACGCCGGCATGGGAATCTCTTCATCACGCTCTTTGCACTGATGTTGACTGCAGGGCTTCCTGAGCTCACCTCAGTCAAGGATATACAGTATCTTAAGGTATAAACCTCTTTTCTTTGTAATTTGGGCCTTGTAAACATAGAGCTCATTTCTATCTACCTGTTTCACCCAGACGTTCAAAGGAAATGGAATAAAATCATTTACCTTTGAGTGGTGGTAGCAAGTAGCTAAATAGTTGTCTTGCAGTAATTGTAAATTCATTTCATCTGCAAAAACCTTTTGGCAGAGGTCATATTATCACCATACCTTGGTGTTCATTCTCTCTCCTGTAAATGGTATTTGAATAAGAACACTGTATGGCCAAGCTGGCCTTCTACAGACTTTGAAGTTTGCACCTCACTACGGAGAATATGTAAAATCACATTTTTCTCTTTCATTGCCAGGACTCTCTTGCCTTAGGGAAGAGTGAAGAAGAAGCACTCAAGCAATTCAAGCAAAAATTTGATGAGGCACTCAGGGAAAGTTGGACTACTAAAGTCAATTGGATGGCCCACACAGTTCGGAAAGACTACAGATCTTAACGATCAGCCTTTGCTCCTAATGTGTTTGTTGATTTCGTTTAGTTTTCATTTTGCACTTGCACTAAATTGAACATGACCCTGCCAGAGATGTTATAAAGGGAATGAAATCTTGGAACTGAGAATTAAATTAAGAATGGGACATCCCACAGAAACCTAATCTGAATAATCCCTGACAACACCCTCTGCTTTTTGAATGCTTTCAAGATTCATCATGAAAACTCAGCATTATGGATAATCATTTCCTGCTGACTTTGCACGCCAAGGAATGCTACTAGAGATTGTTTTTTGTTTTTTGTCTTTTTTTTTTTTTTTTAAGTATTTGGTACTTTTCTGGAAAGATGTAAATACTTCTTTTTCATATTGTGACCAAGTGTTATCACTCAGCCAACTTATCCATACCTGGGGACTAGTAGCTGTTCTTACTTTCCAAATGAGGCTTAAAAGAAAGCTTTCCCTCCTCCCTTTTTAAATTGTGTAAACTGCAAATTATAATATAATTTGAAATTATGATTATTTTTCAGGAGAAATCTTTTCAACCTGTGCAAACATTAATTCTTTTGTTGATATTTATCTACCGTGATAGCGTCATCCCAGCCAGAATTGCTGAAAATCTGCTTGTTGAGGCAAATATAATTTATGCTGCATATATATTTATAAAATTTCTAGTGGGGGTTCTATATAAAAAGATATTATTTTGATTTTCTTCAGCCTGTGTTTTAAAGTTTTACAAAAGCAGAGCTTTTTCCTAAGTTACTTTTTAGTTAATATGTGATCCAGTTCTTCCAGCTGCTTCTATAATGAGGCACATATTAATACAGTTTTTACATGGTATCTATGAAAGAGTTCACTTCATAGAACATAATACTTGAGCAAATGTATCCAAGACAGAAAGCAAATGAACAGGAAACTATTTATGGAATAAACTCCAGACCTAAAATTCAGTGTTTTAGTAAAATGCCAGCTGTTCTTACTGTATTTATTAAAACTTGTAATAATGTGATTTTTCAAGAATATTAGTTCAAATTGAAATGTTTCATGCACAATGGAACTCTTTAATTTATTTGTTGAGGTACCATATATTTAGGGTGCTAGATTGCAGATAATGTTAATATGTGCAATAGGAACTACTGGTTTGAATGTGTAAAATGGAGGCTCTTTCTGAGTACTGGCAACATCCAGCAAAACTACTGCGTATTCTCCAAAGACTATTGGGAGCTCTCAGTCCTCAATGACATGGAATAGAGAACTGAATATTTGCCCTGAGACTGAGTTTTCTATAGGAATTTTATTAAAAATTGTTTAATTTTGTTGTCTTCCTTAATGTTCTCAGTCAAATAAATGGGTGAGCTGGTTTTGGTTGCTCTTGTGATGTGTGGACCTCTTCTTTATGGGCAGCACAGGCCTTGGAACTTTGGTGCTGGGAATGTAAGAAATGGTCAAGTCAGTAGACAAAGCAGCCTCAGGAGTAAGCTGAGGATCATGGTCTCTTCGGTGACTTCTCGCCTTGTTTCCCAGCCCACCAGGCAGTATGGGAGGCCTCTTGGACTTTGGGAGCCTGAGACATGAGGGTGTCCTCACCGAGTTCCCATGCCTTTGGGAAGGATCCTGAGGTCTGGAAAAATGTCCTTTCAGTTAAACTTGGTACCCAAGGCCAGGCTAGTCACTCTATAGCTCTCTTCCTTTAGGCAGATGCTCAGAGCACAGTTTCTCGGAAATAACTCAGCTGATGGTGGGAGTTGAGCTCTGAACTGACTGACCATTCAGTTCAGTTCTTGATGAACAGGGACTGTTCTAGACTCGATGAGAGTTGCAGGAATAGAACTAAAGAAGGACAGGTTTGTTTGGGGAGTCTCTGTCTGATAGCAGTCCACCGTTACATACACCAGGATACGAGTCAGGGGTTTAGAAAGTGGTGAGCATTGCCATGCAGAAGTGGGTACCACCATTTCCAAAGACATCTCAGCCCATGGGTTCCTTGGTAAACATACGCTTAATCAGTGAATGTCTTCATGAGTAAGAAAGGGAGATGAACCTGCCCAGACAGTGCTGGACCTGAGGCTGACATGGCTCTTGACTGTCCTGCCCGCTACCATAGGGCCCCAGAGATAGCTGCTGAGCACTCCGAGCAGGTACTCTGTACACACTTGCTGACTTGCATGTCTGATTCTCAGGGGCTTCTCCTGAGTCAGAAAAATGAACGATAGCCAATGTCCACGGTTGGCTAAGGGTCTGGGCTGCAGGAACAATTCCCTGCCTGGTGGCTGGTTACTCAGTGCCTTGGCTCCCTGCCTTTGGTTCTTTCCCAAAACAAGGTCTTGGAAACCCTATACATTTCCATACTTGAGGACAGCATCTGTGTCTACCCAGGTCTGGGATGACTTTGTTATTTCCTGAGTATTCTCCTCATGTCTATAGTCAGACCCTGAGCGCTAGTATTTGTAATCCAGCTCTGCCTCGCTGACCTTGGAATAAGGTGTTTATTTTCTTTCTCAGGGTCTGAGCTTCCTGTTTGTAGTGTGGGATTAGTAATAACGGCTATACTCAATTCTGTGGAACAGGCTAGTTTAAGACTGAATGGAAACATGTGCTGAGTCCCAACTCAGAGGCAGTCTCATTTATTTCTCTGCTTCCCCCTCCTGAAGGCCACTGAAGGGAGGAATCTCATGGAAGGGTCCAGAGCTCTGTGCCTGTCTCCAGTCTTCCAGTGTCTTCTCAGTTCTGCCTTGTCCAGCCTATAGCCCTGACCGTCAGTGCCAGATCTTAGCCTGAAATGCAGGGATCACTTGTCTGTAGAGGTGAAAGATCCACAAGGTGAAGAGCAGAGAGGTACTGTGCCATGTGACCCTGACTGTTGGGGGCAAGCAGCTCTTAGGAGGGAGGGAGCAGGGGCTGCAGTTTCCTGGAGAAGTGGGCCTCTGAGCTGAGTTCTTCAGGGACAGATAGGAGCTAAGTGAAAGGGTAGTGGGAAGAGCATAGTAGGCAGGGAGGTACAGCATATATAAAGCATGATTCATGGGCATTAACAGGATCAACAATTGCTTATTTCTACCTGCCTCTTCTGCTTCCTCCACACCAGAATGCTGCATCTCTTCCCAGGTAGGATCATGTCATCCCGGAGCCTCCTTCTCTTTCAGTATTGGTAGTGGTTTTATTCCCTTTTCCAATGAATAAAAAACTGTCTGACATCACTTTATGGGTTATTACTACATGAAAATATATAACTAATGGATTTTTGGAACTCCTGATTCCCCTTCACTTTTAACAAAACCCAGGTTTAATACTTTGAATTCTGGCCTTTCAGATCTCCACCTTCTCTTCTACCATTTTTATTGTGGAAAAGGCACATACTGTAAAGTACATAAAACAGTTATACATATAAATAATATTAGCATATAGAGCAAACATCCAGGTCACCACCACACAGATCAAGAAAGAACACTGACAAAGTCTCCAAAAGCTTTCAAGTTCCCAGTCCTGGTAAAGGCTCTGCCAAGGTAATTGCCATATCTTCTTTTATGGCAGTCATCAGGATTCTTTCCCTCAGCATTGTGTTTTTAAGATTCAGCCATTTAATTGCATGTATCTCCATCCTTTATCATCACTGTATAGTATTCCATGTTATGGATACCCTATAATTTATATATCCTGTACTCTTGGGCACATACAGGTTGTTTCTAGTTTGAGGCTATTACAAATGATGCTACTGTGATTATTAGAATTTATCTCCTATTTCACATGTGTATGTATTTCTTTGAATGTATATACTTAAGATTAAAATTGATGCTTCACAGAATTATATACATCTTTATTTTTACCAAGTAATGCTAAGTAATAAGAATTTATTTTCCCCTGGTACTTAATTCTTATTGCTCCACATTCTCACCAACACCCACTTAACCAACATTTAAAGAATTTTAGCCATTTGTGTTTATAGTATGCTAATTTGCATTTCCCTGACTAGTAATGAGATTAAATTGCTTTTTCATATCTGTTTTTAGCCATTTGGATTTTCTCCTTTGTGAAATGCCTGCTTGTCAAAGTCACTCAGTCGTGTCTGACTTTTTGTGACCCCATGGACTATACAGTTCATGGAATTCTCCAGGTCAGAATACTGGAGTGGGTAGCCTTTCCCTTCTCCAGGGGATCTTACCAACCCAGGGATCGAACCCAGGTCTCCCACATTGCAGGTGGATTCTTTACCATCTGAGCCACAAGGGAATAAGTCCTTTATCTATTTACTTGGTTACTTGTCATTTTGGACTTTTGTTTTGAGAGGATATTTTTAATTTTGCTTTTCAATTTTTGTTATGTGAAATTCTGTATATATTTTGTATACAAGCCTTATGTTTCTTCTAATAACATAAAATCTTAATTGTAATGTCCAATTTATCATTATTTTCCTTTCTGGTTAATATCCTTAGAAATCTTTCCCTATGTCAAGGTCACGAACATATTCATCTGGATTATCCTCTGAAAGCTTAATTTTTTTCCTAATCTGTTTTGATCTGTAGTCTACTTGGAACTGCTTTTTACATATAGTGTGGTGTTTTTCCTAATACCTTTCATTTGGAAATATAATCCTCTTTCCCCACTGTTCTGTATCCCCCTTGGTCATAAACTATCTGTCCACATATGCATGAGTCTGCATCTGAACTCTAGAAGATATCCAGTAATTTCATTTCCCTATTTTTATTTTACTTTACTTAATCATTAATCTCATGCATAGTACTTAATGTATGCTGGGCATACATCTAAACTATATATATTTAATCTTTTTTAACAATCATGTGATAGTTCTTTCCTATTTTACAAGTGACAGAATGCACAGTCATTAAGTAGAAGGCAGTATTTCTTTCCCATTTAGGTCACCACAGAGCACTGAGTGGAGTTCCATGCACTATACAGTACGGTCTCATTAGTTATCTATTTTATACATAGTAGTGTATATATGTCAGTCCCAGTCTCCCAATTCACGAATTCTTAATTTGTGACAAGCTCCTAGTTGATGTCGTTGCCGCTGGTCCAGGGACACAGTTTAAATAGCTAAGCCCAAGAGAAACTCGAGCATATCCTCAAGGGACATACACAGAGACACACAGATGTTTGTTAGAGCACTGATGGTATAGTGATCATTTGAAAACTACTGAGGCAAGTGGATGGCAAATTCATATGGCTGAATGCAAGAGTTAAAAGGAACTGAAGTTACGAGTACCACCCCAGATCTGTCTTAAAATCAGTACTGAATGGGAAAAAAGCAAGTTGTAGGAAGAATCTATAGAATCCAACATTTAAAATTTTAAGTAATACTGAATATTTTTAGGGCTGTACACCTATACAGATAAAGAATACAGACTTGCATGGGAATAATAATCAAGTTCATGATAGTGATTATTTGGGCAAGGGAGAAGTATTGGTATAGCAAGGGCATGTGGCTCTTCAGTTGTATTTTAATGCTTTAATTACTAAACTAGATAATAGATGCACCCAGCAAAATAATACAAGGGTTTGTCATATTACTTTCTATTTTTTATACATCTAAACTATCTCATTAAACTAAATAAAACAAATAGCTTTATTTGTTAGATTGGAGAAATTGAGGCTCAAGAACTTAGAAGATATAAACTATCTCATAAATAATTTGTATTCTGATTGCATGTTGAAATTAAATTTTGTATACCAGTTAAATAAAATATAGTATTAAAACAAAAAGAGAACTTAACCTTTGGTGCTGAAGTTCAAACACAGGCTGTACCCTTTCCTCATTAACATGCTGCTTTAAATTTACAAAACTAACCAAAAAACATGAGTTCACCAAGTCAAAGGCAAACTACATTCATAAGGTTTGATCTTCAAAAAACTGAATCAGAGTTCAAAACAAAGTGACTAAAAATAATTGGTTTCCTTTTGGACATGGTACAAAACATTTTTTGTACCAGATAAAATATGGCCATTAAAAGATGCCCTTTATTTAATATGAAAACCACCACACCCAAACACTTGAAAGCCAATGCAAAATGAGTTTAATAAGCCTCAGAAGCATCCCTCTTAGTTCATCTCCTGGTCTTTCAGTGGCAGTGAAGGAAAGTGTGGGGTGGCATGGGAAAAGCAGGAGGATGGTTTTTGTAAAGCTGGTGTGCTGATCTGCCAGTCGTAAGACTTCAGATGAAAGAAATGTCAGAGTAGGCAACGCATGAAGCCAGACAGGCCACCTTCCCTCACTGTTCTCACAGTTTCTCTGCCTTATGTTAGAGCATGGTTGTACCTCTGTTCTGCCACACATCTCTTAGAAATAAGTGAGTGGCAGGGGGAGAGTAGTAAAGCTAATGGGGTTTAGCATTCAAAAAACCTGGGCTTAAACCCTGACTGTGCTAGTACAAAACAGCTCACTAAACTTGAGAAAATGTCTCTAGGCCAGTGCTGTTCAGTTGAACTTGGTGCGATGATGGAAATGTTCTGTTTGTCCAGCATGGTAGCTGCTAGCTTTGTGTGACTGCTGAGGACCTGAAATGTGGTCAGTGTGATAGAGGAATTGAGTTTTTGATTGTATTTCAATTAATTTAACTTGAATAGTTACATGACTAATGGCTACTAGAGTGGACAGAACAAGTCTAGAAAATGGAGTATTCTCCCTCTCATGGAGGATCCCCATGTGATAACAGACATGAAATACCTTGATAAAAGGCTCTACTATTAAACTGTCCTGCCTTGAAGGAACTTCAGAGATGAGTAGACTCTGTGAGTCTGCCTGGGTAGGCCTACTTCATTCACAAAATGCTAACACTGGTGCTACCTCCACACAGGCATACAACTCTGACTTTTTAAACACTGCCTGACGATGCAAGTGATGCTGTCTGCTGTAAAGAAGCTTTGCTTCTTTTTTTTTTGGCCTCGTGGTGATGAAACAAAAACAATTACATTTTCAGAAACCTATTCTTAATTAAATTTTTATGTGACACTATTTGACATTTCCTTAAGTTTCTGGAAATTTCTCTTTTTCTCCAATTAAGCTAGTATCATTGAACAACAATTGCTTTAAACCAGACAATCTATCTGCACAGGTTAAAAACATACAAAGAGGACTTCCCTGGTGGTCCAGTGGTTAAGAAACTACCTGCCAAGGCAGGGGACATGGATTTGATCCGTGGTCCGGGAAGATCCCACATGCCACGGAGCAACAAAGCCCAAGCACCGCAACTACTGAGCCTGATCTCGGAGGGACAGCAGTAAATGGTCCTGAAGAGAGATCTTAGTTCCCTGCCCAGGAATTAAACCTGAGTAGCCTGAATGAAAACCAAGAGTCCTACCCACTAGACCACCAGGGACTCGGGGCTAGAAGCAAAGTGACCCTGGTTCTTGCCCCTGTTTGAAAGCAAGAATGTTTCAAGGAAGCAAAAACTGTAAAAACAGGTACAAAGTTTATTATTAGAGCCACAGCACAATGTATGGGAGAGCACACAGGAAACCAGTTTGTTTATCCAACTCAGAAGCAGGGCAGAGATACAGACCCAAGAGAAAGGATATGGGCAGCCTCTCTAATGGGGAGTGCGGTACATCAGACACTAGGCAGAGACACACCCAGAGGGGAGTGTGGGCATCCTGAGTGAGGAGGAGTGCAGCACATCAGACGCTAGGCAGAGACACACCTGGAGAGTAATGCGGCTGTCCTGAGTGAGGAGGAGCAGCACAGTACTGAGGTGATGTCGTTCACTTACTAGGACAGTCCTTCTGGGTCTTTGTTTACTCTTGGCCAATTGTTTCTTTTTTCACACCTGAGTGGTCCATAGATCCTCCCCAAGATGTATGCACAACTTTTTGCTAAGATGGATCCCATTGTAGAAGCCTATGGCTGCATGTCCACACTGATTATAGAATGGGGTCCCCTCATTTTTCAACTCTCAAGACTTCCTGCACATGTAGAGACAGGGAAGTCTTCCTTGACCTCAGGAGTGGGCACCTTATCTCTTTGCTTCAGCAGAACTAGGCTGCTACCACTAGCTTTGTCCTTGGAGTATCTGGGTGAAAACAAAGGCTCAGTTTCACTCCACTTGACAAACACCAGGTGTCTGGCCCAGAGACCCACTGTTTCCTGCCTCAATCCTTGCTCTAGAGTCTGTGCTCCACGAGAGAAGCCACTGCAATGAGAAGCCTGTGCACCCCAATGAAGAGTAGCCCCAGGTCATCACAACTACAGAAAGCCCACACACAGCAATGAAGACACAGTGTGCCCAAAAAATGAAAACAAAAAAAAAAGTTTAAAGTGAATACATTGGTCAGAAATCCATTTTAAAAAATATATACAAAGACATCCATTTAAAGAAAGACAAATCAAGCAGCACCGATGTTATTTTATAGTGTTTATTATAGTAAAAGTTGCTCCCGTAAAACATTAGTGATTTTTCTGGCCCATATCTTATTTTCTGTTTGACTTTAAAACATTTTACATTATTTACAAAATAAATTTTAATTTTTATGATACATATTTTTTTCCTGATGCTTAAAACACTAGTTTCAAGTAACTAAAAAATAAAAACAAGGTAACTACATGTACTGAAAAGTACATACTGAACATATTTAATTACCACAGTAATTTAAAAGTCCTGATCTTTACTTCTTAAGATTAAAATTCATTAACATGAAGTCATTCAAGACTCTCCGGGATTTCTCTGTTATCCACAATGAGACTGTGAATAATCCCTTCTTTCCGCTTGCCACTACTGACAGCCTTTATGTAACAGTCATGATTCCCAATATTGAAGTGAGTTTCAGTCCCATCATCTACAAACTCACCCTAGGCAAACAAAAGAAGGTGGAATTAGTGTTCCAGAAACATTTATCTTTGTCCAGAGCATTAACATCACCGAGAAAGGGAGGCATAATGAAGTACATGTTAGCTGAATGGTAAGCTTTGCAAAATTAAAGTTAGAAGCTTATTTTTAGGTGTTTTTAGGTCTCAGTCATAATTTGAAAGTCTTTTATTTGTACCCACTTTAGTCTTTAAGAATCTTAAGTTTCAGAGGGAAAAAAGAAGTATATCTCATGGCTATGTGTCTATAACATATACTATGCAGAAAATATCGACTATTTTCAAAAGTAAAAATGATAGGAAATTTGTGATTCCTTCTATACAAAGAATGGTTTACATGTATTGCTTTATGGCATCCTCACAATAACCTGATTGGAGTATAATTATTATCCCCATTTTATACATGAAGAAACAGGCACACAGTCATTAAATAACTTGCTGAAGACCCCAGTCAGTAAGGGATGGAGTGTTCTTCACCACTCTGAAAATCAGGTTTCTCAGGCTATAAGGTGGCTTACAGTAAATTCATAATGTAAATAACATAAAACCTAACACTACTGGAAGAAGAGGTGGCAAGAATACACAGAAGAACTACACAAAAAAGATCTTCATGACCCAGATAACCACGATGGTGTGATCACTCACCTAGAGCCAGACATCCTGGAGTGCGAAGTCAAGCGGGCCTTAGGAAGCATCACTACAAACAATGCCAGTGGAGGTGATTGTTGTGCTATTTCATATCCTACAAGATGATGCTGTGAAAGTGCTGCACTCAATATGCCAGCAAATTTGGAAAACTCAGCAGTGGCCACAGGACTGGAAAAGGTCAGTTTTCAGTCCAATCCCAAAGAAAGGCAATGCCAAAGAATGTTCAAACTACCACACAAATTTCTCTCATCTTGCACGCTAGCAAAGTACTGCTCAAAATTCTCCAAGTCAGGCTTCAACTGTATGTGAACCATGAACTTCAAGATGTTCAAGCTGGATTTAGAAAAGCCAGAGGAACCAGAGATCAAATTGCCAACATCCACTGGATCATCAAAAAAGCAAGAGAGTTCCAGAAAAACATCTACTTCTGCTTTACTGACTATGCCAAAGCCTTTGACTGTGTGGATCACAACAAACTGTGGAAAATTCTGAGAGATGGGAATACCAGACCACCTGACCTGCCTCCTGAGAAATCTGTATGCAGGTCAAGAAGCAACAGTTAGAACTGGACATGGAACAACAGACTGGTTCCAAATCGGGAAAGGAGTCCATCAAGGCTGTATATTGTCACCCTGCTTATTTAACATATATGCAGGGTACATCATGTGAAATGCTGGGCTAGATGGAAGCACAAGCTGGAATCCAGATTGCTGGGAGAAATGTCAATAACTTCAGATATGCAAATGACACCACACTTATGGCAGAAAGTGAAGAAGAACTAAAGAGCCTCTTGATGAAAGTGAAAAAAGAGAGTGAAAAAGTTGGCTTAAAATCCAGCATTCAGAAAACTAAGATCATGGCATCTGGTCCCATCATTTCATGGCGAATAGATGGGGAAACAATGGAAAAAGTAAGAGACTTTATTTTCTTGGGTTCCAAAATAATCACTGCAGATGGTGACTGCAGCCATGAAATTAAAAGATGCTTGCTCCTTGGAAGAAAAGCTATGACCAACCTAGACAACATATTAAAAAGCAGAGACATTACTTTGGCAACAAAGGTCCATCTAGTCAAAGCTATCGTTTTTCCAGTATTCATGTATGGACTATAAAGAAAGCTGAGCTCTGAAGAATTGATGCTTTTGAATTGTGGTGTTGGAGAAGATTGTTGAGAGTCCCTTGGACTGCAAGGAAATCCAACCAGTCAATCCTAAAAGAAATCAGTACTGAATATTCATTGGAAGGACTGATGCCGAAGCTGAAACTCCAATACTTTGGCCACCTGATGCAGAGAACTGAGTCATTGGAAAAGACCAAGATGCTGGGAAAGATCAAAGGCGGGAGAAGAAGGGGATGACAGAGGATGAGATGGTTGGATGGCATCACCAACTCGATGGACAGGAGTTTGAGTAAGCTCTGGGAGTTGATGATGAACAGGGAAGCCTGGCATGCTGCAGTCCATGGGGTCACAAAAAGATGGACATGACTGAGCGACTGAACTGAACTACGTCTAGACTTGCTGTATATGGTACAACAGCCCCTGGCCACAGGTGGCAATCGAGCATGAAATGTGGTGAGTCTGAAATGAGGTACACTGTTAAAGGGGAAAATACACACTGGATTTGGAAGACTTAGTATGAAACAAAGAATGGTTAAAAAAAAACTCATTGGAAACTTTATATATTTATTACATTTTAAAAAATAATATTTTTGATACAGTGACTTAAATTTTTATTAAGAGGAACTTCACCATAAGACTTTTGAAATGTGGTTCCTAGAAAAGTTATATATGAAGCTCATATCTGTGGCTCATACTATATTTCTACTGAACAGCACTGATATAGAGTAAAAAGATAGGAGCCAAGTAGCACAGAAAAGTAAGGAAGAGTATGAGGCTTAGAGGATAAAAATGAATTATGCCAAGAAGCAAAAGAAGCACTATCAGACGTACAACTTGGCTATGAGCTTCCTGGCAGCCAAAGCAGACAGAGCAAGGTCCCGTTGCTAACATTATCTAACCAAAGAAAGCACAGGAGGCATCAGAGAGGGAAGCTTTTCCTTTTTCTCTGGGAAGAATCTGGCCAACACGGATGTGTACTGACCACCAGAAGGACTGGGGGTGGGGTGCTGATCCTGGAGTCCAGTGTATTCTTTTAGCCCTTTTCACATTGAGCTTTGAAAAAAGCCTTTAGGGCATACTTCTGTAAAAATCAATTTAGAGAGGAGACCAAGGGTTGAGTAATCCAATCCTTGTAAGTTGCTTCCTGGCAATTTGACAGATACATAATCTGGTCACGATGCTTTGAGATGAAAAGGAAATGGAGAAAATAAGCTGCAGCTCACAGGCAGCGAGAGCAGGTGTGCATAGTGCTGGGGAAGGCTGCCCGACACAGAGCTGCTGAAACTACCTTGCCAACTAGGCTGCAGTTACAAGGAGGAGACAACTGGGTGAGAGAGAGTTATTGTCCAAACACTTGTGGCTTCTTGTCAGTTAGGAACAAAGACATTGTGAGTGGATATTATTTCAACTTCTTACTTATTTCCAACCACCTTCTTGAAACAATGCTACTTTTGCATGGGAGAATTCCTGGAGGGTTGGAGGGGACGTGACCCCAAACTGCTGACTCTCCATCTAGAAATTTCCATGGTAGGACAGAAAGAATAGAAAGGACCACCAGGTATGGCATCAGGCACACAGCAGGTACCCAATCCATGTTAATGGTAACTGAATCTGGTCCAAAACAGGCCCTAAAATATTGAAGAGCTCACTAAGTCTCTCTGCATAAAAGTCTCAATGGGTAGATGGAACCCGGAGCGGGGCTCAAATGCTGAGGTTCAATTTTGAGTGAACCCTGGTTGCATTTCCCTTCGAGAATTAATATCAGGATTAAGAAACATACACGCGTTAATCTTTGTAACTTTTGATTTCTGGCTTGTGTACTTCCTTAGAAGCAGTTGCAAGGCCCAGCAGATTCTAGCTTGTCTACTGAATAAATTCATTCCAGGCCTTCCCTCCAAGGACATCTCCTCACCCTCCCAGACCTACAACAGATAAAGAAGGTAATAGCAGCAACCACAATGGGTAGCTAGCTGCGGTATGCCCGGCAAAGAGAGCTTCTCATGCTTTTCATCATCTCTAGCTCTGGTGTCACAACTGAAGTCAGCATGAAAGGAGACACCCAGGACAGTACGCCCCTACCTGCCAGCTGATCCCATAACACGTGGATATTTCCCCCAGTGATTCCAGCTCCTAGGCCCGCACTCCCTGTGTCCAGGACCATCTCCTCTGCTTCACTTCCTCCTTGTGCTGTGCACACCACTATTATTTCCCACCTACTTGAAATTTATTTCTGTACTCATCCCACCACAGCCATTAACAGTGCAAGGCAGCAAAAGTCCAACACACTAGGGTCTTCTCGGCTACAGTGAGCAGGGCAGCCTCTCAGCACTGCTAGCCTACAAATTCCACTTGTCTTCTGGGGTTTGTGACAGTGCCCTTTCCTGTCCGCCTTTGTGTCATCTGACATGTGTGCTTCGTTTCTTTTTCACAACCTTTGCTTTTAGAAAGTACCATCTGTTTTGAGTGTATGGTGTGAAGCTTTCCTATTCAGAGTGTGACCATGGGCCAGCAACTTGGGCATCACCTGAGGACATGTTAGAATATGCATTTTAACAAGATCTGAGATGATTCTGTGCATGCAAATTTGAGAAACAGTAGTATAAAGCATCACTTAAACCAGGATAAACACAGGAGGATGCAACCTTTGGGGAGGAATTTTTAAAATGTGGGATAGATCTTTTTAGGATAGAGGATAGTCCAGGAGAGGACAAGCAGGGTCTGAGGCTGGTACCAGTCACAAGATGAGTTGTTTCCAAACTCTCACTACCCCAGGCACTGCCCAGGAAAGGGCTTCAGGTTCTGGAGTCAGGATTACTTCATCTCTTTTGTGTTTATAACCAAAAGGATCTTCATTAATTATAAAAATCTGCATAGTTAGGAAACACAGCAACGTTTCACTGGTCACTCACACACGTGGTGACAGTAATCAAATGATCAACTTACCGCCGTCTCCATTTTTCTACCATTGCACCACACATCCATGGTGTCTTTCTCTGTAAAAGTAACCGGTTACAAAGAAATTATAACCTGCAATTTAAAGTTAACTCTTTATTATTTTAAGAGAAGTTTGATACACTGGATTTTGAAAACTCCATTAACTTTTCATGGCTTTGCAATTCTTCCAAATTTGAAGAAATTGTGTTTTTTTGTTCACAAAATCAAAATGAAACCAATCTTTTAAGACAAAATCATGATATAATATACACCGATGAAGATGTGTTAAAGAAAATCTATAAAGGAGGATACAGACAAATGAATATAAGGAGAGACCTTTCCATAGGAGAATGTCCTTTTTTTTTCATATCATCTGAAATGTTTTAATTAAATTTCTAAGGTTTGGTATTGAATCAAAGAAGGGTTTACACACTCCCAGGATTACAATATGTTTCCCTTAGGATATCAATATATTTTACCAAATTAAAGAGTGCTTTGGGCTTTTTAAAAACCTACATATTTCAAGTAATGTAATATTTGACCTTATCCCTTTTTCATTTTTATTTTTTGGATTATAGCCAATATTGCTTTCCTTTTTCAGATTCTTTTCCCTTATAGGTTATTACAAAATACTGAATAGAGTTCCTTGATCTATACAATAGGTCCTTGTTGGTTATTTATTTTATATATGCAGTGTGCATCTGTTAATCCCAAATTCCTAATTTATCCTTCTCCAAATTTTCTTTAACATCAGAAACTAGATGATTCTCCCTGCCTCTCATACTGACCCACCTGGATGATGGTACAAAGAGACCACAAAAAAGGCTGCATAGGGTTCATATAGACAGACAGCAATTTAGCCTTAAATTTCATACTGAAGAGTACAATAATCTCTATTCATTTTGTTATGATTTCACTTTGGGGAAAAGTTATCAAACCATAAGAAAAAAATATAGGTATAGTATTTGGTGGACTGTGCTGAGTACAGTGCTGACACAATAGAGCAAAATGCTGCCATGATACACTTGGGCATTAGCTAAGTGGCCACAGCTCACTCCAGTGAAAGTGAAAGTTACTCAGTCCTGTCCGATTCTTTGTGACCCCATGGACTATACCATGGAATTCCCTAGGCCAGAATACTGGAGTGGGTAGCCTTTCCCTTCTCCAGCAGATCCTCCCAACCCAGGGATCGAACCCAGGTCTCCTGCGTTGCTGGCAAATTCTTTACCAGCTGAGCCACAAGGGAAGCCCAAGAATGCTGGAGTGGGTAGCCTATTCCTTTTCCAGCAGATCTTCCTGACCCAGGAATCAAACCGGGGTCTCCTGCATTACAGGCTGATTCTTTACCAACTGAGCTATATGTGTGCCATGCGCACAGACATACGTGCATTTTGGGGAAGATCCCCAGAACCACTTGTGAATGTCAGGGTCCCCAGGAGTGTCAGGAGAGAAGACTATACTCATCAAGCAGCCAGAAGACAAGCTTTGGTTGTTATAACAAAGACTAGAGAGAAGCAGGACCTGTGTGTTTACAAGGAGCCTAGGGGTCAAAGGTTGCCTGGGGGTCAAGGATGAGGTACCTTGACTCCGACAAGCCACCTACTCCAGGAACAGGGTCTTTTCTCCCTGCACCTCGAGATAGGAGCCTCACTTGGAGAGTGGAGAAAGGGCTTGGAGCTGGGCTAGAAGCACAGAGACAAAGGCAGACGGCTCAGGAGATATGGGAGTGGCCACCCAAAGGCAGCCTGAATGGGAAGCATCTATGGCCACAGTTGTGGGAAACCCAGCTCACATGGCACCAGAGCCCACAGTGCTCCAATAAACTATGATGGAGGTGATAGTTGGAATTTTATTTAGTTGGCCTCCTGAAAATGTACACATACTCAGATTTTCTGTAATAGTTGCATGTACTCAGATTTTCTATAATAGCTGGTATTAACATTCCTCTGAAGAACATTGCTAATCAGAAGCCATAAAAGGAAAAGAGAGTAACTCTGACTACATGAAAGTAAAAAAGATTTCTGGATGATTAAAATAACCCATATACACACACATAAGCAAAGTCATACGATAAATGACAAACAGAAAAATATCTGAAGCTCACAGCACTCAGAACTCACAGCACTAACTTCTATTACAGCGCTTAGTAACAGAAAGACTCCTAGCAATCAAGGCGAATAAAGACCAACAACCCAAAAGAAAACAGGTCACAGGACACACACAGGCATTATCAGAAATGAAACACAAAAGGACCTTACGTATGAAAAGACGATCAACCTCACTCAATTTTGAAAACAGG
This sequence comes from Giraffa tippelskirchi, assembly GCF_054371585.1. NCBI lineage: Eukaryota > Metazoa > Chordata > Mammalia > Artiodactyla > Giraffidae > Giraffa > Giraffa tippelskirchi. The sequence continues at coordinate 95,663,040 of NC_137276.1, forward strand.
CAAATTTAAAAAAATGCTGAAATACAATTTTTCGCCTAAAAATAAAGCACCTAGTGACCCACTAGATTTCTAAACACATCATTGTAAGACTTTGGAAAATAAAAATGAGCCCCCAAAAGCTTCCAGACAGAAAAAAATACTAACTAATGAGATTCAGACTGGTGTAAACTTCTCATTCAAAACCATGGACGACAGAAGAGACTAGAAAAAGGCTTTCAAAAATTCTGAGGAAAAAAAGAAACATTTTAAAGCTAAAACTGTATTCTCAGCCAAAGTATTTATTTTGTATGATAGTCACATAACATATAACTCCTGGACACCCTTAGGGAGTTACTAAGGTAAAACTGGCAGTTGTGGGATGCAAAAACTGATGGGACTAAAGCCAGGGTTCCATAAGAGCAATCCCAGGACAGCCACTGGGCAGCAGGCCTGGGAAGCCAACAGGAAGTCAACAAATGCCTAAGAATATTGGGCAATAGACAATGGGAGTAAAATAATGCAAACAGACATTCGGAACATGAGCACAGAAAAGATACATATTCATTTCCAACAAGAAAAGACAAAAACCACCAGAAGAGCCTGGAAAAACAAAAAACTAAAAAAAAAAATCATGGTCCAATTGTGAAGAAAACAAAAATGAGGTACATTTTGAGAAACTGGTAGATTATAGAACAGAGAACCCATTTGACCTTGATACTAACAACTTCCTTTGAGTGGCACAGGTGGTGTGACAATAATATAGAGAAAGAATGTAACCAGAGCCCACTCCAAAAATATTTACAGATCATAATAATATAAATGCTATTTATTGGTTTTTAGTTTTAAAATTAACCTATAGAAAAAACACAGGAGAATTTAATTATGGCTACAGAAGAGAATACAAATATTAACTACTCTAATGATGTCAAACAAAAGGCAGAGGAGACAGAAATTGAAGGTGGTGAAGGTGGGAGAGGAGAGGCAGGGGAGCTGTATGTTCACGGCCTCAACTCACTCAATGGATGAGGAAAATCTGAAAGCTGACGATGAAGATGGAGGGATGAAGAAACTTTGAAAACTGATGATGAAGATGGTGGTAGTGGCAGCAGAGGCATGAGTTTGTACCGTCTCCAGTAGAGACAATATTGGTTTGCCAATTACAAGGAACTACCACACCAACACAAGATGTTAATAAAAGGAAAAACTGGGGGTGGGGGGGGTGGCAGAGTGAGCATATGTGAACTCAGTGCTTTCTGCTTTAAACTTCAAACTACTCTAGAAAGTAAGTCTACCAATTTAAAGAAAGAGAGAGAAAGGTAGGCAGGCAGAAAGGGAGAAAGGAAAGAAAGATAAGTACTATTAAAAATGATGTGAGATAAACTGACAAATTTAGAAGACAGGCCAAAAGATCCAACACATATATGATAGGCATCCATGAGGAAGAAAACCAAAGCAAAGGAACAGAACAAATTCTTAAACTATAATTCAAAGTAAAACAAGATTTGATTCTACCTACTGGAAAGATTTACCATGTACCTGAGAAGACTGACCAAGGATGATCATTACCCTGACACAGTCTAGTAAAATTAGGCAAAAACAATAAGGTGCTTTTAAGAGAATATCAGATTGTCATCAGACTTTCTGACAGTAAACTTTATGCTAGAAGTGGAGTAATATATCTACAATACTCAAGGAAAGAAAATGTGAGCCAAGAATGTTGTTTCCAGCCAAACTGACTTTCAGGTATAAAAAACACAGACAAATAGGACCAATAAGCAAGAACTCAAGAAACACTGTTCCCATGAATCCTTCTAAGGAATGCAATATAGAACAAGTTTCGGACAAGCAAAATGATCAGAGAGAAGGAACAACAGAATGACTTGAAAGCAATAAATAAACATTTATTTACCAAGCATGGGTTGGAAGGGACAAGGCATAGTATATAACAGCTGTATGTTCTACAATGCAGATACAGTACAATTGGAAAATGATATGCAAAAAGTTGTTTTAAATTGTGGGCAAGTGTACTTGCTAAGTTGCGTCAGTCATGTCTGACTCTTAGTGACCCTGTGGACTGTAGTCCGCCAGGCTCCTCTGTCCATGGGATTCTCCAGGCAAGAATACTGGAGTGGGATGTCACGCCCTCCGTCAGGAGATCTTACCAACCCAGGGATCAAACCTGTGTCTCCTGTGGCTTCTGCATTGTAGACAGATTGTTTACCGCTGAGCCACCAAGGAGGACAAATTTTGGGCAGTCACTGTATTAATGGTGGTAGAGTATTTCTGTTGTTAACTGAGATTAATATGTACATAATTATGGCACAAAGGAAATGAGTAATTATATTCTATTTGCATCATCCTCTGTGTCCCTGAGAAGAAGGATTCTCAGTGTGGAAGAATGAACATAAACATATTAGAGGAGATCAAATAAAAAACTGGTATCCTGGAATTTGAATTACAAGTATCAGTATGAACTCATAAGCTATTTTATTTTTTTTATAAAGTCTCTCCCTCTCTTCCCTGTTCCTCCTGATATCTATCTACCTATGCATGTACACAATTTGCTTGACTCAGGAGCCAATCTAAAGAGCACCACATTGGCCAAAAATGGGACAATTTGAGCATCAGTAAGGATAATAATTGCAGTGTACTGAAACATCACAACTTGTTTAAATCCACAAGTTATTTGGGAAGCCCAATGATTAAAAAAAAAACCTAAATGATCACCTTTAGGAAAGAAAAAGTAGTCAATTTAATATCTTGAAAACTGGTAGTTAAGGGAAAACAAGCTGTGATCCTACATTTGTTATACAAAATGTACCTCTGTGTAACTAAAGAGTAGACACAGAAGTTTCTCACTGTACACAGGAAGTTTCTCACTGAATGAATACTCCAGCTAACGAACAAGAAATGATGGAATCAGAATATATCCATCTGGCAACTGTTAATGAATTAATGGATATAGACACTTAGGTATTAGTGGTGCCAATATCAAAAAATTAGACAAAGCAAAACCATGTGCCTCTTGATAGAATAAACTATAAAGTGGTCTTGCCTGAAAAATGAAAACACCTTAAATTTGATCAATTCTTCAAATACCAATTTGTAGGAAATACTAATAGAAGAATATCACAGGAATGGAATCCACAAAATTCAGACCATATCCTATCCTCTTCAAGAAAAATCTGACCCAATTTCTTTAATAAATAAACCATACAGGAGTTTTTTTTGGCTTCTTTCTTTCAACTATGTGCATTTACACTTGATAAGTATTTTTCATTCTTAAAAAATTTTTCTAGCATTCAATTAAACTATACTCTCTTCAAAGACATGGACAAAGTCTCTTCATTTACGTATCCTCAAGGCCTGATACATAAGCTGCCATTTATGAGGTTCTCAGTATTACCTAAATCAATCAATAAATCAATGAGATGATCTACATAATCTTGGATTCCCTGGTAACTCTTAACTTAGTTGATAGGAGGCTAGTTCATACGGTAAAGAATCCACCTGCAATGCAGGAGACCTGTGTTCAATCCCTGGATTGGGAAGATCCCCTGGAGAAGGGAATGGCAACCCATTCCACTATTCTTGCCTGGAGAATTCCATGGACAGAGAAGCCTGGTGGGTTTGCAAATAGTTGGACACCACTGAGTGACTAACACTTTCATTTTCAGTGATATGAGAAGCAGAAAATACTAGGAGTAACCAGTAATGAACAAAGGTAGAAAATACTTGTCTTTCAAGTTTTGTAGGCCCAACAGAAATCAAGAACACAGATGGCAATATGTAACAGTAGAATTTAGCTTAAAGATCAATGGCTTACTTTTTATTTTTTAATCTACTTTACCTGGACTTCGATTATTTTGATCTGCTGTAGTCCTAAACCTAGAGAAAAACTCCCTTCTTTCTGATAAACCTTAAATTTCCAACTGCCTTTAGACATTCTGTTGAAGAGAAATATCAAATAATGACAAATTAAATGTCTACATCAAAATTTCTTTTTTTAAACCCAAGTTTATAATTTTCAAATCTACCACTATAAAATCTGGCTCTCACATTTTCCATATAAATCGGTCAATTCAACGAATGCTTTACTCCCAGAGGACACATGAGAAATACACCTGAACGTAACACTCTCCTATTCAAAGCTCCCATAAAAGGTCTGGAGAGTTAGAGGAACTAAAGTAAATAGCCATCATAAAAAGTCAATAGATTTTTCAGAAATGGCTTTCACTTACTTACCTAACACAACTCTAAAGTCCTCACTATCCAAATGTAATACCCAAGTATTGGTGGTTTTTGATCTGTTCTCCATATACTTCTTGAGACTTTTCCCATTAATTTCCAGGGTATATTCATAAGCGAAAGCACGCGCGGCGTCAATGTTTATGGTCGCTTTTGTCTTTGCGGCTCCAACGCAGAAGGTTTCTTTGCCCACCAGTTTGAACATCCACTCTTTTCTTATCGCTTCCTAAGTCATAAAATACAAAAGTTAAACCATACAAATGGGAGAAAATTTAATGTTTACCTTTGGAAATAATATAATTAAAGGAAATAAATGGCAGTGCTATTTAGATGTGATTTTATTACTTCATGATACAAAAAATTTGGAAAATAAAGGCATTTTAAAGTTAAGTACAGATGTTATAGTCTATGAATTCCACAATTATTATTAGTCTGCTTTGTATGGCAAAAATGATACAAGCCAATATATAAAGATATAACCATTGTAAGGGAAAGGCACTGAATTCACACAGAAGAATATACATTAGCAAAATCAAGATTCTCTGTATACTCTATTTCACAAAGTAACATTTTTTCCTACCTTCCCATCTACATACACCACTCGTTTGCCTGATGTAGTCCCATGTTCAAATTCAATTTTATGGACTCCATCACTTAAAGCAACTTCCCAAACAGCTACAAGATCTGTCATTTTTTCTAGGCTGTAAGGAGGGCTAAGGAAATAAAATTAAGCAATTATAATAGGCAAAAACAGTAACAGAATAACCAATTAATCCTTCCAAGGTGAAAATATCAGATCTTGAAAAGCCCTAAAATTACAAAATATTAAAGTGATATAAGCTAAAAAAGCCTACTTACAATACATGTAACTATTTTCACCCTGTTATGCATTCTTCTTTTAAGATGAAATTACTATCTATGGGTATACAGTCAGATAATTCCAAAGTCACCTTAATAGTAATAGGATTAAGAACCAATCAGTTTATCCAGGACAGTATTCTAAGCTTGGCCACAGAAAGGTCACTAAAAGTTTCTACTCCTCCCTCCTGTCATTTAAAAAGCACAGTACTTAATTTTGGTTTTGTTTTTTTCAGATCCTATCACTCTAAAGCAAGAATTCTTAAAACCTTTTATACTTGAACCAATAACTAGGGATTCATTTGAACAAAAAAGGTTCTAATTTAAAAATACTAAGACTGAGAAAAAAAGTCATGGAAGAAATGTTCCATAATAGATATAAAAATGTTATGGAAGACAGTAATCTTGTCATTATTACAGGAAATCTTATTAAAAATATAAAGGATTCTGTTTTGTGACGTTTCTGGCACAACTTAAACATGTATTTTATATTAATGTCTTAATATAAAATATATATTATATATAATGCATATACAACATATAAGTAATATTTTTATACCGATACAGATTTTTAGCTTTGAGAGAAGTAACATTACAGCAGTAATGTTCATAGCTAACAGTTATTCAGTACTTACTGTGTGCCAATCACTGTTCTAAGCTTTATACACATTAACTCAAAGGATCCCCACTATGAGGTGGGTACTATTATTCCTCTATTCACAGATGAGGAAACTGAGGCTCAGAGAGGCTAAAGGCTCGTCTAAGGTCACAATGACAGTAAGTGGCAGACGGGATGTAATTTTAGGAGTCTGGTCCCAGAGTCTATTCTCTTAACTACATCTTCTTCTTCATTCACTCTAATCTCCTTTGTAGGCTCTAAACCAGAAACAGTAAATAGGTTTTATATCTTTTGGAAGTGACTGCCAAGAATTTTGTGCTGGGAGGGATTTGCAGACCTCACATCCAGGTTTTATGGGAAAGGATGCCACATTAGTGGTGGCCACCTCCATGCCAGGTGTTCACCACCCTTGCTGGAAATCACAGAGAAGCACAACTACGCATTCTGCAGTATTACAAAATGTGTTCTCCAAAAAAGTAGCCTGGATACTCTCCTGAATGATTAAAGCCCATCTTTAAAGCTTCATAATCCAGTTTTATCACAATGCAAGACATTTACCTTTCGTCATCTTCAAAGATAGGACTGTCATCTCCAGATGCCATGGTTGGCAAAACAGTCTTTAATCCAATTAGGAGCCAGGAAAGAAAAAAGCAGAAGTGCAGCAAAGAAAGATTGAGAGCAAAAAAGATGACACGTGCAAAGAGTTTTTCTAATTTTGCAATCCATTTCTTAAAATGCATGCAGTTTCTGATGAAACAGCTTTTACATACAATAGAATTGCAATCTCTAATTGTCAGGGAAAGAAATTAAATCATGCAAATTAGCCAGTCATATTTTTCCCTGTTATGGATTTATAATTTCCTAAAATTAAGAGAATAAACTCTAGTTTATTTCAAGTATCATACCATGTCAGAGTTGCAAGAGACGTAGAGGTCCTCTGGGTCCCTTGCTTCTCAAATTGAGAAGAAGCCCCAAGGGTATGAGGCAGTAGGTCAGGGCATACAGAAAACCCCAGGATAAACAGAATGCATCCTCTGGAGGCATCCATGTTACATGGTAGTAACAAATTTAAAATTCAATCTTCATATTAAAATTTAGAAAGGTGTATTATGGTGCAATACATAATTTAAAAAATTTTTTAAAGATAACTTCAAAGAAATGTTAAGCTTGCAGGAAGCAGCCAGGGATGTGCTAGTTTGCTTTCTAAGAGCAAACTTAATTTGCCCACTTACTCAAACCCACTTAATTTACTAGTGCCAATAATGAATTCACAAAAGTTATATGGTTTGCTCAGGTCACCAGAAGAGGCCAAGCCAAATCTAGAGTCCAGAACACCTGTGTAATTAACTAAATAGTATCTGGGCTATCACGCTAAAAATCAGAAGCAAATGTAATACTCACATGCATAGGAAACCATCCACATTTGAAGATTTAGGATTAACAATTGTACCCCTGTCAAACCTTTTGAATAATAAATTCAACTATTTTTTTGCTTCCAAGACCTACTCTAGTCTCGTCTTTTCCATATAGATGTCCAAGGGTGCTCTCTCCTTGTAAAAATGGGAGATTGCCAATCTTTTTTTGTCTGGAAATAACCAAACGTGACAAACTGCTACTTAAAAGATATTAAAGAAGACCTTAGCACCCATAAAAGCAACCCAACAGACAAAGAAAAGCTTAACAGTTTAGAATAAAAACTAAAGATTCAAAATACATTGTACCTGAAATAAATCCCTTTTTTTAATTAGCACCTTATGTATTTGTGGATTTTTCTAGTCTTAAAAATACCTCTTAGCATATCTCCTATGAAAGTGGAGGGTATCTTGCAACTAACAAAGCAAAAAGAACACAGAGCAATAGAGTAAGCCAAATAGCATAATATAACCTAGGGTACGTATCTTTCAGAAATCAGAGGCGAGTTTGGGATATCACTCAGATTTTGCTCTACAACTTTTAGAGACTCTAGAAAGTTTAGCAATTCAACAAACTTGAAAGAACTGCCCAGTTTTTCACTTTAAGGGATTTCAAATATTACCACACTAAGATAAGACTTGGTACCCTCTTAATTATATTTCATATAAAGCATAAAAGACAACACAACAAATTAGAAGAGAGGTTAGAAATCAAGGTCACATAAAATATTCTTCTCTCTACTATCAATCAACATTCATTCATACATTCAACAGTTATTTAGGGAGTATCAGTTGAAGGTGTTGAAAATGTTTTGGAAATAGTGGTGATGGCTGTACATCATAAATGAACTTTATGTTCATTTAAGTCACTGAACTGGACATTTTAAAATGGCAATTTTTATGCCATATATATTGATCACAACTTTTAAAAATTAATACTGTAATACACAAAAAAACCCATTGAATTGTATCCTTTAGATGGGTGAATTGTATGGTATATGAATTATATATCAACAAAATTACTAAAAAACAACAACCCGGGTGTCCTGCCAGTAGTGTTTCTTGGAATATGATTTCGCTTATGACCAAGAGATGATCACAGCTGTACATGTCCCGGGTTTCTACCTTACTCATTTGAATAATAAAATTTACCTGTCACACAAATCTCTAAGCTACTGTCATATTCTAAATTCACCTCGTATTCTAAATTCATCCACTATGCTAGCAGTCATCAGTCACTCATATGCCAGGCGCTAAGCTCAGAGTGAGAGACTCTGGAGAGACAAAAGATGATTACAGCACAGCCATGGGACTGTCCTTGGAAAGGGAAGCAGTAAAGAACAGAATAGGGCTACCCAGGTGGCTCAGAGGTAAAGAATCTGTCTGCCAACACAGGGGACGGGGGTGGTGCTCTTAGATAAATCCCCGGGTCAGGAAGATTATCTGGAGAAGGAAATGGCAACCCACTCCAGTATTCTTGCCTGGAAAATCCTTGGACAGAGAAGCCTGGCAGGCTAAGTCTCAAAACTGAGTCAGACACGACTTAGGGACTAAACAACAAAGAACCAGAAAAGGCCTCCGGAGAAAGGATCCTAGCCCTGCCAAATGGGTGGGAAGACCAGGGAAGCCTATGCTTTAAAACTTGAGAGAAACGAATTCATCCATTGTCATTTTAAACTTATACATACATTTAGTTATCGGGACCATGAGACCAAACTGGAAAATGATCATTACAAAGAAAAATTTCCTCTATTTCAGCACACAGGTTTTAAAATGTAAGTAAAAAGGATGGAAAAACAAATTCCATTTATTTTCACTGATAAGGACAATGTCACTTACTTGAAAGTTTACATGTCTTCACGGCAAGTTTCTGGAGGCTCTAGTGACACATCCCTCAGCATAATCATTTAAAATCCTTATCCTAGCAATTCAACATCCCTGTTTCAGAGTAGGACTTTAAAACGTTTCCACTATTTATCTAATCCCAGCCTGAATTTTGCTTTAACTTAGGTTTAATCGTACTGGGGGCTGTAATGGTTCATCCAAGCTAAACCTAAGTCGGTTTTAAAAATTACTAAGGTATTCAGTTTCTTTTCAGCAAAGCTCTAGGTAAGGCCAGCTATTGCACACGACACGTCAAACTTAACAAAGAGGTGTTGCCGATGTCCGCCGGATCAGCATTGGGACCTCCAGCAAAGTGTCAGTTAACTCTCTGAGCCAGATGTTCCCAAGTGTGAGGCACAAAAAACGCGAATAACTTTTCCAAGGAGCATTTTGCAAGGAGTACCGCAAGCATTTCTACACATCAAAAAGCCAGAGGGAACAGTGCTCAACGAATCGTTTTTTGTAATAGCTAAGAACTGAAAACCACCTGTATGTTCACCATCGTGGAGATAATCCGTGGAGTGAATCACAGTCACTCAGCAAGCGTCGAGCCCTGGTCAGGCGCGGAAAACCTGGCACCAAAGCACCCGTTCGCGGCCAATAAAAAGGATGGAGGCAAACATCAGCCGCGCGCAGACGCGTGAGATGTATTGGTAAGACAAAGAAGCCAGGCTGCAGCACTTCGTGATCCGGGTTCTGCAAAAATACAGCCGGCTCATTTTTGCAGGGAAAAGGGGACTGGAAGGAAAGACACCTTAATGTTAACCCGGTGCTCCCAGGGAGCGAAGGTACGGCTCCTGCGCTTCCTTCCCTGTGACGCCTGCTCCACTTTTCCGACTGCGACAAATAATGAATTTATAGTCGGGCAGAGGCCGGAGCCGCGGGTTCCAGGGCCTGGCCGGGCTAGAGCACACGGCCGCCCTGCCGGGTCTCCGCCCCGCCAGCGGCCGGGTCTCTGGGAGACGCCCGGAGCCCCCTCCCCACCTCCCGCGCGGGCCTAGGCCTCGCGCGGGGTCGCACCGCCGCCAGGACACCGCCCACTGCGCGGCACGCCCGCCGCCGCAGCCCGGAGATGGCGGCCGCCCGCACCGCGGCGGGGGCGCCCGGGGCTGCGCGCAGGGGCTTCCGGGCCGGCCGGACCGCCCCACCTGGGCCGCGAGGCTCACCTGGGCGCCGTGGGCCTCTGGGGGCTCTGGGCCCAGAGACCGGTGGGTTCCACCGACTGGAACTCTTAGGCCCTTCGCCGAGAACCAGACGCAACCTCCGCGGAAGCGAGAGCTCCGAGCGCGCCGACTCTTTGTCGCGCTTCAGGTCCCCGAGGTGCCCAGCGCCAACCGCCGCCCGCCCCTCCCCCGCGCGGTGACCCAACCCCCGCCTGCGGTCCGCGCGGCCGGCTTTGCGCTCTCACCCCTTCCCGAGACGCCTCCGTAAGAACCAGCTGACAGCGGGCGCTGGCTGGACGCTGGAGCGAACCGGGTGGGCAAAACCAGACCTTGCCTGCTCTGAAGCCACGGGGCAGGTAAATCCGATCATGGCATTGTCTCCTTGAAACTCTGTAAAGCTTCTGATTACTCCTAGACAGATCAAAACTCGTTAGGATGGGCATGAGGCCCCATGTATGATGTTGCCCCGGTCTCCCCTGGCTTCCTTTAGATAGATCCTCAAATGATTTTTGAAGTCCTTCACCCTAGGGCCTTTGCAGATGCTCTTCCCTTTGCCTGGACGCTCCTCCCGTGCTCCCTTAGTTAACCTCCATTGCGATTGAGATTGTTCTTCAAATGTCATTTCTTGAGAAAAACTATCCTAAGACTTGCAACACCTGGAATTCTCCTCAGTTCTGTTCAAGTTGTGCAAGTATTCGTGTAATCTTTGTTGAATGTACAGCATTAATAGGGTTTCCCTGGTGGTTCGGCGGTAAAGAATCCGCCAGCAATGAGGGAGACCTGGGTTGGGAAGATCCCCTGGAGGAAGCACCACAACCCACTCCAGTATTCTTTCCTGGACAATCCCATGGACAGAGGAGCCTGGCGGGCTACAGTCCATGGGGTCGCAAAGAGTCGCACACGACTGAAGCGACTGAGCACGGCTCCCTCGCAGCTTGATAGTAGGCTGAGGTCTGTGAAGTCAAGGACCATGGCCGCTTGGTTCTCACTGTAGCAGCTCCCACGTCTGCAGAGTGCAGGCCCTACTATGCTCTGATAAGTGTTGCTGAATGAATGAAGAGTAGGCCTGAGTAATGTTTCAGGTGGCCTTGATTTTCGTTAAGGAAGAGACAGCAAACACTGCAGAGGAGTGGGCCATCTGAAAAGAGCAGTGAGTGGTCCCTGTGGAAAATGGATTCAGCAGCAAAACAAACATGTGAAAGGGTTCTCTGGGGGCTCTGAAGATTTGAGGGCAAAGGTACATGCAGGTCCCAGTGTATAGTTTCTTCCCTCAGCTTGGTGTTAATGTAAAGAAGGATTATTTCACCTCTGGGATTGGTAGTGAGGATGCTGAGCAAGTATGTGAGAGAACAGCAGTTGAGAAACAATAAAGAACAATCTAGTGATTAGGTTAACTAGTCTGTGAAGTAATGGACTGAATTCCTAAGGAAATTATGTTACAGGGATTCTGTTTAGAGAGCACTGATTTCTTGTTTGCTACCCTGTATTGAAAGCTCCCTGGAAACAAAGACTTTTCATATTTGCATTTTCTTCTGCACCGGTGTCTTGAATAGAGACTTTTCAATAAATGATGATTGAAAGAATGAACCAGGGAAATAGGGGAGAAGGCAAAAGGCCCCAGAGTGGAAATTTCCAGAAATAGATGAAGACGTGTCCCTAATTCCTTTTTCTTGTCCTTAGTTCTTCTGAGAAACACTTGTGAATTGTTGGGTTAGGGCCAGGAAACCCTGGTTGGGCAGCAGCTCAAAAATATTGTTTAATGAAGGATCATATTTTCTTGTAAAACTTTGGGAATCAGAATATCTTTTACAAGACCAATAAGGTATAATTTATTGAATGCTTGCTTTGTGCCTTGTATATTATTGCCTGTAGTTCTCACAACAGTCCAGTAGTTATTCCCATTTTACAGAGACTCAAAGCCCTAACAAGTTGCAGGGCCAGCACATGAAGCTAGCCTGTAGAATTTAAAAAGGTCATTTTATCAGAGTCTGCTATTAGAAAAGTATTGTGCATGAATATACGTCCTGTCTTAGGGGTCTACGGAGCCCCTCTGCCTAAGGGCCCCAGAAAGCAGAGGGGTTCAGCCCATTCATGAAGTGCATTCAAGTCTGTCCCCTGAATAGGTGAGGCAGTCTGATTTCACCGCTGGCTTATTCTGTGCCAATGTTTCCTTCATGGGTATAGTTTCTGGGATATCTGGAATTAAGGAACATACCAGTTTAGGCTGTATTTTCTACCTACTTATTCCCTGGGCCCAGCACACTGGAGGTAGGCATGGTCACTTGTTATCAAAGAGATTGTTATGAAAAGAAAATGTGAACAAAACACCATGAAAGGTATTGACCTGAATGTGAAACATACTCATCTGGTGATCCTGCTTTTGACTATATTTCCACTGTCAGATTGCTTTCTTGTTTCTCGAGACGTGCCTGGGTGTTGCTTGCTCTAACCTCTCAAACTACCTCTCACCAGCCCACCCATAGACATCAGTGATTTATTTTAAGAGAGCACCTAAAACTGCTTTCATTCACAATAGTCCATGTTTTCATTGGGCCTCCTTTGGAAAAGGGAATTGTTAATGAATTAATGGATTTTCTGAAATTACTTCTTAAACAGCAAGAATGGACATCAAAATTAAAGGGAAAAGTTACATAACCTGATACCTACAGGTTTAAAACTTTCCATGTGCCCTTCCAGTATTGGTCCAGCATGACTATTGGCTATGTGTTAATGGAAGCTGCACCAGAGACTTTCAAATGAGCCCAGAGCCCAGGATTCTGGACTCAGAGGATTGTGTGTCAGCACCAGTGCCAATAAGCACTCTCCTGCTGCCAGCCAGGCTGCTGTTGCTTGGGCCTCTCTCCTTTAGCACAAAGAGCCTCTGGCTCTACCTACCCAAAACACGGAAAGTGGAGAAGGATCAAACCAAGATGAATTTATAAACTTCAAACCAGAAAAATTTGACAGTTTTAGGAGAAAATAGATTTTGGTCTGAGTCATCTGGAGAGTGGGGTTTGTAGATTCACCCTTACTTAGACCAAAGAACCAAAGGAAGGCACTTTTAAAGTGTCTAAGGAGCATTCTGAGGCTTGTGTTTCAATTGGTTAAGACAAAAATCTGCATCTAGTTTACTTTGAGAAATTTTAAAAATACAGGAAAGTACAGAGAAAAATGCTCATATTCCCACCACCAGAATTGACCATTCTTAAATATTGGCTCAATAAAAAATCCCAATGAAACTGTGCAACTCAGGTTGGATCTTGAACCCATGGCTTTTTAATTTAGATCACACACTGGGTCTCAGGACGTAATGAAGCTAAGGTTCTTGATGCAGAAAGAATTAAGTGAGAGGCAAAGTGATAGATAAGAAGTGATTCTATCTGGACAGAAACACTCCACAGACAGAGTGTGGGCCATCTCAGAAGACGAGAATCTCTGAAATATGGTGTCATTAATTTTTATTATCTGGGTACTTTCTTTTTTTTCTTTTTTTTTTTTTATCTGGGTACTTTCATAGGCTAATGAGTGGGAGGATTATTTCAAGTATTTCAGGGAAGGAGTGAAGATTTCCAGGAATTGGGCACTGCCTACTTTTTGGCATTTTATGATTACCTTGGAATTCATGGTGCTGTTGAGTGTGTCACGTAGCTAGTCAATAGAATCAGTGTATAATGAGGCTTAAGGTCTATTGGAAGTCGAATCTTCCACCATCTTGGAGCTAGTTGATCCTAGCCAGTTTTTATCATGTCCTATGGCTATGTCATTTTTTAAAGGTTGTGCCCTTCCCCCTTCCCTCCTGTTTCACCAGTAGAAGGAAATATTGAAGATAAATTGGTATTTGACTTTCAACCCTAATACCTTTATTTTCTTTTCCTCCCCAAAGGCCAACATTTTCATGAATTTGCTATGGTTGCTTCCAACTCCACCTTCTATAGTTATATATAGAAATTATATTTGTTGTCGTCATTCAGCTGCTGAATCATGTTCAACTCTCTGCAACCCCATAGACTGTAGCGTGCCAGGCTTCTCCTGAATCCGTTTTCCTCACATGGGGACTTGAATCTACATGTTGGGACTCAATCCCAGCCAAAATGTAGTTTGGAAGCTGAACCCATGAAAGCAGGACTTGAGGCCATCCAAAGCCCAGTTTGGGACTCTAACCCATGATGCCAGAACTCAAACCCAGCCAAAACCCAGTTTGGGACCCTAACCCACATGACGGGGACTCAAACAGCACCAAAACCCAACTTGGGATTTGAACCCATGATCTTTTAATTAGAATCACTCACCTGGTGCCTGGACTTCCTAAGGCTCAAGTTCTTTGTGTCTCAGTGCAGTAATTCAGCAAGAGGCAAAGTGATAGGCAAGAAGTAGATTTATTAACATATGATGCTTGTAAGTGATGGAAGCGGGCAGGCAAAGGAGCTCTGCCTCAAAGATTGAATGAGCTTCAATTTTATAATGAAAAAAAAGGAGAGGGGAGAAGACCTCCTTCTCCAAGTAGACATAGGTGCAGGTGTAAGGCATACATTGTGAGCTCCTCCTTCACTAGCTCCTCCTTTTTATTACGCAGAGAAGTGTCTGATCCTATGAGGTCAAACTAGGATTATCAAATTACTAGAAGAGTGGTGACATTCTTCTTCCATCTAATGGCCTGGGGCATATCTTGTGGTTTGTTTATGGTTTTATAGTTCAGTTCAGTCGCTCAGTCCTGCCGACACTTTGCGACCCCATGGACTCCAGCACGCCAGGCCTCCCTGTCCATCAATAACTCCCAGAGTTCACTCAAACTCATGTCCATTGAGTTGGTGATGCCATCCAACCATCTCATCCTCTGACGTCCCCTTTTCCTCCTGCCTTCGATCTTTCCCAGCCTCAGGGTCTTTTCAAATGAGTCACTTCTTCACATCAGGTGGCCAAAGTATTGGAGTTTCAGCTTCAGCATCAGTCCTTCCAATGAATATTCAATACTGATTTCCTTTAGGATGGACTGGTTAGATCTCCTTGCAGTCCAAGGGACTCTCAAGAGTTTTCTCCAACACCAAACTTCAAAAGCATCAATTCTTCGACACTCAGCTTTCTTTATAGTCCAACTCTCACATCCATACATGACTACTGGAAAAACCATACCTTTGACAAGACGGACCTTTCTCGGCAAGGTAATGTCTCTGCTTTTTAATATGGTGTCTAGTTGGTCATAACTTTTCTTCCAAGGAGCAAGCATCATTTAATTTCATGGCTGCAATCACCATCTGCAGTGATTTTAGAGCCCCCTAAAATAAAGTCTGCCACTGTTTTCACTGTTTCCCCATGTATTTGCCATGAAGTGATGGGACCAGATGCCATGATCTTAGTTTTCTGAACGTTGAGTTTTAAGCCAATTTTTTCACTTTCCTCTTTCACTTTCATCAAGAGGTTCTTGAGTTCTTCTTCACTTTCTGCCATAAGGGTGGTGTCATCTGCATATCTGAGGCTATTGATATTTCTCTCGGCAATCTTGATTCCAGCTTGTGCTTCATCCAGTCCAGCGTTTCACATGATGTACTCTGCATATAAGTTAAATAAGCAGGGTGACAATATACAGTCTTGACGTACTCCTTTTCCTATTTGGAACCAGTCTGTTGTTCCATGTCCAGTTCTAACTGTTGCTTCCTGACCTGCATACAGGTTTCTCAAGAGACAGGTCAAATGGTCTGGTATTCCCATCTCTTTCAGAATTTTCCACAGTTTATTGTGATCCACACAGTCAAAGGCTTTGGCATAGTCAGTAAAGCAGAAATAGATATTTTTCTGGAACTCTCTTGCTTTTTCGATGATCCAGTGGATGTTGGCAATTTGATCTCTGGTTCCTCTGCTTTTTCTAAAACAAGCTTGAACATCTGGAAGTTCACACTTCACGTATTGCTGAAGCCTGGCTTTGAGAATTTTGAGCATTATTTTACTAGCGTGTGAGATGAGTGCAATTGTGCGGTAGTTTGAGCATTCTTTGGCATTGCCTTTCTTTGGGATTGGGATGAAAACTGACCTTTTCCAGTCCTGTGGCCACTGCTGAGTTTTCCAAATTTGCTGGCATACTGAGTGCAGCACTTTCACAGCATCATCTTTTAGGATTTGAAATAGCTCAACTGGAATTTCATCACCTCCACTAGCTTTGCTCGTAGTGATGCTTTCTAAGGCCCACTTGACTTCACATTCCAGGATGTCTGGCTCTAGGTGAGTGATCACACCATCACGATTATCTGGGCCATGAAGATCTTTTTTGTACAGTTCTTCTGTGTATTCTTGCCACCTCTTCTTAATATCTTCTGCTTCTGTTAGGTCCATACCATTTCTGTCCTTATTGTGCCCATTTTGCGTGAAATGTTCCCTTGGTATCTCTAATTTTCTTGAAGAGATCTCTAGTCTTTCCCATTCTGTTGTTTTCCTCTATTTCTTTGCATTGATCACTGAGGAAGGCTTTCTTATCTCTCCTTGCTATTCTTTGGAACTCTGCATTCTAATGGTATTTTTCCTTTTTTCCTTTGCCTTTCAGTTCTCTTCATAGCTGTTTGTAAGGCCTCCTCAGACAGCCATTTTGCTTTTTTGCATTTCTTTTTCTTGGGGATGGTCTTGATCCCTGTGTCCTGTACAATGTCACCAACCTCAATCCATAGTTCTTCAGGCACTCTGTCTACCAGATCTAATCCCTTGAATCTATTTGTCACTTCAACTCTATAATTGTAAGGGATTTAATTTAGATTATACCTGAATGGTCTAGTGGTTTTCCCTACTTTCTTCAATTTTGAGTCTGAATCTGGCAATAAGGAATTCATGGTCTGAGCCACAGTTGACTCCCAGTTTTGTTTTTGCTGACTATATAGAGCTTCTCTATCTTTGGCTACAAAGAATATAATTAATCTGATTTTGTTATTGACCATCTAGTGATGTCCATGTGTAGAGTTTTGTCTTGTGTTGTTGGAAGAGGGTGTTCACTAATGACCAGTGACTTCTCTTGGCAAAACTCTGTTAGCCTTTGCTCTGCTTCATTCTGTACTCCAAGGCCAAATTTGCCTGTTACTCCAGGTGTTTCTTGATTTCCTACTTTTACATTCCAGTCCCCTATAATGAAAAGGACATCTTTTTTGGGTGTTAGTTCTAGAAGGTCTTGTAGGTCTTCATAGAACCATTCAACTTCAGCTTCTTCAGCATTACTGGTTGGGGCATAGACTTGGATTACTGTGATATTAAATGATTTGGCTTAGAAACAAAGAGAGATCATTCTGTTGTTTTTGAGATTGCATCCAAGTACTGCTTTTCGGGGTCTTTTGTTGACTATGATGGCTACTCCATTTCTTCTAAGGGATTCTTGCTCCCAGTAGTAGATATAATGGTCATCTGAGTTAAATTCACCCATTCCAGTCCATTTTAGTTCGCTGATTCCTAAAATGTCGATGTTCACTCTTGCCATCTCCTGTTTGACCACAACCTATTTGGCTTGATTCATGGACCTAACATTCCAGGTTCCTATGGAATATTGCTCTTTACAGCATTGGACTTTGCTTCTATAACCAGTCTCATCCACAACTGGGTATTGTTTTTGCTTTGGCCCTGTCTCTTCATTCTTTCTGGAGTTATCTCTCCACTGATCTCCAGTAGCATATTGGGCACCTCCCGACCTGGGGAGTTCATCTTTAACTGTCCTACCTTTTTGCCTTTTCATACTGTTCATGGGGTTCTCAAAGCAAGAATACTGAAGTGGTTTTATAGTTGAGTGAGTCAAATTGCCAACATCTATTGGATCATAGAAAAAGAAAGGGAATTTCAGAAAAACATTTGCTTCATTAACTACTCTAAAGCCTTTGACTGTGTGGATCACAGCAAACTGTGGAAAATTCTTAGAAGAGATGGGAATAGCAGACCACCTTACCTGCCTCCTGAGAAACCTGTATGCAGGTCAAGAAGCAATGGTTAGAACAGGACATGGAACAATGGACTGGTTCAAAAGCAGGAAAGGAGTACATCAAGGCTGTATATTGTCACCATGATTATTTAACTTACATGCAGAGTACATCATGTGAAATGCAGGGCTGGATGAATCACAAGCTGCAATCAGATTGCCTGGAGAAATAACAACAACCTCAGATATGCAGATGATACCACTCTGATGGCAGATAGCAAAGAGGAAGTAAAGAGCCTCTTGAAAGAGAGAGTGAAAAATCTGGCTTGAAACTCAACATTCATAAAACTAAGATCATGGCATCCAGTCCAATCACTTCATGGCAAATATATGGGGGAAAAGTGGAAACGGTAGCAAATTTTATTTACTTGTGTTCCAAAATCACTGCGGAAGGTGACTGCAGCCATGAAATTAAAAGACGCTTGCTCCTTGGAAGGAAAGCTATGACAAACCTTAGACAGTGTATTAAAAAGCAGAGGTGTCACTTTGCTTACAAAGGTAGATATAGTCAAAGGTATGGTTTTTCCAGTAGTCATGTATGGATGTGAGAATTGGACGATAAACAAGGCTGAGCACCGAAGAATTGATGCTTCAGATTGTGCTGGAGAAGCCTCTAGAGAGTTCCTTGGACTGCAAGGAGATCAAACCAGTCAATCGTAAAGGAAATCAATCCTGCATATTCATTGGAGGGAGTGATGCTAAAGCTGAAGCTCCAGTATTTTGGCCGTCTGATGCAAAGAGCTGACTCATTGGAGAAGACCCTGATGCTAGGAAGAATTGAGGGCAAGAGAAGGGGATGACAGAGGATGAGATGGTTGAATGTCATCACCAACTAAATGGACATGAGTCTGAGCAAACTCAGGGAGATAGTGAAGGACAGGGAAGCAGAAAGGACTGCCCGCTGTGGTCCATGGGGTGGGAAAGAGTCCAGCTGAGGCAGAGAGTGCAGGCCAGGCTAGGGCTGAGTGGGGTCCATACAACTTAATTTGATAACAATATCAGCATCATCATTACATTTATTCTGTATTTATTGACAGTCTGTTATATGGTAGGTCACCATGTGAGGGGATATAGCAATGAGAAGCACTGATGGCTTTTCCTCACTCATGAAGTTTACGTTCTAGAGGAGAAGGCAGTCACAAAAATGAGCAAATGGTCTGAGGTAGATTTCCTCCAAGATGTCTCCAGAAAACCCTTACTCCTTAATGTTCACAACCTTCTATTGTGCTCACCCACGTTTCAGCAAGTTTGGTTTGTGCAATCAGTAGCATACAGCAGAAGTGATGCTATGTCACATCCAAGATCAGGTTATGAAAAAGACATCAACTTCTGTCTTAGGTGCTCACTCATTCTCTTCATCACTTCCTCTGTGGGAAGCCGTCATGTATGTGGACACTCAAGCAGCCTGTGGAGAGGCCCACTTAACAAGGAACAAACTGAGGCCAGCCGACAACCACATTAGTGAGTTTGGAAATGGATCCTTCAGTCCACTTGAACCTTGAGATGACTGTAGTCCTGGCCAATGTGTTGACTCCACCTTCATCTCATGAAAGATTCTGTCCAGACCTTCCAGTTAGGCTATTCCTTTATTCCTGACCCACAGAAAGTTTGAGATAAAGGTTTGCTTTAAGCTGCTATGAATAGGGGTAATTTGTTATGCATCAATAGGTAACTAATAAACAGATGAAATAATTGCAAGTTGGAATAAGCACATACACTAATCTCATGGTAGAGTAGATGCCCGTTGTGAGAAGTGGTATGGTCAACTGATTAATGAAGTGGTTAATGGAGCCTGAATGCTGGTTTCAGATCCTGGATCTGCCATATACTATAACAGCAGTGTGACTTTCAGTTCAGTTCAGTTCAGTCGCTCAGTCGTGTCCGACTCTTTGCGACCCCATGAACTGTAGCATGCTAGGCCTTTCTGTCCATCACCAACTCCCAGAGTCTACCCAAACCCATGGCCATCAAGTCGGTGATGCCATCCAACCATCTCATCCTCTGTCGTCCCCTTCTCCTCCTGCCCACAATCCTACCCAGCATCAGGGTCTTTTCCAGTGAGTCAGCTCTTCACATGAGGTGGCCAAAGTATTGGAGTTTTAGCTTCAACATCAGTCCTTCCAATGAACACCCAGGATTGATCTCCTTTAGGATGGATTGATTGGATCTTCTTGCAGTCCAAGGGACTCTCAAGAGTCTTCTCCAACACCACAGTTCAAAAGCATCAATTCTGCGGTGCTCAGCTTTCTTCACCATCCAACTCTCACATCCATACATGACCACTGGAAAAACCATAGCCTTGACTAGACGGACCTTTGTTGGCAAAGTAATGTCTCCGCTTTTAAATATGCTATCTAGGTTGGCCATAACCTTCCTTCCAAGGAGTAAGCGTCTTTTAATTTCATGGCTGCAGTCACCATCAGCAGTGATTTTGGAGCCCAAAACAATAAAGTCTGACACTTTCCACTGTTTCCCATCTATTTGCCATGAAGTGATGGGACCAGATGCCATGATCTTAGTTTTCTGAACGTTGAGCTTTAAGCCAACTTTTTTACTCTCCTCTTTCACTTTCATCAAGAGGCTCTTTAGGTCTTCTTCACTTTCTGCCATAAGGGTGGTGTCATCTGCATATCTGAGGTTATTGATATTTCTCCCGGCAATCTTGATTCCAGCTTGTGTTTCTTCCAGCCCAGCGTTTCTCATGATGTACTCTGCATAGAAGTTAAATAAGCAGGGTGACAATATACAGCCTTGACGTACTCCTTTTCCTATTTGGAACCAGTCTGTTGTTCCATGTCCAGTTCTAACTGTTGCTTCCTGACCTGCATACAGATTTCTCAAGAGACAGGTCAAATGGTCTGGCATTCCCATCTCTTTCAGAATTTTCCACAGTTTATTGTGATCCACACAGTCAAAGGCTTTGGCATAGTCAATAAAGCAGAAATAGATGTTTTTCTGGTACTCTCTTGCTTTTTCGATGATCCAGCGGATGTTGGCAATTTGATCTCTGGTTCCTCTGCCTTTTCTAAAACCAGCTTGAACATCTGGAAGTTCACGGTTTACGTATTGCTGAAGCCTGGCTTGGAGAATTTTGAGCATTACTTTACTAGCATGTGAGATGAGTGCAATTGTGCGGTAGTTTGAGCATTCTTTGGCATTGCCTTTCTTTGGTATTGGACTGAAAACTGACCTTTTCCAGTCCTGTGGCCACTGCTGAGTTTTCCAAATTTGCTGGCATATCGAGTGCAGCACTTTTCACAGCATCACCTTTTAGGATTTGAAATAGCTCAACTGGAATTCCATCACCTCCACTAGCTTTGTTCATAGTGATGCTTTCTAAGGCCCACTTGACTTCACATTCCAGGATGTCTGACTCTAGGTGAGTGATCACACCATCGTGATTATCTGGGTTGTGAAGATCTTTTTTGTACAGTTCTTCTGTGTATTCTTGCCACCTCTTCTTAATATCTTCTGCTTCTGTTAGGTCCATACCGTTTCTGTCCTTTACCGAGCCTATCTTTGCATGAAATGTTCCTTTGATATCTCTAATTTTCTTGAAGAGCAAGTCATTTTTATAAACTTCTACTTTTGAATTTGGTCATTTGTAAACATAATAACAGTATTTACATTAAAGTTGTAAAGAGTCAACAGGTTAAAAAATGAAGATGCTTAGCCCAGAGCCTGACACGTTTTAAGGGCTCAATTCATACAACTATTGTTCTTCTATATGGATTCTTGAGCATTTGTTATTAATATATTTGCCTGAGCTGTTTGCTTATTGTCTTTCATACTGGAAAATGGCTACTGAAGGAGAATGCTGCTGAATAAATCTGACTCAAATGTAACAAGATAATTCAGCACTGTATTGAGCACCTACGTGCCAGGGACTAAGCTAGGTTCTGGAAAAAGTTTAGTAAGGTATGATCTGTGTCCCCAGGATTTCAAATTCTCATGGGGAAGTGCAGAGCAAACATATTAGTGTAGTAAAGGATTCTAAGTCTGAAAGACTTGTAAGTCAAAGAATCTTCAAGAACTCATCACCAAATGCCACTCATATTTGGTATACTCCTTGTGGGGAGCCACCTGATAGTTCTATACCCAGGAGAGAATTTGACAGTCAGTTTCGAAGTTTAGAAAATAGATCTAATTGCTGATATAGGCTGTAAATTCTACTGGGAAGTCAAAGCACAGAGGAAAGCAGTAAGATGAAATGAAAACAGGCTTTGGATCTCAGCTTAAATGTCACTTCTTCAGAGAGGTCTCCTGCACATAACCCTATTCTCCTCCTGCATAGCACGTATTATAATAGCATGCTTATTTGTATTTGTTCCGTATTTCTCTTCCCAACTATACTGTAAGCTCCATGTGGGAAGGAACTGCATTTGGTTTACTCACCACCATATATATAACAGTATCAAGTTGAATCTGGGATACATAAAAGTTCCATAATATGTTTCTGCAAATGAACAAATGTTAAATGAGTGTTCAAGCCATTTGAGTCCGGGTGGGTAGATGAGGTCCATAGAAGACTCTTGAGACCAGCGCAGCAGGACACTGAGCTAAAGACTGAACTTGTGTGCAGAGTCCTTTCCTTTGCTAGCAAACAGAAGAGCTAGAAAGGCCTTTGGGCTCATAAGAAGGAATTTGTTTGAGCACATGTTATAGAGCTTCCTTCCCTCTACTTGCTACATACAAAATACAGGAGCGAATAGAGAGAGGTTATATTGTTAGTAATTAGAAACTAATCAGTCTTTTTGTGCTTTGAAAATTATGAAGGATACTGGTGATCCTCCATCTAGTGTCCATTTTCCTCTCGATCGTTATAGGACTCCAGTTTTACCCAAGTAGCCATGCTTCCACCTTACAACCCATGTGACTCAAGGAGCACCCATGCCACTGCTAATTCCAATTATGCTAACTCCTTCTCCCTTCTGGAACTCAGGTTTAAATCATCTGTACGTTTGCCAGGCAGTTACTGATTGGAGGCAGAGTGTGTGCCTAAGTGACCTAATTGGCTCAAAAAATCAGAAGTAAAGATTTCAGATGGAAAAGGAAGCATGTGGTCCTGATTGCTCCTGGTAGACATCTGGAGCAGCACTTTCATTTGAATTTGAAACTTACTATGTTTACAGCAGAACAGAGGGAAAACTCTTCCTTGATAATTTGATAAACTTGATAGCCTTTACTTTCCAATAACTTGTCCTTGATAGCTTGTTGAACCACTGAATCAACCTAGTCCAAAGTCTGTGTTGCCTCTGGATGACCGTTATATGAGATTATCAATTTTCTTATTGCTTAAGAAGACAGTTTCATTCAGTGTTCTATTCTATTTATAGCTCAAATAATCCTAATTGACCAATGATATTTGGCCTCCTACCTATAATTAAGCAGCAACACTCAGAAAAGTGGGTAAGTCCTCATAATACCCTGGAAAAGTCAAGAAGTGAGATTCTTTGTGTTCCAAGTGTTGAAGATGAAAATCTGCCAACCATTGCTAGTGTAAGTAGCTGAGTATGGAATGGGCAGGGGGTGGTGGTGAGGTGAGGACATGTTTCCATGGGCAGACAGACAGCGATCAAACTCACAGTGGCCCCAGCTGCCTGGAAGAAGGCTGAGTATGGGCCTGAAAGTTGAACCCTAAGAGCTGTGATCCTGAGACCTCCTTGTGACAGACATCGTGACGGATGCCCTCCATAGGAGATCCCTGTTGGCCATTGTGGGACCTATTACTCTACAGACCTGCATCATTTGACCAACTGGAAGGTACAGGTTGTCAACAGTGACATCGTGTGGCTACAAGGTGCAATGACAATGGCTGCCAGGCCTCCCCTTCAGGTGTATGGCAGCTGGATTTTACCTTGGGAATTTCTGGGTCGCTTAACCTGCCATGAGTATTTGAAAAAGGTGGACAGGGGCCCTATTTGTAGATTCTGAATTTATTAAAGTGATCATTAGAGGATTTAGATAATTTCCTTTCATGGACAAAAAGAAGCAGTATTTGTACACTGTTGAGGGATTTTTGTTTGTTTTTGTTTTTACCTCTGTATCAGGATACAAGAAAGTTAGGCTTGAAAATCCCCAAACAAAAGTCTTTCCACTTTATACTTCTTTTGAAAACTCATCAATGGTTCCCCATCACCTCCAGGACAAAGTCCCAGCTCCTTAGTGCATCTGCTAAGGCCTTCTTCCTCTGACTCTCCAATGACACAACACACTCCTCAGCTTCCTCAGGAAGCCTGTTATATTGGCCAATGCTTTGGAAGTTAGATTTTTAGGGAGAGCGGATATGAGCTGTACCAGAGGAGCCCAGATTTAATTACAGAAAAAAAAAAAGTAAGGTTTACTGAGCACTTGTGAAATAGGCATTATAATAACATGTTTTGTTGGAGTTATTAGCTTAATTTGCACGTGAAGTTTTCCCTAAATACCCATAGGAACAGAGTAAAGGGCCAAAGTATGTGATTAAATAGTTAATCCCACTAGGGGATTGAAGGTAAAGGAAAATTATGGGAGACTCCTGTAAGTCAATGACCACTCAAGAAAGCAGGCTTGCTTAGCAACAAAGCCAGGTAACAGAAGCATGAGACATGTCCCAAAACAATAAAATGATGGTGGCATGAGACATGCATCCTGCCCAGTGAGATCAGTAAATTAACGATTACTAGGACACATTCCTCTGCACACACTAAAAACAAAAATATAAGTGAAAGATAGCATTATACTGAAAGCTGAGATGATTTACCACATTTTAGAATATATTACTGCTTTTTTTCTCATTTCCATTGAGCCATGACAGTCCCAGTTCGTCCATGTAGGGACAGAATAACTCCCAGCCTGATGTGGAGGAGGAACTGATGATGGAAGCCTGATGTCTACTCAAGAATGAGGAAAAAGGTGTCATTGTCCCCCTCCCCACTTTTCCTTTGATTATAAAACTGTAGCCCTGTTAAGCTCTCTGAGCAGCACTCCCTTGCCCATCTTGCTTGTAATAAATCGCTTCTTGTCTATCACTTTGCCTCTGGCTGACTTCTTTCTGCTGCTGCTGCTGCTAAGTCGCTTCAGTCGTGTCCGACCCTGTGCGACCCCATAGACGGCAGCCTACCAGGCTCCTCCGTCCATGGGATTTTCCAGGCAAGAGTACTGGAGTGGGGTGCCATTGCCTTCTCCGCTTCTTTCTGCACTAAGACATAAACAACCTTAGACCATCCCCTCCCAGCCCACCCTCCTCTGCCTTTGAACACATTTCTGTGGTTTCAATGTCTTTCCTATCTGTTTTGTGGGGGCACTCACCATTCTTCTTATGCATCTCTCTAGGTTTGTAGTGATAGTTCCCTACCTTGGCTTGGCTGCACACTGGAATCACCTGGGGGAGCTTTAGCAAACTATTGACACATGGGCCTGATTCTGATATACTTGGCCAGGGGTCTGAGCATCCGTTTTAAATTTCCCCAGGTGATTCTTGTGGGCAGCCAGGGTCGAGATCCACTGGAGGAGGAAGAGTTCAGTGACCCAGGTAACCCTCCCTTTCTTGCCCTTCTGTGCCCTGCACACCTTTCTCTAATGAGGCACCGTACTGCACGGTTAATGGCAGGGTGTATACCTAGCTCCCTAACTACACTTTGAACATCTCCAGTCAGCCACTTTTACATTTCTGGAGCTCGGTGTCTGGCCTGACACTTCGTCGAGATTTGGCAAATGCTTAACGGGAGGATAAAATGTCATCAACACACTTATTTGGGTCCTCCAAGTGCCAGGCACTGCACCGCTCAGCCAGGATCCAGGGAGCGAGAGAGATGGAAGTGCGCAGGCGCTGAGCCCTTCCCCCGCCCCCGCACACTGCAGTCTACACTAATTGTGAGCCCCGCCCCCAGTCGCGGAGCCAACCAGAGGGCGCGAGGCAGGACCAGCCTCCCCGGGCGGTCAGAGAAAATCGCTCGGGGGTTCCAGCCAGCGCAGAGGCAGATTCCTCGATGAGCTCTTGCTCGATTGGCCGACCTCCCACGGTGGGGTAACGGTCGCAGAGGCGGGGCCGGAGGCGGCTGAGCCGGCTGGGTAGACCGCGCTGCGGGAGGTAGGCGGCGGCTGAGGAAGGTGAGCGTCGTTCTAGGTTTACGGAGGGTCGGCCGGAGCCCCCGCCTGAGGAACCCCGGGAACTGACCTCACCTGCGCCCTGAGAGTGGTCAGACTGACCCTTACTGGAGTCCGCAGAGACGAGTCGTCTTGGGACTGATTCGCGCCAATTAAAATCCCAGTATAAAGGCCGAGGGGAGGACGGTAGCCAGGTTCGAGTCTGGCTTCCCACCCTTTGTGGTCTTTGACTCCCCTTGTAACGACTGAGCGCCTCAGTTTCTTTATTTGTGGAACACAGCTGGTGATTCTTACCTTACATGGTGACTGAGAAGGTTACATGAGGCAGTGAGTGTGAAGCTTGGAGTAATTTTCGCGTCCTGGATTCTGGCTAAGTAGGTAAATTACTCCATCCCCAAGAGTCCACCAGGACCGACCCACTCCACTCCAGTGTCAAGGTGCCCGAGGAGGTCGCTTGGCTAGTGAAGGATAGGAATAGAAGGTGGGGGATACGTGAAGGTGTAGGTAGATGATTACCTCTTTCTCCGGTTTATTAGGCCCATTTCAGAGTGCGGGGCTCTTTATGCAGAGTCTAATTTGATTTTTATTAAGATCAATGAGTTGGAAATAATTGCAAGGCTAAGAGACTTGTAACAGGCAGGCCAAACAGAAGTGTTTTTGTACCACTTTATTTTCTAACCATAAGGTTAAACACTGTGCACGCATTATCCATGCTGGTTTCAATCCTCTGTATGAGGTTTTTGTTTTTGTTTTTTACTTTTGGTGTTGCCAAACAGACTTGAGCCTTGCCCACCCCACCTTGGGGAGGAGGTGGCTGACAAGGGAATGCCGCAGCTTCTGTTTAGAGGTGTGTTCTGACCCTTTATGTAACCTCTCCTGAGGGAGAATGATTTGGTCTAGAGGAGATCCAGTCCTAATTTCCTTTACTTATTTGCGGTAAATTCAGTTCCGACTCTTTGCGACCCCATGGACTGTCCATGGAATTTTCCAGGCCAGAATACTGAACTGGGTAGCCTTTCCCTTCGCCAGGGTATCTTCCCAACCCAGGGATCGAACCCAGGTCTCCCGCATTGCAGGTGGATTCTTTACCAACTGAGCTATCAGGGAAGCCCCTCAGTTCTTCTTAGGAACGTTAAATAGAGACTTTGAAAGCATTTCATGTTCCATTTATTGAAGTAAAGTGAAATATGTACTTTTGAGAAAGCTAATTACGGATTTTGATGTAACTTGAGAAAGAACAGCTACCGCCTATGCTTTATTTCCAGTTTCCCCCCCAAAAGTAGTGAAAAATAAATACATTTTAATGTATGGTTCATGTTGTAGGGGCTTCAGACTTATAAAGGACAAGTTACCAAAGGATTTTGGGTAGACCTGGACAGCGCAAGGAGATACAACTTTGTTTTGCTTCTCTGCATGAGTCTGTCTAGCCGTGTGTAAATTAACTCCTACCCTGCAACTGCTGTTCCTACAGTCTTACTTTAGGTGTGGTATGACACTGATTAAAGCAAGCTGCAGCTTCTGCTTTGGCTTTGGGGAAGCATTGGGTCTCCTCTTCTGATGCAAAGTTCCAGACCTGTGTCTTGTTACAGTTTGTAGTGGAGAGAAGACTGCTGCAAACCATTGACACATTAATTTCACAGCATGGGCCCCTGAAAAGGAGGGCTTGGTCACTGGTGAAATTGTGACCTCTCTGCCTTTGCTTCTTGTATTCAGTGGTTTTTGTCTGTCTGAGGGTACCCCTGACAATAAGAATTATTCTGCCTTTGAAGCCAGAATCAGAATTGATGCTAGACAGTGATAGAGTTGGACACCCAGCTAAATGTTTTAGCACAGCTGGGAGAGGAAAAATAAGTGGAAAGAAGACACCAGTGAAGGCACTGGTCCATTAGCAATTAATTCAGTGATTCCAGCTTCTGTTTAGTGGTTACCACCAGTACCATAGATGCCTGCTCTGGGAATAACACAAGACCTTTCTTACTAGGAGATGAGCATTTTAAGATGTGGATCTTTATCTTTTTGAAACCTAGATGAAGATCCAGTTTCAGACGTGAGACTCTGATCATTTCATTGAGATCAACTTGAATGACAAGGTGAAAAGTGCAAGAGGAATGTGTTATGACTGAGGTATGTCTGATGTGATAGATAACTCTCTGGGAACTGAGAGACCATGGAAAGGATCTACTAATTATGGCATACTGTACATATATTTCCTTTTGACCTCCTCGTAATCCTATCAGGTATTTGAAGCTCTGTAAAGGAAACTGAAGCCCAGAGAGGCTAAGTAACTATTTAAGATAACACAGCTGGTCACGAATTCTAATCACCACCTCTTTCCTGCTGTGTGCCAGGCACTGTTCAGTTAGTCTTTTCTATTTTAACTTTCCTAATCTTCCCAAGAACCTATGAGCTAAGTACTTTTATTATCCTCATTTTATGATAAGGAAATTGAGGCACAGAGATGAGTGGTTTCTTGGTTGCGAGGCAGAAGCTATGATTTAAAACCCCGCTATTCTGGCTATACCAGCCTTCTTTTGGTTAGTATTTCCTTTACTTTTGGTTTTATTGTTATTTAATAAAGTTTTTTTAATTAAATAGTGAGCTTTTATTATGAAATCAAAACAAATGAACACATATACTGAATGTATACTTTAACAAATTAAGAGATGATACCACCTAGGTCAGGGTAGAGAACCATGCTAGCCATGCTAAGACTGGTCTATCCCAATTACAACTACTTCTGTACTCCCATTAGTAGCATTCTTCTGACTTTTACAGTAATTTTCTCCTTGTATTAAAAAAAAAGTTTTTTCCTAAATCTGTATTCTTCAGCATTATAGTGTACCTCTTGCTCATTATATTAAAAAAAAAAACAAACTCTTAATCTGTAGGTTTTTTCCCTATTCCTTTCTTTTCCTTACAATGTATCTGAAGAACTTGGCTCATTTGACCTATATATCCTACTGTCTGGATTTTGCAATTTGCATACTCATGTACAGTTGATTATGTACCTCTGCCCTGGGTAATTCCTACACATTTGTAGCTGGATTAAAGACTGGATCAGACTCAGATTCAATTCCTTTGGTAATTCTCTAGGTGGTGTTTGGCAGAATCATAGGAGATGCAGAATGTCTCGTTTCTCTTTGTGTTTCCAGCACCTGTTGATACTTGATGCCTGTATCTGTTCATTGAAGGCTGCAAAATAGTGATATTCTAATTCTATCATTTCTTTTACTGGTTAGTAGCCCCTCATTTGAATATGTAGCAGTAAAATCTCTTTAGGAAAGACAGCATAAACAATTTGTTCCATTTATTTACCAATTTTTGAGAAAATGAACTCGTTCCTTATCTTCTGAAGATAATTCTTTTAAAAAATCTAATATCAATATGAAGTCATAAATTTAAACATGCATTTCAGTTCATTGCAGTTATTATAATTATCAAAGCTAATGTGGTCTCATCTTTGAATGGAAGGAGCCTACCCAAGCCTATCCTTTTGATATGACCCTACTAGTCTTTTTTTTCCTTTGGCTATTTCCTGACCAGGGATTGAACCTGTGCCCCCAGCATTGGAAACCGAGTCTTAACCACTGGACCATCAGGGAAGTCCAGCACTATTAATCTTTAATAACTCCCTTGTTGTCTGATATCTTGAATCAATTCTGTCCCAAATATGAAATAATTTCTTCAAGAAACTTTTTTTTTTTTTTCAAAAGGAAATAGCATTTCAAGATCATAACCTGTATTCTAGGGATCCTGAGTCAATCATGGTTTTTGGCTTTTCTGTTCAGTTCAGTTCAGTCGCTCAGTTGTGTCCGACTCTTTGCGACCCCATGAATTGCAGCACGCCAGGGCTGTCTCTCCATCACCAACTCCCAGAGTCTACCCAAACCCATGTCCATTGAGTCAGTGATGCCATCCAACCATCTCATCCTCTGTCGTCCCCTTCTCCTCCTGCCCCCAATCCTACCCAGCATCAGGGTCTTTTCCAGTGAGTCACCTCTTCGCACGAAGTGGCCAAAGTATTGGAGTTTCAGCTTCAACATCAGTCCTTCCAATGAACACCCAGGATTGATCTCCTTTAGGATGGATTGATTGGATCTCCTTGCAGTCCAAGGGACTCTCAAGAGTCTTCTCCAACACCACAGTTCAAAAGCATCAATTCTGCGGCACTCAACTTTC
Source organism: Giraffa tippelskirchi (assembly GCF_054371585.1). Lineage (NCBI taxonomy): Eukaryota > Metazoa > Chordata > Mammalia > Artiodactyla > Giraffidae > Giraffa > Giraffa tippelskirchi. The sequence goes on from NC_137276.1 coordinate 95,693,406, forward strand.
TTCACCGTCCAACTCTCACATCCATACATGACCACTGGAAAAACCATAGCCTTCACTAGATGGACTTCTGTTGGCAAAGTAATGTCTCTGCTTTTAAATATGCTATCTAGGTTGGCCATAACCTTCCTTCCAAGGAGTAAGCGTCTTTTAATTTCATGGCTGCAATCACCATCAGCAGTGATTTTGGAGCCCAAAACAATAAAGTCTGACACTGTTTCCACTGTTTCCCCATCTATTTGCCATGAAGTGATGGGACCAGATGCCATGATCTTAGTTTTCTGAACGTTGAGCTTTAAGCCAACTTTTTCACTCTCCTCTTTCACTTTCATCAAGAGGCTCTTTAGTTCTTCACTTTCTGCCATAAGGGTGGTGTCATCTGCATATCTGAGGTTATTGATATTTCTCCTGGCAATCTTGATTCCAGCTTGTGTTTCTTCCAGCCCAGTGTTTCTCATGATGTACTCTGCATATAAGTTAAATAAGCAGGGTGACAATATACAGCCTTGACGTGCTCCTTTTCCTGTTTGGAACCAGTCTGTTGTTCCACGTCCAGTTCTAACTGTTGCTTCCTGACCTGCATACAGGTTTCTCAGGAGACAGGTCAGATGGTCTGGTATTCCCATCTCTTTCAGAATTTTCCACAGTTTATTGTGATCCACACAGTCAAAGGCTTTGGCATAGTCAATAAAGCAGAAGTAGTTGTTTTTCTGGAACTCTCTTGCTTTTTCGATGATCCAGCGGATGTTGGCAATTTGATCTCTGGTTCCTCTGCCTTTTCTAAAACCAGCTTGAACATCTGGAAGTTCACAGTTCACGTATTGCTGAAGCCTGGCTTGGAGAATTTTGAGCATTACTTTACTAGCATGTGAGATGAGTGCAATTGTGCGGTAGTTTGAGCATTCTTTGGCATTGCCTTTCTTTGGGATTGGAACGACAACTGACCTTTTCCAGTCCTGTGGCCACTGCTGAGTTTTCCAGGTTTGCTGGCATATCGAGTGCAGCACTTTCACAGCATCACCTTTGAGGATTTGAAATAGCTCAACTGGAATTCCATCACCTCCACTAGCTTTGTTCGTAGTGATGCTTTCTAAGGCCCACTTGACTTCACATTCCAGGATGTCTGGCTCCAGGTGAGTGATCACACCATCGTGATTATCTGGGTCGTGAAGATCTTTTTTGTACAGTTTTTCTGTGTATTCTTGCCACCTCTTAATATCTTCTGCTTCTGTTAGGTCCATACCATTTCTGTCCTTTATCGAGCCCATCTTTGCATGAAATGTTCCTTTGGTATCTCTAATTTTCTTGAAGAGATCTCTAGTCTTTCCCAATCTGTTGTTTTCCTCTATTTCTTTGCATTGACCGCTGAGGAAGGCTTTCTTATGTCTCCTTGCTATTCTTTGGAACTCTGCATTGAGATGGGAATATCTTTCCTTTTCTCCTTTGCTTTTCGCTTCTCTTCTCTTCCCAGCTATCTGTAAGGCCTCCTCAGACAGCCATTTTGCTTTTTTGCATTTCTTTTCCATGGGGATTGGCTTTTCTGTAGACAGGTAGATATAACTATCCTCGCTCTGTCTCTGTAAACACACACAGAACTCTTCATTTGTAAAACTGAAATTCTAAACCCATTAAATAACTCACCATTCCCCTGGCAATTGCCATCCTGCTTTCTATATAAGTGGAATCATACAGCATTTGTTTGTGACTAGCTAATATGCTTAAGGTTCATCCATGTTGTAACTTAGGTAAACATTTCCTTCCTGTTTAAGACTGAATGGGCTTCCCTCATGACTCAGACGGTAAAGAATCCACCTGCATCTCAGAAGACCCAGGTTTGATCCCTGGGTCAGGAAGACAGCCTGGAGAAGGAAATGGCTACTTACTTGTCTGGAGAATTCCACGGACAGAGGAGCCTGGCGGGCTACAGTCCATGGGGTCACAAAGAGTTGAACACCACTGAGCTGCTAACAGTACACTACTACTTAAGGCTGAATAATATTCCTCCGTATGGTTTATAGCATATTTTACTTATCTATCCATCTGTTGATGGAACTTGGGTTGCTTCCACCTTTTAGCTATATTTTGTGAATAATGATGCTGTGAACATGAATGTTCAGATATCTTTTTAAGACCCTGCTTTAAGTTCTTTTGTCAAATTGCTGAATCATAATGGCATTTCTACATTTAATTTTTTGAAGAACCACCATGCTACTTTTCATAGCAGCTAACCATTTTATATTCCTGACAGTGCACAAGGGTTTCAGTTTCTCTACATCCTCACCAGTATCTGTTCTTTCTGTTTCTTTTAGCCATCCTAATGAGTATGAGGTGGTATCTCATTGTAGTTTTGATTTGCATTTACCTAATGGGTAATGTTGAAATATTTTCATGTGTTTATAGCCTTTTTTATGTTTTCTTTAGAGAAATGTCTGTTCAGGTTCCTTGCCCATTTTTTAATCAGATTTTTTTGTTGTTAAGTTTCCAGAATTCTCTGTATATTCTGGATTGTTTATTGTTATTTAGTTGCTAAATTGTGTCTGACTCTTGCAACCCCATGGACTGTAGCCCACCAGGCTCCTCTGTCCATGGGATTTCCTAGGAAAGAATACTGTAGTAGGTTGCCATTTTCTTCTCTAGGGGATCTTCCCGACTCAGAGATCAAACCCATGTCCCTTGTGTCTCCTGAATCGGCAGGGAAGTTCTTTATCACTGAGCCACCATGGAATCCCCATATATTCTGGGTATTAATTCTTTATCACATAAATGATTTGTGAATATTTTCTCCCATTCCATGGATTGCCTTTTTACTCTGGTGACAGTATCTTTTGATGCACAAACATTTAAAATTTTTGTAAAGTCCAGTTTGTCTTTTTTTATTTTTTGTTGCCTGTGCCTTTGATGTCATATCTAATAAATCATTGCCAAATTCAGGATTGTGAAGCTTTTAAATTTTAAATTTGTGTTTTATTTTAAATTTTTATAGTTTAAGCTCTTAAATTTAGGTCTTTGATCCATTTGAGTTAATTTTTCTGTATGGTCTTAAGAAGGGTACAACTTCATTCTTTTTACAGTTTTCATAGCAGAGGAAGAGACTGACTATATCCTTTTGAAGGCTTTTTGGCACTTTTATTGAAAACCATTTGACAGTTCAGTCACTCAGTCGTATCCCACTCTTAGCAACCCCATGGACTGTAGCACACCAGGCTTCCCTGTTCATCACCAACTCCCGGAGTTTACTCAGCTCATGTCCATCAAGTCAGTGATGCCATCCAACCATCTTGTCCTCTGTCGTCCCCTTCTCCTTCTGCCTTCGATCTTTCCCAGCATCAGGATCTTTTCCAATGAGTCAGTTATTCCCATCAGGTGGCCAAAGTATTGGAGTTTCAGCTTCAGCATCAGTCCTTCCAATGAATATTCAGGGTTGATTTCCTTTAGGATTGACTGGTTGGATCTCCTCGCAGTCCAAGGGACTCTCAAGGGTCTTCTCCAACACCACAGTTCAAAAGCATCGTTGGTGCTCACATTTGACAGTAAATGTGGGGATTATATCTGGGTTCTTTATTCTATGCAACTGGTCTATGTCAACACCACTCTGTTTTGATTTATGTAGCTTTGCAAAGGAGTTTTAAATCAGGAAGCTGTTACTCTTTCAGCTTCATTCTTCTTTTTCAAGATTACATTCAGGTGATTACATTCAATCTATTCATGGTCCCTTGAGATTCCATATGTATTTTAGGATGGGTTTTCTATTTCTGAAAAAAATGTCATTGGGGTTTTGATGGGGATTACACTGAATCTGTAGATTGCTTTGGTTAGTATCGATGTCTTAATATTAAGTCTTACGATCCATGAATATTGGATGTGATCCCATTTACTTATGTGTTTTTAATTTCTTTGAGCAATGTTTTGTAGTTTTCATTGTACAAGACTTGCACCTCCTTGGTTAAGTTTATTCCTATTTTTATTCTTTGATGCTGTTGTAAATGGAGTTCTTTTATTTTCCATTTTAGGCTATTCGTTGTTAGTCTATAGAAATGCAAATGGTTTTTATATGCTGATTTTCATATCCTGCTGCTTTGCTGAATTCATTTATTCTATGTGTGTGTGTGTATTCTTTAATGTTTTTGGCATATAAAATGGTATTATGTGCAAATAGAGATAATTTGACTTCTTTTCCAATTTGGATATTTTTATTTCTCTTTCTTGCTTAAATGCTTGGTGAGAACTTCCATTTCTATATGAAATAAAAGTGGTGAATGTGGAGAATGTGGACATCCTTGCCTTGTTCCTCATCTTAGAGGGAAAGCTTGTAGTCTTGCGCTGTTGAATATGATGTTTGCTGTAGCTTTTTCATATATGGCTTTTGTTGAGTTGTGTGCGTGTTAGTTTGCTTCAGTCATGTCCTACACTTTAACACCCTAGGGTCCTCTGTCCATGGATTCTCCAGGCAAGAATACTGGATTGGGTTGCCATTTCCTCCTCCAGGGGATCTTTTGTTGAGTTAGTTTCCTTCTATTCCTAGTTGTTGAGTGTTTATAACAAGAACGTGTTGGATTTGTAAAATGCTTTTTCTGCAGCGATGAGATGATTGTATGTTTTTTTTCCTTCATTCCATTAATGTAGTGTAATATGTAATACACTGATTTCTTTTTGTATGTTGAACTAATTCTTACATTCCAAGTATAAATCCCACTTGAATATGGTGTATAATCCTTTTAATATGCTGCCGAATTTGGTGTGTGCATGCTCAGTTGCTTGTGTATGACCCTTGCAAACTCATGGACTATAGCCCTCCAGGCTCCTCTGTCCATGGGAATTTTCCAGGGAAGAATACTTGCAATGGGTTGCCATTTCCTCCTGCAGGGAATCTTCCCAACCCACGGTTCAAATCCTCGTCTCCTGTGCCTCCTGCATTGGCACTCAGATTCTTTACCACTAAGCCACCTGGGAAGCCTTTGGTTTACTAGTATTTTGCATCAGTGCTTGTAAGGGATATTACTGTTTTTCTTGTACTGTCTGACTCTTTAATATTCAGTTCAGTTCAGTCGCTCAGTCATATCCGACTATTTGCGACCCCATGAATCGCAGCACGCCAGGCCTCCCTGTCCATCACTGACTCCCGGAGTTTACCCAAATTCATGTCCGTCGAGTCGGTGATGCCATCCAGCCATCCCATCCTCTGTCGTCCCCTTCTCCTCCTGCCCCCAATCCTTCCCAGCATCAGGGTCTTTTCCAATGAGTCAACTCTTCGCATGAGGTGGCCAAAGTATTGGAGTTTCAGCTTCAACATCAGTCCTTCCAATGAACACTGAGGGCTGATCTCCTTTAGGATGGACTGGTTGGATCTCCTTGGAGTCCAAGGGACTCTCAAGAGTCTTCTCCAACACCACAGTTCAAAAGCATCAATTCTGCGGCGCACAGCTTTCTTCACAGTCCAACTCTCACATCCATACATGACTACTGGAAAAACCATAGCCTTGACTAGATGGACCTTTGTTGGCAAAGTAATGTCTCTGCTTTTTAATATGCTGTCTAGGTTGGTCATAACTTTCCTTCCAAGGAGTAAGTATCTTTTAATTTCATGGCTGCAGTCACCATCTGCAGTGATTTTGGAGCCCCGCAAAATAAAGTCTGCCACTGTTTGCAGTGTTTCCCCGTCTATTTGCCATGAAGTGATGGGACCAGATGCCATGATCTTAGTTTTCTGAATGTTGAGCTTTAAGCCAACTTTTTCACTCTCCTCTTTAACTTTCATTAAGAGGCTTTTTAGTTCTTCTTCACTTTCTGCCATAAGGGTGGTGTCATCTTCCTAGCTGACATTACTGATATTTCTCACGACAATCTTAATTCCAGCTTGTGCTTCTTCCAGGCTAGCGTTTCTCATGATGTACTCTGCATATAAGTTAAATAAGCAGGGTGACAATACACAGCCTTAACGTATTCCTTTTCCTATTTGGAACCAGTCTGTTGTTCCACGTCCAGTTCTAACTGTTGCTTCCTGACCTGCATACAGGTTTCTCAAGAGGCAGGTCAGGTGGTCTGGTATTCCCATCTCTTTCAGAATTTTCCACAGTTTATTGTGATCCACACAGTCAAAGGCTTTGGCATAGTCGATAAAGCAGAAGTAGATGTTTTTCTGGAACTCTCTTGCTTTTTCGATGATCCAGCGGATGTTGGCAATTTGATCTCTGGTTCCTCTGCTTTTTCTAAAACCAGCTTGAACATCTGGAAGTTCACGGTTCATGTATTGCTGAAGCCTGGCTTGGAGAATTTTGAGCATTACTCAACTAGTGTGTGAGATGAGTGCAATTGTGCAGTAGTTTGAGCGTTCTTTGGCATTGCCTTTCTTTGAGGTTGGGGTGAAAACTGAAGTTTTCCAGTCCTGTTACCACTGCTGAGTTTTCCAAATTTGCTGGCATATTGAGTGCAGCACTTTCACAGCATCATCTTTCAGGATTTGAAATATTAAGGTGATGCTATCCTCCAAAAATGAGTTAAGAAGTATTCCCTTGTCTAATTTTTTGGAATAGTTTGAGAAGAATTGTTAGTGGTTCTTCAGATGTTTTGTTAGAATTCCTCAGTGAAGCTACTTGGTCCACGGCTTTTCTTTTGGGGAGAGTTTTTTGATTACTGATTCAGTCTCATTACTAGTTACAGATGTATTGCTATTTTCTATTTCTTTGTGATTCAATCTTGGTAGGTTTTGTGTTTATAGGAATTTGTCCATTTCATTTTGGTTATCTAATTTGTTGGCATACAATTGTTCATAATATTAATACTTTTTTTTCTGTATAGTTGGTAGTAATGTTCCCACTTTAGTTTCTGATTTTAGTAATTTGAGGCTTCTCTTTTTTTCTGTTCATCAGGTAAAATTCATCATTTTTGTTGATCTTTTCAGATGTCTTTCATTGACTTTCTCTATTGCTTTCCTAGTCTCTATTCTTTTGTTTCTACTCTAATTAATCTTTATTTTTTTCTTTTGCTAGTTTTGGGTTTGGTTTGTTCTTTTTCTAGTTCCTTAAGTTGCAAACATAGGTTGTTAATTTGAGATCTTTCATGTTTTTAAGGTAAATTTTTATAACTCTAAATTTCCCTCTTAGGATTGCTTTCACTGTGTCCCATAAGTTTTGAAATAGTGTGTTTTGTTTTCATTAATATCTTAAGAGTTTTCTGATTTCTCTTGTGATTTCTTCTTTCATCCATTAGTTATTTACAAATGTGTTGTCTAATTTCCATAAAATTATGAATTTTTGTTTTATTTTTTGATTTCTAACTTCACCTCTTTGTGGAGACTTAATTTGTGGTTTAACATGTAGTCTATCCTGATAATGTCCCATGTACACTTGGAAGACTGTATTCTGTTGTTGAGCAGTGTTCTTTTCTTTTCTTTTTTTCTTTTTGATCAGCTTGTGGGATCTTAGTTCTCTGACTAAGGATCAAACCCGTGCTTCCTTCAGTGGAAGCATGGAGTCCTAAACCACTGGACTACCGAGGAGTTCCCCAGAGTGTTCTTTATAAATCTACTAGATCTGATTGTTTTACTCTGTCACATTGTCTGTTTCATTACTTTTCTTCTGTCTGATTACCATGTATTCTTGAGAATGGGGTGTTAAAATCTCCAACTATATTGTAGAACTGTTTCTTCTTTCAATTCTGTCAATTTTTACTTCACATGTTTTAGTGGTCTGTTATTAAGTGCATGCTGCTGCTGCTGCTGCTGCTAAGTCGCTTCAGTTGTGTCCGACTCTGTGCAACCCCATAGACGGCAGCCCATCAGGCTCCCCTGTCCCTGGGATTCTCCAGGCAAGAATACTGGAGTGGGTTGCCATTTCCTTCTCCAGTGCATGAAAGGGAAAAGTGAAAGTGAAGTCACTCAGTCGTGTCCGACTCTTAGCGACCCCATGGACTGTAGCCTACCAGGCTCCTCCATCCATGGGATTTTCCAGGCAAGAGTACTGGAGTGGGTATTAAGTGCATAAGTGTTTATAATTGTTATGTATTCTAGCTGTATTTAATCTTTTATTAGTATGTAATGTCCTTTTTTATCTCTAGTAGCCTTTTTTGATTTAAAGTCTATTTTGTCTGATACTAATATAGCTATCCTTTCTTTCTTTATTTTTTTAAAAAATTATTTGCATGAAATAACTTTTAGCATTCTTTCACTTTCAATCTCTTTGTGTCTCTGGCTCTAAAATGGGTCTTGTTTTAGGCACATAGTTGGATCATGTTTTCTTAAATTCATTCTACCAGTATGTCAAGAGTTTGACCCTTTTACATTTAGAGTGATTACTGATAGGTAGCACGATTACAGATAGTAATCCCCTATTTTTTTTGTAACATCTTATGGCTTCCCCCCCCCCATTTCCTGTGTTACTGTCTTCTTGTGTTTAGTTGATTTTTTTGGTAGCAGAATGTTTCCTTTTTCTATATATTCTATCACTGTTTTCATTGTGGTTACCATGAGGATTACATTTATCATTATAAAAATATAACACTAATTTGAATTTATCACAGCTTCACTTAAATAACGTATAAAAATTCTGCTTCTTTACAGCTCTATCCCCACCTCTTTCAGTTGTTGATGTTGCACAGTTAATCTTTATGCATGTGTGCCTGAAAACAAATTAAAAATTCTAGTAAATGAGTTAGTCTCTTAAATTAGGTAGAAAATGTGTGACATTACAAACCAAAGTTACAATAATATTAGCTTTAGACTAATGATTGTTTTTTAAAAAACAATCTGTTTCTTAAGTCATGTAGAAAGCAAAAAGTGAAGTTACACATCTTTGTTATAATAATAGCAACTTTTATAATTGCCTTTGTATTTACCATGCCATTTACCTTTATTGAGATACTTATTGTTTTCATATGGCTTTGATTTACTGTCTTATGTCCTTTCATTTCAACCAGCAGGACTCCCTTTACCATTACTTGTAGGACAGGTCTAGTGGTAAGGAACTCCTTAAACTTTTGTTTATCTGGAAATATCTTTATTTTGTTCTCACTTTTGAAGGATAGTTTTGCCAAACATAGGATTCTTGATTGACAGTTTCTTTCTTTCAGAAAGAAATATATCATCTCACTACCTCCTGGTCTCCAAAGTTCCTGTTAAGAAATCTGCTGGTAATCTTACTGATGATTCCTTGTGTGTGATGTGTCACTTCTCCCTTGCTACTTTCAAGATTCTTTGTTATTTCAAAAGCTTGATTGTAGTACTTCTTGTTATAGGTCTCTGAGTTTTTGTTTCTAGGAGTTTGTGTCTTTCAACAAATTTGGGAAGTTTTCAGCCATCATTTCATATTCTCCCTGCCACCCTCCCTTTTCTCCTTCTGGGACTCCCACAGTTCGTGTGTTGACACAACTGATGGTGTCTCACAGGTCCTTTAGGTACGGTTCACTTTTTCCAGTCTTTTTTTTTTCCTGTTCTTTAGACTTGATAATTTCCATTGACTTACCTTCACACTTACCGGGATTCACTCTTTTGCCTGCTCAAATCTGCATTTGAATGCCCCTAGTGAATTTTTTATTTCAGTTATCATACTTTTCAACTCCAGAATATTTTTGATTTTTGTTTTTCGGTTTTCTGTCTCTTTACTGATATTTCTCTTTTGATCATATATTTTTTCTTATTTTTTCTCCATATCTTCCTTTAGTTCTTTGAATTTTTTAAGGTGGTTGTTTTAAATGCTTTATGTAGTAGATCTGCCATCAGGTTTTTTTTTTTCCCCAGGGATAGTTTCTTTTGATTTTTTTTTTTCTTTGAATGAGCCATGCTTTCCAGATTCTTTGTATGCTTTACTTTTTATTGAAAACTGGACATTTGAATCTAGTAATATCTATGGCAATAAGGTTCTCTTTCTTTGCCATGGTTTGCTGGGTTTTGTTTTTGTTTTAAATTGTGGCTGTCTTTGTGCTGAGGATCAGCCTGACATATAAATGAGGTATTTTTTAGCCTACACCTTTCTCTGGGTACATGCAGTGGCTTTCTAATTCCCCATATATGCATTTAGGAGTGCTATATGTGAACCTTGTTTGGATTCTGATTTGGAAAAGAAAAACAAGATATTTTTAAGACATTTGGGGGAAAATTGAACATGGACTAGATATTAACTGATAGTAAGGAATTAATATAATGGGTGTGACAGTGGTATTGAAGTTATGTTTAAAATGAGTCTATATTTATTGGAGGTGAGTACTGAAATATAAGTGGGTAAGAGAAATGAAATAAATATGGAAGAATGTTGGTTATTATTGATCTTGGGTTAATGAATATACATGGGTTCATTTTACTCTTTCTCTACTTCTATGTATTTTGTAAAATTTCTCTAATGAAAAGTTTAAAAACTAGTTGAAAGGTGGTAGCCATTGAAGTTGGCTGACACTTTCAAAAAGTATTTTTATTTAAATAAAAGTGAGAGAGATGAATATAGTACATTAGAGACCAGAGTTTAAAGGGGGAGAGAGTACTCTATGATGTCAGCAGCAAAAATGGCAGAATTGGAGAATTTGCAACATGTTACTAGATTTAGCTGAAAATGAATTATTGGTGACTAGTATTGGTGGATTTCACTATCTGAAGCAGAAGTAGAAGGACAGAAGGGTGGTTTGCAAGAAAGACTGAACTAGTAGTAGGGAGGATCATTTTACTTCTCTGGGTCTCACATGGTTATAGCAGCTGATATATTGGTACAATTCTCCCAGCACTCCTTCCTGCCAGCTCTGGACAGCTAGAGATGTTAGATTAAACACTTTCCAAGGTTCTCTCATGTTGTGAGATTCCATGATGCTAATGAATATGTGTGTATGATTGTGCCTCTGCAAAGGAATAGGTAGATACCATAAGAATTTAAGGAAATGTTTTCCTGTAGAATGGCAGAGTCTTAGACAACAAGAGCATGTGATAGGAGGGTAGACTGAATATAAACTTGTGTGTGTGCCAGTCAAATAGAATATGTTGTGTTGCTGGCTTTTGATCTACTTAGAAATAAAGACCACCTACCCACTCCAGTACTCTCGCCTGGAAAATCCCATGGACAGCAGAGCCTGGTAGGCTGCAGTCCATGGTGTCACTAAGAGTCGGACACGACTGAGCGACTTCACTTTCACTTTTCACTTTCATGCATTGGAGGAGGAACTGGCAACCCACTCCAGTGTTCCTGCCTAGAGAATACCAGGAACAGGGGAGCTTGGTGGGCTGCTGTCTGTGGGTTCGCACAAAGTCGGACACGACTGAAGTGACTTAGTAGCAAGAACGTGACATTTAATTTACCCTTTGAGTTAGGCTAGTGAATCAATTGTTAAACTAATGAATTCAGACAATTCTTTCAGTGTTTTGGGAAGCAGCTTCCAAAAAATGTTCGTTTATTAGCATCACTTGCTTTTCACATTACCTAGTTAAAACAAATAGTTATCTTTGTGTATATGTGTGTAAAACCCCATAATGTTTCATTTCTAGAAGAAAACATTCTAAAATTCTAAAAATTAGTTTTCTTAGAAGTCATAGAAGTTTTGGAATAGGAATGCTTAAAATTGCCCAAGAGTAGTAGGTTCTTTTAAATATAATTTTCCTTAACACCTGTTGCACTTTTTTTTAATTTAGGCAGTTCACTTTTTATTGCCAATCTCAACTTCTTTTGACTCTACAAAAGAAATTGTATCTACAGCAGCCCCTAAAGCCAAGGAGTCCAGCAAATCATCAGATAAGACTCATGACTGAAAAACAGGTAAACCTGAAATATTTGAAACGAGTGTTTATCAAAGTATGTGTCAAAGAATACCACATCTACAAATGTGAAAAATCTTAACTTTAAAAGGCTACTTTAGTAAAATCATTTTGGGAAATGATGGGTTAAAACTATTAAATGGTATCCTTATTCTAAGACTTCACAGCAGTATCAGTCTCCAGAAGGAGGCTTTATTATACAGTTTTTCCTACTTACGTAATACTAATTTGATGAATATTTCATTAGACTGGTCTTCTTCAGTTTATACTTGGAAAATGCTATTCTCAACTGTTTTGGAATTTGCAAACACTTATGTTTTCCTTCAAACATAATGTAACTCAGATGACCATTATATCTACTACCATGGGCAAGAATCCCTTAGAAGAAATGGAGTAGCCATCATAGTCAACAAAAGAGCCCAAAATGTAGTACTTGGATTCAATCTTAAAAACGACAGAACGATCACTGTTCGTTTCCAAGGCAAACCATTCAATATCACAGTAATCCAAGTCTATGCCCCGACCAGTAATGCTGAAGAAGCTGGAGTTGAATGGTTCTATGAAGACCTATAAGACCTTCTAGAACTAACACCCAAAAAAGATGTCCTTTTCATTATAGGGGACTGGAATGCAAAAGTAGGAAATCAAGAAATACCTGGAGTAACAGGCAAGTTTGTCCTTGGCATACAGAATGAAGCAGGGCAAAGGCTAACAGAGTTTTGCCAAGAGAACGCACTAGTCATAGCAAACAGCCTCTTCCAACAACACAGGAGAAGACTCTGCATGTGGACATCACCAGATGGTCAACACCGAAATCAGATCGATTATATTCTTTGCAGCCAAAGATGGAGAAGCTCTATACAGTCAGCAGAAACAAGACCAGAAGCTGACTATGGCTCAGATCATGAACTCCTTATTGCCAAATTCAGACTTAAATTGAAGAAAGTGGGGAAAACCACTAGACCATTCAGGTATGACCTAAATCATATCCCTTATGATTATACAGTGGAAGTGACAAATAGGTTCAAGGGATTAGGTCTGATAGACAGAGTTCCTGAAGAACTATGGATGGAGGTTCATGACATTGTACAGGAGGCAGTGATCAAGACCATCCCCAAGAAAAAGAAATGCAAAAAGGCAAAATGGTTGTCAGAGGAGGCCTTACTGTGAAGGCTATGAAAAGAAGAGAAGGGAAAGGCAAAGGAGAAAAGGAAAGATACACCTATTTGAATGCAGAGTTCCAAAGAATAACAAGGAGAGATAAGAAAGCCTTCCTCAGTGATCAGTGCAAAGAAATAGAGGAAAACAATGAAATGGGAAAGACTAGAAATCTCTTCAAGAAAATTAGAGATACCAAGGGAACATTTCATGCAAAAGTGGGCACAATAAAGGACAGAAATGGTATGGACCTAACAGAAGCAGAAGATATTAAGAAGAGATGGCAAGAATACACAGAAGAACTATACAAAGAAGATCTTCATGACCCAGATAATCATGATGGTGTGATCACTCACCTAGAGCCAGACATCTTAGAATGTAAAGTCAGGTGGGCCTTAGGAAGCATCACTACGAACAAAGATAATGGAGGTGAAGGATTTCCAGTTGAGCTATTTCAAATCCTACAAGATGATACTGTGAAAGTGCTGCACTCGATATGCCAGCACATTTGGAAAACTCAGCAGTGGCCACAGGACTTGAAAGGGTCAGTTTTCATCCCAATCCCAAAGAAAGGCAACGCCAAAGAATGCTCAAACTACTGCACAATTGCACTCATCTCACACGCTAATAAAGTAATGCTCAAAATTCTCCAAGCCAGGCTTCAACAGTCTGTGAACTGTGAACTTTGACATGTTCAAGCTGGATTTAGAAAAGGCAGAGGAACCAGAGATCAAATTGCCAACATCCGTTGGATCATCAAAAAAGCAAGAGAGTTCCAGAAAAACATCTACTTTTACTTTATTGACTATGCCCAAGCCTTTGACTATGTGGATCACAACAAACTGGAAAATTCTGAAAGAGATGGGAATACCAGACCACCTGACCTGCCTCTTGAGAAATCTGTATGCAGTCAGGAAGCAACAGTTAGAACTTGACATGGAACTACAGACTGGTTCCAAATCGGGAAAGGAGTCCGTCAAGGCTGTATATTGTCATCATGCTTATTTAACTTATATGCAGAGAACATCATGTGAAATGCTGGGCTTGATGAAGCACAAGCTGGAATCAAGATTGCCCAGAGAAGTATCAATAACCTCAGATATGCAGATGATACCACACTTATGGCAGAAAGGGAGGAGGAACTAAAGAGCCTCTTGATCCAAGAGGAGAGTGAAAAAGTTAGCTTAAAACTCAATATTCAGAAAACTAAGATCATGGCATCTGGTCCCATCACTTCATGGCAAATAGATGGGGAAACAGTGACAAACGGTAGTTTTTTGGGCTCCAAAATCACTGCAGATGGTGACTGCAGCCATGAAATTAAAAGACGCTTGCTCCTTGAAAGAAAAGTTATGACCAACCTAGACAGCATATTAAAAAGCAGAGACATTACTTTGCCAACAAAGGTCAGTATAGTCAAAACTGTGGTTTTTTCAGTATTCATGTATGGATGTGAGAGTTGGACTATAAAGAAAGCTGAGCGCCGCAGAATTGATGCTTTTGAACTGTGGTGTTGGAGAAGACTCTTGAGAGTCCCTTGGACTCCAAGGAGATCCAACCAGTCCATCCTAAAGGAGATCAGTCCTGCATATTCATTGGAAGGACTGATGCTGAGGCTAAAACTCCAATACTTTGGCCACCTGATGTGAAGAACTGAGTCACTGGAAAAGACCCTAATGCTGGGAAGCATTGAGAGCAGGAGGAGACGAGGATGACAGAGGATGAGATGGTTGAATGGCATCACCGACTCAGTGGACATGAGTTTGAGTAAACTCTGGCAATTGACGATGGACAGGGAGATCTGGTGTGCTGCTGTCCATGGGGTTGCAAAGAGTTGGACACGACTGAACAACTGAACTGATGTTTTTCTTTCTCTTAAAGGAGTTACCAGGACTTCCATGGCAGTCCAGTGGTTGAGACTTTGCCTCCCAGTGCATAGGGTGTGGGTTCAATCCCTGATCGGGGAGCTAAGATCCTACAGGCTTCTTGGCCAAAAAAACCAAAGCATAAAACAGAAGCAATATTGTAACAAATTCAATAAAGTCTTAAAAATGGTTCACATGAAAAAAAAAAATCTTAAAAAAGTTTTCAGGGAACAGTATTTGTGTAATTTGGTCATTCAAAATGTGTGACTTTTTTTACAGAGCATTTTTTTTTTTTAATGAGTCATAGTAGGTTTCCACTTATATACCCACACAGAGATTTTGACTTCCAAAACATATACTAGCAACAGTTTTAGTTCTGTTTCTTTAATCTTTGCGACCATTCTGGACAAAAATAAGGGAAAAAAATTGTCATGGGGAGGAGAGTTACAGAAAAGATAAAGAAAGGGAAGAAAGTCAGCAGTCAAAAGGAAAGATTTGTTTGGTACTGTGAGCCATAATCCTATCAAAGAGTCATCAGAACAATTTGGTTTTTGTCTTGATAGGTTTTTTAAAATTGAAATATAGTTGATTTACAATATTAACTTCAGCTGTGTAGCATAGTGAATCAGTAGTTTTACAGATTTTACTCCTTTAAAAGTTATTACAAGATAATGGTTATAATTCTCTGGCTATACAGTATATCCTTGTTGCTTATCTATTTTGATAGATTTTTTAATGTCTGAGCGGTATATGGATGTGAGTGTGACAGTTACTCAGTCATGCTTGACTCTTTGCAACCCTGTGGACTGCAAAGTAGCCTGCCAGGCTCCTCTGTCCATGGAATTCTCCAGGCAAGATTACTGGAGTGGGTTGCCATTTCCTTCTCCATTGGATGTGAAAAGTAATACTTTTATTTGAACTGTTAAAATTTTTCTAGGAGGGAGGGGAAAAATTGTCCAAATTATTAATATTAACATTATTATAATATTTACATGCTATTCACTAATAAAATATATTAGATACTTTTCAAGCATTTAAATAAATTGAAAATTTACTCAAATCACCTTTTTACAAATATGCTTACATTATACTATATAAGATACTTAAGGTCTTTTAAAAAGAATGCAAAGTATCTCACACACTGATTTCAAAATTGATCATTGCACTTAAGAACCTGTTATTGATGTTAATATCATGAATTTAAATGTCATTTAAAAAATATCTATTTCTGTTCTTACTGTATTTTATGTTCTTTTCTTCCTCATTGTTAAGTTTTTATTTATTGTTAGGTTTTATTCTTTTTTAATCTGGAGAGAGTTCCCTTCTCGGTTTCATGGGGTAAATACATATTTAGAATCAGGGATACAAAACTTAAGAGTGTCTTTCAGAATATTTCTACTAGAATCAGTTACCTAGATGGACAGACTCCTTTTCATAGTTAGACCTTGTCCGTTATACAAGGAACTACCCAAGTTATTGGCTCTTCCAGTCACATATGGTTAATTTTGTTGTGACCCTGGTCATTGTTAAAGTGACAGTTAAATAAAAAACCTTAAATAAAAAGTTCAGTTAAATAAAAAACTTAAGGTCTGTTTAATTCACTGAAATTATAAGGCTTTTAATTTATTCATTAAGACCTCTATATGTATTCTGGAATTTTGTAATTCCAGATATAATGTAACTATCCGTGCTTATTTGCATCCTTTTTACTCTCATTTTGTTAGAAATAAATCTGTTTTAATTTTAATCATTATGTGTGTATAAAAATTCATATCAAAGCTTTTGGAGAAAAAGTCTGTTCTGAAAACAAAGGAAATTATTTATAAGAGGGCATTTCTTCACCCTATATCTTAACGTTGATCCTTTTCTGTCTCCTTGTAATTGTAGCGGGAAGAAGCAGAATGGGAAAACATAAATGTGCTGTTGATGATGCATGGCTTAAAGCCTTTATCTCTAGTCAAAAGAACAGATATGAAAGGTAATCAAATTATATTCTTGCTCCTTAAGATAAAAAGCTTCTTTTTTTGTTAAAATTTTTCAATGTTAATTTTTTTATCTTCATTTTTACTATGTGTATTTTCAAAAAATGTAGATCTCATCATTTTTGACAAACAGTCATCACAAAGGATGAGGGAGAATTTAAAAACAATGATGGAGGAAACATCACGTCAACAGAACATGATCCAGGAGCTCATAGAAACTAATAAACAGCTTAAGTAAGAAAATGGAAAAAAATCTGTTTTGAATTGTGTGTGAACAAATGATGTGCATTTTAAAAATAACTTGCTTGAAAAGAATCTTGAAATTTAATTTTCCATTTGATTAAATATTAAGTAAAAAATATTTTTAGTAGGTAAATCTTTTGGTAATAGCTTCAATATATAATGCTACCCTATATTTCCTCTGTTAATTTGTGTTATAGAAATTTTAAGAATGCAAAAAATTTTAGAAAGTCATTATGTTGTTAGATGGATATGTTGGTTGATTTGATTTATTTCTATTACTAAGAGAAGGAATTGTGTGTGTGTTACTAGAAATGAACTTCAGCAACAACAAAGCCGAACAGCAGATCAGGAACAACGAGCTAATGACTTGGAACAAATTATGGAGAGTGTGAAGTCCAAAATTGGTGAAATGGAGGATGAATCAGTAAATAGGGTTTGCCAGCAACAGAATAAAATAAAAGAACTTCAAAAGGAGCATAAAGCTTTACAGGTACTGAGTTAAGCATTTTCTTACATGATAGTCTTAAAACACCTTGTCAGTGTTACAGATGACTTCCACGTTGCTTAATTCAGTGATCCTTATCTTCCTTTACCTATTATTGTGATTGTCTTGAAATTCTTTCTTTGCTATTTCCAGAATATCTTCTCTTCTGGTTTTCCTCTAACCCCACTAGTTATTCTTCAATCCCTTTGCTGATTCTTCACATTTTCCTCGGACTCATCCCTTAGACCTTTCTTTTTCCTATAAATTCTAACTTCCTTGGTAATGCTCAGTCTAATTCATAGTGCTTTTAAATCTGTGGCACAGGCTTCTTCCCTCAATTCCAGGTTCACATCCTGCATCCTACCTCATATCTCTGTTGGATGTCTAATTAGGCATCTAGGAATTTTTAACATGTCCAAAACCGTACCTGGATTTCCTCCCCAGACTTTCGTCTTTTAGTCTCCACTCTGGTCCAAGTCACTTTCATTTCTTTCATGTTTCTTTCTTGGTTTCCCTACTCCCAGCCTTGCCTTTTTCAATGTGCTCTCAACATTGTAGCACAGAACACTCTGACTTTGCTTTTTCTTTTTTTTAAAGGGAAAAATCCAGAACTCTTACCATAATCTTACATGATTGCCCCCGTGCTACCTTCTGACTTCATCTACTGTACTTCTTGCATATTCTACTCCAGTCACACTGACATTCTTGATTTTCTTTGAACATTTTCCTTGAGCATTCTCACCTCAGGGACTTTGTATATTTTGTTCTTCCTTTTCCCCTCTACCATGTGTGCTTTTTTTAGCTGCATGGTTTGTTTTCTCTCTGCTTACTCAAGTGTCACATCACTATCTCTCAGGGATTCCTTTTTTGACTACTTCATTTACAGTTGGCAATCCTGTCCCTTACATATCATATTGCCTTCCCTGCTTTGTTTTATCTATAATTCTTACCACCATCTAACATGCTGATATACTATACACTTTGTTTTGTTTATATATCTCTGTTAGAATGCAGGCTCCATGAGGGCTGATATTTTTGTCTGTTTTGTCTGGGGCTGAGAAAATGTCTGCTTCATTATCGGTTGTAGATGCTCAATAGATATTTGAATTATTGATTATAAGTTTTTTACTTTTATTTTTATTGAAATAGCAATGTTATAACATTGAATATTTAATTTCCTAATTTAAAAAACCTCTTTTAAAACTTGGGTGTTTAAAAAAAAAAAAACTTGGGTGTTTATTGTAATTGAAAGAAAGAAATCTTTTGTAGGGAAAATCAGTATTTAGTTGTATAAGATGTTACAGATACTTAGAAACCGTATTATAACATTTATCATTATAAATGTTTTTTGTTGGCACAGCATTATATGTACCTGTTGCATACAAGGTGTTTAGGCTGCCTAAAGAGACAGTACTCCTTAGGCAGGGTCTAGATGTCCCCTCAGTTTATGCTAGCAGCATTGGAAGGATGTGATAAGTTAAATTTGAGGGATCAGAGAGAATCAGCAGGAGATACTAAGAATTTCTGGTATGAAGCCACAGGCAGTTGGTGTTCTGCCCTCATTTAGGCTGACAGCTTGGGGCCAGCAGTGCTGGACCTGTTGATGGTGTTCAGAGCTCCAGAGAAGACACTATCATTCTTTGCCCAGGTCTGTTTCTGTTATTCATCAGTCAATAAGATCTAGTGTTTACATTTTTAGGTTTGCTTTGTTAGGTAGCTTTCCTCATCAACAGTGTATTCTAAACTTTCTCTGTGGGGGGGGGGGATTTTGGAAATATTGCTGTATGCATTTGATTTTGACCTTCATCTCAGTTATAGGACATGTAGAAATATGAAGCTCTTTAGCTCAGGGGTCCCCAATCTCTTGGATCTAATACCTGGTAAGAGGTGGAGCTGATGTAATAATAATAAAGGGCACAGTAGATATAATACACTCGAATCATCCAACCCCTCTCCCCCATCCGTAGAAAGATTGTCTTCCACAGAGTCAGTCCCTAATGCCAAAAAAGCTGGGGACCGTTGCTTTAACTCATCAACTTACTGATGTGAGAAGCAGCCATCAGGTGAAACTGATAGAGGGAGTTGAGGGCAGAGAGATCTGTGCAAGTTTTTTTTTTTAAGGAAGATACCTATTTTTTTTCCTTAAAGAGGTTGATCTATAAATAATTACAAGCTGAATTAGTAAAATGTAAGGCTTATGAATTTACCAGGGTTTTAGGCAATTCAAAGAAAAATGCTTGAGTATTCATTGGTAAGGGGTGATTTAAATGGAGTGTCATGTATTTTCTGTCAAGTATTTCATCTGTCCTAAATGAATTATGGGCCATTTAACTTTTCGCTTCAGGTTTCAGAGTTTTGTTATATAGCTTTTAAACGGGTACAGAGGAAGTCTCATGTTCCAGTCGGCAATGGGAAACAGAATTAGGGTAGGGGCGTGAAAACTTGGTTTTGTGGAAGGGTGTGTGTGTGCTCAGTAGTGTCTGACTCTTTGCCACCCATGGAGTGTAGCATGCCAGACTCCTCTGTCTGTGGAATTTTCTAGGCAAGAATACTGGAGCGGGTTGCCATTTCCTACTCAAGGGGATCTTCTTGACCCAGGGATCGAACCCATGTGTTTCTTGCGTCTCCTGCATTGGAGGTTGGATTCTTTACCGCTATGCCACCTGGGAAGCCCTGGGGAAGGGTATCTATGCTAATTTGATCAATTGAAATTAGTTGTTTGCTTGTTTCTTAAGTATGTGAAGGGTACTTTTTATAGAATGATGACAGAAATTGGCAAAACCTCAAGGGCAATTTGGAGAAGGCAATGGCAACCCACTCCAGTACCCTTGCCTGGAAAATCCCATGGATGGAGGAGCCTGGTGGGCTTCAGTCCATGGGGTCACTAAGAGTTGGACACGACTGAGCGACTTCACTTTCACTTTTCACTTTCATGCATTGGAGAAGGAAATGGCAACCCACTCCAGTGTTCTTGCCTGGAGAATCCCAGGGACGGGGGAGCCTGGTGGGCTGCCGTCTATGGGGTCGCACAGAATCGGACACAACTGAAGTGACTTAGCAGCAGCAGCAAGGACAATTCCCAAGAAATTGCTGCCTCTCAGTGTTGCCTGATTTTTTGTCCAATTCTATCACAGATTGGTTATATATTCTATTCTGTACTAGTTAATTTGTGCTTTCTTGGGGAAGATGGAGGTGCTCCTGGAAAATGATTATTTCATGGTTTCAGGCACATTTTGGTTTTTTTTGGCATACACATGTTTCCAGTTTTAGAATGGCTTAGTGCTGCATATTTTGCAGTTGAGAGAAAGGAAACATTGATTTTGTGTGAATGTGGCAAAGAGATCAAGGAAATTAACAGATGTTTGACAATAATATTTTGAAAGATTGTTGTTGAGAGATTGCTGGGAAATGCAGAAACTAAAAGACAACATTTCTATGTTCTGCAGTGCAGTTTTCCTTTTTCTATACTTAGACAACATGTGTTAGCTTCTGTGGATATAGTTTGATAAACTTTTCAGTCCTCTAAAGATCAATGCAGAGTACATCATGTGAAATGCTGGACTGGATGAAGCAGAAGCTGGAATCAAGATTGCTGGCAGAAATATCAATAACCTCAGATATGCAGATGACACCACCCTTATGACAGAAAGCGAAGAGGAACTAAAGAGCCTCTTGATGAAAGTGAAAGAGGAGAGTGAAAAAGTTGGCTTAAAACTCAACATTCAAAAAACGAAGATCATGGCACACAGTCCCGTCACTTCATGGCAAATAGATTGGGAAACAATGGAAACAGTGACAGACTTTATTTTCTTGGGCTCCAAAATCACTGCAGATGGTGACTGCAGCCATGAAATTAAAAGACATTTGCTCCTTGGAAGAAAACCTATGACCAACCTAGACAGCATATTAAAAAGCAGAGACATTACTTTGCCAACAAAGGTCAGTATAATCAAAACTGGTTTTTTCAGTAGTCATGTATGGATGTGAGAGTTGGACTATAAAGAAAGCTGAGCGCCGAAGAATTGATGCTTTTGAACTGTGGTGTTGGAGAGGACTCTTGAGAGTCCCTTGGACTGCAAGGAGATGCAGCCAGTCCATCCTAAAGGAAATTAGTCCTGAATATTCATTGGAAAGACTGGTGCTGAAGCTGAGGCTCCAGTACTTTGGCCACCTGATGTGAAGAACTGACTCACTGGAAAAAGACCCTGATGCTGGGCAAGATTGAAGGTGGGAGGAGAACGGGGGGACGACAGAAGATGAAATGGTTGGATGGCATCAGTTCAGTTCAGTCGCTCAGTTGTGTCCGACTCTTTGCGACCCCATGAACCACAGCACGCCAGGCCTCCCTGTCCATCACCAACTCCCAGAGTTCACCCAAACTCATGTCCATTTAGTCGGTAAGACATGAGTTTGAGCAGACTCTGGGAGTTGGTGATGAATAGGGAGGCCTGGCGTGCTGCAGTGTATGGGGTCCCAAAGAGTCGGACATGACTGAGCGACTGAACTGAAAGATCTAAGCAGATAATTTTAATTTTAAATCAGTGTGGTCAGTTTCAGCATGTAGTTTTCCCTCTTCTTTCTCCATAGGGGATATATGGATCAGAAAACTGATTTTTCCTTTTCTTTTAGTGGTTACCTTAAAGATTAAAATATGCACTCTTGACCTCAAAATGTAATGTTACTTTGTACTTTCTACCTTATTCTATGACATTGGTAAAATTGTTTTCTAATTATTACATTCTCCAACTTACATTATTGTTGTATATTTCAATTCTGTATTTTTATTCTCTCTAGACATTTATTTACTACTGACAGTTGAAATAGCACAAAATATTTTCTTCCTGTTGTTTAAACTTTTAGTAAGCATAGGAAAAAAAATCTAGTTTTATACTGTCTGTCCTAATTATTATGTATTATTCAAACCATCCAGTGTGGGCTTCCCAAGTGGCTCAGTGGTAAAGAATCCACCTGGTAATGCAGGAGATGCAAGAGACACCAGTTTTATCCCTGGGTCGGGAAGATCCCCTAGAGGAGGTAATGGCAACCCACTCCAGTGTTCTTGCTTGGAAAATACCATGGACAGAGGAGCCTGGAGGGCTACAGGCCATGGGGTCACAAAGAGTTGGACACGATTGAGCACACACCACCTCCTTTGGCAAACCACTCAGTGTAAAGCCACCAAGCTCTTCTGTATACTTCTTCACAAGCCCTTTAGCTTCAATTTGTTTTTTTACTTTTGTGTTGGATTCCTCTCTTGACTTTAGCTTTCTGAAATACACAGGGAACCATGAGACAGAGTGTTTCTTAGGCCAAATGAAAAAATAGATCTAATGTTTATTAACATCAGCAAGATATTCCTAATGTATGATTGCCTTGTAAGTAACTGACATCTAGGTAGGGAGGAAAGCGATATAGGAAGGATGACAGGGCTTATTAAAATTGTTGTTGGGCCCTCTTCAGATTCTTGGACAGTAATACCTTAGAAATACGAATATTGCTCCCACAAGATTCTTAAGGTTTTTAATGAAAGGATAGCTTGTGCACATGGGAAAAGGTGGAAAAGAGTGCCAAATTCTGGAGAACTTTCAGGGAAGTCTGGTTTTAAAG
Source organism: Giraffa tippelskirchi (assembly GCF_054371585.1). Taxonomy (NCBI): domain Eukaryota; kingdom Metazoa; phylum Chordata; class Mammalia; order Artiodactyla; family Giraffidae; genus Giraffa; species Giraffa tippelskirchi. The sequence goes on from NC_137276.1 coordinate 95,716,464, forward strand.
GGATTGTGAGGGAGGAGGCCTCAGTGTGCTTGATTAGCTTGTGCTCAATTCTTGGATTGGTTGGCACCAAGGTGAAGTTTCAGGTATCATCAACCTCCTGGTTTCAAATGTTCTGGTGTCTACGTGCTTGCAGTCAGCAGATTTCATCTGGAGGGAGTCTTCCTCCTATAAAAACAACTTAGAAATGTGTGTCAGGCTTTTATATCTTTCAGGGAACTGGAAGTTCAATGATTCTGCTTTGTGGCAGATTTATATGTCCATGCATCAGTGGAACAGAGATAATTTTTTATTCCTGTGGGTCTCTGGGTATTACAACCCATTCCAGTACTCTTGCCTGGGAAATCTCATGGACGGAGGAGCCTGGTAGGCTGCAGTCCATGGGGTCGCTAAGAGTCGGACACGACTGAGTGACTTCACTTTCACTTTTCACTTTCATGCACTGGAGAAGGAAATGGCAACCCACTCCAGTGTTCTTGCCTGGAGAATCCCAGGGATGGGGGAGCCTGGTGGGCTGCCATCTATGGGGTCGCACAGAGTTGGACACAACTGAAGCGACTTAGCAGCAGCAGCAGCTGGGTGTTATCTCTGAGGCCCAAGCCTTCAGGTACTTTTGTTCTACCAAGCCTGTCAAGGCCACTTGCTCAAGGCCATTTTCTTGGTTCTTTTCTAAAATGGTATTCTTGTCTTGCTGTCTCAAAATCATTGTTCATCTTTCACTCAACATGATTGTTTTAAGATTCATGCATGTTTCTGGATGTATCAACAGATTATTATGTTGTGTGAATATACTGCAGTTTGTAGATTTGCCTGTTGATGGACATTAGACTTGTTTCCACTTTCTGGCTAATACAAATAAAACTTTTACAAAATTTGTGTTATTCTGTGGCCTTATGCTTTTTTTTTCTCTTTGGTAGATACCTAAGACTAGAATTGCTAAGAGTAAGTGTATAGTTAACTTCTTAAGATGCTGCCTGTGACTTGTCTTCATTCTCTCAGTGTCTTTGAAGGATCATAAGTACTTGATTTTGATGAAGTTCACCCTATCTTTTTTTTTTTAATAGATTGTGTTTTTGATTTGTATATAAAGACAACTTTTCATAGCCCAAGGTTACAATACCCAATTGTTCCACCACTATTTGTTTAAAAAAACTATCCTTTCTCCACTAGATTGCCTTTGTATCTGTGGTGAGAATCAGTGTATGTGTGGGTCTATTTCTGGACTATCCTGCTCCATTGATATATGTATCTTTCTTTATACCAGAACCACATTGCTTTGATTACTGTTAATCTGAAATTAGGCCCTCTGAGTCTTCTACTTTTGTTCTTTTTCAATATCATGTTGGCTGTTTAATTTTTAAAACATTTTAAAATTTACTAAAAAAATTTTTTTGGAGTATAGTGGATTTACAATATTGTGTTAGTTTCAGATGTACAGCAAAATAAATCATTTATATATTACAGGTATCTTTTTTCAGATTCTTTTCCCTTATAGGTAATTGAGGATTGAGTAGAGTTCCTTGTGCTATACAGAAGGTCCTTAATTAGTTATCTATTTTATATATAGTAGTGTGTATATATCAATCTCAGTCTCCCAATTTATCCCTTCTCCCCACCCACTCCACTTCCCCCTTGCTCCCTGGTAAATACATGTTTGTTTTCTACATCTGTGACTCTATTTCTGTTTTGAAAATAAGTTCATTTGAACCTTTTTTGTTTCTAAATTCCACATATAAATGATATGATATGATATTTATCTTTTTATGGTCTGACTTACTTTACTCATTATGATAATCTCTAGGTTGATCAATGTTGCTGCAAATGGCATTATTTTGTTTTTTTACGGCTGAGTAATATTCCATTGTATGTAAGTACCACATCTTCTTTACCCACTCCTCTGTCAGTGGACATTCAGGTCGCTTCCATGTCCTGGCTGTTGTAAACAGTGCTGCAGTGAACACTGGGGTGCATGTATCTTTTCAAATTGTAGTTTTCTCTGGATATATGCCCAAGAGTGGGATTGCTGGATCATATGATAGTTCTATATTTTTTGAAGGAAGCTTCATACTGTTCTCCATAATGGTTGTACCAATGTGCATTCCTACCCACAGTGTAGGAAGGTTCCTTTTTCTCCACAGCCTCTCCAGCATTTATTGTTTGTAGATTTTGTGATGATAGCCATTATGATTGTTATGAAATATTATCTCATTGTAGTTTTGATTTGCATTTCTCTAATAAGTGATGTTAAGTATATTTTCATGTGCTTTTTGCCATCTGTATGTGTTTGGAGAAATGTCTATTTAGATCTTCCACCCATTATTTGAGTTGTTTCTTTTTTTGATATTGAGCTTGCATAATCTATATGTTTTGTAAATTACTCCCTTCTTGGTTGCTTGGCTTGCAAACACTTTATCTCACGTGGCTTGTGGAATCTTAGTTCCCTAACCAGGGCTTGAACCTGCACCTTCAGCTGTCTTTTGGTTTTATGATTTCCTTTGCTGTGCAAAAGTTATTAAGTTTAATTAGGTCCAATTTGTTTATTTTTGTTTTTATTTTCATTACTCTAGGAGGTGAATCAAAAAAGATACGTATGTGATTGATGTCAGAAAGTGTTCTGCCTTTGTTTTCCTCTTAAGAGTTTTATAGCATCTGGCCTTACATTTAGATCTTTATTCCATTTCAAGTTTATTTTTGTGCATGGTGTTAGTTGGATCAAACCAGTCAATCCTAAAGGAAATCAACCCTGAATACTCAGTGGAAGGACTGATGCTAAAACTGAAGTTCCAGTGCTTTGGCCACCTGATGTGAAGCGCCAACTCACTGGAAAAGACCCTGATGCTGGGAAAATTGAAGGCAAAAGGAGAAGAGGGTGGCAGAGGATAAGATGGTTAGAAGCATCACTGACTTAGTGGACATGAACTTGAGAAGAATCCTGGAGCTAGTGAAGGACAGGGAAGCCTGGTGTGCTGCAGTCCATGGAGTCGCAAAGAATTGGACACAGCTTAGTGACTGAACAACAACAAATGGTGTTAGTGTTCTAATTTCATTTCTTTCCCTGAAAGTGGATCTTTACTCTGAAATTTCAGCACATCTTTCTTATGTGTTTATTTTTATTTATAATTTATTTATTTGGCTGTGCCAGGTCATAGTTGTGGCATGTGGTATCTAGTTCCCTGTCCAGGGATTGAACCTGGGCCCCTGCATTGGGAGCACAGAGTCTTAACTGCTGGACTAGGGAGGCCCCTAATTTCATTTCTTTTGTATATAGTAGTCCAGTTTTCCTATTACCATTTATTGAAAAGACTGTCTTTTCTCCCTTGTATATTTTTGCCTCCTTTGTCATAGATTAGGTGACCATAGGTGTATAGGTTTACTTCTGGACTTTTTATCCTGTCCCATGGCTCTATATTTCTGTTTTTGTGCCAGCTCCATACTGTTTGGATTACTGTACCTTTGAAGTACAGTCTGAAGTCAGGGAGCCTCATTTCTTCTAGCTCTGTTTTTCTTTCTCAAGATTGCTTTGGCTATTCAGGGTCTTTTATGTTTCCATATAAATTGGAAACATTTTTTGTTGTAATTCTGTGAAGGATGCCATTGGTAATTTGATAGGTGTTGCATTGAATCTGTAGATTGCTTTGAATTGTATAGTCATTTTGACTATATTCTTTCAATCCAAGAACACAGTGTATCTCTCCAGCTGTTTGTGCCATCTTTGATTTCTTTCATCAGCATTTTATAGTTTTCTGAGTACAGGTGTTTTGCCTCCTTAGGTAGGTTTATTCTTCAGTATTTTATTCTTTTTGATGCAACAGTAAATGGAATCATTTCCTTAATTTCTGATTTTCTGTTGTTAGTGTATAGAAATGTAAGAAATTTCTGTATGTTAATTTTATATCCTGCAACTTTACCACATTCATTGAGTTCTAGTAGTTTTCTGGTATTATCTTTAGGATTGTCTCTGTGTAGAATCATGTCATTTGCAAACAATGATAGTTTTACTTCTTCTTTTTCAATTAGATTTCCTTTTATTTCTTTTTCTTCTCAGAAAGCTGTAGCTAGAACTTTGAAAACTATGTGAATTAAAGTGGTTAGAGTGGACATCCTTTTCTTGTTCCTGATTTTAGAAAAACTAAGTTTTTCTCTCTTGAGAATGATGTTAACTGTGAGTTTGTTGTATATGGCCTTTTATTATGTTGAGATAGTTTCCCTCTATGCCCACCTTCTGGAGAGGGTTTTTTTTTTTGTTATCATAAATGGGTGCTGAATTTTGTCAGAAGTTTTTTCTGCATCTATTGAGATGATTACGTTTTTATTCTTCAGTTTGTTAATGTGTTGTATCATGTTGGTTTGCATATGCTGAAGAACGTTTGCATCCCTTGGATAAATCTCACTTGATCATGACGTATGATCCTTTTAATGTGTTGTTGGATTGAGTTTGCTAGTATTTTGAGGATTTTTGCATCTGTGTTCATCAGTGATGCTGGCCTGTATTTTTTTTTTTTTTTTTTGGTGGTATGTTGTCCAGTTTTGGTTTCAGGGTAATAGTGGAATGAGCTTCCTTCCTCTGCAGTTGATGGAAGTTTCAGGAGGATAGATGTTCACTCTTCTCTAAATGTTTGATAGAATTTGCCTGTGAAACCATCTGGTCCTGGAGTTTTTTTTGTTACTGGAAGTTTTTAAATCAGTTTCAATTTCAGTTCCTGTGATTGGTCTGTTCATATTTTCTATTTCTTCCTGGTTCAGCCTTGAAAGTTTGTAGCTTTCTAAGAATTTTTCCATTTCTTCCAAATAGTCCATTTTATCAGCATATAATTTCTTGTAGTAGTTTCTTATGATCCTTTGTAATTCTGTGATATCAGTTGTAACTTCTTTTTCATTTCTAATTTTATTGATTTGAGCTTTCCTCCCACCCCCTTTTTTATGATGAGTCTAGCTAAAGGCTTATCAACTTTATCTTTTCCAAGAACCAGCTTTTACTGTCAATGATCTTTTCTATTGCTTTCTTCATCTCTAATTCATTTATTTCTGCTCTGATCTTTATGACTTCTTTCCTTCTACCAACTTTGGGTTTTGTTTGTTCTTTCTCTAGTTTCCTTAGGTATAAGGTTAGGGTTTTTTGAAAAATAATTTTATTTATTTATTTTTGGTTGCGTTGGGTCTTCATTGCTGCATGTGGGCTTTCTCTATTTGTGGCAAGCAGGGGCTGTTCATCATTGTGATACAGGGGCTTTAGGCACATGGGCTTCAATAGTTGCAACATGTTTCTCAATAGTTGTGGCTTGTGGGTTCTAGAGTATGGGCTCAGGCATTGTGATGCATGGACTTAGTTGCTCTGCAGCATGTGGAATCTTCCTGGACCAGGGATCAAATCTGTGTCCTCTGCATTGGCAAGTGGATTCTTATCCAGTGTACCACCAGGGAAGTCCCTGTTTGTTTATTTTTGGTTACACTTGGTCTTCCTTGCTGCAGGTGGGCTTTCTCTAGTTATGGCAAGCTGGGGCTACTCTTCTTTATGATGCACGGGCTTTTCATGTGGTGGCTTCTCTTGTTGTGGAGCACAGGCTCTAGGTGCATGGGCTTCAGTATTTGCAGCATGTGGGCTCAGTAGTTGTGACTCGCAGGCCCTATGGGCTCAGTAGTTGTGGTGCACAGGCTTAGTTTCTCCACAGCATGTGGAAGCTTCCCAGACTAGGCATCAAACCCATGTCCCCTGCACTGGCAGGCAGGTTCTCATCCACTGTACCTCCAGGGAAGTCCAGGTTAGGTTGTTTGAGAGTTTTCTTGTTTCTTGAGGTGAGGTGAGATTGTATTGCTACAGTACAATCTATTGTATTTGTGTGTTTTACAGTTGTTGTTATTTTTCCCTGTAATTGATAGTGTTGGAAAAGATGCCTGATATGATTTCAGTTTTCTTAAATTTACTGAGGCTTAATTTATGGTCCAAGATGTGATCAATGCTGGAGAATGTTCCATGTGTGCTTGAAGAAAGTATATTCTGCTGCTTTCAGATGGAATGACCTATAAATATATAAATATAAAGTTCATTTGGTCTAATGTATCATTTACAGCTTTTATTTCCTTATTGATTTTCTGTCTGGATGATCTATCCATTGGTATAACTGGAGTGTTCAAGGCCTCCACCATTACTGTGTTACTATTGATTTCCCTTTTTATGGCTATTAATATTTGCTTTATATATTGAGGTGCTCCTGTGTTGGGTGTATATATATTTACAATTCTTAAATTTTCTTATTGGATTGATCCCTTGATCATTATGTAGTGTCCTTCCTTATCTGTGTTGGGTATTTGATTGAGATCCTTTACATTTCCATGTGAATTTTCTAATTCTCTTGTTGATTTCTACAAAGAAAGCCTGATGAGATTTTATTGTATATGTATTTCCATTTGGGGAGAACTGGCATCTTAACAATACTGAATGTTCTGATCCATGAATGTGATATCTGTCCATTTGTGTATGTTTTCCTTAACTTTTTTCAACAGTGTTTGATAATTTGGGGTGCACTAATTTTCCACATGTTTCATCAGTTTTATCTCTTAAGTATTTAATTTTTTTGATGGTATTGCAAATGTTTGTATTTTCTATTTCAGTTTCTCATTGTTCATTGCTAGTTGATTTTTTCCCCTCTTTTTTTATTGTGGTAAATTATATCTCTAACATAAAATTTACCATTTTGAAGTGTAGAGTTCAGTGGCTTTTAATACATTAACATTGTTATACAACAATTCTCACCATCCATCTGCAGACTTTTTTCATCTTCCCAACAAAAACTCTATACCAGTTAAATAGTAACTGCCCATTCCTCACTCCCTGAATCTCCTGGCAGCCATCATTCTACTTTCTGTGTCTATTGATTTGACTACTCTGGGTACCTCATATAAGTGAAGTCTTATCATATTTATCCTTTTGTGACTGGCTTATTTTATTTAGCATAATGTGTTCAAGATTCATTCATGTTGTAGCATGTGTCAGAATTTTCTTTTAAATCTGGATCCTCAGCAGTGGCCACAGGACTGGAAAAGGTCAGTTTTCATTCCAATCCCAAAGAAAGGCAATGCCAAAGAATGCTCAAACTACCACACAATTGCACTCATCTCTCACGGTAGCAAAGTAATGCTCAAAATTCTCCAAGCCAGGCTTCAAACAGTACATGAACCGTGAACTTCCAGATGTTCAAGCTGGATTTAGAAAAGGCAGAGGAACCAGAGATCAAATTGCCAACATCCATTGGCTCATCGAAAAAGCAAGAGAGTTCCAGAAAAGCATCTACTTCTGCTTTATTGACTATGCCAAAGCCTTTGACTATGTGGATCACAACAAACTGTGGAAAATTCTGAAAGAGATGGGAATACCAGACCACCTGACCTGCCTCCTGAGAAATCTTTATGCAGGTCAGGAAGCAACAGTTAGAACTGGACATGGAACAACAGACTGGTTCCAAATCAGGAAAGGAGTACATCAAGGCTGTATATTGTCATCCTGCTTATTTAGCTTATATGCAGACTGTATCATGTGAAAAGCTGGACTGGATGAAGCAGAAGCTGGAATCAAGATTGCTGGGAGAAATATCAATAACCTCAGATATGCAGATGACACCACCCTTATGGCAGAAAGTGAAGAAGAACTAAAGAGCCTCTTGATGAAAGTAAAAGAGGAGAGTGAAAAAGTTGGCTTAAAACTCAACATTTAGAAAACTAAGATCCATGCATCCAGTCCCATCACTTCATGGCAAATAGATGGGGAAACAGTGAAAACAGTGACAGACTTTATATTTTTGGGCTCTAAAATCACAGCAGATGGTGGTGACTGCAGCCATGAAATTAAAAGACGCTTGCTCCTTGGAAGAAAAGTTATGACCAACCTAGACGGCATATTAAAAAGCAGAGACATTACTTTGCCGACAAAGGTCCAGCTAGCCAAAGCTATGGTTTTTCCAGTAGTCATGTATGGATGTGAGAGTTGGACTATAAATAAAGCTGAGTGCTGAAGAATTGATGCTTTTGAACTGTGGTGTTGGAGAGGACTCTTGAGAGTCCCTTGGACTGCAAGGAGATCCAACCAGTCCATCCTAAAGGAGATCAGTCCTGAATGTTCATTGGAAGGTCTGATGTTGAAGCTGAAACTCCCAATATTTTGGCCACCTGATGGCGAAGAACTGAGTCATTGGAAAAGATCCTGATGCTGGGAAAGATTGAAGATGGGAGGAGAAGGGGATGACAGAGAATGAGATGGCTGGATGGCATCACTGACTCAATAGACCTGAGTTTGAATAAACTCTGGGAGTTGGTGATAGACAGGGAGGCCTGGCGTGCTCAGTCCATGGGGTCGCTAAGAGTTGGACATGACTGAGTAACTGAACTGAATATTCTATTGTATGTACAGTTGACTCTTGTAGAACATGGTTTGAACAGTTTATGTACACTTATGTGCAGATTTTTTTTCAGTAGTAAATACTTCTGAACTCCACGATCACTGTTGGTTGAATCCATGGATGCAGAGAAACCTTAGATACTGAGAGCCACCTTTAAGTTATATGTGAATTTTTGAGGGTACTGATTGTTGGCATCCTTAACCCCCACATTATTCAAGGATCACCTGTATATACCATATTTTGTTTATTCATTCACGGTTATTCATTCTAACACTGTTCATCACTAGACACTTGGGTTGTTTCCATCTTTTGGTTTTTGTGAATAATGCTGCTGTTTATATAGACATACAAATATCTGTTCCAGTACCTGCTTTCAGTTCATTTTGGTGTGTACCCAGAAGGGGATTGTTGGATTGTATTGTGGTGCTAGTGGTAAAGAACCCACCTGCCAACGCAGGAGACTTAAGGAATGTCGGTTCGATCTCTGTCAGGAAGATCCCCTGGAGGGAGGGCATGGCAACCCACTCCAGTATTGCCTTGAGAATCCCCATGGACAGAGGAGTCTGGCTGGCCACAGTCCATAGGGTCGCAAAGAGTCTGACATGACTGAAGTGACTTGGCACATGCACGGTAATTTTATGTTTCATTTTTTGAGGAACTGCCGTACTCTTTTTCCATAGTGGCTGTACCGTTTACATTCCCACCAGCAATGCACAAGAATTCCAGTTTCTCCACATTCTTGGCCACACTTGTTTTCTATTTTTGTTTTGTTTTTGTTAGTAGTAGCCATCTTAATGGGTGTGAAATGGTTTCTCATTGTGGTTTTAATTTGCATTTCCCTGATGGTTAGTGATGTTAAGCATCTTTTCATGTGCTTATTGGCCATTTGTGTATCTCTTTTTAAAGAAATGTCTATTCAAGTCCTTTGCCCATTTTAAAATCAGACTATGTTTTTGTTGAGTTGTAGGAGTTATTTATTCTGAGTATTGACTCCTTGTCAGAAGTATTGGGTTGGCCAAAAAGTTTGTTTGAGTTTTGTTCAGGTTTTCCTGTAAGATGGTGCAGCAAAACCTGAACGGACTTTTTGCCCAGTCCAATGTTATCTGCAAATATTTTTTCTCATTCTGTGAGTTTGCATTTTATTCTAGTGTTTTTCAATGTACAAAAGTTTTGAATTCTAATAAAGTCAAATTTATATATTTTTTCTTTTGTTGCTTATGCTTTTGGTGTCATAACGAAGAAGTGGTTGTCAAATCCAGTATCATGAAGCTTTTGCCTTATGTTTTCTTCCAAGAATTTTATAGTTTTAGCTCTTACCTTTAGAACTTTGATCCATTTTAAATTAACTTTTGTATGTGGTATAGGTAAGCATCCAACTTCATTTTTTCACATGTATATACCTAGTTTTCCCAACACTATTTGTTGAACAGAGCCTGTTCTTTTCCCATTGAATGATCTTGGCATGCTTGTTGAAAATAATTTGGCTGTGGATATGCAGTATTATTTCTGGGGTATTCATTCTACTCCATTAGTCTGTATGTCTTTAATGCCACTACCACACTGTTTTGATTACTTTGACTTGTAGTCACCTTTGAAATCAGGAAATGTGAGAGCTTTAACAAGATTGCTTTGGCTATGTGAAATCTCCTGAGGGTATGAACTTTAGGATGAATCCCAGCAAATTGATTCAGTACATACATACTTTTTCACTATAGGTTATTACAAGATTTTGAATATAGTTCCCTGTGATACACAGTAGAAACTAGTTGGGTATCTATTTTATATATAGTGGTCTGTATCTGCTAGTCCCAAACTCCCAATTTATTCCTCACCCTCTGCCCCTTTGGTAACCATTGGTTTGTTTTCTCTATTTGAGTCTTTTTAAATAAGTCCATTTATATAATGTTTTAGATTACACATAAAAGTGATATCACAGTATATTTGTCTTTTCTGACTTTGCTTCTTTTAGTGTGATAATTTCCGGGTCCATCCGTGTTGTTGTGGATGACATTATTTCATTCTTTTGTAAGTCTGAGTAGGGATTTAGTAAATTGGTAAAGATAACCCTGTATGCGAGACAGCAAAAGAGACACATATATAGAACAGTATTATGGACTCTATGGGAGAGGGCGAGGGTGAGATGATATGAGAGAATGCCATTGAAGCATGTAAATTATCATATGTGAAACGAATTGCCAGTCCAGGTTTGATGCATGATACAGGGTGCTCAGGGCTGGTGCACCAGGATGACCCGGAGGGATGGAATGGGGAGGGAGGTAGGAGGGGGGTTCTGGAAGGGGAACACATGTATACCCATGGTGGATTCATGTCAATGTATGGCAAAACAAATACAATATTGTAAAGTTAAAAAATAAACTAATTAAAAAAATAAAACAATAATGATGGTTCTGCTGATAATGACCTTTCAAAGGACCTAGAGGGATGGAAGCCATTGTTGTTCATTTGCTTAGTTGTGTCTGACTCTTTGCAACCCCATGGACTGCAGCATGCCAGGCTTCCCTGTCCTTTACCATCTTCTGGAGCTTGCTCAAACTCATGTCCATTGAGTTGGTGATGCCATCCAACCATCTCGTCCTCTGTTGTCCCCTTCTCCTCCTGCCTTCAGTCTTTCCCAGCATCAGAGTCTTTTAGGAAAACCAGGCCAGTGATATTTCACTGAAGACGAGAGTATTCAAGATTTACATTTCCTTGCATAAATCTTGGTGGTGGTATATATTATTTCTTAACAAATTCCTGATTGTGCTGAGTTTGCAGTCTCCCACATTACATGAATGCCTAAGTTACTTAAACCATCTGAAATCCTGAATTATCATTGATCATTTAAGAATCTCAATTTTAATTCTTGGTTCTTTTCAACATCTTTAATATTGACCCCTTCCTGATTATCATTTTCATCTAAACCTGTATATAAACTTTGTTTTACAAAGATTGAGTTCTTGTACTTATTACGTATCCTTAAATGCATGCAAGTATAAACAATATTTTCCCCATTTTATGCTGATTTTACTTGTTACAGTTTTGCATTTATGATGTATCATTGTTCCTGGACTTTGTACCCACTAAAAACAGCCTCCCTGCTGAAGTTCTTGAATGAGACAGCTTCATAGAAATTGTGAGGATAGCTTTGCGTACAGTATTGTTAGGACACCATGTCTTAGATGTACATATTGTAATTTATTTTTTGAAAAATTTCTTACAGGCAAAATGTGAACATTATAAGAAAAAACGGATGGAGCAACAAGAGACTATTGCTGCTTTGCAGAAGGATATCTATAGGTTAACACAGGAAGAAGAAGAACGCATCATCACTCAAAATAGAGTGTTTTCTTATCTCTGCAAAAGAGTTCCTCATACCATCTTGGATAAACAGTAATGTTTGCTACATAAATTGATATGTAGCTAGATTCTTCATTTTTTAAAAAATAGATTTCATCTTGGGTATGGTTTTATCTCTTAAACTGGTGGAATCTTCCTCTTCCTCTTCTCTGCCCTTTTTTTTGTTTGTTTTAATATCATTAACTTGTTGAAGAAAACGATCGGTTGTCTTGGAGATGTACGTGCTAGATTTGTCTATTTGCTTCCTTATTATGTCATTTAATTTATTCTTCTGTCTCCTGTATTCCCTCTAAACTAGAAGTTAAATCTAAATTCAGATGCAAGTATTTTTGATGACATACTTCATAGGTGATAATTTATTCTTCTAATAATAACATATATGTCTAGTAGAGCTTCTCTCAGGGATGCTAAGATTGTTCAGGGGTTTAAATAGCAACAATCTGATCCTTCTCCTGTGAAATTTCCCATCCTCTTCTCATCTGATGGTTTCACTCATTGATCTTGTTTTCAGTTCTGCTATCCCTTTTTTTCTTTTTCTTTTTTTCTTGCTGGAGTTCTTCCATTAGAAAAAGAACCTTTCCTATTGAGTAGAGACTATCTGGTTGCCCTGTATGGTTTGTTACAGGGAAGGTGAGAGCAGTGCTCTGTTCTTTCATTTTAATTCTTATTTTTTAGAGTAAGCAGTTAATGATCAGTTGTAAGTCTAGTTGGGAAATAACACAGATCTGTAAAGAAAAGAAAGAAGAGATATTGCAGAGATGGACAGGAATTGTCTATACCGATTGACTGTAGATGTTGAAAGAAGGAGAGAAGTCAAAGATAGCCAGATTTCAAGCTAGATTTGGGGAAAGAGACAGGAGGAGGATGGATTATCTATGAACATGTACTTAGACATCTTCTGTCAGCCACATAGATACATCATGCCTGTTGTTTAGTTGCTAAGTTGTGTCTGACTCTTTGCAACCCCAAGGCCCTCCAGTTTCCTCTGTCCATGGGATTTCCTAGGCAAGAACACTGGGGTGGGTTACAATTTCCTTCTCCAGGGGATCTTCCTGACCCAGGGATCAAACCCACATCTCCTGCGTTGCAGGTGGATTCTTTACTTCTGAGCCACCAGGGAAGCCCCATTAGGCCTACAGTTAGAAAGGCCCAACTCCATAGAGCTTTAAAGTTTAGACAGAGAAAGAAAAGGCAGAAGAGGAGTTAAGTTTGGGTGTCAGGCTAACTGAGGAACAAGAATGTTTGAAGGAGAGGATGGTGAGAAGTTTTATATGCCTCCTCATCGATTTGTGTTTGCCTTCCTACTGTCTTATTTGCTCAATTGCTGGTTTGACACAGAGTAAGTCTTCCTTAAAAGTTTATTGACGGTAGAGGTAATAGTCATTCAGAATGAATGAAGTTTGTCATGCAGGAAAAATAGAAATAGGATAGTAGCATTGGGGAACGAGGGAGGTGAGAGGGTTTGTAAAGTATATAAAGGAAATTAAAACACATTTGCAGAATAATATGAAAGCTGGTATGTGTTGGGATGGGGAAAGTTGAAGGGAAAGAACAATTCAGAAAGTTATAATGTTAAAAGCACAACTGGTTGAATTAATTCTAAAAAAAGGAGATGGGTGAGTAATTTTCCCAAGACAAGAGTGAAATACTAAAAATTCTTGCTTTAAAAAGAATAGTATGTGAAAGTGTAGTGTTATTTTATTTTTCTTTGAGGATATTTTTTAAATTAGAAAAGCGCTGCATGCCTACAAAAATTCAAACAATATAAAAGTATATAAAGTAATATATTATAAACCTGCTTACTTCTCCTAATTCCATATCCTGGAGATAACCACTTTTAACAGTTTGGTTTATGTTCTTCCTAGTGTTTCACAGCAATAGTGCTATTGACTTTTTGGGTGGGACCATTCTTCATTGTAGGGCATGATGAGCATTCATTTGTTCATTAATGAACTTTTAAGCATCGTTGCCCCCTCCCCAACTATTTAGTGTGACAACCAGTACCATCCTCCAGTTTGGGCAATATTATCCCTCAGTTAAGAAGCCATATAGTTCATTTTCAGTACATAGACTCATATACACCCACTTTCTTTAAAAAATAGTTATACATTTGGCTATGCAACATTAATTTTTTCTACAAATTTACATTATCTCTTCTAATGCCTCCTCATTTTCTATAATATGGATGTGCCATTATTTAACTTTTCCCTTGTTGAAGAATGTGTAGGTTGTGTCTGAGTTTTCACTCACAATGCAGTGAACAACTTTGTTCATCTTAAGTGATAGCCTTGGGCAAATGTTTCTGTGGGAGTGATTGTTAAAGGCAGAACTGCTTGATCAAAGAGAATATACATTTAATATGTTGAGATTTAATGTCTGTGGTTATTTAAAAATGTATATATTAAAATTAAAATATATGGCATAGTAGGATACTTCTTGCAAAAATCACTTAAATTTTTTATGGATTTGCAGATATTTATCACTATAATTTGAAATTGAATAGAGACAATAGTAAATGTTCCAATACCACATTTTGAAAATAACTCATCTGTTTTCTAGGTTGCTTTGCCTTATTGATTATTATGAATCTAAAATTAGAAAATTTCATAAACAAAGGTATGACTTGTCCTGTATTACAATTTTAAAAGTAATTATCAAGTTGTGAATTACAACAAGTTTCTATGGCCTTTTGAAACATTAAATATGCTTTAAAAATCTACTGGATATGTGTATAATTTACCTAAAATGTAACTACAAATTCCTTTTTATAAAGAATCTTGAAGACTGTACTTTACCACTTACATTAAAATCCATTGTTGCATTTATATTAAAATATGATATTTAATAGTCACTAAGTATTGGTCACAGAAGAAATAGTATTTTTATTTTGTTGAGGTATTATGATTTGTTCTACTGATGTCATCTAGCCACTAGATAGTTACTGAGTATATCAACACTGTGTAGGATTGGATTAGCTTCCTAATTAAGTAGTATGTAGATTTATGAGATAAAGATAAAACATTATAGTGCAAAATCAAGTATATAGAATAAAGCACAGTTATCACCTCTGATTAAAGAAATAAGGATAAAATTTAAAATGATGGTCTTTGACTAACCAAAAATTGCTGTAAGATATCTAAGGCCAAATAATCTAAAGTGCTTTAATATAAATATCTAAGGCCTTTACTATAAAGGCTATTTTGTTTCACTGTTTATAAATGGAACAGTTCTTTTAACAAATATTTATTTAAGCACCTACTTTCTGCCGTGTTCTGTTTTTAGTACTGAACAGATAAACTAGATAAACATCAAATGACATCAGGGACCTTCTCTTTTCAAATGAAGCTGTCTTTTAAGATGGTAGACATGGTGTTAGATTCTGTAGAGATAGGAAAATGTTTTGAACGTGATTCTTACCTCCTAGGAGTTTGCATCTAGTAAAGGAGATTAAATGTAAGCACATTTAATAGTTAAGAAAAATAATGTGAGACTTAAAAGACACTAATATATAATGTCACAATAAAAGTAATTACTAAAAACTGTACAGTCAGTCAGTAATACAGGAGTTGATAACAGGAACAAATTGATTCTGGGTGGAGTAATCAGGGAAGCCATTACAAAACAGATAGGGGTTGTGCTTGAGCTTGAATAAGTACAATTTGGGAAAGCAGAAAGGCAAAAAAAAAGACTACTTGTATGCTATGAGCAAAAGTTCATAGATGTAAAAGAGTAGGCTTTTTTTTTTCTTTTTTTTCTTTTTATTCCTTTTTTTCGGGGTATTGGGAAAAGTTTTCAATTAGCAATAATCGTGCCTCGGATAAACCTCATTGGCTACGATACTGCCACTGCGCAAAGCTAAGAGTAGGCTTTTTAATGGCACTATAATTAAGCCAATTTCTCTGACTTTTAAGGGATTTGTTGATATATTCATAGATAGAGGTAGTAACCTATGGAGAGCAGTCATTCCCATGGAGGACCAAGAGTAAGCTATAAATGAACAACAAGACATCATTGGCCTTGGAAAGAAGGAAGGTACTGTTTCCTTTGATATAGAAAACCTGGGTGATGGGGTTATAGGTATGTATGTTAGGGTTCTGGCAAGAAACAGAACCAGTAGAATGTACACTTATATACAGAGAGTGAACTGTCTTAAAGGAATAGGTTCATGTGATTGTGAAACTGGCGTGCAGGCTGGAGACCCAGGGAAGAGTTGATGTTGCAGTGTTGAGGCTGAAGGCAATCTGGAGGCAGAATACCTCTCTTCTTGGAGGTTTCAGTCTTGCCTTCTAAGCTCTTTAACTAATTGCACAGGGCTCACCCATATTGTGAAGGGTAATCTGCTTTATTCAAAGTCTATTGGTTTAAATGTTTGTCACATCTAAAAAATAACCTCACGGCAGTGTTTAGACTGGTGTTTAACCACGTAGCAGGGCACCGTAGTCTAGCCAAGTTCACACTAAAATGAACAATCACAGTATGTCAGAATAAAGAGAAGCAAAATGAAGAATTTCGTAGCTTGAGAGGTTATAGATTGGTATGCTCACAGAAAATCAAAATGAGTAAAGCAGGTTAGGTGGGAACTGTGCCAAATTGGAGAGCTGTCTTAAAGGGGCCATTTATTATATACTCTAGCCAGTTGATGCCATGCAGTAATGTGAGCTCACTGTGGCTAAATCTGCTTTTTTGAGACGTTAGAAGGTTAGGTTTATAAATGAAATCAGATTTTTAATGTTTGCAATTAAAACTGAGTGCTCTTAAAAATATTATATGGTCCAGACTGAATATTATCTGCAACCTTTACTCTGTATCTTTAGTGAATTCTAATGTAGATTCAGGAGTTGGATAACTTTTTTCCTGTAAAGGGCTAGACTGTATTTTAGGCATTTCAATCTGTAGTCGCTTGCAACTGCTCAACTCTGTTACAGCATGAAATCAGCCGTAGATAGTAAGTAAATGAACTGACATGTCCATGTTCCATAAAACATTAGTTAAAAAAAACCCTGCTGGCTGTAGCCTACAGGCAGCAGATTGCTGACCCCCGATCTAGATGATGAAGAGAGCATTTGGGATTTGAAGTCAGAGTAGAGAAGATTTAGTGTAGCTATCTTTGAAATGTCTCAGGTAGCATGTGGTGTGAGAGATTGCCTCTGAAGTTACGTAAACTGGGGTCCTCTAACTAAAAATAATAAAAGGATTGAGGCTATTTGAAGATGTTGTTAAATTTGGTTGTCATGAGTTTATAGTGAACATCTGGGATTAAGGAATGAAATCTTGAGGGAAAGGAATTACTTTTTTGCTTAACAATCCCATCATCATTGGTCTAACTAAAGTGAAGTACTTTGGCTTGTACAAATGATGCCTAGGTCAGATACTTGGATTGAATGTCTCCCAGTAAGGGAGAAAAGATATAGGAAGAAAATAGGGACTGCATTATACACAATATTCTCACAGATGAAAAAGTAGAAGTCATTTATACTTTGCAGTGATGAAGAGTCTGTCCTAAGGAGAGGGTTTTTCATTGTTCATTGAATGAACAAAACTTAACAGTCTCTTTCTAAGAGTAAATAACTTGATAGATTGTAGCAACTTCAAGGTGGATTTTGAGATCTACAAGTAGGATATTAGTATCACCTGAAGAAGCAGGCGAACTCTAAAAAGAGGGTGTAAGAATTAACTGACAAGTATTATATTACTTGAAAGAAGTGAAAGAGAAGAGAAAATGAAGGAAGATGGGTTATGATTTGGAGGTCTAAGTGGGATAAATAGGAGGCACAGGAGAAGGATGTATATGCCTGTAGAGCTAGGGGAGCAAGACAAAGGGACATGGGCCTCTTGCAGAGGTAGAAGCACTCTGCTTAACACCCTTTTTTAAAGGGCAGTGTTGTCCAAAGTTTTTCTCATCACGAAACACAGAAAGTGGTGTTTTTATACCACACTGGGGTAAATGGCTCAAGAACTCTGGCCAGTTGTCTTGAGTGCTTAGCATATTTGTAATATCTTGGCACAGCGCACCTATGACACACCACCTGGACCCTCTACTTTAGGGCACAGGCTTGAGAACGCCTCCAGAGAGCTTGTGAAAGGCAATTTCTGGATACTATGGACTAGTTTTCCTTTCTGCCACCATACATGAGAAAACTCAGGGAAAGCAGAGGAAGCCGCAATCAAGGCAACAGAAATTTGAATGCAAGTATTAAGCAGTTGGAAGTCTTAGAAAACTGCAAACATGCTACAATTCCTGAAACAGAGGAAAATTAAGTTTTAAAATGATAGATTCTCAACTCTGTTACTTTACCTATTTTTCTTTACCCAGTGTTAATATATCAACATAGATTACATGGAATATTTTGCTAGCTTTTTCTATTAGTATTTCCCTGACTTGGTAGATAGGATTAAAGAACAAAGAAAAGTAACATAGGAATAACAACTACAAGACTCAGATTGAGTTTCTTTGAGATGTTAGAGACATGTGAAAAGTCACCTCAGGGAAAATAGCTCTATAATGAATTAGTAAAGTGAAGTCTTCTTGTCTAATTCCATCCTTCTCTTTAGATAGAAATTTTTTAAGTGTTGTGAAATGGAAGCAGGTAACTTTGAGGTTCACCTCTGAACATGATTCAGATTAGGGAAGAAAATAAAATACAAGATTTCTCTAGTTTTGCTCTTTCTCTCCACCCCCAAGAAGCATAATGTTCAACACTGGGTCCCTCCTGAGGCTTCTGGAGGCCATTGGAGAAAGGGTGGGAGGAATTTGGCTGTGGGGATCCCATGTCCAAATGAGAATTGTAGATGTTTAAAGTTATGTTTTTACTTGAAGAAAACCACAGAATCTGTCAATGCTAAATAAAGGGCTCTAGGAAAATAAAGTGAGGATTCTTCACTGAAGCTCATTTCCTTTTAGGTCTGCATAAATTTAAAATTGGTCTCCTCTACTATATTAGGTTTCTCTTGAGAGAACAAGATAGCCATAATGGCAGGTATTTTAGAGTGTATATAGAAAATGATCTGAGTATACAGGCTTTGAAGCCAGCGAGATTTCAATTTGAATCTCATCACTACTGCTTACTATTTGAGAGACTTTGAGCAAATTTAAATAACTCCTCTAAATGTTCCTCACCTAATAAATTGAAATAGTTTGTATAATAATACCTCTATCTTGTTGTTGTTGAGTCGCTAAGTCGTGTCTGACTCTTCACGGCCCCATGGACTGTAGCCAGCCAGGCCCCTCTGTCCGTGGGATTATCCAGGCAAGATTACTGGAACAGGTTGCCATTTCCTTCTCCATACATCTATCTTAGTACTTTTTATATAGAAGCTGCCCAGTATCCTTATTTGGTCATGGTCATTTGTTAAAGACTAGCATGTTTTAGAAGGTCTGAGAAATATGTTAGTACAGCTGTCTTGAATAGAAATGTAATGAAAACCACATATATAATTTTTCATTTTTCATGTAGCCAAGTTAAAAAGTAAAAAGAGACCAGTGAAATACATTTTCGTACATTTTATTTAATATCTGAAATGTTGCCATTTCAACATGTAATCGATGATATTATTAGATATTTCACATTATTTTTTTTTATTCTAAGCCATTGAAATTTGGTATTTTATAGCACACCTCAATTCAAACGCTAAATTTTCATCAGAGGTATTTGATCTGTATTTAGATTTCATGAAATCTAGTTCAAAATAGACTTATATACCCAGATTGTTCTATACATACCTGAAAGTTCTCTAGCAACTAAGGCAAGTACAAAAATTTTTTTCCTTTAATATTTACATCTACATTTGTACAACTGACTCATCTTTTTTAGAATAATTGGTTTGACTAAATTAAGGATTAAAAACTATACCCAACTTAAATTCACTAACTTCTGTTTAATTCAGAAGGATGTTGCAAAATTGAAAAGCAACTCTAAATCTGTCAGTAGCAAGAAACTTCAAACTTTGAAGTTTTCTTATAGTTTTTACAACCAATATATTTACACTGTGGATTAAAACTAAAATCTTCTATATATTATTAATATTGGAAAAACATGTATGAAGTCAATATTGATTTGTATTATAAAGTTTCATTTCAATTAAATTCTCATAACCTATTAGCTAGACACAAACATGCCTTTTTTTCTTTGGAGCTTCAAACTTTGCTTACTCATATATAGAGTGATACAAGTGAGAAGGCTTCCCTAGTAGCTCAGTTGGTAAAGAGTCTGCCTACAGTGCAGGAGACCCAGGTTTGATCCCTGGGTCGGGAAGATTCCCTGGAGAAGGAAATGGCAAACCACTCCATTATTGCCTGGAAAATCCCATGGACAGAGGAGCCTGGTGGGCTACAGTCCATAGGTCACTCGAGTCAGACATGACTTAGTGACTAAACCACCACCACACCATTTTGTGTGTTTGAGCATTTGGCAAGTACTTTTTTTCCAAGAAAATTTTGAATTCAGGTTAACAGTATAGTTAGTCTTTGTAACTTTTCCATGACTCAACCAATAAGCATTGAGAAAAAACATGAAAGATGGTTAAAGTCATTGTTTTCTGTTTGCTTCAATGGTCCTACAAACTGGCATAGCATTTATACATGTGCTGTATAATTTTAACAACTGAATTCATGACACTCACAGTCTGCTTCAAAAAACTAGCAGATTTCCAATATGTCTTACACAGTATAGCAAAGCAGTGAGAAATGTCAGTCTTTTAAAAATCCTAGTAAATTTAAATTTCTGATGTTACAGAGCTACCTTCTGTTGTGGAAAAATGAAAAAGGTTGTTTCATGTCTTGGTGAAATTTTTCTTTGATTGATATGTAAAATTCAAAGATGTGCCATAAGTCAGATTTTTTTTTTAAGCCTCCAGTTGTCAACATTTCTTAATAAATCTGGAGGTCCTCTGATGACAGAACATCCCCACAGTGTTAATTGAGCATTTGATTCATCTAAAAATAAATGTAATTTTCTTAAATTAAATCAGTTGCTCTTTGGTCTTATAAGAAAGTTCTTGTATTCTCCAGGCAGTTGTTTGTGGGCTTAATTGAAGATCTTTCCTTTTTTTTTTATAAAAATGTTTTAGTTTTCTCATAATTTTGCAGCAAAATTTTCATAGAAAATAATTTATTTCATGTAAGAATAGTTTCTGTTTTTGTGTAAGACCTCAAAATGTTTTGTTGCTGGCCAAAGTTATAAGCTCAGATTTTGCTAAAAACTTATTTTAGAAGGTTTTTTGTGTGGTTAATTTTGATTTTGGTGACTTTGATTCTCTTTTGACTGTTGAGAGGAAATTTCTTAATGTAGCCATTATGTATTTGCTGAAAATAACTTTCCTATTGTTATCTACTTTATTATCCTAAAACATTTTTTATTTAACAACTTTTTAAAATAGCAGCTTTATTGAGATGTAATTCACATGCCATAAAATTCACCGTTTTAAAGTATGACTGAGTAGTTTTAGAATATTCACAAATTGTGTCACCATCTCTGCAATCAGTTTTAGAACATGGGGATCATCCACTGAGAAACAGAAAACGCCATACCCATTAGCAGTCACTCTCTGCCCTGAGCCCCTCTTTTGCTGCAATCCAACATCACAAAATATGCAATTCCATTTACATGAAATGTCCTGAATATACAATCCATAAAAAAAAGAAAATAGATGAGTAGTTGCCTAGGAGTTGGATTGTAGTGGAGTAGGGACTCAGGGTAGAGAGTAAATGGAAAGTAATTGCTAATGGGATGGTGTTTCTCCATGGGGTGATGAACATGTTCTAACATTGATTGTGGAGGGACTTCCCTGGTGCTCCAGTGGTTAAGACTCCCTGCTTCCAATATTGGGTGCATGGATTTGATCCCTGGTTGGGGAACTAAAATCCCATGTGCTGCATGGCATGGCCAGAATATAAATAAAATTGATTATGGAGATAGTGGCACAACTTTATGAATATCCTAAAGTAATATCTCAAAGGACTAATGATTAGTGTCTTTTATATGTTTACTGTTCATTTGCATATCTTGTTTGGGGGAAATGCCTACTGATGTCCTTTACCCATTTTTAAATTGAGTTTTTTGTCTTTTTGTCAAATTATGAGTTATTTATTAATTCTGGATACAAGTTCTTTATCAAGTTTGCAAATATTTTGCCCCATTCTGTAAATTTTCTTTTTTTTTTTCCCTTGATGATGTCCTTTGAAGCTCAGAACTGTTTTACTTTTCTTGAAGTCCTGTTTATCTGGTTTTTTTTCCTTTCATCTCTTCTGAACCAACAGCTTTTCCAGTTTGTTCTGCAGTAAATTACAGTAGCATTCATCAGGAAATTTGTGACACATTCTTTCAGTCTCTTTTGTTTACTGTTTCAATTATTTTACTGCCTCAGATGTTATCATCTCCACTTGATTTTTTAAAAAAATCTGTCCATAATTATTTTAAAACTAAAAGCCTTAGTTCTTATAATTAAAATAATAAATATATCAATTATCAATTATGATTTATATAGGTATCTCCATAAATATAGTATCAGAACAAACAGTGTTATATTGGTATCATTCTGATTGAATCAATCCATTGATCCTGACTAGACTGGTGGTGAGTTTGTATTAATATATGGTACTACAAACCACACACGCACTCAGTGTACAACCCAGGCCGCAACATTAATACCTTAACATGATGCATCAAAGTGGAAGGTTGTCCTAAACAATAAAGTTGTGTTTAACAGAAGAATATTTTACACTGCTTCACCTTTAAAATTTTAATTAAAATGAAATAGAATTAAAAGTCTAGTTCTTCAGTTGCACTAGCCATATTTCAAGTACTCATTGCCTGTATGTACCTAGTGTTTATTGTCTCGGACAGTCCAGTATTAGTGTTATCAGGAGTTTTAAAAACATTAATACTGATTTGCTAGTACTTCATAGCTCACACAGTGTTTTGATGTCTTTTATTTACTTTTAAAACCAATTTTGTGAGGTAGATGTAATAGAATTATCTCTGTTCTACAGATGAGAAGAAAAATTCTGAGAGACTGACTTACCCAAATAATACAACTCGTTAATGAAGATGTCAAGACTTGAACCAGGGCCACTAAATTTGTGGCTTTGTCCACTTATACTCTGTATTTTTTGATATAGTTTTTTGTGATCTAAAAGTACTGGAAGGAGAAAACAATATTCTTTGTTCATTCAACAAGTGTTTTTCTACTTCTTAAGCCCTCTATGGATCTTAAATTCCACTTAAGGCATTAGTGAACAAATGTAGACTGTAGTACTAATTAGTAAGTAGTATGTTCTAATACAATTTTCTGTAAGAATAAGTAGGAAATTTGGTTTAAGTTTTTATGTTGAGGTTATGAAGCCCTTATTGTATTGATTTAATTTTTGTTAGCTAGATTTTTTTTTCCTTTGGAGATAATTTTTTCATAAATACACTACATGTATTTTTTCATAGGCAATATAAAGAAGATGAAAGTCAGTCAGAAGAAGAAGATTATAGAAGCCTGAGTGCTTCACCCACTTATAATGGCCTTCTAATGGTATGGGAGACTATATGACAGATAAATACTTTTTAATAAAGTAAAATAATAATCTAATCTCTTAGGAAAGTTAACTGTTTATTAACTACATTGCAGTCATTACAGAATCAACTTAAGGAATCAAAATCTAAGATAGATGTACTTTTAAGTGAAAAGCTGAATCTTCAAAAAGATTTGGAAACCAGGTGAGAGAAACTTGTCATTTTTATTTAACTTTTATTTAAGCAAATACTGGAATTTTGAGTGTTAAATCAGTCATCCTATCCTCTTTACTCTGAAACTAATATAGGGGACCTCATATTTGTATACTCATTTTAGTCATTGGTCTCTCATATGATAGAAAGAACAAAAATACATATGTAAACAAGGGGAGTGAGAAAATAGGAAGAAGATAAAACTGGCTAGGAACTCAGAATAGATTCAGCCTACACCAGTAGGTTTCCCTTTCACAAATTATTTTTATTTTAATTTTTCCAAATTACTCTAGAATGTCTTATTTCATCATATACATGTGTTGTGGGAAGGGAGAAAAATTTGAAAGTTTAAATGGCATACAACAGAAAGGTTTATTTATATACAGCATACTACCACAGAAGGAAGGCACTCTACATGCTGACAGAAAGTAATAATGAATGCACACTGTTGAGACTTTTTTCGCTCATCAAATATTTGTTGGATACCTATTGTAAGTTAGACATGGTCCTAAGTTCTGGGATCATATATAATGAACAAAACAAATATCTTGTTCTTGTAAAGCTTATACTTTAATGGAGAGGAAACTGATACCTACAATAAAAACCATTTCTGTAAGGTTTAAAAGCTGCCACATAGTAATGTGTAAATTTATGGTTATATAAATATGAGGGGAAAATTTGTAAAACATGCATGGGTAAATGAACAACGAATTTGGGCTAGTGGTTACCTGTGGTATGGGAAGTGAAAGTGAAAGTCGCTCAGTTGTGTCCGACTCTTTGTGACCTCATGGACTATACAGTCCATGGAATTCTCCAGACCAGAATACTGGAGTGGGTAGCCATTCCCTTCTCCAGGAAGTCTTCCCAAACCAGGGATCAAACCCAGGTCTCCCTCATTACAGGCAGATTCTTTACCATCTAAGCCACAAGGGAAGCCCTAGAATACTGGAATGGGTACCTATCCCTTCTCCAGCGGATCTTCCCAACCCAGGAATCGAACTGGGGTCTCCTGCATTGCAAGTGGATTCTTTACCAGCTGAGCCACCAGGGAAGCCTGTGGTATGGGAAGGAGAGAGCAATGGCAGTAATTAGGTACACGGAGCTTGAAGTACCTGTATAAAGTTTTAGTTAAAAGATTTTAAACAGATTACTATTCAGCTTTGATAGAGCTTGAGGCATGGACACACCACCATTTGTTTTACTCTATTCTTGTTTGTGCATTTGAGATAATTCACTATAAAAGCAAGTAATAGGTTAATAACAATAAAAGTGGGTAGAAAGTTTTGAATAGGGGATACACAGAAGAAGAAATCCAATGGCCAATAAATACCTCATTAGCAGTTACGAAATATTTTAAGAATTTTTAAGCATATTTATGACAAGTAATAGAGTATACTTTATTATTATTAAATATCTTGATAGTTTTATTAAGTAAATTGACTGTGTTCAACATGATTTATTTTCTGCAGGCCCACACAGCATGAATTAAGACTTTATAAACAACAAGTGAAGAAACTGGAGAAAGCCCTTAAGAAAAACATCAAGTAATTGTATTTTACCATAGTTATAAATTTATTAGGATTTTATGTCTTATTATTTATTTTTATTAACCTGTCAACTTACCTCATAGTGGCTGTGGCTTAAAATTACCGGGTTGATGGGCAGGGCGGGGGTGGGGGGAAGGGGTGGGGAGAAGACTTTAAAAAGGGATATTTCTGGTTCCACAGTTTAAAAAGTTTCTACTGAAATGGATTTGGCTATATATTCATCTTAAATAAGAACAAGGAAAAGGTAATTGTCTGATATAATAAAAGGCAAAGATTTTAATTAGTTGACTTTGGAAGTCATAGAGAAATTGCAAGAGAATCATTGAAATTAGAGGTGACAAGGCCCAAATTTTTGTTGGTGGTAGTGATGACCTGAATAATACATAGCCTTATCATATTTTAAAGCTTAAAATATCAGAATGAATGCAGTGAGCCATTCATATCCACCACTTCTCTTTTATGACTTTGAAAAGCACATACTCACAGGAATTTCAACAAGTTGGTCCTCAAATAGTGATAGTATTTTCTGAAGATTAGCTATGTCTACTCTTTGATTCAAGGGAATGGGACTTGAAGTAGTGTGGTGAGCATGGGGATGAGATTTTTTTTAAATGATATGAGTTAATATATGCATTAGATATATTAAATCAGTTGTATTAGCCTGTGTTGGTTCAATTTTCAGCAACAGCTACGTTTCCTTTTTCTTTATGGTAACACATGCCACAGTGAAAGGCAAGTATTCTGGCCATCCAGGAATTACATATTGAGTTAAGATAGTAGGGAAGGAAAACTAAAAGATAAAAGAGAAATGGAAGGTTCAGAAAGGTTGCATTCATTCATTGAATTAGTATTTTTTTCCCTTCCTACTATTGTTTAACATTTTAGGTACTTATAGTACCTCTTCCTATCTGTTTGGCATTCTAGATACTGAAATTACAGTGGTAAAACAAAAAGAAAGGTTCCTGTTCTCATGAAGCTTTTGTAAAGGGCAATGAAAAAAATAAGACAATTTTGATATAGTATAAGTGAAAATGTGTTAGTCTCTCAGTTGTGTCGAACTCTTTGTGACCCCATGGACTGTAGCCCACCAGGCTCCTCTGTCCATAGGGTTTTCCAGGCAAGAATGCTGAAGTAGGTAGCCATTCCCTTCTCCAGGGGATCTTCCCGACCCGGAGATTGAACCCAGGTCTCCTGCATTGCAGGCAGATTCTTTACCATCTGAGCCAACAGGGGAGCCCATATAGTGTAAGTAGCAAAGGTAAAATAGTGTGAGAGTTGCTATTGTACAAGTTTGGACAAGAGGTGGTGGTGACATGGTCAAAGGTGGCAGGAGTGGAGGTAGTAAGAAGTATTTGGAATATTGGAGGTAGAACTTGGTGATCAGACTTAGTGATGGATTGAGGATGGATTAGGGGTATAGGCAGTTGAGGGGGAAAAGATTAAGACTCAAAAAGATAAAAAAAATAAACTTAATCAGGACTAATTTTTAGTTCTGAATAACGAGGTAGTTGTTGGAACATTAACTGAGGTAGGAAAATTGGTTAAGGAGCACCTGAGAAGAGGAATATGTTAGGTGGACAAAAAGTCAGAGGAGAAAGTGTAGAGGAGGAAAACTTCACAACCCTCTTAGGGTCTCTGGCTGGGCCTGAAAATTAAACTGACAAAGACAGATTAACATGAAAAATGTATAAATCTATTTAATATAAGTTTTACCTGACCTGAGAAGAAATGAAGACTTGAAGAAACAGTTAGGCCTGAGCATTTTAATACTAAGTTTGATCAAGAGTGGAAAGTTGGAAAATGTAATAGTACATCTTCCATCATGTACTGAGGATATAAGCTGAGGGTAATAAACTGGGAAAAGTTTGGATTCCCCTTCTTCAGAGACAAAGATGCTTCTTTGCCCTGGAGTACAAAGAGGGCAGCTTGTTACCCTCCTTGAGGGTACCCTCACATGAGGGTCTGCTAGTCTGCTTCAGGGAAAAAGGGGGAGGTCAGAGAGTTCTTCCTGCATGTGTATCAATTCTCAAATTCCTTCTGTTTAAAACATTTCTTATGTCAAAATGACACATTTTTGTTTTGGCCATACCATGTTGCTTGTGGGGTCTCAGTTCCCTGACCAGGGATTGAACGTGGGGCAAGGCAGTGAAAGCCTGGAATCCACTAGGCCACCAGGAGCTCCCTTAAAGTTGCATATTTTGGAGTGGCATGTCCTGATCCCTTCAATGGACTTTTATTGACTTATTGTAAGTGTATCAGTGAACATAATACACACATAAATGCTTACACATATAGTCATAGAGGTACCTAGTCATTCCTCATTATTTGCAGATTGCATATTTGTGAATTTGCCTACCTGCTGTACTTTGTTTTTAATCCTCAAATAAGTAGTGGTGGCACTTGCACAGCTATTCGTGGACATGCCTAGTATACACATTTTCAGCTATTGAACAAGGTGATGCTCTGCCTGCATTTCCGCTTTCATGATGTAAACAGTCATTGTTTCTATTGTCACATGCCACTTGTAGTTTTCCACTTTTTGCTTTTTATTGATGATTTCTCCAAGATGATCCCAAGCATGGTGTTGAAGTACAATCTAATGTTCTACACACAAGAAGGCTCTGATGTACCTTACAGAGAATGTGTTAGAGAAACTTCATTTAGGCATAAGTTATGGTGCTGTTAGCTATGAGTCCAATGTTAATGAAACAACAATATTAAAAAAAGATCTTTAAACATTAACACAGATAAGACAAGGTTATATATCGATCACTTGAGGAAAATGTGACCAGAGAGGCATGCAGGAACCTGATCCTGTATTTCCCCTAGGAGCAGTGGTTCAGTCCTCACAAATTCAGTGTATACAGTAACTTTATTGAATATAACTGCCATGAATAATGAGAATTTACTGTATATGTATTTTTTGTTGTTCATTTGTGCTGTGATTTTTAGAGTGACTTTTCACTATTAGACTTTAAAATTGTGATTCAGAACCAATCCTAGCTGTATTTTTCTATTGAATTTTGAAGAAATGATTTGTGTTTTTAGAAATTTATATTTGGAATTTAAACTTCTGTAGTATCTAGATGTGAAACAGAATTAAGAATGTTAGATAAACTTGCCCATATTGCACAGGTGGCATGTGGAAGAACTTGGAAAGAAATCAGACCCACACCTAAGCATTTGGACTCTCAAACTCACACTAATAATAATTAAAACCAAACAAAAACCCAATGAAAAGAACTTTTTTAATGTAAAACTTCAAATTTTTATTTTTTGCAGGGGCAGAGGTAGAATTATTTTCAAAGAACTACTGATGTTAAGGAATAATTAGAAATAAAAATCTGTCAACCCAGTGAATATTCTCCACATGTGTAGGGGAAAAAAAAAGTTTTATGTAACAGTTGGACTAAATATCGAGCCAGACTGCGATGTGCATTAGAGGCATTATGCTAAAGAGATTGCAAAGACAGAAGGAAATCTCACCCTTTAATATAGCCAGGCAGATATGCAGTCCATTATATACATGTGAATTATCTTTAACCAAAGGAAAAATTTACATCTTGTGACAAGGGGGAAGTTACAACTTAGAGCCAGGATCCTAGGCTAAGCTCCAGTAGGGAAAAGGAGACAAGGCACCCTCTTCCTTGATGTCCTTATTTCAAAGAGATGGTTCTAAGGCTTCCAAGACACTGCTAATTTTAAGCAGGAGGCTTATTTAAATTTTAACAGGATCTACATACTTAGAAAGGATTTACAACTACAGGTTTTCTAAAGGAAATGCTACAAGAAAAGGAGGGGAAAGTCTCTTTCCCTTTTATAACCAGAGAAAATTAAATTTTTTCTTTAGATCTGGATTTACTTTTCAACTAATCAGTCTTCGATATCAAATGATATTAATTTAACATAGCTTGTTTGAGCTAATATTATAAGCAAGTTGGTTATGAAGTTCTGTTGCTAAGAAGTAATCAAATAGATATTCCGGTGCAAGATAGCCAAAGGTACTACACTAATTCCATTTAATTTTTTCAGTGGTATTTATATTTTGTTAGAAGAAAATAAAATCAGAGTCTTGTCACCCTCGTGTTGAGCTGGCAGAAGTTGAGGTGGTCAGTTAGAATAAGCCAAACAAATTAGTCATCAAGGCCTTATTCACTTCAATAATATAACAAGAGGCCAAAGAGAAAAGGGCTGGATCCTCAGCATCCCATTTTTCCCCATGAAATGGCACCCAGCAAGTGTCAGTCAGTGATATGGTGCACAGATGACTCCTGTGGCTTCATAGGCTAGGGAAAGGGCAGGATATGGAAACATACCTGAGTCAAAGTGAAAAAAGTGTTTCAGTTAGGGCTCCCCATCCATCCCCTAAACAGAATTCCAGAATGGGAGTCACCATGAGATTATGAAAAGACTTCAGCAGACACAGTTAAAAGCTAAAAAGTGTCTGCACATGGAAACTTAGGGGGATGGCTATAGAAAACAGGACATAACAGTGTTTTTTTAAGTTGGAAGGGCAGTTTCCTGGATTTCCCAGACTCCACAGAGAAACATAGCTATTGCTGCTGGCTATGTGGAATGAGTATCTGCTAAGTATGTGAAGAATTCCTTAGCCATTTGGGGGGATTTTTATGGCCTTCAGGTTCTGCTCACCACTCTGGAGACTACAAAACAATCCTGGAATATTTCTAAGTGCAGCATAGTCTGCTCAAACACAGGTTTCTAAAACACCAATTAAGTCAAATGCAATTGAAAAGTAAGGGAATGATTAGATTAACATAGTAGTTGCATTGTTTTCATATGATTTTTTCCCCCATGGTAAAAGGAATATAGTACAGACTTTGGAAAGGGGAAAGCTTTGCTAGTATGTAGGCACCTGCCCTTTCAGCTCTGTTTTAAGAACATTTAAAATGATAACCTGTACCCAAGGCTCCCTCCCTGACCCTCAGCATTAGAGACTGGAGGCTGGAGGCAAGTTGTACTTCTTTCCTCACCTGTTGTAACCTTGGCTTCTTTAGCCAGGAGCTCCCCTTCCATCTTCGTAGTCTTGGCATCCTCAAGCAAACATGTCTGTTCTGTTGGCTATGGATTTTGTAATGTTGGAGACAACCTCTAGACATACTTGACCTGTTTAACTTATCTCTAGGCACCAATTATTATTTTTTGTTAGTTGTCTAGTTGCATCAGTTTTTAAATAGTCTGATTTCTAACACTTACTTTTCTCCTGACCGCTGTTATTTTCACATGTGTGGTTTTGCCGAATACAAAGGTTTTCAGAAGTACTATGCTATGGCAGATATTTACTGTGAGACTAGCTGAACCAAAGGTCAGTTTCCCATAAGTTCCTAGATTTTACTAATCCTTAACTTCTGTAATTATAGAAAAACAGTGGGATTAAACACATTAATACATGTGAAGTGCTTCGAAAAGTACCTTCAGAGAGACGGTTCTCAATAAATACTAATTATTATCATCACCAGGCTCCCAAATATGTTGTCATTGTTATTAAATTAAGGGTATCTCTCACTTTACCTAGTTATTTGAATCACATTTCATTTCCCAGAGTGACTGTAGCTAGTACATGCAATGACATGTTTAGGTTACTGTCCTGGCAGCTAAACTGTTGTATATCCATAGTATAATGTTAATCACACTTGTAAACAGTTTGTTGAGAAGTTAAACTTTTTCACCTGAATGCGAGGTTAATATGTAAATTCAGATATGTCCGTTTACTTGTTGTCCTCCTAGAGAGCTGTTGGCTTTTCTATGTTACTTTTGTTTTCTAGACAGTATGCTTTTGGCACTGCTTTTAGGCAAAACTGTCAAGTATATTAATATGGCTAATAGATGAGAAGTCAAATGGAAACCATACAAAAAAGATGTTAATGATCTTAACACCTTAACATAAGATTAATGATCTTAACATGTTAATGATCATTAACACCAGATGTTAATGTTAATCACAGTGGTGTGATTACTCACCTAGAGCCAAACATCCTGGAGTGTGAAGTCAAGTGGGCCTTAGGAAGTATTACTACGAACAAAGGAAGTGGAGGGGATGGAATTCCAACTGAGTTATTTCAAATCTTAAAAGATGATGCCGTTAAAGTGCTGCATTCAGTATGCCAACAAATTTGGAAAACTCAGCAGTGGCAACAGGACTGGAAAAAGTCAGTTTTCATTCCAGTACCAAAGAAGGGCAATGCCAAAGAATGTTCAAACTACCACACAACTGTGCTCATTTCACATGCTAGCAAGGTAATACTCAAAATCCTTCAAGCTAGGCTTCAACAGTATGTGAACTGAGAACTTCCAGATGTACAACCTGGATTTAGATAGAGGAACTGGAGATCAAATTGCCAACATCCGTTGGATCATTGAAAAAGCAAGAGAGTTCCAGAAAAACATCTACTTCTGCTTTATTGACTACACCAAAGCCTTTGACTGTGCGGATCACAACAAACTGTGGAAAATTGTTAAAGAGATAGGAATACCCCTTACCTGCCTCCACAGAAACCTATAGGCAAGTCAAGAAACAACAATTAGAACTGGACATGGAACAGACTGGTTCCAAATTGGGAGAGGAATATGTCAGGGCTGTATATTGTCACCCTGCTTATTTAACTTATATGCAGAGTACATCATGTGAAATGCTAGACTGGATGAAGCTAAAGCTGGAATCAAGATTGCCTGGAGAAATATCAATAACCTCAGGTATGCAGATGACACTATCCTAATGGCAAAAAGTGAAGAGGAACTAAAGAGCCTCTTGATGAAGGTGACAGAGGAGAGTGAAAAAGCTGGCTTAAAACTCAACATTAAAAAAACAAAGATCATCTGGTCCCATCACTTCATGGCAAATAGATGGGGGAGAAATGGAAACAGTGACAGATTTTATTTTCTTGGGCTCCAAAATCACTGCCAACGGTGACTTCAACCATGAAATTAAAAGATGCTTGCTCCTTGGAAGAAAAGCTATGACAATTCTAGACAGTGTATTAAAAAGCAGAGACATCACTTTGCTGACAAAGGTCTGTCTAGTCAAAGCTATGCTTTTTCCAATAGTCATGTATGGATGTGAGAGTTGGACCATAAAGAAGGCTAAATGCCGAAGAATTGATGCTTTTGAACTGTGGTGCTGGAGGAGACTCTTCAGAGTCCCTTGGACTGCAAGGAGATCAAACCAGTCAATCTTAAAGGAAATCAGTCCTGAATATTTATTGGAAGGACTGATGCTGAAGCTGAAGCTCCAATACTTTGGCCACCTGACATGAAGAGCCAACTCATTAGAAAAGACCCTGATGCTGGGAAAGATTGAAGGCAGGAGGAGAAGAGGATGGCAGAAGATGAGATGGTAGGATGGCATCACTGATTCAGCGGACATGAGTATGAGCAAACTCCAGGAACTTGTGCAGGACAGGGAAGCATGGCATGCTGCAGTTCATGGGGTCACAAAGAACCATACACAGCTGAGCAACTGAACAACAAAACAAGTGAAAAATAGATTGTGAGGTCTTTGTGTCTACTAGAGGAAAGAGGTTGATTATCTAGAGTTAATTCTGTTAATTTTTTTTTGGACATATGTCCTCCAGAGAGCACAGAAAAACAGTTGAGTGAATATCAAGGGGAATACATGTGAATGGAGGAGATAATTGTAGTGTGGTAATAAGAGATGACATAAGAAAGGAGTCAGGAATATTGGATTAGGACTGACAGCATAAAGTTCAAATGTTAACACATGGAGATTAGATTTAGTTCACAAAGCAAAAAACAATGGGAAAGCTATTGTTTTTTAGTAGGAAAATGACATAGAATATTACTTCTGTTTTACGAACAGCAAGTCAAGCTTATTAATGAATGAGTCATGGAATCAGTTTAATGGGTTACAGTTCCTCAGGAAACTGATAGGCATACTCAGATTTAAGATGTTTAATTTGAAGTGGGTTTAATAAGAGACTTTTTTCTAAGGCAGGTGATGGGGGAGAAATGTCTACTACACCTGACTTTTAGAGCTATTTGGATATCTATAAGTGGATACACTCATACGTTTTTAGGTTTTTGGACAGAGATTCTCCCCTAGAGTTCTGGTAGCCACCTGGGACAATGGTCTCTGAGTTTTCATGCCCTCTTGATTAGCAGGTTTCACTGTTGTCTTCTCTTTGGCACCAGTGGAATATGAAGAAGAAAGGACCAAGCTGTCTAGTTCTTGCTGTTGCAGTGCCCAAACTGTTTACCCTGCCCACTGTTTATTGATGCCCTTACAACATCAAGCTTGGAGCACCTTGGAAGTTGTTTTCATCCTTTATTGTAGTTCTTCCCTATTCTGTTCTTTGTTAAGTGTTGGGGAATGGATAGAGCTTTTCTTCATCAGTCTGATTCTTTTGTTTTCAGGAATTCCTTCTATATTGTGTCTATTGAGAGGGTCTTCTCATTTTCTAGTGACAATATGGCTTAAATTAAAAATGTATATATGATTATATGCATGTGTGTGCATGCACATACATATATGTAAAATGACAGAGTTATCGGGAGGGTAGCTGGATCATTGGCTTATTTTGTCATCTTAATCCACTGTTTAGTAAAGTGTATGTATTATCTTGGTTTTTTTTCCCCTTTAGATTACAGAATATTATCAGTCAAAGAAAGGCTGAGGACAAAGAAGGAAAAGATGACCCCAGCAAAGATAACCAGCAGCAGGCTCTGATTGACCAGAGATACTTTCAGGTATTGAACAGTTGACATAAAGACTGGTGTTTACAGTGAAGCTTAGTTAAGAATCACAGTATAATAAATTATCAGTTAGTAAGGAATACTTGTATATTTTATTTGCATAAGCTTACTGTGTCTTGTCTTGCCATACCTAATTGCTAAAAGTTGGTACCTTGACTTAGAATTGTCCCTTGAAAAGAGACTTTGGTCTAGTTCAAAGTAGAGCAGTAAAAACCTGACAAGATTTTAATAGATACCATAATCCTTTTCTTTACTGTCCCTGCTTAAGCCATTTCTCTTGTTTCCTTTTCTATCTTTTTGTTTTTGCTGTTGTTGATACTATTATTATATAAGTAAATCTATTTCTTAAGGTCCTTGTATACTTTTTAAAAATTTGTATGTTTCAGTTCAGTTCAGTCACTCAGTTGTGTCCGACTCTTGGCGACCCCATGAACCGCAGCACGCCAGGCCTCCCTGTCCATCACCAACTCCCATAGTCGACCCAAACCCATGGCCATTGAGTAGGTGATGCCATCCAACCATCTCATCCTCTGTCATCCCCTTCTCCTCCTTCCCTCAATCTTTCCCAGCATTAGGATCCTTTCCAATGAGTCAGCTCTTCACATCAGGTGGCCAAAGTATTGGAGTTTCAGCTTCAACATCAGTCCTTCCAATGAACGCCCAGGACTGATCTCCTTTAGGATGGACTGGTTGGATCTCCTTGCAGTCCAAGGAACTCTCAAGAGTCTCCCCCAACACCACAGTTCAAAAGCATCAGTTCTTCTGCGCTCAGCTTTCTTTATAGAATTTATATATTTGTATGTTTAGTCCACCTGAAACTTAATTTTCTTTGTGGTATGATATAGCAATTTAACCTACTTGATTTATAGACCATCTATTATTGAGCAAATGAGTAGTTAAGCCTGGTAGTTTACAGACTGAGCTGGGCCTGCACTCATATTTTACTGGGCTCTTACAGGTTTTTTTAAACTTTGAATTAATTACTAATTTTTTTAATTAAGAGATTTTATTTGAGTCCTTATTTCTAGTTTCTCTTAAGAAGTCAAAGGATCTGGCAACAAATTCATGCATAGTGGTTACCAGTGCAGAACTAGGCCTTGCCCCTGTCATGCATGGCCGTGTGCTCCTCAGTTAGCCACAGTCCCATGCCATCCTTGCTTCACTTATTTGTGCTCTTCCTTGGCTTCTATAGGCATTTGAGTTTGCAGTTTCTCATAGACCATTCTTTCTCTACTTTATTGAAATTGAAATGTTTGTCCTCTACCATATTCCCTTAGATGCATAGATTTATTTCTAGACTCCGTAGTGTCTCATTTCTATACTAATTTCTGTAGTTTTGGTCGGCTTTGATACCTTTTGGGGTATTCTTTTAAATTTTTTTCTTGGATATATTTTTAGCACATTTGTTCTATATGAACAATATCAAACTCAAAAACAGATCCCACTGAGATGAGCTGACATTGAATTAACTTTTAGATTAAATTTGGAAAAATAACACATTTAGAGTTGTGAATCATCTCACTCAGAAATAGGCAAACCATTCAATATTATGGTAATCCAAGTCTATACCCCGACCAGTATCGCCGAAGAAGCTGAAGTTGAACGGTTCTATGAAGACCTACAAGACCTTCTAGAACTAACACCCAAAAAAGATGTCCTTTTCATTATAGGGGACTGGAATGCAAAAGTAGGAAGTCAAGAAACACCTGGCGTAACAGGCAAGTTTGGCCTTGGAGTACAGAATGAAGCAGGGCAAAGGCTAATAGAGTTTTGCCACGAGAACGCACTGGTAATAGCAAACACCCTATTCCAACAACACAAGAGAAGACTCTACACGTGGACATCACCAGATGGTCAACACCGAAATCAGATTGATTATATTCTTTGCAGCCAAAGATGGAGAAGGTCTATACAGTCAGCAAAAACAAGACCAGGAGCAGACTGTGTTTCAGATCATGAACTACTTATTGCCAAATTCAGACTTAAATTGAAGAAAGTAGGGAAAACCACTAGACCATTCAGGTATGACCTAGATCAAATCCCTTATGAGTATACAGTGGAAGTGACAAATAGATTTAAGGGACTAGACCTGATAGAGTGCCTGATGAACTATGGACAGAGGTTCGTGACATTGTACAGGAGACAGGGATCAAGAAAATCCCTATGGAAAAGAAATGCAAAAAAGCAAAATGGCTGTCTGAGGAGGCCTTACAGATAGCTGAGAAGAGAAGAGAAGCAAAAAGCAAAGGAGAAAAGGAAAGATATTCCCATCTCAATGCAGAGTTCCAAAGAATAGCAAGGAGAGATAAGAAAGCCTTCCTCAGCGATCAGTGCAAAGAAATAGAGGAAAACAACAGATTGGGAAAGACTAGAGATCTCTTCAAGAAAATTAGAGATACCAAAGGAACATTTCATGCAAAGATAGGCTCGATAAAGGACAGAAATGGTATGGACCTAACAGAAGCAGAAGATATTAAGAAGAGGTGGCAAGAATACACAGAAGAACTGTACGAAAAAGATCTTCACGACCCAGATAATCACGATGGTGTGATCACTCACCTAGAGCCAGACATCCTGGAATGTGAAGTCAAGTGGGCCTTAGAAAACATCACTACGAACAAAGCTAGTGGAGGTGATGGAATTCCAGTTGAGCTATTTGAAATCCTCAAAGGTGATGCTGTGAAAAGTGCTGCACTCGATATGCCAGCAAATTTGGAAAACTCAGCAGTGGCCACGGGACTGGAAAAGGTCAGTTTTCGTTCCAATCCCAAAGAAAGGCAATGCCAAAGAATGCTCAAACTATCACACAATTGCACTCATCTCATATGCTAGTAAAGTAATGCTTCTCTAAGCCAGGCTTCAGCAATACGTAAACCGTGAACTTCCAGATGTTCAAGCTGGTTTTAGAAAAGGCAGAGGAACCAGAGATCAAATTGCCAATATCCGCTGGATCGTCGAAAAAGCAAGAGAGTTCCAGAAAAACATCTATTTCTGCTGTATTGACTATGCCAAAGCCTTTGACTGTGTGGATCACAATAAACTGTGGAAAATTCTGGAAGAGATGAGAATACCAGACCATCTGACCTGTCTCTTGAGAAACCTGTATGCAGGTCAGGAAGCAACAGTTAGAACTGGACATGGAACAACAGACTGGCTCCAAATAGGAAAAGGAGTACGTCAAGACTGTCTATTGTCACCCTGCTTATTTAACTTATATGCAGAGTACATCACGAGAAACGCTGGGCTGGAAGAAACACAAGCTGGAATCAAGATTGCTGGGAGAAATATCAATAACCTGATATATGCGGATGACACCACCCTTATGGCAGAGAGTGAAGAGGAACTAAAGAGCCTCTTGATGAAGGTGAAGGAGGAGAGTGAAAAAGTTGGCTTAAAGCTCAACGTTCAGAAAACTTAAGATCATGGCATCTGGTCCCATCACTCCATGGGAAATAGATGGGGAAACAGTGGAAACAATGTCAGACTTTATTTTTTGGGGTTCCAGAATCACTGCTGATGGTGACTGCAGCCATGAAATTAAAAGACGCTTACTCCTTGGAAGGAAGGTTATGGCCAACCTAGGTAGCATATTTAAAAGCAGAGACATTACTTTGCCAACAAAAGTCCGTCTAGTCAAGGCTGTGGTTTTTCCAGTGGTCATGTATGGATGTGAGAGTTGGACGGTGAAGAAAGCTGAGCACCGCAGAATTGATGCTTTTGAACTGTGGTGTTGGAGAAGACTCTTGAGAGTCCCTTGGACTGCAAGGAGATCCAATCAATCCAGCCTAAAAGAGATCAATCCTGGGTGTTCATTGGAAGGTCTGATGTTGAAGCTGAAACTCCAATACTTTGGCCACCTCATGCGAAGGGTTGACTCATTGGAAAAGACCCTAATGCTGGGTAGGATTGGGGGCGGGAGGAGAAGGGGACGACAGAGGATGAGATGGTTGGATGGCATCACCGACTCGATGAACATGGGTTTGGGTAGACTCTGGGAGTTGGTGATGGACAGGGAGGCCTGGCGTGCTGCAATTCATGGGGTCGCAAAGAGGCGGACACGACTGAGCGACTGAACTGAACTGACTCAGAAATATGTCTCTAATTTTATTTGGGTCTTCCTATGTACCTTTTAATTAAGTTTTGTATCTTTTTAAGTTTAGCTCTTGCATATTTTTTGTTCTGTTTCCTAGGTTATCTAGTTATCTTATAACTTTTATTTCTATTATGAATTGGGGCCCTTTTTCCATTACATTTTTAAATTGATTGTTGCTGGTTCTTTGTACATCTCTGTGTTGATATTATGTCCAAGCACCTTTGTGAAAATTGTGGGGTTTTTTTTGTAGTATAATTGTTTCACCATGTTGTGTTGGTTTCTGCTGTACAATGAAAGGAATCAGCTATATATATACATACATCCCTTCCCTCTTGGACCTCCCTCCTACCCCCACCCCCCCATCCCACCCATCTAGGTAATCAAAGAACACCAAGCTGAGAAAAGACGACAGAATGTTAACAGTTATTGAATCTTGGTTTATATGGGTATTTGTGACTGGGCCACAGGGTGTCCACATATTTGGTCAAACATTATTCTGGATTCATCTGAGAATACTTATGAATGAGAGGAGAAAATCTTTTTTCACTATACCTGTTAATAAGGACCACCACAAGTGGTTTGCTTAAACTGGCAAAGCCAGTAATATACCTTCACTGTCATGCCTCAGGAGTATATTAGTTCTTCATGTTATATACCTCAGGATGTATCAGCCCCTATGTTATAATTTAGTTCACAGGGATCTTGATCACTTTTCCCTTCTATAAGATATTACACTGGCCCATTACATTGATGACAATATGCTGATTAGACCTACTGAGCAAGAAGTAGCAAATTATTGGTATTTGCATGTTAAAGGATGGGAAATAAATCTAACAAAAATGCAGGGACCTTCTACCATAGTGAAACTTCTAGGGCTCAAGTGGTGTGGGCATGTCAAAATATCGTGTTTAAGGTAAAGGATAAGTTGTTCCTCGGGCACCTCTAACAACCAAAAAAGTGGCACAGCACCCAGTGGGTCTCTTTGCATTTTGGAGGTAGCATATTCCTCCTGTGATGTGTTCCTCCCACCCATTTACTGAGTGATCTGAAAAGGTGCTAGTTTTGAGTGTGGCTCAGAACAAGAGAAGGCTCTGCATCGGTCCAGACTGCTGTGCAAGCTGCTCTGCCATTTGGGCCACAGGACCCTGGAGGTCCATAGTGGCTTAGACTGTCCTAGCAGACAGGGATGCTGCTTGGAGCCCTTGGTGGCCCCTGTAGGTGAGTCACAAGTCAGATCCTTAGAGTTTTGGAGAAAAATCCTTTCATTCTTTGCAAATAACTACTTTCCTCTTAAGAAATAGCTCTTGGCCTGCTACTGGGTCTGAGTAGAGACTGAAGGCTTAACAGTGGGCCACCAACCTACCATGTGACCTGAATTACCCATTATGAACTGGGTGTTATTTGACCCACCAGCCATAAAGTTGGATGAGCACAGCATTGAATGAAGATAGAATACTATACTATACTATACTCTGGTAGTTGGTGATGGACAGGGAAGCCTGGTGTGCTTGCTGCAGTCCATGGGGTGGCAAAGAGTCGGACACAACTGAGTGACTGAACTGAACTGAATTTTATATCATAGTTTTTTTTAATTATTACATATTTATTTATTCATTTATTTATTTTTGACTGTGCTGTGTCTTTGTTGATGCACACAGGGCTTCTCTAGTTGGCAGTGAGTGAGGGGCTACTCTCTAGTTGTGATAAATGAGCTTCTCGTTGTGGTGGCTTCTCTTGTTGTGGAGCACAGGCTCTAGGTGCGAGGGCTTCAGTAATTGCACCACACAGGTTCTAGAGCACGGGCTCAGTAGTTGTGGCACGTGGACTTAGTTGTCCTGTGGCATGTGGAATCTTCCTGGACCAGGGATTGAACCTGTGTCCCCTGCATTGGCAGGTGGATTCTTAACCAGTGGACCACCAGGGAAGTCCTATATCACTGTTTTTAACTTACAGCATATCAAGGAGAAGGATATCAAGTTATCAGGATATCGATGAACAATGCAGAGAAATAGAGGAAAACAGAAAAGGGGAAAGACTAGAGATCTCTTCAAGAAAATTGGAGATATCGCAGGAACATTTCATGGAAGGATGGGCACAATAAAGCATAAAAACAATAAAGACTTAATAGAACCAAAAGCTAGAATACACAGAAGAACTTTACTAAAAATATCTTTAATGACCTGGATAACCACGATGGTGTGGTCACTCACTCAGGGCCAGACATCCTGGAGTGTGAAGTCAAGTGGACCTTAGGAAGCACTGCTGTCAGTAAAGCTAGTGGAGATGATGGCATTCCAGCAGAGCTATTTAAAATCCTAAAAGATGATGCTGTTAAAGTGTTGCACTCTAAATGTCAGCAAATTTGGAAAACTCAGCAGTGGCCACAGGACTGGAAAAGGTCAATCTTCATCCCGGTTACCAAGAAGGGCAGTACTAAAGAATGTTCAAACCACCGGACAGTTGCACTCACTTCCCATGGTAATAAGGTTATGCTCAAAATCCTTCAAGCTAGGCTTCAGCAGTATGTGAATTGACAACTTCAGATGTACAAGCTGGGTTTAGAAAACGCATCAAGGAGAAGAGTAATCATCACTTTAGGACTTCACCTCCTTTTCTGGCAAAGGGGTTTTAGTGCACTTTTGGTTGTAAACAGCATAGTTGTATCATGTTAGGTAATCCATGATCTTGTTTGTTATTGTGTGTATTTGGAGATTAAGTACGGTTTAAAGCAAACCTGATAGCTCAGCTGGTAAAGAATCTGCCTGCAATGCAGGAGACCCTGGTTCGATTCCTGGGTCGGGAAGATCCACTGGAAAAGGGATAGGCTACCCACTCAAGTATTCTTGAGCTTCCTTTGTAGCTCAGCTGGTAAAGAATCTGCCTGCAATGTGGGAGACCTGGGTTCAATCTCTGGGTTGGGAAGATCCCCTGGAGAAGGGAAAGGCTACCCATTCCAGTTTTCTGGCCTGGCAAATTCCATGGACTGTATAGTCCATAGAGTCGCAAAGAGTCGGACACAACTGAGCACCTTTCACTTCACTTCAAGACAAACCTGGTGGCTCAGATGGTAAAAGAATATGCTAGTGATGCAGGAGACCGGGTTCAATCCCTGGATTGGGAAGATCCCCTGGAGAAGGGAATGGCCACCCACTGCAGTATTCTTGCCTGGAGAATTCCATGAACACAGGAGCCTGGTGGGCTACAGTCTATGGGGTCTCAAAGAGTTGGACATGACTGAGTGCCTAAAGCAAAGTGTATAGGTGTCAAGTTGATAAGGGGTGAACTTGTGATGGTTAATTTTATGTGTCAAGTTGACTAGGCCAGAGGGTGCCCAGATAATCTGGTCAGATATTGTCCTAGGTGTGTCTCTAGGGTGTTTCTGGGTGAGATTAACATTTGAAATAGTAGACTGGGGCAAAGTAGATTGCCTTCTCTACATTGGGTGGGTGTCATCAAATCAGTTGAAGGCCTGAGTAGAACAAAAAGGCTGAGGAAGAGGGAACTTTCTGCCTGCCTGATTGCCTTTGAGCTGGGACATCAATTTTTTTTTTTTTTTCCTGCCTTCAAATGTTGAACTGAAACATTGGCTCTTTTTGGGTCTCAAACCTGTGGGAATTCAGACTAGAACTGTATCATGGGCTCTTCTGGGTCTCCAGCATTGCTAACTGTAGATCTCAGGATTTGTCAGCTCCTATAATAGAGTGAATCAGTTCTTTATAATTAATAAATACATGTACATATGCACACACAAGTACACATCCTTTTCATTCTGTTTCTGGTGAACTCTGACTATATAAATAGTATTTATTATTTATTGTTCGTAGTCTCTTTATTTTCATTTAAGGAAATTTCATCAAAATTTTCTTGATGAAAAATTGGGAGAAAAAGTTATTTAAATCTCCATCAAAATTTCAGTCTCTCATCCGATTCAAAGCTTCTGCTTTATGCTTACTTTATCTTGTGCCTGCCCTGTACGTCTCCAAATAAGCAGTGTGGCAAGGGATTGTGATCTGTTTCATTATCTCATTGCTCCCCTTCTCTCCTAGTCCTCTGCTGTATCTGGCTTCTTCCACGTTGGCAGTGAAGGTGGATGTTGAGTGAGAATAGAAAGCAAAAGAGTAGAGTCTTTCTTGACTGGTGCTGGTGTAATCTAGCACTGGTGCCTTTTGTGTGGCTGATGACCAAATACTGCCCGTTTTTCTCTATCGTAGAATGTGTGTGTGTGTCGTTATTTCCTCCTTACAAACTAGAGACCTTGGCAATGTACCATTCATTCTGTGGGCAATGCATTGTTCCAGCTGACCTCGTATGAATCCCTCTCCTTCTCTTGTTCAGCTGACACTCCCTTAAAGGCCTCCAGCTATATGTACTTTTTTTTCCCCCCATGAAAGCAAAGCTTGACTGTCTTCCAAAGTGTCCTTGGTCACAGGGACCAAGGGACCAGGTCACAGGGACTTTACCTACCATAAAGTGAAAAGGCAAACTTCTCTTGTTGCTGCTTCCTCTCCTTATTCTAGTCCATCTTTGTCTTTATCACTTTATTTTTGCTGTGTACGCAACCCTCCTAAAACTTAATGACTTAAAATAACAACCCTTTTAGTATTACTGTGCTTGAACAGCTGAGCAGTTCTCAGCTGGGCTCCTCCATGCACCTGCTATCAGATACAAGTCAGCTAGGTGGCTCTGTAGTTAAATGAATATCAGGGTGATTGGGTTGACTGGGCCATGGGTCTTCTATCATTCACCATTTAGCCTGCTCTTCCACAGGGCACCATCATCATGTTAGTCGCTCAGTAGTGTCCAACTCTTTGCTACCCCGTGGACTGTAGCCTGCCATGCTCCTCTGTCCAAGGGGCTTCCTTGGTAGCTCAGAGGGTAAAGTGTCTGCCTGCAGTGCCGGAGACCTGAGTTCGATCCCCAGGTCAGAAAGATCCCCTGGAGGTGGAAATGGCATATTTTAAGGGAATTTTCAAAATCATTAAATCAAACGCTATGTTTCTGTTACCCTCAATTTTTTACCTACTTTTTGTTGATTTATTAATGGGGCTTCCCTGGTGGCTCAGACAGTAAAGAATCGGCCTGCAATGCAGGAGACCCATGTTCAATCCCTGAGTCGGGAAGATCCCCTGGAGAAG
Source organism: Giraffa tippelskirchi (assembly GCF_054371585.1). Classification (NCBI taxonomy): domain Eukaryota; kingdom Metazoa; phylum Chordata; class Mammalia; order Artiodactyla; family Giraffidae; genus Giraffa; species Giraffa tippelskirchi. The sequence goes on from NC_137276.1 coordinate 95,759,421, forward strand.
GGAATGGCTACCCACTCCAGTACTCTTGCCTGGAAAATTCCACGGATGGAGGAACCTGTTAGGCTATGGGGTTGCAAAGAATCACACACGACTGAGCAGCTTCACTTCCACAGGGCAGAAGAGCTCAGTAGGAGAAAGCAGAAATAATCAAGGCCCCTTGAGTCTTGGGCTCCAAACTGGCACACCATTATTTCCTTTTCTGTCTGCCAGAGCAAGGCCCAATGTTGCCCTAGATTCATGGAGTAGAAAATAGACTCTACTTGATGGGAGAACCTGCGGTGTCATATTGCAAAGGCGAGAGCATATAAGAAAGAGAAAAATTGCAGTAATTTTTGCAAACAATGTGCAAGGTATGGATACACACTGCTAGCCATATATGTAATCCTCCTTAGTTCACCACCACCCTCATGGAATGGGGTTGTGCTATGACCTTCTGGAGATCAGCTCCCTGCTCTCCCTGTTCTGCTGCCCTTTTTAATTTTTGGTGTGAGGGAGAGGGAGAATAAAGACTATATTCCTGTGCTCATTAGTAATTTAATGAAGGAGAATTATTTTTTCCATTAAAATGGTATTCAAAGTAGAGTTTAAACGTAATAGAATCAAAACATTGAAATGTACATTGTAAGCCAAACAACAGCTACTTGTAAATAAGCATCAGAAATCAAATTCTCAGAAGACCTGTAGCTTTCTATGGGGAAAGAAGAAAACAGCATTTTTCACTCATTCTGACAGCCTTTTGAAAGACACTTGTCTTGGTGAATCCTGTCCAATGAATCTCTAACTTAGAAAATGATGTTGTACTGATACATAAGCACTCTAACATAGATCACTCTGATAGGACTGTGATAAACTTTTCAACTAAAAATACCATCTTTTTTTAAAGGTATTGAGTAGCATCAATTCAATTATTCACAATCCAAGAGCTCCAATAATAATATATAAACAGAGCAAAGGAACAGCCCAACATTTTAATAGAGATCTTGTTCAGGATTGTGGATTTGAGCATCTTGTTCCTATAATAGAAATGTGGGCAGATCAACTGGCTTCCTTAAAGGTATGTGGTTGAATACTCTTTACGTGCTTTGAAAATATATTGGAGTCTGTGGGCTTTATATACTTTTATTCTCAAGCAAAGTTTTATATTTGGTGTGCTTTTACCATAGATTTTTTTTCTTTATAATTGTACCTTACTGATGAAATGTTGGTTAATGAAAGTGTCATTGTGTTGTGACTTACTGACTTTTTCAAATTCTGGTGGTACTAATTGTTTAGTACATTTATTTGACACTGAATCTGTTGCCTTGAATTGCTAATTTTTAAAAAACTGTCAAAATGTTATATTCTTCCTCCTCCTTACCAAATGAAAGGTTAACAATACTAATATGTGAGGTCTAGGTGTTAATTGTGCTTGTGTTTAGTCACTCAGTCGTGTCCAACTCTGCAACCCCACAGTCTGTAGCCCACCAGGCTCCTCTGTCCATGGGGATTCTCTAGACAAGAATACTGGAGTGGGTTGCATGCCTTCCTCCAGGGCATCTTCCCAACCCAGGGATCGAACCCAGGTCTCCCACATCTAGGTGTTAATTAATGTTAAATAAGTGGAGGACTAAAATAAGAAGTTGAGAAAAATAACTTCCTGTGTTTCCTTCTGTATTCTAGAGTTGCACTGTCTAATACAGTAACCACTCAGCTACATGTAGATTTTGATCACTTGAAATATGATAGTCGCAATTGAAATGTGCTGCAAGTATAAAATTACACACCAGATTTAGTAGACATAGTATGGAGATGATAAAAAGATAATTAAAATAGATGATCTGTTGATACTAGTTTGGATATACTGGGTTAAATATATTAAAATTGTCACCTATTTCTTTTTACTTTTTTAACATGGCTACTAGATAATATTACTGTGACACACATTACATTTCTTTTGCATGACATTGTTGTTTTAAAGGGCCAAGCACCAAGCACTGTGCCATGTACATAGTTGACGCCCAGTAAATATTTGTTTATTGATTGACCAGTCTTAGACTTCTAAACTTCCAGGATCCCAGCTCCTTGTGCACAGTTTTAAATAGATTAGGACAACATATTTAGGCCAGGAAAACAAGTAGGCTGTCATGAAAATTAAGTAGAATTACTTTTTAGGCCTCTTTTCGAATTAAATTTCTTCTTGGAGCTACATACATTGATGAATCTTGAAGATATCCTAAATGAAAGAAACCTGTCACAAAAAGTCACTTATTGTATGATTCTGTTTTTTAATGAAATGCTCAGTATAGGCAAATCCATAGAAAAAGAAAATAGATTAGTAGTTACCCAAAGCCTGGGAGCAAGAGAGAATGGGGAATAAGAGTTTCTTTTTGGCATGATGAAAATGTTCTAGAATTAAGATAATTATGATGATTGCACATCTCTGTAAATGAGATTACTGAATTACACACTTAAAGAGGATAAATTTTATGGTATGTGAATTACATCTCATTAAATCTGTTATTTAAAAAATCAAGGGCAAAATAAAAAGGACAAGCTTATTTTTTATTCATCAATAATTCAAAGTACTTACTTAAATAATAGCATATGTTACTAACAAGTAACATACAATTACTTTAAACATCCAGATTCCAGATAATTGGTGTATGTGTAATGTTTTTTATAAGGCCTGGAGAAAATGAATTTAACAGACTCTTTCTAAACAGGTAATGGTATTTTAAAAAAAATACTGATGATGGTTAATGTATGTATTACATCTGCTTGGATAATTATATTTTATTAACATGATTATGAAAACTTAGAAAATCCATAATAGCATATAATTTCTTTTGTTATGAAGGATTTATATAAGTCCTTGAAAATACTGTCTGCAGACCTGGTGCCTTGGCATAATTTAAAGAAGCAGGATGAAAATGAAGGTGTCAGAGTTGAAGATCTGTTGTTTATAGTAGATACCATGTTAGAAGAAGTTGAAAATAAGGCAAAGGTAATACTACCCAGTACTTATATAGATGTTCACATTTTAGTGTGAAATTAATGATATGGATACAGATATTCTACTATAACTCTTTCTCTTTTTAAAGTTTTTATTAAAGATTTGGAATAATTTTAAGATGTAAACTTTCTTTTTCTTCCTCTCTTTTGGTCAGGACAGCAATATGCCAGACTTCCACATTTTGCGAGCTATTGTTTCTCACTTCCAAAAATTATTTGATGTTCCTTCTTTAACTGGAGTCTATCCTCGAATGAATGAAGTTTATACTAGGCTTGGAGAATTGAACAATGCTGTGAGAAACCTCCAAGAACTCTTAGAATTAGGTAATGACCCATTTTCATTTTTGGCCCCCCACTTAATAATGATTATTAATAAATCTGACTCTTTGCAATCCCATGGACTGTAACCCACCAGGCTCCTTTGTCCATGGAATTCTCCAGGCAAGAATACTGGAGTGGGTAGCCATTCCCTTCTCCAGGGGATCTTCCCAACTCAGGGATTGAACGTGGGTCTCCTGCATTGCAGGCCGATTCTTTACTGTCTGAGCCACCAGGGAAGCCCCATTAATAAATCAACAAAAAGTAGGTAAAAAATTGAGGGTAACAGAAACGTAGCGTTTGATTTAATGATTTTGAAAATTCCCTTAAAATATTATATCCTTTTATTTCTCTTTTGCAGATAGTTCATCCTCATTGTGTGTGCTGGTGAGCACAGTTGGAAAATTGTGTAGGCTGATTAATGAAGATGTGAATGAAAAGATTATGCAAGTATTAGGACCTGAAGACCTTCAAAGGTATTTATTTTATAAAGGTTGCAAAGTATTGTCCAGAATGTTTGGAGTGGTAAAATTAAACATTTTCAAAACTTCATAAGTTATTTACCTTTCCTGTTTGGAATAGCATTTTAAAAATAATCTCACACCTTAGGGATGGAGAGAATGGCAAATATTTTCAAGATAAAAGTAGATTCTGGGGTCTGTAGGTTTACACAGGGTGGGGTCAGGACTCCAGCATTTTTGCTATAAGCTTATTCCCAAGGGAAATTATAATTGGAGAAAGTCAAGCTTTGTCAGTAACTTCATGTTAATTCAGAATATGTAAGAAAGTCCAATTTTTAGTAGATTACCATAGGTCACTGAATAATCACTAAGAGTATGTTATTATTTGATAAGATATTAAGTATTTCTTTTTTAAAGCTAGGCATCTCCAACATAAAACCTAATTTTTTTTTAATGTCAAAACGTTATAGTTGTACTCTTCCTCCCTCCTCCCTCAGATTTTATACTGCAACATAAGGGAAGTATATGTTCCATACGTTCTGCAAGTTTTCCAAGAGGAACCCTAACCTAATCTGACACTTGAGGTTTCTGATACTTGATGATTTTAAAAGGAATGTATGTCTCACTATTGGTATTTTTCTCCTTCCCAGTTTTACAGATTACTGATGCTTATTCTTAATGTTTAATGTAATACAGGATATGAAAGTCAATTATTTTTAGAAAACATGGTCTCTTAAGACTCCTCAAGCTAAATGGAAAGTTCCCATATTAGAAATGTTAGATAGATTTAAACTTAGAACAGATGATTATACTGATAGTAGATTTTTTTTTGTTTTAGAAAAGTATTACTAGATGAACAAAGAGCTCAGAAGGAAAGATTACAGTAAATAATCATTAAATTTGTATTTAAATTAGCAGGACAATTTCTTTCTGTTTTGAAATGTTCTATGTCCAATCAGATGTAAGAATCCCAAGTCAGAAATTCAGTATAAATTGTGCTTTTTTTTTTTTAAAGCATTATCCACAAATTGGAAGAACATGAGGAATTTTTCCCAGCATTTCGGGCATTTACTAATGATCTACTCAAAATCTTAGGTAAGATTTTTGTTGGAGGTGGTTAAATTTTGAGTCTCAGGATGTCATTGGGTTTGAGGAAAGAGTGTTCCTTAGTCACTGTATTAGTGTTTTTACCTAGAGTGGTAGAAAATGTCTGGAAACCACTAATAGTTCTGAAAACAAACTTCTAACTTGCAGTTAAAGTTGGTTGGGGTTAATCTACAGAACAGAGAAGCACATATTCTTTAAGGAGCTGGGAGCTGCCTTTGTTTTAGGACCTTAAAATGAAAAATGACATTATTCTGGCTAGGCCCACTCTAACCCTGACTGTCATTGGATAATGAGAAATGTCTGTAGAATTTATGATCTTGATAGGTGTCTTTTTAACTTTTCTTCTTCCTCCTCCTCCTTTTCTTTTCTTTTTTTTTTTAAAAAGATAGTTCCTACCTACTCTTTTTTTTAATTTAATTTCCTCAGATGATGAGAAATAATATAATGTAAACATCTGTAGAAAGGAGACAAATTTATAAGTTTGTGGAAGGGAAGAGATACATTTACACTCTTGGTCAGATTGAGGGCTTTAAGGGAAAAAAAATATAATTAGCTTAGGAATCATAGGCAAAATAGAAACCCACATCTCTTACTTTAAGTGTGATTTATTATGGCTATAAAAATAATTAATCTTACCATTAAGGACACTTTTTAGGGAATTCCTGGTGGTCCAGTGGCTAGGACTATGTGTGTTCACTGTTGAGAGTGTAGGTTCATCCTTGGTAGGGGAACTAAGATTCCCCAAAACCTAACAAAACAAAGTTACTTTTTAAAAAGGTTACAGTGATTTATTTACTTCATTAATTCATCATGATTAATGAATTTTCTGTGTAGCTCATTTGAAGTTGAAAGGTTTTTTTTGTTTTTTAAAGAATGACTCTTTGACATAGGAAATTAAATTAGAAGAGGAGATAAGGTTTGGTAGAAGATAAAGGAATAAGTAAGTTAAAATTTGGTAAGAAGATGAGTAAATGAAAGGAAGATGAGTAAATGAAATCTGACTAGAGTATATAGCCTAGTTGAACATGAATTTTTGTGGCCAATTTTATGTAGACTGGTACTTTATTCATGCTCATACGTTTGAAAAGATCATGGCAAGGGAAGACATAATTTGAAAGTTTAACTTGAGATGTGAAAATGTAGAAGTGTATTTATTGCCTTGTATCTCAAAAAGCTTTGTTTCCTGCAATATGATTTTACTTGCTTAACAGTGAGTTTCTTGTCATTAACAAACATTTTACTAGGTGTGCTAGTAACACTTATTTCATAATCCTTGTATAGAAACTTCCTCTCAGATATAATACTCAGCATGGTTCATGTGGGATCATTTGCTTCAATATACAGTGTTCATGTGCTATTCGGTCACAGTTGAAATTCTGGAGTAAATATTAACATTTCAGAAATTAAATCTGTTTTGGCAAACATGGCTATTTTTATTATTACTAGATGCGAGGTGGCTTAGTGATAAAGAATCCACCTGCCAGTGCTGGAGACGTGGGTTCAATCCCTGGGTCGGGAAGATCCCCTGGAGAAGGAAATGGCAACCCACTCCAGTATTCTTGCCTGGAAAATCCCGTGGACAGAGGAGCCTGGACGGCTACAGTCCATGGGGTCGCAGAGTCAGACACAACTTAGCAACTAAACAACAAGCAACAACAACAACAGATGTCATATTAAGCATCTAGAACTACCGAGTGGATTACTGAATATCAGGTGTGGAGAAGGACTTTCTTTTTTCTCATGCAAGTGGTGTGATTAGTTGAGAAAATTTTCATATCAACCAAGGTCCTTCTCTGTGAGGTTTATTTATAAGGCAGATTTCTCTTCTAGTGAGAAAACAGGTGTGATTTTAGAATGCAGGACATGGAATAACTTGATCTTTGTACCTTACTTACTACAGTGTAATTCACACCTGTAGATTTGCTCTTATTCTTTTCCTTTCTTGTATCATCTGTGTTCCGACTGAAGAGATCCCTAAGTCCTTAGATGGAGGCCCAGGAAAGAGAAAGGGCCTCTGCTAGGGATTTCACCATGTAAGCTCACCCATATGTTAGTTAAAGAGGCAGTAACATAATGTCATAAATATGGCGAATAGGATCTGTTGTTAAGAGCACACTGCTAATGAGATTAATATCAGAGTCAGAAGATGCTTTTGTAGGTTTTTACAAACAGATGCCCTGTGAATCAGTGATACACTTTTATTACCACTAAAGAGAAAAATTTCATGTGCTTGAAAGCACTAGTGATGTTGCCTTTGTGTTTGAGGTTTGCCTTTGCACAGAGATTGTCATTTCATCTGAGCCTAACACTGGATGAAGCTACTGTTTTATTATTGTTTTTCTGTTACAGAAATTGATGACTTGGATGCCATTGTACCTGCAGTAAGGAAATTAAAAATACTTTCATACTGAAAACAAATCAAATCATTTTTACTGTGTAAATTGCATTCTTAACATCCTAAGTATTTTGTAGGATTGATCTTACTTTGAGACATGGGTTATGTATTTACCCCAAAATTTACCCCCTTCTTTCTATTGAGTCCTCCATCTGTATAATTTTTATTGACTTTGAGATTCTTTTATAGAAAACAATTGCTAAGTTTAATTAATAAATTAACTTTAGATCCTTGAATAATTCTTAAGCAGTTCTCGAGTACTTAAAATTTAAGATTGTTTTAAAGTACAATGTGTGAATAAGAGAGAAACTCAGGGAGAGATAATGCAAGTAATAGAAAGGTTCAGAGTTTAGTGACCTTTTTGGTTCTAGGAACAAGGAATGCCAATGTCTGTCTTTAGTCCAGCCAGCAGAAAGCTATTGCTTTCCCTGCAAGGAAATGGCACATTCTATTAAGATATCCCTCATAACACTTGCACTTTCAGAGCAGAAGGAACAAAAGGAAGAAGGAAAAAAAAATTTTCCTGCTAGGGTAGGAAAGAATTATGAGGTAAAATAGATGAGTAGGTGTAAGTCTCTCATTAAAAAGTATCTTTTTTACTATCTTCATGTGATGTACCTTTTATAAGGGCATGAAATCTTAAATAAAATTTTGTAAAGAATTTCCGAATGTAAGTGTTCTCAGTGACTTATTTGTATTCCTCATAAATAATGAATCATATTCTCTTACTAGTCTGAGCCTTCCTTGGGCAACTGGTTCACCCTTGCTGCATTTTCTGTAAGAGTAGCTTTCTTGTTGCTTTCTACTTATTCTCTGTTCTCAATATTCATTCTGATTTTCTTAAAGGATAACTGTTCTGCTTCACATCCGTGAGTACAGGTCACTTTGAGTTGTTGCTGCTCCCTTTCTCCCTACCTCCACTTTTAATAACTTCTCAGTTATTCTTGTTCATTGTCATATAGAATATTGTAAAGATTTCCAGGAAGCAGCATAGTGGAATGCAGAGAATAAATGTCAAAATATAAGCACCCAGATCCTTAGTGTGGTGACCATAGGGATTAGAAGTAAGGTAATGTCTTAGGTTTTTTTAGATTTAAAATTCTTTGTTTTGTTTGCCAAGATTACATTTCTTAACACTAGCCCACAATTTGTGAAAGAACTTGTGTCTTTGAGGGTTGGGTAGAAAAAGTGTTTGGATATTCAGTAATATAAATGCTCTTAGTTAATTAGATTACTCCAATAAACTGTTGTGAGCCAGTTTGGAAATCCAGTGACTTTTGAAAGGAAGAAATATAATTTTTTTAATTGCAGCATAGTTGATTTACAATTGTTTTAGTTTCTGGTATAGCAAAATGATTCAGTTTTATGTGTGTGTGTGTATATGTATACATGCATTCTTTTTCATATTCTTTCCCATTATGGTTTATTATGGGCTTCCCCGGTAGCTCAGATGGTAAAGAATCTGCCTACAATGTGGGATACCTGGGTTTGATCTCTGGATTGGGAGGATTCCCTGGAGGAGGGCATGGCAACCCACTCCAGTGTTCTTGCCTGGAGAATCCACCAGGACAAAGGAGCCTGGCAGACTACAATTCATGGGGTCGCAAAGAGTCAGATGTGAGTGTTTATAATTATAATAGTTTATTTTATTGTAAGAGTTTATGTAATTTACAATTACAATAGTTGATTTACAGTTGTGTTAGTTTCTGATATAGCACAATGATTCAGTTTTGTGTGTGTGTGCATGTGTATACACACATCCTTTTTCATATTCTTTTCCATTATGGTTTATTATAGGACACCAAATATAGTTTCTGTGCTATACAGTACGACCTTGTTGTTTATCTGTTTTATATATAGTAGTTTGTATCTGCTAATCCCGAACTCTTAATTTATCCTTCCCCTACTCCCTTTTCCCTCTGGTAACCATGAGTTTGTTTTCTGTGTCTGTAAGTCTGTTCCATAAATAAGTTATTTATGTTATATTTTAGAGTCCACATACAAGTGATATCATATGGTATTTGTCTTTCTTTTTTTGACTTACTTCACTTAGTATGATAGTCTCTAGGTCCCTCCATGTCGCTGCAATGGCATTATTTCATTCTTTTTTATGGCTGAGCAATATTCCATTGTATATATATATACCACATCTTCTCTATGTGTTCCTCTGTTGGTGGGCATTTAGGTTGCTTCCATGTCTTGGCTATTATAAATAGTGCTGGTATGAACATTGGGATGCATGTATCATTTTGAATTATCATTTTCTCTATATATATGCCCAGGAGTGGAATTGCTGGATCATATGACAACTCTAATCTTAGTTTTGTTTTTTTTTTTTTAATAAATTTATTTATTTTAGTTGGGGGCTAATTACTTTACAGTATTGTAGTAGTTTTTGCCATACATTGACATGAATCAGCCATGGGTTTACATGTGTTCCCTTCCTGGACCTCCCTCCCAACTCCCTCCCCATCCTATCCCTCTGGGTCATCCCATTGCCCCAGCCCTGAGCATTTGTCTCATGCATCGAACATGGAATGGTGTTCTGTTTCACATAATCTTAGTTTTTTAAGGAATCTCCATGCCGTTTTCCATAGCAGCCACACCAGTTTACATTCCCACCAACAGTGTATGGAGTTCCCTTTTCTCCACATCCTCTCCAGCGTTTGTTATTTGTAGACTTTTTTTTTTTTTTTTTTTTTGTAGACTTTTTAATGATGGCCATTCTGACTGGTGTGAGGTGGTATCTGAGTGTAGTTTTGATTTGCGTATAAGAAGTATAATTTAAAAATTATTTTATCTGAATTTTGTCAGCTAGTTTAAGAGAGCCTGTGGTTAACTCTTAGTTTAAAACAGGAGTTTTAAAACTCTTCCTCAAAGGCCTAGGTGTTTTTTTGAGGGCCACTGAGAGGGATGGTGCCACTACTAGGGAGAACATTAGGCCCTCTCTATCAGATCTACCTTTATCTTGGCAGTTCTACTTTTATCCAGTTGTAATTATTTAAAATATAAGTGCTGCAACCATTGCTTGGCTCTTGATTTTTTACCATTTTATGGATGTATAATTGACATAATAAATTGTGCATAAAGTATTGTTGTTCAGTCACTCAGTCATGTCTGACTCTTTGCAACCTCAAGGACTGTAGCATGCCAGGCTTCTCTGTCCTTCACTGTCTCCTGGAGTTTGCTCAGATTCATATCCATTGAGTCGGTGATGCCATCCAACCATCTCATCCTCTGTCGTCCCCTTCTCCTCCTGCCTTCAATCTTCCCCAGCATCAGGGTCCTTTCCAGTAAATCAGCTCTTTGCATCAGGTGGCCAAAGTATTGGAGGTTCAGCTTCAGCATTAATCCTTCAATGAATATTCAGGGTTGACTGGTTGGATCTCCTTGCAGTCCAAGGGACTCTCAGGAGTCTTCTCCAACATGACAGTTCAAAAGCATCAATTCTTTAGTGCTCAACCTTCTTTATAGTCCGACTCGCATCCATATATGACTACTGGAAAAAGCATAGCTTTGACTAGATGGACATTTGTCAGCAAAGCAGTATCTCTGCTTTTTAATATGCCGTCTAGGTTTGTCATAGCTTTTCTTCCAAGGAGCAAGCATCTTTTAATTTCATGGCTGCAGTGATTTTGGAGCCCAAGAAAATAAAATCTGTTACTGTTACAATTTGATAAATCCTAATATACATCTGTGAAACCATCAGAATAATATACCTATTGTTCCAAGAGTTATTTCTTTGCCCTTCATGACCCCTCCCTATTCCTGTCCCTAGGCAATAGCTGATCTGCTTTCCATCACTATAGACTAGTTTGCATGTGACAGGATTTTATATAAATGGAATCATACCATATGTTCTCGTTTTGTCTGGCTTCTTCCACTCAGCATAATTAATGTGATTTTTTTTGCATGTTGCATTTATTAACTGTCCATTCCTTTTTATTGCTGTGTAGTATTCCATTGTATGCAGATACCACAATTTGTCTATCCATTCATCCGTTGATGGAAATTTAGGTTATTTCTGGTTTTTGACTGCTACAAATTTCGTAGTAGTGTTCAGGTCTTCATATGGACATATACCTGATATCCATTGACTTGAAAACTGTCATATTTTTGTTTCGTTGATACAGGTGGAAGTGTAAATTTGCTTTCTGCTAGTCCTGGTTAAAAGTAAAGTATCTGAAAAGATGTAGTGTTTCTTATGTTGTCTTTTATTTTTTTTTAGTTGTACTGTAGTCAGAGAACATGGTCTTTTGGTATTGAATCTTTGGAATTCATTGAGATTTTCTTTGTGACTTTATTGTGATGAATTTCCAAATATTCCACATGTGCTTTAAAAAGTCTAATCTCCAATATATACATATATGTATGTGTGTATATATGTAGTATTGTTAATAGTATTGTTTAAATCAACTTCATTTCTATCATTTTTTTTTGTGTCTGGTTGGTTTAGTTTATGGGAGATTCTGAAATCCCTGAACTTGTCAAATTTTGTTTTTTATAAGTACTTTAAAAAGTACTTATGGCCTGTTTTATAAGTAGTTATAAATTCATAGTCAATAATATCTTCTTGATTAATATCTCTTCATTGCCATACATGCTTTTACCTTGAATGTAGTTTTGTTCTTTTAGTTAATAGTTGCTGGATATTCTTTTCCTTTTTTTCTTCTTAATTTATTTCACTAATCTTTTTTTATGTTATAAAATACAACATATATGTTAAGTACGGCAAAAACCATAAATTTCAAGTTTAATGAATGATTATAAAGTGAACACCCACGCAACATCCAAGAAATAGAACATCACCAGCACTCTGAAAGGCCTTCCCCACACACCATATGTGTCTTCGCCCAAGAGATAATCATTAGCTTGGCTTATGTTAGTCATTTACTTGTTTTTTCTTTTTCTTTTTAAATAGTTTTGCCAGTTTTGTGTGTATGCCTAAACCAAGATAGTTGAGTTTTGCCAGTTTTGAGACTTATAAAAATAGAATCAGGCTGTATGTTCTTCTTAATTCTTTTGTTCAACATTATGTTTGTACTATTCATCTATATTGTTTTATGCAGGTCCAGGTCGTTTGTTTTCATTGGTGTCTAGTATTCTTCTATGAATGTTCCATATCCATTTGTTTGTTATTCTAGGGATTGGCATTTGGGTTGCTTCCAGTTCTTGGCTATTGTGAGCTACTGCTGTGAACATTCTTGTGCATGTATCCTTCTTCACTTGTGTGCAGGTTTTCTAGAATCAATATCTAAGAGGCAAAATTGCTGGGTCCTAGAGGAAAACACATCTAATGATGTAAATGGAGCCTCTAGGGTTGTATAGTGTGGGACTTTGATAGATCATATGTATTTCAACTTTAGACAAAAATGACAAACTGTTTTCCAGAGTAGTTGTACCAACTTATACTTCCACCATTAATGTATGAAGGGTCCTCAGTTTTCCATATTTGACCAACTTTTGGTAAGTCAGTTTTGTTTTTGTTTTTGTCTTTTTGCCAGTATAATGTATAGAGCTCTTAGTGTGACTTTAATGTTTAGTTTCCTGATTACTAATGAAGTTAAACATCTTTTCCTTTGTGTTTTTTAGTTTGTAGTTTATTTTTGAAGTGCTTGTATGTGTCTTTGGTGGTTTTTTCTGTTGGACAGTCTGTCTTCCTATTGATTTGTAAGATTTATTTATATATTCTAGACATGAACCATTTGACAGTTACACGTTACGAATGCCTTTTTCCATTCTGTTTCCTCTTTCCGTTTTCCTCTAGTGTCTTTTCATGAACTGAAGAACTTAATTTTAATATAGAGAATATAGTTAAAGATGTAGAGATTTATAGTCAGTGCTCTTAGTGTCTTACGAAATCTTTCTCTAGTCACAAATTGTAAAGTTACTCCTCTGTGTTATCTTACAGCTGTATAGTTTTGCCTTTCACACTTAGTCTAATATACCTGGAGTTTTGTTTGTTTGTTTTTTTAATGTGGTATAAGTAAAGGACTATTCTTACCTTTTCTGTCATGGATACCCAGTTGTTTCAGCACCATTTATTGAAAAATCTATTATTTCCCCTCTGCTTATAGTGTTAACTTCTGTCATATATTGAATATCTGTATGTGAGTGGGTCTGTTACTGGACTCTCTTCTATTCTTTTGGTCCATTTATCTCCCCTTCACTAGTATCCCCGGAGAAGGCAACGGCACCCCACTCCAGTACTCTTGCCTGGAAAATCCCATGGACGGAGGAGCCTGGTAGGCTGCAGCCCATGGGGTCACGAAGAGTCGGACACGACTGAGAGACTTCACTTTCACTTTTCACTTTCATGCACTGGAGAAGGAAATGGCAACCCACTCCAGTGTTCTTGCCTGGAGAATCCCAGGGACGGAAGAGTCTTGTGGGCTGCTGTCTATGGGGTCGCACAGAGTTGGACACGACTGATGTGACTTAGCAGCAGCAGCAGCACTAGTATCCCACTGTCTTCATTATTTTAACTTTAAAATAAACTTTGGTATCCCACCCTTTGTATTTCCATGTGTATTGAGTCTGATTATTAAATTATATATGCAGACACACACACTACATATTGAGATTTTTGTTGAACTTTCATTAAACATAGGATCAGTGGGGAAAATCAGAATCTATAATGTTGGATCTTCAAACTCCTACTGTAGCATAGCTTTCCACTTGGTTAGGTTTACTTTAACATTTCATAATAAAGTTTCATAATTTTCCTGTAGGGATTATTGCCAGATATATTAATAGTATTTGATCTTTATGCATTATAAATTTTCTTTTTAAAATTTCATTTTCCAACTATTTCAGAAATAGAGAACTATAATTGATTTTTAAATATTTACTTTGTATTCAACATTCTTGCTGGAAACTCTGATTAACTCTAGCAGTGTATCTTTAGATTATTTTGGATTTTTATACTTATGATCATGTTATCTGCATATAACAACAGTTTTGGTCAGATATACCTGTTTTTCCTTACCCAACTACATAGGCCACAATATAGGGCTGAGTAGAAGTCGTGATAGGAATCAATCCTTTCTTGTTCCAGATTTCAAAAGGAAATCTTTTAATGCTTCACCGTTAAGCGTTATGTTGGGCTTCTCGGGTAGCTCAGCTGGTAAAGAATCCGCCTGCAAAGCAGGAGACCCCAGTTCAATTCCTGGGTTAGGAAGATCCGTGGGAGAAGGGATAGGTTACCCACTCCAGTATTCTTGGACTTCCCTGGTGGCTCAGATGGTAAAGAATCTGCCTGCAGTGTAGGAGACCTGGGTTCGATCCTGGGTTGGGAAGATCCCTGGAGAAGGGAACGGATACCCATCCCAGTATTCTGGCCTGGAGAATTCCATGGACAGAGGAGCCTGGCAGGCTACAGACCATGGGGTCCCAAAGATTTGGACATGACTGGATGACTTTCACTTGCTACCATTACTATAAACAGAAGTCTAAACTACCCTTGGGTTTGTCATTTTCATCCTTTTACTTTTAACACTTGTGTGTGTTTGGAGTGAACCTCTTGTAAATAGCACATAGCTGTACTTTCAATTTTCATGGAATTTGACATTATGGGTTTAATAGTGCCTTTACTATGATTGTGGCTCAGCTGGTAAAGAATGTGCCTGCAATTTGGGAGACCTGGGTTCAATCCCTAGGTTGGGAAGATCCCCTGGAGAAGGGAATGGCTACCTACTTCCAGTATTCTGGCTTAGAGAATTCCATGGACTATATAGTCCATGGGTCGCAAAGAGTTGGACACGACTGAGTGACTTTCACTTCACTACTATGATTACAAGTATATTTAGAAGTCTTTTGCCTATCTTTTGTATTTTTTATTTATCATATTTATCTATGCTACATTTTTCTTCCTATTTTTTTGGAGCAATGTTGAATTTTTATTTATTTCTTCCTCACTACTGATTTGGAAGTTTTGTATTTCAACTCTATTGATTTTTCTATTGTTACTCTATATTATTGGTTATCTTAAACATTTTAATACACACTTAGTCAAGGTCAGGTCAGAAGATAAAAACTACATTGCACAGGTAGCCTAACAGGAAACATTTAAAATAAGAATTGCTGACTAGTAAAAGTAGTTAACTGCTAAAAGGAGACAAAAGAGGACTCTAAGGAGTATGCAGTAGTGACTTCAGAAAGCAGATACTACCCCCAGGGATAAAGGAGAGTGAACAAGAAACGAACTTAAGGCTGAGATTTAAACCTCTGAGTAGAGGTCTGGCTGCCACAGGAACAGCCAACCCACTTGTGGCAAATAAACTTGCCAGAGGGTGTTGGATGGTGCTGAACCATGAAGACTGTGTTTATGGTTGCAGGGCCCAAGGGCATGAACCAAGAGTAAACTGTGGCCGGTGCTTAGGTAACAGAGAACAGCCTCCACACGACAGTCAGCTAGCTGCCGTGGATAGGGGCACCTCAGTAGAGAAAGAAAAGCCCCTTCTTCCCACTCTGGCCTTGCAGTGTCTCTGCAGTGTCCTCAATTGATAAGCCTAACATCAAGACCCCTGGCAGAGGGGAGGAGGCTCTGGTATTTCTAGTATCAAAGCAGGGCCAATATGGGTTGATTTGGAGCTGAAAGGTAACTAGTAACTGCCACATACAAAGCTATATTTCAAAATATAAAACTCCTTAGCTTCTTAAATAAGGACTTGAATACTTTTAACATTCCTCTGAACCAGCTTCATGGCTCTTAGATGTCAGTACTAGCCCTGTTTTGCAGACATTTTAGGTTGCTTGCTTACTTGTTTAAAACAGTCAAGACTTACTTAGGTTTACCTTACATATTTTACAGGTCTCTTGACTCTCTGTTGTTTTCCACAAGCCCCTCCTGCCTTAATGTTACATTTTGTTTCTTGCTGAAATACATCCAGTGGCCATTTTTCAATTTGGTATTCCCATGTGCTTCATATTTAAAAAAATTTTTTTTTTGCCTGTGAGCTTCCTTTTAATGGGAATTATCTGCTGTGGTGGTTCCACGTGTGTCCTAGATGGGAATCACAACCCTAGGGGCAATTTTGTGGTTGCCCCAGTCAGGGCTTGACGTGGCTCCAGGTTCTAAACCCAACTTTCACATTAGTTTTGAGGTTTCCAAACTAAGTCAGTTGTGTGTAACTTCAGACTCCATGTTCCTATAGGAAAGAGTAGCTGATTGTTTCCACCCATTGCTGACAACCAGTTCCTTGTTCTCATTCTCAGCCAAGGTGTTTTTTGAGGACAAAACTTTCCAGGCTCCATGTCCCTTACATAGTAGCTTTACCTTCTATCTGGTGTGCTAAAATTCTGGTTTTCTTCAAAACACCCTCTTCAGTTCCTATACACTGCTTTAGATTTTCTCTTTGAACCATCACTGGAACTTAACCTGTGTTACTTTTTAGTCAATCATGTTTAAAATCATGCTTAAAATGTATAGTTTAATTAGGTTTTCTGTGTGTTTGGACTAGAGGAAGGATGGGTTTTCACTTGTCTGCTTTGTCTGCCATTTTGCTCAGTAGTTGTTTTAGGGTTGCTAATATTCAAGAAATTATATATGGTACATTCCATTTATTCCTCTGGTACTTTATCCTTTCAAGGAACTTGTCTGTTTAGTGAACATTACAATGCTGCTGTGAGGTAGATAGGACAGGCATCAACTGTCCTATTTTATAATGAGAACTTGTCACTCAAAACAGCAAAAACAAATTTTATTACACATCTGCCATGCACTTAGCATGGATGTACTAAGTCTTGTACTTAGTCTTGGATGATGGGGGTGAAAAATCAATTCAAGTAACTTGAGGTTAATTAGAAAGTAAACAGAAACATCAAATACCAAACACAATACAGATAGTTTCTTAGCATATGACTTTAGTAGATATTTAATAAACATTTTTAAAATTAAAGGTTACAAGGCAGGGAATTGTTAAAATGAAAAATGTAGAATGTTGATAGTAGATGCCCTAGATGTGGGGAGAGGCGCTTTCAGTGTGGACTGGCTCAGTGGAGGAGGTGGGTTTGACACAGGCCTCTAAGAGGTGAGTAGGATTAGTAGGCAGGATATATTTGGACAGTTCTGGAACAGCTTCTGCACATGAATAAGGCAGCCAAAAACTGGAGACCTGATTGTGTTCAGTCTAAAACACAAGGAGTGGGCTTGAATTTTGTAGAAAACAGGAAAAAGATAATTTATAAGTGAGAGTAACCTGACAGAAACTTTGTTTTAAGATGTTACCATTCTTCAGAAAAGTGGCAGTGAAAGCAGTGGTGGGAGAGGAAGCAAGGGCAGGGGGTGCTGCCTGAGCAGATAAGTGACAAGAAGACTTGACTTGACAGCAGCTCTAGGAACATGAGAAATGACAAGAATGTTTGGTTTTATAAAATCTGAAATGCAAAAGAGGCACTTGATTAAATATACAGTTTACATAATTTGTTTTTAATGTTGTTTAGGTGAATCAGCCCTCAGAAAAGTGGAGCAGAATTCCCAAACCTATCTAAGAGAGATACAGAAAGCTGCTGTTCTCTCTGGCACTCCAGTCTCCAGTGCTCTGCTATGAGAGTGCAGACCTGGGCTTGAAACTCTGTTTGCATTTTCCTATGGAAATAATGCCACATGCTGGAGTTTGATCCCAGGCTATCCCACACTGAAGTACTTAACTCAAGGTATATAGGTATATCACTAACATGGTTGTCATCAGGAAGTATGTTTTAGTTCCACAGCAGATACAGGAACGAACCTCCAGCAAAGTGCCAAAGGTGGCAGCCAGTAGAGCTTAGGTAGAGTTAGCTCTCAGCACTTTTGGGTGGGTCACTTTTTAGTCCCATAAAAAAAAACCCTCCTTCCTCCATCAGTCTCTGCCCAGGAGGGACTGGAGACCTGATTGTGCTCCAGACCTGACAGCTGCTCCACAAATGGACCTCACTCACCTTCTGTGTCTAAGACAGGACACCTGGTGTAGACATTCATGCAAGCCCCAAGTCAGCGAAAATTCACCACTGAGGTTTTGATCATTTGTTAGGCACAAATACCCCACTTCTTTTTGGATTTAAACAATTAAACCCAACCAAGAAAGAGCAGTTCTTGCTTTTACATGTGTTTACCTCTGCCTAATACTATCCAGTTATGCAGTGATACTGCACACAAGAATGTGTGTGTATGTGTATATATACACACACATATATACACATACCCACACATATGTGTATTTTTAAATGGCTATTGTGATTTAAATTACAAAATATACATATGTACACATTTAAAAAATAAAGATGTTGTTGTTCATCATCAACTTCTAGGTTGTCCATCTGGAGTCAGCTCATACCTGTAAGACAGTTGGGTTTGGACTTGTGTTAGTATCACGAGTGTGTTGTGGCAATATCAGGACAAGTGGCCTAGTCTATCCTGCTTGGGCCTGTGGGACCAGCAGAACTCATCTCTGTAAGTTGACCAGCCAGGGTTAAGACTAGAGCTTACAGAGGTTCTTTAGATAAGTGAAGTCTGTGGCAGTAAAGCCTTAAGTAAAAGTGATAATGTCCCCCTCCTTGATAAGATATTGAAGAGGGAAGAACTTTGGAAAGAGAATATGGGCAACCATCTGAGATATAATGCATTGAGTAGCAGATTTAATGTGATAAAATGAAACCACTCACTTACCACTGTGAGAAGCCCTTAATCAGATCTTCTTTTGATAAGTCAATTAGTACCTAAACAAGCACAAATTATCAGTTCTCTTCCTCAAAACTGCATTAAATGGAAACATATTGGGATAAATGAAACAGATCCTAAAAAGGGCCTCCTTGAGTTTTGAGCTATAGCTCTTTTTCTTTTGGCTTTCAATATATAGAACCTCTCCAGAAGGACAGTACTGACACCAACCTCAGTGTCCTAGCTAAAGGTGAACTGCGATTTGCAGTTGTACCTCAGGAATTTACTTAATGAATGTTTTAGAGAAAACAGCTTGCCTTTACTTACAAACTGATCCAGAATTTTAAGCAAGACACTATAGTTTTCTCAACAATAAAAATGGGAACATCATCATCTACTTCACAGAGTGGGCTTTAAGAAATGAGCATAAGATAATGTTTAAAATACAACTACAGAGTGTACAAATACCATTCTTTTTTTGTCTCTCCTTCCTGAGGATTATATTTCCTTTAGGTCTAACATTAAGGTAAAATCACATTCACCACAAAAGTCTTGACATATGAGATCCAAGCTTCACACAATGCTGTACTTGTGAAAACAATATTTAATATCACAGTAGAGGTTCAAATACTTTTGTAGTGATGAACTTGGATATTCTTGAGTTTCTTAAAATAGGGTTTATTATATTATATACTTTAGTTTTAAGAGTATTTTTTTAAAGGCACAAAACAAAAAACCTCCCAGTGAGGCTATATCTTCCTTAAAGTCAGTTCTGATAATAAACTGATGATCCCATCAAAAATTTCAGCAAGGATGTGTTCCACCTGTGAACTCCAGGTAGCCACCAGGAGGGAAAGAGTACCAAGATCCTCTTTTGTACTTACCTTTCCTAGTTCCTTCCTTCTGTGAGAACCAAGTGGTCTACTGTTTTTCACTGCGACATCTAGTGACCTCTTCTTTACTTCATCCATGGAAACAAAAAATTCAAATCTTTAAGGAGCAGAAAGTCATAAATGAGGTTTATATATTTTAATTATTTTCATTGAAAATCTATAGTGTTCTCTCTCTGAACTGTGCCTGCTCATAGGACCACCTCAACCCCTTTTTGTTTTTTTCTGACCAACTAAGGGCTAGGATGCTGAATAATTAGTTTTGCTGAAATTTCATGGAAAAAAAGTGGTCTTTTCCCACTTGTGCCTGTGGAGTAAGACAGGAATCTTAGTACACAAGCTTTGTCACATACTCACAAGAGGCCTCTGGACTCCTTACTTCAGGATTTTTTTTAAAAAAATCTAAATTTTTTAAAATTGAGTGAAGACTCTTTAAATTTAATAGTGCTTTACACTTTTCAAAAGTTTGACATGCATGATTTAATATAATCCTATAATATCTCTTAATTTTTTTAATTGAGATATAAATGACATAGCATTATTAGTTTTATGTGTCCAATAATGATGTGATTTTGTATATGTTATAAAATGATCAGTCTAAGTAACATCTATCACCACACATAGTTACAAAAAAAATTTTTTTGTGTGATGAGAACTTTCAAGATCCACTCTCCTCGCTACTTTCAAATATGTAATACAGTATTATTAACTATAGTCACAATGCTATACATTATATCCCCATGAATTACTCACTTAATAGCTGGAAATTAGTTCCTATTGACCCCTGTCATCTATTTCACACGCACCGTAATCTCCACCTCTGGCAACCACCAATCTCTATATCTATGAGCTTGGGGTTTTTTGTTTGGTTGGTTTTTTGGTATTTTTAGGTTCCACATATAAGTGAGATCATAAGTAATTATCTTTTTCTAACTTATTTAACTTAGTATAATGCCCTCAAGGTCTATCCATGTTGCAAATGGCAAGATTTCTTTTTTTATGGACATTTAGGTTGTTTCCATGTCTTGGCTATTTTAAGTGATGCCACAGTGAATACGAGTGTGCATATATCATTTTGAATTACTGTTGTTTTAATAAATACACAGAAGTAGAATTGCCTGGTAGTATGGTAGTACTACTTTTTTATTTTTCTTTAAGGAACCTCCATACTGTTTTCCATAGCTGCCCATATTTACGTTCCCACCAACAGTGCCCAAGGGTTCCCTTTTCTCCATATCCTTACCAACACTTGTTATTTCTTTTTGATAATAACCATTCTCACAGATATGAGGTGATATCTCATTGTGGTTTTGATTTGCATTTCCCTAATGATTAATGATGTTGAGCATCTTTTCATGTACCTACTGACCATCCATATTTCTTCTTCAGAAAAATGTCTATTCAGAGCCTCTCTCACATCCATACATGACCACTGGAAAAACCATAGCCTTGACTAGATGGACTTTTGTTGGCAAAGTAATGTCTCTGCTTTTAAATATGCTATCTAGGTTGGCCATAACCTTCCTTCCAAGGAGTAAGCGTCTTTTAATTTCATGGCTGCAATCACCATCAGCAGTGATTTTGGAGCCCAAAAAAATAAAATCTGACACTGTTTCCACTGTTTCCCCATCTATTTCCCATGAAGTGATGGGACCAGATGCCATAATCTTAGTTTTCTGAACGTTGAACTTTAAGACAACTTTTTCACTCTCCTCTTTCACCTTCATCAAGAGGCTCTTTCGTTCTTCTTCACTTTCTGCCATAAGGGTGGTGTCATCCACATATCTGAGGTTATTGATATTTCTCCCGGGAATCTTGATTCCAGCTTGTGTTTCTTCCAGCCCAGTGTTTCTCATGAAATACTCTGCATATAAGTTAAATGCAGGGTGACAATATACAGCCTTGACGTACTCCTTTTCCTATTTGGAACCAGTCTGTTGTTCCATGTCCAGTTCTAACTGTTGCTTCCTGACCTGCATACAGGTTTCTCAAGAGACAGGTCAGATGGTCTGGTATTCCCATCTCTTTCAGAATTTTCCACAGTTTATTGTGATCCACACAGTCAAAGGCTTTGGCATAGTCAATAAAGCAGAAATAGATGTTTTTCTGGAACTCTCTTGCTTTTTCGATGATCCAGCAGATATTGGCAATTTGATCTCTGGTTCCTCTGCCTTTTCTAAAACCAGCTTGAACATCTGGAAGTTCACCGTTCACGTATTGCTGAAGCCTGGCTTGGAGAATTTTGAGCATTACTTTACTAGCATGTGAGATGAGTGCAATTGTGCGGTAGTTTGAGCATTCTTTGGCATTGCCTTTCTTTGGGATTGGAACGAAGACTGACCTCTTCCAGTCCTGTGGCCACTGCTGAGTTTTCCAAATTTGCTGGCATATCGAGTGCAGCACTTTCACAGCATCACCTTTGAGGATTTGAAATAGCTCAACTGGAATTCCATCACCTCCACTAGCTTTGTCATGTATGGATGTGAGAGTTGGACGGTGAAGAAAGCTAAGCGCCGCAGAATTGATGCTTTTGAAGTGTGGTGTTGGAGAAGACTCTTGAGAGTCCCTTGGACTGCAAGGAGATCCAATCAGTCCATCCTAAAAGAGATCAATCCTGGGTGTTCATTGGAAGGTCTGATGTTGAAGCTGAAACTCCAATACTTGGGCCACCTCATGCGAAGGGTTGACTCATTGGAAAAGACCCTAATGCTGGGTAGGATTGGGGGCAGGAGAAGGGGATGACATCGATGGCATAACCGACTCGATGGACATGGGTTTGGGTAGACTCCGGGAGTTGGTGATGGACAGAGAGGCCTGGCGTGCTGCAAGTCATGGGGTTGCAAAGATTCGGACACGACTGAGCAACTGAACTGAACTGAACTCATTTTTTAATGAGGTTTTTTTTTTTTTTTTTGCTGTAGAGTTCTGTGAGTTGTAATATAGATTTTGGATATTAACTGCTTACCATATATGATCTACAAGTATTTTTTCCGATTTGGTAGGTTGTCTTTTTATTTTGTTGGTTTCCTTTGCTGTGTAGAAGCATTTTAATGTGGTCTCAAGTTGCCTCACTTGTTTAGTTTTGCTTTAGTTGCCTTTGGTTTTGGTGTCTAATCCAGAAAACTATCACCAAGACTGATGTCAGTGAGTTTAACTCACCTAAGTTTTCTTCTAAGAGTTTCACAGTTTCAGCTCTTACATTCAAGTCTGTAGTCCATTTTAATTTTTGTGTACAGTGTAAGATAGTGGTTGAAATTTATTCTTTTGCATGTGGCTGTCCAGTTTTCCCAATACCACTTGTTGAAGAGACTGTGCTTCCCCCATTATACATTCTTATCTCCTTTGTCGTAAGTTAATTGGCCATATATGTGTAGGTTTATTTCTGGGCTCTCTATTCTGTACCATTGATGTCTCTTTATCCCAGTACCATACTGTTTGATTATTATAACTTTGTAATATAGTTTGATGCCTGGAGGCATCAGGGAGTATGATGCCTCTAGCTTTGTTCACCTTTCTCAAGATTGCTTTGACTCTTTTGTGGTTCTGTGCAAATTTTAGGATTTTCTATTTCTGTGAAAAATGCCACTGGAAGCTTGATTGCATTGAATCTATAGATTGCTTTGTATAGTGTGGACATTTTAACATTATTAATTCTTCCAATTTATAAGCATAATGTATCTTTCCATTTGTTTGTGTTGTCTTTGATTTCTTCCATCAGTGTCTTAGTTTTCAGAGTACAGGTCTCTTACCTCCTTGGTTAGATTTACTCCTAGATATTTTATTCTTTTTGGTGCAGTTGTGAATGGTTTTCTTAATTTCTCTGATACTTTGTTATTAGTGTATAGAAATGCAATGGATTTCTGTTTATTAGGTTTGTATCCTGCAGTTTTACTGAATTCATTATAATAGATTTTTGGTGGCATCTTTAGGATTTTCTTTATAAAGCACCATGTCATCTTCAAACAGTGACAGTTTTATTTTATTTTTTTTTCTTCTTGTCTGATTGCTATGGCTAGACTTTCCAATACTCTGTTGAATAAACCTGGTGAGAGTGCTGGTCTTGTAAAGTGGGTCTACAAGTGTTTCCTCGTCTATATTTTGGAAGAGTTCGGGAAGGAATGGTATTAATTCTCGAATATTTGGTAGAGTTCACTAGTGAAGCTGTGTGGTCCCTGGACCTGTTTGTTGGGAGATTTTTGATTACTGATTTAAACTTTTTACTAGTAATCAGTCTGTTCACATTTTCTGTTGCTTCATTATTCAGTCTTGGTAAGTTGTATCTTTCTAGGAATTTCTTTTTCTTCTAGGTTATCTAATTTGTTGATGTATAACTATTCATAGTCTCTTATGATCCTTTGTATTTCCGTGGTATCAATTTTACAGCTTCTGTTTCCTCTTTTTTTTCCCTTGGTGAGTCTAGCTAAAGGTTTATCAATTTTGATTATCTTTTCAAAGCTCTAAGTTTCATTGATTTTTTTTCTATTGTTTTTTTAGTCTCTATTTCCACTCAACTTTATTTCCTTCCTTCTGTTAACTTTGGACTTTGTTTATTCTTCTTGTTCCTTGAGATGTAAGGTTAGGTGGTTTGAGATTTTTCTTGTTTATGATATATGCATTTACTGCTATGAAATTTCCTCTTAGAACTCTTTTTGCTACATCCCATAAATTTTGTTATGTTACATTTCCATTTTCTTTGAACATATTTTTTCTTATTTGTTTTGATTTCTTAACATGATTTTAGTCTTCTTAAATTTAAGAGTTGTTTGTGGCCGCCTAGTATATGATCTATCCTGGAGAATGTTCTGTGTGCACCTGAGACTGTGTATTCTGCTGCTTTTGGATGGACTGTTCTATGTATTAGACCAGTTCATCTGGTCTACCAAGTCATATACAGCTAATGTTTCCTTATTGAATTTATCAGATGATCTATCCTTTGATGAGAGTAGGGTACTAAAGCAGCCTCCTTCAATTCTGAATGATAAGTTTTCCCAGTAGAGTATTTTCGGTTGGAAGCATTTTCCTTTCAGCACTTTGAATATATTGTGCTACTCACTCCATTCTGGCCTGCAAAGTTTCTGCTGACAGTCTTATATTGGGGGCCGGTGAGGGGGGGGGCTCCCTTATAATGTAATTACTTAGTTTTCTCTTGCTGTTTTTAAGATTCTCTTTTTATCTTTAACTTTAGATATTTTAATTGTAATGTATATGGTCTTAATCATGTACTCAAAAGAGACCTCTGAACTCTTCTAAGTTTACATTTAAGATCAAGGTTGCCAAGTCTGCCTTGTAGATAATCCAGGCATATCTTGCTGTTATAGTTTTGAGAGAGGATTACTAACAAATTAGGTTTGTCACAAAAGTCAACCTCTTATGTTCCCACATAGCAATTTTGACATCCTTTTATGTCAGAGCTCCCTTTGAAGGCAACATCTTTAACTTGTGTGACTGTAGAATATAGGATGGTGCCTAATATTAATAGAAAGTGTTCAATAAATATTAAACAAATTAATTCTCCCCACATTCTTTCTTGATATCAGTGAACTAAAAATGTAGCTTTTGAAGGAATATATTAGTCTTTAGACATGACCCAAAAAACTCAGTACAGCTCTTTTTAAAATGAGTAGTTATTGATCAAGATAAGGAGAAACAAACATTATTAGGTAAATCATCCTAGGCTGGCTAGCAATGTACTCTCTTAGGATCCCACAGCAAAAAGAAGCAAGTACCTTGTGATCAACTTGAAATCAAGAATAAGAATATTAAAGATAACTTACCACCACAGACTCATCAAAAGCAAGAAATGTGATTAGATTCTGTCTACTAATTTTGTCCCCAAGGACATGGGTGGACACACTGGGGGAGGGTATCTGTTCTACCTATGCTTGTTACAGGAGGGAAGACAGGCCAAAGAGCTTGGAACTTTGGAGGAAATTTTAGGTCCTTAGGTTCAAGGTATGTTTGTTTATGTTTGAAAACATCTGACTAGATTCAAATCTTTATGCTGCCAAAGGGGATTCGTTTAAAGAGAAAGAGTGTGGAACATTTCATAATCAGGAACGCTTTGGTCCACACAGGCAAGAAAAGTGGGTAACTGTTTTGCTAAACTTCTCTGGCATTCCTTTTCTCCCACAAAATGTAGAAGCTTCATGACTCTGTTGGTGTCCTGTTCAACCCCACCCCTTCCCAGCATCTGGCAGTTGCCAGGCACACAGGAGGTACTCAGCAAATACTCGAGTGGCTGAGAACTCTAAGCAGGCTACCTGGGCCACTTACGTCTCATCAAACAGGGGCTCCAGGGTCTTCCGTTTCACTGAGGTCTTCTTACGACTTGCCCACCTCCTTTCTGGCAATAAGTAGACACGGACGTAGGGATCAGCTCCACTGCTGGTACAGGGCGTCAGGTTTCTGATTTGGTTTCAAAGACATTAAAGAAAAGAGGCCCCTCGTTTTGAAATACTGAAAGCACTCATTTGGAGAAAGCTGTACTAGCCATACAGCTTTAGATGGCCTTGGGGATAAAAATGCCCTGTAATCTAGACCAAAAAAATCAAAAGTCTGCAGAATTTGGAGGACAAAACATCAGATGCGTGGTTTTAAAAACATGTGTTTTTATGAAGTTTGGGGTAGAGCCAAGTACTTTTCCATGTAAAGGAAGTTGAAGATTCTTGAGAAAATTTCCTGGTTCCAGGGCACCCCAGACAGCTTTGCAGCGGATGTGTCTGAGCAATGCCCTTGGTTCTGGAGCCTGTCAGCTCCATCAAGGATCCTGTTAGAACATTCGAACCTCACTCCTTCCGAGTGACTACCTTGGGACTGCCTGCCCCTGCCATTGCTCCAAGTGCCCCCACTGATTTTTGGTCACCTGATGCTCCCAAGGGATCTTTCCTGGTCCTAGCATCTCTTTACCTGCAGCCGTTGATTAGCACGCTGAGACAGCGCCGCAGACACACGTAACGCACCGTGAGCTGAATCTCACCCAGCCCCTGATGCCCGAGATCCCCGCCTCTGTAAAGAAAGGGCTTGTCATTTCTTTTGCCATTACGGGTGCTGGCCTCTCCCCCCACCCCCAAGAAGCATGTCAGTTAACAAATTAATTCTCATTAAGATTCCTTTTAGTTGGAATTACTTACTGTCCCACATTCATG
Organism: Giraffa tippelskirchi; assembly: GCF_054371585.1. Taxonomy (NCBI): domain Eukaryota; kingdom Metazoa; phylum Chordata; class Mammalia; order Artiodactyla; family Giraffidae; genus Giraffa; species Giraffa tippelskirchi. The sequence continues at coordinate 95,786,366 of NC_137276.1, forward strand.
TATAATTATCCTACTTCACTGTAGGGAGAGCATGGCACCATAGGAAGAACCCTCTAGCAGCATCTGCCTTTATACTATGATTTCTTATGGAACCTTGGGCAAGTTACTGAACCTTTATGATAGTAAGTTCTGTCTTGTAGGGTTATTGTGAAGATCCAATTGCTAAGCCCAGAGTCAACACTTAATAAATGGCAGCCATTGATTATATAATTCCACATTCTTGGCTTTCCATATCATCCCAGTATAAATAACTCTTTAGAATTCAGGATATGTTTTTGCTGTAAGGAACCTTAACAACCAAAGTCCAACACTGTTTTATAGTTGGTATGTAGCTAGAGCCACACCAGACTTTTGGGCACATGCACACGTGCTTTTTCTCCCCACATCCTGTGTTCTTTCTATCCCACCATGCTGCCTTATGAAACCATTTTGTGAAAAACCAGGCCTTGCATAGAAAAATAAGTTCATATCTATTTTTCATGCAGGTCATTTTAGAAAATATTAAGCAGAGAGGTGCATACTCAATGTTGAGGCTGCTATCTGTCAGGTCAAAGCAGGAAGAGGCCAGGGAGTTGAGCGAGGACATGCTGGGAGCCAGCCCCTTGGGTGGCCATGCGAATGGGGAGGCAGGGCATTTCATGGGTCTGGGTGACTTGATGGGCCCCGGAGAGTGGGGGCCTGGCACAGCCAGGTAGATAGTGGCCAGACTCTTCTTCCCTGTGGGTGCACTGTCCTTGCCTTTGGGCTCTGGGCCCGTCTCTTCAAGCATGGGCTTGGTGGCAGTGATGGTGGCAGAAGTGGTGTTCTTGGCAGCTTGCTTGATCTCAGAAGCAGGGTCTGGAGGGCATGGCAGATCTTTAGGGCCCTCTCCCTGGGGTGGGGCTCTAGAGTCCTGGTTGGTGGTGACCTTTTTAATGAACAGAGGGCCTTTCTTTAGGGCTTCAGGTCCTGTGTATGGACTTCCCAGCTCTCGTTCTTCCAAGTGCAGGAACTGTAAGCAGATGACAGGGTTGTTTATAGGCTGGCACACCACTTCCACTTTCTCCTCTGCTCTCACCTTCACCCCTGGGAAGTGGCTCCTTCTCTCTTCTGGACAGAACAGTTTCCTCAAAACTCTGTTCCTTCCTGACTGCCTAATCCAATGGATTTTTATCCCCAGACCATATCTTCTTAATCTCTCTGCCTCTGGCTCCCTCTGACCAAACCTTCTCTTTGCCCTTCTTCCTGCCTCAGTAATTGGCATGAAGACTCAGTTGTGACTCCCTTTTCTCTTTATATTAGTTCTGGCTGCTGGAGACCTGACGCATTTACCTTAGCCTTCCTGTATATCACCAGCTGCCTTCTGGATGTGATCATTTCTAGCCACCACCTTATTCACCATTGCTTTCCCCTAAAATGTGTTTTATATCCAGATACAATCCTGTGCTCCCAAAGTTTCAAACCTCAGCCATTGTTTCTCCTTCTCCCTTTCCCATCAGTCATTAAGACTCTTCCCAGGAGTTTCCATTTCCAGCAATATGGTGATCAAAATATTCTGAAAAACCTCTTGTTAGAAGTGCTTAATAAAATGAAACAAACATACTTCTAAATGCATAGCCAAATTCACAAGAAAGTAGGGGAAATCCCTAGGTTAAAAAAAAAAAGCAAAAAAAGAAAGAAAACTGAAAAAGGTTAACTTTCCCAGGGTTATTTATCAACCTTAGAATCCAAGGGGTTTGGAGATGAGGCCTTGGGTCAGTGTAGGACCCAGGAAGGTGGGATATGTTTTGTGAAAAAGTAGTTTAGGATAAACATTTCACCCACCAGCAAAGACTGATGACAAGAAATATATCTCAGCCTGGACTATGGCTGGCAGGAAATAAAAGTATTTCCTGAGAATATGGCACTGTATAGGCTTGTCTCTTATGAATTTTGGATTCATATTTATATAACCTGTGGGGTCACGAAACCCAAAGTTTGAAAATTAATATAAAAATGGACTCAGGTTTATAATGTTCCTGAGGTGCCTGGTTGCAGCCAAAGCAGAACTTCCTTGAAAGCGAACAACCTCACTTCAAGTCGCAAAGGTAACACTGAACACATGTCTGCAACCCCAGTTACCAAATGTAGAAATGAGTCACCATGAAAAAGCATCAACAGACACAACAGACATCAAAATTTAACTCCCAAGATCTTCAGATAACAGGATTAGCAGACATACATTTTAAGTATTTTCAAATGATTAAAGATGGACTAGAAACATGAAAATAAAATACAACAAAGAAAAGATATTGTAGATTTGGAAAACAAAGTGAAAAATGAAAAAATAGCCTTTGAAATAAAAACCGTGAACAGGTTTAACAGCAGATTAGGCATAGCCAAAGAAAGATTTAGTGGTATGGAAAACAGGTCTGAGGCAATTAGAAGGTAGCAGCAAGAGATAAAGAGATAGAAAATATGAAGGTCAGGTCATGTTAAGCCATGGAGATGATAAGGTCCAGTGTATTCGAAGGAAATGTAGAAGGAGGGATTAAAAGATTGGGAGAGGCAATATTTGAAGAGAAAATGGCTGACAATATCCTGAAATTGATATTAAAAAATATGAATCCATCTCTGAACTTCTTCGCAACACAGGGCAGATACTTAGTGCTGGGGCAGACCAACCCTTGTCCACCCTGGGGGAAAGGGGAGAGATTTACCCGAAGCACCAGCCTCATGGAGATGAGGCTGTCCAGGCCTGAGTGGTCCAGCTGGAAGCGCTGCTCCAGAGTGAGGTCTGCATGGGGGAGAATCTGGCACAGGGGCAACTCCAGCACTCCCAGAGCACACTCTTGGTCGTCATCCAGCACCTGGGCAATGGGCCAGTCACAGAACAAGATGATGACCCAGCCCCACCCTCACCAGCACTGCTCCCTTGGCTCCAGCCAAGACTGAGTTTACTTTGGTAAGTATGTTCTGTGCTTCTCTTGGCCTCTGGTTCTGTTCTGAAAACTGGAAATGAGACCTGACTTGGTCCTTGCCTTCAGTCAGGGCAAGAGAGTGACTCAGGGGAGAGGCAACCATGACCTGTATGAGGCAAGTTTGTCAGTGCCTGGGGCTTTCAGGGATTTAGGAACTGATGAGCTGTGCTGCTGTATGATGGGACCAGGTACATCATCATTAATGTCCTGAGTAGGTTTCAACCCAGGCCACACTAGGTGCTGCTGCTGCTAAGTCGCTTCAGTCGTGTCCGACTCTGTGCGACCCCATAGACAGCTGCCCACCAGGCTCCCCTGTCCCTGGGATTCTCCAGGCAAGAACACTGGAGTGGGTTGCCATTTCCTTCTCCAGTGCATGAAAGGGAAAAGTGAAAGGGAAGTCACTCAGTCGTGTCCGACTCAGCAACCCCAAGGACTGCAGCCCACCAGGCTCTTCCGTCCGTGGGATTTTCTAGGCAAGAGTACTGGAGTGGGGTGCCATTGCCTTCTCCGCACCAGGTGCTATTAATATTTAAAAACTGGAGACTCTGGCAGGGAGCGCCATGGGACTTAAGGATTTGTCCTTCCACAGCCTCCTCCCCAATGACTTTGGGCACCTGCTCATGAGATGCGGGCCCTCAGTATCCTCTCCTGACTCCCTGGGAAACCTGCTCAAGCCCCCACCCCTCACGGCTTAGATGCCTCTGAGCTCTGTTCCAAGAGCCCAACTTCATGCAAACCTTCAGATGCAGCTGTTCAGCGGCCACGTTGTGCACGAAGAAGGAGAACACCTGGCTCCACACAGGGTCCTTGCTGCGGGGACAGGTCTGGGGGCAGGAGAGAAAGGGAGTGCTGAAGGATTAGGTTGGGCAGAGCAGGGTACCAGTGCCCTCTGCTCACACTCTGTCCCCAGGGATAGACCCACACATGCTGCAGCTTGTGGGAGGCACCAGGGCAGGGCAGCCCGACTCAAAGGCGAGGAGAGTGTGCCAGGAACTCGCACAGGGGCTGAAATCCTACCAGCACTAGAACTCACTTCCCTCACTGAGGGAGGTGGTGGGGCGATAACAAGGGGACTGCTGCTGCTGGGGTGATGGAAAGGATGTAGGCTGAGAGCCATGCCTAAGCTTGAACCCTGGTTCTGCTTTCTAGTTCTTGGAGTCACTGATCTCTGGTCCCCAGATTCTTGAACTATAGAACTCTTTTGTGAGGTTATTTTGAAGACACAGTGACATAAAGCGCCTATAATGTGCGCTGGCACCTACTTCAGTGTAAGCTAATTCCCTTCACTTTTGCTTCTCTCCCTGAAGTGTTGGGGTCCCCATTTCCTTAGTCTTTGGCTGCACACCAAGCTGTCTTACCTTGCTCAGGTGTGTCTTCTTGCCTACAGAGAGCTTGACGTAGGAAGAAGGGTCTCTGCTGACTTTATTCTGTGAGGGGACAAATCCACAAAATAGAGATAGCACCCACAGTGCCAACTTGAGACCCCGCCTCTCAACCCTTAGGAGCATCGGTGGGACCTGAGGCCACCCAACCTGCCTCCCTTTGAGAGAAGGCCTCCCTAGTGCTCCCAGGGGCCTGGGCTGTCATCACTGTGCCAGCATCTGGCCTGGGCTGACCCTGTGGGGAGCTTCCAAGTTAAAGACAGGAGGCATGGCTGGATATAGGTGCTTGTTCCCTAGAACTGTGGAGACAGGGTGGAGCTGAGCTCTGGCTTCCCCTGAGCTGTGTGACCCAGGCACTTAGCTTCCTGGGTCCTATTTTTAAACGGCAATAAAAATGGACACACAGCCACCATGGGACTCAGGCATAACAGATGTGGGAGGAGCCCAGTGCCCGGCTCACTGCAGACTCAGTGATCCCCACTGAGTCATCATCCCCAGGCTGTGTACACAGCAGACTGGAAACTGTGGTTATTTGGGAAAAGGAGCTGTCACTTCTTTTCACACACACACTTACCCTGGCAAATCTGGACAGCTTTTTGGCTTGATATTCACCATTTAGGTACTCAAAAGGGCTTCTCTGCAGCACGAGAAGAATAGGGTGAATGAGCAACATATGGACATTTGAAAGTGACGGGCACAAGGCAGGGTGTGTGTAACGCTCTGGCCTTATCACCACTCACCGGCAGGTTGCAGGCGCTCTCCAAGAAGACCACAAGGATGGCAGTGGAAAAGCTCCCATGGTCCTACAAGCAGACACAGACCCTCACTACAAGCAGGAGACACAGACCAGTTTAGGAGAGCCCTCTTCATGGCTCCAGACTGGCCATACCTCCCCTCACAACCTAGCTCTTTGTTGAGGCTGAAAATACAACTGCAGCATGACAGACTCGAGTCAGAACTGGTGGACTTCCCTATGAACTGGGCTGACAAGCACTAACAGAACTTTGAAGGATCCCATCCACCCTGTGTGGAGATGAGGGCTGAGCCAGAAGGTGGGGCTGGCCGTTGGACCTTGAGCAAGATCTGCGGCTTCAGCTCCCTCCCCCTCCCTCCTCCCCACAACACCACTCACACGTGCCCGCCTCCACCTTTCTGCCCAGAAGCCTGACACCCTGCAGTCACCTCAGTCACAGCGTCCGGCTCTGTGATCAGTGAAAGCCATTCCAGCCGCAGGTGCAGCCGCCCGCTCGTTGTGTTGTTCAGCGCAAACCACTGCAGGGGGACCGGGAGGGGAGCTTGGGGACAGGGCCAGTGAGACCCAGTAGGCCCTGATAGGGGATTCAGAGAAGAGGTGAACCAGAGCAGACAGGGTGGGCTCTGGGCTAGGAGAGGTGGTTATGGAAGGCCGGTACTACAGTTTGGGGCGGGAACAATGCTGTCCACAAGGAGGGGGTTGTAGGCGCCAACTCTACCTCATCCACCACTCTATTGGTCATGACATCCCCGAGGCAGATCTGCAGGCTAGAATACACAGGGGGTAAAGGTCAGTTCAGCCCAGGGGCAGCAGCAAGCAGCAGGCACGGAGGCCCACTCTGAAACGATTTCAAGTATCTGAATGGGACCCTCAAGACAGGACCTTATTCGTCCCAAGAATGAATGGAAGACCACTTTGAGCTCAAGCTAAGGAAGAACTCTCTAGCCATTGGGGCTGCTCCCTTTGGGCATGCTGCCCAAGCAGGCAAGCAGCTGTGATCCCCAGAGGGGAATAAGCAGATGCTTCTGGACACACTGGTTCTGGATGCTCAATGAGGGTGCTACTGGCATTTTGGCTGGGATGAGTCTTCATTGTGCAAAATTGCCCATGCGTTGCAGGAATTTAGCTTCTCTGTCCTGTGTCCTCCAAATGCCAGCAGCACCACCTCCCGCAGTCATTGTAATAACCCAACAGGCCCTTCCATTTACAAAACTGCCTCAGATGCCCTCCGGGGACTAAGTATAGTTGGCATGAGTGTGAAAGAAGGTAACACATTCACCGTGTGCCTCCCACCTACCCTAACAAAGCCCAGCTGGGAGGTCCTGATAGCCAGGGGGAGGGAATTAACTCCGTGTTAACTGTTAGAAATGTGCTGGACCTCAAAACACACTTGAAATCAGTTACATAAAACATGAACCATAGACACACTTCTAATCTGTAACATTACGAAAGTCACAACTCCTTTAAGATGACAATTTAAAAATGGTAAGTCACATCTGGTGGTGAGCTATTTCTTAACCTGTCAGATTGTGCCTGTCTCATTTTGCTTCTACATTTTAAAATCACATGTACATGGAAACAAGCTAAACAATTGAGGAGTATGAAGATCTGGGTAAAACTGTTCTGCTGCCTCCTAATCCCAGCCTCTGAGATGAGCAGTGGAGTCGCTTCCACACCAGCACATGTGAACACACACATCCTCCCTGGAAAAATGCGTTGACTGCTTCCCCCACTTCCTTAGCTATACTGAATATCCTCATGGTCAACATACATAGATCCTACTCATCATTTTTAAAAGCTGTAGGGTATTCTGTAGTTTAGCAATGATAAATGTATTCAAATATTCAACCAATGTCCTCTGAGTCTGGTCATGCTTCCAGCTTTTTTGTTTTGCCACCACAGATAGGTCTGCAATAAGTGATTCCGGTCTAATGCTTTTTATAGGAGATTCCTGGAATTGGGATAGCTGGACCAGTGTAATTTTGGGGTTTTGATAGCCCACCCTAGTCCTTTCAATCCTCAGAGCACAGAGGCTCTGTTCCACCATAGCGTGAGCACATGTTTCTTGGGTGCTGGGGCCAGGGCATGCATGCCAGCCTTGGCCCTGCCCACTGCTCCAGATGGGACTCGGGATACATTATGAAGAGCACAGAAAGCAGAGCCCGTGGTGCACAAACCTCAGGACCCCCTCCATTCCTCCAGAGGGCTATGACTCGGGGCTGGACACCCAGGGGACATCTGGGGAGGAGGTCCATGGCAGCAGTATGGAATGGCAGTACTGGCCGCCTGGCAGAGTCACCATGTCAGAGAGTGGTGGGAGTTTCAGGTCCCTGAGTGGTGGAAGTGGAAGTACCTGTGACCCCAAGGGCTAGAGCCCTGCACCCCTAGGCCCAGCTTGGCCCTTCTCACCTGCCCAAGAAGTCGTCCTTGTCAGGATCCTCATCGTACAGGTCCACTTCCAGGTCCTGCCCAGGGACTTCATACACTATGAACTGGGAGGAAAGAGGTGACTTGACCTGCAGGCCCCAATAGCTGATGAAACAGACATCAAGCATGACCCTAGGGGAGCCAAGTTCCAGCCCTGCCTCCTGGCAGCTTGGAGCCCTGGGCAGGTTCCTGCCTTTCTCGGTTCCTGGAGAACCTTACTGGAAGGAGGGAGTGATGCCCTCTCCTGTGGGATGCAGAGACTCAGAGGCAGCTTGTGTAAGACCGTGGCAGGGTTGGGGCTCGGATGGGTGGCTGCTCTGTTTTCTGCCGGAGGCTTGCAGCTTCCAAACTGTGATCCTCAACCTGGGCTGTGGGCCTGCCCTACCCACAATAGGGACTGTGGTTGAACTTAAGGGAGAACTTCAGGCTACTGGCATCTGGTTCTGGGGCAGGGGAGGCTGAGAGAGTTGGGGCAGGACTTCCCCTGAGGTTCTGTGAATTGGAAACTTCCAATGAAGCTGCCTCTGGTCAGGAAAAGAGGGAGGAATCAGTCAATAAACTAGTCCTCCACTGGGAGCGGCCACCTCGGGAAGCCTAGTGGATCTGGGAAGTAGGTCTACCTGTCCCCAACGCCATGCCTCTGGCACAGTGCTGCCCCATGGGTATGTGAAGACCATGAAGGCAGAACCCCATCTTGTTTGGGCAGCACTGCCCGGAGTGGAGCTCTGGAGAGCAGCTGGGAGCTGCTAAGGAGCCCCTCACCTCAAACACCTCGTTCCAGGTGGGGTACAGGTTCTTATAGATGGTCCTGCTCCGGAAGTGCTGCAGGCCGATGCTCACCTTGGCGTAGGGGTCTGACTTGCCTCGGATTCCCAGGAAGCTGTCCTTCTGGGCTAGCTTTTCAGCCTCCAGCAAGTGGACTCTGATCACTCCCTGCAAAATGCCCCAATCTGAGGCTCACAGCTGTTTCGAGGAACCTCAAAGTCCCCAACTTCAGAGCCAAAGCCATCAGCTATCACCGCAGCCCCATCTCACCCTCTCCATGTCTGCAGACAGAAGCCACAGGGCCATGGAGCAAGTGTGGGCAGGACCCAGGGCTCAGTCCACTGCATCAAGATGCCCGCACACATTCCCGCCCTTCTGATCTCCCTGCCTCCAGCCTGCCCCGTGAATGGCCTGTTCAACTGCAGCCATTTCCTCCCCCTACGCCAACCACCACACTGCCTGAGCCAGTTTCCTCCTGTGTTCCATCCCCATCTCTAACCCACATGCAGACTGACATCCAGTGTCATTTCTTCCCAATACCCAGATGTACACACCCCTGTGGGCACTGCATGATGCTCACAGTAGGTCCCTGGGCTCATCAATACCCCAGCACTGAGGCACCTCACTCCCAACACTCTGGGCTACATCTTAAGCCAGAACAGAGCACAAGAATTAGGAGAAACACTTAAGGGGACCAGGAGGCTTCCTGCATAGCACGATTTTTTTAAATATCAGTAAATACATAAGACAGTAGGGGCTGAGAGAGGGCATCAGAGGGCAGACAGACTGCAACCACAATCACAGACAACTAGCCAATCTGATCACACGGACCACAGCCCTGTCTAACTCAATGAAACTAAGCCATGCCGTGTGGGGCCACCCAAGACGGATGGGTCATGGTGGAGAGGTCTGACAGAATGTGGCCCACTGGAGAAGGGAATGGCAAACCACTTCAGTATTCTTGCCTCGAGAACCCCATGAACAGTATGAAAAGGCAAAAAGATAGGACGCTGAAAGATGAACTCCCCAAGTCAGTAGGTGCCCAACATGCTACTGGAGATCAGTGGAGAAATAACTTCAGAAAGAATGAAGGGATGGAGCCAAAGCAAAAACAACACCTAGCTGTGGATGGGACTGGTGCTAGAAGCAAGGTTTGATGCTGTAAAGAGCAATATTGCATAGGAACCTGGAATGTTAGGTCCATGAATCAAGGCAAATTGGAAGTGGTCAAACAGATGGCAAGAGTGAACGTCGACATTCTAGGAATCAGCAAACTAAAATGGACTGGAATGGGTGAATTTAACTCAGATGACCATAATATCTACTACTGTGGGCAGGAATCCCTTAGAATAAATGGAGTAGCCATCATGGTCAACAAAAGAGTCCGAAATGCAGTACTTGGATGCAATCTCAAAAACGACAGAATGATTTCTGTTCGTTTCCAAGGCAAACCTTTCAATATCACAGTAATCCAAGTCTATGCCCCAACCAGTAACGCTGAAGAGGCTGAAGTTGAATGGTTCTATGAAGACCTACAAGACCTTCTAGAACTAACAACCAGAAAAGATGTCCTTTTCATTATAGGGGACTGGAATGCAAAAGTAGCAAGTCAAGAAACACCTAGAGTAACAGGCAAATTTGGCCTTGGAGTACAGAATGAAGCAGGGCAAAGGCTAACGGAGTTCTACCAAGAGAGTGCACTGGGCATAGTAAACAGCCTCTTCCAACAACACAAGAGAAGACTCTACACATGGACATCACCAGATGGTCAACATTGAAATCAGATTGATTATATCCTTTGCAGCCAAAGATGGAGAAGCTCTATACAGTCAGCAAAAACAAGACCGGGAGCTGACTGTGGCTCAGATCATGAACTCCTTATTGCCAAATTCAGACTTAAATTGAAGAAAGTGGGGAAAACCACTAGACCATTCAGGTATGACCTAAATCAAATCCCTTATGACTATACAGTGGAAGTGAGAAATAGATTTAAGGGACTAGATCTGATAGACAGAGTGCCTGATGAACTATGGATGGAGGTTCGTGACATTGTACAGGAGACAGGAAGCAAGACTGTCCCCAAGAAAAAGAAATGCAAAAAAGCAAAATGGCTGTCTGAGGAGGCCTTACAAATAGCTGTGAAAAGAAGAGAGGCGAAAGGCAAAGGAGAAAAGGAAAGATATACCTATTTGAATGCAGAGTTCCAAACAATAGCAAGGAGAGATAAGAAAACCTTCCTCAACGATCAATGCAAAGAAATAGGGGAAAACAATAGAATGGGAAAGACTAGAGATCTCTTCAAGAAAATTAGAGATACCAAGGGAATATTTCATACAAAGATGGGCTCAATAAAGGACAGAAATGGTATGGACCTAACAGAAGCAGAAGATATTAAGAAGAGGTGGCAAGAATACACAGAAGAACTGATAATCACGAAGGTGTGATCACTCACTCACCTAGTGCCAGACATCCTGGAATGTGAGATCAGGTGGAATTCATTTGAGCTATTTCAAATCCTCAAAGATGATGCTGTGAAAGTGCTGCACTCAATATGTCAGCAAACTTGGAAAACTCAGCAGTGGTCACAGGACTGGAAAAGGTCAGTTTTCATTCTAATCCCAAAGAAAGGCAATGCCAAAGAATGCTCAAACTACCACACAATTGCATTCATCTCACACGCTAGTAAAGTAATGCTCAAAATTCTCCAAGCCAGGCTTCAGCAATACGTGAACTGTGAACTTCCAGATGTTCAAGCTGGTTTTAGAAAAGGCAGAGGAACCAGAGATCAAATTGCCAACATCCGCTGGATCATCGAAAAAGCAAGAGAGTTCCAAAAAAAAATCTATTTCTGCTTTATTGACTATGCCAAAGCCTTTGACTGTGTGGATCACAATAAACTGTGGAAAATTCTTAAAAAGATGGAAATACCAGACCACCTGACCTGCCTCTTGAGAAATCTGTATGCAGGTCAGGAAGCAACAGTTAGAACTGGACATGGAACAACAGACTGGTTCCAAATAGCAAAAGGAATACATCAAGGATGTATATTGTCACCCTACTTATTTAATTTATATGCAGAGTACATCATGAGAAACTCGGGGCTGGATGAAGCACAAGCTGGAATCAAGATTGCCGGGAGAAATATCAATAACCTCAGATATGCAGATGACACCACCCTTATGGCAGAAAGTGAAGAAGAACTAAAGAGCCTCTTGATGAAAGTAAAAGAAGAGAGTGAAAAAGTTGGCTTAAAACTCAACATTCAGAAAACGAAGATCATGGCATCTGGTCCCATCACTTCATGGGAAATAGATGGGGAAACAGTGGAAACAGTGGCTGACTTTATTTTTCTGGGCTCCAAAATCACTGCAGATGGTGATTGCAGCCATGAAATTAAAAGACTCTTGCTCCTTGGAATGAATGTTGTGACCAGCCTAGACAGCATATTAAAAAGCAGAGACATTACTTTGCCAACAAAGGTCTGTCTAGTCAAGGCTGTGGTTTTTCTAGTAGTCATGTATGGATGTGAGAGTTGGACTATAAAGAAAGCTGAGCACCAAAGAATTGATGCTTTTGAAGTTTGGTGTTGGTAAAGACTCTTGGGAGTCCCTTGGACTGCAAGGAGATCCAACCAGTCCATCCTAAAGGAGATCAGTCCTGGGTGTTCATTGGAAGGACTGATGTTGAAGCTGAAACTCCAATACTTTGGCCAACTGATGTGGAGAGCTCACTCATTTGAAAAGACCCTGATGCTGGGTAAGATTGAGGGCAGGAGGAGAAGGGGACGACAGAGGATGAGATGGTTGGATGGCATCACCGACTCAATGGACATGGGTTTGGGTGGACTCTGGGAGTTGGTGATGGACAGGGAGGCCTGGCGTGATGCAGTTCATGGGGTCGCAAAGAGTTTGACACAACTGAGCGACTGGACTGAACTGAACTGAACATATGCATTTGCCCTTTAACTCAGTAATGCCATTTCCAGAAATCTATCCTAAGGACCTACTGGCAAAAATATGAAAGACATGTACAAGGCTCCTCATGACAGCACTGTTTGAAATCACAGAAGGCCAGACACAATTCAGCTATCCGTCAGTAGAGACTGGTTGAATAGATACAGTACATTCTCATGGTGGAGTACGGTGTATCACAATGTCATGGGGTGACCCTCACGACACATGTGTGAATACAGCAAGGTGAAGAGAGCTGTAGCCTGCTGCCACCCATCCTAGAAAGGGAGACTATGCCTGCAGTCAGATACGCACACACAACCATACACATGTATATGCTCATATTAGAAAACAAACAATGGAAAGAAGGATAAACCTTTACTTATAGGGGAGGCAAGAACTAGGTAGTAGAAGCCAAGCTCCTTAAAATAGTTTTTCATATTGGACTTTAGAAGAGTGCAGATATTTCACATGATTGTAAAAGGGCGTTAAGATGAAAAACAAAAACAAAAAAACCTCTAGAAATAGGGAATGGAAGGAAACAAATCAATGGAAACATTCACGTCCAGTTGTCACAAACACAGAGAGGAACCAAGTGAGTTTAGATTGTAGCAACTTGATGTACATGTCCAGTGGGATGTGCCCTAAGGACAGAATGTTTACAGTAGTTTTGATGTAGGCGACGGTGCTGTGTTGTTATGCTGAGGCTGCTAAACCTGCAAGGTGGGGTAAGGACCACGCATCCCCCTGTGTGACCTGAGGGGGCTGATGCCTCCCACCTGGCACTGATGGTAGAAACAGGCACCTCCCCTTCTCCTGAGGCCCTGACTCCCTGCCCCACAGCCAGGGCACCTTCTGCAGGGAGGCCATGTGGCTGTCCCCAGGGGCCTCCTGAGCTGGGCCCAGGATGGGCAGGGGCAAGGAGGGTGGGCACCCAAGGAAGCCCCATGTCCTGGCTTCTTCCCAGCACATGCGAGGGTCCTTCACATCACCAAAGGATGGAGTGGGAGCCTCCTGTCCCTGAAGGGAAGGTGGCAGGCTCTGGAGTTTTCTGGGGGTGAATGAGGCTGCCCACAGATCCCAGCACAAGCCCTGCGGGGGACCAAGGTCCAGGAAGAAATGCTCCCTGGGCTTTTCCCTTCCAAGACAGGTAGCTTTGGGCAAGTCATTCAACCTTCCTGAGTCTCAGTCTTGGCCCCATAAAATGGGACGCCAGGCCCTCACAGGGCAGAAATAAGCATTACCAGCTGAGGATATACCCTTCTGCCTGGCCCGTCTGTCCTTCAGCTCTGGGCCCGGCACTCTGTAGCCAGTGTGAGTACTCACACAGGGCAGAGGGAAGCGCAGGTTGGTTACGTCCAGCCCCTTCTTCACGGGCACAGTCACACGGTTGGGCAGCACCAGGTGGGCGGCGATGAGGTCCTCCAGCAGGCTGTCTGTCATCTCACTGGGGAGAGTGGGCATGACCAGCTGTAGAGGGTGGCAGCAAATCCCCCAGGCTGCCTGCCCCTCTGCCCTTCCCTGGACCTGGAATGAGGAGCAGAGCTTGGGGGCAGATGGGTCCATCCCAGCAGAGAGCAGCCCTGACCCCAACCTGTCTGGATGGGGGATCAGGGGAGGATGTGGGGTGTACATTTTGACAGCCCCCCCCCCCCCGATCCTGCTCTGTTCCTCTCTGAAGCATCACATCATGGTAACCAAAAGCAAGGACCTGGATGCTGGGTTAGAATCTCGGCTCCACCAACCACAAGCTGTGTGACCTTGGAAAGTCACTGATCTTGACCTCAGTTTCCTCATCTCTAAAATGAGGATCTCAGTTTCCTCATCTCTACCTTCTGTTATAAGGATGAGTAAATACATGTGAAGTACTGAGAACAGTACCCCACGTCCAGGAAATGCCAGGTACATGTTCACGACTGTAGCTCTTCTACTCCCTGACATCACCTTGAAATTCTCTTTATTGCCTGACTCCATCTTGCCAGTACAAGGAGACAGGGCAGTGCCTACAATAGGGCTGGCACACAGTAGGTGCTCAAGAAGTATCTTCTGAACAAAAGAATGCATGACTGGATTCTCTGTGCCCAGGGGGCAGAAATCAGTGGGAATGGCCCCAGTGAGTGAGCAAGTGGTCCTCCCAGCAGGCGAGCCAGCTAGGGGGCACCCTGGCTCATCCACTGTCCCTCCCTCATGGAAGGTGTGTCCACCCAGGGCTAGAGCCCTTCTCTGCTCCTCTTGGGCCCCAGGAAGGTAGGCTGCTCAGACCAGCTCCTCCTTGCTGGCTTCTGCTATGACAGCCGCCTGCCCCCTCCCACACTGGTGTCTGTGATGCCGTCACCATGGGCAGGAGCCATGTGGGCTTCTCACACACACATGGGTCAGGGAGGAGTGAATAAGAACAAGGAGGACACTTGTGTGTGTCCACACCTACTGTGCTAGTACCACACATACCTGAGTGTTCTCCCAAGGAACTCAAGACAGAGGAACTAGGCTCCCATTTACTGACAAAGAGCCCAGAGAGGTGAAGGAACTTGTCCAAAGGTGCACAGTGACTAATGGGGGGCCAGGAGCCTGGCCTGCTCCCAGAGCCTGCACTCCGCCCCATCAGCCCACGTGGCCTCCTCTGGGACATCTCATCTCATGGTGTCACTCCAAACACACCAACCCTGACCCTCTGGAGGGGCAGGTCCCACGCGTCTCCTGGTGCAGAGAGCAGGGAGGGTTCAGCTGTGGGGCAGCTCCTGTCACTGACCACACAGCCCGGGGGTGGGGCCCACCTCGGCTCTGCCTAGCGGTCCGCACAGGCCCTTACTTGATTCCTGGCACATCCAGCAGGTTGGTCAGGCCTGTCCAGTTGATCTGCAGGTGCTGCAGGGGCAGAAGGGGGCAGTTAGGCTGGAAGGAGCCAGGAGCCCAGGCTGAGCACCCTCACGCCCACCCCCATGGGGAATTCAGCCTGTGGGGGTAGGGGCGCCCTCTGCAGGGTGCTGGGTGGGTGAGGCACATCCCATCCTGCTCAGGACCAGGGCTGTCAGGTGGGCTGCTTCCTGCTGGGACCACAGAAGCGGCCCAAGCGCACGACCAGGCCAGCCTGGCATCAGAGAGCCTCCACTCCACCCTAGGCAGCTGTGTTCGGCTGGCCACTTCTCATCTAGCCGGCCTTCTTCCTGGTCTTGGGGACAGCAGGGTGGAGCTCCTCAGGCCTCCCAGGGGGCATATGAGATGATGGGTCTAGGTGGGCTTCGGCACATCTGTTCTTGGACTCAAACCCAGTGCCTGGGCCGCGGGGGTGAGCACCGGTTCACAGGGAGTGGCAGGCCTGCCTCGTCCTGGGGACTCACTGGCTTTTGAAGGAAGAACATAGTCACGGCTCCCACAAAGGGCTTGTCCACCAGTAGGGGCTCCAGGATGATCCGCAGCGTGCCCTGCAGCTGGACGGCAAGGAGGGACCTCAGCTGCCCTTCTCCTCATACCTGTTGCACTGAGCGAAGCCGCTGCTGGCTCATTCGTGCCCAGGCCACCCCCAAATGTCAGGGCCACCTGCCACCACTGCAGGGACCGCACTCAGGGAAGAGAAGCCTGCATGCAGCAGCCACCCTTTTGCTGGCCACCAAGGGTGCCGGCTGCCCTCCACTGCTGTGCTGTCTGGGGGCCTTCAGCCTCGCCCACAGCTGGGGCCCAGACATGCTCTCCAGCTCAGCTCCTCCACTCCTGCCATAAGCTCTGCCTCCTCCATCTACCTGGGTTTCTCAGCACCCGCTCAGCATCCGTAAAGAGCCTCTCACTTCATGGGGTCATCGAAGCCTCTTTGGCAGGGGGATTCCACCAACAGCGGCAGGATGGGGCAGTCCTGAGCAGCGGGGTAATGAAGCCCAGCCACCAATTCCTGGTCGGTGATCTCGGGCCTGGAGTCCCTTGATTGGTACCAGCCTCTGTGCCTGGTGTCATCGCCCCCTCTGCAGCCTCCTCCAGTGTCAGCCCGCTCCCCGTGCCCTTAGCAACCCTGGAGGTAGTCACACCAGCCTCCACCCACCTGGATCCCATTCACACCAGCCTGTATCTTCTGCAGCTCCACGCTGATCTCACAGTCCCCGATGTAGCTGGAAGTGGGGAGGGAGGAGGAAAGTGCAGGGGAGGGGTAGGTCCACGACTCAGAGAGGTCAAGAAACCTGCCCAGAGCAGCCCAGCACAAGCCTGAGCCCTGCATCACCTGGATGTGGACTCCCTGTCAGCCTCGGCCTCTCTCAGCTCTGTGAAGACATTACCCAGACTCCTAGAGACAGTGCCCAGGGACGCCACACCCAGGTCTCATGTGGATCCCCACCTCTGCCCTCAAGGGCAGCAACTCTGGGCACTACCTCATCCCATGACACCCCATGGATGCCAAAGAGGGCGTCTGGGGTGCACACCCTACTGTGCTTCCACCCCATCTCTGCCCAGGTCTCTGCCCCAAGACCTCAGAGAAGCCCTGCTGCCTCCCTCCAGCCATTTATGCGGGTTGTTGCTGGGGGTAACAAGGTGGGCCAGTAGTAAGATCTCAGAAGACTGAGTCCAGCTGGCGCTCCTGCCAAGCGACAGTCAAAGGGAGCCCAGAATGGGTGCCGTTGAAGGTAATCAAGGACTGAAGGAGAAGCAGAGGGAGAGGGCAGCTATCCAGTATCTGCAGGGTGCAGGCTGAGGAGCCAGACATCACAGAAATGCTGAGTGTCCCCTGAAGAGTGGGGTGAGCCCAGGGATCCCAGGGGCTCCCTGAGCTGACTGGAGAGCTTGGTGGGTGCACTAGGTGACTTTGACCAGTGCCCCAACTATTCACACAAGCATCCTGTGGCAGTCTTGGGGCCACAAGGGCACAACTGCTAACAGTATCTTAATACTCTTGAGACCAGCCCTCACATGGGGATGGATATTCCCAGTTGCTTCCTGTCTTCCCAGTGTGTTCTCAGCACCAGCCTCTGGGCTAAGGACAGGATATATATGGCACTGGAAAGGAACTGGCAACAGTGTGGAACCTTGGGAGTTGATCCTTGGTCCTTTAAGCACATTTTAAAGCCCATCACCTCCAGGAAGACTTCCTGGATTGAACCTCCATTCTCTCTGACTCAAGCCTATTATCAGCTTCATTCAAAATAGATATCCTTGCCTGATCCACTAAACAAGTCACTCACATGTCTTTGAATCCTTTAGTTTTTCTGAGGTGCCACAGAGCCCAGTTCTCCCGCTGGCTTCTCACAGCCTGTGCTCTGAGCTCCCTGGGCCACACCACAAGTCCCCACATTTTCCTGTCACACTTGCTCTCTCTTGCTACATCCTCTGTGAGACAACTGATCTGACCTTCCAGGTGACTGGGCTCTGGCCTCCAAGAAAGCTCTGCTGCCTGGGCCTTGGTACCCAAAGCACACGTGGTGCCTGGTCTGTGGGAGGAGCCAGGCCTAGTGGCTCCCTTGGTACCATCCTCCCCATTCCAGTAGGGACCCTATGCTCCAGCCTAGCTGGATGAAGTGGCATATGTGCCATGAGAGGCTTTCACACTCCACATGAGTGTTTATCTGCGACTCCATCTTCAACCTGGCTGTTCCCACAGTGCTCCCCCATCCCCCACACCGGGCCCCCGGGGGCACAAGGGCTCACCAGATCTGCAAGTCCAGGACCACCTGTCTGCGGTTGCGCTGGTCTGTGTGCACCTTTACGCCATTGACCCTGGGGCACTGGAAGAGATGCCAGGGTGGGGGTGGTGGTGGCAGGGAGTGGCCTGGTCAGCAGGGGCCTTGCATGGGGGGGCAGCAAGGGGTTGCCAGCCCTGCCCATGGGTTTCAACCACAACAACCCACGTGACCACTGCACTCCAGGGGTGAGCACAAACAGAAACCCACCCTGTAGACCCTGCCCATCTGTGGCATCCTGATACCTCCCTCTCCAAACAAACAAAATTTTCATAATACAGAAACAGTTCAATCAACCACACTATTATCCTTCTACTCTCTCCATGCAAAATGATACTTACAAATGCGTTGTCACATGAAAAGGTTATCAAAGAATACAGAGCCAACAATGCAGGAAAAACGTATTACAGGGATATGATGAGCAGTTCATTAAAATTATTATGTACATTTTTTCAGAGTGTGGTATGTATGATATGTCAGCTTTTTAAAAAGTATAACTTGTTATAATTTATTTCCTTATACATTCTCATATTTAACATTTATTTTTGTCTTGGTTTTACTTTTTAAGTTTAACATTCCTTTTCTTTAAGAGGGTCCCCCAAACTGTAGAGGCTTCAGATGGCACAGCATTTGGCTAGATGTAAAGACCCAGAAAAGCCAGCAGAAGCCTGGCAGGGAGGAAGGGCCTGTCACTGACTTGCCCCAGCCTGGAGTCTGCTCCCGGGCTGGGGGCTGGCCTGCAGGCACCTGTGAAAGCCCCACCAGCCCCAAGAGCCCCATTTGTGGAGACTGGCCCTGGAGCAGGCCGCCCAGTTGAAGGCTCCACCACAGAGAGGAGGGGTAGCCACTGCTTATAGTCTGCTCCGTGTCAGGCAGGGCGGTCCCAGCCCAGGGCTCATGTGAGGTGTGGGATGCCAGGCTGGTCAGGTGCCCCATGCGGAGCACTACTCACCTGGCCACGCACAGTGGCCCTGATGCCAGGCCTGTTAATCACGCTTCACAACCGCCCTCAGAAATGGGTCCTTTCCTCTTACAGATGAGGAAAGTGGAACTCAGAGAGGTTAAATCACTGGCCCAAGGTCATAACAGCAGTGAGCAGGGTTGGACATGGACACAGGAATCAAAGGAAGCAGGAAACACTCTTTGGCATGAAGGGAGTAGGTGGAGTGGGTGCACTGGGCCTGGCCAAGCACGGGAAGGTCTCAGGCAGAGTCCTCTGTGATGCCCCCCAGTGGAGAGGTGGGGAGGGGAGAGGGATGGGAGAGTTAGGAGGGGTGGGAGGAGCCAGGACACAAAAGACTTTGAATGCCAGGACCAGGCATTTCCCCTGCCGGGCCAGGGCATCCAGTCAGTCTGCAGGGCCCCCCGCCAGGTGCTCATGAGAGGGTGAAAATCACCCTTCAGGACCAGCCACCCCTAGTGAGGTAGGAGGCAGAGGGGCCCCAGGGCAGGACAGCTGGTGTTTGTCAAGAGGAGTAAAACTGAAGCTCTGTTTCCCCTAGACACTCCAAGGACAGTTAGTGCCAAGAGTTGACTCTGCAGTAAAGAGATAAGATGACTGCTCCTGAGGTCAAGGAAAACTTCCTCGTCTGTCTGCACATGCGCAGGAAGGATCCTTGGGGGTCAAAAAGGGAGGGGGAGCCACCCCATAATGTGTGACATGCACCCACCGGCCTCTGCGGCGGAATCCATTCTTAGCAAAAAGTTGTGCATGCACATTTGGGAGGGTTCTAGAACAGGTCAGATGTGGGGAAAGAAACCAGATAATTGGCCAAAGGTAAACAAAGACCGGGAAGGACTGCCCTATATAATGATTTAACCACCTCTTTCCTGCACTCCTCCTCATTATGGATGATGCCCACACCCTTTCTCTCTGGGTGTGTATTTCTGCATTGTTTCTGTCTTAAACTATTTCTGTGTGCTCTCACACATGTTATGATAATAAGCTTTGTGTCTCTGATAATAAACTTTGTATCTGTTTTTAAAGTTTTTGCCTCCTTGAAACACTTTTGCTTTCAGTGGGGGTAAAATGCCAGGGAGCAATACCAGAAATTTCAGCAACCTCAGATATGCAGATACCACTCTAATGGAAGAAAGTGAAGAGAAACTAAAGAGCCTCTTGATGAGGGTGAAAGAGGAGAGTGAAAAAGCTGGTTTAAAACTCAAGATTCAAAAACCGAAGATCATGGCATCGAGTCCCATCACTTCATAGCAAATAGAAGGGGAAAAAGTAGAAATAGTGACAGATTTTATTTTCTCGGGCTCCAAAATCACTGCACTGACTGCAGCCACAAAATTAAAAGATGCTTACTCCTAGGAAGAAAAACTATGACAAGCCTAGACAGCATATTAAAAAGCAGAGACATTACTTTGCCAACAAAGGTCTGTCTAGTCAAAGCTATGGTTTTTTTCAGTAGTCATGTATGGATGTGAGAGCTGGACCATAAAGAAAGCTGAGTGCTGAAGAAATGATGCTTTCAAATTGTGGTGCTGGAGAAGACTCTTGAGAGTCCCCTTGGACTGCAAAGAGATCAAGCCAGTCAATCCTAAAGGGAACCAGTCCTGAATATTCATTGGAAGGAAGGATTCTGAAGCTGAAACTCCAATAGTCTGGCCACCTGATGTGAAGAGACGACTCACTGGAAAAGACCCTGATGCTGGGAAAGATTGAAGGCAAAAGGAGAAGGGTGTGGCAGCAGAGGATGAGATTGTTAGATAGCATCACTGACTCAATGGACATGAGTTTGAGCAAACTCCGGGAGATACTGAAGGACAGGGAAGCCTGGTATACTGCAGTCCAGGAGGTCACAGAGTCAGTCACGTCTTGGCGACTGAACAACAACAAGCCTCTATCCCCTGATGGTGTGGCTTTCATCCAGGCTACCCAGGTGCAATTCCTGGGCAGGGAAATATCTCACTTCAGGACTTCTCACTGCTACCTCGCTGACATCACTAGGCCTGCTTCTGCTGCCAGCAAGGGACCACTTTCCAGCAGCACATGGTCCCACAGGCATCACCACCCGATGGGCAGCCTGGCCAGGCAGGCTCTGCTATAAACACAGCAGGCTGCAGGCTTCTTAACTCTTTGCCTGCTGTGTACCCCTCTGGCAAGTCCTCCCTGACTCCCACAGCCCCCATGCCACTCCACTCCTGAATCCAAGTGTTCCTCCATCATCACGTATACACTGCCAGGTCAGCATCTATCATCCACCAGCTTATACATCTGCCTCCACGGAAGGACAGAGTCCTTCCTGAAGGCAGGGGCACAGCCACAGCATCTCTGACTACAGAGCACGTGGCTGGGCTCAGTAAGTCATACATGAGTGAAGCAGGGAAAGAACAAATAGCCAACAGATGCTGAGATAAGCCAGTCCAGGCGGAGCCTGAATCAGAAACCCCGGGCTCAGGACATCCTGACCTGCCCCAACTCAGGCAGCTAGCTGGGCACACACCCTGGGGCTGGAAGACAGCTCTCAGCGGGCCAGCCTGCCCTCTGACCCCTGCTTATTCTGGGGCAGACCAGAGACCAGCACCTCTGGCTGATGGGGTGATGGACCTCACGGTGACTCTGCCTGGGGTACGCATTTCTGATGATTGAAATAAGACATCAGAGAGGAGCTATAGGGCAGGAAGAGTGAGGCAGGAGGATGGACCAGGAAACACAGCCTAGAATCGGGACAGGACATTAGGTGTGTTCAATACACACACTTTTATCCTGGGTCACTGAGTGCTGTCACAGAACCAGCATGGATTTGTAACACAGATTGCTAGCATCAGTTAGTAGAGACTTAGTCACTGCTGTGAAGCACTGACCATCCCACTCCATGAAGGTGAGTTCTCCCCAGCTGATGCTGACGTTAGCAAGCATGACTGGTAGATTTTTGTGCGGGTTGGCTTCCACCACATGGCGTGTTTTCAAAATTGTGCTTTAGAAGAACGGAATTTCCTCCCACTTCTGTCTCTGAGCCAGGCTTCCCTAGAACCCGCAGAGACAGTGGTGGGGGGACCAGGGGCTGAGGGGTTTATCCTGAGGCCAAGAGACTGTGAAGTGCAGGTGGCGGCTGGGCACCCTGTGAGTCAGGCGTGACCCCCCGCGGGGGCGGGGGAGAGCCTGATGCCCCTCCCGAGACAGCACCGACCTTCTGTCCAAAGTAGAGCTTGGTGAAGGCGAAGGTCCTCAGGTGCACACTCTTCTCCCGGATCTTGGGCTCCAGTTTCTCCCGGAACTTGTTTTCCATGATCATGCTGAGGTAGGGCCAGATCTGGGAGATGATCTGCGAGGACAGGAAGATGCCCTAGGTGCTCAGGTCTGTGCTCCCCGTCCCAGACCCACAGCTGCCCAGGGGCGGTCCTTACACCGCAGCACCCATCAGCCTGTCTGCCCGCCCCATCCCACCAACCTACCTGTCCATCTGTCTGCTCATCAAACGTTGGATAACTATGGCCATGATTCTCACTCTCACAGTGAGAGCCCAACATTTGCTGCCATTGTGCAGCCCACCAGGAAACAGTCATCCACTGAATTAATATGATGAAGCCCTTTAGTTCTGTGCTAAAACATATGCTAACCAAACCAACACTGTGGTGTAAATAAGAAGGAGCAGGTGCCAGAGGTTTAAGAAGAAGAAGAAAAGAAACCATAGAAGATAAATTTAAATTGTTTCCTATGGATTTGATTTTTTTCCTAAGAATCAGAAAAGGCTGCCTATAACTGAATTCTGCAGCAGGATGACTCATGGCGCTGGGAACCAAGTGTGGGACCTGGGGAGAGAGGGTGGCAGAGAGAGGGGACCTGGTGGCAGGAGATGGGTAACAGAGAGGGATACAGATGGCATTGGAGGTATGGGGTGAAGGAGCAACAGCCCATGTGTTCTTTTTGGGACAAGCTTACTCCCTCTTCATCTCTGGGACGTGGGCCTGCCTTTATTTTAGTCTTGTGTGTGTGTGCGCGGACCATTTTGTCTTTTACTGAATTTGTTACAATATTGCTTCTATCTTACCTTTTGTTCTTTTGGCCACAAGGCATGTGGGGTCTTAGCTCTAGCCAGGGATCAAAACCTGCCCCCCATGCATTGGAAGGCAAAGTCTTAACCCCTGGATCACCAGGGAAGTCCCTTGCGCTTTAATTTAAAGATGCAGCTCCCTCTTTTCAAACCCTAATCAGAGGAGACCGAAGGAGGTGAGTTTCAGGGCTTAATGCCCATCTCTCTCAGAGGCCTCAATGAGCCAGGCATTGTGATACTTTAATTACCTCATTAATCCTCACAACAACCCCATGAGGCAGGGACCATAATTATTCCCATTGCACAAAGGCGGGAAGCAGCTCTGAGACATCAGGGGACCTGCCCTGGTTTCATAGCCAGTGCTGCCAGATCGTGGCTGGGGACGAGGCGAAGCCCAGCAGCTGCTGTCAAATCCCTAATCACAGCCTTCCTCTCCCCAGGACACGCTGGTCTCAGCCTGGTGGGATTGGAGGCCTGCATTTCCCTCTGTACCTTCTAACTTTTCTGCTGTGGCCATGCATTAATTTTGCAATTAAAAGACAAAAATTTCACAATTAAAAAAAAAAACTTTTTTTAGGAAAAGAAAGTCATTGTCTGGTGACGAGAAGAACCCTGAGGGTGGGAAAAGTGGAAGGCTACCACCCTAGGGACTAAGGGCCATCTTTGGCTCTCAGACAAGGCTTCCACCAGGACTGCAGGCCTGCCTTGTTCACATAAGCTCCCCCAACACCCCTGATCCATCCAGGGTCCATGCCAGGCCCAGGGGGAGGACAAGGCCTGGAGTGAGGCCAGCGCCCCCAGGCCCCACCCCGGCCTTACCTTGTTGGCCCATTCAACCCGTTCCACGTCTGGGAAGTGGATCTAGGGAACAGAAGGCCGAAGAGGAAGTTAGACTTGAGACCTGCCGTCCTCTCAGCACCAGGCAGGCTCCCACTCCCAAGCACAGGAGCTTTGCTGAGACCCACCCTGGAGACCCAGAGCCCACCCTCTTCAGACAGCCTCCAGGAGAGGAACCAGCCCAATGGTGCCCACCCGCCTCAGACAACCTGACACTGATCCGACCCTGGCCGCCAGCTCCTGGGTGGGAGACATGGAAGGGCCGTTCTGCAGTGACCCTCCACCCTCACCTTCCTGATGGAAGCATAGAACCCCAACCTGGGCCTCCCCCAGGGTGACACCTGAGTTGGCTTCTTGCAAATTCCATCCCCCTTATTTTAATGATACAAGTAATCATAGTCTCTGCAGAAATTAGAAAATACAGCTAAACTAAAGGAAAAATATTTTATCAGAGAACACTGCCTGGTAATAACTGTCATTACCAGGTTGATTTCCAGGCTCTTCTAGAAACAAGTGTCTGTAGTTTTCACAGAAACTGAGGTCACAGTGCTTTTACTTAGCCTGCTTTTTTTCACTTAACAATATATTATGACGGTGCTGACCCAAAGGTAACTGTTGCCCATTTGAAAGGCCAACAAGGGCACCCTGCCATTTTCAGGGGCAACTACAGAGTGGGGGTACCCCCACACCTCCCTGGGCCCCACCCAAGGCTTCCTGTCCCCAGCAGGGAGGCCCCTCGGGCCAGGTCCTGTATTCACAGCCCCAGGCTCTAGGCCTGCCAGGTGAGTCCTGCCACATCCCTCGTGGCGGACAGGGGGAGGTCCCTGTGAAGTGACAATTCTGTGGCCTAACCTTCGTATGACATGATTCTGAGGGTGCTAAACCCCTCCCCACAAGAGCCTCAGTCTCAGAATGTCTACTGAGCTTAGTATCCAGCCCCCACTCCAGTCCCACCATCACCACCACCACCACCAAGATTTTCTGGGATGGACAGAGTAAGCGTGTGTGCATGTGCCATGGATCCATAAAACAGAGGTGATGTCGTTTTACTGTCACCCTGCCCCAAGTGTCTGGAGCATGAAGTCAACTCCACATCAGGTTCATGGTGGGCCTGGGACCTCCTGAGGAGGAGAAAGGGCCAGCCCTTCCCACCCTGGGAGCTCAGAGGCACACTGTCCAGGGACTGAGTATATGTGTCTATACAGCACACATGCCTAGCACAGCCCTGCCAACTGCCAGGTCCTGTGCTGCCCAGGGATGCCCCCAAGGATCCAAACACAGACCGAGGCCTCGTCCACCTCCCCAGGAGAACAGCCATTCCCAAAGGAGGAGAGAGAGACTTCATTCTCTCATGAGCAATATTTTTTTTGTCCTGTTTTTTAAATTTTGGCTGCACTCAGTAGTTTGCAGGATCTTGGTTCCCCAACCAGGGATGGCACCCATGTCCCCTGAAGGGGGAGCGAGGAGTCCTAACCACTGGACCACCAGGTAATTGGAGCGGTTGTTAACAGTCTGAGAGGTTAGAGGAGCCCAGTGCTTCTGAGACCCCTGGAACATCACACCATCCTCCCAGGCTCAGCTTCCCCAGCTCCAGGCCTGGGGCTGATACCAACTTGGAAAAGAGTCTAATATTCCCAGGTACTGCCAATACTGCCTGGTTCCCAGACAGGGAGCCAGTCCAGCCCAGGAACAGAAGGGGATAATGGAAAAGGAATCTTGCGGGGAGTGGGGCAGGAGCCCAACCAGTTCACCAAACTGGGTTCCAAGCCAGTGCAGGGGAGACTCCTCCATTGCTCCTGGGTACACTCACTACCCAGCACTGAAGTAAAACTCCTGCATGAGGGGCTGAATCAGACCTCTTTCTTCCCTTCGATTGCTCCATTCACCCCCCTCTTAGACCTCCCTTCTTCTGGGCAGCCTTCTCAGAGCTCTCAGGTTGGGACTCAGTGTCCCGATTAGGTGTTGCTGCTTCTCCATCACAGCTTTCAACACGACTTATTAAAATGCTTGGTCTTCTGCCTGCCTCCTCACCGCACAGCAAGCTTTGGTGGACTGACTCAGCTGTGCTCCTTCTTAGCGCCTACCTCTGGTGTATGAATGTCTTAATAACTATTTGTGGAATGAATGAATGTATGAATGAATGAATGTGGAATGAATGAATGCTCCTGTCCTCAAGGAGCTCCCAGGATGCTAAAGGAAGCATGCCATTAACAGGCTATTCCAGTACAGGATCAGCACCCAGGCTGGGGCAGCAGGGCCCCACAAAGGGGAGAGTTTGGTTACAGTGGGGCTGTCACTGGAGCCTCAGCCCCTCTCCTGCCCAGGCCTGCTGGCTGGACCTTTCATATCCTTCCTTCCACCTTAACTTCCCATCCCGCCCCCACACACCCTATACACATACCCCTTCCAATGCCCTGCACCCCCGCCAAGGTGGTTCTCTCCCCCGGAAGCTGAGAAGTTCTGATCTGCTGGATCCTGGAAAGGTGATCCAGCGTGCTGGGTCTGACCTCACCCACACTTGGGATCTAGTCAGACAAAGATTCCCGCACTGCTTCCATCTACTAAATCAAGTGCACCAGGGTGGGGCTTCCAATTCATTTTTAACAAGCTGCTGGCATGATCCTGGAGTTCAGCCAGGGTTGGTTGTAAGGGACCACTGACCAGCCCACCACCTGCATTAGAGTGACCCACAGTCACCCTGAAGGGAGGACAGCATGGAAGGCCCAGGGCCCTCACTGAGTACGTCATGGTCTCTCCTGACCACCCTGGCCTGTATTTAAGGCTCCTGTCTAAGAGATGCCCCCAGAGAGCGAGTCTGAACCCCTGACACGAGCAGTGATTCAGACAAAGAGACCATCAAGACACCCTATTTCGCCTTAGGCACCGAAGGGCCTCCCTGGGCCTGAATCTTAGCCCTGTCACCCTCCTCCGGAAGACGACACAAATGCCGGGCCACCTCCTTTGTGACTATCCCTGAGTAAGTTCTGGACCAGGGAAGGAAACAGACAGGCTGACCTTTATGGAGCAACTGCTCACACCCAGTGCCTCGTCAGCCCCATGCGGACAAACGAGTCTTTCTCTCATTATAATTCAGACCTTTCCCGACTCCAAATTCTCAAAGTTATTCTATGTTTTTATCTATTGGCTTTGTGTTTTAGTTTTCACATAAAAGGAAGGTCTTCAATATGTCTGGAATCTTTTTTTTTTTTATAGTGGGTGAGATAGGTATATAATTTATCCACAGACTTGAAGGCAATTTTCTAAGAAGAAGAAAGAGGAGAAGGAAGATAAGGGGAAGGAGCACAGGAGGAGGAAAGAAAGGAGGGGGAGGGCTGGGTGGGGAGGTGGAGGAGGTGGGAGATTAGTTCACGTTTCCTACTAACTAGTAAAGTTACTTCCTCACACATGAGCTTCTCATGTGCACCTCGGTGTGTTTCAGGACTTGGCCTTGAACACCATGGTCTGTTTGCCTGTTCTGGCATCACTGCCAATTTTAATCTCTGTTACTTCACAATATAACCTGGGGTGGGGTGATTCCTCTCTTTTTGCTTTTCCAAACTGCTTTAGATAATAGTAGGTATTTCTGCTTCCATATGAATTTCAGAATCATCTTGTCAACCTTCCCCCAAAATATCCTCCTGGGATTTTGATGGTTATATTTCCAAATTCATAGATTAATTTGTGGAAGAACTGACCTCTTTAACAGTATGACATTTTGCATCCATGAGCAGAATATTTCCCTTTATTTATTCATATTTGATTGTATTCACACTTAGGATCATAACCTTTTCTCTAAAGAAGTCCTACACATTTTTTTGCTACATTACTCTGTGGGTTTTGCAGTTACTAAAAATGATATTTTCTGGGCAACTTTTCTTGAAATTTGTTACCAGTTCTGTTAATTCTCATAGGTAATTTATACACATTTGTAATCTCCAAGTGATAACAATTTTTTTCCCCCACTCCTTATCCTTACACTTGTTTCTCTCAGCTAGTCCTCTGGCACTACACAGGCACTCGTGGTGACAGCAAGTAGCTCTATCTGGTTCCCGACCCCAAAAGGAAGTTTCTCCATTAAGCATGATTTTTGCTATAAATTTGGGAAGACAGCCTCTATCAGACTGAGGAAGTTCTTTTCAATTTCTAAACTTCCAAGAGCTCTCATTATAAATGGGTATTGAACTGTATTCAATACTTTCTCATATCTATTGAGCTACTCAAGTTATTTTTTCCCTTTCATCCATTAATGTGACCAACTTAATTGATGTTTCTTTCTAAACCAGAACCATCTCTCTTTCCTGGGATAAATCCTACTTAAAATATTTAGTTAGCCTGATATCTCACTTAGGTTTTATACACTAATGATTCAAAGTGATACCTACAGCGTAAGTCCCCTTGGACTGCAAGGAGATCCAACCAGTCCATCCTAAAGGAAATCAGTCGTGAATATTCATTGGAAGGACTGATGCTGAAGCTAAAACTCCAATACTTTGGCCACCTGATGCAAAGAACCAACTCATTGAAAAAGACCCTGATGCTGGGAAAGATTGAAGACGGGAGGAGAAGGGGACAACAGAGGATGAGATGGCTGGATGGCATCACCGACGTGATGGACATGAGCTTGAGTAGGCTCCGGGAGTTGGTGATGGACAGGGAAGCCTGGCATGCTGCAGTCCAGGGGTCACAAAGAGTCAGACACGACTGAGCAACTGAACTGAACAGCTTTTGTTCTTAGACAATTTCTATCTGATTTTGATATAAAGATTTTATGAATAATTATAAAATGAGTGGGACAGCTTTCCTTATCTTATTTTCTGAAACAACGTGTAAATATAGGAATTATCTGATTGATGGAAATTAATATATCTTAACCTATAAAACCATCTTAGCCAGAGACTTTTGAGGGTGGTTAATCACCATTTCTCTCTTTAGAGGTCAATGGTGTCTTAAAGGTTAAAGGTCTACTGATCTCTTAGTGTGGTAATCTTGACATTTATATTTTTCTAGAAATGTATCTAGTTCATCCAGGCTTTCAAATGTCTTGATACATAGTTATTTACAATGTTTCATTGTTTTAATCTGTTATACCTATATAGTTATTTCTGCCTTTTTCATTCTATAGTTTATCTTTTTTCATAATCATGCTTGACAAAGTTGTGCCTATTGGCCTGTTGTTTAATCTTTTCAGACAGCTAACTTCAGTTAATAATTTTCTTTACCTTTTTTATTTTTGGCTGCACTGAGCAGCCTGAGGAATCTTAGTTCCCAACCAAGGTTCAAACCCCATGCCTCCTGCACTGGGAGCATGAAGTCTTAACCACTGGACCGCCAAAGAAGTCCCTACTGTTATTTTAAAATTTTTCTTCATTTTCATCCTTATATTTATCCTGTTCTTCTTTCTTATTTCTTTGATCTAAACCTATTGTTCTTTCATTAGTCAAACTCTGAGTTTTAGAGTTGAATCATTTATTTTTCAATTTTTCTTATTTTATGATAAATTTAAAGTTATAAATTCCCTTACAATTTTTGACATCGTTTTTCATCATTATTCAGCTCTCAGTTTTTGAAATTTCCATGTTTTAAAAACAATGGTTTTTTTAAAATTTTTAATTGGAGGGTAATTACTTTACAATATTGTGGTGGTTTTTGCCATACATTCACATGAATCAGCCATAAGTGTACATGTGTTCCCCTTCCTGAACCTCCCTCCCACCTCCCTCCCCATCCCACCCCTCTGAGTCATCCCAGTGCGCTGGCCCTGAGCACCCTGTCTCATGCATCGAACCTGGACTGGCGATCTACTTCACTTATGATAATATACATGTTTCAATGCTATTTTCTGAAATCATCCCACCCTCGCCTTTTCCCACAGAGTCCAAAAGTCTGTTTTTACATCTGTGTCTCTTTTGCTGTCTCGCATATAGGGTCATCATTACCATCTTTCTAAATTCCATATATATGTGTTAATATACTGTATTGGTGTTTTTCTTTCTAAAACAATGGTTTTTAAATAGTAATATTTTAAATTATCTAGACATATACCTACAACTATTTATTATTGTTTTCTAATTTCATCTCTTTTTGTTCTGAACAGTCTGCTCATTGGAATATATTGATAATACCTTTGTGGCCTGGTACATGATTCATTGGAATATATCGATAATATCTTTGTAGCCTGGTATATGATTAATTCCTATGACTGTTCCACGTATGACCAAATTATTAATCACTGCCTTTAAATAGTCTATCCTTGTTTACTCTTTTGTGTACTTGATTTTTCAATTTCAGGGAGGAATATATGAAAATTTTCAAGCCCAACTGCTGATTTATCTAATTCTCTGAGCAGTCTGTGAGTTGTTGGCTTATATTTCAAGTTTATATTATGAAGTATATATATGACCATGATTATTACACCTTCTTAATTATGGTTCCTTTAATGAGCATATTGGAGAAGAGCATGGACTCCCACTGCAGTATTCTTGCCTGGAGAATTCCATGGACAGAGGAGTCTGGTGGGCTCCAGTCCATGGGGTGTAAAGAGTCAGACAGGACTGAGCAATGAACATTTTCATACTTTTATAAGAATATAACATCTGTCTTTAAGACATATCAGAGTTAATATGAAAATTGTTACTATGGGCTTTCTTTTATTTCAAAGTCGTCCAGTTGTATCTTTTTTCCATCCTGTTTTCAGCCTTTTTGAATTCCTGTTATGTCCTTTAAGAGTTACTTTAATCCCTTATTAGCCCCATTTTACAGATAATGAAACTAAGGCTGAGAGTGAACTTACAATCACCAGCTGTGGAGTACTAAAGCTGTGACCCAGATACAGGACCATCTGTGATTTTCCACTCTTCCACACTCACTGCTCTTATGAAATATTACATTCCACTGTTTTCCTCTCCTGCAGAAAGTCTGATTTGGCAGAGGACTGCCCTCATGGGACCTGAACCTTCACCAGTAGGCCACACTTTCTAGGTCACTAAGGGCTTCCCTGGTGGTAAAATATGGCAAAGAATCTGCCTGCAGTGCAGGAGATCTGGGTTTGATCCCTGGGTCAGGAAGATCCCTTGGAGAAGGGAATGGCAACCCATTCCAGTGTTCTTGCCTGGAGAATCCCATGGACAGAGGCAGGATACAGGTCATGGGGTCACAAAGAGTTGGACATGACTGAGCAACTAATACATGCATAGGGTTCCACAGACACTTTCATTTGATCCTCCTCCTGTTGTATAAAGTGAACAGCAAACACGCAATTATCCCCATTTTACATATGAGGAGAGGCTCAGAGAATAGCACTTGCCAACATCACCAGGAGATCAGAACTCATCTTCTCACCGAAGTCCAGCCTTCAGGTCTTTTCCCTCGTCCATTTGCTCTCTCCTTCCGCTGCCTGAAATGTCAGCGTCTGAAGTCTACTTCTTAGTGCTTTTCTAACCTACTCCTATGCATTTAAAATCCTTCCTCTTTTAACCTGAGTTTTCTCATCCATAATGTGGGCATGGTACTACCAACTTCACAGAGTTACTGAGAAAATTAAATAAAACAATTCAAGTATGGTGCTCAGTACACTTTCCAGCTCAGAGTAAATGCTCCAGAAACGGTGACTGTTGGTGGAAGGCATACAGACCTCAGAGGTACAAACACTGACACCTCTGACCTTAGGTACTTGCCAAGAACAAGATCATGTGGGTTGTATGTCTAGTTGTTTGAGCCAAAGTCCAGCAAATTCCCCGGGTCTCCTAGTGCCCACGGCTTTGCATTTTGGGAGACTGCTGAGAAAGGAGAACAGAAAATGAGAAGAGGATAACACATCTAAAACCGCTGAAGCACAAGAGGAAGGACCAGGGGTGACTGTTGTTTTTTTTCTGGCCTCTGCTGATTGGCTGAGTCCAATGTCAATCATGGGAAATTCTGCCCAATGGGGGCGCTCCAAATGTAGGCAGGGCAAAAGGATCCAATCAAAGCCTCTGCCTGTGTCTTTCCCTCCCCAGGTAAACAAAGGGAAGGCAGAAAAAGAAGCCAGGTTGGCTCACTCTCAGACTGAGTCCTAAAGTCACTTTCGTTCCAATTCCCATGAGCCTGGGAGTATCCAGGAGTCTCTGGGACCAGCTAGGATGAGAGACACACCCACCACCAGGCAATGCAAAGGGCTAGACTCTGAGCGGTTCTCAAACTTTTCTGTACAAAAACATCACCTAGAAAGCTGGTGAAATGTGGATTCTTGGTCAGGTCCCTCTGAGATTCTGACTCAGGAGGATGGGGCAGGGCCTCGAAACTTGCATCTTTAATAAGTTCACCTGCTCCTTCTGATCCTGGTGGTGGAGGATGCGAAAGCATGAGCGCTCAGGGCCTCTCAGGCTGGAGGACCTGCCCCAGCTCTAGAACAAGGCAGCCTTTCGGCTCCCCAGTGTTCCTGACCAGGGATATAGTCACAGCCTGTGTCTCCAGTGATTACTCTTAGGAGAACATCGCTTTGTCATCAAATTCTTACCAGTAGCCTACAGACCTCAATTCTTTTACAAAGGGAATATCTTTTGTGCCACAAAAAGCAAAGGGAGGCCATGAACTAACAGGTGAAAAACACAGTATCATGATTCTGCCTGGCTCAAGGCACTGCCCTGGCCTCTAACAGGTGTGTGGTTCTGAGTCCTTTCCTGCAGCCTCAGGTTTCTCCTGATTGAGAGGAGAGAAGTTGCTCAGTCCTGTGCTACCCACAGGATCTGCAATCCAGAGAGAGAAAGGACAAATGTACTTCTAAATAAAGACAGAGCTCTTGAAGGTTCATCTCCATAGAAACACGAACCCTCTTCTGACTGATGTATTACAGGTATGGGCAGTTCTCCAGAGCAATCCTGGAAAATTCAAAAGTTGCTGGGGCCTGCGGTCAAGTCACCAGGATCTCAGATGCCTGCTCTTCCACCCGCAGGAGCCCTCGGGCAAGTTTCAACAGATGAGCCCTCAGCCCACATCTAAGGCCTCCTTAAGCTAACACTGTCAGGCTGCTATTAGTGTACTTGGGCCAAAGCCTTCCAGGCAAAGTGGACTAATAATTTAATGACAAAATTTTTAGATATGGTCAAGAGTGGTGGTAATCAGAGCCAAGAGAGCCGAGAAAGACTGTAAATCAAACCAAGTCTGGGACTTCCCTGGTGGTCCAGTGGCTAAGACTCCGCACTCTCAATGCAGGGCACCCAGGTTCAATCCCTGGTCAGGGAACTAGAGCCACATACTGCAACTGAAGATCCTGCATTCCAGAACCAAGAGCCAGTGCAGCCAGATAAATAAATAAATATATATAAAACAAGTCTAAGAATTCTAGACTGGCAGAGGCCACCAAAATGGATCATGTTGGTGCTTCATCTTTAGGTGGTCACATGCTTTATTTCTTAAACTCTTTAGGAAAAGTGATTCGACAGTGGTGAGGAAATGGAACCAGAGTGTGAGGGCTGCATGCCATGGGGGTTAGGACCCACAGATGGGCTGGAGTTGGGCTGAGAGGCCTGGACAGGAGGTTCTGGCCACCAGACTTTCTCAGGAGGCAGGGGACTAGAGGGCTTCACTTACAGAGTGTGCCTGTCACTTGGTGAATCCTGCTTCCCTCTCACAGAGACAGTGGCTCCTCCCATGGGAGCAGCTGTGTACAGACATAGAGACACACACAGACACATACAGGTAGGTGGACACACACATGTAGACACACACACCAAGATATACACAGATGCACAGATTCATGTACACATACAGACACACACACCCAGAACTACACAGACCCATCCACAGAATCACTTGTTGTTCAGTAGCTAAGTCATGTCCAACTCTGTGACCCCATGGACTGCAGCCTACCAGGCTCCTCTGTTCTCCATTGTCTCCCAGAATTTGCTCAAATTCATGTCCATCAAGTCGGTGTGCTATCTAACCATCTCATCCTCTGCCACCCCCTTCTCCTGTCACCCTCAGTCTCTCCTGGCATCGGAGTCTTTTCCAATGAGTCAGCTCTTCGCATCAGGTGGCCAAAGTATTGGAGCTTCAGCTTTAGCATCAGTCCTTCCAATGAACACTCAGGGTTGATTTCCTTTAGGATTGGCTGGTTGGATCTCCTTGCAGTCCAAGGGACTCTTAAGAGTCTTCTCCAGCACTACAATTCTAAAGCATCAATTCTTTGGTGCTCAGCCTTCTTTATGGTCCAACTCTCACATCCATACATGACTACTGGAAAAACCATAGCTTTGACTAGACAGACCTTTGTTGGCCAAGTAATGTCTCTGCTTTTTAATATTTTTAATATGCTGTCTAGGTTGATCATAGCTTTTCTTCCAAGGAGCACTTGTCTTTTAATTTCATGTCTGCTGTCACCATCCACAATGATTTTGGGGCCCAAGAAATTTTGGGGCCAAATAAAATTCGTCACTGCTTCCATTTCTTAACCATCTATTTCTCATGAAGTAATGGGACCAGATGCTATGATCCTTAGTTTTTTAAGTGTTGTTTCAAGCCAGCTTTTTCACTCTCCTCTTTCACCCTCATCAAGATGCTCTTTAGTTCTTCTTCACTTTCTGCCACTGAATCATATGTACACACAAATATCTAAGTACGTACTCTCTTTTCTAGAAAGAAAAAGAAAAAAGCTTCTGGATCCTGCTCCAAAGGGCATTTCTATACACACACTCCTGCTGACTTATCTGATCTTGCCAACCCTTCCCCAATGGAAAGAAGAGAGAAGATCCTCTCCCAGGTGTCTGGCGGGGAAGGGGACGCTGCACAAGAGGCCTTGCTGGGCTCCTATCCTCTTGAGACAGTCCCTGCTCTGTGGGTGCCTCTGCAGAGTTCCTCCCCCACCAGAAAAGAGCCCATATTTCAGTCACTTATCTCCTGATGAAACATTGCCTTATATCCCTTTTTTCCTCTGTTCTTGGGAGGTAACCATTTAACCATGAAAACTGCTTTTTAAAATTATTATTATTTTTGACTGCACAGCACAGCATGTGGGATCTTAGTTCCCCAACCAGGGGCTGAATCTGGGCCCCCTGCATTGGAAGCTTGGAGTCTTAACCACTGGACCACAAGGAAAGTCCTGAAAACAGCTATTAAATCTGTTGCTTTTGGGGTGAAAATCACCCTGTCCAAAGTGCCTTAAGAGAAATAACTGCTTTGCCAGCTTGGAATTCCGTTTTGGGGCTTCCCTGGTGGTTCAGCAGCACAGAATCCACTAGTCAATGAAGAAGACCCGATCCCTGGGTTGGGAAGATTCCTCTGGAGAAGGAAATGGCAACCCAGTCCAGTATTCTTGCCTGAAAAATCCCATGGACAGAGGAGCCTGGTGGACTACAGTCCACGGGGTTGCAGAGTTGGACATGACTGAGCGACTAAACAATAACAACTGTTCTAGAATCTGTAGGTTCCTGAACAGCACAACCAGCCTTGAACCGTCCTCAGTTGGCTGGACTCAGCCAGATGACTGAGCAGACATATAACGTGGGTGGCAGGAGCCTGTCATCCCGGCTGAGGAGTAAGGGCTCAGAGCAGAGAGGGACTGCTCTGAGCTACCTGCAGAGTCATTGTTTCAACGCGTGCATGTGTGCGTGCAAAGTTGCTTTAGTCGTGTCCAACTCATTGTGACCCAATGGACTGTAGCCTGCTGGGTTCCTCTGTCCATGGGATTCTCCAGGCAAGAATACTGGAGTGGGTTGCCATGCCCTTCTCCAGGGGATCTTCCCGACCCAGGGATCAAACCCAGGTCTCCTGCACTGCAGGCAGATTCTTTACCACTAAGCCACTGGGGAAGCCCCACCTGAGTATAATCCTAAATTGCCAGAGTTCAGTGATCTGGCTAGGTCTGGTAATGCCTGGAGGGTAAAAAAACTTATCCTCTTGCTCATTAAATTAGTAAAAGGCCAACCATCCAATCCCAAAGAAGGGCAATGCCAAAGAATGTTCAAACTACCAGACAATCGTGCTCATTTCACATGCTAGCAAAGTCATGCTCAAAATCCTCCAAGCCAGGCTTCAACAGTACATGAACCGAGAACTTCCAGATGTACAAGATGGATTTAGAAAAGGCAGAAAAACTAGAGATCAAATTGCCAACGTCCGTTGAATCATAGGAACAACAAGAGAATTCCAGAAAAACATCTACTTCTGCTTTATTGACTATGCCAAAGCCTTTGACTGTGTGGATCACAACAAACTGTGGAAAATTCTTAAAGAGATGGGAATACCAGACTACCTTACCTGTCTCCTAAGAAACCTGTATGTGGGTCAAGAAGCAACAGTTAGAACCAGACATGGAACAACAGACTGGTTCCAAATCAGGGAAGGAGTATGTCAAGGCTGTATACTGTCACCCTGCTTATTTAACTTATATACAGAGTATATCATGTGAAATGCTGGGCTGGATGAAGCACAAGCTGGAATCAAGATTGCCAGGAGAAATATCAATAACCTCAGATATATAGATGCTACCACCTTAATGGCAGAAAGTGAAGAGGAACTAAAGAGCCTCTTGATGAAGGTGAAAGAGGAGAGAGAAAAAGCTGAGTTAAAACTCAACCTTCAAAAAATGGAGATCATGGCATTTGGTCCCATCACTTCATGGCAAACAGATGGGGGGAAAATGGAAACAGTGACAGACTTTATTTTCTTGGGCTCCAAAATCACTGCAGATGGTGACTGCAGCCATGAAAAGATGCTTGCTCCTTGGAAGAAAAGCTATGACCAACCTAGACAGCGTATTAAAAAGCAGACATTACTTGGCCGACAAAGGTCTGTCTAGTCAAAGCCATGGTTTTCCCAGTGGTCATGTACAGTAGTGAGAGTTGGACCATAAAGAAGGCTGAGCACCAAAGAATTGATGCCTTCGAACTGTGGTGTTGGAGAGGACTCTTGAGAGTCCTTTGGACAGTAAGGAGATCAAACCAGTCAATCCAAAAGGAAATCAACCTTGAATATTCACCAGAAGGACTGATGCTAAAGCTGAAGCTCCAATACTTTGGCCACCTGATGTGAAGAAAAGACCCTGATGCTGGGAAAGACTATAGGCAGGAGGAGAAGCGAATGACAGAGGATGAGATGGTTGGATGGCATCACCAACTCAGTGAATTTGAGCAAGCTCTGGGGGATGCAAGTGAACAACAATAGTCATCATCTTCTTTCTCCTCTGCCTGTTCCTCCTCCATGCTGATAAGGCCATGGTGAGGTGGAAATGAGGGCGTTTCAAGTTCTTAAGTTTTGACAGATAAGTTTAATGTGTAATCTACATAAGGAATTAGAGAAACAGGGTCTGAGATTTTTTTTTTTTTTTGATCTTTTGGCTACACTGCGAAGCTTGTGGGATCTTAGTTCCCCAGCCACGGATCAAACCCATGTCGCCTGCATTGGAAGCCCAAGTCTTAAGTGCTGGACCACCAGGGAAGTCCAGGGACTAAGATTTACATTGCAGATGTTCACTGTGGCATTCATGCCACAGATTTTTTATTGAACCCCTATCTGAACTGGGCACTGAGCAAGGAGCTGAGCGTACAGAGAGGTACAAAGACACACACCTTAAAAGAATATTTGATCTGGAGGAAAAGTTGGACATAAAAATAGGTAGCTGCAAGTCAACACGGGAAGTGGGTGTGAGAGAAGGGTCCCAGCGCAGGTCCCTGAGCTTGGACTTGAAGGAGTCATCAAGGGAGCCAGACTGGAAGATCGGAGGGAGAAATTTCCAGACACAGAGGGAAACACCACCCACCTTGCCTCACCACAGAAACTGGGCAAACGTGGACATAACCAAAATCGTGGATGTCCGAGAAATGGTCAAGCCACTTATGGTCTCTTCATATGAAGGATGTCATAACCTTTAAGGATTTTTTGAAAGAATGTTTGCAAGATAATATTAAGGACATAAAAGAAAAACAAATTCAAGGGTACAACTTTTCAAAAGATTGTTTTCATATACCTTTCATACAAAGGAAGTGCTCTCAAACATAGGGTACATTTCCGGGTGGTGGAATAGTAAATGCTTGCTCTAATATTTACTTATAGTCCATTTCCAAGTATCCTACCATGGGAATATTTGCACTTTTATAAACAGAAAAATGAGAATTTTTAACTAGTTTATAACCAGTTAGTTTAAAAAGTAAACATAGTGTGGGCAAAAGAAGGGAGTGGGTGAACCTGGGGTCTTGAAACGTCCTACATCCTAGAGAGTTCCTTGGCTTTTCGGGGACTAGTGACCCCGGGCACACTGGGATGGGGCTTCTCAGGCAG
Source organism: Giraffa tippelskirchi (assembly GCF_054371585.1). Lineage (NCBI taxonomy): Eukaryota > Metazoa > Chordata > Mammalia > Artiodactyla > Giraffidae > Giraffa > Giraffa tippelskirchi. The sequence continues at coordinate 95,824,330 of NC_137276.1, forward strand.
GAGCAGCCGCCCACACCTACACAGAGAGGGTGCACAGGAGCTGAGCCCCGAGGGCAGCCTGGGGGATTCAAGCACCATCTCCTTGGCTTGAAGAGACAGGATGGGTAACGAGAATGGGACTCTGTCCCTTTAATAGTTCCCACTGGGCCAGAAAACATTTAACTGTCTCTTCACTATTCGAAGTAGAAGAGGAGGTGGTGGAGGAGGAGTAGCGGGAGGAGGAAGCGGGGGGAGGGGGAAGAGGGAAGGGGGAAACTTGCCTCCAGCACAAGGCAACACTTTGGGGCTATGAGTTCTAGGTCTCCTGAGATTTAAAAATGGCTGGGACTCTGCCAGGAGAAGTAACTGAATGGAGGGGTGGGAGGATAGGAAGGCGGGGCCTCAGTCCCCTGCTCTTCTATGTAGCTGCGTTGTGGCCTTCATGGCTTATGGTGGGGATGACAGCTCACACCTCCAAGCAGCTCCCCCAGAGTCACTGGGGTCATTCCCACGGATGGGCCGTCTCTGCCTTTGGTCAAGGCTCTGGACCACAAGGCCAAGAGAAGCTGGAATCAGCTCTCCATGCCTTTCTGTCCCCTGGTGAAGGACAAGGGCTGTTCCACCCTTGGCCCTGATCCCAACCTACCAGCTGACCTCCCAATGACTTGGGTCCTTAGCTTAGAGAAAAGGTTTCTGGGGACACCTCTATTCCAGGAAGATTCAGCTCCCGTAACTTAAGCACCAGGAAGGCTCCTGTGAGTCTTGTTGTTGTTCAGTCACGAAGTCCTGTCCAATGTCTGACTCTTTGCGACCCCATGGACTGCAGCACATCAGGCTCCTCTGTCCCTCACTATTTCCGGGAGTTTGCTTAGATTCATGTGCAATGAGTCGGTGATGCTATCTATCTCATCCTCTGCCACCCCCCTCGCCTTTTGCCCTCAATCTTTTCCAGCATCAGAGTCCTGTGAGTCTGGGTATCATTAATTGCCATCAAGATCTGCTCACCCCAGGACAAGATGAGGCACTCAAGTGACCAAACATGATGGAAACTTTGGGTTCAGAGTGACCCACCCCTTCCTACAGCCTCTTCCTCCAAGGAGGCTGTCTGGGTTACATTCATTTCCTCCCCCATGCTTTCCCAGGACATGCATTCCACCTTGTAGGACTGATCATGCTGTGTCAGAAAAGGCTGTTCTTGTGGGTCTGAATCCCCATTTAGCTCAGGAGTTCCTTGAAAGCAGGGACCATGTGTCAGTCATGTTGCGGGCCAGGGTGCAGCAAGGTGCCTGACACTGCAAGTCCTCGATAGATGTTTGCTGACTGAGTAAAGGAACAAACATGTGGATGCCTAAGATCCCTGTGCCAGGCCCACATTCTGCCACTCTTATTACCCAATCCGGACCCAGGACATGGTAAGTCCATGAAGCATTACTAAGTCGTGGGGCAGAGACCTAAGGGGCATGATTAAAACCTGCCCTGCCCCTTCCTCCCTGAGGATGGGCCTGACTCGGAGCCATATGAATGACCTCACAGGGGCTGCAGGGGCCTTTTGGGAAAGAAGTCCCCAGCTCCAAGCCATGCCCAACCAGTCTTGATGTTTAAAACCAGGCTCTACGGCCCTGACTCTGAGAATTGAGCTCTGGGATCGAGGTTGAGAGTTCCCACCCTAGCTAACAGCTGTCACTGCATTTACTCCCCTAATTAGCAGAAGTATCAGTACAGGATTGACTGTGGGAGCCTGGGCCCTGGAAGACTGCTGCTCCACCCACAAAAGGAATGTGAACTCTCAGCCTCAGGAAAGCAAAGCGCTCAGCCCTGGTTGTCGGGCTGAACAGCTGGCCTTGAAACTTAGAAGGATCCATCCCGGGTATCATCATCCCAGGGATGCAGCTGTGAACCTTGTACCGCTCAATGCTTTGAGCGAATGGCTCACCTCTCCTGGGTGTTTGCCTCAGTGAGCACCCCCACTTAGGTGGTGGAGAGGCAAGAATGATTGGGAACAGTGTCCTGTGGGTTTGGGGCATTGGAGAAAAGCTAAGTTGGGGCTGATCAGTGGTGGCACACTCCTGCAGCTAAAAAGGCTCTAGAGCATCCGCTAGAACCTCATCATTTTCAGACAGGAATCAGAGACTCAGAGAAGACAGGGGACCTTCTCAAGGTCCCCCAGTGAATGAGCCTCAAACTCCAAGTCCACATCACATCAGCCCACTCCCACTGCAGCAGACACACAAGGGTTAACTGTTTCCCATGAAGCTGCCAACTGACTGCTATCGGCTGCCAGGAGAGTGAGCATGGCCAGGCCTGAGACCACAGACAGACACAAGGTTTCTGACAGTTCTTTCCCCTGACTACTAGGCCCTCATCCCCCAGACACATTCACCTGGAGGCAGGTGAGACTCGTACCAAACTTCCCTCCTCACACCGGCCCACTCGTGGCAGGGGCACAACAAATATCTGATAAACAAACCAATTATCCAAGTGAGCACTGGTTAAGGGCTCCATGAGCAACAACCCATAAACCACCGGGCGGCAAAGAGCCAATTGTGCCCAGATCTAGGAGGCAGCCTGTGGAGACCCAGCTGGGGGCCTGAGCCTCTGGGCGGGGGAGGGTGGAGGCTTCAAGCAGTACAGGTTACCTGAGGAGCCCAGAGCTCGAAGGACTGACTCTGAAGATCAAGTGGGAAGTTCAGGGAGTACCAGAGCTGGAATTCTGTGAACAGAACCCCAGGAAGGGCTGGAGTCTCCAATGGGCCCTGCACCCTGCAGCCATCCAACTCCAGAGCACATTTGCTGCTGGGCCACTTGGTAATGAGCTTCATTTCATGTTAGAAAAAAGGAGAGTTGGGAGGTCTGGGAAATTGCAAAGGATACAGTGACAGCCCCCCAGAGCATGCAGTCATGCCTGGCTCCAAACAAGAAGCTTTTCAGACTCATCACAACTACGTGTAGAAACTGAGCCTTCAGGCCAATGGCTAGATGAGTGGTGGAGCAGGGACCATAGGATCAAGGTGTCTAGTTCTATCACTGTGTGTCCACAGCTCCCAGCCCTGGCAAGGTGGGCTGGCCAAAAGGGCTCTTGAAAGTGTAAGTCACTCAGTCATGTCCAACTCTTTGCTCCTAATTCTTTGAAAAATCTAAAAACTGAGTATGAGGAACATCAATCGGCATGAGCGGCAGGCAGTGGCCGCTCCCCTGTTCAGAAGAGGAACTGCTGTCTCTCCACGTCAGGACAAGGGGCTCCCTGGCATCGTCACTTGTGACCCCTTCTATAGCAGAAGCAGCCTTCCCTTGAACTATTCCTGGAAGGGAACCAGAGGAGGAGCGGGGCTGTCTCAAGTTAGACCAGAAACAACCTCCTTTAACAGGATTACACAGGTGGGGACAATGAGAGCCAGCACGGGAAAGCAAATTCTCTAATCACCTAGAGGCAGCAGTTTGTATGACATGTTGAGGAGGAGTCTAGTGGGGCAGGAAAGGACGGCTCCAGTGAGAAGGGACCGCTGTGGCCTCTCAGGTCTGGCTCAGCCTGGCCTTGGCCTCTGTCCCCTCACAGGGACTGGGTGCAAATTAGAGCAAGGTGTGCACATGGCTGGACAAGCAGCAGGGGCGGGGGTCCACCCTCACTCACTGGGTGCTGAATGCTGACCTACAGGTCTGCGAGGCCCTCAAGACCTTTTCTTCAACACCTGGCTAGTGGTTTGCCAGTTGTTAATTGGTAAAAATATTTCTTGACACCAAAGATCATAGGCCATCAATCCCCTTTCACTCAAGAAAACCAGTTCTCCAAACAGGGAAGAAGGCCCACTGAAAGGTCCATGTGTCAGATAAAGATGCCTGAGCTCTGAAATCGTGGGCAAGGGTCACTCTTCCCCACCACACGGGAGCCACCTCTGTCTTCATAAACAGTGTGTGTCCTCAGGAGGCAGGCAGAAGGAAATTCAACTAAGTAGGTTCCAGATTTTCCACATCATCCCTGGGCATGGAAATCTCCATGAGGCAGATTCAAAAGCCCACGTTTGCATCTATTTGTGGGCTCTCCACAGGTGTTCACACAGACAACCTACTTCCCTAGACCTGCTTCACATTCCAGATCCTCAGTCCCAGTCATAGGCACCCAGCTCTCCAAATCAGAATGCAGAAGACCCGGGTCCCTCCTGCACCCTGCTCTTGGCCCCCCACTCCCCATACCCACAGTCCCACCCCGCTCAGCTCTCATCCTCATATCTTGGTCCCCACTACCACTGATACCACCTTGGCTAAAGTTGGTTTCTCAACTGGTCTCTTTCCTCCTGCTGCTTTTTGCAGGACCTTTCCAAAACCTTCCCCAGACTCCCTTCAGAATCAGCCTCAACCGCCATCACACCTACCTCAATCTGGCCCCTGTCCTTCAGCCTGCACTGTACACATCAGCCAGGCAAACCACGCAACACCCGCTCAGATACCAACCACGCTGTGCCTCCACGCTGCGCTCACAGGCCTTCTCTGCTTAGACTGCCCTTGGTAGGGCCACTGCTTCAACCCAGCTGGCTCAGGCCTGGGGTATGGTTTACAGGGTGAGAATCCAGGAGGTACTGTCTTGTGTTCTGTCTCATCCATCTCGCTGAGCTCCCTGTTGGCTAGGTCCATGTAGCTCTGGGGTCACCTCCCCCAAGAGAAGCCAGAACAGTTTCTATGGTGTTTGTGGGAGGATAGGGGGGTTGGGGAGTATCAGGGCCCCTACAGGATCTGATTCTTACTCCAATTTCAGAAACATTGCCTTGGTATACAGCTAAGTGCTTGGAGGCCTCCCTAACACAGGGAGGGGCAGAAAAGGAGAGGTGTCACTTGGTGAGGTCTCAGGGACTGAGGCTGCCATGGGGGTCATGACAGAGGCCTAACAGGCAGCCTGAGCTCCCTCAACAGTGAGCAAGGAGTGTGGTCAGGTACAGGACTGCTCTCTGGGTCCACACTTTTCAAGATCACAAGCCTCCATAGAACAAGCAAGGTCTGGGGGAGACAGGCCCCAGACTCAGTCTCCATGGCTGCTACCCAATATTTGTAAACCTACTTCTAAAGCTATACTGTCCATCCATATATTAAGAAGTATTATGGGGATTTCTCTGGTGGTCTGTTGGTAAGACTCTGTGCTCTCAATGCAGGGGGCCTGGGTTCAATCCCTGGTCAGGGAACTAGATCACATGCCACAACTAAAAAAGTTCCTGCATGCTGCACTTGAGACCTGGAGCAGTTAAATAAATAAATAAAAGGTATTATGAGCTAAATTGTGTCTCCCAAAATTTATATTTTGAAGTCCCAACCCCAAGTACCTTAGAATGTGACCGTATTTGGAAATAGAGTCTTTATAGAGATGATTAAGTTAAAACAAGACCCTTAGGGTGAGCCCTAATCTAATCTGATGATCTTTTAAAAAGCGGAAATTTAGACACAGATATGTACAGAGGGAGGGCCACATGAAGACATAGGGGAACAGAGCCAAGGAGAGGCATCAGAAGAAACCAACCTTGCTAACACCTTGGTCTTGATAAATTTCTAGGCCACCCAGTCTGTAGTACTTTACGGCAACTGCAGAAAACTAATGCAATAAGGCCTACTTTCAAACTTTAACATAAAATAAACAGGCCTTTCTAATATCTTCTTTTCATCCCACTTCAGAAGTTACTGTCACGGGCCGGGGTGAGGAACCAACAGCCTGGCTGGATTCTAGATACAGGCCTCAAGCCAGAGGAAGTGAGGGGTCTGGTGGCCTCTGGACAGCTCCCGGCCCCCACCGAGTGCCTGAATGTATCTGGAAGCCATCAAGGACAACCAGCCCCAGCTCATCACCCAGAGAAGGGGGCTTACAGCAGACCAAGTCTCAGACCGAATGTCCCTCTTGCAGGTGTTTCCCAAATTCATCTGATCATGAGACTCAGGGAGGTTCCTTAATTCCACCTGAGGGTTGTGAGGTGGGGCCTAGAGCTTGTTTTTGTTAGGTGGGCCAGGAGAGTCTCAGGACCAGAAGCATTTGAGAAGCCATAGTCCAGGTCATTCCACACCAGGAGATGGTTGTGTAGCTGCAGAGTGTATATCTGCGTGTCTCTACCAGTCCAGGGAGGGAGAGAAGCCCGTGTCCCAGCCAGGCGGAGGCTGGGCCTCTCCCTCCCCCTCGCAGTCCCATCCCTGACCTCTCATCCCTAGCCCGGCCGCCTCCCTCTGTCCCGGCCTCTGCCGAGGACGGCAGCTAGTCTGCACTTCTGCCACTGCCGTATCTGTCAGTGTTGCACCCTGCGTTTTTGCCTTGAATCAACAGGCGAGTGGAAGAAGTGTCTTCTGTTTCCCTCATCAGTAACTTTGCAGAGTCCCAGACGCCCTTGTTTTTCTCCTGGGTGTGGCCCGCCTGCGATTTTTCTCCCAGGTTCTGGGCCCTCAAGTGAAACCCTGGTTCACGCTCCCAGCATAGCAGGACCAGAGGTGGGAATGGGACTAGGGAGCGGCGAGGGGCACGGCCACCGCCCTCAGGGTCTGTCCCCTGGGGACCAGGTGTGAGGGTCCCAGGCTCCCACCCTCCTTTGGGTCTGCGCGCCCCAGCTACTTCGCCGACCGCAGGTTCCTTCCGAACCTCCAAGGCATCCGCCCCAACTGCGACCCTCCGCCCGGCTAGGCCCGGCTCACCCAAGCGGGCAGGTGCTGGCCCAGCAGCTCGCGGCTGATGAACTGGCGTTCGTTGTCGAGGAATTCGAAGGCGGCAGCCAGGCGCCCAAGCTTCCCGCGGCGGTTCCTGCGCCACCACATCCACAGCAGGACGCCGAGCAGCAGCCAGGTGATGCTGAGCCCCACGTAGCCGGCTAGGTAGACGGGCGCCAGGCAGAACAGCACGCGCGCCGCGAAGGCGTAGAGTTCTGGCAGCAGCTGGCTGGGTAGGCGCGGCTCGCGGCCCGGCGCGCGCTCGGTCCCCCGGAAGCCGGGGGCGCCGGGCTCCTCCGAGGGCATCTCGTCGTCTCTCTTTGCCCTCACCTGAGTTCAGGTCTGCGCGCCGCGACGCCCGGGCACATCTGTCCTCCACGGGCGAGGACCAGACCGCCGCGCCGCGCCTGCCCGAGTGGACTCGCCCGCGCAGTTTCCGCGCGGCGAACTCGGGGTTCTAAGCAGACAACCGAGCGCTGCGCCTGGGAATGCGCTGCGCAGCAGCCGCTCTCCGTTCTACACCAAGCCTGCAGCTTCGGATGTCTCCGCCCCCGGGGGCGGGCCCAGGCGGCAGGGGGCGGGGTCAGGCTGCTGGGCAGGCGCCCGGCGAGGTCTAAATAGAAACCCAGTGTTGAGAGCGCCCCCGCACTTAAACGTTCTGTGCAGGTGACCTAAGAGGTTGTAGGCGCAACACTCGGGTTCTGCCCCGGAGAGTTTGTGACTCACTGAAGCATGTGGACAAATGGCTTGTCATGGATAAGCATCACCTAAAACCGGTTTCCTACACCCAGTCTGCAATATCCAGCAGTGTAGTATTCTCTTAGCTGGGCGTTCAAGGGCCGCCTAGCCCTGAATCTGAGTCCTCTAGGTGGATTAGAGCGCTGTACCTCTGCTCTCTCCTCTTGCACCTATAAAGCTTAGATCTAGCCCTACGCCCCACCTGATCAAGCTCAGTGTCTCCCCTCTGCCCCACAACACCCCGTGCCTCGCACTCCACCCTCTATGCGGGGTGTCAGTTTGAAACTTCATTCTCTACATCTATCAGACTGGGAGTTTCTCGGGCCAGGTCAGTCCTGCTCGTTTCTGGGCGCCCAGTACTGTAAGCGGTGGTGAATGACAGGGGAAATGAAGAGCAAGCCCTGGGGTGCTTGGCGGCCAGTTATGAAGCCCATGGTTTCTACCTAATCCTTTCTGAATGGTCAGAACAGGTAGAGGGCTGAGTTCCAAGTTCAGACAATAAATCATTTTGTGGATGACATACAGTTTAGGCGGCTCACCTGAGTGGCGATGTCAATTACTGGAATGTGATCTTCAGTTCAGTTCAGTCCCTCAGTCGTGTCCGACTCTTTGCAACCCCATGGAATGCAGCACACCAGGCCTCCCTGTCCATCACCAACTCCCGGAGTTTACTCAAACTCATATCCATTGAGTCGGTGATGCCATCCAACCATCTCATCCTCTCTTGTCCCCTTCTCCTCCCACCTTCAATCTTTCCCAGCATCAGAGTCTTTTCAAATGAGTCAGTTCTTCACATCAGGTGGCCAAAGTATTGGAGTTTCAGCTTCAGCATCAGTCCTTCCAATGAACACTCAGGACTGATCTCCTTTAGGATGAACTTGTTGGATCTCCTTGCAGTCTAAGGGACTCTCAAGAGTCTTCTCCAACACCACAGTTCAAAAGCATCAATTCTTTGGTGCTCAGCTTTCTTTATAGTCCAACTCTCACATCCATACATGACTACTGGAAAAACCATAGCTTTGACTAGACAGATCTTTTTTTTTTTTTTAGCAAAGTAATGTCTCTTCTTTTTAATATGCTGTCTACGTTGGTCATAACTTTTCTTCCAAGGAGCAAGTGTCTTTTAATTTCATGGCTGCAGTCACCATCTGCAGTGATTTTAGAGCTCAAAAAAAAAAAAATGGTCTGTCACTGTTCCCACTGTTTCCCCATCTATTTGCCATGAAGTGATGGGACAGGATGCCATGATCTTAGTTTTCTGAATGTTGAGTTTTAAGCCAACTTTTTCACTCTCCTCTTTCACTTTCACCTAGAGACTCTTTAGTTCTTCTTCGATTTCTGCCCTAAATGTAGTATGATCTGCATATCTGAGGTTATTGATATTTCTCCTGGCAATCTTGATTCCAGCTTTAGCTTCATCCAGCCCAGAATTTCTCATGATGTACCCTGTGTATAAGTTAAATAAGCAGGGTGACAATATACAGCCTTGATGTACTCCTTTTCCTATTTGGAACCAGTCTGTTGTTCCATGTCCAGTTCTGACTGTTGCTTCCTGACCTGCATACAGATTTCTCAAGAGGCAGGTCAGGTGGCCTGATATTCCCATCTCTTTAAGAATTTTCCACAGTTTGTTGTGATCCACACAATCAAAGATTTTGGCATAGTCAATGAAGCAGAAGTAGATGTTTTTGTGGAACTCTCTTGCTTTTTCAATGATCCAGTGGATGTTGGCAATTTGATATCTGGTTCCTCTGCCTTTCCTAAGTCCAGTTTGAACATATGGAAATTCACGGTTCATGTACTGTCGAAGCCTGGCTTGGAGAATTTTGAGCATTACTTTACTAGCATGTGAGATGAGTGCAATTGTGCAGTGGTTTGAGCATTCTTTGGCATTGCCTTTCTTTGGGATTGGAATGAAAAGAATGTGATCTTGAAGCTGACAAATGATTTGGAATTTTTCTGTGCGAACGTGCTAAGTCACCTCAATCATGTTCCACTCTGCGACCCCATGGACTGTAGCCTGCTGACATTCTTTCAATAGCTGTATTGAAAGGTCAGACCTGATGGATGACAAGCACAATGTAACTGTATTCTCTTTTCCTCTGTCCTTCAGGTATCTCTCTGTCTGTCTGTCTGTCTCTGGCTTTTCCCTTCCTCTCTCCTGGATAAAATTACTTGTTGTGATGGAATGTTTTAGCAACACCTGTGTTCCTGGTGGTCAGAATGGCTGGACCCTCCTCTGTTGTTCTTGGTCTTCCAGGACCAGCCACAAAAGAAGCTGAAACCACTCAGCTTGGCATCCTGTTTAATTAGATTTTCCAGCACAACCTAGGAAGTCAAAGTAGGCACTGCATCTCACTTGAGTTCCTTTTTGGAGAGTTCATTTTTGAATGTACATAATGCTATTAAGGGCTCTGAGAAGTCTGCAGATAAAAAGCTATTATATTGATTTAAACCACTGTTTCCCAGGTTATTTGACCACAGAACTCCTTTCCTCAAAACACTCCTCTAGAGGTTGACCCAGGTCAGCTTGAGCTAAAGGAATGAGGATGTTTGATAGGGATGCAGGGAAGTCCCCTGGAACCTGAGGCAGGAACGTGGCTGACTTTTGTGATGGATGGACTGGGGAGTTAGCTGACAGGACTGGGCTCTCCATCCCTGCTGCTCTGTCGCTGACCTGCCTCCTTTGCCTCTGACTGAAGTGGAGCACCTTCCTCACAGCTTCCAGGGTCACAGAGCTTCACAGAGGGACTGCTTAACCCTTACCCCTCCTAATTCCAAATGCCTTGGAGAGTACCCAATTGTATCTATTATCCCCTCCCCTCTAAAAACACCAGGTCCACACCACAGCCTCCCTACCACATTAGTGTGTTTGGGGAAGGGGTGTGGAAGGTAGCGTGTTTGGGGAAGATTACCAGAGGAGGAAGTTCGTTGATTTGGGAGCTGATGTCCAAAATGAGATCTGGAGCACCCGGCAGGGTGTGGCTACAGCTGCATTACCTTCTCTGTTCCTTGAACACACCAAGCTTGCTTATGCCTCAAGGCTTGTGTACTTGCTGTTCCCTCTGTCCAGAATGATTTCCACATAAATTTCCTCCAAAGTACATTAAGGAAGTGGGATTAGGGTTGATTTTCTTTTCTCTCTTTTCCAAACTTTATTTATAATGGCATTACATTACTCTCATAAATTAAGTATAGAAGAATATTGAGAATACAGCAACTAAAACTCCATACCCCATCTAGAACATTGGAGCCATTATTTTCCTTGAACTGCACACACAACTTGGTTACTACAGCCAGCAGAAGACATTTTATGTTCTGTTGGGTCAAAACCTGGGGGGAATAATGCCTTCCAGAGCCTTTGCCTGAACCCCTTTGAGAGTTCACCATATTGTACCACTTTTCCAGAGAATGCCAGCTCATTTGTTCAGTATATTTATTGGCTACTATTGTGGGTTGAATTGTGTCCCCACCCCTACCTCCCAAAATAAGTTGACGTACTAACCCCTGGTACCTATGACTGGGATCTTATTTTAAAATAGGGTCTTGGTAGATGGCATTAAGACATGATCATACTGGCTTAGAGTGGGCCCTAAATCCAATGACTAGTGTCCTGATAGAGGTATTTGGAAACAGAGACACAGAGGAGCTGTACAAAGGGAGCAAGGCCAAGTGAAGACAGAAGCAGAAGCTGGAATGATACATTACAAACCAAGGGCAAGGGCTGCTGGCAACCACCAGATCTAGGAAGGAAGAGACAAAGAAGCGTTCTAACCCAGAGCCTTCCCAGAGAGCACGGTCCCACCAACACCTTGATTGAAATCCTTGATTGAACACCTTGACTGCTGGTCTCCAAGACAGTGAAAGAATAAGTTTCTGGTTTTTACACTTGATCTTAGCCAAAATGCCAATAAGCAATAAATTTCTTTGTTTGCCTTTTAAAAGTTAACTTTTTTTATTTTTGGCTGCACCGGGCCATCATTGCTGTGAGCAGGCTTTCTCTGGTTGTGGTGCACAAGCTTTTCTTGTTGTAGCTCACAGGCTCTAAGAGCTCAGGCTCAGCAGTTGCGGTACATGGGCTTAGCTGCCCAGGCCAGGATGTGGAATCTGCCCAAGCATGTGGAATCTTCCCAGGCCAGGGATGGAACCCATGTCCCCTGTACCGGCAGGAGGCTTCTTAACCCCTGGACCACAAGGGAAGTTCTGAATTTCTGTTGATTTAAGCCACCCAGTTTGTGGTACTTTGATATGGCAGCCCTTGGAACCCAATACAGCCACTGACCAAGAGCCAGACCCTGTTCTCACCACAGGAGGCTCAGTGCAAACAGAATGGATGAGACCCCTGCTTTCACAGAGCTGCCATTCTAGTGGGGGAAGACAGACAGCAAACACACAAATAAAGAGCAGAAAATAGCAGGTAAAGAAAACGCTGTGAGGAAAGGCAGTCAGTCCTGTGAGAGAGAGTAATGGCATGGGACAGAGGGCTGTTTTATTCTGAGTAATTTAGAAAGGGCTCTCTGAGGAGGTGACCTTTGAGTTGAGACTCAAAAACAAAACAAAAACCCAAAAGTCTACATACAACTTAAGTTCATCTTTAAAAGAAACTTAATATCTTGTAAAAAGTATCTCTCTTAGGGAACAGCCTCTGCTCTGTAGGTGTCATCAGTTTAACTTGCATTTCCATGAGGGACTAAAGTAATTTTGTATCTCCTCTCTCATCACAGGGAGAATTCTTTGAGGGCAGCAGCTACATCCTTGTCCTCAGTACCCAGCCAGAGTTTGACACAAACGGAGAGACAAGAGCACAGTCAGTAATTCATTTGCCTGGGTTGAAATCTAGACGGGAGAACTTTCTGACTCTCAGGAAGTCATTCCCTTCTCTGCAGGGCAGTATCCTCATCTGTAAAATGGAGATTGCAGTAATACTTAAATCAAGGGCTGGTGGGATTTCCCTAGCAATCCAGTGGTTAAGACTCTGCACGTCAGTGCAAGGGGTGTGGGTTCCATCCCTGGCCAGGGAACTAAGATTCTACATGCCGAGTAGCTCAGCCAAGAAAATTAAAAAAAAAAAAAAAAATCATAGGCTGGTGATGAGGATTAAGTAAGACTCCGTGTGTTTAAAGTTGTGTATCCAGATAGGAAAGTCATCAAGGAAGACTTTAGTTTTGTCTGTATTGTTTAACTTATTTCAGCAAGAATGTATAATTTTTTTTCTGTATAATCTTTTCCATTGATGACTTGGGTTGTTTTCACCTTTTGTTTATTATGGATAATGCTGCTATGAACTTTGGGGGTACAAATATCTGTCTGAGGCCCTGATTCAATTCTTTGGGGGTGCATACCCAGAGGTGGAATTGCTGGATCATGTGGAAATTCCATGTTTAATTTTTTAGGAAACGCCATAATGTTTCTCACTTGTTACATTTAGTTCATTCAGCTTCAAGAAATTACAAAAATGATTCATGCTTGCTTTAACAAACAATACAGAGGTATATGAAGAAGAAGTTTAAAATCATGCACTCCATGTGTGATCAGTACTATCTGTTTGTTTTCTTATCTCACTTCTCTTTCTCTATTTGTACAAAGATATCTAAACTGAGCTAGTTTTAGTTCTGGTTCTTTTTTTCTTTCTTTTTTCCTCCCGCCCAAATGGGGATAATATAAACTCAAAAGCTGCCCAATATCACTCCCACAAAATCTCCACGAGGTATATTTTAAATATTGAAATTATTTTATAGTTGGTTATTAAAACAGAGAGATCAAAATAACATCCAAAAGCTCATTAAAGTGGTAGAAGTATATGCGAGAGGAAGCAACCACTAGAATTGTTGGAACCAGACAGGCAAAAAAAGAAAAATCAGAAAAAAATGTTATAGTTTTCCAAGTAGCTGATCACTCATAGTATGTTACTCTGCAGATGGTAAATGCATTTAAAATGAGGCCCACAGAGAACAAAGTTCTCAGGATTTTTTCTGCAAAAGTAGAAGTAGACATGAGACCTGTCACTCAAATTATGAAAAGAGAAATGCCAGTAAAAGTGAGAATAGGACTTACTTTTAGCAAAAGAAGGATGTCATGGTGACCACTGCAGTGAGACTTTCTTGATCTCTTGTTTGAATTCACCAGCATCCAGCCTATTGTGTGGCTGGCCTCTCCCAGTCTCCAGGAAGAGTGTCCAAGGCCCCCAGCCCCATATTCTATTTATACTTGTCTCCAACTTCTACCTCCCACTGACAGCACCTGCCTGAAATAAATCCTCGTATGTTGTCATTTGTGGAATAAGTCTTTTTGTTTTGCTTTTAGTATTTATTATTTGTGGTTTATTTGGCTGTGTCAGGTCTTAGTTGCAGCATGTGGGATCTTCAATCTTTGTTGTGTCGTGTGAGATCTAGTTCCCTGACCAGGAATTGAACACGGGCCCCGTGCATTGGGAGGGCAGAGTCTTAGCCACTGGATCACAGGGGAAGTCCCCAAATAAATCTTTGTGATTATTAAAAAAAAAAGTTTTATCTTTCCAAATGTATAAATACATATATGTCCTCAAAGACAATAGACTTATTTTAGAATTATTAGATCTGCCTTAAGTGTGTTGGTAATGTTCCTTTAGGCCATACAATCATGAAGGAAAACTGCAACTCTCATTCTTTAATTGTGAAGAGTAGGTTCCTGGGATGTATTAGATGTTTATACCTGTTGTGGTAGATAATCACTTAATACCTGTTAGTAATTCAAATTCTGACTGTACTTATTTTTATTAATAATTTATTTTTAATTGGAGAATAATTGCTTTACAATATTGTATTGGTTTCTGCCATACATCAACATGAATCAGCCATGGGTATACATATGTTCCCTCTTTCTTGAACCTCCTTGAACCCCATCCCATTCCTCTAGGTTGTCACAGAGCACTGAGTTTGAACACCCTACGTCATACAGCAAATTCCCACAGGCTATCTATTTTACATATGGTAATATATGTTTCCATGCTACTCTCTTCATTTGTCCCACCCTCTCCTTCTCCCACTGTGTCCACAAGTCTGTTCTCTATGTCTCCATTGCTGCCCTGCAAATAGGTTCATCAGTACCATTTTTCTAGATTCCATATATGTGCATATATGATATTTGTTTTTCTCTTTCTGACTTACTTCACTCTGTATAACAAGCTCTAGGTTCATCCACCTCATTAGAACTGACTCAAATGTGTTTCTTTTTTTGGCTGAGTAATATTCCATTGTATATATGTACCACAACTTCTTTATCCATTTATCTGTTGATGGACATCTAGGTTTCTTCCATGTGTTGACTGTTGTAAACAGTGCTGCAATGAACACTGGGGTACATGTGTCTTTTTCAGTTATGGTTTTCTCAGGGTATATGCCAAGTAATGGGGTTGTTGGGTCATAGGGTAGTTTTATTCTTAGTTTTTTTTTAGGAATCTCCATACTATATTATCCATAGTGGCTGTGTCAGTTTACATTCCCACCAACAGTGCAAGAGGGTTCCCTTTTCTCCACACCCTCTCCAGAATTTATTGTTGGTAGATTTTTTGATGATGACCATTCTGACTGTTGTGAGGTGAAACCTCATTGTAGTTTTGATTTGCATTTCCCTAATTGAGCATCTTTTATGTGTTTATTAGGCATCTCTATGTCTTCTTTGGAGAAATGTATATTTAGGTCTTCTGCTCATTTTTTGATTGGGTTATTTGTTTTTCTGGTATTGAGCTACATGAGCCACTTGTATATTTTAGAGATTAATCCTTCATCAGTTGTTTCATTTGCTATTATTTTTTCCCATTCTGAGGGTTGTCTTTCGACATTGTTTATAGTTTCCTTTGGTGTGCAAAAGCTTTTAAGTTTAATTAGGTCCCATTTGTTCATTTTGTTTTAATTTCCACTTCTCTAGTGGATTTTTTAGTGTGGAAACATGATCTAGAAGTTTTGATAATATTTTTATTTTATTTTTGCCCAGTATCCCTTCCTTTATCTTGTAACCTGTGAAAAATTGATTCCTCTCATTTTCCAAAAACAGGCCAAGCTCCTACATCTGATGTTTAATTTCACCTTTGTCTTTGAATCCTTTGTTCATTCATTCAATAAGTATTCACTGAGAGTGTTCTACATACTAGGCATTATATAGAACACAGGAGATACAGCAGTGAATGCAGCAGACAAAACTCCTACCTTAGGAAGTTTACGTTCTAATTTTGTTTTTCTTGCTTGGTAGGCTAGCTATCATATGTTTTTTCCTATTGTATTCCACCCTACTCTTTAGGGGCCTAATATAATTTTGAGCTTCTTCTATCTTTGACTAGATCAGGCAAAATAACTCCCCTGACCTCAGACAGCAGTCACAGTTTTCAGCAGAGAATCTCTAATGAGCCTCTTCTGATACATGATGTTGTCGGAAACCAATTATTCTGTTTCACATGTTGTTTGTGGGTTTTCTTTTTAATCTGGAATCTCTGTCAGTTCCAATCCTGTTACTCAGCTGGAGATTGCTTCTCAGGTTCCTGCCTGTGGTGACACAGACTCTCCCAGGCCTGGTAGATGCAGAAGTAGCCAAAGTGCCTGCCATGGAAAGGCACCAGTCTCTCAGTAATCCACACTGACACTGGAGCTCAACCCCACTTGGAGGTCTGTCACTGCTGCTGCAATCACCTCCATGTAATGCATGCCAGTGCTGACCAAGGTGCAAACCTGGCTCTGCAGAAACAGGGGCTAAGTGAGAGATGGCAGTCCCTTCTGTCCTCACTGCCTTTCTGGAAAACTAGCAGGCTGTCTAACTACACACCTCCACATTGGCTGCAGTTCTATCTCCAGGACTTCAGCTTCAATTTTTCACATAAACTGCCTTAATAATTATGTGCTGTGTGATTAGTCACTCAGTCATGTCCAACTCTTTGTGATCCCTGCAGCCTGCCAGGCTCCTCTGTCCATGGGATTCTCCAGAGAAGAATACTGGAGTGGGTTGCTATGCCCTCCACCAGGAGATCTCCCCAACCCAGGGATCAAACCCAGATCTCCCGCATTTCAGGCAGATTCCTTACCATCTGAGCCACCAGGGAAGTCCAAGAATACTGGAGTGGGTAGCCTATTCCTTCTCCAGGTGATCTTCCTGACCCAGGAATTGAACCAGGGTCTCCTGCATTGCAGGTGGATTCTTTGCCACCTCTTTTCTTAATTAGTTGTGTTTTCAAAACTAATTGTGATATGGTTTTCAAGGAATTTTTTCAGCTTAACCTAAATTTTCAAATGTATTAGCATAGAACTGGTTATAATGTTGTTTTTTAAATGTCTGTAGGATCTATAATAATGTTCCGTTTAAATTCTTGTTAGCTACTTTTTGTTTTCTCTTTTTGTTCCCTTAATCAGTCTTGTTAGGGATTTATCAAATTTATTAATCTTTTTAATAATCAATTTTTGACTTCAATTATTTTCTTTTTTTTCCCAATTATTTTCTTTATTGGATGTCAAATCATCCTGCTTCTGTCTTTATTATTTCTATTATTCTACTTTCTTTGGGTTTATTCTGCTCAGTTTTTTTCCTTTTAGCTAACTTCTTGAGATAGAAGTTAAGATAATTTAATTTCAGCCTCTTTTCTCTTATATGTGTTTAGAGCTATAGATTTCCCTCTAGGTACAGCTACAACTGCATCCAACAAGTTTTTAAAATAACAAATTGCTAACATTTATTTAAGTCATACTGTATGCAAAGCACTGTACTGAAAGATTTATAAGCATTCTCTCAATTTTATACATTTTTATTAAACATAATTTACATGTAGCAAAATACACAAATCTTAAAGGTACAGTTTAACAAACCTTTACCAATTATACATCAGTGTTATCACCAGATTCAGATATGGAACATCTTTATCACTCCAGAAATTTTCCACATGCTTCTTCCCAGTTAACACCCATATCCAGAGGTAACTACTCTTCTGATTTCTAATAACATTGGTAGATGTACCTGTACTTGACCTTCATATAAATCAAATTCAACAGTACCCCAATGGTATATATACTTTTGTGTCCAGCTTTTTTGGTCAACTTAATGTTTTAGATATTAAATATTAATCTGTGTTATTGCATGTGTGATATTTTTTTAAATGCCTTTTAAGTCCATTGTATGGATGTAGTACAATTTGGGCTTCCCAGGTGGCGCTAGTGGTAAAGAATCCACCTGCCATTGCAAGAGATAAAGATTTGATCCCTTGGTGGGGAAGATCCCCTGGAGACAGAAATAGTAACCCACTCCAGTATTCTTGCCTGGAAAATTCTATACTCAGAGGAGCCTGGTGGGCTACAGTCCTTTGGATTCCAAAGAGTCAGACACGACTGAGCACATGCTACAATTTATTGATCCATTTTTCTGAAGGTAGAAATTTAGTAGATTTTTAAAGAGTTTTCTATTATTATAAATAAAACTAGTATGAAAATTCTTACACTTGTATTAGATTGGTGAAAAAATAATTGTGGTTTTGGACTGTGAATTTTGAATCATTATAACTAGGCCCAGACACATCTTTATTAATCAAAATAGGAAATATTACAATCAACACAATGTTACCAACAAGAAATAAGTTTGTTCATTCCTGTAGCATAAAAATCCATGTTTCAGGATTTGATGAATCTTGGAAAGCATTTTCTGCCTCCCACTGGTTGTGGAAGCATTTTGCCTGAAAAAGTTGTTGAGATGAGGGAGTGGTAGTTGATTGGTAAGAGGTCAGGCCAATAAGGCAATAAGTTTGGCCAATAAGGCAAAACTTTGTAGCCCAATTGGTTCAACTTTTGAAGCATTGGTTGGGTGACATTTGGTTGAGTGTTGTTGTGGAGAAGAATTGGGCCCTTTCTGTTGACTAATGCTGGCTGCAGGCACTGCAGTTTTCAGTGCATCTCATCAACTTGTTGAGCATATGTGGGGAAATTAACAAGATGGTGCCAGTCAGGCATTCTTGCTCCATGCTCGCATGCCCACTTGGCCCGTGTTCTGTGAACAATGACTTTGCATAGTTGTGTAACAGCTGAGATCGCTTAAGGCACTGTGCATGTGCTTCCTTGGTTGTGGGCTACTTTGTGCGGTACGCCTATATGGGCACCATCTGGTAAGGCTTTGCTGTTGCATTGGAGCTACATTGGGGTGGCATCATGGTTATGTTAAGGCTGTGTTATGGTTATGTGGTGGCTGCTGCTACAGCTGCTGCATCAGCCAGGAGAGAGGCTGTGTTATGGCTGCTGTGCCAGCCAGGGGAGGATAAACATGCCTGCAGTTCCTACAGCTCCTCGTGTTTTCTTCCAGCCTCTTAGCTTGAACCTTACCTACCCTGGGTTCAGCGAACAGTGTAGACAGTGTGAATAGCAAGATAGCTGACATCACGAACAGGATTAGCAATTCAGCATACTTCTCAGATGTAATAGTTTTGCCAAGATTCAAAAAGCTATAATGGATCAGATAGGCATCATGCCACCAAATAACGACCATGACCTTTTTTTTGGTGCAAGCTTGTCTTTGGGAAGTGTTTTGGAGCTTCTTCTCAGCCCAACCACTGAGCTGGTCATTGCCGGTTGTTGAATACAATCCACTTTTCATTGCACATCACTATCCAATGGAGAAATGGTTCATTGTTGCTTTGTATAATAAGAGAAGATGACACTTCAGAACGATATTTTTTGATTTGCAGTTGGTACATGAGGCTCCCACTTATCAAGCTTTTTCACCTTTCTAATTTTCTTCAAATGCTGAACAACCATAGAATGGTTGATGTTGAGTTCTTTGGCAAATTCTCATGTAGTTGTAAGAGAATCAGCTTTGCTGATCCTCTCAATTGGCCATTGTCAGCTTCCAATGGCCGGCCACTGCACTCCTCATCTTCAAGACTCTGGTCTGCTTTGCAAAGCTTCTTGAACCACCACTGACTGCACTGTTCATTCGTTAGCAGTTCCTGGGCCAAACATGTTGTTGATGTTGTGAGGTGTCTCTGTTGCTTTATGACCCATTTTGAACTCGAATACAAGAAAAGTGCTCAAATTTGCTTTTTTGTCTAACATTTTCCTAGTAAAATAAATATAAAGTAAACATCAAATAATAAATCATTAGCAAAAAATAAATTAGCAAAAGTGAGAAATGCACTTTGAAATGATACATAGCATAACCACATTTATTTAAGAATGTATTCTGATATCAAACAGCAAAGTTCAATAATGCAAAAATCAAAACTACTTTTGCACCAACCTAAATATTTCAGGTAGACATATATTCTCTTGGTCTTGTGTGAAATTGCTTGGTAATAGGATATGTGAATTTTTAGTCTTAGTAGATACTGGCAATGTTTCTGCTATTTTAAATTACAATGTTCTAAATAAATATTAGTTTTACTATTTTTCTCATTTCCTGACATATTTCTAATTAACAGTATGGAAGAGCTGGGGCTTCCCTGGTGGCTCAGACAGTGAAGAATCCACTTGCAGAGCAAGAGACCTGGGCTCAATCCCTGGATGGGGAAGATCCCCTGGAGAAGGGAATGGCTACCCACTCTAGTTCTCTTGCCTGGAGAAATCCATGGTCAGAAGTGCCTGGAGGGCTGCAATCCATGGGGTTGCAGAGTCTGACACAACTGAGCAACTAACACTTTCAGATTTTAATTTTTAATGATTTAATGTTTTGTCAAACTTCTTTTTAAAATAATATGTCTATGCTGTTATGTCTTTTCCAGATTTAGTTATTTATTGTTGACTGCGCTGGCTCTTCATTGTTGTTTGCAGGCTTTCTCTAGTTGCAGTGAGCAAGGGCTATACTCTTCTTATGGTACACAGGCTCATTGCAGTGGGCTCTCTTCTTATGGTACACAGGCTCATTGCAGTGGGCTCTCTTGTTGTGGAGCACAGGCTTTAGGCTTGTGGGCTTGAATAATTTCGATGGGTGCAATAGCTGTGTTGTACCAGCTTAGTTGCTCTGCAACATGTGGGATCTTCCTGGACCAGGTATTGAACCTGTGTCTCCTGCCTTGGCAGGTGGATTCTTTACCACTGAGCCACCACAGAAGTCCCCTCTCAAACATTTTTAAAGGTCACACACAGAATAATCACAATTTTTCCCCTTAAGATTATTAAGGTTATTAAGATTAAGATTATTATTAAGACTAAGATTATTAAAGTCACTTTGAACAGTTTCAACTTGTCCTACACTCCTGTGCAAAGTGAGGACTGCCTATATTTATCATAGCATAATCACAAGAGTGATAGCCTGTCACCTTTTCCATGTTCTGTTGGCTAAAATCATGTCACTGGTCTTGTTCTCACTCAAGCGGGGCAGATCAGATTATACAGGGCTTAACACTAGAGGGAAGAGATCATGACCTGTTTTCAAATTTTGCCTCAGTTCAGTTCAGCCGCTCAGTCGTGTCTGACTCTTTGTGACCCCATGGACTGCAGCACACCAGGCCTCCCTGTCCATCACCAACTCCCGGAGTTTACTCAGACTCATGTCCATTGAGTCGATGATGCCATCCAACCATCTCATCATCTGTCATCCGCTTCTCTTCCTGCCTTCAATCTTCCCCAGCATCAGGGTCTTTTCAAATGAGTCAGCTCTTTACATGAGGTGGCCAAAGTATTGGAGTTTCAGCTTCAACATCAGTCCTTCCAATGAACACCCAGGACTGATCTCCTTTAGGATGGACTAGTTGGATCTCCTTGTAGTCCAAGGGACTCTCAAGAGTCTTCTCCAACACCACACTTCAAAAGCATCAATTCTTTGGTGCTCAGCTTTCTTTATAGTCCAACTCACACATCCATACATGACTACTGGAAAAACCATAGCCTTGACTAGACGGACCTTTGTTGGCAAAGTAATGCGCTGCTTTTTAACATGCTATCTAGGCTGGTCATAACTTTCCTGCCAAGGAGTAAGCGTCTTTTAATTTCATGGCTGCAGTCACCATCTGCAGTGATTTGGAGCCCCCCAAAATAAAGTCAGCCAGTTTCCACTGTTTCCCCATCTATCTCCCGTGAAGTGATGGGACCAGATGACATGATCTTAGTTTTCTGAATGTTGAGCTTTAAGCCAACTTTTTCACTCTCCTCTTTCACTTTTATCAAGAGGCTCTTTAGTTCTTCGCTTTCTGCCATAAGGGTGGTGTCATCTGCATATCTGAGGTTATTGATATTTCTCCTGGCAATCTTGATTCCAGCTTTAGCTTCATCCAGCCCAGCATTTCTCATGATGTACACTGCATATAAGTTAAATAAGCATGGTGACAATATACAGCCTTGATGTACTCCTTTTCCTATTTGGAACCAGTCTGTTGTTCCATGTCCAGTTCTGACTGTTGCTTCCTGACCTGCATACAGATTTCTTAAGAGGCAAGTCAGGTGGTCTGGTATTCCCATCTCTTTCAGAATTTTCCACAGTTATTGTGATCCACACAGTCAAAGGCTTTGGCATAGTCAATAAGGCAGAAATAGATGTTTTTGTGGAACTCTCTTGCTTTTTCGATGATCCAGTGGATATTCGCAATTTGATCTCTGGTTCCTCTGCCTTTTCTAAAACCAGCTTGAACATCTGGAAGTTCACAGTTCATGACTGAATTTTCCAGTCATGAACATATGACCATGTTACATCCATTCATTTGGTAAGGTCTTCTGTAGTTTGTGGGTTGGTTTTGTTAATTCATTTGTTTAGGACAATATCTGTAACTTTCAGAGAACTTGCATAATTTTTAAGGAGACTTTCGTAGGTTTTAAATATTTTTGTTGCTATGGTAAGTGGTGTTGATTTTTAAATTTTATTTTCTAGTACTTTGTGACCAGCAGGTAGAAATACAATAGATTTTTTTTGTATTTTGAAATTGTATTCACCAAGTCAACTTATTAGTTTGTAGATTCTTTTACATACTACACAAATATAATCATGCCATCTGCCAATTAGCACATTTTTATGTCTTCCTGTCCAATCTTTATATCTCTAGTTTCTTTTCATTGCCTTTTTGGAATGGCTAGGGCTTCCAGTACAATGCTGAATAGAACAAGAGTAAAATTCTTGTTTTGTTCCTGATGTTCAAGCATTCAATATTTTATCATTGTGTGTGATTTAAATGTAATTTTTTAAGGATGTGCTTCATCAGATTAAGAAACTTCTTTTTTTAGTTGGCTGAATTTGATGTTAAATTTGAGTAAGTGCTTTTTCTGAATCTATGGAGATGATTATACAGTCCCCTCCCTTTTTTTTCAGTAAATGCAGCAAACTACGGTGATTGATTTGTGGATATTAATTAAATGGATGTATACATTTGACTCTGCATGCCTAGGATAAAACCTGTTTATCATTAGATATTATCCTTCTAATTTATTAGAATTATATGATTTGCTAATGTTTTGCTAATAGAATGTTGGCATCTGTATTCATGAGCAACATAGGTCTGAAATATTCCATTCTTGTAATTTTCTTCCCCTGTCAATTTGTGATATCAGGATTATCCTGTCCTCTTAAATGAGGGACGAGTTTCATTTTCCTCTGTTTTTGAAAGAGTTTGTGTTTGGTTTGTATTATATCTTCCTTTGATGTTTGGTAGAAATTAAATCATCTGCGTTTAGAGTTTTCTTTGTGGAAAAGTTATTAACTATTAATTTAACTTCACTAACACCTATGACTATTCCTGTATTTTATTTATTCTTATGTCAGCTGGGAAAGAGGTCAGGAAAGGAAAGGAAAGGAATTGAGGGCAGGAGGAAAACTGGGTGACAGTGGATGAACGGTTGGATGGCATCATCAACTCAATGGACTCAGCAAACTCTGGGAGATAGTGAAGGTCAGGGAAGCCTGGCGCACTGTAGTCCATGGGGTCGCAAAGAGATGGACACGACTGAGTGAACAACAACAATGTCAGGTTTATGTTCAATATGTTATGGTTTCTTTATTTGTCAGTTAAAAACTGTTCTATTTTCCATTGTGACTTTCTCTTTGATCCATTGATTATTTATAGTTTTCTATTTAATTTTTAAATAGTTGGAAATTTTCAATTTGTTCATTATGGATTTTTTAATTTGATTCCATTGTGGTTGGAGAACATCTTTTGTATAATTTCAGTCCTCAGATAAATGCTGTTTTATGGTCCAGCACATACTCTGTCTTTCATTCCAATCTTAAAGAAGGGCAATGTCAAAGAATGTTAAACTGCCATACGATTGTGCTCATTTCATATGTAAGGTTATGCCCAAAATCCTTCAAGCTAGGCTTCAGCAGTATGTGAACTGAGAACTTCAGGATGTACAAGCTGGGTTTAGAAAACGCAGAGGAACCAGAAATCAAATTGCCCATATTCGTTGGATCATAGAGAAAGCAAGGGAATTCCAGAAAAACATCTACTTCTGCTTAATTGACAACAAACTGTGGAAAATTCTCAAAGAGATGAGAATACTAGACCACCTTACCTGTCCCCTGAGAAACCTGTATGCAGGTCAAGAAGCAACAGTTAGAACTGGACATGGAACAACTGACTGGCTCAAAATTGGGAAAGGAGTAAGACAAGGCTGTATATTGGCAGCCTGCTTATTTAACTTACATGCAGAGTACATCATGTGAAATGCCAGCCTGGATGAATGATACGCTGATTGCCAGGAGAAATATCAGCAACCTTAGATGTTCAGATGATACTACTCTAACAGCAGAAAGACAAGAGGAACTAAAGAGCCTCTTGATAAGGGTGAAAGAGGAGAGTGAAAAAGCTGGCTTAAAACTCAACATTCAAAAAACTAAGATCATGATGTCTAGTTCCATCACTTTGTGGCAATTAGAAGGGGAAAAGTGGAAGCTTTAATAGACTTTATTTTCTTGGGCTCCAAAACCACTCTGAACACTAACTGCTGCCATGAAATTAAAAGACATTTGCTCCTTGGAAGGAAAGCTATGACAAGCCTAGACAGCATATTAAAAAGCAGAGACATCACTTTGCCAACAAAGGTCCATCTAATCAAAGCTATGGTTTTCCAGTAGTCATGTAGAGATGTGAAAGCTGAACCATAAAGAAGGCTGAGTGCTGAAGAATTGATGCTTTTGAGCTGTGGTGTTGGAGAAGACTCTTGAGAGTCCCTTGCCTGCAAGGAGATCAAACCAGTCAATCCTAAAGAAAATCAGCCCTGAATACTCACTGGAAGGACTGATGCTGAAGCTGAAGCTCCAATACTTTGGCCACCTGATCTGAAGAGCTTACTCATTGGAAAAAACCCTGATGCTGGGAAAGGTTGAGGGTAGGAGGATGGGGGGTGGGGGTGGGCGACAGAGGATGAGATGGTCAGATAGGATCAGTGACTCAATGGACATGAGTTTGAGCAAACTCTGAGTAACAGTGAAGGACAGGGGAGCCTGGCATGCTGCAGTCCATGGGGTCACAAAGAGTCAGACATGAATTAGTGACTGAACAACAAATATACTCTTAGTTTCATGTGTGCTTGCAAATAAATTTCACTCTGCAGTTGTTAGGTATCATATTCTGTATATGACATTTAGATCAAAAAGATTAATACTATAGATTCGAACTCCGTATCCTTACTAATTTTTTGTCTTGCTCTTCTTAAGGTATTGAAAGGAAAGTTAAAATCTCCAACTGTGACTGTTGGTTTGTCTCTTTCTTCTTTTAGTTCCGTCAAATATTGTTTCATGGATTTTAAAGCTGTGATATTGGGCACATACACATTTATAATTGTCTCTAGATGTTTGTACTGTTTGCTTGGACTCTCGAGTTGGGTCTAACTCTTTGTGACCCCTTGGACTGTAGCCTGCCAGGCCTCTCTGTCCATGGGATTTTTCAGGCAAGAATACTGGAGTAGGGTACCATTTACTCCTCCAGGAGATCTTCCTGACCCAGGGGTCGAACTTTTGTCTCTTATGTCTCCTCCTTTGGCAGGCATATTCTTTACCACTAGCTCCACCTGGGAAGCCCTGTCTCTTGATGAATTCACCATTATTATAAAATGTCTCTGTTTATCTCTGAGAGTTCTCCTTGTCTTAAATATGAATATAACCACTCCAGCTTTCTGTGCTTACTGTTTCTTACTATTTGTGTGATGTATCTCTTTCTATCCTTTTACTTTCAACTTATCTGTGTTCTTATATTTAAAGTGTGTCTCATATATATAAAGTTGGGTCATTTAAACAAACTAATCAGAAATCTCTATCTTTAATTATAGAATTTGATCCTTTTGTATTTAGGTGATAACTGACATGTTTGGATTTAAGTCTACTGTATTGCCCTTTGCTTTCAATGTGTTCCATCTGGTATTCATTCCCTTTTCTGCCTTTTCTACCATAAAAAAAATTAAGCAAAGGGAGAACTGACACTGCTTCATACATAATTGGAGGTTTTAACACCCTTCCCTCACCAATTCGTAGAACCAGACATAAAATCAACAG
This sequence comes from Giraffa tippelskirchi, assembly GCF_054371585.1. Lineage (NCBI taxonomy): Eukaryota > Metazoa > Chordata > Mammalia > Artiodactyla > Giraffidae > Giraffa > Giraffa tippelskirchi. The sequence continues at coordinate 95,850,118 of NC_137276.1, forward strand.
ATATAGAGGATCTGAACCACACTATTACACTTTGACTTAATTGATATTTTCAGGACATTGCATCACAAAATGGCTGACTACTTACTTCGAGTATATGTAATACACCAGGCACTAAGCAATAAAATTAAAAGGATTGAAATTATACAGACTATATTCTCTGCCACAGTGGAATTAAATCAGAGCTCAGTAACAGTAACTAGAAAAACCTGAAATATTTGGAAATGAAAAAACACTTCTATATAATCCATGAGCCAAAAAAAAAAAAAAATCACATGGGAAATTGAAAAATATTTTAATCTTTTATAAAATAACATTAAAATTACAATATGGTGCTAAGTTGCTCAGTCCTGTCTGATTCTTTGAGACCCCATGGACTGTAGCCTGCCTGGCTCCTCTGTCCATGGAATTTTACAGGCAAGAATACTGGAGTGGGTTGCTATGTCCCCCTCCAGGGATCTTCCCCATCCAGGGACTGAATCCACGTCTCTTAGGTCTCCTGCATTGCGAAGTGGGTTCTTTACCACTAGCGCCACCTGGAAAGCCCTAATATTTTGTGAGATGCAGCTAAATAAGAGGAAAATTCACAACTTTAAATGCTTATATTAGAAAGAGGAAAAATCTAAAGCCAATGACCTGTGACCCTACCTCAAGAAATTATATAACAAAGTACAAATTGGAACATAAAGTAAGTGAGGCAGGAAATCATAAAGACAAGTGCAATAATTAATGAAACAGAACATAGGCCAACAATAGTGAAAAATCAATGAAACCAAAAACTGGTTCTTTTAAAATGTCAGCAAAATTGATAAGCTTTTGGCTAAACTGACAAAGGAAAAAAAAAAAGAAGAAGACATAAAGTATTAATATTAGGAATGAAGGTGGGGACATCACAAGAGTCTCTACAAATACTAAAAGGATAGTTAAGGGAATCAAGTATTACAATTAACCTTATGCCAAGAACTTGGGCAGTCTACATGAAAAGGACCAGTTCTCTCAAAGAAAAAAACTACCTAAGCTGGCACAGAAAGAAACAGGAGGTTTGGATAGCCCTTTATGAATTTCAAAAATTGAATTTGTAGTTTAAAACTTGCCCCCAAAGGCCACGACCCGTATGAGTTGCTCTGGGCGCTAGGCGAAAGCGCACAGCGCGGCGCGGGGGCCGGGCCGGGACCTCCTGGCAGTTCAGCGGCTGGGCGAGCGGATGCTGAGCAAGCTGCAGTCTCCATCGCGGGCGGGGTTCGGGGGGCAGCTCCGGGGGCAGGGGGTCGCTGCAAAAGCGACGCGTGCGCGTCACCGTCAAGTGTGACCGGCTGGAGCTGCAGCTAAGCCTGGACGTGGAGAAGTGGATTGACAGGCGCTTGGAGGAGTTGTACAGCGCAGGGAGGCAGACAATGAGGTCAACATCGTGAATTGTTGAAACTAGAGAGGGAAGAGGCGAGAAGCCGGAACATCCAGGGATCTTCTAAAGTCGTGCACGAACCCCACAGAGGACTTAATCCAGGAGCTGCTGGTGAAGCCCCGAGGCCTCCACAAGCAGCCAACCCTCCGCCAGCCCAGCCCCTTCGGTGGCGGCCTGAGCCCGCTCCAGGACCGAGCCCGGGAGGCGCCGCCCTGATCCTCAAGGCCTCCGTGACCTCCTGCATCTCCCCGAAACGCCGTCTTGGCTTGTTTGTAAGTTGTATTCAACGGTTCTGTAACAATAACACTGCGTGCCTGTTTAAAAAAAAACACAAAAACTTGCCGAAAAGAAAACCCCACGCCCAAGAGGCTTCACTGATGAATTCTATAATACATTTTACAAGTAAAAACCAATCCCATACAAACTCCTTAAAAAACAGGAAGTAGGAAACACTTCCCAATTCATTTTGCAAAGCCAGTATTACCTTAATACCCAAACCAGATGAAGATATTACAAGGAAAGGCCTATATTCCTCATTCAATAGGTGTAAATTTAAGTAAAATTAAATTCTCACTTATGTAAGTATCTCTACTGTAAATATGTATTGAAAGGTGTGTGTGTTAAGTCACTCAGTCGTGTCCGACTCTTTGTGACCCCATGGACTGTAGCCCACCAGTCTCCTCTGTCCATGGAATTTTTTAGGCGAGAGTACTGGAGTGGGTTACCATTTCCTTCTCCAGGGGATCTTCCTGACCCAGGAATTGAACCTGGGTCTCCCGCATTGCGGGGAGATGCTTTACCACCTGAGCCATCATGGAAGCCCGTATTGAAAGGTACTTGGGAACATGTTTACCTAGCATTAATGATGATTTTTCTGGTTGGTGGTTAAAAAACCAAAAACTGTGTAGTTGTGCTTTTCTACATTGTTTGAATCTTAACAAATATGATTTTGCAGTAGAATGCTGCTGCTGCTGCTGCTAAGTAGCTTCAGTCGTGTCCGACTCTGTGCGACCCCATAGACGGCAGCCCACCAGGCTCCGCTGTCCCTGGGATTCTCCAGGCAAGAACACTGGAGTGGGTTGCCATTTCCTTCTCCAGTGCACAAAAGTGAAAAGTGAAAGTGAAGTTGCTCAGTCGTGTCCGACTCGTAGCGACCCCATGGACTGCAGCCTACCAGGCTCCCCCGGCCATGGGATTTTCCAGGCAAGAGTACTGGAGTGGGGTGCCATTGCCTTCTCCGACTGTTCTTAAAAAAAAAAAAAAACAATGAGCAAATGTTTTATTAGTTCTAGGTTATGGGAATATGAATGGTTTTCTTTGTACTTTTCTGAATTTTTAAAATAAAAATAGATACTATTTTTTTGTATTGTTTTCAGTAGCCAGTCTTTAAAATGTTAGGTAGTTTCTTTCTAGTCCTATCTTATTCAGTGTTTCCTGTTGGGAAAATGTACTGAATTTTATCAAATGACATCTACAGGTATGACCACATGATTTTTGACTTCTCCTACCGAGCTACGCTGGCATTCCTGGTGGAAGCAGTTTATTGCGCAAAAGTCTACTTAGTAAGGTACAAGCAGAAAGCAAAATTTTTCCACTGTCTTTCAAGCCCACTTGCTGGGTGTGCTCCTCCTCACTCTGGATGAAATCTTGGAAAGCTTTCAGCTTTCATAATTTTTTTTTGGTCTAAGGAGAATTTCATTTTAGTAACTAAAAAGCTCTATTCAATCCAATATTTAAAACTCCAGTGTTTTATCTAATTCAAATTTCTCCTCCCCTTTAGTTCTGCCTCTGACTAGGAAATCTGAGAAGGGGACAGGGGTTTTATTTCTTTCCTAAGTGCTGTTTTGGGGGCTGTATTCCTCAGGATTCTTCAGAGAAACAGAACCAGTAGGATATCTATATTTATATTGAAATAAATTTTTATGAGAAATTGGCTCACATGGAAGCTGAGAAGTCCTCGCATCTGGGTCCATAAGCGGGAAACCCAGGAGAGCTGGGACTGTGACTCAGCCTGGTCCAAAGGCCCAAGGAGCAGGCCCAATTATGGATGGTGTAATTCCTAAGCCAAGGGCAGGAGAAGACTGATTATCTCAGCTCAGCAGTCAGGCAGAGAGAGTGAATTCTCCCGTCCTCCATCTTTTTATTCTATTCAGGTCTTCAATGGAGTGGACAGTGTCCACCCACACTGGGGAGGGCCATCCTCTTTTCTCAGGACACTGACTCAAGTGTTAATCTCATCCAGAAACATGCTCACAGACACACCTAGAATCATACTGAACCAAATATCTGGGCGCTGTGTGCTCCAGTCAAGTTAACTCGTAAAATTAACCATCGTAGGGACTGCCTGGGGGAGACCAGAGATAAGGAGTGGGAAGGTCCTATTAGTCTGGTACTTTGTCACATGGTGTTGGTACCCTGGGGTGTGTTGCATTCTCAGTTACTGAGGGGGGCTTGTTCCCCAAACGCTGAGGCTCTCTTGTGTAGAGATTTTAACCCAGGCTGTGCCTCCTCGTGTTGGCAAGTGTTGACCTCTCCTCTCGGTCCCCGGCTCTCCTTTTGCCCAGTGTGGGGAGTCTCTACTAAATACTACTCTTTCCACGGGGTCCACTGCTGGCCCACAGGAAATAGGCACGGGCCAATGCTGAAGGTCTGAAGATCTGAAGTGCAGGCCTTTTTAAAGACGGTCCTCACCAATAATCTGCTGTCAGACAAGGGCAACTCCAGCCAGTTGCTGACCTGGAGTCTTTATCAGGTCCTGTGTCCCTCAGGTCAGGAGCCCCTCCTTTGACTTGAAGCGCAAGGCCGGGTGGTGGTGGTGGGGATTATGCTCACTGATAACACTCCCCTTCCAAACGCCTCTGCACTCCTCCTCCTCAACCCCTCAAATAACCTCATGGTCTGGAAGGTTTTCTTGGGTGGGCAGCAGTCAGGTGACTGGCACCTCAAGGAAAGGAGGTGCTAGACAACTCTGCCCTTGTCCGTGGCCTGTGGGCTTCTGCCAAAACTCTGTTTTTAATATCCTTTGTGTGGAATAAGTATTCTCTTTACACACAGCTAGGTTTATTAGTATCTTTTAATGTTTGCCCCTGTTTTCACACATGAAATTTCTCATTTATTTTTTCTGCTTCTTTAACCAGACTTTGATACTAGGGTATCTAACTTCATGAAATTACTCAGGGGCTTTTCTCTATAGTTTTGTAAAGTTGGAATAACAAGGAAATTGTTTCTTTGGGGAAAGTTAAGTAAAAGTTAGCTGTGGAACAGTCTTTGCGTGGTGCCTTTTTTAAAATTTATTTGGTTGCCTCAGGTCTTAGTTGCAGCACATGAAATTTTTGTTGTGTCAGGTGGGATCGTTCAGTGAGGTACACTCTCTATAGTTGTGGCTCGCAGGCTCTGGAGTGCACGGGCTCAGTAGCTGCGGTGCATGGGATTAGTTGCCCCATGGCTTGTGGTATCTCAGTTCCCCTGTGTGTGTTAGTCACTTAGTTGTGTCTGACTCTTTGCAACCCCATGGACTGGAGCCCGTCAGGATCCTCTGTCCATGGAATTCTCCAGGCAAGAATACTAGAGTGGGTTGCCATGCCCTTCTCCAGGGGAGTCTTCCCGACCCGGGGATTGAACCCTGGTCTCCTGTATTAGCAAGCAGATTCTTTAGCATCTGAGCTACTGGGGAAGCCCTTGTTGCTGTTGAGTCGCTAAGTCATGTCTGACAAACTCTTTTGTGACATCATGGGCTGTAGCCTGCCAGGCTCCTCTCTCCATGGGATTTCCCAGGCAAGAATACTGGAGTGAGTTGCCCTACTAGGGATCAAAACCGAGTCCCCTGCATCACAATGCAGATTCTTAACCGCTGGACCACCAGCAAAGTCCTGGCATGGTGCCTTTTTTTTGGTTGCACTGGGTTTTTGTTGCAGCAAGAGGGGGCTACTCTTCATTGTGGTGTGCAGGCTTCTCATTGAAATGGCTTTGCTTGTGGAGCACGGGCTCTAGGGGGTAGGCTCAGTAGTTGTGTCGCATGGGCTTAGTTGCTCCACAGCATAAGAGATCTTCCTAGACCAGAGATTGAACCTATGTCTCAGGCAGATTCTTTACCACTGAGTCACCAGGGAAGCCCTGGCATGGTACCTTTTAAAGTGATAAATCCGTAACAGTGTTTCCAAGTTCTTCTATTGTCACTGAATTCCTCAAGTTTTCTACCTCTCTATGGTTCAAATTTGGCAATACATACTTTGTCAGAAAATCACTTTCTTCATAGGCTTTGCCATTTATTGCCATAAAGTAGCACATGTGTTAGTTTTCTAGGGCTGATGGAACAAATTACCACAAACTGGGTGGCTTAAAGCAACAGAAATCCATCCTCTCCTAGTTCTGGAGGCCAGAAGTCTGAAACTAAGGTGTTGACAGGACAGTTTATCCTGGATGCTCTCAGCAAAGCTTGGTGCTCCTTGAGCTGGAGCTTCATCCTCCAGTCTCTGCCTTCGTCCTCACTTGGCCTCCCCTGTATGTCTTTGATCTTGTCTCCTTTTCCTTATGAGACACTGGATAGTAAACTTAGCTGCTGCTGCTGCTGTTTAGTCGCTCAGTCGTGTCCAACTCTTTTTGCCCTCATGGACTGTAGTCCCCCAGGCTCTTCTGTCCATGGGATTTCCCCGGCAAGAATACTGGAGTGGGTTGCCATTTCCTTCTTCAGGGATCTTTCCAACCCAGAGATCAAACCCGAGTCTCCTGCTTGGCAGGTGGATTCTTTACCACCGAGCCACCTGGGAATCGAGTTTGGGGGTCACCATAAATCCAGGATAATCTCATCACTAGGTCTTTAATTGCATCTGCAAAGACCCTCATTCCGAATAAAGTCACCTTCACAGGTACTGGAGTTCAGGATTTGGACATATCTCTTTTTGGGCCACTATTCAACCCAGTGTGTTGTTGTTTAGCTGTTAAGTCATGTCCAACCCTTTTGCGACCGCATGGACTATAGCCTGCCAGTCTCCTCTGTCCATGAGATTTCCCAGGCAAGAATACCAGAGTGGGTTGACATTTCCTTCTCTGGGGGATCTTCCTGACCCAGGGATCGAATTCGTGTCTCCTGAACTTCAGGCAGATTCCTTACCACTTAGCCACCCAGGATGCCCATTCAAATCACTACTCTTTTACTTACAGAATCATGAGAATTGGATTGAGGGTTTCTGAGAAACATACACATTTATCGGTAATTAAAATTTTTAAAATCTTTTATTTTCTGGGAGCTTCCAGCCTCAGTAAGAGAGCCTTGTTTACAAGATGCCCCCAGGTCCATTTTCACCAGAAATAAGTCTATTGCTTCCTTTTCACCACATGTGTGGGGGATTTGAATGGCAACATTGAGTTCTGTGAAATTCCTCCCTTAGAGGTGACCTAAAGAGAAAGGAAGAAATGGTTCACACTTTCTGCAAAAAGTTTAGTCATCTATTTGAGATTTCGAGCTTTCTAAAGAGTGGGGGAATCAGAGGCACAGAACCATTCCTCCGGGTACCATGCTGCTACCTTCCCAGGCCTGGCACTTCTTGAGGGCAGAGGCTCTCATAACATCATGGTGGGAGGGGGTGGGGGAGGGCAGGACCCGCATCTCCTCCCTGCTTTATGCTGTCACAGGGCCACCTCAGTACAACCTCCCTTTGAGGAGAAAAATAGTGTAGCTGCTGGAAACAAGAGAGATCATGAAATCTGATGAGATTGGCTGTCACAAGTCAGGGTTCTATTTGCTAAGTAACTGTCATGAAAACATTACACATTTCCATCAAGATTAAAAACCAAAACCACAATAACTCTGAGCACCATCATAAGTGAAAATACCTGTCACAATCCTGTCAGGTGGCATACCACACAAACCACCAACAACACCACTGACAAAACAGTTCAGCCTCTTGGAAGTTACGAATTATGGGACTTCCCTCGTGGTCCAGTGGCTAAGACTGTGCTCCCAATGCAGGTGGCTTGGGTTCGATCCCTGGTTGGGAAACTAGATTCCACATGCCAGTAAAGATCCCAAATGCCACAACTAAGACCAGGCACAGCCAAATAAATTAAAAAAAATTTTTAAAGTTCTCATTGCAAGAAAAACAATTTTTTTTTTTAAAAAGGAAGTAGACCCACTGGAGCTCTGGAGAGAAGGAATCCTGCGGCCATAGAAGAGGAGAGAGTGCTGGCCAGTATATCTCAATCTTCCCAATGCATCTGAATCACCTGGAGGGCTTGTGAACCACAGGTCACTGACCCTATCCAAGTCTCTGATTCAGTGGGTCTAGGGTGGGGAGAATATGCATTTCTCACAAGTTCCCAGGGATTTGTGAACCACTGGCCCAGGTGGAGCTTTGAAATCTGCCCTGTTAATAAGCTCCATCTGTGATTGAGGCAGAGACTTTCAACATTTTGTTAAGTGCTGGTTACAGGGTGATCAGCCCTGGTCAGAGGCCAGGGAGTTAGGTATGTGGGTGTTTAGACCCAGAGCAGGGTATGTACTGGGGTTCATCTAATAGGTCCTAAGAGGGTTCAGCCTGGGCATGTGTGAACCATTTTTGAAATGTATGGTGAACTTGCTATGCTCCAGACCCTGGGTCCCACGGTGTACCTGAATCTGGATACAAGCTGCTGTTCTAGAAGGCAGAAAGGCCCAGAGGGTGGAGTGAGAGCAGGGTAGAGGGGTCTGACCCTTGATATCCCAGGACTCTTAACCCTAGGAGCCCAGTCAGAGGCCTTCGGGACCAACCCCACCACGTGAGGCTGGCAAGGGACTCATCTGCTCTGCGATGGCGCCACCTGGTGGACAAGAGGGACAGTGGCCTGGTGGCAAGGGGACCTTCAAAGGGGGATAACGCACACCACTTAGTGCTGCTACTACTACAAACATCATGTTGGTGGTGCCAAGAACAACAGCTAGGAAAAATCGCGAACGTACTCTGTATATGCCAGACACATACCATATAAGCTCTGTGGATTCATCAACATTTAATCTTCATGACACTAGAGGACTGTAGTCATATGGGTTTGGTTTTCACATGAGGGAACCCTGACCCATAGAGCTGGAATAACTTGCCAAGGCCACATGGTTAGTGAGGCAGTGTCCTCAGACCCCTGTTTGGGGTTGGCTTGGAGGGCACCCCTGTAGTCTAGGCTTTGCCACTCTGGCCTCTGAGAACTGGAGAGAGCTGTTTAACATCTCTGAAGCTCAGTTTCCTCTCCTGAGAGGAGTTTATTGTCCTCCTCCTGGGGACCGAGTGAGCGGAGGGAGACCTGGTGAGGGAAGCCCTCAGCTCTGGGCTTGGCTGCTGTGCAGCCCCAGGGCATCATTCCCACAAATGTCTGGTCAGTGGTTCCCCATCCTATGCAACAGACCCAGCCCTGCCCAGAGCAGAACAAGCCCTCAGCAAGTAACATTTCAGCTCTTGGCCTAAAACAGGGGCCCCAACCTCTGGGGCCACAGGCTGGTACCAGTCCATGGCCTGTTAGGAACCAGGCCAAACAGCAGGGCGTGATCGGTGGGCCAGCAAGTGAAGCTTCACCTGTATTTCTAGCTGCTCCCCATCGCTCCTGGTACTGCCTGAGCACTGCCTCCTGCAGGTCAGCAGCAGCATTCGAGTCTCACAGAAGCACAAACCCTGCTGTGAACTGCACATTCAAGGGATCTTGATTGCATGTTCCTTAAGAGAATCATCTGGAAACCATCAAGTCTCCCCTAGTCTGTGGGAAAAAATGTCTTCTACGAAATCGGTCCCTGGTGCTGAAAAGGCTAGGGACTGCTGACCTAAAGAAAATATCTGTGTCAGTAAATCCATCTCCTTCCCCCACCTTCGATACTATACCCCTGGCCCAGTGAAAACACGTGTCACTTCTGAAGAACTTTCTTGCAGAAGTGAATGACAAGGGAGAGAAATTAACACTGAGTGTTGGAAGAAATCTGGCCCTGACTGAATCCAGGAACCAGCAGTGGCCGGGGAGCCTGGCTGGGTACCTCCCCCCAGCCCAGGCCTAGAGCACCCCTCACCCCCTCACTACGCCCCAGCACAGGGCAAGTTCTTCCCCCGGCTCCTGCTGAGGCATATGCTGGCCAAGTTGGAGGCAGCTAGTGACCATGTCGGAGAAGGCAATGGCACCCTACTCCAGTACTCTTGCCTGGAAAATCCCATGGATGGAGGAGCCTGGTAGGCTACAGTCCATGGGGTCACTGAGAGTTGGACACGACTGAGCGACTTCACTTTCACTTTTCCCTTTCATGCACTGGAGAAGGAAATGGCAACCCACTCCAGTATTCTTGCCTGGAGAATCCCAGGGATGGCGGAGCCTGGTGGGCTGCCATCTATGGGGTCGCAGAGAGTTGGACACGACTGAAGCGACTTAGCAGCAGCAGCAGCAGTGACCATGTGGAAACAGACTTAGTGGGCCGTGGGAGGGGTGTGGTTAGAGAAATATGGATCTCCTTGGCCCCCGAAGTGAATGGGAGTTTATGCAAAGACTGAGGCCCTGATTTCAGGAGGCCCTGAAGCTGGACCGGAGAGGGAGATGGCGTCCAACTGAGTGTGACTTGGCTCTGCCCCCTATCGTTAGGAAACCTGTTGTGACAGAGGTCCTGAACTTGGCCCGGGGGAAAAGTTCTGGGTGAGAGGGTTCACAGGGCGCTTTGGAGCAAACTTCCCCCCAGATTACTGCTCTGTGAAGGGAATTCCCCCTGGAATTCTGAGGTCAACAAAAAGATTGCCTTCCAGACACAGGCTTTTTATTGGGACAACTTTCTTAACGCGAAGCTAAAACTTATTTCACTCTTAACTCCAGAATACATTTCCAATGAAGTAAAGTTGATGACAGAACACCTACTATGTGCCAGAATAGTTTCTAGAGCTTTCTATGAATTAGCTCATTTAATCTTCACTACAATGGTATGAAGTATGGATGATTCCATTTTGCTATTTAATGGAAAGGAAGTCATCTGGGAAAAAGGTGTAAATATAAAGGTATTAGAATAAAATATTTGGTTGAGAAAGAACCTGGTTAGCCTTAATACCAAAGACAGGAAACCATAAAGGAGAAAATGATAGTTTTTTAATAGGTACTTATTTATTTTGTTTTTTGGCTATGATGGGTCCTTATTGCTACACATGGGCTTTCTCTAGTTGTGGTGAGTGGGGTTCTCATGTGGAGCATGGGTCTAGGGGGTGTGGGTTTCAGTAGTTGCAGTGAGTGGGCTCGGTAGTTGCTGCCCACAGGCTCTAGAGTGCAGGCTCAATAGTTGTGGCACATGGGCTTTGTTGCTTTGTGGCACGTGGAATCTTCCTAGACCAGGGATTGAACTGGTGTCCCCTGCATTGCAAAGCGGATTCTTAACCACTGGACCACCAGGGAAGCCCTGAAAATGATAGCTTTTTGCTGTTGTTGTTGTTTTAAACATTGAAAATTAGAAGTATCTATACAAACCATAAATAAATTCAAAAGATTAATTAGATGCTAGGAAAATAAGCATGAATAAGCAATTTCTGAGGAATAAAAACTGACAAATAAAAAGCTTAAAATGTCCAATCCTACTGGTGCTCAAAGAAATGAAAATAAAATAGGAATTTGATGTCATTTTCTTCACGTTTACATTAAGTAGACATTTCAAAAAAGATGATAACAACCAGGGATGGTGAAAGTACAGGAAATGTACATTTCTTATGCTGGTTCACACATTTTCTCTTTACTAGCTGGTCACAGGTATTGCATTAATTTAATTTTGCCCGGTTACTGTTCACTTAGATCATTTCCAATTTTTTTTTTTTGTCTTATGAATGCAAAGACCATCTTTGTTCATCCATTCTTTGCAACTTTGACAATTTCTTTAGGAAAGGGCCCCAGAAGTGGAAATTTTAGGGTAGAGGATTTGAAACCTCTTGATGCTGGATCCAAATGGCTTCCCATGAAGGTAGAATATGTTTGGCTTGACAAGGGGAGCTGGGTAAGAGCAGAGCTCAGAGTAGCCCTGGACTTGGAGCAAAGAGGGCAACAAGCAGAGTGAGTACAGCCTGGAGGCTGCCTTGCAGATGAAGAGCGTGGGGCGGGGAGGGGGGATACTTGGGGGAAAGAGGCAGATGGGCAGAGGTGGCAGAAGTCAGAGGATGGGGTATAGGGTGGAGCCTTCCAGGCTGGCCATCCCAGGGAGGACAGTTGATGCCCAGGCCTGCCCCACAAGGGAGGCAGGGGGACCCCATGGGGCAGGTTGGCCTGGATTCTAGCACTTCACTTACTGGGGCAGTCACCCAGCTCCTCCAAGTCTTAAGTGAAGTGAACCAGGCAAAGCACAATGACTGGTAGGTGGTCAGTTGCGAAGTGGTCAATAAATGGTGGCTGTAGTTACTAGTCGGCACTCCAGAAGCATTTACTGATTTGATTCTGGAATTTTGGCTAACACTTAAATAAGACATTCTCTGTGCCAGCCATTGGCTTCCCAGGTGGCACAGTGGTAAAGAATCCACCTGCCAATGCAGGAGACACAGGAGACTCAGGCTTGTTCCTGGGTTGGGAAGATGACCTGGAGTAGAAAATGGCAACCCACTCCAGTAATCTCACCTGGGAAATCTCCTGGACAGAGGAGCCTGGCAGGCTACAGCCCCTGGGGTTCCAAAGAGTTGGGTAGGACTGAGCACGCACACACGTGCCAGCCATTATTCTAAAAGTGTATATATCTAATTCAAACCGAACAATCTGATAAATGAGGAAATCTAGGCACAGAGAAGTTGGGCGCCTTGCCAAAGTCATCAGCCAGCAGCACGCTGGGCCAGACCTGGGCACCCATGCTCTTGGCCCCACCCCATGCCACCCTGCACACCAGTAATACCAGAATCTCAGCAATGCCAATCGCAGAGAAGGAACAAAAGTCTGGGTTCATTTGGGAGTAGGGGCAGTTGTCATATTGACTCAGGAAACGGTTGTGGTGCATGCATCAAGGGCTCCTCCAGTTCGCCTTCATGTAGGGTCGAGGTGGGGTCCCAAGTGGCCCCTGGGTGCAGGCTGCTCCCACAGGCTGGAGGCCAGAGGCCCCAAACTGCACTTGGGGCCCCTGGGTCTCACCCATTGTGCTAACTGCTGGCCTGCCAGCCAGCCTTGCTCAGGAAGAAAGTCTGGAAAAAGGCAGCAGACAGGCCAGGCGGTGTCCCTGGAAGGAGGCCCAGCTCAGAAGCTCCGGAAAATGACAGTGATCTAGGTTCAAAACGCCTCTGCTGAGTCACTCAGGGGAAGTTGATCTGCAATCAGCTCACTTGGAAGAAGGCGGGGATGTGGGAGATGCAGTGAAAGATTTGCCTCAAACAAGTTAAAATTAAAAAAGGGTGGGGTGGCTGGTGGGACCAACTCATCCTTGGCGTGGAGGGGGTGGCAGTACACAGCACTGTTTTGGGAGCCAGACGGATCCACAAGCAAGGCCAGGCCCCGTCAGCCCCGGCTGTCCCTGGGCCTCGTCTTTCCTTCCTGTAAAACAAGGGCCATACCACCTACCTCATGGGTGCTGGAGAAGAGTAAACGAGATAATATGCATAAATAGCACAGTGCCTAGCTTACTGTAAGCCAGTATAATGAAACATTCGCTGGTAACTAGTGTGTGTGCATGTACCCTGTGCAGACCGAGTAATGTGGGTTGGCTGATTCAGGGTTCTCAGCATCACGTGCCAGGAACTTGGGAGAAGCTCAAGTGCTCGGGCCCCATCCCAGACCTGCTGAATCAGCCTTAACCAGTCCCCCGGGGGATTATGATGGTTGCTAACGTTTGCGAACTGCCACCTAACTGATAATATTAGTATTGCAGTTATAGAACAAGGTGAAAAATTTTATTCTTACTAATAGGGGGAGCCACTGTCCTGGTTTGCCAGGGACTGTCCTGGGTTTAGCACTCAAAGTCTCACATCCCAGGAAACTCCTTGGTCACAGGCAAACTGGAAGCTTGGCTCCCCCATTAACAGTTGGAACCAGGGACTTCCCTGGTGGTCCAGTGGTTAAGAATCCGCCTTCCAATGCAGGGGATGCAGGTTTGATCCCTGTCCGGGAACTATGATGATTCCACATGCCAGCAGGCAACTAAGCCTGCACGCCACAACTAGAGAAAGACCAGGCCACACAACGAAGACCCAGCATAGCATACCTGCCCCTCTAAAAACCAAATAGTTGGAACCATACTGTACCCTAGGAAGGGCTTATGGGATTGTGGCAAAAGAAAGCCAACCAGGCGAGGGGGAGGGAATCTGAGGGGCAGGTGCTTAGCTGACTAGTTGGGGGGGAGTTTGCTGCCAGAGGAGGCGTGGGTGGGATGGTAACTGGGCAAGGTGTGGGGTGAAGGCCAACTGAGAGGCCCTGACAGCCACGGGGCCATCCTGGGGACCCCAAGTCCTGAGCACAGCTCAGGGGTGGCTACTGAGTTGTGGACTTCCTTTGTAGAAACTGAGGCAGAGGCTGAACTTCAGAGGAAGGAGGCTGTGGAGCCTTGGAAACTGAGTCTGCAGCTGCCCTGGGGCTGCTGTAGGCCAAGGACCAGGGACAGAGGGCAGCACAGGTCTGTATGACTTAGGTTTGAAGGCATGGAAGCCCCTGCATTAGCATTGTAGCACCAGGCCTGCCCCTGGATATGGGGTCATACATGTACATCATTGTAGATTGGACAGACCGGTCAACAAGTCAAGCCAGGCTCTGAGAGGACCTGCTTGGGTGAAGAGAGAATCCTCATAGTCAAGTGTTGGCTTACAAAGGGTTGGGCTCTTCAACCCGCTTGCTTCTTTTATTAACCAGTTTTCACTGGGAAACTATATGGTTCAAGGAATCAGCCTAATGCTCCCTGGCAGTGGTTAAGAATCCACCTGCCAATGCAGAGGACATGAGTTCCATCCCTGGTCCGAGAAGATTCCACATGCCATGGGGCAACTAAGCCCGTGCACAACAGCTACTGAGCCCGTGGTTTAGAGCCTGTGCTCTGCCATGGGAGAAGCCACTGCAAAGAGAAGCCCACACACTGCAACTAGAGAATAGCTCTCACTGGCCACAACTAGAGAAAGCCCACACATAGCCACAAAAAAAAAGTTTGCCTCCAAATTAAAATTAAAAAAAAAATATATATATATATATATATAATTAGCATGAAAATGGAACCCATCTGGTGGTCTCAACCCTGGCCATCAACTGAATCCTCTGGGGAGCTTTAAAAACTCTTCATACCTGGGCTCCAACCCAGGCCAACTGCTCCTGATTCTCTGGGGGTGTGGCCTGGGCAGCAAGGTTTTTTCCCAAACTCTGGAAATGATTCTGATACTAATATACAATCCCTTGCAAACCACTAGTTATGAATTCAAGATGATGACATGTCAGGAACCTTTGCTATATGCCTTACATCTCTTCTCCGAACCTGGCTTCCACCTGGGGAGGGGTGCCAAGTGGCCTCACGCCATCCTAAGTTTCCTCCCCACTTTGCCAATTCTGCCCAGGAGGTTGGGGCCTGAGCGGCAGGTGGTGTTAACCCCAGTGGGAGGAGCTGGATGAGTCGTGTGTGGGTCACACACTTAGTCACTTGGGGGTGGCGAGAAGAGGGGAGGCCACCCCCATCTCAGGATGTTGTGGGGGCGATGCAGGGGTGTGTGAAGAATGTTGTCAGAGCTGCTCAGAAGGAAAGATGGACCTTCGCTCCTTTCATTTCCTCTCCCTGCTCTTAGTGGTCTTGAAACTCACAGAAGGCCCTGCAGTCAGAAAAGGAGGTTCAAGGGGCTGGTTCACGTTTTCACTGGGGGGGATTCCATGACTGTCTCCCCAGAAGAATGCATATGTACACACAATTTTGCACACGATTTTTGAAAAATGTTTATTATTTATTTATTTTTGGCTGTGCTGAGTCTGCATTGCTGCTTCGGCTTTTCTCTAGTTGCAGCGAATAGGGGCTACTCCCTAGTTGCGGTGTGTGGGCTTCTCATAGCAGTGGCTTCTCCTGTGGAGCACCAGCTCTAGGGTGTGCGGGCTTCAGTAGCTGTGGTGCCGGGCTTAGTTGCCCGGCAGTATGTGGGATCTTTCCAGATTAGGGATTGAACCTGTGTCTTCTGCATTGGCAGGAGGATTCTTTACCACTGAGCCACCAGAGAAGCCCCTGCATATGATTTTGAGCTGGGGTCAAGCGGGGGTCAGCCACCCTACCTGTCACTCCACAGAACCAAGGCTAATAACCCCCGTACTAGAGTTCCTGGTGGTCCCTAGGGTCCCTTAAGGGACCCTTGTTTATCAGACACAGGAAGGAGAGGAGGATCTGGGCAACTTCCCCCAGAAAGCGGGCCACTGTCCTGCAGATTAGAACCAAATAAGCTGCCATTACGTCCACATGGTAGGAAAGCACACAAGGCTGGGCCTCAAGTCACAATTTCTGACTCAGTAGGTCTGATATGGGCCTGGGTGACTTGCATTTCTAACAAGTTTCCAGGTGATGCTGAAGCTGCTGGTCTGGGGACCAAACTTTGAGAGCCACTTACCCGATTATTTTACCTCCGTTCATCAGTCCAGGTACGTGTCCCATGATTGAGCAGGAAGCTGGTTTGAGTCAGAGTTAATGGTTTCCCTTATCGTTGCCAGGATGTATGTTCTACTGAAAGCATTCATCAGTTCTCGGCTGGTAGAACTCAGCTTTCTTATGTTTAAAATTTCACATTAGCATGATAATGTGCTGTTTGCCACAATATGTGTGTGTGTGCGTGTGCGTATGTATATTCATGCACGCTCAGTCATATCCAACTCTTTGTGACCTCATGAACTGCTAAGCTAGGCTAGGACCCCATGGACCCTGCTAGGCTCCTCTGTCCATGGAATTTTTCAGGCATGAATACTGGAATGGATTGCCATTTCCTTCTCCAGGGGATCTTCCCCACCCAGGGATCAAACCTTTGCCTCTTGTGTCTCCTGGGCTCTTTACCAGCTAAGCCACCAGGGAAGCCCCAAGCACGATGGTGGAACTCTGCAAAGTGAGAGTCCTGGGGGATGAGAGTATCTCCAGCTGGTACAGAACACCCACCTTTAGAGAAAGCTCCAAGAACACTGAGCTTTTGTGTGTTCTCAGCTTGGATTCAGAGCTCTATGCATTGAGTGTGGCTGTCTACATTTTCAGAAAAATGTTTGAGTGTTTGAGAAGCAAACTGGGATCCACTTTGCCTTTGTGTAAAAACTTCCTATAATTAAGGAAACCACTTGCTGGCTGTGGGGACATTTCTGAGTTTGCTGCTTGGCCAGGCAGAATCTTGTGGCTGTTATAGGAAAGGAGCAAACTCTAGTTGTTGAGTTGAAAGCAGATGAGACTTCTCCTGGGTGGACTGGCTGAGCTGGGTCCCAAGGCACAGTGCATGCAGGCTGGATTTCATTCCGAAGCTGAGTTGATGTCCTTTGTAGGGCAGTGACACTCAGATTTTACTGCACATACGAATTACCTGGGGATCTTGTTGAAATGCAGATTTTTTTTTTATAGTCTGGATTTACTTATTTTAAAATATTTGTTTATTTGGCTGTGTCAGATCTTAGTTGAGGGACACAGGATCTTTTGTTGTGGCACATGGACTCTCTAGTTTGGGGCATTCAGGCCCTGTAGTTGTGGTGTGCAGGTTTAGTTGTTCCAAGACATGTGGGGTTTTAGTTCTGTGACCAGGGATCAAACCCATGTGCCCCACATTGCAAGGAGGATTCTTAATCACTGAACAACCAGAGTTAAGAATTTTGTCCTGATTTTGATTGAGTAGGACAGGACTAAAGGAGAACTATCAGAACATCCTTTGCCCTGCTCAGCACCATATACCCAGTACCCAGCCCAATGCCTGGCATGGGTGGAGTCCAATAAATCTGTGTGGAAGGAATGAATAGGCAGGCAGCCACACCACCCCTACCCATTCTAGTTGACAGTCTTCTCTGCCCCCAGCCCAGAGGGGATGAGAAGCTTCCTCTAGCCCCCAAGTTAACCTGCTTCAGCTGTTGTCACCCAAAGAGTACCCAGGAAGGGATTTGGTCTCTACGCCCTGGAGAAAAAGACCCAAAGTTTTTTGCCAAGCACCCAACAGTTTCAATCAAAAGAGAAAAGGAATCACTTTATACAAAAGACTGTAATCTTACAGATGGGGGCAGGGGGCAGTTTCCATGAAAACCAATGTCAGACAATCCACTTGGTGTCCTTTACAAAGGGGACCATTTCTAGGATCTGTCCTATGGATGCCCACACTTAGCTTTAGCTTTTGTCTGCTTAGGAAGCACACATCATTGTCTCATTCATAGGCTGGGAAGGTAAAGATTGAAGCAGGTAACTTACTCAAAGGCATATAAAAGTCAGAGGCAGAGCCAGAATGCAGGGCTGTTGGACATCAGGAGGCTGTGTCTCTAAACGAGTGCTCACCTGCCTTCATCCTCTGGCTCCAGGCAGGGCAGGGACACTGCTCTTAGCCTCCCGTGGTCTCCTCCTCGCGTTAGATTTGCTCTGCAAGAGGGTGTCATTTTGGGCCAGACACTGACCACATATAATGTTCTCATCGAAACTTCAGGAATATTTGAGTAAGAGGAAATCAGAGAGACAAGAGTTCCTCTGCTTTTCTTTATTAATGAGTTGGGATACACAAAGACTTAATAAAAGTTACACAAAAGGCTCAAGCATCATCGAGATCTTCAGGCATCCCTTGTTTCACGACAACGGCCACCAGCGTCGACAACGGCTAACACTGTGTGATAGAAGCCGGGCGCTCACGGGCGCTCAGCAATTCAAGTGTCTTTCATTCTAGTAAGCCCTACATGGAATCCCTACTCCAATGGGGGCCGCAAAGGGAGGGGACCTGACTCTGGCTCTGGAGTGACTGTAACACGTCTGAGGGGTCAGAGCTGCCATGTGTTAGTGGGTCATGTCTCCTGGGAACGGGAGACAGGCCACACTAGGCTCACAGGCACTCTCCACAAGAAGATGGGGGGTGGGGTGGGGTGCACAAAGTCCTAATTGAAGCCATCCAGCGTCCCCTGTGAGGCAAAGTACCCTGTGAGGGGAAGTCAGTGGGCGTTACCCCAGGCGTGGGGGTGGGGAGGATGGCTCGGATTGCATGCCCTCTAAGGGGAGAAAAGGAGCCCTCCAAGGGAGGGGAGGGGCAGGACGTCAGAAGGAAATCTGTGAGCACACAGTGACAAAGGCAGGGGGTGGGGGGATTTCAGGAATGGTGTGCTCCAGGGGCATGAAGGTAGCACAATTCAAATGGAAAGCCAGTAGGAACACCAGAGTGTCACCAAAGACACAAGTCTCATTGGGCTCTGCACTCAGGGAGGAGCAAGGCTACTGGTTTTCCAAACTGACCCTGCCTGGTGCCCATGTGCTGGGGGTACCCCTGGGTACACTCTAACTCAGGCCTAGGTGGAAGCCGTCACTGCCTCAAGAGCCACAGTTCTCTAAAATGCAGAGAACCATCTTTCAAAAGTGTTATTTACCCATCGCAGCTGTGGGGGAAGTGAGGTCATGGGAAATGAAGGCGGACTATTAACTCAGCAGGGAGGCTGCTGAAGGCCATCCTTTACCGTTTCTTCCTTCAGCATCGTGGGCTATGTGCCGAGTGCAGGAGAGATGCCCTGGAAGATGGGGCTGTGGACTGGGGTAGATGGCACTGCCCTAATTGGGGGAGGGCCCAGAAGCAGCTGGAATCCCCTTGTCTGGTTACATTCACAGCTAAGGGCTTCATTCTAAGTCAACTGGTCTGCTTCCAACAAGACTCCCCAGGGCCATCAGGGAACTGCAGGCTCCACAGTGGATAAGGGTGCTGGTGGAGGTCCACGCCTGAGAACTTTTCACAGTGGATGCTGCCCTGTGGGCAAGGCTTCCTGGCCCGCTCCACGACTCTCTCCATCACCGCATCGCCATCCTTCCTTCTTCCCTCTGTCTTGCCTCTTCCTCATCTCCAGTTTACAGCTGCCACCCAACTGTAACTGGGCTGCTGGGATGTGGCCCAGAGGAGCATAGCGGTTGGAAAGGGCCTTGTCCTGTCAGTGTTTAGAAGGCCCACTAACATTACAGGGTCTTGGGAAGATCTGAATGCCTGAGCTGAATGTTCTTTGTTATCCTTCCTTTTCGACTAAGAAAAAAAAGGGCCATTTAGACAAATAATGAAGGCTAATTTTCCAACAAATTATTTTGTTCAGCAGCAGAGTCACTCTTTGGCTGTACCCCCCCACCCCTTCCCCCATGTTGCTGGTGACCTTGTTGAGTTAGGAACATAGCATATTTTCAAAACTAAAGAAGAATCCAGGTGTCTCCATGTCCAGCTGGGTGCTCACTTGCTCCGAAATTTCTTTCTCCAAGTGGTGGCCAGGCCACCTGCTAGGGATGCTCTAGTTTTCTTGGTGGCCTGATTTGTAACAGACAGAAAATAAGGTCACTAGCCGACTGCCTTGTCTTCTGACTCTCTCTCCGGGGTGTGCTGTGGTTCCTGCTGCCCCTCCACCCTGCCCCACCCCACCCCACCCCACCCCATCTGGCTCATACCAGCAGCACCTGAGAGGCAGGTGGGCATCGTCAAGGAGCTGGGGGCTGGCCCCTTGTAGAAACAGGTGCAGGGGAGCCATGTCATCACCCCAGCCTTTCTTTCTCTTCCAATTATAGTAAAGATACAAGAGGTTAATAAAAGTTTGTGCCAGAAAGGCAACCTGTAATACTAAGTTTGCAAATACTTCAAGGGGTTTTTGCTCATTTATTGGACTGAAGAAGTG
The DNA here is from genome assembly GCF_054371585.1 of Giraffa tippelskirchi. NCBI lineage: Eukaryota > Metazoa > Chordata > Mammalia > Artiodactyla > Giraffidae > Giraffa > Giraffa tippelskirchi. Next base: position 95,870,243 of record NC_137276.1, read on the forward strand.
AGTCAGTTGACTCAAAGGGAAAATGGCTTCAGGTCTTGGTGATATTTTAATAGGAACAGTATTGGATCATTTTTGGTGAAGACTTAGCACAAATTAGAATTTTCCAGATGGTGTCCATGTTAGCCGACTTCCATGTGGAGACCATTCACACCTGCTCAGTGTGTTTGTATCAGAGGCACCAGACAGCGCAGGTGACGGAGAACGCTCTCTGTCACAGCCGCTGCGAAGAGCACAGACGTTAACCCACAACACTTGAAAAAGAAATGAACACTTTCACAATGCCAATCAACTTGCTTAATTTATACATCTCTAGGTTAAGGTGAAGCCCTTTAAAAACCGATGTGCCAGCCTCGCTCCTCAGCAAAATAAAATTTTGTTTCATAATATCTGTATCCTGAACCACAGTAAAGCCTTCTGGGTAAACACATCTCTCTTCTCTCCAGTTTACAGGCTGTGAGTGGGGTCTGATTCTCTTGATCCTCCAGCCGGCGTCCCTGTGAACTCCCCAGTCTCTCGGTCACTCTACTTTCATACTGAGTTGAGTTTTGGCACGGCTGGGAAAGTTCAGTTAAAAAAAACCCACAATATTCCAGACGTGTTATCGGAGAGGTCTGCTGAAGACTTGAAGCTTCACCAGGCATTGGGTACAGACCCCTTTAATAAAATAATAACCCCTAAAATAATTTAAAAATCTACAAAAGACACCCAGGCTCAGACACTGTGGGCTGGGGGTGGGATTGGGGGGAGCTTGATCATGGCTTGTTTTTGTACATGGAGAAACACCTCCACATCAAACCCACACTATGGAGTTCAGAGAAACAACACAGCCACCAAGAGAGGGAGGGACCGGATTGCATCAACACAGGGGCTCGGATGCTGCTTTGTTCACCCCCGCCTCCTCGTCTCTGGTGAGACACCTGTGCCCCTCCAGAAAAGCCAGACCCTACCTCCTCCCTACCCACCCTCCCTCTCTCCCTTGCTGTGCCGAGTCCTCGGGCCAAGGGTCATGGTTAGAATGGTCTTCGATGCAGTTAGGCAGTGGAGCGGTCCTGAGGGCTGGCCAGTTCCCGGTCACTGTGCCCAGGGCCTTCGGCCATCACAATATCACGCACTGAAGTTTGTGGGTGCCTGTGGCCCGGTCTCCCCGCCATTTGGTTTTCTTCTTCTTCTTCTGGCTTTTTTCCGGAATCTGTTGCCTTTTGAGAGAACGAAGGACAGAATAGCAATGTTACATAGGGCTTTGCTTCTCCCTGCCTTCTCCTCCCTTGCTTGCTCCTGGGTCTGTGACTGGGAGGTCAGCTCTGGTTCTGGATGGGGAGTGGTTAGGGGATGGGGAGGGGTGAGGAAAGGGAGGCAGGGAGGGAACGTCCTGGTCCTGGACGCTGGAGGGGGAAGGCCTGGCCTGGAAAGCATCTCTAAGGCAGGCAAAGTGGGAAGGGAGAGAGGGCAGAGCAAAATCTGCCATCGAACTGGTGAGATTTCCTGATAACATGCTATGGCTACATTTATTTCCATCACATATAACATTAAGCTATGTTATATGTCACACAATGTTGGCTTCTATGTCTGTTTCATATTTTATTTTATTTTTTTAAAGATTTTTTTTAATGTGGACCATTTAAAAATTCTATATTGAATTTGTTACAGTATTGTTTCTGGCTTATGTTTTGGTTTTTTGGCTGAGAGACGTGGGAATCTTAGCTCCCTGACCAGGAATCAAACCCTTGCTCCCTGCATTGGAAGGTGAAGCATTAACCATTGGACCACCAGGGAAGTCCTGTTCATTTTTCCTATGGCTAAAACTTGCCCTTGGAACTAGGAGGTCCATAACTAAGACGTCACCCCCTCCCAGTGTGGTAGCATCTCCTAACACCAGGCAAACACCCATGAGAAAATAATTTCATGAGTGCAGGACTGCCAGCAAAAGCAGAAGGTGAAGGCTACCAACCAAAGTCCATGCTGGGGAATAATCAGAAAAGGAGGTTTTTGGGTGTGTGTGCATCAGTGTCAGTGTGTGCATGCACTGGGGGTGGGGGGCTGAGAGACGGCAGATCAGGAAGCGCATGGTTACAGCCTGCATGTGATTCCACAACTATGTGAAAGCCCTAGAGGTCCCCAGCATAAGACAACAGGCTAAATGCACGTCGTCTGCAAACCACTGGTTAGATGTCTCTGTAGGTTGAGGATTTTGGGAACAGGGAAGATAGAGGATGATGAGACCAGCCAGGAGGCTGTCTCTGTCATCTAAGCATGAGATGATGAAGCTTTACACCTAACTATGCAAAAGAATGTACAAGAGACCATGGCTTGGGTTTCTGACAGTCCTCGCAGACCGCCAGTGTGTAGGGACTGGTGAGGAGACACATGTGCAAAGCCTCTGTAACTGCAGCCTAGGAATCGGATGCTGGTGGTTCAGCTAAAATGTCAAGGGGTGCTCTGACGTCAGGGAAGAGGGGAGGGCCTACATTTTACTGAGTTGGCAGCTTTGGTGTCAGGAGAGCCTGGGATTGGGGCGGGGGACAGGATGGAGGCACTGCCCAAGGGGAGTCTGAGCTGCAGGATGGAGGAGATCCAGGGAGGAGGCTGTGCTGGTACCTCCAGCAGGAGAGCACTTTGTTTGCTTGTGGCTCCATCCATAGGGAGTAGGGGAAGGCGCAGGTGGGTGGGGAGGACAGAGGTGGACAGGGGCATAAGAAATCCAGAACAAGGCCCAGAAGAGCCCAGCCTGGACAGGTGCCCCCGTGCTCCTCCAGCCCTCCCTGTGCCCATCCTGCTGCAGAGGCCCCGCTTCCGGGTGGCAAGCCTCACTCACCTAATTACTCTAACCAGGTCGTGGAAGGCTTTGTCGACGTTGAGAGGTGGGTCCTTGGCACTGGTTTCTATGTACGGAATCTGGAAGGCAAAGCGGAGTCACTGAGATACACAAAGCCCTTTTCCCTAAAAATGCAAAATTCTCAGAGTTCCCAAGGAACCCTGCAGAGCCTCCTGGCACCTACAACCTCAAGCCTTGGGTGGCTTCTCACTCTTTATTGACTTATTATTGCTTTATTTAGCAGCTGTGTGGGTTTTATTTTTTTAATTAATTTTTGTTGGAGTATAGTCACTTTACAATGTTAGTCTCTGCTGTACAGGGCAGTGAACCAGCTATATGTTTACATATAGCCCCTCTTATTTTGGATTGCCTTCCCATTTAGGTCATGACAGGGCATTGAGCAGAGCTCCCTGTGCTGTACAGTAGGTTCTCTATGGTTTCTCACTCTTTAAAGTTGGAAAGTTTTCCTGACGGCTTTTCTGACTCTCTCTTTGTTCTTGGTTCACAGCGATATTTCAGAGCCCCCTAAAAATAGAATGAAAAAGACCTTTTTATACACTTGAAGACTAAAGACTGTTTCATTTATCAAACTGACATTATGTTCTGATTCTATTCACTTTCCTCCCCAAAGTCTATTTCTGTGCCCTGGGGGATCCTGCCCCTTTTCCCAGGTCCTCCTGAGGGGATGTGGGTGGGAAAGGGGATGGCCCTGGGCAGGACTCTGCACCCTGGTGATTCTGGTGGTCTGTGCATCCCTTCTGGTCTCCAGCAGCCTGCCTGGCCCAGCTCTCTCTTGGTGTGCATCTGTGAGCCCAGAGCTCAGTATGTTTACAGACGGCTCGTGTCTGCATGTTTAGGACTGAGGAGTCACCATCCGCTGGAGGGTGGCAGTAACTGGGAGACGTGGTTGAAGGGACCTCATGGGGCCATGTCTACCCCAAGCCTTGGGCTGGCACAGGGAGGAAAACAAAGCCTCCATGAAGTCAGGACAGAGACTCCTCCTTTCATAGGGACCCCAAAAAAGCAGGAGGCACACCCCCACTTTCCTAACAAGTGGAGAGACTGTGGGCTCCAGACAGCATGCACTGGCCTCCCTAGATGAGATGCAGGCAAGCCAATCGTGATTAGACTGAAGAACTCTGGTAGTTTTTACAACTTTTTCCTGATTACAAAATTAAGACATTTCACTATTAACACATTTGAAAAAAACACAGCAAAGAAAATAAAAATGACCGACAGGTTAAACCTGGGGATAGGGGAAGTTGTCATCTTAGGGGGGGAGCAGGTTGTAAATGATTGCCCAGAACACATCAAAAAGTACCTTCCCACCAATGATCATTGCAGGAGATCAGATGTCCACACATTGCAGTGGCTTCGAGCAGGGGTCTTGCTCTACTGACCCAGACACAAAGAGCCGAGCACAAAGGCCAGGGCTCAGACCTTCGAAATTTCCAAACTTCCATTCGACAAATATTTGAGCCTCTGATAACCCTGAGAGGAGCCTGCCTTCCACTGAAGGCTTTTAGGTTGTAGGCTCCTCACAGAGGTGACTGTGGGCTGTTTGGCCTCCCAGGTCTCAATGTCCCTGACCTCACTAATCCTCACGTTAACCTGCTGAGGTAAGCAAATTAGCTATCTCCATTTTGCAGCTGGGGAGACTGAGCTCAGAGTGGTGATGTATTTGCCCAAGGCCACACAGCAGCCAGCGGAGGCTCAAGATCTGGACCAGGAACACCTTCCACTTCCTGCCTGGCCTGACGCGGACAGGTAGGGGTGCTGAGGTCCACTCCAGAGCCTCTTCTAAGCATGATAGGCACCCCAATAGGTACCGGGAGCTGGAGTCCTATTCAGTCTTTTGAGGGCAGAACAGTGTTCTCCCCTGTGGACATCCAGGGGGCAGGGACCTACCCGGAGCCTCTGCATCCTGTTATCCTGCCAGCTTGCATGTCCCAGGTTCCTAGGGCCAGACCTCTGCTGCCTGCCCACCCCCTCACAAGCACACCAGCTGTAATATCCCTGGTCTTCAGACACTGCCACCTTTTTTCTGGGGAGTTCAGCCTCTGCAGAAACACTGATGTGCATTATCTGGGTTCTTAGAATTCTAAGATTTCGTAGCAATAAGACTTAAACTAAGGGAAATCGTGCAACAAATGGTAATAATGTTTGGCTCTACTAAAGGGCCAGGAAATGCCACCTTCATGCATTGAGTGGGGGTGACCTGCCTTGGTCAGCTGAAGAGGAACTTGCCTTATGAGCTCTAAAATTAGGACAGGAGCTAACAAGGTCATGTGGTCTAATGATAAATGAGGTGGCAGCATTTGCTGTAAAAGCAACATTAGCTGAGACACTGGAGACCTGGATTCCAGTGGGGGTAGGTGGGGTGCACCAGCCCTCTGTGTCTCATTATCTGTTACCTGAAGAATGCGGCTGCTGCTACCCCTGCATTGCCCCCTTCCCGCCATCCTTACCCACCCACCCAGAAGGGGTCTGTGAAAGCCCTCAGCATCAGCTCACTATGGAGTCTTTGGGATGGGATAGCTCCTGGCCTCTGTTTAGGATGTTGGCTGGTAGAGAGGTGGGTGCTTTCTGAGGTCTCAATCTAATTCTAAACCCAGCGGTCAGTTCAGTGCTCACCTGGAGACTTCTGAGCACACCTGTCTTGGTTGATCACTCCCTCTTCTTTGAGGCATGTCCTTTTCTTGGCTCTCAAGACCTCACCGTGGTCCTCACACATCACTGACCACTCTGTTGCTTTCCCTGCTTCTGCTCATCTCCCCTCATGCATGGCACTGAAGTGTCCCCAACCTCAATCCCAGGACTCTTGCCCTACCTACAGGGGTTTCATGACTTTTTTCCCCTTGGGTTTCAAGGCATTTTTTTCTTTTTCCATGTATATAAACATATAATCATAAATGTACACATAAAATTGAGGTATAATTGACATACAACACTAATTTCAGGTGTACAACATAATGATTTGGTATTTGTTGTTGTTGTTCAGTCGCTAAGTCATGTCCAACTCTTTGCCACTCCCATGAACTGCAGCACACCAGGCCTCCCTGTCCTTCACTATCTCCTAGAGTTTGCTCAAACTCATGTCCATTGGCTCAGTGATGCCATCCAACCATCTCATCTTCTATCACCCCCTTCGACTTCTGCCTTCAATCTTTCCCAGCATCAGGGTCTTTTCAAATGAGTTGGCTCTTTGCATCAGATGGCCAAAGTATTGAAGTTCAGCTTCGGCATCAGTCCTTCCAATGAATATTCAAGGTTGATTTCCTCTAGGATTGACTGGTTTGATCTCCTTGCTGTCCAAGGGACTCTCAAGAGTCCTCTCCAGCACCACAATTCAAAAGCATCAGTTTTTTGGCACTCAGCCTTCTTTATGGTGCAACTCTCACATCCATACATGACTACTGGAAAAGCCATAGCTTTGACTATACAGAACTTCGTTGGCAAAGTGATCTCTGCTTTTTAATACACTGTCTAGGTTTGCCATAACTTTCCTTCCAAGGAGCGTCTTTTAATTTCATGGCTGCAGTCACTGTCCACAGTGATTTTGGAGCCCAAGAAAAGAAAATCTGTCACTGTTTCCATTTTTTCCCCATCAATTTGCCATGAAGTGATGGGACCAGATGCCATGATCTTTGTTTTTGAATGTTGAGTTTTAAGCCAGCTTTTCACTCTCCTCTTTCACCCTCATCATGAGGCTCTTTAGTTCCTCTTCACTTTCTGCCATTAGGGTTGTGTCATCTGCATATCTGAGGTTATTGATATTTCACCTGGAAATCTAGAGTTCCATATCTGGTTCTAACTGTTGCTTCTTGACCTGCATACAGGTTTCTCAGGAACCAGGTAAGGTGGTCTGGATTTCCCATCTCTTTAAGAATTTTCCACAGTTTGTTGTGATCCACACAGTCAAAGGTTTTAGCGTAGTCAGTGAAACAGAAGTAGATGGTTTTTTGGAATTTCCTTCTTCAGCCAGGAGTCAGGCCATGTCTCTCCTCACTCAGAACCCGCCAGTGGTCTCCCCCTCACTCTGAGTGAAAGCCCTTAAGGCCTTAACCCACTGCACCCTCCTTGCTCTGACCTCGCCTCCTGTTACTCACCCCTCCTGTTCCTTCTGCTCTGGCCTCCTTTCACCTCCCTGCTGTTCCTGAACTCCCACAGCAGGGTCTTTGGACTGCTGGATTATTCCTCTGCTGGGACAGTCTTTCCCCAGATATCCAGAGGACCTGCTCCCACATCTGCAGTCAGTCCTGGCTGACATGCACCTTCTAGCAAGGCTTTCCCTGATCACCTATTTGTAAAAGTGTGCCCCTCCCCCACTCCACGTTCCCTCCCTGCCTCCCTAATTTACCTTCCCCCAGAGCATGTTACCTTTGGGCACACTCTAATTTACTTTGTTTACTTATTTTTTTAAAAAGCTCTGTGTGTTTTTTTTTTTTAATTATTTATTTGGCTGCATTGGCTGGATCTTAGTTGTAGTATGTGGGATCCAGTTCCCTAACCAGGGATGGAGCCCAGGCCCCCTGCATTGGGAACTTGGAGTCTTAGCCACTGGACCACCAAGGAATTACCAGGTTTGTTTATTGATTGTCTTCTGTCACTAGAAGTAAACACCTGAAGCATGGAATTTTGTTTTCTAGGACACAGGAAGGTTGAATGAATATGTGAATAAACACAGAAGGCAGAGACAAGCAAAACTAACCCACAGTGAACCCTTTCCTCTACTCACAGAGCTAGGCCTACCAGGCAGAGGGAAGCGATAATCCTGTAGACTTCCTGGAAGGCTAGGTGGATGTCTACATAACTGACTAGTGAGGCCAGGGCATGGCTGGGCCAATGCGGGGGAAGGGTGGGAAGAAGTCCAGTGACCCCACCATCCAGTGGGTAAAGGGGCATCACAATGGATAGAAAAAAAAAAAACTTAAAGATGTCTCCTGACATGCACTGTGGGCTGGGCCAACCTGGGTTTGATCACTTCCAAGATGAAGACAGTAGTGCCTACATCCAAGTGTGGTAGCCGGGAGTAGATGCTCTCCCAACACAATGCCTGGCATGAGCAGGGCTCAGTGAAGGCAGCTGATCTGACAGTTCCGAGCACAGTGAGGTGCTGGCTCAGAGACAGAAGCCAACTCTTTTCATGGCCCAGTGATGAACCTGCCACGTCAGGGCCAGGGTCAGGGCCCTCCCCAGAGCAGGGCCTCTACTGACTGACAAGGACGTGCTTTCTCTCTAGGTTGGCATCTTCTTTCACAAAATATCCCACACTGCACATGCCACATCTCTATGGAATCCAGCCCATGACCTAGGTCTGCGTTCCATTCCCACAGACCAGGACTGCAAGAGTGAAGTGATGTTGACATCCCCTAAGCCCCCTACTCCAACACACACACACACACACACACACACACACACACACCCCACCTACATTGTGTTTGGTCGCCATTTCTTTTCCTTGCTCCCTGGTGATTTTCCTCAAATGCATCAGATCGACCTTGTTGGCCACCAGGATCATTGGGAATGACTCCCTGGGGAAAAAAGGAACAGTAGCTCGTGAGCAGCCCCTGGTGAAGGCGGGGCGCCCTTGCCTCAAGCCCGACACAGCTCACAGCACCTTCCTATGGGCCTGAGGCTGACTTCCGAGTCTTTCCTTCCACATCTCCAGGGATGAAAGAGGGGCCTGCGGGCTGCTGGCTGCCTTGGTTTGAAGCCTCATGCCTGTTGCAAGGTGAGTGGGGACCCTCCTGGGAATCCCGTGGCTTTACAATGTCTGGCCAGTGGGTGGGTTCCTGGGCCCACTTCCTCCCATCTCCCAGTCACCGTGACACACGCCCATGCAGGCCATCATGCTGTGGCCATCAGCAATGACTCGTGAAGAACACCAGGGCCAGGGTGGGCACACAGCTCCCTCTCAACAATGACAGCTACAAAATCAGGATGGCTCCCAGGAGAGTCAGGAAGGATCCGGAGGCGTGTCTGCCTGAAAGTTTCCAAAGGACACATGTGGCCAGGCTCCTGTCCCGAAGTCAATGAAATGCTCGTCTCACAGCATCTTTGTCAGCAGTGAGTACTTTCATTAAGAAGTTGTAATTTGATGGGTGAAAAATGGTACTTTATCCTGCTTTCTTGCACTTCTTTGATTAGCAAGAAAGTTGAATATCTTCCCACATCTGTGTCATTTTTGTTTTCTCTTTAGAGATTCCTATAGTCAAGGGTTTAACCCACATTTATCTCTTAGAACTTTATGTGTATGTATGTGTACATGTATATAAGCATGTATACCTTTATCTTAAAAAGTTACTAACACTTTGCCTTTAAGATAGGTGTTAACTGGACTTTTCAAATTTACTGAGATTTGTTCAAAACTCCTATTAGTTTGTCCTTTTGTTTTTATACTAACCTCTTTAAGAGCCAATTAACTGAAAAGACCAGTTGGACTTACAACAATTTCAAATTATTTAACTACTTCACATTATGCTAAGGAAAACATGAGCCTTTAACTGTTGCTATTGTTTAGTTGCTAAGTCGTGTCTGACTCTTTTGCAACCCCATGGACTGTAGCCTGCTAGGCTCCCCTGTCCATGAGATTTCCCAGGCAAGAATACTGGAGTGGGTTGCCATTTCTTTCTCCAGGGGGTCTTCCTCATCCAGGGACTGAACCTGCATCTCCTGCATTGGCAGGCGGATTCTTTACCATTGAGCCACCTGTTAAGCCTGAGCCTTTAATTAGGGGCTTATAAATCTCACAGTCAACTGTGATTTAACCAATTACAACGTACACTGGAGAGAAAATTCACTTTTTCTTTGGCTGTAATAAAATTTGGTTTAAATTTGAGCTGAAAAACAGATGTTATTTATGATTCCTTGAGTCATCAGTGGGAACAGTTTAGGCAAGATGGGAGGGAGCCAACCCGTCGAGGCCATGGATGCATGTCGACCCCTCTGCCATGTGGAAAGGACTAGGGTGGGAGCTGGTGGGAGTTGGAGGAACCAAGGGCTGAATTCAGTTCTGCTCCTTGAACCTCGGCTTTCATCTAAAGATCTGAGACAGACAGACAGACAGAGCCTACCCTGAGCCAGGCGTGGGGTGTCCTGGCCCTCACCTGTCCTTGACGCGCAGGATGAGCTGGTGGAAGCGGTCTACGTGCTCGAAGCTGGCCTTGTCCGTGACCGAGAAGACGATGAGGAAGCCGTCCCCTGTGCGCATGTACTGCTCCCGCATGGCGCTGAACTCCTCCTGTCCGGCCGTGTCCAGAACTGTGGTGGAAGGAGGCCACTCAGGGGCTGGAACCATCTGTCTGGGAGCCCCTGGGGCCTGCAGACCCCCGGGCTACAGCTGCGCTCCCCGGGGTGGCTTCATGGAGCTGTCTCCACGAGGCCCCGGGCTGTGCTGTCAGGATCCAGCAGGGCCTCGGGCACCTCAGTGTGAGGCTCTGACTGACTCATTTGAGGACCCACTTATTCTACCCCATGGTGCTCCCTGGGCCTTAATTCTTGTCTAAAGAAAAAGCCTCATGAAGTCAATGATCACCTCTGTGGCAGAACTCCTCAGGAGTCCCCAGACCCAGGACTGGAGCCCTCAGCAGCCCTTACAAGCTGAGTCTTGGGGAGGTCAGCTGACTCTCTGAGTCTTTGTTTCTTCATTTGTAAAATGGACACAGTGCCTCTACTTGGCAGCCCCTTGGAAGGAGAGGCCCCAGACAAGCCTGCGGGAAGCCCGAAGATGCCTTCCCGGGTCAGAAAGGGTCCCCAGCTGTGTGTGCACAGACACCAGCCAGGATCAGGGGCAGCCCCCTAAGAGCCAGGGCCTTTGCCACCAAGCATGGGGCTGCTGCAGGCCTCCTGGGATCTGGGAACTGAGGCAGCTGGGGAGACAGAGGCTGGGGAGACCATCTCCCCACAGGCTCTTCCCCTCATCTTCCCCACCCCCCACCCCATAAGCCTATTCTCCAGAGATAAAGGTTCTCCCTGATTGTTTCAGAGGTCACAGCCACAGCTGGGGGAGTCTCTCTTTAGACCTGCAAGCCCAACAGGCTCCAGGCCCATGGGGGTTGTGAAATTTAAACCCTTCAGCGGCTTGCAAACTTCTGCTGCCTGCCACCCCTCACCATTACCCCAGCTCTCGACCTCTGACCACACACCTCCCCTCTCCTGGAGGCCGTGGAGCAGCTGGTTACAGATTCTGAAGTCTGATTCTGGGCTGAGTCTGGCTCCTCATTCCCAGAGTGCGACCCTGTGCAAATTCACTTCTCTGTGCCTCCTATCCTTAAAATGGGGCTCGTCAGGGTTGTCCTGAGTTAATATACTAAGGCCATTAGAGCAGTGCTGACACAAAGAAGCCCCTTAGGAGCCTCTGCTATGAGTATCCATCCTCTCCTGGGGCTCCTTTCCCCAGCCATTCCTCCTCCCTGCTCCTTTTGCCTTGGTGAGCTGATACTGATTCACAGAATACTGATGCCTCAGCCCTGACTCTCCACCCCCATAAAGGCCTTTCATGGTTCTGTTCTCATTGCCCATTTAAAAGGCCCCTGGCTGGACTGTCAGTTCCCAGAGGCAGGGACCTGGTCTGTGTCTTACCCATCTACTCGGAGCCTGGCATAAATAGTAGTCAACAGTAGCTGAGTGAATAAATGAATGTGAAGTCTATTCACTTTCATTTGTTCATTTATTCAAGAAATATTTGAGTGTCTACTGCGTGTCAGGAAGTGTTCTAGGCACTATGCATACAGGGGAATGGGGCAAAATCCTTGCTCTCATGTGACTTATAATCTAATAGGAAGACAGATAAACAAATGAATGGATACTGTAATTTCTAGTAAAGATGGGTACATACTAGGAACAGTAGTGCCAGTTGGAGGTAACTGGTGGAAGTTGGTGTCATTTTGGATAGGGAAGGATGGCATCTCTCCTTCAGGAGAAGCTTTTGAGCAGTGACTAAATGATGCGGGTAGGGAAGCCATGTGGCCAATGGCAAGAGCATTCCAGGCTGAGGGAACATGGTGGGTGGAGGTGTGCAAAGGCAGGCCAGCTGAACTGGGGAAGTGGAGGGACTGGTGAGTGGAAGATGGGGGGAGGTGGGGCAGGTCAAGGGTGGGTGGGACTGCTGCATCTGGGTAAGGCTGACTTGATTCACTGCAGAGATTGGGCAAAAGAGAGAGATGATCTATAGGACATTTGAAAAGTTTACCCTGGTTGTTGGGGAAATCCAGACCAAGAGTAGAAGCAGGGGCACTAGGTAGAAGGTTATGCAATAATCCAGCAAGACAAGACGGAGAGCTGGACTGAAGGTGGGGTGAGGTGGATGCTGTGAGAAGTGGCCAGATTCAGGCCACTATCTAAGACAGAGCCAACAGGAGCAGGGTGTTCTGGAGGGAAACATGGGGACGTGGGGGTGAGAGAGAAGAGCATTGAGGATGGTGGCTGTGTGGGGCCTGAGCCGAATGAATGGTGGTATCATATCCTAAACGGGGGAAGATGCTGAATAACAGGGTTGGTGGGGGGGTGGGTGGGGGCTTAGTTTCTGACACACTTCAGAACCTCTCAGACAGGTATGTGGGACTTCAAACAGGCATTTGGAGACTTAAGTCAGAGAAGTAGAAGAGGGGCAAGAGATACAGACGTAGGAGTTGCCAGTGTGTGGACGGCCAGGAAAGCCATAGCACAAGCTAGTCAGGACCTCCAGGAATCCACATCTCAGGCAGACACTGTGAGATCATGCCTGAGAAAGTGACCTTGTCCCCACAGCCTGTCACCCTGCACATCCCCCTGAGTCACTCGGCAAGGCAGAGGGGCAAGGCTTGGTGGACACAACGGACACAAGCTGTACCCCACACATAAGAGCCTGGGTCTCCTCATGTATGAAAGCAGGGCAGGGCACCTGGGTCTTCAGGTCCTTTAAGTTCTGACATCCTATAATTCTTTGGTTTGGATATTAATAATAAATGAAGAGGTTAAGAAAATAAGATCTACAGCTGAGGACCAGTGGGGAGACTGAGGCAGTTTCCCCAGTTTCCTTGGGAGGAGGGATGAAGACTGACCTTCACCCAGAGGGAGTGAATCCCACTCAGAACTGCAGTCAACAAAACAGATGCAAATAGCATGGATTTGAGGCTTCCCTGGTAGCTCAGATGGTAGAGCGTCTGCCTGCAATGTGGAGGCCCCGGGTTCGATCCCTGGGTCAGGAAGATCCTCTGGAGAAGGAAATGGCAACCCACTCCAGTATTCTTGCCTGGAAAATTCCATGGACGGAGGAGCCTGGTGGGCTACACAGTCCATAGGGTTGCAAAGAGTCGGACATGACTGAGCGACTTCGTTTTTCACTTTGACTAAAGTGGGGTTGCCAAGGCCTGAACTGAACAGCAGAAGACATTCAGGTAACATTGTAATTCATGTATGCACAGATTTTGAGGGTATATATTACCTGAAACAAAAATAGAGATCTAGGATATCTACAAATACCATCATTTGGAATTAAAAAAAAAATTCAACAGGGAGTTGAAAATCAAACTGGATCCCTCTAGAAAGGAAAAATAGTCATTCCAGACATCAGTCGCCTCATAAATTACATTATCCATGCTTTCTTAAAGAATTCCTGGAGGATATACTCCAGCAAAGTGAAAAATAGATCCATGAAAAAGAAAGATGAGTGGTATTATAAATGATGCCAACAGTGGTATGCAAAGGAAACAGCAAAACCTGAGTTAAGTTTCAACACATATTATAATAAATATTATAAAACAATTTGAAGACAATGAAGGACAATTTAGAACTAAAATCTATGATGATCCATATGTGAGGGCAGGGGCTGGGAAAAATAAGTTATCATTAGTACTAAAGTTCTTGCCTCATTTGGGAAGAGTCTAAAGATACTGATTACACCCAGATGTTGATATAAAAATGTAAGTATACACACATATATGTACAATATATAGAATAATCACCCAAGATAAAACTCAAAACTTCCTAATCATTAGAGGAAAGAAAAACAGGACAAGGTAAATGGGACCAGTTCAATGAAAGGCAAAATAAACTATACACGGAGTTCCCTGGTGGCCTAGTAGTTAGAACTCCAGATTTTCACTGCCATGGCCTGGGTTCAATCCCTGGTTGAGGAACTGAGAGCCTGTAAGCCACACAATATGGTAAAAAAAAAAAAAACTATACACAAATAAGAAAGTTTAAAACATAGACATGAAATAAGATGGCAGAAATAAATCTATGATGAATGACAGCAAATGGGTTAAATCTACCTATTAAAAGCAGACACTCAGTACAAAATCCATTTGTCTGCTACTATAAAAGACATATATAAAACAAAATGACACAGAAGAAGTAAAAAATGAAAGGATGAAAAAGGACATGCCAGTCACATGCACCCACCCACAAAACAGAATTCAAGACTAAGGCATTAAATAGAACAAACCAGAGTATTTATAATGGCAAAAAGTACAGCATCAAAAAGTGTCAAAGTCATGAGTCATAAATATATAAGAATATTGCCTGAATTATATGTATATGTATAAAAAACTGATTTTTTAAAACAGTAGGAATTGACAGATCCCACAATCATTGTGGGAGAATTGAACAGTCTTTCCTTAGAGATAGAACAAGTCACTCCCAAAATAATGATTTATCATTACATAACACAATTCAAAAATGTAAACTGAGAGACTGAAAGACAAACTTTACATCCCAACCATAAATAAATATTTTCAAACACATGTGAAACAGTTGTAAAAATTGGCTATATATTAGGTTATAAATAAAAATGTCAACAAATTCCAGAAAGCAAAAGTCATATGGAACATCTTTTGCACTATAAGATCAGAAATGAATAGTAACATGATTATAAAAGAAACTATCCACTTGAAAAATCTAAAAAGCTATAGTGCTCTCTGGTGTGGTGGTGGTTTAGTAACTCAGTGGTGTTCAACTCTTGCAACCCCATGGACTGTAGCCCTCCAGGCTCCCCTGTCCATGGAATTTTCCAGGCAAGAATACTGCACTGGGTTGCCATTTCCTTCTCCAAGGGATCTTCACAACCCAAGGATGGAACCTGAGTCTCCTCCACTGCAGGTAGATTCTTTACCGACTGAGCCACCAGGGAAGCCCATAGTGCTCTGTAACTCTCCAGTAAAAGAGAAAAAAAAGAGAAGCAGAGATTATAGACAATTTAGAATTGTATGATAATAAACAACAATAAACCCCTCTGTTTTGAGACCAAAGTGGTACTCAGAGGAAAATTACAGCTTTAAATGTACTTTAAAAAACAAGAAAGACTGAAAAGTAACTAAGCATTTAAACCAAAAGGCTAAAAAGAAAAAATAAAATAAAACCAAAGAAAGAAGAAATTGTCAATAAAAGTAGAAATTAAGAAAATGGGAAGAAGGAAAAAGTAGCTGATATCTAAAAATAAAAAGCTGATTCTTTGAAAACTAATTAAAAAAAAAAAACCTTTAGTAATTTTTATCAGAGGAAAAAAAAGATACCTGGAATGAGAAAAGGCCCCTGTCTATGGATATAGATAAACATTTAATTAAGAGAGAAAACTATCTACAGTTTTATAGCAATATATTTTCAACTCTTTATGAAATGGATAACTTAAGAAAATATAAATGAACAAAACTGGCTCAAGAAAATATGTATAACCCAAATAGGCCAATACTTATCAGTGAAATTGAAGAGACAAAACTATTCTGTGAGGAGCACAAAGCTAGTTTTATAATCAACGTGGCTCAGTGGTAAACAACCTATCTGCCGATGCAAGAGATGTGGGTTTGGTTCCTGGTTCAGGAAGATCCCTTGGAAAAGGAAATGGCAACCCACTCCGGTATTCTTGCCTGGAAAATCCCACGGACAGATGAGTCTGGCTGGCAACAGTCCATGTGGTCACGAAGAGGTGAACACAACAACTAAACAACAACAAGAACAATACAGAACTTTCTAGCTCATTGTAAGAACCTAGCATAATCCTAATAACAACCTTGACAGAAATAGCACGTGGGAAGGTAGTGACTGCCAGGCCTGGACCACCTTTGGGGGACAGAAGTAGCCTGCATTGTGACCCTATGAGGTACAGCCATCCATTTGGCAATTACTTTCTGAGCACTTATTTGGTGCTAAACCACTGTGCTGCTTGGTACTTTGGGTGGTTAAAGAATAAGATGTATCTCCTTCTCAGGGTACTTAAGAGGCCAGTTGGGCTGATACTTAAATAATAATACAGGACAGAACAATGGACTGGTTCCAAATTGGGAAAGGAGTGTGTCGAGGCTGCATATTGTCACCCTGCTTATTTAAATTATATACAGAGTACATCATGCGAAATGCCAGACTGGATGAAGTACAAGCTGGAATCAAGATTGCTGGGAGAAATATCAATAATCTCAGATATGTACATGACACTACCCTTATGGCAGAAAGTGAAGAGGAACTAAAGAACCTCTTGATAAAAGTGAGAGGAGAGTGAAAAAACTGGCTGAAAACTCAACATTCAAAAAACAAAGATCATGGCATCCTGTCCCATCACTTCATGGCAAATTGATGGGAAAACAATGGAAACACTGAGAGACTTTATTTTCTTGGGCTCCAAAATCACTGCAGATGGTGACTGCAGCCATGAAATTAAAGACACTTGCTCCTTGGGAGAAAAGCTATGACAAACCTAGACAGCATATTAAAGAGCAGAGACATTACTTTGCCGACAAAGGTCTGTCAAGTTAAAGCTATGATTTTTCCAGTAGTCATGTACGGATGTGGATCATAAAGAAAGTCATGAGTTGGATCATAAAGAAAGCTGAATGCTGAAAAATTGATGCTTTTGAACTGCGGTGTTGGAGAAGATTCTTGAGAGTATCTTTGGACTGCAAGGAGATCCAACCAGTCCATCCTAAAGGAAATCAGTCCTGAATATTCGTTGGAAAGACTGATGCTGATGCTGAAGCTCCACTACTTGGGCCACCTGATGCAAAGAACTGAGTCTTTGGAAAAGACCCTGATGCTGGGAAAGATTGAAGGCAAGAGGAGAAGAGGACAACAGAAGATGAGATGGTTGGATGACATCACCGACTCGATGGACATGAGTTTGAGCAAGCTCCCAGAATTGGTGATGGACAGGGAAGCCTGGTGTGCTGCTGTCCATAGGGTCGAAAAGAGTCGGACACGACTGAATGACTGAACTGAACAGGACAGGACATAAAATGATACATGTTATTGGAGATCTAGGGAGGGGTGGGTCCCTTCAGCTTAGAGGGATAATGGAAGGTTTTAGTGAAGAGAGGGCATTTATTGGAAGAATAGAAACTGACATAAAAAGACAGGGCCTGGGGAAAGTCCTTCTAGGCAGGGGAATAGCAGAAGCAAGGGCCCAGGGGCTGGAAAGGAGAGAGCAGTAACGAGGCTGGTGCACTGGGGAAAAGGCTTGTGCGGGAAGAGGTGGGAGAAAGAGGAGACGGGGAGGGAGGTCAGAGGCCAGGACCTTGGATTCTAAACTAAGATGTCAGAACTTGGTGCTACTGGGGAGCTATTGAAGGTTCTGAGAGGGAATAGATGTAGTCAGAGGAGAGTGAGTGAAGGAACCGCTGGTGAAGAGGTGGAGGAGGGGCCTGGGCAGAGGCAACCAGGGTGGAAGAGAAGGTTGTGTGCTTCAGATAGAGGAAAAGGAACGAACGGGGTGCCCCAAGGACATGGAACACAGGGATGGGAGCCAATGGGAGACCGCAGATTAACCTTGGGCCCTACGAGGGCAGGTACAACCAGGGAGGACGTGGGGGCTGAGCTGAGCCTCGTCTGGTTTGGGGTCCACCCCTCGCCCACCTCTCCCCTCCACACATCCTGCAAATGTCACAGGCCCCTTGTCAGCAGCCCTGCCTCCAAGAAGAAAACGGGCAGCTGTGCTTTAAAAAAAAAAATCGTGATTTTGCCTGTATCCCTCATGCCTGATGTCATGAAGGTAGGAGGACTCCTGAGACAGAAAGTATTAGTCACTGTGAGAGGGGTCCTGCCAATGTGTGCGTGTGAGAGACAGACAAAGGCAGAGACAGACAGAGGCAGCCAGCCTGGAGAAGGAGGGAAGAGAGAAAGAGAGATTCTGGCAACAGAGTGGGCCAGGGCTGTGTACTCTACCTGCCCTGCTCCAGCCTTCCCATCCGGGGGTGGATGACCCTGCAGTGTTGCTGAGGAGGATTTAAGTTGGAACCCTGGAGCTGTTCTTGGATCTGGTGGATTCTAGAAGCCAAGCCCACATGCTGGCAGGGATGGGGCCCCAGGCAGGCGGGCAGCCAACATGCAGACAGCACCAGCCTGGGTCCCTGCTAAGCCCTCCCCTCCTAACCCCTCCCCAGTCCCTCCCTATCCCTCCCCCTTCTCCTCCAGGGCTCCCAGAGGGAGACAAACCCTTGGAGAGGGGTCTGGGGGCCCTGACATTGGCCCACAGCCCAGTGTACAGTCCAAGCTCTTTGGCTAAAAGTAGTCCTGCCCAGTGTGTTCCAACTGATGCCAAGCACTGCGCTGGGACTTTATACACACATCTGTCCTTATAGTCCTCTTCATGGCCCTGGAAAGGAGGTATTACTGTCCCCCTAGTACAGATGAGAAAATTGAGGCCCAGGAAGTTAAAGGGATCTGCTCAAGACCACATACTAGGGAGAAGGTCACCCTGACTCCCCAAGACCCAACTGCCTCAGCTCGTCCAGGCTGTCTGCTTCAACCAGATCCAGGCCCTTGCCCAGCCATGACCTCTACCAGAATGCCCACACAGGGGTCCCCCAGCTGCCCCCCAGCAGGGCTGCAGCCCCTCTCCTTTTCTGAGGGCCCTGGCCTCTGATCTCCATCTTTGAACCCTTCCTGTTGCACGCGGCTTCAGTTCCTCCAAGCCTATGCTCAGTTCCCCACTATGGTACAGCCCCAGAGGGTGGGAGTCTGGCTTTCATTTCCCTGGGTCCCCCAAAAGCTTCGGCACCCAATGAAGTCTCAAAAGATATTTGCAGAATGACTGGACAAATCACACGCATGCTACAGGAAATGCAGTTATTGTGTTCAAACAGCCAGCTGCAAGGGAAACCACTAAAAACGGACTTTTAAAGCCCTATAACTCACCCTTCAAAGTGAAGTAAGTGTTCTGGAATATGAAACAACACAGATGATAATTTCTAAAGATACCGTGCCTCCAAGGACCAATGTCTCTCATCCAAAGGTCCACCTTGGGAGGCGGGAGGGACTGTGTCCAATTTCACAGGGCAGTCAGGCGGGAAGCCTGGGCTCTGCTTAGGAAAAGACTCCCATTAAAAAATGCCACTTCACTGAGGATCAATAGTGATGAGGGTTCCCCTATGGGGTAGGCTGGGTGCCTGGCAGAGGGCTCGATGCATCAACCAGCCACCATGCCCAGGAAAAGGGCTGCTCTTTCCTTCTCCAAAGCACTGGCCCAGCAAGTTGAGCTAGGCAGCTCTAAGCGGGAGGGAGCTAAAATCCTGTGGCAGGCGCCGGCTGGCTCCTTGGCAATGGGGGAAGATTCCCTCTGGCAGTGGCCCCAGCCTTGACTGACTGACGTCAGGGGAGGCGTGCTGGCCACCAGCTGCAGGGAACAGTTGTCGTCACGACCACACTACTGCGGCTGCGGGGTGAGGGGAGGTCTTGGGAGACATTTTCATGAGGCCCATGAGGCCCCTGACTTGGTGAGCATGTTGCATATGAGGGGTCCATGACTTTGTGGGATTCTAAGAGGAGCCTGGACTTCCCCCGAGTCCAGCCTCAATGTCACTCTCAGGGAGGGAAGAGAAGACAGAGGGGAGAGAGCAGCAGGGGACTCACCAGTGTAACCAGGGACCCAGGAGCATCCCAGAGACAGATGGGGCCCAGGAAGGGAGAGAAACAGGGAGGCGAAGCACTGTCCTGGGATCCCATTTCCATCTCACAACCACAGGGATGTGGGGGGTTTACAGGGGAAGAAAGTGAAGCAGGGCAAGGTTGGGACTTGCCCAGGTTGCTGCTGTAATGAGCAGCAGAGGCAAGATCTGCACACAAGTGTGTCTGGGCCTGGCCTGGCTCTGCTCCTGGCTCTACCTGTCTCCGTGGCCTGTGAAGAGGGGCAGGCCCAAAAGGAGGGGCGAGGACAGAACACCTGAGGTTTGTGGGGATGGAACACAAAGGCCTGAGGGCTATGCCTCCTCCCCCACCTGGTTACCCCAAACCCTCTACCTGCCCCACACCTGCCCCTGGGCAGCCGCGCAGAGCCAGGAGGAGAGAGCTTGGGTACACTGGCCTGGTTCCCTCACAGCAGTTCCCAGGGCATCCTTAGAGCACCCAGTAAATCTAAGCACAGCCCTGCCAGTCCATCCATTCTCCAGCCACTGTTCTCCACCATGTCCTCACTCCTTAAGCTTCCACTGCAGCTGAAGGTCTAGAACAGATTAGCAGGAACTAAACTCCACAAGCTTCCAAACCAACCCGCCTCAGGGACAGCGCAAGACTCACCTACTGTGGGTGAGGAAGGTAAAGCGGTGCAGCCACTTCAGAAAACAGTTTGGCAGCTTCTCACAATGTTATATGCAGAGTGCATCATGTGAAATGCTGGGCTGGATGAAGCACAAGCTGGAATCAAGATTGCCAGGAGAAATATCAATAACCTCAGATATGCAGATGACACCATCCTTATGGCAGAAAGTGAAGAGGAACTAAAGAGCCTCTTGGTGAAAGTGAAAGAGGAGAGTGAAAAAGCTGGCTGAAAACTCAACATTCAAAAAACAAAGATCATGGGATACAGTCCCATCACTTCATGGCAAATAGACGGGGAAACAATGGAAACAGTGAGACACTTTATTTTCTTGGGCTCCAAAATCACTTTGTACGGTGACTACAGCCATTAAATTAAAAGATGCTTAATTTGGAAAGAAAGCTATGACCAACCTAGACAGCATATTAACAAGCAGAGACATTACTTTGCTGACAAAGGTCCATATAATCAAAGATATGGTTTTTTCAGTAGTCATGTACAGATGTGAAAGTTGGACCATAAAGAAAGCTGAGTGCCAAAGAATTGATGCTTTTGAACTGTGGTGTTGGAGAAGACTCTTGAGAGTCCCTTGGACTGCAAGGAGATCAAATCAGTCAATCCTAAAGGAAATCATCCTGAATATTTATTGGAAAGACTAATGCTGAAGCTGAAGCTCCAGTACTTTGGCCACCTGATACAAACAGCCCACTCACTGGAAAAGATCTTGATGTTGGGAAAGACTGATGGCAGGAGGAGAAGTGTACGACAGAGGACGAGATGGGTTGGATGGTATCACTGATCCAATGGACCTGAGTTTAAGCAAGCTCTGGGAGACGGTGAAGGATAGGGAAGTCTGGCCTGCTGCAGTCCATAGGGTTGCAAAGAGTCA
The DNA here is from genome assembly GCF_054371585.1 of Giraffa tippelskirchi. Classification (NCBI taxonomy): domain Eukaryota; kingdom Metazoa; phylum Chordata; class Mammalia; order Artiodactyla; family Giraffidae; genus Giraffa; species Giraffa tippelskirchi. Next base: position 95,891,441 of record NC_137276.1, read on the forward strand.
GACACGACTGAGCAACTGAACAACAACAACACAATGTTAAACACAGAGTTATCACTCGACCCAGCAATTCTGCTCCTACAGGTGCATCCAAGAGAACTGAAATCATGTGTCCACACAAAAACTTGCACATGACTGTCCACAGCAGCATTCTCCATCATAGCCCCAAAATGGAAACAACCCAAGTGTCCATTGACTGATGAATGGATAAACAAAATGTCATCCCTCCATATACAGCTGACCCTTGAACAGCACAGGTGTGAACTGAGCAGGTCCATTTATATGGGGATTTTTTTCCAATAAATATACAAAAATATATGTATAGAACATTGTGTGCAAGACTTGTATTGAAGTGGATAGTCTATCCTTACATTAGGCATAAGGTGAGTGATATTTAAAATCAATAATGTGTTGGACTTCCCTGGTGGTTCAGTGGTTAAGAATCTACCTTGCAATGGAAGGGACACTGGTTCGATCCCTGGTCTGGGAAGATCCTATATACCATGGCGCACACACACACAACACTACTGAGTCTGTGATCTAGAGCTCAAAAGCTGCAACTACTGAGCCCATACACTACAGTTACTGAAGCCTGAATGCTACAGAGCCTGTGCTCTACAGCAAAGAGAAGCCACAGCAAAGAGAAGCCTGCATATCACCATGAAGAGTAGCCCCTGCTTGCCACAACTAGAGAAAGCCCGCACGCAGCAACGAAGACCCACCACAGCCAAAAAAAACCAAATAAATAAATCTTAAAAGAAATAAAGATGCTCAACACCACTCATTACCAGAGAAATGCAAATCAAAACCACAACAAAGTACCATCTCACGCCGGTCAGATCTCACGCCGGTCAGAATGATTGCCATCAAAAAGTCTACAAACAATAAATGCTGGAGAGGGTGTAGAGAAAAGGGAACCCTCTTACATTGTTGGGCTTCCCTGATAGTTCAGTTGGTAAAGAATCTGCCTACAATTCAGGAGACCCTGGTTTGATTCCTGGGTCAGGAAGATCCCCTGGAGAAGGGCTAGGCTACCCACTCCAGTATTCTTGGGCTTCCCTTGTGGCTCAGCTGGTAAAGAATCCATCTGCAATGTGTGAGGCCTCGGTTTGATCCCTGGGTTGGGAAGATCCCCTGGAGAAGGGAAAGGCTACCCACTCCAGTATTCTGGTCTGGAGAATTCCATGGACTATAGTCCATGGCGTCGAAAAGAGTTGAACACGACTGAGCAACTTTGACTAACACTGTTGGTGGGAATGCAAACTAGTACAGCCACTATGGAGAACAGTGTGGAGATTCATTAAAAAACTTGAAATAGAACAGCCATGTGATCCAGCAATCACACTGCTGGGCATACACACTGAGGAAACCAGAAGAGACACGTGTACCCCAATGTTCATCGCAGCACTGTTTATAATAGCTAGGACATGCAAGCAACCTAGATGTCCATTGACAGATGAATGGATAAGGAAGTTGTGGTACATATACACAATGGAATATTACTCAGCTATAAAAAAGAATGCATTTGAGTCAGTTCTAATGAGGGGATGAAACTGGAGCCTATCATACAGAGTGAAGTAAGTCAGAAAGAGAAACACCAATACAGTACATTAATGCGTATATATGGAATTTAGAAAGATGGTAACAATGACCCTATATGCAAGACAGCAAAAGAGACATGGATGTAAAAAACAGACTTTGGACTCTGTGGGAGAAGGTGAGGGTGGGACAATTTGAGAGAATAACATTGAAACATGTATATTACCATATGTAAAACAGATGACCAGTGCAAATTCGATGCATGAATCAGGGCACTCAAAACTGATGCTCTGGGCAACCCAGAGGGATGGGGTGGGGTGGGAGGTGGGAAGGGGCTTCAGGATGGGGAACACATGGACACCCATGCCTGATTCATGTGAAAGTATGGCAAAAACCACCACAATACTGTAAAGTAATTATCCTCCAATTAAAATAAATAAATAAATTTTAAAAAATGTGTTAGTTTTTTACTGTTTTATAACTTTGCTTTCAAAGAATTATATTACCACACAATATGTTTGGCCCCACCCCTCTTTTCTCTCTCTCTCCCTCTCTCTTTCATAATTAAACTGCGTGTCAGTCTATCATCACAGGTAAGTGATTTTTTTAAAAAAATGCAACAGTGTTTCCAATACTGTATTAGGAATATGAGTGTAATACTATATGTCATAAAAACTGTATAACCCTTTATTAGTGTAAAAACTAGGCTACTGGGAAACAGTTGTATCAGTTACACCAGGCTACCAAAAACACTTACGTTGCTGCTTCTCTGTTATCAATGCATGAATCATTATGTATGTAAATGCTAAGTCACTTCAGTCATGTCCGATTCTGTGCGACCCTATGGACTGTAGCCTGCCAGCCTCCTCTGTTCATGGATTCTCCAGGCAAGAATACTGAAGTGGGTTGCTGTGTGCTCCTCATGAATCATTATACCTGTACAATATAGTTTTCATATCATCCTTTCATTTTTTTATGTTTAGTGTTAGTAATACACGTAATATTGGCAGTGTTTTATATCCTATAAGACAAAATTGATGTAGGTACTGACAGATATAAACAGATGACATAAACTTATGGTATCAATATATACAGTATGGCACTGTAAAGTATTTTCTCTTCCTTATGATTTGCTTAATAACATTTTCTTTAGTTCACTTTATTGTAAAAATACAGTCTATAATATATATAATATATAATATACATGTTAACGACTGTTTATGTTACCAGTAAGACTTTGGTCCACAGTAGGCTATTTAGTAGTTAAGTCTTCAGGGAGCCAAAAGTTATACCCAGATTTTCAGCTGCATGAGAGGTTGGCACCCCTAACCCCTGTGTTGTTCAAGAACCAACCATATTAGAATATTATTCACACAGAAAAAGGAATGAAATTCTGAGAGCATGCTATAACATGGATGAAACTTGAAGTGCTAAGGGACAGGAGCCAGACACAAAGGTCACATATTATATGACTCCATTTATGTGAAATGTCCAGAATAGGCAAATCCATAAACACAGAAAGGAGACGAAAAGTTTGGGAACTGGGGGGTGGGGAGGATGGCTAATGGGGGTGAGGTTTTTGGAGGGTGATGAAAATGTGGATGAGATAGTGATCCCAGTGATGGGTGATTTTTTAATCCACCAGAAATTTTGACTGCACACCTTTGTGTATATACTATCAGCCACTGAACTGTGAAGTTTAAAAGGTGGGGGTGGGGTGGATTTTACATGAGAATTACATCTCAATTAAAAAAAATTGTATGGGGGGGAAAAAACCCATTTCTCTTCTCTGCAGCACATTCTCCACCTGCCTCTCTCTGCGGTGGAGGACTCAACCCACTTCTGCCCAAGACCATCCCCTCCCCTCCAGCTACATGCTGGACCCTATGCAAGGACATGAGCACTATTTTGACCCCTCCCCCTCCTGCATCATCCATTTCTCTGTTGGTTCATTTCCATCAGTATGTAAACATAGCATAGTTTCTATTATCTTAATAAAACAAAAATAAAACCAAAAAGTTAAAAGTAAAAAACAACCCTCCCCCTGACCTCACACCTTCCAATGATCATCCATTTCTCTAGTCCTTTTACAGCCACACTCCTTGACTGGTCTGTCCTCACTGCCTGCCCTTCCTCTCCTCCACTGTCTCTTGAACCCGCTGTAATCAGGCCACTCTATCAAAGCTGATCCTGTCAAGTCACCATGATCTCCAGGTCACTAAATCCAGCAGACACTTTGTGGTCTTCATCCCACTAGGTCACTTGCCAGCATCTGACATACTTGATGGTTCCCTCCTTTTTAAAGAGCCTCTGCACTTGGCCTTGGTGAGTCACTCTATCTTGCTTCTTCTCTGACTCTAATCACTCTCTGAACATTGGTGGGTGCCTGCCCTCAGTCCTGGGACCCCGTCTCTAACCATGTTCACTTTTTCTCAGAGGTCTCCTGTCTCATGGCTTTACATGGCAGTTCCTAAGTTTCCATCTCCAGCCTGCACACCTCCCCTTACTCCAGACTTAGACCTCTGCCACTGGCTTGACTTCTATTTGTATGCGTGAAAGGCATCTCAGATTTAACACACCCAAAACTAGACTCTTGATTTTTCCATCAAACTTGCTTTTCCCAGTCTTTCTAATCTCCTTTAAATTTCATTTTATTCAAGTATAGTTGATTTATCAGTCTTCCTAATCTTGACAAACATCACTCTATTATACCAACTGTCCAGTCTGAAAGCTCTTTTCGTTCTCCCCCCACCCATCCCACATATTCCATCAACAAATTCTGTTATTTCCTCCATAAAATACATTCAGACTCTAACTCCTTCTCACCACTTCCTTTACCGATATCCTAGTCTACCATCAAGAGCTTCTTAACTGGTCTCCCTAGTTCGGTCCTGGTTCCCCTCTGGTCTATTGTCCACCCCATGGCCAGAGTGAGCCATTTAAACATCAGCCAGACATGCCTGTCCTCTGCTCAAAACCTCCCATGGTTTATATCCCTTCTGGTTTTGGAAGTCCCTGCCCCCAGCTATCTCCCTGACCTCTCCTCTTAGCCTCTCACTCACCTCCTCTGCACCCTGGCCTCCTAGCTATTCCCCAAACACATCCCTGCCTCAAGGCCTTTGCGCCTGATTCTCTAGCCAAGATCCTTTCCCCTCAGCTTTTTCCTTCAGGTCTTTGTTCCAATATCACTTCTTCAGGAAGGCCTTCCCGGCTCTGTGTGGATGAGGTAGCAACTGCTTCCTCCCTGTCTATTTCTTCTACCTTGCCTCACTCTCCATCACAGCATTCATACCATTTGACATATTACATATTTGTTTACACTCTGTTTCCCCCATTCTACCAGAAACTTCATGAGACCAGGGACTTGACCTTGCCAACTGCTGCAAGCAAAGAGCCCCAAAGAGAGCCAGGCACACAGCAGGTACCCAGAATTGTTCACAGAATGAACTAGTGAACACTGCTACCTACATACATCTCAAGGACTGATCCACACATCACTGGGGGGGAGTAGTGGCAGGTCCAAGTCCAGGGCGAAAGCCTCACTCCAGACCTCCCCAGATGCAGGCAGACAGGTCAGCGACCCCTCATCTGCATGTGTGATGGGACCTATTCTTTTTCCTTCTTTCACCTGGTTGGATGATGCATTTTATTGCTTGCTTCTTTTTGTTTAAATTGGAGTATAATTGCTTTACAATGTTGTGTCAGTTTCTGCTATACAGCAAAGTAGATCAGCTACTTCCCTCCCTCCCTCTTGAGCCTCCCTCCCACCCCACCCCCATTTCACCCCTCTAGGTCAACACAGAGCATAGAGCTGAGCATGCGCTTCCCTGGTGGCTCAGACAGTAAAGAATCTGCCTGAAATGCAGGAGACTCGAGTTCGATCCCCAAATCGGGAAGATCCCCTGGAGAAAGGAATGACAACCCACTCCAGTATTCTTGCCTGGAGAATCTCCATGGACAGAGGAGCCTGGTGAGCTACAGTCCATGTGGTCGCAAAGAGTCGGACACAACTGAGTAATTAACACTTTCACATTTCTTTTTCCCCAGGGTATATACGTGTTATTGCTACTCTCTCAGTTTGTTCCACCCTCCTCTTCCCCAACAGGACCTATTCTTGAAAACATCAGGCCACCCTCTTCAAATGTCACATTAGAACAATTTTAACAATGAAAGCATCACGAGGCTTACTCTGTGCTGTGCTTCACAAGATGTCACATTCCCTCACTCACTCAACAAACAATAACGAAGCACCTGATAGGCACTGCTGGGCTTTCCTCGTAGCTCAGCTGGTAAAGAATCTGCCTGCAATGTGGGAGACTCCGGTTCAATTCCCAGGTCGGGAAGTTCCCCTGGAGAAGGGATAGGCTACCCACTCCAGTATTCTTGGGCTTCCCTGGTGGCTCAGATGATAAAAATTCCACCTGAAATGCTGGAGACCTGTATTCGATCCCTGGGTTGGGAAGATCCCCTGGAGGAGGGCATGGCAACCTACTTCAATATTCTTGCCTGGAAAATCATATAGACAGAGGAGCTTGGTGGGCTACAGTCGGTCCATAGGGTCGCAAAGAGTCGGACACGACTGGGTGACTAAGCACAGCACAGCACAAAAGGTGCTGCTGGCAGCAGACACACAATGGTGGGCAAAGTCTCTCTCCTCCAAGAGTTACAGTCTGTAATGTTTCATTTGTTCTTGGCAACAACTGTGAGGCTCTACAGTTCAGACAGAGACTCCAGCAACAAGGGCATGTGGTCTTGGTCCAGAGGGTGTTTGTGCCCAAGGGAAAGAGGAGTCCCCAGTCATTGGACCTGGGCCCTGGTGATAACAGGCTGACAGTGGCTGCACTGGGGCCCAGAGCCAGGAGCATCACCCCACACAAGGGCAGACAGGAGGAATCTCAAAGTGGGCTGGAGCGTGCAACCCAGACTAGTCATGTGACTTCTAACAGTGATCAACAAGAAGTTCTGAAATCAGGGCAAAAGCCAAAATTAACTGCAGGAGACTAGGGCCTGACTGTGAGTAAAAGGAAACCACCCCCCTGGGGTTTGGGTTGCTGACAAGCAGGGAATGACCCCACACTGCACTCAGACCTTCATCACTCAGCCCTGCCGAGCAGACTCTAGGTCACTGGCCAATGGCCGGTCCCTCAGCTCCCAGGTTGGCCAGTAGGGCTAAGGTGAGTACAGAGAAAGATATACTTGGCTTTGGGGTCAGAGGGAATGGGGCATTGATTAACTGTGTGATCTTGGACTTACTATTTCACCTCTCTGAGTCTTAGTTCCCGCCCCTGCTGAGGCCTGACCAATCAGAGGGCTGCTGGACAGGTGTGGGAGCAGCGTCTGGGATCCCAGGAGGAGTGCTCTTGGAGTGCAGGATGGCAGCAGCAGCAGTTTTCCAGTGGTACAGAAGGATTTTACCACCCTACCCACCGGTACAATAATACTGGTGCATGCTGGCTAAAGAGCCTTTGTGCTCACTGGTAAAGTGGAGACACTAATCTCAGTGTAGCAGAATTGCTACAAGGATGAAACAAAGCAGTCTCCGTGAAGTGCTAGCACACGGTCTCGCCAGGAAGCGCCAGTGCTACTCTGCTGCTAAGTCACTTCAGTCGTGTCCGACTCTGTGCGACCCCACAGACGGCAGCCCACCAGGCTCCGCCGTCCCTGGGATTCTCCAGGCAAGAATACTGGAGTGGGTTGCCATTTCCTTCTCCAGTGCTACTCTACCTGTGGGGAAAATGGTGAAATGTGGGGTTGGCCAAAAAGTTCACTCGGGTTTTTCCATACGCTGTTAGGGAAAAACCCAAACAAACTTTTTGGCCAACCCAATACTTTAGTGCCATTGGAAAACTGCCGCCCCAGTTGCCACCCTGTGTTCCCAAGAGCCCTCCCCTTGGGAACCCAGACTTCCTGCCCTCCCATCTGTCCAGCAGTAGCTGCTAACAGTGCTGAGGGCAGAAGGAGTGACAGTGACCTGGCCTCAGTGGAAGGAAGGACTTTCTACCAGTAGGCACTGCCCTCAGCACCTTGGAGATCAGTGAGCTCCATGTTACTGGCAGCATTCAAGCAGTGATGGCTGACGGAGGCAAGATAAAGGGTCAGGCAGAGGTCTGCAGGGCTGAATTGCATAATCTCAGGCCTGTGGCCTTGCTCCCTCAGAAAGGAGAAGAAAGAGGGGAATTCCTCCCCCATCACTGCCCACAGGGAAAGGGGAGGACGGGGCGGGGTGGGGGAAGGACAGCCAGCTCTGCCTAAACCCCCTCTTAGTGGGGCCCACGGAGAAGAGCCCACTCTGCAGTTGACCTAAGGGCTGCTGAGCATAGAGCCCACCATGCAAAGCCCCCGGCTCAGAATAAACTCTCAGTAAGTGTTCTTGTCCTCTCGCTGCCCTACCCACGCCCTCCTCCCTGACCTCCCCAGAAAGAATGTGGATCCGAGTGTTCGGGGAAAGGCCAGATCCAGGCCCCTCCGTGAAGACAAGAGCACTTGTGTCTGTGGTTTGGGCAGAAGCCAGGGTGGAAACGTCCCAGCTTCTGAGGGTACAGGAGGGGAGCCGACGCTTTTGCTCTTGGCAGAGACTGAGCCCTTGTTGAGGACAAAGTGGCTGCAGAGCGGGGGCCCAAGAGCCCCCAGGTGGGAAGGGGTGTCCAGAGACCACTGTCCTCTGTTGAGGGGAGACAGATGTCAGTTTCCAGAGGCTGGCGGGGCCAAGGGTGGGGCTGGCAGCCCTGTGGGTGGCAAGGCGAAGACTGTGAGTGGGCAGAGGATTTGGTCAACATCCTCCCCTGCAGGCCTGAGGCTTGGGCCAGAGGAGGAGGCAGGCTGACAGGATGGGACATGCTGGGCAGAGTGAGGAGGCCCTGGGCCTGGCTCTGCCTCCAGTGAGGTCTGACCCTGGCGAGTTACGTCTCCATCTGCACCGCACTTTCCTCAGATGTAAAGTAAAGGGGCTGATACCACACAGCTCAGCAGCCTTCCAGCTCCAAGCTAACAAGAAAAAGAGGCAGGCAAGAACTCCACGACAAAGCAAGGGAGAGCACGGACCGGAGCAGATATTTGTAGACCCACATTCACAGCAGCATTAGTCACAATGGCCAGAAGTGGAAACAATGCAAAGGCCCACTGCTGGATGCATGGCTCAGCACAATGTGGTAGATGCATACAGAAGATTATTCGGTCTTAGAAAGGAAGGGAATTCTGGTACATGTTATAACATAGGTGAATCACTGTGGGAAGTGAAATAAGCCAGTCACCAACAGACAATATTGTATGATTGCGCTCATATGCAGTACCCAGAGTACAGAAAGGAGAATGAGGGTTGCCAAGAGCCAGGAATGGGGAATAACAGTTGTTGTAACAGGGCTTCAGCTGAAAGAAAGAAAATGTTCTGAAGATAGATGGTAGTGATGCTGCAGAACAGTATGAATGTACTTAATGTCACAGAGCTGTCCACTGAAATACGATGAAGATTGTCAGTCTCATGTTATGTCTATTTTACAACATATACACACAAACCCCACAAAACTCCAGGACTCTGCCTCAGGCTTGGGTCTTTCTGATTGGGGTATGGGGAGTCACACAGCTCCCAGTCACAGACCCGTGAAGAGGGGGCCAGAGACCTGGGAGATGGGGAGGAGAAGCAACCCCACAGCAAGAGCTGGGCCTAGTAATGAGGGGAGATGCTCCCAGAGTCGGGCCCTTAACAGCGGAAGCTGAGACAAAGTTCCCAAACCCTTGTAGGAAAGAACACAGAGCAGGCTTGCTCCAAAGTTGGGGGCCCCTGCAGAGACTGAGGAACCTGGCTGCTGGCCCCTGAGGTCGTCCATCTCCTGTCTTTTAGATTCTGGGAGGACTCGGGCAATGAGACTCCTTGAAAGAAAACAAGAAATAGGGAATTCCCCAGGGGTCCAGTGGTTAGGACTCTTCATCTCTACTGTAAGGGACCCAGGTTCAATTCCTGATCAGGGAACTAAGATCCCACATGCTCTATGGAGTGGCGAAAAAAAAAAAAAAAGGAATGTGGAAAACAAGAAATAGGTTTGTTTGTAAGTAGGCAGGGAGCCTGTGAGACGCTTCAGTGTGGAAACCACAGAGAAGGCCCCTTGAGCATCGTGAGCATCTCTGCTCTGAGGTTCGGATCAGAACCGGGGCCCCAGGCCCTCTGGAGACCTTGGGGCAAGGAGCTGCAAGGGCAGGTGCAGCTGTCTGTTGACCCTGATAATCCAGGCCACACCCCGTGCTCCTGGGATTTCAACTCTATTCCCAGAGGCGCAGGGACCAGCTGTGTGAGGTTGGAGAGGTTTTCCCTCCCAGCCAGACTGACAGTGAGCAGAGGAGAGACAAAGGGAAGTCGAGACCGTTGCTGGCTGTGTGACTCTCTGCGCTTTATTTTTATAACAATAGTAGCTACCACAGTTATGTTTGTAAAGATGAAAAGTATGTGGCACGGACCTTCCACACAGTAACTGCCCGCAGATATCATTACTGTCTCCTCCTCCTCCTCATCATTACTATCAAGCTACCATGTTTTTGCTCCTTCTGAATTTGGAAGAGGAGAAACCCCAGAGTTCGGGGCACTTGGCGGGCATCCCAGGCTTAGCGCCTCCCCAGGAGGCGCTGGCCTCCAGAGAAGCAAGATGTCAGGGAAAGTCCCATCCATCCCAGGGCTGCAAACCACTCAGAAGAGTTCATTCCCAGCAGGGGTCAGAATTATGCCCAAGCCTAAACATAACCAGCGTTTGATGAAAGTTCCCCAAATATGGGACATCCTTTTAAATGCCAGACTAATTAGAACTGAGGTGTAATGTTTTAATCCTTTCTTTTCTTAAAAAGACCTGATTGAGTGGAGAACTGTGCTAATCTGGGAATCTAGTATCTACTCCTGAGGCAGGCCTGGGTGGTATGTACTCAGTCACTCAGTCATGTCCAACTCTTTGCGACCCCATGAACTGTAGCCTACCAGGCTCCTCTGTCCATGACATTCTCCAGGCAAGAATACTGGAGTGGGTTTTACCATTTCCTCCTCCAGGGGATCTTTCTGACCCAAGGATCAAACCCATGTTTCCTGCATCTCCTGGATTGGCAGGTGGATTCTTTACCACTGAGCCACCTGGGAAATCCTATAGGCCTGGGTGGGCAATGCCCTAAATCAGGTCAGATTCTGGGGTCAGGATCAGAGATGCAGCCCCTAGGGGAGCCCAGGAGCTTCAGAACACAAGCTCTGCAGATTCACACTTAAAAAGTAATGCCGTGGCCATACTTCCCCCTCCCTGGCTCCACTGCTATAAATGTTATCCCAAAAACTTTCTAAAATCACTCTTAAGGAAAAAAATTTTTTTTAAGAAACAACTTTGGGTAGTCTAATACCCAAAGTTACTTTCTAAAAAGTTAGAGAGGGACTTTCCTGGCGGTACAGTGGATAGGAATCTGCCTGCCAATGCAGGGGACATGGGTTTGATTCCTGGTCTGTGCTGCAAGGCAACTAAACCCGTGCACCACAGCTATCGAGCCTGTGCTCTAGAGCCTGCGAGCTGCAACTACTGAAGTCTGTGCATAGAGCCTGTGCCCCGCAACAAGAGAAGCCACTGCAATGAGAAGCCCATGCACCACAATGAAGAGTAGCCCCCTCTCACTGCAAGTAGAGAAAAGCCTGCAAGCAGCAACAAAGACCCAGCCCAACAACAACAACACAGTTAATTAATGGATTTTGAAAAAGCTAGAGAAGATAATATGGCTCTGAAGAGAAAGAATATCTATTGAGCTCCATCTACATACCAGGCATGATGTTACTCTCTTATAGGCATTATGCAATGTTTTTCAGAATGTTTTCTGTAGAAATAGACCAAGAATGATGTGCAAAAAATGGTCCCTTGGGAAACCCTAAGGGCAATATATTCTTCCAATACACTTCTAACATGTTTGTATATTGAAGGTTCTTTTAAACCATGTAGTATCCAAACTGTTTATATTTCTTTAACTCAGTATATTCCAAAGTGTGGAATATATTCAAATGGGTGATGCATGAGATGATTTTAGAAAGTGTGTAAACATAAGTTTCAAACTTTACTGGTTACACATATTTATTTTGATGTCAGTTAGCAAATGTATATCACTAGCACATCATATCTGTGATTGCACATATGTTGTTCAGGACTCATTCATTTATTTCAGAGACATTCACTGTGGACCTGCTCAATACTCTAGATGCTGAGGATATAGCAGTAAATAAAGTCCCTGCTCTCATAAATTTATATTTTAGTGAGGAGCAACAAAAACTCAAACAAACAAATAAATATATTGAACATTTATAAACACATGTTCAACAGCAAAAGGTAGAATAAAGAAAAGGAGCTGAGCAGGGGGACAGAAGTGACAGGGGTGGAGTGGATACCTGGGAAAACCTCTCAGATAGAGGGATGCTTGAACAGAGATCTAAATGAAGGAGACTGTATTTCTGCAGGAAGAATGTGCTCAGCAGAGAGAACAGCAAACACAAATCCCCAAGGTGGGAATGCACCTGGCACCTGAAGGAACTGTTCCAAAATCCAGGACTACAGACAAGCTCTGAAGGATGCTTTTTAAAATTAATTAAATTCATATTCCACAATATTTGCCCTTTTAAAGTATACAAGTCAGTGCTTTTTAGTATATACACAAAGTTGTTCTATTTTTTTAAAGTGATGATTTGGTTTTGGTTCTGGCCAAGATGGAGCATGGGCAACCAGATTTACTTTCTCACCTGAAATAACCAAAAAACAGAAAATATACGAAACTGGATTTCAAGACATCAGACAACAGGCAACAAAGGACAGTGACTCCTGAGGGATGGGATACAACAGAGAGCACCTGAGCATGCCCAGTTCACTGCCCTGAGCACGGCCAGGCTGCAGCGTTGAGAGCGGAAACCCAGGGATACAGAACACATTTTATAATATAAAAGGGTCAATTCATCAAGCGAATGTACCCATCCTAAACACTTAGCAATTAACAACAGAGTCAAAATACATGCAGCCAGAACTGATCAAACTAAAAGGAGAAAAAATAGACAAATCCACAATTAAACTCTGAAATTCAACACCGCTCTCTCAATAATTGAGAGGACAAGTAGAGAGAAGATCAATAAGGCTACAGAAAACCTAGAGAACACTACTCACAAACTTGATATAGTTGACGTTTACAGAAACCACACTCAACAACAGCAGGATACACATTCTTTTCATGTGCATGTGGAACATTTACCAAGATAGACCATATCCTGAGTCATAAAACAAGCCTAATAAGATTTAAAGAATTCAAATAATATACTGTACATTCTCTGACACAGTGAAACTAAAATAGAAATTGATGACAGAAAGATCTCTGGAAAATTCCTAAATAGTTGAAACTAAATAATATACTTCTAAATAACTTATGGGTCAAAGAAGATATCAAAATGGAAATTAAATGATATTTTTAACCTAATGAAAATGAAAACATAACATATTAAAATTTGTGGGACACAGCTAAATGAGTAGTACTTAGGGGAAATTTATAATACAAAAATGAATATTTTATTAAGGAAGAAATGTTCAAATCAATGATATCAGCTTCTACTTTAAGAAGTTAGAAGCTGCATATAAACTTAAACCCAAAGTAGTCAGGCAAAAGGAAATAAAAAACATAAGAGTGGAAATCAATAAAACCACTTGGGAAAAATCAATTGACTCAAAAACTGGTTCTTTGTGAAAATCAATGATACTGATAAATCTCTAGCCAGCCTGATTAGGAAAAAAAGACAAAACACAAATTACCTATATCAGAAATGAGAGAGGCAACAGCACTGTGGATTATACAGATTATAAAAGGATAATACGAGAATATTATGAACAACTTGATGCCAATACAGTTGATAAGCTTGATGAATTGAACAAGTTTTTAAAAGACACAAACTACAAAAATTCACTGGAGAAGAAATAGATAACTTGCATAGCCCTATATCTATTTTAAAAATTAAATTTTTAGTTTAAAACCTCCCATAAAGAAAACTCCAAGCTCAGATGTCTTCATAGGTGAACACTACTAAACATTTAAGGAAGAAATAATACCAATATTGTTCAAAGTCTTCCAGAAAATTGAAGAAGAGAGCGTACTTCTGAGATCATTCTAAAAGCCAGCATTACTTAAACATTACAAGAAAACTACAAACCAATATCTCTCAAGAATATAGATGCAATAATTCCAAAAAAAAAGTGAGGTTTATCTATAATACAATGTTGTTTTAACATTAAAAAAATTAATCAATGTAATTTACTATATCACAGACTAAAAAGAAGAACCCCATATAATTATCTCAATAGACACAGAAAAAGCATTTGACATGTGGACATGAACAAATCTAACATGCACTCCTGATAAAAACTCTCATCAAACTAGGAATACAAAAGAGCATCCTCAATTTGATAAAGGATATCTGTAAAAACTCTACAGCCAACATCATACTTAATGCTGAAAGACTAAAAGCTTTCTCCTTAAGATCAAAAACAAGACAAGTACAACAATAAGTCAATGAAATAAGGCAAGAAAAAGAAATAGAAGCCATCCAGATTGGAAGGAAGAGGTAAAACTATCTTTTTTCACAGACATGATCATCTCTGCAGAAAATCCAATAGAATCTCCAAAAATCCACTAGCACTAATAAGTAATTAGCAAGGCTGCAGGTTACAATATATAAAATTCTATTGTATCTCTATATACTAGCAACAAACATTAAAAACTGAAATAAAAACTAGTATCGTTTATAATACAAAGGTAGGTATGAGTCTGATAAAACATGTAAAAGACCTATGCACTCCAAACTACAAAATAACTGATGAGAGAATTAAGGAAGACTTAAATAAATGGAGAGAGATACTGTTTTCCTAGATTGAAAGGCTCAGCATTGTTAGGATGTCAGTTCTCCTCAAACTGATCCGTAAATCCAACATAATCGCAATCAAAATCCAGAATTTTAGAATTTAACTGATTCCAAAATTCATACAGAAATGAGAGAAACTAGGCTATCCAAAACAGCTTGAAAAAGTATATGAAGTTGGAGATTTAACTATACCTGATTCTAAGACTTATTATAAAGCTACAGTTACCAAGATGGTATGCTACTGGTGTTAAGACAGACAATAGATCAAACAAATAGAATACATGGACAGTCAATTTTCATCAAAGGCACAAAAAAGACAATTCACTGGGGAAAGGACAATCTTTTCAACAAATAGTGCTTGGATAAGTAAGTGCATGTCCACATACCCAAAGATTAACTTTGTCCCATATCACACCATATATAAAAACTAATTCAGATCATAGACCTAAAGGTAATTCCTAAAACCATTCAATTTCTAAAAGAAAACAGGAGAAAACCTTTGTGACCTTTGGTTAGGAAAAGAGATCTCAGACACAACACCAGAAGCACAATCCATAGAAGAACAAACTGATAAAGTGAACTTCATCAAAATTAAAAACTCTTGTCTTTGAAAGACACTGTTAAGAGAACAAAAAACAAACCAAAGACTAGAAAAATATTTGCAATTCACGTATCTGATAGAGGACCTGTATCCTGGTGGTTTTCAAAGCTCGCCTCGTAGTATAACACTCGATGATTAATGGCTCTTTGTTTCAAGACTCAAAACAGTACCAAGTAAAGATCAGTAAGAATCTAGAAGAGTGGTTCTATAATTTCACCATCACCTGTAGGGCTTGTTAAAACACAGGTTGCTGGGCCCCAACCTCAGAATTTCTGAATCAGTAGGGCCTGAGGGTTTTCATTTCTGCTAAGTTCCCTGCTGGTGAACTGCTACTCCAGACCAAGATAGACTAAACTAGAAACACAATGTCAAATGCAAGATTCCCCAGCCTATCCTAGGGGCAGTTACCAAATAAACTATGCTTATTAAGAAAAAAAATTGATTTCCTACTTTTTAATTAGTTAGTGCTTGGTTGTGTCCAACTCTTTGCAGTCCCATGTACTGTAGCCTTCCAGGCTCCTCTGTCCATTGGATTTTCCAGGCAAGCATACTGTAGTGGGTTGCCATTTCCTACTTCAGGGGACCTTCTTGACCCAGGGATCGAACCCGGGTCTCTTGCATCTCCTGCATTGGCAGATGGATTCTTTACCACTAGCGCCACCTGGAAACTTCTTAATCAGCTAGAGATATCTATAAATGTTAATCAGAGCTTCTGATCAGAGAGACACAACAACCATGACATCACTGAGTCGGCATGATTCTAAGCCTTGCCTCTTTGTTGAATGCACAGTTTGGTTTCTACAAAGCTGTTCAGAATTCACCCTGGAAAACACGCACAGCCTTACACCAACCATCCCATAACGGCAACATGGAAGAAACCAGTATACCCAGCTGAAGACTGTCAACTTTCCCTAAACCTGTATGAATGCCCCACCCCCATGCAGGGCTGTCATCAAGTCTCACCGTCCAAGATGGCCCACTGATTGTCAATCTCTGTATGTTTCAGGTAGGAGTCTTCGATGGTGGGGTCGTAGTCAGGCACAAAGATCTTCTGGAAAAACTGGATGGTGAGTGCACTCTTGCCCACACCCCCATCTCCCACCACCACCAGCTTGTACGTGGGGAGGTTGTCGCTGGGGACTGCACTCGTTGCCATGTTGCTGGCTGGTCAGACCTGGGGAGGCAAGACATGTGGAATGAGGCAGGGGGCTTCTCCTTCTTTGACTTAGGAGAAAATATTTACAGGGTTTCCTTTTTTATTCTAGAGTAACAAATACCCCCAATGGTAGAAAGTTTTGAAAATGAAGACCTTCAAAATAAAAGTACCAATCCTGATCCCTCACCCAGAGACTATAACTGTTAAAATAATTTATTCAGTCATTTACTGGAAACCAACTATGTGCCAGGCCTGGCCTTGGGGACATAATACTAGTAGATGCCATGGAGTCTTTAACCTGTCAAAGGCCATGCCAAACAAGCTGTACCACCACTGAATTCTGGATTATTCCTGTACAGCTAAACACATGGGCATTGGTCTGGGCAGAGAGGGCATAGAGGTTCACCTTTCACATCAAGTCTGGTCATTGGATTGAAGTGCTGAGAAGGATGGGAGGTTTTCTGAGCTCAATGGAAAGAGGAGCACAAGAGCTTAGCACACCTGAGCTCAGAGTCCTGAGTCCCTTCTGACTCTCAGAATTCAGTGATCCTGGTTCCAGTCTCTGGCCAACTTGCCTTTGATCATGCAGAAAGTCATGCTAGAATCTCATGACATCTGGTCAACCCACCTTTTAGTTGGGGAGGAAGAGGCAGATCAGAGACAAGTTTTATGCTGATGGTGAGTCCAAACAAGGCAGTGGTTCTTAATCAGGGGCAAAATGCAATGCCTGGAGATGTATTCAGATGCCAAAACCAAGTGAGTGCTACCAGCGACCCATCAGCAGAGGCCAGGGATGCTGCTAAACATCCTATAATGCCCAGGAAATTTCCCCTCCTAGCACATAATTATCCATCCTAAAATGTCCAGAGTATCAAGGTGACTAGGCAGGGGCTGGAAACATGGGACCAAGATTCCAAAAAAAAATTGAGCCTGAATAGCTCAGGACTGCCTGTGCAGAGGAGACGGCAGAGACATGAAGAGTGGTCTTTGGAAACTGTATCACAAAGTGACAAGAAGGAGAGGTGAGCAGGAAGCATGGAAGGAGCACTTAGTTGGGAGGGAAACTAGGACCTGTCACAGCAAAGGAAGCCCATAGTTTCCAGAAGGAGGAGGGTGACAGCACCAAGGCTAAACGCTGGTGGGGGAAACAGGAGGAGAGTCATCTAAGGAAGAATTTGAGGGTGTTGCCAGAGACCTAAGCTGCTCACTGCAGATGCTGCTGGAGGGAAGCACAAACCACCTGGGGTGGGCCATTCCTGGGTAGCTTCAGGGCTGGTAGAAGGGTAGGGGGTGGCATGCCAGGAGACAATGAACCGCTGTCCTGTTTGCATCTCTGCTGCTTGGGAATGCCACCAATTGAGCCAAGTTTCCTTACCTAATAGATTAAAGGGCTGAGTTTTCACAGTTTTTCTTAGCTCCAAGAGTCCTCCACTCTAGATTTCAACAGAAAGGGTGTTAGACACAAATGTGGGTTATGAGGCCACCCTGATTTGCATGCGCCATAGGCGATTGTGCAGTTAATGAAGCTTGATGTTGACATTTAGGATTTCCCTGCAGTGGCGGGGAAGTAGGCACTTTTATATATTGCGAGTGGGAGTGTAAATCTGTCCAAACTGGACTGAGAGTACACTTGCATAAATATGTCAAAATTTAAAATGGACACATCCTCTTTTAAAGCTATACCACATGTGAGAATGTAGTCCAAGGAGGTAATCAGACAAGTGTACAAAGATGTTACGAACAAGGGTAAAAATGGAAATAACTTCAATACTGGGTGGATGGGGAAAGAGTTAAAGAAAAGTTTATCCATACAATGAAATACTAGATAGCCATTAAAAAAGGATGCTGTTGACTAGCCTAGAGAAGGTTTACAATATATAGTTTAAAAAACAGGCTGCAGAACAGCAAGCACATATGATTACATTTCCATGAAGTTACCCACCTATGAATCTACATGTCTAGTGTGCTTCCAGGCACAGAGAGGATTGGCATGTAGCCGTCTCTAAGGCAGATTTGGGGGTACTTTTTCAATTTTCTACAATAAGCATGTACTCTATTTGTGTATTAGAAAAGCTGCACAATATTATGAAAGTTCAGGCCACCTGGAAATGTGCAATTCCCTCTCCTTTTGAGTGGGAATTTAAGCTCCCCTGGTGCAGGATAAAAGGACCAGGTGCCAGCTAAGCCCCAGCATCTGGCTCCCTCATCCCCCTAACAGGTGAGGATAATGGTGGGGATAAGCTTCAATGCACTGAGCTCTCCCACATGACAAAGCTGGTGGTCCCAAAGGGCCAAAGGGGTGTTGAGGGAGACAGAAATGGGGGGGAGGAGGGTATGGGCCACTCTCTGTCTTCTCTGCCTCTCGGGGGTCAGGGGAGTTTGATGTCAACTCCTCACTGCCTCTCCTTAGCTTCTGACCTAGCGTGAGGAGGGTGGTGACACTTGAGGCAGAGTGAATGTGTCTGCCTGTGAGAGGCTGTTTTTAAAGCTCCCTTCCAAGGAGATATAAACTACTATGCATAAAATAAATAAGCTCCCAGGATATAATGTATAACATAGGGAATATAGTCAATATTTTACAGTCACTTTAAGTAGAATATAATCAATAAAAATTTTGAATTACTATGTTGTACACTTACAACTAATATAATATTATAAATCAACTATACCTCAATTAAAAAATAAAATAGATAAAAATGAAAGCTATCTTCCCTTCTCGCTGGCAGCAACGTGAAGAAAAAATACTAAGCGGGTGGAAAGGTATCAGGAAGGGAAATAGTTTCTCTTGATTTTCTTCTCAAAATAAAACAAGAAACACATCATAAATATGATAGAGGACATGAATCCAACCTTCAAGGCGGCGCTCAAACCACCCACAGCAGAATCACCTGCTGCTGCTAAATTGCTTCAGTCGTGTCCGACTCTGTGCGACCCCATAGACGGCAGCCCACCAGGCTCCCCCGTCCCTGGGATTCTCCAGGCAAGAACACTGGAGTGGGTTGCCATTTCCTTCTCCAATGTATGAAAGTGAAAAGGGAAAGTGAAGTCACTCAGTCGTTTCCGACTCTTAACGACCCCATGGCCTGCAGCCTACCAGGCTCCTCTGTCTGTGGGATTTTCCAGGCAAGAGTACTGGAGTGGGGTGCCATTGCCTTCTCCTAGGGACCTGACAAAATTGTCCTCTGCCTGCAAGTGAGGCAGCTGGCAGGAAACAGATGACGGCCGATTTCCTTTCACAGTGCCCCGCACTCAGGGGTTGAGCCCAAGAGATCACAGGGTGGGGGGTAATTCAGAGTTCCCTCCAAACTGAGACTCAATGGAACAGGGTTAGAATGCATGGTTAACACAAAAACTGGACTGGTCCCTCGTAGGGGAAAACCCTTTGGTGCTTCCCATAGAAGACGGGCATTCACTGGACATTCATGGCTGACCTCTCACACTGCTCTCTCCCAAGCAACTGTGTTCCCCAGTGTACCCTGAGGTCATGCAGTGCTCTTTGCCCACCCCACCCCTACTGGGGCCCTGGGGAAAGAGCCCAGGCCCAGGAATCACCTCCCATGGCTGGTGCCCCTCCAACCCATACCCTGCAGCTCCTGGTGCAGAGGCCGCCACTATTTGTAGAGCACTTGAAGTCCTCTACACTTACCGCATGTAACAGGGGAGGGCCGCATCTCATCCCTCCCTCTATCACCTGGCCTGGCACAGCATCAGCAAGGACAGATGTTAGCTAGAAGTACCAGGGCCCCATCGACGGCTTTTTTTTTTTTTTTAATTTATTTGGCTGCACCAGGTCTTAGTTGTGGCATGTGCGATCTTAGTGCCCTGGCCAGGGATCGAACCCGGGTCCCCTGCACTGGGAGCAAGGAGTTAGCCACTGGACCACCAGGGAAGTCTGAACAACCATTAGACAACCCACCACACAGAGCCAGCCTCTCCACACAGATGGCTCAGAGGTGGCTCACTTAGCCACAAGTTGGGACTGTCTCCCTCCCCTCCCTTATCTGGTCACACAGATAAGACCCTCCTGGAGTCAAGTGTGAGCCTAAGAGAAAAAGAAGGTTTGCAAGGGTGGGACTGGAGTCCAGAAAACTCTCCAGTCCGTAAGGGCTCTTGGGCAGAACCTCCCCTGAAATAATCTCTGACTCAAAGGATGTCTTTGTAAACAGGGAAGGCAGTCAAAATGCCAAGGGGCGTGTACCACCCTCCTACAAAGTCGGCTGATCTCACATGGTGTGGAGAAAGATTTTTGAAAGTCACCACAGGGTAAAAGGTTGGTTGGTGGTTAAGTAGCAAACGTTTCCATTTACAACATCCCTCTCCTCTCCAGCCTTTTCAACTAGACAGCATCTTGGACATCATTCTAGAACACTGATTCTTCACCATTTGGGGGTCATAGATGGCCCCTTGGAGGTGGGAGGGTGAAATAAGGTGGGTCTGGGGCTCCCTTTAAAGTCTCCCCACCGATTTTCCATGCCTGATACTCTCCCAACCCACCAGCTGAGTGACCTTGGGCAAGTTAACCTTTCACAGCCTCAGTTTTTATTAATATGTGTAAGATGGGGTTGGCTAGAGAACCATCTTTTGCAGGATCGCTCTAAGAATGAAATTAAAATATATGAGAGGAGCCTGGCTTAGAGAAGGTGCTCAAATGTCTGTTCTCTTGCCTTGTTTACTTTGTTCCTAGAAGACAGACCCACAGACTCCCTCCCTCCACTCTTGGGGCTCGGCAGTTCCTAGCCTCCTCCCCCGCCCCCATCAGAAGCCCTACTGCCACCTCAGCTCCCTTGCAGTCAGATTAAATAGGCTTGTGTGGCAACGTCACCCGTCATTTAGCACATTGTTTCCATGGGAAATGGCTCTGAGGTTCCAGGCCGCCAGCTCCACTCAGAAACCAACTTTTGGAACAGCAACCACCGGGCAGAGGAGGTGGCTGAATGCTGGTTGCCATGGCAACCACCGCTCCCAGAGTCCCTCCCAGTTCATGGGCAACCCAAATTCTACCTCATATTGGAAACTTCTTTCTAAAAGGCAGTATCACTGCCTGGACGATTTTAGTGACATGTATATGAAAACTTTAGGCATCTTTCAGCTGAGAAATAAGCTTTTCTGGTAGCTGTCTTTTGCTCCTTTTCTCTCCCCAGAATTAGCACCATCCTGCATGGGTTGAAGTTATTTCCTGAATGGCAGATTCACCTCCCCAGCAACTGGGGAGCTCCATGTGGATGACAGCCACGTCTCCTCAATCCTTTGCTACTCATGGGGCCAGGCAGGGCCCAACACATGTATACTCCTTAGAGTGTATTTGACTACTCAGTACTGCCCAGTGCAGCCTTCCACCCAGCCTGCCCCCCCTTGGATCAACAAGCAGGGCAAGACACCTGCCCTTCTGATAGGGGCAGCCTCGCGGCCCTAGGAGGTGTGTGTGTGTATTGGTGGTGGGGCTGGGAGGGGGGAAGTGGGCTTAGGTGGACACAGGACCCCTGAATAACCTTTTCACCCAGCAATTTTCAAAGTGTGCTTGGAAGGGGGGAGGGTGGTTCCTGAGACCTCCTGGGAAGTCTTGGGCAAAGACTCTGTTCTCAGGGGGAGGAGGAGTTGGAGGGGGTGTCAGTCATAGCCTTGGACTCTTCAGCCAGGCAGCTTGAGTCCCTCTGAGTGTCTCTGATATGGACTTCCTGTGTGACCAGGAGCAAGTTTCTGAATTTTCAGGAGCCTCAGTTTCCCCATCTATAAAATAGAACAGAACCCTCGAGAATGTATAATTACAGTCCCAGTGGAAAAAAACTGGGGGTGGGGGTCCCTGAGTAAGGGCATATTTGCACTGATGTGCCAAGTAGCTGGGCCCCTGGGCTCCCTCCAGTGTGGTAGGCCCCAGTGATCTGGACCTTGCCCAGCCCGTCCTGAAGGCGCTGGTACCGCAGAGGGCTGCTGGAGGACCCAACACAGTAGTGAATGCTGAGGACAGCGGTGGGCCCCAGCAGCCCCTCAAAACAGCAGTGCCCCGTGGCTACTATCCCTCACCAAATCTGCCCCTTCTCCCCAAGTTCCCAGTTTCTAGGGCTTCTACAGAGCTTATTTCCCAAAAGAATAGTCCAGAACACTGCCCATTTTTCCAAGTGGACACATGGTAAAAGAAGAGTTTGGCCGCAGACATTGTCAAGGGGCTCACTGAGCTTCCTAGCCTCTCCATGCACCCCACCCCGCCAGCACCACTTCCAAAGCAGTGTCATGTAGTCCTGGCCAGGAGAAGAGGTGCCCAGGAGAAGCTACACAGCAGTAACAACCCCCACCATTTAGAGGGCATCGGCTGTATATGGATCAGACACCAAAGGTCAGGCTTGGCGCCATCATGCCACACTGCCTAGAATTCTTCTGGTTATTTTTGCAGCATCACAGGACATTTCTTGGACTGTCTTTGTGATTCATAACCCAAAGGGCACTCTTCATCCTCCCTGACCACAGGAACCATGGTAGTGGTCATCCCAGAGCCTCCCCCAAAGATGCTACCAACTTAATTGAAGGTTTAGTTTCCACTGCTTTTTGCTTCTCTATTTCTAGACTAATCATTTTAAAGATTCCTTCCTAACCCGATCAGTTGAACAAGTTGTCCGGTAAATAAAGCTGGAAGAGGGGGACACATTCATTATTAATGCAGCTCTTGGGAGAGTGAATGGACTCTCATTCACATTGAGTGGAATCAGCCCTAGGAAGTTAATCTCATCTCTGTGATGTCTGGGTGTGCCCGGTGCAGGGGGATGAGGACACACTGCGGGGGAGGACCCAACCCATGTGGAGGAAATGGCTCTGCATTCCAGAAGCTGCCCTTCCCTTCTGTACAATTCCCAGAAATGGGCAGCTTCCCCGGGGCTGCTGATTTACAGGCGGTGCATAAATGATGTGCAGACCCGCCAGGGGTCTAGGCCACTTGGCATCTCTAAGGCTCCACTCTCACCTCGAGGAGACTTTGCTCCACCCTTTGTCTCCCACCGTGGCTATTCCCAGGCCAGCACTGTCACTGCATCACTCAGGCCCTCCAGGAAGCTACCGGTGCATTCAGCTCACTTAATCATTAAGACTTAACCACCTATGGCTGATTTATGTTGATATATGGCAGAAACCAACACAATATTGTAAAGAAATTATCCTCCAATTAAAAATAAACAAGTTAAAAAAAAAAAAAGATGACCACCAACCCAACCGTGTGTGTCATTTTATGCTGGACAGGACCTTAAATATCATCAGGTCTAGACGGTGAGTATATGGCATGGGTGCTCCTCCTTCCCAGAGCCAAGGCAGATATCGAAGTCCATTGTGCTCCTCTTTCCTGCTCAGTCTTACAACCCTTTTAAATGCAGCACCCTTGGCAGCCAGAACCAGATGACTGGTCCAGAGATGAAACTTGTTTGCCATCCCAGATGGAACCCAGTCGTGTTCGACTCTGCGACCCCATGGACTGTAGCCTGCCAGGCTCCTCTGTCCATGGAATTCTCCAGGCCGGAATACTGAATTGGGTAGCTGTTTTCTCCTTCAGGGGATCTTCCCAACCCAGGGATTGAACCCAGGTTCTCACATTGCAGGCAGATGCTTTACCGTCTGAGCCACCAGGGAAGCCCCATTACTCTTCAGGTTCCCTCCAAAACATCCCACCTACTGGCCATCCTGCTCCATGGGAGGGGGTCAGGGCCTTCAGGGGGAGCCTGCCTGGCTATCTCTGGAGAACTCTGCTAATGGATCAGCCCCTGCTTTTCTACCCCCATCAAATCCAAGTTCCTCTGCCAGGATCACACCTGGACTGCGGCAGCAGAGCAGAAATACCAGATGGAAGTCCAGAGATCCAGGCAAAGGCAATGCTTGAAGTAAGTCAGGTGAGGAAAACAATGCCCTTGACCTTCCTCATGAACCCCAAGTACCATGTGCTTCCTTATATCACAGTGTTAACACTTGGGTCTTACTTGCTAATCTGTGGGTGCCTCCTGACAGAGCCTGGGAGCTTAGGCGTTTACAACCCAGCACTATGAGTCCCAGAGTAGGTGTGCAGAAACGACCTGCTGTAATAATTATAACAGTGGCCCTGTTAAAAATAATAGGAACACTTAATTAATGTAAGTGATGTGTCTGACACTATTGGAAGATTTTACTAAATTAACTTATTTAATTCTCATAACAACCCTATGAGGTATAACTTAATTGTCCCCGTTTTACAGTTGAAGAAACTGAGACACAAAGAAGTAAAATAACATTTCTCTCTCTCTCTCTTTTTTGCCATGCCCCATGGCTTGTGAGATCTTAGTTCCCTGACTGGGGATTGAACCTGGGGCCCTCAGCAGTGAGACTGCAGAGTCCTAACCACCGGAAATTCCCAAACTTCTTCTAGGTCATCAGCTAGAAGGCAACATTGTGGCTCCAGAGCCTGTGGCCAGCCCGTCAGGCTAGGCATCCTCTCGTGATAGGCAGGATGTTGTGGGAGCAGAGTCAGGCCAGGCCAGAGAGAGAAGATCCAGAAGCACTGGGAAGAGGTCAGCGGTGAGCCAGGGAGGTGATGTTAGAGTCAGGGCGACCTCAATGACCAGACGGCTGCCCTGAGAGAAGCAGCTGAGCAGGTCAGCACCCAAGAGTCATCAGGGCAAATGCTGGTCTCTGGGAACAGTCACGCCATCCCCCCCATCCCCTATCCTGACTGTGACCAAGCAGGACACAGGGCTGGTACTGCCAGGTACTCCTGTTTTGAGGACCAGAGAGGAAGCTGAGGGATCAGGTGGCTGCTCAGCATCGTGGGAGCACCAGTGCTCTGAGACCTCATTTTCTAGCACCCTAGTTGGGACCCTCTCCACTGTGCTTGTCCCTGCCTCAGTCCATCTCCTTGTGGTCTTACACATTGGTTGCTCCTTGCCCAGCTTGGGGCTGTGCCTCACTTAAAACCCCTCACCAAGGAGCCTGAGCTAGGAATCACACATTTGCAAACTTTGACAAGTTACATTCTGTACCTCGGTTTTCTCTTCCGTAAAAGTGGAGATGGCAGTGTTTGACTTGTGGGGGTCTGGCTCACAGACAGTGTTCAATAAACATCAGGTAGTTACCATCATTTCTTTACCAGACTGCCAAAGAATTGATGCCTTCGAACTGTGGTGCTGGAGAAGACTCCTGAAAGTCCCTTGGACAGCAAGGAGGTCAAACCAATCAATCTTAAGGGAGATCAACCCTGAATATTCACTGGAAGGACTGAAGCTGCAGCTCCAGTATTCTGGTCATCTAATGAGAACAGACGACTCATTGGAAAAGTCCCTGATGCTGGGGAAGATTGAGGGCAGAAGGACAAGGGGGCGTCAGAGGATGAGATGGCTGGATGATGCAATGAACGTGAACTTGGGCAAACTCCAGGAGATGGTGAGGGAGAGGGAGGCCTGGCGTGCTACAGTCCATGGGATTACAACGAGTCACACAGGACTGGGCTATTGAACAACAACAACAAAGTTACCATCATTAGCATCCTTCAAAGTTCATCCCAAGTCCCTCCTCCTGCAGGAAGCCCTTGTGCCTCCCCAGAGTCCTTTCTGAGCTCATGCCCTGCCAACCAGCTGGTTCCACAGATGATGACTCATTAGAACTCAGCCCCTCATCACTCCCTCCTTGGGGCACTCTCACACCCATCTGCCAGCTGGTCTCAACACCCCATTCTCCTTGGAGGGGGGGCAGTCTCCTATAGTGATGCTGTAAGACATCAAGCCCCCACATGCTGCTGACCCAACACTGGAGGAGATTTAAGCTCCTCAAAGACATTTCCCCAAATATTCAGGAGATGCTTGTTCACTGAAGAGACCACAGCAAATATCAAATTACTGGGAACTCAGCATGAGACACAGTTTCTCCCTCTTTAAATCCAGAGGTGCTCTCCATCATAAAACCTAGCCCTGCTCTGGGTTACTATTGGCTTGGCGGATTTATCCTTGGAAAGAAAGACCTGTTAGGGACACACGACATGAGAAAGGGCCCAGAGGAGAAGGAGCCAGGAGGAGTAAAGTGGACAGACCACCAGTGCACACAGAGGCTCAGATCCGGGAGACATGCATGTCCAGTCAGTGCTCCCAGAGCACCATCAGTGTGCCTGGTCCTGGGAACTGAGGAGCCTGAGATGAATGAGCCCCCATCCCTGGCCTCAGGGTTCAAGGGGTGTGTGTGGGGAGGGGCAGACAGAGGGTTACCATACAAGAGGCTAATAAGTAGGCACACAGGGAGAATAGAAGGGTATCATCCCCAGCTTGTAGGCATTGCAGAAGGCTTCCTAGTAGAAGCAATGCCAAAATGGGGTCTTGTAGGCTAAGTAGGTATCAGCTAAGGTGAGTGATGGAGACAAGCATATACTAGGTGAGGACCAGAAGGTGCAAAGGACTAAAGCACAGAGGTGTGAAAAACCAAGCAGGTCCCAAGTTCTGCAAACAATATGCTGTGACTAGACTGCAGGATGTGTACTATGGGCCATGGTGGTAGGGTGGGGGTGGGGTGGGGTGAGGTGGGAAGGGGACAGTGAGGAGCACCTGCTGCTCCCTGACAGCCAGGGATGTTGGTCTTTGTATCCTGAGCACTAAGCACAGAATCTGGCACGTGGTGGCTGCCCATCAGCACTGAATGATGAAGGAACAAGTGCAGGGGCTGTGGGGCGAGCTGGGGGGAGCACAGGGGGCCCGGAAGGCCCTGGGACCCTCCCCTCCCCACAGGGCGCCACGTAGGCTCTCTGGAAGGCTGCCCAGTCTCATGGGCCCACAGTCCTTTCTGATGACCACAGTGATGTTCACCCAGCCGAAAAGCCCAGTGGAGACTGGATAAGTTGTATGAGAACTAAGGGCTCCAGAGGCTCCGATGAGAGGGGAAGAAGATGGAAGGGGCTGCAGGGTCAGGTGGCAGCAGGAAGGTCACACAGGCAGAGCTGGCATGGCCACAAAGGTCCCAAGGCAGAGCTGCAAGGAGTGGCATTTGGTCTCCCCAGTTAGCAGCCGGGAGCAGCATCAGGGATACCAAGGCATGTGCCCTTGGACACAGCTGGAAGAGGGCCAAGCTGGGATTTGGCACTGAGACTGACAACTAAAAACTAAAATTCTGCCCCACTCCCCACCCAGCTACTCCAGGGGTGGGTGGTCTGAGAGGTTCTCAGGACTGAGGGATTAACGAGCACTTCAGGGTCTCAGGTCCACACCGCCCTTCAGAACCATGTGCTCCGTTAGCATCCCTGGGTCACGGGGTGCTGCCACCGGCCACGTGGCTCTCACAGACCCACATCCTCATGGGTCGGGGTCCCACCAAGCCCCTTCCCCTTCTGTCCCCACATCCCACCACCACAAGGAGGGTGGGGCTGAACTCAGTCCAGGGGTGAGGGCCAGGGCTGCCATCCTCCCGCAAGAGGCAGAGAGGAATTTAAATTCTTATTCTCAGGGACTTCCCTGGTGGCCCAGTGGTTAAGAATCCAACTTGCAATGCAGGGGACGTGAGTTCGATCCTTGTTCAGGTAACAGATCCCACATGCCATGGAGCAACTAAGCCCACAAACTACAACCAGCGAAGTCTGTGTTCTGCAATGAAAGATCCTGCATGCTAGAACTAAGACCCGATGCAGCCAAAGAAAGAAAGAAAGAAAGTCTTTTTGTTGTTCTTATTCTCAGTCCTGGGGGCCTCTCCCTGTTTCCCTAGTGCGGGGCAGTTCGACTGACAGCTTCTCAATCTTAGAGAGGCATCTGTGTGCGCATTGGGAAAACTAGGCTGGCTGTCACTCCACTGCAGAGGGCTGACTTCTGGGCTCCCAAAGCAAGGCCCTTGGACTCCCTAAAGCCTGGCAGGTTGCTCCCCATTCTGATTCAGCTGCCCTCTCAGGCCACGCCTGGAGCAGGGGCTCCTGTGAGCCCCCTGCCTCTTCACATCTCCTCCTGGGCTGCTCCCCCCGGCTCAACCCCCGCAGGACCCTTCTCCCGTCCTCTGCCCTGGCCCTCTGTCCTCTGCCTCCCCATCCACTCCAACATCCCTTTACCTTGCTTGAATCCTAGGCCAAGGCCTGGTCGCACGTCTCCCTCAGTGGCTGGCTCTGCCTTGTTGCCTGGGACCCCTCCACCAGTGCTGGCCTCCCCAACTCCAGGGCTGTCACCTGCCGACTCCAGTGTTGTCATCCCTCACCTAATCCTGGGCACAGTGCTCCAGGAAAACCCGCCATGGGAGCTGCAAGCTCTCCCCGCAGGCCCACCTGAGCTGCCCCGGCATCTGCATCCTTAGGGACAGAGGCGGTGCCAACCTGTCAGGGAGTCTGCAAATTATCTGCCTGCACTGCCTTTTACCTTCCCTGCCTGGGCAAACATTCCCTCTGAGGAACAGCCACCCTGTCCCCCAGCTGCCCAAAGCCACCCCTTCCTCCCCGGCCTCTCTCACTCCCCAGGTCACCTTCCGCTGAGCCACCTTGCCTGTGATGACCTGGAGTGCTGGCCAGGTGGCAGCCAGAGGGCTTTGCAGCCACTATTCCATTTGACTCTTCATGGCCACCCTGCTGACAGGGCTCTGTTTAGCCCCTGAGGTCCCCGAGGTTGTTCAGGCCACGCATCTCCGTCTGCAAGTGACCATGAGCTCCCCTCTCAGCTGCATGGCCACACTCACTCTTTTCCCTTCAAATCAACGAGCCAGGAGTTGTTTTATTATCACATTTCCCCTGCTAGAGTGGGGCTGGGGAGCTATAGGCTGGACCTCATTTTCCTTATCTCAAGGTCACCCGAAGGCCCTGGCAGAGAGACTCCCAGTGTCTGCTGTCTGCATTCCAGAAATGCAGGGGAGACACGGGAGCTGGTCGGGGTTCTGCGTGGGTGGAGGGTGAGGTGAGGTGGTGTGGGTACTATGACTGTGGGCCACACAGAGAAGTGGGGCGGCGGTCCTCACAGGGAAGATACCATGTGAGGCGCCCCAGTGGACACATGTGGCCACCAGTCCAGTAGGAGGAGTGGGTGACTGTCAGGGGGTCCTTCCCTGCCACCCACTCTCCCAAGGGCCAACTCCGGGACCATCCCTGCCTTCGGGATGTGGGTACCATACCCCACCCCCAGAATCCTCTGATAGCAGCAAGGCAGATGTTCTCATACTATCTTTCTCTGGAGTCGGGTGTATGCTGAGTGGGGTGTATGCTAACCGGGGCACAACTTCACAGGCTGTCCCTCAGGGGTGACCCAGCCTAGAGCTGCTGCCTCACAGAACCCAGGGCCTCCCACCAGCCCAGGTGGCAAATGGCCCAGGAGAAGGGCAGGCGTGGGGACAGACAGCAAAAGGAAGGCCTGAGTGCGGAGAGCAGGCCTCCCTTTGTGTCAGCAGCCCCTTGCCTCTGAGATGGATGCTCCTTGTCAGGGCTGAATTGTTAAACTCCACCCTCCCACATCCTGGCTGACCCACCATCTGAACTGCTTTATCCTGCTGTAGCAGAAAGAGGAACTCAGGAGACAAATGGATACCCCAAACTCACATGTAGGCAGAGGCGAGGTGGATAAATGAGAGAAGGGAACAGGGACAGGCAATAGGGAGCAGTGGGGCCTGGGGTAAACAAGAGACCTCTGGTAGCCTCCACCAGCTGACTGTCACGACAGGAGCAAGTCTGCAACAGGGTTACCAGAGAGTCCAAATTTTTTAAGAGTAGCCAGATATCTGAATTTTTATGTGAAACTAATTTTTTTTTAATGTTGGCTTCCCAGGTGGTGCTAGTGGTAAAGAATCCACCTCCTAATGCAGGAGACGTAAGAGAGTGATGAGGATTTGATTCCTAGGTCAGGAAGATCCCCGAGAGGAGGAAATAGCAACCCACTCCAGTATCTGGCCTGGAGAATCTCAAGGACAGAGGAGCCTGGCAAGCTACAGTCCAAAGGGTTGCAAAGAGTTGGACAATGATTGAAGTGACTTAGCGCGCATGCACCAATGAAAAAGTTGTATGCACTATACAAGACAAACAAATCACCCTCCTGGGGGACCCCAGCCCATAAGGGCACCTGCTGCTACCCTGGCCACCCTGAGCTTGCCAGCGCTGAGTAATGTGGCCGCTCCAAGGCAGATAAACTTTTGCACTACCTTGGCCTGGCCTGGCTTTTGGCCTTGACTTTGGTGTGAGGTTAAAGGAAGGGCTTCCCTGGTAGTTCAGCTGGTTAAGAATCCGCCCTCAATGCAGGAGAATCTGGTTCTATTCCTGGATGGGGAAGATTCCCTGGAGAAGGGACAGGATACCCACACCAGTATTCTTGGGCTTCCCTGGTGGCTTAGATGGTAAAGAATACACCTTCAATAAGGGAGACCTGGGTTTGAAACCTGAGTTGTGAAGATCCCCTGGAGGAGTGCATGGCAACCCACTCCAGTATTCTTGGCTGGAGAATTCCCACGGACAGAGGAGCCTGGTGGGGGCTACAGGTCATGGGGTTGCAAAGAGTTGGACAGGACTGAGTGACTAAGCGCAGATTAAAGGAAGTGACCATCACACCAAGGAGCAGCAGTAGGGGATACTCAGCTCGGAGACTCACCAGTCTGGCCGTCTTTAGCTGGGAAGCTGGGGGGGAGGGAGGGGGCCGCATGCAACCACCCCAAAGCCTGGCAGAGCATGAGGAGGAGGAGGGCAGAAAGGCACATTAAAAAATGACTATTGCTTTGATTTCTTTCCATCATTTATATATAAAATGTTAAACACCATAAATGAAAAATGTGAAAAATTTTATGTTCAGCCAAAAATGAGAAAGAAACAGGATTGAGGCTCATCCCTGAGGTGAGGAGAGGCAATCCAATCCCCATTCTAGACGAGTGAGCAGACTGTACAGAGAAGGGCTGCAGCAAAACAAAGGGGAGACTTTCTGAACGCGAGGCGGGCATGGCAATGAGAGCCCTGGGGAGGTGCGGGGGTAGCGTTCCTGGACAAAGGGAAAGGCCAGGGAGGCAGGACTGAGGGAGGGTCCAGCTCCCTGGGTCTGAAGGCCTGCACTCGGCTGGAGGTGAGGAAGGCGGACTTCTCAAGGACCCTGCCAAACTCTGAAAGGGCAGGAGACCACTTTTCAATCTCTTTCCCAGACCTTAAAGAGCAGCTGCATCTTCCCTGCCCTCCTGGCCAGGCTGGACCGCAGGCCCGGGAGGGACAGAGAGCAAAGGGCAGAGTGGGCAGGCCCGCTCGGGTCCCAGGCAGCAGGAGCCACTTGGAAGCCTCCATCGGCTGGGGGGCTGGCTGCCTACCTCTCTTTCCTCTACATATGGCACTTTTATAAAAAGCTGTGAATCAAAGCATCTGCCCCCTTGGCTACGCGTGTGCTGATGCTGGTGCGAACTCACTTCAGTTGTGTCTGACTCTTTGCGAGCCTATGGACTGGAGCCCCCCAGGCTCCTCTGTCCATGGGAGTCTCCAGGCAAGAATACTGGAGTGGGTTGCCATTTCCTTCTCCAGGGGATTTTCCCAGCCCAGGGATCAAACCCACATCTCTTATGTCTCCTGCACTGGCAGGTGGTTCTTTACCACTAGTGCCACCTGGGAAGCCCTGCTTCGTGTGTGACCTTAGGCAAATTGCTCCACCCATGTCAGCCTCAGCTTTCTGAGCTGTTAACAACAGTATCCACCTCACAGGGTTGTTCTGAGCATGGAATGAGCCAGTATACATGAGTGCTTAGAACAGAGCCTGGCACGTGAAGTGTTTGTTTTACTAATGTCATCGTCATCGTTGCCATCACTACATTGTGGGAACTCTCGCCAGGGTCCCCTCCACCGAATTGCGCAGAAGCGTGCCTGGGGCCATTCGGGGCTGCTCTCCAGGCTGCCCTGAGGCACTCAGGATGGGGCTGGAGGGGAACGAAGGGGCTGCCTTTGGATCACCTCCTTCGGCCTGCGAGGCGATCAGTAGGGACACTATAGCGAGACCTCGGCCACCCAGCAGGATGCAAGAACACCACTCTTGCTGCTAGGGCACGCCAGGGCTCAACAAGGAAGCGCGTTTTATTCCTGACGACCTAAGGAATGATCACCACCCACAACCCGTGCTGGCTCATTTTGGGGTACAGAGAAAGGCAGAAACTGCAGAGCTATATTCCACCTGACAAGGACGAGCCCAGGAGGTAAAACTGGAGGCAGAGCAGATGTTAGAAACATGGGAATGAGTCCAACAGGCCCAGTTTGGAATCCTGGTTGTGCCACCTACTAGCTGTGTGACCCTTGACAAATTAATGTATAAACCTCTCTGTGCAAAACTATCATTGTTGGATGGGTAGCAATAACCAGCTGGAGCAGAATCAGGCTGAGTCCTTTGGCCAGGGCTGATCATTAGAATGCCTGTTCATCATGTCCTGACCAAGTGCTAAGCACTCTCCTACCTTCCCTGACCAGCACCTCAGACTAGGTGAGGTCACTGCTCTGCCTCCCAAGACACCCAGTTGTCTGTCTGTTTTGACAGTACTCTGCATGCTGCACTTGTGGCTTAATTGTTTATGATGCAATGTGTATTCCCCATTAGACTGTCAGCTCCAGGAGGACAAGCCCCATGCTCCATTTTATCCTCCATTGTATCTCTGGAGCCCAGCACATAGGTTACACTGAGAAGATGCTCAATAAATATATTGACCTACCTCAGTTCTAATCCTCACAGCTACTAACAGTTAGAACAGTGCACACTGTTCTAACACAAAAGAAAAAGATTAACATTTGTGTTTGCTCTGGTCATTGGGAAAGAAGACCTGGCTGAAAACTTTGACCGGGTTCAGAACAGTGACAACAACAATCCCACAGCTCCTGCTATGGATCCTGCAGAAGGTCACAGTGTAGGTCTGGGATGCAGGTGCATACTTCTTGCTCGAACAAGCTCTTTAATGGCTCTTTTCACAAGTAAAAGGGTAGGCTCCCAGCCTAGTCTCCATGTCATCATTTCTCTATAGTCAAGAATAATGGTATGGAAATGCAAAAGACCCTGATTAGCCACAGCAATCTTGAGAGAGAAGAATGGAGCTGGAGGAATCAACAGTCCTGATTTCAGTCCATTCTACAAAGCAACAGTCATCAAGACAGTATGATATTGGCACAAAAACAGAAATATAGACCAATGGAATACAACAGAAAGCCCAGAGATAAACCCACACACCTATGGGCACCTTATCTTTGACAGAGGAGGTAAGACTATACAATGGAGAAAAGATAACTGGGAAAACTGGATAGCCATGTGTAAAAGAATGAAATTAGAACATTTCCTAACACCATACACAAAGATAAACTCAGAATGGATTAAAAACCTAAATGCTAAAACCAGAAACTATAAAACTCTTAGAGGAAAACATAGCCAGAAACTTTTTGACATAAATCACAGCAAGATCCTCTATGATCCACCTCCTAGAGTAATGGAAATAAAAATAAAAACAAACAAATGGGACCTGATTAAACTTAAAAGCTTTTGCACAGCAAAGGAAACTATAAACAAGATGAAAAGACAACCCTTAGAACAGGAGAAAATAATTACAAATGAAGCAACTGGCAAAGGATTAATCTCTAAAATATAGAAGCAGTTCATGCAGCTCAACATCAGAAAAACAAACTACCCAATCAAAAAATGGGCAGAAGGCCTAAACAGACATTTCTCTAAAGAAGACATTCAGATGGCTATTAAACATGTGAAAAAATACACAACATCACTCATTATTAGACAAATGTAAATCAAAACTACAGCTAGGTATCACCTCACACCTGTCACAATGGCAATTGTCAAAAAATCTACAAACAATAAATGCTTGAGAGGATGTGGAGCAAAGGGAGCCCTCCAGCACTGTTGGTGGGAATGTAAGTTGATACAGCCACTATGGAGAACAGTATGGAGATTTCTTAGGAGTTTTATTCTTAGAACTAAAACTACCATATGACCTAGCAATCCCACTACTGCGCCTATACCCATAATTGAAAAAGATACATGTATCCCAGTGTTCATTGCAGCACTATTTATAATAGCTAGAACATGCAAGCAACCTAGATGTCCATCGACAGATGAATGGATAAAGAAGTTGTGGTCTATATATACAATGGAATATTATACAGCCAAAAAAGGAACAAATTTGAGTCAGTTCTAGTGAGGCGGATGAACCTAGAATCTGTTATACAGAGTGAAGTAAGTCAGAAGGAGAAAAACAAACATCATATATTAATGCATATATATGGAATCTAGAAAAATGGTACTGATGAACCTATTTCTCAGACATAGAGAACAGACTTACAGACACAACAGAGTAAGGAGAGAGTGGGAAGAATTGAGAGAGTAGCATTGAAACAAATATATTACCATGTGTAAAATTGATGCTTTTGAACTGTGGTGCTGGAGAAGACTCTTGAGAGTCCCTTGGACTGCAAGGAGATCAAACCAGTCAATTCTAAAGGAAATCAACCCTGAATATTCATTGGAAGGACTGATGCTGAAGCTCCAATACTTTGGCCACCTGATGTGAAGAACTGACTCGTTGGAAAAGAGCTTGATGCTAGGAAAGATTGAAGGCAGGAGGAGAAGGGGATGATAGAGGATGAGATGGTTAGATGGCATCACTGACTTGATGGACATGAGTTTGAGCAAGCTGCGGGAGTTGGTGAAGGACAGGAAAGCCTGGCGTGCTGTAGTCCAAGGGGTCACAAAGAGTCAGACACAACTGAGTGACTAACTGAACTGACTGATGTGTAAAATAAACAGCTAATGGGAAGTTACTGTATAGTGCAGGGAGCTCAGCCTGGTGCTCTGTGACAACCTAGAGGGGCGGGATGGAGTGAGAGGTGGGAGGGAGGTTCAAGATAGAGAGGACATGTGTATACCTATGGCTGATTCATGTTCATGTATGGCAGAAACCAACAACATTGTAAAGCAAGTATCCTACAATTAAAAATAAATACATTTATTAAAAAAAAAAGAACAATGGAAATTCGAAGTTTTCAGAAATTCTGGAGGAAAGTGTCTAGGAAAAGTGGCCCCTGGAAAATGGCAGTCAACTAGGCTTGAGGAGACCGAGAGCCAAGGAAGTGAGCAGGCAGGGGAAGAGGTCTGGTGCTCAGTTTTAACTTCTGCCCCATTCTGAGCGATGGGTCCTTTCTCACAGGCCCTTGGCAACAGCCTGTTACACACAACAGCCTTGGCGCAGTGGGGCCTAGGGAAAGAGGAAGCCACACCTAGGGGACCCATGCAAAGCGTGGTGGCTGACTCTGGAGCCCAGATGGCCAGTGGGCCTGGTTCCCACCCTGGAATCCCCAGATATACTGCAGATGGGAGGGTTTTCATCCATGAACGGGTAATCTAAGAAAAATAAATGCTACTCACAAAGAGCTTCCACAGGGAGAAAATCTTTGTGGAAAACAAAGAACTATTGGGGGGAGCATCTCTCTACTTCCATATCTGTGGGATGAGAGTGTGCCCAGTCTAACTGGTTTAAACAAGAAAGGGGGGAGGGGGCGGTGTGGCCAGGACATGTAAGTTGCAGCAGCCCCGTGCCTGTTACAGACACCGCAAAACAGGGCCAAGCAGGTACACACAGAGGACAGGTAGGGGGCAGAGAGTCAGCAGGGGGGCCTGTGGCCCAGGGCCCTCGCTGCTCTCCTGTGGGTCCTCTGAGGAAGGCAGTGAGGACTGAGGGGCCCTGAGGCCCCCTGAGGCCAGTTGCTGGTGGCTCCTGACCCTCCCTGGGCCCTCTCCTCCTTCCTTCCACACAGGGGCTCTCCCAGCCTCCACTCAGCTCTCCTATCCACACATACCAGCCCCAAGTAGAAAAAAAGCCCCTCTTAAGTGCTTATGAGAATGGTTATTTTCTGAAAGTGCCAAGCGACCTGCTCCTGCTCCCCCTTTCCATCCCTCCAGCCGCCCTCAGTTTGAGCCCAGGAGTAAAACAAAGGCTTTGTTTCTTTATTTTGATTTCCTCTTTAAAATCTCAAACATGCAGGAAACACCCACCCAGCCCCAGATAAGTGGAAAGGAGCCCTGTGGGCGGGTGGGGCGGGGGCCACCGAGTCTTAGCACCCCAGGAGCACCAGCAGGGCCAGGGGGTGGGGGGGCTGACTTCCTCTTCCAGAAGAGAAGGGGTGTGAGGAGCGTGTGGGGAGCCTAGGCTTTCCTAACTCTGAGGCCAGGGGAATCTCAACCTGAGGAATGTGGGTGTGGAGGGACCACTGAGAAGACATATCTCATGGAAGTTATTTTTTTTTAACATATGCCCCCAAGGCTTTGGGACTGTGGTTCCACCCTTTCCATCATCTCCGGTTACAATAAAGCAGGCATTGAAAGAAGAACATGATGTATGCTATTTTGGGCTGCTGAGCCTCCTTGTGAGAGAATGGTACTCCCCAAAAAAGATGCGTTTGCCTCTGCTTCTCCCTTGGGACCTCCATTCCCAGTGGAATTAAAATACAAAGGGGTGAGTTTGGGGTCATCTCAAAGGGGGAATTTTCAAGGGGTGTTAAAAGTTCTAACAGCTAAAAAAGAAGAAAAAACAAACAGAACTGAGTTAAAACAAATTTTGCCCTTGAAATGAATATATAATGCTTTGGGGAGGCAAGAATCTATCCCCAGGTCCCCCCAGAAAGGTCAGCTCTAAGGGAAGGATGGGCCTCCCCAGCTCCAGGACATCTTTGGCTATCTCCACACACCACCACATGCTTACAAATACTTTTACTTTTAATCTGGGTAGTTAGGATTCAAGGGACATCCTAACATAGAGTATGTATAGCAGATTCTTTAAAAAATTTTTTTTAAAACTTACGGTTTCTGGCATCCATCAACATGAATCAACCATAGGTATACATATGACCCTCCCTCTTGAACCTCCCTCCCACCTCCCACCCCATCCCATTCCTCTAGGTTGTCACAGAGCACAAGTGTGAGTTCCCTGCCTCATATAGCAAATTCCCAATGGCTATCTATTTTACATATGGTAATGTATATGTTTCCAATCTACTCTTTCCCTTCGTCCCACTCTCTCTTTCCCCCACTGGGTCTACAAGTCTGTTTTCTATATCTGAGTCTCCATTGCTGCCCTGCAAATAGGTTCATCAGTACCATCTTTTTAGATTCTACAGATATGCATTAACATATGATATTTGTTTTTCTCTCTCTGACTTACTTCTTGGGCTCTAACTTCATCCACCTCATTAGAACTGACTCAAATGCATTCCTTTTCGTGGCTGAGTAACATACCCTGAGAAGACCATAACTGAAAAAGACACATGTATCCCAATGTTCACTGCAGCACTTTTTACAATAGCTAGAACATGGAAGCAACCCAGAGGGCCATCAACAGATGAGTGGATAAAGAAGCTGTGGTACATATATATAATGAAATATTACTTAGCAGATTCTTTTTAAACCAAAACTTTTCTTTAAAAAGTAGGCTGTCAACATAACATGTATGTGTATTCTTGCATAAACAAATAGTTATCAGCTTTAGAATATACTTAACTGCCTTCATTGGCACAGCCTCTGACCATTTCTATTGCAAGAGAAACCCCAACAAAGAAGATCCTTCTGAGGTCTGTGGGGTCCCAACCTTTGCCAGCTTCTGCAGCATCTCCATCGAGTCAAGGGAAAGGATGCAGACAGTGTTATCCTTTGTTGGCAACTCAGGGACAGAAAACATTTCAACTCATTCTCACCACTTAGTAAAGAAAACCTGGGGACCACCTCAGGTCCCTGAGTTCTATCACAAAACTAACTGAAATCTCTGTCCCCAACGGTGACTCCTTGAAAAGCCAATCTGCTTGGGGAATGCAGGGCTTTCCAGAAGGTTTTTAAACCTTTCCTGCACAGCTTTACAAGTGATGCTTTGCTGTCTTAACACAGGCCTAAGCTACATGCAAATGGGCCACCTCAGGTTCCAGCTCAGTCAGCTGGGGCGGAAGGAAGAGCCTGCAGAGTTGGGTAAGAAACCATCTCCTGTCATCATGGAGAGCTGCCCCCTCTGCAGCTGGAACGCTTGGCAGAGAGGAGGACCCAGGACCAGGCACACGGGAGCCTTGCTTCCGGGGAAGCCCAGGAAAGGGAGAGCTGGCAAGGCTGTGGTGGTGGTGTTCAGTCGCTCATTCATGTCTGACTCTTCGTGACCCCATGAACTGCAACATGCCAGGCTTCCTGTCCTTCACTGTCTCCCTGAGTTTGCTCAAACTCATGTCCATTTAGTCTGTGATGCCATCCAACTATCTCATCCTCTGTTGCCCCCTTCTCCTCCTGCCTTCAATCTTTCCCAGCATCAGGCTCTTTTCCCAAGGCCATGTTAGAGGTTAGAAAGGTACCATATCAGACTCCATCTTCCTTCCTTCAAAGCAGTCCTGCACTTTAGAACATAAAATGTATTTTGCTCAAGGTTTTGAAGATGAGCAGCTTAACAAACTGTCATCTAATTAGAAAAAGAAAATTGTTTTTTTTTTTTTTCCCTCTCTTTTCCAAATATTTACATTTACCATCTGAATCACAGTTTGGTTTGGGCAGCTATGACTAAATGACGCGCCACAGTCTGGCCTGAAACCACGATGGTCAAGGCAGGTGTGTATGTGGGTGGAGGAACTTTTTGAAAGAGGTTAAATCCCAAGACGCACACTTATCTCTCCCCAGTGTGAGTTCAGGCAGCAAAAAGACCTACTGACAACCTCGATGGAGACCCAGGTGGTTATTCATTGAATTTGCTGGGAACGTGGAGCTAAGAGAGCCAAGACATGGAAACTTGGGAGCGGGGCTCTGAAAGTCAGTCGGAGGCTGAGGGCAGGCCCAGCCAGCCAGGTCTCCTGAGCAGGGATGTGCCGAAGCCCTGCCACCATGGAAGGGATCAAGGGCAGACAAAAGGGTCCCATCTGCTCAATTGGGGTAATGGGTACATGGTGTTTGTTATATACCATCCTTTGTATTTTTATATTTTTGAAAATTACAAAATATACCAAGTGGGCAAATGATGGAGGGGTTCCTGGTTGACCGGAGGATTAATGGAAATTAGGGGAAAACTACCACCATCTAGGGTCCCTCTACGTCTCTTGTCAACCAGCCGCACCTGCACGTCCATGGCTGATGTTGCTTCACAGCATCCCTGTGTGTGAACTTCTCTGTCCCCTGTCCCCATGAGGCCTGCACTCCACTACAGCACTGACTACACCTGGCCAGACCCCCACGAGCCACGCCCTACGAGCACCGAGAGAGAAGGGAGGTGTCATCAGAATGACCAACCTTATCTATCAGTCCTGGGAGCAGCATCGTGTAACAGGTGGAGCATGCCCTCGGGACCAAACAGACCTTGGTGAGACTCCTTCCAGGCTCTGCTCCTCTCAGGCCATGGCCATGGGGGTGACTACCACTCTGAGTCCCTGTTTCCACATCTGTAAAGGGCTAACAGTAAAACTGTTGTGAGGCTTACAGATGGCCAGTGCAGAGCCTCTAGTCCAGTCCAGCCTGGAGGGAGGGTGGACATCCGGAGAGACTATCTTCAAGCCATGTCATCTGAGGAGCAGTTGGAGAATGCAGGGCTGCTCATGCTGGAGAAAAGCATGACTGTCAAGGTTCATGTGGCACAGATCCAGTGGGACAGGTTAAGGTGACAAAGGAAAGAACTTTTCAAGGATGAGTGAATCCCCAGTGGGTAAACTGATTTGAGGGGCAGCAACCTCCCTGCCTGTAGAAGGGCCCAGCTAAGACCTGCTCCTCACAGGCTGCTCAAATTTTCCCAGCCTCTACTCAAGGGCCCATTTGGGCCAAAATGTCTACTACTGAACTATTACTGGCTTAATTTTTACCTTAAAAATCAGCATAGTTTTTAACTTAAAATCCTTACTTAGCCTTAATCTGAGCAAAATAGCCATTAAAAAATAGGTTTGATGTCATACCTTTATTTTTAAAATACACATAAATAAGTATATATGTAACTATTAAAATATGTCCTGCCTAAAAGCCATTTACCTCACCACTATGAGAAATATGCTCTCCTGGGTCTGAATTGAGACTAAATATGCTCCAGGGGCCCCTTCCTGGTCTGTGATTCTGTTATCTAAAGGCTGCCTGAATACTGATAATGCTCTTAGTTCTTACCGCCCTTTCTGGTCTCCCAAGCATGTTCTCATCTGTGTATTTCATCTAATCCCCATGACAACCCTGAGGGCGGGCTAGAGAAGTCACAGATGGAGCCTGAGCCCCTGCAGCACAGGACACTCCCAAGGCCCAATGGACTCAGGGTCACAGAGGGCCCAAATCGGAGCTCAGGACTCTCCATCCCCTGCCACCTCCTTCTATTACCACATGCTGCACAGCCAAATCCCTTCCTGTACTCCCCCAAATCTCATTAGCAACACAACCCACATCCAAATCACGATGTTTTATCCATCTAGGTGGCCAGATGCCAGCTCTGTAGATGAAAATGTGCCCCTCTGAGCATAACCAATGATAACCCACATTGTCATTTGGCCACCTGGCCATCATCAATTTCCACTGACTAAAGCTATCAAAAATACTAAAGGAGAAAACTTCCCTGTTGGTCCAGTGGCTGAGACGCCGCTCTTCCAACGCAGGGGGCCCAAGTTCAATCCCTGGTCAGGGAACTAGATCCCACATGCCGCAACTAAGAGTTCATACACCGCAACTAAAGATCCTGCAAGCCACAGTGAAGACCCAACATAGCCAAATAAATAAATATTTTAAAAAATACGAAAGGACAACGATAGGGACATTTAAAAGCTAAATACACACTGCTACTTCATGACCCCTACAATGCGGATGGCTGCAGAAAGCTGTCTTGGATCATGCCAGCAGGCAACAGACCCTTGGCTTGGTGGTGAGGCTCAGTAGATGGCCAGGGGTGGGGAGTTGGAACACGCAGCACCAGCCTCATTACGGCAGCAAGAATGCTACCTGGAAGACTAGAGATGGGCACCAAGGGATGCACAGCAGACACCAAGGAGTGCAGTGCGGATGTCCCCGTGGCCTTGACAACATCCTCTGTTGTCTGAAGGGGGGATGGCAGCACCACACTGTCAGAGTTCCACAAGACAGACCTGCTGGCTGATGGCATGGACTTCCTCTCATGGCTGAGAACTGATGCCCGTCCGGCTCCACCACGATAGCCTGCTGGCCTGGTTGGGAGGTCAGAGCCTCAGAGCAGGTCCTCAGTGAACAGAAGTGAAGCAGGGGATCTAGCCTGGGATCCAGAGCTCATTTTCAGAGATCCACAAATCTCCCAAACTGTATGCCTAACTTCATACAACCAAGCAATGTTTCTTTGGGCTTCTCACTGGCATATTAAAGAGGTAGTGGCCCAAGAAGGTAAAACCCATTGCTCTGAACACTCAGCCTTCTTGGCTGCCTGTCCTATGCAAGAACTTGCTGGAAGTGGCACTAATATCCCATCCCTGTACAGAGACTTCACCAGAGTTGAGAGCATCTTTGGGAGATCTAAACTCTGCTTAATCCACTATTACTTGGGTTTTGTTATTTGCAGCCAGAAGCATCCTTCTTTTCTCCCATCCCCAGACAAAGGTAACTGTACCTTCTAGCTAGTCAGATATCTGCCCCAGGCCTGGCAGGTGTGGAGCCTTTGGAACTCAATGCACACTTTTTGGACACTTGAGAACATCCCAACTTTGCACAAGAATGTGTTCCCATTTAGTTCACATGTGTGTGTTTTGTGCAAACTACATGATATTCATGAACAGGTATGTTTTCAATTGCTTGCAGGAAGCCATACTCCTTATGGGGCATTTCATTGGGAGACAGTGATGACACCCGATGTGAAATATAACATGGAGGTCATATTTCTCTGAGAAGTTATTTGATCCAGCAGGCTGGTCAACTTGTGAATTGAGCTGATATTAAACCAGACACTCCAGGAACTGGTTCAGTCCATCAGAGCCCAGAAGTCTTCTCTGGTTCCACGTGATCACTCAAGCTCAGGAGCCAAACCCAGGGATGATGGACTTGTCTCTCTCTAAGCAACTTAGATCAACCACAAGTGTGAAATACCTGCGATTAGA
This sequence comes from Giraffa tippelskirchi, assembly GCF_054371585.1. NCBI lineage: Eukaryota > Metazoa > Chordata > Mammalia > Artiodactyla > Giraffidae > Giraffa > Giraffa tippelskirchi. Next base: position 95,933,589 of record NC_137276.1, read on the forward strand.
GCTAATAAAAGTTATACCTGTCACAAAGATATCTTAGGCAGGTGAAAACATAAGTAGTCGCAAATACACACAGAGCTGGCAGCCGTGGACAACTGTCACTTGCCTCACCAGTGTTCAGCAGAGGGCCTTGACCACCTGCCACCCCATAAGGAAACACTGAAGCAGGGGGGTAAGGGGTAGTTTCTACTAGAGCTCCTGGCTTACACAACACCCACTCCACCCCCATAGAGGCTGGCAGACCCTGTAGCTTCCAAAACCCCAGAGCATCAAAGCTTCAAACCTCCTGACCTAGCAGAGAAAGGACAAACTACACCCTAATCCACAGAGAAGCTAACTAGCTGCTAGGAATGAGAAAAGACCGAGGGTCAAAATCATGACCCGAAACATTTTCAGTCCCCTAGTCAGCACGGAAATGCAATTCATAGGAAATTGGGAGATTTACAAAAATGTTAGCCAGCTCAAGTTTCTTTCCTGGGAAGAGAAGTAGGAGCAACTCTAAGAATTGCCATGGTGAAAATGCTTTGTTTGCTACAAAGCCCCTGACACGTGTCAGTTATTAATACCAGCAGCTCACCACCCCACACTTGAACCAACCAGTGAAAGGCAACGAAGTCAAAGCCTAACACAGGCTGCACCTGGAGCCATGAAGCCAGGGCAGCCAGACCCTCCCTAGAGGGGCTGGAGAGCTGAGGGTCTACATGGACCCTAGATAGGATCTTGGGCAAGTTACTGATTCTTTCTAGCTCCTGTTCCCCATGTGCATGGGGGTAATAAGAAGACCCTTCTGGAGTCTTGTCAGATGATGAGCAAGCATATACACTTCAAGTGCCTGGTCTGTGTAAGCCCTGCTGGCAGCTATTATTACAATGGAGCTTCAGGGCTTTTTGGTCAGATTTCTTCATCATTCCTGCTGTGAGGAAGGTCACTCTTTTGAGGCTACAGTTCTGAGCCTTGTCAGTTACCCTCTCTGGTCAGGTCCAGGACACGGAGTGAGTCTTGGAGGGGCAAGAACCATTCTAGCCCAAAGAGGTTTGCTAGGAGTAGGGGCTGGGGGGTGAAGTTGGGGGGGCGGGAGGGACAATCCCAGAGCTCAGGGATCAGGGCCCGGATGAAGTGGCCCTTGTCTACCTCTCCAGACTGGCCTCTGGCCCCGGCTAACACAGACCTCAGCTCCAGCCACAGAGTCTATCTGGGTGTCCAGTGCCCATGCTCCGCCAGGCATCACCTCCTTTAGGAGGCCTTCCCTGACCCTCCACGCTGGCTGTTCCCACAGCCCTTGTGCTCCCCTGATCCCAGAACCGACACATAGGGCTCACTTTGCACTCCTACCTTCCCCGCGGCACATGATCTGGCACACGCAGTGGGCGCCCCTGTAGGTCCCATTCAATGAATGAGCCGGGGCCCTGGTGGTGACCAGAGCCCCAAGCCCCGTGGCGCCACAAAAGACTGTTAATGCAGCAGCCTTCTTTTTATCATTCAGACGAATTTGACAACTCTCTCGGCAGATCCCTGCCCTCGTTAACGCCCTTCTAAAAATATAAAGAGCCACCACCAACCCTTCCCCATCCCACTCGAGACCCGCCGCCCACTCTCCGCGGGTTCTCGCCCGGGGAAAAAGGAACCCAAGGGCGGTTACCATGAAAGGGGCTTTTTAGGTGGTGAGCAGGCCCATCTCACTGGGGTCCCGATCGTCGCCGACTTCTCGATCGCACACGGTTACGCTGGAGCCTGCGATGGGGGCAAAAGGCCAGTCCCCGAGCGCAGTCCTCCAGCGGCGAGCGCGGCCCGGCCCGGGGCGGCCACACCTCCCGCCCGGAACAAAGCGCCCGGCCGGTCCTCTCCCCTCCCAGCCCGCCCCGACCTCTCACCGCGCACTCCAGCCCAGCTTGGCTCCGGCCTCAGGCCACCTCCTCCATGCCCGCGCCAACCAGAAGACAGCGCCGCGCCCTCCGGGCCCCGCGGCGGCCGGACTGACGGCTTCGGGCCCGCGGCCTCCCGGCCGCTACGGCCGGTCCCCGCCCCGGCGCCTCCTTAAAGCGACCGCGCAGCCCGCGCGGGCCCCAGCCTAGCGCCAGGCGAGCCGCGCATTCCTTATATTGCAACAGCGCCTGCTAAAAATAGAGCGCCGCCTCCGTGGGCGCTGGGGCGGGGGGACGGGCTCGGCGCCGCGACCCTGCCACCCCCGCGGGTCCCAGACTCCCAGGACGCGCGGCTCACGAGGTTTGTGCCACCTGCGCCGAGCTCCGGGACGCAGCAGGGCGCGCGTGCCGGGCCTCCCCCGCGGCCCCGCGCACTTACCCGGGTCCGACCACCGGCGCCCGGGAGCTGGCTTTAAGGTGGACGCCGAGTGGGAATTCGCCCGGGCCTCTTTAAGAGCCTCTGCGCTCCAGCCTTTAAATCTCCGCTCCCGCCCGGCCAACTTCGGAGCCTACAGACGCCTCCCCTGTCCTAGGCGATCCCAGGCCGCCACCTTAACCACATTGCCTTCGAATCCCGGGCCGTGTTTCTTCCTAGATCCAGTCCCCAGCGTCGCTTCCCGCAGGCCCTCTCGGTGCCGGTTCTTGAGCCTAAAGTTCGTTCAGACGGAGGCGACGGACGGGGACAGGCGACACTCGCGATCCATTTCATTTTTTCAGTTCCGCTGGCTCCTCTCCTTCGGCGTCATTTTCCCCTGATTTTAAAAACTGAGATATAATTCACACACCATAAAATTCCAGCTTTTAAAGTGGGCAATACTGTCGTTTTTAACATACTTACAAAGTTGTGCAACCATCACCATTACCTAGTTCCAGATCATTTTCATAACACCACCTCCCCTTTAAAAAAAAAGAAGAAGAAGAAAAAAAAAAGAACCCATTTACAGTTACTCCCCATTCCCTCCTCCTGCCGGCTGCTGGAAACCACTAATCTACTTTCTGTCTCTATGGATTTGCCTACTCAGGACATTTCATGAAAGTGGAATCATACATGTGGTCTTTTGTGACCCAGCTTCCTTCACTTCACAGGATTTTTTCAAGGTTCATCAACGTTGCAGCATGTAGCAATGCTTCATTCCCTTTTGTGATTGAATAGCATTGGGTTGTGTGGACACACTACATCTTATCTTTCATCAGCTGATGGACAGTTATATCGTTTGTACTTTGGGGATATTATGAATAAAACTGCTATGAACATTCATGTACAAGTATTTGTATGAACTTATGTTTTCATTTCTCTTGGATATATACCTAGGAGTAGAATTGTGGATCATATGCTATGTTTGACATTTTGAGGAACCCCCAAACTGGTTTCCAAAGCAGCAGCTATTTTACATTCGACCACCATGTATGAGTGTTCCCCATCTTCATATCCTCACCAACAATTGTTATCAACTGTCTTTTTGATTATAGCCATCCTAGTGTAGTTTTGATTACCAGTGTCCTTTTTTAAAAGATTTTTTCTTTGATGTGGACCATTTTTAAAGTCTTTATTGAATTTATTACCATATTGCTTCTGTTTTATGTTTTGATTTTTTTTTTTTTTTTTTTTTTTGGCCTTGAGGCATGTGAGATCTTAGCTCCCCAACCAGGGATCGAACCCACACCATCTGCACTGGAACGTGAAGTCTTAACCACTGGACCACCAGTGAAGCCTCCTATGAGTATCATTTTTGAGGATGTTCTTTTTGTAGACAGACCTTGATGATAACTGGAACCAGCTTTACACATCTGGTAAACCCATCTGGAACCCATCCTCTTATTATTTTCAAATCTTCACCCACCACCCCAGGCCTTTGCTATCCTGAGTCCTTCACGCTGTACTGTGGCACAAGGTCTGACGCAGGTTTCAATTGGCACCCAGGTACCCAAGCCACCATTTGGTGAGAGCTATTGTGTCCCCTGAACCCACCCCCACCTGCTGTCCTGAAGGCCCTGTGGACCCCCGAGTCCCCATGGCAGCGGGGGAGGGTTTGAATGCCATCAAGACTGTTGCGTCTTGGGAGGGAATGAAAGACCCGATTGAGGATGGGGCTTGAGGGACAGCTGTTTGTCTTGACAGTCGAGTCTTGCCCTGGTACTTGCCTCTTCCCCTGCCCCTTCCATTTACAACAGGCCTTGGGGGAGGCAGGCAGGGGTCTGTGTGTCCTGGTTTGCAAAGGAGTAAAAGGTTTGTCTTTTTAAAAATTTTTATATTTAAATATTTATTTTATTTATATTATTTATTTGGTTGCACCAGGTCTTAGTTACGGCCCATGGGATCTTTGATCTTTGTTGAGGCAGGTGAACTTAGTTGCAGCGTGTGGGATCTAGTTCCCTAACCAGGGATCAAACCTGGGCCCCCTGCAATGGGAATGTGGAGTCTTAGCCACTGGACCACCAGGAAAGTCCCTCAAAGGTTTGTCTTTATATGACTTTCATACACAAATCTTTAATAACCTGTTTCCCTTAAAAATGAAACTTAACCAGTTAACACTAACACACAAGTACCTGGGTTTCTCTAAGGGTGAGATTAGACACTACAGGTTGACACTGGAGTCTTATAACAGGGCACTTGTCCCACTTGGGCTGCCTTCTCTGCTTTTTGAGCCCTGAAATAAAGCAAACAGCTGCTAGCAAATAGGAGCTTTAAAGAACAAGATCACTGAGCAGAAAAGTGAGGCTTGGGGTTGATGGTTCATTCATTCAGTAAATACTGTCAGTATACCTAATATATGGGCTTCCCTGGTGGCTCAGACAGGTCTCCTGCAATGTGGGAGACCTGGGTTTGATCCCTGGCTTGGGAAGATCCCCTGAAGGAGGGCATGGCAATCCACTTCAGTATTCTTGGCTGGAGAATCCCTATGGACAGAGGAGCCTTGCAGGCTACAGTCCATAGGGTCACAAGGAGTCAAACATGACCGAGAGACTAAGCACTGCAGAGCATAGCACCTACTATGTGCCAATGCAATGCATAGTCTCATACCTCCAAGTGCCAGCAGAGGGGGGAATGATGTAGAATTGAGAGGCATGGGGGCTGATGGAGCCCAGAGGAGGGGCAAGAACACAGGGCAGATTTTCTGTGAGAGGTGATGACGAAACCAAGGCTTGATGGACAAAGACCAATCAGTTAGGGTGAGAAGGGAGGGTGAAAACCTTATAGATTGAGGTATGGCTGAGTTAAAGTCTTTCCCCAAATTCCAGCAGAACCCTTTGGCCGATCAGGCGTGGTTGGGGCATGATAGAAGGCTAGGCTCGTGGCCAAGAACCCAGGCAGGGTTTAAGCCCAAGCTTTAGGCACTGAGGTCTAAGGCCAGCCATGGGGCCAGAAGATAGTTCCTGAAATAGGGCAGAGATCAGAGCTGTGACCCAGAGTAGAACTTCCCCACTCAGCGACAAGAGCAAACATGCCTGATGGGCCACAGTGCGTTCCGTGTCTGCCTCTGCTCTAACCTTGCTGAGCACCAGGCCTCACAGCAGACCCAAGCTGGTGTCTTGGGGTTCAGGAAGCAAACCTGGAGGAGAAGGGCTGCAGACTTCAGGACCTGGAGCCAGCCAAGTAAGTCACTGTGGCACAACCTTCCTCCAGAACTCTCTGCCCAGAGCAGCCCCTGGGGGTTCCAGCAGCATACCTCACACAGGCACAGTGATGACTTGCACGCCTCCCAGGGCCTGGGGCAGAAGGTCTCACCTGCCTTGTTTTAGACGTAAGGAGACCACAAGCCCAGTCCCACCCAGTCAATGGACCAAGCGTCAGGGCCTTCCGCCCACAGAGCCTCCACTCTTTCTCCAGTGTCTTGTGGCCTCGGTGGCAGGTCAGTTGGTCAGGTGTGTGTGTGTGTGTGTGTGTGTTGGGAAAGCAGGGCAGAGGTGAAGAAAACACTAGCACTCATCCCAGCTCTAGTCCCTTCAGGCCTGTGGCCCAAATTAATCTCTTGCTGACCCTGGAGCGCCAATCATGGCTTAGCAGAAGAGCCTCACCCCACCCCCAGGCCTATTCTTCCCCTTAGCTGACCTCTCTTCTCTGCCAAGTACAAGGCCTTTCTTCCCCTGGGCCGCCCATGATCTGGTGCCAAGAGCTACACAGAGTCTTCTCTCAGAGTTGCCATGGTCTTTACCAACCCAGGTTCAGCCATCTCTCATCTTTAGCTCTCTCTGCTACCTGCTCTGCACCCGCCACACCTGCCTCAGCCCCATTTGGGGAGGCCTCACAGGATTTTCTTCTTTGACGCTTATGCTTACTGATGCTTGTTGTCCATCCTTCGCATGGGCTCCATCTTGCTTTCTGGGGCCAGAAGAGCAGCTTGCGATCAGTCAACTTCCCACTCATGGCCAAAGTTCTCCCCAAAGTTGTCCACACTCAACTAACATTTGTTTCTGATCATTTGTTTTTCTCCCCTTGGTCCTTCTTCTACTTAAAGTCCAGTGATTTTTAAACATTTTGGCCTGCAACCCAGAGGAACAAAGAGGTTTGACATTGCAAACCAGAACAGACACACACACATGAAACAAAAATTTTGTGAAACAATACTTACTATTACTATGTGCCATGCACTCTGATCTATTCTTTTCTGTTTGGTGAGAAAATGCTAGCGAGAGCTACTGAATTGATTTCACGCTCCACAAATGGGCTGTGACCTATGGTTTGAAAACCATTGAACCACGTTTTGACTCCTGGAGCCTCAGGGTAGTAACATGATAAAAGTTAGTCAAGAAAGAAAATTCTACTTCAAGATTTTGAAACACATGCTGGGTACAGTAATCTGAAAAGGGTTCTGAGTTTCTGCTTTGGAAGCACAGGGTCCCAACCACTGGACCACCAAGGAAGTCTAACATACACATTTTAGAATGGCACATGGCAGAAAGAGAGCTAGCCAGCTCTCTGGCCTCTACGAATAAGGGTGATAGTCCCATGCAGGAAGGCATCACCCTCAGGTGATCTTCTCTTCTAGGTAGGATGTGTAGGTTGTGGCAGGCCAGTTCTCCAGGAACAAAATGAGATGAGGCTCTCCAGCTGTGCCCTCTGCCCTCCCCAAGGACATTTGCTAATTGGGGGCACCGGCTGATGATCACTCTTTGCCCAGAAGGAAGACTTCTAATGGAATAAAGAGAAACCAGTAAAGTTTTTAGGGGCTACATGGTATTAGAATGACCAACTGGAAATCGGGGGCCTTAAAAACATGACCAATTTTCTCCACATGACGTTGGCTGAGTTCTGGGCCTGAGAATGCATCTAAAAGACTGAAATCTTCCAAAGTACCACAGTGCTTAGAAAAGAAAGCTTTCCCAAGAAGGAACGGCCCGCCTCAAAACCAAGCCCAGTTCCTGCCTCCTCCTGAGATTTGCCAGATTTTGAAACTCCGTGGGGACAGCGTCCAGACAGCTGGGTTGGAAATTTTTTTTTTCCTGAAGAGAATGTCTTTTTTTAAAAAATGTATTTATTTATTTGTTTGGCTGCGTCAGGTCTTAGTTGTGGCACAAGGGATCTTTTGCCGGGGTGCGCAGGCTCTGTGGTTGTGGCACAGGCTTAGTTGCCCCAGAGCATGTGGGATCCCAGTTACCCAACCAGGAATCAAACCCACACCTCCTGCACTGCAAGACAGATGCTTAACCACGGGACCACCAGGGAAGTCCCAGAGTTGGGAACTTCTGAAGGGCAGAGCTGACTCTTTACAGCCTTCCGTCTTAGGAGACAGACCTTCAAGGCTCTCAATCAAAAACCACACATGAGAAATAGGGGTAAACCAGAGATAGGGTGAGTCTTGCAAAAACTAAAACCCAGTCGCAACCTAGCTCGATCCTTCCATGGATTGAGATGATCACGCCTCAACCTCACCTGCTTAAGAGACGAAAGAGGGTACACTCTGTGGGGCCAATGACCTAATCTGGGGTCTCTCTACCTCTTACATACAGTAAGAGTCTGTGTATAGGAAAACTGGGGGCTTCCTCAGTGGCTCAATTGGTAAAAAAAAGAATCTGCCTGCAGTGCTGGAGACCAAGGTTCAATCACTGGTAGGGAAGATCCCCTGGAGAAGGAAATGGCAACCCACTCCAGTATGCTTGCCCGGAGAATTCCATGGACAGAGGAGCCGGGCAGGCTACAGTCTGTGGGATTGCAAAGAGTTGGACACGACAGAACGATAAACTTTCACTTTTTTTTTCATAGGAAAACATAACTAGTCCTGTGAAGAGGCATGAATATATAATTGATAAACAACAGAGAAAAAAATTGACAACAGACACACAAATCATTCAGATATTGGAGTCAGTAGACAGAACTTTATAATAATGAATGGAGGAACTGGAACTCTCATGCACTGCTGGTGGAAGTGTAAAATCCATGTATCTGCCAGAGCGCACTAAGGATATAGAAACTACACAGTACTTTGGACGGGAAATTTTACTGTGAAGAATTATTACAGGGCTTCCTTGGTGGCTCAGCCAATGCAGGAGACACAGGTTCGAGACCTGATGGGGGAAGATCCCACATGCTGCAGTGTAACTAAGCCCCTGCACCACAACTTTTGAGCCTTTGCTCTAGAGCCCAGGAGCTGCAACTACTGAGCCCACGTGCTACATCTACTGATGCCTGTGTGCCTTGAGCCTGTGCTCCACAACAAGATAAGCCACTGCAATAAGAAGCCCATGCACTCAACTAGAGACAGAGTAGCACCCGCTCCACAGCTAGAGAAAAGCCCTCACAGCAATGAAGACCCAGCACAGCCCCAAAAAATAAATAATAAATTTTAATATAAAGAATTATTAAGCATTAGAGGAAACTGCCTACTAAGGAGAAAAGATAGCCCTAAAGAATATAGCTATAGCAGATGTCGGGAGTAGCCTCTAGGGCTGAGGCAGAGAACCCAAAGGAGGAACAAAGCTGCATGAGTCTCAGTCCTCACCTTCTACCACAGCGCTGAGAATCTCCATTGTTGGAGATTATGTAGCCATGACCCACTGGATGATGAAGAACGGCCTGTCTCAAAAACAAGGCAGGCCCTTTGTTGAAGGTCCATGCAGATGGAATTTACTGGAAAGCATTTTCCTCTTGGTGCTAAGGGAAGTCATCCATGGAAGGGAGTCACACCGTGGAAACTCCTGGAAAATTTCCCACAGGAGTGATACATTGGAAAATCAACCCCTGGGGTTTTGGAGGAAGCTGCACATGGAGATATGCTTTGTGTTTCTGACTGCCACATGCTGCAGGAATCTGCCAAGGAAGACGTCAGAGCCGGAAGAGAAGCCTCTTTCTCCTACAGTGGCTGCCATTGCTCCCTACTGACAAACCTTGACACTGCACTGGTGGCAAAGGAGAAATGCTGGCAGGGCCCAGCTCCATTAGAACAGGACAGGTAACTGAGAATGGACCTGGAGGTAATAAATTGATAACTGACATAACTGGCTTTGCAAAACTATTTAGTAGACTCTACTAAAACTAAACATACAGCTACCTTTGGACTCAAATTTTTTATTAATACTCCTAGATATATATCTAAAGACAAATTAGTATATTCACCAAAAGACACATTTAAGAATATTTATAGTAGTTTTAGTCATAATAACCCCCAAACTGGAGACAATCCAAATGTTTATTAACTACAGGATGAATAAATAAATCGTAGTTTATTCATATAATGGAATATTCTACTGCAATAACTAAGAATGATACACAAACAGAAATGAATCTCACTGACATTATATTAAGTGAAAGAAGTCAGATGCAAAAGATAACATATACTAAGTCCAGTAAAAAGTAAAACTAATTGATGGTGATTGGAGTCAGAATAGTGGTTTTCTCTTGGGGGAGAGGAATGAGAACTGTGTGGGTGGGAAAGAAGTGCTGGAAATGTTATATATCTCGATCTGGGTGTGGTTACAAGGATATACACTAATGTGAAAGTTCAACAAGCTGAGCATTAATGATTAGTACACTTTTCATAAACTCTGGGAGCTAGTGAAGGATAGAGGGGCCTTGTGTGCTTCAGTCCATGGGGGTCGTGAAGAGTCAGGCACAACTATGCCAAAGCCTTTGACTGTGTGGATCACAATAAACTGTGGAAAATTCTGGAAGAGATAGGAATACCAGACCATCTGACCTGTCTCTTGAGAAACCTGTATGCAGGTCAGGAAGCAACAGTTAGAACTGGACATGGAACAACAGACTGGTTCCAAAGAGGAAAAGGAGTACGTCAAGGCTGTATATTGTCACCCTAATTATTTAACTTCTATGCAGAGTACATCATGAGAAACGCTGGGCTAGAAGAAACACAAGCTGGAATCAAGATTGCCAGGAGAAATATCAATAACCTCAGATATGCAGATGACACCACCCTTATAGCAGAAAGCGAAGAAGAACTAAAAAGCCTCTTGATGAAAGTGAAAGAGGAGAGTGAAAAAGTTGGCTTAAAGCTCAACATTCAGAAAAGTAAGATCATGGCATCTGGTCCCATCACTTCATGGGAAATAGATGGAGAAACAGTGGAAACAGTGTCAGACTTTATTTTTTTGGGCTCCAAAATCACTGCAGATGGTGATTGCAGCCATGAAATTAAAAGATGCTTACTCCTTGGAAGGAAGGTTATGACCAACCTAGATAGCATATTTAAAAGCAGAGACATTGCTTTGCCAACAAAGGTCCATCTAGTCAAGGCTATGGTTTTTGCAGTGGTCATGTATGGATGTGAGAGTTGGACGGTGAAGAAAGCTGAGTGCCGAAGAATTGATTCTTTTGAACTGTGGTGTTGGAGAAGACTCTTGAGAGTCCCTTGGACTGCAAGGAGATCCAACCAGTCCATCCTAAAGGAGATCAGTCCTGGGTGTTTATTGGAAGGACTGATGTTGAAGCTGAGACTCCAATACTTTGGCCACCTCATGCGAAGAGTTGACTCATTGGAAAAGACCCTAATGCTGGGAAGGATTGGGGGCAGGAGAAGAAGGGGATGACAGAGGATGAGATGGTTGGATGGCATCACCAACTCGATGGACATGGGTTTGGGTAAACTCCGGGAGTTGGTGATGGACAGGGAAGCCTGGCATGCTGCGATTCATGGGGTCGCAAAGAGTCAGACACAACTGAGCGACTGAACTGAACCTGTAGATGCAGAACCCACGGCTACTGAGAGGCAACTGTATATTTATTGAAAATAATCCATGTATAAGTAGACCAGTATAGTTCAAATCCATGCCTTTCAAGGATAAGCTATACTTTAAAAACTCATAATATCTCCACTTAGATTAATATGTTGAGTAATGTGGAGGAAAAGGTATTAATAAAATAGATGGATAAAAATACCACCAGGTAAGTGGAATCTACCAAAAAAATCCAAAGCAATAAAAATCAAATGAACTCTCTAGAACTTAAAAGTGTAAGAACTGAAACCAAGAACTCATTGGATAAGTTTAATAGCAGACTGAACACTGTTGAGCACAAAATTAATGAACTTGAAGACAAGTCAAAAGAATACATTGAAGCTAAAGCACAGGAGCGGGAGGGGGAGGGGATGGAAATGGAGAGAAAAAGAGAAACTAGCATCAGAAAGATATGTGGGGCATATTCACATGTCTAACATTCCTATCACCTGAGTTTCCAGAAGGAGAGGAGAGAGAGAAAATGGAACAGAAGCAATACGGGTTTCCCCCACTATCCGAAAGTAGAGCATTGCTATGAAACCTTTCATAAGCTGAAATGGTATAAAATGAAATATCAGTTACTTTGGTGCTAATGGATGCACAAAATAAATTGAGATAAAGCAGAGATGCTCATAGACACTGTTCAAAGCTATGGTGCCTTGATGCTGAGATGTTGGGTGTAGTTTCTGGGAAAGGAGCTTGGCAATGCCATTTTTGCTGCCTCTGTAATAGCTCCCTGCAAAACAAATGCTGAACGCTATTTTCAATTTTTTGCCTTTTTCCTTAAAAGTGAAAACCCTCTATGGATTTCTTTCTGTTAGTAAAAACATGTACTTATGTAGTCTTTCATAAAAACAAAGTGGGTTAAAGTGAACTTTCAAAAAGTGGGAGTGCCTGTATTCAGAAAGACATTGGGAGATAACTTTCCAAAACCAGTGAAAGACATAAATTTGTAGATTCAAGGAGTTTGATGAATTCCCAAAAGAATTCATGTAGTTAAGTGCAAAGAAAACTACAGGCGGGCTCATCATAGTTACATTGCTGACAGCAGAGTAAAAAATAAAATTTTAAGCATCAGACATTGAAAAAAACCCTTTGATGAACATTTCCTAGCAGCTGATTAGAAGCTGAGCTTGAGTGAAAGCCATTCCCTGCCATATGAACAATGTGGTCAGCCTCTCAACAGGAGTCAACCCCAATGTCATTCTGTAGCTCAGAGCCTGGGACCAGCATCCTGAGCACCACTTCTAAATAATTCCCGCCCCAGCTTGCAAAATGGTAGGGAAATGATCATCCTTTGTAGCCACATGTTCTCATGTCTTAGGATTTGAAATATCCTTAGGATGTGAAGTCTACCAAGTCAGAAAAGGGGAAATTGTCCTGATTGTGAAACTGAAAATACAAGATTGGCTTATTTCAATTTAGCCCAATTTTCTGAAATCCAACAGCATCACCCCCTGTCAACAAAGAAGAATTTTAGATCCCTGTTGGTTAAGATTTTGAAACATTTGTACATTAAAATAGATATGGATATGATAGCATCCTAAAATACACAAATCTTTGAGATAAATATTTGCAAAGTTTAGAGAACTCAGAGGCCATTTAGAATTAAGACTTTAGATGTTCACACAATTTTTATCATTATTATTTTTTGGCCCTGAGGCATGTGGGCTCTTAGCTCCCCAACCAGGGATTGAACCCATGCCTCCAGCTTTGGAGGCGCAGAGTCCCAACCACTGGGAAGTCCAACACACATATTTTAGAATGGTACATGGCAGAAAGAGAGCTAGCTCACTCTCTGGCCTCTACTTATAAGGGGAGTAATCCCATTCAGGAAGACATCACCCTCATAACCCAATTATCTTCTAAAGCCTCACCTTCAAATACCATCCCATTAGGATTAGGATTTCAACATATGCATTTTGAGGGGACACAAAAATTCAGTCCATAATACTATACAAATTTAACAATCAAGTCAAAAAAGTACTGGTGTTGTTCTTGTTATTGAGTCAGTAAGTCATGTCTGACTCTTTGTGACCCCATGGACTACAGCATACTGAGCTTCCCTGCCCTTCACTGTCTCCTGGAGTTTGCTCAAATTCATATCCATTGAGTTGGTGATTCTATCTAACCATCTCATTCTCTGCAGCTCCCTTCTCCTTTTGTCCTTCAATCTTTCCCAGCATGAGGATCTTTTCCAATGAGTTGGCTTTTCGCATCAGGTGGCCAAAATATTGGAGCTTTAGCTCCAGCATCAGTCCTTCCAATGAATATTCAGAGTTGATTTCCTTTAACATTGATAGGTTTGATCTCCTTGCAGTCCAAGGGACTCTCATGAGTCTTCTCCAACACCACAGTTCAAAAGCATCAATTCTTCAGCACTCAGCTTTATTTATGGTCCAACTTTCACATCCATACATGACTATTGGAAAAACCATAGCTTTGACTATATGGCCATTTGTTGGCAAAGTGGTGTTTCTGCTTTTTAATATGCTGTCTAGGTTGGTCATAGCTTTTCTTACAAGGAGGAAGCACCTTTTAATTTCATGGCTGCAGTCACCATCTGCAGTGATTTTGGAGCCCTAGAAAATAAAATCTGTCATTACTTCCACTTTTTCTCCTTCAATTTGCCATGAAGTGATGGGACCAGATACTATGATTTTAGTTTTTTGAATGTTGAGTTTTAAGCCAGCTTTTTCACTCTCTTCTTTCATCCTCATCAAGGGACTCTTTAGTTCCCCTTCATTTTTTGCCATTAGAGTGGTGACATCTGCATATCTGAGGCTGTTGATATTTCTCCCAGCAATCTTGATTCCAGCTTGTGATTCATCCAGCCTGTCATTTCACATGATGTACTCTACATATAAGTTAAATAATCAGGGTTATGATATACAGTCTTGACATACTCCTTTCCCAATTTTGAACCAGTCTGTTGTTCCATGTCTGGTTCTAACTGTTGCTTTTTGACCTGCATACAGGTTTCTCGAGAGACAGGTAATGTGGTCTGGTATTCCCATTACTTTGAGAATTTTCTATAATTTGTTGTGATCCACACAGTCAAAGGCTTTAGCATAGTCAATGAAGCAGAAGTAGATGTTTTTCTGAAATTCCTTTGTTTTGTCTATGATCCAGTTAACATTAGGATACACAAATATATCAGTGGAATAAACTAGAGAGCCTGAAACTCACACTTATCCACCAATTGATATTTGACAAAGGTGCCAAATGGAGTAAAGAAAAGTTTTTCAACAAATGGTGCTCACACAATCACAGATCTGTATGGGAAAAAGGACATGACCTCTCCTCACATCCCCCACAAAAATGAACTTCACACAGTGGTGCAACCATACTGTGGAATATGCAGCAATTAAAAAGGAACAAAATATTGATACATGCAACAGCTGTAGGAAATTATGCTGAGTGACAAAAGGCCAATCTCAAAAGCTACATACCATGTGATATGACTTAGATATCATAAAAAATTTTATTTTATGTTGGGGTACAGTTGATAAACAACATTATGTTAGTTTCAGGTGCACAGCAAAGTGATTCAGTTATGCATGTATCCATTCTTTTTCAGATTCTTTTCCATATTTAGATTATTACAGAGTACTGAGCAGAGTTCCCAGTGCTATACTAGATAATTTTTAAATGACAAAATTTTAGAAATAGAAGGCAGAATATTGGTTGCCAAAGGTTAGGGACTAGGAGGAGAGATCCAGAAGGTAGGTGGGTGCGGTTATAAAGGGCAACACAAAGGATTCTTGTGTTCAGAATCTTGACTATGGCAATGGGTATACATGCACGCTAAGTTGCTTCAGTTGTGTCTGATTTTTTGCGATCCCAGAGACTGCAGCCTGCCAGACTTCTCTGCCCATGGGAGAATACTGTCCACACGAATACTGGAGTGGGTTGCTGTGCCCTCCTTCAGGGGATCTTCGTGACCCAGGTATTGAACTCACGTCTCTTATGTCTATCTGCATTGGCAGGCAGGTTTTGTTTTTTTTTAACCATTAGCGCCACCTGGAAAGTCCCCATGGTGGTGGATACATGAACCTAAATATGATAACATTTGATAGAACCTAATACACACATACACACATAAATGAGTACAACTGAAACTAGGGAAACCTGAGTAAGATGCGTGGATTGTATTGATGTCAATATCCTGGTTGTGATATTATAATTATACAAAATATTACCATTGGGGAAAACTTGTCACAGTATACAAAGATTTTCTTAGGGTGTTTTTTACAACTGTGTGAATCTACAATTATCTCAGCAAAAATTTTAGTGAAAAAGTGAGTTTGAGATGGCTCTTAAGCCTACATGTAACTTTTAAATAACTCCTTTCATTATAATTAAAAAATAACTTCATGGGACTACGCAGATTCCTTAAGAAAAGATCTCTTAGGACAAAGAAAACAATTAAAAAATCTTAAATCTCCTAAAAAATTTAAAATTTATGGTTATTAAATCCAACCTGGTAACTGCATCAATCTGGCAAGCTAAGGTCAGAGTGTGGAGAATTCTACACTTGATAACTTCATCACTTAGGTTGCAGTTACCAGGCTGATTGAGGAAAATTAATCAGAGGGCTCCATCTGGGGGCAGGGGAGGGAGCGGCCACTGTGATCCCTGACTGGGAAACTGCCTTTAGAATGTGGTACTTTAACAACAATACCAATAATGGCTTTGCTGTCAAGAAATTTTAAAGGACATTGTCTCTCTTCACAACAACCCCGAAGGGGAGGTGTTACACTCCTTCTTTTAAAGACAAGGAAACCAAGGTTGAGGAAGTTGAAGTGACTTACCCAAGCTCATAAGGGCAGTAGGTGGGAAGTCCAGGGCCCAACCCAAGCCTATGAGACTCGAAAGTTCCCAGTTCTAAGACATCTGGCTGCCTTCCTCAGAGCAACTTACAGTAGGGACATGCTGGTACTCATGGAAAAAGAAAACAATATCTGGGAGCAGAGATATTTGTCAGCCCAGACAAAAAAAAATGTACGTTCTTGTCTAACATGGAAAGCTGGAAGTTGTCTGGGGAAAAAATTTGCTGTGGTTTGTGATTTGCTCTTAAAGCAAGTCGGTTCATTCTTTTCCACAGTCACATCGCAGTTCTGAAATGCTTTCATAGAGAAAATGCTCCTGGTGTTCAATTGGGATCACAGAAACGGTTTCCCATGGGGAAACCACCACCTTGTGGCAATGAGCATAACTTGCAGGACCAAGAAAGGTTTCTGTTTGCTTGTTTCCTGTCTTTCATACTCCACAACGCAGTGGTAACCCTGAAAGTTGGAAATTTTTGCATTAAAAAAAACAAACAAGCCAGAAAAGTATCTTCCTTAGGACAGGCTTAAGTAGAAGAGATATCAATGGAAAAGATAGCTTTTGAGCAAAGCAATCAAATCACTGACCCATGTTATAAAATATGGAAAAGATGGAAATTTCTTTAAAACAAGATACTAAAAGTTGGGGCGATCCATTTGGAGAAAAAATTGAAGAGGTTCCATATTGTCTGAACTGTACGCTTTTGAAAGTAAAAAGGGCTGCTATTAATAATTACAGAGGACAGCAGGTATAAGGTCAGCGTGTGAAGACACAGGGCTCCCCTAAATTGTTTGTGTGCGTTAGCCTGGCAAAGTTGTGACTACATTTTATAGAGACTGTGGGGTAAGAAATCTAACCCTTTTAAAGAGAATAAAAAGTCTTTATCGCTCAGTGTGCTGGCAGGAGGAGTTTCATAACTGATCTGAATTTTATTTTTGAAACTAAGATCTAAGGGAGATTTCAAACTATTGAAGAGCTAGAGTAACCACCACCATGTAGAAAAAAAACAAAAAACAAGCCATCACTTACACCTAGTAAACCAGTTTGTAATGTGTTTTACAGATATGATCGTATAGATATAACACAGACTATTCACTCACCTATTGAAGGATATCTTGGTTGCTTTTAGTTTTTGGTGATTATGAATACAGCTGCTATAAATATTTATGTGCAGGTTTTTGTGTCCACCTAAGTTTTCAAATCAGTTGAGTAAGTATGTGTGTGTGCTAAGTCGCTTCAGTCATATCCAACTCTGGGACTCTGGATTGCAGCCCTCCAGGCTCCTTTGCCCATGGGATTCTCTAGGCAAGAATACTGGAGTGGGTTGCATGCCCTCCCCCAGGGGATCTTCCTGACCCAGGGATCTAACCCGTGTCTCTTATGTCTCCTGCACTGGCAGGCAGGTTCTTTACCACTATCGCCACCTGGGAAGCCCTGAGTAAGTATAAAGGAGTTGGTTGCTCAGTTGTATCTGACTCTTTGCGACCCCATGGACTGTAGCCCGCCAGGCTCCTCTGTCTATGGAATCCTCCAAGCAAGAATACTGGAGTGGGTTACCATTTCCTTCTCTAGGGGATCCTCCCGACCCACAGATCAAACCAGGGTCTCCTGAATTAGAGGCAGATTCTTATAGGTCTGAGCCGCCAGGGAAGCCAATTTTAAAGTACATCTATTTTTTCTTTAGTGGTTCAATCTTCTCATGTTTTGCCTAAAGTTACTGCCAAACCCAAGATCACCTAGATTTTGCCTATGTTTTCTTCTAGAAATTTTATGATTTTCCATTTTATATTTATGTCTATGATTAATTTTGAGTCAGTTTTTGTGAAAAATGTAAAGTCTGTGTCCAAATTTTTTTTTTTTGCAAATGGTTGTCCGATTTTTCCAGCACCAGTTTTTGAAAAGACTTATCTTTCTACACTGACTTTCCTTTGCTCCCTTGTCCAAGATTGGTTGACTACATTTGTATAAGTCTATTTCTACACTTTTTATTTTATTCCATTGATGTATGTATCTATCCTTTCACTAAAATATTGTCTTACTTATTGTGACTTAATGGTAAGTCTTGTAGTCTAAGAAGACTCTCCAACTTTGTTAATCTTCATTGTTGTGTTGACTATCTGGATCTCTTATTTTTTCATATAAACTCTCGAATCAGTTTGTTGATATCCACAAAATAGCTTGCTGATGTTTTGATTGGAATTGTGTTTAATCCATAGATCACATCTCAACAATATTGATTCTT
Organism: Giraffa tippelskirchi; assembly: GCF_054371585.1. Lineage (NCBI taxonomy): Eukaryota > Metazoa > Chordata > Mammalia > Artiodactyla > Giraffidae > Giraffa > Giraffa tippelskirchi. The sequence continues at coordinate 95,951,745 of NC_137276.1, forward strand.
TCTATCCACAAACATCCTATCCTAGACAGCATATTAAAAAGCAGAGACATTACTTTGCCAACAAAGGTCCATCTAGTCAAAGCTATGGTTTTTCCAGTAGTCATGTATGAATGTGAGAGTTGGACTATAAAGAAAGTTGAGTGCTGAAGAATTGATGCTTTTGAAGTGTGGTGTTGGAGAAGACTCTTGAGAGTAACTTGGACTGCAAGGAGATCCAATAAGTCCATCCTAAAGGAAATCAGTCCTGAATATTCATTGGAAGGACTGATGCTGAAGCTGAAACTCCAATACTTTGGCCACCTGATGTGAAGAGCTGACTCATTTGAAAAGACCCTGATGGTGGGAAAGATTGAAGGCAGGAGGAGAAGGGGACAACAGAGGATGAGACTGTTGGATGCCATCACCGACTCAATGGACATGAGTTTGAGTAAACTCCGGGAGTTGATGATGGACAGGGAGGCCTGGCATGCTGCAGTCCATGGGGTTACAAAGAGTTGGATATGACTGAGTGACTGAACTGAACTGACATGCTGTTACTCAGTTCAACTATATTCATTCTCTTCTGCCTGAGGGATCTGCTCATTCCTAAAGATGTGATGTTAAAGTCTTCAATTATAATAGTGGTGGTGGTTTAGTTGCTAAGTCGTGTCCAACTCTTGCGACCCCATGGAGAGAGGAACCTGGCAGGCTACAGTCCATGGGATTCTCCGGGCAAGAATGCTGGAATGGGTTGCCATTTTCTTCTCCAGGGGATCTTCCCAACCCAGGAATCAAACCCGGGTCTCCTGCACTGCAGGCGGATTCTTTACCAACGGAGGGACAAGGGAAGCCTTCAATTTGGGTTTATCTATTTTTTCTTTGCAGTTTAGTCAGTTTTTGCCTCAGGTATTTGGATGCTTTGCTCTTAGGTGCATACACAAGTACTGTTATGTATTCCTGGAGAACTGATCCCTTTAGCATTATGTAATACCTTCTCTTTATCCCTGATAAATTTCCTTGCTCTGAAATCTGCTTTGCCTGAAATTAATATAGTGACTCCAGCTTTCTTTTGATTACTATAGCATGGCATAGTTTCTCCACCCTTATACTTCTAACTGTCTTTAAAAACAAACAAGCAAAAAAAACCTTTTAAACCTGTGCTTTATATTTAAAGTGGATTTCTTGAAGACAACATACAGTTGGGCCTTGTTTTTTTAAACTCCTGGCAATTTCTTTTAATTGGTATAGATCATTCACACCATGTTTATAATTGTTTCTATTTTCTCCACTTGACTTTCATGCTTAATTTTGAATTTGTAATTTTGTATTATCTTGAAGGAAACCTCTTCAGATCTGTCAAAACCTGGGAGCCAGCATGTATTCAGCATGTATTCAGTAGCAATAGAAAAGCTGCATGCCAGTCCTGGTGGGACAGAAGGGATGCAGGAATGGAGGATGCAGCTCTACAGTACATGATGCACCAGATCTGTGCTTGGTGGGTGCAAAAGACCCAGACAGGACAAACTCTTCAGCCAATGAAAGTGTTTCCACAGTCCAGTCCTGACAGCAAGAGGCGGGACACGCTCCTGCTTTTGCGCTAGCCCAGAGTGGGCGTGGCTTATGAGTACTCGGGTTCATTTCTTGGCCGCCTTAGTACCCACCCACCCACCCCCGCCCGGCGCAGTGTTGCCATGACGACCGTGGCTGGGTCGCAGCAAACTCTGTTGGAAACTCTCGCTGCAGGTTGAGGACCCGGTAGCTGTTTGCAGGGGCTCAGTTTCCCAGGAATAAATGGGAACAGTAGGGATGGCAGGGTTCTGTAGGCCTTTTCCGCCCAAATTCCTTGGCAGGCGTTTCGGGACCTGATGGACTGCGTGGCCCGGCGCCCCTACTCGGGCCTCCGCGCGCGCCCCTCCGTCAGCTCCCGGCGGGGAAGCGGCTCCGCATGTCCACAGAAAACCTTCTGGCGAGCCAAGAGCCCTCGGGCTTAAGCTCAGCTTTCCCCGTGGGGTGTTCATTTTGGATCACTGCGTTTATTTGCTGCCATTCATAATTAACTTTAAGGAGCGGAGTTGGGGAGGTGGGCGCTTTATCTGAAGGAGGCTCTAGGCTTGCAGATCTACTCAATGTTTTGTCGTGAGGCTGCTGCCGGAATGGCCTGAACCCTCAATAACAAAGCTTCTGTTTTCTTTGTAGAGCCATGGGCAGCAAGAAAAAGGAAATTGCCCTGCAGGTAAGTCTCAAGGCGAAGTTGGCTTCCAGCACTTGATTGGGGTGGGATAGGGGGCGGGGAGGATGGTCTGGAATGGGAAGTACAGTATAAAAATGACTTCCCTGGTGGTCCAATGGTCAAGACTCTGTGCTTCCATTGCAGGGGATAGGGGTTCTATCCCTGGTGGGGAAACTAAGATCCCATAAGCCGCACAGTGTGAGCAAAAAGTAAAAATTAAAATGTACTATTAAAAATGTAGCATATAACAGTGTTGACAAACTTGAATATTGTACCCTTCTGCCTTAAAGGAATAAAAGCTTGTCTTGACCTCTAGTGATGACAATTTTTTGTGTGTGCACTTAAATATAAACATGAGGAGGGCATGGCAACCCACTCCAGTATTCGTGCCTGGAAAATCCCATGGACAGAGGAGCTTGGCGGGCTACAGTCCCTAGGATTGCACAGAGTCAGACACAACTGAAGCAACTTAGCATGCATGCAAATATATAATCATAAATTTGGATAAAAGCTGCTTATGTTTATAATGCTTATGCAACCATGAAACTGAAACATGAATTCAAACAAAAAATAGCAAGAAAATATGAATCAGTATAATTCTATCTGACATATGTTTTGTTGAGATCTAATTATGACTTGCTGAGAGAATATATTATAAGTTCTTAGAGTCTGGGCATATGTCTGTAACTGTGCCCTCTCTGAAGACCCACTTCTCCCATCACTGCTTTCTTAAAATCATTTACTTATTCAAAGAATGTTTTGATATTTTATGCACTACCCTTTCCTTATAGAGTACTTTACTTTGTTTGCACCTGTGACAAGTGAATTAATAAGACAATAACTACTTATTGTCCTGGCCCTGGACAATAAGTACTGGTTGATTCTAAAGTGACAGTAAAAAAAAAAAAAAAAGAAAAATAATGCAGGTGTGGAAGGGGGTGGATGTGGGATGGAGGGTTTTATCATCATAATGTAATGTGGGTGCCTTTTAAAGTAAACTTTAAAATTTTTCATGGTCAGGCTCTAGGCACCTCTCAGTAGATGGGCAGTGATCTCCAGGCATTTGATTTCTCCTTTATTGTTCTCTGTTACATCAGCACTTTACATGTGAGTTTGCATGTGATTTTTAAAAAGAAGAAAGCAATATCAGGCTAATAGTGTGCAGGGGGCTGGATGGGCAGGGAAGGGAAGAGTTTTGGTCTGGAAGTTGAAGATTTGATGCAGTTCTTGACTCTTCTGGGACTTTGGATAAATCACATAACTGCTCTGGGCTAGAGCTTGCCCATCTGTGGAAGGAGGTTGTTGGGTGAATTATCCCTAAGGGCCTTCCAGCACTAAGATTTTAGTACTCTAAAGTTATGAGACTTTTTCTGTGTCTGTAAATCAATTCTAACCACCTGGTCCTATCATTTATTGCTGTGAACAGTTTCCTCAACCTCTGTGAGCCTCGTTCTTTGTGTAAACAGGAGGGATGATACATACCTGGCAGAGCTGTGGTGATGAGACTCCTTTAGATATGTCCAGGCTTGTGGCTCTAAGCATTTTGCCCCATATGATTGTCTCTTCATGTGTCTATGTCTGATATTCCCTTGGAGAGCAATAATATTTGTTATCATTTTTTTTCATGCATATTCCCCAGAGCTCTGCGTTCATTGTGGTGCTCAAAGGAAGTGTTCCCTTTTGCTGAGGCAGGGGGTGGGGTGTCGCTATGCATTGAGGCCTCTGTGTAAGCATTGCTTCTCTACCAGGTCAACTCCTTGAAAACAGTGTTCTAGGGTCCGCCAACCAAGAACCCTGTCCTCTCCCTAGGTAAGACTATTTAGGGTTCCTCAGTTGACCCAATATCCCAGCAATATAACTCCTAGGTATTTACTTACTGAATACAAATGAAAGGGTGAATGCAAAAGATTTAACTAGAATGTTCCTAAGTCTTTATTCATAAGAGCCCCAAATCATCTATCAAGCAGAATGTGATGTTGTCATACAATGGAATGTGCTCAGGAATGAAAGTGAACAAACTACTGAGATACAATTACACAGATGAACACCCAAAATACTCTGAGCAAAAGACACCAGCACAAAACAAGACATGCTGTACTATTTCATTTATATGAAGTTTTAGAATCAGTAAAATTAATTTATTATGACAGAAAGCAGGTTAGTGTTTACCTGGGGAGAGGAGTAGGGAGTGACTGGGAAGAGACCAGAGGGAACTTTCTGGGGAGATGGAATGTTCTGTATTGTGATAGAAGTGTCGTTACCTGGGTACATGCGTTTGTTAAAACTCACTCATGTGTAACAGTTTAGTTCTGTATGTCTCACTATATATAATTTATACCTCCATACAATGTATAAAAAGACAAAAAGGCAAAAACAAATGAGTAACTCCCTGTACATAAATTCAGATAAATGTCAAAATTTAATGTTGAGTAAAAACACAAATTGCAAAAGGAGATCTTCAATATGATACTGTTTATGCCTATTTATGTACACAAAACAATTTTGTATATTGTTTTGGCAAAGTAACAAAAATGATTTTTTAATTTAAAAAAATTTAAATTTTTGGCTGCGCTAGGTCTTCCTTGTAGCATGCAGGCTTTTCTCTAGTTGCTGCCCATGGGAGGCTTCTCCAGTTACACAGCATGGGCTCTAGAGTGCATGGTCTCAGTAGTTGCCCTACGTGGGCTTCTTTAGTTGTGGTGCCTGGGCTTAATTGCTCCGAGGCATGTGGGATCTTAGTTTCCTGACCAGGGGTCAAAGCCATGACTCCTGCAGTGGAAGGTGAATTCTTAACTACTGGACCACCAAGGAAGTCCCAACAATTTTTTAAATAAGTTTTTCTTAGGATAGTGGTTATTCTTGGGGTTGGAGGCAGGAGGAGAGAGAGGAGGAAACAAGACTGGGCAAAGAGGGCAGCCTGAGCTGTATTTGTAAGTATTTCATTGAGAAAGAGATGGAGAGAGAAGAGGGAGACCTGATTGATAGATATTAGTAGATAACCTGGAGCAAATGCACCAAATTGCCTCCCCATTGGTACTCTCAGTAATAGAGCGTTTGTTCCTCTCTGATGCTAGGTCAACATCAGCAGCCAAGAACTTTGGGAGGAAATGCTCAGTTCCAAAGGACTAACTGGTAATTTAAGACAATTTTTTAGACCCATCCTTTTCAAAATCCCTAAATGGCATATTGAACCATGGAGGTAAAACCTGCAAAGAGCATCATTTCCCTATAACCTTGAGTTTCATAAATAAAGAAGCAGGTAATTCTTTTGTGTATATATACATATCTGGTTTCAATATCTATTAGTCTAATTCAGGAAACTAGTCAGTACTGCTGGATAGCAGTGTTCCCTTGTATTAGAGCTGATTGTCATGCTCAGGGCATATTTGGTGCTAAGGAACAGAAACCTCTTCTAATTACTTCAGGCACAAAAGGGGAAGGTATTGAAAGGAATAGGGGATCTCTTGGAACTCAAGGGCTGGAATGAGAGCCAGGTAGCCCAAGAGAGTGGAACCAGAGGCTGCACAGTCACTAGGAAACAGCACAGCCTCCTGGTCCCCTACCCTCCTTGTATCAATATCTATTGCGGAGTAACAATTTACCCTAAAACTTAGCAGTCTGTAGCACTCAACATTTATTATCCCACAGTTTCTGTGGACCCGGAATCCAGGGGTTGCTTAGGTGGGTGCCTTTGGCTTGGGGTCTCTCACCAGGCTGCAGCTAAAGAGTCAGACCAAGAATGTCAAGGCTCAACTTACAGTTTAACTTACTTCCAAACTTGTCCATGTGGCTTTGGCAGATCTTCAAAGGTCACTTCCAAGTCCATTCCTGTGGCCATTGGCAGAATCTGGGTCCTTACTGGCTGTTGGCCAGAGACATTGATTTCTTGCTATCAATTTCTCCATAAGGCTACTCACAACATGGTAGCTTCTTCCCCCAGCTCCTCCACCCAAAGCAGGGTTCAGGCAGAGAGGAAAACAGAGAGCGAGCGAGTACACAAGAGAGGTGAAAGTCACAGTCTTCATGTAACCTAATCTCAAAAATAAGATGCCATCATGTTTGCTCTGTTTATTTGTTAGAAGCTCTGGGTCCAGCCTGCACTCAAGGGCAGAGGACCACACAAAGGTGTGAATCCTAGGAGACAGGGCCCACTGGCAGCATCTCTAAGGATGCCCAGCACACTTGCTCCCCACTCTTCCTTTCTCCACTTCTTTACTTCTAGAAGGGCTCCATTTCTGTGTCTGGTCAGTTCTCTCTATCAGTGCAGCTGCTCTGTCAACTTGTATCTGCTCTCATCTCTCTCCTTTGCTCCCCGCCACACCATGACTTTGGCACTCAAACTCCCCTCCCCTCTCCCTCTCTCAAGACTCAATTTGTCTCTGCAGCTCTGTCATCCACTGTACTCTGGGATGTGTCCTGGCCTCCAGCCTGTTTCCAGAACATGCCCCTAGTTTCCCCACTTCCTCATTCATATCTGTGTTGTTCCGACTACCTGGAGTATCGTGGTCTCCCAACAGACTGTAGAAATCTCTCTCCTTCTCAGGCAGCTCTAAAGCAGCCTCCTTGGATGAAATCTTTCCGGAACCTCTGTGTGGTCACTTCCATCTGGTGTCTCTAGGGCATCTGAGGTGGGACTCTGTCTCAACCTTCCAGCACACAGCCAGCCTTGTGTGGCCCCTGTGTGGCTGGGCATTCCATACCTGCACCCAGACTCTAGACACAGGGCCACTGTCTTTTCATCTCTCTCTGGAGCACATGTGTCCAGGCCTGGGCTGAGTGGGTAATTAATAAATGCGGTTGCATTGATCCAGGAAGGGGTGTGAGTCTAGCCACATCCTATTACTTGAGGGGTTACGAAGCTTTGTTGGTGGTGCCAGGTCTTGACTATTTTGTCCATATGGCTTGTCTGTGCAATCAGAACACGGCTCCTGGGCAAAACTTCTATATCTTTAACAACAAACTCATAAGAAAGTGAGTTTCTTACTACTCATAAGTAAGAAAACCAAAAACTCATCATGTTTTGAGGATTTGCCATGTTCCAGGCACCCTACATGATCATAGTTGCCATCTATGGAGCGTGGAATTGTTGAGCCCAGCACTAAGCACAACACGAGGGAATCATGTGGACCGGAGGCAGCAGGTGCTCATCTGCCCGTTGATCAGGCAGTCTCAGGAAGACATGAATCTTTCCAGAGCCAGCAGAGATTTGTGCCCAAAGTCAACCATCATCTTGGAACTCTGGTTGGCTCACGTCCATCTGCCTTCAAACATGCAAAAGTCTATTCAGGTTCACATACACACACACACACACACACACACACACACACACACACACACCTCCCTTTTCATTTCTCTGCCATTTCTTTCCTTCCTTCTCTGTTTGCTTCCTGCCATTCAATCTCCTCATATAGTTTCTCCCCAGCCCCCAGTCCCTTCTCCCCCATAACCATGGGAAGTGTGCCTTTGTCTCCACCACTCCTCAGAGAGCCAGGGAATGCAAGAGGAGATGGGAAGTTGGTATAAATGACTGGGCTGACCTATCAGTGGAAATCCTGCATAGAGATTGGTAGCTAACTGTGTCCCAGTTTGTTTGTTTGTTTTACCTGCCAGAGCTTGAACCTGCTCTCCTTGGTGGGCTTGGATACAGGGTCGTCTGAGTCTTGTAGGACTTTTTCCCAATATGACCCAAATGCTTTTCTGTCCCATTACTGTGGTCTACTGAAATTGTTCAACTGTGAATCTGTTGTCCTCAAGGAAGCCCAGAGCTTCATCCTCTGCCTGGATGCTAAGGACCAAATCCCTCTCTCTTGCCCCTGCTGGTGTCTAACTGCCTTTGGGACCATTTGGCTTAGACTCTCTGGTTGGTACTGGAAATACAGCGTATCTGGAATCTAGTTCACTTTCCTCCCTCCCCAAACACTCTTTCCCTGCCTTCACTCATTTCCTTTTCTCTGCTGAGCTCAAGGGTGGGGTCTTTCTCACACCCGCAGGACTGTCGCCCCCAGTCTTTCCACTTCCTTTTCAGTCTCAGGGATTCTTCCATTCCTTCCCTCCCTCCCTTGACACTGCCACCCCTGTGTCTGGCTTCCCGATCCCTCCCAAACCCAATCTGATCCTCACTATTTCTGCAAAACTATGTTGCTTGGCTGAACTGACGCATACTCTTTAATTTGTGCATCTTCATTCTTAGAGTCATTGAAAAAGCATGAACATCAGACAAACCTCAATCCAAAACTTGGTTCTACTCCTTGAGAATTTTTATTTTGTTTTACCTTGGGTTGGTTATTTCATTTCTATTTCTATGGTAGGATAAAAATACCTATGTCACTGGATTTTTTTTTTGAGAGAAAAGCCAAGTGCAGATGGCTTAGTAAATAATAACTCTCCTTTCTAAAAACTTACTGGGAGTCCTCATTGCCTAGTAAATCAGGATGGAGCTCCTCAAACCCACATTCCTTGCTTGTCCAGTGTTCTCTGTCACCACTTCCCACAGCCCAACCCTAGTGGCCCCTGTACACCCCTACCATGCTTCCCACCATGGGCTCCCTCTCTGCTCATCCAAGCCTTGCATTTCCACAGTGTCCAATGCAAGTCACCCCTCCACTGGGTAGCCTCTTCCCAATTCCTACGGTACAGTGTTAGTGCTGCCAGAGTCTATGCTAACTTCAGTCATGATAATTTAGGGAATTCCTTGGCAGTCCAGTGGCTAGAACTCGCTGTTTTCACTGCCAAGGTCCTGAGTTCAACCTCTGATCAGGGAATTAAGATCCTGTAAGCCATATGGCACAGCCAAAAAAGGGAAAAAAAGATAATTTATACCATGTTTTATTAATAAATTATCTCATATGATGTGAAAAATTGAAATGTGAACCTTCAAAAAGAAAAATCACAAATTGCATGCTATTAAAATTGGCAGAGCTGAGAGTTTATAAGCAGTGCCCACACTCCCTCCCCATGACCATACACTCCTGCTGCTGAACAGAAATGCCCCGCTGTGTGGATCAGGCATGAGCTCTGACTGATGAGGTCTTCATGAAGACATCCTTTCTCTAAAATGTGACCATCAGGACGTCACCATCTAGCACTTACTCGCAGTGTCTGACTGGGCTGGGTGGGTCCTGTGTGTGTCCACTGCACACGTGTTGGCTTTGTTGCTTAGCTTCTTTCAGGCCTCGAGGTCTAGTGCCGTCAGACAAGAGGGTCTCTCATATCCAGTCCCTGCCACACTCCAGAGACCAGGGCCAAGGCAGAAACAGTCACCCCAGTTTCCACCTAGGTCTCTCTTAGGTTCACTTTCTGGGAGAACAATGTTAATTCATTAGGGTAGGTAAAATTCCCCTTTACCCAAAGCAAGTGGCTTTTAACTCTTCAGGAGGAAAGGGTAATGCTGTGTTTATTAGCTAAGAGTTGATTGTATGCTGACAGCTCACCTACTATTCCTTTTAGAAGGGATACTTTCAGTCCAATTCAAATAGTTACAGAGGGCCTCTCTGTGCTAGGCCTGAAAATTCCTTGTGGTAAAGGATGCATGTTAAGTAAGTGATTTTCACTCTACTCACTTCATTGAGTTTAGAATTTGGAACACTGAGTTCATAAGGGAACCCTGTGTTTCCACTCTTGCTCATGATCTGCTGGGAGAATAAATAAATCCTCTTAACCACCAAATGGTAGCTCAGTCGGTAAAGAATCTGTCTGCAATGCAAGAGACCTGGGTTCAATCCCTAGGTTGGGAATATACCCTGGAGAAGGAAATGGCAACCCACTCCATTATTCTTGCCTGGGAAATCCCATGGACAGAGGAGCCTGGTGGGCTACAGTCCATGAGATCGCAAGAGTTGGACACGGCTTAACGACTAAACCACTAAACCACCACAGGAAATAAAGATGGCCATCGGAGCGGGCGGGAATGTGCTGGTATCAATTTTGCCTGACGTGGCCGGGCGCTCCGGCTTCTTGGTTCCCCGCAGTTGTTGACGTCTACCAAGGCTGGTGTGGCCCCTGCAAGCCCGTGGTGAGCCTCTTCCAGAAGATGAGGGTGGAGGTCGGCCCAGACCTTCTGCATTTTGCATCAGTAAGATCCTCTCTCAGCAGAATGTAAAACAACGGTTGCAAAAACACTTAAACATTGAAAAACAGGAAAAGGAAGCCTGAGGGGCCTTTTGCAGATCATGGAGAGAGAGTATCCCTTGTGTTGTTTCTGCTGATGCCAGTTTCTTGAGGGAGAAGGTTTCCTGCCTTCCCCGCCTCCGGCAGTCCCGGTGGGCTCGGCCACCCCTGGCTCTGGAGTGGGGACTGCTCGGCCGCTCTGAGGCCAGTGCTCCTCCTTCTTGTCTCCCGGACACCGTGAACCCTGGAGTCTCACTTCCAGAGCACAGAGTTTAAGATCTCTATCCTTGCTCCTTAGAGAGGACTTGCAGCAAAAGTTTCCTTGGGTCAGGAGTTGGAGATGGGAATCACTTCCAGAGACACGCGTAGGAGACGCGGAATGAGCTGCAAGGGGTGAGGCTCAGCCAGTGAACACAGGAGCGACACTCCCTCGCGGTAACTCTGGAGAAGCTGGGCTTCCAGGACTTGCCCTCCTACCGGGGAGCCGGTTGTGAGGCTTCAGTAGAGGAGCGCAGGAGGGGCCTGAATGGCGGCCTTTATCCGACCTGCAGGCAGTGCTCAAAGACCCTCCTGTGTCCTAGCCACTAGGAGCAGACGTGGAATGGTAGCGGAGGAGCTCCCTTGATCCGGAGCAGGAGAAGCTGTCATTTCCTTCTTTTTTTTATTCCTCAAAAAACTACACTGGCAACACTTTTTACCCATATGTTGACAGGACATTTGTTAAGGTTCTGATGAAAAGACATTAGAAGGAGCAGCACGAGAGAGAAAACCCAGGCCTCCACCTGTGGAGGGCATCACTCATGTGTGTGTGTGTGTGTGTATGTGTGTGTGTGAGATGTATAATGTATGTATGTGATGTGTGTGGTGTGTTATGTGTAACATATGTGTTATGTAGTGTGTGTTGTGTGTAACATGTGTGTTATGTAGTGTGTTATGTGTAACATGTGTGTTATGTAGTGTGTGTTATGTGTAATGTATGTGTGTGATATGTGTGTACGATGTGTGTTATGTATAATCTATGTGTGTGGTGTAGTATGTGACTTATGTGTAATGTATGTGTGTGATGTGATATGTGTGTTATGTGTACTGTGTGCGGTGTGGTGTGTAATGTATGTGTGTGGTATGGTGTATGTGGGTGTATAATGTATATGTGTGCATGTGTGTGGTGTGTTATGTGTATGTAGTGCGTGTTGTGTGGTGTGGTGTATGTGTTACGTGTAATGTATGTGTGTGCTGTGTGTGTATGTGGTATATGGTGTGTAGTATTGGGGGGTGTGGTGTGGTGTGTGTGTGTGTGGTATGTAGGGGGGATGTGGTGTTTGTGTGTTTTGTGGGGTGAGGAGTATGTATGTATGTGATGTCTGTGTGTGGTGAGTGTGTTGTGTGTATGTATGTGGTATGTGGTGTGGGGATGACGTGTGGGTGTGTGTCTGTGTATGTGATATAGGGATAAGGAGTATGTGTGTGTGTGGTATATGGGGGGGTGTGGTGTGTGTGTATTGTGTGTGGTGAGTGTGGTGTGTGTGTGTGGTATGGGGATGAGGTGTGTGTGTCTGTGGTATGTGAAGGTGTGTGTGTGTTGTGTGGGATGAGGAGTATGTGTTTATGTGATGTCTATTTGTGGTGAGTGTGGTGTGTGTGTGTGTGTGGTATGGGGATGAGGTGTGTGTGTCTGTGGTATGTGAGGGTGTGTGTGTGTTGTGTGGGATGAGGAGTATGTGTGTATGTGATGTCTGTGTGTGGTGAGTGTGGTGTGTGTGTGTGTATGTGGTATGGGGATGAGGGGTGTGTGTGTGTGGTATGTGAGGGTATGTGGTGTGTGTGTGTTGTGTGGGACGAGGGGTATGTGTGTTTGTGGTGTCTGTGTGTGTGTATGTGGTATGTGATGTGGGGGATGAAGGGTGTGTGTGCGTGTGAGATGTGTGTGATATGTGTGTTCCACCTGGTTCTCCCATCACTCTGCTGACCATCTGTTTCCTTTAGGCAGAGGCAGACTGTCTTGATGTGCTTGAAAGATATCGAGGAAGGTGTGAGCCGACCTTTCTGTTTTATGCCGTAAGTACCTTTTCAGTTGGGGATGGTCCCAAGGCTGCACACTTGAGGGTTCAGAAGGACGCCTCTCACCAAGATCCCACACTGCTCCCAGCAAGAGGTGCTGGCTTCTCCTGACTCTTTATTGTTTGGCCGAGGACCAATGCCCTCAATCACAGCACTGTTCACGGACAGGACCCCGGGGAGTCACTCTGGGCTGCAGGCCTCCTGAGGGCTGGACTCGGGACAGAGGACGATCCCCTCAGACGCCCGTGCGCCTTCTAGCTCATGAGCATTCTTGACTGAAGTCTCACTCCCAGCACAGAGTTTGGTGAATCCTACCATGCTTGACAGAGGGGACCTCTCCACAACATGAACGCTCCTGTATTCACCTTTGTTTCATCATTAAATGTGAAACTATGTTGACACAAAGTTGGAAATGAGAAGGTCAATGGATGATAACCAGTGGTTCAGCATTTGCAAGACTGTCTGGCTGCCTTCGGCTGTGACATCCACGCGGGGGTTTCGGCCTCCGAGGGCCCACCATCTCACAGCTGGCTCCTGGGTTTAGGCCACCTGCCAGGCCCTGAAGACAACGGGTTGATTTTCTCCTCCTGACTCAGTGCAGTGCTCCGTCACACAGTCAGGGAAACTGGGGTCTGCTCACTAGGGCTGGGGTTGTTTAACTTGGAAACCTTCGGGCTCCTGCCCTCGGCAGCAAGTCTCACAAGTTGGAAGCCTCTGGTGAAACATCATTTGAGTTTCGGCCTTCAGAAGGGAGATTGAAGTTATTCAATGGAACCTGGTGGGGGAGGAAGGGGGAGCAGGAGATGCTGAGATGGACATGCCCCCAGCCTCAAGGCATCAGAGCTCAGTGGCAGAAAAGGCATCATTACTGCCGTGGTTTGCTTGCCTGAGCCTGGAGCATGCAGATTAAAGCATCAGTTATAATGGCCATGTGGGGACATGTGGCAGCTTGTCACCATTGTCACACAGTGGTGGTCCCCTGAGGGTGGGATGGAGACAGAAGGAGGACCCAGGCTATGTGACTGTCTGTGAGTGACAGGCATGGAGACTTCTAAAGGATCAAATACAGGAAGCTCCAGTTCACCGCAAACAGCACCTCCACTGTGAGGTTCTCCCTGATCACCCCAGGTGGAGTTGGGAATTGATTCTTGCCCCAAACCCCAAGCACCCCTATTAATGCAATGGTCTTATCCTGTTGTAGTTGTTTCTCTGACACCACCATCTCCCTCCCCACTCCACACCCAACTCACTGAGGGTGGCGTCTGTGTCTTTCCATGGTTAGGGTTTATGTTCTGTGCCTCTGTCTTGGTGTTTGGCATAGTAAGTGCTCATTTGATACTTGTTGGATGAAAGAGCCACGGAGAGGCTACACTTAGTGACTCACAACCTATGGTCCTGGTCTTCCCCCACCTAACTCCCTGCTGCCCTGAAGGAAGTTTTGAAGGGAGAGGGGCATGGGGTAGGGGGCAGAGAAGTGACTAGAGGCTGTGGGCTGGGGTCCATGGACCTTGACCTTAGGCACACTCCCAAACAAAGCCCTTGGACACTCGCTAGCTCTTGAAAGAGGTTGCTGTCATGTGATCTGAGCAGGACCTCTGTGCCGTGTTCCAGGGAGGAGAGCTGGTGGCGGTGGTGAGAGGAGCGAATGCCCCACTGCTGGAGAAAACCATCCGCGAGCAGCTGGAGGCAGAAAAGAGGGTGCTGGCTGAAGGCAGAGAACGGAGAGTGGTAAATGGCCAGCTCACAGGTGTCTCCCAGGCCAGGCCAGCAGGTCCCTCCCCTGCCCCACCAGTGTCCTCCCTATCCCTGGAAAGCTGCAGTAAATGCCCACTCTGGCTGGGGGGCCCCTGAGGGCTCAGAGGAGGTACAAAGCCCACTAGGAAGTCTTTGAGGAAGTCATCCTCTTCATCCAGAGGCAGTGTCTCATCTATTTCTAGCTCATCCCCACTTCATCTCCCAACAGGGATTTCTGTAACCCTGACAGTGAATTCAGAAATGAAAATGAAGTTATGGATCCAGGAGTGGGTTGGAGGAGTCAGCCTCAGGGGGACATCTCTCCTGGTGACCTGCCCTCCCCTCTCATTCCTGGGTTTTATTTGTGACCCCAGGGGGTTCATTTCTTTAACTAGAAAGGGGTCATTACTTTGAGAAATAGGATCAGTAAGCACTGCTTGTGATTTAGGTACAATATTTTCAGGATAACATGGACTGTGAGTTTTTCATAAAGAATCGGCAGCCTTTGAAAACGGACACTCCTTAGTTAGAAAGAAGTATTTCCTGGTGCTCTGAGCGGCTGCCACAGGAGCCTTAATGTTGTTCAGTGTCCAGTGTTCAAGTTTTCACACTCAATTCAAAAGAGCAAAGCCCTGTTCTCATAGAATGGATTGGAATCAAATCATATATTTCCCCCAGAAAACTGGCAAATTTTCCCCAAGAAAGAAAACACTTGTGCCTCCTCCGCAGATAAATGATCTGTCTTTACTACTTCCCCACACAGTGTAGCCAGTTGCTTTCTATCTATCTGTATTTCAATTCTTCATTTGTCTGCTTGTCAACTCTCTATTTCATCTTTCTTGTTCCTTAGTTTCTACTTGATGCTCATGGAAACAGGCGACTCTAAACCTTAAGATCAGCATGGATTTCCTTGTGTTCAATTGCTCTCACCCTCTACCACCATCCAGTTACTCAAAAGGACCTTGAAAAATTTCCAAGACTGATAATCTTGCCCCTCTTCTTTTGCTCTGCATTTGGAAGCTTTACTTTCTTGGCTTCTGTTGGTTGTTGAAGGTCTTTCTGGAATTTTAATCAGCTATCTACTTTCTGTCCGTGACCAATTTGTACTAGATTAAAGATGAAGCTCTTTCTGATGAAGATGAATGCTTTTCTCATGAACAGAACAATGGTGATGATGAGGACCTGGGTGAGTACAGAACCAACAAGCAAGCAAAAGGCAGTGCAGACTCGGACTTGATGTGTTTTTTAAAAAATCTATGAGTAGTAAGTTTATTGAATTATCTGAACTCTGGGAAAATAACCCATAAAACATTTCATCTCCAATCACCTGACTTCAGACATACTGTGTTAATCTCCCTCCTGTGCTTTAATGGCATCTTGAGTGTCTTTCTGATCCTGTTCAATTTTAACAAGTGTGACTTTCATGACAATTACTGAGCATCAGGAAAGGCTCTCTTAATAAAGTGGAGGGGAATGACACTAATAAGGTAAAGTAATGAGGTGCTGGGGTTTCCTTAGTCCCTATTTGAGTTAAGAACTTGAGTTTCTTTAACCATTTTTTCTCAAGTGTGATAAAGTCAGCTGTACCAAGCCCCTTTCCTCCCCACAGCCCTGTACCCTCTTCCTCTTAGTCCCCAAGTATCAACTCATGGATTTTACACTCCTGAGCATCACTGTTCTTCCTGAGCCTTTAATATGCGATCATCTTGACCTGACAGTGGGAAGAGAAGCTAGTAGTTAGAGAGGTTGTTTCTGGCATGGTGGGTCCTGATGGTCCCTGAGACGCCAGAGGAAACCAGGATGTGGCTCAGGAACCGAGCAGGAGGGAGGAGGAAGTTCTGACTACTGGAACGAGAAAAACTGCTATTTATGTGTGGATCACGAGGACTGTCTGAGATGGATTCTAATAAGAGCTGTGGGGCAGTTTAGGAGAGCAAGAAATTTTAAGTGTGAAAGAGAAGTCAGCAATTTGGCTTCTGCAGGAAACATTCGTTGTCTCATTTATGGATTATCTCTTCTTCTCTTCCCCATTATTTTCTCCTAAATCCAGTCTCTCCACTTAGGAAACTACACAAAGCCTACCCTTGCCCTTAGCCTTCCACTCCTCCCAGCTCAGCTTCCCAGCTCAGCTTCCTGGTCCACACTCCTTGGGCTACCCTCTCCTCTGTCACTGCCCATCTGCAGCTCCCAGGGCTCCAGTGACCTTCTTGGTGCCAAATCCAGCAGGCAGTTGCCAGTCAGAGCCTATGGTGTCCTGCTGCGGGCTTGGCTGCCGTCCACAGCGTCTTCCTACTTAAAACCCTCTTCTTGAGAATTCCCTGGTGGTCCAGTGGTTAAGATTTCACCTTCCAATGCAAGGGGGATGACTTCAATCCCTGGTTGGGGAACTAAGATCCCACATGTGCTAAGTCACTTCAGTCATGTCCAAATCGTTGTGACCTTATGGACTGTAGCTTGCCAGGCTCCTCTGTCCATGAGACTCTTCAGGCTAGAATACTGGAGTGGGTTGCCATTCCCTCCTCCAGGGAATCTTCCCAACCCAGGGATTGAACCCGCATCTCTTATGTCTCCTGTGCTGGCAGGTGTGTTCTTTACCACTAGTGTCACCTGGGAAATCCTAAGATCCAACATTCCTTGTGGCCCCAAAACCAAAACAGAAGCAATATTGTAACAAACTCAACAAAGACTTTAAAAATGGTCCACATAAAAAAATCCACAAAAACAAAAACACCCCTCTTGTCTGGTGTCTGAGACATTTCAACCTTTCTCATTTTCCTTCTCATTTTCTCTGGCTTTTCCACAGCCTCCCCTTCCTCAGATTCTTTTCTTTTGCTCTCTCTTCAGACTGGAGTTCTTGGGCCCCTCTCTGGCCTCTTCTCTTCTCACCTTATACTTCTGGGTGGTCTCATTAATTGGTCAGTTTATAAGGGGATTTAAAGTCCAAGGATTCATAGGATGTTAGAAATAGTGCTCATGGAAGAATGAACAGATTGGCTGCTTAACACGATCAGCGCTTTTTCAGCCCACCTATTTTAGATTTTCAGAGTCAACACACTCGATGTGAAGTTGAAAAGAGAAAATAGGCCGTGGGGGATCTAGTCTGTGGACAGTGTGCAGAGCTCACCAAGGCCAAGTCCATACAAACAGGAATCTGACAGGGATGGGTTTGTGCACAAATGTGGGTTCCCCCGAGGCATCTGTGGGCCTGAGCGGTGGATGGCGGCCATCCGGCATCTCCCTCATCACCACAGCTACTTGACCTGTGGACACAGCCACCCAGTAGCCTGGCCAGTGAGCTCTGACTGGTGCCTGGGCTCCAAACAACGAGGTGGCTGATTCTCAGGAAAATGGGACAGAGACAGAGGAGTTTGGTAGAACGTGCCAGCCCTAAGGGGACTTGGGGCCTGGGCAGCCACCACTGACCACATGCTAGAAAGTCAGAAAGATGCACTGAGAGGAGAACACAGTTGGTTACAGTTACAGACCAAGAATCATGAGGGGGTGACAGGAAGGGACTGCTCCAGCTCTGTCCCCTCTCCAGGCTGACTTGGTTGTTTCTGGGTTTTGTTCCTGAGTCATCTTTGATTTCCTTCTCCACCTCCCATCCTCTCCTCCCTCCCCACACTCTCCCTCCCAGTTCGTGTCCCTGCAGCCAGGCTAGGGTTGGGGTCTGGAGCCAGACTCCTGCATCCACTAGAGTCCAGGTCAGCAGAAGCTCAGCCAAGAGGCTGGGGGAGGGAAGCGGGGGCTGTGTGGAGCTGCATGGTCCCTGGGGAGGGCGTCCTGAGAGCCTCCTGTGAGTCCAGGGTCTGACAGCACCATCCCCGGCTTGTTGCAGTGTCATCAGAGAAGGCCTGCACCTTGGCCATCATTAAACCAGACGCGGTGGTCCATGGGAAGACAGATGAGATTATCATGAAGGTAAGAGAGACAACGGGAGACCTGGGTTCAGTCTCTGAGTTGGGAAGATCCCCTGGAGGAGGGCATGGCAACCCACTCCATTATTCTTGCCTGGAGAATCCCCAGGGTCAGAGGAGCCTGGCAGGCTACAGTTCATGGGGTCACACAGAGTCGGACATGACTGAAAGACCTAGCCCAGCAGCAAGAGAGACAACATTTACCTTATAGACTATCCTCGTGTCTTCTCTGGTGGGAAAATAGGGCTGGGGCATACTGTCGCTGTGTCCTGGGGGAAGAGGCATCTAAGGAGTTTTAATGAAAATTCCAGTGAAGTAAATCACAATATCTATTTTTGGCTGTGCTGGGTCTCTGTTGCCGTGTCAGGGCTTTTCTCTAGTTGCGGCACGTGGGGGCTATTCTTTGTTGCTGTGCATGGGCTTCTCATTGTGGTGGCTTCTCTTGTTGTGGAGCACAGGATAGGTAGTTGTGGTGCATGGGTTTGGTTGCCCTGTGCCACGTGGGATCCTCCCAGACCAGGGATTGAACTCATATCCATGCATTGGCAGGTGGATTTCTTAACCACTGGACCACCAGGAAAGTCTTAAATTACAATTTTTAAATTGAATCAGGTCAGATATGATGAGAATGAAGGTCTCCACTGCTTTTAATGTTGTTTTTCCATCATCTTTTACTCTCAACACATTGAAATGTGAATTTGTGCTTGCTTTCAGTTCAGTTCAGTTGCTCAGTCATGCCCAACTCTTTGCGACCCCATGGACGGTAGCATGCCAGGCTTTCCTGTCCATTACTAACTCCCGAACCTTGCTCAAACTCATGTCCATTGAGTTGGTGATGCCATCCAACCATCTCATCCTCCATCCCTGTCTCCTCCTGCCTTCAATCTTTCCCACTATCAGGGTCTTTTCATTTTTTTAATTAATTAATTTATTTTTATTTTATTTATTTATTTTTAATTTAAAAAAAATTTTTAATTTTAATTGGAAGCTAATTACTTTACAATATTGTAGTGGTTTCTGCCATACATTGACATGAATCAGCCATGGGTGTACATGTGTTCCCCATCCTGACCCTCCTCCCACCTCCTTCCCCATCCCATCTCTCAGGGTCATCCCACTGCACCAGCCCTGAGCACCCTGCCTCATGCATCGAACCTGGACTGGTGATCTATTTCACATATGATAATATACATGTTTCAATGCTATTCTCTCAAATCATCCCACCCTCGCCCCCCCCCCCGAGTCCAACAGTCTATTCTTTACATCTGTGTCTCTTTTGCTGTCTTGCATATAGGATCATCGTTACCATCTTTCTAAATTCCATATATATGCATTAATATACTGTATTGGTGTTTTTCTTTCTGACTTACGTTGCTCTGTATAATAGGCTCCAGTTTCATCCACCTCATTAGCACTGATTCAAATGCATTCTTTTTAATAGCTGAGTAATATTCCATTGTGTATATGTACCATAGCTTTCTTATCCATTCGTCTGATGATGGAGGTTGCTTCCATGTCTTGGCTATCGTAAACAGTGCTGCAATGAACATTGAGGTACATGTGTCTCTTTCAATTCTCGTTTTCTTGGTGTATATGCCCAGTAGTGGGATTGCTGGGTCGTATGGCAGTTCTATTTCCAGCTTTTTAAGGAATCTCCACACTGTTTTTCATAGTGGCTGTACTAGTTTGCATTCCCACCAACAGTATAAGAGGGTTCCTTTTTCTCCACACCCTCTCCAGCATTTATTGTTTGTAGACTTTTTGATAGCAGCCATTCTGACCAGCATAAGATGGTACCTCATTGCGGTTTTGATTTGCATTTCTCTGATAATAAGTGATGTTGAGCATCTTTTCATGTGTTTATTAGCCATTGTATGTCTTCTTTGGAGAAATGTCTGTTTAGTTCTTTGGCCCATTTTTTGATTGGGTCGCTTATTTTTCTGGAATTGAACTGCAGGAGTTGCTTGTATATTTTTGAGATTAATTCTTTGTCAGTTGTTTCATTTGCTATTATTTTCTCGCATTCTGAAGGCTGTCTTTTCAACTTGCTTATAGTTTCCTTCATTGTGCAAAAGCTTTTAAGTTTAATCAGGTCCCATTTCTTTATTTTTGCTTTTATTTCCATTACTCTTGGAGGTGGGTCATAGAGGATTCTGCTGTGATTTATGTCAGAGAGTGTTTTGCCTATGTTTTCCTCTAGGAGTTTTATAGTTTCTGGTCTTACATTTAGATCTTTAATCCATTTTGAGTTTATTTTTGTGTATGGTGTTAGAAAGTGTTCTAGTTTCATTCTTCTACAAGGGGTTGACCAGTTTTCCCAGCACCACTTGTTAAAGAGATTGTCTTTTCTCCATTGTATATTCTTGCCTCCTTTGTCAAAGATAAGGTGTCCATAGGTGTGTGGATTTGTCTCTGGGCTTTCTATTTTGTTCCATAGATCTATGTTTCTGTCTTTGTGCCAGTACCATACTGTCTTGATGACTCTAGCTTTGTAGTATAGTCTGAAGTCAGGCAGGTTGATTCCTCCAGTTCCATTCTTCTTTCTCAAGATTGCTTTGGCTAGTCAAGGTTTTTTGTAATTCCATACCAATTGTAAAATTATTTGTTCTAGTTCTCTGAAAAATACCATTGGAAGCTTGATAAGGATTGCATTGAATCTATAGATTGCTTTGGGTAGTATACTCATTTTCACTATATTGATTCTTCCAATCCATGAACATGGTATATTTCTCCATCTATTTGTGTCATCTTTGAGTTCCTTCATCAGTGTTTTATAGTTTTCTATATATAGGTCTTTTGTTTCTTTAGATAGATTTATTCCTAAGTATTTTATTTGTTTCGTTGCAATGGTGAATGGAACTGTTTCCTTAATTTCTCTTTCTGTTTTCTCATTGTTAACGTATAAGAATGCAAGGGATTTCTGTGTGTTAATTTTATATCCTGCAACTTTACTGTATTCATTGATTAGTTCTAGTAATTTTTTGGTGGAGTCTTTAGGGTTTTCTATGTAGAGGATCATGTCATCTGCAAACAGTTAGAGTTTTACTTCTTCTTTTCCTATCTGGATTCCTTTTATTTCTTTTTCTGCTCTGATTGCTGTGGCCAAAACTTCCAAAACTATGTTGAATAGCAGTGGTGAGAGTGGGCACCCTTGTCTTGTTCCTGACTTTAGGGGAAACGCTTTCAATTTTTCACCATTGAGGACAGTGTTTGCTGTGGGTTTATCATATATGGCTTTTATTATGTTGAGGTGTGTTCCTTCTATGCCTGCTTTCTGGACGGTTTTTATCATAAATGGATGTTGAATTTTGTCAAAGGCTTTCTCTGCATCTATTGAGATCATCATATGGTTTTTATCTTTTAATTTGTTAATGTGGTGTATCACATTGATTGATTTGCGAATATTGAAGAATATTTTAATCCCTTGGATAAAGCCCACTTGGTCATGATGTATGATCTTTTTAATATTTTGTTGGATTCTGTTTGCTAGAATTTTGTTAAGGATTTTTGCATCTATGTTCATCACTGATATTGCCCTGTAGTTTTCTTTTTTTGTGGCATCTTTGTCAGGTTTTGGTATTAGGGTGATGGTGGCCTCATAGAATGAGGAAGTTTACCTTCCTCTGCAATTTTCTGGAAGAGTTTGAGTAGGATAGGTGTTAGCTCTTCTCTAAATTTTTGGTAGAATTGAGCTGTGAAGCCGTCTGGTCCTGGGCTTTTGTTTGTTGGAAGATTTCTGATTACAGTTTCGATTTCTGTGCTTATGATGGGTGGGTTAAGATTTTCTATTTCTTCCTGGTTTAGTTTTGGAAAGTTATACTTTTCTAAGAATTTGTCCATTTCTTCCAAGTTGTCCATTTTATTGGCATATAGTTGCTGATAGTAGTCTCTTATGATCCTTTGTATTTCTGTGTTGTCTGTTGTGATTTCTCCATTTTCATTTCTAATTTTGTTGATTTGATTCTTCTCCCTTTGTTTCTTGATGAGTCTGTGTAACAGTTTGCCTATTTTATTTATCCTCTTGAAGAACCAGCTTTTAGCTTTGTTGATTTTTTCTATGGTTGCTTTTGTTTCTTTTGCATTTATTTCTGCCCTAATTTTTGTGATTTCTTTCCTTCTACTAACCCTGGGGTTCCTCATTTCTTCCTTTTCTAGTTGCTTTAGATGCAGAGTTAGGTTATTTATTTGATTTCTCTCCTGTTTCTTGAGGTAGGCTTGTATTGCTATGAACCTTCCCCTTAGCACTGCTTTTACTGAATCTCATAGGTTTTGGGTTGTTGTGTTTTCATTTTCATTTGTTTCTATGCATATTTTGATTTCTTTTTTGATTTCTCCTGTGATTTGTTGGTTATTCAGAAGTGTGTTGTTTAGCCTCCATATGTTGGTATTTTTCATAGTTTTTTTTTTCCTGTAGTTGACATCTAAGCTTACCGCATTGTGATCAGAAAAGATGCTTGAGATGATTTCAATTTTTTGAATTTACCAAGGCTAGATTTATGGCCCAGGATGTGATCTATCCTGGACAAGGTTCTGTGTGCACTTGAGAAAAAGCTGAAATTCATTGTTTTAGAGTGAAATGTCCTATAGATATCAA
This sequence comes from Giraffa tippelskirchi, assembly GCF_054371585.1. Taxonomy (NCBI): domain Eukaryota; kingdom Metazoa; phylum Chordata; class Mammalia; order Artiodactyla; family Giraffidae; genus Giraffa; species Giraffa tippelskirchi. Next base: position 95,974,363 of record NC_137276.1, read on the forward strand.
TTATGTCTAACTGGTTCATTGTATCATTTAAAGTTTGTGTTTCCTTGCTAATTTTCTGTTTAGTTGATCTATCCATAGGTGTGAGTGGGGTATTAAAGCCTCCCACTATTATTGTGTTACTGTTAATTTCTCCTTTCATATTTGTTAGCATTTGTCTTACATATTGTGATGCTCCTATGTTGGGTGCATATGTATTTATAATTGTTATATCTTCTTCTTGGATTGATCCTTTGATCATTATGTAGTGTCCTTCGTTGTCTCTTTTCATGGCCTTTATTTCAAAGTCTATTTTATCTGATATGAGCATTGCTACTCCTGCTTTCTTTTGGTCTCCATTTGTGTGAAATATCTTTTTCCAGCCCTTCACTTTCAGTCTGTTTGTGTCCCTAGGTTTGAGGTGGGTCTCTTGTAGACAACATATATAGGGGTCTTGTTTTTGTATCCATTCAGCCAGTTTTTGTCTTTTGGTTGGGGCATTCAACCCATTTACATTTAAGGTAATTATTGATAAGTATGATCCCATCTCCATTTACTTTGTTGTTTGGGGTTTGGGTTTATAAACCTTTTCTTTGTTTCCTGTCTAGAGAAGATCCTTTAGCATTTGTTGGAGAGCTGGTTTGGTGGTGCTGAATTCTCTCAGCTTTTGCTTGTCTGTAAAGCTTTTGATTTCTCCTTCATATTTGAATGAGATCCTTGCTGGGTACAGTAATCTGGGTTGTAGGTTTTTCTCTTTCATCACTTTAAGTATGTCCTGCCATTCCCTTCTGGCTTGATGAGTTTCTGTTGAAAGATCAGCTGTTATCCTTATGGGGATCCCCTTGTGGGTTAATTGTTGTTTTTCCCTTGCTGCTTTTAATATTTGTTCTTTGTGTTTTGTCTTCATTAATTTGATTGATATGTGTCTTGGGGTGTTTTACCTTGTGTTTATCCTGTTTGGGACTTTCTGGGTTTCTTGGACTTGGGTGGCTACTTCCTTCCCCATTTTAGGGAAGTTTTCAACTATTATCTCCTCAAGTATTTTCTCATGGCCTTTCTTTTTGTCTTCTTCTTCTGGGACTCCTATGATTTGAACATTGGGGTGTTTGACATTATCCCAGAGGTCTCTGAGGTTGTCCTCATTTCTTTTAATTCTTTTTTCTTTTTTCCTCTCTGCTTCATTTATTTCCACCATTCTATCTTCCACCTCACTTATCCTATCTTCTGCCTCAGTTATTCTACTATTGGTTCCCTCCAGAGTGCTTTTGATCTCAGCTATTGCATTATTCATTATTGATTGTTTCTTTTTTATTTCTTCTAGCTCCTTGTTAAACTTTTCTTGCTTCTCTTCAATCCTTGTCTCGAGACTATCTGTAACTCCATTTTGTCTTCAAAATTTTGGATCATTTTTACTATCATTATTCTGATTTCTTTTTCAGTTAGACTCCCTATCCCCTCCTCTTTTATTTGGTTTGGTGGGCTTTTATCATGTTCCTTTACCTGCTGAATATTTCTCTGCCTTTTCATCTTGTTTAGGTTGCTGTGTTTGGGGTGGCCTTTCTGTGTGCTGGAAGTTTGTGGTTCCTCTTTATTGTGGAGGTTCCTCCCTGTGGGTAGGGTTGGACAAGTGACTTGTCAAGGTTTCCTGGTTAAGGAAGCTTATGTTGGTGTTCTGTTGGGTGGAGCTGGATCTCTTCTTTCTGGAGTGCAATGAAGTGTCCTGTGGTGAGTTTTGAGGTGTCTATGGGTTTGGTGTGACTTTTGGCCGCCTGTATTTTTGTGCTTGGGGTTATGTTCCTGCTTTGTTGGAGAATTAGCTTGGTATGTCTTGCTCTGAAACTTGTTGGCTCTTGGGTGGAGCTTGGTTTCAGTGTAGGTGTGGTGGCTTTTGGATGAGCTTTTGTCAATTAATGGTCCCTGGAGTCAGGAGATTTCTGGTGATCTCAAGTTTTGGATTTAGGCCTCCTGCCTCTGGCTTTCAGTCTTATTCTTGTAGTAGCCTCAAGACTTCTCCATCCCTACAGCACCAGTGACAAAACATCTAGGTCAGTGGTGAAAAGATACTCCACAGTGAAGGACACACAGAGAGGTTCACAGAGTTACATGAAGAAGAGAAGAGGGAGGAGGGAGGTAGAGGTGATCAGTTGGAGAAGAGGGGGAATCAAAAGGGGAGAGAGCAGTCTAGCCAGTAATCAATTCCCTATTTGCTCTCCACAGTCTGGAACACTCAGAGAGATTCATGGAGTTTCATAGAGAAGAGAAAAAGGAGGAAGGAGATAGGGGTGACCAGGAGGAGGGAGGAGGAGTGAAAAGGAGAGAGACCAGTCCAGCTTGTGATCAGTTCCCTAAGTTTTCTCCACAGCCTGGAACACCCAAAGAGATTCACAGAGTTAAGTAGAGAAGAGAAGGGAGAGGGAGGAGATATAGGTGACCTGGGGGAGAGAAAGGAGAGTCAAAAGGGGAGAGAGCAATCAAGCCAGTAATCACAGTCCTAAGTAAAAATGGGTACTGAAGATTGGATTCTTAATGGTACAAAATTGATAACAATTACCAAAAAGCAAAGATTAAAAATCTAGAGTAGAAGTTAGATTCTCAAAAATACAATATTAACAAAACAAAACAAAATTGCAAAAGTTGTATTAAAAAATGAAATTTGCTTTAAAAATAGGGTCTTTTTGCCCCAAGGTAATAGTAGGTTTTAAAAATGAAAATTAAAGGATTATTAAAGGATTTAAAAATAAAAAAAAATTAAAAAGAAATTTAAAAATGATAATAGTAAAATATATCTAGGAATTTCCCTGGAGCTGTTGAGGGCAGTGGGTGGTCAGTTCAGTTTCAGATAGTTCCTTGTTCCAGCTTATACTTCTTCTCAAAGTCTATAGGTCTCTTCCAATGTAGTCAGTGTTAACTACAGGGTTTTAATCTGTTGCACCAGAGCCTTTCCCTCTTCTTGGTTTATTTTGGCTTCCTCTGTTTGCAAGTCTCTTCAGTGTCTAACTTCCACCCTGACACAAGGGGGCGAAAGTGGTCATTTATTTAGGCTCAGTTGTTCAATTGTGCTGTGGGGAGGGAGGAACACTGCAAACAAATATCACTAGTGAGCATGAGGAGTGCTCACAGTGTCTGGGTCACACTGGGTTTGCCCCCGCTCATGGCGTGTGTGCTTTCCCAGTCTACACTGCTTAGGCTCCAGGTTGCTCTGCCGGGGAACTTTCTGGGGTGGGCCCTGGGTTGTGTGCACTTCCCAGATCTACGCTGCTCAGGTTCAGGTTCTCGGGTACTCCACAAAGGCACAGATTCAGTTGCGCTTGTGTTTTGTGCCCTTCCCAGGTCCAAGCAGCTCAGGCAACCAGGTGCTTGGTGAGCGCACACTCCCCAGGTGTGGTGCGTCTTATCGCCTCCCCAGTCCCAGCTGCTCGGTTTCCTGGGTGCGCAGCCGGGGCGCCATTTCAGGTGTGCCGTGTGTCTCCTCTGGGGAGCTAATCTCTGGCTGCAACCCTTCTGACGTATGTCAACCGTCCAGGATCCCAGGAAGACTTGGTTAGCGACAGAACCTGCTCGCAGTTTGGTAGAGGATGCCATCTCTGGGGCTGAGTTTTCCCTTTTCCTTCCGGTTCTGGCTGTCGCCTGCCTGCCTCCCTGCCTCTGGCGGGGGATGGAGCAGTCCGCAGCTGGCTAGCTCTCCTCTGGTATTTGCTCAGCCCTTTTTTCTGTGAGCGGCCGGCAGTGTCTTAGGTTAGAGCTTTTCGTGGGAAAGTGCTCTCTCTCTCTCTCTTTCCTCCCGCCCCCCCCCCCTTTTTGTCTCTCTCTGGCTATCCTACAGTTTAGGTCGCTATCTCACGTTAGCTTCCTCAGATTGTCCTCAGAGCATTCAGGCCCAGTCCTTACCCTAAGCAGTGCAGCCTGCGCCTCCCTGTTCAGCCCCCGCTTGCTGGTGACGGTTGCAAGCATCTGGGCTACTTCTCTGGGATTTGTAGTTAGACTCATAGTCTGTGGGTTTTATTTATTTACTTTTTCCTCCCGGTTATGTTGCTCTCTGAGATTCCAAAACTCCCCACAGACCCGCCGGTGAGAGGTTCTCCTGGTGTTTGGAAACGTCTCTTTTAAGACTCCCTCCCCGGGATGGGTCACCGTCCCTAACTCTTTTGTCTCTCTTTTTATCTCTTATATTTTGTCGTACCTTCTTTCAAAGACAATGGGCTGCCTTTCTGGGTGCCTGGTGTCTTCCACCAGCGTTCAGAAGTTGTTTTGTGGTATTTGCTCAGGGTTCAAATGATCTTTTGATGAATTTGTGAGGGAGAAAGTGGTCTCCCCATCCTATTCCTCTGCCATCTTAGGCCATCAGGGTCTTTTCAGATGAGTCAGTTCTTCACATCAGGTGGCCAAAATATTGGAGTTTCAGCTTCAGCATCAAACCTTTCAAAGAATATTTAGGAGTCATTTTATTTAGAATTAACTGGTTGGATCTCCTTGCAATCCAAGGGACTCTCAAGAGTCTTCTCCAACACCACACTTCAAAAGCATCAATTCTTTAGCGGTCAGCTTTCTTTATAGTCCAACTCTCACATTCATACATGACTACTGGAAAAACATAGCCTTGACTAGACAGACCTTTGTTGGCAAAGTAATGTCTCTGCTTTTTAATATGCTGTCTAGGTTGGTCATAGCTTTTATTCCAAGGAACAAGCATCTTTTAATTTCATGGCTGCAGTCACTATCTGCAGTGATTTTGAAGCCCCCCCAAATAAAGTCTGTCACTGTTTCCATTTTTTCCCCATCTATTTGCCATGAAGTGATGGGACCGGATGCCATGATCTTAGTTTTCTGAATGTTGAGTGTTAAGCCGACTTTTTCACTCTCCTCTTTCACTTTCATGAAGAGGCTCTTTAGTTCTTCTTTGCTTTCTGTCATAAGGGTGGTGTCATCTGAGTATCTGAGGTTATTGATATTTCTCTCGGCAATCTTGATTCCAGCGTGTGCTTCACCCAGCCTGGCATTTTGCATGATGTACTCTGTATATAAGTTAAATAAGCAGGGTGACAATATACAACCTTAATGTACTCCTTTCCTTATTTGGAACCAGTCTGTTATTCCATGTCCAGTTCTGACTGTTGCTTCTTGACCTGCATACAGATTTCTCAGGAGGCAGGTAAGGTGGTCTGGTATTCCCATCTCTTGAAGAATTTTCCACATTTTGTTGTGATCCACACAATTAAAGGTTTGGGCATAATCAATAAAGCAGAAGTAGATGTTTTTCTGGAACTCTCTTGCTTTCTCGATGATCCAATCGATGTTGGCAATTTGATCTCTGGTTCCTCTGTGTTTTCTAAATCCAGCTTGAACATCTGGAAGTTCACGGTTCACATACTGTTGAAGCCTGATTTGGAGAATTTTGAGCATTATTTTGCTAGCATGTGAGATGAGTGCAATTGTGCAGTAGTTTGAACATTCTTTGGTATTGCCTTTCTTTGGGATTGGAATGAAAACTGACCTTTTCCAGTCCTGTGGCCACTGCTGAATTTTCCAAATTTGCTGACATATTGAGTGCAGCACTTTCACAGCATCATCTTTTAGGATTTGAAATAGCTCAACTGAAATTTCATCACCTCCACTAGCTTTGTTCATAGTGATGTTTTCTAAGGCCCACTTGATTTCACATTCCAGGATGTCTGGCTCTTTACCATATATATGTGTGTATATCTCCTACAGATCCAGGAAGCTGGGTTTGACATTTTAACGAATGAAGAGAGAACCATGACAGAAGCAGAAATGCGACTTTTCTACCAACACAGAGCTGGAGAGGTCAGCTTTTCAGTTTCCATTTACCCAACATGCTTGCATTTCTTTCTCTTTCTCCAACATCATGTTTATAGATTGATATTAGTTTGGGAGAAACTAGACTATTATGAAGAACAAGATTATGAACAGCAAGTGCCCCATGAAATTTCTCTAAGCATAATGATTACAGGCTGCGTCAGGGAGACATTGCTTGGTATGCTCCCAAAGATTAGAGTTTGACTCTAACTTAAGTAATGAAATAAGGAATTTATTGTGGGGATACTCCATGACTCCCAGAACTGAAGCAAGAAGGCTGAAGGAGTTGCATGAGAAGGTGTGGGGACAAGAAGAACCAAGGCAGAGGTATGGATTTCTGGAACAAAACCTCACGGGCAGTCACTTCAGGTGCTCCTGTTGGGTGACAGATCCAACCACTTTCCATCTGTTTCTGTTTCTGACTCACCCTCCTGGGAGACAGGGTCTGGTTGACCTAGCCTGGGCCCCACCTCTCAGGTGAGGAGGGTGTGTGTGGAGGGGTATATAGGCATTGTGGTTGTCGGCCAGACTAGGACTGAGTGAAATGGGGAAGGGCTGCTCCCTAAAAGAAGCTTGAGTGCTGCTACTTGAAGAAGGGGGAAAGATTGCAAGACACAGAAAAGAAGTCTCAGCTGTATCCCCTGGTTTCCATGTGTGTGGTCTTCTAAATGCTGCTATCTAACTTCTTATAATTTCATGCTCAACCCCAAACATGTCATTTCAGAGCCTCATCTTCCTGCCTTTAACTTATATCTGGGTTCTCTGTGTCTTTGGGTACCACTTCCCCTCCCTGGGGTCTTCCAGGGCATGCTGGCTGGTGGTGAGGCAGCTCACAGACCCTCTCCCTGGAGCCCCTGGCCTGATTCACTCCCTTCCCTCCCTGTGCTAGGACACATTTGAGAAGCTGGTACATCACATGTGCAGTGGACCAAGCCACCTCCTGATCCTTACCAGGACTGAGGGCACCGAGGATGTGGTCACTGCCTGGCGAAACTTCATGGGGCCCTGTGACCCCCATGTGGCAAGGAGGGAGCAGCCTGACAGGTAACGTCACCAGCAGTGGTCCTTATATGCATTTCAACACCTGCATCTGAGGAAGCTGAGAGCCCTGCTAGGGGTTCAGCCCAGAATTGTGGGTAACACAGAAAGCACTCTGATGGCCACGAAGCTCCCTCCTTGTTATATGCTGGGGAGTCCCTGCCCTTTGTTATGTATTTGAGGAGACCCTGACGCCCTCCCCATCTGATCCTACCCCAGCCCTTCAGAGGATGCCTCCTTGCTGCCTCTTCCCCTCTTCTGAAGGCTTCTATGGGTCCAGTCTTCACTGTTCTCTCTGTAGCAGAGGGTTTGTGGTCCCAGAGCCATCTGAAACCCTGACCCAGGAAGTACAGATTCCAGGGCTACACCCAGGCCTGCTGAGTCAGAGACTCTGAGTGGGGCCTAAGAATCAGCAGTGTAGACTCAGCCCCCCACCCCTTATCCCCTACTCCCTACCCAAGGTGTCCTGAGGTCCTCTAGAGTCTGAGCACCCTTTTCTGCACACAGCGCTAGGCTGCCTCGGTCAGCTCCCTGACCCTGTGTGAATGTTTAGCCTGACAACGCCACTGCCAAATCCACTGTCTTGCCTTTGAAGCTGAGAGAGGCCCCGCCAACAAGAAAGACATTAGCAAGAGACTAAGTAACTGCAGTTTTACTTCATAGTTGTAGGGAGCTGGGAACATTCGTGTTTGAGACAGCCAGGGCTGGTGAAAGACAGCCCAGAGTTCAGATCTTAGGTTTTCTGAGCCTCAATTCTCTCATCTATAAAATGGGGTTGTGAGCACCTATCTTGGGAGGCTGTTAGAGTGCTGTGGTTAGAACCTCTCTTCTTCCTCTTGCTAACTGTGGTCTTGGGTCATCTGTGCTTTAATCCCTCTGTCTTAAAGTCCTCATCTAGAAAATAGGAACTACAATGGGAAAGGACCTGCCTCAGATTAAGAGAGAGAGAGAAAGAGGGAACTTTGAACACTGTTTGAGATAAACGAAATCTTAGCAGTATTAGTATTATTTTAGGGAACCTTGAGGGATTGACTATGCCAATTTGTATCAAGCCCTCAGCAGGGTGCTTGCCTAGCCCTCAGTAGTAACAGCTACAAAATGACAGCTCCTGGGCTCACACCACGACTCATGCATATTTTCCCCCTTTTAAAAATATTTATTTATTTGGCTGCATCAGGTCTTAGTTGCCACACGTAGGCTCCGGAGCACAAGGGCTTCAGTAGTTGTGGCACATGGGTTTAGTTGCTCCATGGTGTGTGGGATCTTAGTTCCAAAACCAGGGATCAAACCCACACCCCCTGCATCGCAAGGCGGGTTTGTCACCAGTGGACCACCAGGGAAGTCCCAACTCATGCATATTTAAACTGGGGGTCACGACAGTCCCCCTAGTCTCCCTCACAGGGTTGCTGCACAAATGAAACAAAGTCAGAACACTGCTGGTTACCATCACCCTTGATGCTGTTCCTGGCATTTCCAGCAGAGAAAGCCATGTCACAGAAATGCTGCCTGTTGATGGGTAGCTGGTGGCCGTGTTGCTAGAGATCAAAACATTTCTTTTCAAATGAGATAGCTCTTTCTTGTACATTTTGCATACTGCCAGTCTCCGGGCTCAGTATGGCATGGAAATGCCCTTTAATGCAGTCCATGGAAGCTGGGACTCAGAAGACGCCCATCGGGAACTGGCCCTGCTCTTCCCCAGTTTTCACTTTTCAGACCAGATTCCAGAATCTGTCCCTCTGGGTAAGTCATCCAGGCAGATCTGGTTTGTATTTAATCCCCAGTGGGGATGCTATTTGTGTGTGTGTTTGGGGGGGGATTTGGTTACTGATAGTAACTATGTGGTAACCACCTTCAGGAAAAACAGGGGCCCTTAGGAAACTTTAGCAACCGTCCCGCTGTTTTATTTTCAGAGTAACAGTGCTGCTTTTTAATACCTTACTACATTTTTTGCTGCATATTTCACTTTGAAGCCAAACTCTTCCTGCAAATTTACTTTGCATTCTCCCCTGGAAACCACAGGAGAATGTAACTTTCCAGAAGCCAACTTCCAAGGCAGAGGCCAGACAGTCACTTGGTCACTTCCTCCGAGCTCTGCAGGCCCCACCAAGCCTTTGATGGGGTTGCCGAGAAATAGAGGGTTATACAGAAGTACCCTCCACCTGGAGCTGCTATGGCTCTCGTATCCCTCAGCCCTCACATTTGGGAAAAGTGTGCTGGGCTTTTTTGGAGGCACCCCTTCCAAATCTGGGTGAGAAACCCCCGGGGCTCAGAGCACATGTGACCTGCCCCACTCCATGAGTGGGAGAACAATGCCTGTGCTGCTCCTGCCGAGTTACACATCTCCGTTTGAGCCTGAGGTGAGGCGGAAGGGGCTGGGAGTGAACATGCTGGGAAAAGCAAAGGATGTGAAGGTGGCCTTCTTGGGAGAGGGTTGCCTGCAGATCCAAAATGGTAATAACCTCTATGTGCCTGCATGTTAGGGCTTTTCACCCAAATGCTTCCCTAAATGTTTATGTTCGTCATGGTCTCCTCAAGATCCACATCCAGCCAAGTAAGAATAAATGGTCCGAAGGCAAGAAAAAGAAGGGTGGGAGCTGACCCCTGCTGGCCCTTGTTTAATCCTGGAGCGGCCTGCTGCTGGCTGAGGGACGACTGGGAGTGAGATGGAGTTTAGGGAGGCACTCTCACTCTGGTGTGGGAGGTACTGGGAAGACCAGCTTGCCTCTAGGGACCTGCCCTCACGGAGAGCCCACGATGTGTAGTCAGGGGACCTCTTCATCCGTTTGGGGTAGTGACTGGAACAAGTAGGTATGATTCTGGGGAAGGAGGAGAGGGAACTGGCTGGAGAACATTCACCGGGATAATGACCTCCCAGGATGATGAGCTGAAGGGTCTGAGCCTGGATCACACCTGGGATAAGTGCACAGCTTCCTGTGGGGATAACCCAGAAGTAGCCTGGTTGGGATGCTAGTGTTCTGCCCCTTTTCTGATGTATGTGTTGCACCCTCTCAGCTGTCAGGAGCAGAGTGTGCTTTCTGTGTATCCAGCACTTTTTCTGGGCCCTGGAGACAGTCCTGGGTCTGAATCCCACCTCTACTATTTATTAGCGGAATAGCCTCGGGAAAGTTACTCTTTTGGACCTCAGTTGCCTTGTGTGTGAGGTGGAGATGATGAGACCTGTTACAGCCCCGTAATCATCATCTTTCTCAGAGGGTTCTTGTGAAGCTCATAGCCTGGGGCCTGACACAAGTGCTCAGCCAGTGTCACTTCCTTTCCTAATTCTTCCCTAGTCCCTGACACACACTAGGACCTCTTTGCTGCCCTGTCCACCCCAACCCCTAGCTTCACCGTCTGTCTTTCTGCTGTTCTTTGGTGAACAGTCTGTGGGTGGGGGAGCGGGACTGGGCTGTTGTAAGAAGTCCTACAAAATGCCTGTCATCCCACAGGACGTGAGGCTGAAGGAGCAGAGGGCTCCGGCAAAATGCTGTGCTCCCCGGAGGATGGAGATGAGGCAGCCCATGACCAGGGTGAGGCCACGAGCTGAAGTCAGAACGCTTATATCTGCTGCACATAAGGAAACTTCCGGAACTGGAACTTCCTCTTTTGAGCACCAATACTTTCTTGATTTAGCTATCCTTCATGAATAGCAGCAGCAGCAGCAGCATGAATAAAAATAACGGTATCCACTTTCCTGCCTTACTAAACAGTATGAATGTGGAATATGTACTTTTGGGGGGCCATCTTTGACATTTTAGAAAATAAATGGACATCAGCCATTGAACTCTGCTGTGACATGATGTCATCTCAGGGGATACTTACTGAGCTAGAGGACAGTGCCTCCCCAGGAATAAATCTACATTATGGATGAAATGATTTTATTTTTTAGACAAAATTTTTTAAAAAATATTTGCTGCGCCGGGTCTTATTTTCAGCACTTGGGAGCTTCAGTCTTCACTGTGGCATGCAGCATCTTCAATTGCAGTTCTTAGTTGCAGCACACGGGATCTAGTTCCCTGAGCAGGGATCGAACCCAGGCCCCCTGCACTGGGAATGAAGTCTTAGCTGGTGGACCACCAGGGAAGTCCCATGGATGAAACAATTTTAGAGCTTAACTTGGTTAACAGTGAACTTGAAATCAGTGCAACAGGACTGGATGTGACACTTCAGGGCTTATGGGGGCAGATATAAATCAGCTTTAATTCATGCCATGCACCCTGGCTACACGGGCAGTCCTGGAATAAGCTGATTCACCATCTGTGGTTCTCCATGAATCAGAGCATGTTCAGAAAACAGTGCTTGGGGGTTACATTTGGAACCAGGGTTCAACTAATTTTCTTAATACCCCTATCTCCCCATTTCTTGGGTTTCTGATTTTGGCTAAAGCTGAATTGTATTTTATTTTTAAAAAATTTTGTTTGGCTGCACCATGGGCTTGTAGGATCTTGGTTCCCCAACCAGGGATCAAACCCCAGCAGTGAAAGCTCCAAATCTAACCATGGGGCCACCAGGGAATCGCCAAGACTAATTTTAAAAGCTGAGAGCTCCTCGTGGTAGCACCAGCTTTCACTCAATTGCCTGGCTTAGTCGTCCCTTCACGGGTCACAGGAGCTGTCCAATAACTGTCACTACTCCGGTGAGTAGTAACATGAAAGCTACTCCTTCTTACTGGTTTCTTCTTTGGTTTATTTGTAAATGCACTGAGCCTGGGCATACTCTTTCCTCTGTGGCTTGGGAAAAGGCTGTGTTCTTCTACACCATGAGGCAAATGGCTGGTTTTCTCATGAGATGACTTTGTGCTTATGACCTGAAGAAGCTCTCTAAACGAACAGTTCGTGTCCACAAACTGTCTTTTATGGGTGCACTACCCTGTCCTCCAGCCTGTAGCATGAGGCCTTCGGGGCTGGGGCCAGGGACACAAGGATGAGTCAGGCTGTAGAAGGTTGGGATCAAGGCCTATGACACTGGGTTCAGTTCAGCGGCTCAGTTGTGTCCGACTCTTTGTGACCCCATGGACTGCAGCACTCCAGGCTTCCCTGTCCATCACCAACTCCCAGAGCTTACTCAAACTCATGTCCATTGAGTCAGTGATGCCATCCAACCATCTCACCCTCTGTCGTCTCCTTCTCCTCCCACCTTCAATCTTTCCTAGCATCAGGGTCTTTTCTAGTGAGTCAGTTCTTTGCATCAGGTGGCCAAAGTATTGGAGTTTAAGCTTCAGCATCAGTTCTTCCAATGAATATTCAGGACTGATTTCCTTTAGGATAGACTGGATCTCCTTGCAGTCCGAGGGACTCTCAAGAGAGTTTTCTCCAACACCACAGTTCAAAAGCATCAATTCTTCAGCACTCATCTTTCTTTATACTCCAACTCACATCCATACATGACTACTGGAAAAACCATAGCTTTGACTAGACGGACCTTAGTTGGTAAAGTAACATCTCTGCTTTATAATATGCTGTCTAGGTTGACCATAGCTTTCTTCCAACGAGCAAGCATCTTTTAATTTCATGGCTGCCATCACCAGCTGCAGTGATTTTGGAGTCCCCCCAAAATAAAGTCTGCCATTGTTTCCACTGTTTCTCCATCTATTTGCCATGAAGTGATGGGACCGGATGCCATAATCTTAGTTTTCTGTATGTTAAGCTTTAATCCAACTTTTTCACTCTCCTCTTTCACTTTCATGAAGAGGCTCTTTTGTTCTTCTTTGCTTTCTGTCATAAGGGTGGTGTCATCTGAGTATCTGAGGTTATTGATATTTCTCCCAGCAATCTTGATTCCAGCGTGTGCTTCACCCAGCCCAGCATTTTGCATGGTGTACTCTGCATATAAGTTATATAAGCAGGGTGACAATATACAACCTTGATGTACTCTTTTCCTGATTTGGAACCAGTCTGTTGTTCCATGTCCAGTTCTGACTGTTGCTTCTTGACCTGCATACAGATTTCTCAGGAGGCAGGTAAGGTGGTCTGGTATTCCCATCTCTTGAAGAGTTTTCCATGGTTTGTTGTGACTCACACCATCAAAGGTTTTGGCATAATCAGTAAAGCAGAAGTAGATGTTTTTCTGGAACTCCCTTGTTTTTTCGATAATCCAGCGGATGTTGGCAATTTGATCTCTGGTTCCTCTGTGTTTTCTAAATCCAGCTTGAACTTCTGGAATTTCTTGGTTCACATACTGTTGAAGCCTGACTTGGAGAATTTTGAGCATTACTTTGCTAGCATGTGAGATGAGTGCAATTGTGCAGTAGTTTTCTTTGGCATTGCCTTTCTTTGAGATTGGACTGAAAACTGACCTTTTCCAGTCCTGTGGCCACTGCTGAGTTTTCCAAATTTGCCGACATATTGAGTGCAGCACTTTCACAGCATCACCTTTGAGGATTTGAAATAGCTCAACTGGAATTCCATCACCTCCACTAGCTTTGTTTGTAGTGATGTTTCCTAAGGCCCACTTGACTTTGCATTCCAGGATGTCTGGCTCTAGGTGAGTGATCACACCATCATGGTTATTTGGGTCATGAAGATCTTTTTTGTATAGTTCTTCTGTGTATTCTTGCCACCTCTTCTTAATATCTTCTGCTTCTGTTAGGTCCATACTTCTGTCCTTTATTGTGCCCATATTCACATGAAATATTCCCTTGGTATCTCTAATTTTCTTGAAGAGATCTCTAGTCTTTCCCATTCTATTGTTTTCCTCTATTTCTTTGCATTGATCACTGAGGAAGGCTTTCTTATCTCTCCTTGCTATTCTTTGAAACTCTGAATTCAGATGGGTATATCTTTCCTTTTCTCTGTTGCTTTTCCCTTCTCTTCTTTTCACAGCTATATGTAAGGCCTCCTCAGACAACCATTTTGCGTTTTTGCATTTCTTTTTCTTGGAGATGGTCTTGATCACTGCCTCCTGTACAATGTCACAAACCTCCGTCCATAGTTCTTCAGGCACTCCATCAGATCTAATCCCTTGAATCTATTTGTCACTTCCACTGTATAACTGTAAGGGATTTGATTTAGGTCATACCTGAATGGTCTGGTAGTTTTCTCTACTTTCTTCAACTTAAGTCTGAATTTGGCAATAAGGAATTCACAATCTGAGCCACAGTCAGCTCCTGGTCTTGTTTTTGCTGACTACATAGAGCTTCTCCATCTTTGGCTGCAAAGAATATAATCAATCTGATTTCGGTATTGACAATCTCGTGATATACATGTGTAGAGTCTTGGTGTTTCCCACGACCTTAGGTCACCTCTGGATGGAAAGTTGCCTGCCCGTCGTACTCAGCACCATCAGTACAGACCCCATGAGAACATTCAGTGGAGCCCTCCCTGACAGACTCTCAGGAAAGTTGACTCTGCCAAAGCAGACACCCCCTCCCCCCCACCGACACAGAGCCCACCAAGGGGCTGTGCTCTGACCTTTGTGAATGGTCTCAAGATGGGGCAGCTCTGTCAGTCTGGGCTCACCTCTGAGCTGGCTCCAGAGCCCCACACTTGGTCTCCCACACCATGGGTGTTGTTTGGCTCTGAATGAGCTGCTTGGGGTACACCCAGTTGACAGCTATCTGGTCTCCCCAGAAGCTGGGATGCCAAGCTTCCATCACTGGAGAGAGAAGAGGTGAGAAATGGAGTGACCAAGGCCTCCGAAAGCAGGGGAGGGAAGAGCAGGTGGAGGGACTGGCCTGTGTGTGTAGGCGTCTGTGATGACCTTTCAGCCTTCCCAGGATGTGGCTGGGATGGCAGCGCTGGGATGGGGAAAGCAGGAGGACATAGGTGACAGCACTGGGGTAGGAGGTATAGTGACACACCCCTTCCTTCTATTACAAGGGTGCTTCTTTTCTCAGAGTCCAGAAGGTTCCTGGCAGAAGGAATGAAGGTGGGGTGGAGAGAGAAGAAGAGAAGCTCCTGAAAGTGATGGAAATGTCTGCTCACCAACAGAGGAGGGAAATCCTTGGTAGATACCCCGGGCCTGCCGGATGGGCACTGTTTTAGGCCTTAAGGCTTCTCCTGGGTGTGAGCACCCGACAGGGTGGACGGCAGGCCTAGCCCCACTAAGTTAAGGAGGTGGCCTGACCGTCTCAGGCTCTCCACTCAGCCAGGGTGCTGACTGTCCAGCAGAGCCAAGGCCAAGGCCAGGAACTGAAGGGCTAGAGGGAGGAACGCACTTGGGGGGCCATAGCATGGCTCCCTCAGCTTGCCCTGAAGCCAGGTCAGGACCAATACCCTCCTCAGGCTGGGAATGGACACATGCCTCCTGCCCAGCACCGAGGGAGGTCAGTGCCAGGGGCAGGACCGGGGCAGCACTAGCCCCACCCCAGGTGGCAAGGTCCCGGGACTTCTCTGTCAGCTCTCCAGCAGGATCTGGAGTCAGTCCCTGCTTTCCCAGGCCTCACCGCCAAGCTCTCCCTGTGGCAGGGGAATCGCCCCCACCAACCACCTCAGCATCTTCCCCTCACCCTCTAGGGCAGGCATCCTTGGCTTTCTCTCCGATTCTAGTGAGGCCAAGAGACAGGTGGTGTGCCCCTATGTTTTAGACATGGGGGAGGAGAGCAAGAAGGCAGCACACTGGAAATGCAGAGCATCTGTGCAGGTGGTCATCTGCTAAGCTCCAGGCTTTAGTCCAGCGGGTGGTGGCGGGCGAGTGGCATACAGAAAGAGAAGAGGAGAGGATGGAGGGGAAGCCCTGGGAGTGGGCACCTGTAAGCAGAAAAGGGGGCCGCAGACAGCTGCAGAGGCTCCCGGAAGCCGCAGTTACCCTAGGGCACTAGTTCAAGCTCTGAAATGCAGTCACTTCCCACTTCTCACTCATCAAGAATCCCGGGTTTTGAAAGCCAGTCCATATTACCTTCTAATGTTTCCTACTGTTCTAGATATTTGGAAAACAGACTCCTTTTTAGAAGTTGCCATGCTTTTTTCTTGGCTTTTATTAGCATGTGTTAAAATCAAATTATCCAAACACTACCAGAAGAACATGTATTGTTCTGCATAAAGTGCTTAAGGAAAAAAAATGCAACTTATTAAATTGGACATTCTTTTCTAGTTCATAAATTTTGGGTTACAATCAGGGCACAAAAGGAGAAACAGAATGCAGTATTAGAGAGAGCGAGAAGCTTAGTGAAGAACTTGGGTGGAGACACAAGCCCACGTTCCATTCCCCCCACTTCCTTGCAGACAGAACACTGCATCTGCATAAAGCAGCAAACAGCTTTGTTTTAATAAATACATTTTCCTTCATTCAAATCAGAAAAGTTAATTATCATAAAGCACTTTTCCTCTGACCATCTGTTTATAGCCACAGGCAAGATTTATCCACAGAGTTTAAGTGTCAAAGTGTCATTTCATTGGGCTTTCAGCTTTCTAATGCTATCTGGGTTCAAGATTGTCTCAGCAATTCATTATTGGTTTATTTATATTTAGCTGGTACTTAAAAATACCAACTCTATAGTGTTTTGTGTTACAAATGCCAACCAAGGATATTTTCTCAGTACTAGAAATGTCAGTGAGTGGGCCTAAATAAGGCTTTTACCCCCCAGAACACTCCATTTTCTTTAAACTGGCTTCTGCACATTAGCACTGATGGTTGCACAAAACCCAAGTCCCTATTGGGACAGATTTATTTTTAAGTCAATAATGTTCTGAAAGAAAAAATACAACTTGGAAATCTCTGTGTTTGAATCTTGGGTGGTCATGTTGAGAACAGGGGGAAAAAAAATAGCATTAAATACATTTTAAAAACATTCATTTGCAATCAAACATATTTAAATCTTCCAAGGAAGGAGCAGGTTGGTGATGGAGTGGCTGCACCGTCGGCAGCTCTGTCAGGAATGGCAGGCGGGTTTGGGAGCCCATCGGGTGCACACACTCAGGGCAAGCTTCTGAGCATAGACCCTGCTTCCTGGCCACGATGACTTTGAACTTCTTATAGCCAAGGGAAAAGGAAGGTTGGTTGTACCTTCAAACAGTCAGGAGTAATCATGTTGAGTTCACCTTGAAGCTGACCCAGAAGTTGGAGCAGGTACCAAGCTAAGGGCTGCCAAAGGGCAAAGCAGTCCTGACTGGAAAAAGCTGTCATCTTCGGTCCTCCCAAGGGGACCCCCTTCCCTTCTCTCAAACGTCAGTGCTTTGGGCTTCATGCAGGAAAAGATCTTAGCCGCATCATTTACTAAAATTTCCATCTCACTTTACAAAAGCACACTGAATAGCAGTCCTGAGTGACAAGTATATAGAATTTGCTGAGTACAGCCAAGAGAAAAACAGCTTTCTAAACTATTCTGTTCTCTGCTTCTTCCTACAGATGTGTCTGTAGGACATTCTTTAGTTTCACAGTGATATATGCTGCTTCAGGAAGCACAAGGTGATTGGACTTTGTTTCCAGGAAGTGGTGACCTACTTCAGCTGGAGCACAAGTTTCCATGACTGGATCTAAATCCTGCCATCTATTGCTACACCAGTGACAGGGTTTAGGGCAGCTGGGAGGCTCTTGGTGCCCCGTTCCTGCCAAGCGTAGTCCACCAGTCATGGCTGGGTTTCCACTATCAGTAGTTACATTTCCCTTTGATGTCTGTATTTGTCGCCTCACTCCACTCCAACCTGTCCATCTGACTTGGAAGCCTGAGAGCTTATTGAATTAGGCTGAAAAGAGGCTCTGTACCTGCTGATATTGACGGCAGTAAGATGCTAGCTTACTATTTTGCACAGCACCATATATCATGCCTGTTACTCAGGCCAACGATAGCCAACCTTTTCTTTTTCTTTTTTTTGTTTTTTGTTTTTTTTTATAAAGAAAATCTATGTAAGTTGAGGTTCAGAAATGCATATATTTTTTACTTACAAATATTCATCTGACCAAAATTCAACATAACCTTTATGGAACACTTAACAATTGTTTTGTTTTTAAAATAACATTTCATTCAAACTGTATATAATTCAGTAATTTTTTTTTTTTATACAGCAAGCAATGCTTAAACCCTGGAAAATCTGTAGAAAAGAGATTTTCACACAAAATAAGAAAAGAAAACTTTGAGGTATCCCTCACACACACACACATTCATTCATTCTGACCTTTGTCCACACGCGTACACGCACACACACACCTGTGTGTGTGCAGACACACATCCATTCTCACTCACAAAGTGGCTGCAGCATAGGCAAAAAACTGTAGGTCCAGAGGAAAATAATTGATTGTTCTAATAAAGAGTCCAGGTAGCTCAGAAAGAAACAAAACAAAACACAATAGTCCTCTGAGGAAATTACTACCTCAAAAAAATGTTCTCAAGATGAATTTGAGATCTAAGCCTACCAAATTGCTTTTGCAAAACAGCTCCCTGCAGTCCAAGGTGACTTGTGCAAATAGAAGGAATCAAATGAGGCTAGTTCCTGTACTTCCTTTAACAAGGATGTGGGATGCCCGCAGGTGCCCGGGGTGTTCTCATCACGCCAGGTACTGCTGCAGCGCCGTCTTTGCCCTGGAATCACAGAGTTCCTGTTAGCCATCATCTCAGAAGTGTAATAAAGGCTCAAAGATGGCAGCTGGAAAAGTAAAAAAATAGGTTCCCCCAAGGGAACTGGGGTGAGCCCAGCGGAGCACCTACTATATAAGGGACAAAGATCTGTGGTCAGCACACACTGCAAACTCATGCTGGCTACATCCCCTTCCTGTGGTCCTGCTCTTGTCCTTACAGCTGCTGCAACTCATGGACATTCTATAGTTTTCCTGACCCAGGTAGGGGTGAGTAGGTGCTGATTAGAAAGTGCATGGGAGGGGCCAAGAGCTCATGGGATGAGGCTGTTGCATGGCTCAAAACTGAGGAAGGAAGGTTACGATTTTATCCTGTTCTTCACATCATGCCTGATGTCACTGACTGATGTGGGTTTTTATGGTGATTGGGGAAGGTAGCTAGTTGAAGAGGAAACTGTGCAACGTAGGCCATGCCTTAACCTGTCCTGATCCTTGCAGAAGTGCCTTCCTTTGAGCTGGGACTGAGAAGGCCTCCTTTACTCTCCCATCATGCGCTTGGTCAAGGCTGCAACTGTGGAAGTCAGGTTTAGCAATGGTCTGTTTCCCCTTCTAAGTTGTGGGAAGAAAAGGCTAAAATTTTCTGTTACTATTATCTGTATACCAAAGCAGACAGGGCATGCAATAAGCTGGACTCAAGCACAGTTTCTCTGGTGTAGTAATGGATACAATCTGTAGTCTTAAAAGAGGTCAGCTCAGGGATACTCCTGCAATTATTTAAGACTATAAAGATGATCATTGCAAGCAGGCCAATCCACTAGAATAGAAAGCTCCATAGAAACCATTCTAAATTATGAGCGAGCTGGGTTCTATGAGGTCATTTTCCTAGGAGACAGTTTCTGAATAATGCCACAGGCTACCTCTCATTGGCCACAACTTCACAAACCCGAGGCCCTCTGAGCCTGGGGTGGAGAGGTCTAGTTGGCAATAGCTACACATCTGTTAAGTGTCTGAAAGTCAAAAGGTCACACAGCCTTGAAGACAGAAAGAACCTTGGAGATGTTGCTGTTAGATCATAGACTGTGTCATGGTGGGAATGTCTACGTGAGGGTCTTGATCAAAATTCTGCATTACTCTTTAAAACTGCCAAATCAGACTCCTTGTGGATCTTTCTAACGGTTTGGCTATGTTTGATTATATTGGACCTCAGAGACTGTGCCCTCCTGATCTTTCTGCTACCTATTACTATCTAAGGAGTCTTTCCAATGGATGGCTTTAAGGTAAGGTCACCTTTGCTTAAATGGACTGAGGTAGAGTAGCTTGGACCTTGATTCTTTTCATGGGGTTTAAGAAATGCTGACAACATATGTGCCATGCAGATTTTGGGAAACAATACTAGACTGGTCTAAGTAATGTTAGGCCAGAGCTTAAACCTACCCACTTCATGCTGGTGAGGTCTCTTTTCAGGTCGTTCCAGAGAGGGTTTTAAGCAGAACTATTTTAATTTCTGAACAAACACAAGAAAAAAACCTCAGAACAGCCTGGCTCTTGGCTAGAAGAGATGGGCTGACAAAGTCTATTACTGCTGCTGTGGAGGCAGAGGTTCCTGCTCTCAAGGTGGAGCTCAAATCCTGCCTTCAGCATGCGCCGCCCTGACTTCGATGTGCCTTCGATGGGACACTCATCTGGGCAGCAGCTTGGGGATCTGTCTTCTTTAACCCACTGGATAGTAAGCTTCAGGGAGGCAGGAGCCCAGCTCTGTGTGCGCCATCTGGCCCAGCCATTTACTCAAGGAGCCATTAAACAAGTGCCTCTGCAGATAAGCAAGCTGACAGCCATGACACAGTGTGGTGGGGGCCAGGGTGGAGAAGGGATCTGGCGAGACTTTCCCACAGAGGTGACAAACTGATTTGAAGGATGGATGGTCACGGTCCAGGCGTTCTCTGCCTTTGCTCTCAGGACACCTATGTGCCCAGGTCTCTGCCTCTCCCAGTGGTTGTTCTGACTTTTTGCTGGACCTTTTTCATTCTCTTCTAAATGCTGGGGTGGAGGTGGGGTATCCCAGTCCATAGT
The DNA here is from genome assembly GCF_054371585.1 of Giraffa tippelskirchi. Classification (NCBI taxonomy): domain Eukaryota; kingdom Metazoa; phylum Chordata; class Mammalia; order Artiodactyla; family Giraffidae; genus Giraffa; species Giraffa tippelskirchi. Next base: position 95,994,706 of record NC_137276.1, read on the forward strand.
CCTCAGCCCTTTTGTCTTCTCTCCTCTTGTTTATTCTCCCTAGGTGACTCCAGGCAGCTCCACGGTTGATATACTATCCCAATCCATATCTTCAGCCCCTCTCCTCTGAGTCCCTTGGACAGCTAATAGCATCCAAAAGCTGGCACACTAAATGACAACTCTTGATTCTCCAAGACTTGATTATCCTTCTCTTCTATTCTTCTTGGCATCTTGGCAAATGACCATCTTGGTAGACCTCTATTCAGTTGCTCAGGCTAAAACTCCAGGCATTTTCCTTTCCTCTCTTTAACATCCTACATTAAATCCATGAGCAAATCTGTTGGCTCTGCCTTTATATTAAATCTTGAATCCAACCACTTCTCAATACTCCATCCACTACCCCCCTCCCTTCTCACCTAACACAACTGCAACAGCCTTGACTGGTCTCCCTGCTTCCATTCCTGCCCTACTGTGAACCATTCCCCACAGAGCCACCAGAACCAGCTTCTAAAAATTCACATCAGATACTGTCTCTTCTGTTCAAAACCCTCCAATGACCTCCTATTAAACTCTGCATAAAAGCCAAAGTTCATGCTACAGCCTACAAGGCTCTTACTGCCTCCCTGTGTCCACTTCTTCTCACTCTCCTGCCCATTTATTTTCCCCCAGTCCCACTAGTCTTGCTGTTTCTTGAATGCTCAAGCTTATTCCTGCCTCAGGATCTTGAACCCCCTGTCCCCTCTGTCTGGAATACTATTCTTCTAAACATGTGCTGGGCAGACCCTCTCATTTCATCCAGGTCTTAGATCAAATGTCACATCCTCAGAGAGACTTTTACTGACTAATCTATATGACAAGAAACTTTCTTACTTTCCATCCCCTCATCTTGGTTATACCTTCAGTACCTCTCATCTGTGATCACATTTCATATTCATTTGCTTATTGTCTGTCTTCTGTACTAGAACGTAAGTTCCACGAGGGCAAGGACTTCATCAATTTTATTCACCCTTATATCTGTGAGGCCTGAAGCAATGCCTGGCAGAGGTCAGTATTAAAAAAAAAAAAAAGTACTTGTTGAATGAATGGGAAGTCAGAGGAGAGAGGACTGGGATGGCAAATCTGGTGGAACAGAATGTGTAAACACATGAAGGGGTGATCCTCTAAGTGGGCAGGTGTGGCTGGAGCACAGAGTAGGCATGGGGGCAGGGAAGCATGACGAAGGCAGGGCCAGACCATGGAGCACTCTGAGACCTGCTCAAGAGTCTGCAGGATGAAGGTGAGCTGGAAAGTGAAGGCTGTATTATAAGAAGTGTTCACAACCAGGAAAAATATTCTTGGCTATCTAGAGGTTAGAGGGGTCTCAGACTGTGACTCTCGCCTCCTCTAGTAAACAGTGAGCTCACTAAGGACAGGGACTCCCTACTGGTCACAGTTGCACCCCCAGCAGCCAGGCTGCGCTGACACAAGGCAGGCACTTAGTGAGGTTCTGAGCTAATGAATGCTTTTATAATTGGCCTTCATTTCTGCTCTCCAAAAGGCCACACGCATTTCTATTCTACGGATCAAGAGACTGAAGGGAATGGCCTCAGGATCCTTTCCAGATTCCCATTATGGTGGCCCAGGCTCACATTCATTCACAGTGAGATGAAAATCTTTAATAATCTGCCAATTATTGGTTTATCTCTTACCATACCACACAGTTGGCTCAGATTACTAAAAAGGGAAGCCAAGAATCTAAAAGACTTTGAGTTTGACCCTGTGGCTTACTAAGCAATTTAAACTCTTTCATCAAAGAATTCAACATACCCCAGAGCAAGGACCTTTAACTTTGATACTCACTTGTCACAAAGGTTTGAATCTGGTGACTGACTCAGTTTGTGTAGAATATCTACGATGCCCATGTCTCGTAATTTATCCTGGCGTTCTTGTGAGCCTGAGAGACGAAAGCTAGCAGGTTACTGGGAACATTACCCAGGCCGTTGCTCTCTTTAATGTACAGCCAACAGTCTGGAGCCTTACCAGTGTTCTTGCCCCCTCCATCACCCCCAAACCGGCTCCCTTCAGTGTAACCCAATCTCCTCGTGCCGGGATTCTCCAACAGTGTTCTAACTGGTCTCTTGGCCTCTTAGACCCTCCTCCCTGGGTTTTGCTGCTGGATCAGTTTCTCCACAGACCACAGGGTCAAGGTCAGAGTCTTCGGCTGGGCACAAGGCCCTGTCATCAGGCCTCATCTTCATCACTTTTTTTCTGGAAAGACTTAGCCAGGCTCTTCCTACTCCAAACCAGTCTTGTTTCCCACCCCCTCAATTCCCTCCCACTCTCTTCTGATTTCCTGCTGCCTCTCAGACCATGGCAGCTCCAACTCCACACTGCTTTGTCCCATCTTCCAACTAGATTAGGACCTCCTTGAGGGCAGCTTGTTTCCCTGGAACCTGGGCTGGCACGTGGTCTCTTGGCCCGCACGCTGAGCACAGCTCCTCCTCTTTCTGCTTTGTTCTGGACCCACTGCAAAGCGTAATTCCTCCAGATTTACACTCCTCCTCACTGAGGAGCCCACAGTGACTCACTCATGCGCTGACCTCGAGACTCAGTGAACCAGAATCTCCAGGGGTGGTGCCCAGAAGTCTGCATTTCACAAAGTCCCTCAGGTGATGCTCATGGAGCCAATCCAACACTGAGGCCCACTGTGCTCCTCACTACCTTGGCTGTTCATTGGAATCACATGGGAAATTTAAAAAACCCACTTATGCCTGGAGCCCTCCCCCAGAGATTCTGATTTAATTGGCTGATGCAAACATCTCTGGGTGATTCTAATGCACAGTCAAGGTGGAGCACTATAGAAGCCTCCTCACACACTGGTCGCCTCACCAGGCACGGTGTAGTTCTCCCTTCTCACCAACCACCCTCTTCTCCATTAAGCTTACCTGCCTGTGGTCCTTCTATGTGCTCTCCCTGAAAGAGAGAGACCCTGAAAGGTCAACCCTCCTGCCCACCCTCACCTCTCATCTTCAAGTGCATCTCACCATCCTCCTCCTCAGCTCTCTCACGGGCAAGGGCTGTCACTTCTCTAGGGTCTCCTCCAATCTCCACGCTCAGTACTCTGGAACAGTGCTGACTCCAAGGTGGGGACTCAATGTTAGCTAGGCCAGCAGATTCTCATTCAGACCTAGGAGACTTTGTTGGGTACTTGGGGCCCAATGAGTGGTGCCTCTACCCAGGATTTTGGGGCAGCTGATGCCATTCCTGTTTGACACCTTCCTCTCCATAATTTTTTTCAGAACAAATCTCACCAATCTCTTACCTTCCTCTTCATTCCATATGAGGTTTGATATACAAAACATAGCGGCAAGCTGCAATTTGACATGTGAATGACCCTATTTGATGCAGAAACAGAAAAAAAAAAATGGAGGTACTCTCATTTGAGGTAATTTTTTGTAACATACCACAAGCAATTCCAATAGCCTAAAAGTCTGAAGTAGGGGCCTCAAATCTGAATGTCTTGAGGAGTACAAAGTTAGTGCTAATGGGAGAAAAGGTTGGGCTAAAGACAACAGAGAGTGGTGGGAAATCTGGTACACTGGGGAGTGAAGGCTTGCCAGGACTCCACACTCAAATTTTAGAGACCCTCTGGCTGGCCAAACAAAACACCTCAAGGGCCACAGGTGCAGTCTGCAATTTATCACTCAACCCATACACACAGGAACACTGGCCTAGGACAAGTCCATGCTTTTGACTATTCTCTGTCTACATCAGGAAGCGTTCAGGGCCAATCAACTGGATGGATGTGCACTTAATATTTATCCCTTTGGCTACTGATTATCTGATTCAAATTACTCCTGTTTTTCTAGGAACAGCATAAAAAACTTGACTGAGTCTCTACTATTCTTAAGGAGGCTCCTTATTCTTCTAAAACAAACTCTCATTTATTTCTCTTCATGTACTGAAAGTACAACCATTTTTGCTTAAGTTATTATTTATCCATATAGAGTGCTTTTTCTTAAATGAAAGAGGACCCTAAACATCTTTACAGATGATTTTTTTGGTTGCACCATGTGGCATGTGGGATGTTAGTTCCCTGACTGGAGGTCAAATCTGCACCCTGCAGTGGACACATGGAGTCCTAACCACTGGACCACCAGGGAAGTTCATACAGATGATTTTTCAATTGGTCAATTAAAAAAAGTAAAGTTCTCAGTACACTTAAATAACTCATGCATATCTGGGAAATACCATGACATAATATATGCTCAACAGTTTCTTGAAGGCCGGGACAGACTCTTCTTGCCATGTAAAACTGTATCTGAACTAAGCAGAGACAAAGGATGTGGTTTCCTTCATTAGAATTCTATGGCTGGTGATTCTTTTTCCCTTCTACCTGCCAAGGCTTTTACAGAGCTGTCCAGTTTGGGCTCCACTAAGGCAAAACAGAATAAAACGCACCATCTACTCCCAGCATCAGGCCATGAATGAGTATTTGTTGAATAAACAAACTTATTTATATTACAACACTAAGTATTTACATCCAGCATTCACTCAATGGGTATTTTTTGAGAAAACAAATTGCTTGATAGAGAAAACTGAAGGGTGAAGTTTTCACTAATTTTAAGTGAAACGTACAGAAAAGATCTCTTTAAAGGAGGCAATACTTACGCAGAGAAAGAAAAAAAATAGGAAGGTGCCAGGTATACAAAGATCAAGAGGTGCCAAGAAGAAGGAAAAGTTCCTGAAAGGGTTTGTGGTAAGAAGAAATTGTAAAGCTGTGCATACTGAGAAGGAAAAGCAGAGTAAAATGTGGAGAAGTAGGCATGGCTAACTGCGGGCCCCTGTAGGCCACAGTAAGGATGGATTTCACTGAGTCGACAGGAAACCCTGAAGGATTTAAGCAGTGAAGGGACAACATCTGATTTACATTTTTAGAAGATCATCCAGGCTGAAGGGATTGGAATGTCAGTGCAGAGGTGTCTAGGAGGCTATTATGGTCAATAGGGCATGAGAGGCTGTGGCCTGAACTAGGGTGAGGGTTGTGGTGACAGAAAAAAGTCAACAGCATACAGATGGGTCTTAGGGAAGGCTAACAGGACCTACTGACAAACTGGATTAATGAGGTGAAGGAGCTGGAGAAATCAAGATTGACTTCTAGATGTGAACAACAGGGTAGATGGCAGAGCCACTATGCTGAGACAGAAAAGGTCAGGAGGGGGAAATTCAGGTTTAGGGGAGACACTTAAGAACTGATTTTTAAGCATCAATGTCAAGAGGTTTCAGAAAGCCACATGGAGATGCGGAGGAGACAGGAGGATATGTGAGTCCGGAGCTCCGAAGAGAGGTCTAGGCTGGAGGTGAATCCTCCATGTGGCCCTTGGATCTTGCTCCTCTCATGAAGAAAAGAACCAGCATTTGTAAAACTGTAGACACATCGGAGTAGCTTCTTGTCAAGGCTTTTGAAGGCCATGTTGTTATGTTTTTCATTGCTTGGTATCAATGTAAATACTATAATACTATAATGACAGTGTAAAAACTTTAATGACTAATCTATCTGAACTGGAGCCCAGAAACCAAACAAAGAATAGAGATGACAGTAAAAGCCATGGGAGTGGATGAGGCTCCCTAAACCAATGGTTCTCAACTCTGGTTAAATGTAAGAACCACCTGGGGGACTTTAAAAAAACACTGATGATGCCCAGGCTACACCCCAGAACTATTAAATCAGAATCTTGTGAGGAAAGGGGCAAAACAACAGTCTCTCCAAGGTCCCTCCACTATGCAACAGAGGTACTGAACCATCAATCTCAGGACCATATGAGGAAGAGAAGACAAGAGGGTCCAGGGCTAAGTAGGGAGGCATAATGTCATGGAAGCCAGGGGGAAAGAATGTTTCCAGGAGGAGGAAAGAGCCAGCTGAGGTAAGATGAGGAAAGAAAACTAGCCTTTGGATTTGGCATCATGGAGTCAGTGGTGACGTTAACCAGAACAGTTTGAGTTAAGGAATGGGGGTGGAGGCCAGATGAAGTGGGCTAGAGAGTGAATTTAGAGGTGAGGAAGGAGGGAGCACATTCAGAAGATGCTCTTGAGAAGTCTGGCTCTGAACAGCAGCAGAGAGACAGGTGTCCCCGATGGGCATGGGAAGTCCAGAGAAACCTTTAAAAGATTATGGCGATTCTACGTGGATCTGGTATTGGAAAGGTAGTGGAGTTCCTGGTTGAAGTTGTACTTTTCTACTCATCAAACACTTACCAAGCATATACTTAAAGGCTAGGCACTGTACAAGGTGACAGATATACAATTGTACACAGAACTGACACAATCCTTGCCCTCGTGAAGCTTATGCTCAGTAGGTTCACTAACACACAACTATAAGGGGTGATAATTGAGCTAAGTGCTCTACAAGCAACAGGATGCAGTAACAAAGAATAATCTACACAGACAAGAGTCCAGGAGGAAGAGTCAGCTGAGCTAAGATCCAATAGGTGAGAAGGCACCCCATGAAGGAATGGGGAGAAGAGTGCTCCAGGCGGAGGGGCGGGCATGTGTGATGGTCCTGAGGCAGGAAAGAATATGCACGGCCTCTCTGAAGAACAAAAAGAGGCCACGCTAGTGAACAAAGGTATGAGGGGAAAGAAAGGAGCTGGGGGCACAGATAAGCCAGGTCATGTAGGACTTCACAGGCATCAAAAGGTGGGGAGAGGATGGATTTTATTCAAGGTGTAATAGGGAACCACTGAAGGACTTTGGCTTCGATTTCCTCCGTAAAACAAAAGGTGAGGTCACCCCTAGGAGTGATGAGGGAGAGAGGAGGTGGGGTCTAAAGAATGAGAAGGTAAGAGCCTATTCTTGTGGAGAATGGAGGCCCCAGCATGCTGGCAAAGCAAAGGAGGACACCAAGCAGTGCTGAGTGCACACATGGGTGTGAATTTAACAAGAAACCAGTCTACCTGGTTTTGTGCCTTTCTCTGTAGTTGTTAACTCCGCCATGCAGGCAAAGAGAAGACAGGTTCATCCACAGTTAGGGTGTCCCTAGGAGACACTGACAGAATGAAGAGAGGAAGCATGTCTAACTTCCAGATTTTGGCAAGGGGCAGTTTCTGGTGATGACAAGATCCCGGGTAAGGCTTTGGCAGTACATAGCTGAGGTGTCTACAAGTAGGTAGCAGATTATGATTGAAAGCAAACTGGTCAAAGAACAAGAGCCACAGGTAGCAGAGACTAGAGGGTTCATCTGCACAGGATTGAAGCTTTGAGAAGGAAGACAGGATTAGGGGCGCTGAGAGAAGGCCAAGGGCCCAAGTTCTTCACTGTGTAAAAAGGGTGCAATCAGATGACAGGGTGAAAAATGGGGTGACGAGTGGGAACACTGCCCAGTGGTGCAAGCCTCAAGGGCTTGGTGTTGTTTCATTTTTCAGGATGGAAGAGGATTTCTGGAATTGGTTACAGAGGAGTCTATTCTTTGTTTAATTTCTGCACAATTTGTTTTGAGCTAGCAGTGCTACCTGTCCTCGCCTTCTAATGTGGAGCTAGTGTAGAGTCATGCAAGGGACAAAGGCCTACCATATAATACTTGATTTTCTGCAGGATGTCATCATTGGTCATAATAAGTTCTTTTGCCGTTGTCCCATCTGCTATGTTGGCTAAGATGCACAGTGTCTGGAAAGGAACAAAGGGCGGGAGGTCAGGAAAGTGAAGTCCCCAGACTCAAGCTCTTTCAAGAACTTGGGCAATTTCCCACCTGCAGTACATGTTCCTGATTCTCACACATTCCCTTCTGAATGCCCTGATTTCTTATCCCCTAACATCACTGCCCAAAACAGTAAACACACCTAAGAAAAGTCTGCCTTAGGTAGACGAGAACCCAAATGTTTCAGAGGCTTCTTTCTGGGCATAAGCCATCACTGCTAGGCAAAGGCAGCCACAGTCATGTTATCACATAATTCAAAGGGAAAACGTAATTTATTATTATTTTCTTGAAAATTTCATTTTTAAGAGGCACTATTAAAAAAAAAAAAAAAAAGAGGCACTATTACTACTAACCCACAAGGTTTCTTCAAAGCGGTAGCCTCTTGGGTAGAAGCTTCATAGGTGTTATAACTCCCCCTACCCCTCCTTCCAGATGCTACTTGTTTCCAAGCCCATGACCTTCTGGATAAAGACCTGACCCTGTCCACTAGCCTCATGAGACCAGGACCTCTTGACTTTTTGGAACCCTACCAGAGGAACAGAAAGGGAAGCAAAATGTGTGCAGGAGCTGGTCTAGGTTGGCCTAATGTGGAGGGTGGAGGGAGCCTGTACCAGCTGGCACTCTTGAGGACAGTGCCCACCCTGGTACTGGAAGAAGAGCCTGCTCTTGTCAGCTGTTACATCCTCACAGCCAGACCAGCAGGTGGCAGGGATTAAGATAAAGGTGAAGGGCCTGTGGCAGGGATACGGAGCCAGTGCCAGCCCCAGCAATCCCACAAACACTGGCCGAGCACCTGTAATGTGCCTGAACTCTGCCCACTTCACTGGGCAACAGGCTGAGATAGGAACAGGACACACCCCTTAACTCCAAAGGCAAACACACAGTTACATTTCACTGTGGTGCAACTGAGGTGAAAACAGAACTGAGAAAACACGAAGTCCATCTGTGTGATAACACAAGGGCAAGGAAGGGCCAGGGAAGGTTTCTTGGAGGAAGCAACACCAAGTCCATGAGCACAGAAAAGAATCACTCAAAGAAAAGTGACCAGCGGTGGGGATGGGATCTGAATTCAAATATATTTTCTCCAATTTTAAACTTTTTCTTTGCTAGACTTTAGTTAGTTAAGCTTACAGGTTATAGCTAATTGAGGAGGATGTTTTCTTCCTATGGCCCAAACCCTCAGATATCTTAAGGGTATATGGTCTTATTTTTCCTGGGTTAACAACACCACAGTGATTAGATTGTTAAGGAGTGAGTACTGAGGTTGTCCTTAGGATACAGGAAACAGAAAATGGACCATTTATGATCCAAGGCACTGGAGGACTATTATTCCAGGGTGCTTATATCATAATGAGGAGACCCTGATATGGCCTACAAGTGGGAGAGAGATGACCTGAGGAAGACGTCACATTTCAGTGACCTGATACATGGTGAGCCTGTCAGAAGTCTTGACAGGCACAACACCCTTGAACTTTTCAGGACTGAGGGGAAAAACAGGGTTGGACTCTAACTATGGACAAGAATTTAGACTCACCTAGGGAAGAACTACCTCTCTCTTACCTACTAGGACAAGGGATATAAGGGAGGATTTCAGGAAACAGCCCTCAAAATAGACTAGGCCAGCAAGATAGCCAAGTGATTTCCCTTCTTGCAAGTTAGAATACACCCACGCATCCTCAGGCTTGTCCAGCATGGCAGAATGAGCTACAGTTCTGCTCTCAAGCCCACACACTCCTACTGTGAGTATTCTGATGGAGACAAGAAACCAAATCTTAAAGAGACTGATTAGTTCTTGGGCCAAGCCAATTTAACACATGAGCTAGGGAGCAGAGATAAAAGCAACACACACACACACACATGCTTTCATGTGAACAACTGGAAATCAGTGATACAGAGTAACAATTGGCAAAGTATGGCCTGTGGGCTGAATACAACCCAACCCAATACTTGTTTTGGTAAATAAAGTTTTACTGGAAGACAGCCACGTCTACTTGCTTACATATTGTTTATACCTGATTTCAGGTTACAACATCGCAGTTAAGAAGTTGCTACAGAGACTGTATAGCCTGCAAACTTAAAATATTTACTTTGCCCTTTGTAGAAACAGTGTGCTAAACCCCTGAAATGGATAATGCAGTTTTAGTATGATGCCGAATAGGAGTGGTTAAAATGGAACACTTCTTGTGTTCCTGTTTTAAGGACAGATAGATATGTTCACTATCTTGATCACAGTGATTGTTTCATGGCATATACATATGTCAACTTATCACACTGTATGCTTTAAGTATATGTACCTTATTGTATATCGATATACCTCAATAAAATAGAAAAAGAGAATGTATCTTTGATTCTTTTGAGAAGAATTAAACTTCTAGCTAAAAAGCAATTTAAGCCTCCCCACAGTCACCCACACTTTCCATTACCCAAACCTGTATGAGCGGGTATCACTGGATTCTGCCAAAACACCTTATTGTTGTTGGTCTTTTCGTTTGCCCCCATCTGAATCTTGCCTCACCTTTCTACCTTGCTTCGCTTTTCAAGTTAGTGGAATTCTCTCTAGGTGAGCTGTCTTTATAGACAAATTTCTATGTTCTCCATGTAGAATAGTTTATTTTGAACACTGCATCTTCTTTATTGTGTTCTAGAAACGAATCTCATTTACCCTAACTTCAGTGACGCCTACAAGATCATAGTTTTTCTGTGTTCAATTTTTGTTCATCAAAAAACATTAGTTGTTCATTACTGAATTTCAATAAGAATCACCTAAAATGTCTGTCTAAAATCACTTTGTCAAATCTATCACCTTTTTTGCTCACAAATTCCAACAGAGCTCCCAAGTCCTACTACTCTTGCCCCCTGGGCTGCTCTTCTGAAGCCTGATGAATTGCTTTACCTCGGGAACACAGAGCGTAAGGAAGTGGGCCCTGTGGTTAGACTTTGGGTCCAACTCTGCACAGATGACCTTGGGCAAGCTTCTTCTAGACATGCAAGTGTGCAGCTCAATGAAATGTGAGATGAACACACCCAGAGAGCCAACATTTAAGTCAGGAAGTTGAACATTACCATTATCTCAGATCTTGTGTTAAAAATATGTGTGCAGGTGACTTTTTCTTTTATGACAAAATGTTATTCATATATACTATGTTAAAAATCTTGTAATAAACCCCAGGAACTAGAGAAAAGTAATTCCCAAACTGTTCCCTAATGAACATACAGCCTCTGTACTTTTATGTCTATCCTAAACTCGCCCTACTGAAACACAACAGAAAGAAGGGGTATGGGATATAAATAAGGAAGAGGGATGTATGAGAGTAAAGAAATAAAAGATGTCTCCAGCATAAGGGGTTTTTCATCAGGAAGTTGCAGGAATTTGGTTCAGAGCATAGCGATATGGAGGGCTAGAAATGTGAATCCTGGGAAAAGGATTCACTCTAAGATGGTCAGAGGTGCCCATCCCCCTAGAGATAGACAGTATATTAGTGCATGACACAGAGGGTAAAACTATAGACTCTGGTCATGTCTTCTTCCATTCCAGGAGGAAGAATTCTTGAAAAGTGTTTCAGGGGTGGTGGAGGGTCTTTTCCTTCAGACCCTTCCTGTGTCTATAGCACTTCTGAACTCAGCACCATCTTTTGCAACAGAGTAACTCAGAAGGTTCCTAACTACTATTCCTCTTGGTACTCACACTCAAAAGATATTCCTCAAAAAAAAAGGGAACAGATACCTGCTCTTTGACTTCAATGTTATGCTCCCCTTCCAAAATAAGGGTGACGGCTTGCATAATTTGCTTTCCATGAGTACTCATTATTTTATCTATGTGCTGCAAAACAATGGGAAATCCACAATTATCATCTGGAGAACAAAGAAAAAGACAATAGGAAAGAACAGAAGGCTTCCAAAAGTTAAACAATACAGTACAGTACACAATTGCTTCAAAGAGAACACCATGGTGTATAGGACCAGAGGCCACAGAACCGTGTTTACAAGTATGTTGTTGCTGTTCAGTCGTTGTGTCCAACTCTTTGCAACCTCATGGACTGCAGCATGACAGGCTTCTCTGTTCTCCACTATCTCCCAGAGTTTGCTCAAATTCAAGTCAATTTATTGCATGCTGCAGATATATTGTGTGTGTGTTTTTTACTTAATAAAAAAACCAAAAAACAAATTGAAGGTTTGTGGTAACCGTGTGGAGCAAGTCTATTGGTGCCATTTTTCCAACAGCATTCTTTTTTAATTAGAGGATGTTAACAATACATTTTCTTCTTAAGACATAATGCTTATTACATGCTTAACAGACTATAGTGCAGTGTAAATGTAACTTTTATATGCACTGGGAAATCAAAAAAATTCTTGTGACTCGTTTTATTGCAGTGGTCTGGAAACCAAAACCAGAAGTATTTCCAAGGTGTGCCTGTATTATGTGGTGAAGCTATATTTTGCCTTCAATTTTTTGCTGTTGATGACTTCAAGATGAAGATAGCAGAGACTTGGGCTGACAGAAAACAGAACTGCAATCACTGAGGATTCTTGAGCCCAAAGATACTAAATAGAAAGGAAGCTTAAAAAATGGATGGGGGAAGGGGAGAAGCCAGGGACCTGGAAAACATGGTGTAGATTTACTAATACTCTCTTGGGGCACAAATGTACAGAAAGGACTCAGAACACAAGTGATGCACACAGAAGGGAACTACTCATGTTTCTTTATTTGCCTGAAGGCCACTGATCCTGCTGCTTAGGGGACAATGGAGAACAGCAAGAAAGACCCCACAGCAAGGCTCAGCCTCTCCTGCTCTGACATATGCCCATCGCTCTCCATGGTGACACCTCTAGAGGTCAATCCAGTCAATGTGGGCAGGGAGATGGCACTGAGGAGTCTCTCAAGGGACAGAAGCTCAATCCCCAGAGATAAGTGATTTAGGCAGATGTGAAAACCCATTCTGGCTGGCAAACCAAGTCAGAATAAAGCAACAAAGGCAGGCTCCCATCCAGCATGTAGGACCAACAGGGAGACAGGACAGGCAGTGCAGAGTGGAGGGTCAGGTGGACACATGGTGAAGCAGCTCCAGAACACCTAGGAAGGTAACAGGTCTAAATATCAACTCCTGGCTTCTCTGGCAAGGGGCAGTCCTTGGATCATAACTTCTGAGCAGATGTTGATGAGAGCAGAAGGCAGCACAGTGCTCTGTAATGTATATGCCAGGCTAGTTAATCTGGAAACTGGGGTGATTTTACTTACAGGGCGAGTAGAGAGTAGGTTTCTAAGAAGTCCCAATGTCTTCATCAGCACATTCAAATCTGAATCTGATAATAACCGGAAGAGCTGTTCAGTACTCAAGCTTCGCAAAATATCTGCTTTTATTTTTTGTTCAGCCTGAAATGCCATATTCTGGAAGGATTAAAGAAGTTTCAAGAATCACGTCTACATTTGCTTTATTAAATTATATTTTAATAGTAATTCTGATAATTTTCAAAGTATAAACAGAATCTGCAGAAAATCCTTAAGGATAAGCCACATTTTTTTTTCTAATTCCTGTTAATCACCTATAATTCTGTCTGTCGAGAGAAAAGTTAACTGTCACTCCTATACATACTCCTCAATGAGAAATATGACCACTTTTTGACGTGGCATTTTCATGTCTTAAGATTTCTCAAATAGTTTTTTAAATTTCATTTATTTAGTTCAATTTATTTAAACTACAAAAACAAAACAGTTCACCCATTTCTCCCATCCCCAACCCCACCTCTGGAACCACCAATCTGTTCTCTGTATCTATGAGCTTGGTTATTATTTTTGAGAATACCCTTCTGGCTATCAAGTTGCTTTCTGTGCACTTCAATAACAAAATGACTGGTAACAACTATACTGTGACAAGTACTTTGAGAAAGACTTAAAGCTACTCCTCTATTATGCCTGAAAATAAACAGTGGGTTTTGTTAACTTTACTGGCACAAACCACCTACCGCATTCACAGTTTCTGTTAGTGCTGATGTGGTTGGCCATACCATGCAGGAGGTTCTTGGGGGTGGAGATGTACCTAAGACCAGCAGCCCCAGATGGCCAGGAGCTATTTTTCTCCTTATTCTCCTTTCTGGACACATTATAGTATAATGTATACTTTAGTATACATTATACTATAATGTATAGTATAATGATACATTATACTATACATTATAGTATAATGTATACACATGTATAGCTTAACCTGAAGCTATAACAACATGTCTGAAGTTAAAAAAAAAAAAAAGGCAAATTCCAAATAATTCATAAATCAACTTCTTGTTTAAAAATCTCTTGTAAACTAGAGACTTACTATAATACGTGGTTATTGCCCCCCAAGAACTTTTTGAAATTAAGGATCTAAGACATATGAAAGATGAAATTCTGAATACAGGCAACATGTCAGAGCAAAAAGAGTACTGGGTTGGGTGTCAAGAAACCCAGGCCAAAGAGAATTCCAAGGTTTTATATTCTATGAATGAGAACGTAATAGCTGGTAATAAGGAGATTGATGAGAATAAGAAGTTAATATGAATTTGAAGAGTGCGGTAAGTTTAGTTTTCAACATTAAAACTGTACTTGTCAGAGAGCCCTCAAATGAAGTCCCATTAGCCATTGAAGTGACGACCTGGGAAACAGGGAACAATTGTATCTGGATATGCATATTCCAAAGCAACCTCTTCTGTGAAGGGAGCTGAAACCATGAGAGTAGATGAAGTCCCTGAAACTATAGTGTAAAGGGAAGCGGAAACTGGGAAATGAAACTTGGGTGAATGTCTCCTGAGAAAAAGCTTGGAAAGGAGGCTGAGTACAAAGTGAGGGGGAGAAAAATTCCTGGGAAAGAGTTTCAAGAAAGAGAAGTCCAAAAGCTGTTAAGAAGAAAAATAACTGAACCTGATACACTCAGCGCTTTCCTGAAAGATGATTATTTCCATCCCAAAATTTGGGTGAAAAGACAGCAGACACAGCACAGTATCAGAGGATGAACATGGGCCAGGGACAGGCCCAGAACCCATTTCTAGCATGTATTAGCTGTGAGGCCTTAGATGATTCATTTACCCTTTAAATTTCATTTTCCCAATTGCAAGGTGGATCTATACCAATATAATATAAAATAAAAATTACAGATAGCAAATATAAACTCTTAGCTTAGTTTCTGGCATACTGGATTGAATTATAACTGCTATAATTAGGTTTAAAACATTCATGTAGAATTATGCTTTATTTTCAATTTCAATAGATTTTATTTGAAAAAATTTTAAGGAAAAATGGTTTTCTGACTTCATAGTTACATAGTTTTAGAATTCAGATTATTACAAGTTATTCACTAGAAACTGCTAAGAAATTATTGAGCATGTATACCCTAACTCTGTTACCTTGGGCAGGTTGTTCAACCGCTCTGTGCTTAGTTTTCTCATCTGTAAAATACACATACTCTAGCTTACTTCACAAAGACGTTTTAAAGGAGACACAAAACTACCCTGTAAAGTACGTAGATGTATGAGTTCATGATGAGGAAAACTTTTTCCTCAAAATTCTACTTTTCTTAATAAATAGGAGAACCCAGGAACACAGTGGCCAAGTAACTTGTTTATATTCAAATCTGAAAGGTAAATGATATCTTTTAGGTCCTAAGTCTTTAGAAAACTGAGCCAAAAGATTTAAGATTTTTAAAAAAGAAAATTTCAGACATTCCAAATAACATATTCTTTAGTTTTAACTTCAGTAACTGCTTTCTCCTCTTTGTGAAACATACCATTAAAGCCCAAATTCCATTCACTCGTAAAGCAGGGTTTTCACTTTGGGTTAGTCCACAAAGTAGCTCTACAGCTCCTGATTCTAAAATTGGCTGTGATTGGAAAGGAGAAAAAACAGTTTTAAAGTCAGGTTTGTAAACGAAGTGTCTATAATATACACAGCCTGGCACTCTGCCTATGATTTCTTTCCTCCTCTTACCAATTCCAAGCAACCTTCACAAGGCAGGGAGTGAGGTGGCCACAAAAATCACCTTGAGAAGGGCAAGTGTAGGGACAATGACTCTCTCACAGATCCAAAAGCCAAAGTAAAGCCTGTTGTCCCCTTTTTCCCTGTAGTCCTGAAAGACTCAGGAGATATCCTACTTCTGTGTACGTTCACTCTTGCCCCTATGATCCGTTACCTAGTTCCACACTCTCCCCACCCTCCTCTGAGACAGCCACTTCCCGCTCTGTGCAGCATGTGTCCCAGTGTTCTTCACAAACTGTGACTATGAAGCGACATGGCTGGTTTAGAACAGAACTAACTTCCTTCCAAATTGTTAATCTTGTTCATCAATGTGCTGCAGAATTCAGCTTTTGGAACTGCTTTCAGGACTACCTATCAATTATACAAGCAAAATAGTCTTGTATTTTTATAGTCAAGTATAGGTATAAATATTTAGTCAAATATTTTAGGTATTAAATGTGATACATTTTATACCTAAAATAGCATTTATTAGTCTGACGACTTGCTTTATTTATGATACTTGGCTGAAAATAGGTTTTGATAGTTTCTAAAAAATTCAAACCTTAGAGGATTTACCATCACCAACAAATGCTTAAAAGTTCTATTTTTGAAGTGGGTTCTATAAATGTCTCAAGCAATTCAGACTTGCATACCAAGATAAAGGTCAGTGCCTTTCAAGATGACATTTTTGAAGAAAAATACACTTTACTGGTACAAACTGTACAGTTTTAAAAAACTTTTTATTTTAAAATAAGTTTAAACTTACAAGGTAACAAGACCAATTTAAGGAACTTCCATATATTCTTTTCCCAGACTCACCGATTTTTAACATGCTGCCAGATTTGTTTTATCATTATGCCTCGCATTCTATACACTCATATCCACATTATTTATCCTTTTTCTGAACCATTTAAAAGTAGAATGAAACATCATGCTACTTTACCCTGAATACCTCAATGAGTATTTCCTAAGAACAAGGATATTCTCTTAGATAACCACAGAACAGTTACCAAATTCAGAGAAACTGACAGTAAAACAATACTTTTATTGAAACTATAGTCCATATTCCAATTGTGTCAACTAGCCCAATAAATGCTTATACCATTTCCTTCCCTTTCAGTTAAGAATCCAGTTTATTTTTAATACTAGAAAATCAATCATATTAATGATTCTACACCCAAGCCCATCTACCTTCCTTTCTAGCTGCTGCTGCTACTGCTGCTAAGTCGCTTCAGTCGTGTCCGACTCTGTGCGACCCCATAGACGGCAGCCCACCAGGCTCCGTCATCCCTGGGATTCTCTAGGCAAGAATACTGGAGTGGGTTGCCATTTCCTTCTCCAGTGCATGAAAGGGAAAAGTGAAAGTGAAGTTGCTCAGTCGTGTCCGACTCTTAGCGACCCCACGGACTGTAGCCTACCAGGCTTCTCCGTCCATGGGATTTTCCAGGCAAGAGTACTGGAGACCCTAAATATTCTGAAGGTAGCTGTTCAGGATGATTAAAAGTGTCACACTGACTGCAACCACATCATCCTCAGCAGAGATCTGGTGTCCTATCCCGTCTCCCCTTCTTTCAGGACAACTACCAGTCTCTCCCACTTTGGCCCAAGATTTCCGCTTGCTGAATGACAGTCTCTGAATCACCACCTCATTACTAATGTTTTCCTAAGTACCAGTCCAAAGCCTGAAATATTACAGTACAGGAATGAAATTCACCAAAATGGGACACTAAATGCACTTAATAACAGACGGTGTCCAAACCTAGCTCATGACTAGGCAGACTAGAGATATTTCAACACTGTAAAACTAATTCTATCAGGTAACCTCTTCCCTTTATTAAAGTTTATTTCTATTTTCTCTATCATAAAAACAATGCATGCACAAACCATTTATAAAATGCATATAAGGGGGAAAAAAATCCCAAATGTAAACCCTCCCTAAATAAGTACCATTAACATTAAAAAGATAACTTTTGAAAATAAAGCTTAAAAAAAAATTACTTTTCAGTGCCAGCAGTTATCTCCTTGCAATGACATGTAATCTTGGTTTACAAAATTGGGTCTTAATTTATTCTTTAGTAAAATAATTTGAAAATAGTCTATTACTTGCGTAATTATTTTCTAGATTTATAATTTTAGACAGTTCAGATTGACTGTAAGCTATAATATCTTTAAAATAAACTGCATATGCCAGGCAGAGAAGGGATAACAGGGAATGACAACCATATTTTAAAATTACTTTAATCCCCCCCCAACACCCAACATCCAAACAATTCAGAAGTAGTTTTAAACCCCAATCCTCAAATTTCAACTACTGTGAAAATTATTTAACTAAGCTCTAGACTGGGCAGAAGTCATCTAGGAAGAGAAAATCAACACTAACCTCTTTGCTTGGAGAAAATTCAAGAAGGAGATTACACAGCATGGACGATGCTACTACTAGGATTTCATCTGGTGCATTTTGTAAAACCTATGGAATTTAAAAAAAAAGGATACTATTAATAGTTTGCCATCATGCAGGTGAGATCATCAGAATAAATGAGAACAAAAACAATTTATCTTTTAATCTGATTTCTCATCTTGGAGAGATAGGAAAGATCCACCTGACACTGAGTGAGACTTTACCTAGTGCTGTCATTATGACTGACTAAGGCCCACAGGTCTGTCTTGCTGGAGAACTACAGCTCACTGCTACATGGAAAAGGAGACGGACATGAGTCAGGGATGGCGTGCTCTATGTAAAAAGTTTGAAGACCAGAGAACTGCTCTGAGGCAAGTTAACCCAATTGATTCCACCACATCAGGCACTTAGGAAACCACAGAACTGCCCGAGGGCCTGAGCCTTTCCGTTGCTTCTGGAAGGACCTGTCTCAACAGGACAGTGGATGGATCAAACTATGACACAGGAAGAGCAAGGTGAAGAATTGGTTCTCAGGACTGGAATCACATAGTCCTGGTTCCAATCGTCACTCCTCCACTCACTAGACGTGTGAACTTAAGCACATTTCTTCACCTCTCTGAGTCTTCACCTTGAAGAAAACAACACTTCCTTGATGGGAATATTTAAGATTAAATGTCATTTGCTGAATAATAAGGGAAGTGGCATAGTATGGAAATAAGAACACAGAATGCCTGAGTGCAAATTTCACTTCAATTACTTAATAGGTTTATGAATTTCTTGCCTGTAAAATGGGGATAATAACAGAGTCTGCTTCAGGGGTTTGTATGAAAATTAATATATAAAAAGGTTTTAGAGCAGTAACTATCACACAGTAATGGCTATATATAAATAACGTTTTAAAAAAGGTAATTCCTTGCCATAATTGCTATCAGGTACAATATCAGATTCATACAAGTTATACAGCAAACTATCATAGACTCTTGCTGAACTTAGAGAAGACAGCACAGCATGAGGACAAAGGTTAATTGCCATTAGCTATTATCAGAACCCCTTCCTTCTAGATTCAAAGACAGAAGGCTTCATAAGCACCACCAGTTACATGCCATATCCACTTCAAAGAAATCCTTTGCACTTGGAAGCAGACCAGGATCAGGCTTATGACCCCAAAAGGAATCCTAGGTGTTCTAGTTACACAAAATGGAAATGGATCATTAAAAAAAAAGAAATTCAGAGAGTTAAATGATTATCTGCTTTCTTCGGCTAAATCAAGTCTGAAGTTCCCATGTTAAGAACAAACAAGAATTAAAAAATCGAAGCAATTCTCCTAAAATATTGTGTTTTAACTCTCCTGTGAATTGCTAGCTGGGTGATAAAGATCAAATCTCATATACTATGCTGGCTAATCTCTGTGTTTGCCATAATCTACTCTAAGACCCTGTTCACCCTTCCCTTCCCTTGCCATGCCCTTCCTACATCTCTATCCATGTTTTAAGGTCATCTTATTCCAGAAGACTTCCTGAAGCCCTTCCAAAAAGAAGTCATTCTATCTTCCTGAGTGTCCACTGCTAATGTCTGTGACCTCTCTTAGGGCCCGTATTACTGTCCACTATTCAAATTCTTTGTGCAGCCCTGCCAATCTCCTTTCCTACTTACAAACTAAAGCTTTTTGAATGAATAATATTTAATAATATCTACAGTTTAATTTATCCAGGCCTAAGTGGCACTGCACAGAGTGGGCACTCAAAGAATGCTTATGAATTAAGAGAAATAATGATTTTCCAAAATTATACTTAGAATCATTGGTTGAAATAAGTGAACGCCAAACACGGCTTTAAAAAGTTGCTTTGTTTCTGGTTTATGTGTTCAAGAATTTACAATAATATGAATTCAGGGTAGTGTATTTTGGGAGGAAGGGACATTCTGTGTCTTGTTAAGAAAAAGATGACTTTCAAAATGTGTATTTTTTTAAAGAAGCATTAATAAATAGTTACTACTTGTTTTACAAAGTGCTTTACTTTTATGATTCATTTTAAAAAATATTATTTGTTTTACAGAGACTCATGTGCTTTTACCAAGTTTTATTCTCAAATTAGATAACACTAAATGATAAAACAGAAGAGATACTAGAAAAATTCAAGAAATTCTTGAAAGCATTTACTCAGTACAGTATCAGATATAACACATGAAATTTAGAAGCTGACATCTAACACTGACTAAATAGAATTTCACCAAAATAAGAACAAAAAATAATCTATAAATGATAGTTTTAGTTAAAATTGAATGCCTACTCTCCTATAGTTTGCTATCAACATTTAAAAACACAGACAAGAAAAAGGAGGAAAAGAATCAATAGACATGCAAGCAATCTCTGAACTAAGAAAAACCTAAAAGTACCTGAAATAAATCACTCATTTACTTTCAGGCTTTTAATACTATACTTTAATTAAATGTGCAACACAATAATGGTAATTATACCCACATGTACCCAAGTGCACAAATCCTTTTAGACTGCTCACCCAACTTGTGCCCAGGCAGAACTAGTCAGAAACCACATGTTGCTCCATTTCTGATTCATATGATAGAGGGGTACTGAGCTGAGCAATCAGAAAATGGCTCCAGAGAAAACATCTGGAAGTTATTTTGGGAAATAGGAGAGCACTTAAAAAAAAAATCTTGAATGGACAGAATCAATAAACTAAGATTAAGCTGCTACAAAAAAGGTGCAATCTAAGAACAAGAAAGTAAAATCCCTTTCCTGGGGAGAGCACTGGTCCAACCTTCCAGTTGGTGCCCACCTTCCACCCGGTGCCCACTGTGCACCCTCCACCGCAGTCCTGAAGGCATGCTCAGTCCTCTCTCACACACCACATGCAGTGTTTCTGCTCTTCAGGCTGTTCCTCTCTAGGAAATCCTCCTGCCTTCCTTCTGCCTTCAAAGTCACTTTATAATCTGACAGAAGCCTCCCCCAACTATTCTGACTAAGTCTACCACACAGAAGCCTCTACTATAACCAAGGCTTTAAGCTGAGGGCAACAGCTCTGTAGTACAAATTTTTGGTAGACTTACTGTGCCCGGAGGCTTTCACAGTAGGTACTAAAAAGCAAAACAAAAAGCCAAAAACTTAGACAAAAAAAATCTGCAGATCAAACGCAAAGTATACAGTTGCTTAAAAAAAAAAAAAGAAAAAAGATAGTGAGACCACAGTAACCTGTGGTTCTGTAATGTATGAGGGATAATATTATTAGCAGAAACCTGATACATATTCTAAGTCTCAATTCAGATAATTCTTTGACCTAAACCACCCTTTTTTGTGTGTGTACCCTCAAAGGAAAGACCTTTAGGTCTTAACAAAGAAGTCTTTCTGGAGTGGAGAGGCAGGAAGTAACAACTTTTTAAAAATATTAAAAGGCGTGCCAAAAGATTAAGAACAGGTTATATCTGTAAATGGCTGATTCCTTTCTTTTTTATAACTAAAAATCACAAAGATGACTCTGGATATAAGTCTAAAGTATAATACTAGTCACAAAGGGAGATCAGATGAGTAACCGAAGTTTTCTTTAATGAAAGAAAGCCAGGTGTGTACTTCCCTTGTCACACGAGATGCTGACCTCAGAAACACAGTCCGCATGTTCTAAAGAGGCTTAGAACATCAGATCTGAGGAGATAAATGTTCACAATGCTTTAACATAAAAATCAGACACACTCCTAGATCAGGGAGAGCTGTCAGCTACCTTGCCCACTAATGGCTCTGCGGGAATAGGTGTGGACTTGATATTTTCTTACCTTCATTAAAGGTTTCCACACAGCATGATCCTGGAAACTGGTTCGAAGCTGCTGCACAGATCTAGATAAACTGTGCAAACATCTACAAAGAATAATCAAAATTAGCTTCACAAGAAGCCAAAACTTTTCCTTTTAAAACACACTGCTGGGCATTGCACAATTACTAATATACATTTCAAATTTATCTACACACATTGTTAATTCAACTACTTTAGGACTTCATGGGCTTTTCAAGCTAGCTTCTCTGTTAAATAGTGTTACACACTGTATGAATTCACCTGAGAATACTGTCAAGTAACATTTGGATTCTGTGCTTACTTGGTGAAGGTCCGGAAAGGAAACAGGTTAAACACATGGCAAAGGATTTTTATTCAGGCCATTTAAAGCTCATACCTGACAGCAGCTAACCGCACCTTGACACTAGACTCAGACAAGCCAGTCACAATTCGGTCCATCATATTTTCAGTCTCAATGATCTGGAGAAAAAGGTTAATGCTGCATAAATAACAACACGAAGATGACAAACTTCACTGCTTGTAAACGCAAGTATGTTAATGTCCATTTTACGTTTAATGTTTTTAGCAAGAGTTTTGGCCTCTGGAACAATCACTTTGCAGTGGGGGCAGATAGCTAAGCAGAAAGGTGGGACTACTCCACCAAGGAACTGCCAGGCAGAATGGTAGGCGTAAGGGGTAGATTATGTTTTCTTTATTTTTAAAGACACTTAAAACAATAATTACATGTGATAAATATTGTGGTGCTGTTGCATAAATAGTTTTGAGAAAAAGCAAGATATAACTGAACTACCATTGGGCAGGTTCCTGCCAGAGTGAGTTTCTCTAAAAATCATGGTCCACACTCAGTCCTTAAGAAATCTGTGGGTTTTTGACAGAGCCACCCTGTGGCCACTCTCTTACCAAGCAAACTGAAACTAAGCTCAATATTTAGAAAAGTAATCTTTGCCAACTTTCATTGTAGCACCAAGTCCTGCTACTTGTAATCATTATAGTTATGAAGCTTTATTATTTTTTAAATTTAGAAAAAAGACAGCCTGTGATTTTCCATCAAGGAACAATGTAGAGGCACAAAATAGTATGTGGAAGAAATTAATTTGTGTGGTCCTATGGAAAAACAGCTAATATATTAGAAAAATAGTTAATGCAATCACAACACAAATATTAACAAAAACAACCACTATTTGTTGAGCACTTCTATGTGGCAGGCATTGTGCTAATAAGTATGTTACATTCTGAGAATTGAGAGTCCCTTGGACTACAAGAAGATCCAACCGGTCCATCCTAAAGGAGATCAGCCCTGGGTGTTCAATGGAAGGACTGATGTTGAAGCTGACACTCCAATACTCTGGCCACCTCATGCAAAGAGTTGACTCATTGGAAAACACCCTGATGCTGGGGAGGATTGGGGGCAGGAGGAGAAGGGGATGACAGAGGATGAGATGGCTGGATGGCATCACCGACTCGATGGACATGAGTTTGGGTAAACTCCGGGAGTTGGTGATGGACAAGGAGGGCTGGCGTGCTGCGATTCACCAGGTTGCAAAGAGTCGGACACGACTGAACTGAACTGAACTGAGGCATTATTATTACCCATCAGCACATTAGGAAATTGAGGAGTCTAGATAATTCAGAGTTTGCCTAGGATCACAGAGCTGACATAGGAATCCAGGCATCAGACTCCAGAGTCTTCCTGTGCAGCCACACTTGTAATACTGCCACGGTTAGAGAAGGGGTGGGTCTGTGCTCATCAGGTAGCTCCCAGTGCGGGCAACACAACCGGAGTCATTATTTTCACCCGGGAGAACACCTGGTTGGGGAAACATGTACAAAGATCTCCTGTGGAGTTTAACAAATTCCCAGGCCAATTAAATCAGATTCTCTGCGCTGGGCCCAGGCACCTATGTGTTCTTAAAAAGCTCCTCAGTTAGAGTCCAGTGTGCAGTGAGGTTGAGGGTCACTGACCTAGATTAAAATGAGAGGCGTTAGAAGCCTGAGCTCAGAACAGGAGAGGGTGGGAAATCTCAGGATGTTCAAGCCAAACAGGAAGAGAAGAAAACAGAATTGAAATGAATAGTGCCTGGCAGAAAGACCATCAACCATTAAGGACAGGCAACCACACTGCAGTCATAGGGCAGGAGGAATGCTCATTTAAAAAAGAAAAAAAAAAAAAGTAATGATTTGCAGGTTCGAAAGTGGCTGATGAAAACTTACATGTTGATCTATTTCTTACCCTAGACCAGACCTCATCTCATCCTTACCTTTATGCACATCTGCCCTCTGTCCTCACTGTCATCTCCAGCCCCTGAACACCACCCTTCTCACTGTCTACTGATCAACCTGACCCTCATATATCTTCTCTTTGACCTGGACGTCATGCTCAGACACTCCACATAGTAGACTCCTTTCCACTGTCCTCCCACCACTCAGTCCTGCTTCAGATCCCAAAATGCTGACTACTTACAATAGCTAGGACATGGAAGCAACCTAGATGTTCACAGAAAGATGAATGGATAAAGAAGATATGGTACATATATACAATGGAATATTATTCAGCCATAAAAAGGAACAAATTTGAGTCAGTGGTAGTGAGGTGGATGAACCTAGAGCCTGTTATACAGAGTGAAGTAAATCAGAAAGACAAAAACAAATATTGTATATTAACACATAAATATGGAATATAGAAAAATGATACTGATGAAAATTATCTGCAGGGAAGTAATGGAGATGCAGATGTAGAAAACAGACTTGTGGACACAGCGAGGAAAGGAGTGGGTGGGACGAATGGAAAAAGTAACACTGACATATATATTCTATTATGTGTAAATAGATAACTAGTGGGAAGCTGCTGTATAGCACAGGGACCCCAGCCTGGCGCTCTGTGATGACCGAGAGGGGTGGAATGCGGGGAGTAGAGAGAGGCTCAGGAGGGAAGTGACTTATGTATACTTAATGGCTGATTCTTGTTGTTGTATGGCAGAAACCAACACGACACTGTAAAGCAGTTTTCCTCCAATTAAAAACAAGAAACAAAAAAACCCTGCTGATATTAGAATAGAAAACCCACCAACACTGTCTGCCTGGTCCCAGGGCATGCCACCCTGCTCACTGTAGGCCCATAAGCCTCGCACTCCGCTGCAGGAGACACCATTTTTCTCATGATGTTTATCTTCTCCTTCTAGTGCTTCTTATCTCCCTCACACCCTCAGTCCCTCTGCGCTCACCTCATTCTCCAGGGACATTGCTTTCTTTCTGGGACACAAGTTGCCTCAACTTCCCTCTTCTCATTAACATGTCTCCATACCTTTCTTCACTCCTGTTGAGGCTGGGTACTTCCAGCTCAAAGCCCTTCTCGCTTCTCCACTCCTCTTCTTGAATCTTTACTCTGCTCTACCCCATTGAGTCCTCTTCCTCAGTTTGCCCCACTTCCCATTTCCACTTCTATTTCAAGTGCTCAAACTTCAGACTTTTCACCCCTTCCCTTCCTTAAATGGACATGCATCCCAAAGCTCTGTTCATCCTCACTCTACATAAATGAAAAGGTTGTGACTTCAAAATCAGCTCGATATGGATAGTTCTTTTTCCTGAACTCTACTGTCATATTCCCAACTGCCAGCTCAATGGAAACTTAAGTTCCATGAAGTCTAACCCATTATGTCCCACACTGAGTTTTTCTTCCCTCCTAAATGTGCTCTTTCTCCATGTCTGTCTGTCTGTCACTCTGTTAAAGGTGTTATTATTCTCGCTATCACCCAGGCACTACATTTGTTAATTCTGACTCCATCTCTTCCTGAACACCCAATCAAGTGATTTTGCACTCTACACCTTTTATTCATTCTCTTACTAATCTCACTCCGATAAACTTGTTAGGACCTTATTACTATTTTTGGGGGATTACAGCCTTTCCCAAGTTATCTAATCTTCTGTGCTACAGCAACTGTCAAAGACTGCTTGACTGACAGGTTCCTTCAATCAAGCACTAGCCATTGTTCTTGAAAAAGGCAAGGCCAAACCAGGACCTTCAGCACAGGAAGGAAATTAAAAGTTGGGGCAAAAGTCTCAGGCACCGAATAGCTAGATGCGGAAGTCTGAAAGCTCCTTCTCAGTGACCTGGGAAATATTTCTTACTTAAGAATAAGAAGGGATAACTTGGGAGGAACAGTTCCCTGTATTGAGTGTAATCACATTACCAGAAAATAAAGTGTTGAGGGCTGGGGAAGGCGCAGGGGCAGGGACACCTGATTACGCTCCAAGAACTGAGAAATACTATTAGACTGGCTCTGGTGCTTAAGAAACCTGGGCACAGTAAATACAGGCTTGTAAGAGGCTCCTGGACAATCTTTACTGGCCGCATCCCACCAAAGATGTAAATCTGCCAAGGCACAGGACAGGTGTAGCAATCATGTAGACAATACAGATCCATTCCTGCGTCTGAGCAACGCGCTTGAACTCTCTGGGCCTTCAGTAAAACGAGAGGACACAGCAATAATTATTTTACCTCCAATTCTCTGCAGTCAGGGAAATAAAAATCGTCTAAGTCTGTTTGGGCAAAACTGCCGTGACGTTCAGAAATGACATGGGGAGGCAGGTTGGTTAGAAGAGACTGGGGATAGTGCAGGACAGGGGGACAAAACCAGGGAGCAGGCAAGGAAAGGCAAACAGGACACAGCTCCTATTTACATGCCCGCATTTACCTATTCAGCAAATATCTGTGTGCCCTCTGAGTGCTAGGCATAGTTTTAAAACTTGAAGATACAGTGATGGGGGGAGCGAGCCCTTGTTCCCAATAAACTTACAGTGTTGAATAAGCAAGGGCAATCCACTATTTAATGAGTGCTATGGCACTTGAATCTATGTCAGTAAAAGCACTTTAGGAATGACACAGGTCATGGGGTTAAGGCAAACAGAGTGAAATAAGTACAAAAGGTAAGTAGGAAAAATGCCCATTCTCAAGAACGAGAGTTCTATTATCAACTGGGAAGTGGACATTAATTCGAGAAGAAAATATTCTGACTCAGCCCAGAGAACTGTGCTAGTGGTCAGTCACTGAAACATAGAGTAGAGCTTTGAACTTTCTTTCAAGTTTCCTGGGTGGGTGGGGGGTCTGGTGGCTGACACTTTGGGGATAGAGGAGAGCTATAAAGTAGATGGAAAACCTCGCTCCTGATTTAGGATATAAAGTAGTAGAATCATCATGGCAGAACCCTGCTACGGTTCTAGAAAGCACACTACTTAAGTGTCTGATCTACCTTTTCCATCAAGGTATCAGTCGGGCAATAAGTGGGTAAAAATGATGCAAAGTCAGAACGTGAATGAATCTAGGTTTCAAACCCAAAAGAGTGCCCTGAGAGGCTACATGAATGAGCAAAAGGATCTAACTGCAATTGTAGCCTTGAGCATACCGAGACATCTATGCAGGGATAAAAGGAGCACTGTAGTGAATACACTAACCAAAATGAGGATAAAAATGTGATTCAGTTCAGTTCAGTTGCTCAGTCATGTCTGACTCTTTGTTCCCCTATGGACTGCGGCACACCAGGCTTCCCTGTCTATCAGCAACTCCTGGAGCTCACTCAAACTCATGTCCATTGAGTCGGTGATGCCATACAACCATCTCCTCTTCTGTCGTCTCCTCCCACCTTCAATCTTTCCCAGCATCAGGGTCTTTTCCAATGAGTCAGTTCTTTGCATCAGGTGGCCAAAGTATTGGAGTTTCAACTTCAGCACCAGTCTTTCCAATGAATATTCAGGACTGATTTCCTTTAGGGTTGACTGGTTGGATCTCCTTGCTGTCCAATGGACTCTCAAGAGTCTTCTCCAACACCACAGTTCAAAAGCATCAATTCTTCAGTGCTCAGCTTTCTTTATAGTCCAACTCTCACATCCATACATGACTACTGGTAAAACCATAGCTTTGACTAGACGGACCTTTGTCGGCAAAGTAATGTCTCTGCTTTTCAATATGCTGTTTAGCTTGGTCATAGCTTTTCTTCCAAAGAGTAAACATCTTTTAATTTCATGGCTGCAGTCACCATCTGCAGTGATTTTGGAGCCCAAGAAAATAAAAGTCTGTCGCTGTTTCCATTGTTTTCTCATCTATTTGCCATGAAGTGATGGGACCGGATGCCATGATCTTAGTGTTTTGAATGTTGAGTTTTAAGCCAGCTTCTTCCCCCTCCTCTTTCACTTTCATCAAGAGGCTCTTTAGTTCTTCTTCACTTTCTGCCATAAGGGTGGTGTCATCTGCGTATCTGAGGTTATTGATATTTCTCCCAGCAATCTTGATTCCAGCTTGGCTTCATCCAGCCTGGCATTTCGCAGGATGTACTCTGCATATAAGTTAAATAAGCAGGGTGACAATATACAGCCTTGACGTACTCCTTTCCCAATTTGGAACCAGTCTGTTGTTCCATGTCCGGGTCTAACTGTTGCTTCTTGGAGGTAGGAAAAAGTTTGGAATCAAATCCAGAGAAACAATTTTCAGGTCACCTGGGAAGGAGCTGGCAGTAGCCACTGCCATAGTAGCCCTTTGACCCACATGAAGGTCTAACAGAGCACTGGATAGCTTCTCAGATGTGGGGCTGGAAAGCCAAATACAATAAAATACATTCTCCAAGGTGTCTTTCAACGACCCTAGTACTGTGCTGTAGAGTTGATAATGATGGACAGCCAAGTTCTAGTCCCTGCAAAGGATCTTTAGGTCTTTCCAGGTATAAGAGCAATGCCAAGTGGGGTCTGAAGTTGTTCTGCCTCATGGGTCTTGGAGATTCCTCAACCACAGCTCAGCAAATATGCCCTGTGGCATAGCTTGTTGAATCTGCTCTAAGA
This sequence comes from Giraffa tippelskirchi, assembly GCF_054371585.1. Lineage (NCBI taxonomy): Eukaryota > Metazoa > Chordata > Mammalia > Artiodactyla > Giraffidae > Giraffa > Giraffa tippelskirchi. The sequence goes on from NC_137276.1 coordinate 96,023,361, forward strand.
GAGAGATACACAGACATTGTGTCTGGCCAGGAGGAATATTAGTAATGGACTGAATCCTCAGAGTGGAGTCATCTCTCTTTCCCTGCTCTTCAAGGGGACTGGTTTGTACATTTAACTACAGAATTAAAGCATATAAAAAATTCTGTACCTTAAACACATTTGAGGTCAGTGGGCTAGGTGCTATGTACCCTCTGCTGGTGTCTTCATCACTACACGCTTTTGGTAAGCTTTTTGTCTCTGACATTGGAGCTCTCGTAGGGGCAGATGAAGATCTACTGGAATAGCATGTGAGGCCCCTGTTTTGGGACAGGAGATCCCTATGGCCTGGGGGAGAGAAGGGGTCAGCCTAGAAGGTCATGGGGAAAATGTAGAACCCAGGTTATCCTAAGGCAGAAGTGCACGGCATATATGGGAATATTACCAAGTTAAAGGTGAAAATGAAAGTGGAAGTCGCTCAGTCGTGTCTGACTCTTTGCAACCCCATGTGGCCTTGGCTTAAAAGGGAATTCCCCAGCCCTGCATGAGCTCTAGTGGATCTACAACTTAGTTGTGGCTAAGTCATAAACCACCTCTTTCTCAGAAAACTGAAGAAATGAAGGGTCAGAGAGCTAAAACACAAAAACAAAAACAAAACAAGACACAGCTACTCTTCCAGCAAGACCCAGGATGAAGCATTTTCCAAGTACTACAAACTTCAGAGTGGACTTTGAACTGTGATGAAACCAGAAGAAGATGTGGAAATGGAAACCAGGCAGATTCTTAGCGGTGTCACCAAACTTCTTAGACAATTCAAAGCAGGTGGGCTCAGTTATTTATACTAATGTGCACAATGGCCAGGTAAACACAAGTTAATTCCAAATGGGCTTCTGTGAAGGGTTCCTACAAAGAGTTCCAACAGAGGATAACAAAACAGAACTGTCCAGAAAGAGTGAAGACTTGGAATCAAACTTTTAAGTCAGAAGAGACTGCCATCTAAGATGATAAAGTATCAAATCCAGAAAGTCTAGTTAAAGCAGCAAGAACTAAGCAGTCAAGCAGACTGTAGCACAAGGAGGTCAGGGAGAAAGAGTAGGTCTGGCAAGGAAAAAGGATATACAAGAGCCCTGAACCTGTTATGTCAACACTTCAGTCTCACAAGTGTCAATCTCAGGGCACATACTTGGGCCTTCCTACTTGGGGCCACTTACATAAGGTCCAGCCCCTCATCTAAGTTATCTTTTTAAAAGATGAGCCCTGTGAACACAAGTTCAGATGCCAGTGCAGTCGACTGGCTTTAGAAATGAGGTAAAGGCTGGGAGGATGAAAAGGGGGTTAAGAGATAACAAAGTAAACACTAGAGTGAGTAAGCACTAGAGTGAGGTAAGTACAGCCAGCTAATCTGGTAGACTGAGTAGCATTTTTAGTGGACTGGGGAGGGATCTATTCCTGCAAGTAGAAAATCAAACTTTTCCTAGATTTTAGGATGTGAGCATACTGATTTTGCCACAGAATACTTAACTAAAGGATATGCTGCCATGCATATCATGGAAATGCACTTAATATTTATAACTCCTGAGTACATCCTCATGCCATTACTCCTTTATTAAAACAAAGCAAAACAAACAAAACCCCCCAACAGTACATGGCCTTCCATGAATCAAGCAAGGGCAGCTGCAGTGCTAGCTCTTAAACAGGTTCCACTGGAAACCTGACCCTCTTACTGCATTCTTCTGCATGGCATTAATGGCAGCAGACATAACTCTCTGAAAGAACTAAATGAATTTATGGCTGTTAATTTTTACTTGAATAATGTTCAAATCTACATAGGTTTTAGAAATAAACTCTGTAAAGGTTTTAAAATCTACAGAGGTCTTAGAAATAAACTTCTTTATTGACAATGAGGTCTTCGAAGTTCAGAAAGATTAAGTCACTGATTCAGGTTCTCTAGGCAAATTTGGGGCAGAGCTGGCAAGTCAACTCCACCTGATTTTCTGACTTCTAGTTTGAGGTCCTTTCTGCTCATTGTGCTTAAGGATGAGATATTTGCTTAGCCTCAGTTATGAAGTTGAGGCCTGAGTTTGAAAATTAGGAATAAAGAGAACTTAAAAGTCTTCAGGGTTGTAGGAACTACAGATTACATATTGACATCCTAGGCCAATAAAGATTATCATATACTATACAAGGCAAGAGAGGGCATTGTTAATAAGCTAGACAAAGAAAACAGAAAAGGTCCAATTCACAACACCTACATGAAAGAAAAATGACAAATCATTCAGCCTGGGTTGGGAGTATAAATGCCAAAGGTCAGAGAGGTTGCAAGTCAATGAAGAAAAGTTGTGAAGAAACCACAAGAGTGAGTTCCACTAACTGTGAAATTCAATTCCCTTATAATCTGATCTCCATTCTAGAATTAGGACCCAGTTTCAGCAGATACCAACTAAACAGACTAATATTCTACTGTTCTCAGGCTGCAAGCCCTATGTGCTCTGGATGAGACCTGCAGGCTTTCCCCAACTACAGCCTATTCTGTCATATTTTTGCACTGCTCCAATACAAGATTTTCTGACATTTTCCTCTAGCAAATATTTAAAGAATAAAGGGTAATTTTTACCAGAGACTTTTTTTTTTTTCTCTATAAGATATACAGTTTCTCTAAAGACAGTTACTGATCAAAACATTATATCCTGGAGTCTCAGTAAACATTTTACAAGGCATTTCTTCCCTTCTCTCAGTCTTCTATTGCTCTCCATTTCCACATTCATACCAAACTTCTCTAACTCCACAATCTTGGGAGACAGGGGGTTGGGGGAAATAGCATACGTCCTCTAAGCCAGAGAAGTTGAAAAACCAAACATCATAAGAGTTGATCTGCAGGGCCTCCTTTTGGTCCTTTCTCTTGAAGGCATTGAACTAAATTAACATCTAAGCTCTCCTGCAGGTCCAAGCCTGGGAGCAATATCACTGCTTTAGGAGTGGAGGACAAAGAGAAGGGGCTTCTTACGGTGGGCCTTCTGTATTTCATTCTTGCTTTTAAGCCTCTTAAGTGGCAGTTTGTAATTTCTACCTCTGGACCCTTTTATCTTCTTAAAGTGAAAATAGCTCAGTAATGTCCAACTCTTTGTGACCCCATGGATTGTAGTCCACAAGGCTCCAGTGTCCACGGAATTCTCCGGGCAAGAATACTGGAGTGGGTAGCTGTTCCCTTCTCCAAGGGGTCTTCCTAACCCAAGGACTGAACCCAGGTCTCCCACACTGAAGGTAAATTCTTTACCGTCTGAGCCACCGGTGAAGCCCAAGAATACTGCAATGGATAGCCTATCCATTCTCCAGGGAATCTTCCGACCCAGTAATTGGACCAGGGTCTCCTGCATTGCAGGCGGATTCTTAACAGCTGTGAAACTTCATTTATGTTAAGTGTTTAAGAAAAACACTCAAAAGTTCTAAACTTTTCTACACTGTAGAGAAAAAAACAGGAGAACTCTCTTGGCCCCAACTGTCCTTCTCTTGAAACCAAAAATATAAATACAGTGTGTGAGAAATACTTACAACATCTAAAAATCGATCAACACTTCCTCAGTCAAAAACATATTTCTCTACACATAAGAGTTCAATTTTAAAAGTTCAACCACTAGCTTTATGACAGAACAAAACCTAAACAGCTGCTGAGTTATACTTTTATTTTAGCACACAGACAAAACCATTATAAGTGACTATTCAAACAACAGAACTAGAAACTTCCCCTCCATCTCCTACTGTTTTTCAGGGGTCTGAATGATGTGCTGCCCCAAGAACAATGCAACACAATGGCTCGCTCAGCCCCTGCTCCTCAGCACAAAGCTGTGCACGCAACAGTCTTAAATATCCTACAGGTTGGCTGGTTGACTTCTGATGTCCAGACATACACAATTTACTCAATAAATACAAGCAGAGTTATCTATCAAGTACTGCATTTATGGAGCTTACATTCTAGTTATGAACATTATAGCCTGATAAGAGATGACTACTAAAAGATTTCAAAATGCTGCCTCAAGTTCAAATCCATTCCATAAGGAAGCTGTCTACAAAATAAAATTCTGAGATGACATCACTAACTCATTAACATCATTAACTGGATGCTTCCTTTCCAGAATATTAATTTACAGCGTAGTCATATCAAGATAGTGGCCTTAGAAACTAACATCTTCAATGGATGCAGAAGGAAAACAGATATGGAAATCTTTTATTTCTTAATATCTTAGAAGGAAAAGATGGGAATACTTTTAAGTAAACTTCTTTATAATATATAAATGGACTTCAACTACAGCCTTATTTTAGTCATATCTACGTGGATCACGGCAAAACTGGCTTTCAACGTAGATGAGACTTTTTACACACACACGAGGCGCTAGAATTACTACACAGCAATTTAGTGTCTCATTCCTTAACTGCTTTAAATTGTAGGCTCTCACAAGCTACACACGAGTCTAGTGCTTCATTCTTGGGAATACAGGAGGAGGTATATCATAAATGCCACATGAATAAATGGATGTGATTAATGCATCTCATTATCCACTCTGTACCAAAAACTATGTGAGAGAAAAAACACATTTTCTGAATCTTATACTTTGCAACCACTTAATACAGATGATCACGTTTTCTGAATTCATAGCACTTTTTTTTTCAGACTATCACACATCTCCCAGTGAAATTTCTTGCCATTTCATAATTTGGCTCTAGTGGGCATTTAATTTTAGATGAGTAAAGTAATGAAGTGGTTAACAGTACAGGCTTTGGAGTGAGAGAGACTGGAACACAATTTAGGGGCTACCACTTATTGGCTGGATGGTCTTGGTCAAACCACTTGTTTCCTGATTTGTAACAGCTTCCCTTACAAGGTTGTATAAGGTTTAAGGGAGATAATGTGCTAATGCACCTTTATCAGCACAGTGCCCAGCACACAGTAAGTGCTCAATAAATGGTAGTTCTGCTAAGTTTGGTTTCCCAAACAGATTATCTCTTGATGTAAATATCTGAATTACATGATTTTTACATGCCCCCATACCGCCGTGCTGCAGTCCATGGTGTCACAAAGAGTCAGACACGACTAGGTGACTGAACAACAACACCTAACACAATGCTTCATATGTAGTAAAGGCTAAATAGATATTTACTTAATAATGGAACTGGATGGATCTTAATTTTTCTCTTTGGAAAGGTGAAAAATCTTATTCTGACAACTCTGCTAATCAATACACAGCATCTATGGTTTCCTACCATAACCAAAAGCCATAATTACCATCCAATTTGTCTGGGATCTGTCACATGTCAAAATCATTCAAACAAGGGAAACTGCATGTAGGACAGTATCCAGTGACAATGTCTTACTGTCAACACTTGACAATGCCTCTCTTTCAGGAAGTCAGACAGCTGATCTCCAAGTCCCCCCCGCCTCCCCTCTGGTTTTGGTAGGGCCCCATTTCTTTCTACAGTCCAGTATGAAGAGGCGAATGAGAAATACAGTTTTTCATCAAACTGGTTTATGGGTGTTTCTATTTAGCTATGCAGTTTTAGCACAGGGTGGGCAAAGTTTTTCTGCAAAGGGCCAAACAGTAAACTTTTAGGCTTTGTGGGCCATGTGATTGTGCAAAACAGCCACAGGCAATGCATAAACAAGTCAACATGGCTGTATTCCAACAAAACTTGATAAATATTTCATCAATTATACCTCAATAAAGCTGAAAAAAGATACAGAGGAAGAAAAACTTTATGGACACAAATTAGAATTTAATTTACTTTTCATGTCAGGAAATATTACTCTTCTTTTGGTTTTCTTCTTCCAACCATTTAAAAATGCAAAAACCATTTTTGGCTCACAGGATACAGAATTATTATATAGGTGATAAGTACCCACAGGATATAGTTTGCTGACTCCTGCACTAGCATCAATATAGGGAAGTGTGTAGCACTGATTCTGGTTCTTCATCACAAACTCAATCTTCTCAAGGTCTACTTCTCCACAAATATTTTATCATCCCAAACAATTCATTCATTTCCAGACAGAACATTCTTGAAAATCCAACCAAGTCACTAATTTTAGCTCTACATAGACCATAATATAATATGATCTTTAATATACACCATATTTTAGCTCATTTCTTGGTTTATTAGACATCTGTCTTAATTATATTATAAACAACTAATGAAACAACCAGTTTGTACTTCTTATTTAAAAAAAGAACAAGAACTGTAATTCAATGATTTATGCAACTACAATACCACAAAAATAGTATAACTCTCAATTTTATGTCTCCATTTAATGAAACTCTAAACTATAAGTTCATTACGTGATTGTATAAATACCTCTATTCTGTATATAGCATTATCGCTCCCAGGTTTGCTTCTTTCAGTATGTTGAAGGCCAAGGGTCTTAATACTGTGGGCAAGTGGCAAAACCTGGTCCTGTCACGGTGAACTCTTTAAAAATACTTACCATCATGAATCAGTGTTGCAGAGTTCATTTAAAATTCTTTAGTAGATTAGCTTTCAGATGACAACTAACAATTTAACCACAGATTAAATCAAGTAATTATGAATTCTGAATGAATTTGTTGTTATTCAGTAGCAGAACCAAGTCCTGAAGGGTGCTATTTCTGTGGTACCGTCGAAAACCTTCAAAATGTTCAAGGCATTTGTTTCAACATGTAGACTAAGGCTTAGAAAGAATTCTCTGCATTTGCCTGATTTCATGGCAGAGACAAATACAGAATTTTAACAGTATACCTTTTAGATAACCATTTAGAATTACTGAACTTCACAAAATATTTAAAAATATAAACTCATGGTACAATTATAGTGTTACATAGAAGATATAATAATAAAATAAAATCAAGCTATAACAAATGATTAAAAAGTTCAAAGTGAAGTGCTTATTAAATTTTTGAGATGTTAGAAAGATAGTAAAAAAAACTGGCCTAAATTTACAAATATACTTTAAAATCATATAACTTCAAAAACACAGAAGATTTACATTTGTTCAAAATTTGAACATGTGCATTTGGGACATGGTTTCAGAAGAATGATGACTCTTTGGAGAAATGACATCTCTGGCAATCACAGACAGTAATAATTAATACTTTGGTAAAGTTAGAATTTGGCCTCCTTACTTTGCTCAAGACATCTACTACCTATGATTTTAACCAATTATTGATTTATATTGTAAATTCTATTTCATTCCAAGAAAAGCAAAAGTGTATTTGTACTTCAGAGGGCATGGTAAAGCAACAAAAAAGTTTTGAAAATGAGTATTTTAAATATATTGTAAAATATAATTATAAGAGTAGGAAGACAACTTAATAATAAAAGATAAACTAAGGAAAGAACCTATACTTCTGAATTATAAATATTCTTTTTACTAAAACAAATAACTAGTAGTCTTGGAAATTTATAGCATAAAAGCAGTCTTCATTCACTATAAACCTTTTTACTTATGCCCCAGTATCATTCAATTTTTTTCCCTAATATACTTATTTATCTTTAATCTTCCAATAAAATTATTCATGGAAGGTATTCTAACAAATGCTTCCATTTATTGAGCACCTACATGCACCACGCTAGATATTTCAAATACATTATATCTCAAACTAAAATGTCCCTGCAGATAAAACTTCCTCTGTTAGGAAAAAGAGGGTATAAGACAAAGTCTCAATCTTCTTTGCTTTCCTTTCCTCATTTTTCTCTGCCTATACTTCTCAAAAAAATTGTTCAGTTTAAAAAGAAAATATATCTCACCCTTGGCTACCTTCTTCACATATGTTATGTAAAAACCACTGTGACTAGTCTTTTTCCCCTTACAAAGAACAGAAACTTAAGATTTCATGTTTTTGATTCTTGAAGATAGAACAGGCATCTAGAAAACATCAAAATATTAAATTATTCATCTCCAAGTTGATTCAAGGATAGGTCCACTGATATCACCATATCCACTTTAATTGGTTCCAAATAATTCTTTGAGCCCCTTGCAAATTCTTACTGGTATTTCCTTACTTTTCTCTGACTTACTAAGGTTTTATTATAAATTCTGAATATTAAGGCTGTGTCTTTACTTCTCTTTATCACACTTGTTGTTTTCCCCCCTCTCTCTACCCATCTGACATTATTTATACAATGTAGGCAGTTCAATCAATCTATGTAGAATTAAATTACTGACCTTCATTAATTATGATTTTCATAAAAATCTGACATTCATTAATTGGAATTATTTTATCCAGTTGTATATCACTTTACAGAATAGGTTGATTTCTAAGAGTTGGGCTAATTTCTATAAACCAAATCATACTTTTATCCCTAGGGGAAAAAACTGTGCAGATTCACGTTTGTGAGTGCTATACATCTTTAAAAATCACACATTTAGAAAGGAAAAAAACTAAGAAATGGTAAAAATTATTTCAAAATTAAACAAGTACCATACCATAAAACATGTACTCTTTGATCTGTACCAAAGTAAGTAGAAGACATGTCCTTGGAATTGTCTGCCTCTTGAAAATAGAAAATTCCCATATCCTCTCTATGCTAAGTATAGTGAAACCCCTTGCCTATATGATCAGATATAGGTTTTTTCTATTTTAAATCTCCTCTCTTCACATATGTGTAGAATTGCTAGTAAAGTTATGAAAGTTCTTAATGAAGAGAGGCCCATTTATAATATAGTTAACAGTGCTTAACAATGCAATTTTGCAATATGGTTCAATTATCTGCTTGTCTTTTTTTTTTTCCCCATTCATCCATTTATTCTTCAAATACTAGGTAAGTGTCAACTAGGCACTCAATAGTATTGTAGATGCTGGGAATACAGTGAGGAACAAAATATTTAAAAAGTCCCTGCCCTCACGGGGCTTACAGTCTAGTTCCTCAAAGGGGATCTCTAGCTAAAATAAAAGTACTCAAAATCCACGAGGAAAGCTTTCTGAAAGGCTCCGTTAGTCTGATATCTCAGAGGAGCAAAGGCTACAATAAGTACTACATTAACATTTGTAACATGTTTTATTTTTATCAAAAATAAAAATAACATCTAGTTAAGTTTATTAATTTCCTTAAATTTTAATTTATTCATATTTAATATACTTCTAATTTTCCTCAATTTACACTTTCTAGCTATTTCTGATAAATTCTATATCCTCCTTGAAGAAAGTAAGAGAGACAATCCTTTTAAATTTCCAACCTAATTGATGATCAATAGGTACCAATCAAGAGATGATCTTCAAAAAAGCAATTTTTTGTTATAAAACAATGGACTTCACAATTACAGGACTGTTTGCTACTGCTGCTTCTGCATGATTTAACCAATTGACTGGGGTTTTGATTGGGATACCAGTACTCGAAATAATTTGTCAGTTTCCTAACTTCTTTGTTACCGTCCCATTAACTAAACTTATAACTTCTTAGTCAGCATTACTATGTGGTAAGGGTTATCATTAGAAACTAGACTTTCCCCATGGCAAAGATTACCTGGCATTTTATCTAACTTTTACCTGGCATAGTTGTCAGTGCAGGCACTGCTAATGTGCTCTGGACCCTTCTTTTACCGAGCTCTCAATTCCTGCTCTGCCCTTGCTTTCTCTAACCAAAACTGTGAATTATCTAAGTTTAATATGGCCAGGCCACATCTGTTGTCAAGCTGAGCGGTCCTTCATCCTTTCTTGGGCTTCTTCTCCCTCTTCATGTCACAGCTAATGGTAATGTTTTCCACTTTCACCGCAGGACACTTTCCACCCTCTTTCACTGACAGGACACCACAGGCAATCAGGAAATTTGTAGGTATGCCACAGAGTGATAAAGGATGCCAAGCTAGGAATAAGGATATCAACTTTGCTCTGCACAGGATATCGAAAGATCCAGAGGTATTAAAGGAAATGTCACTCTGCATATGATTTCTGCATTTTCCTTTCTATATTTCTCTCTCTATATATTCATTCAACAACATTCATTGAGTGCTTATGAGGTTCTGGGACTGTTACAGTTAGTTACTTCTAATGGGAACACACCAACACTGTTTCAAAGCAGCACTGGTAACTCTCTGACCTATAGGTCATATTCAGTCTTCAGCTTAATTTTGTGTGGCCCAGAGAGAAGGTATCAAGAAATGAAATCACAACAGGCCGTAAGAAGTCTTTAGAAGCAGTAAGATAGAGAAAGCCATAATTCCATGAAGAGAGGAGGCCTGTATCTTTCTCCTTTACTTCTGTGTATACCTCTCACTGTCTCTAGTTCTTTGCTCTAGTTCTCTCTTCTTCACTTTGCCTCATTTCCTTAACTGGTCATAAAAAAGCCAATGAGATGTATGTTACTTCCTGTATTTATTGAATTGCATTCCCACCTTCAATTTAAAGGGCAGACCAACTGAACACCTCTTATTTGTATCCTGGAGCAAACATAAGCCTTTTTGTTGCTTTTGTTTGGAGTGAGGGAAAAGGAGAGGGTGGAAATAGGTCTCCAGTCCTTGAAATCTCTTTCAGAGATTACCCACTCATTAACTCAGTAAACTAAAATTCCATCTTGGCATGTATGAAAACTGCATTAAAAAATAAAATAATAAACATTGTACTTCAAGAATCTACACCAAAAAATTAAATACAATCAAAGTTCATTAAGGCATAAGTGTAAAAAGTAAATAAATATTTCATAGAGAAAGTAAATAAAAATCTATCCAAATAATTATTTCAACAAAAAATAGAATAGCAATAAATGCATCCAAAGGAAGAGTTATCATTTATCATTTTTTATACACTAAAAATAAGGTTTCTCCACTAAGAACTGTTTTCATGCAGATTTTATCACAAAATTATTTTATATTTTTCAGTTTACAATTTCTCTCTTCAGTAGTTGCTATGAACTGTAAATTATTCACTTAATTCCCCAGAAATTAAATATCTTCCTAAGAACTCTATAGAATCCCCATTACATCAGCATACCACAGTATCTTTTCTACAGCACACACAAAAAAAACTATAATAATTATAACTTATTCTTTATTTGTCATCTTTCTACAGAAGTTATCAGGATTTAGCCTTACCAGGAGATTATACACATTATAAATACAAGTTTAGACTACTAATCACCAGACTGTTACGTTGTATTTCTAGAACACGATATCACAAATTAAAGTCATTAATTCCAAAACAATAGTTTATTAACAAAAAAGTACAAAGAAGTACAAATGGACATCCTATTTCCCCCTCATTATGGTCCATCTATCTATCTCCCTTTCAGTCCATGGCATGGCCTTCTTGAGCTAAAAGAATGGGTAAAATACTTCTCTTTCCATTGGGCCCTACTAAACCATCCCCAAACAAATCATTATGTACTTAAATTACACAGTCCATGTCAATTTTTAAAATGTTTTATCTATATGAATTGCCATAAAAGCCTCTCCCCTTGGCAACATACCATGTTCCTAAACTGAATGAAACATATGAACATCAATATCCATAAATCATGCTTAGACAGAGGGAATATTTTATCACTAGTATGTTTGCCTTGAAGTAACAGTTTACAAATTAAAGCTTAGAGGTGTTGAAAAGGATTTTCATAGATATTTACTAAAACATATCAAGTCAAAAACATCTTATTAACTGAACTAAATTGAGGTACATGGAAAACATTCAGCTTAGTTGTGTTTACTGCACAGATTTTTAAATCAAAGCTACTTACATTTCTAATCTTACTGCTGTTAATTTCAATTTTCTCCAACAGTGGTCCAATTTATTTTAATAAACCTACAGTTAATTCCATACTTCTCTCTCTACAAGCCCAAAGTACCTCTCTAAATCATGTTAAAGTTCCAACACTTGTGATTTCTCTCTCAGGGCTCCTTAAAATACCAACACAGGATGGGAAGATTTAGTAAACTGCCACATTTTGCTTTCTGCTATGGTTCATCAAGACAGAACATATGAATTAATTTACTGATGTTCCCAAAGTCTTGCGTATAATTTATTAAGATTATACATTTTTTTGTGTAGTAAGCTCCAGCCTTTTGGTCTGCAGAGGGAGCCAGATCAGAGCTTACAATACTTTACTCCCTGCTTAGAACTATTCTCATGAAGAACATGAGCTCAGTGTTGGACTAGACTGTAATAACATAAGGTGCTATACCAGTGATACATTTTTTGGGAGCTGGAAAATTCAGATGACCACTCACTAAACATAAAATCATTATTCCACAAAGATTTTATTCACATCAAACTTGCACAGTAGCAAAAAAAATCAAAACATAACTAAGCCACATATCAAAGAACAATATACAATAGAGATTTGAATTTCTCAATGGCATCGGAAAGGATTTCCATAAATAACATTTACAATTCTAGTGTTAGGTCTTTCAAGGTATCTGAAGCTTCACAGTGCTAGAATTGATTTTTATCAGAACACATGCAAAAATGTGCAACATAATAATCCATATTAATGACACAAAAAAGCACGCCGGTTATTTGTCATTCCAGCACGGCCATGCCACTCTATGTTCTAAAAAAAAAACAAACAACCCCCCAAATCCGGGTCCCATTCATTCTTCAATTATGCCTTTAGTCACTCTGTTTTATTATATTCAAACAGTCACTGTTAGTGCTCTTCACCACGACTTTCAGGTTGACGTCACTCCCTGCCTGCTGGCTGTCAGGACTGGGGGACGCCCCTCTCCCAGACTCACCTTCTTCCGGATGTCTTCATCGTTTGCTCCGAGAGAGGCATAGAGCTTGAATGCAGCCTGGCGAAGTTCATGAGCATGCTTTAAGTCATGATCAAGCTACAGGAGGAAAAAAAGATGTGTTCCAACCCAGTCCACAAATTACATTCTCAATAAAACTAATAGAGTTGAAGAAAAAAAAATGCTGAACAGCTACTAACATATTAGTGCTGGTTATTTTGGGGTGTGGCTCACATATGACTGAGACCTTGCTAGGTCTGTGTCAGGAAGACCTGGAATTCTTGCAGTTTGCTTCTGTCTAAAATGTGATAACATTGGTATATGAAAAACCTTCGTGATCTTTGAGCCCTAAAAATTCAGTGTTTCTTTAGTGGCACCGATGCTTGCTTGCACCAGTTGGGTTTTTTTGACTATGGCATGTGGAATCTTAGTTCCGCAACCAGAGATTAAATCTGTGCCCCCAGAAATGGAAGCATGGAGTTCTAACCACTGGACCACCAGGGAATTCCCCACCAGCTCTTTGAAATACTCTCACAAACATGGCATACTCAGGCCCTTCCAGCCCTAGAATACAGCTGATAACTTGAGTGCTGCTGCAATCTTTGAGAAGGTTTTCCCAAACATTAATTGTGCTAGAAGGAAAATCTTTGTAAAAATACTTTAAATAAAGAACAGAAAATGGTAATCATTATTATCTGTCTATTACAGCTATCTGAGAGTTGTTTTCAGGAGACTTTTTTGGGATAAATTTATTAAAATTACTGGTATGAAATAATTATAGCTGTCTTTCACATGCATAACTGGCTTTCTCAGTTATCAGTTCTTCCAAACACCTGATCTATCACCAAACTACCAAAAAGAGAAAAAAGAAGTATGTTCTTAGGACATTTTCGGTGATAAATACTAACCAGTAAATTTATAAGGCAAATCAATAAATAGTTTCACAACTAAGAGATATAACTTACTCATCCAAATGATGGCAACTTTTTCCAAATGAGTTGCCTTGGAAAACTTCACCCTTATGCAAAGATGTAGGTGTTGCTCACAATATTCTGAAACCCTCTTTTGAAAATTCCTAAAGAGCTGAATAGCATACTAGCAAGAAAACCTTGACAATAACATATTTTCATCAACTAAGAGAGTTTTAACTGTCATTGGTGTGTGAAGATGGAGAAACTCAGCTAGGTAATGTCATTTAGAGTAACAACAACAACAAAAACTCCACAATAAAAAAACCTGAAACTCAGATGGGATGGTTCTAAAGGCAATTCTTAAGCGTAGTTCCAAAAATATCTTGACCAAAGCAGGCATGGATGGTTTATGGGAGGAAATCTCCCAATATACAACATTCATTTTGATGTGTAAGTTCTAAAATATGTGTTCTTATGTCTTAACTACTTTCCAGTCATAACTCACTAGAATAGTGACTTGGACTTAAATAAAGTATCATGAAAATCACAAATTTATTAACATGCAAAAAGTCCCTTTTCGGTCTAGTATCCACACTTGTATGTCAGAAACCACTGGATAATCTGTCATCAAAAATAAAGATGACAAAACAAACTAATATTCAAGTTTAGGAGATTTTTTAAAGTCATTATTATTTCAGTTTCACTGTGATGGAAAAACTCTAGGAGAAGGGATAATCTATATACCAGTTAAATGTTTTGCACATATGTAAGCTAGAAGTTTTTATAACTGTTTCTTCACTCTCATATCCATTTGCCTTGCTGGGATGGTCAACTAAAGGGGTTCATGAGGCTCTAGTTAGGACTTACTCATATATCTTTGTACTGGGAAGTACTGTGTCAGTTTGAGCAAGTAGTCAGAGGGAAAACAGACAAGGCAAGCTGGTTCAATATAACCTACAGCTTCTACTAGAAAAACAATACTGTTGAAGGAAGTGAAAGTGAAAGTGGCTCAGTTGTGTCCGACTCTTTGCAACCCCATGGATTATACAGTCCATGTAATTCTCCAGGCCAGAATACTGGAGTGGGTAGCCTTTCCCTTCTCCAGGGGATCTTCCCAACCCAGGGATCAAACCCAGGTCTGCCACATTGCAGGTAGATTCTTTTTTTTTTTTGCAGGTAGATTCTTTACCAGCTGAGCCACAAAGTAAGCCCAAGAACCCTGGAGTGGGTAGCCTATCCCTTTTCCAGCAGATCTTCCTGACCCAGGAATCGAACTGGGGTCTCCTGCACTGCAGGCGAATTCTTTACCAACTGAGCTATATTGAAGGAAGGGTAGGCACAAAACTTTAATATATAAAGGGCAGAGTACATTAATACAAATATCAATGAAAGTTATTCTAGGCCCTTTCTAAGACAGAGAAAGGTATACCCTTAATAGTTTATTTTCAATGTAAAATGCCAAAAGAACAGTTGCCTACCAGATGAAGTTTTTTGGAACCCAAGGGCATGGGAGAGGTCAAAGAATAGTTTTAAAAATTTACCACTGGGACCAGTGGCATCAAAAACAGTCACATATGTGAAACAGTACTGGTTACTATTTACGAGGCAATGCTCTCTCTACTACGACTTCCTTAAATAAACTTTCTCTAATAGAATGTTTATCTCTCATGCTTAGAGAAGTACATATGACAAACAGGTTGAGAAAAACAAAGCCAAGAAGAATTATCTACCATTCTAAGGAACTGATAGTTTGAGGAAAAGTTAGCACAATTTGGTCCTTCATGCTTTCAAACTAGAGGTTAGGTGGTGCTTTACTGTCAACTACCAGGCCCAAAACACAGTATGAAACTGCAGAAAAGAAAGAGGAGATGGCAAAAATTATAAGAAAAGATATGAAAAAACAGTGGCAGAGAGTAAAATAAAGCCACTCAGTCTCCTGGAACAGAAGATAACCTTTGTTCTAAAGAATGAGAATATAGCAACAGAGATGATTCTGGAACCTTGAAAAGGATTAGAGGATGTTGATATAATGTCAATAACCCTAGCTTAGAGACCCTGCTATTTTGGGGTTAGGTGGGAATCAGGAATGAAATTTCTTGATTACCTCCTTACTAAAAAACTTAACAAACTGAATTCAAAAATTCATAAAGCAACATCATCTTCGTTACCGAAAGTAAAAGATTTTTTTATTTAAAAGGGCTTTGAACTGTAATTTATCAAGTGGTTCAAAGTGGTGAACAGTAAGAAAATCTTTTTAAAAATCCCTCTCTTGAGCTGCTGAAAAGGAAAAGAAAACATACCCTTTTAATATCAGTGATGGCACTCACAGAGCTGGGATACTTGAAGTAATCAGCAAGCATGGCAATGAGGTGATCAGTAATGCTAGCAATTCTCTGCAGCTCAACATCTGGTTCAATCAGATAGGCGAGTGTCTCAGCTCCTTCAACTCTCTCCTCT
Source organism: Giraffa tippelskirchi (assembly GCF_054371585.1). Lineage (NCBI taxonomy): Eukaryota > Metazoa > Chordata > Mammalia > Artiodactyla > Giraffidae > Giraffa > Giraffa tippelskirchi. The sequence goes on from NC_137276.1 coordinate 96,039,387, forward strand.
AGTAACCTCTCCTTACTGCACATTCGAACCAAACAAGGCAATGTCTGGAAGGAGTGAAATTAATTATTTGCTTTTTTGGTAAAGGGAAAAGCACGATGGAGATCATATAGTAACTAAATCGACCCAATGGTTTTTACTGGGAGTCATGTTTGTAATCAAATATTTCAATAAAGACTTTCAGAGAATAAAAGGATTTTTTTTTGGAATGTAAAAACAAAATTCAGTGCGCATTAGTCATTTACACTGGCACACTAAACTCACATATATTCAAAGCACTTTAGGCTTTTGTGATTGATGAGACTGAAGCTTTATCATACAATCTTACAAAAGACATTCAAGAATCCCTAATATATCACTGCTGATGCTTCTGCCATGTCTATGTATTTATTATACCTAAAATAATTCAGCAGTTTAATTAGGAAAAATTTTGCTTTAGAAAAAGTATGCTATCTTTTCCTTGTGCTCAGTTGCTCAGTCGTGTCCAACTCTTTGTGACCCCATGGACTGCAGTCTGCCAGGCTCCTCTCTCCACGGAATTTTCTGGGCAAGAATACTGGAGTGGGTTGCCATTTCCTACTCCAGAATCTTTTTGTTAATGAGTGTGATGTGGCTGGGATGACTTTCAATTTTTCGTTTAGAGATTGCAAAAACAAAATACAGCTTTAAAAATTCAGTGATCTTCCCATTGCTCAGATTCTATCAGTTCTCCTCTAATCCAAGTTAAATGCACAAATCACAGTTCCTTGGTTCTCCAAAGAACTCCCTGGAATGACTGTGATATCAGTTTTACTTCTGAGGTCCTTTGAAAATCTTGGCTTGGTAATTAACCTACCTTAATATAAAGATAAAGATAGCGCTAAGTCATGTCCAACACTTGCAATCCCATGGACTGTAGCCTGCCAGGCTCCTCTGTCCATGGGATTCTCCAGGCAAGAATACTGGAGTAGGTTGCCATTTCCTTCTCCAGCGGAACTTCCTGATGCAGGAATTGAACCCAGGTCTCCCACGTTGCAGGCAGATGCTTTACTGACTGAGCTACCTGGGAAGCCCTAGGTTCTCATTAAAAATATCCCATGTTTATATTTCAAAGGCTGAAGAATTAAGTTTAAAGGTTGATGTGGAAATAGAATCTGAAACATTAGAATTATATGAAGCTTTCCTCTACAACCACAGTCAACTATGTTTTGTTCTAAGTTCCTATCATAGCTTTATCACAGAGTTCAGCACTTTTGTTGTTCACTATTGATTTCTTATCAGGCTGGTTCCATCTTTAAGATACAACCCTAGGCTTCCAAGAAGAAAGCCTTACTCTTATTTCCCTTTGAATAGTTACCAACATTTATCAATACCATAAAGTCATGGATTATTGAATTTAATGCTCACAACTACTACCCAGAGAAGATACTATTAACCTAGTTTATCAATGAGAAAGAAAAGTAGGGATAGAGCAGTTAAGTAAGGATGTGGAAGCCCTCAGTGCTCTATGCAGGGCTACCTACTTAGGGGTCCTCAGCTCTCATTACATCAACTGTCTGCTTCACCAAAAACTAAAGGAAACATTAATCTTCTTAATGGTCTTTTATCCTTGGGTTCATTTTGAACACAGATAATGAGAGAGTTCATACTCATAAAATGACACACTATTTACAGTTGTTCTGTTCTTTATAATTAATAAGAAGCTTAATGCATTTAATACATTATTATTATTCTCAATAACCCCGTGGGATAGATGAGCAGGAATTACTGCTTCCATTTTCATAATTAGGAATCTGAGGCACCAAAAGAATAAGGGATGTACCCAAGGCTACCAACCCAGTCACTGGTGGAAGTGCTAAAACTCAGAATTCAGGTCTTAGGACTTTTAGGGCTAGTCTTTCATCTGGGCTCTTCTGAGTTCTAGTTGCATCTGACACACCACAATAATGATGATTGCTTTCAAGTGTTATTTACTTATTCTTTCCCATTATGCCTTTTTATTATCTGCCATGAGGGTGAAATTAAGTCTTCATCTGAAGAGTTAGCAAACTGCTTGCCTACAAAACTGTGTTGAAAACAATGAAAATCAAGTATTAAAATATATTTTCTATTTAACTTGAATCTTACATATTTTTATAGTATTTACATCCTTCTGATTACCATAAAAGTGAAAAAAGTTTGACAAGCAAAGATTTACTTTGACTTTCAAAACACATCTAAAACCAATTTTTAAAAACTACAAGTCATCCTGTTGAAGAGCATGATGTTTTAACATTATTTCTTGTTGTGTTCAAATGTTGTAGTGATAAATATGTAAAAGGAAAAAGGAACATCAATATTTATAGTCAACGCTTAAATAGCTGGGTAATTTTCACATTTTTAGAAAGAATTAATTAGCTCACCTTTAATACAATACAGTTGTCATCTGTCCGAATTGCTCCAGCTCTACACATGTAAGTTAAACTGGAATAAGATGGCAGAAAGTAAGTGTTTGCTAGTATTTTAAAACTTAAAAAAAAAACAAAACAAAACTCTACTTGCTTTTAAGATATTATAGAGGAGAAAAAAGACAACTACTCTTACTTATCGTGAGGGAGAAGGTTTTGACACTTTCTTACCTGAGATTTTGTTAATTAAACAAAGAAAACTATTTGATATATGCAGATGGTAAGCCAGATATTTTTTAAATACCTACAAAATTGTTTTAAAATTAAATGGCCAAATGAGTGGATAAACATTAAAGTGAGGTGTTGGGCACACTTGAGTCCTTTATACCTTTCTCTATATTTTTTATGTTTGAAATTTTCCATAACAAAAAGGAAACAATTTTTAAGTAAAATATAAAGTCAACAAAGTATCTAAGTTTAAATGAGGTTAAATTGGGATATTTCAAATCTAAAAGCAGTAGAATTATCACAGAAGAAGCATTTAACTTGTAATACTTACAGCTATACCTAAGATATTAACTAACTAGTCAGATGTTACCAGTAGTGGCTTTGAGAATTAGTTAATGATTTGGTTCTTTTGAAGAACAATTTACTTTCACAATAATATCTGACTTTGAATAAGAATAAAATTACTTTCTCCTCTCTAAGCAAATATTGAACATTAAGCACTTAAATTAATGAATTTCTGTTTTGAATCAGATTCCTTTTCAGGAGGGAAAAAAAATAAAATAAAATACCCCATGTTATGACTTTGAGGGATATCTTTAAACAAGTCAGTAAAATTCCTCACTTATATTGTAAGAGTTAAATTCTTTATTACTGTTATCATTATCTTAAGATTTGTTACTGCATTGTTTTTTGAAGCCAGTTCCATGAGACCATTACCTTACTAACAAAAAGGCAAATGCTGTTTTGAAGACAAAAAGCAGATGAACAAAAAATACAAACCACATAAATAAACAGAAAACAGAAAATTCATGATGCAAGGATGATTCACTGAAAATTCCTCATCTGGGCCAAAATATTAGAGCCATAGCTTCTTAAATATTGGAACTAAACCATTCACTTAGCACAGAACCCTACACAACAGGTATTAAGTCTATCTGGTAATGAATTGATAATTACAGAATTAACATGTATTGAATGCTTACATGAGCCAGGAACTGTGCTAATAAGAAGTTTAAATAACTATCTTACAAATGGTCTCTTTGAGGAATCTTTGTTTTTCTAAAGATGAGGAAGTCACATTCTCTGAAATCATGCCTTGGTTATCAACTTCAACTAATTGTTTCTTTATCTTTACATTCTCCTGACAATACTTGGCATAATCTGTGTTGGTTAAATCTGATCTAATTCTGTATTATTTCAACTGAAATACAAAGAGAAGGGAATGTACTGAAGTAATTTTCTATAGGCAGTCTTAGATGTTATGAGAGTTCTTGTTATGCATGCAAACTGAGTACAAAACTTATAACCATTTAAGAAGATATGACATAATCCCACGACTGTGAAACTTGAAAATCCCCAAACAAGATGGGGATTGAGAGTGAGCTGACTAGGCCGTCCACAGTAGACAGGTAAAGCGCTGCCCCCACAGTAGACAGGTACAGCTGTGTCTTTCTCCCACACCATCTTCACTTTTACCATTTTGCCGATGTCAGCTGCATTTCAATGGGCTTATCCCTCTGTAACATCTTCACAAAAATCTGTGGTAACAACTCTCCATCAACCAAAACTAGAAATAAAACAAATAACAAGGAGTAAGGAATTTTTTAAATCTACAAAGTTCATAAATTAAAGCATGTAGGTGCCACTGAAAGTTCCAGCCTACCATTTACCAGGGTCATCGATACCTGGGGGTTTTCAAAAGCTAAAACTGAGAAGCATTTCAGTGCTTGCATTCGAACCTATAAAAATAAACAAAGCATTTATTTTAATTTTGCAAATATAAATTTTAATCTCTCAGATTCTAAACTCTTCTGAAGAAATAACTATTTAAATCTGCTTAAAGTACTAAAGGAAGGGTTTGAGGGAATAAAAATAAGACTTGTGTATCTGAAGAGTACAGTAAATTAAAATTAATTATAAAAAGTTAAAATTAATTTTGAAGTAATGGAAAAGAAAGAAGTAGTAACTAAAACTGAACTAGATAAATCTCAATCAAATTTAAAAGAATGCTGTAAAAAATACAATGTTGATAAGGCAAAGGGAACTTAATAACAATAATAACTAATTGCTTTTCAAGTGACACATTTCTTCTTCCCAAATTGCAAACCAGAGAACTGAAGAGAAGACCAAAAAAAGTACTCTTATAGTTGTGTATGGCATGGGAAGTAGGGGAAGAGAACAGGAAAGAAAGTTATAAAAAAGTTCAAAGAAGGACTAACTAATTCAACTTTAGAAATACTTATGAATTGTGTTTTGTTGTTTTTGTTTGGTTGCTAAGTCGTGTCCGACTCTTTGCGACCCCATGGACAGCAGCCCGACAGGCTCCTCTGTCCATGGGATTTCCCAGATAAGAATACTGGAATGGGTTGCCATTTCCTTCTCCAGGGGGATCTTCCCAACTCATGGATGAAACTTGTATCTTCTTTATTAGCAGGTGGATTCTTGACCACTGAGCCATCAGGGAAGCCTGTATGAATTATGCTACTTTACCTCAAAACTAGGTTATTGGTCTGGGATGACACCAAGGCTCAAATTCTTCACCATACACAACATAGTTTATTAAGTTGTTAGTTTTCATTCTTTCTGTTCAGTTTTCATCAGATGACCTAATCCTTACTTCTAAGCCTGAGTAAGGTTCTTCTGCGGAGCCCGAGAGTGGCAGGATAGGTAGCTGGGATGTGAGGAAGCCCTGTCTCTCACTTGGGTGATGCTCTGCAGCACAAGCACAAGCCCACAGGTGGAACCTAGAATATGTTCATGACACTTTGTCAGTGGAGCAAACCTTGGCAAGAGTAGTTATCAAAACCTTATTCCTTCCACAACCTGTAACTTGTCATAGTAGATAAGGAAGTCTAGTGTGAAAAAGAAAAGAAAGAAATGGAGGAAGAACTAGGGGAATTAATGAAGCTATAGGATGGAGAAGAAGAACAGTAGATCGCCACCCCAGCAACTGTTTGTTGATATGCAAGTGCTGACTGGTCTCAGCCTACAATGCTTTGTACAGAGCAGAGGAAGCAGTTCTAGCACATACTTCTTACCCTTGCCTCTAGCTAGTTTCAAGCTGGTTCCAGTCCCCATTCCTATCCTTGTAAGATCTTCACCAAGATCTATTAATAACTTTCGATGTCTGGGGTAGGGAAAACATACATATTAGCAGGCCATACCTGCAATAAAGCTAAGGACCACAACAGCAGACTAGGATCAGCATAAATGGATAGAAGACAAGAACGACTGCTTATCTGCTCTAAAGGAAATTCCTACCATACTTAGTTCTAATGTGACACAAGAAAGACAGTGTCCCAATATTTGCTACAACTTACTAGTGGGACAATATGAAATGATCAAAGTTTTAACTAAATGCCTCATGGAATATCATGACACGGCTTACCTGTATATAAAAGATAGTAAAGAAATTAAATTAACACACCTGAAAACCCTTGATTTTTTTTAACTCAAAATACAAAATAGAACACATTTTAAATGTTGATGTATATGTGGGTATATGCTATAAGTTTTGGAGAAGGAAACAGCAACCCACTTCAGTATGCCTGCCTGGGAAATCCCTCAGAGAGAGGAGCCTGGCAGGCTACAGTCCATGGGGTCCAAGAGTTGGACATGACTTAGCAATTAAACTACCACCACCATGCTGGAAGTTTGAGTCAATGTGGTTAAATAAAGGTTTCAAATAGGAAATCAGCCCAAAGTCTTTCTTGATCTAGCAAGAGAGCCACTGCTCCTACATACTTCAAGGTACATGCAACTTTGGCACTGACAACATACCAGAAGAGACTACTAAAGCATCACAGGTAAAAATCAATAGCAATTTATACCACAACCATATCTTAAAAAAGGAAAAAAAAAAAAAAAGGAAAAGCAACATAGATTGTTTTTAAAAGCATTCTATAGGAAAAGCAATGCCTCACAACATTTTACTGGTAAAATACGATTCTTGATCACAATATCTATCAAAGAAACAACAAAATATGTGGGCCTCTTTCCAGACCAAGATTCTAGAAACCAAAAATAAAATACAAAAATATGGCCATAATTTTTAACATCTTACTTTGTAAGATACTGAGGTTAGTAGGTGAGCAATATTCTGAACTGCACCATGGTTAAATAAAATTGTTTGATGATCTGGACCCTGTAAGAAAAGAGAAAATACATTAAGAAGAGTAATAATTCATTCTAATAATACATTTACTTAAATAGAGAAAACCACATTCACTGCAATGTAGAATTTTCAGCTCTACATTTGTATAAACCCATTCCCAAAGAGCAGGATAGACACTGTTTTTAGTCCTGCAAAGGGCTGTCACAGTTTACTTCTCATCCCAGTTCTCTAGAATGGCTCACTGGCCCCTTACCTCCCCAGAGTAAGGAAGGGGGCAAAGAACATTCTGACATAGGCTCTCACATCATCACAGCAACAGAAGCACTCCAAATTCTGCATTTCACTTGCACACCCTTATCCCCTATGCCCAAGGAGACAGTGTCGTCATTCTTACAACTTAAGACTGATGACTTAGTCAGAGGAAGTCTAAAACTAATTAGCTGCAAGAGAAACTGGACCAGAGCCCAAGCTACCTCAACACATCAGGGAGGTCTAAGCAGTGGATGGTGGGAAACAACACTCTGTAACTTGGAAGTAAACATGTTTTAGTTCTCTTTCTCTCTCATTTCTTTTAAAATTACCACTTCTTAGAGTCAGTAGGTGAAGAAATAGGAAAATTCAGGTATTTTATTCTTTACTGACTGACAGAAAAAAAACTAATCAATTTACAGAAGATCTTCAAAGTGACTAAAAGTTAATGCAAGTCTTCAATTTTCCCAGTAGTTAATTCATTTCTTTTATGTCCCACCCATCCACTTAAATAATGAAAAGTCAATTAAAGCCAAGACAAGGATGGTATTTCATGTTTATCATTATTTAGGAGATAAAAGTATAGCACCAAAAAGTAGGCTATCTGTCTGGATTCAACAGAAGAAACCAGTTCCTAGTGTAGAAAAAGAGCTCTCAAACCAGCTTCTCCAATTCACTGTTTAGCTAATAACGATCTTGTAGATGCTCATTCTTTCTTAGACCAAAATATACATCATTTGAAGTGGGAAGATTAGCATTTTCTTACCTCTGAGTAGTAAAAGAGCCATATTCTATTTTACAGACTCCTAAACATTTTACCCATTACTAAGAGTACTTAAAAACACACACACACAGCAATTTTTCTTAATTTCCACACATTTAAAAAATTGAAGTTTAATTGATCCTATACATTTTCTAACTTCTAATCACCACATAATATTCCACAGTTTACTCATGCAAACCCTCATTACATATTTTAAGTAGTTTCTAATGTCTCACTATTATAAACAATGTTTTGTTGAATATTAATAAAGCTGTATCTCAGTGCAGATCCTTGGGGTATGAGGACAAATTCCCAGAGTACAACTCCTTGATATTTATCAGTATATATCCATTCAGAACAGTACAAACTTGCTTTTATAATAACTGAAAATACTGACATTCCCAGGGCACAGGCTTGAAGTGTATTCTTTTCCTACCTCATTCTCACCCATGCATCTGCAGTTATAATTATAGGTACTCCTTATTGGGTACCTGCTACATGCGGGGCCCTGCTCTAAATGCTGTACTTGAGTTGACTCATTTGAAACATGAGTCTCTGGCTTATTCATTATAAGGGTAGCGGTGGAGACTATGATGAGGAAGCCAAGGAAAAGAAGGGTCTCCTAAGAATCTGATCCATTTTTTTCTTACCTATTCATACATAACTAGAATAAATTATGAAGATAAGCCTCAGTTAGTCTTGGCTTACAAATTTTAACATGCTGACTTATATACAGGTAATGTTCAGTAGAACAGCTAAGTGGGCAGGGGGCTGCCTTTACTCCCTGTACTTCACTGCTCTCCCACTGTATTCAGCCAATCTGTTCCCACTTTCAGGTGACCTAATACTAATAGATTATTTTATATTCTTCAAGACATTTTACATATATACAAACAAATACCCAAGTATATTTTCCTCCATTTTAACATAAATGGTAAACTAATACTATATATTTATATATAAAAAATACTATATATAAATACTTGTATAGTTGCTAAGTTGTGTCTGACTCTTTTGTGACCCCATGGACTGTAGCCTGCCAGACTCCTCTGTCCATGGGATTTCCCAGGCAAGAAAACTGGAATGGTTGCCATTTCCTTCTCCAGGGGACCTTCTCAACCTAGAGATTGAACCCGTGACACCTGCATTGGCAGGTGGATTCTTTACCACTGAGTCACCAGGGAGGCCCCATAAAAATACTACATATATACACATATAGTTAGACATTTAGATTGTTTTCAGTCTTGGAGTTATGTTTAAAAATTATGGTGAAACACAAAGCAATTCTCTCTACATAACTGTTCTCCATCACTTACAAAATATTGTACCTTTTAATTCCTCACATTCTTTGTCCAAATTGCAGCAAATATGTTACAAAAGAACCTCTTCCTTCTCTCTGTGGTTGTAGACAGGATTGTGTAAAAACAATTACAATGAAGGAATTAGTGGCTGAGCCAACTAAAGAGGAGGAACTATTATTGTTCTATTCTTATTAAGTCTCTCTTGAATCTCTCCAAATCAACCTGCATGAACCTGGAGTTAGTGAAGCAGTCTCCTCAGGGTAGGAAGTACATAAGCCCTCATGTTCCTAAACTAAACACCAAATAATTGGTCTCAAAATCTGAGTAACTGTTTAGGAAGTGGCAACAATTTAGAAGTTAGGATTTCAATCAATATTATTACTAGCCTTCTTTTGCTTCTTAATAAATCAAGGAGAGAATTTCAAAACTTTAATGATGATTAGCTTAGAACATAAATGTTTTAGAAACCTCTTTCTTTATCTCCCCTGTCCAAAGTATGTAAACTTATTTTATATTGATACTAGTATATGCAAATTTGTAGATCAGTCTTAAAATGCTATTACAAATTTTACTTTGGGCTTGTATGTAAACAGTACAAAAATATAACATTTTTATAATTAATGACAATACAGAGATCATCAGATCAGTTGTTTTCAAAGACACATGTTGTTAGTGGATCAGTAGGGAAATCAATATTGTATTTTAGGCTATTAACTATTGTCACTGCTACATGGGTTTATACATGTTACAGTGTTTCCTGAAGTCTAGTTATATTTAACTACTTAAACTGATGGATAATCCTGAACAGAGCTGGCAAATGCTACTTATCAGGCTAAAAGAAAGCTGAGTTCTGTTAGTGGCATGAGGGTGCTTGTAAATTATAAAAATGTCTTGCATACAGGGTATTTACTGCAGCACTGACTGCACAAGACTGGAAACAAACTAAATGCCCAATGGTAGAAAAAAGTTGAATAAATTATTGTACATCTATACAATAAAACACTATTCATCTGTTTTTTAAAAAAGAAAGAGGAAGCTCCTTATGTACTGATATGGAATATTCCTCAAAATGTTAAGTAAAAAATGTGAGGTACAGAACAGTATGTATGGTCTGTTACTGTTTGTGTCAAAAAAAAAAGAGGGGCAATTATATACATAGGTCTGCTTATATGTGTATAGATTAGCTCCAGGAGGACACACCAAGAAGGCATACCTCCTGAGGGCATACAAGTGTTTACATTATAGAGAACAGTTATCCTGGTTCTTACTTTACAGCAGTGTGAGAAGATCTGACAGATGTACTCCTGGGTGTAGCGGGATCTGCTAAGCAGCGCCATGAGGTGTGGTATCACCGTGGCATCCTGGAGTGAAAGGGAAGAAGAGCAGAGCAACAGGGAACTCAGACTCGGTGAGTGTCTTTAACACTGATTTCCAAGGACAGATACACATGTAAGCCTCTTATCTTAATGACAGTAAATCAAGTCTGTTTAAGGAACACAGCAACACAAAAGCAACATGTAATCAAAACTGTCTAGGCAAAGGAGAAGGAAAAGGGCTTCAATTTTCATGCTTGACAATAAAATACAAGAACAGGAAATTCTCAATTTCTCCCCCATAAACATTCCCACAATAAAACAAAATCATTTCAATAAGACTTGATATAATCTATTCCAAAACCAAAATGTGACATAATTAATAAGATAAATACTTGCTACACAGCTTATAAGGAGGAATTACTATATTAAAATAAAAGTTGACAATTCTGAGGTCTGATGTTATGGAAAGTATATGTAACAGATTAACACTTCTAATAACTGTAGTGAGCTAATGTCAGTCTTCACAAGACAAGACAGTTTATATAATAGCAGCTTCTCACTTACAGCCCACTCTCTGCCTACTATTGACACTTCACAACATACATGATGGTACAGAAGAAAGAAGAATCCACCCAATCTGCCTCAGGGCTCTCCAAAAATCTCCTCTTTTGTGATTTAAACATTGAGAGGATATTTGGCCCAAACCACAGATGGAAAAGGAGGCTTAACTCGGATGCCCTACTCAATGCTGTCATAAGTACTACAGCAATGCTTTTCAGATAAGAACATGAATTGCATATATGTTCTCAGGGGATATTTTGTATGTTTACATCGATTCTATAGGTTTGAAGTAGGACTTATGATTTGGCATTCTATCAAACTCCCAACTAATGGTTGATGTTGCTGGTCCACAGACCACACTTTGACAAAAGACAACAGAGGGCAAGGAAGGAAACTTAAAAGAATACCATTGTTGGGATAAACAAGGTTTGGGGTTTCCCTCAGTACGAAAAGAATGCCCAAGATACATAAAAGCTAAGTAGGAAAATAGTAGGCTATTTTTGTAGAAGATGCCTACAAATAGAATCTTTTCCCCTTGCTTGTTATAACCCTGTGTTGTCATAAGCAGTTTAAACACAAAATGAGGGAATTTCCTGGCAGTCTGGTGGTTATGACTCAGAGTGTTCACTACTGTGGGCCCAGGTTCAATCCCTGGCCACGGAACTAAGATACTGCAAACTGCTGTGTTACATATCTGCAGTTTCTGGTTGATTAAACAAGGCAAAGAACAGTTATATAATTTCCCCAAAGTCACTCATCTGATAAACAATTTCAAACTAGACATTCTGCCCTCTTCAACACGATTGTATGCACGTTAGCTCAGTGCCCGAGTTGCTATGGCAGCTGGTCTCTATACAATCCTACCCACAGATGTCAGTTAGTTACACTGAAATACTACTCTCTGTCATTATCTCACCCAACATTTTTCAGAGTCTCCACAGTCTCTGAGGCATAAAATTGTTTCATAATTTAGGTATCCTATGAAAGTCCCTTAAGTCCCTGTGTCTTAATTTTTCTTGCATAAAGAAGCTAAGTTGGTATAGAACAGCATCCTCTAAATTATGCACCACAATCCATTAGTGGATCATGAAATCAATTTAGAGAGACAGAAGGAAGGAGCTGAATCAGTTGACCGGGGTCAATTCCTTCCCCATTACTGGACTGAGGGTTGGGGAAAAACTTCTAGGGTAAAGAAGATGAGTGACTGGCTTAATTTCTTTGCAAAAATGACAATCGGAAATTCTTAAGTAAACAGACTGATATTCAGATGGAGAGTTCTGTATAGAATGCTGTGAGAATGCTTCCTCAATTTAGAAGTGCTTATGGTAAACCAGTGGTTCTCAAAGAGTGGTCCATGGACCAGTACCATCTCAGTTACTGGGAAACTTGTTAGAAATGCATATTCTCAGGCCCCATCCCACATTGACTGAATCAGAAACTTTGGAGGCAGGGTCCAGGATTTTGTGTTTAATAAGCTCTCCAGGTAATTTTGGTGCATGCTCAAGTTTGAGAACCATTGTAGTAAATGGCCTATGGATTTATGAGGCATGGCTCCCCAAAGAATGTTACACAAATCCTTGAGGCATAAAATCAAGATGCTTCATAATTTAGAGGCTTCCTGCTGTGTGAGATGACCCACAAGCCTCACTTACAGACCTTACGCATCATTACAGGCCAGTGTCTAATGTAGGAAAAACAAACTCTGGAGGCACGTGACACGTCCCTCTCCCTTCTTGCTTTGCCTGTGCCTCTTGACTACTTTTATTCTTGAAGTATTTGTAAAACATGACCCTGGACAAGATCTCTGATAGATATGTGTCCACTTTGAAACTATGATTCTGCGTCTCAGCTCAGAGAATCACAATCAGCATTTTTTAAAATGAAAAAGGATAGAATAGAAGTGAGAAGGCACCACATTTATGCAATTGTTTTGTGAAGACTATCTCAAGATACTCCCACCATCCTGCGCCCCCACCTCCCACCCCCCACACACAGTGTGGCAGTGGAAAATATAATTCTTACTGTGAATTGTGGATAAGAGAGTTTGAAAAATACTAGCCTCGATAATTTTATTAAGAAAGCCCCAGATAAGCAACAGATAAAAATACACCCTAATAATCCCTGAAGTTTTTGAAAACCAATGAATGACACTGAAATCTTTAGATTCTCTCACATGTATTCTCTGATTCTAGCCTGGTAAGTAACCTCTAACAAGTGCTTCTGGTTCACCTCTCCAGCTGAAATGAACAATGATTCCCTTCCTGCACTAAACTATTCTGTCCACTGTCTTGTATATTCTTTTTTTCAAAGATGTGTCCTAGAACAGCTTCTTTTCTCTACATCTCTTCAAATCTTATCCATTATCCAAGACCAGGTCAAATTCTACCTTCTCTATAAAAAGCCTCCTCTACCAGATTTAACCTATAGTGAGTGCATTAAATGTGTTTCCTTTATTTGTACATATTAAGAAATTAAGAAGGGTCTTTACAAGACAAAAAACAACAAAAAACCCCAGCTTATAAATTTCTCAAGGTCTGAGACCTTTCACTGCTTTACAAAGCCTAGAACATTTGATATTTGCAAATTAGCAATTCAAATACTTCTTGAGATTTTTCTATACCATAGTTATCACAGCTAAGATCAGTTATGAGATGCTAAGTAAATCAGAAGTATGCTGTTAGTAAAAATGTAACTTGATGACTGAAAAACACCTAAAACTCACTGTATACAGTAGTTCCTCTGGAGTGACGGGACTGGTGAAGATAGTGCGCAGGCATCGGAGGCAAGCTTCAATGAACTTCAGGTCTGGGGACAGTAGTCCTGTTAAGAGAAAACAGATTTGAGACTCATGCTTTCAACTCATACTTAAAACGCTGCAAACTGATTCTACTTTTTACCTGTATAAAAATGACTTCCTTACATACCTTGCAGTAAGGCAGGGATAATATGGCAATCTAGTAGAGACTTAACATTGTTTTCAGTACCCATAGCAAGACTTCCCAATACCACTGCACATTCAGTTTTCAATTCTGTGCTTGAGGTTTCTTGCTGAAGCAAGTACAATAATCTAAAAAGAAAGAACTTGATAAACAGAAGAGACTAAAAAATTTAAAAGTAAACATTAGCTAAAAGTAATGTTACAGAAAAAGGCTACCAATACAACCCACACACTGAAAATATGGTAGGTGAGTTTACAGGCTGCTAGGAAATGGTCATATCTTTACATAAGCTGTTAATTTAATAAAGCAGTATCAGCAGGGGGGAGAACTAAAAGAGATTTTCTTCTTTTTGAACAACAGAATTATCATATAATCTTAGTGTATCAGAACTTCAAATCTGAGAGCTGTCCACAAGCGATGTCTGTGGAAACAGCCAGCACGACAGTCCACATTATCTGCCACTCCAAGATATGAAGACTCCCAAAACCAAGTGCTGGTGGATCTTAAGGACCCTGAATCAGAGATCAAGAGTCTAGCCTAGAGGGAACACTCAGAGTCCTTGTGCAGCTCTTCAAACAAGGGAAGTTCTCTTCCTTCTCTAGTTCTCCTATTTGGGGCATCAAAAGATCCTATCTCTATTCTAGGCTGCTGCTGCTGCTAAGTTGCTTCAGTCGTGTCCGACTCTGTGCGACCCCATAGACGGCAGCCCACTAGGCTCCCCCATCCCTGGGATTCTCCAGGCAAGAACACTGGAGTGGGTAGTCATTTCCTTCTCCAATGCATGAAAGTGAAAAGTGAAAGCGAAGTCACTCAGTTGTGTCCGACTCTTAGCGACCCCATGGGCTGCAGCCTACCAGGCTCCTCCATCCATGGGATTTTCCAGGCAAGAGTACTGGAGTGGGGTGCCAATGGCTAGCCTGTCAAAAAACTATTCCCCAAATTCCAACTGTCTATAACATATGACTATCTCCTTTATGTTCTAAGGTACATCCTTCATGCTCCCTAAAGCATATTTATATATACTGAGCACTAGTCCCCTAAGAAAGGCTGCTGACAGCTTTACAGTTACCAGTGGTTGATTATAATAAAAACAACAAAACCATTAAATAATCCTACATTAAAAGACAGGAAAGAAAAAAGAGGAGAGAAAAAACCAAAATATTTAAAAATTCTGAATGAAAAATTTATAACTGCACGTAAAGCTTAGTTCTGGGTAGCAAAGGCAAAGAAGCAGTTAAACAATTGTCACTGCCAAAAAGAAGCTTAATAGCTTCATCAGAAGATATGAAACTTTCTACGTTAACTTAAAAGCCAGCAAATTCTAAAACTAGAAAAGCAGGGTTAAAAAAAAAAATCACAACAATTTTCTTTTTAAATTTCAAAAAAGGTTTTGAGAATTCTAATAAATTATTATCCAATCATATAAAAGTTGCCAGAGCTCTGAGGAGACAGAGAAGAATCAGGTAGGCATACACGGCTTATCTATCCAACGTGTCCGTTTATGGCAGGGTCAATGATCTTTCCAAACCTCTAAAAACTATTCATATATTTGCTTCATATTCCACTCTCTGGTACCTTAATTTTTTTTAAAGAGATGCTGCATATACTTCAAAGCATTTATTTGAAAAAAAAAAAGGACAGACAATACAGAAAAAAGATGAGTCTTATGACTGAGAATGAGAACACGTTTAAACTTCGTGTGAACAGCAGAAAGGGGGATGGTAGCAAACTCACCTCGGGACAGCTCCTAAAACAATGAGATTGGCTTTCTGCTTGTTGTTTCCAATTACAGCATTTTTCATGTCTCTGAATTCAAGGAAAAGAGAAAGGGTAAGATGTGTTGAGGTATTAATTTATCTTTATTTTACCGCATATTGGATTGTCAAATACAGATGTTACTGACAAAGTAAAACCCTGATGCTTCTCCACTTGGAATGCTTGAGAGAAGGGACAGAGACTGTATAAACTGTGTAAACCTGGGGCTCTGAAACAGGAGAGTAGCAGTGGAGGGGGAGTGAGAGAGAGCCTGCGTACCAGCAAAAGACTTTCAATACAAAAAAAGCTGAATTCTTCAAAAAACGGCCACCAATCCTTTGAATAAAAAGAAATACAGGCCATCTTCTCAGGCATAGCTCTGGGAGTAGGCAGTAAAAGCAGCCAGCCCAAGGAATGGACCTGACCTTGTTTCAGGGACCATGATTTTACTTCTTTCTTCTTTTTCTGTCTTCTTTGGACTGAATATTTCTGTGATTGCATTTTATCTCCTTTATTGTTTGACTAGCTGTACCTCTTTAGGTTTTGTTTTGTTGTTTTGTAGTGGTAGATTTACAATTTACAATATGTACTTTTTAACTTATTACAGTCTTATACTTCAGTGAACTATAAGAGCCTTGCAAACATACTTCCATCTTCCCATTCATTCTTTGACCTGCTGTTATACATCTTAAAACTAGTTAGAAACAACATGATATATTGTACTATTTTTTTTTTGGCTGCATCATGAGGTTTGTGCAATTTTAGTTTCCCCACCAGGGATTGGACCCATGACCCCTGCAGTGAAAGTACAGAGTCCTAACCACTGGACAGCCAGGGAATTCTCTATATTGTACAGTTTTTGCTTAAACACACTTATCTTTTATGGAGATTTAAAAATAAGAAAACATCTTTTATTTAAAATTTAAAGATATTTATTTATTTGGCTGCACCAGGTCTTAGTTGTGGCATGTGAGATCAAGGTCCATGAATAGGTATTGAACCCCAGCCCCCTGCACTGGGAGCAGAGTCTAAGCCACTGGACCACCAGGGAAGTCCCAGAAACTATTGTTTATATTTCCTATTTATTCACCAGTATTTTTACTCTAGCTACACTCAGATCTCCATTTCTCTGGGAGTGAAACTCTATTCCACAATAAGAGTATCTCTATCAATGACCAGTTGGTTCACAAACACATGGTCGTTCCCAAAGGACAGGCAGAGAAAAAATAAATGGCTCAAAATAAGCCCAGTACTTGGAGAAGGAAATGGCACCCCTCTCTAGTGTTCTTGCCTGGAGAATCCCAGGGACAGAGCCTGGTGGGCTGCCGTCTATGGGGTCGCACAGAGTCGGACACAACTGAAGCGACTTAGCAGCAGCAACAGCAAGCCCAGTAGTAATAAAATGTTTAATAAAAAAAAAAAAACTTAAGGTAATTGGTCAGTAGTGCTATCTTAATATAAAAACACTATGGTTCTCAAACCTTCTTCTTTATGTGGAAGAAGGCATCAGAGCCTTCCAGGGACGTTTCAGATGTTTATGAAGGTGTCTGGAAATTTCTGGCCATAGTTTTAAAACAGAAAGCAGTTTTTGCACAGTCTTCAAGAAAACTGTACTTTTCAGTATTGTACCTGCCTTGTAAATAAAAGGGAGATTATACTTTTTATGAAAAGTTACTTCATTTTGGAAAATCAAGCAAGTGGCACTCATGGTAGATGGGGTCATCAATACCATACCAGTATTAGTCCACAGTTTCAGCTCTTGCTTTCATACCTCATTAAGTTTTCTAACATGATCATGCTTAAGCACTAACATATTGAAACCTTATAAGTTATCTTTCTTTCATATGCCAAAATACATTCCCCTAGTTACTTGCTGAGCATCTCTCCTGACTTCTCTTTTAGGTGGCAGAGCTCTACAACATACAGAAATTTTTTTGTCAACCATTAAAGTTATACTCCTAAAAAAGTCCTGTAATTGGCAAACTATGATCTTACAGAAAAACAGGATTGAAAACCGGGGGTGGGGGTGGGGGTGGGGTGGAGAAGGAGTTATTAAAATCAATGACTTAATGTTATTATCAGCTTGTATTTCCAATACCAACCAATTTCATCAGCATTAAAAACCCTGGTAACGATAATTATAATACCCCTCTCCTTAATTATCTTTTTGATTCTTACAGGAAAGTGCTGCTATGATGTAGTGGTCTGCTGAAAGCTGATCCTCCCCATAAGGTTTTGAATAGCATTTTCACAAGTCTTGAGCCAAACACTGTACTTGTTAGGCTTCTTCCTTTAGCTCAGTGCTTGAGGGCCTTCTCTCTCTCTCTCTCTCTCTCTCTCTCAATATCCCTCAGATCTTCCACATGGTTTATAGGGGATGAGCAGGAGTATTTTGTTCGTTTGTTTGCTCATGAGGACTAAACTAAATGAAGGTTACTATGGTTTTAAGCAAGCTCTGATACATGATTTTAAAATTCATGTGATATAGAAGCTTCACTGAGCAAAACACAGTCAATGAGAGCTTGTACATCTAGACTCCTGCCTCCTTATAGATGCCTGCTGTTTTCTTAAGAGACTTACTTCCCAACTATCAGCTTATAGACTCTAACCTAGCAGTCTGCCATTTTCTTTCTTCTTCCATTCTCTTACTGTGTTCTGCCTATACTAACGCAGCACACTCATTTGTCTGGTAGCTTACCGCTAGTTTATTTTTGCCAGGTGCCGTTCTAGAGGCTCTCTATTATGGAATTTCTAATTCTAACATTTTCCCAGATTTCTCCCCATTCTTCCTAAACTGAGAAGAAATGAGTGTCCCCAACCTTATAAATACAACCCAAATATCTGAAACCATGCCAAAGTAAATGTTTTTATAGACAAAAGCAAAGAAAACTCCTCCAAAACCAATTTTCCAATTTCCTTACTAGTTTGCAAAATGGACATGAAGGAGGCAGCTGGTAGGTATAGAGCAACTGCAGACTAAAGAGAACACAATTAATAAAATGTGCCAATGGGGCTTCTCTGGTGGTCCAGTGGTTGAGAGCCCGCCGGCCAATACAGCAGACATGGGTTCGATCCCTGGTCTGGGAAGATCCCACATGCCACGGGGCAACCAAGCCCATGTGCCACAACTACTGAGCCTGCATGCTGCAACTACTGAAGCCTCTGCACGTAGAGCCTGTGGTCAGCAACAACAGAAGCCACTGCAATGAGAAGCCCACGCACTGCAATGAAGAGTAGTTCCCGCTCGCCACAACTAGAGAAAGCCCAAGTGCAACAATGAAGACTCAGTATAGCCAAACATGAATAAATAAATAATTTTAAAAATAATTAAATGGACCAATGTCTCAAGAAAACAATTCTTGCTCTGGCTCTAATAAGTAAAATATTGTCTACCCTAAGAAGAGATGTTAATGCCCTGCAAATAAATTCTATTTAGTCGTTAATATAAAAGGATACCAGAAGATCATTTCTATGAAAGAGTTAAAAACTGCAAGAGACAATAATCAACACATATACTCATTTTTAGCAGACCTAAGTACAGTGTTAGATTCAATTTCAGAGCCAGCCAAATGAAGCTTCTTTCAGTTTCCAGAGTGTAGCTATTCTCTCTCTCTCATTTCCTCATCATCCCCTCCCTTATATCATTCCTTGGCTAACTTGACTCATCTTTCAGGTCTGAGCTTATATGTCAGTGTCATCCTCCAGGAAGCATGCCCTGACAACTCCCAGGTCTGGGTAGGCATCCTTCCTAGTGTCCTTATCATATTACACTCATTACTTTCTTCCTCTTCAGGGGCAAGAAACCAGTATGACCTAGAAATATCAGAGAAGTTACTATCAATGGATCACAAAACATACCATATAGAAATCCATATTTTTGTAAACTAGAAACTCACAACTATAAAGATGGGAGCACAACAAAACTATGCAAGATTTATACATTGCTTTGAAGTTTACAAAGCATTCCATACCTATTATTTAATCTTCATCACAACCTTAAGAAATATTAACCCTATTTTACAGTTGAGGAAGCTAAGACTCAGGTTTGGGGCACTTCTCAGAGCCCCATAATAAATAACAGAGCCATTCTCAAACCATGTCTTTTATGCCAAGTGTTTTTTCCATCACCTCCAGCATATCAGGCATTCAGAACAAACTGACTGAAAAGACAAACCAATTCAGTAAATGAATTTCTTTTTTCTCCTGTCTTTCAATTTATATAAAATAAAAGCCTGTCTTTTAGTCAAAGACATCCTTTTCCCAGTAGATCAAAAAAATATAATCTCATGTCCACCAGTCTTTAATACTGATGGTGGGAGGGGATGGTCCCGCTTATACACTACTGAAATCCAATGATTATTTTTTTTGGCTCAGCACTGTGCAAGGCTCTATGAAGGATACAAAAGCATCACATAATAAGATGCCTGACCCGAAGAGTTTTCAATCTTGAGGAGACAAAAGTAACACTAACAATGCAAGGCAGTGCTGTTTTAGAAACAGTGTGCTTAGAGGGTTGAGAAAAGGAGATAAGACAAGCTTAACAGGTTTTGAGGCAATGGTAGGAACTAAGACGAACTAGCCTAGGGAATGGCTAAGATTTAGATAAGTGGATGAGGAGGGCAAAAGGAATCATATTGGACATGGAATATGGCATATTTCTGGGGCAGTACTAGGAGCCAGGACTGAAAAGAAGATTCCCTTTAAGGTGGGAATATTAAGCCTGGAACAAAGTTAGAAAAGTGACAGGGAGAAGAGACAAACAAAAGGGAGATGGATTAACGAGAAATCATGTTCTTGATCAGAAAAAGGACATGAAGGAAGCAATGACAAAGGAGGATAAGCTGAATGTGGAACAGATTGGAATACAATAATTCTAGAGTCGAGTGGCAACTAAATGGTTGATGCCCTTCCTTTGTGACCTCAAGACCCCCTGTGCTTATCATTATTACAGCATTCACTAATCAAACTTTAGTGAACTATCTCTTTAGCTATCTGGTTCCTGCATTAGACATTCCCCAGAGCAGTGACTACATTATTTCACCCTTACATATTCCCACACTAGCACAATGCCTACCCAGTACCTGACTGGCACTCATTGTTTGTTACAGAAATTACTCCACCCAGGTATCTGGTTATATGAGACTGACTAAGTAGCAGCCACAGGAATCATTAATAGAGAGGACATTTTAAGGAAGCACTTAACAAGATGATTTTATAAGCAGAGAAAAAGTGACATATGACATGTCTTAAATGACTACTTCAAGTCTGGGTGCCTGGGTGCAGGGAACACAGGAAGCTTGGAGAATAATTCCCTTAGCAAGACAAAGATCTATCTTGATTTTATACATACTGAATTATCTTTGAAGATAAGAACATCCAGATAGAAAAGCTAAAACATAAGCCTTGGGGATAGTCTACTCTTTGAGGATGGGAGAAGAGGAGCCAATATTAAGATGTTATAGAAATGCATTTGTCAGGGAACATTTTCAGCTAACAACTAGCTAAAATCTTAAACTTGCCCACTAATAAGTAGACTCAAAATGCGCCCACTTTTACATGGAGGCTAACCTTTCAAATCCCTTTCTTTGCTCTTTCGGGGAATAATTTTTAGTGTGGTAGAGAAAAAGACCTTGAATATGAAAGCAACATGTATAATGCCTACTATAGCATACATGTAAACCAGAGTATTATGATTTGTGATCAAAACCAAGAGAGAAAATAAAACCACACCACGCTGCCATTAAAACAGTAGAAAAAGCAAAATAATAATAATAATTGGAATCTAGACCCATTGGAAAAACAAAGTCTAAGTCAATCAAGTATGAGCATATTTATTCTTAAAAAGTCAAAATAGCAAAAATTTTAACTGAAAACCCAATTAGCATCTAAAAATAGACAATTATCTTTAAAATCATTGAAGGCTAGAGCCAAAAGCTAAAGATCAATGATGTCATTTTCATTCTGAACCAGTATGACTTTTCACTTACCTGAAAGCAGCTCTTATTTGGAATATGTACATTCATTCTTGATCTAATTGGTGTGAAATAGCCAAAAAGTACAGTAGATATGGAAAACTACAATCTCAGTATAAAGTCTGACCTATTTACAAAAACTAACTTTTCACAAGACATAAGGAAAAAAATACACATTTGTGGGTAGCTACAATAAGGTAACAGGGTAAACACCTTAACAAAATTATTTGAACTTGGAAAATTACAAACATACTCACTGTTCTGACCCTGTAATAATAATTGCTATGGTGTTCTTTCTGGAGAATGTAACATCCAAATATCCAAGTACAATAAGCATTCTAATAACCAACATGGTTAAGGAATGGGATTCTTCATATTCCAATTAGAATCATCATTACTGTATGTAAACTGTCAATTTTAAAAGGATTAGATAATGATGATCTATTATTCAAACTAAAGTTGTTTTTAATATAAGGCTTTGATTCAGCAGGCACTTGAGACTTGTAGTGAACGTCAAGTCAAGGCATTTATTATGCAACTACTGTATGTATAAACTGAACAGAATTAAGAATTGACAGTAATTGAGTTCATTCTTATAAACAAATTACTCTGAGGTGTATATTTTCAGAATGTAAGGAGTCTCAGCTACAGTTTTGATTTGTATAAACACTAGTTCAGAAATTAAGAGCTGTATTTAACTTTGTCTTGCCAATATATGGTCATAAATCACCTTACATTCTCCAAAAATGAAAAGTGAAATGTAATAACTGCACTAATAAATGACAAAATATTTTTACAGTACATTAATAAATATTTTTAATGTATGTAATCATGCCAAAGAACATAAAAAGTGTGTTAGAACATTATGAATATGCAAGCATACAGTTAAGTGGCTTATAAATATGAAAAGACATATATACACATATGCATACAAATATTTCACTATTTTTTATGTTCAAAGTTAACATAACACACATATTTAAACAGCTTAAATATCTGGACACAAAACTATGTCAATTTGTTCTAATAATGTCTGGAAAATCTTCCTACTCTTTTAACCAGACTAAACTGTCTCAGAATACAAAGTTTTAAACAAGTAACTCTCAGGAATCACTCCATTTCACTTGGTATTAAGGTCATCTTCATTTGTGTTTACCTGTAACACCTTACGGAGAAGGCAATGGCACCCCACTCCAGTACACTTGCCTGGAAAATCCCATGGACGGAGGAGCCGGGTAGGCTACAGCCCATGGGGTCGCTAAGAGTCAGACTGAGCGACTTCACTTTCACTTTTCCGTTTCATGCACTGGAGAAGGAAATGGCAACCCACTCCAGTATTCTTGCCTGGAGAATCCCAGGGACGGCAGAGCCTGGTGGGCTGCCGTCTATGGGGTCGCACAGAGTCGGACACGACTGAAGCGACTTAGCGGTAGCAGTAACACCTTTAAAAGTTAAAAGTTAACTTTTAACTGTTAAGATTAACTAACAGGATATTTCTTTTGAATTATCCTAAAACTTCTCCTTTAATTTGAAATTTCCAAAAGCCAGAGGCTTCATTTTTATGGTAGCTCATATTTTTAGCTCACGCAAGAAAATGGAAAGGGTCTATATTCTACTGAAACCAGAGGTATATATTTCCCTGAAACCAGAAAATGACATACAGAAAAATCATTACCAAATGATTTCATCAGTACATTAAAACACTTCAGAAGACACTTTTTAAAAACAGATACTTGGTGAAAACCACACAATTCTACAGTATCCACAACTGTCTGCCTTAGTTTATCAGAAAGAGTTTGATTATCTAGTTATCTAGTTCTCTACTTTGATTCAACTTTGAAACTATAAAGCCAGCCACATTTGCTTATACCATCTTTTGCCTTTCAACATAGGGAATATCAACATAAGGCCACACAGGGATACCTATTTTTTTCATGGAGAATCACTAATGTAAAAACAAGATTCAGGTGCTCTAACTTAGGTATGTTAAAAAGCACAATGTTTAAGCAGCTTTGACCCAAGACCTGCAAAAATATTTCAACAGCTATTCTTCTGCAACTATGAGATTTAACATGGTTGAGCTAACACCAGAGTAACTGCACCAAAAATATCTGTAACTGCTTTAAGTTACACACAGATCACCACTCTAGAGGAAGCTCAAAATCTGCAATACAATGTAGCTTATCTGATATACCTACTCTCTGTTGTAGTTGCAAAGGCTACACATTTATGACCTACACAGCTGACCTCCCTGTTCTCTCTGAGTGTATGTATCTGTCTGACTCCTATCTTACTCCACAACTACTCAGTTATGCATTTGAAACCTTGCTTTTCAGAACCTAATTCTGTTTTGAAAGCTTTAACATACCGTCGTTGGTGGTCTAGTGGTTAAGATTCGGTGCACTCAACCTTTACTATAATAGGACCATTCAAATTTATGCTAAATATTGCACTATTAACAACAAAAAAAGTTGCCTCTAGGATATATCCTCAATCATCACTGACTAGGTAAAATGGTCCTTCATAACACGGGTTATCTACAAAGTTCCCTCCGTTTACGGGTAGGGCTATGGCTCTAACTCAACTGAGTAAGTTAGCTATTGGTCATGATGAAAAGTTATAATTCATCTTTAATTTCTTCAATTTTGTTTTTCCCACTAGTGAAAAATCAGATGAATATTGCTAGAAAAATGATAGAACTCTTATAGCTAAAGCTAGTCAATTCTTTTATGTCTTTCTCATTAGATATTTTAGATTCAAAGCGGATTACTTCAGCCTCTGTTCTTTTCCTTCTCTAAAATTAGAAATCTACCTTTGGTTGTTTACGATCTGTGGCCACCTCCCTTCTACCTGCTTATTTCAGTCTAGTAATGGTCTCTGTATGAATGACTCAACAGTGGCTGTGTAATGTGTATTAAAAGAAAAGAACTGGTCAACTCTCTATTCCTAAACATCATTTTGGTTCCCCCTTTTTGTCTATCAATACTGTATTATTCTTATATTAGATAAGGTTACTTAAAAATGAATAAAATTGTTAAAAATGTGATTCACTTTTCATTCTCTTGACTAAGCACAATTAATTTTCAGGCAGTAACAAAGTTCAGGCAAGAATTAAGTCAGAAAAAATAATTTTTTCTCTCTGGAGTAAAGAAAGCTTTATCAAATCATACTACACACACCTCTAGAAGCCATAAAGTGAAAGGACTTGGGTTGATCTGTGCATTTCAAACTAAAAATAGATTTTACAATTATATGTAGCAATCATGTTTACTGGATTATCACTCACATTTTCTCATCTGAATCAAAAATTCTAACTCCTCTCCCTCTTCTTTCAATGGGAATTGTTTTATCTCTTTGATATTTTTTTAATTTTTCTTTCTCTTCTTTGAAAAGAAACATCCTTCTTTTGAAGTTGTTTTAAATTAGGGCTGATAACTGCTAACCACTGAAGTGCCAATCTGTGGGTATCCACAACATACCAGGTACTGAATTTTATATTTCTGACTTAATCCTTAACAACTTGGCAAGATGGGCAGTATTACTCCTCCTTTACAGATGATAAAGTTGAGGCTTAAGGAAATGAGATAACTTGCCCAAGCATTACACTAGGAAAGGACTCTACTAGGAAATATCAGAGGCAGGTATTTAACTTAACAGTTGTCCAGCTTGAAAGCCCATATTCTTTCCACTCCACTATCCTTTCCTCCCCCCCAAAACCTTTCTTATCTTCTTAGCTGACAGCTAAGTGTCTGAGACTTGACAATTTCTTAAAAGGCACTAAGTTTATCAAACTATACATTAGTTGGTTTGTAATAATACACTCTTCCCAGTGTTTTTTATGCTTTATTTGATATTTTATCACCTTTCAAGAAGCTACGGTGTTTCGGGGTAAATAAGAAATTATTAACAGCGACAATTAACAATTGAATTAGCTACATATATCAGACACAACTCAAGATACAAGTCTTTCATGAAGAATCCTTAACTGAGAAGTTTAGCTTTTTTCCTAAACAACCATAGTAGCAGAAACAATGAAAACAACAACAACATTTTCTATCATTTACTGAACACTTAATGAGTTTGACATTTCCAACTGAACTGTTTATTGAGGAACCTTAAGTGATATCAATTGGCTTTGTGTGAGGGGAGTGTCTGCTTGTCCAAGAAAGCACTTCAATTTGACCTATCCCTTCAACTAATTTGTGTGTGTAGGTACACACACTGATTTAACAGATGGATTTAATCCCACTTACCCTGGTATTATACTTCCTGGTGGCTCAGATGGTAAAGCATCTGTCTACAATGCGGGAGACCCGGGTTCTATCCCTGGGTGGGGAAGATCTCCTGGAGAAGGAAATGGCAACCCACTCCAGTATTCTTGCCTGAAAAATCCCATGCACAGAGGTGCCTGGTAGGCTACAGTCCATGGGGTCGCAAAGAGTCGGACACAACTGAGCGACTTTTCTTTCACTTTCACCCCGTTATTAATCAAACTAGACTTAAAGGGGTTGATTAAATCATTATAAAGTCTCCTAGCCTAGTTAAGAAGATAAAGGCAAAGTTAACATAATGAGAAAACAAGAAATATCATCTCCTGTCTCTGTAAACTGAGAAGACGTGAAAAGAAGGTGTCAAGTATTCCAGGTAGGTCTCCCTTCAGCTCCTCCTCCTTTTTCCTTCCAGCTCAGTTTGAATAGTTAAGCAACCTTGCTTGTTTATCTTGCTTCTACTTTAGAAATAAACCACCCACCACCACCACCACCCCGCAAGACATCCCTTATATAGAGCCTTTTTTTTTTTTGAAAGTGGGAGGTGAGCATTGAATAAGAAGAATTACAGTCAGTAGAAACTTCCATAAACAAAGCATCCTAGCCGTGCCAAAGTTGAGCAAGAGTTAAGCTCAAGATGCTATTTTGCTGATAACACTAACAGGGTAAGAAGAAAGGGACAAATGAGTGCCCTCACTGTTATACCAAATGTATCTCATCCCGATATTTTTGGGGTCCTCCTTCCCCAGTATACAGCTCACTCCTATGGGTGATCTATGTTTCCCAATCCAATGAGTTGTCTTAGGCTAGACCTTCCTTGCGAGTGACCTGGGTTCGATCCCTGGGTTGGGAAGAATCTCTGGAGAAGGGAACGGCTACCCACTTCAGTATTCTGGCCTGGAGAATTCCATATAGTCCATGGGGTCGCAAAGAGTCAGACACGACTGAGCGACTTTCATTTTCACTTTTTTCTTTCTTAGAAGTAATGTGATAAGAGCATAAAAACCTGCTCTTAGGAGACAGAATTCTTTCATTCATTTGCAATCTTACTGCACTGTAACCACTTAATTATTTTTAAGTATAATCACCTCAGATATGTTGCTTAAAAACGTTTCCTCTCTTTAAACATGAGGCAATTCTGGAGAAAAGAAGGACATTAAGGTTATCAAGAGTTTACTTAAATTTTCTAATGACTGCTTTCTAAATCCTGATATTTAAAACATCACTAGGAAATCCAAACCTTAGAGACCATCAATGAGTTAACCAAAAACAAAACAAAACCACCTCTAACCCCAATGACCTATTCTCCCACCCTTTTCAAATGATGAAGATCACCAATTTTACTCTCTTGCTTTTGCTGGATATTAAAGTAACAAAAGCCTTCTCCAAACTAAACATTTAAAAAAATGTAAAGCAAGTATTCAACAAAAAATGAAGCTAACCATGTCAGTTAACTACCCAACAGAAATTCTTTCCAGTATCATATTAAAGTCATGAATGTCAAGAGGTCTTTCCAAAACAGAAAAGTTATAACCCTGCATTTTCAGAATTATAATACTTAACAGATTCAAACATAAAACAAACAAGATTTTTTGATAGACTCTTAAATACATACTACTTACATGACACCTTGTAGAACTTTCTGGGGATCAGGGTCAAATAGCCTGTCAACATAGTGGCGACTGCTAGCTGTTACTTCCTAGAAAGTGGGGGGAAAAATTATGACATCTGAAGCCATGCAAATCACAAATTCAAAGTATCACCTATAACATCAAATAGCTATATAATCTAACGTAAAGCAGAAGCATTCAAATTTTTATATATACTTATCATATTAAATCAATCTGAGAAAATCTTGTCACAAGATAAAAAATAAGATGAGCAAGAAAGAGATACCCAGTTCTTACTAACATAACTAGACAGTGGGATATCTTTGTGGTGAGCACTGCAAGCTTTGCCAACAGAACTGGGCCTAAGTATTAAGAAGCAAGCTAAGTTTCTTAATTAAGTGCTCGATTTCACCTACATACAAAAAAAAAGATAGGAATATTGTTTCTGTTTATATCCACTAAAGGGAGGGAAAATCTGATCTCAGAAAGGAAAAATGGAAAAGGACTTCATGAACAGTTTATGAAGGGTAGTCTCAGTGCAAGAGGAAGACCCTCAGAGTGACACAGAGGAGCTCTACTACTAAGAAGCAGACATATGTAAAAAATAAAAACTAATATAAAGGAACTGTCACACATTCTGTGAGGAAAAAAAAAAAAAAATTAGGGTGATTTATCAGGTCCAAAAGTTACCCAGTCTGAATTGGCCAAAGCTGACTAGAAGATGGAGGAATTAGAATATGAAGAACAAGGGAGACACTTACCTCCTATTATTTGTATTTTGGGGTTTGCTCTGTTATTTCCTGTAATACTTATTTGGGGGGTATACATATTTTTAAATTTAATTTTCAATGTTTAACATTATTTAAAACAAAGAACATATGCTTAAGAACCAGAGAGAAAGAACTTTTATCTCTTGCTGTTTCTTTCTGATGCCTGCTGGAATATGCTGCTCTTATACTATCAACCATTAGCAATAAATTTTTATAGAGAGGAAGAAATACTTTTCCAGTCTACCCAGAATCCCTGATCAGAAACGAGTTAACTGCCAAGACACAGTGTCAGCTTAAAATTCTGAGTCTCCAAAAATAACTCTGGAAAAAATTTCAGACAATATAGTTAAGCTAAAATCAAACTGTATTTTCATATTATGGGTTTGCAACAAAAATATCCTTGTAGGCAACTCAAATACCTATTTTTAATACATACTCCATTTATAAAGAACAAACTGGCAGCAAATAAGGCAAACTGATGAAAATTCTTATGCCTAATAGGTAACATAAAGTACTTGCTAACGGGTCTGGTTTCCTCAAAATAATATACCCAAGAGAAAATCCAGGATAAAACTGAAAACAGCATTCTCATAATACAGATATGTCTTCTCACTTGATCTGAGCACATGTGCTTTCCTGGCTTTCCAACAATGCTAAGTCCGTCTGAGAACTTCAGACTCTTAAGATTCCCTGCCAAGTAAGGACTGATCTTTGATTTTACTGTTTGTCTCCACACACTCTTCCACAGCTCTATATCTCTTGCCTCTCAATGTGGTTTTTAAAAAGGTACTTGGGTTTAAAACCTATATTTTAAATAACAAATTTCTCCCATTAACAGCAAGTCTACTTCTCTGTACATTCATTTAATAAGCACTGCCTATCTATTAATAAGATATGCAAGGTACTGAGGAAAGCATTCAAGTTAAAAAAAAAAGAAAGTAAGACACGGTCTCTGCCCTCAAGAATTCATATTCTATTGTAACTACGTTTATATGTTTATATTCCCTATTAGAATATAAAACAGAAGTATACACACATAAAGGTAGCACTTAGGAGAGTATTAATAAACTGGGAGAATCAGTGAAGACTTCTTAAAGGAGTTGGCTTTAGAAGATGAGTAAGAGTGCCCAAGAATAGATAAGGAAAGAATCAGGGTCACAACCACAGCCATAAGGCAAGTGAAGCCAACATACAAATACCATCAGCAAGGATACCAGTTGCTGGCTCTGAAAAAGAAGGGTAGAGGGTAGAAAGGCAACTGCAGACTATAAAGCACAAAAAGTTAACCAATATGTAGCCAATAACTGAAACGTGCGATTGCCTTTGGGTCAAAGTTCTATGCTAGGTGCCAAAGAGATACAAGAGGAAGTTAAGGCAGAAATGTATAGAGCTTACACCTATAAAGGGGTCAGTCATATGTACAAAAATGGATCCTCTGAGCTGCCTACGTAGTAGTAAGCTGAGAGGATATAGTCGGTGGTTCAAAGTGATTTTACTCTATGCTTCTGCTTAACATACTCATTTAGTTGTTTGTATGGGATCACAATAAACTGTGGAAAATTCTGAAAGAGATGGGAATACCTGACCATCTGACCTGTCTCTTGAGAAACCTGTATGCAGGTCAGGAAGCAACAGTTAGAACTGGACATGGAACAACAGACTGGTTCCAAATAGGAAAAGGAATATGTCAAGGCTGTATATTGTCACCCTGCTTATGTAACCTACATGCAGAGTACATCATGAGAAACGCTGGGCTGGAAGAAACACAAGCTGGAATCAAGATTGCCGGGAGAAATATCAATAACCTCAGATATGCGGATGACACCACCCTTATGGCAGAAAGTGAAGAAGAACTAAAGAGCTTCTTGATGAAAGTGAAAGAGGCGAGTGAAAAAGTTGGCTTAAAGCTCAACATTCAGAAAAGTTAAGATCATGGCATCTGGTCCCATCAATTCATGGGAAATAGATGGGAAAACAGTGGAAACAGTGCCAGACTTTATTTTTTTGGGCTCCAAAATCACTGTAGATGGTGACTGCAGCCATGAAATTAAAAGACGCTTACTGCTTGGAAGGAAGGTTACGACCAACCTAGATAGTATATTTAAAAGCAGAGACATTACTTTGCCAACAAAGGTCCGTCTAGTCAAGGCTATGGTTTTTGCAGTGGTCATGTATGGATGTGAGAGTTGGATGGTGAAGAAAGCTGAGTGCTGAAGAATTGATGCTTTTGAACTGTGGTGTTGGAGAAGACTCTTGAGAGTCCCTTGGACTGCAAGGAGATCCAACCAGTCCATCCTAAAGGAGATCAGTCCTGGGTGTTCATTGGAGGGACTGATGTTGAAGCTGAAACTCCAATACTTTGGCCACCTGATGTGAAGAGTTGACTCAATGGAAAAGACCTTAATGCTGGGAAGGATTAGGGGCAGGAGGAGAAGGGGACGACAGAGGATGAGATGGCTGGATGGCATCACTGCCTCGATGGACATGGGTTTGGGTAGACTCCGGGAGTTGGTGATGGACAGAGAGGCCTGGCGTGCTGCGATTCATGGGGTCGCAAAGAGTCAGACACGACTGAGCGACTGAACTGACTGAACTGAACTGATGGGACATTTCTCATATTTCACTGCTTTCCTTTGTAGATCAGGCCATCTCTCCACTTTCAGCCCTCTTCTCTTGTCTTTCAAAAGGCAGCCTGGAGGGACTCCCCTGGTGGTCCAGTAGCTAAGACTCTTGAGCTCTCTCAATACTAGGACTCTGGGTTTGATCCCTGGTTGGGGAACTAGATCCCACATGCCACAACTAAGACACTGCACAGCCAAATAAATAAATTAAAATTAAAAAAAAAAAAAGCCAGCCTGAAAATAAAAGAAAAATAAAATGAAAAAAAAAAAGAGAGAAGGCAATTGGTACAGATACTAAATAGGCGCTCAGAGAAGAAGTGACACTTGAGCAAAGAGTTGAAAAAGGTCAGGGAGTAAGTCATGCAGCTATCTGGGAGCAAAGCTTGTTAAGCAAAGAGAACAACAAATGCAAAGGCTCTGAAATGGGAAGTGTCTGAGGGGATCAAAGAACAGGAGGCTGTGACAGCTGGAGCAGAATGAGCAAAGGAGAAAACAGTAGGAGATGAGTTCAGAGAAGAGGGGCCAGATGGTAAAGAGCTGCGGTGTCCAATATGATAGCCACTAGCCTCATATGGCTATTGGACATTTGAAATGTGGCTAGAAATTGAATTTAAAATTTTTTAATTTTAATTAATTAAAATTAAATATTTAAAAACCAATGCTGGATTCAATTATTAGAAAACTTTTAAGACTGTTTAAAAATACTTGGGTATGTAAATCTACATTCAACTGTAAATTTCATGAAACCTAAATACCAATCAAGTATTTCCAAGCAAAATACAAATCAAGTATTTCCAACCAAAATTTGACATCAAAATTGTGTAAAATACACACCAGATTTTTGAAGACTTGATATA
Source organism: Giraffa tippelskirchi (assembly GCF_054371585.1). Taxonomy (NCBI): domain Eukaryota; kingdom Metazoa; phylum Chordata; class Mammalia; order Artiodactyla; family Giraffidae; genus Giraffa; species Giraffa tippelskirchi. The sequence goes on from NC_137276.1 coordinate 96,071,074, forward strand.
AAAAAGTAAAACAATTTCATTAACAATTTCCTACATTAACTGTATGTTCAAATAATATTCTGTATATAGGTTTAAATTAGATTTAACATTAAAATTAACTTCATCTGTTTTCTTTTTTACTTTTACAGCATGGTTGCTAGAAAATTTATGTAAGTGGCTTGCATTATTTTTCCACTGGACAACACTGGTATAGAGTCTTGTTGGTCATTGTAAGAATTTTTATTTTTATGGTGTGAGTTGGGAAGCCATTAGACATGAACTGACTTGCTTTAAAAGGACTGCTCTAGTTGCAATTATAGAACTGACAAAATATGTGGAGTGGGCTAGGGAACAAAGCAGGGAGACTAGGTAGGAGGCTATTTCAATAATCAGAAATGCTATTATTTCAGAGAGATGAAGGAAGCCTGGACTAGGGCAAGAGTTTTTTTTGGAGGTAGTTAAAGAGTCACTCAGATTCCAGATAAGTGTTAAAGTTGAAATGACTATCAAATTGGATATGCTATTGGAATAGACGAGCGATGTGAAAGAATAGAGGAGCCAAGGATAATACTTAAAGTTTCTGCCTGAGCACCCAGAAAGACTTAGCTGCCAGTTACTGAGATGGGGAAGACTGTGGGAGATGCAACTCTGAGTGAGAAGATCAAAAGTTCAGTTTTTGTTAGGACTGAAAATTTTATTAGCCTCCCAAGTGAGAATGTCAAGTTACAGTTGAATATATGTCAAGAGGCTAGGAGAGACCTATGAGTGGGAGATACAAATTAGGGAGATGAGTATAAACAGGATAAGTTCACTTAGGATAAAGCAGAGCCAGAAGACTGAACTCTGAAGCACCTGAACAAGCAGCCAGTGTGATGGGAAGAAGTCTAAGAAGCCAGATAAGGTAATGTTTCAAGAAGGGAGTAATCAATTATGCCAAATGCTATGGATGTGTAGCATAAGATAATAACTAAGCCTAAAAGTTGGATTGATGAGCTGACTGTGGCTCAGATCACCAGCTTTTCATAGCAAGACCAGGCTTAAACTAAAGAGAGTGGGGAAAACCACTAAGCCAGCCAGGTACAATTTAAATCAAATCCCCTATGAATATGGAATGGAGGAGACAAATAGATTCAAGGGATTAGATCTAGTAAACAGTGTGCCTGAAGAACTATGGATGGAGGTCCATAATATTGTACAAGAGGCAGAGAACAAAACCATACCAAAGAAAAAGAAAAGCAAGAAGGCAAAGTGGTCATCTGAGGAGGCTTTACAAATAGCTGAAAAAAGGAGAAGCAAAGAGCAAGGGAGAAAGGGAAAGGTACATCCAACTAAACACGGAGTTCCAAAGAATAGCAATGAGAGACAAGAAGGCCTTCTTCAATGAACCGTGCATAAAAACAGAGGAAAACAACAGAAGGGGAGAGACTAGAGATCTCTTCAGGAAAACTGGAGATATCAAGGGAACATTTTGCCCAGAGATAGGCACAATAAAGGATAGAAACAGTAGAGATCTAGTAGATGCTGAAGAGATCAAGAAGAGATGGTAAGAATACACAGTAGAACTGTACAAAAAAAAAAAATCTTACTGAACCAGATAACTATGACGGTGTGGTTAGTCACCAGAGCCAGACATCCAGGAGTGTGAAGTCAAATGGGCCTTAGGAAGCACTGCTGTTAATAAAGCTAGTGGATGCGATGGAATTCCAGTAGAGCTATTCAAAACCCTAAAGGATGATGCTATCAAAGTGTTGCATTCAATATGTCAGCAAATCTGAAGGATCCAACAGTGGTCACAGGACTGAAAAGATCAATCATCATCCCAATTCCCAAAAAGAGTAGTACTAAAGAATGTGCTAACCATCGAACAATTGCACTCATCTCCCATGCTAGTAAGGTCATGCTGAAAATCCTGCATGCTAGGCTTCAGCACTATGTGAACCAAGAACTTCCTGATGTCCAAGCTGGGTTTAGAAAAGGAAGAGGAACCAGAGATCAATTGTCAACATTCACTGGATCATAGAGAAAGCTAGGGAATTCCAGAAAAACATCTACATGTTTCATCAACGATGCTAAAGCCTTTGACTGTGTGGATCATAACAAACTTCAGGCTCTTAAAGAGATGGGAATACCAGACCATCTTACCTGTCTCCTGAGAAACCTGCAAGTGGGTCAAGAAGCAACAGTTAGAATTCTGTATAGAACAATTGATTGGTTCAGGACTGAGAAAGGAGTACAACAAGGCTGTCCACTGTCACCCTGTTTATTTAACCTATATGCTGAATACATCATGAGAAATGCCAAGCTGGATGAGTTACAAGCTGGAATCGAGATACGCGGGAGAAACGTCAATAACCTTAGACATGCAGATGATACCACTCTAAATGGCAGAGAGCGAAAAGGAACTAAAGAGCCTCTTGATGAGGGTGAAGGAGGAGAGTGAAAAAGTCTGCTTAAAACTAAATATTAAAAAAACTAAGATCATGGTATCTGGCCCCATTACTTCATGGCAAATAGAAGGGGAAACGGTAGAAAGTAGTGACAGATTTCCTCTTTTGGGCTCTAAAATCACTGCAGATGGTGACTGCAGCCATAAAATTAGAGACAATTGCTTCTCGGCAGGAAAGTTATGACAAACCTAGACAGTGTATTGAAAAAAAAGAGACATTACTCTGCCGACAAAGGTCCGTATAATCAAGACTATGGTCTTCCCAGTGGTCACGTACGGTTGTGAGAGCTGAACTGTGAAGAAGGCAGAGCGCCAAAGAATCGATGCCTTTGAACTCTGCTGCTGGAGAAGACTCCTGAGAGTCCCTTGGACAAGAAAGAGATCAGACCAGTCCATCTTAAGGGAAATCAACTCTGAATACTCACTGGAAGGACTGATGCTGAAGCTAAAGCTCCAGTATTCTGGTTACCTGATACAAACAGCTGACTCACTGGAAAAGTCCCTGATGCTGGGGAAGATTAAGGGCAGAAGAAGAAGAGGGTGTCCGAGGATGAGATGGCTGGATGGCATCACTGATGTAATGGACATGAACTTGGGCAAACTTCAGGAGTGGTAAGGGACAGGGAAACCTGGCATGCTGCAGTCCATGGGGTAGCAAAGAGTCAGACACGACTGGGCAACTGAACAACAATAACAAAAGTTAGATTCAGGAACATGGAGATCATCACTGATCTTGACAACAACAGTATGTGCAGAGTGGTGGGGCCAAAGCTTGCTTGGGGAGGGTTAAGAGAGAATGGGTAAAGAGGAATTAGAGAAAGTAAATACAGACAGCTCTTTCAAGGAGTTTCATTGTAAAGGAGAGAGAAGAGAGTAGTAGTTACAGAGAGAGGTGAAGTCAGGAGAAGTTTTTTTTTTTTAAGATGGAATAAATTAAAGCATATTTATTCATTGAGGGAATTTTTTTTATATATAAAGAAAAACATGCTGCATTGGGGTAGGGGGAGAACTTCTGGAACAATGTTCATGAGTAATTGAGAAGAAAGTGGATTTACTGACCAAGTAGAGCATGGAAAGTACAATAGCCAGAGGCAATTAATTAGGTGGATATGGTGGTGAAAGTTTGTGGACATTCTCTCTGATGATCTCTATTTTTTTAAAGTTAAAATGGTGGGGATGGACGTGAGGGTGGGTGAAGAAAGACAAGAATAAGACACTGTATGGGCCAGAAAATATCTCAGTGCTGCTAGGCAGCACTTAACCTTCCTGAGGCTCATGATTATGAATTTAAAGTGAGACCAGTCAGCATGGCTGTGTTTTTCTCCAACTACATTTAAATATACAGAAGTAGGCAAGAATAAGAGAGCAGGGTTTAACCGGAGCTGGAATTTCACCAGGCAAGGATGACAAAGCCAGAGGAAGAGGTCAGCTGAGTTGAGAGTATATGCAAGGTTGTGATTATGACAGGCCTACTGAAGACCAATGAAAGAGTGGTAGAATTAATAGAATGCAGGTAACAAGGGAATTGAAGAAGGGTTGCAGGTGTTTGGGTAGCAGGAGGAATGGTTAGGGAGGACAGAAAGTGGTAGCCAGGATGTGAAAAATTGAGATTATGAAGGAATTTAGTTATTATGTGAAGGTCAAGGTCTAGGAAAAAACCATGAGGACAAATACCTCAAGGTAGGACAGAGGATATGATCACTGGAGAAGTCCAGAATTTTAGAAAAATTGTCTACATGGTTAGGGAAATTTGCATAAATTACCACAGAAATAGTGCTAGGGAAAAAGTGATCTCGAGCTAGGAGCTCAAATCTTAAAAGAAATGAGGGGGATGCTCACCAGAGGATCTATGCTCATGCTCAGTCACTCAGTCATGTCCGACTCTTTGCAACCCTATGGACGGTAGCCCACCAGGCTCCTCTGTCCATGGAATTTTCCAGGCAAGAATACTGGAATGGGTGGCCATTCCCTTCTCCAGGGGATCTTCCCAACCCAGGGATGAAACCCACATCTCCTGTGTCTCCTACATGGGCAAGAGGATTCTTTAGCACTGTGCCACCTGGGAAGCCAGGGGATCTATCGATGACTACAACAAGGTAGAGTCTGATGAGATTCAGAGCTGAGACGTTCGGAAAAAGGGAAGAGAGGGGTCTGAGAGCCATGAGAACAATTCTCTCCTGTACCTCCTAGAGATATGAGGGGCATGGGAAGGAAAAGAGCCACCAGCCAAGAAGACAGCAGGAGAAAACTGAGGAAAGGGATGTCAACAAGTTTCAGTCTAAACAGAAACATGAGGGAAATGTTTGGAGAAGAGGCTGAGGATAAGGGAAATCCTGTGAAAGAAGGAGAGAGGCAAGGGATCTGGCTAGAAAAGTAAATGGACAAGACACATGGGCAAGAGGAAGGACCCTAGAGTCCTGGGCTTCTTATGGAGGTTAATGTGAACAGAGAATAAGAGTTTAATCTTGATGACCTGGAGGGAAGGACAAGTGAGGCTGTGATACTGGGGTAGGCAGGGGTGAAGAGAACTTGAGGGCTCTTTCATTCTTGCCAGCAACAGCGTGGATTTTGGTGAGGGACAGTTTCATCTGGGCACTTATTTACTCCTGAAATACGAAAAGCACTAGAGTTCCTCCCTCCCTCCTGCCCATAGAGGCCAAAAGGCTAGAAAAGTTTCTGATGATCTGTCCTTTCAAGAAGTGGCTTCAGGCTCACTGCAAAACACCAATACCCTTTCAACTGTAGTTAATACCTTTCAGGAGCTGGAAGGGATTGTACACAGTGACCCTCCATCCTCCCAACCAAGAGAGTGGATGTACCAAGGAGCCAGCTGAAGCTCAGGGTACAGTCTGTGCCCCCTGAAAGAGAGCAATGCTAGCCAGGGTCACACTACGACCTCTGCCTTTTGGCACAAGGCTTCAAACGAATGACCTAGTAAGCCCTCAAAACCTAGCTCTAAACTCCTTTTACCCATTCAAAGCTCCAGAAGCCACCGCAAATGTATGTATTAAAAACCTGTTCCATTTCTATGCTTAATAGCACCCCTCCAAATTATGTGAATATGTACACAGATCCCTTCAAGCGGAAAGTTTATATATGCCAAATCTGTGAATTAGTGTTAATTCTAAGTAGAGCTGAATGTACATATGTATGAACAGGTACTAAACATTAAAGAAAGATGAGACGCTTGAAGCAAATTTCTTTTTGAAGGAAGACAGAAACAAATAAGTTGCATTCCACTGTGGAGAACTATTATGTGGAAGCAATTACCCTTTTATTAGGTGATAGGCAGTCTCTGAGATGGCCCCAGTGATCCCCACCTTCTCGTATTCAAGTCCTGTGTGATGTCTCCTCTTGAGTGAAGACTGGTCATAATGACTTGATTCTTGCAAGAAAGCAGCGGAGGTGATACAATGTCATTGCCGAGCTCTCCCTCTCTGTGTGTCCATGTCTGTGTCTGTTTGTCCCTCCCTCTGTCAAAAGCCAGCTGCCACGTTGTAAGCTGCCCCATGGAGAGGTCCACATGGCATGGAACTAAAGGGAGCCCCCGGCCAAGAGCCAGCAAGGAACTGAGGCCCCCAGTTCAACAGCCCATGTGGAACTAAATCCTGCCAAAAACCCTGTGAGTGAGCTTGGAAGTGCATGCCCCCTCAGTTCAGTCTTCAGGTGAGAGGTGCTCCTCTTGACACTCTGACTGCAGCCAGCCTCACAAGGAACTCTGGGGGAGAGACACTAGCTAAGCCACATCTGAATCCTGACCTACAGAAACTGAGATAACAAATGTTTTAAGCAGGTAAGTTTTGGGATAATTTGTTACATAACAACGAATAGACCTTCAAATTTACCATCCAAACCAGGATAATTTTAGGGCTGAAAGAGAGCATTATTAATACTTGTCACAGATAACACACATAAGTGAAGAGTGTTGGAGATAAACCAGGCTATATGCTCACCCGACCTTTTATTCCTCTTTAGTAGCACAAAAGAGGAAAAACTGAATGGTAACTCAGAAAACTGGTCAGACATGCTGAAAAGGCATACTAGAACATTCTCTACTTGCCCTTCTGAATAAACTACCCATGGCTGGGGTGAATAAAACCCTAACTTTTGGGGGAAAAAAAAATCTGTGGGAAAGGTCTTGAATACTAAATTACTAAGTCCTAGACTTGAATGGGATTTAACTCAAAGATTAGAAGTAAATGTGTTCAACTTAAGTTTTAAAACCTGAAATGAAGCAATGGGTTTATTAGACAACGAACAGTAAGAGTTTAAGTGTTAATAAGAAAATATCAAAGAATTTCATTTCATTAAAATCTTGCTCTATGTATATTTCATTAAAATAGTATGTTCTTTATTTCTACCATATTCAGGCATTGAGTGGTAGAAAAGAACAGATGATCTGGCATTAGAAGATGGATTTGAAACCTAGTTCTACTACTTCATGATTCAGGGCAAAAACAAAATTTTGACACTGTTGTCTTCAAATATAAAATGGTGATGTCACCGCACAGTTCAGAGTATGGAGCAAATGAGATAATACACAGGAAAAACCCCTGTAAATGATACATACAAATACTGATTTCAGGAAAATGCTATTTTTGTATTAAAAAATATAATTTTTTAAAGTGTAACAAATGCTCTTCTCAGGTATTTATATTCATCTTCATGGTTAAAGCTTAATTATTCAGACAGACGGACTTCCCTGGTGGCTCAGACAGTAAAGAATCCACGTGCAACGTGGGAGTCCTGGGTTGGGAAAATCCCCTGCAGGAGGGCATGGTAACCCACTCCAGTATTATTGTCTGGAGAATCCCCACAGACAGAGGAGCCTAGCAGGTTACAATCCATGGGGTCTCAAAGAGTGAGACACAACTGAGTGACCAAGCATAGCACATTCAGACAGATACCTGTCCTCACCTGATAGCAGCCTTATTCTCAGAGCAAACTAAGCACTTAGCAAGAAATAAATATGCGTTCGAGTGCTGAACTTAAAACTCTAACCTTTCATTACTTGAGATTTTTAAAAAACTGTTAAAAATGTAGAAAAGAATCATTAAAAGCAATCGTTAGTGCACTTTTTATTACTAACTTTCATTATAACTGCAGGTATAACAACAGACTCAGAAAATATATGATCACAGTTAAGAATATCAACACATAGGTCAAGGAGTAATTCTCTGTTTTTGGCCACAGTGCACAGCATGCAGGATCTTAGTTCCCCGAACAGAAATCAAACCCGCACGCACTGCAGTGCAAGTACAGAGTTTTAACCACTGGACCACTTGGGAAGTTCCAAGGAGTACTCATCTGTAGTGTTCTCGTTCCCATACAACCAACCCAGAAAGAAAAGGTAGATAGAATACAAATATTTTTATTAATACCTGACACTTGTTTAGCAAGTTACAGTTTACAAAGCATTTTCATATCTATTTTCTCATTTAATTCATGTGCTCTTTAGAAACTAAAATATTCTAATTCTCAGTGGGGAATTCTGACCCCTAAGAAATGAATTTCAAACTGGTTATTGCCAATCAAACTTTAGTACGTCAATTATTCCACAAACTACTAGGAACTTCAAGATAAAATTGTTCATAATGTTGATCATTCAGCATTGTCACGGAAAATCTTGGATTAGGGGAGAGATGAAAGGAATACAACCTCAAAAATAGAATGTCTGAGCTCTACCAAGATTCATTTAAAATCTATTTCATGCTGAAATTCAACCATGTGAATATCTTTAATTTACTAGGTGCTGGTAAGAGAGATAAGATACAGTCCCTTATCCTCAAGGCATTCACAACACAGAAAGGAAACAGGTAAGTAAGTTACAGTTGTTATTTCTACCACAGGATAAGTGTAACCATAAAAATGAACACAAAATAAAAAGAAAGTTGAAGATATAATTAACAGAAATACAGAAGTTAGAGGTGGAATGGGAGATGGTATTTAAGCAGCAGGATGATTAACCTGAAAGACTAATATTATTCTGTTAGGTGAAAAGGGAAGGAAAAAAGACAAGGACTCGAGGTAGAGAGCATAGCACATGCAAAAGAGTTCTGAAGCAATGTGGTGTGTTTGAGAAATGCAATTTAGTACTACAGTGATTAGAGTATACACTTGGGAATACAAAACAAAGCTCAAGTTGTACTCTTTAACTCAATCAACAAACAGTTAAACAACTACACAGACTAGGCAATGACCAATAAAAGTCCACCTTTGCAGAACTAACATTTCAGCAAGGGGAGCATTATAAAAAGCAATAAACATAATAAATAAATGATGCAGGATATTAGAGGGCTATACATGCTATGGGGGGAAATGTTTAAGAGCACATTTTATTTCCATCTCCTTATACTATACACTGCACAAGCTGGGGGAAGGGAGGAGTGCAGAAGACAAAGAGGGAGGCATACTAATACACACACATCACCAGAGAACCCCATACCCTCAGCATCTCAGTGGTTCTCAACAGGGACAGCACTACTGCCCCTACGTTCTGTAAATCTATGGAAGTGATTTTGGACTGTCAAAACGACACTAGATGCTACTAGTATCTAGTGGGCAAGGACCAAGGATGCTACATGTTCTGTGAGTGGGACAATAGGCCCACATTCCAAAAGACTTTCCATTATAGAGTCATGTAGCAAAATAAACTTTATTTTAATATCCAGAGCCTAGACTCTAACTCCATTTTACATATAAACACAATATATGTTCAGCATCATTTCACTATAACATTTTCCAAAAATGCAATTCCCAACAAAAGAATATAGAAAAGGTTGGACTTGGACTTTGTCTTGTTAGGTACTTTACCAAAAGTACCTTTTGTTTCAGAAAGTAACATCAAGATTAATATCATTTATTATATTTAAGTAACCATCACACCATACCTATATCAATCTGTCATAAAGCAGTCATATTTATAGCTAAACTAACCTTACTTGCAAATATAGCACTACTTTATTGGGCTCCCTGGGTAGCTCAGCTCGTAACAAATCCACGTGCAATGCAGGAGACCCCAGCTAGATTCCCGGGTCAGGAAGTTCCCCTGGAGAAGGGATAGGGTACCCACTCCAGTGTTCTTGGGTTTCCCTGGTGGTTCAGACAGTAAAGAATCTGACTGCAACGCGGGAGACCTGCATTCCATCCCTGGGTTGGGAAGATCCCTGAAGGAGGACATGGCAACCCACTCTAGTATTCTTGCCTGAAGAATCCCAATGGACAGAGGAGCCTGGTGGGCTACAGTCCATGGGGTCGCAAGGAGTCAGACACGACTAAGCACAGCACAGCACCACTTTATTACTTCTTTCCAGTACCTGAGTATTTATTCATTTAAATGGTATAGTTTCCCACTCTTTCTCCCTTAACCCAGCTGAGGCATCTCGCCAACTCTTAAAAATTTACATGTGAGAACAGTTACCAATGAATTTCACTTCAGGAGAGCCAAAGAGGTGCTTCAAAATATGTTTTAAGAAGAGGGTGTGGAGTCTGGTAGAGTTGAGAACCACTAAATGAAACAGCTCTTGACATTCCAGTCAACTGCAAGCTTCAGAACCTCTTCTCCATCCCAATTTAAAACCAAGATTTGATTTTCTGATGTCTCCAAAACTCTCAGTCCAAACAAATGGTTCCCAATTTTCTGAACTCCCAAATAACTGTACTGCTTAGATCAGCCACAGATTCACAATTATTCATTTTAAAGTCCAAGAACACTTGATGTGTTTGTGCACGCATGTGTGCTAAGTCCCTTCACTCGTGTCCGACTCTTTGCGACCCTACGGACTGCAGCCAGCCAGGCTCGTCTGTCCATGGGATTCTCCAGGGAAGAATCCTGGAGTGGGTTGCCATGCCCTCCCCCAGGGGATCTTCCCGACCCCAGGGATCGAACCAGTGTCTCTTAGGTCTCCTGCACTGGCAGGTGGGTTCTTTACCACTAGCGCCACCTGGGAAGTCCCTGATGTGTTTGTATATTGTCACTAAAGAGATTCCGGCTGTCACAATCCAGAACATCAGAAATCTGATACTTTGAAATTTTAGTCAACTGTGCTTTATTATTAAATCATATGCCACCCTTCCCCATGTTCTGACTGTGTTCTGGTGAGATAAAGTCACAATATCCTAAATACTGCCTCATTGCTACTTGAAGAGTTCTAGTGACACTGTATTTCTCTGCCATAGAGTTAATTTCACCATTAAAGAAAACTAACTGCTAGAGAATTTTTTTCCCTAATATTGACAGGGTAAAATCTACCTCCCTCTGGAACAATACAAAAAAGGATAATATCAACAGTTCAGTTCAGTTCAGTTGCTCAGTCGTGTCCAACTCTTTGCGACCCCATGGACTGCAGTACACCAGGCCTCCCTGTCTTTCACCAACTCCCGGAGTTTACTCAAACTCGTGTCCATTGAGTCGGTGATGCCATCCAACCATCTCATCCTCTGTCGTCCCCTTCTCCTCCCACCTTCAATCTTTCCCAGCATCAGGGTCTTTTCAAATGAGTCAGTTCTTCAAATCAGGTGGCCAAAGTATTGGAGGTTTCAGCTCCAATCAATAAAGACTGACCTTTTCCTTGCAGCTATCATACCCTCCTGTGTATTAAAAAATTCCCACCTGCCTCCAAAAGGAAGAAAAATTAGAAGAAAATGCCTAAGTAAACTCAAAATTTTGTAGATATTTTGGTTTTTCTTTTACTTTTCTGTATTCTAGTAAACTTTTAGCCTGATTACAACTCAATCAGATTGTCATTCAACTTTTGCAGACCTATCACATAGTATTTTTTAAACTACTTTTATCTTTACTTTTTTAAAAATCATGGGATTCATTCTTTGGTGATTCTAGAGGTTTGAAGCATCCTCCCTCCCAAAATTCACCAAAGCCCTTCTTTTCTGCAGCCTCTAGCAACTTTCAAAGTTTATAAAATGGCACTTGAGTCTGGCCAGATCCCATCCGCACAGAATATAACATATTATGACAGCCAAAATTCCTAGAATATAATTTGTTTCAATCTCATAAATGCAATCATGAAAATACTTAAGTATGTAATTGTTAACTTAACCTACTGGGATAAGAGGCAGCCTGACCTCTTAGTAAATGATTAAGACTGAAAAGCAGATTTTACATGTTAAAAGAACTTATTTTAAAATAAGTAGCAAATAAGTCAGTACTCACAGAAAGTCTGAAAATAAAATACTAAACTGTAAGGTCATGCACACAAAATATTTTTCTAATTACATGTTTGGAAACCTGACTCTGACACTTTATAGATAATAGTATATGACAGTGGACAGGTCAACCTCTCTGGTTCTCAGTTTTTCCCAATAAGAAAGTGACTAGGACAAACTAAAGACTGTCTGCAGGCTTCTTTCACACCAAGATTCCATAATTTTACTCACACAAAGAGGATTTTTTTTTCACAATAGGAAAATCAGGCAGAGGACAGTTTAAAAGAAATATGAAGAACAGCCTCTACTTTTTCTGTAGTGAGTTTCTAATGTAATAAAATATTATTACAGCTCTTGCATATAGGATCAACATGTTATAAGTATGCTTAGGTGGTCTGAAGAACCACCATATGCATGCTTCTTTCTAATCAGGTACTGCAATGTTTATCTTTTTAAAGTATGGTACAAACCACAAACAGCTATTTGAGTCTCAGTTCAGTTCAGTCACTCAGTCGTATCTGACTCTGCGACCCCATGGACTGCAGTACGCCAGGCTTCCCTGTCCATCACCAACTCCCGGAGCTTACTCAAACTCATGTCCATTGAGTCAGTGATACCACCCAACCATCTCATCCTCTGTTGTCCCCTTCTCCTCCTGCCTTCAATCTTTCCCAGCATCAGGGTCTTTTCTAGTCAGTTCTTCACATCAGGTGGCCAAAGTATTGGAGTTTCAGCTTCAGCATCAGTCCTTCCAATGAATATTCAGGACTGATTTCCTTTAGGATGAACTGGTTGGATCTCCATGCAGCCCAAGGGACTCTCAAGAGTCTCCTCCAACACCACAGTTCAAAAGGATCAATTCTTCAGCACTCAGCTTATTTGGGTCTAGATGATTTTTAAGATTCCTTCTCACTATTAAACTCTATTCATTTTCTCTTCAATGTAGACAAAAATGTCTGAAGACTGAGGGCCAAGAAGAGATCCCTCTGGATAGAATAAATGAATCATGTAAGGATTTATGGTGCCAAACAGGAGAATCTGGAAGTCCAAGGGAGCAAGAACCTTCTCACTGGAGTGACAAGGGTGATGAGGAGTTTTACAGGGATTGAGATATCCTCTGGGTTGGCAAAGGTTTATTTAGATGCCTTCTAAAATGTTAAGATGCCCAGGAAATCCACTAGGATGCCTCCTTCTCAATCCTGACATAACAGAGTGAGGCTACTCAGACATGGGTGTGATATTGTCCTTGACCATAAGAATAGTTTGAATTATTCTTCAAGACTACAGTCATGTAATGACTTAGAGATCCAGGGTATCATCTTTCATGGTACACCTCAGAGGTGACACAGTCCAGACAGGCTACCTGCCTCCTTAGTTAAAAAAGGAAAAAAAAAAAAAAAAAGGCTTTATTTGTTTCAGAGTTTTAGAGGCAGTAAATACCCTTGCCTTGGAGCTATCCATGGTGCTTGACCCATACTCCGTCTGTCTCCTCTAGCAATTGGTGCGTTAGCTTTCTGATCACAGTACCACTCAGGATCTGCCTGACCATCATCCACATGGAGGCCTGTGACTATTATGTCAATATCATGGGCCACTTGTAATTTCAATCTATTCCACTTTGCCTATGTCCAGACCTTACTTTGTCCTACTGAAATTTCTCACCTAGCTCTGTCTCCCAGGTCTGCTACACCATCTGCTACAACAAAGTCCTTTCTGTAGATACAGTACACCTTGGAGAAGATCACTAGTATATTCTGGGCAAAAGATTATAGTTCTTCAGAGCCAAGTCTCCCACATGGTACCTTACATGACTTTTAAAACCTTGTGTTATAATCTGTTACCATTCTAAAATTATTTTAAATGAGTTTTAAATTTTGTGATATGTTTTTCTGACTGACTGGTATGAATAAAGAATAGGAACTGTTAACTCAAGATTTATGTGTGGGTTTCAGGGAATTCATGAGCCTCTTGAAATTATGTGATTCTTTAGGCAGATGCATGTTTTTCTGAAGAAGATGGTGTTGAGCCTCTTAAACCTAAAAGGCTAAGATCCACAGATCAATGTACTGATGATTCCCAATAATAATCATCTCCCCAGGTTTAAGCACTAGACCTTTATGTATGCTCAATCGCTCAATCGTGTCCAGCTCTTCGTGACCCCATGAACTGTAGCCCGCCAAGCTCATCTGTCCACAGGATTTTCCCAGCAAGAATATTGGACTTGGTTGCCATTTTCTTCTCCAGGGAATCTTTCCAACCCAGGGATCAAACCCGTGTCTCCTGCATCGCCTGCACTGGCAGGCGGATTCTTTACCACTGTGCCACCTGGAAAGCCCACTAGACCTTTATATATGTGCTTAATAAATAATGGGTTAACCAAAAAGTTCATTCAGATTTTCCATTACTGAATGAACTTTTTGGTCAGCCCAGTATATCCAGTCTTTCTTCCAGTTCCTGGCACAAAGGTCCTGAAACTCTTGAAAAATTTCCTGCATTATATGAGTGTCTTTACTTATATAAAGTATAAGGCTGGGGCCCTAGATAGCCTCAAGATGCGACTGGTTACCAAAAAGACCAAGAGATTAGAGGGCTGGAACTTTCAGTCCCATCCACCAACCTCTGGGAAATGGAAGAGAGGGAGGCTGGAGATTAAAGCTCTATAAACATTCCTGAATAAAACGTGATGAGTTTACAGGTAGGTGAATGGATCCACAGGCCAGGAAGGTTTTGCACCCCAGTTCCACAGGGACAGAAGTGCCTGAACTTGGGACCTTTCTAGATCTTGACCTATGTACCTCTTCATCTGGCTATTCATCTATCCTTTATAATAAACTGGTAAACATAAGTAAATGTTTTGCTGAGTTTTGTGAACCATTCTGACAAATGACTGAATCCAAGAAGGGAGTAATACAATCCCTTGATTTATATCTGGTCAGTCAGAGGACAGGAAAACAATGTGGACTTGCAACTGCTGTCTGAAGCAGGGACAGTCTTGCAGGACTTAGCCTGTGGAATCTGATCCTATTTCTAAGTAAACAGTACAGAATTGGGCTAAACTGTAGGGCACCCAGCTGATATCCATAGAGGACTGGAGAAAACTGCTTGGTGCTGTGGAAAACATTCCAGAATATCCAACTGCCTATTGGACACCTTTAAATGAATTTCCAGAAAACACTTCAAATGCAGCATGTGAAATGAAACTCATTTCAGTCAAAATGAAACTCATTTTTCTTCCTTATTCCTCTAACACAGGCTTCCCTGGTAGCTCAGCTGGTAAAGAATCTGCCTACAATGCAGGAGACCCTGGTTTGAGTCCTGGGTCGGGAAGATCCGCTGGAAAAGGGATAGGCTAGCCACTTCAGTATTCTTGGGTTTCCCCGGTGGCTCAGCTGGCAAAGAATTCGCCTGCAATGTGGGAGACCTGGGTTTGATCCCTGGGTTGGGAAGATTCCCTGGAGAAGGGAACAGCTACCCACTCCAGTATTCTGGCCTGGAGAATTCTATGGACTGTGTAAAGTCTACAGGGTCACAAAGAGTCAGACACAACTGAGTGACTTTCACTTTCCTCTAACATGTTCTGCTTCTAATCCTCACCATCTCGATAGAGGATACCACCCATATATTAGCTAAAAATCTTGCCAATCATACTTGACCATGATTATGACTCTTTCCTTTTCTTCATTCCCCTTATTCAATCAGTCATGTCTTACAACTTATTGAAAGTCTAATAAATTCTTCCTGAAACAAAAGAATTGTGTATTCTACAATCATTTTGCAGGTGGTAAAGACTTCCAAACGTTAATAGATTCTACAGGCTGGAATCTGAACTTTTCATTTTTAATAGAAAGCACAACTCTGTCTCATCATTCCCCTCCCCAAAAACCTTTTTTATGACTATACCAGAGAATGCAGCTAACTCTTTATCTTCTGAGTTTATGAAATGAGATCAAAACAGTTTTCTTTTACCGAAGTGACAAGTGGGAGCTGTTGCTGCAAAATAGCTCTTATTTGGAATACTTTTCATTACTATCTAAACAGTCCTAAGGATCACAGCACCACTGCTCAGTGAGGGTAGCTATTCTCCAATTTCCAGAAAATAACAGAAATCCTCCTTTGTCAATAATTCCATACCTTTACTTAGAAGCCAACACAATACACAGCACTGCAAAACAACTGTCAAATCTAAATCAAAAAGCTAAAAATCAAAGTAACTGAAATTCCTCACTCTTGGCACTACTTTAAAAATTCTTGATGAGAATGGGAGGAAATAAGACCAGATCTCCAAGTGAAACTGGAAGACCCTACCTAATTCTTGGTAAAGCATAAATAACTTCTTGAGCACTTGATGTTCAAATTCAGGTGGCAATCTTTCCTTAAAAAGATAGCAAGATGTCCAGAAACACACAATGAGCATCTTCTATTCTTCACATATTCCCATTAAAGATTAGGAAGTTCATACTGATTTTCTTTTAGCACCAACTCCTGACATACTCTGTGCTCACTGGTGTTTTGGAGAGTAAACAAAGAGAAAACTTAAAAATGTGCTTACGAGATTTTACTTTGCATTTACTACTAAAAACCAAGAGAGACCAAATCCATACTTATAGGATGGTTGGGCTTAACTTCACAGAAAAGAACAACTTTTTAAAACTCTTGTCAGTTGTCCATGTAAGAAAACAAATCACTATGCACTTTAAGACCAACAAATGCTTATAATTGTCAAGAACAGAACAAAATCAAGGAATATCCAGACTTGGAATATCCTATACAGTTAAAATAGCTGCTTGTCAAATAGGCATAATGGCACTGGAAAAAGAATGTAAGGAAGGCCTTAGTTGTCTATGCAGCCTACAGTATGATTCAAAGGTATTTTATCATTTTGTCTCTCAAACCATTACAAAGTGACCAAAGTGTAATCATCTTCTTAACAGAGTCTTTCAAAAAGCATAAATTTTCATTTTAAGTCCAGTTATCAATTTTTAAAAAAAACAGATCATGCTTTTGATGTTATATATAAGAATCCTTTACCAAACCCAAGGTTCTGGAAATTTTCTGTTTATTCTAGAAGTTTTATTTTATAGTTTACAATTAAGTCTATGATCCATTTTGAATTAATTTCTGGTGTGAAACTGAGATCAAAGTTCATTTTCTAAATTATGTTTAAGAGGATGAAAAGATAAGCTACACACTGGGAGAAAATATTTTTGAAGCACCTATCTGACCAAGGACTCATATCTAGAATATACAAAGAACTTTCAAAACTCTACAGTCAAAAACCAAACAGTCCAATTAGAAAGTGGGCAAAAGGACATGAAAAAATACTTCACTAAAATATTTTATTCATATTTCAATAAAATATGAATGGCAAGTAATGAAAATATTTTTGACATTACTGTTACAGAAATGTATATTAAGACCATGATGAGATATCACTATACACCTATTAGAACAGCTAAAATAAAAATAATGATGTGCCAAATGCTAGTGAGCACACAAAGAAACTGGATCTTTTCTATATTACTGGTGGGAATGTAAAATGGTACAGTTACTCTGGAAAAGTTTGTCAGTTTCTTTAAGAACTAAACATACATTGACCATACAACCTAAAATCACACTACCGGGCATTTATCTCAGAGATACAAAAAGTTATGTCCACAGAAAAGCCTGTACATGTTTGTTCATAGCAGGCCTTAACAGCCAAAAACTACAAACAACCGAAATTTCTAATAGGAGAACAGTTAAGCAAACTATCTTTCAGACATCAATATTATAAATCCATATCATGGGATACTACTCAGCAATTAAAAGGAAGAACTATTGATACATATACAACAGCTTAGATGGATCTCCAGGGCATTACACTGAATGACAAAAGCCAATCTCAAAAGGTCACACACCATATGACTCCATTTATGTAACATCATAGAAAAATGACAAAATCATAGAGATGGAGAAGAGATTAATTGTTATCCAGGATTAGAGATACTGGCCATGGGGAAGTAGGAAGGTGTGACTATAAAGAAGTAGCATGAGGGAGATCTTGACTGTGTTGTTACACAATATACACATGTGATAATATGATAGAAAAGTATATACATATTTATACCAATAACAGTTATGTGGTTTTGATATTATACAATAGTTAAATAAAATGTGACCAAAAGGGGGGACTGGGCATAGTATATATAGCGATCTCTCTGTATTATCTTTGCAACTTCCTGTGAATCTGTAGCTATCTCAAAATAAAAACTTTAAAAAAATGCAACCAATGTAAAATCACCCAAAAGTTTGGGAAAATGTATAAATGTGTTGAAAACAGTGATGTCATAATGCTAAATGCAAACCAAAGAGGGATAGGTGATCACGGCTATGACCAAGAAAGACACCTGGAGATTTCATCCAATTCCTCCAAATACACAGTTCAATCAAATATTTATTGAGAATCTAGCATACAAAAGACACAGTGCTATAAAGAGTGAAAGTGTATTAGTGGCTCAGTTGTGTCCAACTCTTTGCCACCACATTGACTGTAGCCCGCCAGGTTCCTCTGTCCATGGGGTTCTCCAGGGCATGTGTTGCCATGCCCTCCTCCAGGGGATCTTCCCCACCCAGGGATTGAACCTGGGTGTCTGGCACTGCCATCAGATTCTTCTTCAGATTCTTATAGGGAAGCTCTATAAAGAGTAGCTGGATTAAAAAGAAGGAAAGGTCCAGCATTTACCTCTGAGTTACTTTACTCTCTAAGAAGATAAAACAGAATAATTACTAAAAGCCTCAGGGTCTCTGCAACACAAGTTTCCTTTGCCTGGAATCAGTTCAGTTCAGTTGCTTAGTCATGTCCGACTCTTTACGACGCCGTGGAGTGCAGCACACGAGGCTTCCCTGTCCATCACCAACTCCAACTCCCGAAGCTTACTCAAACTCATGTCCATCGAGTCGGTGATGCCATGCAGCCATCTCATCCTCTGTCGCCCCCTTCTCTTCCTGTCTTCACTCTTTCCCAGCATCAGGGTCTTTTCCAATGGGTCAGTTCTTTGCATCAGGTGGCCAAAGTACTGGAGTTTCAGCTTCAGCATCAGTCCTTCCAATGAATATTCAGGACTGATTTCCTTTACGATTGACTAGTTGGATCTCCTTGATGTCCAAGGGACTCCCAAGAGTTTCTCCAACACCACAGTTCAACAGCATCAATTCTTTGGCACTCAGCTTTCTTTATAGTCCAACTCTCACATCCATACATGACTATTGGAAAAACCATAGCTTTGACTACATGACCTTTGTTATGTCTCTGCTTTTTAATATGCTGTCTCAGTTGGTCATAGCTTTTCTTCCAAGGAACAAATGTCTTTTAATTTCATGGCTGCAGTCACCATCTGCAGTGATTTGGGAGCCCAAGAAAATAAAGTTTGTTATTGCTTCCATTGTTTCCCCATCTATTTGTCATGAAGTGCTGGGACCAGATGCCATGATCTTAGTTTTTTGAATATTGAGTTTTAAGACAACTTTTTCACTCTCCTCTTTCACTTTCATCAAGAGACTCTTTAGTTCTTCTTTGCTTTCTGCCATAAAGTGAAAGTCACTCAGTCGTGTCTGACACTTCATGATCCCATGGACTATACAGCCATGGAATTCTCCAGGCCAGAATACTGGAGTGAGTAGCCTTTCCCTTCTCCTGGGGATCTTCCCAACCCAGGGATTGAACCCAGGTCTCCTGCATTGCAGGCGGATTCTTTACCAGCTGAGCCACAAGGGAAGCCCAAGAATACTGGAGTGGGTAGCCTATCCCTTCTCCAGCAGATTTTCCCAACCCAGGAATTGAACTGGGGTCTCCTGCATTGCAGGTGGATTCTTTACCAACTGAGCTATCAGGGAGGTGATGTCATCTGCGTATCTGAGGTTACTGATATTTCTCCTGGCTGTCTTGATTCCAGCTTGATTTCAATCTTGATTTCAGCTGGATTCCAGCTTGCCTGGAATGCTCTTCTGTTTTTCTAGTTAGTTCTTACTTGTCCTTGAACTATTATCTCATTGTCACTTCTTCAGGGAAACCTTTCCTAGCTCACTGACCTCCATATTTGAACACATTCCTCTATTACATGCTGGTACAGCACCGTATATTTTTCATTCGTAACACTGATCATCGTTCACAAAGACCTCTGTGACATTTTGATATCTCTTTGCCCTATTAGACTAATCTCCAAAAAGGCAGAGACAGTCTGTGCAGTTCACCACTGTATTCCCAAACCCAATGCCATGCTCGGCAAATGACAGAAGCTCAAAATATGTTACATACAAAGCTAGAATTCATGTGTGCAAATGATCAGGCAGACAAGGGTTACTGGGGTTTGTAAGAATCCAAGATCACTTTAACTTGAGAAAGCCAGTTTATATGTGATAGGAGGTTCATGCAGAGGATAAAGAATCTTATATCCAAAGCTGAATAGCAATAGCATCCTTTCATCATCAGGAATCCACTGAAGAATTGAAACAAGGCAACTGTGTGTCCTGTGTGCCGTACAGGAAAATTAATGTGGAGAACCGGACTATTAGAGGCAGTAAAAACTATTAGAGGCAGTAAAATAAACTGCAAGGAACTGTGGTAATGCAGACATAAAATGATAAGGTCCTGAAAGAGAAGGTGGTCACAGGAACAGACAGATGTGAGAAACACTGAGAATGAAGAGCCAAAAGAATTTAAGGACTGATTAGCTCCAGGGGCATGAGAGAGGGAAGAGTCAAAGATGATTCAAGTGGTTTCATGGTGGGTGATCCATGAAAGACAATACCATTAACAGAAATGGGAAGTCAGGACTAAGTTCTCTTAGGAGAAGGAATGTGCTTTGTTGGAAGTGATGGCTAATATCCACACAACTGAAGACATGAGACTAGATGGAGAACAGTCAAGGCTGACAACGTAGATGTGTGAGTTGACTACAACTAACGTTTTAGAATGAACAAGATCTCTCAGAGAGGTTGTGGTTAGTCGCTCAGTTATGTCCGACTCTTTGTGACCCCATGGACTGTATCCCACCAGGCTCCTCTGCCTATGGAATTCTCCAGGCAAGAATATTGGAGTGGGGTGTCATTCCCTTCTCCAGGGGATCTTCCCAACCCAGGGATCAAACCCGGGTCTCATGCATTGCAGGTAGATTTCTTTACCATCTGAGCCATCAGAGAGGAGAAGATATAAAGGGCCTTGAAGAGAAATTCTCTAAACCATTGATCTGCCCCTGGTGTGAATTATGTTTTTCAAGCTATGGAGTCATTCAGACCAGTGAGTTCCCTGAGGGTATAGCTGAGCTCAATCGTGCATTCCCTAAAGCATACATTAAAGAGTGTTGTATACAGCTGGTACAAAATAAGTAGCCTATTAAAGGGGTCAATTATTTTCAAGATAATTTTTGATTATTAATTCCTGTTCCACTTTTTGAAAAAAAGTGGGTGGTGTTCTAGGTAGAACTTTGAAAGATTCAGGCTTCAGTTGAAATTATTATAATCAATAAGTCTAGACAGTTTAAATCATTTATCCAAAGCTCTGATTTCCCAAGGCTCCAGACAGAACTGATGAACTGAAAGACCAGACCCTGAGACTCTGAAAACATTAAAAAAAAAAAAAAAAGGCGGTTGGAGGTGGAGGGGAAGAGAGGCCCAATAAGACTGGGGCTAAAGCAAATCCCCACTAGAAGGACAGAACACTCTTCAAGAAGTTTTTGCACAAAGTTTACTAGGAAATATTACTAAGGGAGTGAAAACAAAAAACATAAAAAATTCAACTGTACACTATACGAGTTGACAATGTACAAAAATAAAAAAGCTTCAAGTGAAGTTAAGGATAACTGAGAATAATTAAAGGGAATTAAGAAAAGCAACTAAAAAACAACAGCATAATCACAGAAAAGTCACTGGCCTGTTCTTCCTTTCATAAAATGTTCCTAGGTGTCAGTCAGAGGTGTGGTTCAGTTCAGTCCAGTTCAGTTCAGAAGCTCAGTCAAGTCCGACTCTGCGACCTCACGAACAGCAGCACGCCAGGCCTCCCTGTCCATCACCAACTCCCGGAGTCCACCCAAACCCATGGCCATCGAGTCGATGATGCCATCCAGCCATCTCATCCTCTGTTGTCCCCTTCTCCTCCTACCCTCAATCTTTCCCTCTTCCTTTCATAAAATGTTCCTAGGTGTTAGTCAGAGATGTGGTAACTGAATCTAATTCAATGCTTAGGTGAACAGTATTTCCCCAGTCACAGTTTAAAAATTTAAAAAGGGATTACTAAAATAGATCAGAGAAAATATTTCTGTACAGCTCCCCTCCTTCCAAAAAAATTATCAAAGTGGAATACACCACAATTCTGTAACTGCAACAATGCTCTAAACGCTAATTGTTGCAAATGTGCTAAATGCCTCCAGATAGGTGAGTGTGTTTGTGGGAGAAGTCACTGAAGAGAAAAGAAACCGGCTGGAGCCACAGACTCAAGGAACCTGACAAGTCATCTACAATCAAGCCACCCTCTCAACATCAGACTGACTTCCACGACGAGTCTAAAAGATGGTCAACCAGTCTTTGCCGGCTAGTTTCCAACTACAACAAATGGGCCTCTGGTAAACTGACGATTCTCAGTTGGACAGCTCTCATTTGTTGAAAAATCCTCCTAAGATACCTTCTAGTAACTTTCACCCCTGGTCCTGGTTCTCTCAAGAGCAACACAGTAAACGGTGCAAGTCGCGTTTTGGTTTTATTTTTAAACTTCAACAAGCAAACTAGGTTTGCTTTCTGGCATGTCAATACATTCCTTTTTTTTTTTTTTTTTTTAACGTTTGACTCCCCTTGAAGGAAAAAGGAATGCCAGGCACAGGTTCCCTTCAGACTCACGGGGGTCTCGAGACCTCCACAGCAGAGCGGAGAAAGGGGGCTTAAATAACTACACACACTAGGAGACGTTGCAACTGATATGAAATCCCCGTTGCCAAGAAGCAAGCAGCTCCAGCCCGCGACCGGGTGCTGGGAAGCGATAGAAGCCACACAGATCTGGCGTGGTAGCCCCAACTCTGTGGGGGCCAAGGAGCCTCTATCTCTTTTTGCCACAGCGGCGGAGGGGGGCGGGGGTGGCTAAGTGGGCACTCATCCCCAGGTCAGCGGCGAGCCCGGCCCCTTACGGAGCAGAGTGCTCGGCCCCGGGGAAGCGGCATCGCTAAGAAAAGGGCTCAGTGAAACAACTGGCAAAGCCCAAGCCGCGCCGCTGGGCCAGCTGCCCGTATGCCCAACCACCCCGCCCGCCGGACGCCGTCCTGAGAACCGGCACCGGTGAGCGCTCCCGGAGTTGGAGACGTCTCGGGCTCGGCTGGGAACCAGTCTATCCCGCTCGCCCACCCTCTCTCACTCTCCGGCCCAAAGCTGAGCCAGAGGCCATCCCAAGGGGTGGTGCCCAAGAGGCAGACGGCGTTGCTGGTAAATGGCGCGGGCTGGGCCCGAGCTCCCGCGCGGGCAAGCGAGCGGCTGCGGCGGGTCACTCACCGAGAGGACGCTCATGCGGATTGGGGTCTCCAACAGGCACGCCATCTTGAGCCTTCCCACCCGGCTGCAGCCGGCGCCGGCGCGGGGGCCGGCACTTTCGACAGCCGACTACTGAGCCAACCACAGGTACCTCTGCAGAAAGTCAGGCAGGTAGACGAGAACAGACCACCCTCTGGACACCTCTGAACTATGACCAAAGCCCGCAGAGAGACAAGCAATGGGAAACAGCGCCAGGGGCCTCCTTACGAATCGTCCTCTCAGAAACGGCAGCTACTCTCAGCCTGGGTTAGAGGTGGGAGCGGGCAGCAGTTCCCGCATGCGCAAAGGAGATCTGCCGGCCCCACCTGCGGCTCGCGGAGGGAGGAGCGTCAGGGGCGGAGTCTCTCTACAAGCTGCATAGATTGATTCGTTACAATTTCTTGAGTTCCCGTTCTCATTATTCCAAAAGACTGGTGTGTGGAGCCACCTACATAATTTGAAGTTCACTTTCGCATTCATTATCTCACTCCTTCTTTGCACCAAACTCCTAGCGTCGTTATTATCTTCATCTTACAGAAGGAGAAACTGTGATCTCAGAGCCAAGTGTTCTGCCGCCAGTAAGAGTGTTGTTTCACGATCCGATGCTGAAGGGTGAGCTGTTTCAACATTATCCGACTTTTTTATTCTAGTGTAAAGAATAGACACTCTAGAGCCAGAACGCCTGAGTTTCATCCTTGCTGTTTCACAGAGCTGCATTACCTGGGCACCTCCTATGCTTCAGTTTCCTCTTGTGTCAAAAAAGAGTTAGAAGAATGGAAAATGTAAAGCTCTTAGAACATGCCTGAGACATGGAAAGCGCTGTCTATGCGTTAGCGTTTCTTGAGCCTCTGAGTCAAGCAGGAAAAAAAAATGGGGGCAAGAATCTGACTAATTCACACTACCGCTCTGATCGTTGAAGCCAAATAAAAATATGCTTCTATTTTCTGACTGACGAATTCAGCTCTCTCGTTCCATTTGTGTGGTTGTGTATATATGCGGACAAAGCTGCCCTGGATTTGGCTGAACAGGTTTCAACTTCCTGCTGTTCGCAACCAGCGAGGTTTTCACAGGATGATTTCAATGAACCTATTATATTATTTGTCCTTATGCCATTGCTGAAGACACTCCCTAATGTAGGCTTATATTACCTCTCCCCTGGACTAGAGTAATAGCCTTCCGATGGTGGTTGTAGCTCTAGCGTAGCTCCTCACTGTTTTCCTGTCTTCTCCCTGTATTTGGTTTCCAAATTGATTGTGGTACTAATCATTCTTGCTTGTGGGCCAGTGTTCCCTCACGGTTGACCTTCTAGAAAGCAGGGATTTCGTTTTATGTTTTCTTCCTGCAGCAACCCTATTTCCCAAATTTCATTTCCTTGCATACAACCCACACAATGTTTGGCAATCTGCACCCAGGTATTATTCCCTCAATGTTTTTCTTTAAAACCAATTTCAACTCATTAAATAATTTTAGCCTCATCCTAAACCACAAGGCTCTGAAAAGTCAAGTGTATTTTTAGTCTAGTACACATTAACATAATAACTACAAAAAATGTTTAAATGTCCATCCATGTACCACCTAGGATCATATCATATACCATTACAAACCACAAAAGAGCAGAGCATAACCCTTATACAGAGCATGCCTGCTAAGCTACTTCAGTCGTGTCCGACTCTTTGCGACGCTGTGGACTGTAGGCCGCCAGGTTCCTCTGTCCACAGGATTCTCCAGGCAAGAATACTAGAATGGGTTGCCATGCCCTCCTCCAGGAGATCTTCTCGACCCAGGGATTCAACCAGTGTCTCCCGCACCTCCTGCATTGGCAGGCAGGTTCTTTACCTCTAGCAACACCTGGGAAGCCCTATACAGAGCATACAAAGGTATCAACTCAAATTTTACTTGTCATTTTCATGGTGTACAGTTGTTGCTGTATATTTGATTCACATTTCATTAATTAGCTCATTCGTTAACTCATTAATTATACCGACTCTTCTTTCTTGTCTCACTCTTGCTGATCCATCAATTCTGTTCTGTGAAAACACTTTCCAAATAAACTACCCCATGTCTTGATGCATAATTCTGTTCTTGCCTCTAACATAGCATCTCCAACAACAGACTGTAACTTTGAGGTAATGTTCTACTTTTCTGTCTCCCTGTTATACACTTCAGAGCAACCACTAGGAATTTTATCATAGACTAGTCTTTTAGTGGCTTCCCTGGTGGCTCAATGGTAAATAATCTGCCTGTAATGCAAGAGATGTGGATTGGATTCCTGGGTTGGGAAGATATCCTGGGGAAGAGAATGGCAACCCACTCCAGTATTCTATACTGGGAAATCCTATGGACAGAGGAGCCTGGTGGGCTACAGCCCATGGGGTGGCAAAAGAGGCAGACACGACTGAGTGATTAAACAACAACAAAGTCATTTAGTAAATGTTTATTGAATGAATTGTTGGCTTAGTTTGCATTCATATTATATCCGACTCTTAGTGACCCCATGGACTGTAGCCACCAGGCTCCTCTGTCCATGGAATTCCCCAGGCAAGAAAACCGGAGTGGGTTGCCATGCCCTGCTCCAGGTGGTTTAGTTTGGGCACTCCCAAAGGTAGATCTTGGGGACAATGATTTGGGTACAGCTAGTTTATTTGGACCCCACTCCAGTACTCTTGCCTGGAAAATCCCATGGATGGAGGAGCCTGGTAGGCTGCAGTCCATGGGGTCTCGAAGAGTCAGATATGACTGAGCGACTTCACTTTCACTTTTCACTTTCACGCAGTGGAGAAGGAAATGGCAACCCACTCCAGTGTTCTTGCCTGGAGAATCCCAGGGACGGCGGAGCCTGGTGGGCTGCCGTCTGTGGGGTCGCACAGAGTCGGACACGACTGAAGCAACTTAGCAGTTTATTTGGAAAGTGTTTCCGTGGAACAGAATTGATGGATCAGCAAGAATGAGACAAGAAAGAAGAAAAAGTCGGTATAAGGGTCCATTGTTGAAGTCACTGCTTATTCCTTAAGGACCCTTGAGAAACATACAGCATGCCCCCAATCCTGGATAGCCATTGTGAATTTGGAGCATTAATCCACCACTCCCATCCTGTATTGGTTGAGGGTTTCCCACAGCTTTTAATTCTCTAGCCTCCTGGATTGTACTTCTGCACAGAACAGAGAGGGCTTCCCTAACCTGATGTAGAAAAGCAGAATGTGCAGGCTCACATTTGGGGTAGAATGCAGAGAACATCTCCCTGGTGGGTCAGCCGTAAAGAATCTGCCTGCAGTGCAGGAGATGAAGGAGTCAAATAGGTT
Organism: Giraffa tippelskirchi; assembly: GCF_054371585.1. Classification (NCBI taxonomy): domain Eukaryota; kingdom Metazoa; phylum Chordata; class Mammalia; order Artiodactyla; family Giraffidae; genus Giraffa; species Giraffa tippelskirchi. The sequence continues at coordinate 96,097,486 of NC_137276.1, forward strand.
TGATCCCTGGGTTGGGAAGTTCCTCTGGAGGAGGCCCTGACAACCCACTCCAGTATTCTTGCCTGGAGAATCCCATGGACAGAGGACACTGGTGGGCTACAGTCTGTGGGGTCACAAAGAGTTGGACATGACTGAAGCGACTGAGCATGCATGCATTTAGATAGCATGCATCTAAACTTGCAACAGAACCCTCATTACAGCTGTGGCTAAAATCAAATCATCCAGGTTTTTCTGTTTTATTTCCAGAATATGACACGGCTGTTTTACAGGAAGGAAGTATTGATTAACAAAGCCCTAAGCTTGGGGATCAGGCATCCCATTTCTAGTCCAAATTTTGCTAGTAAATAATCTTAAGCGAGAGGAGAAGGGGATGACAGAGGATGAGATGGTTGGATGGCATCACCAACTCAATGGACATGAGTTTGAGTAAGCTCCGGGAGTTGGTGACAGACAGGGAAGCTTGGCATGCTGCAGTCCACGGGGTCATAGTCAGACATGACTAAGCAACTGAATTGAGCTGAACTGAATCTTAAGTACATCCTTCAAACCTAAATAATGAGTAGAAATTGAGGGGTAATTTAAAAAATTTGTTTCAGCCTCCATGGAACAGCAACAACAAAACAGTTAACTTTGGGAATAGCCACACAGACTCCTCAACAAACAGGAATGAAATTTCACCCCATCCTTCCCTTTTTCGTATTTTTTTACGAAAAAAATCACAACAAAGTGTGAGTTTAATAAAGAAAAAGTAGGAATACACAACAGAAAATAAGAGTGGCTCAGCTGGTAAAGCATCTTCCTGCAATGCAGGAGACCCTGGTTTGATTCCTGGGTCAGGAAGTTCCCCTGGAGAAGGGATAGGCTACCCACTCCAGTATTCTTGGGTTTCCCTGGTGACTCAGATGGTAAAGAATCTGCTTGCAATGTGGTTTGATCTCTGGGTTGGGAAGATACCCTGGAGGAGGCATGGCAACCCACACCAGTATTCTTGCCTGGAGAATCCCCAGGGACAGAGAAACTTGGTGGGCTACAGTCCATGTGGTCAGAAAGAGTCGGACCTGACTGAGTAACTAAGCACAGCACAGCAGGAAAGAAATCTGAAAAGTATTTATAAACGTCTAAGGGGAATTGCCAGGGTAGAGAAATAAAGCCATATTTTTGAAAGTAGAAGCATACCTATGCGAAAGGAAAAAAAAATAAGGAAACTTTCTGGTGTAGAAAGAGCTTCTCTCATAGCTCAGCTGGTAAAGAATCGGCCTGCAATCCAGGAGACCTGGGTTCGATTCCTGGGTCGGGAAGATCCCCTGGAGAAGGAAATGGCAACCCACTCCAGTATTCTTGCCTGGAGAATCCCATGAACAGAGGAGCCTGGCAGGCTACAGTCCATGGGGCTGCAAGGGTCTGACACAACTTAGCGACTAAACAAAAAAGGAATGATCCCGAAAGGAATTTAGAAGACCCTTTAAAAGATCTGAAAACAGAAGAGATTTCTTAAATCAATTAAAAAGAAGAAAATGGACTAACAGTGGTACAGAGGAGATATAGTTCGGTTCAACAGACACTAACTGTGGGTTTGCTGGTGCACACATTGTCTTAGGGATTCAAAGTGGAATAAAGATGTGGCTCCTGCCTTCAAGCAGATAGGAAAAAGAATGAGTCTCTGAGAGGTTCAATACTTTGCTCTCTAATACACAGTCCTCTGGGACCCAATAGGACTCTCCCACATGGGATTACAGAGCACTTAAGCAAGCAACCAATTAAAAAAAATCTACAAGAGCTTTGCAATGAGAAATAATGCATCCATAATTCAGGTGCTTGGAGGATGTAAAATATGTATACACATAAAGCAGAATTAGCAAGACATTGAAAAAATCTCAATAGAAACAACAGTAAAAAAGAAAATGCACTTTTTGTTTTTTATGTATTTATTTGGTTGTGCTGGGTCTTAGTTGTGGCATGTGGAATCTTTCAGGTGTAACCTGTGGGATCTTGTTCCCTGGCCACAGATTGAACCCAGGCCCCCTGCACTGGGAGCGCAGTCTTAGCCATCGGACAATCAGGGAAGTCCACAAAATGCACTTTTTATAACTAGGTAACTGCTATGGCTGAATTTCAACTTACAAATATAGAAGAAATAATGAATTTGAAAACCACTCTTTTGACAACCATAGGACGTATAATTGAGGCAAGAATCAACAATGAATGCTAAAACTAATTGGGAGAAATATGATGAGAAACAGAACCTCCCCGCAAGTTACTAATGATAGTGGAGAAACTTGGTAGATACCACTTTATTATAGTGATTATAATTAATAATACCACTAGTCGGATAAATAGACATCCCATGGTATTATTCACTGAAAGGGATATAATATCAGTTCTGTGGTATTCCTGCCAACATCAGACAAACTTTGAGGGACATACAATAAAATAACACATCTACATCCTTCAAAACTGGCATGAAAGACAAGAAAAGCTGAAAAATTGTTATAGATTAAAGGAAACTAAAGTGACATGACACTTACTAAATGCAATTTGTGTTCTAGGATTGAATCCTAAAAAAAATAAAATTCCCCTCTTTCTACATAGCACATAAACGGAAATGCTGGCTAAGTGGGAACAAATTCTGTAGATGAGGTATCATTGTTAATGTACTGATTTTGATAACTGTACTGTTAGGAAGAAAATATCTTTTTTCTTAGGAAACACAGAGTGAAGAATTTAAATGTAAAAATGGAGTCACTGTGGGGTAAGCAATTGTTTTTTCTTTAATAATAAGAAACTCGTTTAGAGAATAATAATCAGAAGACCAAGGATCCTGGAAATTAATTCACTCAACAAAATGTATTTACTACGTACCTACCATGTGCCAGGAACTGTGGTCAGGGGTGGTAGTACAATTAACAAGAGAGACACATTCCCTGTTATCACAGAGCTTTCAAAAAAGGAAAGAGAGGAAATTCCCTGTTGGTCCAGTGATTAGGACTCTGCTTCCATTTTCCACTGCAAGGGGCATGGGTTCAATCCTTGGTCAGGGAAGTAAGATCACACTTGTGGCACTGTCTGGGGGAGGGTGGGGAAGAGGAGAGACAAGTCACTAGAATGTAGGATGACTAATGAAAGGGTGTGGGGCTAAGAGAGGGTCTACGAGGAAACCTAATCAGGACGCAAGTCATAAGATGTCCTGGTAGAGGCGGCTCCCAAGCTCTGACCTAAAGGGTCAACAGAAACAGACCAGGCAAAGCTCTGTGTGCTGCTCCACACAGAACTTGGCTTTTCCATAAATATTTGTCTACTGAAACAATTAAGACACCACTTCTCTGCATTTAGCTGTGGAAACACTGACAGATCTTCTAAGATCAATGCTAGGACAAGAACTTCAATTATTTATAAGAAAAGAGACACTATAAAACCAGCAGGGCTTCAAATGGCTTACCATCTTCTGGATTACTAAAAGACACCCACACCCCCACCCCAAGCAATAATGACCATAGTAGGCAAATGAGTTTGAAAATGGAGATGTAAAGGTGACAAGTTAGGCAAAGTAAATCCAATCTTCACCATTTACAAGACAGAAATGGAATCTGGAAGTCATCAAACCTATAAACAAGAGATATTGCTAGCTTTAAATTAAAAAGTCTGATGAAATCAAGAAGTCTGATGGAATGTCTGACAAGTTAAAAATGCAGGGCCTAGAGTCGCCACAGAACTCTTTTTATTAATGTACCTCTGTGATGTTTGCCTCTCTAGTTTTCCCACCGCAGACTTGTTCACTTGTTTCTTGCAATTAGCGTACTGCCATCAGGTGTGGCAGGTGCCAAAATCACCTAATTCAATTACAGGATACAGATAGCAGGGATGGGTGCTTTATCTTGATGTTTATAACATTTTATGTATAAAATGACTAGAAAATTCATTGCCCAGATAGCTCCATAGCCCATTCCCTTATTTCTTGAAGCTCAATGTCACCCTATCAACATAGTCTTGCAGAACCACCCTATATTCATTAAGTGCCCTACCCCTACCACAGCATTTCCGATTCCCTCACTGTTCTAAATCCTCCATCTTTTAAACGCAGTTCTCCCTCCTGTGTCATTTATTTTTATTCAACTCTTATTTGGCTGGATTTCATTGTCAGGTCATATTTTTTCAAGAGGGGCTCATGGGTATTGTCTCCTTGGAGACTTTTCATGGCTGAAAATATCTTGCTTGTTGCCTTTTACTTGAATGATATCTAGGCTGGTACAACATACAAGAATACAGAACCCATTTTAGGTATTTTGAGCAAAAAGATTACAAAATTATTGGGTAAACAGGAAGGGAATAGTTTACTTGAGATCAGGAACAGCAAGAAGTTTACCATCACTAAATGAGCTTGGTGTACTGAGTTTCCTGCCACAACTGTTGCCAGAGCCAGAAGAGAAAAGAAACAGTTTTTACTTTTCTTCTACATTTACACAAATGTTTCTCATTTGCAAAACCTAATCCAGACTTCAGCTGGCAAGGGACTCTAAGAAATGTAGTTTCTTAGCTTCTAGCCCCTGCAACACATGAATGGGCAGATACATATGTTTCTAAATATATCAGTGTGTTTTCTAAAAACAAGGGAATCCTTTATGTAGCCATAGTAAAATGATCAAGATCAGGAAATTAACACTGATACACTGATACAGTGCTATCTAATTTACTGATTTTATTCAGATTTTGCAATTATCCTAATAATGTATTTTTATAGCAGCACATACCATTCAGTTCTCACAAATCTTCAGTATCCTTTAGTTTTTAATCTTTCTCAGTCTGTCCTTGTATTTCACAACAATCATATTAAAAATAAAAGACAGGCCAGGTAGTTTAATTTTTTTTGTCAATTTCAATTTATCTCCTATCTTTCAAGATTAGATTCAGATTATGCATTTTTTTGCAGAAATACCACAGAAATAATGTAAGTCATCTCAGGAGGCACATGATGTGGATTTGTCCATTCCTAGTGAGATTAACTTTGATCACTCTATTATGTGGTGTCTGCCAGGTTTCTCTAGTGTAAAATCTCTATTTGTCTCTTTGTTAAAAAAAAAAAAAAGTATCTTTTGGAAAGATACTTTGAGATCATGTAAGTGAAGTGAAAGTCACTCAGTCCTGTCCGACTCTTTGTGACCCCATGGATTGCAGCCTGCCAGGCTCCTCTGTCCATGGAATTCTCCAGGCAAGAATAAATGAGTGGGTTGCCATTTTATTCTCCAATAATTGAGATCATATAAATAGCTTCAAATAATAGATATGTTGAGACTATTTAAGTATCCTGTGTATGTGTGTATGTGCGTGTGTGCTCAGTTGCTTCAGTCATGTCTGACTCTTTGTAACCTTATGGATGGTAGCTTCCCAGGCTCCTCTGTCCATGGAATCCTCCAGGCAAGAATACTGGAGTGGGTTGCCATGCCCTCCTCCAGGGGATCTTCCCAACCTAGGGATTGAACCCAGGTCTCCTGCGTCTCCTGTATTGCAGGTGGATTCTTTACTGCTGAGTTACCATGGAAGCCCTATAAGTATCCTATTACTCTTCAAAGTTTTTCCCAGTTGTTTTAACATTCATTGAAACTTCTTGGTTGAAACAGTGATGATGATGATGGTAAATGGTAATTTTTAACTCCAACTTTCCTTCTATACTTATCAATCAGCATTCTTATGTAAATAAGAGCTCTCTTTTCCTACTTATTTGTTTATTTACTTACTTCTGCCAGGATGAAATAGTGTATTCCTACTTTATTCAGTGGGCTAATGTCTGTTACTATGATTATGCATTTTGATGCTGAAATTGTTTCAGATTTGGCCTGTAAGAAAGCCTTCAGTCAACGTCATTTTGATGGTCCAGATTCTTTGAGTACTTCCTGTTTTCATTTTCTTTTTGTCTCTTTCTTTTCTATTTTTTAAACTATGAAAGTGTGGTAACACATTTATAGGAGACTTGGAAAATACAGAACAGAGTTACATACTGTTCCACTATATATTACAATTATTTTTTAAGTAGATAAATTAAGACTTTTAGTTGGAATTTCACTATCAAACTCTTAAAAACTAATAGAATGAATATACGGAAAAGTAGAAGGATGCAGTAGGCCTAAAAATCACAATTAGGTGAAAATACAATTTTCATACAACAGTAGGATACAAATTCTATTCAAGTTCCCATAGACTATAAAATAGGGAACATATCCAGGGACATAAAACAAGGTGCAAAAATTTCATGGTCTAAAGGTATTGAAATCCTACAAAGTCTGTTCTCTTATCACTGTGGAATTATGTTAGAAATTAATATCAAAATATATTTGAAAATAACTCACATATTTTCAAGGAGCACACCTTTGTTTTGTGGCGCAAGATGATCCAGGCTCATGTTGTACTTTCTCTGCCTTGGAATCAACCGCTTCAACAAGCAGACTGGATTTAAAGGAGAAAGGTCTGGTTGTATCTACAAAGTTTTAATTAATATCTGCTCAGCTTTACCCTAGATTAGGCTTTTTAAAGCATGTTTCCATAGTTCACATGTGGTTTCTTTTTTCTTTTCTTTTTTTTTTTTGACACATTAGCATAATTTATTAAACTCACCATACAAAGAATATGCCATGGGAAAGAGTACAGAACTGGAAGGACCCATGGAAATTATCTGGTGCAACCCCCTCATTGTACAAATGGGAACGGTGTGAAGAACACCAGAACACCATGATGCACAAAGCTAGCATGGGAGCTCAGCCCCAATGCACAGAAACCACAGACTTAAGGCTTCTGGTTTTGAGCCAAGTAGAACCTAAAGAGAATTAATGTTTATTTTTCATTTTTCTGTATCCTGCTGCTGCTGCTGCTGCTAAGTCGCTTCAGTCGTGTCCGACTCTGTGCAACCCCATAGATGGCAGGCCACCAGGCTCCGCCGTCTCTGGGATTCTCCAGGCAAGAACATTGGAGTGGGTTGCCATTTCCTTCTCCTGGTTTCTTTTTTCATCTTGCTCATCATTGAGTATCGGCTTCCCTGGTGGCTCAGAGGCAAAGAATCTGCCTGCCAAGCAGGAGACACAGGTTCGATCCTTGGGTCAGGAAGAGCCCCTGGAGAAGGAAATGGCAACCCACTCCAGTATTCTTGCCTGGGAAGTTCCATGAACAGAGAAGCCTGGTGGGCTACAGTCCATTGAGTCACAAAAGAGTGGACACGACTTAGTGACTAAACAAAATGAGACTTTTGTTCTAGTGTTTCTATCGAAATACTGTCTTTGCTCTGACAGAATCAGTATTGTTGACTAGAGAATTCCCCTGGTGGGCTACAGTCCATGGGGTTGCAAAGAGTTGGACACAACTGAGGGACTAATATATACCTACCACAATACCCAGAGATTCCATTCCTGGCCATAATCCAAGGAGTAAAAGTGCTATGTCCACCAAAAGATTTTACAAAAATGTGCATGGTGCCTTTACTCATAACAGCCCCAAGTTAGAAACAATCCAAATGTCCTTCAACAGAAAAATAAATCCATGAACTGTGGTATGTTCACACAATGGAATGCTACACAGTAATGTGAAACAGCATACTACGGCTGTATCTATCCATAGTAAAGATGATACCAAACCAAACTTGGATCTGCTTGCCTGTTTCTAGTAAAGCCAAATCTATTGGTTGTGATGAAGAAAAGAGCAGCAATTGTTGCAGGGTTCCAAGCCGGGAGTCCAGATAGCTAGTGCTCAAAAGATCCGAACTCCCTGATAGCTTTCAGGGAAAGGTTTTTAAAGACAGGGTGAGGGAGAGGGTTGTGGGGTGCATGATTAGCTCGTGGACATTCTGACTGGTTGGTGGTGAAGCAATCAGGAGACGTATCATCAACCTTCTGGTTCCAACCAGCCTAAGGTCTCTGTGCTTGTGGGGAGCATACAGTTAACTTCTTCCACCTGGGGTTTCAGTACCTGCAAAACAGTTCAAAGGATATGGCTCAAGATATTATCTATAATAGTCCTTGAGGAATTAAAGGTCCTTGACTTTGTTTAACAACTAAACAATTATTATTTTGTCTTGTTTGTTTGCATCCACATTTTCTCACTTTAATTAAATGTATTCTTTGGAATTTGGGGTAGACCTAGGAGGCTATCCTCTCTACAAACAAGGTGCACGTGGAGGACATTGTGGGGGTCGGGGGTGGGGTTGTGGTGGTGGTGGTGTGGTCCTCTGCCCTAGGAAGACCCCATAGTGTCCTCCTGCTTGGTTACATAAGATTCATGAATGAATTTCACAGGTATTAAGTGAAAGAAGCCAGACTTAAAAGAATACATAAAATACACTAACATTTCTATGAAATTTTAAAACAAGTAAAGCTGATGCATGGTGATAGAGGTTAGAATAGAGTCTTAACTACTGGATCACCAGAGAAGTTTGATTAGGTTAATTTCTTGATTAAATTTGCCAAAAGGTTTTTATTTGTTTACTTGTTTCTGCCTTGGGAAGATCCCCTGGAAAAGGGATAGGCTACCCACTCCAGTGTTCTTGGGCTTCCCTGGTGGCTCAAACGGTAAAGAATCCGCCTGCAATGCAGGAAACCCAGGTTTGATTTCAGGAAGTTCGATTCTTTTCTTGATAAAATTTGCCACAAGGGTTTTATTTGTTTACTTGTTTCTGCCTTGGCCACTAATTCATCAATTGTCAGTCTGGTCTTTTTCCCTCCTGGATGTTTTCGAGACATTCTTCCGCTTTCATTGAGTTTGCTGTCTAGTTATGCAAACAACTGGTAGGAAAATGAGTCCCCAGCCCCCTTTGAAAAAAAAACACAAAAAACCTGATAATTTTAGAAACTCTTCGAAGAGATAATTTCAAAATCGTCAGTGGGTTTTTAAGTTTTATTTTAAATTTGTTTTTATTTTGGAGTGTCTTTTAGAAACCTTTTAATTTCTAATCACTTTCAGGCAACTATCTTTGCCGTGAGGGGTACACCCTAAGTTTGGTTTTATATTATCAAACTACACTATTTCCGGGAATGTTTATTTTACTATTCAGGTTTTAATTTCTAGCATCTGTCAATCTGTTCGGACTCAAAATCCCGCCAAGACAGGAAAAATCCGACGCTATTTGAAAGTTCCCTGGAACCCCTGAGTGGATCTGGCCCTTCCCATCCCTTTCTCGCGAGACTTGGAAACCGGAAGTGAATTATACTACTGGAGACTCGATTGCAGGAGGCGGCATGTCAGGAAAGGCGGGCGGGTGCTGAGCTCAGTCTGGTCTTCGCTGTCTGTCGTGGGCTGGCTCTGGTTAAGGGTTTGCGGGCAGCGCTCCCCTCTTCGGACCGGCAGAATGCGCGTGGCTGTGGCCGGCTGCTGCCACGGCGAGCTGGACAAGATCTATGAGACGCTGGCGCTGGCGGAGCGGCGCGGCCCGGGGCCGATAGACCTTCTGCTCTGCTGCGGCGACTTCCAGGCAGTGCGCAACGAGGCCGACCTGCGCTGCATGGCCGTGCCGCCCAAGTACCGCCACATGCAAACCTTCTACAGGTGAGGGATGCGGCCCGGCCCGCGGTACGAGGTGTGGGGCAGCCAGCGGTGGGGGCTAGGTTCCAATCCCGTCTGCCTACCACTGACCAGCTGTCTCTCTTAGTTCTCGTTTCTCGTCTTTGTTCACGCTGTGTATCTAGGAACTGCTGCTGCTGCTGCTATGTCGCTTCAGTCGTGTCCGACTCTGTGCGACCCCATAGACGGCAGCCCACCAGGCTCCGCCGTCCCTGGGATTCTCCAGGCAAGAACACTGGAGTGGGTTGCCATTTCCTTCTCCAATGCATGAAAGTGGAAAGTGAAAGTAAAGTCTCTCAGTCGTGTCCGACTCTTCGCGACCCCATGGACTGCAGCCTATCAGGCTCCTCCGTCCATGGGATTTTCCAGGCAAGAGTACTGGAGTGGGGTGCCAGTTGCCTTCCCCTGGAGGAGGGCATGGCAATTCACTCCATTATTCTTGCCTGGAGAATTCCATGGACAGAGGAGCCTGGAGGGCTACAAGTCCGTGGGGTCACAAAGAGTCGGACACGACTGAGGACTAAACACAGCACACACAGCACAATCCTCATTCTAGAAACTAAGGTTTTAGCAGTGAACTGACAAAAGTTTTTGACCTCACTGAACGTACATTGGCTTGAAACCCAAAGTGGAAGCTCTTCATTCTTAAGGAAAAGGATGAGGAATTCGTTTAGGAAGAGCTTTTAAAGTTTTTGTGATGAGCTCAGATTTTTTTCCTTGAGATCATTTTGCTTTTCTGCTGTGACTAATTGTATAAGCATGCCCACTTGCTTTTCTCTGTGTCTCATTTCTGCAATACCAATTGATAACTTTTACCCTTATGTTCTAGGTATTACTCTGGGGAGAAAAAGGCCCCAGTTCTCACGATTTTCATTGGGGGAAACCATGAAGCCTCAAATCATTTGCAAGAGTTACCCTATGGTGGCTGGGTAGCACCAAACATTTATTATTTAGGTATGTGTTTATGGGTAGTTTCTTGGTCTGATGGCATGGAAGAGCCTGCCAGGATTTATATATCAGTTGATCAGCACCTTGAGATGTGTGGTGTTTGGGAACTCTCTTGATTTAAATAGTTAATTGTGAAAATTTAACTAAAATATTTCACATAAGTAGGCAATCTTGAGAATATGCCCATGCATCATTTAGTGCTTTAAGCAATACTTAAAGAGCTTCCACACCATTTGCATTCTCTTTACTTTTTTCCTGTTCCTCTTATTAAATTAAAAAAATAAACTTTTAATAATGGAAATTGTTAAACATTCATAAAATGGAGAATAGTAAATGAATCTCTGTACCTATTAGCCAGCTTTAACAATGATTATCATTCTGTGTTCCTTCTTTCAACCCACTCCCCACTAAACTCTTTTTGTGGGAGGAGGTGATCGGAGTATTTTAGAAGCAAATCTTAGCCGTCAGATTATTTCAGTGGTAAATACTTTAGCACATATTTTTAAGTGATGAAGATTTTTAAAAATACCACTACTACAGTACCGGGATTATACCAATTATCTATTATTATCTGTTACCTAGTTTATGTTCATATTTCCCTGATTATCACAAGTCTGTTTTGCAGTTGACTTATTCACATAGGATCCAAACAAGGTCCGCACATTTTATTTGATTGTCATGATTCTGAAATCTCATAACTGTCCCTTTTCACTTTCCTCCCCACCCCCCATGCTATTTATTTGTTGAAGAAAATGGGGAATTTATCTGGCAGTAATAGACTTTCCTGCTTTCTGGGTTTAGCTGATTGGATTCCCTCCTGTTTAGCACTGCTTTTATCCTGTGTGTTGCCTGTAATTTGCATTTAGGTTTATAGTCCTGATTAGGTTCAGGTTCATTTTTAATCCTTTTGAACTATACAATGCTTTCATGTCTTTATATTTAAATGTTTACAGGTGTTTCTAAACTTTAGAAACTTCATTCTTCTTTATTACTGATTGATCTTCTTTTGACAGTAGTAGTATTGTGAAAAGGTGAAATTGAAGATGATCAATCAGAAATGAAATATAGAAATTTCAGGTTCTTTATACTTTACACCTTTGACTTTCAGGTTTATAACATATAAATCCATCATAGAACATTTTCCCCTATTTCCCCCACCCCATCCCCAGATTCCATTAGGTACCAAGCTCCCCAGGTGACTCAGTGGTAAAGAGTCTGCCTGCCAATGCAGGAGACACAAATGTGATCCATGGATGGGAAAGACCCCTTGGAGAAGGAAATGGCAACCCACTCCAGTATTCTTGCCTGGAAAATCATATGGACAGAGGAGCCTGGCAGGAGGCTACAGTCCATGGGTTCACAAAACAGTCGAACAGGACTTAATGACAAAACAACAATTTCCCTCTTCACACACCGTCTCATTTGTTCCTTCCTCTCTGCTCAGTCTCTTGCCTGATTTGCTTCTAGTCCCCTCTCCCTAGTCCACCTTATATATTGTTGGCATATTTCTATGTAAAAGGGTAACCTCATCATGACACTTAATTTTCACATAATTTTAGGACTGAATGGTATTCTTGGCCTCTAAACCGTTCAGTTAGTAAAGAGGTTGCTTTTTCCTCTAGTAATTTTATTTAATTGTGTAATTTTTCAGGTTTGGCAGGAGTAGTAAAATACCGAGGAGTAAGGATTGGTGGAATCTCTGGTATCTTTAAATCTCATGACTATCGAAAAGGTATTATTATCCTTTTTTTAAAAAAAACAACAAAACACGTTACGTCCTTTTTTAAAAATTGAAGTATACTTGACTTACATTGTTACATTAATTTCAGGTGTACAGCAAAGTGGGTATTGTTATTCTGAAAATTGTTTTAATTTCTTTTTATTATTATTTTAAAATTTTAATTTATTTTTTTGGCTGTGCTAGTCTTTGTTGTGGTGTGAGGGTGTCTCTAGTTTCATTGTGGGGGCTTTTCTAGTTGTGGCTTGTGGGCTTAGTTGCCTCATGGCTGTGAGGTCTTAGTTCCCCAACCAGGGATCAAACCTATGTTGCCTACTTTGGAGGGTGGATTCTTAACCATTGGAGCAATAGGGTGGTCCACTGAGAACTGTTTTTAAACTTTGGAACTTGTATGCCGCAGAATAACTTAAATGTAATATATGGTTTGACTTTTTCATTGAATTTCTTCTATGAACAGATTTATTGTTAAATTTATAAAATATTATATACATATGAAAACATACAGAACATTAGAATGTATCATCTGTGTATCCACCATTTAGTTTTGTTTGGTATTTTGCCATTTTTGCTTTTGATTTTTAAGGAAAAAAGGAGTACAGATATAATCAAAATTCATTGTTTGTCTGTCCTCAGTCCCACCTCTCCCCTTTATTCCTCTCTTACTTCACCAGGCAGTCACTATTCTGAATTTGGTGTTTATCACTCACTTGATTATTTTATGTCATTACCATATCAGTAATAGCTTTAAACAATGTATTATATAGCATACTTTAAACTTCATTATAAGTGTATCATTTTACATGTATTTTTCTGCAACATGCTTGTTTATGTTTTGAAATCCATTTTGATACATGTAACTGTTCATTTTAATTTGTGAATAGTATTCCATTGTATGAGTATACCATATTGTATCTGAATCATACCTTGATTTTAAAGAAATAGCTTGGATTCCCATTGATTTTAAACTTTCATGAATTAAGTTGGCAGCTAAAATTTATATCCTCAGTGTAATTGTTAAATTCAAGTCTGTTCCTTGCTGCCCTGCTCCCTGTTCTAAATTATTGGAACAGGTCTACAAAAATAGGCCATCTCATATGTAGCAGGTGTAGTTGCAGATAGAAACCACTCTTTGGAGGATAACTGGTAATATCGGTGGAAATTATACAAGTATTTTGATCAAGCAATTCTACTTCTAGGAATTTATCTACAGATATAGTCCACAAGTGCAAAATGATATAAACGAATTTATTTATTTCAGTCTTTGTAATAGCAAAAGATGGGAGCTAGTTATGTATATCATGATATAGGGACTTCTTTGGTGATCCAGTGGTTAAGACTCCAGGCCTCCACTGCAGGGGGCTTAGGTTTAATCCCTGGTCAGGGAACTAACATCCCACATGCCATATGCCAAATTCCCCATCAATCCTTCCCTCACTCCTCTTTTGCCTTCCCCTATACCTTTCAGATGGTATCTTTCAAATCTTAAACTATGTGAATAAACAGTGTATTCCAAAATTAAATATAATTTAATTTGAAAAATCAGAAGCCCCTCCAGTCATTTAGATTTATACTTTGTGATTACTTATCAGAAAATACCAGCATTTTGAGAGCAGGGTTTTTCAAATAAAATTTTTAAGAACTAAAAGTATTGATGACAAACATCAGTTTTGGAGAAGTATATGTATGTATTTATTTTCAGTATTTAAAGGAGTTGAATACAACTTCTCTTCTTTAAGGTCATTTTGAGTGCCCCCCCTATAATGCAGCTACAATAAGGAGTATATATCATGTGAGAAATATTGAAGTCTACAAATTAAAACAGGTATGTAAAAGCTACACTATGGCAGACTTGAAAAAATGGAAAGAAATTGTGTACCAGAATGTATTTTGATCAGTTTAGTCTACAACTTCCAAGAAGAGCTTAATTCTGTATTTCTAAAATTTGGATCTTGAGTTTGTTTTTAGGAGATTCACAGATGAACATTATAAATTTTTAATGGCTATACATTTATTTTAGTGATTAATAATAAAATATTTGATCCATGATTTCAGCTACTATCCCTTAAGGTAAGGCTGAAGAATATATATTGGAAAAAAGTGATAGTTTACAGAAAGTATTACATTTTTTATTTTAAATAGTGATATTAAATGGAAAATAATAGTGAAGATGATAGAGGATATGGGAAAATTGTGAAGGTCATATTGAAACACTAACTTAATTAGAGAGTGGGTGAAACTAAGTTTTTGTTTGTGATCCCATTCAGTGCCTGGGCTTCCCTTGTGGCTCAGCTGGTAAAGAATATGCCTGCAATTTGGGAGACTTGGGTTCGATCCCTGGGTTGGGAGGATCCCCTGGAGAAGGGAAAGGCTACCCACTGCAGTATTCTGGCCTGGAGAATTCCATGGACTGTATAGCCCATGGGGTCACAAAGAGTCAGACATGACTGAGCGACTTACACTTTCACTTTTCAGTGCCTAACACTGGGCTAGCAATTTTCATCTGTGATAGTTCATATAAATGTCACTCAGATTCTGTGAGATAGATATTACTCAACTTTGTCACACTAAGGGTGAGAGGCCAAGGCTCAGTTAGGTAAAGTCACCTGCCCGAGACTTCCCACACTGTTACGTGGTAGAGTCTGCCAGGCTGAACTGAGCCTGGCAGTCTAATCAAAGTGTGTCTACCGAGCTGCCTTGCCATAAAAAATAAGCATCATTTATGAGGTAGAGAGAAAGTTATTTCTCTTTGCCTTGATGAGTGAGTAGCTCAGTATTTCTGTAACTTCATTAAATAAAGTGTCCCTAGGATGAATTACACTGAAATCTAGAGAACTCTGTGGGTAAGTGGTTGTGTGGTAGCAGAAGGAAGGCAGGGAATGCCTTTTGTTTAATCTCTTTTTAAGAGCTTGCTTTCTTTTCTTTTTCTGTTAAAGCTGAAGCAGCCTATGGACATATTCTTATCTCATGATTGGCCGAGAAGTATCTATCATTATGGAAACAAGAAGCAACTTCTTAAGACTAAATCTTTTTTCCGACAAGAAGTGGAAAATAACACACTAGGAAGTCCCGCTGCCTCCGAGCTTTTAGAGCACTTAAAACCTACTTACTGGTTTTCCGCCCACCTCCACGTCAAGTTTGCAGCCTTGATGCAGCACCAGGTAGGAACCAAAATGTTTATTCTTTGATTTAATAAATGCTTACTGAACATCTGTGGGCACCATGGACACAGTTGGGAAGTTAGTGAAAGAAATCAAAGATAAGTTTCCTTTTGTGAGTAACTCAGCATCCAATCGGGAGAAGGGACAAGCAGTCAATTATAAAATAGTATAGTAAGTCTGTGACAAAAAGTGCTAGGGTACTGTGGGAACATCTAAACCAGGCCATGGTAAGATAGGGATGTGGACAGAGAGATGAAGGGATAGAGGAGGTTTTCTAAAGGAATTGATGTTGCCAGGAAGAAGCAGGTTATCAGGGTAATCGAGGCCGAGGGGCCAGTGTGTGCACAGGCTGTAAGTCTGAGAACTTGGTGTCTTTGGGGAAGTGCAGTTGGTCTCTGGGGCTGAGGCATAGGGAGAGATAAAGCTGGAGCAAGATCATAGCTGCCTTCCAGCCATGCTCTGGAGTTTGGGAAAGTTGGGAGATAGTGACATCAGAGTTTCATTTCAGAGGGATTAGTTTGGCAACAGTTTTGTGTGTGGGTTGGAGTAATGTAAAGTGGGAGACAGAGGGGGCTATGTAAGTAAAAGATGAGATTCTAACCTATGGCAAAAAGGGAACACAGAACGAAGCAGGCTCCAGAGAGATTTTGGAGGCAGAATCATCAGGATTTAGTGACAGAGGAAGGAAAATTCCCACAGTGCTCCTTGGGTAACTGCATAGCTGATTGTGCTTGATGGCAGGTAGATAATATAGACTTTAGAGCTAGGCTTTTATGGAAATACATGGTTCTTCCTTTCACCTCCAATTCTGACTTAATTCTGACTTTCCCATAAAGTATTCCCTAGGGAAAATGTTTAGAAAATGCTGGGTTAACAGAGATATCTTCTCAGAAGCTTCTCAGAATTTCTGAGCATCTTTATTGTTTATTTGGGTGCATTGGGTCTTAGTTGCAACATGTGGGATCATGCGTGGCACTTGGGCTTCTCTCTAGTTATGGTGCATGGGCCCCAGAGCAGGCTCTCAGGCTCAGTAGTTGCAGTGTGGGCTTAGTTGCCCCATGCATGTGGGATCTTATTTCCCTAACCTTAACCCCTGTGTCCCCTGTATTGGAAGGTGTTTTTTAACCCCTGGACCACCTGGGACATCAACCTGAGAGTCTTTAATGTCCTAATGGGCATCACCTTTCTCCAGGATGGGGGATGGGGTGTGCAGCGCTTCCTGAACTTACTGGACCAAATCCTCTTCTGTGGTAGAGGTGTACTTCAATGATGCTCCTCAAACACAGTCTGGAAGGTTCTGTCTGAAAACATGCCTGTGGGCCCTCTCTTATTCTCACTCCCCAGCTTCACTGGGGGAAGGAGGCGAGGTGACCTGTTTCATTTTCCTTTGGGCTGTTGCTAACATGATTATGCTCACCTCCAAGTCTTCTGTTTCTGTCAGTCACCTGCCCCGCATTGCTGTTAATCTCTTCTGGGCTTGTGACTTTCTTGGACTGTTACTGAAGCACCTGACTTGATACTCCACCCCCGCCCCCCACTGCCCAACTCAGTCTTCTGGTATCAACCTCAGGAACTTGTGTCTCTGAATTTAAAGCTATGTTTGATCCCCTTTTTTTTTGGCACCTCTGACTTCACCAGTCTTCTGTTTGAGCTCTTTAACCAACACCAGAGATCATCTTTCCTCAGAACCACCCTGCTTCCCGGGTCTGCCCATGGTCTCTGTGCCTCCCTCTGCCCACTCCCTCCCCACCACGGAATCAAAACTCTCAGCAGGGTGTCAAAGAGCTTGCTTCCTTGCTGTTCTTAGTGAGTCACTTTTTACTTCTTCCAGTGGGACTTTCATGTTTGTGATCCCCCCATGTTGCTTTCTGCCAGTTCACTTTTTAAAAAGAGCTTTATTGGATTTTTATTTCCATATCAAAAAATTCACCTGTTTTAAGTGTACAATTCAGTGATTCTTAGTAAATTTCCAGAGTTGTGCAAACATCATGTATAATCCAATTTTAGAACATTTCCATCACCCCAAAAGATCCTTTGTGCCTCTTTGATGTCAATCTGTGTTCCTGCCCTCAGCCCCAGCCAACCACTGCTTTTTATCGCTGTGGATTTACCTTTTCTGAACATTTCATATAAGTAGAATCATAAAATATATAGTCTTTGGTTTCTGATTTCTTTCTTTTACATGCTTTGAGGATCATTCTTGTAGCGTGTGTCACTATTTCATTTTTATTGGTGAATAGTATTTTATCATATATATATATATATATATATACACACACACACTTTGGTGTTGTATCTAAGAATCTTTGCCTAACCCAGGGTTACAAAAATTTTCACCTATTAATTCTTCTACAAGTTTTATGGTTTTAGCTCTGCCAATTTACTTTTAAGCTCTTCTCTTGTCTGATCTTTAACCTTTGTGTTATATGCTTTGATTTGCATGTGTTATTTGCTTTAACATTATCATTACCACCATTACTTTCTGCTTCGACTACTGTAAGGACTTTTTTTTCTTCTGGCTGTGCTGGGTCTTTGTTGCTTTGCCCGGACTTCTCGAATTGCGGTGCACAGCTCTAGTTGCAGTGTGTGGGCTTCAGTGATTGCAGTGTGTGGGCTCAGTAATTGTAGCACCCCGGCTTAGTTGCTCTGGAATCAAACCTGTGTCCCCGGCACTGGCAGGCAGACTCTTAACCACTGGACCACCAGGGAAGTCCTGTTGTAAGGAAATTGAAGCCCAGAGAATTTAAATGCCTTGCTTGCAATTTACAAGTAGAAATAGAGCTAACTTGTTTTGGAAAAGTAACAGTTGTTCCTTTAACAGACAGCTTAGAGGTATGGGTAATAAAGATTACTTCCATCCTATTCAATGTGTGACTTGCCTGAGATGATTTTTTTTTTTAATTTTTAATTGAAGGATAATTGCTTTACAATGTTGTGTTGGTTTCTGCCATAATGAACATGAATCAGCCATAGGTATACATATGACCTCTCCCTCCCCACCCCACCCACTTAACATTCTTTATTAAATCATGGTTCATATTTTCTAGACCATGAATAAAGGACAGTCAACCAAAGCAACCAAATTTCTAGCCTTGGACAAGTGCTTACCACACAGAGACTTTCTTCAGGTAAAGAGAAAATGAAATAACTTTGCCATGTAGTTTGCTCTTCCAATGATTAAAAAAAAAATTACTAACTATTCTTTCAGAATTTATTGTTGCTCTTTGTAATTTATATATTCTGAGATTTCTTTGGGAATGTTTAAATTATGTTAATGTTTTTAAGCTACTAAATTAAATTCCTAAACTGTATTGTTACATTAACATTCCTAGAATATAAGAATAGGTATGTATTTCTTAAAATTACCAATTTCTTCCTGTAGGTAATAGAAGTAGAACATGACCCCAGTGCTCCTGATTACTTGGAATATGATGCTGAATGGCTCGCTATTCTCAGGGCTACTAATGATCTTATTAATGTGACTGAGCGCCTGTGGAATATGCCTGAAAATAATGGCCTGCATACAAGGTAGGTCTGGCCTTATTTAGGATTTGCTATCTCCATTGTATGCACAGTTTTTGTCCCCTCCACCTTGTTATAATTTTTTTAATCCAAGGAGTTATTGTTAAAAGACTATCAGAACAATTCAGAGTTTACCAACTGGTATGAAAACTGCTCGTTTTCCATCTAAGAAATACAAGAAAATGTGTTGCTGAGCATCAGCTCTAATAAGTGTATAAGTGCATCAAACTGTAAGATGGTGGAGATTTGGTTTGCACATTAAAATAATTTTTACTTGTTTTAGGGCATGAGTTAAGGACAGGTTTTTCTAAGAATTGTTTTAATTTCAAAAATGGCCCTTTGCTAAGTTAACTATAATTTTATTAATTTTGAAATGTGGTTAATTTTTTAATTCTTGCACCTGCAGTCCATAGTTAGATCTCATCGTTTATTGCTGAGGTCGATAAAATGTAAAAAGCTATTGTTTTGGACTTTTTAGATGGGATTACAGTGCAACAAAAGAAGCTATTAATGAAATACTGGAGAAACTGAATCATGACCTCAAAGTTCCGAATAACTTTAGTATAACAGCTGCTTGTTATGACCCTAGCAAGCCACAGACACAGATGCAGTTGGTTCATAGGATCAATCCTCAGACGACTGAATTTTGTGCCCAACTCGGCATCACAGACATTAACGTCAGACTTCAGAAGGCCAAGGAAGACCAGCACTTGTGTGGTGACTATGAAGGGCAGGATGACGTGGAGGGTAATGACTCTGGAGAAGACCCTAGTGAATATAACACAGACACATCTGCCCTGTCCTCTATTAATCCAGATGAGATCATGTTAGATGAAGAAGAGGAGTATGATGATAGTATTGTAAGTGCACATAGTGACATGAATACACCGTCTGTAGAACCATCTTCTGATCAAGCTTCCGACTTTTCTGCAAGCTTCTCTGACATCAGGATCTTGCCAAGTTCCATGACTGTATCTTCTGATGATACATCGGGTTCCCCAGTGTGCAAGGAGGGGAATTCCGGTGACCCTGTGGACTTGGGAGATGGAAAGGACTTAACCGCCGTGCCATTGAAGAGGCTGAGTGATGAACATGAACCTGAACAAAGAAAGAAAATCAAGAGAAGGAATCAAGCCATCTATGCTGCAGTGGATGATAATGATTCAGCCTGAGACAGTTTACTTGTCTTAGTATTATATGTAGATACGTGATTTTTAAGACTATATTTTTAGAATCGGATCTTTGACTCAAGACTTAAGTTTGTAATAATACAATTATGTAAGAAGATTTTAGTTAGGTATCGACTTTATCTTTAGAACTTTGTATGTTTCAGATGAAAAAAGGTATTAAAATTTCATATATTTACTTGATTGAGTACTCCTTTTTCTGAGAACTTATTCACTTTCATTTTTTTTCAGCAAGCACTTACTGAACGCATATTTGTACCAGGTATTCTTCTATAAGATGGCACTACAAGGATGAGTAAGACAAGGATTCTTGCCTTCATAGAGTTACTACCATTATAAGTATTTTGGTGTATAAAATATGGCATATTTATAGTTTGTTTTACAGAGTTAAGTCATTGTATCTATACTTATATGTGCTCTCTTTTCATTTGTTACAAATATTTTCTCTGGTCAGCTCTTCAGTTCAGTTCAGTCACTCAGTCGTGTCTGACTGTTTGCGACCCAATGGACTGCAGCACGCCAGGCCTCCCTGTCCATCACCAACTCCTGGAGTTTACTCAAACTCGTGTCCATCAAGTCAGTGATGCCATCCAACCATCTCATCCTCTGTCGTCCCCTTCTCTTCCCGCCTGCAATCTTTCCCAGCATCAGGGTCTTTTCAGATGAGTCAGTTCTTTGCATCAGGTGGCCAAAGTATTAGAGTTTCAGCTTCAACATCAGTCCTTCTAAGGAACACTCGGGACTTGCATAAGTCCCGATTTGCATAAGGATGGACAGGTTGGATCTCCTTGCAGTTCAAGGGACTCACAAGAGTCTTCTCCAACACCACAGTTCAAAAGCATCAGTTCTTCAGTGCTCAGCTTTCTTTGTAGTCCAACTCTCACATCCATACATGACTACTGGAAAAACCGTAGCTTTGACTAGATGGACTTTTGTTGGCAAAGTAATGTCTCTTCTTTTTAATATGCTGTCTAGGTTGGTCATAACTTTTCTTCCAAGGAGTAAGCGTCTTTTAATTTCATGGCTGCAGTCACCATCTGCAGTGATTTTGGAGCCCCCCAAAAATAAAGTCTGCCGCTGTTTCCACTATTTCCTCATTAATGTCTGTCAAATATAATTGAAACTGAAGAGGGTAGATAAGATTTCAGGAAATAAGTACTCAACATTGGCAAACAAAATTGTATACTTATTTGCTGAGATTAATATAAACCTGTTGACATTTACATATTATATTTAACTTTAGCTTTAATTTTAATGTAACTAAGCTCATGCGCTACAACTATTGAGCTTATGCTTTAGAGACTGGGAGCCGCAACTGCTGAAGCCTGTGTGTCCTAGAGCCCATGCTTTGCAACAAGAGAACCCGCCACAATGAGAAGCCCTTGCACTGTAACTATAGAGTAGCTCCCACTCTCCACAACTGGAGAAAAAATCCTGCCCAACAAAGACCTCACAGCCAAAAGTAAAATTATACCTCATAGCCAAAAATAAAATTATTTAGAAAAAATTTTTGTAATAACATATAAAGGAATTTTAAATAGAATATATATATATGTATGTACATACATGAAGTGAAGTGAAAATCACTCAGTCCTGTCCTACTCTTTGTGACCCCATGGACTATACAGTCCATGGAATTCTCCAGGCCAGAATATTGGAGTTGGTAGCCTTTCCCTTCTCCAGGGGATCTTCCAACCCAGGGATCGAACCCAGGTCTCCTGCATTGCAGGTGGATTCTTTACCAGCTGAGCCACAAGGGAAGCATGTGTGTGTGTGTGTGTGTACACACACACACACACATACATGTGTATATATACATACATATATATATACAAACCTGAATCACTGTGTTGTATACCTGAAACTAACATGACATTGTAAATCAACTATACTTCAATTAAAAAAATTAAATTTATGATCTAACACCACATTTAAAAAGACAAAAGTTATTAGTAGGGATCAAGTTGCATCAGTGCTGCTTCTCATTGCTGCCTAACAGGTTACTAATATTAAAGAGTGTGTAAAGATCCATGTGGAGAAACCGCATTCTGTTCTGTCTAAAATGCCTGGGCCACCAGAGGAGATTGTCACCCAGCACTTGGGTCAGAACTCATGGAATCCAAAGACTGTTCCAGGATCCCATCCTCCCACAGCAGTTGAAATTCAGGAGCTAATCTAGGAGAATGTGCTGGCACTTGGCTTCCATCTTGTCAACATCTGACTTGAAAAAGGTCTTAGCCTTTGGGGGTTTTATCTTTATTGCTTTCCATCTTCTTGTTTACTTTCTTTTTTGAGTTGAATAATTTCACTGATCTTAATTGTCACATAAAATATTTAAAAACTGGATTTCCCCTGTCACTGATTTAATTGAATTTCCATAAACTCTGACAATTTTTCAGAAATTTTTAATAAAATTAAAAGCAGAAAGTAATTAGATATAAAATAAATAACAGAGTTGATAAGTGTTAGTTCTCAAGAAAAAAAAAGATAATCCCTAGCTTACCCAATCAAGAAAGAGTAAGCACAAATACCAAAAGAATAAATAAAAGGGAGAAATGGCCACTGAAACAGGATATTCAAGCAAACTAATAGAGTTACTAATAGAATTTGATAAGTAAATGATTAATTTTGTAGGAAAATGGAATTTACTGAAATCCTAGTAGCGGCAGAAAGTGAAAATAATTTCTGAAGAAGGAATAGGATTATCAAGGGACTACTTGTTACATGGTTTCAGGAGAAACTACTTAATCTTTTAAAGGCCAGGTAATCCCTAATATGTAAAGTGTTCCAAAATATAGAAAATGAAGGAAAATTCAGTTTCTTTTCATGAAGCTAATATAACATTAATACCTAAATCTGACAAAGATTGTGCAAAAATACTACAAACCAATCTCACTTATGAATATTGAGTCCTAAGTAAAGTCCTAAATAAAATATTAATAAACAGAATCTATAGCACATTTTTAAGATACAGCATGACTGATACAAAGATGGTTCAATATTAGGAAGTCTGTTGAGACATAGAATTTACACAATAATATTAATAGATCTAAGGACAAATATGATTATGGATGATGAAAAGGCCTTTGACAAAGGTGAACACTCTGATTTTTTAAAAAGTAAATTCTAGCATCTTGTTTAACAGGGAAATACTATAAGCATTCCCATCAAAGGAAAGTAAGAACAAAATCAAGGAATAAGATACCTACTATCTCCATTACATTTTAATATTGGTGAAAAGAGCAAAACAATCAGATAAAACAATGAGGGGAATCAGAATTCCAAAGACAAAAACATCTTTATATGGATGACCTGAATGTTTCCATGGAATATCAAAGCATCAGAATATCAAAACCAAACGTAATATATCAGTACCACTAAAGTAATATGTAAATAAAGCAGTACAGCAAAGTAATAAGATATAAAATTAACATGCAAATCAATGGTTTTCACATACAAAATTACCAATGAGTGGCATGGTATAAGCAAAACAATAAAAAGAAATAGTGAGGAATGTGCAAAACCTACCATGAAACCCTTAAAATGTACCCCAAAAATGCAAAAGTTGACTTGAATACAAAACCATCTCTTATTCTTGGATAGATAAACTCAATACTATAAAGATGTCAATTCTCAATATATAAATTTAGCATTAGTTAGAAATAAAACAATACATGCTTTTTTGTTTGCTTTTCTGGAGCTAGACAAGTTGATTTTAAAGTGCATATCAATAAATAAGTTAAAATAGACAGGAAAATCCCACCCCTCAAAGAGTAATGGATGTATGCTGGCCACATCAGCTATTAAAACATACCATAAAGCCTCTATAGTAATTAAAACAACGCAGTACTATTGCATTAGTGGACTGGCCAGTGGAACAGAAAGACGAGAAATAGGCCCAGACGTATATAAGAGTTTAATATATTATTCAAGTGGCATCTCAAATCAGTGAGAAAAAAGATGACATTTTAAATAAATAAGATTGGGTCTCTGGATAGCCACTTGGAAAGAAACATTTTTTTTTAATATAGCAAAACTCAATCCAAAAATATGAGAGATAAATGTAAAGAATCAAACCATAAAAATATCAGATGAAAACATGGGTACATTTTCTTATAGTCTGGAACTGAGGAAACTCTTTGTAACTGTGTCTCTGAATCCAGAAACAAAGACTGACACACGTGACTATCTACAAAAATAGATACCTTTCTCATGGCAAACAAAACAAAGCACCATAAACAATGTTAAAAGATAAATGACAAGCTGGAGGAATATATTTACAGCTCATATCACAGATAAAGGGCTCATCTTTGAAAAATACAAAGAACTCTTTATATAGACCCAGTAATTACATCTGTAGGATAGGTCCAAAAGAGGTAGTGTAGTCGCTAAGTTGTGTCTGACTCTTTGTGACCCCATGGACTGTAACCTGCCATGCTCCTTTGTCCATGGGCTTCCCAGACAAGAATACTTGAGTGGGTTGCCATTCTGTCTTCAAAATAAAAGGAAGCATAAGCACAGGAGTATTCATTGTGGCATTATTTGTAATAACAAACTATTGGAAACAGTCTAAATGTTCACCAGGAGAGGACTGATTGCACAAATACCCAATGGAGTAATACACAGGTTTAAAAAAGAATGTGACTCTATTTAGATGATCATATGGTTTTTATTCTTCAATTTGTTGATATAGTATATTATACACTGATTTGTGGATACTGAAAAATCTTTGCATCCCTGGGGATGAATCTCACTTGATCATGGTGTATGATCCTTTTAATGTGTTGTTGGATTCGGTTTGCTAGTATTTTGTTGAGGATTTTTGCATCTAAATAATGGATACAGAGGCTTCCCTGGTGGCTCAGATGGTAAAGAATCAATGTGGTACACATACGGTGAAGTATTACTCAGCCATTAAAAGGAATGAAATAATGCCATTTGCACCAACATGGATGGACCTAGAGATTGTATATTAAATGAAGTGAAAGTGAAACTTGCTCAGTCATGTTCATCTGACTCTTCCTGACACCATGAACTATATAGTCCATGGAATTCTCCAGGCCAGAATACTGGAGCTGGCAACTGTTCCATTCTCCAGGGAATCTTCCCAACCCAGGGATCGAACCCAGGTCTCCTGCATTGCAGGCAGATTCTTTACCAACTGAGCCACCAGGGAAGCCCAAGAATACTGGAGTGGGTAGCCTATCCCTTCTCCAGCGGATCTTCCCTACCCAGGAATCGAACCAGGGTCTCATGAATTGCAAGTGGATTGTTTACCAGCTGAGCTACAGGAAAGCCCCACTAAGTGAAATAAGCCAGATGATGAGAAATATCGTATCGCTTATATGGAAAAGGTAAAATAAAAATGATACAAATGAACTTACTTACAAAACAGAAACAGACTCACAGACTTAGAGAATGAATTTATGGTTGAAGGGAGGGGGTAATAATTAAGGCGTTTGAGATTGACATGTGATTCTATGTGTGCTCAGTCACTAAAGTTGTGTCCAACTCATTGTGACTCCTTGAACTGTATCCCACCAGGCTCCTCTGTCTGTAGGGTTTTCACAGCAAGAACACTGGAGCAGGTTGCCATTTCCTTCTCCAGAGGATCTTCCTGATGCAGGGATGAAACCCACATCTTCTGCATTGGCAGGCGAGTTTTTTTTTTACCACTGAGCCACCAGGGAAGCCCGAGACTGACATATACACGCTGTTGTATTTAAAATCAATAACCAACATGGACATACTGTATAGCACAGGGGACTCTGCTCCATATTATATTACAACCTAAATGGGAAGAGAATTTGAAAAATAGATACATGTATATGTATAACTGAATCACTTTGCTGTACACCTGAAACTAACACAACATTGTTAATCAACTATACTCCAATATAAAATAAAAAGTTTAAAAAATCTGTTTCACTAATAAAAGTTTGAGAGAATAGTACAAAAAATGTGGAACACAAAAACATGTACACAAATGCTTATAGCAACATTATTCATGATAGCCAGAAGAAGAGATCACCCAAATGTCCATCAACTGATGAATGAATACATAAAATACATATCGACACAATGGAATATTATTCACCAATAAAGAGGAATGAAGTACTGACATGCTACAACATGGGTGAAACTTGAAAACATTACGATAAATGAAAGAAACCAGATTCAAAAAGAATTGTTTGTTAATTGATTTCCATTTATATGAGATGTCCTCAATAGACAAATCCATAGAAACAGAAAGTAGATTATTGGTTGCCTAGGACTTGGGGAATGGAATCTGTAATAATGAGGAATGACTGCTAATGGATATATGATTTCTTTCTGGGGTAACAGAAGTGTTCTAAAGTTAGATTATGGTAACAGTTACACAACTCTGTGAATATACTGTGAATATAAAAACGATTGAATTGTACACTAAAGGGAGATTCATGAACTAACACAGAGTGAATTTTAGGTTATATTAAGTTAAAAAAAAATCAATGTAGAGACCAGTGTATATTTTCTGTGTGAGAAGGAAAATTTCACTCCCTTGCTTTCTTGTTTCTCTTTCAGGTTTGAATTTGTAAAACATTTACATGCCTCAAAAGTCAAAACTTTTTTTAAAAATTGTGTAGTTGATTTACAATATTGTGTTAGTTTCAGGTGTATAGCAAAGTGATTTGTATATATATATATTCAGATTATTTTCCATTGTAGGCTATTATAAGATACTGAATATAGTTTCCTGTGCCATACAGTAAACCCTTGTTATTTATTTTACATATAGTAGTGTGTATCTGTTAATCCTATACTCTTAACTTATCCCTCCCCCAGCCTCCTTTTCCCTTGGGTAAACATAAATTTGTTTTCTGTATCTGTGAGTTTGTTTCTGTTTTGTCAATTAATTAATTTGTATTATTTTTTAGATTCCACCTATAAGTAATATCATATAACATTTGTCATTCTCTGTCTGACTTACTTCACTTGGTATGATAATCTCTATGTCCATCTGCTTATTGCAACTGGCAGTATTTCATTCTTTTTCTGTGGCTGAGTAATATTCCATTATATATATATGTGTATATATATATATATACCACATCTTCTTTATCCATTCATTGGTTGATGGACCCTTAGGTTGCATCCATGTCCTGACTATTGTAAATAGTGATGTTATGAATATTGGGGTACATATATCTTTTTGAATTGAAGCTTTCATCTTTTCTGGATATATGCCCAGGAGTGGAATTGCTGGATCATATGTGGCTGTTTTTAGTTTTTTAAGGAACCTCCATACTGTCTTCCATAGTGACTACACCAATTTGTATTCTCACCAACGGTATAGGAGGGTTCCCTTTTCTCCACACCCTCTCCAGCATTTATTACTGATAGACTTGGATAATGGCCGTTCTGACCAGTGTGAGGTGACACCTTAATGTAGTTGTCAAACTAGATTTAAAAGGTATACTCAGAGGTGTCTTCCTTCAATCCTGAGCTTCTTCACCCTGTTACTCCCTCCCCAACTCTTTTTTTTTTTCTTTCCCAACTCTTTTTGTTAATTTCTATTTTATCCTAGTGTCTGAAATGGTGATATTGCAGGTGGATCTTTAAAGTGGTAGACACCCAAAACTAGTAAGTTGTGGAGACCACTGATTTATGGCCTTCAAGCATCATTTCCTCTTTCTGGCACCACACATTATTTCTTTGGGAATCACCACTACTGCACTGGTGCCCTGCCCTCACCTGTCCAAAGGCAGTCATGTGACTCAAGTTACACTAGTTGGATGCTCCTCCTTGGAATATGGCTCTTGATGAGAGAGATAAAAGGAAGAAAATAGTTGTTCCCGTGGCACTACCCAGACAATACTCCGGAGCGGTTTCTACTATCTGCTCCACACCCTCAGAACTACTCTTTTCTTAACCTAGTGTTTCAGCCTTCCTTTCATCTTCTAATCCCAACCCCCTATTTGATCTTCTGCCACTAAATTCTCCTCTTATTTAATTTAGTCAGTATGAGGTTTGGTGCTTACACCGCAAATATCCTGACTGATACATATGCTCTTGGATGTTAATGGGGTTGTAACTGGAATAGGCAAAGAAAAAGCAAAATAAGAAAAGTCAGACCATCTATTATGCATTTCTTTATCAACTTATGCCATTTATTTATTTATTCATTCAAGAAATATGTATTAAATATGTCCCAGTCACTATACCAGGGATATAATGAGAAAACCTGGTTATAACTCCAGCTTTCATGAAGCTTAAAGTACAATGAGGGAATTTAACATTAATTAAATAATCACATCAATAACTGAGTTCCAACTATGGCAGTGTGACAAATGAGAGGAACCTGGTACCATAAGAGCAAATCAAAAAGACAGATATATTCACAGTATAATATAAATGACGAGGTTCTTGGTTCAAGCTATAAAATAAGGTTGTATAACATGGGGAATATAGCCAATATTTTGTAATGACTGTAAATGGAAAGTAACCTTTAAAAATTATATAAAAATAAAAAAGACTTTGCCATATAACAAAAGATAAGCAACTGAATGTATATTTATGCTTTAAGTAGATACAAAATCATAGATGTATCTTTAAAAAAAGAAAAGAAAATATATGGAGTTTGGAAAGGAAACATCATTATTTGCAGACCATCTGTATCTAGATCATCTATACAGAAAGGAAAAAAGCAAAATAGAAAGATTTATAGAAATAAACAAGATCAATGAAAGTTGCTAGTTCAAAGAAGACTTTAAAAATCATAGCATTTAAAAAAATTTTTTTGACTGTGTGGCATGTGGGATCCCACTTCTCCAGCTGTGCTCCCTGCATTGGAAGCATGGTGTCTTAACCACCGGATTGCCAATATTTATTTTCTATAACAGCAATAATCAGTAAGCAAAAGTTATAGATAGATATAACAGCACAGCAACAAGATAAATGAAAACATTTATGAAAAATAATTTATCAAAATTGCAGAAGGCTTCAGTATAGAAAAACTGAAAACTGTTTTAAAGTAAATAACATTTAAATGAATGAGGGAATGGTCTAGGATTCCAGATGTGATAGCTTAACATTGTAAAGGTGTCAATTTTTGCTGTATCAACAGCTACCAATTATCCTAGACCACTGGGAGAAAATATTGACTCCATCCTGGGAATTTAACAAATCTGGCAAATTAAATTTTGATATAAATTATAGTACTGAAATTATAAAGAAGATTCAGAATCAGCTCCTAACAGTGTATAAAACTATGGTAACAAGAAAGAATGCTGTGAATTATTGATGTGACCATTATTTTAGTTTTAATGTACAAAATGTGAACAGGAAAGGCTCAGTTCAGTTCAGTTCAGTTCAGTCACTCAGTCGCATCCGACTCTGCGACCCCATGGACTGGAGCATGCCAGGCTTCCCTGTCTATCACCAACTCTTGGAGTTTACTCAAACTCATGTCCGTCGAGTCAGTGATGCCATCCAACCATCTCATCCTCTGTTGTCCCCTTCTCTTCCCGCCTTCAATCTTTCCCAGCATCAGGGTCTTTTCAAATGAGTCAACTCTTCACATGAGGTAGCCAAAGTATTGGAGTTCCAGCTTCAACATCAGTCCTTCCAATGAACACTCAGGACTGATTTGCTTAAGGATGGACAGGTTGGATCTCCTTGCAGTCCATGGGACTCTCAAGAGTCTTCTCCAACACCACAGTTCAAAAGCATCAATTCTTCGGCGCTCAGCTTTCTTCACTGTCCAACTCTCACATCCATATATGACTTCTGGAAAAACCATAGGTTTGACTAGATGGACTTTTGTTGGCAAAGTAATGTCTCTACTTTTTAATAAGCTGTCTATGTTGGTCATAACTTTTCTTCCAAGGAGCAAGTGTCTTTTAATTTCATGGCTACAGTCACCATCTGTAGTGATTTTGGAGCCCCCCAAAATAAAGTCTGTCACTGTTTTCCATTGTTTCCCCATCTATTTGCCATGAAGTGATGAGGCGAGATGCCATGACCTTAGTTTTCTGAATGTTGAGCCTTAAGCCAGCTTTTTCACTTTCCTCTTTCACTTTCATCAAGAGGCTCTTTAGTTCTTCTTAACTTTCTGCCATAAGTGTGGTGTCATCTGCATATCTGAGGTTGTTGATATTTCTCCCAGCAATCTTGATTCCAGCTTGTGCTTCATCCAGTCCAGCATTTTGCATGATGTACTCTGCATATAAGTTAAATAAGCAGGGTGACACTATACAGCCTTGACGTATTCCTTTCCCGATTTGGAACCAGTCTGTTGAGGAAAGGTTAGGGAAGAATATCAAAGGATTCCAAAGCATTTCAGTTGCTTTCCTATGTCCACTTTGGACTTCTCTACCTACTGAATTACTGAATCCAAGATAGGAAGTTCCTGATGATTTCCTGAATTCTTCACTAGTAATTATATCAAACTTCTGAACCCTCATCATAAAATCTGTTCATCACTCTTTTGGGATCTCAATTGCTCTTACTCAAACTTTTTTTGGGGGAATTGCCTGTATATTCATATAGAACTGAATTCCAATAGTACTAGGTGCATATGATGAAAAATCTCTTTGTGTCTCTATCTCTGAGTCACTTGATTGCTTTGTTTTCTTTTAAGAATGATAGTGGTTCTCTTCTTTATTGTGTTTTTTTAATCACTTAAAGTATATATCTTGGAGATGATTCCATGTCTATATGTAATATGTTTTCCTTTTTTTTTTTTTTTTATGGAAGCTCATTATTCCATTGTATGTGTGTGTGCTCAATCGTGTCTGACTCTGTGACACCATGGACTGTAGCCCACCAGGCTCCTCTGTCCATGGGATTTTGCAGGGAAGAATACTGAAGCGGTTTGCCATTTCCTCCTCCAATTCCATTGTATGGATGCATCTAAATTTACGAAAGTGAGAGTGTTTTGCTCAGTCGTGTCTGACTCTTTGCAACCCCATGGACTCTAGCCTGCTAGGCTCCTCTGTCCATGGAATTCTCCAGGCAAGAATACTGGAGTGGATTGCCATTTCCTTCTCCAGGGTATCTTCCCAACCCAGGGATTGAGCCCTGGTCTCCTGCATTGCCGGAAGATTCTTTACTGTCTGAGCCACCAGGTCATTTGATGGACATTAAGTTTTTCACAACTCTTTGAACATAAACTTAACAAAAATGAAAACATGTCATTTCTCTCAGGTGCAACTAGATCTCTAGGGCAAATTCCTGGAAATAGAATTCCCGGACATAAGATATATTGGTTTATAACTTTAATAAGTGGAGCTTGACTGTCCTCTGCTGAAGCTATACAGATTTATGCTCCCAGCAATTTGTGAGTGACTGTTTCTCCATACCTTTCCCAACACCTTATATTATTAAACTTAATAGGCATTGAGAGATGAAAAATGGTATCTCAGGGTAGCTTTTAATTATCTTATGAGTAAGACTGTCTTCATATATTGCAATCTATTTGGATTTCTCTTACTGTAGACTTCCTGGTCATAGTTTTTCCCTAATTTTCTACTGAATTGAAGTTTAATTTCTTACTTATTTATAAATTTTTTATATAACAGGCATTTTTTAACTTCACTGTTTGATTATCTCTGACTTACTATTAAGGAGTTTGTAATCACTGTAGGGTCTGTAGGTCTTTTTATAAAATAAAATTATAAAATCAAATAAAACACAGAATCAGAATACCTCTAAAACAAATGTGTTGTTACTGAATTATTGTTAGGTGAACACCCTTATAAGTATCAGGACACTCAGGTGACTAGAACTTTGCCATTTACCCCAGAAGCTCCATTCCATGGCTCCATTGTGATCTCAATACCCTTCCTTCTTCCAAAAGTATCCGTTATCCTGTCTTTTATAGTAATCACTCTCTTGTGTTTCTTTGTAGTTTTTCATCTGTGAGCAATCCTAGATACTACAGTTTTGTCCATTCAAGAATTATGTGTTTAAGGGGCCTTCAATCTTCAGGACTTCAGTCTGTTTTTTCTTTTATTTACAATATTTCAGATTAAAAATCTACGACTTTGATGTGTAGTTTCCCACAGTGTGGATTTGGTTTTTGGTGCGGTTCAACATACTCCCCTATCTGTTTTTCCTGCAAACTGGCAGCTGAGACCAGATGCTTTATCAGACTTAGGGGAAATTCCTTTGAAACGACCATAGGTGGTGCTGTGTTCCTTCATCAGTGGGTACACATGTCTGGTTTTCATTCTTTTTGTGATATTAGCTGTGTTTCATGCCAAATGCATAGGTCCAGTCATTTATTGGGTGTGGAAAAATAGTGATATTCTAATTCAATAATGCATTTTTCATTTATTAGTTGGAATATCTTTTATAATAATGCTCTCTGTGTAACCAGTAACCAATAGTGCAATTTTATATGGGAAATATAGGATGAATATTTGATTCTTTCTCTTACAAGTCTTCACATAGTGAATAGATTCCCTATCACAATCTAAAGTAGAAGTAGAAGCAGTGATAGACTTTATTTTCTTGGGCTCCAAAATCACTGCAGACAGTGACTGTAGCCATGAAAATAAAAAACATTTGCTCCTTGGAAGGAAAGCTATGACAAACCTGGACAGTGTATTAAAAAGCAGAGACATCACTTTACTGACAAAGGACTGTATAGTCAAAGCTATTTCCAGTAGTCATGTATGAATGTGAGAGCTGGACCATAGAAAAGACTGAATGCCTTTTCTATGAAAAAATTGATGCTTTCAAATTGTGGTGCTGGAGAAGACTCTTGAGAGTCCCCTGGTCTGCAAGCGGATCAAACCAGTCAATCCTAAAGGAATTAACTCTGAATATTCATTGGCAGGACTGATGCTGAAGTTGAAACTCCAATACTTTGGCCACCTGATGGGAAGAGCCGACTCACTGGAAAAGACCCTAATGCTGAGGGCAGAAAAAGAAGAGGGGCATAGAGAATTAGATGGTTAGAGAGCATCACTGACTCAACAGACATGAGTTTGAGCAAACTCTGGGAGATAGTCTGGTGTACTGCAGTCCATGGAGCTGCAAAGAGTTGGACATGACTCAGCGAATGAACAACAACAACATAGTCCAAAACTGGTCAATAAGTTTTTAAAACCTATGGGTTAAAACAAACTGAGTTTTAATCAGTTTCATTTATGCCTTATAAATCGAAGAGTATCCTGTTTCTGTTAGTAGAAACCCCTATCACTGAATCATCTTGCATGACTCTTTCCTTGCTATCTGGTATGAAAATACATTTCAGACTTACTTTATACATTTTTCTGCCTCAGTCATGAAATGAATCATTTTCCCCCAAAAGCCCTTGTTTCTCTTGAGACATGCTATTTCAAGACCATAATCTGAGTACAAGGATAGTTACTTATGATTGAATTGGTCATTGTTTCTAGGCCTCTTAAATGGACAGAGCTAGGAAAACTGTACACACACATACACACACACATCAAAACACCTCACACATTCACACTGATACTTCCAATTCAAAGTCAAGGATTGCAGGATGTTTCCCTTAACATCTTGGATGTAGGTGTTTTTCTCTTGTTAGTTTGATTTTCTAATGCCACTCCCTTCTGGCCTATAAAGTCTCTGCTGAAAAGTCAGCTTATTGGAGTTTCCATGTATATTGTTGTTGCTGTTCAGTAGCTCAGTAGTGTCTGACTCTTTGCGACCCAGTGGACTGCAGCACACTCAGGCTTCCCTGTCCTTCACCATCTCTTGGAGCTTGTTCAAACTAATGTCCATTGAGTTGGTGGTGCCATCCAACCATCTCATCCTCTGTTGTCCTCTTCTCTTCTGGCCTTCAGTCTTTCCCAGAATCAAGGTCTTTTCTGATGAGTTGGCCCTGTGCATCAGGTGGCCAAAGTATCGGAGCTTCAGCTTCAGCATCAGTCCTTCTAAAGAGTATTTAGGGTTTATTTCCTTTAAGATTGACTGGTTTGATCTCCTTGCTTTCCAAGGGACTCTCAAGAGTCTTCTCCAACACCACAGTTCAAAAGCATCAATTCTTCAGTGCTCAGCTTTCTTTATGGTCCAACTCTCACATCCATACATGACTACTGGAAAAACCATAGCTTTGACTAGACAGAACTTTGTCAGCAAAGTAATGTCTCTGCTTTTTAATATGCTGCCTAGGTTTGTCATATCTTTTCTTCCGAGGAGCAAGTGCCTTTTAATTTCATGGCTGCAGTCACCATCTGCAGTGATATTAGAGCCCCCCAAAATAGAGTCTGTCACTGTTTCCCCACCTATTTCCCATGAAGTGATGGGACCAGATTCCATGATCTTAGTTTTTTGAATGTTGAGTTTTAAGCCAGCTTTTTCACTCTCCTCTTTTACTTTCATCAAGAGGCTCTTTAGTTCCTCTTCACCTTCTGCCATAAAGGTGGTGTCATCTGCATATCTGAGGTTATTGATATTTCTCCCAGCAATCTTGATTCCAGCTTGTGCTTCATCCAGCCTGGCATTTCTCTTTATGTATTCTGCACGTAAGTTAAATAAGCAGGGTGACAATATACAGCCTTAACGTACTCCTTTCCCAATTTGGAACCAGTCTGTTGTTCCATGTCCATTTCTAACTGTTGATTCTTGACCTGCATACAGGTTTTGCAGGAGGCAGGTCAGGTGGTCTGGTATTCCCATCTCTTTTAAGAATTTTCTACAATTTGTTGTGGTCCACACAATCAAAGGCTTTACTGTAGTCAATGAAGCAGAAGTAGATGTTTTTCTGGAATCCTCTTGCTTTTTCTATGATCCAATGGATGTTGGCAATTTGATCTCCAGTTCCTCTGCCTTTTATAAATCCAGTTTGTACATCTAGAAGTTCTCAGTTCATGTACTGTTGAAGCCTAGCTTGGAGGATTTTGACAATGATCTTGCTAGCATTTTTTTTTAAATTCTTTTTTCTCTTCTCCTTGATTGATTTCCACTACTCTGTCTTCCAGTTCACTGATCTATTCCTCTTTATAACCTAATCTAGTGTTGATTCCTTGCAGTGTATTTTTTATTTCAGTTACTTTTTTCTTCAAATCTATTTGGCTCTTGTTTGTGTTTCTTAACTCTTTGTTAAGCTTGTCACTGTGTCCCTCCAGTCTTCTGAGTTTGTGGAGCATCTTTATGGTCATGACCTTGAACGCTTTATTGGTTAGACTGCTTATCTCCAGTTTGCTTAGTCCTTCTTCTGGGGTTTTGTTTTGTTCCTGCATATGGAACATATTCCTTTGTCTTCTTAGAGGAATATATAAGAATGTCTCATTTTGCCAAATTTTCTGTGCTTTTTTTCTATGTATTAGATTGGTTGATTATGTTTACTGATTTTGGAGAAGTGGTCTTATGTAGGAGACTTCCTAGGGGACCCAGCAGCACACTCCCCTCTGCTCACCAGAGCTATGTGCTCTAGGAGTGCCAGCTATTGGGCTGAGTGAGCCTTTCTGCTTTGACTGGGCTGACTAATGTGGGTGCACTGGTAGGTGGGGCTGGGTCCTGTTATGGCTGATTGTGTGGCCCAGGATATCCTAGGCTGGTACTGGCCTTCTACGGGGTAGGCTGGGTCCTGGTGTGGCTAGGTACATAATCTGGGGGGTGGGGTAGTATCCCAGGGCTGGCCCACTGGTGTGCAGGGTTGGGCCCTGTGTGGCTGGCCACAGAGCCTGGGGTTCTTGGATTGGAGCTTACCTGCTGGGAGATGGGCCAGAACCTGGGGCATCTGGCTGAGGGCCTGAGTGGGCTGGCACTGATGCTGGCCCACTGATTAGAAGGGCTTGGTCTTGGATGGCTGGGGAGGCCCAGGACTGCTTCTGGGCTGCTGGTGAGCAGGTAGGCCCAGTACTCATAGGCTAGAGGGAGGACTCCACTTGCTAGTACCTGTGTCCTTGTGGTACCTGTGTCCCCCCAGCATCTATGTCCCCAAGGGGAGTCCTGGTTGCCTCCTGTCTCTCCAGGAGGTATCCAAGACCAGCAAGTCAGTCTGACTCAGTGCTGTTTCAAGCTACTGCCTCTGTGCTGATTCTTAGAGAGTGTGAGATCTGTGTGCAGTTTAAGAGTGGAGTCTGTTTCCCACAGGCTTCTGGCTCTCCCAAACAGAAGTTGCACTGGCCTTCCAAGCTAGATGTTCTGGGAATCATCTTCCTGGTGCAGGACCCCCTAGCTGGGAAGCCTGATTGAGGTTTGGACCCCTCCCTTGGGGAGAACCCTTCATATTTTGATTATCCTCTTGTGGGTTGCCTTCCCAGGGGTGTGGGTCTTGACTATACTCCATCTCACCTCTGTTACCTGACTCACTGTGTTTCTTCTTTATATCTTTAGTTGTGGAAAATTTTTTTTAAAGTAGATCTGTAAAATAATTTTTTCAAAGATTTATTTATTTATTTTTTGGCTGTGATGAGTCTTTGTTGCTACATGCAAGCTTTCTCTAGTTGTGGAGAATGGGGGTTACTCACTAGTTGCAGTGCATGGGCTTCTCATTACAGCAGTTTCTCTTGTTGCAGAGCACAGGCTCTAGGGTATGCAGGCGCATAGTTGCAGCACATAGTCTCAGTGATTGCCACTTGTGGGGCTCTAGAGCGCAGCTCAGTAATTCTGGGGCACAGGCTTAGTTGTGCCACGGCATGTGGGATCTGCCAGGACCCAAGGATTGAACAGGGTGTCCCTTCCATTGCAAGGCGGATTCTTGCCCACTGGACTACCAGGGAAGCCCTGACCTTCTCTTCTGTTAGTTTCCATGTCATTCTCAGTGATAGTTCCTCTGTAAATAGTTGCGATGTTTGCGTGCCCGCAGGAAAGGTTGAGCTCAGGGTTCTCCTACTATGGCATCTTGGCCATCTCCTCTGCTCCATCCTCTCAGGTCTTGCTTTTAGAATTTGCTAGGCAGAAAAAAAAAATCTGTTTGGCAGCATCAGAGCTGTGTTTAGTGTAAGGCTAATTTTTCCCCCCGGTACTGAGACAAGAGCATTCTGAGTTTTCTACCCCATACCCTATGATTTATCAGGTTTCTCAGCCTGACTGGTGGGCTTGGGTGCTATTTCTGGCCCCATGTGAGTGCCATGTACTCTTCCTCTGATACCTTTTGGTGGTTCTTTCCTCAACCTCAGATGATTATCTCACACACCTGCTCTGATGATTGCTTTGCTGAATTCTCAAGCATAACCCTGTCTGTAGGTCTCTGGAATTTTTGCTCTGTGACTCTTTCTTCTCTAGTACTCTGCTTACCTCAGCGTTTTGGATTCTCAGCTCTGTTTTTCCTCCCCAATACAAAATGTGGGTTCTACCTGGGCTCCTACTTTCTGCGCTGAGGCTAGAAATTCTCAGGAAGCTGGGTTAACCAGAAGGCTTACCTTGTTTGTTTCCCATCAATCAGTGATGATTGTCCTTTACTGCCTGATGCTCAGTGTCTTGAAAATCACTGTTTCATATGTTCTACATTTTGTTTCTTTCAGGTGGGAGGATAAGCCTGGTTCCTTTATTCTGCCTCTGGAAGTGGAATTCCTTATCCTGTATGTTTTTGATTGTTCCATTCATATCAGTATCTCCTCTGTGTGAGACTCTTTGTTGAAGAGAAAGCTCACAGAGCTATTCCACCCGCTTCAGATCTTACTGGGAACCCTCATCCTTGCCCTTACCCCCTGTTTTTATTTATTTATTTGGCTGTGCCAGGTCTTAGTTGAGGCATGTGGGGTCTAGTTCCCTGAGTAGGGATTGAAACTGGGCCCCCTATATCAGGAATGTGGAGTCTTAGCCACTGGATCACCAGGGAAGTCCCGCCTCATCTACTATTATACTGGATAAAGCACCTCCCTGTTTCAGTGTGGCCACACTTTCCAGTAAATATCAATTGGATACTTTGATTTTTCCCTCCTCTCAGGTTTGGCTGCTTCTCTCTGCCTTCTCTAGGACAGAAAATGAAACCATGGAGTTCTTGGGGCTATTGGTGATTTGTCACCATCAACTTGTATTTGGGGATTTAAGGAGATACCTTGTCACCTAGTTTTGCTGTAAATGTTGTCTGTGGGATTTTTGACTTTATAATTTAGTTGCTCTGCCTGTTTTTACATAGAGATTTGGATTTAGATTTTATACTGCTGCTATTATCATTTTCCCACAATCCTGCTGAAATCCCTCAAAAGGAATTTCATGTCATGTACTTCTTTTGGACCACTGCTTTTCACTAATAGTTCACCAGTGTTTTCTCCTCCTACATAATTTAAATTCTTCTGCAAATTCTTACTGCCTTCCCTCCAAGAAGGTATGGCTTCTTGCTCTTTTTTCTCTTTTTCTGCCCCCTCCTCTTTTCGCTTTCATTTCCTCCAAAATTATGTTCCATCCAGTCACAACTTTTTTGCCGGTTTCTTAACTCTTTATTTCCATCAATTTATTCTAAGGATAAGTTTCACCATCATTCTTCCAGCTATTTTGTGCTGCCACTGCAGCTTCTCCAAAGGCTTGTGGGGAAATCAGAAAAGGGAGTACTTCTTCAATGCCTACCACAGATTAAAAAAAAAAAAGCCAATAGAATTTAACAAGTACAGTTACAGGAACAGAAGAAGCAGACTGGTAGATCAAAAGGGAAAACTCACAGACAGGTGTGCACATATATATATGGGGACATACATATGGTGACTTGCTACATGACAGCGCTGATATCACCACCCAGTGGAGAAAACACATCTATACTGTAGATGATGTTGGGGAAACTAGTTCACTACATGGAGAAAAAAGAACAACCTTTATATCCTACCATGTACAAATGTACGCTCCAGATGGATGAATAAAGTTAATGTGAACTATGACATAAAGAAAAAAAATTTTTAAATGTGGAAAAATATCTTTGTCACTTAGGAGTGTGGAAGGTTTTCTTTAATAGGATTCCCCCAAAGCAAATCATTCAACAAAATATAACTGCTGTATTTATTACATCAAGATGAGAATATCTGTTAAATAGAGGACATCAGAGACAAATTAATCCAGATGACATTTTGGGAAAAGAGAATTACAGTGTTTAAAACAACACAAAACTAATATCTAGATTCTACAAGGGATTTGTAGATTTATAAGAAGAGGGCAGAGCAAAAACAAATGACAGACAAACCAGCAAAGCATATGGAAAAGCAATTTATAGAAGAGGAAAACAAATAGCTAATATATGTGAAGAGGTACTCAAACTCATTAGTTATCAGAGAAGTACAATTTACAGCAATGGTGAGATACCTCACAGAATGCTGGTGCACTGATGACAATCTAACAATTGGTTACCAGCCTAGAACTGGCATGATGGGCACATGGATGGGCACACTAATAGAATGGATATGGTAACAAAGATAGAGGCCATATATTGTCCAATAGTATAGACTCCCACTTCCCAAGATTGATTCAACTTGTCAGCAATAGAGATCACCACTGAGTCCTTGGTTTGGCATTATTTCTTGAGACCAGCTGGCTACTTGGTGCCCAGTTGGTTGACTACATCAGGCCCCTTCCATTGGAAATGCTGATGCTTCATTGTCACAGGAATGAATGGTCCAGGTATGAGTTTGCCTTTCCTGTCTGTAGGCCTCAGCTACAACACTATTTGGGGTTATGTACTGTGTGATCCACAGGCATGGGATCTCATATAGCATGGC
This sequence comes from Giraffa tippelskirchi, assembly GCF_054371585.1. NCBI lineage: Eukaryota > Metazoa > Chordata > Mammalia > Artiodactyla > Giraffidae > Giraffa > Giraffa tippelskirchi. The sequence goes on from NC_137276.1 coordinate 96,137,180, forward strand.
ATTTGAACAGGGGACTCACTCTGCAGTTATGGAGGTGCAGGAGTGGCTACAGTATCATGGAATCTACTGGTTGTATCATATTTTGCACCATCCAGGGACAGTTTTCTGACAAGACATTCTTAAAGGTACAGCTGAAGTGCTAGCTTGGAGAAAACACTATGAGAGAATTGAATACTATCCTTCAGTACACAGCATATTCATGTCAGTTCAGAGACTTGTGTATGATGCTCTGTTCCTAATAGAAAGAGTAGATGGATCTGGGAATCAAGGGCTGCAAATAGGAGTGGCCCCACAGACTACCACTCCAAATGACCTTATTAGAGGATTTTGTGCTTCTGGCCCTGTAAATCTGGACTCTTCAGTGTTATAGGTTCTGGTCCCCAGTAAAGCAGATTCTTGCCAGGTGATATAGCAAGTGTCTCATTGAATTACAAATTGCTGCAAGGGCATGTTGGACTTCTCACGTGCAGGGACCAGCAAGTAAAGGGAGTAGTTACACTGGTGAAGGTAATTGACTCTAATCAGTAGGAGGAGGTCAGGCTACTTTTACATAACGGTACCAGGGAGGAAAATGTACTGAACTCAGGAGATTCAATTTGGGGCTTCCTGGTATTCCCTGGCCCCATGATAAATGAACAGGCATGTGCAGCATCCCTGGCCTGAGGAAGACTATGATTATGAAAGGTTCAGGCACTTCAGGGAAATAAGTTGCACAACCAGCTAAATTATGGTGAGGTGACCTCTGAGGGTGAAGGCAATGGATATTAGAGGAGGGAGAGGATGAGTTGCAGCCCTGAGATCAACTTCAACTACAGTGACAGGGTCTGTAGTTCACTCTTCTAACCTGCTTCTTGTTAGTTTCCCCTCAGTAAGAGAGGTCCATGGGAACCATGGAAACACTGCTCCCCAAAACTATCTGGAAAAGTAAATGTGTGCATCTCAAGGGGTGCACTGTGGCATTCATGATACTGTGCCTCATGGCTCTCCAACTGGAGGGAGCATAAGTGACCAATAGCCCCAGCTACTGTACTATGAAATACATCACTGAGCTGTGCTGAGGCCACTCCTTCCACAGGCTTTTCCCGGGAGTCACTGTGTGTGGCAAGAACACTGAGGTAGACTCATCCCTGTGAGACACAAGACTCCTCTAGTGGCTGACTTTGGTTTGAGGACTCTGATGACTTTGCTGAGCCTTCCTTAAACAAGGACAACCTTGGGCAAGACAGCCTAGGACACTTCCACTCCAGCTTCTCTCAGACTTGCCCTGTGATTTGACAGCTCTCCCAGCTGTACACATCACCCTTCCTATGTTTTCTCATGCTGGCATTTCTCCTACTAAAATTTTTGCACAGTTAACCTCATCTCATCTCAGCCTCATTTCATCTTGTGGTCTGCTTCTGGATCAACTTGGGATTTGCCTGTGCTCCCAATAGGGTGGTGATGGCCACTGAGTAGAAAGGAAGCACTGCCTCACACCTGGTTCTGGCCCTACTCCCTCCATCTCCTGCCCTACCGCCTACCAAAGTGATAGCTGCCAGCACACCCTGAGGAGAGATGTGACTCCTGTTCACATGAAATCTAGCTGATGTGACTCTTGTTCACATCAAATCTCCTGTTCACATCAAGGACAGGGAAGCCTGGCGTGCTATAGTCCATGGGGTCACAAAGAGTCGGGCACAACATGGCAACTGAACAACAACACACAGATTGCATAGGGATGCCCCCAAAGAATACCCCTTCAAGAATACTCCTGCAATTGGTGACTGTTTCACCTAAATTCATAGAGACAGAGAAAGTTAGGCAAAATGAAAAGACAGAGGAACTGATCTCAACTGAATGAGCAAGAGAAATCCCCTGAAAAAATAATGAAACAGAAATAAACAATTTATAAGATAAAGAAACCAAAGCACTAGTAATAAGAAAGGTAACTGAATTATGGAAAAGAACAGATGGAAACAGTGAGAACTTTAATAAGGAACTAGAAAATATAAAAAGGAATGAATTAGGACTGAAGAATACAATAGCTGAAGCAAAAAGCACACTAGAAGGAATGAATAGATGACTAAATGATATCAAAGAACACACAAGTGATTTGGAAATCTTCCAAATCTGGTTGGAAATCATCCAACCAGAATAGCAAAAAAAAAAACAAAACAAAACAAAAATAAAAATAACTGCTTAAGAGGTCTCTAGGATAACATCAAGCATACCAACACTTGCATTGTAGAGGTCCTAGAAGGAAAAGAGAGAGAGAAGGGGGTCAAAAATGTATTTGAGGAAATTATGGCTGTAAAATTCTCAAATGCAAAGAAGGAAACAGCTATCCAGATATCATAGGAAGCACAGAGGGTCCCAAACAAGATGAATCCAAATAGAACCACACCATCAAAATCATAATTAAAATGGCGAACGTTAGAAATCTAAAGGCAGCAAGAGAAAAACAGAGACATGTAAAAGAGGATCCCCAGAAGGCTATCAGCTGATTTCTATGCAGAAACTTCACAAGTAGAAGGAAGTGGCATGATATATTCAAGGTGCTGAAAGGGGAAAACCTGCAACCTAGGATACCCTACCCAGGAAGATTATTATTAGAATGGAAGGAGAGACAATTTCTCAGACAAGCCCAAAGGAAAACAATTCATCAGTACTAAATCTATCCTAAAATGAATGTTAAAGGGTCTTCTGTAAGTGGAAAAGAAGTAGTAGGAAAGGGGGAAAATCCCAGTAGAAAAGGGTAATACACAGTTAGGATTGAGGCTCAACCACTTAAAAGAGCCAGTGTGAAGATCAAAAGACAAAAAATTGTTAAAGTAACTATAACTACAATAAGCAGTTAAGGGATAAACACAAAGATGTAAAATATGACATCAAAGACACAAAACGGGAAGGGAGTAAAAAAGGTAGATTTTACAGAATGTGTTTGAACTTAAATGACTATAGTTAAAGCAAAGAGATATAGTTATAGGTCAACATATATGAACCCTACGGTAATTACAAATTAAAAATGTGTAATATATACAGAGAGACTTAAAGGAGAGAAACACAAATATACTACTAAAGAAAATCATCAAGCCACAAGGAAAGAAACAAATGAAAAAGACACGAAGCGTGAAACTACAAAAACAATCAGAAATCAAGTAATAAAATGGTAATAAGTAATAAAAAGGTAATAACACACCTACCAATAATTACTTAAGTGTCAATGGACTCAATGCTCCAATCAAAAGATACAGAATGGCTAATTGGATAAGAAAGTAAGAATCTTCTATATGCTGCCTTCGAAAGACACATTTCAGAGCTAAAGACACACACAGACTGAAAATGAGGGGCTGAAAAAAGATATTTCACACAAACAGAAATGACAAGAAGACAGGGGTAGGAACACTCATATCAGATAAAGTAGAGTTTAAAACAAAAGCTATAACAAAAGATAAAGGAGGGCATTATATAGTGATAAAGGGGTCAATATAAGAAGAGGCTATTACACTCATTAACATAAATGCACTTAATAGAGGAGCACCTTAATATGTAAAGAAAATACTAACAGACATAAAGGTAGAAATTGACAATAACACAATAACTGTAGGGGACTCTGATAGCCCACTTACATCAATGGACAGATCATCTAGAAAGAAAATCAATAGGGACTTCCCTAGAGGTCCAGTGGTTAAGACTCTGTGCTTCTAATGCCAGGAGCATGGGTTTGATCCCTGGTTGGGGATCCCACATGCCATGCAGCATGGCCAAAAAATTAAAAAAAAAAAAGAAAAACAAAAAGAAAATCAATAAAGCAACTGTGGTCTTAAATGACACAACAGACCAGTTGGGCTTAATAGAAAGGATGAGTTAAGCTAATAGCTGATTTTTTTGAAAAGATAAACAAAATTAATAAACTTTTAGTCAAACTTATCAAAAAGAAGAGAGAGGACCCAAATAAATAAAATAAGATATGAAAGAACAAAAATAACAACCATTTCCACAGAGAGACAAAAAAATCATAAGAGAATTCTATGAACAGTTATATGGCAACACATTGGACAACCTAGAGGAAATGACAATTTCTAGAAAAATGCAACCTGCTAAAAAGAAATACAATTTGAACAAACTGACCATTAGTAGTGAAACTGAGTTTGTAGTAAAAAGAACTCACAGCAAACCAACATCCAGAACTGGATGTCTTCACAGGTAAATTCTACCAAACATATAGAGAATAGCTAATATCTATTCTCCTCAAGCTATTCCTAAAAATAGAAGAGACGAAACACACCGAAATTCATTCTATAAGGCCACCATCACCCTGTACCAAGACCAGATAAAGATATTACAAAAATAGAGAAAATTAGGGACCAATATTCTTGATGAATATAGATGGAAAAATCCTCAAAAAATATTAGCAAATCAAATCCAGCAACACATCAAAAGAGGTATACACCATGATCAATTCCAGGGATGGCTCAACATTTACAAATCAATCAATGTGATAACCACATTAGCAAAGAAAGGATAAAAATCACATGATTATCTCAATAGATGCAGAAAAAGCCTTTGACAAAATTCAACATCATTCCATGATAAGAACTCTCACCTCAGTTGGCAAAGAGGGAACATATTTCAACATAATAAAGGCCACTTAAGACAAACCCACAGCTAATATCATACTCAAAGATGAAAAGCTGAAAGCCTTTCCTTTGAAATCTGGAATGAAGCAAGAATTCCTACTCTTGCCATTTCTATTTAACGTAGTACTGGAAGCCATGGCCACAGCAATCAGGTAAGAAAAAGAAATAAAATGCATCCAAATTGGAAGAGAAGTAAAACTCCCACTGTTTGCAGATGACGTGATACTGTATATAGAAAGTATCCAGCAAAAAGCTGTAAGAACTAATAAATGATTTCAGTAAAGCTTCAGGATATAAGATTAACATACAAAAATCTGTTGATTTTTCTATAAACTAATAATGAACTATCAGAAATAGAAAGCAAAAAACCAATCTTGTTTAAAATCAGATTCAGTTCAGTTCAGTTCAGTTCAATCACTCAGTTGTTTTCGACTCTTTGCTACCCCATGGACTGCAGCACACCAAGCCTCCCTGTCCATCACCAACTCCCGGAGCTTACTCAAACTCATATCCATTGAGTCAGTGATCACATCCAATCATCTTATCCTCTGTCGTCCCCTTTTCCTCCCGCCCTCAATCTTTCCCAGCATCAGGGTCTTTTCAAATGAGTCAGCTCTGCATATCATGTGGCCAAAGTATTGGAGTTTCAGCTTCAACATCAGTCCTTCCAATGAACACCCAGGACTGATCTCCTTTAGGATGGACTAGTTGGATCTCCTTGCAGTCCAAGGGACTCTCAAGAGTTTTCTCCAACACCACAATTCCAAATCATCAATTCATTGGCACTCAGCTTTCTTTATAGTCCAACTCTCACATCCATACATGACTACTGGAAAAACCATAGCTTTGACTAGATGGACCTTTGTAGGCAAAGTAATGTCTCTGCTTTTTAATATACTATTTAGGTTGGTCATAACTTTTCTTCCAAGGAGCAAGTATCTTTTAATTTTATGGCTGCAGTCACCATCTGCAGTGATTTTGGAGCCCCCCAAAATGAAGTCTGCCCCCGTTTCCACTGTTTCTCCATCTATTTGCCATGAATTGATGGGACTGGATGCCATGATCTTTAATAAAATATCTAGGAATAAACTTAATGAAGAAGGTGAAAGATCTATACTCTGAAAACTGTAAAACAGTGATGAAAGAAATCAAAGATAATAAGAAGAAATAGAAAGGTATCCTGGGCTCCTGGAATGGAAGAATTAATATTGTGAAAATGTCCATGCTACCCAAAGCAATCTACAGATTTAGTATGATCTCTATCAAAAGAAGAAAGTTTTCATAGAACTAGAACAAATAATCCTAAAATTTATATGAAACCACAAAAGACCCTGAATTGCCAAAGCAATTTTGAGAAAAAAGAACAAAGCTGGTGATATCATACTCCCTGATTTCAGACTATACTACAAAGGTACATTAATCAAAACAGCATTGTACTGGCACAAAAACATTAAATGGAATAGAATAGAGAGCTCAGAAATCAACTTACACATCCATGCTCAATTAATCTACAACAGTGGAGGCAAAAATATACAAAGGAGAAAAGATAGTCTCCTCAATAAGTCATGCTGGGAAAACTGGACAGCTACACATGAAAGAATGTAATTAGAACATTTCTTCACATCACATACAAAAATAAACTCAAAGTGCATTAAAAATGTAAATGTAATACCTGAAACCACGAAACTCCTGGAAGAAAACATAGGCAGAACACTCTTTGACATAAATTGTAGCAATATTCTTCTGGATCTGTCTCCTAAGGCAAAAGAAATAAAAGCAAAAATAAATAAATGGGACCAATCAAACTTAAAAGCTTTTGCATAGCAAAGGAAACCACCAAGAAAAAAAAAAAACATACTAAATGGGGGAAAATATTTGCAAATATTATGATCAATAAGGGGTTAACATCCGAAATATTCGAACAGTTCATACAACTCAATACCAAAAAACAAATACCATATAAATGGTGTTTATAAAATGGCCAGAATACCTGAATAGGCAGTTTTCCAAAGAATATATACAGATTGTTAACAGGCAAAGATGCTAAATATCATTAATTATTAAAGCAATGCATACCAAAACCACATCTATCACTTCACGCCCATCAGAATGGCTAACATCAGAAAGTCTACAAATAACAAATGTTGGCAAGGATGTGGAAAAAAAGAGAATCCAAGCACACTGCTGGTGGGAATGTAAATTGGTACAGCCATTGTGGAAAATAGTATGGCAGTTCCTCATAAAATAAAAATAGAACTATTGTACAATCCAGCAAGTTCACTCCTGGGTATATATTTCTAAAAAAAACCTAAAACACTAGCTCAAAAAGATACATATATCTCAGTGCTCAAAGCAGCAATATTTACAATAGCTAAGATATGGAAGTAACACATATCCATCAATAGATGAATAGATAAAGATGTGATGTATCTACATGTGTGCATATGTATTATATACATAATGTATAATATATATAGTATTATTGCATTGTGTACATATACATATACACAATGCAATATTACTCATCCATTAAAAAGAAGGAAATTCTGCCACATTTGCAGTAATGTGAATGGACCTAGAGAATATTATGCTTAGCACAATGTCAGAGAAAGACAAATACTGTATGATATTGTTTATATGTGGAATCTGAAAAATAAAACAAATGTATGTATATAACAAAACAGACTCACAGATATAGAGAACAAAGTAGTGGTTACCAGCGAGATGGTGGAAGGGAGGAGGGGCAAGATAGAGGTAGGGTACTAAGAGGTACAGGATTCCCAGGTAGCGCTAGTGGTAAAGAATCTGCCTGCCAAGGCAGGAGACATAACAGATGTGGGTTCAATCCCTGAGTTGGGAAGATCCCCTGGAGGGGGGCATGGCAACCCACTCCAGTATTTTTGCCTGGAGAAGACCATGGAAAAGGGATGCAAAGAGTTGGACGTGACTGAAGTAACTTAGCATGCATGCACATCAAAAGGTGGAAATTACTATGTATAAAATTGATAAGCAACAAGGACATATTGTACAGCAGAGGGAAATATATCTATCATTTGTAATAGCTTTAAATGAAGTATAATCTATAAAAATATTGTACACCTGAAACTAAAGTAATATTGTTAATCAATTATACTTCAATTTAAAAAAGAATATAAAAAAAAAAAAAAGAATGAGTCCCTGATTTCTGACTTGGATGGTGGGTGCCTGGTGACTGTCAGGCATGAGATAAGGGAGACCAGGGATTTCCATTTAAAAAGAGAAGTCATAAAAAGAGGGCAGATTGTGGGGTGTGTGGAAAGACAAAAGGAAGGGAAGGCAGAGAAAGAGAAGTCATAAAAAGAGGGAAGATTGTGGAGTGTGTGGAAGGACAAAAGGAAGCGAAGGCAGAGAAGTCTCAGGTAAGGAGGACACTTCATCTGGTATAGATTTCTGTTGCAGATGAATTTGCCCTTTCCACAGTGGAGGCTTGGTGTCAGTTCTCCAAACCTTAAGAGTAGCTCCAATTGCAAAAACATATTCTCAGAAAAACATATGGATGGAGATCAGAGAGCAGTAGCTTACTGTGAGGTTTCTGTTTTAGTCAGCTTGGGCTTGAGAGAATCATTTCCTAGGCAGGTTGATAAGAAGTCCAGGGGTCCCCAAGGAGAGAGGGGTCTGGAATTCTCAAGGAGGAAGAAAGGACAGACTTTTTTTTCCCCTCTACATTTCTTAGGATCATATAACAATAATGTATTCTGCTTGAGGACAGTCTCTGGAAAAAACCTTCTGGCTAATCCTGTTATCTTAAAATGTAAATTATGGGAGTAGGTCTAGTGAGGTCTTTACAATCTCCAGACATTCTTTTGATTCACTGTAATAACTAATTGGAGAGTATATAACTCCATTGCTAACACTAGCAAGGGGGCACGCTTTCTGCCCTCTTCTGGTGTCTATGTCAGAAGCTTTCCCTATCTCTTTTATATTTTAATAAAACTCTATTGCACAAAAGCTCTGAGTGATCTAACCTCGTCTCTGGCCCCGGATTGAATTCTTCTCCTCCGGAGGCCAAGAATCCCAGTGTCTTTTTGTGGTTCAGCAACAACCTTTCATCTTGGGGACTCGTCTGGGATTCTTCAGGACAAGGTGAGGATGCTTGGAGCTCTAGTTCTTTGTTCTCCTAGCGAACACGTTTTCTGCTGTACTTTACTAACTCTACAGTGTGCTTGTGTGAATTAATGACATGCCCTCCGTGAAGCAAGTGAGGAGCCCTGTTCTGTGGTTCCATGGTGACCTCATACGGCTTGTGGCAAAAATCTGTTGGGGGTTTATACTGACCTGTTAATGCCAAGAGGCACCCAATGTCTCCTTTGGGGACCGACCAGAAATGGGCAAAGCCTGTGGACCGAACTCTCCTTTCTCACTCATACTTTTTGGTCCCTTTGACCATTTCATAACTCCTTGGGAATTAGAAGTACTAACCTAATCTGTCGGATCATAGACTTTCAAGGGACTTGTGATTTATGCTGTTACTGTGTACTATGACCTAGGTCCCAAACTTGGATTGGTAGTCAGGAAGCGCCTAGCCTCGCTAGGAATCGAAAAGTTCGGAAGTTAGATGGAGCTCTAGCTACAAGAGCATCTCTGAGGTTAAAGGTTACTCAGATTGGAACTGCAATGGGGTTTTTTCCTTTGGTAATGCTGGCTCTTAGTGGACCAGAGGAGGCTCTTATACTGGTGTGGTGACGCTTGGAAGGAACATTTCAGTTTTATGTTTGTACCAGTCTTATTGTGGTCAGGAATATACTCAGGGTCGTGCACAGGCACTCAGGTGACGGATGTTTCCTCCAGCAGTCTTAGCTTGGGAGGCATTCCAGAAGGTTATTCTGATTGCACCCCTGGTGGCCTCAGAGGCAAGCAAGGTATTAATGGTGAAGAGCTGGATGTCAGTCAGGGATGCCATCAGGTCTACCCCTGGTACATCCCCACCCTATCTTGGTGGTAGAACCGCGAGGGACGAGTACGGTGCCTGTGTCGGTAAGGGAAAGACTAAGTCTGACCAGGAAAGAAAAACTTTGGTGTAAAATCTGTCTACACTCCCATCTAGAGCTGGGAGGGACGCCTCCGGTAGAAAGATGGCACTGGTCGCTTTTTTTCTCTCTTACAGATGGGAGCTAACAATTCCAGCCTCACTCCTTTGAACTGTATCCTGAAAAACTGGGATAGATTTGATCCCCAGGGCTTAAAGAAGACTGCATGGCCGTGGTACCCACAGGAGGATGGCAAACGGTGGCCGGTTGGAGGATCTCTTAAGTATAATACTGTTTTACAATTAGACTGGTCCTGTAGAAAACAAGAGAAATGGGTAGAAGTAGCATATGTGTTGCCCTTTTTCTCTCTGTGAAATATGGCAGACTTATGTCCTAAGGGTATAGATTTGGATGTGACACCTTCAGCTCCCTCCTGTCTTCCTACTTTGCCCCCATACCCGGGACTCCAAACTGGGAAAACTGGAAGTCAGAGAAGCTCCCTCCCCCTGAAGAAGGGTTGCCTTGGTCTCAGTAAAAACCCAAACTGAGATTCAAACTGCCCAAGTAGAGGTCCAAACAACTCCTGTCTCAGTACGACCCCAGACTACTCTGGTTTCAATAGCAACTCAGAGCATCGAAGTAAGAGATGAGATGGAAGACAGGAGACAGAGATAAAGTAAAAGGTTTCTCCGATCTATCCCTGGGATCATATGCGCAGAGCAGCCAGAGAGACTGAGGAACAAGCTGTTGCCTCTTCATCAAGCACCCACCAGGAGAAATAATTGGTCTATGAGAGTTAATAAGCCCTTTTCTTGTCAAGAAATACAAAGAATCAAGGAAGATCTGCGAGACTGTTTAGAAGACTCGGAAAAATATATTAGAGCTTTTAAAGGTGTTACTCTGCTTTATGACCTTACTTGGAAGGATGTGATGTATATCTTGGGACAAACGCTGACTCCCGACTCAAAAAGTCGAGTTTTGGGGAAAGCAGTTACTTATGGAGATGAATGGCTTGGTAACGAATCAGTGGGAAGAGGGAGGACGAGATAACTGCTCTCCCCACTGGGAATCAGACGGTCCCAACTATAGAACCAGATTGAGACTATAACACAGCTAAAGGAAGATGAGATCAGAGTCATTTTGTCTGATGTATTCTTGAAGGACTCAGGCAAGCACGCATTAAGCCTTTAAACTATGCCAAATTGGCAAACATAGAACAGTAGGAGAAGGAAGCTCCTGGCAAATTCCTAGATAGACTGAGAGAAGCCCTTCGAAGATCCACTGAGATTGAGCCTGAAAGTGAAGAGGGAAAAGTGATCATAAAAGATAGATTTCTCACTCAGTCGGCTCCAGATATCTTCCATAAGCTATTAAAACGGGCGTATAGACCAAATCAGTCTTTAGATAATCTGTTACAACTGGCTCAGACAGTCTATTATGGTAGGGAATATGAGGAAAAGAAAGAAAGGCAGAAAAAGACAAAGAAACAGGTGGAAGCCCTTGCAATGGCTGTAAAAACCATTCTTAAACAGCCTGAGAAAAATGCCCAGAGGGACCCAGGTGAAAAGGGATGGGCTTGCTATTACTGTGAAAAGGAGGGGCACCTCAAGCAGGATTGCCCTCAGGCATCTAAGCTGCTCCCGGCTCCATGTCGGGTCTGCAAAGGACCACACTGGAAGAGAGACTGCCCCCAGAGGCATAGGTTTCAGGGGTTGGACTCTCAAGACATTCAGGACTGAAGGTGCCTGGGGGTCCCCACACAAGCTCCCATCCTAATTACACCTGAAGAAACCCAGGTATTAATAACTGTGGGGGGCCAATCCGTCAATTTCCTTTTAGACATTGGGGCAACTTATTCTGTGCTTACTGAAGCCCCTGGCCCACTTTTTTCTCTATCCGATTCTGTAATGGGACTGTCTGGACGAGCCAAAAGGTATTACTTCAGTTCTTCTGTAAGTTGTGACTGGGACTCTGTGCTATTTTCACACGAGTTTCTGATCGTGCCAGAGTCTCCCTCACCACTTTTGGGGAGGGATATACTGAGCAAGGTCCATGCCTCTGTTTTCATGAATATGGAGCCTTCCCTTTCTCTCCCTTTAATTGAACAAAATGTAAATCCTAGGGTATGGGCTGATGAAAAATCTGTGGGTTGAGCACAAAATGCTATTCCTGTAGTTGTCAAGCTCAAAGACCTGCACTTATTTCCACATAAGAAGCAGTATCCACTGAAACCTGAGGTTAAGAAAGGGTTAAAACCCATCATTGAAAATTTAAAGGAACAGGGACTATTAATTCCCTGTAACAGTCCAGGCAACACTCCTATTTTGGGTATAAAGAAATCAAATGGTAAATGGAGACTAGTTCAAGATTTACGAATAATAAATGAGGCTGTAGTTCCTTTACACCCTGTGGTGCTTAATCCTTATACTCTATTGTCGGAAATTCCTGAACGAGCCAAATATTTCTCAGTAATTTATTTAAAAGATGCCTTCTATTCAGTACCTTTGGCAGAGGAAAGTCAATTTCTATGTGCCTTTGAGGACCCTATACAGTCAGCTTCTCAGTTAACCTGGACAGTTTTGCCCCAGGGATTTCGTGACAGTCCTCACTTATTCGGACAAAGTTTGTCACAGGATCTACAAAACTTTAATAGCTCTGAAGCAGTGGTGTTACAATATGTAGATGATATTTTGCTCTGTGCTGAGACAGAGGAAGCTTGTTCATGAGCCCCCAGGATGAAAGATTGTTGCTGACCCACAAAAGGGCACTGGGATTCTTGGCCTCTAGAGGAGAAGAATTCAATCCGGGCCAGAGACGAGGCTTGATCACTCAGAGCTTTTGTGCAATAGGATTTTATTAAAGTATAAAAGGGATAGAGAAAGCTTCTGATATAGATACCAGAAGGGGGCAGAAAGCGTGCCCCCTTGCTAGTGTTAGCAATGAAATTATATACTCTCCAATTAGTTATTACAATGAATCAAAAGAATGTCTGGAGGTTGTAAAGACCTCTTCATACTGTTCATGGGGTTCTCAAGGCAAGAATACTGAAGTGGTTTGCCATGCCCTTCTCCAGTGGACCACATTCTGTCAGACCTCTCCACCATGACCCATCCATCTTGGGTGGCCCCACACGGCATGGCTTAGTTTCATTGAGATAGACAAGGCTGTGGTCCATGTGATCAGATTGGCTAGTTTTCTGTGATTATAGTTTCAGTGTGTCTGCCCTCTGATGCCCTCTCACAACACCTACTGTCTTACTTGGGTTTCTCTTACCTTGGACATGGGATATCTCTTCACAGCTGCTCCAGCAAAGTGCAGCTGTTGCTCCTTAGCAAATCTGGAAAACTCAGCAGTGGCCACAGGACTGGAAAAGGTCAGTTTTCATTCCAATCCCAAAGAAAGGCAATGCCAAAGAATGTTCAAACTACCACACAATTGCACTCATCTCACATGCTAGTAAAGTAATGCTCAAAATTCTCCAAGTCAGGCTTCAGCAATATGTGAACCATGAACTTCCAGATGTTCAAGCTGCTTTTAGAAAAGTCAGAGGAACCAGAGATCAAATTGCCAACATCCGCTGGATCATCGAAAAAGCAAGAGAGTTCCAGAAAAACATCTATTTCTGCTTTATTGACTATGCCAAAGCCTTTGACTGTGTGGATCACAATAAACTGTGGGAAATTCTGAAAGAGATGGGAATACTAGACCATCTGACCTGTCTCTTGAGAAACCTGTATGCAGGTCAGGAAGCAACAGTTAGAACTGGACATGGAACAACAGACTGGTTCCAAACAGGAAAAGGAGTACATCAAGGCTGTATATTGTCACCCTGCTTATTTAACTTATATGCAGAGTACATCATGAGAAACGCTGGGCTGGAAGAAACACAAGCTGGAATCAAGATTGCCAGGAGAAATATCAATAACCTCAGATATGCAGATGACACCATCCTTATAGCAGAAAGTGAAGAAGAACTAAAGAGCCTCTTGATGAAAGTGAAAGAAGAGAGTGAAAAAGTTGGCTTAAGCTCAACGTTCAGAAAACTAAGATCATGGCATCTGGTCCCATCACTTCATGGGAAGTAGATGGGGAAACAGTGGATACAGTGTCAGACTTTATTTTTTTGGGCTCCAAAATCACTGCTGATGATGACTGCAGCCATGAAATTAAAAGATGCTTACTCCTTGGAAGGAAGGTTATGACCAACCTAGATAGCATATTTAAAAGCAGAGACATTACTTTGCCAACAAAGGTCCGTCTAGTCAAGGCTATGGTTATTCCAGTGGTCATGTATGGATGTGAGAGTTGGACAGTGAAGAAAGCTGAGCGCCAAAGAATTGATGCTTTTGAACTGTGGTGTTGGAGAAAACTCTTGAGAGTCCCTTGGACTGCAAGAAGATCCAACCAGTCCATCCTAAAGGAGATCGGTCCTGGGTGTTCATTGGAAGGACTGATGTTGAAGCTGAAACTCCAATACTTTGGCCACCTCATGAAAACAGTTGACTCATTGGAAAAGACCCTGATGCTGGGAAGGATTGGGGGCAGGAGGAGAAGGGGACGACAGAGGATGAGATGGTTGGATGGCATCACCGACTCAATGGACATGGGTTTGGGTAAACTCCAGGAGTTGGTGATGGACAAGGAGGCCTGGCCTGCTGCGATTCATGGGGTCGCAAAGAGTCGGACACGACTGAGCGACTGAATTGAACTGAACTCTAAAGACCTCACTAGACCTACTCCCATAATTTACATTTTAAGATAACAGGATTAGCCAGAAGGTTTTCTCCAGAGACTGTCCTCAAGCAGAATACATTATTGTTATATAATCCTAGGGAATGTAGAGGGGAAAAAAAGTTTGTCCTTTATTCCTCCTTGAGAATTCCATACCCCTCTCTCCTTGGGGACCCTGGACTTCTTATAAACCTGCCTAGGAAATGACTCTTTCAGGCTGCTATATGAAATACTGCTGACTGGTGGTTTCTTCAACAGAAGCTTACTGCTCACAGTTCTGGAGGCTGGGAAGTCCAAGATCAAGGTACAGACTGGGTTCCTGGTGAGGACCCTCTTTGAGGTTTGTAGACTGCTGCCTTCTTGCTGTGTCCTCACATGGCCTTTCCTTGTGTGTGCTTGTGGAGAGAGGAAACTCTGTCTTCCTCTCCTTATAAGGATCCCACCTCATGAGCTCATCTAAACCTGATGACTTCTGAAAGGTCCTATCTCCAATTACCATCCCATTGGGCTTAGGGCTTCAACATATGAATTTTGGTGATGGGGGAGTTTGTGGCACAAATATTCAGTCCATAACAGTTTCTTTCAGTCAAAATCGGAAGTGTTCACTCTCAAGGCCACAGTCTTTATAAAGGTCCTGTGTCATGTGGACTTTTGGCATACATGGCTCTGAGATGTCCCCAATTCCTTACAGGAAGAAGAAATTAAGCACTGACTTATAGAGCTTAGTGGAGTTTCCCTGGTGGCTTGGTGATAAAGAATCCGCCTGCCAATGCAGGAGACACAGTTTCGATCCTTGGGTTGGGAAGATCCCCTGGAGAAGGAAATGGCAACCCTTTCCAGTATTCTTGCCTGGGAAATCTCATGGACAGAGGAGCCTAGTGGGCTACAGTCCAAGGGGTTGCAAAAGAGCTGGATACGACTTAGGGACTAAACAACACCAAATAGAACTTAACAGCAAAGCCCCTTTGAACAACCTGCCATGATCAGGCTGGTCCCACTGACTTTTGTGGGCTTCTTGCAGATCTTGTTCTCTAGCCTGGAAGAGTGGCGTCTGAGGCACAACTGGTTTATGGAGAATGATTATTTCCCCTTGTATCCCTGCTCTTATTCCCCACCCCTTCTTTTATCTGCAAGTAAATTTAAAAGGGGGGGGGGAATTACATGTGTGAATAGAGTAATTTCCAGGGTAAGCCCAGGAGCACATTCTTGGTAACTATATAAGGTTTTGTCAACAGAAGCATGTTTGACTAGTATGGCTGTGTGGAGAACAAAAACCATTATCTCCAGATAATGGAGGCTAGAAGCATTTTTCTTGGAAATGCAGAATAGTTTAAATTATTGCCATGGGAAAAGGAGTTTTACTCTGCCATGAACTCACTGATTTTTAGTAACAAAATTTTTTTTCAGGATTTGATGTTGATAATGTCACTCCTCAGTGTGTGCCAAGGGTTAGGCTGTGGATTCTTTCTCAGTCTGCAGCAGTGAACTGCTGCTGTCCAGCGATCTGCTCTCCAGTCATGGAAAACCAACACACCAGCCTCTGTTTCAGCTTCAGAAGAGTGGTGAAAGGAATTGGCAAGGTTGATAAGATATCACTCTGTGTATTGGTTTTGCCCAGCTAATAGCTAAATACTTTAACAAGTTTATCAGTCCCACTGGTCTGACACATATGTTAAAAACAGGAACTGGGGTTCCAACGGCTCCAAAGAAAACAGGACACGTATTGTTGGCTTGACTATTTCCTTCTTGCAGTAAATCAGAGTTCAAAGAAACTATAGAATTGAGTTTTCATGTGTAATTGCACTCAACAAACATTTATTGTTTAAAAATTCCTTTAATGTTTCCTTCTTGACACAGTGGATCTTTTACAACAGTGGTGGTTCAGATCCAAACACCAAACTATTGCCAATTGAGGTTATCAGAGGTTATCTGTAGGGCCAACAAGTGGGGGAAAGCTAGGCTCTTCTGTGATATTCTTCCCTGTACTCCCTTTTCTTTGCACTAGCTTCAAGCATCCAAAGAACAGCCTTGTAAAATAGAAAGAACACGGATTCAGAGTTTCTACCCATCCTGTTAACTTATTGCAGGCAGATTCTTTACTGTCTGAGCCACCAAGGAAGCCCCATTTGAGGCTAAACCAATCCACATTTTCTAAGGTCTCATCACTCAACAACAATTACCCAGGATCCATAATCCACTGGATTGACGAAGTCTGGCTTACATTGCAGGTAGGAAGTAAGAACTCTCTTGCAGGAGGCCAAAACTCTAGGAAAGGAGACAAAATAGACCTGGATGCATATGTGACTGTCACCAGTGCATTCAAACCCAACCATTGCATAAAGATAAAGAATTCTGAGACCATCTCTACTCAGATGTCTGTATTGAGGTTCCCAAGGACTGTTTGGCTGGTTGGAGAAGACCGGAGATTGGATGGTGAAGACATCTGCAGAAATTTTAAACAAAATTAATGTCAGAGAGGGTCAAAGAGTAGGGACATTCCTTAGGTGATAGGTAGGAGAAGCTGTGGATAAGTGGCATCCAGGGTAAAGTACTGATGGAAGCTGTGGCTTCAGCATCTAGGGTCTCCTGAAGCCCATCCTTGAGCCCCTAAGGGTCTGTGGAGTTCAGGATAGGAGCTGCTGCTGTGGCAGCTGCCTGTACAGACAGAAAGTGTGGTACAGGCCAGAGAAGGCAGACATGGGAGCAGACAGAAGTTCTCATCCTCTGAACATGAGAGGGAAGACTGGAAGAATCTGGGGATGTTCCTAGTAGAGCAGCTCAGATGACAGGAGACCTCCTTGGAAAGACTCTACAAGGACATCAGGCTGTGATCCTAAAGGACCCCAGGCACCAGAGGCTGACTGCTGGCCTCTGCACCCATTTCAACAATTCTCACACAGGGCTGAGAATTTCCTTCTTAACTGTTCACTGGAAAGTATGAAGATTTCATTCATCTGAAAACAGTAACGACTTAATGTTTATCATCAGGGAATCCATGCCATCTACAGTACTAGTGTTCTATTTTTCTCCTTTTAGCCTTGGTGGAAAGTGGGAATCACTTCTTTGGCTTTTAGAGCCTTCTGTCTTCACAATGAGCCTGAGATCAGCACTGTGGAGAGGAGCAGAAGCTCTGGGCAGGTTGGGGACTTGCCCTGGCCCCCTCGACCTATAGTGAGTAGAGGCATGATTCCAAGCTCAGTGCTCTTTCCATCATATCCTCTACTTTGTCCCTGGTCAGACAGGTCATATGTTTTGTGCTTAAGGTTTCCCTGCATCAGGGCAGGAATACAGACGCAGATGTAGAGAATGGACTTGTGGATACAGGCTGGAGAAGGAGAGGGTGGGATGAATTGAGAGAGTAGCATTGGCTTATATACACTACCATGAGTAAAATAGATAGCTAGTGGGAAGCTGTTGTATAGCACAAGGGAGCTCAGCTCAGTGCTCTTTGATGACCTAGAAGGGAGGAAGGGAGGCTCAAGAGGAAGGGGATATATGTATACTTATAGCTGATTCATGTTGCTGTACAGCAGAAACCAACACAACATTGTAAAACTATTATCCTCCAATTAAAAATTTAAAAAATATATCAAATGTGGGCCTAATAGATGGGTGGAATACTAGACTTGTAAAGGTGTAATGAATTGATGTTTATATTTTTCCAATATTAAGTAAAATTCCTTGAGTGAGAAAAAAAAGATTTAATTGCATCACTCATGCTCACTTTCATCCCTGTGACTGTGACAAAGATCACCAACTACTTCCCTGCTCTCTACCTCGACCACTTGTGTGATGGTGTTGGCTATCTTGCAAACAGCTAGAAGGCACCAGGATCCACGATCCTTCGGAAATGTGGGCACTAGGAATGCATCACTCCCACTAATGGAGTCCTTTCTTTACCCCAGAGTGAGGACCAGGAGCTCTGCTTCCTCCACCCCTCCATGAGGAAGGAACAACCCATCTACCCAGGGCTAGGGAGCTTTGGAAAGATTCCAAGGACCCTGACCCTGGAACTGACAAGGTCCAAAGGAGAAATTCAGTTCCAAAAGGAAGAGGTGTGTGTGGAGACCCAAAGAGCTCTCCTGGGGAGCCTCGGGCACATAGTGGGTTGAATAAAAGTTCATTCAGGTTTTTCTGTACGACATTATGGAAAAACCCAAATGAACTTTTTGGCCAACCAAACAGAAAACAAGAAGCCACCGATGAGTGGGACAGCTTAACTTCCCTTGAGCTGTTATAACAGGATCCAAAGTCTGCTCAGGAGGGAGCCTCCCTGTCCATACAAGAGTATCCAGGTGATACCTCTTCATGGATGAAAGAAGGTTCTGGATGAAGATAGAGTAGAGGATGGCTCAAAAGAGGATTACTACACACACCTGTTCGGCTTCCCAGGTGGTGCTAGTGGTAAAGAACCCGCCTGCCATTGTAGGTAGACATAAGAGATGTGGGTTCAGTCCCTGGGTTGGGAAGATCCCCTGGAGGAGGGCATTGCAACCCACTCCAGAATTCTTACCTGGAGAATCTCCATGGACAGAGGAGCCTGGTGGGCTGCAGTCTATAGGGTCACAGAGAGTCGGACATGAATGAAACAACTTAGCACGCATAAAATTACACCTGTCAGGGGTGATGGGGAGGAGACCACAGGAGAGTCACACTGTCTGGGGAAATGTGGGGCTTACCACATCAGTGGAGGGTGGTGACACTGACTTCATGAGACTGAGAGGAAGCCCAAGGACCTCTGGGCAAAGGGACCGTTTTCTTTGTGACCCCATGGACTGCAGCCTGCCAGGCTCCTCTGTCCATGGGGATTCTCCAGGCAAGAATACTGGAGTGGGTTCCATGCCCTACTCCAGGGGTTCTACCCAACCCGGGGATCAAGCCCATGTCTCCTGCATTGCAGGCAGATTCTTTACTATCTGAGCCACCAGGGAAGCCCTTCCTGAAGCCACCATAACTGAAATCAGGGAATCAATTCTAGTTCCAGATCATCAGGCTTTGGACTACTGGGGTTTGCACGTGTGAGCTCAGTCATGACTCCTTGCAACCCCATGGACTGTAGCCCACCAGGTTCCTCTGTCCTTGGGATTCTTCAGGCAAGAATACTGGAGTGGGTTGTCATTTCCTCCTCTAAGGGATCTTCCTGACTCAGGGATCACACCCTCATTTCTTGCATCTCCTGCACTGGCAGGCAGATTCTTAACTACTGAGCCACGTGGGAAGCCCTTGGGGTTTGTACACTACTTACCTATTTGTGGAGGTGGATTTTCTTTTCCTTCAACAAAACCTTTTGTTTGCAGAGCTTGGACAAATAGGATTGTGTGTTGAAGAAATTTCCTGTCTCTGCCCATGATTTTGACTGAGGCCAAACTACTTGGGTGCACACTTTGTTGGCTCCAAGATTATACTATGGATTCAGTTTTCCCCAGGTGAAATTGTTGCCTTATGCCACCCTGACAGGCCCACCAACCGGTAGGATTAGTGTGTGGGTCACCTGAAAAATCGTGTGAACCCCTTGGTCTGCAAGTCTCTGTGTTTGGGGCAACTTAGTAAATAAAGGGAGGAGCTTCCTGGGAAGTCCTGGTGTTTAGCATTAATCTTCTGTCAATGATTTACTTCCCTTGGCACTGTTGAAGTGAAGATTAGGTGGTCATTTATCAGAAAGCGCATCAGGAAAACCCATGTCATTGCTGCTAAGGCCACAGGTATTGGCCAACTACAAGTTTCTGGCTAGAAGGTAAGCTCTGATTTATTTGATTTGTATTTTCTGAAAGAATTACATGTAAAGCAAAAAACTAACCATTAATGAATGAGATGTCTGCTCTCCTGGTGTTGGCTGGAGTTAGAGCTTATGTTGAAGGAGAGGGAGGTGCTGCAGGTATCCGCTCAGAGCCTGGGTTTTGGGGACAGGAAGACCCAAGTTAAAGTCATGGCTCTGCTAACTGTGTAATCTTGGCAAGTGATTTAACCTTCAGTTTGCTTCTTCTTAATTCTGTCAGTTTTTCGGTAAGTTGTCTTGGATTTTCTCTGTAGGCAATCATATTTTCTACAACTAGTGATATTTTTGTCTCTTCCTTTCTAATAGTCATAGTAGAAATTCTTTTCTCTTGTTTATTGCATTGGTTAGACTTAGCAGAATGATGGGGAAAGTAACATTGATAATGGACATCCATACTACATTCCTGGTCTTGATGGGGAGGTTTCAAATGCTTCATATTAAGCACGATCATTGCTATATGTGCTATATGACAAACAGTATTGTCAGCTTAAGAAATTTTCCTTGTGCTTTTAAAAAATCATGAATGGATGTCAAATTTTATCTTGTTGTCAGCATCTATTGAGCTAAAATGATCATACAGTTTTTCTTTTTTAATTTTTTAAAATAATGCATTTCATTAATAGTTTTCCTCCTAATTAATTATTTTCCTATTGCAAATCATCCTTAAATTCCTCAGGTAAAACCTAATCAATGCACCTTTCTTTTGAACATTGCTGGATTTGATTGGATCACATTTTATTCAGAATTTTAAAAATCAAAGCTTATAATTATTAAAGAAATGCAAATAAAAACCACAAAGACATATCTCACACCTGTCAGAATGGCTAGCATCAAAAAGTCTATAAATAACAAAAGTTGTGAGGAGGTACACAATAGAGAACTCTCATACAGAGTCCATTGGAATGTAAATTGGTAGAGCCTCTATGGAAAACAGTATGCAGATTCCTCAAAAAACTAAAAATAGAATTACCATAGATCTAGCAATTCCATTCCTTGGTATATATCCAAAGAAAACAAAACCATGAATTTGAAAAGACACATGTACCCCAATGTACATAGCAATACTATTTACAACAGGCAAGATATGGAAGTAACCCAAGTGCCCATCAATAGATGAATGTATAAAGATATGATGTATATATATATATATATATATATACACATATATATATACATATATATATATACAATGGAATTGTTACTCAGCCATAAAAATAATGAAATTCTGCCATTTGCAGCAATGTGGATGGACCTAGAGAATATTATGCTTAGTGAAACAAATCAGAGAAAGACAAATACTGTATGATATCACTAACATGGGGAATGTAAAAAGTAATATAAATGAATGCACATGCAACACTAAAACAGACCCAAAGAGAGAGAAAACAAACTAGTGGTGACCAAAGAGTAAAGGGAAGGGGATTAACAAATATGAACTACACTAGATATAAAATTGATAAGCAACAAGGATGTATTGTCTAGCAAGGGAATTATAGCCATTACTTTGTAATAACTTTTATTGGAATATAATCTATAAAAATACTGAATCACTATGCTGTACTCCTGAAAGTAATCTGATATTATACATCAACTATACTTCAATTAAAAAACTAAGCTTGAAAGTGATAGTCATATATTATCTTCTTGTGTACTATATCTTATCAAGTTTTATGAACATAATTTTTAATGCATAGTGTTGATTTTAGGGAGTAGGCCAGGAGAGAGGGGTGGACATGCTGACGAAGCTCCAGTTCTCCCTGTCGGTCACCCTGCTGTTTGCCTGTGGCTTCCTCTACCAGTTCACCCTGAAACCCAGCTGCCTCATCTGCTACCTACCTTCCTACAAGTCACAGCAGGGGCTGGAAGCCCTTCTGGGCCATGGGCGCAGCATCGTGTTCCTAGAGACCTCGGAGAGAATGGAGCCAACCCCACTGGTCTCCTGTGCTGTGGAGTCAGCTGCAAAGGTTTACCCCGAGCAGCCTGTGCTGTTACTTATGAAAGGGCTCAATAATTCCAGGCAGCTGCCCCCAAACACCACTTCCCCAGCCCTTTCCCTCCTCTCAGCAATTGACAATGTTTTCCTCTTCCCTTTGGATATGAAAAGCCTGTTTGAAGACACACCGTTGTTTTCGTGGTACACTCAAGTAAGTGTTTAGAGAACCTCAGAATCTCAGTGTTGGGAGGGACCATAGAAATCAGATCCAACCTACTCATTTTATAGATGGGCACACTGAGAATAGATGGGTGGGGAAGATCCCCTGGAGAAGGGAATGGCAACCTGCTCCAGTACTCTTGCTTGGAAAATTCCATGGATGGAGGAGACGCGGAGGCTACAGTCCATGGGATCGCTAAGAGTCGGACACGACTGAGCGACTTCACTTTCGCTTTTCACTTTCTCACTGAGGATAGGGACTCAGAGATAGGCTGAGATAGGGTATTAAAGATAGGCTAGAACCCAGATCTTTTGACTCTTGCCTGGTCTTCTTTCTACGGTGTTGAGTCCCAATTCAAGGAAACAGGAGAGACTTGATTTAAGCTTATCTCTACCCTGCTGCCTTTTGCTTTCATTTTATTTCTTAGGATTTCTTGATACTACTCTTAATTGAATGAGTTTCTGTATCTTTTCTAGGTGTGTAGACCACTCATTTTTCACTGACAGTTTTAAGCCCATCTATGTTAAACTTTTTATGCACCTGAGGGGGGGGAATTAGGCAATATTGAACTTGAAAATGATTTAAATAGATAATTCATGAAAGATCAGGTGGGTGCAGCTATATAGGATTGTGTAATACTGAGAGATGATCAAGAAAATCCTGGGGCTCTTAGGAATTTTGTAATTTTGTGCAAAATCTCCCTCTACCTTTCCCTTTAAAGGACACTTATGGTGGCATTTAGGGCCCATGGTAATCCAGGCTAATCTCCTCTGCTCAAGGTCCTTAAGTTAATTACATCGGCAAAGACCCTTTTCCTAAAGGAGGTAATTGTAGGTTTCAGGAATTAGGACCATTGAGTGGCTGTTATCCAATCTACTACAGTATTTGTATAAAAAAAGAGAAAACTTCTGTCCCACACCCTCTCTCAGTCACCTAGGACTGGGTGGGCTGTCCTGGGTGGGGGACATGCTTTCACCTTGAGGGAGCTGGGCTGCAGCATCTTCTGCCCCAGTCAGCCACCATAGGATAGCTGGCTGCCAGCTGTGAGGATGACTGAGTGTGGTATCACCTGCTGATGATCACTGTATTCACTGCACTGATTTGAGCAACTGTAGCCCTTGAAGATGCCCAGGGATGAGTACTGTGAGCTTGGGGAGGCAATGAGCAATCAGCATCTGATTCCCCTTTCTGGTGCTCACCTCCAGGGAAGTTTTTATTTTACATTGATGTCAGTCCAATGTCCACATCAAGGCAGGCTTCCTCCTCCTGGTTCTGTGTGGCTTCTGATATCTGGGTCTGTTCATTAATAATCACCAATTTACTAACAATCAACTTCAGTTATTTTTACTGAAAATAAGTAGGCCTCCAGAGTTAGACTGCCTGAGTTAAAATCCAACCTCTGCCTCTCTTACCCTGGACAAAGGATTGAACTTCTTGTTCCTTCCTTTTAAGTTTTCACTTGAAAAACAGGAGTAATCATAGTATATAGGTACTATGATTTTTAAAAGATTTATTATTACTCTTTAAATATTTGGCTGAGATGGGTCTTGGTCGCTGTACTTGGGCTTTCTCTAGTTGCAGCAAGCAGGGGGCTACTCTCTAGTTGTGTTGTGCCAGCATATCATGGCAATGGCTTCTCTTGCTGTAGAGCACGGGCTCCAGGGTGCATGGGCTCAATAGTTGCAGTGTGTAAGCACAGGCTTAGTTGCTCCTCAACATGTGGGTTCTTCCCAGACCAGGGATCAAACCCATGTCCCCTGCATTGGCAGGCAGATTCCTAACCAGTGGACCACCAGGGAAGCCAGGTACTATGATTTTTTGAGGATTTGTGTAGATTAGAAGTTAGAACAGTTATTGATAAATTTTAGCTATTATTACTCATGAGGTTTTTGGTAATTGTATACAATGTAATGCTATTAATAGTTTAAGTGAGGATTTTGGCAGTCTTAGCTGAATGTCTTTCGTTTGGCTTTAGAGCAGAATTAAAAAAAAAATGTTTATTTTGTCAAAAGCCAAGGGTCACGGTTTAATCTTTTAATCAACATGTTTAAATTCAGAAAAATCTATTTTGTTTTCTGTATTCAAAATTTTAGCATTCTACTTGGGAACATGGATATTTATAATGGTTTATTTTTGTTCATTTCAAAGCCATTTTCTGTTCTGTTCACATTTTAGCATTTTCAGTTGTCCTTTACTCCTCGGTCTCCGGCTCCATATCCAATCCATCAGCAAATCCTGACCAGCTTTATCTTTCCCATGTGCTCAGAATCTGACTACTTCTGTCATCTCCTTTATTGTCACCCTGGTCTAAACCATCATCATCTCCTGCCTGGATTATTTCAACAGCTTCCAAATTTGCCTCTTTGCTCTTGCCCCCATCTATTTTCCATACCATAGCCAGGGTGACCCTTTTTAGACTAATTCAGATCATATCTCCTTTCTTCCAAACCTTCCAAATCATTTCGGTCTCTATCCCAGCATAGCATCCACCCTCACTCCTGCCCTGCCCCCTCTCTGATCTTGTTTCCTATCCCACTCCCTTCACTACTCTGCACTGCTGTTTTCCTGTTCCTATATACCATGAGTGTGTTCCTGCCCCAGGGCCCTTGCACTTGCTATTTCCTCTACCTAGAACCCTCCTCTCAGAGATACCCACATAATTCATCCACCCACTTCATCCAAAGTTCTGCTCGAACTCAAGATAGTACTCCATCCTGCCCCCTTCATAACCCCCTTGCCTGACTTTTTCTTTCCGAGTCCTTATGAAAACCCAACATATGATAATTTCTTTACTGTCTATCTTCTGCCAGTAAAGATTTTTGTCTACTTGTTCACTTTTGTATCCTTAGCAGCTTAGAGCTGTGTGAATGGTAAGTAGGCCTTCGATGAATGTTATTAAATGAATTAATCAGTGGACGAAGGCATGGATGGATTTTAAGATTCTTTTATCAACTTTTCAAAGAGCATAGATATTAATATATCCTATAGTTTCAGAGTTCATTTTTTCCTTTATCAGTTCTCAGCATTTTTAGGATGTACAAAAAATTCTTCACAGTTTCATATTTGTGGTTAATTTACATCCTGCTGAAAGTGACTCATGAAGTCCCTTCTGGGTTTCATCTTTCTACTGCTTTTAAAAACAATTTCATGAAATCTTTAGAAGCTGCTAAAAATCTTCCTGTTGATACTGACTGCTGTAAACTTTTCACTTAAAGGCTTTTTTGGATTGGAGGTAATTTTGATAAATTTGCAACACTGGGCTTTTTCAAATAGATTTTTGGGAGGTCGACTTGCTTCCTCCTCAGCTATCTGTGCCGGGCCTCCCCCTTCCCCTTTCTGGGGGCTGATTTGTACCTGCTCCTGCAGATCAACAGCAGTACCGAGAGATTCTGGCTCCATATCAGCTCAGATGCATCCCGCTTGGCCTTCATCTGGAAGTACGGTGGTGTCTACATGGACACAGATGTCATCTCCATAAGACCTATCCCTGAGGACAACTTTCTGGCTGCACAGAAGTCTCAGTTCTCCAGTAATGGGGTGTTTGGATTCCTCCCCCACCACCCTTTCCTGTGGGAGTGCATGGAAAACTTTGTGGAAAATTACAATCCAAATATTTGGGGCCACCAGGGTCCCGAATTGATGACGAGGCTTTTGAGAGTATGGTGCAAACTCAGAGACTTCCAGGAGGTGAGTGACCTCAAGTGTTTAAACTTCTCCTTCTTACACCCACAAAGATTTTACCCCATCTCTTTTCAAGCCTGGCGGCGCTATTATGAAGTCTGGGATACAGAACCGAGCTTCAACGATTCCTATGCCCTCCATCTGTGGAACCACATGAACCAAGAAGGGAAGGCTGTGGTCAGAGGAAGTAATACACTGGTGGAAAATCTCTACCGTAAGCACTGTCCCAAGACTTACAGGGACCTGCTTCAAGGTCCAGAGGGGTCAGTGACTAGGGAGCAGGGTCTAGGTAACAAATAAGCCAATGCTGGGTTGTTGGTGCAACCCTGCGGATTTAGCCACTTCCTGGAGTGCCAGGCTTTCACCTGATCTCCACTTTGCTGGAGTGCAGAGGCTCACCCACATATCAGTTACAGTCACAATTTTCCATGTCATTTAACCAAAAAACCATTAGAGCTAATAAATGAGTTCAGTAAGGTGACAAAATCAATACACAAAAATCGGCTACATTTCTAACCACTAATAATGAACCATCAGAAAGAAAAAGAAAACAATTCTATTAACATTTGCATCAAAAAGAACAAAACACCTAGGAATAAATTTAACCAAGGATGTGAAAGGCCCACACATTGAAAACTTTAGGACACTGATGAAGAAACTGAAGAAGATACAAGGAAACAGAAAGATATCATATGCTCATGAAGGATTAATATTGTTAAAATGTCCATTCTACCCAATGCAATGTGCACACTGAAAGCAGTTTATACCAAAATTCCAATGGTATTTTTCTCAGAAATAGAGCAAAGAATCCTGATATTTATGTGGGACAACAAAGGACCAGGAATAGCCAAAGCAATCCTCAGAAAGGAGAACAGGTTGGAGGTATCTTGCTCCCTGACTTCAAACTGTATTTTGAAGCTACAGTAACCAGAATAATTGTGAGGTCAAAAACAGACCCACAGGCCAGAGGACCAGAAGAGAGAGCCCAGAAATAAACGTACGTGGATGTGGTCAGTTTATTTATAGCCAAAGGGTCAAGAACATACAGCTGGGCAAGTGCAATCCCCTCAATAAACAATGCAAGGAAAACGACACCACACCAAAGAATGACACTGGACACAGTATACATTGCACATACCATGGGCTAAAAACCTACACTTTTCCACATCAAGACCTTCTTTTCCTGGGTCCTCTGAAGATGGACTCCGCTCAACCCCCACCAACCCTCAACTCCTGGCAGTCAGTTGCACACAAGAAGTTTCTCCCCATCTTCCCTCACTTCACTTTTCCCTCACCTTTTTCTCCCCGTGGGACCTCCTGGGGTGTGTCCTGAGAAAACTGTTCCTATCTGCATGGACACAGCGTCATATTGTCCTCAAGCTGAAACCTCAGCAGGTCCTACTGACCTGTGGTATGTGAAGCTGAATCCCTACTGGTGCTGAAGGAGGCTGAGCTCCTGCAACAGAGCAAGATGAAAACTCTCATGCACCCCCACTCACTGCTCCCTGCAGGCAGTGGCGGAATTACAGGCCCCGCCTGTCAGTTGGGATGGGTAGACTGTGTCTACAATAAAAATCCCAAAGCCCATTGGTATATAAAATATACAAGTTTCTCTCTCATGTAAAAGTAGTCTGAAAGTAGGCAGATCAGGGTGGGTATGGTCACTGCAGTCATCAGGGACCCTGGCTTCTTGCATCTTTCTGCTTACCATTCTTAGTGTCCACAGCCCATGGTTCATACTGCAGCTTGGTCTCCAGCCCATCATTTCTGCATTTCGGGCAGCAGGATGAAGGAAAGAGGCAAGGTGCACTTCCCTTATTTTATAAACTCTTCCTGCAACTTACCATATAACACTTAATCTTACATCTCAGTGACCAGTATGTAGCTGCAAGAGAGGCTGGGACATTTAAGGAGGAAGAGAAAATGGGTGTTATGATAGGCAGCTGACAGTTTTACTACACGTTAAATTTACTTCTGTAAGATTAATTACAGAGTCTGATAGAGCATTAAATTTACTTCTGTAAAATTAATTACAGAATCTGATAGAGCAGGGGTCCCCAACCTCTGGGCTGTGGACGGGTATATCCTGTCAAATCATTGGTGGCATTAGATTGAAATGTACTTGAATCTTCTGAAACCATCCCCCTCCCCCCAACCCCTGGTCCGTGGAAGAATTGTCTTCCATGAAATCTGTCCCTGGTGACATATAGGTTGAGGACAGCTGTGTTAGAGAATTGGCTAGGGAAAAAAGAGGCTTGATTTCTAGCCTTTAATTTGATACTCATTAAAGCATTCAGTCAGTAATATTAATTCTGTCTCTCTGTGTGCCAAGCACTGATTTAGATGCTGAAGATTCAGCTGGATCAAGCAGACAAGATCCTAAGTCAGCTTGGACTGCAATAACAAAGTACTATAGACTGAGTGGCTAAACAACAAAAATGTATTTGTCACAGTTCTGGAGGCTGGGAAGCCCAAGATCAGGGTGCCAGCATGGCTGAGCTCTAGAAAAGATCCTCTTCCAAGCAGGAGATAGCACATTTCTTGTTGAATCCTCACATGGTGGAAAGAGGCAAGGGAAATCTGTGGGGTCCCTTTTATAAGGGAACTAATTCCATCCATGAGCGTTCTGCCCTCATGACCCAATTACCTCCCAAAGGTCCCACTTCCTGATATGATCACTTTGGGGTAGTAGGATTTCAACATGAATTTTGGGGGGATCACATTCAGTCCATTGGAGGTCCCCAGTACTTATATCTAATGACTGGCCATATACCCCCTGGGATAGTCTCCTCTGCTCCTTAGGGTGTCTGCTATTCCCTTTTCTACCCTAGTTGTCTTAAAAAAGCAAGTCACACACTCAAATTTTAAAAACAGCTGCCCCTTCTACAGTCACATACAAATTTACTTCCTCTTCCTAGGAGGTATGAGAATTAATATTTCTTCCACAAATAGTCATCAATCAAGATTTTCTAGAAATTTTTTTGATAGTTTGCTTTAAAGAAAGCATAAATTTATGTTTTCCTCCAGATATAAAGTGATGATGCTTTTCAAACTACATCCACCCATCCCCTTTCATTCTGATATTTCCCCCTTTGAGAATCACTGCTCTGACTATCTTACTAAAAAATAATCACAAGTCATGTCTCCTGCCCTAGCTTTGTTTATTCCCAGCTAATTGCTCTCGATTCTTAGGTCCAGTCTGATGCTAGAGTGAGACTTTGAGACCTGGTGCTACTCACCGTGGCAGCCCTCTGACCTGTGTCCCCAGAGTCCCTGCTGGGTTTCAGCTCAGCTGCATGTCTCCACAGGCATGTCTCCTAGCACTAGCCCTTTGAGGGTAGAGCAGGGTCACACGCTGGACCTAATTTCCACATCTGGAGAATGCATGACAAATGCATGACTAACATTCCCAATCACTAGGGTTTTGAAAAGTTTGATTAGAAATATTTTCAATATTTCAAAATTATATGAACTGTTTTATATGATGGGACCAAATAGGTCAAGCTGAATGTCACATTTCTTTATGCTGGGCTGTGATTGTATGAATTCACTGTAGCAATATTGATAATTTGACTATTATAGAGAGTTTTACCTGGCAGCAAGATTTTTTGATTGATAAGACGTCAGGCAGAAATTAATAATGTATTACTTAATAAATGCAGTTTGTTTAGTAGAAAAGAATATTTCAAAACTTGGTGGCAATGGGAAAAATGCATAGACTAAAAGGTATGTGATTAAAAAATAAGTACTAGAAATGTAATGTACAACATGATGATTACAGCTAACACTGCTGTGTGAAACACAGGAAAGTTGTTAAGAGAGTAAATACTAGGAGTTTACATCACAAGGAGAAATATTTTTTCCTTTTTTCTTTTTATTGTATCTATATGAGAAGACGGATGTTAGTTGAAATATTGTGGTGTCATTTCACAATATATGTAAATCATGCTGTATACCTGAAACTTATAGAGTGATAAATAACAATTATTTCTCAATAAAGCTGGAAAGAAAACATGGTGGTGAGGAGGGTACTGGGCAAAGTAAAAAGAGTAATGAGTCATCAGAAATGTGGATTCCAGATGACCCTGGATTCCTTCTGGCCTTTGGTGAATATATGCCACACGTTTATATCATGATACATTTTGAAATTAGATCATACTAGTGTTTCCCCCATGTTAATTTTTCTTTTTTTCAAATCTGACACTCATTCTTAGAATTTCAAACAATAAGATTGTATGGAGTAAAAGATTAAAGTCCCTCTTGTACCACTGTCAAGTTTGATATGTCTCTCACTTTTCTCTGAATATATATCCATGCTATTTGTAAATAGTTTCGGCCATAGTCTTCCAAGTATCCCTCACTATCAGCTTATCTGCCCTAACTTTTCTCTCCAGGACCTCCATGATGCAGCAACTAATGTGTGAAGACTGCCCCAGAGGGCTAGTGACTGTGTGAGCATAATGGTTAAATATTTTGAATATCACCCCTGAATTTCTTATATGTATAATTTAAAAACATAAATGGATTCATATAATACATAGTATTATGTCAGTTATTTTTTAATTTAACAATGCATATGTCTTGGACATCTTTTTTCATTAACATAAGATATATTCTTCATAAGGGCTGCAGAGTGTTTTATTGTAGGATATATCATAATCTATTTATTTAAAACCCAATTGGTGGACATTTAAGATGATTCTAATTTTAATCATACAAGTGGTACTGTAGTTCTGATTACTACATTTTGAAGACTTTAAAATTTGATATGTGCTGTCCACTTGTTTTCAAAAAGGCTCTTTGAAGTTGCTCATTTGCCCATCCTTCACCAGGGCCAACATTCTACTTAATTTTAGCCAATATAATTGTTTAAAAATGTATCTAATTATTTTACTTTTGGTGAAGTTGCGTGTTTCATATATTTAATTGGTATATTTTATTATTCTGGTAGGCTGCAGTCCATGGGGTCGCTAAGAGTCAGACACGACTGAGCGACTTCACTTTCACTTTTCCCTTTCATGCATTGGAGAAGGAAATGGCAACCCACTCCAGTATTCTTGCCTGGAGAATCCCAGGGACGGCGGAGCCTGGTGAGCTGCCATCTGTGGGGTCGCACAGAGTCGGACATGACTGAAGCGACTTAGCAGCAGCAGCAGCAGCAGCAGCATTATTCTATGACTTGCCTAATCTTTTGTTCACTTTTCTATGGGATTGATTTTCTATTTCTTATTGATTTTTAACTGGTCTTTGTACATCATGGACACAAACATTTTATTATTTCGTTGCATTTTTTTCAATCTGTCTCAGCCTGCCCCACCCAGTGTTTGTTTCTAGATTCAGAGAGTGGGTCCTGGTTAAACTGATCCTGCATCGAATTCTGCAATAGAGGAGAGAGTTTTCCTGAGAAAAGAGATCTTTCTCTAAGCGCACAGACTTCTTCAAAGTGATCTTTTTCAGGGAATGGGTTAGAGAGTAGGTAAGAGGTTCCCTCTCAGTTCCAGCCAATTCTTGATATGTGAGTGCAGGCTTTTTGGTGCCAGAGCCTCAGATTTTTCAAGAAGAAACTAGCAAATCAGGTTTTTATGTAAAATGTCCTTCTAACTATATGCCTGTCTCTATATATTAATACAGTGAGAACTCAACAGTACACCTTTGACCTCAAATCACCGCTGGGACCATCAGTGGTCAGCAGCCCAGCCCTGGGAGACCTGTCCCATACACACCAGAAGCCCTTTGAGAAATTGGGATCTGGGACCTGAGCTGGCTTCCAAAATGTGATGCCAGCAGTTGACAGCAGAGGGCACTCCAACTGTGGACTCCCTAGAGTCTTAAGTGGGCTTCCTTGGTGGCTCAGAGGTAAAGAATCCACCTGCCAATGCAGGAGATACAGGTTCGATCCCTGGGTGGGGAAGATCCCCTGGAGAAGGAAATGGCAATCCACTCCAGTATTCTTGCCTGGGAAATCCCATGGACAGAGAAGCCTGGTGGGTTACAGTCCCTGGGGTTGCAAAAGAGTCAGACACAACTTAACAACTACACAATAACAACAGAGTCTAAAGTAGACCTTCAATCAGCAGACATGTCCCACTGACACATTTCCTGACACAACCCCAAGTGTAGGAAGGAGACCAGTTGTGGTGGTGTCTATGCCTCTCAGAGAGTGGGTATCTGACACTGGCCTGAGGAAGTGGTGAGAGGCTACAGGGCAAAATGGAAACCACAGATATTGAGAACCTACCCTCTGTTCTCCCATTCTATAGTTATGGCCCAGCCACTCAGGGTGACAGGAGTGTCCCCTGGAGTAGCCGTCTAGGGCAGTCTCCTTTGGCCTGTTCCTGTGTCTTGCATTGCATACCTGTTGTCACTCGTGCCACCACGTCTGTGCTGTGGCACAGGGGACACAGCAGAGGTGACGGCTTCCTAGTGCTACGTGATCTAGTGGGTCTTAGAACACAGCCTGCCTCCTAGCAGGCACTCGGAAACTCTTGGTGGTATTGAATGTCAAACTGTGGCCCAGTAAAGGGAGAGTGTGTGGGTTCCATGCATGGAAGGTCTTGGTCAGTTGAAGATGGAGTCTTTAGCTTTTGGCATTACTGAGAAGGTGGATCTGGGTGCGTGTCAAGTTCATTTTCCCACAACAGCCCTGCAACAGATAGCACCCATTTCCACAGGGGGAAATTGAGGTTGGTGCAAATCACACACACATGCGCACACACACACACATGTGCATGTGCACAGAGCTACTTTTTGTATACTTCAGGGAATTGCATTGAGAAGCCTCCCAGCCCTCACACTTGACTGAACTTGGGAAGACATGCTAGCGACTGCCAGGCCCATGGCTGAGACATTTTAACTAAGTTGGTTCTTATAATGACCTGCTAGGTAAAGTTTGGGCTTCCCCAGGTGGTGCTAATGGTAAAGAACCCGCCTGCCAATTCTGGAGACATAAGAGATGCAAGTTTGATCCCTGGGTGGGAAAGATCCCCTGAAGGAGGAAATGGCTACCCACTCCAGCATTCTTGCTTGGAGAATCCCACAGACAGAGCAACCTGGCGGGCTACAGTCCATAGATCGGAAAGAGTTGGACATGACCGAAGCGACTTAGCACGCAGGTAGAGTTTATTTTCCCCATTTTACAGAGAGGGTAAGTGACTTCCCAGGGTTACACAGCCTGGGAAGGTAGAATGAAATGTGTTTTTGACTCCACAGTCTGAATTATTCTCTGCCTTCCTGCAAGAAGTCCTGGAGGGAAAAGGGTGCCCTGGCCAGGAAAGCATGGGAACAAGACTCCCCATGAGAGCTGGCGGCTCACAGATACTTCTACTTGGGCCTGGTCCCTGTCCACCATTTTTTTTTTTTTTTACATTTAAAAAATTGTGGTAAAATGTATATGCCATAAATGTGAAACTTATACATTTACAATTTACATTTACACATTTACAATTTTAGCCATTTTAATGTATACCATTCAATGGCATTAAGTACATTCATGTTGTGCAACCAGCTCCACCATCCACCTCTCTAATTTTTTCATCATCCCAGACAGAAACTCTATATCCATTAGACAATAATTTCCATTCCCTCCTTCCCCTAGCCCTGGCAATCACCATACTACTTTCTGTTTCTAGGAATTTGACTATTCTAGGTACATTATATAAGTGGAATCATATCATCTATGTCCTTTTGTGCCTAACATTTCATTTAGCATAATGTTTTCATGATTCACTCATGTGGTAGCATGTATCAGAATTTCATTCCTTTTTAAGGACTCATATATATGTGTGTGTGTGCATATATGTATGTATATATAACATTGTTTTCCATTCGTTAATAGACACTCTGGTTATTTCCACCTTTTGGCTATTGTGAATAATGTTTTTATGAACATGGGTGTACAAATATCTTTTTGAGTCTCTGCTTTTAATTCTTTAGTGTATATACACAGCAGAATTGCTGAATCATATGGTAATTCCGTGTTTAATTTTTTGAGGAGTCAACATTTTCTTTTCCACAATGGCTCTACCATTTTACACTCTCACAGGAGTGTACAGGGGTTCCAATTTCTCCACATTATTGCCAACACTTTTTCCCACGCAATTTTGTTTTGAATATCTCATCACACAGCTTGGTAGCTGGAGTGGGAAGAAGCTTAAAGGAAAAAAAAAAACCAAAAACAAAAATCCCCCAGAAATCCGAGTCTCAGTAAAACAACAAATGGCTATAGAAAGGGGTCAAAGACCGTTACCCCAAAACAGCTTATTATGGTCCTGGATTTCCCAACTGGATCCCCAGGGATGACCAGATGGTTGGGGGTTGGGGCGAAAGTGGTGGCCATCTGAACAGACCTGGGATTTACTCAAGGGACTAGCACGGGTTCGGATCAGAAACCAAGTGCATGCGTGCGTGCTAAGTCGCTTCAGTCGTGTCCGACTCTTTGTGACCCCATGGACTGCAGCCCCCCTCCCAGGCTCCTCTGTCCATGGGATTCTCCAGGCAAGAATACTGGAGGGGGTTGCCATTTCCTTCTACATCAGAAAACAAGAAGGTCCCTTTAGTTTGGTACTGGTGGCCCCCAGCATTCAGCAGGTCAGGCGGCTGTAACGGGTGGGGTGTAGGGGGCTGTGTGTGTGTGTGTGTGTGTGTGTGTGTGTGTGTGTGTGTAGACGGGAGGGCGTCCCCGCCTCTCAGCAAGGCCTGGGAGCCACTCACTAGGATCCTGGATTTTCCTGAAGGATTAAACGTGGCATTCCCTCCTTCCCGCTTCCGTAACGGACCTAAAAATAGCTCGTCCCGGAGGGACTGGGGAGAGGCTCCGCCTCTCCTTGGGGTCGGGTGGGGTGGCTCTCGCGGGAGCAGGAGGCAGCGGAGACCCCGGCCTCCAGCTGCTGGTGCCCAGAGGTTTTCTGTGCCCCCGGTCCCGCAGGTTGGCAGCAGGTGGCCGGGCGGCTCTGCCCCGCGCGGTCCAGAGCCCGAGCTGCCGCAAGGGGTGGGGGGAGGAGGAAGCATCCCAGGCCGGCGAGGATTCCGGGAACAGCCTCGGTCCAGGGCGGTGGAGCGAGTCCGGGAGGCGGGGCCGGGCCGGAGGAGCGGAGCCGCCCTCTCGCGACCTCTGCCCACTGCCTGGGTTCCGGGGACCCCCAGGTGAGCCGGGTCGCGTGGGAAAACTATGCCAGGAATTTGGCCCGAGCGGGAGCGGCGTGCAGTCCGAGTGACGCGAGCCTCGGTCGCAGTAGGCTCAACAGCAGCGCCTCCGACGCCCAGCGGGGTCCGGCGGGGAGCTCCGCCTCCGGACGCACCGCCCCCTTACGCCCGGCGGCCTCTCCATCCCCGGTGCCTGGCCCACTCCGGACCGAGGTGCTCGGGGGCGGGGGAGAAGGAATGACTGAACCCGCAGGACTGGGCTTCCCTGGGAGGACGGCCTCGGATTTTCACTTTTTGAAAAAAGTAAAATGATTGGGGGTGGGGGTGGGTTTGCTGCTTTGCGTTCTGTAGGTAAAGGGGGATCTTCTAGTAATGAGGTGATGTAAAAACAAACGGATTAGCATCTCTGGTTCCTCCGCCTTGCTTCCCAAGGCTGGAGTGTAGCAGGAGGCAGCAACCATGTTTTTCGTTTGTGGTGGCTGCAGATAAAAGCCCAGGGTAACTCGCTTAGTACCGGACAAGGGTCCAGGAGGCCCGTCAGAGGAGGGTTCCTGGGGACCTGGGCAGGGGTTATCCAGGCCTGTTCCTTAAGGCCCTGCCCCTGCACGGTCTCTTGGAACGCGGTTTCTAACGGGACTTTGAAGAGAGGCCTGATGAATGGGAGGTGCTCTGACAGGCCTCCCACAGAGGCAGACTGGGTGGGTGGTCTTTCTCTCCTTTGTCTCAGCTTCTCACACCTCCTCCTGGAGCTGAGGACTGGCCAGTGAGGACAGCCCCACCTAGAGAAGGCCGGTTCTGCAGTCAAGTGGCTGATAAGAGGTATTCTGTCTGTCTCTGTCAGCACTAATGCTCTGGAGACGTTTCCCTCACGTGGAAATCTTTTTGGATACCATCCAAATTGATAAGATGGTCACATGAAGCTATATGCTTTGCTGCTGCTGCTAAGTCGCTTCAGTGGTGTCCGACTCTGTGCGACCCCATAGACGGCAGCCCACCGGGCTCCGCCGTCCCTGGGATTCTCCAGGCAAGAGCACTGGAGGGGGGGGCCATTGCCTTCTCTCTATATGCTTTAGGTAGAAACAGAAACCTGAATTCACTTGTGCAGCATAACTGGGTTCTGCCAGGGAACTGAAGTTTGGTCCAACTTGTTGGTTGCTCAACTGAAAGTGACAGAGGGAAGGAAATAACTTGATGGGCTGTTCTGAACCTCTTTGTGGGCCCCTTGCAGGGAGGGCCAGTCCTGATCAGCAGGCTAACCACTTGCAATGCCATCTGTCACTGGACCTCCTACCTCTAGGGAGGATTTGAAGGGGATCTGGTGTCCCAGGATCTGAGTTGGAAAAACTCTACTGAGAAGCAATGACTTCTCCACGGAGAAGAAAAACACCAGTATGTTCTAAGAAAGAAGAAAAAGGTTGCTCAGTCGTGTCCCACTCTTTTCGACTACATGGACTGTAAGCCTGCTAGGCTCCTCTGTTCATGGAATTCTCCAGGCAACA
The DNA here is from genome assembly GCF_054371585.1 of Giraffa tippelskirchi. NCBI lineage: Eukaryota > Metazoa > Chordata > Mammalia > Artiodactyla > Giraffidae > Giraffa > Giraffa tippelskirchi. The sequence goes on from NC_137276.1 coordinate 96,173,786, forward strand.
ATACTGGATTGGGTTGCCATGCCCTTCCCCAGGGGATCTTCCTGACCGAGGGATTGAACCTGGGTCTCCTGCTTTGGAGGCAGATTCTTTACCATCTGAGCCAGGAGGGAAGCCCAGTATGTTCTAAACTGCCGTTCTTTTAGATGTGAAAAGTTGTGTTGGTTTTTGACGGTTTTGCACCTGGGAAGATAAATCTTATCAGTATGTAGTCATGTCTAAAATACTTCAAAGAGATGTCAATCAAATCCCTATCTCCCATTTTTATTTTATATTTTACTTTATTTATTTATTTCTATTTTTTGATCGAGCTGTGCAGCCTGTGGGATATTAGTTCCCTGACGAGGGATCGAACACATGCTCACTGCAGTGGAAGTGCGGTGTCTTAACCACTGGATCTCCATGGAAGTCCCATCCCATTTTTATTTTAAAGAAAATTCTTTTGTGGCAAACTTAAAATAGGCTTTAACCAAAACAAGGAATCATCTCTTAAAAATTGGAGACGTTCTATAAAGGGAGAGCTGTGTGCCTGGTGGAGTGGCTCTCTCTCTTGCTACATTATGGGCAAGAAAGACTGAAAGGGGAGGGAAGTCTCCTTTTTTTTTAGAAAAAAGCAGAAACAGAGAGCAAAGCAGAACAAGGTCTGTAATGGTAGTGCTCTAGAAGTGCTCCTGGGTTACTCTTGTCTCCACTGGGGTCTCTAGTGCTCCCTTGCCAACCATGTGTGCACAGCCTGTTTGCAAACTCTGCTAGGGTTTCCTTGGCAGCCAGAACAATTAGCGCTAATGACACACCTGAGTTCCCCCGGGGCCTGCACTGCCAAGTTAGCTGGTAGTCAGGGCAGGCTTGTAAATGATTGCCTGGCAGTTGCCTTGGAAGCTTGGCTCCTCCAAATGCTCCTCTTGGTTTGACAGCATTCTTTAAAAAAAAAAAAATTTTTTTTGAAAGGTTGTTTCTTATTTATTTTTGTTTTTGTCTGCACTAGGTCTTCATTGCTGCTCATGGCCTTTTTCTAGTTGCAGAGCCAGGGCTCTAGGGCACGTTGCGGTGGGTGGGCTTAGTTACCCTGAGGCAACTAAGTTGCAGGTCCAGGGATCAAACCCAAGTCTTCTGCACTGGCAAGTGGATTCTTAATCACTGGGCTTCCCTGGTAGCTCAGCTGGTAAAGAATGTGTCTGCAATGCAGAAGACCCCAGTTTGATCCCTGGGTGGGGAAGATCCCCTGGAGAAGGAATAGGCTACCCACTCCAATTTTCTTGGGCTTACCTGGTGGCTCAGACAGTAAAGAATCCACCTGCAATTCCAGAGATCTGGGTTAGATCCCTGGGTTGGGAAGATCCCCTGGAGAAGGGAATGGCTACCCACTCCAGTATTGCTGCTTGGAGAATTTCACGTACAGAGGAGCCCGGAGGGCCACAGTCCATGGGGTCACAGAGTCGGACATGACTAAGTGACTTTCACTTTCGCCTCTTAATCACTGAACCACCAGGGAAGTCCTGGCAGCATCCTTGAAGAAGCAGAACAGACAGCAAGGTGGCAGTGGTGGTGGTGTACACTAGTTGTTAATTTATGTTAAAAAAAAAAAAGTCAGACTTTTATTTTGAAAAAATCAACTGGTGGTTTTTGTGGAAACCATCTTTGACAGTTGATAGGTGGTAGGTTTCAGAAGAATTTTAAAGTTTCCAGGAGTTGTTTCACTGAGAAGTGGCTCCCTTGTAAGGTAGTGAGCATCCCATCATTGGGAGTGTGCAAAGCTAGGTAGTAGATGGGCTTGCCGTCTCAGCTGTGAGGTTGCTCCAGGTAGAAACTGTCTCTTCAATAATGAATGATTTGGAATGCTAGCATAAATATCATTCTTTTGGATCCCACTAGTTCGTGACAGTGGTCTATTAGTGGGAAGTTCCTGGGACCCCATTGAAACATCTAGAGATGGTTAATAGTTCCAGATTTCCTAATGATGGGGAGTCATTTTTGCTTTGCATTTCTGTTCCCAGGTGTGGAAAAGCAGTCTGCTGATAATTCAGTTTGGAGAAAACACGGCGTTCCTGTCTCTGGGGTGTGTGGTCTCCAGGTAACCAGAAGCATTCTCACTTGGCTTTGTCTTCTCCCCATCTGCACCAGGATGCAAGCTGAGGAGCTGAGTTGTGTTTGGCTAAGTTCTGCAAGGAGACAGGGAGTCTTTAGGGTCTCCAGCACTGATGTGTTATGATGTGCTGTAAACTCTTTCAGTCCTTGCAGTTTGATCAAGAAATCTCAGGTATTATAACTTACAAAATGGGAAAGGATTTTTTGTATTATCATCATCACCATTGGGAGGTAGTTTGGCAAAATTCAGAAGCTTTGGACTCAGAACTTGATTTCGATTTTAGCTTCCTAACTTGGTAACTGAAGGCCTGGGGGCAGGTCCCTTAGCCTCTCTCAGCCTGAGTTTCTACATCTATCAGATGATGCAAATCATAGCCACATACAAGGCTGTATGATGGTTAGAAATAGAACTATAAAATGCTGGCACAGTGCCTGGCACATGGATAGTTAATAAGTAATAGCTGCTGTCATCTTAATCTACTTCAGATTCCCACAGTTCTACTCACCTTTTAAAATATATAAATACATTTTTGCTGCGCTAGGTCTTCATTGCTGTGCATGGGCTCTCTCTAGTTGCAGCAAGCAAGGGGTCTTCTTTAGTGCGGCACTTGGGCTTCTCATTGTGGTGGCTTCTCTTGTTCTGGAGAGTACATGGGCTTCAGTAGTTGCACCTAGAGCTCGGGCTCAGTAGATGTGGTGCATGGGCTTAGTTGCCCTGCAGCATGTGGAATCTCCCTGGACCAGGCATCGAACTCATGTCCTCTGCATTGGCAGGCAGATTCTTAACCACTTGACCACCAGGGAATTCTGCTTACCTTTTTATGTCAGAGCCCTGGGACTTCTGAGAACTAGACTCTTAGGGTTCCAGTGACAAACAGGGATGATACTTTTGTGGTTCGGTAAAAACTCATGAGGAGCTTCCTAGGTGGTGCAGTGTTAAAGAATCCACCTGCCAATGCAGGATAGGCAGGTTCAATCCCTGGGCTGGGAAGATCCCTTGGAGTAAGAAATGGCAACCCATTCCAGTATTCTTGCCTGGGTAATTCCATGGGCAGAGGAGCCTGGTAGGAGTCTGGTTGCAAAGAGTTGGATACGACTGAGCATGCCACACAATGCAAAAACTCATGAACACAGACCCCCTAATTCAGTATTTTCTATAACTTGGATTGAGGCTGCCACCTTGAGTATTTACAGAGTGTGCTCAGAGTGTAAACATGAGGGTTTAAGGGCTGCTTAGGAGGCCAACTAGAACACAGCTGTTACCTCTTGACAGTCAACATGCACCCTGGGTTGTCTCACTGATGAGCCTGCGCCCACCCATAAGGGTTCCTGCACGCTAAGCTTTCATTAGCAGCCTGGGGGATTAAGCTGAGCACACAGATGGTCAACAAACTGAGCATTTTACTGTCTGAGTGGCGTTTCTCTCCACGGAGTCCAAATTAACTTACCCTAACTCAATTCTTGGGCTTCCCTGGTGGCTAAGTCAGTAAAGATTCCATTTGCAATGCTGGAGACCTGGGTTCAATCCCTGGGTTGGGAAGATCCCTTGGAGGAGGGCATGGCAACTCACTCCAGTACTCTTGCCTGGAGAATCCCGTGGATAGAGGAGCCTGGTGGGCTACAGTCCATGTGGTTGCAAAGAGTGACTAAGTACAATTCCATTCCTACTCTTTGTCCTAATTCTTTTTTTCTTTTTTTGACAGGAAAGTAGGATTTATTGGTGGGCATGAGTAAGGAGGGGACAGTGCCAAGACTCTTATGAGTGTGGGGTCCCCTGTTTGTCCAGAGGGCTATGATTAGGGATATATTTGACCCCTGGGATGAGCCATGTTTTCAAATTCATCTGCATTAAATTTGAACTCAGCCTTGCAGAGGGCCTCAATCACGTGCTCCTTGTTCAATCAAATATATATATATATATATATATAATATACAAAAGTTTTTCTACTACACTTGATAAAGGCTTGAGAAAGAACATTAAAAAAAAAGATGGAGAAATTGGAAAGCATAAATTTAGTGAAATGGGAGCACTGAATATAAAATAGAAAAAGTGAAATCAACTAGATAAAAGTAAAAGATCATCATATAGTGCAGTTGTTTTTAAACGTGACTGCTCGTTAGAAACATATCTGGAGCTCTGGAGAAAATAAGCAATACCTGAGCATTAGCATTTTTCAAAAATTTCAAGATATTTCTGATATGCATCTGGATTTTAGTAAATGATTACAGGCTTTTCTATTAGATCCTAGTTTTGGTAATATAGAGTTCTATAATTTTTCTGTTGATCAATAATGGTACAATGGTATTAAGTGAGTAATAATTACATAATCACAAGAGTAAGAGATGTTTGTCAGTTTTCACAATCAATAGCCAGACAAAAATTAAAAGACAATTATAATTGCAAACCATAATGGGAACATAATTAACTTAACAATATAAAATAATTACATACAATTATTTGGGGGGGTCAAGCTGAGTGATGTGGTAATTGGAAGTGCATACTTGCACATGTTTTTATCTACCCAGTCATTCTGTGTCTTTTGGCTGGTGCATTTAATCCATTTACATTGTGTGTGTGTGTGTGTGTGTGTGTGTGTGTAGCAGAGTTTTATTAAAGTAAGAAAAGGGACAGAGAAAGTTTCTGACATAGACATCAGAAGGGTGTCGGAGAATGCCCCCCCGACTAGTGTTAGCAAGGGAGTTATATACTTTTTAATTAATTATTACAATAAATCAAAAGAATGTCTCAAGGTTGTAAAGATCTTACTAGACCCACTCCCATAATTTACATTTTAAGAGAACAGGATTAGCCAGAAGGTTTTCAGGAAGGAGAAACTGTCCTCAAGCAGTTATATAATCCTTAGTACAGAGTTTAAACTGAGTTGTTTGTTGTGTAATCATCAGTTCCAGGCTTAAAGAAAAGAAAAAAAAATTTATGTGACTAAGACTAAGGACTGTAGAGGGAAAAAAAAAATTTGTTCTTTCCTCCTTCTTGAGAATTCCAGACCCTTAACTCCTCCTTGAGAGCCGCAGACCGCTCTCTTCTCAGGGACCCCCGGTAATCCCTTTACGTTTAAGATAACTATTGATATGTATGATCCTACTACCATTTTCTAAATTGTTTTGGGTATATTTTCTGTAGGTCTTTCCCTTCTCTTGTGTTTCCTGCCTAGAGAAGTTCCTTTAGCATTTGTTGTAAAGCTAGTTTGATGGTGTTGAATTCTCTTAACTTTTGTTTGTCTGGAAAGCTTTTGATTTCTCCTTCAAATGTGAAGGAGAGTCTTGCTGGGTAGGGTATTCTTGGTTGTAAGTTCTTCCCTTTCATCACTTTAAATATATTGTGCCATTCCCTTCTGGCTGGTAGAGCTTCTGTTGAGAAATCAGCTGATAGCCTGATTGGGAGTTCCCTTGTATGTTATTTGTTGTTTTTCCCTTGTTTCTTTTAATATTTTATCTCTGTCTTTAATTTTTGTCAGTTTGATTTCTATGTGTCTGGGTGTGTTCCTCCTTGGGTTTATGCTTCCTGGGACTCTTTGTGCTTCCTGGACTTGGTTGACTATTTCCTTTCCCATGTTCTGGAAGTTTTCAGTTATTATCTCTTCAAATATTTCTCTCAGATTCTTTCTCTCTCTCTTCTCCTTTTGGGACCCCTATAGTGTGACTGTTGGTGGATTTAATGTTGTGGAGGTTTCTTAGGCAGTCTTCATTTCTTTTCATTCTGTTTTCTATATTCTCTTCTGTGGCAGTGATTTCCACTATTCTGTCCTCCAGGCGATTTATCCCTTCTTCTGCCTCAGTTATTCTTCTATTGATTCTTTCTAGTGTATTATTCATCTCGGTTTATTTGTTTTTAGTTCTTCTAAGTCTTTGGTAAACATTTCTTGCATCTTCTTAGTCTTTGCCTCCATTCTTTTCCCGAGATCCTGGTTTATCTTCACTATCATTTTTTTTTCTGGAAGGTTGCTTGTCTCTACTTCATTTAGTTGTTTTTCTGGTATTTTATCTTATCCCTTCATCTGGGACGTAGCCTTCTGGTTTTTCATCATGATTAACTTTCTGTAATATGCTTTTTGTTTTAACTGCTTCTTCTTGCTTCTTCTGTCTGTCCTCTGATGGATGAGGCTAAGGAGGCTTGTGTAAGCTTCTTGATGGGAGGGACTGGTGGTGGGAAAAACTGGGTCTTGCTCTTATAGGCAGGGCCTTGCTTAGTAAAGCTTTAATATAATTATCTGCTGATGAGTGGGGTTGTTTCCCTTCCTGGTAGTTGTTTGGCCTGAGATGATCCAGCCCTAGGGTCTAAGGGCTCTATGGTAAGGTTAATGGTGACCCCCAAGAGGAAATTAGGGAAAACCACTAGACCATTCAAGTATGATCTAAATCAAATTCCTTCTGATTATACAATGGAAGTGGCAAATAGATTTAAGGGATTAGATCTGATAGACAGAGTGCCTGAAGAACTATGGACAGAGGTTTGTGACATTGTACAGGAGGCAGTGATCAAGGACATCCCCAAGGAAAAGAAATGCACAAGTGCAAAATGGTTGTCCCAGGAGGCCTTACAAATAGCTGAGAAAAAAAGAGAAGTGAAAGGTAAAGGAGAAAAGGAAAGATATACCCATTTGTATGCAGAGTTCCAAAGAATAGCAAGGAGAGATAAGAAAACCTTCAGTGATCAATGCAAAGAAATAGAGGAAAACAATAGAATGGGAAAGATTAGAGATCTCTCCAAGAAATTTAGAGATACTAAGGGAATATTTCATGCAAAGATGGGCACAATAAAGGACAGAAATGGTATGGACCTAATAGAAGCAGAAGATATTAAGAAGAGGCGGCAAGAAGAACTATACAAAAAAGATCTTCATGACCCAGATAACCACAATGCTGTGATCACTCACCTTGAGCCAGACATCCTGGAATCCAAAGTCAAGTGGGTCTTAGCAGGCATCACTAGTGGAGGTGATGGAATTCCAGTTGAGCTATTTCAAATCCTAAAAGATGATGCTGTGAAAGTGCTGCACTCAATATGCCAGCAAATCTGGAAAACTCAGCAGTGGCCACAGGACTGGAAAAGGTCAGTTTTCATTCCAATCCCAAAGAAAGGCAATGCCAAAGAATGTTCAGACTGCTGTACAATTGCACTCATCTCATACGATAGCAAAGTGATGCTCAAAATTCTTCAACAGTACGTGAACCATGAACTTCCAGAAGTTCAAGCTGGATTTAGAAAAGGCAGAGGAACCAGAGATCAAATTGCCAACATCTGTTGGATCATCAAAAAAGCAAGAGAATTCCAGAAAAACACCTACTTCTTTATTGACTATTCCAAAGGCTTGGACTGTGTGGATCACAACGAACTGTGGAAAATTCTTAGAGAGATGGGAATACCAGACCACCTGACCTGCCTCCTGAGAAATCTGTATTCAGGTCAAGAAGCAACAGTTAGAACTGAGCATAGAACACTGGTCCCAAATCAGGAAAGGAGTATGTCAAAGCTGTATATTGTTACCCTGCTTATTTAACTTATATGCAGAGTACACCATGCAAAATGGTGGGCTGGGTGAAGCACAAGCTGGAATCAATAGGTAGAAATATAATAGGGAGAAATATCAATAACCTCAGATATGCAGATGACACCACTCTTATGGCAGAAAGCGAAGAAGAACTAAAGAGCCTCTTGATGAAAGTGAAAGAGGAAAGTGAAAAAGCTGGCTTAAAACTCAACATTCAGAAAACTAAGATCATGGCATCCGGTCCCATCACTTCATGGCAAATAGATGGGGAAACAGTGGAAACAGTTTGAGAGACTTTATTTTTTTGGGCTCCAAAATCACTGCAGATGGTAACTGCAGCCATGAAATTAAAAGATGCTTACTCCTTGTAAGAAAAGCTGTGACCAACCTAGACAGCATATTAAAAAACAGAGACATGACTTTGCCAACAAAAGTCTGTCTAGTCAAAGCTATAGTTTTTCCAGTAGTCATGTATGGATGTGAGAGTTGGACTATAAAGAAAGCTGAGCGTGGAAGAAGTGATGCTTTTGAACTGGGTGTTGGAGAAGACTCTTGAGAGTCCCTTGGACCCCAAGGAGATCCAACCAGTCAATTGTAAAGGAAATGAGTCCTGAATATTCATTGGAAGGACTGATGTTGAAGCTGAAACTTCAATACTTTGGCCACCTGATGCAAAGAACTGACTCATTTGCAAATACCCTGATGCTGGGAAAGATTGAAGGTGGGAGGAGAAGGGGGTGACAGAGGATGAGGTGGTTGGATGGCATCACCGACTTGATGGACATGAGTTTGAGTAAGCTCCGGGAGCTGGTGATGGACAGGGAAGCCTGGTGAGATCGCAAAGAGTCAGACATGACTGAGTGACTGAACTGACTGACCAAGAGGACTTAGGCCAAGGGGAACCTTCCAGTGCCCCATCCTTGTGGTGAGCCCCTGCTGACCCATGCCTCCGCAGGAGGCCCTCCAACACCAGCAGTTAGTTTTGGTTCAGTCTCCTGTGGGATCACTGCTCCTCTCCTCTGGGTTTTGGTGCACGCAAAATTTTGTTTATGCCTTCCAAGACTAGAGTCTCTGTTTCCCTCAGTCCTCTGGAAGGTCTATAATCAAATCTCTCTGGCCCTCAAGACCAGATTCCCTGGGAATTCCCAGTCCTTTGTCAGATCCCCAGGCTGGGAAACCTGATGTGGGGTTCAGAACCTTCACAATAGTGTGAGAACTTCTTTGGTATTACTTTCGTCCAGCCTGTAGGTCACCCATCCAGCAGGTGTGAGAGTTGATGTTATCGTGATTGTGCCCCTCCTACCATCTTGCTGAGATGGGAATCCGAGCTCTCTTCTGTGGAGCATGAACTTCACAAACATGCAAACACAGTAGCAAGTGAATAGAATTTGTTAAAGAGAAGGAAAGTACAAATCTCTCAGCATAGGTATTGAGAGGGGGTAAAGAGTCTCCCAAAGGGTGGGTATTACAGCAGTTTATATCCTTACCAGTATTAATTTGTACATTTTTGGTTGGCTCCTGTCCTTAAAATACATCATTTTTAACCAATCAGTTTAAGGGTCACAATGTTTAACATCTTTATGACTTTTCTTGATCCTTGGATTAAGTCACCACCCTTTTTCATGCCCCCTGGCCATTTTAAAAGACTAGATATATTGCCAACATCATCGAAAAGGCAAGAGAGTTCCAGAAAAACATCTACTTTTGCTTTATTGCCTTTGACTGTGTGGATCACAACAAACTGTGGAAAATTCTTAAAGAGATGGGCATACCAGACTACCTGACCTGCCTCTTGAGAAATCTGTATGCAGGTCAGGAAGCAACAGTTAGAATGGGACATAGAACAACACACTGGTTCCGAATAGGGAAAGAAGTACGTCAAGGCTGTATATTGTCACCCTGCTTATTTAACTTATATACAGAGTACATCATGAGAAATGGTGGGCTGGGTGAAGCACAAGCTGGAATCAAGATTGCCTGGAGAAATATCAATAACCTCAGATATGCAGATGACACCACCCTTATGGCAGAAAGTGAAGAACTAAAGAGCCTCTTGATGAAAGTGAAAGAGGAGAGTGAAAAAGCTGGCTTAAAACTTAACATTCAAAACATGAAGATCATGGCATCTGGTCCCATCGCTTCATGGCAAATAGATGGAGAAACAGTGGAAACAGTGACAGACTTTGTTTTCTTGGGCTCCAAAATCACTGCATATGGTGACTGCAGCCAAGAAATTAAAAGACTCTTGCTCCTTGGAAGAAAAGTTATGACCAACCTAGACAGCGCATTAAAAAGCAGAGATATTACTTTGCCAACAAAGGTCCATCTAGTCAAAGCTCTGGTTTTTCCAGTAGTCATGTATGGATGTGAGAGTTGGACTATAAAGAAAGCTGAGCCTGGAAGAAGTGATGCTTTTGAACTGGGTGTTGGAGATGACTCTTGAGAGTCCCTTGAACTCCAAGGAGATCCAACCAGTCAATCGTAAAGGAAATGAGTCCTGAATATTCATTGGAAGGACTGATGTTGAAGCTGAAACTCCAATACTTTGGCCACCTGATGCAAAGAACTGACTCATTTGCAAAGACCCTGATGCTGGGAAAGATTGAAGGTGGGAGGAGAAGGGGACAACATAGGATGAGATGGTTGAATGGCATCACTGACTCGATGGATATTAGTTGAGTAAACTCTGGTAATTGGTGATGGACAGGGAGGCCTGGTGTGCTGAGAGACTGAACTGAACTGAATGGCCTTAAGATTAATGATCACTGGTTGTTTTTTCCTCAGGCATATGGAAGAGAAGTTAATTGCTGCCCTTCCCTGGATCCCACTGCTGTTAATTTATCAGACCAAGGACACATTCCAGGAATTTGGGACAGCAGGTATAGCTTCAGGCTAATGGAGTGAGATGTTTATTGAAAACAAAACCGAGGTCTCAGAGTCCTTCACTGACTGCCTAGCAATTTGTATCTCATTCCTGTGGCTTCTTCTTTGTCTTTGAAAGTGGAGTATCTTTTTTTGGTGGGTTCCAGTGTCCTCCTGTTACCAAAAGGTATGCATTGGGGATCCGGCTGCTTGCCATTCAAAAGTCAGTAAATAGGCCAGGTTGGTGGAAAGGAAAGTTTGGTTTATTTCAGATGCTGGCAACTGGGGGGGTGGGGTGGTGGCAGACATCTGTACAAAGGCTAACTACCCGCCCCCCCCCCCCGCCCCCGCCGCAACAAGCAGAGGGTGAGAGCTTTTATGGACAAAGTGTGTGTGTGTGGGGTTACATGCAGAAACAGTACAGTCATCTTTAACAGTTGTCTTCCAAATGGTCACGAGTGGTCTGACTAGCATCATCTTGATTGTTTTAGGTATAGTTAATCTTCAGTTCCCGGTGTACTTGTTCCCATTTCTTTGCATCAATTCTCTGACTTGTGGCAGCTCATGTCCTGGGTAGTCTGGTCATCACGTAGTTAACTTCTCCACTTGGTGTTTTAGTATATCTATAAGACAGCTCACAGGATATGGCTCAGAATATTACCTATAGCCCTTGAGAAAGAACTAAAGGTCCTTGACTATGCTTAATGACTACATTATTATTATTTATTTTCCTTAGACTGTTTTCCTTTGTTTCAGCATTTCTCACTTCTCTGATTAAACTTATTTTTTGACTAAAGTTTTCGACAGGCAAAAGGCAGGCAGAGGACATGGTGCAGGGCAGGGCAAGGACCATATGGTCCTGCTCTGCTTCACTCCTGTCAATAATTGTTCAACAGCTAGTTGCAATTTTGGTGCTCTTGGAGGAGGAGATGAGCACACGTCCTTCTACTCTACCATCTTGAACTGGAAGTCTCGAGTTATTCTTTATAAAGCACTTAAAAACAGTGGCTATTGATAAATAACCCAGAGATATGAAGGTGTGGACAGCAAGTAAATAGTAGGTGGGAAATGCAGTTAGAAAGGTGGTTGGAAAACAGTTTGTAGAAGTGTTTGAGTATCTTAATTTTTATTGAAGTATATTTGACTTACAGTATTATATTGGTTTTAGGGGTACAACATAGTGATTCAATATTTTTATACTTTACAGAATGATTACCACTATAAGTCTAGTTACCATCTGTCACCATACAAAGTTATTACAATTTTATTGACTGTATTCTCAATGCTCTACATGACATCTTAGTGCTTATTTATTTTGTAACTGAAAGTTTGTACCTCTTAATCTCCCTTACCTGTTGTACTCATTCCTCCGCCCCACTCCCCTCTGACAATCAGCAGTTTTTTCTCTGTATCTATAAGTCTGTTTCTGTTTTGTTATGTTTGTTCACTTGTTTTGTTTTTTAGATTCCGTACTAAGTGAGATCATACAGTATTTGTCTTTCTGTGTCTGACTTATTTCACCTAGCATAATACCCTCTATGCCCATCAATATTGTTGCAAATGGCAAGATTTCATTCTTTTTTATGGCTGAGTAATACATACATACATATACATATATATATGTATTTATTTATCTCCTTTATCCATTCATCTGTTGATGGACACTTAGGTTGCTTCCATATCTTGACTGTTGTAAATAATGCTCTAGTGAACACAGGAGTGCAGTTATCTTTTTGAATTAGTGCTTTTGTTTTCCTTAGAAAAATACCCAGAAGTGGAATTTCAGGATTGTATGGTAGTTCTATTTTTAATTTTTTGAAGACCCTCCATACTGTTTTCCATAGAGTTGTACTAGTTTACAATCCCACCAACAGTGCTTGAGGGCTCACTTCTCTACTTCTTAACACTTGTTATTTCTTGTCTTTTTGATGATAGCCATTCTGACAGGTGTGAGGTGATATCTGACTGTAGTTTTAGTTTGCATTTCCCTGATGATGAGTGATTTTGAGCATCTTTTCATGTCATGCCACTCCCTTCTGGCCTGAAAAGTTTTATTGAAAAGTCAGCTCATAGTTTTATGTGAGTTCCCTGTACCTAACTAGTTGCTTACCTCTTGCGGCTTTTAAGATCTTGAATGTTTTTCATTTTTAAGTATAATGTGTCTTGGTAAGGAACTCTTTGGATTCGTCTTGTTTAGCACTCTGTATGCTTCCTGGACTTGGGTGTCTGCTTTCTTTCCCAGGCTAGGAAAGTTTTCAACTTTTATTTCTTCAAATAAATCCTCTTCCCCTTTCTCTCTCTTCTTCTGGGATCTTTATAATGTGAATGTTAGTATAGTTGATTTTGTCCCAGAGATCTCTTAAACTTCCCTCACTTAAAATTTTTTTGAAAATTTTATTATTTTTTGGCTGTGCTGGGTCTTTGTTGCTGCATGGCCTTTTCTCTAGTTTTAGTGAGCAGGCACTACTCTCTAGTTGTGGTGCATGGGCTTCTCACTGCAGTGGCTCACTGGTTGCTGAGCTCTTAGGGCAGGCAGACTTCAGTAGTTGTGTTTCCTGGTCTCTAGAGCACAGGCTCGATACTTGTGGCACATGGGCTTAGTTGTTCCTTGGCATGTGGGATCTTCCCGGACCAGGGATTGAACCCACATCTCTTGTATTGGCAGGCAGATTCTTGACCACTGAGCCACCAGGGAAGCCCTGCCCTCACTTTTAAAAATTCATTCTTCTTTTGACCTTGGGTGATTTCCACTACTCTGTCTTCCAGTTCACTAATCCATTCATCTGTATTATCTAACCTACTGTTGATTCCTTCTAGTGTAGCAGTCCCCAACCTTCACGGCACCAGGAACTGGTTTCATGGAAGACAGTTTTCCATTGACTGGGTTGGGGGAATGGTTCAGGCAGTAATGTGAGTGATGGGGAACAGTAGATGAAGTTTTGCTAGAGCGCCTGCTGCTCACCTCCTGCTGTGCAGTCCGGTTCCTAACGGACTGTGGATCAGTACTGGTCCACAACCTGGGGAGTTGGGGACCCCTGTTCTAGTATATATTTTATTTCAGTTGTTGTATTCTTCAGATCTGTTTGGTTCTCCTTTATATTTTATAATCCTTTGTTAAACTTCTCAATGTGTTCATGCATTCTTCTCCTGAGTTTGTGGAGCATCTTTATGATCATGACCTTGAATTCTTCACTAGGTAGATTGCATATCTCCACTTGATTCTTTTGGTGTTTGATCTTGTTCCTTCATTTGAAACTCATTTCTCTGTCTTCCTCATTTTGTCTAATTCTCTGTTTATTTTTGTATTAGGTAGATCAGGTTTTGTGTCCAGATCTTGGAGAAGTGGGCGTTACATAGGACACGTCCATGGAGCCTAGCACCGAACTCCCCGCTGGTCACCAGAGCTATATGCTCTAGGGGTGCCAGCTATGTGGGCTGAGTGGGCCTTTCTGTGTGGCTGGGCTGGCTGCTGTGAGTGTGCTGGTAGGCATGGGTGGCCCTGCCTCACGTGGTGGCTGCCAGCCCCCTGGTGATCAGGGGTGAGTCCTGGAACAGCTGGCTGTGGGGCTCAGGGCTAGTGGCAGCTCTCCCATATGCAAGTATGCAAGCCCTGCTGGCCTTCAGAGTCAGATGTTCTGGGAACTCATCTTCATGGTGCATGACCCATGGACTGGGAGCCCTGAGGTGGGGCTCAGACCCCCTCTTCCTTGGGGAGAACCTCTGCAATTGTCATTATCCTCTTGTTTGTGGTTTACTCACCCAGTGCCCCCAATCCCTTTACCTAGCTTATCTTTTCTTCTTTATATCTTTAGTTGTGGAAAATATTTTCTGCTAGTGTTCAGGTAATTCCTGTAGATAGTTATTCCTGTAAACAGTTGTAATTTTGGTGTGTCTGTGGGAGGAGGTGAGCTGGGGTCTTCCTACTTCACCGTATTGCCCATACCTACTTGAATATCTTCTTAATGAATTTGGAATTAGCTCACAAGGAACACAGACCATCCCTTCCCATATGACTGAAGCTCAGTGGTGGCTGCCCCTTGTAAACAGGGCATGCACTCCCCATTTTGCCACAGTCCCTAACGCTCCCTATGCCAACACTCCCTGTAGTGGTTCTCAGTCAGTTAGTCTGAAGATCTGCATTTCTAATGAGTTTCCAGTTGATGCTGCTGCTGCTGGCCAGCAACCACATTTGAGAACCACAGCCCAGTTGTATCTTTTTAAATATTTATTTGGCTACACTGGGTCTTAGTGGTAGCACATAGGCTCTTCGATCTTTGTTGCGGCATGTGGAATCTACTTCCCTGGCCAGGGTTTGAACCTGGGGCCCCTGCATTGGGAGCACGGAGTCTTAGCCCCTGGGCCACCAGGGAAGTCCCTGCCCAGTTACATCTTGGACACTAAGTTAGGGAATTGGTTGCTGCTTATCATCAAACTTATGGTTTTTTCTTATGCCTGGCATGTTTCCTATGTTTAACATTACCTTCCTGGTCCTGATGGAATTCAGATTTGCTATTTCTAGTATAATCAATTGTTTTTAAGTCACTCAGTTGTGTCCGACTCTTTGCGACCCCATGGACTTTAGAATCCATGGAATTCTCCAGGCCAGAATACTGGAGTGGGTAGCCTTTCCCTTCTCCAGGGATCTTCCCAACCCAGGGATAGAACCCAGGTCTCCTACATTGCAGGCAGATTCTTTACCAGCTGAGCCACAAGGGAAGCCCAAGAGTACTGGAGTAGGTAGCCTATCCCTTCTCCAGCGGATCTTCCCTGCCCAGTAATCGAACCAGCGTCTCCTGCATTGCAGGTGGATTCTTTACCAACATTCTTTATCAATATTGGAAGGTAAATCTAAAGATATCAAGAGACAGGCCTGTGAAAAACAGATTTGGGAGTGGCTGAGGCTTATGGTAGCTGAAGCTAAGGGTATGTGTGAACTCATCCCCAGGGAGCATGTGCCGGGAGTGGGGTGGGCGGTGAACAGCAGACTGTCATGGGGGCACTGCACACCCTGCCTTAAAGGAAGGGCAAAAGGATAGTAACTGTTCAAGGGAAAGGCATTCAAAGAGGTGGAAGGCAAGCCGAGAAAGTGGCTGATGGAACATTCTTGGCCTTATTATTAGAGAGGGGCTGTGGGCAGACATCTGAGGCCAAAGCTTAAATAGTTAAATAGTAAGTTCTCAGGTGAGCTCCTGGTCTGTGGGAGGACAGGAAGCAGGAGTCCTGTTACCTTCACCCACAGCACGCCTGGTAACCTGCTGTTGCTCCAAGGCATGGCTTGTTGTGGCAATTGTCTCTGAGGCTTTGGTGACAAGGTTGCAGCCAGCAGCTGAGCATGGTGAGTGTCATGTCACCTGCCTTCTTTTTTAAAAAAAATAACGTGCTTTGTTAAGAGAAATGTGCTAGTCTCCTCATGGCTGTGGTTGGTATGCTTGTGGCTGGATGGTTTTTTTTTTTTTTTCTGGAGTTTTTGTTGAGGAAGAGTATCTGAGAAAGGGAAGCATGGGAGCTGAAATGGAAAAGGTGGGTCAGTGGCATCCAGTGGCAGCTTCAAGACTAGGCTAAGGGTTTTCACTGGGTACTGTGGCAGCAAGGAGCTGTGCTAAGCTGCTGGGGTGGGGGACGGGGGCAGCTCTGTGGTTAATGCATCTCGGTAGCCCCAGTGCCTGGCACCAGGCCCGGCCAAGGTAAGCATGCTCTAAATGGGGGGAGGTTGAGTGAATGAATGGATGAATTTGATGGATAAGGAGTGATGATCTGATTAAAGCAAAATTGTAGGACATATAGCCTCAAGAATTGATGTAGGGCAATTCAAAGTCCCCAGGCTTTGGAGCTTTGGAGCCTATGTGTATGTGTGTGTGTGTGTGTGTGTGTGTGTGTGTGTGTTCAGTCGTGTCTGACTCTTTGCAACCCCATGAATTGTAGCCCACCAGGCTCCTCTGTCCATGGAATTTTCCAGGCAAGAATACTGGAGTGGATTGCCATTACTTTCTCCAGGAGATCCTCCCTACCCAGGGATTGAACCCACGTCTCCTGCATTGCAGGTGGATTCTTTACCACTAAACTATCTGGGAAGCTCCAATATATATGTGTGTGTGTATACCTATACATATGTGAGATACACATATCTCCTTTATTTTTTCAAATTATTATTAAATATCATGTTAATATATTATTTAAACAAATGCATATATATGTGTGTATATATAGTCATTATTCTCTATCAGTACATAGTATTTCATTGTATAGAGATACCTTACTTTGTACTTTCTTGTAATTTTCTTTTTCTTTACTATTGCAAATAATACTACAATGACAATTTTTGCACAAGCACCTTTGCTCACCTGTATGAGTTTATCTGTGAAATAAATTCTAATTCTTAGTAGTGAAATGTTCATTTTAAATTCCAGTTGCTGTTGTCAAGTTACAAAGAGAACACTTTCTTTGTCTAACAAGAGAGTGGCAAGTAAAATCTTAGTCTTTTAACAACAAACTGGATCTGTTTTCTAAACCATAAGGATTGGAAAAGAGACCATTGTGGACTGAACAAGATCTCTATGCAGACCCAACTGCTGTCTTGAGCGCCACCGCGTGGCAGAGCTGGACATCATTTCACTCACATCCCATTAGAGAAAACATGGTCATATGGGTCCACTTTACAGCTGGGGAAACTGGGAACTATAGCCCATCCCGTCCATTAAATTTTGCAGTTACCGAAGGAAGACCATTTAATGTCCACGGTTAAGTGGCTCTGCCTCCCAAGGCAAAGTTACTGGACTTCATCCTGAGATCAGTATAGGGTTGCAGAAAGACTTCCTTATATATTTGACAGCTCCCTTCTGATGCAGCCCTCTGGCAGGCACTCTTGCAGTGCACTTGGGCCTGGTGGGGGGTTCACTGAGGACCTACTGTGTGTCAGGCACTGGGCTGGGTGTTTCTCCTGCCTCATTCCTAACCACAGGCCTGCAGAGGAGGCACCATGATTCCCAGTATACATGGAGGCTTAATAATACAAAGGATCTTGCTCAAGGCTGAGGATCTGAACCCACATTTGTGTGTTATAAAGCCCACACCCTTGCTTTGGCCATGTCAATGCACACCATGCGCGCTAAGTCTCTTGCTGTCCAGTATGGTATGTGCAGCCACATGCAGCAGGCTTAACTTTGACTCTCTTCTCATTTTCCAGGCCCTCTCTCATCTCCTGTGCCTGTTGCCGTGGCCTTGGTGGCACCCTTCCCCGGAGGCCAGCCCAGGGCTTCCCTCACCCATGCAGTCTCCCACCACCACTGCCCAGGGCCTCAGCGGCCCCCTCTTTGGGGCCTACACTCTCCCCACCTTCAAGTTCCAGCCTCGCCGTGAGAGTGTGGACTGGAGGCGCATCAGTGCCCTGGATGTGGACCGTGTGGCACGGGAGCTGGACGTGGCTACCCTGCAGGAGAACATCGCCGGTGTCACTTTCTGTAACCTGGACCGGGAAGTGTGCGGCCACTGCGGGCAGCCCGTGGACCCAGTGCTGCTCAAGGTGCTGCGACTGGCACAGCTCAGCATCGAGTACCTACTGCACTGCCAGGACTGCCTGAGCACCAGCGTGGCCCAGCTGGAGGCACGGCTGCAGGCCAGCCTGGGCCAGCAGGAGCGTGGCCAGCAGGAGCTGGGCCGCCAGGCCGACGAGCTCAAGGGTGTGCGGGAGGAGAGCCGGCGGCGGCGCAAGATGATCAGTGCCCTGCAGCAGCTGCTCCTGCAGACGGGCGCCCACAGCTACCACACCGTGAGCACAGCAGTGGGGCGGGGACCCTGGGAGGGCTGTGCGCCCAGCCAGTAGCCACCTCTGTGGCACTGCCGCCTGGGCCCTGAGGCAGCTGTGGTCATGCTTACTGGTGCTGGGAGCAGATTTGAGAGAGGCCGTTCATCACCAGAGAGCCGCCTGGTGTCTGGTTAGGTCTACAATGCGTGTGTAGTTGTGTGGCAAGTGTGTATGAGTTCAGAGTATAGATGTCTTATGTCTCATGTGTGCATGTGTGAACATATGCATGGTGTGTGTGAGTTTACAGATGGTGGGTAAACATAAGGTGTGTATATGATTACTTGGAGGGTATGTCTGTGAATGGTATGTGCGTGTGTGTATGTAGAGTGTGTGGCATGTAACGTGTTATGTAAAATGTGCATGTAAAGATATACTTTTGTCACATGTGTGGATGTACGAAGGGTGTGTATGTGTGTAAAGGCCTAAGTGTGTATGTATGAAGGCTTTGTGTGTGTGTAGAGGTGTGATGTGATAACCGTGTGTAAGAGATGTGTGAAATCAGTGTGTGACAAGGAACAAGACAAGCCCGTTCTGGAAAAGTGACTCCATTAGTCAACCAAGTGAGTTCATCACCCAAAGTAGCATTTGAGCATTTGCGTCTCTTTCCATGAAAAGTGTACACTGGAATCAGTTGCCCTTTAATGAACTGTTGGTGGCTAGACCCTCTAGCAGGCTCTGAGGATGAAGGCACCAATTGTACTTGTTCAGATTTTTCAGCAATTCACAGTGTAAGGGTGATTGGACAGAGGGAATCACTAAGATATGATATTAGTGACTAGAATGGTAATTGATGCAATTAATGCAATGTTAATTATGACAAAAGGATCAGACCTTTTCCAGTAGTAAATTACAAAACCGCAGTTTAACCTGGCTTAGGCCAATAAGGAATTTATTGGTTAATTTGTCTGAAAAAAATCTGGGATTATGGTGGGCTCAGATAATGGCACCAGAGTCTAGTTTTTCTCTCTGCAGCTCTTGGCAATTCTTTGTCAGTGTGGATTCCATTCTCAGAAAAAATCTATCTGTGTGGTAGCAAGTTGGGCCACTGCATTGCCAGTATTTCATTTTCCCAGATTCAGAGCTGGCATGGCAGAGGGCTGTGTTTAGTGCCTAGTTTGTGAATGTGCTGCTTGGGGTGGGAAAGGGGAAGCAGGGAAGAGGGGGAGGAGGGGAAAATTGTGGGAAATATCAAATGTATACAAAAGTAGATAGAATAATATAATGAACCTTCATCTGCATACTACTCAGCCCAATAGTTTTCAACTCACGGCCAATGTTGTTGCATTCGTTCCCCTACACACTTTCCCCCAGCGCTGGATTATTTTGAAGTGTATCAGTCATATGAGTTTACCTGTAAATATTTCACTTTGTATCTCTGAAAGGCAGGGACTCCCACTTTTAAACATAAGCATAATACCATTATCATTCCCTGAGAAACCAACAAAAATTCCTTAGTATCATCAAATGCCTAGTTGTTGTTCATAGCTCCCTACAGCACTGGTAGTGTTTTAAAGCTCAGAAAATAAATATTTTGAAGGGGCTGTATAAAAAATATATATGTGTATATAATGGCTCAGTGGTAAAGAATCTGCCAGCAATGCAGGAGGTGCAGGTTCAACCTCTGGGTTGGGAAGATTTCCTGGAGAAGGAAGTGGCATCCCACTACCGTAGTCTTGTCTGGAAAATCCCATGGACGGAGGAACCTGGGGGGTGACAGCTCATAGGGTTGCAAAAGAGTTGGACATGACTTAGCAACTAAACAACAACAACATATGTATATGTATATATATACATATATATATACATATATATATATGTGTGTGATTCGCATCACTACCTTACTTTGTAAGTCAAACTCTTCATTTGTGAAGCAGCCCAGGGTTCCCAAGGAATGGGAGTGTTGACAGAGGGAGAATCATCCCAGGATGACTCAGGTGAGCTGATCCTGCACTTCCCACTGCTTCCCTCTGTGTAGTGCCACCTGTGTGACAAGACCTTCATGAATGCCACCTTTCTCCGGGGTCACATCCAGCGCAGGCACGCAAGCATGGTGGAAGGTGGTGAGTGGAAGGGCCTGGGCTTCTCTAGAAGGCTGGGAGGTAAGGGCCCTTCAGAGTCACTCAGTCTGTCCCATTCACAGTCAAGAACACTGAGACTCAGGAAACACTGACCATGGTCACATGGTATCAGCGACAGAACAAAGACTGGAAGCTACCTGTCTGAACCAGCCCAGTTCAGCAGGTGGAGAATGTGTACAAAGCCTCATCATCCAGTTGAGGAGCCGGTGATCCCACCATCCACATGGAGGGATCCCACGGGGGCTTAGGAACGTTTCTGACCACATGTTTGGAGAAAAAGGGCTGGGAGTCAGACAGGTAGGTTCCAGTCCTCACTTTGTCCCCTTCTGTTATGTGACCATGGTTAGAGTGGTTTCCCTCTCTGAGTCTCAGTGTCCTTGACTGTCACTGGGGCAGTTAGACACAGTGACTTGGACGGGCCCTTACCTCCCAGCCATCTGTGAATCTGGTGCTGACTATGAATAAGCCTAACTGGGCCTAAGGAGCAGTCAGACCAGTTCTTTGACTTTTTAATGTACATGAATTCATTATGATTTAATCACTGTAGTTTTACTGTTTCAAATTCTAAAACAAGTATCAAGGCTATATGTTTTCCCCTTTAAGAGATTTTTTGAGGTTCAATAAGAAATAGCTGTTAATGCAAATATATTATGATAAAATGTAATATAAATTAAATATAAAATCTCATTGAGTAAAACATTTTTCCCTTTATTTTAATTTCCTTTTGAAAGAACAGAGTTAAAATAGCACTATTCACCTAGTCACTATGCATTTATTATATATCTGATTCTTCTTGGTTCTACATTGGAGGCAACTAAAGAAAAACAGAGTTTCTATTTATTAAATACTTTTTTCTGGAAAAGATACATGTTTTTGAAGAGATAGTTGTACACTCATTTTCATAGGAGCATTATTCAAAGTAACTAAAGGTGTAGAAGCAACCCAAATGTCCACTGACAGATGAATGAATAAGCAAAATGTGATATATATATAGAGAGAGAGCGAGAGAGAGAGAGAGATACAAAGAAATATTTTTCAGCCTTAAAAAGAAAGGTCATTCTGCAATTTGCTACAATAGGTTATTTTGCTAAGTGAACTGTCAGTTAAAAAAGGATAAATACCATATGATTTCACTTATATGAGGTACATAGAATAACCAAATGTATAGAAACAGAAAGTAGAATAGAGATTGCTAGGGGCTGGAGGAAGAGGGGATGGGAAGTTAGTGTTTAGTGAGGACAAAGATTCTGTTTTACAAGATGAAGAATGTCCTGAAGATGGGTGGTGGTGATGGTTGAACAACATTATGAGTGTATTTAATCCTACTGAACTGTACATTTAAAAATGGCTAAGATGGTAAACTTTATGTTAGGTATATTTACCACAGTAAAAAATTGGAAAATACATGCCTTTGATATAGAAAATTTAAATGCAGAAAGGTAGACAAGAGAAAATAAAAACCATGGACAATATCATCTGCAGCTAATATGTTGGTGTGTCCGTGGTCACTATTTTTTGCGTATGAATATTATCATATAGGGTGCAGTTTTGATACTGCTTATTTTCAATTAAGAATATATCATATTTTCCAAAGTCATTAAATCATCTTTGAAAACATGGTTTTTAATGGCTGGATAGTATTTCATCATGTGCTGATCATAATTTATTTCACAACTGAATTATTTCTTAATTTATTTGGATAACTAAAACATTCCCTAGTTATAAATCACATGGTGGTAACATTGTTGTGTATAAATTCTTGTGCACGTTCCTTATTACTTCCTTAATGTACAATGTTGGGAAAATACCGAGAAGAAAAATATGTTCTTAAGGAAATCCCATGGACAGAGGAGCCTGGCAGGCTACAGTCCATGGGGTCACAAAAGAGTTGTATGTGACTTAGCAACTAAAACAACAACAATGAAGACAACTTTGGCTATATTAACATTCATTAATTTATTATCAGGCAGCTGACTTCTCAGATACCGCAGTTCTCCTATTCCAGATTCACCTCAAATCCCTTTATTTTTATTTTATTATTTTATGTTTTTGGCGGTGCTGCATGGCATGCCGAATCTTAGTTCCCTGACCAGGGTTTGAACCTGTGCCCCTGGCAGTGGAATCTTAATCCTGAGTCTTAACCACTGGATTTCCAGGGAAGTCCCTCAAATCACTTTATTAATCCAAATTAATTTTCACTGCATCTAAAAGTTGCTTGTTTCTAAAAAGCCCCATTTGAGAAAAGCCATATATCTTTCAAAAAAAAAAGCTTGAAGTTTTAATAAAAGTACCATCTAATAATCCCTAAATGTACTTTGAAAAGAAACAGATGTTCAAGTACAATTGGTGTCTTTTTCATTAACCTTTAACTCTTAGTTTATCATTATGTGATTTAGTTAGAATATTCTTCTATAATTCAAGTTTTCTTCATAGTGCACAGTGCCTTTTTTTTAATTTGAAATTTAAAACTACACATTTGAACTGTACTACATTACTGAAAAGAATGAACTTAAAACTACAATTCTTATCATTACTTTAAATTCCCCTCTTTGTATTATTAATCAGTGTGTACATACTAATTGGTATCTTGATTCTGTTACTCTACCAGTTTTGCATTCATATTTCCCATTTGGAAGTACTGTCAAAATAGTTATTTTAAGGACTTCCCTGGTGGTCCAGTGGTTAAGACTCCAAGCTCCCAATACAAGGGGCCCAGGTTCGATTCCTGGTCAGGGAACTAGATCCTACATACTGCAACCAAAGATCTGGTACAGCCAAATAAATAAACAAAAATAAATGCATATTTAAAAAATAATTATTTTAAATGACAACTATAGTTCACATGTATTGAGCTGTCCTGTCAGGTGCTACACTAGGTACTTTGTATTATCACATTTCATCCTCACAGTGACCCTCTGGGCTCAGTTCAGTTCAGTTGCTCAGTCGTGTCCGACTCTTTGCAACCGCATGGACTGTAGCACATCAGGCTTCCCTGTCCATCACCAATTCCCAGAGCTTGCTCAAACTCATATCCTTCGAGTCAGTGATACCATCCAACCATCTTATCCTCTGTCGTCCCCTTCTCCTCCTGCCTTTTCCTCCTGACTCTCTGGGTTAAGTGCTGTTATTGCTTCCATTTTCCACTTTGGAGAAACAGAGGGTCAGGGAGGTTACGTCATTTGCCCAGAGTCAGTGTACAATGTAAGTGGCAAAGCTGGTCTCAGACTGAGGTGTAACTGCACACAAGGAACTGTACACACCACTGACTCTGACTATGCTGGTCACCCTCGCTTTGCGTGGATCCCACAGGAAAGCAGAGGAAGCAGGAGCAGCCAGTGGAGGAGGTGTTAGAAGAGCTACAGGCCAAACTCAAGTGGACCCAAGGGGAGCTGGAAGCCCAGAGGGAGGCGGAGAGGCAGCGGCAGCTCCAGGTGGGCATGGAGGAGAAATGGCAGGGGATTCGGTCGTGGACTGGCCAGGAGACCTGTAATGTGCTCAGATCCCACAGAATCGACATTCTGGCTGTTTCCCAGAGCTGAGAGTCAGGGCTAGGATGGTGTCTTCCTGGATGTGCCAAGTGATTTTAGGTAGTCTGGGAAGGAAAATTCAATTATTTGGCCAGAACCATGTGGCCGAAAGAGAGGTGCAGCTTCCTGTGTTCGCACCCTCTGAGGGCATTTGAACCTGAATTTTAACTTCTTACAATATACTGTTAGCTTTTGGAGGACAAAGACTGGGTAAACTCCAGAAGGCAGCTCAGAGGAGGTATTCAGTAAATATTTGTCGAATGAAAATACATACACTTGCGTCACTCCTTCCGTCATTTATTCATTCATCACTCCTTGCCAGGCATCGTGAAGAATATAAAGAGAGAAGAGACGTGATCCCCATCCTTTACAGTTCAGATAAGACTAATCCCATTCCCAGTCCAAACACTGGGGACTGGGGGATAAATGTTCTTTGGGTCTCCATAGTGACTTGCACGGAAAAGGGGCCCTGGCAGTTTCTTGGTAAATATTTGTCATAGTGTGGAATTAATGATTCTCTTGTTCTTGCTTTTCTTTGTAGGAAGCAGAGATCATTCGCCAGAGGGAAGCAGAAGCTAAGAAAGAATTTGATGAATGGAAAGAAAAAGAGCGGGCCAAACTATATGGGGAAATAGACAAGCTCAAAAAATTATTTTGGGATGAATTTAAAAGTGTTGCCAACCAGAACTCTACCTTAGAGGAGGTACCCAACCTAAAAGACTTCTCAGAGTTCTTTAGCTGAAAACCTGCTTAGTTCACAAAATTTATTTCTTTGTACTAGTTCTTTGAGTCCAGACACAAGAGGGCAGCGGCTGGTATTGAACCCCTGCTCCATCACATACTGGCTGTGTGATCTTGGGCGGGTTACTTAACTTTCCTTTGCCTCAGTTTCCTTTCTGTAAGATAGGTTTCTGAAAGGGTTAAATTAGCACATATTCTGGCATATATTATAGTAAGAGCTCCAGAGATGTTATGCTTATTTTTGCAAAGGGCTTCACTGGACAAGAAATGAGGCAAAATGTAAATGGATGCATTTTCCTTCTAACAAGTATTTGCTGAGCGCTGGTTACAAGCAGGCACTCTGTTGGGGCCTGTGGAGTCACATAGTAACTAGTATTTACTGAAACATTTCCAGCCCCTGTACAGAGTTCTTTATATACACTAGCTTTTAATTCCCATAACAACCAGGCAACTATAATATTCTAAAGGTAGACATGTCATTAGTTTGTTAATTTCTTTTTTAAAAAATATTTATTTAATAAATATTTAATATAAATATTTATTTATTAAGATTTATCAGATCTTAGTTGCAGCACTGAGAGATCTTTTGTTGTGCAAATTCTCTAGTTGCAGCATGCAGGCTTAGTTGTTCTGCAGCCTGTGGGATCTAAGTTCTCCAACCAGGGATCGAATCTGTGTCCCCTGCATTGCAAGGTGGATCCTTAACCACTGAACTACCAGGGAAGTCCCTAAGTTCGCTTTTAAAAAAGTTTAAAAAATTTATTTATTTTTGGCTGTGCTGAGTCTTCATTGCTACGTGTAAGGCTTTCTCTAGTTGCGGCGAGCAGGGGCTACTCTTCATGGCCATGCGCAGGCTTCTCATCGTGGAGGTTTCTCTTGTTGTGGAGCACGCGCTCTAGGGCATGCGAGCTTCAGTAGCTTGGGCACACAGGTTCAGTAGTTGTGATGCAGGGGCTTAGTTGCTCCTCAACATGTGGAATCTTCCTGGACCAGGGACTGAACTTGTGTCCCCTGCATTGGCAGTGGATCCTTATCCACTGTACCACCTGGGAAATCTCCCTAATTTATTTTTTAAAGGAATTCCCTGGTGGTCCAGTGGTTAAGGCTTCCACTGTACAGGGTGCATGTTTGATCCCTGATTGGGTATCTCATGCCACACAGTGAGTCCAAAAGGTAAAAAATAAAATAAAATGCTTTTTTTTTTTTTTTTTTAAAGTTATTATCATTCCTCCTTTTCAAGCAAAGACATTGAGGCCACAAAACTTGCCCAAGGTCACACGGCTGTTTTAAGAGGTAGAGCTGGGATTTGAACCCAGCTCCTTGAACTTCAAAGCCCCTGTTCCTCTACTGGATATATTATCAAATTTATTCACGAAAAACTTATTAAAATTATCCCTGGACTGTATCTTCCCGTATAAACCTGTGTAACTAAAACTATCAGGGAAACATTTTGAAAAGTATTTTCAGAATGTTGTTATGTTTTAGTCACTCAGTCATGTCTCACCCTGGGATCCCATGGACTGTAACCTGCTAGGCTCCTCTGTCATGGAATTTCCCAGGCAAGAATACTGGAGTGGATTGCCATTTCCTTCTCCAAGGAATCTTCCTGACCCAGAGATCAAACGCTTCTCCTGAGTCTCCTGCATTGCAGGCAGATTCTTCACCGCTGAGTCACTAGGGGAGCTATATCAGGGAAAACGTTTGAGGAGAAGTATTTTCAGAATGTATTCAGCTGTTATTGGTTCTCTGAACAGCAAGGAATATTTTTTCTTAATTATGAAAATGAATTGTCTAATAATGTTTCTCACAATCATTCTACATTTTGCCTAAAGAAACACCTAGGCAGTTTTTCCATAAGGGGATTGTTGTAGGATATGGAGGGAGCCTTGAGTGATCCATCATCTCAATCTGAGATGGAAAACCAAGGATGGAGGGTGGTGGGGTTGAAATGAGAGGTAGGGGGGTGTGTGTGTGCGCACGCATGTGTGTGTATGTGTATGTGTAGGGACTTGAGCCCTCCCATCCTAAATGTTCCCCTAGCGTGGACAGGGATGGTTTATGGAAGCCAAGATGCTGCTCCCACATGTGGTCATGGTCCTGACCCCAGCTCCACACTCAGCATCTCTGAGCTCATCTGAACCTCTGACTCCCATGCTTGCCCTGACATTGCTCACTGACTAGACATGTTCTGTAAATAGGTACTGATTTAAATTTGGAGTTGTTGTGCATAAACCACGTCCTCAAAAATCAAAAGGTTACATCTGTTAGGAAATTCTGAGTTGTGGTAAATAAGGACGTAATTCTTACTACCATCCATGGTTTCCTTTTAACTGGGATTGCATTGTCTTAAACTGGAACATCCATTTTTTTGTCTCCCCCATAGGATGACTTCTGTTGAATTTTTGTGTTTGTGTGTCTCCCCTCATCTCCTCTCACCTGACATTTTATTATTTTAATTTTATTAAAGTATAGGAACCAAACTGGATACAAAATTCTCAGTGTGCTTGGGTAATTATTTTGTTGGTTTACTTTTAAAAAATTCTGGGAGTGGGGGAAACAGGTAAGATTCTGTTTAGAATGATTGTGTGAAACAATGTAAGTCTACTTGCAAAGCACAAGAGAAGATGTTAGGAGGGCCAGTGAGAGCTAAGTGCATTTTGAAAATATTTGTTCTCGTAACTTTGTCCTTGATGCAGAAGTCAGAGAACTTCCTTTGGCTAAATCATCTCACTAAAGAGAGAACTTTAGATTAGACGTAGGGTAAGCCCAGCTGCCAAAGGAGGCCCCAGCTGAAAGGAAAGTACCATGATGGTTGGTGACACCAAGAAGGCCACTCTCTGGTGTGTCATCAGCAGCAGTGTGAAGACAGAAGTGACACTTTGGAGGCTGAAAGCTGTGCGTACATCTGATAAAGCATTTGAACACTACAGAAATAAACAAGGGGGTTAGAAATGGTTTTCTCAGGTGGCGCCAGTGGTAAAGAATCCACCTGGTGATGCAGGAGACACAGGAGACATAGGTTTGATCCCTGGTGGGAGAAGATCCCCTGGAAAAGGAAATGGCAAACCACTCCAGTATTCTTGACTGGGAAATCCCACGAACAGAGAAGCCTGGGGGGTTACAGTCCACAGGGTCTCAAAAGAGTCAGACATGACTGAGAACGCACTACTGTATTTTGTATGAGAAATGGTTAACATTTGGACCCAATATTGCTTTAGCAGAAGAGTTAAAGATAATAAGAATGCAAAGTTAAACTCAGGAGCTTAACAGTTCTCTAAAGCTGTAATAGGATCCATGAGTTTTATATAGTAATAGAGATGTAGGTAATTGCTTTTGTCACTACAGTAGTGATATATTTAAAAATATAACTATGGGGAGGAGGTGGAAAGGTGTCTTCTCTTTGATCCACTTTTCCTTACCTTTTCCTTCACGTCATACACTGTTAGCTCAGGAAGCACTCACTAGGCATTGGTGACATGACTTCAAGCTGTGAAAAGCCAGGCCTTCTTGGTGACAGCCAAGATTTTTTTCTTTGTTGGAAGAGGAGCAGAAGTCCTCAGGGAGTGGTCTGGAATGCCGGAGATCCTCCTCAAGGCTCTAAGAGCCTGATTCTCTTTAGCCTATTCGAGACTGAGGAAGAAATGGGAAAGCTGTCAGGCAAGTTGTGGGCTTGAAGTACAGCAGAATTTCAGTGCAATGGAAGTGACAGTCTTGAATTGTGTTCTTCCATGGGATTTTCTTCTCCTGTGCAAGAGCTGAGCTTCAGGAGAACCATAGTGAAGGGGAGTGTGGACTTGGGGGAATATTTGCAGGCATGCAGATACCCAGTAAGTTCAAGTTGGGACTTTGTGGTTGGGGTAAGTATGCCCTTCTGACACCGCTCAGGGTATAAAAGACAATGTCACAAATGGATCTTCATCTGAATGAAAGTACACTTTGGCTTTTTCAGAAGCTGCAGGCACTGCAGTCCCACAATGTGATGAAGTCCAACCTGGGGTCCCTGCGGGATGAGGAGCCCGAGGAGCGACTCAGGCAGGCTCAGGAGTTCCGGGCTCTGAAGGAGAAGATGGAAATTCAGGTGTGCCAAGAGTCCCATGCCTTACTTCCTGAACCAGGCAAGAAATGTGCTGTCTCCCAACCGAGTTTCTTGTTTTCGCTCTGGCTTTAGGGTGGTTGCTGTTATTCAGTCGCTCAGTCGTGTCTGACTCTTTGCAACCCCATGGACTGTAGCATGCCAGGCTTCCCTGTCCTTCATCTCCCGGAGTTTGCTCAAACTCATGTCCATTGAGTCAGTGATGCCATCCAATTATCTCATCCTCTATAGCCCCCTTCTCCTCTTGCCCTCAATTTTTCTTGGCATCAGGGTCTTTTTCAACGAGTTAGCTCTTCACATTAGGTGGCCAAAGTATTGGAGCTTTAGCTTCAGCATCTGTCCTTCTAATTAATATTCAGAGTTGATTTCCTTTAGGATTGACTGGTTTGATCTTATTGCTGTCCAAGGGACTCTCAAGAGTCTTTTCCAGCACCACAGTTTGAAAGCATCAGTTCTTTGGTGCTCAGCCTTCTTTATGGTCCAGCTCTCACATCCATAGGTGACTACTGAAAAAAACTGTAGCTTTGACTATACGGACCTTTGTCGGCAAAGTGACGTCTCTGCTTTTTAATACGCTATGTAGGTTTGTCATAGCTATTCTTCCAAGGAGCAAGTGTCTTTTAATTTGTGGCTACAGTCACCATTCACAGTGATTTTGGAGCCCAATAAAATGAAATCTGTCACTATTTCCACTTTTCCCCATCTAATTGCCATGAAATGATGGAACCAGATACCATTTTTGAATGTTGGGTTTTAAGCCAACTTTTTCACTCTTCTCTTTCACCTTCATCAAGAGGCTCTTTAGTTCCTCTTTTGTTTTCTGCCATTAAAGTAGTATCATCTGCATATCTGAGGTTATTGGTATTTCTCCCAGGAATCTTGATTCCAGCTTGTGATTCATCCATCCTGGCATTTCACATGATGTACTCTGCATATAAGTTAAATGAGCAGGGTGACAATATACAGCCTTGACATACTCCTTTCCCAATTTTGAACCAGTCTGTTGTTCCATGTCTGGTTCTAACTTGCTTTTTGACCTGCATACAGGTTTCTCAGGAAGCAGGTAAAGTGGTGTGGTATTCCCATCTCAGTAAGAATATTCCATAGTTTCTTGTGATCCACACACTCAAAGGCTTTTAGCATAGTCAATCAAGCAGAAGTAGATTTTTTTTGGAATTCCCTTGCTTTTTCTATGATCCAGCATATATTGACAGTTTGATCTCTGCTTCCTCTGCTTTTTCTAAATCCAGCTTATACATCTGAAATTTCTCAGTTCATGTACTGCTGAAGCCTAGCTTGAAGGATTTTGAGCATAATCTTGCTGGCATAAGAAATGAGTGCAATTGTATGATAATTTGAACATTCTTTGGCGTTGCCTTTCTTTGGGATTGAAATGAAAACTGACCTTTTCCAGTCATAAAACATCTTATAATTACAGCACTCTATTTTAAGCTGGAAACAACTTAACTTTGATTGCATACAAATAGTCTACACTTTTACTTCTCTTTCTCCACACCTTCTCGTGTTCACAAACTAGCCAGTAGGATCTGAAGCTGGCGTTGAGATCTGTGTGGCAGTGCTGAAAACCGATTCAGCTGTGTCGACTCCCTCAGTTCTGGTGGAGTGAGACAAAAGTGGGCCTCCTGGGCAGCATCCTTCAAGCCCTGGGCAGTCGAGTGCTCACTTGCACTCACTTTCCTTGTGGGAGAGATTGTGGGAGAGATAAGAGGGGGTCTCTTTTAGCACTGAGCTGTGCTGTCTTGGGTGAGGGGTAACACAGGTAAGGTGAAACTATTCTTCCCCTCTTCAGTGTATCCACTGTTGGATTTTTTGCTTCATCAAGGTGCTAGGACCTCTCAGCTGGATTCTCGAGCTCTCATAAAGGTATTCTCATTTGTGAGTATTTTGAGGACTGGAACCTACTAGTCCGTCATCTTGCTGACATCTCTTACATTTTTTAAGTTGAAATCTTTGACCACCTAGAATTTGTTTTCATTTAAGATGTGAAATAAGGATACAAGTTCATATTTTTTTGTAATCCAAGTTCAAGTAGTTAACTACATGTTTGAACACCATTTATCAATAATCCATCTCCCCCCAAGAGTAGATTCCATTTTCCACCCCCATCTTTGGGCTTTCTAGTCTTTTCACTGCTCTGTCTGCCTACTCTGTGAGCCAGTACATTTTAATTCTTTTAGCTTTGTACTATATTTTAATATCTAGAAGGGCCCATTTGATAAGCATTTAATCTTTTTCAGAAAACAGAATGGAGGAGGAAAATGAAGGCACTGAAGGAAGAGCATGCAGCTCAGAAGAGAGAGGTAGGTCTCACCGGACGGTCTGGGGGAGCCTGGTTTCCCATGACTTCCTCTCATCCTTCAGCTCCCCATCCTTTGCCCTCTGCCTTGAACTGGTTGGCAGATATTTTGTTGCTGATATGGTTCCCCGTTGCTCACCCCCGTCAATACACAGAGGGGTCAGCTGCCCAGACGGCTGCTTCCCTGGCTGGGAGCAGGGGCCTCTAGGCCTTCTTTTCTGAATCCAGCACATCCTTTCTCCATGGATTCCTCTTCAGTGACCCCTTAAGGCTCTCTAAGTAGGGCTGTGCTATAAAACGCAGAGAATTGCCTGGTCATTTAGTGTTTGGGCCCTCCTTTGAAACCCCACCCAGGAGAGATCCAGGTGGTTGTGGACCTCAGTGATAGTTTAGGGGCAGCTCAAATGGAAGGGTTCAGATACTGAGACCAGTGGGGAGAGAGCAGTAGTCCTCAGGACAGAGAAACCAGCTTCTATAAAAATGTCCCTGAGGAGAAGGCAAGTGGAGGATGAAGCCAGTTAAGAAAAGCCCTAGGTTCTGCTTCAGAAAGCTCAGAAGGTAAAGGTGCTTAGATCTGAGTCTGGTGCATGATGGATGGCCCCCCATTCAAGTGGTTCCCATCTGATAAGTTTATCTTTTTAAAAAAATCTTTATGTATTTATTTTTTGGTTGTTCCATGTGGCTTGTGGGATCTTAGTTCCCTGACCAGGGATCAAACGCTTGGCCCCTGCATTGGGAGTGGTGGTCTCAACCATTGGACCACCAAGGAAGTCCCTGATAGGTTTATCTTATTTGAAAAATTAAAAAATGGGAAATGCATTCAAGTTTATTCCAAAAAGCAGAAGAACTATATTAAGGTACATGGAGTAAAGTATCACTTCTGCTCCATTTCCATCTACCTATCCCTGACACCCACTCCACAGGTGACCACTTTTATTGCTGTCTTGTATTCTTCTAGAGGTTCTTTATGCAGAAATAAGTGGTGCCATTTTCTCTCTGCTCTTACATCAGAGGTAGCTTGTAACCACATTTCCTTCATCTTTTGTCTTCACCTAAAAGTACCCATTTGATGATTTTTGAATGACTCAACTTACCTGACTGTCCTCCTGTGGGTGACACACTTGACAGAGAGCCTTTGCCCTGACCTTAGGGGCCTGCACTCAATTCTCCCTTCTCCCCAGGTACCACTTAAAATGTCCTCAAATAGGAAGGAAGTCAGTCTTGTTAGAAAGCTACTCGCCCAGGTCTGGAAATCCTCCACCTACTTCAGGTGAAACTCCGGCCAGTGTTTGCCTGCAGGTGCAGGCGCTGCAGGCACTGAGCTCTCAGAGGTCACTGCAGACATGTGACTGACTGGCCACCCTGTGCCACCAGCTGCGGGAGCAGAACGAGAGGCTCCAGGCTACCCTGTCTCAGGATCAGAGGAAAGCAGCCGCCCAGGCCCAGCGCCAGATCAATGCCCTCCGTGCCCAGCTCCAGGAACAAGCCAGGCTCATTGCTTCCCAGGAGGAGATGGTAGGTGTGTCCCTCCTCCCAGCTGGGACCTGGAGCTGTAGACCCCTTCCCTGTGAGGATCTCCTTAGAGTCTCTTGGACTTGTTGGCTCCAGTCTCGTCTCTGAGGAGAGGGAAGAGCCCTCAGACTTGAGGGGCAGAAAGTGATGAGGATGTGGAAGACGTGACTGCTGTCCTTAGGGGCTGTGTTGGTGGGTTCACAGTACCAGCAGAGACCATGTGAATGCCAGCACCTGGATGATACTTTGCTTATTCCTCCATGTAAACCTCACTGCTGCCTTTCAAGGTAGACATTACCTTCTCCCCAGCGTCCTTTGACAGATGATGAGACAGGCTGGAGAAGTTAAGCACCTCACTTGAGTCCACACAGTGCATGTTATAAATGACAGGGGTGAGAGTCAACCCTAGCCAGGTAGGTGGAATGCGAAGCCTGTGCTCCTTTCACTGTGTTCTCAGACACCATTTCTTAACTAATTCCTTTTTCATAAGTTAAGAGCCTCTGAGGAGGTTGTTAGATAAGCTAGTATGACGAGAAGGCATCACTTACTAAGCACCCTTCTTCTAAAACTCGCCCCTCTGACTCTTCATCTGATGCGGATCATTCTCTGCCCAGCCCAGGTGCAGCTCCCCTTTCTGAGCCCCAGGTTGGTGGAGATGTGTATCTGTCCCCAGCTGGGCCCTCCTCTGGCCTCAGGTCCTTGCCATGAACCATCCTCCCCATAGCTTTCCTGGGTGGAACACCCACTGTCACTATCTAATCCACTGTTCCTATACCTCTTGCTATTTGTGCCTTTCTGTTCTTCCAGCTGTCAACATATCTAACCCACTTCCTTGCTGCTTTTCTTTTCACTACTTCCCCTAACACATTTAGCTCTTCAAAGCTGTGGCTGCCTGGAGGTTTCCTCCTTTTGTTACCAGAATTGTTATTTATAGTTGTTTCAGTTATGAACCCACTGGCTAAATATAACAGAATAGGTTAACCGGTGTTTATTTTTATTGTAACACCGAAAGAGGTCATACTTGATTTAGCAGCAACATTATGCCATTGGAATTCTAGACAGTTATTATTATTTTTTTTAATTGCCGTCTTTAGCATATTCCCTGGTGGCTCAGATGGTAAAGAATCTGCCTGCTGTATGAGAGACCCCAGTTTGATCTCTGGGTCAGGAAGATTCCCTTGGAGAAGAGAATGGCAACCCACTCCAGTATTCTTGCCTGGAGAATCCCATGGACCCAGGAGCCTCATGGGCTATAGTCCATGGGGTTGCAAAGTGTCAGTGACTGAGCGACTAACACTTTCATTTTCACTTTAGCATATTAACTTATGCTTGACTCTGATAGTTGCAAAGTGGCTGCCATAGCCCCAACCATCACAACCATATTCAATGGAAAAAGTTGATGAAAGGCTCTTCTCAAGACTTCTACTTATATTTTACTAGTCAAAACTGTGGAAACTATAGTTGTGAGGAAGGTTAGAAAAGAAATAATTAGCTTTATACTTTCTAGGATAGAAGTAAGCAAAGGAGGAATAGAAATGGACATTGGATGAATCATTCATCAGTATGTAGTGAAAAACAACTCAAGCCTAAGCAGAAGAGGAGATTTGTTATAAGGTTAGACAAGGTCTCTCAGAAAGCTCAAGGCAGGTGAACAGCTAAGTCTAGGAATAAACTGAATCCAAAGACATGAAATGTGGTCAAGTCAGTGCTCTGTGATATGTCTCTGTTCCTTTTTCTGTAACTGTTTTGATTTTTCCTGTGAAGGTCAGCTTCTATTCCATGACTACCCCATGTGGCAAGACAAACAAAGAAAATAAAAACTCAAACCAGTTAGCTGCCCAGAGCTCTTGAGTTCACATGTTACAATCCAGAATTCTCTGCCCAAACCTGGACAGTCAGCTATGGCTGTGGTGTGGGGGTCACATAGTCACAAGGGGCTGTCCTGTCTGCGACTCTGTAAACCGAGGAAGAAGAGGCACTTCCTGGAAAACGGGTTGAGCAGAGAGTCAGTGACTGTTCACATCATGCCCCCTTCCCCCCAGAGGGGCACTCAGCTCAGAGGCCCACATCTCAGGAGGGGAGCCTCCCTTGTCCTGGCTGAGGTTACTTGTGTGCTTGTGCCCCTCTGCTTGCATGGGGTTCCTGTCCTTCAGGCCACAGTCCCTCTCTGTAGAAGGGCCTTCTTGCCTCCCCACCATGGGAAAACAGAGCATGGTGCCAGCCTGATTGCCACTGTTCAGTCTTGGTGCCACGCCCTCACATCTGCACGGCAGGAGGTGTTGCGGGGCTGGGGTAGAGTATTCTGAACTCCAGCTCCCAGTGGATGGTGAGGAAACACTGGCCATCCCTTCTTCACAGAGCTGGCAGCCCCACCGCTCACAGCAGAGCCCCCTGCTGGCTGTAACCTGCTTTGTTCCATGTCTTTGCAGATGCAGGCCATGTCTCTCCGGAAGGTGGAGGGTAAGTCTGTGTCTCGGCCTCTCCTGTCTCCTGTCTCTCCTGCCTCTGGTCCCCTCTCCTGTCTCTGTCATGCTATACCAGTCAATGTATAGGATGAGCATGGTGGCAGCTGCTCAGGGACCTGTGGCGTCAGGCTCTCTGGCTGGACAAGGGAGGGTGAGAAGATGCTTGTTTCTGGGACAGACAGGGCTCCAGCCCAGGTTCGTGCTGAAGGCATTCTGTGCAGGTAGCAGGGTTTCTTGCCTGGCCTGCTCTTCTCTGTAGGTGGAGACATGAGGTGGGGTAGGGGGTGAGAATCCTGGGCGGGAGGTGATGGATGGAGCAGCAGGGCTCATGAACAGGCTGTTTCTAATTCACCACAACTGTGATTCAGTTCCATCCAACTTTACCGTGTTTCCATCTTGCAGCAAGTTGACCCCAAATCTCTGTGAATATGCCTGTCTAGAGAGCCTGCGCTCCTCGTCTTGTGTGCGTGCTTCTTAGTGTACATGTCTGACAGATGCAGGTGCTGATGTCTAAAGGGCGACAGTAACCTATAGGGGACCAGCCTGCGTGGAGGACCTTGCTAGCCCCTTGTGAAACCTTCTGACTCCACCCCACCTCTGCTGCCCTATGCCTGTAGCTTCCCTTCTGCCTTTTCTGGCAAACCCACACATCTTCCCCATCCTCTGCCTTGAGGTTAGATGTTTCTTTTGCAGTCTTGCAACCAGTTCAGAGAGGCACCGTTCTATGGCTGTGATCTGAGTGCTGGGGCTGGGGCGTGTACGTGTGTGCATGCTCAGTTGCTCAGTCATGTCCGACTCTTAGCGACCCCACCAGGCTCCTCTGTTCATGGAATTCTTCAGGCAAAAATACTGGAGTGGGTAGGCCATTTCCTACTCTAGGAGATCTTCCCAACCCAGTGGTTGAACATGCATCTCTTGCGTCTCCTGCATTGGCAAGCCAATTTTTTACCACTGAGCCACTTGGGAAGTCCAGGGCTGGTGTGGACCATTAATGAGAGCTGGGTGTCATAGACTTCAGATCCATTGTCTCAGCACTTTGTCCCCACACTTTAGTGTGGGACGTGTATGACTGTCCTCACATTCTAGAAGAGGCACCTGAGGCTTAGAGAAGTTCAAGGACTTCTGTCATGGGCAGCTAGTGAGGGGCAGAGCTGGAATGTGGATTCTGATCTTTCTGCCTCCAAGGTCATGGTTGTGACCACTGCTTCATCCTGCCTCTGTCTGCTAGAGGACCGACTTGATTCCTTGCTGTTTCCTGCCTACACTCACATGCTGTCCTGTGCTCTTCTCTGAGGTGGGGGTGGGGCCCAAGGCCCTGGAGACACTAACTACTCCTGCTCTCCTCAGGGAACCGTGAGGGCCCAAAGGCTGTGGACACAGATGAGGACTCTTCTGAGGAAGGTGAGGCTCCAAATTCTTCCCTGGGGGCTGCCCTCTTCACTGTTGAGTTTGTCTCTACTTAACTGGATCTGGCTGCCTGAATCTGGGTGCAGGGAACTAGGGATATGAAGTAAATATTTCTTAAGCACCCTGTGCTTATCAGGCACATTACACAAAGGTACACATGCGCAACCTCCTGGTTCTCCCTGGCTCAGAGAGGATCAGTGACTTGCCCAGAGTCACAGAGCAGCAGATGGTGGAGTCAGGGTTTGGCATGATGGCGCCTGCTGCGTAACCTGTCCCTGGTACCTGCCCCACCGCCTCTCTCCTGGTATGACCCAGAGCAGTGGATGCAGCCTCACTGTGTTGGCTTAGGTGACCTTTGCAGTTTCCTTCTGCGTGGCGAGCATGCAGCAGGCAGATCACGCTGGCCAAACTGATGTGCAGGAACCCTCCTTGGTGCCCTCTGCGGAGCCCTGGGAGCCTGCCACTTTCATTCACTCTGGTCAGTGACTGACTCTGATTTGCAGAGCTCTCAGCCGAATGTTTCCAGGGGATGCAAAGGAGAAGTGAAAAGAATAGACTCTCCTGGGTGAGTCGGGGAGGAGGAACTCCCAGGAAAGAGCAGAGAGAGCTCACAGCCGACCTGCTGACCAGGCCCGCATGCCCAGCCTGGCTGTGATGTGACAGACAGTTCCAGAGTGACCCAACAGATGGACTGAGGAAAGGGTTTTATTTGTGTCACCAGAGAGTTCATCATGAGGTATTTTTTGTTTTTTAATGTAATGTTTTTCTTTACTTTTGAGGCAGTCATCTATGCTTTTGGCAGAAAAAGCAAAAGGGTGCACAGTAGGTCACCCTCCTGCCAGGCCATCCGGTCTCCACCCAGATTCCATTGTTAATGGTTTGTCACGTTTCTTTCCAGAGACACTTGGTGCAAACACAAGCATGTACATGTATGCATTCTTTTCCTTTTTCCTAAATGGGAGCACAGTATACATATTGTTCTGTGGTTGTTTCTTAACAACTTATTTGGGGGAGTCGTTTCTTATCCCTTTATATAGAGCCGCTCCATTATTTTTTCCGGACTTCACAGTACTCCATTGGATGGACGAACCAAAATTTAATCAGTCCTCTGCTACCCTCCTGCCCCAGTGCACTTAACCTTGGAGTATAGTAGTAAAAATAAGTTACAGGTAACCCTGAGTAACACAAGGTCCACAGTGAGGATGAACCAAATCCTCCAGTGGGGGCACAGAGTTCTAGGAGGTGAACACTGAGTGAGGGAGACCCCCTCCCCACCTCCTCCACACCCCATCCCATTGCAGGGAGGACCCAGACCTTGGTCAGACTCTGTTGTTCCTCTTCACTTGCTTTTCTACTTCTTCTAGTGTCAGACCAGCAGAAGCAGCATCCACTGGGAACTTGGCTAGAAATGCAGATTTTCAAATTCTCAGTCCCAGGCTGCACAGACTGAATCAGAACTTCTGGGGCAGGACCTAGCCATTTCTGTCTGCACTTGCCCTCCCAGGCACTCTGGTGCTTGCTCAAGTTTGAGGACCTCTGTGGCTC
The DNA here is from genome assembly GCF_054371585.1 of Giraffa tippelskirchi. Lineage (NCBI taxonomy): Eukaryota > Metazoa > Chordata > Mammalia > Artiodactyla > Giraffidae > Giraffa > Giraffa tippelskirchi. The sequence goes on from NC_137276.1 coordinate 96,211,726, forward strand.
CCACAACTCTCTGCAATGGTCACACACTAAGAATCTCCCGGGCTGCTTGCAACTCCCTGGAGGAGCACACCAGCTGCCTACTGCCTAGATCACCACATGCAGGGCAGGGCCCCGGGCATCAGTAGTACACAAAGCTCCAACGGTGATTTCAATATACAGCCAAGCTGGGGCTCATGCCCTGTGCAGACTCAGTAGAGAATTGACCCTGGGGGCGGGGGAGGACTTGTTAAAACACAGATTGCTGGGCTCCACCTCCAGAAGTTCCGATTCAGTCAGATTGAAGTGGTGGAGTAGGAAATGGCAACTTCCCTAGAGAATTCCATGGACAGAGGAGCCTGGTAGGCTACAGTCCATGGGTCGCAAAGAGTCAGACACGACTGAGCGACTAACACACACACAGGTTGGAGTGGGGTCTGAGAATCTGTGTTTCTAATAAGTGACAGATGGCTCCCATGCTGTGGCTCATGCTTTGAGAACCGCTGCTCTAGACCAATTGATCTTCAGGCGTGGCTGCTGTTTAAATATCTGGGAAGTTTCACAAATAGGTCTTAAGGCCTGGGGCTGACCCTCCAAGATTCTGAGTACTTAGCTTGGGATGCAACCAAGGGATAAAACTACTACTTGACTTTGAGTTCCTTGAGGGTTTTCTTCTGGGTCCCTAGTGCTGGCTTGTTGACACTCATATTACTTGTCAGTAGGCTGGTCCACCTCTAACCACAGTGGCCCCTGGCATTGGACCTGAAGAGCACTTCTGGGAAGTCTTCCCTGACTCATCCTGGATGGCCCCTTTATAGCAATAATCACATTTTAATTGCCTATTTTGTTACTCTCTGAGTCAGTAGGTCTTCCCCAGTGGCTAAGTGGTAAAGAATCAGCCTGCAATGCAGGACTTGCAGGAGACGCAGGTTCGATCCCTGGGTCAGGAAGATTCCCTGGAGGAGGGCATGGCAACCCACTCCAATATTCTTGTCTGGAGAATCCCATGGACAGAGGAGCCTGGTGGGCTACAGTCCATGGGGTTGCAAAGAGTTGGACATGACTAAAGCGACTTAGCATGCATGCACACTGGGTCAGTATTTCTTAAGGAGTGGTCTGTGGCTCACCTCCATCAGAATCATCTGAGCAAGTTAAAATGCAGATTCCAGGTCCCTTCCCCAGATCTGTGAAATCAGACTCTGGAAGGTGGGGCCAGAGAATCGTCCTTTAAACCCATGCAATTCTATTGTGTATAGTTGGAGGGAGAACACCTAATTTAGACGGTAGACTCGAGGGGAGCAGGCAGCTGTCTGTCCATGGTATATATGTGTATACATATATCATGAATGTGAATCAAATCATTATGCTGTACATCTTAAATGTATACGGTGCTGTATGTCAATTATACTCAATAAATTTGGGTGGGGAGAGAGGGGGGAAAGAATGGAGCCCAGGGAACAAGCTGCTGTTGGGAGTCAGAACCCTGAAAGCTCTGAGTCAACCTGGGACAGGACTGAGCCAGATCTTGAAGGTCCAGGGGATGAGGATCCCAAAGGTGGGTGGAGGGTCTCCTGCCGTGATTCCCAGAGGAACAACCTGTGGATGGACATTGAGGTGGGGTCAGTGGCCATGGGTTGTAGGCTGGAGACCATGATTCCTGGCTGGGTGCGCTGGGGCTTTGGGAGTGAGGTTCTGGGCACCCCGGCTGACCTTGGTGGTTGTCTTGTGCTGCAGAGCTGGAGGACTCCCACAGTGGACAGCAGAAGGTGCTGAAAGCCCTGAGGCGAAACCCCACCTTGCTGAAGCAGTTCAGACCGGTCCTGGAGGACACCCTGGAGGAGAAGCTGGAAAGCATGGGGATAAAGAGAGTGAGTTCCGGTACCACCGTGGCAGGGCCGCACCTACCATTTGGACACAGGGCGTTCTTAAACCAACAAAGGGTCAATTGTTCTTTATAGTGTAAGCTTATTCATCTCGTTTGTTCCAGTGGGGCACCCTTGGTGTCCGGGAGCATAAACTCACACAGCTGGCACTGTGGTCTTTTCTGTCTCCTCCAGTGGCTTCCTGAGACGTCACCCCTTGTCCTGACCTCTCTGTGCTCTCCACCGTTGGCTACTTTCTCTGTATCTATCTTTCTTTTTCTTTGTTGTCGTTCACATATTCAACAAATATTTATTGAGCACCTTTATGCTATGTTGTGCTAGGTTCTGAGAAAACTGGAGAAGGAAATGGCAACCCACTCCAGTATTCTTGCCTGGAGAATTCCATGGACAGAGGAGCCTGACGGGCTACAGTTTATGGGGTCACAAAGAGTTGGACATGACTGAAGTGACTTAGCACACACGCATGCTGAGAATACAGTGATGAATTAGAACTGAAAATTTTTTTCATGGAGTTTATAGATGGTAGGGAACTCAGATACTAAAAAATGGTTGTCTAGAAATTTAATAATTTAACATTGTGAAATGCTTTGCAAGTGAAGTATTGGATACTATAAGAATGAATAATAAGGGGATGTGCCTTAGTTTGAAGGTCCAGATCTGCTTGTGGACATTAACTGGACAAAGGATTCCCTGGTGGCTCAGATGGTAGAGAATCTGTCTGCAATGCAGGATACCTGGGTTTGATCCCTGGTTGGGAAGATCCCCTGAAGAAGGGAATGGCAACTCGCTCCAGTATTCTTGCCTGGAGAATTCCATGGACAGAGGAGTCACCTGGCAGGCTACAGTCCATGGGGTTGCTAAAACACTCAACTAAGTGACTAATACTTTCACTTTTCATATGGATATTATTTTGACAAATTACAATTAGATAGTCTTGGTGAAACTATTAAATAAGATGTCCCATCTTCTCCTGGACAAAGGGACTGTGCGTGCTCCAAAATACTATGTCTATTTTCTGACAAGGGGAATTTAATTGGCTCAATCTGGCCTTTGGAGGGGTGAAGTGTCTTTCATCAGTAGCACCCGTGGCCATGCCCACTCAGCAGGTGGCTGTGGGTGGAGCAGGCTCTGATAGCCCTATCTAGTACAAATTAATATTTGAACACCATTGTTTTCTCATGCTCCCGTTCAACCAGAGTATACATATTATCATTAAAGGCATCAGTGAAATCCATTATTAAAAACATCCACCTTATTACTAAGGCAGCTGGAGTATCACATCATTGAGGATACTGTGTGTATAGAGTAAAATAAGAAAAAAACCCCCAAACACCTAGGTTTAATTTAGCAAAGATGCTCCTTAATCACTGACTTTTTTCAACTACCGCTCAATCTAACTTGGGCCTTATGTTCAGACTTGATTAAAACATTTCTTCTAATCTTAAATTATTCCTCAAGGGTGGATGTCAAAAGCCCAAGAAACTTCCAATAAGTGTTGGAAGGGCGCCTGGCTTCGATTTTTTGCAGTTGATGTTTTCAACCATTGTCAGCCACGGAGGACAATGTTTCCGGCCAAATGGTAATGCAAGTACAGAAAGGAGCAAGCCCTGGTCTCCCACAAGGATAGTGGAGAGGCATGTCCCATCTCAGCCTGTATGCTTAATGTTGATAGAACTGGGCATAGCCCCTCTGCATCATCCTTATACTCGTGCTTTGCTGGGGCTCCCAAGCCCTAGCCCACCTCGCTTTCAGCAGCCTGCTGGCCCTGCCCTGATGCTCAGCTCATCCTCTCCCAGAGGCACCAGCACGGATCCCAGCGACTCCCAGGCCAGCAGCAGGTGTGAGAGGCCGAGGGAAGGAGGAGGGGAGCCGACCTCCGAAGGGGACCTCTGTGTCTTCCAGGATGCCAAGGGAATCCCCGCTCAGACCCTCAGACACCTGGAGTCCATCCTGCGAGCCCAGCGGGAGCAGAAGGCCAGGAGGTTTTCTGAGTTTCTGAGCCTGAGGGAGAAGCTCATTAAGGAAGCCACCAGCAGAGTGAAGGACAGACAGAGGGACGAGGCCCCGGTGTCCCAGCCAGAGGGCGAGGTGCCAGGTGAGCTGGCAAGAGGGCCTGCTTGGGACTGGGAGCTGGGAGGGTCCAGGCTTGTTTGCATTTGTGGAGGAGGGATATAATCTCTGTCCTCATCGGGGCGTTGCTCGTTGCTCAGAAGGGCCAGACAATAGGGCTCTTGCAGGTGGCTGAGTCCAAAAGACCTCTGTGGGGAAAACAGGGTCTAGGGGTGGAGTGGTCACCTGGGTCCCTCAGGGAAGCAGAGGAGAACTAGGGCCGCTGTCCCTGCTCAGACACAAGGCCTCCTCAGCAGCTCAGTTCTGCACCGTTTTGCTTGCTTGGACCACAGGCTGAACTTGGCTCCAACAGAGTGTTGTCAGCGCAGGGGCTGCAGATGGAAGCAAGGATCAATCAAATGGAATATTCTGCCCTAGAGCAGTGGGAGGGCGTGAGAGGCTGGGCCAGTTCAGCAGGCGGACACTCCCTCAGAACTCAGACTCCTTCCCTGGGCGAGCCAGCTGCTTTGTCCCTAGGGGTTGTGACAAGGAAAGGCCCTGTGGTTCCTGTGGAAGACTGAAGTATGTGGGCGAGGACCCTCTGGTCTCTGTCCTCAAGGAACTTAGGGAGCAAGGAAATTGTGTCTTTGCACCAGGAGCCCCCATCTTTAGAGGGGTCCCAGATCCGCATGCAGGGTGATGCCCTAGCTCCTTGCAGTCATGGGTGTATGTGGTCAGAGGAGGGTCACTTTTGTTATCTCCTCATGTCCAGGCAGACCCAACCTGAGCTCTTTATGCAAAGGAAGTTTCCAGAGTGTGGTCCACACATCTCTGGGAGGTATGCAAGGTGATTTTAGTTATCTATATTTTAGTTATTAGGTACATGAATCAGTAACTTTAAGATTTAATCTTTATTTTTCTTCATGTACATTGGAAAAATATTACTAACATAGCAACCCTGAAAGCTCATGGAAATGATTACTTGGCTAAGTATAAAGTGGGAATTTTATGTTTAAAAGTGGTATCATTTTCTATAAAAATGTTACATAGAATGGAATATTACTCAGCCATTAAAAAAAATACATTTGAATCGGTTCTACTGAGATGGATGAAACTGGAGCCCATTATACAGAGTGAAGTAACCCAGAAAGAAAAACAACAATACAGTATACTAATGCATATATATGGAATTTGAAAGATGGTAACGATAACCCTATATGCGAGACAGAATAAGAGACACAGATGCATGGAACAATTTTATGGACTCTGAGGGAGAAGGTGAGGGTGGGACGTTCTGGGAGAATAGCATTGAAACATGTATATTATCATTTGTGAAACAGAACACCATTCCATGTTCGATGCATGTGACAAGGGCTCAGGGCCGGGGCAATGGGATGATCCAGAAGGATGGGATGGGGAGGGAGGTGGGTGGGGGGTCCAGGAAGGGGAACACATGTAAACCCATGGCTGATTCATGTCAATGTATGGCAAAAACTGTTACAATATTGTAAAGTAATTAGCCCCCAACTAAAATAAATAAATTTATAAAAAAAAAAAATGTTACATAGAAAACAGGACAGTTGGTATGAGAATATGGTAAAAATTATGTCAATGGTCTGGGTAACTCTGTTCTATTTGTTTTAAACACCTGACCTTAAAACCTCTAAAGAAAGGATAGTTTTCAGTCTTACACAGAAATCTCAGGCTGAAGGAGATTTGTCACAAAGCCCTTGCCTCAAATGTTCCTTCATGCCTAATTTGTTTAATTTAGTGCAGTATTGACTGAGGTGCAGTATTTACCCCGATTTGATTCCTGAGTCGGGAAGGTCCCCTGGAGAAAGGTTAGGCTACCCACTCCAGTATTCTTGCCTGGAGAATTCCATGGAGAGAGGAGCCTGGTGGGCTACAGTCCAAGGGGTCACAAAGAGTAAGACATGACTGAGAGACTTTTTTCACTTTACTGAAGTTGATCTGGGCCAGGGCCTGCCCCTCAGCTGGAAACCAGCCAGAACTAGGTGATGTAATGGGGCCCAGCACAGGCCGGGGCAGCTCAGAGGAGAGGGGACAGGCCCTGGGGGTGGGGGTGGGGAGGTGGATGGAAGCCCCTCTGAGTCCTGGTTTCCAAGAGAAGAGAAAGGCTTCTGCTCTTGTGGTGCCACCCCCTCCCCCAGAGCTTGAGCCTGGGGTGGAACCATCCCTGCCCCACACTGTCTGTCTCCCCTTCCCTGGCCTTGAGTCCTGCCTTCTCAGGGCCCGTTACTGACCTGTGGGATGAGCTCTGTTCTCTCGGCCTTTCTTAGGCCACTTTCTGGCTCTGCACCCACGTGCTCTCTTTCTAGTCCCCAGGAGTGTTGGACAAATGCGCACCTCCCGTCCCTGCTCAGACCGTGCGTCTTTCGTCTGGGGGCAAAGCTCGGGGATGTAGTCCAGGCAGTGGCAAAAGCCCAAGATTTGGGGTGACTGACCACCTGGGTTTGCATCTGCCATGGACTCCCATGGAATCATCGGTCTTGAGCAAGTTCCTGAAGCTCTGGAAGCCTGTCTGGGGCTAAATGGATGTTGGATGTAAAGTGCTTAGCTTGGTCTGTGCACTGTTCAGTTCAGTTCAGTTCAGTTCAGTCGCTCAGTCATGTCCCACTCTTTGTGACCCCATGAATTGCAGCACACCAGGCCTCTCTGTGCATCACCAACTCCCGGAGTTTACCCAAACTCATGTCCATCAAGTCGGTGATGCCATCCAGCCATCTCATCTTCTGTCGTCCCCTTCTCCTCCTGCCCTCAGTCCTTCCCAGCATCAGGGTCTTTTCCAATGAGTCAGCTCTTCGCATCAGGTGGCCAAAGTATTGTAATTTCAGCTTCAACATCAGTCCCTCCAATGAACACTCAAGACTGATCTCCTTTTGGGTGGACTGGTTGGATCTCCTTGCAGTCCAAGGGACTCTCAAAAGTCTTCTCCAACACCACAGTTCAAAAGCATCAATTCTTTGGCACTCAGCTTTCTTTACAGTCCAACTCTCACATCCATACATGACTACTGGAAAAACCATAGCCTTGACTAGATGGACCTTTGTTGGCAAAGTAATGTCTCTGCTTTTTAGTATGCTATCTAGGTTGGTCATAACTTTCCTTCCAAGGAGTAAGCGTCTTTTAATTTCATTGTTGCAATCACCATCTGCAGTGATTTTGGAGCCCAGGAAAGTAAAGTCAGCCACTGTTTCCACTGTTTCCCCATCTATTTGCCGTGAAGTGATGGGACCAGATGCCATGATCTTAGTTTTCTGAATGTTGAGTTTTAAGCCAACTTTTTCACTCTCCTCTTTCACTTTCACCAAGAGCCTCTTTAGTTCTTCTTCACTTTCTGCCATAAGGGTGGTGTTATCTGCATATCTGCGGTTATTGATATTTCTCCAGGCAATCTTGATTCCAGCTTGTGCTTCATCCAGCCCAGCATTTCTCATGATATACTCTGCATATAAGTTAAATAAGCAGGGTGACAATATACAGCCTTGATGTACTCCTTTTCCTATTTGGAACCAGTCTGTTGTTCCATGTCCAGTTCTAACTGTTGCTTCCTGACCTGCATACAGATTTCTCAAGAGGCAGGTCAGGTGGTCTGGTATTCCCATCTCTTTCAGAATTTTCCACAGTTTGTTGTGATCCACACAGTCAAAGGCTTTGGCATAGTCAATAAAGCAGAAATAGATGTTTTTCTGGAACTCTCTTGCTTTTTCGATGATTTTATCTCTGGTTCCTCTGCCTTTTCTAAAAGCAGCTTGAACATCTGGAAGTTCACGGTTCACGTATTGCTGAAGCCTGGCTTGGAGAATTTTAAGCATTACTTTACTAGCGTGTGAGATGAGTGCAATTGTGCACTGTAGCTGTAGCTATTATTGTTTTCCCTCAGCAAGTTTACTTTAGTTTACTTTAGCAAGTTAACTTTAGTTTACTCTTTCCTAGAAGGCCCACTTCTGTGTAAATGCATCCTCCAGAGTAGTGCATTTCAAACACCTTTAACTTTGAACTACAGTAAAAAATTCATTTTATGCTGTGGCTCAGTCCGTACTTTCGAGTTTCATGAAACAGTACTTACTTCGCCTCCCTGTGATGTACTTTCTCTGCTCTTCTCTTTGCATAAAAAAATCGTGGGTCCTGCAGAACATCCCCGCTCCCCGCCCCCCCCCCCCCACCAGCCCCCACGCTCCGCTGTCCTGGTAATTGGGAAGAGGGAGGGGCTGTGTCTGATTGCTTCCCTTAAACACTCCAGCCACAGGCCCCTTCTGGGAGGAGGATCTTGACGGCCCAGGTGGTCCTAGAGTGCCCTCTGGTGGCATCAGGGCCTTCCTGCAAGGCTGCCTGAACTCCAGCAGCAGCTGCTGGGGTTGGGTAGACAGGGTAGGTGGCCTTGGCAAGGCCAGCTTCTAGGATTGTGTTGAGGGTGAGCTGCAGACACGCTGGGTCCCTCCTTAGACCTGCTGCCTCCCATAGGTCTCCTGGAATGATGACATGACCCTGGAACACTAGCCGCTCTCCTGGTCTTTGATGAAACCGTGGGTCCAGCCCCAGGCCTGGATGGCCATGGGATACTTGGGGTGGGGGAAATAATTAAATCCACTCTGGTTATAGCAGTACACTGCACAGAGTGACTTGTCCTTTTCCAGTGTGTTGGAGCCTCTTTCTGCCTCCTCTTGGGCTCAAGGGTCCAGATGGATATGCCCTGAAACACATTCTTATCTGTGTTTCTAGTCAAAAGCCAGCAGAGCCCACTGGTCACCAAAGAGATCCAGCCAAAGGCCAGGACCCTGCACGTGGCACAGCCATCCAAGCCGGCAGAGCCCCCCGTGACAAGTCTTCAGAGCCGCAGCAGCCATAGCCTGGGCCTGGCCCCAGGGCCCACCCCTGCACCTCGCTCCAGAGCGTCTGGACCCCCCAGCACCCCTTCTTCCCCAGGGCCTGGGCTGAGGTGAGCTGGGCTCTGCATTCTCATAGGGTCCACAGTGTGGCTCCCACCCTGTCCTGGGCCCCCCACCGGCTTCCGCAGACAGGTGAGGGGCAGAGAAAGAGTGAACAGGAGGGCCCTCAGGTGGGGTCCAACCCACGAAGAGACTGGAGTCCCTTGCTCCTGGCCAGGGTAAGCCTCCCTTCCTCTTACTGACTCATCCCCAAGCCCCAGTTGCCACCGTGGAGGGGCTGAGTCTTCATCTTCTAGCAGAGGGTGGCTGCCCCTTTCCAGATGACTCCTGGCTGGAGTCTGGGCCAGGGGTGCCAGGGGCAGGACTGGCTCTGGGCCAACCAGCTTACAAGTGGTGAAATGTGGCTTTGACCATCTTCCTTCCAGCTCACGCACTCCTCATTTCTTCTCCCTCTTGACAGTACATCCCCGTTCAGTTCTGAAGAGGACTCGGAAGGAGATGCTGGGCCGCGTGCGCCCCTCCAGCCCCCGAGAGTTCCTTCGAGGGTGGGGCCCTGGCCGCAGGATGACGGGGACTGGTCTGACACCGAGACCTCGGAGGGGAGTGCCCAGCCTGCTGGCAAGGGCTCAGGCGGGCTGACTTCCTCAGGTGAGGAAGGTTTTCTTATAAAACTATTAACGAGGCTTGTAGCTTCTGGCTTCAGTTGCATTTTCTAGCCAAAGTTTAAAGAATATAGAGCTGAGGTTTTGTCTTTACAAAGAAAGTAAGTGGACGAGCTGGGGGGTAAGCCCAGTTCTGTGCCAACTGCCAAGTCCACAGTGTCATGAATTCTGAGGAACTTCATCTTATCCATGGCATGGTCCCAGCCTGCCAGCCCATCGAACTCACCAGAACCAGATCTCTGGAGAACTGATGACCTGCCAGGCGGATGGTAGGGTATAAACATCTAGGAACTGGGAGTCTGGAGTCCTTGAACACACTTTGGACTCTGTCGCTTGCTCCCTGTGTGCTGGTGGGAGGGTTTTGGTTCCTTTGTTGTAAAGGGAGGTATCTGGACAAGATGAGTGGGGGCAAGGAACATAGTATGAACGTAATAGACCCTTAATGAACTGGTTTTTAATCAATCAGTGAGCCAAGGGTCATCATCGCTCTGGACCTCTGCTCAGGCCCCCAGACATTTGAATCCTGGAAGGCCATGGCTGGCTCCCTGCTTCCTGGCCAGTCCTGAGGTCTGAACATCCACCTTGCTTTCTCACACTGATAATGTAGTCACTGCTTAGCTCCTTTCCTGTGTGGAGTTCATAGAAAGTGGGTCTGGCCCCACAGCCCTCCTGTGCCTATTTATATTGATGATATTTCTTCATTTCTCTGTGAAGATGTTGGAGGAAAAACTTCACATTAATCTTGCAGTTCATGTACCAACTGCGCAGCGGTTCCTCCTGCTAAGAGGAAAGGGCAGCTTGCTAAGCTTCTGTGCCCAGCCGTGCCCTTCAGGACATAGTATGTTTCTGGATGTTCCAAGCCTCTTTTCCCTGCACACGCTGGCCTGGGCCTCTCTCTCCTTGCCTGTCTTCTACTGCTTTTGTCCTTCCTTTTCCCCTTCGGACTCTTCTCCACACTCCCTTTATCCACACTGGAGCTGGGACATGACCCATGGGGATGATGCATGCATACTCTGGTCTTCTCCCCTGGTTGCCTTCCAGGAACGCTGGTGCAATCGATGGTCAGAAACCTCGAGAAGCAGCTGGAGGCTCCAGCCAAGAAGCCTGCTGGAGGGGTCAGTCTGTTCTCAGTGCCCAGTGCCGGGCCCCAGAGAGCTTCTGTGCCAGGAGGGAAGCCCCAGGTAGGCTGTAGGACCTAGGAGGCTCCCCTGCAGTCTCTTACAGTAGAGCTAGCTCCGAGTTTGGGGCCCTGGGCTGGTCCTGAGGGAGGGCCCATGTGCGACACTACAGTTGTCCTCATGCCCCTTGTCTCCTCTGCCCCCGCAGGAGTGGCGGGATGCCCACTTTCCAGTGCTTGTTGTTTCTGTCTCTTGTTAACATCGAAAAGCCTTGTGGTTCATTACATGAACAACTGCTCGGTGGGTTGTTTCTCCCAGCCACGCATGCCCCCACTTCTGGCTCTGATGGGGCCTGGACCTGGCTCTGTGCCTGGCTTCCAGCAGTAGCTCCTCTATTCGGGCTCCAGCTCATCCCAAGTCAAGCTCTCCCCTTTCTTCACTCCCCGAGGACCTCAATGCAGGACCGTGTGCAGAGCAGACTGCTCCACAATACACAGTGGGGATATTAGGCACTTTTGTTCCAAATATCCAAGGCCATTCCGCATCACTAAGAATGTCTTGATGGCCTGGCCTCTCTCCGGCTCCAGCTGCCATCAGATTTATCGCTCAGATGCTCAGCCTTCCAGACCATTCCTGTTAGGATGTCCTTGCCACCTCCCCTCTCCCCCCATAAGGGAACCACTTCTGTATTCCTGTTGTATTTTCTTAGGCAGAAACATTTCAAGCTCTTGTAGCTTTACACTCCTTTCTCAATCAGAAAGATGCATCCTAGGATGACCTATGTTATTGCTCTAAAATTCGGAAATAACGGGCAATCACTTTTCGGTTTTTCCTAGCATATACCTCCCCTGGCAACCCCAACACCCACCCTGTGCTATGTAACATGTTCGGTTTATTATGTAGCTCGTGTGTGTTTGTGAGTAATGACTCTAAATGATTCAAAATGTATTCAGAAAGAATTCATCCTCAGTTGTGCGAGAGCACCAAATGCCCTATGCAGGTTGAGGCACTGTCCAGAGTCTGCTTGCCACCTGGGGCCCTGGTGGTTTCTGTTGCTTGTCCTTACGTTCCAAGGCAAATGGTCTGGGCACTGAGAGCTCTGGTGGGGGTGGGAGTGGCCGTGATTCTGGTTTGGGGACAGCCTGGGAGCTTGGCCCACTCTGGGCTCCCCTGTTGGCCCTAGCTCAGACCTTTTCCAGGCTGAAGGATTCCTGCACTTGGAGTTCCCCTCACGCACCTTTGGTCAGAGTGTTTCCCAGCCCTGGACCAGCGGTCTGTGGCAGGTGGGGTGGGTGCATTAGCCCCTGGTGCATCAGCTCAGGAGTTTGCAGAAGTTAAGTCCCTGGGCTTCGTCACTGTGGGCAGTTCAAAAATCTGGACAAAGTTTAAATTTCGACAAGAGCAACCTGATCTTCTACAGGCCTTGGGGCTGCCCTCTGTGTGGCCAGTGGAATTTCAGGGGTGTTTGCAATGGCTGTGACTCCAGGTCTCTGAAGCAGGTTCTCAAAGACATGGAAGTGAGAAGACGGAAGGAGTAGCGCCCCCTCCTGCTTTCTTCCAAATCTGCATTTTGTCCCCATGCCCATCCTCCCTGGTCAGATGCATTTTCTTTTCCCTTGTTCTCCTTGCAGCTTTCTGAGGACGAGAGTGACTTGGAGATCTCTTCCTTGGAAGATCTCCCGCAGGACCTAAACCAGAGAGAGAAACCGAAGCCCTTGTCTCGCTCAAAGCTCCCGGAGAAGTTTGGCACTAGCTCTTGGAGCCCCTGTCAACCCAAAGTCCCTGGCTGGTGAGCCTGCTTCTGATTCTGGCAGTCAGAGGACCAGCCTTGTCACCCAGCTGGGTGGGGCTGGCTCAGAGATCCGCAACGATGGGGCTGCTGGGCCTCTTGTCTTCCTCAGGAGCCGAGAGGTCTTCTCGTTGGACAGACACAGAGTGGAAGACAGATATGATTTCTCCCGTCCCCCGTGACAGCCCTGGCAGTGTCCCATGGGTCCCAGGGCTGAGAAGGGGTTGTAAAAGGACCTTGAAAGAGCATCCTTCTTCTACCTCCATGTTCGCTCCAGACTAAAAGGAGACACTTGGTCTTTACTCTGCAGCGTTTTGTAAACCTTGGCAACACTGTAGAGCTGGGTCTTTTATGGGGTCCTTTGGGGGACTTACGCCTGAGTCAGTCATTCGGTAATTGACCCAAAGTCATTTACTGAGGTCGTCTGGCCTCTTACTGCTGAGCTGGGGTGTAGGCAGAGATTGGGGAGAGACGAAAAGTACGGGATCATAATAGAGATTGGGACGTTATGGGAGCACAGACAGAGCCTCTCAGTGCAGCTGGGTGTGAATGTGGAGAGCTTCCCAGCTGATGTCCTCAGGACCTGCTCATGGGTGAGAGGGAAGGAGGGCCACCTGGCTGGGGCCTCATATCCTCAAGGGACCACAAAATAAGTTTTGATAATATTTCTAAAATTAGGTTATATACATATCTGTAGTATTTATTTTTAATGTGAAGAGCATTAAATTATTATATGTAAACCCTTAAATACAGCATGTTTGTCACTCTCTGGTATTTCTTCCTTGTTTTGGAGCTTCAGCAGGGACTGGGTGGGGGCCAGAGCCATCTGTACCCCAGCTGTCAGTTTAGGACTTTGGGGTGAAGTTGCCAAGATGGTGGTAGCGGTGCAGTGGGTTTGTTGGGGAGTCATTCCTGTGAAAGGTGAAGGCAGAAGAAGCTGGATCAGGGCAAGTGCTCAAGTGCAGTGCGGGTCTGACCCCCATGAGAGGAGGAGAGCAGGCAGCAGGAGTGGGCAAGGGGAGGCCAGACCGCTGTGCAGCTGACACCCTCACCAAGCTGGTGGGAGCTCCAGAGCAGGCCCAGCCAACCAGGGAGTCCCCACTGGGCAGGTTGGCCAGATCCAGGCACCCCACCCTGCTTGACCATAGGCTGCAGTGCCTAGGAAAGTGAGAACTAATAGAACTAGTAGAGAACTAGTGGTAGAATTAGTTTTCCCTAAAGGGAAGCCCAGCCATACACCTCCAAGCCTCATGAGTGGAGGGAACAGAGTGATGAATCCCTGACGCCCAGCTTCAACCCTTATCAACTCAGCTCATGGCCAGTCTGGCTTCATCTGTCTTTCCCCACTACCTCGAGTCTCTCCCCAGCTCTCCATCCGGGCTTCTTTTGACCTCTGGGTGGTAAGCCCTGAGGTTCTAGCAGGAAGAACTAGGGGAAATGAGGAGGAAAGGCATTGCCGAGGATAAAGGGGTCTGGGGAGGCTTGGGAGTGTCACCGTATCAAGCTGTTCAGTGAGGCCAGGGCACAGTTTATGAAGGGCCTTATGTGGGACCCGGGGTCAGCCCACCTTGGCTGCTGGGGAGTAAATTCCCTTTGTGGATCTCATACCTTTGTCCAGCTGAGAATATGTATGGATTGTCCCAGTGGCTCAGTGAGGAGGGGAAGGGGCAGTGAGTGGGGAGTGGTAGTGAGGTTCATCCCTCTCTCAGGATTCTGCCAACAAAGTCATGCTTTCCTATTCACAGGCTTTGGGCGAGGGAGGTAAAAAAAAAAAAAGATGCTTGTGGAGTCCCTTGCCACCTCCTGGTTTCCTGTAGCTCTGAGTGCACTGCTGATGCCAGCTCCCCACATCACAGTGCACGCTGGCATCTCTGCTTCTTGGCCTCAGGGTTGTTTCTGATGTAGGAGGCAGCACAGGCTCTGTGCAGGTGTAGCCTGGAAGTGGCAGAGAGCTGACTCTACCAGGGCAGCCTGCACTCGAGGTGGAGTGGGAGTTGGTGAATAATTGCTCCAGCTTCCTGCGCTTTGGTTTGACAATTTGGAGGTTTATTCCACAGTTTTTCAAAGTCCCCAGGATAGGTGAATCCCAGTTGCCTTGAACATTACAATTTGTTAATGCATCCTTTATTGGCCTTTCTCCTTCTGGTTTCACTTTTCTCATTCACATCTGCTTCTTGGGAGTACCTCTGAAATAAATTCACTTGTACCCAAATTGTTGCCTCAGGCTCTGCTTTCAGGGGACCCAAGTGAAATAGACGTGAAAGCCCATGTGTTTTCACATACGCTGGTGATAATCACCCATGAAGAATGACTCTATTCCTGAATGTTCATAATTAAATTCTATGTTTCCGAATCTGTTTTTCTACTTTGGTGACTAATGTATTAGTTTTTCATTTGCCAAGCTCTGAAGAATTGATGCTTTTGAACTGTGGTGCTGGAGAAGACTCCTGAGAGTCCCTTGAACTGCAAGGAGATCAAACCAGTCAATCCTAAAGGAAATCAACCCTAAATATTCATTGGAAGGACTGATGTTGAAACTGAAGCTCCAATACTTTGGTCACCTGATGCAAAGAGCCAACTCATCAGAAAAGACCCTAATGCTGGGAAAATTGAGGGCAGGAGGAGAAGAGGCCTATAGAGGATGAGATGGTTGGATAGCATTACCCACTCAATGGATATGAGCTTGAGCAACCTCAGGGAGATAGTGAAGGATAGGGAAGCCTGGTGTACTTCTGTCCACAGGGTCGCAAAGAGTCGGACATGACTTAGCAACTGAGCAAATGCTGTTTACCTCTTCCCACTTTCAAATACATTGAAAAGTTTTGGGGCAAGATTTATAAGAACTTTGGAACATGTGTATTAATCAGGCTTCTCGGGCTTCCCTTGTGACTTAGCTGGTAAAGAATCTGCCTGCAATGCAGCAAACCTAGGTTCGATCCCTGGGTTGGGAAGATCCCCTGGAGAAGGGAAAGGCTACCCACTCCAGTTATTCTGGCCTGGAGAATTCCATGGATGAATGAGCAACTTTCACTTTTCCAGAGAAACAGAAGCAATAGGATATAGATATTGATACAGATGTAGATTTAAATACATAGAAGAGGAAATTTATTATAAGAATTGACTCATGCAGTATGGAGGCCAGGAAGTCCCCTGATCTGCTGTATGCAGGATGGGGAACCAGGAGAGCCCCTGGTGTTGGTCCTGGAGTGCGAAGGGCCAAGAACCAGGAGCTGGAATGCCCAAGGGCAGGAGAAGATGGACATCCCAGTCAAGAAAAAGAGAGCTGAGTCATCCTTCTTTTTCCTTCCTTTCTGTTCAATTTGGGGCCTTGGTGGACTGAATGATGCCCAGCCAAGGCTGGTGAGAGTGGATTTTCTTTATTCTGTCTACTGATTCAAATGCTAATCTCTTTCAAAGGCACCCTGAGAGACATGCCCAGAAATAAAGTTTTCCCAGCTATCTGAGCATTCTTTTGCCCAGTCAAGTCGACACATAAAGTTAACCATCACAATATGTAGTGTATTAAATTATTTTAAAATTATCCAAACAGTAAGATTGATGTAGAAAAATTAGAAAACACAGATGATCTAAAAGAAAAATAAATTTGAATAACCCCCAATTCCAGAGTCAGCTACTAGATATGCATGCACTGATTAAAAAAATACATATGTCTCCTTCCTACAGTTCAACTATATTTATTCTTCTCTAATTTGATTTTCCTTCTTGAAAATAGATTATAAATGTCCATCAGTACATATGTATCAACTTAATTATATTTAATGGCCACATAGTATCACATGGAAAAGATTACAAAAATTTATTTAACCAGGCATTTCTACTTTGGGCCTTTAATAAATCATGGAATGATAAACAAATGTGTATATACATCTTTGTGTGCTTAATTAAGATTTCCTTAGGATAAGTACTTAGAAGTGAGGTTGCTGAACCAACATGGTAATGAAAGCCAGCACTGTATGCCAGGCACTGGTCCAAGCTTCTTATGAATATTCACTGAACTTCACAGCAACTCTTCGAGGTGGTGATGCTCTTACAGTCATTTTGGGACCAGGGCCTGAGACACAGAGCCGTTAAGAAACTTGCCTTGAATCCTGTCTCCAGTAAGTGGTTTACTGGGATCCAATGGGGCTGGCAAGCCCTGGAGCCCTGGCTCCTCACCATGTATTTTGGGGAATTTTTGTTACATAAACGCTCTCCAGAAAACCTGAGCCACTTGAGTCTAATGTTTGACATGCTCCCTTTGGCATTCTCTTGCCACCAGGGGGTATCATTCATCTTTAAAAGCTTGGACAACGTGATATGTAAAAAATGAAACCTCATCTTTGAAAAAATTTACATTTTTTAGTTTTCTCCTAAGGCAGATTTTTTTTTTCATTTTCCTATTGATTATTTCTATTTCTTCTTTCATAAATTGCCTGATTGTATTCTTAGTGCTTTTTTGGTCAGTTGATTCAATTTTCTTTGTTGCTTTTTTCTTTATCTGTTTATTATGGAAAATTTCCAGCATATATAAAAATACAGAGAATGTATAATGGCCTTGATGTTCTCATCACTCAGCTTTAATAATTATCAATATTTGATGACTCTTACTTCCTGCAGACCTCTTAGCAACCTCCCCCAAATAGTCATATTATTATATCTACAAATACTTCATATGTATCTTCCATATGTACTTTCTTTTCAAAATAACCACTATACCACCACCACTTAAACAAAAATCAGTAATCTCGTCTAAGCATCGTCTAATATCTACTGTGCTCACGTGTCCTCTCTTTTCCTATATATTTAAGTCTCTTTTAATCCATAGATTCCTTCTCTACTTTCCCCTTCCTTCCTTCCTTCCCTCCCACATTTTCTTCCTCACAATCTTTATTATTATTTTGTTTTTGTTGCTAAAGAAATGCGGTTATTTGCTTAGAAGAATTCCCCCGGTCTGGATTTTGCTGACTACATTGCTATGATGGTGTTTAATGCATTCCTCTTTCCCCTGCACTATCTATCTGTAAATTTCTAGTTAGATCTAAATACATGATCAGGCCTCCCTGGTAGCTCAGTCAGTAAAGAATCTTCAGGCAGTTCAGGAGACCTGGGTCAATCCCAGCGTTGGGAAGATCCCCTGGAGAAGGAAATGACAAACTATTCCAGTATCCTTGCCTGGAGAATTCCATGGACAGAGGAGCCTGGTAGGCTGCAGTCCATGGGGTCGCAAAGAGTCGGGCATGACTGAGTGACTAGCAAGGACTGAATACATGATCAGTTTCAACTTTTATGATTTTTTGATTCTTTTTTGACAAGAACTTCTTATGTAGCACTATGCACCTCTGGTAGGAGGCACATAATGACTGGTTCTCTCTTTTTTATGGTATTGGTGATGGCATTGATGATGTATTGAAGATCATTGCCTAATCTATTGATTAGGGATTTCCAAAATTCCTTTGGTATTTACTAGCTGGAAAACTTCTATAAGGGGGAATTCCCCAAATAGAACTGCCTGGTTGCCTTAAGATATAGTTTATATAGGTAAGACACCTAAGAGATTGATTCTTTCCTCTTTCAAAATAATGAGATGGTTTCCTAGCATTCTCCATGGGTACCTTATGAACTCCTACATTGAAACATATTTGATTTGTTGAAATTGATTGCAGTTGTTATCCTTATTGTTGCTGAACTTGTCCCGCCTTTGGCCAGTGGGTGCCTCTTCAAGTTGGTTCCTGGGTCCTTTTGAATAACCTTAGTAATCGGATAGCTTCCTTGCTATCTGTTATGAGAGATGATCCAGGCTCATAGCATACATTTCCCGCCTCAGATTTGAAATTAGTAATTTCTTTGGGGGAATCCTGATTTCTTTTAGAGGAAAATGATATTTACAGACACAATCTGGGAGCAGGGGGTACTGATTACTATTGGTCTTGTCATTACTTCTAAGCTCATTCAGTGGACAGAGACAGGAAATAAACAAGTAAGAAAAGATAAGTTCATACTGATATTTCCCATTCAAATTTATGACTACAGGATTTTTACTTTATTTCACTGATCTAATATCTATTTGTATCTTTTTTCTTCCACTCTAAAGAGTCTTGGCTCCCAACAGCACAGTCTCAGTCTCAGAATAGCAACAACAGCTTTATTGTCCACAATATGATAATTGGAAACAGTTTAACGTTTATTGCTGTTACATTTTGGAGTTTTGGGGTCCTTAGGGTATATCCCACTGGGGATGTGCAATTAAATTACTATGTTTTAAAATCACATCCAATAGTTTCTGTCTGTGGTTACGCTACTGAATGGCTATATAATTTGGTTTGCTTCTTCATTGTACTTTTGATTTTTAGAGATTGTATCTTAATTTGCTTCATATAGCTTATATATATATGTATTGCTAATATATAAAAATATTAAAATTACATATACTATTATATTAAAAGTCTATATATACTGAAAATATTAATCCATTGTCATATTGCTATTTTTTGTCTTTTTGTTTATAGGTTCCTTCTCATAGAGAGATTTTTAAAATTCTTATATATCTAACTGATGTTTTCCTTTATATCTAACTGATGTATGCCTTTGGTGTCAGAATTAGAAAGGCTTTTTTTCATTCCAGTATTCATACAGTTTCAAATATATTTTTCTTCTATTACAAAATTTAAAATTTGACTTAATATGTCTGGACTTTGTGTGTGGAGGATTGATGGCTACAAGCTGTGAGTTAGGGATGTTACCTATTTTTTTCCAAAAAATTAGCCAGGGGTCTCACCAACATTATTTGACAATTTATTCTTTCTTCACTTTTAAAAATATCCCCTTTATCAAATGTAAATTATTGTATGTGCTTAAGTCTGTTTTTGGGCTTTTTATTTATTCCATTAATCTGACAGTTTTGGCACTAGAATTGTACTGTTCTTAATCATTAAAATTTATCATCTTACAGGACACAAAATTATTTTTACCTCTCAGAATTTTACTACTGGCTAATTTTCAAAGTTGAAATTATATCAGATTCTTATAAATGAGCAAATAAACATGGATGGCTCAACATGCACCTTCATGAATCTTGATTACAACTCATTTGAAATCTTAGCAAAGCTCTGTCTTGAACCTTAACTGGATATCTTTTGAATACTTATAAGTAGAGTGTTCTGTTTCTCACAATTCTTCCTGGATCTCACAATTCTTTCTAGATTTCCATCAGGCTGATTCTTTGTAGAGGGAAGCATAGTCCCTGTTAGTGTGGGGTGGCAGTGTGCTGTAGGCTCAATCAACAAAACGTGATTCAAGGTTAACAGTTTTTATTTTGCCAATAACAGAAAGTATGCAACAGTTAACACACTAGCACCATTATTTTATAGAAGATTTTTAATACCAGAAGAATGAGATGGGGTTAATCTTGGAGTAGAAAACTGAACTTCCCAAGAATAGGCCCCTTACAACGACGTGCATCCCTCATTTCACTCATTCCCTTTGAGATGTGGTGAACAAACAAAGACGTGGTTATGGACCAGCTCCGGTCCCCCGCCTGGCACTCGGGAAGCACAATTTGTATCTGTGGACCATCCATTCCGCGATTGCATGATTCAACATGAAAACAAAAATGTAATAAGTTGTATCTTCTGACGTAACTTCAATCATGAGCTTAACTTATGCATATAGGGGGCTTTCCTGGTTACTCAGATGGTGAAGAATCTGCCTGCAATGTGGGAGACCTGGGCTCGATCCCTGGGTCAGGAAGATATCCTGGAGAAGGGAATGGCTACCCACTCCAGTATTCTTGCCTGAGAAATCCCATGGACAGAGGAGCCTGGTGGGCTACAGTCCATGGGATCACAAAGAGTCGGACACAACTGAGCAACTAACATGCATGTAGGGATAACAATGACTGGAAGTTTGTAATAGATTGATGGTTACAACCTGAAGAAGATTTTTTTTATCATCTAAAAATCTGAACCTACGATTTAGGAAATAGAAGATGCTTTGATATCATGGCTGGAATCTGATAGTGATGGGAACCTGAGATACACATGAAGACCATTTTCAGTTTTGGAAAATCTAAAGTGAAATGACATGTTACAAGTTGATTTATACGCTGTTATCAATTCTCAGTTTATAGGGAATTAAAAGAGCAGAGTGAAAAAGTTGGCTTAAAGCTCAACATTCAGAAAACTAAGATCATAGCATCCGGTACCATCACTTCATGGCAGATAGATGGGTAAACAGTGGAAACAGTGGCTGACTTTATTTTTCTGGGCTCCAAAATCACTGCAGCCATGAAATTAAAAGATGCTTACTCCTTAGAAGGAAGGTTATGATCAACCTAGATAGCATATTAAAAAGCAGAGACATTATTTTGCCAACAAAGGTCCATCTAGTCAAGGCTATGGATTTCCAGTAGTCATGTATGGATGTGAGAGTTGGACGGTGAAGAAAGCTGAGCACCAAAGAATTGATGCTTTTGAACTGTGGTGTTGGAGAAGACTCTTGAGAGTCCCTTGGACTGCAAGGAGATCCAACCAGTCCATCCTAAAGAAGATTGGTCCTGGGTGTTCATTGGAAGGACTGATGTTGAAGCTGAAACTCTAATACTTTGGCCACCTGATGTGAAGAGCTGACTCATTGGAAAAGACCCTGATGCTGGGAAAGATTGAGGACAGGAGGAGAAGGGGACGACAGAGGATGAGGTGGCTGGATGGCATCACTGACTCGATGGACATGAGTTTGGGTGGACTTAGGGAGTTGGTGATGGACAGGGAGGCCTGGCGTGCTGTGGTTCATGGGGTCGCAAAGAGTCGGACGCGACTGAGCGACTGAACTGAACTGAAGTTAAGCAGACTAAAGTCAACAAAACTTCAGGTGTGATCCTGCACTTTTCTCTCTACCTGAGGTGTGTCCCCTGCCAGGTTGTGAGGGTAGCTGCTGAGATCCTTCAAATCCTCTGGGGAGGAAAGGATGTGGAAAGAATCATCCTGACCCATACGGCCTACTCTGTGTCTGTTCTCATGCCTGTGGCTGTTACAAACATTTACACACCCGACTCCCTGCTGGAGGTTATGGTGCAGGTTCAGCATTAGAATAATAGAAGATAGAGCTGCCAGACACTAACATTTGCTAAGTTCTTTAGGGAGGAGGATGTGTCGCTGATCCTTGTACCACCTGTTTCTACAGACATTAGACACTCGTCATCTGAGAAGCTGATGGGGCCGATTCCAAGTCAGTTATTGTGCCAGGAGTGTCTTCATATGTACGTCATGAGGACATACTTAATGGCAAGACAAGAAAGAAGAACCAACCTAAGCAAGGAAAGAAACATTCCCAAAGAATAGAGAGAACTCAGAATAAAGGTCAGAGGGGAGTCAATGGGAGGACCTGGACCAGGATGAGGTAATAAACTGAACTGTTGCTGCCACTGCAATAACTGGTCAGTGTCAGGCCTTTGTAGGAATGAAGATGTGCTCCATGCCTAACAGAGCCCATCGGTGGCATGGATCAAATAGATGGTCTAAAGGAGTAGAGACCTGCCCTCTGCTCATTAAGTCTATGATTCTTTTTTTTTTTTTTTTTTAACATTAGCAGCAATCTAAACTAACCTGAGGGAGAGCTTTATTTATTTATTTTTTTAATTAATTTTTTTAAAAAAATTTGGCCCTGCCGTGTGACATGTGGGGTCTTAGTTCCCCACCCAGGGATTGGACCCATGCCCCGTGCAGTGAATGTGCAGAGTCTTAACCAATGGAAAACCAGGGAAGTCCTGATTCCATGATTTTCATTGTAATCAGATATCTTATAGAGGAGATCCATGAGAACTTGGGACCGATAGCTGATCATGAAGGGTCCATCGAGCCCCAAGATTCAAGTGTCTTTTCTTTGCCATGGTTCAGCACAATAGTTATATAGAGAAAGTGTTTTGAGTTCCTGACTAGAAGTGGTATGTAGACTTTGCAGCTGCTACTGCTTGTTTTATTTTCTGCAAGATCAGCCCATGGGTGCCTACCGTGCAGTGGCACTGTGGACCACAGATTGGATGGCTCATGAGGACTTCTCAAGGGCACGTGAACCCCTCTGCAAGAGATAACCAGGGCTTTTCCATCCTGCACCACCACTCAGATCAGGTGGGCAGGATTTGGCAGATTGTCTTATTCAGCAGGGAAACTGCCTTATCAATAAAAAAGCAAAATCAAAAACCTTTGAAGATAAGTATAGAGCAGGGACTTGTCGCGCTTTCCTGCTTACCCTTGTGTTGCCAAAGCCCAGCAGAGAGCCTTGCATGGGAAAGGCAATCTATAGATACTGATGTGTTTTCACAACCTGTATTCTCAAGGAGACTCATTGTCAGGAGGTTTCCCCAACCTGGTAGTATCCAACACGGGCGGACAACCCCACACAGAAAAGTCCTTATGACCTCACTGCTTCCTCGGTTGCCTTCCTGTTTCTCTCATTTTGTTTATAGATACATCTAATTGATTTGCCTATACCTGCCACACCCAGGCCTCATTTCATCAATCTGTTAGATAAACCCAGTCATAACTGAATCTCAGTCTTGCCTGACATGCCTTTAAGCTGCCGATGAACTGTTCGCTACTTTTCAGTTTTTCCAGCACATACACATACCACCATCACCACCACCTCCTCCACCATCACCACCTCCTCCTCCACCATCACCACCATCTTTCCTACCACCACCACCATCTCCATCATCATCACCACCTCCTCTACCTCTGCCTCCTCACCAACACCACTATCACCTCCACAACCATCACCACTGTACACTAATTCTGGGGACTGTCACTCATTTGTAAACATAGCTTCTTCTGTAGACTGAGTGGACAGAGCCTGAAGCAGGGAACTAGGCAGCCCTGATTCAAATCCTGAAAGCCACAGACCTGTTTTGTGACCTTGGGAAAGTCATGTAACATTTGTTTTCTCACCTGTGAAGTGAGAAGCTTGGCAGTGACAATCTTCTAGACTTACAGTATTCTATAATACCATGAATGCCTTAGGCTTTGGAAATTCACTTTTACCTTTAAAAAGGTTAGTCAATTTACTAATTATAACCTGAAAATCCTTTTGATATTTAAAAGATCCTCTTGCTTTCTCTTTGTTCTTTGAAAATTTAGAGCTGCCTCATTTCATAATGCCTAAAGCTTATATTTATAATCAACATCTATTTCATGGTTCTGAGCTGTTTTTCACATAATTGTCTTTTTTTTTTTTTTTTTTTTGCTTTGGAATTAGTTCTTTTGTGGTTAATGTATAACAGAAACAAAATGACTTTTAAAAATGCCCTGTGGGAACTCTGGGTTCATAGCTGTGTTACTAGGGGCCCACACATCACGGAGAGAGAACTAGGTCTCAGAAAGGAGAGCAGCCCATTCTGGGAATAGAGAAGGGAGTAGCTGAGACCAGAGGCAGGTGGTGTCTCTAAGATGTGTAGTAGACAGTGGTTTAAGGGTAGCCTGGAAGAAGCTAGTAAATGGTAGTCTGGACTCCAGGGGAAGGGATGAATATGTCCAGTGAGACCAGCAGGGGGCAGCAGAGTTGAGCACACTCTCCCATTCAGTTCAGTTCAGTCGCTCAGTCGTGTCTGACTCTGCGACCCTGTGGACTGCAGCACGCCAGACTTCCCTGTTCATCACCAACTCCTGGAGCTTACTTAAACTCATGTCCATTAAGTCGGTGATGCCATCCAACCGTCTCATTCTCTGTCGTCCCCTTCTCCTCCCGTCTTCAATCTTTGCCAGCATCAAGGTCCTTTCCAATGAGTCAGTTCTTCGCATCAGGTGGCCAAAGTATTGAAGTTTCAGCTTCAGCATCAGTCCTTCCAATGAATATTCAGGACTGATTTCCTTTAGGATGGACTGGTTGGATCTCTTTGCAGTCCAAGGGACTCTCCAGAGTCTTTTCCAATACCACAGTACAAAAGCATCAATTCTTCAGTGCTCAGCTTTCTTTATGGTCCAACTCTCACATCCATACATGACTACTGGAAAAACCATAGCTTTGACTAGATGGACGTTTGTCAGCAAAGTAATGTCTCTGCTTTTTAATATGCTGTCTAGGTTGGCCGTAGCTTTTCTTCCAAGGAGCAAGCCTTCCTGGTTCAGGTCCAGGAACCATTCTTCATGTTCTTCATGGCTGCAGTCACCATCTGCAGTGGTTTTGGAGCCCCTCAAAATAAAGTCTGTCACTGTTTCCATTATTTCCCCATCTATTTGCCAGGAAGTGATGGGACCAGATGCCATGATTTTAGCTTTCTTAATGTTGAGTTTTAAGCCAGCTTTTTTCACTTTCATCAAGAGGCTCTTAAGTTCTTCTTTGCTTTTGCCATTAAGGTGGTGTCATCTGCATATCTGAGGTTATTGATGTTTCTCCTGGCAATCTTGATTCCAGCTTGTGCTTCACCCAGCCCACCATTTCACATGATGTACTCTGCATATAATTTAAATAAGCAGGGTGACAATATACAGCCTTGATGTACTCCTTTTCCTATTTGGAACCAGTCTGTTGTTCCAAATCCAGTTCTAAGTGTTGCTTCTTGACCTGCATACAGATTTCTCAGGAGGCAGGTCAGGAGTTTGCTCAAACTCAAGTCCATTGAGTCAATGATGCCATCCAACCATCTCATCCTGTGTTGTCCCCTTCTCCTCCTGCCTTTGATCCTTGCCAGGACCAGGGTCTTTTCTAACGAGTTGGCTCTTCGAATCAGATGGTCAAATTATTGGAGCTTCAGCTCTGGGAAGGTAAGAGCCAACGGTGGGTCAGGCGGAATTTCTGTGTTGATGCAGGGCACTCTGGGCCCTCCAGGAAGGAATAAGACCTTACCTGGGACCCACAGATGGGTATATTTAGGTACATTTGGATTTCACATGTAAATTCTGAGAGATATGAAACATTTAGGGAGGGTACTGCAGCAAAGCATGGGAATTCCTATTAGTCAATGGCACAGGGTTTGGAGCATCCATGTCTGGTGTATGGCTGTGTATGAATGATTACATGATTCCTATACATCAGCTGCTGCAGGTGAGGTGGCAAATACACTTGGGTTTAATGCTCCCTGATTGTGTCTATATTTCTCATTCTAGATGTGGATTCAGGCATTCCCAATACATTCTTTAGTCATATAGGTGGTTGCCAGTTTCTCTGTAGAAGGGGTTTTGGGGTGATGATTTGATTAGGTGACCAAGGCATTAGAGTCAGTGAAAATAGAAAATAAAAAGATTTCCCTCTCATTCTTAAATTATAGAATACTTAGGTGTAGAATTTGTTATTGTTCAGTCACTCAGTCATGTCTGACTCTTTACCTTCCCATGGACTGCAGCACGCTAGGCTTCCCTGTGCTCCACTATCTCCCAGAGCTTGCTCAAACTGATGTCCATTGAGTCAATGATGCCATCCAACCATCTCATCCTCTGTCGTCCCCTTCTCCTCCTGCCCTCAATCTTTCTCATCATCAGGGTCTTTTCTAATGAGTCGGCTCTTCGCATCAGATGGTCAAAGTATTGGAGCTTCAGCTTCAACATCAGCCCTTCTAGTGAATATTCAGAGTTGATTTCCTTTAGGATTGACTGGTTTGATCTCCTTGCAGTCACTCTCAAGAATCTTCTCCAGCACCATGATGATTGTTTTCCATCATTACGTTAAAGATGTGATTCTACAGTGTTCTAGAAAATCTATTATCACTCTAAATGCCATTGCTTTGTAGTCAGTCTTTTTTCTTGATTTAAGTTTAAGATCTTCTCTTTACTGCTGCAATTCCACAATTTAATTATGGTGTTTATAAATTTGGATTCATTTTGGAAAGTATTTATTGAATTTATTACAATATTGCTTCTATTTGTATTTCGGTTTTTTGGCCATGAGGCATGTGAGATCTTAGCCCCTTAACCAGGGACCGAACCTGCACCTTTTGTATTCGAAGGTGAAGTCTTAACCACTGGACTGCCAGGGAAGCCCCTGGATTCATTTGTTTTTGTCTATCTTTATTAAGACACAGTATGATTTTAAATGGGAGGATTTATATCTTTAAAAACTTTAAAATTTGACGTATTCTAAATATAAAGACATAAACTGGACACTATAGAAGCTGATCTAGGATTTTTTTTTTTCTGCATATGGTTAGCTAGTTCCTTCCACAAACAAATAATAGCAGCTGAGAGTGATGGAGAATTTATTGTACAATAAGTGCCTTGATGAGAAGTACTATTATTCCCTCATTTTACAGAATGGAGCACTGAGGCCCAGGTGGGTTCAAGGTGACATAGCTATACATAGTAGAGGAAGGGTTTAAATGTGGGGCAATATGCTTCAGCAACTACTGTTCTTGCTATACTTCCTCTTGATATTAGCTTCAAGTTTTTAAACTTGGTATGTTTATTTTTCTTTTATAAACTGTATTTTTATTATATTTGGGGAAGCTCTTAGTGGGCTAATAAAGATTACTTAAAAGGGACAAAAGTCTCCACTCATAACTAGCTTTTTCTGTTCTCACGTTTGAATGCACTTTCCCAAGCATGTTTCTGCCCAGCTGTTTCCTCCTCTATCTTAGAAAGATGTATTTCTGCCAGGGAACCTCTAGCATGTGGAGGACTCTGACCAAATATTTTTCATAAAGCTGTCTATGAAACTATTTAAGACAAAGAATTGCAATAATTTAAAATTTACATTAATTAATTTTATTTATTTATTTTAAACTAATTAATTTTAAAGAATTTAAAATCCATGGACAGGGTCTCGTGTGTCACAGTGATTTGTTGTTGGAATACAGAAAAATGGGTGAAGAGGTACTTAGCGATTTGTTCATTGTCCAGTTGGTGCGTGTGAAGACTCTGTAGTGGCCTGGCATCCTCCCATCCTGCTCAGGTCCAGGAACCATTCTTCATCTTCTTTATTGTCAAATGCACCATTCTTGGCTTCATACCCCTCATTATGAGGAAAAGATAGCAATACTGTTACTGTTCCCATTACTGTGGCTTTTTGTATTGAAGCAGCATAGATCTTCTAGTCCCTGAAATTCCCTGATACCTGCAATTTAATGCTTGTAACATGACATCACTGCTTACAATGCTACATATGCATCAGTTCAGTCACTCAGTTGTGTCCGACTCTTTGCAACTCCATGCACTGCAGCATGCCGGGTTTCCCTGTCCATCACCAACTCCCAGAGCTTGCCCAAACTCGTGTCCATCGAGTTGGTGATGCCATCTCATTCTCTGTCATCCCCTTCTCCTCCTGCCTTCAGTCTTCCCCAGCATCAGGGTCTATCAGGTGGCCAAAGTATTGGAGTTTTAGCTTTAGCATCAGTCCTTCCAATGAATATTCAGGACTGATTTCCTTGAGGATTGACTGATTTGATTTCCTTTCAGTCCAAGGGACTCTCAAGAGTCTTCTCCAACACCACAGTTCAAAAGTATCAATTCTTCAGTGCTCAGCTTTCTTTTGGTCCAACTCTCACATCCATACCTGACTACTGGAAAAACCATAGCTTTGACTAGACGGACCTTTTTCAGCAAAGTAATGTCTCTGCTTTTTGTTTTTTTTTAATTTTTTATATATTTATTTATTTATTTAAATTGGAGGCAAATTACTTTACAATATTGTAGTGGTCTCTGATTTTTAATATGCTGTCTAGGTTGGTCATAGCTTTTCTTCCCAGGAGCAAGCGTCTTTTAATTTCATGGCTGCAGTCACCATCTGCAGTGATTTTCATCTCAGTTCAGTTTAGTCACTCAGTTGTGTTCGACTCTTTGCAATCCCATGGACTGCAGCACACCAGGCCTCCCTGTCCATTACCAACTCCCAGAGTTTATTCAAACTCATGTCCATTGAGTCGGTGATGCCATTCAACCATCTCATCCTCTGTCGTCCCCTTCTCCTCCTGCCCTCAATTTTACCCAGCATCAGGGTCTTTTCAAATGAGTCAGCTCTTCGCATCAGGTGGCCAAAATAGTGGAGTTTCAGCTTCAACATCAGTCCTTCCAATGAACACCCAGGACTGATCTCCTTTAGGATGAACTGGTTGGATCTCCTTGCAGTCCAAGGGACTCTCAAGAGTCTTCTCCAACACCACATTTCAAAAGCAACAATTCTTCGGTGCTCAACTTTCTTTATAGTCCAATTCTCACATCCATACATGATCTCTGGTTCCTCTGCCTTTTCTGCAGTGATTTTGGAGCCCCCCAGAATCAAGTCTGTCACTGTTTCCATTGCTTCCCCATCTATTTGCCATGAAGTGATAGGGCTGGATGCCATGATCTTAGTTTTTGAATGTTGAGCTTTAAGCCAACTTTTTCACTCTCCTCTTTCACTTTCATCAAGAGGCTCTTCAGTTCCTCTTCACTTTCTGCCATAAGGGTGGTATCATCTGTGTATCTGAGGTTATTGATATTTCTCCCGGCAATCTTGATTTCAGCTTATTCTTCACCCAGCCCACCATTTTGCATGATGTACTCTGCATATAACTTAAATAAGCAGGGTGACAATATACAGCCTTGACTGTAATTATCTTCATTACCTCCACCATAGTTTGGTCTCAGGTCAAATAACTGGGAGGGAACACAGCACGGCGTATCAACAGAAAATTGGACTAAAGATTTACTGAGCATGGCCCTGCCCATCAGAACGAGATCCAGTCTCCCCCACAGTCAGTCTCCCCCATCAGGAAGCTTCCATAAGCCTCTTATCCTTATCAGAGGGTGGACAGAATGAAAACAACAATCACAGAAAACTAATCAATCTGATCACATGGACCACAGCCTTGTCTAACTCAATGAAACTATGAGCCATGCTATGTAGGGCCACTCAAGATGAACGGATCATAGTGAAGAGTTCTGAGAAAACGTGGTGCACTGGAGAAGGGAATGGCAATAATGGCAAACCACCTCAGTATTCTTGCCTTGAGAATCCCATACACGGTATGAAAAGGCAAAAAGATAGGATACCGAAAGATGAACTCCCTAGGTTGGTGGGTGCCCAATATGTTACTGGAGAAGAGTGGAGAAATAACTCCAGAAAGAATGAAGAGACAGAGCCAAAGAGAAAACAATGTCCAGTTGTGGATGTGACTGGTGATGGAAGTAAAGGCCGATGCTGTAAAAAACAATATTGCATAGGAACCTAGAATGTTAGGTCCATGAATCAAGGTAAATTGGAAGTGGTCAAACAGGAGATGGCAAGAGTGAACATCAACATTTTAGAAATCAGTGAACTAAAATGGACTGGAATGAGCAAATTTAATTCAGATGACCATTATATCTTCTATGGTGGGCAAGAATCCCTTAGAAGAAGTGGAGTAGCCCTCATAGTCAACATCTGCATCAGGCTATCTGTGAATCCTGGCTTTCAATGACTCTCTCAAATGTTGCCATGCTTTGTGGTGGAGGAGCACAAAAATCTTACCCAGAGCTTATAGGAAACTGAGAGCAATAGCTCTCTGGTCTTGTTGCCTTTACCGTTTGGAATTTTTTTACCCTAAAGGTAGACCACATCTTCTCTTGAAATTTTTAGGCTTGAATCATTTCCTTCCTAGGATGTGATCTCTTTCAATGTTGATAGACAATGTTGTCTGCAGGGAGGATGGGTGAGGGACCTAAGGGGAGAGTGAGAAGTGAAAAGTATGAGCATTGTGAGAGGCATGTCCATCTGTCTTCTACAGCTGAAAACTGAGTGAGCAAGAGACCTCAATTAAAGCACCTGCTGATGTTGCAGAGTGGTGATCTGAAGACGTTTTAGAGCCTGTGGGTGAGACCACCCCCAGAGGACTGCTGGACGTGTGGCATAGAGCCTGTGAGGGCTTGGGAGACCTCCCTGGGCACCAGCGGTGGGGACACACAGGGTAAGTCACACCTGCTGCTGCCTGATGTTGTAGATCTGAGGTGGAACTGGGCAGAGAACATGGGGGAGGGGGAGGCAGTGGCCCTGAACTTGTTCTGTGGAAAATGTGTCACCCCCAGATCAGTATGTCGCACCATTTTAAGGGCCCGATCTTGCATGTCATCACAGAGAAATACTGTACTAAGTAGGAAGGGTGAGCTGCTGGCCCAACTGCTGGCCTGGGGACATGTAGACACATACTCCAGAGCCCTCTGGGCATCCTCACATCCAGGGTAGAGAGTTAGCACTGAGAAGGGGAGGGATGGATGGAGTTCTCTGTGTCCTGGGCCTGGGCCTGGGCCTGAGGCACCTGGTCAGATGGCACTGCTGGCCCCAGCGGATTCCAAGCCCTGAGGGGGACTTAGAAACTGTCAATGGAGGCACCTGAAGACACAGGGCCCCTTGCCTGCCCAGGGCTAAGCCATGTACTGCTCCTGTTGGTCTCCTCATGACAGTGACCACCTCCACACTTGTGATTGTAGAGTCAGACCTCGGCCTCTGCATACTGGCACAGGAAGGAAGTCAGGCTGAGTTCCAGTTTGGTGGGTGAGGATGGACCCAGATCCTCTAAGTCTTCTCTTTGGAATCATCACTTCTTTTATCATTTGATCTATTAGAGTGAATGCTGTTGTGAAAAGAAGCATTTATTTTGTTCTTGACGTATAGGCTGAACCTATAATGAGGCAAGGACGGTCCTTTCATCAGCAGAAGTCAGCCCTAAACTTGGCCTCACGGGGCTCCATTCCTGGATGGAGGAACTTTTCTTTCTTGCTTCACCTGGAATTCTCCAGCTTCTGAATGTCACCTGTTGCTTCTTATGCTCTTATTACAATAAAATTAACCTTACAGGTAAGAAGTACCCATCATGCACCGATGCCGTGACACTTCTGATCTAAGCTAAATAAGGACAGAAATCCCTCTTCCCCTTTGAAAAATGGAACTGGGATGAAAATCGGGGAATAAGACCTCCAAACTCCTCCTTCCCCAGTGAAGATTCCGCCCCTTCATTTGCATGCCCCTCATGACAAGCTTGCCAAAGAATCCCAGGGGGGCATCTCCTCACCTATCTGCCTGCTCTCCTTCTGAGAGTATATCTTTGCTTAAATAAACTCTCACTTTACTTTCTTAACCTCTCTGCTTTGTCTCTGAATCCTTTTGTGACAGAGAAAGGAACTTGCATTCTCTGGGAACAGAATCATGCATTAGGACTGTCAACCAAAAAATGCACGCATTAGGACTGTCAACCAAAAAATGCAAATCTAAAAGTTGCAGGTTACGTTTTATTCAGGGATATTACTGAGGACTAAAGCCTGGGAAGGCAGCCTCTCAGATAGCTCTGACGAATTGTTTCAAAGAGGTAAGAGAGGAGCCTGGATATATAGAAATTTTTGCTGAAAAAAAAAATCAAATGTAGTTGAATATTGAAAGATTACTGCTAACCACAAAAGACAGACATCTCAAGTTAACAATAGTGCTTTTCTGTATATGTGAAAAGGCAGGAATTTGGACTCATCGGAATTATTCCTTAGATTTGCATCCTAACTCTCTAGGACCAGGATCCCATTTTTCTTCATCCAGAATTCCTTTCCTAGAGCACCATCGGAGGTGGCTGCAGTGGCTGATGGCTTGATGGTGGACAGCATTTGTTGTTTACTGGAACAGCAGACAACATTTCTTTGATAAACACTGGGATAGCATCCTGAGATCCTGGGAAGCTAACACCTAGGATCACATCCTGGTAAGCCTGGCTGTCTTCTCATGCTTCTTAAGCCCACAGGCAAGTGGTGCTGTCACAAGGTTCTCCAAACAGCCAGGAGACCAAGGCACATTTTCCTGGGCTATCAATTTTATTCAGATATCTGAGGGGATAAAGGTTGAACCTTTAAACTAGCTTTAACCCTTAAAACATTACAAGTATAGATATATTGTGGAACAGAATGCAATGTGCAATGAGTCCCTACCTAGAGCTGTAATTGAGTCTGGGCTCTCCAGGCCTCCCAAGGACAAGTTTCCCAATGCTGAGTTTCTCTTTTTTTTAAAAGCATGTTTTAAAAAAATGCTTTTTTGAGATATAATTGTTGAAAAAAATTTGCACAACGTGAGAGCTGCAAGTTAAGCTTTACTTGGAACAAAATGAGGACTGCAGCCTGGGAGACAGTGTTTCAGATAGCACTGAGAAACTGCTCTGAGGAGGTGAGGGGAGAAACTAGGATATGTAGGAGTTTTTGCAACAAAAGGCAAGCAGTTGGGAACATCAAAAAAAATTACTGTTAATTAAAGAAAACCAGATATACCAAGTTAAGGAATTTAGCACTTTTCTATGTATGAGAACATTCAAGAGTCTGGGCTCACTGAAATTGTTCCTTTAATCTGTACCTCAGCTATCTGGGGCCAGTATCCTGTGCTGTCTCATCCTGAGTTTCCTCAGGGCTCACCTTAGGGAGTGGCTGTAGTCTGCCGGCTGCTAGATGGCAGGTATTCTTTCTTTCCTGAGTTCCTGGGGCTTACCAGCTCACCATCTGTGGTGGCTGGAATCTCTGAGAACCGTGCCATTTTTGTTTACTGATATGGCAGGAAATATCCCATTTCTGAAATTTGTATAACATAATTGTCACCACTTTAAAGTCTACAACTCAGTAGTTTTTAGTATATTCACAATGTTGTGCAACCACCTCACTGCTACCTTCTTTTTGAGGAGTTCTTTCATGAAAATGTTTGGGGTGCTGCCTGCCAGCCACTCTGCCTCCAGAGGAGAATTCACAGTGTCAGCGACAGGAGGTAGGTAAAAATTCTTATTTGTTGGGATGGGTTTTGGTGTCATGGGGATGCATTTTCAGTTCCTATCAAGTCCTTCCACTTAGGCAATCGTCTCTATTTGAGAGGCAGCCTGTTCCTTGAGTATTCTTGCTGTGCTGTGGATAGATTATCCCTAGAAGAAACAAGGATGAAACCTTCCTGCCATAGAAATGACTAAATCACAAAGGACTAAACAGCTTAGAAACTGTGAAGACTCCTGAGAATAGTAGGGGCTGGACTTGCTTTTAATCAGGTTTCAATGCAGAGACAGGTGTCCTGTCAATTCCCTCATTCAGGGACACATTTGTTGTGACATTAACAAACAAAATCAGCATTCCCTGGAGACCCATGAAAGCCTGATGCAAAGTGAATCTGTTTTTCTGTAAAGATTTGCGGTAGGATTCCAGGCAGTTTGGGGGCTTCCCAGGTGGCTTAGTGGTAAAGAATCTGCCTGCCAATGCAGGAGACACAAGAGATGTGGGTTCAATCCTGCTTCAGTATTCTTGCCTGGAGAATCTCATGGACAGAGGAGCCTGGTGGGCTACAGTTCACGGGTCGCAAAGATTCTGACACGATTGAGCTCACACACACTCCAGGCAGCTTAAAAATAGCCTTCCTCTCATGGCCCATGGCTATTCCAGGGGGCCAGACAATTCACAAGCAGGCTCCAACAATGGTGGGTCCTCTTGGCATTCCTGCTCAATAGCTACCTTGATAAGGATGTGGGAGTGGGACACGAGTCTCTGAACTTACGTCTTATTTGGGCTTTTCTCTTCTTGCAGACTTTCTGGGGATTCTTGAGACAAACGCATGCTTTCTCAAAGCTATATAGCAAAATCCTGTTACCTTAGATTCTAGAATTTATACCCATAAACTTGAGAACTTGGTGTGTAGGAAAATGGCTCCTGTCTCTTTGAGAAACGGTAATTTGCATAGCTATGAAAGTGTTTTCTTTATCTATATTTATAAGAAATGGCAATTTGCATAGCTCTGAAAGACACGGTGTCCCCCGCCTCTGCGTCTGAGCCTGGAGGCTGGGGGGTGTCGGGGGGACATGCTGCCCGAGAGAGGGAAGAGTGAAAGAGAGCTCACGCTGAGGCCCTGACCTGTGGGCCCCCGTGGCCAGTCCCTCTTTGGGAGCTCCCTCGTGCCAGCAAGCGGTCTTTTGGATGTGCCCCTGGGGCTTCCCTGGTGGCTCACAAGGTAAAGAATTCACCCGCAATGTGGGAAACCTGGGTTCAATCACTGAATTGGGAAGATCCCCTGGAAGACGCCATGGCAACCCACTCCAGTATTCTTGCCTGGAGAATCTCCATGAACAGAGGAGCCTGGAGGGTTACAGTCCATGGGGTCACAAAGAGTTGGAAATGACTGAGAGACAAAGCACATGAAAGTGTTAGTGCTCACTTGTGTCCAACTCTTTGCATAACTATGAATAACAATAATTATTCTTTGTAGGCTAGTTCCATGTGCTAGTTGTTTTTATACATAATATTTTGAATCCTCACAGCAATCTTGCAAGGTAGGTGTTAGCCCACGTTGACTGGGCTGCTGAGGCTGAGAGAGGTTAGTAACTGGCTTGATTTTGTACAACTCACTAGCAAATAGTCTGGCTCCAAATTTCCCAGGACTCCTCCTCGACCTTCCCTTTGAGCCTCACTTCTCATTTGGTCCATTGTCTTGGTGCATTGAAACACTATGGGCTTTGAGTCTGCTGACTGAAAAAAAGTCCACACCCTAAAAACTGAGAATTATGTTTATTCGATACATTTACTGAGGACATAAGCCCTGGAGACAGCTCTGAGGGGCTAATCTGAAGGGGTAAGGCAAGAGCCATAACATACAGAAGTTCAAACAGAAATACCCAGATAGATGGAACATCAAAAGGCTACTGCTAATTAGAGAAAACCAGACTTCTCAGGTTAATGAATTTAGTGCTTTTCTATGCATGGGAAGATGTAAGAGTCTGGGCTTCTTTAAATCACTCCTTTGATATACACCTCAGTTATCTATGGCCAGTGTTCTGTTTGTGTCCATCCTGAATCCCCTTACGGTGCACAGTCAGGGACTGAGTTGGTTGATGGCTTGATGGCTCCAACATCCTTTTTTTTTAATGATGTGACAGACAATATTTTTTGTCCACAAGTCAGACAGACATGATTCTAATGCCAACTCCACTAATCACTAGAAGAATGACTGGACAAGTCATGCAACCTCTCTGAGTCTCAATTTCCTCAGGTCTAATTGTGAGAATGAAGCTTTGGGATGTTGCTATGGGGATGAAATGAGCTGAAGCACTTCCAATTCCCTGGCGTGGTATTGGGACATCACATATCACAGCAGAATCTCAACAAGTGATATTTTCTTTTCCTTCTTTATTCATCTCTGTATCTGCCATGGCACCTGGTACAAAGTAGGTACTCAAGAAATATTTGAGGAAGGTAAATCCATGGCCTTATTTCATAGGGACGCTGTGAAGTTGCACCCTCTCCAAAAGCTCCCTGAAAGAACAAAAGCAGTTTTGAAGCACGTCAAAGCTACTCATGGTTAAAATCTTTAGGATGAGAGCAGGAAGACAAGAAAAATCCTAAAATAACAATAATACTAAAATTCTGAAGTAAAATTCACTAGGTGGAGTGCTGTTGATCTTTAAGAAAGAGCAAGTTGAGGAGTGTCAAGTTGAGGATTGGCTAGGCACAATAAATGTGATGAGAATGGCTCTTGTGCTTGAAGGATTGTTCAGCAATGCCTGAATTGGTTGGAGACAGTGCACTTTTGTAAGTATATCCTTGTTTAAGAGCATAAAGAATAAAATATAAGATTTTTGAATACATGATGTGTTGAAGGGAATGCATCCTCCCTGTGAGGCAGGTGGTGGTTGGCTGAGGTCTCAAAAGGGATTTGGGAGGGCAGGCGTGTGGCATAGGTGCTGCCTGTCCCCAGCCAGTTCCTGGCAGACTCTGCTTACTGACCATGGGAGTCTCTCATGCCTGAGTCCTTCTCAGCAGGGGCGTGCTGTACTAAGTCGCTTCAGTTGTGTCTGATTTTTTGGGACCCTATGGACCATAGCCTGCCAGCCTCCTCTGTCAATGGGATTCTCCAGCCAAGAATACTGGAGTGGGTTGCCATGCTCTCCTCCAGGGGGTTCTCCCCACCCAGGGATCCAACTCACCTGTTTCACGTCTCCTGTTTCAGCAGGCAGGTTCTTTACCACTAGCGCCACCTGGGAAGCCCTGGTTCTCAGCACAGTCAGTTGGAATCTGTCTGACCTTTAATACCCAAATCATTGCTGTCCCTGGCTCCAAACAGGGAGATGTTTGTGCCCATTTAATACCCAAGATTCAAAGACCTCTCTTCCCTCCAAAGAGGCTTCAGTCTAATCTCCTAACATGGCTAGGTCATAGCAGCAAACTACTAGAACCTCTCGGGATGCCATTAAGATTAGTTCCCCATTAACCGTGGGGATATGTTCCAAACCCGCCGGTGGATGCCTGAATCCTCGGATGGTTCCTAACCCTATATATACTGTATTTTTTCTATACATACATGCCTAAGATAAAGTTTAATTTGTGAATTAGATGCAGTGAGATACTTGTTGTTAAATGATAACTAATAACAACATAGAGTAATTATAACAAGATACTAATAAAAGTACATTTATCATGCTCTGTGGCTATAAATTCTACATTTTGAGGTATGATAGCACAACCAGCACAAACTTCTTTTTCCTCCTCCACAATTTCACAGATAGAAAAGTCATTCTAATCGTAAGTCTTAGTGTATTTTTTCTTTTCTATGTCAAGAACTTTCACGTTTTCACTTAAAGGAAACACTTCATGGCTTCTTTTTGGCACATCTGAATTTCATCAGTACTCTTGTGCATTGGAGTCATTATTAAGTAAAATAAAGGTTTCCTTGAATACAAGCACTTTTATACCAGGACAGTTGATCTGATAACCAGGATGGCTACTAAGTGACTAATGGGAGGAAAATGCTGGACAAAGGGATGAGTCACTTCCTGGAGAGGACAGAGTAGGACAGAGTGGGATGGCATGAGATTTCATCATGCTGCTCAGAATGGTGCATAATTTAAAATTTATGTATTGTTTACTTCTGGAATTTTCCTTCTAATATTTTTGGACCGTTGTTGATGGAGGATAACTGAAACCACAGATGAGGGGAGGACTAATTGTCGTTAGTATATTTTGTTTGTTTTTGTAATGCATTTGCACTAGAACTCAAAGTCTGTGTGTGCTCACTAGACCAGATGACAATCAAAATAACAACCTTCACACTGCATGCAGAATCATCCCTACTCAACAACCTTCACACTGCATGCAGAATCATCCCTACTCAACAACCTTTACACTGCATGCAGAATCATCCCTACTCATGCTTCAAACAAATCTGTTCTTTGTCACTTTTCTTCTCTTGGGATGTCTTAGGACATTCTTTATTCCTTATGTTCCTCAAGTCTACCAAACCCACTTGGCACAGTGGATATTTCTGTGGGCACTGTACCCACTCAAGGCCTCTGAGAAAGCCTGGCCTGGGTGTCCGTGTTTCTTTGCATTAAAATGCATCGGCTTTGAAGTGAAGTGAAGTGTTGCTCAGTTGTGTCCGACTCTTTGTGATCCCATGGACTATACAGTCCATGGAATTCTTCAGGTCAGAATACTGGAGTGGGTAGCTGTTCCCTTCTCCAGGAGATCTTCCTAACCCAGGGATCGAACCCAGGACTCCCACATTACAGGCAGATTCTTTACCAGCTGAGCCACCAAGGAAACCCAAGAATACTGGAGTGGGTAGCCTATCCCTTCTCCAGGGGATCTTCCTGACCCAGGAATCAAACTAGGCTCTCCTGCATTGCAGGCAGATTCTTTACCAGCAGAGCTACGAGGGAGTAATAGTAAATCCATAGTGAAATTTGGTTATGTAATAAAAAAGCTAACTATCATATATCACAAAGAGTTTAGAGATGGGATGTCTGCAAATGAGCAAAAATTTAGTGTTCTGGCTCCACTTTTCCTAGGCTTCTCTTCTGCTTTCCTTCATCTTCAGGCTGGTAGCAACCTAGCTTCAGTGTTTTAAATCAGCATTTTTATTTTATTTTATTTATTTTATTTTTTTTAAATAAATTTATTTATTTTAGTTGGAGGCTAATTACTTTACAATATTGTAGTGGTTTTTGCCATACATTGACATGAATCAGCCATGAGTTTACATGTGTTCCCCATCCTGAACCCCCCTCCCACCTCCCTCCCCATCCCATCCCTCTGGGTCATCCCATTGCCCCAGCCCTGAGCATTTGTCTCATGCATCAAACCTGGAATGGTGTTCTGTTTCACATACGTCAATCAGCATTTTTAGTCTTGATTATGCTTAGAGGAACGGCTTCCCTGATAGCTCAGTTGGTAAAAGATCCACCTGCAATGCAGGAGACCGCGGTTCCATTCCTGGGTTGGGAAGATCCGCTGGAGAAGAGATAGGCTACCCACTCCAGTATTCTTGGGCTTCTCCTGTGGCTCAGCTGGTAAAGAATCTGCCTGCACTGTGGGAGACCTGGCTTCCATCCCTGGGTTAGGAAGATCTCCTGGAGAAGGGAAAGGCTACCCACTCCAGTATTCTGGCCTGGAGAATTCCATGGACTATACAGTCCATGGGATTGCAAAGAGTTGAACATGACTGAGTGACTTTCACATTTTCTATGCT
This sequence comes from Giraffa tippelskirchi, assembly GCF_054371585.1. Taxonomy (NCBI): domain Eukaryota; kingdom Metazoa; phylum Chordata; class Mammalia; order Artiodactyla; family Giraffidae; genus Giraffa; species Giraffa tippelskirchi. Next base: position 96,250,498 of record NC_137276.1, read on the forward strand.
TAGAGGAGGAAAGGGGTGTGTGTGTGTATCTTGGGGCATGGTTCTGTAGATTTTGCTGTCTTCTCATTAGGAGAGAAGAAATCTTTTTTTAGAATCCTCCCACGGCCTTTCCTTTAGGAAGCACTAGTCTAAACTGGATCATATGCTCTTTTCCCTAAACTAATAACTGGGAAGGGGAATGAGCCACTATGACTGACTTATGTCAATCAAAATATATCCCTTGAGCAGTGGATACAGTTATTTAGCAAGAAAAAGTGATGGTAATAGATTGGGTGTCGAAAAGCCAAGTCTACTGCAGGGACAGAACTAACTGGATCACAGGTGAACCTTTCACAAAGGGTGACAAAACTTTCTGTTGATTAGTGATTAGAAAATCAATCAGATTCTCATGAGAATAATTTAAATTAAGAGAAACATAGGTTCTACTTAGAGTGTAATAGATACTTTAACTAGAAGTTCATGCAGAGTTGGATCTGGGTGGCGCAACCATTTTTAGTTGAGGAGTAAGCAGCTGGCAGAGAGGCCCCAAATTTTACAATGGGTTTTCTGCTCCTGTATACAGAAAGACTTGATCAGGATATTCATAAATGTCTGCATTCGAGGTTGAGCACAATGTAGATTTAGCTGGTCCCTCTGTCTACCTAGGATGTGTTATCTTTGTGCTTCTCAAACTAATGAAGTAATTTTGATGTGTAAAAAGCACTAAAGCTAAGATAATGCTTGATCTTTAAGGGCCCACTTGTTCTTGAGTGTCTGAGTATAATCCTCGGTAGTATTTTCTCAGGAATATTAGGAATATTTCTAGGGACTATTAGGTGGGAAAACACCCACCTAATAAGATCAGCAACATCTCTAGTTCCTCAGATCTGACCCTTTTCCACTAGGGGAATTCTGGATGGCTCATACAGTCACGTTGTGCTTCCTGAGCATAATGACAGCTGGAATGGCTAGTATCTCCTATGCTGGTCCCTGGAAAGCCTTCATCTTGTCCTTACTTTGAAATGATAGCAAAGCTGGGTGTAAAATTATAGCTTGAAAATTATTTTTCCTCTGAAATTTGAAGATATGATTACAAAGTCTTCTGGTATTTGTTGGTATTGATGTCAGTCTCATTGCCATGGATTTATAATAATTATTTTTTACTTATTTTAAGATGGTTTTCTTATTCCTGATATTCTGAATTTTCATGACTGTGTCCCTAAGTATAGCTTAATTCATTTCCTTTACTCACTCTTCTGAGACACCATGCTATATATAGTCCACTATTTAATTTGACCATGATTCTTAGATCAACAACTAAGTCTTAAATTTCCAGCATTTTTATTTGGTTCATTTTAAAATACCACCTGCTTTTTTTCCCCCCAATTCTTTTTTTGGGAAGATACATTTAAAGTGTCCTTATTTTACAGCCTCTTATATTTTTCTATTAGTCATAGACCCTGATTTCTGATTCCTCTTGGTTGTCAAATCTAGAGACTTTCTCATCATGATTTATTTCCTTACATGCCTTATAACTTTTGATAGTAAGCCTAACTTTAGTGAAAGATGTTTTTGTGAGGGAAGCTTGTGTATGGTGGGATGTGGATGCATCCATACGGAGTACCTGCTCTGGGACCCTATAGTTTCAGTTATTTCAGGGGGTTTTCTTTCTTTCTCTCTTTCCATCTTCCTTCCTTCCTTTCTTCCTCTCTTTCTCTTTCCTTTTTCATTTCCAACACTTGTGGGTGCCCCACTCCAGTTTGGCTAAAGAGAAGAAAAAATTTTTGGTCAATTTTATATAGAATTTCTGTGTAATTGAACTGGTGGTGGTTGGGGGTGAGCGTCCTGTGTCAGCTCAGCTTGCCACCTTGACTGAGAGGCAAGGGTTGCAACTTCAGCTGACACAGGCATCAGTTTGCTGAGCTACTTCTGTCTGAGCTTGGAGGAGGCTCTCATCCAAGAGGAATGCTACCCACCCAGTTCCAGACTCCTCTGCCTAAACCTTGGCATAAGCTGAGACAAGGGGCTAGTGAGCAATGCCAGCCTATGTCTGACTTAAAAATGTCCTTCACCAGATATGCTGAACCACTGATCCAGGACCACATTGGAGCACTTAGCCTCTCTCCTGCCTCAGAGTGACTTTTTTCTCTTCATGTATAGCCCCTTCCTTTGTAAACTGGGAGACAGAATTTGTCTTCTCTTGTTGCTAAAGCCTTAACCTCGTGTGCCAGGATCCAAGTGTTAGTCTCATAGATGTCTGTCATCTTTCTCCCAGATCTTCCGGCAAAAAGGTTTTCCTCATGGTGGATGTTCTGTTGTGTAAGAATTTCTGAATGGGTATATAGGCTCGACCCAACTGCACTTCTCCTGCCCTCTCCTCTCCCATCCTGATCCCTTCATTTCCTCTAAGGTCTTATTTTCTTCTAGATACACACAAAAAGAGGTGATTAATTTTTTTCCTCTTGAAAGTTGTCTGAAATTTTACTTCCCTAAAGGACTTGCTACTGGATTGGCACACTTGCTGCAGCAAAAAGGTTAAAAGAAGGTTAATATGTTCCTTTCCCACTCCTTCCTGGGATGCACACTAGTAGGGAGAGGGCTGAGGCCGAGGGGGCTCCAGGTCCCAACCCTAGTCTGGGGAGAAGGGGAGGGAGGAAGAGCCTGCTGCAAATGTGCATTGGATACTATTAGCTAGGTACATCAGAGACGAGATAAAGCTAAAGGTTATGTGGGAGGGGTCTGACCTGGGAAAGTCCCATACAATCCTTCTTGGTCACAATACCAAAACTGCTGGCCCATGGACCATACTTTGAGTATCAAGGTGTTTCAATTCAGAGGTATAGCCAGGTGTTGACCTCAAGGGAAGGGAGACTAGGGGCTGGACAAGGATGAGATGTGAGAGTTTTGCCATAGTTCCTGACCTTTGCCACAAGGGGGCAGTACCAATGGAGGCATAGAGAAATGAGGGGTCATGTCTTGGCAATGAAATTGTACTTTTACATACTTCATAAATCTGTCTTTGCCTGGGTTTGATTTCAAAGGGAGAAGAGTCCACACAGAGAAACAGAAATATCTACATGACTACTATGTGCTGTGAAATTTTATTTTATTTTTTGCTTGTGTTTTCACATTCTTGGGCCAGCCTTAAGAAACAGTAAAATCACATCAGTTAGGAATACATCCAACAGAAAATGCAATGACAGTGGGGTTTATTGGTTTTACATAATGGAAAGTCTGCACCACTGGGTAGTGGGATGTTAGCTCAGACCTTCTTTTTCAATATGCCTCCAGAACTTGGTTCTCAACTCTGGCTGAATAACCTAGGGAATTTAAGAAAATCACGATGTCTAGAGCACAGCCCAGGCCAATTAAATCGGAATTTCCAGGGTCAGGACCCAGGCATCAGTATTTATAAGATCTCCCCACATACATCTAATGGTGGAGAACTCCTGATCTTGGCCTTGCTGGTGGACAGCTTTCTCCAACATTTTGCTTCATATTCTTGACAACTCTCAGCTGCTGGCATTGGTTCAGCACCTGACAGCATTATAGCCAGCATCTATGTGGGTCTCTTGGCCTTTTCAGCTTGGTTACAGATGCTTGCTGCAGGCTCAGTCACTCCATTCTAGACAAGAAGGAGGAGGAAGGAGCAAAGGCAGGTCTCAGACTTCCACTCACATCTCACTTGTTAGAATTGTAATGTGCCTTCTGCTAGGTCAGAGGTGGCTGGAAAAGTGACCATTTGAGTTTTCAAGCCTCTTTAGTATAAGCAGATAAGAGTAATGAGGGTTGGGAGTAGCTATGAGGTAAGAGACAATACTGAGTCTTTTAGAGTTGATTATTATCGAGAAAATAAAAATTACCTGCCTGTTATAGAAGTTTTAGAAGAACAGTGTAGAAGAAAATAAACTTACCATAGTCTCAGCACTTCAGGACAAGAACTGTCAATAGTTGATGCATTTCCTTCCAGATTCTTGTTGGTTTCCCTATGATTTAGATCATATTGTATTTACAATGATGAATTTTACCTTTTCTTATAACATGAAAGGATGAGCATTTCTCTATCTGTTATGGTGATTTCTTAAACATCATTTTATTGTCTGCATCATACTTCACTATGCTACCACATCATAGTTTAACCTCTTTCTTGCGGTTAAGAATAAGGTTCCCCCACCCCAATTTTCTAGTCTTACAGAATTAAAACAACCCTGTCCTGAAATTCTTTGTGCCCAAATCCTTTGCATGCCTTTTTTCCTATCTATCTACCTATCTTCTATCTAGCATCAATAATCTATTTTGGTGGGAGAGGAAGAGGTTAAAAAGAAAAGTTTGGTTTCTGCTTCAAACACTCTTTTCCTGGCTTTCATGATAGTTTGAATTCCACTTAATATGTGTGATGCTTTCTGAAGTCCAGTGTATTCATTTGGACCTATGTGGAGTGTTCCTTGTGTTCTTGGTCTCATGTGAAAGATATTGACATTTTGGCTTCAAGAACAAATCAAAAAATCATAAGTACAACTAACTTGTGTTTGATTTGGGTCTGAGCAGATTACAAAGCAACTATTTAGCAACAATGGTCTCAAATATTTAAATACTCTGTGAAACTGTAATTTGTTAAAGGACTGTTGATTCAAAGAACTGTGCAACCAAGGCAATGAGGAGAGAGTTTTAAGTCTAGATGCCAAGTTCAGATCAAAATATTAATAATATCCTGCTCATATCTGCAGTATCTGTAATAGAATAGAGGGAGAGGATAATAAGAATTACATGAATAATGTTAAAAGTGTTTCTAAACCAGGTAATTTTTTCCATTAAATTTGCCACTTATTCTAGTTCAACAAAATGCTTGTAAGGAAAATATCTATTTAAAAGATTGTTACATTGTTGCTATTCAGAACTTCTTGAGAGGGAAAGAATGAGCACCTATCAACTCTCCTGCTTTAAACTTAAGTATTTGTCTTAAAACATATCATTTTGTAACTTGAACATCTACTTAATGCCTTGAAAAGTCCAAGAAGAAAGTAAAATTATATTGAAAGCCAGCAGTGGCATCAATCATCTAGACAGATGTTCGCTGGTGGATTTTGGTATCTAAAGCCCTTTTCTCTCACATTGCACAGATGTTCTTTTTATAGATACAGCCCTGGCAGTAATAAGAACCTGGGTTGGTGCATAGAACTTTTGCAAATTCTGTAAGTGGAGAACTTATTCTCTCCATATGGACTGAATTTTGCTTGTTTAAAAGGTAAAGTTTTATTTTTGTTCAGCTTTCTCCCACCACTTTCAGTGGTATTTCTTACACATGGAAATACATATATTGTCTGATACTAGTACCAGAAGTGAGTGCAAGAGTGCAGCCGAGAGGAGCTACCCGGGGACGGAGGTCAGGGGTGGGGGCCGAGAGGAGCTACCCTGCATCCGAGGTAAGGAGCAGAGGCTGTGCTTTGCTGGAGCAGCTGTGAAGAGAGACCCCCTGTCCAAGGTAAGAGAAACCCAGGTAAGACTGTAGGCACTGAGAGAGGGGATCAGGGGGCAGACAGACTGAAACTACAGTCATGGACAACTAGCCAATCTGATCACATGGACCACAGCCTTGTCTAACTCAATAAAACTAAGCTATACCATATGGGGCCACCCAAGAAGGACGGGTCATGGTCGAGATGTCTGACAGAATGTGGTCCACTGGAGAAGGGAATGGCAAACCTAAATCAAATCCCTTATGACTATACAGTAGAAGTGAGAAATAGATTTAAAGGACTAGATCTGATAGACTACCTGATGAACTATGGATGGAGGTTCATGACATTGTACAGGAGACAGGAATCAAGACCATCCCCATGGAAAAGAAATGCAAAAAAGCAAAATGGCTGTCGGAGGAGGCCTTACAAATAGCTGGGAAAAGAGGAGAAGCGAAAAGCAAAGGAGAAAAGGAAAGATATTCCCATCTGAATGCAGAGTTCCAAAGAATAGCAAGGAGAGATAAGAAAGCCTTCCTCAGTGATCAGTGCAAAGAAATAGAGGAAAACAACAGAATGGGAAAGACTAGAAATCTCTTCAAGAAAATTAGAGATACCAAGGGAACATTTCATGTAAAGATGGGCACAATAAAGGACAGAAATGGTATGGACCTAACAGAAGCAGAAAATATTAAGAAGAGGTGGCAAGAATACACAGAAGAACTGTACAAAAAAGATCTTCATGACCCAGATACTCATGATGATGTGATCACTCACCTAGAGCCAGACATCCTGGAATGTGAAGTCAAGTGGGCCTTAGAAAGCATCACTATGAACAAAGCTAGTGAAGGTGATGGAATTCCAGTTGAGCTATTTCAAATCCTGAAACATGACTCTGTGAAAGTGCTGCACTCAATATGCCAGCAAATCTGCAAAACTCAGCAGTGGCCACAGGACTGGAAAAGGTCAGTTTTCATTCTAATCCCAAAGAAAGGCAATGCCAAAGAATGCTCGAACTACCGCACAATTGCATTCATCTCACATGCTAGTAAAGTAATGCTAAAAATTCTCCAAGCCAGGCTTCAACGATACGTGAACTGTGAACTTCCAGATGTTCAAGCTGGTTTTAGAAAAGGCAGAGGAACCAGAGATCAAATTGCCAACATCCGCTGAATCATCGAAAAACCAAGAGAGTTCCAGAAAAACATCTACTTGTGCTTTATTGACAATGCCAAAGCCTTTGACTGTGTGGATCACAATAAACTGTGGAAAATTCTGAAAGAGGTGGGAATACCAGACCACCTGACCTGCCTCTTGAGAAACCTGTATGCAGGTCAGGAAGCAACAGTTAGAACTGGAGATGGAACAACAGACTGGTTCCAAATAGGAAAAGGAGTATGTTAAGGCTGTATATTGTCATCCTGCTTATTTAACTTATATGCAGAGTACATCATGAGAAACACTGGGATGGAAGAAACACAAGCTGGAATCAAGATTCCCAGGAGCAATATCAATAACCTCAGATATGCAGATGACACCACCCTTATGGCAGAAAGTGAAGAAGAACTAAAGAGTCTCTTGATGAAAGAGTCTCCTCTTTCAGAGGAGAGTGAAAAAGTTGTCTTAAAGCTCAACATTCAGAAAACTAAGATCATGGCATCTGGTCCCATCACTTCATGGCAAATAGATGGGGAAACAGTGGAAACAGTGGCTGACTTTATTTTTCCGGGCGCCAAAATCACTGCAGATGGTGACTGCAGCCATGAAATTAAAAGACATTTACTCCTTGGAAGGAAAGTTATGACCAACCTAGATAGCATATTAAAAAGCAGAAACATTACTTTGCCAACAAAGGTCCATCTAGTCAAGGCTATGGTTTTTCCAGTAGTCATGTGTGGATGTGAGAGTTGGACTATAAAGAAAGCTGAGCACCTAAGAATTGATGCTTTTGAACTGTGGTGTTGGAGAAGACTCTTGAGAGTCCCTTGGACTGCAAAGAGATCCAACCAGTCTATCCTAAAGGAGATCGGTCCTGGGTGTTCATTGGAAGGACTGATGTTGAAGCTGAAACTCCAATACTTTGGCCACCTGATGCGAAGAGCTGACTCATTGGAAAAGACCCTGATGCTGGGAAAGATTGAGGGCAGGAGGAGAAGGGGACGACAGAGGATGAGATGGCTGGATGGCATCATTGACTCAATGGACACGGGTGTGGGTGGACTCTGGGAGTTGGTGATGGACAGGGAGGCCTGGCATGCTGCAGTTCATGGGGTCGCAAAGAGTGGGACACGACTGAGCGACTGAACTGAACTGAAGTACCAGAAGTACTACCAAGTACCTTCAGTTGATGGTTCCTTAGCTGTAGACCAAGTTTTTTTAAGTCAGAAAGATTCCCTTTTGGGGCTTCCCAGGTGGCACTAGTGGTAAAGAATCTGTCTGCAATGTAGGAGAAGCAAGAGACCTAGGTTCAATCCTGGGTGGGAAAGATACCCTGGAGAAGGAAATGATAACCCACTTCAATGTTTTTGCCTGAAAAATTCCATGGACAGGGGAACCTGACAGACTACAGTCCATGCGATCACAAAGAATCAGACATGACTGAGGAACAGCCTACACGTGCATAATCGCTTTGGGCAGGTTCCCAGGAAGCGACCACTGGGTCACAGAGAATGAACCAGGTAGGGACTAGGAGTATGTTGCCAAAGTGGCCATGATGGTCGTTCTGACACCAAGTCTCCAGTGCACTCTTCCCTGGCTTCTCTCTGCCCCATTGGCTGTGCCTCTTTGCAGATGAATGGGGCTGATCTGACTGCACAAGGGTTACTGGTGGGAAGGTTCTGGGATCTCTCAGGAGAAGACACAGTCATGTGCACCCTCCATTGACTTTCAAAATATCTCTACCCACATTCTGACCCCTCAGCCCCACCCCTCAAAATGTTTGCTGGACACTTTTCTTTCTCTCACTCTCTCTTAGTTATGACTTAACTCCTGAGACTTGGGTAAACACTTCCAGGATCATAAGGGATTGGCTGGCTGGGTGGCTTCTGCCCCGTTATGGTATTTTATTCACCCTTCAGCCAGACTCCATCCTCCTTACCAGAACCATTGCCATGGCAACTGTCCTCCTTTGGGCAATGAGTACGGGTGGCAAAGTCCTACATGATTAATATGTTTGATATTTTACCTTTCAAAAAATTCTCTGGGGAGATTCAAGTTGGCTTGTTGAACAAAATAAATATGCTTTTTATTGTCAACAAAGGTTAAGGGCGGCGGCTTTGATAACAGGGAAAGGCTGGACTGGTTACAAAACAGACCAGAGTGAGCAGGTCACATCCAACTCCACTAGAGACAAGAAAGGAATGGGAAAACTCTTGATTGGCGGAGACTGACTGAGATCTCAGATTGCTAGAGAGCTCTAACCTGAGATTAGCACTGAGATGAAATGAGCCTCAGCCCAAACGCAACCCCAGTGAACTTTGGGTGGCTTTTGGCTGTCACCACTTGAGGTTCAGGGATTTCACCTGCAGACGGGGGCCATGGGCCTTCCTTGACCCTCTGCGTGGCATCACACCTCAGACTTCCTTAGCCGGGAAACCCTTAAAAGTGTACCCACATCACACAGCACACTGAGAGTTTTGTAGAGGCTGAATGTGTTAGCTCAGAGGAATCAGCTAGCCTGATGTCCTTCTCCATCCCTACCATCTGTTTGCCCATCATTCACAATAGATTTGACCTTTTTTCGATACTTTTTAAAATTTGAGAATTAAAAGTTGAAATTTTACAGTATATTGTTTTAAGCATTATGTTTGTTGGCTTCATAGGCAAATACTTTTTCCTTTAAAGTAGATTTATTCCTCCTTTCCTCCTCTCTTTCTCTTTCTTCCTCCCTCTTCCTCTCCTTCCCCTCTCCCTTCCTTCCCTCTTCTGTGTGTGCATATATGTATGTATTTTCCTTTAGTAGGATTCATTCTGGCATAGTGGAAAGAGAGTGAGATGTGAAGCCAGACAAGGTGTGAAGTTCATGTTTTCCTATTAACTATGTAGCTTTGGCATAGGGTGACCAGATGTCCTAACTTGCTGAGGGCTATGGGTTTTCCTAGAAGGTGGGACATTTAGTGCTAAACCCAGAACAGTACTGAACAAATCAGGACAGTTGATCAACTCACTTAGACAAGACACCTAACCTCTCAGAGCCTTGGTTTATTCATTTGTGAAATGTTGTTGTTCAGTTGCTCAGTCATGTCCAACTCTTTGTAACCCCATGGACTGCAGCACACCAGGTTTCCCTGTCCTTCACCATCTCCAAGAGCTTGCTCAAGCTCATGTCCATTGAGTCAGTGATGCCATCCAACTATCCCGTCCCCTGTCATTCCCTTCTTCTCCTGTCTTCAATATTCCCCAGCACGAGGGTCTTTTCTAATGAGTTGGATGTTCGCATCAGGTGGCCAAAGTGTTGGAGTTTCAGCTTCAACATCAGTCCTTCCAATGAATATTCAGGGTTGATTTCCTTTAGGTTGGACTGGTTGGATCTCCTTTCAGTCCAAGGGACTCTCAAGAGTCTTCTCCAACACCGCAGCTCAAAAGCATCAATTCTTCAGTGCTCAGCCTTCTTTATGGTCCAATTCTTACCTCCATTCATAACTACTGGAAAAACCATAGCTTTGACTAGATGGATCCTGTGTCAGCAAAGTGATGTCTCTGGTTTTTAATATGCTGTTTAGGTTGGTCATAGTTTTTCTCCCAAGGAGCAAGCATCTTTTAATTTCATGGCTGCAGTCACCATCTGTAGTGATTTTAGAGCCCCCCAAAATAAAGTCTGTCACTGTTTCCATTGTTTCCCCATTTATTTGCCATGAAGTGATGGGACTGGATGCCATGATCTTCATTTTTTGAATATTGAGCTTTAAATCAGCTTTTTCACTCTCCTCTTTTACCTTCATCAAGAAGCTCTTTAGTTCTTCTTTGCTTTCTGCCATAAATGTGGCATTATCTGCATATCTGAGGTTATTGATATTTCTCCTGACAATCTTGATTTCAGCTTGTGCTTCACCCAGCCTTGCATTTCCTATAATGTACTCTGCATATGAGTTAAATAAGCAGGGTGACAACATACAGCCTTGACATACTCCTTTCCCGATTTGGAACCAGTCTATTGTTCAATGTCTAGTTCTAACTGTTGCTTCTTGACCTGCACACAGGTTTCTCAGGAGGCAGATAAGGTGGTCTGGTATTCCCATCTCCTGAAGAATTTCCCACAGTTTGTTGTGATCTACACAGTCAAAGTCTTTAGCATAGTCAATGAAGCTAAAGTAGATGTTTTTCTGAAATTCTTCTGCTTTTTCTATGATCCAACAGATGTTGGCAATTTGACCTCTGTTTCCTCTGCATTTTCTAAATCCAACTTTAACATCTGGGAGTTCTCGGTTCACATACTGTTGAAGTCTAGCTGGGAGAATTTTGAGCATTACTTTAATAGCATGTGAGATGACTGTAATTATGTGGTAGTTTGAAGATTCCCTGGCATTGCTTTTCTTTGGGATTGGAATGAAAACTGACCTTTTCCAGTCCTGTGGCCACTGCTGGGTTTTCCAAATTTGCTGCCATATTGAGTTCAGCATTTTAACAGCATCATCTTTCAGGATTTGAAACAGCTCAGCTGGAGTTCCATCACCTCCACTAGCTTTGTTCATACTAATGCTTCCTATGGCCTGCTTGACTTTGCACTCCAAGATGTCTGGCTTTAGGTGAGTGATCACACCATCACAGTTATCCAGGTCATTAAGGTCTTTTTTTGTATAGTTCTTCTGTGTGTTCTTGACACCTCTTCTTAATATCTTCTGCTTCTGTTATGTCCATACTGTTTCTGTCCTTTATTGTGCCCATCTTTGCATGAAATGCTCTCTTGGTATCTCTAATTTTCTTGAAGAGATCCCTAGCCCTTTTGATTCTATTATTTTCCTCTATTTCTTTGCAGTGTTCACTTAGGAAGGCTTTCTCATCTCTCTTTGCTGTTCTTTGGAACTCTGCATTCAGATGGGTATATCTTTCCTTTTCTCCCTTGCCTTTCATTTCTCTTCTTTCCTCAGCTACTTGTAAGGCCACCTCAGACAACCATTTTGCCTTTCTTTTTCTTGGGGATGGTTTTGATCACTGCCTCCTGTACGATGTTATGGACCTCCATCCATAGTTCTTCAGGCAGTCTTTCTATCAGATCAAATCTCATGAATCTATTTGTCACTTCCACTGTATAATTGTAAGGGATTTGATTTATGTCATATCTGAATGGTCTAGTGGTTTTCCCTACTTTCTTCAATTTAAGTCTGAATTTTGCAGTAAGGAGTTCATGATCTCAGCAACAGTCAGCTCCTGGTCTTGTTTTCCTGACTGTATAGAGCTTCTCCATCTTCAGCTGCAAAGAATATAATCAATCTGATTTTGGTAACCACCATCTGGTGATGTCCATGTGTATTGTCAAGTGTCTTGTGTTGTTGGAAGAGGGTGTTTGCTATGACCAATGTGTTCTCTTGGCACAACTGTGTTAGCCTTTGCCCTGCTTCATTTTGTACTGCAAGACCAAACTTGCCTGTTACTCTAGGTATCTCTTGACTTTCCACTTTTGCATTACAGTCCCCTGTGATGAAAAGGAGATCTTCCTATATGCGAGACAGAATAAGAGACACAGATGCATGGAACAATTTTATGGACTCTGAGGGAGAAGGTGAGGGTGGGACGTTTTGGGAGAATGGCATTGAGACATGTGTATTGTCATATGTGAAACAGAGCACCATTCCATGTTCGATGCATGTGACAAGGGCTCAGGGCCGGGGCAATGGGATGATCCAGAAGGATGAGAGGGGGAGGGAGGTGGGTGGGGGGTCCGGGAAGGGGAACACATGTAAACCCATGGCTGATTCTTGTCAATGTATGGCAAAAACTATTACAATATTGTAAAGTAATTAGCCCCCAACTAAAATAAATAAATTTATAAAAAAAAAAAAAAAAAAAAAAAAGAAAAGGAGATCTTTTTTTTTTTTTGGTGTTAGTTCTAGAAGGTCTTATAGGTCTTCAAAGAACGGTTCAGCTTCAGCTTCTTTGGCTTTAGTGTTTGGGGCACAGACTTGGATTACTGTGATAGTGAATGGTTTGCCTTGGAAATGAACAGAAATCATTCTGTCAGTTTTGAGACTGCCCCCAAGTACTGCATTTTGGACTCTTGTTGACAATGAGGGCTACTCCATTTCTTCTAAGGCATTCTTGCACATAATAGTAGATATAATGGTCATCTGAATTAAATTTGCCCATTCCAGTCCATTTTAGTTCACTGAATCCTAAAATGTTGATATTCACTCTTGCCATCTCCTGTTTGACCACTTCCAATTTACCTTGGTTCATGGACCTAAGCATTCCAGGTTCCTGTGAAATATTGTTCTTTACAGCATCGAACTTTACTTTCACCACCAAACACACCCACAACTGGGAGTTGTTTCTGCTTTGGCTCAGCCTCTTCACTCCTTCTGAAGCTATTTCTCCACTTTTCTCCAGTAGCATATTGGGCACCTACTGACCTGGGGAGTTCGTCTTTCAATGTCTTCTCTTTTTGCCTTTTCATACTGTTCATGGGGTTCTCAAGGCATGAATGCTGAAGTGGTTTGCCATTGTCTTCTCTAGTGGAACATGTTTTGTCAGAACTCTCCACCATGACCTATCCGTCTCAGGGGGCCCTACACGACATGCTCATAGTTTCATTGAGTTAGACAAGGCTATGTTACACGTGATCAGTTTGGTTAGAAGGTGAAAGTCGTTTTCACTTTAGAAAGTCGCTCAGTTATGTCCAGCTTTTTGTGACCCCCTTGGACTATACAGTCCATGGAATTCTGCAGGCCAGAATACCGGAGTGAATAGCAGTTCCCTTCTCCATGGGATCTTCCCAACCCAGAGATGAAACCCAGGTCTCCCGCATTGCAGGCGGATTCTTTACCATCTGAGTCACCAGGGAAGCCCTATGTTAGTTGGTTAGTTTCCTGTAATTGTGGTTTTCATGCTGCCTGCCTTTTGATGGATGAGGATGAGAGGCTTGTGGAAGCTTCCTGATGGGAGGGACTGGCTATGGGGAAAACTGTGTTTTGCTCTGGTGAGCAAGGCCATGCTCAGTAAATCTTTAATCCAATTTTCTGCTGATGGGTGGGGCTGTGTTCCTTCCCTGTAGTTTGGCCTGAAGCCAAACTATGGTGGGGTAATGTTGGTAATGGTGACCTCCTTCAAAAGGACTTATGCCAGCATGCCACAGCTCCTAGAACTGTTGCAGTCAATGCCCCTGACCCTGCGGCAGGCTACTGTTGACCCACGCCTCCGCCAGAGACTCCTGGACATTCACAGGCAAGTCTGGCTCAGTCTCTTATGGGGTCACTGCTCTGTTCTTCTGGGTCCTGGTGTGTGCAAGGTTTTCTTTGTGCCCTCCAAGAGTGTGTTTCCCCAGTCCCATGAAATTTTGCAATCAAATCCCTCTGGCCTTCAAAGTCAAATTCCCTGGGTTTTCTCCGTTCCCTTGCTAGATCCCCAGGTTGGGAAATCTGCTGTCAGCCCTAGAACTTTTGCAACAGTGCAAGAACTTCTTTGATACAGTTGTACTCCAGTTTGTGGGTTGTCTGCTCAGAGGCTCAGTGGAGCCAATGGTGACCTTCTCTAAAAGGACCTATGCCACGTGCCACGCCTCCCAAGTCTGCTACAGCCAGAGCCCCCATCCCCATGGTAGGTTCTGTGCCTCCGCAGGAGACACTCAAACACTCAAAGGCAGGTCTGGCTCAGTCTCTTGTGGAGGTCACTGCTCCATTCCCTGGGTCCTGGTGTGCATGAGGTTTTGTTTGCACCCTCCGAGCATCTCTAGTGGGTCTGAGATTTGATTTTATGTATGATTGCACCCCTCCTACTGTCTCGTTGGGGCTTCTCCTTTGCCCTTGGATGCAACCTATCTTTTTTTGGTGGGATTCAACATTTTCCTGTTGATGGTTTTTCAGCAACTAGTTGCTGTTTGGTGTTCTCACAGGAGAAGATGAGCACACGTCCTACTCCTCCATGGCTTGCTGCTGCTGATAAGTCGCTTCAGTCATGTCCGACTCTGTGCGACTCCATAGATGGCAGCCCACCAGGCTCCCCCGTCCCTGGGATTCTCCAGGCAAGAATACTGGAGTGGGTTGCCATTTCCTTCTCCAATGCATGGAAGTGAAAAGTGAAAGTGAAGTCGCTCAGTCGTGTCTGACTCTTTGAGACCCCATGGACTGCAGCCCACCAGGCTCCTCCATCCATGGGGTTTTCCAGGCAAGAGTACTGGAGTGGGGTGCCATTGCCTTCTCCATCTCCATGGCTTAGTGGGATAGTAATATTTGTCTCATGAATTATTTTAAGGATTGGGGCTAGAGTACAAAAAAAAAAGGCCTGAAGCTGTATCTGAAATCTACTAGATCTCAATACATGATAATGATAGCAATATTAATATTAGTAATTTTCTGCCTCAAAGTGATCTTTCATCATTATTCATTTCTGCCATCAAAACTTTTCTCTTAACTTCTAACGTCTGTTCAGGAAAGGGGAGTTTATTTTGGTTTCTTCATTTAAAAGTATATTTAAAAAATATTTATATTTATTTATTTGGCTACCCTGGGTCTTGGTTGCGACATGTGGGATCTAGTTCCCTGACCAGGAATGGAACCTGGGCCCCTCCACTGGGAACCAGGAGTCTTAGCTACTTGACTACCAGGGAAATCCTTGTTTTTTTTCATTTTTATGTAAGTCCTAGGTTTCTAAAACTTTACTTTCCCCAATTAAAAAAAAAAAAAACTGCTAAATTTTGCCTGATTCCTAACATCTCTGAGTGGAGCCTAATGATGACACACCAACTGAGATTCAGATTATCTTTTAGAAACCCGAGAAACTCACTGAGGCCCCTAAAGGCTTCCTCTTCACATACAAGACACACAGCTTACACTAATCTCTGTTTTTCTCAGATGCAGTTTTGACGTGTTCCAGGCGTTGAAGGCTTGGGAGCTAAGAGTCTGCTCGGGATGTTTCCCTACACAGGAGAGTGGAGGTCTAGACCACCTGTTGACATTAGATCATCCGCCCCACAGCAAGTTTGTCCTTGCTCTTTTGTGTTGGTCCTTTTCCCAGAAAAAGGAGTTGGGAACTGGGAGGCTAATGGAGTGGGAATGTGTGGTCCTGGGGAGAAAGCTAGAGATTAAACGTAGGTGTGGACTCTTGTTCCTGGCTCCCCTAGCTCTCTGCTGGTCCTCATCCTCTATGGGGTGTGGGCCTCTGTCTCCCATCTTCAAGGATGAGTAAAGGTGATGAAATGGAGAAATGAATGCCACAGGATCTGCATAGGGGAAGACAAGCAGAAACAATTCAATAGAGGTCCAGTTTCTGGGCTCATGAGTATTTTCATTTTGTTGGTTCAGAACAAACAGAGAGCTCTGTTCAGCCAGGACTTATCAGCTTCCTCCCACCAAGTTGCCTGAGATGGTCAGGTCTCCAGGTAACAGGCTGCACCTGCCCTTGTGGACTTCCTGCTTGGATGTTATTTTTAAATTATAGTTAAAAAGGTATGTATCATAAAGTTTACCATATTAACTGTTTTGAAGTGTATATTTAAGTATATTCATATTGTTGTACCATGTCTGGATCTCATTTTCAAGTTTTTGTTTCTCCATAAATTTTTAGTCTTTTTTTTTTCCCTTTGGGTATGAAATGAAGATATTATCATTGAAGAAAATTTGGAAAATCTTGAGAAGAATAAAGAAAAAGAATTATTATATCACTATAAGAGCAGCCACTTTAACATATTTTAGAATATATTTCTTTCCATAGCCTTTTCAATGCACTACTTAAAAGAATTAATATTTAAAATATCTTACTATATTAATGGTTGTATATTAATTTATGATTAATAAATACAATTATTTACTTAAGTCTTCTAGTTGAATTTTAAGTTGATCCAGTTTCACTCTTCCAAACAATTGATGTATATCTTTAGGTATAAATATTTATGATTATTTCCTTAGAGAATATGAAAAAGGAACTGCTGGATTAAAGAACAAATATTTTTAGCCTTGTTTCATATTAGGTATTCCATTATCTTTACATTTCCCCCCAAAATCTAAGTTAAAGGATAAGACAAAATACAATATTTTCTATAGAAGGGACTTGCATGTTCCTCATCTCCAAGCAGGTTCCAACTCCTCCTTCTCCAGGAAGAAATCTCTGATTTCTCTTAGCAATCCTATAGTAGAGGTGGCTAGGTTTTCGTCTTATTTGATCGTTAGGTAGTAGTTTCCTTTAGTATTGAATATTGTGGTGGTGTACATACTGAAAACCATCACTGTTAGATCCTTTTTCTGTATCTAGATTAAATACTTTTGCTCAAGAGTAGGGTTGAATACTTTTGAAGAATTTTAGTGACATTTTGTCTCCACGATATAGTATCTTGCACTTAACACTAAACCAAAAGGAAACTCTGTGTAGCCTTAACTCCTAATATGTCTTTTACTTGTTTAATATTAATTTTGGGTATTCTGAAGAAAATAGTCCCTTTCCTTCTTCAGCGTGGATTTCCCTGGTGGCTCAGAGGGTAAAGCGTCTGCCTACAATGCGGCAGTCCTGGGTTCGACCCCTGGGTCGGGAAGATCCCCTGGAGAAGGAAATGGCAACCCACTCCAGTACCTTTGCCTGGAGAATCCCATGGATGGAGGAGCCTGGTGGGCTACAGTCCATGGGGTTGCACAGAGTCAGACACGACTAAGCGATTTCACTTTCTTTAGTGTGGACTG
Organism: Giraffa tippelskirchi; assembly: GCF_054371585.1. Classification (NCBI taxonomy): domain Eukaryota; kingdom Metazoa; phylum Chordata; class Mammalia; order Artiodactyla; family Giraffidae; genus Giraffa; species Giraffa tippelskirchi. The sequence continues at coordinate 96,267,752 of NC_137276.1, forward strand.
GGAGGGATGATAAATCAGCCTGGCTTCAGCTGGACCAATTAAATAGTTTAAAAGAGGTTCTGAGGGGTCTGCAAATGCCTGAGAAGTGAAAAATCAAGGAAACTGTGGATTCTTCTCAGCACCCAGAGATACAGCTGAATGTTTGAGTGTGTGTGAGTATCTATGAGTACATGTTTGTGAGTGTGTGTTCTCTGAGTATCTGGTCACAGAATGAAGGTTGGTGGGGAGAGATCAGGGGTGTTGGAAGATTAAAGTATGTAAAGCCCTGAATGCAGTATTGATAATCTCAAAGACTCAATAAAGAAACAAAATAATGAAAACATGTTGGGGAATCTTTGTGATGAATCCTTTCAAGGTCACACAACTGGTTGGCCGTGGAGTCAGGACCAGGAGTTCAGGTTTCCCCAAAGACTGGATTCCAAGTGCTGTCTCCAGTGAAATGCTCCAACTCTGAGATGAGAGGCACTTTGGCAATAGGTGTGGTCATTGCAGTGGGTGACCCTGTATAATGTCTGTGGAGGCAGGATGAGGCTATTACCTAAGAAAAAAGAAAAAGAATTGGACATCCTATGGAAACATCGATTAACTGCCTTTCTTTTCTGCCTCAATATGAATGACAGCAAAACACTAGCTTACTCCTCAGGATTGTCCAGGGATTTTTACGGGTAACAGTGATGAGGCATATTTTGAGCATGTACATTGTGACTTGCACACTCTGTTTTTGCACAGTATTCAAAATGTCCCTAATCTTAGTTTTCTACTATCCAGTTTGGTAATCCCACTTGTTTAAAAATTGAATGTGAAGGTTTTTTCATTGTTGTTGTTGTTGTCATTTTTAGGTTATAATTATCAGTTTCCCGTGAGACTAAAACCAGTCCCCCAGACCTTCCCTCTCTGTACTGTAAATGGTGTGCTCTTTGGTAAATGATCAGAGAGGTTCAGAGGTTGTGCCTCTGAGGCTTTTCTTGGAGTTCAGGTTCAACCAAAGGGGCTAAAAAATGAGGCAAAGCAGTAAGTGTCTGATTGCTAAGGACTCTGGGTCCCTAGAATACAGTCTTTGTGCATGTGGGCTCAGTCGCTTCAGTCACGTCTGACTCTTTGCGACCCTGGTGGTCCACCAGGCTCCCACAATCCCTCCATGGGATGCTCCAGGCAAGAATACTGGAATGGGTTGCCATTTCCTCCTCCAGGGGATCTTCCCAACCCAGTGGTCAAACCTGTGTCTCCTGCATCTCCTGCACTGTAGGCAGATTCTGAGGCAAGTGACGAATCTCTATGTTTTGACTGAGGGCCCCAGGCTTATTTAAGCTAAATACCATCACTCTGGTTATAGGAAGAGGTTTAGGGATGGATGCACTACTCAAATAGTCCAATGAGTTTTATCAGGACTTTTTTCTCCTACAGATATCAAGAAAGTTTGGCAAGTTTCCTTAGCTGAAAGATGGCCTATGCCTGGAAATAAGATCCATCACTGCTATCCTATGGGGACAGGCTGCCGGAGAAGCACACCAACTGAGAGGAAAGCAGATGTGAGATGTGGGGAGAAAAAGGTAGAGTCTTGATCCTATCCCTTGATCCAGCTGTGCCTGAAACCTACCCTGGCCTCATATCCTAGCTACACAAAGCCAAGGCCCTGTTTGTCTTAAAGTTGTTCAAGTCAAATGTTTTCAGTTAAATAGATCCTTTACTTACATTATTCCATTAGCCTTTTTATTTCTATTCTATAGATAAGGAAACTGAGACTCTGAAAGGTTAACTGCTTTGCTCAAGCTAACACAGCTGAGAAGTGATGTGGCCTGGATTAGGGGTTGGGACGTTCTGATTCTGTAGTTCATGTTGTTCCCAAAGACTGCTGCAGCCTCAGTGAGTACGGCTAACTGAGCTGGTCAAGCCAGCGCTTGATGTCATCAAGGGCACAGGCACTGGCTATCTTGTTTTACTAGCTCCTGGGCTGACCTATGACATTAGACATCCAGGCTGGTGCACTCAGGGTCAGACAAGCTAATCTTGGTTTTTGGACCCCTCGCTGCATGCCTGGCAGCTCTGGGAATCCCTTTTTATTCAGGCTTCCCAACCTGCAGAAACTACTAACAGACCTGGCCGACCTCCAGGCAGCCTGGCTACTGCTGAGAAGACATGGATTCTGCAAACGGAACATCCCAGGGAGAGACACTCAGCTTTGAGGTGCTGAGGCTCCTAACTCCACTTTCTGAAGCTTAGGAAAAAAGAGCAGAAGCTGTTCAAAAGTGAGATAACAGTATCTTTAATAAGTAACAAAACATTCAGGTCAATACTCAATGCATATACAATAAGACAGAGCAACAAAAAAATTACAAACCACATTGTAACTACATCGAAGCTTTCAAACAATTCAGTGTTGATAGAGAACATGCTCATTAAAGACTCAATTGAGCCACACCTCAGAGCCTCAGAACTGACCAGGACTTTGCACTGGTGGGAGGGAGAATGTGCCCATGGCCTTCAACTCAAACCCTGAGGACTCTGAACAATCTCCATGTCTTACATTGCTCAGCTTTCTCTCTCCCAACCCCTACTTTTTTGGTGTGCATGCATTTGCTGACTTTATTATTTTTTTTAACTTAAAATTTTTTTTTACAGTAGGTCTTTTGGTTATCTATTTTAAATATAGCAGTGTGTGCAAGTCAATCCCAAACTCCCAATCTATCCCTTCCTCAACCCTGCCCCTCTGGTAACCTTGAATTTTTTCTCTAAGCCTATGAGTCTGTTTTTGTTTTGTAAATAAGTTCATTTGTATCATTTTTTAAGATCTCACATATAAGTGATATCATATGATATTAATCTTTCTCTGACTTACTTCACTTAGTATGATCATTTCTAGGTCCATCCTGATTTTATCTGTCAATTCTTTATCCCATCTTAGAGTTTCATGAGTACTGATTTGGTCTTTAAACACTGCTGTCTCAGTGAGAGGGCTTCTCCAATGGCTCAGTGGTAAAGAATCTGCCTGCAATGCAGGAGACTTGGGTTTGATCCCTGGGTTGGGAAGATCCCCTGGAAGAGGGAATGGCAACCCACTCCAGTATTCTTGCCTGGAGAATCCCATGGACAGAGGAGTCTGGGGAGTCTACAGTCCATGGGATTGCAAAGAGTCAGACACGACTGAAGCAACTGAGCACACACGCATGCTTGTCTCAGTGAGTAGGGTCTCTGGGTTGACTATCTGGGTTCTTGGTGAACATGATTCCTCTCTGTTTAACAGGCCATGGTCTGGAGTTCCCCTGAACATAGTCTTTTGATCCTGAAGACCCCTATGAATATTCCTTGTTTCCTTGGAAGCCACTTTCATATGCACTATTGGCATGAGGACTTCCTCTCCCACCCCCTCAAATAATAATGCACTGGTCAGATTCCCTCAGTGGCAGTGCCGCTGCCTGACTAGGTAGTTTTGAGAGATTACCCTTACCACAGTTCCCTGGGGGGGCCTGTTATGGCTCTGGTGCTGGGATGGGATGCTGGTGGCCTGGAGGGAGGAGGTTAGGCTTTTGGCAGTAGTGACACAAATGCAGGGAAGGTGGGTCGCTGCAGAGAGTTCTTGAACATCTAATGGTCCAACCAGTGGAGGTGAATTCAGTGAAGGGAACAGCAAGTAAGCGCTACCCTCAACTCTCAGTGGCCTGTAGGCTTGTGAGTGTGGCCACATGTCACTGGGAAGCATTACATTCAGGCTCATCACTTTTCAAAAAACAGCTAGTTTCAACTCACTTCCTAGGACCTGCTGTGTCCCATTATTTGGTTTTTACATGGCTTACACTGGTTCTATCATCCATAACCAGAGTCCAGGAGACCTCAAAGGGAAAGAAATAGGATCAGTGAGCATTTCATGAAATTCAGACTTCAATGTGATTTTACCAAGTACAATACAGACAACATCAAAGCAATTATTTTTTCGTTTTCTTCTATTCATGTGCAGGGGTGAGGCTAATTCACAGAGACAGTGTATCATTTCACTAATACATTATTTATTCTAACTATATTTAGAATACCAAATATATTTAGATTACAAAAAAAATAAAAAGGAAAAAGAAAAAATCCTTTTCTTGTTCCTCCAGAGACTCTTTCTGGCTTGTGACAGAAAGAGGACATGCAGTGGGGAGTCCCGCAGATGTTAGCAGAGGTGGAAATGTTGGTTTCCTCCAAGTGAAATCACTTTGGGCCAAGTAATGTTAAAGATCACAGTGTAAGAAAACTCAGATAATGAACTGCAGATATGATAAATATTTTCCCCTTTCCCTATCTCTTCTTCAATCAGTGTTTATTAGTAGCCAAGTGAGGGCTGAGGGTGGGAGGGGAGGCAAAAATCAAATAGCAGAAAATGATATCTTTTGATTGACTCATTTTTTCCTTTCAGAATTGTTCTGGGGGATCAGTTGGGAAATAGATCATCAATGAGCTGTTGGCTAGAAGGAGGACGGACATTTTGCCTAAGTGATCTAAGTGATTGATAGGAATTCAAACCATATTCTATCATCAGATTAAAAAGGTTATGTCAAAAAAAAAGAAATAAGAGGACTGGAAGATGTGGGCTGTAGCCTCTAATGCCACATGATAACTTAGCGTTTTGTGATGGAACGTTTAGAGACAGAGACATGTAGCCAAGACCATCTGGCCTCACCACAGGAGAAACCAAGGCTTTCTAACTTCCAACTGTGAGTCAAAAGCTATGCGAAGTCAAGGTAGAATTCCTTGTTTTGGGGTGAGATCTTGTTGAGGGGTTTCTTCTGCCCCTGCCCGGGTGACTTGGGGTGAGGGCTACACGTAGTCATACTTGGAAGGATGAGACTGTCCCTCATCCTCTGTGCGGGCACCCCCATCATATATCTTCTTGTTTCTGGTGTTGGACTCAAAGCCAGTGCTGGCTTTGAAGCCTCCAGGCCTGTAGGCGACATTGTGGCCTGAGGCGTGGTAAGAGACGGCTTTGTAGCTGAAAGAAAAAGAAACACTCTGTGACCAATTAGAGATGTATTTGGTAGCAGGACAAATTACCCATTTTCTCTAGGATGTCTGACTTGTAGCACTGAGGGTCCAGTGTCCCAGGAAACCCTTAGCCCTGGGTAAACTGAGACAGCTGCTGTTTTGGGCTTTGGGACACTGGCTCTTCAGCCTCTGCAGTGGAGCAGAATTTCTTGCTTTGTATTAGAGCTGGGGGTTAGTGACCAGTGAGTTCCATCTGTTCATCAATTCAGATGAAGCTGAACCAGAAACAATGTTCAGGGGAACATGGTTATGCCAAAGAATCATAGAATTTGTAAGCTGATCAGTACGTATGAGCAACCAATCTCTGCTAATCTGCTCAGTATGTGGATGAGGTAACAGAGGCTCAGAGAAGGCAGATGACTGGCTAGAGGTCACAGGACTGGTGAGCAGGAGAACCAGATGGACCCAGGTCTCCCAATCCCAGTCCCAGCGAGAGAAGTACAATAGGTGTTCTCAGCAGCAGTGCTACTAACGTTTTGAAACTGAAAATCTTTGTTGTAGGGGCCTGTCCTGTGCTGTGCAGGATGTTTAGCAGTATCCCTGATCTCCACCCACCAGATTTCAGTATCACCCAACCCTCCACTCCAGAGCTGTAACAATCAAGAATCTTTAGATGTTGCCAAATATCTCCTGGGGACCAGGGCAGAGGTAGGGGGTGGGGAGAGGTGGGGAAGTGGGTACAATTGCTCCCAGCTGAGAATCATCGAGTTACAGAAAACTGGAGTTGGGGGATTGCCTAGAGGGCTGTTTCGTTTTTCCTTCTATAGCATCACTTCTAAATCTGCTCAGGCTGACATATTCCTGTTCTGATCTTTAGGCTTCCCTGTAAAAGATAAGGTTCATGATCCTTTTGTCAACAGCATTCTTCTGTATACATATGCTGATCATTCTGGCTGCAAATGATATGTTAAAATGGACTTGGATCAATGTCTGATTACATTGGGATGGGGAGACTCACTTGGTTTCCTCGGGGGCCAGACCTCGGCAAGCGATGCACATCAGCACACCCCCAATCAGCGTGAGGCCTCCAGCGACCCACCCCACGAACAGAGCCGCACCAAAGGTGTACCTGGGTGGGGAGACAGTGGCTATGAATGAGGCTGACTCAACTGCCCAGGCTCTACCCTGTGAATCTGGCCACGCTCATCCTCTCAGTCCCTACTTTCGGATTCCACACCCACTCCAGCCCGCCTCTGAACACACAGTCCTTTTGGTCACAGTCAACTGAATCAGGTGCTCTGAGATCAGAATTGGAACTGAAGCTACTCACCAAAACAGTTGTGCGATTCTTATGCCCCTAACATTACTCAGGCATTGAATTCATCGTGAGTCTCTAATTTCAGAGAAACACTTCAGGAAAATTCCACTTCTTCCCTATTGGCAAAGGGAAGTGTCTTGAAGGTTTGGTAAGAGAAGTTTGAGTGATATGGGATCAGTCTCAAGTTATTATTTCAGAAGGAATTTTGGTCTCTTGAGTTCTTACTGTGGACCAAGAAGCTTTCATCATCTCTAACTCAAGTAACTATGGTAACCATCCATGCCAGGAGCATGGATGCTGTTTTTTGAAAGACCTAATGTGAAGAGACCATTCATTTCTTTATTTACTTGGTCAACAAGTATTTATTGATCTCCTACTATGTGCCTCCTACTGCCTGGTACTGGGACAGAGGGGTGAACAAGACAGACACAGACCACACCCTCATGGTGCTTCTGTTCCAGCCCACACTGAATTCTAACCTGTGGAGGTCTGACTCTAAAACTAGTGACCTTCCCCTTGTCAATTATATCGAAACAGGATTATCTGAGAACAAAAATCTCTGAAGTTGCCTGTCCACGAGACATAGGCAGGTTCTAAGGAGATAATGTAAGAGACCAATGGTGGGCATTAGCCCTGGATCCCCAGTAGTGGGTGACTTTTCCAGGCAGGGGCAGTGATACTAGGCATCCAGATACTGCAGACAAGGTGGGCTCTTCTAAGTAGGGTGACCAACCATCCTGATTTGCCCGTAACAGAGAAGTTTCCCAGAATCTGGGCCTATCAGTGCTAAAACTGGGTAAGCTCCAGAATAACAGTGACAGACTTTATTTTCTTGGGCTCCAAAATCACTGCAGACAGTGACTGCAGCCATGAAATTAAAAGATGCTTTCTCCTTGGAAGAAAAACTATGACAAACCTAGACAGTGTGTAAAAAGCAGAGATACCACTTCACTGACAAAGTCCGTATAGTCAAGACTGTGGTTTTTCCAGTAATCATGTATGGATGTGAGAGTTGGACCATAAAGAAGGCTGAGTGCCTAAGAATTGATGCTTTTGAATTGTGGTGCTGGAGAAGACTCTTGAGGGTCCTTTGGGAAGCAAGGAGATCAAACGAGTCAATCCTAAAGGAAATCAACCCTGAATGTTCATTGGAAGGACTGATGCTTAAGCTGAAGTTCCAATACTTCGGCCACCTGATGCAAAGAGCTGATTGATTGGAAAAGACCCTGATGCTGGGAAAGATTGAAGGCAGGAGGAGAAGTGGGTGACAGAGGATGAGGTGGTTGGATGGCATCACCGACTCAATGGACATGAATTTGAGCAAGCTCTGGGAGATGGTGAAGGACAGGGAAGCCTGACAAGCTGCAGTCCATGGGGTCACAGAGAGTCAGATATGACTTAGTGACTAAACAACAACAACCACCACCCAAGGAAACCAGGATGAGTTGATCAGCATGCTTCTAAGTTGTCCTTGTAGTCAAGAGATCATGGGAGGACTGTAAAAGAGGATGAGGGCACCTTATGGGGTTCATATCCTTCCCATTCTTAAAACAATGCAGGAACACACATGGTGAATGGAGTTCCAGGGAGCCAGAGAGTAATGGATTTATCACATGCTCATACTCATCTGTCTTCCATGATGGTGTTGCTGGAGAAATACCAATCATATCCACTCCAGAGATGATGGGTCACTTAGGTATAATATTTACATGGCTCTCCTAGAAAAAGATCTTTCTCCTTCAGGAATTTGCTGCTGCTTCTTGCTATGAAATACATTCCTTTGAAGTGGCTAAATGAATACAGGTGTTGGAATTCCTCTTGCATCTTTGAAAAGTTCTACTCTGCTTGTGACACCAAATTACAGGTGAGGTTTCATCTCCCTCTGCTAGGCTGTGACCTCCATGAGAACGAGGACTTTGTTGTTATTCCGAGAACTCAGAATGATTCCTGGCCCACAGCAGGTGTTCGATACATTTGTAGAATGAATGAGTTAATGAATGAGAGAAAGAGCAGCCATACAAGGAAGAAACATCACTTTTTCACCTATATTGCACCCCACTCATTTCTATTCTAGCTTTTCCCTGTCCCTAGCTGGGTTCCTGTCACTGACTGGAGATGTGGGGGTGATGCTCATTTACATGCTTGGGTTAACAGTGCCTGTCTCATTGCCACCACAATGGGGCCTGTGTAAGAGTGTTAGATAAATACTGTGAACTGTCGCTGTATTTCAATGGAAATGTCAGATCAGCCTCAAGTCATATCACCAAGGATATTTCACTGAAATGAAGTTTATGAATTTACAGATCATTGTTGATTTATGATATGGCATGGTTGCCTCTGATAAATTTTTGCTATTTCAGGCGCTGACAGTCACATTAGGCATATGTGCTTAATCGGATTTTTACAACAATGTTCACTGAGAAATACTGAGTCTAGATTAGGAGGTTACCTGGTCTGAACGGTCTGCACCATCCCCCCCATGCTGGTGTACATGCTAGCTGTGGACATCCAGAAGTTAGTAACCAGCATGTTGGCAAACACAGACACTCCAGCGATCGCACAGAGACCTGCAAGCAAAGAACAAGAAGACTCCGGGGTCAGCTTTAAAGGGATCACATTGTGAGGCAGTGTATGCTTACATGAGTTTAGATGAGCAGCTTGCAGAATATTCCATTCCTATAACAGAATGGTCAATTCAAGCACTGATTATTGACTTCTCACTATGAGTTGGGTTGTCTCTTATCTCTACTTGTGGAAGAATGGCTGTGTGTGCAGAAAGAGATTTTCCATCTCAGGACAAGGGGTCAATAGTACAAATATTAATATTTGGGGCCTCGTCCTTTGACAATGTCAAGGGCTCTTCCCTTAAAATCATTTTGTAAAGTCTCACCAAAATAATGCCTTTAGGAATAGAGTCACATGACTACCTTAGACTTGAGAATCTCCTATAATGAGTCGAGGCTGGCAGCTAAGAGGGACCTTAGCACTCGTGGTAATTCTGTAGAGTGTAATCAAGGCTTAATCTCAGATCTTGAAGCCCAGTGTGTAAAGCTCTTACCCATGTTCAGACTATGCTAAGTAGGGAGAAGCTGTGTTTTCTCTGCCGGAATGATTTTGCTTTGACATTCCTGGATGTGTATCCGAAAGAGGGATCCCCAGGCTCCTTGTTTACCTGCGATGATGAACATGATCCCGGAGGTGAGTGTCATTTTGGCTTTGGCAGAGTCATCCATGTTGCCAATGCGGATGCACTTTAAGGAAAAGATGGCCACCAGGAGGCTGATGACACTCAGGACGATACCCACAATCATCAGGGCTCGCACTGCCTGCAGCATGGCTGTGGGACAAGGGGCAGGACACAAGCAGACAGATAAGACCACTTCAGCCAGATTGATTAGGCTCTGGTTTAATACAACAGAGAAACTACAACCAACCAATACCAAACTTCTGAGAGGCAGAAAGTCCAGAAACTGTGAACCTTGTCATTGTTAGGAGATACAAAATTGTGGAAAGTGCAAAACCATCACTTACACTCCCCTGATTGATGAAAAACACGCATGCTGATGTCTATAGAATGAGAAAACTATGGACTGTTGGAGCTGGGAGGGTCAAGGGAATTTAGCTATTAAGAATATTAATTATTAATATTTCATCTCCTCATTTTAAAACCTGATAATCTGGGATCCAAGAAGGGGAAATGGCTTGACTAAGGTGACATTAAAGATTACTGATAGAAAAAAATTATTAATAGAACTTATAGTAAAACTGGGTTGCTTTATCTTCCAATTCAAATATGTTTCTTCTCTAGTCTTTTCACAGGGGCTCAGTGCTTCATAGCGTTGTGTCCATTTCCAGAAAACTCAATTTAATTTATAGCCTATAATGAAGCAAAGTCACTAGATGCTATACCAAGGGCACTGTATCATTGCCTCTTCCCAAAGGGACTATTAAGGTCATGGTGAGCTGTATTTGGGGCCTATATAAAAAGATGATTATATTAATCTCAGGTCTTTCAGCACAACCACAGTTTATCAGCAGTTCCCTTTCCAGGAATCAATGGAAATTCTTTGTCCTCTGGGGACTCTCTTGCAGTGACCTCCCCTCCAGATACTTCTAAAGTGGTTTCTAGTGCCTCCTTAAAGTGCAGTGAGTCTTAGCAACAGGTTTTTACTGAGTGAACCCCCCTGCCATGACTATACATGGGATGACAATAATTAACAGGTCTCTGCCCTCATGGAGCTTATGCCAAAGTGGGGAAAGACGGTCATCAAACATGTCCACTACAAGCAAAATGAACTTTATAAAAGGAAGACAAATGAGTTCTTGTGTCTTCTAGAGGGAGAGACCAGTAGGGTGGGTAATTCTGGTGGAACAGAACTGAAGAACCATGTGAAGCAAAGCAGAGAGCTCTGTCCTATCCAAATTGTCATAGCCAATTGCTACTTTTAATTGAAAGCTATTAGAGACTTTTCAGACATTAAAAAACTGAATCCATATTTTAAAAACCCTACAATGTAAGTAATATTATTTAAAGAAATAGAAACTCAGAGGTTAAATAACCTGTCCAGACACACATATCAAAGGAAAAGCAGAGCTGGGGGGTAAAACTGGAGCTGTCCCAAAATAGTTATTTTCCCATCACAGTACATTGCTCTGAGGTACTTTATCCTGGAAAAACAGGCAGAGTTCTGGCTGCCAGCAAGGTACAGGGTCCTGTAAACTCCTAATAGAATGTATCCTTCAAACTTGGAGACTCGGCCGTAAAATGTCATCCTCTGAAATGGATGCTAAGAGTGTATAAAGTAATATTTTCCAAAGGTCATCTCAGGGAATTACCTGCCCCAGGAGCGTATTTATAAATGTGACTCACAAGACAAGGAAGCCCTGGGAGAAATTCTTTCTAATCTCTATGCAAAGATTTCCATCTCAAATATGGCCAATATCCATGGAACTGCCTGCTTATTCACTCTAAGATGCGTATCATAAAGCAATTTGTCATGATGGGAGAATTGGCAATCAATGAAAGACACTGAAAAGAGGAGAGGTAGATCATGCGGAATTCATTAAAGAGCCTTCTGCTGTGTCTGAGGAATGGAGCCCTGGGAACTTTCTCACCAGGTAGGGAGACAATGGAAACCAGATACTCTAGTTCTATGCCATTGACCTCCATTCCCTTTATTCTTCTCTCTAAGAAAACTGATTTTAACTTTGCTTCCTTGCTGGGAAGAGATTTCTGTAGGCATCCATCATCAATCTTGGTCCTGTTAACAAGTATATTCCCAGAGTAAATGTGTTGGTTTACAGTGTGGCTCAGTCCTCTAGGATCTGACCATTCACTCCTGGGAGAACTGATGAACACTGGCATCTTGGGCTTGCAACTTTCTGATGCTAGTGTCATGGTGACCCCAGGAAGCTGAAAAGAACTCATGAGGGTTTAAGAATGGCCTTTGGTTCTACTCCTTAAGAGGGCTCTAGCATTTTACCTCTGTTTTCCAATGCCTTGCCCAATGGCTTTGTTGGCCTCATACATACTGAGAACAAACACCCCATCCATTCCCTCACTGGCAAATGCAAGCGTGTGTCATCTACTCATGTATTCATTTACACCTTTGTGTATTCACTCAGCATGTTGGTATACTCTCATAGTCATATGTTAACAGATTCATGCACTCATCCATGAATTCATTCATTTATTCATCAAGAATTTTTTAAGCTCAAATTCTCTGCCAAGCTCTTTCCCAGGTGCTGTATGAGGAATAAAGTTTCATGAGAAATAATCACTGTCTTCAAGCAGTTTACAACCTGGGAAGATTATATTTTCATTGGAAATACTGAACCTTAAATGTCTTTTCACCTTGGAAGTACCTTGGCTAAGAAATCATAATAAACCACTTTCTGACATCACCCATTGTGTGGTTCTAGTTCTCTTTCACACACACACACAATTAAGCTTCAGAACTGTGGTTCAAGAAGGTTAGTTCAGGAGAGGACATTGTGGGGAATCCCCAGACTTCAGGAAATATCCTTAGGGCTCTTCTGTTTTTGAATGTTGCTACCAGAAAACCGGACATATGAGAGGAGGAAGAGACTTTGACTTTCCTTCTATCTTGTCCCCATGGGCCTTTTATGAACTTCAAATATACTCAGAAGCCTATTTAAAGTTGTAATAACTGCTCTTGTTCTGATATCTTAAACCTTAAGCCATTCAGAGAACAAAATCTTTTTTCCATTTTGGGAAGCATCTGGCAAGGCATCTGGTTAAAACAACCAAAATTCAATCAACCAACTAACCAACCAACCAACGAACCAAACAATATTAACCAAGTAGAATAAGAAATGTCCCTTCCTCATTCTATGAACATTATATTTATCCTGAGCAGGGATGGGGTCACTGAATCTCTTTCAATTGAATGGTCTAGTATTTAGTCTCGAAAATGTATCACATATATGCTGTGACTGTGTCTGTGGCTGAGATATGTGGTCTACCCTGGCATTATTGGACTAGAAGGGATGGCAATGCCAGCTGGTAGGAGGTATTAATAAAAGCTCTGGTCTTGCCTGATGTGGACAGCAGCTGCTGCTGTGTGTGCCACAGGAGCCCTTGGGTACCAGAGCCCCAGTTAGCCTGTTTTGGCCAGTCTTTGCCTCGGACTCTCAGATGCCCTCTTGCCTCTGCTGGGTCAGATTAAGGTCAGAAATAAGATCTTATTTCTTTTCTGCTTTCTCTTGATTTCTGGATTTCTGATCAACACTGGTACTTGCTTTGAATCAGGTCCACTGTGACTTTGAGATCCTTTTTATTTTTAGAATCTCATTCTATGGATAGGATTAGCTTACTCCTACCACTTTCTTTTAGCCTGTGATTGGACAAAGATAACCCTGTTTTATATTTTGTGGAACCACTGTCAGAGCCAAAACTCTGAACCTGGATGGATGAATTAAGCTCTTCCTTGCTTTGGAGACCCCTTGGGGAGGGGTTCTTCTGAGGGTGGGGGCTGTGATGGGGGCAGTTGCCAGAGTGAGGGACAATGTTCTTTACTACTCACTGCTAGATCCCCTATGTTTAGTAATGACCATGGAGCTGCCTGGTGGTGACTGGAACTTCCTTTCCATCTGGAAGACTCTACCATCCAGGATTCTAATCCTTCTCCTTAGATACATAACCAGAGAAATGGCTCCTAAAGGAGGTACATTTCTCTTTTAGCTACTCTGTGTCTTATTTGATATTCTGAGCAAGAGGCATAGGTTTATCAGCTGATAACAGGTGAGTCAACCAGCTCTGTAGACTGATTCCCTGCACTAAAGGTGTGACTACAGCATTCTTTCCAATGAACAAAGACATATTATCAGAGCTGAAGGGTGGACAGGATTCAGAGCTGACAGAAGCAAACAGAAAAATGGGAACAGAATGTTCCTTCCCTGTTGCTATATATCTTATTCTCCCAAAGTAGCTATGAACTGACAGGCAAGGTGTCTTTGGACATGGTTCCCAATCCTGGCTGTACCTTAGCATCTCCTGGGGAAACTTTTAGATAAATATTTATGTTTTGCCCTGATCCCTAGGAACTTTCATTTAATTGTTCAATAACATAAAACTGCAAGGAATAATCTGGGAAAAAAGCCCTCAAGAGGGCATAGGAAGAGGTACTCAGAATGGGGAGCTGAGAGGAAAGAGTTTCTAGTAGCTGATATCACTGAGGGTGAGGGGTGGGGCTGATGAGACAGCAAGTCACCAAGTGCCAAAGCCTGGACATGGAGTCTTCTTTGGGATGGGGAGGGGAGATGACCCATATCTTCAGGCAAAGCTTGGCCTCAGATTGGAGGCAGGTAGGTCTGGTGGAGGAGTCCAAAGAGGGGGATCCCAGAAGAGGGAAGTCTGAGGCCAGACCTTAGAGGAAGGGCCTTCAGAACAAGGTGGGAGGGCCTCGATTCTCCAGAGATCCTGAGGAACCCATATGGCGGTCCTTTGCATCTCATGAGATCCCACAGACTTCATGCTACCAAGTGAGTGTCATTAGGCAAGTCTTTTAACCTCACAGAAGCCAAGTCTCCCCAACTCTGGAGTGGGATAGAGAGATTTCTTGCAAAGAAATGTTATGAAGATCAGATGCTGCTTGGTCCAGCATAGAACTAAGTCAGGATCTGTAAGATTCAGTTTCTTCCCCTTCCCTAAAAAGAAGCTATTTTTCCATAGAGAACAGAGTAGTAGTTACCAGTGGGGATTGACGAGGGGTAATATAGGGGTAGAGGAGTGGAGGATGTAAATAGGCTACAAGGATGTAGGGTACAACACGAGGAATGTAGCCAACACTCAGTAATAACTGTAAATGGAAAGTAATCTTTAAAAATTGTATAAAAATTAATTAAAAATAAGACAATTAAAAAAAGTAGTTATCTCTCTCCAACTCTACATGGCTTTGGCTTGTACTAATCGTGTACAAACCTGAATCCTTTCATTTGCTAAAATACAGTTGAGGATTTGAAAAAGCCATGTGTGAGAGAGTGTGAAGGGCAGGAGTGGAAGAAGATTTGAGAAGAGGAGGAAGAGAAAGGCTTGGACCAACACAGGGAAGAGATCAGGAAAAGTGGGCTTAGGATCTGGTGGGCAATGAGCAGGCTGATGCAGTGTAGGTGGGCTCTGTCCTATGGCCTTTTCAACTCCAAGGTGGGCTCCAACTACATAGCTATGACCATGTATGTTCCCACAAAGAAACGATGCCCCACCACTGACCAATTCATGCCAGGGTGTGATGCCCCTGCTATCAAATTAACAACCTTGGGACTTCTTTGGTGGTCCAGTGGCTAAGATTCCATGCTCCCAGTCAAGGGGCCCAGGTTCGATCCCTGGTCAGGAGTCAGATATGATATGTTCTAATTAGATATTGTATGTTTTACATTTGGAATTAGATAACAATTTTCAATGAAGATTAAAGATCCCAGGGGCTTCCCAGGTGGTACAAGTGGTAAAGTACTCGCCTGCCAATGCAGGAGACATAAGAGACGTGGGTTCAATCCTGGGTCCAGAAGATCCCCTGCAGAAGGGAATGGCAACCCACTCCAATATTTTTGCCTGGAGAATCCTATGGACAGAGGAACCTGGGGGGTTACAGTCCATAGGGTTCCAAAGAGTCGGACATGACTGAAGTGACTTAGCACACGTTTCTCTGGCACACACGTTGCAACTAAGAGTTTGCATGCTGCAACTAAAGACCCTGCAAGCTGCAGTGAAGATTGAAGATTCCAAGTACTGCAGCTAAGACCCAGTGCAGCCAAGTAAATAAATAAACATTAAAAAAAAAAAAAAAAACAAAACCATAGTAACAACCTCTACAACCACAACCTGAGGAGGCATCTTGATTCCTGGGTCTACATAGCTTTGAGAATCAAGAAGTCAGAGCAACAGCCTCCTTTTACATTCATGGTACAGGTTCTCTTCAGCTTTGTAGATGTGCTCTCAGTTCTCTGTGGAATCTCCTTCAGATGTGTCATAATGTGTACACATCAGATGTTTGTCCACATACTTAAAAAATCATGTTTGTGCTAAAACATGTCTCTTTTTTTAGAAGAAAGGGAAAGCAGCTTAACCCAAATCCAAGAGGTTCCTCCAGGTCTCATTTCAATTTTACAACTAACTTATACTAGCTCTACCTTTCAGGGCCAATTTCTTCCACTGGACATTGAGGAAAGACAAGCTGGTTTCACATACAGCATCAGGAGCGCTAGACTTTATGTGAAACATTAGCTAATAGTAAGAAGAAATAAACAAGATAGCTCCTTTCGAAAGGATACATAAGAGCAGTTTCATATTTTTTTCTTTATGGATTTCAGATTTTGTGAAACTGTTCTCTGAGTTTAATATGGTTTCCTTAAACACCCCCATTGCTGTGTGTGTCAATATGATTGACAGGTTGATGGGAAACTCCCTAGCTCTCCAGTGGCTGTTGTTTTTGCACATTGAGGTGGTAAAGGGGAAATGCACTCAGTTGTGTGAAAAAAATCAAGATTTCAATGCCTGCAACGGTGCTGAGAATCAGTGAAGAGTTCAGAACACAGGGGATGGGGGGTGGAAAGGAGAAAAAAAGGACCCTAAATAAATCTGGATATATAGGATATTTAGGATATTTACTTTGGATATTTAGATTCATAAAAGGCATCTGATTTTGGAGAAGAAAAAAACCTGGAAGATCAAATATCCTAACTGAGAGCTTTGGGTGGTGTAGACATGACAGTAATGATTTAATGTTGCCAAGAGCCAGATCTTGTAGAGACTTTTCAGAAGATCCAGTGGTTAAGACTCAGCACTTTGAATGAAAGCAGGGAGAGTTCAATCTCTGGTTGGGCAACTAAGATCTCTGAATGCCGCAAGGTAAGGCCAAAAAAATAAAAACAGCCAGATCTTGTAAATGGGTCACAGAGCATGTTTACACAAATGCCTTCTTGTGAGGCATTACAGACCTAGAGAAAGCCAGGTCAAGAGATGTAGGTGGCCAAGCTATGCCCTGGATCCCAACTCCTCTGCTTCAAATACAAGATCCTGCTACAGCAGCAAATTCAGTCCAAATATTTGCAAACATGCTATAGAAAACATCACTTGACTCTGATACCATCATGGAGGCCAGAAACATGAGTTTGCCAGGCTTTTGCCTCCTCTCCATCCTGTCCATTGACAGCCCTTTGTGTTTTCCTGCCACAGTCTCCAGTCTCCAGGGAGGGGAAATGGAAATTAGCATTTTTGTAAGTATCTTTATACTTAGTATTCTTGATTGTGCATTGTTAATGATATTACTATCAATGGGTCAGAGTGCCAATGCACCCTCTATTCTTATGTGCTCAAGCCTAGACCAATCCTTTCAACCATAAGGAAGCCCCTTCTAGCTGGAATGAGTGTGGGCAGGGAAAAGACAGAACTTGGAAGTCTTTCAGTCTGTGTTTATAGCCAACTTCTGCCATCCTCTATCCGTGGGAACTTGGGCATGTTACCTTGCCACTCTCTCTGAGCCTCAGTTTTCACTTTTGTAAAAATAAAGCTAATACATATTTCCTTATATTATTGTGAAGATTAAACCAGAGAGTTTATGTGCAGTCCAATAAACCATAGCTGTTTTTATTTCTGGGCACTGTCTTTGGAGAATTGCATGCTACACTGGCTGTCTGGATTCCAGTGCAGAGAATCCTGGGCTATAAATTATACAGTGCTGGTAATATACAGGTAAACAGTCCTGGTACCACCACCATTTACCTCATTCATCTCTCTGTAGGTATAGTACACCTAGATGAATGGAATTAAGTTATTCTATGGCTGTCAGTTCCAACTAAATGTGATACATTTTTATCAGATGAATGAAAAGTTAAGTGAGATTTTTGCAAGTAAAGAGCAAAGAAGAATTGAATAATTGGTAGTGGTGATTATGATGATTAAAGCATTAAAGTGGTATCTGCCTCATGCCTTTATAGCACTTGAAGGCTTACTTGTCTGCAGGAAGATAATATTCCTCCCTGAGTTCCAGGTCAAAATTAAGCTCTCTGCAACATTTTTACCTCCAGGCATTCCTCCCAGCTCCTCTGCTTCAGATGTCTCTTTCCAAGGCCCTTTATCATGCTCAAGAATGTGCTTTCAGCAACTGTTTCTGGTGGCTGCATCCCCTCTAGGTGCTGGGTCCTGGCTGGTTCATGTTAATCCTTTCAACCCCCTTGGGAGCCCCATAAGTATCCACAAGCCATCCTCTGGCCTCCTCTCTGGCTTCTTCATTGCCTTATGATCCTGCCTGCAACTTTTGAGGTTTTTTTCCTAGTCTTTTCCTTCTAGTAATCCTCCCGCCCTTCCCTTACCTCAGCCACATTTTAAGTCATCAAACAAATATTTGTATTTCAGGATGCCAATTTGCACTGTAGTCACTCCTGCTGCATTGAGGGCTGCTGCTGCTGCTGCTGCTAAGTCGCTTCAGTCGTGTCCGACTCTGCGCGACCCCATAGACGGCAGCCCACCAGGCTCCCCCGCCCCCGGGATTCTCCAGGCAAGAATACTGGAGTGGGTTGCTATTTCCTTCTCCGCATTGAGGACTGGCTACTCTTAAATCCACACTCTTCTCCATGGCCGCACATGATTAGTGATTTAAAGTATCTCTTTTTCCACAAACTCAGTCCCAGGAAATTGCTTTCCTGGCTTTTGGTGGGATGCAGTTTTCCTGAAGCAGACAGGCAGGGCAGGGGTTCCCTCTGTGAAGGGAGAAGCAAGGGCTGGGGGCAGCGGGCTGGTAAGAGATGGGTTAGGGAAGGAAGGTGAGTGATGCTGGAAGTGTGTGTCAGGCTGTCACATCTGCACCTAGTTAAGCTGAGACTGAGGGACCATGGAAGGTGTTTGGGCCTTGAAATATCCAGAGAGAGGAGAGCAGAGAACTGCAAGCTGGTGACTGAAAGATTCTGCCTGACCTTCTGCCATAGTCAAAAGAGCAAACATTCTAAGGAATAAAGGATAGAAACCTGAATGTGAGAAGTTAAGAGTGAGGAGGGAGGGATGGGAGAAAAACTTTGTCTTTTAGTTTGATCGTCAGTGAGCTAGGGAGAGAGAGAACTTGACAATGCTCTGAATCAGAAAGGTTTTCCAGGAAAAGATGATATAAGCGTAAGTGAGGAGGAAAGATGAAAGAGGCAAGAAGGGGAGGGACTGATCAGCAGGGGTGGCCAGACAAGAGGGTGCAGGGCCCTCAGAGCCCTGGTGGAGAGGCTGGTCTTAGACAGGTGGGAGGGAAGGAATCTTGTTCTGCAGAGAGTAGACTGTTGATGGGCGATGAGGAGAGATTCTGAGAGGGCTTACGGATGATGGGATCCCTCAGTAGAACAGGAAAAACAATGAGAGTGGTAGCAATGAGATCTGACCATGTTGGAGAGTGGGGCTATTTGGGATCCTCATGTGTGAAAAGATACAGAATGAGCCAGACATTGATAACGTGTGATGGGGTCCTGGAAAGAGGTAATTGAGCTGAAGTTATGGAATGTCATGCTTTAATTTTGAATACAAGGTCATTCTTACTTTTTTATTTAATAGTTAAAATTGAGTGTAGCTAGCAACTCAGCAATCCATGGTCTTGCATCTCCTGCCTTCTGACCTTTGCCCTGTAGCATCAGCCCCTCTCTGGGGCTTCCTTCCCTCCAGCCAGCCTCCCTTACTGCTTTAAGCAGATTTCAGTCACTGATCAGTCTGTTTCACAATACAAGTGACTTCTAAAGATGGAATAAACGCCCAGTTCTACTCTGACACCCACTTTCTATTTCTTTATGCAAATGGAGATAATTAATTGAATTGCTTTTGACAATTCAATTTCAAGGGCTTCATAGGCCTTGCAGTTTCCTGAAAATTTATCCCCATCTACCTGTCTACAAGGTATGTTTCAGAGAGGCAAAACCTAGCCCTGTTTTCCTTTCTTCAACAAACTCACATCAGGGCCACTCCTTGGGGCCACTGATAAGTCTAACCTTTTATTTCTTTCTTTGCTTTTTTTTTCTTTAAATCAAGTAGAGGTCCCATAATATCTAGAATGCAAAGTTCCTATGATTCCTATTTGAACTAATTATCTATTAAAAACAAGGATTTAGCTGATATCATCTTCAGGGGTGAAAGGATGTCATTTATAATTATATTTATATTCTGAGATTATTATGATTACCTTAGTTCTGTAATTATATTTTGACATGCATTGTTTTTTAAGAGTGCACACCAGAACCTCTCCACACAAATGCAGAGAAAGGATATTTGTAATTTAAAGGCAATATATACTTTCTGGCACCGACTGAGACTCTGACTTCTCAAAGGAAAAATTAACCAAATTGATAATGAAATTATATTAACTCCTGATAAATTTTTTTGATGGTAAGAAAATATACACCATCCTACCTAGCCCCAGGTATGTGCAGGCAAGAGCAAGTCACATGTACATACCTGCACACGAATACTTTTCTCCTTGAGAAATATCATCTATTCTAGTATCATGAGCCTGCCCTCACCATAGCCCCCTTGTTCTCATGACCCGCTTCCTCACTGGCGATTCCTTTGACCAGAGTGTAAAATCTTGGATGTTCTTCCCTAGGTCTGCAAAGCCCTCTTTGACACGGGGCCAACTTCTCCTCTTACACCTCTGATGGGAGCCAGTGCTGTGAGGGTCCTGCCCTGAGCCCAACTCCGAGGTCCCTCCTGGCTGCGGTGAAAGCAGCAGCCGGTTCCCGGCCTCACCTGTGCCCACGCCTACCTGGCAAGCCCAGGATGGTGAAGTAGGGCCGGCACTCGGTGAAGCCCGAGCTCTGCTGCACGCAACTGCGCCAGAGCCCTTCGTACTGGAACACGGCGGTGACCGGGTTGTCGTATAGGTCCTGGGTGCTCCACATGTCCATCTCCGTGGCAACGATGCAGCCGGCCAGGCCCAGGATGGACAGCAGGAAGCCCACCACTTGGCATCTGGTGGTGGACATGGCCCGCTCCCCGTCCTCCCGCCCAGCTGCCGCCTTCGTCCTGCTGTGCTCCCGGGGAGCTGCTCTGATCAGATGGTTTTCCTCGGCCCTCTGTGTTTGTTCACAGTGTTTTCCTTAGATAGTTCAGTTTCACTCTTGGTTCAAGGACATTATTTTTTCATTTGTTAGGGAAGCAGCTCCAAGAGGCACTTGTCTGGGGAGCGGCACAGGCCGGGTTGGTTTGAGGGCGCGGCAGTCTGAGTGGACCCCCCGCCCCACCCCGGCTCGGGTCTGCCCCGAGGGAAGAAGCGCAGCTGACTCGCGTCCCTCCACCCCTCACCACACACACAAGCCTTCCTTGAGGCCCTGTTCTCATGGGAAACCAGTTCGACTGACCTCACTTAAAAAACACGGCCCCAGAAATCTCCATCTCACACCGGACGTTTTCTCTTCACAACTTGCAAACCACCGTTACACTGACATCTTTCCATTTTGGTCTTTCAGAAATGGATAGAGCAAGTATTAATTATTCCCCACCGATAGTTTTAGGGGGAGAGGGTGGTGAGTCAAGCAAGGTACAAAGAGGTTAAGGTACTTGCCCCCGTGCCTTGCACCACAGCTGCTTAATTTAAAAGATGGCAAAGGTGGAAGTCCCATCTCAGCTTCTAGTCTGGGACTCTTTCTCTGCTTCCATGTGGAATGACTGGGGCAGGCAGAGTTGTCCCCACTTTTGAGAACAGGCAGCCATATCCTACAGTTATACTCTGGGTCTTCAGGAATTGGATCTGGGCTGGGAAGAAGCTGGGCGTTGTGTTGACAGACATCTCACCCTTTCACTCTTGCTGCAGGAACCATATGAAGACCATGTGGCAAGCAGACACAAAAGTTCCACAAAAGGCCATGAGGAGGAAACAGGCAGGCTGGACCAGAGACCCTGACCTGGTTACTGAGAGGCCTAGCACCTGCTCCTGACCCTGTCCCTAACATGCTGTGTGCTGGGTGACTGGGGCAAATGGCTCCACTTATGTGGGTCACAGTGTTTCATCTGTAACATGGGCAGGGTAAGCTGAAACACTTCAGAGCCCTTTCAGGTGTCATACACTGTTCTCTTCTACATTTTGCAAAAGAATCTTTGCTACAGTTGGTCAAAATGTCAGGAATTATAGAATCACCAAAACAGAGACTTGGCCAGAGATCAGCCAGTGTGTTTTGTCTACATAATTTGATTTTAGAATTACATTAGAGAATTGATGGACCTGCTACTTCCTGTGGGTGGTGTGTGTCTGGCGTCTGAATTCAGACACATTATAGCGAGATGTTCCTCGAATCTGGATGTCAAGGCCCTGATACACACCCACATACACCTATACCCCAATCTCTAGCCTATACACGTTCTCCAGGAAACAAGCCTGTGCATCTGGACATTTCAATGTTATCTTGGGTGCACCCAGTCACCACTCCCATGGCTTTATTCCCAGCAAACACAGAAAGCAAATATGCAAGTTCTCCCCTCTGATTTGAATGGGGGCAACACTCCCCTCAACCACACACCTTGCTTTAGGTTCTGTGATCAGGGTTTGCACGGTAAGAAGAATGAGCCAGAAAACCCCAAAGAAGAGAGTAGGCAAGAGTTATATGACTTAGGTGAAGTTCTGTTGGTGGCTCTGTAACTCCTGAACTGAGCTACAAGGCCAAGTCTAAAAGGTGGGGAGAGGGCAGCTAGAAGAAGTGACTCTGGTCTCTGATGGTGGATGGGGATTCACCAATTAGATTGGAAAATGTTGGAATAATTCAGGAATGATTCTGCCACTGTTTCTGTGGACAGAGCTCATTTCACTCTTATTTCAATTAAAAGTTAGGCTTTTTATTCACAAGGAGATTTATAAGAGTTTGGTTTCCAGTTGTTCGTTTTATGACATTTGTTTACTCCCTCACCCCCATCATTGACCACCCAAATGTAGACTGAAAATGGCAAAATTAAAAAGAAAAGGTTATTATAGTTACCTAGTCTCATTCGTGACAGTTTTACCTCTTCCCTACGAAAATGTTTTTATGCAAAATTTCAAGACAGAATAAAAAGATATTCAGGTAACAATGAATTAAGCTTTCTTTCTTGTTTGAAATGGTGACAGTGACTTTATATTTCTGGAGGAAGGAAAAGTTAGTTTTAAAGGTTAAAGTAAAGCTCCCTCTACTTAGGCAGAATATTGAATGAGTAGAGAGGGATTCTAAGTGTGCTGCTAAGTCGCTTCAGTCGTGTCCGACTCTGTGCGACCCCATAGACGGCAGCCCACCAGGCTCCGCCGTCCCTGGGATTCTCCAGGCAAGAATACTGGAGTGGGTTGCCATTTCCTTCTCCAGTGCAAGAAAGGGAAAAGTGAAAGTGAAGTCGCTCAGTCGTGTCCGACTCTCAGCGACCCCATGGACTGCAGCCTACCAGGCTCCTCCGTCCATGGGATTTTCCAGGCAAGAGTACTGGAGTGGGGTGCCATTGCCTTCTCCCGATTCTAAGTGTACACACTTTAAAAAATATGAAATAAGTATATGTTTACATGCCTGCAAGCTCAGTCGTGTCCAGCTGTTTGTGACTCCATGGCTCCTTTGTCCATGGAATTTTCCAGCCAGGAATTCTGGAGTGGGTTGACAAGTATTAACATGCTTTAAAACATGTGCAAGATGGGATTTTTCACTTCCTGGTGAGTTTTCTGTGCTCCAGAATGAGTGGATTGCTGCTTTAGCAGTCACTGCTAAAGAGTAATTGGGGGTCCACAGAGGAACATCTGGCTTCCTTGTTTATGGCAATAGGCTTTGTTAAAATATATTAAATGTATCTCTAATGATAATGACAGTTCATGGTCTGATTATAATAGTATATAATAATAATGATAACAATCCATGATCTCATTGTGTTTAACAATAATGGGTCTGTTTCAACTTTGTTTAATCACTTTTACAATGGAGCAAAAAATTTTGCTGACTTCTTGAGGGGAATCCTCCCTATATTCAACTTTAAATATGATTCTGGTGTTGCCATTTCAGGTTGTACATTTTCAGGAGCTTATGTTATTTTACTGATTTGGAGAAAACATTTCCCCTAATTTTTCTTTACCTTGTTATAGGAATATTAATACAACAATATCTATGCTATTAGGCAAAATGGCAGTCAAATAGCAATATAAAATATTATAGCTAGGAATATGGGAGGAGTTAAATTAGTATTATTAGCAAGACAAATGATTCATATATCCATTGATTCTTTTCTTTTAAAATATTAACACACTTTATATTCTTAACTTCTGACTCCACCTTTTGGTGTTCATAATAGAAAATTTAGAAGCGGGAAAATGTTAACAAATCTTACTCATAGTTTTAAACCCTAGACAAAATATCTGGCATACTTTCTTTTTAATCTATTCTCTGTATATATTTTTTACATAATTAAGAGATCATACAATTTAATGTTTTTCTCTTTTCACTTAATTCCATACATATACAATTAAAGTACTTTGTAAACATTGTTTAATATATTTAATCTTAAATATTTAATTTATGAGTATGTTAGTATTTCATTCGGAGAAGGCAATGGCACCCCACTCCAGTACTCTTGCCTGGAAAATCCCATGGATGGAGGAGCCTGGTAGGCTGCAGTCCATGGGGTCACTAAGAGTTGGACACGACTGAGTGACTTCACTTTCACTTTTCACTTTCATGCATTGGAGAAGGAAATGGCAACCCACTCCAGTGTTCTTGCCTGGAGAATCCCGGGGACGGCGGAGCCTGGTGGGCTGCCGTCTATGGGGTCGCACAGAGTCGGACACGACTGAGGTGACTTAGCAGTAGTATTTCATTATATAGAAATGCTGGACTTCCCTGGTGGTTCAGACAGTAAAGAATCTGCCTTCAATGCAGGAAATCCTGGTTTGATCCCTGGGTCGGGAAGATCCCCTGGAGAAGTGAATGGCTACTCACTCCCAGTATTCTTGCCTGGAGAATTCCATTGACAGAGTAGCCTGATGGGCTACAGTCCATGGGATCACAAAGAATCGGACACAACTGAGCGACTAACTCTTTCACTTTCATATAGAAGTGCAACTATTCACCAAAACAGCATCTATTCTTAGATAATTAGACTTTACCCCTCCCGCAGTTTTTAGTTTGTATGAAAAACAATGTTAATGATAAACATTTTTCACATGACTCTTTTGCCAGCATTTCTGATTACTCTTTTAAGACAAATTCCTAAGAGAGGAATTAAGATGTCAAAGGGTATGAGGCTTTAAAAAAACTTTTTTTTAAAAAAATCTTTTTTATGTAGAGGAAGACTTTTTTTCTATGAATTTTATTCTTAGTAACAGCATTTGAAAGATCTTGCCTCACTGAAACCCTTACCTGCTTTGCAAATTTGTTGATTTACATGATCGCATGTTTAAATTTGCATTACTTTGATTATTAATGAGTTTGAAACTATTTTTTAAACAAATATTTGTGGAGAGTTTGTTTTTCTTTTTCTTCAATTATCAGTTTATACTTCTTCCTCATATATTTACTGGAATTCGGCATTTTTTCTATCAACTTACATGAATTATTTGTTAAGGGTCTTAATATAGTGTTATGATTACTAAAAAGATATTTTCACATTGAATATTTGCTTGTTAATTTTTTTCGTGGTTTTAGAAAAATACAATGTTTTCCATTTATATGTTCACAGTACCTGGCGCATAATAGGTGCTTAATAAAAATCTGTTAAATGATGTAGTAAAATGAGTGTTCTTTTCTATGGTTAGAAATTTATTTTCCATTTAGAAATGATACTAGAATTATTTTTAGAATTTTAGAAAATTTAAAAGTGTTTTGTGTATCTTTACATTTAATTAATCTGGAACCTGTTTTGGTTTGTAGTCTATGATTCATTTTTTCCCTCAAAAAAGCTAATCAATAATTTTTACAGCACTTATTAAATAACTTTCCCTTTCCTCATGCTTCGTAAAACCTCCTCTACCTATATTAAATTCACATATATGTCTTCCTAATTTTAAACTTTGCTCCAATTACCTGTGTCTATCTTTGGGACAAAGCACGCTTTTAATTATCACAGCTTTAGAATTTGGTTGAATATCTGGCAGAGTTAACTCTCTACTTTTATGTTAATATTATACTTAAAAAAACATTTAAAAATTAATTTCATCTGCTTCTTCTTATAGATAACCACTCTGCCAAGCTCCCAAGGGAAAACTCTCACTAGCATTTTGATTAGAATTCTTGTAATATTATCCTTACAGGCTTACGCTCTGCAAAAAATCTGCCTGGGTTTGAATTCTCAACTGCCACTTACTATCACAGTGTTGCTGGGAAAATTCTATAGCCCTTTTGTGCTTCAGTTTCCTCATCTATAAAATGGACATAGTACCACTACTTACCTCATAGGGTTGTTGTGAAAATTAAAGTAAGTATGAGGTAATTTATGTTAATTTATATAATCACACAAATTAGATTTAAAATATAAATTCAGTTCAGTTCAGTTCAGTCGCTCAGTCGTGTCCGACTCTTTGCGACCCCATGAATAGCAGCACGCCAGGCCTCCCTGTCCATCACCAACTCCTGGAGTTTACCCAAATCCATGTCCATTGAGTCGGTGATGCCATCCAACCATCTCATCCTCTGTCATCCCCTTCTCCTCCTGCCCCCAATCCTTCCAAGCATTAGGGTCTTTTCCAATGAGTCAACTCTTCGCATGAGGTGGCCAAAGCATTGGAGTTTCAGCTTCAACATCAGTCCTTCCAATGAACACCCAGGACTGATCTCCTTTAGGATGGACTGGTTGGATCTCCTTGCAGTCCAAGGGACTCTCAAGAGTCTTCTCCAACACTACAGTTCAAAAGCATCAATTCTTTGGCGCTCAGCTTTCTTCACCATCCAACTCTCACATCCATACATGACCACTGGAAAAACCATAGCCTTGACTAGACGGATTTTGTTGGCAGAGTAATGTCTCTGCTTTTTAATATGCTATCTAGGTTGGTCATAACCTTCCTTCCAAAGAGTAAGTGTCTTTTAATTTCATGGCTGCAATCACCATCAACAGTGATTTTGAAGCCCAAAAAAATAAAGTCTGACACTGTTTCCACTGTTTCCCCATCTATTTGCCATGAAGTGATGGGACCGGATGCCATGATCTTAGTTTTCTGAACGTTGAGCTTTAAGCCAACTTTTTCACTCTCTTCTTTCACTTTCATCAAGAGACTCTTTAGTTCTTCTTCATTTTCTGCCATAAGGGTGGTGTTATCTGCATATCTGAGGTTAACATATGCTAATTTCTCAAACCAATGCCTAGGACAGAGTAAGGTCTCAATATGTTTTATTATTATTATAATACAATTAGTTAAATATATTATTTATTATCCATTAATTAGGAAGAAATTCACATTTTTATAATATCCCTATCTAGGATCCTGTAGTATATATTCCTTTTAATTGACATTTAAATTTTCCTTAGTAAACTTCCTTTTTCATTTTTTTCTTGCCTAACATTTAAAGATATTATTCCTAGTGTTTAACAAATAACATTGTATTGTGTTGCCTCACAAAGAGGTTTAAGTTATTTTAATTCTCTTAATACACTACACTCTCTCATGCCACTGTGTCTGTTCCAATAATGTTTCTCTCTTTCTGAAAAACCCTCTACTTCTTTGTCTTTCTGGGTGACTCATACATGTCATAACTAACTCAGCTCAGCTGTCATTTCCTTTGGGAAGTCTTCCTTTCCCTCATGTCTACATCCTGCACCATATGAGGCACTGACTGTGCTTTATAACAGTGATTCTTAACTGGGGCCGCTTTTGCCCCCAGGGGATATATGACAAGTCTGAAGACATTTTTGCTGTCTCAACTAGGGAGGGAAAGGTGCTGCTACTCCCATCTAGTGGGTGGGGGCCAGGGATGCTGCTAAATATTCTGTAATGTGGAGAACAGCACCATACAAAAGGAATTATATGGCTTAAAGTATCAATAGAGCCTAGGTTGAGAACCTTCGCATTGCAATGGTTTGTTTATCCTCTGTCTCTCTTTTAGATTTATGAGCCTTTCCCCATGTGCAGACAGTTTGGGACATAGTAGGTACTCAACAAATGTTTGTTGAATGCATAAATGTTCTTTCTAGTGCCATGATTTCTGTGTTACTGAGTTTTAAAATTTTTTACTTTTATTTTTTTGTGTGTGTTACAGTTATTTCCTTATTACTTCTGTGTGTATGGGAAGATCAAAGGCTTTAGTTTTCCTTCCTGTCCCTGCCAAGAGGGGACCTTGTCTAAACTCGGTCAGTCAAGGATAGGGTGGGTGCCAGTTTTGGTTCTAGCGAAATGACTTTGTCTAGGAAGGTTGACTGTCAGTCCAGTACCTCGCGTTTCTCTGGAGGGTTCGGTTGTGCTTGACTTCTTCCCTCTGAGCCTAAGTATCTGTGTTTGCATTCTTGGGAGTGTGTAGCTTCTCCACGGAAATTAAAAAATTCTGTGCTTTCATTTCAATGGCAATGGAAAAAAGTTAAAGCAAATATGTTCCAGACCCTCAGGCTGGCCACTTACAGTCTAGGTTTGCGTAGGTATATATGATCATGTTTATGCCAGGAGTCAGTGAAGTGAAAGCCTTAACTGATCCATGAACAAAGGGTTCATTCCAGCTCAAATAGAAATGGAGTCAGGGGAATTTCTCCCACCTTGTGGCACTGGTACTACTACTTAGACACCTGTGCCCTGGTGGTCAATTCTGCAGGAGCATCACCAACAAGCACTGCACGTCCTATTTTGCACAAACCTGATTGCAACAATTAGTGGTGGATGGCACAGTGGTAAAGAATCTGCCTGCCAATGCAGGAGACGTAGGAGATTTGGGTTTGATCCCTGGGCCAGGAAGATTCCCTGGAGTATGAAATAGCAACCCACTCCTTGATGGCTCAGATGGTAAAAAATCTGCCTTCAAAGCAGGACACCTGAGTTTGATCCCTGGGTCGGGAAAATCCCCTGGAGAAAGGAATGGCAACCCACTCCAGTATTCCTGCCTGGGAAATTCCATGGACAGAGGAACCTGGCTTGCTACAATCCATGGGGTCACAGAGGGGGACACGACTGAACACACACACTTGCAAATACACAGCAGAGAAATTTTCCTCCCCAGATCCCAGAAATAATCAAGTCAATAGTCTTAGAGCCACATTTCAGAAGCACCGCATCCCAACCTCAACTCAACTGAACAAAACCATTGCAAAAAGCATCACGTCACAGATGCCTCATTACCACGGATAAGAGAGGACAATTCCCTAATGAAGTGGTGGCTAAGGGTGAGAGATGCGAGTACCTTGAATTTATTAATACCACTTTGTAAAACAAACTCATGTGAATAGGGAATCTGCATTAATAATACTAAAGTCAAAGCTTTGAGAGAGGTGAAATACAAAATTGAACTGTATTTTTGTCTTATTAAACTCCAAGTGAAACCAATAATATCCCTAACACTAAATGAATTTTGACATTTGGGTTTATTTAGTGGTATTTACATTACAATTGCAAATGTGGTTTTGGTTCCTTGTATAAAATTTATGTGCATTAGGAATTTAAATCTATTGTTATATGTGTCTATGTTAAAGTGACATAAAATGAGTATAATTGAAATCAATATTGAAGGGCTGCAAGAATTTTTTTCTTTTAAAACAAATTTCTACAAAATTCTTTTTGAAAAATACTTCTCTGAACTATCTAGCGGCAGGATCTTTACATATGAACACACACAAAGGTTCTAAGAGAAGGCCCTAAAACAGTTTCAGTCTGGCCTCAGTTTAGCTCTGTGAATGTGGGCAAGTCACTTTGCCTCTCTGAGTCTCCATGTCTTGACCTGCAAAATAAACATGGTGTGGGGGGTGTTGATAGCTGTTGCTACTCTAAGATGCCCCCAAGACTGCAGCCTCAGTCTTAGGTAAGAGGTGAGGCTAGGAAGGTGCCTTTGCACTGGGGATTTCTGCTTTGTGTCTGAGAGCCGAGGGGCTCCCTGTGAGGGCTGTGAGCTGGGACTGGGGTGCAGGTAGGGCACAGTCTGAGCC
The DNA here is from genome assembly GCF_054371585.1 of Giraffa tippelskirchi. Lineage (NCBI taxonomy): Eukaryota > Metazoa > Chordata > Mammalia > Artiodactyla > Giraffidae > Giraffa > Giraffa tippelskirchi. The sequence continues at coordinate 96,297,553 of NC_137276.1, forward strand.
CTAGCTCTATCTGCATGTGACCTTGGGCAAGTCACCCCAGCTCAGCTTCCTTGTTTCTAAAAGGGTGGTATTGATAGCAACAAGTTCATGGACGGGGTGGCTTGTAGAGATTACACAAAGTACTTCAAGGCAATTGTTGGCTCAAGTGCTAGCGCCTGGTCTGCCATTGTTGTGTGCAATTTATGAAGCTGTATGACCCCTCAGATGTCACTTGGGTGCTCTGCCTCAGTCTGACTCTCTCCTTCAAGGCCTCTAGCTCTGTGTGGACCCAGGCCCATGAGCTGAGGTCTCTGAGAGACCAGGGGCATTTTGCATTTGAGTTGAGGGTGAATTCCAAGGGAAGATGGTTATACCTGGAGCTCAGGAGGGGTCAGCAGGACATAGAGACATGGGAGTGGCTGATCTTTCTCCAGTCTCTGGAGGAGGGAGATCCCACTGAATCAGCCACTGGTCACCCAGGGATCTGGCTTATGTTCTCATTTGTATACAGGCCATTGCTCTCTTAGCCTGGCATTCAGTGCTCTCCACTGTCGTCTCCATATAAATCCTCTCTTCCTACCAAGGTCATTCCTTCATTTTCTCCCGGGTAAGCCTCAGGTGGAAGCACCTTCATGCCTTTGCCCATGCTGTTTTTACTGCTGTAATGCTGCACCTCTAACTCGTAACTACCTTTCAAGTGTCACTTGTGGGATTTCCTTCCCAGTGGGTCTCTTCCTGAGCAAGTCATCTTCGTCTCATCTCCTGCAGCACTAGCCCTCTATCTTCCTTACTTGTCACCTTATTATACCACCCTGGTGTGCACTTTCACATTTTGTGGGTGCCAGGCCCACAGAATCCTGAGGCTGTTCTGAGCTCTCCATCCCCAAGTGTGGAATGTATGAAAGACTGAATCGCTATGAGACAGTCTTCACCTTGTACCTTCTGTGTGGGCCTAAGTCTTAGCTCTGCAACTCAGTGGGAAATTCCTGGAAGAGAAATCCTAGTATCTATTTCTGATCCTCCTTACTGTGCCCACCTTACATCATTGCCTCTCTCCAGACTTTGATGAATATTTATGAAGGGAAAAAAGAACTAAGAAATAAAAATAAGCGTATTTATCGTCTTACTCTGATACCTAAGTGAAAGACACTTGTAACAATCTCTGCTATTGAGGCTGGAAGTTTTCTTTGTTAACATGACCCATCTGTGAAGCAAATAAATCCTTATGAAGCTAATAGGCCAGCCTGTGCATCACAGCTGTCACTCCTTTGCCCTGCATGGCCGAGCGCATTTTCTACAAGGTTCCTCTGTGCAGAGAGAGCCTGGAAGCTGGTTCCATGTGATCAATACATTTTGGAGGTCAGGAGACGCAGAGAAAGGGCAGGCCCATCTGGTGTCCCCCAGAGAAGCATAGTACCCGGTTCTTTATCTATGCCCACTTTCTGTTGCTGCTCTGTGCATAGGTGCCCTGGGACCTGAGTCCAGGCACAGAGGGCTGGAGATGGAACTCCATTCAGGAGATTCACCATCTTTAACTCAGGGAGGAGGATCTAGGACTAAAGGAAGGAGGTGGCTATGACCTGGGCCTCCTGAGTCCTGAGCCTGTGGGTGATTGAGACTTGTGTGCAGAAGAGTTATTTTAAAAATGTGCCTGTTGGGTACCACCCAGTTAGGGATATAGGAGCCCTACCAGCTCCAAGAAGCTCCTGTCCCTAAGTTTCCTGCACTTCCTGTTCCCACCTCAGTGGTGGGGATTGTTGCTCCTCCCTCCCCAGTGGTCCGTTGGCGGTGCCCCAGGTAGAGGCGGCTGTATCCTGTTCAGCTCTGTCTGCCCCCACATCTTGTCAGGTACCAGTCCTTACCTGGCAGCCCCAGCAGGGTGAAGTACCCCCGGCACTCGGTGAAGCCAGAGCTCTCTCGGACACAGGAGCGCCACAGCCCTTGGTAGTTGAATACAGCTGTCACTGGGTTGTTGTACAGATCCTGGGTGCTCCACTGGTCCATGCAGGTGGCGGTAATGACACCCGCAATCCCGAGCAGTGAAACCACAAACCCCAAGCCCTGACAGGCGGTCACAGACATAGTGGGTTGCAGAGCTGACACGGAGCACCACTCGACAGGGGGACAGTCAAGTTCTGAGAGTGCTGAGTGTCGGGATGGAGCTTTCTTGGAGAGGCTGGCACACACGTCACCGTGGACCATGGAAGGAGGTGGGGACTCAACAGTGCCACCTGGGCTCGCCCTGCACCTTTATCTTCCCGAGTGAGATAATTTCCACAACATGGTACCAAGAGCCATTTGTTTTCCACCATATGTACACTCTACTCACTGTTTACCTTTTGAGGGAGTTTCTTTCCTGATTAGCCAGGCTCCCCTCTGTGGAGGATAAAGCAGGAGCAGAGGGCACTGCCTGTAGGACCCAGCAGGTTGGCTGAGTAGGGCTCCCAATGGCTAAGCCACACAATACATGGAGATGCCAAAGGAATGGATTTATATCTGAATCACTTTGCTGTACAGCAGTAATTAACACAACATTGTAAATCAGCTCTACAACAAATAAAACAGTAATTGAAGATGAAAGGGCCTTATCCGTGTGGCTCTCCCAAGGTACTACTGCCACTTTAGTTAAAAACCTAGGTAAGGCAGCTTATGAGGGAGCATGAAATACAGCTGATTGTTCTTAATCACTGTTATTACATTCTATACAGTTGCCAGGAACACTGAATTAGAGAATATGGAATCATTGCCCCCTGAGGGAATACAGAGTTCAGTTCCTGTGAGCCTCAGGTCACATTTTATCAATCGGTCAATATATAACTTTGTTTTATGTGGGTTTCTGCTTAAAGATACCTTATTTAATGTATGTGGTTGATTCATTAACATTGAACTCGTGACCAACAGCACTAGAACTCACGCCTGAACAAAGCTAATCTAATATATCCTTTTCTCTGTAAAACACATCCCAGTCTACTTGTGCTTAGGAGCCCTAGCCAGCACTTGAGTACTATGCTTCGGCCATTTTAAATAAAGAAATCACCAACAAAAAGCACAAAGATATGAATAATATGGCACTAAAGATACTGCAAGAAGGGCATTTGTTTATGGGAGGAGCTGAAACAGGAAGGCAGAATGTCGTCTTGTTCCACCTCACCTAGGAACATGCACATCCCACTACCCACATTTTCTGCCCTATGCATACATACATGTCCAGGGATGACTGGGACAGCACCTTGAACACTGATTAAAATACATTTTAGGGAGCAGGTGAATTGGCAAGTATGAATCTGCAAAGAATCAAATAAAGTTATTTGATGGAACTGGGTAGTGAATGTGGTCAAGCTGTTTGCAGCTTCTGTGGCACTGACCCTGCCTTCAGCCCAGAGACCACAGGGGAGGGAAGATGGCAGAGGAAAGTAGCAGAAAGGCACTGGGCTTTGGAGCCAACAGCCTGGGTTCATCCTCATGGCACTGCTGACTAGCTGTTAGAGGCAACAGCTATATCACTTCACCTCTCTGAGCCTCATTGTGTTCATCTGTAAAATCACATAATAATGGTGATTATCTCCCTGGGTTGATTGTAGCTTAAATGTGGAACTCTAAATTCAGAAAACAGCAAATAATAGTAGGGCAGACTGATGGCAATATAATAAAAAGTTTTAGTGATTGACTAGTTACTTTCACATTGTTTTTCTTCACACTGATCAGGAACTAGACCCTAGCCTTCCACACAAAGGCTCTCTAGAGAGGTTTAAAAAAATTTTGGTCCAAATATCATTTCTACATACTTTGAACCTGGATTCAAGTCTCAATTCTTTCTCCAACTCACAGGACTATATTATACATTGTTGGCTAATACCTCTGTGCCTCAGGTCCCCATTATTAAAGTAAAGGGTTTGTAATGTATAGAAACATGGAATCAAAATATTGTGTACCAGGAAAAAAATAAAGTAAAAGATTTGGAACATCTCAGAAATAGAAAGCTAATGACGGGTAAGTAGCAGATTAAATACAGCTAAAGTTAGCATCCATAAACAAAAAGAACTGAAAAAAGTACACAAAATACAGACACAAATAAAGAGATGGAATGCATGAAATGGCAGTAAGAGGTATGGAGGATAGAATGAGAAGTTCCAACATACAAACAATTGGAGTACTGAAGGAAGAGAATCAAAAGAATAAGAGAAGGACAATATTTCATAAGTTATTGGCTAAGAATTTTATACAACTGATGAAGAGCATTACTCCCATATGAAGGTTGTACAGTAGTTCCACGAAATAAAAAGATAAATAAAAATAAAACAATGTCTGAATGTATTGTATATTGCAAAAGACACCAAAGACAAAAACCTTTTAAAAACCTGAAAGAAAAGAATTACAGCTATTGTATCAACTGCACCAGTAGAAACCAGGAGGTAACAGAATTTTATTTTTAAAAATTGAGTATAAAAATAACTATCAACCTCAAGACAATGAGAAGATAGACCACAAATGGAGAGAAAGTATTTGCAAAAGAAAAATGTCTGCCAAACTACATTTTATCCAAAAAAATTTTTGGATCAAGGACTCATCCCAAATAAATAGAGAACTCTTTGACAGTCAGCATTAAGGAAATGAAAAACCTGATATAAAAATGAGCAAAAGATCTAAAGAGTTTTTCATCAAAGAAATTATACAGATGGCAATTAAGCATTTGAAAAGATGCTCAACATCTTATGTCATTAGGGAGTTACAAATTAAAACAACAACAAGGAAAAATATTTGAGTAGAACTACACATACTGTGATGAGATGACACATCTTGCAACATTTCTGATAATGATCATATATGAGGCAATAAAATCAATCTCAAATTTAAACAGCAAAAACAGTGAGATACTACTATCTGCTTGCTAGATTGGCTAAAATCCAAAACCCTAACACCAAATTCTAGTGAGGATGTGGGTGTGAGCAACAGTACTCTCCTTTACTACTGGTGATAATGCAGAGTGGTACAGCCATTTTTGGAAGACAGTTTGGTGCTTCCTTGGTAGCTCAGATGGTAAAGAATGTACAACATCAAGAGTGTACTCTATGTAAACTACAGACTTTGGGTGAGAATGATGTGTCAGTGTAGATTCATTGATTATAATAAGAGGTACCATTCCAGTGCTGAATGTTGGCAGTTCGGGAGGCTGTGCATGTGTGGGGCAGGGCTTACATGGGAACCCTCTCAACCTTGCTGTGAACCTAGAACTGCTCTAAAACATAAAATCTATTTTTAATAAAAGGGCTGAGCTCCATCTTTGGGTTTATATCTGACTGGAGAAAGAACATCTCTGGAAGGGTGGAGCAGAGAACAAGACTTCAGTAGGGGCAGGGAGCTGGAATGAGAGACACCCATGAAAATGGAAAATTCCTGGGAATTCTGAGAAGTCTTGGAGTGAGCAGTAGACTTTCTCAAGATGTAGAATGAGAGCCCAAAACAATCTCACACAGGTCTTCAGTGACAGGGGAGACCCTAGGGGAGATTTCAGTTGCATGACAAGTAGAAGGAGCAGGGACCATATCCTAGTGATGTGCTCAGTCATGGGAGGGGGGAAAGAAGTCAGAACACACTCAAACTCTTGGTAATGGGGCGATTGTGAGGCTTGAATTGGGGAGAGAGAATTCCGACTCAAAAATGTCCATCAGTGACTGCGAGGCTGGTTCCTTGTAGCTTGGACCCTCTGGCTGCCAGATACACATCTTAAGCCCTGTGGCCAAGAGGACACTCCTTATATCCAAACTTCTGTCCATATGGTCAGTGGTCAAGGATTTTAGAAAAATTTGTAGGCGACTTCCCTGGTAATGCAGTGGATAAGAATCCACCTGCCAATGCAGGTTACAGGGGTTCGATCTCTGGTCAGAGAAGATCCCACACGCCTTGGAGCAACTAAGCCCCTGCGCCACAAATACTGAAGCCCGTGTGCCTAGAGCCCATGCTCTGCAATAAGAGAAGCCACCTCAATGAGAAACCAGTACACTGCAACCAAGAGTAGTCCCTGCTCTCTGTAGCTAGAGAAAGCCTGTACAAAGCAATGAAGACCAGTTCAAACAAAAAATAAATAAAAACAAAAAACTTGTAGGATTTTTTTCACCAAATCTAGGAATTGCAAGCAAAGCAAGCTCAGTATATATGCTAACATATGAAGAAGCTCATGTCTTAACTCTAACACTGTGGGATTTTGCTTACACCATTTTACCAAAAGTAAGCCTCTGTCCCCCCTGAGAAATGAGGAACATTTCTTATCCACACTATAGGAATGCTTTGAAAAATAGCAGGCTGAATACCACAACATCCAGAGATCTTTGTCACTGAGTGTGAGCTCTGAAAAAACAAATTCAAATTTCCCGAAGTGAGAGAGCCAACCTGCTCTTTCCAGGTGAAATGTCTATGCCAGATTCTGTAGGAGAAACTTAGCATGTCCTTGTCATAAGCTTATGCTCCTGAGTTAGTTATGACTCAGAAGAATGACCACTGAAGCCTGAGTTTCAGCCTAATGTGGGTGTTCCAAGCACAGGAGTCAGCCACGCAGTGACTCATTTCCATTTGGTTTGGCTTGTGGGAGTAACAAGATAATACTCCTTTGACTGTGGTGGTGGGCAGGGGGTGGAATAAGCAACTCAAGTACATGACCCTACTTGAGTTTCAAGAGTCAATTCTAAAGCCAGTAAGCAAGGCTAATCAGTATACTGCCCAGCATTCATCAGCTTTCTAGACCTGGCTATGTTTTTGAGTCCCAGTTGGAGTGATTAACTGTATATAGATTTCTAATAAAAAATATGCCTCGTATATCTGGAAAAGAATTTGAACAGGATGCATCATTTCAGGCTAGATAAGAAAACACAACAACCCAAAACCTATGGGACTCAATAAAAACAGCGCTAAGGGGAAGGTTCATAGCAATATAAGCTTACCTCAAGAAACAAGAGAAAAGTCAAATAAATAACCTAACTCTACACCTAAAGCAACTAGAAAAGGAAGAAATGAAGAACCCCAGGGTTAGTAGAAGGAAAGAAATATTAAAAATTAGGGCAGAAATAAATGAAAAAGAAACAAAGGAGACCATATCAAAAATCAGCAAAGCTGGTTCTTTGAGAAGATAAATAAAATAGACAAACCATTAGCCAAACTCATCAAGAAAAAAAGGGAGAAGAATCAACTCAACAAAATTAGAAATGAAAATGGAGAAATCACAACAGACAACACAGAAATACAAAGGATCATAAGAGACTACTATCAGCAACTATATGCCAATGAAATGTACAACTTGGAAGAAATGGACAAATTCTTAGAAAAGTATAACTTCCCAAAACTGAACCAGGAAGAAATGGAAAATCTTAACAGACCCATCACAAGTACGGAAATTGAAACTGTAATCAGAAATCTTCCAGCAAACAAAAGCCCAGGACCAGATGGCTTCACAGCTGAATTCTGCCAAATATTTAGAGAAGAGCTAACACCCATCCTACTCAAACTCTTCCAGAAAATTGCAGAGGAAGGTAAACTTCCAAACTCATTCTATGAGGCCACCATCACCCTAATACCAAAACCTGACAAAGATGCCACACAAAAAGAAAACTACAGGCCATATCACTGATGAACATAGTAGCAAAAATCCTTAACAAAATTCTAGCAAACAGAATCCAACAACATGTTAAAAAGATCATGCATCATGACCAAGTGGGCTTTATCCCAGGGATGCAAGGATTCTTTAATATCCACAAATCAATCAATGCAATATACCACATTAACAAATTGAAAAATAAAAACCATATGATTATCTCAATAGATGCAGAGAAAGCCTTTGACAAAATTTAACATCCATTTATGACAAAAAAAAAAAAAACCCTCCAGAAAGCAGGAATAGAAGGAACATACCTCAACATAATAAAAGCCATATATGATAAACCCACAGCAAACATTATCCTCAATGGTGAAAAATTGAAAGCATTTCCCCCAAAGTCAGGAAGAAGACAAGGATGCCCACTCTCACCACTGCTATTCAACATAGTTTTGGAAGTTTTAGCCACAGCAGTCAGAGAAGAAAAAGAAATAAAAGGAATCCAGATTGGAAAAGAAGAAGTAAAACTCTCATTGTTTGCAGATGACATGATCCTCTACATAGAAAACCCTCCACCAGAAAATTACTAGAACTAATCAGTGAACATAGTAAAGTTGCAGGATATAAAATTAACACCCAGAAATCCCTTGCTTTCCTATACACTAACAATGAGAAAACAGAAAGAAAAATTAAGGAAACAATTCCATTCACCATTGCAATGAAAAGAATAAAATACTTAGGAATAAATCTACCTAAAGAAACAAAAGACCTATATACAGAAAACTATAAAACACTAATGAAAGAAATAAAAGATGACACAAATAGATGGAGAAATATACCATGTCCACGGATCGGAAGAATCAATATAGTGAAAGCAAAGGAATCTATAGACTCAATGCAATACCTATCAAGCCACCAACAGTATTTTTCACAGAACTAGAACAAATAGTTTCACAATTTGTATGGAAATACAAAAAACCTCAAATAGCCAAAGCGATTTTGAGAAAGAAGAATGGAACTGGAGGAATCAACCTGCCTGACTTCAGACTATACTATAAACCTACAGTCATCAAGAGAGTATGGCACTGGCACAAAGACAGAAGTATAGATCAATGGAACAAAATAGAAAGCCCAGAGATAAATCCATGCACCTATGAATACCTTATCTTTGACAAAGGAGGCAAGAATATACAATGGAGAAAAGACAGTCTCTTTAACAAGTGATGCTGGGAAAACTGGTCAACCACTTGTAAAAGAATGAAACTAGAACACTTCCTAACACCATACACAAAAATAAACTCAAAATGGAATAAAGATTAAACATAAGTCCAGAAACTATAAAACTTCTAGAGGAAAACATAGGAAAACACTCTCTGACATAAATCACAGCAGGATCCTCTATGACCCACCTCCCAGAGTAATGGAAATAAAAGCAAAAATAAACAAATGGGACCTAACTAAACTTAGAACCTTTTGCACAACAAAGGAAACTATAAGCAAGGTGAAAAGACAGCCTTCAGAGTGGGAGAAAATAATAGGAAATGAAGCAACTGACAAAGAATTAATCTCAAAAATATACAAGCATCTCCTGCAGCTCAATTCCAGAAAAATAAACAACCCAATCAAAAAATGGGCCAAAGAACTAAACAGACATTTCTCCAAAGAAGACATACAGATGGCTAACAAACACATGAAAAGATGCTCAACATCACTCATTGTTAGAGAAATGCAAAATCAAAACCACAATGAGATACCATCTCACGCCAGTCAGAATGACTGCTATCAAAAAGTCTACAAACAATAAATGCTGGAGAGGGTGTGGAGAAAAAGGAACCTTCTTACACTGTTGGTGGGAATGCAAACTAATACAGCCACTATGGAGAACAGTGTGGATATTCCTTACAAAACTGGAAATAGAACTGCCATATGATCCAGCCATCCCACTGCTGGGCATACACACTGAGGAAACCAGAATTGAAAGAGACACGTGTACCCCAATGTTCATCGCAGCACTGTTTACAATAGCCAGGACATGGAAGCAACCTTGATGTCCATGGGCAGACGAATGGATAAGGAAGCTGTGGTACATATACACAATGGAATACTACTCAACCATGAAAAAGAATGCATTTGAATCAGTTCTAACAATGTGGATGAAACTGGAGCCTATTATACAGAGTGAAGTAGGTCAAAAAGAAAAACACCAATACAGTATACTAACACATGTATATGGAATTTAGAAAGATAGTAACAATGACCCTATATGCGAGACAGCAAAAGAGACACAGATGTAAAGAACAGTCTTTTGGACTCTGTGGGAGAAGGCAAGGGTGGGATGATATGAAAGGGTAGCATTGAAATGTGTATGTTATCATATGTGAAGTGGATCGCTGGTCCAGGTTTGATGCATGAGACAGGGTGCTCAGTGCTGGTGCCCTGGGATGACCCTGGGGGATGAGATGGGGAGGGAGGTAGGAGTGGGGTTCTGGATGGGGAACACATGTGCGCCTGTGGATGATTCATGTCAATGTATGGCAAAACCCACTACAATATTGTAAAGTAATTAGCCTTGAATTAAACTAAATAAATAAATTAAAAAAGAAAAAGAATTAGATCCTTATTAGTTTGCCAAGCAGGGTTTTGGTTGGGGAACTCAAATCTTGCTTTCTCTGGTGATAAAGTAAAATGCAGTAGGAACATGGACATATCCACAGGGACTTTATTTTTCCTGTTGGCAGCAACACACCAATATTAAGAAATCTCCTGAAATATAGTAGACACTTTAAGGCAAGATTCTAGTACAGAATTAGCCCTTGGTGCCAGTGTGATGACATCATAGATGATCCTCAGAGCCCCCTGCCCTCACCCGTCTCACTTTCTCATTGATGCTCAGTGCCCCAGGTTCCTCAAGCTCACTCCCAGCTCTAAAATTTGCTATTAGGAAAGAGATGTGTGAAGACATGATGATTGAATGGCAAAGCTTAGTTAGTAACTTTGTCTGGACTTTCTGTATTTTACCCCATGAGTCAACTTCTCTCCACCTGAAAAACAAATAAAACAAAACATTGTGTGTTGGCTAATAGTTTGGTGATCTCCAGACTTTGGGTTGTATGCATGAATAAATTTTCATGTAAAAGATACCAGGACACAAAGTAGATCACCAAATTTTTATTTTTCCCAGTAAGGACAATAACTAATTATTATGGTCATCAACATTTGTAAGAGAAAAATATTTTGATATAAAAAATATAGAAAAACACAATCTCAGAATAAAGGACAGTCTTATAAAGGACAATAAAGGACAATTAGAAAACATATATATATATATATATAATTTGTATATATGTTTCACATTGTCCTTACTTTTCCCTTTGTTTCTTTTTAGATGGGAAACCATCATCATGGACCAGCATGGCGTAGAAGCCTAGAACCAGAGGACTGGGTGTTGACTTATAGCCAGTGACATATGCACTGTTAAGGCTTGCTGGGGGTGGGAAATGCCAGAATATAAGGACCAGAAACATGATTCTTGAGTGGGAGTTTTGGTGATCCTGAAGGGAGGTGCCAGCTTTGGAGGAGATACAGATGGGCAAAGGTGGGAGATTTTGAGGTCTCAGGATTATCTGATTGAGGGTGCGGGGACTGAGGTGGGTGGAAATGCAGTGCGTCTGATAAAAAAGTCATTATCAGCAGGTGTGGAAAAGAGAAAAGCAATGAAAAGTCCCTAAGGGCAGTGCCTATGACCTTACAAGGACTTATTTAGAATGTTCTGTGGACAAAGACTGAGGAACATCATTGATACATTGATTGATTTTATGTGACCTATTTGATTCATTCATGGACACATTTGCTTAAAAAGCAATTGCTGAATCGGGTAGTACCCTAAGCACTGGGAATCTGGAGACAAATTAGAATCAGCTCTTGTTCCCAGACATGCAAAATTATTTACAAATTATATATGTGCTACAATATTTACATATTATGTTACAAAACATAGCCTCACATGATGAAAGGAGGATAATACAAAGCGATTGTAAACAGAAGTTCTGAAATAATCTATTCCTATATCCCAATGTAATGTTTTGTCTGTCCCCACACTGTATGTCTTCCTATTTTGAAATTACTGACCAAATCAGCTGTGAGCCAGTTGATAGAGAGACTGGTGGGTCAGAGCAACGATGGCTTTGCAGAGAGAAGTATTACTACAAGTCTGAGGAACAGACACAAGGCTAAAAGAGAGTAGTCCAAGTTCTTTAGGATTAAAGAGAAAAGAGGGGGAAAGAGTGAATAAAAATGAAATGAAGCAAAAAGAAGAGAGAATGTAGCTTGGAATTGGGGGGAAAGTAGAGTGATCAAGAAATTTGTTGAATGACCCCTAAGTCAGAGCCTATCAACAGAAAAGAAGCTTGAAATTCTAGATGGAGTGGATCAGGCTTATTTGAACCCAGCTAAGTGAGCAGCATGAGGTTGGATGTGTGATTTACCCATTCAGCCTCGCATTGTAATACAGTGATGATGATGACTGAGCTCAACCAAAAAGGATGAGGCAGGAAGTTCTCCCATGAGACCTGAAAGAGGGGAAAATCCAGAAATATCCAGGGAGGACCTTACACTACTTCTGTTTTATGGGTTGCAAGGCACTGTGGCTCAATGTTAGCTTTTTGAATCATCTGATACCAGCACTGGAGTCACCAGTCATCCTGGTTTGCTTGGGACTGGCCCAGTTATATCACTGAAAGTCCCAGGTCTTGGGAAACCCCACAGTTTTGGGCAAACTGGTACAGTTGGTCACCCTAAGTCAGAGCATCTTGCTCACTCTTTTGGGGAATAACTTCTTACCCCTTTCAATCCATTAGGTCCCAGTGGAGTTGTTTCCTCTATAGAAGTGGACACGTGACTGAAGCTGGCCAGTCAGTAACTTTCACCTCCGTGATTACAATGATTGTATTATGGATGGGCATCTTGTTGGGCCAAAGTGTTGTTTTCACTAGGTCCATTGGCATTGAGTCTGATGAACTCTTGAAGATGCAGGGACCAATTATTGAATAAATAACTTTAGAGAAAAGAAGAAAGTAGAGGTGGTGAGAGATACTGATGAACTTGGCTATGTCTGAGCCCCTCTACCAGCTCTTTCTAAAGAGAATTTACACTTAACCTCTTCAGTTACATGAGCCAACAAATCTCTCTACCCCCACCATCCCAGCCCACCCTCTGTTCAAGCCAATTTGAATTAGGTTTTTCTAACTTTTTTTTTATAAATTTATTTATTTTAGTTGGGGGCTAATTACTTTACAATATTGTAATAGTTTTTGCCATACATTGGCATGGTTTTTCTAACTTTTAACTGATAGAGTCTTCACAAATACAGCTTGCGGTGATCAGATAGAGATAAAGAAAAGCGTATTGTTCTATGGAACAATGGACTGGTTTGAAATTGCGAAAGGAGTACGTCAAGGCTGTATATTGTCACCCCGTTTATTTAACTTATATGCAGAGTACATCATGCTAAATGAAGCCCAAGTTGGATTCAAAATTGCTGGGAGAAATATCAATAACCTCAAATATACAGATGACACCACCCTTATGGCAGAAAGTGAAGAGGAACTAAAGAGTCTCTTGATGAAAGTGAAAGAGGAGAGTGAAAAACCTGGCTTAAAACTCAACATTCCAAAAACTAAGATCATGGCATCTGGTCCCATCACTTCATGGCAAATAGATGGGGAAACAATGGAAACAGTGAGAGACTTTATTTTTCTGGGCTCCAAAATCACTGCAGTTGGTGACTGCAGCCATGAAATTAAGAGACGCTTGTTTCTTGGAAGAAAAGCTATGACCAACCTAGAAAGCAACCTAGAAAGCAGAGACATTACTTTGCCAACAAAGGTCTGTCTAGTCAAAACTATGGTTTTTCCAGTAGTCATGTATGGATTTGAGAGTTGGACCAAAAAGAAAGCTGAGTGCTGAAGAAATGATGCTTTCAAATTGTGGTGTTGGAGAAGACTCTTGAGAGTCCCTTGGACTGCAAGGAGATCCAACCAGTCAATCCTCAAGGAAATCAGTCTTGAATATTCACTGGAAGGACTGATGCTGAAGCTGAAGCTCCAACACTTTGGCCACCTGATGTGAAGAACTGACTCATTTGAAAAGACCCTGATGCTGGGAAAGATTGAAGGCAGGAGGAGAAGGGGAGAACAGAGGATGAGATGACTGGAGGGCATCACTGACTCAATGGACATGAGTTTGAGTAAACTCTGGGAGCTGGTGATGGACAGGGTGGCCTGGCATACTGCAGTCCATGGGGTTGCAGAGTGGGACACGACTGAGCGACTGAACTGAACTGAAGGGAAGCTATGTGATAGTCAGATGGCAGTTTCAAAAAGTTTCACTGTTCTTTCCACCCTCTGTTCCTCTGTTTCCTCCAGAAGAAAGTTGATCCTAGTAATTTCAGCACATGCATTAGGTAGGAAACAATAATAAATGTGCAGAATTTATATTTTTCTAAAGGGCACTTAAAAACTGCTGCTACAAAACTGGTTCATGCCACATGAACAGAGAATCACAAGGTTAGTTTTGATACTTTTGGTTCCTCTTTGTATTCAGGTATAGTATTTCCAAACTCAAAATGAGAAGAGCTGTTCTGTATCAAACCATCTGAGCAACAGATGTTTTATTCTAAAAATGGCCAAAAAAGAACACTCCTATTAAAGGATATAGTGACTGCTTTCCATACTAAGGGCTTCCCTGATAGCTCAGTTGGTAAAGAATCTGCTTGCAATGCAGGAGACCTGGTTCGATTCCTGGGTTGGGAAGATCCCCTGGTGTAGGGAATCTTCACTCCACTATTCTGGCCTGGAGAATTCCACGGACTGTGTAGTCCATGGGGTTGCAAAGAGTTGGATACAACTGAGCGACTTTCACTTTTCTATACTAAAAAATTGTGTACATGAACTGAGGCAGATTTCTTCACCCACTTTTGATCTAAATGAAAATTTTTAATGAAAAAATAATATAAAGTGAGTCACTTTTAGTTAACGTATGCAATAAGATGAGAAGCCCTATATGGCAAGTGGTTGGAGTGATATGGTCATGAGAGTTTTCATTTCCACTGGCACACACTTTATCTGAGCCGACACTCAGAATCAGGAAGCAGTGATACTCCTGTTTCCTGCTCTTGGAAAGAGAATGAGGCAAGAGGGCAAACAAGGTGGGAGGTGGTTTCTGTTTGATTAGCCTGGGTTCAGAGACTCCCTGACTCCTCCTGATACTCCACACAGAAAGCGCATGTTCACCTTTTGGTGCTTTTATTCAGGGAAGCTGAAAATATTCTCATAATATTCTGAGTCATGAAAATGAAAGCTCCAACTTGTAATTTCCTTCACAAAAGAATTTCTTTAAATGACAGTATTTTTTTCTTATCATAAAAGTAATGCAAAGTGTAGAAAATGTTAAAGAATAAATTTTTTTAAATGCAAAAAGGGATGAATAGGTGAAGCATAGGATTTTTGGGGCAGTGAAACTGATCTGTAGGATCCTGTATGTTGGTTTATATTTGTCTAAACCCATTGAACATATAATGCCATGGGTGAACCCCAATGACATGTTAATGTTGGTTCATCAGTTGTAACAAATGTACCATTCTGAGGGGGATGTTAATAATGGGGGAGACTATCTGTGTGGGGGCAAGAGGTTATATGGGGAATCTCTGTACCTTCCCCTCAATCTTTCTGTGACCCTAAGACTGCTGTAAAAAAAAAATAAAACATTTTCAAAAATAAAATGAAAAAATAAAAAAAGAAACTTTTTGATGATGAATAAAACTACCAAACAACCTAGCAATCCCACTACTGGCATGTACCCTGAGGAAAATAGAATTGAAAAAGACATGTACCCCAATGTTCACTGCAGCACCAACTACAATAGCTAGGACATGGAAGAAAGCTAGATGTCTGCCAGCAGATGAATGGATAAGGAAGTAGTAAAACACATACACAAGGGAATATTACTCAGCCATAGAAAAGGACTGCGTTTGAGCCAGTTCAAATGAGGTGGATGAAGCTCCTGTGCTTTTTTCTTTATATTGATGTTATATTAGAGCCTATTATATAGAGTGAAGTAAGTCAGAAAGAGAAAGACAAATATTATTTATTATTGCATATATATGGAATCTAGAAAGATGGTATTGACAATCCTATGTGCAGGGCAACAGAGGAGGCACAGACATAAAGAACAGACTTTTGGACTCAGTGGGAGAAGGATGAGGGTGGGATGATTTGAGAGAATAGATCTGAAACATAAACATTACCGTATGTAAAATAGATAGCCAGTGGGAGTTCAATGTATGATGCAGGGAACCCAAAGCAGGTGCTCTGTGATGACCTGGAAGGGTAGGGTGGGGAGGCAGGGAACACATGTGCACCTATGGTTGATTCATGTTGATATATGGCAAAAACTATCATAATATTGTAAAGTAGTTATCCTCCAATTAAAAAAATGAACCCCGCCCCCCAAAAACCCAAGAAAAGCGACAGAATAAAGCAATAAACTGTGACTATCTCTAAAACTTATGATTGTTAACATTTTAAAAAATAGTTTCATTTATTTGTATATTTTTGGCCATGCTGAATCTTCACTGATGCGTGGTCTTTTCTTTAGTTGCAGTTAGTGGAAGCTACTCTTCATTGCAGTGCATGGGCTTCTCATTATGGTGGCTTCTCTTGTTGCAGAGCACAGGCTCTAGGATGCACGGGCTTCAGTAGTTGTGGTGGATGGGCTCAGCAGTTGTGGCTCCCAGGCTCTAGAGCACAGGCTCAGTAGTTGTGGCACAGGGGCTTAGCTGCTCTGTGGCATATTGGATCTTCCTGGATCAGAGATCAAACCTGTGTTTCCTGCATTGGCAGGAGAATTCTTTACCACTGAGCCACCAGGGAAGCCCTGATTGTTAACATTTTGGCTTTATTTCCTCCTAGTCTTCTTTCCTTGAGTATATGTTTTGGGATCATATTACACATACAGTTTTTAATGAAGCTTTTTAATTTAACTTTATATCTTTCAAAAATACATTATTAAAAATTTATAGTAAGTGTAAATTTTAATGCTCTATCATGTGGATGAACCATGTTTGTTTAACCTTTCCCCTACTGTTGAGTATTTAGTTTATTTATAGTGCTTACTTTTTATGTGCAATATGATTTTTGAAAAACCGGAATCTCTGATTTTTGAAATTTTGATGAGTAGAACTTAAAAGATAACTAACATTTAAATGGCAAGCAGTTTTCTATTTCACTAGTGATAGAGTCTCTAATACTCCTTCAAGACAGGCTGCATTTTTTCTGTGCACCACTGGAATTAACAATATAATCACATAAATGTAAATTACTTATTCACTTACTGTTCTTGGGGAAGATATGGTATCACCACCAACCATAAAATAGGTGTTTGTAGACCAAGAATCCAAGTATCCTGATGGGTAAGGTACATTTTTTTGTGTATGCTTGAGTAAGAATCATGTTTCTGCAATTTGTTTGTGGTAAGGAGAAGTTAATGGAGTAAAAAAAGTTTTTTTTTTCTCATTTTTAAATGAAACTGCCTTTTGCCTGAAGTCTTGTTGTTCCCTGGGATATGGATATTCATGTGTGTGTGTGCTGTGGTTACCTCTTGCAGTCTAAATAAGACTACTTCTGTCACTTATCCTACAGCTCATAGGTCTCCAAAGCCCAGCCTGCAGTTTCTGCAATTTCTCTACCGTCTTATGCTCTCATATCAATTTTGTCTCTGGGATCCTTCTCCCTTGCAGCTGTTTCTGTCCCATACCATGTATACTCAAACCTCAAATTCAGCTTCTTTCTCAATTTCTATGATACTAACTCACATAGACCATCTTTATGAAGAGAAATAATAATAATGACCACTGACATTTACTGAGAACTTACACTGTACCAAGCATCATTATAAGAACTTCAGAGATATTACCTAATTTAATCTTCACCACAACCCTATGAGACAGAAACTTAAATATTCCAACTTTACAGATGAAGAAACCAAGACACTGAGAGATTAGTACAATCTATGTTTGAGCATGTTTACCAAAGCATTAATTTATTTTAAAAATTAGTGTGCATCCTAATAATTTTTCAAGGTGCTAGGGATTCAGTGGTGAATCATGCAGATGTGGTCTTGGCCCTCAGATAGCTCGTGGTCTAGAGGCAGGATTTACACAATTACCAAATTACCAAAAACACAAAATAGATGAAGTACACAGTAACACTCCAGAAAATTTCATCTAATTTTTGTGTTTATGGCAACTTCCTGAGTGAAATGGCAATTAATAGAGACTGTGGGATGGTTGAAAGTGAGCCATAAAAGAGGGAAGCGTAAAGAGCTAGGTAAAGTATGTTTCTGGTACAGGGCAGTTTGTACAAAGGCTGAGAATGAAGAGGAAATATGAGAGGGGATTTCCCTGGTGGTCCAGTGGTTAAGAATCCACCTTGCAATGCAGGGGACATGGGTTCGATCCCTGGTTGGGGAAATAAGATCTCAAATGCCTCAGAGCAACTAAGGCTGCATGCTACAGCTAGAGTGCACACTGCAGTGGAAGACCCCACTTGCTGCAACTAGATCTGATGAAGCCAAATAAAGAAACAAACAAATAATTTTTTAAAAGAGTGAGTATGAGAGGACCAGGTGCTGAAGGTTGGGAATGGCTACAGCACAGAGTGAGGTAAATGGGAAAGAGGGGCCAGGGAGTTGGAGAATTGGGTAGAAGCCAGGACATGGAGGCCTTGTAGGCCATGGAGTAAACATGGAGAGTCTAATAGGGTTGTTGAGGATCCTGAACTCCATCCCAAGTGTAATGGCAAGGCTTTGAGGAGTTTAACAGTAGTGGGACATGCTCATATTTACATCGTACTTACTTACTTTGGTTGCATATAGAGAATGGAATCAACTAATGGGCAACTGCTAATCACAGACAATCCAGAAGGTTCTGAGTGAGCCAGGGAAGAACTTATGGTGTCCTGGATTGATGGAGTGGAATGCCAATGGAGACTAGTAGATGGATTTGAGTTTTACTTATAAGGTTGTATTAGTCTGGGCTCTTAGTTTCTTCAACAGAACACATTCCGGGTGATTTAAGTAGGATGGAATTGGTTATAAGGTATTAGGTAGCTCACAGAACATATAGGAAGACTCACGGAACAGACTCTAGGCTGAGATTCCAGAAAAACCTCTAGAGGAGATGATAGGGAAATCCCTTTGCTATGGCCAGACAGCTGCTTCTGTTATTACCCAAATTCATAACTACTGTGTCTCTGCTGCTACTCACACTGGCAACATGGATGCCCCATGCCCTGACTCTTTTACATAACTCTATTCTGAACAAAGTATCATGCAACTTCATCTAATAAGAAGAACCTTAATTACATAGGTTCCCCCTAGTGGCAAGGAAGCAAGAGAAATGTACAATCTCTGTATAAGAAGTCATGCTAGAAAGTAACTGGGATGGCATTGAGTGGGTCAATATGCAGCAGCTGTTTCAAAGGTGGCAGGGGTGAAACAGCTGTTTCAAACTGTTTCGTTGGTGAATGATTTTGAGGAGAGTAAGAGAAGGAAGTGTTAAGAAAGATCCCTTATTCTAGTTTAAATGCTCAGTGTATCATGATAGATTTCATTAAAATTAAAAACATGGCAGAAGGAGAACTTCTTTGGAAGCTGGAGAAAGAATACATGTAAGTTCATTTGAGTAGGAGCTGACTTTGAGATATCTGTGGGTTGTATATAAAAAGGTATCCCCTGGATAGTTAGATGTAGGGACCTGGAGGTATGGGTTTCTGAAATTTTTGCTATATGGATGGCACCTTTAAAACTCAACATTCAGAAAACTAAAATCATGGCATTCGTCCCATCACTTCATGGCAAATAGATGGAGAAACAATGGAAACAGTGAGAGACTTTATTTTCTTGGGCTCCAAAATCACTGCAGATGGTGATTGCAGCCATGAAATTAAAAGACGCTTGCTCCTTGAAAGAAAAGCTATGACCAACATAGACAGCATATTAAAAAGCAGAGACATTACTTTGACAACAAAGGTCTGTCTAGTCAAAGCTATGGTTTTTCCAGTAGTCATGTACAGATGTGAGAGTTGGACTATAAAGAAAGCTGAGTGCCGAAGAACTGATGCTTTTGAACTGTGGTGTTGGAGAAGACTCTTGAGAGTCCCTTGGACTGCAAGGAGATCCAACCAGTCAATCCTCAAGGAAATCAGCCCTGAATATTCATTGGAAGAACTGACGCTGAAGCTGAAACTCCAATAGTTTGGCCACCTGATGTGAAGAACTGACTCATTAGAAAAGACTCTGATGCTGGGAAAGATTGAACACAGGAGGAGAAGGGGACGGCAGAGGATAAGGTGGTTGGGTGGCATCACCAACCCAATGGACATGAGTTTGAGTAAGCTCCAGGAGTTGGTGATGGACAGGGAGGCCTGGCATGCTGCAGTCCATGGGGCTGTAAAGAGTTGGACACGACTGAGCGACTGAACTGAATTGAACAGGATGACACCTTATGAAAGAGATGAGACAGTTATTAGAGGAATGAGATCACAAGAAATAAAGTGTAGAATCTGTAGCTTGGAGCGTCAAAGACAAGAATCTTGGGAACATGATCAATACTCGAGGACAGACAGAGTGAGAGGCATCACCATAGAGGCTGGGAAGGGTTGGTCAGAGAGGTGGAAGGAAGTTGGAATGTGGAGTCATAGAAGGTAAGAGAAAATAGTATTTGGAGAAGAGAGAGTGTGACAGTGTCAAATGCCACTAGAGGTCAAGCAAATGGAGGGCCGAGTGGTATCAAGTTGTTTGAATGACAAAGAGGCCACTGGTCCTCTTCTGTCCTCTTCTGAGGGTAATTTGAGTGAGAGGGAAGAAAGTCATATGTAGTGAGTGGCGGAGTGCATAGGATGTGAGGAAGAGGAGAGAATGGCAGTATATGTCTCTTTTCATAAGTTTGACCATAAAAAGAGATGAGAAAGGGAGATGGGGTTGAAGGAATAGGAGTGTGGGTGAGAAGGCAAGAAAAGGAAAGTGTAGTCGCTCAGTCCTGTCTGACTCTTTGCTAGCCTATGGAATGTAACCCACCAGGCTCCTATCCATGGGAATTCTCTAGGCAAGAATACTGGAGTGGGTTGCCATTCCTTTCTCCAAGGGATCTTCACAATCCAGGGATTGAAACCAGGTCTCTCGCATTGCAGGCAGATTCTTTACTGTCTGAGCCATATACCCATGAGTGAGAAGGCATGGCTAGAATGTATAAATGCTGGTAAGTAGGAGAGAGGAAGAGGAATAAGGAACGGAAGAGGGAGGGGATAATTGAGAGATCAAGGTTCCTAAGAAGATAGAACTAGTAAAGCCAGAATTTAGGCAGGTAGACAGAGGGACATTTATTCAATCATTTTTATTCATTCATTCATTTAATTTTCTTTTTTTTTTTTTCTGAGCCACTGCCACCTTCAACTGGGTATTGTGTAGTTCAGAGTCATTATGCACTTCTCCATTGAATCATTCTTCTATTTGCTCTTGAATTGATTCGTTCTCTACTCTACTCTACCACTCACTCAGTCCTCCCTTCTTCCCTCCTTATTTTCCTCCCTCCCTTCCTTCCTTCCTGCCAGTATTTATTGAGAACTTGCTCTAAGCCAGACACTGTGCTACATGCACAGGATACAATGGTGAATAAAACACTCAGAATCTGCTTTCATTGAGCTAGTAGAATAATATGAAGACAGACATTAATCACACAGAATATATTAATATGAACCTAAAATTATCACAGTGATAAGAGGCACGAAGAAGAGGCTCACAGGGCTGCTATAGCACAGAATAGGAGGATTGGTTTATCTGAGGGATTCAGGAAAAGTTTCTCTTGAGGAAGTGGAAATTGAGCTGAACTGTGAAAGATGAGTAGAAATTCACTAGGCAATGAGGGGTGGGTGGTTGGGAATGAACATTGCCTGTAGGAGAAATGAACTTTAGAAATGATCTAAATGTCCAACAGTAGGGGATTTGTTCAACAAATCATGGGGCATCCATATGATGGCATAACATATAGTCACTCATAAGAATTAGACAGATGTATATATTTTGATTGATATGAAAGATTTTCAGTGAAAAAGGAGGCCATAAAATATTATGTCTGGCATGGTTTCATTTATTAAAATATATCTGCATAGATATAAGCATAAAATGTCTAGAAGGATATACACAAAATATTAATAGTTCTTATCTATGGAGGAAGGGATTATAGCAAGGCTTTCAGTTTCTGCTTTCTACCTGGGCATATATTAAATTTATAATGTGAAAGAAAATTAAGGAAGAAATGACTATGTTGGAAAAGAAATGATTAATTAAAACCTGACCCACTTTACAGAATTAAAGGAAATCAAAACATCTCTTGCACTTTCAGCTGTGCTCTTAGGGGGAGTCAGATCAGTGGGCCCCTGGGTGAGGAAAGGGTTACATATTCAGGTCCCACAGAAATTTCAAGTCAGCTGACCTGGAGGGGGAAACCTTCCTCCTCACCCTTTATAGGCTGCAGGTGGTGAGTCTTGAGTCAGGAGGAGTGAACCTCCTTTTGTGGTCTCCTCCTGGGCCAAGGAAGGGACAAACCTTTGGGTCACTTTTCTTTCTGAGCCATCTGCCCCCTTCTGCTGGGCTTTGTGTAGTCCAGGGTTCACTATGAAATTCTCCATTCAGTCTTCCTTCTGGTTGCTCTTGAATTTATTTACTATCTCAAACATGCACATACTTGATTCACCCATTCAGCTACTTACTCACCTATTCTTTCATTCATTTATTCACACATTCTATTATTTACTCATTGTTCATTCAGTCACACATTCACACTTATTTACTCAACTGACCTTTACTTCTTGGTCATTGTAGGGATAGATGAGAAAGGTGGATTGGTTCAATTTGGAATCAAGGACTGTCTGCTTTGGCCAAGGGCATTGGGCAGACCCATCTTCCTTCTCCTATACACCTCTGCTCTTCTGGTGGCTTTCAAGCTAAGTGCTTCTCAAACATTGATGTTTGCACGAATCACCTGGGGATCTTGTTAAATGAAAGATTCTGTTTCAGTAGCTATGGGTGAGGCTTGCATGCTCAGTTGCTTCGGTCATGTTCTACTCTTTGCGACCCCATGGACTGTAGCCTGCTAGGCTCCTTTGTTCATGGGATTCTCCAGGCAAGAATACTGAAGTGGGTTGCCATATCTTCCTCCAGGGGATCTTCCAGAACCAGGGATAGAACCCAGGTCTCCTGCATCTTCTGCATTGCAGGCAGATTCTTTACCATTGAGCCACTGGGGAGTCTTAAGATGCAGCATTTCTGACAAGATTCCAGGTAAGACTTACATTGCTTGTTCTCAGACCACGTTCTGAATCCAGTTTAATTTGAATTTCAGATAAACAATGAACTTAATTTTAGTATATGAATGCCTTAAATAGTGCATAGGACATATTTATACTAAAACTTTATTAAATATATTAACAACTTATTTGTGTTTATCTCAAATTCAAATTAAACTGGGCATCCAGTATTTTTATTTCCTAAGCCTGGCAAACTTATGTATGGTCTGAGTCACAAATGTGAATCACAGATGTAACTAAATTTTCTAGAGCTGCATTTTAAAGAAGTAAGTGAATTAATTTAAAGAATATACTTTATTTAACCCAATATATCCAAAATACCATTTCAACATATAATTAATATAAATATTATTAATAAGCTATTTCTCATTCTCTTTTCTGTGCTAAGTCTTTGAAATCCAGTGTGTGTTTTACACTTACATCTCATTTTGAATTAGCAACATTTTAAGGGCTTCCCTTGTAGCTCAGTTGGTAAAGAATCTTCCTGCAGCGCCAGGAGACCTGGGTTCGATCCCTAGGTTGAGAAGATCCCCTGGAGAAGGAAATGGCAACCTACTCCAGTATCCTTGCCTGGAAAATCTCATGGACAGAGGAGCCTGGTGGGCTGCAGTCCATGCGGTTGCAAAGAGTTGGGCACGACTGAGCGACTAAGTTACTTACTTAAGTGTGCATGTGGCGTGTGCCTTTGTGTTGGACAACTCAAGTCCAGGTCTCCCCAGATATTCGTATTTCATTGACCTGGGGCATGAGATTTAAAAGCTCCCAAATGATTACAGTGTGCAGCCAGGCTGTCACCTCTGCGCTTCAAGGCTGCTCGGTCACAGATCATTCAGTAATGAGTGGCAGCTGCCACAAGAGGGAGCCAGCCTCTCGGAATAAAGTCTTCTAAGGCCGCATGGTCTTCACCAGGCAGGGACTGGAGAAAAGCTGAATGAATCCACCAGCACAGGGGCTGGACCTGTTCCTTAGTTCCCCTCACACTTGCTTTCCCAGCCAAGGTTTCTCACAGCCTGGGTGCTATTGCAGAACTCTCTGTTAATTGATCCATAATTGTCCAGTTTATCTGCAGCATCTTGATCTCTTCTACCTTGTCCCATCTTCATAAGGTCTTCCCTCCCTTAGCAGTGTGGTAAGGTACAAAGACTAGGAACCAGGGGTCCTAGAGATTGCGACTGTATCCCAGCTCTGCTGCATATAAGCCAAGAACCCTTATCAGAGCATCCCGTGACTGTTGCCAGCTTCTTCACTAGTGTGGAGATACAGTCCATCTCATAAGCATGTCGAGGAAGGACAACATGTGATGACATACTTAGTGCCCAGGAGATGCTCAGAAAATAAAGATTCATTTCCTCCCCAACCTGCAGATGTGTTGGAGGTCATGTGACACACCTAAGTCCCCAAACTTGGCTGTACCACAGGATCACCTAAGGAACTTATGTATGAATCCTATTTCCTGATCCTCCCAGAGATTCTGACTCAGTAGGTCTGGGATGAAGCTAGGGATTATGGATTATAAATTCTAAAGGGGACTTCCCTGGCAGCCCTGTGGGTAAGATTCCGTGTTTCTAATGTAGGGGCTACGGGTTCGATCCCTGATTGGGGAACAGATCTCACATGTTGTGTGATGTGGCCAGAAACAAAAATTCTAAAAAAAGATCTTATACAATCACTATGGAAGACAGTATGGAGATTCCTTAAAAAACTAGAAATAAAACCACCATATGACCCAGTAATCCCACTACTAGGCATATACCCTGAAGAAATCAAAACTGAAAAAGACACATGTATCCCAAAGTTCATTGTAGCACTATTTACAATAGCCAGGACATGGAAGCAACCTAGATGTCCACTGACAGATGGATAAAGAAGTTGTGGTACATATACACAATGGAATATTAACTTAGACATAGAAAGGAACACATTGTGTCAGTTCTAATGGGTGGATGAGCCCAGAGCCTATTATACAGAGTGAAGTAAGTCAGAAAGAGAAAAACAAACATCTTACATTAACATATATACATGGAATCTAGAAAGATGGTACTGATGAACCTATTTGCCAGGCAGCAATGGAGACACAAACATAGAGAACAAATTTATGGACATGGGGTGGGGATAGAGGAGGAAGGAGAAGGTGGAGTGTATGGAAAGAGTAACATGGAAACATATTCATTACCATATGAAAAATAGATAGCCAACGGGAATTTGCTGTATGACTCAGGAAACTCAAATGGGGGCTCTGTGACAACCTAGAGGGATGGGGTGGGGAGGAAGGTGGGAGGGAGGGTCAAGACGGAGGGGACATAGGTATACTTATGGCCGATTCATGTTGATGTTTGGCAGAAACCAATACAATATTGTAGAGCAATTATCCTTCAATTAAAAATAAATAAATTTAATTATTAAAAAAAGATCTTAAAACAAGTTCTCCAGGTGATCCTGAGAAGACAGTCTAATACTGGTTTTGTGGGTTGTCTGGGAACCACTGACATGTGGAAGGAACTGGGGATTTGGAATCAGGGGTTCTGGACTTCACTTGATGCTTTGCTGTTTACTCAACTTCTCTGAGCCTCAGTCATACCAGTTAAAGAAGACAATATAAACCATTCTGGCTGGGAGGTGGTAAGATATATAAGGCAGAGTAAGCACTGGGTAGCCATGCTCCCTCCCTTCCCCGTCCCTTCCTATGTCCTCTCTTTCCTAATTCCCTGGATGACCTGCTGCTTCTTGCATAGGCTCTTCTTTCTCACCTCCCAGCCACTCCATAATTTTCCTGCTACTTGGGATGTCCTTTGCTCCTTTCTCTGCCCAAGTTGGGCCAGCTTAATCAACAGCACTATCTGCTTCCCTTGAATCACAGATTAGATTCTGTCCTTGATGTTCTATTGCTCCACTCTGGTTTCAGATTCAGTATCTTTGATCAAGTAATGAGTTTAACATGAGGCCAATTCAAGTAAGGCCTTTCCTATCCCCTCATCACTCTTCCCACCCATCTCCCCACCCCGCCTCCCGCTTCACTCAACCCCAAGGAACTGGACTCCTGGGAGGCAATGGGCACCATAGAAGAAGTAAAGAGATGTTCCACGTGGGAAAGAGCACAGAAGACAACCCTACCCTCCTTTTCAATTGTAAACTTTTAGCCTGAAACAGATTTGCTCTATAGCAAACCTATCAAAAACAAAGCCAGAAGACAAATGCCAAAAGGTTAATATCTTATTTGATCTCATATATAATTGTTATTAAATCAAGTTTGCAGTTTTGATTAATATCATGAACCAGACATTCTGATTTTTCACTTGAGGCAGTAACTGTATCTTAAAGTGAGTGTAGGATTGTCAACCAAGAGTGAGCAGAAAACTCATGTGCAGCTTTCACCTAGTTGCAGAAGAAATTTACACTCACTGACCAAACATTAAAATGACAATGTTGTTGTTTAGTTGCTAGGTTGTGTCTGACTCTTTGAGACCCCATGAACTTCAGCCCACCATGCTCCTCTGTCCTTGAGATTTCCCAGATAAGAATACTGGCAATACCAGACCCAAAATAAAATTGCATTTTTATTATGTCAACAGTGGTAGCTATTCAATGCACTGGTCATACCTAGCATTCTTAATGGGATAATTTTTTATGCTGTTGCATCAAAATTTACCCAATGTTTTAAAATACTGTATGGTATTCCATCATTTGCATATTCTGTAATTGATCTTATATGATCTAGCAATCCCACTCCTAGGCAAATATCTGGAGAAAATTCTAACTTGAAAATACACATGCACTCCAATATTCATAGCAGGAGTATTCACAATAGCCAAGACATGGAATCAACCTCTATGTCCATCAACAGATGAATGGATGAAGAAGATGTGCTATATATACACAATGGAATATTACTTTGCCATAAAAAGAATGAAATAATGCCATTTTCAGTGACATGGATGGGTGTAGAGATTATCATACTAAGTAAGCCAGGCAGAGAAAGGTATCAAATATCATATGATATTGCTTATATGTGGAATCTAAAAAAATTTATACAAATGAACTTATTTATAAAATAGAAATGGACTCACAGACATGGGGGAAAAAGAACTTATGGTTACTAAAGAGGAAAGTGGGGGAGGGATAAATTTAGAATTTGGGATTAACAGATACAAGCTACTATTTATAACATAGATAACCAATAAGGACCTACTGTATAGCACAGAGAACTATATTTGATATCTTATAATAATGAAAACGAATCTAAAAAAGGGTATTATATATATATACATATATATGAATCACTTTGCTATACATCTGAAACATTGTAAATAAACTATACTTTAATAAAAAATGGAAAAATTCAACTAGTTTATAATCAATCCCATATAATGTATATTTAGTCGTTCCTAATTTTTAAATCATAATTATTTATAATGTTATCAATGATATTGATACCTCAGAACATTAACCCTTCCCCCTTGTTTCATTATTTCCTTAGGATAAACTCCCTGAAGTAAAATATTTGGTATGAACATATAAAAGATATACACTTAAAATTTTGATCATATTGTTCTCTCAAAAAAGTTAGATCAGCCTATACTCCTGCTAAAAAACAGTATGTTTAAATGACAATTATCTATATTCTCAAAAAGTGAGGATTATCAATATTTTATTACTTTCAAGAAAGAATAGATGGAAGTAATGCCCTATTTTAATCTGCAATTCTTTGATTATTATTTGCCAAGTAAGTATCTTTTTTGTATACGTGGACATTTTTGGACATTTTTATTTCTTCTCTTTTGATTTGCTTGTTCATGTTGATGAGTAAAGTTTTAATCAGCTTAATAATTCCATTACAAGGTTGTGTCTTATATCTTCTTTTAGTGAAATTAATGTCAAGTTGGTGGGCAGAGGTCTCTACCTTCCAATTATGTATAAGATTAATTACTGTTTTAGATTAGAGTGCTTTTAAGATTCTTATCTTCTGTGTAACTCAAGGTTATATGGTATTTCTATTTATTTTTGGGGAAGAATGTGAGTGTAGCATGAAGCTCACTCAGACAGAAATAAGGCTGTTAATGTGGTCTTTGCTTAGGGAGGGAGCTGCCTCTGTGTGGTACCCACTCATTGATTCTAAAAGGCAGGCCATTCAGATCTATTCGAAACAACCTTTCAGGATGTTTATTAAGACCAAAAAAGAAGTTTGTTAATGAGACTAAACTCATTTTTTTTTTTTTGCTAGAGAGTTAAATATAGATGTATCTGTCTGATTAAGCACATACACATAGGTTCTGTGACGACTTTCAATGTTCTCTTCATGAAGGAGCTTTTTGAACATCTTTACATTTCATGCAAAGATAGGCTCGATAAAGGACTGAAATGGTAGGGACCTAACAGAAGCAGAAGATATTAAGAAGAGGTGGCAAGAATACATGGAAGAACTGTACAAAAACAAATCTTCATGACCCTGATAATCACGATAGTGTGATCACTCACCTAGAGCCAGACATCCTGGAATGTGAAGTCAAGTGGGCCTTAGAAAGCATCACTACGAACAAAGCTAGTGGAGGTGATGGAATTCCAGTTGAGCTATTTCAAATCCTAAAAGATGATGCTGTGAAAGTGCTGCACTCAATATGCCAGCAAATATGCAAAACTCAGCAGTGACCACAGGATGGGAAAAGGTCAGTTTTCATTCCAATCCTAAAGAAAGGCAATGCCAAAGAATGCTCAAACTACCACACAATTGCACTCATCTCACATGCTAGTAAAGTAATGCTTAAAATTCTTGAAGCCAGGCTTCAGCAATACATGAACAGTGAACTTCCAGATGTTCAAGCTGTTTTTAGAAAAGGCAGAGGAACCAGAGATCAAGTTGCCAACATCTGCTGGATCATTGAAAAAACAAGAGAGTTCCAGAAAAATATCTATTTCTGCTTTATTGACTATGCCAAAGCCTTTGACTGTGTGGATCACAGCAAACTGGAAAATTCTGAAAGAGATGGGAATACTAGACCACCTGACCTGCTTCTTGAGAAACCTGTATGCAGGTCAGGAAGCAACAGTTATAACTAGACATGGAACAACAGACTGGTTCCAAATAGGAAAAGGAGTACGTCAAGGCTGTATATTGTCACCCTGCTTATTTCACTTATATGCAGAGTACATCATGAGAAACCCTGGGCTGGAGGAAGCACAACTGGAATCCAGATTGCTGGGGGAAATATCAATAGCCTGAGATATGTGGATGACACCACCCTTATGGCAGAAAGTGAAGAAGAACTGAAGAACTTCTTGATGAAAGTGAAAGAGGAGAGTGAAAAAGTTGGCTTAAAGCTCAACATTCAGAAAACTAAGATCATGGCATCCGGTCCCATCACTTCATGGCAAATAGATGGGGAAACAGTGGCTGACTTTATTTTTCTGGGCTCCAAAATCACTGGAGATGGTGATTGCAGCCATGAAATGAAAGATGCTTACTCCTTGGAAGAAAAGTTATGACCAACCTAGACAGCATATTGAAAAGCAGAGACATTACTTTGTCAACAAAGGTCCATCCCGTCAAGGCTATGGTTTTTCCAGTGGTCATGTATGGATGAGAGAGTTGGACTATAAAGAAAGCTGAGTGCCTAAGGATTGATGCTTTTGAACTGTAGTGTTGGAAAAGACTCTGGAGAGTCCCTTGGACTGCAAGGAGATCCAACCAGTCCATCCTAAAGGAGATCAGTCTTGAGTGTTCATTGGAGGGACTGATGTTGAAGCTGAAACTCCAATACTTTGGCCACCTGATGCAAAGAGCTGACTCATTTGAAAAGATCCTGATGCTGGGAAAGATTAAGGCAGGAGGAGAAGGGGATGATAGAGGGTGAGATGGCTGGATGGCATCATTGACTCAATGGACATGGGTTTGGGTGAACTCTGGGAGTTGGTGATGATGGACAGGGAAGCCTGGTGTGCTGTGGTTCATGGGGTTGCAAAGAGTTGGACATGACTGAGCAACTGAACTGAACAGAACTGATCTGTGATAAGGCACAGAATGGCCATTCCTAGCCCTTTGGCAGTGACAAGGTTTCTGGGGATCTTCTCTTTGTGTCTCCACAGCTCTTTCTTGTGTCCCCACATATCTTTATATGAGGTGAAGTGGTGACATTTGTTGTTGGCTGATTGATCATTCCAGCTCTTTCTGTCATATGTTCAGTTCAGTGTTAAGGGCCTACTGTAATCCTGAGAGTAAAGCTCAGGGTTTTCTTCCAGTGTGTTTTGCAAAATACAGAGAAGGAGCTGAGTTCATTGGTTGTAAACCCAAGGCAATTTTCCTTCATATGTGTGTGCCTGAGTGCATGTTCAGTTGTGTCTGACTCTGTGATCCCATGGACTATAGCCTGCCATGCTCCTCTGTGCATGAAATTTTCCAAGCAAGAATACAGGAGTGGGTTGCTATTTCCTTCTCCAGGGGATCTTTCCAACACAGGACTCAAACTCTGATCTCCTTGTCTCCTGCATTAGCAGGAGGATTCTCTACTACTGCACCCCCTGGGAAGCTGCCTCCTCAGTGCCCACTCAAGCCCAATCTTGGAATAGTTCTTCCCTGATCATAGGTGACATCCCAAGGACGGCCCATAGCTTTCTCAATCATCCTTAGACACAAAAGTTTCACAAATCAGAGAGACCAAAAACAGGTCCCATTTCAGTGGTCAGTATGTCCACTATAACAATGGTGTGTGCCCAGTATATTTGCACCCACAGAGGATCACTTGTTAACATTTCATTCCCTCTATATGACCAAATTATTTTCAGTATAATCATGAACAGAAACAATAACAATGATCAAAGAAAAAAATGTGGATAATGAAAGTTCTTTCTCAAGTGTCCATATATAATTATGTCAGTAAGTAATAAATAAGTAAAAATAAAACAAATAGTACAATACAGGAAAGGGGAAAAGTAATGAATTAATACTTTATACATATGTTAGGGTTTTCTTAAAGAAAAAAAAATTACTCAATTTTGCACTCTGTTTTAAATTTTAAACCAAGAAAACTCCAAGTGGTCTCATAGAATGACAGAATTGAAATAACACTTGTTCTTTGTCTTTGCAATAAACATGCTATCATGCTTATTTCAAATCTCCTGATTAAATGCAGGGACATGGAGTACCATAGGAGCTGGAGATACTGCACTATGCCTGAAGCAAACACAATGATTCTAAACTCTTAATATTTACTCTTAAAACGAATGCATGTAGCTAAGTTTGAGTGTGTCAGAGCCGACTGGGCAGCAGGAAACTTACTGAAGTAACTTCCAGGCAGAAAAGTTTTATTGAAAGAAAAGTAATAAAAAATATCCCAATTTGGAGCCTACACATACAATACTCAAGAGAATCTACAGCAATTGTTTAGACATTAAACCAACAAAAGATGTATTTGGGATGGAGACATTTATCATTGACATTCTATAGAGCTGTCACATGATGATGATAAAAAGCTGATTGATGTTGAGTAGATTTTATTATCACTTTTAAATTCTCTACACACAATGCCTCCCTGATTCCTTGACACCATATTAGCTCTGGAGCTTGGATTCAATCCTCAGGAAAACATAGGAAGAAAATCTGAGTTTTGGTCATTGAATGAAATGGGGCTCAAATGTAGCTCAGTGGTAAAGAATTCACCTGCAGTGCAGGATACACGGGTTCCATCCCTGGGTCGAGAGGATCTCCTGGAGAAGGAAATGGAAACCCACTTCAGTATTCTTGCCTGGGGAATCCCATAGACAGAGGAGCCTGAGGGGCTACAGTCCATGGGGTTGCAGTAGAGTCAAACACTGCTTAGCAACTAAATAACAAATTAAAGAATGGACAGTTATTCTCTTAAGCATCTGAGTTGATGCCTGGAAATTATAGCTTGTTATTCCAGAAACTGCTTCTTGGTGTTGTGATGTTCCCTTTCTCTCTCTCATCTGAGCCCGTATGGTATAGCTTCTGTCGTATGGATAAAAGAGATTTTTAACTTCTGTTTTGGAGAGAAGAATCACTTTGTGAATGGGATCCAAACTGAAGTGTATGCCCACCTTCTGGGGTGAGGGGTAGGGGTAGGGAGAAGCATGAATGTGTAACCTCAGTACATGATCTGCACAGAATTCAGAGAGCATCCATGCTCAATGTCAAGTATGTCACAGGGGCCCCTTTCATCCCCGGCCCCCTTCCCTCGTCAGGGCATTCCACACCCTCATCTTCTTTGCCAATTTCTGGCCTGGGGCTGCTCCTGGGAGTTGCAATGGCAGGTGCCCTTCATTTTCAATGTCTTCATTCTGTAAAGCATTGATCTGAGTGTCTGTGCCAGTGAGGGAGGGGCCTACAGTCCTCGAGGGGGCTCTTGCCTAGAGCAAAGGAAATTTTTCCAAATGGTGAAATCCAGCATGGCTCTGCAAATGACCGCTGGTGAGTGAGCCTTCAATCAGGACGCCTCTTTGGTGGTGTTTCAGCTTGCAGTTAGCCCCAGAGTCCTCTGGGGCTGGCACAATCGGTGTGGTCCCCCATCAGGTCTGATAACTCTCCAGAGCCTCCCTGGGGTTGCTGTGCCCATGCCAAGAAGGCGCCGCAGCAATTAAAGAAGGTTTTCTTCCTGAGCTCTGGGGTGCATTTATCTTCAAGCTAATGTTACAGTTGATGCCTTCTTTTGCCAAAGCTCCGTAACAACTGGGCCTCTTATTCCTTCACAGCCTCATCACGGAGTGAGGGGAGGGTTCCAAACAGAACAGAACAAAACCCTTCCTCTGGTGAGGGAGAAGAGCGCTCGTTGAATATCCATTAGACTCAATAAGTCAGCCTCATTTCAAAGGCATCTTGTTGACCTATCTCAGGTCCTGTCAAAGCTGTGACCCAGAAGAGGCACTGGGCCTTTTGTTCCCGAGGGCTGGCGGGACGATGCCCTGCTGGACAATGGGGAGCGTTGACAGAGTGCTCCCATTTATTGGCTGAGCGACTACATCAGTCATTCATTCACAAGCACAAGGTCTAAATTGCAGAACCAATTAACAGCACTAATAGCCCTTGCCTGAATTAATCTTTGAGACAAAGGGAGGAGAAGTGGAAGTGCTATTAGCAAATCAAGCTGTACCATCCCTGCTTTATTGCACAAATCTCAGTGTCTGTATGTGGCTATTGTGTGCTGACTGCAATTACAGCCCTCATTTAAAAATGATTAAGTGGTTATAATTATTTTTCAATTAAAACTTATATCTTCCATTTATGCAACATTGCAGACTTCAATTAAACTTCTTTTGAAAAGTGCCACTGAACCAAAAGATTCCTGTTTCCTCTTTGAACCAGGAAACCTGAAACTCAACCCAGATAGGATTTTGATTGCCAACCTTCAGAATTCGTTTGATGAAATGTGATGAGTGTTCCCAAGCGAGACAGAGATGTGTAGTACCTGCTGGAAGTGACCACCACCGCCAAGGGCATGGGGGGAAGGAGAGACAATTCAGGCTCTTCCTGGAGATTTGTGATGACTGAGAAGAGAAGGTTGTTCTTTCCACTGGAAGGCAGTGTCACTAGAAGAGGTGACACATGAGGCCAAACGTTTAGAGCATTCAGTTGTGCTCTTGTGACAGTAACAATTGCTGTAAGAAAGGTCTGAAGTTATTTATTTATTTATTTATATTTGACTGTGCTGGGTCTTAGCTACTGCTTGGACTTCTCTTTAGTTGTGGTGCATGGGCCTCTCATTGCGGTGGCTTCTCTTGTTGCAAATTCCAGGCTCTAGAGCACAGGCTCAGTAGCTGTGGAGCAGGGGTTTTGTTGACCTGTGGCCTATGGGATCTTCCCAGATCAAGGATCGAACCCATGTCCCCTGCACTGGCTGGCATATTCTTAACCACTGGGCCACCAGGGAAGCCCAGGTGTGAAGTTTTGTGCAATCTAATTCATTTAAAAATTAGAGTAGTTTTAGAGTTTTCCCCTTTAAACCAATCTTATTTGCCTTTAGTGACTTTCTTGATAAGGAGAGAAAGGAACTGCTAGGCATTAACTCTTAAACCATAGCCTATCCTATCTTGCCGGTGCCCATAATCAGAGTATATCTCTGGAGTCCGGGTCCTCATGGGGACATCACTGATCATGAGTGTGGTGGTGGAGAAAAAGGTATAAGGATCTGGGTCTGGAGGTTCCAATCAGGACTGTGTCCCAGAGTCCCACTCAACACTAGGGAAGACGAGCTGTAAAAAGCAATTCTTGTCCTCAGAGAAGCAGTGTAAAGTGTGAGTTGTTATCCACATGCTGGCTGACGTTGGCCTCCTATTTTAACTGGATATTCTGAGTTAATAACCTCAGTTTTATTCTGTGCTGTTGAAGGCATGCATGTCACATGTAATAAGTTTAAAGCTCACACAATTAAAAGAAATTATTTATAATCCTTGTTCCTTAGTAACAAAGTCGTGGTTTCTCTGACCTAATTCTGGCTCTGGTGAGGAATATGTGTCTTAAGGAATGAAAGACAATGGTAGTCATGAAATCTGGAGTCTGTACTGTGGACTGGAACCTGCTCAAGAAGCTCAGACAAAACTGATGATTCTTCCCTACAAGGAAGAAATGTACTACTGTGATATATCTTTTCCCTTAAACATTAAATAAAATATGTAATCTAATGTTGTTTATACTCTCAAAGTATCTTGGGTTTTTCTAAAATAACTGTAGAAGAATAGGAAATTTTGGAAATAAGTCTAAGATAAAAAAATCAAAGCAAACTAAATTACCTAAAACCACTGTTTAGGAATTCATGTGGTATAATATCTTCTAGTATTAAAAACTCCTTCATAGATCACAGCCTTATTGTGGTGAAAGGGCTTGCATAACTCAGTGAAACTATGAGCCACACTGAAATCAGATTGATTATGTTCTTTGCAGCCAAAGATGCAGAAGCTCTATCATCTATTTACTGAGAAGTCAGTAAAAAGAAGGCATGGAACTGATTGTGGCTCAGATCATGAGCTCCTTATTGTAAAATTCTGTCTTAAATTGAAGACAATAGGGAAAACCACTAGGCCATTCAGGTATGACCTAAATCAAATCCCTTGTGATTGTACAGAGGAGGTGTCGAATAGATTCAGAGGATTAGGTCTGGTAAACTGTGTGCAGGAGGTACATAGAAGCATTACTATGAACAAAGCTAGTGGAGGTGATGGAATTCCAGTTGAGCTATTTCAAATCCTAAAAGACTATGCTGTTAAAATGCTGCACTCAATATGTCAGCAAATTTGGAAAATTCAGCAGTGGCCACAGGACTGAAAGAGGTCAGTTTTCATTCCAATCCCAAAGAAGGGAAATGCCACAGAATGTTCAAACTACCATACAGTTGCACTCATTTCACATGGTAGCAAGATTATGCTCAAAATCCTTCAAGATAGGCTTCAGCAGTATGTGAACTGAGAATTTCCAGGTGCACAAACTGGGTGTTGAAGAGACAGAGGGGCCAGAGATCACATTGCCAACATTCACGGGATCATAGAGAAAGCAAGGGAATTCCAGAAAAACTTATGCTTCATTGTCTATGCTAAAGCTTTGACTGTGTGGATCACAGCAAACTGTGGAAAATTCTTAAAGAGAGGGGAGTACTGGACCACTTTACCTGTCTCCTGAGAAACCTGCATGTGGGTCAAGAAGCAACAGTTAGAACGGGCCATGAAACAACTGATTGGTTCAAAACTGGGAAAGGAGTATGCCAAGGCTATATATTGTCACCTTGATTATTTAACTTACATACAGAGTACATCAGGCAAAATGCCAGCCTGGATTAATCACAAGCTTACCAGGAGAAATATCAACAACCTCAGATATGCAGATGATACCACTTTAATGGCAAAAAGTGAAGAGGAACTAAAGAGTCTCTTGATGACAGTGAAAGAGGAGACTGAAAAATCTGGCTTAAAATTCAACATTCAAAAAACTAAGATCATGGCATCCAGTCCCATCACTTCATGACAAATAGAAGGGGAAAAAGTGGAAGCAGTGACAGATTTTATTTTCTTGGCTCCAAAATCACTGTGGATGGTGACTGCCATCATGAAATTTAAAGATGCTTGCTTCTTGGAAGGAAAGATATGACAATCCTAGATAGCATATTTAAAAGCAGAGACATCACTTTGCCAACAAATACCTATAAAGTCAAAGCTATGGTTTTCCAATAGTCATGTATGGATGTAAGAGTCAGACCATAAAGAAATCTGAACACTGAAGAACTGATGCCTAGGGATTGTGGTCCTGGATAAGACTCTTGAGAGTCACTTGGACTGCAAGGAGATAAAACCAGTTAATCCTAAAGGAAATCAACCCTGAATACTTATTGGAAGGACTGATGCTGAAGCTGAAGCTCCAATACTTTGGTCACCTGATACAAAGAGTTGACTCATTGGAAAAGATCCTGATGCTGGGAAAGATTGAGGGCAGGAGGAGAAGGGGGTGTCAGAGGATGAAATGGTTAGATAGCATCACCAACTTAATGGGCATAAATTTGAGCAAACTCTGAGAGATAGTGGAGGACAGAGGAGCCTGGCGTGCTGCAGTCCATGGGGTGGCAAAGAGCTGGGCCCGACTTAGTGACTGAACAACAACAACAGTTGTTATTAAAAAGTTATTTATAATTAAAGTTAGATAGCATTGTTCCTGTTACCCTGAGCATCTCATTGGCCCATTGCCAGCAGAGATGGGCTGTGTGATCTCCATCCTATAAGGGTTGCACCTGGGGCCCGGGGAAAGGATCAAGGATTTTTTGAGTTCTGTGTGTTTGTGCCCAGAGCAAAGAAACTTATGAGAACTTCTAGATTCAGAGGAGAATGAAGACTTATGCTTGGTGCAGACCAGCATCAGAAACAAAATGGCAGTCAAGACCTAGTAGAAGCCAGGTCAAGAGTCTCTGGATTTTATTGTTTAATATAGGACACATAGGGCTGGCAGTAAAGAGGGTGCCTGAAGACACGCGGAAGTTCAATTTCCCAATTAATTAAAAAGATATATTTTATTGAAGTATAGTTGATTTACAGTGTTGTGTTAATTTCTGCTGTGCAAAGTGATAAAGTGGTTCAGTTATATATAGATATACATTCTTTTTAAATATTCTTTTTCATTATGGTTTATCATAGTATTCTGAATATAGCTCTCTGTGCTGTACAGTAGTACCTTTTTGTTTATTCATTTCATATATAATAGCTTACATCTACTAATCTTAATC
Source organism: Giraffa tippelskirchi (assembly GCF_054371585.1). Lineage (NCBI taxonomy): Eukaryota > Metazoa > Chordata > Mammalia > Artiodactyla > Giraffidae > Giraffa > Giraffa tippelskirchi. The sequence continues at coordinate 96,334,734 of NC_137276.1, forward strand.
TTTCACTCCATCGCTCCTCCAACTCCCTACCCCTTGACAACCACAAGTTTATGCTCTATGTCTGTCAGTCTATTTTTGTTTTGTAGATAAGTTCATCTGCTTCCCTGGTGGCTCAGATGGCAGAGAATTTGCCTGCAATGCAGGAGACCCAGGTTCGATCTCTGGCTAGGGAAAATCCCCTGGAGAAGGAAATGGCAACCCACTACTTAGTCTTGCCTGGGAAATTCCAAGGACAGAGGAGCCTGGTGGGACACAGTCCACCGGATCACAAAGAGTTGGACGTGACTGAGTGACTAACACTTTCACTTTTTTCACTTTCATTTATGTCATATTTTATTTTTTTTAATTATTTTTATTTTTTATTTTTTTATTTTATTATTATTATTATTATTTTTTAGTTGGGGGCTAATTACTTTACAATATTGTAATAGTTTTTGCCATACATTGACATGAATCAGCCATGGGTTTACATGAGTTCCCCTTCCTGGACCCCCCACCCACCTCCCTCCCCATCCCATCCCTCTGGGTCATCCCATTGCCCTGGCCCTGAGCCCTTGTCTCATGCATCGAACATGGAATGGTGTTCTATTTCACATATGATAATATACATGTTTCAATGCTATTCTCCCAGAACGTCCCACCCTCACCTTCTCCCTCAGAGTCCATAAAATTGTTCTATGCATCTGTGTCTCTTATTCTGTCTCGCATAAAGGGTTATCGTTACCATCTTTCAAATTCCATAGATATGCATTAGTATACTGTATTGTTGTTTTTCTTTCTGGCTTACTTCACTCTGTATAATGGGCTCCAGTTTCATCCATCTCAGTATGTCATATTTTAGATTCCACATATATGTGATATCATATGATATTTGTCTTTCTCATTCTGACTTACTTCCTTTAGTATGATAAACTCTAGTTGTACCAATTAATGTTTTAATAAAGCTTGTTAAAACTGAATTACTATTTTCAATTTTCAGATGTACATCTAAATAATTTTTATTATGTCTTTCCTGTTTCCTCCTGAACTGACCACTTTACATTAGTTATTTTATGTAGTTTCTATAACCTACCTATGATGTAGATGATATAAATATACATCTCCAGATAGGATTAAAGAAGTTGTTCAGAGAGGCTAAGAATTTTGCCCTGGTCACATAGCTAATAAGTGGCCAAACTGGGTGTTCTTGTCCATCTTGGCACAAGTACTACTATTTCTTAATCACAATGACCTTATAGAAAGTCTGATCTCTGGTAGGCAAGGGCCTTCCTCCCTTGCCCTGCTGTCATCCCTCAGTCCCACCCTCTCCTCACCCACCCACCTTGTTCCTCTTCTTCAAAAGAATCATTGATTTTCTTGGCCCTTTACTCTTCCATGTGAATTTAAGTATGAGTGTGTCACATTCCATAAATAAAACCTGCATTGTGTTATTGATTGGAATTACATTACATTTATGGGTTACTTTGGAGAAGCTTGACATCTTTATGAGATTGTCTTCCTATCTATGAACTTGGGGTGTCTCTTATTGTGAATGGGATCCTTTCCTATTATCTTTTCTATTTGATTATTACTATTGCATAGAATTTCAATTGATTTTTATATATAAATCATGTCTCTAGCAAGCTTGTTGAATTCTCTCAATTGCAAATAGATAGTTTTATTTCCTCTTTTCAATTCTATGCTTGTATGAATTGAATTGCTTGTATTCAATACCATGGTGGACAGAAGCAATAATGTAGACATTTTTGCTGTGTTCTTGATTTTAAAGGGACAATTTCTAACATTTCACCATTTTACACGCTGTTTGCATTAGGTTTTGATAAATACTCTGTCACATATTAAAGAAATTATTTTTGAAAATAATAATAATTTTTATTAGGATTACTTTTAATCCTGATTAAGTGTTAAATTTCAGCAAATCTTTTCCTGCATCTACTAAGCTAATCATATAATTTTTCTCATTTAATCTGCTATTGTGGTATATTATATTAATAGACTTCCTTGCATTCCTTTCTTCCTTTCTGGGATATGCCCTATTTTATCAGATTATATAATCATATTCAATTTAATGATATTTTACCTAAAATTTTTCCAGCTCCATTTCCATTGCAGTTTTATAAATGAATTGATCTATAATTCCTCCCTCACTCCCTTTCTTTTCTCATTTTTGTGCTGAGTCTATACGTTCCCCCACTGTAACAGAGAAGACCAATCCTCCCTCCATAGTGGATCTATTCCTTTAGCTCTTTCCTTTGTGCTCTGTTGCCTGTGCTTAGTTGGCTGGCTCTGTACTTTGTAAAGGAATGTTGCCTTTCAGGTCAGTTCAGTTCAGTTGCTCAGTCGTGTCCAACTCTTTATGACCCCATGACTGCAGCATGCCAGACTACCCTGTCCATCACCAACTCCCAGAGCCTGCTCAAACTCATGTCCATCAAGTCGGTGATGCCATCCAACCATCTCATCCTCTGTCGTCCCCTTCTCCTCCTGCCTTCTATCTTTCTCAGCATCAGGATCTTTTTCAGTGAGTCAGTTCTTCACATCAGGTGACCAAAGTATTGGAGCTTCAGCTTTAGCATCAGCCCTTCCAATGAATATTCAAGACTGATTTCCTTGAGGTTTGACTGGTTGGATCTCCTTGCAGTCCAAGGGACTCTCAAGAGTCTTCTCCAACACCATGGTTCAAAAGCATCAATTCTTTGATGCTCAGCTTTCTTTATGGTCCAACTCTCACATCCATACATGACTACTGGAAAAACCATGGCTTTGACCAGACAGACTTTTGTTGGTAAAGTAATATCTCTGCTTTTTAATATGCTGTCTAGGTTGGTCATAGTTTTTCTTCCAAGGAGCAAGCGTCTTTTAATTTCATGGCTGCAGTCACCATCTGCAGTGATTATGGAGCCCAAAAATATAAAGTCTGTCACTGTTTCCATTGTTTCCCTATCTATTTGCCATGAAGTGATGGGACTGGATGCCATGGTCTTAGTTTTCTGAATGTTGTGTAATTGTGTATTAATATACATAATAGTACATTCTCAAGGCTCTGTCTCTCAGGCTTTACCTTTAATGGTATAACAGTTTTCCATTCATACAGAGACAAAAAGGTGCAGATCAGAAAATAACAATTGTCTTATTGGAGGTTTACAGGGACATGGCAACAAGACATTTGTGGACATCTGCAGGACCAAACAATTCTAACACCAAGAAGTTTGCAACAATCAACCACACCCCGTCCCCTTTTAGTATAAAAGAAACCTGAATTCCAACTCAGATAAGATGATTCTGTGGGACACTAGCCTTTCATCTGGGTCTGCTGTCTTTTGGAATAAAATTTCTATTCCTTGCCTCAACAACTTGTTTCTCGATTTTTTGACCTGTCGTGTGGCAAGCAGTGTGAAGATGGACTCAGTAACATCATGATTTAATTTCCATCATTCCATATTTTTCCATTGTTTGAAATGGCTTATGTGTGATTAAGATTATTTATTTAGTACACATCTTTGAGTACTTACTGTGCTCCAGGCTCTTTTCTAGTCCCAGGGGATACTAGTACCAGGGTAATGGATAAGCGGAAGTCTCATTTTGCATATTCCTTAATATTTTGACCAAATTCCCTGGCTCTAGGAATTTGGGAGTGAAGAGGAGATTTTTTCCTCTTCAACTCAGTTACTTTCATGGTTTTTGGTTCACTCAGGCTTCCTATTCTTATTCATTTTGCTTTTTAGATTTTTTTTTCCTAGAAATTTTCTAATACATTTGCTTACTAATATGTTTAGAGAAAATTATTTATAATGTTTAATTATGATCTTTAGTCTCTGCTGTAGATGTCTTCCCCCGCCACGATATTATTTCTCCTTTTTCATTCTTACTCTGTCTTGTTAAAATTCTGTTTAAAGTTTAATCTATTTTATTATTATTCAACTAGTTTTATTACTTTTACAATGAGCCATCTTTTAGCTCCTATTTTCTGCCCTTAACTTTACTATTTTCTTCCACTTCATTTCAGAGAAACTTTTGCTTCTAGCTTCTTGAAATGACCATACAACTAATTTATTTCCAATCTGTCCATTTAAAAATGCATTTCTTTAAATATCATTCTCACTGAAAGGAATCACGGCTTCCTGAAGAATTGCTTAGTCCAAATCTGGGACAGGAAATGTACAAAATGAGCCTGGAACATCTGTCACAATAGATAACAAAGAAGCTATCAAAGACTACCAAGGTCATAACAATAGGACCCTGAAGCCTAATTAAAGGGATACATTGTCATTGGCCAAAGATGGCACAATATGACCATCAAAAAGAATAATATCTGCAGAGGATTGAAATACATCTTACATATTAAAATCCATGAATTCATAATGATACTAAAAATATCCTTCATAGAATCTTTGATGTTAGGAGATCAACACTATTCTGAAAACCCTGTAGAAAGGGAATGTGTCAGTGTTTATCCTGCTTTTTCAATACAAAGTATACCTCAGTTGATGAAGGAAAGCTCTTTTTAGAATAATTTTTGTTAATAAAAAATGACAAGCTAGGAGATCACCACTTTGCAGCTCCTAGCCAAACGAAAGTGGGCAATAATCCCTGATGGTTTCTAAAATCTCCTGCATTGATGTGCTGGAAGTACACAGCGTCATCTATGATGTATTCTTGCCCCAAATCCAAACCTTGACCAAATTAGATCTCAGCATCTATCTAATAGTTTATAGGAAGTACAGGGAGACAAAGAACATGTTAAATGACCCCATGGGGACAGAATCAATAAAATGAAGGCCACGGGAAATTCTACAAGGAAAACGCTAGGCTTTTTTCAACAAATAATTTAAAAGAAAGAGAGAGGGAGAGAAAGAGTTGAACTTACAAATTAAAAGATAACTGAGACAGTAAACCCAATGGACCTTGTTTAGAATACTGATTCAAACTAACTAACTATATAAAAATTATTGAGGAATTACTGTTAGTTGTTTTGGGTGTTATGATAGAATTGTGGTTTGCTTAAAAGAGAGATGCTTAGCTTTTAGAAATACACACTGAAGGATTTATGGATGGAATGATGTAATATATTTCACCCTAAGATAGTCAAATGCTAATAATGGTTGAAGCTGGATAATGGATACATAGATTTTTATTATACTCTTCTCTACCTTTGTTTGAATTTTGCCATACTTAAAAAGAATGTACCTAAAGTTTTTAATTTGTTCTTCACTGGGACTTGGAATGTATGAAATTTTGTGTGAATCTTTTAAGAATAGAGTCTTTATTTCCTATCTTCTTCTAGTTTTTCTGTACTCAAGCCCCACTGACCTTAAAGGAAAGATGTTCTGGGAGCTTGTCTTCCTGGTGCAGGATCCCAGGGTTTGGGTCCTCAATATGGAGCTTGGATTCCTTACTCCTGGGGAAAAGCTTTCCAGTTGTGATTAAACTCCCATTTGTGGATCGCCTACCTGGGAGTGCTGGTTTTGACTGTACCACATTTCCACCCCTCCTACTCATCTCTTGTGGTTCTTTCTTTGGATCTTTAGTTGTGGAAAATCTTTTCTGCTAGTTTTCAGGTGATTCATCCCAGTAGCTGATCCGTAAATAGTTGTAATTTGGTGTGCCTATGGGAAGAGGTGAGCTCAGTGTCTTCCTATTCTGTCATTTTGGCCACTACTGAATTGTTTGTTTGATATTGAATTGTATAATTTCTTTATATAATTTGATATCAACCCCTTATTGGATATATTACTGGAAAATATCTTCTTCCACTCAGTAGTTTGTCTTTTGTTTTGTTGATGGTTTCCTTTGCTGGGTAAAAGCTTTTTAGTTGGATTTAGTCCTTTTTTTTTTTTTTTTCCTGTTGTTGCCCTCACCTGGGGAGATAGATCCAAAAAAATATACCTAAGACTGATGTCAAAGAGTGTACTGGTTATCTTTTCTTCTAGAATGGTTTCTGGTCTTACATTTAAGTTTGTAATTCATTTTGAGTTTCTTTTTGTACATGGTTAAACAAATTGTTCTGGTTTCATTCTTTTGCACTCAGGTGTGCAGTTTCCCCAACACGGCTTGTTAAGGAGATTGTCTTTTTCCCGTTGTATATTCTTGCCTTTTTCCTCATAGATTAACTAGCAATACATGCACTGATATATTTTAGGGCTTTGTATTCAGTTACACTGATCTGTGTGTCTGTTTTGGGGTGAGTACCATACAGTTTTGATTATTAGTTATATCAAGAAATGTTGTCTGTATTGTATGATTTTAATCTTTGAAATAATTTGAGACTTCTCTTGTCAGCTAATGCAATGTCAAAATCAATTTTAAAAATAATTTAGCAGAGAGAAGAAATCCAGCTCCACCAACCAGAACACCAACACAAGCTTCCCTAACCAGGAAACCTTGACAAGCCACCTGTCCATCCCCACCCACAGCGAGAAACCTCCACAATAAAGAGGAACCACAAACTGCCAGAATACGGAAAAGCCACCCCAAATACAGCAATATAAACAAGATGAAAAGGCAGAGAAATACCTAGCAGGTAAAGGAACAGGATAAATGCCCACCAAACCAAACAAAAGAGGAAGAGATGGGGAATCTACCTGATAATTCCGAATAGTGATAGTAAAAATGATCCAAAATCTTGAAAACAAAATGGAGTTACAGATAAATAGCCCGGAGACAAGGATCGAGAAGATGCAAGAAATGTTTAACAAGGACTTAGAAGAAATAAAAAAGGGTCAATATATAATGAATAATGCAATAAATGAGATCAAAAACACTCTGGAGGGAACGAACAGTAGAATAACAGAGGGAGAAAATAGGATAAGCGAGGTAGAAGATAGAATGGTAGAAATAAATGAAACAGAGAAGGAAAAAGAAAAAAGAATTAAAAGAAATGAGGACAACCTCAGAGACCTCTGGGACAATGTTAAATGCCCCAACATTCGAATCATAGGAGTCCCAGAAGAAGAAGACAAAAAGAAAGACCATGAGAAAATACTTAAGGAGATAATAGTTGAAAACTTCCCTAAAATGGGAAAGGAGATAATCACCCAAGTCCAAGAAACCCAGAGAGTCCCAAATAGGATAAATCCAAGGTGAAACACCCCAAGACACATATTAATCAAATTAACAAATATTAACAAAGAACAAATATTAAAAGCAGCAAGGGAAAAACAACAAATAATACACAAGGGGATTCCCATAAGGATAACAGCTGATCTTTCAACAGAAGCTCCTCAGGCCAGAAGGGAATGGCAGGACATACTTAAAATGATGAAAGAAAAAAACCTACAGCCCAAATTACTGTACCCAGCAAGGATCTCATTCAAATATGAAGGAGAAATCAAAAGCTTTACAGATAAGCAAAAGCTGAGAGAATTCAGCACCACCAAACTAGCTCTTCAACAAATGCTAAAGAATTTTCTCTAGACAGGAAACAGAAAGAGTGTATAAACTTGAACCCAAAACAATAAAGTAAATGGCAACGGGATCATACTTATCAATAATTACCTTAAATGTAAATGGGTTGAATGCCCCAACCAAAAGACAAAGACTGGCTGAGTGGATACAAAAAGAAAACCCCTATATATGTTGTCTACAAGAGACCCACCTCGAAACAAGGGACACATACAGACTGAAAGTGAAAGGCTGGAAAAAGATATTCCATGAAAATAGAGACCAAAAGAAAGCAGGAGTAGCAATACTCACATCAGATAAAATAGACTTTAAAACAAAGGCTGTGAAAAGAGACAAAGAAAGACACTACATAATGATCAAAGGATCAATCCAAGAAGAAGATATAACAATTATAAATATATATACACCCAACATAGGAGCACCGCAATATGTAAGACAAATGCTAACAAGTATGAAAGGGGAAATTAACAATAAGACAATAATAATGGGAGACTTTAATACCCCAGTTACACCTATGGATAGGTCAACTTAACAGAAAATTAACAAAGAAACACAAACTTTAAATGACACAATAGACTAGTTACACCTAATTGATATCTATAGGACATTTTACCCCAAAACAATGAATTTCACCTTTTTCTCAAGTGCAAATGGAACCTTCTCCAGGATAGATCACATTCTGGGCCATAAATCTAGCCTTGGTAAATTCAAAAAAATTTAAATCATTCCAAGCATCTTTTCTGACCACAATGCAGTAAGACTAGATGTCAATTACAGAGGCTGCTGCCACTGCCGCTAAGTCGCTTCAGTCGTGTCCGACTCTGTGCGACCCCACAGACGGCAGCCCGCCATGCTCCGCCGTCCCTGGGATTCTCCAGGCAAGAACACTGGAGTGGGTTGCCATTTCCTTCTCCAATGCAGGAAAGTGAAAAGTGAAAGTGAAGTTGCTCAGTCATGTCCGACTCTTTGCGACCCCATGGACTGCCGCCTACCAGGCTCCTCCGTCTATGGAATTTTCCAGGCAAGAGTACTGGAGCGGGGTGCCATTGCCTTCTCCACAATTACAGGGGGAAAAGTATTAAAAATTCCAACATATGGAGGCTGAACAACACGCTGCTGAATAACCAACAAATCACAGAAGAAATCAAAAAAGAAATCAAAATATGTATAGAAATGAATGAAAATGAAAACACAGCAACCCAAAACCTATGGGACACTGTAAAGCAGCACTAAGGGGAAGGTTCATAGCAATACAGGCTTACCTCAAGAAACAAGAGAAAAATCAAATAAATAACCTAAATCTACACCTAAAGCAACTAGAGAAGGAAGAAATGAAGAACCCCAGGGTTAGCAGAAGGAAAGAAATCTTAAAAATTAGGGTAGAAATAAATGAAAAAGAAACAAAAGAGACCATAGCAAAAATCAACAAAGCCAAAAGCTGGTTCTTTGAGAAGATAAATAAAATTGACAAACCATTAGCCAGACTCATCATGAAACAAAGGGAGAAAAATCAAATCAACAAAATTAGAAATGAAAATGGAGAGATCACAACAGACAATGCAGAGATACAAAGGATCACAAGAGACAACTATCAGCAACTATATGCCAATAAAATGGACAACTTGGAAGAAATGGACAAATTCTTAGAAAAGTACAACTTCCCAAGACTGAACCAGGAAGAAATAGAAAATCTTAACAGACCCATCACAAGTATGGAAATTGAAACCGTAATCAGAAATCTTCCAGCAAACAAAAGCCCAGGACCAGATGGCTTCACAGCTGAATTCTGCCAAAAATTTAGAGAAGAGCTAACACCTATCCTACTCAAACTCTTCTGGAAAATTGCAGAGGAAGGTAAACTTCCAAACTCATTCTATGAGGCCACCATCACCCTAATACCAAAACCTGATAAAGATGCCACATAAAAAAAGAAAACTACAGGCCAATATCACTGATGAACGTAGATGCAAAAATCCTTAACAAAATTCTAGCAAACAGAATCCAACAACATATTAAAAAGATCATACATCGTGACCAAGTGGGCTTTTTCCCAGGGATGCAAGGATTCTTCAATATCCGCAAATCAATCAACGTATTACATCACATTAACAAATTGAAAAATAAAAACCATATGATTATCTCAATAGATGCAGAGAAAGCCTTTGACAAAATTCAACATCCATTTATGATAAAAACCCACCAGAAAGCAGGAATAGAAGGAACATACCTCAACATAATAAAAGCTATATATGACAAACCTGCAGCAAACATTATCCTCAATGGTGAAAAATGGAAAGCATTTCCTCTAAAGTCAGGAACAAGACAAGGGTGCCCACTCTCACCACTACCATTCAACATAGTTTTGGAAGTTTTGGCCACAGCAATCAGAGAAGAAAAAGAAATAAAAGGAATCCAGATTGGAAAAGAAGAAGTAAAACTCTCACTGTTTGCAGATGACAAGACACTCTATAAGAAAACCCTAAAGACTCCACCAGAAAATTACTAGAGCTAATCAATGAATATAGTAAATTTGCAGGATATAAAATCAACACCCAGAAATCCCTTGCATTCCTGTACACTAACAATGAGAAAACAGAAAGAGAGATTAAGGAAGCAATTCCATTCACCATTGCAATGAAAAGAATAAAATACTTAGGAATGTATCTACCTAAAGAAACGAAAGAGCTATATATAGAAAACTATAAAACACTGGTGAAAGAAATCAAAGAGGACACAAATAGATGGAGAAATATACTGTGTTCACGGATTGGAAGAATCAATATAGTGAAAATGAGTATACTACCCAGAGCAATCTATAGATTTAATGCAATCCTTGTCAAACTACCAACGGTATTTTTCACAGAACTACAGCAAATCAGTTCAGTTCAGTCACTCCGTCGTGTCCGACTCTTTGCGACCCCATGAACCGCAGCATGCCAGGCCTCCCTGTCCATCACCAACTCCCAGAGTCCACCCAAACCCATGTCCATGGAGTCGATGATTCCATCCAGCCATCTCATCCTCTGTCGTCCCCTTCTCCTCCTGCCTTCAATCTTTCCCAGCATCAGGGTCTTTTCAAATGAGTCAGCTCTTCGCATCAGGTGGCCAAAGTATTGGAGTTTCAGCTTCAACATCAGTCCTTCCAATGAACACCCAGGACTGATCTCCTTTAGGATGGACTGGTTGGATCTTCTTGCAGTCCAAGGGACTCTCAAGAGTCTTCTCCAACACCACAGTTCAAAAGCGTCAATTCTTCTGTGCTCAGCTTTCTTTATAGTCCAACTCTCACATTCATACATGACTACTGGAAAAATCATAGCCTTGACTAGACAGACATTTGTTGACAAAGTAATGTCTCTGCTTTTTAATATGCTGTCTAGGTTGGTCATAACTTTCCTTCCAAGGAGTAAGCATCTTTTAATGTCATGGCTGCAATCACCATCTGCAGTGATTTTGGAGCCCAGGAAAATAAAGTCAGCCACTGTTTCCACTGTTTCCCCATCTATTTGCCATGAGGTGATGGGACCGGATACCATGATCTTAGTTTTCTAAATGTTCAGCTTTAAGACAACTTTTTCACTCTCCTCTTTCACTTTCGTCAAGAGGCTCTTTAGTTCTTCTTCACTTTCTGCCATAAGGGTGGTGTCATCTGCATATCTGAGGTTATTGATATTTCTCCCGGTAATCTTGAGTCTAGCTTGTGTTTCTTCCAGCCCAGCGTTTCTCATGATGTACTCTGCATATAAGTTAAATAAGCAGGGTGACAATATACAGCCTTGATGTCGTCCTTTTCCTATTTGGAACCAGTATGTTGTTCCATGTCCAGTTCTAACTGTTGCTTCCTGACCTGCATACAGGTTTCTCAAGAGGCACAATTTGTATGGAAATACAAAAAAACCTTGAATAACCAAAACAATCTTGAGAAAGAAGAACGGAACTGGAGGAATCACCCTGCCTGACTTCAGGCTCTACTACAAAGCCACAGTCATCAAGACAGTATGGTACTGGCATAAAGACAGAAATATAGATCAATGGAACAAAATAGAAAGCCCAGAGATAAATCCATGCACCTATGGACACCTTATCTTCGACACAGGAGGCAAGAATACACAATGGAGAAAAGACAATCTCTTTAACAAGTGGTGCTGGGAAAACTGGTCAACCACTTATAAAAGAATGAAACTAGAACGCTTTCTAACACTATACACAAAAATAAACTCAAACTGGATTAAAGATCTAAATGTAAGACCAGAAACTATAAAGCTCCTAGAGGAAAACATAGGCAAAATACTCTCTGACATAAATCCAGCAGGATCTTCTATGACCCACCTCCCAGAGTAATGGAAATGAAAGCAAAAGTAAACAAATGAGTCCTAATTAAAATTAAAAGCTTTTGCACAATAAAGGAAGCTGTAAGCAAGGTGAAAAGACAGCTTTCAGACTAGGGGAAAATAATAGCAAACGAAGCAACTGACAAAGAATTAATCTCAAAAATATACAAGCATCTCCTGAAGCTCAATTCCAGAAAAATAAACAACCCAATCAAAAAATGGGCCAAAGAACTAAGCAGACATTTCTGCAAATAAGACATACAGATGCCTAACAAACACATGAAAAGATGCTCAACATCACTCATTATTAGAGAAATGCAAATCAAAACCGCAATGAGGTACCATCTCATGCCTGTCAGAATGACTGCTATCCAAAAGTCCACAAACAGTAAATGCTAGAGAGGGTGTGGAGAAAAAGGAATCCTCTTACACTGTTGGTGGGAATGCAATCTAGTACAGCCACTATGGAGAACAGTGTGGAGATTCCTCAAAAAAGTGGAAATAGAACTGCCATATGACCCATCAATCCCACTGCTGGGCATACACACCGAGGGAACCAGAATTAAAAGAGACACGTGTACCCCAATGTTCATCACATCACTGTTTATAATAGCTGGGAATGGAAGCAGCCTAGATGCCCATCAGCAGATGAATGGATAAGAAAGCTGTGGTACATATACACAATGGAATATTACTCAGCCATTAAAAAGAATACATTCGAATCAGTTCTAATGAGGTGGATGAAACTGGAGCCTATTATACAGAGTGAAGTAAGACAGAAAGAAAAACACCAATACAGTATACTAATGCATATATATGGAATTTAGAAAGATGGTAACCATAACCCTGTATGCGAGACAGCAAAAGAGACACAGATGCATAGAACAGTCTTTTGGACTTTGTGGGGGAGGGGGAGGGTGGGATGGTTTGGGAGAATGGCATTCAAACATGTATATTATCATATGTGAAGTGAATCACCACTCCATGGTGAATGCATGATACAGGGTGCTCGGGGCTGGTGCACTTGGATGATCCAGAGGGATGGGATTGGAAGGGAAGTGGGAGGGGGATTCAGGATGGGGAACACATGTACACCCGTGGTGGAGTCATGTCAATGTGTGGCAAAACCAATGCAATATTGTAAGTAATTAGCCTCCAATTAAAATAAATAAATTTATATTAAAAAAACAAGTGTTGCATTTAAATTTGTAAAGGATATGTTATTTATTTTGTGAGTTCAGAATTATCATTATCTGTTAGATCAACTTGCTAATTATATTGCTCTTTATTATTACACTTTTAAAATTTGCTTGATCTATTGTTTTTTAATAGAGCCGTTGAAACATTTCCTACTGAGATTGTAAATTTTTAAATTTTCTTTGAAATTTTCAACCTTTTAACTTTATGCATATTGAGCCCATGTAATTTATTTACTTGATTTATATTTTGAGCTTATTCTGGTTATCTATCACTGTAAAACAGAGCACGCTTTGTGGTAAAACACATAATATTTTTATTATACTCGTGAATTCTGAGTCAGGAATCTGTGCAGGGAACATTGGGGATTGCCTGTCTCTTCTTAACAACCTGTAGGACTTCAGTAATGAAGATGCAAATGACTTGAATGGCTGGGCACTGGAATCGCCTGGAAACTTCTTCACACAAAGTCTAAAGCCTGAGCAGTGGTGACTCAAAGGCCAAGGTTAATGTCCAAAAGACCCACACATGGGCTTTCACGAGTCTGACCTTTTCATAGCATGGCATTCAGCTGGGTTCTGAGAGGGAGTGCCCTGAAAAGGAGAGTCTGAAGAGCAGACGCTTCAAGAGAACAAGAAATAAACTGCAAGATTTCATCTGACCAATCCCTTCAGAAATCTCACAGCATCAGTTTTAATTCATCCTACTGATTTCCACTCAGAGACTAAAGCCAACTCAGTTTCAAGGGCAGGGAAAGCAGATTCTCTCCTCATGGGGAGTGGCAGGGTCACACTGCAGAAGAGTATGTGGGATGGAAAATATTTTTGTGGCCAACTTTGGAAAATACAATCTGCTTCAGAGTCTATGCTGTTTGGTGCATATTTGCAGCATTTATTATTCCATATTTTCTGTTTGAATGTTCCTCTTTTTATTATGTTGTAGTCCTCCCTTATTTTTATTAATCTTAATTTTTATGCAATTAATATTGCTTACTTAGTTTTCCTTTTGGTAATATCTACATGATGTATTTTTTATTCTTTTATTTTTCCATCTTTCTTATGGCTTTATTTTAGATTCATCTTTTAAAAAATCCTTATAATCTCTATGACTTAATTGGTAATTGTAATAATATAATTTGTTTACATGTATTTTGATTACTAATATACTTTAGTCAATTCCACTATCTTGGAAGAATGCCTGGCATGTAGTAGATTCTCACTATTAGTTACTGCTACCTTGATGATGGGAAAGACTGAAGGCAGGAGGAAAAGGGGAGAACAGAGGACAAGATGGATGGATGGCATCACTGACTCAATGGACTTGAGTTTGAGCAATCTCTGGGAGATGGTAAAGGACAGGGAAACCTGGCATGCTGCAGTCCATGGAGCTGCAAAGAGTCGGACACAACTGAGCGACTAAACAACAACAACAACTACTACTGTTACTGCTACTACTACTATCACTACAAATATTATTCTTGAATTCCATTTCAGAGCCCTTAATCAAGAAACCAGAGATCACTTTCTCATTTTCTTCTTACTTATTTTCCAAACTTCTCTACCGAAAAATGTTATACCAGCATCTCTATTTGGTAAAGGTGTTCTTCGGGGACTCTCAGTGTTTCCTGATATCTGGCGTAGGGAAGACAGTTTCGTTCCTGGACCCTTAAAAATGGGGAATTTTCAGCACAGGCTCAATGTCAGATATCCTGATTAAGAACATAAGTTTAGAATCATTTTACCACTCACTAACTGCTTGACTTTGGACAAATTACTTAACCTTTCAGAACCTCAGTTTTCACATGTGGAATCTGAAGATGTTGATTACAATGAAAAGTAAATGAAATAATGTGGAGTGCTTCTCACAGTGATTTTAAGTGGAAAATAACAGTTATTAGTATCATTTCCAGAAACACTTTTTGAAGGTCAACTCTAAGTCAAGCCCTAAGCTGAGCCCTGGATGCTGCATTCAGGAACCTGCCAGTGGGTAAAGAAGTAAGCCTTAAGTCCCATCTTCCCCATGGGGATACACACTTTGTCAGGATTTCTCCTTACATGGTCAGCAGGTAGCCTTTGCTAGCCTGTTTCATGACACGAGGTTGATCCAGATATCCTTCCCCAGCAGCGGTCTCATTTATGGTATGAGCATATGTGCTGCCCATCGTGAGCTTTCTAATCATCTTTGAGGATGAGGCTTAGCAGCATGCAAGGGCCTCGATGGGTAACAGAAGGGTGAATATGCTTGCTTTAAACAATTTAACCTTATTCTTTCTGCCAGTGTGTTTCTTCTTCAGGGCTTATGGGTTCATCACATTTATAGGGTGAAGTGAGGCTAAAATTCAGCAGCTTTCTCCTCCACCACTCATGCACCTTCTGGGCTAGGCTGCAACAGGCAGGGATGGGGGCTACTTCTGCTTAGTAAAGTCCCCAAAGTACCATAAATAAGCAGGATGTGCTAGGGAAGGTTGACTCATGCTACCACATTCCTTCTTTCTCTCATTGATGGTGGAAGTGTCCATGGTTCTGATTAATGCCATAAGAGTTGGAAGGCTGCTTGGAGCTAGAGCTGCTTCCCTCTCCCTTTCAGCTGTTTTTGTCTTCCTGTATTCTTAGCGCAGTTTCATCCAAGGTGGGACTGACAATCTATATGGACAACTATTGTGTGTCCTCAGATGTAATGCCCTTCCTCAGAGGCTGCCTGATTCTCTGTGCATCACCATCTTCCACCAGCCATGCTTTTTACAATACAAGTGTTCCTTGGAATGGGCACATTTTTTCTCAAGCTTGTTGACAATCTGTGCCAGACTTAGAGTAGGTGCAGCCTTGGGAAGGGTAACACATTAGTAAAGTCCAGTGAACAGCCTGTCAGCTGAACTGGCACCAACAAAGTTTCCAAAAATGTTGCTGAGGAGCTACCAAGAGTCCTGTCAGATTGGGAAGAACACGCCAACACTTGTTTCAAATTAAGTATATGTAGTACACTAGTCTTTCCCATGTTCTATATTCGTGTCATAGAAATCCCTTCTTCTATCTTAAATATCTTCAAAATATTTGTTTATATAAGGGCATAGCTTTCCTTAAAATTCTGACAGTTTTATAAAGACATGACTAATGTTCATCGATTACCTAAACTCTTGCCAGTTATACACACACCACCTCATTCAATTTGCACAACTCCAGGTGAGGTAGTGCTTATTGCCTTCAGTTTACAGATGAAGAAATGGAAACGAGATGAAATAAACTGCCCAAAATCACACAGCTAGAAACAGAAAGTTCAAGTGATATTCCCAAGGTCACACAGAACTTAAATGTTATCATGGAGGCTTGAACTCAGGTCTTGTGATTTCAGATAAAATACTCTTGTTGTAGCATATGACCAGCCTCTCATTTCTGTTTCATAAGTCACTTAATCTTGTCTGGTCATTCACCATAATTAATCTAATACTAATCTTTTCTTCTCTATTCACCTTTGCAAGTTGACAAGCACTGGTTGACTGGCTCTGTGATCCAGGTGGGCGTTGACTCACTACTTCCCAAGGCCTCTCCTCATGGGGGCCTCTTCCCTTGCTCCTACTTTACTCTCTACTTCCCTTGTAATTATCTGATTAATATCACTTTTTCCCTAGACCATAATCTATGCTCACTGCATACGCAGTGCTGGGTACACTGCAGGTGGTCAGAATATTTTTTATCAAATGAATGAATGAATAAATGAATAAGCCCCTCCACCTGACACTCCTGTCCATATTCTTTTGATTTTGCCTTTCTGATTTTTTTGACTGTTCCATTTCAACTTGAACCTTCTGCTCTAGCTCGCCTGGTCTTGTTCCTTACTAACATGCTCCTTGTTCTTATCATTATCTGTTTCTCTTGTGATGTTAGCCCTGCTTGAGATATCCTTTCTGTCCCATGCACATAAATTTTTTTTCCCCTCCAATGCTGATCAACTCTCCAGCCTCCCATGAAGTCTTCTTTGAACATTCAGACCATTACAGATCACTATTTTCCTTTTTGTATGGCTAGCCATCTTTATTCACCTCTCCAAGCAAAATGGCAAACTCCTTGATTAAAAACATATAATATTAGTTTTGCGCATTCCTCTACAGGACATGTAGTGAATAACTAATAACTGGTAAGTGATAAATGATGATTGCACATGTTTTGCTGGTTCTACCACTCAGCAACTGGGGAATTGGTCATACTGTGTAACATCTCTAAAGCTACATGCCTAATGGTAGTGAAAGTGAAAGTCGCTCAGTCATGTCCAACTCTTTGTGACCCTATGGACTAAACAGTCCATGGAATTCCCCAGGCCAGAATACTTGAATGGGTAGCCTTTCCCTTCTCCAGGGGATCTTCCCAACCCAGGGATCAAAACCAGGTCTCCCACATTGCAGGTGGATTCTTTACCAGTTGAGCCACAAGGGAAGCCCAAGAATACTGGAGTGGGTAGCTATCCCTTCTCCAGCAGATCCCCCCAACCCAGGAATCGAACCCGGGTCTCCTGCATTTGCAGACAGATTCTTTACCAACTGAGATATCAGGGAAGCCTCAAGGTAAGAGAGGAATAATAACATCTACCTTGTAAGGCTGTTTTGACAATTAAATGAGATAAACTCTGTAAAGAACTTAGCACCTTGATTGTATTTGTTACATGCTCAATAAATGATTTTCAGGATAGGCCAGGTTATAGTGAAGAAATAAGCAAGCCCCAAATCTCAATGACTTGACCAAGTAAAGGTTTATAGCTTGTCCATGCTACATGTCCAACAGGGATTGTTTTTATTCATCAATCACTCAGGGACCAGGCTAACAAAAGCTCATTTTGATAAGTGCATCCATGATCACCGTGGAAAGGGGAAAGAATTGTAAGGAATTGTGTACTGATTCTTAGAGCTTATTCCTTAAAGTGGCATGTCACTCCCACACATATTTCATTGGCCAAAATAAGAAATATGGTCATGCCTAACTTCATGGGGGTGGTGGTGAGTACAACCCTATTCTAGAGTAGCCTGGGCAAGTTCCCTTATCTGTAAAGGGGTAATGATAATGACTGTACCTATGTCATAAGTTTATAATAAGAATCAAATCAGTTTGCGAATTGAGTGCATGTAACCATGCCCAGCATATAGCTAAGTGCTTACTAAATATTAGCTGTTAATATTCTATCTAAAGAATGAGCCATTTGACATATGCAATTGTGTGGATTCATTTAACCATTTCATAAAACTTAATCGAGTGTCTCATAAATGTGAGACCATGTGCTAGGTGTTGAGGATCACAGAAATTGTGACACAAGGTGCCACTGTCAAGTAAGGATAAGCTGGAAACTCTTTTAGTTCTGATTCAAAATCTTGACTCATGCTAAGATGTACCAAAGAGGTTTCTGAAATCTTACAAAGATCACAGAGTCTACCCATTAATTGGACATATTTTATGTCACTAATATATTTAAGGTACTGCCAAGTTTTGATGGCAATTGTGAGATTTATTTATTCTCTGCTTTAAGTTAGCTGGATATTTGTTCCACATTTTCCCAGTTTATGAAAATTTTTTTGGTATGCCTTTCCTTGTAGATCCTAACAGTATGTAACAATAAAGCTTACTGGTTACATAGTCTAGAGATCTGAAGACTATATTTCCGTGTCCCCAGGAAATAATCAGGGCTTTCTTGGTGGCTCAGATGGTAAAGAATCTGCCTGCAATGCAGGAGATCTGGGTTCAATCCCTGGGTTGGGAAGATCCCCTGGGGGAGGGCATGGCAACCCCCTCTGGTGTTCTTGCCTGGAGAATCCCCATGGACAGAGGAGCCTGGTGGGCTACAGTCCATGCGATTGCAGAGTCAGACACAACTGAGCAACTAAGCACAGCACAGCACAGGAGGTAATCAGTCCAAGGACTACTCTTTCTTACAACCACGAGAGGGCAGTAGCAACTCACTGATGCATCAGGACAATTATACCCTGATCAAATGAGGTTTATTCCTGGGATGCAAGGATAGTTCACATTTACAGATCAATAGGCATGATATACCACCTAAGTGGACATTTACAAATCAGTAGGCATGATACACCACCTAAGTGGAATGAAGGATAAAATCATATGATCATTTCAATAGATGCAGATAAGGCACTTGACAAAATTCAATATCCTATTATAATAAAAACTCTTAGCAAATTAGGTATAGAGGGAATGTGTCTCAACATAATAAAAGCCATATTTGTCAAGTCCACAGCTGACATCATAGTTAACAGTGTAAAGCTAAAAGCCTTTCTCCTAAATCAGGAACAAGACAAAGGTGCCTCCTCTCACTGCTCATACTCATATAGTACTGGAAGTCCTAGCCAGAGCAATCAGGCAAGAAAAAGAAATAAGGCATCCAAATAAGAAAGGAGGAAGTAAAATTTGTCTTGCTATATATACAGAAGCATGTTGTCTGAGGTCAAACCTTTAAGGAACAGCCTATATCTGGTGGTTGAGCAAAGCAGAGGTATAAAAGCTTGGCCACTTTGACCGGACATGGGAAATTATGGCCAGTAACATTTGTTCTAGGTCTTATCTTTGGGTTGGCTAAGGTTTTTATCAGGGTTGCATTTCAGTTTGGCTTCTCCCTCTGCCCAATTCTACATCCTCCCTTTGAATTCCTTTATTGAGATTCAAAAACATTTTGTACCTCAAACTCCACCACAAGTGTCAGCTTCTAGAGAACCTATCTGGTCACATTTTGCCTTTCATCTTGAAATATATCAGCTGTGTTACAATTCCAGGCCTGACCACCATTTCAAGAAAAAATTTGTTTAGCAAAGTTCAAAATAGTTGAAGATTTACAGAAAGTAAAAGCAAATATAGTGACCTTCTTGGCTTGTTCTTCTGGCCTTCTGTCAACTATAGCCATTAAGTTGGCCCCAGTTAGTATTCTGGGCTCAATCTTCCCTTAGGCAAGCCCTTTATTCCAGATCTAAGTAACTAGGTTCTTATATTCTTTTATGACTAAGCCCCCACCTTGTATCTTATTTCCAGTAACTGCTCAATCTTGTGCCCTGTGTGTATTGTTTACCGCAAGCAGTTCTGGGCTGCTGGGCCAGATTAACAGAGCATAGAGGAGAAAGCACGTGCTTTGTGTAGGTCTTTTGTTTGCTGTCTCTGCTCTTTCTCTACCTCTCCTTCCCTTAGCATTTTCCATGATGAGTTTTCATATAAAAATGATAACCTAAAGGCAGTACTACTTTTTCTTTGCATGGACTTTTCTTTGCTTCCTTATTTGGTCTCCATCTTTGCCTTCTCTCCTATATCCCCTTTTTATTTTCTTCCTCCTCCTCTTCCTGCAATTATTGATCCCTTCTTCAAGAGAACGCAATTAGACAAAGAGATAAAAGACATGGTGCTTTCTCTCAGGGAGCTCCCAGTGCACTGTGGATTCAGAGAAATGAACAGGTAATCTCCAAGTGAGTGCTCAGTTCTGACTCAGTGTGGACCAATGGCTCCCTGGAAGCAGGGTGCATGTCTTGATGAAGGTGAGGCTTGGTCTCAGGACTGAAGGATTCACTTTTGGATTCTTGGCTACACTTATTCCTGAAGCTTTGGGCAGTTTAACTTTTAGATATATGACATGCAAATGTAATGAGCTTGTCATTTCTTTTGTACAGACGACTTTTTTTGATTTGTTTGAAGGATATTTTAAAACAGTTATTTCAATATGAAAATTTCATCTGAAATCTTCTGTTTGCATTCTTCAGTTGACTTATGCACCATATTATTCCATGAGCTAAAAAAACTCAACTTCATCCAGGCTTGGATTGTATCACCTCAAATATCTCAAGAAGACCTGCATAATCAAAGTTTAGTAGTACATTGACTGTCTCCATGTTTCCTTCAGGTTTTGAGTACATATATGCAGATTTGCTCATCACACATGAAACTCTATATTTTAAAAGAGTAATGATATTTCTAAGTCAGAGCACAGTTCATCAAAAGGTCCCATTTTTCAAACCTGAGACTTAATGGTTTGGGGCATATTCTGAGGATGTCTTGTGCCAGCATCCTTTTCTCCCTCTATACATTTGCGTGTTCTCCACTCTACAGGCTGTGAGGGTGGGATGTTGCCCTGCCAATGCCCAGAAACCTCTGCATTGTGGTAATGTTAGACCTTTGCCATGTGTCAGATATTTAGCTTAATTTCCTCATTTTCAGGAGAACTAAGTGAAAAAAGTATGCTGATTGCTAACCTGTGCCAAGTTTTTTTAAACAAATGTCTAATACTATAACACTTGAATGATTGATTCCTTGATAAATTCACTTTTAAATCCATTATTGTTAGTGTTTAGTGGCTAAGTCATGTTTGACTCTTTGCAATCCCATAAACTGTAGCCTCCTAGGCTCCTCTGTCCATGAGTTTTCCCAGGCAAGAATATTGGAGATTTTCCATTTCCTTCTCCAGGGGATCTTCCCCATCCAGGTACTGAACCCATGTCTCCTGCATTGTAAGCAGATTCTTTACCAATGAGCCACCAGAAAAGTCCTTTAAAGCCATAATATACTTTTCATCAACAATTTTGATGACACAAACTAACTTCACTGTTTAGAGTTAAATAGAATTTATCAGTTAAATTAATTTAACATTAATTTTATCACAGTCTAACATTCTAGAATCATCTAGCAATCTTACTCAATGTCAGAGATGGAAACAAAATCTAAACAATAGACAACATCTGAAGAACTAGTTCTAACTGACTCAGAAGAGGCCATAAATATTAGATTTGCTCAAAATTTTGTATCTCCCATTACTTACTTACATTAAAACCAAATCAGGTTAGTATTAGCTTTTGGAAAAGAATACATATTTTAAAGTAAAATCAGTCAGTCCTCAGAAATCATGAAGCACTGAATATTTATCTCAATTGGCTCTAAGTCCGTTCCCTTACTTATTGGTAGTACCCATAAATGAGAACTTTTGCCATTCTGCATCCTATGCAGAGAAATAATAGAGCTGTTAGTCCCTGTCCAGCACACAAGCCACTTCTCAATCTATAACAGAATGATGTTCTGAAACAATCTTCTCACTCAAACCATCAGCTAAAGCCTCTTCATAGCCTGACCACCTGCAGCCCTGCTTGCCTCACAGACACATTGGGGTCAAAGCATCAGCCCAAGAGGTGGCCTTGGACCATCTCAAGACTGACCAGCAGCTCTTCACGTATTCAGGGAAATTCCTGAAGGATGATGAGATGCCCCCAGAACTAGAATGTGCCCAGTGAATTCTTGATGACCCAAGTGCCTTGAACAAGAGATTCCCCAGTTGTCTCCATAGAGAAGCCCATCTTCTAGAAATCTATCTTGACCTCATAAATGACCCTTAGGTGGACACTCCTACTTATTAGTTTTACTAGTTATAAACACACATACAAATCCTTGAGAAATTATGCTATTTGCCCACAAAGCCAAAACAAATCAAATACTCATCACATCCTCCGTTAATGTATTTGACATAAATTGCATTTAAGCAGAACTAGGGTGTGATAGCGGAGCTGTTTGATGGCAGCCATTTGTGCACACTGCTCACTTATGCTCTGGGTTTATTACTGATATTATTCTGTATGAAAAATGAATCTTCCCATGTTGAGAAATTAACTTGGTCTTAATGGAGATAGTCTAAGAGGTCACAAACATGGTGCAATTAATTCAGCATTTCTGTCTCCAAGTGATGGTGTTACAACAAATTATGAAGTGTAATTATGGCTATAAAACATCAGAGCATTTGGCAAAATCAGTTAATTTTTTCAAGACAAATCACTCAGAATTGGCTTTGGCTTTTGATTGAATTATTCACATCTTCATTTGGTGCTTTGCCATCATGTATACACACGTGAGGAGGCTCCAGGGGCAGGATTTTGGTGGTAGTGCCAAATCTAAGAAGGAAAGGAGAGCGGCCATGGATGTAGGTTTGGTTTTTTGAACTCACTTGGAAACTCACTTCTTTGGAGATAACCCTGCTAAAACCCAGTATGTTGCATCTTGACTTCAGTTTATAATAAGATTTGTATATGTGGGTGCTCAGTAGTAAATAATTCATCTGCCAGTGCAGGAGACTTGAGTTCAATCCCTGGGTTGGAAAGATCCCCTGGAGAAGGGAGTGGCAAACCACTCCAGTATTTTTGCCTGGAGAATCCATGGAGAGAGGGGCCTGGTGGGCTAGAGTCCACAGGGTCACAAAGAGTCAGACACAACTGAGCGGCTGAACATGCTTTGAGAATAAGGAATAAAGAAAATGAAATACTCATTTCCCAGGTCAAGGTCCCAGTATTGAGTGAAGAACGGGGACCATAAGAGGACTTGCTCTGCTCTCTGTGTTTCTGCCTAAAAGCTAACTTGTCTTCTTCCTATGTCATATTCTGCATGGTAGAGCTGACTGTGGAAGTCACAGGACAGAACTGACCAGATCAGATAAATTGCCTTGGGGAAGAATGACTCGGAACTTACTGTAAGTGTGTCCTGACTCCTAACTGTGGGGAGCAGAATCATGCAATGTACTCTGGGAAGGATTAGAATTCTCTTTTCTCTTTCTTTCTTCCATCTTCCCTTTCTCTCCACTACTTGTCTTTTGTTTCTCTCCCTTCTTCCTCCTTCCCATCTTTCCTGTCCAAATGATGGGGATAGTCTGGTCAAAGCTATAAAGGAGAAAAGAAGGACTTTTGAAACAGAGGCTAGTCAGGCAACAGGTTTGGCTGAGATGAAAGGATGAGGGTTGGGAGTAAAAAAGAAATTTGGGCATGTACTCATGCAGATGACATTGAAAAGTGGGGTACTTTAGTTCCAAAGGACAATTGTGAGCTTGGTAAATTCTTGAGCATGAGATTGATGTGATAAACATAGTATCAAGAAGGACATTTCACTAGTGAGTGGAGCTAACTGTGGCAGAACTTAATATTTCTTTATCAATGGACAGAGCCATCCATCTGGCCCAGTTCTAGGTCATAGAATCTACAAGTATCCTAATTAACTAAAGAATTGATTCCTGTCACCAGGAGATCACTCTGGAAGATTTGAAGATGCTTCTAATACATATACATGGCCATTTCCTGCTGTCTCCAGACTTAGAGTGCCTCTCCAGAACACCTGGGCCCTCCTTCATGGTTCAGCTGGAATACCTTCATTTTGAGGAAGTTTTCCCTGACCTGCCCCATTTGGTTACTTTCCTCTGTCATCGTTTGTACACACTACTCTTTTCACCTATGGGATCTTGCCCTCTGAGGAGGCCCCAAATCACTGCACTCCTGTTGCCCCTTGGGAGCAGGGACTGTCTTTAACTCTCCAATCAATGGCCTCCACACCGCGCATCACATAGCAGGTGACGATGGACTGACTGAGCTTCCATAACTCTAGGCAACCTAGTGGGACGTGCAGATGTCATTCCATAACTTCACTGGAAAACATTGGTTTTCAAATGTACTTTCAAAAACATCTTGTCCTAAGAAGAGGCCAGAATGTGAAAGGTTAGATTTGATGGGACTGTGTTAGGCTGTTTGCAACTGTTTCCGTGATCTAAGTGCAAAGTTCCCTAGAAGGAGGAGGAGGCAGGCTCAATGAGGCTATTTGCTAGGATTATCTAGGAGAGTTAGGGGCTGGAAACTAAGTACCCTAATCCTCCTTAACTTGCTCACATGGCTCAATCTCATCAAGCATTCTTTTCATCAGAAACTAAACAAAACAAAATCAATCCAAAGTAAGACCTCTTTGTTTGTGCAGCAAATAGAGAAACAAAGACACTGATCTGCACGCTCCCTAATCTCCTTGGATCTTGTTCAGGATGCACGTGGCTGGTGACAGACAGGATGGTGTTGATCTCTCAGACTGGGTCGCAGCAGCTTCAGGACTCTCCACCTTCAGAGACATCAGCACATTTTCCTATCAAGTAGGATGCAGGAGGTAGGGATGCCACTTTGGGGCCCGGGCTCATACCTCTCACAGTGGTTTTCTTTCCAGGATATTATTCTAGAAGCTGGTACTCATTTCTTCTTGGTTGACATATACTTAAGGCCCACCTAGTAGAAGCAGGGGTCTAAATCTCATTGGCTCTACTGCTTATTTATCTTCCTTAGTAAGTTTGGTAAAATACCAGAATTAAAATATTCTTGTGTAAATGCTTGATGTCTAGTATAAAGATGCTACTTTTGCTTCTTGTTCACAATACTTGATCCACATAAACAAAACAAATCCCTACTCCCATTCTCTTTCCTTTACCTACTAAGGCATAATGCTAATCACAAACATTATTTTAACATACTCCTTTTATACTTTAGCAGGAAGTCAGAGGGGAGACCTATGTTTAAAATGGTCAGTCCCAGGGACTTCAGGTCTGAATGACTGTTAGAGAGAGATTGGCAGGTGGCTGGAGGTGTGTGAGCAAACATGAATAAAGGACTGTTACAGGAAACATATAAGAGTCTAGTTGTTTGGGGGGTTGGCTGTATAGAAAGTAAAGCTGGGCAAGTAGGTTGAGCTCATATTGTGTAGGGTCCTGAACTGGGTGAGTAGTGGGTGAGCCACTGAGTGGCACAACTAGTGCTATGATTTACAGAGATTAATTTGATGGTGGTATGTAGATCTCTTTAATCGGTTATCATCTCCAACCACAGAATGCTGAGCCTTGTTGGAGAAGTTTTTATGAACTCTGCAGATAGCACTGAAAACATATTTTCTTCCATCACAGCAGGTTGGTAATTTCAGTTTAGCAGTCCTTCTATGTGCCATAAGTCCATCCCTCATCTGTTCCCAATAATGAACTATTGCTATCCCTATTAAAAACCATTTTCTTTTGAACCTTGGAAATTTCTTATTTAGTAGATTTGATTAAAGCAATTACTATAAGCAATGAAAAAGCATTTAAAAAATTATAAGCAAAGGGATTCCTCTTATTTGCATGTGGGAGTGTTCACTTCATATAGAGAATGAAGATGGGATTGGTGTAAGGTTAAGGGGTGGAAGAAGCAGGGAGAGAAGATGGAGTCTAGAGCCATTCATTATCAGTGGAGATGAAGGGGAGAAAATAAATGTGTGAAGTGTTCAGAAGATGAAATTCACAGGACTTGGATTATAGACTGGATATGAAGGTAGAGAGAGCAGGAACCATCTCCCAGATTTCTGACTCGAGTGACTGGTGGAGGTCCTACTGCTAGGTATCCCAAGGTGAGGGCAGGTGAGGAGGGAGATGATGAATTATTTCTGGAAGATTTGGAAAGATAGAATTGTCTCCAGACCCTACTTATAAAAACATTTTTTAACCCTCAATTTTGAAGACCATCTGCTACAGTTGCCAAAGTTGTTTTTAACATGAAATTTGCTGGTTTCATTGAGTTGCCTCTGCTTATGTACCTCTTATGATAGAAGTGTTCCATCACAATTGTTCTTACCAAAGTGGTCATGCTTTGATGTTGTTATTATAAAAGCTTCTAAACATACCACCTCAACTTTGATAGTCTTCTGGATTGATTTGGTAAAAAAAAAAAAAAAAAATCTTTTCCTATGTTTGACACATACTATGTGTATCACCTTCCATGCATAAAATGCACCTTATGTTGGTATAGATGCTTCATTTCTGATTCTGGTAGAGGCTTGATACTTTGAGTCTACCAAATTGCATCCTATATTCATATTATGAAACTAGAGGGAACATCAAGATCTATGTAATTTTTTCTCCCTAAAGCTGGAACGTGAAACAATAGCTCCTACTTTCCTGCCTTAGTCAAAGGAGGGCTTCTCCTCCTTACCTGCTAAATTGCCTTGTAAGATCATTCAATGGACTACATTTACTGGAGAGCAGGGTGGCTGTATTTCAAAAGCAGAATTGGGCCTGCTGCTTTCTTTTTCACTGCCTGAATCCTATTCCTGTGACATCGTGGTAGAGGCTAGGTAGAGGCACGCATGCAGTTGAACTTACAACCTATTCTGTGACTCAGAAAGATCACTGGCTATCTGTGACTATGAGTCCCAAGGTTTGGGTCTCTGGATGAAAGTAGAAAATGCCATTTTGCCCTCATGTTTTTTCTCTTCTCCACACCAATTTTGACCAGAAAGCTCAGCATTGGGAGATTCTGGGTACTGATGACTAAAATCAGTACTTTCTTCCCTTTCAAATAGCATCCTTCTGTGTGTGCTCCACAGTCAGGAAGGACATGTAACTGGGCATCTTGAACTCCTGAATGTATGTGACTGTTTTGGAGACAGCGGGATGGAGTGGAATTATGCCATCCTGGTCAGCACATGGTCAGGCTCATGTTTCTCTAACCATTGTGTGGGTATTCCCACTTTCCCCCAGCTCTAAATCTAGCCTTATGCTCTCCTCTGCCCAAGGGATTAGATTTCTTGTGCTTGAACAATGCAGTTTTCCGTAACTGGTTCTGTTATCTCCTCTCTCCTACTGTCTGCTAAAGTTTGGGCCTCATCTCCAGGTAGATTGGCACCTGAGTTCTGGACTCTGCCTTGGGCTCAGATCATAGCACTCACTCCTATGAACTGATCTGAGTTTCAGTGATTATTTCTGGGTCCATGTTCCAAACCCCCTGCTTACAGTAGGATGAATGACCCTCAGCTTTGCTCTTGTGATTAAAAAGTGAGCCTTCCCCCACTCCACACCCCTAGGGATCTTCAGAGACCCTTCCTTTGGGTTGTTCTTATGATAGGTAAGCCTGACTTGTGACTGCTAAAGAATGACCCTCAGTCTGCTCCATGCTGTAACGTGTGGAAGGGGACATTCTGGTCCTGAGGAAAAAGAGACATGGTATTGATTTTCTTGATTTTAAATGATAGCATTAAGAGACTTAGAACTGGGATAAGAAAGAGCTTCATGCCTCCAGGTATTCACTCATCCAGTGTTTACCAAACATGGACTTTTTGTCAGCTAGTATTTCTGTTGTTAGGACGACAAGGGTGACATGAGCCCAGGATCTCCCAAAGGAATCAGGAAGACTTTCAGTGCAGCCTGGTTGATTCTCTGATGGGACAGAGGCCTGTAGGAGCAGTGGGACCTCACCCAGCCTTGGAGTTAGAGGGCACTGCTGATGGCAAAAACTGACTTATGAAGAGCCGAGTAGGAACTAGAAGGTGAGGAGAGGAGAAAAGAGATGTCAGGCAGAGGGGACGGCATGAGCCAAGCACTGGAGGTGAGTTTGGGACTAGCATGGATGACTGGGGGAAGTCTGAGGTCTTGTGCCCTGGACAACTTTAAGAAAAGGCTATGTCTAAACCACTGGGCTGTGTGCATAGAACATGTGATGCCAGAGGCAGGGTAAGCCTCCTGTAATTTCACAAGGTCACTCTAGACTCAAGATTATGCTGACACATAAACTTTCAAATCACTTGGGGTTCTCCGAAAGTTAGATGACAAGTTCAAGCACATCAGTCACTTGGTAGTAGCTTCAGCATCTTCGATGTATACTGAATTTCCCTCAATGAAAGCAGAACTCTGCCTGTTTTCAGTTACTACTGTCCCAGAAGGAGTGAGAATGGGGTGCTGGAAATAAATGCTCTGGTTGTATCCTTCATTTATACAGAGCCATGAAGCACATTATATTCCCTGCTAGCCATTTCTTCATAAAAAGACATCTTTCCTCCTTCTGTGGTGTGTATTGGAGCCCATTAATTGGAGCAAGCTTTTCATAGCAAGCTTAAAATTTCTTCTTCTTTGCCCCTCTTCTCCACCCCTCTTGGCTTCTGAAAGCAAGGACAGGTCACTTGCTTTTGTTGTGAATATTTGGATGAAATGTTCTGACGAATACACGTATGTGTGTACACAAAAGCGTGAAAGCCCATTTTTTATTGGAAGTGTTTTGTTTTCCACGTGTTTTTAACTTTAAATGGAGCTCACGCGCCCCCTCTTATGCTAGTCTTCCAGGCTGCTTTATTTCTCTGTGTCCATGCTTTCAAGGCATGAATAATAGCTTTTGTTTCAGAAGCACAGGGCAAAAGGACCATGAATGCCAGAGTCTGCATTATATCCATAACAGTAGATTTGGATGGCAAAGCAGAGGTTGGGGGAAAGTGAGAGCGAACATCTTCCATTGGCAAGCCCGAGTCCTTCTAGCAACATGGGCACAATGGGAGCCATTCTGAGCACAGAACAGGCTCTGTTGTCGAAGATGCCGACACACTCATTTACGTCCCACACAATGGGCCCCACACAGCAACCTTGCCCAACACAGTGCCACCTGCTTCTCCAGGTGATTGTTAAGGAACAAAAAGAACTTTGCTCCTGTGTATCCACTGAGGCTTGTGTGTTAGCATTCTTTCTTTAAAAAAAAAATTAAAATTTGTTTTCCCATTCTTTTCTTTGTTCCTCTCTCCAAACTGAATGGACTAAAGTGAAGTTCAGCTTTGGTTCCAGAATCAGGAAATCCAGTGGACAACTTGAAATGGTTGGTATGAAAAGAAGAGAGCAGATGAAAGTAAAAAAGTAGCCAAAGTATTGAAGTTTCAGCTTTAGCATCAGTCTTTCCAATGAATATTCAGGACTGATTTCCTTTAGGACGGACTGGTTGGATCTCCTTGCAGTCCAAGGGACTCTCAAGAATCTTCTCCAACTCCACAGTTCAAAAGCATCAATTCTTCAGCGCTCAGCTTTCTGTATAGTCCAACTCTCACATCCATACATGACTACTGGAAAAACCATAGCTTTGACTAGACGAAACTTTGTTGGCAAAGTAATGTCTTTGTTTTTTAGCACGCTGTCTATGTTGGTCATAGCTTTTCCTCTTATTGTGATTGATGGTTTTCCTTCATTCAAAACACTGTTCAGCTACTTGTCCTTGTAGCCTTTCCTGTAACCAGGGAGGCTGGCTATTTCCTTTCGTGTCCTTGCTCTGCATCCCATATAGACCATACTAGTCCATCAGTACCTAAAATACTTATTCCATGACCAATTTTTTCCAAACAGAAGAGGATTTCTCAGAAGAGGATTTCTCTTACCAATGAGCTGGCTTTTTCACTCCTGGTCAATACATTATTTTAATAACACAGCTTATGCTTGCATGTTAAGCATTTCACTCCAGTTCATAATCATACAGATTTGGCAGAGAAGTAAAAAAAAAAAAAAAAAGTTAAACCAAATACCTAGCATCATAATGATTTACAAACATTCTTATTATGATAATTTTTTTGCAAATTATTTCTTTTGTTAAATCAGTTTGAACATGGGGATTCTGGTTAAAGATAGAATTCCTGCCCATTCTCCTCCCAAATGGAATGTATAATATTAATCTAGAAGAAGTGGATATGAATGTGTATTCATAAGATATACAAAAAGCTACATATTAATTTTAACAAAGCATCAAAGCAAAACATGAATTATAGCAAACACTATATGTAAGCAAATGACAAATACACTTAAATGATGGGGCAGACAGGTAGGTGAGTGTGTGGGTGAGACTAGATTTGTGGAGCTCTGTCAAAAATGGAAAAGAGGCCATTTGAAGAACAGGAGAAGTAAAAATGTACAGAGAGAGAAGGTTCCAAGAAAATTCACTGGACTGAAGGTTTAGAGATGTGCCAGTTCTTCCTTGCACCTGACTCAGGCTATGAGTATAGGTGATGTCACCAAAGTTAATCACCTGGAAATTTCTGGCTGTGACCCCCATCTTACCTCTATTGTGAAAACAGAATGAAAAAGATTGGAATAGGTCTAAATGAAAGGTTTCAGCCACTTATAGGACCATCCCTGGGAGATCCTGGTGGATCCGACTATAACAGCGTGGTGGCAGAGATGCAAATAGACATATCATTCCATGTAGCAGTCATCCCTTTGACAAGCTATTTATCGCTTTTGGCTTCTCATCTATT
This sequence comes from Giraffa tippelskirchi, assembly GCF_054371585.1. Classification (NCBI taxonomy): domain Eukaryota; kingdom Metazoa; phylum Chordata; class Mammalia; order Artiodactyla; family Giraffidae; genus Giraffa; species Giraffa tippelskirchi. The sequence continues at coordinate 96,365,488 of NC_137276.1, forward strand.
AGCTGGGAATAACAGTAGCAACTACCTTTTAGGATTGTTGAGAGGATGGCTGCAGAGCTCATAGCTCAGTGTCTAACCTGTAGGAAGGGCTCAACAAGTATCCATCATCATCATCATCATCATCTTTCTACTCCTTATCATCATTATTATCAAACAGAATAACTGAACTGATTGTGACCATCTCCATGACATCATACCCTATATACTGTTTAGGGGATTCCATTTAGACCCTGTTGACCCTCTCACCTGGCACTGTGTCATTCCCAACATCCTGTTGGTGGTAAACTTTTCTACCTCAAACCTTTAAAAATACTTCTCCTTTTAAATTCAATAAATTAGACTCATATTTGAAACTAAAATATTGTCAGATAAATTCTGAAAAAAACTTGAGGCAATGAGTGTGGTCAGAAATGGACCTATGTGTCAACTCTAGCCAACTGAACCATCCTTTATCCAAGAAAGGTTGATTAGTTGATGAGATATACATCGTCTCAGCTTCCAAATCGTAGAGACCATCAAAGGTATCCTGATGTTAAAGATATCACTATTTTAATGATCCCTGCTGAAGAGTATTAAAAAAAAAAAAGCTGTGCTTTCAAACCTTAAGACTTATTGCTTGTATTTTCACAGCTTTCTTAAAGTAAAAAGGGGTGTTGTGGAAAATGATAAAATTTATCATTTATAGCGAAATATTAATGTAGCAGCAGGAGATTCGATGAGGCCATCTATCTATGAGCATTCAAACTTCAAAGGAAGCATAAACACGAAATTAATGGTTTGTCTAGTGTAAGAGACAAATAAATGCAAATGTGGGCTCATTAATATCAAGTGGATGACTTCTTGGTTTATGGGGTTTGGATTGATTTTGTCAAAGGCCAATAGATTTATTTTAAAAAGTCTTTGAAATTTAGCATCCATATACCCATTATTGAGAGAAATAAAACTCCCAGCACTCCCAGACGGCCTCTCTTCCTCCTCCTGCTCCCCCCTTGCTAGATGTTGCTTTACTGAGATAAAGTTCTTACATTAGGACTTACTTTCACACTGAAATATGTCCCTTGTAGGAACTGCTATAAACGTCAGCATTTTCCACAGCATTAGTTTATGGGCAGAGTGAATTTTAATGGCATCATAATCTCGTGGCAATCAATTGCGGTGCTTAGGAAAAAAAAGCTCCGGGGGTGTCCATTAAATGGGCTTTGCATCACTTTTAATGCTCCAAAATCTTGAAGTCTCTCACTGTCTTTCCTGTTTGTCTATAGGCAAACTAGTTTTTCCTTATTCTTCCTTGTTTTAGGATGAAATAGAGTTAAACATTGTCATTTACTGCTTAATTCTCTAGTAAGGAGGGAAAAACATCACTTATTCTCTTTCACTTGAGCAACGTCATGATTCTGTTGGTTCTGATTCAAAATAGGGAATCAAAGCAGGAGTTTTGATGGGTTTTTCTCTCTCTCTCTCCAGATTGGCAAATGCCTCTGCCATGGTCAAAATCTAGCTTTTGTGGTTGTCAACTTATTTTGAGTGGAGTGGTACAGATAGTGTAAAGGGAACTCTTACACAGTGGCTCCTAGTCTTTCTGAGTTTATGCTCTCTGTCTGTTCCATATCTACCTCCAACTCCAATGTGGTTTCTGTATCTATTTCTATATATCACAGACCTAAATATTGAGCATAGATAACATTTGTGTTATCACAATTATTTCAAGTGAGTTTTCCATTTCCTTTCTCTGCCCCCCTCTTTTTTTTGCTTAGTTTTTCACCTTCAAGAGATGACATGGACTTTTTTCTTGTTAACCATATTCTTAATCATTTTGTGACACTTACTTCAACCTCTCTGACCCCTCTTGAGGATTTATGTGCACAATAAGCTAATTTGGGGAAAGAATGTGTTTAGGACTTGGTTCTGTAATCAACTCTCCACAAAACTTAAAAGTGAGAGAAACGGTATTACCCTCGAGTTAAATTATACAGTCAATATATGATGAACAAGGATAAAGATATGCAAAGTAACCATAAAGAGAAGTAGGCTCTACGTATGATCTGACTCAGTACATTCACCAATTAATAATGAACAGATGTGTCAACCAGTGCTCAGGTACAGGTGTGGAGAGAAAGAAAACTGCAGAAACAAATGTCACCATCCCTGTTCCTGCCCCACCCATGGGAGAAGAAATGATACAAGCAAAGAATGGAAGAGACAGTTCCTACAGTCAAATGGCTACATCAGGATACACAAGCTAGGGCTATTTGTGAAAGCCACATTTTAGAATATCTTGCCATCCCCAAATCCCCTTCTCGCAGAATCAGTCTCACCCACCTGCAAGCATGGGCTTGGTCAGAGTTGATTGACCCAGGGTGGAGCCTCTGGCCCAAGTTCAGCTATTTGGAATTTGGTGCTGCAGATTTGGATGCGGATTCTAGATAGCCTCAACTGGCCCCTTGAATTGAGGACATAAAATTCAGTAGCCCTGAGGGGGTCATATGTGGTCACTGCTTGCTCAAGCAGTAAAAACAAGTCATCAGAAGGAAGGATGAGAAAAGGATATGGAGTGAGAAACAGAGACACTGGAGGAGAGAGAGATGTGATGGGCAGGGCTTGAGGTCTGAAGCTTTCCAGCTCTTAGCTCTAGTGAAGCTAGGGTGTGCTATCTGCCTTAGGGATGCCCTGATTCCTTATAGCGAGTTTCCTTGGCTTGAGGGGAGAAAGTGGAAATTACAGGATGACCTCTCACTCATGACCTCAGTTTTGGGCTATTGCCACACTGCGATGTAAGAGTACCCAGATAAGTAATATTAAGATGAGAGCATATGATTTTAATTAAATAAGAAATATTGGTTGAAGAAGTTGCTAACAATGGAAGTATAAGGGAACAAGAAAATGGCAGAGCCAACCCTTCTTCTGTTCCCTCGAATGAGTGCTTCATCAGTTACCATATGAGGTAAAAATAATGAAAATCTAATCAAGTATGAAAGGAAGAGAAGCAAAGACAAATTCCAAATTCTAAAGACTATCAGAAATATGAATTGCATTCACAATCATTATCAAAAGCCTCTACTCATGTTATACATTTACCTTGAGATATTAACCACAACTAAAAATCAGTAAAATGTAAAAGCATAAATTTAGAGCAGGAGGACAATCCTCTATAATGTTTTCCAAAAGTAGTGGCTTTTCTAAAGTGGTTTTCAACAGTGTTTAAAGTTTGCAATATTTGTTTTGCTCCTTAACCATCTTAAATGAAAGATAATAATAAAAAGTGATGAGAAGCATCTGAAACTTCTTCCTTAGGAGTGAATATGTGTGCTCAGTGTTCTAGCTGGGGAAAATGGGAAGATCTGACTGTTTCTGCCTTGTTTCAAACTGGGGACCTTTCATGTGTAGGAGAATGTGATAACAACTACCTACAATCTTTCCCCAAAATGGTGGTTTTTCTAAAGTGGTTTTCAACAATGTTTAAGGTTTGGAATATTTTATTTGCGTCTTAATCATTTTAAATTAAATAATAATAAAAAATGAGAAGCACCTGAAATTTCTTCCTTAGGAGTGAATACAAAAAGCTGAATATTGGGAAAACACTTCATTCTTCCTGCTTGGTAAAAAGTAGTTAGTATAATATGGTGACAAACTAAAACATTCCTTTCCTTGGTAGCAGATGATATTGAAGACATGGAAAACCTTGCTGAAGATTTGATTACAAGTATTGAAAAAATCAGGCCATGTTGTATTTTTCTATGTAGTTGGATCAAAATGCATATTTTTCACATATGACTCAGCTAATGGCATTGTGGCAGGAGACTGGTACATGGAAGTTCATAGTGTTTATCAAAATAGCCCCAAACTGTAAATAATACCAAAGAATAAATAGTGTTTTCACACATGAAAACAGGGTTTGATCCCTATATTGGGAAGATTCCCTGGAGAAGGAAAGGGCAACCTATTCCATTATTCTTGTTGGTAAAATCCCTTGGACAGAGGAGCCTGGAGGCTACAGGGGTCACAAAGGGTCAGACACGACTAAGCGACTAACACTTCCACTTCAAAAAACAGGAACCGTAAGGAGTTCTACTTTCCCTGCCCCCTCAGAAATTGTTCTACTGGAACAACCTCCAATAAAGAATGAGAAGGACTTCCTTGGTGGTTTAGTGGTTAAGACTCTGCTCCCAATACAGGAGGCACAGGTTCAATCCCTGGTTGAGGAACTAAAATGGCGCATGGTGTATATCACAGCACCCACAAAAAAAGAATGAGAGAGCCTATTTTCCCACAGCCTTAATGAAGTAATCCCTTTTTTTTTTTCCTTTTTCTCTGTGCCAGTCTGATTAGTGAGAAGGTAGCTTGATGTTGCCTTTCTTTGCGTTCCTTTAATTTGAGTGAGATAGTTTTCATATGTTTAATATCTCTTTTCCAGTGAGACATCATTGGTCCAACTTCTGGGCTTACTTTGCTTTGGGACTGTTTTCTCTTTTAATTTTTCTAGAACTTCTTTGTGTATTTGGGAAATTAGCTCTTTGAAGTAAGAATTGTAAGTATTTCTTCTAGAGTGTCAGGGATCTTTTTGCTTATGAAAAGCTGTTTTATTTTATGTAATAAGTGACTAAACTTTTTAAATGGCTTCTGGATTTTGAGTCATAGTTAGAAGAGATCTTCCCCACTCCAGATTTATAAAGGAATTTATAAATGATTATATGATATTTATAAATGATTATAGTCATTAGCTAGAGCTTGTATGGTCTCATTTTTTAGATTCAAGTCTTTGATCCATTTAAATTTATTGTAGTGAGACCCTCTCCTTCTAGAAGGGAATATTTTCTGGAAATTTCCAAGATCCATGAGCTCTTCTGCCCCCTCCATACTTCTTCTCTTCTTTGTGGCTCCTCTGCGACTTCCAACAGAGAGGCTCATGGTTCAGCTCTTCCTCTGATACCACTCACATGCAATTGAGGGCTTCCCATGTGGCGCTAATGGTAAAGAACCCATCTGCCAATGCAAGAGACACAAGAGACATGGGTTCGATTCCTGAGAGGGGAAGATCCCCTGGAGTAGGAAATAGAAACCCACTCTAGCATCCTTACCTGTAAAATTCCATGGACAGAGGAGGGCTACAGTTCATGGGGTCATAAAGAGTTGGACACAACTGAGCACCATACCACATGCAATTGGAATTGTCAGATTTCTTCTGTCCCTTAGTTTTTCTGAGAATGAGTTTTTTCTTCCCCGTTTTCCTTATCGCTCCTTTTGGTCTCTAGGGGAAGATTTCAGAGCTACACCATTGCCACATTTAAATCATAAACAAAACTGCTATGAAAATGGTTTTAATGATTGCACTCATGCAAAAAAATAAAAGAGAAGATGATAGAGATAGATAAATTGATATATAGATAGATAGACAGATGGATAGATTTTGCAATATACCCACTGGGATAACACAGTGAACAAAAAAAGGTTGCCCCTCATTCTTAAGGGTGGAGACAGATGATATTCAACTGAATACATAATTTAATAGTACACATATAATTCAAACTCTCTGTTACTGACCTTATAAACCATATCTCATATTTTGTACAAGCTACTCTCTGTTACTGTGATCTTATCTTATAGATATGTGTGCATGTATATGTGAAGTTAAAAGTATGCCCATTGCCACATTGCTAACAATAGCAAACATTTGGATACCCTCTAAATATCCATCTGTTGGAGACCGATTAGCTAAGTTATGGCACATCCTTACAATGGAATAATCTGCAATCATTTTTAAAAAATGGGGCAAATGTATATATAACCATGTGGAATGACCTTTGAAACATATTGTTGCTCAAAGCAAAAACGTCCAGAAAACATAGGATGACTGCATTCTGTAATTTTTTTGTTCCCAAACAAAATTATATAACACATATGTACATATTTATGCTTCAGTCCAGTTCAGTTCAGTTCAGTCGCTCAGTTGTGTCCGACTCTTTGCGACCCCATGAATCGCAACACACCAGGCATCCCTGCCCATCACCAACTCCCGGAGTTTACACAAACCCATGTCCATCGAGTCAGTGATGCCATCCAACCATTTCATCCTCTGTTGTCCCCTTCTCCTCCTGCCCCCAATCCTACCCAGCATTAGGGTCTTTTCCAATGAGTCAACTCTTCGCGTGAGGTGGCCAAAGTATTGGAGTTTCAGCTTCAACATCAGTCCTTCCAAAGAACACTCAGGATTGATCTCCTTTAGGATGGACTGGTTGGATCTTCTTGCAGTCCAAGGGACTCTCAAGAGTCTTCTCCAACACCACAGTTCAAAAGCACCAATTCTGTGATGCTCAGCTTTCTTCACCATCCAACTCTCACAGCCATACATGACCACTGGAAAAACCATAGCCTTGACTAGACGGACCTTTGTTGGCAAAGTAATGTCTCTGCTTTTAAATATGCTATCTAGGTTGGCCATAACCTTCCTTCCAAGGAGTAAGCCTCTTTTAATTTCATGGCTGCAATCACCATCTGCAATGATTTTGGAGCAAAAAAAAAATAAAGGTTGACACTGTTTCCCCATCTATTTGCCATGAAGTGATGGGACCAGATGCCATGATCTTAGTTTTCTGAATGTTGAACTTTAAGCCAACTTTTTCACTCTCCTCTTTCACTTTCATCAAGAAGCTCTTTAGTTCTTCTTCACTTTCTGCCATAAGGGTGGTGTCATCTGCATATCTCAGGTTATTGATATTTCTCCCGCCAATCTTGATTCCAGCTTGTGCTTCCTCCGGCCCAGCGTTTCTCATGATGTACTCCGCATATAAGTTAAATAAGCACGGTGACAATATACAGCTTTGACATACTCCTTTACCTAGTTGGAACCAGTCTGTTGTTCCATGTCCAGTTCTAACTGTTGCTTCCTGACCTGCATACAGGTTTCTCAAGAGACAGGTCAGATGGTCTGGTATTCCCATCTCTTTCAGAATTTTCCACAGTTTATTGTGATCCACATAGTCAAAGGCTTTGGCATAGTCAATAAAGCAGAAATAGATGTTTTTTCTGGAACTCTCTTGCTTTTTCGATGATCCAGCGGATATTGGCAATTTGATCTCTGGTTCCTCTGCCTTTTCTAAAACTAGCTTGAACATCTGGAAGTTCACGGTTCACGTATTGCTGAAGCCTGGCTTGGAGAATTTTGAGAATTACTTTACTAGCATGTGAGATGAGTGCAATTGTGTGGTAGTTTGAGCATTCTTTGGCATTGCCTTTCTTTGGGATTGGAACGAAAACTGACCTCTTCTAGTCCTGTGGCAACTGCTGAGTTTTCCAAATTTGCTGGCATATCGAGTGCAGCACTTTCACAGCATCATCTTTTAGGATTTGAAATAGCTCAACTGGAATTCCATCACCTCCACTAGCTTTGTTCATAGTGATGCTTTCTAAGGCCCACTTGACTTCACATTCCAGGGTGTCTGGCTCTAGGTGAGTGATCACACCATCGTGGTTATCTGGGTCGTGAAGATCTTTTTTGTACAGTTCTTCTGTGTATTCTTGTCACCTCTTCTTAATATCTTCTGCTTCTGTTAGGTCCATACCATTTCTGTCCTTTATCGAGCCTATCTTTACATGAAATGTTCCCTTGGTAGCTCTAATTTTCTTGAAGAGATCTCTAGTCTTTCCCATTCTGTTGTTTTCCTCTATTTCTTTGCACTGATCGCTGAGTAAGGCTTTCTTATCTCTCCTTGCTATTCTTTGGAACTCTGCATTCAGATGGGAATATCTTTCCTTTTCTCCTTTGCTTTTCGCTTCTCTTCTTTTCCCAGCTACTTGTAAGGCCTCCTCAGACAGCCATTTTGCTTTTTTGCATTTCTTTTCCATGGGATGGTCTTGATCCCTGTCTCCTGTACAATGTCACAAACCTCTGTCCATAGTTCATCAGGCACTCTGTCTATCGGATCTAGTCCCTTAAATCTATTTGTCACTTCCACTGTATAATCATAAGGGATTTGATCTAGGTCATACCTGAATGGTCTAGTGGTTTTCCCTACTTTCTTCAATTTAAGTCTGAATTTGGCAATAAGGAGTTCATGATCTGAGCCACAGTCCGCTCCCGGTCTTGTTTTTGCTGACTGTATAGAGCTTCTCCATCTTTGGCTGCAAAGAATATAATCAATCTGATTTCGGGGTTGACCATCTGGTGATCTCCATGTGTAGAGTCTTCTCTTGTGTTGTTGGAAGAGGGTATTTGCTATGACCAGTGCTTTCTCATGGCAAAACTCTATTAGCCTTTGCCCTGCTTGATTCTGTACTCCAAGGCCAAATTTGCCTGTTACACCAGGTGTTTCCTGACTTCGTACTTTTGCATTCCAGTCCCCTATAATGAAAAGGACATCTTTTTGGGGTGTTAGTTCTAAAAGGTCTTGTAGGCCTTCATAGAACCGTTCAAGTTCAGCTTCTTCAGTGTTACTGGTCAGGGCATAGACTTGGATTACTGTGGTATTGAATGGTTTGCCTTGGAAACGAGCAGAGATCATTCTGTCGTTTTGAGATTGCATCCAAGTACTGCATTTTGGACTCTTTCGTTGACCATGATGGCTACTCCATTTCTTCTAAGGGATTCCTGCCCACAGTAGTAGATATAATGGTCATCTGAGTTAAATTCACCCATTCCAGTCCATTTTATTTCGCTGATTGCTAGAATGTTGACGTTCACTCTTGCCATCTCCTGTTTGACCACTTCCAATTTGCCTTGAGTCATAGACCTAACATTCCAGGTTCCTATGCAATATTGCTCTTTACAGCATCAGACTTTGCTTCTATCACCAGTCACATCTACAGCTGGGTATTGTTTTTGCTTTGGCTCCATCCCAGCATTCTTTCTGGAGTTATTTCTCCACTGATCTCCAGTAGCATATTGGGCACCTACCGACCTGGGGAGTTCATCTTTCAGCGTCCTATCTTTTTGCCGTTTCATACTGTTCATGGGGTTCTCAAGGCAAGAATACTGAAGTGGTTTGCCATGCCCTTTTCCAGTGGACCACATTCTGTCAGACCTCTCCACCATGACCCATCTGTCTTGGGTGGCCCCACATGGCATGGTTTAGTTTCATTGAGATAGACAAGGCTGTAGTGCATGTGATCAGATTGGCTAGTTTATGCTTAGTGTTGTATACAAATATATGCAGTATATGTATGCTTACACATAAAGCATATATACAACATAGATAGCACAATTTCATTTGTGTGTTAAAATGTATGCAAAATTCTCTATTTCCATAGAGATTAGACAGAGGTTTGGAAAGATATGAAACAAATGATAAAAAGTGATTATCTATGGAAAATGAGTGGGGTTGGGTTGGGGCAGGGGAAGGACTGTTAAAGGCAGTAGTCAGCCTTGGGCATGTTTAATTTAATCTCCTGTGCATTTCTCCCCCTGTCCTCTGCTTTGTCTTACCTCTGACAGTGCTGGAGGACAGCAGGTTGTGTTTGTCATTGGTGTTCAGCTGGGTACTAGCAGGAGGATAAACTGCAGGAGGAAGGGAAAAGCCTCAATCAGTATTTTCCCCTCCTCTCTCCTTACCAGGTGATTTCTCTGGTGGCAGCAGTGTTTCCTTTATGGGTCCAGCTCCCACTTCCCAAACCCCATGGCTTCAGTTTCAGTGCAGTGGCCCCGGTTCCTGGGTTCTGGCAGTATACTTCTTTTGATCCTGTAGCCTAAGTGTGGCAAAGGCTTGCTGGGGTTGTTAATCCCTAAGTTGTCTCAGTCTTTAAGTTTGACATCTCAGAACTTTCATCACTGGTACAGCCAATTTTATATATTGAAAAACCTTCATTTTTCCCATTTTCCTGCTTCTGTTTGCTACAGAAACGTTTCCTTTTTAAAATGTATGTACTTCAATTTTTGCTTTCTTTCTTGTGATTGGTTAATTGGATCAATCATAATCCTTGATCATAAAGTTTCATCATTGTTTTAAGCATGGCTCTTCATTCATTCATTCGTAATAATGCAGGAAACACCAGTGAACTGAACACAAATCTAGAATTCAACTGATAATTTGTAGGGCCATTCTGTAAACAACAGTTTGCATCTGCTAAACCCTAACTTCTAATCCTTCCCTCCCTCTCACTTCTTGAAGCCAGTTGAGACACATTTCATCAGTCAATCAGTTTAGTCGCTCAGTCATGTTCGACTCTTTGCGACCCCCATGGACTGCAGAATGCCAGGCTTTCCTGTCCATCTCCAACTCCCAGAACTTGCTCAAACTCATGTCCAGGGAGTTGGTGATGCCATCCAACCATCTCATCCTCTGTCGTCCCCTTCTCCTCCTGCCTTTTATCTTTCCCAGCATCAAGGTATTTTCCAAAGAGTCAGTTCTTCTCATCAGGTGACAAAAGTGTTGGAGCTTCAGTTTCAGCATCAGTCCTTCCAATGAATACTCAGGACTGATTTCCTTTAGGATTGACGGGTTTGATCTTGTAATCTCAAGAGTCTTCTCCAACACCACAGTTCAGAAACATCAGTTCTTCAGCACTCAGCCTTCATTATGGCCCAACTCTCACACCCATACTCGATCACTGGAAAAACCATAATTTTCATTATACGGACCTTTGCTGGCAAAGTAATGTCTCTGTTTTTTAATATACTGTCTAGATTTGTCATCGCTTTTCTTCCAAGCTATGTGTTAGCATACATATACTGCATATATTTATATGCAACACTGTATACAACTAACTTTGAATTTCATGGCTGCAGTGATTTTGGAGCCCAAGAAAATAAAGTCTGTCACTGTTTCCATTGTTTCCCCATCTATTTGCCATGAAGTGATAGGACTGGATGCCATGATCTTACCAATCAAGAAATAATTTGATAAAAATTAAAGTAAGTTCTGATGAGATAAGAAATAGAGGTGTGGTCAGGATAGTGTGTAGTAGACAATTGATGGCTTCCTGTAGGAGATGATATTTGAGCTCCAGATTTTGAAGAGGTATTGTTTTTTAGATGCCATAATTTCATAGTGGGTAGAACATATAAATTTTGGTAAGAATAATATTCCATTCTTGGGGAAAGCTTAAAGTTATTTTGGTTTTCTCTTAACATTATAAGGATAAGAGGGATATGACACTGAATATCTTCCATTTTGCTCATATAAAGCCAGCACTGACCGAATGATTCTTCCTAAACAACTTTGCCTAGAATTCTGCCATCTATCTTAGGGTTAGCTGGTATTTCCAATCAAGTTATATTTCTGCCCCTCCTATAGGCACAACTCATTTCTTGGAGAGCTCCTCTTGCAGTCAGCTTCATTTCCATTCACTTTTCCCTCCACACTGTGGGATTAATTATAAAACTATGATTCTAAATTCCCCTTCTGTGCACCAAGGTGTAAACTGGAGAAGTCAGATGGATGAGAAAAAAAAAAGATGAAAAGATCATAGAGAACTTGAGAGATTGAAGAACTGATGAAATATTTGCTTAATTTGCTCTTTGCTCATTAATATACATTTTTCTTTGTTTGTGTGCCTCTATGCCTCTTACTTATCAGCTTTTGAGGTACTACACAACTAAATTTGCACAGTTACAAAAATTATAGTGGGACCAAATTCAGAAGACTTGCTGGGCCAAAAATTCACAAGATAATTAAGGATTTCATTTGGTCTAAGACATACATCTTTCCTACTTTAACATCTCTGAAATCAGAATGGTATTTTGGTCTAAAAGGAAGTAGAGTTTTTCCAGAGAGAATCTGCTCATCACCTGGAGGCACGGTCAGCCAGTAATCACTTTAAACTCTCTGCTTAAAGATTTTGCAAATACACTGAGAATTTAGACTACAAACTTGCTTGAATACAAGTTTATGGTTCAAATTTCCAGAAAAAAAATTTTCTTAACCCAGTGCCAAGATTAAAGAAGGTAAGTATATTTCTTGTTTAGACCTGCCTTGAGGGCATGGGCCATTTATATCTCAGCTTTATACCTCATCTTAGACATTTTATTCTCTCTTAATGGTACATAAAATGATGGTGTGTGTTGGAAATCATGAAGCTCATAGAAGATGCAGACATGAATGTGGGAATTTCCGTAAGAATTAACCAAAAATTATTTCTCATGAAGGATGATTTTAATGATTCAAAGGTGATAATGCAAAGAAATAGAAGAAAACAATAGAATGGAAAAGACTAGAGATCCCTTCAAGAAAATTAGAGATACCAAGGGAACATTTCATGCAAAGATGGGCACAACAGAGGACTGAAATGATATGAACCTAACAGAAGCAGAAGATATTAAGAAGAGGTGGCAAGAAAACACAGAAGAACTATCCAAAAAAAATCTTCATGACCCAGATAACCACGAAGGTGTGATCCTCACCTAGAGCCAGATGTCCTGAAATGCAAAGTCAAGTGGGCCTTAGGAAGCATCACTACGAACAAAGCTAGCGGAGGTGATGGAATTCCAGTTGACCTATTTCAAATCCTAGAAGATGGGGGGCAGTCCTAAGATGAAGGAAGAATAGGACAGAGAGACCACTTTCTCCCCCACAAATTCATTGAAAGAACATTTGAACGCTGAGCAAATTCCACAAAACAACTGAATGCTGGCAGAGGACATCAGGCACCCAGAAAGGCAGCCCATTGTCCTCGAAAGGAGGGAGGACAAAATATAAAAGATAAAAAGAGAGACAAAGAGGTAGGGATGGAGATCAGTCCCGGGAAGGGAGTCTTAAAAAAGAGAGAAGTTTCCAAACACCAGGAAACACTCTCACCGGTGAGTCTGTGGCGAGCCTTGGAACCTCAGAGAGCAACATAACCAGGAGGAAAAATAAATAAATAATTAAACCCCACAGATTACGTGCCTAATAGCAACTCCCAGTGGAGAAGCAGCGCAGACGCTCACATCCTCCACTAGCAAGTGGGGACTGGACAGGGAGGTGCAGGCTGCATTGCTTAGGGTAAGGACCGGGCATGAATGCCCCGACGGAAATCTGAGGGAACTAACTAGAGATAGCAACCCAGACTGTGGGATAGCTATCCTGCGAAAAGCCCTAACCTAAGACACCACCAGGCCCACTCACAGCACAAAGGACTAAGCAGAGCTAGCCAGCTGCGGACTGGCCCATTCCCTGCCGGAGACAGGCAGGCAAGGGCAGCCAGAACTGGAAGGGGGCAATCGTGGCCCCAGAGAGACATCATCTACCAAACTGCAAGCAGGCTTCATTGCTAACCAAGACTTCTTGGGATTCTGGACGGTCGACATCCGTCGGGAGGGTTGCAGCCAGAGATCAGCTCCCCAGAAGAGACACATGGCACACCTGAGAAGGTGCGCCAGTAGTACACCCAGAAAACTGAGCGGCAGGGATGGGGGAGGCGATAAATCACAGCCCCCAACCGGGGACAACTGTGTTCGCCAAGCACCTGGTCACCTGAGCTGCTCGGACCTAGGAAGGGCACAAAACGCAGGCCCAACCGAATCTGTGCCTTTGTGGAGTACCCAAGAACCTGAACCTGAACAGCTTAGACCTGGAAAGTGCATGCAACCCAGGACCTGCCTCAGACAGTTCCTGGCAGAGCAACCTAGAGACTGAACAGTGTAGACTGGGAAAGCATACATGCCGTGAACAAGGGCAAACCCAGTGTGGCCGAGACACTGTGAGTACTCCCCACACATGCCAGTGATATTTGTTTGCAGTGTTCCTCCCTCCCCACAGCACGACAGAACAAGTAAGCCTAAAAACGTGACCACCACCGCCCCCTTGTGTCAGGGCGGAAATTAGACACTGAAGAGGCCAGCAAACAGAAGAAGCTAAAATAAACAGAGGGAACCTCTTTGGAAGTGACGGGCAAAATAGATTAAAATCCTGCAGTTAGCAGTGACTGCATAGGAAGGGGCCTATAGATCTTGAGAAGTATAAGCTGGATCAAGGAACTATCTGAAAATGAACTGAACCTACACTGTCCACAATAGCTCCATAGAAAGTCCTAGATATATTTTTACTATTACCATTTTTTAATATTAAAAGAAATTATTTTTAAGTCCTCTATTACTCTTTTAATTTTCATTTTTACAACCTACTATTACTTTGCAAAAAAAACCACCCTATTTTTAAAGCAAACTTCATATATATATATATTTTATAATTCTTGTGACTTTGTTTTTTTCTTTAATATTGTATTTTTGAGAATCTAACCTTTACTCTAGATTTTTGATCTTTGCTTTTTGGTATTTGTTACCAATTTTGTACCTTTCAGAACCCAATCTTCAGTACACATTTTTACTTGGGAGCGAGATAACTGGCTGGATTGCTCTGTCACCCTTTCAGTTCAGTTCGGTCGCTCAGTCATGTCCGACTCTTTGCGACCCCATGAATTGCCGCATGCCAGGCCTCTCTGTCCATCACCAACTCCCGGAGTCTACCCAAACCCATGCCCATCGAATTGGTGATGCCATCCAACCATCTCATCATCTGTCGTCCCCTTCTCCTCCTGCCCCCAATCCTACCCAGCATTAGGGTCTTTTCCAATGAGTCAACTCTTCGCGTGAGGTGGCCAAAGTATTGGAGTTTCAGCTTCAACATCAGTCCTTCCAATGAACACCCAGGATTGATCTCCTTTAGGATGGACTGGTTGGATCTCCATGCAGTCCAAGGGACTCTCAAGAGTCTTCTCCAACACCACAGTTCAAAAGCATCAATTCTGCAGTGCTCAGCTTTCTTCACCATCCAACTCTCACATCCATACATGACCACTAGAAAAACCATAGCCTTGACTAGACAGACTTTTGTTGGCAAAGTAATGTCTCTGCTTTTAAATATGCTATCTAGGTTGGCCATAACCTTCCTTCCAAGGAGTAAGCCTCGTTTAATTTCATGGCTGCAATCACCATCTGCAGTGATTTTGGAGCAAAAAAAATAAAGGCTGACACTGTTTCCACTGTTTCCCCATCTATTTCCCATGAAGCGATGGGACCAGATGCCATGATCTTAGTTTTCTGAACGTTGAGCTTTAACCCAACTTTTTCACTCTCCTCTTTCACTTTCATCAAGAGGCTCTTTAGTTCTTCTTCACTTTCTGCCATAAGGGTGGTGTCATCTGCATATCTCAGGTTATTGATATTTCTCCCGCCAATCTTGATTCCAGCTTGTGCTTCCTCCGGCCCAGCGTTTCGCATGATGTACTCCGCATATAAGTTAAATAAGCACGGTGGCAATATATAGCTTTGACATACTCCTTTTCCTAGTTGGAACCAGTCTGTTGTTCCATGTCCAGTTCTAACTGTTGCTTCCTGACCTGCATACAGGTTTCTCAAGAGACAGGTCAGATGGTCTGGTATTCCCATCTCTTTCAGAATTTTCCACAGTTTATTGTGATCCACATAGTCAAAGGCTTTGGCATAGTCAATAAAGCAGAAATAGATGTTTTTTCTGGAACTCTCTTGCTTTTTCGATGATCCAGCGGATATTGGCAATTTGATCTCTGGTTCCTCTGCCTTTTCTAAAACCAGCTTGAACATCTGGAAGTTCACGGTTCATGTATTGCTGAAGCCTGGCTTGGAGAATTTTGAGAATTACTTTACTAGCATGTGAGATGAGTGCAATTGTGTGGTAGTTGGAGCATTCTTTGGCATTGCCTTTCTTTGGGATTGGAACGAAGACTGACCTTTTCCAGTCCTGTGGCAACTGCTGAGTTTTCCAAATTTGCTGGCATATCGAGTGCAGCACTTTCACAGCATCACCTTTCAGGATTTGAAATAGCTCAACTGGAATTGCATCACCTCCACTAGCTTTGTTCACAGTGATGCTTTCTAAGGCCCACTTGACTTCACATTCCAGGGTGTCTGGCTCTAGGTGAGTGATCACACCATCGTGATTATCTGGGTCGTGAATATCTTTTTTGTACAGTTCTTCTGTGTATTCTTGCCCCCTCTTCTTAATATCTTCTGCTTCTGTTAGGTCCATACCATTTCTGTCCTTTATCGAGCCTATCTTTGTATGAAATGTTCCCTTGGTATCTCTAATTTTCTTGCAGAGATCTCTAGTCTTTCCCATTCTGTTGTTTTCCTCTATTTCTTTGCACTGATCGCTGAGGAAGGCTTTCTTATCTCTCCTTGCTATTCTTTGGACTCTCCTTTTTCTCCACCAGGTCTTCTCCGTCTCCTCCCTCCCCCTTCTCTTCTCTACCCAACTCTGTGAATCTCTCTGTTTGGTCCAGGGTGTGGAGAACACTTAGGGAACTGATTATTGGCTAGATCAGTCTCTCTCCTTTTGATTCCCCCTTTTATCCTCCTGGCCACCTCTGTCTCCTTCCTCCCTCTTCTCTTCTCTGTGTAACTCTATGAACATCTCTGAGGGATCCAGACTGTGGAGAGCACGTAGGCAAGCGATTACTGGCTAGCTTGCTCTCTCCTCTTTTGATCCCCCCTCTTCTCCTCATGGCCATCTCTATCTCCCTCCTCCCTCTTCTCTTCTCCATGTAACTATGTGTACCTCTCTGGGTGTCCCTCACTGTGGAGAAACTTTTCATCATTAACGTAATGTTTTATTATCAGTGCTGTATAGTTGGAGAAGTCTTGAGGCTACTGTAAGAATAAGACTGGAAACCAGAGGCAGGAGTCTTAAGTCCAAATCCTGAAAACTCCAAAGAACTCCTGACTCCAGAGAACATTAATCAATAGGAGCTCATCAAATGCCTCCATACCTACACTGATACCAAGCACCACTCAAGGGCCAACAAGTTCCAGAGAAAGACATACAACGCAAATTCTCCAGCAACACAGGAACATAGCCCTTAGCTTCAACATACAGGCTGCCCAAAGTGACACCAAACCCAATGACATCTCAAAACTCATTACTGGACACTTCATTGCACTCAAGAGAGAAGATATCTAGCTCCACCTACCAGAACACCAACACAAGCTTCCCTAACCAGGAAACCTTGACAAGCCACCTGTCCAACCCCACCCACAGCGAGGAATCTCTACAATAAAGAGGAACCACAAACTGCCAGAATAGGAAAGGCCACCCCAAATATAGCTATATAAACAAGATGAAAAGGCAGAGAAATACCCAGCAGGTAAAGGAACAGGATAAATGCCCACCAAACCGAACAAAAGAGGAAGATATAGGGAATCTACCTGATAAAGAATTCTGAATAATGATAGTGAAAACGATCCAAAATCTTGAAAACAAATTGGAGTTACAGATAAATAGCCTGGAGACAAGGATCAAGAAGATGCAAGAAATGTTTAACAGGGACTTAGAAGAAATAAAAAAGAGTCAATATATAATAAATAATGCAATAAATGAGATCAAAAACACTCTGGAGGGAACCAACAGTAGAATAACAGAGGCAGAAGATAGGATAAGTGAGGTAGAGGATAGAATGGTAGAAATAAATGAAACAGAGAGGAAAAAAGAAAAAATAATTAAAGAAATAAAGACAACCTAAGAGACCTCTGAGACAATGTTAAACACTCCAACATTCGGATCATAGGAGTCCCAGAAGAAGAAGACAAGAAGAAAGATCATGAGAAAATACTTGAGGAGATAATAGTTGAAAACTTCCCTAACATGGGGAAGGAAATAATCACCCAAGTCCAGGAAACCCAGAGAGTCCCCAAAAGGATAAACCCAGCATGAAACACCCCAGTTCAGTTCAGTCGCACAGTCATGTCCGACTCTTTGCAACCCCATGAATTGCAGCATGTCAGGCCTCCCTGTCCATCACCAACTCCCGGAGTCTACACAAACCCATGTCCATCGAGTTGGTGATGCTATCCAGACATCTCATCCTCTGTCATCCTCTTCTCCTCCTGACCCCAATCCTTCCCAGCATTAGGGTCTTTTCCAATGAGTCAACACTTCGCATGAGGTGGCCAAAGTACTGGAGCTTCAGCTTAAACATCAGCCCTTCCAATCAACACCCAGGACTGATCTCCTTTAGGATGGACTGGTTGGATCTTCTTGCAGTCCAAGGGACTCTCAAGAGTCTTCTCCAGCACCACAGTTCAAAAGCATCAATTCTCCGGCACTCAGCTTTCTTCACCATCCAACTCTCACAGCCATACATGACCACTGGAAAAACCATAGGCTTGACTAGACGGACCTTTGTTGGCAAAGTAATGTCTCTGCTTTTAAATATGCTATCTAGGTTGGTCATAACTTTCCTTCCAAGGAGTAAGCGTCTTTTAGTTTCATGGCTGCAATCACCATCAGCAGTGATTTTGAAGCCCCCAAAAATAAAGTCTGACACTGTTTCCCCATCTATTTCCCATGAAGTGATGGGACCGGATGCCATGATAGTAGCAAAAATCCTTAACAAAATTCTAGCAAACAGAATCCAACAACATATTGAAAAGATCATACATCATGACCAAGTGGGCTTATCCCAGGGATGCAAGGATTCTTCAATATCCACAAATCAATCAATGTAATACACCACATTAACAAATTGAAAAATAAAAACCATATGATTATCTCAATAGATGCAGAGAGAGACTTTGACAAAATTCAACATCCATTTATGGTAAAAACCCTCCAGGAAGCAGGAATAGAAGGAACATACCTCAACATAATAAAAGGTATATATGACAAACCCGCTGCAAACATTATCCTCAAAGGTGAAAAATGGAAATCATTTCCCCTAAAATCAGGAACAAGAAAAGGGTGCCCACTCTCCCCACTACCATTCAACATAGTTTTGGAATTTTTGACCACAACAATCAGAGCAGAAAAAGAAATAAAAGGAATCCAGATTGGAAAAGAAGAAGTAAAACTCTCACTGTTTGCAGAGAACATGATCTTCTACATAGAAAACTCTAAAAACTCCACCAGAAAATTACTGCCCACTCTCACCACTACCATTCAACATAGTTTTGGAAGTTTGGGCCACAGCAATCAGAGCAGAAAAAGAAATAAAAGGAATCCAGATTGGAAAAGAAGAAGTAAAACACTCACTGTTTGCAGATGACATGATCTTCTACATAGAAAACTCTGAAGACTCCACCAGAAAATTACTAGAGCTAATCAACGAATATAGTAAAGTTGTAGGATATAAAATCAACACTCAGAAATCCCTTGCATTCCTATACACTAACAATGAGAAAACAGAAAGAAAAATAAGGAAACAATTCCATTCACCATTCCAACGAAAAGAATAAAATACTTAGGAATATATCTACCTAAAGAAACAAAAGACCTATATATAGAAAACTATAAAACACTGGTGAAAGAAATCAAAGAGGACACAAATAGATGGAGAAATATACTGTATTCATGGATCGGAAGAAATCAATATATTGAAAATGCGTATACTACCCAAGGCAATCTATAGATTCAATGCAATCCCTATCAAGCTTCCAATGGTATTTTTCACAGAACTAGAACAAATAATTTCACAATTTGTATGGAAATACAAAAAACCCTGAATAGACAAACAATCTTGAGAAAGAAGAATGGAACTGGAGGAATCACCCTGCTTGACTTCAGGCTCTACTACAAAGCCAAAGCCATCAAGACAGTATGGTACTGGCACAAAGACAGAAATATAGATCAATGGAACAAAATAGAAAGCCCAGAGATAAATCCACGCACCTATGGACACCTTATCTTTGACAAAGGAGGCAAGAATATACAATGGAGAAAGACAATCTCTTTAACAAGTGGTGCTGGGAAAACTGGTCAACCACCTGTAAAGAATGAAACTAGAAAATATAATATTGTAAAGTTAAAAAAAAAGAATGAAACTAGAACACTTTCTAACACTATACAAAAAAATAAACTCAAAATGGATTAAAGATCTAAATGTAAGACCAGAAACTATAAAACTCCTAGAGGAAAACATAGGCAAAATACTCTCCGACATAAATCACAGCAGAATCCTCTATGACCCACCTCCCAGAATATTGGAAATAAAAGCAAAAATAAACAAATGGGACCTAATTAAAATTAAAAGCTTTTGCACAATGAAGGAAACTATAAGCAAGATGAAAAGACAGCCTTCAGAATGGAAGAAAATAATAGGAAACGAAGCAACTGACAAAGAATTAATCTCAAAAATATACAAGAATCTCCTGCAGCTCAATTTCAGAAAAATAAACGACCCAATCAAAAAATAGGCCAAAGAACTAAACAGACATTTCTCCAAAGAAGACATACAGATGGCTAACAAACACATGAAAAGATGCTCAACATCACTCATTATCAGAGAAATGCAAATCAAAACCACAATGAGGTACCATCTCATACCAGTCAGAATGGCTGCTATCCAAAAGTCTACAAACAATAAATGCTGGAGAGGGTGTGGAGAAAAAGAAACCCTCTTACATTGTTGTTGGGAATGCAAACTAGTATAGCCACTATGGAGAACAGTGTGGAGATTCCTCAAAAAAGTGGAAATAGAACTGCCATATGACCCATCAATCCCACTGCTGGGCATACACACTGAGGGAACCAGAATTAAAAGAGACACGTGTACCCCAATGTTCATCACATCACTGTTTATAATAGCTGGGACATGGAAGCAACCTAGATGTCCATCAGCAGACGAATGGATAAGGAAGCTGTGGTACATATACACAATGGAATATTACTTCGCCATTAAAAGGAATACATTTGAATCAGTTCTAATGAGGTGGATGAAACTGGAGCCTATTATACAGAGTGAAGTAAACCAGAACGAAAAACACCAATACAGTATACTAATGCATATGTATGGAGTTTAGAAAGATGGTAAGGATAACCCTGTATGCGAGACATCAAAAGAGATACAAATGTATGGAACAGTCTTTTGGACTCTGTGGGAGAGGGCGAGGGTGGGATAGTTTGGGAGAATGGCATTGAAACATGTATATTATCATATGTGAAGTGAATCGCCAGTCCAGGTTGGATGCATGATACAGGATGCTCGGTGCTGGTGCACTGGGATGACCCAGAGGGATGGGATGCGAAGGGAGGTGGGAGAGGGTTCAGGATGGGGAACACATGTACACCTGTGGTGGATTCATGTCAATGTATGGCAAAACCAATACAATATTGTAAAGTAATTAGCCTCCAATTGAAATAAATAAATTTATATTAAAAAATAAAAGATGATGCTGTGAGAGTGCTGCACTCAATATTCCAGCAAATTTGGAAAACTCAGCAGTGGCCACAGAAGTGGAAAAGGTCAGTTTTCATTCCAATCCTAAAGAAAGGCAATGCCAAGGAATGTTCAAACTACCGCACCATTACACTCACCTCACACGCTAGTAAAGTAATGCTCAAAATTCTCCAAGCAAGGCTTCAACAGTATGTGAACCAAGAACTTCCAGATGTTCAAGCTGGATTTAGGAAAGGCCAAGGAACTAGAGATCAAATTGACAACATCTGATGGATCATGGAAAAAGCAGGAGAGTTCCAGAAAAACATTTACTTCTTTATTGACTGTGCCAAAGCCTTTGACTGTGTGGCTCACAACAAATTGTGGAAAATTCTTAAAGAGATGGGAATACCAGACCACCTGACCTGCCTCCTGAGAAATCTGTATGTAGCTCAAGAAGCAACAGTTAGGACTGGACATGGAACAATGGACTGATTCTAAGTTAGGAAAGGAGTTCGTCAAGGCTGTATGTTGTCACCTTGTTTATTCAACTTACATGCAGAGTACACCATGCAAAATGCCAGGCTGGATGAAGCACAAGCTGGAGTCAAGATTGCCAGGAGAAATATCAATAACCTCAGATATGCAGATGACCCCACCCTTATGGAAGAAAGCTAAGAGGAACTAAAGAACCTCTTGATGAATGTTAAAGAGTAGAGTGAAAAAGCTGGCTTAAAACTCAACATTCAAAAAACTAAGATCATGGCATCAGGTCCCATCACTTCATGGCAAATAGATGGGGAAACAATGGAAACAGCGACAGACTTTATTTTTTTGGGTTCCAAAATCACTGCAGATGGTGACTGCAGTCATGAAATTAAAAGACGCTTACTCCTTGGAAGAAAAGCTATGACCAACCTAGACAGCATATTAAAAAGCAGAGACATTACCTTGGGGACAAAGGTCCATCTAATCAAAGCTATGGTTTTTCCAGTAGTCATGTATGGATGTGAGAGTTGGACCATAAAGAAAGCTGAGCACTGAAGAAGTGATGCTTTTGAACTGTGATGTTGGAGAAGACTCTGTAGAGTCCCTTGGACTGCAAGGAGATCAAACCAGTCAATCTTAAAGGAAATCAATCCCGAATATTCATTGAAAGGACTGATGCTGAAGCTGAAACTCCAATACTTTGGCCACCTGATGCAAAGAACTGACTCATTGGAAGACATCCTGATGCTGGGAAAGATAGAAGGCAGGAGGAGAAGGGGATGACAAAGAATGAGATTGTTGCGTGGCATCACCAACTCGATGGACATGAGTTGAGCAGGAGTTGGTGATGGACAGAGAAGCCTGGCGTGTTGCAGTCTGTGGGGTCACAAATGGTCGGACACGACTGAGCCACTGAACTGTACTGAGTGACTGAAAGAGTGATTTTTCAGGAACTATTTTCATGTACAATGGAATTATCCCCATGGTACTTTGGCTGGGAAGTTGGCACTTGAAATAAATCAAGTAAGATTCACTGAGTCTTCCACTTTCTCATTGAAACATAAAATGTAACTAATTTGATTTTGGAGAAATGGTGTTTCTATTTTAAAAGAAGTTTTGATGTTTTTTTATTTTGGGGTTTACTGTTTTCTAAATGTGTTACTCCTCTTAATTATATTCAAAAGCTAAAAAAATCTCATTGACTCTCAAATTACCAGCATGTTAGCTAGTTTTATCCCTTCGACTTGGACAGCAGTTGGTTCTGAGCTCTGAGTTTCTGATTGAGATTCCAAGTCTAACATCAGTGAAAATGAATTAGTTGTACTCTAGTGGAAAAAGTCGAAGGAGAGAGAAGTGGTCAGAGTCAGAATAGAGCCAACAGGTTTTGCTGGCAGATTTGACAGGAGCGAGAGAGAAGATGAGATGCAGAAGATGACAGTCAAGATTGGGGGATGAGTAACAGTGGAGACAAAGCAAGTGGATAAAATAAAGGTTTCTGCTGGATGGATATCCTTAATTTCCATTACATATTTACATATTTTTGAAAACTCAATCAAATCAACCTAAAAAAGATTTGTGAAACTCAGTGCTGCCTCCAGCAACAAGATAGTCAGGTTTGTCAGACAGACATGCCTCCCAAGTCACTGGAAATAACTGAAAAGCTAAATAGAAGTGCAGACTCATTAGGGCTATCAATGGGACATTGGTCTTTTTGATCTCTGTCTGCATACTAAGGAAAGGGTAAGTGAGCCTCCTTTTCATCTTTTCCATCACACTTTAAAAGGCTGCTGTAATGTCCCACCAACTGAATCATTTTCATTTCCAACTCTAATCAATTTGTGAATAAATATCCTTTGGAGATGTGAGCTGTTTTAAATGATGGCTGCCTTTCCACCTTTAATCTATGACACTATAGTTCTCTTGACAGAAAATAGCTCCTTCTGTCTTTATTCCCTCTCTGAGTTCATATATGCAGCACACCTCTGTTTTTATTATTACATAATAACACCTTTAGTAGGTGAATAAAAGGTTGCACAAGTTTTGCAAAAATAAGAGGATATTCACCCTTGCTACCTTTAATCTCCTGCATTCTCCTCTTAATGAGTATAAATTATCAGAGCTATTTCTCAAAGTCTTTATATAGCACAATACCAGTGGCAGATCATTCTCAGGAAGGGCTCTTTTTAAATATTATAATTAGTGGCATTATCTTTAATCTTTTATGGTGTGAAAATCAAGGACAACTTGAAACTTGATACAAAGTAAGAGACTGCTTACTTCGGTGAGTTTTAAGAGATGAAAATGAAGGTTTGAATCAAGCCTTCTTCCTTTGGAGAGTTCTTAAAGATTCCAAAAGTATGAGCAATAATGATAAATTTAATGATAAATAATGATGAATTTCTTATTTCTTCTTCTAAGAATTAGTTAATTGCTTTGATCAAATGAGATCTAATTTGATTCTCTTCCCTAAGTTCAAAAGAACCAAGAGCCAAGAGTTTTCTGGAAAGGTTTGAACATATCAAACTAATTGCTCCTATTAGATTATTTATTTTAAATATATTTATGTCAAACTTACAGGTTCCAGTTGGTAAACTGAATCAATAGGTACCTTTCTTCTCTTCCCTATCAAAATTCTATAAGGATATTGAAATGCAATAACAAAGGGAATAAAAACCAATTCAAACAAATAAACAAAGTTTCTGTGAGCTGAGGAAATGGTGCAGAGTACCATATATAGACCAGAAACTTTGAAGAATTTCTGAAAATTAAAAAACAGATTGGACAAAGCTAATAGAAAAGTCAATCCATGCTTACAAAGCCTGTAAATCTGTACCAGCAAAAAAGAAACAGTTCATGGATTTCCCCAAGTGAGTTTCAGAAAAACAGAGTTTGGAGCAAGAGGGACTAGGATATTGTCTGAAGGGAATATCGCTGAGAAAACTGTCAGCACTACTCTCTCTCCCTGCATTTCCCAACATACACACACACACACACACACACACACACACACACACACACACACACACACACACCTCGGGTTGGTTGCCAGTAGCCTTAAATCTCTTGCTTACTTGGCACAAGTCTTGATAAGCAAATGAAGTATTTTTCCTATAGCCCTTTCAACATTGTCAATAGGTCCAAAGAAAGAAGGCATAGGTCTACATTTAAATGTTCTGCAATAATGGCAAAACAAAGCACTCAAAATCAGACAATGCAGGGGAATTCCTGAAGACCTTTTTACTCCATGTATCTGCTTTTTATTCTTTCCACAGGCTGCTAGTTCTTTCATAAGATCCAGTCATTTTTACATGCCAAGCAGCAGCTAGAGGAATCTTTGAGAAGGGGACACAGGAAAGGACCTTGGGAACTTCATCAAAGTTGAGACAGGTGGCTACTATGAAACCTCAGGTTTCCTTTGGGTCTGATGGCACCCAGGGGAAGTTTGGGCTTTTTTCTTTTTATACAGGGAAATCTCACAACCAGTGCTTTTGATAGAGGGGTGCGCTGTGAATTTCTAGCCTACTTCAGGTATAGAATCACAAAGGGAAGCCTATCTGAATGTTTGCGTTTCCCTACCACTCACAATAATAGTGAATCCTGATAAATTATCTGTGATGATAGAAATTTGAAAATTTGATTATACCCCATGTGGTGGGTGGCTATTGACTGGAAAGGAAACTGAGTTTTGGAGTGATGGAAACATTCTTTATCTTGATCTGGATGTTGTTACATGAATGTATACACAGATACATTTATTGAGCTATAAACTCAAAGTTTGTTCATTTCATAAATTAATAAACAAATAATACATAAAATATATAATATTATATTGGCTAATACAAATGTGTTTTTTTGAAAATGTTAATTGCCAAAATTTAAACCCCAATACCCCAAACACTCTGAAAGACACAGCTAATAGAAGAAATTATTAGAGGGAGGTTTATTATTAGCTGGATTAGAATAAAAGCTTCAGAATCCAGATTACTTCCATATTGGTTCAATTTTTGTACTGCAGGGAAAATTAGAAACATTCTCAACCTCTTCTTTGAAGGACAACCCAAATTCTAAAATATAAGAATATACTCTCAACATTAAATTATAGATTAATTTCATTTTGAATATTAATATAAAAATTGTAAGTAAAGAAGGACGATGAAATTCTAGCAGCCTGTTAAAACAATTCAATGTTACCAAATAACTTTATTCAGAAAATACTAGTATAGTTCAATACTGGAAAATTTAATAATATAATCCAGGGTCTTAATTAATTTAGTCTTAAATGATTAATTAAAGGGGAAATGATGAATTAAAGGTGGTGCTAGTAGTAAAGGACCTGCCTACCAAAGCAGGAGACATAAGAGACATGGGTTCAATCCCTAGGTCAGGAAGATACCCTGGAGGAGGGCATTGCAACCCACTCCAGTGTTCTTGCCTGGAGAATCCCATGGACAGAGGAGCCTGGCAGGCTACAGTTCTTGGGGTCTCAGAGTTGGACATGACTGAAACGACTGAGCCCCTGCTGCATATGTAAGTATAGATGCTAAAAAAGCAATTTTAAGAAATTTAATGTCCATTCTTGATTTAAGAAAAAAATAGTGTGGTAGGAATAGAGAAATATTTTATATATTCTTTTCATAAATGTCTTTTTTTAAAAGACACAATATATAAACATGGTTTAAATTGCTAAAGATAGAAGAGGTTAACATTGAAAAGTAAGTCTTCCTTCCACTCAGTCAGTTACTTAGACAATCAGTCAGTTTTAGACAGTCTGTAACTTCCTAATCACACTATTTTGCAGCTTTCTGCTTTCACCTAACAATGTATCTTGGTAAGCAAAACATAGCAGGCTGTATTGAATGACCTCATTTAAAAACAGCTGCCTCATAGACTAATGGCTGAAAGTATTCATTTAATCAGTCATTTTTAGTAATCATTTTTTCACAGCTTTTTGCTAATTCAAGCTACACCTAAGTATCTTTGAAATGCATATTTGTGCACTTGGATGGGTATGTCTGTTAAACATTTATAAATGTGGAGTTGATAATAAACAGTAGGTGCATTTCTGATTTTAAGAGATTTTTAGCAAATTTTTCTTCTTTTTTGTTGTTGTAGCTTTTTAAAATTTTATTGACATATATTTAGTTTACAATGTTGTGCCAATCTCTGTTGATAGCAAAGTGATTCAGTTTTACATATATATATATGTATATGCATATATATATATATATATACACCCTTTTAAAATATTCTTTTCCATTTTCCATTATGGTTTATCTCAGGAGATTGGATATAGTTCCCTATGCTATACAGTAGGACCTTGTTTATCCATTCTAAGTATAAAAGTTTGCATCAACTAACCTGAAATTCCCAGTCCATCCCTCCCCTTCCCCCAATTTTCCTTCTTGATGTTCTTGCACTAACTTGCAACCTTCCATCAGTGTATGAGAGGGGGCTCCTTGTTTTCTTGGCAATATGGTGGACTAGGTTTCTTGACCCACTCTTTCATTAAAAACAATTATTGGTGATAAATAAAATATGCATTTTAAAGACACCAGTGAACTATTAATAGCAAGAAAGTAAGAGGGAAAAACTCTTCCTGATAACTTATAAAGAAAAATTTTGCCCAAATTAAAACTCCTAGGCAGAACAAAATATCTCAAGTTGAGGATTGATTCTATGCTGACCCTGGGTGGATAATGACCCTACATGCTTGAGGAAAAAAGCAAAAATAAACCCCTTTGGTGAGGAAAAAACCCAACAGAAAAAGTGAGAAAAACAAGGCTAAAATATGTGAAGGTGGAAAATCAGGAAGATTAACTATATATCGTACTTATGAGTGGCTCCATAAAATAAAACTATAGACTAGCTTCAGATATTAATATGATATACATATAGAAGAAGGGGACGACAAAGGATAAGATGGTTGGATGGCATCACCGACTCAATAGACATGAGTTTGAGCAATCTCTGGGAGTTGGTGATGGACAGGGAAGCCTGGGGCGCTGCAGTCCATGGGGCTGCGAAGATTCGGACACGTCTGAGTGACTGAACTGACTGACATGTAGAAATCATAAGTAGAATGGGTAGACACAATTCTAAAAAAATATTTAATCTAAATAATAAGTAAAAATAATAATGTACTATTATTCTTTTATTCACCTTCAAAGCAACTTGCAGAGAAATAACTAAACACACGGGGAAACAAAGCAACATGAATGAGAACAAGGAGAAACTCAAGACACTAGAAACAGACTTCCAAAGACTTCAGGTATTGAAACTATTAGAGACAGAAAATAAAATAGCCATATGTATCATAATGAAAGAGATAAAAGACAACCCTGAAAATATGAGTATGAAATGAGAACTTATAAATAATGCCCAAGCAGATCAGAAAATGACCTAAATTTTTTTTTTAATAAATTTATTTATTTTAGTTGGGGGCTAATTACTTTACAATATTGTAGTGGTTTTTGCCATACATTGACATGAATCAGCTGTGGGTTTACATGTGTTCCCCTTCCAAGAATGCCCAAGCAGATCAGAAAATGACCTAAATTTAATTTATAAAAATGAAAAGTATTATGACTGAAATATAAAACACAAATAGACAGTATAGTCACTATGGAAAACAATAAGGAAATTCTTCAAAAAATTGAAAATACAAATACCATATGATCCAGCAGTCTTATTTCTGGGTATACATCCAAAGAAAATAAAATCAGTATCTTGAGGAGATACCTGCATTCTCATGTTCATTACAGTACTATTCACAATAGCCAAGATATGAAATCAATTTAAGTGTTAATCAATGGATAAAGAAAATGTGGCATATGTATACAGTGGATTATTATTCAGCCCTAAAAAAGAAGGAAAGCTTATCATTTGTAACAACATGAATGAACCTGGATGACATTATACTGAGTGAAATAAGCAGGCAAAGAAAAATACTGTATGATCTCATTTAATCTAAAAAAGTCAAAGTCATTGAAACAAAGAGTAGAATGGGGAGTGGGAGAAATGAAGAGATGTTGGCCAGAAGGTATTAAGTTTCAGTTATGAGGGATGATAAGTTCTGGAGATCTAATGTGTATACAGCATGGTGACTATAGTTAGTAATACTCTTTTATATACTTGAAATTTGCTGAGAGTAGTTCTTAAGTATTATTATTACAAAAGAAAAAAAAAGGATAACTCTGTGAGGTAATGGATATATTAGTTAGCTTGATTGTGGAAATAATTTCATGGTGTATACATATATCAAAGCATCATATTATACACTGTAAATATATATGTGTTACAGGCCAGGCCTAAGAGACTGGCAGCTTCTACTTCCTATCTCTGAGAACACTTCTTCTTAGAGCCCTGACTTGTCACATAAGAAGGCTGACTGCCATGCTGGAGGAAACAGGCGGAGAGGCCCTGGTATCATATAGAGAGCAGAGGCACCCAGCTGAGCCCAGCCTTCAAGCCATACCTGCTAAGGCACCTGGCATGAGAATACAATAATATCTTGAACACTTTAGGTCAGAACAACTACCATTTAGTGATCCATGTTGACATCATGTGCAGGAGAGTGATCCATCTGAGTCCTACCCGAATTCCTGACTCAGAAAATTATAAAATAGTTGCCAATCTATTGAGTTGGGATTAATTTGTTACACAACAATAGATAACCAGGAAAACCATTAGCAGTTCAGTTCAGTCGCTCAGTCGTGTCCGACTCTTTGCGACCCCATGAACCACAGCACGCCAGGCCTCCCTGTCCATCACCAACTCCCGGAGTCCACCCAAACCCATGTCCATTGAGTCGGTGATACCATCCAACCTTCTCATCCTCTGTCGTCCCCTTCTCCTCCTGCCCTCAATCTTTCCCAGCATCAGGGTCTTTTCAAATGAGCCAGCTCTTCGCATCAGGTAGCCGAAGTATTGGAGTTGCAGCTTCAACATCAATGAACACCCTTCCAATGAACACCCAGGACTGATCTCCTTTAGGATAGACTGGCTGGATCTCCTTGCAGTCCAAGGGACTCTCAAGAGTCTTCTCCAACACCACAGTTCAAAAGCATCGATTCTTTGGCGCTCAGCTTTCTTTATAGCCCAACTCTCACATCCATACATGACTACTGGAAAAACCATAGCCTTGACTAGATGGACCTATGCTGGCAAAGTAATGTCTCTGCTTTTTAATATGCTGTCTAGGTTGGTCATAACTTTCCTTCCAAGGAGTAAGCGTCTTTTAATTTCATGGTGGTTTTTAAAGCTGTGGATAGGGTTGCTGAGGGCAAACACAACAAACACCAGGTTTACTCTAAAAATCACCTGTAACAAGGCTTGTGCCTTACACCCAGGATAGCCTTTATACATCAGAAAATGGGAGTTATAATTTCCCCCTTAATGAACAACTCAAGTCCCTTCTTTGCAATTTTCTTTTGTTAGTTGTATTCCTTCTTTCCAATTTTCAAGATTTTCAAAATCTTATTTACTGTATGTTTTCTTCATCCCTCTGAATTTTGTGTCATTTATACATGAACACTCAAGCATGGATTTGTTGCCTTATTTTTTTTTTAAACTCGTTAGGTTCCTTTTTAAAGAAAATTTACTAGGCAAATCTGCCAATGAGATTTTTCAACAATAACAACAAAAACTAAATTTTTCTACCTGCAGTTCTAAAGTCACTTCTTTAAAGCTTGTAACCAGTGGAGAAAGACAAGGTCCTGTCATCTCCAGCCCAGAAAAAGAGAGGAGGGAAGGAAAACGTTGCATGGAGCCTTTGCTTGGTAATCTCACCAGCTCCGGTGAAAAGGGGCAGAAGCAATTCCCCGAAGGGAAAGCTGAGTACTTGAAAGGTGGACAGTGTACCTCACAGGGAAGAGATGCTGGGTAGTCAGAAAAATGAAGTCTACTATAGTTTCCAAAACTATACTTGTGTAGATGCCTATAAAATCATCACTTTTTTGTTTTTTGGAAGTCACAATGTTTATCTAGTTACCATCAAAGCCCTATGATATTTTATGCCCCATTGCTTTTGCCTGAAATTAGATGAAAATATCTTTATTAATCAGTGAAAATATTACAAAGTCTATGGAAGGCAGGATAACAAGGTATTTTTGTTTTAAAAATTCAACATCCTTGTTGGTGTAACCAGATGTGCCTTAGCTTTTGTTTTTGTGTATTCATTAGCTTTCATTGTTCACAGTGATCTTGTAAGAATCTGGCCAAGCTTTGCAAGAGGATGTCACACTGGCCTCATTCCAAGGAAATTAATAATCTTATTTCAAGCTTCTCTCCCTTCTGTTAGCTGTGGGCTTCTAGGCAAGGCCACTGGTGTTGCCCTCTCTATGAAATTACAAGATGGTTCAGGCCCCCAATATTTCTATTATAGAACATACTGTCTTTCATTGAAAAATTGCCTCTTATGAGTATTATTCTCTGTTCTAAAAAGATGTCATTGTTTCACTCCTATTCTACACTCCTTCTGTGTTCAAGGTCGCTAGTTACTCTATTATTCAGGCAGACAATCTTTTCATAGTTTTTTTCCAATCAGTTTCAGTTCAAGGACTTACATGCTCAATATCCCCCACAAGTTTTGCCATTTCTTCTCATGAAAACATTTTTCATAGCATCTCTTTCTTCAGCAGCTTCCGTGTATTCAATTCCTCCTAATACATTGCTGTATGGAACGTAGGCAAGCCTTGTTTATGGTGAGTTTTGTTGGGGGGGGAGAATGATTTTTTCTCATATTCTTAGATTCAGCACCAATTAACTAAAGTTTATTGACTGTTCTGGGAAATGAACTGTTTTCATCTAGCTTACCTGGAAAAGAGTTCTGAGCTTCCAAGGGGCAAGAGATAAAAGTTTTGAGGGTAGCAGAAACAGACCATAAATCAAAAGGCAAAGTTAATCAAAGCGGAGTTTTGTGGAAAAAGTGCAGAAAGTAAAAAGATCCTCTCGATCAAAGTTTCAAAATAAAATGGTTAGAAATCTTGCTCAAAAAAAAAAAAAGAAAGAAAGAAAGAAAAGAAATCTTGCTCAAACTAAAACTGTATGTCTATATGTGTTACATTGGTTTCTTTTCTTCAGTTTTATTCAGATAATTGAAATATAGCACTGTATAAGTTTAAGGGGTACTGCATAGTGATTGACTTACATAGATCATGAAATGATTACCACAATAAGTTTGGTGAACATCCATCATCTTATGTAGATACAAAATTAAAGAAAGAGAAAATTTTTTTTCCCCGTGATGAGAATTCTCAGGATTTATTCTTTTAACTTTCATATGTAACTTACAGCAGTGTTGATTGTATTTCTCATGTTGTACATTATATCCCTAGCACATGTTTATCTTGTCATTGGAAGTTTTTATCTTTTGATCACCTTCATCCAATTCTCCCTCTCCCAGTTCCTCACCTCACCAACAACCAATCTGTTCTCTTTTTCTATGAGTTTGTTTGTTTCTGAAGTATAATTGACCTAGAATAATATATTAGTTCCTGTTACACAACATAGTGGTTTGGTATTTCTATACATTTCAAAATCATCACCATGATAAGTCTAGTTATCATACAAAGATATTATATAATTGTTGACTATATTCCTCACACTGTATATTTCATACTCATGAGACGATCCCATTAAGGCTTATATTAATAGTGTTTAGTCGCTCAATCGTATCCGACTCTTTGTGACCCTATATACTGTAGCCCTCCAGGCTTCTCTCTCCATGGGGATTCTCCAGGCAAGAATGCCATGCCCTCCTCTAGGGGATCTTCCCAACCCAGGAATCAAACTGGGGTCTCCTGCCTTGCAGCCAGATTCTTTATCAGCTGAGCTACCAGGAAAGCCCCAAAGAAAGGGAAAGTCATGTCTGACTCTTTGCAGCCCTATGAAATGCAGCCTGCCAGGCTCCTGTGTCCATGCAATTCTCCAAGCAAGAATCTTGGAGTGGGTAGCTGTTCTCTTCTCCAGGAGGTCTTCCTAACCAAGGTATTGAACCCAGGTCTCTCACATTGCAGGCAGATTCTTTACCCTCTGAGCCACCAGGGAAGCCCAAATTAATGACAGCTTATCATGTACTGCTTATGACCATGAAAAACTGCAATTAAAATCTTCATTTACAAAATCCCAAATCAGAGAGCTGGTAAAGAGACGGGTATGTTTAATTCCAAGTTAGTTATCTTTGAAATTAAGTAGTATGGACAGTGCTGCCTTATAACACAGCATACAATGATGTAAAGCTAATCTTTAGGTCAGAAAGTAATCCTCATAAGAGGCACTATTTTTAATGAAATAGACTACATATTCTCAGCCCTCCTCTCTATGAGAATCATAGATCATTTTTCTTGGGTTGGAAATCCAGACAGACCGAATAGTTTGATGTTAGGGAGGCTTCTAGAGTAAGTACATAAAACAAGGACTTCTCCTTTTGTGCTACCATCATTATCATGCCAATCCCAACAGATAGTCATCATCATGATGCAAACCAGTCCCACCACACTCCCTAGCTGTGTAAACCTGTAAAGTTACTTAGCCTCTCTGAGCCTCATTTGTAGCATCCGTAAAATGGAGAGAAGAGACTGGATCAAGATGGCAAACTAAACGCATTTCAGCCTTATTTTCTCATCCTAAAACCGTATAAATGACAGGAAAAAGTATTTTGAAAACTCATAGCTGTCTGGAAAACAACAAAACAACAAAGGATGGCTTAGTGAACCAGAAATTATAAGGAATTGTTGAAAGTCAGGAAGCAGGTAAAACTTGATAGAGAAATCGTAACCTAAAACACACTCAGGAAAGGATGGTTGGAGAAGGTGGGAGGCTTCAAGAGCTCAGAGGAAGCGCAAGTGTAGACATGGGAGTCCTGAGACAGCTACCCCATCGCAGAATTCATGGAAGGGAGCTGGGCCACTCTGCCCTTCCTCCACCCTTGCCTTTCCCAGGTCGGGCAGTGAACAGAAGGATCTAATGTCTGGGCAGAAGCAGAACGTTCTAGGCTGAGGGTGCTGTGGCTGAGCACACCCGGAAGAACCCAGAGCCTGCTGCCTGGAAGAGTAGCTCGTGACTAATCCATTCAGAACCTTCCCAATATCCCCCAACCCAACCTCCAGAAGAAGAATGTGACTCTAACCAGAATACGTTTTCCACACAAGCTAATGGATTCTGTATAAAGATACAAATCACCAAGATGGTAATTTCAAGAAGCATTAAAGTTTGACAAAAACCAATACCGCAACACTTCATGGGTTCCTTCTCTGGGTAGGGAAGATCTCTTGGAGAAAGAAATAGCAACCCACTCCAGTATTCTTGCTTGGAAAATCCCACAGATAGTGGAGCCTGAGGGGACTACAGTCCAGTCCATAGGGCTACAAAAAGAGTCAGACACGAGTTAGTGACTAAAACAAGCAAACACCGCAAAAAGAACTAAAAATCAGTGGATAATAGAACCAATACCCAAGGAATATTTAGTGGGAGAAATTATAAGATATCTTAAACAAGTGTAATTTTTATCTTTAGAAAGATACTAAAAGATATCCCATTAATTTCTTCAACTTTTTCAATGTGCACTTTTTGAGCACTGTTATGTGCCAAGCACCATGTGTACACTGAAAATACAGCAATGAAAAAAATAATTCCTACTCTTTTAGAATTAAGATTCTAATCATGGGAGCAAGAGATAATAAATAAATTAAAAAAATAAACGAAACAAATATGTCAGTTGGTAATAGCCATGAAGAAGGCTAAAACAAGAACAATTTAAAAATTTTAATTTTATATTTTAAATTAAAATTTATTTACATTTAATTTACAAGTATAGCTGATTTATAATGCTGTGTTAATTTCTGCTGTATAGCAAAATGACTCACTATACACACACATGCACACACACACACATATATATATACATATACATTCTTTTTCATTTTCTTTTCCATTATGGTTTATCACAGGATATTGAGTATAGCTCCCTGTGCTATCCAGTGGAACCTTGTTGTTTGTCCATATGCTTAGTTGCTCAGTTGTGTCTGACTCTTTGGGACCCAATGGACTGTAGCCATCAGGCTCTTCTGGCCTTGGGGATTCTCCAGACAAGAATACTGGAGTGGGTTGTCCTGCCCTCCTCCAGGGGATCTTCCCAACCCAGGGATCAAACCCAGGTCTCCCACATTGCAGACAGATTCTTTACCATTTATCCATTACATATACATAATAGGTTGCATCCCAAACTCCCAATCCATCCCTCCCCTACCCCCTCTCTTCCTTGGCCACGACAAGTCTGTTTTCTATGTTTGGGAGTCTATTTCTAAAACAAGAACAATATTTTTTTAATTATCTTTGACAAAAGTTCTTTATTTTGGACCACTTGACAGAAAAGCAACTACAGATATACTCTTAAATTTATTTCTAAGATTGTTCTTATTTTTATATATTAGGTTCACTTCACTTGAAAACATGTTTCCTTGCAGAAATATGACAAACAATGGGTTATAAGTCTGGGCTATCCCTTTCTGTTATTATCATGGCTAGATATATCACCTTTCCACAGTTCAAATTTTAGTTTTACTGGTGGATAATTAAATATGAGAGCAAAATTATATTGTTTCATTGTTTCTTTTCTAAAATT
Source organism: Giraffa tippelskirchi (assembly GCF_054371585.1). NCBI lineage: Eukaryota > Metazoa > Chordata > Mammalia > Artiodactyla > Giraffidae > Giraffa > Giraffa tippelskirchi. The sequence goes on from NC_137276.1 coordinate 96,400,628, forward strand.
TATTTTTAATTGGAGGGTAATTGCTTTGCAATGTTGTGTGGTTCTGCTACACAAAAAGGTGAATCAGCCATAAGTATACATGGACCCCCCTCTTGAACCTCCCCTCCCACTCCCAAGTGCAATTAGTTAATATGAAAGAACTAGTTAGAAATTCCTGAAATGAAAAATATGATTGTTGACATGCAATTCTCAGTAAATGGACTGTATAACAGAGTAGCTGAAGGGGAAATTTTCAATTTGAAAATTGAAGCAATGCAGAAGGATGAAGAGTCAGAAATACAAAGGAAAATTAAGGAACAAAAAGCATAGACTTACAAGGTCCCATGTCTATCCAGTGGGAAATCCAAGAGAACAAAACGGAGAGAGGGAATGTAGAGGGGTGGTGGTGGATCACCCAAATCAGACTAGAATATCTTTCCAGAACTCAAGAAAGATCAGTGTCCTCAGATTCCAAGACCCTGCTAATATCCAGCAAGATTTCCTTAAAGAACACTCAGCCTGGACACATTCTGGGCTTCTCTGTCCATCACCAACTCCTGGAACTTGCTCAAACTCATGCCCATCGAGTCGATGATACCATCCAACCATCTCATCCTCTGCCTGAAGCAGACACATCTCATGTGGCTAAGATGCTGGTATGTGACACACAATGATGTTAACTCAGATGTCCTGGTCCTCTTTATTCATCTGAGCAGGATATTCTGTTTTTTTTAAAGGATTGTCAAGGTGTTTAGCCTTTCTTAGAGTGTGAGATAATAGAAAGGGGCCCTTTGTGCCATAACTCAAGGTGGGGATCAAGGCAGAGCCTCCCCTGGTCAGCAGGACATGTGAGATGTGCTTACAGGTTAGATCTTGCAGTTCATCTCTCTTTGCTCCCAGTCCAGGATTACACTTGTCCTTGTGTGACATTTTTGTATCTTACCCGGTGTAGACCACATTCCCAGAGTGGAAGGGGTTGGGATCCTGCAGTGAGTGACGGCCATAACCCGAGCATCTAATCAGCTACGTTTGGCATTTTATTAAACACTGTATCAGACTGGATCCTAATCGCTAACACTAAACACTTGATACTTTGTCAAGCTTCCACCCCTCTGGATGATTTTGGGACCAATAAACTTTTAGGTGCAGCTTCTAATACAGGATCTAGCTTGGGTAGCACATTTAATCATTTTATATCACAATGTATACAATGAGCACAATGTATCATTTTGATACATTAAAACTGTTATCAAGCCTGTTATAAAACATCCTTGCCAAAAGGACTTTTAAAATAGGGCAGGACTTTTAAAATATGATACACCTATCTGTGCAGCATAAGTTGCTAGAGACAGAGTGCTGGCTTGAGTCAGATCCAGAGGCACCTTTCTACCTAAGGGGTCTTTTCCAACTAAAATAACACTGCAAGGATGTGTACATGTTGGCATGCTGGGTGGTGGTCATGAGAGTGGTTACCCTGTGTGTCTTTCTGCAAGTAAGGTTCTCCCAGTCCGCCCCTCAATCTTCTCATTTTATAGAAGAACTCAATCAGCTCCTTTTTTTGATTTCTCTTGTTGATAGCCAGGGAAAACCTATGTTCCTGCTACCTTCCGTGTACCCTGGGGGAGTAAGAGGAGCACGGGGGGAGACTGGGACCACGGGTGCTGCCAGACCACATGGTGGGGGCTGGGGATTAGGGAGAGGCTTAGGACCCCTGCATGACTATCTGGTGCTTTTGCTTCAGTTTGCCTCTTTGTGAAGTTCTGTAATGAATGGGCCTTGGGGGAAACCTCTTCCCCCCTTGCATTTCCTTTTCTTTGCTAATTCTTGCCACCAAGAGGTCCTCAGTGGAGTGCCAAGCACTGAGGGAAAGGAGCTGGGGAGGTCACCTGGCAGGCTGGGGCCTGGGCACACTGGAGGTATGACAAGTCACCAGGAGTCTGGGCCAGCTCAAAGGTTTGGCATTCCACAAAAGAAAATAAAAGCCTGTGTCTTCTACACTGCTCCCTCAAGACCTGACTGGCAAGGGCAGCTGGGAACATCCTCTCTCTTCTCTACGTGCACACCACCTTCCAGAGTGGGTGTCTCATTTACCTGTGTCTCTCTTTGGGCTTTGTACAGACTTTCCCCACATTGCCTCTCACTAAAGGTGGCCATGACTTTTTACTAGTGTTGCTTCCCTCTGTGCCCTCTCAGAAGAGCAGTGTCCTGGGTAGAACAGAGTCAACTCTGCCCCATCTGCCCCCACCCCTGCCCCCGCTGCCAAATTTGTGTCCTTACTAGAATCTCAGAATGTGACTTTATTTGGAAATAGGATGTAAATAGTTAAGATAAGCTTATACTAGAATAGAGCAGGTCCTTGGGCTTCCCAGGTGGCTCAGTGGTAAAGAATCTGCCTGCCAATGCAGGAGACATGGAGGTCCATCCCTGGTTTGGGGAGATCCCCTGGAGGAGGAAATGGCAACCCACTCCAGTAGTCTTGCCTGGGAAATCCCATGGACAGGGTAGCCTGGAGGGATACAGTCCATGGGGGTCACAAAAGAGTCAGACATGACTGAGCATGCATGCAAGGGGGGATCCTTAATCCTATGTGACTGGTGTCCTGATAAGAGGAGCCACAGAGACAGACACACAGAGGAAGATGATTTGAAGAGATACTGGGGAACTCCCAATGATGACAGAGGCAGAGAGTGGAATGATGCAGTTACAAGTCCAGGAACATCAAGGATTGCCAGCAAATCACAGAAACTGGGAAGAGACAAGGAAGGGTCCTCACCTAGGGATTTTGGAGAGAGTGTGGCCCTGCTGACACCTTGATCTTGGACTTCTCAGCCTCCAGACCTGTGAGAGAATGAATTTCTGTTGTTTTAAGCACCCCACACCCCCCAGTCTGTGGTCCTTTGTCACAGTGGCCCAAGGAAATTAACCCTGGAGCTGTGCTCTGATCACTGTTGTGTTGCAGGTACCTAAAACCAGGGTCTGGAATGGAGAGGCAAACTGTCAGTATTTGCCAAAAGTGAACTGTATGTAGGGATGGAGGGCAAGAGAAATGGGCTGGAGGAGAGAGCAGACACAAAAAGGTAGAAAGTTCACCCCTCTAGTTCATGACCGAGTATTTGGCATACCTGGAAATCAAGGTAGATGATATGTGCCCAGGAAGTGGGAGAATGAATAAATGAATGAATGAATTTGTGATACTGGATTTCTCTCACACTGACATCATCTCTCAGAGAATGATCGGTTGACAAGCCTGGTGGCAGGAAGTGATGAAACTCACCATGTACAAAATAGCAACAGGACAGAACTGTGTCAAGAAACATACATGTACAAATGACTTGTGGACGGTGTGACAGTTCAATTTACCCCAAATTTCAGGGGCCAGTGTCAAGGATACGACTGGCTTCAGTTATGGAGTGAAGCAGTGATGCTTAGGGTCATGTTGTGCCTGCTTCTCTGCTTGTGGTGACATGCTTCCATGCTGGACAACACCCCAACCGAAAGGTTTTCTTCCCCGTCTTAGCTCTGCCACCTGATTCCTGTGGAGGACCCCACCCCAGCACTGTGGAGTCTCTCTGGGAAAGCAGGCTGGTTTTCTTGCAGCTGCGCCTCTGCCCCCACTCTGCGTCCCCTCCCCGCCCTCATTGTTCATCATTGGCCAGCCTTGTTTGCAGCACAAGGACATGAAGAAGATATTCCTCTTATTCTCCAGTCATTGTCACTAATTGAAATGGGAAGCTAGACAAGGCTCCAGAAGAAAAGCTTATTGTAGGCTGCCTTGTTGGAAGAAAATGAATCACCTAAGCAGATAGGTTTCCGTGATCTCAGGCAAACCTCACTCTTTATTCAACACAACCTTGTCTAATTGTTCAAGAAAATGTTCATCTGCTTCATAATGGAACAGCCATAATGGAGGTGTTGTGAAATCACTGAAAAGTTTATTCAAAGCTCGCTCCTGAAAGCCCAGCCATAATGCATGGGGCTCCAGAGGAGTTAATAGAATTGGCTCTCATTGAAAATGCATGGATAACAAATTTCCCTAACACAGATCCTTTTAAATTGTGCCCACTGATGGAAGTCTGAATTGGCATTTGACAGATGCGAAGCACTAACAAAAGGGGTGACTCTCTTAACTCTACTGCAAGTCATTCCCCTGCAGCTGTGTCATTCGAGTCCCCGCCCAGCATCCCATAACCGAGCGGGGCCTAGAAACCCCAAGATGTCCCATGAAACCAAGTCTTGTGAACAGGAGACTTTGAACTTTTTCCTCAAAGTGTAAACCATAGAGTTAGAAGAGAAAGCCATCTGTCTTAGTCCATTTGGGCTGCTCTAACAAGATACCAACAGACTGCTGCTGCTGCTGCTAAGTCGCTTCAGTTGTGTCCGACTCTTTGCGCAGCCCACCAGGCTTCCCCCGTCCCTGGGATTCTCCAGGCAAGAATACTGGAGTGGGTTGCCATTTCCTTCTCCAATAGACTAGTTGACTTACAAATAGCAGAAATTTATTTCTCATAGTTCTAGAGGCTGGGAAGTCCAAGATCAAGATTCTGGCAGATTCAGTATCTGATGAAGACCTGCTTCCTACAGATACTCAACTTCTGTCTGTGTCCTCACATGGCAGTAGGGGCAAGGAGGCTCTCTGGGGTCTATTTTTTTTTTTTATAAGGGCACTAATCCCAACCATGAGGTTTCCACTCTCATGAACTAATCACCTTCCAAAGTTCCTACCTCCTAAGATCATCATGCTGGGGAGTTAGTGCTTCAGCATGTGAATTTTAGGGAGACACACATCAAATCATAGCACCATTCCATAAAGTGGAAGGAAAATACCCAGAAAGAACGAGTGGGCAAAACAAGGCTATAGAAGACAAACTACCTTGTAGTGAAATTTCCTTTCAATAACATATGTCCAGATGGAGGAGTCATAATCAACTGAAAAAAAAGAAACACAAAACTGTAAGGTCAATGTGTGCACTGTCCTTGCACTGCACAGATCCTGATGAATACAAAGAAGTTTAAGATGAATTTCTGCCCTCAAGAAGTCTAGTTAGATCATTACAGGGTATTGAGTAGAGTTCTTTGTGACTAACACAACTTTGTAAATCAACTATACTCCAATAAAAATTTTAAAAAGATTAAATTAAATTAAAAAAAAAAAGCCGAGTTAGAATTGTTCATTCATTGAAGAAATACTTTAGAGCCTGCAGCCATCACAAAATGACGATGGTTCAGGTACAAAACTAGAGAAAGTTGACCATGAGTTTAAGGCAAATCTGAAAGAAGAAAAAAACACTTGAATTGGAGATGAGGGAAGTTGATTTGGAGCCCTCTTCTCCTACCCCACACACATGCTATACCCCCTCTGAGCTTCACCTAGGCCTACCTTTCCAGAAACTTGTAACTGGAGTTGTTGGGCAGTAAATGAAAGGGTGATTCTCTTTGTTTCTTTCATTGTTCCCAGATGCCACACAGCATACTGAGATAACCTAAATTTTTCTGCTACCCATCATGACTACATGCACATTCATTTATACTCCTTCAGTTGAGTAGTGAGATCTATGTCACTCCTCTGGAAGCTCTATGACAGCTTTGACCAATAGAATATGCTTGCACACATTCTCAGCTGCTTCAGCCATGTCCAACTCTTTGCGACCCTATGGACTGAAGCCCACCAGGCTCCTCAGTCCATGGGATTCTCCAGGCAAGAATACTGGAGTGGGTTGCCATTCACTTCTCCAGGTGGATCTTCCCAATCCAGGGACTGAACTCATGTCTCCTACAGTGCAGGAGGACTTTTTTACCGACTGAGCCACTAGGGAAGCCCCTTAGAATATGGTTAATCATATACATATATATAGTGGAAGTGATGCTATGCCAGTCCAAACCCAGGCTTTGAGGAAGAAACTGGCAACTTGCACTCCCTGTCTCTGGGGGCCCTGAGCTACCACCCTGGTGCTGGAAAGGCTCCTGGTTGGTCCTCTGGTCCATAGTTTCAGCCAGGCCCAGTCTTCCCTTCTTAGACAGGAGATCAAGAAGTAAAGCCATCTGGGACCCTGCAGCTCTGCCCAGATGCTAGCTAAATACCATCAAGTGACCTCAGTTGATACTACCTGGAGCCAATGAATTATCCAACCAAGCCCTGCCTGAAACTTGGACCCCAGAACATGAACCAAATATGATGAACAGGATGTTGCCTGAAGCTATTGAGACTTGGGGTGGCTTGTTACACAGTAACTGATAACTTGAAAAGAAGGTTAAAGGCATCGATGTTAGGGGTGCTTCATTTCCTCCCTCTGTGTGAAAACTTTTGTGTTCGCTTCTCCTGTTATGCCTGGTTAATCTCAATTCACTCACATCATGGATCCTTTGTTGTGACTCATACTACAGCTAGAAGGTTACATAGTGGGGGCTTTTCTATTTGAGGCACTTTTTTTTTTCCTATCAGAGACGCATCCCAGGTCAAAAGGAACTTGTCCACACAATGGCCCCAGTGCAAGAGTGTGTGTGTTTGCTTATTGCTGTGTGAGCAATGTATGTTTCATTACCAGACTTTATTTTCTGTCCTCAATGGAACCTTTTTCTTTTTTCTTTTGGTGTGGACTAGAGAAACCATTTCAAGGCAAAGCTGGGTCTATTGCTTTTGTTTTTGCCCCCTTGTTTGGCTGGAGCCTTCGGCATTCAGCTTGGGGGTCGGCATTGTTCCTTCCTCCAGGGCTGGGTACGCTGCTCGGAGGGTCAGTTGGAAATGAAGCTTCTATTATCTGCGATCTGCCTCTAAGCCGGTCGTCCCTACACTAAGGCTCAGCCAAGCATGAAGAAAACTAATTGTCCCCACTCGCTGCTCTGCTGCACACCAAAACCCTGCCCCTGCTTCTCCCAGCTCTGCATCAGTGGGAGAAAACCCGGTCTCGCGGAGGCAGAGGGATCGGCGTTCGAAGGTCCGCTCTGCCCAGGATGCACGTCGGCGGCGGCCGGGACTCACCCGGAGCGGTCCAGAGGCTTCTCCAGGCGCTGCCGGGGCTGGGAAAGGGGCGGAGGGAGGGAGAAAAAGCTGATGACTCCGCGTGTTCCCAGTAATTGCAATGGGCATAGGAAAGGGGAGTTGATTAATTTGCCCGATGAATTATGCATCAGCTCTGCATGCCGCCCTCCCAGCTTCGAAGCTTTATTATTCATGTTATTTGAATCCGACCACCTCTCCCCTCCTTGCCTGAATGCTGCTGTCCAACAAGTATCCGGCGGCAAACCTTTTTGGCGCTTGATCGCTATGACCACATAACAGAGCGCTTCCAGGAAGTGGGCAGAATTAGTGAAATGTGATCTGTATTTAAAACAACCCCCCCCAACACACACACACACACACACACACACACACACACACATCTACACGCTCACAGCTGGAGTAATTCATCAATAACAAGCCCCGAATTTATAATGTGAGGGCAAACTCAGCTGTCTTTTGTAGTATAGGACAAAAATCAAAATGTAAAGACAGAAGTGGCAATTACTTTGTTAAGTCGCGTTTTAAGTTACCACCACATGAAAGAAAGTCTCTTTTAATAAAGAAAGAAGCAACAAGGGACACCAGGACAGTGAGATTAATTTTATCTGGGTGTTTTCAAGGCCTGTGGGTGGCAGATTTGATCTCCTAATTTTTCATCTCTCTTCTCTGTCCAATCTTAGGCTTAACCAAGGGCCCTTTCCATCCCTCCTGAGTCGCTAGTGGAACCTGGCTTTTCATGAAGGGGCCTAGCACTCCCTAAGTGGTACAGTCTGCCTTGCTGCCTGTCTTTCCAGGTGAAGACAGAAAACAATTCGTGTTACTAAACCCAGTAAAACAAAGGCAACTCTTCCCGTGTGAGCTGAAGTTGGGGTTGCAGAATTGGGCAGGGCCTAGTTTTTTGCCAAGCTTTTTCTGTTAGACTTGGTCTGAGGGACAAGACTGTTACGGGAAACAAATTCAGTTAGTGAAACAGAAGTAAGTTAAAAAAAATATTTTTTTGGTAACAGCTTTTATTGAGATGTAATTCACATACCACACCATTCACCTACTAAAAGTATACAGTTCAATTATTTTTAGTATATTCATGGAGTTACGTGATTATCACTACAATAAATTTTAGAATATTTTCATCATCTACAAAGGAAACCCTGAATTCTTCAGTTATGACCCACCCAGGCCCTCCCCCTGCAACTCAAGGTAACCATTAATCTACTTTCTGTCTGTAAAGATTTGCCAATTCCGGACATTTCAAATAAAAGATATCATAGGGACATCCCTGATGGTCCAGTGGTTAAGAGTCCACGCTTCCAATCCAGGGGGCATCGGTTCGATTGCTGGTCAGGGAACCAAGATCCCACATAGCATGTGGAAAAAGAAGAAGTGGGAATCAAGATCTCACGTGCTGTGTGGAAAAAGAAAAAGTATCTTAAACTATAGGCTTTTGTGTTTGATTTCTTTCACTTAGCATAATGTTTTCAAGGTTCATCATGCCATAGCATGAGTCAGTACTTCATTTTTTTTATGGCCAAATATTCTTTTTTGTCAGTATGCCACATTTTAAAAGTATTCATCAGTTGGCAGAACAAAGAATAATTTTGCAATCTTTTATTTGGAGTTTTTATGTTTTCTGCATTTGTGGGAAGAATCTCATATCAAATTGACAAGAAAGCTTTGTCAGGGAGATTTTTGTGTAATGGACTAAACCAGAGAAAGACAAATGGAAAACCCTAAGCAAGAAATAGATTGTAGGTTCTTCCAAGATGGGGTTAGAGTAAATAGTGAGGTCCAGATGCATCTGTTATGACATTCAGAAGCTTTTACAAAATGAGCCCTTTTCCTGGGTACTAATTAAAAAGTATCTTGCATCTTTTCAAAACAGAAAGAATCCTATGTAACAAACACATATTGAGGAACTCTGTTAGAATTGCTGATCTCAAGGACTTCAGAGTCTAATTAAAAAACAATAGTCACAGATGATGGGTGGAAACAGATGACAAACAGTGGTAGAAAAAACACATGAGGGTGAAAAATGGTCTTTTCTGATGAGCAGATTGAGGGCCAGGTAAACCAGAAGGGTAAACTAGCCAGGTGAAACAGATGCCTGGCTAGTCACGCTTGCCTCAGTCCTACCAAGACTGAGTTTCAAACCAGCATTTCAATAATGCCTCTTTCCTCAGAGGAGGCAGCTGAAGTTTCAGTATTGGCTCTTCCTTTGTGCCCCTGTGGACTGAAGAACTTTCTGAATCAGCTAGGCTGCGGGGCTGTTTCCCTGGCTGCAAAGTAAAATGAGGAGTTGGAGCGGGTATTCTGCAACAACTCCCAAGAAACAGAGAGCAGAACCAGGAGACTTCTGTGTCTGCCTTGAATCCTGACTTCATTTAGGATGGAGTTAGCTCCATCTTGGGCAGGTCATCTTCTCTCTTCCAAAGGATAGTTCTCTTATCTGTAAAGTGGGAAGAATACAGCTTACCCAGAAATACAGTGGAAGGATGGAATGGAGGTAATGTTCACCAGGTACCTTTCATTAGCAGGCAATAAATAAATGCCTTAAGGCTCTGTTAATGCTAGAAATCTCCAGTGTAATGATGAGTCAACTACTCAGGCAGTAGACTAGTTATCCAGTACTTACTTTATGTCCCTAAACAGAGAATAAAGAATATGATGGGGACACTGCCCTAGGCTATATGAAACAAATAATAGCCAGGATGGATATTGTTCCTTTAGCTGGAAGATGCTGCCGTCACCTCCCACTCTCAGTAGCCAGTGGCTTGTCCCTCTCCCAGGGTTCTCAGCACTTTCCCCTTTGGGTTTGAAGTATTAGGGCAAGAGTTTTATCTGCTCCACCAGACTGTGATATCCTTGAGGGTGGGGACCATGTTCTTTCATATTTAAAATCTGAGCTTATCAGGGGGTTCCCTCTGAAACCACCCTGCTTCTCTAGTTATCGTGCCTTTTTCTTCCTCTCTGTGGCTATTTGTGATTTTATAGTTAGAATTTCATTTTTTTAAAAGCCTCTTGAGCCATATTTCCTTGCAAAGCACAGCTCTACAGGCACGGCTATCTTTCCTCAGAACATTCAGCTGTTTTATTTCCTAAAGTCTGGGGCACTGCTTCAGTTCACATGATTGACGTGATGGGGCATCTCCTCACACTGGGGGGTTTTTCCTCCCATGCTGATTGGCAGACTCAACATAGTAATTACCTTCATTGTTCTCCCTACTTTTAGAATCAAATAGTCATCAGAAAGGCAAGTCAAATGTTATTTCTTTAGAAGAATAAGCCTTCCCATTGAACTCTAGGTAGCCAAGCCCCTGTTGCTTCCTCATCTTGCCCAGATGTAACAGGAAGGAAGGGGGCAGGGCACAACTTTTGAAAGGATGACATAGCCCAAGGACACAACATAAACCGATTAGAATCAAATGGGACCAAGATGACAGATAAGACTAGACCTTGATCCTCAATCAACAAGTGAAATGACACACCCAGAGGTGCCATGACAGTTCCAAGGCACTGTTAAAAGACCAAGGAGTGGGTGGTGGCCCAAATCCTGGAAATCTCCACCCCTTTCCCAAAATAGCTGGAATAATCCTCCCACTCCTTAGCATATGAAATTACCCAGCCTATCAAAACCAACCACACCAAATTTTGCCACTGCATTTGCCCTCTGTGATGTCTCACACTCTGTCTGTGGAGTGTGCTTCTCTCTGTCTCTGAATAAATCCACTTCTTACCTATCACTTTGTCTCTCACTGAATTCTTTCTGCAATGAAACATCAAGAACCTGAGCTTCATTAAGTCCTGAAACCAGGTACTGTGGGTTTTGGCTAGGTTCAAGTCCCAGCCACATGGGTTCACATCCCAGCCATGTGGGTTCATGTCCCAAGCAGGGTTTTGGCTGGGTTTGAGTCCCAGCCATGTGGGTTTAAGTCCCAAAATGGGTTTTGGCTGAGTTTGAGTCCCAATCTGAGGTAAACAGTTTCACAGGGACCAGGAAACCTTGTGTGACAGGTGGTCCCTGACCCATCTAGCTGCACACCACCATCTCCAGGTCAGGCTCAGCTCTCTTTGGAAAATAAGAGAATGTTGGAGCAGTGAAATTCTACCTTTAGCCTGGAATAGGTAGATGAGTTTATGGATACATGAGTGTGTCCAAAAAGATATTGGATTAAAAGGATCCTGAGTGGCTCACAGAATCAAGGAGAAAACGAATTCAGATCTCAGGAAGGGCAAGAGCCAAGGCAAGGACTTGAGGAGACCTCAACAGCAGCTCTGGGAATCACCTTTCTAGGGGCTGCCTTTACGCTAACTCCACTCCCATACTCCAGCTGAGACAGGCCTGGGACCTGGGACTCTTTGCTGCAGTGCTGCGAAGCTTGCACCTGGACACACCTCTCCTTGAGCTGCAAAATACAAAGAAACTATATGAGACTTAAAAAAAAAACTGTGTCCATGTGAAGTTTGGCAAATTCTGGACCAAAAGATACAAAAAGACAAAAAAACCCAAGTGCCCTTTCTGAAGAGTCAGGAGCAAAAAATGGGTATTGGGAGCAAAAGGAGGGACTGCACATGCCCCCTGCACCTAACACTACCAAAGGGGTGGGCAAACCACCTAAGTGACCCCTTCATCCAGGCCTCTGGATACACTCCTACCCTCACCTCATGTAAGGGACAAGGTTGCCCTCCCACCCTTGGGGAGCAAGCAAGGTAACTTGTTACTTTTTTTCACTTCCTCCTGCAGCTGGTGCTGTAACCCCAATAAAGCCTTGCCTGAATTTCTTGTCTGACCTCTAGTCAGTTCCTATTAACTAAGGAAAGCCAAGAACCTTGGTCAGTATCATAGCCACTGGGTACATAAAATTATTCAAGTTTCAAATTCCAGAAGAAAGATCGGCTGGCCCTGCTTGGGTCAGGGATCTCTCCTTTAACCAGTTCCTCTCACACAGTAGATATAGTCACTGATTGCCCACCGCTTTGTTTGGGAACATTCCTAGAGAAGGGAGATTTGTTGTGAACTGGGAATCCATCACCCTAGCTGGCGTCTGCCAAAGTGGGTACTTGCTTCCTTGCTCCAAACTGGTCAGCAGCAAGCCCTAGCTGGCATCTGCCAAAGTGGGTGCTTGCCTCCTTGCTCCAAACTGGTCAGTAGCAAGCCAGGCAAGGAAAAAACTCTACTCCAGACTCTCTCTGAGGCAATCACTCTTTCATCTGGTAGAAAGTTCCAAGATCAAAGGGAAAAAAAAAAATCACCAACCTGTAATTTTCTGGTATTTATGATGCTATCTTCTTTTACATGCTTACCTAGCATTTTAAGTTCTGTTATTTAACAGGCTAGAAATTCATGAGGCCAAGTATTTATTGCAATACGCAAATTTTATGTACCTAAACTGTGCAGCTGGGAATAGGCATTTTCTTAAAACATAGTGCAGCCCTCAAGGGAAAGACTCTAAATCAGAAAGCCCCGGGGATTTTTAACCAACAAAAGACTTCAAGGAGGGACTCGCCCCTGGAGGCACTGTAGGATGGGGGCAGGGAAGGCTGTCTTTCATTTTTGTCTTCACTGTTTAGTGAACACTTATTCTGTGTTGGCACTGTGCTAGGCACCGGGGATGCCAAAATGATACAGGCAGATATGGACTCTAGCCCTAGAGAGCTTATGGTGCACTATTAAACTAGCAGTAACACTCATCAGGCTCCAACGGGGATGTCCTGGGTATGTAGAATCATATAGGGAGGTGACCAAACCCAACCAGGGAGGTTTTCAAGAAGGGGTGAGACTTGAGAAGAGAGGCTTGAGGCCATGTGGAGTGTAGGTGAAGAGTGATCCAGGCAGAAAGAACTGCATGCACAAAAGCTCTGAGTCAAGAGTGAACCTGATGCATCCAAGGAGCTCTGTGAGGCTAGGTTTGCTTAAGTGTAGACAGCATGAGGCAGTGTGGCCAGTTGAGGCAGGAACCAGTGCAGGGACAGCTTGAGTTAGAATTTTATCCTGGAGACATGGGAGTGGGGGAAGGTTGAGGGGTGTCACTGAAGATTTTAAGCAGGGGGTTACCTTCTAAATGTTGTGAGGAGAAGGTTTGATGCTGGACCACTCTGGAGACCAGGCTCATAGGAACCTGGTAAAGAAAACTCATCAGGGCCCTTTAGGGCTCTTTCCAGAAAGCTCTTCTAAGAGCTATAACTTGCCCCCCTGAAATGTAGAAGAGGTTTTCTGAGAGCCAGGGCTGATCGCTGGAGACCCTGGAGCAGGATAGGGTGGCCAAGGCCAAGGCAGGGCTGATGGAAATGTCCAAGGAGCTCCTCACAACCACTGTGAGACTCTGCTGACACAAGACAGACCAACAGAACCTCAAGCCACCTACTCTCTTATTAAGTGTCTTCATAAACTGTACTACTGGCCTAGAGCTCCTGGTCTCTTCCTTTCAGGAAGAGAGGCTCCCAACATTGAGAGACACACCAGCCCAGGCTCAGAACCTTGTGATATTTGGAGCCCAGAATGGGCACAGCCTCTTCCAGCATCCTTCCGTCACTGTGCAGGGAGGGTCAGCAGCTCATCTTTCCATCTTCTTCTTCCCTGAAAAAAAAAAAAAATTCCTTTTTTTTTGGCCTGGTGCGAAGAGTCAGACACAACTGAGTGACTTCACTTTCACTTTACCCTTTCATGCACTGGAGAAGGAAATGGCAACCCACTCCAGTATTCTTGCCTGGAGAATCCCAGGGACGGGGGAGCCTGGTGGGCTGCCGTCTATGGGGTCGCACAGAGTTGGACACGACTGAAACGATTTAGCAGCAGCAGCAGCAGCACACCAAAGTGTAACCAGGTTCTCTTCTCCAGTTCTCTTCTACCCATTTCTCTGAAGAGAGTGGTTCTTTGTTTGAAATGACCAGATTGACTTACTGTCTTGTCACTCCTTTAATATTTACTGAGGATATATGGGTAAAGTGCCACATAGAGAGTTCGGGATGGACATGTACACACTGCTCTATTTAAAATGGATAATTAACAAAGACCTACCATATAGCACATGGAACTCTGCTCAGTGTTATGTGGCAGCCTGGACAGGAGGGGAGTTTGGGGGAGAATTGATGCGTGTATATGTATGGCTGAGTCCCTTTCCTGTTCACTTGAAACTATCGCAACATTGTTAATTGGCTATACTTCAATAAAAAATTAAAAGTTTAAAAGAAAAAGACATTTGAGAGAGTGTCAAATGACTCAGATTCAAATCTTGACTTCAAGGAACTTGCAGTCATGTGTGAGAAATATACACTGGTTCAACATCTATTTACTGAGGACCTACCATGTGTCATGCTCTGTGCCAAGTTCCCAAGACACATCGATAGATGACCACCCTTAAGGAGCTCTCATGAAAACACGGAAGTGTGTACCAACTGTTCAACGTGTTGTTATTTTAAAAGTCAGCACCTTGGTTCCTTGGAAAGTAAGAGAGAGATTGTGTTGCAAGGTGAACACACTGATCAGCGTGCAGGGTAGAAGCCGAACGTCTAGCACTTTGGTGATCAAGTGCCAGGGCTTTCAAGGAAGCACCTGACAAAGGGAGAAAAATCTGGGTGCCGGTCTTCTCGGCACCAGAAACTGAAGGGGTGGTGACCCAAGAGGGCAGAGATGCTTAGTTCAGGACGAGAGGTGAGGGGAAGGTGGCAATGTCAGAAAAGACTTGACAGTGGAGGCAACACCTGGAGGTGAGTTAGCCGGGCCATCTGGCTGGAGCTATCCCAGACAGAGGGGACAGAATGTCCACCAATAGAGGACCAGCTAAAAGAAAGTGTGAAGTGTTGTCCTAAGATGAAATCCCACAGAATAATGAAAAGCCAGTCTCTTAATTTATAATAAGTACAAGGGCAGATCTCAAAAAACAATGCTATGTGAAAAGCAAGTTGTAGAATTAAATATGTTTACATGTAACCATACATAAATATATCTATGTATGTTTATATGTAAGCATATAAACTGTATGTTTACAATCTATATAAGGTACATATATAGATATACATATCTATGCCAGATATTTAATACTTATGTCTATATCTATATAGATATGTAAATGTAGATATAAAGTGAAAGTGTCAGTCACTCAGTTGTGTCCTCTGTCCATGAGATTTCCCAGGTAAGAATACTGGAGTGGGTAGCCATTTCCTTCTTTAGGGGATTTTCCTGACCCAGGGATTGAACCCAAGTCTCCTGCATTGCAGGCAGATTCTTTACCACTGTGCCAAGGGAAACACATCAAACTCATCAGAGTGGTGAGTTTGGGATTGAGGGTGAAGGTGAAGAGGCCTTAAGTTTTATCTGTAGTGTTCCAGTTTCTCAAAGGAGACTATATGTATTATTTAGGAAATTAGAAATCTATAATACAAAGCAAAAATTGAACAGTGCTCTAGGCAGACAGAGATGGAGTTCATGGGATGCACGGGGTAAGAGAGAACACTTGCAGCTGGGAGGAGTGGAGGAAACTTTGTGAAGGAGGCAGCCCCCGGCTGAAGGAGATGCAGTTCTGGCCTTGCAGAGGTGGTGTGGGTGGAGGGAAAGGCAAGCAGATAGGAAAATGCAAGATGGATTTGGGGTCAAGCTATAATTTGCCTGGAGTGAGTGTGCGAAGGGGAAGATTGAGGAGTCAGGGCCTAGGACCTAGTCACCAGTTGTGGGCTTCAGGGAGTTTGGAGCAATGAGGTCTCAATAGCCCTCAATACTTCAAGCGCTGGTAGCCACAGGCAATGTAAGAGACAGGAGGCAGATCAGGAGGCAACTACAGTGACCCAGGGGGTCCTGCAGGCAAGTATAAGGTCCTGTGGGTGCAGTATACTGGGGTGCAGATGTAGTCTTACAATTCAAACCTAAACCCCCTACCTGGCATTTCAGAAAGGTGCTCATCTCCAGCCCTAAACATTGTGGAGCAAAAAACCAAACCAAACCAAACTGAAAAAAAAACAAACAAAAATCAAAACAAAACCAGAAACAAGACACTGTGGGGCAAGGCAAGCTCTGAAAAATGACATGTTCTTTAAACTGGTGCTCTCAAGGAAAGCCTTCATTTCTTTGAGAAATTCTTTATTAATTTAAACACCATGGCTTTCTGCTAACACTAAGACGAGATTATAATATTCCAGTGGGACTTCCTTTGCTTAACATGAAAATAAACCTGACAGAAGGATTACAAAACTAAACATGAAATATTACAAGAAACACTAATTACCTCTCATTCTTTCTTCTCACTCACTAAAACAACTATTTAGACAAACAAAGATGTGGAGAGAAAAGGGGAGCAGAACTGAAGGGTGGCCGGCTCTGCTAATCCCTACTGCTTTGATAAATCTGCAGGAAGATCATTTGATATCTGAGACGTGAGAGGTGTCTTTCAAGGAGGACTTTGCATGGGGTGACCTCAGGTAACTCTGATTTACCTTTTGAATGAAAGAGCTTTGGGCTGAATGTATAATTTGTCCTCTGTGAAGCCACCTTGGAACCTTCCCCTCTCCTTCTCTGGCTGCAGTAATTACCCCTTCTCAGGCCCAGAGCCCTGTGGTCTGTGAAAACACCTGGGCAGAGATGGCTGGCTGCAGACCGTAAGCTCATTCATACCCCAGTCCGCAGGGAAAATGCATTTGATGCTCATCCTGACTAGCCTAGTGCTTGTAAGAATTTACTGAATGAGAAATTGATTTGGGGAAGAAGGGAAAGGGACCAAGTAAGGAGGAAGAGAGAAAGGGTGGATAGTCAGGGAGACTTTTGATGGTTGAAACATTGTATTTTGGGATCTGTATAAAGCTGTCCAACTCCCCGAAAACCACCCTTATTTGGTCTGTTTCTGCAAAAAGCTTTCATCCCCATTATTTGCATTCTGGACCCTGGATTTTAAAGCAATAGTTAATTGACATCTCCTCACCCTGCTTTCCATCAGATCCTTCTCTTCAGCAGCCTTTGGAAGGGTCCTCCCCATGCAAGTATTCTTACTAAAAACTCAGGAAGGCCTGTGAGGGCAGAGTGAAATAAACAAGACGCGGTTTCTGAACAATCAGCCTGACACGTGCCCACTCACCTGGGTTGTGTATGTACATAATGATGGATTACTGGATTCTCCAGTGTTATCCCCCCACCCCCACCCCATCACACTTTTGAGTGTGTGTGTGTGGTGATATGTTTGGCGCTCCCAGTTCCATCATTGTCCCAGTTGGTCTTGCCTCAGCAGTCACCTTGCTCCTGCCTCCTGTATTGTCTGTCTCATCTGATCAGTGCCGAGTGACTTCTTGGTCTAAGGGCTGATGTAGTAATTTCTGGGAATTCCCAGTCCCTCTGTGCATGTTCTTATCCTACTGAATGTTACAGCCTAAATCCTCTGAATCCGGGGAGCATGACTGTCAGTTTAGCTTCTACCTGTGTGTATCTGAAATGCCTTCTTAGAGCTGTGTAGTAAGACCATGTGGGCTTTTTGGTGGAAAGAGAACAGTTTCCAGTTTGAATGTCACCTGAAACAGTTTCCCTCATTTTCATAAATTTCTTTCATTTTAGTTTTTGGCTGCATCAACATTTGCTTATCTCAGATACAGTGACTTTCTGTTTTGTTTGAGCATTTTACACTGACCTGCTTAGCTGTTACAAATATTTCTCAGATATGTATTGCTTTCATTAGGCAAACAACCTGAAAACCTAAAACAAAACGCATGTGTTTAAACTTTTCACCCCCAAACGACAAACTAATAACGAATAACAACAACAAACAAACACTATTAGTTTCTGGAAGAATTATATCTAAGCACACCAAGAGTAATTATTGATTCACAAAATGCTCATTTTCAGGAACACAATTCTGAAAGAAAAAAAGTTTGAAGGAAATAGGGAAATAAGCAGGAAAATAAAAGAGATTTAGGTTACCAAAATTAGATTAGTAACATTCCACTTAGAAACTGAGGACCTGTTTGTTAATGACTTCATAGTATATTCCTATCCTGTTTGTTTTAAACTGAAGATGGGTCTCAATGGGATCCTCAAGAACACTGTAAGCATATTTGGATGAGTGTAGTAAGACTTGGGCTTCCCAGGTGGATAAAGAATCCACTTGCAATGCAGGAGACAGGGGTTCGATTCCCAGGTCAGGAAGCTTCCCTGGAGGAGTGCATGGCAACCCACTCCAGTGTTCTTGCCTGGAGATGGGCTACAGTCCATAAGGTTGCAAAGAGTTGGACATGATTGAAGTGACTGAGGACACAGTAAGACTTATGGGCAGGAAATAAGAATTAAAACTCTGCAAGGAGAGAGCAGACCCAAAGTGTTCCCAAACTCTGAGGCTTGAAGCAAGTAGGTGGACTGTCAGTTACTCTACATCGGTGCAGTTCTTCTGTCTCACATGTGTATTGCCCAGCACTAAGAGAATCTACGGAAGGAAGTCCTATTATGGACTGCGTTGTACACTCCCTGACCAATTCACATGTTGAAGCCCAAAAACCCAGTTGGACTGTATTTGGACTGTAAGGAGGCGATTGAGGTTAGGTGCTATGGGTGGGGTCCTAATCCAATACGACTGATGTTCATATAAGAGGAGATATTAGGGATGTCCTTGCACAGAGGAAAGGCCAGGTGAGGACACAGCTGGAAGGCAGCCATCTGCAAGCAAAAGAGATGTCCCTAGGAGAAACCAAACCTGCCAACTTTCAGCCTCCAGAACCGTAAGCAAATAGATTTCTGTTATTTAAGCCACCCAGTCTGTGGTATTTGGTCAGGGCAACCCTAACACATTGCCGAACAATTTTCTACCATCTTAGAGACAAAAGAAGGGCCACGTTGCTTGGACATTGTATGTTGATAACAGTTTCTCCCATCTTCAAAAGGAGGAAAAATTAGATGTTGCCATCTAATTATTATTATCTAGAGGGCTATTATCCAGAGCTGTCCAAAGATCTAAAAATGGTCTGCCTATGGAAATAGGGAAATAGTAAGCATTTGCCCCTAAAAGTGGGTATCTGCTTGGGAGAGATTTTGTAGCTGGACTCTAGGCATCAACCAAGGGAATCTTAGCAAGGAAAGTACATTCTCCCTCAGGGGTTGTTGGGCAATGTGGGAGAGTGGCTGGTTGTTACAGTCCAGTTAGTTAAAACATGTCCCTATAACCAAGTTTCTTTTAAATTCTACTCTAATGTGTCAAGATGCGTACAACAAGACGGCGGAGTAGAAGGACATGTGCTCATCTTCTCTTATGAGAACTCCAAAATTGCAAATAGTTGCTGAACAATCATCAACAGGAGTATGTTGGATACCACCAAAAAAGGTACCCCATGTCCAAGGGCAAAGGAGAAGTCCCAACAAGATGGTAGGAGGGGCAAAATCATGTTTAGAATCAAACCCCATACCTGCCAGAAATGCTCTGAGGGCTCAAACAAAGCCTTGTGTGCACCAGGACCCAAAGACTCCAAAGAGACTGAGCCAGACCTGCCTTTGAGTGTCTCCTGTGGAGGCTCGGGTCAGCAGTGGCCTGCAGTGGGGTCAGGGGCTTTGGCTGCAGCAGACCTGGGACATGCAACGTGTGGCATAAGCCCTCTTGGAGGAGGTTAATGTTAGCCCCACCATAGAGCTGCAGAGCAGACAACCCACAAACTGCAGAACAATTATACCAAAGAAATTCTCACACTGTTAAGAAAGTTCTAGGCCTAAAAGCAGATTTCACAACCTGGGGATCTGGCAAAGACATTGAGAAACCCCAGGGAATTTGACTTTGTTGGCCAGTGGGATTTGATTACAGAACTTCCACAAGACTGGGGACACAGACTCTTGGAGAGCACAAACAAAACCTTCTATGCACCAGGAGCCAGGAGAAAGGAGCAGTGTCCCCACATGAGACTGAGCTAGACTTGCCTGTGTGTATCCAGGAGTCTCTGGTGGAGGCGTGCATTGACAGTGGCCTGCTGCGGTGTCAGGGGCATGGAATACAACAGTGTGCACACAAGTCCTTTTGAAGGAGGTCACCATTACTGTCATTATCCCTACCATAGTTTGGCCTCAGGCCAAACAGCAGGGACAGAACACAGCCCTGCCCATCAACAGAAAATTGGATTAAAGATTTATTGAGCATGGCCCAGCCCATCAGAACAAGATCCAGTTTCCCCACAGTCAGTCTCTCCCACCAGGAAGCTTACACAAGCCTCTTATCATTGTCCATCAGAGGGCAGACAGAATGAAAACCACAGTCACAGAAAACTAATCAAACTGATTACATGGAACACAGCCTTGTCTAACTCAATGAAACTATGACCCATGCCATATAGGGCCACCCAAGACCGACGGGTCATGGTGGAGAGTTCTGACAAAATGTGGTCCACTGTAGAAGAGAATGGCAAACCACTTCAGTATTCTTGCCTTGAGAGCCCCATGAACAGTATGAAAAAGCAAAAAGATAGGACACTGAAAGATGAACTCCCCACACTGGAGAAGAGGGGAGAAATACCTCCAGAAAGAATGAAGAGATGGAGCCAAAGTGAAAACAATGCCCAGGTGTGGATGTGACTGGTGATGGAAGGAAAGTCTGATGCTGTAAAGAACAATATTGCATAGGAACCTGAAATGTTAGGTCCATGAATCAAGGTAAATTGGAAGTGGTCAAAGAGGAGATGGCAAGAGTGAACATTGGCACTTTAAAAATCAGTGAACTAAAATGTCCTGGAATGGGTGAATTTAATTCAGATGACCATTATATCTACTACTGTGGACAAGAATCCCTTAGAAGAAATGGAGTAGCCCTCATAGTCAACAAAAAAGTCCAAACTGCCGTACTTGGGTGCAATCTCAAAAATGACAGAATGATCTCTGATCATTTACAAAGCAAACTATTAAATATCACAGTAATACAAGTCTATTTCCAACCACTAATGCTGAAGAAGCTGAAGTTAAACGGTTCTACAATGACCTATAAGACCTTCTAGAACTAAAACCAGAAAAAGATGTCCTTTTCATCATAGGGTACTGGAATGCAAAAGTAGGAAATCAAGACACACCTGGAGTGACAGGCAAGTTTGGTCTTGGAGTACAAAATGAAGCAGGGCAAAGGCTAGCAGAGTTGTGCCAAGAGAACGCACTGGTCATAGCAAACACCCTCTTCCAACAACACAATAGAAGACTCTACACATGGACAGCACAAGATGGTCGATACAGATTTCATATCAATTATATTCTTTGCAGCCGAAGATGAAGAAGCTCTATACAGTCAGAAAAAACAAGATCGGGAGCTGACCGTGGCTCAGATCATGAATTCCTTATTGCCAAATTCAGACTTAATTGAAAAAAGTAGGGAAAACCACTAGACCATTCAGGTATGACCTAAATCAAATCCCTTTCGATTATACAGTGGAAGTGGCAAACAGATTCAAGGGATTAGATCTGAAAGACAAATTGGCTGAAGAATGATGGATGGAGGTTCATGACATTGTACAGGAGGCAGTGATCAAGACCATCCACAAGAAAAAGAAAGGCAAAATGGTGGTCTGAGGAGGCCTTACAAATAGCTGAGAAAAGGAGAGAAGCTAAAGGCAAAGGAAAAAAAGAAAGATAAACCCATCTGAATGCAGAGTTCAAAGGATAGGAAGGAGAGATTAAAAAAAAAAAAAGCCTTCCTTAGTGCTCAATGCAAAGAAATAGAGGAAAACAATAGAATGGGAAAGACTAGAGATCTCTTCAAGAAAATTTGACATACTAAAGGAATAGTTCATGCAAAGATGGGCACAATAAAAGACAGAAATGGTATGGACATAACAGAAGAGAAGACATTAAGAAGAGGTGGCAAGAATGCACAGAAGAACTATACAAAAAAACTTCATGACCCAGATAAGTACGAAGGTGTGATCACTCACCTAGAACCAGACATTCTGTAGTACAAAGTCAAGTGGGCCTTGCAAGCATCACTATGAACAAAGCTAGTGGAGGTGATGGAATTCCAGTTGAGCTATTTCAAACCCTAAAAGATGATGCTGTGAAAATGCTGCACTCAATATGCCAGCAGCTTTGGAAAACTCAGCAGTGGCCACAAGACTGGAAAAATTCAGTTTTCATTACAATCCCAAAGAAAGGCAAAGCCAAAGAATATTCAAACTACTGCACAATTTCATTCATCTCACATGCTAGCAAAGTAATGCTCAAAATTCTTCAAGTGAGGTTTCAACAGTACCAAGAACTTAAGATGTTCAAGCTGGATTTAGAAAAGGCAGAGGAACCAGAGATCAAATTGCCAACATCCACTGGATCATAGAAAAAGCAAGAGAGCTTCAGAAAAACATCTACTTCTGCTTCATTGACTTCACCTAAGCCTTTGATTGTGTGGATCACAACAAACTGTGGAAAACTCTTTATGAGATGGGAATACCAGATCATCTTACCTGTCTCCTGAGAAATCTGTATGCAGGTCAAGAAGCAACAGTAAGAACTGAACATGGAACAATGGATCCAAATTGGGAAAGGAGTACATCAAGGCTGTATATTGTTACCCTGCTTATTTAACTTATATGCAGAGCACATCATGAGAAATGCTGGACTGGATGAAGCACAAGCTGGAATCAAGATTGCCAGGAGAAATATCAATAACCTCAGATATGCAGAGGACACCACCCTTATGGCAGTAAGGAAAGAGGAACTAAAGAACCTCTTGATGAAACTGAAAGAGGAGAGTGAAAAAATTGGCTTAAAACTCAACATTCAGAAAACTAAGATCATGGCATCTAGTCCCATCACTTCATGGCAAACAGATGGGGAAACAGTGACAGACTTTATTTTCTTGAGCTCCATAATCACTGCAGATGATGACTGCAGCCATGAAATTGAAAGACGCTTGATCCTTGGAAGAAAAGTTATGACCAACCTAGATAGCATATTCCCCACTCCAGTACTCTTGCCTGTAGAATCCCATGGACGGAGGAGCCTGGTAGGCTGCAGTCCATGGGGTCACGAAGAGTCGGACACGACTGAATGACTTCACTTTCAATTTTCACTTTCATGCATTGGAGAAGGAAATGGCAACCCACTCCAGTGTTCTTGCCTGGAGAATCCCAGGGACGGGGGAGCCTGGTGGGCTGCCATCTATGGGGTCACACAGAGTCGGACATGACTGAAGCGACTTAGCAGCAGCAGCAGATAGCATATTAAAAAGCAGAGACATTACTTTGCCAGCAAAGGTCCATCTAGTTAAAGCTGTGGTTTTACCAGTAGTCATTTATGGATGTGAGAGTTGGACCATAAAGAAAGCTGAGCACAAGGGACAGTTGCAAGATGGCGGAGGAATAGGATGGGGAGACCACTCTCTTCCCCACAAATTCATCAGAAGATCATTTGAATGCTGAGCAACTTTCACAAAACAACTTCTGAACTCTGGCAGAGGACACCAGGCACCCAGAAAGGCAGGCCATTCTCTTCAAAAGGAGGTAGGACAAAATATAACAGACAAAAAGAGGGACAAAAGAGTTAGGGACAGAGACCCGTCCTGGGGAGGGAGTCGTGAAGGAGAAGTTTCCAAACAGTAGGAAACCCTCTCACCAGCAGGTCTGTGGGGAGTTTTGGAATCTCAGAGGACAATACAACTGGGAGGGGGAAAAAAACCCCACAGAATACGCACCTATCCACAATTGCCAGTGGAGAAGTAACCCAGACACTCGCGTCTGCCACCAGTGAACAGGGACCGGACAGGGAGGCGCAGGCTGCATGCTTAGGACCAGGCCTGGATGCCCTGAGGACAATCTGAGGGAGCTAATGTGAGATAGCAACCCAAACTGTGGGATAGCCAGAGAGAGGAAAGAAAAGAGAGAGAACTTTCCTGCGAAATGCTCTAACCTAACGCACAGCCTGGTCCGCTCACAGAACAAAGGATTACACGAATACCAAAGGAGAGCTAGCAGGCTGTGTACAGGCCCCTCCCCTCACTGGAGGCAGAGAGGCAGGTGTGTGACAGCCAGAGCCGGAAGGTGAGGGGCAATCTCAGCCCCAGAGATGGCATCCTCCCCAAACTGTGAACAGGCTCCCAGTTGCTAACCAAGTCTTCCTGGGATCCTGGACGGTTGACATCTGCCAGGAGGGTCACAGTGAGAGATCAGCTCCCCAGAGGAGACACGCGGCACACCTGAGATGGTGTGCGGTGCACCCGGGAAACCAAGCTATGGGGACTGGGGAGATTAAGGCACATGGCCCACCTGGGACAGTGTGCTTGCCAAGCACTTGGTTGCCTGAGCTGCTTGGACCTGGGAAGTGCACAAAATGCCTGCCCAACCGAGTTTGTACCCTTGTAGAGTATCTGAGAACCTGAACCTGAGTGGCTTAGACCTGGAAAGTGCACAAAACACAGGGCCCACTTTGGATGATGCCCCTGCAGAGCACCCTGGAGCCTGAGCAGTGTAGACCTGGAAAGCACACGCCACGAGCATGGTCCATACATTGTGAGCACTCCCCACACATGCCAGAGATATTTATTTGCTGTGTTCCTCCCTCTCCACAACACAACTGAACAAGTGAGCCTAAATAAATGACCACTTTTGCCCCCTTGTGTCAGGGTGGAAATTAGACACTGAAGAGACTTGTAAACAGAGGAAGCCAAATTAAACAAAGAAGAGGGAACCACTCTGGAAGTGATAGGTGCAACAGATTAAAACCCTGTAGTTAACATTGATTAAGCATTGGAGGGGGCCTATAGACCTAGAGAGCAAGTATAAGCTGGAACAAGGAACTATCTGAAACTGAACTGAGCCCATATTGCCCTCAACAGCTCCAGAGAAATTCCTAGATATATTTTTACTATTATTATTTTTTGATTTTTTAAAAATGTAAGTTCTTTATTATTTATTTAATTTTCATTTTTATAACCTACTATTATCTTGCAAAAAAAAAGACCCTATTTTTAAAGCAAAATTCATATATATACATATTTTATAATTTTTGTGATTTGATGTTGTTTTGTATTTTTAACATTGTATTTTTGAGAGTCTAACCTCTACTCTAGATTTTTAATCTTTGTTTTTTGGTATTTGTCATAAATTTTGTACCTTTAAGAATCTAATCTTCAGTATCCATTTTCACTTAGGGGTGTGATTACTGGCTCGATTGCTCTCTCCCCTTTTGACTCTCCCTTTACTCCCCCAGGTCACTTCTATCTCCTCCCTCCCCCTTCTCTTCTCTACTTAACTCTGTGAATCTCTCTGGGTGTTTCGGGCTGTGGAGATCACTTAGGTAACTGATTACTGGCTAGATTGGTCTCTCCCCTTTTGATTCCCCCTATTCTCCTCCTGGTCACCTCTATCTCCCTCCTCCATCTTCTCTTTTCTATGTAACTCCGTGAACCTCTCTGGGTGTTCCAGACTGTGGAGAGCACATAGGGAACTGATTACTGGCTAGACTGCTCTCTCCCCTTTTGACTCCCCCTCTTATCCCTCCTCCTTGTCACCTCTATCTCCCTCTTCACTCTTCTCTTCTCCATGTAACTCTGTGAACCTCTCTGGGTGTCTGGGTGTCCCTCACTGTGGAGCATTGTTTCACCATTAATGTAGATGTTTTATCACCTGTGCTGTATGGATGGAGAAGACTTGAGGCCACTGTAAGAATAAGACTGAAAGCCAGAAGCAGGAGGCTTAAATCCAAAACTTGAGAACATCAGAGAACTCCTGATTCCAGGGAACATTAATAGACAAGAGCTCATCCAAAAGCCTCCATTAGCTACACTGAAACCAAGCTCCACCCAAGAACTAACAAGTTCCAGAGCAAGATATACCATGCTAATTCTCCAGCAAAGCAGGAATACAGCCCTGATCATTAAAAGACAGGCTGCCCAAAGCCATGCCAAACCCATAGACACCCCAAAACTCACTACTAGACACTTCATTGCACTTCAGAGAGAATAGATCCAGCTCCACCCACCGGAACACAGACACAAGCTCTCCTAACCAGGAAACCTTGACAAGCCACTAGTTCAACCTCACCCATAGGGAGAAGGCTACACAATAAAGAGGAGCCACAAACTTCCAGCCTACAGAAAGGGCACCCTAAACACAGCAATCTAAATAAAATGAAAAGGCAGAGAAATATTCACCAGATAAAGGAACATGATAAAAGCCTACCAAACCAAACAAAAGAGGAGGAGATAGGGAGCCTACCCGAAAAAGAATTCAGAATAATGCTAGTAAAGATGATCCAAAATCTTGAAAACAAAATGGAGTTACAGATAAACAGACTAAAGACAAGGATTGAGAAGAGGCAAGAAAAGTTTAACAAGGACTAGAAAAAATAAAGAAGAGTTAATCAATAATGAATAATGCAATAACTGAGATCAAAAGCACTCTGGAGGGAACCAACAGTACAGTAACAGAGGCAGAAGATAGGATAAGTGAGGTGGAAGATAGAATGGTGGAAATAAATTAACCAGAGGGGAAAAAAGAATTAAAATAAATGAGGACAACCTCAGAGACCTCTGGGACAATGTTAAACACCCCAACATTTCAATCATAGGAGTCCCAGAAGAAGAAGACAAAAAAAGAAAGGGCATGAGAAAACACTTGAGGAAATAATAGTTGAAAACTTCTCTAAAATAGGGAAGGAAATAGTCACCCAAGTCAAAGAAATCCAGAGTCCCAAACGGAATAAACCCAAGCCAAAACATCCCAAACTAACAATAAATAAATACTCCATATTAATCAAACTAATGAAGATCAAACACAAAGAGCAAATATTAAAAGCAGCAAGGGAAAAGCAACACAAATAACACACAAGGGGATCCCCATAAAGATAACAGCTGATCTTTCAATAGAAACTCTTCAGGCCGGAAGGGAAGAGCAGGACATACTTAAAGTGATGAAAGAGAAAAACCTACAACCCAGATTACTATACCCGGCAAGGATCTCATTCAAATATGAAGGAAAAATCAAAAGCTTTACAGAAAAACAAAAGCTGAGAGAATTCAGCACCACCAAACCAGCTCTTCAACAAATGCTAAAGGATCTTCTCTAGACAGGAAACACAGAAAAGGCTTATAAACTCAATCCCAAAACAACAAAGTAAATGACAACAAAATCATACTTATCAATAATTACCTTAAATGTACATGGGCTGAATGCCCCAACCAAAAGACAAAGACTGGCTGGATGGACAAAAAACAAGACCCCTATATGTGCTGTCTACATATGCTGTCTACAAGAGAGCCATCTCAAACCAAGAGATACATACAGACTGAAAGTGAAGGGCTGGAAAAAGATATTTCATGCAAATAGAGACCAAAAGAAAGCAGGAGTAGCAATACTCATATCAGATAAAATAAACTTTGAAATAAAGTTCATGAAAAGAGACAAAGGAGGACACTACATAATGATCAAAGGATCAATCCAAGAAGAAGATACAACAATTATAAATATATATGAACCCAACATAGGAGCACCTCAATATGTAAGGTGAATGCTAACAAGTATGAAAGGGGAAATTTGCAGTAACACAATAATAGCGGGAGACTTTAATATCCCACTCACACCTATGGATAAATCAACTAAACAGAAAATTAGCAAGGAAACATAACCTTTATATGATACAATGGACCAGGCAGACCTCATTGATATCTATAGGACATTTCATCACAAAATAATGAATTTCACCTTTTTCTCAAGTGCACAAGGAACCTTCTCAAGGATAGATCACATCCTGGGCCATAAATCTAGTCTTAGTAAATTCAAAAAAGTTGATATCATTCCAAGCATCTTTTCTGATCACAATGCAGTAAGATTAGATGTCAAATACAGGGAAAAAAAACTATTAAAAATACAAAAATATCCTTCTGAATAACCAACAAATCATGGAAGAAATAAAAAAGGAAATCAAAATATGCATAGAAACAAAAGAAAATGAAAACATGACAACCCAAAACATATGGGATTCAGTAAAAACAGTGCTAAGGGGAAGGTACATAGCAATATAAGTTTACCTCAAGAAACAAGAGAAAAATCAAATAACCTAACTCTACACCTAAAGCAACTAGAAAAAGAAGAAATGAAGAACCCCAGGGTTAGTAGAAGGAAAGAAATCATAAAAATTAGGGCAGAAATAAATGAAAAAGAAACAAAGGAGACTATAGCAAAAACCAACAAAAGTAAAAGCTGGTTCTTTGAGAAGATAAATAAAATAGACAAACCATTAGCCAGACTCATCAAGGAAAAGAAGAATCAGAGCAACAAAATTAGAAATGAAAATGGAGAAACCACAGCAGACAACAGAGAAATACAAAGGATCATAAGAGGCTACTATCAGCAACTATATGCCAATGAAATGGACATCTTGGAAGAAATGGACGAATTCTTAGAAAAGTATAACCTTCCAAAACTGAACCAGGAAGAAATAGAAAATCTTAGCAGACCCATCACAAACACGGAAATTGAAACTGTAATAAAAAATCTTCAAACTAAAGCCCAGGACCAGATGGCTTCAAAGGCGAATTCTACCAAAATTTAACGAAGATCTGACACCTATCCTACTCAAACTCTTCCAGAAAATTGCAGAGGAAGGTAAACTCCAAAACTCATCCTATGAGGCCACTATCACCCTAATACCAAAACTAAACAAAGATGCCACCAAAAAAAGAAATCTATAGGCCAATATCACTGATGAACATAGATGCAAAAATCCTCAACAAAATTCTAGCAAACAGAATTCAACAGTATATTAAAAAGATCATACATCATGACCAAGTGGGCTTTATCCCAGGGATGCAAGGATTCTTCAATATTTAGAAATCAATCAATGTGATACTGGAGAAGGAAGTGGCAACCCACTCCAGTATTCTTGCCTAGAGAATCCTGTGGACAGAGGAGCCTGGTGGGCTGCTGTCCCTAGGGTAGCATAGAGTTGGACACGACTGAAACGACTTAGCAGCAGCAGCAGCAATGGGATGCTCCACATTAACAAACTGAAAGATAAAAACCATATGACTATCTCAATAGATGCAGATAAAGCCTTTGACAAAATTTAACACCCATTTATGATAAAAAAAAAAAAAAACTCTCCAGAAAGCAGGCATAGAAAGAACATACCTCTTCATAATAAAACCATACATGGTAAACCCACAGCAAACATTATCCTCAATGGTGAAAAGTTGAAAGCATTTCCCCTAAAGTCAGGAACAAGACAAGGGTGCCCACTCTCACCACTACTATTTAACATAGTTTTGGAAGTTTTAGCCACAGCAATCAAAGAAGAATAAGAAATAAAAGGAATCCAGATTGGAAAAGAAGAAGTAAACTCTCACTGTTTGCAGATGACATGATCATCTACATAGAAAACCCTCTACCAGAAAATTACTAGAGCTAATCAATGAATATAGTAAAGTTGTTGCAGGATATAAAATTAACACACAGAAATCCCTTGCATTCCTATACACTAACAATGAGAAAACAGAAGGAGAAATTAAGGAAACAATCCCACTCACCACCGTGACGAAAAGAATAAAATAATTAGGAATAAATCTACCTAAAGAAACAAAAGACCTATATATAGAAACTATAAAACAGTGATGAAAGAAATCAAAGATGACACAAATAGATAGAGAAATATACCATGTTCATGAATCAGAAGAATCAATATAGTGAAAATGAGTATATTACTCAAAGAAATCTATAGATTCGATGCAGTCCCTATCAAGCTACCAATGGTATTTTTCACAGAACTTGAACAAATAATTTCACAATTTGTATGGAAATACAAAAAACCTTGAATAGCCAAAACAATCTTGAGAAAGAAGAATGGAACTGGAGGAATCACCCTGCCTGACTTCAGACTACACTACAAAGTTACAGTCATCAAGACAGTATGATACTGGCACAAAGACAGAAATAAAGATCAACGGAACAAAATAGGAAGCCCAGAGATAAATCCACATAGCTATGGAAACCTTATCTTTGACAAAAGAGGCAAAAATATACAATGGAGAAAAGACAATCTCTTTAACAAGTGGTGCTGGGGAAACTGGTCAACCACTTATAAAAGAATGAAACTAGAACCCTTTCTAACACCATACACAAAAATAAACTCAAAATGGATTAAAGATATAAATCCATCTAAATCCAGATTATAAAACTCCTAGAGTTTTATAATAGGGCAAAACACTTTCTGACATAAATCACAGCAAGATCCTCTATGACCCACCTCCCAGAGTAATGGAAATAGAAGCAAAAATAAACAAATGGGACCTAATTAAACTTAGCTTTTGCACATTGAAGGAAACTATAAGCAAGGTGAAAAGACAGCCTTCAGCATGGGAGAAAATAATAGTAAATGAAGCAACTGACAAAGAATTAATCTCAAAAATATACAAGCAGCTCATGTAGCCTAATACCAGAAAAATAAACGACCCAATCAAAAAAATGGGCCAAAGAACTAAACAGACATTTCTCCAAAGAAGACATACAGATGCCTAACAAACACATGAAAAGATGCTCAACATCACTCATTATCAGAGAAATGCAAATCAAAACCACAATGAGGTACCATCTCACGCCCGTCAGAATGGCTGCTATCCAAAAGTCTAGAAGCAATAAATGGTGGAGAGGGTGTGGAGAAAATGGAACCCTCTTACACTGATGGTGGGAATGCAAACTAGTACAGCCACTATGGAGAACAGTGTGGATATTCCTTAAAAAACTGGAAATAGAACTGACATACGACCCAGCAATCCCACTGCTGGGAAACCAGAATTGAAAGAGACACATGTACCCTGATGTTAATCGCTGCACTGTTTACAATAGCCAGGATATGGAAGCAACTTAAATGTCCATCGGCAGACAAATGCATAAAAAAGCTGTGGTATATATACACAATGGAATACTCAGATATTAAAAAGAAGGCATTTGAATCAGTTCTAATGAGGTAGATAAAACAGAGTGAAGTAAGTCAGAAAGAAAAACATCAATACAGTGTATTAATGCATATATATGGAATTTAGAAAGATGGTAATGACGACCCTATATGCGAGATAGCAAAAGAGACATAGACGTGAAGAATAGACTTTTGGACTCTGTGGGAGAAGGCAAGGGTGGGATGGTTTGAGAGAATAGCATTGAAATATGTATATTATCATATGTGAAATAGATCGCTGGTCCAGGTTCAATGCATGAGACAGGGTGCTCAGGGCTGGTGCACTGGGATGACCATGAGGGATGGGATGGGGAAGCAGGTGTGAGGGAGATTCAGGATGGGGGACACATGTACACCCATGGCTGATTCATGTCAATGTATGGCAATAACCACTACAATATTGTAAAGTAATTAGCCTCCAATTAAAATAAATAAATAAATAAAGGAAAAACATCCATGCAGTGTATTAATGCATATATATGGAATTTAGAAAGATGGTAATGATGACCCTATATGTGAGACAGTAAAACAGACACAGATATAAAGAACACAGTTTTGGACTCTGTAGGAGAAGGCAAGGATGGGATGATTTGAGAGAATAGCATTGAAACATGTGTATTACCATATATGAAATAGATCACCAGTCCAAGTTCAATGCATGAAACAGGGCACTCAAAGCCGGTGTGCACTGGGACAACCCAGAGGGGGGTGTGAGGGGGAGTTCAGGATCAGGGACACATGAACACCTGTGGCTGATTCATGCCAATGTATGGCAAAAACCACCACAATATTGTAAAGTAATTAGACTCCAATTAAAATAAATAATTTTTTTAAAAAGGAAAGCTGAGCACCAAAGAATTGATGCTTTTGAACTGTGGTGTTGGAGAAGACTCTTGAGAGTCTCTTGGACTGCAAGGAGATCAAACCAGTCACTCCTAAAGGAAATCAGTCCTGAATATTCATTGGAAGGATTGATGCTGAAGCTGAAGCTCCAATACTTTGGCTACCTGATGCAAAGAACAGACTCACTGGAAAAGACCCTGATGCTGGGTGAGACTGAAGGCAGGAGGAGAAGGGGACAACAGAGGGCAAGATGGTTGGATGGCATCACGAACTCAATGGACATGAGTTTGAGCAAGCTCTGGGAGTTGGTGGTGCACATGGAAGCCTGGCATGCTGCAGTCCACGGGATCACAAAGAGTTGGAAACGACTGAGCAACTGAACTGAACTGAACTGAACTAATGCAGCAAGTTCAAAGGTCTTTGACTTTTCTTTATTAAAAGGACTTTGAAAAGATACAGTGACTCATGACCAAGAACATAGAATTCCAAGTACAGTAACTCAGAGGCCATGACACATAATGGTTTTATCTCTGGTCCTTTAAAGCAATATCCCCAAACTTGTTGAATGAAAAAATGATTCCTGCAGTGCTTATTAAAAAGAAAATCCTCTGGTCCCATCCCACATTGCCTGACTCTTTCAGGGAAGGCTTTAAAAGTTATGTGTCAATTTCTGAATCCTGGCTGCATACTGGACTCACCAAAGAACTCAGTGAAGTCTTGGGTCCTACCTCAGACACTCTGCTGTGGCTGGTCCTCATGGGGGACTGAATTTCTTAGAGTTCTCCAGGGGATGCTGCTTTGCAGTCAGGGCTGAGAACCACAGCTTTGTGTCAGAACCCCACATAATTCCTTACTTTGAATCCTATTGGGCACCATGAATTGAAGAGTTGTGCTCATTAATGGTCTGCTTGGTGGCTGGCACAGGCAGGTGTGAGCTGGCTGTGGGGTTAGAGAGTTCATCCCTCCTGGAGGATCAGAATATTTGGGCCTTGTTGTTGTTGCTGTTCAGTTGCTCAGTCATGTCCAACTCTTTGTGACCCCATGGACTGCAGCATGCCAGGCTTCCCTGTCCTTCACCATCTCCTGGAGGTCACGCAAACTCTTGGCATCCAATCATCTCATCCTCTCATCCCCTTCTACTCCTGCCTTCAGTTTTTTCCAGCATCAGGGTCTTTTCCAATGAATCAGCTCTTCACATCAGGTGGCCAAGTGTTGGAGTTTCAGCTTCAGTATCAGTCCTTCCAATGAATATTCAGGATTGACTTACTTTAGGATTGACTGGTTTGATCTTTTTGCAGTCCAAAGGACTCTCAAGAGTCTTCTCCAGCATCACAGTTTGAAGGCATCAATTCTTTGGCGCTTAGCCTTTTTTACTGTCCAACTCTTGCATCTGCACAGGACTACTGGAAAAACCATAGCTTTGACTATATGGACCTTTGTCAGCAAAGTAATGTCTCTACTTTTTAATACGCTGTCTAGGTTTGTCATTGCTTTTCTTCCGAGGAGCAAGGGTCTTTTAGTTTCATGGCTGCAGTCACCATCCACAGTGATTTTGGAGCCCAAGAAAATAAAGTCTGTCACTGTTTCCATTGTTTCCGCATCTATTTGCTATGAAGTGATGGGATTGGGAGCCATGATCTTAGTTTTTTGAATATTGAGTTTTAAGCCAGCTTTTTCACTCTCCTCTCTAACTTTTATCAAGAGGCTCTTTAGTTCCTCTTTGCTTTCTGCCATAAGGGTGGTGTCATCTGCACATCTGAAGTTATTGATATTTCTCCCAGCAATCTTGATTCCAGCTTGGTGCTTCATCCAGCCCAGCATTTCTCATGATATACTCTGCATATAAGTTAAATAAGCAGGGTGACATATACAGCCTTGATGTACTCCTTTCCCAATTTGGAACCAGTCCATTAGTCCATGCCCAGTTCTAACTGTTGCTTCTTGACCTGCATGCAGATTTCTCAGGAGGCAGGTAAGGTGGTCTGGTATTCCCATCTCTTAAAGAATTTTCCACAGTTTGTTGTGATCTACACAGTCAAAGGCTTTGGCGTAGTCAATGAAGCAGAAGTAGATATTTTTCTGGAATTCTCTAGCTTTTGACAATTTGATCTCTGGTTCCAAACTTGGGCCTAAGTTTGATTATAATAGGAATCTGAAGTTATTTCCATGACTTTGCTTGTACTGATTAAAGTGACCAATTTGACATCTAAGTTGGGGTGGCCAGGGTGTAGTGTGGGATGAGGGGAACCAAGATCCTGGAAACTATGTGGCACAGCCAAAGGAAGAAAAAGATAAAGAGACCCAGAAAGGTTTTCATCATTAAATATAAACTTGAAGATATAGCAATACAAAGTATTCAAAATCAAATAGAGAGAGAAAAAATTTTGGAAAAAAAAGACTCAGCATAGTAAATTGTGGGTCAAAAGTAAGTGGCCTGGTTGATATGTGTGGAATTAGAGTGCCAGAAAAGGAAAAAGTTAAGGGGGACATAAAAATAGTTGAAGAAATAAGGAATAAAAATTTTTTCTAAATCTGATAAAATCTATAAACCTGCAGTTCAAGATGTTTTCATGAAGAGTTCATACAGTGCAAAGATGAAGATTTTGAACTTGGGGATCATCCAATTTAGGTTCCCACCATGTTTGCAATGTCCTGTCTATATGACTTAAATTCTTTATTTAAGCTGTCTAAACTTCAGTTTCCTTAGCTGCAAAGTATATATAAAAATTGCACAAAATATTCATTATTTTATAGTTTTTAATAGAAAATATTGGCAACAACTTAAATGTCTACAAGGCCTGACTAAATTAATTGTGGTACAGCTATAGTATAGAATATTATACTGATGTCAAAAGAGGGATGTCTGTATGAATTGGTATGGAAAGGTTTCCAAGAATACTGCCACATGAAAAAGCAAGTCACATGATATGATTTCATTTAGATATTCAAAAATCTTGTATAGGTAGACACAGATATGTGTCTATCTATAATAAATGAAGACACGTACATATAATAAATAAAGACTGGAAGGATGCTCATCAAATCGTCTCTGAAAGAGAATGAGTCACAAGAAAAGGTAAAAAAACCTCTTTCATATTTATCTCCATAAACCACTGTAATGCCTGAATTTGTTTACAATGATTGTGAAATGATTTTTGAAAGAGGGAAAATAGAAGCAATATGATTTGAGGAGTTTGCCCAAGGCTGTCCATGCTGATGGAGAATGGATGAGATGCTTGAAGACTATGTGAACTGGTGAAAGTGTCAATTTAAAGAAATCATTCCCCTTCTGAAAATCCTTCTGTGGCTCTGTTACCTAGGGAATAAAACTCAACTCCTGAGCAGGGCTCATAGGAACCCTGCAATCTGGCCCTGCCTGATTTTTGGGGGCTTATTTCCCACCACACACATCTAAGGACTCTTCTCCCTCTTGCACCCTGGCCAACTCTAAGTCATTCTTCTGTACTTGGATTATTTAGTACATTCATTACTTCTCTCTCCCTCCATCCCTACCCTGGAAGAGTTAATCAATTACCCCTATGCTACCTCATATCTACATATACCTCCACATTGGCATTTATTAAAATGTACTGCTGCTGGTGTAATCACATCTGGATTTAGTAATTGTGGCACATGGGCTTAGTTGCCCGGCGGCACATGCACATATTTTCCTGAGTAGTTTCTGGCTGTGTGATTTTATTTGAATTGTCTTTGTCTTAAATATGGCTTCTTACAGTTTTACCCACTTAACACTTGTGATACTATCTGTTAAACTTACCAACTCCAAAATGACATGATCTATTCCTTATGTGTGTGTGCTAAGTCGCTTCAGTCATGTCCAACTCTTTGTGACCCTGTGGACCATATCCATCAGGCTCCTCTGTCTATGGGATTCTCTAGGCAAGAATACTGGAATGGGTTGCCATGCCCTCCTCCAGGGGATCTTTCTGACTCAGGGATAGAACCTGTGTACACAGGAAAATACTGGTCAACAATTTCATAGACAGAAATATAAGGTAGTGAGACCACCACCATTTTTTGTATTCAAGAGAAGAATTTTCACATTGAATGGGAATCATGCTCAATGACTTTCCAAGCCCCTTCCAATTCTCAGGTTTTTAATTCTACATTACCTCAACCCCAGACTGCCAAACAGGTTGATAAATAAAATTCAAATT
The DNA here is from genome assembly GCF_054371585.1 of Giraffa tippelskirchi. Lineage (NCBI taxonomy): Eukaryota > Metazoa > Chordata > Mammalia > Artiodactyla > Giraffidae > Giraffa > Giraffa tippelskirchi. Next base: position 96,436,479 of record NC_137276.1, read on the forward strand.
CAATCTCTACTCAATGAAATAGGAAGTGCAAAAAAAGCTCTCTGAAAACTATTGGGTTGCCCTTAAAGTTTATTCGGGTTTTTACATAACATCATACAGAAAAACACTAAAGAACTTTTTGGCCAACCCAATAAACCAGAAAATGGGAGATACTGAAGGGGACTACCTACAGCAGGTGATGAGGTGGCCTTGCTTTGACTCCTGGCCCCCTGCTGGAAATATTGTTAGCTCCGGTGGTCATACCTAAGACTGGGGGAGGCTGGTTGCAGATTTTAATGTCTTTGTTCTTGTGCCAGGGAGGATTGAGCCCTTACTGAGAGTTTTTTTTCTGTTGCTTCTGCATTGCCTAGTTAAGGCAGTCCTTGGAGGCATGCGTCTTCTGACTATCTGAAGAGGGACACCCTTGCTTGTTCCTATTCAGAGCCATAATGTGAATTAGGATGAACTATCAGCTGCCCATCATGCTTAATCTATGTTTAGAATCTGTACTTTGAAAGGAATATTGGACCTGTTAGGATATAGTCTGCAGTAACCAGGGCTGCTTTATTATACAATCCACAGTGGCTTCCCACCCCACTTTTTTTTTTTTTTTATTGAACTGGTTACTCAGTCATACTAAACATGGAATAAAGTGAAATAAATAAATATATAAAACTCGGAATGCACTGAATCTTTTCACTGTCAAGCTGGCTCAAATGTTCTCAAAGTTTATCTGAGAGCTTGGTTGCCCTGCTGAAAATAGCATTGTGCAGTGAAACAGAAAATAAGATGTCATGGCAAACTAAACATCTTCACTTTCTGGACAAATATCTGAGTTGACTGGACCATCGAGAGGGGCCTGGGGAATGACCAGAGGGAGGATCTCGCCCCACATTTGGGGGCTCCGTGGGGTTCAGGTGAGCAGCGGGTGAAACTCACTGACACCTGACTTCTGTTAAAGCCTCTGGCAACTTCCAGCGGGCTCAAAGGTGGCTCCTTTGTATGTTGTGAAAGTAAAAGACGGCTAGTTTGCCATGACAGCTTATTTTCTGTCCTACTGCACAGTGTTATTTTAACCAAGGAGGCTTACTCCCTCCTTGATAAACTCACTGGGACTTGATATCTACAAATGAATCCTATTATAATGAATGGGTATTAAAATAACTGTGTGTGTATGTAGGAGAGGGTGACAAGCAGAGGGGAAAGGAAGAAAAAGGCAGATAGATCCACATTCACTTATTGGCCTGTTATTTAATCTGTGTACAACCTTCTAATTAAAAGTGAGGATAACAGTATTATTCATCTCAGGGGGACTTTTATGAGCATTAAATGAAATGAATTAATGAATTCATTATTAATTATTTAATAATTATTGGCATTGTTAAATGTAAATAATTATTATTCATTATTAATTATAGTATTAATTAAATTAAATATCTGGATCATACCAAGCACACCACAAATGAAAATAAACAAGTACCTGACCATATTAAGTACTCCATAAATGTTAACTATTATTTTATTTTTTTATAAAAATGTAATGAGAAAAAGAAGGAAAACAGAAGAGAAAGAAATGTTAAGGCTGAAGAACACACTGGACACCAAGGAGAAAAGGTAATCTTGTTTTCTTAAAAAGATTATATCCATGAAGTCATATTCATTCCAGAAACAAGGGCAAACATCTATGAAACACTAACAAAAGTCCATAATGCAGGAAGGCAGCATTCATGATCAGTTCTTCACTAATATCTCCTCAAGTCCTTTACCATTCTCCCATGTCTGGTTCCTTGGATGCTTTCATCCCCAACAGCTGGAACTAGTGCTTCTTTGTATGAGGGCTTTCCTCTGGCTACTTAAAACTCGTTTTGCCCGAGGCCACAGGGAACCCTACATGCCAGAGGATATTCAGCCCCTTGAGCATAGCCCTTGACTGAAGGGTGACACCTGTGCTTCCTCTCCATCTTTTTCTTGGTTCACCTTCCTCATTCCCTTCCTGATTTCTCTGATAACACATTCTAATGAATCTCTTTGTTAGCAAATCATTGATTGAAACTGCCTGCCTTGGTCAGGCATGAAAATATTTGTTTGCATGAGTTGTCTCAAAACAGTAGGTCCCAATAAGGAACTTGATGCTATTGCCAAAATCTAACCGGGGGAATTTGGGAGGGACCAAAAGGAGGGAGGAGACACCAGCCCATAATATGTCTTGCCAACCTCCCAGAAACCCTCACGCTGGAATTTATCTTGGCTGAAACATGTGAGCACTGCCAGGAAGGACCCTGAGTCAGACCAAATATGTGCACAAGCAAGATGACTGGCCAGAGACAACCCAGAAAGCTAACCCTGTTACCTTAAAACCTGAGATTGTGAACCACATGGCAGAGCAGCTCTTCTGGGTTCCCTCACCCTACAGTTCTCTGATCAAGTACCCATTTGCAATAAAGTCTTTCATTTTGTCAGTATATGTATCTCCTTGGACAATTCATTTCTAAGTGTTAGACAAGAGTCCACTCTCAGGCCCTTCCAGGAACACCTTCAACATAAATTCTTACCTCAGACTTTGTTTCTTGGGAATCTAGCGTAAGACACAGACATTCTCAACTTTTAACTAGTTGTCTTCAAGAAAAGTTTTGTAAATCAGTTTGGAAATCAACAAATATTCTTGTGTAGAAAGTGCATTAGAAATGTTGTTAGAATCCACAAAGTTTACCTAAAGTGTTAGTCGCTCAGTTTTGTCCAACTCTTTGCGACCCCATGAGCTATAGCCCGCCAGGCTCCTCTGTCCATGGGATTCTTCAGGCAAGAATCCTGGATTGGGTTGCCATTTCCTTCTCCAAGGGATCTTCCCAGCCCAGGGATTGAACCTGGATCTCTGTCTGAGCAATCAAGGAAACCCCAAGCTTATCTAACCTATCATGTATTTAAAATATTGAGCATTTGTAGCAAAACACTGTACAGAAATTTACTGTTGCTCTACCTGCAACAAAATTAACTGAGAAAAAATTAAAATGACAGCAATGACAACAAAAGGCAGAGTTTTCCCTGAGCCCCAGTAAGGGCTTAGATATAGGAAATTTTCTAGGGATTTCCAGGAGTAGGAAAAACTGTTAAAACAGGTTATTTTTTGTCTAGTTTTTCTTTCCTTCCTTTCATGCAAATACACCTCACATAAGCACCACAGTCACCTTTCAAAGCAATTCAGGGCCTTTTTGATAACAAATAGCATAGGAAGCAGGAAGCATGGAGGAGGATCCTGGGGAGAGGAAAGGAAGGGAAGGGAGAAGGAAGAGACAGTCCTAGGGTCAGAGTAGGGGTTAAAAAAAGATTTAGGAGAATGACTGTAAATGTGGGGGAAAGAGATGTAGAGGGGAAAAGTCACAAAGCCCTGCATATAAAAAGTCAGAAAAGAACCTTCCATAAAAGGCTATGAAGAACCCAGGAATAAGGAATTGAGGATGAAGAGAAAAGTGTTCTAGAAAGGCTTGAGGAAGGTCAGAAAATTTCTCCTGAACATCTTTCTTCTTGTTGCTGTCTCCTCTGTGGTATAGAGATCAGTCATTTTTAATGAATCCTATTTGCTCTGTTTGGAGACCTACAGCTAATGGAAAGGAGTTGTAAGTCTTTGCCTCATGGATTCTGGAGTTCACTTCATACTGTTTGACTGGTAACCAACTGCAGGCAAATGAGTGAGTCCAGCTAAGACCAGAAAACCCATATAACTGAGCCCAGCACAAGTTATCAGCCCACAGAATCATGAATGAAATAAATTGTTGTTTTAAGCTCTAGGATTTGGGGTGGTTTGTTATACAGTGAAAGTACCTGATACAATGTTGCTCATGATAATGCACTTATTATTATAAAAAGCATGATAATATAATAACTATGCAATAATTATATAAATATTACTTAAAAGTAACAGGGTCTTAGTTTGAAATTACATTTTTTAGCTTTTCATTTCTTTGTTAGTTCCCTAGGGTCTGTAAGTAGCTGTCTTCCACTAAAATTACCAACACATGCTTTTAGAAGCAAAGAGTTTAGACCCAACTTCCCCAACTGCTATGGAGAACCCAAATTATTAGCACTGCATGGCTCTGGGTCAATATTTATTCCTCAACTCTCCATCTAGACATTACTCATCTCTTGTGTCAATAAGGGTCCAGTTAGAAAAACAAAACTATAGTAGTTATTGTAATAGAGGGGAACTGGTTAAATAGTTATTGGAAGACTCGAAAGGCAATCAAAGGAACACTGCACTAAGAAGCCACATATCCCAAAGGCTAGGAAAATGAAGTGGCAGAGGTTGAAGTGATTTTGGACACTAGAAATTTGTAGGAGCATCATGGAACTGAGACTTTTTTCCTTCTCAGGAGGGGGCACTGCCTAGACAGTGCTGATACTTCTGCAGGAATGCAATGAGACTATTTCTGGGAATGAGGGAAGAACCTGGAAACTGGAAGTGTTGCTCCTGGAGTGAAGATCCATTGCTGGGGCATCCTGATAGGAGTCAGCAAGCAAGAAGGAAGGATCCAGTCCCATCTCCTGCCTGCCTTCCAGTCTCTCTCTTCCAGCTCCTATTCATAGAACCTAACAGGAATCATTCATTTAAGGCAAAGAAAAGTTGTGCTTTCCAGAGATCCAGGACCAGCATCACAGAACAGCATATAGCAGGATGGATTTGGATTTGCAATATAATAACTTAATACCTGTTATTCTTCTTCTTTATCTTAAAGACTTCTTGAGCATGGCTTTCTTCTCTCTTCTCTGTGCTCAGCTGGATTCAAACAGCAAAATCTCCAAGCATAAAGTTTCTGCTTAGCCAACATTTGGTTGAATAAATGAATATGAGGTTGTAGAGTAATTTTTAAACACTTTCTTAGTGTTGGATGCTAAACTGAGCACTTTTTGTGTTTATCATGTTTATCCTCTTTAACATTCACAACAACCATATGAGGAAGAAGATAAGATTCCTCTGTGTCAGTCAGTGTCCAGTCAGTAAAGCAGAAATCCACCTAGTTATTTCAGACAGAGAGAATTTAATACAGAAGATTGTTTACAAAAGTTGTAAGATCTGGAGGAACAAAAAGGAAATTGATGCTACTCAGAGCCCATTGGTATGGGCTCACTACTGAGGCTGACAAAGCTCTATGGCTGAACTTGTATGAAGGATAGAACCAGTGCTGTTACTGCTGAGCACAAAGCTTGAATGCCCCTCCCTGCACCACTGCTACAGCAACTGCCTCAGCTGTAGTAACCATTGTCACTATTGCAGAGACCTGTTGTTGCTGCTATTGCTACAACCTGTTGTTGTAACACTCATCACTGTTTCATGAATCTGGTCACTCACATGAGGCTATAGTCCCAATATGATCATTGCTAGATTGCTAGATCCAGAAGTAGAAAAATAGTTTTTTCTTTCATCTGACTTCCAATCTTTGGTGGACTTTACCAGAAGTCATCTGGCAAGGGAGTTTGGGAAATGTAGTCTTCAAGATTCTGGTCTTCTATATATAGAAGAGTATAAAAGAACAAGTGTGGGGCTGAGAGCCAAAGATAAATATCTGGAACAGTTCACCCCTCTGGCTACTAAAGCATCTATATATACTTTTTTGCACTTTTAAACTTTCAACAATATGCTTCAACTTAATACAATGCAACCAGCCCTTATACAAATCAACATACTTTTACCCTCTTCCTAAATGGAGATATATGAAGTCCAAGTATGCATCTCTGGTATATATCTCAAATCGGCCCAACTCAATATTTTGTTCATCTTCCTTGGTCTTACAGCCTTACAGTCCATTTCCATGTATATAGGGTTTTGCCAATGTAAGTGAAAAAAACTTTAATTATTTAGGTGTACAAAGCTGTATCCTCTAAGGTCAGACTTTTAAGATTTTAGCTCTAGAATTGCTAGAATCTGATACCAGTGGGTCTGAGTCTGGAGGCCATTAAAGATGGAGAGAGTAAATCTTAAGAGGAATATGCATGCTTTTGTAAGGAAACTGCCTTTGGTAAGGTTATTAATAACATCTTCTTGCAAAAGAAGACTAGTCTTCTCAGCTGTAGGAGGAAGGACTGACAAGAAGACTTGGAGGATCAAGAGTTTCTCAAATTTGATCAAAAAACTAAGATCATGGCATCTGGTCCCATCACTTCATGGCAAATCAATATGGAAAAAATGGAAACAGTGACAGACTTCATTTTCTTGGGCTCCAAAATAACTGCAGATGGTGACTTCAGCCATGAAATTAAAAGATACTTGCTCCTTGGAAGAAAAGCTGTGACAAACCTAGACAGCATATTAAAAAAGTAGAGACATCACTTTGCTGACAAAGGTCCATCTAGTCAAAGCTATGGTTTTTCCAGTAGTCATGTATGGATGTGAGAGTTGGGTCATAAAGAAAGCTGAGCACCAAAGTCCTGATGCTTTCAAACTGTGGTGCTGGAGAGAAGACTCTTGAGAGTCCCTTGGAGAGCAAGGAGATTCAACCAGTCAACCCTAAAGGAAATTAACCCTGTATATTCATTGGAAGGACTGATGCTGAAGCTGAAGCTCCAATACTTTGGCCACCTGATGTAAAGAGCTGACTCATTGGAAAAGACCCCGATGCTGGGAAAATTGAGGGCAGGAGGAGAAAGGGATGACAGAGGATGAGATGGTTGGATGGCATCACCTACTCAATGGACATGAGTTAGAGCAAACTCTAGGAGATGGTGAAGGACAGGGAAGCCTGTCATGCTACAGTCTATGGGGTCGCAAAGAGTCAGACGCAACTGAGCAACTGAACAACAACAACAACAAATCTGTCTGAATTCATTCAAATGATCCTCTTCCAGTTCTCAGGGTTCCACCAGTTCATTCAATCCTCAAAGTCTCACATAAAATATCTGGTGAGTTCATGAATTCAAATTACATTGTAATTCTCCAATAAGATAATTTTGGTATGATGTTAGATGGCATAGTCAAAGCTATGGTTTTTCCAGTAGTCATGGATGGATGTGAGAACTGTACCATAAAGAAGGCTGAGCACCAAAGAATGATGCTTTCAAACTGTGGTGTTGGAGAAGACTCTTGAGAGTCCCTTGGACTGCAAGAAGATCAAACCAATCAATCCTAAGGGAAATCAACCCTGAATATTCATTGGAAGGAATGATGCTGAAGCTGAAGCTCCAACACTTTGGCCACCTGATGTGAAGAGCCAAGTCACTGGACGACCCTGATGCTGGGAAAGATAGAGGGCAGAAAGAGAAGGGGATGATAGAGGATGAGATGATTGGATGGCATCACCAACTCAATGGATAAGAGTTTGAGCAAGCTCTGGGAGATGGTGCAGGACATGGAAGCCTGGTATGCTACAGTCCGTGGGGTCGCAAAGAGTCAGTCATGACGAGTGACAGAACAACAACATCAGACCTGTGGCTGAAAAGATAAAAGATTCCTTTAGTGCCATCACAGAATCTCTCTGGTTCTGTGATGAGACCTGAAGTTGAGAGATTAAAAACCTAAGTTTGTCATGTTCTTTCTGCAGTGTCTCCAGGAAAGTCAGAAACAGATATCCCACCCATTGTCTTATGGTCATCATTCCCACCATCACCCTATGCTGCTGTTACAAGTAATCATTCCCCTTATTGCAATGACCCATAATTACCCTCTGGGGCTTCCATAGCAATTACTGCTGTCCTTCTGCTCCCACTTTCAGAGTCAGAAGCAGAAAAGTGACTCTTTTCCTGTGGCTTTTACTCTCCCTCCAGTGTCTCCCATTGGCAGAGACTAACCTGTACTCATCTGGCATCAGAAGCTGAAAATAATGTTATTTTTAGATTTACAGCTTTGCCAGGATAGAGAAGAGCTAAAAGGCAAATTGTTGGACAGGCAGCTAATGAGTTATTATCCCCAATTTAAAGATGAGGAAACTGAGGCTAGAGAGCATAAATGACTTGCCCCAGGACATAATAAACAGAACTCATACCAGAAACAACACATCTTGATCTCTGTGAATCCAAAGTTTATGGTCTTTCCACCATGATACATGTTACTAGAAACCAATTTTCAGAGAGTCTGAAAAATAACAAGGTGTGGAATTTGAGCATTTTCAGCCTCCTCATTCTATCTACCATCATTGTTCCCAACAGATTGGATATGTTGATAAGCTTCCTTGTCATCATTAACGGTTCAAATTACGCAGGGACAGAGAATATGCAGGAGCACATTAGGAGGCATAGCATAGTGGTTAAAGTCACAAATTGTTTGGATTTATAAGCCAGAACTATGACTTACTAGTTGTCTAAACTTGAGCAAATTATGCAGCATCTCAGTGCCTTGGTTTCCTCATCTGTGTAATGTCAGTGATACTCCCTGCCACACATAGTTGGTATAAGGAATAAATGAGTTAATCTGACAAAGAGTTCATAGAACAGTTAAAAGTGCTATTATTATGATGATGATAGTTGATTGCATTTGACTACTAAGAGGCTCCTAAAGACGTAACTTTAACTTCAATGTCTTTCTCAAAACCAAATGTATCTGTTAATACTAACAACTCTCAAGAAATGTGGATCTGAAAACTTTCCCCAAAACAAAAGGCATGGGAGGACCTAGGTGTTCCCAAGAGAGAGGAGAGGTTTGAGGGAGAAAGAGGCCTGGAATGAAGTGAGCATCCATCATGAGTCAGAGAGCTCAGGAGGCCAGGGACAGCCTTGGTCTGAGGCCATAGCTTGTGCCCAACCTGGGGGAGGAGAACCAAAGCTCCTCCTTCCTGGGCACCAGTGGGACTCTGGCATTGGACACTGTAAAAAAAGATAAGGAAAAGCCAGGAAGAGGAGCCATATCATCAGGCATCATGGCCCACATCATGGGAAGGTGTGGTCCGAAATAAAGGACTGGGTGAACTGTCTAGCCTCTACCCAACCCCCAGCTGTGCAAGACTGTCCTGTGGTTCTGGATGATAGCTGGCATTGCTTCCCCTTATTCCTAGTTCTTTCTTTCATCCAGCAGCTATTTATTGGGCAACAACTTACATGACAAACTGAGTTGGGCTCCCAATAGTATCCCCATTTTACAGATGAGAAAACTGACATGCAGAAAAGTTAGATAACTTGCCCCATCACACAGGAAGATTTGACAGAAGACTGTTATTTCCCACAGGTGAGTCAAGGGGAACGCCTGGTTTTCTCAAGGTGTATTCTCTAAGGAATCCCTTAGTCTTCAATGCGGTAACAGAGAAAGCAAGAGAGGGGTCAGATTGCTGAAAATAGTGTAATAGTCACTAAGGCCATTTACTGATAGGGAAAGCATTAAGCAATACTCTTCATTATCAAGTAGAGTGCTCACTGCCTTCAAGGGGTTTGGTCTGATTCTTTCTTTCTTTTTTTGGTGAAGGACAAGAAAATATCTAATGATGATGTAACTAGGTTTCCCTGGAAAGCCTGGTGGCTTCTGCTTCTGACCCAGTAGAAAATCCAAAATGCACCAAACTTGCTGGGAAGTGACAGGCTACAGCAGCCTGGTCCAAAACCCAGTCCCAGGTGGAGGAAGGGAGACTATGTCTGGTCCTACATCTGTTTTATTATTCATGGTACCTGGCTGATCACACAGATAGGGTTAGGAAGGTCAGTGCAGCATTAATATGTTGAATTGGGAGATGGCATGGGCTGATGATGGAACCTGTCACACCAGAGTGATTCTTATTGAGGGGGATTGATTTGATATTAATATTAATTTGATGTTTCTTCCCATCTTTAAGAAATTTGTCCTACCCAGATAGGAGAAAGCCTGAATGCTAGCCCCATGCAAAGCAGTAATATTATGTTAGGCTTTATGGTGGGGGTGGGAATTTGGGGGCAAGGGGAGGGAGGATCAGACTATCTACAGTCTTTAGTGTGAGGCTCTACCATGGATGTTTGGGAAGTTAGGTAGAGAGACTTTCATGGGAATTAAACAGGTTCCACATTTCTGCCCCAAAGTATAGTCGGGCCTATGTCCAAGTAAGTCTCCCTTTTCAAAATCATAAGAGCCAAAACCCAGGGTGGGATGAGCCAGGGGACTTATCACCCCCATTTCTCAACCCCACTCTTTTAAATCAATGGTCCTCAAGTTGGCTGCACAGACTAGGATTCACAGGTGGCACTGGTGGTAAAGAACTTGCCTGCCAATGCAGGAAACATAAGAGATATGGATTCGATCCCTAAGTCAAGAAGATCCCCTGGAGGAGGGCACAGCATTCACTCTAGTATTCTTGCCTGGAGAATTCCACGGATAGAGGAGCCTGGCAAAGAGTCAGACGTGACTGAGTGACTTAACAGGCACACACAAGGGGATGCTTTTAACAAATTGTGCAGGTCTGGGTCCCAGCCCAGACTCTCTGAATCAGAATCTCTGAGGTTGGGCCCATGTTCAAAAAGCTCTTATGTGATTCTAATCTGCACCTAGGAATGCAAACCACTAGGATATGCTGTCTTGGCAATCTCTTCAAATGATACAAACAGAATATAACCTCAAGGACCAATAACTCGACCTGCTTCCCAAGGCTGTGTGATGGGCTCTTCCAACATGAAAAGCTAGCTTCCAGGCTCAAGCTTGCTTCTCAGTGGTTTCTCAACCCCGTACACCACTGGGTCTCCACCTTATGCACAAGAATCACCTTGAGGGCTTGTTAAAACACACATGGTTGAATCCCACCCCCTAGTTTCTAAATATGTGGGTCAAATGTGGGGCCTGAGATTGTGCATGTCTTACCAGTGTCCAGGTGATGCTGCTGCTCTAGGGACCACATGCTGAGAACCACTGGCAAACACAGACTAGAGTTTCAGCCAGTTCAGTCATGAGATCTGTGTAAGGCTGAACGGTTGCTCTAACTGGCTTTTCCCACTGATGAAATTTCATTCTCACCTGGCTGTTGCAGTAGCCGAACTTAGGGAGGCACCACTGGGGCTAAAACAGTAAATGGGCTTGTGCTCTTGAGCCTGGTGCTGAGCAATTGATGCTAATTATTGTCATGGTAAATGCAGCTCAATGTCCTGGTTTGAGGTAAGCTTCCTCGGATCACACCAGGAAATGGTAGTTGCAAGAACCTGGGGCTGATCAGAAACATGTTTTGCTACTTAAATGATAAACCAGGACCTAGGACTTAAACTTAACATTGCTTCTGGAGTGTGAGCTCCCCAAAGGCAGGGCTGTGTTCCTTCATATCTATCTGCCTATGGAGGAGCCCTGGACAGAGGAGTCACTATGTAGACGTTTAATGAAGGAGATTGTCCTCATGGATGCCCCTCAGCCCAAAGCCCCGTCCGCACTCCTGGGCCCAATGAGATTCAACAGAGCTGGACTCTGTTGGAACTGGAAAGACAGCAAGTCCCTCATCAATACCATCAGTACTGTGTTCTGTCTGGTTTTCTTTTCCTTTCAGCAATTCCAGGCATTTCTGCCTCCCTGACCCACCAAGAGTTAACTACACCATGTGTCTTGTTCTGGTCAATGGTCTATTAAGAGAAGTGGAGGTCTTGCATTGAGATGGCTGAGCATCTGATGGAAACAGACGGATAGCTGGGTTCCTCCACGCAGGACAGTGGCCCTGGAGAGTCCCCTGGCTCACAGGAGAGAGAGTAAACCATGTTGGGTTCTAGGTCCTGAGACTTAGCTTTTCTCCACGACTTGAGCTGTTAAGTTCCTGGGGCCTTGTTTTGAATTTCTTTACTAAAGGCTGCTATTGCCTTCTGGATGTTATGTTCAACCTGAGGACCCATGAGGCATATTTTGCTTTAACAAAACCAGAAAACATTGCAAAGTCATCCTCTGTCATGTTGTGCGTTGACTCTTTTTTATTTATTTATTTTAAAATTAATTTATTTATTTTAATTGGGGGCTAATTACTTTACAATATTGTAGTGGTTTTTGCCATACATTGACATGAATTAGCCATGGGTGTACATGTGTTTTCCTTCCTGAACCCCCCTCCCACCTCCCTGCCCATCCCATCCCTCAGGGTCGTCCCAGTGCACCAGCCCTGAGCACCCTGTCTCATGTATCGAACCTGGGCTGGCGATCTGTTTCACATATGATAATATACATGTTTCAGTGCTATTCTCTCAAATCATCCCACCCTCACCTTCTCCCACAGAGTCCAAAAGATTGTTCTTTACATCTGTGTCTCTTTTGCTGTCTTGCATATAGGGTCATCGTTACCATCTTTCTAAATTCCATATATATATGCGTTAGTATTGAACTTACAGTGATGGGGTTCTATGTGTTGCTCCTCCCCCTGTACATTTGCATATTATACTCTATCCCTGTAATTAGATGGAGGAGGAGAGGAGGGAGGCTGAAGGAGAGGGATGGGGGGAGGGTAGTTGAAGAGAGAGAAGACTTTTCTGTGGATTAAAGAACTTTTGGGCATCAGTGATCATGTGGACATGCGAGGGGATTTGGAGGGATTAAGGAACCTTCTTACCACCCATGAAATTTGATATAACTACTTCTAAGTATTGCCTTGGAGGCAGGATTGGTATAAAAATAAAAGGGGATGCTATGCTTGAATACACAGATTTGTTTCCTTCTCCCAAATCCCTCAAGATAGCTATGAACCTGATTTTACAGATGTGGTTACTTGCCTAGAGATGTGAAGTAACTTTTCCAAGGTCACACTGCTAGAAAGCGGCACAGCCAGTAAGCCCACCTCATCTGTCCAGTTCTCACTTTGTCAGAGGATACTCATCTTCAGTCAAAACCTAGAAGCCTGCATGTGTGTCAACCTGTCTGCAGTCTCTGAAAGGGGATGATGTGGCATCTCCTCCCAAGGATCAGAACCTGCTTAGCCAAGCACAAGCCCTCAGATTGCACCCTTCAGCTTTCCTGTCTCCCTGCTTGAGAATGTGCAGGGATCAGATTTCTCTTTCTCCTTTTTGCAAGGTCAACCCTTCTCTGCAAGCCAAGTCTCCCATTGCCAGGAAATGCTCCTACAACGTGTACCACTGGGAATGAGCTACAGGTATGTACAGTTGTTGCTAGTTGCTTTCCTCCTTCCAGGACCCTGGAGCTCCCCCATCACAGGGGACTTATGACAGAAGCAACCTCATCTAGTTTTCTTGGTGTGCCATACACACCACCATCTCTCTGTGCCATCCGATCAAAAAGGCTGAGAACACTGCTCTGGAACATAAGCCACTGCTGAGAGGAAAAAGTTGGTAGAGAAAGGGGCTTAATCTGGGGAGAAAGGAGATAAAATTAATGGACAGTGGATTAAAGGTTTTTGTAAATTATTTAATGCAAAGTACTACAAATGCTCCTGTTATAATGAATGTATATAATGACCCCTTTTGTGATTGGCATCTTTTTTTTTTCAATTAATGGCATTTGAGATTGTTTTCTGTTATAGCACTTATAGACTTACTGTGTTCCTTTTAATGGCTACATGTGGTTCACCCTATGGTTGTACTATATTTTACTTAATTAGTCTGTTGATGATGGGTGTTCAGGTTCCTGCAAGGTTTCTTTCTATTGTAAATGACCTTACAATGAACATCCTTACACATATAGTTCTCTTTCTTTCTTTCTCTTTTTTCTCCACATATTTGAGTATAGCTGGAGGAGAAATTCCTAGAAATGTAATTGCTCAGTCAAAGTGTATGTTCTTTTTTAATTTTATTAGCTATTGCTAAATTTACAGGCTTTAAAATGTATATAGTCAACTTTATTAATCTTTTCCATTATGGCTTATGGGTTTTGTGCCATGCTTAGAAAGGTCTTCCCTTTACAAAAAATTTCCTTCCATTGCTTTTATGGTTTTATCTTTTTAATGTTTAAATCTTTGCTCCATCTGGAATTCAAGTTAATGTAAGGAGTGAAATAGAGATGAGATTTTATTTTTTCCCAAATGGCTAGCCAGTTGTCCCAACACTGGTTATTAAATAATCCATCTTTTTTCTTGCTTATTTGAAATGCTACTTGTATCATGTACAAAACTCCCACACATATTAGGTTTTTTTTTTTCAGTTCTCTCCTCTGTTCCATTAAATATTCTATCTAATCCTATGTGAGTTTAAATTACTGTAACTTGATTATATGGGCTTAATATGTGGTTGAGTTTGTCCCCTCTTATTACTCTTCCTTTTCAGAGACTTACTGGCCATTCTTACTTATTTAATTTTATATATAAATTTAAATATGATTTTGCTGAATAAAAAATGCTGTAGGTATTTTGATTAAGACGACACAGAATGTAAAGATTCACTTAGGAATAATGAACTGCATTCATTAATATTCCCATTCAATAGGAAGGCATTCCTTTCTATGTATTAAAATATTTTGTGTTCTTTTTCTTCAGATGTAAGTAAACATTTTTCCTCATCTTGGCTGTTTACATTCATTTCAAAGTTTACTCCTTTTGTGGGGAATGGAAATAAAAGGATAATTTTGGTTGTGATACTGAATGGAGCATTTTCATTTTAATATACTTTCTAACTTTATTACTTGAATACAAACAAACTATTTTTTAATATCAACTTCACAGCCATTTACCTTACTAAATTCTCCTGTTCTTTCTAACACTTCTCAGGTGATTCTCTTGGGTTTTCCATAATACAATCATAGAAGCTAAAGATAGTGATACTCTATCTTTTCCAATGGGAAGCTTCCAGTGCCCTGACATTAAGCATGTTTTATGTATGTGTTCATGTATGCACATTTATATCAGTATGCATGTATATGTACACACTTCTATATACATACATGCAAATATATCTGAAAACTAATCAAGTTAAAATTTCTATTTATATTTTACTAAGAATTTTTGTTGTAATACATATTGGATTTTACCAAATGCCTTCTTTTATATCTATCCCGATGATCACTCTGTTTTCCCTAATTTGACCTACTGATATAACACATCATAGGAAAAGATTTTCTAATATTGAACCCTCTTTGCATTCATGAATGAATTCTACTTTTCCATGGACTGTTCATTTAAAGAATTACTACGTTGTATTTGTTAATATTTAATTTAGGATTTGTATATCGTTATTGATAGACTGATTAGTCTATGTTTTCTTTCTGTACAATCTTAGGTGGATTTTTATGAGTATATTTCTAATTCCCTTATGAAAAGAGTTTGGAAGCACATTCTTGAAATAAATGTACATGTCAGGGGTGAAGAAAGGGGTGGAGCTTCAAGTTTAGGGAAAATTGTGTTTGGAGAACAGGAGCTATATAACAGCCTGGTACATGTGTTTGAGGGAGTGAGTGACTCTGCGTGTGTGTGTGTGTATGTGTGTGTAACTCAGAAGGCGCAGGGCTACTGCAGCTGATTGGGGTGGCCAGGAGTGCCATAAACAGGTCAGCATCAGGTGAGAGGGGATACTGTATTTCTTTTTAGGGTCTAGGACCTAATCCATTTTAGCTGAGACTTCCAAACTTTCCTTAAATTTACCATTCTATCAGTCACAAAAGATTTTGAGCCTGTACCGTCAAATCTATAGTTATAGATTAAGAAACCTCAAGGGAAGCTTTTAAATATTTATCAAGTTCAATTAAATTTTATAATATACTGTATCATGTCTCCCATACTTTAAACATCACTGAAGAAATTATAGTAATTTTTTTGGTAATGTGATAGCTTTACCACTAGTCATCAGCTAAAGTTATACTCCAGGGGCCAGGTTGATTTTAAATGACATTGAATATAAAATTCTAATTATTATAGTCTTTTTCACAATTTTATTTTTAATGCCAACTTCATGTCAGATCTGACATTACAAGGGAAACTGAAGTCTTCTGACAACTACTCCTCTAGAGGTTTTTGTTTGTTTGTTTTTTAAGCATTTGTTAACTGTAAAGTGACCAGAGGGCCTGAAACGGGAGAATTCTAATTTGCATAGGAGGAGATATTACATAATGGCTACAAGTCTAGACTTTAGAGCCAAGCTGCCTGGGTTTGCCTTCAGACTCTGCTACTGAGTATCCATAGAGCTTTGGGCTATTTACTCAACTTTTCTACGCCTCAGATTTCTCATCTGTAGAAGTGAAACAATAATGTTGTAATGATTCAAAAAGACAGTCTATGTAAAATTCTTAACATACTAAGTGATCCAAGTCAACAGTAACTGGTTTTAATCCAGAGTGTGGGTAACCTAAAGACAGCACTGGTCAGAGGGGGCACCAGAAAGGAGAGTTAGCCTCTCACCATGGCCAGAGGGTCCTCATCCCAGGATACATAGGGTGATGAGGTCAGGGAAGCCTGACTACTTTTGTTCAGTGAACTATCACTTTCAGCTCTGTGAACCCATTTCTTTCAAGCACCAAAGGCTACAGTAGCTAAAATGCTATTGCATTTTCTGATGCAGCTAATGAAGTACTTCATAGCTTTACAGTAACTCTTCATATGAAGTAGCTATTTTATTTACTCATTTTTCTAACAGTTGAATATTTTGTTTTCCTAGCAAATGAAAAAGAGTAAATTAAGGGATGGCTCTTTGTAGAACAGTAAGAGATAATAATGTTTTTAATGTGAAATAATTATATTAATATATAATCTCTTCTTGTGGTAACTAAGAAAACACCTTTTATAAGACATCTTTTATCTTCAGGACAGATAAGAATCATTAGGTGTCAGAAGTTGAAGGAAAATGTGTAGGAAGAAAATGCAAATTGAGAATATTCTACTCATGAATTGATTTTTCCAAAAATGAATGAGGAAGGCTGATATTTATTGTTTAGTTTCCATGTCAGCATTGATCACAGAACACCAGGATTCTATGGGAGCATAGTTTGAATATACTCTTTGTGAAAAACTTTTGTAAGATCTTTATGGTCACTACATATTTTTTACTACGTATTTTTTGACTGTGATAAAACACACATAGCATAAAATTTCCATTTTGGCAATTTTAAAGGGCATAATTTAGTGGCATTAGTTGCATTCACAGTGCTATGTAACCATCACCACTATCTGGATCCAGAACTTTCCATCACCCCAAAAAGCCCTATACTCATTAAGCAGTCACTCTCCATTTTGCCCTCCTCCCAGCCCCTGGCAGCCACTAACCTTCTTTTCTTCTCTATAATTTGTCTACCTATTCCGGCTATTTTATATAAATGGAATTGTACAATTACTATGTGTTTTTAAAACAATTACTCAAGCTGTCTTTTGATTAAAGGTAGAGAATTATATGTTCTGCTTCCATAGACTCCACTAAATCTAAGGGATTTCAATACATTTTTAGATGTTGGAAGGTAAATAGAGAATACACAGCCTGAAGTGTGCATTGGACAGAGAGAACTGATTTGCTGGAGGTGTCATGCATGGGGTAAGGCATAGGATGAAAGAAAGGAATTAATCCCAAAGATGAGCACAAACTAGTCAACCCCAGTCACCCACCACGCATCACCTCAGTTGCAGAATGTCAGTAATTAAGTGTCTACCCTAATGTGAAGAGAAGCGTTTTCTCTGTTGATGACCCTTATGTATGCAATGACACTTAGAGGTGCCCCAGCAACCCAGTCTGTTTAGCCAGAAGCAGAGCCCACCAACTGGCAAGCCCTGCACTAGTGACCCTCAGCTTCCAATTCTCCTTTGACTACCACATAAGCATGAAAAAACAATGAAGAGTCATCAGGCATTTGAAGATGACTTATAGCAGGAAAAAAAGAAAAAAATGAGCTAATGTATCCAAAAAGAAGACTAAATCTGAGCAAAAGGGATAGCTCACAGAATTGAGAAATAAAATTAAAACTTAAAAAAAACCCACAAAACAATTTGTTATCTAGATTAGTATTCCAACTGTTAGTCTTAAAAAAATGGAGGAAGATGACCATAAATAAAGGAAAGAGATAGGACTACCAGACCATCTGATCTGTCTCTTGAAAAACCTGTATGCAGGTCAGGAAGCAACAGTTAGAACTGGATATGGAACAACAGACTGATTCCAAATAGGAAAAGGAGTATGTCAAGGCTGTATATTGTCACCATGCTTATTTAACTTGTATGCAGAGTACATCATGAGAAACGCTGGGCTGGAAGAAACACAAGCTGAAATCAAGATTGCCGGGAGAAATATCAATAACCTCAGATATGCAGATGACACCACCCTTATGGCAGAAAGCAAAGAAGAACTAAGGGGCCTCTTGATGAAAGTGAAAGAGGAGAGTGAAAAAGTTGGCTTAAAGCTCAACATTCAGAAAAAAAGATCATGGCATCTGGTCCCATCACTTCATGGCAAATAGATGGGGAAACAGTGGAAACAGTGTCAGACTTTATTTTTTGGGGCTCCAAAATCACTGCTGATGGTGAGTGCAGCATCACTGATGCTGATGGTGAGTGATGAAATTAAAATACGCTTACTCCTTGGAAGGAAGGTCATGACCAACCTAGATAGCATATTTAAAAGCAGAGACATTACTTTGCCAGCAAAGGTCCATCTAGTCAAGGCTATGATTTTTCCAGCGGTCATGTATGGATGTGAGAGTTGGACGGTGAAGAAAGCTGAGTGCCGAAGAATTGATGCTTTTGAACTGTGGTGTTGGAGAAGACTCTTGAGAGTCCTTTGGACTGCAAGAAGATCCAACCAGTCCATCCTAAAGGAGATCAGTCCTGGGTGTTCATTAGAAGGACTGATGTTGAAGCTGAAACTCCAGTACTTTGGCCACCTCACGCGAAGAGTTGACTCATTGGAAAAGACCCTAATGCTGGGAAGGATTGGGGGCAGGAGGAGAAGGGGACGACAGAGGATGAGATGGTTGGATGGCATCACCGACTCGATGGACATGGGTTTGGGTAAAATCTGGGAGTTGGTGATGGACAGGGAGGCCTGATGTGCTGCAATTCATGGGGTCGCAAGGAGTCAGACACGACTGAGCAACTGAACTGAACTGAACTGAACTGAAAAGGGTAAGAACGAACTCCTGGAAATTAAAAACATTAGTGCCAAAATTGAAAACTAAATAGATGCTACAAGATAAAACAGAGAATATTGCTTGGAAAGGAGAGGAGGAAGACAGTGAAACTTGAAAATAAGAAATATGGAGGATCTAATCCAGAAGGCCCAACATTTAATCCAAAGTTGTTCTAAAAGGGAACCCAGAGAGAATGGAGGTAAGAAAGCTATTTTTTAAAACACAAGGAATGGGACTTCCTTGGTGGTACAGTGGTTGAGACTCTGCCTTGCAATGTAGGGGACACAGGTTTCATCTCTGGTCTGGGAACTAAAATCCCACATGTCTTGGGGCAACTAAGCCCCATGTACTCATGTGCTCTAGGCCTTGCATGACTCAACTAGGACCCCACACAACCAAATGAATAAATAAATATTAAAACACACACATGCACAAGGAAATGTTTCAGAGCTGAAGAATGAAAGTATAGAGTCATTCAAACTGCCACCAAGTGCCCCAAATTGTGAATTTAAAAATGGCTTACATCAAGGTCTATTATTTCAGGGCCCCAATGATAAAAGACAATTCTAAAGCACCTAGAAGAGCAGAAAGAAAAGGAACATCTACAACTGAATGAGAATCAGAATGGCATCAAACTTCTCAATAGTGAAGACAGTTGGGCAGTGTTTTCAAAATTGTGAGGGAAAATAATTTTCAACCTAGAAATCTACATTCAGCCAAACTATTAATCAAATATGAGGAGAAAATAAACACATTTTCAGAGCTGTAAAGATGTAGAGAACTCTTTGTCTTAAGATGTGCTTGAGCAGAACTTGGTATGAATAGTAGAGACGGAAGAAGTAACTGGATGTGGTACAGTTAACCCGGAACAGCCTGGCAGAGGAGTCCAGGAGAGCTCAGTGCAGCTGAACAAGAGAACAGTTGTGAAGTTTGAAGAGACGGGTAGCGGTAAGGGGCCTTCAGGAAAAAGAAGACTCAATACAATGCCTGATATGTTGAAGCATTTGGACATCATTAGGTTATGTTGGTACCAGACAGACAGCAAGAAAATAGAAAGGCAGTTAGATGCTCCAGACAAAACAAGAAACTATAAATAGAGGAAACTGTAAATAGAGAAACTAAAGCAAGGACAGTATCCCTTGCTTTACTGAGGACACATTTACTGTGTAATATGATGTAAACTGTCCATTATGGATTTAACAAAAATAGTGAAATAACTATATTAGGAGATGTAGAGAGATGAGGAGGGGACAGGTTAACAGAAGTAAAAATCCATTCTTCTTAACACCATAGTCGATAGGTAAGGTCAACAGTGGATAAATCAAGAAATAGTAGTAGAAGCACATTATCCGGCACTGTATAAATGGCCAGGAGAAAAAATAGCTCAAAAAAGTTTAAAATGCTGGCCTCTGGGGAGCAGAAATAGAATGGGAAGGACTAAGATAAAGGACTACTGCTTTCCCTCTTTTAAAAATACAGTTAAAAAAACCAAAAACATGTGCATGTGTTACTCTGGTAAAAATAAAGCAAATACTAAAAATCAATTCAAACTGAGGGACGAGAGAGACAATATGTAAATAGCATTTAGAAGCCAATTTATTTGTGATTAAGACAGCTACGCTATACAACAGTAGACAATTTAAAAAAATTTCAAATCCTATGACAAATGAAAAATGACTTCCTTAGAAAAGAAGATGAAACTGCACCCAGCAGAAATGAGCTTCTGTCCATTTCCAGAAGAAAATTCATTGCTCATTATAAGGGTGTCTCTATCAGTCTACAACCTGAGTTGATAAAGTTAAAATTTAACAGTTTTAAAACTTTACAAAGACCGTGAAAGCCTTCAGAGTGTTGTAAATCCCAAGCTGGGTGGAGGCATGCAGTCCACACAAATTCTAACTTCCTTCAACTTCAAGTAACTCAGCATGTAAATCCTTAGGAATCAAAATGAATCTTAAAAGTGAAATACTTTCACCTTTGTAGAGAAAGCAGGTGAGTAGCATGTAGGTCAGTAACAAAGGGATTTTAAATTTCACCCTGTATGTGCATATACCCAGTGTGGCCCCAAAGGGCTTGGGGCAATCCAAGAAGTTGCAGGTGAGTAGAATGAAAGCAAGAACGTGGCTGAGTTAAGTTAGGCAGGAATAGACTCTCCATTCTGTTAGAGTGAGCCCTTCTTGGCTCCAAAATACCATGGGCATTATGAGGTATATCAGTTAGCTTGAGCTACCATGACAAAATACCATAGACTAGGCAGCTTAAATAACCGGGAATTTTCACACAGTTTTGGAGGCTAGAAGTTTAAGATCAAGGTGGATTTGCTTTCTTCTGAGACCTCTCTCCTTGGTTGGCTGATGACCATCTTCTCTGTGTCTGCACATGGCCTTTTCTCTCTGTTTAGGCATCTCTGGTGCCTCTTCATCTTCTTTTAAGGTTTCCAGTTCTTTGGATTAGGGTGCCACCTCTATACCTCACTTAACTTTAATTAGCTGTTTAAAGGCCTTATCTCCAGATACAGTTACCCTGAGGGTTGGGGTTCCAGTGTACAAATTTGAGGGTGGACACAATTCTGTCCATAACATAAGGGATGGGCAAAGAGTTATTCTAGAGTATGTTTTGTTTAAAGCTGGTGGGAACTGAATGACCAAATGGCCCTGCTTCTAAGACATATATGCCCCAGAGCCTCCTACTGAAGAACACACATTAGTCAAACCTGGAATCATCCGTGAAGCTGTGCAATGGAAGCTACAGGTCTTGATGGGCAGCTGGCAGCTGCCCATCTGTCAACAGCCTCAGGTTCCCGAGAGAGGGATACTGTGTGATGATGTCATGGTATGGGTACCATGTCATGGTATGGATACAGGAATGGCCAGTTAGATGCATTTTCAAAAGAATACACTCAGTTTATTAAGTTTCATTGATTTGAATGATGAATGAATAGGAAACTGACTTAAACATAGTTTTCTGTTTCTGTTTTCCAAAGAAAGACTCTCCAAGTTGAGTCACAATTCTGAAGTTGAAGAAGGAACCTCCAGTTCTTTGGTAAAAGTTCCTGTGAAGACAAATGGATCTTGAACAGGTGCATACTTGATGACCAGAGGTTGTGTGGGAAAGGAAAAATATTCATATTTTATTATATGACTTAGCTGTATTAATGCTTAAATAGTTATGATAATGTCAACACAGAATACCAATCAAACCAAAACTAAAGTTAACTCTAGTAGGAGGTTCATGGATGAGAAGGGTACATGTGTATGGTTGACTAGAAAGTCGGAAAGAGATCAAAGTCTCCATCTCTTTAAGTTCCCTGTCCTCCTCTTTGAGAGAGGGAAATCAATAAATGATGTCTAAAACAGAGTTAGCAATACAATACAAATATCTTATTTAGAAACATAGAGGTAAATCCTAAGATAGTCAACTAAAAGGAGAGAAAGTGGTGGCCTGTGAGAAAGTGGAAAAAGAGGAGTGAGAAGGGGCTTGCTATTTTGTTTTATTTTTTCAAAATAACTTACCTTAGAGAACTAGTTGATATTTTAAACTTTGAACATGTAAAATTTTGATTTAATATAAACAAATAACATTTTAAAGGGGAAAATGAAAGAAAAACAAATCACACTGACAATATTTCATTTGTTCTAAGATGAATATACATAAGACAGTAGCTACAGCCTCACATTAGTGACAGTAATAGCACTAACACCAAAGCAGCATCTATTAATACTCTGTTGAGAAAGTTCATTCTTTCAACAACTGCTTATGGAACACCTACTATGTGCTGGGGCCAGGATGGTAATGATGTTCAAGGTACCTGCTCTCATAGATTTTATAATATATTCTAGTTGGGTACATAAAAAAGCACATAGGTAATGAAAAATAAGATTATTTCCTCTAATGTTGAGTGCTTTGAGGAAAATAAAGGATGATGGGCTAGAGAGTAACTAGGAGGAGGCATGATTATTTAGACTGTGTAGTCAGGGATGGCCTCTTTAAAGAAGTGAAGTTTGAGCTCGCACTTGAGCAATGAAGAGGCAGTCATGGGAAAGGCAGTGGTAACAGAATCTGCAAAGGCCCTGAGGTCAGAATAAACTTGATAGCCAAGAGGTCAGTGTGACTGGATTGAGCAAGAGAGAGGGAGCATGCAATGAGGTGTATAAGGTAAATTATATTCTGGATTTGAAGGAGAAGCACTGAGAGTTTTCAGCAGAGTAGTGATGGGATATGATTTACACTTAAAAAAATCAGTCTGGGCGTTGGATGAAGGCTGGATTGGGGCAAGAATTGGAAAGGGGAGGCAAGAGTGGGGCAGGAACTTAGTTTGGACACTGATGCAGAACTTGGGACAGGGTGGGTGCTGTGGAGGAAGGAAGGGGTGAACAGATTTAGGTCGGGAAACTTAATTTAATGCAGCATTAAAGGACAATTTAGCTGTTGATGGGGGCACCCCAGAGGGACAGGACCAGTAGAAAGAAGCTCTACTTCTGCAGCTGGTTCCTCAATTCCCAGGCTCCCTCTGACATATGTGAACAGAAAGCTCTGGTCCGGGGCAGCTGAGGAACCTGAGTGATTATACCGAGAATAAAGCCTTGCCAAATTGCTTTAAACTCAGCCCATCTCCATCCTGGCTTTCACACCACCTGATGTGAACGTGTAACTGAGCTTGTAAATAACTGTGCTTGGAGGCAGAGCTGGGAATTACGCCTCTCTAGACAGCTATTCAGAGGCTGAGAGAATAGGGCCCACTCACTGTAATGCTATGCATTAAAAAGCACTTATGCTGCTAAAACCCGCATTAGAATTGCACATAAACATTGCTGTCATGCTCTCAATGGGACTCTGGAGTCCAGGCGGGACTCTCGGAGCCTGCAGAGGGGAGAAAAGCCATCTCAGGCAGTGCAATGATCTTTCCCCCACGGCCCACCAAGCCACGCCGCCTCCCTCTTGTGGAGAATCCTCTCCATAAATGGGGAGAAAAATGAGCTTATTTCCAAGCCAAGATTAAGCTGGGTCCACACTGCATGGAGATGATGGGTCTCTGAGAGAAGAGAAATGAAACCAAGCCAAGAAAGTCCGTTCATTCTGAGGTGGCAGGCAGGTTGGTTCAGGTGTCTTAGGAGTTCCCTGCAGCTCCGTGCAAGTGCCCAGCCCATAGCAAGCTGTCGATGAATGAATGTGAGAGCTACACACTTTCAAAGGTCTAGTCTCAATAGTGTTATTCATTCAGTTTCTGTTGAAGCATCAAATGAATCTGAAGGGCCAAATCTCCAAATGGAGGTCCCATGTGGGCAGTTGGCCCTCACCCGTGAATTTCTGCTGCATACATACTCCATCCCTCTCACTCTAGTCATTCATTCCCTAATGTGATCTGAAGTCTAAAATTATCCATGACTAGGAAGAAGGAAGTGAATCAAGATCAAGCAGTCACCTGCTGTCTCTCTGCTGGACCACAGTTCACACTAAGGAAATAATTGCTGGGATTAGCAAGCTGTTCAGATAATTGTCAACTCTCACATTTACTTGGTTCCTAAAAAAAGTGAAAAGAGATATTTCTGAACCATCTAATGCTCAGCTGGGGGAAAAAAGACCTTGGGTTAAGAATGCTGCCCTGTTGTGGGACCAGCCTGTAATGCATCAAGCCTCATTCTTCATCTGTAAGAAGGAATCAAATGACTCCTACTCTTGAGATGATGCTACAAGGACAAATAAATCAATAAGTGAGAACAGTCTACTTCAGATCCACGGTATGTGGAACTCATGGATGAGAAAAAAAAATTTTCAAAAACAAACAAAGTCCCTTTCAACCCCTGACATAGCTGTCTGAGAGTCCTGTCACCAAAAAATCCTTCACTGGTCTTTTTCTTTAGTGCCAACCTAATTCTTGTTTAACATATTGTTATTAGAGCTTCCTAGGTGGTGCAGTGATAAAGAATCTACCCACCAATGCAGGAGATGCAAGAGATTCAGCTTTGATCCCAGGTTTGGGAAGATCCCTTTGAATAGGAAATGGCAACCCACTCCAGTATTCTTGCCTAGAGAATCCCATGGACAGAGGAGCCTGGCAGGCTACAGTCCATGGTGTTGCGAAGAGTTGGACATGACTGAGCACACACACATATTGTTATCAGTTCTGCAACACATGAAAAACAATGTACATTAAGAAAGTGTGGACCTTTAAGAAAAAGGCCTGATGTTGAGTAGGAAAGAGATGGAAAGTTCAACAAAAAACAGACATAAACATATCCAATCTCATGTTATATTTGTGTATCTAAAAGAGATACAGAAGAAAAAGGAAGAAAAGGAGACAGCAAAATTATATCACCTCTTGGCAATCACCACCAGCAAGATGTAGTTATGTTTCTAGTTCTCCCTTCCTGAAGACAAAAAAGCATGTCAGAGTTTTCAGAAGTTTAGCCATAAAAATGTCTAAAATAAAAAAGTTTTAGACATGTCTGTGGGGCATTTCTGGAAATGTTCTCTGTCTTTGATCTAAGTGGAATCATGTGGGTGTATACTCCTATAAAAATTATTGAGACATTAAGATTTGTTCACTTACTATATGTATGTTAGATCTCAGTTTTTAAAAATACTAGACTATGCGGGATTAAATTTTTAAAAATTCACTTACCTGGAACATCTTAGTTCCCAGTGTTGCCAGGCAGATGAAGGATTATTTTGCTTCTCATACATATTAATTGGAAAAGTAAGCACCATTGGTGGAGCATTTACACTGGCATTTACCCTTTGCCAGTCGCTATGTAATTAACTCTTTATTCAACATTCACAAATTACCATCCTCAATAAGAACTAAGGTTCAGAGAAGCTAATGTGTAAGATGCATAACAACAAAAAACTCGATCTGGCTCATCTGTCTTCTGAATCAGTGTCTCCTCAGTACATAGACTAATGTCTTGGATATGATAGATACAGTTGACCCTTGAACACATGGGTTTGAACTGCACAGGTTCACTTGCACTCCGATATTTTTCATTACTAAATCTACAGTGCTGCATGATCTTGATTTGGTTGAGTCTGAGGATGCAGAATAGCAGGTACAGAGCAGACTATAAAGTTTTATGGTTTTCTTTGGCTGAGTTGGGTCTTCATTGCCACATGAGGGCTCTCTCTAGTTGTGGTGAGTAGTGTGGGTGCAGTGGGCTATTCTTTGCTACAATGCATGGGCTTCTCATTCTTGTGCATGGCTTCTCTTGTGGAGCACAGGCTCTAGGCGTGGAGGTTTCAGTAGTTGCAGCACTCAAGTTTCAGTAGTTGCAGTGTTTGAGTTTCAAGAGTTGCAGTTCATGAGCTCTAGAACACAGGCTCAGTACGCTGCAGGCTTACTGAGCTGTAGGCTCAGTAAGCTCAGTAGGCTCATGAGCTAAGTTGCTCTGAGGCCTGTAGGTTCTTCCCGAACCAGGGGTCGAATCTGTGTTGCCAGCCAGTGCAGGCGGGTTCTTATCCACTGTACCACCAGGGAAGTCCCAGACTATAAAATTATACACAGACTTTGAACTGCTCAGGGGGTCAGTGTTCCTAACTCCCATGTTGCTCAAGGGTCTATTGTATTTAAAAAATGTTTATAAAATAAAAAATACTTTGTACAATGTCATGAAACTAATATTGGAAAATTCCAGTTTGGACCTTGAGTTGACTCTAAAGCCCAAGTTGTTCTTTATGTTTTGTTTTTTTTAATTGTGATAAAAGTCACAGAATTTTAAGATAAAAATACTATTTTAAGTATTTTTATCTGTACAGTTCAGTGGCACAGAGTACAGATTCACCTTGTACAAATCTCACCATCTTCCATCTCCCATATTTTTCACCTTCCTAAACTGAAACCCTGTCTCCATTAAACACCAAATCCCACTTCACCCCCACCCCTCAACCTCTAACATCTACCAATGTACTTTCTGACTCTGTGAATTTGGCTTTTCTAGGTATCTCATATAAGTGGAGTCAAACAGTATTTGTATGGACACCAAGTGGGGAAGGGGGGGTGGGATAAATTGGGAAATTGGTATTGACATATACACATTACTATGTATAAAATAGATAACTAATGAGAACCTACTCTATAGCACAGAAGAAAAAAAGAAGGTTCAATCTGTTTATACAACTTATATTCAGTTCAGATCAGTCGCTCAGTCATGTCCGACTCTTTGCGACCCCGTGAATCGCAGCATGCCAGGCCTCCCTGTCCATCACCAACTCCCGGAGTCAACCCAAACCCATGTCCATTGAGTCGGTGATGCCATCAACAATCATCCTCTGTCATCCCCTTCTCCTCCTGCCTTCAATCTTTCCCAGCATCAGGGTCTTTTCCAATGAGTCAGCTCTTCGCATCAGGTGGCCAAAGTATTGGAGTTTCAGCTTCAACATCAGTCTTTCCAATGTACACCCAGGACTGATCTCCTTTAGGATGGACTGGTTGGATCTTCTTGCAGTCCAAGGGACTCTCAAGTCTTTTCCAACACCACAGTTCAAAAGCATCAATGCTTCGGCGCTCAGCTTTCTTTATAGTCCAACTCTCACAGCCATACATGACCACTGGAAAAATCATAGCCTTGACTAGATGGACCTTTGTTGACAAAGTAAAGTCTCTGCTTTGTAATATGCTATCTAGGTTGGTCATAACTTTCCTTCCAAGGAGTAAGCATCTTTTAATTTCATGGCTGCAATCACCATCTGTAGTGATTTTGGAGCCCCAAAAATAAAGTCAGCCACTGTTTCCACTGTTTTCCCATCTATTTGCCATGAAGTGATGGGACCAGATGCCATGATCTTAGTTTTCTAAATGTTGAGCTTTAAGCCAACTTTTTCACTCTCCTCTTTCACTTTCATCAAGAGGCTCTTTTGTTCTTCTTCGCTTTCTGCCATAAGGGTGCTGTCATCTGCATATCTGAGGTTATTGATATTTCTCCCGGCAATCTTGATTCCAGCTTGTGCTTCCTCCAGCCCAGCATTTCTCATGATGTACTCTGCATATAAGTTAAATAAGCAGGGTGACAATATACAGCCTTAATGTACTCCTTTTCCTATTTGGAACCAGTCTGTTATTCTGTGTCCAGTTCTAACTGTTGCTTCCTGACCTGCATACAGGTTTCTCAAGAGGCAGATCAGGTCGTCTGGTGATGGCACAGGAGCGGCAGCTACAACGGCACAGGAGCAGCTGAGAGGAGCTACCCCACGTCCAAGGTCAGAGGCAGCAGCCGAGAGGAGCTACCCCACGTCCAAGGTAAGAAGCAGCGGCTGCACTTTGCTGGAGCAGCCGTGAAGAGATACCCCACATCCAAGGTAAGAGAAACCCAAGTAAGATGGTAGGCACTGAGAGAGGGCATCAGAGGGCAGACAGACTGAAACATAATCACAGACAACTAGCCAATCTGATCACATGGACCACAGTGCTGTCTAACTCAGTGAAACTAAGCCATGCCATGTGGGGCCACCCAAGACTGATGGGTCATGGTGGAGACGTCTGACAGAATGTGATCCACTGGAGAAGGGAATGGCAAACCACTTCAGTATTCTTGCCTTGAGAACTCCACAAACAGTATGAAAAGGCAAAAAGATAGGACACTGAAAGATGAACTCCCCAGGTCGGTAGGTGCCCAACATGCTACTGGAGATCAGTGGAGAAATAAGTCCAGAAAGAACTTATATTAAGTTAACCTTAAAAATGCATTCCAAGATACATTTCATGCGTGTGTTAACAGTCGCTTCAGTCACATTCGACTCTTTGTGACCCTATGAACTGTAGCTCCTCTGTCCATGGGATTCTCCAGGCAAGAATATTGGAGTGGGTTGCCATGTTTTCTTCCCAGGGATCTTCCCAACCAGGGATCACACCTGGGTCTCCTGCATTCCACATGATTCTTCACCACTGAGCCACTGGGGAAGCCCTCAAGATACATTGCTGCTGCTGCTAAGTCGCTTCAGTCGTGTCCGACTCTGTGCGACCCCACAGATGGTGGCCCACCAGGCTTCCCTGTCCCTGGGATTCTCCAGATACATTAGGTGCAGACAAATAGTGTTTGAGAGCCCAATTTATTAACCATTCCTTGGCATCCTTCTCAAACAAGACTCATGAATCTGTATACTAGCCTGAAACCATCATCAATCAATTTTAGGAACACGGAACTGAGGTATACCCTCCCTACCAAAAAGTTTTTAAAAATATCTATAAGTTTAAAGAATAACAAAGTGAACACCTGTGTGCTCACCAGTTAAGAAATACAGCATCATCAGTACCTCAGGAGCCCTACATGAGCCTTTCCCAACTTCATCTGCCGCTCCAGATCACTAGAGGTAACAACACCTGAAGGTTTGGGTTTTTTTTAAATCAATCCTTTGCCTTTCTTTTTTTTTTTTTTTTAAACACAGTTGGTGTCTCTAAACTGTACTTTGTTTTGCCAGTTTTTGAACTATGAATGACAGGTGACCTTTTCACTACTCTCACTACCTTGGTCTTGAACCTTATGACTCACCCAGTTCATTAGTTTCTACATTCCTCTAATCCCATCAGCCTCTATGTTTTAAAAATTTTAGTAAATTTAGAAATTTAAATTTTAGTAATTCTCTTCCTAATATAATCTTTTAAATCTCTTTCTCTTTTCATTGAACCTATTCAGTAGAGCGCTGGTAAATGCAAGCAGTTTAAGTGAGGAGCTGATTTGTAGCATTGCTGATTTCCTTGGGTAAGTTTCCCCACCATTGCTGGCTGATTTCAGGCTATCAGCATGATGCCACTGAACATGGGGCTGGAAAGAGATGCACAGACTTCCCCCTTGTGAGCTGGTATAAGCCAACTCCAACACATCCCTCATCCTGCTATATTGTTGTTTTAGTCACTTAGTCGTGTTTGGCTCTTTGCAACCCCATGGACTGTAGCTCACCAGGCTCTCTGTCCATGGAATTCTCCAGGCAAGAATATTGGAGTGAGTTGCCATTTCCTTCTCCAGGGAATCTTCCCAATCAAGGGATCAAACCCAAGTCTCCTGTGTCTCCTGCATTGCAGGTGGATCCTTTACCCACTGAGCTATTGAGGAAGAATGAAAAGGTGTGTTACCTCCTCACTGGGGAATCGAACCATCGTCTCCCATGTGACATGTGGTGATCCTCACCACTCTACTAACAAGGACAAAGCCTCAATCTTGGATGAATCTACCAAAACATTTTCTCCCTGTTGTACCTGAATATCCTCATGCCCTTTTATACTAGAGTAGCCAGTTGTGCCAAACTGAACCAGAAGTCAGAGGCAAAGGAAACTTTGTATAGTCCATGCAGATCAGCATCTTAAAGGCAGAAAATAGGACTGTATTAGTTTCCTATACCTATTGCAACAGATTATCGCAAGCTTGGTTCTTAACCAACAGAAATTATTCTCTTGTAGTTTTGTGGGAAGTTAAAAATGAGTCTTACAGGGCTAAAATTAAGGTGTTAGCAGAGATCCACTAATCAGAGGCATCCTTGAAGAACCTCCTCCCTACCCCCTCATTGACTCGACGGACATGAGTCAACTCAATGGACATGAGTCAACTTGATGGACATGATGACATCACTAACTCAATGGACAAGAGTTTGAGAAAGCTCCGGGAGTTGGTATTGGACAGGAAAGCGTGGTGTGCTGCTTCCAGTCCATGGGGTCACAAGTACTGACCCCAGTCCATGGGGTTGCAAGGAGTCGGACACAACTGAGAGACTGAACTGACTGACTGAACTGAGAGATCCACTCCTTCCAGAGGCCCTACAAGATAATCAGTTTGTTTGCTTTTTCCAGAGTCAAGAGCTGTATTCCTTGGCTCATGGACTCTTAGTTCATCTTCAAAACCAGTGATATACATCTTTTCCCTCTGACTGTGCTTGTTTCCTTTGGCCTTCTTCTCTTCTGTGTCCTATGCCTTCTATCTCCTTTGTACAAAGACGTTTAAATTGCATTTAGGGTCCACTGGGATCTTCCCATCTCAAAATCCTTAACTTCATTGCATCAGCAAAGCTCCTTTTGCCAAATAAGGCATTCATGGGTTTCAGAAATGGTGAACTGGATATCTCTGGGGGACATTATTCAGTCTCCCACAAGAGTGGAGGAAGGACAATAATAGATCTGGAAGAATAAATAGAAGATATTTTATACAACCCACCATTTTGACCCACAGCATCACTCTTAGCCTTCCTTTAGGTGAAAAGTTCATGTGTCTCACGCAGGAACCACTCAAAGTCTCATCAGGTACCATATTATTGTTGAGTGACATCAATTTGTTCATACTCCCTCCTGAAACCTAAAATATTAGTCACTAGCAATAATCCTCATATATGATAGTCATGGGGATTGAAGGAGGAGAAACAATTCATAGCGCATAATAGAAACAATTAAGAGCATAGTTTCCATAGTCCTTGTTTCTACAGTTGGTCCTGAGGACCACATAGATAATCAAAGATACTGAAGAATTTAGGGTTCTTACTACTTCTAAAATCCACTTAGCAGGGGTCCAGCTAGTCTAATGTCATTATTATAACCAGGTAGGGTGATGTTTCCTGGGATGATTGAAATCCTTCCACTGCATAGCTTCTGCACCAGGATGGCATAGGGGACTAGCCTAAGAGTCTTACCTTGGCATAAGGCATGTATGTGCTGTGTGCTCAGTCACTCAGTCATGTTCAACTCTTTGCAGACCCATGGACTGTAGCCTGTCAGGCTCCTCTGTCTATGGAATTTTCCAAGCAAGAATACTGAAGTGGGTTGCCATTTCCTACTCCTCGGGATCTTCCCAACCGGGATCGAAACAGCGTCTCTCACATCTCTTGCATGGGCAGGCGGATTCTTTACCACTAGCGCCACCTGGGTATGAGTCCTCTGTAATCTTATTTCTCCAAACTGAAGGCTCAGTTCAGTTCAGTTCAGTCATGTCTGACTCTTTGCAACCCCATGGACTGCAGCATGCCAGGCTTCCCTGCCCATCACCAACTCCCAGAGATTGCTCAAACTCACGTCCATAGGGTTGGTGATGCCATCCAATCATCTCATCTTCTGTAATTCCCTTCTCCTCCTGCCTTCAATCTTTCCCACCATCAGGGTCTTTTCCAATGAGTCAGTTCTTCACATCACGTGGCCAAAGTATTGGAGCTTCAGTTTCAGCATCAGTCCTTCCAATGAATATTCAGGGTTGATTTCCTTTAGGATTGACTGGTTTGATCTCCTTGCAGTCCAAGGGACTCTCAAGAGTCTTCTCCAGCACCACAGTTCAAAAGCATCAATTCTTCGGCACTCAGCTTTCTTTATAGTCCAACTGTCACATCCATACTTTACTACTGGAAAAACCATAGCTTTGACTAGACAGACCTTTGTGGGCAAAGTGATCTCTCTGCTTTTTGATATGCTGCTTAGATTTGTCATAGCTTTTCTTCCAAACTAAAGAAGGGCCTGTCAGACACAGCCCAAGGTGCGAAGGCTGAGTGTGGGTAAAGCAGCTCAGAGAGTCTTTTATTTCAGCCACAGGAGGAGGTGGGGAGGAGAAACTGGTTCTTCAAGGATGCCTCTGGGCCTTCCTATCTTACACACTGACAAGTAATTTTTGAACTTAAGAGCCATAATTTGCCGCCATTGTCTATCTGGTTTCGGAGTGAACTCTTGTCCCAAGGCAATATATGATTCTTGTCTAACTGGGTTGAAGGGGGAAAGGGAAAGTCCCTCAGGGCATGAGGGGATATTCACTGAGCAGAGAGCAGGTGGAAGTGGCAGGGAGCACATCAATGGCCCTCTTTGAAATATGATCCTCACTGTTTCTCTCATTCACATATTACCCCCTCTCCATTTCTCCCTTCTTCTCTTCCCCATTCTCAGCCAAAAGTGATAAAATGCCTTCATTTCCTCACCTGCCATTCACACCTCTGCCCACTCCATTCTGACTGGCCCAGCATCTCTCCACCACTTCTCCCTTGGGGATCACCTAGGACCTCCATCTCCCAGGGGATGTGTTTCAGCCCTCATCTTATTTGCCCTGTCAGCAACATCCTCTCCCTGCTTCCTTCTTAGACTTTTTCTATTTGCCACTTCAGATCTGCGCTTCATCTTTTCACCCTACCCCAGGGTGCTGACTTCTAAGCATTACAGCAACAGGCTCCAGTACCTTCTAACTAACAGGTTTGGCCACTGAAAGTCCAGGCGGGAGATTAGATGCAGAGAGGAGAGAAAGGTCAGGGTATTTCTTCCCCTGCCTTTTCCTCCACCAAGCTCCAGTTGAGCAGTTGTTGGGCAGAACCCTCTGACAGCCACAGTTCTTCTGGGTTCAGGTAACCCCCGTTCTCTCTGACCCATAGGTTAGACCAACCTGTTGCTGGCCCTGGGCTGCTTCGGTATCCCTTGTTGGTACCTTAACATTGCTTACTCCTTTGCAAACAATTTCTTCATTAAACTCATTAATCACCCATTTTCTCAAGTGCTAATATGTATTGATTTCCTTTCTTGAAACACATCTTTCACCTGGTCTCCATCACACCTCACTCTCTTGCTTTCATCCAAATGTCCATTCCTTTTCTGTCCACTTGGCGGATTTCATCTCTTGTCCAAACAATAAAATTTGGAATTCCATTAAGTCCTCAGTGCTCTTTTCTTCCTATTGTATATCATTCTAAACTTTCTTCTACATTCACACCTTCAATAACTACCTAGAAGGCATCAAATCATATACTTATATCTCACCAGCCACACCCATTCTTTGGGATCCAGGCTCATGCATTCATCTTCCTTTTTACTGTTGTCTCCTTGGTTAAATCAGTGAATATTTTTTGAGAGCCTACTATGTTCTGGCCAAAGATGGAGAAGCTCTATACAGTCAGCAAAAACAAGACCGGGAGCGGACTGTGGCTCAGATCATGAACTCCTTGTTGCCAAATTCAGACTTAAATTGAAGAAAGTAGGGAAAACCACTAGACCATTCAGGTATGACCTAGAGCAAATCCCTTATGAGTATACAGTGGAAGTGACAAATAGATTTAAGGGACTAGACCTGATAGACAGTGCCTGATGAACTATGGATAGAGGTTCGTGACATTGTACAGGAGACAGGGATCAAGAAAATCCCCATGGAAAAGAAATGCAAAAAGGCAAAATGGCTGTCTGAGGAGGCCTTACAGATAGCTGGGAAGAGAAGAGAAGCGAAAAGCAAAGGAGAAAAAGGAAAGATATTCCCATCTGAATGCAGAGTTCCAAAGAATAGCAAGGAGAGATAAGAAAGCCTTTCTCAGCGATCAATGCAAAGAAATAGAGGAAAACAACAGAATGGGAAAGACTAGAGATCACTTCAAGAAAATTAGAGACACCAAGGGAACATTTCATGCAAAGATAGGCTCGATAAAGGACAGAAATGGTATGGACCTAACAGAAGTAGAAGATATTAAGAAGACGTGGCAAGAATACACAGAAGAACTGTACAAAAAAGATCTTCATGACCCAGATAATCATGATGGTGTGATCACTCACCTAGAGCCAGACATCCTGGAATGTGAAGTCAAGTGGGCCTTAGAAAGCATCACTACGAACAAAGCTAGTGGAGGTGATGAAATTCCAGTTGAGCTATTTCAAATCCTCAAAGGTGATGCTGTGAAAGTGCTGCACTCGATATGCCAGCAAATATGGAAAACTCAGCAGTGGCCACAGGACTGGAAGAGGTCAGTCTTCGTTCCAATCCCAAAGAAAGGCAATGCCAAAGAATGCTCAAACTACCACACAATTGCACTCATCTCACATGCTAGTAAAGTAATGCTCAAAATTCTCCAAGCCAGGCTTCAGCAATACATGAACCGTGAACTTCCAGATGTTCAAGCTGGTTTTAGAAAAGGCAGAGGAACCAGAGATCAAATTGCAAACATCCGCTGGATCATCGAAAAAGCAAGAGAGTTCCAGAAAAACATCTATTTCTGCTTTATTGACTATGCCAAAGCCTTTGACTGTGTGGATCACAATAAACTGTGGAAAATTCTGAAAGAGATGGGAATACCAGACCATCTGACCTGTCTCTTGAGAAACCTGTATGCAGGTCAGGAAGCAACAGTTAGAACTGGACATGGAACAACAGACTGGTTCCAGATAGGAAAAGGAGTATGTCAAGGCTGTATATTGTCACCCTGCTTATTTAACTTGTATGAAGAGTACATCATGAGAAACGCTGGGCTGGAAGAAACACAAGGTGGAATCAAGATTGCCAGGAGAAATATTAATAACCTCAGATATGCGGACGACACCACCCTTATGGCAGAAAGTGAAGAAGAACTAAAGAGCCTCTTGATGAAGGTGAAAGAGGAGAGTGAAAAAGTTGGCTTAAAGCTCAACGTTCAGAAAACTAAGATCATGGCATCTGGTCCCATCACTTTATGGGAAATAGATGGGGAAGCAGTGGAAACAGTGTCAGACTTTATTTTTGGGGGCTCCAAAATCACTGCTGATGGTGATTGCAGCCATGAAATTAAAAGACGCTTACTCCTTGGAAGGAAGGTTATGGCCAACCTAGATAGCATATTTAAAAGCAGAGACATTACTTTGCCAACAAAAGTCCATCTAGTCAAGGCTATGGTTTTTCCAGTGGTCATGTATGGATGTGAGATTTGGACGGTGAAGAAAGCTGAGCGCCGAAGAATTGATGCTTTTGAACTGTGGTGTTGGAGAAGACTCTTGAGAGTCCCTTGGACTGCAAGGAGATCCAATCAATCCATCCTAAAAGAGATCAATCCTGGGTGTTCATTGGAAGGTCTGATGTTGAAGCTGAAACTCCAATACTTTGGCCACCTCATGCGAAGGGTTGACTCATTGGAAAAGACCCTAATGCTGGGAAGGATTGGGGGCGGGAGGAGAAGGGGACGACAGAGGATGAGATGGTTGGATGGCATCACCGACTCGATGGACATGGGTTTGGGTGGACTCCGGGAGTTGGTGATGGACAGAGAGGCCTGGCGTGCTGCAATTCATGGGGTCGCAGAGAGTCGGACATGACTGAGCGACTGAACTGAACTGAATTATGTTCTGGATGTGTTTTTGGATATTTAAAAGGGCTTGAAACCTCTTATCTAAACTCAATCTTGATTTCTCACTCCTTCCCCTAAGCCTTTTCCTTTTCCCCTGTTCCCTTTTCTAGTGAGAGGTTTCAACACCATCCATCCAATCTCACAACCAGGAGCCTAGGAGATCTCTGGTTCCCTTTCTTATGGCTCCCTTTTGCTCACCCTCCTTAACTAACTCATCATTATGTTACTGACTCATCAATTTATCTCCTAAATATCTCTTGAATCTAACCAATTTTCTCCGTCTCTATCACTACTACCATACCCCAAGCTGCCACTGTTTCTTACCTTTCTTATTCCCCCTACTTCAAGTGAACTTATTGAGGTGCAAATTTAATCGAGCTAGATCAAGCCCCTGCTTAAAATCCTCTGATGTTTCTCCTTGCACTGCCATCTGAGGTATGCCTCTTGCCTACCTCGCCAGCCTTGTTTCAAACCACACCTTCTCCAGCACCTTATTCACTAACCCTTCTTGTCTTCCTTCACTTCCCAGTATTGATATAATTTCTCATGCTACAGGGACTCGACTCTTACTATTCCCTTTGTTTAAGATTCTGTCCCCACATACCCCACCTCCCTCAATAGCATACTCTTCTCTTTTAAACCTGAGCTAAAAATGTCACTTCCTCAAGGATGCCTTCCCTGGCTCCTCTTTCAAAACTCCATCACCCTTTTACCAGCTCTCAAAATACCAGGTACCTTTTCTTCAAACCATTTATTGCAGTTGTAATTTTACATTAATCTGCATATTGTCTTGAATAATAAACTACAACTCTACATGAATTGAAGAACCACATGTGTTTTGTTCAACATCATATTCATCAGTGCCTGACACATAGCAGGTGCTCAATAAATATTTGTGGAAAGAAAGAATAAAGGAAGAGATTCACTGAGAGTGAAGCTTATTATAGTAAGAAAAAATAGCCATGTCTATACCAGTGTTGTTTCTCTCTTAATGTAGTTTCTCAAATGCTTTGGAAGAAGTCAGGTGGTTCAATAAATGTTGATGCCACAAGACAACAACCTTGGACCATGAGATAATTCTGAGCAATGTTCACTTTGCTAATTGGTAGCCAGACTGAAAACCTCAAAAGGAAACTATTTTGTTACTTAATCTCCCAAAGATAGACTATATTCCAAGAAATATAGTTATTTAACAATTTAATCACATTTCTTAGTTTTATTTTATAAGAATAGAGAAGCATCGAAATGTGGTTCAGAAGCCCATTACCGTAAGACTTGAAAAAATGGAAATCTCAAGTTATGATTAGGTACTAATGCTTAATCATACTACTTAGTATCAGTCACAACTTGGCTTGATATATTGTTCTTTAAGACTTGAATGAGACTTTTCAAGTGAATTCTTCAAATGCTTTAACTTCATCTTGGTGTCTGCCCATGGTGCATTAAAAACTCTAGAACTCTGGCCAACTTTGCCTTAGAAATCTTGAAGGCAACGCATAATAACCCCTCACCTCTAATTTGACTTCCTTCTAACGTCATCAGAAAACATCAAAGTTACCCTCCTAGGAATCTCAATTATGAATGATAACTAGCACTTACTGAGCTATGTGCCAGTGAATGTCATATAATCTAGTGTTTATAGTTAACTGTATGTTAGGCACTGTCCTGGCATTTTATACAGATTTTTCTCCTTTAACTCTTTCAGTTGCTTCTTAAGATAGGTATGAGTAAGCATACCTACCTCTATCCATGGGATTCTTTTGCCTGGAGAATCCCATGGACAGAGGAGCCTGGCAGGCCACAGTTCATGGGGTTGCACAGAGTCAGACATGACTGGAGTGACTGACACACATGAGTAAGCAGAGACACCACTTTGCAGACAGAAGTCTATATAGTCAGAGCTATGGTTTTTCCAGTAGTCATGTACAGATATGAGAGTTGGACCATAAAGAAGGATGAGTGCCAAAGAAATGAGGCTTTCAGACTGTGATGTTGGAGAAAACTCTTCAGATTTCCTTGGACTGCAGGGAGATCAAACCAGTCAATCCTAAAGGAAATCAACCCTGAATATTCATTAGAAGGACTGTTGCTGAAGCTGAAGCTTGAATACTTTGGACACCTGATGCAGAGAGCTGACTCACTGGAAAAGACCCTTATGCTGGGCAAGATTGAAGGCAAAAGGAGAAGGGAGCAGCAGAGGATAAGATGATTACATAGCATCACCAACTCAATATATATGAATTTGAGCAAACTCTGGGAAATAGCGGAGGACAAAGGGGTCACAAAAACTTGGACTCAACTTAGTGACTGAACAACAACAACAACAAATAGATAATGTTTACATTTTCCAGATGGGGAAGTTGAGGCTTAGATGCTTTTGATCTCTCAAGCCTTAGGGCTAGTACTGATCAAGGTCAAATGTCACTCCTGGAAATCCTTGCCCTGGGGCTCTTAAAACCATTTGCTCTGAGTTCCTGCATCCTTTGTGGTCAAGCTGAAAAGAAATTCCTTTCTGTGCAACTGTACAAATGCTCTCTAGCATGAAATCCTGTGAATTTTTTTTCTAATTAGAAATACATAATTTTCCACTCTCTTTTGCTTTAACTGTAAGTGTTTTGAGGCATTCATGAGCTTTGTAAAAATGTCTTGATAAAAGCCAGCCAATCAAGAGGTGAACTAAATAAAGAACTAAAAATTTATATATTTTTAAAAATTTTTGTTTATTTTAATTTAATTTAAATTTATATATATACCTCAAGTTGAGACAATCAATAGCTACTTCCCTTCTCTCTTATTATGGGAAATATTGTACTTTGAAATAGTCTAATTTAGTCTGATAAAAACAATCAATGTTCAGGTCTCTTTAGGAAGATATACTAGTTCCACAATGACAGGAATGATGTTTACCTTTATTCTGTCGCATTGATTCCTATGTCTCATTTTTGTGCCAGTATCATGCTGTTTTGATTAGTGTAGCTTTGTAGTGTTGTCTGATGTCTGGAAGGGTTATGCCTCCTGCCTTGTTCTTTTTCCACTGGATTGCTCTGGCAATTCTGGGTCTTTTATGGTTCCATATAAAAAAAAATTAATATTCTTAAAATAAAGAACTAAATCACAGATATAGAGAACAAACTAGTGGTTACCAGTGAAGAGAGGGAAGAAGGGAGGGGCAATATAGAGGTAAGGGAGTAAGAGGTACAAAATATTAGGTATAAACATTGAAGGCGGGAGGAAAAGGGGACAACAGAGGATGAGATGATTGGATGGCATCACCGACTCAATGGACATGAGTTTGAGTAAACTCAAGGAGTTGTTGATGGACAGGGAGGCCTGGTGTGCTGCAGTCCATGGGGTCGCAAAGAGTTGGACACAATTGAGCGACTGAACTGATCTGAACTGAAGCTACAAGGATATATTGTACAACACGGTGAATACTGTATAGCCAATATTTTATAATAAATATTCATGGAGTATAACCTTTAAAAATTGTGAATCACTGTATTGTATGCCTGTAACTTGCATGATGTTGTTTAGCAACTATACTTCAATAAAAATAAATTTAAAAGATAAAATAATACAAAAAAAATGATAGGAAATGCAAAAGCATTTATGGCAAGTATTTGTCTTTAAATAATATTTGACAGCATTATTTCAACAATTCTATGATAAACCATTAAGTGTGTGGATTCACCATAATTTACTTAAAAAACAAACAAAATTTCTTCTTAACTTTTGTTCTTAATCCTAGGGCTGTATTTCAGGAAATCTCTTATAGTGAAGAAGCATTTAGCTAAAGTTTAGGCATTTCCTCAGTTTCATTTTGGTTTCTCTTTTTTCTTGAAATTCAATTAAATTTCAATGTAATATTTTTTCTTAAAATTAGTATATACCAATGATTTCTTGCATTTTTAATTGAAGTATGATTAATTCACAATATTGTGTTTGTTTCAAGTGTGCAGCAAAGTGATTCAAATACATATGTATATATTCTTTTTCAGATTCCTTTCCTCTATGGATTATTACAAAATTATGAGTATAGTTTCCTATACTATATAGTGGGTCTTTGTTGGTTATCTATTTCATATATAGTAATGTGTATATGGTGCCATTATTTTTATCTTTATAGAAGTATTTCTCATACTCTTTCTCTCTTCCTCACTAAATAATGCCTGAAATGAAATTCATCTGCATTAACAATAGCTGTTTCCAGTGATGAAATTTGGGAATATTTTCCTACATCACCACAATTCTGCTTTCACAGCTAACAAAATTGACAATAATACCTTAACATCATGTAATACCTAGTCTGTGTGAAAAATTCCCCAACTGTTCCCAAAATGTTTTTTTCAAATCAGATCCTAATCAAGGACCACACATTAGAGCAACCTCCTTCCCTTTTGTTTTCCTTAACAGTAATTTGCTGAGACCAGACCAGCTGTTCTTTAGAATGTACTACCTTATGGACTTTTGATCCCTTGTAATACTGTTTTACTTGCTCCTGTAGACACTATCTTCTATCTTCTTGTAAACTCG
Organism: Giraffa tippelskirchi; assembly: GCF_054371585.1. Classification (NCBI taxonomy): domain Eukaryota; kingdom Metazoa; phylum Chordata; class Mammalia; order Artiodactyla; family Giraffidae; genus Giraffa; species Giraffa tippelskirchi. The sequence continues at coordinate 96,476,878 of NC_137276.1, forward strand.
AAGTTAGAACTAAAGGCTTGATTATACTAAACATAAATACTTCGGGCAAGAAGGTGCATGCTCTCTGGCTGCCCACCACTGATGCCCACGTAGAGCACTGACCCCTCCTGTGTAAACTGATGCTTCCCCCCTTTAATCTATGAGGTGAATTAACATCCACATCTACTCCCTTCAGATTTTAGCATCTTTTAATGGTCCATGCCAGAATCATTTCTCTTAATAGGGATTGCAAAGTAGTGATTTTCTAATTCTGTAAGTCCATCTATTATTAGCTAAGACTTTACTATAAAGTAAAATGTTCTTTCATCAGCTGGGATGGCTATGCTAGAATACAGATTGCACTTGAAAGGCAAGATAATACCTAATTCTTTCCCATTAATTACAAATTTTACAATTAAGAAATTGATATAATAGTCTTCAAGGATGGTGACAAAGCACTTCTTTTGGCCTTTTTTCTTTGAAGTATCATTGTAGACTGATAGGTTTTCATATATTCAATTTACAGTTATCATGCTTGTGATGTGTAAATTGCCCCAACTTTGACTAGTAGGAAACCCTCAAGCTGATGCCTATATCTTGTTGATATAAGCACATATTTTCTTTGAAAGCTTGCTTGATTTCTGACTCAAGAGACTTCATTTTTAGGGAGTAAATTCCATTCATTCCCTCCACCCCAGGTATTGAGAGGAGAAATTTACCCAAACAAGTGTATCTGATGCATACCTTTTACATAGTTAGCCCCAAGCTGGGTACCTTGAAAGAACCAAAGAAAAGTGTGTTCCTTATTAGCTGCTGAAAAGTTCAAATTCCTTCTCTTCTTCCTCCTTCTTCTCTTCCTTTCCTCCTCTTTTTCTTTTCCACCATTATCATAATGGAATATTATCAGAACCAGGGTTCTGTTAATTGAAATTTCTGATTCATTGAGGTGGATCACATAACCCTTGTAATTTCCACCTTTATCAATCCTTCTGTAACACGTGAGCCCACTCTGTTGTCTAGTAAGTAGCATCGTGAAACATTACAGAGGGCCCCTGACTTACAATGATTCAACTTACCGTTTATCAACTTTATGATGGTGTGAAAGAAAAACACATTCAGTAGAGATTGTGATTCAGATTTTGAATTTTACTCTTTTTCAGGGCTAGTGATATGCCGTACGATCACAGCTACAGGTCCCAGTCGGCCATGTGATTGTGAGGGTGAACAACTAGTACAACCATTTTGTACCCTTACTGCCATTCTTTCATTTTCAGTATAGAATTCAATAAATTATATGTGATAATCCACACTTTATTATAAAGGAGGCTTTGTGTTAGAGGATTTTGCCCAGCTGTAGGCTGATGTAAGTGTTCTGGGCATTTTAAGGTAGGCAAGGCTATGAAGTTTGCTAGGTTAGGTGTATTACATGCATTTTCCACTTATAATATCTTCAACTTACAATGGGTTTATCAGGACATAACCCTATCGTAAGTTGAGGAAGATCTGTAACTTGATCTTTCTTTGATGATTTGGGAATCGACAGTGCCACAGGATGCTTATTACAAACATTAACAAGAAGTAGAGTTCTGTAAGAAAAATGAAGAAGGTTGAAGGAATTGGACTGAATTTGTATTGACCGCAGGATTTTCTTCATAAATCCTCATTTTCACATTTTTCTTCCAAAAGCAATTCTGGCTTGCAATGACACTTTGTTGGATTCTGGTTATTTATTAATAATTTAACCAGTGAGTAAAGAGGGCTTTCTGAGTAAAGTTGTGTTTATTTTCCTTAGGCCCCATGGTGATTCCCTGGAAGTCAATTCTGTTTTCTGCCAGGCTCTGGGTCCAGGGGCAGCCCCATTTGGTGCTATTAGCTATTTTCTCCCCTAATTTATCACCTTGTCCCATCCTGCCTTATTATTCAGTATACATCATTGCAATAAAGCAAAATTAAAACATCAGGATAGCCTTCCTGTTTAGATACCTAATTATGTAACAATTACTTTTCTTGTGGGCTGTTTTGCCATTTTTACAAGCTTGTATAAAGAAGAGTTTATTTGCATTTCAAAATTGAATTTTACTGATGGAAAATCTGCACCAAGAAGACAGAATCAGAGATTATTTTCTGATAGTAACAACACTGGGCGGACAACACATTTCAGTTGAACAAATACCTTTTTTAGGAGTAGCTTAGAAGAATACCAGTTTCTTCTTTCCAAAGGATACTTGCAGGCATTCTGGCCTTTAGTTAAACTGTACAAGAAAGAGGTTCATCAAAGGGAAAGTTTATGCTTTCTTTAAGGAAATAGTTTTATCACAAAAATTTTATTATTAACATATTTGATAAATTATATAAATTCTGTGCTGACTCAAACATTTCTCCGAATACTTTTAGGGTTTTAAAAATCATTATTAAAGTCCTGTGTCTTATATTTCAACTGAAACATACAATTTCACAAGGGTCACAAAGTTGGTGAGTTTCTGAAATGAAAATATTTCTCATATTTAAAAAAATTAAATCACAGAATTGATTCTGATTGAAGACCATATGTCCAGTAAAGTAATTATTTTACAAGAGTAAATCAAGTCACACAGCATGCCAACTCACTTGTAGTACAATGTTGCCATATTACTGTGCTATGGGAAAAGCTTTTCGATCAGATCTAATAAATTAATGGTGCATCTTGTAAATAGTATTGCAACAACTCTCATACAAGTTCCCAAGGTTTATTCAAGATCTCAAGAGACACGATCAACAGACATTATAGATTGTCTATCCCTTCCCCTCTTGACATCTTCAGCCATATGGGACCCCTCTCAGCCTAGACCTAAAAGCAGTAAAAAGACAAAGTCTCATTTGTGCCTGTAGTTGGGAAAATGCAACTTTACTTTGGGATGAAACTGCAGCATTCCAAGTGTTCACAAGATGGCACCATTGCCCTGGGACGTTAATGCAATCTCATTAACCGGTAGGGTAACTGCTGCAGAGCCCAAAGCAAGGGAACATTGTGGATGCTGGTGAAAACCCAAGGAACACGGAGCAAAAGAGAGAAGAGGGCTGCACAGGGAATGTAGAAAGCTTAGGGAGTGAAAATTCGGGTCCGCTTCCAGTTCAAGAACTGTGTTTATAGCAGTACTACATACTGTAATAATTTTATACATGTAAGTGCTGGTTACTTTTTCAGAAAGAGGCTAGTGAAACTTACTGGCTCTTTTGATTTCAAATTAAGTTTTCTCATGGCTTCTCCTTTTATCATCTGCCAAGAAAACAAACTGGCATCAGGGCTTTTTCCTAAGAAAAAAATTTCAGGGCAAACCCATCTGGAGGTAATGTTTCAACATTTGGAAGGCTCAGGGGTGTGTATGCAAGTATGTGCATATGCTTCTGTGTTATACTGGAAATTTATTTTTTAATTAAATTTATTTATTTATAGTTGGAGGATAACTGCTCTACAGTTGGTTTCTGCCATACATCAACATGAATCAGCCATAGGTACATGCATGTCCCCTCCCTCCTGATCCTCCCTCCCACCTCTCACTCCACTATATTGGAAATTTATTTTAAAAGGTCAGACTGTCCTTGTTGCCTTTGAATCCCTCCTTTATTCTCTTCCAGCCTTCCTACTCTTGGGTACCACTAGAGCATAAGGACTTGTTAACAGGAAGATCATTTTCAGTAACCCGAAATCAGACCATGAATAAAGTGTTAGTTGCTTAGTCATGTCTGACTCTGCGACCCCATGCCCTGTAGCCCACCAGCCTCCTCTGTCCATGGAATTCTCCAGGCAAGAATACTGGAGTGTGTACCCATCCTCTTCTCCAGGGGGCCTTCCCAACCCAGGGATCAAACCTGGATCTCCCGCACTGCAGACAGATTCTTTACAGTCTGAGCTAACAGGGAAGCCCAAATCAGACCATACTGATTCTATTTTCCAGAAGAAGATAATATCCTTTTATCTTAGGAAGGGAGAATTTGAGGTCCATTTGCATAAGTGGGATAGGTCAGTGGAGAAAACCAGCACTGTCTTCCTTTGCCAAGGGTTTGAATCCACATGAGAACAGCAGAGGGTTAGTTAGTTCAAATAGTATTATGGTGTAGCCCTGAAGTCTAGGGCTAGAACTTTGAGAAGATCAAAATGAAAAATAAGAAAAGCACTTTTTAATAAATGTATTATATAAAGGTAGTCAAAATTTAAAATGACTGTACTCATTACTGGCAGTGTACATTGGAATATCCTTTTCAGAAAGCAAAATGCAAAGGAACTTAAAGTGATTCTAGACTTTAACCTAGTAATAACACATATGAGAAGAATTCTGAAAATATAATTCAATAGAAAAAAAAGCCATAAGCAAAAATATTCTTTGTAGAATTATCTGTTGTTGTTTAGTTGCTAAGTCATGTCCAACTCTTTGCAATCCCACGAACTGCAGCACACCAGGCTTCCCTGTTCTTCACCATCTCCTAGAGCTTGCTCAAACTCATGTCCATCGAGTTAGTAATACCATCCAACCATCTCATCCTCATTCACCCCCTTCTCCTTCTGCCCTCAATCTTTCCCTGCATCAGAGTCTTTTCCAATGAGCTGTCTCTTTGCATCAGTTGGTCAAAGTATTGGAGCTTCAGCTTCAGCATCAGTCCTTCCAATGAATATTCAGTACTGATTTCCTTTAAGATTGACTGGTTTCATCTCCGTGCTGTCCAAGAGACTCTTTTTCTTTTTTTCTTCAGTATGAAAAAAGCATTGTCTGTAATTCTGAAAAACTGGAAAAAATTAAACGTCAAACACTACGTAAGATAGTAATTAGATTAAGGTATACCTAACTACTAGATGAAGTTTTAAGCAATATTAAAGTAAATATAAACACTATTTAGTAATATTTAAAAATGCTAATTTCAGGAGGTGTTGGGAATAGCAATGATTTGAAATAGGACAAGGAGCATGGTCCCTGTTCTACAAGGCCAGGGCTATTCCAACTGGAGCAATGGGGCTTCTCTCCAAACAGTACCCAGTGTGTTCACAGGGGCAGCAAACATTTAGTGCTCCTGCGTCTCTAGAGCGAGTCCTGTCATCAGCAGCTGTGTGCTCAGTCAGTAGACTTTTGCTTTGCTGCAGAAGGAGCATGGTGTTAGGATGTTTGTGGCACTGGACTCAGCTTCCAAGCAATAGGCCATGTGGTCTCATGGACTCTCATGGTCTAGGAGAACTCTCCTGTATTGCTGAGTGCAATCTGCAAAATGGAAACAAATCACAACTGCTTCCCACCCTTCATTTTCTCCCCTTACAGGACACAGATCTGATTTAGTGGAAGAAAAGATGTTATAAACAGACAAAGGAACAACTTTTTTCTTATTACAAATCAGCATCCAGTCTGCAGATTCTCAACCTTTGGTGGGGATTATATAGTGTGAAATTTGATTTCTCCACAACTGACCACTCTCCTCAAACCATCTGCCCATCTCTCTCCTCTCACTATCTACACCAACTGCAAACAAATAGTCAGAGAAGTCTAAATCATACTCAGTTAGGGAGACAAATTGGTAGAAATAAAAATCACACCACATATTCCAAAGATTAATATTACTGATTTGTGGATAGGGTTGAAAGTTCTCTGGGAAAGATTTTTTGTTGTCTGTTCTCTTCAGGAGTCTAAATTAATCGATAGCTAATTGTATATTGATTTTTGTGCAGGTACAGTATAATATAAACTGATAAAGTTCCAGGATCCCAACCTCATGGCCATCAGCGTCAAAGCACAAGACAGAAGATCCCCTGACTCAGAAGGTCCCCTGATTCAGCAGGTCCCTTTCAGTATGTTTTTCACCTTGAAACACAAAAGACTCCCACAAATTTATTTACTCATGGTTCTGCTGTTGGCCACACCCCCTGCACCCTTAATGAACAGTTAGTGGGAGTCAGTTCGAGTCCATTGTGGCTGTCTACAGATGTCAGGGAGAAAAACCTTCACTGTTTTGTGAATTATTTCCAGTGTAAGTTAGGGTAGGTATCATAAATTATCTGGAAAGGGTTAATTCCATTTTGGTAACCAACTTGGATGAAAAGGGGCTTACTGGTGAATTAGTGAAAATAATTTTAAATGCCATCTAATTTTTTGTAGAATATTTTATTTTTCTTTCCACTTTCTATGTAAGAGACACTGCCATTCTGAATTGTCCTTTAGATGCTGGCCACGTTTCATCTTTTGAAGTCAAGTTTTGAGGTTTCAGTAGAAAAAATAGTAGAGGTGCAGGCTGTGAACTAAGTGCTATGTCAATTAAAAGTGACATGGAAGGCCCCTGTTACTCACCTGTGTGTGATTTGCTCATGGGAGAGTGGATGAAGGGGTGCAATGGAGGTGAGAGATGGGGCCGCAAGACAGAAGAATGTTGGGCTGAACTTGAACAGATCACCTTCCAGGGTCCGTTGTCAGTACCATGTTGTTTCCAGAGGGCCAGACTTCAAACAGCAACTAAGTTGCCAGCAATGAAGTCAATGTCTGGAAAGGAAGGACATTTAAAACAAAACCCAAACCAAGCATCACTTTCCTAAATTAACTTTCTTTTCACTTTATTGCAATGGTTTTCTACATGAATGGACTACATCATGCCTCTGCAACCAAAGTAATTTCCATCTTATATTATGCCTACAGTGAATGAATTGGAACTCAAGCCTTCAGAGCTTAAAGAACTGTTCCAGCTCCATATGGGAGCAGAGGCTGAGAGGCTGTGTGCATCATGTTATCACCACTGCGTTCTGGTCTGGTCCAAGGCCAAGAATGTGACCATCCTCCAGACGGCAATGGATGATTCCAAAGGGTCTGACTTCTTAGTAGCAAATGCAGTATGTAAAAGTCATGTACATTAAAAAAAAAAAAAGAGCTTGACTCAAGAGAGAAAAAAACCAGCATCACTCTGGAAATCAGATGCATAATGTGTCTTCCTTTGCCAACCAGATGATTCGCTAATGGTCTGTGCACAACTTCTGCTCACAAACCCTGAAGAGATTTACTCCAGGCCTCACTGCCATGTCTTCCATGTTGCCAAATAGATAGAACCATGTTTTAGCATCTTGTTAAAAGAAACACACAAGGGGGCAGGGGTGGCTCTGTGGTCTCACTGTATTTTCTTTTTCTTCTTTGGAGATTGCTTTTGGCATGAAGGGATGGTAGGAGATGGTGATTGCAGTCATGAAATTAAAAGACGCTTACCCCTTGGAAGGAAAGTTATGACCAATCTAGACAGCATATTAAAAGCAGAGACATTACTTTGCCACCAAAGGTCCGTCTAGTCAAGGCTATGGTTTTTCCAGTGGTGTTGTATGGATGTGCGAGTTGGACTATAAAGAAAACTGAGAGCCAAAGAATTGATGCTTTTGAACTGTGGTGTTAGAGAAGACTCTTGAGAGTCCCTTGGACAGCAAGGAGATCCAACCAGTCCATCCTAAAGGAGATCAGTCCTGGGTGTTCACTGGAAGGACTGATGTTGAAGTTGAAACTCCAATACTTTGGCCACCTGATGCGAAGAGCTGACTCATTTGAAAAGACTCTGATGCTGGGAAAGATTGAGGGCAGGAGGAGAAGGGGACGACAGAGGATGAGATGGCTGGATGGCATCACTGACTCGATGGACATGGGTTTGGGTAGACTCAGGGAGTTGGTGATGGACAGAGAGGCCTGGCTTGCAGTGGTTCATGGGGTCACAAAGAGTCGGACACAACTGAGTGACTGAACTGAACTGAACTGAACTGAACTGATGGTAGGAGACATAGCTGGTCTATCTAACTGAACTTAGGAAGATTTTTTAAAAATTAAACAAATATGGAAATCACTGAGAACAGCATATCAAACCCATGTATGCAGCATTCAATGTAATAAACTTTTGTTTTTTTAAGAAATAAAAGATTTAAAATAAACTCTTTCATCATCCTCTTCCTGACCCCATTCTTTCTCTCTCTCTCTTCCTAAATAAAGTCACTATCATGAACTTGGTGTGTGCCTGGTCAATGTTTCTATATATACATAAAGATGTATCCATAGGTAATCAATTTTGTGGGTATTTTATACAATTAAATAGATGCATAATTGCATACTTGTGTAATGCCCTCCAGTTTTATTTTTTCTCAGCCTTTAAAAAATATTTTAAATAACTTTGTTATTTAAAGTTTATGGTATACTTATATATTAGCATTTCTTTTTCTTTTTTTAGCCTTGTTTTTTATCTTCACTATGTACCCACAGATTTGGTCAATGTATTTATTCCATCCTATTGACTATGCCATAATCTATCCCATTATTTATTCCTGGACTTTGAATTGTTTCCATTTTTTCACCTGTACAATTTTGCTTAAATGGACATGCCTGTTCATGTTCCCATGTGCAACTACACAGGGCTGGCTAGTGCAAAATGGAGCTGTAGGACTGGCCCCTGTCTGCTACTGAAAACATAGGGGGAAAGTGCTGTTAGAGGAACTAAATATAAAAACTTTTCTTTTCTTCCATGATCTCTCTTTCTCTCAACTTGTAACACACTTTTTAAATTTGCCATCCTAATACTGCTCTAATAAAGATGAGAAATGTAGATTATTATCAAGAATTTTACCTTTCAGTGGTATATAGTATATTATGCAATGCCAGTTTTAAATGCAAATGTAAGCATATTTTACACTTATAGGGAATCACTGAAACCCTACAACTTTTATCTTGCAGCTCCTGTATAGGTATGTATCATTTGTACCAGAAAAAGTAGAAACGCTGCATAAAATTAATAGAAGTGTTTTCATTTTTTTTATGACTCCAGCACCTTCTACCCACACTCTGCCTTTGACTTATTGATGAGTAAGGAAGCAATGAGAGCAAAAGGAATTGAGGTGTTCTGTCTTTCCCTTTCCTTCTGTGTCATCATTTTCAGGGTAAGTTGTTGGTTGATACAGGGAAGTAATGTGAGTGAGAAAGGCTAAGACAGAGGTCCCTGGTTGGTGAGGTCTTCTTTCTGCATTTGAAGCAAGTTCTGGTTCAAGGGAACTGTGGCCTCTTGGGGATGCCAGCTTCATGATTACTCTGTTGTTGACATCATATGCTTAACCTTATTCTCACTCTGGGCCCCGCTAAACTTTCCCACATCATAGTTCCACTAGAATGCTGTGCTCAGGGGACAACCTGAATGCTAGTAAGAAACAGGGAAGCATGTATATTACACCCACCTCCTCTGCTCAGAACACACTCCAGCATCCCACAGAACTTCAGTTAAAACCGCAAGTTCAAAACTGTCAAGAATTTCAAGATGGTGAAAGCAGAACATGAAACCAAGCACAGGGCCCTCCCAAGGACAGAGCACTGTGGGACTACACATGCCCATGGAGCTGATCCTGCATCTATCTGCCTGAAACATGCTCCAGGAAATTGTCTCAAAGTGGGTTTCTGAGTGGCCATGCTCACTGTCCAGTTTAATCTGAAATTACCCAAATACATCCCATAATTGCCATACAAATTTAAACAAATACCAGTAGTAGGTGACAGTTTCTACTGGCTCATTTTCTCACTTATAGTTAATAAATTATGAAATATTACTTTATTTTTTTTTTATTTTTATTTTTTATAAATTTATTTATTTTAGTTGGGGGCTAATTACTTTACAATATTGTAATAGTTTTTGCCATACATTGACATGAATCAGCCATGGGTTTATATGTGTTCCCCTTCCCGGACCCCCCACCCACCTCCCTCCCCATCCCATCCTTCTGGATCATCCCATTGCCCCGGCCCTGAGCCCTTGTCACATGCATCGAACATGGAATGGTGCTCTGTTTCACATACGACAATACACATGTCTCAATGCCATTCTCCCAGAACGTCCCACCCTCACCTTCTCCCTCAGAGTCCATAAAATTGTTCCATGCATCTGTGTCTCTTATTCTGTCTCGCATATACAAGTGTATTATTTTTGTTATTTCCCTGTGAAGTTGGACATCTTTTCATTTGTTTGTTTATTCTGGGTGGTAAGGGGTATGCATTTCTCTTTTGTGAAATTCTTGCTCTATAATCTTTGCTCATTTATTTACTAAGATGTCTGTTTTAGAGGTATTGATTTGTGCTTTTAAAAACATTCTCAGTACTAATATGGACTGTTACATGTCTTGTCATTATCTTCTCTCAGCCTGCTTCTCATCTTTCAACTTTTTAAGTGGAGCCTACAAAAAAAGTTCTACAAAAAATTTAAAATGTATGGCAGCCCCATTTATCAATATTTCCCATTATTATTTCTATTTTTTGTGTTTTCCTTACCTTAAGATTACAAAGATATTCTCCTATATATTTTTTCTTGCTTTACTTTTTAAATATATATGCTGCTTGGAGTTAGTTTTTATGTAGAGTATGAGATAAGAACTTAACTTTATATCTAATCTGAAAAGTCAGTGGCCCCCATATGATTTATCAAATAGTCTATCACTTCCCCCAATGATATCTTGGGCTATTTCTCAGAACCCTGTATTATTCCACTGATCCACACTTCCTGATACATTTCCTGTATTTCCCGCTGACTAGCAGAGCATTTGGTGAGTATTGATATCCGGTCGAGTAAGAGCCTCAGTACTTTAAATAACACATATTCTACTCATTAAAAAACACAGAAATGATTCAAAAAAACAAGTTTTCTTACTTTTTGGGCTAAATGAAGAAGTTCTCCAATCTACTCAGCATGAAAACACAATGATTTTGAAATCAGACAGACTTGAGTTCTTATCCCAGGCTTGTCATTTTCTGGCTGTTTGAAATTGGAGCATGTTTCTTAACCTCTGGGGCTAGATTCTGTAATCTATAAAATGGGGATAGTAAGATCTACTATCTTTTGCTAGTAGGCCAAAGATGGAGAAGCTCTATACAGTCAGCAAAAACAAGACCGGGAGCTGACTGTGGCTCAGATCATGAACTCCTTATTGCCAAATTCAGACTTAAATTGAAGAAAATAGGGAAAATCACTAGAACATTCAGGTATGACCTAAATCAAATCCCTTACGATTATACAGTGGAAGTGACAAATAGATTCAAGGGATTAGATCTGATAGACAGTGTCTGGAGAACTATGGACGGAGGTTCGTAACACTGTACAGGAGGCAGTGATCAAGACCATCCCCAAGAAAAAGAAATGCAAAACAGCAAAATAGTTGTCCGAGGAGGCCTTACAAATAGCTGAGAAAAGAAAAGACGTGAAAGGCAAAGGAGAAAAGGAAAGATATACCCATTAGAATGCAGAGTTCCAAAGAATAGCAAGGAGAGATAAGAAAGCCTTCCTCAGTGATCAATGCAAAGAAATAGAGGAAAACAATAGAATGGGGAAGACTAGAGATCTCTTCAAAAAAATTAGAGATACCAAGGGAACATTTCATGCACAGATGGGCACAATAAAGGACAGAAATGGTATGGATCTAACAGAAGCAGAAGATATTAAGAAGAGGTGGCAAGAATACAAAGAACTATACAAGAAAGCTCTTAATGACCCAGATAATCACGATGGTATGATCACTCACCTAGAGCCAGACATCCTGGAATGTGAAGTCAAGTGGGCCTTAGGAATCATCACTATAAACCAAGCTAGTGGAGGTGATGGAATTCCAGTTGAGCTGTTTCAAATCCTAAAAGGTGATGCTGTGAAAGTGCTGCACTCAATATGCCAGAAAATTTGGAGAACTCAGCAGTGGCCACAGGACTGGAAAAGGTCAGTTTTCGTTCCAATCCCAAAGAAAGGCAAAGCCACAGAAAGTTTAAACTACCACACAATTGCACTCATCTCACACACAAGCAAAGTAATGCTCAAAATTCTCCAAGTCAGGCTTCAACAGTATGTGAACCATGAACTTCCAGATGTTCAAGCTGGTTTTAGAGAAGGTGGAGGAAACAGAGATCAAATTGCCAACATCCGCTGGATCATCGAAAAAGCAAGAGAGTTCCAGAAAAACATCTACTTCTGCTTTATTGGCTAGGCCAAAGCCTTTGACTGTGTGGATCACAGCAAACTCTGGAAAATTCTTCAAGAGATGGGAATACTAGATCATCTGACCTGCCTCCTGAGAAATCTGAATGCAGGTCAAGAAGCAACAGTTAGAACTGGACATGGAACAACAGACTGGTTCCAAATCAAGAAAGGAGTACATCAAGGCTGTATATTGTCACTCTGCTTATTTAATCTGTATGCAGAGTACATCATGAGAAACGCTGGGCTGGATGAAGCACAAATTGGAATCAAGATTGCCGGGAGAAATATCAATAACCTCAGATACGCAGATGACACCACTCTTATGGCAGAAAGCGAAGAAGAACTAAAGAGCCTCTTGATGAAAGTGAAAGAGGAGAGTGAAAAAGTTGGCTTAAAACTCAACATTCAGAAAACTAAGATCACAGCATCTGGTCCCATCACCTCATGGCAATTAGATGGGGAAACAATGGAAACAGTGAGAGACTTCATTTTGGGGGGGCCCAAAATCACTGCAGATGGTGACTGCAGCCATGAAATTAAGACACTTGCTCTTAAGAAGAAAAGCTATGACCAACCTAGACAGCATATTAAAAGCAGAGACATTACTTTGCCAACAAAGGTCCATCAAGTCAAAGCTATGGTTTTTCCAGTAGTCATGTATGGATGTGAGAGTTGGACTATAAAGAAAGCTGAGTGCCAAAGAATTGATACTTTTGAACTGTGGTGTTGGAGAAGACTCTTGAGAGTCCCTTGGACTGCTAGGAGATCCAACTAGTCCATCCTAAAGGAAATCAGTCCTGAATATTCATTAGAAGGACTGATATTGAAGCTGAAATTTCAATACTTTGGCTACCTGATGAGAAGAACTGACTAATTGGAAAAGAGCCTGATGCTGTGAAAGATTGAAGGCGGGAGGAGAAGGGGATGACAGAGGATGAGCTGGTTGGATGGCATAACCAACTCGATGGACATGAGTTTGAGTAAGCTCCAGGAGTTGGTGATGGACAGGAAAGCCTGGCATGCTGCAGCCTGTGGGGTCTCAAATAGTTGGACACGACTAAGCAACTGAACTGAACTAACTAAAGATGTACAACCTAAAGCTATTGAGAGGATTAAATGAGTTAAGTGCCTGGTACAACCTAAATACTGGAGAAATAGGACTTTTCTTTCCCTTTCCTGTCCTTGAAAAGAGCCACGTGTTTCTTGGTTATTCTGTTCACTGGTGGACTCTACAGAGGACAGCTAGAGCTTGCTTAAAGGCAAAACAAGATGAATCCCAAGCTGATGATCTGATTCAGTCACTTTTCTAAAACCCAAATGATTGCCTGGGCTTTGGAATAGCAAGAGTTGCCAGGATGTCCTTAAGTGGTCTGTCAGTTGGCTGCTCCTCTTATTAATTAAATGACACAAATAGGTCATAATCAAACCGGAGCCAATCAGCCACCCCTCCACATTACACAAACTCAACTCTCATGACAAGTACAGAAAGATCAAAAGGACGAGGAATCAATAAGATTATGAGTTTGAAATTCTGATGTCTCATCCATGGTGGTGAGACTGAGACCTCTGACTCTTTCAGCCTGGCTCAGACCAATATCATTTCCTTGGGTGGAGAGAAATTCTTCAAACTAATACACTTTGAAACCTGGGATGGAGTTGAGAACACGCCTGGAATTTCATCATGTCCAGGTAGAAACTTAAATTGAAGAGGCTGTTCTGGAAGATCAAAGGAAACAAAAGAGCATCAAGAATAAATATATGACTAATCCCACAACAGCAAGAAGAAGAGGCTAATGGGTCTAATGAAGTGGAGGGGTCAGGGCTCTCGAGAAGCTTCCACCATGCAGGCCATGCTCCTGGGGAGAAACAAGCCAGTGGATGAGTCACGAAGCAGGCTGGGTTTGTGTGGGTGATGCTCTGGGGTGTCATCTGATGGTGTGGAGAGGCCCAGCTGGGAGGGGACTGAAGGCAGATGCCATGAGAAAAGGGCCTGTGGCTGCAGTTGTGGAGGGCAGTGGCTAGTTGCTCCTGGAGCCACCACTGTGCTTCAGCACCTTCCATGAATATAAGAATCCGGAGTGACACGTGCAGTGGAGAGCACTCTGGGCACAGACCTGTATTCCAATCCTGACTCTAGGACCTAACAGCTGTATGATCTTGGGCTAGCTCCCTTGGGCTCTTCATCTACTAAATGAGAGGAAGAATTTCAAACTTTAAACATTGTTTGAGAATAAACTGAAATAAGATAAAATCCATAGAGTTCATATGCTGAAGCTGAAGCTCCAATTCTTTGGCTACTTGTTGCAAAGAAGCAACTTATTGGAAAAGACCCTGGTGCTGGGAAAGATTGAGGGCAGGAGGAGAAGGGGGTGACAGAGGATGAGATGGTTGAATGGCATCATTGACTCAATGGATATGAGTTTGAGCAAACTCTGGGAGGTAGTGAAGGACAGGGAAGCCTGGCGTGCTGCTCTCCATGGGGTCGCAGAGTCAGACACGAGTGACTGAACAAAACAAATAGAGTTCTTAATGCAAAAGGGTTCAATAAATGTACCCACAAGTATGGTCCACTTTGATAAGATCTGATTGTTTCTGGTAAGCCTGGGAGGCCAGAAGCCCTGAGTTTTGCTCCCTCCATTACAGATGCACCAGATCTCCAGTTTCCTGGGTCTTCCACTCCCTTGGTGAGTTCTCCATTTACCTCTGCAAGCCTCCCTTCCTCTCCTGTCTTTCAGCAGAGCCCCCCATTCTTGGCTCACCTCCACTAACTATTGTATGTATGGAGTTACATGTAAAGGTTAAGACCTGAACTTACAGAACGACTCCCCCAAAGTTTGTAGATGGAATGTTTGTGACTCAGAACACAAGGCCTCTCCATCACAATAGTCCAAATCAATGTCTTCCTTGGATGTTCTGAATCAGTTAAGCTGGGGGAAGGTCCAGGAATCTGCATTTAACAAGTAGCTCTAGGTCCTTGCTGTCAGCATGGTTTGGCAGCTCTGGCCTCACCCGGGAGTTTGTTAGAAATGCCAAATCTCAGGTTTCACCTCAGAACCACTGAATCAGAAGCTGGACTTGGAACAGATCCTCAGGCACAACTGCCAGATAAAATACAAGATAGGCAATTACATTTCCATCTCAGATAAACAAGGAAAAGTTTTTGTTTTTTTCTTTAGTATAAGTATGTCTCATAAATGTACCTATAAAATAAAAAATATTTGCTAAATCTGGCAACCCTATATTCAGGTAATTTTTATGCACATAAAGGTGTTAGAAGCACTAGTTTCCATCTGTAGATCTCAAAAACATGTTACTGCAGAATCAGCTTGAGGCCTTGTTGAAACCCAGATTGCTGGGCTCTACCTTCAGAGTTTCTGGTTCAGCAAGTCTGGGCAGGGGCCTGAGAATCTGCATTGCTAACAAGATCCCTGTTGATGCAGATGCACCCACTTTATGTACCAAGTATCTACACCACTAGATTCCTAGGTCCCCCGACAAGATTTTCTGCAGTCCCTAGAGCTTGGATGAGATAAGGCTGTGGTTCTCTCCAACATTCATATCTATGTATAAAGAAAGAGAGACAGAATAATAGTTTCTGATTCCCAGTCAACAGCCTATAAATCTTGCCCACTCTTTATAACAAGGTCTGTAAAGACAAGTGTGGAGAACCACATGGAGTAAGTACTACGCACTCATCTTCTTCCAACTTGGTGTGTTTCTTCCCTGTTTCCAAGCTACTGGTTCTCAGAGCACAACAGGGAAGGATGGAGAGCTGGGAACAGATGGATTCAAAGTAAGGACAAATCTCTTAAAGGGAGGCGTGAGAGTAGGGACAGATTGAGGGTAGGGAGAGACTAGCAAGGCAGAGTGGGAAGTGGGGTTGCCAGTGGTGGGAACCGAGGAGGAGGGGCAAGAGGAGGGGTGGGCCAGGGCTGACTGCAAGGTAGGACTGGGGTAGCCCCATTGGAACTCAGAGCAAGCACACCAGCTCCTGGGGGCAGAGACCAAGATGAAAAGCCCAGGTCTGCCAGGGCCCAGCCTTGTGACCTTGTGTGAGCAATGGTTCTCTTCCCTTGAAGGCTGATGGTGAGGAATAAATCAGACAATGCAGAGAAAATTCCTGATTCCCTGAGGAGGCACTCAGTAAATGGTATCAGTGGCTATTATATAGTTGCATGAGGGTTTAATGCTACTTTAGAGTCGCATCCTGTTTTAGAGAATCTCTTTACCTGTGTTTAATTTCAGAAGAGAATAGGTTTAGGGGAAATGTCATGCATACTCTGTGGTGACAAGGGCTTCTTGTAAAAACTATACATTGTGAGCAAGAGGTGCATTTCCTGCCTGAAAATGATCCTCCCTCACCCCTTCTGCCGGTTCCTCCAGTCTCAGATGGAAGAATGGGGCCATGGAAGAGCTGATGGCTGCACTTGGATGGAACTGGCCCCTGGCCCTCAGCTGGAACTGTAGGGAGGTCAGCTGTCAGCTGGGCACTGGACTGGACACTGAGGGGCCTTGAATGTCAGACCAAAGGGTGGGCTAATTTAACTAGATCCCTTTGTTCCTAGTGAACGGAACCTAAGTGCTCATCAGTGAGTTTCTGTGCCTTATTTTATAACATTTTGCTTTTTCATCAGTTGGAAAATACAGTACAATTGCTTTTTTGGAGGTACACCTCTATGCATATTAACAGTGTATAAGCAGGTGTGACCACTTCTACCCTCAGGACACAGAACAGTCCTCCAGGCAAAAATGTCCCATGCCACTTTGTCATCCACATCTTCTCCTCCCACCCTTGACTCTTAGCAACTATACTTTTGTCTGTTTGAGAATATCATATAAATAAAAGAAATTATGCTGAGAGAAAAAGCCAGTCTTGCCTTATTTTATGGTCTTAAAACTTATAAATAAAGACAGCAAACTTGATGATTATTATTTGACACAAAAAATAGAATATAAGAAAACCCACTGATAGACAAGACATGTCTTGTTATTGTTACCTCCCTCCCTCCAGCACGTGTTCGTTCATTCAATTCTTTACAGACTTACTTCTTCCAGGAGAGCTTTTTGAATGGGTTCTCCAGATCCTCTTTGTCCTCTCCCTCTGGAACTCTTCCTTCACACACTTGACCTCTCTGTCACTTTCTCAAGGACTCTGTTCTGAGCACAAAGTATCTGCATGACACAGGGGAAAACAACAAGTTCTTTGAAGATGCGCAGATTTTAGTACCAACCTGGGTCCACTAGGACCATGGGCATGTTTAGCCTCCTTGAGCATCAGTGTGCTCAGGTCAGAATAACATTTACCCTCAAGAGTGGAGTGAGGATGAAATGAGAGATGCACACAGTGCCTGGCACAAAGCAGTCCAAGAGGCAGGGAGTCAGTATTTTTTATTTTGGGGGGCTGTGTTGGGTTGTAGTTACAGCACATGGGATCTAGTTCTCTGACCAGGGGTCAAACCCAGGTCCCCTGCATTGAGAGTGCAGAATCTTAACCACTGGACCACCAGGGAAGTCCTAGTAGTTAGTAGTCTGAGCAGTCAGTAGCAAGACTACTCATGATCATAAGGGGTTACATCTGCTTGTCCACAGAACCCCCTGGGCCATTCCTCCATATACAAGCAACGGACTAAATTTTCATTTTTTCATCTATTATCCTGGCCACATAATGAAGGGGAACTCACATAAGGGGAAATATCAAAAGTCCTTGCTCTGCCATGACCTCTGTGTGTGACCTTGACCATGGGACCTTGGCCTTCCTCCCTGGTCCTTGACTTTTTTTTTTATACAAAAATGTGAGGGTGATTTCAAAGCTCTCAGAGATTTCTCTCAGTTCTGAACTTCTAGGACCCTAAGTACACATAGACCATGGCTTTAGAATTCAGTCATTTCTTATATACTCTTCCCCCCCCAACAATCCGGGTTGAAACATCTGTTGACCCTGAGAATGTGGACCCACCCCTCTCCTGTTTATTATTCTGGTATTTCACTGGGTTTGTACAGCAACATGGCTTCCCTGGTGGCTCAGGTGGTAAGGAATCTGCCTACAGTGCAGGAGACCCGGGTTCAATCCCTGGGTTGGGAAGATCCCCTGGAGAAGGGAATGACTACCTACTCCAGTATTCTTGCCTGGAGAATTCCATGGACAGAGAAGCCTGGCGGGTTACAGTCTTTGGGACTGCAAAGAGTCAGACACAACTGAACAAAACATGACATAACATAACACCGCAGAAACTTGGAGAGATTATCAAATGAATCTAGAGTGTACAGAAATAATGACTAGATAATTGACTTAAAAATATACAGAGCTTGGAACTTCTCTGGCAGTCCAGTGATTAAGACCCTGCACTTCCACTGCAAGGGGGCATGGATTCAACCCCTGGCTGGGCAACTAAGATTCTGCATGCTGAACTGTGCAGGCTAAAATTTTATATATATATATATATATATATATATATATATACATTTTTAAGTAGCTTTTCTACTTAAATATTGTGGGAAAGGAAAAAAGAGTAGAAAAAATCTGGATTAATAAAGTGGTACACCCCATTGGTTTCTGCAATGTAGATAGAGTTCAATAATAATACATGAGAGTCATGACATTTCCTGGGCATTGAATATGTGTCAGGCACCAGCCTGGGCACCTTGCAGGTTGTCTCATTTAATCCTGATAACACATCTGTGGCCAGGCACTGGGATTGCTATTTTAATCCCTCCTTTCACTGATGAATGAACCCACCCTGAGAGGTATAGTAAGTAGTCACTAGTTATAGAGGTAGTAAGTAGCAAAAAAGTAAGTAGTAAGCAAGTAGTAAGTAGACAGAGCTAAAAAAAAAATAAATAAAAGTACAAGTAATTTCAGAGCAGAGATTACACTCACTCCCATCACTAAAGGGAAGACAGTAGCCTCCAAGGGTTGGCCTTGTCCCCCTCTGATTCCTTCATGCCCAAAAGTGCTTGAATGTGACTAGCACTCCATGACTATGTTGGATGGTTAAAGGTGTAGAAGGAAAGGCAGAGGGGCAAGCCAGGGTAGGAGAAAGAGGGAGAGGGACTGGGAGACTGACTTCAGTGGGGAAAGAGGAATCAGGTTACCAGGGGAGCTGCTCTGGGAAGCACCTCAGAGAGAACAGAAGGAGCAGCGGGCCCTTCGGGGATGCAGTTACCTAAGAGGACTAGGATGAGGACAGAAGGCAAGGAGATGCTGGAACTAAGAATGGGAGAGGGATGTGTTCTCTGACTCGGGAGCTGAAAAACTGCTTGATATCCCCCTGACCTTTCCAGCTCCTGACTACCAACAAGCCCAGTGTTTCTGTAACAGGAGAGATTTTTTTTTTTCTTTTCAATATAACAAGAAGAGAACAAAAAAGATTTGTCCATGAAAACATCCTGAACTGTGTGTCTACCCTCAATTGTGCTATGAAGAAAAGAAATAACCTATATAACGATGGGCAAACTGTAGCTACATGGGAAATGGAAAAAGGCTGGAGATTCTCTTTGAGTCATTTGAAGAAAAAGTATGACACCACTCTGAAGAGATGGACAGAACAGATACTAAGCTGATATTCTCATCATCATAAAAAATACATGGAAAAAATAATGTCTTTTAAGTGAAAGAGAATATGTAGTAAATCCAAAAAATAGCTAATACTTATTAAATGTGTGGCTTCATACTAATAAGTTCTTTACAACCATATTGTCTTTCAACCCTCAAAACACTCTCATGACATTAGAACTGTTTCTATGTCCATTACGCAGATAAGTAAAGTGAGGCCCAGAAAGTCATACAGCTAGCAAGCAGCAGAGCTAGGATTTAAGTCTATTTTTTGGCTGTGTCTGTGCAACACTCGGGATCTTAGTTCCCCAACCAGGGATCAAACCTGTAACCCCTGTGTTGGGAGCATGAAGTCTTAATCACTGAACCATCAGGGAAGGTCCACAGAATTCAAGACTTGAGGATCTCACTCCACATTCGAATGATCAACCAAAACGATAATCTGATGCCTGAAAAAGACACAAAAGACAAAACAAACCTAAGGCAGAAGAGTCCTAAGGAGTTAGTTATCGATTCAGAAGTGACTGACTGATGAAGGCCCCAAGGACTCTGGAGAAAGTGTGTGTTGCCTCAAGAAAGGATAGAGACACAACAGATGCAGGTCAAGATGGCTGACGGGGTGAGAGCCGGGACCCAAGGTGGGAGGGAAAAGAGCTGAGTTTTCAGGGCCTCTTCCTAGTGTCTTTGTGGCCGCAGGCAAAGTCATTTAACTTCTCAAAGCTCCAGTTTCTTCTGTAAAATAGAGATAATACAAAAAAAAAGAGAGAGAGAGAGACAGAGATAATAGCTACAGACAAGGTGTTGGGAATTGACTGCAGGGGAAGGCAGGTAAGCTGGGAAGAGTTACACACATTCCTTACTGCAGCTGAGCCCGCAGGAGGTGTAAGATACAGAGTAGTTCTGTGTGAAAGTTGTGTTGGCGTTCAGCCGCTCAGTCATGTCTGACTATTTGAGACCCCATGGACTGCAGCATGCCAGGTTTCCCTATCCTTCACCATTTCCCAGAGCTTGCTCAAACTCATGTCCATTGAGTCAGTAATGTCATCCAACCATCTCGTCCTTTGTCACCCCCTCTCCTCCTGCCCTCAATCTTTCCCAGCATCAGGGTCTTATCTAATGAGTCGGCTCTTCACATCATGTGGCCAAGTATTGGAGCTTCAGCTTCAGCATCAGTCCTTCTAATGAATATTCAGGATTGATTTCATTAGTGCAAGAGTGAGAGCTGTGACCAAAGGAAAAAAGTAGTTTGTGAGAAGACTTCAGACCCTTTAACAAACAAAGAAAACCACTATTGGTCTGTGACAAAATACTCGATTTGTTGGGAACTCTTTATTTTTTTTATGGCGCTAAACGGCATCCCTGGGTTTTTTCTTCTTCTTTTTTTAACTCTCACTGAAGGCTGCTTAGAAATCTGTGCTGGGAGTGACAAATACAAGGCCACCTCGGGAATTCTCTGGAAGTCCAGTGGTTAGGACTCCACACTCTCACTGCTGACTACGGCCCAGGTTCAATTTCTGGTTGGGGAACTAAGTTCCCACAAGCCATGCAGTATGCCAGAAAAATAAAATAAAATGAAAGTAAAGAGCCCAAGTTATAATTTTTTTTTAAAAAAAAATGTTATTTTAAAAAAGGGCCACCTCATTTTGAAAACAGCCACAGACACTGCAAGGGCACAGATGAAGAATTCAGTCCCCTTGGGCCACCAGGTGATCCAAGTGAAAACAAGTACCTGGGGGATGTTGGGTGGGATGGTACACAGCCATGGGACCCCAGCTGATGACGGAGGAGACTGTACTTCCCAGCTCGCTGGGTCTGTCTGTGGCACAGAGACATTGGTGGCTGCCACCAGCGGACTGCTTGTGGTTAGTGGCCTTCCCTCTTCCTTCCCACCATCTCCTGTCCAACTGACCTTCCTAGGGCAGCTCCTGGCTCTCAAAGCCCATTCAGATCCCTCCTTCCCATAGACTGCTCTCACCTTTCCCTCAATTCCCAGGGAAATGTGTTAGGCTTTTTGATGTTGTTAAGATTTATTTATTTATATTTATTTTTTTGTCTTGCGCTGGGTCTTCGTTGCTGCTCGAGGGCTTTCTCTAGTTGTGGCGAGTGAGGGCTACTCTCTTGCTGTGGTGCTTGGGCTTTCTGTTGCCGTGGCTTCCTTTGTTATGGAGCAAGGACTCTACAGCACAGGCTCAGTAGTTGTGGTGCTTGGGCTTCCTGTTGTCATGGCTTCTCTTGTTTTAGACAGGGGCTTTGTTGCTTTGCAGCATGTGGGGTCTTCCCGGACCATGGATAGAACTCATGTCCCTTGCACTGGCAGGCGGATTCTTAACCACTGGACCACCAGGGAAGCCCCTGTGTTATGTTTTATACAATATAATCAGTAGGCTGAAGACATTCGGAATAAGGAAATAAGGTTTAGTACTACCAAGAAGGATTTCCCTGATGGCTCAGTGGTAGAGAATCCACCTGCAAAGCAGGAGACGCAGGAGACTTAGGTTCTATCTTTGGGTCAGGAAGGTCTCCTGGAAGAAGGCATGGCAACCCACTCCAGTATTCTTGCCTGGAAAATCCCATGGACAAAGGAGCCTGGCAGGCTACAGTCCATAGGGTTGCAAAGAATCAGACATGACTGAAGTGACTGAGCACACATGTACTACCAAGACAGAGCTTAAAATTTATAAGAGAACCGGGAGAATCTTCATACCCTCCTCCCCCAAAAGAAAGTGCTAACTGTCTAATGCTTTCTTTTAGCCTCTGAGAAAAATGAGAGAAACAGAAGGAAAGTGTGCTGGGCCAAGGTCCAAAAGACCTGGGCTATAGACTGCCCTTCCCTATTGTCAGGCTGTGTGACTTTGGAGAAAGTACTTTACCCCTCTGATCTTTCATTTCCCTCCGTGATGAAGTGAACACTTTAGAACAGTGTTTCTCCAAGTTTGCCCATGCTGTCTTGAGATAGCATGATTGTTTTACAGGGGGTATTTTTAATTACAATTAATCTTAAAAAAAAAAAACACCCTGCCACAAAAAACTTCATGATTCATGTAATTATTGTATAGGATGAGAGTAAAATGAAAGAATGAGTTAAGTGAAAGAAAAATATATGAGGTTACTAAAATTGCAGATGGATATGACCAAAATTGTGAAGGATGATACTAGAAAGAAGCCAGCCTTCACCTTCTGCCCCTTATCAAAGCACAGACCAGGACCAGCAGGCAGCTTCCTCTTTTAATTGCTGTGTTGGTCCCCCTCTGCTCTACCCTCCTAGCTTCCATTCAACGTTGGAAGGGATTCCCATCAATGTTACTGAGAAACCTGCCCCACGCACCCAGTCGCTGGTTTGAGGTCCTTCGGTCTCAAATTGTAATTTGCACAAGTGATCATGTCACCCAGAGCACTTCACAAATAAAAGTCTTGGTAAGGCCAATAGCATTTCAAATCTCCTTTTAAATGTTCATAAAATTATCACATCTTGCCCATAGGTTTCTCCTCCTCAGCTCTAATGGACTCCCTTCTTTGACTTCATACATTCATTTCTTTTATGTGACTTAGGAATCATCTGTATGCTGATCAGGGATGCGATTCTAAAGCTAGAAAAGGAAGGAGTCAATGAGCCTGTTTCCAAGCAGTTCTGTAACATCACACCAAAGCAGGGACTGGGCAACTAAGAGGCTTTGGAATGTCCCCAAATTGCCTTAAACATAAATATTGTGATAAGTAACTTTTTGTTTATGCCATGCTTTGATCTTCCTACAAAGACATGACAAATGCAAACTATTCTTAGCAAGGAAATGCAAAATCCTTGGTATACCATGATTGATATGCAAGCACTCAATACAGGATGAACAAGCAAAAGTCAGTGTTCCCACCTTAAGGCAAAGACACAGGCTGGGCAGATTTCAAGAATCTGGCTGAGGAATTCAGGGGCAGGAGAAGGGTAGCAGCTTCTAACTAAACCTGATTAGAAGCAGGTGACTGCAAAACAGAACTGGGGGAAACATTTCTTCTTCCCCTTGCCTACACACTATAGCTTCGATTGCTAAGCTCCCTGGCACAGGCAGCTTCCTCTTTAATTGTTGCCTTGGCCCGCCTCTGCTCTACCTCCATTTCATTAACATCATGAAATGGAGCATCTGGAAGGGCCTAGGACTCAACTGTCTGTTCTTCAGGGAATTTGTGTCTATGCCTTGCTCTTGTTCAGTCTTGGAAGTCATGTCCAACTCTTTGCAGCCCCATGGACTGCCAGGCTCCTCTGTCCATGGGATTCTCCAGGCAAGAATACGGGAGTGTTGCCATTTTCTTCTCCAGGGGATCTTCCCAACCCTGGAATCGAACTCATGTCTCCTGCATTGGCAGGCGGATTCTTTACCACTGAGCTAACAGAGCAGCCTGCTCTGTGATGATTCGTGATTAGCTTGGTGATGTCCCGGTCCCTGGCTATGTGTGTGTCAGCAAAACTTAGAATTAGATAGTGAAACTCGGGCCAAGAAGGCTGAAGCAGTGTGTGGCCCAGCTAGTGAGAGGACTCCATCCATAGTGGCAGGAGATGTGGATCCATTTCAATTCTGCATCTCCTTATCCACCTGAGAGAGCGAAAACTTTGCAGCTCCTTCACCTTACCCCGAAACTCTACATTTTCCCTCTTCCTTGGTTTCATCCCAGGTATGAATTCTGTGGGTTCTTGGCCCCTTCTTTTACCCATCTCCAGTGAGTCCTTGATTTTATAGATAGTGGTAGTGAAGAGACAGTGAGCACTGGTGTAACTATTCTATTGTGAGGGCCGTAAGCCCTTGGGTGAGTTGTGAATGTCTCTGAGCCTCAGTTTTCTCCTGTGAGAAGCAGGGGTTATAGCAGTACTTACCTCCCAGTGCTCTAGGAAGAATTTAACAACATGGAATATCTAAGGCACCTCACGTGCTTCTTTGCGCAGAGTGCACAGTTAACACCTATCTAATAAACCACTGTGGTTCTCCCTTATTGCAGAGTACCTCTCCCCAGGGAAGATGAAGACAGATCTTCAGAGTCCTGGAAAGAAATATAATCAATCAAAACATATCTCTAAAACACATTTTACTGGAAGAGAAAAAAATAATATCTTTTAATTCTCTACCTGTGATGGTACCTAAACAGTCGACGATGCTGGCTTTCCTTTAAATCACTGATTTCAAGAGATAAAAATCTTACCCATTTGAATCCAGTGGACTGTTCTACCCACCAATCCAGGCACAGTCAATGCCCCTTGGAGTAAAACACAAGTTTTGTGACTTCTTTTTCTGCATCTAAGCCAGGGAATTCGGTAAATGAACCATCAGAGGCTTGGTGCTCAGACTTTGGTGTCCATGCAGAGCAACAGCTGCCCAGTGGGCTCTGGGAGTCTTCCAGGCTTGTCTGATCATTCTCCTGGTTTGTGTCTTTCAGTACCAGGGATTTCTTCTGGGAAGACAGTCAGAACTTTTGATGCTTCTGGCCATCATTGAGGGAAAGAATGTAAGAGTGAATTGATACCATCGGTTTGTTGTTGTTTGCTGTTTAGTCACTAAGTCATGTCTGATTCTTTCACAACTCCATGGACTACAGCCCACTAGGCTCCTCTGTCCTTGGATTTTTCAGGCAAGAGTACTGGAGTGGGCTGCAATTTCCTTCTCTATGATACCATCAGTAGGTGCCCAGAACCCCATTAGTAGGAATTTGATGATTCATTGGCAGTCGTATGGCACTCCCTCCATCTTTCCATTCCCACCCTGTTTTACTGATAGTTTTGTGGAACTGTCACTTAAGAGCTCTGGGTTGCCCTGGGTCTAGCTGCCCATTCAGGAAAGTAAGGAAATTGAACCATAGGGATTGACAAGTGCATTCATGGATCAAGGCCTTTCCCCACCTTATTAACTAAAGAATGCAGCTTGGATATCCAGAGGATGACCAAAAGACAGAAATTAATACAAATCCCTTTTGGTGTCAATCCAAAGATTTTTTTTTTTTTTCCCAAACTTTATCCTATCCCTTTTTTCCAAACTTTATCCCTTTGAGCCCTCCCCAACTAAGAAGAGTGAAATTATAATGGTAATTTTCTTTTTGGTATCAGTTTGTCTTGAACCAATTTACCTGTTTTCCTCCAGATTGTCTCCTAAGGGGATGAGGGCTCCTTCTTTCAGTGGGTTTGATGACTCAGAAGCCCATCACATCGCACAAAGGTGGACAGTGGAGATAACCAAATTTTTGTTCCCGTTAAAAGAAGAAAAAAAAAAAGAAGGTAAGAATAAAATGCCCCTGTAGGATGTTCTCTGAGAGTTGGTATGGGAGAGCAAGAGGCAGCCCCCAAATGGGCCAGCAGTCTTAGTGTGCCAGGAGAACTCCAGAAGAGACCACCTGCAGAAGGATGGGACTAGGACATAGAGAGAACTAATGACAGACGTGGTTTCAGATTTGCTGATGAAATTTCCTAAAATAAAAAATCCAAACCTACTGCCATGATCACTCATTTTACCTGTTTACTATAAAACGTGTCTTCAAGAAACACATTTTATTACTGTTTAAAACACATTTTAAGTTGTTGGAGCAACTTCGACCATCTGCAAAGGGAGTGAAGGTTGTTAATATGACAGCAGATTGACCTCCATCTGATGACAATCCTCTCCACCTAACAAATTAGATGTGAAGGCTGCTACAGTGAGTTGTGTAATACACTTTGAGTTTTACCAAGCCAGTGGTAACAAGGGGGATTTGAACCCAAGAGACAGCTAGAGCTGTCACAACAGCAGATAGTGAATTGTTTGTATTTACACCTTGTTTGTGCTCATTTTAACTCAGAGTGTAGCTTATTTATATACATATATAAATGGCTTATTGTAAACCAAGAGTGTATTTGGACAAAGTTCAGCTACAGATGACTTCAGTTTTTTTTCTTGTCTATTTCCTTCTCAAAGAGAATTCAAAGCAAATCGATCCTTCTTATTAGGTATAACTATTGCAAACAGTCCAGAAAACCCAGGATGTAAAAGACAGTGATAAAGAGAACATTTTAAATGCCTTAAAGATGTCATCTCATCCAGCTAACTTATAAGCACTCACTTCAAGTGAATCTATGGAGTTTGTGGTAAGAAACACACATGAGATATCTCAACTTCTGGCCAAGCTGTTATTCCTTTTGCCTCATATTCAGTTTGTTTGATTAAAAATTAGATGGGAAAGTAAATGTATTACCATAGCAGAAGGATGTGAGACTGGGAAGAAACCGGCATGATGAAAAATGATGCTGATAATTTATGAAGACCTATGAAGGAAATTTCTGATCTGACAGCAGTGGTCACATTTTAAAAAGGAAAACTAAACATAAGCAGGAGGAGGCAGAATGAGAAAGGGGAGGGGAGAATGAAAGAATTAGACTTCAGGGTAGAGAAACTTCTCCTATGGGAATGCATTTACTGTTTTTCTTAACTGTGAAAACCATCATCAGATGTTGACAGTTGATCTTGTCCTTGCTTAGGTCTCCAATCATCCATTTGGGTGACTTGAAACCGGAAGTGATACTATACTACCCCTTTATTTGGGTGAAAAGTATCTATCATCATCTTTTATTTCAAGAAAAGTAATACCTATTCTTAAGTAATTGTCTCCCCTTGGAAACCCCCAAATGACAGCACCTCTCATTTCTTTCTTGATACATGCAAATTTTGCTACACAGGTATTTAGACCTTGCAACCCTCAACACAGAAGATTCTGTGCTGCTCATAACTTAACCAACCAGGAAATCTTCAGGGAAATGTGAACTTGCTCATGTCCATAACAACTCTTTTAATAAAGCAATGCATTATTGACCCAACATCTGACTCTACATAAGAATTCATCCTTTGGTACATTTCTATGTTACACAAAGGTTTTCAACTGGTAAACGTCTTTCTACTGCATGAATATTTTATGAAAAAATAATCACATATCCTCTGCATATAATCTTTCGGGCTCAAACTGCAGCAAGAATGAAAGGTGACTGGTTAAAATTTTGCCCTAAAATCATAATGTTAAATTGTCAGGGATATTTGAAAACAATAACAAAAGCTTCCCTCTTTACCTATCTTTACCTATTTTATCTCACTCTCACATTATTTTAAAGAAAGAAAACTTCATTGCATATTCTAGCAAAGTGTATTTATGGGGGAAGATTTAACAGAGCCAGAGAGAATGTGCAAGGAGTGAGAAAGTGAATTGATGGATGGATGGTTAAATGAATATAAATGAACTGACACCTTTACAGGAAAATAACATTTCTTTTCTTTTTTTATTCTATAGATCAGTGGGTTTTGTATCTGTAATTCTTTCATATCAGCAAAGAGGAAATAAACTCTCATGTAAATCATTTTCCCCCCATCTGGAGCATATTAAAACCATGCCCCCTTTTTTTTCTCTTTTAAGCAGACTCCTTTTTCCCTATTTGCTTATCAGTTCATCCACCATTACATTTTAAATGAAATTGCGAGACCCTTGTCCCTCCCCAAATTTCAGCCTGATGTAGGAAAGTGGGAAGCAGACTTTTCTTGCTCTAGAATAGTGACCTAGATTCAATTACAGATAGACCCAGAAGGGAGAAGTGACACCTCACAATTTTCTTAGAAGTCTCAAAGAAAAAATTAGAAATCCCAAAACAATACTTAGTGGAAAAGAATCTGTTTATTTCCACATTCTACCGGCTTATTTTTTCTCTCCCTTAATTGGATTGCTTTGGTCCATTTAATTGTTTCTGCTACAATATCACAATAGGCTTCCCAAGGGATATTTAGAATCATAAAAATCAAGGTAATTTCTGATTTTGTTTTTGAGAGTGGATGTCTATAAACGGGGTGTGTGTAATCCTGCAAATCGAACCCAAACAAGATAAAAAATAATCGCATAAAAGGTATATTTTCCCTCTTACGTTCTAAAGAAAAAGCAAACAAATTACAAAAGCACATTTCTTATAATTGCATTGCAGGCAAAGCATTGAACAAGGAAAGGGGTGGAAATCAGGGGCGTATTTGTTTTACTGGTTTTCCAATTACTGTGAAAAAAAAATGTGGTCAAAAGAAACTGAAAGAGGGGAGAATCCTGTGATTGTGCTTACTGACTTTTATCACTAAATTAAGCATATAAATGACCTGAACGGGTGGCTTGGTATATTAAATTAAAAAAAAGAAGAAGAACAACGATTCTCTCTTCCTTTTCCCTCCCTCTCTGATCTCAGCCTGAAAGGAGTCTCAGGGAGATAAGAAAGATGGGATTCGGTTGCGCTGCTCTGGTCCGTCCTGCTTCTTCCGGGATTGGAAAGCAGTTGCCTTCCACGCAGGATTTCCGTTCGGGGTTCACAAGAAGCGGTCTCAAGCCGGGGTTGTCCCAAGACCAAAGCTCTGGGGGACCTTTGAAATGCTCGAGCGCAAGGGAGGCGGCAGTGGGCGGGCGTGGACACCTCGACCCTCGCCTCGGGGTTGGAGCCGCCCAGCGTAGGAAGAGGGCAGAAATGGGCTCGCGTCTACCCGGGTATCCAAAATGAAAAAACTGCAAACTACGCAGAAGTCAGGGGCTGAGGTGCAGAAAACAGAGCAGAGCGCCGCGTGGGTTCTCGAACACCTCGTACGAATGGGTTTTCCTAGAGAAATTATTTCAGATTCTGGAAACAGGGCTCCACTAGGCGCTGGCCGCGGCGCTGGGGACATGGGTGCAAGCCTGGCCCAGCAAAAAGGGTCGCGCAGAGGAGCGCAGCAGTCTCCAGGCCCCGGGGGAGCCGGCGGAGGATTGTTTCATTTCAAAGTGAAAATCTGCAGGCTTTGGGAAACGATATTCAAAAAAGTATATAATCTCCATATGCCGCTCAATGGAGGATCCTCATAATTTACAGCGGCAGATAAGGCTAGAGGGTGTAATAAAAAATCTGAAGCCCTCCCCTCCCCCTCGCCGCCTCCCTGGAATTGCACCTTGGGCAGCGGAGCAGAATCCGGAATGTGAACTTCTCCCGACATATGTTTCCCGCAGATAAGTAAACAATCTGGACGTGAAATGGAAATGGTAATTAATGCAGTAATGCTGTTACACCTCGAGTGTGCAAATCCCATTGACTCGCCGCGCCACGGGGGGTGCCGGGCTAAAGCGGACTGGAGGCGTGTGCCTCGGCCGCCAGCTCCCTCCCTCGCCTCTCCCACCTCCCTCGGTCCCCGGGCGGGGCGCCCGGAGAGCCCGCGGGGGCTTGGCCCGGCTGCGGGAAGTCGGGAGCAGCTAAGCTGCACTCGGGACTCCGGGATCTCCGCCCTCCGCCAGCTAGGAGGGTGCGCCGCGCCAGCTCTTCCGCGGCACCCGGCACGCGCCTCACACCCACCTCCCCTCCTTCTTACCGCCTATTAGCGCCCACAGAGCCTGCGGGCTCCGAGGTGCGGCCGGACCCTGAAACACCCAGGAGAGGCAGGGAGCGGCGGGCGGCGCCGAGGCCTGGAGGTGCAAGGAGGACCCGCACTCAAGTGCGGTGGATCTTCCCGCAAGCGTCCGTGGGTTCTCCTCCCAGTTCCAGGCGGAGTGGAAACCGGCAGGACGACAGGGTTTTCCGAAGTCCCTTCACTGCCTGTCTCGAAGGCGGGGATCCCGAATGCACTGCTACTCCTCCCAGCCCAAGAGTGTAAAAGTTTGGAAACGGCCACCGGCTGCCAGAGTAGCGCAACTCCTCCACTTGGCAGCAAAGAGGAAGCTCGTGGACTCCTTTCGGTATCTATCCGGCCTAGGCACTTGCTCCCTTTTCCAACTTGTACCAAACTCTTGGGGCCTTTGGGGGATCAGAGAGGATGCCCAGAGAACAGATGCGAGCAAAGAGGGCGGAGAATCTAGGGAGACTGCCCAAGAATGTCCCGGGCCTGGGGCTCTTCCCGCTTTCCGAGAGCATAAGTCACACCCAGGCCCCAGGGACAGGCGAGGAGTTCACGAGTGACGCTCAGCTGGACGCAGGTCAGAGGGCTGGACGAGAAGGGGGTGTCGAAGCTCCCTCTTTTCTCCTTCAGTCCCCTCCCAGTGCCACGGCGGACACCACCAGGCGCGCACAGAGCCGAGATTCAGGCAAGGCGACCGCAAGTCTGGGGTTTGGTGTGGACCCCCCAGGATTTCTAGCGGCCCACACCCTCCCCCAACTTAACGTTGTTTCTTCATTACTCTGCAGCGGCCCTGCGCTAGCGTTTCTGGCTCCAGGACAAGTCTCATCCCATAGCGCCAAGAAAGAAATCAGCCCAAGTAGTGCTCCTGGGTCTGCGAGGTCTCCGAGGCCAGGGCAGGGCCACCGCCTTAGGGGCGCGCGCCCCTCGGCGGAGGCGGGAAGCACCGGCCCCAGCGTCTCCTGAACCCGAATCTAATGGGCCCCTTCTCCCTCTGTCTTCCTCTTTTAATACTTATACACAGGTACAGTGAGCCCAGTAAAGAGATTAGAGTTCTTAACAGGAATCTTGTGAGTTACCGGATATTCAAATTCAAATGACTTGAAATTCATTGTCCGCTTGAACAATGGTGGCAAGGCCTGAGCTGGGGAGGAGCCGGAAAAAAAAACAACAAAAACGAGTCCTCCCGCGCAGTCCTGGAGCCACCACCGCTCTCCAAGTTTCCCGGGCCTTGGCAGTCTGGGATCTCTCCAAAGAAGCTGCCCGCGCTAGAGAGGATTCTCTGGATGATGTGATGTAATGAAAGTCCTCTAGGCCCTCCCCTGTCTGAAATATCACCCCTTTTTGGATGACTGGAGAGATTCCTGGAGGTTATCTAGATTCTGTTTTAAAATGCAAATGTTAAGGGGTCTCAGAACTCAGCCACTACCACCTCAGTACGTCTTACTCTTAAGTAGCAGATCTTTCCCATCAATGAAGTTAGCAGTTCTAAGGAGATTTAAATAAGAAACTGGAAGGGTATCAAAGGTGTTTGGAGTAGGATCCAAAACTGGGGAAGGACAAGAAAAGCTGCTGAGGGTCTCCAGGAGAAGCCAGGGGCGGAGGGGATCCAACCATCCTGCATCTCCCAGGAGAATGTGGCCAGTGTGTCCTTGAGCCAAACGGCTGCCAAGGTTTAAGAAAGAAAACCTAACAGCCAAACATCTCTGTCTCTGCCGCGCCAGCGCCGCCCGCTGCCTTCCGGAGCGGCCTGTTGGCCAGGTTTCCGCGCTCCTAGAAAAAGCCCAGTAGAGGAAAGGCAGGGGCAAGCACAGCTTCTATTGGGTCATTTTTTGTTGTGGTTGTTCCCTGGAAGCAATCGCACCCGCAGGCGGGAGGCCCTGGTCTGCCCTGCAGAGCCTGCCCGAAGGAGGCCCGGGTGGCGGGCGCACAGGGGTCGATGGAGTGGCCTCCTGCAGAGTCTCCAGCGCCCGGCGCGCTGAGGGAGCGCTCATTCTCTCGACCAAGCAGTCTGGCCGAAAGAACGCCTGGTGGCTCTTTGCGCGTCGCGCGCTCGGGAGAAGCGGCTCTCCTCGACTCCGGCGGGCGGGGCACTGCTCTCCCTACAGGTTTGCTTTAATGATTTTCTTGAAAGAAAGAGACAGTTGTGAGCAAACAGGTTTGACAGGGACTACTCCCCCACCCCCACTCCGCCACCCCCAGGGGATTTCTTTTTGTCTGCGTCTGACTTCAAAGTCAGTAATCGCCCCGTCATCGGCTTGACGGGGAGGATTTGGGCGATTTGTTGGGGCGAGTCCCGGCCGCGCATCTCGGTGGAGGCTCGGCGGCCCGCGGGGCGCGGGAGGCCGAGCTCAGGCAGGTCCCTGCTGGGGCCAGGGCCCAGGAGCGCAGACAGCTGTGTATATCCAACAGCCCGGGATGCAGAGGAGGTGTGATGGGCAGAAACGGCCGGGGCTAGGTCTGCGGCTTTAGGTCCCAGGACCTGCGCTGGGACCCCTGCTCCCTGCTGGCTGGAAAGAAGCCTCGGCGACCCAGCCGCCGGCGCACTGGCGCCTCGGAGCCACGGCTCACCCCAGTTTCCTGGAGCTCCCTTCCAAGTCCCCAGGGCTGGCTCAGTCGGGAACCCGGTTTTCAGTTTTCCAACTGCCGCCGTCTGAAGCCTTCCACACTCGGAGCCACCTGGTGCCCCTTCCCAGCCTAACCCCGTCTGGAAGTCGGCTGGGCCGGCCGGCGGGGCGGTGCGCCGGGTTCCTCCTCGGCCTGGGTTTCTCTGTGGACCCAGGGTGCTGATGCACCGGGCTCTGCGGGGAGACACCCAGACCCCTGTAAGCTCCATCTTAGAAGATGTTAAGGGACACTGAGCTATGAGGGAGATCAGAGCGGTTGACAGGACTGTCAGTTGAGGTTATATCACAGCGAAACCGCGAAGCCTCCGCCCTGGGCCTCCAGGGCTTCCTAGGGGGCGGGAGGAGGGGCTTTCCCTAAGCGCCCGGAGCCCCCAGACCGGACGGCCACCAGAGGCAAGTCACTTCCTAATTGTCTCGATTTGTAAGAGGGTTTTGTGATGCTAAGTAAGCGTGGCGCAGCCCGCCCGGCCTCCCCCTCGCCCCCCCTCCCGGTCCCCCAGTCCGCCTTTGTTTACCTTCTCCTGATCGCTCATTTATTTATCTATCTATTATTTATAGGCGTCCCCTCCTATTCAGCGCCCGTGTATGTTAATTGTGTTATACCATTTAATTCTAACATCGGTCTCAAAAGAGCTCTTAATGAGAAAAGCATATACAACACGGATCACTTTGCTATTCAGCTCAGCCAGATGGACAACTGCTAACTTTTTTTTTTTTAATAATGAAAATCCCCCTTTGACAAAGGGGTTCAGATGAATAGGCTCCAAATAACACCTCAAACACTTCTAATTGTTTTGAGGACAATATGCTAATCCGTGGTTTTCGGCTTTGGGGTCTGTTGACAACGTTTCAGTGCACTTGCAGCCACCGACTCTTTGGAAACAACCGAGGCAGGGCACAAATCCCTCAACAGCAGCAGAAAGCAGACCAGCCGCTAGGCTGTCCCCCTCTCCCCCTCTTCGCCCCACCCCCCTTCGACCCCGCACCTTACCAAAGCCAGCGAGAAAAGCAACCGACCTCAAAAATACCGGTGAGCTCGGCTGTGGGGATGAGACTGGGGGGAGACAAGGATTAGGGGGACACCCTTCGATTTTGAGAACAAGTTCCAAAGAGTTGTTCTGGAAGGAATCAGACGGTCCTTTCTCCCTATGAAAACCAGAGCAATCTTCAAACTAACATTCACTCACCAGGGGTAAGAAAAAGGCCATTTTCCTTCCTTAATAAATACAAAGGGCTATGAGTTATTTAATTTTTATGATGTTTAAAAAAATTCCTTGTGGGAGCTGTGTCACTATCACCTGCCTTTTCCCTTTACATCTGCAGGGTCTTAGCAAAAAGTCTCCCACAGTCAAGAGTGGGAAATTACCACACATTTTTCAATGTTTCTTAGACTTTTATATTTTAACATAAAAACCAGTATTGACCAGAAGACCTAGCAACAGCGCTTTCAGGCAACTTATTAAAAACAAAAACAAACATCCCACTTCTCTTTCCCTGGCATTAAACTTAAACATCCACCACAGGACATGGCGCTCTGTGGGCAACTGGTTCCTTATAGACTCGGTGCTTCTCTCCATTCCTTTGGAGTTGGTTTAAAAGAAGAAAATGCACTCAAATTTCAGAAGTCTGGGTCAGCCTTTGTCTTAGTTCATTTGCTCTTCCAAGTGGTCTGACCACTTTGTGAAAAATGCAAGGAAGGAGTGAAGTCCCAGGAGCGGATAACTTTGTCCAGCCTCTAAAGGCAAAAAGTGGATCCAGAGGGCACGATAGGGACAAACCCTAGACACTGGGCCCCTAGGCACCCTACCCAAGGGCCACCAGGCTCAGCCCACACAGGCCAGCTGCCAGTGCCACTGCTGGAGTCCCTCTGTGTACACTCCGCCTCCTAGCCACCCAGCTCCCCGAAGACCTTGCCTCTCCACTTCAGATTTTAGGCACAGCAAAGATTACTTTTTGCAATGACAGATTGTCTTTATTCAAAACATCTTTGTTCAACAAATGAACAGAGTAAGGAGGTGAAATCCTTCTAGGTACATTTCCAAGACATTGTCAAAACATTTATGACCATTGAGGATGTTTTTATTTTTTTTTTTAATTTTTGTTCACTTTCTACTTCCTGACTTTATAACCTGACATTCTGTCTAAAAGTAAACTTAGGTCTCTAGGAGCACTGCTTTATACAAAGTAAATAACCATGTGGGTCCTTTTGTTTTACCTTTTAAAGAAGCAAACACTATCATAGCATGATTTTAAATAGAAATGTTTTCCTTTCTGTGGTTTTAAACTTTTAAGCCTTTCCCCCCACACATGAAGAGCAAATGTCACCTAGTTGTGTCTGATGGAAAAACACAAGAGACAGCTATTTCTTCAGGGTGCAAAAGAAAAAAATATGCATATTCTAGATATAATACCAGGATCTGGGAGTTCTGGAGTCCAAAGCCCATCAGAGGAAAGAGAAGGGGCCATAAATAAAGCAAAACTGCCTACTTTTTTTTTTTGTCCAAAGAGGGCACAGTCGGAGGTTCGTTTTGGGACTGTCGCGGTAGGGGCAGCTGTATAGCTGTCATAACCGTTCACAAGTTTCTGGCACCTGTCTGCGCCTTGGGTCCGGGGGGACGCCCCTACCATTCCCGTGCAAGAGAGAGAGGCAGCGTCTGGGGTAGGGTAGGGGGCATATGCAGGCCCCGGCTAGGCGCAGAGGACAGGGTGCAGACCCTGCTTCCAGGCCGCCCTCCAGGTCTGGCAGGCCAGGATGGAGGTTACATGGCCGTGGCGTGGGCTGACGAATAGGGATCTATGCCAGTCTTGGTCATGCCCGGGAAGAGGATGTAGGCGACGGGGGGCTGCAGGGTGGAGGCAGACCAGGCGGTACAGTTACAGGGCACCACGTAGCCCGGGTTGGTGGGGGACGGGTGCGTGTGCGTGTGCTGGCTGGGGCAGCTGAGGCTGCCGAAAGCGCCGTTCTGGTAGCCCAGGGTGGACGCGTAGGGCAGCGCGCCGGTGGCCAAGGTGTGGGGCACTTCACCCATCTTCTGGATGGCGCTCGAGCTAAACTGCGCGGGGTCCAGCAGGGAGTAGGGCGCCGAAGCGGGTGGCAAGAAGGCCCGGGCTTTCTCGGGCGCGCTCAGGAGGCCGTCGGAGGCCCCCACGGGCAGGCCGGCCGCCTTGAGCGGGTCCGTGTCGCCCAGGTAGGGCAGGGGGAAGACATACCTGTCCTTCTTCAGCAGGTTCTTGGGCTTGCGCCGCGGTCGGTACTTGTAGTCAGGGTGCTCCTTCATATGCTGGGCGCGTAGCCTCTTGGCCTCATCGATGTACGGCCGCTTCTCTGCCTCGGACAGAAGCTTCCACTCGGCGCCTAGGCGTTTGCTGATCTCTGAGTTGTGCATCTTGGGGTTTTCCTGGGCCATCTTGCGCCGCTGGCCTCGGGACCATACCATGAAGGCGTTCATGGGTCGCTTGATGTGGTCTGAAGGTTTGGACATGGTCCCGGAGGCTAGGCGGGTTGGGGTGGGGAGTGCAACGGCTCGGCAGGCGAGCCTGGACGCGGTGGTCGGTCTGCCTGTCTGTCCGTCCTGAGCCGGGGCTCTGCGCTCCCCTCGCCTCCGCACCGCAGAGGGGAAGCCAGAGAGAAGCGCTAACCCCGCAAAGTTCAGCTGATCATGCCAGTTTCGGCACCCAGGCGGGCCCCGGGGGGCGAGCGGGGGCAGGAAGAGTGGGGGGAGGAGAGGGTGGCCAGCTGGGGGGCTGTCGGTGCCAGAGGCTGGGGCCCAAGTACAGGAGTCTCTGGGATTAAGTGGGCAGGTAATTTGCCGGGGAGGGCAGGAAGCTCCTCCTTCTCCCCCTCTCCACCTTCGCCTTCTCGGGTCCTCTTCTCTCCTGTGTCTACGGCCGTGGCTTCCCTCCCCCCCGCCCGTGGCTTTCCCGGAGCTGCCTCGCCTAGCGCAGCACCTGGCTGAGAATGCGGGGAAGCTGGTGAACGCGAGCCAAAAGCGGCGAAGTTCAAAGGCGAGGTGGGCCCGGACGGCACGCACTCTGACATAAGCGCGGGGCGGCGACTCCCCAACCTGGGCGCCAATCAGCAGCAGAGAAGGCGAGGGGGCGCACCTGCTAGCGCGCCCGCCTAGGAAAAAGGGAGCGTGACTGCTGGGGGCGGGGAGAGGTGTGAGCGAGAGACCCAGAGAGCCAGAGAACCCCGCGGCCGACTCCGGACGCCGGATTTGGATTCCACCTTGTTTCTGGCAGTGTCAACAAATAAAACTCTTCGTGCCCATTTCCTTTCCCTGTTGTGCAAAGGAGAAACAGGTCTTCGAATACAAAGACCCGGGGAGGGGACAGCAGAGGGAGCAAGCTGAGAGCGCGTGTTGATAAATAGGACAGCCTCGCCACGAAATGCAAAGACAGCACTCCCCTCGCCCCTGCCCCGTCAAAGATCCTTGGAAGCGAAAAAGAATGTATCAAACTCAGGTTAAAAAGCGAAATAAACTTTTCGTGCCGTGCCCTGGGCGGTCCTTTGGCGGCGTTCTCACGGGACGCCGGTGCGGCTCCGCCTCCACCCTGCCCCGGGATTCGGCGCCCGGGTGAGCTCAGCCGTGCGTTCCAAACCGATGCCCGATGGCCTTGCCTCCGGCGGCGCAGTTTTCAAACCCTGGTTGGTGAGCCTCGAAGAGCAGCACCGCGATCCGCTCTTCACTTTTGTGGAGGGGGCGAGGGATGGGATTTCCATCACGATTCCTATTTATGTTATTATTGTTTAGTGTATTTAAACCTCCAACTTTCCCTCCACATCTGTCCAAACCTGGGGAAACTGCAATCTGAAGGTCGGCCGGCGCGGCGGGCGAGTGGTTTTCCCCCCTGCTGTTTCAGCAGAGACCCTAGAGCGGAGTCTCAGGCTGTATCTACACCCAGGGTCGGTCTGTCCCGGGGCGCCTCTTCCCATCCAGGGAAAAGGGAGACTCGTTTCTTGCGTCAGATGAGCATTCTTCGGGTAAAGAGGACGAAATAACCCGCGGAGCCAAACTGTGCGCCTGTTTCCTTTGAATAATTGCCTGCCCGATTTGAAATGCCCTTGGGGGAAATATTTATTAAATGGAAACCATTGTCCCAGGCCCAGCAGGACCTGCGTGTGTTCCAGGCTTATTGGCTTTTGCACTAGCCTCTCTCGGGAGGACCGAGCAGAAAGGCGCGCGGCTCCGCGGACTTAGGCCGGTTGGGGGTGGGGGAGGTAAGCAGAGAACGAGGAGGCAGGGAGAGAGAGGTTCTTTCTTTAGAATTGTAGTTTGTCAAGTTTGAGGGGAAGGCTTTGCTTCTCCTTCTGCGATTAGAAAGATGAGGGTGCTTTTCATCCTCGGCGCGCTCTTCGGAGAGATGGACGCTATGCCCATTTTACAGACTAGGAAACTGAGTTTGGGAAAGCTACGCGATTTGCCAAAAGTGACTCCAGTGGGAAGCGGTGATGGCTAGTGTGCAGAATTTGAAACCTTGCTTTTTTTTTTCCCCCACCGCACGTGGCACCACGTCTGAGGATTAGATAATGCTTAAGCCAAACGCGGGACCCTCGACTAGACTACTGTAGCCACCGAAACCTGCCATACGAATAAACTGGACTGGAGTACTGATTCTCAAGCCTGCTCTTGAATCACGTAGGCTCTGGCTTGAGACCTGGCTTCTCTGAGCGTATACCTCGCGCCTGGAGCGCCACCTCCGCGTGGGCTCGCGAGCAGGTGCACATTCCTCACACTTCTCTCAGCCCCAGCCCTGGCGTTCACCCTGCCCTCTACCCCTGTTTTCTCTTCAAGAGGTTTCATTGAGCTTGAGGTACCAGCAAGTAGAAGTCCTTTCCAGCCCAGTTCCTGGAGGGCTTCCAGGAGTGACAGACAACTCCAACTCAGATTGCACCAGCCTGCGGACTGACCGCTGTGCTCAGAGTCCGCCAGGGATCCGAGGTCCAGGGGCCAGGCCATTTGAGTCCCACTGGACGATCTCGAAGGTCTGGCAAAGGAATAACAGAAACGATAACAGAAACGTTCCCATCTGCAGAGAGGTACCGAGTCCAGCGGTTCCCTCCAAATCTCACTCCGAAACACTCAGGGGACACCAAAACCACACCTAGAGGTTTCTGTTAATGCAAACCAACACCTTGAAAACTGCTTAAGGGGGGGATCTGCCACCGCGTGGTAAATCTTTTCTCTCTTTCCAGCCTCCAGGCCAACTCAGTCCTTTTGCGCCGAGGCAACTCGGGGCAGGCACGCCCTCTCCTTCAGTCCTCATATGTCCACCCCCTCCTCTTGTCCGCGTTACTCTTTAAGCATCTTGAGCTCAGAGCTCAGCTCGAAATCCAAGAGTCTGCAGCGGATTATTACAAAGGGGGTGCACTGACAGACTGGCAATTTGTGGGCAGGGCGCCACTGACTACCCAGAATTCGAAGCCCCAGACTGTCTGGGTCACGCTGCACTGACTCTGGCAGGAGACAGCATCCTGCTACTCATCTTGGCCTTGAGACTTGAACTTCGCGCTGCTAGGGAACTCAGGATCGAGGAGCACACGATCCCCACTCGGCATCGCGGCGTCTCCTAGGCGGACAACGCTGCGTGGTACACTCCTTGCACAGTGCTGGTTGGCCACCTGTTTATTAAAGACTTCTTAGCGTTGGGCCTGGAGCAAGAGCTCCCCAGATCCGTGGGCCTGGCCTGATGCTGTCTCAGCCTATGCCTTTACCCTCTTGGCTGCTTTGTCCCTCTGAGCTCTGCCTCCCTGCTAGGCTTAGATCCCGGGTTAGACGTCCTGGAGAGGTGACCCCTGGGAGAACCAGCAATTTTGGTCACCACCAGAACAGGTCTTGGGACAGAGGTCACCTAAACGCGCCTCCTGCTTTATCCGCAGTCTGGAGCTCGGGCAGAAGGTCGAACGCCACTCCAGGGCTGAAGACTTCCCCGGGAGGTGCCTTTTCTGCTTGCGCCTTTGCCTAGAGAATCCACGCGCACATCCTCAGTACGCGCGTCTTTGCGCAGCGCAGTTACTCAAGGCACGCCGCGTGCCAGCCTAAGCCTGTTGTCTGGATCACAGAGCAACACGGATTCG
Organism: Giraffa tippelskirchi; assembly: GCF_054371585.1. NCBI lineage: Eukaryota > Metazoa > Chordata > Mammalia > Artiodactyla > Giraffidae > Giraffa > Giraffa tippelskirchi. The sequence continues at coordinate 96,516,451 of NC_137276.1, forward strand.
CTCTGAGAATCGTCGTCGTTCGAGTGAAAGGAAGGAGAGCCCTCAGCAGTCAAAACCCAATCCACTTCTTGCCCTGTCCCCTCTCCCCTGGCCCCCCAGCAAGGTTCAAAAACAGCCTTCCTAGCTTTGGCTCTGTGCCTTTCTAGGGAGCGTTCCATCTCGTTTTTTGCCTAACTCCTTTGCTTATCTCGGGTCTATTTCAAGGTTTCACCTCCTCCAGGGAGCCTTCCTTGATTCCCAACCTGGGCTAAAACCCCTTTCTATGTTTTCCCTCTCACACCTTCTCCATCTCATGCCCTCTTTCTCAGCCTCATATGGAGCCCTGTCACAGCCCGTGTAGTCCATCAGACTTCGAGTTTCTCAAAGGTGGTGGCTTCTTGTTACTCATCTTTGAGTGTCCAGGGTGCACACACAGCCCAACGCAAAGAAGTCACTGGAGAATTTCTTTCTGCTCAGCCTTAAACTTTTCTAACAGGCCTCTCCGTGCCTTGGTGCTGAGGGGACAGGACTCCAGATGCAGCCTAGTAGACCTAGCACCAAAGTCACGACTCCGAGGCCTAGACCCACCTGCTTGGCCTCAGTGTTCTGCAGGCCTGCTAGCCCTCACCCCCTCCTCTCCAGTAAACAGAAGTTTTCCTCTCCTAGGCCTCCTGGACTGAGCGACAGCCCAATGCCGAGAGGACGATGTACAGACTCTGGCTTGGAGAAGATGGTTCGGGGAGTGAAAGAGAAGAGGAGAACTTGTCACACGACTCTCGCCCGGCAGGTTTTCAAAGAGGCCAGCAGAGTCCCCGCGTCTGGACCGCCAAGGTGTTGGGGGATCCCCGGCCCTGTCGGCTCACTGCGGCCCCTCTGGGATTCCCAAAAGGGACTGAGGGAAGCTCCAGGTGCAGGTTTTGGGGAGCCTTTGCGTAGCCCCGGCTCTAGCTTGCTGCAGGGAGTGTGAGCGCAAGGCACGCTCTAAGTGTTCAGCTACCGGAACGCTAATCTGCCCCACTCCCCAGAGTCGACTGCAGATGAAAAAGTCAATCTTGGGAAATAAATCACTTTTTATTTAAATCATAAGCTTTTACTTTTTCTTATTACAAATTTTACAAAATATTTGCGCCCTCTCCCCCGCTTTTCCCTACCCCCCGCCCCGTTTTCTGTGTATTTTCAAATTCAGAGACATAAATCCCATCTCTCAGAGAGTGCCCGAAAGGACCTTATTAAAACATTTCTTGGTTACTGCTCTAGGGTCTTCTCTTCAGAACCCAGCCCAGCCCCCATAGGTCTTGAAATTCTGGAAAACTCTAAGCGTCCCTCAAGCCAAGATGGCAAGGAGGGCGTGGCTTCCACCAAGAAACGTTTTGAAACCAAACAAAACCGAGTCTCAGGACTGACGCCTGCAGAGCCTGCAACAGCCAGTTTGACCCCGGTTTGGCAGAGCATGCTCGGATGGGCGGAGGACACTTCTATCTCAAACTCCAAGGGTGCCCAGGTAAGGAGATTTTTTGATACTTCGAACTGCCTTAATTTGAGTACCTGGAGTCTGTTGGAAGCAGATATCACTTGATTCACCGACTTGATGAAAGTTAATAAAGGATTGTATATCATCTGCACACACCTCCCAGAAAGAGCAAGGGTTGGGAGTAGGGGTAGGTCTGTGAAATCTTATTCATTCATTAAAGAACGACCTACTATGTGTCAGGCACTATGCTGCGTTCTGGGATACAGCAGTGAACAAAACCTGCAAATGCCCTTCTCCCCTGGTGCTTACAGCCTAATGGGAGAACAGACTTAAATCAAGAAACAAATCCCGGAGTGGTTTTCTCCACCACCAACTGGTTGTATCACTTCAGGCAAAGTACTTAACCTGTCTGTGTCCTGGTTTCTTCACTGTAATGGGTATAACAAATTGTTCTCAGGATTAATTGAGTTACTATGAGGAAAATCCTTAGAACAGTGCTTGGCATGTGACTATGCCCAATAAATAGTCAGATTATATTATTTTATCATTAAACAAATATGGAGTTGATTTCATTAAAAAATATATTATTTTATCATTAAACAAATAGTGATAAGTGGCCACTAGTGAATCAGGGTGATGAGACAGGGTCCGAGGGAAGAAGGGTGGTCTCCTTTACACTGGGTGCCCAGAGATCTGAAGGAAGGAACAAGACTTATGAGGGAAGGGGGCAAGTAAAGTAGGAGAAGCAGGAAATACCACTGCCTGGGAGAGAGACTTAACTGAGGGTACCGGAAGGATTTAAGGAGCCAATATGGCTGAAACCTGGCCATGATTCTGCGGTGAGTATAGGGAAAAGGCTGTATGATGTTGGCAGAATCCAGACCACCCAGGCCCTTGTAGATTCCATAAGGAGTTTGGGTTTTATTTTAAGTGTACTGGGAAGTCATTGGAATGAGAGCCATCAGAATGATTTAAAACAATTCCAGCAACCACACACAAAAATTATTCTTTATCTGACACTCTGCTTATGGAAGAATCGCACCTCCAATTATGGTCCTGAAATTTCATAAATGGACAGACCTTTCTTGGCCCTGGAGTCGGCCGCTTGACCATCTCTTAAAGAACAATGCCACCTTGCTGATTACTTTGGACTCCTTTTCTCTCTCCTTTCCCCACTGGAAGCCAAAGAATAAACCAAGGGATGGTCACAGTCATTCATGATTCAGAAAACATGTCCACTGACATTCTGTAAATGTTATTGGCCTGACGGGTTCCCTGACTTACTCTTCTACTTCCCACCAAGTAAAGTTCTTCTCTTTTCCCATGGAGAGCCTCAGGACTCTGAATTGACCCTTTCTGGAGACACTGAGTCCACATATCTTGAATCTCCGAGCCTGAGAAATATAGGAGTATATAAGCAAGTGAGGTTTCTTAGGATTAAAAAAAAAAAAAAAATCCCAGTGACTACAAAGAACAAGAAAGACACATTTTGTTTCTAAGAATAAAAGCCAAAAGAATGCCAACATTGTTTGCTTCTCCTTTGGGTTTTATTGTGTTCAGGTGTTTCGCATGCATTAGGGCTTCCTGAATCCCATTCTTTTAATGTAAAAATCCTTGGTCAGCTCTTATCATAAATAATACTCTTTAAGGCTCTGTATTTGCCTAATGCAATTGGCCAAGTTATTGGAGCATACATTCTCTTGCCAATTTTATCACAAATTATACACTGCAGAGGATAAGACCAAACTCTGGCAACAAGCCCCAATCAGGGATCAGAATAACACTTCCTCTTTTTATGGTACCTGCCTCTGTTCCCAACATAAATAGCAGGGAATACTACGGCACTAGGCAGTTGCAGAAGGAACTACATTAAGCACGTTTATTTTCATGTACCTTTTGTTTCTTTAAAGCATCATTTTTACATGTTCTGAAGACCAGCAACACTTAATATTTTATTTAATAATAAAGTCATTGAAATACTTGTGGAGCGAGTTGATGGTTGTATAAAAAGAGCTCTAAAAATGGAATTTGAGACCTAGCGCTTCTAATTACTATGAGAACTTGGGCAAATCACTTGACTTCTCTTGGCTTCAGTGTAACAAATTACTCCAAAAGTTAGTGGCTTAAAACAGCAAACTTTTATTATCTCATCTCCTTTCTGAGGGTAGCAAATTCAGGAGTAGCTTAGTTCGGTGGCTCTGACCCAAAGTCTTACATGAGAGTATGATCAAGATGTTGTGAGAGCTGCAGTCACCTGAACGCTCAACTGAGTTGGATCTGCTTCCAGGCTCATTTGTATGGCTGTTGGCAGGCCTCAGTTTCTCATCACATGAGCCTTTCCCTAAAGACAGCTCACAGCATGGATGGTAGCTTGATTCCTTTGTGCAAATGATCTGAGAAGCACCAAGACAGAGGCTTGGTCCACTGTGGGAGACAACTATACCATGTGTGAATATCAAAAGAAGCAATCACAGGGACTGTCCCAGAGGCTTCCTCTTGTTAGGTAGTTGAGAGTAGAAAAAAAGAGTCCAAAATGGCGGTGGCTTAAAGGCAAAGAAAGGGGAAAGCCTTGGAAATCGAACAAAAGAAAACCCGTGGACCAGAGTGAGAGATTCAGGTGAAACAAACACACCCACTTCTTGGCTAGCCCAATTTGCATAGGGCAGGCTCAGCGCGGGAGGAGACAAATGAATAAAAGGAGGCTGCTACTGCTAAGTCGCTTCAGTCGTGTCCGACCCTGACCCTGTGCGACCCCATAGACGGCAGCACACCAGGCTCCGCCATCCCTGGGATTCTCCAGGCAAGAATACTGGAGTGGGTTGCCATTTCCTTCTCCAGTGCATGAAAGGGAAAAGTGAAAGTGAAGTCGCTCAGTCGTGTCCGACTCTCAGCGACCCCATGGACTGTAGCCTACCATGCTCCTCCGTCCACGGGATTCTCCAGGCAAGAGTACTGGAGTGGGGTGCCATTGCCTTCTCCGATAAAAGGAGGAAGCCAAGACTAATTGAGGCTTCTCCTTTGGGATCAGCCCGCCCTCATGCCTCCAGAGTGTACTTTTCTTTGCTTGCCGAATAAAACTGAGCTGAAAACAGAGCTGTAACACTGGTCTGCCATTTCAAATCTTTGCTGCGGCAAGACAGGACCAAGGAAATTACACACCCCCCGACGCTCTCACGTGCTCTAACTGGACAATAGAGTGGGAAGAGCTTTGTAGGCAGTAAAATACCATAGCTCTAAGTTACTGTCACTGATTCTGTTTCTTCTGGACAGAATCACAGCTAGCTCTGGTCTTAACTGTGCCGAGAACCTCATTTTGTTTTAAATTCTACCACTTCCCTCTGTCAGTGTATAGTTGGCCCTGATGAAGTTGGCTCTTGCACTTTTAACTTTTTTTAAAATTTTTATTTATTTATTTGGCTGCATTAGATCTTAGTTGCAGCTCATGGGCTTCAGTAGTTGTATGGGCTTAGCTGCTCAATGGCATGTGGGATCTTAGTTCCTCAACCAGGGATTGAACCCATGCATTGCATTGCAAGGTGAATTCTTAACCAGTGAACTATCAGGGAAGTTCCCCCTGCTTCCAGTTTTGTTAACATTGTTCTGACCCTCATCATTCTCCTTCCCAAACCGTGTCTTATTAACTTCTAACAGCTTCTGTGAGCTGAAACACTCATTAATTATCAAGGTGCCAATAAAGGACTTGAGGAGCTAGATTATATTTAAGCCTCAGTGGAAATTTATTATACAAATATGTGTGTGCTCAGGATTTGAAGGAACGGTTGATTTAGTAGGGAGCAGTAAGGGGAGTTCTGGGACCTCCCAGAACTGGATTTTGTCTCTGGAGCCACAAACACTGAGTGGTGGCCGTGAACAGCACTTGGCTTTTCTGGAGCAGGATTTTAGAAGAGGAGGGGACCCGGATAGGTGTGACTGTGATGGGGAAACTGGAGGGAGTGTTGATGCTGATGGAGCCACTTGAGGCACCTCTGAAATGATATCACTTCACTCGGTCTGCTCTTTAACTAGTCCTGATCCTGATGTCCATATTTAAATAAAATGTGAAAATATCTCTAAGTGAAAAGTCCATTAGCAACCAGTTCACGAGGAGCATTGACTCAGAATATGCTGATCAATTTGATCTTTTCCTTTTTTTATTATTTAAATTTTACTTTACCAAAATAGTACATTCATGTGGTTTCAAAAGTTAGGAAGTACAAAAGCCTGGTAAGTCTCTTGTCCCATGAAACTCTTCCTACAGTTCCCCAGAGAGCCTCTCTCCAGAGATAATCTTTCTCCATTCTTCCAGACTCACTTTGCATCTCCATATTTCTAAACAAAATGTGCAAACTGTTAAGTGATTCCTTGATAGGTAAATTCCTCTCCTTCACTCTCCTAATATATTTCTGTTTTCATCAGATTGAAGACATGGCAGGACAATGGCGGTCTTCAGCATGGGTCTCTTTAAGTCCCAGGGCTCCAGGCTGGAATAGTTCCTCTTCCCCATGGACTCCCACTCCTCCACCCCCCACCTCACCCCCATCTTACCTCTTGGCATTCTTTCTCCACTGCCTTCCAGAGGCGGGTGCCCTCATGCACCCTTGTGGCAGTACTGCCCTCTGCAAGCACGTTTCTCTACTCTTATTGGAACTTTCCCTCAAAACATATAAGGGAACACCTCTCTCCAGGACAGGCCTGGCTTTGTTTTTATTTATTGATTTGTCTGCACTGGATCTTCATTGCTGCGCACAGGCTTTCTCTAGTTACACTGAGCAGAGGCTACTCTCTAGGTTCAGTGCTCAGGCTTCTCATGGTGGCTTCTCTTGTTGTGGAGCACAGGCTCTAGGCACACTGGCTCAGTAGTTGTGGCCGGGCGGGCTCTGGGATCGAACATGAGTCCCTTGCCTTGGCAGATGGACTCCTATCTACTGTACTATCAGAGAAGTCCCAGAATTGGCATCTTTGATTCTAGTGTGAGTTAGTAGCAGAAAGGAAATTTCAGTTGACACAAAACCTCCTCCCACGTGGTGAGGGGCCAAAGGACCTGATGGAAGAGTTCGGCAGAGGAGGAGATCCGTTTTTCCTGGTGGTCATTATCCATAGGGATTTAAGTCAAACCAGTGAGGCAAGACATAGACTCAGAAAGTGTTTTGTGAGCAGACAATTACAGCAGGAAGCAGCCAATAATTATTATATTCTTCTTTACTCATATCATGTTCCAGGTACTATGCAAAAACCCTTTACATACATTAATTTATTCAATAGTCAATAAAACCAGGCAGAGAAACCTGACATTATCCCCATTTTGAAGATGAGGAAACTGAGGTCCTTTAAAAAGTTAGACAGAACTTGCCCGAAGTCACAGAGCTGGTAAACAGCAGATCCAAGATTTGAACTCAGATGTTGTCTGATTCAAGAGCTCTCATCTTGCTGTCCCAGCTCCCCTCAGGATGACCCACTATGAACTTGAGTTGAACCTTAGCATGGTACAAGGCAGAGGAGGACTGTGTGGATCCTTGAGGGCCAGATCTCCACAGAAGGCTCCCTGAGCAGAAACCCTGACCCTCTTCCTTCATGAAAGAGTTGTCATTCCATCACTAAGTCATGTCCCACTCTTTGGGACCCCATGCAGTGCAGTGCACTAGGCTTCCCTGTCCTTCACCATCTCTCAGGGCTTGCTCAAACTCATGTTCATTGAGTTGGTGATGCCATCCAACCATCTCATCCTCAGACACCCCCTTCTCCTCCTGCCCTCAATCTTTTCCAGCTTCAGGGTCTTTTCCAATGAGTCAGTTCTTCCAATCAGGTGGCTAAAGTATTGGAGCATCAGCTTCAGTATCAGTCCTTCCAAAGAATATTCAGGGTTGATTTCCTTTAGGATTGACTGATTTGTTCTCCCTGCTGTCCAAGGCACTCCCAAGAGTCTTTTCTAGCACCACACTTTGAAAGCATCAACTCTTCAGTGCTCAGCCTTCTTTATGGTCCAACTCTCATGAAAGGGTAGGAAGATCATATAGGCTGAGGGGAGGAAGGCAGCAGTCAGGTGGAAAGATGTGTGCATTGCAACCAGTATAAAGATGAGATGAAGTTCTCAGTACAAACTGTGAATAGGTAAAATGGATCAGATTTTGACGTCATTGGATGCCAGAATGAGGGCTGGCAAGCTATCAGATGAGCAAGCAAAACAGTACATGTTGCAGATGAGGAGTAAGGGCTTAAAAGTGAGACTTTATAGAACCACAAACACCATATGATGTCAGTTTTATGTGGAATCTAAAATATGACACAAATGAACATATCTATGAAACAGACTCACAGACACAGAGAACAGACTTGTGGTTGCCAAGGGGAAGAAGGGGGTGATGTAGGGATGGACTGGGAGTTTGGGATTAGCAGATGCAAACTATTATATATAGAACGGATAAACAACAAAGTCCTACTGTATAGAACAGGGAACTATATTCAATATCCTGTGATAAGCCACAAAGGAAAAGAATATGAAAAACAATGTATATAATATGTATAACTGAAACACTTTGCTGTACAGAAGAAATTAACACAATATTGTGAATAAACTATACTTCAATAAAACACATTCTTTTAAAAGTGAGACTTTGTGAAGTTCAGTATGAGAGTGTTATAGAAATGTTGGAGATGGGAAGAAATTGGAAGTTATATTGTGCTTATTTACTGTCCTTATTTATTCTGAATAAGCATTTGCATGTCTCTGCTAATGCACCATTTATTTCAATAAATTCCCAATAAATTCTTACTTTTATCTGAAAGCAGAATGTCTAGTCTGCTGATGGAGACTTATTTTTCTCTGTATTATGGTTTTAACCAAATATATCTTGCAGCAGTTCTTTGCTAAAAATATTTTAGGTTTGTACTTACTATGCTAGCGTGGATTGATTCCCTTATCAACCTATGTTCACGAGTTAAATTGCATAGGATAATTTTAGCAATGATTAGTCTTTACTATAAATCAGGGCAGTCCATTTATAATCCTTGGATTATAATTTAGAAGATAATCTCAATCCTTGTATTTCATACTGCTTACTACACATCGAGATTCTCTGTTTATTAATCTCCACAATAGATACAAGATTAAAAGAAAAAGAACCCACCTTCGAATAGTGTGGCAAGGTCCCTTATGTACATTCAAGTCATGGGGCCAGGATTGGTACATAGGTCTGTCTAATCCTACTCTACCAGACTGCCTTGCTGAAATACTTGTTTAAAGATGTCTAAGCATAGGAAATGTTTATTGAATATGTGAAACCAGACTTGAGCTGGGTAAGTAGGTCAGATACCTTGAAGTTTTTTGTAGTCCCATTGACTGGCACAGAACTTCCTTCTCATGTGTGAATGTCATATTGTGATTCCCTGACTTGCAAACACATCTAGGACAGATAATGCTGATTGCCCAGTCCAGAGTCATTTCCCCTGTTCTTTCTTGTTAATATAACCTTGATTTTTTTCAATATCCAGTGCCTAGGGGTTGCTTGATTAAACTAATAATAGGCTCACCATCTGCTTGTCAGCGGTTGGTTGAAGAGTGGTCATGTGATACACGTTTGGCCAATCAGCAGGAGTCTTCTGTGGTGTGGGATTCTGGGGTAAGTTTTCCTTGCTCTTCACAAGAGTTGCCCAGGGGAAAGTGATCCCAGTTTTCCTGTTTTGAGATCTCATTGTCTTCATGTCACTATTTTACTGAGATCATGAGGGAGAATTAAATGAAGAGAATGCATCAATAAGATGAAGATGAGGAGTGATGAAAGGGGGAGAATTCGGTTCCTTGATGACTTCATAGAGCTACTGAGTTGACAGAAACAACTTTGAAACTTTTTGTTGTGTGAGAGAATTCATTTCCTTTATCGTTGAAGTCCTTTCTGGTTAGGTTTTCTGTTGGTGCAGTCAAAAGCTGCCTATGTAAGAGCAAAGCCCCTCATCTTTACCATCTCAGGTTTTGTTTAAAATTGGACTTAGCTGAATTTACACAACTACTGCTAAGCTTTTATGTGTGGGAACTGAAGCTCTTTTAGTATGCACATCTGAGTCTTCTTTTTATGGATTTTCTGTTCAGCTACACACTCTATTTTCACATACTTTAATGTAGTAAAATTGTGATTAGTTTTACTGACCAATTTATATGGGTTGGCATCTGCTTGCTGTATAAATAACCCCTCAGTTTTGCAATTGGGGAGGAATAGGAATGAGCTGGACTGAGTTTTTCCCTGTAATGATCTCGGAACAGTAGGTACTGCTCTCCTTTATGGCTGCTGGGAAATGTGTTAGCCCTAATATGACTGGGGGTCTAGACCTCCTCCCTAACACACATTGTAGCCCCTCAGCTCCTATCCTGAGTCCTATAATTGTGCTGATTTTGCCAGTCCTGGTGCAGCTGCCTGTGGCTGCCCAGCAGTCCCTCTGTTCATCTGTCATTCTGATTACACTTCCTTCAATGAGGCTGCACTAAAGATCCATCAAACTCTAGCCATTTCACCTGTGAGGTCTCTCAGCATCTCTCCATGTCCAAACTAGGCTGTTTCTTTCTCATCTTTTCCTTTTCTTCAAGTCTCAGAGGGAGAGATGCTTTCCTTTTCTTCAAAGTTCCTTCCACCAATGCATCATTTCCCTGTTTTCCTCTTGCCATAAAGCCTGGGTCCTTTATATTAACATGTCTTCTTCAAAGATGTCATTCTTTCAGCCTAGAGATGGGCTCCCTTGTTCTTGGGCAAAAGACAAAGCCAACTCTACTGCTCTTTCAATGCACCATCCTAGAGTCCCTCTTTGCCTTTTCAAAATCTTCTTTGGTTTGGAACTCCAGGAGAAATTGAAGTGAACCATGCTGAATTTCTTCCTATAATGATCTTGGAACAGTAGGTGCTGCTTTAGATAACTAGAGTGGAAAACCTATGCCTTTGACTCTGTGTCTTCACTGCACCTCTCCTTCTTAACACTCTGCTTTCTGTTTTCTGCTCCTGCAAATTATCGAAAAGGAACTAGAAAAGGTGGCCAGAGCCTCATCCTGGCAAATGCATGACCTTCACTCAACCCTGTTTTCCCTTGACCATTTGCAGCAGTTGGTGCTGCTCTCCATCCTTTAAACTTACCTGCGCCACAAGCTCTGACTTCAGCCTTTTGATTCCTCCCTTTTCACTTTCTCTCTGCGACAAGCCAGCTGTATATTGAAAACCTGTTACCTGAATTCAGATGAGCTTCCAGCCAAGAAGAGTCTGGTTAACCTAGTACCAAGGACAATTTAGGGTCTTAGACCTAATAGCTCAGGGGCTTGCCAGGTGGATCAGTGGTAAAGAATCCACCTGTCAATGCAAGAGATGCAGGAGACTTGGGTTCGATCCCTGGTTTGGAAAGATCCTCTGGAGAGGAAATGGCCACTCACTCCAGTATTCTTGCCTGGAAAATCCCATGCACAGTGGAGTCTGGCTGGCTGCAGTCCATAGGGTTGCAAATTGGACACGACTTAGCTGCTGAGCACACCTACACCTAGTAGTGCAACAGATGTCTGTGGAATAGACTCAGATCTGTCTTCTCCTCTGACCTTTTCCCCAACTTCTAACCCTGTCTCTATGCTTAGTGGGCATTTCCATGAGGGTGTCTGTACATTGCCTCTTTTTCCTTCTGTCCAAAACAGAAATTATCTTTCCTTCCATGCTGACTGTTCAGCCTCTTCCTTCTTTCTTTCAGGCTGTGGTAGCATGATTCACCAAGGGTGGGAATATTGAGGCTCTTACCAACTCTTCCTTTTCTCTTTTCTTTCATATGCTGCTACCCATCAACCCTTGTCTAGTCTTTCTCTTTTTGTTGTTGTTAAAATATTTATTTATTTATTTGTGACACATATGGTCTTCATTGACTCATGCAGGATCTTTTGTTGTGGTGAGCAGGCTCAGTAGTTGCAGCTTCTGGGCTTAGTTGCTCCATGGTATGTAGGATCTTGGGCTTCCCTGGTGGCTCAAAAAGCATCTCCCTGCAATGCGGGAGACCTGGTTTCAATCCCTGGGTCGGGAAGATCCCCGGGGGAAGGAAATGGCAACCCAGTCCAGTACTCTTGCCTGGAAAATTCCATGGACGGAGGAGCCTCGTAGGCTACAGTTCATGTGGTTGCAGGGTTGGACACGACTAAGAGACTTCACTTTGTTTTCTTTCACTTTCTATGTAGGACCTTATTTCCCTGACCAGGGGTTGAACCCACATCCCCTGCATTGATGGATTCTTAACCACTGGACCACCAGGGAAGTCCCGAGTCTTTCTTCTTACTGGCCATTTTAGTCTTTCTTCTTAGTGGCCATTTCCCCATCCAGGGGATCTTACTGCCTCCTTTCCCTCTCCTATCTTAAGCTTTTGTCACTCTGTGCCTGAACTGACAGGTAAGGTGGTCTGGTATTCCCATCTCTTTAAGAATTTTCCACAGTTTGTTGTGATCCACACAGTCAAGGCTTTAGCGTAGTAGATGAAGCAGAAGTAGATGTTTTTGTGGAATTCTCTTGCTTTTTCTATGATCCAGTGGATGTTGGCAATTTGATCTCTGGTTCCTTTGCCTTTTCTAAATCCAGCTTGAACATCTGGAAGTTCATGGTTCATGTACTGTTGAAGCCTAGCTTGGAGAATTTTGAGCATTACTTTGCTAGCGTGTGAGATGAGTGCAATTGTGTGGTAGTTTGAATATTCTTTGGCATTGTTTTTCTTTGGGATTGGAATGAAAACTGACATTTTCCAGTCCTGTAGCCACTGTTGAGTTTTCCAAATTTGTTGGCATATTGAGTGCAGCACTTTCACAACATCATCTTTTAGGATTTGAAATAGCTCAACTGGAATTCCATCATTTCCACTAGCTGTATTCCTAGTGATGCTTCCTAAGGCCTACTTAACTTCACATTCCAGGATGTCTGGCTGTAGGTGAGTGATCACATCATCATGGTTATCTGGGTCATGAAGATCTTTTTTTGTACAGTTCTGTAGATTCTTGCCACCTCTTGTTAATATCTTCTGCTTCTGTTAGGTCCATACTGTTTCTGGCCTTTATTGTGCCCATTTTTGCATGAAATGTTCCCTTGGTATCTCTAATTTTCTTGAAGAGATCTCTAGTCTTTCTCATTCTACTATTTTCCTCTGTTTCTTTGCATTGATCACTGAGGAAGGCTTTCTTATCTCTCCTTGCTATTCTTTGGAACTCTGCATTCGGATGGGAATATCTTTCCTTTTCTCCTTTGCTTTTCACTTCTCTTTTCTCAGCTGTTTGTAAGGCCTCCTCAGATGACCATTTTGCCATTTTGCATTTCTTTTTCTTGGATATGGTGTTGATCACCGCCTCCTGTACAATGTTACAAACCTCCGTCCATAGTTCTTCAGGCACTCTGTCTACCAGATCTAATCCCTTGAATCTATTTGTCACCTCCACTGTGCAATCGCAAATGATTTGATTTAGGTCATACCTGAATGGCCTAGTGGTTTTCCCTATTTTCTTCAATTTAAGTCTGAATTTTGCAATAAAGAGTTCATGATCTGAGCCACAGTCAGCTCCTGGTCTTGTTTTTGTTGATGGTATAGAGCTTCTCCCTCTTGAGGTGCAAAGAATATAATCAATCTGATTTTGGTATTGACTATCTGGTGATGTCCATGTGTAGAGTCGTCTCTTTTGCTGTTGGAACAGGGTGTTTGCTATGACCAGTGGGTTCTCTTATCAAAACTTGTTAGCTTTTGCCTTGCTTCATTTTGTACTCCAAGGCCAAACTTGCCTGTTACTCCAGGTTTCTCTTGACCTCCTACTTTTGCATTCCAGTCCCCTATGATGAAAAGGATATCTTTTTTTTTTGGCATTAGTTCTAGAAGGTCCTGAACTGATGGGAACTTTTCTTTACTTATCTCATCCACATAATTACCAGATTTCTATTTTAAAACCAAACTTAATGCTCCACATGTCACACCAGGGTGCTGGATACCTTTCATAACACAGGTAGGTGTCCACTGCTCTCCTGGCTCATAGGGAAATACCAGTTGGTTTTTCCTGGTCCCCTTTGGTTAGGGGAGAGCCTTTCTTCTCCTGGCCATCTGCCACCCCAAGGTGTTGGGACTAGTACATGGTGGGTTTTATGTAGACAGTAGATCAGTGGGGTCATGAAGGACCTGGCAGTGTCCTTGGGTAGGTGACACTGAGCAGGATTCAGCTTGTTCCCAGCTCCCTGGGTCTCGAGATGCAGACCCACCAATCCCTGCTCAGACAGAGTGAATTTCCCTTTCCTGTCCACACTTCTCACTTGACCCACTCTTCCTCCTCCGCACCTTTCTCCCACTGGGTCTGACTTTGTGTCCGGTTGTAGAACAATCTCCTCCAGCAAATAAGCACCCTATCCTCTATCTTTTGGTAGGAGGCATTTGGTCTTTGTAGTTGGTCCCCAAGTGGGTGACTCTCACACTATGGCAGTGGTTGGGGAGGGAAAAGCCCCTCCAGGCTCCTTTGAGAGAGGAAGGGAGAGGGAAACCTACTGAAACACAGGGGCAGTTACTGGGGGAAATAACCTTGTTGCTTCTACATGACTCATTCTGTGTCAGTAAATTTCAAATGTACTAAGCTTCTTCTTCCTAAACTATACAAGAGATACTAATGCCTTCTCTACTGGTTGACTTGAGGATCAAAAATAAAATATCATCTAAGCAGCAGACCCAGCTTGGAACAAAATAGGAGCAGAACAAAGTGTTATTTCTCCATTATTTCTTTTCCTCTCCATGGCTCCAAAAAAACCTTTTGACTCACCCTGAAGTTACACACATTACATCTGTTCTGTTTTGTTGTCCAAACCTGAGTCACATCACCATCCTGGATGTTAAGGGAGCTGGGAACTGCAGGCTTTGTTTTGGGCATACATGTCCTATCCCACATGTTCTGTTACTAAGGAAAAGGGATGCTGGGGGCACAGTCAATGGTTTCTGGTATATCATCTTGGCAGCTTTCTCTCTTTCCTTTTTTTTCCCTAATGTGTTCCTCTTTTCTATTTTCCTTGAGCACAGAATTTCAATGCATTCATGAGAATACATTACACTAATCAAGAAATACATATCCCACCCTCTTGTGTCTTGCTGGCAAAGCCAACCTTTTCTTCTAGAGGCTAAGAATGCATACACTCATAACCTTCTATGCATTTATGGGTGAGCATGACACCCAGTTGTGGACAATGAGACCATGAGATATCACATAGTGAGTGTCTGCTTAGAACTTCTGAATGATTTTCCTCCCTACTGAAAAGAGAAACTGCATTGGACACCTCTGGTGCATCACTTAAAAATCCCCTCAGCCTTTCTGCTGAGGAGACCAGCCTTGTGCCAGCCAGTGCCTGACTGTGCAGGTGCGATTTGATGGTACCTCACCTGGGCCCAGGCACTGTGCTTCTCATTTCCTGTTCTGGGGCTTCTCTGATGCCATAACCTTCAAAGTCCACAAGAAGCTTGTTCTCTGCAGCATAATCTGGAGGTGTGGGGTGACTTAATGCCTATTAGGCAAACCTCAACCACTGGGAGGTCAGAGGTCACCTTTTCTCTTTCATCTCCTGTATGGACATTTATGAGGATGCATTTCATAAGCCTCCTCAGAAAGTCCCAGTAGTTTGAGCACATGTCCCGCAGTGGTGGCCACATCAGTAGTCATCCTGCCTTGTCTTCCCCTTCATTTCTGTTTCACTGCTCATATCCTAAACTCCCATTCTTTATGAGAGAATCACATTCCCTAACCAACTACTTGCACATAAATCTTTGCCTCAGGGTTTGTAGTCAGAAACCTCAGACTTAGAGAATCCTTTAAAGAGAAAAACCTTCACTCCCTGTCTTCCTCCTCCCCTCCCATTTCCTCCCTTCACCTCTTTTCTTTTCCTTTCTGTTGTCCTGTGGAGATGAGGCATGTGAAGCATCAGCAGCCACCTTGTGACAATGAGGAAAAAGTCAAGAAAATCAGTGAAAAGTTGATCCAGAGTCCTCACAGTGGTGAGCCCCTGAACCAAGCCTGGAATGATCTACTTAAGATATTTCTGTTATATGAGAAAAGTGAAGCGAAGTGAAAGTTGCTCAGTCATGTCCAACTCTTTGCAACCCCATGGACTATACAGTCCATGGAATTCTCCAGGTCAGAATACTGGAGTGAGTAGCCTTTCCCTTCTCCAGGAGATCTTCCCAACCCAGGGATCAAACCCAGGTCTCCTGCATTGCAGGCAGATTCTTTACCAGCTGAGCCACAAGGGAAACTACAGTTGTTGAAACCACATTTGGTTGAATATTATTGGAACTTCTAGGTGAAAATATTTTAACACAGAATCCATAAATCTATTTTCTTGGAGATAAATAAATAATAGTATCTCACATATTTATTTACTCTTGTTTTTCAAATGCAGGTTAATGAACCACAAATTTATTTAATAGGATATGGGAGGCACTGTTATTTTGCTTGCCTGATGCTTATTCCTTGCTTCTCCATAGCAGAACCCTGATTTTTCCCCTAGGCAGCCACCCCTTCCCTTGCAATCAAATACCCAGGGGAAGTTGACTCCACTTCCAGCTCCAAGAGGACACCTAATCTGTTTTAGTCTAATTTTAATCTCTGCTCATTATTGGTCCAGGAGTGGGTATGTGTGTATATTTAAGCCAATGAAACTTGAGGGAAATTTTTCCAGGAGGCTTCTGAGGACACTTTCCTTCCTGTGAGAGAAATACAGGAAGACATGAACTTCCTTACCTCTCTGACATGTGTCTGAGCATGATGGCTGGAGGGCCACAGCCTTTGTGGTGTCAACCTGGGGGTGAAACCCACAGGGAAAATGGAGAATGGTATGATGGGAAGACCCTGGGTCTAATGATGGTACTGATCTCATAAATCATCCCTCTCTGAAGTTATTCCTCTAGACTTTCTTTTTGTTTTTTTTGATAGTAAGAGGTGGATTTATTTAGAGAGAAACACTCTCCACAGATTGTGAGCCATTTCAGAAAGTAAGAGGCCTTGGAAGAAACACATGCCACAGAGTGTGGGCCATAACAGAAGGCAAGAATGGCCCTGAAATATAGCGCGTTTAGTTTTTTTTCCACAAGAGTAAAAGCTGTTTATCAGTTTTCACAATCAATAGCCAGATAAGAAAAAAAGATAATTCAAGTTACAAGCAATAATGGAAACATGATTAACTTAACAATGTAAAATAATTACACACAATTTGGGGTGTTAAGTAGAGTGATCTGGTAAGCGGAAGTGCCTACAAGCACATGTTCTCACCCCCCAGCCAGTCCATATCTTTTGGTTGGTGCATTTAATCCATTTACAGTTAAGGTAATTATGTATGATCCTACTACCATTTTCTTAATTGTTTTGGATTTATTTTGTGTAGGTCTTTTCCTTCTCTTGTGTTTTCTGCCTAGAGAATTTCATTTATATTTGTTGTAAAGCTGGTTTCATGGTGCTAAATTCTCTTCATGTTTGCTTGTCTGGAAAGTTTTTGATTTCTCCATCAAATCTGAAAGATACTCTTGCTGGGTACAGTATTCCTGGTTGTAGGTTCTTCCCTTTCATCACTTTAAATATATCATGCCATTCCTTTCTGGATTGTAGAGTTTCTGTTGAAAAATTAGCTAATAGACTGATGGGAGTTCCCGTGTGTATTGTCATTTTTCCCTTGTTGCTTTTAAGGTTTTATCTCTGTCTTTAATTTTTGTCATTTTGATTACTATGTGTCTTGGTGTGTTCCTGCTTGGGTTTTTCCTGCCTGGGACTCTTGTGTTTCCTGAACTTGGTTGACTATTTCCTTTTCCATGTTAGAGAAGTTTTCAGCTATTATTTCTTCAAATATTTTCTCAGATCCTTTCTCTTCTCCTTCTGAGACTCCTATAATGTGAATGTTGGTGTGTTTAATGTTGTTCCAGAGGTCTCTTAGGCTGTCTTCATTTTTTTTCATTCTTTTTTCTATATTTTGTTGTGAGAAAGTGATTTTCACCATTCTATCTTCCAGGTCACTTATCCATTCTTCTGCCTCAGTTATTCTGCTATTGTTTCCTTCTAGCTTCCCAGGTGGTGCTAGTGGTAAAGAACCCACATGTCAATGCATGAGACAGAAGAGATGTGGGTTCAATCTATGAGACAGGAAGATCCCTTGGAGGAGGACGTAGCAACCCACTCTAGTATTCTTGCCTGGAGAATCCCTATGGACAGTGGATCCTGGCAGGCTGCAGAACCATAGGGTCACACAGAGTCAGACATGACTGAAGCGACTTAGTATGTACATAGTATATTGTTCATCTGTTTGTTTGTTTTTTAGTTCTTCTAGGTCTTTGGTAAACATTTCTTGCATCTTCTCAATCTTTGCTTCCATTCTTTGAGATCCTGGATCATCTTCACTATCATTATTCTGAATTCTTTTTCTGGAAGGTTGCCTATCTCCACTTAATTTGGTTGTTTTTCTAGGGTTTTACCTTGTCCTTTTTTCTTGGGGATGGTTTTGGTCACTGCCTCCTGTACAATGTTGTGTGCCTCCATCTATAGTTCCTCAGGGATTCTGTCTATCAGATTTAACCCCTTGAGTCTATTTGTCACTTCCATTGTATAATCATAAGGGATTTGATTTAGGTTATACTTAGCAGTGGCCACAGGACTGGAAAAGGTCAGTTTTCATTCCAATCCCAAAGAAAGGCAATGCCAAAAAGTGTTCAAACTACTGCACAATTGCATTCATTTCACATGCTAGCAAGGTTGTGCTCAAAATCCTCCAAGCTATGCCTCAACAGTATGTGAACTGAGAACTTCCAGGTGTGCAAGCTGGATTTAGAAAAGATGGAAGAACCAGAGATCAAGTTGCCAGCATCTGTTAGATCATAGAAAAAGCAAGAAAGTTCCAGAAAAACACCTTCTTCTGTTTCATCTACTATTCTAAAGCCTTTGCCTGTGTGGATCACAACAAACTGTGGAAAACTCTTAAAGAGATTGGAATACCAGACCACCTTACCTGCCTTCTGAGAAACCTGTATGCAGGTCAAGAAGCAACAGTTAGAACCAGACATGGAATAACAGACTGGTTCCAAATTAGGAAAGGAGTATGTCAAGGCTGTATATTGTCACCTTGTTTATTTAACTTATATGCAGAGTACATCATGCTAAATGCCGGGTTGGATAAAGCACAAGCAGGAATCAAGATTGCCAGGAGAAATAGGTGGAATCTAAAATATGACACAAAGGAACTTATGTACAAAACAGAAGCAGGCTCACAGATACAAGGAACAGACTTGTGGTTGCCAAGCAGGAGGATTGGATTACGAGCTTGTGATTAGCAGATGCAAACTCTTAAATATAGAATAAATAAACAGCAAAATCCTATTGTATAGGACAGGGAACTGTATTCAATATCCTATGATAAACAATACGGGCTTCCCTGGTAGCTCAGTGGTAAAAAATCCGCCTGCAATGCAGGAGACACGAGACTCAGATTTGATCCCTGGGTCAGGAAGACCCCCTGCAGGAGGGCATGGCAACCCACTCGAGCATTCTTGCTAGAGAATCCCATTGACAGAGGAGCCTGGTGGGCTATAGTCTGTAGGGTCACAAAGAGTCAGACGACTGAAATGACTAAGCACAAACGCATGATAAACAGTAATGGAAAAGAAAAAAAGAAAATCTGAAGTGTGAGATTATATTTTTCTTAATCTTTAAAAGTATGTGTGTCTTTGTTTTGGAAATGATAGTAGATAGTAGCCTTTCTTCTCTTTTTCTTTGCTTTAATATACTTGGCAAAATAAACAGCTATCAACTCTCATGTTAGTCCCATGGCTTTACATTTTTGTGTGTGATACTTTTCTTGTCCTTTGTTGGTAGTTATACTGTTCCACATATGGGAACCACTGCTCCCACATGTAGCATATTGAGAGCTTAGTCAAGACTTTCATGTTGAGTTGAAAAATGGTGAGAAGGGACAAGAAAATGAAATAGAAATGACCCAGAGAATGAGAAAGGGAAGAGCCCATTGAAGAGTCCAAGTGCAAACTGATATATAATTTATATTTAAACAAAATGTCTTTTTCCAAGACAATAATACTAAAACAGCTATGATGATTATTTCTAGGCAGCTCTCTGGGCTTCCCAGGTGGCTCAGTGGTAAAGAACCCACCTGCCAATGCAGAAGACACAGATTTGATCTCTGGGTTGGGAAGATCCCCTGGAGAAAAAAATAGCAACCCACTCTAGTATTCTTGCCTGGGAAATCCCATGGACAGAGGAACCTGGATGGCTACAGTCCATGGGCACAAGAGTCAGACATGACCCAGAGACTAAACAACAACAACAACATGACCGCTCAATGCCTTGGGGGTTGTTTCTGGTTTGTTATTCTGAGTTGATATATACTCACAGGCTTGAGGGAAGGAAGTCAGTTTCTATGAGTCACTAGAAATATTATTAAAAGAAGTGTTAAGAAATTAATTGCTCTGTTTTAAGCTCACAATTTTAGATTTATTATAAAATATTATACTGAAAGTATGATTCTGCTACCTAATATGTGCCCATTATGAGTTATAAAATCATATATATTTTTTCCTGGTAAAGAATTTGTTATCAAAAATGGTGAGATATCTTTTGAAATCATGGGATAAGAAGCTGCTGGATTCAAGCTATCAAAGTTTCATAAGCCATTCCTACTGATACACTAAAATACTTCATATATGAGGTCTGATTACAAGAGAGTTGGACAGATTTATATGTATGGTTGATGAAATCTGTCTCCTTTATCTACAGTAATATTTTGGACATGAACAAGAACTTTTAAGTGAAGTGAGGTAGAGCATAGTAACTTTGGAGTCAGACTCGTTTCAACCGCTCAAGCTTAGGCAAGTCACTTAACCTTTCTGAGCCTCACATTCTTTAACTGTAAAATGTGGACAATAAAAATTCCGGCTGAGGAAATTATGTTCAGTATAATGGGTTGAGGAAATGCTAAAATCTTCCCCTCATACACCAAATCACCAAAATGATAGGAAATACACAGCCAAGCTATAAAACAACAAAGGGACTGTCTGTGCACTTAAAATGGGGAGTCCTTGATAGAAAAAGCAGAACAGGAACCAGAGCAGTAAGCTGAGGCCACCATACTGCTGCTAAGGGCTCAGGTGGTCTCTGGGCTCTTGTAGCGTCATCTCTGTAAGTCTGAATCCACCATTGTCATGAGACTGCCCCACTAAGAGAAGACAGACTGTATAAGTGACCCACAACAAAACTGACCAGTAACTCAACAAGGTCACCATCAAAAAGGAAAGACAATGTGACAGATTGTTTTTTCGTAATTTGCCAGGAGAAATATCAATTATCTCAGATATGCAGATGACACCACCCTTATGGCAGAAAACAACAAAGAACTAAAAAGCTTGTTGATGAAAGTGAAAGAGGAGAGTGAAAAAGTTGGCTTAAAACTCAACATTCAGAAAACTAAGATCACGGCATCTGGTCCCATCACCTCATGGCAATTAGATGGGGAAACAATGGAAACAGTGAGAGACTTCATTTTGGGGGGGCCCAAAATCACTGCAGATGGTGACTGCAGCCAGGAAATTAAGACGCTTGCTCCTTGGAAGAAAAGCTATGACCAACCTAGACAGCATATTAAAAAGCATAGACATTACTTTGCCAACAAAGTTCTGTCTAGTCAAACCTATGGTTTTTCCAGTAGTCATATATGGATGTGAGAGTTGGACTATAAATAAAGCTGAACACCGAAGAATTGATGCTTTTGAACTGTGGTGTTGGAGAAGACTCTTGAGAGTCCCTTGGACTGTAAGAAGATCCAACCAGTCAATTCTAAAGGAAATTAGTCTTGAATATTCATTGGAAGGACTGATGCTGAAGCTGAAACTCCAATACTTTGGCCACCTGATGCAAAGAACTGACTCATTGGAAAGACCTTATGCTGGGAAAGATTGAAGGCAAGAGGAGAAGGGGGCAAAACAGGATGAGATGGTTGGATGGTATGACCAACTCGATGGATATAAGTTTGAGCAAGCTCCGGAAGTTTGTGATGAACAGGGAAGCCTGGCGTGCTGCAGTCCATGGGGTCACAAAGAGTCAGACATGACTGAGTGACTGAACTGAATTTGCCATCACAACTCCCATTCCAGATTCCCTTCTTATAATATGACTTGGACATAGTTCTCATTGAGGAATGGAATCTGTGTTCTCATCCCTTAAGTTTAGGCAGGGTTGTAGCTATGGCAGAAGTGGTTACGGTACTTCCATGGCCAAAGGTAAATCATGAAAAGTAATACAGCTTCCCCCTGGATCTCTCAGGATACTAGCCTTTGGAACTGAGCTACTCCCCTACACCCCATTGTTGAGGCCCACATGATGAGAAGCCAAATCCCCTGATTATGCCCAGGCTGAGCTCCTACATGATAGCAAACAACAACTGGTCAGTCACACGAGTGTCTAATTATCTACTTAAAGCTATTGAGAAAAGAATCCTTGATTTATGGTTTAAATAGCACATTGAGCCAGTTGAAGGGTGAATCAGTGAGCCAAAACGTTGAGCTGAGGAATATTCCAGAGTGTTATACAAAAAGAACAAGAGATAAAAAGTAAAGAATAATAGTGAGGGAAATGTGTAGTCTCAGGTTTACTGAGGTGGAGAAGCCATCAGAAGGACAGCAGCAGCCACTGCCCAGAGATGAGCATCCCACAAACATTCCATGGGTGAGATCACAATATTTTGTGGAAAATCCATATAACTTGAGCTGTCTCCCTGACCACAATGTTAATATGCTCCAGGGCACACAATTTTAGCCAAACATCTACCAAGGACATAAAAATAAGATTAACATTACCTCAAACTGGGTTTATTTTTTCTTTTATAAACACTGTATCACTCTTTTCCCCCTGGTAATCATCTGTATATGTTTTATCTTCCTCTTATTCAAGTAAATTTCATCTTTGTTTTTAACTAAACTGAATGTCTTTACTTACTCTTTGATAAAAGTATGGGAAAAAGTAAAGAAAAAATGAAAATAGATGAATAAATCTAAGCATTGTGATAAGAGTTTCAGGAAGAGAAAATGAGAATGGAAGACAGGCAGTATCTGAAAATGTCCAATACCTGAGATGGTCATAGTTTTCAGATTTATAGAGACCACCAGTGCAGAACAGGATAAATAAAAATAACCTATACTTAGAGACTTTGTATAAAACTTCAGAACATTAAGAAAAAACAGAAAATTTTAAAAATAACAATTAATTAGTGAAATACAAATCAAAACTACAATCAGGTAGCAACTCACAGTGGTCATAATGGCCATCATTAAAATGTCTATAAATAACAAATACTGGAGAAAAATAAACACTCCTATTTATGGGAATGTAGATTGGTGAAGCCATTATGGAAAACAATATGGAGTTTTCTTAAAAAACTGGAAACAGAACTACTATATCATCCAGTAATCCCACTCCTGGGCATGTATCTGGAGAAAAGATACATGAACCCTAATGTTCATAGAAGCACTATTTATGGTAGCCAAGACATGAAAACAACTTAGATGTTTGACAGATGGCTAAATTAAGAAGATGTGGTGTGTGTATACATAATACATATATATGGAGTATTCCTCAGCCACAAAAAAATAGTGAAATAAGGTCATTTGTAGCAACATGGATGGACCTAGAAATATCATACCAAGTGAAGTAAGTTAGAGAAAGACAAATAGAATATGATATGACTTATATATGGAATCTAAAATATGATATAAATGAACTTATTTATAAAACAAGAACAAAAAAAGTTATAGAAAACAAACTTATGGTTACCAAAGGGGAAAGCAAGTAGGGGAGGGACAAATTAAAACTTTGGGATTAGCAGACACAAACTACTATGTATAAAATAGATAAATAATAAGGACCTATAGCACAGGGAACTATATTCAAAGTCTTGTAATAACCTCTGATGGAAAATAGTCTGAAAAAAATATGTGCATATGTATAAATGAATCACTTTGCTGTACACCTGAAACATTGTAGATCAACTATACTTCAATAAAAATAAGAATTATAAAAATGATAGCAATTACAAACTCTAGGAGATAGTAAAGGAGAGGAAAGCTTGGCGTGCTGTAGTCCATGGAGTCACAAAGAGTAGGACACAACTGAGTGACTGAACAACAACAGAGCAGCTGCAAAAGGCAGATTAGCTACAATGGAATGATAATTTGAGTGACACCAGACTTCTACTTAGCAATATTTAAATCAAGTAGACAATGGAGAAATATCTTCAAAACCATGATGGAAAAATAATTTTGAACTTATTTTTATACCTAGCTCAATTGTAATTCAGGTATGCACATTAAATAAGTAAATTTTCAGACAATAAGGACTCAGAAATTTTACTACCATAGGTCCTTACCAAAAGAACTTTTAAAAAATGTATTCCATTTGAATCGGTTCTACTGAGATGGATGAAACTGGAGCCCATTATACAGAGTGAAGTAAGCCAGAAAGAAAAACAACAATACAGTATACTAATGCATATATATGGAATTTGAAAGATGGTAACGATAACCCTATATGCGAGACAGAATAAGAGACACAGATGCATGGAACAATTTTATGGACTCTGAGGGAGAAGGTGAGGGTGGGACGTTCTGGGAGAATAGCATTGAAACATGTATATTATCGTATGTGAAACAGAACACCATTCCATGTTCGACGCATGAGACAAGGGCTCAGGGCCGGGGCAATGGGATGACCCAGAGGGATGGGATGGGGAGGGAGGTGGGTGGGGGGTCCAGGAAGGGGAACACATGTAAACCCATGGCTGATTCATGTCAATGTATGGCAAAAACTATTACAATATTGTAAAGTAATTAGCCCCCAACTAAAATAAATAAATTTATAAAAAAAAAAAATGTATTCCAGTGAGAAGACAGTTAAATGAAATAATACATAGGAAACAATATGATGTTAAATCTGATTTATCTCTACTATTAAAAAGGACAGAAATATATAGCACTATTTTTCTCCTTGTCAAAATATATAGCACCATTCTTCTTTTTATGTCTTGAATATGGATTGATATGCAGAGATACAACAAGTGTCTTGTAACCATGAAACTAAAGGAAGAAAAGAAAAAACAAAAGAGCCATAGAAATGTCAATCTTGATATTTTTACCTATTGTATCCAGAAATTCACCTGCCTATCTGTTATGTGAGAAAAACAAATTTCTATTTATTTAGGTCATTGGTGATTCAATTTACTGCTACTTCTCCCAGTGTACCCCTAAGTGACTTTAGTCTCTACTTTTCTTATCCTTAGAGTATGAGCTATTAGGATTAAATGGGAGATTAGTTAAAACTTTCCAGTATCTAATACATTCTCTGATGAATATTAAGCCTCTTCTTAATCCTCCAGACTGTAAGCTCAAGAGACCATACTATCTTCATTATAGTATTTATCCCTATTCTCATTGCATAAGAATTCAATCCAGGGCATTGGATATTTATTGAATTCCAACTTATAGGCTAGGTATTTTGATAATTGTTGATGCATAGTAAAATATCAATAAATGTTGAATGGATACATGAATAAAAGCTCCAGATAGGTCAGTAGGAATTAATATCGTTGCTTTAAATATTACCAAATTAAACATTTACCTTTTCTGTTTATTCCTCCTCTGATAACACAAATTTTGAAATGTCCCAACGAGTGCTTTTTACCATATTTTGCCATCTTACTGACTTCTTTCCCTCTTAGCATTCAACATATAATTTTTATTTCATTCTAAAGAGAGGTTTAATTGAAGGAGGAAAGTGACTTCATCATCCTCACTCTACCGACCCAGAGTTTTGTCAATTTAAACTTTTTTCAAGAGTTGTAAATCCCTTGAATTCTCAGACAAGTAACCAAAAGGTAACATACCCAGAATGGAGGGGTGTTTTCTATTTTTTGAAATAATTCATACACAGGGACACAAAATGTTATGAACATTAATCTTTGAAAAGGAAGTGTCAGGGGAAGGGGAAAGGAAAAGGCAAATTTTTTATTGGTAAAAACATACCCAAGAATATTAAATGCAAAGAAATGTTAAAGGAGAGCTGTACTCATAAAGAAGAAGTTGATGGATGAGTAGAAGAGGTTATTAAAAATGGTTTATAGAGGCTATGGTAAATAGAATAATTTGGTCAACTAGATAAGCCTTACAAACTATTTCATATTGAAAACAAACATCTGAAAGTAAGAAAAGCAGAAGTAGCACCAGATTCTATATAAGAAAAAAACTGTGTGTTTAAAGCAAAGGTATGCAAAACAGAAAACACACCAGCATCAGCCTTTGCTGTCACATAGGAGAAGATTCATAATGTTGGCTGCCCAGTAATACAGAAACAAAATCAGAGTTTATTAGAAAGAAAACAGGCAAAGCAAAAATTTGTGACCCCAATGACTGATGGACTGCCTGGGAGAGCAGAAAAGCCAAAACACACATAAACACTCAGGTGAGAAATAACCAAGGGCACTTCTTGCTGGGTAATATACTGGGCCTATGGTCAGACCTAAGAGGTCTTCTCTCCCTCCTAGCTGTGTGACCTTGAGAAGGTCACTTCTTTTCTCATCATGATCTATTAATTGAGAATAAAACTGGGTTATTGTGAGGCTCCAGAGAAAATGGATATAAAAGAGATGATTAAAGTTATAGAGGTGGGATGGGAACAAAGGTGAGAGGGAGGTTCAAGAAGGAGGGGACATGAGTATACCCATGGCTCATTCATGTTGATATTTGTCAGAAACCAACACAATACTGTAAAGCAATTACCATTTAATTAAAAATACATAAATTTTAAAAAGAAAAAAATTGTAATGGAAAATAGAAGCAAAAGTAGGTAGAGAAGAGAAAATAAAAAGTGAGAATTCATTTTGTCCATAAAATAATACTCAATGTTGATTGGAAATGATTTTCTTGGTGCCAGGAAAAAACTATATGTACCAAAAATATTTTAAGAAACATCTCTGAGTGCTTATCACATACTAGGAACTATACTTAATGATTCTACTATAAAAGACGGTCCCTTGGACTTTCATGTTCATCATGGAAGTTACCACACAGAGGGAAGTAAAGAATAATTGAATAGAGTACTTATGAAATCATGTCGCATATCAGATAAGTTGTATATGCTGTAGGGATATATAATGGTAATTTGGATAAAGGATTGGGAAGAGAGTAAGATGTGTTAGTCAGTTATTGCTGAAATAATGTTGCATAAAAACCATTCCCCAAAGTCGGTTGCTAACAACAGGTAATACATAGTTTTCTCACTCATAACTCTATAATTGGTGGGGCCAGTGCTGGACTCAGCTGAGATTAGCAGGATTTATTGTCAGAGGCTATATATAGGGTTCAGATCTGCTCCACATGTCTTCTCTTTTACAGACCAGAAGGTACCTTGGGTGTATTCTAATGGCAGATGGCCTAACCTCAAGAGGGATGAGTACACATTTCCCATGTTACTTAGGACCTCATCTTGAATCTCTCATACCATTACTTTTGCTGACAATCCATTGGTCAAAATAACTCATATGGCCAAGTCCAACATTAATGGGGGGGAATTATACTCTGTTCAGAGGGGTAGATGCTGCAAGATTACATGGCAAAGATGTGGTAGTATTATCCTATTGGTGGGGAATGAAGTATTGGGAGCAATAATTTCATCTTATCCTATGTCCACAAAAAAACATGTATGCAGCATTATTTACAGTAGCAAAGGCTGGAAACAGCCAAAATGTCTATCAGCCACAGAACAGATGAACAGAATGTGGTATATTCACAGACTATAGAATTTATAGAATATTCATGGAATCCTATATAGCACTTAGAAGAGGTAGCAAGAATACACAGAAGAACTGTACAAAAAAGATCTTCACGACCCAGGAAATCATGATGGTGTGATCACTCACCTAGAGCCAGACATCCTGGAATGTGAAGTCAAATGGGCCTTAGGAAGCACCACTAAAAACAAAGCTAGTGGAGGTGATGGAATTCCAGTTGAGCTCTTTCAAATCCTAAAAGATGATGCTGTGAAAGTGCTGCACTCAATATGCCAACAAATTTGGAAAACTCAGCAGTGGCCACAGGACTGGAAAAGGTCAGTTTTCATTCCAATCCCAAAGAAAGGCAATGCCAAAGAATGCTCAAACTACCACACAATTGCACTCATCTCACACGCTAGTAATGCTTAATATTCTCCAAGCCAGCCTTCAGCAATGTGTGAACCATGAACTTGCAGGTGTTCAAGCTGGTTTTAGAAAAGGCAGAGGAACCAGAGATCAAATTGCCAATATCCACTGGATCATCGAAAAAGCAAGAGAGCTCCAGAAAAACATCTATTTCTGCTTTATTGACTATGCCAAAGCCTTTGACTGTGTGGATCACAATAAACTGTGGAAAATTCTGGAAGAGATGGGAATACCAGACCACCTGATCTGCCTCTTGAGAAACCTGTATGCAGGTCAGAAAGCAACAGTTAGAACTGGACATGGAACAACAGACTGGTTCCAAATAGGAAAAGGAGTACGTCAAGGCTGTATATTGTCACCCTGCTTATTTAACTTATATGCAGAGTACATTATGAGAAACGCTAGGATGGAAAAAGCACAAGCTGGAATCAAGATTTCCGGGAGAAATATCAATAACCTCAGATATGCAGATGACACCACCCTTATGGCAGAAAGTGAAGAAGGACTAAAAAGCTTCTTGATGAAAGTGAAAGAGGAGAGTGAAAAAGTTGGCTTAAAGCTCAACATTCAGAAAACTAAGATCACAGCATCTGGTCCCATCACCTCATGGGAAATAGATGGGGAAACAGTGGAAACAGTGTCGACTTTATTTTTTTTTTTGCTCCAAAATCACTGCTGATGGTGATTGCAGCCATGAAATTAAAAGATGCTTACTCCTTGGAAGGAAGTTTATGACCAACCTAGATAGCATATTAAAAAGCAGAGACATTACTTTGCCAACAAAAGTCCGTCTAGTCAAGGCTATGTTTTTTCCAGTAATCATGTATGGATGTGAGAGTTGTACTGTGAAGAAAGTTGAGCGCCGAAGAATTGATGGTTTTGAACTGTGGTGTTGGAGAAGACTCTTGAGAGTCCCTTGGACTGCTAGGAGATCCAACCAGTCCATCCTAAAGCAGATCAGTCCTGGGTGTTCATTGGAAGGACTAATGTTGAAGTTGAAACTCCAATACTTTGGTCACCTCATGCAAAGAGTTGACTCATTGGAAAAGATCCGATGTTGGGAAGGATTGGGGGTAGGAGGAGAAGGGGACGACGGAGGATGAGATGGCTGGATGGCATCACTGACTCGATGGACATGGGTTTGGGTAGACTCCGGAGTTGGTGATGGACAGGGAGGCCCGGCGTGCTGCGATTCATGGGGTTGCAAAGAGTCAGACACGACTGAGCGACTGAACTGAACTGAACTGAACTGAGCTTCTGCAAGAAAGAAGCACAATAAAGGGAGGAAAAGGCTGCCTCTGCAGGCTGCTCAAGGTCGTCTTGGAGATCAAAAGAGATCACAAAGATTGATCTGTATTAAAGAGTAAATGTACCCTTGATATATAGTAGAATGAAAAAGAGCAACTTAGAGAATCATGTATGGTATCTCATTTATGTACTGATGTGTATGGATATCTGTAACCTTTCACTTTCTATATTTATTTCTTCCTTTATTGTGTGCTCCCCAATTGGAAAGTATACTCCAAGAAGGCTGTTTTGTGCATGGAACAGTGAGTACCTGGGACACAGTGGGCACTCAATAAATAATAGCTGACTGAGCTAACAACATCTACAAGAACATGCAGCACACTATGTATTCCCTCTGGGGAGTATGATCATGCACATGCACAAATATTTGTGTGTATATTTGTTGGGAAAGGCTTTTTGGATAAGCTGGCAAAGATTATGGGAAAGAAAGTGCCAGAAGGCTATGCCAACACTGAGAACTCGAGGGTTAAAAAGAGTGAAGGCAGCAGAGATAATAGAGGGGTCATGAGTCAGGCAACTGGAGACAGTGGGAAAAGCCATTGCATTTGGGAGGAATCAGGAAAAAGAATTAAACACACTAGGAACTGAAAGAGAAGACTGGAGGGAATGAAGGAAAGAAATTAAATCAGAGCATATGAGAAAAATCTGACTTTGTCCTGCAAGTTTGATGAATTTGTCCTGCATGCTCCTGCTTCTAGTCCCTGGAATGTATTGTTTTGTTTTCCAGGACTCTTCACTCTTCCCCTAGCCAACACCTGCTCTTCCTTCCATCCTGAGCTTAGATGTTTCCTCCAGAGTTTCTTTTGATTTCCTCCTCCTCCCTTGACTACGGCAGCCAAGGAGCTTCTCTTTGTGTTCCTATAGCATCTCCGTCTTCCTCTGCTGTTGCTCAGGTCACTGGGGATTGTAACGGCTAGTTTCACTTATTAGTCTTGTCTGCTATACTGTGAGTGCCTTTAAAATAGGAACATGTCTTACTAATTTTGGTATTCCAGAATCTGCACAATGGCTGGTTTGGAGTAGGTACTTAACAAATGTTGACAAATAAGTAAATGAATGAATGGTATGAATTTGTGACTTATGAAACTGAGACGTGGATTTGGAGTTGGAAAACCTTTGCTTAAATCTTGACCTCTCCAACTTCTGGCTCTCCAACATAGACAAATCACTTAACCTTTCTGGGGCTTAGTTTTCTCAAGTGTAAAATGAGATACTATTATCTGTTTTGCAAGGCACATCACCCAATACACATTAATCTTGTCTGATCATAAATTCTTGTGGAGATAAAGTAATATCATGAATGGGAAAGCTCTTTGTGAAATAAAAAGTGATTTTCAAATATGTTCTTAGAATTTAGAATGTGTGTGCATGTGTGTGAATACATGTATACTTGGTGAAGAAATATTTTAATATGGAAAAACATTTATAATAAACAATGGTAGGACCTCTGCTTCTGAATATTTTAAAAGTGTTTTTGATGAGTTAGGGCAGCACTGTCCAATAGAACTTTCTGCAGTGATGGAAATGTTCTAATCTGTGTTGTCCAATACCATAGCCACTAGCTACCTGGGGTTTTGAGTACTGGAAAAGTAGCTGGTGCAAGTGAGGAACTGAAGTTATTTCTTTTATTTAATTTTAACTAATTTAATTAGACACACGTGCCTAGTGGCTATCTAATTGAACAACATAGATGTTGAAAATTCCCATCATGACAAAAAGTTCTATTAGACAGAACTGATTTAAAGTTTTAGTTGATGGGGAAGAATGCGGTTGACTTCAAGGATCAGGTAGGTATTGGAAATGTCAGAAGTGATTGGATATGAGACTGAAGGGACTGGTATGCATTCCACCTAAAAGACTTTCCTGTTTATTTATAAAAACTTTGATTTTGGACTGTTGCCAGTTTTAATTTCTGGATCAATATCTGGGGATATTTGCCAGTATGGGAGGCGCTGACCTGCTTCCAAGGCTCAAATCCACTGTGAAATTGGAGTTAACTATCACTTATCTACCTACTATTCTACCTACCTAACTACATCGGTAATAAAAGGAAGAGGTTGGGCTATCTTGGGTCCCTCTTAGGTCCATGATTCCATCACTGTATTTCCTGAGGAAATTGGTGAGAATGATACTTAAGTCAATGATTCAATAATCTACATATATGATGATGCAGTAAGTCACAGAAAATGTTTATGACATTTAAGAACTGATAAGAATGCCAGCAGTGGTCACTAAAATTTTGTGAGACCAGTATGAAAAGCTCAGAAGAATTTTTTCTATGCTTAATCTATTTTTTATGTAAAATCTATATTATATAATAGATGGCATCTAGAAGATATTGCTCTTCACAGGGCCTCAACAGCAAGAAAAAGTGGGTTCATTCTTCATTTTCATCTAACGCTTATACCTTCCTTTTATGATAATTCTGCCTGCACAGTTTGTTGTGGAATAATAATCAAGTCAAAATAAAGAGAGGACCTTGGAAGGAGCTATAATTCACAGCAGTGCCTGGTACATTGTAACTATCCTCGGTTGTGTTGAGCAGCAAGCACACTAAGGGCAAGCTTTTCCAGAGACAAGTGGAAAATTCAGAAAGGTCACCAAGTTAGATTAATGAGAAGAGCACATATCACCCACTTGAGTTAGAAAAATTATATTTTTCTAGAAGCAAATATTTTCTGGAATCAATGAGCTGTGTTTTTCAATAGTATGCCAAGATAATTTATAGTGATATGTCAGTGTACTTTTAAAAGATATTTTCTGACTTTTCCTTTTCTGTTATTTTTTATAGTGTACCTATGTTTGTTGTGGTTATTCAGTTACTAAGTCATGTGTGACTCTTTGTGACCCCATTGACTGCAGCACACCAGGCTTTCCTGTTCTTCACCATCTCCTGGAGTTTGCTTAAATACATGTCCATTGAGTCAGTGATTCCATCCAACTGTCTCATCCTCTGTCACCCCCTTTCCCAGCATCAGGGTCTTTTCCAATGAGTCAGCTCTTTGAATCAGGTGGCCAAAGTATTGGAGCTTCAGCATCAGTCCTTTCAATGAATACTGAAGGTTGATTTCCTTTAGGATTGAATGGTTTGATCTCCTTGTAGTTCAAGGGACTCTCAAGAGTCTTTTCTCCAGCACCACATTTCAAAAGCATCAATTCTTCAGCCCTCTCTCACATCCACTGTGAGACCATGTGAGATGGTCTAACTCTCACATCCATACATGACTACTGGAAAAACCATAGATTTGATTATATGGACCTTTGTCGACAAAGTGATGTCTGTGTTTTTTAATGCCTTGTCTAGGCTGGCTGTACTTCTCCTTCCAAGGAGCAAGCAGCTTTTAATCTCATGGCTGCAGTCATCATCCACAGTGATTTTGTAGCCCAAGAAAATAAAATCTGTCATGGTTTTCACTTCTATAAACAAGTAAGCTTCCAGAACTATCCATCACTAAAATCTTAACCCTGGTTTTGCTTCAGCGTTCAGGGGTTCATTAGGGTCAATTAGTCTTTGTTTTCTAAAGGATTTCAATAAGTGGCCCTGGGAACTGAACTTTGTACTGGTCCTGCCTCCTACTGTCAAGGTAGGCATGCATAGTCGCCAGCTTGGGCTCTGATCGCTGGCCAGAAGAGTTGATTCAAGGCTTGCAGGTAAGCCTTCAGGCCTGTCTAGCTTTGGCCTTGTCAGTGCTCCACTAGAATATAGTGGAGATCAGATCCCATCTCAGTGCAGTGACTTCAGTTCAGTTCAGTTCAGTTGCTCATTTGTGTCTGACTCTTTGAGACCCCATGGATTGTAGCATGCCAGGCCTCCTTGTCCATCACCAACTCCCGGAGTTTACTCAAACTGCACAATACTGCCACTGAAGTACAGCTCCTCTGAAGTAGCCTCCTTTGACTTCCTGCATCTCAGTGCTCCTGTGGGAGAGGCAAGGAGCCATCTGCTAGAATGAAGAGATCTAGAAACATGGGATATAGAGGGCATGGTTGGGAACCCAAAACCAGCTTCATTTTACCCAACCTGTAGAGCAGAGCCTCCCATAAGTGAAGTAGTGAAAGTTGCTCATTTGTGTCAGACTCTGCAACTCCATGAACTGTAGCCTGCCAGGCTCCCCTGTCCATGGATTTCTCCAGGCCAGGATGCTAGAGTGAGTAGCTGTTCCCTTCTCCATGGGATCTTCCCAACCCAGGGATTGAACTCACATCTTCCACAATGCAGGCAGATTCTTTAACGTCTGAGCTACCAGGGAAGCCCAGAGAATCTCCCATATAAAAATATAAAAGGCAGTAAAAAAGCTCCAGACAATGGTCAAACTGTTAATTGTTTCTCTAATGTCCTTTAATTAACCTTGAGGAGCATATTTAAAACTTTGATCCTACAAAATTTTATTTTCCTCCAATTTCTTTTCCCCTTTGTCTCCAGTGTGTGCATGTGTGAGCTCTAGCTAACATGCTCAGTTGCTTCAGTCATGTCTGACTCTTTGCTGCCCTACGTACTGTAGCCTCTCCTGTCCACAGGATTATCTCAGTGAGAATCCTGGAGTGGGTTGCCATTTCCCCCTCCAGGGGATCTTCCCAACCGAGGGACTGAACCTGAGTCTCCTTTGGCTCCTGCATTGGCAGGTGGATTCATGAGCACTGAGCCACCTGGGAAGCCCCTGTGCTATGCCCCCTATGTCCCCCATAACAGGTACAGGATAAAAGAGGGCATAAGCCCAAGGACAAAAGCAATGCAGGGAGATGTTAGCCAAATTTTGGATGTTGGAAAGCTGATACATGAGTGGTAGCTGACCCAATAGTCTAGAAAAAGCTGAATAGTGAAAGCCTGCAGAGGGTGCTTATGTGGAGGAGGTAAATGAAGAAACAACCTCATTCCTTTCACAGAACACCAAAAATCTTCAGGAATTAGGGGCACTGAAGGTAGGTGCAGCTGATGACAAAACATGTTTGAGTCAAGAAGCAGTTAGAAGCCCAACCCCTGTCCTGGCGCCACATGGTTAAAAAGGGAATGATTCAGGGCTCTGTAAATTAGGACTTCAGGGATGTGATGGAAGCAGGAAGCGGAACTGTATTAGTCACTAAGGCACCCTGCCTCTGACACCAACTCTAAGAACACTAACAGCCAGAATTTTCCCTCCCAGCCAGGGATGAGAGGAGAGACAAGATGCCAAAGAGAAAAGATGCACAGACATTGGCACTTGGGGATTCTTCTGGCCCTGGCAAGCACAGCCAAGCATGCAGGGCTTCCTATCAGTTTTTTTAGCACCTCACTCTGTGCATCACTAGCCATTTGAGGAAAACCTCTCCTGTGAAATACGAAGATCAAAATAAAGAAATAGAGAAAAGGAAACAGGAAATATTGTAGGAAACAGACAATACAGAATGGGCCAATGGAAACTGAACAACAATAAAACCATATGGCCAAATGTTTTCAGAGAAATAAGGAAGGTATTGCATTCATGAAACAAGAACAGAAAGCTAATAAAACCAAACATTCAGAGAGAAGGAAAAAAGAGTTCTTAGAAATTAAAAATGAAAGCAGAAGTGAATATTTCAATAGAGGTTTTGGAAGATACAACAGTAGCACAAATTGTCAAAGAATGGAAAGCAAAGTAGAAAATAGGAGGAAAGGTAACAAAACTAGAGGATCAAGTCAAGAAATCTAATATCTAAAGACAAAGCTCTCCAGAAAGAG
The DNA here is from genome assembly GCF_054371585.1 of Giraffa tippelskirchi. Lineage (NCBI taxonomy): Eukaryota > Metazoa > Chordata > Mammalia > Artiodactyla > Giraffidae > Giraffa > Giraffa tippelskirchi. The sequence goes on from NC_137276.1 coordinate 96,551,132, forward strand.
AACATAAAAATCACAGATGAGAAAATGAACAAATATATAATTAAAAACAATTTTCTTTGACCATGGAACATAAGTTTCCAGTTGAAAGGGCCTTTAAGAGATCTCCAGTGGGTGAAACACAACAGTGGTAATAACAAAATTTATGTAAAGTCATATCATTATAAAATTTCAAAACCCTGGGGACAGAGGGAGTACTTAAAAATTTCTAGAGGAGGGAAATGGGCCATATAGAAAGGATTCGTAAATCAGAATGGACTCAGATTTCTCAACAACAACAATATAAACTAAAAGACAGTAGAGCAAGGTGTTTTTCCAATCTAACTTTCTATACTTAGCCAAATTTTTTAAAAAGGGTGAGTAGAATGAAAACATTTTTTTAATATTCATGTCTCACTTTACCTTTCATGCACTATTTCAAGGAAGCAGTTGGAGGATGGTGTCTTCCAAAATGGGACATAAGATTGGATTTGGGGAGTAAGAATCCAGCCTAGGAGAGAAGTGCAAGGAATTTTCAGGATGATGGTCCTAGGATGGTGGCCGTGTGGCAGGGATAGAGAATAGATAGTTCAAATTAGGTTAAAAATCAATGGGCTTCAATGAGGTATATATACACAATGGACTATTATTCAGCCAAAAAAGAATGAAATAATGAATGCCGTTTGTGGGCTTCCCAGCGAGAAGGAAATGGCAACCCACTCCAGTATTCTTGCCTGTAGAATCCCATGGACAGAGGAGCCTGGCAGGCTACAGTCTATGGGTTTGCAAAGAGTTGGACATGACTGAGCAACTGAGCATGTGCAATGATGGTCCACAGAAAAGCAAGCAAAATGAAAAAACAAGACAATTGTATAAAGAAAGAAAAAAAAGAATAATACACTTCTTAACCATTCATAATAATGTTAGTGTAAGCATAATAGCATAAATTTTTGATGTCACTTATATAGAAAGGTTAGGAAGGTGTGCCTGGATTGTATTTTGTGTGGGGCTGTCTTGTGAGTGTGTTAATATTTCATCTTACATAATAATAACTCAGTAGGTAATATCTTACATTGAAATTCAAGCATTGATGATATATCATATGAATATCACATCATATTACATTTGTAATATAGAAGAAGATAGTAGCTGAAGCAGCCTAAAAAGATGGAAGTGATTGCACTTGGGTAGTAGAACGTTGGGGTGTTGGTGGCAGGGTCAGGAGCCTCTACTTTTTTTCATGGTAAGCTTAGTAAAATTTTTTGCCTTTTAACGCAGTATACTATTATTTCGATTTTTAAAAAAGCAAAGAGAAAAAAGTGAAGAGGAATGAGCTTTGGGTGAGTTGTCATGTTTTGGGTGGGGCTGGGTCAGTAGGGAAGGACCATGAGATCAGGTGGAGGACTTTGAGGTGGCCCAGCCAGCAGACACAGGGGGCTAAGTTAGGAGGGCTACCCCGCATAAAGGTAAAAAGCCTGAACCAGAGACCCTCCTTAGAACCCAAGTGTGCAGGACTTTGTCTTTCTCATATGGGGTTAGGAAACTATTTTTTTGAAGCAAAATGCAGGATCACACACTTTATCCTTGTGTAGTTTAAATATCAGTTTTCAGTCTAACATTCCAAGTAGTTTAAAGTTGCTATTATTTATTAGGTTAATTAAAAATATATAAACAGTGAAAAGTTGGAATAGTATAAAAATATATATAAAAAAGTAAATTTTTCTTCTAATTCATATCTCAGGTATCCTAGAGATCCAGGATCCAGTATCTAGATCCTGAGTTGGGAAGATCCCTTGGAGGATCTCTTCCTAGAGACATTCCCTAGGGACACTCATTCATCAACTTCTTGATCTTCTTTCCAGAAATTATCTATGCACCAATTATTTAGACACAAACTAACAAAGTCTATCTTCTTTCTTTTCACACAAATGCGTGATGTACATTCTTCAGCATCTTGCTTTTTTTCCCCTCTAAGTAGTATATTTATCTACTCAAACATATCTCTTGAGCAGAGCAACTTCCATATGCCAGGCACTGATCCAGGCATTTGGAGATCTGGGCCACTCCAGAGATCATGTTGTATCCACATATGTACATCTAATATAATCCTTATGCAATTACCCAGCACCTAATAGTGTTGCACTATTTTCCATATCAAATTCCCTGTGGAAGAACATCTGATGAATTCATAGAAGTTGAGAGTGTTTTGATTTTGAGTTGATCCTTGCTATGTTAGTATTCCTCTCAATTCTGTGCCACTGGAAAATTTGATTCATCTATCTTCTTCATGACACTGAAAGAAATGTTGAACTTTGTAGAGCAAGTCAGCACTGCCCCAGAGAATGCCCACGATTTTGCTGCAGCTTCTAAATTATCCTTGTGGGGATTTGCCAGCTTCCATTGAATGACTTCCTGTAGCCAGTGCTTTCCATACCATCTCTAAACCAACTGAGGAGTTTCCCTGTTTTGCAGAATCAGGCTGGCAACTTACTCAGATATGTCTGGGATTCCTGCTGCTTTCAACAGTTGAGATTTATGTTTCTAAGAGTTGCCTCAAGCCCATTTATACCAGTTGCTCTTGCTACTGTAGCTTTTTATATAAATGAATCAGACATCATGGGAACCAATGAAATATTAGTATGAAAAGGAAAAATTGTTTATGTGAAAACTGTGCCAAGTGCTTTGAATAAATTGATAAGGCTGAGGTGCTTAAAGAAATTCTGTCCGTTTAGATGTGAATGAGAGAAATATAGAAAATTAGAAAACAGACAAAAGATCAAAAAAATCAAAAAAGTGTTCGCATTCAAATTGTGAATGTCTTTAAATTTTTGTTTGCTAGGAAAACCCCAACAGCTTAGAATTGTAAAGGATTTATCAAAGATGTGCTTTTTTGCAAGACAGAGAACAAAAATATATCTTGGTCAGGAACCAAGATTCAGAAAAAACAAATTGTATTTCCTCATTGATTTTTACCATGAAAGCTTCCTGGTAAGCTCTAGCAGTAAAGTGTCCAGGTGGCCCCTATGATTGTGGGAATACAGTTCATGAAGGAAGCGAAGTAAGCAGGCATGGCCCTCTTCAAATTTTCTGCTTTTGTTCTCCTTAAGAAGACCCCAAATCTGTTGTAAACTCCCAGTCTCTCAGTACTTACTGGCTAGTTTTCCCCCCTACATTCTGCTACTTCTAGATTTTTCTGTCTTTTTTTTGTACCTCCTTTAAATTAGCTTGTCTCCAGTTTCCATTCTGGCTGCTACTATATTTCTTCTTATTTTCAATCTTATTACAGTGGAGTGAAGTGAGCAAAACTTTATTTTTTTTTTTTCAAGGAAGAGAAAATGCCATGAAAAGATGTACACTTATGCTATTTTTCTGACTATAATATAATGCCACCATTTCTTTCTTTCCTTCCTTTTTTTTTTCCTTTGAGAAGAATTACTTGAATGGCTCTTCTAGTTTGTGCATTCATTTAACAACTATTTACAGAGTTCCTTCATGTGCCCAGCCCTGTGCTAAGCACTGTGATTACAAGAGCAGATGGGACAGAGCTAACCATCATAGGCAGAGGCAGATATCAAAGTAAATCAATAACATTATTACAAAACAAAACAGCCCCCCAAAATGAACACAAGTATGAAAGGTATATGGGGTGAGTCCACTTTGGATGGCAAAGCCCATGTAGCCAGACTAAGACGGAGATGAGATTTAAGCTGAGGAACAGTCAGCCATGTGAAGAGTATCTAGGCAAAAGGAATACCTTGTGAGGTCCTAGGAGGGAACAGAAGTGAATATTCTAGGAACTGATCCAGGACTGATAAAGCTGGAATCCAATAAGTAGAGTGGGAGACAAGGCACAAGGATGTGAAGTGAGGTAGAAAGATAGGGCCAGATAAATCAAGGCAAGACCATATTCATATCCCTAAGGTGTACACAGACACCTGTTACATTACTAATATATCACACAAGAACAGGTAATGTTTAATAACAGCAAGCGGCAATGGAGCCCTCATGATGTGTGCAGCGCTGTCCTAAGGGTCTTATATTTATAAATCATTTCTCTTCAGAACTTCCCTATGAGGCAAGTATAGTCATCATCCCCATTTTGCAAATGAGGAAACTGAGGCACAGAGATAACTTCCCCAAGTTCTACTGCTAGTAAGATTAACCAATGAAATTCAGATCCAGCCAGTCTAGCCCCAGGGCCTGCACTCTAGGTTACTTTGTTCTACTTTACAGTTTCTGAATGGGTCAGCTGCCAAGCCCAAATGGTTAAGAATGACTTTGTCTGAGTCTGTAACATGTGGGAAGCATGGAACTGGAAGTTAGATTTGAAAACTTGATGATTCAGACTAAATAATTCATGCAAGAATATGTCACAAGTGATACATTCACAGAGGAAAGTTCTTTCACATTGGTCTTAGCAATTATTTTTTGGATATGACATCAAAAACAAAGACAACAAAAGCAAAATATACAAACAATACCATATCAGTCTAAAAAGCCTCTGTGCAGCAAAGAAAAAAGTCAACAAAGTGAACAGGCAAGCTGTGGAATGGGAGAAAATATTCTCAAACCATGTATCTGATAAGGGGCTAATATAAAAAAATATGAGACAACTCATTAGCAAAAAACCAAATAACTCAATTAAAAATGGGCAAAAGATCTAAATAGTCATTTTTTTATGAGGAAGACATATAAATGGCCAAAAGGTACGTGGAAAGGCATTCAGCATCACTGTATAGTATTTCATTATTTTACTGAAATTTCCTAACAGAGTAAATCTTAAATGTTCTCACCAGAAAGCAAAACCAACCAAACAAAAAGGGAAACCAGGTGAAGTGATGGATGTGTTAATTAACTTGATAGTGGTAATAATTTAACAAGATACATGTGTGTATATATATATATATTATCATATTGTACAATTTAAGTACATGTAATTTGGTGTGGGTGCAGAAATCTTCTCTATGTTTAGATACTCTGAGGTTTCATAACAGCTGTAAGTCTCTTTAAAACTCCATCTAGTCCCAGCTTACTTCCCTTGAACCACCCTCTCTAGCCTCCCCTCCATCCTCTTCTCAGCAGTATTGTTGCTCTTACTTCAAAGTTTATTCTGTTTCCAGTTCAGGATTATTCAAATATTTACCTAAATCCCCCCTCCTTGGTTGTGAGTTATGACTGTGTCTTCTGAAATTTAAGAAAGATAATATGGCTCAACATTTAATCTTTCATTGTTACCTAGTAACTCATTTTTCTCTTAGAAAACATATCTCTTTTCAGTTTAGAGATTCATGTAATTTGTGATTACTGGTATAAGTGAATTCTGAATCCTCAAGAACATGTGTCTAAATACACACTCAGTCTGCTCTTTACTTTTCCTCTTTAAATACTATTTTGTGGGTGTAGATGAATGTGTTTCTTAGGACAGTGACATTCCTCCTTTTTCTGATTCTTGAAGACTGCCAAGAATTCTGGTTGGTTAAGCCTTTGCAGGACATGCTTTCTCATTTTCCTGGGTCCAGACCTGCAGGGCCGTCTGGTGAAGGCAACTAAGGAAAGTCCATAGAATATTAAACTGAAGGAACCCCTGGCTAATGAGTCTGATCCTGAGACTCTGTGGTCTTCATCACGTTTGGGGTGATGTTTGATGGCTAGGTTGAAGTTGCCAGGGGGTTATTTTGCTAAATATAAAGTGCAATGGATTACAACTGGACAGAAGTCTTTAGCAAAACTAAATAACATTTCTGGGGATAATGTATCTATTCGAGCTTTTGTAATTTATTGAGTAAGGGGTTGGCATACAACATGGATTAGGAGCAAGAGTTAGAGGGGCCAGTAATCGGTGAGGAAAAAGATGTAGGTGAGGCCAGCCCTTCTCAAGATTCCAGCATTGTAGGTGTCTGTAGCAGGAGACCACTACTCTCTCTAGTGCTGTGACTACCAACACTGTATCCATCAGCTTCTCTTTCCTCTCTTATCAATCATCTTTTTGGCTCACACCTTAAATGTCAACCCCTAGATGTTGTTCTTAGACCACCTCTATTCTTAGTCTGCACACTCTCTCCAAGGACTCTTACAAATTGTTTCCAGAGCATGCTGGTGACTGTATATATAGCTGCCTGTCAGATTGCTTTTCTGGTTTGTCTCTGTACCATGACCTCAGCACATCAAAAGCTAAAAGATTCCTTGGGGATCCCCAGGGAATCCGACCTTGAAGGCCAGCAGGATTTGACTACAAGACTTCCACAGGATTGGGGGAAACAGAGACTACAGTCTTGGAGGACACAAACAAAACCTTGCATGCACCAAGACTCAGAGGAAAGGAGCAGTGACCCCACAGGAGACTGAACCTGATAGTGTTAGAGGGTCTCCTGTGGAGGTGTAGGTCAGCAGGGGCTCACCACAGGGATGGGGGCGCTGGCAGAAACAGCCTAGGAAGGTCCCCCTTGGCATAAACCCTCTTGGAGTTCACCATTAACCCAAACATAGAGCCTGTAGACCCGAGAGCTGGGTCGTCTCAGGACAAAAAACTACCAGGGAGGTGGCACAATACCACCCATCAGCAGATAATTAGATTAAAGCTTTACTAAGCAAGACCCTGCCCACCAGAGCAAAACCCAGTTTTCCCCACCACCAGTGCCTCCCATCAGGAAGCTTACACAAGCCTCTTAGTCTCATCCATTAGAGGGCAGACAGAAGAAGCAAGAAGAACCATAGTGCCGCAGTGACTAAAACAAAAGCCACATTACATAAAGTTAATCAGCATGAAAAAGCAGAGTTATGTCCCAGATGAAGGAAACAAGGTAAAATCCCAGAAACAATGAAATGAAATGGAGATAGGCAACTTACCAGAAAAAGAATTCAGAATAATGATAGTGTATATGATTCAGGATCTTGGAAAAAGAACACAGGCAAAGACTGAGAAGATGCAAGAAATGTTTACCAAAGACTTAAAAGAATTAAAGGACAAACAAACAGAGATGAATAATACACTAGAAGGAATCCATAGCAGAATAACTGAGGCAGAAAAATGGTTAAATGACCTGGAGGGAAGAATGGTGGAAATCTCTGCCTCAGAACAGAATATAGAAAAAAGAATGAAAAGAAATGAACACAGTCTAAGAGACCTCTGGGACAACATTAAACACACCAACATTTGCATTATAGGGGTCCCAGAAGGAGAAGAGAAAGGACCTGAGAAAATATTTGAAGAGATAATAGCTGAAAATTTCCCAAACATGGGAAAGGAAATAGTCAACCAAGTCCAGGAAGCACAGGGAGTGGCAGGAAGGATAAACCCAAAGAGGAACACAAGAAGATACATAGTAATCAAGCTGACAAAAATTAAAGACAGAGATAAAATATTAAAAGCAACAAAATATTAAAAGCAACATGGAAAAATGACAAATAATATACAAGGAAATTCCCATCAAGCTATCAACTGATTTCTCAACAGAAACTCTACAAGCCAGAAGGGAATGGCATGATATATTTGAAATGATGAAAGAGAAGAACCTACAACCAAGGATATTCTACCTAGGAAGATTTCCTTCAGATTTGATGGAGAAATCAAAAGCTATCCAGACAAGCAAAAGTAAAGAGAATTCAGAAACACCAAACCAGCTTTACAACAAATGCTGAAAGAACTTTTCTAGGCAGGAAACAGAGAAGGAAAATACTTACCTATAGAAAATAAACCCCAAACAATTAAGAAAGTGGTAGTAGGATCATATGTATCAATAATTACCTTAAGTGTAAATGGATTAAATGCACCAACCGAAAGACAGACTGGCTGTGCAGACGAAAACATGCACATGTATGCACTTCCACTTCCATCACTCTGCTTGATCCCTCAAGTTGTATGTAATTATTTTATATCGTTAGGTTAATCATGTTCCCATTATGGCTTGCAATTGTAATAAATAAATAAATAGGTTCAAGCATCAAAGAAAAACATTTTAAAACTAAAGAAAAATAGTTTCAATGAATGAAAATACCCCTGTCTTATCAGAGAAATGGAATGTATATGAAAATTTAGGAGCTGAAATTAAAACCACTGAGATGAAAAATTCACCAGATGGGCTCAACAGAAAATGGACTCAACAGACCTGTGGGAAAATATAAATACATGTCAATGCAGTCCCAGAAAGAAAGGTTAGAAAGAAAGAAAATATTTAAGAAATATGGCTAAAAAACAATATTAACTAAAAATTCCATATCCGATGAAACTGTTCTTTAAAAATAAAGGTAATAAAATAATGCATTTTTATATAAACAAAAACAGAGAATACATTGCCAGCAGAAAGTACACTAAATCTATAGAAAGTAATACGGGAATGAAGAATGGGTGTATATATATATTATATATATACATTATATATACATACAGACATTATATATACAAAAGTATATATGTTATATATATGCTACTGCTAAGTCGCTTCAGTCGTGTCCGACTCTGTGCGACCCCAGAGATGGCCGCCCACCAGGCTCCCCCATCCCTGAGATTCTCCAGGCAAGAGTACTGGAGTGGGTTGCCATTTCCTTCTCCAAGGCATGAAAGTGAAAAGTGAAAGTGAAGTCGCTCAGTCGTGTCCGTCTCCTCGCAACCCCATGGACTGCAGCCTACTAGGCTCTTCCATCCATGGGATTTTCCAGGCAAGAGGACTGGAGTGGGTTGCCATTGCCTTCTCTGTTATATATATAAACATATGTATATAAAATATGTTATATATTTTAAGATACAATTATTGTGTTGTATATTAAATATATGAAATAAACATATTAAATATAAATATATTAAATATATTAAAATACAATATATTTTAATAGATACACAGCTATTTAAAGCAAACATTATGACACTGTATTTTTCTGTTTATAATGTATATAATTACATATAACAACAAAGCATTAAGGATAGGGCAGATAAATGGAAACATACTATTGCAAAGTTTCTAAACTATATGAAATTATTAAACATTAGTTCTAAATATATTAGACTATCTTACATATGCAATTGCAATAAAATAATGCAAATAAATATAGCTCTAAAACCAATATGAAATGGAACACTAAAATATGTTTGTTTAACAGAAAAGAATGCAGGAAAGGAAAATTGAGGAACAAAAAATAAATGCATCAAATAGAAAATAGTAGAACTACATAAAAACCACATAATTATATTAAGCATAAATGGACTAAAAATTCATCAAAAGGCAGAGATTGTTAGAATAGATTAAAATAAGTAAAAGCCAAGTTTACTGTTTATAAAAGACACACTTTAAATACAAAGCCACAAATAGGTTGAAAGAAAAAAGATGGAAGAAGACGTATCATACAAACCATAACAGCAACAATCTAGAGTGGTATTTATATCAGACAAAATATACCTCAAGACAAGGATCAAGAGTGGGGAGAAGAGGGATACCTCATGATCAAAGGATTAATATTTCAGGATTATGTAACAACTGCAAATGTATGTATAATAAATAAACAACAATAAGCAATAATAATTATTAGGAATTTAATCTTTTTCAAAATTTACAAACTTTTTTCAAAAGTATTCAAGAGTATGTCAAAAGTATAAAAGATAAGTATTGTGGTGGTGAAAGCTATGTATGCTTGTGCTCAGTCATGTCCTACTCTTTGTAAGCCATGGACTGTAGCCCACCAGGCTCCTCTGTCCTTGGAATTTCCTAGGCAAGAATACTGGGGTGGCATTTCCTCCTTCAGGTAATCTTCCCAACCCACTTCTTTTGTGTCTCCTGTATTGGCAGGTGGGTTCTTTACCACTGGCGCCACCCAGGTTGTAAAAGGGACCTATGTTATCTGAGCACAGACTCACCTGGTCATTTCAACACAGTTCAGTTCAGCAGCTCAGGTGTGTCTGACTCTTTGAGACTCCACAGACTACAACACGCCAGGCTTCCCTGTCCATCACCAGCTCCCGGAGCTTGCTCAGACTCATGTCCATCGAGTCAGTGATGCCATCCAACCATCTCATCCTCTGTCATCTCCTTTTCCTGCATTCAATCTTTCCCAGCATCAGGGTCTTTTCCAGTGAGTCAGTTCTTTGCATCAGGTGGCCAAAATATTGGAGCTTCAGCTTTAGCATCAATCCTTCCAGTGAATTTTCAGGACTCATTTCCTATAGGATTGACTGGTTTGATCTCCTTGCAGTTCAAGGAACTCTGAAGAGTTTTCTCCAACACCGCGGTTCAAAAGCATCAATTCTTCGGTGCTCAGCTTTCTTTATACTCCAACTCTCACATCCATCATGACTACTGGAAAAACCATAGCTTTGACTAGATGGACCTCTGTTGGCAAAGTAATGTCTCTGCTTTTTAATATGCTGTCTAGGTTGGTCATAGCTTTTCTTCCAAAGAGCAAGTGTCTTCTAATTTCATGGCTGCCGTCTCCATCTACAGTGATTTTGGAGCCCAAGAAATTAAAGTCTGTCACTGTTTCCATTGTTTCCCCATCTATTTGCCATGAAGTGATGGGATTGGATGCATGATCTTAGTTTTCTGAATGTTGAGCTTTAAGCCAACTTTTTCACTCTCCTCTTTCACTTTCATCAAGAGGCTCTTTAGTTCTTCATTGCTCTCTGCAATAAGGGTGGTGTCATCTGTATATCTGAGGTTATTGATATTTCTCTTGGCAATCTTGATTCCAGCTTGTGCTTCATCCAGCCCAGCATTTTGCACGATGTACTCTGCATATAAGTTAAATAAGCATGGTGACAATATAGAGCCTTGATGTACTCCTTTCCCAATTTTGAATCAACCCGTCGTTCCATGTCCAGTTCTAACTGTTGCTTCTTGACCTGCATACAGAAGGCAGGTAAAGTGATCTGGTATTCCCAATCTCTTGAAGAATTTTCCACAGTTCGTTGTGATCCACACAGTCAGAGGCTTTGGTATCATCAGTAAAGCAGAAGTAGATGTTTTTCTGGAATTCTCTTGCTTTTTCTATGATCCTGGATCTCTGGTTCCCTTGCCTTTTTAAAATCCAGCTTGAACATCTGGAAGTTCTCGATTCACTTACTGTTGAAGTCTGACTTGGAGAATTTTGAGCATTACTTCGCTAGCGTGTGAGATGAGTACAATTGTGCAATAGTCTGAACATTGTTTGGCTTTGCCTTTCTTTGGGATTGAGATGAAAACTGACCTTTTCCAGTCCTGTGGCCACTGCTGAGTTTTCCAGATTTGCTGACATATTGAGTGCAGCATTTTCACAGCATCATTTTTAGGCTTTGAAATAGCTCAACTGGAATTCCATCACCTCCACTAGCTTTGTTTGTAGTGATGCTTCCTAAGGCCCACTTGACTTCACATTCCAGGATGTCTGGCTCTAGGTGAGTGATCACACCATTGTGGTTATCTGGGTTATTTTTTTGTATAGCTTTTTTTTGTATAGTTCTTCTGTGTATTCTTGCCACCTCTTTTTGATATCTTCTGCTTCTGTTAGGTCTGTACCTTTTCCGTCCTTTATTGTGCCAATTTTTGCATTAAATATTCCCTTGGTATCTCTAACTTTCTTGAAGAGATCTCTAGTGTTTCCCATTCTATTGTTTTCCTCTTTCCCATTTTATTGTTTCTTATTGTTTTCCATTTCAACACAAGGAAAATTCAACCTGTCTGTGTAATGATTTATAGTAAAAAAAAAATTCCTGGGCTTCTCTTTCTTATTTATAAATCTATCACATTTTATATACTTTTTCAGTGTTTTTAAATTTTGTTTCTCCTTAAAAGTTGTTATTTATAGATATTTGAAAGCTAGGAAATATAGTTCATTTCTTTCATCTTTCTGATTTTCTTTCATGCTCTGCTACAACCAGCCAATTCTCACTTAAGACAAAATTATTCTCTCCTTTTACTTGATAAACAAAAACATATCCACTATCTTGCATATGTAGCTCATGTTCGTTAGACTCTTTATTTTACATTCCTTTTAAAAAAAGCATTAATATTAATAAAACTGAAAGATTTTTGTGTAGTTCTTTTATTGACATATTAACTGATGCCTACTTTATTATATAGAGAAAAGAGTATAGGTATATGAAGATTGTATTGTCTAAGTATTCAAATGTTATTTACCAATGAAAAATTAATATCAATGCAAGATCTTAAAGTTAAGTAAGAATATGAAGATTATAGGCTTGATTTGCACATTAAGTTCTTGTAATTTGTAGCATTAAAAATTTCACTAGCATAAAACTTTAAAAGACATTTATTATTATAACCTTATTTAATTAAACATTGTTTTATAATATTAAATTATTTCTGCAAACAATAATTTTGACTTAAAGCCAATATAGAAAATTTGGAAAATTTTAATCATGAGGAAACAAACTCTACCTTATGCAACCTAGAATATTGTACTTACCTTATTTTTATAAGGTGGTAAAACCAAGGAAAAGACATAGGGTTTGTTTTAAACTAAATATATTAGATCAGTCTAATTTGTCCAAAGCATCTTTATAAGACTGTTACTTTTTCTAATAAAATTCAAACATATGAATTCATAAACAAAATTTTAAATGTTCTTTAAATCATGTTTAAATGCTCTGAATATCTCCCTTTTTTATTTTGCAACCAAGTACATAACCAAGTTCATTAACTCATAGGTAAACTTTTTATTATTTTTCAGAGCTGTAGTCAAACAGATTTTTCTCCTTAGAATAGCCAAAATATACCAAATATCAGGATTTAAATTTTTCCCTTTGAGAAACTCTTGAGTTTTTTTCAAACTTACATGAGTATTTCATGTATTATTTTTTCACCCTAAAGTTAACAGGAACAGAAGTTACCCCAATAGGTTTTAAGAGACCTTTAATTGGATTTACTCCAATTTTATATTAGATGTGTTTATACGGATTAAATGTTCTTAGAGTTGAACATAACAGACAATTTTTAAAAGACTATTTGATCTCCAAAGTTTCTTGAGGGAGCAGGAGAAAGAGAGGAAAAAGGATAAAAAAGGGGGAGTGAGAGAGAGCTGGCTACAAATAGATATGGAAGGTACTACAGATCATCAAAGAAGGCTTGGATGCAGGAAAATATATTTTCACACACATATATACACCCACACATGGTGGGGTGTGTAGGGAGTGAAAGAGAGAGGAGACTGAAGTTACAGCTGATTTAAACAACTCAGGACCTTGATAATTCAATGAGGACCATATGAATAAAAGATGATACTTACTATTTCCCAAAGGAGGGTCACTTTTATATTAAAATGATACATCTTTTAGCAAGACAAAGTAGAGAATTTCCTCAGAGGGGTTTCTTCCCTTTTGTTTTAAGGCACCCATTTCATTTTTGGGTCTTCTGAGAAGCAGGAAGCAAAGCTTACTTAAATGTAAAAATATTTATTGGGAGACAAGTCATTAAAGGGAGAGCAGGCATGGACAAGGTGACATATGTTAAGGTAGGAAGGGAAGGTGGACAAATTGGGTTTAATATGCTTCATCCACAGTACAACTCTAAGAAAGGGTCAGCCAGACAATGAGGGTGTTTCAGAGCAAAGATTGCCTGTTAGAGGAGTCCTTGTTCGGCAGGAATTTCCCAGATATCGTACCTCTGCAGTTCTAAGTTATTGGTTAAAAGCTACCTAGGGAATGTATTAGTCCTTGAAAGTGGGGAAGGTCAGTTGATTGCATTCCTTTCAGAAGTTCTCTCTTAGAGGGAGATCTGAGCAGCTCACTCTCATGTCTGCTGCAGAACCTTCAAGTGAATAGTTTTGGTTGCCAATGTGATTACAATTGTCCTTGGGAACTTAAGACATTTTGTCTTAACAAAATGAAAAGACAACCTACAGACTGGGAGAAAATATTTATAAATGATATGACCGACAAGGGATGTGTGAAAGTCGTTCAGTTGTGCCCAACTCTTTGTGACTCTATGGACTGTAGCCTGCCAGGCTCCTCTGTCCATGGGAATTCTCCAGGCCAGAATACTAGAGTGGGTAGCCGTTCCCTTCTCCAGGGGATCTTCCCAACCCAGGGATTAGTCATCAAAATCTACAAATGGCTCATGAGGTACTGTATCATGAAAACAAACAACCCAATCAAAAAATGGGCTGAAGACCTAAATAGACATTTCTCCAAAGAATATATACAAGTAGCCAAGAGGCACATGAAAAGATGTTCAACATTGCTGACTACTAGAGAAATGCAAATCAAAACTACAATGAGATATCACCTTACACCAGTCGAAATGGCTATCATCAAAAAATCCACAAACAACAAATGCTGGAGAGGGAGTGGAGAGAAGGAACTCTCCTATACTTTTGATGGGAATGCAACTTGGCACAACCACTATGGAAAACAATATGGAGGTTCCTTAAAAAATGAAAAAGAGAGGTACCATAGGTACCAAGGTACCACCCTGGGCATGTATCTGGAGAAAAACATGATCCAAAAGGATACATGCACTTCAATGTTTCATTGCAGCACTGTTTATGATATGCAAGACATGGAAGCAACCTAAATGACCATCGATAGAGGAATGGATAAAGAAGACGTAGTACATATATACAATGGAATATTACTCATCCATCAAAAAAGAATGAAATAATGCCATTTGCAGCAACATAGAGGGACCTAGAGACTGTCATACTGAGTGAAGTAAGTCAAACAGAGAAACAGAAACATTATGTGACATCCCTTATATGTGGAATCTAGAAAGACATGATACAAATGAATTTACTTACAAAACAGAAACAGACTCACAGACTTAGAGAACAAATTTGTGGTTGCTGGGAGAAGGATAGGGGGAATGGATTGCTAGGGAATTTGAGATGGGTGAGTATACACTACTATGTTTATAAGCATCTTTGAACATTTGTCTAAGATGGATGGTCAGCAGGGACCTATTGTGTAGCACAGGGAACTCTGCTCAATGTTATGTGGCAGCCTAGAGGGGAAAGGAGTTTGGGAGAGAGAGGATACAGGTATATGTGTGGCTGAATCCCTTTGCTGTGTACCTGAAACTATCACAACATTGTTAATCGGCTATACAATAATACAAAATAAAAAATTTTAAAAATTCTTCACTTAGTACTGCTTTGGACTTCCCTTGTGACTCATCTGGTCAAGAATCCGCCTGCAGTGCCGGAGACCTGGTTTCAATCTGTTAGTTGGGAAGATCCCCTGGAGAAGGGAAAGCTACCCACTCCAATATTCTGGCCTAGAGAATTCCATGGACTCTATAGTCCATGGGTTTGCAAAAAGTCAGACATGACTGAACGACTTTCACTTAGTACTGCTTTAGCTTTATCTCATAAGCTTGATCTATAGTTTCTAAGCTATTATTTAATTATAAATGGGTTTAAAATCACATTTTCATTATTATCTTTTTAACCAAGGAGTGATTTATAAGAATTTTTGTACATTTCCAGATGTATTTCCTTTTGGTAAACTGTCTTATGCTATTGATTTCTAACTAAATTACATTGTGGCTAACAATGTGGTTAAATGATAATGATTTTTTGAAATTTGTTGTGACACTTTATTGCTGTTGTTCAGTTGCTAAGTTGTGTCCAACTCTTTGCAATCCCATGGACTGTAGCCTGTTAGGCTCCTATATGGTGAATATTTAAATATTCCAAGTGTTACTGAAAAGAATGGATGTTCTAATTGTTGTGTGCAGGGTTCCATATATGTCTAATGTTAATCTTATTAATTGTAAAGTTTGTATCTTTCATATATTTATAGATATTTAATTTTCTTGGCTTGTCTTTAATTAATAGATGACATAATAAAGGCCATATATGATAAACCTACAAGTAGCATCATTCTTAATGGTCAAAAGCTGAAAGTATTTCCTCTAAGATCAGAAACAAGACAAGGATGCCTACTTTTACCACTTTCATTCTACATGGTACTAGAAGTCCTAGCCACAGCAATCAGACAAAAATAAAAAATGAAAAGAATCCAAATTGGAAAGGATGGATAAAAATTGTTACCATTTGCAGATAACATTGATACTACATATAAAAAGTCCTAAAGATACCACCAAAAAACATTAGAACTAATAAATGAATTCTGTAAAGTTGCAGGGTATAAAACTGATACATGGAAATCTGTTACTCTTCTATACACTAACAACAAACTATCAGAAAGAGAAATTAAGGAAACAATCCTATACTTTTCTGTACACTAACAACAAACCATCAGAAAGAGAAATTAAGGAAACAATCCTATGTATAATTGCTTCAAAAAGAATAAAATACCTAGGAATAAATCTATTCTAGGAGGTAAAAGCCTGTACTCAGAAAACTTTAAGATATTGATGAAAGAAACTGAAGGTGATATGAACAAATTGAAAAATATACTATGCTCATGGATTGGAAGAATAGATATTGTTAAAATGACCATACTCTCCAAGGCAATCTATAGATTCAACGCAACCTCTATCAAAATACCAATGGCATTTTTTCATAGAATTAGAACAAAAAATTATAAAACTTATATGAAAACACAAAGGACTCTGAAGAGCAAAAACAATCTTGAGAAAGAAGAACAAATCTGGAGGTATTCTTATTTCCTGGTTTCAGACTATATTACAAAGCTATAGTAATCAAAACAATATACTAATGCACAAAAGCAGACACGTGGATCAATGGATCAGAGTAGAAAACCCCAAAATAGATCCATGTTTATATGGTCAATTAATCTACAACATAAGGGACAAGAATATACAATGGGGAAAAGAGTCTTTTAGTAAGTGGTATTGGGAAAGCTGAACAACTACATTCAAAAGAATCAAATTGGACTACTTTTCATACCATATACAAAATATAAAGTAAGCTCAAAATGGATTAGTTAAGTATAAAACCTGAAACCATAAAATTCCTAGAAGAAAACATAGTCAGTACACTCTTTGACATCTTTCATCTTAGCGCTATTTTTTTTAAATCTGTTTCCTCAGCCAAGGCAAACAAAAGCAAAAATAAACAAATGAGACTACATGATACCAAAAAGCTTTTGCACAGCAAAGGAAACATGAAAAGGCCATCCACTGAAGAGGAAAAGATATTTGCAAACAATGTATCTGATAAAGTTCAATATTCAAAGAGCTCATATAACTCAAAGTTTTAAAAATCTGATTAAAAAATAGGCAGAGGACACGAATAGACATTTTTTTCCATGGAAGATATACAGATGGCCAATAGACACATGAAAAGATAATCTCTATCATTAATCATCAGGAAAGTGCTAATCAAAATCACAATGAGATATCAGCTCACATCTGTCAGAATGGCTATTATCAAAAAGACAACAACTAACAAATGTTGGTGAGGATGTGGAGAAAAAGGAACACTCATGCACTCTTGGTAGTAACATAAATTGGTACAGTCGCTATAGAAAATGGTGCTTGTTCCAAAATTAAAAATAAAGCTGCCATAAGATCCAGAAATTCTACTTCTGGGTATTTTTCAAAAACAAGCAAACAAACAAAAACACTAATTTTAAATGGTATGTATCCCCTATGATCATTGCAGTGTCATTTACAGTAGTGAAGATGAAGATACGGAAGCAATCTAAGTGTTCATTGATAGATTAATGGATAAAGAAGATGTGATATATATATGTACATATACATATATATATATGAATATTTGATGGAATACTACTCATCTATAAAAAAGAATGAAATCTTGCTATTTGTGACAACATGCATGAACATAGCCTGGAGAAGGAAATGGCAACCCACTCCAGTATTCTTGCCTAGAGAATCCTGTGGACAGAGGAGCCTGGTGGGCTGCTGTCCACGGGGTTGCACAGTCAGACACGACTGAAGCAACTTAGCAGCAGCAGCAGCAGCATGAACCTAGAGGGTGTTATGCTAAATGAATAAGTCACACAGAGGAAGACAAATACCATATGTTTTCACTTATAGGTGGAATCTAAAAATCAAAATAACTGAACAAACATAACAAAACAGAAATAGACTTCTTATAGATACAGAGAAAAACTGGTGGCTGCTAGAGGCAGTGGGTGGGGAGATGAGTAAAACAGGTAAGGGAGATAAAGAAGTGCAAATTTCCAGTTACAAAATAAATGTCACTGGGATGAAATGTACAGTAGGAGGAATGTAGTCAATAACATTGTAATACTTTTATATGGTAACAAATGGTAATGACTTATTATGGCAATTATTTTTTAATGTACAGAAATATCAACTCACTATGTTATATACATGGAACTGACATAGTGTTATAGGTCAAATAGACCTCAATTTTTAAAAAAGGTTGATAGATGTGTAATAAAATCTTCCACTATGATAGTGTATTTATATATTTCTTTTTATAGTTCTATTAGTTTTTTATTTATATGATTGATCATTTTTGCCATGTTTATGTATGGTTAGAATTGTTATATATCTTCCTGCCAACTAAAACCTTTCATCATATGTAGTGAAATATGACCTTATTAAATTTTTTGTGTGTTAGCTTCTATTTCATTTGATATTACTATAACTAACTCTGGCTTCCTCTTGTTTTGAATTTTCTTGTAATGCCCTTTACCATACTTTTGCTTTCTGCCTTTTATAGCCATGTATATTGCATTTCTTCTCTTGTAAATAATTCTGGTAGTTTTTTTCTATTTAGTGTGATAATCTCTGTATTTAGCTGATGAATTTATTTTTTTTGATTACTAATATATCTGGACTTATTTCTGCTGGGAAGCAATTCTACGTTGTCTCTTCTGTTTCTGCATATCTTTCAAGAGAGGTACTGAGTGCCTTTTGTTCAAAACTAGCTTTTCAAGGATGTTTGTGTAGTGAATAGCCTCAGAAGAGAGAGATAGTGTCTCCCTCTGGAGCAAAGGGCATTTTTACTTACAGTCTTGGAAGATAGAGATGGAGTCTCTCTCCAGAGCAAAGAGCAAGAATGCTTGCTATTCATCATCAAAGATTCAAGTTTCCCAAGCTCAAGGTTCCTCTTCTGTAACACAACCCACTTCACGTTCAGGTGTCATCTGGCCATCTCTTATCGCACTGTGGGAATTGTGCTTTAGAGAATAGGCACAAAAATGCTGATATGCTGGCTACTGCTGCTGTGAATAATAAATCATCTCTTGTCTTTGACCCAGGAGTTGTGTGTCTTCTACCAGTATCCATGAAACTGTGGCAGGCTAACTTATAAGTAGGGTAAAACCTTAGTCTATTCACAATCCTTGATGACTTCTGTTATATTATTTAGTTTTTTCCCCACTTGTCTTTTCCATTCTATTTCCTTTCTTCTTTGTCTTCTATTGGATCCATTAAAGTATTTCCCTACTCCCCCACCTTCCTATCCTCTCTTCTGGCTTGAAAGTGAGATTTTTCCATTGCTATTATATACTCTCCTCCTGGTACTTAGAATAACTGATCATCCACTCCTGACATGTATACTATTAATGTTAAATATTTAACTATATTTTGTGCTTTTCTCAACCTCACAAATTGAATATCATCACTAATATTTGTTTATTAACATATTATCTAATCTATTCACTCATCATTTGATCCCATATATTGTCTTCCTACTGTCTCTCCCTAGTGAAATTATAAAACATCAAGGATAAAGATTTAAAAACAGTCACAGAGAAATGGGAGATCATCTCAAAGTGAATGAAAATTAGACATGAATCCATAGACACTGACACGAAACTCAACATATACCAAACCATATAAATAAAAGAATTCCATGTATAGGCATGGATCTGGAAATGTCCTTTCGAAGTCTTTGTTTGAACATTTCTTTGATCCTCATTTTTGAAATTTTTTGGGGGTGGTATTCATTTCTACGTTGATAAATGTTCTCTCTGAACACATTGAAAGTATTGTTTCATTGTTTTCTGGGTTAATTGTTGATGTTCAGGAGTGTGCTATTTGTGTAATTGTAGTTGTTTTGAAGATGACCTCTCTTCTGTTGCTGTTTTTAAGATCTCTTTTTAATTTTGGTGTTTTATAATTTCATTAAAATGTGTCAAAACAGAAACTTCTTTTTTATTTATAGGCTTTGGTTTATGTTGGGCTTCCTGTATCTAGATTCATGTTTGATAACAGGGCTGGAAAATACATGTCTTTGATTTTTGCCTTTTTCCCATTCTGTTTTCTCATTCTGGAACTCTGGTTAAACAACTCTCTTTCATATAACCTCTCTTTTACAAATTCTACTTCTTTTGTTTCTGTATGCTGCAATCTGGGTAGTTTGTTTTGATTTATCCTCCTATTCATTTCCTTTTCAACTGTGTCTAATCTTTGTGATCTATCTAGTGAGTTTTCAAAAATGATTAAATTTTAATGTTTTATTCAATTCCTTTATTAAATCATTTTTAGTAGTTTTTGTTCTTTAACCATTTAAAATTTCTGTCTCCTTTAAAAAACATTTCATATATAGATACCTCAAAAGCATTATCCAAAATTTCAGTAACTGAGGCACTTGTGGGGAAGGATATCTAAATTTGCTGTTTATTTTTTTTTGCTGAATCTCCCTCATGGTGGCACATTTCCTTGTGCCATGTTTTCATTTTTAATTGTGAATTCAAGGTTGATCCAACTTAATCTGTGTGAATCCTGAGGAGTAAGAGAGTGTTTACCTTTACTGGGTGCCACAGTTCAGTTCAGTTGTTCAGTTGTGTCCAACTCTTTGCGACCCCATGGATTGCAGCACACCAGACTTCGCTGTCCATCACTAACTCCTTGTGCTTGCTCAAACTCATGTCCATCAAGTCGGTGATGCTATCCAATCATCTCATCTTCTGTCATCTTCTTCTCCTGCGTTCAATCTTTCCCAGCATCAGGGACTTTTTCACTGAGTCAGTTCTTTGCATCAGATGGCCAAAGTATTGGAGTTTCAGCTTCAGCATCAGTCCTACCAATGAATATTCAGGACTTATTTCCTTTAGGATGGACTGATTTGATCTTGCTGTCCAAGGAACTCTCAAGAGTCTTCTCCAGTACCACGGTTCAAAAGCATCAATTCTTCGGCACTCAGCTTTCTTTATAGTCCAACTCTCACATCCATACATGACTACTGGAAAAACAATAGCTTTGACTAGATGGACCTTTGTTGGCAAAGTAATGTCTCTGCTTTTTAATATGCTGTCTAGGTTGGTCATAGCTTTTCTTCCAAAGAGCAAGTGTCTTCTAATTTCATGGCTGCCGTCTCCATCTACAGTGATTTTGGAGCCCAAGAAAATAAAGTCTGTCACCGTTTCCATTTCTTCCCCATCTATTTGCCATGAAGTGATGGGACTTGATGCCATGATCTTAGTTTTTTGAGTGTTGAGTTTTAAGCCAACTTTTTCACTCTCCTCTTTCACTTTCATCAAGAGACTCTTTAGTTCCTCTTCACTTTCTGCCACAAGGGTGGTGTCATCGGTGTATCTGAGGTTATTGATATTTCTCCCAGCAATCTTGATTCCAGCTTGTGCTTCATCCAGTCTGGCATTCCACATGATGTACTCTGCATATAAGTTAAATAAACAGGGTGACAATATACAGCCTTGATGTACTCCTTTCCCAGTTTGGAACCAGTCTGTTGTTCCATGTTTGGTTCTAACTGCTGCTTCTTGACCTACATGCAGATTTCTCAGGAGGCAGGTAAGGTGGTCTGCTATTCCCTGAAGGACTATGGACAGAGGTTCATGACATTGGACAGGAGGCAGTGATCAAGACCATTCCCAAGAAAAAGAAGTGCAAAAAGGCAAAATGGTTTTCTGAGGAGGCATTACAAATAGCTGAGAATAGACAAGAAGCTAAACGCAAAGGAGAAAGGAAAGATATACCCATTTGAATGTAGAGCTCCAAAGAATAGGAAGGAGAGATAAGAAAGCCTTCCTCAGTGATCAATGCAAAGAAATAGAGGAAAACAATAGAATGACAAAGACTAGAGATCTCTTGAAGAAAATTCAAGATACCAAGAGAACATTTCATGCAAAGATGGGCATAATAAAGGACAGAGATGGTATGGACCTAAGAGAAGCAGAAGGTATTAAGAGGAGGTGGATCACAGAAAAAGCAAGAGAATTCCAGAAAAACATCTACTCCTGCTCTATTGATTATACCAAAGCCTTTGACTGTGTAAATAACAACAAGCTGGATGCCACAGGGTTTTATTAATCTTGAACTACTTTAATTTCTAGACTGAGTGGATTCCTGACCTATGAGTATCCTACATTTGAACTCCTAGGATAGCAAATTTTCTGGAGAGACTAATACAATTACTATGATTTTTATTATTGCTGCTTCTGTTGTTCTTTTCTACCTAGAATCATCAGAGCAAAAAGGTTCCCATTCCAGGCTCCCATTACTGGCAGGTGGATAATTTCACCCCTTATTTCACCCATGGTGACACTCTTTTCAAAGGGTTTGGCTTGAGTTGAGAAACTTTGGCATATTTCCTATATTTTTCTTGAGAACATGATTTATTCTTCCCTTACCCTGCAGTTATTAATCCCCAAGGCTTTGGTTGCTAAATTCACATTTTCTTTCAGGGCTTTACAAGATTTTGCTCTTAGTTATCATTTATATTTTGTTTTTTTGTTTATTTTCATTAAAAAAAAATTCAGGCTTGTGTTGTTTTGTTCTGACTTTAAGAAGAATTACTCTCTATTATTAATCTTTAAAATCAAGTCTTTTACAGCACAGATAGTTTCTTTTTATTTTTAGCTCAGCTAGATGTTTAACTAACAACAACTGTTGTTTAGTTACAACATGTTCAGGATCTAGTCATTTTATTACAATGAGAAGGCATTTTGGAATTTCTAGCCCTCCAAGCTGTCAGAAGAGAAGTCTCTAGTGTTAGATTTTTTAATTTAATAAACCATGTTTTCTTTTATATTAAAAATTTTTTTACTTTTAATTTTGTATTGGGGTAAAGCTGATTAAGACTGTTGTGATAGTTTCAGGTGAACAGCAAAAGGACTCATTCATTCATATACATGTATCCATTCTCCCCCAAAATCCCCTCCCATCCAGGCTGCCACATAACATTGAACAGAGTTTCATGTTCCATGTGCTATACAGTAGGTCCTTGTTGGTTATCCATTCAAAATATAGCAGTATGTACATGTCCATCCTAAACTCCCTAACTATCTCTTACCCCCATTGTTCCCCCTGGCAACCAAAAATTCATTGTATAAGTCTATGAGTCTATTTCTTAAACTATGTCTTCTTTATTGGCTTCTTTCCTGAAGCTAAATAACAATCTAGAATTCTTGTGTGTGGTTGAAAGGCAGAGGAGAAACCGTTTCCCAATAATGGATTTGCAGTTTCCAGAATCTATCTTTTTAGTAAAAATTGAGACCATATATGTTCATCCCTATTTAATTTCTTGACTGCATTCCTGGTTTCCATAATTCCATAAAAATTATCAAGTGGTAAAGTTGTTTGGCATTTTCCCTCTCTGTTTTCATCTATATAATCCATTTGGATCTGAAAGTGTCCAGATGCTATCTCCTCATCTCTCTTGGAATTCAGCTTTTCTTACTAGCTGATGAAGATTATTTCTTTTAATAGAAAACTAGAAGTCTTAATACACAAATTGTGAATGAGTTGGCAGGTGAAAGATTACCATATGAGTGGTTTCTCTTGTCAATAAGAGAAATCCATAGGCTATGAGTCTTATGCTCACACGGCTCTAAGTCATTTAACTTGGTGTGTGTCCCTCCTGACTTGACCTTCTTCATGATGTGGACATCTGGGTGCTTTTCAGGGACATCCTCCCTGGCCTCTCTTTCTGGGCTTTCCCTGCTACTCCTGGGTGAGTTTCTCCTATAGGAAGGTGTGCTCTATTCTCCTGATCTCCGGGTCCCATTACCAAGCTCCCTATTTTAGTGTTGTCATGGGGGCTCTTGGAGTTCTACAAACTGGGGCTCCTGCTAAGTATTACAGGATCCTGGTGTGGGGCACATATTTAAAGCTTTAGAGATAAAATACTGGTATGCATGTGGGTGGCACTGGGTTGGCTCCACAAAGCTGGGCAGCAGAATAAGGATGAAGAAGTCAACACATAGTCCTGAACTCTGAGGTTAAGCCCCATCAGATTTCAGGAAGACGAGGCACAGAGGTACCTGGATACCATAGTGATGCTCTGAAGTTTGAAGTGATAGTCCATTATCTAAGGCAGGAGCTTCTTGGTTGCTTGAGGCCTGCTGCAGCTTTTAAGCTGGTGGTGTTTGTTTGTTTATTTTTGCTTTTTAGCTTTATGCTTCACCCACGTGCCTTGAGTTCAAAGCAGTGGTCACACTGATTTCCTCAGGGTCATAACTCCTTGGCAGAAGCAGCCAATGTGGACTAAAGGGAGGGTCAAAAGGATCTGACTTTTCCAGGGATCCTGGCCTCCTCCTGTCTTCTTGTTATTATTGCCACATAGAATTGGGCAGAGATCCTGCTCACAGGTCCCCAAAGAGACAAAGGTAGATCACATTTAAGGGATAGAGGGAGCATTTGCTTGAATTCTGATGAGAAGTTATGACATGAGTAAAGGGAAGGAAAAGAAGAGGAAGTGTATTATCCCACTGCATGTTTCTGCAGCTGCAGCAGTAGATGTGTGTTGGAGTCTGGGTGCAGTGCACATATCTAGCAGTGAAAACCGTGGTGTCACATTCCTGTGTCCTTGCTTGTCTGTCTTGCCCTCCTAGGATAAGAATACTTTTAGCCCAGGGACACTGTTTTATCTTTAAATCCTGTCTACCCTACTTAGTGGGAGTTGAGGCCTTGGGCAATTTCATTCATTCTAAGTCTTTGTTTCCTCATCTGTGAAATGGGAAGGATATAATAGTACCTACCTCAGAGTGTCGTTTTGAAGATCAGAGCAGGTCAAATGAATACTCAATGAATGAAGCACATTTTCACTCCATTTTATTCCGTTTCAAGAAGTTCAAGCCAAATGGTCTTCCTGTTGTTAAATGGTGTGGGATTGTGTGTAACGGTCCAAGTTCTCCTATCATGAGTGGTTGGAGAAAAAAGCCAGTGACCCACCCTTCTTTAACCTCCCCATTTCCCTCTCCCATCTAGATTCTCATGGGCTAGGAGTTGGGTAAGGATGGGGAACCCCACACTGCTGAAAAACTGCCTCTAAAGTTGTCAGAACCAAAGGTAAGGAGAGAGAATCAAAGATTACCTTGTTTTTTGGAGTGTATCACTGGCTATTGTCCCCATCAAACAAAGCCCTTTCATCAGAGGTTCTTAAAACACTTTTTTTCCCTCCTTTATTTTCCTTTGAAATAAGCTGGGCAACAATTAATTTCAGAGAGAGAGAGAGAAAGATAATTCAACAAGGATCTATTACTACTCTCAGCTTCTATTGCTGTAATGAAAATCTATTTCCTTTCCCTTTTGTGTCCCATATAATTTAATGCCCATTTTATTAATGGTCTGAAATAATTACGGAACCCTTTGTGATTCTCAAGTATGTTTCATTTAATTGTGCAATAAATGCCTAATCTCTTCCTCCATCTGAAGCTATTATGGCGTTAAAATTAACAATTATGCAGCAATGCGCCGGGGTCCATAGAAATCACTCCAGATAACTAGACATATATAAATCATTCATGAGAACAATTTCTGAAAAGAGACGGAGGGGAAAAAAAATGTGTTGAAAATGACATTGGGAAGCCAAGGGCCCAGCCTGTAAGAAGATAGTAACACCTTTAAAAAATCTTTTTTCTTTCCTTTTTTGTTATTATTATTTTATTAATTGTGTATGTGGCATAGCCCTCTCCCTCACTTCTATTAGCCTGACAGATATTTTCAGAATTAATTAACTGTTAGCTCTGAGGATAAATTGTTCATTATCAATTTTCCCCCCTCTTTCTTTCTTTCCTTTTATAATTTTTCGTTTTCTTTCAGGCCAGCAATTACACTCCCTGCCTTTCTCCAGCAGCTCCTGTTCTGCACAGCTATCCAAATGGGAAAAGTGCTTTTTCTTTCATCCCTATTCACTCCTCCTCTTCTCCCTTTTGTGGGATTTAATAACCATGCCTGATAGGCTCATGCTGGACAGAGAGGTTAAGTTTGTTGTCTCAGCACTTTGCTGACAGGGGATAGTGCAGGAATTCTGTAACTTCTAACCAGCCCTGTGGGGTTGCCTAGGACTTGGCCCACACAGGCATAGCCTATAAACAGTGTTCAGAAACACTGCAGCCCCAAACATTCTACTTATCTAAGAGCACTTCCACTGGCGCTGCTAAAGCCCTCCTCTATCTTTTAAAACATTCCTGAATCCTAAGAGATTCCCAGCAAATTCCAGCACATGCCCTGCCCCAGGACTGGTATGTGCATGCATGCAAACACACACACACACACACACACACACACACACACACAGATGCACACACACGCACACAAATGCTTGTTATGCAGCAATAAACAGGGTCAGAAAACCAAGAGCCCTCAGGGCCAGGTAAGAAATACAGATGAATGAAGTGGGTGAAATGGGGAAAACTGGAGATCCCATGCCCTACCTGAAGGGGGCAGCTGTGACCCAACTTCCAGCCATTGTCACCTTTGGGGAATGCGGGCTTGATGTGGCCAATTCTTGTGACACTTCAAGGGAAGCCTGAAATTTGGACTTCCCTGGTGGTCCAGTGGTTGGGAATCCACCTGCCAATGTGAGGGATGCAGGTTCCATCCCTGGTCTGGGGGGACGCCACATGCCCTGGGGCAGCTGGGCCCATGTGCTGCAACTGTTGAAGCCTGGGTGCCCTAGAGCCCATGCTCTGCAGCAAGGGAAGCATGTATACTGCAACCAGAAAGTAGTCCTCACTTGCCACAACTAGAGAAAGCCCTCACACAGCAATGAAGCCTCAGTGCAGCCAAAAATACACAAATAAAAAATTTTTTAAAAGAGAAGCCTGAAATTTTACTATGTCAACTAATTGTTGACAATGACTTTAGAAAAATTGAAAACAGCGTAGGCTAAATAGGCAGGATGGATTCTGGCTGGGACTGCAACTTGTGGGCACTGAAAGATTGATGCTTATTTCTTGAATTTGGTCCAGCAGAAGGTTCCTGGAAGGGACAGGCTGAGCCCGCTGTCCCTTGGCTGTCCGTGCTTCTCAACCCCCAGGCTGGGGTCTTTTGGGTCTGGGGAATGTGTCTGAGGTTGCTCTGAAGGTTGAGCTCCATAATGAAAAGGATATTGGGGGAAGAGAGGGATCACCTTTGATTTCCTGTCAAATGTTCACCAGTTCTAAATCATTAGTTTAAGTACAGAAGAATCATTGGGCTGGTAGTTGAGGGTGACAAGTCCATTTGTGCTTATGTTGCTGGTGATTTCATAAGTGATTTGGCTCCATATTAATTGATGGCTCATGGGATTTAGAGTTCAAATGTGCTTGGTGTGATGATGCCAGAAATATGGGCTTGTTGATGATAGTTAAAATTTATAGAGAATATACTACCTATTAGGCTGTAAACCATGTAATTGATATTAGATTAATTTAATTCTCTTTGTAACCTTTTTAGGTAGGTATTATAATCATTCCCATCTCACAGGTGAAGAAACTGAGAAGTAAAGGAACATGCAGCAGACAATTTAGTGTGAACAGCAAAGGCAATATTAAAAGCCATGGCTGTCTGAGCCCAGAGCTTGCTTGGCACTTGGTAAAACTAAGCAAGATCAAACACAAAGGTAGGACATTACTGGAGAAAATTTAGTAAATGATAGCATTAAAGGCACATTGACACAGAACTAAACAGTTTATAAGATGTT
Source organism: Giraffa tippelskirchi (assembly GCF_054371585.1). Lineage (NCBI taxonomy): Eukaryota > Metazoa > Chordata > Mammalia > Artiodactyla > Giraffidae > Giraffa > Giraffa tippelskirchi. The sequence continues at coordinate 96,578,822 of NC_137276.1, forward strand.
TCAATGTTCATTATCTAACTGGGAGATGTCTTAGCTATTATGGACAGCAAACTGATAAACATTTCAATATCATTGTACTTCGTTCTCTCTTTATAGAGTGACAAGATTATTGTTTTTAAAAAATTTTATTTATCTTTGGCTGTGCTGGGTCTTTGTTACTGCGGGGGCTACTCTCTAGTTGTAGTGCTCAGGCTTCCCATTGTGGTGGCTTCTCTTGTTGCCAAGCATGGGCTCTCGGGCAAGCAGGCTTCAGCAGTTGCAGCTCCTGGGCTCCAGAGCATAGGTTCAATAGTTGTGACACATGGGCTTAGTTGTTCTGTGGCATGTGACATCTTCCTGGATCAGGGATCGAACTCATGTCTCCTGCATTGGCAGGTGGATTCTTTACCACTGAGCCATCAGGGGAGCTTCATTGCTTTCTTAAAATTAAGTCGTGGAGATAGAATTCTTTTATCAAAGGATATGCAAATTTATAAGGATCTTTAATATGGATCCTTGAATTGCCCTCCAAATTATTTGTAGGTCACAACAAACTGTGGAAAATTCTTAAAGAGATGGGATTACCAGACCACTTGACCTGTCTCCTGAGAAATCTGTATACAGGCCAAGAAACAACAGTTAGAAGTGGACACGGAACAACAGACTGGTTCCAAATAGGAAAAAGAGTACGTCAAGGCTGTATATGGTTGCCCTACTTATTTAACTTATATGCAGAGTACATCATGCGAAATGCCAGGCTGGATGAAGCACAAGCTGGAATCAAGATTGCTGGGAGAAATATCAATAACCTCAGATATGCAGATGATACCACCCTTATGGCAGAAAGTGAAGAAGAACTAAACAGCCTCTTGATGAAAGTGAAAGAGGAGAGTGAAAAAGTTGGCTTAGAGCTCAACATTCAGAAAACTAAGATCACGGCATCAGGTCCCATCACTTCATGGCAAACAGATGGGGAAACAATGGAAACAATGAGAGACTTTATTTTCTTGGGCTCCAAAATCACTCCAGATGGTGACTGCAGCCATGAAATTAAAAGACACTTGCTCCTTGGAAGAAAAGCTATGACAAACCTAGACAGCATATTAAAAAGCAGAGACATTACTTTGAGGACCAAAGGTCTGTCTAGTCAAAGCTATGGTTTTTCCAGTAGTCACGTATGAATGTGAGAGTTGGACTATAAAGAAAGCTGAGCGCTGAAGAATTGATGCTTTTGACCCATGGTGTTGGAGAAGACTCTTGAGAGTCCCTTGGACTGCAAGGAGATCCAGTCTGTCAATCCTAAAGGAAATCAGTCCTGAATATTCATTAAGAGGACTGATGCTGAAGCTGAAACTCCAATACTTGGGCCACTTGATGTGAAGAACTGACTCATTTGAAAAGACCCTGATGCTGGGAAAGATTGAAGGCGGGAGGAGAAGGGGATGACAGAAGATGAGATGGTTGAATGGCATCATTGACTCAATGGACATGAGTTTGAATAGGCTCTGGGAGTTGGTGATGGACAGGGAAGCCTGGCGTGCTGAAATCCATGGGGTTGCAAAGAGTCGGACACAAGTGAGCGACTGAACTGAACTGAACATCCTCAACAACAGGTCCTCTGTCATTTCATTGGCTACATAGCATTCCTTCACGAAATAGTTCAGTTCAGTTCAGTCACTCAGTTGTGTCTGACTCTTTGTGATCCCATGAACTGCAGCAAGCCAGGCCTTCCTGTCCATCACCAACTCCCACAGTCCACCCAAACCCATGTCCATTGAGTCGGTGATGCCATCCAACCATCTCATCCTCTGTCGTCACCTTCTCCTCCTGCCCTCATTCTTTCCCAGCATCAGGGTCTTTTCAAAGGAGTCAACTCTGCATCAGGTGGCCAAAGTATTGGAGTTTCAGCTTCAACATCAGTCCTGCCAATGAACACCAGGACTGATCTCCTTTAGGATGGACTGGTTGGATCTGCTTGCAGTCCAAGACACTCTCAAGAGTCTTCTGCAACACCACAGTTCAAAAGCGTCAGTTCTCTGGCACTCACCTTTCTTTATAGTCCAACTCTCACATCCATAAATGACCACTGGAAAAACCATTGCCCTGACTAGACAGACCTTTGTTGGCAAAGTAATGTCTCTGGTTTTTAATATGTTGTCTAGGTTGGTCATAACTTTCCATCCAAGGAGTAAGCATCTTTTAATTTCATGGCTGCAGTCACCATCAGCAGTGATATTGGAGCCCAGAAAAATAAAGTCAGCACTGTTTCCACTGTTTCCCCATCTATTTGCCATGAAGTGATGGGACCAGATGCCATGATCTTAGTTTTCTGAATGTTGAGCTTTAAGCCAACTTTTTCACTCTCCTCTTTCACTTTCATCAAAAGGCTCTTTAGTTCTTCTTCACTTTCTGCCATAAGGGTGGTGTCATCTGCATATCTGAGGTTATTGATATTTCTCCCAGCAATCTTGATTCCAGCTTGTGCCTCCTCCAGCCCAGCATTTCTCATGATGTTCTCTGCATATAAGTTAAATAAGCATGGTGACAATATACAGCCTTGACGTACTCCTTTTCCTATTTGGAACCAGTCTGTTGTTCACTAGAACATCATACTTCACTGTTTTCATCTAACTTTTAGTTAAACCTTTCTTCTAAAACAAACTGATTTTTTCCTCCCAAGGTTAAGTGAAAAGCCACCTTAATTCATGCTGACACATCCCCATAGAATAAAACATTGACTGGGCTGGTACTTTGGGACATCAGGGAAGTTTGACATCCAAATCCCTTATAAATCTTTCCACCATTTCAGTATTCATTAATTAACTGCTTATATAAATAAAAGAGCAGGAGTTAATTCTTAGTATTAATACTTCCAGCTACTTATTTTACTCTAGTTTCTGTCTCTTTTTATAAGTACTATCCCTAGTTTTCTCCTCCAGCAAAAAATGAAGCATTCTGTCTGCAGTTTGCATGTATGTAGCCTGGAACCACCAGCAGCAAGGTTTCACTTCAGAATTTTGTGATTTTCCTGGTCAGCGGCCTTAGACTTCTCAATAAAGAGCACTACTAAATTTTGTTACCAAACTTGTGACTCAGATATCTAACTCTCTATGTTTGGCTTACAGATAAAATGCCTTTAAGAGAAACACATTAAACGTTTAAACAGAATATCCACTTCTAAACAATAAATCACCTGGGACTTGCTTTCAGTGGTAGAATATCTATCCCACCCCTGAAGACCTTTAAAAAATAGGATAATAATAAAAAGCTGACATTTATTGAGCACTTATGATCTGTGAGGCACTGGGCTTTGCAAGCATTAATTTATTTGCTTTCACAGTAATCCGACGAGGCAGGTTTTTTTTTTTTTTTTTTATCCTATTGAACAGATAAGCAACCAAAGCTTAGAGAGTTTAAGTAATTTGCCCAAGGTCACACAGGTAGTAAATGGAAGAGTCTGTATCCCTCACAAGCCTGTCTCTTAATCACTGTGTTAGAGCACTCACTGCCTTGATTGGTGCGGAAACTGTCCCAGGAACAAAGGCAATAGGACTCCCGGCCACAGAGCATTCTAAAGTGAGTGCAGAGGCCTCACCTATGCGTTGCCCGTGCATTTTGAGGAGTCCATATGTAGTTTTGATATCATGTAACAACTTGACAGGACACCAACGAATGTACCTGAGAGCTGCGAGGCCTGCCTATCCCAATGCTGCAAAGCTCTGGTGTCCAGAGGGGCTTCTCGGGGCCTGCTGTGATCTTGGGGATGGTAATATATTCCTCTCAGGCAGAATTCAGGGGCGACATGTTATTACCTTTCCTTGCAATTGTTTTTTTTTAAATTTCCATTTGAAAATTTATTTCCTGTGAGAATGAACCGACTGGAATTCATTTGTGCCTGGGAAGGAAGGTGAATTTCTTATTAACTCTCCCAGGTAATGGGCAGCTGTAGCTTGGACTGTGGGGAGGACTGGAATTGCTCAGGGCTGGGGAGGGCGAGGGAGCACTCGTGGGGAGGGGGCTGGTGATGGATGCCCAGCAGCCCAGGCAGGAAGCAGCGTGCTATGGGTCTGAGTGATGTGGTCTGGAGGGCAGCACAATGCTTGAAGTTTTACACAAAAACCTAGACAAGGCATCTCCCTGTCTTTCCTGTGGCTGAAACAGAGACTGTATTAAGGGAAACAAACAAAATGAATAATTTTAAACAATTATAAAAATCCTTTTTTTAAAAAAATTTATTTGGGTGCACTGGGTCCAAGTTGTGGCATGTGGGATCTAGCTCCCTGATGGGGGATCAAACCCAGGCCCCCTGCACTGGGAGCAAGGAGCCCCAGCCACTGGACCACCAGGGAAGTCCCTAAAAATCCTTTTTTGAAACGAAGTTTATCTCCCTTCTTATGGTTGGCAGATGTGAAGCTGTTGTCGATTGGGACTGACATATATGCACTACTGAATATAAAATAGATAACTAATAAGTACCCTCTCTGAGGCACAGGAAACTCTATTCAGTACTCTGTAATGGCCTATATGGGACAAGAATCTAAAAAATTATGATATATATGTGTGTGTATATATATATATATACACAACTTATTCACTTTGCTGTACACCTGAAACTAACACAGCATTGTAAATCAACAGTGTAGGTATTGTTAGTTGCTCAGTCGTGTCCAACTCTTTGCAACCCCACCAGGCTCCTCTGCCTATGGAATTCTCCAGGCAAGAATACTGGAGTGGGTGGCCATTCCCTTCTCTAGGAGATCTTCCCAACCCAGAGATCGAACCTGGATCTCCTTCACTGCAGGCAGATTCTTTACTGTTTGAACTACCAGGGAAGCCCAACTGTACTTCAATAAAAAAAAGTTGTTTTTTTTTGAGAAAAAGTTTTTTGGTGGGAATGGCGAATTCCCTGGCAGTCCAGTGGTTAGAATTCCATGCTTTCACTGCTGAGGATTCAGGTTAACCCCTCCTTTCTTGTTAGGGAAAAAAAGAAATGCTGTTGTGGACTCTGGAGATTTAGATAACATATATCCTGTGTTGAGGGAGCAGCTGCTACTCAGACCTGCTAGTCTTTCCATGTAGATATTCTTTTCCAGCTTTTCTTAGATGTATTCATTTCTCTGAATTGAGTCCAGTGAAAAATCAGTCAAAATATCAGGGAAATAAGACAAAGGGTTAAAATTCTTTAGCAACACTTAGAGTTTACAGCAGTGAGACATAACTGGTTTCAAGGAATCCACTTTTGCCAAGTTGAAAATAAGTAGGAAATGCTGACATGTGGAACTGAGGGTTAAGTGAGTGTTGGTGGCCCTGTCTGCTGCTTATGGTGAGACGATTTTGTAAATAAAATAAATATTAAATTTGTATGAATGGTATAGTTAATACAAACCCTCTGAATGGTGTTCCAAACAAGAACAAGTTTGGAATGAAGTTCTAAAACTGGCAATTTTAACATATGATTCTATGTAGTGTCAGGAACCTTGTAAGATCTATTTGAATACTATCAATGATTTTCCCTGCTCTTTTTAAAGTGTTTATTTATTTGTTTGGTTTTGGTTGCTCTAGGTTTTCGTTGCTACACACAGGCTTTCTCTAGTTGCAGTGTGCAGGCTTCTCATTGTGGTGACTTCTCTTGTGGAGCATGGGCTCTAGAGCATGGGCTCAGTCAGTAGTTGTGGTGCATGGGCTTAGCTGCCCTGTGGCAAGTGGAATCTTCCGGGACTGGGTGGAACCCATGTCCCCTGCACTGGCAGGCAGATTTTTAGCCACTGGACCACCAGGGAAGTCCTTTCCCTGCTCTTTACCAGTGTTTATTATGGCCTACATTTATATGTAAATACTGCCAAGCTTAATATTTAGTATTTATTAAACAAAGTGTTTTAAAATATCCACAATTCATGTCAATGTATGGCAAAAACTATTACAATATTGTAAAGTCATGTCAATGTATGGCAAAAACTATTACAATATTGTAAAGTAATTAGCCCCCAACTAAAATAAATAAATTTATAAAAAAAATAAATTTTTTATAAAATTTATAAAATTTATAAAAAAAATTTATAAAAAAAATAAAGTCATGTCAATGTATGGCAAAAACTATTACAATATTGTAAAGTAATTAGCCCCCAACTAAAATAAATAAATTTATAAAAAAAATAAAAAAAAAAAAAAAAAAAAAAATATCCACAATAAGTACTGGTTTTGAAGAATTGTGAAGATATTTTAAGAATAACTCAAGACTTAACAGGAATATTGAGGCGTTACCAGGGATTCCCAGTTTCTCCTGTTCCTGAATCCTAAAGATTAATATCTATAGGGAATTTTGAAACCTAGACTCAGCTGATTGTTGCCAGATGGAATAAAGGGTGGTGTTAGTCCTATTGGATCTCTTCTGACTTTATAAGAGAATTTATAAATATGGCCACTTATGTAAAAATATTAAATAGAAATGTTTTACAGTGTTCAATTTTTATGATCTAAGCCTTTGATCTTGTGTTGTTGTTCAGTCACTATGTCATGTCTGACTCTTTTTGACCTCATGGATTGCAGCATGCCAGTCTCCTCTGTCCTCTGCTATCTTCCAAAGTTTGTTCAAACTCATGTCCACTGAGTGAGTGATGCCATCCAACCATTTCATCCTCTGCCACCCTCTTCTCCTTTCGCCTTCAATCTTTGCTAGCATTAGAGTCTTTTCCAATGAGTTGGCTCTTCCCATCAGGTGGCCAGACTATTGGAGCTTTGGCTTCAACATCAGTCCTGACAATTAATATTCAGAGTGGATTTCCTTTGGAATTGACTGGTTTGATCTCCTCGCAGTCCAAAGGACTCTCAAGAGTCTTCTCCAGCACCACATTTCAAAAGCATCAATTCTTCAGCACTCAGCCTTCTTTATGACCTTTGCCAACAGAGGTCCATATAGTCAAAGCTATGGTTTTTCCAGTAGTCATGTATGGATGGGATTGAGAGTTGGAACATATGAGAGTTGATCTTGTAGACTTAGAGAAAAATGTACAACATGAGAATCACAAATGTAAGTTGTCATGTATGGATGGGATTGAGAGTTGGAACATATGAGAGTTGATCTTGTAGACTTAGAGAAAAATGTACAACATGAGAATCACAAATGTAAGTTTTATTCAAGGTCTTACTGTGGATTGTAGCCTGGGATACAGCCATTTAGTGGCTCTGAGTAAACTGCTCCAAAGAGGTGTGGGAAGAACTAGTATATATATATGAGTTTTTTGGCTAGAAAATACATGTAGTCAAGTATATTTCTTGGTTAGAGATTATTGCTGCATACTATAAAACTTTTAGAGGAGAACATAGGCAGAACACTCTTTGACACGAATTGCAGCAATATTTTTTTGGAGCTGCCTCCTAGTAATGGAAATAAAAGCAAAAATAAAAAAGTGGACCTAATTAAAATTACAAGCTTTTGCACAGCAGCGGAAACCATAAGCAAAGTGAAAAAACAATGGAATGGGAGAAAATACTTGCAAACAATGCAACTGACAAGGGGTTAATTTCTAAGATATGCAAACAGCTCATACAGCTTAGTATAAAAAAATCCAACCCAATCAAAAATTGGCAGAAGACATATGTAGATATTTCTCCAAAGAAGGCATACAGATGTCCAACAGGCACATGAACAGTTGCTCATCACTAATCATTAGAGAAACACAAATCAAGACTACAATGAGGTAGCACCTCCCACCAGTCTGAATGGCCATTATCAAATAGTTGACAAATAATAAATGCTGGAAAAGGTGTGGAGAAAAGGGAACTCTCCTACACTGTTGGTAGGAATGTAGGTTGGTGCAGCCACTGTGAAAAATAATATGGAGGAAAAAACTAAAAATAGAACTACCATATGACCCAGGAGTTCCACCCCTGGGCAGATATCCAGAGAAAACTCTAATTTCAAACATGCACTATGTTCATATCAGCACTATTCACAATAGCCAAGACATGGAAACAACCTAAATCTCCATGAATAAATGAATGGATAAAGAAGATATGGCATATATTCACAATAGAATATTACTCAGCCATAATAAGGAATGAAATAATGTCATCTGGAGCAACATGGATGGACCTAGAGATTATCATACTAAGTGAAGTAAGTCTGACAGAGAAAGACATATCATTTATATGTTATGTGAATACTCTTATTTATGAAACAGAAATAGACTCACAGACTTGGGAAACAAATTTATGGTTACCAAAGGGATAAAAGGGCAGGGGGGGAAAATTAGGCATTTGGGATTAACATATACACTCTACAATATATAAAATAAATAAAGAACAAAGACCAACTATATAGCACAGATATAGCAATATCTTATAATAAACTATAATGGAAAAGAATCTGAAAAAGAATATGACTGAATCACTTTGCTGTACAACTGAAACCAATGCAACATTGTAAATCAACTGTACTTCAATTTAAAAAAAAATGACAAAAAAGATTACTGCTAATCACAAAGAACAGATATCTCAAGTTAATGATTTTAGCACTTTTCTATGTATGGGAAGCGGAGAAGGCAATGGCACCGCACTCCAGTACTCTTGCCTGGAAAATCCCATGGATGGAGGAGCCTGGTAGGCTACAGTCCATGGGGTCGCTAAGAGTCGGACACAACTGAGTGACTTCACTTTCACTTTTCCCTTTCATGCACTGGAGAAGGAAATGGCAACCCACTCCAGTACTCTTGCCTGGAGAATCCTGGGGACGGCGGAGCCTGGTGGGCTGCCGTCTATGGGGTCGCACAGAGTCGGACACGACTGAAGCGACTTAGCGTAGCATAGCATAGCATAGCATGTATGGGAAGATGCAAGAATCTAGGGTCACTGAAATTTTTCCTGAGATGTGCACCTAACTGTCTAGGGGCCCTCTTACCAAAATGCAGAGTGCCTTATTCTGCTTTTCATCCTGAACTCCCCTCAGGGCACACTGTCAGTGGGTGACTTTTGTGAGTTGCAACTTAAGCTTTGTATAACTTGTTGAGAAGTGATACATTTTGTTCTTTTTTGTTTACAATCTCAGGTTCCTTCTCCTTAGTATGTCTTTTCTCTCTCCATACTTCTAACCCTACAGACAAAATCTTTCTCATCTTTCAATCCTTTTCTTCACAGATGTCACTCTCTTCAGGAAGGTTTCCTCTTTACCCTCCCAGGCCATTTCCATGGTCCCAAGGGGCGTTGCTGATATTTGGATTCACGTCTAACAGCAGAATTTAGATTCTTACCTGCCTGGAACTGTGCTGTCTTCATATTTAGATAACCCACATACCCAAACACTGCAGGGACTCAGTAAATATTTGAGTAAAGGGGTGAAATATATACCAGGCTTCTGGATTATAGACCCACAAATTCTAGATTCTGACCACCCCCAGGACTCATGAGAAAACATAATATTTCAATCACTGGCCACTTCCTGTGAGAGAATGAAGGTTGGCCAAAGGCCAAACAGAGAATTGCAATTAGCAAATTCATGAATGTCTTGTTTACATTTCAAACAAGCTCATAGCTTGGTTTCTGTACCTAAAGGATTGTGCTGTATTCATAGACCACTAATGACTGTTAATAAGTAGAATTGCGGTTGAATCTCACAAATGTTACAATTGGAGAACAAACTCAATCCACCCTGTTGTATGGAAATTATTCTGATTAGAGCATAATGACTAACTAAAGAGTTATTTGTCTATTCAATTGCAGGGCAGAGAAGGGTAATGAGTTTATTGGCTCAGGCTCCATTTTTCTAGGAGTCAGTAGGAAAGAACTTTTGGTCATTGGAACAATAGTCCAGTTGTTAAGAAGTTTCAGATGACTTCCCAAGAATCCACTTCTGTGGTGCCACTCCCTACAGGAACAAGAAGTTGATCATCCTTGTGTTTCACTCACATCCATCACAGAGCCTTGAACTTAGTTGGGTACTTAAGAAATGTTGAAAAGAATTCCAGAATCTTATATTCTCACTTCCGTTTATTTGGATCAAGCATTTACTACTTCCATACTGTGTATTACAGAGTATACATACAGACAGAAACAGGTTATGTCTCTTCCCTTAAAAAGCTCACATTCTCATATGTGAATGAACTTATGAACATGTGGTGGAATATAACTCAGTGAGGTAAAATTTAGGACTGTCCAGGACCTCATAACATTGAGTATTCCCCACTATCTTTAATTATTTATTATTCTGAGCTGTGAGGTCTTCATTGCTGCGTGTGACTTTCTCTAGTTGCGATGAGCAGGGGCTACTGTCTAGTTTCGATGTGCAGGCTTCTCATTGTGGTGACTTCTCTTGTTGTAGAGCACAAGCTCTAGGGTGCTCAGGTTTCATTAGTTGTAGCTTGTGAGTTCTAGAGCATGGGCTCAGTAGTTGTGATGCAAGGGCTTAGCGCCCTGTGACATGTGGAATCTTCCTGGACCAAGAATCCAACCTGTGTCCTCCGCATTGGCAGGTGGATTCTTAACCTCTGGATCGCCAGGGAAGTCCCCCTACTGTATCTTGTACATAGCTTTAATAAGACCTTCAACTGCTTTGTACTTCAGTTTGTTTTCTCATTAGTTTACCCCACTACGGTGTGAGAAACTTGAGGGTGGAGAATGTGCCCTATGGAATAGGCTTTCCCTTAGAGTTGAATGGATAAATGAATGAGAATGCCACAGATCTCTGACACTGCAAGCTCACAATGCTTGTAAAGAATGGAAGGAGCAGAGCAGCCCTCCTGGAATTCTGCCTGGGATTGTGTATTAGGAGGTCTATCAAGGATGCATGTTTGATCAAATAGGGAAGCTTCAGGGACCACTGCTTAAAGAGGTGAATATGGCCTTTAGCTTGCTGTAAGGCATGTGTCTCCACTTCACTGGGAGTCCTGGACTGAAATGCCTCACTATAAATTAACATACCAACATCTTAGTGACTCAGTGTCAGTTATGTCATGAATTGGCTTCCCTGAAGCCTCTCTACTTCTGACTGCTCGAATCAAGAATCCAGGTCGGCAAGCCTAAGGATTAGGTTTTGGAGCTAAAAGGATCATGTGAGCTGGAGTTGCTTATATTTCATCTTCTGCTGTTGCCTGAAGGGGAAAACAATTTTCAAGGGGAAGGAATAAGGTCAACAAACAAAGAAAAGCAGAGTCCAGAGTTGGCTCCCTGATAACATTTTCCCTGGATCTAGGTATGCCTGAAAATAGCTATCCTCTGGATTCTTCAGTTATGGCAACCAATAAATGCCTCCTCCTCCTCTTTTTTAGTTTGAGTTTCTATCTTCCTCGACTTCTTAGAAAATACTGATGTAGGTAAAGGACCTGTGCTTTGGAGTGAGACAAATCTGGTTTCAAACTCTGACTACTGCATTGTGGAGTCTCTCTATTATAGCAGCTCAGCCTCCTACCCCAGCTAAACACACCACGTGAAAAATGATTTAGGCCTGATGTGAGGCAGTGGCAGAAGGCAGAAAGAAGGACCTAGATTTTAGTGCTTTTAGGGAGTTACAATTGACAGAACATAGAGCAGTTTATTATATGTGTGAGAGTAAAGGGGTGCAGGGAGGAATGGAGGAGAAGTCTTGGTTTCTGGCTTGAGTGACTGGTGGACAGTGGTGACCAGGGCCAGCTCCACAAGTGTGTTTCTTTTCTCTTTTTAAACTTGTAGTATAGTTGATTAGAGCTTCCCTGGTGACTCAGCAGTAAAGAATCTGCCTGCAATGCAGGAGATGCATCCCTGGGTTGGGAAGATCCCCTGGAGAAGAAAATGGCAACCCACTCCAATATTCTTGTCTGGGAATACCATGGACAGACGAGCCTGGTGGGCTATAGTTGATGGGGTCACAAAAGAGTTGGACATAACTTAGTGACTAAACAACAACAACAAAATAGTTGATTAACAATGTTGTGTTAATTTCTGCTATACATCAAAGTGATATATATATATGATATATATATATAATCAAGCTCTTTTGTATTTTTTTCCACTATGCGTTATCACAGGACATTGAAAATTCCCTGTGCTATTACAGTAAGATCTTGTTGTTTACCCATTCTATATACAATAGTTTGCATCTGCTAACCCCAAACTCCCAGCCCATCTCTCCCTCTCCACCCTTGGCAACCACAAGTCTGTTCTTTATATCTGTGAGTCTGTTTCTGTTTCATAGATAAGTTCATTTGCATCATATTTTAGATTTCACATATCAGTGATGTCCTATGGTATTTGTCTTTCTCTGACTTATATCACTAAGTATGATAATCTCTAGGTTCATCCATGTTGCTGCAAATGGTATTATTTCATTCTTTTTTATGGCTGAGCAGCATTCCATTGTATATATGTAGCACATCTTCTTTATCCATTCATCAGTTGATGGACATTTATGTTGCTTCCGTGTCTTGGCTATTGTGAATAGTGCTGCTATGAACATAGAGGTGCGTGTATCTTGTTGAATTATAGCTCATGTTTTGTCCTGGGCATGTTCCATATACTCTAGATAGGCCCGTCCTGGCACACTTCCAGGTGGGCTACATTGCTCCTTCCATTCTCTAAAGGCAGAATGAGCTTGACAATTCAGAATTCTGGAAGACTCATAACACTTGAACTTTTTTTCATTCATTCAACCTTTACTGAATGCCTACTGTGTACTGGCTTGAGTTTGCACCAGGACACAGAACTGATTAAGGCACATTCTCTGCTCTCAAGTTACTTACAGTGTAGTGGTGAGTAGACACCACTGATGGGAATAAAGTAAACTCCAATAACAGAGCAGTTGAAAGTCTGTGATGAAAGTCTACAGGGCCTCACACCTGGTTTAATGCCCTGCTATTGCTGTCTTGAAATTCTCAGCAGTTTTTGCAACATGTGCCCTACATTTTCATTTTCACCAGGCCTCACACATTATAGAGCCAGTTCTGGTGTATCATTCACTTGGAAAAGGTATGACGGCAGAAGAATAATTTAGGGATGAAAGATACTAGATTTGGCTTGAAAGTCTGGGAGGCTGTTTGAAAGGTGGGAGATTGACGAGAGTAGTCCAGGATACTGGGTGAGGAAAAAGAGCAGCAGAAAGCGTGGTCAAACTTCTAGAGCTTGAAGGGCAAGGATTGTGAATTTCTTGTGGGCCAGGAGAATGACGAGTCCCTGAGCTGTTGTTATGAAAACATGGGTGTCACAACTCCCTTGGTACCTAGACGGGCTTCTTCCTCTAGTTTCTGAGGGTCCCATGGACATGTAGCCAGACATGTTTATGGAAGACAGAGCAAGAGACTGAGAACAAAAACAAGGCAACTTTCTGGATGGAGGTTTATAGAATGAAGGTTAATGGTCTCAATATCTTGCTCATACAGATGCTATGAAAAGAACAGAAATGACTGCTCTGAACCTGCTGCTGTCTTCCTTGGCAGATAATATTTTGTTTGTTTTTGTTCCAGCAATTTGACAGTTTGACTGGGGATACTATATCTCTCTGGCAACAGGGCTGGAAGCAGTCCTATGCAGCTATGGGGGAGTGCCCAATATTTCATCTTGAGAATTTTTTTGAAAAAGCCTTTTCATTGATTTAACTTGATGTAAGCCAGAATATTCAGAAGCATAGTGCAAAGGGTTCTAGCTTTGAAGTCAGACATCCCAGGTTCAAATTCAAATTCCACAAGTTGCAAGCTGAGTGAGCTTGGGCAAGTCTCAGAGTATATTTCCTTACCTGTGAAAAATATACACCTTGTAGGGTGTTTGAGGATTGGAAGTGAGAATGGCAGGATGTTGAATGGTTGACAAAGCTGGGGAAGATTTTAAGATATCTTTAAGATCTTAAAGGGCTTCCCTGGTGGCTCAATGGTAAAGAATCTGCCTGCAATGCAGGAGACATGGGTTCTATCCCCGGGTCAGGAAGATCCCCTGGAAGAGGGCATAACAACCCACTCCAATATTCTTGCCTGGAAAATCACGTGTACAGAGGCACCTGGAGAGCTGCAGTCCATAGAGTCTCTCTGCAGTGTGCAGAGTTGCACACTACTGAAGCGGCTGAGCACGCACACACACAGGATCTTAAGAGCTCTTAGCAAGAGAAGGGTTTGCTAAGAGGTGGCCAAAGTGAAGTATTAACTGTCTCCTCCAGTAGGTTAAATAGTAGCTGCTTAGAGGGTGCATTATGGGAGAATCTTGGAAAGGAATTTGTAGGCACAGAGGATATAGAAAGGAAGGTCAGGAGTGCTTTTTTCCTACCTCAGTCAAGTCAGGAGCAGCCCCAAAAAATGACTAAGCAAGATTGGGAGTACTAAAGAGGAGGGGAGACCCTCATTTCACTCCCTTCATTGCTGGCAGAATGTGGCTTGAGAGAGTTCTTGGGAGGCCCTCATAAGTCACCCAAAGTTCAAGGCACCTGGAAACTTCTGGCTGGAGAGTGGGAAGCTGAAGGAAGAATTTTCACCTCACATAATGGTCAAGGCTTAGTGAACTTCCTTATGGGCTACAAGAATGCCTCTGGAAGTAACCTAGCAAGAGTTGTCTTGAAAAGACTATGGCAAGAGAACTATGTAAAGGGAATTTATTGAACACTGTCGGGCTTTATCATTGAAGCAAGAGCTTAGGATGTTTGCAAGAAGTCAGTTCAGTTCAGTTCAGTCGCTCAGTCATGTCCGACTCTTTGTGACCACATGAATTGCAGCACGCCAGGCATCCCTGTCCATCACCAACTCCCGGAGTCCACCCAAACCCATGTCCATCGAGTCGGTGATGCCATCCAGCCATCTCATCCTCTGTCGTCCCCTTCTCCTCCTGCCCCCAATCCTACCCAGCATTAGGGTCTTTTCCAATGAGTCAACCCTTTGCATGAGGTGGCCAAAGTATTGGAGTTTCAGCTTCAACATCAGACCTTCCAATGAACACCCAGGATTGATCTCTTTTAGGATGGATTGACTGGATCTCCTTGCAGTCCAAGGGACTCTCAAGAGTCTTCTCCAACACCACAGTTCAAAAGCATCAATTCTGCGGCGCTCAGCTTTCTTCACCGTCCAACTCTCACATCCATACATGACCACTGGAAAAACCATAGCCTTGACTAGACGGACTTTTGTTGGCAAAGTAATGTCTCTGCTTTTCAATATGCTATCTAGGTTGGCCATAACCTTCCTTCCAAGCAGTAAGCGTCTTTTAATTTCATGGCTGCAGTCACCATCAGCAGTGATTTTGGAGCCCCCAAAAATAAAGTCTGACACTGTTTCCACTGTTTCCCCATCTATTCCCCATGAAGTGATGGGACCAGATGCCATGATCTTAGTTTTCTGAACGTTGAGCTTTAAGCCAACTTTTTCACTCTCCTCTTTCACCTTCATCGAGAGGCTCTTTAGGTCTTCTTCACTTTATGCCATAAGGGAGGTGTCATCCGCATATCTGAGGTTATTGATATTTCTCCCGGCAATCTAGATTCCAGCTTGTGTTTCTTCCAGCCCAGCGTTTCTCATGATGTACTCTGCATAGAAGTTACATAAGCAGGGTGACAATATACAGCCTTGACGTACTCCTTTTCCTATTTGGAACCAGTCTGTTGTTCCATGTCCAGTTCTAACTGTTGCTTCCTGACCTGCATACAGGTTTCTCAAGAGACAGGTCAGATGGTCTGGTATTCCCATCTCTTTCAGAATTTTCCACAGTTTATTGTGATCCACACAGTCAAAGGCTTTGGCATAGTCAATAAAGCAGAAATAGATGTTTTTCTGGAACTCTCTTGCTTTTTCGATGATCCAGCAGATGTTTGCAATTTGATCTCTGGTTCCTCTGCCTTTTCTAAAACCAGCTTGAACATCTGGAAGTTCACAGTTCACGTATTGCTGAAGCCTGGCTTGGAGAATTTTGAGCATTACTTTACTAGCATGTGAGATGAGTGCAATTGTGCGGTAGTTTGAGCATTCTTTGGCATTGCCTTTCTTTGGGATTGGAACGAAGACTGATCTCTTCCAGTCCTGTGGCCACTGCTGAGTTTTCCATATTTGCTGGCATATCGAGTGCAGCACTTTCACAGCATCACCTTTGAGGATTTGAAATAGCTCAACTGGAATTCCATCACCTCCACTAGCTTTGTTCATAGTGATGCTTTCTAAGGCCCACTTGACTTCATATTCCAGGATGTCTGGCTCTAGGTGAGTGATCACATCATCGTGATTATCTGGGTCATGAAGATCTTTTTTGTACAGTTCTTCTGTGTATTCTTGCCACCTCTTCTTAATATTTTCTGCTTCTGTTAGGTCCATACCATTTCTGTCCTTTATTGTGCCCATCTTTACATGAAATGTTCCCTCGGTATCTCTAATTTTCTTGAAGAGATCTCTAGTCTTTCCCATTCTGTTGTTTTCCTCTATTTCTTTGCACTGATCGCTGAGGAAGGCTTTCTTATCTCTCCTTGCTATTCTTTGGAACTCTGCATTCAGATGGGAATGTCTTCCCTTTTCTCCTTTGCTTTTCGCTTCTCTTCTCTTCCCAGCTATCTGTAAGGCCTCCTCAGACAGCCATTTTGCTTTTTTGCATTTATTTTCCATGGGGATTTTCTTGATCCCTGTCTCCTGTACAATGTCACGAACCTCTGTCCATAGTTCATCAGGCACTCTGTCTATCAGGTCTAGTCCCTTAAATCTATTTGTCACTTCCACTGTATATTCATAAGGGATTTGATCTAGGTCATACCTGAATGGTCTAGTGGTTTTCCCTACTTTCTTCAATTTAAGTCTGAATTTGGCAATAAGGAGTTCATGATCTGAGCCACAGTCTGCTCCCAGTCTTGTTTTTGTTGACTGTATAGAGCTTCTCCATCTTTGGCTGCAAAGAATATAATTAATCTGATTTCGGTGTTGACCATCTGGTGATGTCCACGTGCAGAGTCTTCTCTTGTGTTGTTGGAATAGGGTGTTTGCTATTACCAGTGCATTCTCATGGCAAAACTCTATTAGCCTTTGCCCTGCTTCATTGCACTCCAAGGCCAAACTTGCCTGTTACGCCAGGTGTTTCTTGACTTCCTACTTTTGCATTCCAGTCCCCTATAATGAAAAGGACATCTTTTGGGGGTGTTAGTTCTAGAAGGTCTTGTAGGTCTTCATAGAATCGTTCAACTTCAGCTTCTTCAGCGTTACTGGTCGGGGCATAGACTTGGATTACCGTGATATTGAATGGTTTGCCTTGGAAACGAACAGAGATCATTCTATCGTTTTTGAGATTGCATCCAAGTACTGCATTTTGGACTCTTTTGTTGACCATGATGGCTACTCCATTTCTTCTGAGGGATTCTTGCCCACAGTAGTAGATATAACGGTCATCTGAGTTAAATTCACCCATTCCAGTCCATCTTAGTTCGCTGATTCCTAGAATGTCGACGTTCACTCTTGCCATCTCCTGTTTGACCACTTCCAATTTGCCTTGATTCATGGACCTAACATTCCAGGTTCCTATGCAATATTGCTCTTTACAGCATCGGACTTTGCGTCTAAGACAGCTATACTTCAGTTAAAAACTTCAATATTATTACTACTTAAATATTGAATTTTGATGGTCCAAATAATGGGCTAGAATTCTATTTCAATGATCAGTGAGCTATCAGACGAAGGATGCATCTAGCATTAAGGTTAAAAACAAATGTTACTCTGTATCAGTCACTTTGAAACATGCCTCCTTATTCAGAGACCAAGGAGCTAAAAAGACAATATGGTCCCTTCTACACCCAATTAACAACGATGACATATGTATAGGATGATCAAAATATGAACTGCCATTCAATAAGTGAAAAATTGGGAGCACAGCAGACACTAATCTGTAGCAATGCCAAAATCCTCTTGGTAGGTGATGCATGGGACCAGATTCCTGGGGGTGAGTATGTTCCTGATTCTGTGCTCAAAGAGGAGCTCACATCCACTTTTCTCTAAGTTTCTTTCCCTTCTCCTGTCCCTCTTGGTCACATCTGAAGTGGGCATTGGAGAAAATGTCCCCCTTAGTGTTTCAGTAGTTTTCTCATCCCACTTCCTTCCACAGAATATTGGAAGCCCAAGGGTTGATTTAAGTCTTTAGTAACTCTTTTAACATTTTGGTCTAGCACATTTTGGGGAAGAGGGAAATAAACACAGCTCTTGCAAGAATTTAGTCAGTTTCCCATCTATTTGATTCTAATTAGCATTGCATACCAATACTTATTCCCACAATTAAAAAAAAAATTGTTTCCTCTTACATCATCTCCCCAGTCTCTTTCTTTCAGTTTATGGGTGAGTATCTTGAATCTATCAGGCTTACGTGGGAAAGTCTTACCCTCACCATCTTCTTTCTAAGTCATTCTGACCAACTGAAAAGGTTTACTGGTATCAGTCTCAACTGGGTATTTATTGTCAGACATAATCCATTTGTTGTTGTTGTTCAGTCACTCAGTCATGTCCAACTCTTTGTGACCCCATGGACCACAGCACACCAGGCTTCCCTGTCCTTCCCTATCTCCTGGAGCTTGTTCAAACTCATGTCCATTGAGTTGGTGATGCCATCCAACCATCTCATCCTTTGCTGTCCCTTCTCTTCCTGCCTTCAATCTTTCCTAGCATTAGGGTCTTTTCCAATGAGTCAGTTCTTTGCATCAGGTGGCCAAAGTATTGGAGCTTCAGCATCAGCATCAGTCCTTCCAATGAACATTCAGGGTTGATTTCCCTTAGGATTGGCTGGTTGGATCTCCTTGCATTCCCAGGGACTTTCAAGAATCTTCTCCAACACCACAGCTCAAAAGCATCAATTCTTTGGCATTCAGTCTTCTTTATGGTCCAACTCTCACATTCATATATGACTACTGGAAAAACCATACCTTCGACTATAAGGACCTTTGTCACCAAAGTAACGTCTCTGCTTTTTAATATACTGTCTTGGTTGGTCATCATTTTTCTCCCAAGAAGCAAGCGTCTTTTAATTTTGTGGCTACAGTCACCATCTGCAGTGATTTTGGAGCCCAAGAAAATTAAGTCTGTCACTGTTTCCATTGTCTCCCCATTTGTTTGCCATGAAGTGATAGAACTGGATGCCATGATCTTTGTTTTTTGAATGTTAACTTTTAAGCCAGCTTTTTCACTCTCCTCTTTCACTTTCTTCAAGAGACTCTTCACTTTCTGCCATAAGAGTGGTGTCATCGGTGTATCTGAGGTTACTGATATTTCTCCCAGAAATCTTGATTCCAGCTTGTACTTCATCCAGTCTGGTATTTTGCATGATGTACTCTGCATGTAAGTTAAATAATCAGGGTGACAGTATACAGACTTGAAGTACTCCTTTCGTGATTTGGAATCAATGTGTTGTTCATGTGCAGTTCTAACTGTTGCTTCCTGACCTGCATACAGATTTTTCAGGTAAGGTGGTCTGGTATTCCCATCTCTTTAAGAATTTTCCACAGTTTGTTGTGATCTACACAAAGGCTTTAGCATAGTCAGTGAAGCAGAAGTAGATGTTTTTCTGGAATTCTCTAGCTTTTTCTATGATCCAACAGAAGTTGGCAATTTGATCTCTGGTTCTTCTGCCTTTTCTTCCAGCTTGTACTTCTGGAAGTTCTTGGTTCACAACTGTTGAACCTAGCTTGAAGGATTTTGAGCATTACTTTGCTAGTATGTGAAATGAGTGCAATTGTGTGGTAGTTTGAGCATTCTTTGGCTTTTCTTTTCTTTGGGATTGGAATGAAAATTGACCGTTTCCAGTCCTGTGGCCACTGCTGGGTTTTCCAAATTTGCTGGTGTATTGAGTGCAACACTTTCACAGTATCATCTTTTAGGATTTGAAATAGCTCAGCTGGAACTCCATCACCTCCACTAGCTTTGTTCGTAGTGATGCTTTCTAAGGCCCACTTGACTTCACATTCCAGGGTGTCTGGCTCTAGGTGAGTGATCACACTATTGTGGTTATCTGGTCATGAAGATCGTTTTCGTACAGTTCTTCTGTGTATTCTTGCCACCTCTTAATATCTTCTGCTTCTGTTAGGTCCATACCATTTCTGTCCTTTATTGTGCCTATCTTTGCATGAAATAGATACCCTTGGTATCTCTAGTTTTCTTGAAGAGATCTCTAGTCTTTCCCATTCTATTGTTTTCCTCTATTTTTTTGCATTGTTCAGTTGAAAAGTCTTTCTTATCTCTCCTTGCTATTTTCTGGAATTTGCATTCAGATGAATATGTCTTTCCTTTTCTCC
The DNA here is from genome assembly GCF_054371585.1 of Giraffa tippelskirchi. Taxonomy (NCBI): domain Eukaryota; kingdom Metazoa; phylum Chordata; class Mammalia; order Artiodactyla; family Giraffidae; genus Giraffa; species Giraffa tippelskirchi. Next base: position 96,598,977 of record NC_137276.1, read on the forward strand.
TTTACCTTTCACTTCTCTTTTTTTCTCAGCTATTTGTAAGGCCTCCTCAGAAAACCATTTTGCCTTTTTGCATTTCTTTCTTTTAACAATGGGTATGATACCCTCATGTTTTGGTTTGCTTTTCTCTTTTATGCTCCTTATTCTCCTCTTTGCCTGGGGATCTCTGTCTTTATTTTTGTTCCACAGGAAATCTGACCAGGAGCTCTGAATGTAAGAGAGGATTACGGACAGTCCTACTTCACTATCATTTCCAAAGGAATTGATAGATCAACAGATATAATAAGACATTATTAAAATAATTCTGTACTCAGAGAAGTAAAGATCATGGGGATGATATGTGGGATGTGTGTTTATGGTTGTTGTAATAGTAAAAATGCCATCTCTGATGTGGTCCCTGATTCTTGTGTTTCAGCAGGAGCTCTGGTTGCCCACTGATCTCTGATTTGGAGCAGACAAGGAGGCAGAAGGGATAAAGATAGGTCAATAAGCTGAAGAATCGTTTGGCACTCTAGTAGTTCAACGCAATGCCACAAGAGAGAAAAGAGACCCACTGTCCAGGGATAGCCTGTTGAAGATCTGGGCTAGTTTGTAAGACAATCAGAGACTGGATGGGGTGGATGGAGATCTGTCAAGGTAAGGTAGTACATCTCTCCACTCAGGAACCAATGGGAGGAGACCTGCCCCATATGGGACATTGCCTTTGAAACCAACACAGAATTTATAGACAGTAACCTAATGGGACAAAAACACAATCCCTGGGCCAGATATAGGAAGGTGAGTAGAGAGTGGAGGGCAGGGATTGAACTGACCATTCTGGGAGGTGGAGGAGGCAGTGATCTGTGAGCTGGGGTTGATGATGGTGGTGCTAGAAACTCCCTTCTAAGGAACTCTGTCCAGAGGGAGTGGTATTTGGGCCCATGGAACATGGCCAGTGCTTCTCCAATGAGGAGAAGGGCATTGCTGAAGAACAGATGATACTTATCTCTAAGCAGGAGTTGGTCCATTTCCTGAGGGAGAGAACAAGCGTCTGCTCCTCACTGAGGGTGCTGGGAAATCCAACCAGCTTCTCACGGGTGTGTGATGGCTGGGGTTGAGGGGAGGTGTGGGACTCTCCCAGGGCCATAAACTGCCTGTATGTAGGAAGCAATAGAACAGACTCTCTTTCCCCACCTCTGGTAGAAGATGGTGTGAATCAACCCCTTTACCATCATTCAAGTGTGACTGGATGGGGTTGTCACTGTAAGGACAGAAAAGAGGAAGAGAGTGAGAGATTTGGGGTTGGGCAGCCTGGTTCCAATTCCAGCTCCAGCCTTTCTGCTTCTGTGGCTTTGGGCAAGAAGCTGAGGTTCTCTTGGCTTCCTGTTGTCTATCAGTAAAAAGTGGATAATAATATTAGTACCTAAATAATTTTGCAATATATATGTATATCAAATCATCACATTGTACACATTAAACTTACAGTGCTATTAATATACACCAATTATATCTCAATAAAACTTGAAAAAAAATAACAGTACCTACAACTTCAGGATGTAACAAAGGTTAAATGAGGCAATCAATGTAAAGTTCTTGGTACAATGTCTGCCATATAGTAAATACAAATGAAATGTCAGCTGTTATTCATATTTATTCCCTACCTCCTGGAACTATATATTGTTGTTGTTGTTCAGTCACCCAGTCATGTCTGACTCTGTGACCCCACAGACAGCAGCACTCCAAGCCTCCCTGTCCCTTACCATCTCCTGGAGTTTGCCCAAGTTCATGTTCATTGCATGAACATGCATGGTGATGCCATCCAGCCATCTCATCCTCTGATGCCCTCTTCTCCTTCTGCCTTCAATCTTTCCCAGCATCAGGGACTTTTCCAACGAGTCATCTGTTCACATCAGATGACCAAAATACTGGAGCTTCAGCTTCAGCATCAGTCCTTCCAGTGAATATTCAGGGTTGATCCCCCTTAAGATTGACTGGTTTGATCTCCTTATTGTCCAAGGGACTTTCAGGAGTCTTCTCCAGCACCACAGTTTGAAGGCATCAGTTCTTTGGCATTCTGCTTTCTTTACGGTCCAGGTCTCACAATCGTAGTGACCACTGGCAAGACCATAGCCTTGACTATACGGATCTTTGTCAGCAGAGTAATGGTTCTGCTTTTCAACACACTGTCTAGGTGTGTTATCACTTTTCTGCTGAGAAGCAGTTGTCTTCCGATTTCGGCCGCAGTCACCATCCGCAGTGATTTTTGGAGCCCAAGAAGAGGAAATCTGTCACTACTTTCACTTTTTCCCCTTCTGTTTGCCATGCAGTAGTGGGGCTGGATGCCAAGATCTTAGTTTTTTTAATATTTAGTCTTAAGCTGGATCTTTCACTCTCTTCCTTCACCCTCATCAAGAGGCACTTTAGTTCTTCTTTGCTTTCTGCCATTAGAGCGGTATCATCCACATATCTGAGGTTGTTGATGTTTCTCCCACGTATCTTGATTCTAGCTTGTAACTCATTCAGCCCAGCATTTCTCATGATGTGCTCAGTGTATAGATTAAACAAACAGGGTGACAGCAGACAGCCCTGTTGTACTCCTTTCTTGAAACAATCAGTTGTTCCATACAGGATTCTACCTGTCGCTGGAGCTGTGCATATCCTAGGCTAAAGCAATGATAGGATGTTCTTTGTAATTCAATCCAAGGCTGAGAAGGAGACAATTACTCTCTTGGTAGTAAGGCAAGTTGCCGTGATGTCATGGATTTTTAGACGTGCAGCCTCCCTCTCTTCCTCTCTCCTACACTCCCCTTACCTGGCAGAGAATGGCTGACAGCCTTTTCTGGGCACAATTGAAGGTGAGAACTGGGTGCAGGGGATAGAGAAGGGGTCTGGGACTAGGGGAGTGTGGGACAAGGGACATAGCCCAAGGACAGGATTCACAAGTGTGCTGAATATTTGACTTCTGAAGGGGTGGCCACAATGCCTTTGGGGAGACCCTGAGCCTGTGAAGAGCACACTGAGTCAGCCTACCTCTGCCAGGGATGGACAGTACTCAGAGGAACAACACTCAGAGTACCAGTACTTAGATGAACAAAAGTCAGAGGAACGGTACTCAGAGGAATAATACTCAGAGGACCAGTACTCAGAGGAATAGTACCCAGAGGAATAATACTCAGGAACAGCACTCAGAGGAACAGTACTCAGAGGAACAGTACTCAGAGGCCCCCAGGTTCTGTCATTCTGGGGTCTCAGAATGCTGTGAGTTATATAACCTGTATCTGAAGTAAATCCCTGATGGGACATTATCGTGGCTGTCACAGGACATGCTGTGGAATCTGGGTTAGTGGCTGCTCTTCCTACTCAGATTCTCCCAACCATCTACAAGGATTTCTCTTGGATAGAAGGCAGGTTGAAAAGAATCTGTATAGGCCAATATAATATTTATTTACTGGAAATACATCCACTTCCCTTTACATGAAAGGAATGCTGAGTAAACACAGGGAAAAGTAAAATCAAGGGCGCTTAGTAGGGAGTGAAGCTGAAGAAGGGAAGGTAAGATTCATTTAGGAAGGGGACATGGGGAGAAAGAAGGGTCAGCAGGAGTGGAATGTAGGGTAGGTGGGGAGCCTCATGTCCTCACCGGTATGTAGGACCCACCACCTCTGTGTGTTTCCTGCTGTATGTGATTGGCGAACACGTTAACTTCAGGGCCTAATTTCTGTAGCAGCTGAGCTGCCTAGAGCCACTAGTGCTATTTATTTTCTCTGAGCCTTATATTTAAGGCGTGATGAAAAACAACCTAACGGCCCAAGCACAACTGCCCCATATGAGAGACCATTAAGATAAAGTCCCGCGTAAGTGGCCTTAATAAAAGAAATTTATCACAAGACATGGAGAGGAAGGTGTCTTTATTCACTAGGTGAATAACACCAAGCATTGTCAATGTCGCTTTTCAAGGCTCAGAAATTATCATTCATTCTCCAAATTACCAACCGCACAAAAATTACTAAATGGTGCGTTATCACTCCCTCTCAGCGAGAGAATGTCTTTGTTTAACATTTGATTACAAATGGCTTTCCTATGATTATCATCAATAAATCACAGGTAAGTGTAGCCACAGCTGGGACCGAGGCAGAAAGACTTCATAAGCTACTGGGAAAAGGGGAAACAAGCATGCAAACGCTGACGCTTCAGGGATGCTGGACTTTTAGGACTGACGTTGTTGAGGGCCTTGTGGGGGTATCTTGGAAACAGAGCATGAACTGTGTCCATTCAAAGGAAGTGGGAGTTCTGCAGAGGTTTGGTGATGTCCCTTAGGTCCTAAAACATTTGGAGACGGAATTTCACTTCTGAGGAGGGAAGTGTATGAGGAAGAAGGTACACAGAAGGGAGAAAGGCCTTAGTCTATGTAAGAAAGAGAGGATTTAGTCTTAAGAATCTTTGAGAAGAGAGAATATTAAAGCAATGGTATTATGATCACTGTTGTTAAGGAGAGAGATTAGAGAATGGTCTCATTCTTTGTTCCATTATTTCATTCATTCCTTCACTCACCTAGTCTTTCAGTCAGCAAATATTTATTGAAGTCCTACTATATGCCAGGTGCTGTTAAGAGGCTATCATAGGAAAGTGAAAAGACAGTCCTTGCCTTCATGAGGCTCATGCTTCTGGAGGGAAATAAATAAATGAGATAATGGCAGTGTGTAATAAGTGCTGTGGAGAAAATAAACAGGTTAAGGATAAAAAGTAACTGGTGTGTAGAGAGCTACCAATACTTTGGTTACAGTGCTCAGAGTTTCATGTCTCTGGAGAGGTATAATATTTGAACTGAGACCCTAAAGGTGAGAACAATGACTCTCCTCTCCCGAAAGAACATTTCCAAGAAGGAGTCTGAGGGACAGAGAGAGATGAAAGTGTCTAACAATTATCTGAACAAAGTTATCAGCTTGGATTCAGACCCAGAATGACTCAGCGACTCAAGTGTCAACAGGCTATTTGGGAAACAAAATTGAATGTGGAATGAAATAGAATGAATCCTTTGACTCCTCACCTGGATCTGCTTGCAGTGCCTCCAACTGGAGTGTCTGTTCGGCCACTGCTTTTTACCCAGATCTCTCCAGACCTGCTTGGAGCTGGGACTGTACCTATGTGGTCTCCTGGCACAGGTATTTAACAGATTGGCTTCACTTTGATTCAGCAGTGCCTGGTTCTCTTGTAAATGTGTTGCTCCCAGATCTGGGTTAGGTTGGGTAACAGATACTACCAACCAGGACCCTAGCTAAGGGGAGACACTTATTTTGCTAAGTTAGCAAAATAAAGGCACCAAGGAACAAAAAAAGTCACTCTCTTTCCATTTGCCACAAATACTTATCTTAATCCTCTGCTTCTATTTGTGAAAATTTGCCAAAGTACAATTTTACTTACTTAACAATTTCACAGGTTGTTGACAATGAACTGAGAACTACTGACATGTTAAAATGAATTATGGCCTACACTATCTGGGAACTCTTGAGAATTTAAATGTGATGGGTATTTATGAGCAAGAGACAAAGGAACAAGAGAGCTAAAAGAAGAGAGAAGGAGATCCAAGATCCTACAAAGAGTGAAGAAAGGAAAGAATCAGACTGTGAAAAAGAGACAAAGGGAGGTGGCCACAGAAAAGTACAAAAACGGTACAAAAAGGGGTCAGGGTGGAGGGAGACGGAGAGAGACAGAGCCAAGAATGGGGAAGGAGCGGGTGGGCAGCAAGGCTGCTGCCATGAAGGGGACAGTGTGGAGATTAAGATCTCTATCTGAGCTTGTGGCTGGAGCGATTACAGTGTATTAGGATCCTGTCAGTGTTGACAAACACTGCCCCAATTAGGAATTAGTTCCACAAGGCATCAGATATCTAGGCTGCTGTTGACCTGCAAATAGAGGGGCCCTCCCTTCCCTCTCTCTTATTCAAATAGGCGCAGCTGTTTCCTAGAATAGCCCAGGATGCACAGCCTTCAAAGGCTCCACCTACAGCAGTCCCAGGGTGGGAGCAGAAGTTACTATCAATCACCTGATGTTCAAAAATTTTTTAAAAAATACCATTATTCTGGTAAGTGCAAGTTCTTTCCCTAAGAATGCATGCTAAACAATGATAAGAGTTCATTCTCTCCACACTTCATCCAGCATTAAACCCAAGACCCATCTTTTAACCATTGTTTCAGAGGTGTAAGTACTGTCTAGGGGAGGTCTCTATTTCATGGGCAATAGTCGGTAGGCAATTTTGAATTAATTGACAAAGACTGGATCAAAAGGGTATCTGAGCACACATTGAGGACTCATCTTTCCCCAAATTTGTGGAAGTGATAGACAAGAGGTATAGTTCTTGGAAGAAAACCCCACAACCAGAGTGGAAAGTAAGGGGTTTCATTGATGCTTCCCAAACTAGTGTGGGGGGCTGGGATCTCAGAGGGACAAAAGGCAGATGAAATCAGACGGAAGCAGGAAATGTCTGCAGAAAAGCACTGAAGCAAAGGAGGCTGTGGCTGATAAGGAAGCCCCCCCTGCCCCACCCCATCCTGAGGCCAGGTCCTCAGAACAGGAGGGGTTTCTGGGTCCAGAGTGGGAGCCTCACCTGACAGGAGAAATGTCTTCAACTCCCCACCCTTCTCTATTCTGTCAAGGCAGGCAGAATACATGGGAAGGGTGGGCTTTTGCTCAAAGAGGAATGGCAGTGCCTTGTAAGGTTGGTGCTCCCAGACAGGCTCCAACATTTAGGAATTCAAGGACTGACTCACACTGCCTAGCATGTATTCCATGCCTCTCCAACAACATTTGGAGGCAGGCTTTCACCTATATATAGGCTAAAGGGAATAAAAAATACAGATATGAGGACACACCAAGATTCATTAAATATTTGAAGGAAGCCAAAACTATGAAGGTGAGTACCAAACTCAGAAGTAAATGAACTGATATCAGGAACTTCAGCTAGTTAAAAGCAAAAAGGATAAGATATTAGAATAAGAATAATTAAAATCATTAGAAAGGCATAGAGGATAGAGGATATTATATCTATAATAATCAACTAAAGATTTAGAAGTTAAAATTTTGATTTTTGAAATAAAAATTCAATAGACAATTTGAATAACAGGATGGAAATAGCAGAAGAACAAGTGAGTAAGCTTGAAGACCAACCTGAGAAATTCTCCTGGAAAGCAAAATATGAAAGAAAAATTAAGACACATGGCACATGTTCTAACACATATCTAATAGAAATTGGGGGATAGGTCATTAGTGTTAGCTCACAACAAAGAGAAAGTAAACAGAAATACAAAGATCAATTGATAAATCCATAATTACGGTGAGAAAACGTAACCTACTGCACTCACAGTCATTAGATGTCACAGAAAAAAATGAAAAGAAATGAATTAAAGGATGTGGAGAAATAGAATGACGTAATTAGCTATCTTACCTAACTCTAACAGAGGAAGCATACTATTTTTAAACACAAAAAATCTTTTACAAAAAATGATCATGTTTTAGGTTATAAAATAAATCTTGATAAACTTCAGAAAGCAAAAAATTGTGATTTGTATTTCTTGATCACAAGGCAAAAAAAATATAAACAAGAACCAAAGGAAAACTTTATCCAGAAAAATTAAAAATCATGCTTCTAAATAATTTTCTAACAGAAAAGGAAGTAAAAAATGGTTATAACTAAGTCTGCAAATGCAAAAAATTAAGAACATACCTATCAAAGTCTGTAGGTTGGGCAGAGACAGAGGAGTATGCATGACATTACAACATATATTTACTAAAACATAAAAAACATGAAAATCAATTAAGCTTTCAGTTTAAGAGGTTAGAAAAATAATAACAAAATAAAATGGTCTTAAATAAATTAGAGAAAATAATTAGTAAAAGTAAAAACAGAAATGGTTAAATTACAATATTAAAAATAATGCAGATGAATACAAATAGAAGCTGATTCTTTGAAAAGATTACTAAGATATACAAATATTTGGTAAATTCTATAGAAAAGGAAAAGTAATTTTCCTTCTGCCCAATTCAGGAAAACAGAAGGGAAAACAGCATAAATTTAAAAGGGAAATAGCTAGACATATAGAAAATAAAATTAAAAAGCACAACTTTATACCAATAAATTTAAAATATGACAGACAAAACTAAAAATGCTTGGGAAAATATAAGTTGTAAAAATTTACTTAGGAAATAGAAAATCTGACTATAACAATAATCATAGAAGACTTTGAAAGCGAAATAAAACAATTACCTATTAAAAGGTCACCAGTTCTAGACAATATTAAGGATTAGTCTTATAGACTTTCAAGGGACAGATAATTTTCATGTTATATAAATTATTTCAAAACACTGGGAAGAAGAAAGAGATATTGTGAGAAGCCGTTCAATTGTTTTATCAGACTGTACAGTGCATGGAGTTTTCCAGGCCAGAATACTGGAGTGGATAGCCGTTCCCTTCTCCAAGGGCTCTTTCCAACCCACGGATAGAACCCAGGTCTCCCATACTGCAGGTGGATGCTTTACCAGCTGAGCCACCAGAAGCCCAAGAATACTGGAGTGGGTAGCCTATCCCTTCTCCAGGGCATCTTCCTGACCCAGAAATCGAACAGGGGTCTCCTGCATTGCAGGCAGATTCTTTACCAGCTGAGCTACCAGGGAAACTCTTTATCAGAATAACAACCCCAATAACAAATAACTATTATTCAGTGTACAGCATATTCCACTGGCCCATGCAAGGCCCCTCAGTTTGTCACTTGTTCTCATTTTCATTTTTTCCCTTTGCCCTTCAACTCTGTTGCCTGCATCCAGTCCTCTCCCCTGTCCTCCCTTTCTCTGACCCTTGTCATGGGTCAGCACTCTAGTATATTTGCAACCTTGTAAAATGGGTCTTGTGTGCCTGTGTTTTTAAATTCCACAAATGACATGCTGTAAACATTAAAGAAAATGTACTGTATGGCTATTGGCTTATCTCATAGATGAGTTTAGACACCAAATTCTATTACAATTACTTTTCCAGTACACGCCTTGGTATATTACATGCACTGTTATGCTCAGATGTCCAAGATATAATTCAGCAAAAATGTTGCAAAAAAGTACCTGATATTATTCAACTTTTTATGTGTGTATCCTTGTAAATTTGTAAATTGCACTTAAACTGCCAAAGGCTACTCAAGAAACTGTTAACAGAGGTTACTTTGGGGCAGTGGGTGCGGTGGGGTAGTTGGAAGTATTACTCCTCACTTGTGTTCTTTAGAACTTTTTTCCTTTTTAACCATAAGTGTGCTTACTTTTAAATTTTACAAAGAAAAAAAGGTGGTGAAGGGGGAAATACTATGGTCTTTATCGATCATTGATCTAAAGTCTGATTTCTAGGGCCCTCTCCAGGACTTAATGATTCTTTATTTGTGGGGTCAAGAGTTCCCCCTAACTTGGAGAAAGAAATTTGTTTCCTGGGATTCCAAGGAGCAGAGGGAGGAAGATTGAGTGGGGACTATAAGGAGAAATGTCAGCTCCCCCTGAAGAAACTTGCTTCAAATTAATGTCAAAGATAAAATGGACCTTCTTGTTGGTTTTGGAAACAGTTTTCCTATTCAGGCAGAATTTGGATGAGACCAGCTGGTACTAGACAGTTTAACTCTGACGTTCCTACTTCTTTTCTTAAACCTGATTCTTCTGATCTTAAAGAGTGGGTTAATCTTTGTTTGCCAGTTCTGTACACTTGAAATTCTTCACTTTACATGCCCATATATATGACTCCTTTGAAATTTGAAGTGCTACAAATCAAAGATATTTGAGCATATTAATCAGTCTTAATTCTTCATTTAATTCGTGCTTACATTACGTTATTTGTAAGCGTTGAAAACTTACAATTTTTTTTTTAAATCACTGCTTTAAAATTGCCTTACAACAATCTTGTTAGGCAAACAATGAGTACTATTATCGCTTTTTCAGAGTCAAGCCGCTAAGCTGCTCAGTCAGGTTCAGTTCTGGCTAGTTTAGGGAAGGCCATCTCATTCTTGACGCTACACTCAAGGTTCATGTAAATTGCATCATTAGTCACAAAATACAATCTCTGTCGACAGCATCATACTTGTCTGTCACAAATGTAGTTAAGTTGGTGAGATACAGCCAAAGAAAACCTGATTTTTGTTTATCCTTCTCTCTCAATGATTTACATGGGTGAATAAGGAAGATTGTTGCTTAAATTTTCTAGACTTTTTTTAAAAAAACCAACGGTTTATTTTGTACTGGGTGGAGCTGGGCTGACCAAGCTGCATGTCGGAGAGGCACGTGAGTGAGTCTCCGGGTTTGGTGAAAGCCAGGCAGTTTTGATCTACTCCTGTAGTCCTGGAGGTTTCAGACAATCCCTGGCTAAGCTTTGTTACCGGCGGATGCATCATTCATTGGAAGTTGCTAAAAGCCTGGGTGAACGATTGAGTGGTGTTACTCGCCCGTTGTTTACACCAGGAATAACTTAAGAGCCCCACTGGCCTTAAGTGAATTACTGACGCCACCCGCGTTAGGCCTGAGGGAGCTCCAATTAACGCGTTAATCACAGGGCGCCCCCAGGGCCCGCGTGTTAACACTCGGGATTTAGTAGCACTCCACTAAGTTGTTGATGAGGCCTGCGGTGGGATGAAAACCCTTAGAATACAGATGTGACAACCCCTGCCCTTTTATTTGTTAGTCAATAATCTGAATAACCCCAGTTTCACAGCTTCGTGTTGGATTTGCTGTTCCTTTCTCTCTTCCGCTAATCGCCAGTGAGGCCTGATAGGGTAGACTTTAACTTTGATTTGAACCCCCCTCCCCCGCCTCCTAAATAAAAGCACAGGTTTTTATCCACATGCGTATACTGCATAGACATCAAAGAAAAAAAAAGGCCTCATGCATTTCCATTAAAGCCGCGCGGACCAGGGGGAGGCACCAAGCTGGGTGCGGGCTTTTGAGGCGGTGGAAATTGATAAGGTTCATCTGCATACAAAAGGCTGAATGGAGAGGCAGCGGGGTGAGCGAGGTCGGACACCCAGATGGATTTTTTAATTCTGGGGAATATAACACCACGCTCACAAGTGATAACTGAGCCTTTCTTCCCAACTCAGACCAAAATATGATTTCCATTTGTGCATTGGAGGAGAAGAAAATTATACAGAATTTCATTCTGCAGTATAATAAGGCTTCACACTGAATAATGCTACCATAAGGCAGTGTAATTACTGAAGGGCAGAAAATACACTTTCAGTTTATATCTAATCACAATACCACATTGTCTGCTTTGGAAAAAAAAATCTAGGGTGTGGATGTGGCCCGTTGCTAGACTGTGAGTGGGACCCAGGGGACGTTGTGGGTGCTGAGCTTATTTATCAGAGTGCTGAGAAAAGGTGGGTGATTTGGCGCTATCATCTAAGACTGGACACAATCAGGAGGTGTGGACTTCTTTTCTCTGAGGGTCTCTAGGTGTTTCTCCTCTTCTAAAATGGCTTGTCCTGATCTATACTGACCCATTATGACCATGGCTAGTAAACACAGTGATCAAATAAAGAACTGAGAAAGAATCAGCCAAATTATTTTTACTGTTCGATTGTTGTTGTTTAGTTGCTAAGTCGAGTCCAACTCTTAGCGACCCCATGGATTGTATGTAGCCTGCCAGGCTCCTTTGTCCATGGGATTCTCCAGGCAAAAATACTGGAGTGGGTTGCCATTTCCTTCTCCAACTGTTTGATTAGCCTATTTGAAATTGCTGAAGAAGATTTTTGGTTATGTGTTTTTTGTCTTTCCATTTTGAAATCTATATCTTATTCACTCTAAAATAGTATATATTTACTATAAACTATTTTGAAACATAGAAAAGTGTAGTGGGGAAAAAAATCATTCTATTTCCCATAAAAAAAAAAGACTGCTAATATTTTGGTCAAGTTTTCTATGTTGTGTGTGTACTGTGTTTTGTTCTGTTTCTTCATGAATAACAGAAAAAAGTTTTCACAATGGCAGAACTTGTTTACACAGTAGATACTAAAAGCCATTCTGATTTGAAAGCAATGGATTTTAAAATTATATTTTAGATACTCTGTAAGAAACCTCTGAGGTTACTCTGGTAGCTCAGTGGTAAGGAATCCGCCTACCAATGCAGGAGACATGGGTCCTATTCCTGGGTTGGGAAGATCTCCTGGAGAAGGAAATGGCAACCCAGTCCAGTATTCATGCCTGGAGAATTCCATGGACAGAGGAGCTTGGCGGGCTACAGTCCATGGGGTCACAAAAGAGTCAGAGATGACTTAGCCAATTAACGACAACAACAATAAGGGAGCTCTAGACCTAATAGTTTCAAGTCCAGTGGTTCTCAAGCATGTGTGTACGTCTGACCCAGAGGGATGGGATGGGGAGGGAGGTGGGAGGGGGGTCCAGGAAGGGGAACACATGTAAACCCATGGCTGATTCCTGTCAATGTATGGCAAAAACTACTACAATATTGTAAAGTAATTAGCCCCCAACTAAAATAAATAAATTTATTTAAAAAATAAATAAATAAATAAACTGGCCATTATATTAAAAAAAAAAAAGAATCACCTGGAGAGCTTGTTAAACCATAGTTTGCTGGGCCCCAACCCCCAGAGTTTCTGAATTTGCAAGTCTGGGTGGGGCTGAGATTCTGAACTGTTAACAAGTTCTCAGGTGATGTGATGCTGGTACTGGTGCCAGACTTTGAGAACAACTGCTTTTTCATGGTTGTGGGTGTGGTTAAGGAAACCACAAAAAATGTAAGCTAAAAAAATGTAAGCTCCCAGACCACCTAAAGAGAAATGCAGATTTGGGAGAGGCCTTAAAAATATTATTAAGAAACTATTTGTGAAACAAATTACTGAAATAGTCTCATCACTAGTGTGGTAGACAGAATAGTAGTTCCTCGAAGATTTTCACATCCTACTCCCCAGAACTTGTAACTGGCAGGAGAGAATTAAGGTTGCAAATAGAATTAAAACTGGTAATCAGCTGACCTTGGATGGACCCAATGTAATCAAAGGATCCTTATCAGTGAAAGAGAGAGACAGGAAGGTCAGTGGTCAGTGTCAGAGGCAGAGATTTGAAGATGCTGTGATACTGGCTTTGAAGATGCTGTGATACTGGCTTTGAAGATGGAGGAAGAAGCCACAAGCCAAGGGATGAAGGTGGCCTCTCGAGACTGGAAAAGGCAAGGTAATGAATTATCTCTTAGACTCTTTAGAAGGAATGCACCCTGCTGACACCTTGATTTTAGCCCAGTGAGATTCATTTAACCTTCTGACCTCTAGAACTATAAGATAATAAATTTATGTTGTTTTAAACCACAAAGTTTACAGTAATTTGCTGTAGCAGCAATAGCACACTCATGCCAGCAGCTATCCACCCACATACACACACACACAATGTGCCATGGCACATGAATCCATCATTATTTCCTAAGCAACTTTCTTCACCAGTTAACATTATTTAGATACCTAGCCCTTGGGCTAGCTTCCCGGGCAGCTCAGTGGTAAAGAATCTGCCTGAAATGCAGGAGACGTGGGTTCGATCCCTGTGTTGGGATGATACCCTGGAGAAAGAAATGGCAACCCGCTCCAGTATTCTTGTCTGGGAAGTCTTGCCTGGGACAGAGGAGCCTAGTGGGCTACAATCCATGGGGTAGCAAAAGAGTTGGACATGACTTAGCAACTAAACAACAACAAGGACTTGAACTAGCTAGACCTGGGGAATCATCATTGCCTCATGCCAGTTATAAGGAAGGCTCAGAAGGAGTAGGCCAACCCAAAGATCCTTACTGAGACCTTGTATTCTTGGCCTAGTCCCTGGGCAGGTCCAGTTGATATGTTCAAAGACTGAAAGCTCCTATGTCACCTCGAGGGAAAGTACTGAGTCCTGACCTCTGAACTGCCAGGAAATTCCCTCTGGCACCACTAGGAATGAACAAGTTGTTTATAAGCATTTTGTTACTTAAAGGACCCAAAGATTGGTGGCAGTAGATTTCTGCCTAAATCATTACAGATGGTACATTAAGAAATTTGGGCCAGATTGTACAGAGTTTGCTAAAGATTTCGGGGAGGATAGGGTATCGTTTATTTTGGCCTTTGATTCCCCCTAGAGACCTTCTGTAACATTGTTTATAGCAAATAGTCCTAGCAGATCCCATTGATCTATGTGTCTATCCCTCCCTTCTGCCAATACCAATTTTGATTACTGTAACTGTATACTAAGTCTTAAAATTGGATAGAGTGAAAGTAAAGTAGGTTCCTCCTACTTTAGTCTTCTTTTTCAAAACTATTTTAGATATTCTAGTTTCTTTTATTTAAATATGGCTTTTAGAGGGGTCTTGTCTATATCTACAAAATAACTGACTGGTATTTTGATGGGAATAACAGATTGCCGGGAGAAATATCAATAACCTCAGATATGCAGATGACACCACCCTTATGGCAGAAAGTGAAGAGGAACTAAAAAGCCTCTTGATGAAAGTGAGAGAGGAGAGTGAAAATGTTGGCTTAAAGCTCAACATTCAGAAAACTAAGATCATGGCATCTGGTCCCATCACTTCATGGGAAATAGATGGGGAAACAGTGGAAACAGTGTCAGACTTTATTCTTTTGGGCTCCAAGATCACTGCTGATGGTGATTGCAGCCATAAAATTAAAAGACACTTAGTCCTTGAAAGGAAAGTTATGACCAACCTAGATAGCATATTAAAAAGCAGAGACATTACTTTGCCAACGTAGGTCCATCTAGTCAAGGCTATGGGGTTTTTCCAGTAGTCATGTATGGATGTGAGAGTTGGAATGTGAAGAAAGCTGAGCGCCGCAGAATTGATGCTTTTGAACTGTGGTGTTGGAGAAGACTCTTGAGAGTCCCTTGGACTGCAAGGAGATCCAACCAGTCCATCCTAAAGGAGATCAGTCCTGGGTGTTCATTGGAAGGACTGATGTTGAAGCTGAAACTCCAATACTTTGGCCACCTGATGCAAAGAGCTGACTCATTGGAAAGACCCTGATACTGAGAAGGACTGGGGGCAGGAGGAGAAGGGGACGACAGAGGATGAGATGGCTGGATGACATCACCGACCTGATGGACATGAGTTTGGATAAACTCCGGGAGTTGGTGATGGGCAGGGAGGCCTGGCATGCTGCGATTCATGGGGTCACAAAGAGTCGGACACAACTGAGAGACTGAACTGACTGAACTGACATTAAAACTATATATCATTGGGGAGGGTTGACATTCTTTCTATGTTGAATCTATGATCAATATTTGTCTCCCTGTTTGTCTTGTTTTTTCATCAGCATTCAAGCTGTGTGCATGTTTTGTTAGATTTACACTTAAGGATTTTCTTTATTTTGATTATAAGTAGAATTGCATTTTAAATTTTGGTTTTTACATGTTCACTACTGGCATATAAAAATACAATTGATTTTTGTATCCTGCACCATCCTGAAGTTACATTTATTAGATCTAGGATTTTTCTGTGTGTGTATGATTTCCTATGTAGATATTTACTTCATCTGCAAATAGGGAGGTTTTTGGTTTTTTTTTTTCCCTTGTTTTTGCTTTATTACCCTGGCTAGGTGTTCCATGTTGAATAGAGTGTGGAGAACAGATGTCTTTGCCTTGTTCCTGATTTGAGGGAAACATATTCATTCATCATTAAGCATGAAGTTAGCAATAGGATTTTGTAGGTGTTCTTGGTCCTCTGACTAGTTGATTTTTTGTCTGTGCCTATTGGCATTTCCAGTTTGTTGACTTCTTTAATATCCAGTGGGATATATGAGGACTTTCCCTGGTGGTTCAGATGGTAAAGAATCTGCCTGCAATGCAGGGATATTTGAGGCAAAAAGAAAACCTAAGGAACTTATCACCTCAGGTCCCAAGATCCTTAGCCAACTCTCTTCCTTCTCTCCACCTTCCATGATCTTCTTGTGGTTGTTTTACATAATGTCCAAGAGTTTTGGCCTTACTTAGTAGGGGGAACAGGAAATGTATACCTACTCCATCATCCCAGAAGTAGAAGTCTTGGCACATTTTTATAATAATCATGGTCAAATAATTCCAACCTCTGTGCCATCTGACATTAGTGTCATGAATTAAGAGTTATGTTTTAATATTATGTTTTGAGATTTGGCATCTTGTTTAAATCACATGGAGAGTATTGAAATTTTTGTTTTAGCAGGCATTTGAGGCTACAATTTCAGAGTTGCCTTCTGTGGATTCCAATGTCAGTTCAGTTTACAAATCTTCTCTTATAAATTTATCAGTCCTATGTTTATGTTATTTTGTGGCCAATCTGGCGTCTATGAGATGATCTATCCTGTAATTCAGTTGTCAAAGTCTAGGTGTGCTTTTTAGGGTCAAATCAATATATCCCTCACTCATGGGTAACCCCAGGATTTCATAAACAACTTTAAGAAGTCAATTTTCTGAGCTCCTCCCTCTGTGTGATCTTCCACTGCTTTCTCATTTCCCAAGGCTCTCCCTTTTTGATCCTCTGGCCAGAAGTTTGCAGCTTTATTATCCTGCTCAGTCTACTTCCAGTGATGATACCACATCTCAGGCCAAACGGTGGGATGGTAGGGAGAGGAAAGAAGTATTGGGAGTTCTTACTCTCTTGGGGAATCTCTTCTAATTAGAAAGGTCATCCTCAGAATTTTTGCTCTTTTGAGGTCCCCTTGATGTTACTGCTATGCCACTGTGAAATAGGTTGGTGGTTGAGGCACAAAAGAACACAGAAAAGAAGGGAAACATTGGAGTTTCTCCTACTCTATCTGAGTTTTAGGAGTCTCCTATTCTGTTTTTTATGACAGAAAGTGAAGACAAACTAAAGAGTCTCTTGATGAAGGTTAAAGAGGAGAGTGGAAAAGCTGGCTTGAAAGTCAACATTAAAAATACTAAGATCATGGCATCCAGTCCCATCACTTCATGGCAAATAGAAGGACAAAAAGTGGAAGCAATGACAGATTTTATTTTCTTGGGCTCCAAAATTACTGCGGACAGTGACTGCAGCCATGAAATTAAAAGACATTTTCTCCTTGGAACGAAAGCTATGACAAACCTAGACAGTGTATTATAAAGCAGAGATATCACTTTGCCAACAAAAGTCTGCATAGTCAAAGCTATGGTTTTCTCAGTAGTTATGTTTCAGTTGGACCATAAAGAAGGTTGAGTGCCAAAGAATTGATGCTTTCAAATCGTGGTGTGGGAAAAGGCTCTTCAGAGTCCCTTGGACTACAAGCAGATCAAACCAGTTAATTCAAAAAGAAATCAACCCTGAATATTCACTGGAAGGACTGATGCTGAAGCTGAAGCTCTAATATTCTGGCCACTTGCTACAAAGAGCTGATTCATTGGAAAAGACCCTGATGCTGGGAAATTTGAGCAAACTCTGGGAGATAATGGAGGACAGAGGAGCCTGGTGTGGTCCACGAGGTCACAAAGAATTGGACACGACTTAGCAACTGATCAATAACAATGACATTCTGTTCTTTGATCCAGAGATAGAGGGAATTTTCCCAAAGCTTTCTGTCTTTCTGTCTGTGCCCTGGTATCCACTTCTAGGGTTTGGGCTATGTTGAGCTTAGGTTGAAATTAAAAAAAAAAAAAAGACAAAGAAAGAATATTATTATCACTCATAGTTATTGCACCATGTTTATCTACTGTTCAGATATCAGTGTGGATCAGAATGAGGGTTGCAAGGTATTGCTACAGAAACATTCTGAAATCCTAAGATAATTGTTCTCTTGGACAAATAAGCAGGGAAGAGCTAAAATAATCAATAAAATGACTCAAGTTGTTTCTGGTCTTTTCTGTGAGGCACTACTTAACATAATTAAATTGTGATTGAAGATGTAAGTGAGTTTGACCATGTGTTTCTTTCCACATTAGTATTTTCTAAGTATGCTTAATGTGATGTTAATACATTGTATATAAAAGGAAAGTCTATAGTGATATAAGTTAGTAAATGTTTGGAAAAATAGTTAAATAAGTTTCTTTACTGAGAAAGCTCAAAACACTTTATATGCTAACATGAATCATGTGCCTCCTAGAGTCAAAATTACAATATGCAGCATTGCCCTAAGAATGCAACAAGTTGGCTACTTCCCTGGACCTCCTCTTAGAAGGGTAAGGAGTCTCCAGAACTGAGGATATGTGCCTACTCAGAACGCACCCCTTTTTCTAGACCATACTGCAGCTACTAGGACCCTGGAATACACCACTCAGATGGTCCAAACCAACCACTAGAACCTGAATGGCCATCTCAGAGAGCAGATTTCCCCACCAGTGGCTCTGGCACAGCTGTTTGGAGGAGAGAGAGGTGTGGATGGGCTGTGGATGCACAGGTTTAAGTGTCTGTAGGCCTCTTTGTCTCTTAGGCTAAGAAGGGGAGTGAGTAAGGCCACAAACTGGGAACTGCCTCTCTTGACCAAGCCATGTTCTGCTGTAAAACTTCCAGTAGTCCAGAATTTCTGTGAACCCAGCCTTCTATGTCATTTTGACAGTATCTTTGTCAAGGTGAAAGCATAGAACATGCTATATTTAACAGTGTATTAGCTTGACTATGATTTTTATCTTTAGATATATGATATATTTCATCAGTTAGGGTGACCAACTACCCCAGTTTGCTCAGGACTTTCTCATTTTAGCACTGAATGTCCCACGTCCCAGGAAACTGAGAGCATTGACCACCTGTCCCAGTTCTTAATAATTTTAGAAGTGGATCTGGCTGTATAAAGCATTTCCCATGTTTATTTGATCTTGAAATTCTTTCCTTTTAACTCCCACCCCAACCTCATGAGCATCTTATATAAGTGTAGAGACAAGTTACATCTATCATAAAGAAGTGCATCTTATAGAGAAACAAACTTTCAACCTATATTTTACATTGATTGATCTTAGGCAATACTTTCCTAGTGAGAGCATTTAGGCTTTTATAATTTTTTTTTTTAGTTATTAGGTTTACTTTTATTACTATCATTGTTACTACTAATAATGATAATAAGGTAAGATATATCAATTTTATAAGTGCTACCAGGTGCTAAACCCTATGCTAGGTGTTTTACATGCATAGCTTCTAATTCTAATAAAAAGCCTATAGGGAAGGTATTTGGAGAAGGAAATGGCAACCCACTCCAGTATTCTTGCCTGGGAAGTCCCATGGACAGGGGACCCTGGCGGGCTGCAATGCATGGGGTTGCAAAAGTGTCAGACACGACTGAAGCAACTAAACAACAACAACAGGGCAGATATTATGGTTCACATTTCACAGATAAAAAACTAAGTGACAAAGGGGATTTGAACTTAGATTTGTCTTTCTCTTAAGTTGATATCTTTTTACTGTGTCTATAGGATGAAAAACAGTAGATGAGATTGTTAAGTTGGGTCCTGAAATCTAATAATTACACATCAACGATGATAGTAGCAATATAGAATACACTTGGAGAAAAATGATCAGATCTGATTTATCCAGGGTCTACACCAAGATGAGGGGGATAAAGTGTTTGTTACATCCTTACAGTTGTTCAAATTTGCTCCTGCAGTTGTGTCTGAGGCCTGAGAGGGTTGTTGTTTTAGTGCCTAAGTCAAGTCTGACTTTTTTGCAGCCCTGAACTGTAGCCTGCCAGGCTCCTCTGTCCATGGGATTTCCCAGGCAAGAATACTGGAGTGGGTTGCCATTTCCTTCATCAAGAAGGATCTTCCCAACCCAGGAATTGAAGGCTGGGTCTCCTGCATTGCAGGCAGATTCTCAACCAACCGAGCTATGAGGGAATCGCATATATATATACATATGTCCACTCTTTTTTGGATTTCCTTCCCATTTAGGTCACCGCAGAGCATTGAGTCAAGTTCCCAAGAGTTCAGATAAACTTTTGTTTAAAGATTTTTTTTGGAAGAACAATAAGCAAAATATGGTTTTAATTCATTATAATTACCACATTATACCAGAAAGCTATTGCCTTTGAGATATTTGTTCTTTTTAATCAGCTTTATTGAGATATAATTAATATTCCCTCATTTGAAGTATATAATTCTGTGACTTTTAGTGTATTCACAGAACTGTGCATTCATCACCTCAGTGAATTTTAGAAGATTTTCATTACCCCCAAAAGAAACCCCACACCTCTTGGCCATCATTCTCTAATATCTCCCCACTTGCCATCAGTCATAGGCAACCACTCATCTACTCTGGTTCTATAGGTTTACTTCCTCAGGACATTTAATATAAATAGAATCAAACAATATATGATCTTTTGTCATTAGCTTCTTCTACTTAGCATTGTTGTTGTTCAGTTGCTCAGTTGTGCCCAACTCTTTGCGACCCCATGGACCACAGCATGCCGGGCTTCCCTGTCCTTTACCGTCTCCCAGAGCTTGCTCAAAATCATGTCCATTGAGTTAGCAATGTCATCCAACCATCTCATCTTCTATTATCCCCTTCTCCTCCTCCCTTCAATCTTTCCCAGCATCAGGATCTTTTCCAGTGAGTCAGCTCTTTGCATCAGGTGGCCAAAGTATTGGAGTTTCAGCTTCAGCATCAGTCCTTCCAATGAATATTGAGGGTTGATTTCCTTTAGGATTGATTGGCTTGGTCTCCTTGCTGTCCATAATGTTCTCAAAGTTCATCCACACTGTACATGCATCAGCATTTACTCCTTTTTTATTGTTAAATGATATTCTAATATATTTTATGATATATCATATATTTACTTATAAATATATCATATTTGTCATTTTATTTATCCATTTATCAGTTGATGGACATTTGGGTTGTTTCCATTTTTGGGCTATTATGAATAATGGTGCTGTAAATATTCATGTACAAGTTTTTGTGTAGACATATATTTTCTTTTTTTGAGGGTATATTTCTATGAATAGAATTGTTGGTTTTTATGTAATTCTATGTTTAATCACTGAAGGAACTGCCAGACAGTTTCCTAAAGCCAACTATACTATTTTACATTCCTACTAGCAGTATATGAAGGTTCCAATTTTTCCCATCCTTGTATTTAGGTAAGCTGTCATGCTAATTTTATTTCAGTTATTATATTCTTCAGCTCTGTTTGCTCTTCTTCCTGTTTTCCAACTCTTTGTCAAACTTCTTACTGGTTCATCGATTTTCTCCTGAGTTCATTGAGCATCTTTATAATCATTACCTTGAACTCCTTATAAAGTTGATTACTTAGCTCTGTTTTGCTTACTTCTTCTTCTAGGGTTTTTGACATATTCCTCTGTCTCCTCATTTTGCCTAATTCTCTGCTTCTATTTCTATGTATTAGGCAGGTCAGTTATATTTCTCAGTCTTGGAGAAGTGGCCTTATGTAGATGTCCTGTAGGGCACATTCTTCTCTGGTCACCAGTGTTATATACTCTAGGGGTGTCCCTTGTGTGGGCTTCATGGGCCCTTCTGTTGTGTTGAGGACAACTTCACTGGGTGCACTGATAGGTGGGGATGGATTCAGCCCAGCTGGCTACCAGGACTTGGTTGGTCTGATGGCTTTTGGCCAGTTGAGGGTCCATATCCAGCCTGGTGCCAACCTGCTTATAGGCAGGGCCAGGTTCCAAGGCACTGTTGTACTAATTTTAATAGTTCATCAATTCTCTTAGCTTTTATAGTTGACAGGGATATAAGCTCTAAATAATATCCAGTTTTGTGCCTTGTTGCATTGGACATAAATTTTATATTAATTTAAATAATAAAATTGCTAGAACACCTCTTAATCTTGTTCCTGATTTTGCTGAGATTTCCCCTAGTGCATTGGTCCTCAAACTTGGGTACATGCTGAGATCATCTAAAAAGTTAAAAAAAAAAAAAAAAACCTGCTAATGTCTGTGTCCCAGCCGTAGAGATTCTCAGTAGTGCGTCTTGGGCACTGGCACTTTTAAAATAATTTCAAATGGAAAGCAAAATTTGAGAATCATGGTTCAGGTGCACACAGACTTTTGTCATATTAACTTATAACTATTGATTTCTGTTGTCTGTTTTCCCCAGGAAGATCTTTCCAGGCAGAATTTATGTTCTATTTAACTTTTAGGTTTATTTTTATTTTATTATTTTCTCTATCAATGATTTTTTAATTATTGCTCATGTCTTAAATTTGACATTGTATCCTTGATGTCAGCAATGCCTGCAAAATGGTAAGAGCTTCAAAAAAGTAAAAACTTCAAAAATGAAGTTAATAATATCATTAATCTTGAATAGTAATGATTGTAATAGTACACTTTTAGGACAAGTTGTTGAGGACAGGACAGGGAGTAGTTTTGGAGGGAGGATCAGAGATGAAAAAACTTGACTTCAAATGTTTTGGGTCTGATATGTCTGGTCAGAAAACCATAGGCTTTCCACTGTATTTCTACGGAAAGTTCATGCCTGTAGTCTGGCATGTGCAATTTCTGCTATTGTTAAAGGAGAGTCACTGTTCTTTCCTCAGGTGCAACATTTCCATCTACACACCTTGTCAGAAAACACAGAAAGCTGTTCCTTAGGTCCAGGTTCTATGGGCAATACACATATGATTATTGAAAAGAGACTAAATTTTGAATATTTGGTAGCAAAACTAAACAAAAATCCTTTTCCTTGTCAAGGAAGATCAGATGAAAACAGGAGGATTGTTTTTATTTTGCTTTGTGCTATTATTTTATTCTTTATTATGAACTAGGCAAAAATAGGAAAAAGTAGTTAAGAATTACATACACTTTATGTATGTAATACATAGGGTCATACATACTACTTTTCCAAAATCAAGTACAATCATATATAGTGGAGAAGCCAAGTTCATATATAAGAAGGAAATTTTGTGAATTAGAAATGTGTTCAACTGCAAGTATAGAAACACTCACTACAGTGGCTAAGCCAAAAATAACTTTAGTCTTCTAACTTAACAATAAATCTGGAAGTGGGTGGCTGTTGATATTTGTTGTGCCATTAAAAATCCCATTGAGAATGTATCCAAACCTTCCTAGTTTTAGTGAGTTGACTTTTATTTCCATGTTTATTACCTCATGGTAGCACGGTGGTTGCTGAAGATCTGGAGAGCTGGGCTGTCTTCAAGGCAGGAAGAAGGGAGGGCAAAGAGCAGCACCAGCAGCATCTGAAGTCCTTTTCCTTCTTTTTGAATATTAGAATACAAAAAACCCTCTACAAAAAACCCTATAGAAGATTTCAAGGTCATGGACCAGAACTGTGTTGCATGGCCACTTCTACATACAAGAGAGATTGAGAAAGTGAATATATCACTTGGGACTGAGAACATGGCCACCCTAAACTAAGCTGAGCTTCATCAGCAGGGAATAAACAGGGAACAATTTGAGAGAGCAAATAACAGTGTCTAACTCAGGCATTCTGTTTAGTTGAAATATGTATCAAAATTTTTCTCCTACTTCCCTGGCCAGTTCTTCTTAGTTTCTAATTTATCCTTCTCCACCAGACTTTTAAATAAAAAAAAAAAATTATCATTCTTTACAAGACTTTTAAATGATAGGATTCTTTAAATCTTGGTCCTAGCCCTTCTTAAGTTTTTCATTTTATACTCTCTACTTAGGCAATAGCATCCACTCCCATAACCTTAACTACCCAATGATTAATGATTCCCAAATTTATGTCCTCATTCTTGAACTCTAATGAAATGGTTAACACCATGTATCTTTTCATCACTGCTCTATTTCAGTGTCTAGCTGATAACTTATACATCGTGGGTACCCATTAAATATTTCATAAATGAATGAGAATACTTTCTAGGCTACTGACCATGGGATGCATTCCTAGCCAGCGGTTGGCAGGTATAGCAGAGTAAGGAACATCAGTTGATTTCTGTGGGAGCCAGTAGAGTCCTGAGTACTGTAGTCATTCCAGTTGGAGAAGAGGCTGGGGAGCAATATCTGTTAGTCTTTGGAAGGCTACTCCACACCACATGCAAAAGAAACCCCTGGAGAACAGCCCTTGCTACAGCTTTCATGGCCATCTTTTCCTTCAAATATCACAATGAAACTCCAGAAAATAAAAGTGTTCACATTGCCTGAGACTAAAATAATACAAGCAATTTTCTCTGAAACTGACAGAGCCTCCATTTCACTCACAGTATTGGACAAACATAAACCTCTTCTTGGTAAAAATAAGCAGACAAAAATGTCACCAGAGTTATAGAAAGGCCTATCATTACATAAAAAGGGAACCAGAACAGTACAATTTGATATGGATTTGTACCAAGATATAGGGATAAATATCTGAAAATTTTTATTTTAAATTGCAATGAAATTAGAGAGAAATTATGTGTATGAAAAAGGAACAGCAATTTGAAGCCTTTATCATAATTGAAATCCAAATGTCCTGGTGTAATTTTTAAATTACAAGAATAAAAATCTACCTTAAGTATATAGTCAGAAAAAGATACATAAAAAGGAAAATAAAATATTATTATTATTGAGATTTTCATCACTTTCATACTAAATACCAGAAAATGGTAGTTCAGTTCAGTTCAGTCGCTCAGTCGTGTCCGACTCTCTGCGACCGCATGAATTGCAGCACGCCAGGCCCCCCGTCCATCACCAGCTCCCGGAGTCTACCCAAACCCATGTTCGTCGAGTCGGTGATGCCATCCAACCATCTCATCCTCTGTCGTCCCCTTCTCCTCCCGCCCCCAATCCTACCCAGCATTAGGGTCTTTTCCAATGAGTCAACCCTTCGCATGAGGTGGCCAAAGTATTGGAGCTTCAGCTTCAACATTAAACCTTCCAGTGAACACCCAGGATTGATCTCTTTTAGGATGGATTGATTGGATCTCCTTGCAGTCCAAGGGACTCTCAAGAGTCTTCTCCAACACCACAGTTCAAAAGCATCAATTCTGCGGCGCTCAGCTTTCTTCACCGTCCAACTCTCACATCCATACATGACTACTGGAAAAACCATAGCCTTGACTAGACGGACTTTTGTTGGCAAAGTAATGTCTCTGCTTTTAAATATGCTATCTAGGTTGGCCATAACCTTCCTTCCAAGCAGTAAGCGTCTTTTAATTTCATGGCTGCAGTCACCATCAGCAGTGATTCTGGAGCCCAAAAAAGTAAAGTCTGACACTGTTTCCACTGTTTCCCCATCTATTTCCCATGGAGTGATGGGACCAGATGCCATGATCTTAGTTTTCTGAACGTTGAACTTTAAGCCAACTTTTTCACTCTCCTCCTTCACCTTCATCAAGAGGCTCTTTAGTTCTTCTTCACTTTCTGCCATAACGGTGGTGTCATCTGCATATCTGAGGTTATTGGTATTTCTCCCGGCAATCTTGATTCCAGCTTGTGTTTCTTCCAGCCCAGCGTTTCTCATGATGTACTCTGCATAGAAGTTACATAAGCAGGGTGACAATATACAGCCTTGACGTACTCCTTTTCCTATTTGGAACCAGTCTGTTGTTCCATGTCCAGTTCTAACTGTTGCTTCCTGACCTGCATACAGGTTTCTCAAGAGACAGGTCAGATGGTCTGGTATTCCCATCTCTTTCAGAATTTTCCACAGTTTATTGTGATCCACACAGTCAAAGTCTTTGGCATAGTCAGTAAAGCAGAAATAGATGTTTTTCTGGAACTCTCTTGCTTTTTCGATGATCCAGCAGATATTGGCAATTTGATCTCTGGTTCCTCTGCCTTTTCTGAAACCAGCTTGAACATCTGGAAGTTCACGGTTCACGTATTGCTGAAGCCTGGCTTGGAGAATTTTGAGCATTACTTTGCTAGCATGTGAGATGAGTGCAACTGTGTGGTAGTTTGAGCATTCTTTGGCATTGCCTTTCTTTGGGATTGGAACGAAAACTGACCTTTTCCAGTCTTGTGGCCACTGCTGAGTTTTCCAAATTTGCTGGCATATCGAGTGCAGCACTTTCACAGCATCACCTTTGAGGATTTGAAATAGCTCAACTGGAATTCCATCACCTCCACTAGCTTTGTTTGTAGTGATGCTTTCTAAGGCCCACTTGACTTCACATTCCAGGATGTCTGGCTCTAGGTGAGTGATCACACCATCGTGATTATCTGGGTCGTGAAGATCTTTTTTGTACAGTTCTTCTGTGTATTCTTGCCACCTCTTCTTAATATCTTCTGCTTCTGTTAGGTCCATACCATTTCTGTCCTTTATCGAGCCCATCTTTGCATGAAATGTTCCTTTGGTATCTCTAATTTTCTTGAAGAGGTCTCTAGTCTTTCCCAATCTGTTGTTTTCCTCTATTTGTTTGCACTGATCGCTGAGGAAGGCTTTCTTATCTCTCCTTGCTCTTCTTTGGATCTGCATTCAGATGAGAATATCTTTCCTTTTCTCCTTTGCTTTTCGCTTCTCTTCTCTTCCCAGCTATCTGTAAGGCCTCCTCAGACAGCCATTTTGCTTTTTTGCATTTCTTTTCCCTGGGGATTTTCTTGATCCCTGTCTCCTGTACAGTGTCACGAACCTCTGTCCATAGTTCATCAGGCACTCTGTCTATCAGGTCTAGTCCCTTAAATCTGTTTGTCACTTCCACTGTATACTCATAAGGGATTTGATCTAGGTCATACCTGAACGGTCTAGTGGTTTTCCCTACTTTCTTCAATTTCAGTCTGAATTTGGCAATAAGCAGTTCATGATCTGAGCCACAGTCTGCTCCTGGTCTTGTTTTTGCTGACTGTATAGAGCTCTTCCATCTTTGGCTGCAAAGAATATAATCAATCTGATTTCGGTGTTGACCATCTGGTGATGTCCATGTGTAGAGTCTTCTCTTGTGTTGTTGGAAGAGGGTGTTTGCTATTACCAGTGCGTTCTCGTGGCAAAACTCTATTAGCCTTTGCCCTGCTTCATTCTGTACTCCAAGGCCACACTTGCCTGTTACGCCAGGTGTTTCTTGACTTCCTACTTTGCATTCCAGTCCCCTATAATGAAAAGGACATCTTTTTTGGGTGTTAGTTCTAGAAGGTCTTGTAGGTCTTCATAGAACCGTTCAACTTCAGCTTCTTCGGCGTTACTGGTCGGGGCATAGACTTGGATTACCGTGATATTGAATGGTTTGCCTTGGAAATGAACAGAGAAATGGTAGAGCAGTATCTAAAAAGTTTTGAGAAAGGTTTTGTGACCCAAGAGTTTTCTATACAGTAAGTCTCCTGAGCTGTGATTAGTCACTCAGTCATGTCTGAGTCTTTACGACCCCATGGACTATATAGCCCGCCAGGCTCCTCTGTCTGTGGAGATTCTCCAGACACGAATCCTGGAATGGGTGCCATGCCCTCCTCCAGGGGATCTTCCCAACCCAGCGATCAAACCCAGATCTCCCACATTGCAGGCTGATTCTTTACCATCTGAAACACCAGGGAAGCCCAAGTAAGTCCCCTACATACAAACAAGTTCCTTTCTGTGAGTGCATTCATAAGTCTAATTTGTTTGTAAGTCCAACAGAGTTAGCCTAAGTATGCAAGTTAACACACTTGGCTATATAGTACTCTACTGTAATAGATTTATAATACTTTTCACACAAATAATACATACATGAAAAACTAACACAAAAAACAAAGAAAATATTTTTAATCTTACAGTACAGTACCTTGAAAACAGTAGTACACTACAACAGCTGGCATATAGGGCCTGGCACACACGTTTCCATCTGTGAAAGTTCAAAACTTGAAGGTTTGTATGTAGGGGACTTACTGTACCCTTCAAATAAGAAAGCAACAGGAAAGTATTAAATCGAAGATTCTTAAGCCAGAAACATGTATAGACTGAAAAGATGTGTTGCCATATGATTCAAAATCAAGATCTCAAGTATGGGCAGAACATTTTACTCATTCATCAAACATTTATGGGTGGCACAAATTGAGATACTGGTTTATATTCTTTTTTCCCTTTCTCCCTGCCCCATTCCCAAACAGAAAAGTATTAAATCGAAGATTCTTAAGCCAGAAACATGTATAGACTGAAAAGATGTGTTGCCATATGATTCAAAATCAAGATCTCAAGTATGGGCAGAACATTTTACTCATTCATCAAACATTTATGGGTGGCACAAATTGAGATACTGGTTTATATTCTTTTTTCCCTTTCTCCCTGCCCCATTCCCAACTAATGGCCCTCATTCCCCTTCCAAACAAGGATCTATAATACTTTAATTTTCTTACCTTAGGATTCTTTGAAGAATTTTCTAAAGTTTTTCTAAACTTTTAAAAAGTTAGTTTTTTCTGTACAGATTAGTTATTTAAGAATTAACAACCATGAAAGTATTACAAATTAAATCTATGAGACATGGTCAAACCTAAACTTAAGGCAAATCCTCAGACCTACATAGAACCAGAAAAGTTTTATAAACTGAGAAAGTTTGAAAATAATATCAGTTTTCAATTCTAGAAATTAGAAAAAGGGCTAAAAATTAATTGTAAAAATAAGGAGAAGACAATTGAAGGTAAGAATTATTGAGAAATATAAAAAATACAACCATTAAGAACAGGAGGGAGGATCTGTGCTCCTGGAGAAGTAGGCCTGGAATAACTATAGTTATATATATATGTATACATATATATGTGTGTGTGTGTGTGTGTGATATGTACAGTGTATATTATATAGAGGAAAGGGCAGAGTTGAAATAAAGCTTAGACAATTCCTGATGCCTCCTTGCTTAACTTCTCAAAACTATGTAGAAGTCAGATGGCTGCCACATGAAAATGTCGTTCACAAACACTGTTGGATACTGTGAATTCATTAAGGAGAACATTCAGGAGAAAGCAGAAGTCTAATCCAAAACAAATGGCATTAACAAATATTCCAAGCCTTTGAGTTTGTTACATCTGCTACCAATAGAATTATGACTGACAGGTAATCCTAGTACATCTCAGTCCAGGGGAATACCAAACTGAAAAGGCAGGCTCTGGTTGACCCAGTTAGCTTGTCAGTAGAGCCCTGGAGGGCCTCCTCCCCACATTCAAATATTTATACTCAAAGCTGTAGTGGCTAGGATAGGCAAATCATTCTTTTATTAAATTCAAGCTAAAGGGGTGAGATGAAACCCTCCTCCCCACTGTGTTTTCTGAGCTGGCTAGCCCACCGACCTCAAGGTGCTCCTACTCACTTCCTATCATTCCTGTAAATGTTTGTGACTTGCTGCAAAAATTCCTATCTGCCTTTTTGCTAAACAGTGTTGATGTTCTGATTGTGGAAATACACTCATCCTCTCACTTGCATACTTTTAATTTAAAACTGTTTATGAGCACTGAGGCTCCCATGTATTGTATATGCTTTTCTGAAAACCAAATAAAATTACCTATGAAAATGAAGAAAAAATACAACCATTAAGAACAGGGTCAGAAATTGTTCTTGTTGATCAGTTGCTCAGTCACTCAGTCGTGTCCTGACTCTTTGTGACCCTATGGACTGCAGCATACCAGGCTTCCCCGTCCTTCACCATCTTCTGGAGCTTGCTCAAACTCATGTCTATTGGGTCAATGATTCCTTCCAACCATCTCATCCTCTGTCTTCTCCTCCTGCCTTCAATCTTTCCCAGCATCAGGGTCTTTTCTAATGAGTTCGTTCCTCCCATCAAGTGGCCAAAGTATCAGAGCTTCAGCTTCAGCATCAGCATCATTCAAAACACTAGTTTATATAAACTCAACCGGTTATACAATTTGAAACAGATATACATACCTGTTATAAGGGTGGTAGAGAGTAAAAGATATTTCATACAAATACACAGTGTTAGGGAATATCATTATATAAAAAAGTGAAACTAAAAATGTTCAAAGAAATCACAATGTACAACTTAATCCTAATAAATATTCTGGATAAAATGGATGATTTTCTGGGAAAATAAAAATTATTAAAATAGACTCAAAGGAGGTTAAAACCTGAATGGAAAAATAACCATGGAAGAAATAATAATAATAATACTCACAGGGAATTCCCTGGTGGTCCAGTATTTAGGACTCAGATCTTTCACTGCTGTGGCCTGGATTCAATCCCTAGTTGGGGAACTAAGATCCTGCAAGATGCCTGGCATGGCCAAAAATAAAAAGGAAAAAAAATTGTCACAGAATTATTCATAATAAGCATGCCAGGCTCAGATAATTTTTAAAGAAAATTTCAGGATACTCACAAGAAACATATACTGCTTTCTTTGCTATTTAAATTGCTTCAAGCAAATAAAAAAGGGTGAAATTTCCAATTAATTTTACAAGGTTGACAACAACCCAATGCTAGAACTTAATGCTGAAAATGGTATCCATAAATACAAAAACTACAGAATAACAACAGTTAACAGTGTATAAATAAACCACTGGCAGATATACTGAGGAATGTATTAAAAGGGCAATACATCTTATATTCCCTGGAGAATGAAATGGCAACCCACTCCAGTATTCTTGCCTGGAAAATTCTATGAACAGAGAAGCCTGGAAGGCTATACCCATTGGGTCACAAAGAGCTGGACCTGACTGAGCACCTGAGCACTCTCGCACATGTTGTATTTATTTGTTAGGATTCCCCAGAGAAACAGAACCAATAGTATACACATACACACAGATTTATCAGAAGTGATTGGCTCCTGCAATCATGGAGGTTGACAACTCCCAGGAACTGCTTTTAGCAATCTGAAGACCCAGGAAAGCTGATAGTATAGTTTCATTCTGGGTCTGAAGGCCCAGGAACCAATGGTGTAAGTTCCAGTCTGAAAGCTAGGAGGCTCAAGAGCCAAAAGAAGCAGGGTCAGATGGCAGGAAAAGATTGATGTCCCAGCTCAAGGCAGTCGAGCAGGAGGAGTTCTGTCTTAGTCAGCTGAGGCTGCCATAGCAAAATACAAGACTAGGTGGCTTAAGCAATAGAAATTTATTCTCTCACAGTCCTGGAGGCTTGAAATCCAAGACAAGGTGCCAGCATGGTCTGTTTCTGGTGAGAGCTCCCTTCCTTTCTTATAGACAGTTACCTCCTTGATGTGTCCTCACATGGAAAACAGAAAAAGAGATCATGATCTGTGGTATTTCTTCTTATAAGGGCACTGATACCAACATGAGGACCTCATCCTCATGATCTCTTCTAAATCTAATCAGCTCCCAAAAGGCCTATCTCCAATTACCATCACATTGGAAATTAGGGTTTCAATATGCTAATTTGAGGAGGACATAATCCAGTACATAGCATACCTTAACTCAGTAGGATTTATGCCAGGAATGTAAAGATGGTTCAATAGTTGGAATATTTTGCTTAAACTCATCAAATTAAAAGGTTGAAGTGGATCATGTCAGTTAACACAAGCTTGGTAAATTTCCACATCTCTTTATTCTATAAGATGATAGAAACACTTCCTGAAACCAAAAGCACTTATAATCTTAAGAGTGCAGTAGAAAATAACAAGATTACTTAGTATTATTGCTATTATTCAAAAGTTTTTGAACATTCCAGCCAGAGTAATAAGAAAAGAAAAAGCAACAAGAGAGCTAAGAAAGACAAAATTATCATTATTTGAAGATTATATATTTGTCTATATAATTATCTAATAGGATAATTACAGTCAACTAAAAATGGCAAAACAAATACAATATTGTAAAGTTAAAAAAATAGATAAATAAACTAATTAAAAAAAAACAGTACTAGTTGCATATGTGACCAATAAAGGACAATGGAAATAAAAACCAATAGTGTTCTTATACCAGTGGTAGCCAGAAAATATGAAAAAATTCAAATTATAACAGCAACACAAATATAAACCACCTAGGAATAAACTTAGCAGGAATATGCAAAACCTACATGAGAACACTTCAGAACTACTGAGGGCATAAAAGGAGATCATGTTTTCAGAAGGAAAAAGTCAACACAGAGACTCTGAGTTAGATGTAGAAGCTGCTCTCCAGGATAACACATTTTACAGCAAACAATCTTACACAGCTTTTAAGATCTTCTCTTCTCTTTGGCATTCCGAATTTCACAAGGAAGCGTCTAGGTGAGATTCTATTTTTCGTTCATCTTGCTAAGCACTGAGTGGGCTCTTGCAGTTTAAAGTTTGTTGTTTCTTCAGCTTTTAGAAATTTTACTCCAATAATTTCCTCCCCTCTGTTTTTTGTTTCCATTTTTGGAAAACTTTATTATTTGATTGCTAAATCCCCTGAATTAATATTCATCGTTTAGAATAGCAGTACAATAGATGAATTAACCAGGAGTAAATCTAACAAAAGGTTTATGTAAGAGGGACTTCCCTAGTGGTCCAGTGACTAAGACTCTACGCTTTCAATATATGGGGTGCAGGTTTGATCCCTGGTTGGCAAACTAGTATCCCACATGCCAAGTGGTGAAGCCAAAAATTTTTTAAAAAATATTTATGTTAATCCTGAATATTCATTGGAAGGACTGATGCTGAAGCTGAAGCTCCACTACTTTGGCCACCTGATGTGAAGAGTTGACTCACTGGAATAGATCCTGATGTTGGGAAAGATTGAGGGCAAGAGGAGAAGGGGGTGACAGAGGATGAGATGGTTAGATAATATCACTGACTGAATGAATGGACATGAGTTTGAGCAAATTCTGGGAGATAGAGAAAGACAGGGAAGCCTGGTGTTCTACAGTCCATGGGGTCGCAAAGAGGTGGACACAATATAGTAACTGAACAACAACAAAGATATTAACATTAGGGGAAACAACATGAGGTGTAAACCCAGACCTTTTGTGTTATCTTTGTTGCTTCTCTATGAATATAAAATTATTCCAAATAAAAACTTTCTCAAAAAAGATCTAAAAGAACTATACGGAGAAAACATAATACTTTATTGAAAGACATTAAAGGAAACTGAAGCAAAGCAAGACCTAGAGCATATTGTAAAGGGTCCAATAATGTAGAGATGCGGAGAAGGCAATGGCACCCCACTCCAGTGCTCTTGCCTGGAGAATCCCATGGACGGAGGAGCCTGGTGGGCTGCAGTCCATGGGGTCGCTAAGAGTGGGACACGACTGAGCGACTTCACTTTCACTTTTCCCTTTCATGCACTGGAGAAGGAAATGGCAACCCACTCCAGTATTCTTGCCTGGAGAATCCCAGGGACGGCGGGGCCTGGTGGGCTGCCGTCTATGGGGTCGCACAGAGTCGGACACGACTGAAGCAACTTAGCAGCAGCCGCAGCAGCAGCAATGTAGAGATGTCAGTTTTCCATAAATTCAGTGCAAAGTCAATAAAACTCTAACGGGATATTAAAAAGAAATTTGACAAGCTGATGCTTAAATTTATATAGATGACCAAAATCCCAAGAATAGCCAATACACTCTAAAGGAGAAGAAGATGAAGACAGGGGACTTGCCTTTCAGATATCAATAATTACTATAAAAGAATTAAAGCATATGTAGTATTTAAGACAGTCTGGTATTTGTTTCAAGGATAGAAAAACAGATGAATGGAATAGAGCTAAGAGCTGGAACTAGACCCTTTGTCATATGGAAACTTGATATTGACTGTGCTGAATGAAGCTCAAGCTGGAATTGAGATTGCCAGGAGAAATATCAATAATCTCAGATATGCAAATGACACCACCCTAATGGCAGAAGATGAACAGAAACTAAAGAGCCTCTTGATGAAAGTGAAAGAGGAGACTGAAAAAGCTGGCTTAAAACTCAACATTCAAAAAACTAAGATCATCACTTCATGGCAAATCAGTCAGTTCAGTGGCTCAGTCGTGCCGGAACCTTTGCAACCCGGTGGACTGTAGCACGCCAGGCCTCCCTCTCCTTCACCATCTCCCAGAGTCTACTCAAACTCATGTCCATTGAGTCGGTGATACCAACCAACCATCTCATCCTCTATCGTCCCCTTCTCCTCCCACCTTCAATCTTTCCCAGCATCAGGGTCTTTTCAAATGAATCTATTCTTTGCATCAGGTGGGCAAAGCATCAGCCCTTCTAATGAATATTCAGGACTGATTTCCTTTAGGATGGACTGGTTGGATCTCCTTGTAGTCCAAGGGACTCTCAAGGGTCTTCTCCAACCACAGTTCAAAAGCATCAATTCTTCGGTGCTCAGCTTTCTTTATGGTCCAACTCTCACATCCATACATGACTATTGGAAAAACCATAGCCTTGACTAGACGGACCTTTGTTGGCAAAGTAATGTCTCTGCTTTTTAATATGCTGTCTAGATTGGTCACAGCTTTTCTTCCCAAGGAGCTAGCATCTTTTAATTTCATGGCTTCAGTCACAATCTGCAGTGATTTTCGAGCCACCCAAAATAAAGTCTGTCACTGTTTCCACTGTTTCCCCCTCTATTTGCCATGAAGTGATGGGACAAGATGCCATGAACTTGATTTTCTGAATGTTGAGTTTTAAGCCAACTTTTTCACTCTCCTCTTTCATTTTCATCAAGAGGCTCTTTAGTTCTTCACTTTCTGCCATAAGGGTGGTGTCATCTGCATATCTGAGGTTATTTATATTTCTCCCAGCAATCTTGATTCCAGCTTATGCTTCATCCAGCCCAGTGTTTCTCATGATGTACTCTGCATATAAGTTAAATAAACAGGGTGACAATATACAGCCTTGATGTACTCCTTTCCCTATTTGGAAGCAGTCTGTTGTTCCATGTCCAGTTCTAACTGTTGCTTCCTGACCTACATACAGGTTTCTCAAGAGGCAGGTCAGGTGGTCTGGTATTCCCATCTCTTTAAGAATCTTCCACAGTTTGTTGTGATCCACACAGTCAAAGGCTTTGGCATAGTCAATAAAGCAGAAAATAGATGTTTTTCTGGAACTCTCTTGCTTTTTTGATGATCCAACAGATGTTGGCAACTTCATCTCTGGTTCCTCTGCCTTTTCTAAATCCAGCTTGAACATCTGGAAGTTCACGGTTCATGTACTGTTGAAGCCTGGCTTGGAGAATTTAAAAAATTACTTTGCTAGTGTGTGAGATGAGTGCAATTGTGCAGTAGTTTGAGCATTCTTTGGCATTGTCTTTCTTTGGGATTGGAATGAAAACTGACCTTTTCCAGTCCTGTGGCCACTTCTGAGTTTTCCAAATTTGCTGGCATATTGAGTGCGGCACTTTCACAGCATCATCTTTTAGGCTTTGAAATAGCTCAACTGGAATTCCATCACCTCTACTAACTTTGTTCGTAGTGATGCTTCCTAAGCCAACAACACAAGAGAAGTCTCTACACATGAACATCACCAGATGGTCAATACCAACATCAGATTGATTGTATTCTTTGCAGCCAAAGATGGAGAAGCTCTATACAGTCAGCAAAAACAAGACTGGGAGCTCACTGTGGCTCAGATCATGAACTCATTGCCTATTTCAGACTTAAATTGAAGAAAGTAGGGAAATCCAGTAGACCATTCAGGTATGGCCTAAATCAAATCCCTTACCATTATACAGTGGAAGTGACAAATAGATTCAAGGGGTTAGATCTGATAGACAGAGTGGCTGAAGAACTATGGACGGAGGTTCATGACACTGTATAGGAGGCAGTGATAAAGACCATCCCCAAGAAAAAGAAATGCAAAAAAACAAAATGGCTGTCTGAGGAGACCTTACAAATAGCTGTGAAAAGAAGGGAAGTGAAAAGCAAGGGAGAAAAGGAAAGATATACCCATTTGAATGCAGAGTTACAAAGAATAGCAAGGAGAGATAAGAAAGCCTTCCTCAGTGATCAGTGTAAAGAAATAAAGGAAAACAATAGAAAGGGAAATCCTAGAGATCTCTTCAAGAAAATTAGAGACACCAAGGGAATATTTCATGTGAAGATGGGCACAATAAAGGACAGAAATGGTATGGACCTAACAGAAGCAGAAGATATTAAGAAGAGGTGGAAAGAATGCACAGAAGAACTATACAAAAAAGATCTTCATGACCCAGGTAATCACGATGGTATGATCATGGCAAATAGATGGGGAAAAAATGGAAACAATGACAGACCTTATTTTCTTGGCTACAAAATCGCTACAGATGGTGACTTCAGCCATGAAATTAAAAGACACTTGCTTCTTGGAAGAAAAGCTATGATGAACCTTGACAGAGTATTAAAAAGCAGAGACATCACTTTGCCGACAAAGGTCTGTCTAGTCAAAGCTATGTTTGTTTCAGTAGTCATGTTTGGAAGTGAGAGTTGGACCATAAAGAAGGCTGAGCACTGAAGAACTGATGCTTTCAAACTGTGATGCTGGAGAAGACTCTTGAGAGTCCCTTGGACTACAAGGAGATCACACCAGCCAATCTTAAAGAAAATCAACCCTAAATATTCATTGGAAGGACTGATGCTGAAGCTCCAATACTTTGGCCACTGATGAGAAGAGTCAACTCATTGGAAAAGATCCTAACATTGGGAAAGATTGAGAGGGCAGGAAAAGAAGGGGACAACAGAAGATGAACTGGTTGGATGGCATCATCGACTCAATGGACATGAGTTTGAGCAAGCTCTGGAAAATAGTGAAGGAAAGAGAAGCCTGGCATGAAGCAGTCCATGGGGTTGCAAACAGTCGGACACAACTGAGTGACTGAACAAGAACCATTGACTCCACAATGTGACCTTGCTTGGATATAATTGCAGATGTAATTAATTAAGGATTTGGAGATGAAACTCTCCTGGGCCTTGAATCCAATACCAGTGTCCTTACAAGAAGATGAGAGGACACAGACAGAGAAAAGAATGATGAGACGATGAAAGTGGAAATTGGAATGATGCATATTCAAGCTAAGGAACATGGATTGTAGTCAACCACCAGAAACTGGCAGAGAGGGAAAGGGTGATTTTCCCCTCAAAAACTTCAGAAGGAACCAATTGTACTAACATCTTGATTTTGAACTTTTAGCTTCTAAAACTGTAAGATAATACATTTCTGTTGTTTTAAGCCACCAAGTTTGTGGTAATTCTTATGGTTCTAATAATCTAAGTGTGTTAGTCACTAAGTTGTGTCTGACTCTTTCAACCCCATGGGCTTTAGCCCACTAGGTTCCTTTGTCCATGGAGTTCTCCAGGCAAGAATACTGGAGAGGGCAGCCATTCCCTTCTCCAGGGTATCTTCCCAACCCAGGAATTGAACTGAGGTCTCCTGCATTGCAGGCAAATTCTTTACCATCTGAGCCACCTAGGGAGCCCTGTCTGAGCCACCAGGAAAGCCGAGTAATCTAATACACCCATATTACAAATCAATAGAGAGAGGAGAGTTATTTGATAAATTATGTTGAAATATATACTAAGAATTTGAAAAAAATGGAGTTATATCTTTAGTTTCAACTAGTTGTTCAGTCACTAAGTCATGTCTGACTCTTTGCAACTCCATGGACTGCAGCATGCCAGACTTCCCTGTCCTTCACTATCTCCTGGAATTTGCTCAAACTCATGTCCATTGAGCTGATGATGCCATCCAACCATGTCATCCCCTGTTGCCCCCTTCTCCTCTTGTCTTCAATCTTTCTCAGCATCGGGATCTTTTCCAATGAGTCGGGTCTTCGCATCCAGTGGCCAAAGTATTGGAGCTTCAGCTTCAGCATCAGTCCTTCCAATGAATATTTAGGGTTGATTTTCTTTAAGATTGGCTGGTGTGATCTCCTTGTAGTCCAAGGGACTCTCAAGAGTCTTCTCCAGCACCACAGTTTGAAAGCGTCAGTTCTTCAGTGCTCAGCCTTCTTTATGGTCCAACTCTAACATCTAAACATGACTACTGGAAAAACCATAGCTTTGACTATATATATATTTAAGTCCCTGATGAATTAGATTTAAAGGTGATGGCAAACTTTAACACTTTGATCAGAAATGAAGGAGACACTTTTTTTACCCCAAGATAGAGAAAATGCTAAATAAAAAATTGATAAAGTTGATCATTTTAAATTTGAGAGCCTCTGTTCATCAGAACACACCATCAATAAAGTGAAAAGATTAGCTCCAAACTTTAAAAGATATTCACATAGTGTATTAATTGGCAAAGTGTCATTTTTTAAAATATATAAGAACTCTTACAAATCAACAAGATTAGTAAGCCAAAACCCAATAGAAAAATGAGCAAATCATATAAGCAGGATTTTACAGAATAGGAAACATAATTGATGAATATTTTGAAAGATTTTCAACGCATTCAAAAGCATAGAAATGCAGTTTAACATAGTGAAGTATCATCTCACTCTCACTGAAGAGGAAAAAATTAGGAAGTCTACAATACCAAGAGGTTAAACTCGATGAGAAGTTTTACATCCTGTAAAGTGTTTATCATTTTGGAAAATAATATGGTGATTTGGCCTTATCATTGTGAAGTTGCACATTTTTATATGCCCAGCAGTTCCATTTTTAGGCATATGAATGTATGTTCTAGAGAAACTTTTGCATCCATGCACCAGGAAACAGGTATAAGAATGCTTATCAGTTCAGTTCAGTTGCTCAGTCATGTCCGACTCTTTGTGACCCCATGAATCACAGCATGCCAGGCCTCCCTATCCATCACCAACTCCCAGAGTTTACCCAAACTCATATCCATTGAGTCGGTGATGCCATCCAGCCATCTCATCCTCTGTCGTCCCCTTGTCCTCCTGCCCCTAATCCTTCCCAGCATCAGGTCTTTTCCAATGAGTCAACTCTTCACATGAGGTGGCTAAAGTATTGGAGTTTCAGCTTCAACATCAGTCCTTCCAATGAACACCCAGGGCTGATCTCCTTTAAGATGGACTGGTTGGATCTCCTTGCAGTCCAAGGGACCCTCAAGAGTCTTCTCCAACACCATAGTTCAAAAGCATCATAGATTTTAATAGTAAAAAAGTGAAACAACAAAAATATATATTGGTAGAATGAAAAGGTAAAATACAGCATATTCTCATAATATCATGCAGTAGAAGAAAGTAGGGCTTCTCAAGTGGCTCTGTGGGTAAAGAATCCTCCTGCAATGCAGGAGATGTGGGTTCGATCTCTGGGTCAGGAAAGTCCCCTGGAAGAAGGCATGGCAACCCACTCCAGTGTTCTTGCCCGGAGATGTCCATTGACAAAATATACTTGAACCTTTTCTTGTTTTCCAGCACAAGATGATGTTCTAGGCTCACCTCATACTTTCCCTGCCCCAGTCCTGGAGTAACTCTTCTCTTCAAGGAACTTTGGTTCCTTTCAGAGGAAAAGAGTGTTCAGAAGCAAAGATCTGAGTAATTAGTGTGCTTATTTCTATTGGTGTGGTATTGCTCTCAGGTCTTTTCAGTGGATACATATATATTTAACCTCTTTATTTATTTATACCTTTATCTAAGGAACCTAGCAGGCTATAATCCATAGGGTCACAAAAAGTCAGAAACGACTTAAGCATGCATGCATGTAGAAGAAAATAATGACAATTACCTGCAGCAAAACTGATAGATCCTAGAAACATAAGATTGAGTGAAGAAAGGTCATGGAAAACAAAGTACAAAACAATAGTGATAATGGTTAATATCCACATAGCAGTTACTCTATGCCAGGCAAACTCTAAGCAGTTCATTCAATCCCTGTAACAACCCTTTGGAGGAGATGTTATTATCTTCATTTTACAAGTGAGGAAACGGATCCTTTAAGTGGTATGTGTCTTGTGTAAGTTCAACTCGCTTGGGAATGACACTGACAGTCAGTGTCATGGCAGTTTGACTTTTAATTACTGTGCTTTGCTGCCTCTCAATCTGGCTTTATGTCTATCTATTTATCTTCCTCTATCAATCTGTCAGTATGATACCATTCTTATTAGGTTCAAAAATAAGTAAAACTATTGTTTAAGGATACATTCACATGTGCACAAAATAAAATATCAAGAGCAAGGTCATAATCAACTCAAAATTCACAAAATTTCACTTATCTCTGGTTGGGAAACAGGAGATGGGACTACGGAGTTAATTAGCAGTAGGTGATGCTCTGATTCTTGAGTTGGGTAGTGGGCCCACTGGTGTTCATTTAATTATGGTAACTTACATCTATGTTACATATATTCTTTAATATGTGTCATATTGTATGATACAAATTATAAAAATGGTCTCTCTTGATTTTTCCCCCCATGCTTTCAATGTCTCTCTTTTTGTTTTACTTTGCAGGAGATTTCTTTTTCTTCCAGCTTTTGGGTAGCACTTTTAATTTTGGCAATCACATTTTTAATTTCTAAGATTTCTTTTTTGTTTCCTAGTTGCTCTTTTGACATTGCAGCCTAACCTACTTTGCAGCTGTAGCATCTTCTCAAATCTCTAAAAATTCACCGGGACTTTTTTTTAAAGCTCTTTACTGTTCATTGTGTCTGCTTCCTCTGGGTCCAGTTGTTTGATTTGTCAGCATTGTTCTCTTTCATGTATGCTATTGTTTTCTTCATCAATTTGGTGGACTTAGGTCATGAATGAAAAATTAGGTGATACATAAGGAAGCCATTGTGGGCCATCCTTCTTAGGGACAACTTGCTTAGGGCTCATTCCTGGGATCCTGGGAAGATGTTTCTGTTTAATGACAGGAAAGCTCTCTGCTAAGGCTTCTATTTCAAACTTTATTCGCCTGGCAGGCTCAAACCTGGACCCAAAAGTGAGTGTGAACTCCCATTTTCTTCTTATTTATGATCTGTAAAAATTTTAATTTCATTTTTTTTCTTTTGAACTTGGCTATGTATTTTAAAGTTTGCTTTTAACAAAAATGTTTATCTGTATGTCTGTAGCTGGAGTGATGGTGGGGGTTCTTTTCTATAAGCTTGGTAGACTATCTTGTCAGGAATCTGCACTGTGACTTCTGTAATTCTTTTAGAAAATGCCTCTGCTTATGTGGTATCTAGTCTATCTCCATGGGCAGGGAACTTTGGTACACATGGTGAGAAAACACATCAGAAAAAAGAAGGATCCCTACCAGATCCTCTGTGTATAAGTCTCAGAGTTATCTACTCAACCAAAAGCTGTTTTTCACACTTCTTCTAACAGCAACCCCTTACTATCTAGAATGTAGCTTTTCTCTCTTGTACTGGCTCCTAGCTCACAGTTCCCTATGTTAGTTTGTGGTTTTATATAAAATGCTGAAGCACTAAGCCTAGGGACTTTCTCACCCTCATCATTAGCTCAAACCTGGTACACACTTTGCTCCACAGTGCAAATAAAGAGTAGATGTGGTTGTTCCACTTTACTCCCCTTGTCTGGGAACAGATGCTACCAAGGCTGTGGTAATGTCCACCTCACCAGTCCATCCACAGGTCTAAGCAATTATTCTGGTTTCCCAGCCTCTATGACTTGAACTATCTCTTGTGACACTTGGCTTGTATTCTCCAGCTCCTTCTTGGGCCTAAATTTTGTACGTCATATC
Source organism: Giraffa tippelskirchi (assembly GCF_054371585.1). Lineage (NCBI taxonomy): Eukaryota > Metazoa > Chordata > Mammalia > Artiodactyla > Giraffidae > Giraffa > Giraffa tippelskirchi. The sequence goes on from NC_137276.1 coordinate 96,640,182, forward strand.
CTCAGCTTCCGAATATGTTCCAAAAGCAGTTCAGTTTTCCGAACTGTTGAAAACTCATCAGCTTTTATCTTCACTCTTCACTTATTCAGAGATGACTCCCAAATTGGTATCTCTAGCTCAGCCTGTTGTATTTCTCCAATAGCCTACCCAAGAGGCCATCAAAATCAACATTTCAAAAATGAAAGAATAATCCTTTTTTAAACACTTCACTTTTTTGGTGTCTCTGTAAAATCATCAGATTTGCCCAATCTGGAACTATGGGAAGCATCAGAGACCATCTTGTTATTCAGTTCCCACATCTAAGCAGTTTAGTTCTACTGAGCATAACTCCTAAATATTTCAATCTCTCTTTCTCTCCATCCTTACTACCACAGCCCTTGCTGAGTTATCTTACTGTGATAGAAATCTTATCTCTTCTTGTGAAAAGTTTGAAGGATTCCTCACTACCTGCAAGTCAATGCCTAAGCTCCCTGTAAAATGGGATAAATTGTGTCTCCTAAAAGATATGTCCACCGAGAACTTATGAATGTGACCTTATTTGGCAGAAAGGTCTATGTAGATGTAATTAAGTTAAGTATCTTGAGATGAGATCATCCTGGGTTAGTTCAGTTCAGTTGCTCAGTAGTGTCCGACTCTTTGCAACCCCATGGACTGCAGCACACCAGGCTTCCCTGTCTGTCACCAACTCCCGGAGCTTGCTCAAACTCATGTCTATCGAGTTGGTGATGCCATCCAACCATCTCATCCTCTGGGCCCTAAATCCAATGACAAGTGTCCTTAGAGGAGCAGAGAAGGGAAGAAACTTCAGAGGAAAAGATAATGTGGAGATGGAGGTAGAGATTAGAATGATGCTGTCTATAAGACAAGGAACATCTGGAATCACAAGCAGCTACCAAAATCTAGGTGAGAGGCATGGAACTGATTCTACTTCAGAGCCTTCAGAAGGAATTAACCTTGATTTCGAACTTCTGGTCCCAAATTGTGACAGAATAAATCTGTTGTTTTTAAGCGTCTTGTTGTTGTTCAGTTGCTCAGACATGTCCGATTCTTTGCAATCCCATGAATTGCAGCATGCCAGGCGTCTCTGTTCTTAGTAGTAATTTTTACAGCAGCCCTATCAAACTAATGTGCACCCCAGTATGGTGAATATGGCCCACTGTTCAACTTCTGGCCAATCTCAAGACTCAGTATTCCTTGTTTTGTATTTGAATTAAGTGCATGATCCATGCTTTTCCACAGTACAGACTATGTTCTTATTCGTTTCCATGATTTTCCTCACTTCTTCACTTCTTACCGAAACCCTGCTGCCCTGGCAGTACTCAAATCCATTTTCTTGACTCACATCCTTCTTTCAGGGTTTGGCTTGGGCATTGTCTCCAGGAAGCCTGCTGGACCCCCTCATGTTGGTGCACCTGTTGCCTTCTCTACACTTTCATGTTTGGAGCTCATTCTCATTTAAAAACTAATAATGAGAATTCATGAGGCAAAGGTGCATTATTTTTTTTTTCCCATTTTAAATGGATTGTGTGAAGGGCAAAAGTCTGCTTCTAGAAAGAAGAAAACTAGCAGCCTTTTGGAAATTACTCCAACATCTGATAAGGGAGCTATCGAGTCTGTAGACTCTCAGCCTTGTATAGAAGCCTCTGATAACTTTAGCTTCCAATGTGCTGCTTAGTTGTTAAGTCATGTCTGACTCTTTGTGACCCCATGGGCTGTAGCTCACCAGCCTCCTCTATCCATAGGAATTCTCCAGGTAAGAATACTGGAGGGGGTTGCCACGCCCTCCTCCAGGGGATCTTCCCAAACTCAGGTCTCCTGCATTGCCGGCAGATTCTTTACCATCTAAGTCACCAGGGAAGCCCAAAATGAAGGATAATATGACTGCAAGATTAGTTGGGGAGGGAAAGACTCAGAGATTTACTTCCCTTTGTTAAGAAGGAGAAAAAACAAAAAAAAAGGAGTAGTGCACTGATTGATAATAGTGAATTTCTTTAAATGTTATTCTAAGTTATCTGTTATCTACTTCTAGGATTTATGGAATACTGTACTAATTGAAAACTATGCTTATCTGCCCTAATGGTTCTATTGCTATAAGAAATACAGAATTGAGAAGAAAAACATGCTCTTCTTTTAACTCTGTTCACCACCCTTTTGAGATGAATGGCTGATTAAAAAGGTACCATGTCACTTGTTACTGAATTTCCAACGTGTAAAGAGAATTTGGAAGGAAACAAATTGATTTCTAATGCTTTTTTCCAGACAATACTTAGCTGAGTTGTGGCAGATATCAAACTGGTCATTCTTATAATAGCAAAGTTTGGGAAATACAGAAAGTGGTACCAACATATTGGTTTTTTTGGTTTGTTTATTTTTTATGGTAGCCTTGTGATGGTATAAATTTGATGTGATATCACTTGGTAGTCAAAAACACAAGTAAATATAAGTAAATATATTGTATATCTTAATTATTTTGGAATTTCTGTATTTTGTTTTATTCTAATTAATTTTTATTGGAGTATAGTTGATTTGGAATTTCTGTATTTTAGTTTTCCCCTTAAAGCCATGTCCTGAAACAGGAGTGGTCATCACATTATGAATCCATGAGGAATGAAATTAAATAGAGCACAATTTCCTCATTTATTTATTTTATTTTTACATTTTTTATTTTATTTTGTATTGAAGTATAACAATGTTGTGAGAGTTTCAGGTGGACAGCAAAAGGACTCCTTCAAACATATACATGTATCCATTCTTCCCTAAACTCTCCTCCCATCCAGGCTACCACATAACATTGAGCAGAGCTCCCTTTTCTATACATCGGTTATCCATTTAAAATATAGCAGTTAATCCCAAACTCTCTAACTGTCCCTTCTCCCTCTTTTTCCCCACCGGCAACCAGAAGTTCATTCCCTAAGTCTGTGAGTCGTTTTGTAAATAAGCTCATTTGTATCATTTCTCTTTAGATTCTGCATCTAAGGGATGTCATACAATATTTCACTCAGTATAACAATCTCTAGGTCCATTCATGTTGCTGCAAATGACATTATTTCATTATATTTAATAGCTAAGTAATATTCTATTGTATATATGTGCCACATCTTCTTTATCCATTCCTGTCAATGGACATTTAGGTTGCTTCCATGTTTTGGCTATTGGAAACAGTGTTGCAATGAACACTGATGTGCACCTATCCATGGTACAGAATCTGCCTGCACTCTCCTGTTTGCACCCAGGAGACTTGGGTGCGAACCCTGCACCAGGAAGATCCCCTGGAGAAGGGAATGGCTACCCACTCCAGTGTTCTTGCCTGGAGAATTCCATGGACAGAGGAGCCTGGCAGGCTACAGTCCATGGAGTTGCAAAGAGTCAGACACAACTGGGCGACCAACACTTTAGTGTTGTCAAGTAGGTTGGTAGATATAAAAGTGTGGAGTCCAGGGGAGTAAATTGGGTTGGAGATAAGTGCTTGGAAATCATCAACATAGAGCTGACTGTTAAAGTCAGAAGATAGAATGAAATTACCCATTAAGGTTGTGAGAGTAAATAGTGACTAAGACTGAACCCTGCAAAATCCCAGATGCATGCTACAGGGTGCTCGGGTCTGGTGCACTGGGATGACCTGGAGGGATGGAATGGGAAAGGAGGTGGGAGGGGGGTTCTGGAAGGGGAACACATGTACAACCATGAGGGATTCATGTCAATGTATGGCAAAACCAATACAATATTGTAAAGTTAAAAAATAGATAAATAAACTAATTTAATTAAAAAAAAGAAAATCATAATTTAGAATAAAAAGAAGGATCTAGCAAAGGAGAACAAGTTGGAGGAAGGGGTCAGTGCCAGGAGAATATGGTGTCTCTGAAGCCAGTGCAAAAGTGTCAAATGCTGCTGAAAAGCTGAATTGAGACGTGAATTTTATTTGGCTGTGTGTTATTCGCTCAGTCGTGTCTGACTCTTTGCAACCCCATGGAATACTGGAGTGGGTTGCCATTCCCTTCTTCAGGGGATCTTCCCAAACCAGAGATAAAACCTGGGTCTTCTGTATTTCAGGCAGATTCTTTACCATCTGAGCTAGAGGGAAGCCCATTATTTGGCTGGATAGAGATTTCTGGTGATATTGACAGGAGCAATTTCAGTGAAGGTGTAAAATAAAAGCTCAATTGGAATGGGTTCAAGAGAATCTATGCAAAGAACTAACAGAGACAGTGATACAAAAAATTTTAAAAAGAATTTTTTGTAAAGAGAAGTGAGAAATGGGGCAGAGGTGGAGCAGAATATGGGGATAAGGAACATAATGCAGCATGTTTGATAGGGATTTCAAGGCTACTTACAATAAAAAGAAACAGTAGATTAAAACCTCAAAACATCAAAGGAATAATTCCAAAGAAATTCAAAGCATAAAACATTTTTTCTTTATGGCAGAAAGGTAGGCATATTTCTTTTAAACAGACAAACATTCCCATTCCACAGTATCCTTGATGTAGACAAAGTGATTTCTATATTCACAATCCAGAAACTTATAAACTATTGAACTTAAAAGAGTTCAGTAAAGCTGTTGTATATAAGATCAATATACACAAATCATTTGTATTGTTATCTGTCAGTAGTAAAAATACTGGATTTTAAAACCCATTTTAAGTAAAATGGATTTTCAATATGTAACATCTAAAAAACTAGCAAAACAAAAATTACTAGAAAATAGTTCAGAATTTATGCAACAAAAGATGTACAGAATCTATATGTGTAACATTATCAAAGACATAAAGGTTATATACAAGAGATAAATCATGTTCAGTCCTTTAAAAGGATGATTTAGTTCTTGTAAAGATGGCAGTTCCCCTGAAATTAATCTATTCATTCAATGCAATTAAATACTTAATCAGGTGTGTGTGTGTGTACGTGTTCATGAAACTCTACAAAGGGTCGATAATAGCCAAGACATTTTGAAAGAAAATAAGAATAGAGTAGATTGTCTTGCCCTATTATAAAGCTATAATAATTAAGGTAACATTGGCACAAGAACGATCAAATAAACCAATGGATCAGAATAAAAATCCCAGAAAAGGTACTATGTATATATGGAAAATTGATATGTGGCAGAAGTAGCATTTATAATTACAAACCATTTTGATTAATGATAACAGTTATCCAGATGGAAATATAAAACATCCCTACATCACATCATATGTGAAAGTATATGATTATAGAACTAAAAGATAAAAGTAAGCAATTTTTTATAGAAAAAAAATATGTATTATTCCTGCCATAACCAGGGTCTATCCCTAGGAAAATATCTGACAGTTGAGGGACATCCTACAAAATAAATAATTGTACATTTATTTTGAGTACAGTGCTAACATTTAAAGAGTCCATGTTAACAAAGACAAATAAGGGCTAAAGTATTACAGATTTAAGGAGACTTAATAGACTTAACATTAATGTAATGTATTATATTGAACTAGATATTATATCAGAAAAATTTTCCCAAACTTATATTGTTATAAAAACTTTGACAAAATTTGAATGTGAACTGTAAATCACAGTTTTTTAAATCAAGGTTAAAATTCCTGATTTTGATAACTATACTGAGAGAATGCCTTTGTTTTGGGGAACTATACAGTGAAGTATCAGAGAGGCATGATGTGTGCAACATTCTTTCAAATGATTTATAAAAAATAGATTATCAATAATGCATACTAATAAAATAACAGTGATTAATATAAATAAGTATGTAGATTATATAATTTATTATTTTCTATATGATATTACATTATATAAAACACTTATATGATTATATTGGGGCTTCCCTGATGGCTCAGCAGTAAAGAATCCACCTGCAATCCAAGAAACGCAGAAGATGCAGGTTCAGTTCCTGGGTCAGGAATATCCCCTGAGAGAGGGCATGACAACCCACTCCAGTATTCTTGCCTGGAGAATCCCATGGACAGAAGAGCCTGGCGGGTTACAGTCCATCGGGTCACAAAGAGTCAGACATAACTGAAGCAACTGATCATGCACACACCATATGATTATATTAATGTGCAATAATTATGCATATATGGAGAAAATAAAGCAAATGTGACAAAAGGCAGTTGGTGAATCTGGATAAAGAATATCAAGAACCTTTAATTTTTCTGTTTGAATTATTTTAAAATGAAAAGTTAAACAAAGTAAATGTAGAATATTGTACTTATAAATTCAAATATACACATCTCGAAGAGAAAGATTCAGAAATTTGACTACATTAAAAATCTAAGGGACTTCCCTAGTCACGCAGTGATAAAGAATCTTCCTGCCAATGCAGGAGACATGTGTTTGATTCCTGATCTGGGAAGATCTCATATGCACCGGGGCAACTAAACCCATGCACAACAACTATCAGCCTGTGCTCTAGAGCCTGTGAACCATGGCTACTGAGCCTATGCAACCTAGATCCTATGCTCTGCAACAAGAGAAGCCACTGCAGAGAAGCCTGTGCACCACAACTAGAGAGCAGCCCTTGCTTGCTGCAACTACAGAAAAGCCCATTCAGCAACAAAGACCACCACAGCCAAAAATAAATAAATAAATAAAATTTTCTAAAAATTTCAAAAAGCATGTGCATAATTGAAAGACCAAAAACAAAATGCAAAGATAAATCACATGTTGATGGATAGTTGTGAAACTTGTAACCAGTTAGGATCTAAAATATATTAAAAAGTCCAATAAACTAGCAAGAAAAAGCAACAAGCTTAAGAATGTTAACAGGCAAGTCACAGAAGAGGAAAGCTTGATGTCTACTAAATATGCATCATATTTCAACCTACCAGGAATCAGAGAAATAAAAATTGAAGCAATAATTTCACATCAACCATATAGACAAGGAATTTAAAAATTGTATCATACCAAATACTAGCATTGATACTGAGTAGTGTGAACTCTAGGACAGGGCTCAGTTCAGTCACTGAGTCATGTTCGACTCTTTGCAACCGCATAAACTACAGCATGCCAGACCTCCTTGTCCATCACCATCTCCTGGAGCTTGCTCCAACTCATGTCCATCGAGTTGGTGATGCCATCCAACCATCTCACCCTCTGTTCTCTTCACTTCCTGCCTTCAATCTTTCCCAGCATAAGGGACTTTTCCAATGAGTCCGGTTTTTGCATAAATAACCAAGATATTGGAGCTTCAGCTTCAGCGTCAGTCCTTCCAATGAATATTCAGGACTGATTTCTTTTAGGATGGACTGGTTGGATCTCCTTGCAGTCCAAGAGACTCTCAAGAGTCTTCTCCAACACCACAGTTAAAAAGCATCAGTTCTTCAGTGCTCAGCTTTCTTTATGGTCCAAATCTCATATCCATGCTTGACTACTGGAAAAACCATGGCTTTGATTAGATGGATATTTGTTGGCAAAGTAACGTCTCTGCTTTTTAATATGCTGTCTAGGTTGGTCATAGCTTTTCTTCCAAGGAGCAAGCATCTTTTAATTTCATGGCTGCAGTCACCATCTGCAATGATTTTGGAGCCCAAGAAAATAAAGGCTTTCACTGTTGCCATTCTTTCCTCATCTATTGGCCATGAGATGATGGGGCCAGATGCCATAATCTTTGTTTTTTGAATGTTGAGTTTTAGGCCAGCTTTTCCACTCTCCTCTTTCACTTTCATCAAGAGGCTCTTTAGTTCCTCTTTGCTTTCTGCCATAAGTGTGGTGTCATCTGTATATTCAGATTACTGATTCATGTTATTGATATTTCTCCCGGCAGTCTTGACTCCAGCTTGTGCTTCATCCAGTCCAGCATTGTGCATGATGTACTCTACATGTACATTAAATAGGCAGGGTGACAATATATAGCTTTGAGGTACACCTTGCCCAATTTGGAACCAGTCCATTGTTCCATATCAGCTTCTAACTGTTGCTTCTTCACCTGCATACAGATTTCTCAGGAGACAGGTAAGGTGGTCTGGTATTCCCATCTCTTTTAGAATTGTCCACAGTTTGTTGTGATCTACACAGTCAAAGGCTTTGGCATAGTCAATAAAGCAGAAGTAGATGTTTTTCTGGAACTCTCTTGCTTTTTCTATGATCCAACAGATGTTAGATGTTGGCAATTTGGTCTCTGGTTCCTCTGCCTTTTCTTTTTCTTTTTATTAACTAATTAGTTAATTTTAATTGGAGGCTAATTAATTTAAAATATTGTAGTGGTTTTTGCCATACATTGACCTGAATCAGCCATGGGTGTACATGTGTTACCCATCCTGAACCCCCCTCCCACCTCTCTCCCCATCCCATTCCTCAAGGTCATCCCAGTGTACCAGTCCTGAACACCCTGTCTCATGCATCGAACCTGGACTGGCAATCTATTTCACATATGATAATATACATGTTTCAATGCTATTCTCTCAAATCATCCCACCCTCACCTTCTCCCATAGAGTCCAACAGTCTGTTCTTTACATCCGTGTCTCATTTGCTGTCTCGCATATAGGGTCATCGTTACCATCTTTCTAAATTCCATATATATGCATAAATATATTGCATTGGTGTTTTTCTTTCTGGCTAACTTCACTCTGTATAATAGGCTCCAGTTTCATCCACCTCATTAGAACTGATTCAAATGTATTCTTTCTAATGGCTGAGTAATATTCCATTGTGTATATGTATCACAGCTTTCTTATCCATTCATCTGCCGATGGACATCTAGGTTGCTTCCATGTCCTGGCTATTGTAAACAGTGCTGTGATGAACATTAGGGTACATGCATCTCTTTCAATTCTGGCTTTCTCGGTGTGTATGCCCAGCAGTGGGATTGCTGGGTCATATGGAAGTTCTATTTCCAGTTTTTAAGAATCTCCACACTGTTCTCCATAGTGGCTGTACTAGTTTTCATTCCCACCAACAGTGTAAGAGGGTTCCCTTTTCTCTGCACCCTCTCCGGCATTTATTGTTTGTGGACTTTTTGATAGCAGCCATTCTGACCTGTGTGAGATGGTACCTCATTGTGGTTTTGATTTGCATTTCTCTGACAATGAGTGATGTTGAGCATCTTTTCATGTGTTTGTTAGCCATCTGTATGTCTTCTTTGAGAAATGTCTGTTTAGTTCTTTGGTCCATTTTTTGATTGGGTCCATTTATTTTTCTGGAATTGAGCTGCAGGAGATGCTTGTATATTTTTGAGATTAATTCTTTGTCAGTTGCTTCATTTGCTATTATTTTCTCCCATTCTGAAGGTTGTTTTTTTCACCTTGCTTATAGTTTCCTTCATTGTGCAAAATCTTTTAAGTTTAATGAGGTCCCATTTGTTTGGTTTTGCTTTTATTTCCATTACTCTGGGAGGTGGGTCATAGAGGATCCTTCTGTGATTTATTTTGCAGAGAGTGTTTTGCCTATGTTTTCCTCTAGGAGTTTTTTATAGTTTCTGGTCTTACATTTAGATCTTTAATCCATTTTGAATTTATTTTTTGTGTGGTGTTAGAAAGTATTCTAGTTTCATTCTTTTACAAGTGGTTGACCAGTTTTCCAAACACCACTTGTTAAAATGATTGTCTTTTCTCCATTGTATATTCTTGCCTCCTTTGTCAAAGATAAGGTGTCCATGGGTCCATGAATTTTTCTCTGGGGTTTCTGTTTTGGTCCATTGACTTATATTTCTGTCTTTGTGCAGTGCCATACTCTTTTGATGACTGTAGCTTTGTAGTATAGCCTGAAGTCAGGCAGGTTGGTTCCTCCAGTTCCATTCTTCTTTCTCAAGATTGCTTTGGCTATTCGAGGTTTTTTGTATTTCCATACAAATTGTGAAATTATTTGTTCTAGTTCTCTGAAAAATACTGTTGGTAGCTTGATAGGGATTGCATTGAATCTATAGATTGCTTTGGGTAGTATACTCATTTTCACTATATTGATTCTTCCAATCCATGAACACGGTATATTTCTCCATCTGTTTGTGTCCTCTTTGATTTCTTTCATCAGTGTTTTATAGTTTTCCATATATAGGTCTTTTGTTTCTTTAGGTAGATGTATTCCTAAGTATTTTATTCTTCTCGTTGCAATGGTGAATGGAATTGTTTCCTTAATTTCTCTTTCTGTTTTCTCATTGTTAGTGTATAGGAATGCAAGGGATCTCTGTGTGTTAATTTTATATCCTGCAACTTTACTATATTCATTGATTAGCTCTAGTAATTTTCTGGTGGAGTCTTTAGGGTTTTCTATGTAGAAGATCATGTCGTTTCCAAACAGTGAGTGTTATACTTCTTTTCCAATCTGGATTCCTTTTATTTCTCTTTCTTCTCTGATTGCTGTGGCTAAAACTTCCAAAACTATGTTGAATAATAGTGGTGAGAGTGGGCACCCTTGTCTTGTACTTGACTTTAGGGGAAATGCTTTCAGTTTTTCACCATTGAGGATAATGTTTCCTGTGGGTTTATCATATATGGCTTTTATTATGTTGAGGTATGTTCCTTCTATGCCTGCTTTCTGGAGGGTTTTTATCATAAATGGATGTTGAATTTTGTCAAAGGCTTTCTCTGCATCTATTGAGATAATCATATGGTATTAATCTTTCAATTTGTTAATGTGGTGTATCACATTGATTGATTTGTGAATACTGAAGAATCCTTACATCCCTGGGTAACGCCCACTTGGTCATGGTGTATGATCTTTTTAATATGTTGTTGGATTCTGTTTGCCTGAATTTTGTTAAGGATATTTGCATCTATTTTCATCTGTGATATTGGCCTGTAGTTTCCTTTTTTTGTGGCTTCTTGGTCCGGTTTTGGTATTAGGGTGATGGTGGCCTCATAGAATGAGTTTGGAAGTTTACCTTCTTCTGCAATTTTCTGGAAAATTTTGATAGGTGTTAGCTCTTTTCTAAATTTTTAATAGAATTTCTAAATTTTCTAAATTCCAGAATAAAGCCCTCTGGTCCTGGACTTTTGTTTGTTGGAAGATTTCTGATTACAGTTTCGTTTTCTGTGCTTGTGATGGGTCTGTTAAGATTTTCTATTTCTTCCTTGTTCAGTTTTGAAAAATTATACTTTTCTAAGAATTTGTCCATTTCTTCCAAGTTGTCCATTTCATTGGCATATAGTTGCTGATAGTAGTCTCTTATGATCCTTTGTATTTCTGTGTTGTCTGTTGTGATTTCTCCATTTTCATTTCTAATTTCATAGATTTGATTCTTCTCCCTTTTTTCCTTGATGAGTCTGGCTAATGGTTTGTCTATTTTATTTATCTTCTCAGAACTAGCTTTTAGCTTTGTTGATTTTTGCTATGGTCTCCTTTGTTTCTTTTTCATTTATTTCTGCCCTAATTTTTATGATTTCTTTCCTTCTACTAACCCTGGGGTTCTTCATTTCTTCTTTTTCTAGTTGCTTTAGGTATAGAGTTAGGTTATTTATTTGACTTTTCTCTTGTTTCTTGAGGTAAGCTTGTATTGCTATGAACCTTCCCCATTAACTGTGTTTTTACTGAGTCCCAAAGGTTTCAGGTTGTTGTGTTCTCATTTTCATTCATTTCATTTTCATTCACATGTGTTTGTGTTTTCATTTCTATGCATATTTTTATTTCTTTTTTGATTTATTCTGTGATTTTCTGTTTGTTCAGAAACCTGTTGTTTAGCCTCCTTATGTTTATATTTTTAATAGTTTTTTTTTCCTATAGTTGACATCTAATCTTACAGCATTGTGTTCAGAAAAGATGCTTGGAATGATTTCAGTTTTTTTGAATTTACCAAGGCTAGATTTATGGCCCAGTATGTGATCTATCCTGGAGAAAGTTCTGTGTGCATTTGAGAAAAAGGTGAAATTCATTGTTTTTGGGTGAAATGTCCTATAGATATCAATTAGGGCTAATGGGTCCATTGTATCATTTAAAGTTTGTGTTTCCTTGCTAATTTTCTGTTTAGTTGATCTATCCATAGGTGTGAATGGGGTATAAAGTCTCCCATTTTTATTGTGTTACTATTAATTTCCCCTTTCATACTTGTTAGCATTTGCCTTACATATTGTGGTGCTCCTATGTTGGCTGCGTGTATATTTATAATTGTTATATCTTCTTCTTGGATTGATCCTTTGATCATTATGTAGTGTCCTTCTTTGTCTCTTTTCATGGCCTTTATTTTAAAGCCTCTTTTATCTGAAATGAGTATTGTGACTCCTGCTTTCTTTTGGTCTCCGTTTGCGTGAATTATCTTTTTCCAGCCCTTCACTTTTAGTTTGTTTGTGTCCCTTGGTTTGAGATGGGTCTCTTGTAGACAATATATATAGGGGTCTTGTTTTTGTATCCATTCAACCAGTCTTTGTCTTTTGGTTGGGGCATTCAACCCATTTACATTTAAGGTAATTATTGATAAGTATGATCCCATTGCCATTTACTTTGTTGTTTTGGGTTTGAGTTTATAAACCTTTTCTGTGTTTCCTGTCTAGAGAAGATCCTTTAGCACTTGTTGAAGAGCTGGTTTGGTGGTGCTGAATTCTCTCAGCTTTTGCTTGTCTGTAAAGCTTTTGATTTCTCCTTCATATTTGAATGAGATCCTTGCTGGGTACAGTAATCTGGGTTGTAGGTTTTTCTCTTTCATTACTTTAAGTATGTCCTGCCATTCTCTTCTGGCCTGAAGAGTTTCTGTTGAAAGATCAGCTGTTATCCTTATGGCAATGCCCTTGTGTGTTATTTGTTGTTTTTCCCTTGCTGCTTTTAATATTTGTTCTTTGTGTTTGATCATCTTTAATTTGATTAATATGTGTCTTGGGGTGTTTCACCTTGGGTTTATCCTGTTTGGGACACTCTGGGTTTCTTGGACTTGGGTGGCTATTTCCTTCCTCATTTTAGGGAAGTTTTCAACTGTTATCTCCTCAAGTATTTTCTCATAGCCTTTCTTTTTGTCTTCTTCTGGGACTCCTATGATTCGAATGTTGAGGCATTTGACATTGTCCCAGAGGTCTCTGAGGTTGTCCTCATTTCTTTTAATTCTTTGTTCTTCTTTCCTCTCTACTTCATTTATGTCCACCATTCTGTCTTCCACCTCACTTACCCTATCTTCTGCTTCAGTTATTCTACTGTTGGCTCCTTCCAGAGTGTTTTTGATCTCAGTTATTTCATTATTCATTATTGATTGACTCTTTTTCTTTCTTCTAGGTCCTTGTTAAGCATTTCTTGCATCTTCTAAATCCTTGTCTCTAGACTATTTATCTGTAACTCCATTTTGGTTTCAAGATTTTGGATCATTTTTACTATCATTATTCTGAATTCTTTTTCAGGTAGATTCCTTATCTCCTCCTCTTTTGTTTGGTTTGGTGGGCATTTATCATGTTCCTTTACCTGCTGAATGTTTCTCTGCCTTTTCATCTAGTTTATATTGCTGTGTTTCAGGTGGCTTTTCTGTATGCTGGAAGTTTGTGGTTCCTCTTTATTGTGGAGGTTCCTCCCTGTGGGTGGAGTTGGACGAGTGGCTTGTCAAGGTTTCCTGGTTAAGGAAGCTTGCGTTGGTGTTCTGGTGGGTGGAGCTGGATCTTGTCTCTCTGGAGTGCAATGAAGTTTTCAGTAGTGAGTTTTGAGGTGTCTATGAGTTTAGTGTGACTTTTGGTTGCCTGTGTTTTAATGCTTAGGGTTATGTTCCTGCATTGTTGAGTTAGCTTGGTTTGTCTTGCTCTGAAATTTGTTGGCTCTTGGGTGGAGCTTTGTTTCAGTGTAGATATGGAGGTGATACCCCACGTGCAAGGTCAGAAGCAGTGGCCAAGAGGAGTTACCCCATATGCAAGGTCAGGAGCGGTGGCCGAGAGGAGCTACCCCACGTCCAGGGTCAGGAGTGGTGGCCGTGAGGAGATACTCCACATCCAAGGTAAGGAGCAGTGGCTGTGCTTTGCTGGCACAGCCGTGAAGAGATACCCCCTGTCCAAGGTAAGAGAAAACCAAGTAAGATGGTAGGCGCTGAGAGAAGGCATCAGACGGCAGACAGACTGAAACCACCATCACAGAAAACTAGCCAATCTGATCACATGGACCACAGCGTTGTCTAACTCAATGAAACTAAGCCATGTCGTGTGGGGCCACCCAAAACCGACGTGTCATGGTCGAGAGGTCTGACAGAATGTGGCCCACTGGCGAAGGGAACGGCAAACCACTTCACTATTCTTGCCTTGAGAACACCATGAACAGTATGAAAAGGCAAAAAGATAGGACACTAAAAGATGAACTCCCCAGGTCGGTTCAGTTCAGTTCAGTCGCACAGTCGTGTCCGACTCTTTGAGACCTCATAAATCGCAGCACGCCAGGCCTCCCTGTCCATCCTCAACTCCTGGAGCCTACACAAACCCATGTCCATCGACTCAGTGATGTCATCCAGCCATCTCATCCTCTGTCATCCCCTTCTCTTCCTGCTCCCAATCCTTCCCAGCATCAGAGTCTTTTCCAATGAGTCAACTCTTTGCATGACGTGGCCAAAGTATTGGAGTTTCAGCTTCAACATCAGTCCTTCCAATGAACACCCAGGACTGATCTCCTTTAGGATGGACTGGTTGGATCTTCTTGCAGGTGCCCAATATATGCTACTGGAGATCAATGGAGAAATAACTCCAGAAAGAATGAAGCAGCCAAAGCAGAAACAACACCCAGTTGTGGATGTGACTGGTGATAGAAAGAAGGTCCAATGCTGTAAGAGCAATATGCGTAGGAACCTGGAATGTTAGGTCCATGAATCAAGGCAAATTGGAACTGGTCAAACAGAAGATGGCAAGAGTTAATGTCGACATTCTAGGAATCAGCGAACTAAGATGGACTGGAATGGGTGAATTTAACTCAGATGACCATTATATCTACTACTGTGGGCAGGAATCCCTTAGAAGAAATGAAGTAGTCATCATAGTCAGCAAAAGAGTCCGAAACACAGTACTTGGATGCAATCTCAAAAACGACAGAATGATCTCTGTTCATTTCCAAGGCAAACCATTCAATATCAGAGTAATCCGAGTCTATGCCCCAACCAGTAACACTGAAGAAGCTGAAGTTAAATGATTCTATGAAGACCTACAAGACCTTCTAGAACTAACACCCAAAAAAGAAGTCCTTTTCATTATAGGGAACTGGAATGCAAAAGTAGGAAGTCAAGATACAACTAGAGTAGCAGGCAAATTTGGCCTTGGAGTACAGAATGAAGCAGGGCAAAGGCTAATAGAGTTTTGCCAAGAGAATGCACTGGTCATAGCAAACACCCTCTTCCAACAACACAAGAGAAGACTCTATACATGGACATCACCAGATGACCAACACAGAAATCAGATTGATTATATTCTTTGCAGCCAAAGATGGAGAAACTCTATACAGTCAGCATAAACAAGACTGGGAGCTGGCTGTGGCTCAGATCATGATCTCCTTTTGCCAAATTCAGACTTAAATTGAAGAAAGTGGGGAAACCACTAGACCATTCAGGTATGACCTAAATCAAATCACTTATGATTATATAGTGGAAGTGAGAAATAGATTTAAGGGACTAGATCTGATAGACAGATAGCCTGATGAACTATGGATAGAGGTTCATGACATTGTACAGGAGGCAGTGATCAAGACCATCCTGAAGAAAAAGAAATGCAAAAAAGCAAAATGGCTCTCTGAGGAGGCCCTACAAATAGCTGTGAAAAGAAGAGAAGCAGAAAGCAAAGGAGAAAAGGAAAGATATGCCCATTTGAATGCAGAGTTCCAAAGAATAGCAAGGAGAGATAAGAAAGCCTTCCTCAGTGATCAGCGCAAAGAAATAGAGGGAAAGAATAGAATGGGAAAGACTAGAGATCACTTCAAAAAACTAGAGATACCAAGGGAAAATTTCATGCAAAGATGGGCTCAATAAAGGACAAAAATGGTATGGACCTAAGAGAATCAGAAGATATTAAGAAGAGGTGACAAGAAAACCGGAAGAACTATACAAAAAAGATATTCACGACTGAGAAAATCATGATGGTGTGATCACTCACCTAGAGCCAGACATCCTGGAATGTGAAGTCAAGTGGGCCTTAGAAAGCATCACTACGAAAAAAGCTAGAGGAGGTGATGGAATTCCATTTGAGCTCTTTCAAATCCTAAAAGATGACGCTGTGAAAGTGCTGCACTCAATGTGCCAGCAAATCTGGAAAACTCAGCAGTGGCCACAGGACTGGAAAAGGTCAGTTTTCATTCCAGTCCCAAAGAAAAGCAATGCCAAAGAATGCTTGAACTACTGCACAGTTGCACTCATCTCACATGCTAGTAAAGTAATGCTCAAAATTCTCCAAGCCAGGCTTCAGTAATACGTGAACCGTGAACTTCCAGATGTTCAAGCTGGTTTTAGAAAAGGCAGAGGAACCACAGATCAAATTGCCAATATCCGCTGGATCATTGAAAAAGGAAGAGAGTTCCAGAAAAACATCTATTTCTGCTTTATTGACTATGCCAAAGCCTTTGACTGTGTGGATCACAATAAACTGTGGAAAATTCTGAAAGAGATGGGAATACCAGACCACCTGACCTGTCACTTGAGAAACCTGTATGCAGGTCAGGAAGCAACAGTTAGAACTGGACATGGAACAACAGACTGGTTCCAAATAGGAAAAGGAGTATGTCAAGACCATATATTGTCACCCTGCTTATTTAACTTATATGCAGAGTACATCATGAGAAATGCTAAGCTGGAATCAAGATTGCTGGGAGAAATATCAATAACCTCAGATATGCAGATGACACCACCCTTATGGCGGAAAGTGAAGAAGAACTAAAGAGCCTCTTGATGAAAGTGAAAGAGAAGAGTGAAAAAGTTGGCTGAAAGCTCAACATTCAGAAAACTGAGATCATGGCATCCAGTCCCATCACTTCATGGCAAATAGATGGGGGAAACAGTGGAAACAGTGACAGACTTTATTTTAGGGGTGGCTCCAAAATCACTGCAGATGGAGACTGCAGCCATGAAATTAAAAGACGCTTACTCCTTGGAAGGAAAGTTATGGCCAACCTAGACAGCATATTAAAAAGCAGAGACATTACTTTGCCAACAAAGATCCGTCTAGTCAAGGTTATGGTTTTTCCAGTGGTCATGTATGGATGTGAAAGTTGGACTATGAAGAAAGCTGAGCACCGAAGAATCGATGCTTTTGAACTGTGGTGTTGGAGAAGACTCTTGAGAGTCCCTTGGACTGCAAGGAGATCCGACCAGTCCATCCTAAAGGAGATCAGTCCTGGGTGTTCTTTGAAAGGACTGAGGTTGAAGCTGAAACTCCAGTACTTTGGCCACCTGATGCGATGAGTTGACTCATTTGAAAAGACCCTCACGCTGGGAAGGATTAGGGGCAGGAGGAGAAGGGGACAACAGAGGATGAGATGGTTGGATGGCATCACCGACTCAATGGACATGAGTTTGGGTAAACTCTGGGAGCTGATGATGGACAGGGAGGCCTGGTGTGCTGTGATTCATGGGGTTGCAAAGAGTCGGGCATGACTGAGTGACTGAACTGAACTAAACTGAGGTCTTTGTTGTGTCATGCAGAATCTTTTGTTATGGTACATATAATCTCCAGTTGTGGCACTTGGACTCAGCAGTTGTAGCTAGTGGGCCTAGTTGCTTCGTGGCACATGGGATCATAGTTCCCCAGCAAGGGATCAAACCTGAGTTTCCTGCATAGTAAGGCAGATTCTTAACTACTGGGCAACCAAGAAGTCCCATGGATATATTCTTGCCTGGAAAATTCCATGGGCAGAGGAGACTGGCATACTGCAGTCAATGGGGTCACAAAGAGTCAGCCATGACTGGGCATGCACACAACACACACACACACATAGTGTTAGGGAGTGTTCTATTTTCACTCTTTTCCATGCAGCTATCCAGTTTTCCCAGCACCACCTACTAAAGAGACTGCCCTGTCTCTATGGTATGTTCTTGCCTCCTCTGTCATGGATTAGGTGATCATAAGTGTGTGGGTTTATCGCTCGCCTTTCTGTCCTGTTTCATTGATCTATATTTCTGTTTTTGTGCTGGTATCATACTGTCTTGATTACTATAGCTGGATGCAAGGATACTTCAACATACGTAAATCAATAAATGTGTAACATCATGTCAACAAACTAAGAATAAAAACCATATGATCATCTCAGTAGATGCAGAAAAAATTTTTGGCAAAATTCAGTACCCATTTATGATTAAAAACTCTCCAGAATATGGGCATAGAGGGAGCCTGCCTCAACATAATAAAGGCTAAATACAACAAACCCACAGCAAACATCATTTTCAATGGTGAAAAACTGAAAGCATGTCCTCTAAGATCAGGAAGAAGACAAGGGTGCCCCCCGTAGCCCTATTATTCAACATAGTTTTGGAAGTTCTAGCCATGGAAATCAGAGAAGAAAAACAAATAAAAGGAATAAGAATTGGAAAAGAAGAAATAAAACTGTCACTGTTTGCAGGTGACATGATACTATACATAGAAAATCCTAAAGATGCCACCAGAAAAATACTAAAGCTTATCAATGAATTTGATAAAGTTGCAGGATACAAAATTGATACACAGAAATCTCTTGCATTCCTATACATCAACAATGAAAGATCAGAAAGAAAAAATAAGGAACTGATCCCCTTTACCACTGTAATAAAGAGAATAAAATACCTAGGAATAAACTTACCTAAGGAGGCAAAAAACTTGTACTCTTAGAAAACTATAAAATACTGATGAAAGAAATCAAAGACGACACAAACAGGTGGAGAGATATACCATGTTCTTGGATTGGAAGAAACAATATTATGAAAATGACTATACTACCCAAAGAAATCTACAGATTTGATGCAATCCTTATCAAATTACCAGTGGCATTTTTCACAGAATTAGAACAAAAAATTTTACACTTTACAATTGGTATAGAAACACAAAAGACTCCAAAAACTCAAAGCAATCTTGAGAAAGAAAAACAGAACTGAAACAATCAGGCTCCTTGACTTCAGACTATACTACAATAATGATGATTTTTATCTGCACAATTCTTTAAACATAATTCTAAAATGTAATTAGAAACCAGTTGAAATATATTGAACTGGATTTTTCCTACCTGCAACTTCACCTAGCAGTCCTGATTCTGTCTTCACAAACAGAATCCTTTGCCATCATTTGGTCTTCCTAGATCCTTCTGTTCCTATTTTCTTCCTTTGAATTACCTCACCACGTATTGGTTCTACACACAGATAACAAAGGGCTATGGGGTACATCCTTTTTTTAAAAAAAGTATTCATCTCTTGTAGCCCTGAGCAGACTTTCCCCTCAACAAAGACAGTCTCTAACAACTTCAAACTAATAAAGTTATAGATGTATCCAAGCTTCAGCATGCAACTCAGATGCACAAAAGACTTTTTCAGCTTTCTTTTTGACTTACTGTTGTTTGGTTTGCTGAGGTGAAGACCCAGGGGTCTGAGCTGGCAGTGCCATTGTAAAGAGTGCTGGCCTTCAAGTCAAACAGGCTCTGTGGCCTTGAATAAGTTAGCTCCTCAGATTATCATCTAATTCTAAACTAATTGGGTTGCTATGTGGATTAAATGAGATATTGCAAATAAAGTATCTGGTAGGAAGACTTAATAGATGTTGTCTAGGAAGACTTAATAAATGTTAGCCACTGTTATTTATTTTACTGGTCTCTGACTCCACAGGAATGGGCATTCCTCTAGTGTTGGCAAGGTCCTCATTAACCAAGTGGATCATCTTAAGAAAAATATAATAGAGAATTTTGGTCTCCACAAATGAATTTATGACTTAATTTTATGATCTGAAATATTTTGCAACACAAAAATTTCTTTTATTCCTTCAGATTTATTGAGATATAATTGACATACAATATTTGTAAATTTAAAGTATACAGGTGTTGATTTTATACACTTACATATTGCAAAATGATTAACACCATAGCATTAGCTAATACTTCCATTAAGCACAAAAACTTCTTACATTGAGGCCAATACTGAAATAGTCTAATTTAGTTCTTATTCCTGTTTTCGTTCTTTGAATTATCTCACCAGGTGTTGATTCTACCCAGACAACAAAGGGTTATGGGGTTTCTTATAACCAAAGGCTTAAATTCTACCTTTTCCTTCACTGCTAGATTAGGGAAAATTTTTAATCCTCTCTCCTAGGGGAAATGGCCAGCATTTTCTAATTTCTATGGTACTTTCCTTAGGGACAAATATTCCTGTCACCAGTTTTGAAAAAATTGAAAATCCATAATTTTGGGAAAAACTGCCCATTTTACTTTAGGCTTACTTTAAAATTATTTTTTATAATGAGAAAATCAGTGTCAGAAAGATGACATTGAAATGAAATAGTCTGACATATTGCTAGTGACACTGTGAATTAGAAAACAGTTTCTGGAGAGTAATTTAATAACTTGTGCCAAATGCCTCCAAAATGTTTTCACTGTTTGACTCAGCAATTATATTTATAAAAATTCTTTTTAGGGAAAGATAATAAAGCACGGGGAAAGATCAATGAACAGATATATTTAAAATAACATTATTTGTAGCTGGGAAACTTTAAAAAATATTCAAAATGTTCAAAATTGTGGCATTAAATTTTGTCATATCACATGGACTATTATGCAGCTAATAAAAATTTTTGAAAAATGTTTAAAGATATGAAAACTTCTGATTATAAAAATCAAACTAAAAAAGATGGGAATTATATTCAGAGAATGGCTTCTGTTTTGGAAAATAATACACATAGAAAGAGAGAATGACTAGAATAGATGACACTGGATGGATAGTTTTTAATTTCCTTTTCTGGATTATTATGTATCTTCCAAATCTTCAATAGGCCTGCATGTCCCTGTCATATGAAAAAGTCAATAAAAAATAGAAAAAATATGTTTATCACCCAAACTTAATTTTATGTTTATCAATGTGTTACCTTAAACAGTCAAATAATGCTAAAAATCTAACAAAAATAGCAGTCAGCTGCCTCTCTCTTCCTTCTTCTTCCTCTATCCCATGAAGAAGCAACCACTTTAAAATTTCTGACCTCTTTTAATAGTGTTTAGTCCATATGTCTACAGAGATTCCTTGTTTTATCACATTTGAACATTGAATTTTTATTACAATTTGAAGATTTTAGAAAGGCTAACTATCCCCATTAACCACTTTCTTTCTTCCCTGCATATATGTATCACAATTTTCACTTAAATATTCAGGGTTTCTATTACTATAACTGTGGAAATACTCTTCCTTGCTTTCCCAGGAAGAGTATAGTTTGCCAGGAAGAGTATAGTGTGTTATATATTATAGTGTATATATTCCTTTTCTTATATGACTTTTGATTTTTCTTGAAATTAATTATTGTCTTATTTTATCATTCGCCTAATTTTCCTTGTCCCAATGGCTATGTTTTCTGACATCCTCCTACTACTCAGTAAGCCACATCTCAATACAGCTCTCCATAGAGTAAAAATTTGTAGGTCATCTCTTTCTTCATCCTGTTGTTGTTCAATTGCTAAGTGGTGTCTAACTCTTTGTGACCCCATAGGCTATAGCACACCAGGCTCTCTTGTCCTTTACTATCTCCCAGAGTTTGCTCAAATTCATGTCCATTGAGTCAGTGATGCTGTCTGGCCATATCAACCTCTGCCACCTCCTTCTCCTTTAGCCTTCAATATTTCCCAGCATCAGGGTCTTTTCCAGTGAGTCCACTCTTTGCATCAGGTGGCCAAAGTTTTGGAGCTTCAGTTTCAGCATCAGTCCTTCCAATGTATATTCAGGGCTGCATCTTACCTGATACCTACTTGAAACCTACATCCTACTTGATGATGAGACATCCTACTTGAAGCCCTCTTTTTCCAGCTTACCCTTGACTAGTTCCTCTGTAATCCTGCTGTACATCCTGGTAATTTCTATGCTATCATATTGGATATCCTTACTCATAGATACCATATTTTCAGGATCCCAAATCCTCATATATCTTTTCTTCATTTTGCCAGGGTACATCCACCAGAACAAGGCTTTATGAAAGATAAAAATTTGATACTTTGCCTGTGTGTAAATACACTCATTCTATCTTCACTTGTAATTGATACTTTGGCTGGGTATAGAATTCTGTGTTGAAAACCATATTTAATCAGTTGCTATTGAGAAGGTGTATGGCTTCTTTTGCTTGATTCTTTACAAAGACTCTGCTTTTTCTCTTTGGAAGTCCTTTTGGTCTTCTCTGAATGTTCTTACATTTTAATAATGTACCCTGTCATAGGTTTCATATTGTTCACTAGGCAAGTTTTGAGCAGGTCCCTTTAGTCTAAAAACTCATGTTCTTTAGTTTTTAGACACTTTCTGGTATGAAAAAACAATAATTTCCTCTCCATCATTTTACTTGTTCTCTCTTTTTAAAATTACTCCTAGTTGACTAAGCCCCCAGAAGTGATTTCTAACTTTTTTATCTTTTCACATTCATTTTTCCTCTTTCTTCTTTTAAGTTCTACTTTTTATCATTTTACCAACCTTTAAATTTTGATAATAATTAAGAGCTCTTTATTTCCCTGATTACCTTTTCTAAAATATGTTGCTCCTATCTCATGCATATATTTTCTCTTTAAGGCTGTTAACTATGGTTACTTGGAAGTTTTTTTCTGTTTCTAGCATTGTCTCTGTTTCCTTCAAATTCCCTTTTCTTTCTTTGTTTTTGGTCCATTTTTTCATTGTAAAATGTTGTTATCCATTTTTGTCTAAGAGTAAGTTTCTTAAAAGCTTATTGAAAGCTTAAAAATATAAACAGTTTATAAATATAAAATATAAGCTTCAGTTCAGTTCAGTTGCTCAGTCGTATCTGACTCTTTGTGACCCCATGGACTGCAGCAGGCCAGGCCTCCCTGTCCATCACCAACTCCCGGAATTTACTCAAACTCATGTCCATTGAGTCAGTGATGCCATCCAACCATCTCATCCTCTGTCATCCCCTTCTCCTCCTGCCTTCAATCTTTCCCAGCATTAGGGTCTTTTCAAATGAGTCAGCTCTTCACATCAGGTGGCCAAAGTATTGGAGTTTCAGCTTCAACATCAGTCTTTCCAATGAATATTCAGGACTGATTTCCTTTAGGATGGACAGGTTGGATCTCCTTTCAGTCCAAGGGACTCTCAAGAGTCTTCTCCAACACCATAGTTTAAAAGCATCAGTTCTTTAAGTGCTCAGCTTAAAGCACATATTCTGTATATGTGGGTGAGGCCTTGCCTCTGGGGTAGTTTACTTTCCCCAGAGAAGAGTCCCTCAGTCTTTTGCCTGCATGCATGAGCCTAGCTGATAGCAAGAATTCTGGAACTGGGTAGGGAAGAACATTGGTGAGGGGTTTCTGTATTCAGTGATTTTCACCTAATCTTTCCTTCCCTTTTTCAGTTTGGTGTCTCACTCACTACCTCCTCCCTTCTGTCTGAACTACGTTTGAAGCTCATTTTTTCAAACTTTTCAGAGAATATATTTCTGGTACTCTAGAGGTAGAGGTTAATCACTTAACTATGAAATGATCTGAACTTGGAGATTCTAATTGTTCCTTACACAGGCTAACCAATGCCTCTGTTTTCATGTCCCCTCCACCCCATCTTCTGAAGTGCATGATACTTACTGAAGCCTTTCTGGGGTTCTGTGATGGATACTCTCTGCAAATAATTAAATTGCCCTTTCCATTTCTATAAGTAATTTATTTAACTTATTCATTTGTTTTCCCTCTCTCTATATATTCTATCTTAAATGTCAATGAAAACGAAGTTTGTCTGCTATTTAATTTTCATTCTTGGTATTTGGAAGTGATTTTTAAGTAGGAAGAGAAGTGAAAACATTTTAGTTTCACTTTTAAATGTAAGAAAATGTATCTTTAAAATGAACACCAAGTTAACCTCTTTCCTCATGCCTCCTGCATCTTCATGGGGGCAGTAGAGGACAATCTAGTGCAGGGTCAGAAGGAAAGAATAGGGGCAAGCTCTCTACTGACATGTACCTAAACCTAATGGGAACATGTGTCCAGTGTTGGAAAAAACCTGTCTTTCTTTTTTTCTCTCATTTTTTAAATGCTCAAATTCAGAGGAACTTATATCCCCAGTTTGCAAGTACCCTGCAATATATAACTGATCCTGTTTAGGATGATTCTTGTAAATAAAGTGAATAAGGCAGGCAGAGTGATTTTTGTAGATGAATTAGTATCTTTAAATGCCTACAAGAGCTTGCTTTAAGAGTAGTAAATCCTGACATAACATGTAGATGGAATATGCCACATTCATGCAGGTACAGCAAAAAGACCCAGTTGCCATTTTCTTTTTGAGCAAAGTTCCAAGCTTGGATTTCTCTTTGGTTCTAAAGCAAAGACTGTTTATTAATAGGATGTATATTTGTCCCACAGGTAGATTTCCCTCATGCAGACACTTCTCAGTGACTGTCCTGCACGAATGCTGTAATCAAGGGCGTCCCACATGAATTTCTCTTATGAATCTTAACTAGCAGTCTCAAATCTGTGTTGAGGATCAAGAGTCTTTATTCTGAATAATCTTGAAACAGTTTATAATAGGAGACAGAAAGAATATAGTACTGCTCCTAAGCACTTTCACGTTTATCTGAAACTCAAAATATGGATGTTAAAACAAATCTCACTGGGACTTCCCTGGTGGTCCAGTGGCTAAGATTCTGCACTCCCAATGTAGGGGGTCTAGGTTCGATCCCTGATCGGGGAACTAGATCCCACATGCCACAACTAAAGATCTCACATGTTCCAACAAAGACCAAAGATCTGTATCAGCCAAATAAATAAAATTTTTAAAAACTTTAAAAATATAAAAAATAAAACAGACCTCACCATCTTAATTTACCTCTTATTTCTATACTTGATTCTCAGATCATGTCTCATATTTGCTTCCTTCTACCTTGAAAGACCAATTAGGTATTTTTGAAAACTCTGAGTTAAGAGATAGGGTTAGGACTTTAAGTATCTCTAAATAAAATATTTTATTAATGCCTATAAATTAAATCCCACATTCCAGCAGCAAAAAGTAAAGAAGATGGAGGAAGAAAGAATGGAGAAATGGAGAAGAGAAATCCCTTTTTTAGGTAAAGAGTTGTTTTGTACCTGGGGCCAGAGATTGAGGAGGAATGGATATACGGCTGATTCCTACTCGGAGCAAGCACTCTTCTCTCCACAGTACAATGTTAAATCATTCCATCCACACAGGAATTTTGTGAGGCAGGTATCAGCATCCCCAAATTGTAGGTGAGCAAACTGAGGCTAGATATTTTAAGCAAACTGCCTACAGTAGTTTAAGTAGTAAACAAACCCTCTATGTAAATAGTAATCTTCTATGTAAATAATACAAAGCAACAAGACCAACAACAATAAAATACCTCTCAAGTTTCCCTAATTATCAGAGCTTGGAGGAGCAACTTGGATAATTTAAGCCATATTATTCAATGAACACCTTAACTGCTTAGTGAAAATGCTATGTTTATACACTCCCTAGTACCTAGGAAGATGGAGATGTCGATGACATTGAGGTTGACAATGAATGTTTCATGACTAAATATTCACTTTATCACTGAGCATAACTAAAAAAAAAACTCAAACCCATTGGAGTTTGTTACATGTTTACAGCCCTTAGAGCATTAGAATTATGAGAGATACTTGAACCCTGAACAGATCTAATTATCTATGAATTCCTGTTATGAAAAGGGGAGAAAAAAATTACTGGGTCATAGTTAGGACATCTGGATTCAACCTTGACACTTACATTTAACAGCTACGTGGTTATTATAAACTGTAAAAACAGACCACTTTGGGTATTGATTTCCTATCTGTATGATGAAGACATTGAAATATGAAATCTGTTCTGATTCCTGTACTGTTAGCGTACCTCCTTCCTGCTGGAAAGAATTCGTGAATGCTAAATTTGTCCTAAGCTTCCTGAAGATGTATCTATTTTGCCCACTTAAATGATAGTATGGGTGGGTATAACATTCTGTATTCAAACGTACTTGTCTTTATAATTTTAAAGATATTGATTTACTTCCTCCCTCCATCCAGCATTATGGATAAGAAATCTCATTTTAATTTTATTTAGCAAACAATTGTATAGAATGTGCCAGACATTGTTCTATGTGCTTTCTAGATATTAACTCACTTATTCCTTTAGCCACCTTAGCAGAAGGTATTATTATTATCCAATTTTACAAATAAGGAAAATGAAAGACTAAGAATAAAGAGCTTGTTTGAAGTTAACACTGTTTGCAAATGATAGAATCAGGATTCAAATCCATGCACAAAAGCTCTTAACTAGTATGCTCTGCTGACTCTTTTAATCTTTTTTTTTTTTTTTTTTGGTACGTCATCTTTTTTATTTTTTGTAAAAGCTTTTAGAATCTTCTCTTTTTCCTTGGTGTTCTGACATTTCACCACAATGTGAATAATGTGAATATGTGTGTGTGCACATGTGTGCATTTAATCCTATTCTACTTGATACTTGCTAAGCTCTTTTAATCAGGTGGGCCTATATAAATTTTTTTCAATTTTTGGAAATTATATTTATACATTCATGTGTCTACTCCCTTGCAGACTTCCCTGGTGGCTCAGTGGTAAAGAATCTGCCTGCCAATGAAGGAGATGCGGGGTTTGGTCCATGAGTTAGGAAGATCACCTGAAGAAGGAAACAGCAACATACTCCAGTACTCTTTCCTGGGAAATCTCATGGACAGAGGAGCCTGGCAGGCTACTGTTCATTGAGTTGCAAAGAGTCAGACAAAACTTCAGTTCAGTTCAGTTCAATCGCTCAGTCATGTCTGACTTTTTGTGACCCCATGAATCACAGCATGCCAGGCCTCCTTGTCCATCACCAACTCCTGGAGTCCACCCAAACCCATGTCCATTGAGTTGGTGATGCCATCCAACCATCTCATCCTGTCATCCCCTTCTCCTCCTGCCCTCAATCTTTCCCAGCATCAGGGTCTTTTCAAATGAGTCAGCTCGTCGCATCAGGTGGCCAAAGTGTTGGAGTTTCAGCTTCAACATCAGTCCTTCCAATGAACACCCAGGACTGATCTCCTTTAGGATGGACTGGTCGGATCTCCTTGCAGTCCAAGGGACTCTCAAGAGCCTTCTCCAACACCACAGTTCAGAAGCATCAATTCTTCAGTGCTCAGCTTTCTTTATAGTCCAACTCTCACATCCATACATGACCACTGGAAAAACCATAGCCTTGACTAGACAGACCTTTGTTGGCAAAATAATGTCTCTGCTTTTTAATATGCTGTCTAGGTTGGTCATAACTTTCCTTCCAAGGAGTAAGCGTCTTTTAATTTCATGGCTGCTGTCACCATCTGCAGTGATTTTGGAGCCCAAAAAAATAAAGTCTGTCACTGTTTCCACTGTTTCCCCATCTAATTCCCATGAAGTGATGGGACCAGATGCCATGATCTTAGTTTTCTGAATGTTGAGCTTTAAGCCAACTTTTTCACTCTCCTCTTTCACTTTCATCAAGAGGCTCTTTAGTTCTTCTTCACTTTCTGCCATAAGGGTGGTGTCATCTGCATATCTGAGGTTATTGATATTTCTCCTGGCAATTTTGATTCCAGCTTGTGCTTCCTCCAGCCCAGTGTTTCTCATGGTGTACTCTGCATATAAGTTAAATAAGTAAGGTGACAATATACAGCCTTGACATACTCCTTTTCCTATTTGGAACCAGTCTGTTGCTCTATGTCCAGTTCTAACTGTTGCTTCCTGACCTACATACAGGTTTCTCAAGAGGCAGGTCAGGTGGTCTGGTATTCCCATCTCTTTCAGAATTTTCCACAGTTTATTGTGATCCACACAATCAAAGGCTTTGGCATAGTCAATAAAGCAGAAGTAGATGTTTTTCTGGAACTCTCTTGCTTTTTCGATGATCCAGCGGATATTGGCAATTTGATCTGTGGTTCCTCTGCCTTTTCTAAAACCAGCTTGAACATCTGGAAGTTCACAGTTCATGTACTGCTGGAGCCTGGCTTGGAGAATTTTGAGCATTACTTTACTAGCATGTGAGATGAGTGCAATTGTGCAGTAGTTTGAGCATTCTTTGGCATTGCCTTTCTTTGGGATTGGAATGAAAACTGACAAAACTTAGCAACAACAACAAATCTGCTCCCTTACATTCTCTTTATTTTCTTTTTCAGAGCTCTTTTTAAACAGATGATGAAACTTCTGTATCTTTTGACCCTGTCCCTTCATTTTGCTTTCATACTCATGTCTTTATTCATTTCTGATGCATTCTGGTAAGACTCTTCCACTTGAACTCCCAGCTCATTAATCACTCTTATGCCAAGTATATTTTACTTTGTAAACCGTCTATTGAATTTCTTCAACAATCTAATTTTTAACATCTATTACCTTGAATTGATTCTTCCCCATGCATACATATGTGTGTGTACATATGTACATCTACAGGCATTATATTTTTCAAGCATGTTTTTGAGGAGATTAATTCAAGTGAATTTACTGTCCTGCTCCACTAATTCAATTAATTATTCTTTCTTAGGTAGCATTTCCTGCATTTGTTGAGGTTACTGGCTCTCCTGGTGTTGGGTTTCACCAAATACTTAGCAATTCTTTTACTAGGACACATTTTTTCATAGAGAAATAACCGGCTAGTAGAATATCTTCTAATGGTCATGCTGGAAAAAGTAAGATCCCTTGGTACATTAAAAAATATGAGAGAGTTACTGAAAGATATAGGTAGCCCTAGACCATATTGAAAGTGAACCATGCTCCAAAAATATGCACAGAAGAAACAACCGCAAAGAAGGATCCCAGGGGAAATAGGAAGGTAAATTTCCCAAGGGGTCCTTGTTCTTCCTGGACTCTTAGGAGGACATTTTAATGATGACATCTCTGGTGTCTTGTCCTTGCACTCTGACTTAGTTCTTAATAATGTTTATTGCTTCTTCTCTCCCAAATTTCTCTTTCAAATCTCTCTTGTTCCTCTTGGTACTTGCCTAACACCCCTATGCCCACAACCTCCACAATGTGCATTTCACTAAGGATAGTTTTTAGGGCAGCCACTGTATAACCAGAGTAATGATACACAAGTGTGTGACAGGAAGGAGAGAGAGTTGGGCTGACCGCAAGACCTAGTTCTTAATCTTAGAATTGAATTGAATTTTTGTTAGACTTTGAATTTCTGATATTTTTAAATTGCATGTAATAAATATACTTGGAGGATGAATGTTTACGCAAGTTTTGTGTTCAGAAATTTTGAAAACTGTAATTGTCAAAATTCTCTGCATTATTCTAGCAATATGAGACTTAAATGATACATTTTGCTCAGAGACTATACATTTTGCTCAATTGATATCTTTAATCCAACATATATAATGAGATTAATGTGAGCATAAAATTAGAAAAAAATGAGCTATGCATTAAAATTAATTACAGCTTCTTTAGAAATGTGTCCATTAAAGTGTCAAATTATCATTAAGGATTAATTGCATATGAGCTAAAAAATTGCTAAAGAAAGTTTAGGCATTATAATTAAAGTTACAAAGATAATCAAATCATAGTCTTTAAAGGGAAAAGTCACTTCATCTCTAGATTCTGAATTTACAGATGAACAGATTCAGGTTAAGTCCTCTAAAGGGAAGGATGAAAGGTGTAATGAGCTTGGTGAAGGATCTGGTGGAGGAGAGAACGCAGAGAGCAGAAGCCGTTTACAGAAGACTCTGCCCCTGACTCAGTGGAATTTATTTCTGCTTCACTTTCCAGCTTCATATCCGTAAAAAAAGAAGCTTCCCTAAGGTGTGTGCCAGGAAGCTGGTTGTGTCCTGAAGAACACTGGACACAGATTCAGAAGCTGGGGTTACAGAGCTTAGTCCTCCATGTGGTTGCAGAGGGAGTCTGGATGCATCCTAACACCTTGGGACTCACATTGCCTTAAGCACAGAATGAGAATACAGAACCACGTGACTTTCCTTCTACACTCAAAAAGCCTGGGATAAAAGGGGAAGTATACTTAAACATTTTGGAGAACTTATGAAGAGCTAATCTTTCCTTTTAGTTTAAATGAAGTTACAAATGAAAAAAGTGAGTCAATTTTCAGATTTCCTAAAAACAAAAATCATTTTGACCCTCCTTCCATATCTGTCAATGTACTATGTCTATCTGAGATCCCAGGTCATTTTTGGCAACCCAGAAATGGATTAACCAATTTTTCCTAATCTAACATCGAGGGAGAAGGTGGAATTTAAGCCTTCAGTTATAAGAAAGCCCATCCAAAGTTGATTGGGTGTAGAGTGGTACACTATATAAAGGATGGTGGTGACTGTATTTTGGATGATAATGATGACTGTTCTTTCTTTACAGTGTTTTCAGACCTCACTCATGTCTCCACACCATTCATTCTTCTCTGTCTTCCCCAAGACATATCTTTCCACCTCACCTCACCTGCATTTAAATCTACCTCCCTTTCTGACAGATCCAGAATTTCCAACAAACACATTTTGCCAGGATCAAAGGCAAGCACATTTCCATAGCAGTCAAACCCTGCTCAGTGAACTTCACAGTGCATCCAAGTTGTTTAGTTGGAGTGGAGTTCTATAATGAGTATAGTGCTGGAGATCTCACTCTTGTTGTGCAGACACTAGAGGAGACGGAAGCTGACAGCTGTATAACTCTCATTGAAATGGCAAGTTTTCAAGGCTGCTTTGAAGCTTATAGAAGGAATAAAGAAACAGTACACGCATGCTGCCTATGTACAGTTCACTTCAAAACATTAGATATCATTATTTAGTGGAGTTAGTGAGGAGAGAGAGACACACACACACACACAGATCTAATGAAAGGGATTTAAACATTCTATGTGTTAAGAAATGAGGAGGATTAGAGGGTCCTAAAATTCTGCCATGAAGACTGTAGCTCTAATTTTTTCCCTAATCTCCTTTCCTCCCTCCCATGTGAAATACAATTGGGCTCTCATTTTTTGTTTTTGTTTTTTCTACTGAGTTTGACTGCAAATGGATAATAAACATGTGAAAAGAGGTACAACTTCAATTGACTATTTCACTAAGCAGGTTGGCAGAGCTTTTACAAAGTGTACTTCAGTGTGCATGAGGTATAAGAAAGTCTGCATTTTTCATACAGTGCTAGTGGAATTCCAAATAGTTATAATCTTTCTAAAGGGCAATTTTGCAGTTTATGTCAAAAGCCTTAACGGTACTCATACACTTTGACTCAGCAATTGTACTTAAAGTACAAATGTGCACAAAGATTTAACTTTAAGTATGCTTATCACAGTATTGTTTATAGAATTTGAGCACTTGAAAACAAAGTGAATGTTCAGCGTAAGGGGAATCGAGTAAATATATTTCATACACAAGAGCAAACGCTTAGCTGCTATTAAAACAATGGGATGATGAGGAGTTCTCATTGACACTGATAATATGCATGATACATGTTTAAGTTTTAAACACAGTGTATGATGCCACCTTGTAAAAAATTGAAAAGGAGTGTACTAAAAATATTGGAAGGATAATACTTCAAAATATTAGCAGAGGTCATATCTTATGATGGGCTTATAAGCGGCATTTATTGTTTTCTTTTTTATCTCAATTTCTGAAATGTCTAAAAGAAAATATATTGGTTCAATAATAAAATAAACTGTTTTCTAAAAGAAAGATTGAGCTGGTCAGTAATATAGGATAAATCAGAGACAACAGAGATGAGGGAACATAGTTAAAATGTTAAAAAGCAACATGCTTATGGCTTGGGCTAGTCTGAGAATAGGGAGGAGGGGTGATGTTAGAGACATTTTTAAAGGTAGGATCAACAATATCTGATGACAACAAGAAAGGGTGGTGAGGACTGGTGACCTTATAAGTTGCTTGTGTGTTTATATGTGTGTGTACCATTGTGTGAAACAACAGTTTAGTGTATCGATTTGAGCTGATAGAGAACATCTAAGGAGATGTCCTACAGATAGTGGAAGAAATGAGACTGTATTAGGTCTAATGTTAAGGGAGGAGGATTTATTTTATCAGCACAGCTTGAACAGTAACAGTTAATTAACAAAGGAAAAGACTGTACTGTAGCTATTAAACACCGTGTATAGGGAGATGAATGAGCATGGGAATGAAGAAGAACCAGTAAGAGAAACAGAGGACTACCTAAAGAAATAGAAGGAAAGCAAACTAAATGCAGCATAATGGGAAGGAAGCTATAAGAAAAATGAGGTAGAAAACAGATTATTTAAGAAAGATCAAGGAAAATGATGAGAGAGAAAAAACCATTGAATTTGGAAAAGATGCTTATTAGGATTATTAGAAGACAAATAATCCACCTCTGGAGATTGGTGGGAAGAAGATATCAAATTGGAGAGAATCATTCATTCAAAAAACTGTGCCAGTGAAAAGAGAGGAGAGAGGTCTTTAGAAGGGTGAGCAGAGCCAAATAAAGCAGAATTCTCCAGGATGAAGGAGACCTGTGTGTCTTTGCAAAAAGAGCTGAAAATAATGAGTGAGGATAATTTGAGAAAAAGATTCCTAAAGAGGAGGGAATATTTGGGCTGCAGAGCACAGACTTCATAGTTTACATGATAGTAAAGAGACCATCTCTTCCTCTTAGAAATCAAGGAACAGTAAGAGAATGAATGTGGACAACAACAAATGAGAAATAAAAACAGTGGGTTAGAATTAATGCAACTTGGATAGCCTTAAAGTAGGATTTGAGATCCTTTATTCTCTTGTAGCAGAGAAGGCAATGGCACCCCACTCCAGTACTCTTGCCTGGAAAATCCCATGGACGGAGGAGCCTGGTAGGCTACAGTCCATGGGGTCGTTAAGAGTTGGACACGACTGAGCGACTTCACTTTCACATTTCCCTTTCATGCATTGGAGAAGGAAATGGCAACCCACTCCAGTGTTCTTGCCTGGAGAATCCCAGGGACAGGGGAGCCTGGTGGGCTGCCATCTATGGGGTTGCACAGAGTCGGACACGACTGAAGCGACTTAGCAGCAGCAGCATTCTCTTGTAGAAGAGTCCTAAAATGTGAGCTCAAGAGAGCAAAGAGGGCTTAAAGTTTTAGTTATAAGTAGTTAATGAAGAGATGAATAAACTTTTGTCAAGCATCACACTTGAGGGGACAGTGGCTGTTGCTGTTTGACTTTATTTTTTGCACGACTGAGAGACTAACACTTTCACTTTCTGCAAGTCTTAGTGGACTTAATCTATCTGTATCCAATAGTATTATGTAGAGTAAGAGGAGGAAAGAGAGCTGTGAACCATGGTTTGTGAGGGAAGAAATCTGGGAATCTGGGGTGGCTAAAAGCCAGGTTAAAATAGCTTCACTGAGAATGAAGACTAAGAATTGCCAGAGGCAACTCATGAAGTTGGTGAAATCAGATGGGTTGATGATAAGTCAAATGAGTGAAGATCAGGGAGGGGCATGAGAGGGACATAGAAGGGAAGAGAAGTTAAGAAAGGCTTGGTGGAAATAAGAAAGTAGGAAAGGTGAAACGCTGTGATCAAAGATCGCACTAATTTAATAACTGGAGAATGGAGCAGTAGAAAGAGATTCACTCATATTGATGGAGCACTTAGGAGCACAGAGACGCAGAGGGGCTGATTTGAGCAGAAGTTGGATGTGAAACTGGGAGATAAGTAAATTGAACAATCATGGAGGTGAGTGCTGATATCAAAGGCCTGCCTCATGAGGACAAAACTCATAATATGACTAGGAATAGTGTAGCTTAATGATAATGATCATGAGCTTTCCCACCTCCATAACATCCCAGTTACATGACCTGATGGATGGAACAAAACCCCTCTAAACCTCAGTTCCCTCATCTGAAAAATTAAGCTATGAATCTCATATTGATTTTGTGAGGACTGAAAGAGATAATGTAAGTAAAGTATTTGGTATAAATGTCAAGGATGATGATGATGATAGCGTTGTTGAAAGTCTTTTGAGTCCCAGATATTGACATCATTGAAGATACTTGGTAGAGGGTCCAAGTCATTTAGTAGTTCCTAGGATGTGAGGCTGATTAACTTATCCTCAGACACTTAAGAAAAAGGTGGCCTTAGCACAAGTAGGAGTGGTTATTGCTGTGAATGGTGTGGAGAAGGAGCTGTCCAATTGTCTGAGATAATCTTGGCTTGAGCTCTAACCACTGTCCTCCGTTATTCTCTGTCCAATTTCCCACTACTTTCCTCAGCACATTTAAACTTGATCTGGCTGCAGATTTCTAGTTGCTGCCCCCATGGTGTCTACAAAATGTCATTTGTCTGACTTTCTATATGAAATTAATCTCCAAACTATGATCTTTGTTCTGGTCTTAATCCATGAAAAAATTTTATTGCACCCATCTTTTCCTTTCTTTTTGGTTTTTAAAAATAAATACTGTAGTAATTAACAACAATAGCAATCTTGAGTGTTTTAGAAGTTTTTTTGTCTGCTTTTCTCTAGTTTACAAAAGCAAGTGTGTTATTCACTCAGTTGTGTCCAACTCTTTGTGACTGCATAGACTGTAGCCTGCCAGGCTCCTCTGTCCATGGAATTCTCCAAGCAAGAATACTAGAGTGGGTAGCAATTCCCTTCTCCAGGGGAATCCCCCGACCCAGGCATCAAAACTGGATCTCTTGCATCGCAGGCAGATTCTTTACCATTTGAGCCACCAGGGAAACCCAGAAAAGCAAGGAGGTGTATAAGATATTGGGCTTCTCTGGTGGCTTAGATGGTAAAGGATCTGCCTGCAATGAAGGAGACCTGAGTTTGATCCCTGGGTCAGGAAGATCTCCTGGAGAAGGGAATGGCTATGCACTGGGCCTTTTATTTCATTAGAACAGTTGAAATAAAATAAATTACTTGAGATTGAAATTATTAGGAATAGTAGTTTTGAAAATTGCTTAATAATTGGAAATAGAAAAGTTATACAGTGTAACTCAAAAATTAGGCTCTTATTTTTAGTATTACTTTCAAATTTATTCACTTAAGTAAGATCACCCGTTTTTTGTCAGGTTTTGTGAAAATTACCTGGAGAAGCAACTCAGGTAAAAAATACAAATTCTGTGCCATTCATACATAAACAACTTTAAGCACCTTAATTCTAATAATTATGGCTGCCTGACAGTAATATATGATGTAGACCACACCTCAAAAACATGAGTATTTTCAGGGGTTAAGTATAAGAATTTTAAAGAAAAATGCTTATAGTCATTCTCATTCACAGAATCTTTCTGATTTTGTCTGCTATACACATATAATTTATCATTAGCCGTGGAGTATATATGCATGTGTTGAAGGAGCTTAACCATAGGTTGGGCTTGGCATTAGGTTTGAGGTTATAAGGAGAAAGAAAGAGTACTGGAAGCCACTGAGTGTTGTCATGGCTAGGCAGGAAGTAAAGATCAAAGTTGCTCAGCATTAAGATAAGTTTGATTTATTAGATGGGAAAACAATAAAGGCTGGACTTTCTCTCCCCTCCTCCCTTTTTACTTCCCAGGATATTAAATTATTTGCATAACTAAATAGCTAAGATCAGCTAATATCTACCAAAATGAATAAAAATGTAAACATGAGTGGCTTATGCCTTTATATTCACTTTGATCCACAGATCTCCTTATCAGATTCCTTAATTAATGTCTTCTTTTGATTGGAGACATCCACACAGAAAAGAATCTGAGTCTTGCTTCCTGAAGTGAAATTAGACACTTTAAGAGGTGTGGGAATACAAATAAAATTTGTGAATTTATTACCTCACTCTGATAGAGCTGCTTCCTTACTCTCAAATGAGGACTTTGAGAGGACTTACATGTGTTCATGAGTCTAAAAGTCCATGATTCAAGTACAAGAGAAAGTTAAACAGCCATTACTAAAACAAACATTCATGAAAATGCCAATTAATTTATTCTATGAATTTAAAGTACTTTTGGATTCATAAAGAAAAGAGACAAGTAAAAGAAAAATGAAAGTTTGGAGCCATCACTAAAACAAGAGGATTATTGATAAATGAAAATACAACCACTTAACATTCCTTTGATTCAAAGGCAATGAAACTTTGCTATCTCCCTCTGAATTTGTATTAAATTACTAGAACTGAAAGAAAGTTATTAAAGAAATGAAAACATCCAATTTACTCCTTAATGTTTCTATTTTGTCAGTCCACTTGGGGTGTGTTTTGATTGTTTTGGAACCTATACAAATGGAAATGTATGTGTGCGCCAGTGTGCTTTTGGGTGATTTGTAGTCTTCATTTTTTGAATTCCCGTTACCGCACTACCCAAACATCCATACTTACCTTTATCATGTCTGCTGCCTGTATTTGACTAGCCCCTAACTGCTCACCATTTTCAACTCAAGTGCATCTGCTTGGTACTAAGCAGCTAGCTGAGAAGATTCTTCCTTCCCAATCAACACCACCATAGCATGAAATGAAGACACGGAATGAGGTAGAAAGAGAGGGAAAGACGGGGGGGGGGGGGACTATTTCTATTAAAAAAATCCTCTAACTTCTTATGTGTTCTGGAAGGACTATTAATATTTTCTCCTAACTCCTCCTGCAGTGCTAGGTTTCCCTTCTCCCCCACCCTCACACCTCCCCATGCAGGCAAAGTCTTGAATCAGCAGATTCTGAGCTGGAAGCAGTGAAGAGCTATTGAGGGACAGGCTCTGATAGCATTACGGCCAAACATGGAACCATTTTCTGTGGCGAATCGCTGAGTTCTACCTGGTTATCTCTTGCCTTGCACATCACTTCCAAATGACATGCTCTCAGTCTGGGCAAAAATGAGAGTTTTTTAAAGAACTGGGATTTCAATAATATGTGACGAAAGGATGAGATTACTTTCTGAGGTAGGGAAAAGCAGGGAGGAATGGGGGGGTGGGGCGGAGAGGGAGAGGGAGAGAGGTGGGGGAGCAGAGAGAGAAAGAGGTAGAATTGTGTATCCCTTAGAGCGTGCTCGATATATGCATTTCTCTAGTTCTTACAAACCAGGCTTTCTCTAACTTCAGGAAGTCATTTTAATTTGTCTTCTTTCTTTCTCCCTCTTCTCTCACTGGTGGCAACCAAATATTGTAGATACTTCAAAGACTCTTGAGTTATTTATAGGAATTATTGTAATTTGACTGCTACACAGTTAAATGGGGATGAAACTAGTACTATTATGCGTTCCCTGAAACATACAGAGGGAAACAGGCAATAGAGCCCTTCAGGGAGATATATCCGTGTGTGTTGGCCAATTGGGAAACTTGGAAATCAGCAATTTGGGAAATAAAATTAGTAGCCAGGCCTCCTGTCTGTTCATAAGAAAGGAAAGACAGTCCTACAGTTCCCAACACCCTCCACTTTCCTGATTGCCTGCCACATCATTCCAAGGGTTTCTAGAAGAAGAAATGGAGGCACATTTGGTTGCTTCATATCTGTAATCAATTGACATTGTTATGATATGATTTTTTTTCATTTTAATCAAGGAACATGAAGAGATGAATAAAACACTTTTGCATGCATTCTTGTGAGATTTTTTAATCAAACATGGAAAAGGCAGTCTTTGACCATAAAATGTATGTTATATATTTACTTCCACATATTTCCTGGAAGAGAAGATACATTTTCATTTGAATTTGATAGTGACATTTATTTCTCTTAGGATATAGTCTAATGACCTGAGATGGAGTTTGCTGGGTCTAAACTAAGGCTCTTCCTACTAGGCTTCAGAGGTGCAATAATGAAAATAGGGACAAGTAGTGAAAAGGATTCCTAAGTTTCCTCTTGAGCTTTCAATGGACTCACATCCTGGGAGATGCATACAATAATAATCAAAAGGCCCAATAGAAGGATGAGTTAGAAACAGGAGCAGAACACTGTCAAAAAGCATTGCAGAGAACACAATTCAGAGGGGTCTGTCCCTTTAATCCCTTACAAATTTTGAGAAGTGTGCATCATTTAGGGTTGCTAGTATAATGTACACATATGAGAGAGAGAAGAAAAAATCTATTGTTCCAAGTATATATATGCATACTAATTGAAAAATAACTCAAAGTAAATACAGTAAGGTGTAAAGATTTTATTTCACCAAATCCTTCAACTCCTCCCCTATATAATACCCTTTTCTAAGAAAAAGCTATAATGATGATTTCAAATTAACCCTTGAATAACACTGGTTTGGACTGCACAGGTCTACTTATACATAGATTTTTTGGAACAGCAAATACCACAGTACTGCATGATTTGTGGTTGGTTGAATTCACAGATGCAGAACAGGAAACACGGAGGGCCCACTAAAAGTTTTACATGCTTTTTCTACTACATGGTGGTTGAGCCTCTAACACCTGTGTTGTTCAAGGGTCAACTGTATATCCTTTCAAATGATTTTCTAGAAATTTTTTGTATAGAGTCATATAGACTATTTTTGTTCATTTTTCACATAGGTAGATCATGCTCAACATGTAGTCACATAACTTGCTTTTTCACGTAACAACATATCTTGACTTTTCTCAACAGAAAAGTATGAGATACACCTTATTCTTTCAAAATCTGCTTGATCTATCCTAATATGGGTGTATCTATTTATTTAAGAGTTGTCTTAAAGATGCCCACGTAGGTCACTATGAACCATTGCTCATAAAAACAAATGTTTCAATATCTTTTTTGTAGATATTTATGCTAACAAATGGCTTTATCAGATTTGTCCATTCATAGGAATTGAAACAATTCAAAGGTATAGAAAAGTATAAGAGTAGTACAAAGAGCTCCTAGAAATTTATCATACCTGAGCACTTTGCCACATTCTCTCTTTCCATATATACAATGCACATGCATTATTACTATGTTACTTTTTCTGAACCTTTTCAGAGCAAGTTCCAGTCATCACAATTCTTCAATGTACTTGTCCTAAGGACTTGTATATTCTCTTTCAGAGCTATAGTACAATTGCTCAATTAATAAAATTTAATGTTGATACAATACTGTTATCTAAATCATACTATTCTGATTTAATTTATAGTTTCACCAATTGTCCTAATAATGCCTTTTATACCAATTTTATATTCTGGTTCAGAATCCAATTCAGGATCATGCATTGCATTTAGGTGTTATCTTTCTCTCTCTCTCTCTATTTTCATCTTATTGAAGCACAATTGACATACAGTAAGCTTCAAATTACCTATAAATAAACTGTACAATTGATGGGTTTTGACATATAAGTATATGTCTGGTGAAGTTTCACAACATTTAGAATAATGAAAATGTTTATCACTTTCCAAAGTTTCTTTGTACCCTTTTGTAATTCTTTCTTATTCCCTTCCTTTCCTCCAGCTCCAACCCCATGCAAAAACTGCTTTGCTTCCTGTTACTGTAGATTAGCTTGCATTTTCCAGAATTTTTTATAAATGTAAAAGTGCACTCTGTACTTTTTTATGGGGGTGTCTGGCTTTTTCACTTAGACTATTTTGAAATTTTCCATGTTGTTGCATGTATTAGTTCATTCCTTCTTAATGCTGAGTAATATTCCCTTGTATTAATATACTACAACTTGGAAGATATTTGAATAGTTTCCAGTTTAAGGATGTTACAAATAAAGCTACTGAAAATGTTCATGTACAAGATTTTGTGGGGATGTATGCTCTTATTTCTCTTTGGTAAATGCCTAGGAGCAAAATGATGTGTCTTGTGGTTGGTTTAACTTCATAAGACACTGTTGAACTATTTTCCCAAATGATTTTACCATTTTACGTTTCCTCCAGTGATGTATGAGAATTCCAGTAGCTCCACATCATTGCCAACATTTGGTGTAATCAGTCTTTTTAATCTTTGACACTCTAGTAAGTATGAAGTGTTACCTCATTTTGGTTTGACTTTTCATTTTCCTAGTGATACTAAACATCTTTCTTGTGCTTATTTTTCATCTTCTTAGATTAAATGCCTGCTAAAATCTATAGCCTATATTTTCATTGGGCATTTATGTTTCTTTGTGTGAGCTGAATGATTATTTTTTAATAGGCTGATTATTATTTATTGACTTATAGGGATTTTTAAATGTGTTCTCAACAGTAATCTTTGCATTTTGTTTAGTTTTCTCCCCCACTATTTATATTTTACCCTTTGCATATGTAAAATTTTAATCTTTATGTGGTCATATCTGTTTATTTTTCCTATAGACTTCTGGAATTTTCTTCATATGCCTAAAATTCTTCTCAATTCCAGTAGTTAAAAATATCCTTTGATATTTATTTCTTATATTTTTCTATTTTAAAAAATAAACCACTAATCCATCACCAGTAAATTTTTATATAAGATTTAATATCTTACATTCCTAAAGGCAACATATTTTTATAGTTCTAGTTATGGACAAATTTTATGTTCTAGAACTTAAAAAAACTTAGATATGGAATCTTAGAACCATCCCCTGGTTTTTAGGAAATTATAAAAAATGGCCAATGAATTGAAAATTAGAACTATACCTTAAAATGATGATGTCAGAATAACCTACATCCAAGGGATTAGAAGCAGGAAAACATGAAGTATTTTATTTATTTATTTTTGAGGTATAATTAATACTGGAGAAGTATTTTAAGAAATAAATTCTAGATGTGTCTCTCAATATTTAAAAGATTGGCATATAAGCATCATAAGAGACTACTACAAGCAATGTATCCTTGGGATACATTGGACAGCCTGGATACCTGGGATACATTTGTCCATTTCTTCCAGGATGCTGGACAACCTGGAAGAAATGGACAAATTATTAGAAAGGTATGGTATCCCAAGATTGAATCAAGAAGAAATAGAAAATATGAACAGGTCAGTCACAAACACTGAAATTGAAACTGCGATTACAAAATTCACAACAAGCAAAAGTCCGAGACCTGATGATTTCACAGGTGAATTCTATCAACCATTTTAGAGAAGAGCTAACATCTATCCCTCTGAAGCTGTTCCAAAAATTGCAGAGGAAGGAACACTCCCAAACTCATTCTATGAGGCCACCATTACCCTGATAGCAAAACCAGACAAAGATACCACAAAAAGAAAAAAAAAGAAAGAAAATTACAAGCCAATATCACTGATGAACATAGAACATAGATGCAAAAATCCTCAACAAAATACTAGCAATCCAAATCCAACAACACATTGAAAGGGTCATACATCATATCAAGTGGGATTTATCCCAAGGATGCAAGGATTTTTCAATATCCACAAATCAATCAGTGTGATATACCATGTAAAAGATTGGCATGTGGAAAAGTCAATATTTTCTATAGCCAAACTGAGCCAACGCATGGACTTTTATAAGATGGATTTCAGCTGAAGGTATAGCAGAGAAGAAGGTCTAGTTTTAGCCTTATAAACTAGTAAATTTTTGTTCTATTATACTTTCAATATTATTCATTAAACTCTATGAGGTGTGGACTGTGAACTCCCCAGGTCAGTAGGTGCCCAATATGCTACTGGAGAAGAGTGGAGAAATAGCTCCAGAAAGAAAGAAGAGGCTGAGCCAAAGTGAAAAACATGCCCAATTGTGGATGTGACTGGTGATGGAAGTAAAGTCCAATGCTGGAAAGAACAATATTGCACAGGAACCTGAAATGTTTGTTAGGTCCATGAATCAAGGTAAATTGGAAGTGTTCAAACAGGAGATGGCAAGAGAGAACATCGACGTTTTAGGAATCAGTGAACTAAAATGGATGGGAATGGGCGAATTTAATTCAGATGACGATTATATCTACTATTGTGGGCAAGAATCCCTTAGAAGAAATAGAGGAGCCCTCAAAGTCAACAAAAGAGTCTGAAATGCAGTGTGTGTCTGTGTGTGTTAGTTGCTCAATTGTGTCCGACTCTTTGCAATCCCATGCATTATAGCCTGGCAGGCTCCACATTTCATGGACTTCTCCAAGCTAGAATACTGGAGTGGGGAGCCATGCCCTCCTCCAGGGGATCTTCCTGACCCAGGAATCGAAACCAGGCTCCTGCATTGCATACAGATTCTTCACCACTGAGCCACTAGGGAAGCCTGCCAAAATGCAGTACTTGGATGCAATCTCATAAACAACAGAGAGATCTCTGTTTGTTCACAAGGTAAACCATTAAATATCACCTTAATCCAAGTCTGTGCCCCAACCACAGATGCTGAAGAAGCTGAAGTTGAACAGTTCTTTGAAGACCCATAAGAACTAGCTGCTGCTGCTGCTGCTGCTAAGTCACTTCAGTCATGTCCGACTTTGTGCGACCCCATAGACGGCAGCCCACCAGGCTCCACCGTCCCTGAGATTCTCCAGGCAAGGGTACTGGAGTAGGGTGCCATCTCCTTCTCCATGTAATTGCTGAGCACCACACAACCATGCACCATACTGCTTCTGTTGAAACAAACTTAAACTGTGTCCTAAACAGCGCTGAGATTCATCCTGTGAAGACAGATTCTTCCTGTGAACTGTCTCAGTGAGCAGGCGAATGAGGAGGAAAGGATTTGGGTGCAAAGTTAGAAGGTGTGTTGTTTTACATGGAATATGTCTTTAATTGGAGCTCTCCTTTGTTAGGAAAATTAGGCTCATGTATACCAATACTACAAGCATTGTTCATCTACCATTTTCCCCCTATTTAAATACCCTAAAATACTTGTAGAATTTTTATTCTTCAGAATGTCTCTTTAGTAATCAAAACTATTAAGAGACTTTGCTGTTTGCTCCCTCTCTCAATTCATTTATGAAAATGTTAAATTAAACCATTAGGCCTGGAACCCACGCCTGGCACAATGTGTTTTTATATTCCTCCTGCTAAAATAGTATCCCTGTAGTGCTCTTTCTCCAATATTAATTCAATTAAAATATATTCTTAATTAACCATTTTAATGTATCTATTACTAGCATACACATCTGACACCAAAAATGGCAGTGTATTAATTTTTTGGGGGGGAGGTGTTGCCCTGGGTGGTCGCTGCAGTGCACCGGTTCTAGAGCATGCTGGCTCTGTAGTTGTGGCGCGTGGGCTCACTTACCCCTCAGTATACAGGATCTTAGTTCCCCACAAATGATCAAATCTGAGCCCCTACAAAGATTCAACCCGCAATGCAGGAGACTGAGGTTCAATTCCTGGGTTGGGAAGATCCCCTGCAGAAGGAGATGGCAACCCACTCCAGTATTCTTGCCTGGAGAATCCCATGGACAGAGGAACCTGGCAGGCTACTACAGTCCATGGGGTTGCAAGAGTTAGACATGATTCAGCAACTAAACCACCACCACCACACTGACATGGGGATATTTTTTTTTTTTACCACTAGCCCCACCTGGGAAGCCCAAAAACTGTTAGTCGCTCAGTCGTGTCCGACTCTTTGTGACCCCATGGACTGTAGCCTGCCAGGCTCCTCCGTCCATAAAATTCTCCAGTCAAGAATACTGGAGTGGGTAGCCATTCCCTTCTCCAGAGGGAAGTCCCAGTGGTATATTAATTTATTCACCCATTCATAAGCCACGTTCACTTTTCTCCTAATGGGTTTTCTTTTTTAAAAATATATTGTATGTTAAGCCTCTGTTTAATTCTAGTCCTCCTGCCTTGTCAGAAGAGAAATTGGTCTCAGTATTCCTAGGACTGAGGTCATCCATAATGACACTCTAGGTATACACCCTAACTAAAAATTGCTCTATTCCTTCTTTGAGTATTTTACTGCCAAATTCTCCAAATTATCTAATTTGTTTTGATACATTAGCTTATCATTCTGCTTCACAATCGCTACTTGTAGCAGTCTTAATTCTTATCTGGACTCAAGGGATATTTTAGAAGAGGAGATCTTCCTGGAAGTTGAGACAAAGTCTTTCTCCAGGATTTTGCTATCTGGTCTTCTTTTTGTTCAACGTTGGTGTCATTATTTTAAAGCGATTCCATTGTTTCTCAAGCTGTCTTCCTTGCTTTGATAAATTTAAGGAATATTTTCCATTCCTGTTAGAGACCTCTATAAGATGCATTGCATATTTTGTTTCTTTGGTTTATCTCATTTGAAGTTATCCAAAACCTGCCATATTTTGTGAGTTTATAGGTTTTCTTTTCTGGCTCTTTTTCTGCTTTATGAAACATCTCCCTTCTTCTCCCTTCTTCTCCCAACAGTTACATTTCTGACTCTATCAAGTAACCACTGAGGATTATTATAACCTCTCAAATGTTTTCCTGGATTGCTATATGTTGCTTTAAGAAAATATTCTCTTGGTTTCTCTCTTGTTTGTTATTGATTTTTCAAAAGCTAACTTTCATTTCTGTCCTGGGACACTTTCTAATATTAAAAGGACATGGAGTGGATTTTCATTTGCCTGCAAGGCTGTGGAATTAAAATGCATGGTGGTCACTGCTAATGACTTTGCAACCAGCTCACAGACCAAGTTTTGTTCATGGTCAGAGTCCAGTCTGATATATTTCCCTGCTATACACACAGCCTCCTTCTCTACCTTTGCTGGGAAGCAGTAATTTCTCTTATCTAAAAATCTCCCTTCTAACCCTTGTCCCAGTGAGGCATTTTGCCAATCTATGATTGAGTAATTAAAGTCTCCCATTATTACTACCTGGCCTAA
Source organism: Giraffa tippelskirchi (assembly GCF_054371585.1). Lineage (NCBI taxonomy): Eukaryota > Metazoa > Chordata > Mammalia > Artiodactyla > Giraffidae > Giraffa > Giraffa tippelskirchi. The sequence continues at coordinate 96,684,666 of NC_137276.1, forward strand.
TTTCACAGCTTCCGCAATCTCAATTAACATTTCTATCTTGGTTTCTTGGTCAGGTGGGCTGTAACATACCCCTATTATGACTTTTTAATTATGTGAGAATGGAATTTCTACCCACAGAGATTTTACAGAAGTTCCTTTTTCTGATAAGATTTTTATCCTACTGCTTTGTAGAACTATCTTTCACACAGCGCTATTACAGAAATGTATTTATTTATATCTGCCCTCTTTGCTGGATGTATTTGAAGCAGCTTATAAAAATACACACAAAGATAAAAAAAAAGAACACAAAACATTAGTCAGCGAGAAAACAGGGGCAAGGTAAAATAAGGGTAGAAAATAAGAGGTTACCATATGAGTTCATGCAGCATACATGTTGGGTACTTGTTAGAGTATGTCTCAGAGTGTCCTCATGGTCAACACAAAGAATGAAATGGGATAAATTGCATGGTTTAGTGTTTTTAAGGTAGAAATAAACCAGTTGTTTAGGGAAGTCACAAAATTATCAATACTTCTTCAGAGATTAAAATTTTCTCCTATTGGTCCTGATAACATGTTCATTAATATTCTTATGCTGTTGCTAAGTTGCTTCAGTCATGTCCGACTCTGTGCGACCCCATAGACGGCAGCCCACCAGGCTCCCCCGTCCCTGGGATTCTCCAGGCAAGAACACTGGAGTGGGTTGCCATTTCCTTCTCCAATGCATGAAAGGGAAAAGTGAAAGTGAAGCCTCTCAGTCATGTCTGACTCTTAGCGACCCCATGGACTGCAGCCTACCAGGCTCCTCCATCCATGGGATTTTCCAGGCAAGAGTACTGGAGTGGGTTGCCATTGCCTTCTCCAATATTCTTATAGTAATACATTTTATCATTTAGCTTCCAGTATTTCACAATGTAGAATGACTGCAGAAATGGCAATGAAGAATTTGCTAAGTATAGTTCTACTCATGACTCCAGTGAGCTTCTAGTAAGTATTGAGCAGTTATGGGCTCATGAGTATCCTCCCCAACAAATGACTGGCCTGCAAATATTCCATGTGACCAGTTAAATGCAGGCTCCTCACTTTTACCGTCCACTGAACAAGAGTTGGAGGCTTCCCAGGTGGTGCTAGCGGTAAAGAATCCGCCTGGTAATGCAGGAGTCACAGGTTTGATCCCTGGGCTGGGAAGGTCCCCTGGAGGAGGAAATGGCAACCCACCCAGTATTCTTGTCTGGGAAATCCTATGGACAGAGGAGCCTGGCAGGCTACTGTCTATGGGGTCACAAAGAGTCCAACACAACTGAGCATGCACACACGAACAAGAGTTGATATTCTGTTATGACCATGGAAGAACACTGCTGGAACCTCAACTAAAAAGAAAACCTATACTTCTTCACATGACATGCCCACAAGTGAGGCAAGGCTTTGTATTGAAGCAACTTGGAGTCAGAACCAGTATTTGGGTGGGCAGGTGATCATGGTCACACCAATTTGGCTCATGAATGTCTCTAAGGGCATGTTGATAAATGCAGGTCTCAGACAGCAAAGCACCTCTAACTTTAAACAACATACTTTAAGGTCAGTTATCCAATATAAACTGGTAGCAAAGTATTTGTTCTATCAGTTTATTAAATCATTTCCAAAAATGTTAAACTACTAGGCCTGGAACCAATCCCTGATATGGGCTTTTTGCTTATGCGCTTTAGTGACAGATCAGTTAAAAGATGAAAAATATCAAAATCAGTGGCTTTACTTTTGGAATAATTGATCTTGTCATTCTACCTGTTAGTGGTTAGAAAGCAAGGGTAACAGTTTACAGAGTACATTTTCTGCACATAGGTTTTTGCTAATTTTCTCTTCCCTGTAGTGGAGTGTTGGGTAGAGGATGGACAGGGCAACTATAGCTTCAAGTAATTAAGGTAAAACTTAAAAATAAGATGAAGAAAGCAAATGATTTATAGAATCAGGAAACTGATCCTCTCAAAGTCTCATGCAAGTATTAAATCCAGATTCAGTGTAAGTGTCTCTAACTAAGATCAATGTGGACATATCAGCCCATAACTAGATTTTGTTTATCACAGAGTCAGAAAAGACCAAGGCAGCTGAGCTTCTAACTGATGAAAGTGAAAGTGAAAGTTGCTCAGTCTTGTCCAACTCTTTACAACCCCATGGACTATACAGTCCATAGAATTCTCCATACCAGACTACTGAGGTGGGTAGCCTATCCCTTCTCCAGTGGATCTTCCCAACCCAGGAATCGAACCTGGGTCTCCTGCATTGCAGGCAGATTCTTTACCAGCTGAGCTACCAGGGAAGCTCTAACTGATGACAATGTCACAAGGGTGCTTTTAAGTCTATAAATGGTTGATTATGAAGTAGACACCACAGAGACCCATCTGCTTCTTATGGAGAACACCAGATGGCAATGAGCTTGGATGGAAACTATACACCATAGAGGTCTAACTTGCTGATATAAAGGGTCGTACTTTTTAAGATATGAGATAAATGGGTTGTGCCACAAGGGATGGAAACAAGAAAACACACTAAGGCTGGAGACTCCCTTTAACATTGGACAGTTATTGAAATTAGGCTTATCCCTAGCAGGTGCTAAGTTAGCCAAATATTTCTAATCCAGTCTATTACATAAGGAAGAGTCCTAAGTCTACCATGCAGGCTACAAAATCAGGTTTACCCAAATGTTGGTTAAATAGTCCAGGTAAATTTAGTAGAGGTTGAAAAACATTTCTCAAAGTGCAATCAAAGAATAACTTCAAAACAACATCTAATGACAAACAGCAGATAGTATAGTTGGAGAGAAAATCATTTCAAAGTCATCAGTGTTGATACTTCATATATCACAAAGCCTGTGTTTGTGGCCCCCTTCTGTATAATTTCTTTAAAAAAATAACATTATTGAGGTATAATTCACACACATAATGTTCACTTTTTTAAAGCATACTATTCAGTGGTTTTTAGGATATCTGCAAAGTTGTGTATTGTAATATTGTCTATTTGAGGACACTTTCATCATCCCAAAAAGAAATCCCATACTCATTAGAATTTATTTCCTCTTTTCCCCTCCTTCAGCCTCCAGCAACAACCAATCTACTTTTTTCCTTTGTAGATTTGCCTACTTTGAATATTTCATATAAATGGAAGTGTTTTGTGTCTAATTTGTTTTACTTCTCACATTGTTTTCAAGGTTCATCCCTGTTGTATCATGTATCAAAATTATGGAAGAATAATATTCCATTATAGGGTTATGTTATATTTTATTTATTAATTTGTCAACTGATGGGTATTTTGTTTTTGTTTTTGTATTATGAGTAATGCTACTGTGAACATTCATGTACAAGTTTTTATGTGGACATAAACTGACCTGTAAGCTGAAACTGAACTGATGCAAAGAGCCGACTCATTGGAAAAGACCCTGAGGCTGGGAAAGATTGAAGGCGGGAGGAGAAGGGGACGACAGAGGACAAGACAGTTGGGTGACATCACCGACTCAATGGACATGAGGTTTAGCAAGCTCTGGGAGATGGTAAAAGACAGGGAAGCCTGATGTGCTTCAGTCCACGGGGTCACAAAGAGTTGGATACGACTGAGCAACTGAACAACAACAATAAAATACGCAGGTTAAGAAGCAACAGTTAGAACAACAGACATGGAACAACAGACCGGTTCCAAATTGGGAAAGAAGTATGTCAAGGCTATATATTGTCACACTGCTTATTTAATGTATATGCAGAGTACATCATGTAAAATGCCAGGCTGGATGAAACACAAGCTGGAATCAAGATTGCTGGGAGAAATACCAATAACCTCAGATATGCAGATGACACCACCCTAACAGCAGAAGAGAAGAGGAACTAAGCCTCTTGATGAAGGTGAAAGAGGAGAGTGAAAAAGCTGGCTTAAAACTTAACATTCAAAAAACAAAGTTCATGGTATCCAGTCCCATCACTTCATGGCAAATAGATGAGGAAACAATGGAAACAGTGTCAGACTTTATTTTCTTGGGCTCCAAAATCACTGTGGACCATGACTGCAAACATGAAATTGAAAGACACCTGCTCCTTGGAAGAAAAGCTATGACAACCTAGATAGTATATTAAAAAGCAGAGACATTACTTTGTTGACAAAGTTCTGTCTAGTCAAAGCTATGGTTTTTCTAGTAGTCACGTACTGATGTGAGAGCTGGACAATAAAAAAGTTGAGCACCAAAGAATGATGCGTTTGAGCTGTGGTGCTGGAGAAGACTCTTGAGAGTCCCTTGAACAGCATGGAGATCAAATTAGTCAATCCAAAAGGAAATCAACTGTGAATATTCATGGAAGGGCTGAAGCTGAAGCTCTTATACTTTGGCCACCTGATGGGAAGAACTGACTCATTGGAAAAAACCCTGATGCTGGGAAAGATTGAAAGCAGAAGGAGAAGGGAACAACAGAGGATTTGATGTTTGGATGGCATCATTGACTCGATGGACACGAGTTTGTGCAAACTCTGGGAAAGAGTGAAGGACAGAGAAGCCTGGGGTGCTTCAGTCCATGGGATCGCAAAGATTCAGACATGACTGAGCAACTGAACAACAAATGTTGTCATTCTCTTGGATATATACTGAGAAATGGAATTGCTAGGTCATATGGTTGTTGTTGCTGTTGTTAAATTGTAACCATGCTTAAATTTTGAGGAACTGCCAAATTGTTTTCCAAAGCAGCTGTGTCATTTTACATTCCCACCAACAGCATATAACTGTTCAAGTTTTTCCACATTCTTGCCAACAACTGTTAATATCCATATTTTTTGGTATAACCATCCTTATGGGTATCTCACTGTGATCTTGATTTCCATTTATTTAATGATTAATGAAATGTGGCGCTAGTGGTAAAGAACCCGCTTGCCATTGCAAGTAGACATAAGAGACGTGAGTTCAATCCCTGGGTTGGGAAGATCCCCTGGAGGAGAGCATGGCAACCCACTCCAGTATTCTTGCCTGGAGAATCTTATGGACAGAGGAGCCTGTCAGGCTGCAGTCCTTGGGGTTGCAGAAAGTCAGACATGGCTGAAGCGACCTAAGCATGCAATGATTAATGATGCTAAACTTTTTTCATATGTTTATTGACTACTAGCACATGATCCTTAAAGAAATTCTACTTGACTCCTTTGTCCATTTTAAAAATTGGGTTGCCTCTTGGTTGAGTTGTAAGATTTTTTTGTATATTCTGGATAAAAGTCCTTTATTTAATATATGGCATGTAAAATTTTGCTATTATTTCATGAGGTGTATTTTACTTTCTTAATGATGTTCTTTGAAGCGCAGTTTTAATTTTGATCAAGTACAATTTATCTTTTTTTTCCCTTTTGTTGCTTTTTGCTTTTGGTGTCATATCTAAAAAACTACTGCCTAGTTCAAAGTCATGATGGTTTATTTCTATTTTCTTCTAAGAGCTTTATAGTTTTAGTTTTTAAATTTAAGCCTCTGACCCATTTTGAATTAAAATTTATATATGATGTGGGGTAGGGGATCAACTTTATTCTTGTGTATTAGATATCCAGTTGTCCTGGCACCATTTCTTCAAAGACTGTTTTTCCCCACTGAATTATCTAGCAACCTTGTTAAAAATCAGTTGACTGTAATTATAAGTTTTTATTTCTGGACTCTCAATTGAATTCTATTGATCTATTTCCTTATGCCGGGAATACCTCATTCATTATCTTGATTACTATAGCTTCATAGTAAGCTTTTTTTTGCACCTCAAGTTTTAATGTTATTTTATTTGTGTTTTTTTTTGTTTGTTCCATAGTATTTAGACTTTTTTAAAGAGAAGTTTTAGGTTCAAAGAAAAACTGAGGGGAAGGTACAGGTATTTCCCATATATTCTCTGCCCCTGTACATACACAACCTCCTCCACTATCAACATTCCCCACTAGAGTATATTTGTTACAATTGATGAACTTACACTGGCATATCATAATCATTCAAAATCCATAGTTCATATTACTTTCAGTATTGTAGGTACTTTCAGTTCACTTTAAGTATTGTATATTTTATGGGTTTGGTTAAATGTATACTGACATGCATCCACCATTAGGGTGTCATACCGAGTATTTTCATTGTCCCCAAAGTCTTCAGTGCTCTGCCTATTAATCCCTCTCTAACCTTCAACCCCTGGCAGCCACTAATCTTACTGTCACTATTGGTTTTTCTTTTCCGGAATGTCATGTAGTTTGTATCATACATAGCTTTTTCAGATTGGTTTCTTTCACTCAGTAATATGCATTTATGGTTCCTCCATGTCCTTTTATGGCTTGATGGCTCATTTTTTTTTAGTTATGAATAATATTCTATTGTTTATATACACAGTTTATTTATTCCCTTTCCTACTAAAGGATATTTTGTTTGCTTCCTAAGTGTGACAATTATGAATAAGCTACTATAAAATTTCATGTGCAAGATTTTGTGTGAAAATAACTTTTAACTCCTTTGGATGAATATCAAAGAGTGAAGTTGCTGAATCATATGGTATGAGCATGTTTAGTTTTGAAAGAAACTGCTGAACTGTCTTCCAACATGGCTGTATCATTTTGCATTCCCACCAAATGAATGAAAGTTCTTGTTCCACATACTTGTCAGCATTTGGTGTTATTAATATTTTGGATTTTGGTCATCCTAATAGGTGACTTTTTAAGATTGTTTTAGCCATTTTGGATTCTTAGCATTTTTTACCTGAATATTAAGATTAATTTGTCAGTTTCTACTACTGATAAATTTTCTCCATTTTTGTTTATCTGGAAATAGCTTAATTTTCTTCTTAACTTTTGAAGAATAGTTTCACTGGATATAGAATTTTGGTTGTCAGTCTTTTTTCTTTCAGCACTCTGAATATGTCATCCCACTGAATTCTGGTTCCTGTGTTTCTGATGAGAAGTCAGCTGTTAATATTATTGTGAATCCCATGTATGTGGTAATCACTTTCCTCTTGCTGTTTTCAAGATTATCTCTGTTTTTAACTTTTGACAATGATGTGTCCAGGTGTGGGTCAATTTTATTCTACTTGAAGTATATTGAACATTTTGAATGTGCAGATTAATAGTTTCCATCAAATTTAGGAAGTTTTCGGCCAATACTTCTTCAAATATTTCTTATGTTCTTCTTTCTCTTCTCTCCTTCTGCAGTTCCCACAGTGTATGTGTGATGGCACGCCTGAGAGTGTCCCTGAAGTCTCTGAGCCTCTGTTTATTTATGTCATTCTTGTCATCGTTATTTCCCAGACTGGATATTCTTAATTGACCTGCCTTCAGTTTACTAATTTTTTCTCCTGTGGTCTCAAATCTGCTCTTGAGCCCCTCTAGTAAATTTTGAAATTTTAGTTATTGTACTTTTTCAACTCTAGAATTTCTATTTGACTCTTTTTTTAAAGATAAATTCTATCTTCCTATTGATATTCTCTATTTGGTGAAACATCATTATTATATTTCCTTTAATTCTTTAGACATAATTTCCTTTAGATATTTGAACATATTCATGCTAGTTGATTTATTTAAAAATTCTTGCCTGGAAAATCCAACTTCTAGTTGTCCTTAGAGATAGTTTCTATTGATTGTTTCCCCAGTCCCATCCCCACTCCTAGTGTATCGGCCATAGTTTCAAGTTTATTTGCATGTCTTGTGCATCTTTTATGGAAAACTGGACATTTTAAATAATATAAAGTGTCAACTCTGAAAATCAGACTCTACTCCTACCCAGGTTTTATTGTTATTAATGTTATTGTTGTTGTTGCTATTTATTTAGTGATTTGCTTTGGCTAATTCTGAAAGTCTGTGTTCTTTCCTATTCATGGTCATCAGTTTGTTTACTTGGCAGGTAATAATTAGACAGAGATTTCCTTAAATACCTTGAATCAATAAGTCTCTTAGCCACTGCTAAAGGGTTCTGCTTATGTGTTGGGCATGCTTTCAATACTTCAGTGAAATTAGAATTTGTATGGACCCTCAAGTTAGCCAAAGGTGAGAATTTAGGGCCTCAGATTTTTCCTGAACTTCCGCACAGCCCTATGCATGCGAATAGCCCTGTGCCTGCAGGACAACCACATGCAGCTGTGTTGCTAAACAATGGCAGCTGTTATTTTGACAAGAGCCCTGTGGGTAAGGCTGTTCACACAGTGTGAATTCTGATTCAAGTAAAAAAAAAAAGACAAGCCCTGAGAATGGAAGTTTCCAACAAACTGTTAAGAGAAGTCTAATAGTGACAGTTCTCTGGGGAAGGGACTTTTGGAAGCTCCAAACCAATTTGTGTACTTCCCCAGGGGCTGCTAGACTGCCGGTTCTCACAGCTCTGTATTTGTGAGGTATTAGCTTTCATAGCTACCACAGAGCTGGGGAGAGAGGTATGGGAGTAATTAAAACATTATGCAAGAACATTGCTGTTCTTACAGAGATTCAATCATTGAGTTTTGAATTAATACTCCTCAGATTATCGCAAGCCTGTAGTTCATTTTCAGAATCCTGAAAAAGTTGATTTTGACAGTTTTTGCCAGTGTTCTCATTGCTTTTATAAAGCAGATTTTTGGAGGTCTCTACTCCAGCCTTCTTGAGGTTAAGTCCTATATTATTCCTTTTTGCTATAGTCCGTCAACATTACAATTAACCAAGCACATTGTTGACTGGAATAACTTCAAGAATAATCCCCTATTTTTTTTTTCTTTTTCTTGTAGTAAATACAATTTTTAAAGCTACCTCTCTTTCTCTCAAGCTTACAAAGAGGTCAGTGGAGTGTCAAAGGAGTATTAAAGGTCATAGATGTTTGGAGAAATATGTGCTTACATGGTGATGTAAAACAGTAAGATTTTAACACACCAGAAAGGTAGTCACTCTGGTTAAAAGAGGGAAAATGTAAGAAAAAATAGATTTATAAGCGCTTCTTTATTTTAGATACTTTTGTCAAGTGGTTGCTGAATTATCAAATGACATGAATTTTAAGACAAATTATTGAATGTCTAAACACTTGGCATGAAATCAGTGAAAGAGTAGCTTCAGGACTTTACTTTCTAAATAACTTGCAGACTAAAAGAATTTGTAAAATATATAAGCATGCACTCAACAGAGTGGAAAGGCAACCCATCAAATGGAAGAAAATATTTGGAAATCACAATTATAGTAAGAAATTAATAGAGAATGTATACAAAAAGTCCTATAACTCAGCAACAACAATAACAACAACAGCCAAAAAAAACAGCTTGGTTAAAATATTGGCAATAGACTTGAATAGACATTTGTCCAATGAAGATATACAAATGTGCAGTAAATATGTACAAAGATGCTTAACATTATTAATTTTTAGGGAAATGCAAATCAAAACCACAGTGAGATACCCCCTCATACTCCTAGGATGGCTACTGTTATAAACTAAATCATGTCCTCCTCCCCAAATTCAGATCAGAGCCCTAATCCCCCTCCCCCAGTACCTTAGAATGTGATTGTATTTGGGACAAGGCCTTTAATAAGGTAACTAAGGTTAACCAAGTTCTTAAAGATGGAGTGTTAATCCAGCAGGACTTGTGTCCTTATAAGAATGCACACATACAGAGAAAGTCACGTGAGGACACAGCAGGAATGTGGCCATTTGCAAGCCAAGGAGAGAATCCTCAAGAGAAACTAACTCTGCTAAGATCTTAATCTTGGACTTCCAGTCCCCAAAATTTTGAAAAAATAACTTTTGTTGGTGGAGTTACTCAGTCTGTGGGATTATGCGACTATGTTACAGCCAGGTGGTGCAGTGGTAAAGAATCTGCCTGTCAAAGCAGGAGACATAGGAGATGAGGGTTTGATCCCTGGGTTAGGAAGATTCCCCTGGAGAAGGAAATGGCAACCCACTCCAGTATTTTTGCCTGGAAATTCCATGGACAGAGGAGCCTGGCGGGCTGTAGTCCATGGGGTCACAAAGAGGTGGGCATGTCTGAGTGACTGAGAATGAACAAACTAATGTAGCTGCTATCAAAAACAAGGTTAAGTGCTAAGTCACTTCAGTCATGTCCGACTCTTTGCGACCCCATGGACTGTAGTCCGCCAGACTCCTCTGTCCATGGGATTCTCCAGGCAAGAATACTGGAGTGGGTTGCCATATCCTACTCCAGGGGGACTTCCCAACCCAGGGATCGAACCCTGGGGTCTTAAGTCTCCTGCTTTGGTAGGCAGGTTCTTTACCACTAGCACCACCTGGAAGCCAAAAGTCACCAAAAATAACAAGTGTTGGTGAAGATGTAAAGAAATTGAAGTACTGTTTATGTGAATGAAAAATGGTGCAGCCACTACCACTATGGAAAACAGTCTGGTGTTTCCTCAAAAAAAAAAAACAAAAAAAACCCCCCAGAATTTCCAAATGATCCAACAATTCCACTTTGAGGTGTATTCCCAAAAGAACTGAAAATTGAAAACAGAGTCTCAAAGAGACACTTGTACACCTGTTCATAGAAGCATTATTTACAATAGCCAAAATGTGGAAGCAATCCAAGTGTCCATCAAAGGATTAATGGGTAAACAAAATGTGATATATATGTACAATGAAATTTGACTCATACTTAAAAAGAAAGGAAATTTTGACACATGCTAAAACTTGGATGAACCTTGAGGACACTATGCTGAGTGAAATAAACCAGACACAAAATACAAATACTGTATTATTCTACCATATGAGGTACCTAGAGCAGTCAAACTCATAGAGATAGAAAGTAGAGTAGTGGTTGCCAGAGGCTGGCAGGAGGGTGTTGGGGAGTTGTTGTTTAATGGGTTATAGGGTTTCTTTTGCAATATGGAAAGAGTTTTGGAGTTTGGTTCATAAGAATGTGAATATGCTTGATTAATACTACTGAACTGTACATTTAAAAATGACTAAGATGTTCAGTTTTATGTTGCATGTGGGTATAATAATGATGAAGTGTAGGGATTTAAGGGAGGAACTTCTGCATTGGGGTGCATAGGTTCATATGCACTGAGTAGTAGTGCTTTTTAGCAGCAGGGAAATGAGATAAGATAAAGGCAGACAGTGCTCTGAGGAGAGTGTTGGGTTTGGATGTTCCCAGCTGGTGCCACGAGTCAAGGAAGTAAAAGGCCTGATTCTGGACAAGGTGGGCAGTATTTTAAAAATTGATAATTTCTGTTGTCATTTTACTTTTGTCACTTGGGAAAAATACATAAGAAGATGAGACAACGTGAACCCCCATCCAGGCAGAAAGGGGGAGTATTAATGAAAATTCTTTCATAAGACTCATCCTTTCAGCTAGAGTCTAATTACATGAGTTTATTGATCACACACATTCTGCTATCCACATCTACTCATTTGCACACTTCAGATGAAGAGAGTAGCCAGGGAACTCTGTCCAGGGCAATGAGAAAACCACTGCCATGACACTCAGATAGCATCTCACACTTGTCATTGGGAGTCTTCTGCCATCTGTCCAAGGGAACAACCTGACAGAGCATACAGGATGAAATTTTGCTAGCTTCTGTCTTTAGATAAGGACGCTATCACTGGCTGAACATATTTTATGTATAACCTACCAGCTGCAAAGACCACTCAAGCATTATGTTTAAATATATTTGATAGTATCTTGGATTCCTGTTAACTCTTGCCAGTGTGTCTGGGCTTTAAAAATCATATAATAATATTGAATAGCTGCTCAGATTAAAAACAAAAAAGTGTATGAACAATGACTGTTGCATAGGGATAAGGAGGAACTTGTGTGTTGAGCAGGAAGATGGTGGTAGACATGGGTGGTGTTTGTGCACAGAGACTATTAAGGGAACATAGTATAATTCATCTCTTTTCTCTGTCTCCTGATTCCGAATGGGACCAGATATGGTGATGCCTCAGTATTACAAAGCTTTTCTTTCCTCTGTAGCTCATCTAAGCTCTCACTGTTGGTTGATTTCAAGAGTAATTCTCATAGTTTAGACTACTTTGAATTAGGCCAGTTTCAGTGTTTAGAAACCTTAAAATTTAAATTCAGGCTTATTTGTAATAATAAACTTATTCTGGCTTCTTGTTATTATAGTCAAGATTTTGTACAAATTAATGGTAAATTTTATGTCACGTGTTGTTTAGTCGCTAAGTCATGTCCAACTCTTTTGCTATCCCATGGACTGTAGCCTACCAGGCTCTGTCCTTGGCATTTCCCAGGCAAGGATACTGGAGTGGTTTGTCATTTCCTTCTCCAGGGGGTCTTCGCGACCCAGGGATCGAACCCACATCTCCTGCATTGGCAGGCAGATTCTTTACCACTGAGCCACCTGGGAAGCCCTATACATCTCAACCTAAAGCCTTGGAAATGTCAGGATCCTCCAAAGGCAATAGCATAGTATAACTTTGTCCTGAAATCACCTTGGATACTTTATCAATAACAGTAACAGCAAAAGAATGATTCTTCACCATTGGTGTGGCGTTTTTTCCGTTTCATGCCCCAAACACGTGTATATTTGCTAGCAATAAGAAAATTCTTTAATATCACTCTAGCAGTTATTAAAATCAGGAAATCTAACACTGATGCAACATTGTTATGTAATTCATAGCCTATATTCAAATTTAATCAGTTGTCCCCAAATGTCCTTTTTGTCCAAAAATTTTCCTATGAGGTTCTTTTTCCTGGTTCAGGTATTTTTCATGTCTTTTAAGATCCCTTTTACATGGAACAGGTCCTTTAGATTTCCTTTATTTTCTTGATAAATTTTTGCAGAGTACAGTTAGTTTTGCAAAGTATCCCTCAATTTGATTGTGTCTATTTCCTCATGATCAGATTCCTTCATCTTGGGCAAGAAGGTTATAGATATGAGGCTGAATCCTTCTCAGTGCATTATATTAGGAAATACATGATTTCAGTTTGTTCTAATATTGATAGTGTTAGCCTTGATCACCCTATTTGGGTTATGTCTCCCAGGTTTCCCTACTTAAAATTTCTATTTCCCTTTTGCAAATGATATGTAATTTATGGGGAGGTAGTCAGCAATTATGTATCTCATCAAACTTTCACCCAGTACTATTTGTATTTTTATGTATGTTGTAGATGAGTTATGTTTCTCAACCTTGTAGAAGTGGCCCTCTGTAGGAGATATCCTATGCACCCTAGCAGTCCACTGCCCTCACATCACCCAAGGAGTCAACTGGTCCCAGGGTAGGGTCTGCCCTGCATTTGCAAACTCTGCTGGCTATAGGATCTTAGTTTTTTTGCTTCTGGTGTTTGCCCCCTGGTGGGTGAGGCTGGTCTAGAGGTTTGTACAGGCATCTGGGGGAAGGGGCCAGTGCCTGCCCATTGGTGGTAGAGCTTAGTCTTGGTCCTCTGGTGGGCAGGGTCATGTCTATAGGTGGCTGTGGGCTCAGGAAGTCCCTAGGCAACCTGTCTGCTGATGGGTGAGGCTGTGTCCTTGCCTAGTTAGTTACTTGACCTGAGACATCCCAGCACTGGGGTCTTCAGGTTGTTGGTGGGGTGAGAGATCTTGGTCCCAATGGCCACAAATATTGGCTCTTTCTGAAGTCATGTCCTAGACATTCAGCAAAGTCTTTTCACTGGCTGGTCAGAACTCGAACAACTCCCAGCCTTAAGTGTGTTCTGGGAATTGTTCAGCTTTCATCTCCCTAGTAGTGTTTTTCTCAGCTTCATAGTTGTTGTTGCTGTTCAATCACTAAGTTGTGTCTGATTCTTTGCAACCCCAAGCACTGCAGCATGCCAGTCCTGCAGCACTCCCTGGTCCTTCACTATTTCCCAGAGTTTGCTCATAGAGTTTCATCTTATATTACAGCTTAGTATTAAATAGCAATCAAGGGAACCCACTGTGGTGATTTCTGGAGTTCTTCATTTTTTTATTTCTCACCTCTCCAATACTATGCCTCACACGTTCCTAATGCCTTAGTCCTTTCCAATTTCAATCTTTGTCTTCTCAACTCAGCAATCACTATGGTCTGCTATGTTCTCCATCCCTGAACCACAGTCTAGAAAGTGCCTCCAAGGTGAATATAGAGTTCACATTGTGTCTTTTCTTTTCTTTCAGGGATTAGAGTCCTATACTATCTGTTGTGCAAAGTCAGAAAAAATTTTTATTTGTTTTGTCCAGTTTTTTTACTACAAGAGGGTATTGTACTGATTAAACTATTATGTTCAGAAGCTGAAGAGTATATGAGGGCTTTTTATTATAAAATTAATTTCTTTAATAGAATTAGATCTATGCAGATTTTTTATTTATTCTTATGCCAGTTTTGAGAGCAGTAGCTTCTAAGAGATATTTTTATACCTGATTTTTTTTCCTAATTCAGATTTTCCTTAATATCAATTGTAGATTATTCTTCTGAAAGCTTGGTTTTTGTTTGCTGTTGCCAAAACCTTCAATGTCTTCCCTTTGTTCTAAGTATATTCTTCTATTTCCTCAGTTATGATTCTATACCTTCTATAATCTGGTCCTAAACACTGAGTTAATTACTACCCTTCTTAGATGATTTTAAGAAAATGTTTAAGTACAAATGAACCTATCAGAACCATATCAATAAATATTTCTTTCTCTGTATTTCAATACCTTTTTAAACATGCATAAATGTTCAATGTATCATGTACATAGTGTACCTCTTTTAGCAAGAGGTTTCTTTATAGAGACCTAGTGCCTTGTACAATATGTGGACATGGTAGGTATTCCATGATTAATTTTCTTTCTTTGAGAGAGGGGATCCTGGGCCCTAGAAAACGTTAAAATGTTTATAAGAATGAAGGGGTATTGAGAAGATTAGAATAGAATGGAGGAAATAGCAGCAGACAACAGCTGAAGATACACCATTATCCCTTCACAGTTTTTCCAAAGGAAAATTCATTTTTCAGGCTGTGCTTCTCTAGTAGTGAATTGTTTAAAGCCATCACACTGTGAGTTGGACAGTTGAGGAGGGTGAAGAAACTAATAATTTTAAGATCACTACAGTCTAGTTGGAAACCTAAACACACACAAATAAACATGAATGCGCCATTTATTTTGTTCAACCCCCTTTCCTCCTCCTCTTCCTCTTCTCAAATGTTTCTTTTAATTTTGGTGGAGTGTTGAGTTAAATATCATCTACCTGACAAATCAAGACCATTTATCTTAGACACTGAAAGAATAATGAGAAAGTCATTTAACCTTTCATAAGAAGGTTTTGCATAGAAAAAGAGTCATCTTACTTAATATGGTAACTTTTCACTAAATTTAATAAATTGGTTTATAGTCTCAATAATTTAGGAAACTTCAGCGACATCATCCAAATCATTATAAAAAAAAAAGAGGCATTTTTGTGTTTTGTTGACTGAGTGTCATGAGCTATATGATTTAAAACTCATACATCACATTCAATAACATGCAAGTGAAGTGTTAATCAATTTTGTGTAAATTTACTTGGACGGTGGGCACATATCATGTCTTGGAGACTCTGGGATGAGGAGTGGCCCTACTCACGGGATGAGAGAAAACCGAAGTTTTGTTGTTGGCCCAAGTCAGTCTTTATGAATAGCTGCTTAAATTAAGCCATCTGCACAAATGAGATACTCTCTTCTATACCCACTGTTGTCCTAAAGAGGATTAGGCAAGAAGCAGGGCAGTGCTATTCGAACTTAATCCTTTTTAAGTCAGAGACCTCAGTAAGCCAGGAGCCCAGGTCAACCTGGAGCCAGAAGTGAGGCTAAGATGGAAGAAGAATAATGTGTTTTATTTGTTATCTAATCATATGCCAACCAACTGTGATATACACCTTCTTTTCTGTTAGATTATCAATTCTGAGAGCTCAAGAAATAAGTCAAGGCCATGTACGGAGATGTCCAGTAACTACTCATAGACATAGTTGCTCAGTTGTATTCAACTGTTTGCAACCCCACGGACTGTAGCCCGTCAGGTTCCTCTATCCATGGGATTATCCAGGCAGAATACTGGCGTGGATTGCCATGCCCTCCTCCAGGGGATCTTCTCAACTCAGGGATCAAACCCAGGTCTCCTGCATTGCAGGCAGACTCTTTATCATCTGAGCCACCAGGGAAGCCCAAGAATACTGGAGTGAGTAGCCTACCCCTTCTCCAGGGGATCTTCCTGATCCAGGAATTGAACCAGGGTCTCCTGCATTGCAGGCAGATTCTTCACCTGCTGAACTACCAGGGAAGACAATTTAGAGCTATCCAAAGTAGTGTTTTTGTTCAGTCGGTGTGGATAAAGCTTTTAAGACTCATACTTGCTGTCTTTTTACACTAAGACTTTCACATAAGCATCCTCATACAACTTCTTTGAAAACAATGATGAATTTAATCAAACAACTTAATCTTTGGTGACTGACTCTGTGGGATTTGACTTTAAGCAGATTTTAAAAATAATCAATGAGTGCTTGAACCAGGATGTTGAGTTTCTTTTTGATTTATTTGGTAAAATAGTATGCACTCTATGTATGTACAGTGCTAGAACAATATCCATCTTTGCAGATATTTCATGGTAATTCGAACAAATAAAGAACAAAGGGGTCAACATGAATTTTTGGACCCTTGGTCCAAAACTTTAAGTTCTTAAGTATTAAACTTGGCATAACTCCTTCATAATAAAACCTGGTTAGTTGTTATCAAAAATATATATATTTGAACTTGGAAATATCATGTCTCGTAAAGGGTCTCAGAGAAAGGGAATATATATAAATCACTGAGCAGGTCATCTAGTCTAGACCATTAATCAAAAAAATGTATCAAGGGCCTCATGTGTTCCAGGCACTGCAATTAAAACAAAAAACAGGTTTCTGCCTTTGGGATTTGGGGCATAAGATGTAAGGGGAATAGATACTAGAAAGAAACAAGCAAGTAACTATAGAGCATGTGCTGTGCTTGGTCACTCAGTTGTATCTGACCCTTTGTAACACCATGGACTGTAGTTCACCAGGCTTCTCTGTCCCTGGAATTTTTCAAGCAAGATTACTGGAGCAGGTTGCCATTTCCTACTCCAGGTGATCTTCCAAACCCAGGGATCAAACCTACTTCTCTTGCATTTCCTGCATTGGCAGGTGCATTCTTTACCACTGTACCACCTGGGAAGCCCATGTAGCAGGTCATGTGGTGATAAATACCAAGGAGAAATCAAAGCAAGGCAATACAGATGAGAAGTTCCAGATCGTTTCAAGCTAAAGTTCACTATATGGGATGGAAGGGGTGGGTTTCATTGACTGTGTGACATCTTAGCAGAGACCTGAAGAAAGTGCAGGAGAGAGTCAAGTGGATATCTGGAGGAAAAGCATTCTGGGTAAAGGAAACAGCAAGTATAAATTCCTAAGCTTCCAGCATGCCTGGTTAGTAGCAAGGAAGCTATGGCAGGATGGATTAAGGGTGGGGGAGATTTGAGTGATGAGTCAGAGTCAGAGAGGCAATGGGAGCCAGATTGTAGGCTTGTTGGCTTTCACTTTGAATAAAGTGGAGAGTTAGATGCAAGGGAAGGACATGAGGGAATTTACATAGTAAAAGGGTAGAGAATCAGTAATAAATGGGGGTTTTGTGGTGGTAGTAGTGTGTCATTGGGATATAATGGCTGGAGTTTTAGACTCATGGTTAGAAAATCAAAACAGTAATCACAGCCCTCCCCTGGGACCTCAGGGAAACTTCACATTTTCAGAATATTAGTTTCCTCAGCAATGTAACAAGATGATGATATCAGTCACACCAAGCCTCTTCGAGAATTACCAGAGATGTATGATATGTAAGTTATTTTAACTGAAAGACAGCCTATGAAGAAGGGTATAAAATATAATATTGATTTTACAAAATAAAATTCCTACTATTTGTAGGAAAATAACCTATCTGACATGCTAAGGAAAAGAAGAGAAAATGGATTATCTCTGATTGATGATATTTACAAATTATTTCCACTTTTTTCTTTAACTTTTTTGTGTTTTCCAGATTTTCTTGTTGAACATGTGTAGTTTTTTTTTTTTTTTTTTTTAATATATCTCTTTGGCTGTGTCAGGTCTCACTTGTGGCATGTGGGGTCTTTGTGATGTCACACAGAATCTTTCATCGTGGCTCACAGATTCTCTACTTGTGGCTAGTGGGCTTAGTTGCTCCACAGCATGTGGGATCTTAGTTTCCCGGCCAGGAATGGAACCCATGTCCCCTGCATTGCAAGATGGATTCTTCCTACCAGGGAAGTTCCAAACGTGTAAGTTTTAAAAACAGGTATAACTTTTTCAATAAACATAAAAGTAGTTAATGAACATCAAAGTCATTGTCGTTGTTCAGTCACTCAGTCGTTTCCAACTCTTTGTGACCCAAAAGACTGCAGCAAGCCAGCCTTCCCTGTCCTTCATTATCTCCCAGAGCTTGCTCAAACTCATGTCCATTGATTCGTGTTGCCATCCAACCATGCTGCCCCCTTCTCCTCCTGCCCTCAATCTTTCCCAGCATCAGTGTCTTTTCAAATGAGTCAGTTCTTTGTCTCAGGTGGCCAAAGTACTGGAGCTTCAGCTTCAGCATCAGTCCTTCCAATGAATACTCAGGGTTGATTTCCTTTAGGATTGACTGGTTGGATCTCTTTGCAGTCGAAGGGACTTTCAAGAGTCTTCTACAGCACCACAGTTCAAAAGCATCAGTTCTTTGGTGCTCAGCCTTCTTTATGTTCCAACTCTCACATCCATACATGACTACAATATATTACTACAAAGTCATTATTTCAATTGAAAATAAAGTAGTGAATGCTTCCCAGGTGGTTCAGTGATAAAGAATCTGCCTGCTGATGTAGGAGATGTAAGAGATGCAGGTTCAACCTCTGGGTCTCAAAGATGCCCTGGAGGAGGAAATGGCAACCCACTCCAATATTCTTTCCTGGGAAATCCCATGGACAGAGGAGCCTAGTGGGCTACAGTCCATGGGGTCACAAAAAATCGGACACAACTTAGCAACTGAGCATAGTTCAGTTCAGTTCAGTCACTCAGTCATGTCCAACTCTTTGCGACCCCATGGACTGCAACATGTCAGGCTTCCCTGTTCATCACCAACTCCTGGAGTTTACTCAAACTCATGTCCATCGAGTTGGTGATGCCATTCAATCATCTCATCCTCTGTCGTCCCCTTCTCCTCCCTCCTTCAATCTTTCCCAGCATCAGGGTCTTTTCAAATGAGTCAGTTCTTTGCATCAGGTGGCCAAAGTATTGGAGTTTCAGCTTCAGCATCAGTCCTTCCAATGAATATTCAGGACTGATTTCCTTTAGGATGGACTGGTTGGATCTCCTTGGAGAGCAAGGGACTCTCAAGAGTCTTCTCCAATACCACAGTTCAAAACTATCAATTCTTCACCATTCAGGTTTCTTTATATTCCATCTCACATCCATACATGACTCCTGGAAAAACCATAGCTTTAACTAGATGGATGTTTGTTGGCAGAGTAATGTCTCTGCTTTTTAATATGCTGTCTAGGTTGGTCATAGCTTTTCTTCCAAGGAGCAAACGTCTTTTAATTTCGTGGCTGCAGTCACCATCTGCAGTGATTTTGGAGCCCCCCAAAATAAAATATCCCACTGTTTCCGCTGTTTCCCCATCTATTTGCCATGAAACAATGGGACCAGACACCAAGATCTTAGTTTTCTGAATGCTGAGTTGTAAGTCAACTTTTTCACTCTCCTCTTTCACTTTCATCAAGAGGCTCTTTAGTTCTTCTTCATTTTCTGCCATAAGGGTGGTGTCATCTGCATATCTGAGGTTATTGATATTTCTCCCAACAATCTTGATTCCAACTTGTGCTTCACCCAGCCCAGTGTTTCTCATGATGTACTCTGCATATAAGTTAAGCAGGGTGACAATATACACAGCCTTGACATACTCCTTTCCCAATTTGGAACCAGTCTGTTGTTCCATGTCGAGTTCTAACTGTTGCTTCCTGACCTGCACACACATTTCTCAAGAGGCAGGTCAGATGGTCTGGTATTCCCATCTCTTTCAGAATTTTCCATAGTTTATTGTGGTCCACATAGTCAAAAGTTTTGGCATAGTCAATAAAACAGAAATAAATGTTTTTCTGGAATTCTCTTGCTGTCTCTATGATCCAACAAATGTTGGCAATTTGACCTCTGTTTCCTCTGTCTTTTCTAAATCCAGCTTGAATATCTGGAAGTTCTTGGTTCATGTACTGTTGAAGCCTGGCTTGGAGAATTGTGAGCATTACTTTACTAGCATGTGAGATGAGTACAATTGTGTGGTAGTTTGAACATTCTTTGGCATTGCCCTTCTTTGGGATTAGAATGAAAACTGACATTTTCCAGTCCTGTGGCCACTGCTGAGTTTTCCAAATTTGCTGGCATATTGAGTGCAGCACTTTGACAGCATCATCTTTTAGGATTTGCAAGAGCTCAACTGGAATTTCATCACCTCCATTAGCTTTGTTTGTAATGATGCTTCCTAAGGCCCACCCGCTTGACTTCACATTCCAGGATGTCTGGCTCTAGGTGAGTGGTCACACCATTGTGATTATCGGGGTCGTGAAGATCTTTTTTGTACAGTTCTTTTGTGTGTTCTTGCCACCTCTTCTTAATATCTTCTGCTTCTGTTAGCTCCATACCATTTCTGTCCTTTGTTGTGCCTATCTTTGCATGAAATGTTCCCTTGGTATCTCTAATTTTCTTGAAGATATCTCTAGACTTTCCCATTCTATTGTTTTCCTCTGTTTCTTTACATTGATCGCTGAGGAAACTTTCTTATCTCTCCTTGTTATTCTTTGGAACTCTGCATTCGAATGGGTATATCTTTCATTTTCTCCTTTGTCTTTTGCTTCTCTTCTATTCACAGCTATTTGTAAGGCCTCCTCAGACAACCATTTTGCCTTTTTGCATTTCTTTTCCTTGGGAAATCTGATCACAAAGATGAATGAATGCAAAACTGTTAAGAATTCTCAAAAAGTGTGCAAAGATGAGTTGTTATAATGGGAAGAACAGCACGAATAATCCCTTCCTTCTCCAGTTTCTTTTGAGATTCAGCTTCAGGGAGAAGATTGGTAGGTGGATAATCAAAGGGAGGATTTAAGCAACAGGTCCAGGATTCCTGAATTGAAAGGAGCAGTGTTTCATCTTTAAAAAAATTTTTAAGACAAAACAATAAGCTAAGTTGGGATCAACCTGGGATTTGCCAAAATTTGTCCTTAGAAAAGAAGTAGAAGGAAAAGCTACTGGAAAAGACAAGCATCCATCCATTCTTGCCCCTCCTCTTTACTCTCCATCTCCAAAATGACTTTTAGAATAAAACAAATACCTTTACCTTCCCCACAGGCTCTATATGACCTGATGCTTGTTGCCTCCCCAGTCTCATTTTCCATCCTTTCTTTGCTGCTTTCATCTTGTTCTGGACATTCTAGACTTCTGTTCTCTGGAAGAAAGTTTATTCCTGACTTAGCATTTTTGCTGCAACCCTTTCCTGGACCAGAACCACTGTTACCCTTATGTTTAGATGGCACATGCCTTGTCATTCTGATCTCAGATTAAACATCAATTCCTCATGACCTCACTCTCTGAACTAGCCCACCCACTCCATCAGAAAATTGTTTCATCACTCTGATTGTCTCTTAATACTGTCATCACCTAGTATTTTTTGATATAGAACTTATTTTTTAGTGTAGTTTTCAGTTCACTGCAAAATGAAGCAGGTCATCACCTAGTATTTTTTGATATAGAACTAATTTTTTATTGTAGCTTTCAGTTCACTACAAAATGGAACAGGAGAAAAAGAGGGTTCCTTTATACCCCTCCACACACACATGCGTGCACACACACACACACACACACAGCCTCTCCCACCATGAACAGCCCAAACTAAAATGGTGCATTTGTTACAGTCAATGAAGCAGTATTGACACATAGTTATCAACCAAAGTGCACAGTTTACATTACAATTCACTCCCTGTTATACATTCTATAGGTTTTGATAAATGTGTAATGTCATTTATCAACCATTGTATTATCATACAAAATAGTTTCACTGCCCTAAAAATCCTGTGTGCTCCACACACTCATCTCTACCTCCTCCTAAACTCCTGACAATCACTGATCTTTTTGTCTCCCTAGTTCTGCCTTTTCCAGAATGTTGTAGAGTTGGAGTCATACAGTATGTAGCCTTTTAATATTGGCTTCTTTCACTTAGCAATATGTACTTAAGTTTCTTCCATGTCCTTCTGGAAGGCTTGATACTTCATTTCTTTTTAGAGCTGAATAATATTCCATTGCCTTGATGTACACTGGTGTATTTATCCATTGACCTACTGAAGGACATTTTGGTTGCTTACAGATTTTGGCAATTATAAATACAGCTGGTATAAACACTTGTGTGCACATTTTTGTGTGGTCACAAGTTTTCAGTTTGTTTGGGTAAATACCAAAGAGCATGATTTTTAAGTCATATGATAAGCATATGTTTAATTTTGAAAGAAAACAATAAACTCTCTTCCAAAGTGTATATATCATTCTGCATTCCCACCATCAATGGATAAGATTTCCTGTTGCTCCACATCCTCACCATCATTTGATGTTGTCAGGGTTTTGGAGTTTTGTGATTCTAAAAGGTGTATAGTGGTATCTCATCGATTAATTTGCAATTCCCTAATGATGTATGATGTTGAATATCTTTTCATATGCTCACTTGCCATCTGTATTTGCCAAGGTGTATCTCCTTTGGTGAGATGTCTATTCAAATATCTTGGCTGTTTTTCCATCAGATTGTTCACTTTATTATTAAGTTGTAAGAGTTATTTGTATATTTTGGGTAATAGTCCTTTATCAGATATATCTTTTGCAAATATTTTCTTCCAGTGTGTGGCTTATCTTCTCATTCTCTTGACAATGTCTTTCTTCATGTAACAGTTTTTGTGGCTAGTTATTTATGTTCATATTTTGTTTATCCCAACTAGAATATGATCTCCATAACAAAAGAGACTTTGTGCCTTGCAAATAATAGGTAGTTAATAATTATGGTTGAAGAGAAGCAGAGGGTATAAGTAAGAGGGTACAGAATTTCAGCTGCACAGAATGAATAAATTCTAGATATTTACTGTACAATGTAGAGCCAATAGTAAGCAATACTGTATTATATACTTTAAAAATGTGCTAAGAGGGTGATCTTGTACTAAGTGCTCTTAACACATGTAAAAATAATAATTATAAAGAGAGCAGTTGGAAACTTTTAGAGGTAATAGATATATTGATGGCATAGATTATAGTGATGGTTTCACAGATACATATTTAACTCATCAAGTTGCATACATTAAATAAACATTTCTTTGTATGCCAAGCATACCTCCAATAAAGTGGTTTAAAGAAATAAATAATTGTGGAATTGTTTAGAATAACCAGTTGTTTTCAACCCACTATGAAAGTGGACAAAAACCCTGAACAGACACTTCACTAAAAAGATACTCAATTCATTAGTTCTCAAAGAAATGTGGATAAAAACTACACTGAGATAGCTTTGCACTCACCCATCAGGATGGCTAAAATATAAGATAACTCATACAAAGTGAGGGTGAGAATATGGTACAGCCATTTTGGAAAACTGTTTAGTAATATTTATTAAAAATATTCACACACTCTATGTGAATTTCCACTTCTAAATATAAACCCAACATAAACATCTACATATCTTCACCCAGAGGTGTATTAGAACATTCAGAGAAGCACTATTATTATAGCCAAAAGCTAGAAACAGTCTGAATGCATATCAACATGGATGAATTGGACAGTCACACAGTGGAACACCACATAAGAAAGATAGTACAGTATGCAACAATGTGAATAAATCTCATAAACATAATGTTAAGCAAAAGAAACCAGATACAAACAAAACAGAAAGAAAAATCCACCATGCCATAAGATTCCTTTTATATGTAATTCAAAACAGTCACAACTAACTTGCAGCGTTAGAAGTCAGGATGATGGTTACCCTTGGGGAGGGCTGGTTAGTGGCAGGAACGGGGCTTGAGGGGGACTTTTTGGGGTCCTGGAAGTGCTCTCTTCCTTGAGCTGGGTTCTAGGAACTCAGGTATATTCACTTAGCAAAATTCATTAACCTTACACAGAGCTCATACATTTCTCTATACCTGTATTATATGTTGGTTAAAAAATTATTTAAAAATATATTTAATTATGCTGCCACTAATTACCACCTTTCATAGATAATTCAGAAGGCACCTTAGAATGTTCTGGGATATTTTGTCATTATCTTGAGCTAGGTTGTTTAAGGGTACCTAGGTTTTTAAGGACTTTCCTTAAATGTGTGTGTGTGTGTGTGTTGGGACAGAGTACATCACATTGAAACTCTAATGTAACTCTAACCCTAATAACTCTTTTCAATCCCCCTAAAGTATTTTTTAAATTATTGTATTTAATGTTTTTTAGAGTATGTCTTATAATGCAAATAATTAAAAATTCTAAAGGCATAGGAGGGTATTCTAAGAAGAGTGAATTTCCTTCCTAATCTTAAAACTCAAGATACCAAATTTGCTACTTCAGAGACAAGTACTACCAGTCTAATTTCTTCTGTGTCACTGCAGTGTGGGAATGCCTATACAATCATATTCACACATGTATCAGGCAGTTCAGTTGCTCAGTCGTGTCTGACTCTTTGTGACCCCATGGACTGTGGCACGCCAGGCCTCCCTGTCCATCAACAACTCCTGCAGTTTACTCAAACTCATGTCAATTGAGTCAGTGATGTCATCCAACCATCTCATCCTCTGTCGTCCCCTTCTCCTCCTGCCTTCAATCTTTCCCAGCATCAAGGTCTTTTCAAATGAGTCAGTTCTTCGCAGCAGGTGGCCAAAGTATTGGAGTTTCAGCTTCAGCATCAGTCCTTCCAATGAATATTCAGGACTGATTTCCTTTAGGATGGACTGGTTAGATCTCCTTGCAGTTCAAAGGACTCTCAAGAGTCTTCTCTAACACCACAGCTCAAAACCATCAATTCTTCTGTGCTCAGCTTTCTTTATAGTCTAACTCTCACATCCATACATGACTACTGGAAAAACCATAGATCTGCCTTATTTCTTAAGTGGTTGCATAATATTCAATTGAATGTGATATACCCTAATTTATTAAATAGATCCCAATTGATGAATGTCTGAATTATTTCCAATCTTTTGCTACTTAAACAGCATTGCAATGATTACCCAGTGTCTGCCATATGGTGTGGATGTATATATGCAGGACATTTGGTGAATACGTTTCCAGAACTAGAATTGCTGGATCAATTAATTTGTATTATTAATCAATATTGTCAAATTGTCCTCCATAAGGGTTGAATCAAGTTTTAGTCTCACAGGAAACATAACTATACTCCCACTAGAGACTCATTAGCACAACGAGCTATTAACCTTCTAAATCTCTACAGATCAGATAAGGAAATAATAGTGCAATAATTTGAATTTCTCTTGTCAGGGGTGAGATTGTGCCTCCTTACACATTTAAGAGCCATTTGTACCTCCCTTTCTATGAACTCTTTATATCTTTTGCCCATTGTTTTCTAAATTTCACTTTCCTTTTCTACTGAATTGTAGGAGTCCATATAATAAGGAGGGCTTCCCTGGTGGCTCAGACCATAAAGAATCCACCTGCAATGCAGGAGACCTGGGTTCGATCCCTGGGTTGGGAAGATCCCCTGGAGAAGGGCATGGCAACCCACTCCAATATTCTTGCCTGAAAAATCCCCATGGACAGAGGAGCCTGACAAGCTACAGACCATGAGGTTGCAAAGAGTCAGATATAACTGAGTGACTAAGCACAGCAGAATATATATTAAGGAAGTTCTTTTTTTCAGTAAGTTGATCACAGATATTTTCACAATTTATTATTTGTCTTTTGCTTTTAATTTTTTATGGAAGTATTTTATTTTTATGTGGTTGGATTTATCAATCTTTTATTTTATGGATTCTAGATTCAGTGTTAAATTTGAAAGATTGTTTCCACCAAAGAATGTTCAAACTACCACACAATTGCATGCATCTCATACGTTAGCAAAGTAATGCTCAAAATTCTCCAAGCGAGGCTTCAACAGTACATGAACCAAGAACTTCCAGATGTTCAAGAGGGTTTTAGAAAAGGCAGAGGAACCAGAGATCAAATTGCCAACATCCGCTGGATTATCAGAAAAGCAAGAGAGTTCCAGAAAAACATCTACTACTGCTTTATTGATTATGCCAAAGCCTTTGGCTGTGTAGATCACAACAAATTATGGAAAATTCTTCAAGAGATGGGAATACCAGACCATCTGACCTGCCTCCTGAGAAATCCGTATGCAAGTCAAGAAGCAACAGTTAGAACTCTGCATGGAACAACAGACAGGTTCCAAATTAGGAAAGGAGTATGTCAAGGTTGCATATTTTCACCCTGCTTATTTAACTTATATGCAGAGTACATCATGAGAAACGCTGGACTGGATGAAGCAGAAGCTGCAATCAAGATTTCCAGGAGAAATATCAATAACCTCAGATATGCAGATGACATCACCCTTATGGCAGAAAGTGAAGAGGAACTGAAGAGCCTCTTGATGAAAGTGAAAGAGGAGAGTGAAAAGGCAGACTTAAAACTCAGCATTCAGAAAATGAAGATCATGGCATCCGATTCCATCACTTCATTGCAAACAGATGGGGTAACAATGGAAACAGTGAAAGACTTTATTTTTGGGGGCTCCAAAATCACTGCAGATGGTGACTGCAGCCATGAAATTAAAAGACGCTTACTCCTTGGAAGAAAAGCTATGACCAACCTAGACAGCATATTAAAAAGCAGAGACATTACTTTGCCGACAAACGTCCATCTAGTCAAAGCTATGGTTTTTCCAGTAGTCATGTATGGATGTGAGAATTGGACTATAAAGAAAGCTGAGTGCTGAAGAATTGATGCTTTTGAACTGAGGTGTTGTAAAAGACTCTTGAGAGTCCCTTGGACAGCAAAGAGATCAAACCAGTCAATACTAAAGGAAATCAGTCTTGAATATTCATTGGAAGGACTGATGTTGAAGCTGAAACTCCAATACTTTGGCCACCTGATGCAAAGAACTGACTCATTTGAAAAGACCCTGATGCTGGGAGAGCTTGAAGGCAGGAGGAGAAGGGGACGACAGAGGATGAGATGGTTGGATGGCATCATCAACTCGATGGACATGGGTTTGGGTGGACTCCAGGAGTTGGTGATGGACAGGGAGCCCTGGCGTGCTGCAGTCATGGGGTCACAAAGAGTTGGACACGACTGAACAACTGAACTGAACTGAACCCACAATGAATGTTTAGGTTATCTACTAATTCTCCCATATTTTAATTGCGTATTTTTATAGTTTCTTTCTCATGCTCAAGATTTCATTCATCTGGAATTAATTTTGATAAAAAGTATGAAGTAGAAATCCAGCTAAATTTTTCATAGGATTTCCTGGTTTTTCTGAGACCATTCTTTGAATTACCATTTTTCTTTCACTAGTTGGCTCACTATGTTTACCAAAGTCTTAAACTTCTACATGTATTTGCATCTCTTTCTGTATGACCAGCATGTTTTAATTACTGTAATTATAATACATCTGACTATTTTGTTGTGATTATAGCATTCCTTCAGGTTTATGGGAGAGGTCTATTTTTATTTATTTGATATGAACGTCAGAGGCAGTTTATCTACTCCCAGAGAAAAAAATTTATTGATGCTTTGATCAATATAGATTACATTCAAGATTAACTTTGGAAGAAATGGTTTTATAATTTTTGATTCTTATTAAACAATAATATGATATTATATGATTTATATGATATATTTTTATATTGATATGTATTTCTATTTACTTTTTTCTTTGTTTTGATCTTGCACATTTTCCTCTTTTATTACTAGATACTTTTTTCTTTTTTTAATATTATTATAAAGTGGGGCCTTTTACCTCAACATATTCTATGTAGTTGTAGTTTGAATATATCATGACTTTTGATTTCTGGATACTAATTTTCTGCCCAATTGCTTCACTTAATTTTTTTGTTATTTATAGTCATTTTACTGCAGATTCTTTAATTTTGTAGATAAAAGAAATATATCTGTAAATAATGATTATTTTATTTGGAATTTGATATTTAGAATTTTTCCTCTTGGCCATCATCAAAGAGACAATAGATTTAAAAATGCTATCATGGATGCAGCAAAAAGGGAACCCTTACGCACCACTGATGTGATTGTACGTTGGTACAGTCACTATAAAGGATCCTCAAAATGTTAAAAATTGAGTTATCTTATGATCCAGCAACTTCACCTCTTGGAATATATCTAAAGAAAACAAAAGCACTAACTCGGAAAGATACCTGCACCCCCATGTTCACCGCAGCATTATTTATAATAGCCAAGATACTTGTTGTTGTTTAGTTGCTAAGTCATGGCCAACTCTGCAACCCCATGAATTGTAGCCAAGATATGGAGACAACCTAAGCAACCTAAGTGTCTACTGATAGCTTAACGGATAAAGAAGTAAAGAACTTGTGATGTATTTGTGGTATATATATATATTCATTTATATAAATATATTAATTTATATGTTTGTATATTATATTTATATAAAATGAATATATATTTGTGCTTATATATAAATAAATGAAGATATATATAAATGAATTTATCTTTATATGTAAATATGTGAAGTGAAGTGAAGTGACAGTGCAAGTTGCTCAGTCATGTCCGACTCTTTGTGACCCCACAGACTTTACAGTCCATGGAATTCTCCAGGCCAGAATACTGGAGTAGGTAGCCTTTCCCTTCTCCAGGGGATCTTCCCAACCCAGCGACTGAATCCAGGTCTCCTGCATTGCAGGCAGATTCTTTACCAGCTGAGCCATAAGGGAAGCCCAAGAATACTGGAGTGGGTAGCCTATCCCTTCTCCAGCGGATCTTCCCTACCCAGGAATCAAACCAGGGTCTCCTGCATTGCAGGCGGGTTCTTTACCAACTGAGCTATCAGGGAATGTATTTATATATAAAGGAATATATATGAATATATAAATATAATATATATGATTTTTACATATACGTAAGATTGAGACGTAAAAAACATGGAATCCTACCATTTGTTACAACATCCATTGTGGTGGGAAAACAAAATGGTTCAGCCACTTTGGAAGCCAGATGGCAGTTTGTTAAAAAGTTAAACATGCTTTGCATATGATCCAGTTGTCCAACTAGTAGGTATTTATTAAAAGAAATGAAAACTTATGTTTATGCAAAACCTTGTACACAAATATTTATGGCAGTTTTATTCATAATTGCCAGAACTCTTGACTGCTCCTTCTCCATGAGTGAAGGGTTTATTGTTTTACCAGCCCCCCACCCCACCCCCGCCTCGCCAGCTACAATGGGTTTTCACCTTGAAGCAGGTAGGAGAGATTCAGGTTGGCTTTGTACACTTCCCACAGCAGCAGCCACTCCTCTCTTCTAGGTTGCACCTCCGAGGGAAACTCTCTCCCACCTCTTGCCCTGTTTTTCTTTGGTTTTGTGTATATGTGAGACCCTGTGGAGATTGGTGGAGAACGGCTTGTGAATGTGAGTTCCATTTATATTTGTAGTTCCTAGGAATTCTGTATCATCACGTAGCTCACACTTGGCCTTCACTTGAATTCTTCTCACCTTCTTGGATGGTTCCTGGTGTCCCTTCCTCCCAGGGTCTGCCATAGATGACCCAGTGTTCATGTCTGTTTCTCCTTGGATGGGCCCATTGGTATCTGGATTTGTGGATACTTTTTGCCCTGGGATCTCAATTCTCTGTTGGGTTAAATAAAAGCTATATCTTGTGGTTTATTTTATGGTTTATTTTGACTTTTTTGAGCTACTCATGCAGGAATGACACACAATTTAACTTTCTACATTCTAGACAGTAGTGAAACTCTGACTGCAGTTGTTTTTAATCAATCAAAAAGCTACAGTTGTTGTTTCCAAGAAAACATTTATGGTTTGTTTTTTTCATTGTTTTTGTTTCTTAAAATACAGAGGAAGTTTCTTGATTAGAGTTACCTGCATCAATTTCAATACTATTATATTTATAGCTCATTTATTTTGAAAATATTTGATCTAGAATAAGAATTTTATTGCAATCACAGCTTTTGTTGCTGTCATATCATTTTACCTTTTGAAGACTATGAAAGTACAGAACACTTTTTAAATGAATGCTCTTTTGTTTGATTTGAAATTCAAATACAGTGTAATTTTTCAGTACAGAAGAACTTTGCACAACATGAGATTTTTGAAATAAATTCATAATTGTATATTAATATTTATCTCAAAAGTAAATGATTTCAATTTCAGGTGGTTTTTTTTTTCAGATTAAAAAACAAACTAATAAAGTAATGACCTCTCCCCTCTGGCAACTCCTGGCTCAGATGCTTTCCCCCATTTTACCCTTTTGCTTTAGGGCAAAGCTGTCACTTCTGATGAGGCGGGTCCATCAGTGGGGGTCCCCTCCCTTCCAGCCTCATTCAGTTCTACTGAGAAGAGCTTCCATAAACATGGTCTTGATAGCCCTTCTCCTCAGCCGAGTTTTTTTTTCCCTTTCCCTTGCTTCTTTAGTTCTAATGATAGCATTTAATTGCATCTCTGAACCCCTGCATCTTCATTTTGTACAATTACTTTAAGATTTCAATTTTTGCCATCATGCTAGTCATCGTTTTCATCCTACTCTGTGGCAAAGATTTGTTGATTATTTTTCTTTGCCTTTTTTTTTTTCTTTCTTTGCTCTGTCCCCCCTGCTTCCCCTTTGTACTGTTTCTACTTAGGTCCTATTCGAGTTTCCTTTGTATCATTACTCATTTTAAATATAAAGACTCTTCCATACCAACTGTTTGCCAGATGTTTGTCTTAGGAAATTTCCTGGGCTGTCTTCCAGGTTTGGAAGGACTCCCCCTACAAGGCAAGGTTGGATCTGAGAGTTCTTTGCCCTTTTCTCCTCCCAATCGACTGAGACTGGCACTGCTAGGCTGCTCCTTGAGCTCCTCTCCTTCACCTCAATTCATAGGCAATTCATATCTTTCAAATATAACTTCCCTCTATGAGGTCCACTCCCTGCTTCTTGAGAACCTGCAGCTAAACTTAACTCAGGGATGCCCTGCCACCACTCTGAGCACCCATTCTCAATATTCTGAACAAGGGCTTGCGATACAGGGTATGTCTCTGGCAGTTGTGTCCGAGGTCTGCAATCATTAGAATCCTCTCTAGGCATCTTCCACATCTGTACTTGACTTTCACAGTATTATTTTCCCATGTATCATGATTGGAGATTTTAGTTGTTCTATAATTTCATTGAGAATGGATTTATATTTCAATTTCTTATTTTCCTATTGCTTCTAAGTGACTTTTAAAACTAGCATTTCTCCTTTCTTCCTCTACAATGCTAGGGTGGAGTAAGAGGAAGAAAGGAGAAATGCTAGTTTTAAAAGTTACCTAGAAGCAATAGGAAAATAAGAAATTGAAATACAAATCCATTCTCAGTTGACAAATGCTCAGGGCTGGGGCAATGGGATGACCCAGAGGGATGGGATGGGGAAGGAGGTGGGAGGGGGGTTCAGGATGGGAAACACATGTAAACCCATGGCTGATTCATGTCAATGTATGGCCAAAACCACTACAATATTGTAAAGTAATTAGCCCCCAACAAAAATAAATAAATTTATTAAAAAAGAAAAAAAATACAACTTGTCTTATGGTACAATTTGTATTAATACAGTGTATGGAATATAATAATACAGTGTATGTATCTTTTGATATAGAGTTACTTTTCTAAAATAAACAACCTTGCATATTTGATAGGTTATATTCCTGGGAAGTTTTTACCAATTAGATCACGACAAGGATTCCAAGATTGCCCTACTGAAACTTGTAAATGGAGATTTCATCGCTAACTGACCTCCTGCCTCTTAGCTTTTGAAGGGAACGTTCTTAGATTTGGCCAACTATGGATGATACCATGTAGAGGCTGATGACTATATAACAACAGCAACAATAAAGAAAAAAATTTAAGTGAGGATGAAGTGACGAAATAAGGGTATGATAACGACTTTTCTTAGTTTTGAGTTGATACATATGTAAACGAAAGAATGAAATTATAAGAAAATTGGCACTAGAGTTGATTGCCATCAGAGCCAAAAAAATCAACTGGCCAGCATATTTGACCAGTAGCCAATTAACCAGTAATTGATCCCACAAAAGTGTTTCCTAAAATAACAGAGGAGCCTGGGGCGGCAGGTAAGAAGAAGATGAGGGTGCAGCTGTTTAGGTGGGGAATGATGTGGTCCAACTGGGGCTTCCCAGGTGGCTCAGTGGTAAAGA
Source organism: Giraffa tippelskirchi (assembly GCF_054371585.1). Lineage (NCBI taxonomy): Eukaryota > Metazoa > Chordata > Mammalia > Artiodactyla > Giraffidae > Giraffa > Giraffa tippelskirchi. Next base: position 96,716,956 of record NC_137276.1, read on the forward strand.
ATCCACCTGCCAATGCAGGAGATGGGGTTAGATCCCTGGGTCTGGAAGATCCCCTGGAGGAGGGCAATGCAACCCACTCCAGTATTCTTGCCTGGAGAGCCCCATGGACAGAGGAGCCTGGTGGGCTGCAGCCCATGGGGTCACATAGAGTCAGATACGACTTAGCACACGTGCAGTGGTCTAACTGCCCTCTCTCCTGTAAGCTTTACCTTGACCATCCTGCAGTTCTCACAGCAGTTTCCCCTCAGTCGCCTTGGCAGCTTCACTGCCTACCACCTTCCTCTGGTGTCTGTGCTCAAGCAGCTCCTGTCTGCTCTCAGTTCCTCTAACTAGCCAAACTCTTGTCCAACTTAGGAGATTCCTATACATTGTCCCATCTGCCTGGCATGCTCCTCTGCTCCTTATCATCTTCCATTCCTTCCTTAAATGCTCCTTCCTCCATGAATCCTTCCCTCAGATCTCCATGGAACTCTTATTTGCCGTGTCAGTCTGCCTTGAGTATACCTATGTCCCTCAGTCCACTGCAAGTTCCCCAAGGCAAGGACCATGTCTTGGTCCTCTTCATATATCTTTATTATATGTTTACTTAGATTTTTATTTATTTTTTTTATTTTTGGCCACTCCTCATGGCATGTGGGATCTTAGTTCCCCAACCATGTATGAAATCCATGCCCCCTGCAGTGGAAGTATAGAGTCTTAACTGCTGGACTGCCAAGGAAGTACAATGTTTATTTAGTTTTAATTGATCTACTCACTTAAAAATATTTTTGAGAAAGCATTAGATTCCAAAGAAAATTCCTGTGAGTGGTAAGTGTCATGGTTAAAATGAAGATAAAAGAAAGGTCAGAATCCATAAGAAATAGGTGGAAAGAATTGTACTTGCTGTGAAGGCATTCGTGAAAGTGAATTTACCTTTGTGTTCACAGCATTAGCATAGGGTTCTCATTCCAACTGAATATTAATTAGTAAGAGTTTAGTTGAGTTGCCCATCTCCAAACACCAACAGAGAGCAACTCACTCACCAGTTCAGACGGCTAGATGTTGTGAAATCGCCACCTGAGTATTTTACTTTTAACTTGTCATCTAGAAGCTACTCCTGAGACAACCGTGAGAAATCTGTGGCCTCAGAAAAGGTGACATGGGACTGGTTTGTGGGTCTCGAACTCCCCATAGGAGGCTCACAGGCAACGTTGTGTGTGTGTGTGGTGGGGAGGGATGGCAGTCCAGTGAGGCTTTCTTTCCTGCTTCTCTGGGGACTGCAGCCAACCCAGGCTTCTACTGGTCTCACTGAGGAACAACATGAGCTCTCCAAGTTCTGTCCCCTCACATCTCACCTCTAACGTAAGAGCTTCTCTATGTTTCTTATCAGAACCATCAGGGGAGCAGTGCCTTTTCCTTTCATCTGCCACGTTTAAGTATTCGAAAAGATTGAGTGTAGTCCTTTCTGTCTTCATCTGCCCTCTAATCTCCTTCTTTTCCCTCACACAGGCTTTGTTCCACCCACAGTGTGCTGCTTCCTGCCCCACAGGTGATCCAGCCAACAGAGGCAGCCTGATGCCACCTGCACAGGTGTGGTCACCCTTGCAAAGCCAAAATCACCTAAACTAACCCCTTGCCCACTTGCAGCACATGACAGATATAATACAGGAAGGTTTATAGGGATAAAAATGCTATTTAAAATTAGTTCTAATGTCCCTGTCTTGTGGGCTAGGGTGTTTCTTGGTAATAGGAGGGCCTTTGTAAGCTATATGCTCTCAACAGTGAAGCATGAAAATTCAGGGGCAGAGTTACATTGCTCTGCATGATGAGAGGGTGAAAGTAAATGAAACGGGAATAGAGAAATACAGGAGGAAGGAAGCTAGGAGGCCTCCTTCTAGCCTTCTCCTTCCAGGAGGCCTACTCCCCTACAGGACATATGCAAAGGGGATTTTCCCCAGGAAATGCCATGTGTTGTGCAGCCATGTTCTGGGAATTTTCATCAAAATTATAGAAAGCATGGTATACTCGTAGACTTGCATTTCCTATAGTTGAGAATGGTGAAGAGCATGTGTTGTCAAGCTGGGAAGTTAGGACAGAACAAAATCAACCTGCACAAACCTTGATTCTGACTTTGGTTAATATTTATGCATGGTGTTTACTCGTCATTAACCCACATCTCCCAGTCATGATTGTCCTATTTGGTATCCAAGATGACTTTCCTTTGGAGAGAAATATTTTCCAGAACTTCTGCGGCCAAAAGATTGAAAATAATTTTTTCAAGTGGAAACATAAGATAATTAATAACTACAATACATTTTGAAGCACTAAAGTCAGATTGCTAATTTATGAATGGTATATATTACAAGTTTTATATGCATAAAACCTGTGCTCATAAAATTATCATAATCTTAAATATGTTTATTCGGTCAGTTATTCCAAATGTATTTATTAGAATTAGTTTAAGTTTTGTTTGAAGTAATAGTTTAAGATGCTGAACTCAAATACATATAGAAGCTTTTCATTTTTTCCAGTTTGTATAAAACACTATAACAAGCATGAGAAGCAATTACAGTTTCCAAGACTGTATTGTCCATTATTTCCAGTAGATGACATAAAAATCAGCCTGTTTTGGGTTTAGAATTCTTGTGTAGCTTTCAGTAGACCTTCAGAGCCTATCACTGAAATTCTAGGACCACACAGCAGAGACTCTTGGCATAAGCTCAGGAACAAGTGGGGTTTCTCTGAGGCAGAATTCAATTTGTATATGTAAGGTGGGGATTGTTCATGCCAGTTGTCCATCAGAGGAATTCAGGACAGAATTAAGGGGCTATCTTTGAGTAAAACAATCTATTCTGTCTCTGAGTGACTCAGAATGAATCTTCCATCATATCATAAAAGAAGTATAGTGTCCAGGCTCCAGGAAACCAGAAGATGATGCTCCAAATCCATTATAAGAGAAACACGGGAGACCAAAAGACCCTGACAGTGGTGGGGCCCCTAACTCTGCAGATGAGAGTGTCTGTAACATTCTGCCAGAGCCTGGAAGATGGAAGCATCACTTGTCTCACCATGTGTGGTAGCGATTAGGAATAACTGCATTTGTTATACACTGTAAAATAGGATCATTATGTTATATCTGGCATCAATATAATAATAGAAAATTCGTGATAGACACAGTTGGATCATCTTTAGAGGAAGACAGAACTCAATTAAAATAAAGATATGGCTCTGCCTTGTCTCTGAGGGAGAGATGATGCTTTTACCATATTTACATATACTAGTTGGGGCTAGAGCAGGACAAGGAGGGAAGAGTAACTGGATTTGGTTATCCAGTCTATTAATTAATTGTTGCATTTAAATATACATGATAAATTAAACTAATTTTTTACTAAATTTACATATGTGAATTTGAAGGATGAGATGGATTGGATAGACAGATATTAGGGAATAGGAAGATTGACATTCCCAGGACAGAATGCAAAATAGGCAAAAAGTTAGGAAAGGAATGGGTGTGATGATGGAGAAAGCAAACTATAATGTTGGAATAAGAAGGCAGAAGCTCGTTAGTGTTGTTCTTGGAATTAAATTCAGAAGAAATAATTGAAAGGGGCAGAGAGACAGGAGTGGAAGGAGCCAGGGAGCTCCACCAAAAAGCCTTTTAAAGAGAGGAATAGACTTCCCCAGTGGTCCACTAGTTAAGAATCTACCTCGCAATACAGAGGACATGGGTTCCATCTCTGATCAGGGAACTAAGATCTCACATGCTGTGGAGCAACTAGACCCATGTGCTACAACGCAAAACCCAACACAACCAAATAAATAAATGTTTAATACATAAATAAAGTGAGGGCTGAAGCAATGTAATCTTGGGTTTGAGTGCTGGCAATGTTAGTCCCAAAGGAAATCACCCCCAAATACTCAATGGAAGGACTGATGCTGAAGCGGAAACTTCAATACTTTGGCCACCTGATGTGAACAGCTGACTCATTGGAAAAGACTCTGACACTGGGAAAGATTGAAGGCAGAAGAAGAGGGCAACAGAGGATGAGATGGTTGGATGGCATCACCGATTCAATGGACGTGAACTTGGGCAAACTCCAGGAGATGGTGAGGAACAGGGAGGCCTGGTGCGCTGCAGTCCACAGGGTCACAAAGAGTTGGACACAACTTGGTGACTGAACAAAACAAAAATGAGAATGGAGAGTAAGGGGGTATATCCAAGGGGCATTTCATAAAAAGAATGATATGATTTGGTGACAAATCAGTGAAAGGGGCTGAATAAAAAAAAACTAAAGTGAAAGATGTCTTCAAGTTCCCTTAACTGGGAGACCAGAAGAGTTCTGGTGCCCTTGAGTAAAATGGTAAAGTTGAAAGGGATTTCAGTTGGAAAGAAAATGAAGAAAAAGGGGTTAAGGCTGTGTTTTGGTTCCATTGAACTTGATGTGTCAGTTGAGTATACAAGTGGAAAGTATTAAGAGACCTTAAATTGGGGGTGTTCTGTGGAGGTGAGAAGACAGGATAGAAGTCGCCGATCTAAAAGATATCAACATTGATTCCATACAGATAAAAGTGAATGAAATCTCAGAGTGAAAATAAAGGCATAAGGTCTGACTCTAAGAATTGGGAATTGGTGCTACATGAGTTTTTTATGTTATTTTTGGCAGCCAGCACTACGTTTCATTCAATTGATGATAACACTAAGGTTGGGGAAACATATTTCCTTTTTTTCTATAGGTTTTCCATTATTTCTGTAGTCAAATTTATCCATTACCATCAAGAAGCTATATTTGTTTCAGTGATGAACTTTCCTCTAGCAAGGATTAAAAAAGAGTCCTGTCTGCCTGCAGATTTTTTTAAATGACACGAACACAACCTATTTTCCCCCTTAATTTTCAATTCTGAGTTTTTTGACGATGAACTGCACTGTGGTAGAAGAGAGAGGAGGAAGGCAGTGGGTAGAGACAGATCTTTTTATAAAGATCAGCAATTCTCCATGCTTTTATCCCAGGCAAAGATTACATTTAACACCCAGGGGTCTCAGCTGCCTCAGATCCTTTTCAGAGCGAGGAGCTGTGGCACTGCAGATAGTTTAGGGTGTCCTTTCATTTTTTGACAGTATTAAATATATACCCCAGTGAGCCATAAATCAATGATTTATCTAAGAATAAATCATATCTCTAATAAGGGACCACTTCTTTTAAATTGGACAGTGCATTACATTAAACAGACTGACTTTCTCACAAATACAAACTGTGTCAGCCAGCCATTTTTAATGAATTAACTTAAAATTTCTCTTTCTTTAGGAAAAAGCGATTTCCTTTCAAAAGGGCAAAACTGGGGGATTTGCTGAGTTTTGTTGGCTATTGTGTGTACTTTATTTAATCTTTCAGCTATAGGGAGAGTTAAGATTCCTTCCAGATTTTTCGCTGTGAAGGTTGCATTAGGGAAGGGGAAGGAAAGAAATAAGGCAGGAAGGAAATAGAGGGGAGACCTCTCAGGAGTTAAACTTGCTGCAAGTGCTTTGGGACACGTGAGCTGATTTTGCTTGTGCGTGTGTATTTCACACTGCATATGCTCAGTGTCATGGGATGGAGGTTGGGTAGGGCTCATTTGCTGTTTTATCCCTGGTGCTTAGCAACTATCTACTGAATAGATATATTTTATCTGATGAAATGATATGATTATTTCTTAAGTATTCAGATTCCATCTTTGGCTATTCTGATTTACCAGAGATGCAATCTATGCCTTTACCACTGTTAGACTGGAAGCAGAGCTGGAAAAGGGAAAATATTTTAAATATAAAAATGCACCTTTTATTTTGATCCATAGCAAAGATGTTTTATAAGCATATATATCTCCGATAGAAGACATTACTGTGTTCTGTTTAGATTCATTTTAATTAAGAAATTTCAGTGGTAGGCAATGAAAAGAAGGAGAAGGATGTGGACATGGGCAGAAAGGAAAGCTGAGTCCTTTAAAGGACTATAATCTAAGAGACTTGGTTGTACATAAAAATAAATAAGTTGTTCAATTGTATATGCACATGAAATTTGAACAAGTTGGACACAGAAATAAACATGATGGAGACACCTGTTTCTGGCTATATAGTGAACTAAAATATTCTGAAAACCCCTCTCATGTAAAATACCTGAAAATACTGGATAAAACATTTAAATATACATAGGTTTAACTCACAGCTAAGCTGACAAATGGAAGGATAATACTTACAGCTGAAAATAATAACAAAGCAGTAATCCAGAAAAATACATGGCCAGTGAGCCAATGGCTGCCCTGGGATATCTGCTTATTCCAAGCAAATTAGAGTTTCCATTTTCAAGGGCTGATCTGGGAACAGGGACAAACTTAAGGTCGGCACAAGGTGGGAAGTCAGATCAGAGCTCCCTCCCAAAGGTTGACACTCAGGGAAAGGACAAACCAGAGGTGGAAGGAATGTGCCCTACAAAGGGAGACAGAAAGGACACTTTCCTTAGCTTGAAATGTAAAGGAAATAGCATCTTCCTTGGGAATTTATAGCGTAAACTTTGTGAGTTTGGGGCCAAATTTTGCAGTACACATATAAGTCAAAAAAAAAAAAAAAAGCATTTAATTGAAAATGCTTTCTGGTGGGTAATTCTCCAAGGAACTCTATCAAAGAACATACCTTAAACCCAAACTTCTAATAATTCTCCATATGAAAGTCAATAAATGCAAGCAAACAATTAAAACACAAATAGAACCCTTAGGAGAAAAGTGAGAGTTTCCTCATGCTTTCTACGAATAGTAAAATCATCCCACAAAAACCAGATTTCCTAATTAGCAGGAACAACATATAAAATGTGCTTGTACTCAGTCGCTAAGTCATGTCTAACTTTTTGTGACCCCATGGACTGTAGCCTGCCAGTCTCCTCTGTACGTGGGATTTTCCCAGGCAAGAATTCTGGAGTGGGTTTCCATTTTCTCCTCCAGAGGACCTTCCCAATCCAGGGATTGAACCCGCATCTCTTGCATCTCCTGCATTGGCAGGTGGATTCTTTACCTCTGAGCCACCTAGGAATTCTACAAAATAAGCACACATAAATATTTAAAGAGATAAAAGTGGAAATTTAACCTATGGCTATCCAAGAAAAGACTAAGAAGGAAGAATGGGTCTAAAGAGAATCAAACAAACCTCCAGAAACAAAAACAGAACACTTGAGCTTAAAAAATAATGAACGGTTCAAAAACTAGTTAGACATAGTTGGATAAAGAACTGATGAATTGGAAGGTGAATCTGAAAAATTATTCACAATGTAATTCAAAGAGGCAAACATGAAGTAACACACATCAAATTAGGCTCCCAGAAACATAGAACCAAGCTAATGGACAAGAAATAATATTTACAGAAATAAAAGATGAGAGTTTTTCTGCATTGATGAGAGATAGAATTATGATGTTCAAAATAAATAAAAATAAGTCTTTGTTTAGTCATCTTATAGCAAAACTACAGAATATGTAAGAAGAGAGAATCTTTAATACAGCTGGAGAGAAAAGAACAGTTACTTACAAAGGAATGACAATCAGACACAGCTTAGGTTAAGGTAAGACCCACAAGATACCTAGGATACAAAATGAAGTTTAATGTTTAAAGTTTGTAAGCTGGAGTTGACAAAGAAGGTTAAACCTGTCCATCATCGCATATCAAGGCAGTTATTAATAATAATAAATAATAGTATCTAGAAAGGTAACTTTTTTGTACAATCTACTTTCCTTGAAAAGGTGGGTTCTAAGAAGTTAAGACCTCTTGAACTGGGAATGTGATGTCCCATTGGAACCAACTGAACATGAAAGAGTGATGTGGTTGGTGTGTTTGTAGTTTGGGCGTGAAACTTAGGTGAGTCTCAAAGGTAATGCCTGTAGATTTTTGGCTGGCTTCCCTTACAATTTGTCCATCAGTTTTCTCCTTTGAGAATCAGACTATAAGAACCCGCAGATATGGAGACTAGTGCATCTGAACCAGAGTTAGTTCTACCAGGCCAACTGAAGTGCATGAGTAGGACTTCTTCTCCGGACTGAGTAAACACCTGAGAGCTAATGATGAGGGATTCATGAACTGAGACTCAGAAAAGAGCTCTGATGCTTGGAGGTCTGTATATCCTATCAAAAAAGGGCAGTATCAGCTTATGTATTTCTGGAAGGACCATCCCGTCTCCATGGCAAAGATGGCTGAAGTTTCCCTGAAGCTGGGGAACTCTAGCCTCTGAGCTGAACTGATCAAATAAAGGTATCTGATAGAAAGATAGAGATGTATTTTGTTTTCAACATTTTCCTTTGAATATATTTAGACTTACAGAGGAATAACAAACAGTACTGAGAAAGAGAGTTCCTGTCTACCCTTCATCCATCCTTCTCTACATGACTGTGGCCCAATTATCACAAATAAGAAATTAATATCGGCCCAACATTATTATCTCAACTACAGGCTTTATTTAAATTTCACTAGTTTTTTCAGGAGTATCCCTTATTTTTCTTGTTCTGGCATCTAATCCAAGATACCACTTGGTATTTAGTTGTTGGATTTTCTTAGTCTCCTCCAAGTTGTGACAGTTTCTTTCCTTGTCTTTTTTGACATTAACACTTTTGAGGAGTACTGGTCAGGTATTTTGTTGAGTGTCTTGAATATGGGTTTGTCTGTGCTTTCTCACGGTCAGGTTGAAGTTTTGGATTTGTAGTGTGCCCTTCTTCTTACCGTGAACTTCCAGATGTTCAAGCTGGTTTTAGAAAAGGCAGAGGAAACAGAGATCAAATTGCCAACATCCGCTGGATCATCGAAAAAGCAAGAGAGTTCCATAAAAACATCTATTTCTGCTTTATTGACTATGCCAAAGCCTTTGACTGTGTGGATCACAATAAAGTGTGGACAATTCTGAAAGAGATGGGAATACCAGACCACCTGACCTGCCTCTTGAGAAATCTGTATGCAGGTCAGGAAGCAACAGTTAGAACTGGACATGGAACAACAGACTGGTTCCAAATAGGAAAAGGAGTATGTCAAGGCTGTATATTGTCATCCTGCTTATTTAACTCATATGCAGAGTAAATCATGAGAAATGCTGGGCTGGATGAAGCACAAATTGGAATCAAGATTGCCAGGAGAAATATCAATAACCTCAGATATGCAGATGACACCACCCTTATGGCAGAAAGTGAAGAAGAACTAAAGAGTCTCTTGATGAAAGTGAAAGAGGAGAGTGGAAAAGTTGGCTTAAAGCTCAACATTCAGAAAACTAAGATCGTGGCATCTGGTCCAATCAGTTCATGGGAAATAGATGGGGAAACAGTGGAAACAGTGGCTGACTTTATTTTTCTAGGCTCCAAAATCACTGAAGATGGTGACTGCAGCCATGAAATTAAAAGACACTTACTTCTTGGCAGGAAAGTTATGACCAACCTAGACAGCATATTAAAAAGCAGAGTCATTACTTTGCCAACAAAGGTCCGTCTAGTCAAGGCTATGGTTTTTCCAGTGGTCACGTATGGATGTGAGAGTTGGACTATAAAGAAAGCTGAGCACAGAAGAATTGATGCTTTTGAACTGTGGTGTTGGAGAAGACTCTTGAGAGTCCCTTGGACTGCAAGGAGATCCAACCAGTCCATCCTAAAGGAGATCAGTCCTGGGTGTTCATTGGAAGGACTGATGTTGAAGCTGAAACTCCAGTACTTTGGCCACCTGATGTGAAGAGCTGACTCATTTGAAAAGACCCTGATGCTGGGAAAGATTGAAGGCAGGAGGAGAAGGGGACGACAGAGGATGAGATGGTTGGATGGCATCATCGACTCGATGGACATGGGTTTGGGTGGACTCCAGGAGTTGGTGATGGACAGGGAGGCTGGGCGTGCTGTGGTTCATGGGGTCACAAAGAGTCGGACACGATTGAGCGACTGAACTGAATGAACTTCTTCTTAGTGAATCATATCAGGGGGTAGAGGATGTTGATATGTCTTGTTACTGGTGATGACAACCTTGGTCACCTGATTAAGGTGGTGTCTGACTGGTTTGTCTTATATAATGTTACTGTTTTTCCCTTTAAAATTAATGAATATTTGGAAAGGGAGATCTTTAGTTGGCTAAAAATTTCATTCAGGTTTTTCCATAAGTGGTGATGGTTTAGTTGCTAAGTCATGTCCAACTCTTTGCAACCCCAGGGACTGTAGCTTGCCAGGTTTCCCTGTCCATGGGATTTTCCAGGAAAGAATACTAGAAGGGATTGCCATTTCCTTCCATAGGGGATTTTCCTGAAGCAGGGATCAAACTCTTATCTCCTTCTTGGCACATAGATTCTTTCACTGAGTCACCTGAGAACTGGAGCAAAAATCAAATGAAATTTTGGCCAACCCAATACTTGGTGATTTATATTTATTGACTGGAATTCTTCTGTAAAGAAAAGTTGTCCTTTCTTCCCCATTTATTTATTTATTTGGTCATTTATTTGTGTTAACAGCAGCCCATGGATATTTATTTGATTCTGTGAGATATAATCTGATAGTATCATTTTTGCTCAAATTGTTTAGACCATTGGGGGGCCCTTC